>NC_140593.1:470858400-476183400 GCF_964204655.1 Triturus cristatus | reverse complement strand
TGCTTTCAGAAGCAGGGACCGGGCCGGTGAGCAGGGGTGGCTGGCTTTATCTGCTATGCTGGCGGAGCAGAATTTTCTGCCCACCCCTACTTGGAAGCATCTAATAAACAGAGAGAAACCTTTTAAATCCTAAAGAAACTGACCCCCGCAGAAATGGTAGCAACTTAAATGATCATCCCCCAGGAATTTTGCAATCAACTTAGTCTCGTCTTTATTGATAAAAATCAGAAGATTACGGAAAGTATTCCTAAAAACACATACAGTCCCAGTGAATTAAATGAGGAGCATAGTAAGGAAACATTGTTAAATGTTCCTGAAATTCATGGAAATGGATTGGAAACACTACTCCATGAAGTAAAAGCAGGTTCCCACAGGAACCCATGTCTACCTCCTCACTTAAAAGAATTGATGGAAATAAAAGGGTCACCCTTATTAAATATTCTTAATCTCTCCCCTCAATAAGGTATTGTCCCAAGCACTGTTAAACCCATGGAAGCTATTCTTCTATTAAAAAGAGCAGATCATATGGTTTTAAAAAATGACATGCCAATCTCTCTGCTCCCTTTCTCTGCTAAATTGCTAGAGCTTCATGTAGTCTCAGAGTTGTGTAAGTACTTATAAGACACAGAGGTACTTCATTCTGTTCAAGCAGGCTTTCATCTTTCACACAATATAGAGTCTGGAAAAATGTAATTAGTGGATAAATTAAGAAGGAAAGAAGAATCCGGAAAAAATGTTGCACTGATACTGCTAGACCTTTCTGTCGGCCTTCGATAAAAAGACGATCATAAGATTTTGATCGAGCATGTAGTGAGTGCAGAGGTACATGGTAGTGCATTTGTGTAGATCAAATCTTTCCCGATAGACCGGATAGAATCAGTCAGACTAGAGTCTTTTACATCTCATGCTAACAAGTTGGAATGCAGGGTCCCTCAAGGATCCTTGCTGTCCCCACATTTACTTATTTTATTATATCATATCAGAAGTCTCATTGTGGAATTAGTAGATAGAAGCTGCAGTGTCTAAAACTAAGCTGATGATTCTCAACTACTGTTCCAATTGAATGGTACTCAATCTGCATGTGCACACTTCCAAGAAACTATGGGACACATTGCCAGATGGATGGAACTGAATCAACCTAAATTGAATGCTGATACGACCAAGGTAGTCTTATTGAACAATACAATTAGTGTTTGGAACCAACAGTATTGGCCTATGGAACAGGGTCCTCTATCTTCTTCCTAATTAGCAGCTAAGAGTTTGGGGGTTGTGACTGACAGAATCCTCTCAATGCAAATTTACGTGAGCTCCCTGATGTCAAAATTTATGTTTTTGTTAAAAATGACAACAACAAATCTCATCTTATAACATTTTAAGCATGCAAGCTGATAGGGATAAATAGCATCCATCTCTTTCTGGTTGGATAACGCTAATACTGTTTATGCTGGCCTGACTAATACCATCTTGTACAAACTGCAAGTTATTCAAAATGTGGCAGCAATGGTATTTTTTTGCAAGCCCAGACATGCCAATGGTTTACCTTTGCTAAAGAAGCTCCACTGGCTTCCAGTGAAACAATGAATAAAGGTTTGTTGCATGGCATACAAAAGCATAAATGGTATAGAGCCCAACTCTATGACAGATATGACAAAAAATATGTACGCTCAAATAATGTGAGGTCTGCCCATGCTAAAAAACAGGCTTTTCCAGAATATCGGTAGAGTACATCTGGAGGTAAAGGATTATTGGTAATAGCCCCCACAGTGTGGAACTCTGTTCCTATACACATTTAGGAAGTATTTGAAGACATGGTTGTTCAAACAGGCTTGCAAATTACAACTAGTAGCATAGCTCTCCAAACATATCAGTATTACAGTGTCAAGAGACCATTGGTGAACGAGTACTTTATACATTTCTTGCAACATAACCACTGATTAGCAGCAGTACAGTCTCCAGAGTCTGATGAAACTCAAAAACAAAAGAGGTTCAACTATCTACAAATCTGGAGAATACCATGCAAATGATGGTCATTTCCAGCAGGCACCGTTTGGTTGTTGCACAAACTTATTCCTCTAGTGCATCAGTGGTTCAACTATCTAAAAATCTGGAGAATACCACACAAAAGATGGTCATTTCCTGCAGGCACTGTTTAGTTGTGCCACAAACTTATTCCTCTAGTGCATCTGTGGTTCTATATCAGCACAATACATAGGTTACAGTCAGAGAAAAGCTTTTTGAGCTGCGAAGGACTAATACATGCGGCCAATATTGGACATTGTAAGTCAGATATATTCACAAGGGGACATATTTACAAGGAGTTAACACAACTAGACTGTTGCTTTTTCCGATGATCTGGTGGCGTTAAGTCCTTCGCCTTATTTACAAGGCAGCATTAAGCCACTTAATGTGGCTTGATGATGCCACATATATAATGCCCCTATTCAAGCAGCACTTAGCATGAAAAGCGCGGGCAATGGATGTTGCAGTGGCCATTCCGCTGCAACACCCATTGCTTTTTGAAGCTGCCCCATATTTACATGGTAGGGGGCAGCGCCAAAAATATAGGCAGGGAATACCTGGTCTTAAGCAGGGGATACGAGGAGAAACATTTTATTTCTCCTCATATTTTGCTCTTTCCGTGTGTGCTGCATTCTGCAGCACACATAGAAAGAGCAAATCGGATTTCAAGATTGTTTATTGCAGGAAGGTGTTCCTTCTGCACATAAACAATCACCCCTGCAGGGCAGGCACCCTTGCAACATCGGGCAAGGGTGCCTTAACAGGCGCTAGGCAGCTTTTTTAGCACCAGCGCTAGGGGAAATGCAGGGGTGTGCCGCATTCTCGTGATTACGGCGCATCCCTGCATTTTCAAACTGACGGAGCACAGCGCTGCCATATTTAGCGCAGCTCCACGCTCCGAAATTTTCTCATGAATATGCCCCAAGGCCTCCATAAGTCTGTCATAAGTTCAAATGACGAATTAGGACCTTGCTCTACCATATGTAAGACTCTAATATAGCTCTCCTATAGAATGCTTTTTCTGTTTCAGTAGCATTCCATTTTGATGGACCATACCTCTAGGCATAATCGTAACTCCTTGTAGCTGCATGTTTAGAAATATGCGTGTCCTATTGCACCAGTGGAACCAATTTCTATAAAAGATGTCTTTAGGTGTCCTCCACATTATCCAGCTGAAGGTTTTCACTCATTCTCTACAAGCGCTAATTCAGAAACGTAAGTTTTAGTTAGCTGCCACCAGCCAACCTATCCACTCTGAAAAGTGTTCCAGGACCACATATTGCATTAGGAGTTCAATAAATACCGTCAACCTATGTTTGTATGGAAAGGAAGGTCACACTTGGAACGAAGTTGTATTACGTCATGAGAATATTTCAAGAATAAATAAACTAACATTGTAATTTTGCCCATGGTAGTTCCCTGGAAAGTACACTGAACCCTGAAAGGAAATCCTGTAGCTGTCAAGGCAGAATACACTTACCTAATTTTTCCTTGTAAATGGAATGTCTTTGTTTTTGTTGGCGTGCAATCTTCCTGTTTGGCTGTACTGGATAATTTCACAAATTTGCGATATGATCGTTGAATTGCTGTAGTAGTAATGTAAGTACGTTTCACAACGTTTGTGAATCTTTTAGAACACGTTTGCCAGTTTATCTTGCAAATAACACTCAGCAATCTGCTCTCCCTCTGCTTTCTGCCAGATATCTGCTTCCATTCGATGTAGCAAAAAATCTTCACTATTTTCAGGCCATGAAGGAAAACACGCAATAACCAACATAATAATTTGTCATTTTTTTAAAAAAGTATACGCATAATATTATATTATATATTATATATTATAAGGCGTCCTCCGAGTCACCGCTCATGCGCGGTGACTCGGAGGACGCCTTATAATTATCTTTGACATGGATGCATTAGTATTTTAATGTACACCGGTTGACCTTATTTCTGGTCACGTACTATCTGGATTCCTAAGATTTCTGACTTTAGCCATCTACATTGTTTGGACTTTCAACTTCATATATACTTATTTCTCTGTACTTATCTTTGTACTCCATCATTTATACCTTCAATTGATAGCCTTGAGAAAGTCTTTAGTACGGACAGGTACTGACGAAACACGTGTTGGCTGTGCTCTATCTTGGATATTGATTTTTCTAAAGAAATAAAAAGGACATCTTCTACTGACATAAAGTGGACCTTTCATCCTACTTTGTTGAATCTTGGACTGTCATATCTGATTATTTTATTATATGAAAATGCTCATCTGATTTTTGACCGACGAAAGGTCCCCATTATTTGTCATTCAGCTGGACCTACATACATGAATTGTGGATGGGCTATATTAGCTTCTGTTTTTCATTTCTAATTGGCAGGTTGTTTTCCATATCTGCCTAATAAGCACTCTTGGGTAGTGGGTGCTTTCAGCTAGCCAAGCACCACGCTAGATACATAACATTTTTCCATTTGACTGTTTCACGCCGTTGACTTTTCTCTTTGTACTTATTTTTATATTGATGTGCAGTTTTTTTCCCATTTGGGAACACTACTACCCTCTCCTTAAATAATTACATAATATTAAACATACACTCTCACAAACAAATTGACATGGGTTATTGATAACACTCGCATACACCGATCAACATACCTACATACTTTTAGGATCACCAGACCCTGCCACATCCAGCCCTACAGACATCAGAACATCAGAAACCCATGCTCACACACTATCAAACAGGCATTGACTCAAGCACACAGACATACAGATCTCGGCATGGGGGCAAAATCACAAAGCATTACTCACAGAGTCATATACAATCCCTGAAACCCACCTGCAATCAGGCAGCCCACCTAATACTAACACAGATGGCAGAATTACAGAAGGAAATTTGGACAGATTAAGATTCCTGTATAGCATGGTGTAATTATTCATCTGATGAATGTGAGGAGGGAGGCTGTTAGTGAGGTGGTGATGGGTAGAGTCTGATAATAATTGTTCAACACATACATTGAAGGTTGTGTGTGGTGTGGCCGTGGTTTGGTGTGACAAATGAAAGCAAAGATTGCAACCCCCAGAATGCATTTGCGTGTCCCATCCCAGATTTTATGACGTATTCTATCATGCCAGATTTGGGCCTTATCCTACTTATGGTGACTACATGCATCAACTACCCTCCTTGATTTACGCAGAACCTCTTCAAGTGCCTGAAGAGTTTCTATTCAGAGTTGCTAGATAGTAAGGGCCTGATTATGACTACGATGGTCCAATGTACCGCTGTAGCCACTGTGGCCACAGCACCGGCAGTTCGACCGCCCTATTACAAGTTGGACGGGTTGACCACCATGGGACAACCACAACCACCAGGGAAGATCCCTGACGGTGTTTCAGCGGTCTTGAGGCCGCAGAATGCTTGGCGTGCCACTGAGACACTGTCAAGCATATTGCGAGTTTCCTCACTGCCACAGTTTTCATGGCGGTGAGGCCGCCATTAACCTGGGGAGGTGAGGAAACAAAGAAGTCCCGACAGGGCCACCTGTTGCCTCCGGGCCAAGAGGTGCCTGCCCCCTTCCTGCACAGCATGAGCCTTACAGTCCATGCCGTGCACGAACAGGCATTGGATTTCCCATTGGGGTGCCTTTTTAATAGGCACCACTGTGGAAACACTAACAGACCACCCGCCAGACCACAAGTATACTCATAATCTGGCGGGTGGAATCTGGTGGTCGAGTTGGGCGGTCCTGGAGTGGGGTGCTGGCATGGAGACCCTCATTAGAATGCCAAACTTGTAATCCGGCCCTAATACAAAATCCAAGAAATACAGTAATCCTAAACTATCTTTAAAGAAAAGCTCCCTGAGATTCCATAAAACTTAATTGCTAAAGGTAGACTTAAAACAGTAACTACATATTATATAGTTTATAAACTGTTTTGTTTTTTTAAACTTGCTTACATCTCTTTTTGTTATACAATGTAAATGTGGAGGAGTTGGAATGACTGGGTTAATAATTTTGATACAATAATATCCTGAAATATCACAACACAAAGTCCAATGATTTTGATATAAGTGAGATGCGAGGAAAAAGTGTCATCTTGTGGAGGTGATGCGCCCTCCGCCTTCTGTACTTACCTCCTCTAGGATCTTGGCAGCTGGTTTTGTTGGATCCCTGGGGGCTCAAGTAACCAGACGGTACCGTTATCTCCATCTGGGGCTCCAAGAATAAACCATTGGCTTGCTTAAAGTCTTCTCACTTATTCTTTGAATGAGGACAAATAACAATTGCAATTAATTTAAATAAAGTATATGGAAATCACTATTACCAAAGAACATCCTTCCAAAATTCTTTACAGTATATAAAATAGGGCAGCCACAACTAAAATATAATTATCATCAAATGTAAATTTATACAGCTTCCAAATTCAAGTAGAACTGCGTAGGATATAGTTTTAGTGTATTTCTTTAAATATTTCCCATCTGTTGTTGCTTGCTACTATTTCTTCACAACCCCTATTTTTACTACTTCCATGTAGAAATGTGTACCTAAGAATTATCGACCATATCAGGTTAAAACCTGGTCGGGTAAGTCTCTGGAAAGACAGGCAGTAATCTTCTGCTACCATTGTGGTGCCTGAGTTCTGTGCAGCATTCTTTCAGGAACTGTGACTGTTTGCTCTCTAGAAAGGGAAGGTAGTGTGTATGGGAAGAGTTGGGGTCCAACACACCTACCACTTACTTTCTAGGAATTTCCTCAAGGTCATTGCAAAAGAATAAAGTGACTAAGCCTATTTTTCACTATTGCTCATGTTTCTACCCATGATAAATTCAGTTATGTAACAGAGAGGAGAGTGCCTGACTTAAAAACATTCTAAAGAGCAAAGTGAAATCATGAATGAAAATAGAACTGCAGTAAAAAGTCTGAACATACAGTGCTGCAGGAGAGCAGTGCTTACTTTGAAGTGGTGGTTGAAGGTGGGTCCACTGGCACTCAATTTTCACATCAGCACTTACTTTCCTCAACAAGCTTAGATCTGGAGCAAAAGAAAAAGAAAAATACAACAAAGGCAAAGTAGGAGGATGAAAAAACAGAAAAATAGTGACAAAGGGAGAAAGGAGGATGAAAGAAACCATACACCAGTGTGATGAAGAGGCAAGGAGTGTTTAGCAGTGGATTAAATAGGCATGGGGTGGAATCAAGTCTATACAGATTTAGGTTTGAAGGAATTGTTTTGGAAAACTGCAAATATAAATGCAAAAGCTGTACTCCAGGTGAAGGAGGCTTCTCAGGAAAGGCAGGGCGGACTCCATCAGGCGAACTTTGACAAACTGTGTGCCAGTGCTAATTACAACTTAATCAAATTGTCACATGGGTGTGAGTCTTATCTCTCTTAGTTTTCTAACTTGAACCCTGGGCTTTATCTAACAAGATTTCGATTTGACTTGCTGCATTTTTTAGTTTTAGGGGCCGATTCTGATCCAGGTCAGAAGGGCACCGAACGCGATCCGGCTGGAAAAACTATGAGCCGTACGCGTGTTTTCCGCCCGACTCGTACAGCTGTATGAGCGAGCCAGTACGATGCGAGCTACATGAAATTCACCGACCGAGTCGTTTCTGGGTCCAAACCGCTCCGTACGTCTCGGTCGTAAGCTAACCGTGGCATGCAATGGATGCGATTCACGACCGAGCCAGTACGATTCACGCGTCGGACAGCCTGTGCGAGCCGAAGTGTCCGGCTCGCAAAAACTCTCGGAGGCGGACTTCGGGGGTCCGCGTCAGACCCCCCGACACCCGCAGCCGTACGACTCGCACACAGGGGGAGACACATGGGACTCCCCCACACAGGCATGTATGGCACGGATGGCACCGACGCGTACCCACTGTAGGGGGCGCACTTGTTCGAGACGTACCCATTCAGTCAATGGGAGCGCATGTAAGCGTCGTACAACTGGCTCCCATTGACTTCTATGGGAGTCCGACCGAACCGAGTCCGACAGCATACGTGCGAATCGTACTTGTTCCGTCAGACTGTAGGGGTCCTGCTCGGTCGGAAAACACTCCGGATCCGACTCGGTCAGAGTGCTTTCTGACCCAGATCGGAATCGGCCCCTGATTTGTGAGAAAAGCATCTTGAAGTTCACTGTTGCCGAGATGTCCTTGTGTCAATGTTCCCCAACAAAGCAAGATGCACTCTATTCCATTTTGTCACTTATATTCTTATGCAAGGAAGCACTTCTTGTACCCAATTCTACGCTCATCTAAGATTAGATCTCAGAAGGAGGCTTAAGCTTTCCCGCAAAAGTTGGATATTAGGGAACTCTGTGTTGCTGTGGTAAATTTCGTCCATCTTGCCCTGAGGATTAGAAGAAATGGGTCAGTGCAATGACCCGTAAGTATGGCTACACAGATATATAACACACAGAGTTCTTGAGAAATTTAGACCTTGTTCTCAGTCTCCCCCAGAGTTCTCCCGACCTGTTATCTTATGATTCTTAATGTCTTTTGGGCTACATTTCTGGGATGTTTTAGATACATTTCATATTGCTGCTGCATTTATAAGCTTTTTTGCTGTTTTTTATGATGATTGTGTGATGTTATTTTCCTATGAATTGTTTTAATTGTGCTAGTCTTGCTTAATAAAAGCTGAATGAAGTTTGTTTGACTGACTGTACAGCCTTTGTATTTGGGACCTCTACCTTCTATGATGCGGGGAAAGTCTTTTCAGCAAAATGTTAAACCATGGCACTAGTGTGTTTTAAGCTCTGAATGAAGCAATACTTCCCGCTCTTTTGAGGCCAAAACAAAGCTTGTGATCTTTTGTGAGATACTTTACTGTTCAAGATAGAAGTAAGACAGTATTTAAGGTTCTGATTATCAAAAAGAGTACGACAGCTTTGGGAAATAATAAGGTAGCAGGATGCAAAACGAAGCACACTGTAAAGTGGCAAATAATCCAATTTAGAGGCTTATGTTACCCCAGATTTAAGTGCTAAAAGCAGGTTCAGCATCAATACCTTCACTTGCAATCATCTGGGACATTTATCGAAGCTCTTACGGAAAAGGGGAGGTGTTTCCTTTACATTCATTCCCAGCCTATAGCCAACATCAGTACTAATAGTGATAGTTAGGGTTCTCATCAAGATAAATAATTTCACTGGCACTTCACTCACTTCCATGGTTGCAAAGTGATTCTAGCTGCTGTTCGCTCTGAGAATAGTGAGAATGACACAGTTGCTTTCTAAAGAAATCAAGTTCTCCAACTATGAGACAAAAACATGTTTGTATTATTCCAGTGGAGTTGTATTCTAGAAAAGCAGCTACATTCCGTGCTGGAGACCACAGCTCCACAGAGCAGACATGTCGGACTTTTAAGTGGAGCGTGGGTCCCTAACTTCGGACAAGGCTCCCTCTTTGCTTTTCCTGCAGTAGGTGCATCTCATTTCATAACAGAAACTAGGCTTAGGGAAACATTTGAAGGCATCTCAAGCATTTGGCTCCACTTAGTGGCGGTTGCTATTAGATGTTCTATTGCAAATGGTGAATGACAAGAATATTGTTTCAAAAATATGGAGTTGAATGAATATTTTGTCCAAAAAAACATTATACACAAAAATATCGACATACAGGTTATAGAAAGTATAAATGTCATTTGTTTATGTATAAAAGTCATTTTAAAGAATACCACTGTATATAATAATCTTTTCCTTGATATTGTTGTATTAAAGATTGTTTTTTAAATTGATTTAATATATATTAGTTATTATTTTCATTGTAGGTGTTAGCGTTGTCGATATAAACATTTTTTGAACAGTGTGTAATTTATAATGTGTAATTAAATTTTTTACATTTAATTTATCATTTACTAGACGGTTGTTGGGTTTATAGGGGAATAGGGTGGGGAGTTATTAGATGATAAATTATGCAAAATGTGTATTTGATCAATTAATTTTATGATTATTTACATGTATTTTGTGAGTTTTTAATGTGTAATTGTATTTTTCAAATTTATAAATTAGTAAGCATGGTATGGTTTGTAGGACAATAAGTTAAGAAGTTATTTAAATAGCAATTGTGTATGTTAAATACATATTTATTAGGTAAATTAATTATCGAAATTGCTTTATTGATTAATTGTTATTTTAATTATTTAAGTGTTTGTGATTTTCAATGTATTTTTTATAGTGTAATTAGTAAATTATAATCTAGTAGCGGATTGTTGGGTTTGTAGGAGAATAGCATGGGAAATACTACAAAGTATTTTTATAAATTCTTTTTTATATTAATTGAATATTTAATTTAAAAATGAATTACATATTTTTTATAAATAAATAGATTATTTGTTATTTAATGTATTTCTAGTGTTTTAATTATTGTTAATAAACTTTTTTGAATGCATTTCTATTTATTTAATAATGGTCTTAATGTTATTGCTGTTTTATTTATAAATTATTTTAAATGATTTGGTGGTTGGTGTTTTATTGGGCAGTAGGCAGAGAAGTGTATTTATTTGTAACCTATTTATTTTGGTTTTTATTTGTTAAATAATGTTTACCTTATTAATTTGTTTTCAATTACATTTAATTTAATTTATGTATAAAGCATGCATTTATTGTTTTAATATGTTTTAATAATCTTATATTGTTAGGAATTAGAATGAAATTAATTGGAGTGGGTTTAGTAAATGCAGCACCTCCAAAGTCTAACACTTTTCCTACTATTGCTTGATTGGAGCAGGAACAGTAAATCTAATGGTTCCAAAGACCAATACTTTTTATTCTGTTCCTTAGATTGGTGTAAGAATCGTAAAGCTAACCCCACCAAAGTCCAACACTTTCCCTTCTGTTGCTTAGATTGGAACAGGAATAGCAAATCGAACCCCTCCACTTTCCGTGATTTAGCTTAAATGGGAGTAGGAACAACAGTTAATATAACCCCACCTAAATGCAACACTTTCCATGATGTTGCTTACGTTGGAGTGGGAATAGTCAATCTAACCCTTCTAAAGTCCAACACTTTTGCTGATCATCCTCAAATGGAGGTATGAAGAGTACATCTGACCCTTCCAAAGTCCAACATTTTCCCCATTGCTGCATAGATTGGAGTTGAAGTGATAAATCTAACTCCTCCAAATTTGAACACTCTCCCTACGGTTGTTTAGATTTGAGTAGGCATAGTAATTCTAACCCTTCCAAAGTCCAACCTTTTACCTACTGTTGATTACACTGGAATGGGAATAGTAAATCTAACCCTTACAGTGTCCTACACTTTCTTTGATTTTTGTTTACATTGGAAGGGGAATAGTAATTCTAACCTCTCCAATGTCCAACACTTTTGCTACTGTTCTATAGATTGGAGTGTGAATAGTTGATTTAACCCCTTTAAAGTCCAACACTTTCCCTATTGTTGCTTACGTTGAAGTGGGAATAGAGAATCTAATAACTCCAAAGACCAAAACTTTGCCTACTTGTGCTTACAATTAGTTTAAAAATGTTGTTAAATTATATTTATGCAGATGATCTTCTTATGTTTACTTCAAACCCTGGGGTTGCCTTGCCCAAAATGATAGCTTTAGATGAGGAATTTGGGGAGTTCTCTGGTTATTCCATTAATAAAGAAAAAACTGAAATCATGGAGTGGAACCAAGAGGTCAGTACGGTGGGAGCTAAGGCAAAAATGAGGTACCTGGGGGTCCTTTTGACCCATAAATAGGAGGATATTACTAAAACCAACATGGATAAGGTTTCTAAGGAGGTTTGTGCTCTATTGCAAAGATGGTCATCACTCCCTTTTAACATCTTTGGGAGGGTGAATCTAATTAAGATGATCATCCTTCCTAAACTTACTTTTTTATTCAATCCCATCCCCTTATCCTTTAATACCGCATCTATTAAAAAGCTGCAAGGAAAACTGGGTTCCTTTATCTGGAACTCTAAATCGCCAAGGGTAGCATGGAAGAAGCTTAGGAGATCTTTAAAGACAGGAGGTCTGGCCTTCCCAGATTTATTGGTGTATTGTCATGCTTTCCATGTTAAAAATTTTAGACCCTTAGCGGGGGTGATAGAGGCAACATCGTTAGGCTTATTATTTCAAGCGTTGTTACGGGATGTACCACAGGGCCAATCACATTTTCTTTTTAAGTTTGGAGACCCACATTTTTTTAAAAAGATAAGACAAAAAAGGTTTTGGGGACAGCTATCAGAAATTGGGTTTTTGTAAGGCAGAAGCTTGATATTCCTTACTATGCAGTGCAGGCTCCAATTTGGGACTCTCCAGGAACAGCGGACTGCCTTGAAGACTCACTGTCTCGCCCTCTCAGGGCCGCTGGGATTGAGCGATGGGGAGATCTCCAGGTCGACTCGCAGCTTCTCAGCTGGGAGGCAATATCGGGTCTTACCGGGGGTTCACTTACTAGGTTTAAATACCACCAGCTATCCAGATGGTGGTTAACTAAGCCCTGGAATCTCAATAACCCTAATCCAAAATTTGATCTTGTACACAGGAAGAACAAGTGGAAGAATCAAATCTCATACTGGTATACAGCTATGTTAGAATCCGAAAACATCTCTGAACTAGAGGTACAAAAGCTATGGAATAATATACTAGTATCAGAGAGTGCAGACTTGGTGGATATTTGGGTTGATTCATTTACTACCCTGCAGGCTGTGGTGAAGCCGGCCACATTAAAGCGGAATCATTTGTACACCATGGATAGGGCATATATATCCCCAAAGAAACTTATGAAATTTGCTAATCTAGAATATTATTGCCCAAGATGCAGACTCCTGGCCGCCGATGATGTGCATATGCTGGCCGCCTGTCCAGAAATAAAAAACTACTGGGATTTAGTACAGGGCTTTCTGGGGGAGGTTCTCCAGAAACCAATGGTAATAACAACTAGCACTATTCTCTCCGGACTTGGAGCAGTTTATAACACTGACGATCTCAACACAAGGTTCATTTTTTATGTCATACTCCTAGCCAGGCGAGAGTTATGCAGAGCCTGGAAGGATCCATTACCTCCTTCTTTTTCAAACTGCCTTAAACATGTTATTTTTACCAGTAAGTCAGACATGGCATGTGATCATACAAGCTTTGAAAAAATCTGGAAGCCCCTGGTGGCATGGCAAGACAGGTAAAGGTAATTTGGTGCTCCTATGATTTATCTTGGGCCCTGTTGGTTCCTAAACCTCCCTAGTAACGCAGGGAGCCAGCAATGGCGTGAAAAGGAGCGGATTGGGAAAGCAGCGGTAACTTGAGGGACCAGGCACGGCTCCGTTTGAACTTGGTTGTTTAACATCAGGGACGGGCAGGATTGACCTTTTCAACTTGAGTCGCCTAAGCTCCCTTCAAGAAATTCCATAACGGTATATGAGGAAACCAAAAAAAAAAAAAAATTATATTTATTTTTTTATATTTTCTTAATTAATTAGGAACATATGCTTTTTTTAAATATGTTTGTTAGTATTAGATTTAAGTTACTGTTAATATCATTAATGTATGTTTTACATTGTTTCTGTATCAATATTTATTTTTAATATATATATATATTCAAGTATGTTCACAGCATTTATAGTTGTTATATTAATTTCAATATTCAAAATAATGTGCACACACACATATATATAAAATCTATATTTACAGTAACACTACCTATTTTAATTGAATCATTTTATGTTGTAATTTAATATGTTAAATACATTACTTCTAATGCTACATAGATAAATATTTCAATATACTTCCACAAAATCTTTGCTATGATATTTTGACATTCTGCAGCATGCATACAAAGAGGAAGTAGCCTCAAAGGATAGTATTTGTGCCGGAAGACACCCCTTCCTGCTCAAACCCTATCCTGACCCCACCACAAACACACTTTGCACTACGGCGGAAGGGTGACTGTGTTGGTGGTAGGCATCACAAAGAGCACCAGTACATGGAGAGAGCAGAACTGAGCCCTTTCTTTGAAGATATGACTCAGTTCTGCTCTCTCCAGGTGATGCAACATAATTCAACAACTGAGTTTGCTGTGCTGCGCACACTATTTATTAGTAAATCTGGCTCCAGGTATTTCTATAGTGCAGCCTTGAGACACAGTCTATGTTTACACAGAAGTGGGATAGGTACCCAGTCCATACGGCTATCAACCAATCACAACAGTACTTTTTAAACCAAATGCCTGAATTTCAGTCTTAAATCCCCTTGACAGCTGCCCTAGTGGGGTGTGGGATATTTATTGTACACTAAAATCCAATACCCCGGGGATCAGAAGTTAACAGGAGAGATTAATAATGAATACTACACCTTTTGACTTTGAAAATAGTGCTACTCTGTGGGCTTTGGTGTTTATGCAGCAAAATACACGTCCTGTAGTTTACTCAACATTTTATTTAGGATACAGCAACGGGTAAGTGGTAAACACCGCACCACTGAAAATCTTACCTCAGCACAAACACGGATTTGCGCAGTGTGGGAATTATCCTCCTATTTGTGATAAGGCTTAAGCAGATTTCAGTTTTGACTGGTAAGAATGCAACTTGTGCTAAAGCAGGCTGGAGGGATTCTCACTCTATCCCACTTTAGCATAACCAATGTGTCATCAGTGCAGTGCTTAATTTGAGCCGGTGGTTTCCGGTGCTCGGCACCAGCCCTTAATTGTCAACACCAGGGCCTGTGACAGTCTGCCTCAAGTTGGTGCTGTATGGCTAATTAGAGATGACCAGAAAAACAGTTTAATTGAATTCAATATACAATGAAATGACTATTATCTGCTGGCCAAGCCAGTCTTATAGCTGTCGGGCCTGAAACAGTCTGAATTGTTACACTGGCAGGAGTGTGATGGTCAGTAGTTGTGTTGTTATTATCATTGGCAGCATGGTTGGGGCAATGTGGGGTGCAAGCTGCAGTAGCCTCCTGACGAGAGCCCTTGCACTGATAGTTATACAAATTAAGCGCTTCATCAGTGTGCTTGTAGTATGAAGATTTGTACATTCAATCACCTTCATATATACTGATGGTGTACGCTCGGTCTGTTCATGATTATTAAGTTGTCCATTCATTTCATTAAGGAATTGGTACTGGACGCCAACTCTGACTTTCAGTCAGTACTGGGATAATAAATTCCCTAGCCTTTGAAGCTTTTTCCAACTTGTTTACAAGGTTCACTTGCAAATTCATTTCAGCAAAAACCCCAAAGGGTTTCCACCTTCATGGAAACCTCATAGGAGAGCTAGACCTGCTGTACAGTGATGTTGCTGGAACATTTCTTCATGGAAACTAGTTCATTGGATGTTTCACAGCAGCAAAGTGCTGTATCGTGTGCAAAGCATGACATGTCATTATTGTAATTCGCATTTAAAGAATGCAACTCATTTGTTTTAGAAGCAACTAGTTAAAACGGAACCACTCAGATCAGTGCTTTAAGGATGGAAATCTGCATTACTCATCGTATGCATTTCATTCACTTCTGGGAAATGGGTTACAGTAAATGCACCTCCTATTGTCATAATATTAATAGGTGAACGACGTTGGGAATTATTAGAATTATTTTATATGTATGCATTTCCCTGTCAAGCTCACAGATGTTTTATGTCTTTTGGCACGCGCATTTCTGCGTAAAGATGAACTGAATCCAATAAGAGCTCCGTAGTGACATTTACATATTTGAATTAACAAGTCATCTGCGAGTGGTCCAGAAGTCCTGAAAAGCTAAGTCGAGAGAACCAACGGCAATGATCTCATTAGGACCGATGAGGGAATCGTGCTATGAGATTTCACAAGTACCGCTTAAGAAGATTATTTTCCACCAGCATTCTGAAAGTGAGCCCCAGCAGGAGGTGGCTCGACATCTTTCCACCGCTTATCTTTTCTGGAAAAAAAGAAAAAGCAGAGTATCACATCATTGCTAAGTATATATTACCCAGATGAACACAACCTGACAGTGCTTGAATTCCCATATGCGTCTGCAAGGCTGAAATAATATCCATTGTTCCAAGTCATAAATATTATGATTATTTCATTTTATGTAAAGCTTTTCAAGACGGATTGGTGTAGAATTTAAATGTGGAAACCTGTTCAGATAGGTATGAAAATGGCTAAAAGATGTGGTGCTCCATACCCTGGTTAAATGGTTCTAAATAAATCATTTCGAGTATTTAGATGACAGACTTAGCAGATTCCTCTCTGTGGTGTGGGTTTGTGCTTCGGAGCTCTATGACATGACATATTTTTTATTTTTTACACTTGAGAAGGGTGCTGGTTGTAGAAGTAAATGCCCTTATAAAGGGTACGGAATTATGACAACTATGACTTATGAAAGTCCTTCAGGTGTTCTTCATTATAACATCGTTTGCATAAAGAGGATTGCAGGGAACATCAGATGTGATGGAGCGGAGTTTCCTAAACCTTGATCTTCTGGTGTAATCATTTAACAAACCCTGACACTGGTCGTATGGACCTGTCGTATGGACCTTTGTTCGTCGACAGGGAGAAGTGATCATCTACATCAGTCCAATAACATGTTAAATCATTATTGGCTTTTAGTACAGTCAATAAAGAGAATTTGTGTGAGTTAAAAAGTTTTATTCTCACTTCTTTTAGTATTTAATCATTTACTAATTTGCCTCTTATGAATTAGCATTAATAATAAATATAATCGAAATTTTGATGTTTCAATATAAGGTAAAATAGAGTATTAGTCAAGGTACCAGTACAAATTGTAATAATACAGCAAATGTGTTCCACAAAATGAAATTCCCTAATCTAAATTAAAATGAAATAAGGTGTCAGTTCAGATACCCAATTAAGAGTTCTAATGAGAGAATCAATGCATGAGCATAAAGCCTTTGCATAAAAAGCTGGAAAATATTCTCAGCTATAAATCACCAGACATTAAAGAAACAGGCTAAGCAACCTCCTTTGAAAAGGGGTATGAGGAAAACTCAAAATGAGTCTCCAGCCAGTGCAAGTGAGAGAAACTCCAAGGGAACAAGTTTCAAGAAAAAGCCTTCAGAGGAAAAGTCCTGACTTTGTATGTATTTGTATTTGTAGAGCGCGGCATTCAACCCAAGGGACATCACGGCGCTAGGATAAGCGGAAACCTGTTAGGGGGGTTTGTGACATATGACATAAAGCATCTGGTCTAAAGCAATAATCCATGGACATCAATACTTGAGTCCTGAGAAAAAACACGTCTTCAGCTTCTTTCTAATTCTCACATGATCCTCAGTGAGCTCTAGCAGGAGTTTGATCCAGTGGGTAGCTGCCAAATAAGAAAACGAGTGACCCCCCCGCTCTAACATTTTTATGTGTATGGTTTTGGCTAGAGCGTGGTTGCATGACCTAAGATCACGTGAGGGGACATAAAAGTCCAATTTATCCTGCAGAATTCTGGGATTCTGAGTTTATGTAACGCTCTATGCGTGTAGCATAGTAGTTTAAACTTGGCTCTCTATCTCATAGGCAGCCAATGAAGTTCTTTCAAGCAGGCTGAAGCCGAGTTATACTTGGTCTTGTTGTGAACCTATTTGGCTGCAGCATTCTGAATAACTTGTAGACGGTAAAAAAAGGTAGTCGGCCATTCCAACAAATAGAGCATTCCCATAGTCCAGATTGCTGGTCAGCAGGGCTTGAGTAATAGTTTTCCTCTAGTTCAAAGGGATCCACATAAAAAGTCTCCTGAGTAGTTTAAGCATGGCAACACATTTGCCACACAAAGCTTGGACTTGATCTTGCTTGTTTAGTACATTATCTACCGCAAATCCAGATATTTTACAACACGTTTAGGCACAGGAGCAGTGCCCAATGACAGGGGCTATCATGTGGTGTCCCAGATTGAATGTACATTACCAAAGAGCAGTATCTCTGATTTGTTAGCATTTCATTTCAGACAATGGGCTGACATCCATTCAGGTTGCTTTTGGAGATCTCATATTTGTCCCCAAACACAATCAACAGCTGTTTACCGTCAGCGTATGACCAGATGTTGAAACCCCATTTCCTCCCAATCATGGCCAGGGGAGAAACATAGGCATTAAATAGGGTTTGGGTGAGGGAGACACCCTGCGAAACACCGCATTTAATAGATTTAGAGTTGGAGGAAAAAGAGCTAATTTGTACTGTATGGATTCTGTTCAGCAGAAAATAATTGAATCATTGAAGAGTTTTGGAACTAAGCCCTTATTCATGTAGAGTTCTCAGCAAAAGGTCATGCAAAACTGTATCGAATGCCACTGACAGATCCAAAAGGATCCCTTATCCAGCAAAAGTCTGATGTTGTCTAGTACGGTTAGCAGAGTGGCTTCGGTACTGTTGGAGGCCCTAAAGCCTGTCTGTGAGGCATCCAGAAGCCCATTTGTTTCAAAGTTGTCAGTTAACTCTTGATTGATCAATCTCTCCAAAACTTTGGACAGATAGGGAAGTTTGGAGATTGGTCTATGGTTATTTAGATTGGTAACCTCCATGCTGGCTTTTTTTGCCAAAGGGGATACAGTTGCTTGTTTTCAGGACTCAGGCAACACAGCTTTATCTAGTGAGTGATTGAAAATGTGTGTGACATAAGGGCAGAGAACTGATATAAGACGGGAGAATATAAAATGTGGACAGCGGTCGAGCAAAGATCCCGAATGGACCTCAGACATTGCTTTGGTGACTTGTTCATCAGAGAAAGGGACGACATTTTCTACATGAGCTCAAGCAACAGGATGGGGTTCCAGGGTTTCCAAATCAGTATCCTCTGGAGTAAGCTGTTTATTAAATGTAGAATAGATTTGGTTTATTTTGTCAGAGAAAAAGTTACTAACTTTCTTCCAGTTATCTACTGACAGGGTCAAAGTTTGTGACAAGCCCACTGGTCTGCACAGTTCCTTCACTATTTTAAATAATTCTTTGTTTAAGATACTTAACTTGCTCTATGAACATGCACTAATATAAACACACGATATTCCAAATGGAAACAAGTGTCTTTTCATCTCCTGTATTAACCAATAGGATTGTAGTAAACCCCTAGGAACAGGTAAACTCCCCATCTTCTCACACTCATACAATAGTCTTCAGAAGTTAGTCCCTGAAAAGTTACATCATTCACATTCTGTGATGCAGACTGTTCTTCTCATGAATCACCCTTCCTGTTGTCTCCTCCAAGAACTTCACTCTCAGTTGTCTAATACAAAACGAATACCTATTCACTAACTAACTGAAGGCTTCTGGAAAGTTACAACATCTGCAGCACAATAGAAAAACATCTAACAGAAAATAATGATTCAAGATGAAAAACAGGCCTTTGAATGCTAATTCATTATTTTCAGTTAACATGGTATCGATATTTAGGCTAACTTAAATCAGTACTTCTTTACTTCACTTGTAAGTCTATAATACTTACGTATAATTACATGCTACAAAATTTTCATATTTCATATATGTGCTCTTTAAACATACACTTTTGCACAGTCTTAACAAAAAAATGTTTTTGTTTGCAAATAAGATCCTCTCTTGCAAAATCCATATACAATTCTGTACTTCTATATCACAGGGCAAGATTTTCAAACATTGCCCCAGAGCTCAAAAATGTTAGCACTCCTAAAATACTGTGGATTACAGAAGGGAATAAAGCACTTTCGACAGAACTAGTGTGATTTCCTAGTTGGAAGACTAGCTAGGAAGAGGGGCAGAAAACGTCCTTCATGAGACGATAAACCAGGGGATTCACACCAATGAAAAAGGAGTTACAAAGAGGCAGATGTGAAGCAACTGCTCAGCAGTAAATGTTTATCATCCTTAAGATAGGCCTCTAACAAAAAGAGCCAACAGAAAGTTCACCATGGACAGAGAAGTGGTACCAAGATTCCCCACACACCGGAAAAGCCAAGCAGACCAGGCAGACGTACAAGCACGCTGGGTTCCTGAAGAGCAGGACTCATTGACTAATCCAGCAGCAAGTCCTGAATGTGCTGACCATTGCTCTGTAGTCCTGTATTCATGGCCTGTGAATTTCTATTCAGTACTGAAAGACAAAATGTCTCAAAAAATGTCATAAAAACCTAATTAAACAATGCCAGGGGGTCGTTTACGATGCCGTAGGAAACGGCTCCGAGGGTCGGAGCCGTTCCTACGGCATTGCAATCAGCAGTTTGGATTAATTTCCGACCAACCCATTTGGATGGAGTCGGTCAGAAATGAATAAAAGCTCGATTTCCGAATGGCTTCCGACGGGCTCAGAGAACCTGTCTGCTATTCGGAAAGCCTCCTGTAATCCCAAGGGCAGTTCTTTCTACCCGAGGGTTTACAATGTCAGGTTCCGGCAGCCTTTCTGTGCCAGGCCTTTCCGACACAGAAAGGCTGTTGGAAGTCAACTTTGTGGGACCCCAGAAGGGCCCCCATGGGTGCAAGGCCTCCAGAGGGCGGTGAGGGTGCTCCTATGGTGCCCGACCCGAGTGATCCCTGCACCCCGTGGCAGGTACCTCAAGGTGCCTGCCACAAGGTGCAGGGATGAACTGCACCTCTTCTCTTTATAGTGAGAGCATACTTTCTAGTCGGAATGCATGCTCCCAATTTAAAGAATAGGAATGCGACCCAACAGTGTTCGGTCGCATCCTAATTGCTGGGCCGGGACTGCCGACAGGAGGTTGGTCATTCCCAGTACTGAATCGATGTCGGACAGACTCAGGTTCGGCCAACATCGAAATCGGGCCCCAAGTTTGTTGAAAATTTAAATCTGTGTCATAATGTTCAGACTCTGAACTCAAATGAAAGACACCCATATCGCACACCTAAACCCACTCAATAGCACACATCCTAATGATGATAGTCCCAGCAAGTTGCCAGCTGAGAATTTAAACATGCACTCTATTAGATTTCAACCAAGATTACAGAACCATCCACATTAACTTATTTTGAAAGTATGTGCTTCTCCTGTGAATGTCTTAATCTAGCTTAATTCATTGTTTTGGCCAATGGGTGCCCTTCTGAATGTTACTTCTGTTGCTATAATTCGATGAGAGTATCCATGGCTTGATGTATTCATTATTTGTTGTTATCATTGTGTAAAGTATTTGTTCTATTATGTCTGGCATTTGTATATGTGTATTTGTTCAATGTATAATTTTGTTGACTTGTGTCTAGTATTTTCATTGTTAAGATAACTAAATTACACAAAATTAATCGGCAATGATAAACAGATGATGGATAAACTATTTGTCACATGAAATATAGAGATAACATGTGCATGTGCTCATAAGTATGGCTGTTATTTATTGACACATGGAAGTATTTCATAACCTATATTGATGACGGTTGCTATGATTTCAATAATATCTCCTTCCAACTAGATTCTCAGTACTAAAACATGACAGCAAATCTACTTTGACAGGACTTTGACTTTTGAATGACGCAAAGAAGGATTCTACATATATTTTGAAAAATTGTAAGCCATGTCACAATCCACATCTAGAGGTTTATGGATTCAGTTATTCCATTTCTCTGAAGTCATCTGGTTAGGGAAATTGGTCAGAAACAACTATTGCTTTGGAACCATTTTTTCAATATTTCCTTGGGGAATGCTATGTCCATATCTGAGGAGGATAGGACGTGTGTTGTATTCTACAAATGTTTGGGAATTTTACATTAATGCACCATCCAAAACATATTTTTCTTTTTTATATTTTGGAAGCTTTCAAAAGGACAATGTTTGCAATATTTTAAAAAAGTGGCTTCAGTGGCCCTTTACTGCAGAGTGAAATTGCTCCTGGTGAAGTGAACCACCACTCAAGGCAGCTACTAGTTGCCGCCATTGGTGGCTATCACTTGCCACGTGTCCTTTATCCCCACCAACTGTGTACAGTCCAGGGAGCTGCCCTTGCCTGAGCCTGATGATCTACATCAGTACCATCTATGCCTACAACTGAGGTGTCAGTTGTTGCCATAAGACACCTCTCTCTAACCCAATACTGTCTTTTCCCTACTACTCTTCATACCATGTGCCTTTGAAGAAAGGTGGGTATATTAAACTAGGGGTAGGCATAATACGCTGAGTTTCACTCTGTAGAATTCCATGGAATTAATGAAAACTCAGTGAGATTCTGCAAGTGGGTGGAAATTTGGCATGTTGTGCTGATTTTTAGTGCTGGGAGCTTGTTCCGCACGAATGGCATCACACTGTGCACCTGATGGCGCTGCTACTTTCTGCTGCTCTAGAAGATTTTCTACTCGAGCAGCAGCTTTCTCTGCACAAATGGTGGGGACCTGACATGATCGCCTGCATTGATAAATCTCTCTGGGAGGCATTCTTGTGGCCGAATGCTAGGGGATGCAAATTCTCGCTCACTAACTAAACGTTAGGGAGCCGTGTGTGAGAAAAGACTCTGCCAAGTGGTGGTTGGTGGACTTTTGCAAACTCTGCCGGCGGAGTGGAATTTTTCCCCAACCCCTACATCAAGCACACAAAATGCGATTAACTTCAATTACTTTCACTGCGGTAAAGATTCCAGATATCTCCCAAGCATGTGTGTGAGGTATAAACCTCTTCCTGTCCTTCATTTCCCCACTTTGTGTGAAAACTGTATTATATAATGCTCTGTCTGGTCCTGTTCTTTAGGCATACAACTCTGCTAATTGTTTAAACTAATTTAAAGCAAATATTTGAATCCAGCTGTTTAAAGGTTTACCAGAAGCCACTGCTTTGTTTGAATTTAAGGTGAGCTGAAGTTGAGGGGAGAGATTGAGTGGCTGAGATTATATTTGAGGTTCAGATGATGTAGTGAAAAATGATGATAAAGTTGGTTTGAGCTGAGTTTTGGTGAAGGGAATGTTGAGGTAAGTTTCAGATACGTTTGAGGTGAGGTGAACGAGAGTTCCAGGTGTAGTTTAGGTTGTGACGCAAGACTGACATTAAAGTTTGAGAGTGAGATTGATGTTAGGCTGAAACGAACTGAATTTGAGGTGAGGTTGAGAAAAGTCTGTAGTTGTTTTAGGATGAGGTGAGATGAGATTAGGTGAGGTTGAATGAAGTTAAGGTTTCTGTAAGGTTGAAGTAATTATGAGATCCATTAGCAGTTAAGCAAGATTGAGATGATGCTAATGGGAAGTAACATTTTAGGTAAATACACTGTAAGGTTAGATTGAGGAGTTCTTATGGTTGAGGTTGATTCTGATGTGAGGATAGAGTGTGGTTGAGACGGCGTTAAAGAGGATGTCAGATTCAGACAAGGTGAGGTTAATGACAGGTTGAAGTGAAGGTTATGCAAGGAAAGGGTGTTAGGCAAACTTAGTTTATGTTAAAGTGTGCTGCAGTGAGGTTGACATGCACATTATGTAGAGTTGAGGTTAATATCAAGTTGAGGATCATGTTGCAGTGTGGCTTGGGGTGAGGTCAGATGACTTTCAGATGAGGCTGAAGATAAGGGTCTGGTAAGCATGTGATGAGGATGAGTTTATGCGGAGCCTGAGTGAGGTTTAGGTTATGTGAGTTTTAGGTCTAGAACTGAGATTAAGTATGTGGATGAGGAGCATTTGCAGCTGAAATAAGACTAACATTTAGCTTAGGTGAGGTTGACGTGAAGTTGCATTGGGATGAATTTGGTTAGAGGTGTAGATGGGGTCTTGAGATTTGAGGTTGATGTGATATTGAGAAAGTTAAGTTTTATATGGGTGAGTCTGACACTGAAGTCAGGAAGAGGGTGATGAGAGGTTGAGAGGTTGTGAGGGTGGACTGGATTGCGGTGAGGAGGTTATCATATTGAATTAAAGGGGAAGGGTGGTGTTGTTGGAGGGAAGTTGAGGTGAAACTGAGGTGGTGATGGGTGAAGCTGAGATGAATTTGAGGTATAGCTAGAGTGAGGGATGTGGGTTTATGTTAAGGTAAAGAGGAGATCTGGGTGATGTTAAGTTGAGTAGAGGTTAAGAATAGAGTTATGGTTGAGGTTGAGTGGAGGTGAAAGTCAGATGATATGAACTAGTGTTCAAGGCAAAGATGAAGTTTGGTTTGTGAATGTTCTGGGCTGGTGTCAGTTTGAGAGTAGTTATGGTGAGGTTGATGTTGAGGAAAACTTAAGGTGAGGTCAAATGTTGGGGTGAAGTTGAAGTGAGGAGTGGGAAACATTGAGGTAATGTTCAGATAAGGTATGTTTGAGGATGAGGTTAGAGTGATGAGGAGAGTGAGATTGGGTTAAGGTGATGTGAGGTGGATTTTGGTAAAGCAGACATAGGTTTGAGGTCTGATTGAGGAAGAGTTCAAGATAAAGTATAGAGCAGTGAGGTTAAGTTACATTTGTGGTATTGTTGATACACAGTTGAGTTAAAGTGGGGGAAGTAACATTAACTTCCAGTTAATGTCATGAGAGGATCATATGCAGTTGAGAATGAATAAAGAGTACACACATTTGAGGAGAAGTTCGGTTGAGGACGTGAGGTAGGTTATGTGAGGAGGATGTGAGGTGAAGGAGGTGACGTTAAATTTGAAGATGTGGAGTTAAGGTTGGTGTGACATTGAAGCCAGGTTGAAGCGCTGTGGGGTTGAAGAAGAGATGCGATTGAAGTGAGGTGATGATAATGTGAGGTTAGTGTAGACTGGTGAGGAAGGAGTGAGGTGAGACTAGGCAAAGGTTAAAAGGAACTGAAGTTGAGTTTTATGCAGAGTTAAGTTTGAAAATAAAGTTGGGGAGAGTTAAGGTAAGGTTGAGGTGTGATTGTGCCAAGATTGAGGTATAATGAGGAAGGACTGGGGGAAATTAGGTTGAGTTCAGGTTGAGGTTACGCAGGGTTCACAATGAGGTGATGGTGATGGGAGAATGGTGTGATTTTGAGGTCAGCTTAAGTTGCTAGTGAGGTTAGTTGATGCGAAGTGAAAGTGAGGTAATTTTAAGATGAAGCTGAGGTCAGCTTGGAGTAAAGTTGATAGAAGAATCATATGGAGATAACATTCGGGTGCAGTTAAAGAGTGGTTGAGGTGAGCTTAAAGTGAGACAAAGTTGAGGTTGAGGTGGGAAAACCAGTTTAAGGTGAAGGGATATGTGGTTAGGTAGAGGTGAATTTAAGATGTAAGTTGAAGGTGAGGTTAGTTGAGGTTTCATTGAGGTAAAGGTGAGTTTGAAGTGAGATGGGTTAGAGTTAAAATTAGATCAGTCATGTTTGATGTGAGGTCAGTTAGAAATCAGTTTTAGTTGAGTTAAGCTGAGATTGGGTTAGTGGTGAATTTATATTAAGGATATGATTGAGTTTGAAATGAGGTTGAGGTAGGTTTGTGGTGAGGTTGAGGTGCTGACAGGGTGTCACTGAGGTTCACTTGATATTAAGGTGGGAGCAAGTGAAGGGAGTTTGAGGTTGAGCCGCGTTGACGTGACTCTGAAGTTGATGTTAGGTATTTACACAATTGCTTGCTTTCATGATATGGAAAATGTGCCTTTTAGCCATGCAAGCAGTGGAAAATGACACCGGCCAACAGCACAGTGGAGAGGCTTTTGACAGAAACAGAGATAGTAATGTAAAATAAGCTCCTTCCTTTTTTGCAAACATGGATTTCAATTTAGATTGTAGTGCATTTCAGCAAGTGCTGCATTCAGTGGTCACAACTGTTTTCTTCTTGGGAAGATTTTCAGCTTCTCATATTCATAACTAAAACCAAAGCATATAAAATGTTGATGACCTTGGGTGAAGATAGACTAGGAGCATCTCATGCCAGCATAGTCCACTCTGTTTCTCACTGCTTCCTAGATTTGACCACTCAGATCACCATTTCTGGACTACTCCCAGACAGCCCTCAACCTAGAAAAAGATCCACAGAGCGAACAGCTGTTTCTCATGTTCATTTGTTCAGGGACGGCAATCCATATTCACGATGGTGATGCATTTATTGACCTAAAATAAGAATCAATCAGCTTCTATATACCAATGCATACTAATTCATGAATGAAAATCAATGAAAGCAGCCTTTGGCAAAAAAAAGAATAAGTGAAGCAATTGTTAACTTCCTGCTTTAACATATATTACCATTAAGAGATTACATTTATTGCCAATATGCTAAATGTAGACATGAACGGCATGTGGACAAAATCTTATTGATGCAGAGATATCAATTTTTGTATCTAAACACATTATAAATAGGCTACTGTGATATTATGCAAGGATTGGTGCTTTCACATAAAAGGCTCTTGCCATCATATGCCTGTGGTCTGCCTTCAATGCTTGGAGGCTTCTTAAGCCAGCGGTGTGCTTGCATTTTGTCATCATATGCAAGAAATGCAACCATCATATGCCATGGGTGTGCTGCCATAATATAAAATGGAGCATGGCCGTCTCATGTTAGTTGTGTGGGAATATTACATGCCAAGGTCTATCGCCATTCCCCTTCAAATTCACAATCTTTTGTGAGTTACAGCTGCAGGAAGATGCAACCAGACCTCTAATCCATTCACTGCAATTAGCACTAAATAAAAGGCCCTTAATGCACCTGGGAGAGCAAAGGCATGGGAATTTCTGAACGCAATATATTGCTGATTTACAGTCCCCATTTGCTTTCTGCTGCAATGCACAGAGTCACGGTTGCCACCCATGCTTAATTTGTGCTACTGTTTGCAGGTGTTGGGTACTGGCAGTCATTTTTCAATCAATCAGTAGATTTGTAGAGCGCTACTTGCTACCCATGAGAGTATTCAGGTGCTAGGAAACAAGGCCTATTTTTTATCATTAGACTTTAATCTAGAGCAAGAGAGAGAAAGTCAGAAACGAAAGAAAGAAAGAGGAAAATAACTAGTGAGATTAAGAGACAGAAGTGTAAGCAGGAAGTATAGGGTGGTGGAACAAACATGTTTGGTATTCGTCAACACCAGGTGTCACCAGTGTCAGAGGTGGGATCCTAAAAAAAATCTTTTAGACCGTCTGCTTATTTTAATTTGAAAAAACGAATTATTTATTTTGTACAGATTAAGCAGTGTTTGACTTCCAGTGATGCTGCTAAATGTTTTCGTTAATTCAGTGACAACACAACAAGCAAAAGTCATCTTAAACTCATAAAAACTGTTGCTTTAATGATAACATTGATATAGCACAAGCTAAAACCACAACTAAGCAGGGTAAACGCCGACTTTCCTTTCAGTACAGATATGATTCCTATTCAAACAACAGGGCAACAATATTAGGGGTTCACCCAAATACAACGACATTGTTTCACAATTTCCAAGAGTAGACCAGCAGGTGAGACATGTTTTATGTGTTAAATATTTTGAATGCAGGACTTAAAGTTTCACTTTTATTTCTCTATAAATTCATAGCAACATTAACCGAGCCATGATCAACCAGAAAATATTAAAAGGTACGCAGTGCGACATTAAATACAAAGACACATTGAAGAACGTTACGTGACATCATCTGGGAAGAATGTGCAGGACGGATAAAAAATGCGGGCAGGACCGTCATTTTTCTTCCTGAAACAAAGCTATTTCCTGATGCTGCCATTCACAATTGTATACAAAACCACGTGACTTACTGCGTGCTCGATGACTAGCATTACCATATAAGGCAATGGCTGTCTCTGAGCTGGTGTTTACTTGATGGGAGAGCGAAACGGCAAAGAAATTGTTCCTGTAGGCCTTTTACAAACACTGCACATTTCTTTTTCTGCTTGAAATAAATTCCAGTCTGTGGTAAATATTGACTCAGCAGTGTACGCTGCTGATTTCTATTGGACTGCAAACAATAAAGGCTGGAGATTAGTTGGCTTACTGGCTGCTATTTGTCTGTGTTGTTGATCTCTGATCACAACATCACAAAGCAGTTCGCGAAAGCATTACCAGTATATGTCGCTTATATGCTGCATGACCCAAAGAATTCAGAACAATATTTAGAAAAAATAAAATGCACATTATTTGTTCGCTGTTGTGCTTTTAACAAAGTGTATATTTGAAGTGATCCCCCTAAAATATCTACTTTTTAGCAAAAACAATATAAAGCATGTCCTTGTAGATGCCAATGTGAGGGTAAGGGGACAACAAAGGCAGAATATTAATTTCGTTTGTGGGCAGTCATGATTTTTATGCATCATAGGTTCCGCTTTTCAAGCCTCTACAAACCACATGGCCCAACTGCTTTATCCAAACATTAGGGCATATTTACAAGCCCCTATCGCCACAGGAACATCACTTTAGTGACGTTCCTTTGGAGATATGTGCTAACGTGGCTTAACACTGCCTTGTAAATAAGCCCCCTTTCACTCTATACTTAGCGTGAAAGGGGAGGTCAATAGATGTTGTGGTGGGCGTTCTACCACAACACCCATTGATTTTGACACTGCCCCATATTTACAAGGGCAGCGTAAATATGAGACCACCAAAATTAGGACCATGGAAAACCTGGTCTTAAACAGGCGCAACGAGGAGAAATGTTTAATTTCTCCTCGTTGTTGCTGGTTCTATGTGTGCTTCATTGTGACACATACAGCGAAACAGCAAGAAGGCCTTTGATTGTTTATGTGAAAGAAGGTGTCCCTTCCTGCACATAAACAACCAACAACACAAATTATGCTTTGCAACTAAAATGTGTGCTGCATTGAGCAGCACACAGAGAAGTTTCAAAACACCATTTAAAGATTGTTTATATGCAGGAAGGAACACCTGCGTGCACATAAACAATCTTCCCCTCAACGCAGACACCCTTGCACTATGGTTCAAGAGTGCCTGCGTTGGCGCTAGGCTTCTAAAATTAGCCCCAGCTAAATGGGGGAGCGTGGCGTTAAGCCAAGGAGTATAATGCCACTCCGCCAGTTCTCTAGTAAATATGCCCCATGGTTCGGGTGTACAACCAATTTTTTATTTCTATAAAGATCAGAATAATTACAATAAGGTTGCTCTGGTTTGTCCAGGTTTAATGTAATTTATTTAATTAACAGTTTGATATCATGCCTATAAGGCAATACAAACATTTCCTATCTAAACATTTCCTTAATCTTAAAATACAACGTAACGCATGGATCCTACATTCATAAGACAAACATTGTTTTCTATATCCATATTCAGACGAAATTAGCCTTCGATAAGGCCCTTTCCCTTCCTGGTTATGCAAAATGTGATTATTTAAATCCTCAATAGAGTGAAAACAAGGCAGGGCGGTGTGAGAAGTTGACCTGGTATATGCTGTCCACTAGTTATAGTGGGCACCCTGTACCAGTCCAAACAACCCCTTATTGGTTATAGGTTAAAGACAACCTTTATTGAAAGCTATCCCTGTGGAATCTATGGAGAGCAGCCTTCACACTAAGTCTTGAAGGAATGTAGAGCAGCTTGTTTTACCAGTCTATAATCTCTTGAGTTCCTAAATGAAAGATAACCACACCAGGTATATATATAAAATATATATATTTATTTCTAAACACACCCTCCTAGACTCTTTATGAGACTAGAGGTCAAAACACATAAGTTACACTTCAAATATCACAGTAAAATAGCACACATACACGTCAGGCCCTAAGGGCGAGCCAAACCATATACTAAAATAGTGGTATAAGAACCACGACTTAACTAGACACAAGGCCTAGAGACTGTTGAATCACTGGGATCCCAAGGAACCATCCAAGGTAGTGACACAGGGGACCCACAGGGGCCGTGTGCAGTGTACAGCCACGAGCTCCCGTTAGCTTCTATGGGGAAAATCGTGGTTAGATTTTTAAAGATTAGGGATACTTAGAAATTAGTCAGGACCAAACCCTTTGGGACTTAGGAATTTCTAGAGTCAACACCCACGGGAGCACCGAAGTACTCGTGTTACCTCATCCAGGGAAGCCGGGTGCATTGGTGTCAAATGGTGTCGGGTCGCGTCGTCGATTTCAATGGGAGCTGCAAAGAAGTGCTGCTGCCGGGGAGATGCGAAGTGTCCGAAGAGATCCAAGCCTGGATCGAAGTCGAGAAGAACCTGAAAGCAAAGGTGACAGAGTCTGGGTCACCTGCCAGTGACCAGGGGCACGATAGACGAATGTCCACCGATGTTCGGTGTTTGAGGTGAAGAAGGTGAAGCTTGACTCTTCAGCCACGAGGACCAGGAGGCGTCGAGGACAACCAGGAGCTGGATTCGAGCTGTCCCATGAAGGATATCGAGTGCTGCAGCATTGGTGCCCAGATTGGACACAACAAGCCTTGGCAACAGCTACCCATGCAGAAAGGAGAAAGATGCTTCAGTGCAGACCGGCAAGGTCTGAGGGACTCACCACGCAGTGGGGAGTCAGGGCACGTCTGGAGCAACCAGGGAAGCCCAAGGAAAATCAAAGTTGCCTTCTCAGGGACCAACCAGTCAACGGACCAGGGATCGCGAAGGAGCCTCCAGTTGAAATGCAGAAAGCGGGCTCACAGAACACAAGTAACCCCAAGCACGACTTAAAGAGACGTCGAGAAGTCAATGCACTTGCAAAAGTGCACGGTGACTAGGAGTTGCGGTTCCACGCTTCTCATGAGTGCTGCGGGTCTCAGCTTTGCTGGGGACTCGGGTCGGCCTCTGAGTTGTCTGGATATCCTCTTTCTGGGCTGCAAATACTTTGGAGTCCGGCGGGAGCTTCGGAGATGCAGACCTGCAAAATGCTTCATTGGTGCCTGTCAAGCAGGGAAGTCACTCCTTGAACTCAAGGGAGATTTCTTCAGTCATCTAGTCTTTAGTAGAGCATCGAAGTTCCAGGATTCAGCTTCAGAGTTTCGTCCATGGATATCTAAAGTCCTGTTGCCAGGGGTTACTTACTTATACCTAAGGAAGGGGTTGGACTAGCTCTGGGGACCCACCTATGGGAAGGTTTGGAAAGAGGGTTTGGTACACCCATTTCCTTCGTCCAGTTTCACACCAGAGCAGGGGCTGGAAGCCCCTGAACCAGTTTGAGCTGGACTATGCACAGGGACACCAAATGTACCCCAGTGCAGGACTTCAAAGCACTCTGAGAGTGCTCCCACCCAGCCCCAATACACATCATCCTGTCTGGGAGGTGGTTACACCTCCCTGTGACAGGAAACCTATTGTCCAGGCCTCCCCTGCCAGAGTTTCGGTCAGCAGCAGGAGGCCAGTGTCTGTGGCTGCAGCATCCATTTTGTGATGGCAGGGCTCTATTAGATTTCTACCGGGTATACCAGTACTGCCATGTCTCTCCCTCTAGAAGGGTAGGATCTTATCCTCACATCAAGAACTGCTGTGGAGGTATGATTCCAAGGTGACACCAAACACGACATGTTTCCGTGCAGTCAGTCCAAAGTTAGCATTGACAGTTTAAGATATAATGCACTTAAGAGTATATGGTCAGCCTACACGACTCACAACCCGAAGGCAGCAGAGGGGCTCAGCTCATGCCTGGGCACCCTCTCACATATAACCAAGCACCCTGCCTTCAGGATTGATAAGGACTGCCATTGGGGTGACTGATAGGTTATTATGTGCAGTGATAGGTGAGGTATAGTGAACCTATACCTCAGTAAGGGGTGCATGCACCACCTTACCCAGGCTGTAGTAGAAGACCTGAGGTGTCATTTTGCATGACCTTCCAGGGGTGGCACAATACATGCTTCAGCCCCTGGTGGGCCTCTGGGTTACCTATGCCCTGGGTACATAGTATACCATATACTAGGGACTCACAAGGGTACCCCAGATTCCAATCTTGAGTGTACCTAAAGTACATGCAATCAATTTAGAGAGGAAGCAGCTAGGCTGGGGCCCTGAATAGCAGGGTCCCAGCCAGACTAAAGTCGAAAAACAGTGAAACACCAGCAAAAAGTGGGGTAAACATGTGAAGCAGATCCTACTCTCCCACAGGAGGTACCTCAGAAATAGACTAAAAAAGAAAATGAGGAGCAAATACGATAAAAATAGTAGACAGTCACAGATCATATAGGCCTACTGAATTAAAACCAAATACTTGAATTAACCTCTGGAGTGACATTATTATTGTGATTTGTGCAAAAAAGCTATTATTTTGTGCAAACTGCAGTTGTCACAGAGAAATAATTTTCATTCCTCATTTTTGGGAAGGCAAAAAAAAATATGATTTCGGAAAAGAAAGACTATTCAAAAACGTATGTAGCATCCGTCATATCTCATAATAGACTAACAACTAATGATTCAAAACCAGATTCACAAAAACAACTAATCATAGATAAAATACTCCACTCTACATTCCACATGTTTCAAACTATTTCTGTGAGCTACTGAAAGCAGCTAACCGTTTAGCCACTATTGACAACAGTTTACCTACTAATTGAAAAATACTGGGCTAACCAATAAAACATCTGACTGGCCTGGGTATAATGCAATACAGAAAACAATGGTCCTGACCAACAGAAAGGACAGAATAATTGAATTCAACTATCCTGATTCAAACTTCAAGGAATAAAGAATAACAGGGAGAGAACTTAGAAATCAAAAATCATCACACAAATGCAACATTATTCCAAAACATAAATTTCAATTTATATTAATGCTGTACGTCCAATATTTTCATACATTGGTCGTTCCAAAACCATGCTCAATAGACGGTGCTTGTGCGTAAAAGGTAGAAAGAAAAGGAAAGACCTATAAGATGTGTAAACGTGTTTGTACCTTTTGTTAAACATTTCATACATTCAAGATATTTTGAGACAGAATTAAACAATCCAGACAGTTCAAAACATGGCCTTGTATTTGACCAAGCGTCGAGATGAGGGCCAGTAGGTGCCTCAATAGCGGATCTTCTACAGGACAAAATAAACAATAAGGACAGGAGCAACCTAAAGGCAAACATCAAAAAGGTGAGGGATATGAAGAATTCTCACTTTCAAAGGAGAAGGTCCCAAAGGTATCTTTTCGCTAAGGAAACCACATTTCCTAATCCATAGGAGATAATGAATGTAAGCAAGCATTTGCAATGCAATCGGTCTCGCCTTTGACACCTTATAAGTATTTAGCAAATTCACCACATTATCAAACATTATTGCACCATAGCCTCAGTCACACGTATATTCAGCACAATGACTAACCCAGCTGATGGTAATCACCACAACACAAGGAAGACCCAACGATTTCTGGTGATTATTATGTATATATTTTTTTAATGTGTCAATATCAACAAAAGAGTGAGTAACTTTGGAGGCTAGTTCACTGCCCCTACAAAATCAATATATCAACAAGAACTGGCCTTCACATGATTGATCAGTTTGTGTCCAAATAAAAACCATTTGGTTTTTAAAAAGAACCCTCATCCACCGACCTAGTTGGTGGCATGCTTCATCATTGGGTTCCCACTCAAGGTACTGAGTGCACCTTGGGTGTGCTGCGACGCCTGAATTACAGCGGAGTGGGGTTTTTTGGTGGTGAAATGTGTGTAGTGATAGGTTATTTAAAACTGTCTATAGGGTCCCCCTCCAAAAATAAGTACATTTAATAATGGGGCCCTATGGCAGGGTTCAACATGAATTGGAGCGGATACCCTGCGAGTTTGTGTCTAACTCTTGTATCCAAGGAAAAGGTCTACATGTTTCAGCCAGTTAGTTCCAATATCTGGCTTTCATCAGGACCAAAAAAGGTGCATAGACTGGGGAGAGATCCTCAGTCTAAAAGGTGCAAAAAAAGTGATTTAATCTGCTAGGTTGCAGTTCCTGTGCAGGGGTCCATAACAATACGTGGCTGCGATATTGGTTTTCTAGCTCCTAGCGTACTTCCTATAGTCTTATCTACCACTAAGCAGAGGTAGAGATGTGATAAATTTGCCTAGGCATGTTCTCATAAAATATATGGTTTTGTCTGTACTACTCTCTTGACCATTCTTGTAGAGTTTCTGTTTTTGTTTCTGCTGGTGTTTGTGTGACTAATTCTCAGACTGAGATCCACTGTAGCAGTCTGAGCCTGTTTTTGCATGCTTGGCAACTAAAGATTAAGCATTTTACATGTTTTGTTGTAATCCAAGTAGTGTTCTATCATTGTTAGCACCCAGAATTTGGCTTCTTCCAAATATTTCTTTATAGCGTAAGAATGCAGCAGTGCTTACGGTTGAATGTGTAAACCAAGACTGAAAAACTAACAATGTAAAAACATACACTCAAAACCTATAACTGTCAAAATGATAACTATACATCAGTATCACCTACAATGTGCTTAACTTTTGCCCGCAAAGTTTACATACTTTGCATATTATAAAGTTTTAAAAGTTTTAGAAATAAAAAAATTTTTCTCCATTTTCCAGTACAATTTATTGCATATAGCATCAAGATTGAGATTTAGCATAAAGTGCACTTTTGATTGTGGTTGTGGTGACATATCATTCAGTATCTTTTTGAGTTTAAATTGGATTATTCGTCTTTTAGAATTTCTTGTAAACTTCAGCTCCTTACACAGACACCAGTGTTTTTGATGACACCGACGTTTTACTGAAATTGTCATTTTTGTGATGTTAATTAACCAAATTTTAAATAAATACTTCACTACCATGCTTTACTGGCAGAGAATGGATCAAAGGCCTTCAGTTCTGTTTGTACGCTCTGCAATACTGAATCCAGTTAAATAATCTTTTGGGTATTTGGACAAAATATTGAGTTTTTAATATTGAGTTACAGAAACATCGGAAAAAAATGTTGTGATGTAAACAAAATGTGATAAAGAAATATCATTGTCAAGAACATCGATATTTCAGGTAAATAATATAATTGTCAAGTATAATATTGTTGTTAATATTATTTTCAATAATATATTTGCAAAAAATATTTTATTTAAATATCTTTATGTGTTTTAGTTCATATATTATTAGTATGTGTTATTGTCTGTATACATTTTTTTAATATAGTTTGTGATTTTAAGTTATTTACAATTTGTATTTAATTGCTAATAGTAATTTATAGTACTGCAGTGGTTTGCTCGACTTGTAGGGGTATAGGGTGGAAAGCTAATTAAGTATAATTAACAGTTAATTATTTAATTATCATTAATTATTTAACTGATTATTAATTATGTTAATTGTGTAATAATTATATTTTTCAAGATACATATTAACTTTGGGCGTCTGGGTTTCTGGTTTTGGGTAAATTCTTCAAAAATAAGATTGTCATTTAGGTAGGATATAGAGGTAAATTCTTCAAATTTAAGATTGTCATATAGGCAGGATGTATAGGTTATAGATGTACTTGATAACATTAATTTGACTGTAAGCAGGAATTGGGTTATAGAGACGTATGATTTACTCATTAGTGATAATTTCTTTTTTATTCTTGCAGCCCTGATGAGGTCCCAAGGGGGACGAAATGCGTTGGCTGTGTTTATATGTAACTAAGATTGTGTTTGGACTTCTAAGAATGTGTTGGAGCACCAACTTGAAAATAATTTGAAAGAATAAAAGAATCTTTTTGGAAGAAATTTCTTGGACTTCAGAAAATAATTTCTTTGGACTACAATAATTTATTGTTGACAGAGTACTTGTCCACTCCTTTCATACATTGATACACAATTATAATCCCAAGTGGGTAGATGTGAGGCCTGCCAGTTACATGCCCCGCTTTGTTGTCGCCAAAGTGAACGATGGGCGCCACCCATGGATAAAACGTTTTGCTGTCAAGATTGTGATCGTGATATATATATATATATATATATATATATATATATATATATATATATATATATATATATATATATATATATATATATATATATTCACTTACAAAACCATAGGTTTCACACATGTTATAGTTAGCTGAACATTACCTATGTCTTCTTCCATTAATCTTTAGCTATACATATATTACAAATATTTATTTTTCAGAAAGACACATATGTAATCAGTGATGTAATATCTGACGTCATCAGCAGAGGATTGCGGTCGCGTGAGTTATAGTTGCCTGCACTAACTATAACGGGGGAATTTCATTGGTTTTTTTCGAGGGAAATGTCCAGCTAACTATAACATGTGTGAAACCTATGGTTTTTTAAGTGAATTTGCAAGGTTTTTTAAATGCTAATTTCTAACTATAACGTGTGTGAAACCTATGGCTTTTTAAGTGAATTTGTATGGTTTTTTAAATGCTAAGTTATGTATTTATTAATATTTTTTTTTTTTAGGTTTTTCACCGTGCGCGCGCTGTGGGCACTCGGTGCGCTTTGCGCACCGAGCGCCCACAAAGCGTTGTGCGTGCAGTGCGCGCACCGTGCGTGCACCGTGCCCTCGCATTTTCGTCAAAAAATTAAATGTTTGTTTCACCCTTGGGGGTCCTTTAGTGACCCCCTGACAAAGGCTAGGGGGTCAGGAACTGTCCACCCTGCCCCCTTTTCACGTTCTCCACCTTTGTTTTTCACTGCCTCAGACTGCGAGAGACAAAATGGCAGCCGCCACTTCCTGATTTCGACCGATTCGAATGTTTACTGACATCTAACAACCAATCAGAATTGCGCTCGCGCACGTCACAGTGCGCGCACCGTGCGCGCTTATAGATATATATGTACTTTTAACTGAAATTTTCTCAGGAACTACTGAACAGATTGACTCCAGATATTCAAAAGGCACATCCCTGACCTGAGGACTACCTCAAATTTCAAGTAATTCTGTTCAGCCGTTCGGGCTGTACCTTGGACTAAAGGTCCCTATGGAAAAATGCATGGGGAAAACGTGTTCTGGGACCCCCCTTTTTTCTCGGCCCCCGCTTGACTAATCACCCCGAGACTTTCAGGGTAGGAGCGGAGCGCCCCACCTATTTTGAAAAATTTGCGAGGATTCGTCAACCGGCGCCAAAGTTATTCAAAATAGAATTTTCAGATTTCCTATGGAAACACGGTCCTAACTATAACTATCTACTGGCGACCACCAGTAGATAATATACATATATATATATATATATATATATATAGATATATCTGAAAAGGTATTGTTTTGATATCTACCTATCTATCTATCTATCTATCTGTCTATCTATCTATCTATATATATATATATATATATGTTTCCAACAGAGTTGCTCCTGCCGACAGTCAGGGACCCCAGGAAGGTGGCGCACACACCGGCGGAGCACGTCGGTAGTGAAATCCAATTTTCTGAAAAGTCAATGATAGTGCGCTCTCAGTACACGGAAAACAGGACACTCCAAAGGATCCAAGGGTGTTTAATTACGACGCATTTCGACTTACAGAGAAGCCTTGCTCACGTAATACAACAGTGCATAGAAAACACATGACTGATAAAGTTTCAGAAAGCTGGAAATTAACAAAGGACAACAATTGTCTTGCAGTCTTACAATGGCAGACATCTTGGAATGGTTGAAATCGTACCAATATGTGTAGTTAAAGTAAATCATAGAAATGTCGCTGTATATTTGTATCATGATGCGAGTCTTGTTCCCGCATGTTGTGTCAAGTGACAGGTCAAGAATGTAATAACAGGTATAATACCCAGTGACACACCACAAGGAAGCAAGCTACCAGATCTAGGATAAAATCGGCAGACATCTAGTGCAGGTAAATAAACTACGTAATGTCGCGCGTCTTTTCAGGAGGCTAAGAAATATAAAGTAAAATACACAGTGGCCATCCAAAAGACGCATGTTGTCAAGACTCGAGCATAGACAACCAACATATTGTGGAAGTGACATGCTACATAGTGTGGCCGGACAAGATAGAATATATGTCAGCTGGTACTGCCAACTCAGACCTTGCTGGACCGTGTAATGATCGTGTCAATGACATAGGAAACTGGCAAAACTGTAAATACAGTGCCAGCAAAACATGATAACCATAGATGGTTACACTCTCTCGAAGACATCAGGGAGAATCTGTCAGTTACAGTACCAAACAAGCCAGGCAAAAATTGGCAGACAAATAATGATCACATGGTGGCATAGCGGTATATGTTGTGTATAATGCTGGAGTGAATACAAGCATAGGATGCACTAGTATTAAGACACATGTTGGTAAAAAGGTAGAATTCACTGCATAGTTTGACATATAATAGTCATAGTTCCGGCACCCTGAGAAAATGAACAATAAATGTGTGTGTGCATGCAATATGCATCTATCGATAATCAGTGGTGCCGCGCCTTGCAAGGCAGTACTTATCTCTACATGCCAATGTGAACAGAATACCACACCACAACACAAATCATCAAATAATAGCTAATACACAAAACTTGAAGGTGTATATAATGGCAAGTGCCGAATGATACTTCCAACATGCTCTCGCAAGCCTTCCAGCCATGGTGCTCAGTGAGAAGAAGGGGAAAAGGGCAGGTTGCCTGTGAGGTGAACGTGCCAGTGTCTGGGCCCCTTCCTTTCCTCCTGCAAATAGAGAGAAATGGGTAAAATTAAAAGTAAGAAAATGTATGTATGTACAAAACAACTGCATACTGATCTACACAAAAGCATAAATCTGCTTCATGGAGGGAGATCATGAATTACACGTTGGAAGCAAATGTCACAGATACATAGTAACTGAGCAGAGATAAGGCGTAGGGGAGGGGGGTGGGGGGAGTTTAGGGATGGGGGAAGGGGGGGAGGGGAGGGGAGGGGGGAGGGGTTTGAGGGGAAGGGAACTTAGAAGACATGTAGGACATAGCAATATACATGTATATGTGATTATCAGGGGAAGGTTGGAAATCCATTAATCCCTGAGATGTATTGCCAGCTCCTCGTCCTGATTCAGCCCACCAGGTACCTTGGTCTGAAAATCCACAATGTACTTAGATTCTCTTTGTCTCAATTTAAGTGCCCTGTTGCCACCCCTAGGGTTGATGGTGATCTGTTCAAGGATAAAGAATCTCAAAAGGGCTGGATTTGAGAAATGTGTATCCCTGAAATGACGGGCCACAGGATACTTGTCGTCATTGTGCATGATCGCTCGATAGTGTTCTAATACACGTTTCTTGGCCAACAGGATAGTACTTCCAATGTACCAAAGTTTGCATGGGCACTCGATGACATAAATAACAAAAGTGGTGCTACAGGTGAGGAATTGTGCAATTACTTTGGTAACACCATTGTAAGAGATGTTCTTAACAAACTTGCTGTTCTTGCATGCCTTGCAGTGTACACAAGGAAAAAATCCCTGTAGACCATGTCCATGTCTGTTGGAATAGATGGTGACATCGCTGCGAACCAACATGTCCCTAATGCTTTTGCCCTTCCTGTATGTTATGGTTGGCCTTTCAGACATGAATTTACCAATGGTGTGGTCACATTTCAGAATGTCCCAATTCTTGGCCACGATTTTGCTGATGTTATTAGAATCAGAATTATAGGTCAAGATCAAGCGGGTGTTGTCATCGTCGCTTTCTGGAGATTCAGTTTCCCTTTCACTTATGGTCAGAGCTCTGGGCATAGCATCTGCTCTTTTTTTTGCTGTTTGCAATACCCAGTTTGGATACCCTCTGGTTTTGAATCTAGCCAGCATTTCTTTGCTTTCTAGTTGGTACCCCTCTTCCGTGTTACAGTTCCTTCTGGCCCTGAGTAGCTCACCATAGGGGATGCTCCATTTGAGTGTATCAGGGTGGCTACTGAGGGCATGTAAGACACTGTTGCCTGCTGTGCTCTTCCTGAAGAGAGTGGTATTTATTTTCTTGTTCTTAATGTCCAAACTGACATCGAGATACTCGGCATGTGTTTTGCTGATGTTACTTGTCAGAGCAATGTTCCTATTGTTAATATTGAGCATGTCAATAAACTGGATTGCTTCCTGTTGATCGCCTTTCCACACAATAAACAGGTCATCGATGTAGCGCATCCAGATACGGACATGCTCAAGGTGAACTTTCCACTCAGAGTTGGTAAAAATCTCTTCCTCCCAGTGCCCCATGAAGAGGTTCGCGAAACTGGGAGCGAAACACGAACCCATCGCTGTACCGACAGTCTGACGGTAAAGAACCCCATTGAAGAGAAAGATGTTATTAGAGAGACAATATTTGATCATTTCCAAGATCATCTTGTTATGCTCTCTAAAATGGGCAGGTCTGGATTTGAGGAAGTGTTCGCAGGACTCAAGTCCCTGTTGATGATCAATAATGGTGTACAATGATTGTACATCCAACGTAATCATGAGAAATCCCTCATCCCATTCAAGCCCATCTATTTTGTTGAGAAAGTCTTTAGTGTCCCTGATGTAACTGGGAAGACGGATGACATTATCTCTAAGGAAGTGATCCACATACTTGGATATGTGTTCAGATACGCTCCCTCTAGAGGACACAATGGGACGTCCTGGGAGATTGATGGGATCTTTATGTAGTTTGGGGAGTAAATACAGCGCTGGCAGAATGGGAAAGTCATTCTTCAAGTAACAAAATTCCTCCCATTCGAGAATGCCTTTATCTTTCCAGATGGTAAGTTTATCCCACAGTTCAGTGATGCTGTTATTGTAACATTCACTGCTGATGGTTTCATAATATCTGACATCATTAAGTTGTCTGTGGGCTTCGGCAATGTACTTGTCCCTATCCATGATCACGACATTGCCACCCTTGTCTGCTGGGCGGATGACAATGTTGATGTCCTCCATGAGTGACTTAAGTGCCTGTTTTTGAGGGAAGGACATACACATTTATTGTTCATTTTCTCAGGGTGCTGGAACTATGACTATTATATGTCAAACTATGCAGTGAATTCTACCTTTTTACCAACATGTGTCTTAATACTAGTGCATCCTATGCTTGTATTCACTCCAGCATTATACACAACATATACCGCTATGCCACCATGTGATCATTATTTGTCTGCCAATTTTTGCCTGGCTTGTTTGGTACTGTAACTGACAGATTCTCCCTGATGTCTTCGAGAGAGTGTAACCATCTATGGTTATCATGTTTTGCTGGCACTGTATTTACAGTTTTGCCAGTTTCCTATGTCATTGACACGATCATTACACGGTCCAGCAAGGTCTGAGTTGGCAGTACCAGCTGACATATATTCTATCTTGTCCGGCCACACTATGTAAGCATGTCACTTCCACAATATGTTGGTTGTCTATGCTCGAGTCTTGACAACATGCGTCTTTTGGATGGCCACTGTGTATTTTACTTTATATTTCTTAGCCTCCTGAAAAGATGCGCGACATTACGTAGTTTATTTACCTGCACTAGATGTCTGCCGATTTCATCCTAGATCTGGTACCTTGCTTCCTTGTGGTGTGTCACTGGGTATTATACCTGTTATTAAATTCTTGACCTGTCACTTGACACAACATGCGGGAACAAGACTCGCATCATGATACAAATATACAGCGACATTTCTATGATTTACTTTAACCACACATATTGGTACGATTTCAACCATTCCAAGATGTCTGCCATTGTAAGACTGCAAGACAATTGTTGTCCTTTGTTAATTTCCAGCTTTCTGAAACTTTATCAGTCATGTGTTTTCCTTGCACTGTTGTATCACGTGAGCAAGGCTTCTCTGTAAGTCGAAACGCGTCGTAATTAAACACTCTTGGATCCTTTGGAGTGTCCTGTTTTCCGTGTACTGAGAGCGCACTATCATTGACTTTTCAGAAAATTGGATATATATATATGTATATTACCTACTGGCGGTCGCCAGTAGGTAGTTATAGTTAGGACCACGTTTCCATAGGAAATCCGCAACATTCTATTTGGAATAACTTTGGCGCCGGTCGACGAATCCTCGCGAAATTCTCAAAATAGGTGGGGCGCTACGCTCCGCTCCTACCCTGAAAGTCTCGGGGGGATTCGTCAAGCGGGGGCTGAGATAAAAGGGGGGTCCCAAAACGCATTTTTCCTATGCATTTTTCCATAGGACCTTTAGACACAGCTACAGCCCGAACGGCTGAACAGAGTTACTTGAAATTTGGCAGAGAGGTAGTCCTCAGGTCAAGGAAGTGCCTTTTGTAGGTCTGGTGTAAATCTGTTCAGTAGGTCCTGAGAAAATAGCATTTAAATCAATATATATATCTGTGGCAGCTTACGGTGCGCTTACGGTAAGCTTACGGTGCGCTTACCGTACGCGCACGCTGCCGTGCGCGAGCGCGATTCTGATTGGCTGTTAGATCTTAGTAAACATTCGAATCGGTCGAAATCAGGAAGTGGCGGCCGCCATTTTCTCTCTCGCAGTCTGAGGGGGTGGAAAACAAAGGTGGATAACGTGAAAAGGGGGCAGGCTGGACAGTTCCTGACCCTCTAGCCTTTGTCAGGGGGTGTCAGAAGGACCCCCAAGGGCAAAAAATGATTTTTTTTTTAAAAATCGCCGAATGCGCGCAGCGTACGCGCACGGCGTAAACGGAGAAATTCCGCAAAATTCCGCGAAATTACGCGTACCGTGCGCGCACGGTAAAAAAAATTTTTCAAAAAAGAAAGCTTAAAAAAAATAAAAAAATTGTGAGGTAAGGTTGGGTTCATAGAGGGATGGAGGAAAGAAAGAATGGGAATATTATGAGCGTCTACAAACGTGCTGGTCAATCCTATTGTTAATAAGGGAAACACTGGTCTCCCCAAAAACAATAAGACCACAACACGTTGTACACCTCATTGCAACCCTTCCAAATCGAGGGTTGACGTCCAGAGGAGCAGAAGAAGGTGATGCTCCCACCTCAGAGGAAGGGCTCAGCTGAGCTGCCGATGATGTACTCGGCTGAGCTTCTGAGGCTGGGCTCTGGTGACTTACTGAAGAGTTTTCTCCAGTATGTCGAGCAAAGGTCCTGGGATGTCTATCCTGCAGGTGTCTCTTCATAGAGTGATTTCCAAAGGAATACTTTTTCTTTGGATTTCCTCTAGATAAAACACGGTCACAAAGTGTGCAAGTGACCAATGGAGCATTGACCTTTCTCTGCCCCTCTGGAAAAGTGAAATACTCCCATACAAAAGAAGTCTTCTGTTCCTCCTTCTCTGGATGATGGTGGTGCTGCTAGCCTCACTCTCAGAAGAGGTCTGCTGTTCTGCCATTGTATCCCAAAGACAATTCAGCTCCTGCTCCTAGAGAATCACAAGCAGTAATGAGGGGAATGGGTGTGGTGTGGGAAGATTCTGGAAGTGAAAGTAGTTTCAACCAATGAAAAGTGTTCTTTCAAGCAGTAATGAGGGGAATGGGTGTGGTGTGGGAAGTTTCTGGAAGTGAAAGTAATTTCAACCAATGAAAAGTGTTCTTTGTGGATCACATGACCTACCGTGCGCGCTCCGTAAGCTCACGGTACGCGCTCGTAAACAAGTGCGCATGCGCAAACGTGACGCTTACGGAGCGCTTACGGAGCGCGTACGTCAGATGCACTCGCGCATGCGCATTACACGCCCCTGCGTAACCGCGACGTTGCTTCCGGGTGTACGCGTACGTCACGCACGTATCACGTAGGCGCGCTGTACTTATGACGTGCAGAGCGCGTAGCGTCAGCTTAGCGTACGCGTATCCTATTACGTACGCGCACCATACTTATGACGTACGAAGCGCGTACCGTCAGCTTACCGTACGCGCACGGAAAAAAATGCATAAAAAAAAAAAACCTTTCCATAATGCAGGATATAGTACATATATTATTTTATACAAAGGTTTACAAACAATGTCAAAAAAAAATTTGCATTTAAAAAACCGTACAAATTCACTGAAAAAACCATGGGTTTCACACACGTTATAGTTAGGAGTTAGCATTTAAAAAACCTTGCAAATTCACTGAAAAACCCATAGGTTTCACACATGTTATAGTTAGCTGGAAATTTTACTCATAAAAAACCAATGAAATTCCCCCGTTATAGTTACTGTAGGCAACTGTAACTCACGCGACCGTAATCCTCTGCTGATGACATATGTGTCTTTATGAAAAAAAAATATTTGTAATATATGTATAGCTAAAATTTAATGGAAGAAGACATGGGCAAATAAGTGTCTAAATACAGTATTAGCATCAGCAGAGGATTGCGGTCGCGTGAGTTATAGTTGCCTACAGTAACTATAACGGGGGAATTTCATTGTTTTTTTATCAGTAAAATTTCCAGCTAACTATACCATGTGTGAAACCTATGGTTTTTTCAGTGAATATATATATATATATAACCTACTGGCGGTCGCCAGTAGGTAGTTATATCCGCAACATTCTATTCCCAATAACTTTGGCGCCGGTTGACGAATCTCCGCGAAAGTTTCAAAACTTTTGGCCAGCTTCAGTCCGCTCCTATCCTGAAAGCCGCAACATTCTATTCCCAATAACTTTGGCGCCGGTTGACGAATCTCCGCGAAAGTTTCAAAACTTTTGGCCAGCTTCAGTCCTCTCCTATCCTGAAAGTCTCTGGGTGATTCGTCAAGCGGGGGCCGAGAAAAAAGGGGGATCCCAAAACATGCTTTCCCCATGCAATTTTCCATAGGAACCTTTATTCGCAGCTACAGCCCGAACTGCTGAACGGAATTACACCAAATTTGGCAAAAAGGTAGCCTTTTGGTTAAATGGTGTAAATCCGTTCGGTAGTTCCTGAGAAAATCAAAAGTAAAATCACATATATATCTATGGGTGCGGTGGATCTGCGCACCCTGAGCGCACCCTGCGTGCACCCTCCCGATCACGAGCTGCATGTTAATTGGCTGTCAACTTGCTGTCAACACTCCAAACCAGGAAGCGTTGGCAGCCATTTTGTGCCTCTGTAGAACCGAGGCACAAGAAATCCTTGAAAAAAGTGCACAAAACGCGAAAAGGGGGCAGGGTAGAAACACCCTGACCCCCTAGACCTGCTTAGGGGGGTCCCACAAGGACCCCCTGAGCCCCCCCAAAAGTTTTTAAACGGGAAGATGCACGCAGGGTGCGCGGATCCTGCCGATTAAAAAAAAAAAAAAAAAGCATGGGCTCCCGCGTTTTGTTGTTAATAAGTCCCCGGGGGGGTCCAAGTCCCGGGGGCAATATTATTATGTGAATGGGGGGCCCAGAGGCCCCCCCCAGCCATGTGGACCTCCATCCCCTGGGGCTTTCAAAAATTATGTACGGCGGGCCCCCAGCCCCAGGGACCGCCACCCCCCGGGGCTTCTATATTCAAGGGTGGGGAGGCTCAAAGACCCCCCAAGCCCCGGGAACCACAACCCCCGGGGCTTCTTTAGAATATATGCGGGGGGCTCATGGCCCCCCCGCAGCCCCGGGAACTGCCACCCTGAGGCTTTTCACGCGCAAGCATCACGTAAAGTAATACGTATGTGTTGCATATGCGCCTGGAGTCGCGTACCGGTCGCATAGCGATCACGCACGAAAATACGCACCCTTCGCACATCCTACGTGGATCCTACACAACAATCCTAAAATGGCAGCTAGGTTCCGTGCAGTGATCGAGAAAGGAACGCTTTGGGTGCGCGACTCCCAAAAAAAATTTGAAAAAAAACCAATAAAGAAAATAATATAAATATATTTAAAAAAATATATAAAGCAAAAAAAACATTAGTTTCAATATTTAATTTTAAAATAATGTAGAAAATCAGTATAAAAAAAATAAATATAACTATTATTACATTTAAAAATTGTCATTTAAGAAATCTTTGAAATTCACTGAAAAAACCATAGGTTTCAAACATGTTCTAGTTAGCAATTAGCATTTAAAAAACCTTTGAAATTCACTGAAAAAGCCATAGGTTTCAGACACGTTATAGTTAGGAATTAACATTTAAAAAACCTTAGAAATTCCCTGAAAAAACCATAGGTTTCAGGGGTGTTATAGTTAGCTGGACATTTCACTCGTACAAAACCATTGAAATTCCCCCGTTATAGTTAGATCAGCTAACTATAACTCGCGCGCCCGCAATGCACTGCTGATGACGTCACATATTACATCACTCATGACATGACATCACAGATGACATCACTGATGGCATCATCCTTGTGATATAGTGGCAGACCTCCTCTGACCCTAATATAACCTTTGATACACATATTCAAAAATAGAAACTAACATTTAAAAAAAAATGGACATACCAATACCAGTTACAACAGCCTATTCAGTAATTCCAAGAACTACATACACATACACTCATTCACCAACAGTCCTATATAGTCACTCATACATGTACTCACTCATCATGTACTCATACACCTATACATCCTGTTACACACCGCCACTCATTCATAGAGTTACTCACACACATAGTCACTCATGCTGATAAAGAATCAAACATCCATTTACTTGCAATATACAGTTATACATACACCACCACATTTACTTCTACAGAAACTTACACATACTTACTCTCTTAAGCAATCACTTATTATACATACTAATTTATACAGGAACTCTTTCAATCTCTCACTCTCACATATACTCACTTATATACACCAATACTCACATATACTAGTTTAAAACACATGTAGTTACTCATAAAGACACTATTGAGACATTCATTTACTCACTAACACACCCATATAAACACTCTTCCACCCATCCAGTCCTGCATACATGCTGTCTTCAACAAATACAAACAGTGAGTCACTTATTCATGCATCTCTACACTAAGTAATACCCCCCACCGAACCATACAGACACTCATACTGATACTCAAAAAACCAACTAATAACCCATATAGACTAAGCCTGGGCGTTGAACTACGCTCCGTTCGCGGAGCTTGCGAAGTTTAGGCAACTTCGCGATTCGCACAGAGCGCGAAGTAGCAGATTGCTACGCAATCTAGCGCATAGCGTAGTAGTTTAGCTTCCTCGCGCGCTCAATATTCATTCTCGCACACGCGGTAACGTCTTACCGTGATTCTGCGATCGCCAACTTGCTTTACTGTCCGATCGCGAGCGCCACGAGATTTGTAATATGGCTGCCCAATCCCGCGAGAGTGTGCGAGCGCAAACACGTCATTCGGGCACGCGAGCTGACTTCCGGCGGCTGTCTTGATAAGATCGCGATCCCGAACATGCAAAAACTACAATCTGGCGAAGAATATCTCGCGATCTTCATAAATCCTTCTCTAAAATGATCATTTTGCTCAGAAAAACTCCTCAGATTGGGATTTTGCTGTAGTCTTTTGTGTAAGGAGGAGTCCTTTAATTTTTGTAACTTTTTTTTTCAAGAGGAAGGAAGTGCCCCTGAGTCTACAACTTCCTGTTCCTGTCCAGCAGGCTCCTCCCAGTGCTTTGTGCATGTGCTGTTCACTTTCATTTGGATTTGGAGCTAGAAGGATCACTTTTTGTGTCTGTCTGCTGCATCATACCATTGGATTGGATTTATTTGAGGACTTTTTGATTTGAGATTTAATTTACTACAAGTAAGTTGGAGAATTGGTGTGTTTGTTTCATTGGGGCTTGTATTACCTACATTTTTCTGGGTTTTTCATTGTTTTTTAAAATTATTGTTGTGGCGGGTGGCCTGTGCTTTCAATAGGGGCCTAGTTGTTTTTCTCTGCAATTTCAGCCAGTAGGGTACCCATGGGTCCATGTTTTGTGGTGTCTGTAACATTTTCAACATCATGTAGGGCATGGATGGCATAGGATTATTTGAAATGCTAAATGTGGCTGTGGTGTATTTCACTGTTGGTGTGTGTGTGTGTGAAATACCTTTGTTGGATGTGTGTGCTTGATGTGTAACTTCTTTCCAATCCTTTCGTAGCCCTGTTGATTTCCATTTTTGTATTAAAGCTGTGTTGTTTAGCAGGCCTCCTTTTTCCGGTCAAATATTATAGGCCTGCTTCAGTTCATTGTTTTCCATGGCCTGTTGTGACTGTGAGTGCCCATGTGGCTTGTGGCAATTTTGTGGTGGTAGTTTAGTAGTCTGTGCTTCTTTTTCCATAAAGGCCTGTATTTCTATTCTTTGTTCCCCTTGGCTTATGCTTGTTGTTGTTGTGTCCTCCTGGCCATGTGTGTGGCGGCCATTTTGTGAAGGCAGGCATTGTGCTTTTGCCATAGGCTTACATTGCCTGTTCCAAGCTTGTGGCCTAGTCTGCCAGTAGGCCCAGAGGTAGTCAGCCTCAAATCTTTGGTGCGATATTTAAATTTCCAGTTTGTGTTGTCTGTTGATTTTTTTTTTTTACACCATGGATGGCTTTGGATTTTATAGCAAAAGGTGTTTTTTTGGGGTGGAATAGCATTTTTTGGGTGTGTGTGAAATAAATAGGGCTTTTTAGCCAGTATGTAACCCTCGGGATTCAGCTCGCGTACTTTTGGTAACTCTGCACAGCGCGACAACGCGGACTTACAGTTTTCGTCATTTTTGCGCTCTCAATATGCATGTTCGCGCTCGCGATAAAGCCTTTTTGTATAGTTCGCGATCCCGAACACGCCGCATTTGCAATCTGGCAAACAATATCTCGCGAGCAACATAAATTCTTCTCGAAAACGCTTTTTTGTGCATTTTGCTAAAAAAACTCCTCAGGTTGTCATTCATCTGTAGGTTTGGAGCACGGAGAAGCTTTTATTTTTTTGAAAATATTTTTATGAGAGGAAGTAAGTTCCACAGACACTACAACTTCCTGTTCCTGTCCTTTGTAATCACTTTTTGGTTATTTGTGGTGGGTGGCCTGAGCATGTGTGTGGCGGGCATTTTAGGAAGGCAGGCATTGTGCTTTGCCATAGGCGTACATTGACTGTCTTCCATTTCTTGTTGTTGTGGGTGTGTGGCGGCCATTTTGTGGAGCCATCCAAGCAGTGTGCTTGCTTTTGCCATTCTTCTGTTCCAAGCTTGTGGCCTAGTCTGCCAGTAGGCCCAGAGGTAGTCAGCCTCAAATCTTTGGTGCGTTATTTAAATTTACAGTTTGTGTTGATTTTTTTTTTTACACCATGGATGGCTTAGGATTTTATTGCAAAAGGTGTTTTTTTGGGGTGGAATAGCATTTTTTGGGTGTGTGTTAAATAAATAGGGCTTTTTAGCCAGTAGGTAACCCTAGGGATTCAGCTCGCGTACTTTTGGTAACTCTGCACAGCGCGACAACGCGGACTTACAGTTTTCGTCATTTTCGCGCTCTCAATATGCGTGTTCGCACACGCGATAAAGCCTTTTTGTACAGTTCGCGATCCCGAACACGCAGCATTTGCAATCTCGCAAACAATATCTCGCGAGCAACATATATCCTTCTCGAAAACGCTGATTTTGTGCATTTTGCTAAAAAAACTACTCAGGTTGTCATTCAGCTGTAGTTTTGGAGCACGGAGAAGCTTTTATTTTTTTAAAAATAATTTTGAGAGAGGAAGTAAGTCCCACAGAGACTACAACTTCCTGTTCCTGTCATTTGTAATCACTTTGGTATATTTGTGGTGGGTGGCCTGAGCATGTGTGACGGCCATTTTGTGGAGGCAGGCATTGTGCTTTTTGCATAGGCTCCAAGCTTGTGGCCTAGTCGTACAGTAGGCCCAGGGGTACTACTCATCAATCATCACAGGTGCGTGGAATTTAAACAACAGTTTTTGTGTTGTGCGTTAAATTTCAACATCATGTATGGCTTTGAATTGAATTGTAAAATGTGGCCTTTACTTTTTTGCGGGGTAGATTTAACTTTTTGGGTGTTGTAAATAAATGCTTTTAGTTTTTGTGTATATGTTTGTTGTTGTTGCTCCCTGATGCTGCATCCATCCCATAAGATGCACAAATGTTTATTTAGGGCAAACAGGCTAGACTACATTTATGTTTTTGTTCTTTGCTATTCTTCTTCTTGAGTGTACACAGTACAAATACAACAGGATCACTGGCCTTGTCAGTCTCTTAACCCCTTCAGTGCCCGCCCCTTTCCCCGCCCTGTGCCGACCGTTGTATTAGCGGGCGGGGTCTATGACGAGCTGGACTCGTCATGGGCACAGCGCCACCGCGGCCCATGACGAGTCCAGCTCGTCATGGGCACTGAAGGGGTTAATGGCTGGCTATACTGTTGTTGTTCACTGACTTCATAAAATTTAAAAATTGTGACCACCCACCAGACACTAATAAGTTATATATTATATTATGGATCTTTTGACTGATGTTCTTCTGGCTTTTTTGGTTTTATGTGCACAAAAGACAGAGGAGGTGTGTCATCATCATCCACCGTTGTGGTGCCAGACCGACGTCCTGCTGCTGTACACAACGTGACGTGTCAATGACCTGACCAGGCATCTCTGCAACTTGTGCAACTGAGTGCTGTTTTGCCCCCAAAGAAAGCAGGTAGCAGGTCCTCCGGTACCAAGAAAGCTGCCATGGAGAAGAAGGAACAGAAGAAGAAGGAAGTGTTACTTAAGTCTGATGTGCCTCCCAAAACCTTTTTTGGTACACCAAAAATGACGACTGCAGCAGCGGTGTCGGGGGGCCAAGCTGGGGGCAGCACCTCCACATCAGTGGGCCCAACCCACCAACCCAGGCCCAAGCAGATGAGTGTGGAAGAGATAGCCAGCCTTATGGAGGAAAGCAGTGATGCTGAGCCTGAAGTAAACTTATCGCTATCTCAAAGTAGTACACAATCAACGCAGGAGGGAACACAGCAGATAAGTGGTCAACAGCCGCAGCCACCAACCGCAACAGTAGCTGTTGTTCCTCCCGAAGTAGGGGCAGTTCAGGAAATTGAGCCTCATGCAGAGGAAGAAGAGGAAGCCACTCCTTTAGAAGTTCCATTGGCTTCCAAATCCCCAGCAAGGAAAAGGAGGGTTAGAACATCAAGTTCTTCACCAAGCCCCCCTTCTGATGATCTAGATGCCACTTGGAAGCCACAAACTGAGTCTGAGAGGGAAACACATCACAAGAGCAGGCATGGGAAAAGGAAGGTTCCAGAAAGCCTTACACTTATGGATGTTGATGTAGAAGAGCAGGATGATGATGATGATGATAAGCCAGTCATCACAAACATCACTCCCGGGCCTGAGGAGATGGAGACCACATTTTTACACTATCCAAAATGGCTGCGAGGGATGTAGCACGCATACCTCCAACACAGGTAACACCAACACGACCTCCAGCTTCCATTTTTGCATTAGCAAAGGGCCGGCAGTTGTTGTAAATTGAAACAACGATGTGATTAAGCATTTACTGAAGACATGAATTCATCTGTCTTAGAGCATGTCTCTTCTGTTATGTTGACTAAAGTTTGGACTCCATTTTGTATTGTCATGTCTCCACGTGCTCAACACGAGAAGAGCCCTACCTCCGTGTTAGTTGCTCTTGTAATCTGCCTAGTAACAGTCTAAAAATAGCTCCTGTGTCCATCTGGCGCATGCCCAGACTTGACCACATCTGTTATCAGTTAGTCCTCGCTTGACCATGTTTTCGCGGGCTCAAGGAGTGTGTTGGCTCCGCCCATATATTGATTCTGTATCAAAGATGACCATAAAAGGTAACATTCTTTGCCTCATGTTGTCTCCACCCACTTTTGAGCCCCTCTGTTGTGTATAAAAGGGGACCGTGTATGCAAGTTCTTTGTGCTACTCTATGCAATACTGAAGGGTGTTGTATGGATTGTAGGACCACCCTTAAGGGTTAATAAGCGTTGTCTTTGTACTTTGCAGTTTCCGTGCCAACTTCCTTATAGATTCCATTGCAGGAGAGTGAACCCTTGTGTCCTGCGGGCCTAGCTGGGGCCTGTATTCATCAATTGGCGCCCGTCACGTGGGGCTCATCGGCGACTCGGATGCTCGAAGGACTGGTCGCGACGAAGGTGAGGAATTTGGCCGGGGATGTGATCACTGCCAGAGGCACTTTAGTCCTGGCATCCCGAGGTTTTCTGCCTTCCCTTCCGAGCTGACCATCTGGGTGGCGCCGGTCCTCGACTGAGACCTCTTCTGCCGGTCCTGCCGTGACAGCCGTTTGGGCGAATTTTGGAGCTTGGCAGATGGAATCTGGACACTCTTGATTGGTAAGAACCGTTGTACGGTACTTGCTCCGAGTTTTTGAAGCCTGGATTGGCTATTTGAGTTTGATTTGTGATGACCGGTCATATCTTGTATTGGCTATTGTGAGAATATATGCGTTGCAACACATATAGGCAGGTAATGTGGAGAGATTTCTCCGGAGCTGTGTAACTTTGAACGGCGCAACGTTTAAGTGCCATTTTTTTGATAATACTGCATATTTTGCATTATTTTTGAGCATGCCTGCTTTTAGCGCACTCCGTAAGTGGTGTTGCTGCTTTGGAAACCGGTTAAACCTCGAGGAATCTGCTCCAGCTCCCCCAGAGGGGACTCCTAATAGGGATATGTATGTGAAGCATGGTCTTTCTTCCATAATGTACAGCACAGTATGGAGGAAATATACCAAGAAGGATCCTGAGTTACGATGGCCTTTGTATGGATCGTTTGATATGCGTAAGATTGAGTATGTGGAACAGTGTATGTGCAAACGGCGTGCTCGTCAAGATATGTTTGAGTGTGTGCGGTTATGGGTGAAGGAAGTACGTGAGCGAGAGAAACGTGAGAAAGCGCTGTTTGATAAAGAGCAACGGAAAAATGATCATGTGCGGGCACAGGACGCGAAGCGTCGGGAGGAAAGAGAACAGGCGGAGAGACAGGAGAAAGAGCGTAGGCTGCAAGTGTCGGGTCAATATGCTGTTCGGCAGCCTCTTTATCCTGTCCTTACTAATCTTGATGATGATTTTTCCCTCTTAGATCGTTCCCCGCCACCTTATGTAGGTGCGTCTGCCCCGACGGTTCAGGATTCGGGATCGGGTAAAGATAAGATAGACACGCGCTCCATGTTGTCTCTTGAGCGTTCGGGTGAGCTTCGGAAACTTTCTTATCGTGCAGTTTCAAATAAACTGTCTTTGGCAGACCTGTTGCCAGATCTGGAAGGATGGCAGGATAGGGAGAAGTTGTATTTTGCTGCCGTTTTTGCTGATGAAGTAATTGCTGCTTTTCGCAAACATTCGGATGTTTTTGAACCACAAGAGATAGCGTCGGAGTCTAGAGCACTACGTAATGGTACTTTCTCTCCCTCTCAGGTGCCTGATGCGGTCCGACGTCTGTTTGTACTACGGGATGAAATGCTTCGACTACGGGACGAAGCGCGTCGGTCTAAGGAGAAGGGGAGCTCGACCTTGCAGGCGGACGATCAGCAGCCATCTTCCTCCCAGTCAGATAAGAGCGAGCTAGTGCATGCTAAACCCATGCGAGAGGCGGCACCTTTGTATGTTCCTCCTAAAGGAGCGGGAACTAGTTCGGATATTACTTCTGCCGATGCTAAGGGGTATTTTGTGTATAATTGGGTTTATACTCCCTGGCATAGAGCTGATGTTATGGCATTAAAGAATGCGTTGCCTGATCCCCGCAAGAATCCAGCGGCCTTTTACGAAGAAGTCGAAGGGGCCTTGAATTCTTGTACTATGACCTTAGCAGATATAGATTTGTTCTTTGGCCTTATTCTACCACCGGATATGTGGCGATCTGTCCGGAAGGTGGATGATCATGCCGCTTTTAAGGCCCGGTGGTCTGAGCTTGAGGATGCGGATGGGGAGAGAAAGCCCGCGCAGAAACCACCTCAGATTATCTTAGATCTCCCTGCTGCTATTCTGGCTAAGTTGAAGACTATTATCCCCCCTAAAAAGATTGACTGGAATATGTTAGCTTCGTGTAAGCAGAAAGTTGACGAGTCAGTTGCAGATTTCTTTACGCGCTTTGAGGAGACGTTTCGTGATTTTAGTGGTCAGTCGCTTACGGATGATACGGGTCGACACCTCTTTGCTGATAAATATGTGGCGAATTTATTGCCGGCGATTGCGGCCCGTCAAAAAGCGAGTGAAAGTTCTTGGTCCTCTGTGACCCCGACAGCCCTCCTGACTATAGCTCAGTATTATGAGCGTCAGGAGCAAGAAGCGAAGGGACAGGAGGAGAAGAAATTGAAAGATTTAAAAACGAAGGTGATGCTAGCGCAAGTATATGGTCCGCCCCGCCGAGGTGTTAATAGAGGTAGGGGAGGATTTTATGGTCCTCCCTCGGGCCGATCTGATTTGAATAGGAATCAATGTGCGTATTGCAAGCAATCGGGACATTGGGCCAGAGATTGCCCGGCGTTGCATGCTTCGCGTCAGGGACATAATCAGGGTGGCCCGAGAGGTAGAGGGGGTTTCTCGAATTTTAGAGGGAATTCTAACGATCACGCTCGTTTTGACCCTGCCGGGCAGCAACGAGATAGACCTAATGTCTTTGACCGACAAAACCAGTATCAAGTGTCAGGGATTGACCGCTCTGGGTACCATGATTCTCAGCATGAATAGGAATGCGTTGGATGGGGGTTAGAATCAGTTGAGGTGCTGGTTGATCAGAAGGGTCCTTATGTATCAGCTGAGGTTTTGGGTTCTACTGATCAGTTCCTTGTAGATACAGGAGCGACTCGTAGTGCGCTGTCTAAACAATTGGTTCCGAGGGCTCCCCCATCTGGCTTAATGGTTACATCGGTAGGGTTTGACGGTACGCTCTCCCGAAGCCCTCTTTCTCGGCCCCTCGCATTTCAGGTTGATTCTTTTTCTGCGCCCTGTCCGTTCTTGCTTGCTCCGAACACGCCGGACAACATTATGGGCCTTGATATGCTCAAGCACTTCAGAGCTACGATCCGCTGCTCCCCTGCTGGAGTGCGGGTGATACTGAATGACAATTACCCTCGGTCGGAACGGATCTGTGTGGTTGCAGAGGATGCTGTGTTAGCGACCCTCCCTCGTACTTTGTGGGCCACTTCGGATACTGATGTGGGACAGATGGTGATTCCGCCTGTTCACATTAGTGTCCAGGAGGGGGCGGTGCTACCACGCCTCCCACAGTATCGTATTTCCCAGGAGGGGGAGGAGGCTCTTATACAAATTGTGCAGGATTTGATTAAGGTGGGAGTAGTGGAGGAAGTTCCCTACAACGTCTGTAATAGCCCGATTCTACCCATTTTAAAAAACGATACGGATGCCAAAGTTTATCGGTTTATAATTGATTTGAGAGAAGTGAACAAGATCGTGATACCCCAGTACCCAGTGGTTTCTGATATCACGACGTTGCTTACTTTGGTCCCGCCTACGGCGACCACGTTTTCAGTCATTGATTTGAAAAATGCTTTCTTTTCGATTCCTATTCATCCCGATAGCCGATACCTTTTTGGTTTCACTCTGAATAATAGGTCTTATCGATTTTGTAGAGTCCCTCAGGGCTACACAGAAAGCCCTAGCATTTATAGTCAGGCTTTGAAAAGACAACTGGACTCCTTTGTTCTGCCCGAGGGTGTTGCCCTCATTCAATATGTCGATGACATCTTGCTGGCGGCTGACACTCCGGAGTTGTGTGAAGGGAGTACGTTGTCTTTGCTTTCCTTTCTGGCATCCCACAATCATAAAGTATCTCGGAAGAAATTGCAGTTCTGTAGACCTACGGTGACTTACCTGGGTCACCTTTTGTCTAAGGAGGGGCGTGCGCTCACACCAGATCGTATCCAAGTAATTCTGGACACGCCGACGCCGTCCACACAGAAGGACGTGCGTGCATTTTTGGGTCTTGTTTCTTTTTGCAGGCAATGGATATTAGGGTTTTCACACATAGCTAAGCCATTATTAGCCCTTCTGACAAAAGACACACCTATTCTGCTTCCTTGGTCAAATGAGTGTGACGCTGCTTTCCAGCAATTGCGACAGGCCCTTTGTTCAGCACCAGTGTTAGGGACCCCTGATTATACAAAACCCTTTTCGTTGTATGTGCATGAGAGAGATGGATGTGCATTATCAGTGTTAGTGCAGATGCACGGCGACAAGCAGCGCCCTTGTGCATACTTTTCGGCCGTGCTTGATCCTGTTGCCCGAGCATTGCCTGGTTGTTTTCGCTCGGTTGCGGCGACAGCTGTGTCAATACGCCAAAGCGAGGGAATTGTGTTATCTCACAAATTGTTGGTATTAGTCCCCCATGCTGTTGATGCCCTGCTTAATCAGACAAAGACGCAGCATCTGACTAGTGCCCGCTTAACGGGATATGAGTTGACGCTCTTGGCTCCTCATATTACGTTAAAAAGGTGCGTAACATTGAATCCGGCTACATTGTTGCCGTTCCCGGAGACTCAGTCTGAAGCACAAAAGGCACATGATTGTATTCTTGTGACTGAGGAACAGACAAAGGGTCGTATTGATCTCCAGGATACGCCCTTTCCAGATGTAGATGGAGAACTGTGGGTGGACGGATCATGCCTGAAGCTACCAGATGGTACGACTTCAGCAGCATATGCAATTACCACACTGCAAACAATAGTGGAGACAGCACGCATACCACAGAAATCAGCTCAAGCAGCGGAACTGATAGCATTAACACGAGCATGCGAGCTCAGTACAGGATTGTGTGTGAATGTTTATACATATAGCCGCTATGCCTTCGGAGTAGCGCATGACTTCGGCCTACTCTGGAAGGAGAGAGGGTTTTTAACGTCACATGGAGCACAGATAATGCATGGAGAGTTAGTCCACAATCTTTTGACTGCATTAACATATCCAAAGAAGATTGCTATAGTTAAATGCAGTGCCCATAAGAAAGTAGTGGATAAGGTTGGAGAAGGGAATGCTTTGGCAGACCGGGTGGCGCGGGAGACTGCAATGCAGCCCGGTACTACTGCCATGTATGTAGTGAAGTCGCCGGTAGAAAGATGGCACGATGCAAGGAGAGAAGTGCTGGAAATACAGAGGACCGCTTCTGACAAGGAGCGGGAGCAATGGTCCAGTGATGGAGAATTGGATGATGAGGGTTGTTGGAGAAATAAGCAGATGGATAGATGGAAGTTACCCACAGCTTTTGTACAACCTATGGTTCAGATGGCACATGGGCTAGCACATGTTGGAGCTTCCGCAATTATAAAATTGCTTACTCAAGTTTGGGAGCATCCAGAGATTGCTAGCACGGCAAAGAGGGTAGTACAGACCTGTATGATTTGCCTGAAGTACAACCCAGGAAAGGGTACTCGAACTCCAGCAGGAGGATTTGTGACACCCACTGCACCCTTTGAGGTTTTGCAGATGGATTACATCCAGCTTGAGCGCTGTAATAATTTGAAGTATGTTCTAGTAGTGGTTTGTGCCTTCAGCAAATGGGTTGAGGCATACCCTACGAAAGACAATACTGCAATGACTACAGCCAAGATGCTATTGAAGGAGTTCTTCCCTCGATATGGCGTTTGTAGACTGCTGTGGAGCGATAACGGACCTCACTTTATAGCGGATGTTATAAAGTATGTCCTGAATGGTCTGGGTATTACCCAGAAGTTCCACGCAGTGTTTCATCCTCAGTCTGCGGGATTGGTTGAGAAGTATAACGGTACGCTGAAGCTCAAGATCGCTAAGATCCAAGCTTCGACTTCTTTGACTTGGCCAGATGCTTTACCACTGGCATTATTGTCAATTAGATCGATACCGCATTCTCGAACCGGTCTTACACCGTACGAGATTGTTTTTGGACGCCCAATGAATATTTGGGGCCCACCTAAACCGAAGTCGGTGTATGATGTACCTTGTGTAATGATGAATGATTATCTGGCACAGTTAACGGATAACTTGGTTTCTATTCATCAACAGGTCCGAGAGGCGCTCCCTGATCGGTCCACAGGCGAAGGTCATAGTCTCCGACCCGGAGACTATGTGATGGTGAAGGTTTTCGAAAGGACGAACAGCTTGGAGCCGAGATGGGTTGGTCCTGAGCAGGTCCTACTTGCAACGAGGACGGCTGTGCGAGTTTCCAACAGAAAGAATTGGATCCATTCCCTGCACTGTCGCAAAGTACCGCCCGGATTGGTGGAGCCTGCTGTATTGACCGACCATCGAGAAGTTCTGACTGCGGAGAAAGGCCGTGCTGTGGAACCGAACGACACTGAGGAGCTCTTTGCGGACCACGTGATTGCTGGAGGAAAGCGATATCATCTCAGACCGAGGAAGTGAATTCTTCAGTAACAGGACATGTTGTCAGAACGGCCCTTAGGTTGGTGAAACAGAGAGCCGATGTGGCAAGGGGGGGGGATCAGCCCTGCATTAGTGTAGCGACACCCGTCTTGGCCCGCTGGTGAAGAAATCAACCGCTGCCTAAGGGGTAGAGTTCTGACAACCTCTTAGTTTCAGGAAGATATTGATTTTTTATTCTGCCATGGAGAAAAAGAAGATCCTTTGTGCAACTGGTTTTATGTTTACAGTAGCTATTGTTGGGATAGCTACATGGTTTGTGGAGGATGTGACTCCTGCTCGAGAGTTGCTTGTTCTGACTACTCCAGTGCCCGAGGAGCACTATTTTTATACATTACCGTATCAAGAGTTAAAGCATCGCCAGTCTTACTTGAATAACACTTTTATCCAGATGTTGCATCATACGCATGTTGCCACCAATGCCACGAACTGTTGGATATGTGGCATGATGCCAGCTCACCAGAAGAAAGGAGGAACTCCGTTCATACCTCTTTCTTTCTCTCATAATGGCTCTTGTAGAGCATAGTACACTTTGCTTTTTGCCACCCGGAAACCCACAGTGGGACGATTACTCTTCAGACTCAATAAAGAATGTCATCAGGATAAAGATGGATATCCGCAAGCGAATGGGACAATTTGGGAGTGGGAAGAGTATCGACCGGACAATGAATCGATTCCCTATATTTTCACGAACACTCGAGACACTGTGGGAAAGGACAGATTCGTGATTCAAGTGGCACAAGCTCAAGCGGACCTGTGTGTCCAGAGTGTGGGTTATATTCCTGTTGGTGTTAGTGATTGCATTACCGTTTTGAATATTGATGGGTTGAATAACAGTACTTTCTTAGCCTCCCATAATACATACTTTGTATGTGGAAATAAAGGTTATTACCGCTTGCCAGCCGGTTGGTCTGGAGTATGTTATGTGGCATTCCTATTACCTCCTGTATTCTTAGCACCAGCATCCTATCATAAAGATTTGAAATTGTTGAACAATGTGACTGTAAATAGGTATAAACGTACTCTATCAATTGATGACGTGGATCAGACTGACACTAGTCTGCAACAGTATATTGATTTTAATTTAGGATTGTTCTTCTTTGTTGGAGCTGCCCTAAATAGTAGGAAAGTTCGAAGGTTAACAAGAGTGGTAGAGGCTGTGACAAATCAAACCGCTGCTGCTCTTGGGAATCTTACGGAAGAATTGCAAATTACTAGAATTGTTGCATTGCAGAATCGTATGGTGTTAGATGTTATGTTAGCCGACCGAGGTGGAGCTTGTAAAATTATTGGAAGTAGTTGTTGCGTGTTTATTCCTGATCACACGCCATCAGTTTATAATGCCATTAATAAACTGCATAAAATTGCAGCTGAAATCCATACAGAGAACGGCACTTGGACCTTTTCTGGATGGTTTTGGGCATTGATCACCGCATGGGGATGGAAAGTTTTAACTGGTCTCTGTATCATTGTAGCAATTTTGTTTTCCTGCTGCATTTGTATTCAATGTGGTCCTTTGCTCTGTTCCTTATGTGTATCATTCTGTATTCCCGATAAGAAAGCTATTGCTGATGTCACTTATCAGAAACATTTAGCTAGAGAAGTAAAAGAAATGATGACAATTGACATATACGATGATTATCCTATTAAACCGGATGTCTTCAGTAAATGCTGAAAGGGTCGTCTGTTGTAAATTGAAACAACGATGTGATTAAGCATTTACTGAAGACATGAATTCATCTGTCTTAGAGCATGTCTCTTCTGTTATGTTGACTAAAGTTTGGACTCCATTTTGTATTGTCATGTCTCCACGTGCTCAACACGAGAAGAGTCCTACCTCCGTGTTAGTTGCTCTTGTAATCTGCCTAGTAAGCGCAACGGAGCTGCATTGCAGAGTGTTGTAAAAAGGGATGTGGCCTCTGAACACCTCTCTGCAATGTAGCTCTCTGGCGAATACTGGAGGTACATGGTGGGCTAGTTGGCCCCCAGGGACCCTCAGGATTGAAGAGGAATTAATTCCCCAACTTAAAACACGCCACAGGGCGTGTTTGCAGACACGTCACCTCAGGCCCCGTCCCCTCCCTTCTCCACTGTGTAAACACGCTCTGTGGTCGTTTTATTTTGGGAGATTAAGTCCCCTTGAATCTCCCGAGGGTCCCTAGGGTCCAACTAGCCCACTAGGTACCTCCAGTAAGCGCCACAGAGCTGCGTTGCTGAGAGGTGTCAAAAGGGGAACGGCCTAGACCACCTCTCTGCAACGCAGCGCAGTGGCGCTTACTGGAAGCCCCTGGTGGGCTAGTTGGCCCCCAGGGGCCCTCAGGATTGAAGGGGAATAATTTCCACAACTTAAAACGACACGCCACAGGGTGTGTTTGCACACATCACCTCAGGCCCCGTCCCCTCCCTTCTCCACTGTGTAAACACGCTCTGTGGTCGTTTTATTTTGGGAGATTAAGTCCCCTTGAATACTGAGGGACCCTAGGGTCCAAATAGCCCACTAGGCAACTTCAGTAAGCACCACAGAGCTGCATCACAGAGAGGTTTAAAAAGGGGCACGGCCTAGTCCACCTCTCCGCAATGCAGCGCAGTGGCGCTTACTGGAAGCACCTGGTGGGCTAGTTGGCCCCCAGGGGCCCTCAGGATTGAACGGGAATAATTTCCACAACTTAAAACGAGCCACAGGGTGTGTTTGCACACATCACCTCAGGCACTGTCCCCTCCCTTCTCCACTGTGTAAACACGCTCTGTGGTCGTTTTATTTTGGGAGATTAAGTCCCCTTGAATCCTGAGGGTCCCTAGGGTCCAACTAGCCCACTAGGTACCTCCAGTAAGCGCCACAGAGCTGCGTTGCTGAGAGGTGTCAAAAGGGGAACGGCCTAGACCACCTCTCTGCAACGCAGCACAGTGGTGCTTACTGGAAGCACCTGGTGGGCTAGTTGGCCCCCAGGGGCCTTCAGGATTGAAGGGGAATTATTTCCCCAACTTAAAATGCACCACAGGGCGTGTTTGCACACGAAACCTCATTCCCCGTCCCCTCCCTTCCCCACTGTGTAAACACGCCCTGTGGCCGTTTTAAGTTGGGAGATTAAGTCCCCTTGAATCCTGAGGGTCCCTAGGGCCCAACTAGCCTACTAGGGACCTCCAGTAAGCGCCGTTGCAGAGAGGTGTAAAATGTGGCACAGCCTGGACCAACTCTCTGGAACGCAGCGCAGTGGTGCTTACTTGAAGCACCTGGTGGGCTAGTTGGCCCCCAGGGGCCCTCAGGATTGAAGTGGAATTATTTCCTCAACTTAAAACACACCGCAGGGCGTGTTTGCACACATCACCTCAGGCCCCGTCCCCTCCCTTCTCCACTGTGTAAACACGCTCTGTGGTCGTTTTATTTTGGGAGATTAAGTCCCCTTGAATCTCCTGAGGGTCCCTAGGGTCCAACTAGCCCACGAGGTACCTCCAGTAAGCGCCACAGAGCTGCGTTGCTGAGAGGTGTCAAAAGGGGAACGGCCTAGACCACCTCTCTGCAACGCAGCGCAGTGGCGCTTACTGGAAGCCCCTGGTGGGCTAGTTGGCCCCCAGGGGCCCTCAGGATTGAAGGGGAATAATTTCCACAACTTAAAACGACACGCCACAGGGTGTGTTTGCACACATCACCTCAGGCCCCATCCCCTCCCTTCTCCACTGTGTAAACACGCTCTGTGGTCGTTTTATTTTGGGAGATTAAGTCCCCTTGAATCCTGAGGGTCCCTAGGGTCCAACTAGCCCACTAGGTACCTCCAGTAAGTGCCACAGAGCTGCGTTGCTGAGAGGTGTCAAAAGGGGAACGGCCTAGACCACCTCTCTGCAACGCAGCGCAGTGGTGCTTACTGGAAGCACCTGGTGGGCTAGTTGGCCCCCAGGGGCCCTCAGGATTGAAGGGGAATTATTTCCCCAACTTAAAATGCACCACAGGGCGTGTTTGCACACGAAACCTCATTTCCCGTCCCCTCCCTTCCCCACTGTGTAAACACGCCCTGTGGCCGTTTTAAGTTGGGAGATTAAGTCCCCTTGAATCCTGAGGGTCCCTAGGGCCCAACTAGCCTACTAGGTACCTCCAGTAAGCGCCGTTGCAGAGAGGTGTAAAATGTGGCACAGCCTGGACCAACTCTCTGGAACGCAGCGCAGTGGTGCTTACTTGAAGCACCTGGTGGGCTAGTTGGCCCCCAGGGGCCCTCAGGATTGAAGTGGAATTATTTCCTCAACTTAAAACACACCGCAGGGCGTGTTTGCACACATCACCTCAGGCCCCGTCCCCTCCCTTCTCCACTGTGTAAACACGCTCTGTGGTCATTTTATTTTGGGAGATTAAGTCCCCTTGAATCTCCTGAGGGTCCCTAGGGTCCAACTAGCCCACGAGGTACCTCCAGTAAGCGCCAAAGAGCTGCGTTGCTGAGAGGTGTCAAAAGGGGAACGGCCTAGACCACCTCTCTGCAACGCAGCGCAGTGGCGCTTACTGGAAGCCCCTGGTGGGCTAGTTGGCCCCCAGGGGACCTCAGGATTGAAGGGGAATAATTTCCACAACTTAAAACGACACGCCACAGGGTGTGTTTGCACACATCACCTCAGGCCCCGTCCCCTCCCTTCTCCACTGTGTAAACACGCTCTGTGGTCGTTTTATTTTGGGAGATTAAGTCCCCTTGAATCCTGAGGGACCCTAGGGTCCAAATAGCCCACTAGGCAACTTCAGTAAGCACCACAGAGCTGCATCGCAGAGAGGTTTAAAAAGGGGCACGGCCTAGTCCACCTCTCCGCAATGCAGCGCAGTGGCGCTTACTGGAAGCACCTGGTGGGCTAGTTGGCCCCCAGGGGCCCTCAGGATTGAACGGGAATAATTTCCACAACTTAAAACGAGCCACAGGGTGTGTTTGCACACATCACCTCAGGCACCGTCCCCTCCCTTCTCCACTGTGTAAACACGCTCTGTGGTCGTTTTATTTTGGGAGATTAAGTCCCCTTGAATCCTGAGGGTCCCTAGGGTCCAACTAGCCCACTAGGTACCTCCAGTAAGCGCCACAGAGCTGCGTTGCTGAGAGGTGTCAAAAGGGGAACGGCCTAGACCACCTCTCTGCAACGCAGCGCAGTGGCGCTTACTGGAAGCACCTGGTGGGCTAGGTGGCCCCCAGGGGCCCTCAGGATTAAAGGGGAATTATTTCCCCAACTTAAAATGCACCACAGGGCGTGTTTGCACACGAAACCTCATTCCCCGTCCCCTCCCTTCCCCACTGTGTAAACACGCCCTGTGGCCGTTTTAAGTTGGGAGATTAAGTCCCCTTGAATCCTGAGGGTCCCTAGGGCCCAACTAGCCTACTAGGTACCTCCAGTAAGCGTCGTTGCAGAGAGGTGTAAAATGTGGCACAGCCTGGACCAACTCTCTGGAACGCAGCGCAGTGGTGCTTACTTGAAGCACCTGGTGGGCTAGTTGGCCCCCAGGTGCCCTCAGGATTGAAGTGGAATTATTTCCTCAACTTAAAACACACCGCAGGGCGTGTTTGCACACATCACCTCAGGCCCCGTCCCCTCCCTTCTCCACTGTGTAAACACGCTCTGTGGTCGTTTTATTTTGGGAGATTAAGTCCCCTTGAATCTCCTGAGGGTCCCTAGGGTCCAACTAGCCCACGAGGTACCTCCAGTAAGCGCCACAGAGCTGCGTTGCTGAGAGGTGTCAAAAGGGGAACGGCCTAGACCACCTCTCTGCAACGCAGCGCAGTGGCGCTTACTTGAAGCCCCTGGTGGGCTAGTTGGCCCCCAGGGGCCCTCAGGATTGAAGGGGAATAATTTCCACAACTTAAAACGACGCGCCACAGGGTGTGTTTGCACACATCACCTCAGGCCCCGTCCCCTCCCTTCTCCACTGTGTAAACACGCTCTGTAGTCGTTTTATTTTGGGAGATTAAGTCCCCTTGAATCCTGAGGGACCCTAGGGTCCAAATAGCCCACTAGGCACCTTCAGTAAGCACCACAGAGCTGCATCGCAGAGAGGTTTAAAAAGGGGCACGGCCTAGTCCACCTCTCCGCAATGCAGCGCAGTGGTGCTTACTGGAAGCACCTGGTGGGCTAGTTGGCCCCCAGGGGCCCTCAGGATTGAAGGGGAATAATTTCCACAACTTAAAACGACGCGCCACAGGGTGTGTTTGCACACATCACCTCAGGCACCGTCCCCTCCCTTCTCCACTGTGTAAACACGCTCTGTGGTCATTTCATTTTGAGAGATTAAGTCCCCTTGAATCCTGAGGGTCCCTAGGGTCCAACTAGCCTACTAGGTACCTCCAGTAAGCGCCGTTGCAGAAAGGTGTAAAATGTGGCACAGCCTGGACCAACTCTCTGGAACGCAGCGCAGTGGTGCTTACTGGAAGCACCTGGTGGGCTAGTTGGCCCCCAGGGGCCCTCAGGATTGAAGTGGAATTATTTCCCCAACTTAAAACACACCGCAGGGCGTGTTTGCACACATCACCTCGGGCCCCGTCCCCTCCCTTCACCACTGTGTAAACATGCCCTGTGGCAGTTTTAAGTTGGGAAATTAAGTCCTGTTGAATCCTGAGGGTCCCTAGGGTCAAACTAACCCACTAGGTACCTCCAGTAAGCTCCACGGAGCTGCGTTGCAGAAAGGTGTCAAAAGGGGCGTGACCTCTGAACAACTCTCTGCAACGCAGCTCCCTGGCCCACACTGGAGGTACCTGGTGGGCTAGTTTGCCCCCAGGGACCCTCAGGACTCAAGGGGAATTAATTCCCCAACTTACAACTCGCCAGGGGTTGTGTTTGCACAATGGTGAAGGAAGGGGGCGGGGCCTGTGGTGACGTGTCTGCAAACACGCCCTGTGGCGTGTTTTAAGTTTGGGAATTAATTCCTCTTCAATCCTGAGGGTCCCTGGGGGCCAACTAGCCCACCATGTACCTCCAGTATTCGCCAGAGAGCTACATTGCAGAGAGGTGTTCAGAGGCCACATCCCTTTTTACAACACTCTGCAATGCAGCTCCGTTGCGCTTACTGGAGGTACCTGGTGGGCTAGTTGGTCCCCAGGGACCCTCCGGATTGACGATGAATTAATTCCCCAACTTAAAATGCACCACAGGGTGTGTTTGCACACATGTCAACTCAGGCCCCGCCCCCTCCCCTCACCACTGTGCAAACGCGCCGGTGGCGCATTTTAAGTTGAAGGATTAACTCCTCTTGAATCCTGAGGGTCCCTGGGGTGCACCTAGCCCACCAGGTACCTCCATTATGCGCCACAGAGCTGCGTTGCAGAGAGGTGTAAAAATGGGCGTGGCCTCAGAACACCTCTCTGCAACGCAGCTCCCTGGCGCATACTGGAGGTTCCTGGTGGGCTAGTTGGCCCCCAGGGACCCCCAGTATATATATTATATATATATATATTATATTATATTATATATATATTAAGAATTTTATAGAGCGCAACAGCTACCCCAAATAGGGGTGTCCCGGCGCTAAAAACACAGCAGAGTTGCAGCCAGCGTGAGAGAGAGCCTAGAAAAGCCAGGTTTTTAGTGCTTTTCTCAAACTAGATTCAGTGTGTGCCTGCCGCAAAGGTTCTGGTAGGGTGTTCCACAGTGATGCTGCGCCCACTGTGAAGGTCCTCCCTCCCAGGCGAGCCTTCTCAAAACGAGGGATTTGCAGCAAAGTCTGGGAGTTTGATCGTAACACCCAAGTTTGTTTATATAAACACACTCTTTGCTTTAAATATCTCGGACAATTTCCCTTTAGAGCCCGATATGTCAAAGTCAAGGCTTTAAATTGGATTTGTTTCTCCACCTTCAACCAATGGAGCTTCTTTAAATACGGAGAGACATGATGTTTAAATGGAATTCGTAACACCAGTCTCGCAGCCGCATTCTGAATCAACTGGAGGCGACCAATGGCATATTTGGGTAAACCAAGATATAGACTATTTGCATAGTCCAACCTGGACGTGACTGTAGCATGTACTATGGATTTCCGGCAATCCTCCGGTAGAAAATGGAGGATTCTCCACAGATTTTTCAAAGTGCTGAAACAGCCAGAAGACACCTGCTTGATTTGAGCCGAGAGTGAGAGATTTGTCTCCCATTTCACACCTAAATTCCTAGCACACGAGCTAGGAATAGGTGGTACCCCCATCTCTAATGGCCACCCCAATCCAGGATCAGGAGCTAAGCCCTTGCCGAAAAACAAATTTCGGTTTTACCGGCATTGAGCTTTAATTTATTTGCATTCATCCAACGAGCTATGTCTTGTAAGCAGCCCTTAAAGTTCCTGAAAGTGTCTGCCGTCCGCTCCTTAAATGGAAAGACCAGCTGGGTGTCATCGGCGTAGGAAATCGCTTTGACCCCCCAGTTGGCAATAAGGGTAAAAAGCGGTGCTAAATAGACATTAAACAATAAGCGGCTAAGGGCTGAGCCCTGTGGAACGCCACACCTGATTTGCTTAGGTCTACATACATGTGATTGTAAAGCCACTTTCTGGGAGCGCCCGCTTAGGTAAGATTGTACCCAAGCTAACACCGTCCCGCCGAGCCCTGCATCTTGTAATCTCTGGATTAGGATGGCATGGTCTACAGTATCAAACGCCGCGGACAGGTCCAGGAGCACCAGCAACGTCGAAGCTCCTGTATCCAATGTCCATTTTATCGACTCTGCCACCTCAAGGAGAGCGGTCTCAGTACTAAAACCTGCCCGAAAACCAGATTGGGTATCGTTAAGAGCCTGATTCCGCTCTAAAAAAGAGGTCAGTTGGCGTTGAACCAATTTCTCTAGCATCTTTCCCGGGGCCGGGAGCAGGGAAATAGGCCTCAAGTTGCTGAGGTCCCCCGGATCACCGTTTGCTTTCTTCCTCAAGGGGAGAAGAGTTGCATGTTTCCAAGAATCTGGAAAGATGCCTGTCTCTAGAGAGGTATTCCAAATGTGAAGAAGGCCCTCGGTCAGAGAAGGAGCTAGCATTTTCCAAAATTTTGGCGGGCACGGATCATCTGGCGCACCCGACCTACATTTTTGTAGCTCCCCTAATGCCTCTTGATGAGAAATCTGAATAAAGTTTGAGAGTGTTACCCTCTCACCGTCATCTGCTGGAGTGTCCAGTTTCACAGTGGCCTCAGAGGGGGTAAAAAAGTCATAAACCCTAGAGATTTTATCATCAAAATAACTGGCAATTTTTTCACATTGTGCAACGGACGCTGAGACCTCCAACTCACTTGCCTTAGGTTTAAAAAAAGATTGGACTACTTTAAAAACTTCTGTGCAGGAGTGATCTGCATTCTGGATGCGAGCAACAAGATAGTCCCGTCTGGCAATTTTTAAAGCCTTATGAAATTCTTGGGGAATTAGTTCCCCAACTGCAAATGCGCCAGGGGGCACGTTTGCAGAGTGCTGCAAGTAGGGGGCATGGCCTCCTGCGCAATGCCGGTCTTTTTTATTTTTTAAGAAGGGGGGCTGTGTAGCCCTCCTTCTTTTTCTAATAATATTGGCCCTGGGGACCCCATCCCCCAGGGCCTGCCCCTGGGGGATGGGGTGTGGCCCCCTCCAGAGGCCATAATCGGCTAAGGGAAACCCCCCCCCCCCCCCCGGGCATGGGCATTTATTTTTTTTTAATATGGATTTGGAGGGGGCTGCCTTGCCCCCCTCCTCAGGCCCTTTATGGCCCCGGGGACCCCATCCCCCAGGGCCGGCCGGCCGGCCCTCTCCGTTGGGGACCACGGGGGTCCCCAATCCCCCCACAGTCCCGCCGGCTCCCCGACCTCCTGCGGGAGCCGACATTGCTTTTCCACATGGGGAGCTGCAAAGATGCAGCTCCCCATGTGGAAAAGCAATCTGCTTTGGTATTTGGAAGAGAGAGCAGGTTTCCTGCTCTCTCTTCCAAAAACCAAAGCACAGTTTGCTATGGCTCCCCCCCTGCTATAGCAAACTACAGTGTCAGGGGGTGGGCACCCTGGGACACTGCAGAAGCCGTCACTGGGGGGTGGCGGTCCCCAGGGCCATCATTGGCTCCGGGGGGGCCGCGTGGCCTCCCTCCCACTTAATTCAAAGCCCCGGGGGCTGGTGGTCCCTGGGGCGTGTGGGGGGCTCGAGCCCCCCCACACCGGTAGTTTATTTATTTTAAAACAAGCCCAGGGGGTGGTGGTCCCTGGGGCTGTGGGGGGTCGTGAGCCCCCCACAAATATCTAAATAAAGCCCCGGGGCTGGTGATCCCTGGGGCATGTGGGGGCTCGAGCCCCCCCACACAGGTAGTTTATTTATTTTAAAACAAGCCCAGGGGGTGCTGGTCCCCGGGGCTTGGGGGGGCCTTTGAGCGCGTTTTTGTTATTTTCACGGCCGGATCCACGGATCTTCCTCACATCTTATGATTTTGTTTAAAAAAAGACGCTTTTTTTGGCCCTGGGGGTCCTTGTGGGACCCCCTAAGCAGGCCTAGGGGGTCAAGGTGGGGTCAGGGTGTATCTACCCTGCCCCCTTTTCTTGTTTTTCACGTTTGTTTTACTGATTTCTTGTGTCTCGGTTCTAACGAGGCACAAGATAGCTGCCAACACTTCCTGGTTTGAAGTGTTGACAGCCAATTAGAATGCAGCTCGTGATCGGGAGGGTGCACTGATCCTCGCCGCCTCTAAATATCTAAACTTTTATTTTTGATTTTCTCAGCAACTACTGAACGGATATACAACATTTTTAAAAAGGTCGGTTTCTGAGCCAAGCAGTATCTTTTTGCCAAATTTGGGGTAAATCCGTTTATTAGTTTCAGCTGTAGCCCTGCATAAAGTTTCCTATGGGAAATTGATTTTTTGACTCTTATTTTTTGAATTTCCCAGCAACTATTGAACGGATTCACACCATTTTAAAAAAAGGTCTCTTTCTGAACCAAGGGCTACCTTCTTGCCAAATTTGGGCTAATTCCGTTCAGCAGTTTGGGCTGTAGTCGTCTCTAATATTTCCTTTGGGAATTAACATGGAGAAAATGCGTTTTGGGACCCCCCTTTTTTCTCTGCCCCCGCTTGCCGAAATACCCCGAAACTTTCAAGATAGGAGCTGACCAGACCAGGCCATAAGTTTTGAAAATTTCATGATAATTCATCAACCGGCACCAAAGTTATTGGGAAAAGAAATAATGCTTTTTGAATAGAAACAAGGTCCTAACTATAACTACCTACTGGCGACCGCCAGTAGGTAATATATATATATATATTACCTACTGTATATATATATATATATTACCTACTGGCAGTCGCCAGTAGGTAGTTATAGTTAGGGCCTAGTTCCCATAGGTAAAGCATTTTTTGATTTGCAAATATCTTTGGCGTAGTTTGACGAATCATAGTGAAATTTTCCAAAAAATAGGGCCGGACTGCTTAGTTTGTGTGTTGAAAGTTTTGGGGTGATTTGTCAAGCGTGGGCAGAGAAAAAAGGGAGGTCCTAAAACACGTTTTCTCCATGTTACTTTCCATACGAACTTTATTACAGGCTACAGGCCGACCTGCTGAACGGAATTACACCAAATTTGGCAAAAAGGTAGGTCTTGGTTTAGAGTGTGCCCTTTTTGTTAAATGGTGTAAATCCGTTCAGTAGTACCTGCGAAATTTAAAGAAGAAAAATATTGATATCTGAGCACCGAGGAGGGTTAGCAAACCTACCCAAGCACGAGCTTCACTCTAATGAACGTGAAAAGGGGGCAGGGTGGACAGTTCCTTTGTCAGGGGGTTCCAGAAGGACCCCGAAGGGCCAAAATTTCCTTTAATTTTTTTGCGAAAAATCGCAGAGTACGCGTAGCGTGCGCGTACGGTAGAAACTGAAAATTCCGCGAACTGCGTAACGTGGGCGCGCAGGTTAGGAATTAGCATTTAAAAAACCTTGCAAATTCACTTAAAAAACCATAGGTTTCACAAATGTTATAGTTAGCTGGACATTTCACTCGTGAAAAACCATTGAAATTCCCCCGTTATAGTTAGTGCAGGCAACTATAACTCACGCAACCGCAATCCTCTGCTGATGACGTCAGATATTACATCACTGATGACATATGTGTCTTTCTGAAAAAAAAATAGTTGTAATATATGTATAGCTAAAAATTAATGGAAGAAGACATGGGTAAATAAGTGTCTAAATACAGTGATGTAATATCTGATGTCATCAGCAGAGGATTGCGGTCGCGTGAGTTATAGTTGCCTGCACTAACTATAACGGGGGAATTTCAATGGTTTTTCACGAGTGAAATGTCCAGCTAACTATAAAATGTGTGAAACCTATGGTTTTTTAAGTGAATATATATATATATATATATATATATATATATATATATTACCTACTGGCGGTCGCCAGTAGGTAGTTATAGTTAGGACCCTCTTACCATAGGAAATCCGCAACATTCTATTTTGAATAACTTTGGCGCCGGTCGACTAATCCTCGCGAATTTTTCAAAATAGGTGGGGCGCTACGCTCCGCTCCTACCCTGAAAGTCTCGGGGGGATTCGTCAAGTGGGGGCTGAGATAAAAGGGGGGTCCCAAAACGCATTTTTCCCATGCATTTTTCCATAGGACCTTTAGACACAGCTACAGCCCGAACGGCTGAACAGAATTACTTGAAATTTGGCAGAGAGGTAGTCCTCAGGTCAAGGAAGTGCCTTTTGTAGGTTTGGTGTAAATCTGTTCAGTAGATTCTGAGAAAATAGCCTTTAAATCAATATATATATCTGAGCCAGCTTACGGTGCGCTTACGGTGCGCTTACCGTACGCGTACGGTGGCGTGCGCGAGCGCGATTCTGATTGGCTGTTAGATCTTAGTAAACATTCGAATCGGTCGAAACCAGGAAGCGGCGGCCGCCATTTTGTGTATTTCACTCAGAAAAAAAAAGGGTGATAACTTGAAAAGGGGGCAAGGAAGAGAGTTACAGACCCCCTAACATTTGTAAGGGGGTCAAAGAAGGACAGAAAAGTACAAAAAAAACATTTATTGATTTTAAAAAAAAATCACGGGGTACGCGTACGGTAAGCTCACCGTACGCGTACGGTAAAAAAAAAATAAAAAAAAAAAATGAAATGCAGATTTAAGTGTTTAGATATTAGGGGGCTCTAAAAAGAGCCGTTGTGTTTATTAAGTGTTTTTTTAGTGGTACCTACAAGTAAGTACCGATGTAGAGTCTAAGGTTCAAGAGGAAGACTCTGTTCCCTTCATCAGTGAAGTGTACACCATCTCCTCTATAAATGTCTTGCATGTCGTAACGCAAGTTGTTGTGGTAAATGGAACCCATACCATAGTCACGGAGGAAAGCAGAAACAGATTTGTTGACGTGCTTTCTTGCTTTGTCAATCTGTGGACAAAAATGATTGGACCAGTTCCATTTTTGCCTTTGGCATATGTTAGAAAACACAAAGGCAGTTTTAGGGAAAAGTGAAAACAGTTGTGCAAAGGTCTCCTTCATAAGCATTTCCAGACCTACCCCAGTCAAAGTGCCTAGGTCATTGCCACCACAGTGCACTATTATGAGGTCAGGGTGTTGGATTTGCATGAAGGATTTCACCAATGGCATCAATTGGTGCCACTTTAACCCTCTCTGACCAATCCATTTAATGTCTACATTTGGCAAAGCAAGGTCTCTCACCATATCTGTTTTCTCTGCATACTTTTCACTCCAGAAGACAGAGCTGTGCCCTACAATCCACACTGTGAACATCTTCAAAGGAGAACTGGATGCACTCAGGAGGTGTAATTCAGTAGAATGGTAAAAAGAAATGAAAGACAGTTTGGAAATGGAGGCATACATATTTTTTTTATAAAAAAAAGAACTGATTGGCTGTTTCATACCATTCTAGAATAAAAACTAGGCTGTATGTGTAAATTTATAGAAGCATGTTTTGTATTGGTACAGAAAAATGTGTTACCAAAGAACAGTACTATGGATTTGCTGTTAGATTTGAAAAGTCAAGCACTCCTGCTCTTTGGAAATGAAACATTGTGTGGCGAACTTCTGACCTAACTCCACACAGCAGTGTTCCATGAGCTGTTGCTATGGTAGCAGGCAGAAGTCAAGTTGGGGGAAGGGTACTAGGCAGAAGTCAAGTTGGGGGAAGGGTACTTTTGGAAAAGGGTTGGTTTTCAACCAATAGAAATGTGTGATTACATTTGAAAAAAAGGGGGAAGCACTGAGATTTGAAATTAACATGTATATGTGTGGAAAAAGAGAGGGAAAGTTTGCCATTATCTGGTTCTGCTGAGAGGAGAGAGGTGTACAGAACAGAGATCCTGGCTCTGATAATCTGCTGTTTGAGTGCCACATTTCTTTCACAACTAACTAAGTTTAAAGGTGAGTTTAGAGTTTGAGAGGGGATGTATATGGTAAATTAAGAAATGAATAATAGAATTGGAATTCCTTTTGTTAAAGTTGTGTTTATTATTTTCTGTTTTGGGAGACATTTAAATGTGAGGAACATGTAAAATAATATGGACTATGTTTTCACGATAAATTAAGGTGTACTGGTAAAAATAAGGAATACTTTAAGGGTTTGAGGTTGCACTCAGTAATGCAAATACATTCAGCATCAGTAAGGCTGGTTGCCCTTGCTGGAGTGTAGTGAGTCACCCAGGTTACACATGTTGCTGGTCTCAGAAAGCTGTTGGTATTGCTCTGGTGATTTTACATTTGCATTAGATGGAAAGGGGGAGGTATTTTTTTATGCAGAAGCAGACTTTTAGCACACAGCCAGCTGCTTATCCTGTGGAATCATGGATAGTATTCACAACCGAGTGGGGTTTGAGGTTTCAGTTAGTAATGCAAATACATTCAGCATCACTAAGGCTGGTTGCCCTTGCTGGAGTGTAGTCAGTCACCCAGGTTACACATGGTGCTGGTCTCAAAAAGCAGTTTGGACATGTGCTGTTTTCAGAATCTGAAAAGTGGATTCAAAATGTGTCAGTCTGTAAAAGTGTTTATCACTTGCCAAAAAAAAGAGTAGTAAGTGTGCTTTCAAATTGGCAAAGAAATTTCGTTTTGTGACTAATATGAAAACATGACTCTGTGTGCAAATAGGAATTACAGGCAGAGATTTATTGCGTATTGCTCTGGTGATTTTACATTTGCATTAGATGTAAAGGGGGAGCCATTTTTTTGTATGCAGAAGCAGACTCTCAGCACACAGCCAGATGCTTATCCTGTGGAATCATGCATAGTATTCACAACCGAGTGGGGTTTGAGGTTTCAGTCAGTAATGCAAATACATTCAGCATCACTAAGGCTGGTTGCCCTTGCTGGAGTGTAGTCAGTCACCCAGGTTACACATGGTGCTGGTCTGAAAAAGCAGTTTGGACATGTGCTTTTATCAGAATCTGAAAAGTGGATTCATAATGTGTCAGTCTGTAAAAGTGTTTATCACTTGCCAAAAAAAAGAGTAGTAAGTGTGCTTTCAAATTGGCAAAGAAATTTCGTTTTGTGACTAATGTGAAAACATGACTCTGTGTGTAAATAGGAATTACAGGCAGAGATTTATTGCGTATTGCTCTGGTGATTTTACATTTGCATTAGATGGAAAGGGGGAGCCATTTTTTGTGCAGAAGCAGACTCTTAGCACACAGCCAGCTACTTATCCTGTGGAATCATGCACAGTATTCACAACCGAGTGGGGTTTGAGGTTTCAGTCAGTAATGCAAATACATTCAGCATCACTAAGGCTGGTTGCCCTTGCTGGAGTGTAGTCAGTCACCCAGGTTACACATGGTGCTGGTCTGAAAAAGCAGTTTGGACATGTGCTTTTATCAGAATCTGAAAAGTGGATTCATAATGTGTCAGTCTGTAAAAGTACTTATCACTTGCCAAAAAAAAGAGTAGTAAGTGTGCTTTCAAATTGGCAAAGAAATTTCGTTTTGTGACTAATATGAAAACATGACTCTGTGTGCAAATAGGAATTACAGGCAGAGATTTATTGCGTATTGCTCTGGTGATTTTACATTTGCATTAGATGTAAAGGGGGAGCCATTTTTTTGTGCAGAAGCAGACTCTTAGCACACAGCCAGCTGCTTATCCTGTAGAATCATGGATAGTATTCACAACCGAGTGGGGTTTGAGGTTTCAGTCAGTAATGCAAATACATTCAGCATCACTAAGGCTGGTTGCCCTTGCTGGAGTGTAGTCAGTTACCCAGGTTACACATGGTGCTGGTCTCAAAAAGCAGTTTGGACATGTGCTTTTATCAGAATCTGAAAAGTGGATACATAATGTGTCAGTCTGTAAAAGTGTTTATCACTTGCCAAAAAAAAGAGTAGTAAGTGTGCTTTCAAATTGGCAAAGAAATTTCGTTTTGTGACTAATATGAAAACATGACTCTGTGTGCAAATAGGAATTACAGGCAGAGATTTATTGCGTATTGCTCTGGTGATTTTACATTTGCATTAGATGTAAAGGGGGAGCCATTTTTTTGTGCAGAAGCAGACTCTTAGCACACAGCCAGCTGCTTATCCTGTGGAATCATGCATAGTATTGACAACCGAGTGGGGTTTGAGGTTTCAGTCAGTAATGCAAATACATTCAGCATCAGTAAGGCTGGTTGCCCTTGCTGGAGTGTAGTCAGTCACCCAGGTTACACATGTTGCTGGTCTCAGAAAGGTGTTTGGTATTGCTCTGGTGATTTTACATTTGCATTAGATGGAAAGGGGGAGCTATTTTTTTATGCAGAAGCAGACTCTTAGCACACACCCAGCTGCTTATCCTGTGGAATCATGCACAGTATTCACAACCGAGTGGGGTTTGAGGTTGCACTTAGTAATGCAAATGTATTCAGCATCACTAACGCTGGTTGCCCTTGCTGGAGTGTAGTCAGTCACCCAGGTTACACATGTTGCTGGTCAGAGAAAGCTGTTTGGTATTGCTCTGGTGATTTTACATTTGCATTAGATGGAAAGGGGGTGTTATTTTTTTATGAAGAAGCAGACTCTTAGCACACAACCAGCTGCTTATCCTGTGGAATCATGCACAGTATTCACAACCGAGTGGGGTTTGAGGTTGCAGTCAGTAATGCAAATACATTCTGCATCACTAAGGCTGGTTGCCCTTGCTGGAGTGTAGTCAGTCACCCAGGTTACACATGTTGCTGGTCTGAAAATGTTGTTTGGACATGTGCTTTTTTAAGAATCTAAAAAGTGGATTCATAATGTGTCAGACTGTAAAAGTACTTATCACTTGCCAAAAAAAAGAGTAGTAAGTGTGCTTTCAAATTGGCAAAGAAATTGCGAATTCTGACTAATATGTAAACATGACTCTGTGTGCAAAGAGGAATTACAGGCAGAGATTTATTGCGTATTGCTCTGGTGATTTTACATTTGCATTAGATGGAAAGGGGGACCTATTTTTTTGTGCAGAAGCAAACTCTTAGCACACACCAGCTGTTTATCCTGTGGAAACATGCACAGTATTCACAACCGAGTGGGGTTTGAGGTTTCAATCAGTAATGCAAATACATTCAGCATCACTAAGGCTGGTTGCCCTTGCTGGAGTGTAGTCAGTCACCCAGGTTACACATGTTGCTGGTCTGAAAAAGCTGTTTGGACATGTGCTGTTTTCAGAATCTGAAAAGTGGATTCAAAATGTGTCAGACTGTAAAAGTACTTATCACTTGCCAAAAAAGTAGTAGAAAGTATGCTTTGCAATTGGCAAAGAAATTTCGTTTTCTGCCTAATTTCAAAGCATCACTCTGTGTGCACACAGGAATTGTTTTTAGATATTTAATTTGTGAAGGTGTTATTGTGATTTTCATTTATAGGAAAGGGGTTTATAGTATTTTAAGATTTGAAAAGATCATAAAAAATGTAGTAATATATTTAAATTAAATAAAGGATTTTTTTTTAGTTTTTTTCAGGTATTGCTGAAGAGCAGTGAACAAAATTTAAGATGCCTACAAAATCCAGACTAAAGCAAGACCACAAAAAAAACCTATATTTGAAGACAACTGGAGGACCTAAGTTAGTTGGAGATGCTCATGTTGGGAAAAAGAGAAAATCTTCTGGTAAGCAGACAAAAGATTTTTTAAAGAACATCTTCAAAAAAAGAAAAAATGTACAAAATGTCTGTACTGGAAAGAATGTTTTAAATAGAAAAGAACATGAAAAAATTGAGAATTTAGTTAATGCAAATATACCTTCTGCAACAATAAAGATTAACCCAAACAGAAAAACAGCGTTTAAAGAGATACGTAGAAAAATGTTTCAGAGAAGAGTTATGTCCAATTTGATAAAGGATGTGAAGAAATATAAGAAAAAGGCAAAATATTACAAGAGAAAAAAAGAAATTGAAGCCATTGCAGCAAAGGCATTAGAATTAAAAAGGAAACTATTCATTTTAATTTTGAATAGGATGCGTACATTAGATAAAATGGTTAATGTACTGAAGTCACAAAGCAAAAGGAAAAGAGTAGTGAACAGAACAAACTTTTGTAAAGTGTTTTTAGGAGAATGGATGCATAGTTCAAGTAGTGAACCTTTTTTTAATGAAGAGAGTTATTTTCAAAGTAATAGTTTGCTGCATGCAGTTGACACCAGAGGTCGTGCTTATGAAGTGAAAAATGGTTGCATAATGGAGAAGGAGATAATGGTTCCAAGAGATGAGGTACAAGTGATGGCGGATGAGGCTATGGGGAGACGTCCTAAAGCCCCAGTGTACACTTGGAATTGTAGTAGTATTTGCACTGTGCGTCAGGAATCTATTGATAAATTTCGTGAGTTTCTAAGAGAATATAGTAAAAAAAAGTGTAAAACAGAAGATTAAGGTGCTTCAAAGTCTAGATCCATGCAGAGTGAGAGAGAATACTGGTTTGCAGGGTCATTCTCTGGCTTGTCTATCTAGAAAAGTGTGTAATAGTGTTTTCCATCATTTTAGGATGCTGGCTGTTCATCATACTGAAATGAGAAAGTTTGTGAGACGGTTGTATTTTGCTAAAAGTCCAGCAATAAAGTTAGATGAATTGAATAGGGCTCTGTTCCGTGGATCGGTATCAGATGTAGAGAAGGTTGTTGATGAAATTCAGTTTTGTTACTTTGGTCCTGAACAAGACAGTGCAGAAAAGGACACAGTAAATGAGGAAGAAGTGGAAGAGAATGTAGAACCCTCTGTAAGTAAAACATTTAATGATCACATAACAAAATTTGCAATAATCTCTAATGAAAGACCAATTATAACTTGTATTTGTTGCCGCAGAACTCATTATAGAAAACAAACTAGGAATGTTGATCTCTACAGAAAGAGTGAAAATGAAGATAATTATAAGTGGAAGGATTTTGCCACATATATATTTCTTGAAAATTGTTTTGAATTGGGTGAAGATCAGCGTATTTGTAAATACTGTTACAACAAGTTAGAGGAAAATAGAATGCCAACCAGAGCTGTACATAATAATTTAGAATTGGATGTTATTCCTGCCGAACTTTCTGAATTAAATACATATGAGTCTATACTTATTCAATGTGTTCATCCGTTCCAGACCATAGTACGTATGGAGCCCAAAACTGGTAAATTACCTCCTTCAGATTTACTGAGAGGTTTAAAAGGTAGAGTGGTGTATTTGCCCTTGGATTTGAAAAAAAATATGGAAACTATTGATGCAGATACTTTGGAAACTGAACCATTAGTTATTCTGGTTAATGGTGTACCTACAAATAATAAGAAGATTTGGCAGGAGCTGGTAGATGTACGGAAAGTACAAAGAGCAAATTTGTATTTGAAAAGGAATAACAAATGGTATGAATCAATTTATATAGAAGAAGAAGAAGAAGATTTACAAGAAGACACAGAAACACCAACTGGACAAATTGAAAAAGTGGACAAGTCAAAGGAAGAAGAAATTTATGAACATTTTAGCATACATCCTCTTCATTCAAAAGAAGTTATGGGAGACAATATTGATCTGTTTCAGATGAAGAAAGCAAAAGGAACTCCCGTGAGTGTATGGGAGGAGAGCTTGGAAGCTCGATGTTTTCCCCAGCTGTTTCCTAAAGGAAAAGGAGGACGATACGATGAACGTCCAGAACAGATTCCAGCTTCTGAGTATCGGACTACAAGACTATATGCAGAAGATCCCAGATTTCGACAAAGTATTCCTTATTTGTTCCATCTTTTATTTGAAAGCGACTTGTCTGCACTATCTTATGCAGTAAATCACATTTTAAAAAGTGGAGTACATTTACAAAATGTGTCTGCTAAGGATTTTATGGAGAAAGTGCAGCACCGAGATGATCATTTGGAAACACAACTGATCAATCTGATGGCTTGTCAGCGTGGGACAAATGAATATTGGTACCGACGCCATGGTGAATTAAAATGCATGTTACGAAATTTAGGAACACCAACATGGTTCCTTACCCTAAGCTGTGCTGAGTACGCTTGGGATGATTTACTGGATTTTCTACGAGAGGCAAATTCAAACATTAAAAACATCGAATACAAGACAGCAGGAGAACTGTGCTCATTGGATCCGGTTAATGTTTGCAGATATTTCAATCATAGATTTGAGGCTATGATGTCCTTCATCTGCAATAAAAAAAATCCACCTCTAGGAGAAGTAGTGGATTTCTTTTGGAGAAAAGAGTACCAGGCAAGAGGTGCTCCTCATATTCATATGCTGTTGTGGATCAAGGATGCCCCAAAGTTTGGAACAGATACTGATGAAGCAGTGTTATCTTACATTGAAGAATATGCAACATGTGCTATACCAAAAAGCACAGAAGAGAAAAAATTAAAGGAGCAAGTTTTACGTTTCCAAAGTCATCGGTGTGGAAAATACTGTCGACGGAAATACAAGAGCAAAGATAAATACTACACTAAATGTCGATTTGGATTTCCTAGACCTGTTCTTTCAAATGGAAGAGTAAACAGTTTTATGTCATCTGTGAGACATACTATCACAAGAAAATCACCTAAGAATACCTACAACCTAAAAAGAAAAGAAGAATCAAAAAATATAAATGACTACAACCCAGTCATTTTATCCATGTGGAATGCTAACATGGATATACAGTATGTAGCTGACAATTCCATTGCTGTTGCTCGATATGTAACGTCTTACATTACTAAATCTGAAAAAACTGAATTGAAAGAAATGTGGGAAGAGATTTCTCACGAGAAGACTGTCAGTAAGAAGCTGTACAGTTTCAGTTTAAAGATGTTATCGCATCGAGAAATTGGATCCTACGAATGTTCAGATAGGTTATCTTCTGCAAGTCTCTACTCGAAATCAAGAAGAATAATTTGGGCAAGTTTAGGCCTTGCAGCAATGAGAAATCGGGTACTGAAATCTGTTGGAGAAATTGAATATTTGGCCGAGACTGACCCAGAAAGTACAGATATTTTGAAATCAAACATGTTGGACACATATTATCCCAAGAGAAGTCATCATCTGGAGAACATGTGTCTCTATGAAGTGCTGCAGAACTACATTTATTCACGGAAAGCCACAGAAGACATCAACAATGGAAAATATAAAGTCATTGGTGAGGAAGGATGTTTGGTGAAGCAAACAAAAGGAAGTTTGATAAATCACAGGAAGCTGAGTTGCGACACTACTGACAAAAAGGAATTTTACTACTTGGCTCTTTTACAGCTGTTTAAACCATGGCGTACAGAGGATGAACTACTGGGAGAATTTCAAAGCTATGAAGATTCATTTAATGCTTGCAAAGACAGCATACAATGCAGTACATTCACAACTTATCTGCAAATGTTAAATGAAGAAATTGAACAGGAAACTACAATTGCAGCAGAAGTAGCTAGAGACAGTTCTCAAGACAGCCAAAGTTCAGGAACACTCAGTCAAGATCCCCTAGGACAACCAATCGTTGAAAATGAAGCATCAATAGCCATGAATGAAGTGGAAACGACTATGAATCAAGCTCAAGAAGAATTTATAGACTTACAAAATTTGGAAAGACAACTGAATGAAGAGCAGCAACAAATTTATGAAGAGATCAGAAACAAAATTGATCACGGATTTCTACATGAAAAAAAAGAGTGCTCATGCACATCATTTCATCCAAACAGGATGTATGTAAGCGGACAAGCTGGAACTGGAAAAAGTTTCCTAATAAAAGTCATCAGAAGCTACCTACAGCAAAAAACGGATTCTACTTTGTCTTGTGTGGTTACTGCTCCAACTGGGTTAGCAGCATATAACATAAAAGGAATCACCTTACATCGTTTGCTAATGTTACCAGTGGAGCATGAGAACAAAATACAATACAACAAGCTAACTGGAGAAGCATGCTTGAAAGTTTCAAGAGTATTGAAGAAGATGCAAGTTCTCATTATTGATGAGGTGAGCATGGTATCAAACTTAATGCTTGCCTTTGTGCATTTAAGAATGCTGCAAATTCTAAGGACAGACTATGACGTGTTATTTGGTGGAAAACATGTCATAGTTTTTGGGGATCTTCTACAACTTACTCCAGTTAAAGGACAACCAGTGTTTAATACTGTGACACATGAAGACACAAAGAAGTCATTGGGAAGCATCGGTAATGCAAATATTTGGTCCTTCTTTGAGTACAAGGAACTTACTACTAATATGAGGCAAGCAAACGATGAAGAATATGGAAGTATTCTGAAAGATATCAGGATTGGACTACTCACAGAAGTTGGCAAAAAAGCATTACAGAGTCGGCTGCTACATAATTTATTTCCAAAGGAAGAAATAGTTGCAGAGAAGATATACAAGAACATTGCAGAAAAGAAAAGTGTCATCTGCTTAATGCCAACTCTACGTGAATGCTCAATATTCAATGAGGAGCTTTTAAAATTGGAAAAGGAAGATATCAGGAAATTGGAAGCAGTGGACAAAATTGAGGATGGAAGAATTACTATCACATTAACAGGCACACTGAAAAATAAATTGGATTCACTAGAGAAGAACATTTCCAAAACAGCTGGATTAGAAAAAAATCTATATGTTTGCATGAACTGTAGAGTATTTTTAAGGAGAAATTTGGATGTTGAAAAAGGTTTAGTTAATGGAGCTTTGGGAAGAGTTGTGGGTTTTATTAATTATCAGAAAAAAGATGGAATTGAATGTTTAAAAATAAAATTTGATCAGATAGAAGAAGTTAAAGATATTTGTCGTTGTTCAGTTCGTTTCATGCTTGTGAAAGACTTATATGTACGTAGGAAGCAGTTTCCGTTTTCTCTAGCATATGCTGTAACTATTCACAAGTCTCAAGGATTGACTGTAGATTGTGCTTTTGTGAACATTGGTTCAACTGTGTTCAAAGAAGGTATGGCTTATGTAGCTTTGTCACGAGTGAAAACATTATCTGGTTTAATCATGATAGACTTTGATGACTCAAAAGTTAGTGCTGATACAAATTGTGTAAAGGAGTATAATAGATTAAGAAGAACCTATGCTCCTCATTTAGGTCAGTATCCTGTGTTGGAGAAACGTGTAGTTTCTCGTAAAAGGAGAAATGAGAATATCTGTAATGAAGATGTAGAGAGGAGGAAAAAAAAGAGGAGTGATGTAATTGCAAGCAAAAAGAAAAAGGAAAATGAAGAAGAGGTTGTAGGATGTCATTTTGAAAATAGCTCTGGTGTCAACTGCTACGCTAATGTAGTGCTGAATGTTGCATTTTATCTGGAAAGTGTGCAAGAGCAGATAATAGTAAATCAGAGAAAAAGATTCTGTTCTGAGTTGAGTCTCCTTTTTCAAAAGCTGAGTAATGATAAAACTCAAATAGAAAGTGCTACTGAAATTAGAAAACTTTTAGATGTATGTTCAGGACGAACACAGTTTTCTCAAAATGTACAGCAAGACGCACAGGAATTCTTGATGTTTTTTCTTCAGGTACTGGAAGAAGAAGGGGTTCTCATTGAAAATATGTTTGGTGTCTCTTATAAATGGGAACATAGTTGTGAAAACTGTTACAATACATGTGGCTCTAATGTTGATTCTGAAAGGTTTATTTATGTAACATTGCCAGAAAGTAAAACAGTCACTTTTGCTAAATTAGTTAAAGATGCTAATCATAGCATGGAATGCGGTGAGTGTCAATCTGAAATGTTTTCAACGTTAATTTTAAAGGAATACGGACAGTATGTAATTTTAATGATGCAACGATGTAAAGCTGATGGTTCAAAATTGGATACTTTAATAAAGAAGTTTACAGGACAGCAATTATCAATTTCAGGAAAAACTTTTGTAACAGTTGCAATAATTTTCCATGAAGGACCTACTGTTACTTCTGGACATTACACAGTTTATCTTAAATGTGAAAAAGGCTGGACACTGTGTAATGATTCCCAATTGATTTTCAAGCAACGTTTGCCTTTTGATTTAGCAAATTCCTATCTAATCTTCCTGAAACCTAAATTTTAGAGAGACTTGGCAAGATGTGTACAAAACAATTTTACCATTTTATTGGATTACCATTGGAATTTTCAAAAAAAATGATTTTACAAATTATCATTTGGCCTAATGGAAAGGTAACCAATTGTAATGTGGACTTTTTAAATTTTTAATGAAACTTTGGAAAACCAAAAAATTAGACAAAATCGGTAACATCTGCACAATTTAAATTTTGGAATGTTATTGGATTGCCATTGGAAATGTATTCAAAAAAGATTTTTAAAATTACTATTTGGCCATGAGGAAAGGTAAACAATTGTATTGTGGACTTATTTAATTATTAATTAATCTTTCGGAAACCAAAATGTTACAGAGAATCGGTGAGATCTGTACAATTTAAACTTTAGAATTTTATTGGATTAACATTGGAAATTTAATCAAAAAAGAATTTTAAAATTACTATTTGGCCTAAAGGAAATGGAACCAGATGTATTGTGGAGTTATTTGAGATATATTTTTGTGATTATACTTCTGAAACAAAAATGTCAGACGGTATTTTAAAGAAATAAGTATTGATATTAGATGATATTTTTTAAGAATATTATGCATTTCTATAATGTTATGTTTAAGTAAAAAGAGATTCTGGGCTTTTTTAAAACAATCTTTGAGATTGTTATTTTTTTTTTGCCCGCTGTTAAATGATGAATGCAATTGCTTTCACAATTTATAGTGAAATGCAATATATTCTGAAAACAGCAAAAAAAGGCAAAAAATGTTTTTGGAAAATATGTAAATATGTGTACTGTATTATAAAATGTTTTATTAAATATTAATACTTTTTTCTTTTTTTTCAGATTGAGATAGAAAATTTTCGAAAACTTGAACCATTTTTAAAGCAATTAAAATTAAATTTAAATTAATAAATAATTTTTTGAGTGGGTTTGGTAAGTCAAAAATTTCATGGTCCCTTTTTTCCACTTCTCCACAATCACATTTTCAGTTTTTCATTGTAGTCTCTCAAGGACCTTGTAATGTGATAATTGATTTTTAGTGTTTTTTAAAAAAAAAAAAAAATATTACGCGTACGGTAAAAAAATTTAAAAAAAGTTTTAAAAAATAAATAAAAAAAAGTTGAAAGGTAAGGTTGGCTCTTAAAAGAGCCGTTGTGTTCATGCAGGGACAGAGGAAAGAAAGAATGGGAATATTAGTCGTTACGACAAATGTGCTGATCTATTAAATTGTTCACTAGGGCAACACTGGTCTCCCTATGACAAATTAGATCATGACAAGTGGCGCACCGAACTAAAACACTCGCAAACCGATGGTTGATTTCCAGAGGACGAGAAAAAGGAGATGCTCCCCCCACAGATGAAGGGCTCAGCTGACCTGCCGAAGATGGACTCGGCCCTGCAGATGATGGACCAGGCTGAGCTGCTGTGGATGTGCTTGGTTGACTTACTGAAGGGTTACCTTCAGTATGTCGAGCAAATGTCCTACCGTGTACATCTTGAAGGTGTCTCAACATGGTGTGATTCCCGAAGGAATACTTCTTGTTGGGATTCCCTCTTGAAAGTACACGGCCACAAAGCTTACAAGTCACTAAGGGTGCATTTACCTTTTTCTTGCCCTCTGGAAAAGAAAAATACTCCCATATGAAAGAGCTCTTTTGTTTCCTCCTTCTCTGCCTCAAGGTAGTGCTGCTAGCCTCACTCTCAGAAGAGTTCTGCTGTTCTGCCATCGTATCACAAAGACAACTCAGCTCCTTCTCCTAAGGGATCACAAGCAGAAATGAGGGGAATGGGTGTGGTGTAGGAGAGTTCTAGAACTGAAAGTAGTTTCAACCAATCAAAAGTTGTGTTCATGATCACATGACCCACCGTGCGCGTACGTTATGCTTACGGAGCGCTTACGGTAAAAGTACGCATGCGCGTAAAAAAGACACGCGCACGCGCGCATGCGTAAAACAGGCACGCCCCTTCACTTCCGCGTAACATGCGCGTGCAGCGTACGCGTTACGCGCTGCGCGCGCGTGACGTACGTCTACGCAAATTGCGTAAATGAACGCAAACAGCGTAGAAATCTAACGTTATGAAAGCAAGACGTGCGCTTACCGTACGCGCACGTTAAAAAAATAATAAAAAAAAAAAAAAAAGGGGAAAAAAACCCACTATGTTATACTAATAAATCTTACCTGTTTAGTTTAAAAAAATGGTAAAAAAAAAATATATATTGTAGAATTTTTAAAATTTAACCATAGTCTTTAAAAAAGGATAGAAAATTAAAATAAAAATATGTTAAAAAAAATGAAAAAAATAAAAAAAAAAAAAAAAAAAATAAGAATTAGCATTTAAAAAACCTTGCAAATTCACTGAAAAAACCATGGGTTTCACACACGTTATAGTTAGGAATTAGCATTTAAAAAACCTTGCAAATTCACTGAAAAAACCATGGGTTTCACACACGTTATAGTTAGGAATTAGCATTTAAAAAACCTTAGAAATTCAATGAAAAAACCAAAGGTTTCACACATGTTATAGTTAGCTGGACATTTCACTCGTAAAAAACCAATGAAATTCCCCCGTTATAGTTAGTTCAGCTAACTATAACTCGCGCGCCCGCAATGCACTACTGATGACGTCACATATTACATCACTCATGACATGGTCACTGACATCACTCATGACATCACTGATGACATCTCAAATGACATCACTGATGACATCACTGATGACATCATCCAGTGAATGTGTGTTTTTCTGAAAATTAAATATGTTTTATATATGTATATCTCAAGGTCAATGGAAGAATAAATGGGTATATAAGTGTCTAAATGGATGCTTTGTTTTTGAAAAATGTATTGTGTAACTGACTGATTAAGTGTATCATAGTGAATACATGGCTTACTGAGTAATGTTTAAATATGAAAATATCTGTATCAGTCTCTCACTTTGTGTATAAGTGGCTGCATGGGTTGGTGAGTAGCTTCATGGGTGTCTATATAGGTTATTAGTTGTTTTTTTGAGTATCAGTCTGAGTGTCTGTATGGTTCGGTGGGGGGTATTATGTAGTGCATAGGTGCATGAATGAGTGATTCACTCTTTGTATGTGTTGAAGACAGCATGTGTGCAGGACTGTATGGGTGGATGAGTGTGTGTATGGGTGTGTTAGTGAGTGAATGACTGTCTCAATAGTGTCTTTATGAGTAACTACATATCTATTAAACTAGTATATGTGACTATTGGTGTATATAAGTGAGTATATGTGAGAGTGAGAGATTGAAAGAGTTCCTGTATGAATAAGTATGTGTTTCTATAAGTGATTGTTTATAAGACTAAGTATGTGTAAGTTTCCGTAGAAGTAAGTGTGGTGGTGTGTGTATAACTGTATAAGCTAATAAATGTATGTTTGTTTCTTTATTAGCATGAGTGAGTATGTGTGAGTAACTCTATGGATGAGTGGCATTGTGTAACAGGATGTATAGGTGTATGAGTACATATGATGAGTGAGTGCATGTATGAGTGACTGTCTAGGACTGTTGGTGAATGAGTGGATGTGTATGTGGTTCTTAGAATTACTTAAGAGGTTCTTGTAACTGGTATTGGTATGTCCATTGTTTTGAAAATTTTAGTCTCTATTTTTGAATGTGTGTATCAAAGGTTATATTAGGGGAAGAGGAGGTCTGCCACTCTATCACAAGGATGATGTCATCAGTGATGTCATCAGTGATGTCATTTGAGATGTCATCAGTGATGTCATGAGTGATGTCAGTGACCATGTCATGAGTGATGTAATATGTGACGTCATCAGTAGTGCATTGCGGGCGCGCGAGTTATAGTTAGCTGAACTAACTATAACGGGGGAATTTCATTGGTTTTTTACGAGTGAAATGTCCAGCTAACTATAACATGTGTGAAACCTTTGGTTTTTTCATTGAATTTCTAAGGTTTTTTAAATGCTAATTCCTAACTATAACGTGTGTGAAACCCATGGTTTTTTCAGTGAATATATATATATATATATATATATATATATGTGTCCAACAAAGGCCCTAAAGCATTTGAGAGGTCTCACGACGATGTCCAGCCAAGGGCTATAGATTGCGGCTTGCCTTGCTTCGCCACCTTATTTAAAACAGCCAACGCGTTTCAAGGCGAACCTCTTCGTCAGGGCAACAAACAAACAACTCCGACTCGTATTACTTGTTCAGGCCTGTTTTTATTGCGATAAGTTCTGCCCCTCAGTGGGCGTGTGCATAGTGCACTTGTTTCGATGCCTCCTGGGACTTGGAGTTCCAGATACGAGTAAGAAATCCAATGTAAAGTACATGAAGTGGTTTGCTTGTAATTTTCAATAATTATTACCTTTGTAGGCGGTGGTCCTGTTTGGCAAGCTATTTTGCATATAAACATCGTGCTGATCCGTTTTGAAAGTTCGAACCGGCAGCCTCTTCCAGCTGGTGTTGCGGTGCTTCCAGCAGGAGATGGAGCTCCTCTCCACGGCCGGGCAGCCGTGTTTGTATTTGTGTCCAACAAAGGCCCTAAAGCATTTGAGAGGTCTCACGACGATGTCCAGCCAAGGGCTATAGATTGCGGCTTGCCTTGCTTCGCCACCTTATTTAAAACAGCCAACGCGTTTCAAGGCGAACCTCTTCGTCAGGGCAACAAACAAACAACTCCGACTCGTATTACTTGTTCAGGCCTGTTTTTATTGCGATAAGTTCTGCCCCTCAGTGGGCGTGTGCATAGTGCACTTGTTTCGATGCCTCCTGGGACTTGGAGTTCCAGATACGAGTAAGAAATCCAATGTAAAGTACATGAAGTGGTTTGCTTGTAATTTTCAATAATTATTACCTTTGTAGGCGGTGGTCCTGTTTGGCAAGCTATTTTGCATTTAAACATCGTGCTGATCCGTTTTGAAAGTTCGAACCGGCAGCCTCTTCCAGCTGGTGTTGCGGTGCTTCCAGCAGGAGATGGAGCTCCTCTCCACGGCCGGGCAGCCGTGTTTGTATTTGTGTCCAACAAAGGCCCTAAAGCATTTGAGAGGTCTCACGACGATGTCCAGCCAAGGGCTATAGATTGCGGCTTGCCTTGCTTCGCCACCTTATTTAAAACAGCCAACGCGTTTCAAGGCGAACCTCTTCGTCAGGGCAACAAACAAACAACTCCGACTCGTATTACTTGTTCAGGCCTGTTTTTATTGCGATAAGTTCTGCCCCTCAGTGGGCGTGTGCATAGTGCACTTGTTTCGATGCCTCCTGGGACTTGGAGTTCCAGATACGAGTAAGAAATCCAATGTAAAGTACATGAAGTGGTTTGCTTGTAATTTTCAATAATTATTACCTTTGTAGGCGGTGGTCCTGTTTGGCAAGCTATTTTGCATATAAACATCGTGCTGATCCGTTTTGAAAGTTCGAACCGGCAGCCTCTTCCAGCTGGTGTTGCGGTGCTTCCAGCAGGAGATGGAGCTCCTCTCCACGGCCGGGCAGCCGTGTTTGTATTTGTGTCCAACAAAGGCCCTAAAGCATTTGAGAGGTCTCACGACGATGTCCAGCCAAGGGCTATAGATTGCGGCTTGCCTTGCTTCGCCACCTTATTTAAAACAGCCAACGCGTTTCAAGTCGAACCTCTTCGTCAGGGCAACAAACAAACAACTCCGACTCGTATTACTTGTTCAGGCCTGTTTTTATTGCGATAAGTTCTGCCCCTCAGTGGGCGTGTGCATAGTGCACTTGTTTCGATGCCTCCTGGGACTTGGAGTTCCAGATACGAGTAAGAAATCCAATGTAAAGTACATGAAGTGGTTTGCTTGTAATTTTCAATAATTATTACCTTTGTAGGCGGTGGTCCTGTTTGGCAAGCTATTTTGCATATAAACATCGTGCTGATCCGTTTTGAAAGTTCGAACCGGCAGCCTCTTCCAGCTGGTGTTGCGGTGCTTCCAGCAGGAGATGGAGCTCCTCTCCACGGCCGGGCAGCCGTGTTTGTATTTGTGTCCAACAAAGGCCCTAAAGCATTTGAGAGGTCTCACGACGATGTCCAGCCAAGGGCTATAGATTGCGGCTTGCCTTGCTTCGCCACCTTATTTAAAACAGCCAACGCGTTTCAAGGCGAACCTCTTCGTCAGGGCAACAAACGAACAACTCCGACTCGTATTACTTGTTCAGGCCTGTTTTTATTGCGATAAGTTCTGCCCCTCAGTGGGCGTGTGCATAGTGCACTTGTTTCGATGCCTCCTGGGACTTGGAGTTCCAGATACGAGTAAGAAATCCAATGTAAAGTACATGAAGTGGTTTGCTTGTAATTTTCAATAATTATTACCTTTGTAGGCGGTGGTCCTGTTTGGCAAGCTATTTTGCATATAAACATCGTGCTGATCCGTTTTGAAAGTTCGAACCGGCAGCCTCTTCCAGCTGGTGTTGCGGTGCTTCCAGCAGGAGATGGAGCTCCTCTCCACGGCCGGGCAGCCGTGTTTGTATTTGTGTCCAACAAAGGCCCTAAAGCATTTGAGAGGTCTCACGACGATGTCCAGCCAAGGGCTATAGATTGCGGCTTGCCTTGCTTCGCCACCTTATTTAAAACAGCCAACGCGTTTCAAGGCGAACCTCTTCGTCAGGGCAACAAACAAACAACTCCGACTCGTATTACTTGTTCAGGCCTGTTTTTATTGCGATAAGTTCTGCCCCTCAGTGGGCGTGTGCATAGTGCACTTGTTTCGATGCCTCCTGGGACTTGGAGTTCCAGATACGAGTAAGAAATCCAATGTAAAGTACATGAAGTGGTTTGCTTGTAATTTTCAATAATTATTACCTTTGTAGGCGGTGGTCCTGTTTGGCAAGCTATTTTGCATATAAACATCGTGCTGATCCGTTTTGAAAGTTCGAACCGGCAGCCTCTTCCAGCTGGTGTTGCGGTGCTTCCAGCAGGAGATGGAGCTCCTCTCCACGGCCGGGCAGCCGTGTTTGTATTTGTGTCCAACAAAGGCCCTAAAGCATTTGAGAGGTCTCACGACGATGTCCAGCCAAGGGCTATAGATTGCGGCTTGCCTTGCTTCGCCACCTTATTTAAAACAGCCAACGCGTTTCAAGGCGAACCTCTTCGTCAGGGCAACAAACAAACAACTCCGACTCGTATTACTTGTTCAGGCCTGTTTTTATTGCGATAAGTTCTGCCCCTCAGTGGGCGTGTGCATAGTGCACTTGTTTCGATGCCTCCTGGGACTTGGAGTTCCAGATACGAGTAAGAAATCCAATGTAAAGTACATGAAGTGGTTTGCTTGTAATTTTCAATAATTATTACCTTTGTAGGCGGTGGTCCTGTTTGGCAAGCTATTTTGCATATAAACATCGTGCTGATCCGTTTTGAAAGTTCGAACCGGCAGCCTCTTCCAGCTGGTGTTGCGGTGCTTCCAGCAGGAGATGGAGCTCCTCTCCACGGCCGGGCAGCCGTGTTTGTATTTGTGTCCAACAAAGGCCCTAAAGCATTTGAGAGGTCTCACGACGATGTCCAGCCAAGGGCTATAGATTGCGGCTTGCCTTGCTTCGCCACCTTATTTAAAACAGCCAACGCGTTTCAAGGCGAACCTCTTCGTCAGGGCAACAAACAAACAACTCCGACTCGTATTACTTGTTCAGGCCTGTTTTTATTGCGATAAGTTCTGCCCCTCAGTGGGCGTGTGCATAGTGCACTTGTTTCGATGCCTCCTGGGACTTGGAGTTCCAGATACGAGTAAGAAATCCAATGTAAAGTACATGAAGTGGTTTGCTTGTAATTTTCAATAATTATTACCTTTGTAGGCGGTGGTCCTGTTTGGCAAGCTATTTTGCATATAAACATCGTGCTGATCCGTTTTGAAAGTTCGAACCGGCAGCCTCTTCCAGCTGGTGTTGCGGTGCTTCCAGCAGGAGATGGAGCTCCTCTCCACGGCCGGGCAGCCGTGTTTGTATTTGTGTCCAACAAAGGCCCTAAAGCATTTGAGAGGTCTCACGACGATGTCCAGCCAAGGGCTATAGATTGCGGCTTGCCTTGCTTCGCCACCTTATTTAAAACAGCCAACGCGTTTCAAGGCGAACCTCTTCGTCAGGGCAACAAACAAACAACTCCGACTCGTATTACTTGTTCAGGCCTGTTTTTATTGCGATAAGTTCTGCCCCTCAGTGGGCGTGTGCATAGTGCACTTGTTTCGATGCCTCCTGGGACTTGGAGTTCCAGATACGAGTAAGAAATCCAATGTAAAGTACATGAAGTGGTTTGCTTGTAATTTTCAATAATTATTACCTTTGTAGGCGGTGGTCCTGTTTGGCAAGCTATTTTGCATATAAACATCGTGCTGATCCGTTTTGAAAGTTCGAACCGGCAGCCTCTTCCAGCTGGTGTTGCGGTGCTTCCAGCAGGAGATGGAGCTCCTCTCCACGGCCGGGCAGCCGTGTTTGTATTTGTGTCCAACAAAGGCCCTAAAGCATTTGAGAGGTCTCACGACGATGTCCAGCCAAGGGCTATAGATTGCGGCTTGCCTTGCTTCGCCACCTTATTTAAAACAGCCAACGCGTTTCAAGTCGAACCTCTTCGTCAGGGCAACAAACAAACAACTCCGACTCGTATTACTTGTTCAGGCCTGTTTTTATTGCGATAAGTTCTGCCCCTCAGTGGGCGTGTGCATAGTGCACTTGTTTCGATGCCTCCTGGGACTTGGAGTTCCAGATACGAGTAAGAAATCCAATGTAAAGTACATGAAGTGGTTTGCTTGTAATTTTCAATAATTATTAGCTTTGTAGGCGGTGGTCCTGTTTGGCAAGCTATTTTGCATATAAACATCGTGCTGATCCGTTTTGAAAGTTCGAACCGGCAGCCTCTTCCAGCTGGTGTTGCGGTGCTTCCAGCAGGAGATGGAGCTCCTCTCCACGGCCGGGCAGCCGTGTTTGTATTTGTGTCCAACAAAGGCCCTAAAGCATTTGAGAGGTCTCACGACGATGTCCAGCCAAGGGCTATAGATTGCGGCTTGCCTTGCTTCGCCACCTTATTTAAAACAGCCAACGCGTTTCAAGGCGAACCTCTTCGTCAGGGCAACAAACAAACAACTCCGACTCGTATTACTTGTTCAGGCCTGTTTTTATTGCGATAAGTTCTGCCCCTCAGTGGGCGTGTGCATAGTGCACTTGTTTCGATGCCTCCTGGGACTTGGAGTTCCAGATACGAGTAAGAAATCCAATGTAAAGTACATGAAGTGGTTTGCTTGTAATTTTCAATAATTATTACCTTTGTAGGCGGTGGTCCTGTTTGGCAAGCTATTTTGCATATAAACATCGTGCTGATCCGTTTTGAAAGTTCGAACCGGCAGCCTCTTCCAGCTGGTGTTGCGGTGCTTCCAGCAGGAGATGGAGCTCCTCTCCACGGCCGGGCAGCCGTGTTTGTATTTGTGTCCAACAAAGGCCCTAAAGCATTTGAGAGGTCTCACGACGATGTCCAGCCAAGGGCTATAGATTGCGGCTTGCCTTGCTTCGCCACCTTATTTAAAACAGCCAACGCGTTTCAAGGCGAACCTCTTCGTCAGGGCAACAAACAAACAACTCCGACTCGTATTACTTGTTCAGGCCTGTTTTTATTGCGATAAGTTCTGCCCCTCAGTGGGCGTGTGCATAGTGCACTTGTTTCGATGCCTCCTGGGACTTGGAGTTCCAGATACGAGTAAGAAATCCAATGTAAAGTACATGAAGTGGTTTGCTTGTAATTTTCAATAATTATTACCTTTGTAGGCGGTGGTCCTGTTTGGCAAGCTATTTTGCATTTAAACATCGTGCTGATCCGTTTTGAAAGTTCGAACCGGCAGCCTCTTCCAGCTGGTGTTGCGGTGCTTCCAGCAGGAGATGGAGCTCCTCTCCACGGCCGGGCAGCCGTGTTTGTATTTGTGTCCAACAAAGGCCCTAAAGCATTTGAGAGGTCTCACGACGATGTCCAGCCAAGGGCTATAGATTGCGGCTTGCCTTGCTTCGCCACCTTATTTAAAACAGCCAACGCGTTTCAAGGCGAACCTCTTCGTCAGGGCAACAAACAAACAACTCCGACTCGTATTACTTGTTCAGGCCTGTTTTTATTGCGATAAGTTCTGCCCCTCAGTGGGCGTGTGCATAGTGCACTTGTTTCGATGCCTCCTGGGACTTGGAGTTCCAGATACGAGTAAGAAATCCAATGTAAAGTACATGAAGTGGTTTGCTTGTAATTTTCAATAATTATTACCTTTGTAGGCGGTGGTCCTCTCAAATGCTTTAGGGCCTTTGTTGGACACAAATACAAACACGGCTGCCTGGCCGTGGAGAGGAGCTCCATCTCCTGCTGGAAGCACCGCAACACCAGCTGGAAGAGGCTGCCGGTTCGAACTTTCAAAACGGATCAGCACGATGTTTATATGCAAAATAGCTTGCCAAACAGGACCACCGCCTACAAAGGTAATAATTATTGAAAATTACAAGCAAACCACTTCATGTACTTTACATTGGATTTCTTACTCGTATCTGGAACTCCAAGTCCCAGGAGGCATCGAAACAAGTGCAGTATGCACACGCCCACTGAGGGGCAGAACTTATCGCAATAAAAACAGGCCTGAACAAGTAATACGAGTCGGAGTTGTTTGTTTGTTGCCCTGACGAAGAGGTTCGCCTTGAAACGCGTTGGCTGTTTTAAATAAGGTGGCGAAGCAAGGCAAGCCGCAATCTATAGCCCTTGGCTGGACATCGTCGTGAGACCTCTCAAATGCTTTAGGGCCTTTGTTGGACACAAATACAAACACGGCTGCCCGGCCGTGGAGAGGAGCTCCATCTCCTGCTGGAAGCACCGCAACACCAGCTGGAAGAGGCTGCCGGTTCGAACTTTCAAAACGGATCAGCACGATGTTTATATGCAAAATAGCTTGCCAAACAGGACCACCGCCTACAAAGGTAATAATTATTGAAAATTACAAGCAAACCACTTCATGTACTTTACATTGGATTTCTTACTCGTATCTGGAACTCCAAGTCCCAGGAGGCATCGAAACAAGTGCACTATGCACACGCCCACTGAGGGGCAGAACTTATCGCAATAAAAACAGGCCTGAACAAGTAATACGAGTCGGAGTTGTTTGTTTGTTGCCCTGACGAAGAGGTTCGCCTTGAAACGCGTTGGCTGTTTTAAATAAGGTGGCGAAGCAAGGCAAGCCGCAATCTATAGCCCTTGGCTGGACATCGTCGTGAGACCTCTCAAATGCTTTAGGGCCTTTGTTGGACACAAATACAAACACGGCTGCCCGGCCGTGGAGAGGAGCTCCATCTCCTGCTGGAAGCACCGCAACACCAGCTGGAAGAGGCTGCCGGTTCGAACTTTCAAAACGGATCAGCACGATGTTCATATGCAAAATAGCTTGCCAAACAGGACCACCGCCTACAAAGGTAATAATTATTGAAAATTACAAGCAAACCACTTCATGTACTTTACATTGGATTTCTTACTCGTATCTGGAACTCCAAGTCCCAGGAGGCATCGAAACAAGTGCACTATGCACACGCCCACTGAGGGGCAGAACTTATCGCAATAAAAACAGGCCTGAACAAGTAATACGAGTCGGAGTTGTTTGTTTGTTGCCCTGACGAAGAGGTTCGCCTTGAAACGCGTTGGCTGTTTTAAATAAGGTGGCGAAGCAAGGCAAACCGCAATCTATAGCCCTTGGCTGGACATCGTCGTGAGACCTCTCAAATGCTTTAGGGCCTTTGTTGGACACATATATATATATATATATATATATATATTACCTACTGGCGGTCGCCAGTAGGTAGTTATAGTTAGGACCACGTTTCCATAGGAAATCCGCAACATTCTATTTTGAATAACTTTGGCGCCGGTTGACGAATCCTCGTGAATTTTTCAAAATAGGTGGGGCGCTACGCTACGCTCCTACCCTGAAAGTCTCGGGGGGATTCGTCAAGCGGGGGCTGAGATAAAAGGGGGGTCCCAAAACGCGTTTTTCCCATGCATTTTTCCATAGGACCTTTAGACACAGCTACAGCCCGAACGGCTGAACAGAATTTAATGAAATTTGGCAGAGAGGTAGTCCTCAGGTCAAGGAAGTGCCTTTTGTATGTTTGGTGTAAATCTGTTCAGTAGATTCTGAGAAAATAGCCTTTAAATCAATATATATATCTGAGCCAGCTTACGGTGCGCTTACGGTGCGCTTACGGTACGCGTACGGTGGCGTGCGCGAGCGCGATTCTGATTGGCCCTTAGATCTTAGTAAACATTCGAATCGGTCGAAACCAGGAAGCGGCGGCCGCCATTTTCTCTCTCGCACTCTGACAGGGGGTTGAAAAACAAAGTGCAAAAACATGTAAAGGGGCTGTTTAGACAGCTCCCAAGCACCTAGCCATGTCGAGGGAGTCCCCAACGATCCCCCAAGTGAAAAAAGGCAATTTTAATTTTTTCGAAAATTTCGCCGATTACGCTTACCGTACGCGCACGGTAATAAATAATAAAAAAAAAAAAAATATCCACATTCTCCCCACCCCGTGTGCAAACGGTGGCCGAAGGCCCCCATTTGTGCATGGCTTTTTTGAGATAATCCAAACATATATTTTATTTGTCACAACGATGCTCATCATATGTCCTCCATGTGCGCACGGTGCGCGAAGCGCATCGTGCGTTCATGGCCCATCTAGCGTAACGTGGGCTCGCGGTGCGCGAAGCGCACCGTTAGCGCACAGAACGAACTGCGTTAAGTGGGCGCGCACGCCACAAATGGCGTAAAGTAACTTAGCATTTAAAAAACCGTACAAATTCACTGAAAAAACCATAGGTTTCACACACGTTATAGTTAGGAATTAGCATTTAAAAAACCTTGCAAATTCACTGAAAAAACCATAGGTTTCACACATGTTATAGTTAGCTGGACATTTTACTGATAAAAAACCAATGAAATTCCCCCGTTATAGTTACTGTAGGCAACTATAACTCACGCGACCGTAATCCTCTGCTGATGACATATGTGTCTTTATGAAAAAAAAATATTTGTAATATATGTATAGCTAAAATTTAATGGAAGAAGACATGGGCAAATAAGTGTCTAAATACAGTATTAGCATCAGCAGAGGATTGCGGTCGCGTGAGTTATAGTTGCCTACAGTAACTATAACGGGGGAATTTCATTGGTTTTTTATCAGTAAAATGTCCAGCTAACTATAACATGTGTGAAACCTATGGTTTTTTCAGTGAATATATATATATATATATATTACCTACTGGCGGTCGCCAGTGGGTAGTTATAGTTAGCACCAAGTTTCTATAGGAAGAGCCTTTTTTGTGTTGCTTATCACTTTGGCGTCGGTGGATGAATCTTCATGAAATTTTCCAAACGAATTCTTTGTTCATATCAGCTCCTATGTGGGACGTTTGGGGGTGATTCGTTAAGGGGAGCCGAGTTAATTTCCAAAGGAAACTTTAGACAAGGCTACAGGTCGAACGGGTGAACGGAATTGCCCCAAATTTGGCAGGGAGAACTGTCTTGGTCTAGAAAGCACACTTTTGTTTATTTGGTGTAAATCCGTTCAGTAGTTTTGGAGAAATATCAAAATTTACAGATATCAATATTTGGGAATTCTGCCATCTGATTGGCTGAGGCATTACGAGCACAAGCTTCCAGCTTATTGGTTGTGAGCGCTGCAAGTGGTTGCAACTAGGAAGTGTTGGCCGCCATTTTGTGATTGAATTGAAGCAAGTAAGGGGGAAAAAGGGCGAAAAGAGTAGGAAACAGGAGGATAGGAGCACTGTAACCACTGTGGGGGAGTGCGAAGCGAAATAGTCACACCAACCGGTCTGAAAGTGTGGTGTTTCTCACAGTGACATGGTGCTGAGATGAGATGCTGCTACAGTCGGGTCTGAAACCTAGAGCCTAATCCGGGAGGTCATTGCTGTAAAGTGATGTGCTCTGGTGTTTGTAGGATACCTGTGGAAGTAGTGTTAGTAGGCGTTTATACCATACAGGAAGTGGGAAGCGAACTACTGAGCTCTACCGTGCGTTTATACTATACCGGATATGGGACACGAAGTACTATGCCTACCGGTGTGAAGACTCAGGGATCAAACCGAGCTAATTGTTGTAAAGTGACGGGCTGTGAGCACTGTAGCATAGTGGCCGCTGTAGTATAACTGTAAGTAGTGTTAGTATGCGTTTATACTATACAGGGAGTGGGAAGCAAACTACTCAACCCTACTTGTCTGAAGACTCGGGGATTAAACCGTGAGCTCATTGCTGTAAAGTGATGTGCTCTGTGTACTATTTCAATGTAAGTCATAGTACAATGTTAGTATGTAATGATACTATAATGTAAGTATGTAATGTTAGAAAGTAGGGCTGTCATGAGGGGAATCTTGGGGAGTTTGTACACGGTGCTGGAGAAGACGGATGCCTTGGTGTCTGGTCCTGTTGGTGGCTGTTTAAGCTGTCTTATTTTCCTGCAATAAATCTACTTATCGGATCCACTGCTGTCTTCCTGTTCACTACATAAATTTGGCGATGAGTGGGAGAAGGTGAAGAGAAGGCAGCACTCACCAAGATTTTGCGCTTACTTGCGTTGTGCTGAAGACCTGTTTTCTTGGTGAATCTGTTTCTACTCATCCCAGGGTCGTCGGCTGATCGAACTAAGTGATCCTATCTCAAGTAGGATTTATATTTTTTGATTTTGAGCTTCCTCTGCCTCTTCACTACACTCTGGTTGCTGTACCACACGTGTGCAAGCAGTGTTAGTATGCGTTTATACTAATTCTGTAGTTATGCATTAAACAAAGCATCATAGTTCCATGGAGCGCCACCTCCCAGGCACAGGTCATTCAATGTCCCGGGGTGTGCAAGCGCGGGACATTTATGTTTGCTATTACAGGGCGGGAGCAATGCTTGCACCCTGTGATAGTAAATTCTTGTTTGCCTCGTTGAAGCGAGAGGAGGAAAACCTCGTATCGTTTCAATAGAGCGGAACCGGATGGTAATAATTGAGAAAAAAAATGAGGAGGGGTCTCACCCCTTCATTTGAATGAGTCCACTGGTGGGTAATGTTCCAGGGTTAAACCTATTATTATAGTGCGGGGTCTCTGCAGCACTGGGGATCTTAATCTCACATGTAAATTAGGCGAGGGAGGGCACAGAGACGGTTTGCAGACTAGGGGATAAACACCTCCCCGGGTATTGTTTACGAATTGTTTGGGGGGCTTCAAGGCCAACTCAAGACCGGGGATCGGCAACCTCCGGGGCTTTATTTATATATGCAGGGTGGGCCTCGCCAGTCCTTGAAGCCTCGGTGTCCCTAGGCAGTGCCTTATTGGTTCTGAAGTCACACGGGCAGTACTCATGGTGTTATAAAGTGATATACTCATAGAACTCTTGCCGTTGTACAATTACCCAGGCTTCATTTATGTAATAGTCTGTTGGCTTATATTTGGTAGGTGCACCGGAAAATTAAACAAAATTTCCCTTATAACCTACTATCAACCGCCGATTTTCACAATGAACTACAGACAAGTGTTGTCAGAAAAAGAAGACCTATACACTCAGTTATTTATTGGTAAAAAAAAATAACTTTTATTAACACAACACAAATAAATGAAAATGTAACTTTATTCGAACAACAGTAAAACATGAAAGAAGTGGGTGGGACTCCTCCGGAAGCAGCGTACAAAACCTGCAAGACAAAAAAGAAACATAAGTATGCGTGCCATGTCTAAGAGCAAAAGAAAGGTATTGAGAATGAACGGAGGAAAGTGACAATGGGACAGAGAGCGAGTGGGTGGAAGGGAGAAGGGGAGGGAGAGTGAAAAGAACAGAGGGAGGAGGAGACAGAGCGCTGGCCTACTGTACTCAGCCCTCACTGTTCACCTCCCGTCACCCGTGTGTCTGGGACGCTGGGGTCCGCGAGAAAGATTGCGGTCCAGCAAGTCCTCAAAATGAAACAGAAATTTGAATGAGGCCAGAGATTACATTATTTTCTATGGCAACATCGCTTGTCTGCACCTGTGCACCCAGGCTGCTGCACCCCAGCCCCTTTCTCCGCACTGTGCTCAATTGTAGCTCCTGCGTACCGAGGCTAGACTGCTCACCTGCCACAACCGGTATGTCCAAGGACGAGCCGGTGCGAGCTCCAACTCTGGGGTTCCGCTATCAGGGTGGCCCAGCAGGTCTCCGGTCGGGGACGGTGTCTTGATACCACGGAGGAAGGTGTCAGAATGCCCAGGGCATCCTCACGGGGTGAGCACCCGCTCCGCCCATTTTGGCTCCACTAACCCAGTGTCTGAAAAGGAGGAAAAAATATAATGTTGGAAACGGCTTGAGGTAAATGAAGGTTTCTTTCAACGTTAATAGAGAACACCAGTTGAGTGCATCCTTCCTTCTTGAAGTACGATCTTTGAACTGTTAGTGGTAATTGTGGTTCAAAGAGGAGTTGGAGTGCATGAGAATACACAAGGTTAAATAATAATATGTTATGCCAACGTTCACATACAAAGGAGCAGGTCGCATGGTAGAAGCATAATGTGCACGTGTAATGCAGTGGCGCAAGCCTGTGTGCATGTACACTTAGTAATCAGCTCACTACAGTGCCCCAAAAGCCAACGCCACGTGTCTGTAGAGCAGCACTGCCGGCTGGCTCAGGCCTGCAGTACGGTCCAGCAGGTCCTTATGAGGTCAGAGATCACATCGGTACGCAGGGTAACATCGGTTGTTCGCACCTTTGCAGACAGGCTGATACACCCCACCCCTTCAGCAGCACTGCGCTCAACACGTCTCTGTAGGGCAGCGCTGCCCGCTGGCTCAGGCCTACAGTACGGTCCAGCAGGTCCTTAAAATGAGACAGACATGTGACTGAATGAGGTCAGAGAACACATTATTAAGCAGAGCAATATCGCTTGTTTGTGCCTGCGCACCCAGGCTGATGCACCCCACCCCTCCCGTAGCATCGCGCTCAATTGCAGCCCCTGTGCACCCAGGCCCCACTGCTCACCTGCTGTCATTGTTGTGTGTCCAAACACGATGGGCAGCAGTGTTCACAATTCAGGTGAAGTGTTGATTGCGACGATGGTGTACGCCTTATGGATCCCTTTTTTATTGCGCATTGTGATATGCGAGGTGGATGCGGCCATGTCACCTGAGGCAGTGTAGAAGAACTAGGACATGTGTCGTCGTCGTTATCCTATTTATACGTACGCAAAGTGGGCTGGGCTTGCGTAAGCCAGGCGAGCGTATTGGTGTGAATAATAGTTCCGGGTACCTGCCTGGCCAGGAAGTGTACTTATGTGTGTTTCTGCTGCAGTTTTGATGTCGCTGAATGCTCAATTTACATTAATGTAGCATGTACCAGGAGGGCGGCAACTATCGCTAATGAGATGCTGTTTAAAAACATTGAATGGCCAACATCAAATGTCGTTGTCAAAGTTGTGGATATGCGCAGACACTCATGTCAATGGTGTGCGTTATTATTGAAAGTGTTGCTATTGCGAAGCGCACACATGTGAATGTGCTCGGATGAAGGGAGGATCAGCAGTGAGGCTACATCATAAATAATGATAACGTTCTTTATAGTCAAGCAATGCATGCAAAACGTGAATCTGAAAGTCTCACATATGACACACTACAATACTGGTAAAGCCTGACAACAGAGAATACAGCAATACAAATGTACACATTACTGTTTACTGTTTGTCACATGTGATCTAGGATGTGCACTCTGCCCGTGGCTGATGATACCCCTTCGGGCCAGCAATACCCAGGCCGAAAGGCAGGACAATAATGTGCACACACACACCAGGGGCATCGTGTTACACACATTTGATTTTTGATGTAACATTTGAGATGGATGGCCATCACACGTGGAAGGCTAATGTACAGACCATGAACATTGATCAAGATGATCGTTGCATGTTCTGTGTAGTAGAAGATATGTGTACACAGCAAAAAAACTTTTCAAAAAAGCTCTCTAAGCAGAAGGGGTGTGTCTCATCAAACGCTGTAGAGAGAATGACTAAAATGGGTGGGGTCCTCCAACTGTTACAATGGGAAATGTTATGAACTAATCAAATGCTTTTTTTTATTGTCACATGGCAATCGCACATTGAGGGTGCAAGGAGGCCGCATCCAACAAGATTTTGAGAAAATATATTTATCATAATATAAGTTTATTACAGTTAGAAATATGTAAATGTTTAAAATAGTTTAGATTACCGCTTGCTCTCATATACAGTTTAAAGTTATTTAGATATAGTTTTGAGACATAAAAAAAAACGAGGGAATGGCGTACCCGGCGCGACACCATACGTCTATGACGTAACACAGGGCCTGGCAGCGTGCACTCGTCGCATACGCAACACGCAGCGGGCGCGACCCCATACGTACATGACGTAACGCGTGGCTTGGTACTGTGTACCCGTCAGATACCTATGAACCAGCTGGCACAAACTCATACGTATATGATGTTATGCGGGACGCGGTGCCACGAATCCGTCGGATACGAAATGCGCATCCTTTGCGAGTTTAGCAATATGGCGGATAGGATACGCATGGTGATGGAGCTTGGTACACTACGGGTATGGGAGTGCAGTTTTCTCAAAAAAATACAATAAAAGATATACATATTTTTTGGGGAAGATATAAAACATTACTTAATTTATAAAGTTAAAAAAGTATAATAGAGTTCCAAAATATTACAAAAAAAATAGAAAAAATATAGGTTTTATAAACATTAAAATATGAAATTAACATTTAAAAAACCTTCAAAATTCACAGAAAAAAACATAGGTTTTACAGACGTTATAGTTAGGAATTAGCATTTAAAAAACCTTTGAAATTCACTAAAAAAACATAGTTTTCAGGGACGTTATAGTTAGTTGGACATTTGACTCATATAAAACCAGATAAATTTGCCTGTTATAGTTAGTTGAGCTAACTATAACCCGCGCGCCCGCAATGCACTGCTGATGATATATTACATCACTCATGACATGGTCAGTAACATCACTGATGACATCACTGATGACATCTCAAATGACATCACTGATGACATCACTGATGACATCATCCACGTGATAATCTGATGCACATACTGATGCTCTAATATAAACTTTGATACACCCATTCTAAAATGCAGACTACAATTTTTGAAACTATACACACAACAATGCCATATACTACATACCACTAACTGTTTCCTAGGTCTACACACACACATCCAGTCACTTATACATGTAGTTACTCATCAATATAGTACTATAATATGCACTCATACATCTATACATGCAGTCACACTCCGCCGCTCATCCACAGAGTTACTCACACACCTAGTCAGTAATGCAAAGAATCAATCACATATCCATTTACTCATGTATATAGTTATACACACCAAGTCCGTTATTTATAGACACACCATATCACTTATTTATAGAGATACTAACACATATTTACTGTCTTATACAATTACTGATACAAGCAGACACTCATTTATACACAAACTCTTCAAATAACTCACTCTCATGTATAGTCATTTATATACTCCAACACTCACATATAGTGCCTTAAAACATATGTAGTTAGTCACACATATACCACTGAAACATTCATTCACTCACCAACACCCATACACACAGTAACTCATCCATACAGCCCTTCCCAGATGCGCTTTTGAATCCATACAACCAGTGAATCACCCACTCAGACATCTATGAACAGAGTCATACACCCCCCACCCACCCATACAGACACTCAGGGACGCATACAGATACTCAGACAACAAATCAATAACCCATATAGATACTCAAGTAGCTATTTAGCAACCTATGAAGTTACTTACACACCAACTGAGAGACTAATACAGACTTTCACACAGTGTAGTCACTAACCCATGCATTCAGTAAGACACTTTCAATCACTCACTTATACAGTCAGTCACGCACCTACTAAATAATCCCTTCAGGCACTTGTAAATGCATTCATTCTTCAATACACCTTGGCATAGATACATATGAAAAATATTTAAACTTTACAGAAACACACATTCTCGGGATGATGTCATCAGTGATGTCATCAGTGATGTCATTTGAGATGTCATCAGTGATGTCATCAGTAATGTCACTGACCATGTCATGAGTGATGTAATATGTGACATCATCAGCAGTGCATTGCGGGCGCGCAAGTTATAGTTAGCTCAACTAACTATAACAGGTGAATTTCTCTGGTTTTATATGAGTCAAATGCCCAACTAACTATAATGTCCCTGAAACCTATGTTTTTTTAGTGAATTTCAAACGTTTTTTAATGCTAATTCCTAACTATAACGTCTGTAAAACCTATGGCTTTTTCAGTGACTATATATATATATACTTGCTTTTTATAGTAGTAGTAAATTTTAAAAAAAATATTTCATTTAATATAAAATATATATTTTTGTGATATTGTTACATTATATGTATAAATAAAGATACACACACATATATAGTTGTGTGTGTTTATATGAGTATATATTTATGTATAGTATAACATATTTAAATGTAATTAATTTACATGATATTGTTATATATATGAAAATATTTAAGATTTACTATTTTAAAGTATATATATATATATATATATATACCTTAAAGAACAATACGTTTGTAAGTTTTTTAATAATAGTGTGAAACAATATTTTTCTGATATTTGTGTACTTACTATAAGTATAGGAAAACGTTATATGTGTAATCGATATTTTTGACACAATATTTCTTCATCTCGATATTGTTGTTTTCAATATTGTGTCAGTGATCAATTTTTTGATTGCTCCTAAAGATGTTTTGCTGAGTGCGACATGAAATCCAAAAACAGAGTAACTTGGAATTTATGCTGGAAGAAGCAGGTTTTGTGAGCATTTAAACATCTGGGTCCTGGTGCCACTACTTCTGCCAAAACCTATATGCACATGGGTGGAGCAGCATATGCCAATTGTCAAAACAAAATGTAAGTTCTCAAAAACAATATGGTGGGTGCTCATGGTCAGTTATTTTTAGAACTATAAATAGATTCAACATAGTCATGAGTGAAGGGTAATGTAATGAATATTCTGATTTCTGTCTGTCAGATATTTTCTATATTTCCACCTTTCTTTGTGCAATCCAACTAAATGACAAGCTACAAAACTGTAATTGATCTAACAACATTTGATGCAGAGTAGTGTCTTTTTGGTTTTTCTGGCACAGTGCCTTTAGGTAAGCATCATAGCCCTTCTGGGTGTGCCCAAAGGGTCTGGCATGGACTAATATGGACTGGCAAATTGTCCTGCACCTTTTGATACACTTCATCAGCATTGTCCCAGGCTTTCAGAACATAGGAGAGTCCCACAGGTGATCTGTAGCCAGGCTACATGGGCAAGGGAATCTCTCTTTACATAACGCTAGTTATTACACTGGATAGAATTATTAATATTCAATTAGTTAGGGTGTAGAAGGTATAAAAGGGCTCATATAGTATTCACACTCAATTCTACTAAGATACAAAAAAATACAGTGCATCCAAAAAAAGGAGAGAAAACACCCTAACCTCTCCAAAATTCAATCTAGGATTGATTACAGCATTCACAATTTTTCGAAGCACTCGTAACTAATAAAGTAAAGGAAAGACATTAGTCAAATGATAATGCAAATGAGTACATTAAGTTCTTGTTAATCTTCTTCTTTAATTTCTGCAAATCCTCCAATCCCTTGTGCCAACGCGTTTCGTCGTTAATGGCAATAGGCCTACGACTTACTCAGGGCTGGAAGTAACACAAAATTCAAGGTTGTAATGACAAACAAAGTACAGTTCTCATAAAGCCAAGAAACCCAAAACATTGCATCCAGTGCAAAGGGCTATTCAAAGAGACTATTTGTGAACATTATAAGAATAAAAAAAAATCATAATTCCATCAGTATGATGATCGAAGCAATGACTCATTAAACTCATTAGCATCCAATTCAAAGTTACAAAACAAATAGTTTTTTCCATAATTCTCTAAATGTATCAACAATAATATAATAGAATAGCTCACATCCTACTTAATATACAGTGATTGTTGCTACCGTGACATTGTGGTAATCATATTCGAACCAAAGGATTCCATAATGTGCATATTATAAGTATAAAACCCTTGTGTCCTTAGACTTAAGTACCATAAATTCAGAAAGTACCTTAAAAATCCTATTTAAAGCTGAATCTGTAAAATCAAAAATAAAATTGCTTAGAAAATAAGGCAATGGTCTTATGGCGACCGCACTCTCAGGAAAGTAAATCTTACCTCAATCAAGGTAAAGCATTATAGTATTTATTGTCCGAGTAGTAAAGTTTCTACAAATATCCACAATAGGACTTCTGGTATTTAAAGCTGCCAAAACGCAAGTACGTCAAATCTGCAAAATTATAAAATAAAATTAAAAAAATTTCAGCACCCTTTACTGGTCGATTGTCATCTCATTGCCAACGTTAAAACATTCAAATATAGCCAATCCATTACATCCACAACTTTCTACCGATAGCTATCTCTGATCCAAAATTGTCACCATTAGAGAAAAAACGCCACTATAACATACCGTGATTTTCGCTCCTATGTGTCTCAGAACACGGCGTTCATTACCGTCGTGAATCGTGATTGTAAGATAAGGTCCCCAAAATCTGGCACCTAAAGTAAATAATAATATTCTAAGTCTATAAACTTCAACATGGTCACTTATTCCAATGAATTAGTGACCTATATATAAATAAAATATTTCTAGGAACATATATTTTAATGTCTTTAATTTATCTTTACGTCTTTTGTACAGGCCTAGGCCCAGATTTACTAACAGTAAATGTCTTGGTTTCGGTACTTTTTTTGGCGCTGCCATAATGCAAAATGTTATTGGTATTACAGTCCCTTGTGTTGCATTGCATTACGCTGCATCTGAGAGTCATTGCATGGGTGGAGCATGAGTGTTCCCATGCATCCACCCATTAAGTTGGAACATTCCCAGATTTGCTAAAGCTAATAACCCTGGGAATGAGTCAAAATCCTACCGCTTCCATAGTGAGGCATAACAAGCAGATATATCTTTATTTGTCCCGTTACTTCCTCTTTCTAAGTGTGATATATTCTGCATCACACACAGAAACAGGAAATTGCTTCACAAGAATATTTTTTTGTACAGGAAGGTATCCCTTCCTGCAAAAAGACAATCCTTCCCATAGCACAAGCACCCAAGGATGCCTGTGTTGGCGCTAAGAAGCCAAAAGTGTGTCAGCACTAGGAGGAAGCTGAACAGCGCCATATCTTAGTAGATACAGTGCTTCTCAGTTCAACTTATCTTCTGTTCAAAAACACCGCACAGCAACGTTGCATACTGTCCTGTGTTGCATGAACTTTGGATAAATATGCCCCTCTCTGTCTCCAATACATTTCACAGACCATGCCCATATGCTTCTTCGGGTGAGCTTTTATGTGACTGTTCCTGAACAGCAATGTGGATGCTGGATTGGAAACTAATTTTAGGTGGTTTGCTTTTGTCATGGGCAAACTGTATCTTAAAAACACTGGAGATCTGAGTATAATATTGGCTACATTTAAGTAAGCTTTTAGGGAGCTAACTATTTGGTTTGTAACCAGAAGGAGGCAACAGGAGCAGATTAGAACTTCTTCTTAATTACAAAATCAAAGACTGTTGGAAGAAGAACTGACTACTAATCAGGAATCAGAGAGTGTTGTGGGGAGCATAAAGCTTGCTAGTTTCTTCCTTAAAATAATTCTCCGGGAACCAATTAAGGACTATGGTGAGTACTCAAAAGCTCATGAATTTGGTGCATGGAGAGAAGGGATGGGTGCTCACTTGACAGATGAAAATATTTGAGAAAAAAATAAAAATCTGAGATTTTATTGGGAAGACCCTTTTGATGTGCGTGGGACTTTTTGAACATACTTTTTGAAATACTCTACAGTTGACATATACCCTCGAGTGGATGTCATTAGATATACATTTTTGGGCATTTAGAAATGTGTTATTGGTTGAGGAGGTGGAAGCCCCATTTAGGGAATACCCACAATCCTTGTCAGGATGAACCACAAAGTCATTACATTAACGTGTGCTTAACCCTCTGGCAGCTTAGCACAAAAGCAGTCAGATTTAACTTAGAGGCACTCTGTAAAGTCGTTATGCAGAAGACAAACAGTAATAAAGTGAAAACACAAGATAAGAAAAAAATCCTAAACTAATTTAGAAACCCAATGTGTCTTTTAATAATATCACAATCTGAATGTTAAAGTTGTAGGTGCAACAGTGGGTTTCTAGCTGTGCTGGACAAAGACATAAGTTCAGGCTGACTGCAATGGACCGCAGGCCAGGAACATGACTGAGTTCAGCCAACTAGAAGTTGTACCTTATATCCTGGCACAAGGTCTGCGTGGGGTTGCTTTGCGAGGCATTGCATCACGCTGCGTTGGTTCAGATGAAGTTCCCAGTGCGTTTGTATGGCCTTGTATCATTCTTAATTAGTTTCAACGAAGCCTTCACCTGTGCGGCGAGGTTTTGCATCTTTTGTCGTTGGTTCCAATAAAGCTCTCAGATGTGCAGCAAGGCTTTGTGTGGCTCAGCGTCAGCTCTGGTTAAGCTTTCAGCTGGTTGGCAAGGCTTTGAGGCTTTGCATTGGTCAACGTCAGTTCTGCTGAAGCTGTCAGCTGTGTGGTGATGCTTTGGGTGCTTTGCACACTCCTCATTGTGCCGGACTTGATGGAACCTTCAGTTAGGCAAAGAGGAATTCTCTTTGATGTCAGCCAAGGGTCCAGAATTATCGGCACCTCTAGGGGATTGGTACTCACTCCAGCAGAGCCCAACATCAGGACACAGTCAGCTGGCCAGTTGAAGGGAGGCCTCTGAAGCTTGTTTTGTCCCTGTAGCTCGCACAGGGGGTGAGCCAACTGACCCTTGGAGTCTCTCTGGGTAACCTGTGAGGATGGGAAGATGTCCAAACTTCCTTCTCAGACAGCAACACAATCCTTGAAGCAGCAGGGCAGTCCTCTGGCAGATAAGCAGTCCTCCTTTTGTAGGTAGCTTCCACAGGTCCAGGAGTATTCTGGAAAGTGTCTCAGGAGGTCCAATTTTTATACCTGGTGCCAGCCTCTGCCTCTGTGTGGGGAGACTCCAGTCCATATCCTACCCCCACATCTGGTTCTGGAAAGTTCTCCCATTTCCCTGCCAAGGCTCCAACCTGTGGTGATCAAAGTCAGGGTAGACCCGGTGCGGGATTCCTTTATGTGTGGACAGGGGAAAGCCCTTTGAAGTGCAAGAGGGGCTGGTCACATTACCTTCCCAGTCATCCTGTCAGGATGGGCTACTCTTTCTACACCTAATCCCCCTTTGTGTTGCTTTCTGGAAGTAATATAGGAACCCAAACAGCAGAGCCATTCACTGTCATGTGACCCAAGACACTGGTAGAAGGCACAGATTGGACCAAGAAAATGTCAGCTTTCTAAAAGTGATATTTTCAGAATTGGGGCTTAAAATCCGACTTCACTATTAAAGATGATTTAAAAGTACAATTATTTGAGTCTAAACCGCATATCTCTATCTGCTCCCAATCTAAAGATAGCACTTATCCAATGTAATAAAGGAACCCTACCTTTGTCAATGGGAGAGACTTTAATAGTTTTTCACACACAGGATATGTAAAACTTAAGTACGCATGTCCTACTTTTTAGGGATGACTTATACGTATTCAAAAGGAAGGTTTTAGGCCTGGCAAAAGGTTTATTTTACCAGGTCAAAAGGGCAATTTAAAACTACCCATGCAGTTTGCCGTGGCACTGAGACATATTTTTAAAGTGTTAGTTTGTGGCACAAGGGGATGCTGCAGGCCGACTACTAGCATTTAATTTACAGACCATCGGTATATGTAGTTCCACTTTCTAGGGACATATAGGTGAATTAAATGTGTCAATTAAGTGCAAGCCAAATTGACCCCGTTTGAAGGAGAGAGCACAAGTACTTTACCACTGATTAGCAGCGGTAAAGTGCACAGATTTCTACAGCCAACAAAAACTAATTCAGAAAAACAAGAAGGGTGAAGGTAAAAGGTTTGGAGGAATACCAAGAAAAGATTGTCAGTTCTAACATTTGTCAACTGAAGTCATTAAAAACAGTAGGCTAACTGTCAGAGCAATGAAATTTCCCTTGAACAATGGCAAAGAGTAATAATAAGTAAAAGCATAGAAGAATTACTAGAACAAATAATGTTGAATGTTTTCTAAAGATATTCTTTACAATTTTCTAAACTCTCACTAATGGGAAAAACAATAATTACTGTAATATTTAAATTAGAAAATATTCTAATTTTATAGGACGATAGGGTTTTATTTTAACCCTTTCAGAAGGTTGCCAGCCCACCCTGCCACCGGAGGTTCAGGTATCCACTTTCCTGGCAAAAGGCTGCTTGCCATATTTTGGGGACATTACCCTCAGAATAAATTGTGCAGCACTTGCTCTGGGGAGAGAAAACTTTGCTGAGTGGGCTCCATATTGGTTTTACCATGGTATGCAAAGATGTTTCAGTTCAAAATCAAGCTTTGAAAGTGGGAGTTTGCCTAAGATTCCATGCCTAGCATGCTGACCCCGGAAAGGTAAATTAATTGAAAGTCTGCCTGTCATAAATAGGGCAGAGCAACCCTCCGTATAACCTGGTGACTTTGTGGAAGGCAGTCCACTAGATCAAAAGCTTCTTGTGGAAGAGCCAGCTGAGACTCAGACAGTGGATATCCTGTGGATGCCCGACCTCTAAATGGAGCAGGAGTACAGTTCCAATTTAAACTGGTCCACCTGCTCCACCACACTCTAAATCAGGTTTCTCTAATCTTTTCAATGATTAAAGTTATTTCTGATCAATGAAAGCAATCCTGAAATTCTAATGGCTTTGATCATTGTTGCAGTAGTAATCACATTAAAACAATCACAATATCCACCACACCTTGCAGAATTACTAGTCATGACACCCAGATGTACGTCACAGTATCGAGTGACAAAATACTACTATGCCAAAGTATCATAACCAGAATATTTACTAATACAATATCACGGAAGTACATATATATTAGGTAAATATCGATTTACTATTATTAACTCCACATCTATATATCTTGAGGATACATATATCTTCAAAATAAATAGATGAGACTTAGGAATGAGGATATATTAAACAAAATTAAATTATCTTATTATGGTAGTCGATATTCTGGATACACTATTTTGGCTGGAGGATATTTAAAACTCGAAATTGGTGTAGAGCACTAATCATTCCAACACAAAAGACAAGTTTACTAACAGTAATGTTAGGGAAAATGTTTTATTAATATACAATGCCTCCACATAACTAATTAAATAACAGCGACAGCAAAAAGTACTCACTGGCACAAAGGAAATGTTAACATGCATAAAAACACTTCAGCTTGGTTTGAAATATTATTCAAAAAGCAACCGTATTTGTAACCATTTTCTCTTCAAAAAGCAGCATTTCCGTTCCTCAAATTACATGTTTTTCTTTCAAATATGCCCTTTCAATATTGGGTCAACACATTCAAAACTATTTTGTCTTTTTATGAGGAAAAAAATATTTTTTTCTGAAAATCAGTTGTCATTCTTGGTCCCCAAATGCTAACTTGAAATTTTTTTTTTTTTTGCTGAGCAGTGCAGAGGACATAACAATAATATAATAGGGTTGGTCCTCAGGACAGAGAAAAAAAACAAATACTAAAACCAATCAACATTTTGTACAGATACACATTCTATACATTTATCAACTGAAACCCTTAAAACTAGGATAAACATACCCTTGTTAATCATTATCATTTAAAAGAGTCCGGCAAAACCATATATTTGTAAACAAACAGAACTTATTGCACCTTCCCAATGCTATAAGACCACAAAGTGACTTGTGTCTAATTTTCATCAATTATAAATACCATCTGGAATCCATTGATAATTATCTAAAATCATCTAACTGTGCAAAACATGTTTTGGCATTATTACAATACAATCAAATTTCCCCTAGTATATAGGGGTTTAAAGTGCAATGTGCTAAAGTGCAGAATTTTTATCAATGTATCCCAATAGTAAAAAACAATCCAAAAACCTTTCGATTGTAAGGCCTAAAGTGCAATGTGCAAAAGTGCTAAACTTCCATCAATACATCCCGATTATCAAAAAACTTCCCAATTGTAGTAAACTTTTTTATTGCCCCAATCCGTTTAGCATATGCTTCTTCGAATCTCCTTATCCTTAACATTTTATTTAACCATTTCGAATAAGATGGAATCTCTTCCGATCTCCAATTTTGGAGAATTAGAGAACGTGCTACCATAGAGCAGATTGTGATGTACGCCTCTTCAGCTTTGGTCAAGTCTGACCTTACTTTAGCCTTACTTTAGAAAGCCCAAAGAGAGCCACTTCTGTCTCTGGGTCAATCCTTTATTTAATAGCCTGGCTTATTGCTGAGAAAATATTACTCCAAAAAGCTTCAAGCTTCGGGTATGTAAAAAATATATGAAGCCAGTCTCCCTCACCGAGGGACTGGCATCAAAAGCATTTATTTTCCACTTCCGCATGGCGCTTGTTTAACTTTTTCGGGGTGTAATAGGCCAGCCACCGTGACAAAAAGGCCATTCTTTTAAAATTGGCTGCTCTCAGGGCCTTGCTTCCTGCCTGGGCTATAGCCTGCCATTCCTGGTAAGAAAAGGAGCAATTGGTCTCCCGAGTTATTTTCTCAAAGAATTCATTAACCAGGGGGAGTGCCTCGCGTTTTATCAACAAAGAGTACCAATTTCCTACCCCCTTTAATTTATCTTTATATAGGGCATTGATCTGGTCAATTGGGAGATCACTTGGCCGAGGATTGAATTTTTTAATAAAGTTTATGATCTTCAAGTATTCCAGGAACCCGGGCTTGATTCGATTGCCAGTTCTACTTAAAACCTCATCCCAAGAGATCACTGTATTCACAATTAAGAAATGTCCCAGATCCTCAAACCACTGTCTTTCCATCTCTTCAGGTGACTGGAATGAATTTGCAGACCAAAAACCATACATTCCTCTAACTTCAGAGAGACAAACCCAGACGAGTTTGCTTGTTTAAAAAAGAACTGAAGTCAATCAGAATAGTTGCGAATAGTCTTGTAACGGGACTTTTTGGGTAGTTTAGATGTTTTTTAAGAAGATTGGAATTTGTGTGCCAGACACATGGATCATTCTTTCAAAAAAATATGTGTCTATCCGATCATTAGGTTCCAGTATACGAGCTGTAAGGTCTAAGATAGCTGCCTCATAATAGGTTCGAATGTTTGGTAAGGCTAAACCCGCTTGATTTATCTCCAGTTGTAATATGGGCAATTTAACCCTTGAGGCCTTTTTATTCCAAATGAATTCCCTAAACATAGAGTCAATTTTTTACTTAGAGTTAATTTTTAAGGGTACATTAATAAACAGAAATATTAATAGGGGAAGACTTGAAATGTTTAACAGTCCGACATGGCCGATCAATGTCAATGGTAACAGGGTCCATTTCTCCAGTAGGGCTTTAATTTTATTTTGCATAGCAAGGTAATTCAGACTAAATAATTGTTCTGTGTGGTTAGAAACAATAATACCCAGATATCTAATCGGCTCTTCTTTCAATGCCTGGATTCTCAAATTAGTAGGTAAGAAGTTACAATCCGTATTAAGAATTAAAATCTCAGTTTTATCTTGATTTATTTTTTAACATCCTATTTGTTCGAATTTACTAAATTCTAAAAGAGCTTCTTCCACAATCTGCTTGTCCGGGCATAGGTACAAAATTATGTCATCTATGAAAAGTTTCAGCTTGGCCATCCCTTCAATTGGGGCTCTAATCAGGGGATTTCCGCAGATTCTTATAGCTAGGGGTTTGATGAAAAAAGTAAACAGTAAGGGTGACATCGGACACCCTTGTCTGGTTCCTCGGTTTATTTCTACAACCCCTATTGAATCTCCATTAACTATAACCCTGGCTTGGGCACCTTGATAAATGTTTTCAACATTTTTAGTACTTGGGCCAGAATGCCAAATTTCCCTAGACCAAAAAGAAGTGCGTCCCAATTGACCAAGTCGAATGCTTTTTCAGCATCAGCCATAGTAATAAGAGTGGGTATTTTATTGTTATTCGCATAATCAAGAGCTTGAATTAAAAACCCAGTATTAGTGGACATGGACCTTCCTGCTATGAACCCAGTTTGATCACAATGAATGAATTCCTGAGCAGTGGGTGTAAAGCGTTGTGCCCAGATTTTCATCAATATTTTAAAATCCGCATTGAGAAGACTAATTGGCCTGTACGAATTAACATCCTTGCCGTTTTTCCCCTTTTTTACAAAGCTAACCAATATGGATTCCTTAAAACTTGGGGGAAAACAGCCTCCCTGTTTGATATTGTTAAAAAGTTTTGCCAAGAAGGGTTCAATTATTTAAAAAGGGTTTTATAAAATTAAATTGGGAGTCCATCGGCTCCACAGGTTTTAGCCCCTGCAATAGAATTTACCACATTGATCATTTCTTCTTCAGAAATATCTAGCTGGGGGCGTGGCCAAGATGGCGGGGTGAGCGGACGCTTCCTCCCGTAGCTCCTCCGGCCCGGCCAAGCTAAAGCCTTTTTGTTATGCTTTTCTCCCCCCGCTGAGGCTCAGCGCGGGAGAGGAGCGTGGCGGAACATCAGGGGCACACATCGGTGCTGTTTTGGTCCGGATCGCCCCGGGGGAACCCCCCCAAAAGTTCGTCTGAGATCAGGGGACGACGGCGGTGAGCCCGAGGGGCGGAGCGTATTGGAGAGCTGTCCGGGCGCCTAGGTTGGGCCTGGTGCTGAAAGCTGCGGTCTGGAGGGGATCTGGCCCGCCGCTCGACGGTGACTGAAGGAGCCTGGCGGGAAGGGGCCCGACGGTGTGGAGGGCTTGGGACGGGTGCCCCGGCACTCGGACTGGTGACGGCGACACCTGGCACTGCGGAGGCCCTGACCCCTAGCCGAGGTACGGCGGACTCCTTGTTGGGGTCGGATCATCTGGCCCCCTGTGCGTGACTAACGGGGGCCGGTGGTGGAACTTATTTCACGGCGGGGCACCTCGGAGGCCCCGGGGGTGTCGCCGGGCCTAGTCGGTGTGGCTTGCTCCGCCCGGCCGCCATTTTGTCCCCGAAGGAGCAGTGGTGGCGACCTCCGCTGAGCCCTGGATGCTGGCTGCACACGACCTCCCGATATTGCTGTCTTGACTACCGGAGGGATGAGCTGTTGGGACCCCCTCGCTGCGGCCCCCTTGGTTGTCTCACGCTAGCTCTTGCGGCTGACGGTGACCGGGCTCGGCCGCCATTTTGTCACCTGTGACGCAGCGACCTCACTTGTGGGGGATCCCCCGGCCCGAGTGCTTGCCGGCGGCTGAGCATCTCTGGGGCGCCTGGATCGGGGCCCGACTGCGGAGCTGACGATGGCTGGGAAAGGAGGCCCGAAGAAAGGGGACCGTACTCTGCCGGACATGCTTGGCAGGGCCCAGCACTTGCGGGACAGGACACAGCCCTCGCCGGGGCCCTCCCGGGCTCCGGCGGATGTGACTGGAGGGGAGCCACCCGTCACGAGGGCCTTCATGGAGGAACTGTTTAGCTCCCTCAGGGAGGACTTCCAGACACTGAAGCGGGAGGTGGCCAGCGAGGTCCGAGAAGTGCGCAGAGAGGTGGAGGGCCTAGGTGAGCGTGTGGAGGCGGTGGAGACGGAGGGCCAACAGCGAGCGGAGGAGATAGTCCACCTCCAGCAGGACGTTCTTCGCCTCCGGGAACAGTGTGTGGAGCTCCAGGCCCACTCTGAGGACCTCGAGAACAGATCTCGGAGGAACAACATCCGAGTGCGTGGCGTGCCGACTGCGGATGAGGGGTCCGATCTGGGGGGCTATCTGCGGGCCCTGTTCCGAGAAATCCTGGGGGAGGCCGCGGACTTTCCCATCAGCATCGACAGGGCGCATAGGGTTGGCCGCCAGCGCCAGCCATCGGCACCCCCACCGGACATTCTGGCCTTCCTGCCCGACTTTCCACTAAAGGAGCGTATCATGGCTGAAGCCCGCAGGAAACAGCCCCTGACCTTTCGGGATCGGCCGGTGGCGCTGTACCAGGACCTCTCTGCCATCACTCTACAGAAACGCAGGTCCTTTAGGATTGCCACTGACTTTTTGCGCGAGCATGAGACGCCGTACTCTTGGGGTCACCCCTTCCGCTTGATTTTTCGGTGGAACGGGGTATTGCATCAGCTACGCTCCTTGCAAGACATTTGTGGTGTCCTGGGGCTCACGGCAGCGGAGGAAGAGGGAGCTACGCCGTCGTGGAGGTCCTCGGAGGGACGGAATCGGCGGAGGTCATCGAGGCGGCGCTCAGCGACCAGTGCAGGGCGCCCGGACTCCCCTACCATTAGGGCGGACATGGCAGACGCCCTGAGGGCGGCGGCCGGGGACTCGATCGGCTCCTCTAGCGTGGCCTTGACGGCCTAACATACACTCCGGGGGGAGATGTCTTTAGCTTCTTAACATGCTTGGCACGGGGCGGGGGGGTTGGGGGGGAGCGGGCGGAGGTGAGTGGCTGGACGTCCACTTTGCTATTTTCTACGGACTTGCCCGTTTTGGGGCTTGACTGAGACTATGGGGTGTTTGAGTTTGGGGATGGCTAGTTGCCAAGGTTGTGTTTTGGGTGGGGGAGGGGGTTGTTTTGGGGTTGGGAAGGTCCCGTCCGATGTTGTCTTTGCCCGCTTTGTCTTGGCTTGTCCCGCGCTGCGGCCCCGCGCGCCCCACCCGCTGATTCCCTACCCATTGCATGGCGCTCCCGATCCCTGCGAGGAATGCCGGGCCTAAAGGTAGTGACCCTTAATGTTCAGGGTCTGAATAACCCGGTGAAGCGCAGGGCGATCCTGTCGTTGCTGGAGGGGACGCAGGCGGACATTTGCCTTTTGCAGGAGACACACTTATTGCCCCGAGACTGCCACAGGATGCGCTCTGCTAAGTTCCCCACCCAGTTCTTTTCCTCGGCAGCGAACAAGACGGCAGGGGTAGCCATTCTCCTAGCGAGCTCCTTTCGGGGGGAGGTGTTGCATAAGTGTGCTGAACAGAAGGGGAGGCTCCTTGCGTATCGCATGAGCCTGGGAGGCATAGCATTTACGGTTGGCTCCGTTTATAGCCCAAACGAGCACCAGGAGCGCTTCCTAGACTCCGCGCTGGTGGATGTCACTGCTTCCCCGGACCGACACGTTATCTTGGGCGGAGACCTCAACATTGTCTTTGACTCTGGGATGGACAGATCGGCGCAGCGCTTCCCGCAGACGGGGGAACTGTCCCAGGCTGGGAAGGCCCGAATTGCGGACATGGACTTGCATGATCTCTGGCGCTCCCTGCACCCCACGGATAGGGACTACTCTTTCTTCTCGCACGCACACCGCACTTACTCACGGCTGGACTACCTCCTGGTGAGTGGACCGATGCGTGCCGCTGCCACGGCGGCGGACATCGGGGTCCTGACCCTGTCTGACCACTCTCCAGTTATCGGCGTTTTCCAGTGGCCGGCGGCCTCCCCCTCTCGGGGGGTGTGGCGCCTCCGGGACACACTTCTACACAAAAAATCGGTGGTGCAACGCATCGGGGAGGTCATACAGGACTATCTCACTCACAATAGCAACACTGACACCTCGCAGGCGACACAGTGGGCGGCATTGAAGGCCGTCCTACGGGGGGAATTCATCTCTATCGCTGCAGCCGAGAATAAGGAGCGACAACTGAAGAGGGATGAGTTGACGGCTCAAGTTCGGGAGCTTGAGCAGGTCCAACGCCGTACGGGAGCGCCGAGGGTCTGGAGGCAGTTGAAGGCAGCGAGGAAGCTCCTCTCGGCTCTGGATCTTGATAGGGCGGAGTACGCCGCCTTACGTTTGAAACATGCCTACTACACTGGGGGGGACAGATGTGGCAAGCTCCTAGCACACCGGCTCCGGGTCGCGCAACAGCGCAGCGTCGTGAAAGAATTGGTGGGCGCGGACGGGGGGGTTGTCTCCGGGGACGCGGAGGTAGCGGAGTCTTTCCGCGGCTTCTACGAGGCGCTGTATGCTGAGGAGCCCTCCCCGCCACGGGAGACCGATAGCTATTTGGAGTCGGTGACCCTCCCGGTACTGGACCCGGCTCAGGCTGACCACCTGGAGCGGGACATCCATGTGGAGGAAGTGATTTCAGCTATTGCGCGGCTGAAACATGGCAAGGCCCCGGGCCCGGACGGGTTCACGTCGCTATTCTACAAGACTTTTTGCACGGCCGTGGCCCCTGTCCTTACGCGGCTGTTTAACTCTTTCTCCGCACCGGGAGCCATCCCTCCGGATCTCCTGAGGGCGACGGTCGCGGTAATCCCGAAGCCTGGGAAGGACCGGGCCCTTTGCGGCTCATACCGGCCCATCTCTCTCCTAAATGTCGACCTCAAGTTGTACACGGGGATTCTCGCAGCCAGGCTGGGTCCACACCTCCCCGACCTGGTGGAGGCGGACCAGGCTGGTTTTGTGCCCGGTAGACAGACGGTTGACAACACCAAGAGGGTGACACATGTTCTGGAGAAGGCCTCAAGGATCTCGGGGGAGCGGATGTTGTTGTCCGTTGATGCAGAGAAGGCCTTCGACAGAGTTCACTGGCCGTATCTTGAGCGGGTCCTTAAGAAACTGGGAATCGGCGATAAGTTCCGCACCATGGTATTTAATTGCTATAAGCATCCTTCAGCGTCGGTGCGGGTAAACGGGTGTAGCTCTGGTAGCTTTGCCATCGAGCGCGGCACGCGGCAGGGCTGCCCTCTCTCGCCGCTCCTGTTTGCCCTCTACATGGAGCCGTTTGCTCAGAGGATTCGTGACAATCCGGATGCTGTCGGGGTCCGGATGGGCCAGTACGTCCACACCGTCAGTCTCTATGCGGACGATGTCCTGCTGACTTTGGACGACCCTGGGAGGTCGCTGCCTACTTGCCTCCGAGAGTTGGACGCCTTCGCGGGGGTGGCCGGCTTCAAAATGAATATGAGCAAGTCGATGGCACTGGACGTGTCCCTGGCTGCGGAAACCAGGAGGGATCTTCAACGGCTCTTCCCCATGCAGTGGTCCTCGTCCACGGTGCCGTATCTGGGGATTCTGCTGGCGCCTACACTGTCGGAGATGGTTACGGCCAATTATGCCTCCCTCAGCAGGAAGATCAAGGACGAGCTTGGCCGCTGGAACAAGGGCCTGCTGTCCTGGCTGGGGCGAATCGCGGCGGTCAAAATGACGGTGCTGCCCCAGATACTATATCTTTTCCGGGCCCTTCCACTCCAACCCCCGGTGGGCTGGATACGACAAATGCAGGCTGACATCTCCCGCTTTGTCTGGCAGGGCCGCAGGCCACGCATGAAGAGGGTCCTCTCCACGCTTGCTCCGGAAGCGGGGGGTCTCGGCATTCCGGACCTCCGTAAGTACTTTCAGGCGGCACAGCTCCGCTATCTGGTGGAGTGGAGCAGGTGGGAGTCCGACAAACATTGGCTCTTCCAAGACCAGGCAGTGGCGGGCCGCACCTTACAAGAGGTTCCATTCCTGCGCCGCGCGCACCGCCCCGCTAATCTTTACGCTTCCTTTGTTACGCGGGTCCCCCTGCGTGTGTGGGACGCGGTCTGTGAGGCCCGGGGCCTTACCACCTTCCCTTCGCCGCTCACGCCCATTGCGGGCAACCCGGACTTCTCCCCTGGGATGGAGCCGGGGGTTTTCTCCCACTGGGTGCAGGCGGGCTGCAGGGCACTCTTCCAGATCTATGGCCCGGAAGGAGTGGTTCCTTTTCAGCAACTCCGCCAGGAGTTCGGCCTGACGGAGCTGGACAGATTGCGCTACATGCAAGTTCGGCATTGGGCCCTCCAGCCTCAGGTGCGTGCCGCCGCTGCCCGTCCAATTACACCGTATGAGCGGTGGTTGGCTACTCGGACCTCCGACGCTAAACTGATCACTGATCTGTACAAACACCTACAACCCCCGCCGTTTCACTACTACAATCCGGGGAGGGAGCGTTGGCACAGGGAATTGGGTAGGACACTCAGCCACAAGGAATGGGACAAAATTGCGTATCGGGCGCGGCACTCTGCATACCACACGGGCCTTACGGAAACCTTCACTAAAGTGTCCACATACTGGTACTACACCCCGGAGAGACTGTATGAAATGCATAGACACACTGACAAGGGGTGCTGGCGGAGCTGCGGGCAGGAAGGTACCCTTACACACATCCTATGGGATTGCCCAGTGCTGACCGCCTACTGGAAGGAAGTTCTGGACGAGGTGGATGAGCACTTTGGCATAGAGCTGCCGCGCCTCCCGGCGTATGTCCTGCTGGGCCTCCCCAATGACCTAATGTACCCACTGAAGTCCCGCAGGGGTAGGCAGATTGCGATAGCGCTGGGGTCTGCGGTTCAGAACATTCTGATCCACTGGCGCACATCCACCGCCCCCTCCATCACCGGTTGGTTGCACAGACTCTGGCATGTGCTGGGGATGGAGAAGCTGTCGCTTACGGTTGCGGGGGAGATAGACCAATTTGAGGAGCTATGGCAACCCTTTCTAGCGCTGCTGTCCACTGAATTCCGGGAGCTCACCTGCCCGAGGTATCTTAGGCTTCTCAGGCTGCGGCCGCCGGTGACCCCGGCGGACTAGCTTACATGTGAGATGGGGACCCCCGGCGGGGGGGGGGGGGCTGTGCGGGGCTTCCTGGTTAGGGCTACTTTGCTGCGGGACCATAGGACGGGGGGAGGGGGGAGTGTTGTTGTTTTTGTACTGGGAGGATGGGGGATGGGAGGGGGGGGACTGTGTTCTGTTGAGGGGTTGATTGGGGGGGTTTTATTGCTCTGCTTTTGGGTGTCGGATACGCGCGTGGGATTCCACAGCTTGTAATTCTAGCGTTCATTTACTGTGTTCTTCCCTCTGAGCTAACGCTTCACCTATTGCCAACCCTCTGGAGATGCATCCCTTCTTCTTTGACTGTATTCCACGTATCCTGCCTCCTGTCCCCCTCCCCCATGGTTTGTTTTGTCTCAATAAAAACGTTTTAAACAGAAATATCTAGCTGGAGCTGTTCCACCATTGGACCTGAAAGAGTAGGGAGATCAACCTCCTCAAAATAATTAATAATTTGATTCGCTCCAGCTTCATATCTAGTAGTATATAACTGCGAGTAGTGCTCTAAGAAAACCTGAGCTATTTCTTCTTTATCCGTTAAGGGAGTTCTTCTCTTGGGGTCAATGATTTCAGTGATCATGGCTACTTCCTGTTTAGTTTTGGTAGTTCCGGCAAGCATCTTACTGACCATTTGACTCTCCTCTTACACTCGCTGTAGATATGTTCTGGAGCTGACGATCTCTTCTAATATAAAAGACTCCTTCAAGTCATATTTGGGCCTGTCTATCTGGGCTCTGGCATCTCCCATCCAAACGGGCTGTGTATATCTTAATTTTGTTGCCTCTCCTACTGCCTGCTGAAGTTTGAAAACATTTTCTCTCCTATTATTAACTTGAGAGGTGGAAAGAGCAATCATTTGCCCGCGGAGGGCAGCCTTAAACCCACCTCAAACTGAGAAGATTTCTGCTGTGTTCTCATTTATCTTGAAGAATTCGGCAATCCACTCCTTTGTGCCAGCCACCCATTGGGGGTCCTGCAGGAGGAGACGATCCATCTGCCACCTGGATCTTGGCCTCCTGCATACCCCAATTTCAATTTCGAGTTTAATAAGAGAGTGGTCAGATATTGGATTAATCTCTATGTCAGAGGTTGCATGGCCCAGGGATTGTGATATTAAAAAGAAATCAATTCGGGATGCCATATGAAATTGATTCCAATAACAGGAAAATTCCAATTTGGATGGATTATCATCATGCCACGGGTCTATCAAAATATGATCCTGTCTTAATACTTCTATCACCTTTTTGGTTTTGGGTTTAAGCTCTTTTTAAATTTATTCGAAGTATCTTTCTTTAAATCCTGAATAAAATTAAAATCGCCCCCCAAAATAATTTTCCCAGGTACCCCCCTAAGTATCTCACTAATTTTCAGTAGAGCTGTGATGTCATCTACAATGGGACCATAATAATTAATAAAATGCAATGTCGTGCCATTTAATTTGGACCCAACCCATATCCATCTCCCCTAAGGATCTCTCCGAATTTGACCGAATTCCCAGGGAAGACTCCTACAGAAATATAGAGCTACTCCCCTTTTTGCCAGACCAGCCGAAGTAAAAAAAGGCATGCAAATACCACCTAGGGAGGAATAATCTTGGAGAGTTCGTTTTTAGGTGTGTTTCCTGCAGAAATAATACCTGCGGTGAAAAAGAAGCTAACCACCTAATTAAAGCTCCATATTTTTGTTTGTTTAATATCCCATTTGTGTTAAGTGAAAGAATACAGCACTTACTTGTTATTTTTAACCATGTATCTGTGAGCCATACCGGCTGCCTCAATACTTATCACAATCCTGATCATTTTTCCAATATATTCCCTGCTACTGCTCATTTTACTACTGCTTTTACCCCCCCCCCCCCCCGCTCTCCCCTCCTCCAAAATGTGGTCTCTTCTGGCCCCGCAAGCCACATTTTCCCCTTTCTCTTGATGGGGTGCCCTGACCCTACACCCTCAGTGACCGACCCCACCCAGACAAGCAAAGAGGTTTTCCACAGTGAGCAAAAATTACAAGCAAATTTATCTTATGACCGTAATCTCTTTCAGAAATTCCTGGGCTTCTTCTACCCGTGTAAATAAGTGAAATTTAACTTTAACCAGTACCCTCAGCTTTGACTGCTGTGCAATGGATGCCTGCGCCCCCTGCACTTTAAATAACAAGAGCAATCTCACAAATTCATTGCGTCTTCGCGCCGCCCCTATTGACATGTCTGAAAAAATCCGACATTATGTACTTTCGTCAATATCAAATTGTCTCAACTGGATAGCTTTTGTTAAAACATTTTCTTTGATCCTGTAATCAGAAAAGTTAACTGGGATAGTTCGAGGGTACTTAGAATTAGGAAAAGGGTGGTCTGGAACCCGGTGGGCCCTGGTTAACGTTAGATCCCCAGCATAGTCATGGAGCACTTTTTGTTTAATAAAACTTGAAATTATTCTAGTACAAATACATCATATTAGGAGTTACTCAGCTACCAGCCCAGATATTACCATTATGTGCCGAGTCAGCTCCCCTAATGGCAAAGATGCCTAATTTCTGCCAAGGATACCCACCATTATGTCAGGGCCACAATTGTGCTATGGTTGTCCACCATAATGCCGACAACAATCGTGTCATGTCAGTCATGGACATTATTATTACAAGGATGCATATTTTCTGGTCAACATGTTTCGCGCTTTAGTGGTCTCAGGGGGAGATCCAGGGCGCTTCGTCAGGACAGAGTAAGGAGCATATCAGCAAGGCGAGGCGATAGAATTAATGCCGCTTTTGCGGCAGTTTTCGTCCGAAAAGCGGCGATAATTTTATCGCCTAATTAGCAAGCTCACGCTAATGCGTGAAAACTTGCGTTAGCGTAGGAATTCCTAACGCCCAGCTTCGCATCTCTCATGAGATGCAAAGTGGGCGTTCCTGACATGACAGGAGAAATGTCGCTAAGCAACATTTCTCCTATCATCAAGCCCACACTATGAAGCATAGCGGCAAGAAAAGTAGCGATAACCCCTGTTATCGCTACTTTCCTTACGCCTGCTTCAGGACTGACTTAGCCATGATATCCTATGGAAGGTGAATATCACGGCTAAGTTTGTGGGGCCCTATCAACAAGCTAACGCCACATTGCGTGAGATTATCGCTGGGTTTCCAGCGATAATCTCACGTTAGGCAGTTAGCGTGAGAATTTTTATCGCTTTTGAGATAAGCGTTGCTAATAGCACTCTATCTCAGCGATAAAAATCCACGTTAGCCGGCAATAATTATCCTAGCGCTAAGTGCGCTTAGCGATAATTATCGCCGGTTGTTGCTGATATGCCCCCATGAAAGTTGTATCTACAGTTGCCCGAAATTTTCAGTTCCCCCGGATATCAAGGGTGTAGAACTTCTGAAACAACAAGAGTCAAGAAACAAAGATCCAGTTTGCCATTAGTGTATCTATGCCAATGGAACTTTTGCTAAGTTCTGGGTTCTCTGTTGGAGAGCCAGGTGCTTGTAGTTTGTAGCGTGATCATTACTGCTAACGGTCACGTTAAATATACGTGAGCTAAAGGTGCTGTGGTCATTCTAAAAATTGTTAAAAGGGAAGTTATAACTAAGTGAAAGACAGACAGACATGTAAGATCAATGATTAGTGCTGAGAAAATGGTATCAGGGTTGTTCTCTGTATCAGTATTTTTATTTGTAAACATGCCCTGGTCTTATCAAGTAGACGTGAATCGTATAAATAAAATAAAAATTCAGAAGTAAAAAGGTTCTATTATCCAGTAAGCTTGTGAACCTTTTAAATCTAGGTAATTAATACCATCGGGCCCCACCATTGATGGCAAACCTCGAGACGCTGAGTTTATATGTACAAATACATAGATAATATATCTCACCCCTTAGTAGGTGGGGTAAGATCCCATGAGATCAGTGAGGGTCACTTGAGAGCTGTAATGAAAAACAAAACAGAAAAACACATGTGAAATTTTGGAAGACTTCCTAAGGCTCTACGGTATAACCCACAGCTGGTTTTACAAATGAAGGGAGGGGATGCAGCAATGTGCAGGATCTGTCCCGGACCTATCGTACATCTTAGTTACTCACTGTTCTCTCGGCTGTGTCACCTGTCAGCTGTGTACCTCTCGCTGTCTCCGCCGGTGGAGAAGTGAAAGCCCTTTCTCCTTTTATAGGAGTAGCCTGCTTCCGGATGGGGCGTTAATTGTTTAATCACTGGATTAATTGGCACGTTTTTGTTGTTACTATGGGTGTCATCTTAGAGTGGTACACTCTATATTAAGCTCATATGAGGAATATTCTCGGGGTGTTGGATATTTGTGTGCTGTTTTTATGTGTCGCTGGCATGGTGATATTTCTCAAAGGGAGGTGATGCATGTATTGTGCATAAAGTTATATGTATATTTTATTTTATTTTAATGCAGCGCACATGAGAAATGTCTTGGTCACCATCTTGGAGTGGGTTCTTTCGATAGATGTTGGTATGTAAAGTATCCCTGGTGGACTAATGAATAGCAATAAAAGGTTACCGCATTTATTGGTGTTATTTGCAGCACGTCAGTGTCCTCTTTGTCAGTTTTTACAGTTGGTGCATCATTTTGTGATGGGTGGTGCACCTTGGATATTTTCATAGTGTTTTTTGAGAGGTGTGCTAACATAGTCATCACTATAATGTTTATGAATGTCGCTCTGGTGAGGTCGATGTCAAGAGTTTGGTTTCTATAGTACCTCAGTCCATGGTATTTAATCGTTAAGACCCTGGGCGTTCGTTTGGAGGCGATGGACCCATCTTTGCTCTTTTTGGTAAAGGGTTTTTGTTGTCCAAAGGGGATTGGACTCAATGACGGTCCAATTGACTTGGTCTGCTGTATGTCCCTTTTCAATGTAGTGCCTTCTCATTTTGGTGGTGTTCCTACCACACCGGAGGTTGCTCCTGTGCTCATTTACCCTTGTTTTTACATCTCTAGAGGTCATCCCTATGTATAGTAGGTTACAAGGACATTTCATGTGGTGAAAAGTGCAGACCTGTGTGTAGTATTTTGGTCCCTTGTGTGTGCAGTAGAAGCTGCTCACATTCTTTTGCTTAAATCTTATAACTGCTTTTGTTGTTCAGAATGATGTTCCCTTTACTTGTGTTCGCAGTGTATATGAGTGTGTGATGGATGGTATCAGGGAATGTTGCTAGCTTTAATCTGTTTTCTCTGTGCAATGTCATTATATCAGTTAAATTGTATGGGTTCATGGGTTATCTGACCTACCTGATTCCATCCCCGAAGTCATTTTCATTCATAAACGTTGCCTTAGTGTGTGTAATTTTTTTGTGAGTTTCACAGTTTTTTCAAAATAATAGAGCATGCATTTGGACATTAACACTGCGGTTAATAGTGCCTCAATATTTCCATATCCTTTGCCCACTCAATAAATCCATTCTGGTTAATAATTAACACATTGAAGAGTTGTGTGTTTAGTGGTTCCTAATTTCCCTAAGCAAACTTTCAGGGGGCATTTAATCAATATGTTTACACCCATAATGTGAGAATTCAGCAATTTCTGCAGAATTTTTGTCCATGATCAGTTCCAGATTTGTAAATCAGGAATGATTTATCCACATTATGCTGCATGTGTGCAAATGCCAATGGCGATCCTCTTCCTTTAATAAACCGTTTTCTCATGTCGATCCTGCTGGACATGCACTGTCACGATCCGCCCTTTGAAATGCCAACGATCCATTCAGTAAGTGAGCAGTTTTCGTAATTTAAAATTATGGGCCCACCTGCAGAGTGCGAGGAGGAACCCTCGAGTTTCCTCTCCCATATCTCACAGATATTCATTGAATTGGAAAAGGATGGTTTCTTGTTTTCATGTTAACTGAATTAGACACAGTTCTTATCTTAAAAAGGCTATTACATTTAATCACAACCGACACTTAATGCCTAGATTTTCAGAACTCCTGTGCATTCATCCAGTAATCTTTCCCTCTTCAGCACAACCTAATCCGATGAGGTGACTAAACCTTGAACCTGTTGACAACGAGTTCATTAAACACATTTCCTGAGAAAAAGACATTGAAGGCCTGAGTTTCATGGAAATGATTAACAACATCCCGGTGTACAGGTACATACATTCATCGCTCTAAACAATGGCTTGTTCACGTGTTTCTTCTGGGTCGTATCCTGCATGTCATAATGAGTCACGCATTACTTCAGCAAAGAGGACATTCTCAGTGCGAAATGGCCGCCAAAGGCCAAACGGAAGTTCGGATGGTGCCTTCCGTGCTGCGTGCCAAAAACATACCCAAACAGGACGCTTAGTCACTGAAACCTAGAGTACAGGAAGTACAGACTCTCTGGAGATTGCACATTCGCTTTACGAGCATGGGCGTGCAGTGAACAATGCATTATATACTGTGGGTGTGTCTTGCACAACAGCCAGTGTATTCAAAATCCCTGGGTAATACTGTAGTCATCGCTTGGGCACGTCACGAACAGGTATTAGCTGGAAGGATTAAGTTCTTTCTGACATGGCAAACGATGTTGATCTATCGGGGCAACAGCCATAGAAAAGAATGGTTACCACAGTCATTCTGGCAGAAAATGTGAACATTATGAATTTTAAAATTCATAATTTATAATTTAACATTTAAAATGTTTTTACACAAATAGTCCTCCACTCGCTGTAGATGTTCATGTTTAAAGCGCAATATTTTGTTAGACCATATTTAGGTCTCTGTGTTCTTGTACCATACCTGTTTGCATGAAAAACTGCACATAGCAGCTTGCCATGTAGCTCAGTATACTAGCAGCAATGGTCACGAGGAACCTCATTCACTGTGAATCATCCATGATGCTACATCTGAAATTTAATCAAGCGAGACCCACTCTCTTGTATCTACAATTTTTAGATAATTTTACTGTTTGTTGGTATGTATCGAGATTTGTAATAGCTGTGTATCATGCTTATGCTCGGGACTGAATCCGCATGGAACTTACTTCTCGAAATGATATTAACTGATGTTCTTAATATACTTTTATGATGTTTTTATTGTACTTTTATGATTGCCGATGTCAATCGAATAAAGTAATTATTGATCCATAATGCTGTATCCTCCATAATAAAAGTGTGGCTTGTATTATGAAGAGCTGTCTTCATTCTATGTAGCTTTCATTGTTTAACTGTGGCACTCTTCCTGCATAGGCTTATTATTGGGGCAGGAATTACATTATTAGCATCTAATAAACATTCATGTGAAAAAACAGGATGTCTAAAGACCATATTGTAGGCCATTAAGTGAGAGAATGAGGCAAACAAACCCACGGGATCAGTTCAAGATGGCCTCACTTTTTCATCTGTAAAGCATGTGTAAAGCTGAGCGTTTGATAAGATTTTATATCACAAGCCCAACATCAGTGGACCATATTGGCGTATATTTTGCATACCTTCTTTAAATTAACAGTTATCCTAACTGCGAATTCTCTATGAACAAGGGGTGAAACTGTTCCACTTCTCCTAAGTATGCCAGATTGTCTGACACTATGCAATTCATCAAAAATGTTAAGTTGTGTCAGCAGTATGAAATCCCTGGGAGAGATAATTTCCATCGGCACTTTAAAAACAGACAAGAGAACACTTCTGGTTATGCATTTATAAGCTGATCTCTGTCAGGAGAAAAATTGTACACTGTATGTTGAGAATACAACTGACCAAGAAATACATTTCTATTTCTGGGTGAAAGATATGCCCCCTGCAGGGCAAAACACATCATAGCCGTATGTTTGATGTCCACACATAACCAAAGTCTTATGCTGTTGCAGTTAGATATGGGTTTAACATATTTTCCTATTTTTTTTTTTATCAGATTCAAACTTATCCTGTTTCGGGCACTGGCTTTCATCAGCTCTGGCAGCCATTTTTTTCTGTAGTGAGGATTGGCAGCAGTCATGGATTTACCTTCAGCAGCAGTACAGCTTTTGCCACCAATGTTAATGGTCATCAGATGTGGTGAATGTTACTGGCGGGTGTTATTTCTTTCTTTTATCATCAGTGATATTCATGAATAATGGTTTTCATCCTTCCTTTTCTTACTAAGGCTCCATGTCTTCTTTTTAGTCATCGTGTACTGTCTTCCAGGTTAACACGGCCATGGTTAGCGTGAAGCATAGTTGAAGACAGTAGGGTGGAACATAATGATGTAGTGTTCTGTTTCTTCGTGATTTTTTTCAGCGTATGTGCCACCCCCTCACCCCCTCCCTCTTCATCATGATCCTCATTCTCTATGCAAGTTTATCTTTCTGGGTAAATTGCTGAGTTGAGGAAGTAACATATCTGTTAGTGTCTGATTTCAAGTGTCTTGTCTCTGTTCTTTATCTTCAACTTGTCCTGGAATGACTTCAGAAATTCTTTCAGCTACATTCTTTCCATTTTCTGATCTCAATCTGCATGCTTCAGGAATGAAAACAATTCTTCAATGATCTCTAGCCTTTTCACAAATTGTTCTTTTTTTTCAGCTCCACACGTGCTAACAAGTGCCTCTTTAAATCTTGAAAACTCCTACTTTTAATTTAAATTGTTGACTGTATGATTGATGTACCAAACATGCTTTTTCTTTTACCAGATAATTGTCTGGGGAGGGAACAGAGGTATTTATTTAGGGGGGTGGGGGACAGGATATCAACTCCCTATTTGTAACACCAATTCATAAAAGCATCCTACCACCCTTTTGACAGTCCCTTCTCTAACTGACCAAATCCATTTTAGATGGAGAGATCCAAAGAGGTTTTTAGAGACCCTCATGCTTCCTCATCGGGTCTGACCATGGTCTCTTATAAACCAGGGTGGGCTCTTGGATTTATAGGGAGCACTTTGAATATATTTCCTGATGGGGTCCTTTCTGTCTGAATGAAAATACCTAAAGGATACCCCAGCTCCCCTTTACTATTAGGTGCCTTTGGTATGGTTAAAATCCTTACTATGTGGGTGGATGTCGGGGCTAAGGTTACTATCCTTGCACCCTATTTCTTTGTCGACTTTCCAACGGCCCCCCTGGGTCCCACGCTTTAATCAGGACTTGCTTTATATTGGTCTTTTATGTTGTTAGCTATTTTAATATCAGGGTTACCTCGTCATTATCATTAAAAAAAGTCTCTGTCGTGCAATTAGACAACATACAGATCCAATTAACAAGCCTACTTGCCTGTCTCCCAGTAAATAGGGCGTACATTACTGCTTTAATTGGTGTAAATTCGAACCATATACGGGCTCGTGGGGCACGACCTTTTAGTCACACTTGCATCATAATGTTTGTGTATTTTCACCCTATGTGATGCATATGCCAAAAATGCATATACAAAAGCTGTGTACCATGTTAAACTGATTAAATTAGGATATTTCTATTTCTTATGAACATAAATTACCTTTTAACATGTATCACCTGTATATGCAAAGACAACTAACGCTTTGGATGTAACCTGGAAATCTTCATTGGCAGGGAAATGACAGACACACTCATTCCTCTCATCCTCAGCCTCTAACCGTGTTTGAACTGCTCTTAAAGTTTGCTAGCCGTATAAACTCACGCCCCGTCGTTTTTTTACAAAATTCTTGTTGAGAATTTCCTTTGTTTCTGGTAACTTCGAATCACTTTAAACCCATACCAGAGCAATCAGTCTTAATTATTTATGGGTGATCATTAAGAACAAAACACTCTGGTCATTAGAAAAACATGAAAACAAATCCCACCTAGTCCTATCTACCTTAAGTGAACTCGCAGCGACATCTCTCCAGCGCTGGCTTTCTTCTTTTCATGTATATCTCTCAGCAGGCATAGAGGGCGCTGCAGGAAAAGCCAGGACCGGAATCCCAGCAGCCTCTTATCATCGGTGAAGCCGGTTTCCTGTTTAGAAAGAGGCAGCGTTTTCTTTCTAATTGAAAGCAAAGGCTACCACTGCGGTGCAGCATTACATTATACGTGCACACTTTAAGAGTTTTTTTTTTTTTTTTGCAAATTGTGCGGCCACCGATTAGATTACGTTTTTCCGGTTTGTTGGCTAGTTAAGATTTTGCAGGAAACCCACGTGTGATAAGGTAATACCAAACCAGTGGTGAGTTAAAACAGCACGACAGCAAGGAAGCCCTTGCCATATTACCAGTAGCGCATCATAATGTGGATTCTGCCATATCAGGACATATTTTTATGAAGCAATATTGAAAAGAAAGAACCTTAGGCATATCGCAGGCCAGCGGCCTAACGAAGGACCCTAAGGCAAACTACACCCCCATCCCTCGGCGAGTTGGTAAAATGAAGATATATTTGGTGATCTGTGGAATCCACTGACTTCTGGTTCTTGGTGCCACTGCACCTGCTGCGCCATTGATAGATACCCCAGTAGGCAGATACGTTATTCACTTAGTTGATGCACATTTGGGGATTTTCGCTTACAGAAACGTCTACAGCTTTTTATTATTTCTGTCACTTGGCAGATAATGTATTAAAATGAAGACAAGTGTCTAATGTTTAGTCCTCTTTATTCTCTTACAGTGACATATTTTAACCTTGAATTTAAATGCCTGAAGGCATAATCAAGATATATCTAGACAATACCTTTCGTCTATAACAAAGAAAGTGTTAATTGGCCTTAGTTAGTGCACATCTGAAATAAATATGGCATCACAGCTCTCTCCTCTTTGTTTTTGACGTTGCTACTGAGGGACTCCATGACACAGATTTAGTGCATTGCATCGATGACGTAATATCACTGGGAGAATGACACAGAAGAAAGACTCACTGTTTCTAAGTGAAAGAGAGAGAGAGAGAGAGTATGTTAAAGTTAATGCTCTCTCTATATTAAAGGGCTGACTCATGAACCTTGACCACAATATGTGCAAAGCCGTAGCTGCTCCAAAACCTACTAGCTCCAATCATATGCGACGTTTATATATATGAAGGGCTTCACAGTTGTTGATGGCACATATGAATAGGCACCTCCACCATGGTGGCTACACATATCTTCACCATGGATACCAATGCAATACCATGTACCCGGTATCGGCAAGGTATGGATGCAGGGAAAGATGGAGGTGATCATCTTTGAGACTCAAGCTCATGTCAATAAATCAACTCATCTGAACCCACCATAGAGTAGATTTTTCACCAGGCTGCTTTAAAAATGTTTCCAGTTTAGAAAGCACATGCAAGGATGTTGATCTGCTGTCCCTTCCTGGCCACCATTCCTGCATTTGTGTCATGATTCGACGTCGCCGGCCCTAGCTCATGAAGACAGTGGGAAGAACTACACTTCCCAGAAGGCGCGGCAGCCACGCGCAATCACGTAACGTCCCAGCAACGGATAAGACCCGCATCCACCCAGGGGGCGTTGCCTATGATCCGAGTTCTCCTCAACGGATCTTTGGCTACTTCCCTTGCGGTTTCCAGCCCGCTGCATATCTCGACCCGTCGGACCTTCCAGCCGACCATCAGGAGTTGCTGTCTTCCCTCGACGTCGCCACTGCCGGTACCTGGTACACTCGGTGAGTACCGCGACGTACCTTGTCAGCCTCTCAGCCCCCTTAGTCCCAGACCAACGGCCCTACAGAGCCCTCAAGGCAGCTCCCTCTCCAGGAGCCTTGAGACGCCTAACTCCACGACCAGAGCCCACGGATTTCCGGGCAAACAACACCCCCGGTGCGCGCTCCTCTGCTCACGCCTGGGAATAGAGCAGGGAGTAGAAGCGCGAGCACCGCGTGGGTAGAATCTCCACTCTACCGTGCCAGCATTCTGTTCGCGTCTCCCCAGACTGTCGGGTAGAGACGGAACAGAACGCCTCATCAGTTTCCGAGCAATCCTCTGAGGGGAGGAAAAACCTTGCCAGCTTGGCGCTCCTCCGCCCTTGGATTTCCGGGCGTGGAAGTGGTAGCGCCAACCAACCTCGTGACTCACTCTCGCAGCGATCTACCTCTCATCCTTGCTTTCCCGTGAAGTAGACGGGATACTTCCCTGCGGGGGTCAACGGGGTAAAGACTTCCCCCCCATTTGACCCGCGATCCCTCGTCATCGAGAGACACGAACACCAGGTACCAGGGAACATATCCGCGAGGGGAGGGTTAAGCGGAAAGGGGATAGGTCACCTAGATCCTCATCTGACCCTCTGCTTCTTTTCCTCTAGGTCTCGCTCCCAGCTGTTCCTACCCCTCCTTCCCTCGCTCACCCGTCTCCCGAGTCCGCGTGTATATTACCCTTCCCGGACTGGGGACGGATGGGAGGGGGACCCATACTTAGCATCAGTGTCATCCCGAGGAGAAGATCACAGAGGACCGTGGCAGAAACATAGGCCCACGAAATTTCTCTCCTCTTGATCACACTGGTATCAACCATGGCCACGTTCGACGACGTGTTGTCCGCCCTGGCTCAAGTCCAGCTAGAATTAGCTACGTCAAAAGCGGAAACAGCCGCATTGCATACCCGCCTGGATCGCCTCCAACGAAACCCCTTTGACGCAGGGTCTGCGCTCCCTTCTCAGACTCCACAGGTAGTGGTAGAGATGCCCTCGCATGTACCATTAGCCCCCCGAGAGGTTCCATGGCGATATTCAAAAGGTGCAAGTCTTCATGACGCAGGTACTCTTGCACTTCCACTGCAAACCGAAGCTCTTCCTCACTAACCAAGCCCGGGTGGCGTTTCTCATTTCCTATTTAACCGGAGAAGCGGCACAATGGGCTGTCCCCATCGTTCGCAGAGACGACGCCCTCTTATACGACTGGGACACATTTCGACTTGAATTTGAGAAAACCTTCGACCGCAGGGCGGATACTTTCTCTGCTGATCGTGACCTCCTTGATCTTCGCCAACACAGCTCGGATTTTATCGGGTACACTAACAGCTTTCGGCGGCTGGTGGCAGAGACGGACTGGCCCGAAACAAAGCAAGCCGCGATCTTTTACAGAGGGCTCACCGAGGAGCTCAAAGATGTTATCGCGCAAATAGACCCGCAACCAAGCACCTGTGCAGCCATGATAGAGCTGGCTTCCCGCTTGGAATACCGGCTCAGAGAAAGAAAAGGCGAACACAAACGCAAAGAAAAGACTCCGCTGTCATATGAACACCCCCGCTCTCAGGAACAGGCGTCTTCCAGACCAGACCCCATGGAGATAGGGACGGTGAGAGCGTCCCTTACCCTTAGCGAACGAGACCATCGGCGCAAACAAGGCCTCTGTTTATACTGTGGCAAGAAAGGCCATTTCTTGAGTGAATGCCCCGTACGCCCCAAGAACAGCCGACTCCGGGTGGGACAAGCAGCAACTATAGCCAGTGACGGACCATCGGGAAACTCGAATGCTTGAAGGAACCTGAAGGGAAGCCTTCAAGCTGTCATTACATCCCTTCTATGGAACCAAACACCGCCGATGAACCGGACCACTTTTTTATTTCCGTGTTACTTGAGACAGGCCAAGAGTCCCTACACGTAAGGGCGATGATTGACTCCGGAGCAACTGGCTGCTTCATGGATACCAGCGAAGCCCACAGGTTGGGGATTCCCCTTTTGTTCAAAGACACCCCTGAATGTGTTTACGCCGTTGACGGCAAAGAGTTGGAATCCGGACCCATCAGGTACACTACAGCTACCCTAAAGATGTCCATAGGAGAGGATCATAGTGAGCGGCTCGCCTTTAACATTATACAAGCTCCTCGATGTCATCTTATCCTCGGGTTGCCATGGTTACGGCAACACGAACCCAGAATACACTGGGCTACCAACTTGGTAAACTTCTGCTCCCTCTTTTGTCATACCCAGTGCAATCGTAGCAAGCCCTCTCAGGAGCCGAATACAACGAACACCCACCACGTCGCCACAGCTGCGGAGAAGGACGTGACACTCCCTGACTGTTACTCCCACTACAAAGGAGTATTCGACCAACAGAAAGCTGAGGAACTTCCCCCACATCGCGACTACGATTGTCGTATCGGCCTAACACCCGGAGCCACCGTCCCGTGTAGCAGAGTGTACGCCCTCACAGGTCCTGAAACCCGTCATCTCCGCGAATACCTGGATACTTACCTCAAATTAGGGTTCATTCGCCCCTCCAGATCTCCTGCCGCGTCCCCTCTCTTCTTCATACCAAAGGCCAATGGTGAGCTACGCTGCTGCATAGACTATCGCACCCTCAACGCGATGACCATAAAGAATCAATACCCACTGCCTCTCATCCCCGTGTTGTTGGAACAAGTGCGAGAAGCACGGGTATACACCAAATTGGACCTCCGAGGGGCATACCATCTGGTGCGGATAAGTGCGGGGGATGAGTGGAAGACGGCGTTCAAGACCAGATTCGGCCTTTTCGAGTATTTGGTGATGCCCTTCGGGCTCTGTAATGCCCCAGCCGCTTTTCAATTCTTCTTGAACGAGGTATTGAGGGACTTTTTGGACACTTACGTGGTCGTGTACATAGACGATATCTTGATCTTTTCAGCCAATGACGATGAACACGTCGGCCATGTGACAGCGGTGTTAAAAGCCTTAGAAAAACACCACCTATTTTGCAAACTCACAAAATGCGAATTCCATGTAACCACGGTGGAATTCCTTGGTGTCCTGCTAACCCCCGACTGACAAATCATGACGGACCGCAAGGTACAAGCGGTTGCCCAATGGCCCCAGCCGAGAACAGTGAAGGAGGTCCAAAGTTTTCTTGGATTCTCAAACTTTTATCGAAGGTTCATCCATCACTTCTCGCACAAGGTGACCCCACTCACCAAGTTAACACGGAAAGGAATCCCCTTCCTTTGGTCGACGGAAGCCCAAACAGCGTTTGAGCAACTCAAGACAGCCTTCACCACCGCTCCCATCTTGCGTCACGCTCAACCTGATCTTCCGTTTATAGTGGAAGCCGATGCGTCAGACGAAGCCGTGGGAGCAATTCTTTCCCAAGGCCATCCGGATTCAGGACAACTCCATCCTGTGGCCTTTATGTCTAGAAAACTGAACCCAGCGGAGCGCAACTATACCGTTTCGGAAAAAGAGCTACTCGCAATCAAAGACGCATTCCTGGAATGGCGACATTGGTTAATGGGGGCCCAACATCAGGTCACGGTGTTCACGGATCACCGAAACCTCCAGTTCCTGCGATCTGCTCGACATCTCTCCCCCCGGCAGAAGAGGTGGGTGCTCTTTTTTGCGGAGTACCACTTCCTTGTCACATACCGACCAGGAACGCAAAACAAGAAAGCCGACGCCCTGTCACGACAGACCCTCCCACACCTCCCTGCAGAAACCCCTGACCAGCCTATCCTATTACCAGAGCAAATCATCGGTAGTACGCAGACCGAATCCTTTCTGCAAGGGGTGAAGCGAGGGATACGAACGTTCGCCTGGACCTCCTGGCTAAAGAGCCATAAGGAATGGCGCATACAAAACGGCCTCCCCATAAACGGCTCCCGGGTACTGGTTCCCACTCTTAAGCTCCGTAAGCTCGTCTTCGCCTGGTGTCACGACCTACCCTGTGCCGGACATATGGGAGGTACCAAAACCCTGGAAAAGGTGTTGCGACAGTTCTGGTGGCCGTCCATTCGACCGGATGTCTTACAGTGGGTAAAGGAGTGCGCGGTCTGTGCCCAAATGAAAGTCGACCACCGAAAGTCCCAAGGTCTCCTGATGCCGCTGCCTACCCCTATGAACCCCTGGGAACGAATTTCAATTGACTTTGTGGTGGGGCTACCTAAAGACCAAGGATGCACGGCTATAGTAGTGGTTATTGACTATCTCACCAAGATGGGACACTTTATAGCCTGCAAACAGGTGCCCACGGCAGGTGCTTTGGCGAAACTCCTCTTAACACATGTGGTGCGACTTCATGGCCTTCCACTGGGAATCGTATCCGACCGAGGGTCTCAGTTCACTGCTCGGTTTTGGAAGGTCTGGTGTGAAGCACTGGGCATCCGCTCCTCCCTCTCAACGAGCTTTCACCCTCAAACAGGCGGACAGACGGAGAGGCTCAATCAGACGCTCAAGCAGTATCTTCGTTGCTACGCGGATCAAGCTTCGGACAACTGGGTGGACTTGCTATGGGTGGCGGAGGTGGCATACAACAACTCCCAACACTCCTCCACCCATCACTCTCCTTTCTTTCTTGCCGCAGGATTTCATCCGCGCTTTGTCCCCTTCCTTCTCTCTCGGGAGAACGTCAGCCTCCCTGACCTTCAAAGTAGACTCCGCACCATACGCTCAGCCCTGAAACAGGCCCGTGTACACCTCCGGCTTGCGAAGGCCAGATACAAAGCACAGGCAGACAAACACCGCAGACCCCCTCCAGTGTACCACAAAGGGGATAGGGTATGGCTATCCACGAGAAACATCCGCTTTAGGAAGCCCCAGCATTTTCAATCCCAAATACATAGGGCCCTACCCAGTAGTACGACACGTGAACCCCGTGGCAGTGCAATTGCGTCTTCCACCGCATATGCACATCCACCCGGTGTTTCACGTCTCCCTCCTCAAACCTTCGCTGTGTCCTGTTCGGAGGGTCCCGGCTCCGGTGTGGATACACCAAGACCAGGAGTTTGTTGTCCGGCGTGTGCTGGATTCCAAGTTGGTGAGGGGGAAGTTGTGGTACCTCCTGGCCTGGAAAGGATACGGACCGGAAGAGGACTCCTGGGAGCCTGCATCGGCGGTGCACGCCGATCGTCTGGTGGCGGCCTTTCACCGTCGTTGTCCTGCCAAACCCGGGGGCACCCGGAGCAGTGACGGCGGGGTGAAGGGGGATGTGCTGTCATGATTCGACGTCGCCGGCCCTAGCTCACGAAGACAGTGGGAAGAACTACACTTCCCAGAAGGCGCGGCAGCCACGCGCAATCATGTAACATCCCAGCAACGGATAAGACCCGCATCCACCCAGGGGGCGTTGCCTATGATTCGAGTTCTCCTCAACGGATCTTTGGCTACTTCCCTTGCAGTTTCCAGCCCGCTGCATATCTCGACCCGTCGGACCTTCCAGCCGACCATCAGGAGTTGCTGTCTTCCCTCGACGTCGCCACTGCCGGTACCTGGTACACTTGGTGAGTACCGCGACGTACCTTGTCAGCCTCTCAGCCCCCTTAGTCCCGGACCAACGGCCCTACAGAGCCCTCAAGGCAGCTCCCTCTCCAGGAGCCTTAAGACGCCTAACTCCACGACCAGAGCCCACGGATTTCCGGGCAAACAACACCCCCGGTGCGCGCTCCTCTGCTCACGCCTGGGAATAGAGCATGGAGTAGAAGCGCGAGCACCGCGTGGGTAGAATCTCCACTCTACCGTGCCAGCATTCTGTTCGCGTCTCCCCAGACTGTCGGGTAGAGACGGAACAGAACGCCTCATCAGTTTCCAAGCAATCCTCTGAGGGGAGGAAAAACCTTGCCAGCTTGGCGCTCCTCCGCCCTTGGATTTCCGGTCGTGGAAGTGGTAGCGCCAACCAACCTCGTGACTCACTCTCACAGCGATCTACCTCTCATCCTTGCTTTCCCGTGAAGTAGACGGGATACTTCCCTGCGGGGGTCAACGGGGTCAAGACTTCCCCCCATTTGACCCGCGATCCCTCGTCATCGAGAGACACGAACACCAGGTACCAGGGAACATATCCGCGAGGGGAGGGTTAAGCTGAAAGGGGATAGGTCACCTAGATCCTCATCTGACCCTCTGCTTCTTTTTCTCTAGGTCTCGCTCCCAGCTGTTCCTACCCCTCCTTCCCTCGCTCACCCGTCTCCCGAGTCCGCGTGTATATTACCCTTCCCGGACTGGGGACGGATGGGAGGGGGACCCATACTTAGCATCAGTGTCATCCCGAGGAGAAGATCACAGAGGACCGTGGCAATTTGAAGCCATTCACATAGAGTCATAAAATGTGACCTGCCCAAATATTATTAATTAGGTTTTGGTGACCCTATATATTTTGCGACACCACTTTTCAGGTCACACATTTCCTTTCAAAATGCTAGGCAGGTCGAAAAATGCCAAAGTGTAATTTACACCCCTAAATTGTGACCTGGTTTGACGTACATCACACCCTATGTTATTGAACACCGCATGAGGTAGTACAGGCTGGCTGTGGAGTCCAGGGAGAAATGTACATGTACTCTGGAACAAGCTGCGCCAATCTATGAGGCTCCAATCCAACCGTCAGATTTTTAGAAAACATTTAAAAACCAGGCTCTTTGCAACTACATAGGTCGTCATACTTTCCCCTGCTACAGCACCTTTCAGCGCCAAGACGCCTCGGCATTCGAGCGCTTTAGAAATATATAAACATAAATATATAAACATATTCAGAATAATATTTGAAAGAAAGCAAGGGTCGGCCACTCTCCTCCTTCAAAAACAATTGTTTATAATGGGCAGGAGCATAGCTTGGTCAGTAAGATTAGGGGGGCGGAGGGGTGTGAGCTTCAGATTTCCCAACAATCCTGCTGGCACATAATGCTAAAATACATTATACGCCGAGAAGGGTGCTTGTGAGGGACTTAAGAGGCAGTGGAAAGGAAAAGGAATACAGATTTGTAGGAGTACTAAGTGAGAGAAACACAACATGTTCTAAAATAACCCACATTTTGAGGACTTCCAAAACAGAGATGAGAGAGAGTGTGTGTGTTTTTGTCAGTGTGTGCATGCAAAAATTCCAGGTGAAATCCGACAGACACCTCACTCTAATTGACTGAGAGAGCCTGCACCCAACTATTCATAAAATAATTACGATTATTAGGGAGGAGTAATACCCCAAGGCCCCACCTGCCCCCTCCCCCTCAAGCCTCGCACCTGTTAGTGGGCTCCAAGGAGATGACATTCAGGAGATAACAATGTTCATGTTTAGCCATTTTCGGGGGTTTTATTAGAATGAATAAGCACACAACATGTGCAAGTCCCAACTAACACATACCTGCTGATCTACTCAATTCGTCTTAACCTTCAAGAGCACCTTCTTCCCTAACCAATAGTTTATCTCCAAGTGAAAAGATCATGATGCAAATGCCATAGGCAGGGGACGTTGGCATTTAAAAAAAATAATTTTTTTATTAGGGATTTAAATACAGCAGTCAAACAATTCCAATGTAGTATATGAGCAAAATTGCAAAAGCACAATGTACGGTGCACCCAGTCTCAGTTGCCCTCCAGTCTAGCTGGGGAAGGTCACCCATGCACCCCCTCTCCTCCAAACATCTCTCATTTTCCTAAAGTCCCCAACAACAAATTAAAAAAAGGGGGCAAGGTGTAATTCAGACATTCTAGATATCGCACATACTCACACTCAATTCGATAACATCAGATCTGCAAATTCACAACACTAGGAGAACCCCCTGCATACTTAAGTCATTGTCATGATGCATGTGTACAGGCAGCAATGCAGCAGCAGCAGCCCATTCCATGTTGGTCATGGCACACTGGGCAGTTGAGCCGTCTAGCCCCCTGAACGCCCCCACCCAGCCAATCAGTTACTCTCTTCCTTCTTCGCCTTTGCAAAGGCCATTAGGACTTCTAGTCATAGCTCTCTTATTGGCTTTTGTTGCACCGCTCTCTACTCCTCTGCTCTAAGGTCATCCCCTTCACCTATAGCCCAGCTCTCTACCGCTCTTCACCATCTGCAATGTGGTGGCCTTTCAGGTGACCAACAGTGCAGTGCTAAATCCCTGCGCACAACCATAAGTGCTAGATCAAGGAATCTATTTCGCACCTTCTTTTCAGGCCGCCAAGGATATAGGCTCAGTACACATATTTCTATGGTCATCAGTTCTATGGTCAGCAGTTCTCGCCTACCGAGCGCACATTCCATTTCCCAGATCCCCATAGCCTAACTCTGACCCGCAATTGTGCAACACCATTCCATGAGTATAAATACTGCGTCTGGCAGAGAGCAGCAGGGGCACTGCATAGTGTTGGTTGGCATCATAACATGAAGCCTATGCGGCGTGAGATATGTTACATGCAGATAATTAAACTGAGTATATTTGAATCTTGTGTTCCTAGATACTGTGCGAACCTGCACAGGGCCTGCTCCCATTCTTTACCCGTGAACTCTCTGCCCAGCAATCCCTCCCATCTGCACGCGATGGTGCAAGATCACTAGTTGTTGCTGAAAAAAAAATCCTGTAGATCTAGGTGATTCATTTGTGCCCCCCTCCCAAGGTGAGGAAGAACTGTAAAAGATGGTTTGTGCGCAACTCTGCAGTGTTCAGACTGCATAGTTAGAGCAGATCATTCCTTAATCCCACTAACCTGAGGACCCATGTCTAACCCACGCTCCTCTAATCCTGTAGTCTCATCTCAGTAATGTTTCCCTCCTAATAGTGAGTAATGCCACCAGGGGCAGCGCAGGGCTGGTGTATATAGGGGTGCCATTTCGTTTTGATGATTTCGGCCTTCCAGCAGCGGAGTGCCACCAGAAGGAGAGCAGGCCTCTCCATTGACGTCACCCCCACCATCAGTGCAATCAGCCCTCATTTATACCATGATTTCCCACTTTACCCATCTCCTCCATCTGAAGCCCAGCAATCCAGATGGCCAACCATTGCAGCTGTGCTGAAAAAAATAGATCTAAAAGTCCAGGGGACACATGCCACTCTCAGACATCGGACTTTTCAATGTGTCCAAAGAGACCGCTATCCCAGATCAATGCCTTCAGCAGACCTTTTAGCTCTTTGAACCAGGACCGTGGCACCGAAACTGGCAAGTGCACAAAGTAGTAAAGTACTTGGGTAACTTTATAATCTTCAACAGTGCAATGCGTGCCATTATCGTGAGTTTGAAGGACCGCCAAAAAATAATGTTTCCCTTCAGGGCCTGAAGGACCCCTCCCAAGTTTCCTTCCCAAATATTCATCGAAAGTGATACATCTTAACACCCAGGTACTGTCAGGTTCCTACGGAATGTCTGCCTGCACTACCACCAATGATGGACTCTGAAGGTTAGCAGTTATCATGAAGGTACAGGTTTTAGTCCAGTTTGTGTGGAAGCCTGACACCTTCCCAAGTGCCTCAAGGATGTTGATGCTGCTCCTGGGTATACCCTACCCGGCGTCCTGGAGATATAGGAGTATGTCGTCCTCATACAGTGACATCACATGCTCCTTGTCCCCCTACGGGATCCCCTACCTACACCCTATGACCTAAGTACACATACAAATAGCACTACAGCCAACTCAAAAAGCATTGGGGAAAGTGGACTACCCTTCTGTGTGCCACATGGTACCCCAAATGCTTCGGGTATACATTGTTCAGTTCGAACTCTGGCAGTGGCTGCTGAGTACAGTAGAGTGACCCACTTATGCCAACCCTGTCCTACATTCATTAGCACCATCACTGCCCGAGGTATTTCAAGTGTATAGTGTTGAACGCCTTTCTAATGTCTATAGAAAGGACCAGTGCTGTGCCACGATTCTGGCCAGGGGTTCCAGCCATTACTCTGAACCTTCTAATATTTAAGTAGTTGTTATGTTGAGGTATAAAGCTGCCCTGATCGCAACACCGACATATGAGGCTTCAGATGATGAGCTGGTATTCTGACAAAGACCCTAGAGTCCAGATTGAGCATAGACAGGGGCCTGTATGCCATCACATTCAGCGCATCATTGTGAGGTTTTGGGATTGATATGATCAGTGCTTCCCTTGTGGTATCCGGCAGTATACCCTTTTCCAGGCCATCCATATACATCACAGCTATGCGCGGTGCCAGACTAACCTGATAGGAATAATAGAACTCTACTGGCAACCTGTCCATTTCTGGCATCATTTCCTGCCCCATCTCTGAGATTGCCCTCTTAATCTCTTCATCCATAACAGGCTCACCCAGGCCCACACAAGCTTGATCGTCTAAGCAGAGACTGGTGTCCATTACACATACCTCTCCATCACTGTCTCCAAGGTCAGCTATAAAGTTCTTGATAATACGCAACAAACGCATTGGGTATATCGTTCTGCGACACCACCTCTCCCTCCGAGTCCTGGACACGAGAAATGGGGCAATTGTGCTCCAAGTTTACTAACTATGTGCTAGAACTGGCATTCTTGGTGTGTTTTCCCCCTAACTTTTAGTTTTGCTTTCAGACGGCCTGTTTTTGCTGGCTTATTATTTGCTGGCCTTAGGACTCTGCACTCTTTACCACTGCTAACCCATGCTAACATGCTTGTGCTTTCTGCTTAAAACATGGTAACATTGGCTTATGCCCAACTGGAATATTTAATTTACTTTGAAGCCTCTAGTAAAGTGCACTACACGTGCCCAGGGTCTGTATATTAAATGGTACTAGTGGGCCTGCAGCATTGACTTGTGCTACCCATTTAAATAGGTCTTTCAGCGTAGCTCAGTCTTGCCATTGCAGAGCCTGTTTGGACAGTTTAAACTGCCATTTTGACCTGGCATAATAACCTTTTGCCAGGCTCAAACCTTCCTTTTTAATACATAGAGTCTCCCTTAAAGTAGGCCGTTGTTAGCCCTAAGGGCAGGGTGCCGTGCATTTAAAATGTTGGACATTTAAATTTCAACATGTCCTGGTACTGAAATGCTCTTAAATTCACTTTTCACTACTGCCAGGCCTATCTCTCCCATTGGGTAACATTGGAGTTGACCTATTACATTTTATAAGTGTAATTTCCAAACGTGAAGAGGTAACTGGTTCATGTTTGATGTCTCTGGAAACTAAATTTAAAATCCTAATTTATGATGAATTCGGATTTTTAAACTAAAAATATGAAAATGCTAGTTTTAGAAAGTAGAATTTTTTTTGCCTTTGCCATTTGGTACCTGCAGCCTGTCTCCGGTCTCATGACTGGCTGTAGTTGGCAGTTGGACTTTCTGTATACCTCCAAGACAGCCACAAAAATGGGAGCTTAGGTTTGACGGGATGGGCCATCACTGGCAGGATGGGAGGGAGTAGCTAGACCCATCCTCACTCCTGAATAATCTGTGTCCTATCTCCACACCAAGGGCTGCATAGTCCCTGTAGTTAGTCCGGAGCCAGGGCAGGGAAGGAAGGGCATTTGTGCACTTAAAAGGCATGCCTCTAGAAGTTTCTTCCCACTTTAAAGTCACAACTGTGTATGAAAGAAAGATCTCAGACACCACTACTTCAGTACACTTCTAGACCAGTGTATTCTCTGCCAGGAAGAAGAACTGATGTGCTGCTACAAGGACTGCCATTTTTCTGAACTGCTACTCTGCTGGTTTTCTGCTTTGCTGTGTTGACCTTCTGCCTGTTGTCTCCTTGCCTGAGTGAGAAGGGCTGGACCTGCATCATTTGAACCCAGAACCCAGGAGTGACTCAAATGGCTTGTTGGCTGGCCTCCTAATCTGAAGCCTCCGGCACATAACAGGCTTTCACAACCTTGCATCTACACCTGGGCTCTGCCATCTATGAGACTTCATTGTCAAGTGGTGCCACCCTGGTTCTCGACCCTTGGAAGTGAGCTTAAGGTGCCTTCCCAGCCTCTGTGGTATCAGTGGAACTGACTCATCTTCTCTGCTGTGTGTCGGAACCCCAAGCAGAACTGATGCATCTCTGCTGCTACATGGATTGGACCCTTCGCAATAGACTTGCATCAGTGCTGCTGTGACACCCGCATTGCCCTCAGAACTGCCACTGTGAGATGCATCATGGGCACAGGCCCTCGCATTTCTCTTTGACGGCAGCCTTGACATGACACCTGGACTCTGCACCCCAGACTCACAGCTCTTTGGAACCAATGCATCTCCTCAACTGCGCTCTGCATCTTCGACTCCGGACTTCGCATTGCAAGCCTTGTCGATGGGATCTTCGACAGTGATGCAACAGGACCTCATACTGCTGCCTCAGATATCCACAGTAGGCACTATACACCTTTTGGCGCTATTTCCTCTAAAAATGTTAAAATTCAATATCGCCCGTTCTACTGATTGGATTTTTGTTATTTTGGTCTTGTTTTAATTATTACATTTTGTCTAATTTTCTAGCCTTGTGTGGGATCTTTTTGTGTGGTCTTTTAACTGTTACACTGTTTGAAGTGTTGTGCAAATGCTTTACACATTTCCTCTAAGTTAAGCCTGACTGCTCTGTGCCAAACTACCAGGGGGGTTGAGCACAGGTTCATTTGTGGTTGGTTTGTGCCTTACCCTGATTAGGACTGCGGTAGCTGCTTGACCAGGGCTCACACCCAGTCAACCAGTAACCCAATTTCTAACACCACGCTAGTAGTCAACCAACTCTATCTCGCTCAGTGTGGCTGTTCCAATACTTCCTATGGGAAATGGTCTTCAGTCGCTTCTGTAACAAAGCATACTTCTCTCTCCTCAACCAACATAGGGCGAGCTAAGGGGTCAGTGGGGAGCCTCCACTCTATCTCCCAGATGTTGTCCTCCAGCATCCCTAACTCGAACTCCAGAGATCGCTTGACTCCGACCAACTGCCCCAGACAGAAGCCCCTCACCACTACCTTGAATGCCTCCCACTCAGTGTGCACATGGCATGCCATGTCTTGATTGGCTCAGGAGTATTTGGTAATTGCAGCTCCCAAAGAGATCTGGAAGGTGTCCTCAGCCTAGTGCGAGGGCTGCAGGAGACACATTGGGATGGCAACCTTGTGGTATCCCCACGCAACTTCCATCCTAAGCAGGCTATGATCTGATAGCATGTGGCCTAAGTGTTCCATGTGGGCAACCTGTTGAGAGAGCCCCTCTGTTCATAACAGCTTATTCAGGTTAGCATGGAGATCATGCACCAGGGAGTAAAAGGAGTACTACTGACTGTCTGTGTGTCAGAGCCTCTACACCACAGCTTTCCAAACTTTTGATGTTGGTGACACACTTTCTAGACATGCATCATTTTGCGACACAGTTAAGCAGTGTAGCGAGCGAGCCCGAACCACCTAAGAGAAAATTTTAAAAACAAAGTGCGCAAATGGTGCATTTTCAAGCAAATTTTAGAAAGCAGAAAGGTTAATGAAGCAATTGTGAATCTTTCTAACAAAGACAGTGACTGGCAAAACTGGGTGTTAATCAGTTTTTCACTTATTTCCTTTCACCTCTTGTTTTGGTATCTTTTGTCTCCTAATTTATTTCTTGCTTTCTTTATTTCATTTCCAGGGTGAGAGAGATTTTGATTGGAGTTTGAGAATGCCCACAAATGTACGAGCTTTGGGCGTTCCCAAATTTAAAAGGCTAACCATGGCTTGAGTTTTAGGCTGTAAATGCATGTTTATGGTACCTTTGTGATTTGACCCCCCATAATCAATAAATCTGTCAAATGCATCTTCTTTCAAGTTTTTCTAGTAGTAACTGGAATAGGAGTTAAGGGTTGGCTTTGTACAGGCGGATTAGAACACAAGGACGAGGTGAAGGTAGGACCGTACCTCATTGCTCAACACTGCAGCCACACAGAAACGTGTGGGGGGATGATCAAAACCCCGGGGTTAGAGCTCTGTTTAGAGCATTTCTGGTGCAATTGCGCTGCCAAGAGGATGGATGAGTAACCGGCTCAGTTGATGCATGAGCTGGTAATTAAACTACGGCTGCACTTCCTTCTGTTAGCCTTTGCTCGCAGTGCACACCTTGAGGAAACAAAGAAAATAAGGAGTCCAGTTTTTCTGCTGCTGCTTTTCTTGGAAGAAAGTGTCTCTTGTACTCGTTGAAATATCACTCATCATAACCCTGAAATTATGAAATCTTTACACATGGCAATCTGAAACCGCGGCAGCTATGCTCATCGCACGACACACCCACACATGTCAGGCGACATGGTACTGTGTCCCGACACAGAGTTTGGAAAGCTGTGCTCTACACGTTTCCCAGCCCTCACTGTCACCCATTCCCCAAATTCCCATTAAAGCTTTATCGCCGGTGTGCCAGCCAGATGGGGTGGGGGGTTTCCACACAGTTCTAATCTCACTCAAAATCATTGGTTGCCCAGCCACCAGGGACAGCATTGGAGCAAGAGAGTCCAAGAACAGTTGCTGTCCCACATTAAGAGCATAGATACTCCCCAGCAGCACTTGGACGCCATCAAGTCGGGCCTGCAACAGCACATGTCGACCCTCGTGATGTATGTGTGATGCAATGGGGTCCACACGGACACCAGGTCTCACCCATAATCATAGCTCCTCTTGAATATGATGAGAAGCCTGTGGCATTCAGCTGCCATTTGCAACACCTGCTGTTTAAACTCTCCAGCATCAAATGCATTTCTTCTAGAAGAGAGAAGTCCAACCCTTTACCCCTCAAGTAAGTCAATACCATATGCCTTTTGCACATAACTTCCATGCCCCTCATGTTCTACAAAAGAAATTTATTAAGTGAAGGAAGCCATTTTTTGTATAATGTCAGTGTTTGCTTCCATGCCCAGCAGCCCAATGCCACCCGAACTGCTTTATACTAAAGTGCGGTTGTCCAAGTGTGTGTTTCATGTACAGCGTGGATACCTGATGCACCAATATCCCCTAACCCCTCCCTTCTCAGGTCAGAATCGCAATGGCTATCTGTCCAAACTGTGTAGCAGATGAACTGCATAGAAAAGAAACTTTCCAATAGATGAAATAACATCATGATAACTCCCATTGCCATCATCCACAAGACTTAAGAATAGGAGTATGTGCCCAAGCTGCAACCAGCATTACTCCTCTCGTCGTTCCCAATTGTTTTCATTTCCCCTTAGAAAAGAAATCAGTCCCAGGTTTTCAGCTCATCTGGGCTAGTGAATCCCCAGCAACAGTCACAATGCCACAAGAGGAGGCAGCGGCCACACAGTGCATAACTCCACTCAAAATCACATCAGCCTTAAAGGTCGTTGGCAGAGTGTGGTGTGACCCTGGGCAAGGATGGGGTTGCACCGATTTTCAGCTCCTAGTCTAAGCTTCCAGATTGACGGTTCAAGAACTTCTTGCTTCATGTTGTCTGGGAAAGGGCCCCAAATGAATTCACAGTTTGCAATGCGTCCTTCCTCTCCTTGGCCGCCTGGCATGAGGTGTTTCCAATCTTACAACCTGCCTCCACGCTGCCACCTCCTGTGATTCAGGGCTGTGGGCGTGACCCATTCCCAGACCAATAGTCCCTGCCGATTCTGATCCAGCCAGTTCCATGCCACATCATCTGTGTCAAAGACCTTTGTGCAGTCATTCATCATGATCTTTAGCCTGGCTAGATATATCAGGGTGTAGCGAACCTCTGCCTCCCTCAGCGCATGCTTCACCTCAGGAAGTAAGCGTGCTTAATTTGCACCGCCATCATGTAGTCTGGGAAAATGTTGGAGTTCTCCACCTAGATGCAGCCTAGCATGCGAGCTCTCTGCAAAATGTGGTCCCTGTAATGAAGCAGACGCACCACTGCTGGTCCTGGGGGTCCTCCATATGTAGGACCCCTCGCCGGAACCCGTGTCTTCCTCTCCAAAGCAAAGAGGGAGGTCAGGCCCTCTGGCGCCACTGCCTTGCAAATCTACTGCTGAAGATAAGCCAGCATGTCCGTTCCCTCTACTGTTTCTGTTTCTGGTAAACCTACTATCCTGATATTGTTGCGGTTGCTGCGCCCACCACATTCTCTGCCAGTTTGTCCAATGAGTCAACTCTGCACGCAAGCTGCTTCACCTGCCTCTGTATTACTGTCACAACTGGTTGCTGTTCTCCAAGGGTACATTTGGTGCTCACCACCTTGCAGTGAGCCTGCAATGATCATCTCACACTTCCCTAAGTCTGTAGCGACTTTGTCAATTTTGTGTACCAGGACCTCTCTAGTCCTATTGACAGCATCCAGTATTTGGTTCAGAGACACAGCATCTCCTCTCTCAGACTCCTCCAAAAGGGTACACCCTGACACCCCCCTCCTCCAGGACCTCCATGCTATGCACAAGGGAGTTGTCAGCTCCTGGTCTTGATCCGCCACCCATGCTTTTAGCTGTCCTTGGGCACCCCATGGGTTCAGTAGTCACAAATATGTGGGCACCACTTGTATGCCCTGTGTGTACTCCACACCAGGTGTACATGCAGCTCTACAATCCTGGTGTTGCATGCCCCCCTCAGGCAGCTCCTTTCACCTCTGTCAGCATAATGGGCCACCAAGCGCTGCCACATGAGGATTGTCATCAGTTTCCCTAACTGTACGGGAACACTCCTTACCCGCTAATGGTCCGTGGCCTGCAGTCATTGGCCTAGCTGCAGGATACATCAAATCTCAGGAAAGTAATTCTCAGGGTTTAGATATGGACCACGAGCTTATACTCAGTGTCTACATTGTCCTGAATGGGGCTTGGGGGTTGCCTCTCACCTCAAGGTGAGACTTGCCTCACCTTCCCCCAGCAGGGCCCCTATGCCAGCACTCCTCACTGCAGACCCACTCTCTGGGCGACCAGTGCAGGAGTGGGGTCCCACTCCACTCACCTCAGGACACCCAGTTTGTCACACAAAGGCCTCATAGATCTCCAGGCCGCGGGCACACCCTAGGTGGCTGCACCTCCACCTTAGTGCAGGATCAGCAGCGCGCTGCCACTCTCACCAAAACAATTAACAGAATAAGGAAAGCTAAGCTGTTGTCAGACAACGCGTGCAGTAGATATATCATGGAAGAAGCTGGGTTATTTTATCTACTTTACAATAGCCATGGTGTCAAGGCGAAAAAGGATAACATTCTCTGCCAATACATGTTGCCATTTATCTTCCCTTAAAAAGTGTTGACATGGTTTTATCTTCAATGAAATTCCAATTGATCAAATTAGAAACACATAGGCAAGTCTAAATATGACATTCATGACTGTGTGATGTGGTCTACTTGGCTACAAAGCAAAGGCCTTTGGCACAAAGTCAATTTAGAAGATAGCCTTGGAGAAGAATGAATGGAAATAATTTGTTGTTGTATTCCTCTTTACACAAATGTTAAGTTGCTACTGCGGAAATATTTGTCCTTTGTTATAATTATAGAAATATGTTTTGGTTTCAATTGCCGATGTACAAAAACATGAAAATCAAAACAAATTTAAGAAAAGGCATTTCAACATGAAACACGGCTCAGATTTCAATTAGTGGTGCAAATTGCAATAATTAAACATTGAAATATACTAGATTTGTAAGAATGTTTATTAGATTGCACATGTATTCTTCTGCCTATTGTTAGTTTTGCATGTATTTTGCGAGACATGGTGGTCCTGGGCAGGGAAATACATCAAACCCTTCAACTGCAAGGAAAAACAAAAAAAACTCCATGTGTGTCAGGACCATTGATTTTTTTGATTTCAAACAGCAGACTCCTGTTTTTGGAGTTTTTTTCTTGAAAAACGAAAAGTCTGAAGAAAGGGTGCTATAAATATGACACCTGCTCAGGAGACTCTTCAACCTTCGCAGTAACCGCCTCAGTGGTGCTTGCGCTGACATTTAAGGTATCTCTGCAAGCAGGCTAGCGGGTTGGCTAGCCACTTGTTATGGGTCAAAATGAGTCTGTTAGACGTCACAGTGCAACACTGTATGTGCGACAGCATGCTCTTGCCCACTGATTTCCATGCAACATCATCAAGTCTCGTTCATATGTCTTCATCCATTAATAATTAAAATTCTGAAAATCTAGTGTCCATAATTCACATAGGAAACTTTGAATGAGTATGCATGTAAAACAGCAAGTACCATCTGTGCATTAGAATTGGTCCTGCAGAGTACAGTTCAACTTCACTTTTTATTAATTAAACCAACGATGAATTCCAAATTCCAAGGACTCACATCTTCTGTGCATCCCAAGCACTCACCTCTTTCTCATACTTTTGAGTCCACAATATGTGTGTCATTTAATATCAAGAATCTCAACTGCTGCCCTATGTGTTTCCTGTGGAAACACTTTGGCTTCATACAGTTGACCATTTGCTAATCCAACACATATTTGGTAATGAAGCAGATAAAGCAAAAAACCATATCCAACAAATTGCTTTTTTGAATTTATCGATAGAGCCCATGAGAGCGGACCATTAGTCTGGGTGGTCAAAAAGGAAAAGGTAAGTACCAGATCCAAAGCCACTGCTCAACCCAAATCTCATTTGATTTTTCCTCGGCTGAATTATCATCACTTGGGTTTTGGGAGCTTGATTTCAGAATAGGCTCATAGTAACAGCAATCCAAAGTGTCCAAAGAGCATTGAAGCTCACTGAAAGTGTGACTACAGAGTAAAGTGTTATTAGTGTAATGAAGTCCATAGATTTATCCTTTGCTCAAGATTTGGAAAATGAGAAAAGTTACTATGGTTCACTAGAGTGTTTTGAAATGTGTTGATTAAGAAAAAAGGTGTGGAGTAGAACCTGTATCCTTAGGAAGATGGTGGACTCTTGATGAGCACTCCTCAAGAAGCGGCGGTGACAGTCCATAACGGTTAGTGTCAGGGGGTCCCCTATTGAGGTGCCGATGAGGTGTGTGTTATGGGGGGCCACCCTACGACTGGAACGGAAGGGGGCACCTGGATAGGGCACCCCCTGCGGGACAAACATTCTTGACTTTGGGAGTACACTGCAATGTTGTGGCCAGTGAATGGGTCATTCATGTAGCACATTGGGCCAGAGTGAGAGCGAACGAGGGCCTGGTTGGACTAGATATTTAAAATGTTTAAAACTTTGAACTGAGCCGGAAGGGCTCAGGTTTCACGATCAAGGGCCTTAATTAGTGGAATACGACCTCCATTTTGTGGGTCCCTATCAGTCCCCATACATAAGGAATTGGCTTCTACATCGAAATCAAAATGGATACCAAATCTGGAGCTCAGAAACTGAAATAGGTCTTTCAGCAAGTGACCTGTTTAATAATGGAAAGGAAGGAAGGACTGTCAAACACTGACTTTGGACATTGAAATAGACTGAGGATTGGAATCCAAGGCTCATGAAATCACTGAAAGTAAAATAGGACTACAAGCCAAATCGATAAGACCTCCCTAGTATCTAGGATCAGCCATCTTGTAATGGTAAGGGGGTTGTTATAACAACAGAAAGAGGTTCGTAATTTCTAGTGAAGAAAGAGAAGTAAGGAATAAAGAAATAAATGATAATATTAACTCTCCCCTCCCTTTACACACATGACAATCTGGGGTACTGGGAGGTCACCTACGACACAGGGAAGAATTTGATTAGCAGATTTTGTAAACTCTTCCTCCTGTGATTAGACTCACAATACACAGGAGCATTTGGGGTACTGGGCTGTTACCTACACTCCAGTGAAGAGCTTGATCAGCAGACTGGGAAAACTCTCCGCCCCTGGGATTAGACTCTATAACGTAAGGGCTTATACAATAATTCACTTTAGACTCTCTTCTTTGATTACTACCTGACCACCTGAGACAGTAATATACAGAGCTTGACACAACACTACAAAACTGACAGGGTCAAGCAATCACTACTCCAAGATGTCACAAACGCCAATAAAGGCCATAGATAGATGCGTCTCGGAATCTGGAACCAACACCCTACAAAAGTATTGCCCACCAAATCTCTCTAAGAATGAAGCAAAACAGTTCAAACACAGACTCTTAAAAGCCAACCCGGAAACACTAATTGCTGACTCATACTTTTGCCTAAAGAAGGGAGCAATAAAATCAGATCTGATCTTCTTCTCGGGTTGCAAAGCAAGGTGGAGAAAAGCAATACATGCAGTTCTACAGGTATCTAAATCCATCAAAATACCACATGGTCTCAAACTGTCTATTTCCACTCTCAAATATACAAGGCAGAAGTGGCAATATCAATCTACAAAAATGGTACAAACATCGGACCCTAACCTTGAAATCTTTGATCAATGGTTCCGCAAACTAAGAGCACACATGAGAGCCATCTCATCCCAGAGCATGTCCCAGGATACGCAGTCCAATCAACAACCTCTTTAGAATTGATAACTCTCCAGAACAAGACCCAAACTCTACGGTAATGGTTAGTTACACACCCCAAATCTCTACAAATTCATGCCAACTAAACTTGCTCCTCAACACTAACTACCAAAACTCTAAACCAGCTGTCGTCAGTCGTCTAAACCACCACTGCAGGAGGAACGGCAACAATTCTTCAATAACGTCAAACACGCTTAAAGATCCTGGCAAAACTCCAGTCGTTCACATTCCATATGATATCTCAGGGCCACGGAACCCAATGACAACAATGAATAATAGGGAAGAACGGAGAGTGAAAGAGACCCCTAGAGACAAGTATAACAAATACGATAGGAACATCAAACTTCACCCCTACGGAGCAAAGACGTGCACAAACCCCCAAATGAATTTAACCATTGGGACACAAGAACCACAATTCGCCATCAGTGATAAGTCCATCACTCGCATACCTCGCCCAGGGTATCTGAAGTCTCAAAGAAGCAAACTCTCCTTACTTGATGACACAAGAAGAAAACCTACTTTGACCACAGAAATCCATCTCACGGGTGCTTAAAGCCACATACAATAAGTCAATCACCAATTCCAGACAACACAAGTTACAAAGATCACTCACCAAGACCATGCCATAGAGATGATCAACAGACAGAGGCAAAAGTTATGAAATTCACAACATACGATTCGCTCAGCAGACACAATCTGGCCTCCTATTGGAACACCCAGCTGAGCATGCTGGAACACAAAATTGAAACCCTATTTCATGTAGTAAACATAGCATATTCGATCATCAAAGAAACCTCATTAGCTTGCCAAGATATTAAGACACTCATTGAGACACATTAACCCCTATAGCTAACAACCTCTCACTTTCAATATTTAGCTACGGCACCCAACCTTGGCCATCCATTTTTCAACCCAAGAGAGCACAGATCCATCTATCAATGAAAGACATTGAAACCTTGCTTATATTCTACAACAACCCCTCACCTCCTTTCAATAAACAAGTTTTCAACATACAGACCATGGATTTCAAGGATTTCAATTTAAAGGGACCACTACCAGCCCTTAAAAAATTAAATGAAAACGGTTAATGTTTTTCTTTTTTTAAATGCATCTCATTTTCCTTCAAGGAAAACGGCCTGCATTAAAAAAACAGCTTTATTCAAAAGCAGTCCCAGACATGGAGGCCTGCTGGGAGGGCATGCAATTTGCACCCCCATTGGGTGTCACAATCAGTGTCACAGACAATGGTGTTCATACCAATTTGCGACTCACAAATTGCGAGTCGCTATTGCAACTCAATTTGTGAGTCGTAAATTCCTTGGTCGTACATTTGGCCCCAAGTTTCCTGGGAGAAAATATTTGAATCTCGGGTGGCTATTGCCACCTAAGAAGTGGTAACTCTCTCAGGCTTGAACCTCCTAGATTATGAAAACAAAAAACTTACGCACGCTCCTTCTCCAGGGCAGCACCAAGGATCTGGAACTCTTTACCACCCAAGGTGCACTCAAACCCATCATCCCACTTTTTAAAAAAAGAGGTGAAAAAGATCCTAAGGAATAGATTCCTTGCATTGACTCTCGGAGAGCCCCTCCCCAGGGCGCAAGGGTCATCACAATGGCAGCATTTTCTAGATTTGGTACCTGGAGCTGAATAGTTTCAGAGCAGCAGCAAATAACCCCCATGAAGATGTTAGAGCAATGCAGACTAAGGTAATATGAATTGACTGACGTGCTTTTTATGTGATATTTGTTGCAACAGCCTACTGTGGCTCTTTACTTTTGATGTACTTGTCAATACCAACCACTTTGTTCATTCAACCCTATGTACAGCGCTCTGATTCCCTTGGGTCATGTACATGCTTTATAAAACACTCTAAATCAATAAAAAATAAATAAATGGAAGATGTCAACTGTGGCCCTCTGGCCCTGATCACCTGCCTGCACCTGGAGCACCATCATAGACTTTACAACAGTGTGCACAACAGCACAACCTGAATAGGGTAGAGGCTCCAAGAGCAGATTCTCTCTGTACCTTACAGGGAGAAGGAAAACTCCAGAGGGCTAGGAACAATGCCAAAAGCAGCTTATCACCACTGCATCAAAGAGGAGGTGGTGAAAATAACCCCTGTACTGCATACTTTTGTTCCATAATCCATGTAAGGAACAAGCAGTCAACCTCAGACTGGGGAGTCCCAACTCACCCGGAATCCAGGCTCAATGTGGCATCAATGACACATGAGGCCTGAATCTCAGGAGCAACCATGCGGTAGTAGCAGTGATGCGTGCCTGCAGTCCCTGGAGTGACACATGAGGCAACACCATCTTGAGGAGTTATATGACCGTTTTGAAATGTGAGCCCTGTGCCAACTACACAAACTGAGCCTGGGAACCCAAGAACTACAGCAAGTGACCTACATTTCATGTCCCTGAATCAGCCACATTCATTCTACTCAAATAACTAGGGCCTCCACTGTAGATTAATAGCAAAGCCAAAATATTCTACCCGCACAGAAACCTGATTGTGTTGCACCCTGCATCAATCTCCCTCGATGCTAAACTCTGATACGTTAAACGTATCTAATATACTAAGTCCTGCAAACACATGATCATTCACATTCGGTGCATGACCCTTTAAGAACGTACAGCAGAGACTTGATTTTGCAACAAGCTACTGCAACTCCACAATCCATGAACTGGCACACCTGATAGGTAGTTCTGGACTTCAACCATATCAAGAAATTGGCCAAGAAGTAAACAATTGGTTGACATATTGCTAGTTATAAGCATACCCTTAACTTAATCAATATCAACTGATCTGGCAACCCGAGAACCAGACCACCCCACGACCCCTCTGAGAACCATAGCAGGAATTACTCCTCCCAAACCATCGTGCCCATAAGTCTAAACTGGTGTGGGTGCTACTCTTTACACAGGCTGTCATTGGGCAGGGAGCAAAACAATAGCACACACAGAGGGCCTAAAAGGGGTATTTAACTGTTTCACTGCAGCCGGAATTCCCCCGCAGTGCTGAAAAATTCCATGTGTGCACGGTTCGGACGGCCCCCGGCCATTCTCCGCACACACCCACCGTGACGTCAGATGGCCGGTGGCTGTCCGACGCACGGAAGAGGTTAAAGACATGGCAAGTGTATTCGTAAAATGCACTTTCACACAGAAGGCGCTGAATAAAAGATGTTTATTGTTACCCAACTCAATGGTACTCATTTTATTGACCTCAGGATGAAAGGCTGAGAAAACCTGCTGGGATTTGAACTTGTGACTATCAGGTTAAACATAGGCCCCTACAGTGAACACATTAGTCCACTAAGCCACCAGACCCCATCAATGTCAACCCCAATTACACAAAACACACATAAAGGATGTTGAGGGTCTATAAAGGGAAACACAAGAATGGGGTTTGGAAGTTAGAGGTCTCTAGGAAAGTAATCCTTTAAGGTCGAAAACCCTCACCCACGCTTAAGTGGCATGCTTCATCATCTGCTTCCTCCTAATCCCACTGCCAAAAGTGGTGTTGGAGTGAACTACAACTCTTCCAAATCAACAGAAGAGGAGCCACATTCTCTAAAGTAGCAGAGGTAGCAATGAGCTCTTTATATTCAGGCCAACACTATCACATGCCAGTAGGCTAAAAACATGATAATCACTTGGGTTCATACAGGCAGCCCATTTAAATACACAAGCACCCCGCTTTCAGAAGGAGATGGAAAACACATCCTCAATTGTATGTGCAGATGGCCTCAGACAGAATGTCCTACAAATGGTACCTACCTGGGATGAAAGTCTCATAAACTAGCCATCGCCGTACGGACCACCTCTGCAAGGAGCACAGGGTATGGGAAACCCCCCTAACGTAACTTTAAAAAGAACACTGCCACAATGCCCTGCCCAAGGTGCTAAACAAAAGGGATTTATTCTCATCTATGTAAAGACACTTCTTGACAGATGCCACATGACATCACCAAAACTAGGACGTGTGGTCAGAAGTATCATCTCAAGCAATCAAGGGCCCAATTCACAAGAGTAATCTGAGACAAAATACTAACTTTACGACTTTTGGTATTCACAAAAAACATTTAGGAGCTTTTTACTTTACAATGCCTAAACTGAGAAAAAATCCTAACTTTACGACTTTTGGTATTCACAAAAGGCATTTAGGAGTAGTAAAGTTAGGATTCCCAACTTTACTACTCCTAATCTGAGACAAATTCCTAACTTTATGACTTTCGGTATTCACAAAAGGCATTTAGGAGTAGTAAAGTTAGGAATCAACTTTACTCCTAAATGCCTTTTGTGAATACCGAAAGTCATAAAGTTAGGATGTTGTGTCAGATTACTTTTGTGAATCGGGCCTCAAGTTATTTAACAGCAAATCACCTGGCTCATGCACCGGTACTGCGTGCCAATCAGAAACAAAAAATGTCACTAAGAGTAAGCTCAATATGCCCCATGTCTAGAGGACTTTCCAAATGTAAAACCAAGACAAATTGTGGAATTTCACCTCTTTTGCATACAGCACGTTTACTCATCATCTTAGGCAGGACATTGTGAGTGACAATGGACTTTTTAAAGGTACGTTGGGGGTATTTTTGTTCCCTGTGCTCCTTGCAGAGGTGATCTGTACAGCGAAGGCTGTGGCTTTCTGTCTTCCCTATTTTTTCAGGTTTGTGAGACTTTCATCCCAGGTCGGCACGGTTAGTTGTACATTCTGTCTGAGGCCACCTGAACTTGCTATTGAGGATGTGTCTTCCATCTCCCCTGAAAGCAGGGTGCTTGTGTGTATGTATAGCCTGCCTGTATGGACCCGAGTGATTATCTTTAGTGAACTGTCATGTGGTGGTGTTGGTTGAATATGAGGCGCGCTTTAGTCATTAGACAGTGGGGTGTGTAAATAAGGCTGATTAGTTTTTTCAAATCATGATTTCCATTCTCATCAACTTTGGTCCTCTGCTGGCGAGTTGATGCCAGTAGCCCCGACGAATGTGGGCAAAAAGTAGGAAGATATGCTACGTCAAGTTTTGTGGTGCTTTTGATTACATGGATGGCATGAATCCTTAGTGGGAATAGTGGTGGCACTTATACATGTAATATGCTTCTGTTATGGGGAATACTATGTGACGCCGTTACATGTGAATAAGGTTGTTCGCTGTTACTATAGTTTGGTAATGTGGGTTGTTTTAATGGTCTCATGGTTGTCTTCACAGATGCTGATAACAATGAAAACAGCCAAATTGATTATGACTCAGTGATTGAATTAGTTTATTCCCATATTTTTCTAAATTTTTTACCTTCATAGTGATATGTTTAAAAACGGAGGTCCTGAAGAATGCCGTACACCTAATAGTAAGGTTATTACTAGTAGCACAGACACATGTTGACCTAATTATCTGTCTTGGGGTAAAAGTTTATTCCACTTGTTTTTGTTTTTAATAAGCTCCTCAGGGACTTGTATTATTTTGTTTAAGTCCACTGAGAGGCATTTTTTATCCATTGTTCATACTTCTTTTGTTTTTGCGCTAGACTCTGTTTAACCTCATCAACACCAGTCAGCTCATATTGGTGTTACCTCAGCTACAGTAGGCAAAGTAGCTCCTCTTCTGTTGGTTTTGAAGAGTTGTAGCCCACTCCATCATCACTTTTTCCAGTTGTAACAGGAGGAACCCGATGATGAAGCATGCTATCTAAGGGTAGGTTAGGTATTTCATCCTTAAACGCTTACTTTCCTAGAGAGTGCCAAAGACCATACTTGTATTTCCCTTAGATAGACCCTCAAAATCCCTTATGTGTGTGTTAAGGGATAAAAACAGTCATCATTGGCAGATAACATGACGAAAGGCTTGACTCTTATTTTAATTCTGAAGGAACCTGCATTTCTTAAAACCTCAGTCTCAACAATGGAAGATAAGACAATGAAGGCAACTTCAGAACTCTCATCACTACAAACTGATATTGCACCAACCACCTTATGGCCACAGAGGACAGACTAGACAAAGTAGAAATTAAGGTTGCCACCGCAGTAGACTGCGAACAGTACCTCTAGCAAATGTGGGCTAAACATACAGAGTTAAAAGACAGGATTAGGAGAAACAACCTCTGTGCCTATGGGATATTGGAACAGATGGAGTAAGATGACATTATGACCTTCTTGAAAAGGTTTCTCCCAGAACTTACTAGGCTAGTATTTGCCCACAGAGTATACATATACAATTCCACCAGAACAAACACCCCACAAAAGAAGATAGTCTGATTCCTCATAAAACAACAAGGGAGACATATACTCCAAGAAGCTAAACGCAGGGGTGTGTTACAACTCAGAGAAATCAAGGAATAAGCCTTTTCCAAGGAAACATTGCAAAAGAGAAGGTGCTTTCTAGTGCTGAGGGTGAGAATTAAAAAAACTAGAAGTTCAATATGGCTGATGGAGGCAGCAACCATGTTGATCACATATATTGGATGCACCACTGAATCCACTGATCCAGAAGTTTGGAGACATTCCTAGATGACAAAAACCCAACAGAAATGGAAGTATCACAGATGCATCTGGACTCTCTTATGCTCCCATGACTACACAAACTCAGAATCCCTGGTATTGGAAAGGGAGCGTCTAAAGAAAATGATGCACCAATTATCCACAGGCGAAAAGCAAAAAGTCCAAGCAACTCCAGAGTCATCAACGAGACTAGTCCTGATCCCAGCTCAAGGCCGCGCAGGAAAGAGACACTCTGAGGCCTCAATTTCACCAAGATGATAAAGCTTAAGCAACGAAGACGTTGCACTCCTAAGCATACTCTACCATGCTCTCATGGTGAAAGGGGTGTTGTGGTGAAAGGAAAATCGTCAAATCAATTCTGCTTTGTTAAGAAGGTGAAGTGATATGTTAGGCCATTCTTTATGGCACTTGCCACAAAGGGTATCTTACTCATCCTCATATAGGTAACAATGTTAACAGAAGCGTTGATTCCCTACACGAACAACAAGTCCCACACAGACCTGAGTTGATACTTCCTCACATACCTCTACAAATAACATCAAGCTACACACATCCTTAGCCCCTCCCATAGGACTGCCCAATACAACACTCAGAAGCCAGGAAGGATCGGCCTCTACATCGAATCAGACCAACAGTATCTCACCCAGTTTAAAGCTTAGCCCGGTATCTCTACCCCCTACTTCCATAAGAGCCTCACTCAAATGATCCCCGTTACTGACTGGAGACTTCCAATACGATACCTGTTCTACAAGTCATAGTGCTAGTACTAAGCCTGGGCAGTAAATTTCGTTCCACTCGCGGAATTTGCGATATTTTGACATTTTCGCGTTCCGCGGAGAGCGCGAAAATGTCAAAACTTTCGCAATCTGCCGCGAAATGGAAATATTTTTCTTGTTCGCACTTAAAAAATGCATTCTCGCATGCGCGGTCGCGTCTTACAGGGTCCCTGCGTTCGACGACGAGTTTTCCTATCCGTTCGTGTGCGCCACGAGATGTTGGATTGTTGGTAACCGGTCACGCTATCCCGCAAGAGTTTGGGATCGCGAGCACGTCATTGCGATTGCAAACATGTCATTCGACCCGGAACAGGAAATAAGCATCGCGAGCAAGATGACCGCGCCCATTAGCGACCGCATGGGCAAGTTGGAGATATGAAACACATCGCGAACGGGCAGGAAAAGCAATCTCCGCATCTTCGCGAAAGTTCCACGTGCTCGCGGAGATTTTGCGCAATTCCGCCCACCCTTAGCCAGTACACATTTATTAAAACTCTACTGGGGTAAACCCTCTAACATACTCTAGCCCCTGACTCTTACAAGCCAACTAGTGGCTACTATGTCTTCTAAAAATGGACTAGCCATTGTCTTACTCAACGCCAATGGACTTATGCAATACTTTAAATGGACAAACCATCTCATACCTCAATTTGCGTAAACATGAAGTAGTATTCCTATAAGAAATGCACCTCACGCAAAAGAAGCAGGCAAACTAAAGACAGAATGGGTAGGAAATGTATATTACTCATGCATATCCCCACCACACAATAATGTTATGGCAGCAACCAAAGTATATAGGAAAAAATTAGTTGTCATCATGATATTTAAAGCCCTTCCAGTCCACATTATACAGACCTGGCTAGACCCAGATATCCAAAATGTACTTCTCAAACTACAAATGCAACAACAAACACTGATTGTAGAACCTATCCATTCCCTGGTGAGGTACAAGCACACTATTTCAGAAATATGAACAGACTGTTGCTCTTCCTTCCACATGGCAAAATCCTAGTAGGGAATGTTTGGAGTCTAATCCAGAGTCCTTACGTGGATAAATCACAAAGTATGTGCATTCAAACCCAAAGGAATGGCACCTACTACAGGACACAATTTGAGACTTCTTGCTGGTTGACCCATGGCACCTTCAATACCCCATTGACGCAGACTATACCTTTACTTCATGTGTATATGGCATGCATACAAGCATAGACTACTACTGAGCAACCAGCAACCTTCTCCCGAGTGTCAGGATGACTGACATAATAACCTGTAGCATATCAGACCATGATACATTGATAAAAATAGATCTTGGTCTCCAAAAGCCACGAGAAGTAATTGCAGATTTAATACATCCTATTAAAAGTTACGTGATGACAACAAATTCCTCTGAGTGTTTCTAACCACCTACCTGGCCGACAGCGAAAACACAGTTACATCCATGCAAATGCTGTGGAGGCAGGGAAAGCTAGCATATTAGGAGAGTTAATGCATGATTCATCCATACGCAAAAAAAATGAGACCAAGAGTATACCTTACTAAAAGAGGTTAACACTCTCACTTTTACATACACCCATGATCACATCTCAAAACCTCTACACTCTTTACTACAGGCGAAGCACACCCTTAATGTACTGATGAGACCCAATTGAGAATGGCACTCTTCCATCCACGACAATGCTAATACAGAACAAGGCACATTGATAACACACCCTATGAATATACTCGCGACCTTCCAAGAATGCTACTAATCATTATACACTTCAGAAATGAGGGACACACTAGAGCATGAAGGCTGATTTTTTGCCCACTATCGACTAAATTCACTTTCTCCGGGACAAGCCAAATCATTAGAAGTAGAGATCTCTGCAGGGGAGCGATAGATACCTTGCCCCAGGATCAGACGGCTACCCCTCTGAGTACTGTTAACATAGCGAGAATAGTCCCCCTGATGCAATAACTATTTGTGAAAATATTATTGGAAACACAGCTGCTGCCTGAACGTAACACAGCCACTATTTCCTCACTGTTGAAACCTGAGAAAGATACATTGGATTGTGGGAGTTATAGACTGATTTCACTGATCCTTGTAGAGTAAAATATACACACCAAGGTGTTGGCCACTAGAGTAGCAACATTACTAACTTCCCTGATACACCCTGCGCAACTGAGATGTGTCCCCATCACTTCTTAGCATCCCACCTTCTGTCACTCTCTCATGTGTTGTGGCAGGTGAGGAATGGTAAAGAAAAAATGGTTGCATTGTTGTTGGATATGGGAAAAGGCTCTGACAGGGTATAATAGGGATGTAATGTTACAGGTATTGGAAAAATTGGGAATCAGAGAGGGCTTTCTCACTAAAAAATCAAATGGTAGTACTCCAATCCCACCACTTCCATATCATGTAATGGCTTCCAACTACCCATCATTAAGTGTCCAAAGGGGAGCAAGACAGGGATGCCTCATGCCACCCCTTCTCTTCATCTTGGTGTTAGAAACATTGGCAACAGCAAGAAGAGCTGAACCCATCATTCAAGGGACTGACACTTGGGAGAGGTTAACACAAAGCACTACTGTACATGGACAACATCCTAATAACACTCTCAGATCCACAAAATTCAATTGATGCCTTAATGGATCAAATATATACATTTTCAGTCTTCTCTGGGTACTGCATTAAGTGGAGAAAATGGGAAGCCCTCCCACTAACCCCTGCAACAACCATGGGGCTAGGAACCACTCCCTTTCACTGGCCCCTTACAATCTTAAGTACCTGGGGATCAGAGTCAACAGCATCATAATGTAATAAGTGGCAACCTGAGCCCACTCCATCAAAAGATTCAGGGAGACATAGCCTATTGATTCAAACTGAATCTTTTGTTATGGAGGAAAGTATATCCCAACAAAATGAACATAATGAATCACCTTAGCTAAACTTTTCTATGATTCCCCTATTCATACCACCCAAAATATAATTATGGAAGACATACTTATGGCAAGGCATAAAGCCCAGACTTAGAAAGTCAAGTTACATGCATCCACAGAATGTGGTCGTCTTTGCCTTCCACAAGTAGACTCCTATTGATCAGTCTTCCAGCCAGCACAACTTAGACACCGCCTACACACTACATTAGAAACACATTTAAGTGTTAAGAAGTAGAATGGGATAATGGAAAATGCTGCATGGATTAGAATGATATACACTGATGATAAGTGTCAAACATAAGCATGTGATAATTCACGATAAACCACTTTTGTGATCTTTATGATAAAGCACTCTATAATTCACGTGATAGTCTATGCCTGGTGTAGCAGATATAGAATGTTTCAGATACAAAAGTTCATAGCAAGGGAAACTTCTGGGACAATGGTGTTGTATGCATAGCTGGTGCAATTTTTCCATGCATTTACAAAGCGAGCATTAGGTACAATAGACCAACTAGTCATGAACAGCAGTCTTAAAAAAACGTTTTCAGAAGTTCAGAAACCTCTAAAACTACCAGAGGCTGAGACAATTTGTGCATAACCTTCTGGGACTACCTGTAATAGATGTACCAGAGTTCCATATTCTGATGTATCTGCTTAAATGGGGTGCCTATAAGAAAACGGTCTCATGTCTATATAAAACAATTTCTGACCAATTATTTTTCCACCCAATTCCAGGTGACCTAGGAAAATGGTGGTTGGAGAGACACATCCATGACTACATGGAAGAAGATTCTGGGACAAAACACTATTTAATCATGACAAACACCTTTCAGAAGCACAACTTAAATACAGTTACTACAATATATTATATAGGTGTCACTAGACACCTGGCAGGCTGAACAAAGGAGGATTAACCAGAGATCTGTAGAGCTGAAGATGCTAAGCCCCGACTAGCTAACTAATTACCACCATGGCTGTAGCTGCCTTACTGGTCACACACGCCACACTTTTACGTGACACAACAGATGACCCCGAGGTCACAGAGAGCAGATGTAGATGTCTCATAAAAGCCTAACTTGCAGCCAAACTCTGCATACTTTGCCTTTGGAGGTCAAGTAAACCTCATCCAATAGATATATGGTTAAGAGAAATGCAGAGTGTGAGCGAGAAATATACTGATTGAATGATCAATTAAAAAAATTCCTGACTAAATGGGGTGACTACTTAACAGGCCAGACCAACCAGTATTTGGCAACTCTTGATTAGGACTCACAGACAGTAGATGCGCAGAGGAATGTGCGATCAGCTGCAGAGAACTACATAGATTCACCAACTGACAACATTTACCTATGAACTGACGAGTACCACTTGATTTAGACCGAAGGTATACCGTTGTTACAGAGAGAAGACAGACAGAGAAAAAAACATTTGTCATAAACTTTCTTTCAGTAAGAATAACTTCCATGATTTTCCCTTGAATGTCTCACCTCGACTCTCACTTCCCCAAATTCCCCACAATAAGGGACATTTTTATTACCCAGTTTGCATCAGGTGTGCACCACGCAATGTGGTATATGCATGACGCAAGTCTTAAGTGAGATTTATGAAGCCACACAAGTCCACTTTGGGTTGGCTGGAGTGGATCTATAAATCAGGGAGTTTATTTATGAGCCGGTTTGTGTCACGTTTGCACCATGCAAAGTGGTACATGTGTGATGCAGAATTTACATGCAATTTATGAAGCCACCGAAGGAGACTTTGCGTGACGTTTAGTGGCTTCATAAATATGGAGTAAAGCATTGCAGCGCAAATCGGTGTGTTGCCTTACTCTGCGCAAGGGAGGCATTCCGTGGGAGTTGCATGGGTGTTCCCATTAAACTCCACAATGCACTGAAAAAAGAGAATCCGAAAAACTGGCATCTGCTCAACAGTGTAACCTTCACTATAGATACATCACACTTAGCTGGACACAAAGAAAAGGACCTGCGTACCTATTTGGTCCAACAACACTGAGAACCATCTGGATCTAAATCTATTACCGATTTTTGGGGTATCAGTAGGAGGATTGGGCATTACACCATAGGAAATTACACAGCTTGCCAGAAGAATAACACCGATTAAGCATTTAAGTATGATGAAGTTGAATGTATTCTGAAAGTTAGTCAAAAAACGCAATCCCAATGTATCCAATACGATCTGCCGAATGTGGCCTTAGCAAAACGTCCCAATGCCCCCAAAAAAGTGCTACTGTATTCTTCAAAACAGGTACTGAATCGTGTGGAAAGCTGCTAATGCACATTTAGTTGAGAATACCACTTCCAAGAATAATGCTCACAATGAAATGACATGATAAGTGGTTGATACTGTACACTATTTAAAATGTGCATCCAAAAACGATAGAATTTGGACAAAACAGATGCATTTTTAAAAATGACACTCTCCATAACGCACTTAATGAAAATTCACTGAGCACAAGTACAGCTGTTTTCTCACTCCCATTCATTCTTCCACTGCGACTTGGTCAGCAGTCTAGTCGTTCTTTTAGCTTTGACTGACAAAAGCTCTTACTTTGTCTACTCAAGACTTTACTGCGAAATAGGCAACTTGGTTGCTCACTACCCCTCTGTTTGTAACCCTCTGATTCGGCTGTATTGTAATTGTAAATATATTTATATAGCGCTTATGACCCCTGATGGGGCATTGAAGTGTTTTTTCGGTGAGTAGCACGCTACTCCAGACCCCAAGAGAAGCAGTTAGTAGGTCAGAAACATTTTTCCTTGTTTCTTTTTTCTTGTGCATTGGTTGTGTGAAGATTGTGCTCTTGATTTCTCGAGTGTTTAGTACAGGGTGTGATAGGTAAGTAAGTAAATGCTATTTGACCACGCTTTTTGATTTTGATAGGATTTGTAATTGGCTTTAGTCATTCCCCTATGCTAGGGCCACCAACCCCTTTCCAACTCCACTATATGTCTCTGCCTCCTCCACTATATGTCTCTGCCTCCTCCACTATATGTCTCTGCCTCCTCCACTATATGTCACTGACTCCTTCCCGATTTTTGAGACTGTATACCTCTCCCTTGTGGACTAGCTTGCAAAGTGAGCAGACAGCCTAAAGGCTTGGCCCAAAAACACCAGGTATAATATAAAATAATGTATGCATTTATGTTCCTCGTTGGATTATTTAGAGCACAGACAATTGTTGTCTAAGTCTATGTTATGGTATGTAATGTTAAGATATTTGTAAAACACATTTATCACCCGAAGGTCTATTGGCACTGGAGCCAAGGGGGAAGAGAGTCAGTAAGAAAATTACATTACAAAGAGATAATGTTTGCACTAAGTGCATGTTCAACTATTAATTCACAGCTATACATTTGAAATATATTTGAGTATATGTGAAATCTTCACTTTCATGCTCTGACTAATCTACCATGCCTGGGGTCATATACCCCTCTAGTGATCTTGGGCCCCCATTGTTCTGCTGTGTAAGTAGTGGTGATTTTATCTGCCTTTTTAGTCTCCACCTGCTTCTGTGGACGTGGTAAACTATTTCCTCTGCTGTGGATTGTTGACTGTGATTCTTATACCTAAATACAGTGGTCGATATTGTATGATTGCAATAACTTGGAAAGATGAGATATTCTTTTTATATTTATGTTTCTGATGATGTCCTGTTGATGCACTGTTTCATTGTTACATAAGTTTCGCCTAAACGTACCCCTGGAATTCTGTGAGCGTTCATAAAAAGTCAGACATATACTTCTGCATTCATTCGCCATCTTTTTCAGGCAATTTCTGCGCATTCCAAACCACAATAAAATGTATTTAAAAAGTAATTAAGACTGCAATCGTTAGGTAACTTCTGTAAACCATCGCATATTCAGTTTATAGGATGCAGACATGTTCTCTCATAACTGCATTGCATCAGACATCTCAGTGGATTACATGACTCACGTCTTTTGCGGGCAGGATAAATTAAAGAATAAATTACTAAATTGTGAAACAGAGGAAATCTCGCCACACTCACTCTTGCCAGACTAAGACAGTGATCCTCAAAGAACGAGCTAGACCACAAAGCTTTCCACAAAATCCATCCATTAGTTACTGGCACGACACAGACAAGCTGAAATATACATTAGCATGTTATAAATACTTAGTTCTAAGCATTTTGACATTGAAAAGTTCAAGCTTTGTTGTTTTGTGATCTGCACAAAAGCAAACCAAGTAAAAGTTAAACATGACAAATTTTACATTTGAAAATGTTTATCTGGGTCTATCACTTCGTCTCTTCTGAACCTCCTACAAACACAATCCTCTATGTTCCATATGTATATATTCCAATGAAAGATTTGAATTGAATGGGTGTGAATGTTTAATTACAAGGTGACAATGAGAATTAGAGAAAGACTTACGGATTTAAATCTCTTCCATATGTTTCCTGCTTTTCTGCCTTTCCAGGTGTATATTCGTTCTGCTGGTCCATTGTCAACTATTATGTAATTGATAAAGCTGGATTCTTATCTTATCGTACCTTACCATTCCTAAGAATCCTCAGGTCGACTGGACCTTTCTACCTGCTGAAAAGTGTGAAGGGAAGAAAATCCAATTTCTCAATATAGCAAATTAAACTTCGACTCTATACTTCAAAAATCACTGACTCCGAATTAAAAAATGTAGGGGTTTATTACAAAGCCAAAAATAGTTGCACATACAAGCACCTCATAACGAGGTTAAGAAAATAATTGGGCACTAATACAAAGAATATCCTACGCAGGAGTCTCATCCGACTCAGAATAAGAAGAATAGTTAGCTCCAGAAGCATTAGGCAACCAATAACTGCTCCAATCTCTATGTTAGAAGTCATTAACATAAAAAGAAAAAACAATTAGTCTATCCCTACACTATCTCTAAAATTACATCCCTATTTAGCATTGTTCCCAGGCAAGAGAGTAAAAGGTGCTTAAATCAGTAGCCAAAGCTATAGAGCTCGTTCCAAGATACTCCTTCTAGCTTTCCACCTAATCCTCGACTGCCCAACCCTCGCGGCACTGTTCCTAATTCAAAATCACAAAATAGTAGAACACGCCCTCGTCACATCTCCTCGGCCAGGTCTTCCTCCTGTATTTTTCCATCGAAACTCTTACTTCATCCAAAAACCGTTGGAGTGACCTTGGGTCCCAGGCACCTTCTCCGCTGAAAGTATCGTATCTGCATTCCAGTGTACTCCCATGGTTGCTTCTCCTACCGTCCTAACTCCTAAAACAAAGGGTTAATCTTCCTAACGAGCTAGGTGTCCTTGCACCTGCAACAGAAACATGGGAACGAGAAACTTTCCACTCTCTGATATCTGCTGACTTTTCTAAAACCCAGAGCCTTTCCAAGGGAAGCAATTTTTGGCCTACAATAGTCAGCTAACATAATAACGAATAGGCCTTTCTCTTAAACGTATATGCAGTCAGGCCTTGGCATTTAAACATACATTTCTAAAATCACATTAAAAGCATTGATTACATTACTCTCCATACATGAATAATCAAACTACACATGCAGACTTTAATATGGTGCACGTTTAAACCTAATGCATCACATTATACGTGAACTAATTCATTATGCATCATCTAAAGTACACTTTCGATTAAACACTGAATTGATCTTCATAAATGACATGATTACATTAATATTCGCACTATTATATGCAACTTTAGTACTACATTTCTAATATCACACGTTAATATATTTCCTCTAAATATATGGGTGCGGGCTACTTGTGATTATGATGCACCCCTACAATTTCAGAATAAGATGGCGCTCTATCATAATGTTAATGAAATATTTTATATAGTGTACCCTTCACCAACGGAATGGCTAAATGACTACATTGGACATTGGCAGCACCATTGGCACCACTGTTATGCCTAAGGAGATGGAACTGATACGTGTGACTGGTAACCTAGCATATAACGCAATTATAAACATTTTCTAGTTGATTATATTCTGTAGTGACAGGGAAGTCTGCCAATTACTTAAAAGAGAACTAAAATAGAGACTCTAGTATTTCATTATCCACTTTCGTGTGAACCTCGGCCTGGCCCTACCTGTCTACGAATACCCAACATTCTTTCTTCTAGAGGTCCTTGACTTGGGTTTCATTTTCAGGTCTGGCTAGACTATACCGTATGTGATCTGCGTTGGCACCACCAGCATGTTGATTTCCTTGAACACAGAATTTGCGTTTGCTTGGCCAGAAGTTCTGTCCTTCCACTGAAAAAGAATACTTTTCCAATTAAAGTTTTGGTCTTGTGGAAAGCTTATGCTCAATACAACAGAACTGGGTTGGTACCGTGATAAGTGAACGATGAAGACTATAGGCCTGGTTGGTTCACTGGAAATCTTTTGTCAGAGACCATATGTCTGTAATATGTTTATTATGAAAACAAATGCAGTAGGCCCAGCACATTTAATGTAGAAAGCACATGTTAAAGCAAATAGGCATTTATGGGAGGATTGTTATCATACTGTGTATATTTTTTACATGGGTCTCACACATTACAATAGTAAAAAAGAGTTTTGGTGTTGGTTGCCTTTCTGAAAAATCCCCTGGGTAGAACATTTGTAGTGTGGTAATTCTTCCCTCTTAAAAAGGATATGTTTTATTTTGCCAACTTTTAATTTTGTATATGTGTCATTTTATGACTGTGTGCTTGAGGGATGCCTTGAAGGAAAGCTTACTCTCAGTATGTTTGAGTTGGTTATGGTGACTGTTGGAAATGACCATCTTTTGCGTGAATACCCTAGATTTGTTTTCCTTCACTACACTATGTTTGGCTGAATCCATTTCTGTTGGCATTAGAACTCTTCCCACTTTACTCCTGCTAACCTATGGTAAAGTGCTTGTGCTCTCCCTTCTGAACATGGTAAAATAGGTATACACCTAATTGGTACATTCAATTTACTTGAAAGTCCCTAGTAAATGGTAGTATATTGGCCTTGGGCCTGTATATTAAATGCTACAAGTGAGCTGCAGCATTCATTGCGCCACCCATTAAAATAGCACTGTAAAACATTTGTCAGGCCTGCCATTGCAGCCTGTAGTGCAGGTTTACAACTGTCATTCAACCAGGCAAAAATACACCTTTTGCCAGGCTTAAACCTTCCTTTTTAATACTTATAAGTCTTCCCTAAGGGAGGCCCAACAGTTCAATTGGCAGGGTGCATGGTAGTTAAAAAGTAGGACATGTTTTTTAAGGTGTTACATATCCTGGCAGTGAACCCCCCCCCCCCCCCCCCGCCCCCAAGTCGTTTTTTGCTAAACCAAGGCCATACTAATCCTCCTTGATCTTTCTTCGGCCTTCAACATGGTCAACCACGAGATACTAGTCGAACGCCTCAAACACAGGATGGGAATGGATGGGGCTGTTCTTGAATGGTTCAGGTCCTTCCTCCATAACCGGTCACAGAGATTCTTAATTAACGGCAACCTGTCTGCTCCCTCTCCGGTTACTGTTGGAGTCCCTCAAGGATCAACCCTGTCCCCAACCCTCTTTAACCTTTACCTAGAACCGCTTGCCAAAGTAATACACACAGCAAATATCTCCTACCACATGTACGCTGACTCCCAGATCTACATCAAAATCTCCTCCCTCGAGGAGATTCTATCCCCGAATGTGGCCTTGAAATTGACTGTCCTCTGGCTCTCCTCCAGCCAACTCAAACTCAACACAAAGAAGACAGAATTCCTACTAATCTCACCTCAGAAAATCAACCATGAGACTCAGATGTGGATAAAGGCCATCACACCCTTCCTTGACACTCTCGACCTAAAAATGGCAGTCCAGGCACTAGTCATCTCTAGACTAGAATATGGCTGCTCTTCCCTCTCTGGCTTACCCAAGCTCTCCCTGGCACCTTTAAAAGCCTGCCTCAATGCAGCCGCCAGACTACTAACAGGCTCAAGGAAATTCAACCACATTTCACCTCATCTGAAAGCTCTGAGTTGGCTTCCTCTAGAGGCCAGAATCCAAATCAAATTGGCATGTATCACGCACACGGCATTATACTCAAACTCCCCTGCATATGTTGCCCATTAACTTGTGTTATCCAGATGTACCAGAAACTCCCAGTCCACCAGAGACCTCTTGCTCCAACCTGCACATTTGCAGAAAAAGAAAACGTACAATCGGGCCTTCTCTGGGGCCGCACCAAGAATATGGAACTCACTCCCGCCTACCATTTGAAGAATCCCTTCTATGGCTCATTTAAAAAAAGATGCGAAAGCCTTCCTAAAGGGCAAATTCCTTGCCTAAATCTTTCCTTCTAATTTCCCAGAGACCTTGCTCTACCTCCGACTAGTGCATCCCCTGGAGTACTTAGTCACTATCCACCCGGCATACCACAGTGGAACTTGGGACCTTGCGTTTCTCACAAAATGTGATTGTAAATTGTACATACTTGCCCTTTATCCCTTATGTATCCAGCCCCCCCCCCCTAGTCTTTTATATACTACTGTTGTTTACTGTAAAGCGCTCTGATACCCGAACAGGTCAAGTTTGCGCTCTATAAAACTCAAAATAAATAAATAAAAAATAAACATGTGGGTTGTAGATTAGAAGACGTGAAGGTTAGTAGTTCAAACTATATATGAATGAGCCCCTGAAGTGTCTTTCCAAGTGCACAGAGATTTCACATGATTGACTCTGTTTCTATGTACACAGCTATTTTTAAAATTCAGACAAATACCTTGTCGATGCCATGTTGTTCATTCATATATTGTTTGACCTACTAACCTTCACATCTTCACTGTCCTAATCTACAACCCACTCGAGAAAACTGTTGTTTCTCTGACATATGAGCCTACAGGCCCACCCATTAGACTAATCCTGCTGACACTTTTGCAGTGGAAATAAGGTGGCTCCTTCAGTCCTGATGAAGACCCGCTGCTTCCGCCTTGAGTGATCGCTCCCCTCGCTGCTCCTCACAGCGTGGTATCGTATTGCTGCATTGTAACCAAGTTGTGATATCTGCATAGCTCCATTTTTAGTAAGCTTCGTAATTTCATAGCGCTATTATCCCACAGCGCTTACATTGCTTTGATTGCATTGTTGTGTGTGATTTCCCCCGGCGCCCTGCTCTGACCTCCCCTCCATTTTGATCCTGCTGTTGTTGTGTTCCCCTGAGCCCGCCACGCCTCCCAGCTGAGCCGCCCTCCCACAAGCACCCAAAAGCATTCCCCAAACCTCGCAGCGCTGTGATTCACTCGCTGCTTCCGCCTTGAGTGATCGCTCCCCTCGCTGCTCCTCACAGCGTGGTATCGTATTGCTGCATTGTAACCAAGTTGTGATATCTGCATAGCTCCATTTTTAGTAAGCTTCGTAATTTCATAGCGCTATTATCCCACAGCGCTTACATTGCTTTGATTGCATTGTTGTGTGTGATTTCCCCCGGCGCCCTGCTCTGACCTCCCCTCCATTTTGATCCTGCTGTTGTTGTGTTCCCCTGAGCCCGCCACGCCTCCCAGCTGAGCCGCCCTCCCACAAGCACCCAAAAGCATTCCCCAAACCTCGCAGCGCTGTGATTCACTCGCTGCTTCCGCCTTGAGTGATCGCTCCCCTCGCTGCTCCTCACAGCGTGGTATCGTATTGCTGCATTGTAACCAAGTTGTGATATCTGCATAGCTCCATTTTTAGTAAGCTTCGTAATTTCATAGCGCTATTATCCCACAGCGCTTACATTGCTTTGATTGCATTGTTGTGTGTGATTTCCCCCGGCGCCCTGCTCTGACCTCCCCTCCATTTTGATCCTGCTGTTGTTGTGTTCCCCTGAGCCCGCCACGCCTCCTAGCTGAGCCGCCCTCGCCCCTCCCCCTCCGCTATCCATATATGACAGTAGTTCCCGCGCGCAGCGTCCACGCGCAGCGTCCGCGCCCAACCCGCGCCGAAGGTGCGCCAAAGGTAAGCCCGTCTACGCCCGTCCGCGCCTGGACCGCGCCCAGCGCCAGACCCCCTGCCCCTCGAGCTGCCCAGCCCTCCCGCATTACCTACGATGCCGCCTCCCTCCTAGCCCTCGACCCCGGTCGCGCCCCCAACTGCGTCCTTGCCGCTCCTGGACACACCCATGGCCCTTTCTCCTGCTACTCCTGCAAATTCAGCGGCACCGACAACATCTCTGCTACGTCCACACCACAGATTCCCGACCCCAACCACCTACAATGCATCCTTCTCAACACCCGATCGGTCCATAGGCATGCCATTGACCTATGGAATCTACTAGACACCATTTCCCCGGACATCGCCTTCCTTACGGAAACATGGATGAATGCTTCCTCCGCACCAGACATCACCATTGCCATCCCTGAAGACTATAAGATCACCCACAAAGACCGTACCAGCCACACAGGAGGAGGAATCGCCATCGTCCACAAGAAATCTATCCGCATCTCAACCAGCTCTGACGTCAATCTCGCCAACTCCGAACATCTTCACTTCCAGATCCACATCGACCCCAAAACAACACTCAGAGGCACTCTCCTCTACAGACCACCAGGACCCCGCGCAAAATTCAGTGAAGACATCACGGACTTCATCACCCCACACGCGCTCCCCTCCAAAGATTACATCCTTCTGGGAGACCTCAACTTTCACCTTGAAAAGACCAACGACCACAACACCTCCACCCTCGTGGACAACCTCGCCAACCTCGGACTTAAACAACTAGTCACTTCCCCCACCCACATCGCAGGTCACACACTCGACCCCATCTTCACATCCAGCAATCATATCTCCTTCTGCCACACTACGGATCTCCTCTGGACCGACCACAGCTGCGTTCACTTCATCTACAACAAGCCGAAACCCATCATCCACTCCCAACCTACCCTGCAAAGAAACTGGAACAAAATCACCACGGACCAAATCTCCGCATCGCTCCTTCGAAACTCCCCAGCCCTCTCTTCTAACGCCAACGAAGCCGCCGCCAACCTCACCCTATGGTTATCCAACACCGCCGACACCTTAGCTCCACTGAAAAAACGTCAAAGCAAACCTGGCAGCAAGAAAGCCTCATGGTTCAACGATGATCTCAAGAAGTCCAAGAAACTCTGCCGCTCCCTTGAAAAGGCCTGGAAAAAAGACCCAACCACCAGCACCAAGGACGCCTTCAAAAGCGCCACCCGCACCCACCACCAACTGATCCGAAAAGCCAAGAAAACAGCTTTCAAGGATCGACTTGACAACAACGCCCACAACAGCAAGGAACTTTTCAACATCGTCAAGGAATTTTCCAATCCCTCGGCCAACTCCAACGACATCACCCCCTCTCAAACCCTCTGCGACTCCCTAGCCTCTTTTTTCCACAACAAGATTGCAGACATCCACAACAGCTTTGACAACCAACCCGGAAACCAACCCACCCTACCATCTGCTGACCACCTTCCCCCCGTGAACACCCTTAACGCCTGGAACCCAATCTCCACTGAGGACACCATCCGCCTGATGAATTCCATCCACTCAGGATCCCCCACAGACCCATGCCCTCACCACTTCTTCAACAAAGCAGACTCCGTCATAGCACCGCACCTCCGAGACGTCATCAACTGCTCCTTCAACTCCGCTACCTTCCCAGAAGACTGGAAACACGCCGAACTCACTGCCCTTCTGAAAAAACCAACAGCGGACCCCACCGAACTCAAAAATTACCGCCCCATCTCGCTTCTTCCATTCCCGGCCAAAGTCATCGAGAAAGCCGTCAACAACCAGCTCGCCGCTTTCCTCGAAGCCAACAAATCCCTCGACTCCTCACAGTCCGGCTTCCGAGCCAAACACAGCACTGAGACCGCCCTCATCGCAGCAACAGACGACATTCGAACTCTACTGGACAACGGAGACACAGTCGCCCTCATCCTCCTCGACCTCTCTGCAGCATTCGATACAGTCTGCCACAGCACCCTTCTACAACGCCTCAATAACATCGGAATCCAAGGAAAAGCACTTGAATGGATCACCTCGTTCCTCACCGGAAGAACCCAGAGAGTCCGCCTTCCTCCATTCAAGTCCGAGGCCTCTGAAGTCATCTGCGGCGTCCCTCAAGGATCCTCACTCAGTCCCACCCTCTTCAACGTATACATGAGCCCCCTCGCGGCCATCGCACGCCGACACAACCTCAACATCATCTCCTACGCGGACGACACTCAACTAATCCTTTCTCTCACCAATGACCCTAGCACCGCCAAAACTAACCTACACGAAGGAATGAAAGAAGTTGCCGAATGGATGAAACAAAGACGTCTGAAACTGAACTCAGACAAAACTGAAGTCCTCATCCTAGGTACATCCCCCTCTGCATGGGACGATTCCTGGTGGCCTGAAGCCCTCGGAAAAGCACCCATCCCGACAGACCACGCACGGAACCTAGGCGTCATCCTGGATTCTTCACTCTCAATGAACAGACAAGTCAGCGCCGTATCCTCTTCCTGCTTCAACATTCTTCGCATGCTCAGAAAAACATTTAGCTGGATCCCCCTCGAAACAAGGAAAACAGTTACCCACGCTCTTGTCACGAGCCGACTGGACTACGGAAACACCCTCTACGCGGGTACTACCGCAAAGCTCCAGAAGAAACTCCAACGAATCCAAAACGCATCAGCCAGGCTCATATTAGACATCCCTCGCAACGAACACATCTCTGATCACCTTAAAGACCTCCACTGGCTACCCGTCAATAAGAGGATCACCTTCCGACTGCTTACCCACGCACACAAATCACTCTACGACATCGGACCAGATTGCCTCAACTCTCGACTGTCCTTCTACACCCCCTCCCGCCAACTACGATCTTCCAGCCAAGCCCTCGCCACTATACCTCGCATCAACAAGACCACCATGGGAGGCAGATCCTTTGCATACCTGGCTGCTAAAACATGGAACTCACTCCCCGCCTACCTTCGCCTCACCCAGAACCACCTAGCGTTCAGAAAGCAGCTTAAAACGTGGATATTTGACAAATAACCCTCCTCCCCTTCCTAAGCGCCTTGAAACCCTCTGGGTACGTAGTGCGCTATACAAATTCTATGACTTGACTGACTTGACTTGACTCTAAGAACTCATTGTTCCCCCAAATCCCATTGGGGTCGAAACATTGACTGTCCCTCATTGTGAACCTGTACTTCATATGTATCCACAAGTAGATGACAGCAATTGGTTTACTGTTACTCTTCACAATTGTGTGGTATTCCTCAGTTGTTGCCAACTGATGGCTAGACAGGTTTTTGTATAATGAATGTAAAAATTGTGAATTTCCCAATTTCACCCTTGAAACCCTTGCACGAACACTCTTCCGAGCACCCTATTAATTTCACTTTCTGTCGGAGCACCTTTTGGCAATTGTACAAATTAATTTCATTATGCTGACTATGATATAAACTTGCTAAGATTTCAGACCTATATGAATAATGTGTTTATTTTGGGTGATGTGATTTGTATAAATATTTCCATCCACTTTGACCAACTCTTTTGTACCATTTTTGACTCAGGTCTGGTGGATTATTGGGTTACCCCATTGTTGTGTAACCATCTTACTGACTAAGCAGTGCATTTACTAACCTCCTTTCTCTGGCCCCAGAGAATCTGATAGAAAGTATGAATAGACCCCCAACTGTTTATCTTAACAACGTTTAATAAACATATGTTGAGACTCATGCACATTTCATTGAGGGGGAGGTGTGATAGAAATTCTCTTAACTGTAAATAACAAAGGAATCCTATTTTGGAAAGTCAATTTATATCGCTAATGTCTGACAAAGAGCAGAGATTACCATCCCTAAAAATTGGCCAACTACAGCCCCATCCCCCTCCCACCAGTACCTCAAATACACATCCTGCGGTGGGTGTGGGAGTCAGGAGTTATTTCCCTGTGAGGTGTAATAGTGAAACCATGGTATATGGTATGCTGATTGAATATCTTGCCACACCTCATGAAATACTAAAAGAATCTTGAACAGTGTGTGCTTAAAATAGGCTGTTTTGACAAGACCTTTGTGAGGGACTACCAGTTGAGAAGAAGTCAAATAAAATCAAATAAAATCAAAAAGAGCTTTATTCGATTTTAGACGTATAAAATCACAAAAGCAGTCACAATTTAAAAAGACATTTAAAAACATTTCATAAATTATGTATAAAACTAATTTACATATTATAAAGGGGCATACGTATGGAAAAAAGTTAGCATAAAATGATCAGGATAAGGAAGACATGCATAATTAAAGCAAACCTACATGATTTAATTTGATACATACTAATCTGTTTAAAAAGGGTGTTGGGCATTAATAATTTTCCTAGCTCTCAGTATACTCTTTAAATAACCAGCCATGACTCCAATACAGTAATCACTGTCCAGCAATTGTAAATACAGAAAAGCAGGTCAACATTGCCTCCAATTCCCTTTTCTCAGGAGTGGTATAATCCACCAGGATCTTTCCTTGTCGAAAAATTTACAAAATAAAGTCGCGTGGCTAGTTGATTGTGGGGAAAGATCATCACAGGGGCATAAGCATAACTCTCTAGACCAGTTGTTCATCTCCGGATCGGATAGCTAATCAGTCGGTGAAATGTTCCGATCCTAAAACGTGTTAAAACATATCTGTCATATCCCCCTATACAGCGTAAAATATATGGTTGAATGTCATATGTTATTACAGACAATTGATGTTGTACAACCGCAGGTTTGCTCATTTACAATGCTAGCCTGTTTTTCTCAAGGTGGGACATACAGATTATTTTAAATTCTTTCTGACAGATGGACTTTAAAGTCTCTGGTAAAGTAAAATAATCTGGGCACCCAAGATCATAATTTTTTTTTTTACGTACTGTAACCTGGTAGTTTTAGTTGCATGCTCCAAATTCATTGAGTCTTTCATAATTTCCTTATTTAAGTCTGTGGAGTCGGAGCTCCAAATTTGGTGCCAGAGTAACACAGGTTGTATCTTAATAACATCGGAGATGTATGGGACCCCCAGCTCCATGTGACAGTTAAAAACAGGAGAACTAGCCGGAACTGCTAAAAATAAATCTTAAAAACACGTTTTCAACATATTGAATGGGTGAACAGTCCTGGAAGCCCCCAATTCCTGCCCCATATGTAGCTATGCTTGCATATTTTGCCTTGCAAATCTTTAGGAGAATTTCCGGAGGTCTTTTACCAAGTTTTTTAGAAAAGTTAACTACAGCCGCTGTTGATTTCATAAAAAGAAGGCTCCTACTCCTTATCGCCTGAGTCCAGGAACAGGTGCAGTTAAAAAGAACACCCAGATAAGTAAATGTGTTTGTGGATTCTATTCTGGTTCCACCCACACGGATACTGCTGCTATTTTGCTTTCCCCGCCCGCAAGACATGATAAAAGTTTTCTTCGAGTTCATTTTTAATCCAAGTTTATTCATAAAACCGGTATAAGCAGTAAGTGCCTTTTGTAGACCTATCTGTGTACTTGCCATGAGTTCCGCGTCGTCTGCATAGAGAAGGGAGACTATCGGACGCTTGTTGACATAAGGTGAGTCCCTAGTGTTTGACACCAATTCCTGTTCCAAAGTGTTCGTATAGAGAGTGAACAGGAATGGAGCCAAAACTCAACCTTGCCTTACTCCCCTCTCTACTTTGAACGACGCAGTACATTTCCCTTTCGTTCCATATCGTATCTTGGCTTTTGCCCCTGAATAAATTTGTCTTAAAATCTGTACCAGTGCCGGTTCTACCTTTAAATTGGTCAAAATAGTCCACAGCTTATTGTGAATAACACAGTCAAACGTGGCCGTGAGGTCAACAAAAGCCAAGTAAAGTCTCCCAGCTTTGGCCTGTGTGTATTTTCCAATTAAAATGCTGAGATTGAGGACCTGCTCATTTGTGCCTAAACCTGATCTAAAACCAAATTACACATCACTTAATATACTATTTTCTTCAGCCCACGTCTGGAGTCGATCTAAAACTATTCTACCTGCAACCTTCATCAAAGAGTCTAATAAGGAGATTGGGCGATAACATTTCCCTATCTCCTTTTTTAAAAATTGGCACGATTAAAGACTCTAAGCAGGTAGTGATGAAACCTTTCGCACAGCATGCTTGAAGGACCCGTGTTAACAATGGGGACCATAATGACGGAATCGATCTAAACAGATCAATTGGCACCCCATCCGGGCCGGGGCCTTGCCAGACTTACTGGCTTTTATTGCCGCTAATACATCTTTATGTGTGATCGAAAAATCAATTGGTATAAAAGAGGCAATACCCCCTTCCGACTGGTTCCTCTACTCTGTTTCCATCTTTGGGTTATAGACAGAGGAGAAAAAATCTACCCACGTTTTCTCATCTATTGCGACTTCTATTGTGGGGGCTTTCAGATTTATTCATAAAAAATGGTGCCTTCACAGCCCGCCAGAACAAGGTGCTATCTTTGTTCAGCAAGGCCTCGTGGAGGGTATCCCATGCTTTTTCTTTTATTTCTTTTTTTCATATTCTCCTTGCCTCGTTATAAAACTTCCTACATCTCCTAACTTCCTCCTTGTCTCTCACTGTCTTATGAAGGGCTTCTTTTAAGTTTGTATATGCTTTTGTACATCTCGAATCAAACTACCCATTCCTACGGGCATGTGTACCCTTGCTCTCCACATGCAGCAACTTTTTAATAGTTGTTGTAATTTGGGAAAATGAACTCAGTATCATTTCATGAGAGCTGGATTCGTCCAGACAGTTTAATATCGAATCATACGCATTGGTGACAATTTGTTTGTTAAACTCCTGCGGGTCTTGACCATCGCAGTGTATAACCATTCTGTCTTCCTAGTTCGAGGTTGTGGGTCCACACTACGTGATTGCTGTGTTTACGCTCTAAAATTTTTAGGAAGGTGAAGTTGACACTATGGGGCAGGTGATCACTTAAAGTGTTTTTGTGCATTTTATAGCCCTTGATATAGTGTGCATATCTGTTGGGAGCGATTATAATATCCATTGTGGATTCTACCTATAAAGGTATGCCCAAAGTCCACCCTAGGTGAGCATAGACGATTAGCAAAGTCAAGATCGTGTGAGAATAAGATCTCGTTTAGCATCTCACCCTCTCAGAATGCACAAAGTGGATCAAATGGTCGTCATCCTCTAGTGTTAGTCCACATTTACCTAACCCGGCTAACGGGCACAACCCAACATTAAAGTCACCTCTATCTTTAAAGCCCCAATAAGATTTGATACATATCCACAAATTCCCCCCTTTGGTCTCCCATATATTGAATGAATTGCAGGAGTATGTAGCGTGTTAAATCCGTTTATGTGCACTTCCTCGATCGCCCAGGTTTCTTGTAGGCAGATTATGTTGAATTTATTAATAAAATCCCCCCATACTATATTGTTCACCTTATTTTTGAGACCTGCTATGTTCCAAAAGAGAACACTAACTGATTTGGGTGAAGTTACTCCATTGACAAAATCAGTCGTAACAGTAGATTCCGACCCAGGATTCAGTCCTGGTGAAGAGATTCTGTTATCGCCCAGTATTGTCTCAACCCTAAATGGTGAGCTGGCTCCGAAATTTCTTCACCAGGTATAATGTTAAGCATCAGTTCGCTTATGGGGGAGCTATACTGGTTATTCAAGTCAACTTCATTTGGTTTTTCAATTTCATAACCTTTAACAGGTACCTTGTGATCAGAGCTAGTAGATAGTCATTCATTATCACTCAGGGATTGAAGAGGCCCAAATTTGTTAGACACCTATATGTTGTAAGCTGGGTAGTCGGTTACTATTTTTCCGAGCTAACTGATTGGTAGAAAAAACCTAAAGAAAGGATATGGGTAATACTTGTTTCTTGGCATCTTAGCAAATTTTCCTTTACTAGGGATTGTGATCCTAGTGAGAGGACAAAGCAGTCACCTTGAAGGATTTTTCTGCTATCTCCGGCCAGCCAATTTTGCTAACCATTTTAAACTCTCTGAACATATCCCTTGTCAGCCCAGTTCTACTCCCCAGGTAATGTAAAGTTTTATTCCTCAATGCCATCCAAGTTTCTTTTTCCTCTGGGGCTAGAGCTGCAACATTGGCTAAAATTACAGACAAAGGAGTGGCTGCCGGAGGTAAGTTAAGGGTCTGTGGTCTCCTTTCATTTTTCGTAGCACTACAGTGCGTCAAGTGTGTAGCTGATTTTACCTCACCCTTCCCGCTCCTGCCTAGATAGTGTCCCGGTCTCCCTATCCTGGTTTGCCTAAGCATATCTCTGCTAATTGTAAAGAGTTGTGAGTGATTCCTTCTGGGTTAAAGTGTGTCCCAGTTCCCTCACCCCTAACTCTTCCCCCTGCCTTTTTTGTTCTGGGATAGGCTCATTCTGCGTTTCACACTCAGGCTGTTGGTGTGCACTTGATGGTATAATATTATGCATACTCCCACTTGGAATGGTCGGGTTCAACTTTTCCAAAACTTTCACTAAACCTACTTCAATTTTGTCCTGCCTAATTGTCAACTCATTGATAGATTGTTTGACTGTATCAGTTAATACAGAAATTAAGCTGGACAAAATCCCAATCTCAGTAGTAGGTGCCTTGCGTTTGTTTTTGAAACAGGATATATTAGCAGTGCCTGGCTTACTCTGATTTTTACCTTTTGGGCCCTGCTGTGTTTTCGAGTTAGTCTTTGGGAACCTAGCTTTCTGTGGGGTTGTATGTGCACCATTTGACTGAGTCTCCAGGGTTTCAGCACTTGGTAACTTACAGGATTTTTTAGCGGGCGGTTAAGTATCACTTTCTACTTCACTGGTGGAGATATCATCAGCAATAATCTGGATACACCTGTTTTTCAAGTCAAATACTCAGAAAATAATTTGGCATGTTCCCAAGTGCGAGTCCCAATAACCTCACACAGCCCACATTTAAAAGCAGCTTAGATATAGTTCCCTAGTATTGGAAGTGCAGACCCATCCTCATTACATGGTAACTGAAGATAACTTATGGCACATCTGGGCTTCTTGTATTCTTATACTAATTTCTGCCAACAACTTTCGATTTTCTTGAAGAAACTCTTACCAAGGTATAGTCGGAATAGACCTAAAAAGGTAGATTGTGGTAAGAGACTCATCTTAATTATATCACATCTACCTATTAAACCAACATTTAGTCTTCCCCATTCTCTGAGCAAAGCTTGGGATTTCGCGAAAAGTAAATCGTAATTTAGAGATATTATCGTATCCATGTTAAAGGATATTTTGACTCCCAAATACCAAGTCGATGTAACATATTGGGAGTCAGAATGATCAGGTTCCCTATTAACGATAACCTGCATTTTGTCCAAATTAAGCTTATACCCAGAAACTTGTCCGAAAGTGCTGGCAGCATCCTCTATACCCTGCAGCGCCTTTGCATGGGAAGAGGTGAGAATGGCAATATCATCTGCATATGTCTGCATATGTCAGTAACTCAGCCTTCCATGTATGCAGGCACAAGGGTGGAATAGCGGAAGATAACTTAAGAGCCTTGATATATACAGGTCTAAATATAAGGCAAACAATAGTGGAGACAGGGGGCATCCCTGTCCAGTATTGTGGTAGATACAGATCGATGCAGATAACAACCCCATGCATGTGATCCTTAGCGTTAAACAGGAATAGAGTGTTTTACTCCTGGAAAGGAATCCGGTTCCAAATCCCATGGATGCCAGAAGGGTCCACAAATAGTGCCAGGACACCCTGTCAAATGCTTTTTCTGTATCCAACAGGATCATTCCAGCAGGGCATCCCAATCCCTCTGCCACATCCAGAGCAGTTATAGATAGATTTATGTGCAAAATGGAGTTGCATGAGGGAACAAATGCATGGTGCATTGGGTCTACCAATGAAGTTATAGCCCCGGCCAGTTGATTGGATAACACTCCTGTGGCTTGATCTTACAGACAGGGGAGAAAAAGGGGCCTTGGGTGTGGAACAAGGTGTTCCTCTCCTGAACAGGATGACCTGCTGGTGTTGTACTCAGCCCTTCATGAGCTTCAAAGGATAGCCTAAGGGCTGTACCCAGACCATTCCTGATTTTAGAAGATGCCTGCCCTGTCACTGACAAATGCAACCCACACCTGGGCATGCCTGCCCTTTTTTCCCTAGACAGACTGGAGCCAAACCCAAGGAAAAGCGAAGAAGGGACCAAAACCAGTTTAGGGTTAGATGGAGGGAGTGTCCCCCAAATGCAGGCTGGCACTGAGTATAACTGTGGCACCCTCAGAACCTCTTGTCAGAACACTCCTCGACTTGTGGAGACACAGAAGAAGGACTGCCCTGCTGTCTGAAGCCTGAAGGAAGACAGGACCTGCTTACCTTGCACCTAGATCCCCAGAAGTGACTCCAAGGTTCAAGTGGCTGACCTGATTGAGTTACCGGAACACGACAAGCTTCTAGAGACCTTTCCCTTCAACGTGCCCAGCTGACCAGTATCAATCTCACCTCCCTAAACTCTGCTGCTGGCCTCTGCTAGAGTGAGGCCTAACTCCCAAAAGGTTCCTCTGAAGTCCTGGACTCTTGGCTGGTGTTAGGGTGTACTCCTACAACCCTGAAACTGCAAGAATTGAACTTCAGGCGAAAAACCAGAGCATCTGGGCTCCTAGTGTTGAAAACAACTGTCATGTTATATTATGTTATGTTAAAGCATTTGTAAAGCGCATGGTTGCCCCAGTGACGGGGCGTCCCTGTGCTAGTCTCAAGAAAAGACAGCTGTAGAAGACAAGCAGAGAGAGCCATGGGAGCATTTGAGCAGAGAACTGCCAGGCCTTCAGGGCTTTCCTAAATGTCCAATTGTTCTGAATGATCCTGATGGATAGAGGAAGTGCGTTCCAGGGAGCGGGACTTTGGCGCAGAAAGCACAACCTCCTGCTCTTACTCTTTTAACACGTGGGACACAGGCCAAATTGAGGCTAGTTGAGCGCAGGATAGGGGGCCCCTGAGAGACTAGGATCTTATGGGCCGTGCACAGGGCCTTAACGTGGACACGCTTGTCCACAGGGAGCCAATGCAACCTGCGGATGAGGCTAGAGACCTGGCAAAACTTTGGAAGAGAAAATAGCAGCCTTGCCGCTGCATTTTGAGCCAATTAGAGTCTTCTGATATGGGAGCCAGTTAATAAAAGAATAGGTTTGAGCCCAGTTAGAAACACAAAACATGTGCCTGCCTCCGATTTCACCTGGACTTCGAAAGTCAAAGCATTCTCGAACCAGACACCTAGATTTTTGACCGCTGCCTTGGGCTGCAGAGAAAGCACCAAAGAAGAGGGCCACCTATGGTCACCCCAATGGTGGATATCTCTTCCTAAAAGGAGGATTTCAGATCTGCTCAAATTCAGTTGCAGGCAATTGCCTGTCATCCATTCTGCAACAGCCTCCATGCCACTCTAAAATTTAGTCAGATCCAAAGTAGGATTGTTGGAAAGAGAGAGCACAAGCTGGGTATCCTCAGCATAGGACATCATAGTGAACCCCAGGGCTTTCACAACCTGAGCCAATGGTTGAGTATAAATCCTGAATAAAGTGGGGCTCACCAAGGAGCCCTGGGGGACACCATGGCACAAAGTGTGTGAATGAGAACTATATGGAGAGGAAACAACAAGGAAAGTTCGCTCAGAGAGAAAAGAGAAGAACCAAGTTAGTGCAGTTTCACCAATACCAATCTCCTGTAAATGCTGGAGCAAAATATCATGAGACACAGTATCAAAAGCGGTGCTTAAGTTGAGCAAGATCAGAACAGAGCATCTGCCTTCATTTAAAGAGCTGCGAAGATGCTCAGTAACAGCAAGCAGAGCAGGCTCAGTTCTGTGTCGTAGTCTAAAACCGTTTTGGGAAATATCTAGAATTTAGTTTTCTCCCCAAAATGTTTTAAGATGGAATTAATATGAGTCTCTGTAACTTTGGCAAGAAATGGCAGTTAGGAAATAGGACAAAGGTTTTCTGATTTTTGAGGCATCTAAAGTAGGTTTTTCAGAAGGGGAATAACTTTAGAGTGTTTCCAAGAAGCTGGTACAGATGTCGATGCCAAGGAAAGATTAATCAGCTCAAGACAAGATGGAATAAGACAATCCTGAAATTTAAGAAATAATTTGGTTTCAGAGGATCAGCTGGTGAGCCCGATTTGACTTTAATACACAAAATCTGTAGCTCTTCAGAGGTCTGCAAAAAAAGAAGATGGAGGCGAGGCAGGGAGTTACTAGTATTAACCTCTAACCTAAAATCAGTGGTATCAGGGGTAAAGTTGGAGTAAATCTGTTCCACTTTGCTGATAAAATACTTTGCCAGCTCCTCACATTGAGCATTAGAAGCTACACTGGACTCTGCCGTAGATGCTGGTTTCATAAGACCATTAAGAAGGGAGAAGATGACTTTTGAAGGATTACTACTGTTCTTTACTTCATTTGCATCGGACCTAGATTTCTGAATCAGTTTATGATATGCCTTAATGGCTGCACTGTAAAGTGTTTTTAGAGAAGGATCATAGGAGTGTCTCCAGGTGCATTCAAGTACCTTGCAATTTATTCTGGTTTCATTAAACCAGAGTCTGGCATGCTTTTTCTTACCACAGATTGGTCTGATAGGAATGCACATGTCTAAAGCATGAGTAAATCAGTCATGGTAGATACTACTCCCTGCCTCAACGTTAGAGGTCAACTGAAGGCACTGCATTTGAAGACAATCTAAAAATGTGTGGGAATTGAGCAGGCCTGGGCATAGTTTGCAGAGTTTTGCTATCCAAAACTCCACGAAGTTACAAAAAACTCTGCGAAGTTCCGTGAGTGGCGAAGTGCAGTGCGAACTGCAGTTTATGTTGGTATTCCTGCCGCTCGGGTAGAAATTCTAGCCGAGTGGCAGCTCGAGCTCGGATCCTGCAGGCAACCTGCAGGCAATGAGCCCCTCTCTGTATCAAGCTTGTGATTGGTGCTTTGTGCTTTTTAGAGCTTTTTCTAATTAATTAAAAATTCATATCTCCACTTCTACTCATTGGACTTTTGTCGCGTTGGTGTCATTTTATGTATTAAAGTGTACTCTATTTCACTAATTTATTTTGGGATTTTTCATGTGATTTGTTTTCACTTTATTACTGTTTGAGTGCTGCATAAATACTTTCACATTGCCTCTAAATTAACCCTAGCTGCCTTTGTGCCAAGCTACCAAAGGGTCAAGCACAGGATGTATTTAGTTATTATTGTGGTTAACCCTAACATGGTTGTTTTTATTACTTGAGAGGGCTCTAGCCCCTGTCAACCTATAACCCAGTTTTTTTACAGATGTTTATTGTGAAATGCACATGACAAAGCCAAAACACTGTAGGGGTTATTGGTTCCTAGTAAAAAGGTAGGTCAAATGTCATAGGTCTAATCTGTTTATTATGAAAAGTTATATTAAAAGCAGTAAGCCCGAAATATATTTATGTGACAACCCTTTGTTATAGCCAATAGGCCTTTAAGAGGGGATTGTCATTACACTTTGTTAAAGTTTATAGACAGTTATTTTGTCACATGGAATCTTACAATTGAACTTAGTAGGCAAGGGTTTTGGTATTTGTTACACTCCCTCTGTCAAACCCTGAAGATAAAAAATTTACACTGTTAGAATTCTTGCAAGGTCCCCAGTAGTGGGGTTGTACATTTCTTTCCCGCCAAATTTTTGTACATATTTATAATTTGATGATTGCCGTGCGGGAAATTGCATGCTCAATATAGCAAGCCTGATTCACTTTTGTTGAACAAGCCAATTTAAAGGCTATAGGCCCAATTAGGACACAAGGAAATGCTATGTCAGATGCCATGCGTTTAAACTGTTTATTATGAAAAGTTACAACAAAGGCAGTAGGCCTGCCTTGCTTATTATCAAAGGCCTATGTTAAAATATTAGGCCTTTAAGGTTGGATTCCTATTAAACTTTGTTAAAGCCTTCAGACAAGTATTTTGTTATGTAGAACTTCACAAATTACCCTAGATGAGAGTTTTGGTGTGGGTTACCCCTTTTACAAACCATAGCGGTATATGATTTGGCCTGTGATAATCCAAGCAAGAACATCATAGAAGGGCTGAAAGGTTTTGCTATCAATCTGCTTGAAAAAACTTGCAAAAATAAAAACACATATATGTTGAGATGAATGAATGTCCAAACGTAGCGCTGATTGAAAGCTTTGTTCTTTTACTTAAACCCCCATGGCAGCGAGGAAGAACTCACGCAACCGCCAGCAGGCAGCTCCTTTCCATAATCATCCCCGTCCTTCGTTTCATCAGCGCTCTAGAATTACCACATTCCAAAGTGACTCGAGTACACACTCGAGCACCAACACAACACTTCCCCCTTTCCCCAAAAAGAACAAAAACCAAAAGATTTTTAAAAAAATAGTAGAGACATACTAAGTTGTTCCTAAAATTATACATGCTCTAATAAAGTCAAATACAAGTCAAATTAACACTTTAACATAACAATGAATTAAACAATTAGATTAATTGTAGATATGTGTGATATAGTCATCACATTTCTTAGGTTTTATACACAAACGTTTTGCCCGAGCAACCACTCCTCCTTCAACATTTGCAGAAGCTGTATCTTGAACACCCTGAGTGAAACACTCGGTACCATGTTCACCCCTGGAAGCTACACGAGATTTGACAGGAATGCTGATGAAATCATTAGGTGAACACACCTACTTAGTGTTTTCTACCTCATCAACCCAGTCATACCTACTAACCTGTGCCTGCTTATCTCTGGTACGCTTGACCTCAACATGTCATTTGAATAAAGCAATTCTATTTGTATACCACACGTTTCCATCACTTAAAAGTGCAGAATTACACAGAATTTTAACTTTTTTGAGAGGGGCAGAATACTGCTCTCTCCTTTGCGTACAAGTCTTCCCTTCTTGACCTTAACAGTGTCACCAACCTGTAAATTGACTTTACTCCCTTTACTGGCACCAGCATATTTCTCTACCATATAGCTTTGCTTGGACACGAGGGATTGTTTAACCTCCTTAACAGACCAGGAAACAATATTGGTACAATTTAGCCATCCCATATTATCTTTGGTGCTGGGAGATCTCCCTCTCATGAGTTCAAAAGGTGAATGTCCAGTGGACTGACATTGGGTGACTCTGTATGCACAAACCATTTTCCTCAATTCATCCTCCCAATCCTTTCCATTGCTGTACGATACCTCAATAATGCCTTTAATCACTCTATTGAAGCGTTCAACGCTTCCGTTCCCTTTTGGGTGATATAGAGAGGTTGTTCTATGTACAATGCCAGTGTCACTAATAAACTTCTTAAAACACTCACCCACAAACTGTCCACCGTTGTCAGATACTAAATCTTTAGGAAGACCTTCCCTTCCGAAAACGTCTCCTAAGAAACACAACAAATTCTCAGAATCCGCTTTCTCTACAACTTGTACTCTGGCCATTTGGAGAAATGGTCTATTATCACAAAAATGTACTTCTGTATTCCATCCACAGTTTTAACCGGACCAACAAATGTCTATTCCAATCCTTTCCCACGGCATGCTAGGAACTACAATGGGATGTAAGGTTGGTTTAAAAGTGATTAAACTCTTGTCAGAATTTGTACACTCAACACAATCACAGACAACCCTTTTGATGTCCCTGTCAACACCTGGCCACCAGTAAGATTGTTTAATTCTACACTTGGTTTTAACAATCCCAAGTGGCCTTCATGACAAAGGTTAATAACCTTTTCACGGAAAATTTTAGGTGGAACCAACATACCACCCCTGAGTAAGAGTTTGTTTTCAAAGGAAAGTTTGTTCCTCACCTCCCAAAATAGAATTAAATCCTTGGATAGACTAAATTTCTCATGCCATCCTTTGAGAATATATTTACTCACCACATGTAAATCCTCATCCAGGGAAATATTGTTAATCCAGTCATCATGAGGTATACTTACTAACTCATTGCCAAAGAACTATGCACTCAGTTCCATTATTTTGCATTTGTGATAAAACAGCACAAAGACCTCTTCCACTAGCATCAGTTGTGATAAAACCTTTAAGTTTGGGGTTGAAGCCTTGGAGTGCTGGAGCGGAGCAAATATCTTTTTTAATGCTATCCATACATGACTGGCATTCCTTAGACCAATGGAAAACACTCCCTTTTTTGAGCAATTATCTGATGCAATACATTTTTCCTGCAAAATTTCACACACATTTTTAATAAAATCCTGCCAGGCCTAAAAAGGACCTGACTTCCTCTTTGTTCTGCGGTGTGGAGCTTTTTTTATAGCATCAACTAGCTCCGACTTAGGACAAATACCACATGCACTTATCTCATGTCCAAGGTATGTTACACTTTTCCTAGCTATTTTGCGTTTGGATTATTCTGCAGTTAAACCTTTTCTATCCAAACATTTGTAAAACCTTAAACAAAACCTTGTCGTGTTCTTCTCTATCTTTTCCCATAATGAGGATATCATCCTGGAAGAACAATACGTTTTTCATGTCCTTGAAAATGAGGTGCATGATATGCTGAAACATGGCAGCAGCTGATGCCAACCCGAATGGAGCTCGCCTAAACTTGAAAGTACCAATCAGGGTGACAAAAGCAGTGAGATACTTACTATCTTTATGGAGGGGAACCTGATGTTACACGGAAGTTATGTCTATTGTGGGAAACCATTGCATGTTTTCAGTAGCTGAGAGAAACTACTATATTCTGGGGAGGAGGAAACACGTCTATGAAAATATTTTTATTAATTTTCCTCAGGTCCACACACAAGCGGACCCTGCCATTGGCCTTGCGTGCGACGACAAGGGGGGCGACCCAGTCAGAAGACTCGACACATTCAATTATACCATTGTCAACCAGTTTCCGGATTTCTCCCACTATTTCATTCTTGACACCCAAGGGAATGTTCCCAACCTTATGAATGCATGGATTCACATTTTCCTTTAGGATTATTTTATGTGAAAACCCCTTGAGTTCACCAATGCTCCCAGAGAAAACAGCGGGAAACTTTGGGACTCCTTACATAGGTCTTTATGTTCAGGATCTCAAAACAGGATCCGGACAATTAGGATCTAAACGTATCCCCAGCTCACCTTGATCCCACCAACCTAACACACATGGGCCAGCTAGAGACACATACAGTTTACAAACTGCTTGTCTTCCTTTAAACTCAAAGGTGAGTTTACGAAAACCTAGCAACTCGATCGGTTCTCCTGCATAACTTACAAGATGCACATCAGGACTTTCCAATTCAGAACCAATTACATTACTGAATAATTCTTCCCATTTGTTTTTGTTGACAATGGAATAGGGTGACCCAGGATCAGCCATTAAGGTCACTTGTACTCCACCAGCTAATATTTCGCAAACTAGTTTTTTTCTGTGTTTACCACCAACCACACTATCATTATCATGTATGCAACAAACCTTGTTTTCTTCACTATCATAGACAGCACTCTCATCCTCATGTTCGTACTCATCTACAATACATTTTACAGATTTTGATTTGTGACACACACGTGTGAAATGACCCGACATTTTACAATAAGCACACCTCTGACCTAAAGCAGGACATTTCCTATCATTAGCAAGATGTGAAGAGCTTCCACAATGGTAACACTTCCGTTTAATATCCGAGAACTTCTCTGCACGATCTTTGTTTCCCCCTTTTTCTTTAACAGATTTTTTTTAAAAATCTGTTCAGGACGGGAATAGTTTGTTTTTACGATCTTTACCATTTCTTCACTATTATCCATTTTGGTCTTTGCAATAACAGTTTTGGTACATCTAGAAGTCAGTTCAGCTTTGCTAATGATGGCACTACTTTCACATAAGCTTGCATCACCATTAATCCAAGGTTTATCTTGAAGATTTTGATTGTTGCAATGCTTAATTAATTGGTCACAAGTTAATTCCTCCTCAATCACACCAAATGTGCAGGATAAGGCTAGTCTTCTAAGAGAAGCAATGTAATCTTCTACTTTCTCGTAAGGTTCTTGTTTCCTATGATAAAAGTTGAATCTGTGCACAGCTTTACACACAGTAGGCGCAAAGTATGCATTCAAATCTGCGATGGCTTGAGTGAATACATTCACTTCACTTCCAGACAAAGGTTTCTTTTCAATCCTATTATAAACTCCTAAACCTCTTGGACCTAAACAATGTAGGTTTTCCTTTTTGGTGTCAATTCTTTCTTTTCAAATGTATCCAAATAGTTTATCAAGTAATCTCTCCATTCTTCCCATCTCTGACTGGAAACTTCACAATTTTTTACCATGAATTGTTGTAGGGCAGGCAAATTCATGGTGGCCATGATTAAGAAACAAACTTCGCAAAATAGTAGATATTCAAAGTAAAATCTTCAGAATGGAAAGAATTAAGAGGCAGGACACAATAAAATTTACAAAATGTACCTTGGTTGATATGCAGTGTGCGTATCACTGTCGAAATGTAAATTCCAGAAGTCAACAAAATCGCAGATGAACTACACGCTGTACTGAGTAAAGAAACACTTGCCGGTCTTCCTTTAAACAGGCACGTCAAAGTGGCTGCACGTAAAGTCTCCCTGCGTGACCCATGTAATGACGAGTTGCTTGGTATTGACGAACGCTCTCAATGCCTGCGGGAGAGCGAACACGGAACGGCAAGCCTGCTCCCAAAGAATGCTAGCACGAGTGCAGAACACTGCCGCCGATCGAAAAATGCGGCCGAAGGGCAGTTCCTCCAATGGTTCTAGTGGTGCCAAGTGCCAGGTAATCCCTCATACACATCCACAAACGGTACATGAGAAAATAAACGGTACCTTAAATATAGGTTGCAATCGTCGAAAGCTTGTAAAGATGTAGAGTTGATCACTAATTCCACCTTTGCTGTCGCGATATATTCAAATGGTATTGAATCCGTAAAAATTTACTTTTAACTGCATGGGTTCACGGGGTTTAAGTATCTCGTCGCAATTGTTGAGATGAATGAATGTCCAAACGTAGTGTTGATTGAAAGCTTTATTCTTTTACTTAAACCCCCATGGCAGCAAGGAAGAACTCACGCAACCGCCAGCAGGCAGCTCCTTTCCATAATCCTCCCCAGCCTTCTTTTCATCAGTGCTCTAGAATCACCAAATTCCAAAGTGACTCAAGCACACGCTCGAGCACCAACACAACAATATATACATACATTCATATACATACTAAGAATGGCTTTAAGTCCTCCTTCTTCTGCCAGTGTTCTGTTTGAGTGTCATAGCAGCATAAAACATTGGGTAATTGGTCAGCCCACGTCAGTCCTTAGCTCCATCACACACTAAACGACAACATTTTGCCTCATCACATGCCTCATCACATGTGCCCATCTGCCACAAAATGAGTCTGCTTCAGTGGCAGGGATTGAGGGCCAGTCCTTCAGTTTTTAATTTCTGAATGAATAGGTCCCTGCTCAATATCTTTCCGTCTTCATTTACATTTTTCTTAGAGCATCCAGTGGCTCCCCTGGCAATGCTACCAGGTCGCTCAATTTCTGCCTGAGCAGCTGTGCATAACATCTTTTTTTTTTTTTTTTTTTGTCCTCAGCTATGTCATGACTGCAAAAGCCTAGCTGAACAAGCAAGGCAACATGGGCTTGTGAGATAGGAGGCAAGCAGACTCAGTGATAAAGCTGGTAAGGGATGGCGGCTGATCAAGGAGGGCTCAACCCTTGTGCAATTGCCAAACATGTACAGCCCGGAGCCAAGATGTTAAGCCGGCAACTGCCAATACTGCCAGAACTGACCATTTGGGCAGGTATAGGCTACGTAAAGTAGCAAAACGTGTCATGGCAAGATAATCATCGGACTGGGGGAAAAAAAACCAACAAAAAAAAACGCTACTTTTCCTAGGATTTCCAGACCTGGCCAGATCAAGTTTCGAGATTTGGAAAATTGATGAACACCAGTCAGATAAAGTAGGGGGATCAGCTTCTTTCCAACGCTTGCAAATTTCCCTACGTGCTGCCAACATACAGTAAAAGATAAGATTATTGACTGGACTCTAAACCGAGTCCAGAATACCAAAGACTACTAGCTTGAGATCTATAATGAATGATAAACCCAGAGAAGATGTAAGTGTTGTAGCTCACAGGAGAGCACTGACAGTCCGAGGCACACGGGAGAGAAAGAACTACAAATCCCGGTGCGCATTGCGTGATGACGCTCCAACGTCATCACGCACGTAGCGAAGAAGCAGAAAAGGGAACTTCCGGCATCGAGCGGGTGCCGGTTATTTTGGTTCCAGTTCCAGAGAGGACGGGTTCGAGAGAGGACGATTGGCGTGCTGGTAGGGGTGCTCGGCACCACTTTGCTTTTGCGCTGATTGTGTTACCTATTAACGAACAGTATTGTTTCCGGTCCTTGCGAGTGCAAGTTGAGACTTTACCGCTACGGTTCCGTTGGACGCCTGCCTTGGCATTGCGGAACCGCTGTGGCGGTGTAAACTTTGATCATGGTCATGTTCTGTTGTACGTAGTGACTCGCAGGATCCGAGTCGCTTATTGCTCAAGCAACAGCGAGAACCTTTCCAGGGGAAACGTGCAAGGCACGCCCGCTGGATTTTCGGAGGAAGTGCCTCCCCGAGAAAGCTGAAGGGATTTTGTCTTTGGCTAGCGCCTCCCAGGAGTATGGGACTAGCGCTCTGAGTGCGTGCAGAAACGGTGGGAATAGCAACAGGCAGCATTATGGTCTGACGCTTAGCTGCACCTCAATTGTTTCTTTATCTTATAAACAGGGGCGGAGAGGAGACTTCTGGCATACGTCCATCCCCTCCCCCTGTGATACCCGAGGTTCCAGATTTGTGGTATGTCAGTTTGTTCTGGGAGCGAACCAGAGGGCCGTGGCTTGGAGGGGGGTAATCGCAGGCTAATCCGTGTCCCTTTCTCTAGGTTCTGAACAGTCTGATCCTCGGCTCTTCGGGTCCGCCAGGCAAGAGTGCCCTCTTTAATTTACAGGTACATCAGGGGAAAATAGGGATCACCTGGAATAGTGGGGGTTTTGGGGTTGTCCTAACCAAAACGCTTGTGCTTTCTCTTTCAGATCTCCCTCCCCGCAGTTCCCTTCCTTTCCTTCCCTCGCCTGATCACCCTTCTGTGTCTGTGATATATACATCAGACCAAGGGGCTATCGGGAGGTGGACCCCTTACAGCATCGTGCGACCCTGAGGACGTTGGACTACGACAAAATAACCGGCCCACGAATAGTAGTCCCAGTCGCACGGTGGGATGGCTACCTTAGAGGACGTGTTGGCTTCTTTGGCCCTAGTACAGGCCGAGGTAGTCGCCTCGAGAACAGAAACTGCCACACTACAGGCGCAGGTTAACCGCTTGGAGCGTAATCCTTTTGACGCGGGCCCCCCCCGCTCATCTCCAGCCGCCCCTGTGGTAGTTGAAATCCCCACGCCTGTTCCACTAGCCACCCCCGAAAGGTATAGTGGGGACAGCGGGAAATTACCGGTCTTTCTCACTCAGGTGATGCTGCATTTCACTTGCAAGGCCAGAGCCTTCAACACTAACCATTCGAAAGTCGCCTTCTTGTTGTCTTATTTGTCCGGAGACGCTGCACAATGGGCTGTTCCCTTGGTGAGAAGAGACGACCAGCTTTTATATGACTGGAATGCCTTCTTGTTTGAATTCGAGAAAACCTTTAATCGACGAGCGGCCACGCTCTCGGCCGATAGAGATCTCCTGGAGTTGCGACAGGGCAATAGGGATGTCATCTCCTATCTCAACGACTTTCGGAGACTGATCACAGAAACTGAGTGGCCGGAAGAGAAACATGCAGTCATCTTTCACCAGGGTTTGAGTGAGAACATGAAGGATGTGTTGGCGCAGATCGACCCACAACCCACCTCCTGTGAAGCCCTCATTAATTTAGTCCTAAGATTGGATCATCGCATGAGCGAAAGAAAAGGGGAAAACAGAAGGAGGGAGAAACCCGTGCAGATTGCAGAATACTCCAGATCAACAAACTCTGCGATGCCGAACAAAACAGAGCCCATGGAAATAGGCGCGGTGCGATCCCCACTCTCAGCGGAAGAAAGAGACTACCGGAGGAAGAGAGGGCTGTGCCTGTACTGTGGGCGAAAAGGACACTTCATACGGGAGTGTGGCCTAAGGCCTAAGGTCTCCCGACCAGAACAAAAGGCCGCTGTCACACGATCACGAGGCTTCCCTGCGGGAAACGACTTGGCTTAAAGGTAGAAGAAGGGAGTCCTTTGAGCGTCATGCATATCCCTTCTTTGGACGACGAACAATCACACAACAAACACCATCTCTTCGTCCAAGTGCACCTCCTGGTGGACGACGAGTGGATCCCGGTTAAGGCACTGGTGGATTCAGGGGCCACGGGGTGTTTTATGGACCAAGCCCAGGTAGGAAGGCTTGGAATCACTTTGCAGGAGAAAAACACGCCTGAGATGGTTTTCGCAGTGGACGGGAAGATGTTGGATTCCGGTCCAGTAAGATACCATACGGGACCTTTAGCGATGAGACAGGGGACTGCGCATCAGGAACTTCTTTCCTTCAACGTCATACCCGCACCCCATTACGGATTAATTCTAGGATTGCCGTGGCTATGTCTTCACAACCCGATCATCAACTGGCAGGAGAAGACCTTGTTATATTCCTCAGCCTATTGCTTATCCAATTGCTACGTCTCGTCTTCGAATCCAGCCACCTCCTTGGCTATCGGTTATCAAGTGGCCACTGCAGTGGAACATGCTGTTACCTTGCCACAGGCATACAAGGAATACGAGGACGTCTTTAATGAAGACAAGGCCGAGGTCTTACCGCCGCATCGATCATACGATTGTCAAATCGATTTACTTCCCGGAGCAGTGATTCCCGCTGGACGGGTCTATGCCCTGACGGAGCCCGAACATAAACATCTCAAGGAGTACCTGGAAAAATACTTGAGCTTGGGCTTTATACGCGTGTCAAAATCTCCCGCGGCGTCACCTCTTTTCTTTATCCCTAAGGCAAACGGCGAACTGCGCGCGTGCGTGGACTACCGGGCATTAAACGCCGTAACAGTGAAGAACCGGTACCCCCTTCCCTTAATCAATGTTCTGCTGGAGCAGGTAAAGGAGGCGGTGATATACACGCGCCTTGACCTAAAAGGGGCTTATCATCTGGTCCGTATGAGGAGAGGAGACGAGTGGAAGACCGCATTTAAAACACGCTTCGGTCTCTATGAATACTTAGTGATGCCGTTTGGGCTGTGCAACGCCCCCGCGGCCTTTCAGTTCTTCTTGAACGATGTTCTACGGGAATACCTGGACCATTTCGTCATCTGTTACATAGACGATATATTGATTTACTCTACGAATACGCAAGATCATACACAACACGTCAAGACCATTCTCCAGGCCCTGAGACGACATCACCTATTCTGCAAAATCAGCAAGTGCGAATTTGGGGTAACAACGGTGGAGTTCCTAGGTGTAAACCTCACCCCCTGGGGCCAGGAAATGTCGGAAAGGAAGGTGCTGGCGGTAAGAGAATGGCCAATCCCCCGGAACCTTAGGGATGTGCAATGTTTCCTGGGGTTTGCTAACTTTTATCGCCGGTTTATTGATCACTTCTCGGACTTGGCAACCCCTCTTACCTTGCTCCTGCGTAAACAGGCGACGTTTCAGTGGACTGCCAAGGCTCAAAAGGGGTTTGAAGAGCTAAAGGAAGCCTTTGCGACAGCCCCTGTGTTGGCTCATGCTCATCCAGAATACCCATTCATAGTGGAGGCAGACGCGTCCGATACAGCGGTGGGAGCCGTCTTGTCACAAAGACATTGCGAAACAGGACGATTACATCCGGTGGCTTACATGTCCCGCAAATTGAACCCCGCTGAATGCAACTACAACATTGCTGAAAAGGAGTTGCTAGCCATCAAAAACGCCTTCAGTGAATGGAGGCATCACTTGATGGGGGCCAGACATGTGGTTACAGTTTACACCGACCACAGGAATTTACAGTTTATGACGGCTGCCAGACATCTCACCCCCCGTCAACTGAGATGGACCCTCTTTTTTGCAGGGTACAATTTTGTTGTCACTTACAGACCCGGAAAGGATAACAGGAAGGCAGACGCGTTAACCCGACAAGCATCCCAGGACAGCACCGTAGCGGGTACAACAGGGCCCATCATTAGCCCCGATCATGTAATAGGGGCTACGTGCACGGATCCGTTCTTACGGAGTGTAGCATTGAACAGTAGAACAACTAAATGGAAGACCTGGCTGCACGCCAATCCAGAGTGGAAACGGGTACAGGGACTCCCGCTACGAGGAAAGCAATTGCTCCTTCCCATCAGATCATTAAGGCTGCAAGCGTTCAAATGGTGCCATCACCTGCCCTGCGCGGGACACAATGGCCGGGACAAAACCCTTGACAGGATCCTACGACAGTTCTGGTGGCCGTCGGTAAGGAAAGACGTGTCCACATGGGTCCAGGAATGTGGAGTATGCAATCAAATGAAGGCAACCCATACCAAACAAGCTGGCTTACTGCAACCACTCCCCACGCCTGACCTCCCTTGGGAGAACATCTCAGTAGACTTTATAGTGGGCATGCCTCGAGATAAAGGATACACCGTGATCACGGTGGTGGTGGATTACTTAACTAAAATGGCGCACTTCGTCGCTTGTAAGACGCTGCCCACGTCAGGTCAGTTGGCACACTTGCTCCTGGAGAACGTGGTTCGCTTACACGGATTGCCAAGGAAGATTGTCTCAGATAGAGGCGGGCAGTTCACGGCCCATTTCTGGAAGGCCTGGTGTTCAGCCTTGGGAATCGAATCCAACGTATCCACCAGCTTCCACCCGCAGACGGATGGACAAACAGAGCGGGTTAACCAAACCCTCAAGCAGTACCTGAGGTGTTACTCCAACGCTTCGGATAACGAGTGGGTGGATTTCCTATGGTTAGCGGAGGTGGCATATAACAGCGCTACGCACACGTCCACCAAACTGACGCCTTATTTTTGCTCTTATGGGTTTCATCCTTGGTTTTCCCCCTTCCTGAACCCAGCACACGTTGCAAAGGTACCTGAGGCGCAGAGTAGGATAGACCGCATACAGACAAATCTCCGAATAGCAAAGAGCAATCTAAGGGCCGCAAAACACAGCTACAAGTCATTCGCAGACAAGCACAGGAGGTCAGGGCCTAGGTATAAGGTGGGGGACTATGTGTGGCTGTCCACAAAGTACATACGTTTCAAACGTTTCAGCATTTTCAATCCCAAGTTCATAGGTCCCTATCGAGTGCTTAAACTGGTGAACCCGGTGGTGGTGAAGCTATCTTTACCCTCTACGCTACGCATACATCCTGCATTCCATGTCTCCCTGGTGAAACCTGCTCTTGTGGGGCCCACTCGTAAACTAGCCCCAGAGGTAGTGCAGGGCGAAGCAGAGTATGAAGTGCGAAAGGTGCTTGACTCCAAGATATACCGCAACAGGCTATGGTATCTTCTGGCTTGGGAGGGATACGGTGAGGAAGAAAACTCTTGGGAACCTGCATCCCAGATCCACGCACCTAGGCTTGTCGCCCTGTCCCACAAAAAACATCCCAAAAAGCCTTGTTTGTGTCAGTGCTCTTCGGGGGAGGGATGTACTGTTGTAGCTCACAGGAGAGCACTGACAGTCCGAGGCACACGGGAGAGAAAGAACTACAAATCCCGGTGCGCATTGCGTGATGACGCTCCAACGTCATCACGCACGTAGCGAAGAAGCAGAAAAGGGAACTTCCGGCATCGAGCGGGTGCCGGTTATTTTGGTTCCAGTTCCAGAGAGGACGGGTTCGAGAGAGGACGATTGGCGTGCTGGTAGGGGTGCTCGGCACCACTTTGCTTTTGCGCTGATTGTGTTACCTATTAACGAACAGTATTGTTTCCGGTCCTTGCGAGTGCAAGTTGAGACTTTACCGCTACGGTTCCGTTGGACGCCTGCCTTGGCATTGCGGAACCGCTGTGGCGGTGTAAACTTTGATCATGGTCATGTTCTGTTGTACGTAGTGACTCGCAGGATCCGAGTCGCTTATTGCTCAAGCAACAGCGAGAACCTTTCCAGGGGAAACGTGCAAGGCACGCCCGCTGGATTTTCGGAGGAAGTGCCTCCCCGAGAAAGCTGAAGGGATTTTGTCTTTGGCTAGCGCCTCCCAGGAGTATGGGACTAGCGCTCTGAGTGCGTGCAGAAACGGTGGGAATAGCAACAGGCAGCATTATGGTCTGACGCTTAGCTGCACCTCAATTGTTTCTTTATCTTATAAACAGGGGCGGAGAGGCGACTTCTGGCATACGTCCATCCCCTCCCCCTGTGATACCCGAGGTTCCAGATTTGTGGTATGTCAGTTTGTTCTGGGAGCGAACCAGAGGGCCGTGGCTTGGAGGGGGGTAATCGCAGGCTAATCCGTGTCCCTTTCTCTAGGTTCTGAACAGTCTGATCCTCGGCTCTTCGGGTCCGCCAGGCAAGAGTGCCCTCTTTAATTTACAGGTACATCAGGGGAAAATAGGGATCACCTGGAATAGTGGGGGTTTTGGGGTTGTCCTAACCAAAACGCTTGTGCTTTCTCTTTCAGATCTCCCTCCCCGCAGTTCCCTTCCTTTCCTTCCCTCGCCTGATCACCCTTCTGTGTCTGTGATATATACATCAGACCAAGGGGCTATCGGGAGGTGGACCCCTTACAGCATCGTGCGACCCTGAGGACGTTGGACTACGACAGTAAGATTCTTGCCAATAGCGTCCCAATAGGATGACAATTGGGGGCATTCAAAAAACATGTGGGGGTCAGAAGCGGATATAAGACCACATCGGGGACAAGACACCTGAGCGGCTCCAGAAAACTTAGACAGCCTCTGTGGGGAGTAGTATGCCCTATGTATAGTAAATAAGTGTTTTCTTCGAAGCCAAGCTGGCTTAACTACGTCCCACATAACTGTGCAGGATTTTATCCAAAGATCACGCAGATTGCAGCTAGATATCACAGAGCCCCAGAGTTGTTCAGGTAGATTAAATTCCCCGTCAAGTTCCTCAAGTATTGAGTTATACCACAGGTAGATCTCCTTTAAGAAAGGTGGTTTGTCCATTAAAAGAGATACCAGTTGACTACTGCCCCCAACAGGAAAATTCTTACAGCGAGGATTTTGACTATGAAGAGCCTGTGCCCAGCTTGATATTTGAAGAAATTTAAATCTAGAAAAATTGGGACCTATTTTATTACTCAAGAATTTCCAAGGAAGCAACACCCCATCAGTAAACAGGTGCCCCCAAACTGATATGCCTGCCTCTTTCAAAGGGGCTGATAGTACATCCTTCGACCAGGCCGGGGGCACCGGTAAATCCCAAATGGGTGCTCTGTCTGAATAGTATCCCAATTTGATCGATGATCTGATGTTAAACCAAGTTTTGGCAAAACTCTGTAACACCTTGAGTTTAACCTTCTTAAAGTACTTGGGATCACCAAACTTAAATAAAAAACCAGACTGCCCAATTCCTTCCACCTCCAACATAGTGGAAAACATTGTCCCTATCCCCTGATCAGATGGCATTTTTAAGAGCATACGGCCATGGGATAACTGGAAAGCCCATGCGTAAATCTGTAGATCAGGTCCTGCTAGTCCCCCCTTCTCACGACGCCGCCTGATTTTTTTTCATGCAATCCTAACATTCTTTTTTTTCCAAATGAAAGAACTAATGTTGGCCTGTAACTTGGTCAAAGAAAGTTTATCGAAATATAGTGGAATAGTATTAAACAAAAACGTTAATTTTGGCAATATGGACATTTTGACCAGATTTGCACGTCCCAGAACTGACAGGGAGAGGTGTCCCCAAGCATCCATTAGTTTCCGACATTCTTTAGCAACCACAGATAGATTAGTAGACGCAATTAAATTGATGTCTTTAACGATTCTTAGCCCCAAATATCTCAAGCTTGTGCTAAATGGTACGGTGACTCCAGTCAAATCAGTATTCCAAGCCATAATTTCGGTTTTTGAGGCATTCACCTGGTACCCCGAAACATTCCCAAAATCAAGGGCTAGCTTGATGGCTGTGGGAAAGGCAGTACTGATATCTGATGTTAAGATCATGACATCGTCCGCATACAGGGCCACCTTCTTCTCCCATGTTTTGAACTTAAAGGGCTTGATGGGATCATTATCCCGTAATAACTGAGCGAAGGGCTCAATATATAGATCGAAAAGCAAGGGAGAAAGAGGGCAGCCCTGCCGCGTTCCTCTTGTGATGTTAAAGGACTCGGATAGGCCCCCATTAAACAAAACAGATGCCGATGGACACTGATATAAGAGTCGTATGGCTCTGCAGAGACCTTCACCCACGTTGAACTTAGCCAAGGCACCCGACAGGTACATCCAGTTGACTCTGTCGAATGCCTTGGTAGCGTTCAACGTGAGGATAGCAAATGGTAAAGAGTTAGCAGTAGCCATATCTATAGCTCCCACCAGATCATAGGTTAATTCAAAGAGCTGGCGACCCTTTACAAAACCCTTCTGGTTAGGATGAAGAATATCAGGGGCAACCTTACCCAGTCTCATAGCCAAAAGAGCGGCAAAGATTTTATAATCGGCATTGAGAATGGAAATTGGACGATATGATCCGCACTCTGAGGGGGGCTTGCCAGACTTAAGTATTAAAGTGATAGAGGCGTTATTCCAGGAGCTGGGAGGAAGTGCCCCTTCCTGTAGTATTTGGTTGAACAGCAAAACCAGAAAAGGAGAAATCTCTTCCACCAGCTGCTTATATATTTCAACTGGTAGGCCATCTGGCCCTGCCGCCTTGCCACTCTTACTTCCACAGATTACGGCTACCACCTCTTCCTCCGTAACTGGCATGTCTAAAAAAGCTCTTTGATCTGACGAGAGCGAGGGCAAAGATATATTATTTAGCCACTCTCTAATATACTCTGGGGAGATGACCTTATCCTCTTGATAGATCTCCTGAAAGAAATCTTTAAATGCCGTTCTAATTTCTGGATCCGACGTTAAGGACCCAGAACCAGAGTTGATAGAATAAATTGTATTGCGAACCTGGTCAGTTCTGGACTTCCAAGCGAGCAATTTGCCAGCCCCTTCACCAAATTCAAATTGGGCCAGTTTACTAGCTTCCCATCTGCGAAACAGGCGTTGCCTTAAAACCGAAGCCAATTGTGTTTTAAGCTCCAGCAATTTCTCTTTACTGGCCGAGATAAGGCTAGAATTGTTACTACTACTACTGAGATCGAATTCTGCCTGCGCTAATAAAAGATTGGCTTCGATAGAAGCTACTTCCTGGGTATACTGCTTTCTACGAAATATGACCTTGTTTTTAATCGCACCACGCAGGAAGCATTTGAACGTATCCCATACAGTGTTCGTGGATGCTGTAGTGATGTTAAGTTGCATAAATTCACGTGTCTCCAATTTTAGATAAGCAACATCATCTAATGATGAAAGAAAAATGCGATCGAAAGACCATGATCTGTTAGGGAGCTGCACAATGCCTGCAAGATCTAACTTTACTGCAGAATGGTCCAACAGATGGGAAGGGAGATAACTAACATTCTTTATGGAGCCTTGCAAGTTGCGGCTCGTCAAAAAGAAATCGATCCTAGACTGGTGGTGATATTTAAGGTTCCGAAAAGAAAAAACAGTTTGCTGACCTGCCCTTACCCGCCAAATATCAATGTACCCATATTGCTGCATAAGATTAAGTAGTAGCGCTCTAGATTTAGAGAGGACTTGCTGTTGACTCGATGGCGTTTTATCCAAAGCGTAATCAAGCACGATGTTAAAATCCCCTGCGATGATAATAGGTTCAGGGAAGTGCAAAAGCTGTGAAAATAGAGATTCCAATACTGAAGGATCATCTCTATTGGGCCCATAATATCCTACCAGTGTTATTCGAAGACCCCCTATCTCTACCATAGCAATTACCCATCTACCAGCTGACTAACCAATCTGGTGGTAATAGTTTTCTTTAAAAAAATGGATGCACCTCTCACATTAAGCGACTGGGAGGTGCAAACGGGTATGTCTATCCACCTGTTATTTTTAACCAAAGCAAGTATCTCGCTCTCCACCAAGTGGGTCTCCTGTAGAATAATGACCTGCGCATCAGAATCGCGCAGATATTGTAAGATTCTATTTGCCCTAGGCTTGGTGCGCAGGCCATTAACATTCCAGGAGAGGATCCTAAGGTCACTCATAGCCATGAAATCTATAAAGAAAAAGCTTACAATTCTTAGCCAAGTTATCCCACAATTTAAAAAAAGAACATGTCTGCAACCAATACAAAGATGAGGATCTGTTTCGTTTTTGTGCCCTCCCCCGCCCATTCACACCCACACCCAAACCCTGGCCCAAGCACCCTCCCCCCCACCCATGAGGAACCCTGATTCTACCTAACTGGATCAAGCCCGGTTTGTGGTACTCCCAGCCCTCTACCGAGCCCACACATGTGCATAACATCTTGTCCGGTCACAGCTTCTGAACTGGGTGGCCATGTTGCAATGTATTGTTCAGAATGTATCAATGTTTTGTCCTCACAAAATGGTTAGTTTGTTCAGAAGAATTATGTACGCCATCTTGGATCTGTACAATGATACACTATGCACAATTCTATTCCAAGATGGCAAGCAAATGTGATGTTTACCATGTGGTAAACTTGGATAGATATTGTGCATAGTGTTTCATTATATTACTGCTTCATAGTGGCCTACATACGGCTTCAATAATTGGAAGCCATGTTGCAGCTAAAGAATAACGATACACTATGTAAAGAGATATTGTAAGTTGGCCGCCCACTACTATATTTATTTAAATTTTTTATATTACATACATGTCTACCATGTTCAGGCGACAGGATGTTTTTAACATTCTTATTATTTTTATTAATCTTGCCTATGCTTGTTGAGTTTGTGTTTTTTTATGTGGTTGGGTAAGAAGATGAATGCATGGATCAGTCAGTGGATGGATGAATGTGTGTAGCAGTGCATGTATGATGGTGACCTAATATGTATGTAAGTTCTCCAGTCATTGTAGAGCCAGTGTCAATTACAAACCAGGCATATTGGCATGGCCAATGTTTGTTTTGCATCTTCTTACTTCTTTTCTCGAGTTAACATGGTTGTTTTCTTTCTACAATTAAGAGCTCTTACCATGATCCTTCTATTTATTCCATGCGGTGGGAAGTACCTGGATGTGCAAACAGCAATCATTTGTTTTTAACATATTTTATTGACAGTTTTCTTGATGGTCACATTACAGCAGCATATGTGTGGGTCAAACGTACGCTCCCCCAATAGGAATTGGTAACAGTGCAAAACTGAGTAGGTGATGCAGCCCATGCAATAGTCACATATCATAGCAAATCAACCAGCACAACCATCCCAACATCCCCCACTCCATAGCTTGATCTGAAGAAAACATCCGCCCCATTCACTCCTCAGGGCTAACAACTACTCGGGCATACCTCCCAAAGAAACAGTGAGATCAAGTAAAGAAAACAAGAGGGAGGCAGGGGGAAACTGCTATGACCCATTAGCGTCTGGGCTGGAGAGGGGGAGCATCCACCGAGTCCGTCCCTCCTGGTCACATTCCTCGAGCAATGTGTTCCATGTGCGGGCCATCTCCAATGAATGATAGCCTGTCTTGGCATCTCTGAGTAAATTAGCTCCCTCATAGTCTGCCCATCTCAGTAGCTCTTCCCTCCATTTAGAGACCTGTGGTCCTGCATATTTTTCCAGTTAAGCATGATTTGGCAGTATCAGGGCAAGGTCAATAAACCTCATAGTAACCTTGTGTTTAGCTGGTCTCTGGAACAATCCCAGCAGACAGACCGCAGGCGTAGTGGGCAATGTTCATACCATGACTTCATTCACTACTGCCCCCATCCAAAACTCGCCCCAAGTGAGGTCATCTCCACACCATATGGTTCATATCCGCCGCCACCAGGCCACATCTGGGGCACCGTATGCCTGCCCCTGAGAAGAATTTGTTGATCTTCGCAGAGGTGAGGAAAGCCCTATGAAGGTAGGATGTAGGATGTAGAGAACAGGCCCAGTCCTTCTCACATCCAGCAAGAAGCAGCAGGCAGCAGGCCAACACAGCAGAGCGGGTAGCAAAGTGGCAGTCCCTCCTACAGCACAACAAACAGCAGGCAGCAGACCAACACAGCAAAGCAGTTAGCAAAGTGGCAGTCCATCAAAGTTCTGATTTGTTGGTGTCAGGGGACCAGTACTAATTTGAAGTTGGGGCCACTATAAAAAGAGGCCTCAGGAAGGCCCCTCAGCCTGGTGATGGGCAATCAGGATGCAAATATCACACCCCAGCTTCCTTGTGTGACTGTCCAGAGGGAATTCACAAAGCCCAGCTGTCAGCCAGCCCAGACATGTATACAGAGACAGGCAGAGGCACAGAATGGCTAAAGTAAGAAAGTGCCAACTTTCTAAAAGTGGCATTTTCAGACTTACAATTTAAAATCCAACTTCACCATAAGTTGTGATTTTAAATTGTAAGTCCAGAAACACCAAACTCCAAATGTTTATCTTTTCCCAATTGGAATTTACACTTAAAAGATGTTTTGAACGAATCCCAATGTTAACCTATGGGATTGATAGGCCTAGTGAAAAACAAATTTAGCAGTTTTACACTATTAGAACATGTAAAACTCAAAAGTACATTTCTTACCTTTTAAATGCACAGCACCCTGTCATAGGGCAGGTTTGAGAAGGTTTGGGCCTTTGTAAGTAGGAAAACTTGTCTGATCGAAAATGCAGTTTAAAACTGCATACACAGGCTCAGCAGTGGCGAGTCTGAGCCTTGTTTAAGGGCTACTGAAGTAGCTGGCACAATTAATGCTGCAGGCCCACTAGTAATATTTAATTTACATGTCCTACGCACATATAGTACTAGGGACTTAAAGGTGTCTTAAATATGGCAATTGTAGATAAGCTAATGTTACCATGTTTAGAGTACAGAGCATATGCACGTAAGCACTGGTTAGAAGTGGTGAAGTGCCCAGAACCCTAAAGCCAGCAAAATGAAATCAGCAAACAGGAGGTCAGAAGGCAAAAAGTCAGAGGAAATCATGCCTAGGATGCCAGGTCCAACAGTAACTGGTACATTTCAGTGCTTTTTTAAGTTTTAAATTGTATTTTTAGCTGATATTTTCACACGCGCCCTCCTCCATACTCCAATTTTTTTTTTCAATTGTGCCAACATCTAGACCCTGGTATCACACCCTTCCCTTTTATGTCTTTTTTCAAAAACATTTTCAGGACCAGAACCAAGTCCCAGAATGCTGTAAAGGCTGCCGCAACATTTCTCTTCATCTTGTGGCCAGCCGACCAAAGCACAGGCTCCAATAAATCCAACTCAACCAACCAGAAGGCACATTTTTTTAAAATTTTTGCCCGAAAGACAATATAGCTATGAATTTTGAACACTGATTTCTCAAATCCACTGTACGGATTTACACCAATTCACAAAAAACACACTCTCTGTGTAAAGAGCATGCATTCTGCCAAATGTGGTGTAATTTTGTTCAGCAGTTTTGGCTATACTATTGTCTAGAATTCCCTATGGAAATTGTTTGGGAAAAAATAGTTTTTTCCCCTTTTTTTTCTCTGCCACCTGCTTGGTGGATCTCCCCGAAAACTTCCAAGAAGGAGCAGAAGGGAGTCAACTCTTTTTTGAAAAGTTTTGTGAAGATTTAGCAAACTGTGCCAAGGTTATTAGCGAAACTAAATAAGCTCTCCCTATGTAAACTCTGTGTGATAGATAGATAGATAGATAGATAGATAGATAGATAGATAGATAGATAGATAGATAGATAGATAGATAGATAGATAGATAGATAGATAGATAGATAGATAGATAGATAGATAGATAGATAGATAGATAGATAGATAGATAGATAGATAGATAGATAGATAGATAGATAGATAGATAGATAGATAGATAGATAGATAGATAGATAGATAGATAGATAGATACTTAAGTAAGTATCAGAGGTGAAAATTATGGAAACATTGTATGACAGTTAGTCTATTGTAGTATCAGAGACTAACTTTCATTTTTGAACTATTATTGTATTTGTGGGACTAGTAATATTGTAACTGTCAGTACCAGGTTCAGAAAAGTTGGTGTCTCTATGGTCTGTCAAATAGAAAGAGAGTGCTGCATGGTCACGTATATCCCTTCTGTCTGGAAGACCGATATAGTTGGTCTGCTGTATAGGGATCTGGAACAGATCAGTAATTCCTGAAATGTTGCTATTTGGATCCTTGAAAGAGGTGATATTTCTCCAAAGATTAAGAACTCACAGTGAAGGTAGGCACTTGCTATCAAGGCTCTGTTGCAACACTGCACAAAGAAAAACTAACAGAAAATATTTAGATTGAGTGGATGAATAATATTTCAGTCTGGCCTGCAATAAAGAGTTAAATTATTGCAGTTTATGATTGCCACAAACTCTCACTATGCAGTATTCATCTTTTACAATACATTTATATCGAAGGGCACATAAGGTGTGAACTGAGTCCTCTTGTTGAAACCTTAACTGGGTGTGGTTGGTGGAAATATCTTCCTGTAGTTTTGATCAGGGATGCAGACTTGTGCACAGAGAAAATGAAATTCATACTTAAAATGTGCCTTATCAGTAAGGGATTGGTAAGGAAGAGTGCCTCAGTTTGTGAAGATCAGCTAAGATTGAGTGGATACAGGTAAAGCGGGCAGCATGCATTGTGCCTGGGCACATATAATCCCAAACAGTCCCTGAAAAAATTGGCAAATTTAAGAGGATTGGTGGACATGCAGCATGTGCCCTCGTTTACATGCTAGTATTGAGATCTGTGCATTTAATTGGAAGTAGAAGTGCTACCTTGAGTGGAGAACCTGTGGATAAGCTGGTGATCCCACAGGCCACAGAGATGGCAGATTCCTAACAACCTGGGCATCACGGATGCAGCTACTTTGGCTGTTTCTAAAATAAACAGATGTGAGTAAGTAGCATCATGTTATATATTAGAAGAGTGTGCAGTTTTGTTCCCGCTCTTTTTGCAGCTACCACAGATGTTTCGACTGCAATAATAAATATTTGTCTTTTTTATCTAAATGTGAAGTTATTTCTTTTTTACTTCAAACCAACACTGAACTCAGTAAATAAAATTGGTCAAAACAGCATGTCCTAACTATCAATTCAATACATATTGAACAATCCAAGGGCACTTAACAGCAACTGTGTTGTGTCAAGTGCAAGCACTATTTCTTGGAGTTTCTCTCATCAAAGTCTTACCCTGACCCTTGATAGAGATTTTGAATGCTCCCAGAATGGTGGCTTATGAATGTGTCCAAAGAGAAACTAACAGAGTGGTTGCAGATGCACCGTGATAGCCTCTGCAAGCAGACACCTGGACTGCCTCAGAAGAGCAAAAGGGACGTTTGCCCCATGAAGCAATGTATTTGCATTTGAAATGTTTTGACACTTGAAGTCACTAAAGGTCCTCAGGACCCTCTCAATTGTATCTTTAAAAAATATATTTTTATCACAGTTTATTAGGGAAAATAAAGATAATAGAAAAGAAACATAATACACTGCTACATGTCACATAAGTACATGATTAACATAAGATATAAATAAATCAACCACAAATAAGTGTCCCTTTGAAGTCTTTTCTTTGACTAGGTTATAGCTCTATGTCGATGTATAGTATTCACAGCCTGACATGAAAAGGGTTTGTATACCAACAACCTTAATCCACTCTTATGCTCCTGTTTTCCTCAAATATTTTGCATATGGGGCCTAATTCAGAGTGTGGCAGGTGGATTACTCCTTCATTTGATGGATATGCGTACTGCCTTTTTAAAAGTGCCATAGGATATACTGCACCTGTAATAATGTGGACAGGATATCCTCCATATTTGTGTGTAATTACTTCAAAATTTGGAAAATTACTCGAACTTATGCACATTTAAGTAAAATGCAAAATTGGGATTTGCACTGTATTTTAGAACATCCACTTTGGACGCAAGGATGCATTTCACTCTAAAAAAACAGTGCAAAAAAACCAAAACATTGCAAACAATAGCCACTTGTTCTTGTTGTTCCTGTGCATCTGTGATAGATTTTAACAGCGAATGCTGCATTTACAATGTTGTGTAATAGCATAATTTCAGGAATTTCGCATAACATGAGTAATAACAAAATTCCAAAATTAAGCTAATTACGTGGGCATAGCGCAGAGTTCTCCTGGGTCTACTTTAGAACACTTTCCCTTAATCAAGGTCTCGTAGAAGCTGGACTAACTACTTGTATGCTCCCATCATTCTAAGCATGTATGTAGAACAGAGTATGTTCTGTTAAATAGTATTTGCTTAGTTCCTGAAGTAAAGAGTGTTTCTGTTTTAGAAATTGCTAATATTGATTGGGGTCAACTTGAAATTTCTTACGCTAGTCCATAAAAGTTTTAAAAGAGCCTTTCAACAATATCTATTTTATGCTCAACATAAGCCTTGTGACTTTTGTGCCATATCTTTACAGAACCTTTGCTGAACAAAATTCCCTTTCCCCTTTCATGTTTTTAGATTGTATGTGGGACTTTCACACCATCCTGCCTGGAGTTCTCTAATGTAATCTAGTCTATGGTCTCTAGATCATGGTAAAATGATATGTCAAATGTGATAGATGTCCCACTTTAAGATAGAATTGTATCTTTGGGAAAGAGGGGAGCGCACAGACCACTGACACCAGGTTTGTGTGAAAAAGGTCACTTTATTGAAACAGGTGCACATAACAAAACAACCTCGGCCTTTGCCATACAATACTAGAACCTCACTATACAGTTACTCACTTATGATAAGCTACCCCACCCCAAAAATACCCCCCACACAGCGACTTAATTCAGCAATATAGTACTTGCTCCAGAACTGGTCAACTGAAACTGAGACCTTTACAATCCCTTCCCTCTTTGGTACATCTATTAACCTCTTAACCAATTAAACTTCCTACAGAGCCTTAAACTTCCTGGCTTGTCCAGGCGCAAACTTTCCTACGGGTTCCCTTTCAGCCTGAATTGCCACTGACAGCAACAATAAACTTCGGTTAGCTATGACAACTTCTCTGCCAAACACCACCCAGAAAAAGGAGGAGACAAGTGTGCCTCCCCTTTTCTGCCCCAACCCCTGCCCCCTTTCACATAGGGAATAAAAAAAAATGAACGGATGATAAGCACTGTAGCCAAAACCAACTTCAACTGCAACAAGTACAACTCCATGCCCATGAAGGATAAATGTACCCCATCTCCTTGAAAATATTCCACATCCTCATAAAGAAGATCTGAATGCTTGGCTGTGCTCCTTGCTGAGGACCTTGCAGAATGAGTGCATTTCCTTTTTCAACTTCCTCTTGGGCCGGTCCATGGCGTCTGGCTTGACAGCCCGGTGCCACACTCTTAGCACCTCAGTACATAGCACGTGGAAACTAGCCTACAACCTATGAATCTCCCCCAAGTCCTCCTTCACAGATTTAATCAATGCCAGACCCTTCTGAAGTGCTAAATCGTTCTCACCTAAGTGTATAAGAAGTATATCAGGGCATTTACCCCCTATCAATAGTCTATTCAAACAGGGAAGGAGCTCCCTCCATCTCATCACCCCTTTCCCATACCAACTGATTGAATATATAGCAACATTAAAATACAAATTCACCCCTTGACTGCTGGAAATCATGCGTCTTTCTGCCCACTTAATGAACGCGTAGCCCACAATCCATATCTTCAAACTGGCAGCCTGAGGTCCGGGAACAGAACCTGTAAATTGAAACAAAGGTTGACAACCTGTATACATGTTCAGCATGACCCCTCCCTTTCCTCTAACATAGGGCTGGAAACAATTGGACAATCACCTACCCAGATTGATTATGGTCCCCCGACCCAAACCCATCTACCCGCTTCTGCAGCCATACATATTCTGAAAGAGTGAGTATTGAAACCAGTGCATCCAAGTCAATAAGAGCCGGCACCTTGCGCATTATCACCAGCAATTGAAAAGTCGTAACTGGTTTACCGTCCTGACGCTGTTAAACTCTCTTCTCCCCAAGCACTGACCAAGGCCGAAGAGCTGCCCCCAGCAAAGCTTAGATACAGGATATACCAAAAGAAGTATGCTCTTACCCTCACTCCTTTGATCTGTTTTGGATTTCTAGAGACAGACATGCTGGCCTTCCTTATACTGACATACCTCCTCCCAGAGAATGCTCAAATTCCCCCTACCCACCTAAAGCTCAGAGACCCAAAAAACAAAAAACATCCATGACATAAGGGCTGAGAACAAAACAGTCTCACCTTCCCCCTGACAAATACTCTGAAGAACCCTAAGCACGTCACTTAAAATGCTCAATATCATAGGCCTCCTCTTAGGACCAAAGCAACCAACTTCCCTGGACCAGACTTCAAAAATTCTCATTCCGTGCTCACCTGTGGAGGGGGCATAACCCCACAAAACCTTGCCCATAAAGCCACTACCTGACAATTTGCCAGAAATGGTCACCCTTGACTGGCCCTTTGCTATGAAAGAATTGAATTACATCTTTGGTCGTACCCCATTCCTCTGACCTCCTCCTGGCCCCACCCCCTAAAAGTTCAGACCATGCCTGGGCATAAGCTGTCCTCGTCAAGACTGCTAGAAAACTGCTACCAGCTGAAGCATTCTTTCTCTCCTACTGGCCAATATTATTGAGGCATCCAGGGTCTTGACTCCATGGCCCGCCTATTGGACCTCTAGCATTGAGAACGAGACAAAGTATCATCAATGTCATTGTCCACACCTGGTACTTGCCTGGCTCTAAATATGACTTGAAATTGCAGGCATTTTAGTACAAAGACCCTCAGCACCTTCGACAGCTGTGTTTTCCTCACTAACTGCCTATTAACCACCTGGACCACCGACATTGTGTCAACTCTTAAGAGAACTCTCCTGTGGGACAACTGCTCACCCTATAATGCCAATGCCACTAGTAAAGGAAAAAATTCCAGGAATGCAATTTTGTGGCCCCCTTGCTTCCATTTCGGCAGTCACTGCTCGGTACACCAATGGTCTTGCCAATAAAGACCAAAAATAGAAAACCCTGCTGCGTCCGAAAACATGTGAACATTCCAATCCATGTCCATCAAAGCTGCTAGGGGAATCCCATTAAAGGATTGTAGAAAAACTTGTCACAGTCTCAGGTCTTCTTTGACACCTGCAGACAGCTTGATATGATAGTGTGGTAATGGCAAACCTGAGAGTGAGAAGCCCAACTTCCTATAGAATGTCCTCCCCGCTCTCACCACCCTGCATGCAAAGTTCAAATGTCCCAGAAAGACCTGGACCTCTTTGACAGTGACTTTTGTTTTTCTCAACATTGAGTCCAGAAGCCTCTACATTGTAACTTTCTTCTCCTCCTGTAATCGGGCTTCCATTGCCCTTAGATCAATCTGAATACCAAGAAAAGACAAGACCGTGTTGTGTCCCACCGTCTTTTCCGGTGTCAATGGCACTCCTAGATCACCCATGAGCTCCTGGATACTTACCAGCAGGTGCTGGCAGTCTGTGGAACTGGGCTTCCCCACAAAAAAGTCATCCAAGTGATGTGTTATGTGCTTGTGACCTGTGTACCATGTAAAAAGCCATAGCAAAAATGTGATGAAGCACTCAAAGAGAGCACATGAACTGGAACAACCCATTGGAAGTGCTTTGTCCACATACCATCTGTCCTCAAATTGTATGCCCAACAGGTGAAAGTTGGCAGGGTGTACTGGCAACAAACAGAAAGCTGGTTTAATGTTGCTCTTACCAATAAATGCCTCCTGTCCCAGTCTTTCCACTACAGCTAGTGCTACATCCACTGATGAATACGTTTACTGACTGTCTGTTTGATGCAGAGAGATGTTGCATTAACCTGAATTGTCCCCGTTCTTTTTTGGGCACCACTCTGGTCGGAGACAGTATGAGGTGCTCAATAGGCCAATCCTCAAAGGGGCCTGCCATCCTGCCCTCCTGAATCTCCTTGAGGAATTTTTCTCTCCCTACTTGTTTGTGCTCACTGGCTGATTTCAAATTAGACGCCCACCGGCACTCTCTCTGGCCTTCATACCCCAGCCTAAATCCCCATGTAAAACCTTGTAACAGTAGCCTAGCATCTTCCTTCCATCATAATGGGACAGTCACAATTCTGATCTATCCAGCTTAATAGGCGTACAAGCCTTTCCCTCCTGGTCCCTGTCCTCCCTTCCCTGCCCTACAGCCAGTTGTCTGTCCCTGCTGCTGCTCTCCAGTGGCCCCCTGCTGCTGTCCATGTCCCGCTGAGTGACTGGATGGACCGCCTGCCCCAAGACAATTGAACAAGGCATGTCTGCCTGAGCATTTGGAGCATTCATGCCAGAACTTACAGAACTTCCTCATGCAGAATCTCTTATTGAAGTCCCATCTCTTTGGATGGGGGCACTTGACAGGGCCAGTATATAATCAGTAACCCACTAGTGGTAAAAATTGTTTTGCCGAACTTAGCTGGGCTCATAGTGTGCTGCCAGAGGTGAGTGTTAAGTTCACCCCATTGTGCCTCTGGATCTACTGCCATACAGGCACAGAACTCTTCATTGTATTGAGTCCAGTTGTAACCTCTGTAATTTAGCTGGGCTTTTCTGATTATGTCCTGATATTTGAATAGCGCGGCCGACATCTCTGGGTTCTTTTTACAGTACACACTAGCATATATAAGAAATGGTGCCATCCAGTTCCCTATTGTCACCCTCGGCTATTTGGCCAATTCTGATTCTTCCTCTTTTGAACCTTCTTTAGACTTAAGATCCCTGTGTAGCAATTTCAGCATCTCGATAAACTCTCTCTTCCAGATTCGTTCTTTAGTAGCCAGCATGAGGTGAGCACCTAATGGTATTGATGTTCACATATAAGGCAACTTTTTGATTTTAAACTACATACTGTCCAGTTTACATGGTTTTCCAGACGCTAACACCATATCCCCTTTGTGTCTCCCCCAAGCCCTTCACCTCTGCCCTTGTCTACGACCTTGTTGGAGGGCCCAGGTTGTTCTTTGACCAGTTCCCCTGTCCCCCCAATTACCACCTGTTTGTTGTCCCCATGCCCTAGCAGTGAAAAACCTGTGCGCAAATTATGTTCTTCTGTCCCAACACCAATGTCCCTCACATAAAGACCATTAGGCAGGCCTCCTCTCTCTCCTGAGGCTCCTTCACCTCAAACCCCAAAGAGATCATATTTGAGGCATACGCCCCATTCTGTGGTACCTTACCTCAACCAAGGTCAGTGCCCGCTCGGGGGCCCGCCGCTTCACAATCGTTTCTTGTCATCATGTTCCATTCTGCCCTTCTTGTTGCTGCTGTGCACCTGTATCCTGCAAAATACCTGGGGCATATGGTTTAGGGGAACCCCCCTTAGCCTTCCTGCCACCAACTCTATTCCCTTCCCTGAACCTCCTCCTCCTCCTCCTGTAATTCCCTTTCTTTCAAACTCTCTTCTTCATAGTCCAGAATGGACAACTCCACCGCATTCGCTCCAACCACCAGCTGGGCATTATTGTTCATTCACCTTTGCATACATCTGTCAGATTGTACCATTGTTTCACAAACTAACTTAGGTGGTGATGTACCTTGCTCTTCCCGCCTCTCCACCAATGCGTAACGCATCTTCTCATGCGCTGGTACGCTGGGGGCTGTACCAAACCCTCCTGTGTGTTGCACCACAATCGCCGTCCAGCTCTCCTCGAGGACAGCGAGTTGCACTAAGCTCTCCCAAGTCGGCTACCTCAACTATGTCATCACGCTGTAAAAAAGAAGGAAAAAAGACCTGGTGTGCTGGTACAGCCCATTCCTTGTGCAACCCTAGCCCTTGCACTCATCACCTGAAGCTGCCCACACCTCCACTGATGCTGGGCAAGGGGGGCCTTTGAACTCCCAGTAGTTACGGCCAAGGACCTAAATACTGGGCCATCAGCCCCCGCTTCCCCCAAAGACCCCTGCCATGCATCCTTTTGACCTAGCTTCCCATATACTTTCAGTGGGTGTCTCCCTGCTGCACCGGACACCCTCAAACCCTCCTCAGGCCTGTATGGGTCAATAATACCCCCATCTTGGCCACCCTCATCCTCATCACTCCATACCAGGTTGGCCAATGTCACTGAAGAAAACGACCAATCATCCCACACCTGACCCACAACGTTCACCCCTCCCTGTTGACCCTACTCCCACTTTGACTTGTCCCCATATAGGGCCCTCACGAGCCAGGCACTCCTGCCCCAATCCATGGAATTCACCACCCTTTTTTCATGGCACTGGGTCCCCCTTCCGACCCCATCCTCTTCCCAGGTGCCCCCACACTAGCCTTCTCCTCCAACAAATCCTAATATATGGCCTGAAAATCCACCCTGTCCTCAATAACCTCATCACTGCTCTCCCCAGCCATGTCCTGCAGACCTTCCAATACTCCTTCCTCCCCTCCCACCTTGTAAACCCTCTGTTTTCCTGCTTGCTCCTTTCTCTGGCCCGCAGTCCCCAAAAAACTCACCCCCTCCCTTTCATCAATGCTGCGTACATGTCAATGGTGGCCCGCCCAGTTTTAGTTGCCATGAGGCCTCTCCCAGCTCCAGAGAGGTCCTGTGCTCACCGCCAAAATCAGCTGCAGAAATATGCACCTCTGCATGCTGACCCAGCCCGCCTAGAGGGGCAGAGTGCCACCTGGGTCTATCCAGAGCCCAGCGGCCCACTGTAGCCCTCACAGAGGCTGCTCTACACGTGTGGGAGCGGCCCTGTTTGGCTACCTCCAACTCTGGAGACACAGAGGTCCAATGAGGTGGTGAGCAGACCCCACCTCCACCTCAACCCGTTTGGCAGCCTTCCTCGTGGGGCAACCACCATGTGACGGTGTGCCCTCCACCAGCAAATGAAGGAGCCCTACCTCCCCCAACAGCCTCATCATCTGCGACACCTTGTCTTCGTTCAACACACTGGACAGTGACATCATCACCAAGTGAGTCACAGTACTTTCTCCTAATCTATGCCAATTCCAGAAAAGCCAGAAGCCACCAAAACGTACCTATCGCTACTACTACAACAAAATCGCTAACTACAAGGTACCAGTCACCATGTCATCTAGACAAGATGATGTCTGGTACAGCAAAATGGCAGCATATATATGTACCCTTGGGCTACCTATGTAGCTCAAAAAATGCTCAAACCCCGAACAGTCTTCCAACTGCTCCACTTCCCCAAAAAACCTGGGTGGGGGGCAGACCTCCCTATAGTCAGCTGCCCCTCAAATCCCCCTTGGTAAACATAATCCTCCTGAAGAAATTGCTGCATCTAGTTTGGACATCTCTATTTTCAGGATTTCGTTAATAGGTATTCTGCTAAACGTATAGGTAAAAAAGGAGTCACCATCAGTTTTTTTGTCTTTTGTATTCTGCCCAAGAATGAAAGTTATAGTTTGCTCATTCCATGTTTTTTTTTAGCACTGGGTTATTCGGAATTTTCAGATCACCTTTAATTACAGCGGGAATATCATTTTGTTTTTTATCTATTTATACGGTTGGCCACTGAGCGATTGCACAGTCGTATGTGTGGTCATTTTCATCACTTCACTTTAAGACACGTTTATTTAATAGTCAGATAATGACGAGAAAGCAGAGATAGTTCATTTAGGGCTGGTATGGAAATATTGGTTGAGGATCATGTCAACAGAATATCATCTGCATACAGTATTAAGTTACGACAAGGGAGGAGATGTGGCTTAGTGGTTAGACCTGTCAAATTTAAAACCGGGAGCCCCATGTTCAACTATCAGCCTTGTTTTTACTTCCAGAATTGCAAACTACTTCGTATCTTGTGCGTATAATACATATAATGAGTTTGTGTAATCTCCACTTGATGTGCACTAAGATCATCGCTTGACTGTGTACAGTGCCCCGTTATGCTATATGAAGACCAATACATGCATGACCAACTGGGGGCAATACTAATTTTTGCAGAGTATTGGGTGGCTATAACTAGTGTTTCTAAGGCTAACAGGAAACGGAAAGATTCAGTGACGAGGCACCCATGCCGCTTTCAATTTTGATATTCTCGGATAGGAAACAGCTGTACTTCACTATGGCAGTGAGGTTTTAGTATAGCCACTTTGTCAGGACAAACAATCATGGGCCAAGACTTACTGTTTTGGGATCCCGATGACAGCACAAGCACCTTCTTGCTTGGACGCTTTATGTGGGCTGTATCCCATTGAGGGAGCTCGTTGATGAGGCCTCCTATCCTGCTCTCACCTCTCAGCACTGCTATATCTTGGGCTTGCTGTCAGCTGCCTACTGTGGTTGACAGCACTTAGATGAAGATCAAACTATGGGCCTTGCATGTGTAACATATAGCTCATGCAGGCGTTCTCTGTCATTTAGTGCAGTTCAAAAATAGTACTTTGGTGACAATCAGGTAAAGGGTAATTACAGTTGTATATTTGGTCTACTTTAGATCAAACTTTGGACAGAGCTCACTATAGGTTAGCCATCTTCCTCATGATTGTAATGGGTGTTTAAAAAAATGCAATAATATAGATTTTAATAAACGTGCAGGAGCTGACATGTAAGCAAAAATAAGAGAAAATGTATAAAGTAATGGAAATGTACATAGCCGCCACACTTACACATGCTAGGCTTCAAACTATTCAATTGCGATTTCAAATGTCGCTCATTTAGAAATGCTGACATACTCAGATTTTTGTGAGAGTGAGATCAAGTAAAGTGAAGATATAGCAAACATGTGTACACTTGACCCTCGATAAAACGATGCTATTTCATAATTAGATGATCATTTTATAGCATGATTCACACATTTTGTAAAAATGGTGCTGTTTACTGGAAGCTTATTAATAGCAGCCTTCTATCAGAAATCAGCAAAATAATGTGAATGTTGGCCTCTATAACTAACTCGTATTTCCTCTTCAGATCATGTAATTGTAAAATGTTTATTTTTCCTTCAAAGATGTTTCAACTTCTACATAACTTACATTAGTTTGAAGGATAGACCGGTACAAGTATATGTGAGAAAGCTCAGGCATAAGCGAAGATGAACACTGTTCAATATTAGTTTCAACAAATTTAACTAACATCTTTGATAGTTCATTGTCTTCTTGAAGATATGATGAGGAGTTATCCGATTCCCAGGAAAACATCTGTTGGTGATTAGATGAAAGAAGAGGCAACAGTTGTAGATTCTAACAAAATGTGTGGTTTAGTGCGTGTTCCTAGATTAGGTTACGACTTCTCTCCTCACTTCCTTTGCAAACCTCTTATGCTCGCTCATATTCACATACTTTTGTCCACAGAGCTTTGATTGAGAACCTTTCCCGTTTTCTATATTGCGCAGAGACTCTACTGAGTTTCTTGGACTTTTCTTTATGGGACATTCTTCTTTGATTTCTTTCACATTACTGAATTGAATTTATCGAAGCTTTATTCTTGCTCTCACTCTCTTGACATAGAGCTCTTTATGGGTTCCAACTGGCTCCTTTCTTTTTATTTTTAGAATAGGGATTCTTTCATTCATGGAACATGCTTCTTAATGATTTATGCATTGTATTGATAATAATCTGATTTAAATTATTGATGGTGAATATAATTGATAAAAAAAAGATAACCTACAAAAAATTTGAGGTAGACAGATTAGCAGGGTACATCAATCAATCAAAATAGCTTTATTTGATTCAATGTCATTAAATCATAAAAGCATAATGATAAAAAAACTATTAAAAGAAGAAGAAACTGCAATTCTCCAAGTTCAAATACAACCAACAAAATAATATAAAATACAGTTAGTATAAAAACAGAAATACATAATATAATCCATATATATATATAAATATACAAAGAAAAAAAAAAGAAAGTGCAGGGACACCGGTTATTCACGATTTCTTCACATGGTGTTCCGAGACCGTACAACAGCTTTTAAAAAGGAAGAGGTAGCCACGATAATAAATTCATTTTCTAACATCTGTAATCTTAAAAAAGCTATTCTACATTGTTTTAACTTCCATCTTCTAAGAATGGGCAATACAAAAATATTCCTCGGTGCAACATAATATTTACAGAATAAGGTGCAATGCATTGTGGTCAATCTAGAAATATCATCGCATGGGCATATAGGATGGTGTTTAGTCCAATCATTAATATCAGGAAATGTAACCATCCTAAAGAAAGACCCACTGCGGAAATGGGCCAAAAGCATACGAGAAAAACTGCTTTGTACCACTATTAAGTAGGGTTGTAAACCTATACAAGTGGACATCAAATGATTTGCCATGACCGATTTCTTTTCTCTCTCAATGAGCCAGCGTTTTTTCTCTAGGTAGTTCAAGCAGTGTGTCTTAAGGGATTTTCTGGAAACGGATTCCAAACTACTGGGATTATAAAAATATTCAGGGTGGCCTATGTCATGTGTCATATTTTTTATATAGCTAGTCCAAGGCAAATTTGCCACCTCGTCCGACTTAAGACAGTCCATAATTACATCCCTATTGAAGCCCGTCTCAACCGATACCCATATCTTGTGCCATAAAAGGAGAGGAGTAATCTTTATAGTGTCAGAGATATGTGCTAGACCAAGTTCCCTGTGACAGCAATAAGTGGCGGTCGAGCTAGGGACCGCCAATAAATAACGCAAATAAGTATTTTCAGAGCGTCGTATTTGGTCCGAGCATTCAATACCCCATATGCCTGCCCCATATGTGCCTATTGAAATGCATTTAGATTTATAGATGGCCAACAACTCTGGGACAGGTCTTCCACCTAGTTTTTTTGCAAAGTTACTAACGGCTCCTATGGCTCTCGTCAGGGTCAACTTTCTGCTGTTCATGGCTGCTGCCCAAGAGCCCCTCCTATCCACGGTCAGGCCTAGGTATGAGAATTTATCCGTGCTTGCAATTTTTTTATTATCAATAAAAATATCACATGTCTTTCTCAGTTTTGTCCCACAGCTCATAGTAAATGTCTTAGCGATATTTACCTTTAAATCCCTCTGAGACAGACCTTTGCAAGCCCAGCTGTGTTCACGACATTATAACCGCATCATCTGCGTATAATAGAATAGGAACAGGGGTACCCTTGATGGTTGGATAGTCATGATGGAACTCGCTCAAGTACTGCCCCAAGTTATTTATATAGAGGGAGAAAAGCAAAGGGGCAAGAATGCACCCCTGCCTTACCCCTCTTTTTATGGGGAACCTGCTTGAACATTCTCCCTGTTTCCCATACCGTAGCCTCGCACCTGCCCCCCTATATAATTCCTTTATGAACAACAGCAAAGAAGGATCCAACTCTAGGTCTTTAAGAGTGTCCCACAGCATGACATGTTTAACGCCATCAAAAGCAGAACTTAAGTCCACAAAAGTGAGGAAATGTTTGCCCTTCTTCGCTTTTGTATATTTGTCAATTTTCAGGGAAAAATTGAGTCCCTGTTCAATAGTCCCTAGACCTGGTCGAAAACCATATTGAAAGACTGATAAAACACCTGTCTCTTGGACCCAGATCTCCAGCTTGTTTAAAATAACCCTTCCAGCTATTTTCATAAAAGCATCCAATAAAGATATCGGGCGGTAACACTTAGGCTAATTTCTTTTCCCTTTCTTGAATATAGGTATCGCAATGGCATCGGCCCAGGTAGGGATTAACCCATAGCGGGTACAACTAATTAATACATTAGATAAAAGAGGAGCCCATAGACCTATATTAGATTTATAGGCATCCACCGGGATGCCATCCGGTCCTGGCGCTTTCCTTGAGGCACTATCAGTTATAGCCTTAATGACTTCCGCAAGGGTAATATTGATCTTTAGTGGGAACGGTCCACGGTCAATGTTTTCATCTACTCTTAGTGCAACTATATCTGTCACATTACTTATATGGTCTCTTCCCTATAGAGCCCTGAGAAGAAATCTACCCACATATCACAACTAATAGCCATGTCTATAATATCTGTCTCTCTGTAATTAAAAAAAGGGGCATTAACCGCCTTCCAGAAGCCAGCAGGGTAGCTAAATTCTGGTACCTTGATTTGCTCTTGGACACCAAACTGAATTGGTAATTTCTGCTGAATGCCCAGGCGCAGTTCCTCAACAGATTATCACTCAGCATTGAGGAGTTTTCAAGGTGGTTCGGCCGACCCCCATATCAGATCAATTGTTAATCTCAATAAAGCTAAATGTGTTTCGACAGCGAGATTTGGCTGTGAAGTCCGGGGATGCAAGGATGTTACCCAATTCAGGTGGCAGAAAACAAATCATTAAGAAAGGTCCTGAGGTTACCCCAAAGTGTACAGATGGAGATCGTGCATGATGAACTAGGGGTTGTCTATATTTTGGATCATATTCTAGTTCATCCTTTAATTCCATGGTTCTCAATTTGGACCAAGAATGAATTTGAGAGGTCTTAATGCGCCTGTAATATACCAGTAACCCCACCCAGGATCAGCGTAGCAGCATCAAGCTCTATTTAACAACAAACAACCAAGCACTGCATGGAAGAGAGAGGAGAGCACACAGACAGACACATCATCCCAGGGCGCGGAGAGAACAGTTCTCGTGACGTGTACGCCTACCTGGGCTGCTGATCGGCCGAGAGTTGCTGCTGCTGCGTATCCCGGGCCCTAGTCTGGTGGTGTGCACGGCCCCCCCGGGCCCTCCTGTTGCTGACAGTGAGGCCCTGACTGTCTCCCGCTCCACTACTGACTCAGCATTCTCACTCCACAGACGCTGAAGCCGGTAGGTGCCGCTGTTGCGGGTGTGCATCGCGGCGGGGCTGGGGGCACGCTGGCTGTACCGCCCGGCCCAGCCTTTGCTCTCCCGGGCACCTGATCGCCTCTTCTGGCGCCTGCGGCTCAGGCCTCCCCCATCGGGCCAGGCGAGGTGGGCAGAGCACCCTCCTTTACTCCCTCGCTCTGCGCGGCTCCCTGCTTGTTGCGGCCTCCGGCTCCTTAGCTACGGCGCCCGCTGCTGTTGACCCAGTCCTGCAGGCCCTTAACTCTTTCCACTGAGGCGTTCTCGGCCCACTGGGTGTGCTGCCCTCCCGGAGATGACCGAGTGATGCAACCCACCTTGAGGCCCTCCAGCTAACCTTCAGTTGCCCCGGGCGGCGGACGCCACTACAGGCGACTTGCTGCTCTACACCAGCACCATCGGCTCGCACTGCCATTCCGGCTGCATTAGTTACGGGCCCCCTTGCCCGGCCTCTTCTCCTCCCCTGGCCGCCTGCTCCTTTATGGTGGCATCCTGCCCCTTTAGTGCTGTGGCTCTCTGACCTCCCCCTGGCCGCCCTTACAATTGGGTTGGTCATCAGCCTCGTCTGCTCCCCTGCTGCCAGGGGGTGATTCACTCTGGTCAACACCTTCTGCGCTTAACTCTGCCGCCTCTCCTCTATCTTGGCTGGGCAGCTGTCCTCCTGCAGCTGCCACCTGGTGCCGGTCCGCTCGCCAGCTGAACCTACCCATGCCATACATTTGAAGGAAGGAGCTCAGGGACGAAGGGGAAAAGAAGAGGAAAAGGAAAAGCGATGGCCTTAGGGAAATCTAAATCCCGGAAAGTCCCAAAAAACTCCAAAAATCAGGAAATAAAAGACCTGTGATGGAGGACTCGATTGGAATTCTGAAAGGAATGAGTGGGGAAAATGGTGGAATGGTAGCACCTACAGGAAGCAAAAAACTAGCGAAGGGGAATACTCATTCACTGAACTTAACCCCACGGTCAGCAAGGACGACTATAAAGAGAGTAGGCGTAAAAGGCGGTTCAGTAGTATCAAAGTCGATCAAGGACTTCCTAGGGAAACATTTTAAAGGGAAGGAGACGCCTGATAAGGAGCAGAGTGTGTTAGAGACTCAGCTAATCTCAGAGGACCCGATAGCCCTAAGTTTGGAATCTCTGAATCAAACAAGTTTTAACATGGCCAAAATTTCTATGGAACCACGCTTATCCTCCTCGCCAAGGTTATTTCAGTCACTGTTTGTTCACGAGATAGAGGCAGAGGTGGCGGAGGAAGAAGGAGCCCCTCTAAGCAAATCCTTGTGTGAGGACGTCTCTAACCAGAGGAAATACAGTCTCAACGCGAAAGAAAGACTGGAAAATTCTTATGTTGCTCGAACTGATTTATCATGTCCATCATTGCATAGCCTGGAGGTTACGGGATTCTCCAGTGTATCTATGCTAGAGGTTATGCTGATGCTCCAGAAAACCCTGCAGGGTATTTTAGGGTATTTTAGAGATTTCAGTTTTAAATAATGAAATTTTACAAACACAAAGCAAGCAGTTTAAGAATATGATTGGGAAGCTGACACAAATTAAAGGTCTGATACCCTCGCTAGTAAGACCAGTAGAAGTCCACCAGGAAGTAGAGGTTGATGGGGAGGAAGAAGCTGTAAAGAATATCCGATTACAGAAGGAAGAACCAACATTATATATATCACGTTGCCCTATGATCATAAAAAGATGTGGGGAAAGGAGGTATAAAAAACAATACATCCCGCGGCCAGTAAGGGGAGAAAAGGTCCACCCAAAGGCCAATCCTTAAGACAACAGGCTAACGGGAAAGGGGTAATGCCAGAACAAAGGTCAGCTGGCAGGGTAGTGACCCCAGAATCTAAAAAGATAAGCTTGGCAGATACAGGAGTAACTACCCGATGTCCTGAATCACAACTTAGGTGAACAAAGGGAAAAAGAACCGTAAAAAGTGCCAATGATTCCCTGAGGAAATACTCTGGGGAAAATAAAGAGGTAGTCGTAGAAAGAGGGTTGGGTATGTCCCCAGGTGTATGACCTAGCAACCCCTATCCCGGGAGGGGCCTCAAGAAGAGAGATATCGAAGAAGCACACAGGCAAAGAAGGGAAGATATGATAGATGGACGCCCACCAGGATTACAGTCAGAAAGACGTGCGGACCTCTGGCTCTTTGTGGAGCCTATAGGACAGGGAAAAGGTGGAAAAAGAGTTAAGAAACTAAACCCCCTAAATCGCTCCCAACTCCTCTCCTCATTTTTGAAATGTCCAAGCGTACGATACGTTAGCTCAGAAGACCTAAAAGAAGTAGGGTTTGTAGTAAACACCAAAGGAGAAGAAGTAACAAAGGTTCTACTTTATTCTGTATTAGTAAAAGTAGCATTGGAAAAAGCAGAAACCGGGATGTTAAAAGAAGGAATTGGAATAATAAAAAGGGAGGAAATGTTGATGGATAAACAGGGGGAACCTTTTCTCAGGAACCATGCTGGGCTGGGAGATCGACAAATAAGAATGATCAACTCCGAATGGGGTAAGAAGGAAGATCTTGAAATTACAATAACCCCCAAGGACCTAGGGTGGGTTGATAAAGACGTGTTGGTTGGGAGCAGATATAGAGAGCTTGCATATATGGAATGTGAAGAAAATGGGTATTCGAGCGATATTGATTAGGAGCTAGGGTCGTCGCACAGCCTGTCTATATTATCGTGGAACGTCAATGGTTATAAAAGAATAGTGCGCCAGGAAAGCTTTAAAAACATTCTTAAGAATACTGACATTATATGTTTACAGGAGACTTGGCTGTGCGACGAAACCCTAGTCACAGAGGGATTTACCCATCATGTAAAGCCAGCAGGAAAGAATATATTAGGCAGACCATCAGGTGGACAACTAACGCTGGTTTCCACAAAGATTGCTAGGAATATAGAATCCCTTGAATTTAAATGTAATTAGGTGCTAGGTAGTAGAGTGTTGACGTTGAATAACAACTTAGGGTATGAAGGTATATGTATTACCAATGTGTATATTCAGAAAGTAAAAGGAAACGACTATAAGGTGGACCTGGAATACTTAAAAAAGGATCTGGAGGGCTTATGTGATATCTACCCCAGAGATGTGCTTTTGATATTGGGCGATTTCATCATAGATTAAACCCTTTAAAAATTGATTTATGGTGTAGAGACTTGTTAAGGGCCTACAATATACAGATTGCTAAGTTCCCCAGCTGTGACACCTCACCCCAAGATGTGGCGCTTGGACAATTGTTGGGTTCTATGGAGCTGGTCTGCGTAAATGGAAGAAAGGATGCAGATCGGCCTGCAAAGCGCACCTTTACAATAGGGCAGCAAATGTGTCCGATAGATTACGTGTTTATACAGGCTTGGAGTTTTGATCTAATCAAACATTTTGAAGTAGTAAGGGTTGAAGGTAGTGACCACTACCCATTGCTGACGAAACTTTATGTAAAAAGGGTTCCTCAGAGACAAAGAGCCTTACTAGTACAGGTAGATTATACAAAGCGACTTACAACTCGTATTACAGAAGAATAGATAAAAAAACTAAGTGCATTCCAGCTGACATTCACATTAAAAAATGTATTACCAAAGGAGGATCTTACTTGGCATGAAGAGATAATAAGGCAATTGGTCGAATGCCTCAGGATAAAAATTAAATGTGGTAAACTTGAGTTAGCAAGTAAGGAAGAATTACAAAGTAATAATAAGCCATGGTTTGACGAGGATTGTCGGAAAGCAAAAGCCAGGATTAGGCAAAAGGAAAGAAGTCTGAGAGGGAGATAAAATGATGAATTGCTACTTAACCTTCAGGAACTAAGGTCAAAATATAAAACAATCATTAGAGATAAAAAAAGAACCTATAAGGATAGATGCTGGGTGAAGTTACTAGAGGCAATTGAAGAAAAAAATGTGAAAGGCTTTTGGAAACTAATACAAGAAAGCACTGGTAAAGTTGTAGGGTCCTTGCAGTGCTCTGTACCGGAGGACAAGTGAGTCGATTATCTAGAGGAAATTTATGGGAAGTGGCCAAGGATGGTTGAAATAAACACCATCATATGGCCAGGCGTAAGGGAAGAAGTAAAAGAGCACTTCTCCCCTAGTCACATTAGAAGTATAATAGCCAGGCTAAACTTAACTCGAGCCGCTGGCCCAGATAACTTGCCGGCTGTTATTATAAAAATGAATCCTGAGTGGTGGTCAGAGTTTTTTTCGTATATGTTCTAGGGGATACTTAACACAGGGGTCATGCCAGACAGTTGGAAAGGGGCAATTGTAAGACCAATGCATAAAAAGGTGATGTAAATTCCCCTAAAAACTATTGTTTAATAAATCTCTTCGACATAGGTGAAAAGGTATTCGCTAAAGTAATTCTGGGATTACTCAAGGATTGGACAGGTGGAAAACAGATAGTCCCCCCAGAATAGGGAGGGCTTAAAGAGGAACACTCAACGGTTGATCACTGTTTTGTTCTCTGGTCCATCGCGCGGAAGTCGATCGAGCAGAGAGGCAATTTGTTCTGCTGCTTTGTGGACTTCTGTGCAGCATTCGATCTTGTGAGCAGGGAGCAGCTGTGGTCAACTTTGGTAGGGTATAATATGCAAGGCGATTTCTTGGCCTTGATCCAAGCCCTGCATACAGGAAACTGGGCCCAGATAATCTTGAATGAGGATGGAGGATTGTCTGGGAGGATCGAAATCGGTAATGAGCTGAGACAAGGGTGCGTACTTGCCCCCTTACTTTTTTCCCTGTTTATAGCTGACCTGCCCTCAAAATTAAGAAAGGTTAGAGGGGCCAGCCCGAAACTAGGAGGAAACCATATCTCCTGTTTATTATTTGCTGATGATCTGGTAATTATGGACCAGACGGAAATTGGTCTACAAAGAAAATTAAACATGTTTAATGAATATTGTCAAATTAAAAAATTAGTTGTGAACATGGAGAAAAACAAAATACTATGCTTTGGAAGAAGAAAAACAAAGTTCTCCTGGTATCTGGGCACAGAGACGCTGGAAAAAGTAACAGAATATAGATATCTGGGGATGTGGTTTGCGAGTAGCCTGCAATGGTATACTCACCTTGATGCATTAAAAATAAGGGCATCGGCTTCCATAAAGGGTCTAAAAAGATTTAATAGTGCATATGGAGAAATGTCCAATAGGCCGGTTCTAAAGGCCTATCTAGCAATGGTTCCTCCACAATTCCTGTATGGTGCAGAGGTCCTCTATTTAAGTGGCAAAAATTGATGGGACAAAGAGGAGGGAAATATCCTTTAAAGTTTGTTCTCGCTGCCTAGATCATCTATGGTACAAGCAGCAAGACTAGAATTGGGAATCACCTCTTGGGCTATAACAGCTTGCATGGCTTTATTACGCTTCTGGCAGCGTTTAGGCTCAGGTGAGGACCAAACAATTTCACAGTGGTGTAAAAATGAAATATCTAACAGTGAGTTGACCTGGGCAAAAGAGACAAGAGCCTCAATAAACGAAGCGTATGGTGTGTTAAAGCTATAGTTGTGCCCTCAGTCTCCCCATTTAAAGATAGATAAGAAAGAACTTAGGTCACTGGGAATGGAAGTGTCTCGAACACATGATCAGGAGTATCTCTTACGGAAAAACTCAGTTTCCCATATGGCCTCGGCATGGGAAAATGATTTACACTACCCTTATATAGACAGATTACCTAGTTGTATGTTACGGCGTGAAGTGCTAAGATTGAGAATTGGGATAAACCCCTGTTACGCGACTAAAGGGGTCAAAAACTTAATGATAAATAGCAATGGAAAATGCACTTGCACTTTGGGTACTTCCTGTGATATTTTACATATTTTATTAGATTGCTTGAAGATTTTAGATATACGGAAATAGATTTTAGATCCGATTTTTTAAAAATACGATATTAAAAACAGGAAGCAAGCTGTAAATCTCTTAGGGGGAATGATGAACTTGGATGTAACCTGTGCCATTGGGAAATATATAAAGAAAGTTAAAGTGTTCCTCAAATGTAAAGAGTACTGATGAAATCTAGATCTTTTAAGCAATGAGGAGAATGAGTTATTAAAGAATGGAAGTATTGGGCGAGACATACCTGAAGGTTATGTGCCTTAAGAATGGAATAGTTGGTTTTAACATATTTTAAGACGATATTTATCTCCTATTTTAAAGAAAATGTGTTTTCTAGGCTTGCAGAAGTTGTATTACATATTTTATGATATTGACTTGTTTATATTTAATTGAATGAGATGCTGCTTATTGTATACTTTTATGGTTGTAAAAAACCAAATAAAGTTTTATTGACTGACTGACTGAGTGTAACAGAAGGATTTTAAGCAATTGTCTAGCCCTGGATTGTGGGCTTGACATTCCCTGGTTAAATAATTGTAAATGTTCTTTGAGTACTCTAGGAAAATCAGAGCTATACTCTGATCCAAACTCAATTTCTAAGGCTGATATTTCCTGGGGTAAGAAAGCATTTGTATAACATGCCCAGGGAAAAGGGACAAGAATGAATTTGCTTAAAAAAGCTTCCATGCATTGTGCTGTGGTCAAATCCCCGAATCCTATTGAATTATATTTGCTGCTTTATATGCCTGTTCACCATAGGCAAATTTTGACCTATTTTTGCATGAAACGTTTACCCCAGTTGTTAGCGGGCAGGCACAAGCCATCTGAGTCTATATCTTGTTCATGTGATTCTGCTGCCATGTCTGATACTTTGCACATTGTTTCTATATGTCCTAAATTCTCTAACTTGTGTTCTAAGTATATTCAACTGTTGTTTTTAGCACAGAATTTTAGGCAAGTTCTGCCAGCCTTACTATATCTTCAGTTCTTAAGCACACCTAATGTCTGTTTTTATGTTTCATGGTTTTTATCAGGGTTTTCGGTTCCTGTGTATGAAATGCTATATGGTTTTCTCCTCTTATCGAGGGTGAATGTTGCTCAGATATCATTGTAATTGCGTTTTGATGAATTTTTGTGATTTGTTTTATTCAATTTGAATAAAGATTAGTGATGATGATGAAATAAAGATAACCTACTAAATGATTTAAAGTATTAAAACCTTTTCAACTTCCTCAAACTCATTCATTGACTCGCATCTAATATTGATTACTAATGATACATTTTTGAAGTGATTAATGATTTGATTTCTCTTCAGCCTGACCGGGTGAGGGTCAGCCTGGATGTTTTTGTAAACCATTATACTTAATTTAACCTGGCTCTCGCTCCAACACATTTAGTAGCAGGGATATGGTTTATTTTGAGAAGAGGAACTGTAAATAGATTTTGAGATAAATGCCCCATTGCCCATATCTCACTGCCCATATCCCATTGTCAAAACCTCAGAACCTAAAGTCTGACAAGATGCGATTTTCAATGGCGGGTGCTGTATTGGAGGTGTGAGTACAAATAGGATTATGCAGCATGAAAATTGATTAGTGTGGTGTTTATTGATGAAATATTGGGTTGTGTTTTTTATGAATTGATTATGTTTATGCGCTTATTGTGAAGAATTTGAATAAGGTTATTGTGCTTGTCATAGCCTAAGAACCCTGCATAGATAAATAGATATTGAGTAGTGTAGAATTCATGTTAGGTTTTCTTGTCTGCTAGAGAGTTGTGGTATAGGTCGTGAAGTATCAAAACCAAAAAGAGCCCAACTGTTAGTAGGAACTAACACTCCACAAGACTAAAGAAAACACTAGGATTTCTTATATAACCCTCACCCACCAGGGTTACCTCTTGGTGGCATGCTTCATCATCGGTTCCATCCTGTTCCGCAGTGAAACGGGGCGTGCCACCACCTACGTGTTATGTGGGAGCACTTATTGGTGTATATTAGATGATGCAAAAATGATGGAAAAAATAGGAGTGGGGGGTCTTAAGTGTAATGTTATATTAAAAATACCTGCCTAAGAGTTAAAGTGCTATTTATTCAGGCCTCTAGCCGGTGTGGTTAAACAGGGGGAAGGTAGAAAGTATAGGTAATGATGTGCCTGCCTTTCTAGAAGGTCAACATGTTTCAAGCCGTACCCCAAAGCTTTTCTTCAGGTCCAAAGATCTAACTCCCTGATACCACTCCTGTTGTACTATTTTAGCTGCACAGACTCTGCATGCTAAGTATATAAAAATATATATACAGCACCTACTTGGTGTTATTGCTTGTAAATCTGTAAATACATAATAGGAGAGTTAGTCTGCCAAGAAATCTGGCAGGGTACATTTTAAAACACTACATATGCCATTAAGATTGAGCACATTGTGTCCTTTTGTCTTTGTAAACACCTCCTTGTGAGCAAATTAGTGAAAAGAAATAAGATTATACTTTGCGGTGAGCACTTATAGTGAAACCAAATGAGCATTGTGACAAAACAAACATATAGCACAGTATACATATAAAAACATATAAAAACACAGAACATACATAAGTTATATAGAAAGTTTGTAGAAAAATATCAAAACATTTGGGCATCACATTTTTCTGTCACTGATTTAATTGAATAATTTTAAATCATGAAATGTTTAAAAAGTATTAAGAATTTTGTGAAAGGTGATGTGACTATTCCGGTATGGAAAGGTGGCTTCATCAATGGTGCAAGATCACTAAGAATGAGGGTCCTTCAAGTTTTCCAAAATACGGAACACTGAGCTGAGAGTTAGCGAAAGATTAAGGGGCAAACTTTACAAAGTGAAACCGCGTGTGAAGGTGTAGCCAGGCAAATGTCCAGGGACTATTTAAAAGGGCACCGGATGCAATGAAACAGAGGTTGCACACAGGTGGAGCAGAAGCATAGCAGAATGTTAGACAAAATTCGGCATCCAGAGCATCTAGGGGCACCACTCCAAAAAGTTGTAGCATTCGCCCACGGTACAACTTCTGCGATGCCTGTCCTGGAAGGACCACAAATCGAGCAGCCATTGGGGAATAGCAGGAATAGCACAATGATGCCGCAAATTAAGATGAGAATCAGCTGGAAACACCGAACACGCTGGGATAAATAGAATGTATAAAAGCTGGAATTACTCCAAAAATATTTTGTAAAAATGTCACGAAGCCAGAGCCCACAAATTAAAAAAATGCGCTAGGCCAGTTGCATGAGACACATTAAATACTCAATGTATCAACTCACCAAAATGTAGTGGGAGATTTGTGTTTAGCAATGACTGTATTTCACTAGACATTCTCGCCACCTGCAATTTGAAGGTCTCGCGTGCTGAAGTGAGAGCCACCTCTTGCTGAAGCAAAAAACGCTTTGAGTCTGCTTCGCTTGTTGAAATCTGTTTTCAACGTTGGAATGGAAGGCCATAACAAACTAGCTACACTCCAATATTGGGGGGGGAAGAGGACGCTGTTGCAACAAGTAACTAACTGGGAACAGACACCCCATACGGGATTCCTGCCCGCAGACCTCAATAGTCATGATTATTAAGAATGAGATAGCTTCTGTTGGAAAGCAATGTGAGAGTGGGAATAATTATGTGAAAAGGAGTTCCTTTCAAATAACAGGCCAGATTTGGTGCAGAAACATTACAAGCGGCGTGAATTGTTACTTGTTTACACACAAGGGAAGGACCGGCAGTGGAGTCACACTCCTCCCAGTAAGACAGTAGAACTAAAATGGGTCAAAAACATTTTAAAATTCAAGCTTAAAAAACCTAAAACAATAGGTAGTCCCTACAAACTGAGGAGGCACAGCCCTCCCACCATGGACGTCTCTGGGAAATGGTGCAAGGTTATTGTGGACAAGCACAACCGCTACTCAGGGGTCCTGTGAATAAGTACCAGACAAGAGGTCTATCATTTGTACCCACTACTAAACCAGATATGGGACAAATCAAACTAGAGATGGTGCAATTCTTCCGGAAGATGCAGCTCAAAGCCTTCTTCACAGATGAAATTGACCTGATGCCCAAAAACTTTTCTGGCCTTAAAAATCCTTCAAGTTTCTTTCCAGCCGATTGAACTGCTGACATTCGAAAAGAATGTGTTCAGAGATCTGAACACACTAGAGAACAAAAAGATGTTCACGAAGTGGAACTTGATGAAAATAGAAAAAATGGCATTGGACAAGTTGGCGTCTAATGAAGAGATCATAATCAAGCCCGCCGACAAGGGCGGGGAGGCTGTAATCATGGAACGCGGTAAATATGAGGCTGAAATTTACCGACAACTGTCAAATGAAGAACACTATCGGGAAATAGAGGAGGACTTCGCAAGAACAATCAAACACAAACTCATCGATTTAACATCTATGGGAAAAGCAGAAGGATGGCTATCTAAAAAAGAGGTTGAGTACCTAGTGAATAAAAATCCGAGGACGCCATTAATATACGTCCTCCCAAAAATGCACAAGAACATTAACAACCCGCCAGGAAGATCAATCATTTCTGGAGTAAATTCCATTCTTGAAAGACCTGCAAAATACATCGACACGTTTTTGAAACCTAGTCAGTAATATCACAAGTTTTATAAGGGATACCATGCAAGCAATCATGCTGCTAGAAGGTCAAGAGTTTGATGAAGAAAATGAATATCTGGTTACACTAGACATCACCAGCCTCTATACTAACATCCCACAAGAGGCTGGGTTAGAAGCTCTTGAAACCTTCTTGAACAAACGCGAACGCCCGCACAACGTGACAACCTTTTTCCTGCTACAACTAGCTGAAATATGTTTGAAATATAACTTTTTCAGCTTTAATGACAAGCAACACGTACTGATAAAAGGTACCGCGAACGGGGTGTCCTTTCGCCCCAGAAATGGCCGTGATGTTCATGGCACTTTTTGAAGATAAGTGGATTTATAACAACAACCCCCACGATGGCCACATAAAAGATTGGCATCGTTATATCGACGATGTCTTTATGCTATGGAGAGGGCCTGAAGATCAATTACAGAATTTTGCCACTTGGTTGAACTCAAAACATCGAGATATCCAATTTACAATAAATTACAGCAAAACAGAAATTAATTTCTTGGATCTGCTGATAAAACATGAAGATGGACATCTATATACTGCTTTGTATACAAAAAAAAACTGACAGAAATACATGTCTGCATTTTTCAAGCTTTCACCAACGCAACCTGCGGGAGAGTTTACCTTATAGCTAATTTTTAAGAACAAGGCAAAATTGCACTAGGAAGGAGGATTACTTCCATAATGCTAAAGAACTCATTGAAAAATTAGTAGAACGTAACTATCCACGTAGACTACTGGAAAGAGCAATGAAACGTGCATGGTATACCCCCAGGGAGACTCTCTTAACACCTAAAAATAAACCAACAAACACACCTTTAGTGTGTGTCACGACATTTTCAGGCTGCACGAATGAAATAAAAAAAATAGTCAGAAAGAACTGGCATACCGTGAAGGCACTTGATCCATTAAAAAATACTCAGATTTTTGCCCTTAAGAAAAACAGAAGAATAAGTGACAGGTTGGTACGAGCCAATACAACAAAGAAGAAGAGTGTCCAGTTAATCCGGACACTATTGTCCTTATCACCGATTAAAGGACATAGGAGATGTGGCAACTGTAAATCATGCGACAGTACAATTGAGGGTATATAAAGCATGAGGAATTTACCAACTGTAATACTCATAATGTCATCTATTGTGTGTTATGCCCATGCCCAAAAGCATATGTAGGCAAAACAACTCATCTCATAAAGAAACGAATAACCCAACACCGCTCTCGCATAATATGTCAGATCCCGAATGCACCCATGGTCCAACTCTGTATTGAAAGAAATCATGGTCCTAATGACATCAAATGGACAATAATAAAACACATAACAGGTAACAACATTGACACATTGTTGTCCAAATTTGAAGCAAAGACAATCCTGTACTTGGATTCAATTGACAATGGACTGAATGAAATGAGCGAAATAACACACTGTGGATGATCCGTTTGTGCAAGTTTATGATTCCAATACATCAAGCAATCACAACATGCACTGAGATACTTTTCAATTTTAACTTTTATTGATTTTGTCATCATTTTTGAAACATCACAAATGTCAAAATAGAGGAGCAGTAGAAAAAATGAATTTTTATTGAATTAGAGAATGCCGTCAGCATGTCGGGTTTGTCCTTGCCCAAACTTCAATAAAACATTTGGTATTGAATATTACTATTCCTTTAAGGTACAAGTGGCATTGAATAATTAACATAAAGACACCAGTATAATCTCTGCAGCACAGATTGCACATTTTAATCATCAAAATTATTATAAGATGAAAAGGCGCGAGACTCTAATAAATTCAGATCGGGGATCCGACGTGCAATGGAGAACGCCGACATGGAGCTTTAACTCATCTAGGGCCTTATGTAGGTAAATTACATTTACCAATTCTAAAATACCGAATTTTACCGATTCGGTATTTTAGAATCGGTAAATGCAATGTGGGTAAAAAAATACCGATTCGGTAAGTGTCGGTATTTTAGAATCAGTATTTACCGATTCGGTAATGGTAACCTGTATCTCATTGATTCCTATGGGCCAGGAGGCCCATAGGAATCAATGGGAAGCCAGTTACCATTACCGAACCGGTAAATACCGAATCGGTAATGGGGGGAGCTCAATCAAGGGTGGCAGGGTGTCACATTGACACCCTGTTGCACCCCTGATTCCTGCATGTCTGCACATGTGGCACACATACATGCCCTAAGGGCATGTGTGTCTGCCACATTGCACACATATACGGGCCAAATACTGCATTTCCTGAGACATTCGTCATTTACCACCAACTTTCAGTTGGTGGTAAATAACGAATCCCCACACCCACCACACACTCCCCCTACATCTCATTTCTGTATTCGGAATTTACCGAATCGGTAAAATTACCGATTCGGTAATTTTACCGATTCAGTAACTTACCGAATACAGAAATGATCCCCCTACATAACAAAAGCCTAAATACCGGTTGGTAACGGTATATTTACCGAATATCGGCCGTTACCGACCGGTATTGGGCTACGTACATGAGGCCCCTAGTGATTATATCATTGAGGTATCGTATATCGGGAGTTTGTTACCGAATAAAGAAGAGCCCCGTTATGATCAGTTAAATAATCTAAGGTACTGTGACTGGGAGCATAATGGTTAAAAAGCATGCTGCATGGCACCGATTTGGGTGAATTGTTCACTACGTCTAAAATACTGTCACTGTTTTCCGTTTCTAATTAGAAACGTTTCCATTTTAAGGGCACACTTCGAGCTCACTGACTGTCTTTGAAGTATTGCGCACGTCTTTTGCCTCTTCATAAATAAAAGATATGCCTGCTAGTCTATGTCACACCCGTTCCAGCATGATGCTGATTAGCACTATCTACTAATTTTTCCACCATGGAAGGTGTCAGAACGATAAATGTCACCACTAAGTTGTATAAGTGGGGCCTAGAAACAGATGAAAACTCCAACACAGCTTAATTGCATAGATACCAACACGTCTCTGCTCTTTCTCTCTTTTTCCTCCCACATAATTCAGATTTGATTAATTCTGACCTGACCCTCATGCCACACAAAGAGATATAGGAACACCACGGTATTCTTACATGTGAACAATAAAACGGTATGTAATGACCCGTATTACACTCAATAAAGTTAATATATCCAATAGGTAATTTGTTTCAGCCACTTCTCAGGTTTTTTTTATTACTGTCTCATTCATGCAGGCATCTAAAAGTCCTACCATCTTAAAAACCTCGCCCTGATGAAGACCTTCGCTTGAAAGAGTGTTTTTGGTCCCAACAATAGAAGGTTGAAACGTGTTGGCTTATGATAATGAGAGGTTCATACCTACCTAATTTGGAGACATCTCTGCATATCATGCACATTTGAGCAGATTGGTTGTTGCTCTGTATTTAGAGTTTATCAATAAAGTATTGACCTCTCTAGGACCCAAGTTAAAAAAACAAGTGAGGACCAAATAATATAGAGTCCCAATCATACGATATAAATGTAGGACTGATTATTGCTGTTAATATGAAATATGCACTAGCACTGTCCTAACCTGGTGGCCAGTTTATTCGTTTTTTGTTTAATCAATTATGTTCCAGTTATGTTTGTAATGTAATAAGTGTACATGTGTTTTTGTATTTATGTACACAAATGTGTTTGTTTCAAAGTAGAAGGGGACATATGTCTTTAAATATTATGTGATGGTAACCTCTTCTTTTCATTTTATGAAATACTGAATAATTCCATAAATAAATGGTAGCCCAGGGTTAATTGAGGTAACCACTGAGGCCTAAAGAGTAACTGATCGATGGTGTTAGAGGTTTTCTGTTGTGTACATAGACAAACGTTGGCGGCACCATGTTGCAGGGATTCTGTGTAGGCACAGAACTATTTTTATTGATAACCTAGTCCTGAAGGTCAAGGAGCGACAGTTGACCATGTTAGGTAGGTCACTCCCCCTCCGCACAGCACCTCCTGTGTGTCCTGTCCCTGCCCCAGCTGCCGCTGCTGAGGATAGTTGAGGCCCTCCTCCACCCACAGGCTACCACCTGTGCCTCATCCCTGGTGGCCAGTGGTAAGCCTAAGGTCTGTTCTATTGCTCATTGTACTGCCCGTATCATTTATTTTCTCTTTTGCTGTCTGTGACTGCTGTTATCTGTCTTCCCCCTTTGCCTGTATTTTCTCCTGTACCCTTCTTTCCTATTCCCATCGTCACCCCCGTGATCTGTGTCCATTTTTCTTTCTTTGCCCCGTGATCTGTGCCCGTTTTTCCTTCGGTGCCCCCGTGATCTGTGCCCGTTTTTCCTTCTGTGCCCCCGTGATCTGTGCCCTTTTTCCCTTCTGTGACCCCCTTGATCTGTGCCCGTTCCCGCCACTGCATCCCCTGCGGACCCGCCCCTCTGACTGTCCATTCGCTGCCCCTACCTCCCGCCTCCCACCTCCCAGCTGCTCCTCCCTCCCACCTCCCCATATATGGCGGCCACGCCTAAGACAAACCATTCTGCGCCCGTCTGCGCCTGGACCGCGCCCAGCGCCAGGACCCCTGGCCCCCGCGAACGCCACGACGCCCGCCTCTGCTATGACTCCAGCACCCTCCACGCACTCAACGCCGGACGATCACGCACCTGCTGCCTGGCCGCCCCGAAGCGCACCCAAGGACCCTTCTCCTGCTGGAACTGCAGCTTCACCAGCATCCGGCCCGCCAACCCACCTACCAAAGAACCCAACCACCTCAGATGCATCCTTCTCAACACCCGCTCCGCACGCAAACACGCCGCGGAACTCTGGGACCTACTGGACTCCAACACCCCAGATGTCGCCTTCCTGACGGAGACCTGGCTGAACCCCTCCTCGGCACTCGACATCGCCATAGCCATCCCAGAAAGCTATAAGATCACCCGCAGGGACCCCACCAATGGAGTAGGAGGAGGAATCGCCTTCGTCCACAGGAACTCTCTCAAAGTCTCAACCAACACCGATGACACCCTCAGCACCGCCGAACACCTGCACTTCCAGATCCACACCGATCCCAACACCACCCTCAGGGGAACCCTCATCTACAGACCCCCAGACCACGAGCACAGTTCAGCGACTCCATCACCGAACTCGTCAGCACACACCCCCTCGCCTCCATGGACTACATCCTCCTCGGGGACCTGAACTTCCACCTCTAGAACAACAACGACACCAACTCCTCCACCCTGATCGACAACCTCACCAACCTTAGCCTCAGACAACTCGTCACTACACCCCCCCACTCCGCTGGCCACACGCTTGACCCCATCTTCTCCGCAAGCTCCCATGTCTCCTTCAACCACACCACCGAGCTCCACTGGACCGATCACCGCTGCATCCACATCACTTTCCGGAAACCCACCACACACCACCACACCCAACAGATGCCGCGCCACTGGTGGAGCAAAGTCACCGAAGACCAGCTTTGCACCACACTTGCCTGGAGGCCACCCGCAGATCCGACCGACCCGACACCGCCGCTCGCAACCTCAAACAGTGGATCAACAACTGCGCCAACACACTTGCCCCGCTCAAGAAGCCCTCCAACACCCACACTAGCAAGAAAGCCAGCTGGTTCACCGAAGACCTCCAGGCCTCCAAGTGAACCTGCCGAAAACTCGAAAAAAACTGGATCCGTGAACGAACACCGGAGAGCTACACAGCCCACAAGAACGCCACCCGCAGACACCACCACCTCATCAGATCCGCCAAAAGGACCTCCTTTAAAGACCGCCTAGACAACAATGCACACAACAGCAAAGAGCTCTTCAACATCGTGAAGGAACTCTCCAACCCCAGCTCCAACACCAACGACATCCCACCTTCACAAGACCTGTGCGACTCGCTGGCCACCTTCTCCCATCGCAAGATCGCAGACATCCACGACAGCTTCAACGCCGTCACCACCCCGGCAACCACTGAGACCCCCGCTCCCACGGCCACCACCCGCACCAACCACCTGATCGCCTGGACCAACATCAACGACGACGACACCATCAAGATCATGAACACCGTCCACTCCGGAACCCCGGAAGACCCCTGCTCACACCACATCTTCAACAAAGCCAGCAGCACCATCACACCCCATCTCCGGAAAACCATCAACATCTCCTTCGAGACAGCGACCTTTCCGGAGAGCTGGAAGCACGCAGAGATCAACGCCTTACTCAAGAAACCAAAGGCGGACCCCAAGGACCTCAAGAACTTCCGACCCATCTCCCTGCTCCCGTTCCTGGCGAAGATCATCGAAAAGGACGTCAACAAACAACTGACCAGCTTCCTCGAGGAGAAGAGCATCCTGGACCCGTCCCAGTCCGGGTTCCGCAGGAACTACAGCACCTAAACTGCCCTCATCAGCGTCACTGATGACATCAGGACCGTTCTAGAGAATGGAGAAACCGCAGCCCTCATCCTCCTGGACCTGTCAGCTGCCTTCGACACGGTCTGCCATCGCACACTACGAACACACCTCTACGACGCCGGAATCCAAGAGAAGGCCCTGGACAGGACCTCCTCCTTCCTCTCCGGCAGAAGACAGAGCGTTCGCCTCCCCCCCTTCCGCTCCGAAGCCACCGAGATCATATGCGACGTACCCCAAGGCTCCTCCCTCAGCCCAACGTTGTTCAACGTCTACATGGCACCACTTGCTCGACGGCAAGACCTCAACATCATCTCCTATGCCGACGACACCCAGCTGATCCTCTCCCTCACCAAGGACCCCCACACCGCCAAAACCAACCTCCATGAAGGAATGAAGGCCGTCGCCGACTGGATGAGGAACAGCCGACTGAAGCTGAACTCGGACAAGACAGACGTCCTCATCCTCGGATCCACCCCCTCGGCCTGGGACGACTCCTGGTGGCTGACTGCACTAGGAACACCCCCAACACCCACCGACCACTCACGCAACCTAGAGGTCATCCTCGACTCCACCCTCTCCATGACCAAGCAGGTCAACTCCGTCTCCTCCTCCTGCTTCAACACCCTCCGCATGCTTCGCAGGATCTTCAAGTGGATCCCCCCCAAAACAAGAAGGACAGTCACCCAGGCCCTCGTCAGCAGTAGACTGGACTACGGAAACGCACTCTATGCAGGAGCCCCGGCCAAACTCCTGACACGGCTTCAATGCATCCAGAACGCCTCCGCACGCCTGATCCTCGACATCCCTCGCCGCAGCCACATCACACCCCACCTGAGAGACCTGCACTGGCTCCCTGTCAACAAGAGGATAACCTTCAAACTCCTCACCCACGCACACAAGGCACTCCACAACACCGGAACCAACGTACCTTAACAGCCGACTCAGCATCTACACCCACACCCGCCAGCTCTGCTCCGCAGACCGCGCCCTCGCCACCATCACCCACATCCGAAGAGTGACTGCCGGCAGCAGATCATTCTCCCACCTCGCCGCCAAGACATGGAACAACCTCCCCATCCGCCTGCGGCAGACCGAAGACCTTCTGACCTTCAGAAGACTTCTCAAGACCTGGCTCTTCGAACAGTAGCAGCTTCCCCCCCTAGCGCCTTGAGACCCTCGCGGGTATGTAGTGGGCTTTACAAATGCCATGATTGATTGATTGATTGAAAGGATATGATTACTGGAAGGTCAATATTGCCTTTCAATCAATATGGGGCACTAAGTCCTGGCAAGTCCAAGGTACAGAATCAATATTTTGTGCATGTCTGATACCTACACAAATCATCTTTCTTAATTATACGGTCTAACAGGCTACTTGTCTGGGGCTGGCTAAGTTTAAAGAACTGAATACTTCACTATTCCATCCTTTGCCCTTTTGATAATTGCCAATCTTATACAAATTATACTGAAGACCAACTAAATAGTATGATACAAACTGGTCCATTTAATTCTTCAATGATAGCTCACACTGGGTGGGCATTGCGGCCATCAGACACGAATGCTTGTCATTCTCGTTTTGTAAACACTACTGCAGGGTTCAAATTAAATAGACCTGATCCAAGTTATCCACAAACCCCATATTCCAACACTGTTACTACTTATTCCATAGGTAAATTATGTCAACAATGGTTAGAACATTCCACATTGTCTGCCGTGAAACAACATCTTTCTCTCTTGTCCGAAGATATAAACATATCTGATTTCCTTTTAGGTCCAAAATCCCCACGTTGAAATGATTTGTTTATTCTGCTTATAATTAACTTTGGACCCAAAATGTTATCGGCCTATCTCATTAATTGATTGCACCTGCAAACTGATGGGCAGGGTCATATTAGAACAGTTGGAGGCCTGGATAACCGACAGTGGGATATGTTCGGATGTACAATACGGTTTCAGGAGGGGTCTGGGAACCATCGAACAATGTCTTAATCTGCACCTGGTAATAAGCAAGTACACAATAGCCAAGCCCGGATCCCTCTACCTCGGGTTTATGGACCTTACTTCGGTTTTTGACTGGGTGCAGAGAGGGAGACTATGGGAAAAGATGTTAAACTTGGGCATTGAACCATCCATAGTCCACCTTTTAGCCAAAATGCATCAAGATGTGGCTGGGAGGGTCAGAAATGGAGTGGGTGGAGAAACTCTCTGGTCCCATAAATATGAATCGTGGGGTTCGACAAGGCTGCATCCTTGCCCCCTTTTTATTTTGTTTATACATCAATGATTTAGAAAGTTACATTAACCATGGGAATGTGGATGCCCCCAAGATAGGCACCAGAAATCTCCCGGCATTACTTCACGCAGATAATTGTGTCTTAATGTCTAGAACTAGTGTGGGTTTGCAAAAGCTTCTGACCAGGTTTAATGATTTTATGAATGGACGGGGTTTAAAGGCCAATATAGGGAAATCTTACACCATGGTGGTGGGTAAATCCCCCACCATTTTAAAATCATGTTTTATTAAAAATGAAAAGCTGTCCTATATCCCTAGTTTTTCTTATTTGGGAATCCCGTTTGACCAGAAAAGCACCTGGCACCACTTAGTTGAAACAAGGATTAGTTGTTTCAATCAAAACCTGGAGTCGGTATTCAGATTTATGAAAAAACTAGGCTCAGGACCGATTAATACAATATTTAACATCTATAAGGCTCGCTTGTGTTCTGTCACTTTGTATGGGGCTGGAGTATGGGATTCCTGTAACCCGGTGGTACTACAAAGAGCTGAGAACACCTTCTGGAGACGCTTGCTGACAGACACCCAATAGTCTTCCTGCTACTGTTTGTCACAGCGAACTTGGCTTGATTCCTTTGTTCTTCCGTATACATATAGCACTGACTTTACTGTGGCATTCCATCTGGGCGAAGGAAGAACCAGCCCTTAATCGTGCAATTATCTTAGACTGTTTTAAACTGGACTACATGTTGAAGATACCTTGGCCAGCTATATAAAAAAACTGTGAGAGTCACTGAGGTTGGTGGACTGTTTTTATAATCCAGCTAATATTGCCAAGACACCAAAAGCAAAACTGAAAAAGGATCTCCTCCTAACCTGTCTAAAATCAACTAAAGAAAACTTAGAGATGGTAAAAAAGGGCATCTCAGAACACTCGCTCTTAATACGCTCTTCAGGTGTTGTGCCGTATCTCTCTTTTTATTTTAGTCATACCAAATTGTTTTATCTCATTAAATTCAGGTTTGGCATTTTGCATCTTTTGGTCTCTTATCCCCGCAATGCTTATTGTGACGCCAAACTGGATCTGTGCCCTTGCGATTCCAAGTCCACTCAGAGCACGCTCCATTTCCTTTTCTTTTGTCAACTTTACATTAAGCCAAGGCATGATCTTATCATCCCTCTCCTAACGTTTTTAAACATTAGGAAGTGTCGGCCAGCTTTATATCATCTCCAGCTTTTAAATGATGAATTTGTCTGTCTAATGATTTATAGATACATCTCTTCAGCTGTTCGTTTGCGTGATATTGTTGGGAAATGATTTTATTTGTTTTAACGATTCATCTTTAGATCCTATTGCCCACGGGACAGGGGTTTGATATTAACTCATCATACCCTGTCCCTAGTTTATGCTGCTATTTCGTAGAAATGTTAATTTATTGATTATTACTATGACATTCTGATTATGAATTATCACTGCTGCAAAACATATAATTCGTTGTCTATATCACTTTTTTTTTAAATCAGGTTTTAAATGTTTTCTATGATGCATTCTTTTATGGCTAGAAGTCAGCCGAATAAAGATATTTTGACTGACTGAACTTTGGAAATTGTCGCAACTAGAAGCTGAAGCATGTTTACGCCAAATTGATCAAGATAATTTAGATAAAGTGCTTACTGTTGTTGACAACAGTATTAATACACTGTCACCTCATATTTATACTTTGGATAATAATATGTCATCTGTAATTCATATCGTACAAAATGAGATTTCTACCTTGTATAATGCACAGAATCAAGTTAGAGCAGTGAGACACGTAGAAAATTGATACGTTCCTTGGCATTACCTTAATTGTAGCACATTGTTCTTACCATTTAATGTGACACTCAAACAGCAATCAATGTCTATGAAAGACGCTAGTTACACTATGTTACACATAGAAAAGCTTGAACTACTTCCCTTCACAATTGCGGAAACTCATTCTATGGTATGGTTAATACATGGGGTTATCTTGTTGCCCATTTTGACCTTTCAGTTCACCGCCTGCATGAAACACTTCCCAGTAGGTAGATGTGAACCTCTTGGGAGAAGCTACATAGATGAGTTATGGTCCCTGCCTTTTACATATTGCTGTCAATGAGCTGAGAGAGAAGTATTTCGTACGGGGGAGGAGTGTGACTCCACTACCAGTCATTCCCTTGTGTGTAAACAAGTAAAAATGTACGGCACTTGTAGTTTCTGCCCCAAATCTGGCTTATTATTTGAAAGGAAGTCATGTTTCTGCAATTATTCCCACTCTCACATTACTTTCGAACGGATGCTATCTCATTCTTAATAATCAAGACAGTTGAGGTCTGCGGGTGGGAATCCCGTATGTGGTGTCTGTTTCCCAGTTAGTTACTTGTTACAACAACATTCTGTTCCCCCCCACACGGGATTGTAGATAGTTTGTTATGGCCTTCCATTCCAATGTTGAAAACAGATTTCAACAAGCTAAGCAAACTCAAAGCGCTATTGTGTCTTTCAACAAGAGGTGGATCTCGCTTCAGCACGTGGGACCTTCGAAATTCGGGTGGCGAGAACATCTAGTGAAATATAGTTACTGCTAAACACAAATCTCCCCCTACATTTCAGCGGATTGATACATCAACTATTTCATGTGTCTGATACTCCGGGCCTAACACATTTTTTTTAACTTGTGGGCTCCGGCCTCGTGACATCTTTTCAAACAATTTATTTTGAGCAATCACATTTTTTATGCATTCTATTTTTTCCAGCAGGTTCCCGCTGACGTTCATGTTAATTTGTGGCATCATTGTGCTATTCTTACTTTTCTGCAATAGTTGCTCCATTTGTGGTCCCTCCAGGACAGGCATCGCTGCAGCTGTAATGTGAGCGAATGCTACAACGTTTTGGAGTGGTGCCTATTTATGCTTTTGATGCCGAATTTTGTCTAACCTTTCACAATGCTTAATTCACCTGTGTGCAACCTGTGTTTCATTGCATCTGGTGCCCTTTTCAATGGGCATAGCCATTTTACTGGCAACACCGTCACACGCTGCTCTGGATTTCGAACTACTGATAGGTCTCGTAGCGACCCCGAACCAGGACTGTTCCTATGGTATGCTGCTTGTGTACAACCCAGCATTATGGGCAATGGCCAGAGGTCTTCTGGATCTCAGTTTCATCTAAATCAACACAGGTTGTCCTTTGATGGTCTTGTCGACAACTGGATACAAGGAGCATGTCTGTTCCTTTGATATGCTCAACTGGATGGGTGACACTTCTAATTTGGAAGGTTTGGATTTCTTATTGGAATCTATGTCTTTTCACTTGGCATCCTACGTCCTGAGTTCTGGCAACAAGCAGGTATTGGATACAGTTTTCAATGAAATGTCTTTTCTTCCTGATTTGACCATAGTCCCCATAGGAGGCACTGACTACAATTTCTTTTCATGCGTTTGGTTCTGCTTATCACCTGATTTCTGTTGTTGTTTTGGTGCTACCATCCTGACCAAGGGGAGGGTGTCATATGTCCCGTGCAGGCCCAGTGTCCTTTTCCCTATGTTAGCATGAGAATGCAGACTGCCCAATGGTTTGAACATGTTACTATACAAGCTTATTTTGCTTTGTGCCACACTGTACTTTCACACAGAACCTGCTGTGGTTTTCATGCTCTGATCTTCCCTGGGATTTAGTCTGAACACTGTAGACAAGGTCAAGCAACAATGCCCCTTGTTATTTTTTTCTGGTCAGGCCCCAGTGCATAGACATAACACGCAGATACAGCTGTTGTCCGGGAACACATACTTTTGTCATATATGTATGCACAGTAAGGTAACAACACACTTGGAGAGGTATCTTTCCAGGGAAGAGATCGTGACAGTACCTGAGATGTAGAACTTTCATCTGTGTATGCTAAGGTACTGGATCTGCTGCCAACACCCAGATATCTTATGATATATAATCATTCTGTTGCTGTAGAAGGGGAGGGGGTTAGGCTACTCTGCCTTATATAATGACAACTCCTTTTATGAGTTATGGACTACTTACTATGCTGACCGTATTTGTGTTAGGCATTTTCTTACTTATTGTGGCACGTATACTGCATACTAGAGCACGATAGTTAAAACAAACATTTTAAACTTTTCTTGTGTCTCTGTCAGATCTAATTATGGACTAGTATGAGTGTGAGAGTGAAAGGTTGTGCCCTGTAACCGCAATTCCTGAGAAGGTGGGGAGTGTTGTGTTCTGGGGTGTCTATTCACTTGTTCCTCTGTGAGTGAGTAGGAGGGCAAGTATGACACTATAGTTAGTTGGTTCCGGGCACATGGGTACTAAGGTGGTATGATGACTCAGTCCCTGCCTACTAAGGTTCTGTGGTCCCAAGCATAGTTCTGTGCCTACGCAAAATCCCTGCAACAGAGTGGGCCATGTGCAGAAGGAGAAGTGAATGGCTACCAAGTGTCATTTCTTATCGACACATGAGGTACCAGATCCACTGTCAGAACCCCTTCTTGGCAAAGAAGATTGAAGTTGTAAGAGTTTCAAGTAAACAAATAACTAAGCCTGGGCGGTAAATTCCGTTCCGCTCGCGGAATTTGAGGAAGTTGGGTAGTTTTGCGTTCTGCGGACAACGCAGAATAGCCATAAATTCTGCGATCCGCGGCTTTTTGTAATTTTTTTCTTGTTCGCACTTTCAAAATGCGTGTTCGTGAGATATTTCTCCCCGAGCACGCAAATATCGTGAAAAAAGCATCACGAACGGGCGGAACAAGCAATTCCGCGTGTTCGCGGATATTTTTTACCATTTTGCGGAGCTTTGCGTAGCACAACTACGCAAATTCTGCCCACCCCTACAAATAACCAATCCAGTTTCAGAAAAGGTCCCAGTAAAAATTAGATCGTTTTAAGAAAATCATCAGTTTGTATTCTGTGTTTCAAGTACCGACAACCTGTTGGGTAGAAATTTATTGTGCAAGCTGAACTGCACTATTTACTGTACTACAAATGGCATCAAATTCCAGACCCATGATCAGGATGTGGAGTTCAAGATGTCCCAACAAGGGACAGTGGAAGAACTGACTCCTAGTTTGCAAGAAACAGTTAACCCAGAAGTGTGGGTTTTCACAGTGAAAGACGTCTTTTTTTATCAGAATCATCAAACCTGTCAGGATAACAGTGAGACCAAATATTGTGTATCCGATGACACCACCTTATAATCTGACCCCAGGAAACCATTGCAGGAATAACTCCTGTGATTGAGGATATGTTGAGAAATGGGATAGTAAGAGTGGCTCTCTGGGTGGGTAACTGGGTGTTTAGTGACTGTATGGGTGACTGAGTAGGTGTCTGAATTGCTGTATTAGGGAGTGACAGGGTGTGAGTGGCTGAATGGGTGGGAGGTTGTTTGAGAGGGTGTTTGGCTAAGTAAGTGTGTGTGAGTGGCTGTGTTGAAGAGTGAGTGTCTATGTGAATGGCTGTATGGGTGAGTGAGAGGATGTGTGACTGCTTGTATGGATGTGTGAATGGGTATGTAAGTGATTGTATAGGTATATGAGTGAGTGGGTGAGTGCTTGTATGGGTGAGTGAGTGGCTGTATTGTGAGGCTATATGGGTGAGTGAGTGGATGTGTAAGTGACTGTGTGGTTGAGTTGGTGGGTGTGTGAGTAGCTGTATGGTTGAATATGTGGCTGTGTGAGTGGCTGCACAGGTGAGTGACTGGTTGTATCAGTAGCTGTACGCGCGAGTGAATGAGTACGTGAGTGGTGGTATGAGCGAGTGTTTGAGTGGGTGTGTGAGTACTAGTATGATGCTATAAATGGGTATGTGAGTGGTTGTGTGGGTATCTTAGTGGGCATATGTGAGGTTGTATGGGTGTGTGAGGGGTTCTATGAGTAATGCCATCAGTAATGTCATCGGTGATGTAATTTGAAATGTCATCAGTGATGTCACTGACCATGTCATGAGTGATGCAATATGTGAGGTCATAAGCAGTGCATTGCGGGGGTAAGTTATAATTAGCTTAGGTAACTATAACTGCCGAATTTCACTGGTTTTGTATGAGTGAAATCTGTGCCTAAATATAACATCCCTATAAATTTTGTTTTTTTCAGTGAATTTCTAAGGTTTTTTAAATTCTATTTCCTAACTATAAGATCCCTGTAACCTTTGGACTTGTAAGTGAATTTCTATTTTTTTTTAACACCTAGTTACGTTTGCAGAGTGGTGGAGAAAGGGGGCGGGCCTCTGCCCAGTTCTCAGGAATCCTGCTGTGATGGACTTACTGGAGACAACAGGAGGGCGTCTGGGCCCCAAGGACACTCAGCATCCAAGGGGATCATTATCCATCCAGCAGTGTGGCAGGAGGCGCGTTTGGGGAGTGGTGGAGACAGGGGGCGTGGCCTCCGAAGACCTCTTAGCAATCCCACTGTGTGGGACATACTGGAGGTAACAAAAGGGCTTTTTGGCACCCAGGGACCATCTGCAGCCAAGAGGAGTTCTTCCCCCGGTCATTAGTGCACCAGGAGGTGCATTTACAGAGTTGTGGGGAAAGGGGGAGTGGCCTCCGAAGTTCTCTCAGCAATCCCACTTTTTTGGGACTTACAGAAGGTAACTGTAATGTCTCACCTGAGTTCACTGCAGGGGTGACATGGATGAACATGAGGCTAGACCCCAACTTCCCTCAACCACCTTCTTCACCCAACTGAGTCAAAGCCAATGAGGGAAGGTGGGAGAGGAGGGAAACAAAACAAGGGAAGGAAGAAGGGGTAGACGTCCGCTGGATCTTCTGAGAGAGTCCTCTAGAACCGTAAAGAAGAAGGCACAAGGTGAGTACTATGTATGAGTAAAGCAGCTGACTATAATACCTCTCCCTTGTTCCTAAGGGATACCTTGAATGCAAGATGCCAATTAGGTGTGAGGAAAAAACTCCACAGGGACGATGGAACACCCCCACTGTCTAGAAGGACAGACAAGGGTCAATAGGTAATAGAAGTTAGCATGTGAAACAAGAAAAGAACAATAAGGTACAAACCTAGGTTAGAATCACCGTAGGAGTGGTAGGTCCCTTAAGTAAAACTAAAAATGTTCCAGTTACTCCTGTATGCAAGGAAAAACCCCAAAACGTATTTCCCTTAGGAAGAGGCGGTATGGGACTAAAAGGCAAAAAAAAGCAGGGGACAAAACTATGCAACTCGTACTAGCGAAGAACTGGAATCATTCGCATTACTAATTATACCTTCTTTCTTTACAGCAATCAGAGATTAAGAGAATCTCCAGAAATGCGCAACGGGGCCATCAGATAAGTACTGTTCCTCTATACAACATAGTGCTGGAATATCCAAAAAACAAAGATACTGTGATGCTTTTAAAAACCCTGTGCCTAATTCTTGAATTGCAGAACCAGGACGCAAAGGGTCAAGCCTATCAGGAGCTCCTTTGCAACAATGTGACCCGACAGGAGGGAGCAGCAAAACAACCAGCCCCGGGAGAACACCCGAGGACCCAGAAAGCAGAAGAGCACAACAGGAAGCCAACAGCACCACGAGCAACCAAAGAAGAAACCGGGGGACAAGCAAGGAGTCAGGTAAGCTGGGAGATCTAGAATGCGGTGGGAGGCCTGGGGGGATCCGAACTGGAATGTGAAGCACGTTACCAGCGTGGATCCCGTCCTTAAATATCCCTCAAGTGCCGCCCCGGCCGCTGACAGGGAACAGCGAGCTGGGCTCTCAGCTCTCGACTCCGTGTTCAAGCGCGGGTGCCGTCAGGGGGGGCACGCACCACGGAGCCCGACAGGAGGGCTTATTGGCCCCCAAGGACCCTCTGCAGCCAAATTGACTTGATCCCCTAGCCAGTTCTGCACCAGGAGGCGCATTTGCAGAGTGGAGATGAAAGGGGGCAGGGCCTCTGGTGACTTGTTGGTTGCTTTTGATTTTTTATGTTTTAGGAAAAGGGGCCGCGTGTCTCCCCTTCTCTGGCTAATTTTGGCCCCGGGGACCACATGCCCCGCGGCTTGGCCTTTTAAAAAAAAAGTTTTTGAACTTAAAGAGAGGCGGTCCGAGCGCCCCACTCCACGGCCTGATTTCAGCCCTGGGGACACAATCGCCCGTGGCCCGGGTTCAATTGTGGTTGCCCTGGTAACACCCAGGGCACCCACTCTGTTGGGGACTGCGGGGGGATCTTCAAGGCCCCGTAGCCCTTTCCGACTTCCTGCCTCTTGCAGGAGGCAGCATTGCTTTTATACTTAGGGAGCTGCTGAATATGCAACTCCCTCTGTGCAAAAGCAATTTTGCTCTACTTCTATCAATCAAGAACATTTTGTATGCTCTCACTTGCTAGAAGTGCAGCACAGTTTGCTATGGCTTGGCGGGAGTGGTAAAGCTCCCGCCAAGCCATAGCAAACAGCTATGTCCCGGGGGTGGGCACGCCAGGACATTGCAAGAGCCAGCCCTGGGGGATGGCGGTCCCTTGGGCTATGTTGACTCCAGGAGGGGTGCCACATGGCCTCTTCTTTGCTTACAATTTGCCCCCTCCATTCAATTTGTCAAAATCCCCAAGGAGGTGGCAATCCCCGGGGCTGGGGTGGTTCACGCGGCCCCCCAATTCATTTAAGTTAAAGCTAAGGGGAGGGGGTCCATGAGATCTCCAGCAATATTTTCAGGTTAAGCCCCAGGTAGGTGGCGGTCACTGGGGCTGGGGGGGTCTGAGAGAATCCCCTTTGTGAAAAATAAATAAGCCCTGAGGAGGTGATGGTCCCCAAGGTAGTCACAAAATGGATGCCAACACTTTTGAATTTGAAGTGATAGCAGCCAATCAGATCTCAGCACTAGATCAGGAGGGGTCACAAACCCTTCGCGTCCCCAGTTGTATATCTGAAAATCTTTAAATAAGTCTGCAACTACTGAACAGATTTACACTAGATCACAGAAAGTTTGCTTTCTGGACCAACAGCTACCTTTCTGCCAAATTTGGTGTAATTCAATTCAGCAGTTCGGGCTGTAGCCTTGTCTAAAGTTCCTCTGGAAATTAACAGATTTTTGGCCCCCCCCCTTATTCTCCTCCCTTATGATGGATAACATTGAAACTTTCAAGACAGCAGCAGAAGCGAGTATGGAATTCGTTTTGAAAATTTTGCAAGAATTCGTCAAACGACGCCAAAGTTATTGGCAAATGAAAAACATCCTAACTATAACTTACATTCACAAGCAAAAGACATGGATAGACCTTAATATCCAATAGTAAACTTTAAGGCTTATGAACACAATTTAACCTGCTTAATGAGACCATGAGAAAATGTATTCATCATGACACTAGAGGGGAGAAACAAAAATATTACACACAGTAAGAATAGACAGGAAGTTGTTTTGAAAAATGTTTGGAAGAAAGAAGATGATTTCGAGAAGAAAATGATTTACGATTGATTAAAATGAGATAGAAGACAAAAGGGGGAAATCTGTGTATTTTTTGGGGGGGGGGTTTCATATAGCGCAGACTTGACCCGAGGGTATCAGGTATCAGAGCGCTTTACATGAGCACCAGTGGCGTCACACAAGGACATATTCATTTTTGTTAGGCACAGGGAGATTAAGGGCCTTATGTAGGTGGGCTTGCATTTACCACTTCATAATTACAGAATCATACCGATTCGGTATTTATGAAGTGGTAAATGCTATGTAGGTAATTGGTCGGTAAATATTACCGATTCGGAATAATTCGGTAATTACCGAATCGGTATTTACCGAATCGGTAATGAGGCATACCTTCCCATTGATGGGAAGGTATGCCTCATTACCGAATCGGTAAATACCGATTCGGTAATGGGGGAGCACATGCAAGGGTGGCAGGGTGTCACATTGACACCCTGTTGCACCCCTGATTCGGCCATGTGTGCACATGTGGCACACATACATGCCCTGAGGGCATGTGTGTCTGCCACATTGCACACATCTACGGGCAAAATAATGCATTTACACACATATTCGTCATTTACCACCAACTATTAGTTGGTGGTAAATAACGAATCCCCACACACACCACACAGTCCCCCTACATCTGATTTCTGTATTCGGAATTTACCGAAGCGGTAAAATTACCGAATCGGTAATTTTACCGATTCGGTAAATTCCGAATACAGAAATTCTCCCCCTACATACCAAAAGCCAAAATACCGGTCGGTAACGGTATAATTACCGAAAATCGGCCGTTACCGACCGGTATTTGGCTACCTACATGAGGCCCTAAGTGATTTATCCAGAATCACAGGATGCTGAGCATCATTGCTGAGACTCGAACCCGGTTCCCCAGCTTTGAGATCGACCGCCCTAGCCGTTAGTTCACATCCTCTCCTCAATTAAAAGAGGACCCCAACCTGTGGGAATTAGTAGCTGTAAACATACCTTTGAACTCATGAAAGGGGAATAGCACATTTTGCAAGAATGATGATTCCTGGAGTCTATTATGTTTGTGGACAACATGCATACTTTCAGCTGCCAGCTGACTGGGAGGGTATTTTTTATTTTGCTGTTTAACTTCTGAAAATGTATCCTGTATATAGTATAGATGCGTTGATCATGACACCTGCACACAGACACACAGGTAGGACACAAAATGCAAACCAAATGGTTGGTGACATATTTGGAGCAATAACTCCACCCCTGGGAGTAATTGTGAATGGTGAGAAAATCAGAAAACTTTAAACTGCTGTCAACAAGCTGGGAACCAGTACATCTGGAGCTTTTCTAGTAGTAAACAGAGAATTTGAGGCTATCAGATCAGTGGTTTTGAAAAACAGATTATCATTAGACATTTTATTCACGGAGTAAGTGGAGTCTGCCAAATGCAGAAAACTCACTCTAACACATGATGAGATTATGAAAATCAAAGAATTTGGAAAGAATGTTTCTGACCTGCACCCTGAATTAGAATCATTAGAGATACCAAGTGTTTTAGAAACGTTTGGAAAGGGAATCTCAATAATTATCAATTAGTTTGCAACTGATGGAGGAATCCTGTAGGCAATATTTATGCCAATATTAATTGTTGGGTATTGTTTATTGCTTGTATTTGCTTTTTTAAAGGCTGTTGATATTGCACTAACAGAAGAAAAAGCAGAGAAATGAGCAAAATAATAGAAAGAGAATTAGAATTGTATGAAGATATTAATCAAGATTACAAAAAGACTAAACAATATGAGAGTTTGAAAAGAAAAAGGAAGGATCAACTGATGATGAGAGCAGCCTCTGAAAAATCCAGCTCACATGTGTAAAAAATGACAATGGTTAACACCATTAGAGGGGGGATTTAATAGAGCATTTAAATAAAATGCACTAATATAGATTTTAATACACATGCAGAAACTACTGTGTAGGCAAAAATAATAGAACATGTTTAAAACAATGAAAATGTACACATCTGCTACTCTTACACGTGCTAGGCCTCATACTATTCTATTGCAATGTCAAAAGTCACTCATTTAGAAATGATGACGCACACAGATTTATGTGAGACCATGTAAAGTGAAGATATAGCAAAAATGTGTACTCTTGACCCTCGCTAAACGATGCTATTGTATAATAAGTTTAACATTTTATAACATGATTTACATATTTTGTAGAAATGTTACAGTGTCACTCGAAGTTTATTGGTAGGATTGATTAAGAGTTTAGTTTTAAATGTAAGCTAAGCAACCTTATATGAGGAATCAGCAAAATAATGTAAATGTTGACCTCTTAAACTTACTTGTATTTCCTTTTCAAATCATGTCATTGTAAAATGTTCATTTTTCTTGAAAAGATGTTCCAACTTCTGTATAACTTACAGTAGTTTGAAGGAAAGACTGGTACAAGTGTATGTGGTAAAGCTCAGACACTGTTCGATATTAGTTGCAACAAATTTAACTAACATATATGATAGTTCATTGTCTTCTCCAGATAGGATGAGGAGTAATCCGGTTCCCAGAAAAAAACGGTGATTGGATAGAAAAAGACAGCAAAGTCAACAGTTGCAGACAAAATGTGTTGTTTATATAAGTGCGAGTTCCTAGTTTAGGATATGACATCTCTCCACACCTCCCTTTGCACAACTCTCAAGCTGGCTCATATTCTCAGATTGTTGTCCACAGAGCTTTGATTGCGAACCACTCCTGTTGCCCTAGACCCTGTGCTATATTGGGCTGAGACTTTGCTGAGTTTCTTGGACTTCTCTTTATGGGACGTTCTTCTTTAATATTCCTCATATTACTGAATTTCATTTATTGAAGCTTTATGCTTGCGCTCACTCTCTAAACATAGATCTCTTTATGAGTTCTAACTGACTCCTTTCTCTTTATCCATAGAATTTTTTGTAATGCACTTATTAATGATGTCTGCATTATATTTAAATTAATTGATTAAAATTATTGATAAATAAAATTGACCAAATAAATATTACCTACTAAAAGCTTTGATTTAATACAAATATTTAAACTTCCTCAAACTCTCTTAATTGACTCACACCTAATATTGATTAATGATGATTTGATTTCTCTTCTTGCATCAACGATCAAGGTCCTTTGGCTTTACTGAGCGAGGGTTAGCCTGAATGATTTTGTAAACCATTATGCTTAATTTAACCTGACTCACGTTCCAGCAGCTGGGCTTGCTTCATAAACTTTCCTTTCTAACTGTGCAAATGTTCCACCTGTTATATAGGGCATACATAAGAATAATGACATTCCCAAATTGGGACCAAGAAATTGGCTGGGGTGGACGGAACTCATAAAGTTCCACACCATGGAATTCCACAGAGTTATATCAAAGCTCTGCAAGATTCCGCAGAAATCCAGGAGCAGGCGGAATTCGGCACATCAAGTTGCTTGTGCTGATTTTTAGCAACGGGAGCTTGTTTCACACTCTAAAATCTGCACGAATGGCACCACGCGGTGCGCCATAGGGTGCTGCTTCTTTCTGCCACTTGGATAGATTGGAATGGAATAGCCCAGATTGGCTTGAAGGCCACAAATGCCAAAGAAACCCTATAATAGATTAATTGGTTCAGAGGGCAAAACTGCCATATCTGAGCACTTGCCTGCCCCGGGCTAAAGACGAGCGCTTCTGTGCAGATCTGCAAAGTTGATTTCATTCAGTGAGGTAGCCATTGCGGCCCCCGCAGAAGTAAAGCTTCCACTGAGAGGTTGGATATGTGACTCTCACCTGCTGGACTATACAGCACAGTGAGGTCCAGCAAGGGGCGGTTTCTATTCCAGCTATCTTACCATTAAATCAGAGTGATGATCAGATTAAATCAATAAGTTGGAATATCACTGCCATGAGATCTAAGCGGGATAATGAAGTTTGGTTTAGGATCATTCGACAATAAATACGCTCTAGTATGCCTGCAAGAAACGTGGAAAACTGAGGCTGTTTACATCAATGACTTTCATTGAATTCAAACTTTAGCAACCCCTTCAAGATCAGGGCGAGCAAGAGGAGGATTATTGACCTTAATTAAAAACATAATATGTGTAAAAAATGTCCAGATAGATGAGGAGTCCTCCTATTACAATCTTATAGTTTGCAGTCGGCCTGAAGCAGAGGATATGCTGCTAATTAACTTTTATAATAATAACTTTGAGGCCAAAATGTACCGGGTAGTTGAGTCATTAGAGTGTGCAATTAATAAGGCAATAAAGATCCCTCATAACCCCTTGAATGTAGTCTGGCTGGGCGATTTTATTGCTAATAGTTGTAGTAGGTTAGCAACACCCCTATGTGGATTGATTGATGAAGAAGGCGTGGTACCATGACATTATTCACACACCTTATATAGTAATGAACTGAATAGTCTTTTGATCACAAGAAACCTGGTTATGCTTAATTCTATTGATGAGTCTATGGGTACCTTGGTTAAAACGTTTGGAGTTACAATTCATGGTACTACCATAGATTACCTGTTGGTTGTGTTGCCCTTTCAGATTTCAGTGAACATGCTGCAATTACCTTTCAAATAGCATGTAAAGGTTGTTTCAAATCATTAGATAGGAGAATTCCAGCGCCAACGATAGCAAGAAGGAATGGTATAGTCCTTAAATGGGCTAAGATAAATAAAACCTTATTTATACCCAAAATAGTTGGGCACACACAGCAGGAAATATGGACCTGTCCAGATTTTTATACTGAACCATCAGCGATAGTCCAAGCATTTGTTTCAGTGCTGAGTGCAGTGGATAGCATCTTACGGACTTCTAAGAGGAAGCATCAAGCCTTGGTTCCTCGATGGTTTGATGCTAGTTGCACCAAGTCACTCAGTAAACTACATGTGACTTTACAGGAAATGCCAAAGGATAAGGTATTGATTACTTACCTCTGTTCCCTAAATAAGCAAAGTAGGAGATTGTAGTAGTTTCTTATAAGCATGTTGTTCTTACATACTCTTAGCCCTATGATGTCACTGTCATAGCAATAGAATGTTACTGTTTGAATCCAGGAGATTGTCAGTTCCTGGAAGCTGTGGAGATGAACAGTCAATAAAGTATGTGCTCTTACACTTACCTTGTCTGGTGTAATCACCACAAATTTGGCGACGAGGATGGGATACAAACCCACGCGTGCAAAGCACAATGGATTAGCAAACTGTTTTTATCTTCAAGTTCGACATCTCTGCTGGCTGTTTTCTGGATGTTGTGACTTTGGGAATTTTGTTCGTTGTGGCTTCTGTGATACCAGCTGTATAGCACTGTCCACAGTGAGTTCTCTACGGTCTCAAAAAGGATTTCTACTGTTACTCTGGATTTCTTGTACCGAAGGCTGTCCGCACAGTTCCCATTCTGAGAGCTCTTTCTTTCACTGGAGTAATTTTCCTACTGATGATGCAGTTGAATCCTGAGTAGGAGTTGGTGAGACGGTGTTCTATTCCTAACGGAGAGGTTCCTGCGTCACCGTTGCCTGGGAAGCCAGCACGTCATTGACTTCGTGGAGGGAGTAGCGCCTTTACGTGTCTGTGTTCTTCCTGACTGCAACGCGTCATCGTTGCCTAGGAAGCCAACGCATCATTCACGTCGTGACGGAACAACGTCTTGAGGAGTCTGCCTTCTTTCTGACTGCAATGTGTTATCGTTCCCTAGGAAGCCAACGCGTCACTGAAGGAGGTGCATCACTGGTTGCTAGGAGGAAAATTTGTCAGCGCTAAGGATTTCCTTGTGACGTCTGCATAGCGTGGTGACGTTTAGTTCTTCCTGTCACTTTGGCTACGAAGAACAGGAGGAGCGTGATGAACAGTCAGCGCTGAGGATTTCTTCATGAGGGAGCAGCGTCTTTACGAGTCTGTGCGCCAATGATTTGAGAGCGGCCCTTCGCTACACGGGTGCGTGTCATCATTGTGCCAGTGATCAACACGTGTCCCTTATATATGGAGCAGTGTGTCAGGTTTTTTTTTCTTCTATGGGGGAACAGCAAAGTGTTTGCATATTTCAACAGCACAGTATTCTTCCACAGTAGGAAGTGTTTCACTACAAGACTTATAAGTGCTTCACAGTCTTCTCTATTTGGAATGGTAGAGGAACAGGTGTTGAACAGTGACTGTGGTACCAAAGTGCTTGGAGACATCAGTGAAAGTGTAATTGTTTTTTTGGTTTTGACTTTTGAAGATTATACTCTTAGGAGATTTTGTTATCTACTCTTTAGTTATTGTCATAAATAATTAATTTTCCTCCACAGGTAATCTTATACATCTAGTTTTTGTTATTGCCATGCAGAATGTTCAACCCCCTCCTCCATTTTTACAGCTTCCAGGTGATCCACCAGTTAGGTGGAAAGTATGGTATTGAGCTTTTGAAAAATATTTAGGTGATAGGGGGGGTTCGAGGTTCAGTGCAGAAAGGAAACGTTTCATCCTAGAACACAAACTAGGGTTTGAGCTGTTTTAGAACAACTTCCTCCTTTAATTGTAGTCCCGGGAGAAGAGGAATTGAATGTGTATGATCAAGCTTTCGGAATGCTTGAGAAACAGTTTGACATAGAAAGCAGCATAGTTGTTGTTAGGCACACATTTTTTACTAGAAAGCAAGAGTGTGAGGAGAACATCGTGTCATATGTAGCTGCTTTGCGCATTCTCACTTCAGAATGCGAGTTTGAACATTTTACCTCCCAGCTGATACGTGACCAGATTGTTGTACATTGCTGGGAGAAAAAAGTTCAAGAAAAATGACTTACTTTAAAAAATCCGTCTTTAGATGAGACGATTGCTATTGTCAAGAGTATCGAACCTTCTCAAAAAGCATCCAAAGTACTTAAAGCTGAAAAGAATGCTGTGTCTGCACCTACTGGTGGATTCGGGAGCGCGGATGACTATGATTACGGATGAGCTATTTGAAAGTACTTGGGGTAACAGACCTCTTATGCCTCCTGACAGAAGCCTTGTCTCTTATGAACGGAGGAAAATCGATTTGACAGGTTTCTTTGAGACTTCTTTAGTTTTTAAAGACAGACACATCCGAGGGAAGGTTTATGTGGCCAAAAAGGGTCTTAACATCTTGGGTTGGTACCACCAGGGGTTGTTCGGAATGACTCTGAGGCCTGGCACTTCTGAACAGGTTTCTGTGGTGGGAAAACAAACCAAAGGAGGAATTTTAGATTCTTTGTCCATGAAGTTTCCAAAAGTCTTTGGAGATAAACTTGGGTGTGTTAGAGGGTTCCAACATTTTATTAAGGTCAACGAGTGGGTTCTTCCAATTAAACACAAACTATGTAATGTACCCTTCAGTATCATAGATGATCTTGCCTTAGAACTAAAGAAAATGTGTGAAAGTGGAGTTATTGAACCCATAGAGTCTTCTCTTTGGTTAAGTCCCTAGGTGGTCGCAAGAAAAAAAAATGGTAATCTCAGGGTATGTATTGATTTGCGCAGTCTCAATAGAGAAATTTGGATTGACTCGCACCCTCTTCCCCGTATTGATGACATACTTTCTAAATTTGCTGGTGCAAAGATTTTCTCTAAAATTGATTTAGCATCAGCGTACCATCAGGTAGTGCTTGACCCTTCTTCCAAGCATTTAACCGCTTTTGTTTCACCAGTTGGTACTTTCCAATTTAGAAGGATGCCTTTCTGTCTAGCCTCGGCAGCCTCAGTTTTCCAGCGTGTGATGAGAAGGTGTTGGAGGGTGTTTCTGATTGAGTTCCAAGATGATATTTCAGTGGCTGGAAAGGACAAAGAGTCGCATGAGAGAAATCTTGCTAATGTTTTGGGAAGGTTGGAAGGGAATGGCATAGTTGCTAACAAGCTCAAGTGTGTTTTAGGTGTTCATTCTATCGAATACCTGGGCCATCGTATTTCTGGAGATGGTATTGTGCCAAGGGAAGGTCTCATTGATGCAATTTCTAATGCTCCTTGTCCCACTTCAAAGGTACAGGGATCTTCTTTCTTAGGTTTGTGTGAATTTTACACGAAGTTCATTGCTAATTTTGCTGCTAAGACAGTCCACATGAGAGAGCTCCTCAAGAAGAAATCTGTCTTTTTCTGGGATGATTTGTGTCAGGGAGAGTTTGTGCAGATCAAAAAATAGTTAGCCTCATGCAACATTCTTACTCCGTTTGATCCCCTTTTTCCATGTACGGTGTCTGTGGATGCCAGCCTGGATGGTCTTGGTGGTATGATTTCTCAGGTCAAACATGAAAAGGAGTTCACTTTGGGTTTCGCTTCACGGGCATTACTTCCAAGTGAGAAAAATTATTCGGTGATTGAACAAGAATTGCTTGCATGCTGCTGGGCTGTTGAACGATTCAAGTGTTTTTTTATGGGGGAAAACCTTTACTCTTCTCACTGACCACAAACCCCTCATTCCTATTTTGAAGGGTAAGATTGTTAAAGACCATACGCCCAGAATTGCTAGATTGAGCCCCAAATTACTGCAATACAATTTTGGGGTGGCTCATATTCCCGGTGGGCGGAACACACGAGCTGATTATCTATCTAGGTCTCCTCTACCTTTAGGTACATTTTAACATGACAACGATGCTGATGAAGACTTATTGATTGCTGCGGTTGATGGTTGTGGAGTGGGTTGTTTCACTGAACGTGATTGGTTTTATGCCATGGAGTTAGATCCTCTGCTTAAGAGGGTGACAGAGTTCATTGTTAAAGGTTGGCCTAAGGAAAAGCATTTGGACAAAGATGTACATGCTTTTGCCAAAGTATCAGATGAGCTTACATTGGAGGGTGGAGAGATAATCATGCATGGGGATAAATTTGTTCCTCCTGAATCTCTTAGAGCTCGCATCATTGACTATGGTCATGAGGGACACCTTGGACAGACGAACACTAAGAAAAGGATTCGCAGTGTGTACTGGTGGCCTTCCATGGACCGTTAAATCAATGATGTGGTGGAGATGTGTCTTACATGTTTGACAAGTGATAAGGTTGTAAAAATTGTTTCTCCTCCAGTACAACAAGTTGAGGTAGCTGATGGTCCCTGGTTGAGGTTGGCTATCGACTTTTTGGGACCTTTCAATGTGCTGGGAAAAAAATACAAGTTTGCTCTGGTGGTCGCAGATTATTTTAGCAAGTAGTGGGAGGTTCATTGTATGACAGATCCCAACTCACAGGAGGTTATCAGGTTTCTCCAGAGTTTGTTTGCCCGAGAGGGTTTCCCCAAAGAGATCATATCTGACAATGGGGTACAATTTACTTCTAAGGAGATGTCTCTTTTTCTATCTCAGTCTGGCAGCCCCCACCGGCGCGTGGCTTTATATCACCCACAGGCCAATGGTTTCATTGAGCGCAACAACCGCATTCTTGTTGAGTGTGTTCAGTGGGCTATTTCCTCTTGCATTGATATCAAAGAAGCTGTCCAGAGTATGTTGTGGGCACACCGCACTACCCCCAGTTCCACCACAGGTTCTAGTCCTTTCGCTTTACTCAGAGGTAGAGAAGCTTAATTTCACATGTGTCCTGCTTGGATGAAAAAGTGGGGTTTGGTGTCAAAGTGCTGGGAGACACAGGGAGGCAGGGACATACAATCTTTTCCTACAGTCCCGACACAGCATGTTGTTCCTGGTGTGTCTAATTTTTAATCTTTGGTCTCTGTGGGGGATTGGGTCAAGATCAAATCTCCTCTTAAGGTTCCTAAGGGGCTTTCTAAGTTTGGTCCCCTAGTCAGGGTGGATGCCACCTTCTCGTTTTGCTGTTAGAGTCAATGGGAAAAATTGGTGGAATCTTTCTAGGATATATAAGATTCCAATGAAGGTGGTTACACATTTGGGTCTTGAGACAAACAACACAGTCCAGTCTGATTCTGTTACTAAAAGAGCTAATGTACATGAGAATATGCCTCAGTCTTCTCAGGAGGGGAGGTCAAGTCAAGTCAAGTCAGAGGCACTTGTATAGCGCAAAGCATATCACTCCGAAGAGTCTCATGGCACTGGCTCTGGTCAGACGGAAAGGAGGTTACTGGTCAAACAACCACGACTTCAAGCTCTTCCGAAAACAACTGTGGATAGGGATGGAGCGTAAGTAAATGGGTCCTCCTTGAGATATATTCCTCGGAGGAGGAGTGGGAGGGCGAGTGTTCTGCCAAAACATTCAAATCTTTAAACCCATAATGTCCTTGTTTCTTTTGCTTATTCTGTTTATGCATTTCAGTAATATTTGCCTATATACTTATTTTGTATTTAGTTTTCTCTATCTTTGCCCTGCATTTTCTTTTGTCCTTTTCTTCTTTCTTCCCTTTTCTCCTCTATCTCCTTTTTTGTTTATGTATGGAAAGAGAGGAGATATTGTAGTAGTTTCTTATAAGCATGTTGTTCTTACATACTCTTAGCCCTATCACTGTCATAGCAATAGAATGTTACTGTTTGAATCCAGGAGATTGTCAGTTCCTGGAAGCTGTGGAGATGAACAGCCAATAAAGTATGTGCTCGTACACTTACCTAGTCTGATGTAATCACCACAGAGGTGTAGACTTAAAGCCCTGAAAGAGGATGCTTGGGATAAACTCCAACATGCAGCATACTCAAAAGGTTTAAAAGAATTCTGGGCCATAATTAATACACCATTTCTGAATCAAGATTCAGGGCCATCTTTAGATGTTCATGTGACGGAAGATGCCTGGGTTGTTCATTATTCAATTTTGGGGGGGTTAGCCTCTGAAAGGGAAAGTCTAACTGTTGATGTTCTGACAGTTGAGCCATATACCCCTATTATTTTCTCTATGGCAGATGTTAAATGTGGTCTGTTGCAATGTAGCACTACTAAAGCCCCCAGACCTGATGGGGCTCCGATTGATTTCTTCTTTGAAAACCCTGACCTCTGGATCCCTTTTTTAGCTAATGTTTTTAATGCAATCACGGTAGTGGGTCCCCCAGTCCCATGGAAAAAGACAATTATTGTATCAGTCCATAAGAATGGGGACAAATCACTGCCATAAAACTATAGGCTCATCTCACTTTTGGATGGTACATTTAAATTAATGGGCTGACTGTTATTAAACAGACCAGAGGATTGGGCTACTGATTAAAATATTTTAATGCCGGCTCAATACGACTTTAAAAAAAGGATGGGGACTTTGGATCAGTGTTTACATTTGAATTTAATTGCAGCCAGGTATACCAAAGCCAAGGAAGGAAACCTCTTTATGGCTTTTATGGACCTCTAGGCAGAATTTGACTGTGTATCCCATAGTAAGCTGCAGAGTATCATGAAGGACATGGGTGTGGATGAAAACATAATATTCTTTAGACGCCAACTGTACTCTCAAACCACGGCGTGTGTCAAATATGGTAGCCAGGGGGAATGTACCAGGTCATTTCCCATCCTCAGGGGTGTCAGGCAGGAGTGTGTCTTGGCCCCCCTTTTGTTCTCACTTTATACTAATGGTGTAGAATCTACAGTGGATCAGTCTGTAACTGATGTCCCCATGGTAAATAAAAAACATACACCCATATTGCTATATGCAGACAGGACTGTTTTAGCGCTACAAAGGCTTATTGATAATGATGTGTCCTACATAGCGTCATTGGACTTGCGGGTTAATGAGACTAAAAGCAACATTTTAATCACGGGTCAACAACCAAAAAGTTTATCCTCCTTCTATATTGCTTCTCATAGGATCGAAATCACAAAAACTTTTTTATATTTGGGGATTTTGTTCATTAGCTCGGAAACATGGTCGAATATGATAATGAACAGATGTAATGCATTAGAATAGAGTAACAAGGCCATATTTTCTCTTATGAAAAAATTGGGTACTAAGCCCCTGGAACCTATAAAATAGATATATACTGCAAAAGGTATTGCATCAGCTACATATGGGGCAGGCATCTGGGGAATAACGCTGTTGTGGATGCCTTACAACAGCTAGAAGATGGGTTTTATAAGAAAGTTTTATCCTTTCCCAAAAGGTGTTCAAATTTAAACATACACCAAGAACTAATGGTCCAACATATTTCTCACTTGCTATCCCTTGTCCCGGTTTTACTATGGCATTCTATTTGGCGGAGGGACACAGTGGGATTAACCCAAAGCATCATTAGGGATAATTTATACCTTGGGCATGCCCATAAGGTACCATGACTTCAATATGTTAAAGTAACTTTGTCACTATAGGGCCTTGAATCCCTTTATAGTGATCTACTGGCATGTCAGTCTATTTCCAATGCTGAAATGAAATTCAACCACAGTTTGCACTGGGAAAATAAAAGATATACACAAAATTGTGTCAAAACCATGGTAGCCATATACCTGGGGCTTCCCGCTATTGCTGATGAAGTAAATTCATATCTGTCCTTTGTAATAAATATCCGGCATCAATATGTATTAGTGCGATTCAGGTTTAATCTTATCCCATGCATGCTGGGTTTTCCAGTGGGTGTGTACTCAATTAATGAATTGCCAGTTTGTTCATGTGATGCTACCACCCCTCAATCAAATTTGCGTTTTATATTTTTTTGTAAATGTTATATGTATGAACATAAAACGTATATTATTCCCCTTTTGCTGAAATATATCTTTGATCAATGTCGCCCAGCTCTGACCTTTTTATAAATGCTCCCTGACCCTTATGTATGCTTTTCTCTTGCATGCTATTTATGTATGGCTTTAATAACTAGGAGATCATTTGCCCTTGAATTCTACTTTTTGCACTAGGCGTCTTTGCACATTATATTGTGAACTGGATGAATTTAGTATGGTTTAACAAGGGTATTTTAGCGTCAGTTTTTAAATCTATGGTTCTTATCTGTATTTATTTGTTTTTAAATTTATTGTGATTATAATGTATGACTGAATATGTATTTTATGAGGTATTGTACTTTTATGATCTTATCCTTTGAGATCGAATAAAGTTAAGTTGACGATGATGACCTGCTGGACTAATAGAACTGCAACACTATCCTGCAGGTAAAAGCAAGTATTAGCATGTAACCGGAAAAGAGACTACAATGAGAAATGCGCATACAAGTCTGCTGTGCGAACATCAGACTTTTTGCCATGTAAACATCAAGTAAAACTTGTAAAACTGGCTCATGCATTTGCTATGTGTCTCTGCACTTCTACCTAATTAATGCTCATGCCCACAGTATAGCGGGGATTGCAATCACAAGATGTCCCCTATAGCAGGGAAAGAAAATACATGAAGTGGGGTGTAGTACCTTAGCGAAAATCATAACTGAGACAACTAATAACCCTGTTGTTGGATTCCTTTTTATATCTATGGCATTTGCTTTTGTTGTGAGATTACAGTGCTTTTTTGTAACCAAAAGACAAGCACTGGACTAGACAATGTTGTAGTGTCATGTGAGTTAGCAATGCCGGAACCCTTTTGACTGTGAGATAAGTGTTATATCATAGTCAAGTGAATGCATGTTTAGAAGGTTGAGTTTGCAGTTACACGCCGATGAACAAAGAGGTGTAATGCCAAGCTCCGGGTGTGACGTAGTCATTGGCGGGTACCAACGCTGGGAAGATACTAAAAATTTGGTACTGTTTTTGTTGGTTAACAGTTGAGTTCTGAGCTTTTGTTCCCTAAACTACTTTTATGAGAAGCCTTGGACTGCTTGCCCTCACTACCTGAAAGTGTAATGCGCTGAGTTCCATTTCCCTCCTTCCTTGAACCAGCTTCCTTCAACCCGGTCCGAGACTGAGAAACCCATGATCAAGCTGAAAACAGCGAGGACAGTCTGATGAAATCCTTCTACACTTGAGCACCGAGGAAGTCACTGGGACGTTTTTTAAACAGCGCTAACCTGATTTTACTGGGAGTCCGTTTTAAAAGCTGGGACTGCGAGGTCCAGGTCCAGGGTGCGTAACTACAAGGCTAATACAGCGCACCTGGACACTCTTCCCGGCCCCTCCTTCCACTACGCTGCCATAAAACGCCTCGCGACCCCCGCTTCGCGGGAGCCGCTCGCAGGCGAGGACAGTCTGATGAAATCCTTCTACACTTGAGCACCGAGGAAGTCACTGGGACGTTTTTTAAACAGCGCTAACCTGATTTTACTGGGAGTCCGTTTTAAAAGCTGGGACTGCGAGGTCCAGGTCCAGGGTGCGTAACTACAAGGCTAATACAGCGCACCTGGACACTCTTCCCGGCACCTCCTACTTCCGCTATTTAAATCAAGCCCACAACCGCGCTAGCAGGACGTGTGCGGGCGTAGTCCGGGGCGAAGCCCGGGCAAAGGGCGGGCTCGTCTGAGCTCGTCTGAGGTCGGCAGAGGACGGGACGGGCCATAACTCTTGGCTCCGCTGGTATGTGAACTCAAATTTGTTTCCCGCTGATGCTGATTGCCTGTGTTACAGCAATTCGCTGCTCCGCTGGCCCCTTAGGTCCACTGTGTTGCCTTGTTCTCGTCCACTTCTGTTGTTGCATCTACTTTTGCTGCTGCTACCTGGGCAATGGCAACTGGAGGTCCAGGGAAAGGGAGAAAATCTATAACTGGGTCGGGAATTGTCGGCACATTGGACAATTTTCTCATAAGGGCCACCTCAGTCCTACAGAGAGAAATCGAGATGACCGAAAAAAGGCTTTCTTTTGATCAAGCTTTTACTAAAAGGTCATCTTTGGGGAATATTGCCACAGCTCAGTCACCAACTAGCCATTGTATTCCTAGTTGTATTGTTAATTCTCACAGCAGCCTATCTACATCCATAGAATTGAGTCCTAACGTCAATAACCCTATTGAGCGCGACGAGCATACTGACCAGGTTCCAAGCCTTGCTACAACTACTGTGGGGTTTACCATATCTGGCCATCCGATCCGACTGGAAGCAGGCAATGCTACTTCAACCAAACAGGCTGCCAGATGTAAGCGGAGTGGCACAGCCTTGACCAACATAAATTCGAAACACCCTAAACGGTCTAAACTTGGGGTCATGGATTGTGCAGTTAACACTGAACATGCCACTTTGACGTCGCAAAGCACCGAGTGCAATCTGGGTTCGGAATTTGGAGGAGACTTCTGGTCTAAATTGGAGCAGTTACTTACTGCTACATGCCTTCCAATGTACAATAGACTTGATGTAATTGAAAATAAGTTATCAGCCTTTGAATTGCGGTTTGCTGGTTTTCTGGGGGATATTGAGTCTAATTTGCGTGAGGGCACTAACATCAATCCTACTTTGACAAATTATTCTGCTGAGCCAGTTGTTCCTGCTCCTAAATCCCCTAACCCGAGGCTAGGGGCTGTAGTCCATTCCATCTCGCAGAGTTTGAGGTCTGGAACTACTGCGCAAATATCACTTGATAGTCCATCTACATCCACTATAACTGGAAATGCCTTGAGTAGGGGTAATCTTGTTAAAACAATCATACCTGTTGATAAGGGAGCCACTAACCCTCCACATAACACACTTAGCTGTTCAAAAATTGCCACCAAAGTGAAACACAAGCTAACTTGTTTGGATCTCCCCCCGGAATCAGTACCTTATGTGGTGGTACTCGCAGGGGTCCCAACCCTAGATAAAGGCTCGAAGGAGGACCCCTCTAAGCTTAAGAATAAGTGCATTCATTGGTTGAACCGGTACAAACCCCTTCCGAAAGGGTGTAGCAGTGAAATTCTCTTTGCAAGACGGCTTGACTGGGTGGGAAACAGAACTAAAGATCTACAGGGCGATTGCGTTGTGATTAACTTTAGAAATCCCAGAACAGTTGGTTACATCTGCAATGTACAGCCATGCATCACAGGCAGCACTCAAACTTCCATTAAAGCTCTCCCCCTCACCTACTTCTACCCGGGTTCTCCCCTATTGGGTCGCAAAGCTTCTGGGATGATCCGGGAGACGGGCTCAGATTGGGATTTGTTGGATTCTCACCCCCATCGTCCCAATGAATCTCAAGCTACAACTCAACTTTGCCCACCTGTTCTTGAATCCTTCTATCATTTTAATAACTATAGCGTTCTGGACCAGGTGGACTGACGCCCGGTCCCCGGTGTTCCCTTTACTCTGACTAGGGCACAGAAAGAGTCAAATAATGTTAAGGTAGCTGGGGAGGTTAACTGCTCACGAATTGTGTTTCCCTCCTCTGTTCCTACACCCAACCCCATGGCAATCTGTTATAGGGAAGATTCACTTGTACATCTAGAAAATTCTTGCCCGGTCCCCGGTGTTCCCTTTACTTTGACTGGGGTCCAGAAAGAGTTAAACAATGTTAAGGCAGCTGGGGAGGTTAATTGCTCGCGGATTGTGTTTCCTTCCTCTGTTCCTGCACCTAACCCCATGGTAGCTTGTTACAGGGAAGGTTCTCTTGTACACCTAGAAAATTCTCCTTCATTGCCTCAGTTTGGCGTATTGACACATGAACATGTTGGGGTAAATTTGGATAAGGACTCTTCTGTTGAAATTGAGGCCAGGACCAATGTTAATTTTATCTCCTGGAATGTAGCAGGTATAAAGAGCAAACAGACCTGCGAAGAGTGGGGCAAGTTTATAGACACCTTTGACATTTGTTTGTTACAAGAGACATGGGCCATGGAAAATTACCAACGAGAAGGGTATGCCACCTTTGATATCCTTGCCTTATCTAGTGGCAGGGGTAGACCCTCCGGAGGCCTTAGCACCTGGGTTGCAATTCATCTGGGAGCTTCAGCAAGGCAACTCCAAACGGGATCTGACGACATTCTATGTGTTCTACTTGACTTGCCTGGGAACAAATTCATAGCCCTTTTAAATGTCTATTCAAGACCCTCCCCAGGAGGTTGTGAATCCAAGGTCATTGCAGCTCTGAATGATTTTATTTTGACTTTGGATTCAGAATATTCACTCATAGTTGGTGGTGACTTCAATTGCCAATATGAGCCATTAAGCCTCTCTGCACAGAATGATCCCGTGGCGGAAGATGCTCACTCGAATATTCCTGAGCCTATGATTCCCAAGGTTAGGGCTTGGACCCCTCTAGTGCTGCAAATACTCTCTCTGGCTCTTTCTTTATCGTTGAGGGCTTGCAACGGACGATTTAAATCTGACCAGCCTGGACAAACCACTTTTAATAGAGGTGGGCATTTGTCGATCTTGGATTACATTCTGATTGACATAAAATCCTGGGATAAGGTCATAGATTTTAGGGTGGTCGCTCGAGATGATAGCGACCACAATGCCCTTACTCTGAAATTAAAACCAGATCACTGGGGATTTACAACACATGTTAATGGACCGTCATCTCCTCCACAACCCTTAACCCTACATAATAATAAACGTAGGGTAAGATGGTCCAACATCCTTGTGTGTCCCGACAGATTGGCTGAAACACATAGATTGGCACTTCCCTGTCTCATTGAAATGGCCGGAGTCGAGCTAAATTGCTCCTCTACTGAGAGCTTATTCAGCCCTGTCACTATTCACACCCAGCTATCCACAAAACTTGTGGAGGTTTTCTCCAGGCCAGAGGCTCCTAAGGCCCATGTGACCAACAAACACGCCTGGTACACTCCTGAGTGCAGGAAATTAAAAACTGAATTGATTGGGGCAATAAAAATGAAGGACAAAGCTAGGACCAAATTACTCCGAGCCCAGTATAAACGACAGACCAATACGGCAAGGAAGTCTTGGGATGATGATAAGTGGGCGGAATTGAGAACATCATTGCAGAACAAGGATTTTAGAACATTTTGGGCCATTGTCAATAATGGTAGGCTGAATCCTGATACCATTACTGGCTCTAATATTGCTTCTGTAGTATGGGAAGGGCATTTCAGGGCCCTATATTCTATACCAAATTGTAACTCATTTCCCCCGATTGATCTTCCCTCCAGTCCAGTTTGTCATGCTGACCCCATTCCACGAATTGTAATCAAAGAGGTCCAAAACGCCATTCTTATGCTCATATCTAACAAAGCGCCGGGTCTGGACAAAATCCCGGGTGATCTTTTTAAGTCTGAACCTTTGATATGGGCCCCATATTTATGCGTCTTATTCAATGCTATTCTATTCGGTGCAGATCCACCAGCAACTTGGCGAGGTGCCGAGATAGTGCCTATTCATAAAAAAGGTTGTCCTCTACAGCCTTCGAACTATCGCCCGATAAGTCTAATTGATACGACTCAAAAACTATTCGGGCGTATAATTCTGAATAGACTACAGGCCTGGGAAGAAGAATGCAACATCTTAAGCCCTTTGCAGGCAGGCTTCAGGAAGGGCATTTCAACCCTCGACCAGATCTTTCGTCTCCAGGTTTTATTCTGGAAATTTGCGAGTGTAGAGGGTGGCAGCCTCTACCTCGTTTTTGTTGATCTACGATCAGCATTTGATCTGGTCCCGAGGGAAAAACTGTGGGCCGTCCTGCAAACGCTCAATGTTCCCCCCTATCTTCTGGATGTCCTGAAAAGCTTACATAAGGCCAACTTTGCTCGGGTCAGATGCGGAAAATATGGCGAACTTTCTGAACCCTTCCCTGTCTCTCGAGGAGTTCGACAGGGATGTGTGTTAGCGCCTACGCTGTTCTGCCTCTACATCAATGGGCTTGTAAACCATCTTTTAGCCCTCAAAGACACTGATGTTCCTAGGCTGTCCACGGGCAAGGTACCGGCCTTAATGTTCGCCGACGATACCTTGCTGTTGTCACGCACCCCTATGGGCATTCAGCGCATATTCGATGGCTTTGTAGACTTTTGCAGTGATAGGGGTCTTGAGATCAATCTGGCCAAAACTAAATTTATGATTCTTAACCCTCCTAAACGTACCCGCCCCAACCCAGTCTTGAATGGCACTCCCCTAGAACGGGTGAAAACTTTTACCTATCTGGGGATTACTCTCCAGGAAGACTTGGGCTGGGGTGGTCAAGCTCTTTATTCCACTCTTAAGCTGACGCAAACTTTAGGAGGCATGGCCCGATTGTTCAATGGATCGGTTTTCAAACCAATTCTACCAGTCGTAGAAATCCTTAAAACCCAGGCAAGACCTACTTCAACTTATGGAGCAGAACTATGGGGTCACTCGAATACAGATAGTCTAGCGAGGGTTGAAAATTATTTTATAAGAAAATTATTAAGTCTACCCTCTAGTTCTCCTTTGGTCCCCATTAGATTCGACCTAGATCTGCTTCCTATTGAAGAGGTGGTGGCAGCTCGGCCTGTCCACTATTGGAAGAGACTATGGTCTAATCCGGATCTTGGGACCTATAGAGATGAATTTATAGAGATTTGGCCCACAATCAAATATATGAATATTCCTTGGTTGACTCATGTCAGGGACACCTGTTCCAAGATTGGACGACAGGACCTCTGGGATACCCCAGGAAGTTCCTGTTTAGCTGTTTCCAAAACCAATCTGGCTGATGATCTTAGACATTTCCACTTAACACGTCTACACATGAACTCTAAAATAGGTAGGCTGACTGAGCAGTTTCTCTTGGTCAAACCAAATTATGGGAGGGAACCGTTCTTGGATTTGATTTTTCCTAATGTGGCCAGGAAATTATATGTACAATTTAGAATGGGTACTTTACCACTCAGGTCTTTTACCTCTAGTTGGGGCACCACTAAGACTACTTCATGTCCTGCATGTGGCTACAAGTTGGAAGATGAAAATCATGTGTTCTTCTTCTGCCCAACGTACCATATCCATAGGAAGCGTTGGCTGAAATCAATATGCAGGAATCTTGGTTTTAGAGACTGTGTTACCGCCCTGCGAGTTTTAAAATATGACACCCATCCACCCATTGTCTTCGCAGTTTCACGTTTTTTAAATGCTGTATGGTTGCAGCGTAGGAAATTTTCCACCAATTGTTAATCATTTGATAATTTTAAACCCAATTCGATTGTTTTATACTGTTTTGGTGGTTTAAATGTGTTCTGCTTTTTGACATGATTGTTGATGAAATGTATTGTTGCTTTTATGGCCCTGGTGGCCGAAATAAAGTTTTCAAATGGAATGGTAATGTAGAAAGGGTGTACTTCGTTCAGTTTGCAAAGCCATAACATCCCTGGCCCAAGGACAGCAGTAGCAAAGGACCTTACCCATCACAATTGGGGCCAAGTAGCCAGTGTCTACCCTTTGCCTACCGCAAACAGAGTCTAACACTGCACATTACAGTAGTCCTTGCTAATGCAAAGTACCAATATGAAATACACAAAAGTGCAAAGCAATTCGCAGTTCCCAAGGAGAATCAAAAAAGGAAGGGGAGGCGAAGGGTCATTCCAATCTCTTTTCAAATAATAATGCAATGCTCAAGCGCTTTATTACTTCTACTGGAGTTGCAAAGAATGTAATAGTTTTGCAAAGTCCGATTGCAGAGGGTAACTGTTAGACCTGTCATCCTTAGGATGGTCTGCCCCCTACATTTTGCCTGCCTACCCCTACTTATTGCTGTATCTTTTTGTTGGCCTTAGGAATCTGAGCACTTTTCCACTGTTGACTGGTGCTACAGGGCATGTGCTTCTCCCCTAAACATGGTGACATTGGTGTATACCTATTTAGTTTACCTTCAAGTCCCTTGCAAAGTGGTATACCATATACCCAGGGCGTGTAATCTAAATCCTACTTGTGGGCTTGCAGCACTGGTCGTGTCACCCACACAGGTAGGCTTTCAAATCTGTCTCAGGCCTGCCATTGCTTGGCCTTTGCATGCTGTTTACTGACACTTCAATTTAGGATTTAAAACCAATGGCCAAGCCTTAAACTCCTATTTTATTACACCTACGTCACCCCTGAGGTAGGTCTAGGTAGCACTAAGGACAGGGTGCTGTGTAAGTAGAAGATAAGACATGTACCTTTAAGTTTTACATGTCCTGGTAGTGCCAAACAGTTACATTTGTTGTTTACTACTATGTGGCCTTCTCCCCTCATAGGCTAGCATTGGGAATACCTTAAAACACTTTAATACTGTTATTCCTGAATAAAAAGGAGTAGCTGCATCATGTTTCATATATTTGGAATGGTAATGATAAATCCTCTTTACTGGTAAAGTAGGATTTAACATTACTATTTTAGAAATGCCACTTTTAGAAAGTGGACATGTCTCTGCTCTTACAATCTGTGTGCCTTGTATCCTGTCCCCAGTACACGTCTGGGGTGAATGGAAGCTACACTTTGTGCATTCCTCTAGACAGCCACAAACACAGGAAGGGTGGGTGTGGCTGAGAACTCATCTGCATTCATCTATATTATGAAAGTCTGTCTGGGCAGGAAGGGGAGAGAGAGTTGACACTTACATCTGAATAGGCTGTGTCCTGTCCCCATGTAAATGGCTGATTATCCCCCACAGATAGCCTGACAGACAGGGCTGGGATGAAAGGAGACCTGTGCACTTCAAGGAGCTGATTGTGAGTCACCCTCACTTCACAGGCACATATGGGTATAAGCACTGGGGCTCTGACCCTACCAAGGCAGTACACTAAGAGACCTGTGGAGAACTCTGCTAGGAGTAAGGACTGCTGTGCTACAAGGATTGCCACTCTGCGTGACTGACTGTTCTTAAGGAACTGCTTCACTGCTGTGCTGAGCTGCCCTGCTGCCCATTGATCTCTGCCCTGCTGAGGACAAGAAGGATTGGACACATCTTACTTGAACCCAGAGTGACTCCAAGGGTTTGCTGGCTAGCCTCCTGTTGATGTCTCAAGGTCATCAAAGACTTCTTGCAACTCTGCTGCTGGACTCTGCCATCTGTGAGTCCCCCCTTGCCTGAGGTGCCCTCCTTCAGTCCTGGGCCTCAGAAGTGGGTTCTGCCCTCAACATCAATGCTGCAGCGACTTTGCACAGATCAGAGCAAAGGCATCGACCTTCAATGCCGACGCAGTGGCTGCTTGACGACAGCAATTCTGCAGCCAGCGTGCTTGACGACAACGTTCTCCTTGGCCAAACAAGAATGCACTGTCTGCATCATAAAGGGGTTCGTCAACGAAGCTCCCGACGGCGTGGATTGGCATCGATAATCACCATCATCCACGGGATCAACAATGACGCGTCACCTCTTTGACTCATCCAGTCTTCGATATCGACGCTTTGCTCCATCCAAGATACTTTGTCAGAGGGACCTGTCTGAGTCCTGCAGCCGGACTGCCCTCCATTGCGGTCGACCTGAAATTTGGATTCACCCCGGTCTAGCGCGACCTCAAGTAACCTTTTAGTGTTCTTGACTTCTAAGTACTATTTTTGGTTTATTCTTTAAAAATTCATAACTCTGGTTCTACTTATTGGATTTTCGTCATTTTGGTCTTGTTTTAAAATTAATCTCTAGTTTTCTACACCTGTGTGGAGTCTTTATGTGGTGTTTTCATTGTATTACTGTGTGTGTGTGTTTCACAAATACTTTACACATTGCCTCTTTAGATAAGCATGCCTGATCTGTGCCAAGCTACCATAGGGTAAGCACATCCTTTAGTGTGTATCTAGCTTACCCTGACTACGATTGGTCTCCCTACTTGGACAGGGTGCACACCTCTGCCAACTCAAGACCCAATTTCTAACAGTAACTATTTGCAAAACCTATTTTTAATTTCTGTGGGCAGGCTGCAGCACCCTGGGAGGAGCAGACAGCAGTGTCATAGTGGATTGTCTGCTCTCCCTATTCACAAAATCTCCGACTTCCATAGCATTGTGACTTGTGCTCGCTCAGGGTGCAGGGGTCACAAAGCCAACATATTGCCATATAAAAGGCTGAAATCGAGCGCTGTTGTCCCATGCGGGCCTCCGTCCAAGCAGTCGCCACTGTTCAGAATGAGATTCCTGCTCCTATCATATTAATGAGGTAGGTGAATTGGTGCTCAGTGCCCGCAATTGCTTAGTGGAGCCTTCATTGCATGAAGGCTTAGACTGTTCACAGTGCAACATTGCACGCTGGGTAACCTCTTGGAGAATGTGGTTCTCTTCTCGTTGTAAACCACACTAAAATATGCCATACCTTCCGAAAGTGATTTTACAAAATCCTGTTAGTGTACTAAAAAGGATATGTTTTTAGAGTAAATTCCCTTTACTCTGTTTACCACTATCTGCATGAAGTAAATAGCAAACTTTGTTTCAGCAGTAACGATTACACAGAGCATCAGCATGGTGGGAAAAAGGCACGCGCTCTTACTTCTTCCAGGCAGCGCATGTAAAAAACTCAGAAAATACATATTCAGCATTCTGCAATGCTGCTAACCTGGAAGGCACCGCACACATCAAACAGTGCATAATCTACACCCCATTGTAAATAATAAGGATGTGAAAATTCGCAGATTGCTTTCACAGCCTTGCAAATAGGCTGAAGAACGGGAGCTCCGAGGTCACAGATTCCTGGGGCGACATTTTATAGCTTTTTTATGCATTGTTGATGGGAACATTGGTCTGCGCAATATTGTGCTCAAATAAAAGTAAACACAGCCCCAGTCACGGTCTTACTTTCATTTCCATTACTTTTTCTCCTTGTTTAATTCAAGTTCAGGTCACAGTCATGCCATGTAATTTAGTTAAACCGTCTGTTTTCTTTTTGGCAGTTTTCTTATCTTAATATTTAACAACTTCCTCATGATACTAAACCCTGACAAACCTAACCTTAAACAAGGAAGAATAAAACAGAGATGCAATTAAATGAAGTTCCGCTCTGGGTAAATAAAGTCGAAGGAAATAGAATGAAAGTCAGAACAAGGCAGTTTATCAATACACTGCACCATACCTTTATGTTGAGTGCAAAAAACAAAGGTTAAACGGTAACTTTTGAAACAAACCAAAAAAAATCCCACTAAAATTCGCCAGTTATCTATAGTTCATCGAGCTAACTAAAACTTGTGCCCATGCCATGTCCTGCTTATGACCTCACATGTCACACCACACATGACATGTTTGATGCCATCATTGATAACATCAGTGGTGAGATCTCAAATTCCATCATTGCTTAAATAACTGATGCCATCACCGGACCTGCTGCTGTTCAAATGACTCTATAAACCAGCACAGAATTTCAGATATGAAATAAAGTACTAAATGGCACAGCATCATGCAGACCATAAATCATCATTCACTCACAAAAGCTCAGGTGAACCAAGGTCCTTCTCCCAGCCATCACCAAACACTTTATGGATAGCCAAACTCATGTGGTGATCAAACAGACAAGAGTGTGAACAACATTTCATGGAGAGCCCACTGTGTACAGACTCCCAAGTCCCAATAGGTGGCCAAACGCCTAATACGCATAGCCTTTGTTCAGTACTGAATTCCCTGCGGAAAGCTGACCTCTTGTGGGCAATCAACCACACATGGGTGGGAAAGTATCTATTGCGAACAGTATTTGCCCTGTGCCAAAAACCTCCAAGGGGAGGTCACTACCTCTGCAACTCAAAGGACATTTAGGTGGTGAAGGCTGTACTATGCACAGCCTTCACCCTGTACCGAACACTTTGCAGATAGCCGATCTCTTGTGGGCAATCAAGCACACAAGAGAATGGGGGTGTTCCACAACAGTTCTCATAATGGATAACTCAATGCTCAACCTTCATTCAGATGTATTATGCCCAGACTGCTATAACGTGCTTGTGGCTTATATAGTTATTAAAAAAATACACACATATGAGCACCCACCTGGTGCATACAGATTTCACTCCTATGCACAGCGTTTCATGCAGAGACCACACCATCCAGACTCTCAAGGCTTCTTAGGAGAGTGAGCACGTATTACATACAACCTTCGCCCTGTAGCAAACCTTTTACAGATCACCGACCTCCTGTTGGTAGGCAACAAGACATGAGTTGGCAAGTCGACATGTCATCAGTGATGCCAACAACGAGTCATCGAACATGTCATGAATGACGTGACAACTGAGTTCATAAGCAGGGCATGGCGGGGTGTTAAGTTATAGTTAGCTCAGTAAACTATAACTGATGACTGTAATCTTTTTTGCATTTAAAATATTACATTATGACTGACAGTTTCGCTATAACATTACACAATTCCATTGAAAATTGCCTATAACTTTTGAGCCTGTTGATGGATCTGTAGCAAATTTGGTAATAACGTCAGTTCAATCAGTTTAGGTCTGGCATGCCAATTTTCATACAGCTCTGTGCAGGAGAGAAAAAAAGTTAACTAGGGGAGTAAAAAGATGTGTTTCCCCATTTTAGCTCCCTTTTGGAGTTTAGATCATGCCAACAGCAAATGCCACTGAACACATTTACATCACACTTAGGATGAAATTATAGATGGCATGCTTTCATTTTTTTTTTTTTTAGAAATGTTTTTATTGACAACACAGTTCTCATGATACAACAGTGAAGAAAGCTGACAGGGTTATTTAAAATTTAACTGGATGACAGATTACAATCAAGGAATGGGTTGGTGCCAACATGAATGACATGTCGGGAGCAGAGCATGGAAAATGCTTTCATTGTCGTTGTGTAAATTCATTCAGTAGTTTTTGAGATACAAGCCATTTAAAAAACAACTGTTGTATAATTGTGCCATTTTAAATTGAGTTTCAGAACATTTGATTTCTGTCAATCACATATACATTTTATCTCAAATGTGAGTGGCTGATGCAAAGGTGTTTTTATTTTTTCTGTCATCCTGAAATTTGCGAATATTGAAAAAAAAATTGAATTTATGCAAAATTTGTGGAAAACAAATTCCACCTCACAGTGGGGCCGGGAGCACCATGAGAGGTGCCAGACCCCAATGGTGGGCCAGGGACACTCAGAGGTGAAGAAAATGGCGATAACAAAACAAAAAAAGACTACATTTTGTCTTGGTAAAGTCGCATAATTAAGAAAATCTCAATGCAGGCCTTGGAAAAGAGGCGCCACTGTCTGAAGAGTTTTAACAGAAATATAAAAATAAGAAACGTTTAAAAAGAAAAGAAAAAATGTAGGATAGGAATCCCTGTTGTGCAGATCCAAAGGACATGCGCAGTGGAGTAGGCTGCTTGCAGGTGGTTGGACAATCCTGTGGACAACACCTGCTGCACAAGGCCTTCAGTGCTGCAGAGAATGGGTTGGTTGGACAGTTGAGTAAAGTTCCCACCTGTATGCATGCTACTCATTTTCTGTCTGTTCACAATAGGGTACAGGAATAGCTGGACTGGCTTACTGGAAGAACGTGGCCTAAGGGTGGGCCCCAGTGCGTGAAACTTACTCTTCTGACAGGGAATACCGCACAGTCAGCACAAATGGAGGACAGGACTGGCCCATCATAGGTTAAAATTAGGCCATCTGCACTGGGAAGACAGATGCAGAGAAAACCAGCTTTGGGAATTGCTCAGTCACTTAGCAGGAGAAATTATTGATTTCAAAGTTGGTTACTTATAAACTCTGTGATGTTGAGTTAGGCTGGAGTGACAGAGTACTATCTTCATTTGGAACCTCCACAATGCACAGGCATCTGAGAGGAAGGCATGCCAAAGAGTTTCCATGAGCTGAGTGGGAACACCAAAAGACACAGAAGAGCAGTGTCCCTTCTGAAGTATAGGTTCAGGAAGTCAAAACTGTTCCTGCACGGGTATTGCAGGAGAAACAGCATGAAAATTATCCATGACTCCAGTTATTTGCACTCTGCTGTATGAAGTGTGAAGTGTGAAAAACACATCTAATATGGAGATCAAGACTGGGACATTGGAGATTAAAAAATGGTAGAACACTATAAGGTCCATGCATAAATTATACAGTTGGAATACGTTTTGGGATTAAAAACACATTGAAATAACACAATGCACAAAATAGGTTCTTGACAGAACCAACTATGGTGGTTAAAAAGATATATTTCGTTCTTTACTACTCTCTTCCAAATTTTTAACTTTACTTTACCCCATGCAACAGACTCCTTTCAGCCTGACCCTGTGGCCAATTTGAGCTGCGGGTTGGGCACAAGGCCTGTGGCCAACCCAAGCTCCATGTAAATGAAGTCTGTGAGTGGCTTTGATTGGCTACCTGCTGCACGTTCAGTGCACATAGGCCAGGCCCTGCATCCAATTCCTGATGCGCACTGCTAAAGCCTTGTAAAGTGAGGTTGGCCACCCTACGATGGTTGGGTTCAGGAGATCTCCTTGTGCAAACAGCTAAAGGCACTTGGTGGGTTGTACAGAGAGAACTGTTGGATGTACTATATGATCAAAAATCACAAAAATTCACAGAAGGAAACAAAGGTTAAAGTGAAGTTTTGGTTAGCTTTGGTGAACATGGCAGAACACCGCAACAAGTTCCTTCCATGCATAATTTAAGCAGTTCCTATTTAAATAAGTTTTGTTTCTTGTGTTCTTTAAAAAAACAGAAAAATAAACAAAAAATAAATAACAAAAAATACCAAAAAGGAAAAAGCACTTTGGAGGGACAACGAAAAACATTTTCTTTATATAGAAAACAAATATGTTGAGGCATATGCTATAGAGATGGGCGAGGGTTGTGTAAACAAACACCACTTAATAACAATATTTGCTACACCACTTTCATTCATTTTTACAAACAAACATGCATTTGCTTAAGAGACAGACTATAACTATGCAAGCAAACTGAAGTTAAAACTTTTCTTTTTAAAATCTATTTTCATTCATTTTAAAACTGAAAGTGAGTCATGTACTAGTGACCAAGGTTCTGTGGATGAATAAAAAAGGGAAAAGCCATATACAGGACATTTAATTTAATTCCGAAATTGTAGAAACTTTATAAGGAGAAGAAATGGGGAGGGTGTGTATGGGAAGTCAGCTTGAGACACATTTTGCAATACCCAGTTAAATAAAATAAAATAAAACACTGTCGAAAGTAATTGCTGTGGTCGAGAAAAGATGCTAAAAGCTAATGTGTATATCTGTAAAATTCAAGACACATTAGCCCATAACCTAGTATCATCTGCCAAATGTTGTTGGTGTAGGAGAAAGTAATAAACTGGAATACCGCTTTCATAAGATACAAATTTACTATAGTACAGAAATAGATCGCGTTTAAACAGAAGACACATCAAGGACTTTTAGATAGACAAGTGTGATTGAAGCCATTTGATCAACAATCAACTTTCATTGGCAGCATTTGGCACAGTGACACACATGGAACAGGAGTTAGGAAGTCCAAGAAATGAATAACAATGGGCACGCATTCTAGAAATAACGCTGTGCTGGACACTCTCCAACATTTGAATGTAGTCAACATTCCTTGGGTAATTATGGCCTAGAAGAGAGCAATGACTTGGCTAATTTTCATACTAATGAACACCAAGTACTGAAGGCTAATAAATTGGGACATACAATGTCCTATCATCACATTTAATGTCTGTGCTATCTCAGGAATAATGGATGGAACATATTGTCAGAGTTCTTGAGAAAAAGCACTTTAAGCCTACGTCGTTCTCTCCTTAAATGCTGCATTACTGAACAAATGTACACCCAATGTGCAAAATTGTGCCCCCATGAATTTGTAAAAATGGTTTGAGAGAATCTCAATAAAACGATTGTTTTTAAAGCAATTTGAGCCCTCTCCTTCTCAGGTGGCCTGCAACATCATCAGTGTCACTATAGTACAATGTCTTTATGTTATTAATGTGATGGGCGTCTCATAAAAACGTGGCTCTTATTGGCGTTATCCCCATAGTGCCTGAAGGGTTTTAGCGTCTATTTTCTGCATCTTGAGAATAATCTATAAAAAATTGATACACTATCATAATGCTTGTGAGGCCAATGAAAATTTAGCAGTAAAACTGCATCACATAGACTTAAGACTTTTTATTGGAGTCTCAATCTGGCAAACAGCCTTTAGTTTACATGTTTCTGCCTTCTTCCAGCTCTGCATTTTTCACGAAGAGGGTCTCTTAAACCCGCAGTTTCTAGCTACCTATTGTTTTCTGGTGTCTTACTGCATTTACATTTGTGTGTAATTGAGCTCATAAATGTCTAATACAGCGAAGCTTATCAAGTTGATAAATTAGAGGAATTGTTCATGAGGGATCTGTGAGAACTTGGCCTGATATATGCTGTCCACTAGTTCTAGTGGGCACCTTGTATAAGTCCAAACAACCCCTTATGGTGAATAGGTTAAAGACAACCTTTATTGAAAGCTATCCTAGTGGTAGCTATGGAGAGCAGCCTTCAGGCTAAGTCTGGAAGGAATGTAAAGCAGCTTGTTTTACCTGACTATAATCTCTTGAATGATCAAATGAAAAGACAACCACACCAGGTATATATTTTAAATATATGTATTTAAGATAAAACACACCCCTCTAGTCTTTTTATGAGACTGGAGTTCGAAGTACTTAATTTACAAGTTAGCAATTAATAGTAATAGCACAAATACATGTTTGGGCCCGAGGGGCGTACCAAACCATATACCAATAAAGGGGTATAAGAACCACGACTGAACTAGACAGAAGGCCTAGAGCCTGTAGAATTGCTGGGACCCCAAGGAACCACCCAAGGTAGTGACACAGGGGACCCACGGGGGCCGTGTGCAGTGTGTAAACACAACCGCGGGTTCCCATTAGCTTCTATGGGCAATGTCACGGTTGGAAATTTAGAGATTAGGGACACTTAGAATCGAGTTAGGACCAAACCCTTTTGGAGTTAAGAAGTTCCACGAGAGCACCGGAGTACTCGTGTTGCCTCACCCAGGGAAGCCGGGTGCATAGGTGTCTTTTGGTGTCGGTTCGCGCCGTCGATTTCAATGGCAGCTGGCGAAGAAGTGCTGCTGCCGTGAAGAGGAGAAGTGTCCGAAGAGATCCAAGCCTGGATTTAGGATGGAAGGAACCTGAAAGCAGAGGGGACAGAGTCTGGGTCACTTGCCTGTGACCAAGGGAAGGATGGACCACTGCCCACAGATGTCGGGTGCTTCAGGTGAGTTGACGGGTGTCTTGACTCTTCAGCCATGAGGTCCAGGTGGTGTCGACGAGGTCCACGAGCCGAATTCGAGTTGTCCCACGAAGTCTGTCGAGAACTGCGGTGTCGGCGACCAGAATGGACCCAACAAGCCTTGGCAACGGCAAGTCTCATGGAATGAGAAGAAGGACGTCGGTGCAGACTAGCAAGGTCTGAGGGACTCACCCAGCAAGGGTAAGTCGGGGCACATCTAGAGCAAACAGGAAACCCCAAGCAGAAGAGGAGTTGCCTTCGTGGGGACCCACTAGCCAACGGGCTAGCGATCGTGAAGGAGCCTCGCACTGGAACCCGGCCTACGGGTCACTCATGGAGTGGAGGCCAGAGATCTTCGGTGCAGTCAGTGCTCAAGGCTGGGGCTACTCGGAGCCCAAAGCAGAACTTCAAGGATAAACAGGAAGTCGATGTACCAGCAATAGCACGCGGTGGTCACGGTTCATCATCAGCCACAATAGCCACGGGCCTCAGCTTTGCTGTGGACTCAGGGTAGCCTCAGGGAAGTCAGGAAATCCACCTCTGGTGATGCAGAGACTTCGGCGTCCAATGGGAGCTTTGGAATTGCAGACCGGACAGTTGCTTCTTTGGTGCCTGCCAAGCAGGGGAGTCACTCCTTGACCCTAAGGGAGATTTCTTCAGTCTTCTATTCAAGATAGAACGTCGAAGGTCCAGGATATATGTTGCAGAGTTTTTTCCAGGGAATCGAAAGTCGCAAGGACTGGGTTCCCATGCTTATACAAAGTTAGGGGGTTGGACATACTCTAGGGACCCACCTATGGGAGGGTTTGGAAAGAGGGGTGGTTACACCCATTTCCTTTGTCCAGTTTCACGCCAGAGCAGGGGAAGGTAGCCCCTGCAACCGGTTTGAACTGGACTATGCACAGGGACACCAAGTGTGCCCCCAGTGCAGGACTTCAAAGCACCAGAGAGTTCTCCCGCCCAGCCCCAATACACATCTGCCTGTCTGGGGAGGTGGTTACACCTCCCTGGGACAGGAAACCTATTGTCCAGGCCTCCCCTGATGGAGTTTCGGTCAGCAGCAGGAGGCCAGACCCGTGTCTGTGGCAGAGGCATCCATTTTGTGATGCCAGGTCTCTAGAAAGTCCTACCGGGTTAGACCAGTGTGAACATGTCTCTCCCTCTAGAAGGGTGGAATGCTACCCCCGCCAGAATTGGCAGAGGGGTAGTATTCCAAAGCGTTTGACACCAAACACGACATGTTTCCGTGCAGCCATCCCAAAAGTTAGCATTTACCGCGAGGTTAAAATGCACTTAAGTGTATATGGTCAGGCTGCACTACAAACAGCATCAGAGGAGGTACCCCAAACGCTGCAGAGGGGCTCTGCTCATGCAGGGGCACCCACTCACATAAAAACCAAGCACTCTGCCTTCAGGATAGTTAAGGCCTGTCATAGGAGTGACTCATAGGTTTTATATGTGTGTGCAATGGTAGTGATATAGGTAGCCTATACCACTGTAAAGGGGTGCAAGCACACCCTTACACAGGGTGCAGTAGCAGACCTGTGGTGCCATTTTGGAGTGCTTCCCAGGGGTGGCATAATACATGCTGCAGCCCCTGGTAGGCCTCTGAGGTACCTATGCCCTAGGTACATGGTATACCATATACTAGGGGCTTATAAGGCACTCCAGAATCCAATTAGATATGTACCTAATGGACATGGAAACCATTTTAGAGAGGAAGCAGCTAGGCTTGGGTCCTGATTAGCAGGGCCACAGCCAGACTAAGGTCGAAAACAGTGAAACAACAGCAAAAATTGGGGGTACCCATGTGAAGCAGATTCTATTCTCCTACACAACCCATCCCCAAACGCAGGGACATTAAACTAACCTTGACCAGTTGAGTCTTCATGTTCTAAGTGGAAATACCTTGAGAGTCCATCTGCATTGGCATGGTTACTCCCAGGTCTATGTTCCACTGTAAAGTCCATCCCCTGTAGGGAAATGGACCTCCTAAGCAGTTTGGGGTTTTCACCCTTCATTTGTATTAGCCATAAGAGGGGCTTATGGTCTGTCTGAACAAGGAAGTGAGTACCAAACAAGTATGGCCTCAACTTCTTCAGAGCTCAAACCACAGCAAAGGCCTCCCTCTCAATGGGTGACCAACGTTTCTCTCTAGGGGTCAGCCTTCTGCTTATGAAAGCTACTGGCTGATCCTGACCTTCATCATTCAATTGTGACAGTACAGCCCCTACCCCCAATTCAGACGCATCTGTTTGGACAATTAACTTCTTGGAGTAGTCAGGACTCTGCAGAATGGGAGCAGTGCACATGGCCTGCTTCAGTTCATCAAATGCCTTTTGACAGCTAGCTGTCCACTGAACCTTTTTGGGCATCTTTTTAGAAGTTAAGTCATTCAGGGGTGTCACTATTGATCCATGCCCCTTGACAAATGTTCTATAGTACCCAGTCAGGCCTAAGAAGGCTCTCACCTGAGTCTGGGTAGTTGGAGCAATCCATTCCATTATGGTCTGGATTTTGCTCTGTAATGGTTGAACCTGGCCTCCACCTACAAGGTGGCCCAGGTACACAACCTGACTCTGCCCTATCTTGCACTTAGTAGCCTTGATAGTTAGGCCTGCTTCTTGCAGGGCCTCCAAAACATTCCTCAGGTGGACCAGGTGATCCCCCAGGTGGAACTACAGACAGCAATATCATCTAGATATGCTGCACTAAAGTCTTCCAGGCCTGTAAGGACTTGATTCACCTACCTTTGGAAAGTGGCAGGTGCATTCTTCAAACCAAAGGGCATTACCACAAACTGATAGTGCCCACTAGGGGTAGAAAATGCTGTCTTTGGCTTTGCATCATCAGCTAGTCTGATCTGCCAGCAGCCAGCTGTCAGGTCAAATGTGCTTAGAAACTTGGCTGAGGCCAAAGTATCTATTAGCTCATCTGCCCTGGGGATGAGATGGGCATCAGTCCTAGTGACTGCATTGAGATCCCTGTAGTCTACACAAAACCTCATTTCTCTCTTTCCATCTGTGGTGTGAGGTTTAGGTACCAGGACTACTGGACTAGCCCAAGGGCTAACTGAGGGTTCAATCACACCCAAATCCAACATCTTTTGGACTTCTGACCTTATACAGTCCCGGACATGGTCAGTTTGTCTGTAGATCTTATTCTTCACAGGTGGACTGTCCCCAGTGTCCACTTCATGAGTGCACCAGGTGGTCTGACGTGGAGTCAGAGAAAACATATGTCTAAACTGGCTGAGAAGGTTTCTGCAGTCAGTTTGCTGATGGGCAGTGAGGCTGCCTGCCAAGACTACACCATCAACTGACCCATCATCAGGGTTCTGAGAAAGCAGGTCAGGGAGTGGGTCACTCTCTTCCTCCTGTCCTTCATCAGTAGCCATGAGCAAGCTCATGTCTGCCCTGTCAACATATGGTTTAAGTCTGTTGACATGAAGTACCCTGTGGGGACTCCTAGGGGTTACAAAGTCTACCAAGTAGGTAACCTCCCCTTTCTGTTCAACAATTGTATGGGGTCCACTCAATTTGTCCTGGAGGGCTGCTGGGGTCACAGGCTCCAACACCCACACTTTCTATCCTGGCTGGTAAACAGTCAGTACAGCCTTTTGGTCGTGGCAGTTTTTTTGCAGTTCCTGGCTAGCCTCAAGGTTTTTGTTTGCCTTTTTTATGTACTCAGCCATCCTGGAGCGGAGACCAAGTACATGGTCCACTATGTCTTGCTTTGGGGGCTTGAGATGTAACTCCCATCCTTCCTTCACCAAACACAATGGACCCCTGACAGGGTGACCAAACTAAAGTTCAAATGGCTGTAACCAACCCCCTTTTGAGGCACCTCCCCAAATAAAAGGAAGGGCAAGAGTAGGTCCCATTTTCGCCTAAGCTTCTCTGGGAGTCCTTTAATAATGCCCTATAAGGTTTTGTTGAATCTCTCAACTAAGCCATTGCATTGTGGGTGATAGGGTGTGGTGAACTTGTAGTTCACTCCACACTCCTTCCACATAGCAGTCAAGTAACTATACATTAAGTTTGCATCCCTGTTAGATACTACCTCCTTAGGAAAGCCTACTCTTGAGAATACACTCAAGAGAGCTCCTGCCACCACAGGTGCTGTAGTGGTCCTTAGGGGAATTGCCTCTGGGTACCTGGTGGCATGATCCACCACCACCAGTATAAATCTGTGCCCAGATGCTGTTTGGGGATCCATGGGACCAACAATGTCAATCCCTACCCTTTCAAAGGGCACCCCCACCACAGGTAGTGGTATCAGGGGGGGCTTTGTGGTGCCACCTGCTTTGCCACTGGCTTGGCAGGTCACACAGGAGCGGCAAAACTCCTTTCTGTCTTCAGACATGCGGGGCCAGTGAAAGTGAGAGACAATTCTGTCCCAAGTCTTGTTCTGGCCCAGGTGTCTTGCTAGGGGAATATCATGGGCTAGTGTCAATAGGAAACCCCTAAACTTCAGAGGTATAACCAACCTCCTCGATGCACCAGGCTTGGGGTCTCTACTCTCTGAGTAAAGGAGTCCATCATCCCAAAAAACTTTATGGGTGCCACTAGCATTCCCAGCAGCCTCATCAGCAGCTTGCTTTCTGAGGGGTTCAAGAGAGGGGCAGGTTTTCTGCTCCTGGCTCAGATCAGACCTGGTAGGGCCCTCTTTCCCCAAGAACTCAACCTGGCCAGGTTGAAGCTCCTCTGGGACAGTTCCTTCTTCAGGCTCTAGATCATCTCCCTGAGGAGACTGATCAGCATTCTGAGTCAGGTGGGAAGGCTCTGCCTTAACCCTACTGCTCCTCCTCTTGTGAGGCACCGGTTCCATATTTCCAGAATCCAGGGCCTGTCCAGCTTTAGACATTGTGGCCTGTGACCTAGTCACAGCAAGGACACGAGCAGGGATCCCTATCATTTCTGCATGTGTCCTGAGCTCCACTTCAGCACAAGCTGAAGTCTCTAGATCATTGCCAAGCAAGCACTGTACTGGTAGGTCTGCACTTACCACAACCTTCTTAAGGCCAGTTACCCATCCCCAGGAGAAGTTAACAACTGCCAGAGAATGGCCTGCTCTGACATTGCTAGCATTGGTCACTTGGTACATTTCACCAAGTATAATCTGCCCAGGATCCACAAGATCTTTTGTCACCATTGTGACACTTGCTCCTGTGTCCCTGAATGCCCAAGCCTCTACTCCATTTATTAAAGGCTGTTGTCTGTATTTGTCCAGATTACTGGGACTCACACAGGGGGACATATCCATGCCCCCATCACAGACAAGCACAGCCTGAGTTGGAACTCTGACTAGGCCAGAATCCATCTCAGAACCTAGGGTCAACCCTATTACACCCTTATTCTGAACATTGCCACCACCTATGTAGCTGTACTAGGGGGAACAGTTGCCTTAGGGGCAATGGTGGTTGGAGTATATTCTATGGACTTGGTGCAGTCACTGGTCCAATGAGTTTTCTGTTTACAGATTTTGCACCAAGGTTTCTTTTGGCCTTTTCCCTTGTTTGACTGTGACTCCTCATTAGAAGAAGATTTTTGGGGCCCTTGAGAAGACTTCTGGTCTTTACCCTTGTCCCCACCCTTGTCAGAGTTCTTATAATCCTGCTTCTTTGGGTCACCACCTTGGTTCTGTACCTTCTGCCTCACTCTGGTTCTGACCCATTTGTCTGCCTTCTTTCCCAATTCTTGGGGAGAGGTCAAATCAGAGTCTACCAGGTACTGGTGCAACAGCTGATTTTGAAAGTTATTAAGAATCTGCTCCCTCATTATCAGATTGTACAATCCTATGAAGTCCCGCACTTTACTGCCCAATAAACAACCTTCCAGAGCCTTAGCAGCACAGTCAACAAAGTCCACCCAGTCTTGATTTTGTGCTTTTTGGGTGTCTCTGAACTTTAACCTGTATTGTTCAGTGGTTAGGCCAAACCCATCTATCAGTGCACTTTTCAAGACTTTGTAATCATCAGCATCCTCTTCTCTTATAGTGAGGAGCTTATCTCTACCTTTGTCTGCAAAGGGGAGCCATAAGATTGCTGCCCACTGACCTTGAGGGACCGTCTGTACTTTACAGTCCCTCTCCAAGGCAGTTATCCATTTGTGGATGTCATCCCCACTCTGGTAGGGAGGGACAATCTTACTTAGGTTTCTATGGTCATAAGACCTCTCCCTATCTCTAGGGAAATTGCTGCCACCAAGGGACTCTAGTCCCTCCTTTTTACTAGCTCTGTAGAGCTCTAGGGTTTCCCTATCTAGGGCCATCTGCTGCTTTCTGAGGTTGAACTAGTCTTGCTCATAATTCAGCAGTCTCTCTCTCCTCTCCTGGGAGGTTTCCCTTCCTCTGTGAGAAGAGACAGAGGTCCCTATAGAGGAGTTAGACTGGACAGATCCCCTGGAGAGAGATCTATCCCTTCTAGCCCTACTTTCAACTCTTCCTGGAGGAATAAAGGAGGGAGAATTGGTGTCATCCTCCTCATCCTCGTCCAGGAGAGCTGGTTTCACCAGATTCTGATCATTGTCATCAGTCTGGTCAGCATTAGAGGTAGGGTCAGGGGAGTTTCCACACCTAGGCCTACCCTCAGCTGCTGCCCCACCCACACTGCCTACCCCATCAGGCCCACTAGGCCCTGAGATATCATCCATCTTAAGTATATTTATTAGATGCTGGGTGGTTGGGCTTTTGTCTGTCTTCAGCTTCCTAATGGAACACAAGTCCCTAAGCTGTGCAAAGGAGAGATCCTCATATTTATAGGGGAGAAGCCCACTGGCTTCTGGCAGGGAACCACTAGTTCCTGGCTCACTAGACATTACTAATGTGGTGTGGTGCATTGCACTACCTACACTAGTGTGGCCTACAAAACTCTCTTGAGTTGTAGAAAGGGTGTGCTATCCCTTAACACACAACTCTAACTTCAGTAGAACTTACTGTAACTAAACTTGATATTATATGTACCTAAGGTACCTTTAGTGGTTTTCAGTTGATCAATTCAATTGAGATTATCTGGTAAAACAATAGCAAGCTGGAATCCCACACGCTGCACACCAATGTGAGAAGTTGGCCTGATATATGCGGTCCACTAGTTCTAGTGGGCACCTTGTATCAGTCCAAACAGCCCCTTATGGTGAATAGGTTAAAGACAACCTTTATTGAAAGCTATCCTAGTGGTAGCTATGAAGAGCAGCCTTCAGGTTAAGTCTTGAAGGAATGTAAAGCAGCTTGTTTTACCTGTCTATAATCTCTTGAATGATCAAATGAAAGGACAACCACACCAGGTATATATTTAAAATATATGTATTTAAGATAAAACACACTCCTCTAGTCTCTTTATGAGGCTGGAGTTCGAAGTACTTAATTTACAAGTTAGCAATCAACAGTAATAGCACAAATACACGTTTGGGCCCTAGGGGCGTACCAAACCATATACAAATAAAGTGGTATAAGAACCATGACTGAACTAGACACAAGGCCTAGAGCCCGTAGAATCGCTGGGACCCCAAGGAACCACCCAAGGTAGTGACACAGGGGACCCACGGGGGCCGTGTGCAGTGTGTGAACACAACCGTGGGTTCCCGTTAGCTTCTATGGGCAATGTCGCAGTTGGAAATTTAAAGATTAGGGGCACTTAGAATCGAGTTAGGACCAAACCCTTTTGGACTTAAGAAGTTCTAAGGCTAGCACCCACGGGAGCACTGGAGTTTTCGTGTTACCTCACCCAGGCAAGCCGGGTGCATTGGTGTCTTTTGGTGTCGGGTCGCTTCGTCGAATTCAATGGCAGCTGGCGAAGAAGTGCTGCTGCCGTGAAGAGGAAAAGTGCCCGAAGAGATCCAAGCCTGGATCTAGGATGGAAGGAACCTGAAAGCAGAGGGGACAGAGTCTGGGTCACTTGGCAGTGACCGAGGGCAGGATGGACCACTGCCCACAGATGTCGGGTGCTTCAGGTGAGTTGACGGGTGTCTTGACTCTTAAGCCATGAGTTCCAGGAGGCGTCGACGAAGTCCACGAGCTGGATTCCAGCTGTCCCACAAAGTCTGTCGAGGACTGCCGTGTCGGCGACCAGAATGGACCCAACAATCCTTGGCAATGGCAAGACGTCGGTGCAGACCAGCAAGGTCTGATGGACTCACCCAGTGAGGGTAAGTCGGGGCACGTCTGGATCAACCAGGAAATCCCAAGCAGAAGAGGAGTTGCCTTCATGGGGACCCACTAGCCAACGGGCTAGTGATCGCGAAGGAGCCTTGAGTGGTCGCACTGGAACCCGGCCCACGGGTTACTCATGCAGTGGAGGCCAGAGATCTTCGGTGCAGTCAGTGCTCAAGGCTGGGGCTACTCGGAGCCCAAAGCAGAACTTCAAGGATAAACAGGAAGTCGATGTACCAGCAATAGTACGCGGTGCTCACGGTTCCTCGTCAGCCACAATAGCCACGGGCCTCAGCTTTGCTGTGGACTCAGGGTAGCCTCAGGGAAGTCAGGAAATCCACCTCTGGGGATGCAGAGACTTCGGCGTCCAATGGGAGCTTTTGCAGACCGGACAGTTGCTTCTTTGGTGCCTGCCAAGCAGGGGAGTCACTCCTTGACCCCATGGGAGATTTCTTCAGTCTTCTAGTCAGGATAGAACATCAAAGGTCCAGGATATATGTTGCAGAGTTTCGTCCAGAGTAATCTAAAATCGCAAGGCCTGGGTTCCCATACTTATACAAAGTTTGGGGGTTGGACATACTCTAGGGACCCACCTATGGGAGGGTTTGGAAAGAGGGCTGGTTACACCCATTTCCTTTGTCCAGTTTCACGCCAGAGCAGGGGCAGGTAGCCCCTGCAACCGGTTTGAACTGGACTATGCACAGGGACACCAAGTGTGCCCCCAGTGCAGGACTTCAAAGCACCAGAGAGTGTTCCCGCCCAGCTCCAATACACATCTGCCTGTCTGGGGAGGTGGTTAGGACAGGAAACCTATTTTCCAAGCCTCCCCTGCCAGAGTTTCGGTCAGCAGCAGGCGACCAGACCCGTGTCTGTGGCAGAGGCATCCATTTTGTGATGCCAGGGCTCTAGAAAGTCCTACCGGGTTAGACCAGTGTGAACATGTCTCTCCCTCTAGAAGGGTGGAATGCTACCCCCGCCACCAGAATTGGTGGGGGGGTAGTATTCCAAAGCGTTTGACACCAAACACGACATGTTTCCGTGCAGCCATCCCAAAAGTTAGCATTTACCGCGAGGTTATAATGCACTTAAGAGTATATGGTCAGGCTGCACCACAAACAGCATCAGAGGAGGTACTCCGAATGCTGCAGAGGGACTCTGCTCATGCAGGGGCACGCGCTCACATAAAAACCAAGCACTCTGCCTACAGGATTGTTAAGGCCTGCCATAGGAGTGACTTATAGGTTTTATATGTGTGTGCAATTGTATTGATATAGGTAGCCTATACCACTGCAAGGGGTGCAAGCACACCCTTACCCAGGCTGCAGTAGCAGACCTGTGGTGCCATTTTGGAGTGCTTCCCAGGGGTGGCATAATACATGCTTCAGCCCCTGGTAGGCCTCTGAGGTACCTATGCCCTAGGTACATAGTATACCATATACTAGGGGCTTATATAAGGCACACCAGAATCCAATTAGATATGTACCTAATGGACATGGAAACCATTTTAGAGAGGAAGCAGCTAGGCTTGGGTCCTGATTAGCAGGGCCACAGCCAGACTAAGGTCGAAAAACAGTGAAACACCAGCAAAAAGTGGGAGTACCCATGTGATGCAGATTCTACTCTCCTACAGGATCCATTCAGTAGCCAGAGCCTTTCTCCAGGTATGATGTAATGGGGTTGAGGGGCATTTACCAACTCATAAATATATCAATCAATCAATCAATCAAGGCATTTATAAAGCGCGCTACTCACCCGGAGGGTCTCAAGGCGCTTGGGGGGGCGGGGTGCCGCTACTGCTCGAACAGCCAGGTCTTGAGCTTCTTCCTGAAGGAGAGGTGGTCTTGGGTCAGGCGAAGGTCGGTCGGGAGGGTGTTCCAGGTCTTGGCGGCCAGGTAGGAGAAGGACCTTCCTCCTGTGGTGGCTCTTCGGATGCGGGGGGCGGCGGCGAGGGCGTGGTTGGTCGATCGGAGGTGGCGTTTGGGAGCGTAGAAGTTGAGGCGGTTGTTGAGGTAGCTTGGGCCTTGGTCATGTAGGGCTTTGTGTGCGTGGGTGAGGAGACGGAAGGTGATTCTCTTGTTGACGGGGAGCCAGTGCAGGTCTCTCAGATGTCCGGAGATATGGCTGCGTCGGGGGATGTCGAGGATGAGTCTGGCTGAGGCGTTCTGGATTCGCTGGAGTCTCTTCTGGAGCTTGGCGGTGGTCCCAGCGTAGAGGGCATTGCCGTAGTCCAGTCAGCTGGTGACGAGGGCCTGGGTGACCGTCTTCCTGGTCTCGGTGGGGATCCACCAGAAGATCTTCCGTAGCATGCGCAGGATGTTGAAACAGGACGCGGAGACGGCGTTGACTTGTCTGGTCATGGAGAGGGAGGAGTCCAGGATGAAGCCCAGGTTGCGTGCGTGGTCTGTCGGTTTGGGTGCGGTGCCCAGGGCGGGGGGCCACCAGGAGTCGTCCCAGGCGGAGGGCGAGGAGCCCAGGATGAGGACTTCCGTCTTGTCTGAGTTCAGTTTCAGGCGGCTGGTCGTCATCCACTCGGCTACGTCTTTCATCCCTTCGTGGAGGTTGGTTCTGGCGGCGGCGGGGTCGTTGGTCAGGGAGAGGATCAGCTGGGTGTCGTCGGCGTAGGAGATGATGTTGAGGTTGTGTTGGCGTGCGATGGCCGCAAGGGGGCTCATGTAGACGTTGAAGAGGGTGGGGCTGAGCGAGGAGCCCTGGGGAACGCCGCAGATGACTTCCGTTGCTGCAGATCTGAACAGTGGTAGGCGGACTCTCTGTGTCCTTCCAGCGAGGAAGGAGATGATCCACTCCAGTGCCTTCTCCTGGATTCCGATGTTGCTGAGGCGCTGCACTAGGGTGTGGTGGCAAACAGTGTCGAACGCCGCGGAGAGGTCTAGGAGGATGAGGGCCGCTGTTTCACCGTTGTCCAGCAGGGCTTGGATGTCATCGGTGGCAGCGATGAGGGCGGTCTCGGTGCTGTGGTTGGCTCGGAAGCCAGACTGTGAGGGGTCGAGGGATCCATTCGTCTTGAGGAAGGCGGCCAGCTGCTTGTTGACGGTCTTCTCGATGACTTTGGCTGGAAAAGGGAGGAGCGAGATGGGGCGGTAATTCTTGAGTTCGGTGGGGTCCGCTGTTGGTTTCTTCAGTAGAGCGCTGAGTTCGGCGTGCTTCCAGCTCTCAGGGAAGGTGGCGGTGTCGTAGGAGGTGTTGATGATGTCCCGCAGGTAGGGTGCGATGACAGCGTCGGCCTTGTTGAAGACGTGGTGGGGGCAGGGGTCGGTCGGAGATCCGGAGTGGATAGAGTTCATCGTGCAGATGGTGTCTTCTGTGTTGATCTGGGTCCAGGCGCTGAGGGTGGTGGTGGGGGGCGTTGGTGCGGTCGTGGGGAGCGTTGTTTGTGGGCTGAAGCTGTTGTGTATGTCAGCGATCTTGTTGTGGAAGTAGGAGGCGAGGGAGTTGCAGAGGTCTTGCGACGGGGTGGTGTCGTTGTTTCCAGCGTTGGGGTTGGAGAGCTCTTTCACGATGTTGAAGAGTTCCTTGCAGTTGTGTGCGTTGTTGTTCAGCCGGTCCTTGAATGCTGTTTTCTTGGTGGCGTGGATCAGTTGATGGTGCTTCCGGGTGGCGAGCTTGAGGGTGGTCATGTTGTCCGGTGTTGGCTCCCTTCTCCAGGCTTTCTCGAGGGCTCGGCAGTTCTTCTTGGAGCTCTTGAGTTCGTCGGTGAACCATGGGGCCTTCTTGCTGCCGGGTCTGCTAGGCGGGGTCCTCAGTGGGGCGAGGTCGTCTGCGCAGTCGCTGATCCACTTCGTGAGGTTGTCGGCGGCCTGGCTGGGGTTCGCTGAGCTGGCGGGAGGGTGCTGGCTCAGGGAAGCGGCAAGCTGGTCTGCTGTGATCTTGTTCCAGTTTCTTTGAGCAACCTGTTGCTGGTGGTGGTGGATCGTGGATCTTCTGAAGGTGAAGTGGACGCAGCTGTGGTCCGTCCAGTGGAGTCCGGTGGCGTGGCTGAAGACGATGTCCTTGCTGGATGAGAAGACAGCGTCGAGTGTGTGTCCGGCGAGGTGGGTGGGGTTGGTCACCAGCTGCTTGAGTCCGAGGTTGGCGAGGTTGTCAAGCAGGGTGGTGGTGTTGCGGTCGTTGTTGTTCTCCAGGTGGAAGTTGATGTCCCCCAGGAGGATGTAGTCAGCGGAGGGGAGGGCGTGCGGGCTGATAAAGTCGGCGATGTCTTCGCTGAATTGTGTGCGTGGTCCCGGGGGTCGGTAGATGAGGGTGCCTCTGAGGGTGGATTTGGGGTCCGTGTGGATCTGGAAGTGCAGGTGTTCGGCGGTTGTCAGGGTGTCGTCGGTGTTGGTCGTGATGCGGATGGTGTCCCTGTAGATGATGGCGATCCCTCCTCCAGTCTGGTTGCCGCGGTCTCTTCGGGTGATCTTGTAACCCTCTGGGATGGCGATGGCGATGTCGTTCATCCAGGTTTCCGTGAGGAAGGCGACGTCAGGAGCTGTGGTGTCGAGGAGGTTCCAGAGTTCGATGGCGTGTCTGTGGACGGAGCGGGTGTTGAGTAGGAAGCACTTGAGGTGGTTGCTGCTGGTGTTCGGCTTGGCGGGTGCTGGTGCGGGGCAGATCTGGATGCAGGTGAACTTGCAGGCATGGCAGCTGAAGGGTCCGTGGGTTCGTCTCGGGGTGGCTCGGTAGCATCCCGGGATTCGGCCGGTGTTGAGTGCGTTGAGGGTGGCGGCGTCGTACGTCCGGCGGGTGGGCTGGGGTCTGCGGGGGCCAGGGGTCCTGGCACTGGGCGCTGTCCAGGCACGGACGGGCGCAGACGGGCTTACCTTTGGCGCACCTTCGGCGCGCAACCGGCGCGCCCGCTGCGCTTTGGCCACTCTGCCATGTGTGGAGAGTGGGGGGGGGCGGAGCGCGGGAGGGCAGCTGGGAGGCGGGAGCGGGGAGGGCACAGAAAGGAAGAGGGCGTGGCCCCGTGAACGGCGGCTGGAAGCGGGAGCGGGGCGGGGGGACAACCAGGGGTAAACACAGCAAAGGAGGCAAAATACAATAATGAGGGAAAAGGAAAATAAACACGATCACAGACAGCAGTAGAAATACAGTGACACGGGCAGCCGAGTCCTACCGAGGACGGCGGAGCTGGCCCAGGGGGGGGGAGCGCTCACAGAGTGCGAGCGGTGCTATGAAGCAGGGCATGCCGCCGAGGAGGGCGGTCCTGCGTGGGGAGCGAGGCTGGGGGCAGCAGCGAGGGGAGAGGGCACCGGCACAGCTGGGCCGTGCGGCACGGGAGTGTCCTGCGAGCAGGTCACGCTGGACTGCGCCGTGCGGTCCCTATTTATGGACCAGTGGGCGGGAGGGCAGCTGGGAGGCGGGAGCGGGGAGGGCACAGAAAGGAAGAGGGCGTGGCCACGTGAACGGCGGCGGGAAGCGGGAGCGGGGCGGGGGAACAACCAGGGGTAAACACAGCAAAGGAGGCAAAATACAATAATGAGGGAAAAGGAAAATAAACACGATCACAGACAGCAGTAGAAATACAGTGACACGGGCAGCCGAGTCCTACCGAGGACGGCGGAGCCGGCCCGGGGGGGGGGGGAGCGCTCACAGAGTGCGAGCGGTGCTATGCGGCAGGGCAGGCCGCTGAGGAGGGCGGACCTGCGTGGGGAGCGAGGCTGGGGGCAGCAGCGAGGGGAGAGGGCACCGGCACAGCTGGGCCGTGCGGCGCGGGAGTGTCCTGCGTGCAGGTCACGCTGGACTGTGCCGTGCGGTCCTTGTTTATGGACCAGTGGGCGGGGGGGCAGCTGGGAGGCGGGAGCGGGGGGGGCACAGATAGGAAGAGGGCGTGGCTGCGTGAACGGCGGCGGGAAGCGGGAGCGGGGCGGGGGGACAACCAGGGGTAAACACAGCAAAGGAGGCAAAATACAATAATGAGGGAAAAGGAAAATAAACACGATCACAGACAGCAGTAGAAATACAGTGACACGGGCAGCCGAGTCCTACCGAGGACGGCGGAGCCGGCCCAGGGGGGGGGGAGCGCTCACAGAGTGCGAGCGGTGCTATGCAGCAGGGCATGCCGCCGAGGAGGGCGGACCTGCGTGGGGAGCGAGGCTGGGGGCAGCAGCGAGGGGAGAGGGCACCGGCACAGCTGGGCCGTGCGGCGCGGGAGTGTCCTGCGAGCAGGTCACGCTGGACTGCGCCGTGCGGTCCCTATTTATGGACCAGTGGGCGGGAGGGCAGCTGGGAGGCGGGAGCGGGGAGGGCACAGAAAGGAAGAGGGCGTGGCCGCGTGAACGGCGGCGGGAAGCGGGAGCGGGAAGGGGGAACAACCAGGGGTAAACACAGCAAAGGAGGCAAAATACAATAATGAGGGAAAAGGAAAATAAACACGATCACAGACAGCAGTAGAAATACAGTGACACGGGCAGCCGAGTCCTACCGAGGACGGCGGAGCCGGCCCGGGGGGGGGGGAGCGCTCACAGAGTGCGAACGGTGCTATGCGGCAGGGCAGGCCGCCGAGGAGGGCGGACCTGCGTGGGGAGCGAGGCTGGGGGCAGCAGCGAGGGGAGAGGGCACCGGCACAGCTGGGCCGTGCGGCGCGGGAGTGTCCTGCGAGCAGGTCACGCTGGACTGCGCCGTGCGGTCCCTATTTATGGACCAGTGGGCGGGAGGGCAGCTGGGAGGCGGGAGCGGGGAGGGCACAGAAAGGAAGAGGGCGTGGCCACGTGAACGGCGGCGGGAAGCGGGAGCGGGGCGGGGGAACAACCAGGGGTAAACACAGCAAACGAGGCAAAATACAATAATGAGGGAAAAGGAAAATAAACACGATCACAGACAGCAGTAGAAATACAGTGACACGGGCAGCCGAGTCCTACCGAGGACGGCGGAGCCGGCCCGGGGGGGGGGAGCGCTCACAGAGTGCGAGCGGTGCTATGCGGCAGGGCAGGCCGCCGAGGAGGGCGGACCTGCGTGGGGAGCGAGGCTGGGGGCAGCAGCGAGGGGAGAGGGCACCGGCACAGCTGGGCCGTGCGGCGCGGGAGTGTCCTGCGTGCAGGTCACGCTGGACTGTGCCGTGCGGTCCTTGTTTATGGACCAGTGGGCGGGGGGGCAGCTGGGAGGCGGGAGCGGGGGGGGCACAGAAAGGAAGAGGGCGTGGCTGCGTGAACGGCGGCGGGAAGCGGGAGCGGGGCGGGGGGACAACCAGGGGTAAACACAGCAAAGGAGGCAAAATACAATAATGAGGGAAAAGGAAAATTAACACGATCACAGACAGCAGTAGAAATACAGTGACACGGGCAGCCGAGTCCTACCGAGGACGGCGGAGCCGGCCCAGGGGGGGGGGAGCGCTCACAGAGTGCGAGCGGTGCTATGCGGCAGGGCAGGCCGCCGAGGAGGGCGGACCTGCGTGGGGAGCGAGGCTGGGGGCAGCAGCGAGGGGAGAGGGCACCGGCACAGCTGGGCCGTGCGGCGCGGGAGTGTCCTGCGTGCAGGTCACGCTGGACTGTGCCGTGCGGTCCTTGTTTATGGACCAGTGGGCGGGGGGGCAGCTGGGAGGCGGGAGCGGGGGGGGCACAGAAAGGAAGAGGGCGTGGCTGCGTGAACGGCGGCGGGAAGCGGGAGCGGGGCGGGGGGACAACCAGGGGTAAACACAGCAAAGGAGGCAAAATACAATAATGAGGGAAAAGGAAAATAAACACGATCACAGACAGCAGTAGAAATACAGTGACACGGGCAGCCGAGTCCTACCGAGGACGGCGGAGCCGGCCCAGGGGGGGGGAGCGCTCACAGAGTGCGAGCGGTGCTATGCAGCAGGGCATGCCGCTGAGGAGGGCGGACCTGCGTGGGGAGCGAGGCTGGGGGCAGCAGCGAGGGGAGAGGGCACCGGCACAGCTGGGCCGTGCGGCGCGGGAGTGTCCTGCGAGGAGGTCACGCTGGACTGCGCCGTGCGGTCCCTATTTATGGACCAGTGGGCGGGAGGGCAGCTGGGAGGCAGGAGCGGGGAGGGCACAGAAAGGAAGAGGGCGTGGCCGCATGAACGGCGGCGGGAAGCGGGAGCGGGGCGGGGGAACAACCAGGGGTAAACACAGCAAAGGAGGCAAAATACAATAATGAGGGAAAAGGAAAATAAACACGATCACAGACAGCAGTAGAAATACAGTGACACGGGCAGCCGAGTCCTACCGAGGACGGCGGAGCCGGCCCGGGGGGGGGGGAGCGCTCACAGAGTGCGAGCGGTGCTATGCGCAGGGCAGGCCGCCGAGGAGGGCGGACCTGCGCGGGGAGCGAGGCTGGGGGCAGCAGCGAGGGGAGAGGGCACCGGCACAGCTGGGCCGTGCGGCGCGGGAGTGTCCTGCGAGCAGGTCATGCTGGACTGCGCCGTGCGGTCCCTATTTATGGACCAGTGGGCGGGAGGGCAGCTGGGAGGCGGGAGCGGGGAGGGCACAGAAAGGAAGAGGGCATGGCTGCGTGAACGGCGGCGGGAAGCGGGAGCGGGGTGGGGGGACAACCAGGGGTAAACACAGCAAAGGAGGCAAAATACAATAATGAGGGAAAAGGAAAATAAACACGATCACAGACAGCAGTAGAAATACAGTGACACGGGCAGCCGAGTCCTACCGAGGACGGCGGAGCCGGCCCAGGGGGGGGGAGCGCTCACAGAGTGCGAGCGGTGCTATGCGGCAGGGCAGGGCAGGCCGCCGAGGAGGGCGGACCTGCGTGGGGAGCGAGGCTGGGGGCAGCAGCAAAGGGAGGGGCACCAGCACAGCTGGGCCGTGCGGCGCGGGAGTGTCCTGCAAGCAGGTCACGCTGGACTGCGCCGTGCGGTCCCTATTTATGGACCAGTGGGCGGGAGGGCAGCTGGGAGGTGGGAGCGGGGAGGGCACAGAAAGGAAGAGGGCGTGGCCGCGTGAACGGCGGCGGGAAGCGGGAGCGGGACGGGGGGACAACCAGGGGTAAACACAGCACAGGAGGCAACATACAATAATGAGGGAAAAGGAAAATAAACACGATCACAGACAGCAGTAGAAATACAGTGACACGGGCAGCCGAGTCCTACCGAGGACGGCGGAGCCGGCCCAGGGGTGGGGAGCGCTCACAGAGTGCGAGCGGTGCTATGCGGCAGGGCAGGCCACCGAGGAGGGCGGACCTGCGTGGGGAGCGAGGCTGGGGGCAGCAGCGAGGGGAGAGGGCACCGGCACAGCTGGGCCGTGCGGCGCGGGAGTGTCCTGAATTCATCCTCCATTGGTAGAGGTGCTCAACCTATGAATGCCTATCATGCATGTCTCAGTACCTTATGTTGTTCATCTATTCAAGGAAGGCAAACAAGACAGACTCTATAGGTAGCTCTCTTCCCTCCTCTTATTAATTGATTCTAATTTTCATATTCAACCAATGCGTATACCTTAGTTGTGCTGACCAGAAGTATGATCTCTTATTTACAAAGCCTTTACCAAACAATTAATTAGGAGCAATTGCATTTGTTTAAGAGAAAGATAGAGAAGTACCATAATGTTTTTATACCACAAGCTTTCAACTAATCAAAGCTTGTCTTTTATGTAATTGCCTCACTTAGGAGGAACTGTAATCAGTCTTCAACAAAATGTTTTTATTAGGGCCCAAGGAGGATGGGTCTACTCACGGTCCTACATGGAAATGGTGAGAATTTGACTTTCTGCTCTTGTTCTCACCCAATATTTTGCTAAACTTAGAAGGGTCTTTGCTGCACAACAGACCGTGCCAATCTTGCCATCATGTAATTTGACATTTTCCCTAATTCTGGTGCCTGTATTCTTGGATATGCCAAAGTACTGCAACAGTATTCTCTTTTCTGTTATGACTATGTTTACCTTCTCGTTTAAAAATATAAATCTTCAATTGTCTATTTCTAACGTAACTATGCTCTATGATTTTAAGGACGACCAAGATCATTCAGATTCTCTGCTGATCATAAATGCATATTTACCTCTCAATGCATCTTACTCTTATCTATTAAAAGATCTTTTTGTTTTTATCTCCACTACTTGTAAGTGAGGATTGCAGGTTTCTAATGTTGGTTGGAGATTTGAATTCTAAAGTTTCTTCCCACAGCATAAGGTTGTTTGCTTACACCCCAAAAACCAAAGCCTTAAACATCCCCCTGCTCAGTTCCCGAACAATAGCCGGACTGATAAAAGAGGAGCTGTATTACTGGAAGGTCTGAGAAGTTTGGATCTTATCATTGCCAATGGGAGGTTAGAAAAGGATATACCAGCAAATCATAACCATAAGGCGCCTACTGGGAGAACTATTATACATTATTTAATTGTTTCTGCAGATTTCTTTTGTAAGCTCATAAGTATGGAAGTTTTGCAAAATGATTTTAGCGATCACATGATAATGTGCTCTAAATTTGAGTCTACTTGTGCTAAGGTAGGCTCCTGGAATTTTAAAGATAGCACAGTAGGTTTTCATGCAACAAATGGTAGAATCCATTGGAATACCCTAGCTACCTCCAAATTTAAAGAGAATTTAACAGTTTTGGTAGGAGATCAGCAGCACTTAGTAATGGCTGAGTGTTATTCTCCTCAATCCAATTTATTTGAAGCCTTTGGTCGTAATTCTAGTACTTTGGCTACATCATGTAAATCCTCGTACATTCCAGCTAAACGGACATCGCATTTCAAACCAATGCTTTCCATAAATAGGGAATAAATAAATTAGTGAGGGCTCAGTTCCTGAATTTTTCTCTCGAAAAAAGTAAATTAATAAATCTACTAAAGAGGAAGACAGAGGAAAAGACGTTCCCTAAAGCAAATAAGGGAAGATTACGTATGGGTACAGTTAAAATTGGCGGCCTCAAGAAATAACTCTAAAAGGTATTGTGACATAATCGCTGATTGTTGCGGCACAAGAGTAAGATTGCTCCCCACTCCTATTAAAGAAGAGGAATGGAAATCCAATCTGGTAGAACTTTGCGAATCCTAATCCTTCCGGTTCTGCCCCCGCTCTACCCTATTCATTAGAAATTCCTGAATTCAGCTCTGCGCACTCGACGAATGAAGTGGTAGGATTTATTGAGAAAAATGAGAGCCTCAGGAGCAATGGGTCCTGATGAAATTCCCATGACAGTAATTAAAAAGGAACCTCTGTTGTGGGCTACATGTCTAACTCCACTGTTTGATTTCTGCTACTCGGAGGGGAAGATGCCTCCATCTTGGTCTGGAAGTATTCTAATTCCTCTGTATAAAAAGGGCCATAGACATCATCCAGGTAACTACTGGAAAATAGCTCTATTAGATGGGGTGGAGAAAATATTTGCTTGTAGTATTTTTGATCACCTCACTGAATGGGTGGTAGAGAAGAAAGTCCTCCCTATAGAACAAGCAGGTTTTAGGAAAAATCACTCCACCCTGGATACCATCTCCATGTTTAAATTAATTGAGGAGAAATACACGTTTTTTCGTAGGTCAAATGTATATACAGCCTTTATAGATTTTTCGACGGCCTTTGATAAGGTAGACCGCCGGCTAATGTGGAGAAAATTACACAAAATGGGAGTGCCATTCCCTCTGTTATCTTTAAGTATTGCCCTACATTCTCAAACATTATGCCAGGTATTAATTGGAGGAAATCAAGGCTTATCGTCTATAATACCTACAGAAAATGGTTTGAAACAAGGATGTCTATTATCACCGCTGCTCTTTTCCTTGTATATATCAGATTTACCTGAATGTTTTTCTCATTTAGAGGAAGATGCACCAAAGATAGGCAGCCGCCCATTTGCATACCTCCTGTATGCAGGCGATATAGCAGTAATGGATCAAACCCCCAATAGGCTGAATAAAAAGCTGATATCATTACAGAAGCACACAATGGCAAACTTCTTGAAGATTAATATTTCTAAAAGTAAAGTTTTAATCATGAAATGTAATAGGTAGAAAATTATGTAATTTTAAGTGGAAAATTTGCCATAAAAAGTTGGAGGAGGTAGATTCTTCTATTTGGGAAATTCATAGCAGGCAATACGAAGAATAAACCGCGTATCGAACACAGTTCTTGTAAAGCGGCATCTCATGCAAATGGCCTGCGTAATTTTTATAGGGCAATGGGTCAAAGACATTTTTTACATCTGCTCACTGTTTTTAAAGCAAAAAGTCCACCGACTTTAATTATTGCTACTGAATCAATTACAGTAAAGGAATGGTGTTTTTTAGATAAGATAGAAGGCCAGATCTTGCGTAAATTATGTTATTTTAACACTCTAGTGCCAATAGCTGCTATCCAACTGGAATTTGGCTCGATAAGCTCCTTTATCCAAGGTCTAGCCAGGATTTTGCGTTGGGATATCAGTTAAAAAATAGTGAGTCATACACACTAAGAGGTTTCTAGTGTCAAGAAATTTTTGGAGGTATAGTAGGTAAATATTCTCTTTCTCGTGACTTCTCTCTGGCACTAAACATTTTCTGTGCACAGGAAGAGTCATTGGTCACCCTTCCACTTTTAGAATTTAAATCCTTTTTAAAAACTACAAGTTATAAGATCAGCTATAATAGAGATATTAAATTCTGCAATTCTAAAGAAAGGTTAAAAATAATAGCCAGGTCGAATACACCGTGAATTCCTCAGAAATACCTATCTTGGAACCTGGAACATGGTATTCGACAATGGCTTACTTTATGTCGCTTGAACCTTCGACCTCTAAAAGACCTAACAGCAAACTGGTCTCACTGCATGAAAAATGGAAAAATCTGAAATCTCTGTGATTTGAGCATTCAGAACCTGGATCATGTCTGCCCAGCAATGGTTTTGTGTCATCGTCGTCATTGGCTTTGCCTGATGTTTTTAGAAAACTGCATCAAAAATGTAACTTCAGCCCGTGAATTTCTCTTTTGTCCGAAGAATGAAGCAGTTTGTGTAAAATGATTCAACTTTTTTAAGGAGTTTATCAATATATTTTAATCTTTATTATATATTTATAAATGGGTTCTCCTTTTAGATACATGGCTCTCCCTCTAACTATGCTGTTAATCTCTGGGCCTCGGTGTCTTTAAGGTCAAAAGAGTCCTAACACTCTTTTCTAGATTGTATTTTTGTACATGTTCTGGCTGCTATTAAATTGTTTCTCGCACGATATACTGTATTCTCACGCTCTTGCTGCTATTTAAAAACATGATTTTCGTAAGAGGCTGTTATTATACAGTGTTGTATAATGTTTTAGAAATTTTCACTTGTAGTTGCTGCTATTTAATGCGTTTTTGCACAAAATTAGAATATATTTAATTTTTATGTTTTTGTTGATAAAGGAAAATGCATTGTATATTTAAACATGCAGGTTGTTTTAGAATACTTTCCTGTTTTTAACAATCAACTGTCGTGATGTAAATGATTAAAAATTGAATCTATCATGAAGCTATTATTGTTTAGTATGGATCTAAACTTGTGCCATTTGTTTTGGTAGAGGTTTTATTTAGAACATTGTAACAGCTTATTTGTCTTAATGCCGAGAATCTTTATTTGCATCTCGCTCATTGAGGTAATTGACAATATCCATCTATGTTATGTAAGGGAAAATCTAAGACTGGCTATGAAGGGTTTCAACATTGATCAATGGACTGAGAAATGAACTGTGCTTATACTTTATTATATTTATTATGTAATAATCGTATGTATATTTTATGTGGACCTCATTGGAGATCCAAATCTTTAATAAATATTGAATTGAATTGGACTACGCTGCTGTGTTTACCCCTGGTTGTTCCCCCGCCCCGCTCCCGCTTCCCGCCGCCGTTCATGCGGCCACGCCCTCTTCCTTTCTGTGCCCTCCCCGCTCCTGCCTCCCAGCTGCCCTCCCGCCCACTGGTCCATAAATAGGGACCGCACGGCGCAGTCCAGCGTGACCTCCTCGCAGGACACTCCCGCGCCGCACGGCCCAGCTGTGCCGGTGCCCTCTCCCCTCGCTGCTGCCCCCAGCCTCGCTCCCCACGCAGGTCCGCCCTCCTCAGCGGACCTGCGTGGGGAGCCTTTCTCATGGCACTTCCGCATTTGTCTATTATTCCCAGGTCTACTGTCCTATTTGCATCTCTGATGCCTCTGATTTATAGAATACTATTGCAAACTACTCCATTCTCATCTAGAAGTGTTACCCTTCAATTATAAATTTCATAGCCACCATAATCACAGGTGTTAGAACTGGGGGTCTCTAGTTGGCAATGGCTTGCACCTTTGTCCAAATAGGGACCCTTGCTTCTAGTCAGAGTAAGGGGGCTACACGCCTAAAATAACCCATGCTGAACCCTGTGGTAGCTTGGCACGAGCAGGAAGGCTTATCTCAGAGGCAGTGTGTAAAGCATTTGTGAACACATACAGTAATACAGTGAAAACACTACAGATGGACACAAAACAGGTTTTATAAAAATAGGTATTCTTTATATAGACTTAACACAAGACCCAAATGACAAAAATCCACAATACAGTATTAATAAAAGTACTTTAAGATGGTAGAAATAACTCAGTACACTTTAGATGGTAAATGCGACACGTTTCTCACAAAGTACCTTTGGATGCGTCACGCAAGATAAACAAAAGTTTTGCAGGGAGAATTATGTGACAGTTCCTTGCTTCGGGGGAGGCGATGCGTCTTTTCCTTAGTGCTTGCGCAAAGTAGGTGATGCGCCAAGATGGCGTCTTGATGCGATGCGACGATCTGGTGCGATACTACGACCTGAAGAGGATGCGTGCACGCCCGGTGGCCATTTGGCGACTCTGTCATTTTGGAGCCGAGACAGGCCCTGCGACACGCTTCTCCGGTAATGCGATGGTGACCCTTGCAGTGGCGACATGCTTCTCCGGGGATGCGACGACACACAGCTGTGACGGAGACACGTTTCTCCAGTGATGCGACGGCGACCCTTGCGGTGGCGACACGCTTCTGCAATGATGCGACGGCAACAGCTGCGGGTGCGACACGCTTCTTCTCGTTGAGTCGCGCTTCCAGCTCCCAACAACACGCAGGCTTCTGCAGATAGAATTCCCAGCAAGGAAATGCACGGGGGAGCTGATGGTGAAGTCTTGTATCCCTGAGACTTCAGCAGGAGGCAAGCACAGTTCAAGCCCTTGGAGATTCTTCTTCAAGATGATGAAAGTTGCAAATAAAAGTCTTTCTCCTTTCCTTGGCAATAAAGAAAACACTGCAGGCCACCCCCATCAATTACACATCGGCGCAGGGGCAGTCAAAAACTCCTGCAGATTCTCTAGTTCTTCTCCTTGGCAAAAGGTCCGTCTTGATTCCCAGAAGTTATCTAAAGTTCTGGGGTCTGGGTCCCCCTTTTTATACTCACAAACCCTTTGTCTCTGAGGGCAGGGAGTGTCTGTACCTAGTCCAAACCAGTTCTGGGTGCATTCTGCCAGTGCACAACTTTTTCCTTTGTCAGTGTGGGCCAGGGTCATCAGACACACCACAGGAGGTGGAGCCAGCATTGTGGAAGGCAGGCACAGCCAGGGGCCTCTTATAACCGCCTATAAATATACACAAGAGCCACTGGTTGTACATTCACTAACCTTTCATCCTCCCTATTTTAGAAATGAGACTTCATATCTGAGTTAAACTTCATAAGTGCCCAATTTGATTGTGTTCCATTACTTTTTTAGGTAATTTCTTAAACTAAACTACTATTCACTTACATTTTGAAACATTCACTACTATTCTTGATATGACTAGGTAATCAAACTGATTTTACTTTCAAACTCCAATATTAAGATGATAACACTATTTTATTGACATTTTGTGAAAGTCTAGAGAAATTTTATGATTTCTTCACAAACTCCCTTACTGAAGTAACCAGCTGACTAGAGATGCATTTCTTAGAACTTTAGAGAAACATAATAATAATGCTGAGATCTGAAAGCCACCTGACTTCTGACGAGTCGAAGAGTAAGCAGTTCAAATTAATGGTAACTAGTCACTTCCTGTTAACCATGTCTGGAATTTCTGTGTTTTTTTTGTTTGTTCTGGCTTCATGATGCAGGCGCAAGTAGCTGCTATGAGTGCTGCTTGATATTTCTGTTTTACTGTAGGAAACTTGGGTATTTGTGTCCACTTCTGGCAGTTTCAGTCCTGGAGCCATTGGCCCATGCTGTTGTTTCATCATTTCGAAAAATATGAATGATTTGTGAACAAAAAAGCGCTCTATTTTTGTGAATATAGAAATCATTAACTAGCATAATGCAGAATGCTGCTTGTTTGCTACTAAACGCTGTCTTGTTTGCAGCAAATGTACCCATGGTCTGCTATTTTGTGTATGCATACACGTGTTCTTTAAATTCACGATGACTATAGTAGCTTTGAAAATGTTGAGTGAGTTAGTTCTTTTTCAAAGCACTTCCTGCATTGTCGTGAATGTTAATTTACCTAAATTCCGAGGTAGGGGAAGTGATATTGTGGCCCTTTAACCTTAAATGACATCACAGGAAGTGACATCAAATGATGCAATGCTTCGACTAGGGAGGAAAGGAAGATGGCGGCCGCTTGAACCAGCCGTTGGTGGCTCCCAACAAGGTGGCGGCATTAAACCCAATATGACAAGCATAGCTGAAGTATGACAGAACCCCTACTGATCAGAAGCCTTGTAGAGGTTGGTTGGGTCTTACCTTGGATTGCAGTGGTTGTGAAGCAGGCGGAGTCGGTAATTGCAGGGTGTAGGGGTCTCGAGACGGAACTCTCTCTCGTCTCAGTGCGGTGTTTCGTACGGATCAGTGGCAATGGGGCCAAAGTCAAGAGGAAGAGGTGGCTATCAACAGACTCTACCCCAGATACCCCTCCAGACGACCCTTCAAACGGCCGCAGTGGATGCAGCCCCTGCCTCAGCTCAGACAGGACGCTGGCAGAATACCTGCACCAAGATCAATCTGGATGGTAAGGGGAGGAGCGCAGTCGTGCAGCCCCAGCCGCAAAGGACCGGTCCCTTAGTACTCAAACTGCTCCGGGGCTCCGGAAGTGGACCCTCTATAGCAGGAGCAATGCAGCAGACTGAAACCCTGGCCCATGGAGGAGGACAGCTTGGCGTACAGACCGGTAAGACAGTACTGGGCAGTGGGGGGCCTGGGGGGCCGGGGGAGGACGCGAGCGTGTGTGAGCATTGCATGGATCTAGCTGCTGGGGATGAGCCTGGGCAGATTACTGTGTCGGCACAACCACTAATAGAAAGGGGGTGGCAAAATCCCCACCCAGGTAATGGCAGGTGAAAGAAAGGAGGTGGATAGCAGCAGTAAAGTAGTGTCTTCAGGCTTACCTCTACAGACACAGACCTGGGGGCAGGAATCTGCTCAGAATCCCCAAAATGACCATGTTAAAAGCAATGGTGATTCTTTAACTAAGAGCATGGTTATCAATTCTAGCAAGTCCCACAGCAAAAAGGGGCCCATTGGTTCAGCAGGGGAGCCTGAGCCGACATCCTCTAGCCTGGTGCTCCTGGGGAAACCAAAGTCTAAACACCATGGAAACCCTAAGAAATCAGGAGCACGCAGTGAAAGAGACCTGGTCTCGCAGGCTAATGACTTATTTTCCTTGTCGGATGCCACCTGGTCAGATGTAGGGTCAGGCTCATGATCAAACTCAGACTCTATTGAGACAGAGACCATACCAGGCACTAGCGGCAAGGATTCCTTCACCACAACTAGAAAATCGCACGCCAGAGAAGACAGAACAGATAACCAGAGGTATAGGGACCTAAAGTGGGACTACTCCCCCGGAGAAGAATTGGTTAGGGACAACATTAAGACATTCAGCGATGACCAGCCCACAGCGCCCCCTACACTGGACACTATTCGGCAGTCTGTATTAGCACATCAGGAAGAAGCTCGCCTGGAAAGTAGACGATCACAGAGCACAGCTCGTAAATTACAGGGGGCAGTGAGGAAAATAGCTAAAGTACAATCATCCAATCGATTATTATTGTTGTATGTCTGATATTGTTTGACGTGTGAGTATGAGTGTTTATGAACCAGGATGTATGATGTAGCTGAGTGAATGGTTTGTGGGATGTGCTTTGTAAATGTTTTATATTTAAAAAAAAAATATATGTATATGTGTCAGAGTAAATTTCACCTGATATTTTGATTATCCATAATAATACATTTTTGGATATTCCTATCTATATGTGTTTTTTGATCACTATTTTGCCCTGAGTTGTTAGTGCTTTTTATATCAGTTTCTTTCTGTATGACTAAATGTGTACAGGTAGAGACCTCCTTTCTTGATTGTACTTCAGATTTCCCCTGCTGTTCTCTACTTATATTGAATTTAGGAGACCCCCTCTGATTGGGAGGAAAATTGCTAAAACCTGCAACACTATCAGTGATTAGATGACGGACTTGGAGACAAGAACGGCTACCCTTGAGATAGACATAGCCGGCACTAAGGGTCAAGCTGAATCCCAAAAAGCCCAATTAATCGATGTTCAGTGGAAGCTCGAGGATTACGAAAACCGCCAAAGAAGAAACAATCTGGGGTTTTTGGGAATTCCTGAAGGGAAAGAGGGCTCTGATGCTCATTTGTACATGGTTCACCTTCTGCAAAATTCCTCCCCTTTGCAGAGTTTTATATAGCGCGAACTTGACCCAAATCCAATCAGGTATCAGAGCGCTTTACATAGCACCAGTTACGTTACATGAGGACACACATTCATTTTTTTTTTGTTAGGCACTGGGAGATTAAGTGATTTGCCCAGAATCACAGGAAGTTCAGCGTCATTACCGAGACTCGAACCCAGTTCCCCAGGTCCGAGGTCGAGCGCCCTAGCCGTTAGGCCAACTCCTCTCTCCTCTCCACTTGAAGTTTGGAACTGGTCTCACGAAATTCAAAGGGCGCACCAAGTCCCTTTCACACTGCGCCAACCAGTCAATCCAGATGCCAAACCACGTACAGTACTGGTGTACTTTGGGAACTTTCTCCTGAGGCAGAATATATTCGAAAAGGCTAGACCTGAGGCCCAGCGGGCGGGGGATGGGTTTTCATTCTTCTCTCGACCGGATTTCTGCCATTTCACTGTCGAAAGGCGATGGCGTTTGCGCCAGTTGATTAAGTTGTTTCAGGAGAAGGGGTCTCAGGCCTATCTCCTGAATCCGGCTCAGCTGAAAGTAATTTGGGGGGATCGCACCAGTTTCTTTACATCCGAGATAAAGGCAAAATAGTTCTTAACTTCAGGCCGGATATAATGCTAGGTTTATTTCTCTTTAATGTTCTGTTCTCTTTACTGTATGATAAGGTTAAAATGCAGAGGGCGGGAGGGGGGTAAGAGGGGAAGGGGGATGTGGGGGAAGGGTGGAGGGTGAGGAGAGAGGAGAAAACCCCAGGAAAAACTGAGTGCTATCTGTAAATTGCAGAAGGAGATAGGAAATTGTGTGTACATTGCTAAACGGAATGTTAATCAATATGGATGCTCATATGGTTTTAACAATGGGTAGGTTAACTATTTGCTCTATAAATGTTGGGGGTTTAAATGATGGGGGAAGAGAGGCAGGGTAAGCGAGGCATTAAGATCTCTGGGGCAGATATAGTCTGCCAACAAGAAACTCATATCCCGTGGCAGAAGAGAGGGCTCAACGTAATTCCTGGGTACACACAGGTAGCTTGTTCTTCCCAGTCCACTATGACTAGAGGGGTTGCGATCCATGTGTCTAATTGACTGCCAACCGTAAGACGAACGCTTTCAGATAAATCAATCAATCATAGCACTTGTAAAGCGCACCACTTACCCCTGAGGGTCTCAAGGCGCTTGGGGAGGGAATGCTGCCACTGCTCAAAAAGCCAGGTTTTGAGGAGTCTTCTGAAGGTCAGCAGGTCTTGGGTCTGTCGTAGGTGGATGGGGAGGCTGTTCCAGGTCTTGGCGGCGAGGTGGGAGAACGATCTGCCGCCGAAGGTCGCTCTTCGGATGTGGGGGACTGTGGCGAGGGCGGGGTCGGCGGAGCGAAGCTGGCGGGTGGGGGTGTAGAAGCTGTAAATGGGACCGTTGGGCAATAATATCATTATCATATGGGATAACAGTGTGTACCGTTTACGGGTTGAATCTGGATGACTCTGGCATCCTAGAGGAATTAGAGTTAGAGCTAGCCTTGTGGCCTTCTCCTCTTATTATGTCTGGGGATTTCAATATCCACCTGGATGTACGTGGCCCTTTTATGAAGGAATATCAAGGGAGGAAGCCACAGGTGTTCCGGGCGTTAGATGCCCTGTTCACTATCTATGGCCTAATCGATATGCGGTCCTCGAGGAAGCCAGGAGGCTCAGGGTACACTTATTTCTCGTGTCCTCACAGGAAATATGTTAGGCTTGATTAATATTTTGCCTCAGCGTCCCTTGTGGATGGTGCCGATATTAGGAAGCTACTCAAAGTGCTATTTGATCACAACCCTATGATCCTGGAAGTTAGGGTTCAGGGGCACAAACGAACATATACAAAGTGGACCTTTGACATCAAACTTCTTGCTACGGAGGGGTTTAAAGAACATATCAGGGGGGTGAACCCAGCAATTCTTTGATGCAAATAGGTTCAGCACCTCCAGAGAAACAGTGTGGGATACGTTTAAGGCAAGGTTAAGAGAGGAGATTGCTAGCTTTGTTGGTCATCAGAGAAAGAGGCAGAGAGACGAGTTGTTTCAATTAATAGCCCAACTGCCAAAATGTGAGGAGGAACATGCAGCGGCTATCCCCCAAAAACAGGCCAAGCGACAAACTCTGCTAGAGCTAGAGGGTATAAGGATAAAGGCAGAAAATAATAGATTTTACAGTAAGCTGGTTGCGGAAGCTTTTTAAACTTACACTAGGAATAACTACGAGAATGGGGAGGCTACAGGTAAACATCTGGCACTACGGCTAAGACAAAGGGCAGCAGCAAATAATATCGTGAGGCTGAAAAAGAAAGATGGGTCCCTAGCCACAGAACACCAAGACCTTTATCAGACTAGGGTTAAGTCCCCAGAGGTTACTGGCCCGGAAACTACCGGGAATGTTTCTATATGGCAGGAATTGGAGGCAGATATTACAATTACTGAAGTTACAGAGGCTATCCAGGCGATAGTATCAGGTAAGGCAGCAGGACCTGATAGAATTCTGATGGAAGTCTATAAAGTCTTCAGTCATAACTAATTCGTCTCCTTTTAGACCTGTTCCTGGCTATACAGCACAAGGGGATTAAACCTCAATCCTGGCAAGAAACTAACATCATTGTAATTTTGAAAAAAGGGAACGTGGCTGAGGACCCAGCCTCCTACCATCCCATCTCCCTGATTAATGCCGATGAGAAATTGTATTCTAAGATTATTGCACTGGTGAGCCCTTGGCAACATGGCTTTATACCAGGGAGAGGGCCTACAGATCACGTACGCTGTGTAATTTCCCTGTTCGATATACCAGACGCCTCCGGGGAGCAGATGTCCCTGATCCTCCTTGATGCTCAAAAAGCTTTTCACCAGGTTGAGTGGGCGTATTTATGGGACAACTTAAGATCTAATGGGTTTGGACCACATATTTTAACGGCCATAAAAGCTATGTATGCACACTCAGCCATATGCTAGGATTCAATTGATGAACAGGGAGTTCGAAAAGATTTCGGTAGCTGGAGGTACAAGACAGGGCTGCCCCTCTTCACCCATCTTCTTTGCGTTATATATAGATCCACTCATCAGATTAATTTTGCAGGATCAGTTAATTAAACCAGTAGTGGTCGTGGGATTTAGTACCAAGGTGTTAGCATATGCAGACAACATAGCAGTCATCACCAATGACCCCCTGGGTGCAATTGCAAGGATTGAAGTCTTGGTCATGGAATTTAGTAGGCAGTCAGGATACCGCTTGAACTCAGATAAGACCAGGATCGTTTGCACTAAGACCTTGACCTGCCAGGATCCACGAAAGGCGGAGGTAGCTACTTATCTCGAGATTGATATCTCGGCGGATGTTGGCTCCGTCTAGGCAATCAATTCGGCTCCTCTTTTAAGGATTAAATTTGTTTATTATTAATTGTCGGAGCTCAATGCCTACAACCCAAAGGGCCGGCGTACCGTGAATCTGCTAACATCAAGGAGCGACAGGGTATAGCGCATTGTTCACAATTATACACAGCAAGTCGCCCACAACCCTTACGGGCCGGCCGCGTCTGCAAAATTTGGATAATGACACATACGTATTGTCCATAGGCCTCATGTAATAGTCCGGGGGCCCCCAGGCGACGCCTGACGGCAGACGACCCGTTCAAACTACAAGCTCCCCGTGGTGCTCCTAAATTAAACAAAGAACCAACATGAAACAGAACCCCTGTCCCTGAGAACGTGGCGCGAGTCCGTGCCTCCCCTCCAGTCAATTCTGCAGCATCAGCCGCGCCAAGGACCCAAGCGCCCCCCCCCGCACCCTCCCATCCCCCTTCCTCCCCGCACCACCCTTCGTTCCACGTCCATCTTCCTCCAGCCCTCGGGGACCCCCGCAATCTGGAAGTGCAATTCTTTCTTCTGCTCCTCGGCGAGGCGCAGTAAGCGCAGGTATCGGGGACAAGTAACCTCCCGAAATTCAGAGGCCAGCATTGCCAAGAAGGGTTTCCATAGCTCCCCATATTTAGAACCCTCTCCCGCCAACGTCAATGAGAGTTTTTCCATACCCAGGACGTGCCATAACCGATGCAGCAACTCAGTGAAGGATGGAATGTTGTTAGTGCGCCAGTGAGTGAGTATAGTTTGTGTCGCAGAACCCAATGCTATGGCTATCAGTCTTCCCCTCCTAGAACGAAGCGGGTAGGTCAAGGGATTCGGCAGGCCCAGCAGTGTGTAGGCGGGAAAACGTGGTATCTCAGTGTTGAAGTGACTATCCACCTCATCAAGCACCTGCGCCCAAAACGGCCGAATATATTCACACTCCCACAGTAAGTGCGTCAGTGTGCCTCCCTGTCCACATCCTCTCCAACAACACGCCTCCCTCCGATGATCCATTGCATGGAGCTGCTCTGGGGTATAGCACCAGTAGGTTGCCACCTTCGTGAGCGTGTCGGTCAGGCCCATATGATACGCAGAGTGGCGGGCTCTGTGGTATATTCCTTCCCATTCTTTGTGGGTCAGAGTACGCCCCAGCTCTCTCTCCCACCGCGTTCTCCCCGCATTGAAGGTATGTGTATGCCGAGCCTGCAGCATTCCATACAAGTCGGAGATTAATTGTTTATCCGAGGTGCGCGTAAGAAGCCACCTCTCATACCGTGAGAATCTCCGATCGGCCAACGGGCGCACCCGTCTGTCCAGGGCCCAGTGCCGCACTTGCAGGTAACGGAGCCTCTCCGTCTCTTGCAGTCCATATTCCTGTGAGAATTGTGCGAAGGGATATACACCTTCCCCGTCATACATGTGGTAGAGGAAGCGGCAACCCGACGGCTTCCACCGGCTAAACGCCTCCGAGTGCATCCCTGGGGTGAACTCCGGGTTGTCAAACAAGGGAGTAAGCGGGGAGGGGAACGTGGTAAAGTCATGCGTAATGCTCACTCGATCCCAGATCTCTAAAGGCACTCGGGTGATGTGTGAGGCGTACAGGTTAGGGGGCCTGTGTTCCCTACGTAGAAAGGGAATCTCCTGCAGGGGCCGGGCTGCAACTGCCTGATCTTGGAACAGGCAGTGTTTCTCCGACTCCCAGTGACTCCACTCCACTAGGTAGCGCAGCTGTGTGGCTCGGAAGTATAGCTGAAGATCGGGAACCCCCAACCCCCCGCTCTCAGGAGGGAGAGTGGATAACAGCCTCTTCATGCGTGGTTTCCGCCCATTCCAAATGAACTGGGCCAGCTCCGCTTGCGTCCGCCGGAGCCAACTGGCAGGCGGGTATAGGGGAATCGTGCGGAATATATAGAGGAGCTGCGGCAAGACAGTCATCTTGACCGCGGCGATTCTACCCAGCCAGGAAAGGGGGCAATACTTCCAGCGTCCCAGCTCCCGACGGATTTTCCGGCTCAAAGCTGCGTAGTTGAGGGCCACCACCTGCGACAGCGTCGGGGCCAGCTGTATCCCCAAATAGGGGATAGACTCCTCCTACCACTGGAAGGGAAGCATGGACCGCAGGTAATCCCGGGTGGGCCGAGTCAAAGAGAGGCTAAGAGCCTGCAATTTATCCATATTTACCTTAAACCCAGCCACCCCCGTGAAGGTGTCCAGGTCCACCATGCAGGCCGGGAGAGACTCCCGTGGATTTGCGATAGAGAGCAGCACATCGTCCGCATACAGGCTGATGGTGTGTATGTAGCCCCCAAACTTGATGCCAGTGATGTTAGGGTTCTGTCGTATCGTCTGGGCTAAAGGTTCCATATAGGCGGCAAAAAGCAGCGGCGACAGCGGGCACCCCTGTCGCGTGCCCCGTTCTATCCGGAAGTTAGAGGACGTGTGCCCATTCACTCGGACCGCCGCCGAGGGGAATTTGTAACAGTTGAATATATGGGTGCGGAATCTCTCCCCCAGGCCCATTTTCAGCAGCACCTGCTCCGGGTATGGCCAATGGACCCGATCGAATGCTTTTTCTGCATCGATCGTGAGAAGCATGTATTCCCCCGTCGTCCTGGAGGCCTTCTCAATCAAATGTAGGACTCGCTTCGTATTGTCGGGGGCCCGACGATCCGGGATAAACCCCGCCTGATCCTGGTCTATGAGGCCCTGCATACAAGGCGCCAACCGGCTAGCCAAAATGCCCGTGTAGAGCTTGAGGTCTACATTCAATAAGGAAATGGGGCGATAGGCCCCGCATCTGGTCTTATCCTTCCCCGGTTTAGGGATGACCGTTACATGGGCCTCCAGTAGATCCGCCGGGATCGCACCCTCTGTCGCGAAGGAGTTAAATAGCTTGGTGAGCAAGGGGGCCAACTGGTTGCAGATATGTTTGTAGAAGATCGCGGTGAAGCCATCCGGCCCCGGGGCTTTCCCCAGCTTCAGCCCCGCTATAGCAGCGATCACTTCCTCCGGGCGAATGTCTCTGTCCAGTTGGTCCGCCTGGCCCCCAGACAGCGCTGGTAGGGTGACCGAGCTCAGATAGTCCGCCCCTTGATCGGCTGCCAGGTGGGAGCCCGCATAAAGGTCAGCATAGTACGCCCGAAATGCCTCAGCTATGTCGCGATCATCCGTGAGCCTCGCGCCGTCCTCTCGGCATAGCTCCCGGACCCCCTGCCTGTTGCGTGCCTCCCGCAGCTTATGAGCCAATAGCCGCCCGCATCTGTCTCCCCCGGTATAGTACGCATGTTTGAGGTGTAGGGCGGCGTACTCCGCTCTATCTTGATCTAGAGCCGCTAGTTGTTGTCGGGCGGCTTTAAGTTGGCGCCACACTCGGGGAGCCCCCGTCCTCTGGTGTATCTGTTCCAGCTCTTTGGTCGCCCGCGTGAGCTCCTCCCTTTTACGCCCCCGCTCCCTATTGTCGGCCGACGAAATAGCGATGAGTTCCCCCCGAAGGACGGCTTTCAGAGCCGCCCATTGGGTCGCTAAGGTTGTGTCGGCGTTCGCGTTGTGCTCGAGAAAGTCTTTGATAGCCCTACGTATCTGCACCCTGACCGCCTCTCGATGCAGCAAAGTGTCTCGGAGACGCCACACTCTGTCCGGGCGCACCACCGGTGGTAGAGCCAGAACCAGGAGGAGCGGCGCATGATCAGAAAGGGAGGCCACCCCTATCTCCACCTCCGCGGCCAATGCCCGCACCGTGGGTGACGCCAAGAAGTAATCAAGCCTGGCGTAGGTCTTGTGTGCGTGAGAGTAGTAGGAGTACTCATGAGCCCGGGGGTGAAAACTCCGCCACAGGTCGGACATCCCTAGGTCCCGTAGGCGGGCCACTCCCGCCGCCAAAAGCGCCCCCGCCTGATGTGTCCGCTGGCAGGACCTGTCCTGCATATTATCAAAAACGAGATTCAAATCTGCCCCCAAAAGGACGTTACGGTCCCTGGTGGACAAAACTTCTGTGATTGCGGCCTGTAAGAAGCGCTCCTGACCCTCATTTGAGGCATAGATGGAGCCAATGGTGAAGGCCTGGGCCCCCAGAACAAACCTATAGGCCACCAAGAGCCGTCCCCTAATCTCCACCTCCTTCTGCAAAACCTCCCCACGGAACCGCTGGGCCACCAAAATCGCCACCCCCGCTGCCTTGGCAGGACCCGAGGAGAAAAGCTGTGTCGGGAACTTACGGGACCTGAGCCTATGACAGTCCCGCGCTAGGAGATGCGTCTCCTGCAGGAGACAGATGTCCGCCCGTGTGTTCTCTAGACAGGACAGGACCGCCCTCCGCTTGACCCGATTATTAAGCCCCCGGACATTAAGTGATAGTACCCTGAGTGTATGAGGGGCCATTTGCTTCAACTATAGAGCCTAGAAGGCCCTTGACCTGCTATACCTTGCCCTACCAGGGAGCGCCCCAGGTGTGACCTACTCGCCCGCTCCTCAGCCTGCCAACAGCTGCGACCCCACCTAGTGATGGACGTGGAACCCCGGACCCCGCTGAGAAGAACACCCCCCTTCCCCCCACCCCCTCCCCACACCCAGATTTCAACAAGTAAATGAAAAAAGAAGGAAAAAGGTCGTGTAACAGTGTCCTCCATCTTCCCCAAAAATAGAAGGAAGTAGTGAGGCATAAAGTGTCCCAATGGAGAGGCCTCTCTCCCGCCGACAGCCCAGCCAGCGAGCCAAGCACCTCAGCATTCCGCTCAAGTGGGTGAGGGGGCACGCAGTCCCGCAGAGACAGTCTCCAACGCCGCCTGCTGGCCTCTGAGGATCTCCGCCGCTGGGGGCTTCTTGGCGCACCTGCCACGTCCCTGTCGGCGCCACCACAGCCGCTCGGGCCGCGCATCCGCCAAGCCACCCTCGTCTCCGCTGTCCTCCGCCTGCAGCCCGATCTCCAGTAGCTGCGCCGCCTCTTTCAGGGAGCGCAGCTGGTATAGGGTGTTTTCAATGTGAAACACCAGGCGAAAAGGGTGTCCGCAACTGTATGGGATGTTGCGCTGCTGTAGATGTGCCGTGCTCGGCCAGAACCTCCTGCGCTTGTGGAGCGTGAGTGCCGATAGGTCCTGATAGAGGACCGGGCATGGTCCCTAAAAGTCACGGGGTGTTTCTGACGTGCTTTCCGGAGTATCTCTTCCTTGGTGCGATAGTCCTGTATGCACACCAGAATGTCCGAGGGAGCAGCGGCCTCTGACCTGGGAGGACCCACACGATGTGCCCGGTCGATCCGCAGGTCCGCATCCAATGGACGGTCCAGGATGTGGTTAAAGAGCGCCGTCGTGAAGCCAAATAAATCTTTCGTGTCCGCCATGGGCTTTACTCCTCGAACTCGAATATTGTGGCGCCGGGAACGATTCTCAAGGTCTTCCACGTGGGACTGGAGGTCCACTTGCTGTTCGTGGACCCGAATAAGTTCCTGTTGCAGCGCCGCCAGCTCTGTGTCCCGCCCGTCGCCCTTCTCCTCCAGCACCGCGACCCTCTCTCCAATGCTGTCCACGTCTCTACGGACCTCTTTGAGCTCAGCTGTGAATTCCTTTTGCAGGTTTTGTATATCCGCTCGCAGGGCCGAGAACATGGATTCCAGGAAGGATTTAGTAATCTGATCCGCACCCTCCTGCTGTGTCGCTGAGTGGCTGGACGCTGCCGCCGCCATGGCTCTCGGCGCGGAACCTGCCGGGGTTTGGGCAAACAGATCTTTCAACGTCTCATCCTTCCGCTGCTTCGGGGGCACCATTACTGGTCTCCACCTTCCCGTTGTCGTCTCGTGCCCGGGAGGGCCCAGCCCCGCCGCCCGGGGTCCGCCGCCGCTCCCCTCCGCCTGCCAGCAATCCACCCCGATGGAACGGGGCCGACGTCAAACTCCGCTCTGGCGCGCTGCGCCCTCGGTGCCACCTCACGTGTCCTCCGGCTCCAGGCAACCTGCTCGAGCCGCCCACGCGACCACTGTCCCCCGCCGGCTGGCCTGTCCCACAGGCTGCCCCTGTCAGGCCTCCACCTCACCACCGCCTGCCCGTAGGTCTGCGGCTCAGGCCTCCCGCACACTCGCTGGGCCGCTTCCGGCCTTCACCGGCGTCAACCTGCTCCACAGAGCTGTCCCCGGGCGAAGAAGCGGCCCCGCCGGCCACCGGGACCCCGCCTATGCCTGCTCCCTCCAGCCGCTTCTCGGGGCACCCCGGCCTCCTCACCTCGCCAAGCCGCCAGCTGAAGTCGCTCCCCGCAGTCCGCAGCCGCCGCAGGGGCCACAGCCTCCGTGAAGGCGGAAAGCTCCCAGGCCTCGCTGGTCCCGAATGCGTATCTAGGCGGCCATCTTAGGTGAAGCTCTCGTCATCCGGGCACCCCGGGCAGGCCGCTCTGTGGCTCCGATGGCTCGGGTCGGCCCGCTCCCCACCACCCCTTCCAGTTCCTCTCAAGGGCCACTGCTCACCCGATCATCGCGCTGCTCCCGTGGCTCCGCCGGGTGCTCCTCTCTGCCGAATGCTCTCCTGGGTCTCCGCACCTCCTCCACACCAGCAGGCCACAGGGCGGACGGCCCCGCACTCCTCCGCACACCTCCCGGACACATGCAGAGGTAAATCTCAGCTTGCTTGTCGGCCTCCAACCCTCCTCCGGACAGCGCTGCCGGCCGGGTCTCCCGCACTCCCCCTGGCAATGGCGCCGCACTGCCTCCCGGCTGGATCGCCCAGGCTCGCCTTTCACCTGCGTGCGGGGCCAGGGACTTGCGTCCGCGCGGAAATGCCACCCCCAGAGCTGACGAAGCGGCGACCGGCCCCCACCACCCTCGATACTCGGGCTACAGCCGGTCGCCGGTGCTTTTGCTGGACGGCCGGCAGGAGAGACCGGGAAACGCGTCCGCTCAAGCCGCCATCTTGGCCACGCCCCCTCAGCTCCTCTTTTAGAGAAGATTAGTAGAGACCTGAAAAGAATGGATAATTTACATCTATCTATTACAGGAAGGTGTAATGTGCTTAAAATTACGATGTTCCCTAAAATGTTATATTTATTTTGGTGTATCCCTCCTGAGCCGGAAAATAACTTCTTTAGGAAACTAGATGGAATAGTCTCCGAATTCAACTGCATTATTAGAAGGTCAGGCAGAAATTTTTGACTCTTTCTCAAGATCGGGGGATCGGGGGGGCTAGCGGTTCCCAACTTACTTTACTATTACTGGGCCATAACAAAACAACACAAGGGTATATTGTTCAAATCCAATACTGGGGCTGAGACAGAATTGCAAGGTCGGGAAAGTGAAACTCCCCCTTCAATTTTTGAGCTGGCCATTGGTGGTGCAGCAGCAGGGGTCTTATTAAGGCAGTTAGAGGGCAGTTACTATAATAAAAACATGATTTAAGCCTTTTGGAGCGGTCTGGAATGTTTGGCACAAAGTATGCAAGCTTCTAGAACTGCCTAGGTTTCAGAGGTACCTGCTCCTGTGGCGCTCCCCTATATTTCCGACTACCCTATATGATGGAATAGGAAAACTCTGGGAACAGGCAGGAATCACCAGGATAGGCGATGTTATTGATATGACTGGAATCATCCCTTTTGTAGAGCTTCAGGAGCGGTACAATCTTGAGAATAGATCGTTTTTCAAGTTTCTCCAAATTATGGAGACAATTAGACCGGTTGTATCTCAAATTATCAGCACGGATCGGATTCCGCTGCTAGAAAGTATCCTTTATAAACAACCCTGAATAAAAGATATATACTCCATCCTGATAAATGCCAATCCAGACAACCTAGTAAAGACCGAGACCGCTTGGGCAGGCAAGCTAGAGAATCAGGATGTGGACTTAAGTAGGTCCCTGACACTCTCCAAGAAAGTGTTTCTCTCTGCTAACTTAAAGGCCCAACACTTTAAAATGGTGTACAATTTGTACTTTACTCCGGCTAAATTGTTTGCTTAGGGGAAGAGGGAAAATGATCACTGCCCAAGATGTGGCCAGAGCTCAGCAGATCTGGCCCAAATGTTCTGGGACTGTAGTAAGCTGAATCTGCTGAAAAAGGAGATTTTGTGAAAAATGTTTAATCAGAATGTGTTTCTTTCACCGACTGTGATGTTATTAGGATGCGATGAGAATGCACAGCTAGGCTCTATGCAGGTTTACTTTTGTTTCATGGCAACTGCAGTAGCCCGTTTACTGAATGCAATGAAATGAAAGGATGCTGACCCCCGACGTATCAAGCTTGGTATGCCAGACTGTTCCATATATACAACTTAGAGATTGCATTGTATACATTTAAAGGCCGGAGGGCTAGGAGAAGGGGTAGGCAAATATAGAGCCCTTTGATGGATTTGATGGATTAGGCAGAGAACACTATTTCTATTACCAATGTCTAATGTCCTCATTTACTAATACTATGTGTTTTGTTATTGTATGTTAATGTATGTCCTAGGATAGAATACATATTTAAACACATCTGCGACGGGGCCAAACGATCACCACCTTCCTCTTTTTTTTCTGACGATATATATGTATATGTATTTATAGAACTGTTAGAAATGGGATTTCTGGTTGGCTAAGGCTTGCGCCAAAGCCAGACAGAATCCATCACTCTAGTCAGGGCAAGGGAGTTACATGCCAAAGATAATCCCTGCTAACCCCCTTGGTAGCTTGGCACGAGCAGTCAGGCTTATCCCGGAGGCAATGTGTAAAGCGTTTGCGCAACACACCCACAGCAACAACACACTAGGCACACCACAAAAGGAACTCCACACAAGCTTATAACAAAAATAACCTTTGTATTATCATAAAACACATTAGAATAGTAATCACACAATATACACTGTGCCACCTGGCACTGGGCAATATTTACAGGAGATTATATACACATGACAGGGCCACTTGGACCACTGCCAGAACCATCACAAAGTGAACTTAGTAAATGTAGAACATATAATAAACGTAGTACACAACCAGTAAGTACTGGCAAACACTGTACTCAGCATCATCCTGTAACACAAACCATGTTATGCACAGTATCACCACAGGCGTAAAATACATTATGCACGAACCTCATAAGCCTAAACATATTAGACCATAACCTCCTAAGCATAACTCACATTAGGTCATAACTCACAGTAGAGGATAACCTCACAAGCATAAACCACAGTATGCAAATGACCTCATACATAAACCACATTTAGAGGCATAACACAGGGTGCATAAATCACAGTCCATCAATCACATTTCCTAGCACCACATAAATCACAGTAGGGCCTGGCGCCCTATCAAACTAACAGTCCCCCTGGCCAACAGGCCTTCTCAGAGGGCTCACATGCCCCTTTTCCAAAAGTGTCAGGGTGGCTGCCAATGCAGCAACATCCAAAAGCGCGCAATTTTGATGGGGCCCAGGAGTGTACCTCAGGCCTGTCTCACTAAAAATGCCCCCAAAGAAATGTCAGCCTAAACATTGCAGCTGCCCGCGCTGGTGAAGCGCAGCTGGGGATAATGTGAATGGGCCCTGGCACGAGTGTGCCCTCGGGGCCCCACTGGGGCTCTCTACATAAAATTGCCCCCATCATTGCAGTTGCAGTTGCCCACTGTCAAGCGGGGCAACTGTGAACAAAGCCAATTTTGGGGGCCCCTAACAACAATGTGGCCACGGAGGGCAGGCATCGACAATATGCCCCGATGCGCCCCCATCAGGAACTCTAAGAATTAATGGCCCCCAATGTTGGAGCTGCCCCCTATTAGGTTGGGGCTGCTCAGGTAATAGGCACTCGCACTTCGGTGCCCTCAGGAGTCCACCGTGGAACTATACAACCACACTGCGGCCAAGGCACCAACAACATAGAGCCTTCACTCACCAGTTCTCGGTGTGACTCTGGGCTCCTCTCCTCCCGGTCCTCCAATTGCCAAGGGAAGCCCCCACTCCTCGGGGACTTCTCCCGTTGCTGGTGACTTCTTCCTCCCGTTCTGGCAGGTGGGGGGGCAGCTAGACTGCAGGACACACTTTTCCAATTACTCGGATGGCTGCGGGGCTCTCCCGACTCAAGAGAGCCCTGTTTAGGCATGCGCCACTTCCGGGACATTCTCCTCTGGCCACGCAACAATTGGGCAGCCCTGGCAGCTTCCGGTTAGCCTGCCCCCAACCAGGCAATGGTGCTTGTCTTCTGGGTCACGCTCAGCAGCGGCCCGGCAAGTTATCTCGGCAGCCTCTGCTCTTTGGTCCGCGATGTGGGGTGGGCGCCCGCAAAGTAAATAAAAGCATTCGCGGGGTAGGCACACGCCAGTTTCAAATATCAAATAGGCGGGGTGGGCACCCGCGAATGTAAGGAAAAACGCGCCGCCTTTGGCATCACAGGGGAATCTCTATGTCGGGATTCCCTCTAAAAGGAGCTGCAGCTCAGCGCTGCGAAGCCCACATACTCCTCTTCTTGGGGCAATAAAAATATAGCACTCACGAGGCGCTAGATGCAGTCAAAGTCCTCAAGGTCCATGGGGCATAGCTGGACCCAGGGAGGCCAGCACACAGGGCCCATCAGCAGGGAGGTAAGCCCCCATGGCGGTTCCCTCCTGGGCCCCAGCAGCAGCACGCCCCCAGCACAGAACAGAACAAGAACTACTTCATGGGGACACAGCCCCTATACTTATACTACACCATCTCTTTGTCTGCAGTACAGGGAATGGGGAACCAGATGCAACTGGTTCAGGGGGGAATTGGGGCACTTTGTTTTCCAAGCTCCTCTTCCCCTTTGTCAGGTGGTGGCTAGGCGATCAGACACACCACAGGGGGCAAAGTCAGCATTGTCCAGGCTGGGCACGGTCCTATTCAGGGTCAGGGGATTACTCCTCCCACTCCTCCCAGCACAGATGTCCCATTCAGCCTAGTGCTGACTCACCCTGCCCCTCCTGGAGCCACACACACCTCCTAGCCCCTGTCACTCTCAAGCCAGACATGCAATTCACATCAGGCAGGCAGACACATAGCTCACAGAAATGCCAACTTCTAAAAGTGGCATTTCTCCCATTGTCATAACAAATCTGCGCACACCATCGTGCAGCATTTATTCTTACAATTTCATACATACTAAACTCGACCACACTGCTCCTCTCATTCCAGGAATTACCACTGCCACACTGATCAGGGAATCCCCAATGCATTCCTATGGTAGGGCAGGCCAATCTCAGCAATGTAACACAGAGAGCGCACGCACTTTACACTGGACCACAGTGCTAAAGTGCCCAGAGGCCTAAAACCACCAACACCAGGTCAGAGAAAAAGATTAGGAGAATGCAAACATTTTAGGGATGAACCTGCCAAAAGGGCCAAGTCCAACAGGAACTTTATGGAACTATTTGGAAGCACAGATGAAAGAGATTTTTCTTTTGTTTTGTTGTTTTTCTTTTTTGTTGCTCTTTATTGCTCTGTATATTCGCCTATACATATATGCATGTTTTAGTTTTGGCTGGTGTCTGTAATTACTGTTTTTTTTATGTTTCTTCTTTTCTGGGTAGAAAAAATGAATACATTTTGTTTTAAAAAAAGGAAGTGACATCAAATGACTTTTAACCTGATGACATCACAGAATGTGACATTCTCCGAACTTTTGCCATGATAATATCACAGCAGGTGATATTATGGAAGTGGATGGTAAATTATTACAAGAACTATTTAGTAACTCAAAATAATAACACAAAAACAATACCCCTAAGTCTGCTGAAAGTGCTCCACATATGTTATCAGTGTCAAACAGTAAATTCAGATTTTGGGCTGCATGGAAATGAGACTGTGTGAAGACTTTGATCACATTTTACAATCGGGCACATAGCACTTCAATAAGATGTGCAACCACTTATTAATAAAAATCATATCATTTTTGACAGCTCATCATGTGAGACAAGTGTGCAACATTTAGACATGTGACCACTGCCAAATATAATAACTTGTTTTAAATTGTGCTTCATACTGCAATTATTCCATTTCCAAATACTGTAAATAATAAGTGTTAGGTGCTGGAATTGAAATTTTCAAATTTGCGACCTGAAGATTATGTATGGTTCACTGTTAAACCATCACCTCACTGAGCTATACTGCCAGCTAATTGTTATGAACATGAAGCAAAGGAAGAGGTCAAGCTTATGTTGTCCATGGCAAGATTCAGGTGCCCTGTTCTCACTTTGACAAGAGAGATACAATTCAGGCAGATAGTATTAGTAAGACTGAGCTCTGCAACAGTTTCTTTTAATAGGCAACTGACTGCACGAAAGGCCACATTTAAAGTTTGGCAAATAGTACTCTCAGGGCGGGGGGAGTACATTACTTCTGTAGCCATCAAGGACTAATATCTGCCAAACGTAGATCATAGATGGCCCAGTGGTGATCTGTGCCCCTTCATAGGAAGGTTCCACCCTAAATCGAAGGTGTAATGCCCTTCCTTCAATGGCCTTTACTCTGTCGATCCACCGGTAGAAGCTTTCTTTCTGCAGAGCCAGTGGAGACTCCATCTGCAGAAAGCTGACTGCCCTCCTAATCCTAAAAAGGGGGGGAGGGACAGTCAGTTGGGCAGATATTCATTCCCCCTACATATATTGCTTGCAGAACCTGCACTTCAAAACTCAACACCTTCCTTTAAAGCATGGTGATGCTTTTGCAGACGGACTGGCTGGTTTACTTTTAGCTTCTCAGCTCTCCTCATGTCACGGGAATCGATCTTCATGTTCCTAGAACGTATGCAGCAGATTGGTGGGCCCAACAACTAAATCACCTAATGTGGGTGGCACAATCTTAAGTTTACCTTATTGTTATGGGTTAATGAGGACATGTGGGGTCGGTTGGCTGCACTGCTTCCATCTCCACAAGAGCATTAGCCACCCCTGAGGCAGTACAGAAAACTACACAAATGAGTGAGAGACTTCACCCCCAAGGTGAGCAGGTCACTAACAGAAATGTATCATGTTAAGGAATATGTTGCAATAAAGGGAATCATTGTGCAAGTGTGGTTTTGATGCAAGAAAAATGTAACTAATAGAATTTGGTTAGTCATAAATCCAGGGGTCAACACAGCATACCAGGGGTGGCAAACTGACAAACGGGGGGTCAAAGGTGTGACCTCTAAATGACATTCCTGTGCAGAGTGAAAAATGTCATGGAATTGCAGGGAAATTTGGCTTCTTTATTAGCCACTTTGATTAGTGTACAGTCTTGGAGTTTACATTTCTGTGCCTTCCACAAAATGCAGGCAAGGAACACATTCTTCGATCTGCTGAATGACATGCTGAACCTCCCCACACAAATTCTAACAATCACCCATTGTAACTTGAGCTGGGCCTACTCCTTCTGTGTCAGTATATATATATATATATATATATATATATATATATATACATATATATATATATATATATATATATATATATATATATATTCACAGAAAAAAAACATAGTTTTCAGGGGTGTTATAGTTAGCTGGCCATTTCACTCGTACAAAACCATAGAAATTCCTCCGTTATAGTTAGTTCTGCTAACTATAACTCGCGCCCGCAATGCACTGCTGATGATGTCACATATTGCATCATTCATGACATGGTCAGTGACATCACTGATGACATCTCAAATGACATCACTGATGACATCACTGATGGCATCATCCAGTGGATGTGGTTTAGTTTGAAATTTAAATATGTATTATATATATACCAATCTGTATTGAAGTTTGAGTGGATATATAACTGTCTCAATGGCGGATTTAGTAGCTGTCTGACTGTCTGTTTAAGTGAGTAATTAAAAGTGTCTCACTTAATACATGGATTAGTAACTAAACTATGTGAATGTGTGCAGCACTGTCTCTGTTGTTGTATAACATGCTGCATCAGTTGGTCACTAACTACATGAGTGTGTATATTAGTTATTGATTAGTTGGGTGAGTATTTGTATGGGACACTGAGTTTGTGTGTGGTTGGATGGGTTGTGTGTAACTCTATGCATAGATGTGTGAATGGTTGATTGACTAGGTATATAGGTTTAAGAGTGCATGTGGAAACAGTTGTTTGGGTGACTGAGTGTATTTATTTGTGTGTTGGTGAGCGAATATATGTTTTAGTTGTACATCTTCAACAAAGTAAGGCATTGTATGTGAGAGTTGGTGTATATAAATAAGTATGTGTAAGAGTCAGTGATTGTGAGAGTAACTATATGAATGAGTGTATAATTGTAATGGTGATTTTTTAACATATTAACTATGAGTTACTATGTGTTTGAATAAATGAGGTGTTGTTGGATAATTGTGTAAGTGAGTAAATGTAAGTGTGATTAATTTTTTTCATGAGCGAGTAGGATGACTGCATAACCAACTAAGATGACTGCTGATGTGTCAATGTCTATATATGTGTATACGTGCACTTGATAGTGTTCTATTAATTAGTGACTGCATGTATAAATAATTCTGTCATTGAATGAGTTGTGTGTGTAGACTTAGGAATCTGTGAGTGGGTATGTAGTAACTGGTATTGGTGTGTCAATGGTTTCAAATATGGTACTCTGTATTTTACAGTGAGTGATGAAAGGTTATACTGGTTTATGATGAGGTGTATCAGATTGTCACGTGGATGATGTCATCAGTGATGTCATTTGAGATGTCATTAGTGATGTCATCAGTGATGTCACTGACCATCTCATGAATGATGCAATATGTGACATCATCAGCAGTGCATTGCGGGCGCGCGAGTTATAGTTAGCAGAACTAACTATAACCGAGGAATTTCTATGGTTTTGTTTCGGAGTCGCACACTCAAAGCGTACACATCACGGTGGGTGCGCGCATAATAGCTGCCATTTTAGAAAAGTCATGAAGGATCCGCGTACGGTGTGCGACGGCTGCGTGTTTTTCAGTTACATCATATACATTTAATATTACATGATGTGCGATGTTGGAGCCGGCCTCGTGGCGCGGTCATGTTCCCCCTCGCTAAGCCGCACGAGGTCCCCTGCACCTCGGGGCTCCTCCATTTTGGATTATACGTGACTCTACGCACCTGCCTACGTGACCCCGCTCCACCCGGCCTCGGTCCCAGCGAGGCCCGACATCGAGGCGCCAACCCCTGGCCAGGGGGATACCACGTGAACCCTTCCCACTCCCGGTGGAGGGCAGTCTCGATGGGACCCCCAACAGTCCTTCCACACCTAGGTGCGATCGCCCCACAGCTCTCTGGGGCCTGGCGCCTCTCCTGCTGGGCGTCTGGCCGCTCCCAACCCGGCCTCTCCTCCCCCCCCCGGGCGCAAGGGTCCGGACATCAAAGGGCTCCAGACCTATATCTGGGGCAACCCGGCAACAAGACGGCAGTTGTATCCCGGAGTCAAGAGCCCTGCTGATCGGATCGCGGCTGACCCTACGGAGAAAGACTCATCCTGGAACCACGCTCTGAGCCCTGCTGACTACGTCGCGGCTCCACCGTGCTTAAAGACCTTCACGAACCTTTGGGGCCCTGCTGACGCTGTCGCGGCCCGACCTTGTTGAGACTTACCATCAGAGCCCAGCTGACCTCATCGCGGCTCGACTGAAGCAGACCTACCACCGGAGCCCTGCTGACTGTGTCGCGGCTCGACCCAAGCGGAACTACCACCCGAGCCCTGCAGACACCGACGCGGCTCTCCACGTCTGAGCTACTTGTAGACCAGCACGCAAGGTCCGGCGCAGAGCCTCTCCGTACCAGGCTGGTACTAAGACTGTCCCGCTACCCTGTCCCTACAAAGACATTGAGACTCTTTCGGGATCACTCGATCCTACTGTAAATATATTGAATGTGCTACCATTGATAAAGTACCGAGATAAGCAACTGATACGGAGTCCTGTGTGGTGGTGTTACGGGGCCTAGTACGATCACAGGAGAAGGACCTCTCCTAGGAGTCTTCTCAGCGGCGCTCGGCTCTACCTTTGCGGTAGGAAGGTGCCCCGGAGTGGTCCCCCCGACTCCCCGGTGGTCCTCCCTCCAACATTTGGTGGCAGCGACGGGATCCAAGCCAGACGCAATCGTACAGGCAAGTAACGCACCCGCTGCCTAACCAGACGGAAAAAGAGAGAGAACCATGAGCAGCCAAGAAACAACCGTGGCCGCAACCTTCCAGCCAGAAAGGCTGGAAGAATACACCCACAAAGAACTGAAACAATTCTGCAAGGACAAAGGGATCCCAACCACAGGATTGGGCACCAAGGAAGAAATGCAGAAAGCCCTGAAAGCCTGGGCAGAATCCGAGGCCACTCCACCCCGAGCCGAAGGGACCTCGGCCCGGGACGGAAACCTGCCACCGACCATAACCCCGACAGATGGGGGGCGAAGCATCCCGGAAGCCGGCCTATCCCACGAAGAAATGCGAGAACGGGAGAGGGTCCGGACACATGAATTGGAACTCGCACGACTCCGGCTGGACGGTGAACTCCTGCTGGCGGAGAAAAAATTAGCCTTAGAGCAACTACGGCTGCAGGAGGAAATCGAAGAAAAGAAACGGCATCGAGAACTGGAAGAGAAACGGCTAACCCTCGAGCACGAGAGGGGCCTCAAGGAACTCGAACTGAAATCCAAAACGGGGGAGACCAGCACCCCTGGAGCCCGGGACGCTCTGCCACTGACAGAGCCAAAGGTTCATATCCCCAAGGATGTCGTCAAGGAATACTACAAAAACGACGACATCCAGCAGTGGTTCCGAGCCTACGAGGTAGCCATGACCTCCCATCGGGTACCCCGGAAGGATTGGGGTGCCGGCCTATGGGGGAGGTTCCTCAGCGAGGGCCGGGATACCCTGCTGCAACTCCCCGACGCAGTGATGACATCATACGACCACATGAAAGAAGCCCTACTCACCCGCTACGGACTATCAGCCGAGATGTACCGGCAGCGCTTCCGGGACTGCAAGAAGCTCCCCGGTACCACATGGGTCGAATACGTGGACTTCTTCAGCAGGGCCTTTGAAGGGTGGATAAAAGGGAGCAAGGTCACCTCGTACAACGAACTGTTCGACCTCATTGTCTGGGAGCACCTCGCAAACAACTGCTTTGTCGAACTAAGGCAACACCTCCTGGACAGTAAGCTGACCGAGCCCCGGAAGCTTGCCGCCAGCGGGGCAGAGGAGGGGGGTCCCACCGCAATCGAGAATTTTCCGGCCGGGCCGCCCAGAAGCCCGCCACGAGGCCAAGCCGCCAACCACACGTCCCCGACACTGGTCCGTAGGGGGACCCCCATCGCCAGGCCTGGACCCCGACCAACAGTGACCTGCTTCGGCTGCCAACAGACATGCCACTATGCGAGCGACCCGGCCTGCCCCGTGAACCGACGAAACGGGACCGCTGGGCCCCCTCCCCGACAAATAGCCGCCGCAGCCCTGGGGGAAGGAGAAGAAGAGGAGGAAAACCGCGACGACGGGTCCCCCGAGTGGGAACTGGCTGCCATGTCACTCGTATGCCTGGGCTCCCGAGAAATGGTGCCCCGAGCGGCCATCCCAAGCAACACCCAGAAGTACCAGCAGTGGGTCACCATCAATGGACAACGGGCCGAAGCCCTCCGGGACACTGGGGCCAGTGTGACCGCTGTCCGCTGCCACCTGGTGACCCCCGAACAGATCCTGCCGCATGTCCTATGCCCTGTCCGGACTGCGGACAACACCGAAAGCATGTGCCGGATGGCCAGGATCCCCTTCGAGTGGGGAGGAGTGTCTGGCACCCTAAAAGTAACTGTCCGCGACGACGCCCCAGTGGACTGCCTCCTGGGGAACGACCTAGAGAGCTCCTCCTGGGCCCAGGTGGAGCGCCGAGAGCATCTGGGGATGCTAGGGCTGCCCGAGTGGGCCTGCGCCACCACCCGGTCCATGACCGCCCCACCCGCCGCTGCGGCGGCCCCCGACGAGCCTACGGGTCAAGAACTGCCACCCTCCTCCGGCACGGAGGAGCCTGACGATGAGGCCGGGCCACCCGAACTTTCCCCCGACGAGGCCGCCTCCCTCAGCAAGATCCCCGAGCTGGCCCAGTGGCGCCACGACGGGGGCCCCACCCGCGAACAATTCCAGCAAGAGCAGAAGGCCTGCCCGTCCCTCGAGGGGGCCCGACAGCAAGCGGCCGCCCAGGCCTCGGGGACCCCACGGGAACCCACTGGATCTATTGGGACAATGACTTGTTGTATAGCGGACAGAAAGTCGCCGAACTGGGAGCCGGCCGGGTGTTGGTGGTTCCCCTCCGATTCCGAGAGTTCCTCCTGAACCTTGGGCATGACGTGCCCCTCGCCGGACACCTCGGGCGAGACAAAACCTAGAGCCACCTAGTGACCCATTTCTATTGGCCCCGAATGCGGAAAGACGTGGACCACCACTGCCGGTCCTGTCAGACCTGCCAGGCTAGCAGGAAGACTGGGGGTCGAGTCAAGGCCCCCCTCCAACCGTTTCCAGCCGTCCACACCCTGTTCGAACGAGTAGGGATCGACATCGTGTGGCCCCTCGACCCCCGAACCGCCCTGGGACACCGCTTCATCCTGGTACTGGTCGACCACGCCACCCAATACCCCGAGGCCATCCCGCTCCGCACTGTGACAGCTCCAGTGGTGGGCCGGGCCCTGATGGGCATCTTCTCCAGGGTGGGGTTCCCCCGAGAAGTGGTGAGCGACAGGGGTACGAACTTTATTTCGAAGTACATGAGATCCCTCTGGCAACAATGTGGGGTCACATACAAATTCACCACCCCTTACCACCCCCAGGGGAACGGACTGGTTGAGCGGTTCAATAGAACCTTGAAGGGGATGATCAAGGGCCTGGAAGAGCCCCTGAGGAGGAGATGGGACGTCCTGCTGCCCTGCCTCCTGTTCGCCTACCGAGAGGTACCACAGAAATCCCTGGGCTTCAGCCCCTTCGAACTGTTGTATGGGCACCCCGTCCGAGGGCACCTCAGCCTGGTCAAGGAGGGCTGGGAGGCGAACGTCCAAGATGCCCCCCCCGACGTCTACCGGTACCTCCTGGCCCTGCGGAACCAGACTCGGAAGTTCCGGGCCCTGGCAGAAGCCAATCTCGAAGCCGGCCAAGAAGACATGAAACGCTGGTATGACGAAAATGCCTCGACCATCGAGTTCGAGCCGGGCCAGCAAGTCTGGGTCATGTCGCCCGTGGACCCCTGCGCCCTGCAGGACAAGTGGACCGGGCCCTTCAAGGTGGTTGAAAGGAAGAGCCCCGTCACCTACCTGGTCGACCTGGAGTCCCCAAGGAACCCCCTCCGGGTCCTACACGCCAACCGGCTCAAGCCCCACTTTGCCTAAACCGAACTAAGCCTGCTGCTGGCTACCGACGATGGGGGTGAAAGCGACTCCGAGCCCCTACCCGACCTCCTGGGGTCATCGGGCCAAGACGGCTCCTTGGAGGGCGTCCACCTCTCCGCCACCCTGACCCCAGAACAGCGCCATGACTGCCGGAAGCTGCTGCAGCCCTTCGCTGCCCTCTTCTCTCTCACGCCCGGGGTGACCCCCTGGTGCGTCCACAACATGGACACCGGGGACAGCCCCCCTGTGCGACACCGCGCCTACAGGGTACCCGACCGAGTCCGAGCCTGCATACAGACCGAGGTCTCCAAGATGCTCGCCCTTGGAGTCATCGAGCCCTCCGACAGCCCGTGGGCCAGCCCTGTGGTCTTGGTGCCGAAGGCCGCCGCCCCCGGCACCCCCCCGGAACTCAGATTTTGTGTAGACTACAGGGGCCTGAACGCAGTCACCAAGACCGATGCCCACCCCCTGCCACGGGCAGACGAACTGATCGATCGTCTAGGGGCCGCCCGCTACCTAAGCACCTTTGATCTCACCGCTGGGTACTGGCAGATCAAGCTCACCCCCGGCGCCCAGGAACGATCCGCTTTTTCCACCCCCGATGGGCACTACCACTTTCGGGTGATGCCCTTCGGTATGAAGAACGCCCCAGCGACCTTCCAGAGGCTGGTGAACAAGGTCCTGGCCGGGCTAGAAGCTTTCAGCATGGCCTACCTCGACGACATTGCAGTCTTCAGCAACCACTGGGCCGTGCACCTAGGACACCTCGGAGAAGTCCTGGCCACTCTCCAAAGGGCCGGGCTCACGATTAAGGCCAGCAAATGCCAGATCGGTCAAGGATCTGTGACCTATCTGGGCCATCAGGTGGGGAGTGGCCAGGTGGCGCCCCTCCAGTTAAAGGTCGATGCCATCCAGGCGTGGAAGGCCCCCGCAACCCAAACAGCTGTCCGGGCCTTCTTAGGCCTCACAGGCTACTACCGGCGATTTATCAAGGATTATGGCAGTATTGTGGGGCCCCTCACGGAGCTCACTTCCAAGAAGCAGCCCAAGGCGGTGCACTGGACGCCCCGCTGTCAGACCGCGTTTGAAGCCCTCAAGGCGGCCATGTGCGCTGCCCCTGTGCTACAGGCCCCTGACTACAGCAAGGAATTTGTGGTTCAGACCGATGCCTCTGAGTACGGGGTTGGGGCGGTCCTCTCCCAGATGGACACCGAGGGTCTCGACCGACCGGTGGCCTTCATCAGCCGCCGACTGCTGCCACGAGAACAGAGGTGGAGCACCATCGAGCGGGAGGCCTTCGCTGTGGTATGGGCTCTCAAGAAGCTCCGGCCCTACCTTTTCGGCACCCACTTCAGAGTCCAAACTGACCACCGGCCCCTGCGGTGGCTAATGCAAATGTGGGGCGAGAACCCCAAGTTGTTGCGATGGTCCATCTCGCTGCAAGGGATGGACTTCACCGTGGAGCACCGGCCCGGCAACGACCACGCCAATGGCGACGGCCTGTCCAGATTCTTCCGCCTCGGCGAGGAGAACCCCCAAGGAGATGGGTGACTCTCCCTGCCTTCAGCTGGGGGGGACGCGTGTTGGAGCCGGCCTCGTGGCACGGTCATGTTCCCCCTCGCTAAGCCGCACGAGGTCCCCTGCACCTCGGGGCTCCTCCATTTTGGATTATACGTGACTCTATGCACCTGCCTACGTGACCCCGCTCCACCCGGCCTCGGTCCCAGCGAGGCCCGACATCGAGGCGCCAACCCCTGGCCAGGGGGATACCACGTGAACCCTTCCCACTCCCGGCGGAGGGCAGTCTCGATGGGACCCCCAACAGTCCTTCCACACCTAGGTGCGATCGCCCCACAGCTCTCTGGGGCCTGGCGCCTCTCCTGCTGGGCGTCTGGCCGCTCCCAACCCGGCCTCTCCGCCCCCCCCGGGCGCAAGGGTCCGGACATCAAAGGGCTCCAGACCTATATCTGGGGCGACCCGGCAACAAGACGGCAGTTGTATCCCGGAGTCAAGAGCCCTGCTGATCGGATCGCGGCTGACCCTACGGAGAAAGACTCATCCTGGAACCACGCTCTGAGCCCTGCTGACTACGTCGCGGCTCCACCGTGCTTAAAGACCTTCACGAACCTTTGGGGCCCTGCTGACGCTGTCGCGGCCCGACCTTGTTGACACTTACCATCAGAGCCCAGCTGACCTCGTCGCGGCTCGACTGAAGCAGACCTACCACCGGAGCCCTGCTGACTGTGTCGCGGCTCGACCCAAGCGGAACTACCACCCGAGCCCTGCAGACACCGTCGCGGCTCTCCACGTCCGAGCTGCTTGGAGACCAGCACGCAAGGTGAGGCGCAGAGCCTCTCCGTACCAGGCTAGTACTAAGACTGTCCCGCTACCCTGTCCCTACAAAGACATTGAGACTCTTTCGGGATCACTCGATCCTACTGTAAATATATTGAATGTGCTACCATTGATAAAGTACCGAGATAAGCAACTGATACGGAGTCCTGTGTGGTGGTGTTACGGGGCCTAGTACGATCACAGGAGAAGGACCTCTCCTAGGAGGCTTCTCAGCGGCGCTCGGCTCTACCTTTGCGGTAGGAAGGTGCCCCGGAGTGGTCCCCCCGACTCCCCGGTGGTCCTCCCTCCAACATGCGCGATTGATATGCGACCAGTCTGCGACTCCTGCTCCCGCACATTTGCGACACATGCTCATGACGGTACGAGATGCTTGCGCGGTTGCGGGTCCCGCGTGACATCATATACGTACTGGGGCAAGCTGGGTGCGCGACTCCCACAAAAAAAAATTATGTTCCAAAATGATATGTATGTGTCTTTAATATACATATTAGGGCAAGAGATTATCTAAGATATTCATAAAAATAATATATTTGTACTTATATTAAACTTATATTATTTTTAAATATATTTTTGCGAAGTCAGGTGAGTGCATCGTGAGTGCAGAGAACCAGGTCAGCAGAGCTGCTGTAGAGCCAGAGAAACCAGGTCAGCAGAGCCGTTGTAGAGCCAGAGAAACAGGTCAGCAGAGCTGCTCTAGAGCCTAAGAAGCAGGTCAGCAGAGCTGCTCTAGAACCAGAGACCCAAGTCAGCAGAGCGGCTCTAGAGCCAGAGACCCAGGTCAGCAGAGCTGCTCTAGAGGCCGAGAACCAGGTCAGCAGAGCTGCTCTAGAGCCAGAGAAACCAGGTCAGCAGAGCTGCTTTAGAGGGAGAGAACCAGGTCAGCAGAGCTGCTGCAGAGCCAGAGAAACCAGGTCAGCAGAGCTGCTTTAGAGGGAGAGAACCAGGTCAGCAGAGCTGCTTTAGAGGCAGAGAACCAGGTCAGCAGACCTGCTCTAGAGCCAGAGAACCAGGTCAGCAGAGCTGCTTTAGAGCCAGAGAACCAGGTCAGCAGAGCTCTTTAGAGGGAGAGAACCAGGTCAGCAGAGCTGCTTTAGAGCCAGAGAACCAGGTCAGCAGAGCTGCTGTAGAGCCAGAGAACCAGGTCAGCAGAACTGCTTTAGAGCCAGAGAACCAGGTCAGCAGAGCTGCTTTAGAGCCATAGAACCAGGTCAGCAGAGCTGCATTAGAGCCAGAGAACCAGGTCAGCAGAGCTGCTCTAGAGGCAGAGAACCAGGTCAGCAGAGCTTCTTTAGAGGAAGAGAACCAGGTCAGCAGAGCTGCTTTAGAGGGAGAGAACCAGGTCAGCAGAGCTGCTCTAGAGCCAGAGAGCCAGGTCAGCAGAGCTGCATTAGAGCCATAGAACCAGGTCAGCTGAGCTGCTTTAGAGCCAGAGCACCAGGTCAGCAGAGCTGCTCTAGAGCCATAGAATCAGGTCAGCAGAGCTGCTCTAGAGCCAGAGAAACAGGTCAGCAGAGCTGCTGTAGAGCCAGAGAAACCAGGTCAGTAGAGCTGCTTTAGAGCGAGAGAACCAGGTCAGGAGAGCTGCTTTAGAGGGATAGAACCAGGTCAGCAGAGCTGCTTTAGAGCCAAGGGACCAGGTCAGCAGAGCTGCTCTAGAGCCAGAGAACCAGGTCAGCAGAACTGCTTTAGAGCCAGAGAGCCAGGTCAGCAGAACTGCTTTAGAGCCATAGAATTGGCTCAGCAGAGCTGCTTTAGAGCCAGAGAACCAGGTCAGCAGAGCTGTTGTAGAGCCCGAGAACCAGATCAGCAGAGCTGCTCTGTAGCCTAAGAACTAGGTCAGCAGACCTGCTGTAGCGCCAGAGAAACCAGGTCAGCAGAGCTGCTTTAGAGGGAGTGAACCAGGTCAGCAGAGCTGCTTTAGAGCCAGAGAACCAGAGAACCAGGTCAGCAGAGCTGTTCTAGCTGACACTGACTGGCTGACACTGACTGACAGACACTGACTGATTGACACTGACTGACACTGATTGACTGAAACTGACTGACTGACACTGACACTGATTGACTGACACTGATGGACACTGATTGACTGACACTGACTGACTGACTGACACTGACACTGACTGACACTGACTGACTGACACTGACTGTCACTGACTGACTACTCTCTACTACTCTACTACTCACTCTCTACTACTCTCTCTTTACTACTCACTCTCTACTACTCACTCTCTACTACTCTCTACTACTCACTCTCTACTACTCACTCTCTACTACTCTCTACTACTCTCTCTCTACTACTCACTCTCTACTACTCACTCTCTACCACTCTCTACTATTCACTCTCTACTACTCACTCTCTACTACTTTCTACTACTCACTCTACTACTCTCTACTACTCTCTACCACTCACTCTCTACTACTCTACTAGTCACTCTCTACTACTCTCTCTCTACTACTCACTCTCTACTACTCTACTACTCTCTACTACTCACTCTCTACTACTCACCCTCTACTACTCTCTACTACTCACTTGCTACTACTCTCTACTACTCACTCTCTACTACTCACTCTCTACTACTCACTCTCTTCTACTCTCTCTCTACTACTCTCTACTACTACTCTCTGCTATTCACACTGTACTGCTCACTCTCTACTACTCTCTACTACTCACTCTACTACTCTCTACTACTCTCTACCACTCACTCTCTACTACTCTACTAGTCACTCTCTACTACTCTCTCTCTACTACTCACTCTCTACTACTCTACTACTCTCTACTACTCACTCTCTACTACTCACCCTCTACTACTCACTCTCTACTACTCACTCGCTACTACTCTCTACTACTCACTCTCTACTACTCACTCTCTACTACTCACTCTCTACTACTCTCTCTCTACTGCTATCTACTACTACTCTCTACTATTCACACTGTACTGCTCACTCTCTACTACTCTCTACTACTCACTCTACTACTCTCTACTACTCTCCACCACCCACTCTCTACTACTCTACTACTCACGCTCTACTACTCTTTACTACTCTCTCTCTACTACTCACTCTCTACTACTCACTCTACTACTCTCTACTACTCACTATCTACTACTCTCTCTCTACTACTCACTCTCTACTACTCACTCTCTACTATTCACTCTCTACTACTCACGCTCTTCTACTCACTCTCTACTACTCGCTCTCTACTACTCTCTACTACTCACTCGCCACTACTCACTCTCTACTACTCGCTCGTTACTACTCACTCTCTACCACTCTACTACTCTCTCTACTACTCACTCTCTACTACTCTACTACTCTCTACTACTCTCTCTAGTACTCACTCTCTACTATTCTCTACTACTCCCTCTACTACTCTTTACTACTCTCTACCACTCAGGTCAGCAGAGCTGTTGTAGAGCCCGAGAACCAGATCAGCAGAGCTGCTCTGTAGCCTAAGAACTAGGTCAGCAGAGCTGCTCTAGAGCCAGAGAACCAGGTCAGCAGACCTGCTGTAGAGCCAGAGAAACCAGGCCAGCAGAGCTGCTTTAGAGGGAGTGAACCAGGTCAGCAGAGCTGCTTTAGAGCCAGAGAACCAGGTCAGCAGAGCTGCTTTAGAGCATCGCATTTGGGGATGCAGTGCACACAACGAAATTCGTTTTATTAATTTATATGTTTACTTGCCTGTAAACCTCCGTAATCCATAGTTTACTACCCCCCACCCTTCCCCTCCCCCTCCCAATGTCACCGCCCTGCAGGAACTCCTACTACCGACTGCGGCTGTTCTCTACTACTCCCTCTACTACTCTTTACTACTCTCTACCACTCAGGTCAGCAGAGCTGTTGTAGAGCCCGAGAACCAGATCAGCAGAGCTGCTCTGTAGCCTAAGATCTAGGTCAGCAGAGCTGCTCTAGAGCCAGAGAACCAGGTCAGCAGACCTGCTGTAGAGCCAGAGAAACCAGGTCAGCAGTGCTGCTTTAGAGGGAGTGAACCAGGTCAGCAGAGCTGCTTTAGAGCCAGAGAACCAGGTCAGCAGAGCTGTTCTAGCTGACACTGACTGGCTGACACTGACTGACTGACACTGACTGATTGACACTGACTGACACTGATTGACTGAAACTGACTGACTGACACTGACTGACACTGATTGACTGACACTGATGGACACTGATTGACTGACACTGACTGACTGACTGACACTGACACTGACTGACACTGACTGACATTGACTGACTAACACTGACTGACACTGACTGACTACTCTCTACTACTCTACTACTCACTCTCTACTACTCTCTACTACTCTCTCTTTACTACTCACTCTCTACTACTCACTCTCTACTACTCTCTACTACTCACTCTCTACTATTCTACTACTCTCTACTACTCACTCTCTACTACTCTCTACTACTCAATCTCTACTACTCACTCTCTACTACTCTCTACTACTCACTCTCTACTACTCACTCTCTACTTCTCACTCTCTACCACTCTCTACTATTCACTCTCTACTACTCACTCTCTACTACTCACTCTCTACTACTCTCTACTACTCACTCTACTACTCCCTACTACTCTCTACCACCCACTCTCTACTACTCTACTAGTCACTCTCTAAAATTGTAAATGTAAATTGATACTTGTATAGCGCACTACTCACCCGCAAGGGTCTCAAGGCGCTTGTACGAATACCGCTGTGGAACCCATCCTGGCTTTCCCTGTGAGGCGTCCACTCCTGGGCACCCCCAAGGTGGAGGCCAGGCATCCTTAGCGTTGTGGGGGCCGTTGTGGAGATTAAGCAAGCTATTGCCCAGAGTTGCAGAGTGGGACTCCATGATTGGAATGGCACCCAGGCGAGAATTATCAGGTCCGTGGAATTTTTGAGCCCAAGACCCGCCGAGGCGGGCAATTGAACCCTGGTCCCGGCTAGACCTCTGCATCAGGGTCTGCCGCTCTAATCATTGAGCCACACTTCTCTACTACTCACTCTCTACTACTCACTACTATTCACTCTCTACTACTCACTCTCTACCACTCTCTACTATTCACTCTCTACTACTCACTCTCTACTACTCTCTACTACTCACTCTACTACTCTCTACTACTCTCTACCACTCACTCTCTACTACTCTACTAGTCACTCTCTACTACTCTCTCTCTACTACTCACTCACTACTACTCTACTACTCTCTACTACTCACTCTCTACTACTCACCCTCTACTACTCTCTACTACTCACTCTCTACTACTCACTCGCTACTACTCTCTACTACTCACTCTCTACTACTCACTCTCTTCTACTCTCTCTCTACTACTACTCTCTACTATTCACACTGTACTGCTCACTCTCTACTACTCTCTACTACTCACTCTACTACTCTCTACTACTCACTCTACTACTCTCTACTACTCTCTACCACTCACTCTCTACTACTCTACTAGTCACTCTCTACTACTCTCTCTCTACTACTCACTCTCTACTACTCTACTACTCTCTACTACTCACTCTCTACTACTCACCCTCTACTACTCTCTACTACTCAATCTCTACTAATCACTCACTACTACTCTCTACTACTCACTCTCTACTACTCACTCTCTACTACTCTCTCTCTACTACTCTCTACTACGACTCTCTACTATTTACACTGTACTGCTCACTCTCTACTACTCTCTACTACTCACTCTACTACTCTCTACTACTCTCTACCACTCACTCTCTACTACTCTACTACTCACGCTCTACTACTCTCTACTACTCTCTCTCTACTACTCACTCTCTACTACTCACTCTACTACTCTCTACTACTCACTATCTACTACTCTCTCTCTACTACTCACTCTCTACTACTCACTCTCTACTAGTCTCTCTCTACTACTCACGCTCTTCTACTCACTCTCTACTACTTGCTCTCTACCACTCTCTACTACTCACTCGCCACTACTCACTCTCTACTACTCGCTCGCTACTACTCACTCTCTACCACTCTACTACTCTCTCTACTACTCACTCTCTACTACTCTTCTACTCTCTACTACTCTCTCTACTACTCACTCTCTACTATTCTCTACTACTCCCTCTCCTACTATTTACTACTCTCTACCACTCAGGGCAGCAGAGCTGTTGTAGAGCCCGAGAACCAGATCAGCAGAGCTGCTCTGTAGCCTAAGAACTAGGTCAGCAGAGCTGCTCTAGAGCCAGAGAACCAGGTCAGCAGACCTGCTGTAGAGCCAGAGAAACCAGGTCAGCAGAGCTGCTTTAGAGGGAGTGAACCAGGTCAGCAGAGCTGCTTTAGAGCCAGAGAACCAGGTCAGCAGAGCTGTTCTAGCTGACACTGACTGGCTGACACTGACTGACTGACACTGACTGATTGACACTGACTGACACTGATTGACTGAAACTGACTGACTGACACTGACTGACACTGATTGACTGACACTGATGGACACTGATTGACTGACACTGACTGACTGACTGACACTGACACTGACTGACACTGACTGACTAACACTGACTGACCCTGACTGACTACTCTCTACTACTCTACTACTCACTCTCTACTACTCTCTACTACTCTCTCTTTACTACTCACTCTCTACTACTCACTCTCTACTACTCTCTACTACTCACTCTCTACTATTCTACTACTCTCTACTACTCACTCTCTACTACTCTCTACTACTCAATCTCTACTACTCAATCTCTACTACTCTCTACTACTCACTCTCTACTACTCACTCTCTACTACTCACTCTCTACCACTCTCTACTATTCACTCTCTACTACTCACTCTCTACTACTCTCTACTACTCACTCTACTATTCTCTACTACTCTCTACCACTCACTCTCTACTACTCTACTAGTCACTCTCTACTACTCTCTCTCTACTACTCACTCTCTACTACTCTACTACTCTCTACTACTCACTCTCTACTACTCACCCTCTACTACTCTCTACTACTCACTCTCTACTACTCACTCGCTACTACTCTCTACTACTCACTCTCTACTACTCACTCTCTACTACTCACTCTCTTCTACTCTCTCTCTACTACTCTCTACTACTACTCTCTACTATTCACACTGTACTGCTCACTCTCTACTACTCTCTACTACTCACTCTACTACTCTCTACTACTCACTCTACTACTCTCTACTACTCTCTACCACTCACTCTCTACTACTCTACTAGTCACTCTCTACTACTCACTCTCTACTACTCTACTACTCTCTACTACTCACTCTCTACTACTCACCCTCTACTACTCTCTACTACTCACTCTCTACTACTCACTCACTACTACTCTCTACTACTCACTCTCTACTACTCACTCTCTACTACTCACTCTCTACTACTCTCTCTCTACTACTCTCTACTACTACTCTCTACTATTCACACTGTACTGCTCACTCTCTACTACTCTCTACTACTCACTCTACTACTCACTACTACTCTCTACCACCCACTCTCTACTACTCTACTACTCACGCTCTACTACTCTCTACTACTCTCTCTCTACTACTCACTCTCTACTACTCACTCTACTACTCTCTACTACTCACTATCTACTACTCTCTCTCTACTACTCACTCTCTACTACTCACTCTCTACTATTCACTCTCTACTACTCACGCTCTTCTACTCACTCTCTACTACTCGCTCTCTACTACTCTCTACTACTCACTCGCCACTACTCACTCTCTACTACTCGCTCGCTACTACTCACTCTCTACCACTCTACTACTCTCTCTACTACTCACTCTCTACTACTCTACTACTCTCTACTTCTTTCTCTACTACTCACTCTCTACTATTCTCTACCAGCCGCGGTCGGTAGTAGGAGTTCCTGCAAGGCGGTGACGTGGGGAGGGGAAGGGGCAGGGTGGGGGGTAGTAAACTATGGATTACGGAGGTTTACAGGCAATTAAACATATAAATTAATAAAACGAATTTCGTTGCGTGCACTGCATCGCATTTGGGGATGCAGTGCACACAACGAAATTCATTTTATTAATTTATATGTTTACTTGCCTGTAAACCTCCGAAATCCATAGTTTACTACCCCCCACCCTTCCCCTCCCCACGTCACCGCCCTGCAGGAACTCCTACTACCGACCGCGGCTGTTCTCTACTACTCCCTCTACTACTCTTTACTACTCTCTACCACTCAGGTCAGCAGAGCTGTTGTAGAGCCCGAGAACCAGATCAGCAGAGCTGCTCTGTAGCCTAAGAACTAGGTCAGCAGAGCTGCTCTAGAGCCAGAGAACCAGGTCAGCAGACCTGCTGTAGAGCCAGAGAAACCAGGTCAGCAGAGCTGCTTTAGAGGGAGTGAACCAGGTCAGCAGAGCTGCTTTAGAGCCAGAGAACCAGGTCAGCAGAGCTGTTCTAGCTGACACTGATTGGCTGAAACTGACTGACTGACACTGACTGATTGACACTGACTGACTCTGATTGACTGAAACTGACTGACTGACACTGACTGACACTGATTGACTGACACTAATGGACACTGATTGACTGACACTGACTGACTGACTGACACTGACACTGACTGACACTGACTGACTAACACTGACTGACACTGACTGACTAATCTCTACTACTCTACTACTCACTCTCTACTACTCTCTACTACTCTCTCTTTACTACTCACTCTCTACTACTCACTCTCTACTACTCTCTACTACTAACTCTCTACTATTCTACTACTCTCTACTACTCACTCTCTACTACTCTCTACTACTCACTCTCTACTACTCACTCTCTACTACTCACTCTCTACTACTTACTCTCCACTACTCACTCTCTACTAGTCACTCTCTACCCCTCTCTACTATTCACTCTCTACTACTCACTCTCTACTACTCTCTACTACTCACTCTACTACTCTCTACTACTCTCTACCACTCACTCTCTACTACTCTACTAGTCACTCTCTACTACTCTCTCTCTACTACTCACTCTCTACTACTCTACTACTCTCTACTACTCACTCTCTCCTACTCACCCTCTACTACTCTCTACTATTCAGTCTCTATTACTCACTCGCTACTACTCTCTACTACTCACTCTCTACTACTCACTCTCTACTACTCACTCTCTTCTACTCTCTCTCTACTACTCTCTACTACTACTCTCTACTATTCACACTGTACTGCTCACTCTCTACTACTCTCTACTACTCACTCTACTACTCTCTACTACTCACTCTACTACTCTCTACTACTCTCTACCACTCACTCTCTACTACTCTACCAGTCACTCTCTACTACTCTCTCTCTACTACTCACTCTCTACTACTCTACTACTCTCTACTACTCACTCTCTACTACTCACCCTCTACTACTCTCTACTACTCACTCTCTACTACTCACTCGCTACTACTTTCTACTACTCACTCTCTACTACTCACTCTCTACTACTCTCTCTCTACTACTCTCTACTACTACTCTCTACTATTCACACTGTACTGCTCACTCTCTACTACTCTCTACTACTCACTCTACTACTCTCTACTGCTCTCTACCACCCACTCTCTACTACTCTACTACTCACGCTCTACTACTCTCTACTACTCTCTCTCTACTACTCACTCTCTACTACTCACTCTACTACGCTCTACTACTCACTATCTACTACTCTCTCTCTACTATTCACTCTCTACTACTCACTCTCTACTATTCACTCTCTACTACTCACGCTCTTCTACTCACTCTCTACTACTCGCTCTCTACTACTCTCTACTACTCACTCGCCACTACTCACTCTCTACTACTCGCTCGCTACTACTCACTCTCTACCACTCTACTACTCTCTCTACTACTCACTCTCTACTACTCTACTACTCTCTACTACTCTTTGTTAGAAATGAGGGGGCTCTGGTTGACGCGGGTGTGAACCCACAACAAGCAGGGACCCTTTACTTCTTGTCAGGGCGAAGGATGACTCCCCAGAATAACCCCTGCTCACCCTCTAGGTGCGTGGCGCGAGCAGTCTAGGCTAAGTCCCAGGCGTACACGGTTAAGCAAATGCAATTACACATACAGTAAACCCCTTGCATGCACCACAAACGGACACCAATCAGGAAGTATATAAAAATAAGTTTTTATGTAGATTCAGCAGATTCAAATACAAGGCCCAGTAACGTTGAACTGATGGGGCCACAATTCTTGGAAATACGGTAAAGTTCTCTTGGTTTTATGGAAAGTTATTTAGGCGGGCACAAGGTAACTGTAGGCCTCAGCGTACTTGGGGCTGAGGCAGCGCCCAGGAAGCACACAGCAGATGACAGGGAAATAAGAACGTTGCGGACCCTGGATCCGATGCGAGCTCGCGGTCGAGTTCGTAAGTACAGTACCTTGTTTCTTGACGCAAAGGCGGGTGCGGGATTTCAGCGGCTCTTCGACAGAAGAGCGAGGCGGCGTCCGGGGCTCCCACACTTCACGAGGGTGTCTGATCTTCAGGCTTACGACAAGAGCGGGGTGTTGCAGGTGGCGGGTGAACAAAGCGGGGCAGCCGGGCACGCAGATGCGTCCGGGCTGTCCGAGGCTTGGAGATGCTCACAACGCCGATTCCGGCGGGAGGGTGAAGGTGCACAGCGAGCCTCCACGAGCGAGGTGACGGGGCAGCCCAGCACAGCGTAGGGGGAGCGGCTCCGATCGAGCGAGGCTCTTCCCAAGGCGGGGGCGGCTAAGCAGTCCTGGTCACGGCTCAGGGAGGGACTGGGCACGAGGGTCACAGCTCCGGCGAGGGAAAGGACACCACAGTCCAGCAGCAGGCGAGTGAAGATCAGGTAGAGCCCAATGGTCCTGGGGCTCAGTTCAGGGGGCAAGCTCAGTTCCAAGCCCTTGGAGATCGTTTTGGAAAAGCACAAGTCTTGAAAGTAAAAGTAAAGTAAAAGTCTTCAGCAACAGTTTCTCTTCTCTCCTTTGGCAGCAAGGTCACCACTGCAGGCCAATCCCCCAGGATAGGGACAGTCTTCCTCCTACAGCTTTCCCGGTGCCTCCTCCTCAGGCAGAGATTCTTCTTGGTCAAAAGCGGATCTAGTTTCTTAGGAGCAGGGCTCCTCCATTTATACCACAAATCTTTTGTTCTCCCAGGCCAGGGGGGCCCTTGCCTAGTTCAGTCCGGTTTCTGAGCACTTTGTTTACGTGATGCAGGCTTCTCCTTTCAGAGTGCAGGGCAGAGTCATCAGACGCTCCACAGGGGGTGGAGCCGGCATCGAGGTAGCGGAGCACTGTCCTATTCAGAACCTAGGAGCACTCCTCCCACCCATCTACCTGTCGATCGTCCTATTCATACCAGGCTACCTAGCCCTGCCCATCTGGGTTCCCCCAGCCCTGTCACTCACACCAGCCAGACATCAGATACACAACACGCAGAGGCGGCTGAAAGGTTTAGGCAAGCAAAGGCCAACTTTCTAAAAGCGGCATTTGCAAACCCGGAATATTAAAATAAACCTTGCGAAGAGATGTACCTTACTATTCCGAGTTCAGGCATACTAAACTCGATCTCCTACCATGTTCCCTGGGTCGGTTAGGATCATAGGGTGTAATAATCCAGGCCGCCCATACTGGCCTATGAGAACAGGTTAGCCTTGCAGTAGTGAACAACAAGATGGCGGTAATTCACTACTAGGACATGCCACGCATCCAGGCTTGTCCTACCTTAGGCGTACAATGCACCCTGCCCGTGGGCCTACCAGAGGGGTGACTAACATGCAGCTAAGGGAAGGGTTTAGGGACTGGCAAGTGGGGGCACTTGCCGGTCAGCATGTCAGTACCAGACTGCACGCAGGTTCTGCGATGGCAGACCTCCGATATATTTTACCGGCCGCTTCTGTGGGTGGCACAACCCGTGCTGCAAGCCCACCAGCGGTGTTCGTATTTACATGCCCTGGCGCCCCTGGCGCACTGTACTGGGGTCTGATAGTAAACCAAACAATCCAATCATGGAATCCAACCAACATATACAATTTACATAGGGAGCACTCGCACCGCGACACTGGTTGGCAGTGGCACAGCGCGCTGAGCGGCCAACACCATAAAAACACATGAGGCACAGTGACAAAAAGAGGAAGGGAGACTCACGCCAAGGTGCCAGGTCTAACACGTGTCCCCTCCAGCTGAAAAGTGGGGAGAACTACCCTACCCCAGGGAGTTCCTCATCACTAAGGCGGAAAAATCTGGACAGACCGTCAGCATTGGCGTGATCTGTACCAGGGCGATGTTCCACCGTGAAATCCATACCCTGTAGGGAAATGGACCACCTCAACAGCTTTGGATTCTCACCCCTAGGAAGGCTCTCACCTCCGTCTGGGTTTTGGGCGCCTCCCAATTCAGGATGGTTTCTATCTTGGGCTAAAGGGGTGCCACCTGGCCACTCCCAACTTGGTGTCCCAAGTACACCACGGAACCCTGCCCGATCTGGCACTTACTCGCCTTGATCGTGAGGCCTGCCTTGCGCAGCGCCATCAACACTTCCCAGAGGTGACGCAAGTGTTCCTCCCAAGTGGAGCTGAACACTGCGATGTCATCCAGGTAGGCTGCACTGAACGAATCCAGCCCAGCCAACACCTGGTTGACCAATCTCTGGAAGGTGGCAGGGGCATTCTTCATCCCAAATGGCATAACCCGGAACTGGTAGTGCCCATCTGGGGTGGAAAATGCTGACCTCTCTTTGGCCCCCTCGGTCAAGGCGATCTGCCAATACCCAGACGTTAAATCAAACGTGCTGAGGTAGTTGGCAGCCCCTAGCCGATCGATGAGCTCATCAGCTCTGGGGATGGGGTGTGCGTCGGTCCTAGTGACCGAATTGAGTCCTCTGTAGTCCACACAGAACCGGAGTTCGGGTGTGGCTCCCGGCGCTGCAGCCTTTGGGACCAAGACCACGGGGCTGGCCCAAGGACTGCTAGAAGACTCAATTACCCCGAGTGCAAACATCTTGGAGACCTCCTCCTTGATGCATGTCCTCACCCTGTCAGTCACCCTGTAGGCCTTGTGCCGCACAGGTGGACTATCCCCAGTGTCCACATCATGGACGCACCAATCAGTGACACCAGGGACCAGGGAAAACAGGTCAGAAAACTGTCCCAGCAACTGGCGACAATCATTCTGTTGCTCAGGGGTCAGGGTGGAAGAGAGGATGACACCATCCACTGACCCATCTTGCTCCTTGGCTGACAGGAGGTCAGGAAGAGGTTCTGTCTCCTCTTCCATTCCAGCATCTGTTGCCAAGAGCATGCCCACTTGGGACCTCTCCAAGTGGGGCTCGAGGCGGTTGACATGTAGGACCCTTAAGGGGTTCCTAGGAGACTTCAGGTCCACCACGTAGGTAACAGGACTCTTGCGCTCCACCACCTCAAAGGGACCGGTCCACTTATCCTGGAGCGCACACGGCTCCACGGGGGCCAAGACCCATACTTTCTGTCCAGGCTGAAGCTCTACCAGAGTGGCATTCTGGTCGTACCACCGCTTCATCTCCTCCTGGCTGGCTTCCAGATTTGCCTCAGCAAGTTGCCTGAATCGCCTAGTCTGATTCCTGAAGGCCAGCATGTAACTATATACATTCTGGGGAGGCTTCCTGGGAGATTGCTCCCAGCCTTCTTTGACCAGACTTAGAGGTCCTCTGACTGGGTGACCATACAGAAGCTCAAAGGGACTGAACCCCAGAGACTTCTGTGGCACCTCACGGTAAGCGAAGAGAAGGCATGGTAAGAGGACGTCCCACTTACGCCTCATGGCTCCTTCTAGGCCCATTATCATGCCTTTGAGGGTTCGGTTGAATCTCTCAACCAACCCGTTTCCTTGGGGGTGGTAAGGGGTGGTGAACTTGTAGGTTACACCACACTCTTGCCAAAGAGATTTCATGTACTTGGACATGAAATTGGTACCTCGGTCAGACACCACCTCTAGAGGGAATCCCACTCGGGAGAAAATTCCCATCAGTGCCCGTCCCACCACGGGGGCCGTCACTGTCCTTAGAGGAATGGCTTCCGGGTACCGGGTGGCATGGTCCACCAGGACCAGGATGAACCTATTGCCCATCGCTGTCCTGGGGTCCAGTGGCCCTACAATGTCAATCCCCACTCGCTGGAATGGGGTACCGACCACAGGGAATGGCTGGAGTGGAGCCTTCTGCTTCCTCCCACTCTTTCCACTTGCCTGGCAAGTCTGGCATGTCCTGCAGTGAGTATCTGAACTCCTGCGCATTTGAGGCCAATAAAAGTGGGTGACAAGCCTTTCAAAGGTCTTGTCCTGCCCCAAATGCCCTGCCAATGGCACATCGTGAGCCAGCCCCAGTAGGAAGGCTCTGAAGTCCTGGGGTACCACCAGCGCACGGGCTGACCCAGGCTCAGCAACCTTAGGCTCTGTATATAGGAGGTCGTTCTCCCAGTAAACGAAATGTGATCCTGACTGATCACCTGCGGCCTGGTCTGCAGCCTGCTGCCGCATACCCTAGAGAGAAGGGCACTCCTTCTGTGCCTTGCAAAAGTCCTCCCTGGTGGGACCCCCTTCCTGCTGCCAATGGGTCAGCTCCGGCAGGTCTCCCAGTTCAGCTATCTGCTCCCCTGTAGGCTCCAGGGCATCCCCCTCAAGGTCTGCTTCCTCCTGGACCGTGGGAACTTCAGGGGCCGGCTTCCCGCGCCCCTTGCTCCTTCTCTCTGAGGCCGGTTCCTGGGCCTCCCTCTCAGGCTCCAGGACCTCTTGAGTACCTCTACTGGCTGCCATGGACCGTGTGGTGACACACACCCAATCTGGCATACCCAACATCTCCAGGTGAGCACTCCGCTCCACCTTAGCCCAAGGTGAGCTCTCCAAATCGTTCCCTAAAAAACAGTCTACAGGCATGGCGGGCCTCACAGCTACCTGAAGAGTACCAGAGACCCCCCCCCACTCAAAGGGAACCTGAGCCACCTTGCAGTGTCTCTCTGTGTTGTCAGCGGCAACAACGGGATAGAATGCATTGGGGACCACCTGCTCCTGAGACACCAGGTGACACCTGACAGCCGTCACACTGGCTCCTGTATCTCTAAGAGCTTCCACCCTATGGCCATTTATGGTCACCCACTGCCTGTACTTCTTAGTGTTCTCAGGCAGCTGGGTTGGAGGGACCACTTCACGGTCTCCTAGCGAGACCAGGGACATCTCTGCGGGACCCCACCCACCTTGGACATCCCTCTCCTCCCCCAAGGCTACACTAGTCACCTGCCGGGGTGGAGCACCAGTGGGTGCTGGTTTACCAAACAATGGACACTTTACATCAGAGGCAAAATGCCCCAAATTGTTACACCTGTAACATCTTACGGGCCCCTTTGGAACAGGAGGACCTGTCGGGGCCCCGGTCGGTTTCTGGGGTGGGGGAGGCTGAGAACCCTTCCCTTGGTTCCCTTGGGGACTATTTTGGGGCCCTTTTTGGAACTGCTTCTGTTTACCCCTGTCCCCCCCACTCTTCTGCTGGGGACCCTGCCCACCTTTGGCGGAATCTCCCACGGTACCCTTGTGGACCCTGGTACTGACCCAGCGGTCCGCCTCCTCAGCAAGCTTCCTCGGGTTAGTCAGCTTACTATCGATCAGGTGCTGGCGTAGCTCAGGAAAACAATTACTGGACAAGTGCTCCCATGCCATTAAATCAAGAAGCCCTTGATAATCATTTACCTTACTACCCTTTACCCAACCATCCAGCGCTCTGCAAAAGAAAGTCACATACTCCACATACGTACTATTGGGAATCTTAGTGCAACCCCTGAACCTCTGTCTATATAACTCAGGGGTCAACCCATACCTAGCCATCAATGCTTCCTTCATATGGGCATAAGAATTACGAACATCAACAGGTAAATCTAACAGTGTGTCCCGCCCTTCACTCAGAAACCTTCCCCACAACCCCGCTCCCCAATCTTTCTCAGGGACCCGGTGGGAAGACATGGCTACCTCGTAGGCTCTGAACCACTGCCCGATGTCGTCATTCCTGAAGAACTCCTTCACTACATCCTTGGGAATATAAACTCTTGGTTCCGCCGGTACTGGCGGTGTGCTGCCACCAGAGGGATTAAGCTCCAAACTTTTTGCTTTCAGCTCCAGCTCCCTCAGCTTCATGTCATGCTCTAATTGTAGTTTCTTTTCTTCCATGGCTAATCTTTGTTTTTCCATATCCATCTGCCCATGAAGTTTTGCCATTTCCACCTCGTGTGCCCGGGTTGCGGCCCTGTCTGCCAACTCTTCTGGCGACAGGCACCTGCCAAACTCATGGACACTTTCTGGTGGAACCACTTCCACCTGATTCTCTGGTGCCTTTGACTCATACCAGGCCCTCAGCGCCTTCACAAATTGTTCCTTCTTTTTCAATCCAGTTTGGGCAATCCTGAACTTGGAGCAAAGACCTTTCAAGTCTTCATTGGTACGATTCTGAAGTGCGTCTTCCTCCCAATCTACGTCTTCAAATCCAGAGATTATGGAAGCCGCCCTTCCGGCTGAAAGTGAACCAGGCATGGCTCTAACAACGGAGATTCTTGGCAAAACAAAAACAAATGCTAGCCTTGTGGCTGTGTTACTGGTCTGCTCTCACTACGTGGTGATCAGTGATTCACTATACGCAAACCACAAATGCAAATCCGTAAATCCTCACCGCTGCCACCAATGTTAGAAATGAGGGGGCTCTGGTTGACGCGGGTGTGAACCCACAACAAGCAGGGACCCTTTACTTCTTGTCAGGGCGAAGGATGACTCCCCAGAATAACCCCTGCTCACCCTCTAGGTGCGTGGCGCGAGCAGTCTAGGCTAAGTCTCAGGCGTACACGGTTAAGCAAATGCAATTACACATACAGTAAACCCCTCGCATGCACCACAAACGGACACCAATCAGGAAGTATATAAAAATAAGTTTTTATGTAGATTCAGCAGATTCAAATACAAGGCCCAGTAACGTTGAACTGATGGGGCCACAATTCTTGGAAATACGGTAAAGTTCTCTTGGTTTTATGGAAAGTTATTTAGGCGGGCACAAGGTAACTGTAGGCCTCAGCGTACTTGGGGCTGAGGCAGCGCCCAGGAAGCACACAGCAGATGACAGGGAAATAAGAACGTTGCGGACCCTGGATCCGATGCGAGCTCGCGGTCGAGTTCGTAAGTACAGTACCTTGTTTCTTGACGCAAAGGCGGGTGCGGGATTTCAGCGGCTCTTCGACAGAAGAGCGAGGCGGCGTCCGGGGCTCCCACACTTCACGAGGGTGTCTGATCTTCAGGCTTACGACAAGAGCGGGGTGTTGCAGGTGGCGGGTGAACAAAGCGGGGCAGCCGGGCACGCAGATGCGTCCGGGCTGTCCGAGGCTTGGAGATGCTCACAACGCCGATTCCGGCGGGAGGGTGAAGGTGCACAGCGAGCCTCCACGAGCGAGGTGACGGGGCAGCCCAGCACAGCGTAGGGGGAGCGGCTCCGATCGAGCGAGGCTCTTCCCAAGGCGGGGGCGGCTAAGCAGTCCTGGTCACGGCTCAGGGAGGGACTGGGCACGAGGGTCACTGCTCCGGCGAGGGAAAGGACACCACAGTCCAGCAGCAGGCGAGTGAAGATCAGGTAGAGCCCAATGGTCCTGGGGCTCAGTTCAGGGGGCAAGCTCAGTTCCAAGCCCTTGGAGATCGTTTTGGAAAAGCACAAGTCTTGAAAGTAAAAGTAAAGTAAAAGTCTTCAGCAACAGTTTCTCTTCTCTCCTTTGGCAGCAAGGTCACCACTGCAGGCCAATCCCCCAGGATAGGGACAGTCTTCCTCCTACAGCTTTCCCGGTGCCTCCTCCTCAGGCAGAGATTCTTCTTGGTCAAAAGCGGATCTAGTTTCTTAGGAGCAGGGCTCCTCCATTTATACCACAAATCTTTTGTTCTCCCAGGCCAGGGGGGCCCTTGCCTAGTTCAGTCCGGTTTCTGAGCACTTTGTTTACGTGATGCAGGCTTCTCCTTTCAGAGTGCAGGGCAGAGTCATCAGACGCTCCACAGGGGGTGGAGCCGGCATCGAGGTAGCGGAGCACTGTCCTATTCAGAACCTAGGAGCACTCCTCCCACCCATCTACCTGTCGATCGTCCTATTCATACCAGGCTACCTAGCCCTGCCCATCTGGGTTCCCCCAGCCCTGTCACTCACACCAGCCAGACATCAGATACACAACACGCAGAGGCGGCTGAAAGGTTTAGGCAAGCAAAGGCCAACTTTCTAAAAGCGGCATTTGCAAACCCGGAATATTAAAATAAACCTTGCGAAGAGATGTACCTTACTATTCCGAGTTCAGGCATACTAAACTCGATCTCCTACCATGATCCCTGGGTCGGTTAGGATCATAGGGTGTAATAATCCAGGCCGCCCATACTGGCCTATGAGAACAGGGTAGCCTTGCAGTAGTGAACAACAAGATGGCGGTAATTCACTACTAGGACATGCCACGCATCCAGGCTTGTCCTACCTTAGACGTACAATGCACCCTGCCCGTGGGCCTACCAGAGGGGTGACTAACATGCAGCTAAGGGAAGGGTTTAGGGACTGGCAAGTGGGGGCACTTGCCGGTCAGCATGTCAGTACCAGACTGCACGCAGGTTCTGCGATGGCAGACCTCCGATATATTTTACCGGCCGCTTCTGTGGGTGGCACAACCCGTGCTGCAAGCCCACCAGCGGTGTTCGTATTTACATGCCCTGTCGCCCCAGGCGCACTGTACTGGGGTCTGATAGTAAACCAAACAATCCAATCATGGAATCCAACCAACATATACAATTTACATAGGGAGCACTCGCACCGCGACACTGGTTGGCAGTGGCACAGCGCGCTGAGCGGCCAACACCATAAAAACACATGAGGCACAGTGACAAAAAGAGGAAGGGAGACTCACGCCAAGGTGCCAGGTCTAACACTCTCTCTACTACTCACTCTCTACTATTCTCTACTACTCCCTCTACTACTCTTTACTACTCTCTACCACTCAGGTCAGCAGAGCTGTTGTAGAGCCCGAGAACCAGATCAGCAGAGCTGCTCTGTAGCCTAAGAACTAGGTCAGCAGAGCTGCTCTAGAGCCAGAGAACCAGGTCAGCAGACCTGCTGTAGAGCCAGAGAAACCACGTCAGCAGAGCTGCTTTAGAGGGAGTGAACCAGGTCAGCAGAGCTGCTATAGAGCCAGAGAACCAGGTCAGCAGAGCTGTTCTAGCTGACACTGACTGGCTGACACTGACTGACTGAAACTGACTGATTGACACTGACTGACACTGATTGACTGAAACTGACTGACTGACACTGACTGACACTGATTGACTGACACTGATGGACACTGATTGACTGACACTGACTGACTGACTGACACTGACACTGACTGACACTGACTGACTAACACTGACTGACACTGACTGACTACTCTCTACTACTCTACTACTCACTCTCTACTACTCTCTACTACTCTCTCTTTACTACTCACTCTCTACTACTCACTCTCTACTACTCTCTACTACTCACTCTGTACTATTCTTCTACTCTCTACTACTCACTCTCTACTATTCACTCTCTACTACTCACTCTCTACCACTCTCTACTATTCACTCTCTACTAGTCACTCTCTACTACTCACTCTACTACTCTCTACTACTCTCTACCACTCACTCTCTACTACTCTACTAGTCACTCTCTACTACTCTCTCTCTACTACTCACTCTCTACTACTCTACTACTCTCTACTACTCACTCTCCACTACTCACCCTCTACTACTCTCTACCACTCACTCTCTACTACTCACTCGCTACTACTCTCTACTACTCACTCTCTACTACTCACTCTCTACTACTCACTCTCTTCTACTCTCTCTCTACTACTCTCTACTACTACTCTCTACTATTCACACTGTACTGCTCACTCTCTACTACTCTCTACTACTCACTCTACTACTCTCTACTACTCACTCTACTACTCTCTACTACTCTGTACCACTCACTCTCTACTACTCTACTAGTCACTCTCTACTACTCTCTCTCTACTACTCACTCTCTACTACTCTACTACTCTCTACTACTCACTCTCTACTACTCACCCTCTACTACTCTCTACTACTCACTCTCTACTACTCACTCGCTACTACTCTCTACTACTCACTCTCTACTTCTCACTCTCTACTACTCACTCTCTACTACTCTCTCTCTACTACTCTCTACTACTACTCTCTACTATTCACACTGTACTGCTCACTCTCTACTACTCTCTACCACTCACTCTCTACTACTCTACTACTCACGCTCCACTACTCTCTACTACTCTCTCTCTACTACTCACTCTCTACTACTCACTCTACTACTCTCTACTACTCACTATCTACTACTCTCTCTCTACTACTCACTCTCTACTACTCACTCTCTACTATTCACTCTCTACTACTCACGCTCTTCTAGTCACTCTACTACTCGCTCTCTACTACTCTCTACTACTCACTCGCCACTACTCACTCTCTACTACTCGCTCGCTACTACTCACTCTCTACCACTCTACTACTCTCTCTACTACTGTCTCTACTACTCACTCTCTACTACTCACTCTCTACTATTCACTCTCTACTACTCTACTACTCTCTACTACTCTCTCTACTACTCACTCTCTACTATTCTCTACTACTCCCTCTACTACTCTTTACTACTCTCTACCACTCACTCTCTACTACTCTACTACTCACTCTCTACTACTTTCTCTACTACTCACTCTCTACTACTCTCTACTACTCATTCTCTACTACTCTCTATCTACCACTCTTTCTCTACTACTCACTCTCTACTACTCACTCTCTACTACTCTCTACTGCTCACTCTCCACCACTCACTCTCTACTACTCGCTCTTAACTACTCTCTACTACTCACTCTACTACTCACTCTCTACTACTCTCTACTACTCACTCTCTACTACACACTCTCTACTACTTGCTCTCTACTACTCGCTCTCTACTACTTTCTAGTACTCACTCTACTACTCACTCACTACTACTCTCTACTACTCACTCTCTACTACTCTCTACTACTCACTCTCTACTACTCCACTATTCTTTACTACTCACTCTCTACTACTCTACTACTCTCTACTACTATCTCTCTACTACTCACTCTACTACTCTCTACTACTCTCTACCACTCACTCTCTACTACTCTACTAGTCACTCTCTACTACTGTCTCTCTACTACTCACTCTCTACTACTCTACTACTCTCTACTACTCACTCTCTACTACTCACCCTCTACTACTCTCTACTACTCACTCTCTACTACTCACTTGCTACTACTCTTTACTACTCACTCTCTACTACTCACTCTCTACTACTCTCTCTCTACTACTCTCTAATACTACTCTCTACTATTCACACTGTACTGCTCACTCTCTACTACTCACTCTACTACTCTCTACTACTCTCTACCACCCACTCTCTACTACTCTACTACTCACGCTCTACTACTCTCTACTACTCTCTCTCTACTACTCACTCTCTACTACTCACTCTACTACTCTCTACTACTCACTATCTACTACTCTCTCTCTACTACTCACTCTCTACTACTCACTCTCTACTATTTACTCTCTACTACTCACGCTCTTCTACTCACTCTCTACTACTCGCTCTCTACTACTCTCTACTACTCACTCGCCACTACTCACTCTCTACTACTCGCTCGCTACTACTAACTCTCTACCACTCTACTACTCTCTCTACTACTCACTCTCTACTACTCTACTACTCTCTACTACTCTCTCTTCTACTCACTCTCTACTATTCTCTACTACTCCCTCTACTACTCTTTACTACTCTCTACCACTCAGGTCAGCAGAGCTGTTGTAGAGCCCGAGAACCAGATCAGCAGATCTGCTCTGTAGCCTAAGAACTAGGTCAGCAGAGCTGCTCTAGAGCCAGAGAACCAGGTCAGCAGACCTGCTGTAGAGCCAGAGAAACCAGGTCAGCAGAGCTGCTTTAGAGGGAGTGAACCAGGTCAGCAGAGCTGCTTTAGAGCCAGAGAACCAGGTCAGCAGAGCTGTTCTAGCTGACACTGACTGGCTGACACTGACTGACTGACACTGACTGATTGACACTGACTGACACTGATTGACTGAAACTGACTGACTGACACTGACTGACACTGATTGACTGACACTGATGGACACTGATTGACTGACACTGATTGACTGACTGACACTGACACTGACTGACACTGACTGACTAACACTGACTGACACTGACTGACTACTCTCCACTACTCTACTACTCACTCTCTACTACTCTCTACTACTCTCTCTTTACTACTCACTCTCTACTACTCACTCTCTACTACTCTCTACTACTCACTCTCTACTATTCTTCTACTCTCTACTACTCACTCTCTACTACTCTCTACTACTCACTCTCTACTACTCACTCTCTACCACTCTCTACTATTCACTCTCTACTAGTCACTCTCTACTACTCACTCTACTACTCTCTACCACTCACTCTCTACTACTCTACTAGTCACTCTCTACTACTCTCTCTCTCTACTACTCACTCTCTACTACTCTACTACTCTCTACTACTCACTCTCTACCACTCACCCTCTACTACTCTCTACTACTCACTCTCTACTACTCACTCGCTACTACTCTCTACTACTCACTCTCTACTACTCACTCTCTTCTACTCTCTCTCTACTACTCTCTACTACTACTCTCTACTATTCACACTGTACTGCTCACTCTCTACTACTCTCTACTACTCACTCTACTACTCTCTACTACTCACTCTTCTACTCTCTACTACTCTCTACCACTCACTCTCTACTACTCTACTAGTCACTCTCTACTACTCTCTCTCTACTACTCACTCTCTACTACTCTACTACTCTCTACTACTCACTCTCTACTACTCACCCTCTACTACTCTCTACTACTCACTCTCTACTACTCACTCGCTACTACTCTCTACTACTCACTCTCTACTACTCACTCTCTACTACTCACTCTCTACTACTCTCTCTCTACTACTCTCTACTACTACTCTCTACTATTCACACTGTACTGCTCACTCTCTACTACTCTCTACTACTCACTCTACTACTCTCTACTACTCTCTACCACTCACTCTCTACTACTCTACTACTCACGCTCTACTACTCTCTACTACTCTCTCTCTACTACTCACTCTACTACTCTCTACTACTCACTATCTACTACTCTCTCTCTACTAGTCACTCTCTACTACTCACTCTCTACTACTCACTCTCTACTATTCACTCTCTACTACTCACGCTCTTCTAGTCTCTCTCTACTACTTGCTCTCTACTACTCTCTACTACTCACTCGCCACTACTCACTCTCTACTACTCACTCGCTACTACTCACTCTCTACCACTCTACTACTCTCTCTACTACTCTCTCTACTACTCACTCTCTACTACTCACTCTCTACTATCCACTCTCTACTACTCTACTACTCTCTACTACTCTCTTTACTACTCACTCTCTACTATTCTCTACTACTCCCTCTACTACTCTTTACTACTCTCTACCACTCACTCTCTACTACTCACTCTCTACTACTCTCTCTACTACTCACTCTCTACTACTCTCTATCTACCACTCTTTCTCTACTACTCACTCTCTACTACTCACTCTCTACTACTCTCTACTGCTCACTCTCCACCACTCACTCTCTACTACTCGCTCTTATTTACTCTCTACTACTCACTCTACTACTCACTCTCTACTACTCTCTACCACTCACTCTCTACTACTCTACTAGTCACTCTCTACTACCGTCTCTCTACTACTCACTCTCTACTACTCTACTACTCTCTACTACTCACTCTCTACTACTCACCCTCTACTACTCTCTACTACTCACTCTCTACTACTCACTCGCTACTACTCTCTACTACTCACTCTCTACTACTCACTCTCTACTACTCTCTCTCTACTACTCTCTAATACTACTCTCTACTCTTCACACTGTACTGCTCACTCTCTACTACTCACTCTACTACTCTCTACTACTCTCTACCACCCACTCTCTACTACTCTACTACTCACGCTCTACTACTCTCTACTACTCTCTCTCTACTACTCACTCTCTACTACTCACTCTACTACTCTCTACTACTCACTATCTACTACTCTCTCTCTACTACTCACTCTCTACTACTCACTCTCTACTATTCACTCTCTACTACTCACGCTCTTCTACTCACTCTCTACTACTCGCTCTCTACTACTCTCTACTACTCACTTGCCACTACTCACTCTCTACTACTCGCTCGCTACTACTCACTCTCTACCACTCTACTACTCTCTCTACTACTCACTCTCTACTACTCTACTACTCTCTACTACTCTCTCTACTACTCACTCTCTACTATTCTCTACTACTCCCTCTACTACTCTTTACTACTCTCTACCACTCAGGTCAGCAGAGCTGTTGTAGAGCCCGAGAACCAGATCAGCAGAGCTGCTCTGTAGCATAAGAACTAGGTCAGCAGAGCTGCTCTAGAGCCAGAGAACCAGGTCAGCAGACCTGCTGTAGAGCCAGAGAAACCAGGTCAGCAGAGCTGCTTTAGAGGGAGTGAACCAGGTCAGCAGAGCTGCTTTAGAGCCAGAGAACCAGGTCAGCAGAGCTGTTCTAGCTGACACTGACTGGCTGACACTGACTGACTGACACTGACTGATTGACACTGACTGACACTGATTGACTGAAACTGACTGACTGACACTGACTGACACTGATTGACTGACACTGATGGACACTGATTGACTGACACTGACTGACTGACTGACACTGACACTGACTGACACTGACTGACTAACACTGACTGACACTGACTGACTACTCTCTACTACTCTACTACTCACTCTCTACTACTCTCTACTACTCTCTCTTTACTACTCACTCTCTACTACTCACTCTCTACTACTCTCTACTACTCACTCTCTACTATTCTTCTACTCTCTACTACTCACTCTCTACTACTCTCTACTACTCACTCTCTACTACTCACTCTCTACCACTCTCTACTATTCACTCTCTACTAGTCACTCTCTACTACTCACTCTACTACTCTCTACTACTCTCTACCACTCACTCTCTACTACTCTACTAGTCACTCTCTACTACTCTCTCTCTACTACTCACTCTCTACTACTCTACTACTCTCTACTACTCACTCTCTACTACTCACCCTCTACTACTCTCTACTACTCACTCTCTACTACTCACTCGCTACTACTCTCTACTACTCACTCTCTACTACTCACTCTCTACTACTCACTCTCTACTACTCTCTCTCTACTACTCTCTACTACTACTCTCTACTATTCACACTGTACTGCTCACTCTCTACTACTCTCTACTACTCACTCTACTACTCTCTACTACTCTCTACCACTCACTCTCTACTACTCTACTACTCACGCTCTACTACTCTCTACTACTTTCTCTCTACTACTCACTCTCTACTACTCACTCTACTACTCTCTACTACTCACTATCTACTACTCTCTCTCTACTACTCACTCTCTACTACTCACTCTCTACTACTCATTCTCTACTATTCACTCTCTACTACTCACGCTCTTCTAGTCACTCTCTACTACTCGCTCTCTACTACTCTCTACTACTCACTCGCCACTACTCACTCTCTACTACTCGCTCGCTACTACTCACTCTCTACCACTCTGCTACTCTCTCTACTACTCTCTCTACTACTCACTCTCTACTACTCACTCTCTACTATCCACTCTCTACTACTCTACTACTCTCTACTACTCTCTCTACTACTCACTCTCTACTATTCTCTACTACTCCCTCTACTACTCTTTACTACTCTCTACCACTCACTCTCTACTACTCACTCTCTACTACTCTCTCTACTACTCACTCTCTACTACTCTCTACTACTCACTCTCTACTACTCTCTATCTACCACTCTTTCTCTACTACTCACTCTCTACTACTCACTCTCTAATACTCTCTACTGCTCACTCTCCACCACTCACTCTCTACTACTCGCTCTTAACTACTCTCTACTACTCACTCTACTACTCACTCTCCACTACTCTCTACTACTCACTCTCTACTACACACTCTCTACTACTTGCTCTCTACTACTCGCTCTCTACTACTTTCTAGTACTCACTCTACTACTCACTCACTACTACTTTCTACTACTCACTCTCTACTACTCTCTACTACTCACTCTCTACTACTCCACTATAGTTTACTACTCACTCTCTACTACTCTACTACTCTCTACTACTATCTCTCCACTACTCACTCTACTACTCTCTACTACTCTCTACCACTCACTCTCTACTACTCTACTAGTCACTCTCTACTACTGTCTCTCTAATACTCACTCTCTACTACTCTACTACTCTCTACTACTCACTCTCTACTACTCACCCTCTACTACTCTCTACTACTCACTCTCTACTACTCACTCGCTACTACTCTCTACTACTCACTCTCTACTACTCACTCTCTACTACTCTCTCTCTACTACTCTCTAATACTACTCTCTACTATTCAAACTGTACTGCTCACTCTCTACTACTCACTCTACTACTCTCTACTACTCTCTACCACCCACTCTCTACTACTCTACTACTCACGCTCTACTACTCTCTACTACTCTCTCTCTACTACTCACTCTCTACTACTCACTCTACTACTCTCTACTACTCACTATCTACTACTCTCTCTCTACTACTCACTCTCTACTACTCACTCTCTACTACTCACTCGCCACTACTCACTCTCTACTACTCGCTCGCTACTACTCACTCTCTACCACTCTACTACTCTCTCTACTACTCACTCTCTACTACTCTACTACTCTCTACTACTCTCTCTACTACTCACTCTCTACTATTCTCTACTACTCCCTCTACTACTCTTTACTACTCTCTACCACTCAGGTCAGAAGAGCTGTTGTAGAGCCCGAGAACCAGATCAGCAGAGCTGCTCTGTAGCATAAGAACTAGGTCAGCAGAGCTGCTCTAGAGCCAGAGAACCAGGTCAGCAGACCTGCTGTAGAGCCAGAGAAACCAGGTCAGCAGAGCTGCTTTAGAGGGAGTGAACCAGGTCAGCAGAGCTGCTTTAGAGCCAGAGAACCAGGTCAGCAGAGCTGTTCTAGCTGACACTGACTGGCTGACACTGACTGACTGACACTGACTGATTAACACTGACTGACACTGATTGACTGAAACTGACTGACTGACACTGACTGACACTGATAGACTGACACTGATGGACACTGATTGACTGACACTGACTGACTGACTGACACTGACACTGACTGACACTGACTGACTAACACTGACTGACACTGACTGACTACTCTATACTACTCTACTACTCACTCTCTACTACTCTCTACTACTCTCTCTTTACTACTCACTCTCTACTACTCACTCTCTACTACTCTCTACTACTCACTCTCTACTATTCTTCTACTCTCTACTACTCACTCTCTACTACTCTCTACTACTATCTCTCTACTACTCACTCTCTACCACTCTCTACTATTCACTCTCTACTAGTCACTCTCTACTACTCACTCTACTACTCTCTACTACTCTCTACCACTCACTCTCTACTACTCTACTAGTCACTCTCTACTACTCTCTCTCTACTACTCACTCTCTACTACTCTACTACTCTCTACTACTCACTCTCTACTACTCACCCTTTACTACTCTCTACTACTCACTCTCTACTACTCACTCGCTACTACTCTCTACTACTCACTCTCTACTACTCACTCTCTGCTACTCACTCTCTTCTACTCTCTCTCTACTACTCTCTACTACTACTCTCTACTATTCACACTGTACTGCTCACTCTCTACTACTCTCTACTACTCACTCTACTACTCTCTACTACTCACTCTTCTACTCTCTACTACTCTCTACCACTCACTCTCTACTACTCTACTAGTCACTCTCTACTACTCTCTCTCTACTACTCACTCTCTACTACTCTACTACTCTCTACTACTCACTCTTTACTACTCACCCTCTACTACTCTCTACTACTCACTCTCTACTACTCACTCGCTACTACTCTCTACTACTCACTCTCTACTACTCACTCTCTACTACTCACTCTCTACTACTCTCTCTCTACTACTCTCTACTACTACTCTCTACTATTCACACTGTACTGCTCACTCTCTACTACTCTCTACTACTCACTCTACTACTCTCTACCACTCACTCTCTACTACTCTACTACTCACGCTCTACTACTCTCTACTACTCTCTCTCTACTACTCACTCTCTACTACGCACTCTACTACTCTCTACTACTCACTATCTACTACTCTCTCTCTACTACTCACTCTCTACTACTCACTCTCTACTACTCACTCTCTACTATTCACTCTCTACTACTCACGCTCTTCTAGTCACTCTCTACTACTCGCTCTCTACTACTCTCTACTACTCACTCGCCACTACTCACTCTCTACTACTCGCTCGCTACTACTCACTCTCTACCACTCTACTACTCTCTCTAATACTCTCTCTACTACTCACTCTCTACTACTCACTCTCTACTATCCACTCTCTACTACTCTACTACTCTCTACTACTCTCTCTACTACTCACTCTCTACTATTCTCTACTACTCCCTCTACTACTCTTTACTACTCTCTACCACTCACTCTCTACTACTCACTCTCTACTACTCTCTCTACTACTCACTCTCTACTACTCTCTACTACTCACTCTCTACTACTCTCTATCTACCACTCTTTCTCTACTACTCACTCTCTACTACTCACTCTCTACTACTCTCTACTGCTCACTCTCCACCACTCACTCTCTACTACTCGCTCTTAACTACTCTCTACTACTCACTCTACTACTCACTCTCTACTACTCTCTACCACTCACTCTCTACTACTCTACTAGTCACTCTCTACTACTGTCTCTCTACTACTCACTCTCTACTACTCTACTACTCTCTACTACTCACTCTCTACTACTCACCCTCTACTACTCTCTACTACTCACTCTCTACTACTCACTCGCTACTACTCTCTACTACTCACTCTCTACTACTCACTCTCTACTACTCTCTCTCTACTACTCTCTAATACTACTCTCTACTATTCACACTGTACTGCTCACTCTCTACTACTCACTCTACTACTCTCTACTACTCTCTACCACCCACTCTCTACTACTCTACTACTCACGCTCTACTACTCTCTACTACTCTCTCTCTACTACTCACTCTCTACTACTCACTCTACTACTCTCTACTACTCACTATCTACTACTCTCTCTCTACTACTCACTCTCTACTACTCACTCTCTACTATTCACTCTCTACTACTCACGCTCTTCTACTCACTCTCTACTACTCGCTCTCTACTACTCTCTACTACTCACTCGCCACTACTCACTCTCTACTACTCGCTCGCTACGACTCACTCTCTACCACTCTACTACTCTCTCTACTACTCACTCTCTACTACTCTACTACTCTCTACTACTCTCTCTACTACTCACTCTCTACTATTCTCTACTACTCCCTCTACTACTCTTTACTACTCTCTACCACTCAGGTCAGCAGAGCTGTTGTAGAGCCCGAGAACCAGATCAGCAGAGCTGCTCTGTAGCCTAAGAACTAGGTCAGCAGAGCTGCTCTAGAGCCAGAGAACCAGGTCAGCAGACCTGCTGTAGAGCCAGAGAAACCAGGTCAGCAGAGCTGCTTTAGAGGGAGTGAACCAGGCCAGCAGAGCTGCTTTAGAGCCAGAGAACCAGGTCAGCAGAGCTGTTCTAGCTGACACTGACTGGCTGACACTGACTGACTGACACTGACTGATTGACACTGACTGACACTGATTGACTGAAACTGACTGACTGACACTGACTGACACTGATTGACTGACACTGATGGACACTGATTGACTGACACTGACTGACTGACTGACACTGACACTGACTGACACTGACTGACTAACACTGACTGACACTGACTGACTACTCTCTACTACTCACTCTCTACTACTCTCTACTACTCTCTCTTTACTACTCACTCTCTACTACTCACTCTCTACTACTCTCTACTACTCACTCTCTACTATTCTTCTAGTCTCTACTACTCACTCTCTACTACTCTCTACTACTCACTCTCTACTACTCACTGTCTACCACTCTCTACTATTCACTCTCTACTAGTCACTCTCTACTACTCACTCTACTACTCTCTACTACTCTCTACCACTCACTCTCTACTACTCTACTAGTCACTCTCTACTACTCACTCTCTACTACTCTACTACTCTCTACTACTCACTCTCTACTACTCACCCTCTACTACTCTCTACTACTCACTCTCTACTACTCACTCGCTACTACTCTCTACTACTCACTCTCTACTACTCACTCTCTACTACTCACTCTCTTCTACTCTCTCTCTACTACTCTCTACTACTACTCTCTACTATTCACACTGTACTGCTCACTCTCTACTACTCTCTACTACTCACTTTACTACTCTCTACTACTCACTCTTCTACTCTCTACTACTCTCTATCACTCACTCTCTACTACTCTACTAGTCACTCTCTACTACTCTCTCTCTACTACTCACTCTCTACTACTCTACTACTCTCTACTACTCACTCTCTACTACTCACCCTCTACTACTCTCTACTACTCACTCTCTACTACTCACTCGCTACTACTCTCTACTACTCACTCTCTACTACTCACTCTCTACTTCTCACTCTCTACTACTCTCTCTCTACTGCTCTCTACTACTACTCTCTACTATTCACACTGTACTGCTCAGTCTCTACTACTCTCTACTACTCACTCTACTACTCTCTACTACTCTCTACCACTCACTCTCTACTACTCTACTACTCACGCTCTACTACTCTCTACTACTCTCTCTCTACTACTCACTCTCTACTACTCACTCTACTACTCTCTACTACTCACTATCTACTACTCTCTCTCTACTACTCACTCTCTACTACTCACTCTCTACGACTCACTCTCTACTATTCACTCTCTACTACTCACGCTCTTCTAGTCACTCTCTACTACTCGCTCTCTACTACTCTCTACTACTCACTCGCCACTACTCACTCTCTACTACTCGCTTGCTACTACTCACTCTCTACCACTCTACTGCTCTCTCTACTACTCTCTCTACTACTCACTCTCTACTACTCACTCTCTACTATCCACTCTCTACTACTCTACTACTCTCTACTACTCTCTCTACTACTCACTCTCTACTTTTCTCTACTACTCCCTCTACTACTCTTTACTACTCTCTACCACTCACTCTCTACTACTCACTCTCTACTACTCTCTCTACTACTCACTCTCTACTACTCTCTACTACTCACTCTCTACTACTCTCTATCTACCACTCTTTCTCTACTACTCACTCTCTACTACTCACTCTCTACTACTCTCTACTGCTCACTCTCCACCACTCACTCTCTACTACTCGCTCTTAACTACTCTCTACTACTCACTCTACTACTCACTCTCTACTACTCTCTACTACTCACTCTCTACTACACACTCTCTACTACTTGCTCTCTACTACTCGCTCTCTACTACTTTCTAGTACTCACTCTACTACTCACTCACTACTACTCTCTACTACTCACTCTCTACTACTCTCTACTACTCACTCTCTACTACTCCACTATTCTTTACTACTCACTCTCTACTACTCTACTACTCTCTACTACTATCTCTCTACTACTCACTCTACTACTCTCTACTACTCTCTACCACTCACTCTCTACTACTCTACTAGTCACTCTCTACTACTGTCTCTCTACTACTCACTCTCTACTACTCACTCTCTACTATTCACTCTCTACTACTCACGCTCTTCTACTCACTCTCTACTACTCGCTCTCTACTACTCTCTACTACTCACTCGCCACTACTCACTCTCTACTACTCGCTCGCTACGACTCACTCTCTACCACTCTACTACTCTCTCTACTACTCACTCTCTACTACTCTACTACTCTCTACTACTCTCTCTACTACTCACTCTCTACTATTCTCTACTACTCCCTCTACTACTCTTTACTACTCTCTACCACTCAGGTCAGCAGAGCTGTTGTAGAGCCCGAGAACCAGATCAGCAGAGCTGCTCTGTAGCCTAAGAACTAGGTCAGCAGAGCTGCTCTAGAGCCAGAGAACCAGGTCAGCAGACCTGCTGTAGAGCCAGAGAAACCAGGTCAGCAGAGCTGCTTTAGAGGGAGTGAACCAGGCCAGCAGAGCTGCTTTAGAGCCAGAGAACCAGGTCAGCAGAGCTGTTCTAGCTGACACTGACTGGCTGACACTGACTGACTGACACTGACTGATTGACACTGACTGACACTGATTGACTGAAACTGACTGACTGACACTGACTGACACTGATTGACTGACACTGATGGACACTGATTGACTGACACTGACTGACTGACTGACACTGACACTGACTGACACTGACTGACTAACACTGACTGACACTGACTGACTACTCTCTACTACTCACTCTCTACTACTCTCTACTACTCTCTCTTTACTACTCACTCTCTACTACTCACTCTCTACTACTCTCTACTACTCACTCTCTACTATTCTTCTAGTCTCTACTACTCACTCTCTACTACTCTCTACTACTCACTCTCTACTACTCACTGTCTACCACTCTCTACTATTCACTCTCTACTAGTCACTCTCTACTACTCACTCTACTACTCTCTACTACTCTCTACCACTCACTCTCTACTACTCTACTAGTCACTCTCTACTACTCACTCTCTACTACTCTACTACTCTCTACTACTCACTCTCTACTACTCACCCTCTACTACTCTCTACTACTCACTCTCTACTACTCACTCGCTACTACTCTCTACTACTCACTCTCTACTACTCACTCTCTACTACTCACTCTCTTCTACTCTCTCTCTACTACTCTCTACTACTACTCTCTACTATTCACACTGTACTGCTCACTCTCTACTACTCTCTACTACTCACTTTACTACTCTCTACTACTCACTCTTCTACTCTCTACTACTCTCTATCACTCACTCTCTACTACTCTACTAGTCACTCTCTACTACTCTCTCTCTACTACTCACTCTCTACTACTCTACTACTCTCTACTACTCACTCTCTACTACTCACCCTCTACTACTCTCTACTACTCACTCTCTACTACTCACTCGCTACTACTCTCTACTACTCACTCTCTACTACTCACTCTCTACTTCTCACTCTCTACTACTCTCTCTCTACTGCTCTCTACTACTACTCTCTACTATTCACACTGTACTGCTCAGTCTCTACTACTCTCTACTACTCACTCTACTACTCTCTACTACTCTCTACCACTCACTCTCTACTACTCTACTACTCACGCTCTACTACTCTCTACTACTCTCTCTCTACTACTCACTCTCTACTACTCACTCTACTACTCTCTACTACTCACTATCTACTACTCTCTCTCTACTACTCACTCTCTACTACTCACTCTCTACGACTCACTCTCTACTATTCACTCTCTACTACTCACGCTCTTCTAGTCACTCTCTACTACTCGCTCTCTACTACTCTCTACTACTCACTCGCCACTACTCACTCTCTACTACTCGCTTGCTACTACTCACTCTCTACCACTCTACTGCTCTCTCTACTACTCTCTCTACTACTCACTCTCTACTACTCACTCTCTACTATCCACTCTCTACTACTCTACTACTCTCTACTACTCTCTCTACTACTCACTCTCTACTTTTCTCTACTACTCCCTCTACTACTCTTTACTACTCTCTACCACTCACTCTCTACTACTCACTCTCTACTACTCTCTCTACTACTCACTCTCTACTACTCTCTACTACTCACTCTCTACTACTCTCTATCTACCACTCTTTCTCTACTACTCACTCTCTACTACTCACTCTCTACTACTCTCTACTGCTCACTCTCCACCACTCACTCTCTACTACTCGCTCTTAACTACTCTCTACTACTCACTCTACTACTCACTCTCTACTACTCTCTACTACTCACTCTCTACTACACACTCTCTACTACTTGCTCTCTACTACTCGCTCTCTACTACTTTCTAGTACTCACTCTACTACTCACTCACTACTACTCTCTACTACTCACTCTCTACTACTCTCTACTACTCACTCTCTACTACTCCACTATTCTTTACTACTCACTCTCTACTACTCTACTACTCTCTACTACTATCTCTCTACTACTCACTCTACTACTCTCTACTACTCTCTACCACTCACTCTCTACTACTCTACTAGTCACTCTCTACTACTGTCTCTCTACTACTCACTCTCTACTACTCTACTACTCTCTACTACTCACTCTCTACTACTCACCCTCTACTACTCTCTACTACTCACTCTCTACTACTCACTCGCTACTACTCTCTACTACTCACTCTCTACTACTCACTCTCTACTACTCTCTCTCTACTACTCTCTAATACTACTCTCTACTATTCACACTGTACTGCTCTCTCTCTACTACTCACTCTACTACTCTCTACCACCCACTCTCTACTACTCTACTACTCACGCTCTACTACTCTCTACTACTCTATCTCTACTACTCACTCTCTACTACTCACTCTACTACTCTCTACTACTCACTATCTACTACTCTCTCTCTACTACTCACTCTCTACTACTCACTCTCTACTATTCACTCTCTACTACTCACGCTCTTCTACTCACTCTCTACTACTCGCTCTCTACTACTCTCTACTACTCACTCGCCACTACTCACTCTCTACTACTCGCTCGCTACTACTCACTCTCTACCACTCTACTACTCTCTCTACTACTCACTCTCTACTACTCTACTACTCTCTACTACTCTCTCTACTACTCACTCTCTACTATTCTCTACTACTCCCTCTACTACTCTTTACTACTCTCTACCACTCAGGTCAGCAGAGCTGTTGTAGAGCCCGAGAACCAGATCAGCAGAGCTGCTCTGTAGCATACGAACTAGGTCAGCAGAGCTGCTCTAGAGCCAGAGAACCAGGTCAGCAGACCTGCTGTAGAGCCAGAGAAACCAGGTCAGCAGAGCTGCTTTAGAGGGAGTGAACCAGGTCAGCAGAGCTGCTTTAGAGCCAGAGAACCAGGTCAGCAGAGCTGTTCTAGCTGACACTGACTGGCTGACACTGACTGACTGACACTGACTGATTGACACTGACTGACACTGATTGACTGTAACTGACTGACTGACACTGACTGACACTGATTGACTGACACTGATGGACACTGATTGACTGACACTGACTGACTGACTGACACTGACACTGACTGACACTGACTGACTAACACTGACTGACACTGACTGACTACTCTCTACTACTCTACTACTCACTCTCTACTACTCTCTACTACTCTCTCTTTACTACTCACTCTCTACTACTCTCTACTACTCTCTCTACTACTCACTCTCTACTATTCTCTACCAGCCGCGGTCGGTAGTAGGAGTTCCTGCAAGGCGGTGACGTAGGGAGGGGGAGGGGCAGGGTGGGGGGTAGTAAACTATGGATTACGGAGGTTTACAGGTAATTAAACATGTAAATTAATAAAAACGAATTTCGTTGCGTGCACTGCATCGCATTTGGGGATGCAGTGCACACAACGAAATTCGTTTTATTATTTTATATGTTTACTTGCCTGTAAACCTCCGTAATCCATAGTTTACTACCCCCCACCCTTCCCCTCCCCCTCCCCACGTCACCGCCCTGCAGGAAATCCTACTACCGACTGCGGCTGTTCTCTACTACTCCCTCTACTACTCTTTACTACTCTCTACCACTCAGGTCAGCAGAGCTGTTTTAGAGCCCGAGAACCAGATCAGCAGAGCTGCTCTGTAGCCTAAGAACTAGGTCAGCAGAGCTGCTCTAGAGCCAGAGAACCAGGTCAGCAGACCTGCTGTAGAGCCAGAGAAACCAGGTCAGCAGAGCTGCTTTAGAGGGAGTGAACCAGGTCAGCAGAGCTGCTTTAGAGCCAGAGAACCAGGTCAGCAGAGCTGTTCTAGCTGACACTGACTTGCTGACACTGACTGACTGACACTGACTGATTGACACTGACTGACACTGATTGACTGAAACTGACTGACTGACACTGACTGACACTGATTGACTGACACTGATGGACACTGATTGACTGACACTGACTGACTGACTGACACTGACACTGACTGACACTGACTGACTAACACTGACTGACACTGACTGACTACTCTCTACTCTCTACTACTCACTCTCTACTACTCTCTACTACTCTCTCTTTACTACTCACTCTCTACTACTCACTCTCTACTACTCTCTACTACTCACTCTCTACTATTCTTCTACTCTCTACTACTCACTCTCTACTACTCTGTACTACTCACTCTCTACTACTCACTCTCTACTACTCACTCTCTACCACTCTCTACTATTCACTCTCTACTACTCACTCTCTACTACTCACTCTACTACTCTCTACTACTCTCTACCACTCACTCTCTACTACTCACTCTCTACTACTCACTCTCTACTACTCACTCTCTACTACTCACTCTCTTCTACTCTCTCTCAAATACTCTCTATTACTACTCTCTACTATTCACACTGTACTGCTCACTCTCTACTACTCTCTACTACTCACTCTACTACTCTCTACTACTCACTCTCTACTACTCACCCTCTACTACTCTCTACTACTCACTCTCTACTACTCACTCGCCACTACTCTCTACTACTCACTCTCTACCTCTCACTCTCTACTACTCTACTAGTCACTCTCTACTACTCTCTCTCTACTACTCACTCTCTACTACTCCACTACTCTCTACTACTCACTCTCTACTACTCACCCTCTACTACTCTCTACTACTCACTCTCTACTACTCACTCGCTACCACTCTCTACTACTCACTCTCTACTACTCACTCTCTACTACTCACTCTCTATTACTCTCTCTCTACTACTCTCTACTACTACTCTCTACTATTCACACTGTACTGCTCACTCTCTACTACTCTCTACTACTCACTCTACTACTCTCTACTACTCTCTACCACTCACTCTCTACTACTCTACTACTCACTCTACTACTCTCTACTACTCACTATCTACTACTCTCTCTCTACTACTCACTCTCTACTACTCACTCTCTACTACTCACTCTCTACTATTCACTCTCTACTACTCACGCTCTTCTAGTCACTCTCTACTATTCGCTCTCTACTACTCTCTACTACTCACTCGCCACTACTCACTCTCTACTACTCACTCGCTACTACTCACTCTCTACCACTCTACTACTCTCTCTACTACTCTCTCTACTACTCACTCTCTACTACTCACTCTCTACTATTCACTCTCTACTACTCTACTACTCTCTACTACTCTCTCTACTACTCACTCTCTACTATTCTCTACTACTCCCTCTACTACTCTTTACTACTCTCTACCACTCACTCTCTACTACTCTACTACTCACTCTCTACTACTCTCTCTACTACTCACTCTCTACTACTCTCTACTACTCACTCTACTACTCTCTCTCTACCACTCTTTCTCTACTACTCACTCTCTACTACTCACTCTCTACTACTCTCTACTGCTCACTCTCCACCACTCACTCTCTACTACTCGCTCTTAACTACTCTCTACTACTCACTCTACTACTCACTCTCTACTACTCTCTACTACTCACTCTCTACTACACACTCTCTACTACTTGCTCTCTACTACTCGCTCTCTACTACTTTATAGTACTCACTCTACTTCTCACTCACTACTACTCTCTACTACTCACTCTCTACTACTCTCTACTACTCACTCTCTACTACTCCACTATTCTTTACTACTCACTCTCTACTACTCTACTACTCTCTACTACTATCTCTCTACTACTCACTCTCTACTACTGACTCTCTACTACTCACTCTCTACTTCTCACTCTCTACTACTCTCTCTCTGCTAGTCACTCTCTATTACTCTCTAGTACTCACTCTCTACTACTCTCTACTACTCACTCTTTGCTACTCTCTACTACTCACTCTCTACTACTCTACTACTCTCTGTTACTCTCTACTACTCACTCTCTACCACTCTCTACTACTCACTCTACTACTCTCTACTACTCATTCTCTACTACTCACTCTCTACTACTCTCTACTAATGCTCTCTAATACTCACTCTCTAATACTCACTCTACTACTCTCTACTACTCTCTACCACTCACTCTCTACTACTCTACTACTCACTCTCTACTACTCTCTACTACTCTCTCTCTACTACTCCCTCTCTACTAATCACTCTACTACTCACTCGGTACTACTCTCTCTCTACTACTCACTCTCTACTATTCACTCTCTACTACTTGCTCTCTACTATGCTCTGCTACTCACTCTTCACTACTCACTCTCTACTACTCGCTCTCTACTACTCTCTACTACTTACTCTCTACTACTCACTCTCTACTACTCACTCTCTACTACTCTACTACTCTCTACTACTCTCTCTACTACTCACTCTCTACTACTCACTCTCTACTACTCTACTACTCTCTACTACTCTCTCTACTAATCACTCTCTATTACTCTCTACTACTCACTCTACTACTCCCTACTACTCTCTACCACTCACTCTCTACTACTCTACTACTCACTCTCTACTGCTCTTTACTACTCTCTCTCTACTACTCTCTCTACTACTCACTCTCTACTACTCTCTACTACTCACTCTCTACTGCTCTTTACTACTCTCTACTCTCTACTACTCTCTCTACTACTCTCTACTACTCTCTCTTTACTACTCACTCTCTACTACTCACTCTCTACTACTCTCTACTACTCACTCTCTACTATTCTTCTACTCTCTACTACTCACTCTCTACTACTCTGTACTACTCACTCTCTACTACTCACTCTCTACTACTCACTCTCTACCACTCTCTACTATTCACTCTCTACTACTCACTCTCTACTACTCACTCTACTACTCTCTACTACTCTCTACCACTCACTCTCTACTACTCACTCTCTACTACTCACTCTCTACTACTCACTCTCTACTACTCACTCTCTTCTACTCTCTCTCAAATACTCTCTATTACTACTCTCTACTATTCACACTGTACTGCTCACTCTCTACTACTCTCTACTACTCACTCTACTACTCTCTACTACTCACTCTCTACTACTCACCCTCTACTACTCTCTACTACTCACTCTCTACTACTCACTCGCCACTACTCTCTACTACTCACTCTCTACCTCTCACTCTCTACTACTCTACTAGTCACTCTCTACTACTCTCTCTCTACTACTCACTCTCTACTACTCCACTACTCTCTACTACTCACTCTCTACTACTCACCCTCTACTACTCTCTACTACTCACTCTCTACTACTCACTCGCTACCACTCTCTACTACTCACTCTCTACTACTCACTCTCTACTACTCACTCTCTATTACTCTCTCTCTACTACTCTCTACTACTACTCTCTACTATTCACACTGTACTGCTCACTCTCTACTACTCTCTACTACTCACTCTACTACTCTCTACTACTCTCTACCACTCACTCTCTACTACTCTACTACTCACTCTACTACTCTCTACTACTCACTATCTACTACTCTCTCTCTACTACTCACTCTCTACTACTCACTCTCTACTACTCACTCTCTACTATTCACTCTCTACTACTCACGCTCTTCTAGTCACTCTCTACTATTCGCTCTCTACTACTCTCTACTACTCACTCGCCACTACTCACTCTCTACTACTCACTCGCTACTACTCACTCTCTACCACTCTACTACTCTCTCTACTACTCTCTCTACTACTCACTCTCTACTACTCACTCTCTACTATTCACTCTCTACTACTCTACTACTCTCTACTACTCTCTCTACTACTCACTCTCTACTATTCTCTACTACTCCCTCTACTACTCTTTACTACTCTCTACCACTCACTCTCTACTACTCTACTACTCACTCTCTACTACTCTCTCTACTACTCACTCTCTACTACTCTCTACTACTCACTCTACTACTCTCTCTCTACCACTCTTTCTCTACTACTCACTCTCTACTACTCACTCTCTACTACTCTCTACTGCTCACTCTCCACCACTCACTCTCTACTACTCGCTCTTAACTACTCTCTACTACTCACTCTACTACTCACTCTCTACTACTCTCTACTACTCACTCTCTACTACACACTCTCTACTACTTGCTCTCTACTACTCGCTCTCTACTACTTTATAGTACTCACTCTACTTCTCACTCACTACTACTCTCTACTACTCACGCTCTACTACTCTCTACTACTCACTCTCTACTACTCCACTATTCTTTACTACTCACTCTCTACTACTCTACTACTCTCTACTACTATCTCTCTACTACTCACTCTCTACTACTGACTCTCTACTACTCACTCTCTACTTCTCACTCTCTACTACTCTCTCTCTGCTACTCACTCTCTATTACTCTCTAGTACTCACTCTCTACTACTCTCTACTACTCACTCTTTGCTACTCTCTACTACTCACTCTCTACTACTCTACTACTCTCTGTTACTCTCTACTACTCACTCTCTACCACTCTCTACTACTCACTCTACTACTCTCTACTACTCATTCTCTACTACTCACTCTCTACTACTCTCTACTAATGCTCTCTAATACTCACTCTCTAATACTCACTCTACTACTCTCTACTACTCTCTACCACTCACTCTCTACTACTCTACTACTCACTCTCTACTACTCTCTACTACTCTCTCTCTACTACTCCCTCTCTACTAATCACTCTACTACTCACTCGGTACTACTCTCTCTCTACTACTCACTCTCTACTATTCACTCTCTACTACTTGCTCTCTACTATGCTCTGCTACTCACTCTTCACTACTCACTCTCTACTTCTCGCTCTCTACTACTCTCTACTACTTACTCTCTACTACTCACTCTCTACTACTCACTCTCTACTACTCTACTACTCTCTACTACTCTCTCTACTACTCACTCTCTACTACTCTACTACTCTCTACTACTCTCTCTACTAATCACTCTCTATTACTCTCTACTACTCACTCTACTACTCCCTACTACTCTCTACCACTCACTCTCTACTACTCTACTACTCACTCTCTACTGCTCTTTACTACTCTCTCTCTACTACTCTCTCTACTACTCACTCTCTACTACTCTCTACTACTCACTCTCTACTGCTCTTTACTACTCTCTCTCTACTACTCTCTCTACTACTCACTCTCTACTACTCTCTACTACTCACTCTCTAATACTCACTCTCTACTACTCCCCACTACTCACTCTCCACTACTCACTCTCTACTACTCACTCTCTACTACTCTCTACTACTCACTCTACTACTCACTCTCTACTAGTCTACTGCTCTCTTCTACTCTCTCTACTACTCACTCTCTACTACTCTCTACTACTCACTCTCGACTACACACTCTTGACAACTTGCTCTCTACTACTCGCTCTCTACTACTCTCTACTACTCACTCTACTACACACTCTCTACTACTCCCTACTACTCACTCTACTACTCACTCACTACTACTCTCTACTACTCACTCTCTACTACTCTCTACTACTCACTCTCTACTACTCCACTATTCTTTACTACTCACTCTCTACTACTCTACTACTCTCTACTACTATCTCTCTACTACTCACTCTCTACTACTGACTCTCTACTACTCACTCTCTACTTCTCACTCTCTACTACTCTCTCTCTGCTACTCACTCTCTACTACTCTCTAGTACTCACTCTCTACTACTCTCTACTACTCACTCTTTGCTACTCTCTACTACTCACTCTCTACTACTCTACTACTCTCTGTTACTCTCTACTACTCACTCTCTACCACTCTCTACTACTCACTCTACTACTCTCTACTACTCATTCTCTACTACTCACTCTCTACTACTCTCTACTAATGCTCTCTAATACTCACTCTCTAATATTCACTCTACTACTCTCTACTACTCTCTACCACTCACTCTCTACTACTCTACTACTCACTCTTTACTACTCTCTACTACTCTCTCTCTACTACTCCCTCTCTACTACTCACTCTACTACTCACTCTCTACTACTCTCTCTCTACTACTCACTCTCTACTATTCACTCTCTACTACTCGCTCTCTACTATGCTCTGCTACTCACTCTTCACTACTCACTCTCTACTACTCGCTCTCTACTACTCTCTACTACTTACTCTCTACTACTCACTCTCTACTACTCACTCTCTACTACTCTACTACTCTCTACTACTCTCTCTACTACCCACTCTCTACTACTCACTCTCTACTACTCTACTACTCTCTACTACTCTCTCTACTAATCACTCTCTATTACTCTCTACTACTCACTCTACTACTCCCTACTACTCTCTACTACTCACTCTCTACTACTCTACTACTCACTCTCTACTGCTCTTTACTACTCTCTCTCTACTACTCACTCTCTACTACTCTCTACTACTCACTCTCTAATACTCACTCTCTACTACTCCCCACTACTCACTCTCCACTACTCACTCTCTACTACTCACTCTCTACTACTCTCTACTACTCACTCTACTACTCACTCTCTACTAGTCTACTGCTCTCTTCTACTCTCTCTACTACTCACTCTCTACTACTCTCTACTACTCACTCTCGACTTCACACTCTTGACAACTTGCTCTCTACTACTCGCTCTCTACTACTCTCTACTACTCACTCTACTACACACTCTCTACTACTCCCTACTACTCACTCTACTACTCACTCTCTACTACTCTCTACTACTCACTCTCTACTACTCCACTACTCTCTACTACTCACTCTCTACTACTCTACTACTCCCTACTACTCTCTCTTTACTACTCACTCTCTACTTCCCACTCTCTACTACTCACTCTCTACTACTCTCTACTACTCACTCTCTACTACTCTCTCTCTACTACTCACTCTCTACTACTCACTCTCTACTACTCTCTACTACTCACTCTCTACTACTCTACTACTCTCTACTACTCTCTCTACTACTCACTCTCTACTACTCACTCTCTACTACTCTACTACTCTCTACTACTCTCTCTACTAATCACTCTCTATTACTCTCTACTACTCACTCTACTACTCCCTACTACTCTCTACCACTCACTCTCTACTACTCTACTACTCACTCTCTACTGCTCTTTACTACTCTCTCTCTACTACTCTCTCTACTACTCACTCTCTACTACTCTCTACTACTCACTCTCTACTGCTCTTTACTACTCTCTCTCTACTACTCTCTCTACTACTCACTCTCTACTACTCTCTACTACTCACTCTCTAATACTCACTCTCTACTACTCCCCACTACTCACTCTCCACTACTCACTCTCTACTACTCACTCTCTACTACTCTCTACTACTCACTCTACTACTCACTCTCTACTAGTCTACTGCTCTCTTCTACTCTCTCTACTACTCACTCTCTACTACTCTCTACTACTCACTCTCGACTACACACTCTTGACAACTTGCTCTCTACTACTCGCTCTCTACTACTCTCTACTACTCACTCTACTACACACTCTCTACTACTCCCTACTACTCACTCTACTACTCACTCACTACTACTCTCTACTACTCACTCTCTACTACTCTCTACTACTCACTCTCTACTACTCCACTATTCTTTACTACTCACTCTCTACTACTCTACTACTCTCTACTACTATCTCTCTACTACTCACTCTCTACTACTGACTCTCTACTACTCACTCTCTACTTCTCACTCTCTACTACTCTCTCTCTGCTACTCACTCTCTACTACTCTCTAGTACTCACTCTCTACTACTCTCTACTACTCACTCTTTGCTACTCTCTACTACTCACTCTCTACTACTCTACTACTCTCTGTTACTCTCTACTACTCACTCTCTACCACTCTCTACTACTCACTCTACTACTCTCTACTACTCATTCTCTACTACTCACTCTCTACTACTCTCTACTAATGCTCTCTAATACTCACTCTCTAATATTCACTCTACTACTCTCTACTACTCTCTACCACTCACTCTCTACTACTCTACTACTCACTCTTTACTACTCTCTACTACTCTCTCTCTACTACTCCCTCTCTACTACTCACTCTACTTCTCACTCTCTACTACTCTCTCTCTACTACTCACTCTCTACTATTCACTCTCTACTACTCGCTCTCTACTATGCTCTGCTACTCACTCTTCACTACTCACTCTCTACTACTCGCTCTCTACTACTCTCTACTACTTACTCTCTACTACTCACTCTCTACTACTCACTCTCTACTACTCTACTACTCTCTACTACTCTCTCTACTACCCACTCTCTACTACTCACTCTCTACTACTCTACTACTCTCTACTACTCTCTCTACTAATCACTCTCTATTACTCTCTACTACTCACTCTACTACTCCCTACTACTCTCTACTACTCACTCTCTACTATTCTACTACTCACTCTCTACTGCTCTTTACTACTCTCTCTCTACTACTCACTCTCTACTACTCTCTACTACTCACTCTCTAATACTCACTCTCTACTACTCCCCACTACTCACTCTCCACTACTCACTCTCTACTACTCACTCTCTACTACTCTCTACTACTCACTCTACTACTCACTCTCTACTAGTCTACTGCTCTCTTCTACTCTCTCTACTACTCACTCTCTACTACTCTCTACTACTCACTCTCGACTTCACACTCTTGACAACTTGCTCTCTACTACTCGCTCTCTACTACTCTCTACTACTCACTCTACTACACACTCTCTACTACTCCCTACTACTCACTCTACTACTCACTCTCTACTACTCTCTACTACTCACTCTCTACTACTCCACTACTCTCTACTACTCACTCTCTACTACTCTACTACTCCCTACTACTCTCTCTTTACTACTCACTCTCTACTACCCACTCTCTACTACTCACTCTCTACTACTCTCTACTACTCACTCTCTACTACTCTCTCTCTACTACTCACTCTCTACTACTCACTCTCTACTACTCTCTACTACTCACTCTCTACTACTCTCTCTCTACTACTCTCTACTACTCACTCTACTACTCACTCTCTACTACTCGCTCTCTACTACTCTCTACTACTCACTCGCCACTACTCACTCTCTACTACTCGCTCGCTACTACTCACTCTCTACCACTCTACTACTCTCTCTACTACTCACTCTCTACTACTCTACTACTCTCTACTACTCTCTCTACTACTCACTCTCTACTATTCTCTACTACTCCCTCTACTACTCTTTACTACTCTCTACCACTCAGGTCAGCAGAGCTGTTGTAGAGCCCGAGAACCAGATCAGCAGAGCTGCTCTGTAGCATACGAACTAGGTCAGCAGAGCTGCTCTAGAGCCAGAGAACCAGGTCAGCAGACCTGCTGTAGAGCCAGAGAAACCAGGTCAGCAGAGCTGCTTTAGAGGGAGTGAACCAGGTCAGCAGAGCTGCTTTAGAGCCAGAGAACCAGGTCAGCAGAGCTGTTCTAGCTGACACTGACTGGCTGACACTGACTGACTGACACTGACTGATTGACACTGACTGACACTGATTGACTGTAACTGACTGACTGACACTGACTGACACTGATTGACTGACACTGATGGACACTGATTGACTGACACTGACTGACTGACTGACACTGACACTGACTGACACTGACTGACTAACACTGACTGACACTGACTGACTTCTCTCTACTACTCTACTACTCACTCTCTACTACTCTCTACTACTCTCTCTTTACTACTCACTCTCTACTACTCTCTACTACTCTCTCTACTACTCACTCTCTACTATTCTCTACCAGCCGCGGTCGGTAGTAGGAGTTCCTGCAAGGCGGTGACGTAGGGAGGGGGAGGGGCAGGGTGGGGGGTAGTAAACTATGGATTACGGAGGTTTACAGGTAATTAAACATGTAAATTAATAAAAACGAATTTCGTTGCGTGCACTGCATCGCATTTGGGGATGCAGTGCACACAACGAAATTCGTTTTATTATTTTATATGTTTACTTGCCTGTAAACCTCCGTAATCCATAGTTTACTACCCCCCACCCTTCCCCTCCCCCTCCCCACGTCACCGCCCTGCAGGAACTCCTACTACCGACTGCGGCTGTTCTCTACTACTCCCTCTACTACTCTTTACTACTCTCTACCACTCAGGTCAGCAGAGCTGTTTTAGAGCCCGAGAACCAGATCAGCAGAGCTGCTCTGTAGCCTAAGAACTAGGTCAGCAGAGCTGCTCTAGAGCCAGAGAACCAGGTCAGCAGACCTGCTGTAGAGCCAGAGAAACCAGGTCAGCAGAGCTGCTTTAGAGGGAGTGAACCAGGTCAGCAGAGCTGCTTTAGAGCCAGAGAACCAGGTCAGCAGAGCTGTTCTAGCTGACACTGACTTGCTGACACTGACTGACTGACACTGACTGATTGACACTGACTGACACTGATTGACTGAAACTGACTGACTGACACTGACTGACACTGATTGACTGACACTGATGGACACTGATTGACTGACACTGACTGACTGACTGACACTGACACTGACTGACACTGACTGACTAACACTGACTGACACTGACTGACTACTCTCTACTCTCTACTACTCACTCTCTACTACTCTCTACTACTCTCTCTTTACTACTCACTCTCTACTACTCACTCTCTACTACTCTCTACTACTCACTCTCTACTATTCTTCTACTCTCTACTACTCACTCTCTACTACTCTGTACTACTCACTCTCTACTACTCACTCTCTACTACTCACTCTCTACCACTCTCTACTATTCACTCTCTACTACTCACTCTCTACTACTCACTCTACTACTCTCTACTACTCTCTACCACTCACTCTCTACTACTCACTCTCTACTACTCACTCTCTACTACTCACTCTCTACTACTCACTCTCTTCTACTCTCTCTCAAATACTCTCTATTACTACTCTCTACTATTCACACTGTACTGCTCACTCTCTACTACTCTCTACTACTCACTCTACTACTCTCTACTACTCACTCTCTACTACTCACCCTCTACTACTCTCTACTACTCACTCTCTACTACTCACTCGCCACTACTCTCTACTACTCACTCTCTACCTCTCACTCTCTACTACTCTACTAGTCACTCTCTACTACTCTCTCTCTACTACTCACTCTCTACTACTCCACTACTCTCTACTACTCACTCTCTACTACTCACCCTCTACTACTCTCTACTACTCACTCTCTACTACTCACTCGCTACCACTCTCTACTACTCACTCTCTACTACTCACTCTCTACTACTCACTCTCTATTACTCTCTCTCTACTACTCTCTACTACTACTCTCTACTATTCACACTGTACTGCTCACTCTCTACTACTCTCTACTACTCACTCTACTACTCTCTACTACTCTCTACCACTCACTCTCTACTACTCTACTACTCACTCTACTACTCTCTACTACTCACTATCTACTACTCTCTCTCTACTACTCACTCTCTACTACTCACTCTCTACTACTCACTCTCTACTATTCACTCTCTACTACTCACGCTCTTCTAGTCACTCTCTACTATTCGCTCTCTACTACTCTCTACTACTCACTCGCCACTACTCACTCTCTACTACTCACTCGCTACTACTCACTCTCTACCACTCTACTACTCTCTCTACTACTCTCTCTACTACTCACTCTCTACTACTCACTCTCTACTATTCACTCTCTACTACTCTACTACTCTCTACTACTCTCTCTACTACTCACTCTCTACTATTCTCTACTACTCCCTCTACTACTCTTTACTACTCTCTACCACTCACTCTCTACTACTCTACTACTCACTCTCTACTACTCTCTCTACTACTCACTCTCTACTACTCTCTACTACTCACTCTACTACTCTCTCTCTACCACTCTTTCTCTACTACTCACTCTCTACTACTCACTCTCTACTACTCTCTACTGCTCACTCTCCACCACTCACTCTCTACTACTCGCTCTTAACTACTCTCTACTACTCACTCTACTACTCACTCTCTACTACTCTCTACTACTCACTCTACTACACACTCTCTACTACTTGCTCTCTACTACTCGCTCTCTACTACTTTATAGTACTCACTCTACTTCTCACTCACTACTACTCTCTACTACTCACTCTCTACTACTCTCTACTACTCACTCTCTACTACTCCACTATTCTTTACTACTCACTCTCTACTACTCTACTACTCTCTACTACTATCTCTCTACTACTCACTCTCTACTACTGACTCTCTACTACTCACTCTCTACTTCTCACTCTCTACTACTCTCTCTCTGCTACTCACTCTCTATTACTCTCTAGTACTCACTCTCTACTACTCTCTACTACTCACTCTTTGCTACTCTCTACTACTCACTCTCTACTACTCTACTACTCTCTGTTACTCTCTACTACTCACTCTCTACCACTCTCTACTACTCACTCTACTACTCTCTACTACTCATTCTCTACTACTCACTCTCTACTACTCTCTACTAATGCTCTCTAATACTCACTCTCTAATACTCACTCTACTACTCTCTACTACTCTCTACCACTCACTCTCTACTACTCTACTACTCACTCTCTACTACTCTCTACTACTCTCTCTCTACTACTCCCTCTCTACTAATCACTCTACTACTCACTCGGTACTACTCTCTCTCTACTACTCACTCTCTACTATTCACTCTCTACTACTTGCTCTCTACTATGCTCTGCTACTCACTCTTCACTACTCACTCTCTACTACTCGCTCTCTACTACTCTCTACTACTTACTCTCTACTACTCACTCTCTACTACTCACTCTCTACTACTCTACTACTCTCTACTACTCTCTCTACTACTCACTCTCTACTACTCACTCTCTACTACTCTACTACTCTCTACTACTCTCTCTACTAATCACTCTCTATTACTCTCTACTACTCACTCTACTACTCCCTACTACTCTCTACCACTCACTCTCTACTACTCTACTACTCACTCTCTACTGCTCTTTACTACTCTCTCTCTACTACTCTCTCTACTACTCACTCTCTACTACTCTCTACTACTCACTCTCTACTGCTCTTTACTAATCTCTACTCTCTACTACTCTCTCTACTACTCTCTACTACTCTCTCTTTACTACTCACTCTCTACTACTCACTCTCTACTACTCTCTACTACTCACTCTCTACTATTCTTCTACTCTCTACTACTCACTCTCTACTACTCTGTACTACTCACTCTCTACTACTCACTCTCTACTACTCACTCTCTACCACTCTCTACTATTCACTCTCTACTACTCACTCTCTACTACTCACTCTACTACTCTCTACTACTCTCTACCACTCACTCTCTACTACTCACTCTCTACTACTCACTCTCTACTACTCACTCTCTACTACTCACTCTCTTCTACTCTCTCTCAAATACTCTCTATTACTACTCTCTACTATTCACACTGTACTGCTCACTCTCTACTACTCTCTACTACTCACTCTACTACTCTCTACTACTCACTCTCTACTACTCACCCTCTACTACTCTCTACTACTCACTCTCTACTACTCACTCGCCACTACTCTCTACTACTCACTCTCTACCTCTCACTCTCTACTACTCTACTAGTCACTCTCTACTACTCTCTCTCTACTACTCACTCTCTACTACTCCACTACTCTCTACTACTCACTCTCTACTACTCACCCTCTACTACTCTCTACTACTCACTCTCTACTACTCACTCGCTACCACTCTCTACTACTCACTCTCTACTACTCACTCTCTACTACTCACTCTCTATTACTCTCTCTCTACTACTCTCTACTACTACTCTCTACTATTCACACTGTACTGCTCACTCTCTACTACTCTCTACTACTCACTCTACTACTCTCTACTACTCTCTACCACTCACTCTCTACTACTCTACTACTCACTCTACTACTCTCTACTACTCACTATCTACTACTCTCTCTCTACTACTCACTCTCTACTACTCACTGTCTACTACTCACTCTCTACTATTCACTCTCTACTACTCACGCTCTTCTAGTCACTCTCTACTATTCGCTCTCTACTACTCTCTACTACTCACTCGCCACTACTCACTCTCTACTACTCACTCGCTACTACTCACTCTCTACCACTCTACTACTCTCTCTACTACTCTCTCTACTACTCACTCTCTACTACTCACTCTCTACTATTCACTCTCTACTACTCTACTACTCTCTACTACTCTCTCTACTACTCACTCTCTACTATTCTCTACTACTCCCTCTACTACTCTTTACTACTCTCTACCACTCACTCTCTACTACTCTACAACTCACTCTCTACTACTCTCTCTACTACTCACTCTCTACTACTCTCTACTACTCACTCTACTACTCTCTCTCTACCACTCTTTCTCTACTACTCACTCTCTACTACTCACTCTCTACTACTCTCTACTGCTCACTCTCCACCACTCACTCTCTACTACTCGCTCTTAACTACTCTCTACTACTCACTCTACTACTCACTCTCTACTACTCTCTACTACTCACTCTCTACTACACACTCTCTACTACTTGCTCTCTACTACTCGCTCTCTACTACTTTATAGTACTCACTCTACTTCTCACTCACTACTACTCTCTACTACTCACTCTCTACTACTCTCTACTACTCACTCTCTACTACTCCACTATTCTTTACTACTCACTCTCTACTACTCTACTACTCTCTACTACTATCTCTCTACTACTCACTCTCTACTACTGACTCTCTACTACTCACTCTCTACTTCTCACTCTCTACTACTCTCTCTCTGCTACTCACTCTCTATTACTCTCTAGTACTCACTCTCTACTACTCTCTACTACTCACTCTTTGCTACTCTCTACTACTCACTCTCTACTACTCTACTACTCTCTGTTACTCTCTACTACTCACTCTCTACCACTCTCTACTACTCACTCTACTACTCTCTACTACTCATTCTCTACTACTCACTCTCTACTACTCTCTACTAATGCTCTCTAATACTCACTCTCTAATACTCACTCTTCTACTCTCTACTACTCTCTACCACTCACTCTCTACTACTCTACTACTCACTCTCTACTACTCTCTACTACTCTCTCTCTACTACTCCCTCTCTACTAATCACTCTACTACTCACTCGGTACTACTCTCTCTCTACTACTCACTCTCTACTATTCACTCTCTACTACTTGCTCTCTACTATGCTCTGCTACTCACTCTTCACTACTCACTCTCTACTACTCGCTCTCTACTACTCTCTACTACTTACTCTCTACTACTCACTCTCTACTACTCACTCTCTACTACTCTACTACTCTCTACTACTCTCTCTACTACTCACTCTCTACTACTCACTCTCTACTACTCTACTACTCTCTACTACTCTCTCTACTAATCACTCTCTATTACTCTCTACTACTCACTCTACTACTCCCTACTACTCTCTACCACTCACTCTCTACTACTCTACTACTCACTCTCTACTGCTCTTTACTACTCTCTCTCTACTACTCTCTCTACTACTCACTCTCTACTACTCTCTACTACTCACTCTCTACTGCTCTTTACTACTCTCTCTCTACTACTCTCTCTACTACTCACTCTCTACTACTCTCTACTACTCACTCTCTAATACTCACTCTCTACTACTCCCCACTACTCACTCTCCACTACTCACTCTCTACTACTCACTCTCTACTACTCTCTACTACTCACTCTACTACTCACTCTCTACTAGTCTACTGCTCTCTTCTACTCTCTCTACTACTCACTCTCTACTACTCTCTACTACTCACTCTCGACTACACACTCTTGACAACTTGCTCTCTACTACTCGCTCTCTACTACTCTCTACTACTCACTCTACTACACACTCTCTACTACTCCCTACTACTCACTCTACTACTCACTCACTACTACTCTCTACTACTCACTCTCTACTACTCTCTACTACTCACTCTCTACTACTCCACTATTCTTTACTACTCACTCTCTACTACTCTACTACTCTCTACTACTATCTCTCTACTACTCACTCTCTACTACTGACTCTCTACTACTCACTCTCTACTTCTCACTCTCTACTACTCTCTCTCTGCTACTCACTCTCTACTACTCTCTAGTACTCACTCTCTACTACTCTCTACTACTCACTCTTTGCTACTCTCTACTACTCACTCTCTACTACTCTACTACTCTCTGTTACTCTCTACTACTCACTCTCTACCACTCTCTACTACTCACTCTACTACTCTCTACTACTCATTCTCTACTACTCACTCTCTACTACTCTCTACTAATGCTCTCTAATACTCACTCTCTAATATTCACTCTACTACTCTCTACTACTCTCTACCACTCACTCTCTACTACTCTACTACTCACTCTTTACTACTCTCTACTACTCTCTCTCTACTACTCCCTCTCTACTACTCACTCTACTACTCACTCTCTACTACTCTCTCTCTACTACTCACTCTCTACTATTCACTCTCTACTACTCGCTCTCTACTATGCTCTGCTACTCACTCTTCACTACTCACTCTCTACTACTCGCTCTCTACTACTCTCTACTACTTACTCTCTACTACTCACTCTCTACTACTCACTCTCTACTACTCTACTACTCTCTACTACTCTCTCTACTACCCACTCTCTACTACTCACTCTCTACTACTCTACTACTCTCTACTACTCTCTCTACTAATCACTCTCTATTACTCTCTACTACTCACTCTACTACTCCCTACTACTCTCTACTACTCACTCTCTACTACTCTACTACTCACTCTCTACTGCTCTTTACTACTCTCTCTCTACTACTCACTCTCTACTACTCTCTACTACTCACTCTCTAATACTCACTCTCTACTACTCCCCACTACTCACTCTCCACTACTCACTCTCTACTACTCACTCTCTACTACTCTCTACTACTCACTCTACTACTCACTCTCTACTAGTCTACTGCTCTCTTCTACTCTCTCTACTACTCACTCTCTACTACTCTCTACTACTCACTCTCGACTTCACACTCTTGACAACTTGCTCTCTACTACTCGCTCTCTACTACTCTCTACTACTCACTCTACTACACACTCTCTACTACTCCCTACTACTCACTCTACTACTCACTCTCTACTACTCTCTACTACTCACTCTCTACTACTCCACTACTCTCTACTACTCACTCTCTACTACTCTACTACTCCCTACTACTCTCTCTTTACTACTCACTCTCTACTACCCACTCTCTACTACTCACTCTCTACTACTCTCTACTACTCACTCTCTACTACTCTCTCTCTACTACTCACTCTCTACTACTCACTCTCTACTACTCTCTACTACTCACTCTCTACTACTCTACTACTCTCTACTACTCTCTCTACTACTCACTCTCTACTACTCACTCTCTACTACTCTACTACTCTCTACTACTCTCTCTACTAATCACTCTCTATTACTCTCTACTACTCACTCTACTACTCCCTACTACTCTCTACCACTCACTCTCTACTACTCTACTACTCACTCTCTACTGCTCTTTACTACTCTCTCTCTACTACTCTCTCTACTACTCACTCTCTACTACTCTCTACTACTCACTCTCTACTGCTCTTTACTACTCTCTCTCTACTACTCTCTCTACTACTCACTCTCTACTACTCTCTACTACTCACTCTCTAATACTCACTCTCTACTACTCCCCACTACTCACTCTCCACTACTCACTCTCTACTACTCACTCTCTACTACTCTCTACTACTCACTCTACTACTCACTCTCTACTAGTCTACTGCTCTCTTCTACTCTCTCTACTACTCACTCTCTACTACTCTCTACTACTCACTCTCGACTACACACTCTTGACAACTTGCTCTCTACTACTCGCTCTCTACTACTCTCTACTACTCACTCTACTACACACTCTCTACTACTCCCTACTACTCACTCTACTACTCACTCACTACTACTCTCTACTACTCACTCTCTACTACTCTCTACTACTCACTCTCTACTACTCCACTATTCTTTACTACTCACTCTCTACTACTCTACTACTCTCTACTACTATCTCTCTACTACTCACTCTCTACTACTGACTCTCTACTACTCACTCTCTACTTCTCACTCTCTACTACTCTCTCTCTGCTACTCACTCTCTACTACTCTCTAGTACTCACTCTCTACTACTCTCTACTACTCACTCTTTGCTACTCTCTACTACTCACTCTCTACTACTCTACTACTCTCTGTTACTCTCTACTACTCACTCTCTACCACTCTCTACTACTCACTCTACTACTCTCTACTACTCATTCTCTACTACTCACTCTCTACTACTCTCTACTAATGCTCTCTAATACTCACTCTCTAATATTCACTCTACTACTCTCTACTACTCTCTACCACTCACTCTCTACTACTCTACTACTCACTCTTTACTACTCTCTACTACTCTCTCTCTACTACTCCCTCTCTACTACTCACTCTACTACTCACTCTCTACTACTCTCTCTCTACTACTCACTCTCTACTATTCACTCTCTACTACTCGCTCTCTACTATGCTCTGCTACTCACTCTTCACTACTCACTCTCTACTACTCGCTCTCTACTACTCTCTACTACTTACTCTCTACTACTCACTCTCTACTACTCACTCTCTACTACTCTACTACTCTCTACTACTCTCTCTACTACCCACTCTCTACTACTCACTCTCTACTACTCTACTACTCTCTACTACTCTCTCTACTAATCACTCTCTATTACTCTCTACTACTCACTCTACTACTCCCTACTACTCTCTACTACTCACTCTCTACTATTCTACTACTCACTCTCTACTGCTCTTTACTACTCTCTCTCTACTACTCACTCTCTACTACTCTCTACTACTCACTCTCTAATACTCACTCTCTACTACTCCCCACTACTCACTCTCCACTACTCACTCTCTACTACTCACTCTCTACTACTCTCTACTACTCACTCTACTACTCACTCTCTACTAGTCTACTGCTCTCTTCTACTCTCTCTACTACTCACTCTCTACTACTCTCTACTACTCACTCTCGACTTCACACTCTTGACAACTTGCTCTCTACTACTCGCTCTCTACTACTCTCTACTACTCACTCTACTACACACTCTCTACTACTCCCTACTACTCACTCTACTACTCACTCTCTACTACTCTCTACTACTCACTCTCTACTACTCCACTACTCTCTACTACTCACTCTCTACTACTCTACTACTCCCTACTACTCTCTCTTTACTACTCACTCTCTACTACCCACTCTCTACTACTCACTCTCTACTACTCTCTACTACTCACTCTCTACTACTCTCTCTCTACTACTCACTCTCTACTACTCACTCTCTACTACTCTCTACTACTCACTCTCTACTACTCTCTCTCTACTACTCTCTACTACTCACTCTACTACTCACTCTCTACTACTCCCTCTCTGCTTCTCACTCTCTACTACTCACTCTCTACTACTCACTTTCTGCTACTCTCTACTACTCACTCTCTACCACTCTCTACTACTCACTTTCTACTACTCACACTCTACTACTCACTCTACTACTCTCTACTACTCACTCTCTGCTACTCTCTCTACTACTCTCTACTACTCACTCTCTATGCTCTACTCTCTATTACTCATCCTCTACCTCTACCTCTCTCTACACGCACACATATGCACATATATATGCATATATATGCATATGCATTTATATATACGTATGTGTATGTATAAACATAAATATATAAACATATATATAATCTGCATATCTATATAAATACAAATATAAATGCATTCATACATATACATATACATATATGCATGCATATGCATGTTATGTACATGAAAGTTTGAAAAACACTAATAAAAGCAAAGCTAAAAAGCCACCTAATTACAAACAGAATTGCTTTAACTTAAACGAGGGCGAGACCTATTGGATTTTCAGTGCTTGTTTACTTTGGTTCTTTGGTTCTATCAAGAAAGCATTCACACATTTGCCATAAATTCAGAATGTTAGCACTCTAGTTGCTCATTAGATCACTGTAGTAAAGCTACTGCTCACCAGGGAAGCCTGCTGCTGGTATTGAAAGTGCCTGACCTCAGGACACCCCCCACGCCGCACGGCTCGCCAGCGGTGTCCCCTCGCTGCTGCTCAATCAATCAATCAATCAAGACATTTATAGAGCGCACTACCTACCCGTAGGGTCTCAAGGCGCTGGGGGGGGGGGGGTGCCGCTACTGCTCGAACAGCCAGGTCTTGAGCTTCTTCCTGAAGGAGGGGTGGTCTTGGGTCAGGCGCAGGTCGGCCGGGAGGGAGTTCCAGGTCTTGGCGGCCAGGTAGGAGAAGGACCTTCCTCCTGTAGTGGCTCTGCGGATGCGTGGGACGGCGGCGAGGGCGTGGCTGGCAGAACGGAGGTGGCGTTTGGGAGCGTAGAAGTTGATGCGGTTGTTGAGGTAGCTCGGGCCTTGATCGTGGAGAGCTTTGTGTGCGTGGGTAAGGAGGCGGAAGGTGATTCTCTTGTTGACCGGGAGCCAGTGCAGGTCTCTTAGGTGTCCGGAGATGTGGCTGTGTCGTGGGATGTCGAGGATGAGTCTGGCTGAGGCGTTCTGGATGCGCTGGAGTCTCTTCTGGATCTTGGCGGTGGTTCCGGCGTAGAGTGCGCTGCCGTAGTCCAGTCGGCTGGTGACGAGGGCCTGGGTGACGGTCTTCCTGGTCTCTGCGGGGATCCACCAGAAGATCTTCCGAAGCATGCGCAGGATGTTGAAGCACGACGAGGAGACGGCGTTGACTTGCCTGGTCATGGAGAGGGAGGAGTTGTCCCTGCTCCGTTTTTGGCCCGTTTTTCATGCTCACTGCTTCTTTTTCTGTACTTGCTCCCTTCTAGCCCGATTTTTCGTGCCCACTGTATCTTTGTTCCTGTACTTGTGTTTTTAACTCCTGCATTGTATTCACTTGTGCTTTTGTTTTGTTTAGCGTGCCTCGCTAATCCCTCTGGTGCCCCCACCCGCTCCCCGCTCCCCGCTTCCCGCCGCTGCTCCATCACGGCCCCGCCCCCTTTTTCCTTCTGGACCTGATTGGCCGCCCCGCTCCCGCCTCCCAGTTGCTCCGCCCTCCCACTTCACCTCATATGGAGCCCGCGCGTACGTGCAGCGGCCACGCGCAGCGGGCGCGCCGAAGGCGCGCCAAAGGCAAGCCCGTCTACGCGTGTCCGCGCCTGGACCGCGCCCAGTGACAGGACCCCTGGCCCCCGAAGATGCCAGCCCACACGACGGACTTACGATGCCGCCACCCTCAATGCACTCAATGCCGGACGGAACCCTGCCTGCTACCGAGCCACCCCGAAACGCGCCCACGGATCCTTCACCTGCCAAACCTGCAAGTTCACCTGCACCGCACCCGCCAAGCCGAACACCAGCAACAACCACCTCAAGTGCATCCTGCTAAACACCCGCTCCGTCCACAGACACACCGTCGAACTCTGGAACCTCTTCGACACAACATCGCCAGACGTCGCCTTCCTCACAGAAACCTGGATGAACGCCTCCTCAGCGCCCGACATCGCCACAGCCATCCCGGACAGATACAAGATCACCCGGAGGGACCGCGTCAACCAGACCGGAGGAGGCATCGCCATCGTACACAAGAACACCATCCGCATCACGACCAACTCTGACGACACCTTCACTGCCGCCGAGCACCTCCACTCCCAGATACACACCGACCCAAAGACCACCCTCAGAAGCACCCTCATCTACAGACCCCCGGGACCACGCACACAATTCAGCGAAGACATCGCAGACTTCATCAGCCCGCACGCCCTCCCCTCCGCTGACTATATCCTCCTAGGGGACCTCAACTTCCACCTGGAGAACAAGGACTGCAACACCACCACCCTGCTGGACAACCTCGCCAACCTCGGACTCAAGCAACTGGTGAACACCCCCACCCACTACGCCGGCCACTTGCTTAACCCTGTCTTCTCTTCCAGCAAGCATGTCTCCTTCAGCCACTCCACCGGACTTCATTGGACTGACCACAGCTCCGTCCACTTCAGCTTCAGAAGAACCACGACCCACCACCACCCGCAACAGGTTCCTCGCCGGAGCTGGAGCAAGATCACCACCGAGCAGCTCACCACCTCCCTCAGCCAGAACCCTCCCGCCAGCACAACGGACCCCAACGAAGCAGCCAGCAACCTCACACAGTGGCTGACCGCCTGCACCGACGACCTCGCACCACTGAAGAACCCTCCCAACAGACCCGGCAGCAAGAAAGCCTCCTGGTTCACCAATGAACTCAAGGACTCCAAGAAGAACTGCCGCACCCTCGAGAAAGCCTGGCACCATGACCAGACCACAGACAACATGACCGCCCTCAAGCACGCCACCCGCAAGCACCACCAGCTGATCCGCACCACCAAGAAGACAGCATTCAAAGAAAGACTGGACAACAACGCCCACAACAGCAAGGAACTCTTCAGCATCGTCAAAGAGCTCTCCAACCCCAGCGCCGGAAACAACAACATCACTCCTTTACAAGACCTTTGCGACTCACTCGCCTCATTCTTCCACCGCAAGATCGCCGACATACACCACAGCTTCGGCGCACCAACCACGCACCCAACCGCCGAACCAACGCCCCCCACCACCACCCTCTGCGCCTGGACCCCGGTCAGCACCGAAGACACCACCCGCACGATGAACACCATCCACTCTGGATCTCCAACCGACCCCTGCCCCCACCACGTCTTCAACAAGGCCGACTCCATCATCGCACCCCATCTGGGACATCATCAACACCTCCTTCCACACCGCCACCTTCCCGGAGAGCTGGAAGCACGCCGAGCTCAGCACCCTCCTGAAGAAACCAACAGCGGACCCCACGACCTCAAGAACTTCCGCCCCATCTCGCTCCTCCCTTTTCCTGCCAAAGTCATCGAGAAGACCGTCAACAGACAGCTCGCCGCCTTCCTCGAGACGAACGGATCCCTCGACCCCTCGCAGTCCGGTTTTCGAGCAAACCACAGCACCGAGACCGCACTGATCGCAGCCACCGATGACATCAGATCCCTGCTCGACAACGGAGAAACAGCGGCCCTCTTCCTCCTGGACCTCTCTGCAGCGTTCAACACTGTCTGCCACCGCACACTAGTACAGCGCCTCAGCAACATTGGGATCCAAGAGAAGGCACTGAAGTGGATCATCTCGTTCCTCGCCGGAAGAACACAGAGAGTCCGCCTCCCCCCGTTCAGATCCAATGCCACCGAAGTCATCTGCGGCGTACCACAAGGATCATCACTCAGCCCAACCCTCTTCAACATCTACATGAGCCCCCTCGCAGCCATCGCACGCCAACACAACCTCAACATCATCTCCTATGCCGACGACACCCAGCTGATCCTCTCCCTCACCAACGACCCCGCCATCACCAGAACCAGCCTCCAGGAAGGGATGAAAGACGTCGCCGAATGGATGAAGGACAGCCGCCTGAAACTGAACTCAGACAAGACGGAAGCCCTCATCCTGGGATCATCGCCCTCCGCCTGGGACGACTCCTGGTGGCCCCCTGCCCTGGGCACCACTCCCAAACCAACGGACCACGCACGCAACCTGGGCTTCATCCTGGACTCCTCCCTCTCGATGACCAGACAAGTCAACGCCGTCTCATCATCATGCTTCAACACCCTGCGCATGCTCCGTAAGATCTTCCGATGGATCCCCACCGAAACCAGGAGGACGGTCACCCAGGCACTCGTCACCAGCCGACTGGACTACGGGAACACCCTCTATGCCGGAACCACAGCCAAACTTCAGAAAAGACTCCAACGCATCCAGAACGCCTCCGCACGACTCGTCCTGGACATCCCCCGACACAGCCACATCTCCGGCCACGTGAGAGACCTGCACTGGCTCCCCGTCAGCAAGAGGATCACGTTCAGGCTCCTCACCCACGCACACAAGGCTCTCCACGACCTGGGCCCCATGTACCTCAACAACCACCTGACCTTCTACACGCCCACCCACCAGCTACGATCGACCAGCCTCGCCGCCATACCACGCATCGCAGAGCCACTGCCGGAGGAAGATCCTGCTCCTACCTGACAGCCAAGACTTGGAACTCCCTCCCCATCCACCTTCGGCTGACCCATGGCCATCTCTCCTTCAGGAAGCAACTCAAGACCTGGCTCTTCGAGCAGTAACGGACCCCTCTCCCCCAGCGCCTTAAGACCCTTCCGGGTGAGTAGCGCGCTATACAAATGCTATGATTGATTGATTGATTGATTTTTTCAGTCTGCATGTCAGAATTTTTTTATGGAATAGAAGAGGACTTGAGAAGTCACTCAAAATGTGCCCTAATTTTTCTTTCTGCAGAACTAATCATACTTTCTATGGCAAAATGAACCCCCTCATTTTGTTCCTTTTTGAATTAAATGTTTTAAGACTTACCACTTTATTCCAATCAAGATGGCTTCAGGTGTGCCATACGTTTATCATAAGTAGGACTGTTAGCGCTCTAGTTGTTCTTTGGAACACTCTGGGAAGCTGCAGTAGAGCACAAAGGAATCATCTGACAGTCTCTGCCCTTGTTGGATGTTTTACTGAGAATTAGAAATTTCCTAGTTAGCACGAAGGAAAGTTTCAATTCCAATAAGGAGGCGGCAGCGAGGATTATGCATTTCTTTCCTCACTTTTTATTAAACAGCATGTTCAAAGAAACAAAAAACATGACAAAGACCACAACTCCCATGAACCTCGGGAGTAACCATGGCCACCAACAGTCCAATCATAAGGGGTAGTGAAGTCCATATAGAGTTGCTGCCACCGTAGTCCTTCCACTTTCTCTGCTGCAGGAAGTTAAGCCCTGTGGGTCCTATTCCGCCTTGGAGTCAGAACCTAGGAGGATATATAGAAGATATTGAGGACTGATTATGAAACGTCAACACAGACCAATGCCAAATCAGAGTGCTTATGGTAACAAGACAAGTCTAAAATCCTTTAAAAGCAATAAGCTGCAAAGCATACAATTTCGCAAGAATGCAATAACATGATATAGAAACCAAGCATAGAAAATATATACACAACAAAGCATTGAACATCACTGAGATCCAATGACAAAAGAAGACTAAAAAAAGTTACTTCCCTGGTACGATAAACTCTGAACCCAATCTGTTCTTAGAGCTACTACAAAAGCTTCCCAAGGGTGGGAGGCATAAGTGTAACTTGCTCGGGGGGGATAATCCTCGCCTCTACCTCCTTATTAGAATTGAAACTTTCCTTCGTGCTAACTAGGAAATTTCTCATTCTACAGCAGGAGCGGAGGCGAGGATTATGCATTTTTTAAAGCTTACTCACCACCAATGCGGCCGCCTCATGGATTGGCTTAAAGTAGAACTTTTTAAAAGTTGAATCTGAAGACCAATCCGCCGCATTCATAATGTCCTCCAATCTACCTCCTACCTGAATAGCCTTGGAAGCCATTGCCCCCCTGGTAGAGTGTGCGCCAAATTCACTAGTGTCAATACCAGCCTCTGTCATAATCCATCTGACCCATCTTGCAATGGTCGGCGAAGATACCGCCTTGAACGGTTTCTTAATGGCAATCAGGAGTTCCCGCTCACCCGGAGGCCGTACTTTCAATGTCATATCCTCATAAGCCTTCAGGCACCTGACGACGCACAACTTCGGGGAATCCGGAAAAGCAGGATAAGTTACTGACCTTGTACTCATTTTGGTTCTCCTCGATATGTTGAAGGTAACCCCTTGCGGGGTAAAAATGAGTGCAGTAAGATCAAGAGCTCTTACATCTGACGCTCTCTTACACGAAATAAGGCGTAACAGCATTGCCAATTTCGCAGAGATTTCCTTCCTAGACAGATACTGATTGTCCTGCCAAGATACCAGTAAACGTAGGACCAGATTGACGTCCCAGAGGCCCGCATAACGAGGCTCACGGGGTCGAGAAATCCTAATGCCCTTTAGGAGCTTACTCACCCAGGGTGTGTCCCCACCGGAGCGTTGTCAACCGGAACATGGCCTGCCGAAATGGCTGATCTGAAGGAGTTAATGGTGCAATAAGCCAGTCCTTCTCGAAAAAGCTCCGTTAGGAAGTTGATGACATCCAAAACATTGGAGCTCACGGGATCCAACTGTCTCTCCATACACCAACGTACCCATCGGCTCCAGGCTGATTTGTATCTCTTGATGGTCCCTGGGGCCATGCCTGCTGGATGAGGAATTCAGCATCTTGCAAAAGAGATCCGTCCAACCAACGTCGCCTGAAATCCTCCACGCCATAAGATGAAGATGGCCCTGGAGAACCAAGGGATGAGGATGGCCCAGGGGGTCCAATAGGACTCCGTCGAAGAACGGCAGACGGATCGGAAAGTCCCACGTCAACTCTAGGAGAGAAGGGAACCACACTTGAGAGCGCCAAATCAGGGTTATCAGGATTAAGGAGGTCTTCTGCCGACGAACCTGTGCCGCCACCCGCTGAATGAACAAGAATGGAGGGAAGGCGTAAGCCAGCATCGACGACCAGTCCTGGAGAAAAGCATCCACCGCTTCCGCCCCAGGATCCTGTCTCCAGCTGAAGTATCTGGGAAGCTAGGCGTTCCATCTGGAGGCGAAGAGATTCACTTGGAAGGGGCCCCAAGAGGCCATTAGCGATCGGAAGACTGTTGCATCCAGCCTCCAATCGCTGGCATCCCGGAAGTGCCTGGAGTTCCAGTCCACAACCGAGTTCTGAGTTCCAGGGAGGTATTCGACCGTCACCGAAATCTGACGCTGAAGGCAGTAATGCCAGAAGTCCTTGGCCTGAGTACCACCCAAGCAGTTGATGTATTGCACCGCCGTCGTGTTGTCCATCCGGAGGAGCACACAGCAAGACACTTTGTCCTTCGTGAAGGACCGAATAGCAAAGGAACCCGCCAGAAGTTCCAGACAGTTAAAATGAAGGGAAAGTTCCTCCTCCGTCCACCTGCCCCCCCTGGAGGTCGAGCCGCATCGGGCCCCCAACCGAGGCGACTGGCGTCCAACTCTATCATCAGATCCGGCTGTGACCCAAAGATCACTCTGCCATTCCACGCCTCCATGTGGTCGATCCACCACTGGAGCTCCACCCTGGACTCCTGAGTCAGAGAAACTAACTGAGAGTAGGTAAGGCCCCTCCGCAGATGGCACGCTTTCAGCCTCTATAGTGCACAGTAGTGCAGGGGACCCGGAAAGATGGCCTGAATCGAGGAAGATAACAAGCCAACTATCCTGGCCAGCTGCCGCATGGAGATCCTGTCCCTCCTGAGAACCTTCCTCAACTCTTTCTTGATTTTGCAAATCTTCTGCTCCGGGAGAGTCAGGGTCGCCGCCCTGGAATCTATCCTGAAGCCCAGAAAGGTCATGCTCTGCTGTGGGACTAAGTCCGACTTCTGTCGGTTGATGGTAAACCCCAAGTTCTGAAGGAGGGAAATTGTGATCTCTAAGTGGGAGAGTAGTTGTGTTCTGGACCGATCCATTAGCAGAATGTCGTCCAAGTAAATGATCAACCGAATGCCCATAGTACGGATGTGCTCCACCACCAGCTTGAGGAGCTTCGTAAAGCACCACGGCCCGAGGACAGGCCAAATGGCAGAGTCCAAAACTCAAAAACCTGTGCTCTCCACTGAAACTGGAGGAACCTGCAGTATGGTGGAAAAATGGGAACCGAGAGGAAGGCGTCCTTGAGGTCCAGAAGCGCCAGCCAATCGTTCTGCAAAAGAAGGTCTCTGAGGAGATGGATCCCCTCCATTTTGAAGTGGCAATAGACTAGCCACTCGTTGAAGGCCCTGAGATTGATAACCGGTCGGTAGCCCTTTTCCTTCTGTTCCTTTTCCTTCTTTTCCACCAAGAAGATGTTGCTTAAGAAACCCGTGGGATGAAGCTCTGAAAGGCATATTGCCCCTTTGGACAAAAGATTGTGAACCTCTTGGTCTATAAGAGACTCGTCCTGTGAAGAAAACACCATTGGCCGGGGTCTGACACTTTGTACTGGCGTTCCGTAGAACTCTATGTGAAACCCTCTGACTGTTTCCAGCACCCAAGGGTCTGAGGTAATCTCTGCCCACTTGTGAGAGAACAGGGAGATTCTCCCCCCCAACCGAACCGGCGCTGTATCCACCGGCGTTGTTGTGGACGCCTCCCCGGCCTCGGCTGTTCTTCCCTCTGCCACCCTGGGAGGGGTAGAAGGTCCCTTGTTGACCGTCCTGCCATCTGTTGTTTCGCTTGGCTTGGGCTCTGTTAGGGCCTTGACTCGATTGACAGCCGGAGGAGTGACCCCTGCCTTTTCCGGCCCCACCGAAAACCTTCCCCGGAAAAATCTTCTTTGGCCTTGTCCAGGGCCGAAAAAGTAGCCACAAACTTCCCTAACTCCTTGACGAACGGATCGCCAAAGAGGGAGCCTTGAGCTATTGGACCCGATTCCGAGGAAGAGAGCTCCCCCAGCTTGGGGTCAATCTTCAACAACAGGGAACGGCGGCGCTCGGCTGAGAGAGTGCAATTTGCATTGCCAAGAAGGCACATAGCACGCTGCGCCCATCCCGCCACCTCGTCCGCGGGAAGGGGCTCACCAGAATCTCAGGACCTCTCAGCTAACTCAATAACCTTAGTCAGCGGCCCTACCACATCCAAGAGCTTGTCCTGGCAAGCTCGCCATGATCTATCTATCCCCTTCTCGGGGTCCTTCATATAATTTGAGAAAAAAGTACACAATCTGGGGTCAATCTCAGGGGTCAGAGTGACTCTGTTGGGAAGGGATGGTCTGGGGCATTCTGACCGAAGTCGGGCCCTAACCTCTTTATTAAGTGGTTGCCTGATCTTGTCGGATACGTAATCGGCTACCTTCTTGTCCGGGACCCATTCCGTGGACCGGGGCCTGTAGATGCATAGAGGGTTAAACATATCGGATGAGGGACCCTCCCCTTCCCCCATGGATGAGGTAGAAGACTGAGGGCGCCAAGATCTGTCGGGCTCCTGGTACCCGTCTGAGGAATCTCCATCATCTTCACATTCCATCTCCCCCATCTCGGGAAACCCATCGTCGCCAGTTTCTCTGGACAAGACCTCCTCCCGGTAGGGTGCATCACGAAGCGTGCGTGCACTCTTCTGAAAGACTTCCGCCAGACGACGGAAGCCGTCGAGGTGCCCCGCGTCACGCTTAGGTGCCTTGCGCAGGTGAATAGGAGGCACACCGCTAGGCCCGGCTCCCCCATCCCCCAGTATTCCAGTGCCCTTGAAAACATGGGCGGACAGACGGTCAATGCTTTCCTGCAAAGGGGCAAGCGCCTGGGCAATGGCCGAAGAGAGGAGCCTGTCCATCTCCGCTAGTCTGCGCGCCTGGGGAAGCCAGTCCTCCTGAGAGGATAAAGATGGGGTGTAGTCATGCTCTCACTGAGACTGCATCATGAAAGGAGGTAAGGACACCCAGAAAAAACACCCCAATGAAGTTAAGGGGGGCCCACCCCCTCGCCGGTGTCCAGAAGCTGTCACACACCGGTGAAAACCAACACGTGCCAAGAACCGGCAAATATGCAAATCGTAGCAAAGGGCTAAGCCCGTCACACTTATCGCCAAAGCAGTGTCAGGCGAGGGGGGGAAGGAATCCAGGCACGAGCGGAGGCCGCTCCGATCCCTCAGCGTCAGTTCGCCCACAAGCGGTGCTTCACTGGCGCTGAAAAATGCAGCGATGCGCTGAAGGCGCGAAACAGCGCCACATAGCGCACCCGCCATGTATAAAAAAATTAACGCGCCCGGCCGAAGCCTACTGCGCTACCACATTGGGGAGGAAAACCCGCTAAATAGACTGCAGGCAAAGCGGAACAAAGCAATACCGGCAGCAAACCACAACAATAGCGACAAAGCAGCCCACCAAGCCAAGATCCCAAAACCACAGTAAAGGAGTGAAGGGACTTAACTGACGGGCCAGCAGTGATGAAAGAGGAAGGACTACGGTGGCGGCAACTGTATATGGACTTCACTACCCCTTATGATTGGACTGTTGGTGGCCATGGTTACTCCCGATGTTCATGGGAGTTGTGGTCTTTGTCATGTTTTTTTGTTTCTTTGAACATGCTGTATAATAAAAAGTGAGGAAAGAAATGCATAATCCTCACCTCCGCTCCTGCTGTAGAATGTCAGACTTCATTCTCACATGACTGAGAAAGATAATGTGAATTGACAGAAAATATGCTCTCAGTTTAACTTATAGATCACCTTCCAAACCTCTGTGGGAAAAGCATGAGAAAATAGTTTTCTCTCAAACATGATTCATGATATCCCAGCAGAAGGCTTTTTAACATGGTAAAATCACCTTAGAACATACCACAATTCCTAAAATGAGTATGGTACCATCAACAAATGATTTATAATGTAACTAAATGTTTAAAACCTTCTATTAACTGCAATGCTTTTTTAATGAGGTGCTATCATGTATATTGGTCCCAAGATGGCTGCCAACACTTCTTGGATGAAGTGCTGACCGCCAATCAGATCTCACAATTAGATGTGTGGTTAGGCTCCGCCCAGATATATATGTGATTTTACTTTTGATTTTCCCAGGACCAGAGCGGGCCACGAGTTTTGAAAATTTCGCGAAGATTCGTCAACGGGCGCCAAAGTTATTCTAAATACAATGTAGCGGATTTCCTATGGATATTAGGTCCTAACTATAACTACCTACTATATATATATATCAAACGAGAACTCCTGTCCGCCACTCACTCTGGCAGAACCTTCAGGCAGGGACCTCAATTACTCCCAAAAAAACTTAAAAAGTCCCACGCAGTGTTGGTGGATGAAGCAGTGAAGTTTTATTTGATAAAAAGTCCACAAATTAAACAGGCATAATGCCTGCCATGACGCGTTTCACTCCTCACAGGGGGCATTTACTGTCCCCACTACGTTTACTTTTAATGAAAGAAATTGGGCACATTTTCAGAAAGGTAACTTACACTTTTGAGTCAGTTTATACTTTTGAGTATGTTTATTACTTTTCAGAACTCACAAAGCTCCAAGTGTTAGTTACTACTAAAAAAAAGCAGTAGATAGTCCAACACTACACATGGCCAAATAGTTAAAGTTAAATATGAATGTAAATTATTCTTATTGATTTATTTTAAATAAATTATGAAATAAAAAATGCTACAGCACTATTACATTATTTGGGAGTTAAAACTTGAATTAATGGAAATATATTACATTGAATGAAAATTATTTTTTAAAGTTTACACTTAAAAATAAAATCCCACCTAAAGAAAACAATATTTTAATGTGCATTAATAGTTATTAAAAGCTATGTATATAGTGAATTCAAACTAATTATTTTTTTCTTGAAATTTTTATTGTTACATTATTTTTAATCTCAAAATAGGTTATTCAAATATTTTATAATTAAACAATAAATATGTATAATTGCTATATTTTTAACATTAATTTACTTTATTTATTTTGTAACTATTTTAACCCCTTCAGCGCGGCGCGGATTGCCGCGCCGTGCTGAAGGTTCGTTGCGCAGGCGGGGCCGTGACGGAGCGGTTCCGTCATGCGCACAGCGCGACCGACGCGCATGACGGAACCGCTCCATCACACGCATCGAAGGGGTTAAACAATGCTATTTTATTTAACATTATTTCCTATGGGGTTTTATTTTAATTCTCAGCCTCCATTATTTCCTTTCGAGGGTGTTGCAGTACCAGTGGTTGCCATGTGTAGTGCTGCACTTTATTACTGTTTTTTTTCTTTTGTTAGTAACTTGCACTCAGAGATTTTGAATACTGAAAAGTAGTAAATTTAATCAAAATTGTGTGCTTACTCAAAAGCAGTGGTGGTTCGTGCAGGTAAGCGTGGTGGGGTGAGGCAGGGGTGGTGGGGTGAAAGTGACACACACTTACTTTGCGCTTGCCACATCGCCGACTCAGCAATGTGGTGAGCGCAAGGTAAGTGGTTTTAATTATTTATTTATTTTATATTCCTTATCCCGTCGTATGTCACTTTCACCCGCTCCCACCCCGCCCCGCCTCACCATGCTTACCTACACAGACTGCCATTGCTCAAAAATGTAAGTTACCTTTGTGAATCAGCCCCAAAGTGTGAATAAATCAATGCTCTTTTACAAGTATAATGAATTATTTTTGCTTCAGCCCAAATGTTCTATATGAGTTGCAAAAGCAAACATTTTGCTGAGATCGCAAGGGATGTTCTCTAAGACTTCAGAAAGATTCGCTCATGTAGTTCTACTAATCCATAGGATCTGCACATTGTTTGGACAACATAAACTAAGGGCTTGGTGTCTAGACTGATTCCGGACACCCCTGTAGGATATGTTGGCCTATACATCAGCTAGCTCACAGTGCTACCACTAGCTCCCTAATCTTACCCGGGAGCGAATGGACTCTGGCAACCACTGACCATGACAACCCTGATTCTTCAGGAATCATGGAAACAGTACAGAACCTTTTGCTTAGTTTCTCGTACTCACATATTCTCAGAGAAGTATACAGAATACACAGTGGGACGTTTTCAATATATTTATTGAATCAGCATTAATCTTGTATAAAATACATGTGCCGCAATGATCAGTGGACAGAAGCAGATAAACGTGAATACAAGCACCGAAAGAGTGAACAGTAGATACATTTCTACCATGGTGCTGAAGCAATGAATATATGCAGGGATATAGGCAAAATTTGTTAACTAATGTACTCCTACGATGCAGATTCTACTCTGAGTGTACTTAGAGCGTGTATGGGTGTAGAGCCAAGAATCCCCACCAGGGACGATCCAACCCCATTATCTGATTGGATAGAGTGAAGGATCCCATCTTGGTCCCGAGTTGGACACCCCTCACAGAATGTCAGATCGGTGTGTGGTGGACTCATCATGCACAGACCCTCAGTGTCAGCGAAAGTACCTCCTCTACCAATCTATCGGGATGCTTATTATTTATAATAAAAAGCAGCCTTCACAATGTGTGTATTTGATTAGTAATGTTATAGATATATTGATAACACTGTCACCTCGTGGATGAAGATAGGATGACTTTTGTACCTAGTGCATAGAGAGACCTAGCACATGATGTTCAAGGCATCGTGATAATGTTGTGCGAAGCTGGATGTGTAAACAAAGCAGTTTCTGAGAAACTAATCTCACATTGTCATGCAAGCAAATGTGTGCAAAAGTTATTCGCTGAAATGTTATGTTTCATTGTAATGTAAGACAGGGGCTGCTTCACTACTTGGGCCTAAGTCAGGAATATCACAATTCGAATATTTTTGCTACAATATTATGGTTCCAATATATGAAAGACTCAGATATTATTAAACCATTTTGATAGAGGATTATGTCTAGCTAAAAATATTATATTGCTTCCACCAAAAAAGCTAATGTAACTGACAAACATCAACAAAGAAGTAACAGTTCCGCACTCACAATTACCACATCAGGGAAACTGCACTGTTACAGGAAAATAATCTTATTTATTAAAAGAACCCTCACCCACCAACCTAGTTGGTGGCATGCTTCATCATAGGGTTCCTACCTGGGACGCCGAGTGCCTCCCAGGTGTGCGTGTTTATATTGATCTCAAACATCCGTGAGTTTTGACCAACTTACGGATGTTTGAGATCAAGCTAATCACGCACAATATCCAATCTTACCTCATTTTAATCTTGCCCAACGACCCCACTAATAAAGAAGTAGGTCCTCCTAGTGAGGAGGGGGACCTTAGAGGCAATTTTAGCTTTAACCACTTTCTCACTACCTTGCACTACACAAAAAAAAAATGCTCCGCTGTAATTCAGGCATTGAAGCACATCTGGGAGGCACTCGGAGATAGTTTAGCAGGTTGAACACCTGTTGCAGGAATCTGTTTGTAACAAATGAACTACCGACTTGAACCCTGCCAGGGCTGGCTCAGTCTCTGATCTGTGACTGATCAAACAAGTACCAGGGATTCCGTTAATAACACTTAGGGGACGATTTCAATGCGGTCGGAAATAGCTCCAACTGTCGGTCGGAGCCGTTCCTACCACATTGAAATGTCCCGTTTGGATTCCTTTCCGACTGACCCATTATGATGGGGTTGGTTGAAAAGGAATCCAAATGGGCTTTCTGAAAGGATTCCAATGAGCTCGGAGAGCCCGTCTGCCATTCAGAAAGGGGCCAGTAATCCCAAAGGCAGCTCTTTCCATTCGAAAGATTACAATGGCGGATTCCCACAGCCTTTCTGACATAGGTACAAGGCCACCGGATGGCGGCCGAGGGGGCACCTATAGTGCCCCTCTGTTGATCCCTGCACCCGGTGGCAGGCACCAAAGGTGCCTGCCATTGAGTGCAGGGATGAACTGCACCTCAGCTTTTTGCAATGAGAGGATGCATTCCGGTCATAATGCATGCTCCCATTGTAAAGAATAGGATTGCGACCGAACAGTGTTTGGTCGCATCCTAATTGCTGGTTTGGGACTGCCAATAGGAGGTCAGTCGGTCCTAGTTCTAGATCGATGTCAGACGGATTCAGGCTTGTCCATCATTGAAATCGGCCCCTTAGAATGTAAGTGTCTAATGACAATTCAGCTTGTGATGTGTGCTATAAAAATCAATATTATCTTTCAACCACTCTAAGCACTTGGCAGTTTTTTAATAACATTGACACAGTTCCAAATTTAGCAAAAGTGCTGGCAGGAACAAATAATTTAAACAAAGAAGCACACATAAAACATTAATCGCAAGCTATTTCGAAAGCGGGTGTCATTGCTTTATTGTGCGTTTATAGTAGACTTTGTTCAGTGCATTTTCAGTTCATGTGTAATAAAATTACGCAATCAAGAGATTATGCAGAAGAAAATTGTCATTACAGGCAGTTTGTGGAATATGAACAGTCTGAAACAGTAAGGCATCTAGAAATAATTTTAATGATGGGATCACTAAAGGGTGCTGAGATAAAACTAGAGTGCCACAAGGATTGTGTGTCCATGTGTGTCTACAGAGTGCACTGATCATTTGTTGGCCAGTGAGAGTGCTAGAAGGGTTGAGCTGTATTTTAGACTTTTAGGCCTGTTTACATTTTCCCTGCGTGTGTTCACCATTGCCTTTATTTGCATCTTTAAATGCAATTACATCCATATTTTATAGCTCACTCAACTACTTGAGCCTTTTCTAGGTGCTTCCAGATTGGGGAAATGTGGCACAAAATGATCCGCTTATTATCACACAATTTAGTCAAGTAGAGGAGATATTATTTACATTTCTTACTCACATCAAAATCATCAACATAGACTCCAGAACGCATTTTGGCTGCTTACTTTCCACCTAGTTAAGAATGCACAGTATTTGTGGTGTGTTTGATACATGGGCAGTATCCATATCTATCAGCATATTCTTTTTAGATAGTTTTTTTTTTGTTCACTTTTTTCAATCAAAAAGTTTATGTTAGTCAAGGCTTTTTTTAATTATCCTGTTTGTTTGGTTAAAGTAATGTATCTGTCCTTATCACATTAAAACATGTTGAGCACATGATTGTCTATGTTGATGATCTTGTTTATAAAACTATCTTTTCTTCACCAACATAACATCAACATAAGCAGTAAATGTGGTTGAAAATGAACGTTTTTGTGGACGGGACCCTAAGTACCCCTTGAAAACATCAGACTCACATAGAACGTTCCCTCACTTGATGACCTGGAGTATATGGGTGTTCTAGATTTGCAGAATAAAAATATGAAAACTTATGGCCCGCACAATATATGCCACAATTTGCTAACATTCTGTAATGGTGACAGCATAAAAGGTACACATATGTCCCTGTCATAGTACTTAGCTACTGTATATTACTATCTTTGATTAGCGGATGGGCTCCACTGCTGTGAGCAGAGAGATGCTATAGGGTAACTGCTTGTCAGTATACAAGCTCCACAACAAAAGCACAGAGATTCTGGATCCTTATTGGTTGACTGAGTCTGCCCTAGTGTATCAATGAATCAGTGCTGGCCCTGGTTTATGTTAATCTGTGCTGCTGATGTCACTCTTCCACAGACCTTCCTCCTGTGTCATTGGACTTTAACTGTACCCTACAGCAGTTTCTGTTGCACAATCTGTTACCAAACACAACAGAACCTTTACTTCCATCAGAGCATGTCACCCATTATCTATGACTCCACACCTGGACACATAGCCTGCCACTTGCCTGTGGCATCCAGTTCCTGCTTGTTCCAGTAACCCGGGTTTTCGTGCTGAGGTATTCCCTCCTTGGTATTTCCCACTCACTGTTCTTCCCACCAACCCAGGACCTACTTAATGCACACCGCAGAATGACCGCATCACTAGGCACCTAGCCTGCCACTTGACTCTGGCCTCTAGTTCCTTCTTCCAGACTGATCCAGTAACAACACCGCTGCCCTAGTTTTACCACCCAAGTGTTACCACTCACTGTTCTTCCTGCCTAAAGAAGTCCTGCCCATCCCAGGACCTACTTAATAAAGGATGCAGAGTGACTGCGCAGCGGACATGCGCAGGGGGTACACCGCAGGCAACCTGAAGGCATGCCATAGGCAAGCATGTCAGCACCCGTCCGTGCCTGGACCTCGCATAGTGCCATGACCGCTGGCCCTCCTGTCCCCAAAGATACACCATCACTGAGCTCTACACCGTCAGATGCCGCAACAAACACTGCCACTGTGCCAACACATGATCCGAGGTAGGACCTATTACCTGCACCCACTACCACATGACCTGCCACAGCAGATGCATCAGCCTGCTGACCAGCCCCACCCTAAACACACCACAGCCACCACCTGAACAAAAGCACAAACCTGCATGCATCCTAAAATTGCAGGCACACCACCCCCAAATCCCCCCACAAAATCCAAGGATTCAACCAAATTATAGGACCTCATCGCCACACTCATACTTCCTCACCATGTCCTCCCTCAACCACTTACCCACCCAAGACATTGCCAAAGCAATCTCCGAAGGATATAAAATCACTCACCAAGACCACACCAACAAGCCGGGAGGAGGAACAACCATAGAGTACACCAACAGCAAGTAACACCTCAACTTCAAACTCCATATGGATGACAAGACAACCATAAGAGGCACCCTCGCATACCGACCCCCAGGCCTGCACTCCAACTTCTGCAACACAATCTCAGACTTCATTGCACCACTAGCCTTTGACTCAAAGTACTACATCTTCCTCAGTGACCTACATTTCCACATTGATGACCCCAACAACAACAATATTGCACACCTCCTCAACAGTATAAGCAGCCTCAGATAGACCCAGATCATTCATGACTCTACACACACCGCAGGATGCACGCTGGGCCCTATTTTCATCTCCAGCAACTGCGCCAAATACAGCCACGTCTCAGAGAAAACATGGACATATCACTCCATCGTCCACTTCAGCATCTCAAGCTCCCACATCACCACCACCAAGAGGACCAGCACCCCCACTGGAGGTGGAACAAAATCTCAGAGACCAGCTGGAAACACACCCTCAACACCTCCAACCCCGCTAATTCCATCAACCTCGAACAGAGTGTGAAGAACATCAATGCCTAGATCACCATTTGCACCGACAGCATAATCCCCATTGAGGCACAACATCCAGAGAAAATCCTCCAAAAAGGTCAGTTGGTACACCCAAGAACTCAAAACAGCAAAACAAGACGGCAAAGAGCTGGAGAGGAGATTCTGGGCCTACAAGGACACCTCCGACAAGGCAGCCTTCAAGACCTCCCTCCACCTCTACCACCACCTGCTAAGGGCAACAAAGAAGACGCATCAAAACCAGTGCAACAACACCGTTAAGGAGTTCTCTAGCCCTGCTGACAGTGAAAACTACATCACACATTCACAGGACCTTTGCAACAAACTTGCCGACTTCTTCCACAACAGGATTGCACCCATATACATAAACGTCAAACCCCAGCCAACACCTATGGACTTCATCGGCAGATACGCCACCACCGCAGCCAACACAAACCACAGACTGACCACATGGAACCTCCTCCCCACCCAGGATACCACCTCCACCATGAAATCCATCCACTCAGGAGCTTCCACAGACCCATGCCCACACCACATCTTCACTCTCAGAAACCAAAAGATCGGCCAGGAACTCACCACCCTGCTCAACACCTATATCCCCACTGCAACATTTCCCGATGCCTAAAAACACGACAAAAACAGATCACTACTCGGAAAACCCTTCACCAACCCCAGCAAACTCAAGAAACTACCAGCCAATCTCACTGTTTCCATTCCCAGTGAAGGTGCTAGAAAAGATCATCAACAAGCAACTCATGACACACCTGGAGCAGAACCATCTACTTGACGTCTCCCAATCCAACTTCCGCAGCAATCACAGCACCAAAACCACCTGATCGCAGCCACCAAATACATCCGAACCCACCTCGACCGAGGAAAAACAGCAGTTCTGATCCTCCTCGACCTCTCGGCAGCCTTCAGCACTGTATCCCACCAAATGCTCGTCAAAAGAATCCACCACATCAGCATCCATGGATCACCTCCTTCTTCACCAGAAGAACCCAGAGGATCCACCTCTCACCTTTGACCTCCAAACCCAAGGAGATCACCTGCAATGTCCCTAAGGGCTCAGCCCCACACTCGTCATCGCATGGCCAATGTCGTCAGATCTCACGGTCTCAACATAATTTCCTATGCGGACAGCACCCAATTCATCCTCTCACTCACTGATGACCTAACCACCACCACCACCAGAACCAACTTCCACAAATGCATGACAAGCGTCGCCGACTGGATGAAGCACAACTGCCTGCAGCTGAACACAGACAAGATGGAAGTACTGATCTTCGGCAACAGCAGAAACACAGGAAATGACTCCTGGTGGACATTAGACCTAGGACTCACTCCCTCCGACCCCACCAGAAACCTCAAAGTCATCATTGACAAACTCATCATGAAATAACAGACCAAAGCTATCTCCTACGCCTGCTTCCTCACTCAACGCATGCTACATAAGATCTTCAAGTGGGTACCCCTAAACATGAGATGCACGTGACATAGGCCCTTAGCACTAGCCAACTGATCTACGGCAACTCCCTCTATATAGGGATCACTGCACACCTACTACAGAGACTTCATACCATACAGAACACTGCAGCCAGACTCATCTTCGGCCTTCCCCAATGAACCCACATCACACCCCACCTCAGACAACTCCACTGGCTCCCCGTACATATGAGATGCCAATTCAAGCTGCTGACCCATGCACACAATGCTCTACACAACCAAGAACCCACCTACATTAATCAACTCCTGAACTTTCACCAATTGTTGAGAAGACTACACTCCACCTCCCTCGCACTCGCTCATACTTCCCACATCTACTGAAGCAGAGGTGGAGAATGGTCCTTCTGCCACATTGCAGCAAAGATTTGGAACAGTCTCCCCACAACACTTTGGACCATCACCTCACTTTCGGTACTTTGAATGGCCAGCCAGATCTGGCTGTTCAAATAAACCTCCAGGGTCTGCAAGGGCTTGGATACACTATTGGGTGATTAGCGGTGCTTTATAAATCCTGATTTATTGATTGATTTACACAGTTCCTGTCTCCTGACTCAGGAATCACAGCCCTGTGGTAGGCCCAATCTTGGTCAGTGTATCAGAGTACCACATAGGTTTCACAGTGATCAATCAAATAACCTGATCCTGCTTGGCAGTTTGTTCTTCTGCTCAGTATCCCTACTTTAGGCCCATATCACCTTTCTGGAGCTCTACAGTGGTGCGCATAACGTGCGACTTACCTGGTGAGAGTAACATCAAGGAACTCAAGTTGTCCATTAGGGATGAGGCCCAACAGACCAAAATTGGTCTGTGGTTATTTGTGTTCACTTTAAGTTAGACTATGGCTTGACAGTTCAAGGTGTACTCTCCACGCTTGACCATCTCAATGGCTGATAATCATATGATTGGTCACTGTCTGTAGAGCCACAGGGAGCCAACAAATGATGACCTGACTAGTTGGTGGAGCAGCTATTGCCTCTCCTGTGGTTGCAAATGTAGTTGCTAATTTAGTCCTTGCTTAGGTTATGGTGGTTTCCACTCCTATGGTACCTGCTGTGGTCTCAGCTTTTGTCGTCACTGTAGTCCTTCTTCTGTAGTGAATGCTGCAGTCACTGCTGTTGTCACTGCCATGGTGGCAGCTGTTGTCTTCACTGTGGTTACAGATGTTGTAACTGATGTTGTCCTTATTGGTGGCAGCAACAGTCATTACTGTGATCCCTTCTTATGTTATAGCTATGTTGGAAATTTTTGTCACTGCTATTGTGCACTTGAACCAATTGTTGCAGCTGTTGCTGTTACTCTGTAGGTGACAGTGGTCATAGCTGTTCTGTTGCTGTTGTCCCAAATGCTTTGGAAGCTCCTGTCACTGCTATTGTTGCTGTTATTGTGTAAGATTTGGTTGAGGATGGGGGTCTCTGCTGTGGTTACAGCTGTTGTAACTGCTTAGGTCCCTGTTATTGTAGAAGTTGTGTGTCGTCTGGGGCCTATTGCTGCTATTACATCCACAGCAACTGCTCTGGTTACTTTTGTGCTATCTGGGTGCACAATAGGATAGTTGGAAGTCATTTTGTGAATGTGCTGGGCGAGTGCTTTTAAAATGCAAGTGTGGTAGGTGACTGCTCTGCCACCTCATTAAGCCAGAATGTGACTCAGGAACAGGTTGCATGCACCAAATTGGTAGGACAAGAAAATGCCAACTTTCTAAAAATACCATCTTCAGAATTGTGACATAAAATCAGACTTCACCATTAAAAAGTATTTTAAATTGCAATTCCTCAGACCCCAAACATGAAGTTCCTACAACAAAGGTAATAAATATAATAAGGTAACCCAATGTTAACCTGGGGAGAGGAGAGACTCACAGTAGAGAAAAACGAATTTGTGGATTTTTCTCTATTAGGACATGTAAAATTAAAAGTGCATGTCCAACTTTTTAATTACAGTAGGCCCTGACCTAAGGGCTGCCTAGGGACTATCAACGGTGATATATGTAATAAAAAGTAAGTTTTAGGCTTGCTAAGGGGGCTATTCTTACAAGTCAAATTGGCAGTTTAGAACTGCCAGCAGGCCACAATGGCAGGCCTGGGACATGTTTTAAGGGGCTACTTAAGTGGGTAGCACAATAAGTGCTGCATGCCCACTGTTAGCATATATATGACCAGCCCTGGATATAGGGTATGCTAGTTTACTAGTGACTTATATGTAAATTAAATACATATATTACATTAATTAGGTGCAAGCATATTTACCATATTTAAAGTAGAGAGCACACGCACTTTAGCACTGATTATCAGTGGTAAAATGCACAGAGTCTTAAGGCCAACAACAACAAATTCAGAAAAATAGAAGGGGTGAAGGCAAAATGTTTGCGTGTGACCCTGCAGGGAGGGCCACGTTCAGCACTTCCCATTGTCAGTATTACAGGGTAAGTTCAGAGTAGCAAGTGTTCAGAGTGTGGGGTGAGAGGGCTTTGAATGCGGGGGTGAGTGGTGTGCTGGTTGAACACTATGAAGTGAAGGATGAAAAGAAAGGAACAATATTTTTTGGAGATCCTTTGAAATCTTCTGTATCCATGATAAATGTTCTGCATTAAGATGTTCACAGGGATAGAATATAAAGCATAAGCTCTGTAGCTGCATCCCTACTGTGACTGTGTGACTGCTGGGGAATATCCATAATGCTCAATTAAGGCTTGCTCTCATACGTTGATTATTGAAGTCACTTTTTTAGGTATGGTAGCGGCAGCTTCAGTTGTTTTGCCAGCCTCATGTAATAAAAAAAATCATGAATAAAACATACATATGTACATACATATATACATGTAAATGTAAAGGGGGCTTAGGGTCAGCTCTCTTCAACCGTTGGACCATTCAGCTGTTATTCACATTTTGATTTCAACCACCACAGCATACAGCAGGAAGAAATAGATCAGTTTAAATCAGCCATTGACTCCCTTGCACTGAGAGTGGTAGCATTTGGCCAGGTCACGTGTGTTTCATTTGAAACATAGGTGTACTTTATTGCCACAGCTGAGAGGTCAACATTTATCTATGGAAAAGCCTTGTTTTTTTCCCATGTTTTATTTCATTGTACACTATCTCGTGATCTTACTGTAAGTCAAAACCAATGTAGTCTTTCTTTCCACCAGTAACAGTCATGTTTTCTATCCTGTGAATTAAAAGTAAAAAGGATTTCTGTGCCTGCTGTAAATTTCCTGTCTGTTAGGGAGCACCTGTACAGTTCTATTTAAATTATGTGCAAAGGTTAATTCATGTTTTAATTTTTTTTTATTGCAGAAATGCAGCCACCACGTTTAGGCAGCAGTAGGTTACCTTCTTTTGATTTGTGTGCTATTCGCTTACTATATAAAAAAAAAAAATAATAACCATCGCGCCAGCTTGCCAAGAACAGACCTTTTAGTGGGTTTGCCAACGTGTGCTGTTTAAAGATTGCTAATTCAGATTTTTGTTTACAGTGAAGAACCCTGTTACAGTTGTGAAAAAATAAATATACTTTGTAGCAATACTGTTTTACGGCAATAGGAACCTGATTTGTTTTTAAATTAAAGACACTTTAAATACAGGAAATGTACTACTGTATAGGTTTATAATCCGAGAACAAATGGGCTTTTTCATCTGGAGATTTAATAGCTCTTGGTCTGGTAAAACCACATAAAAGTTTCATGACTGCAATCAAAACATATATACTACTGTTTGCTCTGATTCATGGCTATGCGCGATGTTTACAAACGACACAACCACACCCACGAAAATGAAGAATGTTAATTTGTGACAAACAGAAAGTTTTACATGCTGTAATAATAGCAATGTAATTAATTCATTAGCACAGTAGACATTGAACACAACATTTAAAGTTGACATTTGGCAAGGGAGTAGGTCAACCAATTTGACTTTTTTCTAATTCTGGTTTACTTCATGTTCCTTAACCCCTTAACTGCTGGGCCTTTTCCAATCTAGTGTTGAGCCCTTTTTTTGGCAATTTGGGATAGTTTGTGCTTAGGGTTCCAAAATCTTTTGCACATAAGTTATCCACACCAAATTTGCATTCTTTTCTTTTTAACATTTGGGGGATTCTAAAGGTACTCTGGGCTTGTGGATTGTCCTGGAAGGGACTGAGAAAAAAAGGCAAAATACAACTACATTTTGGGGTATATTCACAAGAACGTGTGCTAAAACATCAGCAAAAAATGCTAACGCAACTTTACACATTGCAGCCTATCGCGGGAAAATAACCCTGTGTCAACGTGGAATTCACAACATGGGGGTACCATGCGATAGTTCGCCGAAAACGCGGCCAATATCCGCGATACAACCACCTCGACTGAGATAAAAACAAAAACCTCAAGTGAAAAAACATGCGATGGGCCAAAGGGCACCAGGCCTGCAATGCACACATGGCAGGCGGGAATAAGCACAACAAAAGCCTGAAAAAGAAAGACAAACCAAACAGAAAACAACAGCCAAGCACAATGGAGGCAACCCGAGCCAGGATACAACCCCACAAGCCCCATTAGCAACAAAACATTGTACATGGCAGGCGATCTTGGACAAGGTGAATGCAGCCTGAGAGCGGAGGAGGATAATGGAAGAAAACCAGAACATACGGAATGATGCGAAACGCACAAACAAGCAGAAACACGGCAACAACAAGAAGGCAGCAATGCACAACGGAGGTGGGAGTCCAGCGCCACACCGGGAGCTGGATGACATGGAGGAAATGGTGTCCACCACATCAGTCTGGAGATGGTGGCAGGACTCAGGGACCAGAAACTGCACAAAAAAACAGACACAACAGCAACAGGAAGAGGAACCAGCAGAGACTGGGTGGACAGGGGGAGATGGGCACATTGGCACACATGCACAATTAAGCACAGCACAACTGCAGACAAACCATGCCCAAGATTAACAACACCAACCAACAGCACAAGTCACACAACCTGGCAATATCACACCACTGAACAAGCACAGAAGTGAAAACCACACTGTCTGAAAGGGAGAAGGGTGAGCCAAATTAGAGCTGAAGGGACATCTCACACACAATGCAGCACACACACATAGGAAGCAGAGCACACCAACATCAAACACAATGTGGTACAAACACCACATTTTGCACAACCAAACAAAGGACACAAGTGCACCCGCCTGTGGCTGGTAAACGGCCATACGCATCTGGCAAAGCACGAAACAGGGACATGATAATGCACAAGTACAAACCCACAGTCCTGATGCGATACCCATCTCGAGAGGGACGAGGCAGGGCTGCCCCCTGTCGCCGCTTTTGTACGCATTGGTGGCGGAGCCGTTGGCGTGTGCTCTGCGTGAATACCACAGCCTGCGGGGAATCAATTTTCCAACTTATAAGATAACGGTCTCCACATATGCGGATGATACCTTGCTATACGTCAGGGACCCAGAAAATAATCTGGCCCCGGTGTTGCGGGAGGTGGTGCAATTCGGAGCGCTCTCCGGGCTGAAGGTTAACTGGAGCAAATCAATAGTGTTCCCGTTGACGCCAGTCACGGCTCCCTTCGACATGGAATACCCGTTGCAGTGGACGGAGGATCCGGTCCGATACCTGGGGATCCAGCTCCATAGGGACTCGGAGGTGGTGCTGTCTGAAAATTACGGCAGAGCCATCAGTAAACTTGAAGACGATGTGGAGACGTGGATCACGCTGCCCCTCTCGCTACTGGGACGCATATCCATCATGAAGATGGTGGTGCTCCCTCGGTTTCTGTTCTTGTTTGCAAACATCCCCATGGTGCTGTCACGAGCTTTTTTCGCGCGGTTGAAGGCGTCACTGCTGAGGCTGGTGTGGGCGGGCAAGCAGGCACGGATCAGCTGGAGGGTCCTGACGCTGCCCTACCATCTGGGTGGCCTGGGTGCGCCAGATATGGAACTGTACTATAGGGTGGCGCAAGGAGCTCAGGCGCACAGCTGGATACATGGAGACGAGAACGTCCCGTACCTCAAGTTAGAGACTTTGTTCGCAGCACCGCTTCCGCTCCCCGCTGTCATTTTTGAGCGTCCGGACCGCCGCACGGGGTTCTTAGACTCCTTGAACTCCACCAGGCATGCTTGGAACAATATACTACAATGCGCGTCGGGGGCGCAGCTTTATTCGCCGGCAATGCCACTTGCCTGGGCGGTGTGGCTAGCCCCCTGCACGGAAATGGGGGTGATACGGTCGCTGGGAGCATTGGGTATGCACACCATGGGAGACATGTTCGTAGACGGCGCTGTCAGGACATGGGAGGAGGTGGCAACCTCGGAAGCCCGGGGCACGCAACTGCAACGTTTCCAATACCACAGGGTCCGGCATGCCTGGAAACAGTTACTGGGGGATGACATGGCGGAACCGGCGGAAGTTCCGGAGCTGTCCCACATAATTAAAAACGAAAGTCCACATGGGTTGATCTCTAGGTTGTACCGCATGGCGCAGTCGCAGAGGGCGTATGAATACACTAAGGCCAGACTGGAATGGCAAAGAGATTTAGATGTTGCAATAGACGATGCCATGTGGGCATACTGCTGCACGGGGATCCGCCGCATCTCCCTGCATGGCAGACACCGGCTGGTCCATTTCAAGTATCTAAACAGGTTTTATTACACTCCGGAGCGATTACACAGATATGGTTTACGAGAGGACCCTGCTTGTGAGAGATGCAGGCACCCGATGGCAGACTTCATGCATCTAGCGTGGCGATGCCCGGGAATATACAGCTACTGGGAGGCGGTATATCAACAGATCGTAGAGGTGACGGGGTGGAGTTGTCCCCGGATCCGGCTGTGGCACTGTTGGGACACTCCAGGGTGTTACCAAGGGCGGCTCGACGCTTGGTAGATATGGGGATGCTTGTAGCGAAACGGCGAGTGGCGATGTGCTGGATGCGGGGTCCATTGCCCACAGTGGCGCAGTGGAAGCGCGATGTACTATACTGCTGCACCCAAACGGAGAGGTTCAGTGAAATACTGCCGCCGCGCAGCCGGCCCAAGAATTTTTGGGGACTGTATGCAGAATATCTGGGCAGACGGGAGAAGGAGGCGGGAAGCCCCGCGGGGGGCTCCGGCTCGGAGGTGGCTGAGAGAGAGGCTCCCGGGGAGGGTGATCATGAGGGGGAAGCATACTGACTACAATGCAGCGTTCAGACTAGAGGCGATGGAAAGTGTTAGGAATGATACACTGGGCCGGGGGGAGAGGACAAACTGAGTGCAGGGTACAGATGCGGTGGCGACCGACAGGGGACCTCAATTGTTTAGTTCGGGCAGGTGGGTAGGGGAGGCTGGGCGGGATCCCTGGGAGGGATGAGGGGGTTTAGAGTTTATTGCCACAAAACAAGACTGTGAACAACATAGTGCGGGTGGACCAAGCTAGGACCTTACTACGGACAGGGGGTCGCCCCAAAGACAAGGCTCATGAGAAAGGGGCAATTGTACTTCAGTGGGATCTGAGACAGTGATGCACGGCGATGCCCGGCCTCCGGGATGTGGGATAGCCGAGGCTGTTGGAATGACAATTGCGACATGGTAGCCGGCCCCTGGGTAGCAGGCGCAACGCTCTGTATGTGATTATGCCTTGTTTACAGTCAATAAAAAAATAAAAAAAAACCACAGTCCTGATGGGGTAGCAATGCACGTATGGCAGGGAGCCAGAGAGTCCGTGACACACACATTGGCATACAAATCAAGACACAAAACAGAAGGAGACGAGTGAAAGTGCAGAAACTTTATCAACAAGTGCGTGTCAGTACGGCCAAGAGAAGTGCCACGATATGCAGACCAATGCAGCAGCATGTCTGAATGAGGAACTTAGGAAAGCGCCCATGTCCACCTCAGGGGAGTCCATCACCAACACAAGTCAGTGCCAACCCGCGTTGGTTGTCCGCACCTGGATCATGATTCCAGGCCAATGCAGCCATGTCCATTGTCATCTTGGGACATGAGTCCAGATCCCCAACATGCAACCAGGTGTTGGGACACGTGCAATGGGCCACGTCCAGTTGTGGCTGCAGGTACCTTGTCACTCGTCCATGAACGCAAGTGCAGCTGTGTAGGCCAACATCTCCAATAAGCGATCGTTGTCCACCACATCGGCCATATCTTCGACGTAATCCATCAGCTGACCCGGACAGATGTGCTGACTCCAACCACTAGACCCAATGTGCACCAAAGCCGAATCTGGTGGTGGCTCAATTTGCTCACTGCACACAACAACTTGTGTAATCTCCCAGGTCCAGTTTGCAGCCTGCATGCCAAACATCCATGCATGCCATAAACGGGCATCACGGTGACACTCCTGGTCATGGGCCAACAGGGGGCGCACACACACATTCTAATCCAGGTCAGCTACCGTCACGTTGGAGAGGCAGGCATCCATGGACCATTCGAATGTGCACGAGCGACAATGCAACACAGGCTGAACGCAGGTGATGTCCGCAAGGCGGAAGCTCAGCCGGTAACTGATCCGCAGCACTGCCAGTGGCAGTGCCCCCAGTACATGCACCAGACGTGCACGGTACAGTTCCACGTGACTGGAGTAGAGCATGTGTCCGGGATGGTCTGCGTCAGTGGTTCTGCTTGAAGCGGCACTGGCTTGCCCTGTGCCAGTCCTGTAGATGAAATGGCACAGCTCGGTGCAATGAGCAGTGTCTGTGTGCAACGGGTGCAGGCCTGGGGTGGGGTGGGAGTACATGTGAAGGCCCTTTCACGCACGCTAACTACGACCAAGGACGTCTGCGTGTGGGATGTGTACACGTTGGTCTCATGTCGGGCAGTGCGTAGTGTGGGATTCGCAAGCAAATGCTATCGTATCTGTAAGGGGGTGCTGCCCACATGCAAGTTCCTGCTCAGAGCTGCAGATGTGCTATCGCCTGATAGTTCAGACAAAGGACCTTTCCTCCCTACAGTAACTTCACCATCTGCATGCATACAGGAGATGTACAGAGGCCTGTCGTGGGTGTGGTGGGATGTCTGCGACCTTGGGAATCATGGATGATATGTCCAGCATGTGGCACATGAGCGGCCTCACTGTGTGTTACGTTGCCACACAGCTGCTCCTCCCTCCAACGAGAACCCACACTTGTGTGCACTGTGCGGTTGCATCACACGCACTCCTACAGCACACCATTGTAATGCCTGTCCGCGCATGTCCAGCGGCATGCCAACAACACCGTGACGCTGGCCTTTGAAGGTGTGTGGCCACGTGAGTGTGGGCCAATGGTCCGGACAGGGTGGACACAGGTGTACAGCTCATGGCTGGTTATGATCGCGCTGCGAATGAGGCCAGGCAACTGACTGATGCACATAACACTTGGCATGCATTGGGTGGCCTAGTGTGCAAAAGAACGATGGATTTAACCCAGATCTTTTGACTGGGGGAGAATGTTTGCATTGTCAGCATTCCGTCCATCATTTGCTTGCTGTAACACTTTTCGCCCTAAGTGGGATGGGTATGCCCAGACGTGGGTCCCTTGCTCACTGTGCCACTGGTTTCAAGCTGTCCTGGCTGAAGAAGGGTGACATACCATGAAACCAGTCCCAGGATGCTTGTTTCCGGTCCAGGGAGAACCTGGCCTGGCAGTACGGTCTGGACTGTTCCCATGGGGCACAGGCGCAAGACTGATTTGCATATGGCTGGGTCCAAACTGGGGTGGCCTAGTGGGCAAAAAAAGATGGATTTAACCCAGATCTTTTGACTGGGGGAGAATGTTTGCATTGTCAGCATTCCATTCATCATTTGTTTGCTGTAACACTTTTCGCCCTAAGTGGGATGGGTATGCCCAGATGTGGGTCCCTTGCTCACTGTGCCACTGGATTCAAGCTAGTCTGGCTGAAGAAAGGTGACATACCCTGAAACCGGTCCCAAGATGCTTGTTTGTGGTCCAGGGAGGACCTGGCCTGGTAGTTCGGTCTGGACTCTTCCCTTGGGGCACAGGGTCAAGACTGATTTGCATATGGCTGGGTCCAAACTGGGGTGGCCTAGTGGAGAAAAGAACAATGGATTTAACCCAGATCTTTTGACTGGGAGAGAATGTTTGCATTGTCAGCATTCCGTCCATGATTTGTTTACTGTAACACTTTTCGCCCTAAGTGGGATGGGTATGCCCAGACGTGGGTCCCTTGCTCACTGTGCCACTGGATTCAAGATAGCCTGGCTGAAGAAGGGTAACATACCCTGAAACCAGTCCCAGGATGCTTGTTTCCGGTCCAGGGAGGACCTGGCCTGGCAGTTCAGTCTGGACTGTTCCCATGGGGCACAGGGTCAAGACTGATTTGCATATGGCTGGGTCCAAACTGGGGTGGCCTAGTGGGCAAAAGAACGATGGATTTAACCCAGATCTTTTGACTGGGGGAGAAAGTTTGCATTGTCAGCATTCCATCCATCATTTGTTTGCTGCACATTCATGGTATGCGTGTGCTTTCTGTTGTGGTAGTTGTGTGCAGTGTGGGCAGGGGGCACGAGGTGTACATGTGTGCTTTTGATTGTCTCTGACACTTGAGGGAATCCAGCTATGGCGTAGGGGCCTTGCTTGGTCTCCAGCTGCTCCTGTGCAGTGTGGGTGATGTGGGGGTGCTGGGGTACCAGGCTGATGTTGGCATCCAGGACAGGTGTAATGACCTTGGTTGGGGCTGGCTGTGTGACTCCTCCGAATCTGGCAGTTGTGGGTTGGATGGTACCAGAGGCCAGCATGTGCTGTGCAGCCGACAGCTTTGCGGTGGGATGTTGTTTGTCTGCAGGGTTGGTACCGTCAGCAGGTGGGGGATGTGGGTCAGGATGCGGGAGATGGTTGTCCTTTTGGGTCTGTGGTGGGCAATGTCCTCCTCTGGCGTTGGGTCTGGGTGGCAGGTGCATTTCAGGTGGTCCGCTGTCTTTGTGTACGCTGCCTCTGTGGTGTTCCCGGGAGGGGCGGGATTGGTCCTGGGGGTGGTGGCGGGCCTGGGGTTGTTCCGGTGGGTGTTGTGGCCCTCATGGGTATCCACGTTGCATGATCATTGTGTTCATGGCATCTGTGGGTCTTCCGGTGTGGCTCTTGGCTGGGCTCCCTTTTATGCTGCAGGTAGTCGTCCTGCTTAACACCAGCAAAAGGCAGGTGTTAATTCCCTGCTGCTACCACAGCTTATCGCCTGTTTTTGGTTCACATCGCGGATCTGGCAGTTCATTGTGAAAGTGGTGTTGTAGTTTTTTCGTGTGTTTTTGCACGGGAACGCCTACTCTGCATCTCATTAGGGTTAGTTGGTGGTGTCCACAGTGGAGATACATTTTGGGGCAGTTATCGCGGGAATACTGGCATTGTCTGCAGTTTGCACCAGCTTGTGAATGGAGTGTTAAATCTATCTCCACTTTTGATTCATTAAGGTGGAGATAAATCGGAGTTAAGTCCTTGTGAATATCCCCCTCTGAGTATTGGGGGGAAAATAAAAAACAAGTGCTCTAGATGTAAGTTTCTGCTTTTTTTCCTAAAAATGTCATAAACGAATGGTTTTCTGTACTAATGTCACCATAATCCCTGCTTTCAGGAACATGCAGAGCTTAGTTAAAAAACTACATTTTGTACCACTGTTATGGCATTTTTGAAAGAGGTCGTCTATTTTTGTGCTCTCAAATTTCTTCCAGCATGTGGTGGAAACCAGTGTGAAACCCATGGGTGATCCAGAAAGTCTATAGATTTCTGAAAGTTCCAAAATCAGCAAAGGGTCATATGTGTAGATCCCTCAATGTTTTTCCAAAGAAGCTAACTGTTGAAGTAAAGAAATATTGAAAATTAGTAGGAAAATAACGACCAGGACAGACGAGCCCTAAGATTAGTTGAACGGCGATGGAGGTCATCACCATCCACGGACCACCCTAAACTGCTCAGATCCACCAGTAACTCGTACTATAGAAAGATCAGACACTCAAAAGCAAACTTTTTCAAAAATCAGCTAGATCAAGCCATGAACCGACCCAAGAAACTATTTGAACTAGTCAAAACTCAATCTATTGGCGTAGCTCATCCTCCCCAAGCTGGACAATGTTCTCCCCCCGACAGCTGCCAAGAATTTTCTTCCTTCTTCATGAGAAAGACGGAACTCCTGAAAACGGACCTACTTAAGGTCTCATTAGCTCAGATTAACACTCAGAAGGACATGCCATCACACACTCTAGCAACCCCAATCACCTGCACATCTAAGCTCACCCTAAAAAATAACGCCTCCTGGGCCTCCTTCACAAACTGCAGTGAAGAAACAATCCTAAAAGCACTCACGTGTTGAACCCCTCCAACCCCTCCCTGCAAACTACCTCAAAGATCTCATACTGGTGCTACTGGAACTTTGGACAAAGATCATGAATGCTTCCCTAGTCCAAGGAGTTATTCCTGAAATTCTCAAATCGGGACAAGTTTCCCCTATCCTGGAAAAAACGACGGCGGACCCCGCGGACCTAAATAACTACCGACCAATTTCCAACATCCCAACTCTGGCTAAACTCCAGTAGCGGTCCGTGGAGGGAGTGACGGTGGGGCAGTGAGGCAGGGAATTCCTGTGCGCGCGCTGCATCGCAAAATGCGATGCAGCGCAAGCAACGAAATTCATTTTACTTATTTAAATGTGTACTTACCTCCGTTCATCCATATTCCGGTGTTTACATTTCCCCACGCTGCCCCTCCCCCGCCCCGCCTCACTGCCCCACCGTCACTCCCTCCACTGCTAATGCTAAACTCCTAGAAAAATGTGTTCCCAGCCAGTTAGACAACCACATAACCAATTTCCAGCTGCTCAATAAATTCCAATCTGGCTTCCGGGCAGGGCATAGTACGGAGTCGGCTATGACCCGCATAGTAGATGACGCACTAAAAATCCTAGACCAGAACAAATCCTGCCTACTTAACCTACTTGATTTATCTTCGGCATTTGACACCGCCAAACATGATAATCTACTAGACCTCTTGCAACATATAATGGGCTATCAGGGTCAGTTCTAAATTGGTTTACCTCTTTCCTTCTAAATAGATCCCAAAGGTTCAAGGTCAACCAATTCCTGTCCATAGCTGTCCCATTCAAATTAGGAGTCCCGCAGGGCTCCTCCCTCTCACCTACACTGTTCAACCTATTCATGGAGCCTCTCACTGAGATCCTCAACTCATCAAATATCCACTTTCACATGTACGCAGATGACACATAGCTATATTTAAAATATAAACTCTCCGGATGACATCAAATCTCTCAATCTAACTTTGCAAAAAAACTCAGACATGGTTGACTGAAAACCACCTCAAACTAAACGCCCTCAAAACGGAATTCCTACTAATCACCCCACCTAACCAACCTGCTACCACACAAGAATGGCTTTAACAACTTACAGCACTCAACTGCCAACCTCTTATAATCGATTCAGCAAAATCACTGGAAGTAACTCTGGACAGTAACCTAAACATGAAAAAACACATCAGTGCCGCAGCAAAAGGAGCAAACTTTTTGATGCACACCCTGAGAAAATTAAAACCATTCCTCCCAGTAAATGACTTCTAACTGGCAGTCCAAGCACTAGTAATTCCCAGACTAGAATATGGTAGTGCAACTCTCTGTGGACTCCCTCGATCGACAACTGCCCCTCTAAGAGCGTCACTCAACTCAGCGGCCAGGCTCATCACAGGTTCCAAAAGACATTGCCACATTTCCCCTGACTTCAAAGCGCTCAATTGGCTCCCCTTCGAAGCAAGAATTCAACAAAAAATCGCCTGCATGACGTACAAAGCCCTACATCACAACACCCGAGGTACCTGGCCCAGAAACTGGAGCTCTCGTGTGGAAACAAATCCTCCAGGAGCACCAGCAACCTTCTTCTGAAACCTCAAAGATTTGCCAAGAAGAAAACATATAACCGCGCCTTCTCTGGAATTGCTCCAAAGATTTGGAATGCACTATCCCCAGAAACCAGACTTAACACCTCAACGGCATCCTTCAAAATGAAGTTAAATCTCTTCTCATGACGAAATTCACTTGAACATTATATTGGACTCGTAGAACAACCAGCTGTAACATAAGTCATTATCTTGAAATACTATGTTTCTTTTGTACATTGTCTCTTTTGTTTAACTACCTTACTTGAAAAGCGCTCTGATACCCGCAAGGGTCATGTTCGCGCTATATAAAACCTTCAAAATAAATAAAATAAATAAATAAGACCATTTGCAACAACATTTTCATATGTAACTTTTTGTCACAATGGCCGATTTACAAAAGCAATAGTCTCTTCTGGTTGTGGGAATATATGGAGTTTGTAGACTCTCCAAGAACTCAAGGTACACAGAGCCAACAACTGAGCTGTACCGTACAATGGTATTTTATTGTGTACCAAGTATAGACCAATTTTGTATGGTGAAATAAGTAGAGTGAAAAGTGGGTATCAAGAAAATCTATGTGTTTCTGAAATGGGGTCAAGATGAAGAGTTTGAAGCAGTGGTATTTCTACATCTCTGAATCTGTGGACACCCATACTACCATACGATATAGAGGGTATTTTTCAAAATGTCTTCTTCCTTATGCACTGGCTTACGCACATGCAGCACAATCTAATGTATAATAACAAATGCTCTACTATTCTATGCTCCCACATGTTTTCCAATAAAAATGGTGCCTCACTTGTGTGGAAGCCGCGGGAGGAATGGGTCCAAATCTCAACTTGGACACATCACGTGATTCCATAAAAAACAGATCCTTTATATGCAATATGGGTAGCTGTGGATTTGGCACCTAGCTCAGCCAGCACCTAGGAAAACCTAACAAACTTGCACATTTTTTAAATCTAGACACCTGTGAGAATCCAGGGTGGGGTGACGTGCATGGCACTCACCAGGTTATTTTACCCAGAATCTCTTACAAACCTCAAACTTTGAATAAAAAAGACAATTTTCTCACATTTTTGTGATTGAAAGTTCTGGAATCTGTGGGGCGCCACAAACTTCCTTCCACCCAGCTTTTCCCCATACATCACATTTTTCCACTCAAATCTAACCATTTTCTTGCAAAGAATGTAGCTGTGGTTTTTGGGCCCTAGCTCAACCGTCACCTAGGGAAACCTGGCAAACTTGCACATTTTTGAAAACGAAACACCTGGGAATCAAACAAAGGTCAATGGGAGCCCTTGCAAGGGGACACACAAGAGGGACGAGAGTTTTACCGTCACAAATGGGGTAACGCTGAGTGGTAGGAATTTTGTGGATTCCTGTAGATTCTGGAAGTTACCATCACAGAAATGTAAGGAAAATGCGTGGTTTCAGGCATAGTTTGAGGTTTGCATGACACTGTGAGTAAGTAAACCTTGTGGAATCCATGCAAGGCGCGTGACCCTAGATTCCTTTGATTGTCTAGGTTTAAACAATGTCTGCAGCTGGTAGGTTTCTATGAATGGCGGATGATCATGGCCCCAAATCCCGCAGCTACCCTATCATGATCTTTCCACATAGTGCTTTAGGGTCTGTTGTGTCGTTCTCTCTTGGACCACCCACACAAGTGGGGTACCGCTCTTATCGGGAGATGTGCTGGAACTTAGGGTGCTTCCCTGCAGATTCCAGAAGTGTTCCTCACAGAAATGTAAGATAAATGTGTGCTTTTAGTCACAGTTTGAGGTCTGCAGGGCATTGTGGATACGAAAATGTTGTGGGATCGACACAAAGAACACCACCCTCAACTCCCCCAGGTGTCTAGTTTTCAGAACTATTAGGGTCTGGTAGGTATTTCCAGGAGGCATCCTACTCAAGCTCAAAAAGCGAAGCCATTTACCATTGCAAATCTGACAATATTGGGAGTTAGACACACTCTCCTTGTCCATATGTAAAAACAACACCCAAAATAATCAAATGTCCTCTCGCTTGCCATTGGGCTGTGATTCTTTAGTACACAGAGGAGCAGGAAGACTGATGCTTTTGGGGTGAGGGCTACTTTTCGTGTTAGGGTGGGACCTGATGTTAGAATGGGCCAGACCCACCCCAATATTTTATTTAAAAAAATATTATTCCTGACATATAGTGACTTTTTACTCCCTGGGGCAAACCTCCTGTATGCCCCAGTTGGGGGGTGGGGAGCCAAAGAGACTGGGTTTTCCTTCTTGTGGTGGGGCTGTGGCTAATGGCAGAGTGCAACACCCGCTCGAACTTATTTTGCCCCAAAGGTAAAATCCCTTATGTCAGTTGGAATGTATACCCCTCAGAGGCATATTTGGGGCAACCTCCCAAATTGGTATAAACCTCTCTGCAGCAGGGGGGGAAGAAAGACAATGCTGCCTCTTCTGGGGTGGGGATATAACTCGATGCCAGAGTAGGTCACCCTTCCTTTTGTTTGTTTTGTAATCCCTGGTATTCAGTGGGCTATCTGGCCCCCAGAGGCAGATTGAGGGTAAATACCCCTATCTACCCCATGGGGGTAGAAAGCCTATGGGCTGCAAGGTAAGGGAGAGCACAGGCCCATGCACAGGGAGGCCACCCCCACCCAAAACAAATACTGCATATATGCAATCCTTGGTGTCTAGTGGGCTTTCTGCTCTGGGGGGACAGATTGAGAATTATCCCCCCCATTCACCCCCAAGGGGTCAGAAAGATTGTCATCATATTTTATGGGGGGTGGGGGCACAGCAATGCCCATAGTGCGTAGTCACTACCCCTATTTATGTTTTCTATGTTATTGGTGCATAGTGGACTTTCTGCCCCTACAGGACAGGGGCAGATTGGGAGAAATCACTCCATCCATCCCCTGGTGGGGCAGAAAGATGGCCAGCATATTTTTATGGGGGTGGAGGCATGACCATGCCCATGATGGACAGATCCACCCCTATTTATTTGTTTTATATTTCCCTGGTGTCTAGTGGGCTTTCTGCGCTCGGGGGGTCAGATTGGGGGTAATCACCCTCACCTGCCCCTGGGAGGCAGAAAGACCACCAGCATAGTCTTTGTGTGTGATGGGGGAATGACCGTACCCATGATGGGTAGTCCTCACCCCTATTTCTTTTTTTACTTCAGCCCTGGTGTCTACTGGTTTCTATCCACTTGATGGGGCCAATTTGGGGTAGGAAGACTGCAAACATGAAATGTGCTGGGGAAAGAACAAGCCCTTGCCTAAAGGGTTTTTCCCCAATCACTGGTGTCTAGTGGGTGGATCCCTACTAAGGGATCGCTCTCCTGTGGCCCTTTCTAAAAATACTTCTCCCATCCTAATCAGGGCCCAGGGGACTGAGGTATGCCTTGCAAGCACTGATGCAGTGAAAGTAAAACAAGCCCAATGGCTTGTTTTACTTTCACTTTAGTGTAGTAATGTCAGCGTGCTGATTGTTATCAAACTAAAGGCTAAAAATCAAATGAGGCTACTCTGAAAGCTCTCCCCGAGAAGCCCGGATTTAAAAAATAACAATGGAATCCTTTTAGAGCTCTGCACCATAGGGGCCTTTATATGCCTCCCCAGTGTTGGCCAATGGCAGATAGACGCACTGTGGAGGTAGTGAGGGTGTCGGCCATTGGCCGATACCCGCACTTCAATCAATCAGTCAATCAGTACTTGAACAGTGCAGCTTATCACCCGTGAGGGTATCCTGGCGCTGGGCTGTGGGTCTCAGTTGGATGTCAGGTCTTGAGTCCCTGCATGGAATCTGACAATGATGGTGATATTCAAAGGTAGAGGGGAAGGGCATTGCAGGTTTTGGTGGCAAGGTGGGAGAAGGATTGTCCTCCAATGCGACAGCGGCAGATGCGTGGTGTCTGTGGAGGTTTCTGGTTGGTTGGTGGACCTTTAGTTGGTGGTTCATGTATATCAGTCATTGGTTGTGGAGGGCTTAGTAGGCATGGGTCAGAGCTTGAATTGGCATCTTTTCTGGATGGGGAGCCAGTGGAGGTCTCTCAGCAGCAGGGTGATGTGGGTCATTTAAGGCAGGTTGAGGATATGTCTGGCAGCTGCATTCTGGATCACCTGGAGTCTTCTCCTGAGGTCAGTGGTGGTGCCTGCATATAGTAAGTTGCCATAGTCCAGTAGGCTAGTGATGAGAGCCTGCATCATTGTTTTTCTGGTGCTGATGGGAAGCCATTTGAAGATTCTGCGAAGCATGCGGAGAGAGTAGAAGCAAGTTTAGGGGACGGCATTGATCTGTCATTTCATGGAGAATTTGCTGTCCATGATGAATCCAAGGTTACGGGCATGGTCTTTCGGTGTGGGGATAGGTTCAAGTTTGGCTGGCCATCAGAAGAAATTCCATAGGGAGGTCTGGCTACCAAAAATCAGCACTTTGGTTTTGCCCGTGTTGAGCTTCAGGAACCAGTCTTTCATCCAGGCTGAGACGTTCTTCATGCAGCTGTGGTTTTCATCGTGGTGGGGTCAGCTGAGAGAGAGAGGAAGAAGTGGGTGTCATCTGCTTAGGAAATGATGTTGATGCTGTGGGTGCTAGCGGCTTCATGTAGATGTTGAAGAAGGTGGGACTGATGGATGAACTTTGCTGGCCCCCGCGATGATGCGCTTGGGCTGTGAGATGCAGGGAGTGAGGCAGATGCTCTGTGTACTTCCCATGAAGAAAGATGCCATTAATCTAGGGGCGTCATCTTTGATTCCGATCTGGTGTGTTTGGGTAATAAGAGTGTGGTGGGAGATGGTGTTGAAGGCTGCGGAGAGGTCGAGAAGGATTAAGGTAGCTGATTCTCCTCTGTCGAGTAGTGTGTAGTACTCTGTAGAGTAGTGTGTAGTAGTGTGTGGATGTCACATCGATATATATATATGGACATCAGGATGCAGGATAACCTGATGGGGTTTAGAAAGGCTCTCAAGACCTGGCTATTTGCGCAAACCTACACATAGCTCGTCTCGCTGTGACACACTTAACGATCAGCGCCATGAAACCTTCCGGTGACCGTGCGCTTTACAAGCTCCTATTAACATAACATAACATATATATAAATGTAGTGTGTGTAGTGTGTAGTACTCTGTAGATTAGTGTGTAGTAGTGTGTGGATGTCACAACGATCAGGGCCATCTCGGTGCTGTGGTTGGCTCTGAATCCTGATTGGGAGGGGTCTAGCAAGTTGTTTATCTCTAGGTGTTTGGTGAGTTGGAGGTTGATGGCTTTCTTCAGGACTTTGGCAAGACACAGGAGCCGCAAGATGGGCCATAGCACTTAAGGGGTTAAATTGACCTTTTGACTATCACCTAGATGTGAAGGGCTATAGAGAATACATGATTTGTACATAATTTTAGATCAATATGAACCTCAGTGTTTTAAGGATATTGCTGTTTGGAATAGATGCAGCACCCCTACGTGTTGTGTTTTATAGACTGGAGATTCTTCTATGTTGGTGAGGTTCTCCATACAGTGACGGAGGACGAGAGACAGACATCAGCATGCAAAAAGGGAGATGAAAGAATTGGACTCTAAAACCCCAGTAGAAAAGCAGAAAGTATTCAGTCCTGCTGCAAAACAAGACTTGAGCAAGAGTGCTCCTAGACAGTGCCACAGAAGTGAGGATAGTACATCAGAAGCTTCTGAGGTATCTGGATGCAAATCTAACTAATGACTTTATACAGCTCGAGACCCCAGATCAACATTTAAAACCTCCTCACAGGGTTTACAATCTAAACATACAAATTGAAGGGGACATGACATGCATAACCAAAGCAGTCTTCTAGACATAATTATCTGATGCTTATGAGATCATCCTAGTGGAAGAAGACTGGCCTCCAGCATTCATTAGGAAAGAACCCTGGGGAAGAAAGTCATAAGGGTGGTTTTCTCTCCCATATTACCTGTGAATATCAGGGAAATTTATGGCAATTAGTGGCCCATGAGACAAGCTCAAGCCTTATACAGAAATCAAGTGGGATGGGACAGGCACTCAAGTCCACATGATTTGAAATTGTCTGCTATGCGGATGACACTGAGCTGAATATTTCTATTTTTATTAACACCTTAGGTAACCAAATTAATTCCAGCTCCTACATGACACAGGTCACCAACAGGTTGAAAGTAACTGCCATAAGCTTAATGGCAACAAGACAGAAGTGATCTTACTTGGTAGGTCGTTGGACTATCGGTCTTAAAGCAGGTGGCTTAGGGAACTTGGAGACATTCCACAGCCCGTCCTTTTTGCCAGGAACATATTTGACATACTCAACAAGGACCTTCCTATTGTTGATCACATCATCTCTCTGTTGACCTTGTGTTTTGTTTTCTGATAGATGTTACACACCTGTGATACCTAGCTATCCCTGAAGACTTGGAAAATGGTGATTCAAGCCTTGGTGCAGTCGTTTGGATGACAAAAATGCTCTCTTTGTAGGCATTCCCACCTATTTAATGAAAAGACTGCAAACATTCAAAGCTTTTTATCTTGGCCAGTACTCAACTTCCCTATCTATGTTTCAATGTCTATCAACCTCAATTCCCATCACTGACTATCCATGCGCAAACAGGCTCTATTTATCATTTTTTGCTTTGCTCACAAAACCCTGCACAAAAGGCTCTACTTCTTTACACCTGCTAGACTATTAAGGTCCTCTCTCCTTATCTTGCCTCTGTTTGCCTTATCTTCTGTTCTAGATTAGGATGTCGCCCTTTGCGGACAAACGCTGAAATAATCTTTCTCACACCTGATCAGTGACCTTTTGATGTTAAGAAAATGATGAAAACTTGGCTCTGTTAACTTCTCTGTTGCTTCCAAATTTCACCTTCCTTTGCCACTCAGGAAGTGTCATGATACCCTTTTCAGGTGACAGCTTACTCTATAAAAATCACACTAGTATAACATAGCTTTCCTCCAACCTATGCCATAAGGTTTTTGCCCAGCTGAGGTATGCTTGATTTTGATTTGTCACCTGTTTTAAATACTGTTCATCATACCACTTTATAAGTCTGGTTATTGGTTAGGATACACTGGATTTCCCTGCCCTATAGGGAAGGGATTTCGATGCTTTTTGGTGAACAAGATATTGTAAGAGGGATTTGCAGGAACACATATCAGTGTAACGCTCATCATTTTATATATATTTACATACCTGTGACAGATTCACTTGTGATATAGAGTGAAGCATAGCAATATTGCATTGTCCAATGGTGGGTACAGTCATTTTATTCAGTGATCAATCAGAATCGTCATTATGGTAATATTATCAAAACCCAGAGTCTCACTATCTCAAGACACGAGTCTCGTTGAAATCAAGAATGTCTTTAAATATAACTGCTATGTCAAGTTGTTTTATGAACTCATTATAGCTCAAGGATCTTCTGGAAAGGGGCTTGTCTACTTGCAGATGGAAAAGTGATTGCTGATCAGGATCCGTCTTCCCTAATCCTGTGATTTTTTTCTCTCCTTTCATTTAGTCCATAATCCTCTAACCCATTGTCCCAGTACTAGTCACTTGCCTACTGAACAAACAAAGAGAGCCCTTCAGGATCAAGCTTCCCACTCTTGTATTTTAATGTGGACTGATCTCTCAATCCCTTTTTACACTTCTAACTGGGTTATAACCCTTCTGGCCCCTCCCCTGAAGCCTTGAATCCCAACCACTTTTAAAATGAAGCTCATGCCTCATGGAGGTAAATGCCCGAGTCATTGTATCTCTAAATAGATTTTCCCATCTTTCTCTAAGATTTGGTAGACCCCTCTCCAATCAAATAACTCTGCTGCACTTGCAGCAGAGCAACATGAACTGACAAGTCTTGCTTTCACTTTCATATTTCTCTGAACGCCTTCTAAACCCCTTAAGTTTTAGGAACTACATCCAGTTCCTTTGGAAAAGTGCCTATTCAGAAGTGTGTTAAAGTGTTTTGCAATCAGATTTCCTGCGTTTTTAGAATGTACTCTTCTTGTTCTTTCCAGGGTTATTTGATTTCATTGTGTCTGGTGGATCTATCTCAAGATAAACCACCATGTTTTTAAGGACACTTTGAGATAAGAGAAAACCCTTGTCCTCAAATTATATTTGAATGTGTTTGTCCATATTGTTTCTTGAAGTGTCCTAATGTTCAAGTGTTTCAGCAACCCATATTGCTTACACAGAGCCACCCTTAATGGATTTATTGGATGCAATTGTGTCTGTATGGTAATACTCCTGTGATTCTCATGAGCATTTCTGGCATGACATTGTTATTTTCTTCCTTGCACTTGTTCAGCCCTGATTTGGCACAATTAGATTCAAGGTTTTTTCCTCTGACTAGGAAGTCTTGTTAGGTCTCGCCTAGGCCGCGCTTGTGCTGCCTCTTCGAGACATGCTGTATCCAGGTATGGACTTGAAGCTCCACCCATCTTTTCAATTGGCTCCTGTTACTGTCCTTTCTAAATGGTTGCTTTTGATCCATGAAAAGTCCTAGTAGTCCCTCCTTAGTACCGCCTTTTCTCCTTCTGTAACATCCCATGAGGACTGGTCCTCTTATGTGTGTTGTTACTCGGTATGTTGTATTTATAGTCTGTGAGCACTGTTTACTTAAATGTTTTTCTCCTACTGCAGGCACGACATGCGTTCCTGCAATGGCGCCCAATTTTCCACTCTCTGCTGGCTGTCTGCTCCTCATTGCCGCCCCACCTCCAGGTGCCGCACTTTAGGTTTGAGCACGGCGCTTGTTTTTCTATTTTGGTTAATGTCCATTTTTATATTTTTATTAGCAATGGCAGCCGAGCGATAATTTCAAAATGCACAGCCCGCCCAACTTGCACCTCTTCATCTTTATTTGTTATTGGCAGGATGGCACGCTTTAACAATAGCGGCCGCTCGCCTTCCTTTTCCTCGGAGTAGCAGCCAATGGCGGACGAACATCTTTATTTACAAAAAGCGCCTTACCCGGCTCCAGCGCTTCATTTCTTTATTGGAAATGTCGGCCGAGCCTGATATTTTCAAAATGCGCATCTCACCCATCTTGTTTGATTGAACCTACCAGTCTGTAAGTGCTCTGCTTTGAAAAAAGCCCTTGCAGACTTAGACGTTGTGTGTGAGCGCTACAGAGATGGGCGACGAGTGCTCTGGCGTTTTCTTACATTTACATTCGGCTTTCTACCCTGTTTATTGTTCTAAAAGAACTGTAAAAAAATGTCATTTTGTTGTCGGTCTTGCACCGTCGCGCACTCCTCACAGCCTACCCCATCACTTTATCCTCGCAAGCAAAGATCACAATACCCACTAAAGTGTCAGTTATTGTTTTATTAACTATGTGGTGCATTAAATTGAAGTATTTTGTATTACCTGCGATCAATACATTATTGATGTAATATTGCATGCACTGCACACAGTTGGAAATGTTTATTACAGCCATGGACAATTGTAAGATCCTCCGTAATGTATTGGTAACATGGCGCCTAAGTATGTGGGCACACAAGTCAAATTTTTAAGGTATTATTTTCTTCCTGCTGTTTGAAGTTCTTCCCATGCTACTGTTCGTAATTTGTTGAAAAGGCTCCGGCTGGGAGTGGGATGGCTGGTGCACCAGCTGTTGTTTATGCTGCAAATGTATCCTCTACCCAACTTCCAGGGCTTCAGCCAGCTACTGCTGGCTCAGTCTTAGATGCTATTCTGGAATATTCGATTGGACACTTTAAATGTGGTGCCTCCTTCCTTCTGAAGCCAGTTGCACCTAACAATCAGCTGGTTTTGGGAGCCAAGCCAGACTTCACAAAGATGCATTCTGAACCACACAGTTGCAGAACTTAATTGTCCCACCAGAAGTCCACTTATCTCCAAGCAGAGACGGGAAGGAAATGAGCATGCAGCACATTCTAACGATCCTGGTTTCAGTTGTTTTTGAGAGTTGCACCCAATACCCCCAGTTGATTGCAGCGGATGACTTGAGACACTGACATGCCACTGCAGATAGAGCAGGATGAAGCCTCTGATGATTATAGTAAGAATTGTTGACTAGTAGTAAACTGACACGTTTTTTGTTGGTAGAAGTTCACTGTGTAAGACGATATAAATATAAATTTATAAAGCCCTCTGGCTACAGTTTCCTGCGGCTGGCTGAGTGAGACCGTGTGAAGAGGGGTGATCATCCGGGGGTTCAAGAATCATAAATTGAAATGTATGATCCTTCTAATTTCTGAGCCAAATTGATGTTCAGTCAGTGACATCCTAGTCAGAAAAGGTCCTCTCTTTTATGGAGTTTTCTAGAAACTATGTGCTGTGAATTTTAATCTGTGTACACGCTTTATACACTTAAAGCCGAATATTAGTCAGAGTTGGTTCCAAACCAATCCCCATTTGATGCAGATGGAATGGCATGCATTCCTCTGGCTTCTGAGGTGGAAAGCTGTTCAGTGCTCTTACATGTGAAGTCACTGGGATGTGTGATCCGCCTGCTGAAAGCGGCTCCTCTTATCTGGGGGTTTACTAGAGGTGGACAAGCAAGCAAACTAAAACAGCTGAGCCAAGGACCTTACTAGGCTTTAAGAGTTCATGCACTAGCTGAGCCATGGAAATGTTTGGCATGTAAATTGGGAAACAATCATCTTGTAAAAATGATAGTCTCTTTTCAAATCAAAAATGCACTTCTTTAAAATGTGGCGGTTTAGTACATCAGATTACATCCCTACATTAAGCGGCATTTAGTAGGTGTATTCATACACACCACTCCATGACACCACACTCTACTCAAGTGTACAAAACTATACTCAACACCCCTGCACAACAAATAGGTGTACACATAACACATAGCAACCGCACATATACAACAAAACAACAAAATATAGGCAAAACTATCCACACAGTTCCACACAACACAGTTAAATTCCACACATTTCCAATCCACACCACATAATTCAACACCAAACCACATAGTCGAACTCAACAACAAAATTGCACAACACACCACAGACATCAAATCGAAACCACAGAATTCTGCATCATGCCACAAAATTCAACTACGCGTTATATAATTAAACACCACTACATACCACCTACAGAACACAAAATACCATTCCACATAATTGCACTCCAAAACACACAATTACACTCCACATAATTCCAGTACACTCAATGCCACATAATTACTATTCACATAATTCAACTGCACACCATGCCACATACTTCCACTACACAAATCCCCTCCACACCACACAATTCAATGGCCCACAATTCCACAGCTAACAATTCCAATCCAACTCACATAATTCCACTACAAACCACATACATACAATCCATAACACGTAGGTAAAACAACATGCCATTTACAATGCTAATAGCGCTAACTCAAACAAATGCGAGACCTATTGCATTTTCAATACTTGTTTTTTTGGGTGAGTCGTCTTAATGTTGTTCAAGTAGTATGTTTGTAGTTTTTTTTCTTAGTTTTCGAAATTCAATTTGTTGAGGTTAATTCTGGATCAGATTCCAGTGAATGCTTTGACACCTGAGTGAATTACTATCGAGTTGGCCGTAAGTGAGGAGTGTAAAGTGCTGTTGTTTCTAGAGTAAGTTTGGTACTCGGGTAGAAGCCCAAAAGCTAAAGCGCTGTTGTTTTAGTGACTTGCTGGTAGCTCAGATGTGATATTTCCATTGCTTACTGAGCGAGGTATTCACTGAGGTACTAACCCAGAGTTTATTTCCAGCGTGGATTTCATCCGGTCATCCAGCTATTAATTTAAAGGGCTAAATAGGCTTCTGTTGGGCAGAATATGTTTGCTAGTAAAAGTGGGATGATTAGCCCTCATTCATTATGACTATTCTTGTGGGAAGGGAAATGCATAAGAGAGAATAATTAAAGTTTACATACAAAAAATCTCATGACCGACTAATATCAAAGGGCAGGTTTAGGTAAAACCCATGAAACATACATTAGGAGATTTCATAACTAATATGCTGAGAATCATTATAATAAGGTTGTTTTTTAACAGGCTAAAGGAAATGAAATACAGAGAAGTTTAAATTGTAAGAAATATCAAATGCTTGTCAAACTCACCAAAACACTGAAGAACCACTATTACTGATATTAAAGCGAGACATAGTGGCTTTGCCAATGCTTGATAAAGTCTATGTTGAGGTTTCTTCAAATGCACAAACACTTTGCAAGCAATGGTGTCCTTTCTTGGTTGGAAGCAAGATGGACTAAGTGCTATTCCTTAGCGTGTCTGACCTGCCATGGGACAGAGATTGCAGGTAGGATGGTTGACATCAGTGGTTTATCTGAATGGTGGCCTTTGAGTTGGGAGAACATGGACCATGGGATGGGTTATGTTAACCCCTAATTCCATGCAGCTGGACGTGCTACTGAAATATTCCACATTGTCTGCAATGTGTGCGGACAGTGACCATTTCAGAGTTAGTAACATAAGTGCGTTTATAAAAGAGAACTTTCACTTCAGGACCGAGTAAACAAATACAATCCCTATTCAAAAATGTCTTCCTTTTAAAGAACACAATGTTCTTTTATTCACCAATTACTAAAAGGGGGATTAAAATATGATGTAACCGTCGGGTCAACAATAGACAGATATTTGCAAATGTTGTAATTTCCAGATTAATATATCAAATGTGCCGGGACAAAAAGATGAGAAGTGCCACAGTTCCTCATTGTCTTAATTGTTTCAATACATGTTCACATTCTTTTGAGGAGGCTTACAGACACTTGCACATATGTCGAGACTGAGCAGCTGTTATGCATTAGTCACATTCTTGAATCCGGAAATACAATTAGCTACACCCAAATATATACAGATTCCTTTTTCATGCAGGATTTAAATAAAAGCATTTTCAGGGTCCTAACCCAGGCCCCTGCAGCACAAGGTACCCCCCATTTTTAAATTTTACAGATTTGTTTTGGGGGAACTTGATCTGCAGGTATTGGAGCGCTTTACATGAGCACCAGTCACATTACACAAGGACACATCATGTTTTTTTTGTAGGCACAAGGACATAAAGCGATTTCCCCATAATCAATTCAAAGTTTCGTTAACCTGATGTTTCCAAAGAAAAAGCAATTGAGAACGGGCCATTCCGTCTTGAATTATGGGCCAGATGCACTAAGGGCCAAAACAGTTTCAAACGCCCCAATATGGCTTTTGTGGCCGTTACATTTATTTTTCTTATTTACCAATCCCATTTTAGGAGTCGGAAAAGATTTTTCGACATAGCTATTTGCAAAGGGTGAGTTGAAGACTTCCCTTCCAAATATGGAATCAGTATTTCAAGTATCAATGTTTTGCGACTAAAATCCAGTTGTAAACATTGATATTTTACCAACACCTCAAGGAGGTGATAATCTATTTGCAACAGGTAGGGGTTCATCCTGGGACCTCTTCCTTTCGAGAATGTAAAATAAATAAGAGGAGGCAGGGCTCCACGGGACGACTGCCTCCTCTTAAACAAACAAAAAAAAGAAAAATGAACAAACTTTTCTTTTTAAACCCTTTTTGAACTTTAAGGAATACAAGCTACATTAAAAAAAATTGCTTTATTTAAAAGCATTCACAGACATAGTGGACATTTTTTGCATTGACTTCCCACCCACAGGTAGAACGGAAGTCCTGCGCAGTAGTAATCTGTATGACAACATGGAACACAACAAATAAGATCATGGCACTGACCATATAAAACTTACTAACTAGCCTGCATCTCTTCAAGGTGGATCGGAAAGAGGTAGTTAAGACTGATGTAGCCAAGGTTCTATCCGACGGCAAAGAAGAGAGAGAAATGAAGAAAAGACAGGTACCAATCAAAACACTATCGGAACGGAACCCACCACATAAAATCCTTAGCCATGCATTGAAAATTGCATTTTCACAATCCTTATGATTTTACTAAAAATACATACCAAATAATCAGCAATAAATGGGTATACAGAGATGTACATTTTCTACATCGATTTTCTATCAAAACATATACTGGAGAAGGGGTGGAGCCAGATTTCATGCACTAAGGACGCAGTGCAATGGAGCTCCCCGCTGCCCGTGATCTCCCTGGCCTTATTCACTGGTCCTTGCCTCCATCCTTCCACGGGGAAGGCTTCCTGCGGTACCTGGGACCTCGGCAATATGCCTGGGTTGCCTCATGAGTGAAGTCCAGGGTTTGTGGCCAACGCATTCTCCCGCAACGGATCCAGAGTGCTGGACAAGATGGTTACCCTCCCTTTGATCGCAGTGGCTGCATCATTGATGCCCTCGGCAGTGGGAATCCTAAAAGGAGCTCCCTCTTATAGCTGGTGGCCCCCTGCATCATCCCACAAAGGGTATACAGATAGGCAACAGTGTTTGGACCCAGGACATCACCACCTATGTGGTTCCGCCCTCTTCTTCAGGCTACTTTCCAGCTTCCCTATGGCCATACTGGTGTGTGTTGTGGGCCTAATGCCCCCTTTTTCTTCTTTTGTGAGGGGGCCTGTGATCTGACCGGCCACCTGCCATACTGCCACACTGCCATCAGAGCCCTTGGGCTCATACGTTTTACTGCTGGCCCCCTCCCTGTTTCCTTGATGACTCTTCTACATACGCCCGCTTTCTTCCTGGCTTTGCTGAGGGGGCAGTGAGATGGTTGTCCCTTTGCTCCACCGCTCCAAGAGCCCTTGAGCTCCTACGTTTGGTTGTACATCCTATTCTCATCGGGCTCTAAAGGTGAGCTGCATTTAAGGGTGCCAAGGCCCTACGTCAATATACAATATTTTGAGGTGGGAAGGTGGTTGGCTGCAGAGACTTTTTTGGGGCATTCCAGGCCCCTCTTCTTTGTTTTTGGCCCTGTACCCCATTTGGTTTGGGGCCGCCTGTGCTTCCTTCAGGATCCTCGGTCTCCTGCTGATTTATCTCACTTTGTGCCATTGAGGGAGTTGGTGGGCTAGCCTGTGGCTCTGCTTTTGGTATGCCTTAGGAGCCCTTGCTATTTCTGGGTGCCATTATGAGGTGCACTCAATCCCCTAAAGATGCTGCTGTTACGAGCGCCCCCCCTGCAGGGGATGAAGTAGGGTGCAGGCTGCAGAAACACCACATATATGGATGACAAAATTGATAAACTCCTGGCTGCCATCAACGCTTCTGGGGTGTGCTTGGTTGGCAAAATCGACTCCCTTTCCATTGAGCTGGGTCTTATCTGAGAAGATTCACGAAAGGTTTAGGAGAAGGCCACTGCCTTGGAGACCAGGTGACAGACACTGATGGCAGCTGTTCAGTCAGCTGATCATTGCATCTAGGCTTTTGAGGAGCAGCCTCAGCATCTGACTACCCCCCTGGTCCACCGTTCTAGGCGTAATAACATCTGCATTGTTGGACTACCTGAGCATGCTGAGGGGGATTTACTGTTGGCTTACCTTGAGGCCTGGCTCCAGGGAGTTGTGACCCAGAAAGTCTCTCTACCTTCCATCCTTGGAACGTGTGCACAGGGTGTCAGCCTGGGAGCCTTGTCCTGGGGACCCACTGCAACCAGTAGTGGCTCTCACCTGCATTTCAGGGACTGGTATCATCTCCTGCAGCAGGCCTGTGCTCACGGCCCATTTGTGGTGGGCAATACAAAGGTGTCCCTGTATCCTGACTTCACCCTCCAGGCTCAAATGCAGAGGGCATCCTTCCTGGAAGTAAAGAAGAAGCTGCATGACCTCCTTGCTCTTCCCTGCTCTCCTGCAGGTCCAGTCTGAGAATAAAATACATTCCTTGACCAGTCTGTCTGCGGCCAGGGTCTGGATTAAACTCTACAAAAAGGCCTACTCTCCCTATTGCAACCCAAGCACCAATGCTCTTGGCGGCGAGGGGCAACCCACCCTTCCAAGACACAGGTTGCACATGAACAGACAAGGGCAGTAGAGGCTGCTGTCACTGTGGGTTTTGGTGGGGACTTCTTGTAAACCACAGCTCCAGAGGGCCGATCTTCCGCCTCAGATTCTGAGGACTCCGCAACTCTTGGTCTTGAGGGTATTCTACATGGGGTCATCCCAGGGTCCATGGATGAACTGGTTTGAAGCGCTCCACTGGGCTTCTCCTGAGTGTTTTGTTTTGTTCATATGTACAATGTTTATGAAGTGGGTTGGTTTACTGGCTCTTTATTAATATAGGACAACAATTAGGAGGAGTGAGAAGTATGTGTAATGGTTTATCCTCAGCTTCACTTTTCATACACAACAATACTTGAGGACGGTTACCTTATTTTGTTGGATCCTATTACAATCCACAAGACGGAATGTTGTGTTGCCACTGTCTCACTCGGGTGTATAATTGTTCAACCATGTAAATCATTGACAATCAGTGTGCCCTTGTGAGATATATTTTACAATCCTCACCCACAGGCACCACCTATGGCTTGCTTCATCATCAGACTCTTGTCCCGCTCACCTAGTGTGGGGGATGGGCTCAACATGTTTGTAAGTGGAGTTCTTAAGTTGTGTGGTTTTAGGGATTGTGAGAAGAAATTCAAATTACCTGCTGGATCTTACTATTTTTTGAATAGTTGGTCCATTGTCAAGGTTAAAACAGTGCGATGTCATTGGGGAGTGGTGGCCCTGTAGATCTGAGGTCGACATGTGTCAGCAGTTAGAATCACACTTGTGTGTCAGACGGCTAAAGGGGTCATGCACTCAAATCATACAAACCAGTATTTTTGACTTTTTCCCTGTTGCATTTGTCTGAGCGGAGCGAGAGAGAATCAATAGTGTTATGCATTGTACTTGTTTTCTCCCATGCAGTTGTGTGTCTTGTCATGCACACTTGTGTTAAAAATGTCTTATAGTCTATATCACAGTTTAAAATAAGTATTAGGTACTCTGAAAAATGATTTTTAAACAGAAGGTGCATCAGGGTCTCTCCTGATTTTGTATGACTCACTTCGTCAAAGGACAGCGCCCACATCTCTACCTATTCCGCTTCCCACACCCTGCATCAAGGGGCGTAAGCCGGCTGTCTCCAGTTTTATCCTCTTTCTTGTCATGTGACCATCACATGATCAGGAGGTCTGTGAAAGAACTATACATTTCTTGGGATATGTAGTTCTAGTTTTTTTCTTTTTTCTTTGTGGGATGTGAATCAGTGTCTGGCGATTAGATGGTGGTGTGTGTGAACTGGGGTTTGGTGTCTTTCACCTCTAGGGCAGCAGTTTCTTTCCTTTGCTTTCTACCCCTCTTGGGGCAGATCAGATGTTTGTGATGCTGATCTGCCCCAAGGGCATACTTCATAGTGTTTTATCATGTTAACTGTTTTATTTCTTGTCATCATTTGCATTTGCCATCTCAATGTTTTATTTCTCCTTTTTATTCTAGTGCAAAGCTTTTGATTTCATTAGGGGCAACTCCTGCTAGCGAATTCGCCTCTGCAGTTTGTGTAGTTGCATGTGTTTGGTCAGAAAAATGTTTGTACTGTTTAATGAATATCATTGCCCAGCATGTGTGTTTTTTTTAATGGTGTAACAATTGCAGCATATTAGATGTGGCTAGACTGAATGATCGCCACTTTCCTGAATACATTCCTCCAACATCCCAAAAAAACTATCCTTGTTGTAGATTAAGGGTGGGCGTAATATGCGTAAGGGACCTACGCGGAGGGGCACGGAGATGGAACCAATCTCTGCACTCTCCGCATAGTTCCCTTACGCATATCCCGCCTCCCGCCCGCCTCCCACCCGCCCTATTGAATACATAAAAAAATACAAGTTTAAATAACCTTACCTGATCGGCGGCGTCCCCGGCCTTCAAACCTCTTCCAGCGCGTCTTCTTCTGCGAACTGCGCATCCGCATTCCCCGGCAGGAATGCGCATGAGCTGGCTCCCGCGCATGCGCAGTTCTCAGAAGAAGACGCGCTGGAAGAGGTCTGAAGCCCGGGGATGCCGCAGATCACGTAAGGTTATTTAAACTTGTATTTTTTAATGTATTTAATAGGGCGGGCGGACAACTTCCGTTACGCCCTGAGTGTGCGGAGATTTGCCATGTTTCTCCGCCTATTATCGCAGAAGGCGGAAGGGCAAATCTCCGCACATTCCGTGAGCAGAACGGAGTTGTCCGCCCACCCTTATCGTAGATATAGAGTCTGTGTCCGAGGAGGAGTATGAAAAGAGAGTCATATTTATTGCCCCAAGTGTCCTTCTAATCCTGGCCTATGTGTGCCCACATGTTTTAAATTGTACCACACATAACATAACTGTTGGGAGCAACCATGACGGTAAACGGAATTGACTGTGGTCTGTATTGCTGTATATTTCCTTTTTAGATACCTTGTTGGCAGTAATTTGATGTTCTCAGTTACTCCTTTTGTGTATGCAGTTAGTTGCTTGTTCATCTTCTTCCAATACGTTGGTTCTTTCTATACTTTTTCTTAAATGCTGTTTTTAGTTGGAAGTTTTTTTTCCTACCTGTGCTTAGTGTGTGTGTGTAATCTGTTCATCGTGGTAGTGCTTTAGAAATGAAAGTGGTGTGGAGCTTCATGGTGAGGTCTGAGTGGTTTTTGGCTGTGAGTGTGTGTGTGTGTTGTGACCAGCAGCAAGTCACTACACACATACACACCACCACTAAAACGCCAGTCCACACAAATACCACCAGCTTCCAGGGGGTGTGGTTTTTGTGTCTGAAATAGCATATGGCTGGTGTGTGTGGTAGGCCTCCGGCTGGGGGCATGTATGAGCTGGCATGTGGCTGGTGGTATGTTTGTAGTGACTTGATAATGGTAACTACACACACATTGCCAGCCAAACACCAGTTAACACACTCTGTAGGCTGCCAGACAGCATGTCCTGAAGGTGTATGAAAGTGATGAGCCCCTGAATGGTGCAGTTTCCCTCATGCCAAATCCATTGAGTATGTGTGTGTACTTGAGGAGTAGATGGTTGTTCAGTATTATTTGCCATTCCTGTTTTTCTCTGCCAGGGTGTACATTGTCTCTAAGCAAAATCTAGATATTTTCGTTAAACAGACACCAGAGGGACTCCAGGGTGGCTCAAATGAATCCTTCAAAGTACTGGGAGCCTCGCATTTCCTGCCACCCAGAGTTCCCTCATATCTACTGATAAAAATGGTACCTCACCAGTGTGGGGGAGCCTAGTGCCTGCAAAAGGGCAGGATACAAGATGCAATGTGGCAACATCAACAAAAGTGGTTGCTGCAGTTCATGGGCCTGGATTTGGCAGATACACTTGAAAATCTACCAAACCCAGTCATTTCTAAATACTAGAAACCTAGGGGAGTACCATGGATCCCACAAAGTTTTCTTAACCACAATGCTCTGCAAACCTCAAAATGTAACTAAATCACATATTTTCCTTGCATTTCTGTGACAGATTCTTCCAGAATCAGAATAAATCCACAAAATTCCTATCACCCACTTTTTCCCCACTTGTCCCAATAACAAATGCAGCTCCCCAAGTGTGTGGCTGGGCCTAGTGCCTGCGACAGGAACGGGTCAAACTAACATCAATTGTAGTCCTCACAAAGGGACAATCCTTAACCTTGGTTTTGAAGTGTTCCTGTCACGGGCACTAGGCCCAGCCAAACAAGTGGGGAGCTGCACTTGTTTTGGGACAAGTGGCAGAATACTGGGTTGTAGGACTTTTGTGGATTTATTCTGATTCCAGAAGTTTGCATCACAGAAATGCAAGGAAAATCCGCAGTATCAGACAAAGTTTGAGGTTTGCATGGCATTGTGGGTAAAAAACCTTGTAGGACCCACATGAGACACACCACACGGGACTCCCCAGAGTACCTAGTTTTCAAAATGTCTCGGTTTGGTAGGTCTCCCATTGTGGTCGTCGATCCCCAGCCAAAAAAACGCTGCTATCCCCTTCGCCAAATAATATAATTTTGTGACAGGAAATATTGATGTCTCCACATTGTATTTTGGGGACCTTTAAAGTTGTGGGTAATAGGCCTATTCACAAAAGTGAGGTACCATTTTTATCGGGTGTCTTGAGGGAATGGTAGGTGGTAAGAAACTTGTTGATCCCTGAAGATTCCAGAACATGTGAGGAAAATGTGTTTTTTTAGCCAAAGTTTGAGATTTGCAAGTGCTTCTACATAGGGAAACCTGGTGGGTGCCACACAAGTCACCCCATCCTGTATTTCCCCTTTGAGTCGGTTTTCACAGATGTGCTGGTTTGCTAGGTTTTCAGGAGCCGTCTGAGCTAGGGCCCAAAATCCACATCTAGGCACATTGCAAAAAGGGGTCAGTTTTCAGTGAACAAATGTGATGTGTCTGTGTTGCCTTTTGGGCCCTTTCAAATAGCGGGCACTAGGCCTACTCATACAAGTAGGGTGCCATTTTTATTCAGAGACTTAGGGGAACACAGAAAAGGAGAACAAGTGTTATTACCAATTGAATTTCAATGCGTTTGTGCCTTTCAAATGTAAGAAAGGAGACATTTTGAGAAATGGCCTCTAATTTTGTACGGGTGAAATCTGACCCTAACTATAATGTCTCTATAACTTTTGGTTTTTTTTCAGTGAATTTCTATGTTTTTTAACTAGTAATCGCATTTGGAGAGTAGATGAGAAAGGGGGCTGGGCCTCCGACCAGCTCTCAGGAATCCCACTGTGTAGGACTTACAGGAGGTACCAGGGCGGCTTCTTGACCTCCAAGGTCCCTCAGGAGTATAGTGCACTTCATGCCCCAGGATGTCGTTGGGGGCGAACTTACCGTCCTGCTAGCTCCAGTAAGTCCCACACAGCAGGATTGCTTAGAGGTTGTCAGAGGCCAAGCCCCCTTTCCCCACCCCTGTGCAAAGCACCTCCTGGTGCACTACTAGTAGAGGGATTAAGTACCCTTGGCTCCAGAGGACCCTTGGGGGCCAACTACCCCTCCTGTTAACTCCAGAAAGTCCCACATGGTGGGTTTGCTGAGAGGTGTTAGGTGGCCAAGCCCCCTTTGTCCACCTCTCTCCAAAACCGCCTCCTGGTGCACTACTGGTTAGGGGAAGTAGTCCACTTTAGTCCTGAGCCCTCAGGAGTAAAGTGGAATTAATTCCCCAACCAGAAGCGCGCCAGGAGGTGCATTTGCAGAGTGATGGAGAAAGGGGACTTGGCCTTAAGGTCGTCTCAGCAATCCCGTTGTCTGGATCTTACTGGCGTTAACAAGAAGACTTGTTGGCCCCCAAAGACCCTCAACATTCAAGGGGATTTAATTCTCCAGCCACCACTGCACCAGGAGCCAGGTTTGCAAAGTGATGGTGAAGGAGGCATGGCCACCTAACATCTCTCAGCAAACCCACTGTGTGGGACTTTCTGGAGTTAACATGAGGGGTAGCTGGCACCCAAGGGCCCTTTTTTTTATATTTTATTAAGGAAGCGGGGGACCCCATCCCCCAAGGCCAGGCCTTTATTTATGTTTTTAAAAAAGGGGAGGGTGCTGAGCGGGCCCCTACTCAGGTCTATTTCGACCCCAGGGACCCCATTCTGCGGGCACAGACCTTCATAATATTTTTTTAAATGAGGAGGGTGGCCTGTGCAGCCCACCTCCCCTGACGATATTACCCTGAGGACCCCATTCTCCGGAGCATGGCCACCTCGTTGGGGACAGCGGGGAGAGGCTGAAGGCCCCCGCGGTCCCCACCGGCTCCTTGCCTCTTGAAGGAGCCGGCATTGCTTTTGAACATAGGAAGCTGCTATCATGCAGCTCCCTCTATCCAAAATAAATTCTGCTCCGCTTTGTGGAAGCAAGAGCATTTTTACTGCTCTTGCTTCCACAATGCGAAGTGATATTTGCTATGGCTTGGAGGGAGTTGTGCTCCCCCACGCCATAGGAAACTGCAATGCCCCGGGGTGGGCACCCGGGTCATTGCTGTTGCTGAACCTGGGGGGTGACAGTCCTCAGGGCCATCTAGGGCTCCTGGAGGGGGGCCGTGCAGCCCCCCTCCTTTGTAAAGTAAGCCCCGGATAAGTGGTGGTCCCAGGTTCAGGGTTTCAGCGATGGACCCCCTTAACTGTTGTATGTGTGCCCTGGGGAGGTGGCGGTCTGTGGGCCTGCTGCATGGGGGAGGTAGGACCCCCACAGGCATTTTTATTTCATATAGATCCAGGGAGGTGGCAGTCCCCGGGTTGTGGGGGCCACATGGCCCCCCAGCATTTCTCTGAATTAGCTGTGGGGAGGTGGTGGTCCCTGGGCCTGCGGTGGGGGGGTGTAGCCCCCATGCATTTTGGTTTCTTCAGCCCCGGGGATATGGCGGTCCCAGGGGCTCCAGGGGGTCCACGCGGGGCCCCATCTTAATTTACTTAATGCCCCCGGGAATTGGCCCAAACGTGGGCCTAATTAAACGGCGTGCAGGGCCCTGCACTTAATTTTTTTTCATTTTTGGTGATAGTCGCGAATCTAACGTGACTCCTGCCAAAATTGTTTTTTTTTTAAATGCTTTTATGGCCTTGGGGTGCACCCCCTAAGAGGCCTAGGGGGTCAGGGTGTTTCAATCCTGCCCCCTTTCTTTTTTTAAAATCTTTTTTCTTTTCACTCTGTTCAACCGAGTCACAAGATGGCTGCCAACACTTCCTGGTTTGACGATATATGGTATACAATGAATGGCAACTCTTGCCACACGATTGCTGAGACCACAATCCCCAGCATTCTTTGCGTTTTAGACGCACGCTTGGCTTACGGGTTGCGTCATCGCGCCTCTGCTTGTTGATTGGTCTAATTGTCCGGTGCGTCATACAGTCAATCCCTATGAGGGGCGGGCTTACTCTGTTCCGGTTACACTCGGTACAACCAGGAAGACGGTCCGGGGTAACGACGGACAGGTTAGCCTGCTCTCCGTTTATTAACATACAACCGAATGGTCTCTTCTCCGAACTTTATCCTAGAGAGTGAACTTTCAGCCATCAGTGGCAGTACTCAGAGGCGTGCTCCGGCACTCGCTTGTTGTCGGCGATCTCATTGACATTTATGCAATGGACATGCTCACTTAAGGTCCTGGTCAATTCGTTTTCCAGTAGAATGTCAGCATGGTTTTGTCCTTCTTGGAGTTAGTTAACATACCTATGTCTGTTTATTGGTTTTATTGGTTTTATAGTCACACAGCCTTTTGCTCAAACAGTTGAACATACCATCCTCTGTTCTTTATGGCATTGGTTAGTTCTTTCTCCCCCTTTTTCTTGTCTTCTAGAGCGTTGCCTCACGCCCTGAGTTGTAACCAGGAGTGTAGGTGCATCCCTGACTTTTTGCGGGTAAGAAGACATTGCAGTTTGCACGCATGACAAATGTTTATGTACGAGACATTTGTATTATGTCAAAAAAACGTAGTAGACATGTTCAGCACATTTCATTCATGTATTATTATTCTGTTTTGCCTTCAGGTGATTAAGTTACATCACTACGGTGCCACATATCCACAGATAAGTAGGTACTTTGGTAGGTTGTATCGTTCTCTTTCATCTCACTCATCACTTATTCACATTTTTGCAGTAGTGTTACCTTATGGTCCTGACGAAAGCCACTGTCATTGGGTAGACACAGGGTGGCTGAAACATGTTGACCCACGAGGGCGCGGCCCTATAACATTTGTGGACGCGTTTCCCTCATAATCTCTGCTGTTTTTAGCTTGATGCCATTGGATACAGAATACAATTATTTTTCCAATGACAATCAATTTTAAATCACTTCTTTATTCCACACACTGCATCTAGATTCACCACACTTATGGCAGTCTTTCTCATTCTGAGATAATTTGTCCTCCAAACTACAGGAATCAAAACATCCCTGAGCTCCTCCTTGTTACAGTAATCGAAGGAGTTGTAGCTCTATAACTACACCAGGTGTAGTTATGGGAGGTCCCAGATGATGAAGCATGCCACCTCGGTGGGTGATGGGACTTGGCCCTCTTTATGAGGACTTTTTTCATGTCTGAACGTGCTGTCATGTCGCTTCTTTTCTTTTGAGAGATCGATTCAGACCCGCAGACTCTACTTGTTGTGTTAACTCTCATTGATCGCCAGCTGCTGAAGATAGATTTACTCCAACTAAGAAAATTCTCATGGTGGTACACACTGCTGTTTTGCAGCAGAGACCCTCTTGTGCAGGGTCAAAAGATTATAGTAGCTTCTCTGGTATCTATGCCAGAGGAAACTACTAACAATGTGGCTTAATGGCCAGAGCGGCCAGATTTAAATCTAGGGAATCAGGTTTGAGTCTGGTGGGAGGCTCAACATCCTATGATTCTGGGCAAATCAATTAATGTGTCTGTGCCTAAAGAAAATGAATTTGTTTGTCTGTAATGCAACTGGTGCTCATGTAAAGTGCTCTGATACCTTCGGGTCAGGTTTACGCTATATAAAACTGCAACAACATAAAAAGTAAGTATATATAATGTTCTTGCCCTACATCTTTATTGGGTGTAATGGTCCGCAATGACCCAGAGTCTCTGTGCTTGCAGTTACTTGGATAGGTGTTTGAAAGTTTTCCAAAGTGCCAGGCATGAATGGTGGTGTGGCCCTGTAGCCTTTGATCTCCAAACAATCGTCATGACTTTCTGAAAGGGGTTTAGGACAACCCTATTAACTGGCCGATCCCAAGATGGTAGATTAACAGCAGAGCATCATTGGCCTACTTCATTTTAGGAACTTGTTAATTTATTGCAGGCGATTGAACGTAGATTGCAGGAGAGAAGAAAAGGAAGAAGAGAGTATAGAGGAAGTTATTTTAATTCCTCTCTTGTAATAATTAGCAGCAGGATGCGGTGAGGCATGAAAAAATGATTCGCAAGGTTGTTTGATATAGAACGTTCCATATTTGTTTATAATCTGCCTTGGGTGGTTTGCCTCTTATACTACCATATTGTGTCTTTAATCTCTTTTGATTACTCATGAAGGAAGCAAAAGTACCTTCATGCCTTGTCATAGAGCAGATTGATCAACAGAATCATTCAGGAACTTGCGTTCTGTTGTAATACAAACAAGGTCCATGTGTAGTCATAGAGTAAGTTATAGAATACGATTTATTAAGCTTAGTTACAGGATGTTCAGATTGTAAATAGTAGATAGGAAGTTTAGCCCCACCAGGAGCAGCCTCCTTGCTGCTCAGCCCACACACTCCAACTGACACTCTCTCAACCATACCAGGCACTCCAGCATTCCATCACCTCACCAAGCACTCCAGCATTCCACTACATCACATCCATACTGGTTGAGCAGCAGGGAACATGGAACTAAGGAAAAGGATGCATAATAACAATTCAAGTCACAACACATCTCCTTCCCTTATGGAAAGCAATTAATAATATCAAACAATATACAATTGAAATACACATCATCTTATGTCTTAAGCACAAGGGAATAAGGTACTCGTCCTATGACATTAGATATATTACAATTACTTTAATGTAGTAGAATGAAGAACTAGAAGAATAAAGAGGCAGTCCTACAAGATTACAATTACATCAATGTAGCACTATGCAGAACTAGGAGAATAAAGAAACAGTCCTACGACATTACATTACAAATGCACCAACGTAGCACTATGTGTTGAAACACCCTCACTCACACCCTTTTGCACACAACAGAGGGTACCTCGTACACACCACCCAGGGCACATGACCATTCAACTCAGTACTAGGTGCACAACCCTACAACGCAGTGCTAGGGCACAAGACCCTACAACAAAGCACTCGGGTACACAACCCTACAAAACAGAACTAAGGTACATGACCCTTCAACACAGCACTAGGGTACACAACCCTACAATGCAGCAGTAGGTTACATGACCCTACAGAACAGCACTAGGGTACATGACCCTTCAACACAGCACTAGGGTACACAACCCTACAATGTGGCTCTAGGGGGCACGACCCTTCAACACAGCACTAGGATAAACAAACCTACAACACAGCACTAGGGTACACGGCCCTACAACATGGTACTAGGGTACACGACCCTTCAACACAGCACTAGGGTGCAAAACCCAACAAAACACAGCACTAGGGTACACGACCCTACAACACAGCACCAGGGCACAAAATCCTACAACACGACACTAGGGTACATGACCATACAACACAGCACCAGGGTGCGTGACCCTACAACACAGCAAAAATTCAGCTTAATCAATGCCACACACCCTACAAACTTTGTCAAAATTATAAAAACCAATCCATACAACTGGGCCACAACAGCTATGGTGCATAACACGCATCACACCCCTGCCACTAAGAGTAATGCCTCACACCCAAAAATCTTGGAGAAAAAAAACAACATGGCGTTCTACAGCATGTCATTACGTAATAAGTTCATCTTGACTTTAAAACAAAACAACACTAGAGCACAAAATATGTCTTGAGCAAATAGGACAATATTCAACAATGATATTTTAGGTCACCGGTGAGCTATCTCTCACCCAAACTTTGTACCAAATTGAACATGCTTGAAGACTTCAAACCATAAAGGCCTCCTGATTCAACACGCAGCAGTATGACGTAGCAAGTCCTCTGTATGCCTGCATGTCAGACGTGTGTGTAGAATGGTTCAAATTAGATTTTCTATCAGTAACCAAAACAAGTAGTGAACCGCAGAAGGTAGTGAGCCTCAGTCTGACCATTGGACTCGCAGCAAGCTTCTACCACAAGCTATGGTGACTTCCAGTGCAGTAAGCGGCGTAAACAAATCCTGAAGAAATATCGGGAAGTGACTTGGAAATGTGAGCGCAAGCAACATTGCGCTCATGGCAGGTTTACACACAACAGAGCGCAATGTACTAAAATGGGCGCCAGTGCGCCATGTCACGTAATTTTCATTAGGCGTGGGAGGTAGTTACAATATCCTGTAAATTCTAAGGGGCAGATTTACAATCCCCTTGCGCCACTTTTGCGTCAATTTTCCCATGTTAAAAATGACGCAAAAGTGGAGCAAGGGGCTTGTAAATCTGCCCCTAAGACATCATCCTCCACGCCTCAGCCTTCATCCACGAGCACCCTCACCGTCACCCCTCAGGTGAGCAGATTATTATCCGACAGGCTTGCGCTTCCAACCTCACGCTGCCTTCAGACATTCAAGACCATTGAAATACCCTCAGCAAATTACTCACCGAAGAGCTCCATAAAAGTAAGAAAACAATGTTAAAAAGCACTCAAGGCACAAGTAGCTCCATGAATTGATTCCAACAGCAACACATTGCCACATGAACACCCAATGCTTAACAGTCCTTCGTTACGGACTGCAGATGTAAACAAGTCAAATGTCCCAGTCGTCCATCGCTCAGAAGTATGTCCATGTATGATGGGCAGCCCACTGCTTCTGCTGCACACTGCGCTGGCTGGTAAACGTGACAAACAGGCAAAATTATGTTGAAATAAGTTCCCCAAATGATGATGTAAAGAAGGTAAAACCCCCAGATTGTAGGCTGTCCAGATGGTAAGGGACACTGGTGGGGCTACCAGGGTGCTCCTTTTCTTTCTAGCTTTAGGTTTCTTCAGTTTCTTCAGCAGGTTGAGTTACTCTCCATCTTCCACAGCATGTAGGTTTTTTCACCTAACTAAGGCGAAGAATGCATAACAACAATTCAGGTCACAACACATTCCATACTGTCAATCAGTATTTGTCTTGTGAGGTTAGAAGATGTGTCATAGGCTTTCCTTTTTCAGAAATTGATACTCTGAGACAGTGGGTATCATACTTTTCAAGAAGAACCTGACATTTTCAAACTTGCATTTTCAAAGCAATTGCCCTGTTTTGCAGATGATGACTGATGTCTGTGATTGCTTTGTTCAGAAAACCATTCTCTAGTGAATCAAAGGTTCATGTGAACTGAGAGCGCTAATTAAACTTCCAACTATACTATGTCCATTTTGCCATCATACCAAACAAAGTGATCAAGAGGTGAAAGGAGCTATAATTAATAGTGGCAGTGTTGACCTACAGTTGTGTGAAATGAAGAAAAAGTGCATGATGATTTCCTTCAGGAAATGCTTTCAATTGCCCTTTTAGTTAAGGTACTAGCATCTGTTGTGAGAAAAAAATTCATAGGATCTACTAGGAAGTGGCAAGGATCTCAGACAGTTCAAAAATTAAACAATTAATTTAGTTTTAAAACTAGGGTGTTGCACAGTCTGCAAAATTACAAAATATTTTCGGAACATTAAACAAATGTATTCATAATTACTTGAATGCAAATTTACTATTCAGCTTTATATGTCAGTGTGAATTGTGTCATTGAGGACCACATGAAAATACTGTGAAAAGACACAATTACCACGAACAACATCGTCATGGCGTAATGGTGTTGTTTTTGACATTTTGTGTAGTAGCGTGATGCAAAATTCCCAATATTACATGGTTTATGCCAGAGTAATTTATATTTTGCCCATGGCTATTTAAAACACACTGGGTTTTATCTGCCTCAGAGGGCGAATCGTGTAATAGTGAGTGCAGCGTTGGTCACGAATCCTGTCTTGTTGCAGGGATTCTGCTTATGCACAGAACTTTGCGCAGGAAACCAGGACCTCAGAGAATTGTGGTGTACCAGAAACTCCCCTCAGAACCAAGAACCCCTATCCGACTAGCTTAGTGTCCCATTCGTTATCCGAGATTTAGCTCGGCGGTCCCAATGTATAGACAACCCAGAATAAGTGACTTAGATACTCTCAGGAGTGGTGGGAATCCGAAATACCCGTTGGTAGCTATATATCAGTCCACAACAGAATAACAAAGACACGGTACAGTTTGAAGAGTTTATTTTATAAACCTCGCGTCCTAAGACGCAGTACTTTGGCTAACACAAGCAGACAAATGGTTAAGATCAGAACCATCAGCATTGTTACAATACCATAGAAAATGAAAGGAGCAATCATAATAATAATGACAGTGGAAAGCGACCACCCTCCTTTCTCTAGCAACTAATAAGTTATTATTAGACTAATAGAAGGTCTCTTAGGCTTGCATGGGGGACCCCATACCTTATAGATCAGCTTAGTGGAATCACATCACAGGATCAGCAAGGCTCTCTCCTGCAACAGCTCTTCGTTTCGAATGTAACAGAAAACATGCTGCTCTGAAATATTAAAGGACTCGTCTTTCAGGTATTGGCAGCTGTATGTATGTTATGGCTAAGAAGTGGTATGATCAACCTGAACACAACAACCTGCACCGTCTAGTGACCCAGACTCGTTCTGTACACGGTGTACAGACCAAGGTCACTGCTCACTGTTAAGGATGTTAAACAACAGACGGTTCTCATGCGAAGCAAAGTCGAGTCAGCAGTTCTCGAATGAATAACATGTAACAACAGTGTTGCGTGCAAAAGTAGCAGAAGCGGCAAGCTGGCTTTCTAACAGCCGACGAGGTTATGCTAACTTAGCATTGTACATAGGGAGTGGTTAACCCATACTACAGTCTAAAGAGAAGGAGCATGAGCAAGTGTTGTACAAGTTCACACTAGTGTACTTTAGGGACATAAACAGTGACAATGTAATCACCCAGAACACTTTTCATGAAGTGTAAGCACCCTTCCTTGTTCCTTCTGACTAACAAAAGGATGGTTAAACTATTTGGGATACTAAAGATACTTTGTTTATTGACCATTCAGGCGCATGGCCCTAAAGCAGCAGTTGTCCGTGGAGGGAGTTCCGTGGGGTGGAAAGACGGGGTGGGGGAGGGGCACGGTGGGGGGTACTGAACACCGGAATATGGATAATTGGAGGTAAGTAAACAATTAAATAAATAAAATTAATTTCGTAGCGCGCGATGCTCCGCATTTTAGAATGCAGGGTACGGTACGAAATTTGTTTTATTTATTTAATTGTTTACTTACCTCCAATTATCCATGTTCGGTGTTTAGTACCCCCCACCCTGCCCCTCCCCCGCCCCGCCTTTCCGCCCCACGGAACTCCCTCCACGGACCGCTACTGCCCTAAAGTAGTCTCTCTCAGGGAGGTAGGGTAATCATAGTGGGCTGAGTGCTAGAGCCTTGTGTAGTAGTGGCAAAAATACAGAGTTTTGTAATGAGATAAATAGAATTCGTCACCCTTGCCTCGTGTTAGATCATAACTTGCAAGGAATGGACCTTCTGTGTGGTCTATATCTTTGAAGACTCACTAATGCTTTGAAGTGGTCCTAGACACAAGGCATTGCACACAATATAATTATAAACCTGAATAAATTGATTTGAAAAAATCAGAAATAATAAATAACTAAAAACATGAAAATGACAATCATTTTATCTTAAAACTATTACAAATGAAACACAAGAAACTGAAAAACCAACTAAGAGGTTCAAAGCATGTTTGTTCATTGTTATCTCCAGAGGTGACTCCTCCGTTAAGGTGGAGGAGTGTACGCCTCAATAAAAAAAATGCCCAGGGATAGGAAAATAAAATGGTAATAAATTTAAAAAAAAATTCAAAACCCCGCCCTGAGCCAAGTATCAGGACGGGGGTAGGGAGGCGCAGGGCTATCTGCAGCTTGCCAGTCAGGCAGCAGCAGAAAGCCGTGATAGGCAGTGCACTTTGGTTTAAAGTGCACATGTCTTTTTGGCCAGCTGTCTTGCAACGGCCAGCCAGACATGCGCTGTTTAAACCACTCTAACTCAGCTGTCTTAGACAGCTGGGTTAGGGACAGCATAGGGCCCCAGTGCCCTCAGGGGCGGCGAGGGAGGCTCCTTCATCCAATCCTGGTGCTGCTCTCATGAAGCATGAGAGCAGTGCCCGGATTGGTTACTACAGTTTCCTGGAGCCTGCCTGCCTGCCTGGAGAAGACCCAAGCGAGGAGGAGGACGTCGCTCATAGAAGATAAGCGGGATTATTTTTTCTTCATTTATTTTTTTACTTTTATTTTTAACCCCCTGCCTCACCAACCCCCTTACATGCTTGCCGCCATTGTCTATAACAGTGCTAGTTTACCACTTTAGACAGTAGTAAATGGTTACTTGTCACAGGAACTTAAAAGGCTTGTGAGATGTTGGCTGGGAATGTAGCAGCCTTTGTTGACAAATTTCAGGATTACATTGATTTTTATAGATTTTGCACAAGAAAACAAATCACTCGTCTACAACCGATTGCCGTCGAGGAACAACAAGGGACGGAGAAAGGTATGAGGGAAAGAGGAGATGGAAGTGTCAGGGGATAGGAGGGGGATGGGAGAGACCCAGAAGCAAGAAACAATGAGGTACAGATGTACAGATAGTTGAGCAGCTATATTTCAACATACCTTCAGCACTGTAGGGGTTAAGGCAGTGCAAAGTCATCTCCAGTAGGTCAAAGTATTTGCAAGTATATTGGGCAAGAAGTTCCCAGAAGGTGTGAGATAGAAATATCAGGCATGTCCCCTGTGTCTTTTTCAAAGGTAGGGATTGTATGTTCTACGATAGAGGTCAGCTTTTACATACTGAGTAGGTCCCAGAGCTTGTGCAGCCAATATGTGTTTGTGGGAACCATATCAGTGCCCCAATTAGATAACAGGACTTGTTTAGGGATATAAAGTGCTAAGGTAATTGCCCTCCCTCTCCTCGACGTCAGTGAATACATTAATGTGTTAGGTAGACCCAAATGAATGTAGCTTGGGAATCGGGGCAAGGTGGTGGCAAACATCTGAATGATGTCCTTGAGCACCTCTGTCCAATAGCGGTGTAGTTTACAACAGTGCCACAGTAAATGTGTAATGGTTCCGGATGCCCCGCAATGGTGCCAACAGCAGCCATTGTAACCCCTCCTCCACTGGGCCACCCATTCAGGTGGTAAAATACCAATAGTGAGTGAGTTTGAGAAGGGTTTCCCTACCAGACATGCTGCAAGCGGATGTGCGGGTCTGCTGCAGAATGTCCAGCCATTCCTTATCCGAGAATGGTGGTCTGCACTCAATCTCCCAGCGTACCAGCGCAGGGGAGGACAAGGAGCCTAGAGGTCCATGTAGAAAGGCATAGATATCTGAGAGGAGATGCTTTTTGTCCTGCCGGGAAAAGAGCCAGCACTCAAAGGCGGTAAGTGGTCTACTCGCATGGGGGCACACCTGCGGGAGCGTCACCCAATGACAGACTGCAACGTAATGCCAGTATTCAGTGGCAGGCCCTCCACAGCTGTGAAAAATCCAGGAGGCCATGAACATCAAACAAATCACCCATCCTCTTACAATTAGCTTCCTGCCATCAGAGGAAGGATTAGCCATGCCGCGCCGGAGGAAGGTCTGCATTGCCCATAATGGGAGTCAGGCGGAGGGATGAGTGGAATGTTGAGCAGATATTCATACTCTGTCCCACACACTAAGTGTCACTCGGACCACACAAAAAATATATACCCCGGGGGTCGATACTTGCATGGAAACCACGGGAATTTTCACCGCCTGGTCCAAGAAGCACTAGTGCTTCTCGGTAAGCGGACATTGCCATTCCACCAGGAAGGGTAATTTCGCCACCTGGTAATGTCTCGTCAGGTGCGTGATGCCCAGTCCCCCCTTGACACAAGCAGATATGAACGCTTCTTATTCACATGTGTGCGCTTACCACCCCCAGACAAAGGTCTCCAGGAGTCGCTGTAGCAGCTGCAGACATTGCAGCGGGGGCAAGAGTTGCAGCGTTTGCATGAGATACAAAATCTTGAGGAGCAGGGAAATCTTCACCGCAGTGATCCAGCCCATCCATGAGATTTGTTGATAAATTTAAACAATACACATTAATGCATGCAAAGCAACATTATAACACAATTAAAACATAACAGGGAAAAATTAAAGAAAGCAGTCTAAACGAACACAACAAACACAGCAAAATCACATTGCAATAATGAAGCACATAAACACAGTATTATAAAAAAACAACATGATACGTCGCCAGCACAACCAATTGGCACATAACATATCTTCATGAACACACTTTTTGTTATCTGGCCGTGTGGGTGTTATATCTCTTGTGTGCCACAAATTGTCATCTTTAAAGACAAAATATTAAAGCAGAAACTTGGAATGAGATATTGATTTGTCTGAGAATTGATGAGATAGTGTTTAAATGTAGTCAGGGTTTTAAATGATGCGGTACATTAATTGAAATTATAAATACATGAAAATATAAACAACTCCTGTATGTGTACTCTATTTTAGTATTTTATATGTATCTTGAATTAGAAGGCTGAATGCGGAGTGGTTTGTTAATATCACCAGAATTGGAAGATGGCAAGACAGGAATGTATTTTTATATATTACATATTTATTTCGCTGCAATGTCCACGAACACACATTTTTTTCTAAAACAGGGAACATTATATTAAAGATAGTGTGTAATGCTGGACAACACTGTTTGGCCATCTACAGTTAAACGAACAGAAAAGCAATTATATAGGTCAAAACACAGGGTTTCAGATAAAATAGAACAAAACACAATTTTTCAAGCAAAGCAATATTATAACACAATTAAAACAGAACAGGACAAAACAGTCTGAAAGAACACAAAAAACACAACATAGCAACATCACATTGCAATAATTTAGCACATAAACACAGTTCTACATAAAAAAGATACATCTCCAGCACGACCAAATGGCACATAAACTAGCTTGACAAACAATATTTTCTGACTTGACCCAGGGTAATATACCTCTAGTGTGCCACATATTGTAATCTTTAAAGAAAAAATATCAAAGCAGAAGCTGGGAATGAGCTATCAATTTGTCTGAGAATTGATAAGATGGTGTTTAAATGTAGTCAGGCTTTTAAATGATGTGGTACATTAATTGAAATTATAATTACATGAAAATATAAATGACTGCTGCATTTGAACTCTATTTCAGTATTCTACATGTATATTAACTATATTACCATCATGAATCAGAAGGCTGAATGCTGAGGGGTTTTAAAATATCCCTAGACCTTCAAGATAGCAAGACAGGAATGTATTTTCTATATATTACATGTTTATTTTGGAGCAATGCTCATGAAAACAGTGCTTTTCTCTAAAACAGTGAACTTTTATCGAAAATAATGTGTAATACTTGACAACACTGCTTGACTGTCTGCGGTAAAACAAAAAGAAAAGTAATTATGTAGTTAAGAACACCGGGTTTCAGATAAAACAGGTGTTGCTTTCTTAAAAACACATTCTGGCAATAGAAATCAGAGATTGTTTGAGCTACTTTTTAGCAAGAGAAAAATAACAAGGAGCCTTCATTGTAATGAAGTGTTTCATCTTTACTAAATAGATTGCTAGTCAACCAATTGGTACTAGCTAAAGTCGGAGATGTTTGAAATCATTCCTGCAAACTCCAGCTAACAATGGACCCTCATTTCTACAAAGAATGAGAAACATTACATGGGTCCCTATGAAATATGGATTTCTATGCCTCTGCATTTCATACAATAAATGCTCTTATACATGTATGTAGACACATAATACCAAGCACTTGTGTTAACAGTCCATGATGGATTATCCCACTCTCTTTGGCCAAAAAGATATCAACATGAAATTGACAATATGCAAAATGAAAGCACTACATGACAAATTCGTTGCAGCAACTGGGGTCATCGCCCTGTAAGAGAAACTTACATTCTGCTACATATTATTCATCCATTGTAGCCCAAGTGCGTAGCTACCACTGGTGTAGCAGGTGCAGTGCCACCAGGACCAGGATCTCTGAGAGTCCATAATTCCTGTATTTACAGCCCCGACAGCAGTGAAAGGGGCCATTTTCCTTTCTTGCACCCGGGCCCATGGCATCATTTATACGCCACTGTTGCAGCCGTGATGTACAGGCACAGAGCGAAGCCCCCTCCCTCTGTAAACAATCAATGCCATTCACAAGAACTTGAATAGTAACGCCATAGATTTCAGAGGACTTCTTATCAATCGGGTGCCCTTGCATCACATTATACCACAGATGGCTGCACAGTATACCATACAGAGCAGATCACCCAGGACAAGTCGCTGTGGTGTAAATTAATGGGGCTTAGTTTGAACTATTTCTGAAAGATTACCCTGAAACTGTGCTCTTTGGTATTACAGTTTTTTAGTTTTGCTGGAAGCAGCAGCTATGCCTGCATTTCCAGTGGTTTAATATTAAATACTTCTTGTAATCTTGATGCAAAACTTGGAATGAGAAGAAAGTGGGACAATCACTCGCCTATCAACTGAGTTCTTCCCTTGTGAACAGGTTTTGTACAACATGCACGATGAGCAGAGCAGCTATTTTAGGGAGACACGGTGCTGGCTGGCATAATTGGGCCTCTGTGCCGCCTTCCATTGTTGCTGACAATGTCCGCAGTATAAAGAAAGCATTGTGCAATTGATGGTTTCTGCACAAGCAGTCATTTTCCCACTGATGGAATCTAATTGTGCATTCTTTCGCCCTGATACATTCGCGATAGCAAAGGCTCTGCTGTCATTGTATGCAAAGGAATCCAAAAATGAAGTAAAATGGAAAAGGCGAAATGTCACATCGGGCAATAAAGACAGGAGGAGTGCAGAAAGATCAGCCATGCATTCATTATTATTAATCGCTGAACCCCGTTAGCCTCTCTGTGTCTCCTAGGCATGCAGTATATAATTTAAATACAATTATTATATATTTGAGCAGTAGAAAATAAATGTAATAAAATACAAATAGATTAATAAAATAATAAAAGAAATAAAAGAAAAGAGAATAAAGTCTAGAAAATATTAATAACGAAAAAGCCTTGTAAGAATTGACAGCATCATAGAGGTAGAGTTCTTATGATGTTTTTGGAAAATGTTGTAATTGCTTATTATCACTATCGTATATTTCTGTGTCTGAAAGTCATAACTCCTTGCTATGACATCACAAGAGTTGACTGCTTAACAACTGTTGTGATGTAATAAAGGCCATCTATTCCAGGATGACTGGTGTTCATGAGAGTCTGTAAGAGCAGCTCTGCTTGTCTGATTTGACTGTAAGCAGAAAGCACAGCTGCAGGAGGGGGAAGGAAGGCAGGGAATATGGTAGTTTGTGGCCAAGGATGGCAGATAAGATATTTATTTTTCATTTTGCGTCAGGGAGGAGAGGGCATGTTATGTATAGCTCTCCCATTATCCTCTGCCCTGACTAGTTTAAGGCAGGAGCAGATGATTTTGGGTGCCATTTATAATATAATTATAGGTGGGTAAAACGTGAATTACGGGGATGTTTTTTCACGTCGAGGTTCTGAGTGACCTTGTTCCTGTATTTTATTTGACATCACTCAGAACCCCTTGGTGAAACACATCCCTGTAGTTGACTATTACTCATCTATCATCTATAAACATTTATGGTATGTTATAAATGTCCTAAATAGCATGACAAATCGCAGAAACACTTTCACAGAAACATCTTCAAACAGAGCCTTAATTAGAACTGTGTTCAGTTGTAACACTAAGCCTCCACACACTCCATGAATTTAAATGTGAGTAACCTTGCAAACTTTAAGATGTTTGATAATTTATTTTTGTTTACATTTAGGAGACAAGTAGCAAACATGGGTTTTATGGCAGAAAACCAATCGAAATTACAAATTTGTAGATTTATTTGAGAAAAACAAGTGCAGATTATTATTTGATTTTGGTGATGATAAGTCCAGAGAACCTCATGGGGTGGGAAAGTGCTTCATGATGTATTTAGCAAAAAGAATCAAAACTTCTGAACTTCATGAAATGCGAAGCTTAAGGGCCTGAATACGAGTTCAGCGGTTCCTAGGACCGCCAAATCCGCGGTGGCAGTCCGACCACTTCTGCCCTGCAGGACCACCTGAGTATTACAACTGCTGCGGGCGAACCACCACAGAACCCTTGCAACTGCCAGGGATCCAGGATCCCACGACATTCGCGCAGTAGTCAGAGGCTGAAATATGCTTGCGTGCTGCAGCGGCACAGCCGAGCATATTTTGAGTTGCCTTGCCACCACCCTTTTCATGGCGGTGAGCCCGCCATGAAAAGGGTGGTGGAGAGGCAACTAAGGGGGCCCTAATAGGGGCCCCTCAATCAATACGGGAATTATGAAGCGCGCTACTCACCCATGAGAGGCTGAAGGCGCTGGGGGGGGATGCAGCTCCAGGTCAGTCGAAGAGCCAGGTCTTAAGGCTTTTTTCCTGAAGGTGTGCAGGGTGGGGGAGCCCCTGATGTTGATTGGAAGCTCGTCCAGGTTTTTGCTGCAATGTAGGAGAAAGCTCTTTCGCCTGCTCTGGTTTCTACGGATGTGTGGGGTATCAGCCAGGGCTAGGTCGGCGGATGCGGAGGCTCCTTTTGAGTACATGAAAGAATACTCTTTCATTGAGGTATTTGGGTCCGATGTTGTGGGGGGATATGTAGGTGTGGGTGAGAAGCTTGAAGGTCACTCTCTTCTTGATGGGGAGCCAATAGAGGTCTTGTAGGTGCTGAGTCATGTGCTATTGTCGTGGGGTTCCGAGGATGAGTCTGGCTGCAGTGTTCTGGATGGTTTGGAGTTTGTGTAGCAGGGTTTTGTTGATTCCGGCGTAGAGGGCATTACCGTAGTCCAGTTTACTGGTTATGATTGAGTGGGTGATGGTCTTTCTACATTCGGGGGGATCCACTTGAAGGTCTTGCCGAGGATGTGGAGGAAGTTGATGCAGGTGGCGGCGACGGCGTTGATCTGCAGGGTCAAGATGAGGGAGGATTCTAGTATGATGCCGGGGTTCCGGGCATGGTCTGTCAGGGTGGGTGAGCTTCCAAGAGCTAGGGGCCACTAGGAGCTGTGCCACACAGTGGGGGAGGGTCCGAGGACGAGGACCTCTGTCTTTTCCGAGTTCAGTTTTAGGCAGCTGTCACTCATCAAGGCTGCGACATCCTTCATTTCTTCCTGGAAGCTGAGTCTGGTATCTTTGGGGTTTTTTGTGAGTGAGAGGATGTGTTGGGTGTCGTCGACGTAAGATACGATGCTGAGCTCATGCTGTCTGATGATGGTGGCGAGGGGGGCCATGTAGATGTTGAAGAGCATGGGGCTGAGCCAGGATCCATGGGGTACTCCACAGTTGATCTCTGTAGGTTCGGAGAGGAAGGGAGAGAGTCTTATCCTTTGGGTTCTGCTGGAGAGAAAGGAGCGGATCCAGTCGAGGGCGGTTCCTCGTATAGTGGCGTTGTGGAGTCTGGCTGCGAGTGTCAGGTGAGAGACGGTGTCAAAGGCTGCTGAAAGGTCCAGTAGGATGAGGGCCGTAGTGTGGCCTTGGTCAAGTAGCATGTGGATGTCATCGGTGATGACGAGGAGGTGAGTCTCAGTGCTGTGGTTGCTGCGGAATCCAGACTGGCAGGGGTCGAGGATGGAGATCTCTTCAATGAAGGTGGCCAGCTGGGCGTTGATTAGTCTCTCGGTAACTTTGGCTGTGAAGGGAAGGAGAGAGATGGGCCGGTAGTTTTTCAGGTCTGTTGGGTCGGCCGAGGGTTTCTTGAGGAGGGGCTTGACCTCTGCCCACTTCCAGTCATCGAGGAAGCTGCCAGTTTCGAGGGAGGCATTGATGATCCGGCCTAGTTCGGGTACTATGGTGGCGGCGGCTCTGTGGTAGTTATGCGGTGGGAAGGGATCCTTGGTGGCTCCTGAATGGGGGTTCTTCATGGTCGTGGTGGTGTCTTCAGTGGTGGCAGGCATCCAGATGGTGATGGTCGCCTGGTTGTTGGTGGTGGTGTGGGGGGTTGAGTCCAGCGTCTGTTCGCTGAAGTTGTCGTAGAGGGCCTTGATTTTCAGGTGGATGAGGGCACTGAGCTTGTTGCAGAGGACCTGAGAGGGTGTGATGTCCGTGGCTTCGCTGGGGGGGTTTTGTGAACTGCTGTAGGAAGTTGAAGAGTTCATTTGCGTTACTAGCGTTGGTGTGGATTTTGTTCTTGATAAAAGTTCGCTTGGTGGTCTTTATGTGCTGGTGTTATTCATTCATGGAGTTCCTGTAGTTGGTCTGGTCTTCGGTGGTTTTCCTGTACTGCCAGAGATTCTCGAGGCATCTGCAGGAGCGCCTTGCTTCTTGGAGGTCGGTGGTGAACCAGGCGGCCTTCAGAGTGCGTTGTTTGGCGGGGTGGCGGAGGGGTGTGAGCTTGTCAGTGCAGCCGGTAATCCAGTGTAGTTCCTTGGCTGTGAAGTTGGCATTGTTCATGGTAGAGGGGGGGTCGAGGAGGAGGGTGATGTTGAGGTGTTCCTCTGTGATCTTGCTCCAACTTCTTTGTGGCGGGCGTGGGGCGGGTGTGGGTGCGGTGGTGATATTGAAAGTGAAGTGTACGCAGTGGTGGTCAGTCCAGTGGGGCTGCGTGGTGTGACTGAAGTGGATGTTTGTCCCTCCTGCGAAGATGGGGTCGAGGTTGTGACTGGCTCTGTGGTGGGTGGTGATGAGCTGCTTCAGTCCGAGGTTGGTGAGGTTGTCAAGGAGGGTGGTGGAGTCTGGGTCGCTGCGGTTGTCGAGGTGGAAGTTTAGGTCTCCGATGAGGATGTAGTCCGTGGAGGTGATGGCGTGGGGGGGACTAGGTCAGCAATGGAGGTGGCGGAGGAGGCGCAAGGCCTGGGGTGTCTGTAGACAAAGGTCCCACGCAGCATGGTTCTGGGGCTGGTTCGGATCTGGAAGTGGAGGTGCTCTGTGTTGGAGAGGGGGTCATTCGTGCTGGAGGTGGAGAGTCAGAGGGAGCTCTTGTGTGCGATGGCGAGTCCTCCTCCTGGGCAGTGGGGGCAGTCCCTTCTCTGGATCTTGTATCCATCGGGGATGGCGGTGGCGATGTCAGGGGCAGAGGTTGTCTTGGTCCGTGTTTCAGTGAAGAAGGTTACGTCTGGTGAGAAGGTGTCAAGCAGGTCCCAGATCTCCATGGCATGTCTGTGGAGGGAGCGCACGTTGAGGAGGAGGCACATCAGGGCTTTGGTGGTTCGGGGGTCGGGCGTGGGTTTCATGGTTGCAGGGGGCTGTTGATGGTGAAGGAATGTCGTCAGTTTCGGCAGGAGAACTGGCTGTGGGTGGTGTTAGGCGTTGATCTCTGGCACTTGTTGCCACTTCAGGGGTTGAGTGTGAGGAGGGCGGCGGAGGTGTAGTGGAGAGGGGGTTCATAGATTCAGGGTTTCTGGAGCTGGCCGTGGTCGGGTCGCAGATGGGTGCAGAGGGGGTTGCCTTAGGCATTCCTGCTGCACGCGTCTGCTGCACGGCCGCCATTAAATATGGGAGGGGCGGGATGAGGTGCTGGGAGGCGGGAGCGAGGGCTGTCCAGGGGGAGGTGCCGCAGGGGCAGCAGCAGTGAGAAAACCGGCCAAAATGTGGTCAAAAATTAAAATTAAATTAAATAGAACTCGGTGAAAGTAGAGTCACCAAGCGGGGCAGGAAAATACAGTATTCCAGGCAGTCTGGAGCAGTGCAGAGGCAGGAAACTGGCAGCAGGCTCAAACCCTCAATGGGAGGAGGTCTCGCCATTGCACAGAGCTGCTGGGGAGAGAGCTGGCACCAGACCGGAGGTCAAGGTCAAGGTCCCTCTCCCACCTCAGAGCCTGGGGTGCATGCATGTGGGTACATATATTGCTGCACTGTGCATGAAGGTGCAGGCGGTGCTCTGAGAGTGGCGACCTGCAAGATAGACTCCTCTATGAGCCTCCCAGACTGCTGCTGTCAGACCACCTCAGGACCGTCTGCCAAACCAGGAACAAACTCCTAATTTGGTGAGTGGTTGCACCACCAGTTTGGGGTCCTACTGTGAACGGCACAATCCATCACCTGCATCAGGCGCTAAGTGTTCCCAATTATGCTCACAAAATGAAAACTGAGCTTGCTGTTACATAAAATATCCTTTTCTGAAAATCACTTCATTTGGAGCTGGGTAGTAACAGGGCATCAACCAAAAACTAGCAATGCCTCATTCACTTACCTCTCTATCATTCCACCTCATTTAAAGGTTGGGAAGCAGATGTCTTTCTATTGTAGAGCTGTTGTCAGTTCCATTGTAAGGTTGTGAACTCTGAATATCGAGCCAAGAATATCGATGGGACACAATATCAAGTAGAAAATATCGAATAAAGTATTGATGGGTAAGACTAGGTTTTCTATTTCTAACTCGACATATATGTACCTTACCAGTACATATATCTTGAAGTTATGTAGATGTGGAATTAGAAATAGAAAACCTATACTTGCATATATGTACTTACTTTCAATATTTTGCCCCTCGATATTCAGTGCTTGGTATTCTTGAATCACAATATTCTTGAGGTTGATATTCAGTAGTACTATCACTGTCAGAAACATCTTGTTGTCTGTTCAAACACTGAAAAGAATTATGTTGGGCTGATTTAATTTAATTTATTTAATGCGCCTGCACTGCCATCAACTCCGCAGACTTTTCTGCTGTATATGACTGCCATATAAACCCTGCCAATCCCAGAAGGCGAAAATTTGGAACTGTGGTGATTAAATCCTCCCTGCCTGTCAGAAACAATGTTTTTTTTCTCTTTCAATGAGTGCCCAATCCATTGTGTACTGATCTAAGAACAATAAAAATGTGTATCCATTCCTCCACTGTGCAGCAGACAGGCTGTCACTCCTTTTTATTTTTTATTAAACGCTTCCACCATGATGGCAGGTGTACTTGAGGGAAAAATGAATCATCCAAATAGGTGAGATGCTGCAAACCGGGCTATACAGCTGGGCTGAGCTACTGCGGATCAATGGCGTAACAATACTACCTGCAGCCCCCACGGTGCAGGGGGGCCCTGTGCTCAAAGGGGCATTCTCCGGCACTATGCACTGACTGGGTCTGGAGCAGGGGGGCACCCTCAAGTTTTATTATACCACTTCTAGAGACAGTACCTCACCACCCCAGCACCTTTTTGGCTAGCCCACCAAGTCTTAAATGAGATTATCTGGACTTATCATCAGCAAAATTAAATAAGAATCTGTGGCTTTGTTTAACTTGTTTTGCTTAATAAAACTAGAAATGTGTCATTTCCGCCATAAAATCCATTTTGTTGTCACTTTTCTCCTAAATGTAAACAAAAAACAATTATCAACCATCTAAATGTTGCGAGGTTAATGACATAAATTCATGGAGTGTGTGGAGGCTTAGTGTTACAACTGAACACAGTTCTAATTGAAGGCTCTGTTTAGGGATGTTTCTGTGAAAGTGTTTCTATGATTTGTCATGCTATTTAGGATATTTATAAAAATAACATATACATTTATAGATGATAGATAGGTAATAGTCAATTACAGGGATATTTTTCACCAAGGGTTCTAAGTGATGTCAAATAGAAAACAGGAGTGAGGTCACTCAGAACCCTGACATGAAAAACATCCCCGTAATTCACTTTTTACCCACCTATAATTTTATGACATGACTGGCACCCAAAACCATCTGCTCCTGCGTTCAACTAGTCAGAGGATAATGGGAGAGCTATACATAACATGCCTGTAAGACGTCGGTTCCTTTTGCGATGCAGGGGATGTGAGTGCTGGTTCCTTACTGTTACCGGAGAGGCGACAATTTGGTAATTTTGAATTAATCCGATTGGGCTACAAAGGAAATTGGAGGCCTCTGCTGAATACTGTGATAAGAAAGATTTGGTAATTAATATAGACAAAACCAAGACGATGGTGTTTGTTCGTCGATGGGATAAATATCAATGGTTCATTAATGGGAAAAGGGTTAAGAAGTTACTTCATATAGATATCTCGCCTCCTTTTTGAGTCAAATCTTGATTGGAAATCCCATCTGAAAACTGTTAAAGCACACTTACCTGTTTTTTGGGGTTAAGATTAATAGATCTTATTGAGGCTATGATATGACACCAGTTTTAAAAGCTTTTAAGGCTGTAGTGCAAACACATTTTATTTATGGCAAGGAGATCTTCTGCATGAGTGGATATTATGATTGAAACAAGTTGTAAGGTCAATGCCTTAAAAGATTGCTAAGCCTTCCTCAATTATCTATGGTCCAAGCAAAAAATTCAGAACTCAAACTTAAATCTTTGCATTATATCGATAAAACTTTACCTACGATTTTGGAAAAGGCTACTAATGGATTTCTCACTTCTGTAAAACCGAGCTTTCAAATAGTGATTTGTCAAGGGCTGCGAGTGTTAGAAAGCTTTTAAAGAAATGATATACCTTGCTTTCTCTACAATCTCCTAGATTAGAATTGCCTTTAAAAATGTCATGGATGGACGTAAATATGTGTTAGAACTGGGGGTCTCTGGTTGACAGAGGTATGTACCTTTGTCTAATAGGGACCATTTCTTATAGTCAGGGTAAGGGGGATACACACCTCAGATAACCCCTGTTCACCCCCTTGGTAGCTTGGCATGAGCAGATAGGCCTTTCCCAAAGGCAAGTGTAAAGTAATTGTACTCAAAACATACAGTTAAATAGTGAAAACACCATAGATGAGCACCACACCAGTTTGCAAATATAAACCACAAAAATCCAACATACATGTAGTAAAATACCACTTAAAAAACAGTTATTTCCAAAATAAAGCTTGTAGACAACAAAAGCTCCACCTGGGGCTATTACGACGTCATGACAGCAATACATCGAAAGTACAGCGCTGATCGTAAGGTGCACAGCGTTGGGTACAGATTCAGACTGCCCCCCAAAAAACTGTACCTCGGAAAAAAAAGTCTATGATGATGCACAGTGTAGTGGAGGTGAGGCTTCGGTACTGTTGTCGAGGCCTGCTCCTTGGCTGCCACGGGGAGATGAGGCATCGTGTCCTCGAGGAGTTGACGTGTCGTATTCAGGACAGGGCAAGGCCGAGAACTGCAGGCGCCAACAGGCGTCAAAGGGCGTCGGAGCTGCAGTGCAGGTTGGGTGGTGGGTTCTGCACTCCACAAGCGGTGCCCCATCTTCAGTGCAGTTCGCGGCGTCACAAAGGCATCGCTGATGGCATCAGAGATTGTTTTTCTTGCTTCTCTTACATTTTTCCAGCTCCCAAAAGCAGGAACAACTTCTAGAGGCCCAAAAGTGGAATAGGCACCTCCTGAAAGGCCAGAACTACCTGCAATGGAGTTCAGGGGAGCTGGGGGTGACGTCCTTGTGTCCCTGAGACTTCAGAACAGGAACCCAGCACATACAAGCCCTTGGAGATTCTTCTTCTAGCAGGTTTCACAGCAAAGTTCCAGTCTTTGTCCTTTCCTTGGCAGAAGCAACAACTACAGGCCAAACCCACACAGCATACAGCAAAAGGGGCAGTACTTCTCCTCACAGCTCTCCAGTTCTTCTCCATGGCAAAGGTTCCTCTTTAGTCCAAAAGGATCTAATATTCTGGGGTTTAAGGTCCACTACTTAGACCCAATTTAGTCTTTTTCCCCATGTGTGCCAGGGTCTCTGGGCGCAGTCCAACCCAGTTCTGTACTCGCTGTTGCAGTATGATCACAGGAGGTGGAGACAGCATTGTGCAAGGGAGACATGCCCAATTCAGATGCAAGAAAAACTCCTCCCACTTCTCTAAATGCAGCTAGGGTCTATTCAGCTCAGCTCTGAGTCATGCAGGAAGGGCCAGGAACAACTCAACCCCCTCATTCACTGTAGACAAGTGCATATCCCTAGTCCCTGTCACTCCGAAAACCGGACAGTCAATCAACAAGTAGGCAGAGGCACACAGAATGGTTAAACAAGAAAATGCCTACTTTCTAAAAGTGGCATTTTCAGACACACAATAAAAAACCATCTTCACTAAAAGATGTGTTAATATATTCTGATTTCAGGTAGCCAAAACTTTAATCCTCTATCGTTTTCCAATGGAAAGTTATACTTGTAAGATGTTTCAAATTATTCTCCCATGTTAGCCTACTGGGCAGATGGTCTTTCAATCGTGAAAAATGAAATTGACATTATTTCACTATTAGGACATGTCACATACACCAGGGCATGTCCTACCTTTCACCTACACTGTACCCTGCCCATGGGGGTACCTTGGGACAACCTGAGGGTTGCCTTAGATGTAAGAAAGGGATGAAGGTTAGGGCCTGGTAAGTGGGTGCACTAGCCAGGTCAACATTGTAGTTTAAATCTGCATGTAGACACTGCAGTGGCAGGTCTGCGATACGTTTTCAGGGTTGTATGATGGTACATCGCATGCAATTACATTGCATGCCTTTTACACACATTTTTTAGCGTGCATGTTTTTACCGCAAAAATGCATTTAAAACGCATGCCAATACCACGCATTGTTTTTATATTTAAAAACAATGTATTTGTGGGGGGGTTAAATGCATATTAGCGGTAAATATATCCACGTTAAAACATGCATTGTAAAGGCTTAACGAGGTAAAAACCTCATTGTAAAGGCTGTTTCCCCTTTTCAGGGTTACTCATGTAGTCGGAACAATCAGTGCTCCATGTCCACTAGTAGCATTTGATTTACAGGCCCTGGCACACTCGGTGCACTTTACTAGGGGCTTACCAGTAAATCAAATATGCCAATCATGGATAACCAATCATAACAGTAATTTATACAAGGAGCACTTGTACTCTGATACGGATCAGCAGTGGCAAAGTGCCAAAAGCATCTAAGCGAGCAAAAACGAAATGCGGCTCAGTATCAAAAATACAGGAGGAAGAGACAAAAAGCCAGGGGAAAGCACTCCAAAGATGCCAAGTCTAAGAATATGAAACTGTATCTAGAAAATATGATTATAGGTATCTGGGTACAAAAATGTCAGTTACCCATTTATTGGAATCACGGGGTAATGAGGTTGTGTATCCATATATTACAGGATTATTGGATTCAGTCCTGTGAAACATTATATTGAAATATAGATTGGTCATTAATCCGTTATTGCATAGTATGAAATTACCCAATGTGACTCTATTGGATTTTTTAACTGTGATATAAATATGAAATGTACTAGGGTGCAAATTTTGTTGGTATTATACTGGAAAAAGACATACATTCTTAAAGCCAATTTTAATCAAATATGGTATTGACACACCCTTTGTAGATTTAAGGGGCATATTCTCAAGGACCTATAGCCGAGTTAGCGGCACTTTATAACTGCCAAAGTGGCGGTAAATTCCTCGCACCATTCTCAAGCTGGTGCTAACAGCCGATATCACCAGTTTTCCGGCGATAGCAGCCGCCAAAAACATCGCCACAGATGACACCGGCAACTAACGGTAATGCGATGCAGAGTAGGCGTTCCTGTGCAAAAAGCCATGACAACATCACTTCGCAACATTCTCAATGACCAGCCAGATTGGCGATAAGTACACAAAACATGCAATAAGGCGCGTTAGCACTAGCAGCAGGGATTTAACACCTGCTCTTACCTGGTGTTAAGTCGGACAACAACCTGCACCATGAAAAGGAGCCCAGAGTCACACAGGCAGAACGACAGATGCCATGGAGCCACTGATCATGCAGCTCGGAGCTCCAAGAGGGCCACAACACCCACCGCAACCACCCCCAGGACCCCCCCCACCCCCGGACAAAGAGATATCACATCAACTGCGTGTAATCCTGAACAAAACAATGTGCCTGATGTCGCACAATCACAACAATCAACAATCATGTGTGGTCAGAAAAAGGCGAATCAGTCATTCATTTTTGAATTTCAAAACAAAACAATTTATTCAAATTTAACTAAATACAACTATATGGAAGAGTCATGGCGGGTCTTCTCTGGACAATCTGTCAGTCACAGCCTGCAAGACAAAAATTAAAGATAAGAAGGCGTGCCATGCACTCATCCAAGGACAGAGAGAGAGAGAAAGAGAGAGAACATGAAAGGGAGAGAGAGTGAGTGAAAGGAAGAGAGGGAGAGAGAGAGAGAGAAATAAAGAGAGAGAAAGAGAAATCGAGAGAGAGAGAGAAAGAGAAAGAGAGAGAGAAAGAGTGAGAAAGAGAGCGAGAAAGGGAGAGAAAGAGCAAGACAGCGAAAGGGGGAGAGGGAGAGAGTGTGCCGACACTGCTGACCCAGGCCTCACTGCTCACCTGCTTCCACCGGTGTGTCTCCAACCACGTGCTGGTAAATACTGCAGTCCACCAGGTCCCTTATCTGAAACAGATTCCCGAATCATGAATGGCAGAGTCTACATCATTGCACACGCCATCAGCGCTTGCCCGCACCTGCGCACACAGTCTGCTGCACACCAGCCCCTCCCGCTGCCCAACGCGGTGATTGACTGCCCCAGTGCAACCAGCCCTCACTGCTCACCTTCCGCCACCGGCGTGTCTCCAGGAGAACCCACCACGTGCCGGTGCTAGATCCAATCCCAGGTCCCGCGACCTTAGTAGCGTCCTCATCATGCAGTCTCGCACCGCGGGCCACAAGGTCACACACCTGATTCTGGGTCTTGATTACACAATGGCAGAGATCATATCAGTGCACAGGGCACCATCGCAGGTTACACACCCGCCCAGCTCTTAAGGTGCCACTAACTCTGTGAACTGCGAGGCAATGTCATGTGGCGGTAGGCCAGCGCTGCCCCCGGCTCAGGCCTGCACTGTGGTCCAGCAGGGCCCACACAAATCTTTACCAGTCCGGACCACCAGGGCGGCGCTTCATCGCAGGCTGCAGTGCCCCTACCTCAGTGCACCGAAAGTCACCGTCCCGTGGCGGTAGGCCCGTGCCGGCTGCAGTGTATCTGGTGCCACCAACTCTGTGCAACACAAGTCATGGACCCTCTATGATTGAATCCCGTGATATGCCAGGCGGAAGCAGCCATATCACTTCCGGCAGTGGGGAAGAACTGGGACACGTAGCAACATCGTCCCCCCCTTTATACAGAAGCAGAGTTGGCTGGGTTGGCGTACGCCAGGCCAGAGTAGGGGTGTGAATAATTATCCCTGGGCTCTGGGCGTGGTTCATTTCTGGGATGGACAGGAAACCGACTGATGCATGTGTCTCTGTCACAGTGTCGGCGCCACACGGATCGCAATTGACAATCGAAGGGAATGTACAAGGAGCGCAAGACCGCTCGGGCTCTTGGATCATATATGCCAACTGTTGTGTGTGTTTCGCCATTGGTGCACCATAAGCCCAAGGCCTAGCCTCATTTGCAGCGCGGAAGCCACATCACATTTCCAGAATGCAAGCACTTGTCAGAATAACATTAGGAATGAAAGCACCTTTGTCCCAATACATAATGCGGAAAGACATCTGCGCCTCCGACCTTGGTCTTGCATGCTGCCGGCACCCCCTGAGAGAGATACCATAGCAGATGATGACGACTCCCACACTAATCACAGTGCAAATGAAAGAGCAACATATCCACACCACACACACGTCCTTGCTTGAGGTACTCTTGCATGGAATGCCCTTGACCCTTACGTACACAACTGCCCATATGTCCAAACGTTGCACACATATACAACTCATTGCACCGAGCTGTGGCATATCATCCACATAACTGCTGCAGGTCTGAGGAGTGCCGGTCATACGAGAGCCAACAACACACCGTCCGAACATCCCAGGCACATGCACAACGGCTGTCCCGTGGAACTTTACCGTGACCGAATGCTGCTTGTGAGTGTCTGATGCATTGGTCTGCATGTTGTGGCCCTTGTCTTGCCCGTACTGACACGCACATGCTAATTAAGTATACGCAACTTCACTAGTGTTCAATTGTGATGAGTGTTAATGTCCGTACACAGAGAGGGACTGACTGACGCTTTTCACTGAGGGGTGAGTCCCTATTGCCAGCTCCACCTCTGTGAGCCAGACATTGTGGTTGGGATAGTTGTTGATAGACCTGTGCTCCTACGTGTCTTCAGCAATGTGAGTATGGTGTCCAACTTCTTGCCATGTGGATCTATGTGATCCATCTCTACATGCTGTGTCCACCCAGTTGTGTGTGAGTTGGTGTGCGAAGAGATGTTCTGTTGTCAAATGTGATGGGGACACTACTTTAGGCCTGCCAATGACTTAGACATTAGACACACAGCCCTATTCCTAAAATTGCGTGGGGCAAAGTTGTGAAAGTGCGCGAGTGTTGTTACTGTGCATTGAGGCCACAGCTAGCACACACATTCCCAGTCATCTCACTGCCTATGTGCGCCACGGTCACACATGTGCACTGCTTTCATTTCCCAGGGTGTACCTTTTTGTTCAATCAATGTTCTTACATTCATCCATACTTTCAAACTTGATCAATTATGGACATGACACATCTGTGTCAATTTGAATGTTTTATTCACATTAGTTGGGATTGTCGGAGCTGGGGTAGTACATGGCCATGCAAACACCACATCACATTGTAAACCAGGGTAGGGCCAGCCAGAGTCATTTAGGGATTGACAAGTACATCAGAAGAGGTAGAGGACAGTTTGCAGTGTGATTGCTGTGTCATTGTAGAGCAAGCAGAACATGGCAGTCCATGTCGAAGTCCAAGGTGAGTGTCGCAGAGTGTGTCGGGGACAGTGAGAGGTGTTGTTACAGGACATAATGCAGAGGGCAGCACCAAGATGAAACAGGGCATATGGCGGAGAGGATTGCTACTGTCTCCTGCGTACTGCACAGGTGGAGCCACCCACATCCTCATCCTCTCTGTCATCTGTCTGACATGTGGGTGCTGATGTTTGGTCTGCAGCACTGTGTGCCACTGACACATCAGGGGCCGGAGATGTGTGTGTGGAAGTACCAGCAGCATTCATCTGCCACTGCCTTAGTGGCAGCAATGCCATGATGAGGATCTGCAGGGCATGGAAGATCCCAACAACTTTTCGCTGGTGAGCATCCATGGCAGCCATTCTTTCTGCAGACATATGCTCCATGCTCTCCATTATCCTCGTCATCTGTGCCAACTCTCGGCTGACATTGCTGAGGCCACTCTGAGTAGGCAGTTGTTCTCCTCTCAGAGGCATGACTCCAGCTGTGTCTGGCATAGATTGTTGGACATCATGGTGTGAACTGTGGGTGTCCGTTAGTGAGTGTAAGTGGTCCCTGACGTGACTCAGACACCCACGTATGTCATCCAGTTTGGCTGCCATGTTAGCGAACCCCACCCGCACATGTTCAGCCACCTCCTTCTGGCAGTCTAACACCTGGCCTTGGAATGCCATGTGTTCTTTGGTGTGGCGCTGGGAGCCAGCCGTGGTGGTGGGTGCTTCCTGCTGTGTGGTCTATGCAGGGGGTGGAGTCACCTCGATGCAGCTGGCCTGCACTGCTCCTGGGGGCAGGGTGCAGAGACTGTCCACGAGCTGTTGGAGGGTGTTCAGGAAAATGTCCAGGGGGTCCTCTTCATCATCACTGAAGAGATGTCTAGTCTGCTCTGCAGGAGGTGTTGATTGTCCCTCTGCAATGTGAAGATGAGATGCTGGTTGACAGTGTGTTCCATGTATGTTGATGCATTGTACATGTCTACATACAGACTGCATGACAATGTACATTGTGACTGTTTGGGAGGAGCTGACTACTTCATGCTGGACAGTGGACGTTTGAACTACATCAGGGATGTGAGGTTGTACGCGTACACTCCCATCTCGTAGTTTCCTGCTATGCCAGATGTGATTGACCAGTTTCTACTCTCAGGTAGAACCAGTTGTGTCCTCTGTTCTGCAGTGAAAGTGTTGGACTTCGTACCACATTGTCGTCAATGTTGCTGTGCTGTTATTGCTATGTGTGTGTGCTGCAGCTGTGATTTTGCTGCCCTTATCCCTTTGGGGCAGTGTGCCTTTGACTTCTGCCCTTCTACAGTGCTGAGATGTTGCAGACTTGGCTGATTTGAGCTCTTGGGCATGGTTTATCCGCAGATGTGTTGTTGCCATCAGGGGTTGTGTTTGCACGTGGATGTGTCAAGGTGTGACCTGCTCCTTTCTGGATGTGTTCCACACTCACCCACCTCAGTGTCATGGTGTGCAGCATGTCATGATAATTGGACTGCAGCCATGCTATTTTCAAGCAGTGTCACGTGCATTGTCAGTGTGGCTCACAGACACGCAGATTTGCTGGTTTCCACACGTGTGCATGGGTTGGTTGTGGTATTGGTGGTGTGTGGGGGGGACACCTTTATGCCCATAGTGAACGTGGGCCTACTTGCTGTTTGTATGTGTGCTGCAGTGTGCCAAGGGGATCAGGGTCATGCTCAAGAGTCATTGTGGGTGAGCAGTGTGCTATACTTAATTGTGCATGTTGCCATTGTGCCCATCTCCCCCATCCCCCCAGTCCCTGTTCGGTGCTCACCCTGGTGCTGTTGTGTCAGGTCATGTCGAGCAGGGTCCGGACCCCCAACTCCTGCCACCGTCTCCCCACTGATGACTGTGGACACCATTTCCTCCATCTCATCCAACTCCTGGTGTTCCGCAGGACTACCACCTCCAGTCTGCATTGCTGCCTGATGGTTGTCAGCGAGTTTGTTCTTGGTTTTGCACTTCGCATCATTCCAGCGCCTCTTGACCTCTCCAATTGTCCTCTTCCTCACTCCGACTGCATTCACCTTGTGCAAGATGGCCTACCATATTGCATTTTTATTTGCCAACGGCACGTTGGAGGTGACGAACAGTTGTTGGTGGTGTTCTATCACCTCCGTGATGATGATCCTGTTTTCCTGCGGACTGAACCTCGTCTTCCTCGTCTTCTTCTCCTTGCCCTTCCGTGATCCCGAGGTCCGAGGCGTGTCCTCCAGGGGCTTGTGGGGTTCTGGTCATACTCTGTACTTGCTCCGGCTTCCTCCATAGTGCTACACTGTTTGTGTTCTTTGGTTTGTGTTTTTCTGTGTTTTTATAGTGCATTTTCCCACATGACGCGTGGGAATTGCAGGCCTGTCACTGGTTTTCGCTGATTTTTGTAATGCGATTGGCCACATCGCAACTTTTTTCGCGTTTGTATTTCGCATTTTTTCAGAAAGCAATTGGAAAGGGAAATTGGGGGGATTAATACCTTTTATGATTTTAACGACACATTTTATCATAAGTTTATTAATTCAAGCATTTTTTATTTTTTTTATTTTGTGACATAGAATCTTCCTTATGATTTATGAATGGAATAGTTTAATGGTCCCAATAGACTTAGTTATTACTATTACTACTATAACGAAACAGCATCCTTGGTTACAACATTATTGGGCGTACGCCCCTTTGCTAAACAGACAGGAAGAGTTGAACCACCTGCTCCAAAAAAACCTTCATGAAGAGAAGTCATAAGATGAAGTTTGCATTGTAAATCATGAGCTTAAAACGCATGCACAGAAGAAATTTGCATAATAGATGTATTTGACAAAAAGTCAGTAAAAATAAACAAAAGTGCAAGTGCAAGGGTGGTTAGTGAATACCTGTTTGTTATAACAAGGTAAATCATCCAAATGACAAGAACTTTCCAAACAAAAACACCCATAAACCTGCAGACAAAGCCTAATGTGAACATAAATGAGGCAGAAAAACATTCACAAAATGCCATAGCTTTGATAGCCTGCCCATGCATATAATGCCAAACCAGGAAACACGCATGAAAATCAATAGCAGAAGGAGTCTGACCCAAAGCTCACTCTCTTTCGATACTTTTTATTGTACTATTTTAAGAATTAATAATATGAGATGATCGTTACTGCACAAGCTAAAAAAGACTTAAAATTATGTGTACAATTTATGTACTAGATAAAGAAGTGAATCTGGCAAAACGTGTGAATGTTGAGTGTAGTTTGGAGATGCAAAATCTTTTTTTTATGCATTGTAATGCAAGTAGTCCATAGTAGGTACAATGGCGCGCCAAACTGCCAGTAACATGATGGTGAGAGACAAATATTCCTCTGGAATTTGAACTAAGATGTGATTGATGGTGCCTGAAATCAATGGCTAAAAGAGGTTAGCCAATATAAACCAAAGTTGAATGGGCCTAATCCAAAGCTTCTCTGTATATTCTAAGCAGCAGGTCTTGGAGATAAGTGCACTGTCAACACTAACCTAAAAATGCACCCTTCTGTCCTGTTCACATATTCATTCTGCTTCCTGTGATGTTTTCCCTTGTTTGAGTACCCATTAAAGGTGTTTCTGCCCTGCTTTATTAGTTAGTGACAGCATTAGTTCTGCCCTCTTTGTTCAGGCCCATACATTGCATTTCAGCCAGTGATAGAGTTTCTGTGTCCACGGTGATATGTAATGAGACTTCCCAAATCATATGTTTTTGTCGACTGTAATGAGGAAGAGGCATAGACATTACACCACTAAAAAGTTGTCATATGATAACTTTCATGAACGGGTGGTCACTGGCACGTTCACATTCTTGACCTAGATTGAACATTAATGGCGATGTGAACTCTTGTTGAGTCACCCAATCACCTAAGATCTGAAGGCACATGGCATTTTTAGCACTAGTCCTAAGACTGCAATAGCTTTCTCTACAAAATCACGTTTCGCAAACATCCATAATAGAAATGCGTACATATATACATACATAGAAGGGCTTTCAGTTGGCCCTTTTCACCCACTGACTGGTTCCAGTTTCATTCACATTTAATTTTCTGATTCACCCTAACCTGCTGCATTGGTCAATGGGTTATCCCCCCTCGTCAATTGGCTGTTTTCTACTGTGAGTGACAGCAATTTTCCTGACCACATGTGCACTGCTGCCAGAAAAGGAGTGCACTCCAGGGCCATGCCTAATGCGCTTTCGGAGGACGGACTGCCATTTATTTGTATCACATTTGTTTTAGCTGTTAACTATTTTAATTTTGTTCACCTATTGTTTATTTTTTTTAATTATTTTTCTTTGTAGCTTCAGGTGACGGCATGTTTACCTTTTTTTTTTTTTTTTTTTTTTGTTTTATAACGCGCCTGGTTACCCTTGGGCATCCCCGCGCTCATCCAGAAAAAGAGACGTCATAACATGAGGCACCAGAAGTTAGGCAGGAAACAGGTGAGTTTTTAACAACTTGCGGAAACGCAAGAAACTTGATTCCAGACGTAGGTAAAGTGGAAGGGAGTTCCACAGAGTGGCCACATTGATGGAGAATCTTCTGCCCCCAGATCTTGCCTTCCTTACTCTCGTGACCTGCAGCAGATGTTGATGGTCCGATCGAAGGGAGCGAGAGGCTTTATAGGGTTGCACCATATCCCGTAGGATGGGAGGGCCTTTCCCCTGCAAGATTTTATGGGCCATGCAGAGTGCCTTAAATTTCACCCTCTCCCTAACGGGAAGCCAGTGCAACGCCTTCAGCGCAGGTCGAGCAGACTGACGCCTGGGGAGATCCATCAGGAGCCTGGCGGCCGCATTCTGCACTTGCTGTAATTTGTTTAAGGTGGACTCTGGGGCTCCCAGAAACAGCACATTACTGAAGTCCAGCCGGGAGATAATAAGCCCCTGAATAAGTAACCTCCTGGAGACCACTGGGAGGAGAGGTAAAATCTTCCTGGCCGAACGGAGCAGACCAAAACACACGCCTGCGGTCTTTTTAGCGTGAGTCTTAAAGGTAAGGTCCTGCTCCAACCACACCCCCAAACTCTTGATCTCCTGTTTGGGGGTGGGAGCCGCTCCCAGGCAACTAGGCCAGCTACCCGGAAACAGGGTGGGAGGGGAGTTCCCCAATATCATCAATTCCGTTTTGGAGCCGTTAAGCTTGAGAGCTGAGCTACACATCCACGTGTAGATCTTATCCAGACACGTATGCAGCTGATCGGGATGGTAAGATGACTGGGGGAGGCCTACCACCAGCTGAGTATCATCAGCATAGCTGATAATCTTGACACCCAGGGGCAGTATCTCATTCTCCAGGGGGGCCATATAGATGTTAAATAAAGTAGGGCTCAACGAAGAGCCCTGTGGCACACCACACTGGAGAGGAACCGATGGAGATTTCATATGGCCTTCCCACACCTCAAACGTTCGGCCATCCAAAAAGGAAGAGAACCACTTCAGGGCCAGCCCAGAGACCCCCACCCCCGACAGTCGTTGGAGAAGCACTTGATGGTCCACAGTGTCAAATGCCGCACTGAGGTCGAGGAGGATCACTGCCACTGATCCCCCTGTATCCAGAATGCTCCTGGCATTCTCCACGACTGCCAACAGGGCAGTATCGGTCCCCTGACCGGGCGGAAACCTGTTTGAGAATCACCCAGAAGGGAATTGGACTCCAGGAAGCCCGAGAGGCGCTGATTCACCAGTTTCTCCGCTACCTTGCTAATGCCTGGGAGCAGCGAGATAGGCCTAAAGCTGGCAAGGTCAGCGGGGTCCAGGTTAGGCTTCTTCAAGAGAGCCTTGACAACAGCTCCCTTCCAACCTTAACTGTTGTGATTTCTGTTTCATATGCTTTCAAAATGCATTAGTAAATAAAAAATAAATCATGGCACACTTGCCAAGGCCAGACAGGTCTGTTCTTTTTGCCAATGCGTTTTTTATGTTGGCTCTCATAATAGTAATAGTTAAACCAATCTCTGGATTTGCTAAAAGCCCCGTGGCCAGAAGGAGCCTTTCATAAATGCCTAGGGGGATATTCACAAGGACTGGCGATACCTATCGCAAACGCCAGTTAGTGGCAGTTTTTTTTATCGCCGCCTATCCCTGAAAACTATCACCATGTTAACTGCGTATTAACAAGCCATCGCTACATGGTGATATTATCAGGGAACGGCGGTGAAAACTGCCGCTAACATCAGTGCGAAGGCGATAGGAAAACCAGCGTTAGCGGGCGAAAACTACCAATAGTCCCATTAGTGGCAAAAAAAACTCACGTTAGTCAGCCCAAAGTGAGTTTTTTTTTGCTTCTAATGCAAAAAATAGCATATCAGTCAACATCCAATAGAAAATAGGCATAAAAACCAAACAAATGCAGAATGGAGCAGCCTGGGCCAAGTGCAGCACACATCAACAACCCCTGCAAGCCACCCAACATGCGATGCGGAGGAGCTGTGTAGTCGATGAGTCATGGCGGTAGACATTGAGGCGCGACGATCTCCCATACCTGGTGGTGAAGTCTGGCAGGTCGCATGGAGACACGTTGCTGACCTGTGTGAGAAGACCGCCTTGCGCACCTTGGAGCTGGTAATAGTAGAGGCGCTCCTGCGCCCCAACGTAGGAAGGTCTGCATCGCATACTACGATCCACCACTACACCGGGTGCACGGAGGGGATTACCAACAGTGGGTGCCGACTCTCTGCATCACACGCCGGATGATGTTGGGCTGGCTGGAAGCTGTGAAGGGTGAGGCCCCAAATCTGCGCCGAACTTGTGTGGCGGAAGCACTGCAACTTCACGCCTAAGGGGGTCCTACTGCATCAACTGCATCGGGAGGATCCCCAGCGTACTTGGCGGCGACTGCTATACCCAGGCTTGTGAAATCCCACCTGGCTGAGGCTCTTGCTGGCTCAGTCACAGATATAGAGAGTGCAGCAGATTGTGCCACGGTGTCAATGTCAGGTAAGGAGAAGGTGGGACGCATAGCGCAGGACGCCTGGGGGTCGAGTCACCCAGGCCTAGCACACGTAGATTACGCACACCCAGTGGCGGCTCATCTGCTATGGTGGAAGAGCGTCACCCCACTGCTTTCAAGCAGTGCAGAAGTGGAACAATCATCACGTGATGATAACTTACTGATGTAACCGTGCTATGTTTCCTTTGCCGGTGGGGGGTGGGTAGGACTGCTCCAAGCACGGGGCAAGGCATGGGCAGATTGGCATGCCCATTCAAGTGCGCAATGACTGTTTGGTCGGCCCATTCAGGCTGCCCAAAGCAGTCATGCACACTTCCCTGTTCGTAATGCAGGCTGCATTACAGCCTGCATGGGGAACATGCCCAGCCCTCCAACCACTGGCTGCATGCCTTGTCCCGTTGCCAATCACCAATCCCACGGCCGCATCGCAGCGTTGTGATTGGCTCTGGGGAGGGAGCCTGGCTGCCTACTTTCTGTTCCTAGAAGCAGACACAGGAGAGTAGGAGCAACGAAGACACGGGACCCGGATTCGAGGTAAAACTTTCCTTATTAAAATATTTACAACACTCTCTCACACACACATCCCCGTGTCCACGCCCCATCCAGTGTTCTTCCCACCTCACAGCTGTCCAGCATTCCCCCCAGCACATCTCAATGGCGGCCGTTGTGCGCCCATGCACAGCGGGCGTAACACTTGTGTGCCAAAGGCACATACGTGGTTGTGATGCATGCCATAACATTGCATTCCATTCCAATGCATACTAATACTTGGCACATTGCAACAGTAGAGTAGGTGTTGCATAGCGGAGACAATAATATCACTATTCCCACTTCAGTGGATGCAACCCAAAACTAACCTTTGCACCCCAAACCCAACCGTGAACCCTGGAATTCCTTTTTGAGCCTCCATAACACACCCAAAACTCAAATTTGACTCAAATACACTCCCCAATTTCCATATTTCCCCCAAACACACCCCAATTTCCATATTGTATCCCAAATCACACCCCAATTTTCATATTTTACCCCAAAACACACTCCAATTTCCATATTTTACCCAAAAAAACAACCCCCAATTCTCATATTTTACATCCGAAACCCATACTCACCCGTTAAACTTTAAATTACCCCATTACTGACCTCACAATGCGTTGTAATCAAATGCGATGTAAAGGCACCTGCGTTGTTGGAGTTGCGTTGTTAACGATGTACTGCCTGCGTTGTAATGGTCATCTCCTGTGCCAAAGGCAACCCATAGGCTACTCCGTTTGCGTCCATCTGCCCCTGGACCGCGCTCAGCACCAAGGAGCCTTCTTCTTGGACACTCCACCGCTACGATGCCAACACCCTCCTCACCATCAACCCTGGATGCTACCTCACCTGCCAGGACCAACCTCAGCTCCGGACCGGACATCGCCATCGCCATCACTGATGGCTGCAGTATCACCCGCAAGGAGCACCCCGACCATCAAGGAGGCATTGCCATCAACTACAGAACCACACTCCGACTGACCACGCACTCTAATAACCCAAAGGTGACCATGGACCACCTCAACTCCCAGATCCAGACCAAGCCCAAGCACATCCTCTGCAGCACCCTCATGTGCAGGCCCCCCGGGCCATGGCCCCCCATTCTCCAATACCATTGTAGACCTCATTGCACCCCAGGGTCTCCCATCCACCGACGACATCCTACTCGGTGAACTCAAGTTCCACTTGGACAACCTCAGTAACCAGGACACCACCCACTCCTGGGGAAGGTCCCCTACATCAGACGTAAGCAGCAAGTCACCTCAGCAAGCCACATAGCAGGACACACGGTCGAGCACGTCACCTCCGCCAGCGGGAACTTCAACTACAGCCACAACACCGAATTCTCCTGGACCGACCATCATTGGTAACATCACGTCTTCACCTTGCCCACCGGACGCCACTGCCATCATCGCACCCCCTCGCAGCTGGATCAAGGCCACCGAAGAACGTCTCGTCAACTCCCTCTGCACCAACACTCCACCAATGCTTCCAAATGATGACACCGTAGCGGGCAACCACCACCGATGGATCTCCAACAGCGCCGAAATTCAGGCACCCCTCATGAACGGCACTGCGTCAGTACCTTCCGCCTGTCTGATGGCAGGCGTGAGGTTGACGCAGTGCCACAGGGATAGGCTGGCCTCATGCATTGCTGGAGTTGTGTCATGGTTGTGACACGACTGCAGCAATGCGGCACTTTAGCTCAGACAGATACGTCAGGATTCCTGACGTATCTGTAATTACTTGGAGTGCTGTCCAGTGAATACAGCGCATCCATGCAGTCGCAAGAAGGGCGCAGTGAGTAGTGTTGCAATGCTGTCTTGTAGCAGCACTGCAACACTTTTCATGACTGGGGCCCAGGAATGCGCACGATCTTATTGATGGTGCGCATTCATGCACTGTAGTTTTGTCGCAGGGCAGCGCTGCAACATTGCTTGCAGAGCTGTCCAGCACCAAAACCTGCTGAGATGAGGCCCCAAGCGTTATTCCCATTTTTAACACCAGCTATTTTCTGGTCTTAAGTAACTGGCTTTAACTGCAGTTAGAGACCGTTTTTTTGGTCTTCAGAACTTCTAGGATCCCCTTGTGAATATGGAGCAGTGGGGTCTGCGGCTTTTTCTGCATGGGAACGCCTCTCCTGCATATAATTATCGCTAACAGAAGTAGCGATTTTTACAACGGACGTTTTCTCCTAAAAACTGTCGCTAATGGCTGTTAGCGACAGCTTGGTATTAGGGTGATAAAATTATTGCCGCATTAGCGGCAGAAAAGTGCCACTAACGCGGCGATAACTCCCTGTGAATATGTCCCCTAGTTCAATCAGAATTGAAGAAATTGGCATCTATCACAAATGTACAGACTGCACTCAGTTCTGGAGCAGTGCCTTGATGGAGTTTGCTCGCGCACAGCAGAGTCGAGCTCCTGTTGTATGCGCCTGCACGCATAACCTGAATCCATTTAACCCTTAAAATCTATGAGTTAATGGGTTTTTTATTACAGCTCGAAAACAGAAAGCAACATACCTTGCTCACTATTTACGGGCTGTGCAATGTGAAAATAAAGCGCTTACTAAGCGAAAAATCGAGTTAACTTTTTTCACTTGCGCAATTCAGGTGCATAAAACCGGCGGGCGGCTCTGCGACTCCAAAAGACTGTGGGGCATATTATCAAGCAAGGAGTTAAAATTATCGCCGCTTTAGCGGCAGAAAACTGCCGCTAAATCGGCGATAATGGGCTTGATAATATGCCGCAGAGAATTCCCATAGAAGCCCATGTTGACACCAGAACATGGGCTTCTATGGGAACTCTCTAGGGCATATTATCAAGCCCATTATCGCTGCTAAAGCGGCGATAATTTTTACGCCGTTTCTTGATATTATGCCCCTCTGAAGGTTATTTTATATTACGCCGTGCACAAAGACTCAAAATACGCATATAAAATCCGCGCATTCTCTTCGCCTCACCTTTTGGCGCCATTGGGACGGAACACAATGCACCTTTTGCAGCGCCCTTTTAAGCATCTGTGAGAAAGTGTTATTTCTTTCTCTAATCAAAGTTAAACTGCAGGGGGCTTTTAGATGAGGCAGAATTTGCGAAATTGAAAAAGGCCACAGGGGTTCGCTCATATCCTTCAGAAATTGGTATGTGATCTTTTATGGGGACGCGATGGGCACGTTCACCTGAGCTTGTCGCCTCATACGAGGCATTAGGAGTGCAGGCCGCCCCTGACACATTGCCTTTGCATCTGTTCGGTATTATGGCTGCAGCTGGAGAGTCCGCCTTCTGCATTAACATGGATAGATTGCACTCTCATCCGTGACAAGTGCACCCCTGCTTAGCTTGTGAGATTTGATGGGATTACTCTTACAATTATTATGTTAAACTGCCACACTATGGCTAACATGAATTTTAAAGTTTAAACAAATGGGATTAGTATGCTATTACAGCGAATCGCGAAATACCGAGTCGGAATCTGAAGGTGACGTTGCCCTCTTTCAGTGAATTGTTCTTAAAAGGGACAAGGTCAGACAGTTTAATTATTTACCAAAAAGCCATTAAGTAAATATTTGTCGTCAACAGCCTCATTAAAATTGCCCTACCATTTAACTAAACCCACAGGTAAATGTTCTCTCATGAAGGTCAATCAACAGGTTGCTTGCAGACCGTTCACTTTGAATTAAAGGAAAACATGTCGATAAAATTTAGCGGAGCACTACCAATATTTAGGAGCGGCTCCTCCATTAGAGCGGTGGAGCATCTCCTAACCAAAAACAAATGTCCCCAGAAAACCCACAGAGCTGAAAAATAAAATGGTATTAAAGTTTATTTATTACTATTTTATTTTTCACCAACCCATCATGAACCGGGTGTCAAGATGGGGCGGGCAATTGCTGCTGAGTGGCAGCAGCAATTAAGTTCAAAGTGTGCATGTCATTTTGTCTGGCTGTCTTGCGACAGGCAGTCAGACATGTGCATTTTAAACCTCTCTAACCCAACCTCTGGGTTAGACAAAGTACAGGCCTCCAGTGCACTTAAGAGTGCTGAGAGAGGCCACTCCCTCCAATGTTGGTGCTTCTCTTATGTTGGTTAACAGCATGAGAGCAGTGCCAGGATTGGTTAGGGGAGGTGGCTGGGTCCTGCGTTGGAGCCTTGAGAAGAGAAGACTGGATCAGCCAAGAGAGGAGGATGTCATGCAGCGAGCCAGGAAGGTAAGTACCTATTTCTTTTATTTATGTTAGTACCACCCATTTGCCCGCCTCACCCCTCTCTGTACATGCCAGCCGACACCAGCAATATCATTCAATCATTCTGTTATGTCTTTACCCATTCTGTGCCTATGGGAGAATGCCTTAGTGTATATTGCTCTAAGTTTTATATATTGATCTACAAACATATTAATTCAAATGTGTTGACTACCAATATATTGTCAAGGTGAATGCATATGTTAGTATAGATTTACTATTCATAACTCCACTTATGCATACCTTGAGGATGGACTCGGGATTCAATAATCATGCAAGTTGTTATACAGAACTTAATAATGTAATACAGCACTGATTTGGAGGCCTTACAGTTTTCCGTGCATGGCCAATGTCGCTTCCCCAGAACATCTCTTTGCATATAAGACTGCTTCTGCCACATATAATGCGATCCACCTTAAAACCCAAGTATTTTGATTTCAAAAATGGCATATCTCAAGCAGAAACAGATTCCCTAGCAGCAAAGCTATGCTCATGTTTGACACACCCAGGTTTACAAAGACCTCCAACATCAAGGGGCCGATTACGATCCTGGAAAAACCCGGTACAAACCGTGGGTCGGAGCTTTTTCTCCGTCCGACTCGTACCGGGTTGTAAAACTTTACAAACATGCAATTACGATTCGTTCGGAAACACCATTCCTGTACGATTCGGAAAAAAGACCAACCGACAGAAAAATACATACAAATGTGATCTGGGACACCGCGGACGTGACGTCCGGACGGAGTTAGGCATGTTTTTACGTACCAGCAATTACGATTCGCACCGACTGCAGTCCGGATGGGAAAATTTTTACGGCACCTAAAAAGTGCCGGAAAAGCTAAGTACGCAGCGATGCGAGCTGATTAGGGGGCCCGGTACGCGCCGTACCCCCCCCTGCCCCCCATATGTATGGAGCGTACCCCCACCCCATATGTACGGAGCGTACCCCCATACCCCCCAGCCCCCCGTATGTACGGAGCGTACCCCCACCCCCATATGTACGGAGCGTACCCCCACCCCCATATGTACGGAGCGTACCCCCCAGCCCCCCATATGTACGGAGCATACCCCCCAGCCCCCATATGTACGGAGCGTACCCCCGTACCCCCCAGCCCCCCGTATGTAGGGAGCGTACCCCCCAGCCCCCCATATGTATGGAGCGTACCCCCGTACCCCCCAGCCCCCCATATGTACGGAGCGTACCCCCACCCCCATATGTACGGAGCGTACCCCCCAGCCCCCCGTATGTACGGAGCATACCCCCCAGCCCCCATATGTACGGAGCATACCCCCGTACCCCCCAGCCCCCCGTATGTAGGGAGCGTACCCCCCAGCCCCCCATATGTATGGAGCGTACCCCCGTACCCCCCAGCCCCCCATATGTACGGAGCGTACCCCCCAGCCCCTCATATGTACGGAGCGTACCCACGTACCCCCCAGCCCCCCGTATGTACGGAGCGTACCCCCACCCCCATATGTACGGTGCGGACCCCCAGCGCTACGCGCTGGGGGTCCGCACCGTACATATGGGGGTGGGGGTTCGCTCCGTACATACGGGGGGCTGGGGGGTACGCTCCGTACATATGGGGGTGGGGGTACGCTCCGTACATACGGGGGGCTGGGGGTACGGCGCGCCCATCCGCGGGGGGGCTGGGGGTACGGCGCGAACATACGGGGGGCGGGGGGGGGTACGGCGCGTACCAGGCACTTGTTTGGACATCTCCATGGTTGCTATGGGAGTTCGCTCCGGACGGTCTTTTTTCCATACAGTTGTACAATCGGACGGATGGGACGGATCGTAATTGCGCATTGGGACTTCAGTTTTCCCATTTGTACGTAAAAATGTCCGGGGACGTGTCGGAGACTTTTCCCGACCCGAGGACGTGTGGGGGAATTTTCCCAATGCGATTTGTATGGACTTTTTCCCATACGAATCGTAATTGGCAGTTTGTACGGCGCTTTTACCATTTGTACGGAAAAAAGTCCAGATTCAATTCGGTTGGGGAAATTTTTTCCAGGATCCTAATCGGCACCATATATGTTCATTCTGTGGGAATGCAGCAAGGATCTGGCCGTTATGATACACACGCGATAGGCCACCTCGATCTTCTCTTTCAAGTGGGACCCAGAACATCCCTTTCTCAAAGACCTCACAAAAATTGCTCCCACCGCCTGGGAGGCATCAGAGAACTTCACAGAACAGTTACAGATTAGACTATTACCTCTTACCATTGGGTAACCACAATTGATTCAGGAAATTTTATTTTCTGGCTGTCTTCACATTCCTACAGTAATTATTCACGCCTCTAATTCATACAAATTATACAAAAGTTATGACAGACCATTAACCTCTGTTAAGGAATCCCCTGACCTCTATAAACTAAATCAATTGTTCTCAGCAGATATCTCTATGTGTAGTGCTGAGAAAAGGTGTGCAGTGTTTTGCAGAAGGCAGATTAACACTACAAGATGTGTGTTTGATTATTCAAACTTGTGGAAAACAGTGGGCATCTGCCCACATATAGGCACAGAACCGGACCACCAAACCACAAAATTGGCTCAAACACACCTCAAAACTGGACCACAAATGGATCTGTCAGACTTTTTATCTCTGTTCTTGATGGTCTTCTGCTCTCATTTAGCATTAAGACTCGGGCACTGGGGACACCACCTTTGCTGGCCCAGTCACAACCAGCTCACTACATTCAGAGTTGCTCACTGGGCAGACTGGCTTGTTTCTCAAAGTGACTACTTCCTTCAAGGTGGGAGCCACTTTATTACAAAAAAGTATCCTTACCTTTTGCACATGTATACCACCTCTTTTGAGGAGTGAGTACATTTTCAATGTTTTATGACCGGATTTGAGTCACAAAATGTTGATATGTGAGATATAGACTAGCCATCAAAACCTTCCTCTTTCCTTTGGATTTGTAAGAGCTGTTATGGCCGTGTTCCCTGATACTGCTTGTTGTCCGGTTTCTTTTGTCCATTATAGCGCCGGGACGCCCCTTTGCTGGGGCAGCTGTGCGCTCTACAAATCCGGATAACATAACATAACATTTAAAAGGAACGCCTACAACACGCTACTTCCAGATACCTAATGTGTATTCATCCAGAATCCCATCTCAGGAGTCAGAAAATGGTTCCCAACTCCTAAAATGAACCAGAGCGCTGTCAACTAACTATTAAAACGTTTAGTATACTGGGCCCCTAGTATTGCCCTCACAATTGTTTAAAAGTGAGCTCCTAGCGCCATGGCTTCTAACGTTTATTCCCAATATCTGCATTGGTGTTCTATTTATTTAGTCTACATCTTAAACTAGAACTCTCTGTGACAAAGGATGCTCTACCTATGACTATGTTCTTAAGAACCATATTGAAACTTTTTTATTCGTGATTTTGAAGAAAGGGATTTCATTAAAGTTTACAAGAGAAAATGGTATGCTTTCTTTCTTACATGTCACAAAAAAAGTGCATCTTGTTTTTTAATAAATTAGCCATCTTATCAAACCAGCCCTATCATTTAACACAATTTAGACGTTTACTAAATGTCTGCTGAATAGGCACATAAGGCATCTTACTGAGTTTCAGAATCTGTTGATCCTTATAAACCTCAGATCCTCAGTTTTGATATTTACAATTTATCATTTACTGCTTGGGTCACAACAATGAATACAACTCTTCCATGTTTAAGATATTTTGGTTGTTGGTGTCTTCAATGCTATTCTAGGAAAGTGACATAAAATCCAGAGATTCTGCAAGAGCCAGCCAGCATCAGTACTATGGTGTCATGATGTCCTTGAGAACAATGAAGTCTTAGTCTAAATGACGTCTTAGTCTAAACATTTTTCTAAATTGTTTTAAATTGATAGGAAAGTAATTAATTGAAATTCGGTGTTGGTTTTCATGAATATATGCAATTCGTGTTGGGGACCCTAGATGATATCATTTTATCGATCACAAATAGCACAAGATTATGCATAAGATATAAAACCTGTTCTTATGCCCTGTCTTTTGAATGCTCATATTTATTAATAATCATATGAACATTTGATGTACCCAATGCTGCATGTTGTACATTCCTCTTATCATTCTACCCAACTGCATCTCCCATCCTCCGATTGTCAAGTCATTTCTGCACGTTGGCATAGGATTATTTTTTCGTAACTTCTTGTATCATGAAAAACACCTGAGCCTGTATTATGGCAGTGTCCCAGTGGTGCAAAGGGTCTCTTTTCTACTCCCCTAAGGCACTGTTGTATATCAGATGCTTGCAAGACCCTTCTGTAACACAGACAGTGCCAGCAAACATACTTCACCAGAGCTATCTTAAGAAGGCGTTCTCTCATTTGCATGGGGGCATGAGACCAATTCATAGTCAGTGTACTCCGGGCCGTCCCTTGGAGGTCGGACAAAGGCTCCAACAGCAGGAGGTTTCAAGTTCGGAAGGGAAAACTAAGACAAAACCAGTGAAAATCAGTAAGGTCGAGACTCAAGCAAGCCATATCAGTCCTGTGGTTTGGGCTAAACCAATGGAGAGACTAAAGCTAGGAAATGGAAGGCATCTATTTTTCCTCTCAAACCGTCTCATTGAGAACAGTTTAGGCATATTTCAAGTGTTACTGTACATTTCTCAGATTGCCAATCTAGTCTTGAAAAATCTCACTTTTAAAGTGATCAGTCATTGCTGCCCAGTAGTGCTGGAGTGGTTTAAAGTACTGTAATATCCCATGGACATTGGAATGCCATGTCCCTTTGTTGGAGAATTTTTGTGTCTGTGTCTGGTAGTTTCATGACATGCTTTCCACACACACATCTGATTCTTGGAAGCAGACGTACATGCTTAACCCCTCCCCTGCTCATGACGGAGCCATTCCGTCATGAGCCACGGTTGCCGTGTGCTCATGACGGAGTGGTCCCGCATGCCACGACCGTTGGCGGCCGCTCCACCCACGCGGCGCTGTTTCCCCGCCTGTGCGGGGGGACAATGCAACTGGGCGGAGTCATGACGGAACCACTCCGTCATGAGCACAGCTCAACCGTGGCTCATGACGGAGTGGCTCCGTCATGAGCACAGCGCCACCGCGCTGCCCCCCAACCCCCCCAGCGCTGCGGCGGAATTCCCGCCGCAGCGAAAGGGTTAAAGTTGATAATTTGGGAATGGTATTGACGCACTACATTCTGTGGACAGCACTGATTAAGAGAGAATCTCCACACCAGAAAGGTAGCTTCTCTACAGTGCATCTCAGCAAGACCAAGATATCTCTCTGAATGAATCTGTATGCCAAAGGGGCTCTTCCTCCATAAGTGCCCTAAAATGGGTGGAAAAACAGCTAACTGTTTTGCAGAAACATTTCTCTCAACCGTTTGGAAATTGAGGTAATTGCTGAGCCCAAATAAAATAGACATCAACAACTTCAACTACTGGATCAAGAACTGAGTGGACTCCCTCACATCCATCAAAACCAACAAGCACAGTAGATCATACAAACAAACCAATTGGTGCACTGAAGACCTCTGAGACACCAAACAACACTGTAAACATCAATAAAGGAAATGGAGAGCCAGCCACGACACCTCTGACCGAACTACCAACGAGGTTGCACTCAGATGCTGTCACCATCAATTAAGCGACATCAAGAAAAAAGCACTAGTGGGCCGCATCGAAGAAAGCTCCAACAGTTGCAAGGATATCTTCTTGATTGTTAAGGATTTCATCACACCCTCAGCCACTGTTACCAACATTGCTGCCTCCCAGCCACTCTGCGTCAACCTACCCAACTTCTTCCACAGCAAAATTGCAAATATCTACAGAAACTTTGCACACCAACACGGCCCCTAAGAAGTCATTTCTGACCTACCCACTAACAACCACGACAGCCACCTGAACAAATGGACAACCCTCACCAGAAATGACACAGCTGCAAGCATGCAGACCATCCACTCAGGGGCCATAGACCCATGCCCCCATCACATCTACAACCTGGGGACATCACCAATCAACACCACCCTATCTAGTGAACATATCCATGTTAACACATTGAACATATTCATGTTTGTTGGAATGGAAGGATGTCCTCAACAATTTCAACACTGTTGTACTCCTGCAGTAAAAGAGTATTTTGAGATGGTCCTTATGATCAGTTTTGAAGGCCATTAGGAAAGGGAGTAGGAGAAAGGATCAACTTAACCTGTAATTTGTTGGGTTTATTCAATATCTTGCACTTTCTGTGCTGCAGCAGAGGTAGAGGCCATGTTAAAAGATTTTAGGAGGCTGTGGTAATCTCTGTGATGTATATTGCCCCACACCATTAAGGCTCTTGCTATGGAGGGGGTGAATAATGTGGAAGCAATTGTCAAAGTCTACATTGAGCTTGATTTTAGACTGACAACAAGACAGGTGTGGTCAGATAACCAAGTTGGTCTTCCCACATCCCAACCAAAGTTTTATTTCTGACCAGGGAGGTCATTGAAAGTTTGATACATCTTCGGCAAGCTCCCGCTGATGTCATGGTTTGGCACCAAAATCTCACAGCGGGACAAAGCTGAATTTCATAGCCACCAGGATCTCTTCTCGGGTTGGATAGATTGTGCTCCTTGCTAAGGTCCAAGATTTTACTTTCAGAGTTAATCACATTTTTGGCTCTCAAAATCCTCCAAAGCGCAAGGCTGACAACTGTAGCAGGTCAGGGCTCCAGAAGTCTGGATATGTTTGCAACCAGGTCCGGCTAAACCTTTTATTCTTCATGGCAAAATGTGGCAAGTGGGATGATGCTGGTTTTCATGTGCACCTTAAGTGTGACCTCCCTTAGCAAGTCTCAACACCATAGGTGAAAAAAATGGCTAAGTCACACTTTTCTCCACCTGATTGAAAAAATTCTTTCTGGTCACTCCTACAGACCCCAGCGTTGTGGGGAAGGCCTCCAGGCACCTGATCTAGCTCCAGGCATGTTTCCTACAGGGTCAGCCCTCTGTGACCCTTTTGCCATCAGGAGTCCTTGTTTTTTTATGTCCCTAAAGCAGGATTTTTATTTAGTTTTTTATTTATTAAAATAGCTTTGCATAGTGTGAACATGACCCTAGAGGGTATCATAGCCTTTACAGACAAGTTGCGGTACACACAAGGTAGACAATTGTGGGAGAAAAAGCAGACTTAAATACAAATAACAACAAGTACATAGCGCCATCATAGAGGCAGGTAATAGGACCAAATAGTTGTCCAGCAAAAGTAAGTAGAGTGTGTGAAAGGAAGAAAAAAGACATGCTAGTACCATAAAACAAGCAGAGTCATGAAGAGTCTATATGAGGAGGAGCAAGCCATGGGCTCAGGGGAGTCTCCCGATCCGACTGAAAGTTCAGACTCTTCTAACTTCAGCAATGTGCTCGGAGGAGCCACTAGAGTAGTCCGGAAAGATAGAAGCTACTAAATCCATGAAGTGCTCATAAGTAAGGCTTCCACTTCCTTTTTGAAGGAAAATGTTGATGAATCAGTCTAGTTTCCAGCAGTAGGGAGTTCCAAATTATCGGGGCAATACCTGAGAAAGATCGATTGTGCGTTTTCATTTTTTGAAAGGTTTGAGCAGCAAGGTGCTGGAGCTCCTTGAGGAACGGGTGCTGCAGGAGAATTTTAGCTTGTTTGCAAGGTACAGAGGAGTGTTGAAGTGCAGTGCTTTGTGTGGCATACATGCCAGTTTAGAGATTTCAGGTCAGGAGAGATGTGGTCGAATTTATTGGAGCCTGTGATGAGCCTAGCAGCTGCATTCAGTGAAGCCCTGAGAGGGGCTAAGCTGTATCTCTGAAGGCCGCAGAGGGTTACACTGCCGTATTCCAGCCATGATATGACTAACACTTGCACAGCAGATTTGAAGTCGTCATGAGGAAGAAATGGTTTAATTTTCCTAAGAATGCTGAGTTGGAAGTTCGCTCCTTTGGTAGCAGCACAGATGTGATCCTGCATGTTTAAGTTCTTAGAGTACAACAACAAGAGAGAGGGTAAAACACACTCTTAATCCCCCTAAAATGATACTAGTAAACAACAAAAGAGTATGGGCGAACAATAAAGGAGAGTAAAGCCAGCGCAAAAAATCAATCAGATTTGTTAAAAGAACCCTCATTCACCAACCTGGTTGGTGACATGCTTCATCATTGGGCTCCCAGCACGGAGGTCGAGTACCTCCCCGGTGTGCTACTACACCTGTTTACAGTGGAGCTGGTGATTGAATGTAATGTAAGAGGGCAAAAGAAAATGGTGAGTGCAAAAAATGTTGTGAATAAAAAATGCCTGGATTTTAAACCCAAAACCATTTATTATGGTAAATCTGGCATTCATTATAAAAAATAAATAACTATTACCAGATCTGGTCAGTTATCCCTTAAAGTGCAAATAACAGCGGCCAACATGTTTCTGCCTTTGTAGTATGTTCACCAGGCATTCATCAGGACCTCGCTGCCCCGGTGGTGTGCACACGCTAAGGCGCACCCAACCGTCCGCAGTAACAAAAAAACATGAAAAACTCACGGTTTTACCAAAATCTTCAGGATTTCTGAAGAACACATGCAGCTGTAAAGATGAACAGAAACACAAATCAGAAATATATGACACACAAAGAACACAATGCGCAAATTGAAAAAGTGTCATTGTGTAAAAAGAACTGCCATGAAATACTCCCTTCACCACATGGATTACAAAATTCAGTAACACCAAGGTGCTTTGTAAAAGCTGTTGATATAAACAGCAGATATTGCATCAAACATATTAGAATGAGCAGGCCACACAACTGTATGGATTATAAAATCTGATAACCACAAGGTGCCTTTCGAAAAGCTGTAGATATAGACAGCAGGTATTATATAAAACATATTAGAATGAGCAAACTACGCGACACCAATTCATTGAAAGTGTGCTCAGTAGTAATAGGTCAATTTTTAAGAAACAAACTCAGCTCATAAGTCACGTGGCTCGAACTATGGAGCCCAATAGATGTCATAGATATTATAGTACTGAATCCCTTATCAGATAGGTCTCTCGTAAAAACAATGAATAACTCACATGGAGCCAAAGTTAGCCTTGCATCATGAATCCAGGAGGGGGGCGCGCACTTATTGTCACAATCTAAAAGATAAAAGCGAGTCTAGTAAATATCCCTCTCAAAGAATATCCAGAAGAGGGACGAGCAAAACACTAGAGGTAACATCGCACAGCCACACTTACTTCGTCAAAGCGCTGCAGCCGCCGATACACCTACTGCTCCCTCATTCACAGACCTCGTTTAAGTTCTTATCCAGCATTATTCCCAACAATTTCGTAGAGTCTATGATGAGGGGTGTGCAGTTGAAAGCAGAGAGATTTTTCAAAAATGTCTCCATGATGGGGGCTTGCTTGGTCGGTGAGATAAGAAGGAATTCTGTTTTGAGGGCATTCAGTTTGAGATGGTTGAGGGTTAAACAATTTGGAGTTTTATGCATGGTTTCGTTGCATGTCTTGATATTGTCAGGATAGGAGATTTTCATGTGCAGCTGGGTATCATCCGCATACATGTGATATTGGATATTAGATGCTTTGAGGATTTTAGTAAGCAGTTTCATGAATAGTTTGAAAGGCGAGCGGGAAAGAGAGGACCCTTGGGGAACCCTCAGGGTGCAGGGACTGGAATTAAAAATAGACTGATTGGATTTTACTCTCTGAGATCTGCTGTTGAGAGTCAAACCATCTTAGTACTGAGTCTGAGATCCCCATCCTACGTTCCAGGAGATTCAGTAAATTGTCATGTTTGACAGTATCGAAGGCAGAAGAGAGGTCAAGAAGTATTAATAAGCAGGATTGGTTCTGGTCAAGCATTGTGAGAGCATCTTCCACTCTATGAGTGATGGCTTATTCGGTGCTGTGGCCGTGACGGAAGCCCAAATGGATTTGATCAAGGAGTTGGAATTCCTCAATGTGATTACAAAGTTGCTCATGAACACATTTCTCGAGTAGTTTTGCTAGAGTAGGGAAGCTAGTGATAGGTCAGAATGTATTCAAGACTTCAGGGTCAGCCGTAGGGTTTTTGAGAATAGGCAGAACCAGACCTGACTTCAACCAGTCCGGGATCACACCTTGCAAAAGAGAGGCATTGATAACGTTGGTCCAGAGTGGAATTAGTGACCTTATAATTTCTTTAAAGAAATTAGTGGGAAGTGGATCATTGAAGTGATTGGACGGTTTAAGGGTCGAGAGAATGTTGAAGATGGATGTGTCATTGAAGGGTGAGAAATTACTCCAAGAGACATTATTTTTAGGGGAGAGACAAGGAACACTAAGAGGCTGTGAAGGTAAGGAGGAGTCTGGAGAGAGGGCAAGATCAGTCAGGGCAGACCTCAATTCAGATTCAATCTTGCTAGACTTATCAAGGAAGAAAGTGGCAAAGTCCTCACAGTTTGGCTGTGGGCAAGAGGAGAGTGGAGGTAGGTTGGGCGTGTTATTGGATTGTCGCTTTATCAGATCAAGCAGCATTTTGGGGCAATCTTTGGCTTTGTCAAGTTGACTTCTGAAGAAGGATGCTTTTGCTGTTCTTATGTGTTTGTTTTAGGCACTCCTTCTCAGCCTTAAAATCATCAGGAGATCAGTCGATGGAGAGGATCTACAAGAACGTTAAGCTAGTCTCAGTTTGCGTCTGTCAGAGTTTTGGCTGTCATTGAACCATGGTTTGGAGTCTTTGTTGGACTTTCTTTTTATTTGAAGGGGGCAATTGCATTCAAGGCTGTCAACATGGAGCTGTTGTAGTGATCAGTGAGTTTGTGGACGTCGGACATGCCTGCAGGAGGAGGTAGGGACAGATTACAATATGATATGAGCTCATTTGTGTTTGCCTTTTGCAATTATCTTTTCCAGTGATTTTGTTTCAATGGTTGGATTTGTTTGGTGTTCCATCTTTCTAGGATTCGGAAGGTGATATAATGATAATCTGACCAGTCACCGGGGACAATAGATTCAAGTTGAATGGAGTTGGGATTGGAGATGATTAAATCAAGGGTTGAGCCTAAATTGTGTGTTGGGCTGTCACAGAATTGTGTCATGATGAGGTCGGCTATGAGGTTTTTGATACTATTCACGCCTGATCATTTGGGTCATTCCAGTGTAGGTTGAAGTCGTCCAGGAAGATCTGGGGGCAGTGGAGACCTAAGTTGGACGAGATGGTTTCCTTAGTTTGTTCAACCAGAGGGAGGTTGTCTTCCGGAGGATAGTAAAAGATGTGCAGGTTGCATAAGTGTCTTTGTTTGCTGATGATGTCTATGCACAGATATTCACAGGACAAGAGAGTAGCTGAGGGGGACTGCTTTGCTGAGAGTCTGTTATGGTAGATACAGGCAATACCACCACCAGATCTCTTAATTCGATCGAATCTGATGATGTTGTGGCTAGGAGGGACTAGGATTTTGAGGAGAGGACCTGAGGAGTCATTAAGCCAGCTTTCTGTGAGTATAAGGAGGTCAAGTTCCTGATCAAGGATGAGTTCAGCTAGGTCAGTGGCATGTTTCACAGCTGATCTACAGTTGAGTAACATGCATTTCAGGTGTGCTTTGTAGTCTGTGAAAGTAGTCTGCGTAATAGGAACTTGCAAAAGGTTAGCACTGTTTAAGGCATTGGAGTTTTGTCTGTCAACTCTGCGGTGGTTAAGTAGAATAGTATGGATAGACTCTGATATGACCTGATTGTGTATAGAAGCAGCAGGAGGGTCTAGTGGGGAAGTTTGTGATGTTCTAGGATAAACTTGGGAGACAGAATGAGAGGTGTTGTAGGCTCTGAGGAGGGAGAGAATGTCCGGTTCAGCTAGGTAGTTTTCGAATCTGATGGGTCTGGAGGGGGCATTAGGGTAGGGAGTAGTATTACAGTTCTGGACGGGCGAATTCATCCCACGATCACTAGTTAACACAGAGGAAGAACTTGGAGTTTTAGGGTGCTGGTTGGTTTGTTGCGGGATCTCCTGCAAGGACTTGTCGGATGCTAGGTCTAGGGCTAAATCCAAAGTGGTGTTTATGAGTTTTTGTATGTTGGATTTGAGTTTTAGAAGCTCCCGATTTAATTCCTTGAGTCTAGAGACGAGACAGGATTGAAGAGCAATGCTCATGGGGAGGAGCAGTCTTGTAAGTGAGGGAAGGAATCGGAGAATCCAACGAAAGGGGAAGATCAGGCGCGAGGCAGCACCCTGAGGGGCATTTCAGGCATTGTTGGACAGATAGGAGCAGCAAGGGGGAGCAGGATTTGGGGTAGAGCAGGAGCTTGGGTGGCAAGGGAGTAAAGTTCAAGGGTTGGTGAATCGCGAAGGAGGGAGGTCTATTACTGTTGATGAGGTTTGGGAAATCCGAATTCAACGTGGAGAGCGGGTGAGCTTGCCATGCCATTATGAGATTAATTAGGTTAGAGCAATAAGGTAGTAAGGGAGTGGCGGAAGTGTTAGAGAGGTAGTCAATGCTATGGCTATCATTGGACCCCGACAACCTAGAGTGAAGGGGGTGAAGTCTGGGTAGTGTGGAGATGTTGGGTGAGTCAGAGCAATCTAGAAGCGATGGAGCTATGGACAAATGAGTGTTGGTCAAGGTAGTAGGGGAAGTCACTGGGTGATTGGGGCTCAGTAAGGCAAGATGATGGAGGTCCTGAGGAATTTTTGTGGGGCTATCGTCAATTGTGTAGCTGGAAGTGTTCCTTTGGTCAAGAGATTTTTTAATGATGGGGAAACAGTCGTCAAAGCTGCCCAGATTCCGATCAGAGGCTTGGACGAGGATAATTCCATTGTTGTAGATGGATATGGTGGCATTAGCTCTGAATGTACGAGACAGCACTACCAAGAGTCTTAGGCCATGAGGGAATTTTTTGGCCGAGGTTATCCTGAGTAAAGAGTGGAACGCCATCCCCCATTGGGCTCTTCTTTTAGTATAGAAGATCAGATCACTAGTAATAGCTCCTTTTTTATGGCAGAAATAAGGATCAGAGATAATGGTTTCTGGGTAAACAGGAGACCAACTAATTGAGCCTTGGTGAGCTGTTCCAGTCACTAGTGTCAGCAGGAGTTATGAGTCCTTTAGTCCTTGAGCCCTCTGCATCCAGCAGAATTCAGGTGTCAGGTACCAGGCATAATCTTTGTTCAATAGGGCCATCTGTTTCGGGTGTAGTCTTCTAAGACCACAGAACACTCTGAGAAGTGAGGTGCCAGTCTTACCTTGCGCACCAGCCAGTGATTGGAGACTTTTCCTTGCCTGATCACGATTTTATTCAAACTTTTAACCCTTTTTTCAAGGAGGGTTCTGGAAGAAAATAAGCACAGAAGGCCGGATTTACAGGGTAAATTTAATAGTCTGGAAGTACCAAAAGCTTTTAAAAGACCATTTGTATATGGCATATGTGGATCTAATGGCTGTGTTCGATTTGGTTCCCAGAGAGATACTCTGGCTAACTCTATCTCAAATGGGGATCAATATCGAATTGCTTGACATTCTGCAGAGACTGCACTCAAATAACTTTGCCCAAGTGAGGGGGGCAGGTGGCGAGCTCACCGAGAAAATACCCATAGAATGAGGAGTCAGACAAGGAAGTGTGCTTGCCACAACATTTGTATCATTATACATGAATTGTGTGATTAACCATCTGGGTCTAAGCACACATGACTCACCAAAACTAGGGGGTGTATTCACTTTACTGCTATCCCACACTCAGGTGGATTCCAAAATCTGCTAAATAAATGTGTTGATTTTTGTGATCGTCTGGGCCTGGAGGTAAATGCCTCCAAGATGAAGATAATGGTCTGAGACTATTCAAAACATTTAAAGGATATGCTTTCATGAAGGAGGAAGTGCTGCAAACTGCAGTAAACTTTGATAATCTGGGTGTTTGGGTGGACAATACAGGCAACTGGAAGTCTCAATTCCTAAAAAGTAAAATGACTTTACTTCACAGCACATTTACGGTTAGCAAAAAGGATAAAGCAACCACCTAAGGTCCGTTACTCCAGCAATTGATGTTTATAGGGCAGAAACACAAGCTGCATGGGGCAGAAATCTGGGGATGCAAAATCTACTACAAAACTATCAGTAAAGGAAAATAATTTTCTGAGAACATTATTTAATTTGCCTGAGAGCACACCAATTATCCCCCTGCATTTCGATGTGGAGCTAAAGAGAATTTGTGACCTAGCGACATTAAAACCATTGCTGTTTTGCGTAAGATTGTAGCAGACTCCCGAACTCTCATCCTACAGTCAAGCAATGGAAGGAGTAAAAATGTACGGGAAATGCAATCTTATCTCCTGGTTTATACATATTAAATTTCAGCTTAGTGAGATAGGCAGGAGTATGTTCTGGGACACCACACACTGGTAAATACCAACAATAGATCAATGATCAAAGAGGCATTTTGGAAACACAGAGTCCTATGTGTCATCAAACAGCTAAGAATGGCGGACAGGTTGAGGAATTTTTAACCTTTAAACCAGCGCCTGTCCTAGAACCGTTTATGGATGGTATGTGGCCCCCCATGCACAAACTCTTTATATAAGATTTAGGTTGGGTACACCGCAATTAAACAAGTACACAAAAAAATGGAAGGCAAACCAAGCCAAATCATTGCACTGTGCACTTTGTACACAGGAAGTTGAGGGTGTGGAACTAATGTTTTTTTGTCAAGCATATGTTAATCCTAGAAGGTCCTAGATAAGATGTTTTGTGTTGCTTTAGGTATAAGACACTTTAAGTTAGTGTATCGAATTTCCCGAACCAACAGAAACCGCTCTAAATTTATATGCATTAGTATCTATTTATTCTCAGTATGGGGGATAAGGAAATCTAAAGGTCTTTCTTTGTAATCATTTTCAACCCTTGAACTTTTATTCCATTTTGGTAGCATAAAATTGCTGAGTATTATTTATATCATTCATAATGTGTAAGTGTATCTACTAAGTGTGTTCAGCATTGAACACAGAACACTATTTGAAAGTTGTTTATGTTTGACACTTCATACATTTTTACAGATTTTAAGGCATTTTCATGTGTTGAAATCATTATTTGTGTGAGGTTTTATGGGCATAGTCCCGAAATAGACTTGAAATTGATAGATTGATTGATTGATTGAGTGGAGTTAAGCCCCTTTGACCTCCTCTATGGCCACCCTGTTAGGGGACCTCTTAACCATTTGAGAGACGAGTAGGAGCAAGCTCCCAGGAATCCTCCTTAGGATGTAGTCAGCTACATGCTGGCCCTGTGCAACCAGAGGCATAGCTTCTGGAAAAAGGCAAAAATCAATCTTGAGGCCAGTCAGGAGGTTATATAACTTTGGTATGATGGTATGACAAGAAGGCGACTCTGGTAGATTTTCAACCTATGGAAACGAGGACGGGGTTGGTTAATACGCGTACTCTTCGGATTATGCAAGTTTTCCATCTGGTGTGCCATCTTCATAATCCATGCGGATTTCCCCAACCAGTTTGGAGGTTTACCTCATGCATATTAGACACAGCACTATTAGGTGGTGATCTGTCATGGCAATGAGATGTAAGTTGGCATCTAGTCACCATTTCACTTTGGAAAAAGCAATACACCATTGAGTTCCTCACCCTCTGTGGAAGATTAGGTTGTCCCTTGATTTTGTATTAGGTCCTGACGAAATGCCCCCAGATCGATCTACGACTAATTGAGTCATGAAAAATGTTGACCATGATTAAAGACCCTAGCATAATGGAAGGTCTATAGGTGACCTAAACTTCACTTAGATCAGAGGCAGGGACCATTGTATGCCACGCTCTCTGACACATATTTTTTTACCTCAACATTGACCAGTGACACCACATTAAATATATTGGCACATATGGTCTATAGTTGATTTTCACCTACTTATTTTCCAATCTTCACACACATTTACTCGATTCACCTTTTTATGTCCAGTCTTTCCATCTAGCGAATTACGAAAAGATCTCTGGTAAAGCGCCCCCTCATAGGCCTGTCAGGCACTGCAGTGACAGCCTGATGTGGAGCAAACCCTGATAATGAAGCATGTCACCCAAGGGTGAGTGAGGGCAATTATTCCTAAAAGCACTTGCTCCCAGTGACCTGTGGAAAGCTAGAGAGAGTGTTTCTGTAGAATCACATACGGAACAGTATACTTCCATTTTTTGTTAGAGTTTTAACCTGGCCAGAAGCTGTATGTTATGGAGCCTGTGGAGGCCGAGCTCTCTAGGATAGCTGGACAGGCCCATATGAGGGGAAGGAGCGGAAGGAGTAGTTCACCTACTTGGTGGATCTCAAGACGCCAAGAAACACCTTAGGGGTGCTTCAAGTGTACTGCGTCAAACCACATGTTGAGATGTATGAAATGAGCATGCTCCGGGTGACAGATGAGGGAGTGGAAGAGGAGAGAGAGCCTTTTCCTAAGGTTCTGTCTGCCCAGTAATACGTTGGGTCAGTAGAGTGTGTCAGCCTCTCCTCTGCTCTCACCCCAGAACAGCAGAGTCACTGTTGTCAGTTACTGTACAGTTCACTTCTCTGTTCTCTGTCACCCCTGGACTCACAGACCTGACCGTCCATGACAAAGACACTGGGGACAGTCTACCTGTAAAAACAAGATTTAGAGGTTATCAGACACGGTGAGGGCCATTATCAAAGAGGAGGCCTCCAAGATGCCGGTGTTAGGAATTATTGAGCCCCCCCCAACAGTCCCTGGGCTGCCCCATCAAGCACCTCTCCAGAATTTAGATTCTGTGTGGACTACTGGGATCTCAATTCCATTACGAAGGCGGATGCACACCCCACCCCCTGAGCTGATGAGCTGATAGGCTGGGCACTGCCAAACTTCTCAGTACTTTTATTTAACACCAGCATACTAGCAGATCGCTCTGACTGAGGAGGCCAAAAAGAGGTCTGCGTTCTCAACCCCAGTGGGCCACCTCTAGATTCTGGTGATGCCCTTTGGTTTAAAGAATGCCCCTGCCACTTTTCAGAAGTTGGTCAATGGCTGGGAAGCAGGTATTCTGTCTGCCTACCTGGATGATATATCTGTCTACAACTCCAGCTGTGTGGAACTCCTTTACCATCTCCAGGAGGTACTTCAGGCCCTGTAGCACGCATGCCTATCGAGGGTTCCATGGTATATCTGGGCCACATGGTGGATGGGGCAGGCATACCTCCAGGCTAAGATGGACAGTATGCTGGCCTAACAAACAAAACACAGATTGAGGTGAGGGCCTTCCTGGGCCTCACAAGATACTATAGGAGGTTTGTTAAAGGATATTGCACCATTGTTACACCCTTAACAGAGCTGACTTCAAAGAAGTAGCCCGGACAGGTGATCTGGACAGAGGCCTGCCAGAAAGTCTTTGACACCCTCAGGAAGGTCATGTGTTCAGCACCGTACTCAAGGCTCCTGACTTCTCTAAGGAGTTCATTGTGCAGACAGGCGCATAGGGGCGGTCTTAGCACAGTTAAATAAGGAGGGCCTAGGCCAACTGTTAGCCTTCGTTAGTAGGAGTTTTCTTCCACAGCTTTATCACCTTTATGAAGAAACCATTAAAAAAAACTAGCAGAAGTGAACATTTATGTGACTGGATATTGATTTGCAAATGTTAACATCCTCTTATTTAAACTATTAAAACCCGTGGGCGTGTCATGTTAGGAAAGTTAAGCCAGCAAGGTTTGAGTTTGTCAGCACAAAAATATTGTGCATCCTAAGAATTTAGCAGCATTTAATTGTGCAGGATATGATGATATCAATATTTTGGGCAATAAAATGTACCAGGGATTGCCCGCGGTATTCGACTAAATGTTATTTTGCACAAACAATTCTAATACCACAGACTTATTCTAACACAGACAAATTCAAATATCTTAAGCACAAAACTGCATAGTGGTTCAGCCAATACGGATGAGAAAATGAAATTAGTGTGATGCTAAATAATTTATGTAATTGGGACAATTGCATCATTTTTCAGACTTTGTGGTATGTTATACGTAGTAGAGTTTTTATAAAGGACATGATTGTGCTCTAGACTACTAAACGCATAGCCCAGGCTGATGTAATAGACATAGAAGGAAGTTTTAAATCCATGCTAAACATCAAAGACTGTTGACAGGGATCCTTGGGTAATATGTCCCCTACTTCTGTTGCTCTGACCAAATCCTTAACTTCCATGCAAACGTTTCGGATAGCAGTAACAACCATGTGCCTGTGGTAGCAGTGGTAGCTCCTCCGCCAAGACGGAGGAGCGTCGCCCCACTGAACAAAATGAAAAATAAAATGATAATAACTATTGTTATCATTTTATGTTTCAGATATACTTCAGTGGCTCTCGGGCAGGACTGGTGGAGTAGGGATAGGAGTGGTTTACACTCCCTAAGTGCACATAACTGCTTACCCAGGCCTCATTACACAGCCTGGTGAGGAACATGCAAACCCTCCCAGCCCCCGTCTGAGCGCCGATTCACAGCATTAAGACCAATCACAAAGCTGCATTGCAGCATTGTGATTGGCTATGGGGAGGCTGGCAGGGCGAGCGCTTCCTGCTGCTAGCAGGGTGTGCAGGAAGATGTCAGAAGGACAGAGGATGAAGGAGAGGCAGCGGCTGTCTTATGTATGTTCATTTTGTTTTCTTTTTTTGGTCCACCCCTTCCCCACCACACCACCCAGGTCCAGTAGCACCCGCTACTGTGTGGCAGTCAAATTAATGATATCCTAAGGATAGAAGATCCTAAATTTGGCAGCGTTCCAGGTGGGGGATGGGCAGGCACCGAGATTCATGTAACAATCAGATAGGCAGGCTTCAATGGAGCCAAAGCGGCTGTAGTAGGTCTGGCAGAATACTGTCAGTCCACGTCTCCACATGCCTTCTCATGACACCTATAAAATCCAAATAAAAAATTATATGTACATGAAATAAAGAAATGTACGTGATGTATGCTAACACAATGGACAATCATCATTCATAGTAGTACTATAGTGAGTATATCAGGATTTCATGTAATACCTAATTTATATTAAGTATCCAATTTCTTAACAAACGTTTTCACGCAATAGCTACCATCTTATAGGTCAATCACACAAAAGAAAAAAAATACATTTTTTTCAAAAGTAAAGCTTGGACTGAAAATGACCATGTATTTTCATCCTCTGAACTGCATATGTAAGTATGGGGTTGGGGGGGGGGGGGGTAATTACGTAGGATAACAAGTTTGGACCACAAGATGGGGAACTACCACTGACATATGGAATAACACATCATAATCCCATAACAATTCCCCACTTTCTTCTAGTACCTAGTTTCACCAGCTTTGTGCAGGTAAAAGTGTTGAGGTGAAAGACTCTTAGGGGGCATATTATCAAGAACGGCGTTAAAATTATCGCCGTTTAGCGGCAGGAAACTGCCGTTAAAGCGGCGATAATGGGCTTGATACTATGCCCTTGAGAATTCCAATAGAAGCCCATTTTGCAGAACATGGGCTTTTATTGGAATGCTCAAGGGCATATTATCAAGCCCGTTATCGCCGCTTTAGCTAAAGCAGCGTTAATTTTAACGCCGTTCTTGATAATATGCCCCCTAGAGTAATTGCGCATCTTGGAATCGTGATGGGATGGGATGAGTAACTCCTGTCAACGACCCCATCAGGGTGATTGGTGTACGCCCAGTGAGGCCATATGTGCTTTGCTGACTTTGCTATATTTATTGAAAACATTAAGTTTTAGCTACAATTTTGCATTCCAGATTTAGAGTAATCTGGAATGCAATTTGATACACTGCAGCAATGGTGACTGCAGTGTATCAAAATGTTCCAGTGCGATGCAAGGGGCAGGATGCTTGATTTAAATGCCTTTTTTGTGCATTACCTTCTATGCGGGATTATTTGCAGGACCGAATAAGCTCCATGAACAGTTAAATTATTAAAACTGTTAATCTAAATAGCCTTGAATTGAAAGCAAGTTCAACATTTGCAGCCACTTAAAGCAAAAGTAAAACACTTGCTATCAGAATTTATCCATCTGCAAACTGTATTTTCCTTTGATGGCTCCATAGTTAGCAGTTTCATAAATCTGCAACCTAATTGGAGGCACATTAACATTTGTTCCTTGGAGATAATTATAGGCTGCAAACACTTCTTTACACTTAAACATAAAAATAAATTTGGTTATTATCACATTACTGCATTGTGGAGTGCCCTGCATGATTATAAACCTCTTCCTTTCTATTAAAGCATAATTTGCCTCATGTTTAAATCCAGACCCGTCTTGTTTCTGCTTACACACATTCATTACAGTTCTGCTGCATTCTAATTGCAGTAAACAATTGCCGACTCTGTGTAAATCTATTCATGGAGTCTAATGGACAATTTAGAAGTAAGAATAAGGGAGGCACTTTCCATTCCAATGCTGAATGGACAATTCGCTACAAGTTACTTCGTCCAGATAATTTTTTCCATGGTTTCTCGTACGAAGCAAAAGAAAAGTACACACATTCTTCGAACTCTGGGGCAGATTTACAAGAAAGTGACGTATCTGTAGAGATGCGTCACTTTCCCTGCGCCAACATGCCAAATCCTCGCGTCACCATGGATGCGCCGTATTTACAATACGGCGCACCATGGCGCAAGGATTGACAGATGCGTCAGAAATTCTGACGCATCTGTTGACGGAAAAGTCACGCATTGCTGGAGTCGTGTCGCAAGCACGACGCAACTCCAGCAATGCTCAGGGGCGCCCTATGCCTAACATGCTGCGTCACTCCTTACACCTGCTTCAAGCAGGCGCAGGGTTTTGACGCAGCATGGACGCAAAAGTGACTCAGTGAAATCTTGTAGATTTCACTGAGTCACTTTTACGGGGCTTCCTGCGACGGAACGCTCACCCTGCATACATTAAACCTGACGCAGGTTTAATGTGGCGCAGGGCTTCACAACGTGATGCATCTCCCTAGATGCATCACGTTGTAAATGGGCTGCAACTTTTACGCTGCATCACAAAAGTGACGCAACGACGGTGCAAAAGTGACGCAAGGGGCTGTAAATCTGCCCCTCTGTTTTCTGTGGCTTTGCATAGTCCTTGAATTTATGCACACGACTGAGATGAACGGTTGTTGCTGATGGACATATTTAAATAACTGTTGCAACTAATATACTAATCGAGGGCACTCTGTTCATCTCTACATGATAATAATCTGTAATAGGTTCACCGTGGTTTAAAACCATAGACTTGTAGTTTACGAAAAATTGTTTGCCACAGGCACTTTGACTAACCTGTCATTTAGGAACACTTTGCATCTACGTTGTTATCCATGATGTGAAATTAGCAACACTAACATGACATGACATTTGGAGCCTATTAAAGACACGGATGCGAAGATTATGGCATCATTTCTTATAGAATTTCTCTGGCAACAAAGAAAAAAAAAATACAACATTTTTTTCCAACATGGATTAAACCCTCTAACCTCTTGAGAGTCTGCAGACCAGGCATCCATTCCCCATGACTCCACAGTGAAATACCCATGGCATCACATCCTACTTCAAAAATAGTCCTGCCACAGAGCCACTTCCATTTCTTTGACTGCTGAACCAATGTCCAAAGAACAACATTGAAGGAAACACCTGGCAAAAACATTTAACACCTGACAGAATCCTGAGGCTCATGTGTGTAGTGCCTCTGCTTCCATGTGAAGGGTAACGTCAGTTGGACGACCCTGAGGAAGCTGTAGAACTTGGGGGCATATCAGCAAGGCGAGGCGATGGAATTATTGTCGCTTTTGCGGCCGTTTTCGGCCAAAAAGCGGCGATAATTTATCGCCTAATTAGCAAGCTCACGCTAACGCGTGAAAACTTGCGTTAGCGCAGGAATTCCTAACGCCCGGCTTTGCATCTCTAATGAGATGCAAAGTGGGCGTTCCTGACCTGACATGACAGGAGAAATGTCGCTAAGCGACATTTCTCCTATCATCAAGCCCCACGCTATGAAGCATAGCGGCAAGAAAAGTAGCAATAACCCCTGTTATCGCTACTTTCCTTACGCCTGCTTCAGGACTGACTTAGCCATGATATCCTATGGAAGGTGGATATCATGGCTAAGTTTGTGGGGCCCTATCAATAAGCTAACGCCACGTTGCGTGAGATTATCGCTGGGTTTCCAGCCATAATCTCACGTTAGGCAGTTAGCACGAGGATTTTTATCGCTTTTTAGATAAGCGTTGCTAATAGCACGCTATCTCAGCGATTAAAATCCACGCTAGCCGGCGATAATTATCCTAGCGCTAAGTGCGCTTAGCGATAATTATCGCCGGTTATTGCTGATATGCCCCTAAGAGAATTCAGGCTGAAAGGAATTACTGAGAAGCAGTTTAAGGTAGACATTTCCTGTGACAATAGATGGGGAGTGTTGATATTCTATTACAAGACCAGAGGCTCAATTATGTCACGTTTAAAACCTGTCAACACTACAGCAAGGAACATGAACCACCAGCTTAAGGTAAAGGTTTCAAGGAAGATTCCTGAGACCAGTATACTGCTTTCATAATGCCCTCTAGTCCCACAGACATAACATATGCTTTGGAGACCTTGGGGGCATATTATCAAGCATGGTGTTAAAATTATCGCCGCTTTAGCGGCAGAAAACTGCCATTAAAGCAGCGATAATGGGCTTGATAATATGCCGCAGAGAATTCCAATAGAAGCTCATGTTGACACCAGAACATGGGCTTCTATGGGAATTCTCAAGGGCATATTATCAAGCCCATTATCGCCGCTTTAGCGGCAGTTTTCTGCCGCTAAAGCGGCGATAAATTTAACTCCATTTCTTGATAATATGCCCCATAGCCCTCTTGAAGAATGGACCCCAAACCAGGATATATCAATTACAGCCTATCCATATTACTCTTAGACCATCTTGCTAAAAATGAACAGGTTTCAGATGGGAGGAACCTTCACGAAAATTAACCATAAGGCTCTACACATCAGTAAAATGCCTACCAATCGGCTCACCTTTTACCAGAATGTGATTTGCTGAAATACCTTACCCGTGCATATTAATTGTTCTGTAGACCTTTCCTCTTGAAAAAAGAGAGATCAGAAAATTCACAAGCTCTACTAGAGTGGGAGAAACAGGATTAACCTACTGTTCCACACACCAGCTATCCCAGGTGGACCAGGCGTACTTGTAACTTGATCTAGTGGATGGAGCCCCAGAATATTTGTTGACCAACTGAGCCTACTATGCTAGTTCAGTGACATTAAAATTTAATGTATTCTGGACCAGAGTTGGGATTCCAACCTGTGCCTGCAGCTTAGTTAGCACTTCCCACAAACCACTCCGCCAAACTGCTATGAAATTATATATCTGTAATGTGTTCTGCCTGAGACGAAATTCTAGCTATAAAGGTCTTCAGTGGCCAAAACGTGAAATGTATACTTCACGTACGTGCACGGTTGCTTCTCCTCACACTCACCTGATTTAAACATGGCTGCCTGACAACACACTAAGGGGCAGATTTATGTTTCCTTTCGCATCCCTGCAAATCAGCAGGGATGCGCCAGGAAAGATGCGTCACGCAAGTTTACCCTTGCGCCACCACAGATGCGCCGCATTTACAATGCAGCGCATCGTGGCGTAAGGATAAACAGATGCGTGACGCATCTGATGGCGTAAGGGCGGCGCATTGCTGGAGTCGTGTCGCAAGCACGACGCAACTCCAGCAATGTTTAGGGGCTGCCCAATCTAACATGCTGCGTCATGCCTTACGCCTGCTTCAAGCAGGTGCAAGGTTTTGACGCAGTAGTGTCGGAAAAGTGACTGAGGGAAATCTTGTAGATTTCACTGCGTCACTTTTCCGAGGCTTTTTCCGATGGAACGCCCACCCTGCATACATTAAACCTGACGCAGGTTTAATGTGGCGCAGGGCTTTACACCGTGACGCATCTCCATAGATGCGTCACGATGTAAATAGGGCGCAACGTGGCGCAGGGTTTACGCCGCCGCTGCGTCACAAAAGTGACGCAACGGCGGCGTAAAAGTGGCGCAAGTCTAACATAAATCTGCCCCTTAATCCTGAGATGAAAGGGCAAATAAGTCTCGCTTTAACTCCACCACAAACAACAAAATGCACACAAAGACACAGTAAAAGCCACTGAACAGAGATGATTATGGGGGAGCAATAGCAAACATGCAAACAAGTAAGCAATTGTTTAATAAAAAAATATACTCATAATAAATTCAAACTAAGTGAAATATGAGGGCACATCTACTGCTAGAACAGCAAAGAAGAGGAAGTGAGCTCTGCGTTAGGACTAATTATATTGAGAGCTGTGAGGTTATGGGTATCTCACTATGATGTCTAGAGACTGGACACCTGGTTTGCAGACTCTGAACTTTGGAAGTTTTTTGTGATATTAATGTTGAAAAAAACGTAGTTGTAATATTTTTGTCTTTGCTCCTAGAGAATTTTAGCACAGAAGTGAAATTTGGAATTGAGACTCTGGTCTTGTAATGTGTTTCAGAAATTTAATGTACAATGACTATACCCAAAATAGAATATTTGAAGGAATATTCTTGAAACGGTTAACAACAATCAGATGATCATTTTGAAGTCCGAGTTTATATCACTGTTGAAAAATGGCCCTCTTTAAAAGGTTGCCCCAAACGTTTTGCCTTACTCCTCCACTTTTTCTGACCTCGATTTTGTTAGCTTTGGGACTCTGAGCACTGTACCACTGCTAACCAGTGCTAAAGTGCATCTGCTCTCTGATTAAAACATGGTTTGGTTGGATTATCCACAATTGGCATATTTAATTTACTCATATGTCCCTACGAAAGTGTACTACATGTGCTCAGGGCCTGTAAATTAAATGGTACTAGTGGCCCTGCAGCATTGTTTGTGCCACCCACTTAAGAAGCCCTTTAAACATGTCTCAGGCCTGCCATTGCAGAGACTGTGCATGCAGTTTTAAACTGCCATGTCGACCTGGCAAGTTAAACCTCTTGCCAAGCCTAAACCTTTCTTTTTAAATTATATAAGTTACCCTTAACGTAGGCCCTGGACAGCCCAAGCGTAGGGTGCAGTGTATTCAAAACGTAGGACATGTACTTTTAAGTTTTACATGTCCTGGTAGTGAAAAACTCTTAAATTCATTTTTCATTACTCCAAGGCCTATCTCTCCCCTAGGATAACGTTGGAATTAGCTTATTACATTTTATAAGTGTAATTTCCAAATGAGAAGAGATTGGACCTTCAAGTTTAGTGTCTCTGGAATCACAATTTCAAATCACAACTTATGGCGAAGTCAGATTTTAAATTGTAATTCTGAAAATGGCATTCTTATTAAGTTGCTATTTACTTTCTTAGCCATTAGCTGCCTTCTGTCTGTCTCTGAATACACGGCTAGGGTGGGCAACAGCTGGGTTTTGTGCATTCCCTCTAGACAGCCACACACATCAGGGAGCTTAGGTGTGACTGATGGGCAATCCACATCTTGATGGGCGTTCCTGGGCACGATTGGAGGGAAGAGCTGATACTTATTCCTCAATAGGCTGAGTCCTGTCCCCACACAATGGGCTGTATTCCCCTTGTAGTGAATCTGGAGCCAGGGCTGGAAGCGTCAGGACTCTGTGTACTGTGAAGGCCCCGCTTTGATGTCCCCCCCCACTTCAGAGGCACAACTGGGTATAATTACTGGACCTCATAAACCACCAACTCAGTACACCTTTGGTCCTGTGGATACTCCGCCAGGAAGAAGGACTGCTGTACTGCTGAAGCACTGCCACTCTGCTGGACTGCTGCTCTGGCAGAACTGATGTTTTGCTGTGCTGACCTGCCTGCTGCCCTCCTTGCATGGGTGAGAAGGACTGGACCTGCACCCCTTGATCCCAGAGTGACTCTAAGGAATGTCTGCTTACCTCCTGTTTGAAGTCTCAGGTATACAAAAGACTTCCAACTATTCAACAACCAGCATCTGAGAGTCTTGCTCTGCCAAGTGGTGCCAAAGCAGTCCTTGGAAGTGGGTATAAAGTGCTGTGCCATTTAAAATCCACACATTGACGAAGTTAGCCACTCGGAACTGCCACATTCCTTCGATGGTGACACATTGCAAGGATCTAGTACATCACTTCGCTGACTGCATGGCACATTGCTTCCATTCCCGATGCAGCCTCGACTTGGGCGGCTCGCTGACAACACATTGCTTCTCACATCGCAGCCACGTCGACGCTGCAGCTATGATACTTTGCAGTGATTCGAACCTGGGCCCTGTAGCCAGCCAGAGCTCCACCGCAATCAGCCTGAACTTTTGATTTTGTTCTGGTCAAGTTCAACCAGATAGTTCCGGTTGGGCTTTATGCTTTTAAGCACTACATTTATAGATATTTTTTGAAAATTCACAACTACAGCTCTACTTTTTGAATTTTTGTCATTTTGGTCTTATTTTGTTTAATAAATTAAGCTATATTATTCTAATTAGGTGCGGTATCTTTTTGTGGTGTTTTCACTGTGTTATTCTTTGAAGTGTTGCACAAATACTTCACACATTGCCTCTTAAGGTAAGTCTGACTGCTCTTTGCCAAGCCACCAGAGGGTGGGTACAGGTTAGCTTATAGTGTGTTTCTGACTTACGTTGGCTAGGATTGTGGTTCCTGCTTGGACAGGGCCCATACCTCCACCAACCAGATACCCAATTTAATGTTTATAATTAATGAAAATAAGCACAGTATATCTGTCCATTAAATGGTGGAATAATAACAAATATGGGATACATATGCACACTCATTTCATTTTAAGACTACTACATACAAGGTATACACATTGAGAAGGATATGGTTTCTTGAAGATATTAGGCAAATCTGATATAACCTGCTGCTTAACAACTGTGTGTATATATATTTAAAGTTTTTATTTTGGGGAATGTCACAAAACATTCAAATTGGAGCAAGTTTAATGAACCAAAGTGATGGCAAGAAAAAGTCCTGCTAATGATCATGGCCACCCAGAAGACATAAACCAGTGATTCCCAGGAAGGTATGTCCCCCAGGGGAAGATACTTTTTGCAGTGGAGAGAGGCTGGTGCACATCTTCTGATTGGTGAAAACTGAACTACTGCAGCTCAGATCTAAGTCTAGCTACGTTGAACCAAATGTTGTCCTCCGTATAATCCTGAAGGATTTGCCTCAATTGGATCTCCCACTCTTTAACCACTAAACAACAGGGTTCAGTAAATCATCACCAGAGGTGGGCCTGGTTGAAGAAACTTTGCCTTGGGAATCCTCGCCCAAAATTTTGAAGCTTCCAAGTTTGCAGTTATATTTGATGGCTTGCCAACACCTTATATATGGTGATCATGCATAATCCTAGGGTAAGTTGTGAGAACATTTCATCCTAAATAGTCTGCTCCAATGATATTGTAGGAAGAATACCAACAATGACAAAAACAATGTGAAGGTACGTTAAAGGTACTTTGCTGTGCAATTAAGAATAGTACAGCATTACTTCACTATATTTACTAACCTTCACAATATTATTGTGGTCAATATTTTTGTAGCATGATATGTTTGTCGTTGATATAGTCATATATAATTGCACATTGCTGCATGTGTCTGTTTTCAGATAAAAAGGAAGGGCATCCATTTGATCAACTATCTGAGATGATCTGGTACTGTACATAGTGAATGATCCTGAAGATTTCAATATCTGCCAAAACCAAATGATTTAAGGAATAATGCATTGATTGTAAATTAAAGAACTAAATCGGGAAGCATGCCATGGCAATCCAGTTTGATGTTAGCAGGACTTGTGAGAAACTAAATGGAAAGACAAAAGATCATACAGAAGTGAAACACTGTAAAATACATTAATAGGGTGATATTCTGGAATAATACACTGTTTTGCAAGAGGCTAGTTGAGTTTTCCGGTTGAAACCTAGGTAAGGAATACTGCTTACTGTACATTTATACAATATGCACAACAAACACTGTACTGCACTGTCACCACAGTGTTAGCTGTTTTTATAAACCAATACTTTGATTCAAAGCCTGAGAGAGCCTCACTGTAGAGGGTTCAAATCTAAAACTTTCAGGCTATCCACATCTCTCTATAGCAGCATTTTCAGAGATTTTCCTTATGTATATATGGGGATAAGAAATGGAAATAATGCAGAATGTATAAAATTAATAGGAAGCAGGATGTTTGGTGATTCGATTGAGTGGTAATGCAACAGAGAAAATGTATAGGACCTGATTAACAAAGGGCCTCTGCTCTCATGGCGGAGACCTCACAGTAGTGGTGGAGTCTCCGCACTCGCAATTCTCATTGCAGAGATTCTGCCAGAGTGCAGAGACTTCCTCATGACTGCAGGGCCTCCACCATGAGTGCCGGACCCTTTGTGAATCAGGCCCAAAGAGTATAGCTGGGTAAGAGGGTTTCATGTTATAAAGGCCCACATTCTGACCAAACTTTATGGTGAATGTGGGGATTTATTTTGCTAAAACAGAATAAAAGTAGACATGAGTCCGGATTTTTCTTTCTAATTTGGTGTAAAATGATACATGTATGCACACTGCTGTAGGTAAAGGGAAAAAGGGCTAGGGTGTGCATGGATAATATCACGTTAGTCAGGGGATCCAAGTCCTAAAAAGTGAACAAGAAGCAGTAGCACTTACGAGTATCATCAATAACAAGAGTGAGGTATCCTTCACCCCCTCTCACAATTGTAGGAAAAAAAGCAGAGGCAAAAACAACAGAATCTCTGGGGGAAAAGTAGACATGCACCTCAAAAGGAGAGAAATAAACAATTGTAAAGTAAAAAGGCAGGCCTCAAAGAGAATCACCAGATTTAGAGGAGATCTGATAGCTGGGTTTCTGGTTGGTCTGGACTTATGGTGCCGATCACGATCCGGTAAAAACCGGGTACGAACCGTCGGACGGAGCACAATCTCCGCCCGACGCGTACCCGGTCGTCAATTTTCACAAACAAGGAATTACGATTCGCACGGGTACACCATCACCGTACGAATCGTAAAAAAGCCCGACCGAACCAAAAAACACCTACCAATGCGATCCGGGAAAGCGCCGACCTGACGTCGGGACGCTCGCAGCCAGCCATTCACGACCCAGGAATCACGATTCGCACCGACGTCACCCCGCACGGTGAATATTTTGCGGCAGCCAAAAACTGCCGGGAAATCAGGACGACGCGAACAAGGACCACCAGTACGCGACGGACAGACAGGACGACGCGAACAAGGAGGACCAGTACGTGACGGACACACAGGACGACGCCACCAAGGAGGACCCGTACGCGACAGGACGACGCGATCAAGGAGGACCCGTACGCGACAGGACGACGCGAGCAAGGAGTACCAGTACGCGACGGACAGACATGGACCCGAACCTACGAGTCATCCCTGCCCTCATAGCAGTACACCTCCTCTACAGGTTACGACGCAGACGCCGCAGAAGGTCAGAATAACTAAGGGAGGGGGGAAAGTGGGGTGGGGTGGGGGTGGCACGACCAGGGCAGGCCACAAAACAACCACATCAGTCACACACCACACATGGCCTGGACATACCTGACTCCCATGCCCTGGTCACCACGAGGGGGTGGGGGCGTGTCCTGATAAGCCAGCGACCGCCACAACGGAAGTCCGTCACCACGCGAACCGGCAACACAACCAGACAGGTACGTCCCGTACCCACGCCTGAAGAGCGTGGGTACGAGTCGGACCACGCCCACACACGTCACCCCAACAATGGCGGGACGGATCGCACCCACGTGGCAAAGGCCTGGGTACGGGCCGCACAAACATCACATAGCGTGGGGACGGATATGTACGGACCCTACCCCCAACCCGTATGCAAGGAGCGTACCCCCCAGCCCAACAGTGTAAGTACGACCCGTACCCCCACCCGCGTATGCATGGAGCGTACCCCCCAGCCCAACAGTGTAAGTACGACTCGAACCCTCACCCGCGTATGCAAGGAGCGTACCCCCCAGCCCAACAGTGTAAGTACGACCCGTACCCCCACCCGCGTATGCATGGAGCGTACCCCCCAGCCCAACAGTGTAAGTACGACCCGTACCCCCACCCGCGTATGCATGGAGCGTACCCCCCATGCCAACAGTGTAAGTATGACCCGTACCCCCACCCGCGTATGCAAGGAGCGTACCCCCCAGCCCAACAGTGTAAGTACGACCCGTACCCCCACCCGCGTATGCAAGGAGCGTACCCCCCATGCCAACAGTGTAAATACGACCCGTACCCCCACCCGCGTATGCAAGGAGCGTACCCCCCAGCCCAACAGTGTAAGTACGACCCGTACCCCCACCCGCGTATGCATGGAGCGTACCCCCCCAGCCCAACAGTGTAAGTACGACCCATACCCCCACCCGCGTATGCATGGAGCGTACCCCCCATGCCAACAGTGTAAGTACGACCCGTACCCCCACCCGCGTATGCATGGAGCGTACCCCCCATGCCAACAGTGTAAGTACGACTCGAACCCTCACCCGCGTATGCAAGGAGCATACCCCCACCACACCAGTGTAAGTAGACTCGTACCCTCACCTCGAATGCATTGAGCGTACCCCCACCGTGTATGTTCCAAGCGTACATATCCTGAAATCGGAGGTGTGTGTGCAGAGTCCACCCAGCAGTGCCCTGAGACAGGAGGGGTGTGTGCAGAGTCCTCCCAGCAGTGCCCTGAGACAGGAGGGGTGGGGGCCTATCACTCCCAGCAGTGCCCTGAGACAGGAGGGGTGGGGGCCTATCACTCACAGCAGTGCCCTGAGACAGGAGGGGTGGGGGCCTATCACTCCCAGCAGTGCCCTGAGACAGGAGGGGTGGGGGCCTATCACTCCCAGCAGTGCCCTGAGACAGGAGGGGTGTGTGCAGAGTCCTCCTAGCAGTGCCCTGAGACAGGAGGGGTGGGTGCCTATCACTCCCAGCAGTGCCCTGAGACAGGAGGGGTGTGTGCAGAGTCCTCCCAGCAGTGCCCTGAGACAGGAGGGGTGTGTGCAGAGTCCTCCCAGCAGTGCCCTGAGACAGGAGGGGTGTGTGCAGAGTCCTCCCAGCAGTGCCCTGAGACAGGAGGGGTGGGTGCCTATCACTCCCAGCAGTGCCCTGAGACAGGAGGGGTGGGTGTGGAGTCCTCCCAGCAGTGCCCTGAGACAGGAGGGGTGTAACACATGTTTGTGAGGCCAGAATTATCCACATGCATACTGGCTACAAGGGAACATGTCCCCATGAACTCATGTCAACAGACTCCACACACAAGTACAGTGATCACCAAGGATGCCACGATTGTTGCAGGTGGACACATGGCCCTGCATGCATGGCCAAAGTAGAAGGGCTCCGTCACACACACAGCTCATGTAGACACAGCTCTGCGCTAAACATTGGGAACACCCTGCAGGGAAGAAAGCTGGGTACACAGAGGAAGGAATACACCCTGGGACAAGTGCACCATGCAGTAACTGCTTACATGAACAAAGAAAGTTAGCCAACACCTTGTGATGGCACACAGATCCCAGGGTCCCACCAATGAGCAGTACACTACTACACATCCCACACACCAAAACCCTTACACACCACCCAAAACCATGTAGCAGCCCCACCAACACCAATACCAGCATAGCAGTAGTGTGATAATGAAAATAAAAGTAAGCTTTATTCAGCATGAGCACAATGTCCGTGGATCGCAGGCAGTTCAATCTTCACAAAGCCCATAGGGCAGTCAATGATTCTCAGCTGGATGGGGGACACAGTGGGATGCGTGTCCCCTACCTTGCCTGCACAGTCAAATGGCATCGTCTTCCACACTGGTGAGGGCATCAGGGGGGGGGGAAGCAACAGGCACCGCAGGGACATCAGGGCAAAGGGGCTGCGTTGTGGGTGCAGGGATGGAGGACTCCACCACAGGGGGTGGGGCAGGGCCAAAGGTGGAGGCCAGGATGGCACTACACACCTTTGCAAGGTCCTCCAGGGAGTCCCCTGCACCCGAAGGGACCTCAGGCCCCAAGGAGGGGGGGGTCAGAGGGATGGGTCGCAGCGCCACTGGGGGAGGGTGGAGACAGGGGGGGAGACTCAACCACCCTGACCGGGGACCTCCTTGACCGCTTGCGTGGTGGTGTAACCGTGGGGCTCAGGGACAGAGCGGCCATGAAGGAGTCCTTGGGGGAGATGTGGCCAGGAGAGCTGAGGGGAGGGGATTTGGAGGGAGTGGACTGGGTGGAATGCGGACTCCCACTATGGCTGCGTGTCACACGTTTGCCCCCCGACCCAGTGGGTGTGCCTACCTCACCCTGTGTGTGCGTGTCAGGAGGAGTGCGGTGGACCTTCCCTGCTGGTGTGGTGCCCGTGTCCGTTGATGTGGGTGCATGCCGACGTCTGGGTGTACGTGGGACAGGCATGGGAGTGGGAAGTGTGGATGGGGCAGGGGTAGGTGGGGGGAGGTCGCGCTGCAGGAGACCCACTGCTGCAGTCAGTGTGGAGTCGATGGACCTCAGCAAGTTGCGTTGGTCAGCCTGCGATGAATGAATGCCCTCCAAGAAAGCCTCGATGTTGGTGAGGGTTTTGCCGTGGGCATGGAGGACATTAAGGATCGCAGCCTGACCAACCTGCAGTTGCCGCTGGATGTCCACAGTCTCTGCATTGGCGGCAGCAGTGGAGACAGGGGCAGGGGGTGCGGTGCCTGGCAGGAAGGAGACATGCTGTGACCGGGCACGCTGGGAAGGGACACGAGCAAGTGGGAGGCGGCTGATGGAAACTGAGGGGGCGGTGCGAGGTGTTGTTCCGCTGTCAGCTGCTGGTGCAGCCTCCGCCCACTCGGAGACATCGTCCTCGGACCTGTCAGCTTCGTAGTCTGATGTGCCAGTCGACAGGTCCTCGGCCACACTCTCCTCCGCCTCTGTCCCACTCGATGTGCCAGACCCGATGTCACGGCTGGCACTGGTGCTCGGTCCCTCCGCCTGGTCTGTGTCCATGTCTCCCTCTGTGTCCCCCGACGATGCTGTGGGCAGGGTGGAGAGACAGAAATTAGTCAGACACCTGTACACATCTGTCACATGAGTCCAATCTACATAGGTAACATTGCATAGCCTGAAAAGGAAGATCCCTAACATCTACTGAACAGGGTACCGATGTAGGGCATGAAACACCCAGTTGGTTGAGCCACCATGCCACTGAAATACCATGGAGAGCATGAGACAATAGCTAAAGACAGGAAACGGAGTCTGACATAGCACCCAGGCCCTGGGGACAATCCAGCACTGCATCTGCACCACACAGCGTTGGCGAAAATACCGATGACCAGGGACCATATCCATGAACTTGAGACACATGCTGCATAGGTAATGCTGAAAACATGCCCAACATGACTCGGTCACTGCACATTGCGTGTGTGTCCAGACACATCACACACTGCCCAGACCCGGCAAGTGGAAATCAGGATTTGACACATAGGCATTGCCCGCCCCAACAAGACCCTACACGAGGCAAATTGTTGAGACACAGGTGGCACCAACATCTCATAGTCTGGGTGATACACACAGGGGCAGGCAAAAAGCAAGATTGGACGCCAAACAGCCAAGGTGCGCCTGTACAAATAATGAGGTACCAGTGCCCATCCTCAGATGAGTATAACAAGACACACAGGCACTGGCAACTGTGAGTATGAAGAAGGACAATCAGGTCAGGCTGCACAGTGGACACCTGTACAAAATAGCACGTCTATATACATGGTGACAGGGGACAATGGCACAGAGCACAACCTACGCTGTAGACACTGAGATTGGCCACGTTTATGATGACACATACACCACTGAGGAAAAGGTGCCCCAGGGGACAGTAGTGGGCACGCAACTACATGCTACTGAATGGTAATGACTGCAACACACGTCACCATCCCTGCACTATGTGTATCGCACACTCATGCACATCATGTCACAGGCCACTACATAGGACATGCGCGCTGTAAGGCATGACACATGAGAGACCAACTCCCATGTCTGGAGTCAGCATCAGTGCCAACTGACATGGAACCCACATGCAGTGAACTTGACAGTGCACAGGCAAGGTCCCACAACCTGTTACACACCACCCCCACACATGATGCTACAGTCATTGTTCTCGTGGACAAAGCGCCACCCTACATTACCTTGTGAAGGAGTGACTACACACAGACCAGGGAGCACATTGCAAGGAGGGGAAGGGTGGCAGGGGCACAGCGCTATACTGGGGCAAACAGGATCTGCACAGCACCCTTAAACCCTGCCAGTGAATTCATGCTACTGTGCCCTTACAAATGCCGGTGACACACAACAAACACACATGTACCTACCCCCTTCCGGCTGCTGCATCGCCTGTAAGCGCCTCTCCAGGTCTGGAAAGACCACCGGCAGCACACGCCTGTGGAGGTGGCTCAGACGGCGGCGGCCGCGGTTCTTGTGGCTCTCAGGTGAGTCCCCCAGCAGGAGCCGTGCAATCCTCCGCGTCCAGCACCGGATATCCTGCCAGCGTTTCCTCACCTGGGGCAGGCTCCGCCTCTGACCATCCACACCCCTCACCGCACTGACGGCGATCAGCCAGATCTGCTCCTTGGCAGTGGCGCCTACCTGTGAGGAGGAACAAGTGACACCACATCAATACACCAGCCACATGTCACAGAGAGACATATGGGTACAAATTAGCTGGTTACAACAAGGCATGTCATGCAGCCAATGCATTGCACCTTTGTCATAGGGACATCATCCCCTGGTGAGGGAAAAAGCAGTACGTGCCACAGTGGGTACACAGGTGGAATGATGGCAATGTCACAATCAATGATCAAGGCTCACACTGTGCATCACACCCACCCCTCCTGTCTCAGGGCACTGCTGGGAGTGATAGGCCCCCACCCCTCCTGTCTCAGGGCACTGCTGGGAGTGATAGGCCCCCACCCCTCCTGTCTCAGGGCACTGCTGTGAGTGATAGGCCCCCACCCCTCCTGTCTCAGGGCACTGCTGGGAGTGATAGGCCCCCACCCCTCCTGTCTCAGGGCACTGCTGGGAGTGATAGGCCCCCACCCCTCCTGTCTCAGGGCACTGCTGTGAGTGATAGGCCCCCACCCCTCCTGTCTCAGGGCACTGCTGGGAGTGATAGGCCCCCACCCCTCCTGTCTCAGGGCACTGCTGGGAGTGATAGGCCCCCACCCCTCCTGTCTCAGGGCACTGCTGGGAGACATCAGGCACCCCCCCCCTGGGACCCCCCCGACAGTACATGGCATGTGTGTTACACCTGGACGCAATGGCAGAAGTCACAGTCACAACATAGGGACAGTCTGTGGCAGTGGCCTATGCACTCACCTGATACCCTGGTCGCCCATACAGCATGGAGTACTGTGGGAGGATCACATCCAGCAGAGCCATGTTCTCCTCCAGGGTGAATGGCTGTGTCCTCTCCACAGCCCTTGACAGGGTTCCAGGGAATCAGTCGCAGCAGCTGGGTCGACGAATGCAAAGATGTGCAGGCAAGTGCTCCCTCATGGGACCTGGCTGCCTTATATGTGCCCTTCTGCCCAGTCTCATGCACAGGAGTACAGAGTGATTGGTCACTCACATTTGCATCCTATGTTTCCACCAATCACTTCAAACCTAGCAGTCTGTGGGTTCTCTATCGGTTTCATTCTCCTGCATGATGTCAGCCCCACAAACACATTGCAGCAAAGTAGAAGAATTCCAACTGACTTCTGCTGTGCACCTTCCAGAACAATTTCGAATTTTGAACTTGGTCTCCATGACAACCAGCATGCATGTAGGCCTTAATACTTGTCCCCTATGTAATTTGGAGCATCACACACAGGTACGATGCGTTTCGGGGCCCTAGGGCACCCCAAATGCATGGCAACGGCCCGTACATGCATGCCTACGCTCTCCATCACTATGGGTCTGCACGCGTATGCGTACCCGTAGTGTTACGGACCGTACACACGCATGTACGCTCTCTATCACTATGGGTCTGCACGCGTATGCGTACCCGTAGTGTTACGGACCGTACACACGCATGTACGCTCTCTATCACTATGGGTCTGCACGCGTATGCGTACCCGTAGTGTTACGGACCGTACACACGCATGTACGCTCTCTATCACTATGGGTCTGCACGCGTATGCGTACCCGTAGTGTTACGGACCGTACACACGCATGTACGCTCTCTATCACTATGGGTCTGCACGCGTATGCGTACCCGTAGTGTTACGGACCGTACACACGCATGTACGCTCTCTATCACTATGGGTCTGCACGCGTATGCGTACTCCTAGTGATATTGAGCGTACATGCGAGTGTACGGTCCGTACCACTACGGGTACGCATACGCGTGCAGACCCATAGTGATAGTGAGCGTACATGCGTGTGTACGGTCCGTACCACTACGGGTACGCATACGCGTGCAGACCCATAGTGATAGTGAGCGTAGATGCGAGTGTACGGTCCGTACCACTACGGGTACGCATACGCGTGCAGACCCATAGTGATAGTGAGCGTAGATGCGAGTGTACGGTCCGTACCACTACGGGTACGCATACGCGTGCAGACCCATAGTGATAGTGAGCGTAGATGCGAGTGTACGGTCCGTACCACTACGGGTACGCATACGCGTGCAGACCCATAGTGATAGGGCCGTACACACGCATCTACGCTCACTATCACTATGGGTCTGCACGCGTATGCGTACCCGTAGTGCTACGGACCGTACAAATGCCTGTACGCTCGCCATCACGATGGGTACACATACGGCAGCACTCCCACAGTGATTTGGGAACATGCACAGGCCCTCTCAGCAGCAGTACGGCGGTTTTTACACATCACTGTGGTGATAGGCGACACACATGTAGGAATAGGGCGGACATACTTGTCCATGGATGGACATACTTGTCCAGGAATGGACATCAAGGCATTGTCTGTGCATTACTACATGTGTGGGGCACAGGTGTCACAGGCTGTGATGTGGAACATGCCTCCTGAGTGGAGAAGGCACCAGATGTATGATGAGATGTGTACATGTGTACTGTGTGAGGGTGCAATGTGTGCCAGGCATGCCCTTGACTCCTTTGACATGTGTGCATGTGGGACTGCGCACTTGGGGTGAGCGTCACTGGCATGGCACGGACACCAACACACGGAAGTGTCCCATGATGCCCGGTACAGGGGTCATGACACATGACTTGTCACTACCCACAGTGCACAATGTGACTATGTCATATATGTGTCCTGGATTTACATCAGGTTGATGTTGTAGCACCCTCAAAAGCTGCAGCCGTTGCAGCAACCAACATGTGGCTGTGTGTAGATTGTCATTGCACACTGTTCCCAACACCATGCCACATGTGTTATCGGATGTGAGGTGCACATGTATGCATGGGACACGGAGTAGCGTGACAAGGCCATGTCAGCAAACTCACAAGGAATGTGTGGTGAGTCATGACATGTGCACCTTCATGGCAAGGTGTGTGGGCTGGACTAGTGTAATGTCATGTGACCTGTGGCTCCAGTGTCCCGCTACCAGTCTCTGCAATCGGCATCACACTTCTGCTGATGTGTGGGTGTATGTCACTCCTGTCTTGCGTCGGGCAGTGCACTTGCACTGGGACACAGCTATTTCCATGGCGTGGCATGGGGAGGTTCTCAATCACCGTGTGTAGCTGGGTCTTGGAAGAAGTGTCACCTTGCATCCATACGTGTCCTGGGCATGTAGCACATGCCTGACTCCCTATGTGGCATGTGTGTATTGCCAGATTTACATGTGCTCAGTAGACATGAGTTGTTCTCGTAGTGCACTCACTCTTCCTTGTCACTTCCAAATTACTGCAGAGCGCCTCCTGTTGCCCGAAGAATTCCAGACTTGGCTACCATGCAGGAGAATGACAGGATCCGGCTCTACCGCTTCACCCAACCGTTGATTCTGGAGCTGACGGCGAGACTGGCACCACACCTGCAACCGCAGCACAGGTATCCTACGGCACTGACACCCCAGCTGAAGGTAATGGCTGCCCTACATTTTCTGGCCACGGGTACCTTCCAAAATACCATAGCTCATGTTGGTGACATGTCCCAGAGCATGTTCAGCGGTGTGCTGCATGATTTCTTGGAGGCCATGTTGATTCACCTGGATGACTTCATCAAGTTCCCAACCCCTGAACAGATGACTGAGGTCAAGCGTGGATTCTATGCCCTGGGAGGGATGCCCCATGTCATTGGGTCCATAGATGGGACACATGTAGGTTTGGTACCACCACACGCACGGGAGGTGGCGTACCGCAATCGGAAGCACTACCACTCCATCAATGCCCTTGTGGTGTGTCTGTCCAATATGGTGATTTCACATGTCTGTGCTCGTTTCCCAGGATCAGCACACGATGCCTACATCATGAGGCGTAGCGGGATGCCTGATATGATGATGCAGCTGCGCAACGAACGGGCATGTGTTGTTGGTGGGTACAGTCTGTCTGTCCTGTATTCTGTATAGCCGACCAGCACGACCGCTACACCAGTTCTAACGATGTCCATGTGCTTCCCATGTAGGGGACGCTGGCTATCCCAACATGCCTTGGCTGCTGACACCTCTCCGCAACCCCATCACGCCGGCCCAGCTCCGCTATAACACCGCCCATGGCCGGACAAGGCGAGTGATAGAGAGGACGTTTGGCATGCTGAAGAGCCGATTCCGGTGCCTCCACAAGACCGGCAGTGCACTCCCTTATGCCCCGGCGAAGGTCTGCAAGATCTTCATGGTCTGCTGCATGCTGCACAACATGGCAGTTGAAAGAGCTGTGCCACTCATCCTGAATCAACATGACGAGGACCATCCACCCGTGGAGGACGAAGGGCTTGGCAATGGGGCTAGTGATGTGGAGGATGTGGAGCCGCAAGAGGACATCCGGACTCGGCTCATACGCGACTTCTTTGCTTAGTGGTGAGTACCAGGGTCTGAGTGTGCACGCATTGGTCCCCGTGTGGCATGCGTTGTGATGTGTGTCTCCACCTGCATGTATGGCACGTGGGTCAGAGGTGTGTGTGGGTGTGTCACTGGAGTGATGGTGGCAGTGATGGTAGTATTTGTTCCAAGCGTACATATCCTGAAATCGGAGGTGTGTGTGCAGAGTCCACCCAGCAGTGCCCTGAGACAGGAGGGGTGTGTGCAGAGTCCTCCCAGCAGTGCCCTGAGACAGGAGGGGTGGGGGCCTATCACTCCCAGCAGTGCCCTGAGACAGGAGGGGTGGGGGCCTATCACTCACAGCAGTGCCCTGAGACAGGAGGGGTGGGGGCCTATCACTCCCAGCAGTGCCCTGAGACAGGAGGGGTGGGGGCCTATCACTCCCAGCAGTGCCCTGAGACAGGAGGGGTGTGTGCAGAGTCCTCCCAGCAGTGCCCTGAGACAGGAGGGGTGGGTGCCTATCACTCCCAGCAGTGCCCTGAGACAGGAGGGGTGTGTGCAGAGTCCTCCCAGCAGTGCCCTGAGACAGGAGGGGTGTGTGCAGAGTCCTCCCAGCAGTGCCCTGAGACAGGAGGGGTGTGTGCAGAGTCCTCCCAGCAGTGCCCTGAGACAGGAGGGGTGGGTGCCTATCACTCCCAGCAGTGCCCTGAGACAGTGCACAGGCAAGGTCCCACAACCTGTTACACACCACCCCCACACATGATGCTACAGTCATTGTTCTCGTGGACAAAGCGCCACCCTACATTACCTTGTGAAGGAGTGACTACACACAGACCAGGGAGCACATTGCAAGGAGGGGAAGGGTGGCAGGGGCACAGCGCTATACTGGGGCAAACAGGATCTGCACAGCACCCTTAAACCCTGCCAGTGAATTCATGCTACTGTGCCCTTACAAATGCCGGTGACACACAACAAACACACATGTACCTACCCCCTTCCGGCTGCTGCATCGCCTGTAAGCGCCTCTCCAGGTCTGGAAAGACCACCGGCAGCACACGCCTGTGGAGGTGGCTCAGACGGCGGCGGCCGCGGTTCTTGTGGCTCTCAGGTGAGTCCCCCAGCAGGAGCCGTGCAATCCTCCGCGTCCAGCACCGGATATCCTGCCAGCGTTTCCTCACCTGGGGCAGGCTCCGCCTCTGACCATCCACACCCCTCACCGCACTGACGGCGATCAGCCAGATCTGCTCCTTGGCAGTGGCGCCTACCTGTGAGGAGGAACAAGTGACACCACATCAATACACCAGCCACATGTCACAGAGAGACATATGGGTACAAATTAGCTGGTTACAACAAGGCATGTCATGCAGCCAACGCATTGCACCTTTGTCATAGGGACATCATCCCCTGGTGAGGGAAAAAGCAGTACGTGCCACAGTGGGTACACAGGTGGAATGATGGCAATGTCACAATCAATGATCAAGGCTCACACTGTGCATCACACCCACCCCTCCTGTCTCAGGGCACTGCTGGGAGTGATAGGCCCCCACCCCTCCTGTCTCAGGGCACTGCTGGGAGTGATAGGCCCCCACCCCTCCTGTCTCAGGGCACTGCTGTGAGTGATAGGCCCCCACCCCTCCTGTCTCAGGGCACTGCTGGGAGTGATAGGCCCCCACCCCTCCTGTCTCAGGGCACTGCTGGGAGTGATAGGCCCCCACCCCTCCTGTCTCAGGGCACTGCTGTGAGTGATAGGCCCCCACCCCTCCTGTCTCAGGGCACTGCTGGGAGTGATAGGCCCCCACCCCTCCTGTCTCAGGGCACTGCTGGGAGTGATAGGCCCCCACCCCTCCTGTCTCAGGGCACTGCTGGGAGACATCAGGCACCCCCCCCCTGGGACCCCCCCGACAGTACATGGCATGTGTGTTACACCTGGACGCAATGGCAGAAGTCACAGTCACAACATAGGGACAGTCTGTGGCAGTGGCCTATGCACTCACCTGATACCCTGGTCGCCCATACAGCATGGAGTACTGTGGGAGGATCACATCCAGCAGAGCCATGTTCTCCTCCAGGGTGAATGGCTGTGTCCTCTCCACAGCCCTTGACAGGGTTCCAGGGAATCAGTCGCAGCAGCTGGGTCGACGAATGCAAAGATGTGCAGGCAAGTGCTCCCTCATGGGACCTGGCTGCCTTATATGTGCCCTTCTGCCCAGTCTCATGCACAGGAGTACAGAGTGATTGGTCACTCACATTTGCATCCTATGTTTCCACCAATCACTTCAAACCTAGCAGTCTGTGGGTTCTCTATCGGTTTCATTCTCCTGCATGATGTCAGCCCCACAAACACATTGCAACAAAGTAGAAGAATTCCAACTGACTTCTGCTGTGCACCTTCCAGAACAATTTCGAATTTTGAACTTGGTCTCCATGACAACCAGCATGCATGTAGGCCTTAATACTTGTCCCCTATGTAATTTGGAGCATCACACACAGGTACGATGCGTTTCGGGGCCCTAGGGCACCCCAAATGCATGGCAACGGCCCGTACATGCATGCCTACGCTCTCCATCACTATGGGTCTGCACGCGTATGCGTACCCGTAGTGTTACGGACCGTACACACGCATGTACGCTCTCTATCACTATGGGTCTGCACGCGTATGCGTACCCGTAGTGTTACGGACCGTACACACGCATGTACGCTCTCTATCACTATGGGTCTGCACGCGTATGCGTACCCGTAGTGTTACGGACCGTACACACGCATGTACGCTCTCTATCACTATGGGTCTGCACGCGTATGCGTACCCGTAGTGTTACGGACCGTACACACGCATGTACGCTCTCTATCACTATGGGTCTGCACGCGTATGCGTACCCGTAGTGTTACGGACCGTACACACGCATGTATGCTCTCTATCACTATGGGTCTGCACGCGTATGCGTACTCCTAGTGATATTGAGCGTACATGCGAGTGTACGGTCCGTACCACTACGGGTACGCATACGCGTGCAGACCCATAGTGATAGTGAGCGTACATGCGTGTGTACGGTCCGTACCACTACGGGTACGCATACGCGTGCAGACCCATAGTGATAGTGAGCGTAGATGCGAGTGTACGGTCCGTACCACTACGGGTACGCATACGCGTGCAGACCCATAGTGATAGTGAGCGTAGATGCGAGTGTACGGTCCGTACCACTACGGGTACGCATACGCGTGCAGACCCATAGTGATAGTGAGCGTAGATGCGAGTGTACGGTCCGTACCACTACGGGTACGCATACGCGTGCAGACCCATAGTGATAGGGCCGTACACACGCATCTACGCTCACTATCACTATGGGTCTGCACGCGTATGCGTACCCGTAGTGCTACGGACCGTACAAATGCCTGTACGCTCGCCATCACGATGGGTACACATACGGCAGCACTCCCACAGTGATTTGGGAACATGCACAGGCCCTCTCAGCAGCAGTACGGCGGTTTTTACACATCACTGTGGTGATAGGCGACACACATGTAGGAATAGGGCGGACATACTTGTCCATGGATGGACATACTTGTCCAGGAATGGACATCAAGGCATCGTCTGTGCATTACTACATGTGTGGGGCACAGGTGTCACAGGCTGTGATGTGGAACATGCCTCCTGAGTGGAGAAGGCACCAGATGTATGATGAGATGTGTACATGTGTACTGTGTGAGGGTGCAATGTGTGCCAGGCATGCCCTTGACTCCTTTGACATGTGTGCATGTGGGACTGCGCACTTGGGGTGAGTGTCACTGGCATGGCACGGACACCAACACACGGAAGTGTCCCATGATGCCCGGTACAGGGGTCATGACACATGACTTGTCACTACCCACAGTGCACAATGTGACTATGTCATATATGTGTCCTGGATTTACATCAGGTTGATGTTGTAGCACCCTCAAAAGCTGCAGCCGTTGCAGCAACCAACATGTGGCTGTGTGTAGATTGTCATTGCACACTGTTCCCAACACCATGCCACATGTGTTATCGATGTGAGGTGCACATGTATGCATGGGACACGGAGTAGCGTGACAAGGCCATGTCAGCAAACTCACAAGGAATGTGTGGTGAGTCATGACATGTGCACCTTCATGGCAAGGTGTGTGGGCTGGACTAGTGTAATGTCATGTGACCTGTGGCTCCAGTGTCCCGCTACCAGTCTCTGCAATCGGCATCACACTTCTGCTGATGTGTGGGTGTATGTCACTCCTGTCTTGCGTCGGGCAGTGCACTTGCACTGGGACACAGCTATTTCCATGGCGTGGCATGGGGAGGTTCTCAATCACCGTGTGTAGCTGGGTCTTGGAAGAAGTGTCACCTTGCATCCATACGTGTCCTGGGCATGTAGCACATGCCTGACTCCCTATGTGGCATGTGTGTATTGCCAGATTTACATGTGCTCAGTAGACATGAGTTGTTCTCGTAGTGCACTCACTCTTCCTTGTCACTTCCAAATTACTGCAGAGCGCCTCCTGTTGCCCGAAGAATTCCAGACTTGGCTACCATGCAGGAGAATGACAGGATCCGGCTCTACCGCTTCACCCAACCGTTGATTCTGGAGCTGACGGCGAGACTGGCACCACACCTGCAACCGCAGCACAGGTATCCTACGGCACTGACACCCCAGCTGAAGGTAATGGCTGCCCTACATTTTCTGGCCACGGGTACCTTCCAAAATACCATAGCTCATGTTGGTGGCATGTCCCAGAGCATGTTCAGCGGTGTGCTGCATGATTTCTTGGAGGCCATGTTGATTCACCTGGATGACTTCATCAAGTTCCCAAACCCTGAACAGATGACTGAGGTCAAGCGTGGATTCTATGCCCTGGGAGGGATGCCCCATGTCATTGGGTCCATAGATGGGACACATGTAGGTTTGGTACCACCACACGCACGGGAGGTGGCGTACCGCAATCGGAAGCACTACCACTCCATCAATGCCCTTGTGGTGTGTCTGTCCAATATGGTGATTTCACATGTCTGTGCTCGTTTCCCAGGATCAGCACACGATGCCTACTTCATGAGGCGTAGCGGGATGCCTGATATGATGATGCAGCTGCGCAACGAACGGGCATGTGTTGTTGGTGGGTACAGTCTGTCTGTCCTGTATTCTGTATAGCCGACCAGCACGACCGCTACACCAGTTCTAACGATGTCCATGTGCTTCCCATGTAGGGGACGCTGGCTATCCCAACATGCCTTGGCTGCTGACACCTCTCCGCAACCCCATCACGCCGGCCCAGCTCCGCTATAACACCGCCCATGGCCGGACAAGGCGAGTGATAGAGAGGACGTTTGGCATGCTGAAGAGCCGATTCCGGTGCCTCCACAAGACCGGCGGTGCACTCCCTTATGCCCCGGCGAAGGTCTGCAAGATCTTCATGGTCTGCTGCATGCTGCACAACATGGCAGTTGAAAGAGCTGTGCCACTCATCCTGAATCAACATGACGAGGACCATCCACCCGTGGAGGACGAAGGGCTTGGCAATGGGGCTAGTGAAGTGGAGGATGTGGAGCCGCAAGAGGACATCCGGACTCGGCTCATACGCGACTTCTTTGCTTAGTGGTGAGTACCAGGGTCTGAGTGTGCACGCATTGGTCCCCGTGTGGCATGCGTTGTGATGTGTGTCTCCACCTGCATGTATGGCACGTGGGTCAGAGGTGTGTGTGGGTGTGTCACTGGAGTGATGGTGGCAGTGATGGTAGTATTTCCCCAGTCATAATTGTGACCTAGCATGTTGTCATCCATACATGTGTCGAGTAACTGCACATGCAAGTGGCTGTGCTTTTTGTGGCTGACTTCTTGTGTGTCTCTCTTCCCCAGGTACCTGCGCATGCCGTTTGCTGGTTGCATTGTTGTGGCACTGCTATTCCTCATGGATATGACATCGTGGGCTGACTCAGCGTTACAGGCACGGACACGTTTGGAAGTCTCCATGGGGTAAGGGATGCATCTGGGGTGTATTGGGTGTGGCAGTTGTTCACGATGTGTGCACACTGGCCCGGTCGGGGTTTGGTTCCTCTGCAGACATGTGGCATCCCCATGGGACACGACATGCAGCTGGGTACACCTGAATAGATGGGCTGCCTGGTTGTCAGTCATCAGTGATGGGATAGTGGATTGTGATGATGGCATCAATGTGTGTGACACTGCCCTCGGACATATACGGTTAACATTGTCTTGACATGGCGTGGGACTTCCACATCAGCGGATGTATGGTGTATGGCAGGCTCTCCGTGAGCAGCTGTGGGTGTTTAGCTGTTAGCCGACGCTTGTGTGCCAGTTCCCTGGCTATCACGCATTTGTGCTGCAGAAGGGGGGTGCCAGTGTTGGAGCCACATGTTACTCCACATGATGTGTTCATGTGTACTTCAAGTTGCCTCTGCAATCCCAAAAACATGACTAATAAAGGTGTCCCTATGCCTCCAAGGTGCCTCTTCTCAGTCAATGCTGGTGTGTTGGCACGGTGCATCCTGCATGTCTGGCATGGTATTCCCTGATTGTGGCTATGTGTCAATGTTTCGAGTGGCAAGATGCAAGCTGTGTGTGTGTGCTGAGACTGTGTATTGGGCATGATGTCCATGACTGTGTGGGTATTGTGACATGTGCCATCCCCATGCATCCAACGTTGTCCATGACCCCATTCTCTGCATCCACCGGACTCAAGCTTGCAGGACATGGTTCTGCCACCTGTCTACACATACCTGGGTGCCCCCCAGGACACGGGCCAGGATCCCTGACCTCTGCGCATGACTGTTGCTGTACTCAATGTGTCTGTCAGCACGGTTGTTCGGCCACCCCCTCAGCTGGTTCTGACCATCACGGGTGTGTATGGTGCTCCATGTCTGTCTTGCCTAATAAACTGTGACCCATGTGTCCTGTGCCAGACTCAGGCCCCAGGGTGTGGATGGTTGAAGTGAACAGATGACTCAGGCATGTTTAGACTGTACAAGACACATGTTAGGTAATAATGCTACCAGCAGGCATCTACTCTTAATAGTGTGATTTATTATTGGGGGGGGGGGGGGACAAAGTGAGGGGCTTTCCGGGATTAGGGAATCCAAAGTTCAGTAGGGGAGTTGGTGTCCTTGCCATTGGAAATCCTCAGAGTCCATGCCACAGTCTTTGTCAACATTGGTCAGCCAGTGACCAGCAGGGCCATGTGGCAGAGAATGTCTCTTGATGCTGTGATGCTGTTGCTCCAGTGGGCCAGGTGCCAGGCCAGGTGTCCTGGGAGATGGTGATGTAGCAGCCACCCTCACGGTCCTTTCCGTGGACGACCCGGCTTCCTGCGGGGAACCTCAGCAGCACGCCGTGACGACGTCTGGGATGCTCCGTCGGATGTTTCCTCCTCCTCCTCATGATCCCTCCCTGTGGGTGGTGATGTTCTCCGCCTTCTGGCACAGGGAGGGTCGGCCATGGTGTCGGCCATCCGACGGAGTTCAGCGTGAATCCCCTGGGACGCCGTCACTTGCTCAGCCTGTCTGTCCTCCATCCTCCGTTGGTGTAGCTGTAGACAGGCTATTAGCTCCGCATGTTGCTGGGCCTGCTGGACCTTGATCCCCTCGAGGACGGACACAACCTGGGCCATGCCCGTGGTGTCCTGCCGGTATGAGTCCAGGATGTTACGGACATGGGAAAATACCGGATCCCCAGCCAACTGGTCAGGCTCGCGCCTCCGCCGTCCTCCACTCCCACCACCCCTGCCCACTTGCGTCTGGCCTGCACTTGTGGGAACATCGGGTCTCCGGGACCCCTGAGGGGTGGCATTGGCGTTGTCGCCTGCCTCCTCCTGGGTGCCCGGGACACGGTGTCCCTCCTGGCGAGCCTGGCTGCATTGTGGTGTTGGGGCAGGGATCCTGGGTGTCTCCTGGGATGTGGCAGGAGTGGGGGTGGTGGTTGGCACGGTTGTACCTGACGCAGGTGCTGCAGGTGGTTGGACACCAGAGGGGCCAGGTCGGTCGGGGTCGTCCGCAGAGTGGTGAGTGTGGTCGCTGCCGGTGGGATCGGTCTCCTGCAGATCCGGGTCCTGTGAGTGTTCCCCCCCAGTGTTGGGGGGTGCAGCACGACGTTGACCTGTGTGTGAGAGAGAAAATGTTAATTTTGATCCATGCAACATCCATGTTTCATCCATTACAAAGTTGGCACATTTCCTCTTGGAATTAGGATCTGTCTTGCATTCCACTCACAGTGCACTTGTGCATGGGTGTGTCCCTTGGGCACCAATTTGGCCCCTTTAACTATGTGTGGCACAGTCTTACTTGCTGCGTCAAGTGTGACTGCAGTCAGCAGTGGAGTGTGCATGTGTGGCGAGCCATGCATTTGCGCCTTCCTTGTAGCACTGTACATGTGCACATGGAGTGGATCCACACACTTATATGATGCAGGTGGCTGTCCTTGTGCTCGTGTACAGGTTGTGACATGGCCCTGCGTTTTGCCATGATGAAGAGGGGGGGTTCTGGCACTGGCCACCCTTGTCTACATGCACGCAGTCCACCTGCTGACGAGCAGACATTCCCACACACCAAAGGACTGATTTGCTCTCCCTGTGTCTCCCTCCTTCTCTGTCCCCCTCTCCCTCCCTCTCTGTCCCCCTCTCCCTCCCTCTGTGTGTCAGCCTCCTCCCTCTGTCCATCTTCCTGTGTCTCCCTCCCTCTCTGTCCCCCTCTCCCTCCCTCTCTGTCCCCCTCTCCCTCCCTCTGTGTGTCAGCCTCCTCCCTCTGTCCGTCTCCCTCCCTCTCAGTCCCCCTCTCCCTCCCTCTGTGTCCCCCTCTCCCTCCCTCCGTGTGTCACCCTCTGTCACCTTGGCCCAGATTCCTGGGCACACACTGTTAGCAGATCTTTGAGTGGCCCTTGGCCTGTTGATGTGAGTTTGTTTCTGATCTCCAGGCACCCATTTTGTCTGCTGTATGTCTGTGCGCTGCTGCTGTGGTGGTGTGTGCTGCCACTCTTTCACAATGTTGGCTGTTCATTAGCTGCTGTCATGTGCAAAACAGTGCCTTCACCCCCATGTGTTGATGCAAGGCGTCCGCCATTTGCTGGCAAGTCATTCCTGTGTTGGGACACAGTGTTTGTCTAGCTGTGACCTAGGCCATATGGGCAGAGGGCATTGTTGTCTGCTTTGGAGTCGCACTATGTGATTCTTGGTGCCCAGCCTCCCGCCATCCGGGTTACCGTGTCATGTGTTGTTGTCTTCTGTGGCCTGTGACTTGAAATTGTCCAGCTGGGTGCATGGGGCATGGTGGCAGCAGTGGCATGTGCCTGCTCATGGAGTGTGGTTGAGTCATGCGATGGCTTGTGGTGGTTGCGTGCCTGTTATTAATTTTGGTTGTGGTTGCAGTTCCCCCCATGTGAGGTGCGTTGTTTGTGTACTCACCCGGGTCTCGGAGTCCTTCTACTCCTTCAACTGCCTCCACCGGCAGTATGGCCATCACCCTCTCCTCCCAGGGATGGTACTGTACGGCTCTGCGGGAGGGCCCTCCTCCGGTGGCGTTGGCCTGGTCGTGTTCCTCCTGCCTCTTGGCTCTGACCCTCCTCCGCAGATCGTACCACCTGTTCTGGCAATCCTGCTTGGTCCTCCTGGTGTCCGCAACAGCATTCACAGCATCGACGATGGTCTGCCACATGGCTGTTTTGGCTGCCTGGCTGGTGCTTCTGACCAATGTTCCAAAGATCTGTGGCTCGACTCTGAGGATTTGATCAACAAGGACCTCCAACTCTCGGTGACTGAACTTTGGATTCTTGGTAGTGGGCATGGTGAGGGATGTGGGTGGGGATGGTGTGGGTGTGGGGGGTGTGTGGATGTTGGGGGGGGGTGTGGATGGTTGTGTGTGTGTGTGAATGTGATGAGAGGGTGTTTGTGAGGGTGGTCGTGTGAAGGTGTGCAAGTGTAAGATGTGGTGTTGCTTGTAGTCTGGTTCTGTGGTGTCTGGCAGCAGTGAGTCTGTTGCAAAGGCTCATGGTTTGTGTGTGTGGGCCCTTTTCATTGGTCCATGGGTGGGTGTGGCAGTGTTTGAATTTTGGGTGGGTGTGTTATAAGGAGTGGTGGTGTATTGGGCCTCTGTTTGTTTTTGACAGTTGCAGGTCAGTGATTGTGTTATTTTAGTGGTTGTTGGCCATGTTTAGTGGCTGTGTGCCTTTCGAATGGTGTATTCTTGTGTTGTTTTGTTTTGTCCTTGTTGTGTACGTGCGTTTTGAGCGTGTGTACGGTGTGTACATGGGCCATTTGGTTGTACGATTATGTCCTTGTGTGTGGCTTTGTACGACTCGTACATGCGGTTGTGATGTTGGGGCATGGGGTGCGCTCCGTACTTAGGAGGTTGTGTTGGGGGTGCGCCAGGAACGTACTGGGGTGTAGGTACACGGGGGTATGACACGTACTGGGGTGGGGGTGCGACTGGAACGTACTGGGGTGTACATAGACGGTGGTACGACACGTACAGGGGTGGGGTGGTGTACATTGACGGTGGTACGACACGTACTGGGGTGGGGGTACGACTGGAACGTACTGGGGTGTACATAGACGGTGGTACGACACGTACAGGGGTGGGGGGGTGTACATTGACGGTGGTACGACACGTACTGGGGTGGGGGTACGACTGGAACGTACTGGGGTGTGGGTAGACGGGGCTATGACACGTACTGGGGTGGGGGTGTGGCTCGAACGTACTGGGGTGTAGGTACACGGGGGGTACGACACGTACTGGGGTGGGGGTGCGACTGGAACATACTGGGGTGTACATAGACGGTGGTACGACACGTACAGGGGTGGGGGGGTGTACATTGACGGTGGTACGACACGTACTGGGGTGGGGGTGTGGCTCGAACGTACTGGGGTGTAGGTACACGGGGGGTACGACACGTACTGGGGTGGGGGTGCGACTGGAACGTACTGGGGTGTACATAGACGGTGGTACGACACGTACAGGGGTGGGGGAGTGTACATTGACGGTGGTACGACACGTACTGGGGTGGGGGGGTGTACATTGACGGTGGTACGACACGTACTGGGGTGGGGGTGCGACTGGAACGTACTGTGGTGTACATAGACGGTGGTACGACACGTACAGGGGTGGGGGGGGTGTACATTGACGGTGGTACGACACGTACAGGGGTGGGGGGGTGTACATTGACGGTGGTACGACACGTACTGGGATGGGGGTGCGACTGGAACGTACTGGGGTGTACATAGACGGTGGTACGACACGTACAGGGGTGGGGGGGTGTACATTGACGGTGGTACGACACGTACTGGGGTGGGGGTACGACTGGAACGTACTGGGGTGTACCTAGACGGGTGGGGGTATACATATACGGGGGGTACGTGTCGGACGTACGGGGGCTGGGGGGAGTGTTGGGCGCGTATGCGGGCACATGTCTCCATGGTTGCTATGGGTGTTCGGTGCGGACGGTGTTTTTTCCATACGGTTGTACGCTCGGACGCACGGGATGGATCGTGATTCCTCGGTCGGACTTGGATTTTTACGTTTGTAAGGTAAATCGTCCGAGGACGTGTCGGACACATTTTCCGACCCGAGGACGTGTGGGGAATGATTCCCAGTGCGGTTCGTATGGACTTTTTACCATGCGAATCGTGATTGCCAGTTCGTACGGCACTTGTACGATTCGTACGGTAATAAGACCCGATACGAGTCGCACGGGGGAATTTTTTACCGGATCGTGATCGGCACCATAATGTCTAAAGACTTAGGGGCAGATTTATGAGCCCCTTGCGCCTCATTTACGCCGCCGTTGCGTCACGTTGTAAAGCCCTGCGCCACATGTAGGCGTTCTGGAGCAGGGGGGGCGTTCTGGCGCAGGAACGCCTCTTAAAAGTGGCTGAGTGAAATCTACAAGATTTCACTCAGTCACTTTTAAGGCCATGCTGCGTCAAAACCCTGCGCCTGCTTGAAGCAGGCGTAAGGATTGACGCAGCATGTAAGGGCTCGGGCACCCCCGAGCCTTGCTGGAGCTGGGTCGCGTTCGCGACGCAACTCCAGCAATGCGCCGCCTTTCCGACAGGAGATGCGTCACGCATCTGCCCATCCGAGTGCCACGGTGCGCCGCATTGTAAATGCGGCGCATCAATGGTGGCGCACAGGTGGGCAGATGCGTCGCAACTCTTCTGGCGCATCTCTGCTGATTAGCAGAGATGCGCCAGACGTCATAAATCTGCCCCTAAGAATTTGAGTAGAAGATCACCTCATGGTCAGCTTGTCTAAATCATCACCTAACAATTCCTAGTTTACGTGGCATCAAATTATCCAAACGTTCTGATTAAGTTCCACTCATGATTTAATTATCATGTCATTTCTGTAGTTTGTTCTAGGTTACCTTAATGTAACCCTCTACTTGAACCCCGGGGGAGGGATTTATAAACCTTTTGTGCTATGCAGGCAGCGCACCAAAGTTGCTGCTTTGTGAAAGGGGAAGAAAGAAGTTCAGAGAGATATTAAAGTGACCTACTACAGCTCTCATCCCCTGAGCTGGCACATAAGTAGGTAGACATACGCCATGCACAACTGTGGCACCTTGGTGCAAATATGTGTCTGCAATGTCTAGCATGGGTTCTGTATTGAAATTATATTAAGCCAGTACCAAACGCTATGCCAAGACCTTTTCTATACTATGTGCAATGATTGTAATGTTTTGTGAAATTAAAAGAATTCTACAACTTTTCACATGCTTAAACAAAGCTTTAATTTTTTATGCAAAACCCGGTATGACTGTCTTAATAGATCAGGCGTTGTGTCTAAAACTAAGAGTCGCAGCATTGTACCGTCCAAGTATCTTCCTGGTAACACCCTCCTTACGCAAAGTGGTTAAAAGGAGTGCTGAGTTAACCCATTCAGAGTCTCTTCACAATGACGGCACCTTTTGCTAGTTTTGTCAGCCCTGCCCCTCCCACTAAGGAGTATTCCTTAAAAAAAAATGCAATTGTCAATCTGGATCTTTTTCTTTTTTTAATTGCCTTTATTGGTTTTCAAATATAACAAACAATTCAGTCAGTCAAAATCACTTTAATCGGTTATTCAAAGACATAAAAGCATGGTTAAAATACCCATCACATAACCAAATATTATACAAATCCATCATAGGTAAATACAATATATAAAATATATATTAAAAAAGGGGTCATTTATACATTAACTAACTTATATTATAAAATGCATATAGCATAAAAAGACTCATTACAACATTTTAAGATAATAAAAAGTCGAAACCCATAAGCCCGCACTCATATTATTTCCTTCTTTTCCTTGCTCTGACTGCAGCAGCTAAGAGGCTAGTGATATAAAAATGTTCACAGGGGCTATTCAACATCTACAGAAAGGTTAGGGCCGGCCTAACCTGCAGGAAGCCTTTGTCCTTTAAGATCAGGAAAATAAAGTGCTTGCGAATCTGCAGATAGTGGTCGCAAAACATGACAAAGTGCAAAGTACCTTGCCTCGAGAAATTATCGCAGGAGCATGCTTCCATATCCTCTATCTTTCTCCAGCCCAACGGTTCAGCTAATAAAAAATGCAAGAGGTTAAACCTCAATTTCATGAAAAGAAAGGGGTGTTGAGGCTTATTGACTGTAGCCAAATAGGGCTCCATAAAGTAAGAGGTTTTTCAAATCTGATGAGCACGGACAGTGGGTTTCGATAATTCTGTGGCCTCCCTTTCTACGGATGCTAAGCAAAGAAATGAGGTCTTGGCCCACACCAGGTCTTTTTTGCATATTCTTTCATGGTTGTCAAAAACCTCTGGTCGGCCAAGCATCATTTCTATGCTTTCCACATATCTCAGCCATGGAATGTTACTAGCCCTATCTAGTGCCATACAATCTCGAATGATCTCTTGATTTAACACTAACTCCGGATTGCACCAGATTGAAATCCATTTGAGAAAAGGGGACATTTTAGTTAAATCAGCCACATAACCAATACCCAGTTCTTCATGAGGTATATACGAAGATATAGATTGGGGGCTTTGAGCAGACTTTTTTAAAATTTATTTTCCACAATTTGAAGCTCAGTGCAATTTTTATAGCCCCAAATTTCGGAACCATAGTTTGCAATGGCGATACACTTACATTTATATATTTTTAACATTGCCATTTGGCACCCAACCTTCGAGCAAAGTCGAGGTACTGCACTAGTGGATCGTGCTATAGAATTTCTCTTCGCCCTCCTTTGTGGGGCTTATGAACAACTATCATCAAATAGAACAGCTAAACAATCCCCTACCCTTAAACGAGGGGATACCCATGCCAACTTGTGCCGTAGTTGGAAGAGCCAGACCAAAGTCGGCTAGAACATCCTCTAAATATTCACCTTGAGGGGAATGTTTGAAATGAGTCTCAAAATTTTCTCCTGGCCAAAACACCTGCCATTTTTTGTTGCACAAATGAATGTTAAACTTACCAAGTAAGATAATCGAAAACTGGGTTACTTGCTTCTCCCTATATGAAACTAAAAAGTGATTTAGGCTGCATAAGTGCTCATTTATAGATACCTTTTCAAATGAGTTATAGAAATTAAGAACAAGTATTTTCTGAGCCTGTGGGGGGTTAACCTCGACCGCTAAACAATTAGCAGACCCTGTATCTAATTTACAATGACTACCCCTCAGAAAATTTGTGTTAGTAGGCCGCCCCTGAAGAGGCCAGCAACCTAGGGTCGCACAGCCTCCACGTAAATTGAGTACCCGTCCAGCCAGAGTAAATTATCAGACTCCCAGGTTTCTTGAAATCCCAGTATATCATGCTCCCTCACCAGATCCAGCCACACTGGGTCGTCCCGCTAATTCTTTAGGCCAGCTAAGTTCCAACTTAAACATTTTCAGAATTTCAGGCCCTCTTTCTACAACCCTTATGCTCAGACTAAGAGTGGTCTTACTCGGATGGGTCTGTGCCATTCAATAATGACAAGCTGCTGAGAATCACATCACAGAGCAAGTCAAGAGAGCACAATAGCAGGAAAGAAATGTTGTCACAATAAGCAAATGTTGAAGATCATAGATCAGAATAATCGTTGTATATAATTATAATGTGGATAAGTGTAATATAGATGGCAAGGAATCAGTCATTGAAGCGAAAGGGGACTTGATTTCAGTCAGTAAAATCATGATCGAGGGTGCAAAGGTATTCGCGTAAAGGTTGCCAATTATCTCTGGGGAGAGATGTGGGGGTTGAAGAAGGGCATACTCTTCACTAACGTTGTCACAATATTTCATTCTTTTAAGCCACTCCAAGTAAGGTTTTTTTGTTGTTGCTCCAATGGAGCGTGATCTCACTCTTGGCTATTAGGAAGGCTATTGAGGTGAGTTGGCACAAAGAACGTGGTATGTCCCTGGTGTACCTTAAGAGGGCAAGGAGAGGATTGGGTGTAAGCACTATATTTGCCATGGCTGAGACATGGGTGAATACAGAAACCAAATATACAGCTATCACTGGGCACGTCCATTTTAGGTGTGCAAAATCTGCTCCCGGAGAGTGGGACTTAAGACAGAGGTTGGACCTATTGGTGTAGAATTTGGCTATATCTGAGGGGGAGAGGTAAATACGATGGAGAAATTTAAAATGTTATAGTTTATGCCTATGATTAATCGAAATATATTGAATCTGTGAGCAACAGTACAACCCTATCTTATCTGTGAGAGGGATTCCCAATACCTCCGCCCACACCTCCCCTTCACACAATAGGAAGCACATAGGCAGGGATCTTTACCCGGTTTTAGCAATAGTGTAAGAACAGCTTCACGTAGCGAGGGAGGTAATGTACCAGCAGTCAAGGATATACTATACAGTGTTTGTCAGGAATCGGAGGCCCCATAGGCGAACGCGCCTACCTAGCGTATAAACTACATATCCCAGCAGCCTCCGGGGCCCGGAAGTGGACGTCCTTATAACGGCGTCATACCCGGCCGGAGGTGTGCGTTATTCACTTACTCGTAGAGAGGTCGCCTTACGAAGCGGAGAAGCGTTGCGGAGACGGTCGACGGTGAACACCCGAGTCCCGAACTTCCGACGGACGGACACCACCGGCGGCTGCAACGAAGATCCCGGAGCAGGTAGGAAAGGTCCCTGGCTCCTCGTACTCTGTTGGCAGCAAGGCGACCTATATCCATACCGCAGAGGGGCGGTATTTGTCCTGTTTGCACCATAGGAGGTGCACCTGCTGGACTTCTGTTTAGGTGTCCAAACCCCTACAAACCCCCGCTTCACCCCGAGAAGGAGAGGCTCTGCCACTGGGCACTAGGGGACGGGGGCATATCTGAGACTAGCTCGGCTGAGCTGTCAGACATCGGGTGTCCTCACACCTAACTGATTATCAGGGGAGAGCGCGAGAGGCGTATTTTCCCGCGAGGAGGTGCTCCTGGTGCAGTTAACCAGGGAGTGTCTTAACCTACTAAGTCACGACATTTGGCGTGTTGATCCTCACGTGGTAAAGGAGCGCTACCACTGTAAGAACGCCGGCGGCAGTTCTACACCGTGGAAGCCTCTGGGGAGTTCTTGGAGTAGTCTATTGGTAGCATGGAACTAGGATCCCTTAGTCTGAAGAAAGACCGAGGAGAGGCCATTGCGTTGCAAGGCCGATGTTTTCGTTTTGAACCTAGAAAGCCACAGGAGAGGTCTGTGGACTGGAGAGACATGGTTTGGTGGTCCTGAGAGAGGCATCTCAGGGGTCACAGGGGAAGGACTCCCATTACACATGGTAATTGCTGGCGCTAGTGAGACCTTAATGAGAGTAGATATAAGTGTTGATCTTATATGAATGTTATCTTGTTTTGTCTTTCAGGTTCTATTCCCTGCTGTTCCTTTCCCCCCTTCCTTTTTTCCCTCACCTGATCGCCTCTGGGCTCTGTAACCTTCTGGTTGGAGTCCGGGGATATCGGGAGGTGGACCCCTGTTACGTCGCCCGGACCCTGAGGAGCTCTGTAGCCGTAACAGTGTTAAGAGGTGGGTATCTAACTGTTGATTGAAATCTTTCTAGAAGGCCTCTGTTAGGCCATCTAATCCTGATGCCTTGGAACCATCAAGAGTATCAATAGCCTGGACTATTTCCTCTATAGTGACTGGTTCACTGAGAAATTGTCGCTGACCATCTGTAAGCTAGACCATCCCAACCGCCTCAAGATAAGAATTGATCTCATAAGGGATGTCAGGCCCACAGGAGGCATAGAGGTGCTTATAATACTGTTGAAACTTGGCTAGTACTCCCTCACCGCCCAGGATTCCCAATCTAGAGTCCGCCCTAAGTTTAGTGATGTAGTCATGTAGTGAATTTGGGTACAATAGTTGTGTGAGGGTGCAACACAGGCACTCCCCCGCCCCATAGTGGTGGGCTGTGGCATGTTTCCCCAAATATGCAAGCTCCCTGTCAGCGAGGTCGCCAAACTCTGCCAACAATACGGAGCAGTGATGTAGTCGAGGATCTCCACCAGAAGTGGCGACACAATCTATATCCTGCAGATCTGCCTCAGCGCGTTGTAGTTGAAAACGAATATCATGGAGGATATCAATGTGTGTGAAGAAGATACATACTCTACGAATAAAGGCTTTGAATGCCTCTCAAGGTGGCCTGTGTCGAAACCATTCCAGTGTTCAATGCAAAATATTTGGCTGTGGATTCAAGAACGTCCCTATGGAACACTGGGTCATGAAGGACTCAATTGTGGAACCTCCATGTGCAATCCAAGCCACATCCATATGGGATCTGCAACTGGAGGAGGAAGGAACTGTGGTCAGATAGCGTCCAGTATGGTGACCTCTGATACCCAAAGGTGCACTTTAGCTGAGAAGAACCAGTAGTCCATCATTGTTTATAAGGAGAGGGGAGCGGAATAGAAAGTGAGCTCGGAAGTGGGTAGGCAGCACCTGCGCCAAGCATCTCATATCGCAAAGGTGTCTGAAATTTGTTGTGATACGCCTCAAGCCCGAGGTTTACGTTTGGGCTGTGAGCTGGTGGAATCAGTGTGTGAGCATTGTGGAATATTGAGATCACCGCCCAGTATCACATGATCAATGTCCAGACGTCCCATGTGGGCAAAACGGTCCTGAAAGAAATCGGGGTCATCTACGTTTGGAGCATAGATGTCTATCAATAAGACGTGTTTGTCTGCAAGAATATCCTGGAGGAGGATATAACAGCTATTTGGGTCCAAGTATACGAACTGTAACAGGAGAAATAACGGTGCATTCCCCAGGTTTTGGCACAGGTGAGGTCAGCGCTAAAGGGGAGGTTCATCTCCTGTAGGAAGGCGATCATGATGCCATGCCTTCAAATAGAACAATACCTGTTTCCCCTTTCACAGATTGTTAATTCAACATATAATCCATGTGATGAGGGAGAGGTCAAATGACATTTTCATATAGGGGAGTGGTATAGCAAATAAAGAGAGGGGATAAGAATGAACACATTGCAGGTGATGGTGTAAGGGGCTTGTGATGTGTCTCAGTGAGTAAACATAAATTGGCAATTGAACATTACCAAAAATAAAACATCATAACCCCAACCCCCCACCCACACCAGATAATAAGACATTCAGCGAATTCCAAAGAAAGAAAACAGAAAACAAAACAATCCCACTTATAAGAAATTGGTGTTCACCATGAGGGCGTTGCAACAACTCGGCTGGCTATGCCCTATTAATAAGAATGAAAAGTAGATAGTAATCAACCGCAAATATACAATTGTAGCATGCACAGTGAATAAAGTAGAATAGATAGTGGCACTTAAGATTAGGAACATTGTGTAGATGTCATGTAAATTCGGCTCACAAAAAGGATTGGAACAGTCACTTCAGTCCAGAATGATCTGGCGAGGATGACAGTTGATGGGTGGGAGATCCAATTTGCCTCAGAGTCGCCTGTCGATGAGAGGGAGTTTTTTACAAAAGCAGTCACATCAGCTGGTGTATCAAAGATATAGGTTTTTCCATTGTGTTCCACATGTAAACGGGCTGGGTAGAGCATTACATACCGGAGGCCTAGTTTACAAAGAGATTTCTTTACATTGCTGAATTTCTAACGGGCCTCCTGTACCATGGGGGCGAAGTCCGGATAGAGCAAGATATTGGTGCCATCTCCCAGGCCAGGCGTAGGGCACTGTCTTTGTCCTTCTAATTAAGGAGACGTGCTATGAGGTAGCGGGAGGAGTACTCTCGGGAAATCGAGGGCTGAGGGAGCAGTGATCATGTTCCAGAGCAAAAGTGGAGGAGAAACTGGGACAGTCGAACAGATCAGTGAGGACCTGCTCCACAAATGCATCTGGTCGTCCCATGTTGGTAGTTTTCACAATACTGGAAATGCAAATGTTATTTCTACAGGATCTGGCTTCAAGGTCTTCATTCCTAATTTGCAACTTGTTTCAGGATATGTTCTATCTTGTCCAAGTGTTTCTGTATAGTAGCAGTGTTATCCTCTGGTTCCGATATCCTCTCCTCTGCACCATCAATCCTCATCCCCAGCCATTCCACCATCCTGTCTGTGTGGCGACAAGGGTATCAAAACATGCGTCTATGGCATGAAAGCCCACCTTGAATTCTGCTATAATGGCTGTCATGCAGCTAGTGGTGTCAGTGTCTGGGTAGCAATCTGTTACCTCATCCATATTGGAATGAGAGCCATGACCTCTGGCAGGTTTTGCCTGATCAAATGTTAGCCTTTGCTGTTTAGGATCAGTGTGACCCATTTATGTAGGAAGGTGGGCTGCAAGAGTAAAGGTTGGGGGAAGCAGTGTTTTGTAATGATAATGAAGGCATTGCAAAGAGTTGTCTCCAAGATGGGTCCCCAGGCAGGGTGGACGTACTCGAGGGATGATACTGTCAGTAGAGAGGAACAGAATCAAAAGCAACAAGGCCTCTTCTTGGGGATCACAGAGCGTCCGGCAAGCACAATGGGGATATAGGGAACCCTTTGAGCCTAAAAGGGGCCAAAACAAAGACAGTGAAGTGGCATTTGGAATGAGAATATAGTACAGGCCATACAGATATAAATGTAGGTAAGTGAAACATGTGGACATACACTGGACCAGCTTAATTCAGAAACCATGTATAAAGGTGTCATTGTGTTGATAACTTTTGATAACTGTACAGTGTCTTAACAGAATCCTAGGGGCTAAGGGAGCATCCCCAGAGAGGTAGGAGGCCCGTTTCAGCAGTAAAGAGGAGGACAGAAGATGCCGCAGCCCAGGGGAGCATGGGGTTTGGTGAGCAGACAGCTGGTATCTGCATGCATGCGGAGGTGAAGCGACAAGGACGCAGCACTCAAGGGGTGGGGGAGCACTTACTGAGCTTGGTGGTATGTGGAGCGGGGCCTTCACCGGAGTAGATCCACAGTTCACAAGGTTGACCCCTATCTGGAAACGCCCACCCACATGACCCCAACAATCAGGGGAGGCCCATGGCGTCAGCGGGCCAGTGTGGGGTAGCTCAACACTAGATGCTGCCCCAGTCACCACAGGGCTCTGCAGGCCAGGCAGTGCCTCAGGTGAGGGATGGTCCACGACGAGTCCATGCATCGCCAAGCCCACCGTAATCAAGAGGCTTAATGCAGACGGCTGTATCCTCCATCCGTCGCGTGTCCGCTAGAGCTGCACAAAAGGTTGGAGGCGACTCATGGCACAGGCAAGATCAGGTGATCAGGCTCGCCAGCAGCCCCTGTCACGTGGGGCCTTCAAGGCCATGCCAGGCTACGTGGCCTGCTAGTAGCAGGAATGGCAGCTGGCAGGCACAGATCGCACCCAGGGTCAGCTCCCACAACAGCTCCAGCTCACAAGAACAGCAGCAGGGCATCGTCTCTGGGTGAGAGGCAATGATGGAAGTGCTTCCACAAGTTTAAAGCCCGCTGCCGCCTGACCCTCACAAGATAGCGGCCAGCTTGGCAACGGTTGTGGCCACGCCCACACAATCTGGATCTTTAAGTTAATGGTACAAGCATCTTCTTCATGATGACTACTCTTCTAACAAACTCTTGAGAACACATCGGAATTCCCAAAATGGTCCCAATGATTTTCCAAGTTGATATCCTCCCAACTCTTCTGCTAGGCTCAAGGCGATCATTTTGAAAAGAGAACAATAACAATAATTCTGCTCTTCTGCTAAACCTGTGATACTGCAAACCATCTTAATCAATTAATTTGAAAATGGAATTCATCACAGGGTTCTCATAACCTTGTAGATCATGTGAATATAGAAACCTTCTCTAGATGCCTATAGCCCAGAAGAAACCCCTTTTCTTACAGGCTCTTCTCTGGTAAGAAGATGACTTGATATGTGCCATTCCAGCACATCAACACAATATAAGGGCTCACAACCATCAGCCAAAGTAGGGTTTGTGTCCGTCCATTGGTCTGGGTCATCCTTCATTGCTTCCTCTGATAATCTCAAGACCATTATGGCTGGTAGCTGAGCATTTGCACTAATACTGGTACACCTTCAGCAGCCTTCAATATAGTTTATCTCTCCATCCATTCTTCTCCTTCATCTTGGTAACATTTGTGTTCAGTTGCTTTCATTGACTAAAAAGACTACCTTTTCAGCAAAAATCCACAATAGATTTGGCTCGTTCATCTCTTCCCCAATGACGTCGTATGTCTTATGGGGCTCTCCTCGTTAGGTAAAATCTATTTGCTAGGATAAAAAATAAAATTCTGATCTCCAGGGATGAGTAACACAGGAGAAAGTAGCCAGCAAACCGACCTTGTCTCTCAAACAGGATTTAGTAACAGCAATTTTAGATATGGATGAGATGGGAGACCCTAATACGAAATCATAACACAGTTCTCTCTTTACTAGATGCGGAAAAAGTCATGGTCAAAGCAATTCAATCAGCAGCAAAGCAATTCATTCCACCCTACTGCAGGGATCAGTACTGGCAACACCCACTTAGGATCTCAAAACAAGCATACTTTGCCATCAAATTAACCAGGTACGTAGCTGATATGCTCAATTTCACAGGCTTCCATCCCCGTGCTATGGGCCGATCTCAATGTTCACAAAGCTATCCATTTTTTAATGTCGTCAACCATCAAGAGTCTATTCTAAACCCACGGGATGGTAGTGAGCCTTTAAGTGTAAGGGCTGATGTTGAAGACAATCAGGAAAGACCCTCCATTGTTTTTAATTTCTCAGCAATAGAATGTGGATATGCCTCTAGATCAAGAAGCTCACTTATTTTCCTATCCCCCCTCTGCCTCAGGCCTGCACGATATTTGTAACTCGCAACTCACCACTTGTCATGATATAGTAGAGAGCTAGATTGCCCATACTGTTCCTGTTTACCTTATGGAGACTATGTTGCATGAAATCAAACTATGAATTTTTCTGAAGCTCAAGCAGTTTCCTCCCTTCATGCTCATCTCAACAACATAGATGAGAAACTGTCACAATTTTTGTCTGGATTCGATCAGTTAGGGCAGAGGTTTTCAGATATTAAGGGCGATTTAAACCTACAACAGAATGTTTTGGTTGATGTCAAGAAGGATATTTTGGGGCATATGTATCAAGCCCATTTCCTCTTTGCAAATGGGCCGATTGTCAGAATCGGCCCATTTGCAAATGGGAAAAAGCCTTTTCGGATGTATCATCCCAAAAGGCCCTCGCAAAATAGGGAATTGTAAAATTTGCGATTCCCTATTTTGCGAATGCATTTAAGGAATCGCAAATTGCGATTCCTTAAATGCAATGCAGGAAGCACCCAAGTTGTGTCATTTTGGCTTAAGAAATCGCAAATTACCACCAACTTTAAGTTGGTGGTATTTTGCAATTTCTTTGAAAAATGCACTTTTTTGCATTTTTGAAAGTGCCATGTGGCACACATACATGCCCTTAGAGCATGTATGTGCGCCACATGTGCACACAAACATATTTCAGGTGTGCAACAGGGTGTCCTTTTGACACCCTTGCACCCTTTAAATTACATTCGCAATTTGCGAGTACCTAATGGGTACTAGCAAATTGCAAATGTCTTCCCATTCATTCCTATGGGCCTCTAGGCCCATAGGAATGAATTGGAAGGTATTCCTTAATTGTGATTCTCAAATTGCGAGTCGCAATTAAGGAATATGTAGGAATCGCAATGATTATTGCGATTCCAACATACATTGCATTTTGCTAGTCCTTAAAAGCAATTCGCAAAAAAACGCTATTAAGGACTCGCAAAACGATGTTTTAATACATATGCCCCTTTGTCTCTTAAAAATGTACTTGAGGAGATAGAGGAGGTAGAAAACTACCTTGTCAATCAAATCTATATTTCATGGGTATAATGAAGGAGAAAGAGATCAACAATTTAATAAAAACACATATTATTTCTGACTTTTCAACTGACCTTTCAACAATGCAGGCACACGGGGCAGATTTACTAAGATCTTACATTGTATTTGCATCACAAAAGTGAATCAATTTAGTGCAAAATCTTTTTGTCCGATTTTCTTTACAGCGCTAAACTTGTTTAGCACTGGAAATAACATGAAAGTAACGCAAAGCAGTGCATAGCGCTGCTTTTCATTACTTAGCGGCAAGGGGGCGTACCATGAGTGGTACATTGGCATTCCCATGCAACCACCCAAGGTTTTGATGCTAAACCCAATTTAGTTAATTAAGCAGACAGGGTTTAGTGTCAGAGAATAGCGCACACTTCAACCAGGCACTATGAAGGAGAAATGCTTTTTTTTGCTCCTTTATTTTCAGACTTCCCATGTGTGCTGCACTTAACAGCACACATACAAAGTGGCAAACATGTTTAAATTACTCTAAGCATAGTATTTCGTACTGGAAGAATATCCTTCCAGTACAAATCCCATAATTGACTCATGGAAACACCCTTGCACTATGGGCCAAAGGTGTCTCCGTGGAGCACAGAGGCTAATTTCAGCACCAGGGCTAGAGAGAGAGGTGGAGAGTGTTCTGTTTCAGTTAATTTGGTACTCTCCTGTTCTCTCCTCACACTGCACATTGCAGCATTTGCGGCTGCAGCACTGTGCTGCATGAAAAATTGGTAAATCTAGCCGATATGGTCCCAAACAAGAGAGCTTCATGCGCTAAATAGCCATTCACCATTTTAGCCAACCAGTAATCGAATCAAAGAACAAATTCTTTCTAAAATTAGTTCAAGAAAAATAATTTGATGTGTACAGCGAGTTCAAGTTTCAGGTATTCTCTGATGTGACAATACCTTCAGCTCAGAGTAGGAAAGAATTAAAGGGGATGTTAGATCCATTTTTAAGCAGCTGGTGCACAAGCATCTCATGCTCAATATTACAAAATTAAAGTGTTGTACAAAGGTCCTTTGCAGACTTTGTTTCAGCATCTTTGACTTCTGATGTGCTGAAAGACATCCAGAGAAACCTAAAAACTAAAGTGAAAACCTTAGAGTCTTCATATTGCTGTACCCAGTCTGAAAGTCATATTATCATTGTGTCGTAATAAAATAATATTATAATAGTTTGTGATGTGATGTAATCAGCAGTGAGAAGTAATATATAACGACTAATCTGTGTGTTGAAATAATATTTGGTGGAATGCTGGAGTTATATGCTAATATCTATATGCGAAGGTAGTATTAGGTGGCCGAAAGTACCGGAGATATTCACAGCACAATTTGTATATGTGTTATTTTAATCGGTGGCACTGCATGGTGATTATATAGGTTTTGTGAGATATTTTTGTTGTCTTTTTCCTTTTTCTTGTTTTTTGTTTTTATTTTATTTATCAAGTTTTCTAAGCACAGTAATGTGGTATGTCATATCTGTAAGGTGAGGGGGATCAGGGACTCCTTTATTCAAAGTAAAACATTGGGTGTAATTATTGGTCTAAATCTAGGCTGCAGGGTCAGTTCCCTGTTAAAGGCCCTACACAGGGGGATGGGGGGTTTTCAGTGAGGGTTGGAAGCGAGGCGCTGGGTGTTAATTAAAAACAAAAAGGTACTGTCGTCAATAGTATTTATTCTTGTTGGTTTCTCTCCATATTTCACAGGGGCGTAACAAACACCCCCGCAGCCCCCGCAGTGCGGGGGGCCCCCAGTCTTCAGTAGCTAAAGGGGGCCCCCTCAGCTCTTCGGTCGGGAGCTGTGTCTCACTCACTAAAGCAGCTGCAGCCTGCCCTGAGCTCCTAGCGGGACCCAGGACTGAAGAGAAACAAAGTAACAAGTTACATTGTTTCTCTTCAGTCAGAGCCCGGCCGGAAAAGGGAGGGGTGGGGGCCCTGGTGCCAATGTGCAGCCCCAATTTTGTCAGTTGGTATGAGAGGAAATAAGCATGAGATGGAGATGGGTCTTTCTGACTACATACATCACAGGGGGACTTCGCTGCAGAAAGCATGTCTGCGGGGTTCCTCTATGTCAGTGGTCTTCAAACTTTTTGATGCCGAGACCCCCCATCAAAGGTTTTTAGGTGAAAGGACCCCCCTCTCTAGTCAGAAACTATTATCTTACAATTTTACAATTTGCTTTTAACTCTGCCATGTCGGTACGTCAGGTGCATGCTCGGAAGGACATACATATGCATATATCATCATACAAAGACATTCCTTTCTCATTATCACAAGGCAGTATAACAATCTGCTAATTTTTCTGCACTTTTACATAGACTATTTTAATAAAAAATTAATAGTGTTATCCATTTAAAATGCCACTGCCTTTAACAACTTTAGATGGATGAAACTCTGAATTACGTTTTCTTGCAACGGATAGGTGTAAGGGAGAAAAGTATGTTATTGGTGTTTGTATAGCTCGAGGGTCACCTGTAAGGGTATTAGCGCGTGTAGGGATGAAAGAGTGAAAAGATTGAGAGATAAACGGATGAATGAGTGAACGCATGCTGAATGGACAGAGAGTACATGTGAAAGGGTGTATGAAAGGGTGAATGGATGGATGCTGGATGGACGGAAAGGTGAAGGGATTGATGGATGAATAGATGGAAGGGTAAAAGGATTGATAAATGGATGGAAGGAGGATGAAGGGGTAAAGGTCAGGTTTGTTCACTCTGTGTGCCCGTTGTAGAGGTATGGTTCAAGTGGGGGTGTTTTAGTGTTCTAGCTACTGCCTTGATTCAGGTTTAGCGTCACCTCTGCGTGGGTGCGTGATAATAAAGCAATTATGTAGTGTATTGTCTATCAGGAGGGAGCAACTGGCTGGGCGGGGGTATTTAAAGGCAGGCTCGTTGTCCACATGCACTGCAGTCGTAAATCAGCGTAGAGGGGGTTTAATTGCAGCGGACCAGTGAGGTTAATTTTTTATTTTTACATCTTCTATATAGCGCGAACTCGACAGGACGGTATTGGAGATCACATGAGCACCGTATTTACATAACATATTCAGGCACGGGGAGGTTAAGTGATTTGCCCAGAATCACAGGATGTGGACGCGACCCCGAGGCTCGAACCCTGGTCACCAGCGCCAAAGTCGACCGTCCAGCCGACGGACCACATCCTCTCTTCATTCGACCCCTCTTTTCCTGAAGCCCCGACACTGTGCTGGAGAGTGCTAATAAGATGGGCCTAAACTCAACACAAGACCTTTGACTTTTTGTGACGTAGTGTGACAAGGTGCTCTTTGCGGGCACCACGCCATTTTTGCACTGCTCCACTGCAGGTGGTGTGAAACGCAGGGATTTTCGTTACCTTTTAAATCTGCAAATGGTCCTTAACGACCTGTGAAAAACTCAGGAGATAAGACTGCAGACAGCCAAGCGAAGCCCACAGCAGCTCGAGCAGAGACACACTACGGGGGAGGAGGGGGGCTGAATCCCTTGTCGTGCCTCTCAGAAGTGTGACCAGGAATGCGTGACCCCCTTTCCATCACTTCACGGCCCCCCTGGGGGTCGCGCCCCACACTTTGAAGACCCCTGCTCTATGTAGAGAAGTGAAACGTGTGACACGCTGCTTGCACACATCTCCAATCTCTGTGTCTGCTCCAGCTCATCTGTATGCCATGGATCTAGGGGTGCCCGTGCTGGCGAGGAACATCCCCGGAAATGCTGCAGCCCACGATGACACAGGGCTGCTGTTTTCAGACCCCCAGGGAAGCGAAAAGCCACCTTGATCTTCTGACATGATATAGAAGCGTTATTGTAGTAATGCAGTAGCATTATATATTTTTGTTATCATTTACAACGTCACTGGTGTGTTGAAACACGATACTCAGTGCAATAGCACTTACCTTTCACCCGTAGGCTGATGTTTGATTAAACAAAAAACAGCCAAAAGCTAAACACAAAACTATTTTCCCATACCATCTGCCAGACAGCAAGCTGCCAAGTGAGTTCTGTGAGTTCGAAGTCCGATTCTTCAACAAGATATGACAACTATTGCAGTTCTCCAGGAGTGGGTCAGGTCTGCAGAAAGTGTTAGAAAACCGGACACGTTAGCAAGGTTTAGAGGTTTAGTCCAGCAGGTATCTGCAAAGTGCGGCTGCGGAGTGTTCTGAGTGTCTGTCCTAGTGGGGTGCTGCTTTAGAGGGGGGGTGTGGGCAGGATGACGCAGACGAGGTCTGGGGGCACACAGAAATGCAGACTCTCTCAGTAGGGCTGTAATTTTTGTTCTTCACGAAGGTGTTTGGCGAGAAGCAGATACGAGAACCCGGCCCTACTGACGAACTATCATGAGCCCTATATACTGCTGGGTGACGCACTCATACCCGCCGTTGTTCGGATGTTCCCGGGGCGTGAGTAAGATGGTCTAACAAGAGGGGGGGTCTTTACATGGTGTTTAATGTCAAGAACTGTACAGGGGCATCTTGGGCGCGAGGCGGGGGCCGGCTGAGCCCGAAGGCCTAGGGATGTTTAAACCAGCAGGATGTCACTCAGTGGTGACGCTCACATCCGGTGCTGCCCGGGTGAGCCTCATCGGTGATGAATAGTCCCAGCCCTACAGCACAGCGACATCAGGACCCACACTTGCTGCACTCAGGGCTACTCACTTAGGTTACTAGGACTTCGCGCCAGTCATAAAGCGGTGAGCCCAAATACAGTGGCTACTGAGTGGCATGAGCTGGCACCAGGGCCAACTTTAAGGCAGAGCGACTGGTGCAGCTGCACCTGGCACTGAGCTGTGGATGGGGGCCTGTGTTAAGAAATAACAGGGGTTTAAAAACACCTGCTGCAGAGTTCATGTGGAGCAGTTTTCAGGCAAATGTCAAAATAACTCTGGTGATTAGAGAGATCCGGATTTTTACTCTAGTGGCAGTTTTGACTCATCATAAAGTAGTGAAGAGGGTTAATGTGCCTGCTGGAAAGAACACGTACTATGCAGATCACAGAGCTGTATTTGATGTGGATAGCTCAGTGGGTTACTGCTTTTATCACAGAGATCCTTATGTTATTTGCAGTTCAGAAGTTGCAGTCCTAATATAGCACAGTGACCTATTAACTGTCATAACAGAGCTGCCTTCAAACTGGATGGCATGGGTTAAAATGTTATGTTTTCCCCCAGTCTTTAATTATCCTAATGTAGCTAAAAATGGTTCGTTTGGGTAGAAATAAATTCTTATTAGTAAAGCCAACCCCAAACCAATGTGGTAGATTATAAATCCTGAGTTTGTGCTTCTCCAGACCAAACAATCTTAAAATATACTGCTTTCGAGTATCGATGACGTGAGTCCTACACTTTTTAATCCTCAGTGTTTTATTTAACATTTCCTATAGACTGATTTACACACGTTTGGTTCATTGTCTCTGTACATATATGTGATGTAAAGTGCTCCGACATCCTACGCTGGTATGAGTATTGATATTAAACCATTGAAATGCATGTGTGAGAGGCAGGGGCGTAACAAACACCCCCGCAGCCCCGGCGGTGATGCGGATCCCCAGTCTTCAGTACATGAAGGGGGCCTCCTCAGCTCATCTGCAGAGCGCTGTGAGAGGTTTGCTCTAAGGGATCTCTGTAAGTAGGCATGTTAACCCAGTGATCTTCATGCGTGTGGTGGGGAGGGTTTGGGGGGACCAGAATTATGTTGCAGTGGAAGACTGATTATGCGGATGGTTTCACTCCGTTCTGCGTCAAGATTCTGCACGATGCCAGGCATTAGTCTGTGCCCTCTCTTCCCCTGTTGGAGAGCACCTGTGCGCTCAGTCCTGTACTCCGCTCCATAGCGGGGCATGGGCCCAGGAGGACGCACACTGCCTGCCTGTGAGTACCCACAACAACCCTACTTTGGCTCCGACGCGGTTACAGACAGAAGCTTTGCCCGGGCTGAGGGACTGAAGGCAGGGGCCATGTGAGTACGGCCCAGACAGGGGATAAAGGAAGGTGTCCTGTGGGTCTACTGTGGGTGCAGCTTCCGCTAGGGGACAGGGAGGGGAGGGAAGGGGTGCTGCCTGCATCCTGTGAGTACCCCAATGGCAATGGGACAGTGCTAGTGGCAACCTGTGAGTACAGCCACTGGGTCCTGAAGATTGATTTTAGCAGCTGTGACAAACAGCACTGATTAAAAGTTCTCCCCCAATAAAAGGAAATAACTGGATTTTAAAGCTTTCTGCACCAAAATCTGCACATGTGGTTATTCACTGTGTTGTTTCCACCCGCTGCATTTCCACAAGTCTTATTTGCTGAAACATAACGGAGGTAAATTTCTTGTATCTTCAATGTTTGCAAACAGGTGTTTGCGCAGAGATCGCAAAATAATGATGCATTCGTATTCAAGGCCTAAATGTTGAAAGTTCGGAAACGACACATACAAACCCAGAGTGAAAACGCTTGTTTGTCATATTTCCGAGGCATTGTCCATGTTTTTTTAGCTTTATTTTTTAATTAAAAGATCATACAGCCGACAACAAGTTCAAAAATAATTTAAAAGTATAAATTTTTATAACAAAGTTTTATTATATCTACTTTTAAAAGAACTTTCTCAATGTTACTTCAGTGACCTGCAGTTCATAGCCTGAATCCTTGCGAGACCCACTTGTCTCTACATCCTTCCGAGGCCCGCAAATTGAGAATCATGACATTGGATAATGCCATCACTCATTATTTATAGCGTTTAGGAACACCCGAACTGAGGCAGGAAGAGCTGTATTGTCATGCTGCCTGATAATGCAATTCTGGTCAAATTGGAACTTTTCATTAAACGGCTTTTGTCGGGCTAGATGTAAACACAGGAGTAAGCAGTTGATCCTGAAACGAGGGTCACTAGAGAGGGGTGAGTGGGGGGTGTCTCAGTAAGGCCTCTCCTGCAGGGCTCGTGGACCAAAGGGCACATCTCTGTGCCAGGGCCGGTGACCCCCTCTCACTAGTGGACCAAGAGGCCAGGAGGGTTAGGAACAGAAGATGCAAGAGACCTGATGGAAGGGAAGGGGTCAGGCAGAGGGGGAAACTGAAGAGTGGGGACGGAAGGACTGTGTAGAGAAATAGAAGAAGGACAATAGGGGGACATACCATCGAGCAGGCAGGGTTCTGGCTCCTACCAGCCAAATTAGATGTCCGACCAGTTAGTTTTTTTAAAATTCAGTTTTCAATTATGATTGTAAATAGAACTTAAAGCTTACTTCACACCACGTTAAAAACCCACACCTATAAATTATTTACAAAACAAATAATAACAGCAGGAACTCTTTTAGAAGTCATTGCCCTGTGGTCAGTAATGAAAGCATGTAAGCAAGTGTTGAAGAGCAGTTTCACTAGCAAGACCTTGTGCCACTCGTGAGTCAATCCCCTGTGACGTCTATCTCAGCACACGCCCGAGGGACTCGTCCAACATGATTGGATGAGCTCACTGTCACCAGATGATCCTAAGATCGTTGTGCACTTCTGCTTTGGCTAACCACCTGCTGGTGCCATCATGGATGCGTGAGTCTGTTTCAGACTTGAGGAGTCCACGGGGTCCAAGTTTGGACAATATTATCAATAAGGTTTTATTGACCGCTTTTGCAGATACATGGTAGATTTCAGCGATAGAATAGCTCCCACATACAATGTGCTCTATTGGCTTTTCCTTTACTAATGTCTTGGTACTCAAAGCTCTGATTCAGACTTGTCAGAGTGTCCAGTTCTTTTGATTCAGCTTGTTCAGCGTGAAAGCAGCATGTGGGCACTTAATTTAAGTGTTATCAGGTGTACAGCCGGAGAGAGCTGAGGGTCTCAATGAACATAAAATAAGGAAGGGATTGCAGTCATGTACAAAACACGTAGGTCCTCATTGCCCGGAATGAAAACACACCCTCTTATGTGTATCAGTGTGCTTGTTCTTGTTGCTCATCTAAAGGTTATGCACTTATTTCACCTAGAAAGGCCAGCACTGTAACAAAAGAGTTAAAAAAACTGAATCAAAAATACTGGCATTGAGTTGGAACCTTAATAACAGCGCTTAGAAACTGTATGCGTGTACCCCTCTCTCTCATGCTTGTGTTCTTTTTCTATCTTTTCCACTTTCTTGTTCTTTAGCCCAGGCTCATTTTCGTGCTCTGCTTTGCCCTCTCTGTCTTTCCATATATATTCCTCTATCTCTCTCATACTCTCTCTGGCTCTCTGTTTAGTTGTCTGACTCACTTTCTCTTTCTCCTCAATATCCCTCTATAAGTCTATTTTTTTCTCTTTGCCTGTCTATTCCATTCTTTGTCCTTCTGTCTCTGTCTCACTCAGCTTCTCCCTTATGCTCTTTATTTGCCGCACGTGTTTGCCCTCTTCCTTGCCTCACTGTCTCCTCATTGTCTTTTTCTACCTGTGAAGCATAGTAGCCTAGTCTCAAGCCCGGGTAGGCATCCCTTGACTCCGCACAATCAGAATCATGAAGTTCCAAATGGCCAGGCTGTGCGTGTGCGTACTCTAGAGAGAGGCAGGGAGTGAATATGTGCATCTATGTGAGATTGATATACAGCAAGTGTGATACCCTCTGCCATTTCCAGCTCTTCAGCTAAGCACACTGAATGGTGGGATTTCCAACCTCATACATGAGGGAGATGAATAACATGTCCAAAAATGCAACATGCTATTGGCTCGAAGGTCAGGACTGTCTGGAGTTTGTCTAACCTGGTATAGCTGACTTGGCAGGGGTGTCACATAATTTATTTTTTAAAGGTTTTTATAATTGCAAAGTTTGGCTCTGTTCTCAATATCTATCAGCTATACAATCTCCTCTTCATCAGGCCCTTAGGCTGGTATTAATGTATAGTATGTTTACCAGATAGGCCATGTCACCAGGGGCACCCTATTCAGGGCCATCTATTCCTTTTACAAAGCATTGTAATTTGTAATCTATCTATCTGGCCAGAATAGAGAAAAAAGGCTTTACATTTTAAGGATCGTATGTTGTATTAATCTTTGCAATCAAGACAACCGAGGAAAGTTTTTCAGAGCGTACATTGCCAGGATGAATATATTTATTTCGCAAAACAGAAAGCGGCTGACACAAGAAGTTTCTGAAAGTAAACAGTTCTTATTGGCATCCTGTTTGCCTTCTGCTCTTTATTTTGATCTACCTGCCAAGAGTAGCAAGGGGAGTGCCATGGGTTTCAAGGGGAGTGTCATTGGTAGCAAGGTGACGCAGGTGCAATCCCTGGCGACTTCTAAATGATAGTCCATGGCTGCATCCTCTTGGTACTTTTCATTGGCTCCTGCCTCTGCTGCAGTGCCTCACTAGGAGCCCCTGCCTCGCAGCTAGCACTGACTACTAGAGAAGAGCAAAAACCACCAACCTCTGGAGGGCCTAGGATGACTAGGTGTCCTGGATTCGCCAGAACAGTCCAGATTTTTCACCAGCTGTCCCATTAGATTTCAACAATTTTAACACATGTCCTGGTTTTCAGAGAGGGTCGACTAAAGACATAGGAAGGCACGTTTTTTATGGGTTTTATGTGCAGTATGGCGGGTCGCTGGCCTGAGAGCACTTGACTGGCACGGAGAATGGGGGCCCCCTCCATGTACTTTGCAGGGGGGCCCCCTCAAGTTTCGTTACGCCACTGATATTTCATAGTTTGTATTTATGTCTGAGGATGTAAGAAGGATTATATCTTGCAGTCTGTCTAATTGGCACAAATGTTCTGCAGCCGTTAATTGATTAAAACATTTAACCTCAGTGTAATCATTTAGCAAGAGACACATCTCAAATCAAATAATCCCAAATTCGTTATTCTCTGGCATTTGTCAGATACTCCTTGTGCATCTGCAGGTGCGGCTTGTTAGAGGAATGCAATATTTTTCTCGACCTTAAAACTGTAAATGAATGTTGGTCAAGAGAGACAGTTTAGGGAGAAGGCTCTGGTTTGCTGCCTCCTTCAATTTGCAATAATTTGATTTTGTGAACGATTGTGGACCCATTGAAGATTATATTTTACCATTGCTACAGATGTAAGATTTAGCAAGGAACCCTGTGGGCCCAATTGTAATGGATGGCAATTTTAATTTTGTTCAAATTCCAGAACACAATGCCTTACGTAAAGAGAAAAACAATCAAAGCCTAAAACAGAAAAATATATTTATAGGTTAAATAGGATTATGGTCTCGTGGATCCTTGGCATTTTAAGAATCCTTTTATTAAACAATAAACATGTTTCTATAGGCAATGTAGTTCAGCCTTATGCTAGATTTTGTTTTGATGTCACAATCTCTGCTACGAAAAAACCTTCTATTATGGGAAATGGATTTCAAGATATTCCATGGTCATAGTGAACATTCAGGTTGAATATAGTTGGGCTTCATGTCAGAGCTGGAATTGTGGGACGAACCCTTCCTTTGGAACAAAATAAGAAGGGAAAAGTTTGAATCTTTATAGATGAGCTTTTCAATGATAACTCAATACCGCCTTTTTTTTGACAGTCTGGGATTCTTTAAAAGTATGTTCTATAGGGACAGATTATTGTTTATAAATCCATGCTGAATAAACAGCACAAGAAGATCAGTGAGATACAGAATTCCCATCAATAGACCAACGCAGGCATGTTCTAGATCAAACTTAAGTTTTGATATTAAGGATTATTCCAGACCAGGCAAACTTTGAAGATTTTTTTCTTGAGGAAGAATGATAAAGAAGAAAACCTTTCAATAGAAAATGTAGGAATATAGTAAGCATGTTGGTAAGTTGCTATCCTGGTCACCAAAGTTATGTTCAGGAATAATGTAATTAGGGAATTCATCGACTCAGATGGTAATTTGCTTGTCAACCAACCGAATAGTATTCAAAAAGTGTTACTTAAGCAATATAAGTCTATCAGGCATTCCAATCCAGTCCTCAAGTGGCAATATCAACATTACTTTTGACAATTAATCTTCCTAGACTGTCCAACGATCACCATGAAAGCTGATTATCCCTTTATACCTCACAAGATGATGAGAGTTTTAACTTCAGTGGCAAGGTAAACAGTCAGAATATCGAGTAGGAAATGTCGACTTGCACTAATATCGAGTGCAAAATATCGTGATACAGAAATATCGACTGCCAGACTATCGTGGTCAAGAATATCGAGTTAAAGATAATTAATATTGTTTTCAGAAATATGGACGGCATTAATATCTTTTGCAAAAATATAGTTGTTAAAAATATCGTTTTATTATTTAGGTGCCGATTCCGTTCCTGTAAAACCTGGGTACAAATGGTCGTACGGAGCATTTTCTCCATACGACTCGTACCCGGGAATTCCACCGTACAAACCAGCAAGTACGATTCGTACAGAAATACCATTTCCGTACGAATCGTAAAAAACACCGTACGGTTAAAAAATACATACAATTCCGATCCTGGACAGCGCGTACGTGACGTCCGCACGGAGTCAAGCAGCGTTTTACGGACCAGCAAGTACGATTCGTACCCACAGCACTCCGCACGGCTATATTTTTACAGGAGCCAAAAATGCCGGAAAAGCTAAGTACGCCGCGATGCACGAGGAAAGATGGGCCCGCTACGCGACGTACACGCCATCACCCACATCGTACGTGTCATCATGTACGGTGCGTACCCCAACATTGCGTATGTATGCGCAGTACCCCCACCCCAGCCCCGTATGTACGCGCCGTACCCCCAGCCCCGTATGTACGTGCCGTACCACCAGCCCCGTATGTACGCTCCGTACCCCCACCCCAGCCCCGTATGTACGCGTCGTTCCCCCAGCCCTGTATGTACGTGCCGTACCCCCACCCCAGCCCCGTATGTACGCGCCGTACCCCCAGCCCTGTATGTACGCGCCGTACCCCCACCCCAGCCCCGTATGTACACGCCGTACCCCAGCCCCGTATGTACGCGCCATACCCCCACCCCAGCCCCGTATGTACACACCATACCCCCATGGGTAGGGGTCGTACACAGTTCGCTCCGTACGGGACGTTTTTCTATACGCTTATGCATTCGGAACGCCGGTATGGATCGGACTTCAGTTTTAAAACTGTCCGGGGACGTCTTGTAGACTTTTCCCGAGGCGATTCATATGTATTTTTCTGGTACGAATCGTACTTCACCGTTTGTACGGTACTTGTATGATTCGTACGTAAAAAAATGCGGATACGAGTCGTACGGGGAAAAAAATACAGGATCGGAATTGGCCCCTTAGTGTTAGGTATTTTTGTGTATTTTAAATGTATGTGCTATATTTTTTGTCTAAGTATTGTATTTTCTTTTTAATGTATGTGTTACATTTTTGGATGTTAATAATTTTATTTTAATTAAATTTTGCGTTTTAGTTCCGTATCAGGTTGTGGGTGTATAGGGGCATCAGGTGGGAAGTAATTTATTTATAATAAATTGAATACTAATTTTTGTTTATTAGTATTTATTTAATTTTTATTTTATAGTGTTAATTATGGTAGTTCATTTATTTTTAATTAACTAATAGTTGGCTGTTAATTTATATTGATTAATTAATTAGTAAATATGTTAATTGTGTCTTTTTTTTAGGAGTGGGTAGTAGGTTGATAGGGGAGTAGGGTGGGAATTAATTTAATTTTAATACATTAAGGTGCCAATTCCGATCCTGTAAAACCCGGGTACGAATGGTCGTACGGAGCGTATTCTCCGTACAACTCGTACCCGGGAAATCCTCCTCACAAAGCAGCAAGTACGATTCGTACAGAAATACCACTTCCGTACGAATCGTAAAAAACTACGTGCGGCTAAAAAATACCCACAATTCCGATCCGGGACATTGCGTACGTGATGTCCGGACGGAGTCAGGCAGCGTTTTACGGACCAGCAAGTACGATTCATGCCTACGTCACTCCGCACGGCTCATTTTTTACGGATGCCAAAAACTCCCGGGAAATTGAGGACGACGCGAAGAAGGAGCACCGGTACGCGACGGACAGCCATGGACCCCATCCTACGTGTCATCCCGGCCCTCCTAGTCTACGACCTGGTGCACTGAAACCACCACGCACGCCGCAGAAGGTCACAACAACACCCAGAGGCAAAGGGGGGGCGAGGGGCAGGAAACATAACCCCTACCAAATTTTAAAAAACTATATTCTGTACATACATTACCTCCAGGGTCTGGTCACTTCGGGGGCGTGTCCACCAATCCCTGCGTACCGCCACAACAGAAGTGGACGTGTACGCGTACCTGTCACCACTGCAATAGTGGGACGGACCATGCCCACGCTCTGAGGGCGTGGGTACGGTCAGTTCCACCATTGTAGTGGTGATGTAGGGGTACGCGTGGTACGGACCGTACCCACGCCCTCAGAGCGTGGGTACGGTCCGTACCACCATTGTAGAGGTGACATAGGGGTACGCGTGGTATGGACCGTACCCAACCTATGAATGCGGGGGTACGGACCGCATCACCCGTACCCCTAGGGCACCAGTACATTTGTGATACAAGGCGTACACACGCCACGAATGTTGGCTTAGGGCATTGTGCAGCATATAACCAGTATATTGGGGTGTGTGTTTGCCCAGGACAGCAGTGTACTGCACAAAGGGTGAGGGTTCTGCCTAGGATTCCCAGCAGTGGACAAATACATGTGAGGTGTGGGTGCAGAGGAATACCAGCAGTGGACAGAGACATGTGAGGGGTGGGTGCCTATCACTCCCAGCAGTGGACAGAGACAAGGGGGTGGGTGCCTATCACTCCCAGCAGTGGACAGAGACATGGGAGGGGTGGGTTCCTATCACTCCCAGCAGTGGACAGAGACATGTGGGTGGGTGCCTATCACTCCCAGCAGTGGGCAGAGACATAGGAGGGGTGGTGCCTATCACTCCCAGCAGTGGACAGAGACATGGTTGTGGGTGCCTATCACTCCCAGCAGTGGACAGAGACATGTGAGGGGTGGGTGCCTATCACTCCCAGCAGTGGAAAGAGACATGATGGTGGGTGCCTATCACTGCCAGCAGTGGACAGAGACATGGGAGGGGTGGGTGCCTATCACTCCCAGCAGTGGACAGAGACATGGGGGTGGGTGCCTATCACTCCCAGCAGTGGACAGGGGCATGGGAGGGGTGGGTGCCTATCACTCCCAGCAGTGGACAGAGACCTGGGGGTGGGTGCCTATCACTCCCAGCAGTGGACAGAGACATGGGAGGGGTGGGTGCCTATCACTCCCAGCAGTGGACAGAGACATGGGAGGGGTGGGTGCCTATCACTCCCAGCAGTGGACAGAGACATGGGGGTGGGTGCCTATCACTCCCAGCAGTGGACAAAGACATAGGAGGGGTGGGTGCCTATCACTCCCAGCAGTGGACAGAGACATGTGAGGGGTGGGTGCCTATCACTCCCAGCAGTGGACAGAGACATGTGAGGGGTGGGTGCCTATCACTCCCAGCAGTGGACAGAGACATGGGGGTGGGTGCCTATTACTCCCAGCAGTGGACAGAGACATGGGGGTGGGTGCCTATCACTCCCAGCAGTGGAGAGAGACATGTGAGGGGTGGGTGCCTATCACTCCCAGCAGTGGATAGAGACATTTGAGGGGTGGGTGCCTATCACTCCCAGCAGTTGACAGAGACATGTGAGGGGTGGGTGCCTATCACTCCCAGCAGTGGACAGATACATGTGAGGGGTGGGTGCCTATCACTCCCAGCAGTAGACAGAGACATGCGAGGGGTGGGTGCCTATCGCTCCCAGCAGTAGACAGAGAAATGTGAGGGGTGGGTGCCTATCACTCCCAGCAGTGGACAGAAAAATGTGAGGGGTGGGCGCCTATCACTCCCAGCAGTGGACAGAGACATGGGGGTGGGTGCCTATCACTCCCAGCAGTGGACAGAGACATGGGAGGGGTGGGTGCCTATCACTCCCAGCAGTGGACAGAGACATGTGGGTGGGTGCCTATCACTCCCAGCAGTGGGCAGAGACATAGGAGGGGTGGTGCCTATCACTCCCAGCAGTGGACAGAGACATGGTTGTGGGTGCCTATCACTCCCAGCAGTGGACAGAGACATGTGAGGGGTGGGTGCCTATCACTCCCAGCAGTGGAAAGAGACATGATGGTGGGTGCCTATCACTGCCAGCAGTGGACAGAGACATGGGAGGGGTGGGTGCCTATCACTCCCAGCAGTGGACAGAGACATGGGGGTGGGTGCCTATCACACCCAGCAGTGGACAGGGGCATGGGAGGGGTGGGTGCCTATCACTCCCAGCAGTGGACAGAGACATGGGGGTGGGTGCCTATCACTCCCAGCAGTGGACAGAGACATGGGAGGGGTGGGTGCCTATCACTCCCAGCAGTGGACAGAGACATGGGAGGGGTAGGTGCCTATCACTCCCAGCAGTGGACAGATACATGTGAGGGGTGGGTGCCTATCACTCCCAGCAGTAGACAGAGACATGTGAGGGGTGGGTGCCTATCACTCCCAGCAGTAGACAGAGAAATGTGAGGGGTGGGTGCCTATCACTCCCAGCAGTGGACAGAAAAATGTGAGGGGTGGGCGCCTATCACTCCCAGCAGTGGACAGAGACATGGGGGTGGGTGCCTATCACTCCCAGCAGCGGACAGAGACATGGGAGGGGTGGGTGCCTATCACTCCCAGCAGTGGACAGAGACATGGGGGTGGGTGCCTATCACTCCCAGCAGTGGACAGAGACATGCGAGGGGTGGGTGCCTATCACTCCCAGCATTGGACAGAGACATGGGGGTGGGTGCCTATCACTCCCAGCAGTGGACAGAGACATGTGAGGGGTGGGTGCCTATCACTCCCAGCAGTGGACAGAGACATGGGGGTGGGTGCCTATCACTCCCAGCAGTGGACAGAGACATGGGAGTGGTGGGTGCCTATCACTCCCAGCAGTGGACAGAGACATGGGGGTGGGTGCCTATCACTCCCAGCAGTGGACAGAGACATGGGAGGGGTGGGTGCCTATCACTCCCAGCAGTGGACAGAGACATGTGAGGGTGAGTGCCTATCACTCCCAGCAGTGGACAGAGACATGGGGGGGGGTGCCTATCACTCCCAGCAGGGGACAGAGACATGGGAGGGGTGGGTGCCTATCACTCCCTGCAGTGGACAGAGACATGTGAGGGCTGGGTGCAGAGGAATACCAGCAGTGGACAGAGACATGTGAGGGGTGGGTGCCTATCACTCCCAGCAGTGGACAGAGACATGTGAGGGGTGGGTACCTATCACTCCCAGCAGTGGACAGAGACATGGGGGTGGGTGCCTATCAATCCCAGCAGTGGACAGATACATGTGAGGGGTGGGTGCCTATCACTCCCAGCAGTGGACAGAGACATTGGGGTGGGTGCCTAACACTCCCAGCAGTGGACAGAGACATGGGAGGGGTGGCTGCCTATCACTCCCAGCAGTGGACTGAGCCATGTGTGGGGTGGGTGCCTATCACTCCCAGCAGTGGACAGAGACATGTGAGGGATGGGTGCCTATCACTCCCAGCAGTGGACAGAGACATGTGAGGGGTGGGTGCCTATCACTCCCAGCAGTGGACAGAGACATGGGGGTGGGTGCCTATTACTCCCAGCAGTGGACAGAGACATGGGAGGGGTGGGTGCCTATCACTCCCAGCAGTGTACAGAGACATGTGAGGGGTGGGTGCCTATCACTCCCAGCAGTGGACAGAGACATGTGGGTGGGTGCCTAGCACTCCCAGCAGTGGACAGAGACATGGGAGGGGTGGGTGCCTAACACTCCCAGCAGTGGACAGAGACATGGGGGTGGGTGCCTATCACACCCAGCAGTGGACAGGGGCATGGGAGGGGTGGGTGCCTATCACTCCCAGCAGTGGACAGAGACATGGGGGTGGGTGCCTATCACTCCCAGCAGTGGACAGAGACATGGGAGGGGTGGGTGCCTATCACTCCCAGCAGTGGACAGAGACATGGGAGGGGTAGGTGCCTATCACTCCCAGCAGTGGACAGATACATGTGAGGGGTGGGTGCCTATCACTCCCAGCAGTAGACAGAGACATGTGAGGGGTGGGTGCCTATCACTCCCAGCAGTAGACAGAGAAATGTGAGGGGTGGGTGCCTATCACTCCCAGCAGTGGACAGAAAAATGTGAGGGGTGGGCGCCTATCACTCCCAGCAGTGGACAGAGACATGGGGGTGGGTGCCTATCACTCCCAGCAGCGGACAGAGACATGGGAGGGGTGGGTGCCTATCACTCCCAGCAGTGGACAGAGACATGGGGGTGGGTGCCTATCACTCCCAGCAGTGGACAGAGACATGCGAGGGGTGGGTGCCTATCACTCCCAGCATTGGACAGAGACATGGGGGTGGGTGCCTATCACTCCCAGCAGTGGACAGAGACATGTGAGGGGTGGGTGCCTATCACTCCCAGCAGTGGACAGAGACATGGGGGTGGGTGCCTATCACTCCCAGCAGTGGACAGAGACATGGGAGTGGTGGGTGCCTATCACTCCCAGCAGTGGACAGAGACATGGGGGTGGGTGCCTATCACTCCCAGCAGTGGACAGAGACATGGGAGGGGTGGGTGCCTATCACTCCCAGCAGTGGACAGAGACATGTGAGGGTGAGTGCCTATCACTCCCAGCAGTGGACAGAGACATGGGGGGGGGTGCCTATCACTCCCAGCAGGGGACAGAGACATGGGAGGGGTGGGTGCCTATCACTCCCTGCAGTGGACAGAGACATGTGAGGGCTGGGTGCAGAGGAATACCAGCAGTGGACAGAGACATGTGAGGGGTGGGTGCCTATCACTCCCAGCAGTGGACAGAGACATGTGAGGGGTGGGTACCTATCACTCCCAGCAGTGGACAGAGACATGGGGGTGGGTGCCTATCAATCCCAGCAGTGGACAGATACATGTGAGGGGTGGGTGCCTATCACTCCCAGCAGTGGACAGAGACATTGGGGTGGGTGCCTAACACTCCCAGCAGTGGACAGAGACATGGGAGGGGTGGCTGCCTATCACTCCCAGCAGTGGACTGAGCCATGTGTGGGGTGGGTGCCTATCACTCCCAGCAGTGGACAGAGACATGTGAGGGATGGGTGCCTATCACTCCCAGCAGTGGACAGAGACATGTGAGGGGTGGGTGCCTATCACTCCCAGCAGTGGACAGAGACATGGGGGTGGGTGCCTATTACTCCCAGCAGTGGACAGAGACATGGGAGGGGTGGGTGCCTATCACTCCCAGCAGTGTACAGAGACATGTGAGGGGTGGGTGCCTATCACTCCCAGCAGTGGACAGAGACATGTGGGTGGGTGCCTAGCACTCCCAGCAGTGGACAGAGACATGGGAGGGGTGGGTGCCTAACACTCCCAGCAGTGGACAGAGACATGGGGGTGGGTGCCTATCACTCCCAGCAGTGGACAGAGACATGTGAGGGGTGGGTGCCTGTTAGACGGCGACCTCAGAGGAGCCCGGAAAGGGGGTCCTGACTACCCTGAGACCCACCCTCAAAGTATCGTAGCCGGGCACTGGCGGGAGACTCCCCAGGGGGAGGAATCTCGCAGCTAGGATCGTACTTCTGGCGCCACACGACACAGAGTAATCACACCGGTTGTTCTCAGAAACAATCTTTATCAAGTAGGTTATCACGGCAAATATGTACAAGGTATTCACGGGTTCAAGAGTCTCGGAAAGGTAGGGGGGTAGCGGGACAGTCTTTGGCAAAAGTTCAAGCAGGGACGTACCCGGCGCACAGCTCACAATCCTCGAGCCGGGGGATACGGGGTCGTAGTCGGGGTCCGGCGGGACCGGGAGAGTCTGGGGGAGCCGCGAGTCACTCAGCGGGCTCAGGTACAGGTTCAGGGGTGTCCGATCTTCAAGGAGCCGCGAGTCACTCAGCAGGCTTAGGCGCAAGTTCAGAGATGTTACGATCTTTCAGGAGCCGCGAGTCACTCAGCAGGCTTAGGCACAGGTTCAGAGGTGGTACGATCTTCCAGGAGCCGCGAGTCACTCAGCAGGCTTAGGCACAGGTTCAGAGGTGGTACGATCTTCCAGGGGCCGCGAGTCACTCAGCAGGCTTAGGCGCAAGTTCAGAGATGTTACGATCTTTCAGGAGCCGCGAGTCACTCAGCAGGCTTACGTTGTTCCAGCGTCGAATCTCCGGACCGACCCGAAGCACCCCCTGTTATAGGTCGACCCCTCTTTGATGTCCGGGGTCGGTCGAGGCAGGGGTCTTGTCACCTGGGGGTCGCTTGTCGGGGTTTCCTGCTATTGTCTTTTGATCTCGTTCAGGGCCGGGCCGGGAGGAGTCCCAGACACCCAGCAGGCGTGGAGCCAGCTCTCAGGGAGGCCGGAGGGCCGATCGAAACCCATCGTCCCAGGGGAGTCCAGAGGTGCGATAGAAACTGCTCCTCCCTCTCTCATCCCCCGGGAAGTGTGATGTCCTCCAGCCGGAGTGGCGCCTCTAGGCCAGGGTCGCGCTGGGGCCGGGCGGCCCTCTTGACGCATGAAGTGGGCCTGCGGGCCCGGGGTGGCCGAAAGGAGAGAGGCCATGGACGGGGAGGTCCGGGCCGGGTGTGGGTGTTCTGGTAGGAAGGACCGGCTGGGCCGGGTGGTTGGGGCGGCAGGTACCAGGTTTCGGTGGTGCGGGTGCACGGCGGGCCGTTCTGCGAGGCCGGGTCCAACACGCGTCCCCCCCAGCTGAAAGCCGGAGAGAACTGCCCATCATCTTGGGGGGTTCTCTTCGCTGAGGCGGAAGAACCGGGAGAGGCCGTCAGCGTTGGCGTGGTCCGTACCAGGGCGGTGTTCTACGGTGAAATCCATCCCCTGGAGGGAGATTGACCACCGCAGTAGCTTGGGGTTTTCTCCTCGCATCTGCATGAGCCACCGCAAGGGCCGATGGTCAGTTTGGACTCTGAAATGCGTGCCGAACAGGTAGGGTCGTAGCTTCTTGAGTGCCCAGACCACGGCAAAGGCTTCGCGCTCTATGGTGCTCCACCTCTGCTCTCGGGGCAGCAGCCGCCGACTGAGGAAGGCGACGGGCTGGTCTAGGCCTTGGTCATTCACTTGGGACAGGACGGCCCCAATGCCATGTTCGGAGGCATCGGTCTGGACTAGGAACTCCTTGGCATAGTCGGGAGCCCGGAGGACGGGAGCAGTGCACATGGCCTTTTTTAGAGCATCGAAAGCCTCCTGGCAGGCAGCCGTCCACTGCACCTTCGTTGGCTGTTTTTTAGATGTGAGTTTGGTGAGAGGGCCGACCAGGCTGCCATATCCCCGAATGAAGCGTCGGTAGTATCCTGTGAGTCCCAGGAAGGCTCGGACCTCCGTCTGGGTGATTGGTGGTTCCCAGGCCAGGATGGCGTCGATCTTTGGTTGTAGAGGGGCTACCTGGCCGCTCCCGACCCGGTGCCCCAGGTAGACTACGGAGCTTTGTCCGATCTGGCACTTGCTAGCTTTTATTGTGAGGCCTGCCTGGCGCAGGGCGGTTAGCACCCTCCGGAGGTGCTGGAGATGCCCACTCCACTCCGAACTGAAGACGGCGATATCGTCTAGATATGCCGCGCTGAACTGTTCCAACCCGGCCAGGACCCTATTCACCAGTCGCTGGAAAGTGGCCGGGGCATTTTTCATCCCGAAGGGCATCACGCGGAAGCGGTAGTGCCCGTCGGGGGTGGAGAAAGCGGACCGCTCCTTGGCCCCTTCGGTGAGCGCAATCTGCCAGTATCCGCAGGTGAGGTCGAATGTGCTGAGGAACCGAGCTGCCCCTAGTCGGTCAATGAGTTCGTCGGCTCGTGGAATGGGGTGGGCATCGGCTCGGGTAACATCATTGAGCCCCCGGTAATCCACGCAGAATCGGAGCTCGGGGGCGACACCGGGGGCCGCTGCCTTCGGGACCAGGACCACGGGGCTGGCCCAGGGACTGTCAGAGGGCTCAATCACCCCCAGGGTCAGCATCTTCGAGACTTCATCTTGAATGCAGGCCCGGACCCGGTCAGGAACCCGGTAGGCTCGGTGTCTCACCGGCGGGCTGTCCCCGGTGTTCACGTCATGAACACACCAGTTGGTGACCCGGGGGGTCAGAGAGAAGAGGTCGGCAAATTGTCTTAGGAGCTGGCGGCAGTCCGCTTGTTGTTGGGCAGTGAGGGCTGGGGAAAGGTTCACTCCCTCCACGGAGCCATCCTGCTCCTTGACACACAGGAGGTCCGGGAGGGGATCTGACTCATCTTCGGCCCCGTCATCGGTGGCCAGCAGGAGGCTCAGTTCTGTCCGCACGAAGTGAGGCTTGAGTCGGTTCACGTGCAGGACCCGGAGGGGGTCCCGTGGCGACTGGACGTCCACCAAGTACGTAACTGGACTCTTTCGCTCCACCACCTTGTACGGCCCAGTCCATCGGTCCTGGAGGGCGCCAGGCTTCACGGGGGCCATGACCCACACCTGCTGGCCCGGCTGGAACTCAACCAGAGTGGCATTCTGGTCGTACCAGCGTTTCATCTCTTCTTGACTCGCCTCCAGGTTGGCCTCGGCCAGTTCTCGGAACTTCCTGGTCTGGTTCCGGAGGGCCAAGACGTATTGGAACACATCTCGGGGAGTGGTCTGGGGTGTCGCCTCCCACTCTTCCTTTACCAAACTGAGGGGACCTCGGACGGGGTGCCCATAGAGCAACTCAAACGGGCTGAATCCTAGGGACTTCTGGGGGACCTCTCTATACGCGAACAATAGGCAAGGGAGCAGGACATCCCACTTCCGCCGGAGGGGTTCGTCTAGGCCAGTGATCATCCCTTTCAAAGTCCTATTAAATCTTTCTACTAGGCCGTTTCCTTGGGGATGGTACGGGGTAGTGAACTTATAGGACACCCCACATTGTTGCCACAGGGACGTCATATACTTTGAGATGAAATTAGTGCCGCGATCGCTCACGACCTCGCGGGGAAACCCCACCCTGGAAAAGATCCCCATCAGGGCCCGGCCCACCACAGGGGCCGTAATGGTGCGCAGGGGGATAGCCTCTGGGTATCGGGTGGCGTGGTCCACTAGGACCAAGATAAAACGGTGGCCTTGGGAGGTGGGGGGGTCCAGTGGTCCCACGATGTCGATCCCGACTCGTTCGAAGGGGGTACTGACGACCGGGAAGGGTTGGAGGGGAGCCTTGAGTTTCCCTCCACTCTTTCCACTAGCCTGGCACGTGGGGCAGGACTTGCAATGGGCCTCTACTGCTGCTCTCATCTTAGGCCAGTAAAAATGGGTCACAAGACGGTTGTACGTCTTGTCCTGTCCCAGGTGACCGGCGAGGGGGACGTCGTGGGCTAAACCCAGGAGGAAATCTCGGAAGCGGAGGGGTACTACCAGTACCCGTCCCGATCCCAGCTCCACCGACTTCTGCTCACTGTACAGGATGCTATTCTCCCAATAGATTCGGTGCGTCCCGGTCTGGTCCCCTGCGGCTTGGCCCTCGGCTTGGCGCCGCAGCCCGACCAGGGAAGGACAAGTGGCTTGCTCCCTGCAAAACTCTTCCCGAGTGGGTCCGCCCTCGTGGCGCCATTGGGCCAACTCGGGTAGATCGCCTAACTCAGGGACTGGGTCAGTGTCGGATGGTGTGGGTTCATCGCTAGCGACGGACCCTTCTGAGGGGGGGACGGAAGGACCCTCGGCGGGGACTGTTCTGATCTCTTCGATCGGGGTGCTCTCGACCTCCCTCTGGGGAGTGAGTCGGGCGGACATAGAGCGGGTGGTGGCGCACACCCACTCGGGGAGTCCCATCATTCCCAAGTGGGCCTTACGCTCCACGTGCTTCCATGGGGAACTCTCTAGGTCGTTCCCTAAAAGGCAGTCGACCGGCTGGGAGGTTCTTACGGCCACCTTGAGTTTGCCTATCACCCCTCCCCACTCAAATGGCACCAGGGCTACCTGGCACATGCTCTCTCGATTGTCTGCGGATATAACAGGGCAAAAGACGTTGGGGAGGATCTGCTCTTCGGGGACTAGGTGCCTGAGGACACCGGTGATACTGGCCCCGGTGTCTCGCAGGGCCTCTACTTGGTGGCCATTGATTTTGACAAGTTGCCCATACTTCTGGGTGTTGGAGGGGAGGAGGCTACCAGGGATCATCTCCCTATCTCCCAGGGATACTAGGGCCATTGCTGCGGGTTCCCACTCCTCGGCTTCCTCTACTCCCTCCCCCAGGGCTACGTTGGCTATCTGTCTCGTCGGGGGGACTTGGGGGGCCATGGGGCACTCTGGGTCATTGGCGTAGTGCCCGGGTTTCTGGCAGCGAAAACATGTGACGGTCACCCGGTGTCCCCGTTTCCCAGGGGGCCCGGTTACTGGTGGAGGGGGTGCCGGGAAAGGTGGAGGTGGTGTCTTCGGGGGGCTAGGCTGGGACTCTCTCGGCCCTCCCTGGTTCCCTCCCCCTCTCTGGCGGGGTGGTCCCTGACTGGTTCGGGGGTACTCTCCTACCATGCCCCGGGAGACCCGGGTGTTGGTCCAGCGGTCGGCCTCCACAGCCAGCTTCCGGGGATCTGTGAGCTTACTGTCCAGCAGATGCTGACGTAGTTCTACGAAGCAGTTCGCAGCTAGATGTTCCCACAACATGAGATCAGTGAGTTCGGCCAGGGTGGTGACCTTGCTGCCCTTGGTCCACCCATCGAAGGCCCGACTGAAAAAGTTTACATATTCCACCCATGTGGTGCCCGGGATCTTCCTGCAGTCCCGGAACCGTTGACGGTACATTTCTGGGGTGAGGCCGTATCTTGTGAGGAGAGCCTCTTTCATGTGGCTGTAGGAGGTCTGCAGGGAGAGGGGTAGGTCGAGCAGGGTGTCCCTTCCTTCGCTCAGAAACCGCCCCCACAACCCCGCCCCCCAGTCCTTCTCTGGGATCCGATGGGAGGTCATGGCGACCTCGTAGGCCCGAAACCATTGCTGAATGTCATCGTTTTTATAATATTCCTTGACCACATCCTTCGGGATGTGGACCCTCTGTTCCGCTGGGGAGACCGCCTCTCGGTTACTTGGGGGCCTCCCTTCCTCGTTTCGGGCCTTGAGCTCGAGTTCCTTTAAGCTGCGTTCGTGCTCCAGCTGGAGCTTCCTTCCTTCATGCTCTCGTTGGAGCTTTTTCTCCTCCAGTTCGCCTTGCACACGCATTTGTTCTACCGCTAGCTTTTTTTCCGCTAGCTTCAACTCGCCCTCAATTTTGAGTTTGGCCAGCTCTAGTTCATGATTGCGGCTTCTCTCTCTGTCCGCGAGTTCTTCTGGGGAGAAGCCCCCGTCTGGTACACCTCCTCGCACCTGATTGCTGCTGCTTTCACTTTGGGGAGGTTCGGTTTCGTGGGGGCGCTCCCCCGTGCTTTCCGGGCGGGAGGCTCCGGTCTCCACCCAGGTTTTCAGTGCTTTCTGCAAATCTTCCTTTGTGTTGAGACCAGTGGTAGCGATTTTAAGTTCCTTGCAAAACTGCTTCAGCTCCTTGTGTGTATATTCCTCTAGATGCTCCACCTGGAACACCCTGTTGGCGTTGGTTTCTGCGGGGCTCATGGCGCTTCCTTCTGCCATCCTTGTCGGTGGTGCGTCCGTTGTTCACGGTACGATCTCTAGGTGATGGGCCCGAATCCCGTCGCTTGCCACCAATGTTAGACGGCGACCTCAGAGGAGCCCGGAAAGGGGGTCCTGACTACCCTGAGACCCACCCTCAAAGTATCGTAGCCGGGCACTGGCGGGAGACTCCCCAGGGGGAGGAATCTCGCAGCTAGGATCGTACTTCTGGCGCCACACGACACAGAGTAATCACACCGGTTGTTCTCAGAAACAATCTTTATCAAGTAGGTTATCACGGCAAATATGTACAAGGTATTCACGGGTTCAAGAGTCTCGGAAAGGTAGGGGGGTAGCGGGACAGTCTTTGGCAAAAGTTCAAGCAGGGACGTACCCGGCGCACAGCTCACAATCCTCGAGCCGGGGGATACGGGGTCGTAGTCGGGGTCCGGCGGGACCGGGAGAGTCTGGGGGAGCCGCGAGTCACTCAGCGGGCTCAGGTACAGGTTCAGGGGTGTCCGATCTTCAAGGAGCCGCGAGTCACTCAGCAGGCTTAGGCGCAAGTTCAGAGATGTTACGATCTTTCAGGAGCCGCGAGTCACTCAGCAGGCTTAGGCACAGGTTCAGAGGTGGTACGATCTTCCAGGAGCCGCGAGTCACTCAGCAGGCTTAGGCACAGGTTCAGAGGTGGTACGATCTTCCAGGGGCCGCGAGTCACTCAGCAGGCTTAGGCGCAAGTTCAGAGATGTTACGATCTTTCAGGAGCCGCGAGTCACTCAGCAGGCTTACGTTGTTCCAGCGTCGAATCTCCGGACCGACCCGAAGCACCCCCTGTTATAGGTCGACCCCTCTTTGATGTCCGGGGTCGGTCGAGGCAGGGGTCTTGTCACCTGGGGGTCGCTTGTCGGGGTTTCCTGCTATTGTCTTTTGATCTCGTTCAGGGCCGGGCCGGGAGGAGTCCCAGACACCCAGCAGGCGTGGAGCCAGCTCTCAGGGAGGCCGGAGGGCCGATCGAAACCCATCGTCCCAGGGGAGTCCAGAGGTGCGATAGAAACTGCTCCTCCCTCTCTCATCCCCCGGGAAGTGTGATGTCCTCCAGCCGGAGTGGCGCCTCTAGGCCAGGGTCGCGCTGGGGCCGGGCGGCCCTCTTGACGCATGAAGTGGGCCTGCGGGCCCGGGGTGGCCGAAAGGAGAGAGGCCATGGACGGGGAGGTCCGGGCCGGGTGTGGGTGTTCTGGTAGGAAGGACCGGCTGGGCCGGGTGGTTGGGGCGGCAGGTACCAGGTTTCGGTGGTGCGGGTGCACGGCGGGCCGTTCTGCGAGGCCGGGTCCAACAGTGCCTATCACTCCCAGCAGTGGACAGAGACATGAGGGTGGGTGCCTATCACTCCCAGCAGTGGACAGAGACATGGGAGGGGTGGGTGCCTATCACTCCCAGCAGTGGACAGAGACATGGGGGTGGGTGCCTAACACTCCCAGCAGTGGACAGAGACATGGGAGGGGTGGCTGCCTATCACTCCCAGCAGTGGACTGAGCCATGTGTGGGGTGGGTGCCTATCACTCCCAGCAGTGGACAGAGACATGTGAGGGATGGGTGCCTATCACTCCCAGCAGTGGACAGAGACATGTGAGGGGTGGGTGCCTATCACTCCCAGCAGTGGACAGAGACATGGGGGTGGGTGCCTATTACTCCCAGCAGTGGACAGATACATGTGAGGGGTGGGTGCCTATCACTCCCAGCAGTGGACAGAGACATTGGGGTGGGTGCCTAACACTCCCAGCAGTGGACAGAGACATGGGAGGGGTGGCTGCCTATCACTCCCAGCAGTGGACTGAGCCATGTGTGGGGTGGGTGCCTATCACTCCCAGCAGTGGACAGAGACATGTGAGGGATGGGTGCCTATCACTCCCAGCAGTGGACAGAGACATGTGAGGGGTGGGTGCCTATCACTCCCATCAGTGGACAGAGACATGGGGGTGGGTGCCTATTACTCCCAGCAGTGGACAGAGACATGGGAGGGGTGGGTGCCTATCACTCCCAGCAGTGGACAGAGACATGTGAGGGGTGGGTGCCTATCACTCCCAGCAGTGGACAGAGACATGGGGGTGGGTGCCTATTACTCCCAGCAGTGGACAGAGACATGGGAGGGGTGGGTGCCTATCACTCCCAGCAGTGGACAGAGACATGTGAGGGGTGGGTGCCTATCACTCCCAGCAGTGGACAGAGACATGTGGGTGGGTGCCTATCACTCCCAGCAGTGGACAGAGACATGGGAGGGGTGGGTGCCTAACACTCCCAGCAGTGGACAGAGACATGGGGGTGGGTGCCTATCACTCCCAGCAGTGGACAGAGACATGTGAGGGGTGGGTGCCTATCACTCCCAGCAGTGGACAGAGACATGAGGGTGGGTGCCTATCACTCCCAGCAGTGGACAGAGACATGGGAGGGGTGGGTGCCTATCACTCCCAGCAGTGGACAGAGACATGGGGGTGGGTGCCTATCACTCCCAGCAGTGGACAGAGACATGGAAGGGGTGGGTGCCTATCACTCCCAGCAGTGGACAGAGACATGGGGGTGGGTGCCTATCACTCCCAGCAGTGGACAGAGACATGGGAGGTGTGGGTGCCTATCACTCCCAGCAGTGGACAGAGACATGTGAGGGGTGGGTGCCTATCACTCCCAGCAGTGGACAGAGACATGGGGGTGGGTGCCTATCACTCCCAGCAGTGGACAGAGACATGTGAGGGGTGGGTGCCTATCACTCCCAGCAGTGGACAGAGACATGGGGGTGGGTGCCTACCACTCCCAGCAGTGGATAGAGACATTTGAGGGGTGGGTGCCTATCACTCCCAGCAGTGGACAGAGACATGTGAGGGGTGGGTGCCTATCACTCCCAGCAGTGGACAGATACATGTGAGGGGTGGGTGCCTATCACTCCCAGCAGTGGACAGAGACATGGGAGGTATGGGTGCCTATCACTCCCAGCAGTGGACAGAGACATGTGAGGGGTTGGTGCCTATCACTCCCAGCAGTGGACAGAGACATGGGGGTGGGTGCCTATCACTCCCAGCAGTGGACAGAGACATGTGAGGGGTGGGTGCCTATCACTCCCAGCAGTGGACAGAGACATGGGGGTGGGTGCCTATCACTCCCAGCAGTGGATAGAGACATTTGAGGGGTGGGTGCCTATCACTCCCAGCAGTGGACAGAGACATGTGAGGGGTGGGTGCCTATCACTCCCAGCAGAGGACAGATACATGTGAGGGTTGGGTGCCTATCACTCCCAGCAGTAGACAGAGACATGTGAGGGGTGGGTGCCTATCACTCCCAGCAGTAGACAGAGACATGTGAGGGGTGGGTGCCTATCACTCCCAGCAGTGGACAGAAACATGTGAGGGGTGGGTGCCTATCACTCCCAGCAGTGGACAGAGACATGGGGGTGGGTGCCTATCACTCCCAGCAGTGGACAGAGACATGGGAGGGGTGGGTGCCTATCACTCCCAGCAGTGGACAGAGACATGGGGTGGGTGCCTATCACTCCCAGCAGTGGACAGAGACATGGGAGGTGTGGGTGCCTATCACTCCCAGCAGTGGACAGAGACATGGGGGTGGGTGCCTATCACTCCCAGCAGTGGACAGAGACATGGGAGGGGTGGGTGCCTATCACTCCCAGCAGTGGACAGAGACATGTGAGGGCCGGGTGCAGAGGAATACCAGCAGTGGACAGAGACATGTGAGGGGTGGGTGCCTATCACTCCCAGCAGTGGACAGAGACATGTGAGGGGTGGGTACCTATCACTCCCAGCAGTGGACAGAGACATGTGAGGGGTGGGTTCCTATCACTCCCAGCAGTGGACAGAGACATGGGGGTGGGTGCCTATCACTCCCAGCAGTGGACAGAGACATGGGAGGGGTGGGTGTCTATCACTCCCAGCAGTGGACAGAGACATGTGAGGGGTGGGTGCCTATCACTCCCAGCAGTGGACAGAGACATGTGAGGGATGGGTGCCTATCACTCCCAGCAGTGGACAGAGACATGTGAGGGGTGGGTGCCTATCACTCCCAGCAGTGGACAGAGACATGGGGGTGGGTGCCTATTACTCCCAGCAGTGGACAGAGACATGGGAGGGGTGGGTGCCTATCACTCCCAGAAGTGGACAGAGACATGTGAGGGGTGGGTGCCTATCACTCCCAGCAGTGGACAGAGACATGTGGGTGGGTGCCTATCACTCCCAGCAGTGGACAGAGACATGGGAGGGGTGGGTGCCTAACACTCCCAGCAGTGGACAGAGACATGGGGGTGGGTGCCTATCACTCCCAGCAGTGGACAGAGACATGTGAGGGGTGGGTGCCTATCACTCCCAGCAGTGGACAGAGACATGGGGGTGGGTGCCTACCACTCCCAGCAGTGGATAGAGACATTTGAGGGGTGGGTGCCTATCACTCCCAGCAGTGGACAGAGACATGTGAGGGGGGGTGCCTATCACTCCCAGCAGTGGACAGATACATGTGAGGGGTGGGTGCCTATCACTCCCAGCAGTGGACAGAGACATGGGAGGTATGGGTGCCTATCACTCCCAGCAGTGGACAGAGACATGGGGGTGGGTGCCTATCACTCCCAGCAGTGGACAGAGACATGTGAGGGGTGGGTGCCTATCACTCCCAGCAGTGGACAGAGACATGGGGGTGGGTGCCTATCACTCCCAGCAGTGGATAGAGACATTTGAGGGGTGGGTGCCTATCACTCCCAGCAGTGGACAGAGACATGTGAGGGGTGGGTGCCTATCACTCCCAGCAGTGGACAGATACATGTGAGGGGTGGGTGCCTATCACTCCCAGCAGTAGACAGAGACATGTGAGGGGTGGGTGCCTATCACTCCCAGCAGTAGACAGAGACATGTGAGGGGTGGGTGCCTATCACTCCCAGCAGTGGACAGAAACATGTGAGGGGTGGGTGCCTATCACTCCCAGCAGTGGACAGAGACATGGGGGTGGGTGCCTATCACTCCCAGCAGTGGACAGAGACATGGGAGGGGTGGGTGCCTATCACTCCCAGCAGTGGACAGAGAGATGGGGTGGGTGCCTATCACTCCCAGCAGTGGACAGAGACATGGGAGGTGTGGGTGCCTATCACTCCCAGCAGTGGACAGAGACATGGGGGTGGGTGCCTATCACTCCCAGCAGTGGACAGAGACATGGGAGGGGTGGGTGCCTATCACTCCCAGCAGTGGACAGAGACATGTGAGGGCCGGGTGCAGAGGAATACCAGCAGTGGACAGAGACATGTGAGGGGTGGGTGCCTATCACTCCCAGCAGTGGACAGAGACATGTGAGGGGTGGGTACCTATCACTCCCAGCAGTGGACAGAGACATGTGAGGGGTGGGTTCCTATCACTCCCAGCAGTGGACAGAGACATGGGGGTGGGTGCCTATCACTCCCAGCAGTGGACAGAGACATGGGAGGGGTGGGTGTCTATCACTCCCAGCAGTGGACAGAGACATGTGAGGGGTGGGTGCCTATCACTCCCAGCAGTGGACAGAGACATGTGAGGGGTGGGTGCCTATCACTCCCAGCAGTGGACAGAAACATGTGACGGGTGGGTGCCTATCACTCCCAGCAGTGGACAGAGACATGGGGGTGGGTGCCTATCACTCCCAGCAGTGGACAGAGACATGGGAGGGGTGGGTGCCTATCACTCCCAGCAGTGGACAGAGACATGGGGTGGGTGCCTATCACTCCCAGCAGTGGACAGAGACATGGGAGGTGTGGGTGCCTATCACTCCCAGCAGTGGACAGAGACATGGGGGTGGGTGCCTATCACTCCCAGCAGTGGACAGAGACATGGGAGGGGTGGGTGCCTATCACTCCCAGCAGTGGACAGAGACATGTGAGGGCCGGGTGCAGAGGAATACCAGCAGTGGACAGAGACATGTGAGGGGTGGGTGCCTATCACTCCCAGCAGTGGACAGAGACATGTGAGGGGTGGGTACCTATCACTCCCAGCAGTGGACAGAGACATGTGAGGGGTGGGTTCCTATCACTCCCAGCAGTGGACAGAGACATGGGGGTGGGTGCCTATCACTCCCAGCAGTGGACAGAGACATGGGAGGGGTGGGTGTCTATCACTCCCAGCAGTGGACAGAGACATGTGAGGGGTGGGTGCCTATCACTCCCAGCAGTGGACAGAGACATGTGAGGGGTGGGTGCCTATCACTCCCAGCAGTGGACAGGGACATGAGTGGGGTGGGTGCCTATCACTCCCAGCAGTGGACAGAGACATGTGAGGGGTGGGTGCCTATCACTCCCAGCAGTGGACAGAGACATGTGAGGGGTGGGTGCCTATCACTCCCAGCAGTGGACAGAGACATGGGGGTGGGTGCCTGTCACTCTCAGCAGTGGACAGAGACATGGGAGGGGTGGGTGCCTATCACTCCCAGCAGTGGACAGAGACATGTGAGGGGTGGGTGCCTATCACTCCCAGCAGTGGACAGAGACATTGGGGTGGGTGCCTATCACTCCCAGCAGTGGACAGAGACATGGGAGGGGTGGGTGCCTATCACTCCCAGCAGTGGACAGAGACATGGGATGGGTGTGTGCCTATCACTCCCAGCAGTGGACAGAGACATGTGAGGGGTGGGGGCCTATCACTCCCAGCAGTGGACAGAGACATTGGGGTGGGTGCCTTTCACTCCCAGCAGTGGACAGAAACATGGGAGGGGTGGGTGCCTATCACTCCCAGCAGTGGACAGAGACATGGGAGGGGTGGGTGCCTATCACTCCCAGCAGTGGACAGAGACATGGGGGTGGGTGCCTATCACTCCCAGCAGTGGACAGAGACATGGGAGGTGTGGGTGCCTATCACTCCCAGCAGTGGACAGAGACATGTGAGGGGTGGGTGCCTATCACTCCCAGCAGTGGACAGAGACATGGGGGTGGGTGCCTATCACTCCCAGCAGTGGACAGAGACATGTGAGGGGTGGGTGCCTATCACTCCCAGCAGTGGACAGAGACATGTGAGGGGTGGGTGCCTATCACTCCCAGCAGTGGATAGAGACATTTGAGGGGTGGGTGCCTATCACTCCCAGCAGTGGACGGAGACATGTGAGGGGTGGGTGCCTATCACTCCCAGCAGTGGACAGATACATGTGAGGGGTGGGTGCCTATCACTCCCAGCAGTGGACAGAGACATGGGAGGTATGGGTGCCTATCACTCCCAGCAGTGGACAGAGACATGTGAGGGGTTGGTGCCTATCACTCCCAGCAGTGGACAGAGACATGGGGGTGGGTGCCTATCACTCCCAGCAGTGGACAGAGACATGTGAGGGGTGGGTGCCTATCACTCCCAGCAGTGGACAGAGACATGGGGGTGGGTGACTATCACTCCCAGCAGTGGATAGAGACATTTGAGGGGTGGGTGCCTATCACTCCCAGCAGTGGACAGAGACATGTGAGGGGTGGGTGCCTATCACTCCCAGCAGTGGACAGATACATGTGAGGGTTGGGTGCCTATCACTCCCAGCAGTAGACAGAGACATGTGAGGGGTGGGTGCCTATCACTCCCAGCAGTAGACAGAGACATGTGAGGGGTGGGTGCCTATAACTCCCAGCAGTGGACAGAAACATGTGAGGGGTGGGTGTCTATCACTCCCAGCAGTGGACAGAGACATGGGGGTGGGTGCCTATCACTCCCAGCAGTGGACAGAGACATGGGAGGGGTGGGTGCCTATCACTCCCAGCAGTGGACAGAGACATGGGGTGGGTGCCTATCACTCCCAGCAGTGGACAGAGACATGGGAGGTGTGGGTGCCTATCACTCCCAGCAGTGGACAGAGACATGGGGGTGGGTGCCTATCACTCCCAGCAGTGGACAGAGACATGGGAGGGGTGGGTGCCTATCACTCCCAGCAGTGGACAGAGACATGTGAGGGCCGGGTGCAGAGGAATACCAGCAGTGGACAGAGACATGTGAGGGGTGGGTGCCTATCACTCCCAGCAGTGGACAGAGACATGTGAGGGGTGGGTACCTATCTGTTAGACGGCGACCTCAGAGGAGCCCGGAAAGGGGGCCCTGACTACCCTGAGACCCACCCTCAAAGTATCGTAGCCGGGCACTGGCGGGAGACTCCCCAGGGGGAGGAATCTCGCAGCTAGGATCGTACTTCTGGCGCCACACGACACAGAGTAATCACACCGGGTGTTCTCAGAAACAATCTTTATCAAGTAGGTTATCACGGCAAATATGTACAAGGTATTCACGGGTTCAAGAGTCTCGGAAAGGTAGGGGGGTAGCGGGACAGTCTTTGGCAAAAGTTCAAGCAGGGACGTACCCGGCGCACAGCTCACAATCCTCGAGCCGGGGGATACGGGGTCGTAGTCGGGGTCCGGCGGGACCGGGAGAGTCTGGGGGAGCCGCGAGTCACTCAGCGGGCTCAGGTACAGGTTCAGGGGTGTCCGATCTTCAAGGAGCCGCGAGTCACTCAGCAGGCTTAGGCGCAAGTTCAGAGATGTTACGATCTTTCAGGAGCCGCGAGTCACTCAGCAGGCTTAGGCACAGGTTCAGAGGTGGTACGATCTTCCAGGAGCCGCGAGTCACTCAGCAGGCTTAGGCACAGGTTCAGAGGTGGTACGATCTTCCAGGGGCCGCGAGTCACTCAGCAGGCTTAGGCGCAAGTTCAGAGATGTTACGATCTTTCAGGAGCCGCGAGTCACTCAGCAGGCTTACGTTGTTCCAGCGTCGAATCTCCGGACCGACCCGAAGCACCCCCTGTTATAGGTCGACCCCTCTTTGATGTCCGGGGTCGGTCGAGGCAGGGGTCTTGTCACCTGGGGGTCGCTTGTCGGGGTTTCCTGCTATTGTCTTTTGATCTCGTTCAGGGCCGGGCCGGGAGGAGTCCCAGACACCCAGCAGGCGTGGAGCCAGCTCTCAGGGAGGCCGGAGGGCCGATCGAAACCCATCGTCCCAGGGGAGTCCAGAGGTGCGATAGAAACTGCTCCTCCCTCTCTCATCCCCCGGGAAGTGTGATGTCCTCCAGCCGGAGTGGCGCCTCTAGGCCAGGGTCGCGCTGGGGCCGGGCGGCCATCTTGACGCATGAAGTGGGCCTGCGGGCCCGGGGTGGCCGAAAGGAGAGAGGCCATGGACGGGGATGTCCGGGCCGGGTGTGGGTGTTCTGGTAGGAAGGACCGGCTGGGCCGGGTGGTTGGGGCGGCAGGTACCAGGTTTCGGTGGTGCGGGTGCACGGCGGGCCGTTCTGCGAGGCCGGGTCCAACACGCGTCCCCCCCAGCTGAAAGCCGGAGAGAACTGCCCATCATCTTGGGGGGTTCTCTTCGCTGAGGCGGAAGAACCGGGAGAGGCCGTCAGCGTTGGCGTGGTCCGTACCAGGGCGGTGTTCTACGGTGAAATCCATCCCCTGGAGGGAGATTGACCACCGCAGTAGCTTGGGGTTTTCTCCTCGCATCTGCATGAGCCACCGCAAGGGCCGATGGTCAGTTTGGACTCTGAAATGCGTGCCGAACAGGTAGGGTCGTAGCTTCTTGAGTGCCCAGACCACGGCAAAGGCTTCGCGCTCTATGGTGCTCCACCTCTGCTCTCGGGGCAGCAGCCGCCGACTGAGGAAGGCGACGGGCTGGTCTAGGCCTTGGTCATTCACTTGGGACAGGACGGCCCCAATGCCATGTTCGGAGGCATCGGTCTGGACTAGGAACTCCTTGGCATAGTCGGGAGCCCGGAGGACGGGAGCAGTGCACATGGCCTTTTTTAGAGCATCGAAAGCCTCCTGGCAGGCAGCCGTCCACTGCACCTTCGTTGGCTGTTTTTTAGATGTGAGTTCGGTGAGAGGGCCGACCAGGCTGCCATATCCCCGAATGAAGCGTCGGTAGTATCCTGTGAGTCCCAGGAAGGCTCGGACCTCCGTCTGGGTGATTGGTGGTTCCCAGGCCAGGATGGCGTCGATCTTTGGTTGTAGAGGGGCTACCTGGCCGCTCCCGACCCGGTGCCCCAGGTAGACTACGGAGCTTTGTCCGATCTGGCACTTGCTAGCTTTTATTGTGAGGCCTGCCTGGCGCAGGGCGGTTAGCACCCTCCGGAGGTGCTGGAGATGCCCACTCCACTCCGAACTGAAGACGGCGATATCGTCTAGATATGCCGCGCTGAACTGTTCCAACCCGGCCAGGACCCTATTCACCAGTCGCTGGAAAGTGGCCGGGGCATTTTTCATCCCGAAGGGCATCACGCGGAAGCGGTAGTGCCCGTCGGGGGTGGAGAAAGCGGACCGCTCCTTGGCCCCTTCGGTGAGCGCAATCTGCCAGTATCCGCAGGTGAGGTCGAATGTGCTGAGGAACCGAGCTGCCCCTAGTCGGTCAATGAGTTCGTCGGCTCGTGGAATGGGGTGGGCATCGGCTCGGGTAACATCATTGAGCCCCCGGTAATCCACGCAGAATCGGAGCTCGGGGGCGACACCGGGGGCCGCTGCCTTCGGGACCAGGACCACGGGGCTGGCCCAGGGACTGTCAGAGGGCTCAATCACCCCCAGGGTCAGCATCTTCGAGACTTCATCTTGAATGCAGGCCCGGACCCGGTCAGGAACCCGGTAGGCTCGGTGTCTCACCGGCGGGCTGTCCCCGGTGTTCACGTCATGAACACACCAGTTGGTGACCCGGGGGGTCAGAGAGAAGAGGTCGGCAAATTGTCTTAGGAGCTGGCGGCAGTCCGCTTGTTGTTGGGCAGTGAGGGCTGGGGAAAGGTTCACTCCCTCCACGGAGCCATCCTGCTCCTTGACACACAGGAGGTCCGGGAGGGGATCTGACTCATCTTCGGCCCCGTCATCGGTGGCCAGCAGGAGGCTCAGTTCTGTCCGCACGAAGTGAGGCTTGAGTCGGTTCACGTGCAGGACCCGGAGGGGGTCCCGTGGCGACTGGACGTCCACCAAGTACGTAACTGGACTCTTTCGCTCCACCACCTTGTACGGCCCAGTCCATCGGTCCTGGAGGGCGCCAGGCTTCACGGGGGCCATGACCCACACCTGCTGGCCCGGCTGGAACTCAACCAGAGTGGCATTCTGGTCGTACCAGCGTTTCATCTCTTCTTGACTCGCCTCCAGGTTGGCCTCGGCCAGTTCTCGGAACTTCCTGGTCTGGTTCCGGAGGGCCAAGACGTATTGGAACACATCTCGGGGAGTGGTCTGGGGTGTCGCCTCCCACTCTTCCTTTACCAAACTGAGGGGACCTCGGACGGGGTGCCCATAGAGCAACTCAAACGGGCTGAATCCTAGGGACTTCTGGGGGACCTCTCTATACGCGAACAATAGGCAAGGGAGCAGGACATCCCACTTCCGCCGGAGGGGTTCGTCTAGGCCAGTGATCATCCCTTTCAAAGTCCTATTAAATCTTTCTACTAGGCCGTTTCCTTGGGGATGGTACGGGGTAGTGAACTTATAGGACACCCCACATTGTTGCCACAGGGACGTCATATACTTTGAGATGAAATTAGTGCCGCGATCGCTCACGACCTCGCGGGGAAACCCCACCCTGGAAAAGATCCCCATCAGGGCCCGGCCCACCACAGGGGCCGTAATGGTGCGCAGGGGGATAGCCTCTGGGTATCGGGTGGCGTGGTCCACTAGGACCAAGATAAAACGGTGGCCTTGGGAGGTGGGGGGGTCCAGTGGTCCCACGATGTCGATCCCGACTCGTTCGAAGGGGGTACTGACGACCGGGAAGGGTTGGAGGGGAGCCTTGAGTTTCCCTCCACTCTTTCCACTAGCCTGGCACGTGGGGCAGGACTTGCAATGGGCCTCTACTGCTGCTCTCATCTTAGGCCAGTAAAAATGGGTCACAAGACGGTTGTACGTCTTGTCCTGTCCCAGGTGACCGGCGAGGGGGACGTCGTGGGCTAAACCCAGGAGGAAATCTCGGAAGCGGAGGGGTACTACCAGTACCCGTCCCGATCCCAGCTCCACCGACTTCTGCTCACTGTACAGGATGCTATTCTCCCAATAGATTCGGTGCGTCCCGGTCTGGTCCCCTGCGGCTTGGCCCTCGGCTTGGCGCCGCAGCCCGACCAGGGAAGGACAAGTGGCTTGCTCCCTGCAAAACTCTTCCCGAGTGGGTCCGCCCTCGTGGCGCCATTGGGCCAACTCGGGTAGATCGCCTAACTCAGGGACTGGGTCAGTGTCGGATGGTGTGGGTTCATCGCTAGCGACGGACCCTTCTGAGGGGGGGACGGAAGGACCCTCGGCGGGGACTGTTCTGATCTCTTCGATCGGGGTGCTCTCGACCTCCCTCTGGGGAGTGAGTCGGGCGGACATAGAGCGGGTGGTGGCGCACACCCACTCGGGGAGTCCCATCATTCCCAAGTGGGCCTTACGCTCCACGTGCTTCCATGGGGAACTCTCTAGGTCGTTCCCTAAAAGGCAGTCGACCGGCTGGGAGGTTCTTACGGCCACCTTGAGTTTGCCTATCACCCCTCCCCACTCAAATGGCACCAGGGCTACCTGGCACATGCTCTCTCGATTGTCTGCGGATATAACAGGGCAAAAGACGTTGGGGAGGATCTGCTCTTCGGGGACTAGGTGCCTGAGGACACCGGTGATACTGGCCCCGGTGTCTCGCAGGGCCTCTACTTGGTGGCCATTGATTTTGACAAGTTGCCCATACTTCTGGGTGTTGGAGGGGAGGAGGCTACCAGGGATCATCTCCCTATCTCCCAGGGATACTAGGGCCATTGCTGCGGGTTCCCACTCCTCGGCTTCCTCTACTCCCTCCCCCAGGGCTACGTTGGCTATCTGTCTCGTCGGGGGGACTTGGGGGGCCATGGGGCACTCTGGGTCATTGGCGTAGTGCCCGGGTTTCTGGCAGCGAAAACATGTGACGGTCACCCGGTGTCCCCGTTTCCCAGGGGGCCCGGTTACTGGTGGAGGGGGTGCCGGGAAAGGTGGAGGTGGTGTCTTCGGGGGGCTAGGCTGGGACTCTCTCGGCCCTCCCTGGTTCCCTCCCCCTCTCTGGCGGGGTGGTCCCTGACTGGTTCGGGGGTACTCTCCTACCATGCCCCGGGAGACCCGGGTGTTGGTCCAGCGGTCGGCCTCCACAGCCAGCTTCCGGGGATCTGTGAGCTTACTGTCCAGCAGATGCTGACGTAGTTCTACGAAGCAGTTCGCAGCTAGATGTTCCCACAACATGAGATCAGTGAGTTCGGCCAGGGTGGTGACCTTGCTGCCCTTGGTCCACCCATCGAAGGCCCGACTGAAAAAGTTTACATATTCCACCCATGTGGTGCCCGGGATCTTCCTGCAGTCCCGGAACCGTTGACGGTACATTTCTGGGGTGAGGCCGTATCTTGTGAGGAGAGCCTCTTTCATGTGGCTGTAGGAGGTCTGCAGGGAGAGGGGTAGGTCGAGCAGGGTGTCCCTTCCTTCGCTCAGAAACCGCCCCCACAACCCCGCCCCCCAGTCCTTCTCTGGGATCCGATGGGAGGTCATGGCGACCTCGTAGGCCCGAAACCATTGCTGAATGTCATCGTTTTTATAATATTCCTTGACCACATCCTTCGGGATGTGGACCCTCTGTTCCGCTGGGGAGACCGCCTCTCGGTTACTTGGGGGCCTCCCTTCCTCGTTTCGGGCCTTGAGCTCGAGTTCCTTTAAGCTGCGTTCGTGCTCCAGCTGGAGCTTCCTTCCTTCATGCTCTCGTTGGAGCTTTTTCTCCTCCAGTTCGCCTTGCACACGCATTTGTTCTACCGCTAGCTTTTTTTCCGCTAGCTTCAACTCGCCCTCAATTTTGAGTTTGGCCAGCTCTAGTTCATGATTGCGGCTTCTCTCTCTGTCCGCGAGTTCTTCTGGGGAGAAGCCCCCGTCTGGTACACCTCCTCGCACCTGATTGCTGCTGCTTTCACTTTGGGGAGGTTCGGTTTCGTCGGGGCGCTCCCCCGTGCTTTCCGGGCGGGAGGCTCCGGTCTCCACCCAGGTTTTCAGTGCTTTCTGCAAATCTTCCTTTGTGTTGAGACCAGTGGTAGCGATTTTAAGTTCCTTGCAAAACTGCTTCAGCTCCTTGTGTGTATATTCCTCTAGATGCTCCACCTGGAACACCCTGTTGGCGTTGGTTTCTGCGGGGCTCATGGCGCTTCCTTCTGCCATCCTTGTCGGTGGTGCGTCCGTTGTTCACGGTACGATCTCTAGGTGATGGGCCCGAATCCCGTCGCTTGCCACCAATGTTAGACGGCGACCTCAGAGGAGCCCGGAAAGGGGGCCCTGACTACCCTGAGACCCACCCTCAAAGTATCGTAGCCGGGCACTGGCGGGAGACTCCCCAGGGGGAGGAATCTCGCAGCTAGGATCGTACTTCTGGCGCCACACGACACAGAGTAATCACACCGGGTGTTCTCAGAAACAATCTTTATCAAGTAGGTTATCACGGCAAATATGTACAAGGTATTCACGGGTTCAAGAGTCTCGGAAAGGTAGGGGGGTAGCGGGACAGTCTTTGGCAAAAGTTCAAGCAGGGACGTACCCGGCGCACAGCTCACAATCCTCGAGCCGGGGGATACGGGGTCGTAGTCGGGGTCCGGCGGGACCGGGAGAGTCTGGGGGAGCCGCGAGTCACTCAGCGGGCTCAGGTACAGGTTCAGGGGTGTCCGATCTTCAAGGAGCCGCGAGTCACTCAGCAGGCTTAGGCGCAAGTTCAGAGATGTTACGATCTTTCAGGAGCCGCGAGTCACTCAGCAGGCTTAGGCACAGGTTCAGAGGTGGTACGATCTTCCAGGAGCCGCGAGTCACTCAGCAGGCTTAGGCACAGGTTCAGAGGTGGTACGATCTTCCAGGGGCCGCGAGTCACTCAGCAGGCTTAGGCGCAAGTTCAGAGATGTTACGATCTTTCAGGAGCCGCGAGTCACTCAGCAGGCTTACGTTGTTCCAGCGTCGAATCTCCGGACCGACCCGAAGCACCCCCTGTTATAGGTCGACCCCTCTTTGATGTCCGGGGTCGGTCGAGGCAGGGGTCTTGTCACCTGGGGGTCGCTTGTCGGGGTTTCCTGCTATTGTCTTTTGATCTCGTTCAGGGCCGGGCCGGGAGGAGTCCCAGACACCCAGCAGGCGTGGAGCCAGCTCTCAGGGAGGCCGGAGGGCCGATCGAAACCCATCGTCCCAGGGGAGTCCAGAGGTGCGATAGAAACTGCTCCTCCCTCTCTCATCCCCCGGGAAGTGTGATGTCCTCCAGCCGGAGTGGCGCCTCTAGGCCAGGGTCGCGCTGGGGCCGGGCGGCCATCTTGACGCATGAAGTGGGCCTGCGGGCCCGGGGTGGCCGAAAGGAGAGAGGCCATGGACGGGGATGTCCGGGCCGGGTGTGGGTGTTCTGGTAGGAAGGACCGGCTGGGCCGGGTGGTTGGGGCGGCAGGTACCAGGTTTCGGTGGTGCGGGTGCACGGCGGGCCGTTCTGCGAGGCCGGGTCCAACACTATCACTCCCAGCAGTGGACAGAGACATGTGAGGGGTGGGTTCCTATCACTCCCAGCAGTGGACAGAGACATGGGGGTGGGTGCCTATCACTCCCAGCAGTGGACAGAGACATGGGAGGGGTGGGTGCCTATCACTCCCAGCAGTGGACAGAGACATGTGAGGGGTGGGTGCCTATCACTCCCAGCAGTGGACAGATACATGTGAGGGGTGGGTGCCTATCACTCCCAGCAGTAGACAGAGACATGTGAGGGGTGGGTGCCTATCACTCCCAGCAGTAGACAGAGACATGTGAGGGGTGGGTGCCTATCACTCCCAGCAGTGGACAGAAACATGTGAGGGGTGGGTGCCTATCACTCCCAGCAGTGGACAGAGACATGGGGGTGGGTGCCTATCACTCCCAGCAGTGGACAGAGACATGGGAGGGGTGGGTGCCTATCACTCCCAGCAGTGGACAGAGACATGGGGTGGGTGCCTATCACTCCCAGCAGTGGACAGAGATATGGGAGGTGTGGGTGCCTATCACTCCCAGCAGTGGACAGAGACATGGGGGTGGGTGCCTATCACTCCCAGCAGTGGACAGAGACATGGGAGGGGTGGGTGCCTATCACTCCCAGCAGAGGACAGAGACATGTGAGGGCCGGGTGCAGAGGAATACCAGCAGTGGACAGAGACATGTGAGGGGTGGGTGCCTATCACTCCCAGCAGTGGACAGAGACATGTGAGGGGTGGGTACCTATCACTCCCAGCAGTGGACAGAGACATGTGAGGGGTGGGTTCCTATCACTCCCAGCAGTGGACAGAGACATGGGGGTGGGTGCCTATCACTCCCAGCAGTGGACAGAGACATGGGAGGGGTGGGTGTCTATCACTCCCAGCAGTGGACAGAGACATGTGAGGGGTGGGTGCCTATCACTCCCAGCAGTGGACAGAGACATGTGAGGGGTGGGTGCCTATCACTCCCAGCAGTGGACAGAAACATGTGACGGGTGGGTGCCTATCACTCCCAGCAGTGGACAGAGACATGGGGGTGGGTGCCTATCACTCCCAGCAGTGGACAGAGACATGGGAGGGGTGGGTGCCTATCACTCCCAGCAGTGGACAGAGACATGGGGTGGGTGCCTATCACTCCCAGCAGTGGACAGAGACATGGGAGGTGTGGGTGCCTATCACTCCCAGCAGTGGACAGAGACATGGGGGTGGGTGCCTATCACTCCCAGCAGTGGACAGAGACATGGGAGGGGTGGGTGCCTATCACTCCCAGCAGTGGACAGAGACATGTGAGGGCCGGGTGCAGAGGAATACCAGCAGTGGACAGAGACATGTGAGGGGTGGGTGCCTATCACTCCCAGCAGTGGACAGAGACATGTGAGGGGTGGGTACCTATCACTCCCAGCAGTGGACAGAGACATGTGAGGGGTGGGTGCCTATCACTCCCAGCAGTGGACAGAGACATGTGAGGGGTGGGTACCTATCACTCCCAGCAGTGGACAGAGACATGGGGGTGGGTGCCTATCACTCCCAGCAGTGGACAGAGACATGGGAGGGGTGGGTGTCTATCACTCCCAGCAGTGGACAGAGACATGGGGGTGGGTGCCTATCACTCCCAGCAGTGGACAGAGACATGGGAGGGGTGGGTGCCTATCACTCCCAGCAGTGGACAGAGACATGTGAGGGCCGGGTGCAGAGGAATACCAGCAGTGGACAGAGACATGTGAGGGGTGGGTGCCTATCACTCCCAGCAGTGGACAGAGACATGTGAGGGATGGGTGCCTTTCACTCTCAGCAGTGGACAGAGACATGGGAGGGGTGGGTGCCTATCACTCCCAGCAGTGGACAGAGACATGTGAGGGGTGGGTGCCTATCACTCCCAGCAGTGGACAGAGACATTGGGGTGGGTGCCTATCACTCCCAGCAGTGGACAGAGACATGGGAGGGGTGGGTGCCTATCACTCCCAGCAGTGGACAGAGACATGGGATGGGTGTGTGCCTATCACTCCCAGCAGTGGACAGAGACATGTGAGGGGTGGGGGCCTATCACTACCAGCAGTGGACAGAGACATTGGGGTGGGTGCCTTTCACTCCCAGCAGTGGACAGAAACATGGGAGGGGTGGGTGCCTATCACTCCCAGCAGTGGACAGAGACATGGGAGGGGTGGGTGCCTATCACTCCCAGCAGTGGACAGAGGCATGGGGGTGGGTGCCTATCACTCCCAGCAGTGGACAGAGACATGGGAGGGGTGGGTGCCTATCACTCCCAGCAGTGGACAGAGACACGGGGGGGTGGGTGCCTATCACTCCTAGCAGTGGACAGAGACATGGGGGTGGGTGCCTATCACTCCCAGCAGTGGACAGAGACATGGGAGGGGTGGGTGCCTATCACTCCCAGCAGTGGACAGAGACATGTGAGGGGTGGGTGCAGAGGAATACCAGCAGTGGACAGAGACATGTGAGGGGTGGGTGCCTATCACTCCCAGCAGTGGACAGAGACATGTGAGGGGTGGGTACCTATCACTCCCAGCAGTGGACAGAGACATGTGAGGGGTGGGTTCCTATCACTCCCAGCAGTGGACAGAGACATGGGGGTGGGTGCCTATCACTCCCAGCAGTGGACAGAGACATGGGAGGGGTGGGTGTCTATCACTACCAGCAGTGGACAGAGACATGTGAGGGGTGGGTGCCTATCACTCCCAGCAGTGGACAGAGACATGTGAGGGGTGGGTGCCTATCACTCCCAGCAGTGGACAGAGACATGAGTGGGGTGGGTGCCTATCACTCCCAGCAGTGGACAGAGACATGTGAGGGGTGGGTGCCTATCACTCCCAGCAGTGGACAGAGACATGTGAGGGGTGGGTGCCTATCACTCCCAGCAGTGGACAGAGACATGGGGGTGGGTGCCTATCACTCTCAGCAGTGGACAGAGACATGGGAGGGGTGGGTGCCTATCACTCCCAGCAGTGGACAGAGACATGTGAGGGGTGGGTGCCTATCACTCCCAGCAGTGGACAGAGACATTGGGGTGGGTGCCTATCACTCCCAGCAGTGGACAGAGACATGGAAGGGGTGGGTGCCTATCACTCCCAGCAGTGGACAGAGACATGGGATGGGTGTGTGCCTATCACTCCCAGCAGTGGACAGAGACATGTGAGGGGTGGGTGCCTATCACTCCCAGCAGTGGACAGAGACATTGGGGTGGGTGCCTATCACTCCCAGCAGTGGACAGAGAGATGGAAGGGGTGGGTGCCTATCACTCCCAGAAGTGGACAGAGACATGGGAAGGGTGGGTGCCTATCACTCCCAGCAGTGGACAGAGACATGGGGGTGGGTGCCTTTCACTCCCAGCAGTGGACAGAAACATGGGAGGGGTGGGTGCCTATCACTCCCAGCAGTGGACAGAGACATGGGAGGGGTGGGTGCCTATCACTCCCAGCAGTGGACAGAGACATGGGGGTGGGTGCCTATCACTCCCAGCAGTGGACAGAGACATGGGAGGGGTGGGTGCCTATCACTCCCAGCAGTGGACAGAGACACGGGGGGGTGGGTGCCTATCACTCCCAGCAGTGGACAGAGACATGGGGTGGGTGCCTATCACTCCCAGCAGTGGACAGAGACATGGGAGGGGTGGGTGCCTATCACTCCCAGCAGTGGACAGAGACATGTGAGGGGTGGGTGCAGAGGAATACCAGCAGTGGACAGAGACATGTGAGGGGTTGGTGCCTATCACTCCCAGCAGTGGACAGAGACATGTGAGGGGTGGGTGCCTATCACTCCCAGCAGTGGACAGAGATATGGGGGTGGGTGCCTATCACTCCCAACAGTGGACAGAGACATGTGAGGGGTGGGTGTCTATCACTCCCAGCAGTGGACAGAGACATGGGGGTGGGTGACTATCACTCCCAGCAGTGGACAGAAACATGGGAGGGGTGGGTGCCTATCACTCTCAGCAGTAGACAGAGACATGGAAGGGGTGGGTGCTTATCACTCCCAGCAGTGGACAGAGACATGTGAGGGGTGGGTGCCTATCACTCCCAGCAGTGGACAGAGACATGTGAGGGGTGGGTGCCTATCACTCCCAGCAGTGGACAGAGACATGTGAGGGGTGGGTGCCTATCACTCCCAGCAGTGGACAGAGACATTGGGGTGGGTGCCTATCACTCCCAGCAGTGGACAGAGAGATGGAAGGGGTGGGTGCCTATCACTCCCAGCAGTGGACAGAGACATGGGAAGGATGGGTGCCTATCACTCCCAGCAGTGGACAGAGACATGGGGTGGGTGCCTATCACTCCCAGCAGTGGACAGAGACATGGGAGGTGTGGGTGCCTATCACTCCCAGCAGTGGACAGAGACATGGGGGTGGGTGCCTATCACTCCCAGCAGTGGACAGAGACATGGGAGGGGTGGGTGCCTATCACTCCCAGCAGTGGACAGAGACATGTGAGGGCCGGGTGCAGAGGAATACCAGCAGTGGACAGAGACATGTGAGGGGTGGGTGCCTATCACTCCCAGCAGTGGACAGAGACATGTGAGGGGTGGGTACCTATCACTCCCAGCAGTGGACAGAGACATGTGAGGGGTGGGTTCCTATCACTCCCAGCAGTGGACAGAGACATGGGGGTGGGTGCCTATCACTCCCAGCAGTGGACAGAGACATGGGAGGGGTGGGTGTCTATCACTCCCAGCAGTGGACAGAGACATGTGAGGGGTGGGTGCCTATCACTCCCAGCAGTGGACAGAGACATGTGAGGGGTGGGTGCCTATCACTCCCAGCAGTGGACAGGGACATGAGTGGGGTGGGTGCCTATCACTCCCAGCAGTGGACAGAGACATGTGAGGGGTGGGTGCCTATCACTCCCAGCAGTGGACAGAGACATGTGAGGGGTGGGTGCCTATCACTCCCAGCAGTGGACAGAGACATGGGGGTGGGTGCCTGTCACTCTCAGCAGTGGACAGAGACATGGGAGGGGTGGGTGCCTATCACTCCCAGCAGTGGACAGAGACATGTGAGGGGTGGGTGCCTATCACTCCCAGCAGTGGACAGAGACATTGGGGTGGGTGCCTATCACTCCCAGCAGTGGACAGAGACATGGGAGGGGTGGGTGCCTATCACTCCCAGCAGTGGACAGAGACATGGGATGGGTGTGTGCCTATCACTCCCAGCAGTGGACAGAGACATGTGAGGGGTGGGGGCCTATCACTCCCAGCAGTAGACAGAGACATTGGGGTGGGTGCCTTTCACTCCCAGCAGTGGACAGAAACATGGGAGGGGTGGGTGCCTATCACTCCCAGCAGTGGACAGAGACATGGGAGGGGTGGGTGCCTATCACTCCCAGCAGTGGACAGAGACATGGGGGTGGGTGCCTATCACTCCCAGCAGTGGACAGAGACATGGGAGGTGTGGGTGCCTATCACTCCCAGCAGTGGACAGAGACATGTGAGGGGTGGGTGCCTATCACTCCCAGCAGTGGACAGAGACATGGGGGTGGGTGCCTATCACTCCCAGCAGTGGACAGAGACATGTGAGGGGTGGGTGCCTATCACTCCCAGCAGTGGACAGAGACATGTGAGGGGTGGGTGCCTATCACTCCCAGCAGTGGATAGAGACATTTGAGGGGTGGGTGCCTATCACTCCCAGCAGTGGACGGAGACATGTGAGGGGTGGGTGCCTATCACTCCCAGCAGTGGACAGATACATGTGAGGGGTGGGTGCCTATCACTCCCAGCAGTGGACAGAGACATGGGAGGTATGGGTGCCTATCACTCCCAGCAGTGGACAGAGACATGTGAGGGGTTGGTGCCTATCACTCCCAGCAGTGGACAGAGACATGGGGGTGGGTGCCTATCACTCCCAGCAGTGGACAGAGACATGTGAGGGGTGGGTGCCTATCACTCCCAGCAGTGGACAGAGACATGGGGGTGGGTGACTATCACTCCCAGCAGTGGATAGAGACATTTGAGGGGTGGGTGCCTATCACTCCCAGCAGTGGACAGAGACATGTGAGGGGTGGGTGCCTATCACTCCCAGCAGTGGACAGATACATGTGAGGGTTGGGTGCCTATCACTCCCAGCAGTAGACAGAGACATGTGAGGGGTGGGTGCCTATCACTCCCAGCAGTAGACAGAGACATGTGAGGGGTGGGTGCCTATAACTCCCAGCAGTAGACAGAAACATGTGAGGGGTGGGTGCCTATCACTCCCAGCAGTGGACAGAGACATGGGGGTGGGTGCCTATCACTCCCAGCAGTGGACAGAGACATGGGAGGGGTGGGTGCCTATCACTCCCAGCAGTGGACAGAGACATGGGGTGGGTGCCTATCACTCCCAGCAGTGGACAGAGACATGGGAGGTGTGGGTGCCTATCACTCCCAGCAGTGGACAGAGACATGGGGGTGGGTGCCTATCACTCCCAGCAGTGGACAGAGACATGGGAGGGGTGGGTGCCTATCACTCCCAGCAGTGGACAGAGACATGTGAGGGCCGGGTGCAGAGGAATACCAGCAGTGGACAGAGACATGTGAGGGGTGGGTGCCTATCACTCCCAGCAGTGGACAGAGACATGTGAGGGGTGGGTACCTATCACTCCCAGCAGTGGACAGAGACATGTGAGGGGTGGGTTCCTATCACTCCCAGCAGTGGACAGAGACATGGGGGTGGGTGCCTATCACTCCCAGCAGTGGACAGAGACATGTGAGGGGTGGGTGCCTATCACTCCCAGCAGTGGACAGAGACATGTGAGGGATGGGTGCCTATCACTCCCAGCAGTGGACAGAGACATGTGAGGGGTGGGTGCCTATCACTCCCAGCAGTGGACAGAGACATGGGGGTGGGTGCCTATTACTCCCAGCAGTGGACAGAGACATGGGAGGGGTGGGTGCCTATCACTCCCAGCAGTGGACAGAGACATGTGAGGGGTGGGTGCCTATCACTCCCAGCAGTGGACAGAGACATGTGGGTGGGTGCCTATCACTCCCAGCAGTGGACAGAGACATGGGAGGGGTGGGTGCCTAACACTCCCAGCAGTGGACAGAGACATGGGGGTGGGTGCCTATCACTCCCAGCAGTGGACAGAGACATGTGAGGGGTGGGTGCCTATCACTCCCAGCAGTGGACAGAGACATGGGGGTGGGTGCCTACCACTCCCAGCAGTGGATAGAGACATTTGAGGGGTGGGTGCCTATCACTCCCAGCAGTGGACAGAGACATGTGAGGGGGGGGTGCCTATCACTCCCAGCAGTGGACAGATACATGGGAGGGGTGGGTGCCTATCACTCCCAGCAGTGGACAGAGACATGGGAGGTATGGGTGCCTATCACTCCCAGCAGTGGACAGAGACATGGGGGTGGGTGCCTATCACTCCCAGCAGTGGACAGAGACATGTGAGGGGTGGGTGCCTATCACTCCCAGCAGTGGACAGAGACATGGGGGTGGGTGCCTATCACTCCCAGCAGTGGATAGAGACATTTGAGGGGTGGGTGCCTATCACTCCCAGCAGTGGACAGAGACATGTGAGGGGTGGGTGCCTATCACTCCCAGCAGTGGACAGATACATGTGAGGGGTGGGTGCCTATCACTCCCAGCAGTAGACAGAGACATGTGAGGGGTGGGTGCCTATCACTCCCAGCAGTAGACAGAGACATGTGAGGGGTGGGTGCCTATCACTCCCAGCAGTGGACAGAAACATGTGAGGGGTGGGTGCCTATCACTCCCAGCAGTGGACAGAGACATGGGGGTGGGTGCCTATCACTCCCAGCAGTGGACAGAGACATGGGAGGGGTGGGTGCCTATCACTCCCAGCAGTGGACAGAGACATGGGGTGGGTGCCTATCACTCCCAGCAGTGGACAGAGATATGGGAGGTGTGGGTGCCTATCACTCCCAGCAGTGGACAGAGACATGGGGGTGGGTGCCTATCACTCCCAGCAGTGGACAGAGACATGGGAGGGGTGGGTGCCTATCACTCCCAGCAGTGGACAGATACATGTGAGGGTTGGGTGCCTATCACTCCCAGCAGTAGACAGAGACATGTGAGGGGTGGGTGCCTATCACTCCCAGCAGTAGACAGAGACATGTGAGGGGTGGGTGCCTATAACTCCCAGCAGTAGACAGAAACATGTGAGGGGTGGGTGCCTATCACTCCCAGCAGTGGACAGAGACATGGGGGTGGGTGCCTATCACTCCCAGCAGTGGACAGAGACATGGGAGGGGTGGGTGCCTATCACTCCCAGCAGTGGACAGAGACATGGGGTGGGTGCCTATCACTCCCAGCAGTGGACAGAGACATGGGAGGTGTGGGTGCCTATCACTCCCAGCAGTGGACAGAGACATGGGGGTGGGTGCCTATCACTCCCAGCAGTGGACAGAGACATGGGAGGTATGGGTGCCTATCACTCCCAGCAGTGGACAGAGACATGTGAGGGGTTGGTGCCTATCACTCCCAGCAGTGGACAGAGACATGGGGGTGGGTGCCTATCACTCCCAGCAGTGGACAGAGACATGTGAGGGGTGGGTGCCTATCACTCCCAGCAGTGGACAGAGACATGGGGGTGGGTGACTATCACTCCCAGCAGTGGATAGAGACATTTGAGGGGTGGGTGCCTATCACTCCCAGCAGTGGACAGAGACATGTGAGGGGTGGGTGCCTATCACTCCCAGCAGTGGACAGATACATGTGAGGGTTGGGTGCCTATCACTCCCAGCAGTAGACAGAGACATGTGAGGGGTGGGTGCCTATCACTCCCAGCAGTAGACAGAGACATGTGAGGGGTGGGTGCCTATAACTCCCAGCAGTAGACAGAAACATGTGAGGGGTGGGTGCCTATCACTCCCAGCAGTGGACAGAGACATGGGGGTGGGTGCCTATCACTCCCAGCAGTGGACAGAGACATGGGAGGGGTGGGTGCCTATCACTCCCAGCAGTGGACAGAGACATGGGGTGGGTGCCTATCACTCCCAGCAGTGGACAGAGACATGGGAGGTGTGGGTGCCTATCACTCCCAGCAGTGGACAGAGACATGGGGGTGGGTGCCTATCACTCCCAGCAGTGGACAGAGACATGGGAGGTATGGGTGCCTATCACTCCCAGCAGTGGACAGAGACATGTGAGGGGTTGGTGCCTATCACTCCCAGCAGTGGACAGAGACATGGGGGTGGGTGCCTATCACTCCCAGCAGTGGACAGAGACATGTGAGGGGTGGGTGCCTATCACTCCCAGCAGTGGACAGAGACATGGGGGTGGGTGACTATCACTCCCAGCAGTGGATAGAGACATTTGAGGGGTGGGTGCCTATCACTCCCAGCAGTGGACAGAGACATGTGAGGGGTGGGTGCCTATCACTCCCAGCAGTGGACAGATACATGTGAGGGTTGGGTGCCTATCACTCCCAGCAGTAGACAGAGACATGTGAGGGGTGGGTGCCTATCACTCCCAGCAGTAGACAGAGACATGTGAGGGGTGGGTGCCTATAACTCCCAGCAGTAGACAGAAACATGTGAGGGGTGGGTGCCTATCACTCCCAGCAGTGGACAGAGACATGGGGGTGGGTGCCTATCACTCCCAGCAGTGGACAGAGACATGGGAGGGGTGGGTGCCTATCACTCCCAGCAGTGGACAGAGACATGGGGTGGGTGCCTATCACTCCCAGCAGTGGACAGAGACATGGGAGGTGTGGGTGCCTATCACTCCCAGCAGTGGACAGAGACATGGGGGTGGGTGCCTATCACTCCCAGCAGTGGACAGAGACATGGGAGGTATGGGTGCCTATCACTCCCAGCAGTGGACAGAGACATGTGAGGGGTTGGTGCCTATCACTCCCAGCAGTGGACAGAGACATGGGGGTGGGTGCCTATCACTCCCAGCAGTGGACAGAGACATGTGAGGGGTGGGTGCCTATCACTCCCAGCAGTGGACAGAGACATGGGGGTGGGTGACTATCACTCCCAGCAGTGGATAGAGACATTTGAGGGGTGGGTGCCTATCACTCCCAGCAGTGGACAGAGACATGTGAGGGGTGGGTGCCTATCACTCCCAGCAGTGGACAGATACATGTGAGGGTTGGGTGCCTATCACTCCCAGCAGTAGACAGAGACATGTGAGGGGTGGGTGCCTATCACTCCCAGCAGTAGACAGAGACATGTGAGGGGTGGGTGCCTATAACTCCCAGCAGTAGACAGAAACATGTGAGGGGTGGGTGCCTATCACTCCCAGCAGTGGACAGAGACATGGGGGTGGGTGCCTATCACTCCCAGCAGTGGACAGAGACATGGGAGGGGTGGGTGCCTATCACTCCCAGCAGTGGACAGAGACATGGGGTGGGTGCCTATCACTCCCAGCAGTGGACAGAGACATGGGAGGTGTGGGTGCCTATCACTCCCAGCAGTGGACAGAGACATGGGGGTGGGTGCCTATCACTCCCAGCAGTGGACAGAGACATGGGAGGTATGGGTGCCTATCACTCCCAGCAGTGGACAGAGACATGTGAGGGGTTGGTGCCTATCACTCCCAGCAGTGGACAGAGACATGGGGGTGGGTGCCTATCACTCCCAGCAGTGGACAGAGACATGTGAGGGGTGGGTGCCTATCACTCCCAGCAGTGGACAGAGACATGGGGGTGGGTGACTATCACTCCCAGCAGTGGATAGAGACATTTGAGGGGTGGGTGCCTATCACTCCCAGCAGTGGACAGAGACATGTGAGGGGTGGGTGCCTATCACTCCCAGCAGTGGACAGATACATGTGAGGGTTGGGTGCCTATCACTCCCAGCAGTAGACAGAGACATGTGAGGGGTGGGTGCCTATCACTCCCAGCAGTAGACAGAGACATGTGAGGGGTGGGTGCCTATAACTCCCAGCAGTAGACAGAAACATGTGAGGGGTGGGTGCCTATCACTCCCAGCAGTGGACAGAGACATGGGGGTGGGTGCCTATCACTCCCAGCAGTGGACAGAGACATGGGAGGGGTGGGTGCCTATCACTCCCAGCAGTGGACAGAGACATGGGGTGGGTGCCTATCACTCCCAGCAGTGGACAGAGACATGGGAGGTGTGGGTGCCTATCACTCCCAGCAGTGGACAGAGACATGGGGGTGGGTGCCTATCACTCCCAGCAGTGGACAGAGACATGGGAGGTATGGGTGCCTATCACTCCCAGCAGTGGACAGAGACATGTGAGGGGTTGGTGCCTATCACTCCCAGCAGTGGACAGAGACATGGGGGTGGGTGCCTATCACTCCCAGCAGTGGACAGAGACATGTGAGGGGTGGGTGCCTATCACTCCCAGCAGTGGACAGAGACATGGGGGTGGGTGACTATCACTCCCAGCAGTGGATAGAGACATTTGAGGGGTGGGTGCCTATCACTCCCAGCAGTGGACAGAGACATGTGAGGGGTGGGTGCCTATCACTCCCAGCAGTGGACAGATACATGTGAGGGTTGGGTGCCTATCACTCCCAGCAGTAGACAGAGACATGTGAGGGGTGGGTGCCTATCACTCCCAGCAGTAGACAGAGACATGTGAGGGGTGGGTGCCTATAACTCCCAGCAGTAGACAGAAACATGTGAGGGGTGGGTGCCTATCACTCCCAGCAGTGGACAGAGACATGGGGGTGGGTGCCTATCACTCCCAGCAGTGGACAGAGACATGGGAGGGGTGGGTGCCTATCACTCCCAGCAGTGGACAGAGACATGGGGTGGGTGCCTATCACTCCCAGCAGTGGACAGAGACATGGGAGGGGTGGGTGCCTATCACTCCCAGCAGTGGACAGAGACATGTGAGGGCCGGGTGCAGAGGAATACCAGCAGTGGACAGAGACATGTGAGGGGTGGGTGCCTATCACTCCCAGCAGTGGACAGAGACATGTGAGGGGTGGGTACCTATCACTCCCAGCAGTGGACAGAGACATGTGAGGGGTGGGTTCCTATCACTCCCAGCAGTGGACAGAGACATGGGGGTGGGTGCCTATCACTCCCAGCAGTGGACAGAGACATGTGAGGGGTGGGTGCCTATCACTCCCAGCAGTGGACAGAGACATGTGAGGGATGGGTGCCTATCACTCCCAGCAGTGGACAGAGACATGTGAGGGGTGGGTGCCTATCACTCCCAGCAGTGGACAGAGACATGGGGGTGGGTGCCTATTACTCCCAGCAGTGGACAGAGACATGGGAGGGGTGGGTGCCTATCACTCCCAGCAGTGGACAGAGACATGTGAGGGGTGGGTGCCTATCACTCCCAGCAGTGGACAGAGACAAGTGGGTGGGTGCCTATCACTCCCAGCAGTGGACAGAGACATGGGAGGGGTGGGTGCCTAACACTCCCAGCAGTGGACAGAGACATGGGGGTGGGTGCCTATCACTCCCAGCAGTGGACAGAGACATGTGAGGGGTGGGTGCCTATCACTCCCAGCAGTGGACAGAGACATGGGGGTGGGTGCCTACCACTCCCAGCAGTGGATAGAGACATTTGAGGGGTGGGTGCCTATCACTCCCAGCAGTGGACAGAGACATGTGAGGGGGGGGTGCCTATCACTCCCAGCAGTGGACAGATACATGGGAGGGGTGGGTGCCTATCACTCCCAGCAGTGGACAGAGACATGGGAGGTATGGGTGCCTATCACTCCCAGCAGTGGACAGAGACATGGGGGTGGGTGCCTATCACTCCCAGCAGTGGACAGAGACATGTGAGGGGTGGGTGCCTATCACTCCCAGCAGTGGACAGAGACATGGGGGTGGGTGCCTATCACTCCCAGCAGTGGATAGAGACATTTGAGGGGTGGGTGCCTATCACTCCCAGCAGTGGACAGAGACATGTGAGGGGTGGGTGCCTATCACTCCCAGCAGTGGACAGATACATGTGAGGGGTGGGTGCCTATCACTCCCAGCAGTAGACAGAGACATGTGAGGGGTGGGTGCCTATCACTCCCAGCAGTAGACAGAGACATGTGAGGGGTGGGTGCCTATCACTCCCAGCAGTGGACAGAAACATGTGAGGGGTGGGTGCCTATCACTCCCAGCAGTGGACAGAGACATGGGGGTGGGTGCCTATCACTCCCAGCAGTGGACAGAGACATGGGAGGGGTGGGTGCCTATCACTCCCAGCAGTGGACAGAGACATGGGGTGGGTGCCTATCACTCCCAGCAGTGGACAGAGATATGGGAGGTGTGGGTGCCTATCACTCCCAGCAGTGGACAGAGACATGGGGGTGGGTGCCTATCACTCCCAGCAGTGGACAGAGACATGGGAGGGGTGGGTGCCTATCACTCCCAGCAGTGGACAGAGACATGTGAGGGCCGGGTGCAGAGGAATACCAGCAGTGGACAGAGACATGTGAGGGGTGGGTGCCTATCACTCCCAGCAGTGGACAGAGACATGTGAGGGGTGGGTACCTATCACTCCCAGCAGTGGACAGAGACATGTGAGGGGTGGGTTCCTATCACTCCCAGCAGTGGACAGAGACATGGGGGTGGGTGCCTATCACTCCCAGCAGTGGACAGAGACATGGGAGGGGTGGGTGTCTATCACTCCCAGCAGTGGACAGAGACATGTGAGGGGTGGGTGCCTATCACTCCCAGCAGTGGACAGAGACATGTGAGGGGTGGGTGCCTATCACTCCCAGCAGTGGACAGAAACATGTGACGGGTGGGTGCCTATCACTCCCAGCAGTGGACAGAGACATGGGGGTGGGTGCCTATCACTCCCAGCAGTGGACAGAGACATGGGAGGGGTGGGTGCCTATCACTCCCAGCAGTGGACAGAGACATGGGGTGGGTGCCTATCACTCCCAGCAGTGGACAGAGACATGGGAGGTGTGGGTGCCTATCACTCCCAGCAGTGGACAGAGACATGGGGGTGGGTGCCTATCACTCCCAGCAGTGGACAGAGACATGGGAGGGGTGGGTGCCTATCACTCCCAGCAGTGGACAGAGACATGTGAGGGCCGGGTGCAGAGGAATACCAGCAGTGGACAGAGACATGTGAGGGGTGGGTGCCTATCACTCCCAGCAGTGGACAGAGACATGTGAGGGGTGGGTACCTATCACTCCCAGCAGTGGACAGAGACATGTGAGGGGTGGGTTCCTATCACTCCCAGCAGTGGACAGAGACATGGGGGTGGGTGCCTATCACTCCCAGCAGTGGACAGAGACATGGGAGGGGTGGGTGTCTATCACTCCCAGCAGTGGACAGAGACATGGGGGTGGGTGCCTATCACTCCCAGCAGTGGACAGAGACATGGGAGGGGTGGGTGCCTATCACTCCCAGCAGTGGACAGAGACATGTGAGGGCCGGGTGCAGAGGAATACCAGCAGTGGACAGAGACATGTGAGGGGTGGGTGCCTATCACTCCCAGCAGTGGACAGAGACATGTGAGGGATGGGTGCCTTTCACTCTCAGCAGTGGACAGAGACATGGGAGGGGTGGGTGCCTATCACTCCCAGCAGTGGACAGAGACATGTGAGGGGTGGGTGCCTATCACTCCCAGCAGTGGACAGAGACATTGGGGTGGGTGCCTATCACTCCCAGCAGTGGACAGAGACATGGGAGGGGTGGGTGCCTATCACTCCCAGCAGTGGACAGAGACATGGGATGGGTGTGTGCCTATCACTCCCAGCAGTGGACAGAGACATGTGAGGGGTGGGGGCCTATCACTACCAGCAGTGGACAGAGACATTGGGGTGGGTGCCTTTCACTCCCAGCAGTGGACAGAAACATGGGAGGGGTGGGTGCCTATCACTCCCAGCAGTGGACAGAGACATGGGAGGGGTGGGTGCCTATCACTCCCAGCAGTGGACAGAGGCATGGGGGTGGGTGCCTATCACTCCCAGCAGTGGACAGAGACATGGGAGGGGTGGGTGCCTATCACTCCCAGCAGTGGACAGAGACACGGGGGGGTGGGTGCCTATCACTCCTAGCAGTGGACAGAGACATGGGGGTGGGTGCCTATCACTCCCAGCAGTGGACAGAGACATGGGAGGGGTGGGTGCCTATCACTCCCAGCAGTGGACAGAGACATGTGAGGGGTGGGTGCAGAGAAATACCAGCAGTGGACAGAGACATGTGAGGGGTGGGTGCCTATCACTCCCAGCAGTGGACAGAGACATGTGAGGGGTGGGTACCTATCACTCCCAGCAGTGGACAGAGACATGTGAGGGGTGGGTTCCTATCACTCCCAGCAGTGGACAGAGACATGGGGGTGGGTGCCTATCACTCCCAGCAGTGGACAGAGACATGGGAGGGGTGGGTGTCTATCACTACCAGCAGTGGACAGAGACATGTGAGGGGTGGGTGCCTATCACTCCCAGCAGTGGACAGAGACATGTGAGGGGTGGGTGCCTATCACTCCCAGCAGTGGACAGAGACATGAGTGGGGTGGGTGCCTATCACTCCCAGCAGTGGACAGAGACATGTGAGGGGTGGGTGCCTATCACTCCCAGCAGTGGACAGAGACATGTGAGGGGTGGGTGCCTATCACCCCCAGCAGTGGACAGAGACATGGGGGTGGGTGCCTATCACTCTCAGCAGTGGACAGAGACATGGGAGGGGTGGGTGCCTATCACTCCCAGCAGTGGACAGAGACATGTGAGGGGTGGGTGCCTATCACTCCCAGCAGTGGACAGAGACATTGGGGTGGGTGCCTATCACTCCCAGCAGTGGACAGAGACATGGAAGGGGTGGGTGCCTATCACTCCCAGCAGTGGACAGAGACATGGGATGGGTGTGTGCCTATCACTCCCAGCAGTGGACAGAGACATGTGAGGGGTGGGTGCCTATCACTCCCAGCAGTGGACAGAGACATTGGGGTGGGTGCCTATCACTCCCAGCAGTGGACAGAGAGATGGAAGGGGTGGGTGCCTATCACTCCCAGAAGTGGACAGAGACATGGGAAGGGTGGGTGCCTATCACTCCCAGCAGTGGACAGAGACATGGGGGTGGGTGCCTTTCACTCCCAGCAGTGGACAGAAACATGGGAGGGGTGGGTGCCTATCACTCCCAGCAGTGGACAGAGACATGGGAGGGGTGGGTGCCTATCACTCCCAGCAGTGGACAGAGACATGGGGGTGGGTGCCTATCACTCCCAGCAGTGGACAGAGACATGGGAGGGGTGGGTGCCTATCACTCCCAGCAGTGGACAGAGACACGGGGGGGTGGGTGCCTATCACTCCCAGCAGTGGACAGAGACATGGGGTGGGTGCCTATCACTCCCAGCAGTGGACAGAGACATGGGAGGGGTGGGTGCCTATCACTCCCAGCAGTGGACAGAGACATGTGAGGGGTGGGTGCAGAGGAATACCAGCAGTGGACAGAGACATGTGAGGGGTTGGTGCCTATCACTCCCAGCAGTGGACAGAGACATGTGAGGGGTGGGTGCCTATCACTCCCAGCAGTGGACAGAGATATGGGGGTGGGTGCCTATCACTCCCAACAGTGGACAGAGACATGTGAGGGGTGGGTGTCAATCACTCCCAGCAGTGGACAGAGACATGGGGGTGGGTGACTATCACTCCCAGCAGTGGACAGAAACATGGGAGGGGTGGGTTCCTATCACTCCCAGCAGTAAACAGAGACATGTGAGGGGTGGGTGCCTATCACTCTCAGCAGTAGACAGAGACATGGAAGGGGTGGGTGCTTATCACTCCCAGCAGTGGACAGAGACATGTGAGGGGTGGGTGCCTATCACTCCCAGCAGTGGACAGAGACATGTGAGGGGTGGGTGCCTATCACTCCCAGCAGTGGACAGAGACATTGGGGTGGGTGCCTATCACTCCCAGCAGTGGACAGAGAGATGGAAGGGGTGGGTGCCTATCACTCCCAGCAGTGGACAGAGACATGGGAAGGATGGGTGCCTATCACTCCCAGCAGTGGACAGAGACATGGGGGTGGGTGCCTTTCACTCCCAGCAGTGGACAGAAAAATGGGAGGGGTTGGTGCCTATCACTCCCAGCAGTGGACAGAGACATGGGAGGGGTGGGTGCCTATCACTCCCAGCAGTGGACAGAGACATGGGGGTGGGTGCCTATCACTCCCAGCAGTGGACAGAGACATGGGAGGGGTGGGTGCCTATCACTCCCAGCAGTGGACAGAGACACGGGGGGTGGGTGCCTATCACTCCCAGCAGTGGACAGAGACATGGGGGTGGGTGCCTATCACTACCAGCAGTGGACAGAGACATGGGAGGGGTGGGTGCCTATCACTCCCAGCAGTGGACAGAGACATGTGAGGGGTGGGTGCAGAGGAATACCAGCAGTGGACAGAGGCATGTGAGGGGTTGGTGCCTATCACTCCCAGCAGTGGACAGAGACATGTGAGGGGTGGGTGCCTATCACTCCCAGCAGTGGACAGAGATATGGGGGTGGGTGCCTATCACTCCCAACAGTGGACAGAGACATGTGAGGGGTGGGTGTCTATCACTCCCAGCAGTGGACAGAGACATGGGGGTGGGTGACTATCACTCCCAGCAGTGGACAGAAACATGGGAGGGGTGGGTTCCTATCACTCCCAGCAGTAAACAGAGACATGTGAGGGGTGGGTGCCTATCACTCTCAGCAGTAGACAGAGACATGGAAGGGGTGGGTGCTTATCAGTCCCAGCAGTGGACAGAGACATGTGAGGGGTGGGTGCCTATCACTCCCAGCAGTGGACAGAGACATGTGAGGGGTGGGTGCCTATCACTCCCAGCAGTGGACAGAGACATGGTGGTGGGTGCCTATCACTCCCAGCAGTGGACAGAGACATGGGAGGGGGGGTGCCTATCACTCCCAGCAGTGGACAGAGACATGTGAGGGGTGGATGCCTATCACTCCCAGCAGTGGACAGAGACATGTGGGTGTGTACATCATTATCAGATGACCACAACTCCATGGGTGTATGTACGCATCCCTAATTTTCCACTATGTTGATAGTGCCATAACAACAAATCACTGACAGCAGTGTCCCACTCCCATGAGGATGGATGTCTTTCCCCCACTGCATGACACACCACATGTGGGTGTGAGGACAAATGACACATGCATACCCACCCCTGGCGGATGCAGCACAATACACACACTGAGATCATGCCACAAGACTGTATAGTCATGTCAATGCCTACTAAACTAAGAGAGCCAAAGTAAACACACACTGTCACGCACATCCCAGGACTGATAGGAATGTACAGGTGCTGGGACAGCCACCAAGATGTTGTCTCTCATGGAAGGAATAGGGTGGAGTTCCCACAGATACAATGCCCACAATTGTGAGTCAGGTGCCAAAATACCCTGCAGAACAAGTACCATATGTGTGCTAGGCTGGGATTACACACATGCATAGTGCGGAAAAGGGAGAATTTCTCCATGAAGGCATGGCAACATACTCAATACACAAGTACAGTGACTAGCAAGGATGGCACAGTTGATGCAGCCGGAGATATTGCTGAGCAGGCATGGCCATGGTTGAAGGGATCCGTCACCAACAAAGGGAATGTAGACACAGGTCAGCACAACAATTGTGCAACTCTCTGCAGGGAAGATGTCAGGTGCCACGGAGGAAGGGACACTCCTTGGTACAATGTCTCCAAAAACAAATAACACAGACGACCAAATATCCTTTGTAGAGACCTTGTGATGGCATGCAGATCCCATGGTCCAACTCATGACCATCAGACTCGAACCTTTGCCCGAAACATAACACATTACCACAAACCCAACTCCTGGAGCATCAGCACCAACATCAATACCTGAAATGCAATAGTGTTCAAAGTAAAAAGAAAATGCTTTAATCAGCATAAAATAATATTTTTTTCAAGAACACTGTATACAAAGGCCAATGGCCAGTCCAGAATAGAAGTCCTTGGGGGGACACATGGGCACGCGTCTCCCTTAGCTTGCCTGCACAATTGAACAATCAGGTTCGTCAACTGGGGGGGGGAAAGCATCATGTGGGGAAGGACCAGGCACCGCAGGGACAGGAGGTGTAAGGGTTGGTGTGGTGGGTGCAGGGCCGGATGCCTCAACCACAGGGGGTGGGGCAGCACCAAAGGTGGAGGTGAGCTCGGCGCTGCACACTTCTGCCAGGGCGTCCAGAGTATCCCCTGCACCGGAAGAAACCACAGGCACAAAGGAGGGGGGGGTCGGAGGGATGGGGTGCAGCGCTACTGGGGGAGGAGTTGGACATGGGGGGGACTCAACGCCCCTACCCGGGGAGTGCCTTGCCCGTTTGCGGGCTGGTGACCCAGTGAGGCTGAGGCCCAGCACAGACATGTAGCTCTCCTTGTCTGACTTTGTGGCAGGGGAGCCAAGGGGAGTGCCTTTGGAGGGACTGGGTAGTGAGGCATGTGGACTCAGACTGTGGCTGCGTGTATGCCTGTGTGCCCCAGACCCAGTGGGTGTGCCTTTATCCCCCTGAGTGTGCGTGCCAGGAGGTGTGTGCTTGCCCTTACGTGTTGGTGTGCTGCCTGTGTCTGGTGGGGTGCGTGCTTGGGAATGTCTGGGTGTGCATGGGACAGGCATGGGAGTGGGAAGTGTGGATGGGGCTGGGGTAGGGGGGACGAAGCACTGCAGGAGACTCACTGCTGCCGTCAGTGAAGAGTCCATGGATCTCAGCAACACCCGTTGGTCAGACATCGCTGCTGACATGCCCTCCATGAACGACACCATCTGTGTCAGCAGTCTGGTGTAGCCATGGAGGACATTCAGCATCGATGTCTGGCCAACCTGCAACTGCCGCTGAATGTCCACAGACTCTGCAGTGAGGGCAGCAGGGGTGACAGGGGCAGGGGGTGCGGTGCCTGGCACGAAGGAGACATGGTGGTGCCCTGCACGGACAGAAGGGACCGGAGCAACTGGGAGGGCGGTGATGGGAATGGAGGAGGCGGTGACAGATGTTGTGCTGCTGCCAGGTGTTGTAGCAGCCTCCTCCCCCTCGAGGAGTTCAGCCTCGGACCCGTCAGCGTCGTAGTCGATGTCGCCACCAGACAGGTCCTCCGCCTGACTCCCCTCGCCCTCCGTGCCACTTGCTCCCGCAGACTCACCAGCTGTGGTGGCACCGGTGCTGGATCCCTCCTCCAGGTCCGTGCAGGTGTCTCCCTCGGTGTCCTCTGATGATGCTGTGGGCAAGGTGAAGATACAGAAAATAATCAGTCACCTGCATACATCTGACACATGAGTCCAAACAAAATAGGTCACAGTGCATATCAGGCAATGCATCATGAGTAACATCTAGATTACTCCGCACATATGTAAGCCCTGTACTCCCCAGTTGGTTGACCCACAATGCCACTTGGAAACAAGGAAAAATAGGACACAACAGCCAAAAACTTGAATTAGAAATATACTGAGAAGCTAGTGTCTGGGAACAGTTGAGCACAGCAATACTATGAAGGCATGCCACCTCTTGTTTACTGTGAAAGAAACAGTATTGGTGCACCCAAGGCTAAATAACAGACCTCAATGCTAAAGGTGTCCCCACACTCAGAGACCTGTAAGTACTTTGGAAACCCAAACGAAATAGATTTTGATCCCTTGGGAACCACACCACTTTACACAATCTACATGTTTAGAATGTGTGAATGTGCCACTTTGTGAACAGAACACACATGTGCCTGTATAAAAGAAGTCACACAAGGAGGTGCACACAAAACTACATTTACACAGTCATTGTATGAGCTGCCAGCCTTATTCAAAGAAGCCACTGTTAGAAAGAAATGGGGTTTCAGAAAGTACATATACATGGGACCACGGCGGTCTGGATGACTTGACGCTCGTAAGTTGGTATCACCAACAACCAAGGACTTACCCAAATGCCACCACACTGGGGGAACATGGATATGTATAATCTGAAAAACAGTCTTATTCGAACTGTGCCTTTCTTTAAAATGTGCCAGCGTGTTCCCTGAAAGTGTAAAGGTGGTTTCTTGTGCACTTCCTTGGGAGACATCTGTCATGCAGGCACATTATTGTCCTTCACAACAAAACATCAAAGTCAAGCATTGAAAACATGAAGACATGTTGCCAAGTGTAGTGAGTGCCAAGGTACAAGACTTTTTGACTAACAACTTGAATCATGCCACCTGTCACATGGCCATCCATACCATTATGACACAGTTGGCAACACATCTGACCCACTGCCTGTCATGTGGAGTGGCACACATGTCCAAACACAGGACAATGCATAAGCTAATGGGCCTGCAATTGTGTTGAAATAAGGCACACCTGCACTGAGGAGACACCCTCATGGCAAGCCAGAATGTCCACACAGATGTCAGCACACAAAGACAAAACTACGTAGCATCTGGACCACACACTGGTGCCAAAAATGGATGAGCAGGAATCATGTATTTAAACTATTGACACATGCTGCAAAGCACAATCATTAAACCCTGCACAACATCACTGGGTCACTGCATGTTGAGTGTCTGTCCAGACAATTATCACACACAGGTCAGACCTGGCAAGGAGACATAAGGTTTGGACATGTAGGCCTCACCCGCACAAACCCCCCATACCTGAGACAATGTGATTGAGACAGATCAAGAAGTGACACCTCTTAATCAGGGTTTACAAAAATGTGCATCAAGAATTCACAAATGTACTCCACATCACCTCGTGAGGCTGCCAACACATATTTGTGACAAACAACCATCAACAGATAGTTGTGAATAGACACACAGGCACTGCCCAGTGTGAGTATGCACAAGCCAAATGGGGTCACCCTGTCCAGTGGACACATGTAGCACACTTTAGATTAATACAAATGAGGCCAGGGAACAATGCCACAGAGGGCAACCTATGCTGAACACACAGAGAATGGGCACAGTGTTGGATGACACACATGATTACGAGGCAAGGGTATCTCAGGGGACTGTAGTGGGCACACTGCTCCATGGTCCTGGAATGATCTGACTCTAACATGAGCAACCGCCCTGGCACTATGCATATCTCCCACTCATGCACATCATGTCTGAGGCCACAACATCGGTCATGCATGCTGCAAGTCTGTTCATTTTAAGCCTCACACTCCTATGTTGAGACTCAGCATCATTGCCAACAATTATGGACCCCTAAATGACTGAACAGGACAGGGCACAGGCAAGGTACCAACACATGTCACAGACCACCCACACACATGATGCAGAAAGCAATGTGCACTTGGATTAACTGGCAGCCTAGATGACCATGTGCAATAGTGATTACAGACAGACCAGGGAACACATGTCAAGGAGGGGAAGGGAGGAAGAACAGTACTGGTTGACTTGGAGGAACAGGATATGCACTGCACATATAAACCTTGGCAGTGTATACAGGCGACTGAGCACTTCCAAAAGCTGGTGACACACAACAAACACACATGTACCTACCCCCTCCTTGCTGCTGTATCTCCTGTAACCACCTATCCATGACAGGGAAGACCACCGCCAGGAGACGCCTCATCTGGTAGGTCAGGCGTCGGCGCCCGCCTTGGGGGCATGGAGGTGAGTCCTTCAGCAGGACCCGGGTGATCCTCCGGGTCCAGCACCAGATGTCCTGCCACCGTTTTCTTACTTGGGCTAGGCGCCGAATGCGACCCTCCACCGATCTCACGGCCCTGACGGCCCGCTTCCAGATCTCCCCCTTCGCGTAGGCAGTTACCTGTGAGGATGACAAAGTGAGACAACATCACTACACCTGCTCCATGTCAGAGAGACACACATTTGAACATCTTTGATATGTTGAACAGGACATAGGATGCTGCCAAGGAATAGCATCTTAGTCATATGGACATTGGCCTCTGTGGAAGCCCCAATGCACTACATGGCATATAAAGTACACAGGTGACATGAGGGGAGCAACACACTCCATGAACATGGCACACACTGTGCATCACAAGCAACACCAGGCTGATGGACAGCACCTCCAAGCAGTTACATGCCCCAGGCCACTGATGCAACCTCAGCAGAGTACACAGACACACACAGGCACAGATCAATCACATGCCATTGGCAACAGCGGATACAAACCTCACTTTGCACATGTGCCACTTGCCTGTGGGGTGTCACAGGTGTGGGTCTAGCTCAGCAAGTCAGACACACAGCACGGCTTACTTCTCACATCAGATGGGTAGAGCTGTTGCCTCCTCCATGCAGCTGTGGTGCAACACTCCACATAGACACTTACCCACATGACAAGGAACATTCACACACATCAATGTCCAGGGGGTGTACACATCACTTGGACACTCTCACCACAGCTCCACTCAACTCACACACATCTGTGGGTACAGTCACCAGTCACACCGGGGTACCACTGAATCACCTCAGGACTATAGCCAAAAAATGCCACAAAGGATTAGCCAGGCTGAATGTGTCATGCACTATGCAGTGAATGTCACAGTAAGCACAATGCAAGTGAGGAGTGCACACATGAACTACATCATGCTCTGCATGGGAGACATAAGCCATCCCCCCCCCCTGGGACCCACTCTAAACAACATTGCATGTCTGTCACACCTGGACACAATGCCAGAAGTGACAGTCACAAAAAAGGTGCACAGTCAAAGCTAGTGGAGTCAGCACTCACCTGCTCCCCTGGTCTCCCATACAGGCTGGTGTACTGTGGGAGGATGACATCCAGCAATGCCTCATTCTTCTCCTGGGTGAATGGCTGGGCCCTCTCCACAGACCTTGACATGGTGCCAGAGGAAGCACAGACAGCAGCAGTGTTGTCGACAGGAAAGTTGTGCAGGCAAGTGCCCTCTAATGGGTTCTGACTGACTTATATCTGTCTTGCTGAGGGGCATTCATTTGGAGGAGTACATAGTGATTGGTCAGATTCATTTGCATCTTACGTTTACTCCAATCCCTTTCCACACACACCAGTGACAGCATTTGCATCGTTCAAATTTTGAGCATCATGTCAAGTCAACATCCACTTTGCAACATTGTATTTTGTGGCCAACTGAATTTTCCAGGCCACTTGATGGAAAAATTTGAACTGAAAACTCTGTATCCATGACAACAGCATGCATTTAGTGCCTAATACTTGTCCCTTATGTGTCCCCTATCAGTAGCGGTCCGTGGAGGGAGTTCGGTGGGGCAGAGAGGCGGGGCAGGGGAGGGGCAGGGTGCGGAAATGTAAACACCGGAATATGGATGAACGGAGGTAAGTACACATTTAAATAAATAAAACAAATTCCTTTGTGCGCGCTGCATCGCAAAATGCGATGCAGCGCGCGCAACGAAATTCGTTTTATTTATTTAAATGTGTACTTACCTCCGTTCATCCATATTCCGGTGTTTACATTTCCCCACCCTGCCCCTCCCCCGCCCCGCCTCTCTGGCCCACCGAACTCCCTCCACGGACCGCTACTGTCCCCTATGTAATTTTCAAATCCACACACAGGTACTGTGTGTTTCACACGTACCCCTACGGCACCAGTTGCACAGTGCCTTTGACACGTGTACTACCAGTGTCTACATGTACGTGTACTACCAGTGCCTACACGTACATGTACTACCAGTGCCTACACGTACGTGTACGCACTGGTAGTACACGTACGTGTACTACCAGTGCCTACACATACGTGTACTACCAGTGCCTACACGTACGTGTACTACCAGTGCCTACACGTACGTGTACGCACTGGTAGTACACGTATGGGTACGTGTACTACCAGTGCCTACACGTACGTGTATGCACTGGTAGTACACATACAGGTACGTGTACTAACAGTGCGTACACGTACGTGTACTACCAGTGCCTACATGTACGTGTACTACCAGTGCCTACACGTACGTGTAGGCACTGGTAGTACACATGTGGGTAGGCACTGGTAGTACACGTACATGTAGGCACTGGTAGTACACATATGTGTAGGCACTGGTAGTACACGTACGTGTAGGCACTGGTAGTACACGTACGTGTGTACAGTCTGTACCACAAGTGCTCCTACGGCACCACTACTATAGTGATACGGACCGTACTTGTACGGTCCGTACCACGCGTGCTCCTACGGCCACACAACTCTAGTGATACGGACCGTACACATGCCCTTAGAGCGTGTGTACAGTGCGTTTCACACGCTTACACTGTTGAGAGGATGCGCACACGAAAGGAATGGAGGTCTCAGACTCGCACAAGGATGTACATCAAGTCATTGTCATTGCTGTCCTACATGTGCAGGGCCTAGGTGTGTCAGACAGTGATATTGCACATGTCTCTTCATGTATTTGCACAATTGATGTGTGATGACCTGTGTACACATGTCATGTTTGATGGGGCACTATGTGGCACACTTCCCCTTCACACTTTGCACATGTGTGCATGTAGTACAAATGTGTCAAGCACAGCATCACTGGTATGGCACAGTCACCACCACCCGCAACTGTCCCCTGATGCCAGGGACAGGGACACTAACAACTGACATTTAACGACCAGCATGCACCGATGTGACTATGTCATGTGTGTGTCATGTGTTCCCATGAGCTTGCTGTTGGTGTTCCGTCAACTGCATTTGCTGTTGCTGCATCCAACATGTGTCTGTGTCTAGATGGGCATGGCACACATCTACGGACACCATCCCACATGTGGATTTCCACATAACGTGTGTCTGTATGCATCTAACTTGATATTTTGACATGAGGACATATCTGCGTCGTCTCAATGTCTGTGTTTTCTGTTTTCACGTGTACCCCTTCATCGCAATGTGTGTGATCTGTACATTTGACATTCCATGTGATCTGTGCGTCTAGCTTGCCGTCAGCTATCTGTATGAGATGACATCCTTCAAATGCTGATATGTGGATGTATGTCACTCTTGTGATGTCTCTGGCTGTTCACTGACACTGGCCCACAGCTCTTTTCAGGGCATGTCATGTAGACTTGACAATCAACGGGTGTAGCTGGCTTTTCGTAAGAGTATCACCTGGCTGGCATACGTGTCCTGGATGTATTGCACAGACCAGACTCTGTATTTAGCAGATGTGTATTAGCAGTTGAGCATGTGCTCAGTTCATTGACATTGATGTTGTTATGTTCTCACTCTTCGTTATTCATTCCAATTTTCTGCAGGGCACCGCCTGTCCCCAGACCAATGCCAGACTTGGGTGCCATGAGGGAACGTGACTGCATACGCCATTACAGATTCACCCAACAGTTGATTAAGGACCTGACAAACAGGCTGGCACCACACCTCCAACCGCGACACAGTTATCCTACTGCTCTGACCCCCAAGATGAAGGTGATGGCAGCCCTACATTTTTTTGCCACAGGTACGTTTCAATTCACCATAGCTGATGTTGGTGGCATGTCCCAGACGATGTTCAGCCATGTCCTGCATGATGTTTTGGCAGCCATGTTGGAGCACCTGGATGAATTCATCCATTTTCTGACTCCTGAGGAGTTGACAGGTGTCAAGGGTGATTTCTATGCCCTGGGAGGGATGCCCCATGTCATTGGGTCCATTGATGGGACACATGTGGCTTTGGTACCATCACAGGCACAGGAGGTCGCCTATAGCAACCGTAAACATTACCACTCTATAAATGCCCTTGTGGTGTGTCTTGCTAACATGCTGATTTCCCATGTCTGTGCACGCTTTCCAGGGTCAGCACACGATGCCTACATCATGAGGCGTAGCAGGGTGCCACAAATGATGCTGCGGCTGCATAACGAACGAGCATGTCTTGTTGGTGGGTATACTCGGTTTGTCCTGTGTTTTGCGGTATCTTTGTATCTTACGGCATCTCCTGACCCACTTTTTTACATGATGTTTCAATGTAGGGGACACTGGCTATCCCAACATTCCATGGCTGATGACGCCTCTCCGCAACCCAAGATCAGCTGCAGATCACCGTTACAACAATGCACACAGGCAGACCAGGCGAGTTATTGAGAGGACGTTTGGCCTCCTGAAGAGCCGATTCTGGTGCCTTCACAAGACAGGCGGGTCCCTCCCATATGCACCGGCGAAGGTCTGCAAAATCTTCCTCGTGTGCTGCATGCTGCACAACATGGCAGTGAAGAAGGCAGTGCCGCTCATCCTGGAGCAGCATGAGCAGGAACATCCACCCGTGGAGGATGAAGGGCTTGGTCACGAGGCAAGTGAGGAGAAGGAGGAGGAGGAGGATATCCGGAGTCAGCTCATACGCAACTTCTTCTCATAATGGTGAGTCACTGGGTCTGAGTGTGCACGCTTGGAGCCTTGTGTGGCATGTGTTGCCATGTGTGTGTCCAGCTGACTGTATGCTAAGTGACTTAGATGTGTGTTCTGATGTGTCACTCGAGTAATGATGTCATTCCACTCATTTTAGCTGTGACCCTAATTTTTCTAATCGCATGGTGACAACATTATTCCTTTAGAGTAAATGACCATGTATGCGGATAACAATCTTTTAGCTGACTTCTTGTGTGTCTGTCATCCACAGGTTCTTGCGCATGTTGTCTGGTCGTGTCATCGTTGGCCTCCTGCTATTCCTCATGAGTATTGCAACGTGTGCTGAATCAGCGTTCCATGCACGGACATGGGGAAAAGTCATTTTGGGTGAGGATTGCAGCAAAGGCATTTTGGGGTTGTTAGGTGTTTGTATTGGGTGGGGACTGCTCCTGTACATGTTGGGTTACCATGCATACATGTCGACTCACCATGGGGCACATGACATGTAGCATGACTCCCATGAATTGATAGTCAACCTTCGTGACAGTCATCTCTAATGGTTTGTTTATTCTGATGAAGGCATCAATGTGTGTAAAACTTCCCTCAGAAACATACGGGATGCTACGGGTGGACATGGTGCAGGACATTCCCATAACAGGCTCAATGGTGAATTGCAGCCTCTCCGTGTGCAGAAGGGGGTGTTTGGCTCATCCCCTTAACTTAACTTATGTGCCAGGCCATTTGGATTTACTACATCTGTGTTGTGAAGGGGGTCCCCTATGTAGGTCCCACATGTTCAGCCAAATGACCTGTGTGTCTGTTCATATTGATGCATTTCCCTTAGTGTGAGCCTGAGTAATAAAGGGGTTCCTCACCCTCCAAGGTACCTCATCTCTGTCAATGCAGGTCTATTGCCACTTTGCATGCACCATCTCTGGCATAGTTGTCAAAGATTGTGCATATGAGTCTATGTGTAGTTTGGCTACATGCATGCAGTTCTTCATGAGTTAGAATCTCGATTGTGTATGAATTCCATGGTTGTTGTGTATGTATTTGGGCATGTTGGTCCCCACAACGGGCCATCAACACCTGCTGTGGGTGTGTCTCCTGTGCGCGGCTCGGCCTTCTGTTTCCTGATCCTGTGTCAGTCATCTTTGGTGATTGTGCATCCATTTTCTCTGGGTGTGCCATGGGTAACCGGACACTCCTTCCTTTACATACACCTGTTGCAGTAGTCCTTTCTGACATCCTTGTCTTTGTGTGCTACTTTTGGCATAGTTTCCAAGACATGCCGCCTGCTGCTGCGGCCCCTGCAGCAAGGGCCCACAAAGTGGCGGGATTCAGCAACACACACGCCTCAAAGATGCTCCTCCCTGCCTCCCTCCACCCATTCATTTGGCTGTCATCATCTTGTCTGTGCCACTGTTGGGTCCACGCGGTGCCAAAGGCAGGACCGTCAGCACATGCAATGTGCACATTGCACGACCCTCATGTCCTTGCATGACCCACATCACACTACAGTCTGATGTTGTAGCCACCCGCCAAGCAATGTCTATCCGAAACTCAACCGCCTGCTCTCAGGCATACCCTAAGCGCACACACGACACCTTTGCATGCTGAATGTGCAACTCCAACTGCCTACACAGTGCTGCCTCGCCTTCCAGGCCCTGTCACACCAACCAGATCATGTCCCTCCTGCTCCACACCGGCTCCGTCCACCAGCAAGGCCATGGGAGTGGGACTCAAGCCTTCAGCATGTGGTATAGTGGCGTCATATGGCACATGGCCCAGGGCCCAGGGATCATCTCTCAGCGTGTCAATCTTCAATGTGTCCAGGACCCCCCTCTCCACCATCACATGCGCACACAACCTCATCATCATGTCGTATGCCATTGACACCCAGGTGCTCCACACCCTCACCAAAGACGCAGCCATTGCCAGTTCCAACATTCAAGAAGGCATGAGGTCCGTGGATGAATGGCTAACCATCAGCCACCTGAGGCTGGACTTGTACAGGACTGAGGTAAGCATCTGAGGATTTTCCCCTTACAGCTGGCTCAACTCCTTGTGTCCCACCCGCAGGGGCCCTACACAAGCACCCAGTGGCCACGCACACAAGATGGTGTGAATCATGGATTTGTCACTCACATTTGCCATGCAAATCACCAGCATCTGTACCTCATGCTGCAACACCCTCTGCATGATGCACATGATCCTCAGATAGATCCACTCCAAGGAAAGACAGACCATCCCCGGGTCCACGACACCAGCCGTGTCAACTACTGCCCCGCCCTCTACGGAGCAAGTACATCCAAACTCATCCAGGGTGCATCTACACAACTCAGCTTCGACATCCCACACCCCATCAACATCACCGTCCACCTGAGATAGCTGCAAGGGATCACTGTGTGCTGCAGGATGACCTTCACACTCCTCACACACACTCAGGAGTCAGTCCACAACCCCAGACCCCACAATCAACCTTGTACGTCTGTCATCCAAGACCCCGTTGGCACAACTCTATGCATCTGAACTTGGCCTGGCCACCATTCTTCACATCCACAACACTCCAGCATGAAGGAGATGGTTCTCACACCTGGACAAACATACCTGGGACTCCCTCCCCGGGAACCTCCACATGAGCCATGACCTCTAGGCCTTCATCATCCTCTTCCTGATTGGTGTGTCCGCACAGTATTTCAAGCTCCCCCTCAGCAGCTTGAGGCCATCACGGGTGAGTATTGGGCTCCCAGGCTGTATCGGATGATACATTGTGACCCATGTGTGTCCTGTACCGGACTCAGATCCCAGGGTATGGATGGCTGGAGTTAGTTCAACACTCAGGCATAGTTTGACATTTACCCACACGTATGTTGTGGACTAATGCAAAATGACTGCAACATCTCATGAAAAATATTAGTTTTATTCTCGGTGGGGTGCGTGTTTTGGTAGAAATAATAAGGTGCTCTACCGGGTGCATAGAATCCAAAGTTCACAGGGGGAGATGGGATCCTTAGCATTTGAAGTCATCAGAGTCCAGACCACAGTGTTGGTCATCATTGGTCAGACTGTGACCAGCAAGTCCATGTGGAAGAGAATGTCAGTGATTGATGTGCTGCTGTTGCGCATGAAGGCCAGGTGCCAGGCCAGGTGACCTGGGAGATGTGGATGGTCCGCTGCCTCTCACGGTCTTTTCCGTGGATGACCCACCTTCTTCCGGGGACCCTCAGATGCAGGCCTTGACGATGTTTGGGACGCTCCGTCGGATGAATCCTCCTCCTCCTCCTCCCTCCCTGTGGCTGGTGCTGGTCTGCGGCTGGTGTCACAGGGAGGGTTGCCCATGTTGTCGGCGATCCGACGGAGTGAATGGCTTATGTCCCTTTGCACCGCCAGGAGCTCAGCCAGTCTTGCCTCCATCCGTCCTTGGTGTTGTTGTTGACTGGCGTGTTGCTCGGCCTGCTGATTCTTAATGTCTGTGAGGGTCGCCACTACCTGACTGATGGCCCTGGTGTCACGCCGGTATGCCTCCATGATGTTGCGTACGTGTGACATACTGGTCCCTTCAGCTGTCTGATCAGGTTCTCGCCTCCGCCTGCCTCCACTCCCACCACCCCTGCCCACACAAGCCTGGCCTGCTGTTGTGGGCACATCGGGTCTACGGGACCCCTGAGGGATGGCAGTGTCGGTGTTGGCTGCCTCCTCCTGGGTGCCCGGTGAACCTTGTCCCTCCAGGTCAGATTGGCTCTGTTGTTCAGTGTGGGCAGGGCTCCTGGGTGTCTCCTGGGATGTGGCAGGAATGGGGGTGGTGGTTGGCACAGATGTACCTGAAGCAGGTGCTGCAGGGGCTTGGACACCAGAGGGGCCAGGTGGGTTGGGGTCATCCGCGGAGTGTTGTGAGGTGTTGCTGCCGGTGGGATCAGGTTCCTCCTGAGCCTGGGACTGTGGTACTTCCCCCACATTGTTGGGGGGAAATCCATGACGTTGCCCTGTGTGTGAGAGAGAGACAATGTTAATGCTGTTTAATGCGACATCCATGTTTCATACATATTCTATTTGCCACAGTTCCTCCAGGTAGTTGTATGTGCCTAGCATTCACATCAATGTTCACTTGTGGATGTTGCAGGGGACTGATTGAAATGTTCTCCAGGGTGTTTGACATGTCAAATTTGGGCTTGGATGCTTCTTTGGCTGTGGCTTGATCTTGTTGTGTCACATGTCCATTGTGAGAGTGGGTAACTCCATTGGCTGCCGGGGGTGTGTGCTTGTGTAAGGGGTGAGTGATCATCACTCAGCCCAACACTGTTCAACATCCACATGGCCCCCCGCACACAAGTGGCCCACCACCACAACCTCAAAAACATCTCCTACGCCGACGACACCCAGCTCATCCTCTCCCTCATCAAGGACACTCACACCACCAAAACAAACATCCACAAGGGCTGAGGGCCATCGCCGACTGGATGCTGAGAAGCCATCTGAAACAGAACTCGGACAAGACGGAGGTCCTCATCCTGGGACCCACACCCTCAGCCTGGGACGACTCCTGGTGGCCGGTCGCTCTGGGGACAGCACCGACACCCACCCACCACGCACGCAACCTAGGATTCATCCTCACATCCTCTCTCTCCATGTCCAAGCAGGTCAATGCCGTATCCTCCTCCTGCTATGACACCCTACGCATGCTCCGCCGGATCTACTGGTGGATCCCAACCAAAACAAGTAGAACAGTGACACAGGCCCTCGTCAGCAGCTGACTGGACTACGGCAATGCACTCTACGCAGGACTCCCATCCAAACACCAACGGCGGCTACAACGCTTTCGAAACGCCTCCGCACGACTGATCGTCAATTACCCCCGCCACAGCCACATCACCCCCCTCCTGAGTGACCTGCCCTGGCTCCACATCGACAAGAGGATCACCTTCAAGCTCCTCACCCACGCACACAAGGCACTCCACAACGCCGGACAAGCTACCTGTATATCAGAGTCAGCTTCTACACCCCCACCCGCCAGCTCCGCTCCGGCAGCCTCGCCCTCGCAGCTATCCAACGTACGACCGCCTGCGGGAGATCCTTCTCCTACCTCGCCGCCAAGACCTGGAACACCCTCCCAACCCACCTACGACTGACCCAAGACCTACTTGCCTTCAGAAGACTCCTCAAGACCTGGCTCTTCTTCGAGCAGTAGTGGAACCCCCCCCCCTCTCAGCGCCTTGAGACCCTCACAGGTAAGTAGCGCACCTTACAAATACCCTGATCGATTGTTGATTGATTGACGGTGCCTGCTGGTGGGTGTAGTGTGATTTGGCAGTGGGTCTCCCAGGTGATGTATCTGTCCCCCCATGGAGCATGCTGCCATGTCAGTGAGTGTGAGTTCCTGTCCTAGATAACTGACCTTGTTGTGTTTGTGTTAGAGTTTGCAGTTGTCACAGGGTTGCCTTGTGCTGCCTACAGCAGGGCCAAGTGTCAGCTACCTTGTCAGTACTTTGCCAGTCCCTGTGCATTGCGCATGGTGCATGGGTATGTACCTGGGCCATATGGGCTGAGGGCAAGGGTGTCTGTTTCTGAGTTGTACAATGTGTTTAGTGATCCCCACCCTCCCAGCATCCCAGACATCCAGTCTTGGGTTTGTGGTTTGTGTAGGCTGGGACATGGCATGGCCTTGCTTTGTGAATGGGGCATACACATGTTAGTGGCATGAGCATTGTTTTTGAGTGTGGTTGTGTCCGGTGAGGGCTTGGGGGTAGGTGAGTGCATTTGTTGTAGTTGGGGTGTGGATGCCATTACCCCCATGTTACGTAAGTTGTTTGTGTACTCACCAGGCTCGGCAACTCCTTCGACTCCGTGTACTCCCACCGGCAGAAGCAGGGCCATCACCTTCTCCTCCCAGGGATGGTAATGTACCGGTCTGCGGGGCAGCCCACCTCCAGTGATGTTACTCTGGGCGTAGTCCTCGTTCATTTTGCGCTTGACTGACCTCTGCAGATCGTACCCACTGGCTTGGCATTCATTCCTGGTCCTTCTGATGGGCGCAACAGCATTCACCCGATCGACGATCCTCTGCCACAGGCGTGATTTTTCGGCTATGCTGGTCTGTCTGACCAATGCTCCAAAGAGCTGCGGCTCGACTCTGATGACTTCGTTGACAAGGATGTTAAGCTCCTCCCTTGTGAACTTTGGATTCTCGTCTGTGGGCATGGTGTGGGGTGTGGGTGTGGATGGTTGTGGGTGTGTGGGTGTGAATGTGACGGTGTGTGTGTGAATGTGTAGAGGGGGTATGTGTGAAGGAGGTTATGTGAAGGTGTGTAAGTTAAGGTGTATGGGTGCAGTTGTTTGTGTGTGGTGTCTGTCAGCAGTGGGTCTGTTGCAAAGGCTCATGGTTTGTGAGTGTGGGCCCTTTTTATTGGTCCATTTGTGGGTGTGGCTGGGTTTGAAATTTTGGTGGGTGTGTTATAAGAGGTGGTTGTGAGTTTGGGCCTCTGTTTGCCTGTTTGGATGTGCCAGGTCAGTCTTTTAGATGTTTTTTGGACTGTAGACGTGTTTTGTGGTGTTGTGCGAGGCAAATTGACCCTCCTTGTGCTGTTTTACAGTGTCCCGGTTCTGTACGAGTAGTTTTAGCATATGTAAGGTGCGTACATACGCGGTGTTGTTTTACAGTGCTCACATATGCAATGTTGTTGTACGGTTTGTACATACGCGATGCTGGGGTACGGTGGTGGGGTACGGTGCGTCCAAGTCCGGGCCTGGGGTATGGCTCTGGGGTACGGTGCGTCAAAGTAGGGGCATGGGGTACAGCGCTGGGGTACGGTATGTCCAAGTACGGGGCTGGGGTACGGTGGTGGGGTACGGTGCGTACCAGTACGGGGCTGGGGTACAGTGTTGGGGTACGGTGCGTACTTGTACGGGGCTGGGGTACGGCGCTGGGGTACGGTGCGTCCAAGTACGGGCCTGGGGTACGGTGGTGGGGTACGGTGCGTACAAGTACGGTGCTGGGGTACGGTGTTGGGGTACGGGGCTGGGGTAGGGCACTGGGGTACGGTGCGTCCAAGTCCGGGCCTGGGGTACGGTGGTGGGGTACGGGGCATACAAGTAAGGGGCTGGGGTACGGTGGTGGGGTACGGTGCATACAAGTAAGGGGCTGGGGTAAGGTGGTGGGGTACAGTGCGTACATGTACGGGGCTGGGGCACGGTGGTGGGGTATGGTGCGTACACGTATGGGGCTGGTGTAGATTGCGGACATGGGGGGGACGGTGCTGACATATGGGGGGGCTGTACGACTCGTATCCCGGGCACAAGTTTACTCGGATACGAGTGGTACGGCGTTCGCTCCGTACGGGGCCTTTTCCATGCGCTTGTGCTTTTGGACGGGCGGTACGGATCGTACTTGCGCGCTCGGACTTCAGTTTTACGATTTGTATGTAAAACTGTCCAGGGGCGTCTCGTAGACTTTTCCCGCTGTGAATCATATGTATTTTTCATGTACAGATCGTACTTCGCCGTTTGTACGGGACTTGTACGATTCGTACGTAAAAAAATACGGATACGAGTCGTACGGTAATTTTTTTTAACGGATCGGAATCGGCACCTTATTGTTTCTTTTTTATATTATATTTATAAATTTCTATTTTATAGTGTTAATTGTGTGAATTAATTTATTCATAATTATTTATATTTTGATTGTTAATTGTTAATAATTAATTAATTAATTAATTATTAATTGTTAATTAAGTATGTTAATTGTGTCCTGTTTTACGGAATTGGTTTTGGCATTTATAGGGGAATATGGTGGGAGGTAATTTATTTTGAATTAATGAATTCTTAGTTAATTGATGCTAATTAACAAATTAAATTTGTGTTTTGTCAATTGTGTAATAATTTCGATTTTTAAGTTGTAGTGTTTATAGTGGCAAATTGTGGGAAGTAAATGTTTTAATAATTAATTAATTATTTGTTGTTCATTGATATTAATTAATTAATGTAAAATTAGTAATGAGAATTGTGTAACTATTTTTAGGTGTGTGTTTTGCTGTTTATTGGGTTAGATGGTGGAAAGTAATTTAGTTTACTTTAATTAATCATTACTTGATCATTAATATTTATTTATTAATTGATAAATATTTTTGGTAATTGTTTATTTTTTTATTTTGTGTGGGGATATATGTTGAATAGTTTAACGTTTGGTTACTACAATAATTCTGACCTTTTTAAATATTTTTTATAATTACTAATACTTTTTAAATTGATAATTAATTGTGTTAATTATGGAGGTATACTTTTAAATTTCATTTAGATGTCTGTTGTGAATTGTGTGGTGTTATAGGGTAGAAAAAAAATAATACATTTATGTAATAATTATTTTTGTAGATTAAACTTAATTTCTATTACGAAATATGTATTATTTTGTACAGATTTTGTTCAAATTGAGAATTTAATCTTTGTATGTAAAGTTTATATTTTTTGTACAGGGTAATATGTTTCTATGTTTTGTAAAAATGTATATTAGATATGTTTTGTTTTTGGGTGTTTTACTATATGTTGTATAGTAGTTGATTTTTTGTTTGTTTTTAAATTTGAATTTTTTTATGTATGAATAGTAATTTTTACCCCTTTGCTATCCAACACTTTACTTAGTTTTGCACTTGTTGGAGTGGAAATAGTAATTTTTACCCATACGCTATCCAACACTTTCCCTACTGTTGCACTCGATGGAGTGGGCATAGTAATTTTTACCGGTACGCTATCCAACACTTTCCCTGCTGTTGCACTCGCTGGAGTGGGAATAGTAATTTTTACCCCTACGCTATCTAACACTTTCCATACCGTTGCACTCACTGGAGTGTGAATAGTAATTTTTACCCGTACGCTATCCAACACTTTCCTTGCTGTTGCACTCGCTGGAGTGGGAATAGTAAATTATTCCCCTACGCTATCCAACATATTCCCTACTGTTGCATGCTTATATCTACCTGAATTACTCCCTTCTTCCAAGGATTCTGGTAATTGATTTAAGAGAGAGGTGTTGTGTGTCAAGAAAGGAGGAAGGTAGAAACTATAACGTTTTTTGAGTTGAAGAATAATGAGTAAATATTATGCAGAAGAAAAGCTGTACAGAAACCCACCTAAAAATATGTAGTGGCTGACAATATATATTCGAACATAAGATTCTCTATGACGCTATATAATGCATCTTGCGGCATCCACCTTAGCTTCAGGTAGACCTAACTATTTTCCTTGACCTTTCAGGAATCTACAGAACTATATATAAAATCAAAAAGTGAACCTCCACAAACTCGAAGCCCATGTCAGAAAAGTACTTTGCTTTGAACCTGCTTGAAGAAGATCTCCAAGGGCCTGTGTGTGCTGGCCTCCTATTCTGAAGTCTCAGGGTCACAAACACTTCACCCCCAGTTCCCCTAAACTCAGCTGCTGAGAGTTATGACCAGCCAGGAGTTGCCTGTTCCAGTTTTGGGCCTCGGGAGGTTGTGCTTGCTGCTGGGAGCTGGAAGAAATCTAAATAATTGAAGAAATCGAGACATCGGTCTTCTTATGGCTGTTTTTCTACCCAGCACCGCTGTGCGAGAAAAATCTCCATGCATCGTCACGCCACTGCCGAACCGAGGCAGGGCCTGTTGCCACTGCAAGAACCGACGCTTTGAGGAATCATGGGTGAAGAAACCTACACAGTGCTGCTCGACGTGACCACATCACTCAACGACGTATCCCAGATTTCCACACATAGTACCTGTGCGGCAAGTTTTTCCGACGCATCACCTGCTGACCAGAACCATCTTGGAGTCGACGCATCACTTCCCCTTACAGACAGGATTCAACGCATCACTTCTCCTGCATGAAGCAGAACTGTCGCATCGCCTCCCTATGGTCTCAGGAACTGACTCAACTCTTTGTTTCTCGATGCTTCACATCTATGCGGCTGTTCGGACTTGTGAATTTTTACGCCTCTACAGGTACTTTGTGAGAAATCATGCATCCATAGTTTTCTATGGACCCACATGTTTGAAATCTTTTTAAAGTCATATTCTTATTACATGTATGTTGGATTTTTGTCGTTTTGGTCTTATTGAGTTTAGAGGATGTATGTCGTTACAACGCACACTTTTACAACGCATGCACTTACAACGCATTTTTTACAACGCATAATCCATTACAACGCATGACATTACAATGCATGACACTACAACGCATTTTTAAAAACTATCTTTACAACGCATTTCCATTACAACGCATACTACCTTTACAACGCATACCATTACAACGCATAATATTAAATTGCATTTAAGGTAAGTATTAGATAGTATAGGGGTAAAAGTTACTTTTCTAACTCCAGGGGGTGCAACAGTAGGGTAAGTGCTGGATAGTATAGGGGTAAAAATTACTATTCTAACTCCAGGGGGTGCAACAGTAGGGTAAGTGTTGGATAGTATAGGGATAAAAATTACTATTCTAACTCCAGGGGGTGCAACAGTAGTGTAAGTGTTGGATAGTATAGGGGTAAAAATTACTATTCTAACTCCAGGGGGTGCAACAGTAGGGTAAGTGTTGGATAGTATAGGGGTAAAAATTACTATTCTAACTCCAGGGGGTGCAACAGTAGGGTAAGTGTTGGATAGTATAGGGGTAAAAATTACTATTCTGACTCCAGGGGGTGCAACAGTAGGGTAAGTGTCGGATAGTATAGGGGTAAAAATTACTATTCTAACTCCAGGGGGTGCAACAGTAGGGTGAGTGTTGGATAGTATAGGGGTAAAAATTACTATTCTAACTCCAGGGGGTGCAACAGTAGGGTAAGTGTTGGATAGTGTAGTGTAATATTATGCGTTGTAATGGTATGCGTTGTAATGGTAGTATGCGTTGTAATGGAATGCGTTGTAAAGGTAGTTTTTAAAAATGCGTTGTAGTGTCATGCGTTGTAATGTCATGCGTTGTAATGGATTATGCATTGTAAAAAATGCGTTGTAAAGGTAGTGCGTTGTAAAAGTTGCGTTGTAAAGGTTGTTCCCCGAGTTTAGATAAAGATACATTTTTCTAAACTGGTGCGGTGTGGTGTTCATTGGTGGTGTTATAACTGTATTATTGTGTATTTTGAGTACAAATACTTTACACATTGCCTTTGGGATAAGTCTGTCTGCTCATGCCAATCTACCTAGGGGGTGAGCAGGACTTATCTAAAGTATGTGTATCCCCCTTACCCTGACTAAAAGCAAGAGTTCCTATTTAGACAAAGGTGCCTCTGCCAACGAGAGACCCCATTTCTAACAATTATATTACAATCTTTTTTTTGGCAGAATAAACCAATATTCAAAGACTTTACATAAAGGAATTAATTTACTTTAGCAGGTGGTTATAAGATCAATCATATTATGATCGATGATCTTTTAGATAATGCAACATCCATAGATCTTCCATGTCAATTAAGAGAGCAATTGTTTTCTATCCAACCAATTTGTTATTTAGGTATTTATAATACCTCTATCTATTCCCAGTTATTCAAATTGAATTGTAGCTCAAACATAAATATGCTACGTCGTCTACTCGAACAATTGCAATAATTGCCTTTTACAATTTAAGGTAGGGTCTTTCTGGTCAAAATGCCCACATTACCACTTTTTCGGTTTTTAGTTGCTAATGTTCTAGTCAAGATTAAAAAAGGCTACTTCAATCAAGTTGAAAAAATGAATATAAAATTAATTTGGTGAAATCAACACCCTCATGCTCATGGTTTAAGTGCACAATTGATTAAGGAACAGAGGGATTTGCTCTACCTAATTTAATATATTGGTAGATCATACTGCTCATCTTTATGAGGATGTCTTAATTTTTGTATATGTTTTTTTTTAAATCTAATGTTTAGGAAGCAGAAGTTCAGCTCCTTGTTCTGTTAATGTCCCCAAATACCACACTTAAGAGCCTACATACTTTAGTAGTTTGTAACAAAAATCAAGAGCTGGAATGAGGCAGGGTTTAAATCATTAGCCAATTACAAAACATAAAATGCTTGGAAGTCATAGGAACAGGAAAAAAAAAGTTCAACATTTTTTAAAAATCTTTATTTAAACATTATCCGTACATACAGTGAGGACTTTGGAGTGTTGTAACAGACTTAAAAAATACATCAGCATTTCTTCCAGATGTAGCTAGCCCCAGCAAGGCAAGATTTGACTGAGTATGCGTATGTATATACAATCATGATAACTCTTTTTTTGGTGTGATAGGTTGCCTGCAGGTGCCCCACAGGTGCTAAGCGCACACATCTCCTGAGCCAGGTTTAATTACCTTACCCTGGAGCTGTGTGACGGTGAGGGGCAGGCCCGGGGCCCGGTACGACACTAATTGGCAGGGGTGGCACAGAAGCATCATTTTGCCTCAAATATGTCACCCAGGGGTTCCCATATTTCTACTGGGCGACATCTAGGGGGCATAAGGTCCCAGTAGGAGGTCAATTGTGCTTGACATTGCGACACATCATGCAGCCAGGCATGGGTCGTGGGTACCAGTTTCTGCCCCAGCGTATCGCTACTCTGCGCTTAGCCAGTACCAGCAGCAGTACAATCAGTCTTTGGTATGCATCCGGGGTGTCTTTTACAAAACCTAACAGGCATTGATTGGGTGTCAATAAGAAGAGGGCCCCAACCACATCAGTGAATATTTGTTTGTCATAAGAAATAACCAGCTTGTAAAGTTGCAACTAATCTGGCAATTATTTTTTTCCAATAAGAGACGTAATTCCTGGTTTTTAGTCTTCCATGCTTGCTATATAGTTTTTTTTTTGGAGTTAATTATTAGCTGTTGATTACATATGTTTTGGTCAATCAATTTAAATGATGTCAGCCTATTAACCCCTTCGATGCTGCGCAGATTCCGCCGCTGTGCTGGCGGAATCTTGCGCGGGCGTGGTCATGACGGAATGGTTCCGTCATGAGCACAGCTCAACCGTGGGTCATGACGGAACCATTCCGTCATGAGCACCGAAGGGGTTAAAATAATGTATTTTCTTGTATATTATCTTTTGATATTTACCATTGTAGTCATTTATTGACTTGATTGACTGGAAATATTATTGGACAGTTTAAATGTAGTTCTCGTATGTGTCTGATGCAATATTTTTTTACATACTGATACTACCAAATAACGAAAATAAAAAAACACTTGTATTCAGAATAAGGCCGTTCACCAGTTTTCATATTTTGCCCTAACCATGTTCAATATTTTCAGTATTTTCTAACCTACCTTTCACATCTTCACCTCGACCTCTCCTTTTTGGTTTCCCTGCAGAGCTTCTATGTTTCCGTTACACTTAAGACTCTACCATACATTATGGATTCATTAAGTCTGAAATGCTATACTTAATCTGGCAGCAAACATATGATTTTAAAATTGGAGCCAGCATAGAATGTCAGCTCTTCAGAGCTTATAGCCTATTGCCTTTTGATCAGCTGATGAGAGTTTCTCCTCCTGATGGCTTGTGGAGCTTGGCCCTTTACTTTCACTGTCGAAATAAGAACGAAGGGCCTAATTTATGAGGAGTGACGCATCGCTGCGTGAAAGCAGTGATGCGTCAGTTCTCAGTGCGCCCTCCTTGCGACATGATGGATGCATCATATTAACAGTATGACGCATCATGTCGCAAGGAGTTACAGATACGTCAGTATATCTGACGTATCTGTAGGTGCAAAAGTGACGCATTGCTGGAGTATGTCACAAAAGTGACACAACTCCAGCAATGTGTCCTTTCACAAGGGCAAGCACCATGTGAAAGGGCCTGAGTCAGTCTTACGTCTGCCATGAGGCGTAAGATATTGACACATTTGCGTCCTAGAAGTGCTGCAGTGATATCTCGCAGATTTCACTGCGTCACTTCTACGAGGCTTACTTACGTGGGAACGCCCCCCCTGAATACATTATACCTGGCGCAGGTTAAATGTGACGCCGAGGTTTACAAAGAGATGCATCTAGGTAGATGCGTCACTTTGTAAATATGGTGCAACAAGGCTCACTTTTTACGCCTCTGGTGCATCACAAAAGTGACGCAAGGGCTCATAAATAAGCCCCGAGGTCTTGAAGTCTCCCTGGATGCTGGTTGTCCATTAGAGTCCAAGTAAACTCAGTTTTCAAGTCCTCAATTCATCATCAATGACTTCTCATGTGAATCTTACCCTTTCATAGATTTAGTCATCATTAGGCCTCAACTGCATCACTGCAATCTACAAAAGACTAAAGCAATTGACCTTAACTTCTATTCTGAGACCATATCTATACATCACTGTGCATTGTGTACTTGTGTACAGCTTCATTGAGCCTAACGGGTCTCCATCAAAGCACATGCATTGCACAACATAACACACCTTTCTTTGAAGACCCAGTTCTATATCAAATCACAAAATACAAGAAATGTTGAGTTGAGGGCTTACCATTGCTTATTCAAACTATCAAACTCCATACGCCCTTCGATACAGAAATATTCACATCTTTGTTTTTGCATTCCAAAGGGCAATGATTACATGGCTATTATCAAACATATGCATATAAATTCTATAGAACCCTAGTCCAATAAAAGCGGGCACACCTTTGGAACATATTCACTAGTTTCCTTTTTACAGAAATTCATATTTTGTAAACTTCACATACTTTTTCCATTCGTTTCCGAACCCACATTTTCCTTCATCAAGATCATTAGCCAACAATTTTAGTACCAATCACATTTTCCGTCTTTTAGGCACATATTTTCTTGATAACAGGCAATGCACTTGCAATGTACTTCATCACTATGGCCCCGATTACATGTTGGATGGTTGTGTGACGGAGCCAGGCATTCCGTTGTAACGCATGCCGTTACAACAGGGCTGATACAATGCGAATGCCATTACCACGCATGCCTTTACAATGAATTTTGTTGTAAAGTAATGTATGTTAAAGGCATATGAGTGGTCGTTTTTCCCCCGGACCCCAGCCCTCAGCACTAAAACTGGCCCCTGGCTTTACCCCCCACCCCTGTCCTAAAATAAATCCACTCCCAGACGCAGCACTAAAGCCAGACCCTCCGCTGCACCAGCCCTGAAACCCCCACCTCACGCCCTCATGTGCAATCCCCCTTACCTCCGTGGGGACGAGGCCGTACCAGTTTCAGTTGTTTGAGGCTGACCCACGTTTTTTTGTGTAAATTTATTTTTTAGCTGAAGCAGAAGACTTTGCCGGTTTTAGAGGGTCTCTTCATCTTCTGAGGTACCAACACTGATTGACTTTACCATGCATATTCCCTTACCACCTGTACTATGCATATGCCCTTACTGTTGATCAGCCGCGGCCCGTGGAGGAAGCTCCGTGGGGTGGAAAGGCGGGGCAGGGGAGGGGCAGGGTGGGGGGTACTAAACACTGGAATATGGATAATTGCAGGTAAGTAAACAATTAAATAAATAAAACGAATTTCGTAGCGCGCCCTGCATCGCAAAATGCGAAGCAGCGCGCGCTACGAAATTTGTTTTATTTATTTAATTGTTTACTTACCTGCAATTATCCATATTCCGGCGTTTAGTACCCACCACGCTGCCCCTCCCCTGCCCCGCCTTTCCGCCCCACGGAACTCCCTCCACGGGCCGCGGCTGCTGTTGATGACTTTACAACATAATTTGTTGTAAAGGCATGCATGGTAAAGGCTATGCATGGTAATGGCTATGGGTGATAAAAACGCGTGGTAAAGGCCTTCTGTGGTAACAGATGCGCTGTAATTGCTGTTTCCCAAGTTGGACTGTACTTAGGGAACAGTCAATTTCCATGTGAATTTACAATCGCTGTGCGGCAAATCTGCCCCAGTACCTTCTTATTACGAGCTGATCCCCAAGGCATGAGGTATTATTGCTGGGGACCGATTTTCCAGTTGTCTGTGGTTTAATGCATATTTCTACTGCAGTTAATAAATGTATGCGAGGAACTCTGGATGTCATGAGAGGTGAAGGAGGGGCGTGCGGAAGTAGGGGCTTGAGAAGGTAATTTCTGTCAGAAAAAACGATTAGCCAGTTGTGACTACTTCTGCCTGAGCCTAATGCAATTCTTCCGAACAGAAAAATCAGGTGCGCTTCTCCCACTGTTATGTATCATATAGCTACTCCAATATAGGCTCAGGTAGCAACCTAACCACTCACCTATATTTCCCCTGCCATTTCACTACGTAACGGTTCTTGGGACTGACCTTTTAACTAGTTAAGGTACTGCTAACAGGACCTGGGCTTTTCCCTGAAAACTAGCCTCATCCATTATGCATGAGGATTCTTGAAAACTCAGCAGGACTACCATCTTCTGCATAATAACTATGTATAAGGGTCAGTCCTTCCGTCATCCTAAGTCCGAAATAACACAGCAAGGTAGATCCCCTGAGGGTAGAAATTTGGGTATATAAACACCATACCTTTGCTGAGGCAGAGAGAGGAGAAAAAGGACTTCCATGCTGACAGTCTGATGCTAGATGCTGAGGTTCCTTCATGCAGACACTCCAGCTCGCAGTGGTCTGACATCCCTTGTGGGGTGTCCATCTCTAGACCAAGACAGGGTCCCACAGTCTCTTACTTCAGGTAATGGGGTTGACCTCATCCTAGAGGGATTTTTGGCTTTACACCTACATGCATGCTAGGTACACGTAGGTACATCTAGTTAGGGTCACATCGTAGGAGTACGCATTATTACTGTAATTTATTTTATATACCTGCCTGTATTCATTGTCTTAGCACTATGGTAGGAAGCTGTCATCCTTTTACTCTGTTGGTGCTTATAAGCATTTATATCTGTTTCTGTCTTATGGTTGTTTCTGCACACCTATTTTACAGTAGAATGACGCTGGTTCAATAAATACTTATTGAAAAAGTCCCTACCATTTATTCTGTGTATTTCTGTGAGACAAAGTGAGCACGAGTGACTGAGCAAACAGTATTGCACTGTTTTCACAATCCCTGATGGGACAGAGTTGTCATGTTCGATAGTTTCCAAGAACTATTCTCTCCTTGGTAAGGGGGGTTTCTGGTGGCACTGTGAGCAAGCTATTATACAGGCAAACATACCCGGTGGGGTCGTCTGGATGAGGCCTGGGCTAAATTTCCGTTCCGCTCGCGGAAATTGCGATAATTTGACATTATCGCGTTCCGCGAAGACCGCAAAAATGTCAAAATTTCCGCAGCTTAGCGATAATTTGTTTCTTGCTCGCGCTGTAAAATAATACATTCTCGCGTGCGCGCGATCACCTTACCTGAATCCCCGCGTTCGCCGACAAGTTTTCCCGATCCTGTCGCGTTCTCCACGAGATGTTGGATTGTTGGTAGCCATTTGCGCTGTCTCGCGACAGTTCACGCCCGCAGTAATGTCATTGGTCGCGCGATCACGTCTTTCTTCTCGCTATCATGCACCGTGAGAAGAGTGAAAGCAAGATGGCCGCGCCCGCGAGCAACCGCATGGGTAAGTTGGCGAGCCGCGACCACGCAGAAAATACCGCGAACGGGCGGAAAAAAAACTTCTGCATCTTCGCGATATTTCTGCGTGTTTGCGGAGATTTTTTAACATTTTCGCGATAATTTGCGAAAGTCACTTTCGCAAATTCCGCCCACCCCTAGTCTGGATTCAGTCTGGACCCAATCCCACAGTCTTTGTTGTCTAAACTCACAGATCCTATATAGGTTTACAGGAACTACACAACACCACAACCAGAATAAGCCACTGAGAGACAAATCATAGCCAGTCAGAATAAAGAAAACTGAAATTTCATGTGTTAATTTCGCTCCAACTGACTCTGAATCGTGGTGTTTGTGTTTTCATTGCATTCTTTTTGTGATTTCATGCACTTGTTTTTACCTTTGTATTTTAACGTACTGCTCTAACATGGCTGTCCACCATGCTAGAACAGTAAACTAAAGATGTATGTCAAGCATCACAATGCGCATGTGCTAATGCTTCATGAGGCACACATGCATACACCACGAATGATGCAAGGGCGTGACTCATGATGCATGGGATAGGCATCATGACCCACATCTGATCATCTGTGGCTATCATGGAACAAGGTTTTATTAAAAGAAATGATGCCTTTGTTTGGATGCAAGTGACTTAAAAAAATGAACATAGCTCTGCCTTTTAGAGCTGACATGTAGTGGCTTTGCCAATGCCTGTTCAAAATGTTATCCTTGATATCTGCTGTCTTCCGTGGATTAAGGTCATGAAAGCACAAACTCTGGGACCTTGACCACTATATCAACGATACATTTTGATCTCTCTATCACCATCATTAAATCACTTCTCATCCCCAATCTCAAGTACCTAATATTGAGAGACATCTTTTCAACTGTACACACTGTAACCAGGATATTCTTCTAAACATAAATCTGATGTTTCCCCTTTAATGTCCTAATATGGTGCTCATGTCCTCATGGACCAGTGATTCTAATTAATATCCAGTACATTCAGGAAATATTTCTGTTCACTTGACCTATTATTACTGATTGAGTATATTAGTAATCATTGCACAGTATAGGACAGAACCAAATACCATTTATAAAAGCAGACTATGCTGTAGAGAAGATAAATAATTGTGTTATTTCCCAATTGAAGGCATTTGCCTAGTGCAGATCTAGCGACAAAGGCAACGGGAGGCTTCAAAAGTAGCAAAGTAGAGTAACAAGAGAGATTATGGATAAAAGAAGAATATCAGTTTCAGTATGTAAACAAAATCAGAAGAAGTGGTTTTTTAAGAGTTTTGAAAAACAGATTTGAGTTAGAGCTGATGTGTTTTGGCAATGGACTCGAGATTCTTGGTGCTTCCCTGTGTTTTTCTGCATCATTTTGGTTGAGATTGTGGCCCCAGCATGTCTGGTGGCACAAAAGACTTGTGTCAAAACCTTTGTGAGTCTGCTGAGGCTGAGACTTTGTGATGTGCAGTTGTGGTAGGTGACAGCCTCGCCCGCCCAATCCAGTCAGAGTTGGCTCATTCTACCACCACCTATTTCCCCTTTGTCTCACAGTTTGGGAGCAAAGCACACAGATTATCTACCAGCTATACCTGGTCATGTAACCCCAGACACAGGTGGCAGGCACCAAATGGTTGGAACAAGAAAATACCAACTTTGTAAAAGTGGCATTTTCAGGATTGTGACTTAAAATCCATCTTTAACATTAAAGAGGGTTTTAAATTACAATTCTTTAGACACAAAACTTGATATTCTGATCTGGTCCAAAAGAAAGTTAGCACTTATTAAAAGTAAAAAGGTAACCCAATGTTATGGTAGAGGTAGGCCATGCAGGAGTGAAGAATGAGTTTTTGAGTTATTCACTACCAGGATATGTACAAGTTTAAAGTACATGTCCAACTCTTTAAAAACACTGCATCCTGCCCTTTGGTTGTGTAGGGCCTATCCCAGGGGTGACATATGTATTAAAAAGGAAGGTTTGTGCCAGGCAAAAGGTATACTTTTCCAGGTCAAAATGGCATTTTAAAACTGCATACACAGACCACAATGGCAGACCTGAGACTTGATTAAAAGACTACTAACCTGTGTGCCACTCTGAGTGTTGCAGTATCACTAGTAGCATTTAATGTACAGGAGCTGGTTACATGTAGTACCACTTTACTAGTGACGTACAAGTAAATCAAATGTGCCAATTGGGTGTAAGCCAATTTCACCATGTTTTAAGGAGAGACCACAAACAATTTAACACTGGTTGGCAGTGGTAAAGTACGCAAATCCTTAAAAGCCAACATCAGTGGTTTCAGGAAGCAGCAGTATGAAGGCAAAACATTTCGGGGTGACCCTGCAGAAAGGGCCAACACTGCAGGTATAAACATATTACACTAGAATGAATTACTGTTGCACAAATATCCATTGCATATTTTAGTGCACTAATATGGAGAACCATGTTTTCTTATCTCCGTTAAGGTGCTTCTGATTTGCAATAGCATGAGACCATACATTATAGCTGTTAGTGTTTATTAAGGGGAGTGTGGTGCCTTAAATGCCTATTCAGGGATCTTGGGTTATCAATATAGAAAAGCTACTAATTGACCTTGCACACTTGCAAAGCAGAAGTAGAAGTGTCAGTGAATGAGTCCCATAGGACATTTGTTATGCTTGTTACTTTAGGGAGATTAGGCAGTATGCCCCAGCATGTTTGCCATAGTTTCAAAGGTAGATATGCTCACTCAGTTTGAGGAATGGAGCCTCAAAGGCATACTTGGACACTCCCATTCAAGGAATGGAGCCTCAGAGGCATTCTTGGACACTCCCAACTTGCATCTACAACCTGGAAGTTCTATTTAGCACAGTGAGTGCACTGAAGGCACATGAAATACATATTTTCTTGAGCTTCAAGTAGCCAGCGAAAGAAGCCCTTATTATAGGATCCCTTGGCAAGTATACAGATTTAGTGAAGACCTCTCAGAAAAGCTCAGGCTATATGTGCTTTCACAGGGATATTGTATAGGTAAAAGGAAGATAGTATAAGTAGTACAGATACATGTCGTCGGTTCCTCTTCACCTACAGATTCAAAGCCATTGGCATCACACTCACCCCTATACTGAATAACTCACTCACTCAACTAAGCAGATGGCTCCAAACCATACAAAACACACCAGGCAGCCTCCTCCTTCAATATCCCAAAACACACACCAGGCACCTAAAACATGTTTACTGACTCACACAGCACAGCTCTTTTCAAACTACTGAAACACACATTCAAAGTCTTACACAGCACTGGGCCAACATACCTCCATACCACATTACGTTTCAAACCTTACAGTCACATTTTGTCAGCATAGTCAGCTTAAGAGCGGGGACAATAGACTTCTCTTACTTGGCTCCAAAAGGGCAGAATTACCTGCCTCTACACATATGCGCCGTCTGAAAAAATAGTACATTCGGCATGAAGCTGAACCCTTGGCTCTTCAACTAGAGATGTTCTGTTTGTGGTATGATAAGTGCACTACAACCACATCACTGCACATAACGGTGTATGGAACATATGGTCATTCTCAGGGACTAGCCTGTGTTCCAAAAACTACTGTTCTTCATAGAATGAATGAATGAATGAATGAATGAGGGATTTTATAGATCGTGCAACTACTAATTGAATGTCCTGGAACAAGGCGTATGGCCAATATAAAGGTGACCTACAGTCTATTCTTCAAACAAGTCGGTTTTTAGTTGCTTACGCAACAGTTTTATGTCTGGTGGACATCTAAGGGAAAAAGGAAGTTCATTCCAGTGTTTAGCTGTCAGTAGTGAGCAGGCTGAAATGCCCTATTTTTTCTTTTTTGTGTGTGTAATTGACAGAAGACGAGCCTTCTGCTAACACAGTGATCTTTGCGGGCAGTAGTTGGTCAGTCTACCTAGTGGATGGGGGGAGGCTTTAAAGATTATCTCTTCCTTACCAGTAGCCAGTGTAGCTGTTTACGGTAATGAGTGACCAAGGTGTTTTTTGGGAGATTTTATAGTAATCAAATTGCAATGTTCTGGATTTTTTGTCACTTGTGTATCATGTAGTCTGGGAGTCCTATGTACAGAACATTTTCATAGTCCAGGCTGGATAAAATCAGTGCTTGGACTACTGTTTTATGTGCTTCCCAGGGTAAGAGTTTGGTGAATTTTCTCAACATCCTTAGAACTCAGCATGTGCTTTTAACTATGGGCGTGATATGGAATTTCATTTCGTGAGGGGTGGGGAGGAGCCTGACAGTGGGACGGCCAGGCCCCTGACTAACCTTGGATGGGTTCTGTTCCAAATAACCAGATCACTGTCTTGTCTGGGTTGCATTGTAATGTGTTGGATTTAAGTCAACGCAACATTGCTATCTGGCAAGCAGCGAAGTTTGTTTTAGCCTCGTAGTCATTACTGTTACATGTTAGTAGCAGTTGGGTATCATCCACATAGGAGACCACTGGATGCCAAAGGATTTGATGAGGTAGGCCATTGGGATCATATACTTGTTAAAAACAGTAGGGCTCAAGGCTGAGCCCTGAGGGACTACATATTTAATCGCTTTTGTTTCTGAGCGGAATGGTTTGAGTCAGACCTCCTGTTCACTGTGTTTTAAGAATAATCCCAGCCAGGCTAAGGCTTACCTGCCAACCCAATGGAGGTGAGGTGACAGAGGACTATCTGATGTGAGATCGTGTTGAATGCTGCCTAGAGGTCCAGTAGCATCAGCGCGGCAATATGTCCAGTATCTATTGTGAATTTAATGAAGTCTGTGATCTCCATCAGTGCAGACTCAGGGTTGTGATGGGCTCTACAACAAGACTGTGAGGGGTAAAGGAGATTAGAGGTTTCCAAAATTTCATTAGCTGGGTGTTTACTGCTTTTTCTAAGATCTTAGAGACCCCTGGAAGCAGAGATATTGGTCTGAAATTTGATAGTATTTTTGGGTCTGCGTTATGACTTTTTAAAAGGTGAATGATATTTGCCTTTTTTCCATGAAGGAGGTGCTATCCCTGATTACAGGGACGTGGCGAACAGTTCCTGGTAAATGGAACCCAATCTAGTCCCTAACAACTTCATGACTTGGGGCGGGAGGGGATTCAGGGAGGAACCCAACTTACTTTTGGATAAGGCATCTTCCAGTTCCTTAGTTGTTGGGGGGAGAAATAGCAATAGATTGTCCTGTGTCATATGTATGGGAAGGTTCAAGTCTGTTGTAGGGCCCATGTCTTGTATTAAAATGAGGTTATCTTGAATTTTTTGTATTTTATCCTCAAAAAAGGAGCTCAAGAGAGACCACAGAGAGTCACTTGTCTCAAGTGGCTGCGCATAGTTTTTGGGATCAGCGAAGTTTGAGACAATATTTCCTCAGTGTGATTGTATGCCTTCAATTGTGTTAGAGTAGTAAAGTCAGCGTGCAGCTTTCAAATTATTGTGGTACTTGCTAAATGCTGCTTTATATCGGCATTTGTCATGTTTCCTCCAAAGGCTCAAGGTAGATATGCTCTCTCAGTTCAAGGAATGGAGACTAAGATACCCACAACTTGCATCCACAAATTGGAGGGAGTTGGATTTAGCACAGTGAGTGCACTGAAGGCGCGCATAAGCAATGTCTTCCTGAGCCTTTTATGTGGCTGTCATGGGAGTCATTGGGAAAGGTTCACTAGCCATGCATTCACTAAAGTTCAGAATAGAGGCTGTCATTTGACAGGTGGCTTGTGACTGTGATGGGCCCTTGCATGGCAGCAGTATGCTAATGTGAGCGCACCAATCTGTTGGACTGGGCCCGTGACCGGGGGCATAAAAGTCTTGTGTGGGGTGTGTGAATGGCATGTGAATGGACCAAAAAGTGGTTGGTGACTGGAAAAGGCATTATGGCTCACCTTCAGAAGTCTTAGTTTCAATATTCAGATACTTTGATTATAATTTTTGCTGTGAAGGTAGCATTTCTAGAGGTGCTAAAACTAAACGGTGTAAGCTTAAAGATTAGAATCAGATTTATATCTGTGGCAGTAAGACGGCCCTTCTTGTTTTTGTTTTTTTAATGGTGGGAAGCTGTAGATGTTGGGTCTTAGCTCAGCCAGCACCTAAGCAAACCTGCACATTTTTTAAAACTAGACAACCAGGGCAGTCCAGGGGAGCCTGACTTGAGTGGCTCTCACCACATAATATTACCCAGATGCCTTTGCAAACGTCAAACTTTGGTAAGAAACACATATTTTCAGCACATTTCCCGGGACGGAAACACATGTAATCAGCGTGGAGCGACAGGCTTCTTACCAATCTGAGATCCCACTCATCTCCTGTTAGGACTTGTGTAGGTGGATCAGGATAAAATGACACAAAAGCCCATAAATCACTATGTTGAGAGATAAGCAATAGGGGTAGGGGCTGTATTTGAGGCCATGCTGTGGTACAACCTATGCAAATCTATGAACCACAAACATATTTGAAAAGTAGACTACCAAGGGAGTATGAGGTGTTATGCCTTATTTATTATTTATTTTATTTTATTTATTTTATTTATATGGCGCAACAGCTACCCAACAAGGGTTTCCCGGTGCCTTGCAGGGATCCCATGAGGTTGTATTACCGACAGTGCTCTACAAACCTCCAACTCTAACTAAAATCACACATTTCCTCCCATTTCTATGATGGAATCTTCCAGAATCTGCAGGCGTCCACAAAATTCCTACCACTCTGCATTACCTCACTTGTGCAGAAAAAACACTGCCCCATTTGTGGCCAGTCCTAGTGCCCGCTTCGGAAACGGCGCAAACCAAGGTCAACACGAGACCTTGTCAGGGGACTCCCATTGACCCTGGTTTGATCAGTTTCCGTTGTAGGCGCTAGGCCTACCTACACAAGTGAGGTACAATTTTTATCGGTAGACTCTGGGGAATGCCAGGTGGATGGGAGTTTGTGGCTTCCTGTGGATTCCAGAACTAGCCATCACAGGAATGTGAGGGAAATGTGTTTTTTAGTCAAAGTTTGATGTTTGCAAGGGATTCTGGGTACAAACTCCTAGTGAGAGCCAGACAAATCAAGCTACCCTGAATACCACTATGTGTCTAGTTTTAAAAAATGTACAGGTTTCCTAGGTTTCTATGGCTGCCTGCTGAGTTGGGTCCAAAATCTACAGCTTCCCACATTGGAAAAAAGGTCAGTTTTCAGTTGAAAAATGTGTAGCATCCATGTTGCATTTTGGGCTGCTGCCTGTTGTGGGCACTAGGCCTACCTACACAAGTTATGTACCATGTTTATTGGTAGATGGAACTTGGTAGTTCCCTGCAGATTCCAGAACTTTTCAAAACAGAAATGTGAGGAAAGTGTGCTTTTTTAGTCAAAGTTAGAGGTTTGCATGGGATTCTGCGTAAATAATCCGGATGAGAGCCACACAAGTTAACCCACCCTGAATACCCCTAGGAATCAAGTTTAAAAAAATGTACAGGTTTGCAAGGTTTCCCTAGGCGCCGGCTGAGCTAGGGTCCAAAAGCTACAGCTACCCACATTGGAAAAGAAGGGCCTGTTTTCAGTGAAAAAATGTGATGCGTCCATGTTGCATTTTGTGCTGTTTTTTGTCATGGGCACTAAGCCTACCCACACAAGTGAGGTACTATTTTTATTGGTAGATGGAACTTGCTAGCCACATAAATAATCCTGCTGGGAGACTATCTAGCTTAAAAAAATGTACAAGTACACTAGGTTTCCCTAGGTGCTGGCTCAGTTAGGGTCCAAAATCTACAGCTAGTCCCCCACTATGGATTCCCCTAGGTGTCTAATTATCAAAAATGCACAGATTTGCTAGGTTTACCTAGGGCCGATTATCTACAGCTATCCACATTGGAAAAAAGTGTCAGTTTTCAGTGGGAAAATGTGATGCGTCCATGTTGTGTTTTGGGCCGCTCAGGTGAGGCCCAGGTGAGGCACCATTTGTATCGGTAGGCAAGGGGGAATGCCGGGTGGATGGAACTTGGTGGCTCCCCGCAGATTCCAGATCTTTCCATCACAGAAATGTGAGGAAAATGTGTGTTTTAGTCAAAGTTTGAGGTTTGCAAGAAATTCTGGGTAAAAAATCCTGGAGAGAGACTTGCGAGTGAACCCACCCTGAATATCCCTAGGAGTGTAGTTTTCAAGAATGTACAGGTTTCATGCGTTTCCCTAGGTGATAGCTGAGCTAGAGTCCAAAATCTACAGCTACCCACACTGGTGAAAAAATAGGGTCAGTTTTCAGTGGAACAATGTGATGCGTTCATATTGTGTTTTGGGCTGTTTCCTGTCACGGGCACTATGCTTACCAACTACAGTGAGGTGCCAGTTTTATCTGGCGACTTGGGGAAATTCCGGGGGGATGGAAGTTGGTGACTTCCTGCAGATTCCATAACTTTCCATCAAAGAAATGTTAAGAAAATGTGTTTTTCTAATCACAGTTTGAGGTTGGCTAGGGATCCGGGGTAAAGAATCTTGGTGGGAGCAATGCAAGTCCGCCCACCTTGCATACCCCTATGTAGCTAGTTTTAAAAAATTACGTTTGCTAGCTTTCCCTAGGTGGCAACTTAGTTAGGGTCCAAAATGTACAGCTACCCACATTGGTTAAAATGTGTCATTTTTCAGTGGAAAAATGCGATGTGTCCATGTTGCGTTTTGGGCCGTTTTCTGTAGCGGGCCCTATACCTTCCCACACAAGTGAGCTACCATTTTTTATCTGGAGACTAGGGGAAATGCCAGGTGGAAGGAAGTTTGTAGCTTCCTGCAGATTCCAGAACTTTTAATCAAAGAAATGAGAGGAAAATGTGTTTTTTTTAGTTAAAGGTTGAGGTTTGCTAGAAATTCTGGGTAAAAAAACCTGGTGAGAGCCATGCAAGTAACCTCACTATGCAAACCACTAGGTGTCTTGTTATAAAAAATGCACAGGCTTGGTAGGTTCCCCATGGTGCTTGCTGAGCTAGGATCCAAAATCTAGAGCAACCCATATTGTAAATAAAGTGTCAGTTTTCAGTGGAAAAATGCCTTCATGTTGTGTTTTGGCCCATGTCCTGTCACAGGCACCAAGCTTACCAAAACAAGTGAGGTACCATTTTTATTGGAAGACTTGTGTGAGCATAGAATAGTAGAAGATTTGTTAATACCAATCGGATTGTGCAGCATATGTGCCTTTTAAAAGTAAGATTGTGAATTGTAAAGAAGACATTTTGAAAATTATCCTCCTAAATCATACGCTAGTACAGTACACACAAATTTAGAGATGAACAAATAACCAATGCTCCTAAACTCCATATCTTGTGCCCATTTTAGAAATACATTGGTTTCCTTGATTCTCATTTTTCACTCTACCTATTTCATTATATGAAGAGGTCTATACTTGGTACTCAATGAAACACCATTGTACGGTGCAGCACAGTTGTTGCCTCTGGGTACCTTGGGCTCTTAGAGAACCTTCAAACCCTATATATCCCCACAACCAGACGGGTCTAGGGGATGTAATGGTGTATTGCTTTTATAAATATGTCATTGTGACAAAAAGTTACACACAAAAGTGTTGTGACAAATGGCTGTTTTTTCGTACTAATTTTCAATATTCCTTATGAAAAACTTGAGGGATTTACACATATGACCCCTTGCTGAATTTGAAATTTTGTCTACTTTTCGGTAATCTATAGCTTTGCTAGATCACCCATAGATTTCACACTGGGTTCCACCTCAAACTATAAGTAGGTTGAGAACACAAAAATATGAAAAATGGGCTACATCTTTGAAAAATGTCAAAACTTTGGTGCAAAATTAGGTTTTTGATTCAGCTGTACATGTTCCTGAAAGCTGGTGAAATGGTGACCTTAGGATAACAAACAGTTCATTGATGTCATTTTTTAGAAAAAGAAAGACACTTTTATTGGGAGCACCTTTTCCCTATTTTTCTCCAAAAACTCAAAAGGTAGTGATATTTTGGCTATTTTCTCGGTGCTCTCCAGGGTGATCCACAAACCCTGCATACCTTTAGCTTCCCCAGGATGTTGCAAAGAAAGGATGCAAATGTGGGTGGAATCTTTATCTGGAAAAAATACAGATGGAGCCCTAAGCATGAACTACCCCAAATACCCAAAAAAGGGCGGTTGGGGGAAGGCCCAGCAGCTAAGGGGTTAATAATAATAATAATAATAGTTACTATTATTATTCTATTATTGGTATTTTTGGGATGTTCGTGGACCCCGGTGGGGGTTAGAAAATCCTTAGAGACTATAGGTCCAATGTTGGGTCCCCTCTTGAGTTCGCAGACCCAGTCCCAGATCAGCCTATGTGTTCAGAGATCCAGGAAGGGTCCAATTTGCAAACCATGCATCATGGTTCATGAAGCTTTGAGTCATGCTGGAGGACTGTAAACACTGTGTGAGCTTCAGTAAAACCTGCAGCAAAATTTACTTTTTAAATCTTAACAGGATGTCACTTTCTGGCCCCTCAAATGAGCCAGGTGATCTTGACAAATCAGCCATGCCAGTATGCGACCCGCCGGTCCGCTGTGGCTTGAGTGCCGGCAGAGTGAACGGTGTAGTTGAGGCAGCGCAGTCGCTCCAACAGCTCCCCGTGTTCCCACCACGCCTCGTCCAACAGCTGCTTGTGCCTCAAATCCTCCACCACTGACAACTCCTGCCGAAGGAGCGGCACCTCAAGGTGGGCGATGTCCCCAACCGGCTGCTTGCGGATGCCACAACTGAGACTCAGGCAGTGTCCCCAGATCACCACATTGAATGCGTCCCATTCTACCCCTCTGATGGTGACTGAGCCCATATTGTCCTCAAAGTAGGTGTGGATAGAAGTTCCCAGTGATTCCCGAAAGGGCAGGTCCTTGAGTGCTGCCGGCTGGAGATGCCAGATATGTGTGGTCTGCCAAGTTCCCTCCCATGCCATTTGGAGAATTTGGGGATTGTGATCCGAGTGTGTCCACCTCATGTAATCTGTGTGATTATAGCTGGGAAATAAGGCTGCTGAACCCACAACACGGTTGATGCCAATGGTGAAGACATTCCCCAAGATTCGGGCATTAGTGGAGGCAGCTGTGTGCCAGAGTGGCGGGAAGGATCGGTTTAGTGTGGTATCAGCAACTACATTAAAATGCCCTCTATGAACCAAGGATGGTCAGACCAGTGGGCCAACATGCCTGATGCCGCATGACAGAAGACTGCCTGCTCTGTGTTGGGGGTGTATACAGTCCCAAGTAGCAAACACCTCCAATCGAGGCATCCACTCATGAACACGTATCTGCCACTAGGATCCACCTCTGTGTCATCCACTGCAAAGGGAACCCCTCGCCTCACCCAGATGAGTGCTCCCTGGTGTACAAGGAGTATCCAGTGGCAAATACCTGTCCGTCCCATCTGCTCTACAACCTGCAAATCTCGGGTGATTTAACGTGAGTATCCTGTAGCAGTGCTATGTGGGCCGATCTGGGGTTAAGGAGGAGTATGTGGAGTAGTGATGCACAGGGGTATGCACATTGCATTCCCCTTACATTACAGGTGATTATGTTAATGGGCATCATCTAATGCGCTGATTAGGATTGTACCCTTGTGCGCAGCATGCAGGGACGTACCAGAGACCCAATTCTACAGGCAGGGGCCATGCCTGCCAGTATGCATACTGGTAAACTATAGTGAGTAACATATCTAAAATGCTGAAAACAGCAAAAGCATTAACTGGAAGAGAGAATAGGGACAACATGTATCTGCCCAAACCATGAGAATGCCTTGCGGCAACTATCTGTTAATCACACCGGGTTTCTAAGGCCTGTGGCCTGTTAGGGGTGGTAGGTGAGTGCAGTGATTTTCCAGAATGTCGCATCAATGTGCACGCGGTGCCAGAACATGATCATGAAATCCATTGTAGGGGAGGGCAACAGTTAGTCTGGGTTTATCGGCAGAGCCTGGTTGTCCATCCCCTCCCCCCTTGCAGCCCCAATGTCTCATTGATTTGTACAGTACATTGAGCTGCAGTTCGTGCGCCTCATGACTCTCCACCAGTCAGAACAGGTCTTCTGCTGTTTGTTGTGTGATGCTGGGATGGTTCCTTTTTTCTCCTCCAGAGGGCCATGCCATCAAGAAACCAGCTTCACTGAGGGGATGTTCGGACGTGGTGTCTCATTCTCACCTGTCATCAGTGTCTTGCATGATGGCAACTTCTTGTAAGCCTGCCCCATTCTTGTAACACTTGTTTTAGGTCTGGGACGGCTTGCGGAGGCAGAGGTAGATGTCTCCCGTGTCTGCCTTTCTTCTGCTACCAGCCCCTTGCTTGATGCCATCCTGTATGAGATAAAATCCCGAGCCGTGGCTTCCGGTGCCCAGGGAACTCCTGCCAGGTCCACACCACCATTGGCATATCAAAGATGTGTATGCTGCCTTCAGAGATGACCTGGAGACGCACCAGGAAGAGGAGGGAGTAGCGAATGTCCAGATCACGCAACCACCACTTGACTGCCAGAAAGGACCCCCTCTGTCTCGGTACTCCCATGGCATAGTCAGGGAAGAAGAGCACTGTGGCGATCCCCACCTACCCTTTCCCCCCCAATCTACAGACCTCCCTGAGTATGGTGTCTGGTCCCTTTAGTTCTGGAAATCTTTTGTGGATGCTTTTTAAGACCTTTTTAAGTGCTTTTTAGTACGCTTTTAATATAAAGGATTTTTCTATGCCTTTTTAAGCATTTACTATCATTACCTAGCTGACCTTGTTGACCTTTTAATGAGGAGTGGGTGTCATGTCCTTTAGTTAAGTTCCATCATGTACATACCGATTACATACATTGTGTCCCATCCACACGACATAATGGTCCTAAACACAGGTGACCTTTTACCTAGTAGCTTACTTCTGTCTCTTCGACAACCAGGCTCACGGTATCCTATCTTAATCCCTGTACCTGATGTACATAAACATGTCCCCGGGCGCTGTAGACTTATTCTGTATAAGGGCCACCACTTTTTCATCCATGGCCAACAGCCAACTGTGAATGATTACGTTTGTTTAGAAAAGGATTATCAGGGGATTAACTAATGTTTTCAAAACATATTGATTCTAGAAAAACCCCAGAGTGACCACTTTAGTATAAAAGACCCTCACTCCCCCTTAGACTGACAGAGGAAAATTCCTTCCAGGCTGAACCGAGATTCTGCAGGCTGATCTTTTGACAGGCAGAGACTTGACACCCCTTGCGGGGTGCCATCCTCAACGCAGAGACGGGGTCCTTCATTCAGAAGCATCAGGTGAGGGGTTAGCACTGCCCGGGGAATTCTTGGCTCCATTAGGTTTCATTAGGACATATCCTGGCACTTACTCATACATGCTTCACCTACATATCTAGGCTAGACACAGTTAGATAGACTACACATCGTAGGAGTGCGTCAATGCTATTGTTTTATATAATATGTGTTTAATCATATTACTAGCACGATTACATTTGTTTGCTCCTGTCTTTTGATTGTTGCAGCTAACATGTTTCATACTAGACTGATGCTTGACCAATAAATAATTATTGAAACCATTCCAATCGTCATTCTATGTATTCTTAGAAAAGCAAGCACGAGAGACTGAGCAAAAGATACCGTATTGTTTCCACGATACCTGAAGAATCAGGGTTATCATGTTCAGTGGTTGCCAGAAACTACCTACCACACTGTATACTACAGGGGGTGGTAGTGGCACTGTAGAGCTAGCAGGTCTAATGGCTGACTCATCTTGTGGGGGTGACCAGAGTCTGTTTGCAAACCAAGCCCTCAGTTTAGGTCATCCAAAACGCACAAGTACTGGGGGGGTCCTAGAAACTACACGACAGAGGAGGAAAGGTCTCATCCTCGTTCCCAGTGGTGGCCAGCTCGCTCAACTGTGAAGAAGGGTGAGAGCACTTTGGACGGCAGTAGGATGTGCAACAATTGCTCAGTGTAGGCCACATCATCAGCTCCTTCCGCCCCTCTGGTAGCCCCACCTCTCAGATATTGTTCCGCTGAGAGCGGCCTTCAGCTCACCGCTCCAGTAAATGCACTTGAGTGTTCCACTTCGGTCAATTCAGCTTTAGTGGCAGGACAGACCTCGGTCAATTCTTGTGCCTTGTTGTGCACCTTACCTGCAAGCTTGCGATGATCGGCGTGTAGGAGGGTAAAGTCCATTGTGATTTTGTCTATGTGGCCCTCAAGGGAGGTGCGTGTTAGGTCCAAAGATGCACCCAGCCTCTCTACCACCTGAAGAACGGAGTCTAATTTAGTGTTGAGCATTTGGTTTGCCACTTGTTCCAGTGGCCCCTAATCTTGGTCTGCTTGGCTGACTTTAGAGATAGGCTGGGGAGGCACTCGCACTGCCCCCACGTGTTGGCATCCCATTACTGCTGGGAGTGTCCAAGTACTAGGGAGAGGCAAGCACTTTAAGTCACTGACCTGCTCCAACTCGGTGTCACGCAGGTCTTTGGGCCATCCTGGGATCATCTTGTCGGCTCCTTGTCATGGGGTTGGTGATGCCCTCTCTGCACACTACACCGTCGGGTGATGGCGGGTGGTGGGGCCCACATGTACGCCTGGACCTACTCCCGATGCGACCCCTGGGTCACAGGAGTCTGCATTGCCTATAACCCTGCCTTTTAATTCTCTCTATTGTCTCCCCTTGTGCCTACTGGTAATCACAAGAAGAACAGTTATGTTTTATATGAAGCAGTTCTCTATATGGAATGCTATGGACTAATCTGCATGGATGATGACTGCTATTGTGCAACAGGGAATTGCCTGCAGTGGGTGTCCTGGAGAGGGCAGTCAATTGCCCTATATGAACACTGTTACATCGAGAAATGGGACACTGATGTTGCTGATATCACTTGAGAAATTAAGTTTCAGTGTGTAGGTGTTTAAACTTGTAATGTATTCTTCCACCTTACTCTGTGTGCCTTTCCAAATTATACATATATTGTCAATGTAATGTGTCCATAACACTAGGGACTCCATCCACTGCTCATTGTGCCCTGCCCAGGGCACTTGCTTCTCCCAACAGCCAATAAAAAGTTTTGCATAACTGGGAGCGAAGCACATGCCCATGTCCTTACCTGTCTTTGTTGATATAGCTGTCCTGATAACAAAAATGATCTACTGGCGGTCGCCAGTAGATAGTTATAGTTAGGACCGTGTTTCCATAGGGAATCTCAAAATTCTATTTGGAATAACTTTGGCGCCGGTTGACGAATCCTCGCGAAATTTTCAAAATAGGTGGGGCGCTCCGCTCCGCTCGTACCCTAAAAGTCTCGGGGGGATTCGTCAAGCGGGGCGGCCGAGAAAAAAGGGGGGTCCCAAAACACGTTTTCCCCATGCATTTTTTTATAGGGACCTTTAGTCCAAGGTACAGCCCGAACGGCTGAACAGAATTATTTGAAATTTGGCAAAGAGAAAGTCCTCAGGTCAGGGATGTGCCTTTTGAATATCTGGAGTCAATCTGTTCAGTAGTTCCTGAGAAAATTGCAGTTAAAAGTACATACATATCTATAGCCGCGCACCGTACGCGTACTGTACGCGTACCGTACGCGCACGCTGCCGTGCGCGAGCGTAATTCTGATTGGTGGTTACATGACAGTAAACATTCCAGTCGGTCGAAATCAGGAAGTGTCGGCCGCCATTTTGTGTGTCTCGCACTGAAAAACAAAGGTCAAGAACGTGAAAAGGGGGGAAGGTAGAGAGTTGCAGACCCCCTAGCCTTTGTCAGGGGGTCCAAGAAGGACCCAGAAGTGTGAAAAATTAAAAAAAAATTAAATCGCGGGGTACGCGTACTGTACGCGTACGGTACGCGTACGGCGGTAAAAAAAAAAAATATAAGAAAATAGAATTAAAAATCAAAATTAAATGTTTAGATGTTAGGTGGCTCTAAAAAGAGCCGTTGTGTTTATGAAGTGTTTTTTTGGTACCTACAAGTAAGTACCGATGCAGAGTCTAAAGTTCAAGAGGAAGACTCTGTTCCCTTCATCATTGAAATGTACACCGTCACCTCTATAAATGTCTTGCATGTTGTAACGCAAGTTGTTGTGGTATATAGAACCCATACCATAGTCTCTGAGGAAAGCAGAAACAGACTTATTGACGTGCTTTCTTGCTTTGTCAATCTGCGGACAAAATTGGTTGGACCAGTTCCACTTTTGCCTTTGGCATATATTAGAATATACAAAGGCAGTTTGTGGAAAAAGTGACATCAATTGCACAAAGGTGTCCTTAACAAGCATTTCCAGACCTACCCCAGTTAAAGTGCCTAGGTCATTTCCACCACAGTGCACAATAATAAGGTTAGGCTGTGGGAGATGTAGAAAGGTTTTCACCAAAGGCAATAATTGGTGCCACTTTAACCCTCTCTGACCAGTCCATTTAATGTCTACATTTGGCAAAGCAAGGTCTTTCACAATACCTCTTTTTTCTGCAAACTTTTCACTCCAAAAGACATAGCTATGACCTACAATCCACACTGTGAACATCTTTCAAGGAGATCTGGATGCACTCAGAAGGTGTCTTTCAGTAGAATGGCAATATGAAAAGAAAGATAGTTGTAAAATGGAGGCTAACATACTTTTTTTTTTTTTTTAAAAAGAACTGATTGGCTGATTCAAACCATTTTACAGTTAAAACTAGGCTGTATGTTTAGATTTTACAAGCATGTTTTGTATTGGTTCAGAAAAATGTGTACCCACAGAACATTACTTTGGATTTGCTGTTAGGTTTGAAAAGTCAAGCACTCTTGCTCTAAGGATTAGAAACATTGTGTGTTGAACTTATGACCTCTCTGCTCACACCAGTGTTCCATGACCTGTTGCTATGGTAGCAGGCAGAAGTCATGTTGGGGGAAGGGATCATTTGTAAAGGGTTGAAATTTCCAACCAATAAAAATGTGTGTTTCCATTTGAAAAAAATGTGGGAAGCACTGTGATTTGGAGTTAACATGTATATGTGTGAAAAAAGAGAGGGAGACATTGCCATTAACTGGTTCTGGTGAGAGGAGAGAGGTGTACAGCTCAGAGATTGTTGCTGTGATAATCTGCTGTTTGAGTGCCACATTTCTTTCTGAACTAACTACTTTTAAAGGTGAGTTATGAATTTGAGAGGGGATGTATGTGGTGTATTTTGATATAAATAATAGAAATGTGATTCTTCTTTTAAAGTTGTGTTTCACATTTTGTGTTTTGGGAGATATTTAACTGTCTTGAACTTGTAAGATATTATTGAGTATGTCTTCACCATAAGTTAAGGTGTACTGGTATCACCCAGGAATACTGTTTTCTGCCTAGAATCACACCATGAGACAGTGTGCACACAGGAATTGTTATCAGAGATTTAATTTGTGTTGCTCTTGCTCTGTTAGCCTTGCACTCGCAGGAAAGGGGCAGTTTGTTTTCTTGAACTGTGATGGTTAGCATTCAGCAGAAATCACTTTCTCACAAATGAGAGGCAAATGCTAACACATTTGAAATTAACATGGAAAATTTTCCTTCCACTTTTAAAGTTGTGTTTTATATTTTATGATAAGGAAGATATGTAAGTGCCTTGAACTTGTAAGATATTATGGAGTATGTCTTCTCTAGAAGTTAAGGTGTACTGGTATCACCCAGGAATACTGTTTTCTGCCTAGAATCACACCATGAGTCTATGTGCACAAAGGAATTGTTGTCAGAGATTTAATTTGTGTTGGTCTGGTTCTGTAAGAATGGCATTCGTAGGAAAGGGGCAGCTTGTTTTTTAGAACTGTGATGGTTTGTATTCAGCATAAAAAAGCTGTTTGGGCATGTGCTCTTTTCTATTTCTGAAAAATATAATGAAAATGTGTCAGACTGTTAGAGTAATTATCACTTGCTCTACCACAGTAGTAAGTGTGCTTTCAAATTGCAAATCAAATTTCGTTTTCTGCCTAGAATCACACCATGAGTCTGTGCGCACACAGGAATTGTTGTCAGAGATTCAATTTGTGTTACCCTGGTTCTTTTAGAATAGCATTCGTAGGAAAGGGGAAGCTTGTTTTCTTGAACTGTGATGGCTAGCATTCAGCCCAAATTAATATGTCACAAATTAGAGGGCAATGCTAACACATTTGAAATCAACATGGTAGATTTTCCTTCCACTCCTGCAATGGGTCATGTAGTTTGTACATGTTCAAAAGTCCTATTAACCCTTACACACATGTAGTGTTACATACATGTCTCCAGTGTTTATGCAGTTGTGCAAGCGTCCATGCAGATCTCTCTTGCACCTGACAGTAGACAGTCTCCAGAAGCACACTCTTAGCAGAGACCAAGCTGTTTCTCATGTACAGTCATGCTTACTATTCAGCGCTGTGTGGTGTTTCAGATAGCAGTGAGTAACGCTAATATATTGAACATCACCAAGGCTCATTTCCTTTGCTAGAGTGTAGTACGTCATTCAGGTTGCACATGTTCATGGTCTCAAAAAGCTGTTTGGGCATGTGCTCTTTTCTATTTCTGAAAACTATAATGAAAATGTGTCAGACTGTTAGAGCAATTATCACTTGCTCTACCACAGTAGTAAGTGTGCTTTCAAATTGCAAATCAAATTTCGTTTTCTGCCTAGAATCACACCATGAGTCTGTGCGCACACAGGAATTGTTGTCAGAGATTCAATTTGTGTTACTCTGGTTCTTTTAGAATTGCATTCGTAGGAAAGGGGAAGCTTGATTTCTTGAACTGTGATGGCTAGCATTCAGCCCAAATTAATATGTCACAAATGAGAGGGCAATGCTAACACATTTGAAATCAACATGGTAGATTTTCTTTCCACTCCTGCAATGGGTCATGTAGTTTGTACATGTTCAAAAGTCCTATTAACCCTTACCACACATGTAGTGTTACATACATGTCTCCAGTGTTTATGCAGTTGTGCAAGCGTCCATGCAGATCTCTCTTGCACCTGACAGTAGACAATCTCCAGAAGCACACTCTTAGCAGAGAGCAAGCTGTTTCTCATGTACAGTCATGCTTACTATTTAGCGCTGTGTGGTGTTTAAGATAGCAGTGAGTAACGCTAATACATTGAACATCACCAAGGCTCATTTCCTTTGCTAGAGTGTAGTACGTCATTCAGGTTGCACATGTTCATGGTCTCAAAAAGCTGTTTGGGCATGTGCTCTTTTCTATTTCTGAAAACTATAATGAAAATGTGTCAGACTGTTAGAGTAATTATCACTTGCTCTACCACAGTAGTAAGTGTGCTTTCAAATTGCAAATCAAATTTCGTTTTCTGCCTAGAATCACACCATGAGTCTGTGCGCACACAGGAATTGTTGTTAGAGATTCAATTTGTGTTACTCTGGTTCTTTTAGAATTGCATTCGTGGGGAAGGTTGTTTTCTTGAACTGTGATTGCTAGCATTCAGCTCAAATTAATATGTCACAAATGAGAGGGCAATGCTAACACATTTGAAATCAACATGGTAGATTTTCCTTCCACTCCTGCAATGGGTCATGTAGTTTGTACATGTTCAAAAGTCCTATTAACCCTTACCACACATGTAGTGTTACATACATGTCTCCAGTGTTTATGCAGTTGTGCAAGCGTCCATGCAGATCTCTCTTGCACCTGACAGTAGACAGTCTCCAGAAGCACACTCTTAGCAGAGAGCAAGCTGTTTCTCATGTACAGTCATGCTTACTATTCAGCGCTGTGTGGTATTTCAGATAGCAGTGAGTAACGCTAATACATTGAACATCACCAAGGCTCATTTCCTTTGCTAGAGTGTAGTACGTCATTCAGGTTGCACATGTTCATGGTCTCAAAAAGCTGTTTGGGCATGTGCTCTTTTCTATTTCTGAAAAATATAATGAAAATGTGTCAGACTGTTAGAGTAATTATCACTTGCTCTACCACAGTAGTAAGTGTGCTTTCAAATTGCAAATCAAATTTCGTTTTCTGCCTAGAATCACACCATGAGTCTGTGCGCACACAGGAATTGTTGTCAGAGATTTAATTTGTGTTACTCTGGTTCTTTTAGAATTGCATTTGTAGGAAAGGGGAAGCTTTAATTCGTGTTGGTTTTATTGTGTTTTTCACTCGTAGGAAAGGGGTGGATAGTATTATAAGATTTGAAAAGCTCAAACAAAATATAGTAATACATTTAAATTACATAATGGTATTTTTTTTTAGTTTCTTTCAGGTATTGCTGACCAACAGTGAAATAAATTAAAGATGCCTATAAAATCAAGAAAGAGAAAAGAACAGAAAAAAACATTTGTATTTGAAGACAACTGGAGGACCCAAATTAGTTGAAGATCCTCATGTTGGAAAAAAGAAAAAGTCTTCTTGTAAGCAAACTAAGGAGTTTTTAAAAAATATCTTCAAAAAAATAACAAATTTGAAAAATGTCCCCACTGCAAATAGTGTTTCAAGTAGAAAACAACAGGACAAAAGTGAGAAATTACAAAATGCTAATGTACAATCAGAAGCAATAAAGATTGACTTAAAAAGAAAAACAGCATTTAAAGACATTCGTATAAAAATGTTTCAGAGAAGAGTGATGTCCAATTTGCTAAAGGATGTGAAAAAATATAAGAAGAAAGCGAAATTTTATAAGCGAAAGAAAGATATTGAATCAATTGTAGCTAAGGCTTTAGATTTGAAAAGAAAACTATTCATTTTAATTTTGAACAGGATCCGTACATTAGATAAAATGGTCAATGTAATGAAGTCACAAAGCAAAACGAAAAGAGTAGTGAAAAGAAATAACTTTTGTAAAGTGTTTTTAGGAGAATGGATGCATAGTTCAAGTACTGAACCATTTTTTAATGAAGAGAGTTATCTTCAAAGTAATAGTTTGCTGCATGCAGTTAACACCAGAGGTCGTGCTTATGAAGTGAAAGATGGTTGTGTAATGGAAAAGGAGAAAATGGTTCCAAGAAATGAGGAAGAAGTGATAGCTGATGAGGTTAAGGGGAGACGTCCTAAAGCCCCAGTGTACACTTGGAATTGTAGTAGTATTTGTACTGTACGACAAGAATCTATTGATAAATTACATGAGTTTCTAAGAGAATATAGTAAAAAAGAGTGTTAAACAGAAGATTAAGGCGCTTCAAAGACTAGATCCATGTAGAGTGAGAGAGAATACTGGTTTGCAAGGACATTCTCTGGCTTGTCTTTCTAGGAAAGTTTGCCAAAGTGTTTTTCACCATTTTAGGATGCTGGCACTTCATCATACTGAAATGAGAAAGTTTGTGAGAAGATTGTATTTTGCTAAAAGTCCAGCACAAAAGTTAAATGAGTTGAATAGGGCTCTGTTCCGTGGATCTGTATCAGATGTACAGAAGGTTACTGATGAAATTCAGTTTTGTTACTTTGGTCTGGAACAAGAAAGTGCAGGTAATGACACAGTTATTGAAGAATATGTGGAAGAGAATGTAGAACCCACTGTTAGTAAAAATTTTGAAGATCAAATGACAAAATGTACTATCATCTCTAATGAAAGACCAAATATTACTTGTATTTGTTGCCGGAGAAGCCATTACAAAATTCAAACAAGAAATGTTGATCTGTATAAAAAAAGTGAAAATGAAGATAATTAAAAGTGGAAGGATTTTGCAACATATATATTTCTGGAAAATAGTTTTGATTTGGGTGAAGATCAGCGTATTTGTAAATACTGTTATAACAAGTTAGAAGAAAATAGAATGCCAGCCAGAGCTGTACATAATAATTTAGAATTGGTTGATATTCCTGCAGAGCTTTCTGATTTAAATACGTATGAGTCTATACTCATTCAATGTGTCCATCCGTTTCAGACCATAGTGCGTATGGAGCCAAAAACAGGTAAATTGCCTCCTTCGGATTTACAAAGAGGTTTAAAAGGAAGAGTTGTCTATTTGCCATTGGATTTGAAAAAAAATATGGAAACAATTGATGCAGATAGATTGGAAACTGAACCATTAGTTATTCTGGTTAATGGAGTACCAACAATGAATAAGAAAATTTGGCAGGAGCTGGTAGATGTACGAAAAGTACAAAGAGCAAATTTTATATTTGAAAAGAAATAATAAATGGTATGAAACAATTTATATGGATGAAGATGAAGACGTTTTACTACCAGACTCAGGAATACCAGCTGGGCAAATTGAAAAAGTGGTTAAGTCAAAAGAAGAAGAAATTTATGAACATTTCAGCATACATCAAGAATACTATTAGGACTAACAGTGGAGCCTTCTAACTGACAGCACCTGACTCTAATGTCACTCTTTAAAGTGTTCTCCCCAATTGAGTGTTATCACACATGAATTGAAGAAATGTGTGCATTCTGAATAGCACCCACTGTTACAATGCTAGTTCCCTAGGGAACTTAATCAAACAGATCAAACACAAGCTAAGATGCACCACACATTTATGAAAAACAGTCAAATAATAGCAATATATGTAGTTCAGATCCAATTCAAAAGGCAGATAAGTGTTCCTTGATTTAGTCTTTTTATTCCAAGTTCATTTGGCAATGGACATTACAATGCGATACAGCCGACGCGTTTCGTCCTGAGAAAGGACTTCTTCAGGGCTGTTAAAAATACATAGACATACAATTATAAATACATATATGTAAAACAATTAAAAGTGTCACATATTGAATGACAATCTAACAAACAAAACCTACACTGGGACAAACATTTTTCATGAATTCCTAATTTTAAGGGAGTGAGTGTGACCAGACATTAACATAGTAGAGGTTATGATGTTGTTCCTCATGTCCATAATATCTTAATAGGCCCTACAATGCAAATGGGCTTTTCAACATGACATTATGTTTTTAAGATATTCTCCCAATGTTAATCTTGCATGGAAAACAAGCAAACAAAGATTTTAAGTTGGAAGAAAGGAGGGAAGTAAAGTACAAGATATACAATATCCTATGCTCTATTATTCAATCTGCATTAAGTTTTTGAAGGTGGTAATAGGTTAATTAGAAATTCAAAACAAATTCCACCTAACATTCTAGAAAATACCGTGAATAAGGTAGGTTTATAGTATACCTACCAAGTTGTTTAAAAGATCACTTGTATACGATATATTCGTTGTTAATACGAATATATCGTAGGTTCTTATCTTCCATATAAAATTGTCTGTAATGCGAAACCAAATCTATTGTTAATAGATGGTATATATATTGTTTGTATTGCGTTAAGTGGGCAGATATTAATGGAGATGGTCTTCCATCTCCCAAATATTTTGAATATAACAGGAAAAGAGCTTCGATTTTCAGGTAAGTCTAATTTGAAATTGAATCCATCTTAAATAACCCCTCTTGGATTTACTTCAAGTGGGCACTTTGTCATGTTATAAATGACACGGGCATCCACTATTATTTTGGAACAGGGATAAATATATACGTATATAGGGAAGTTAAAACAAGAAATTAATAATGCGAGCACATGGTTGGTCCATGTATAACATACCTTCTCTATGTTTGGTATGTCCTGAACCATGGATTTATCATCGATTTAATTACCAGGATTTTTTTACACTCATGTCTTTGAAAAAGGTATTTGTCAGATCTGAAGTAAAAAAAGTGAAACAACAATTAGAAATCAATTGTACTCTATCCAATCTCCTTCATATAGGTTACGGCATGCTGGACATTTAGCTATGCCAATATGTCCAGACTCCAACTTCTCCACTACTATAAAAATCTGGTAGGGGTATGCATATAGTATTGAACAGACATAACTTCCTAGTCTGTAAGATCTAGGGCGGTATTAATTCGTCCACCCGCGTTGTGCTCTACCACCCTGTGCTACAAATTAGAAATTCGTAATAGCCGCAAGGGATTGAAGGACCCCTTTATGAACAACATCCCAAGACAGAGTTCCACCAGCTTTAAAAATACACATTTGCAAGGAATTAAAGAGCCCCTCCCTGAATGAAATCCCATAATAGAGTTCCACCAGATTCCAAAATAAACATTTGGACTCCCCATCCTAACTAATATAAGAATCCCGGCGTGTGCTTACCGCAATATGCTAGTCGCGACTGATAACGAGAAAGATCTGCTCCCAAAAGACAGGTCCTTCGATCCGGTAACCCCATGAACAGTAATGCTTTCATTATATAGCGTCAAGTATCCCGTCAAATTTTAAACGCCTGTATCAAGCCATGACGTAACGCCCCCTAACAAATCACGTGGCAAATAGCGCAAGTGTCGTGGCCATCTTTTGATGTATGTAAGACACCCATAATCCAGAGAAAATAAAGGCAATAAGTAAAAATCCGGCCTGCCAATTAAACACATATTTATTAATTTTCGAGATTCAGATGGGTTCTTTAAGTTAGAAGGTACTTATATACTTAAATTGTATTCAAGGTATGCACTACTCTTTTATTACGAACATGTTCCATTTAAAACGGTCTCCTTGAGTCACGTGAGGGACGCTTAAGAATCGGGCGGCCATCTTAAAGTGTATAACTGTCCATCAATATATAATGGTTTCAAAGTCTACAAGTGCTTTTGGAATATCCACCGGGCCATCTTATATGCAGAAACACTCTACTTATACCAGTCTCCTAATGTTCTCATAATACATACTTGGGATTTGGCGGCCGTATTTATATGTGTAATTTTAGATATAAATACAAATACGAGAAGTACAAAGTCTACAAACTCCCTCAGGGTTGTCTGGTAATCGAACACAAAAGAGTAAATCTTCGATATTCAGAAATATTCCTTATTGGTAAGTGTTGATACAATTAATGTTATATTCAAGATAAGGGTTCTCCTTCATTACAGACAAGCTCCATTAAGAACGGTCTTATAAGATATGATAAGTGATCTTGATTTGGCGGCCATCTTAAAGTGTACAAGTATGGGTAAATGTACAAACAACTCAAAGTCTGCAATTGCTACAGAGTTATCGACCGGGCCTCTTTGTATACGAACATACTCTACTTATAACGGTCTCCTATATCTACATTTTGAATGTTCCAGGTTTAACAGTCATTTTAATGTGTATAGCTTGGTGCCCACATCACACAATAATGTACTTGTGACTTCCCTAATCATATTATTGTAGGGCCGTCCTTCTGAAAATGCATGATTAAAACTGGGTATGTGGCTGCCAATTTGATAGATGCACATATTACCTGATAACAGACATAACCACCCCCAGAAGGGGTTTCTCCCATTCACATATGGAGCGAAGAAATGTTAAAAACCCCAATATAAACAGGATTTCTAAGATTGCCCCTAGTATGACAAATGGGGCGCCATATATAATAATCCCTTATATGTTAACCGACTTGCCCAGTCTTGATAGAGTACGGCAGCCATATTGGCCTGGTCTCAGAGTTTGAAACTAGGGGGATACATTGTGAAGTAAATATGTGATATTTTAAAGAAAGATGTATTTTCTACCATCTTAAGTGAAAAGCCGCATATAAAAGATGTAATACTTAATGGAGATTTAGTGTCTAGAATGACTGATTTATGTATTCTCAGTTCTGGGTTGCATATTTAGAAAAAGATCAGAGGTAGAAGGATGATATAGAAAGGGAATAGCAGTATATAAAGACAAGTATACATAGTTATATTTCAATGCAATTACAATGTCCAAAGGGCTAACGAAGAAAATGCCACAGTTAAAACCAGAGAGTATCAAGTTTACCTATCCTGCAAGAAATAATGCATCTCATTATCGCTGTTATGTCCCAATTCTACACTCCGTAGTCTGCATATCCAGCCTGCTTCTTTTTTTCTTAATGCTAGCTCTCTGTTTCCACCCCTGGGATGGGCTGAAATGTGGTCTATTCCTATAAACCAAAGATTTTCTTCACCGGTGTGATTTTACTGCATATGGAAAGTCAAGGGGTACCTCAAGTCCCCATTCCGATGAGCCCGAAAATGTTCTTGGATTCTTATTTTTAGGAGTCTCTTAGTGCTGCCCACATAGATTTTTATTACATGGACAGCCTATTATATATATTATATATTTTGATTTACAATTAATAAGATGTTCTATTGTGTATTTGCGTCTGGTGTTAAAGCAATAATTCTTGGTCTTATTTCTGCCTAATCTACAGACACTGCATTCATTACATGTGTAGAACCCCGTTGTCTTTGTGATAAGCCAAGTTTGCTTTTTTGGGGTTGTGACATAACTTGGAGATAGCATATCCCGCAAATTTTGTCCTCTTCTATATGTCACTTTAGGTCTCTTGTCCAATAGGTCATTTAAACCGGGTATTTCCATTAGTAAATGCCAATGCTTCCTAAGAGCATTATATACCCTGCTGCTTCGTTCATTGAATTGAGTATTGAACGAAATTTGACCCTTGTTAGGCACCATTTTTTGTTTTACAACTAGTGTAGTAGTTCTAGAGATCTTTTTTGCTTTGTTCTGCGCCTTGCTCAGGATATTTTTAGGGTATCCCCTTTCTAAGAACAATCTTTCCGTTTCCCTTAGGTTTGATGTAAAGTCCTCATCCATGCTACAATTCCGTCGCATGCGGATCTTTTCCCCATAGGGGATATTCGTGATCACATGTTGTGGATGTGAGCTCTGAAAGTGTAAGGTGCTATTGCAAGCTGTAGTCTTCCTATGTGTACGACTATGGATGTGATTATCCTGAATAAAAAAAGTTACATCCAAAAAGTCGATTTTTTCCGAGCTGTGATTCATGGTAAATTTGACATTGAATGGATTGCCGTTAAGGAAGTTGTAATACGACATAAGGTCCTCAACAGGTCCATCCCAGAGTATAATGACGTCATCAATGTACCTGCCCTAAAAAATTACATGTTGCATCCATGCCGCCGCATGTTTGCCCCAGGCATGCCCCCGGTCAAACCAGCCCATAAAGAGCCCGGCATAAGCGGGAGAAAACCTGGAGCCCATGGCAGTACCCTGTATTTGGTGATACCAGTTGGAATCATGGAGGAAATAATTATTTGATAGGATGATATCTGTCATTTCCAATAGCATCTCATTATGGCGAAGGTGGTCCGCAGCTCTTTGTCCCAAGAAGGTTTGTAAGGCTATGATGCCAAATTCTTTTTTAATGCAGGTGTACAAGCTTGTTACATCTAAGGTAACAAACATTAAGGTTTCGGACCATGTAAAGCCCTCAAATTTCCCTAGGATGTCCTTCGTATCTTTTATATACGCCGGTAGATTCTGTACCAAGAGTTGGATATATTGATCTACATATTCAGAAAGTTTTTCCGTGGGTGAATTTACCCCGGTGATAATAGGGCGGCCAGGTGGAAATGGGCCGCCCTTATGTATTTTGGGTAATACGTAGATACAAGGAAAGGACGGTTCTGTCACTTTGAGGTATCTGCATTCGTCATCACTGATCAGCCCAGCCTCCCGCCACTCCACCAGTCTCATGTTGATATGATCCCCCAGGGCTTTAATAGGGTTTTCTGAGATTTTCGTGTAACAATTCATGTCTGTGAGTTGCCATTCTATTTCTTTCATATAGCTCCTTTTTTCCATCACAACCACATTTCCCCCCTTGTCCGCCTCACGGATGACAATGGTGGGGTCAGTTCTAAGATTTTTCAGGGCTATCTTTTCCCCGGATGTCATGTTGTGGGTACGTTTGTTAACACGGATGGGATTCTCCAAAAGCCTGTAAAAGCCTTGTGTAACCCTTTCAAAAAAGATGTCTATATTGGGATGTGTACCAATAGGTATGAATTTACATTTTGATTTCAAACCACTATCGATAAAAACATTTTCAACAATATTGAGTTCATTCCATATAGAATCCATATCAATTGAAGTTTCCAACTCAATAGACATCATTGTTTGAATTGTTTTTATTTCTTGTACAGTATACAAAGAGGGAGCTATTTCATTGGAGGGTTGGTTACAGATCGGTGGATTACGTATGAAATGATCTTTAAGTTTGAGCAATCTAACAAACTTAAATAGATCTACAAAAATATCAACATCACCCCAAGTGGGTTAGGGCAAAAACCTAATCCCTTATTCAAGACTAACATTTCATCTCTAGACAGTTCTCTATTGGACAAATTTACAATTATTGTTTTCATTGTCCCTTCCTTGTTGGCTCCCATTAGTTCCCCGTTTTCTTGGATCTGGTTACTCTGACCCCCAGCTCTGATTTTGATTTCTTGTTGTTGTTGTTTTTGTTTTGATTTCTTTGTTAGATTGTCATTCAATATGTGACACTTTTAATTGTTGTACATATATGTATTTATAATTGTATGTCTATGTATTTTTAACAGCCCTGAAGAAGTCCTTTCTCAGGACGAAACGCGTCGGCTGTATTGCATTGTAATGTCCATTTCAGCATACATCCTCTCATTCAAAAGAAGTTATGGCAAACACTATTGATCTGTTTCAGATGAAAAAAGCAAAAGGAACTCCCGTGAGTGTATGGGAGGAGAGCTTGGAAGCTCAATGTTTTCCCCAGCTGTTTCCTACAGGAAAAGGTGGATGATATGATGAACGCCCAGTACAGATTCCTGCTTTTGAGTATCGGACTACAAGATTATATGCAGAAGATCCAAGATTTCGTCAAAGTATTCCTTATTTGTTCCATCTTTTATTTGAAAGTGACTTGTCAGCACTATCTTATGCAGTAAATCACATTTTGAAAACTGGAGTACATCTACATAATGTGTCTGCAAAGGATTTTATTAACAAAGTGCAACAGCGAGATGATCATTTGGAATCTCAATTGATTAATCTAATGGCTTGTCAGCGTGGGACAAATGAATATTGGTACCGACGCCATGGAGAATTGAAATGTATGTTACGGAATTTAGGAACTCCTACATGGTTTCTCACCCTAAGCTGTGCTGAGTACGCTTGGGATGATCTTCTGGATTTTCTTCGAGAGGCAAATTCAAATATTGAAAACATCCAATACAAGACAGCAGGAGAATTGTGCTCATTGGATCCGGTTAATGTTTGCAGATATTTCAGTCATAGATTTGAGGCTATGATGTCTTTCATCTGCAATAAACAAAATCCACCTCTTGGAGAAGTTGTGGATTTCTTTTGGAGAAAAGAGTACCAAGCAAGGGTGCTCCTCATATTCCTATGCTGTTGTGGATCAAGGATGCCCCAAAATTTGGAACAGATTCTGATGATGCAGTTTTAAGTTTGCTATACCTAAAAGCACAGAAGAGAAAAACTTAAAAGAGCAAGTTTTACGTTTCCAAAGTCACGGTGTGGAAAATACTGTCGACGAAAGTATAAGAGTAAAGAAAAATTCTACACAAAATGTCGATTTGGATTTCCACGACCTGTTCTTTCAAAAGGAAGAGTCAACAGTTTTATGTCAGCTGTGCGACATACTATTACAAGAAAATCTCCCAAAAATACGTACAACCTAAGAAGAAAAGAAGAGTCAAAATATATAAATGGCTACAACCCAGTCATTTTATCCATGTGGAATGCTAACATGGATATACAGTATGTTGCTGACAATTCTATTGCTGTTGCTCGGTATGTCACATCTTACATCACTAAATCTGAGAAAACGGAATTGAAGGAAATGTGGGAAGAGATTTCTCACGAGAAGACTGTCAGTAAGAAGCTATACAGTTTCAGTTTAAAGATGTTATCGCATCGAGAAATTGGATCCTACGAATGCTCAGATAGGTTATCATCTGCAAGTCTGTACTCCAAATCCAGAACAATAATTTGGGTAAGTTTAGGCCTTGCAGGAATGCGAAATCGGGTACTGAAATCTGTTGGAGAAATTGAATATTTGGCAGAGAACGACCCGGAAAGTACAGATATTTTGAAATCAAACATGTTGGACACATATTAACCAAAAAGAAGTCGTCATCTTGAGAACATGTGTCTCTATGAAGTGCTGCAGAACTACATTTTTACACGGAAAGCCACAGAAGACATCAACAATGGAAAATATAAAGTCATTGGTGAGGAAGGATGTTTGGTGAAGCAAACAAAAGGAAGTTTGATTAATCACAGGAAGCTGAGTTGCGACACTCCTGACAAAAAGGAATTTTACTACTTAGCACTTTTACAGCTGTGTAAACCATGGCGTTCAGAGGATGAATTACTTGGAGATTTTCACAGCTATGAAGATTCCTTTAATGCATGTAAAGATACGATTGAATGCAGTACTTTCACAAATTATGTACAAATGTTAAATGAAGAAATTGAACAGGAAGCTACAATTGCAGCTGAAGTAGCTAGAGACAGTTCTCAAGACAGCCAACGTTCTGGAACGCTCAGTCAAGATCCCCTAGGACAACCAATCGTAGAAAATGAAGCTGCAATAGCAATGACTGAAGTGGAAACAGCTATGAATCAAGCTCAGGAAGATTTAATAGACTTACCAAATTTGGAACAGCAACTGAATGAAGAACAAAAACAAATTTATGAAGAAGTCACAAAAAAAATTGATCATGGATTACTACATGAAAAGAAAGAGTGCTCATGCACATCATTTGAACCAATCAGGATGTATGTGAGTGGACAAGCTGGAACTGGAAAAAGTTTCTTAATTAAAGTCATCCAAAGCTACCCACAGCAAAAAACAGATTCAACTTTGTCTTGTGTTGTTACTGCTCCAACTGGGTTAGCAGCATATAACATAAAATGAATTACCTTACATTGCTTCCTAATGTTACCAGTGGAGCACGAGAACAAACTAGAATATCACAAGCTAACAGGAGAAGCATGCTTCGAAGTTTCAAGACTGTTGAAGAAGATGCAAGTTCTCATTATTGATGAGGTAAGCATGGTATCAAACTTAATGCTTGCCTTTGTGCATTTAAGAATGCAGCAAATTCTAAAGAGAGACTATGACGTGTTATTTGGTGGAAAACATGTTATAGTTTTTGGGGATCTTCTGCAGCTCACTCCAGTTAAAGGACAACCAGTGTTTAATACTGTGACACATGAAGACACGAAGAAGTCATTAGGAAGTATTGGTAATGCGAATATTTGGTCATTCTTTGAGTACAAAGAACTCACTACCAATATGAGGCAAGCAAACGATGAAGATTATGCAAGTATTCTGAAAGATATCAGAATTGGAATACTCACAGAAGTTGGCAGAGAAGCATTACAGAGTTGGTTGCTACATAATTTATTTCCAAGTGAAGAAATAGTTGCAGAGAAAATATACCAGCACATTGCAGAAAAAAATACTGTAATCTGCTTAATGCCAACACTACGTGAATGCTCGATATTCAATGAGGAACTTTTGAAATTGGAAAAGGAAGAGATTAAGAAAATGGAATCAGTGGACAAAATTCAGCATGAAGGAATTACTATTACATCAACAGGCAAATTGAAAAATAAATTGGATTCTCTAGAGAAGAACATTTCGAAAACAGCTGGATTAGAAAAATATCTTTATGTTTGTATGAACTGTCGAGTATTTTAAGAAGAAATTTGGATGTAGAAAAAGGTTTAGTGAATGGAGCTATGGGTAAAGTTGTGGGTTTTGTGAAATACCAGAAAAAAGATGGGATTGAATTTTTAAAAATAAAATTTGATCAGATTGAAGAGGTTAAAGACATTAGTCGTTGTTCAGTCCGTTTTTTGCTTGTAAAAGACTTATATGTCCGTAGGAAGCAGTTTCCGTTTTCTCTAGCATATGCTGTAACTATTCACAAATCTCAAGGATTAACTGTAGATAGTGCTTTTGTAAACATTGGTTCTACTGTGTTCAAAGAAGGTATGGCATATGTTGCTTTGTCACGATTGAAAACATTATCTGGTTTATTCATGATAGACTTTGATGACTCAAAAGTTAGTGCTGATGCAAATTGTGTAAAGGAGTATAATAGATTAAGAAGAACCTATGCTCCTCATTTAGGTCAGTATCCTGTGTTTAAAAAACGTGTAGTTTCTCAGAAAAGGAGAATTGAGAATATCTGTAATGAGGATGTACAGAAGAGAAAACAAAAGGAGAGTGATGTGATTGCAAGCAAAAAGAAAAAGGACAGTGTTCAAGAGGTTGTTGGTTGTCATTTTGAAAATAGCTCTGGTGTCAACTGCTACGCTAATGTAGTGCTGAATGTTGTATTTTATCTTGAAAGTTTGCAAGAGCAGATAATACTTAATCATGTAAAAAGATTTTGTTCTCTGCTGAGTTTTCTTTTTGAGAAGCTGAGTATTGATAAAACTAAAATAGAAAGTGCTTCTGATGTTAGAAAACTTTTAGATGTATGTTCAGGATATACACAGTTTACTCAAAATGTCCAGCAAGATGCACAGGAATTCTTGATGTATATTCTTATGGTACTGGAAGAAGAAGGGGTAGAAATAGAAAATATGTTTGGTCTCTCGTATAAATGGGAACATAGTTGTGAAAACTGTTTCAACACATGCAGCTCTAATGTTGATTCTGAAAGGTTCATATATTTAACATTACCAGAGAGTAAATCAGTGACTTTTAGTAAATTAGTTAAAGATGCCAATCACAACATGGAATGTTGTAAATGTAAATCAGACATGTTATCAACGTTATTTTTAAAGAAATATGGACAGTATGTAATTTTAATGATGCAACGTTGTAGAGCTGATGGTTCAAAATTGGACACTTTAATAAAGAAGTTTACAGGACATCAATGATCAATATCTGGAAAAACTTTTGTTGCAGTTGCAATAATTTTCCATGATGGACCTTCTATAACTTCTGGTCATTACACAGTTTATCTTAAATGTGAAAAAGGCTGGACACTGTGTAATGATTCTCAATTGATTTTCAAGCAACGTTTGCCTGCAGAATTACTAAATTCCTATTTAATTTTTCTGAAACCAAAATTTTAGATACAAATTGCAACATCTGAACAAATCATTTTTGCGACTTTATTGGATTACCATTGTATATTTCATCAAAAAAGAATTTAAAAATTACCATTTGGCCTCATGGAAAGGTAAAAATTTCTCTTGTGGACTTCTTTGACAGATATTATTTTGGTGTATGTGCTTAAGCAACAAGATTTACAGACGATATTTATTGCAAATATTTATTGTTTTTAGATGATGTTTTTATTAAATATGTTACATTTCTATAAAGGTATGTTTTACTGAGAAGAGATTCAGGACTTTTTTAAAACAATCTTTCAGATTGTTAATTTTTTTGGCCGCTGTTAAGTGATGAATGCAATTGGTTTCACGATTTACAGTGAAATTCAATATATTCTGAAAACAGCAAAAAAAGGGCAAAACATCGTTTTTTTAAATAAGAAAATATGTGTACTGTATTCTAAAATGTATTGTTAAATATTAATACTTTTTTTCTTTTATTACAGATTGAGAAAGAAAATGTGGGAAAATTTATACTTTTTTCTATCAATTAAAAAAAAACATTTATTGATAATTGAGTTATTTTGTTGGTCAGGTGAGTTTGAAATATCTGAAATATATTTGAGATGTCATGAGTGATGTCATGAGTGATGTCACTGACCATGTCATGAGTGATGTAATATGTGACGTCATCAGCAGTGGATTGCGGGCGCGCGAGTTATATAGTTAGCTGAACTAACTATAACGGGGGAATTTCAATGGTTTTGTACGAGTGAAATGTCCAGCTAACTATAACATGTGTGAAACCTCTGGTTTTTTCAGTGAATATATTATATAGACAAAACTTTATAAATTCTAGGAGCATAATGTTATGTTCATGAAACTTCAAATCCTGTATTTTTAAGAAACTTTGCACTGCCATTAGTCCATCTTAATGGGAGATACATGTGTATGAGCTGCTAATATCCAAGGTCACCAACAGGAAACCTTCTTCCCATCGGATCCCCTCAATTAACCTTAGGAAATCTTTTGTGTCTTGAGTATATGAACTAAAACTTTAGACAAAATAAGAAAGAAATGAATCAACATGAATTGAAGTGTTCTCCAGAAGGCTTCCAATGGAGGAAACAATAGGACATCCAGGTGGACATGTAGCATCTTTATGTTTTTTGAGGATGTGATAAAAAGTTGGTATTATTGGATATTCACAATAGAGATATTGAAGTTCCTCATAGTTTAAAGTTCCTTTTTCTCTCCAATAGATCAATAGCTTCCGGAAATCTGTTATACTCTGGGAGTATATCATGTGAGACATTGGTTGATAACATTCTGTACCCCCTATTTGTCATAAAGCTTCATTCTGGTAAGATTCCTTCAGGAGTAACACTATGTTGCCACCTTTATCAGATGGTCTCATTACTATTGAAGTCTCCTCTTTAAGTTTCTGTATTGCCTCCCATTATTGTTGTGACAAATTATTTTTGCTTTTGTTATGGTCCCTCTTTGCCTTGCCTTGTAAATGTAATAGATCTTTGAAAACTGCTTCATCAAAACAGTCAATTGAGTAATGTGGAGTTTGCAGAATATCTCTGGATTTCATTTTGAATTTGCTCATCATGCTGATTTGTGGGATTCCCACCACTTTTATAGTTTCTGAGATATCTTTAGGTGCCTTCTATATGTTACCAAAATTCTCCTTCTGTAATTCTTGGAGCGTTAGAACGGCATCTAGGCCATCACCCGTTAAAATATCACTCGATTGGGAGCCAGCACCTCTTCTGAGTCATTTCTTTTTGGATTCATCATGTGGATTTTCGGAAGTATGAGCTTTAGAATATACTTATACATGCCTATTTTTGTTGTTGTGTAATTAAAGCCTGCACTTGGATAGAAAGTAAGGCTTGGCACTTGCCTCTTCTAATGTGTTAGTGTTCTCCTTTGATTTACAATTGTCGAATCTGTTGCTGTTAATATCGTTTGACACCTCTTTTTCTGCTTTTGATTCACTGAGGTGCTGAAGCTGTGTGTCTCTTGTTGCCACATCTTGTTTCCCACTTGGATGGTTTGGGAAACGTGGATGCTGTGGTATTTTTTGCCATGATTGCCTCAGGATTTGATACTCCTCTAAAAATGTTGTATTCTCTTCTGTGCTACTTGGTTTGGTCTGATCTCTCGAAAACTCTCCTTCGGATGCATCTGTTTCAAATTCCGACTCTGAGGTGTTTTTATTGGCTAGGGACTGTGAATTTCTGACTTGATTTAATTGCCATATTTTCTTGCAAACATAAGCACACAGCCAGTGTCATATTCTTGTTAGTCTCTGGGAAATTTTCATTTTTCTCTTTGTTTTATGGTTTCTGCAAAGGCAAGACTAGCTTTTCCATTTGCTGGTGTAATGTTTCAGATGTTTGTGTTTCTTTATCTTGTGCTATATTATCTTCAATTCTTTTGATCTCCTCTTGAAACTTTCCACTATCATTTCAAGCGCACTTGATCAAGATTTTTACCATTTCTTGTGCTGAACCAATAGTATATTCTGTCCCTTCCTGAAGGAGTTGGTGGTCAGGGTTTTCATAGGAGGGGATGTATACATTCTCACTCCTCTAGATATCCAGGTAGCTCTGGAAGGAGGTTGCCTCCCACCACTTGCGTATTTCTTTTTCGTATGTTTTTTGCAGTTGATTAAAAGTTCCTTAAAACTGTCAGATGCTGCCTTAATATTAGTGGAGGCATTCACTCCACTCAATATATTCGCTGTTGTGTGTTTGAAAATATTTGCTGCTGCCGCTTGATGTTCTGAGTCACTGAACATTATCTGCCTTTACAGAGAACTCTGCCTTTACTCAGAGCTCATTACTGCTTTAGTATTTGCCCCCCTCGTTGTTGCCATATACCGCATTTTATTACAAAATACTATTGTAAAATCTTAATAGAACATTATTAAATTACACATTTTCTTCTTCTATTACCACCATTAACATTAAAGCTATTACATGTTTATGTCTTTTATGGAACAGATTTGGTTGCGTTTTCCAGTATGCCAACAAAACATTACCACCTAAAGCAACAAAACAGTTGTACAAGAGAGGCATAAGACAAATACAAAAGGAAGATATAGAAGAAGAACGTCCACAGAATGAGAACACTAAGGGTGAGGGGCTAAAGAATTTTTAAAATGTTAATGTACAACCTGTCTAGGGTTGTTGCCTGTGGACCATGATAAAAAATTGGAATACTTGAAGTTAAATACTAATACATTTTGATCATAGATGAGGTCAGCATGGTTTCTAACTTGATGTTTTTTCATTTGCTGATGCAAAAAGTATTGAGAACATCTCATGAAGTGTTGTTGAAACATGTTGGTGCTTTTGGAGATTAATTTCAATTTACACCTGTAAAAAGTGAAAAACAATTCCAAAAATGTTTGGAGAACAAATTCATTGGGAAGTATGGGGGATGTCAACATTTGGTTATATTTTACATACAGAGAACTAACACAGAATATGAGGCAAGCTAATGATGAAGAACATGCCAAGACATTATAAGACATTCACATTGACATTCTCACAAAACAAGCAAAGCTCAACTGAATTGTTTTCTGAGCTTCACTCTCCTGCTGAAGTGGTACATTCTCCTCTTTCCCAATCACAACCCGTTGTTTGCTTAATGCCAACTCTAGAAGAATGTGCACCTATAAATAATGAAATGATACATATTGAAATGCAAGAAACTGTTCATTTCCCTTGCAAAGCTGCAGTAGAGAGTAATGGCCTGAAGATCCTTGCATGCAAAAGTTTTGCTATAAAATTAAAAAACGCGGAAACATCTGTGTCACTTACAGTGGATTAGAGAAAGATTTACATTTGTGTAAAAATTGTCATGTTATTTCACAATGCAAGTTACATGTGGAAGAAGGACTTGTAAATGGAACAATAGGATTTGTAGTGGACTTTCTGATGTCTTCAAATAAAGAAAAGATTGAATTTATTATTGGGAAAATGTACAACATTGAAGAACAAAAATAGATATGTCGGTGTAATGCAAGAATCGTACTTAAAGTTTTCTATATTAGACCAGTATAGTTTCCTTTTCATGTGGCGTATCTGATAACAGTACACAAATCACAAGGATTACACTTGGAATACACACTAATGAGCATTGTCTCTACAGTATTCAAAGAGATAATGGCATACAGAACTTTGTCTCAAATCGAATAAAGTACAGGACTGTATATTATTGATTTTAATGACATGCTGACAGTACCTGTGCAAAGGAATACAATTGTTAGTGAAACACATATGCTCCTCATCTTGCTCAATATCCCAGTTTTACAACCCTAGACTATGTTTCAAATGAAACATTACATCATATTTCACTTATGAAGTAGATTTAGGAACAACCTGAAAAGAAAACTCCCAAAATAGAACACATGGAAATTACAGGGCATCAGTGCAAAAATCAGAATTGTGTGAATTGATACAGCAATGCTATTGTCAATCTACTTTTATACTTCTCATCAGTGAAAGAACTAATAAACCAACATGTAGACCAACCCTTCTGCAAGACCTTGACAAATCTTCATCAAAAATTTGTTTTAGACAACCACATATGTCACTCTTCAAGCGGTATTAGAGATATTGTGGAGATTTGCAGATATGTTGTTCAGCTTTCTATCAATGAACAGCAAAATACAAGGAAGCACTTTAGACCAAACTTTTTCTGGCATGTTGAAACAAAAGCCGAATTCTTTTTTGAATGATAATCAACTATTTAAACAGGGGATCAGAACCAACTAATATAAATGGGAGCCATGTCACCTCAGAAGATTGGATAAAACATGTCACCACTCTGTATAAAGCCACAGCGAAAAGGTCCAACCAACAACTCAGCGAGCACAAACTCAGGCAACAGAGATCTGTGGCAACAGAAGTGCAACTTTGTCATTATGTGACAACTTTTATGGCAATAAGAATAGCAAATTTGATTCAGAAAAGTAGAGCTGATAGTGTGTGGGCCCTAACGGCATTCAAGGCTCCGTATACATTCAGTTCAGGTCCGAATTGATGGTAAAGTTGTTTAACCTCTGTATAACCACTATGTCTATCCCATCTTTCTGGCGATGCTTGATCCTATACCTTAGGCACTACCCAACAGTTATCGACACATTGTACTTATGGACATTAAGTTCAAATATTTTGTGTCACTCCTGCAGGAGGATTTAGAAGAATGGGTAACCATGAATAACTTGCTGCTGTTCAATCAAACTGTCTTTAGACCATTCTCAGGCCCCATTGACAATATTGTGGCCATAAGGATGCTTGTCAATCACATAATGGTCCAATAGAACCCCTTCCACTCTACAATGACACTTTGGAAACGTTACATAGACGACATTTTTTTATTTGGCACGATACACAAACTATGCTTGAGAACTTTCTACATTGGCTCAACAATAATTGTGGTGGTCTCAAATTTACACTTACATACAACAAAATATCCATACCATTTCTTGATTTGAACATAACACATAATGATGGACACCTGATCACTAGCCTTTTTAGGAAACCCACCGAGCGGAACACTCTTTTGAAGTACAGTAGCAGTCATCCTAGGGCCTTAAAAGACTCTCTTCCCTATTCACAATACTTACGTATCAGACGTAATTGTACCCTTAAGGAGGACTATTTCAGGGAAGCTAAAACACTGAGCGACAAACTAACCTCAAGAGGATACCCAAAAAAACGTATCCGCAGTGCCCTGAAGAGAGCATGGTATTGTCCTAGGGATGTCCTCTTGGAACCCAAAACCAAGAAAAGAGTAAACCGCTTTGTATGCGTCACTACTTTCTCTCCTTCCTCCAACAAAGTACGCAAAAGTATTCTCAAACACTGGAGTGTGTTAAATGCTGGAATACTGAACTTTGAGAGACCTCTCTTTGCCTTTAAGAGAAATAAAAATATCAAAGACCATTTGATTAGAGCAGCACTCCCTGACACTACGAACACCGGCACACTCCTTGACCATTGGTCCTTACCTGCTGTTGTTGGGCACAACAGGTGTGGCAACTGCTCTGTGTGTGGGTTCACAACTGACTGTAAAGAGTTCGTGTTTGGTAACATACGTAAACCCCATAATCACTTCAGTAATTGTAACACCTGTAATGTCATTTATGCAATTCTGTGCCCCTGTGAAATGATTTACATAGGTCAAACGACACAAAAAATCCGGATCAGAATCTGCCAACACAGAAGCAGATTGAGGTGCAAAACACCAAATGCACCGTTGGTAGAACATTTTGAATCAGCTGGCCATACTGAGGACGATATTCGTTGGACAGTTGTTTCTGTTGTCAAAATCCCACCCAGAGGTGCAGCTATATCCCAATTACTGAATAAGGAAGAATTAAAATGGATTCTGAAAACGGGAAGCATACACAGAGGATTGAACCGTTTAGAAGATTGGACTTCCTTACTATGATCTCACATATGGACTTGTCAGTAACTCAGGAAGCAAACACAGAACCTCCGCTAAAACTGAAGAACCTTGACTTTTTACTTTCAATAAGTTGAACCTTTTTACAAGTTGCGCTCTCTATGTCCGAAAATTGTGTGGGCCTGTATAATTATGTACAATGATTGATTATGCTTGCTCCCCACATTGGCTTTGCCTGACCTCTTACTCTTCTTGTATCTTACGTCTAATTCCCTTTCTATCGGCGTCTCGCACCGGCTTTCACTCACCCAATATGGTGCCCAAGTTACCGGCTCTCCTTCACCCGCCCGCATTGCACTACCCGTGATCACCAGCCTAGCATGTGACTGATCACCTGATCTAGCATTTTCACAAGACACCGGCAGTGAACTCCCTCCCCACAGCCTATCCGGCATTGACCGAACGCGCTGTCCTGCAGTTTCCACGGCACGCATCTCCTTTATCACATCGAGGTAAGATTATCACTTTTAACTCGCCGGCTCCGCACCACGCTATTACGATGTGGTTCCTCCCCTGAATTTCCCTTTTTCCTCGACAGATACTTCCTACCGTGTTGACTCATATCAACCCTCGCTGCCCAAGGTAAGCCTCACACCCTTTAGGCCTAGCCCCTCTCACCTTCCCGCTTCATTTATGACTTCCAGATTTTTTCTCGCAGGTCGATTTATTGGAATTCTAACTCGCTCAGGTCAATTTGACCCAGCCGAAGGACCATTTTTTGCTGTAATTCCACACAGCACGAGTTAATTCCTCCTGTATACGCACTCACCCCTCACCCCCACCTTCGCCTTTTTCCTAGCCATAGTAGCATTCCTCACCCTCCATCTCCACCGACGAGAACCCTCTCTCACTCGCGGTAATTATAACTTTCGTTTTCCGACACGCATTTCCTTGGGAGCATGTTCAACGCTACTTAATCTCAATCATCCTCAGTCTTCATTGATTCGTTGTTTGCTTCATTTCCACCACGTTAAATCCATTATGACTGGCACGTGTTCTGACACTATTGTCTTATGTTCCAATTTATTTTACTTTTAATCAATATGTTGTCTCTTTTTTTTCCCCAATTTTTTTCCTTCATTTATTGTATATGTTGGTTTTTGTACTGATTGTTGTTATTTCAGGCATTTTTAATGGGCAATTCATACTAATTAGTCCTGATGATGATCCTAAAATCCCCTCGTTAAGGATCGAAACGTCGTCGACTATGTTGTTCACCTTACACTTTGTCAATTTGTGTGTATGAAATGTCGTGAAGGTGACTAGATTTATACTAAGATGTTTCACTACCTGTTATTCTCTGACACAGAAACATCTCTTCAATTGCCTGTATGTTTTTCAGAAAATTTATGTCCTCTTGTCCTCTTGATATGTAAGCCACAGGATACAGGCTTGTGTCCCACCAATACCACGCTTACATTTTTTTTGATCATTGCAAATTATCGTTTCTTATTAAAGTTGCCTTGTCCGGCTGGACATAGGCTATAATATAGTACCAATTGTGGCTATATTTATTGCTGTTCGAAATACTCCTTTGCTTTCAGGGACCACTGTCTCTTGTAATACGTAACTTCCCAAGGTCCCTGTCTAATTGCTTTGGGTGCCCTTGTGCCTCCTTTACTGATTAAGCGCAATCGCTGGATTGCAAGGGCTCACGCTCTTATCCCCCCTTCTTTTTGAAAGTGAGTCACTCTCCTCTCCTTCTGACTACCATATCTAGATTCCCTCTCCTCCCCCTTTCTTTGTCATGTCAGATCACGCACCTCTCTACATGGACGAATACATTAAGAGAATTCTAGAAGGTCCTTCCCTCTTTACTGACTCCACTAATGCTCCCCAAGAAATTAGTTCCACTTTGTCTGAGCAACTAGAAAAAGCCAAGAAAAAGTCTGTCAGGTTACAACTTATGATACGGATGCTTACAGAGTACTTAAAAGCGAATATTATTCCCACCGGCCACCAAGTTAGAAACGTACCTGGCATTTTCACGGATATCCCAAAATACATCAATAACTTTAGTTACATTAGCACAACCTGCTCGAGACATTGGCTAGTTCTAGGCATAGATATAGCGACAGAAGAACTCAAAAAAACTCTGGATGAGATAACAGACATCGAAAGACAACTCACAACCAGTGACACTATATCAGACAGCAAAAAACTGTTAGAACAAATACAACAAACAGTGGACGAATTCTATAGAATAGAACAAAACAAAAAATCCACCAAAGTTAAAAAGGACATCAAATCCTACTCCACTGAACGCACTTACCCCTACCTTACTAAGGATTTCTATACTAATAGGTCCTACAACAATCAACGTTACAATCGCCCTTGGGGCAGATTCAACAGAGGAAATACTCTAGTCGGATTTTCTGACACTTCAGTTGACTCATCCGATAACTCAGATCCCGGCGAAGGTACCAGCAGTGCGAACAGGGTACCTACCAATCCACATTCCTCAGCCCCCTCTTTTTTAGGCCGTGGCCCAAACGAACCACCAAGAGGAGGTGGGTTGAAACGTGCTCACTGGCAAAACCCTCCAGGAGAACGACAAACCCGACGCAATTACTACCGTTGGTAGATTGTTCTTCAGAGTTATACAGCAATAACTCCTCCAACCAGACACAAACCAACCTCCTACTTCCTATATTCAATCTCACAAAATTTCAATTGAATGACTCTGAATTATCCATTCTCAGCAAGGGCCTCTCATTTGTACCCACTACTAGGACAAACTTTCTCGACCTGCAGACTGAAGTACTCAGGTTCTTCCGGAAGATTAGACTACAGAGCTATTTTCTGTTTAATCCTCTCCCACCTAAAACATCCAACACCCCCTTGAGACCCCCATCCACTTTCTCCCCATCGGCCAGCATGGTTCCATCTGAGGTTTCCTCCTTTGAGAAATTGGTACTAAAAGACCTCTCTCAACTAGCAACAGAACACCAGTTCATTCCTTTCAACATTGCACTGGAAGAAAAAACAGCACTGCAAACTCTCAAGTCCAATGACTTGATGGTTATCAAGCCTGCCGATAAAGGCGGGGGCATAGTACTACAAGATACTACGACCTATAGAAATGAAATATTGAGGCAACTAGGGAATACTGATCACTATTCCAAACTTTCTACCAATCCCACAAATGAACTCAAACAGATTATACAGCAGACCACTAAATCAGGTCTGGAACGGGGCTTTTTATCCAAACATGAATACGATTTTCTTAATGCCAAGGCCCCACGCATACCAGTCATCTATACTCTACCAAAGATCCACAAGGATAGTTCTAACCCACCAGGACGGCCCATTGTATCAGGCTGCAGGTCTATCCTAGAACCACTGGGCCTATATGTGGACTACTTTATAAAAGATTTCGTTCCATCCACTCCTTACTACGTTAGAGATAGTATGCAGATGATTACCCTAGTAGAGAATCACAGCTTCAATCCCTCAAACGACACGCTCTGCACCCTAGATGTTGAATCACTTTATACAAACATTCCCCAGCGAGACGCACTACTCATCATTGAGACTACTTTAGACACTCGCATCAGACCACACGCTGTCCCAACCGTTTTTATCTTACAACTCCTTGAGATCTGCCTGACCAGAAACTTTTTTCTATTTGACGGTCATTACTACCAACAAACCAAGGGTACATCCATGGGAGCAGTTTTCGCACCGAATCTGGCTATCCTATACATGAATGCCCTTGAGGTCAATCACATAATGGTCCAACAGAACCCCTTCCACTCTACAATGACACTTTGGAAACGTTACATAGACAACATCTTTTTTATTTGGCACGATACACAAACTATGCTTGAGAACTTTCTACATTGGCTCAACAATAATTGTGGTGGTCTCAAATTTACACTTACATACAACAAAATATCCATACCATTTCTTGATTTGAACATAACACATAATGATGGACACCTGATCACTAGCCTTTTTAGGAAACCCACCGAGCGGAACACTCTTTTGAAGTACAGTAGCAGTCATCCTAGGGCCTTAAAAGACTCTCTTCTCTATTCACAATACTTACGTATCAGACGTAATTGTACCCTTAAGGAGTACTATTTCAGGGAAGCTAAAACACTGAGCGACAAACTAACCTCAAGAGGATACCCAAAAAAACGTATCCGCAGTGCCCTGAAGAGAGCATGGTATTGTCCTAGGGATGTCCTCTTGGAACCCAAAACCAAGAAAAGAGAAAACCGCTTTGTATGCGTCACTACTTTCTCTCCTTCCTCCAACAAAGTACGCAAAAGTATTCTCAAACACTGGAGTGTGTTAAATGCTGGAATACTGAACTTTGAGAGACCTCTCTTTGCCTTTAAGAGAAATAAAAATATCAAAGACCATTTGATTAGAGCAGCACTCCCTGACACCATGAACACCGGCACACTCCTTGACCATTGGTCCTTACCTGCTGTTGTTGGGCACAACAGGTGTGGCAACTGCTCTGTGTGTGGGTTCACAACTGACTGTAAAGAGTTCGTGTTTGGTAACATACGTAAACCCCATAATCACTTCAGTAATTGTAACACCTGTAATGTCATTTATGCAATTCTGTGCCCCTGTGAAATGATTTACATAGGTCAAACGACACAAAAAATCCGGATCAGAATCTGCCAACACAGAAGCAGATTGAGGTGCAAAACACCAAATGCACCGTTGGTAGAACATTTTGAATCAGCTGGCCATACTGAGGACGATATTCGTTGGACAGTTGTTTCTGTTGTCAAAATCCCACCCAGAGGTGCAGATATATCCCAATTACTGAATAAGGAAGAATTAAAATGGATTCTGAAAACGGGAAGCATACACAGAGGATTGAACCGTTTAGAAGATTGGACTTCCTTACTATGATCTCACATATGGACTTGTCCGTAACTCAGGAAGCAAACACAGAACCTCCGCTAAAACTGAAGAACCTTGACTTTTTACTTTCAATAAGTTGAACCTTTTTACAAGTTGCGCTCTCTATGTTCGAAAATTGTGTGGGCCTGTATAATTATGTACAATGATTGATTATGCTTGCTCCCCACATTGGCTTTGCCTGACCTCTTACTCTTCCTGTATCTTACATCTAATTCCCTTTCTATCGGCGTCTCGCACCGGCTTTCACTCACCCAATATGGCGCCCAAGTTACCGGCTCTCCTTCACCCGCCCGCATTGCACTACCCGTGATCACCAGCCTAGCATGTGACTGATCACCTGTTCTAGCATTTTCACAAGACACCGGCAGTGAACTCCCTCCCCACAGCCTATCCGGCATTGACCGAACGCGCTGTCCCGCAGTTTCCACGGCACGCATCTCCTTTATCACATCGAGGTAAGATTATCACTTTTAACTCGCCGGCTCCGCACCATGCTATTACGATGTGGTTCCTCCCCTGAATTTCCCTTTTTCCTCGACAGATACTTCCTACCGTGTTGACTCATATCAACCCTCGCTGCCCAAGGTAAGCCTCACACCCTTTAGGCCTAGCCCCTCTCACCTTCCCGCTTCATTTATGACTTCCAGATTTTTTCTCGCAGGTCGATTCATTGGAATTCTAACTCGCTCAGGTCAATTTGACCCAGCCGAAGGACCATTTTTTGCTGTAATTCCACACAGCACGAGTTAATTCCTCCTGTATACGCACTCACCCCTCACCCCCCACCTTCGCCTTTTTCCTAGCCATAGTAGCATTCCTCACCCTCCATCTCCACCGACGAGAACCCTCTCTCACTCGCGGTAATTATAACTTTCGTTTTCCGACACGCATTTCCTTGGGAGCATGTTCAACGCTACTTAATCTCAATCATCCTCAGTCTTCATTGATTCGTTGTTTGCTTCATTTCCACCACGTTAAATCCATTATGACTGGCACGTGTTCTGACACTATTGTCTTATGTTCCAATTTATTTTACTTTTAATCAATATGTTGTCTCTTTTTTTTCCCCAATTTTTTTCCTTCATTTATTGTATATGTTGGTTTTTGTACTGATTGTTGTTATTTCAGGCATTTTTAATGGGCAATTCATACTAATTAGTCCTGATGATGATCCTAAAATCCCCTCGTTAAGGATTGAAACGTCGTCGACTATGTTGTTCACCTTACACTTTGTCAATTTGTGTGTATGAAATGTCGTGAAGGTGACTAGATTTATACTAAGATGTTTCACTACCTGTTATTCTCTGACACAGAAACATCGCTTCAATTGCCTGTATGTTTTTCAGAAAATTTATGTCCTCTTGATATGTAAGCCACAGGATACAGGCTTGTGTCCCATCAATACCACGCTTACATTTTTTTTGATCATTGCAAATTATCGTTTCTTATTAAAGTTGCCTTGTCCGGCTGGACATAGGCTATAATATAGTACCAATTGTGGCTATATTTATTGCTGTTCGAAATACTCCTTTGCTTTCAGGGACCACTGTCTCTTGTAATACATAAGGATGCTTGCAGCAAAACATATAAGGTAAAAGGAGCTGCTCTACTGCTGTTTTATAGACTACATCAAGGGTTTTGACCATGTTAACCGCCAATTGCTTTGGACTAAGCTTAAAGCCTGGCAAATCCTGGAACAATTATTCTTCTGCATTTTGCTGCTCTACTTTGACACATGGGCCAGAGTAAAAGTGGGTTACAATACAGCAGTCTGACAAAACACATATTGAACAGGGCATCAAGAAGGGGTTTGTATTAGCTCTGGCTTTATTTAATATGTTTATGTGTGACCTGGTATCTGCATTAAACCCAGCAATCAAATATGCACCAAAATTGGCGACTCATCACATCACAACGCTTCTCTACGCGGATTACATAGTTCTTGAAGGCCAAACACCGATTGGGCTCCAAAGTCTGCTTGACGTCTTACACAATCATTGTTGCTCAAACGGCATGACAATAACTATGAGAAAAAAAATTCCATTTCGGGCAGGGAAAAGAAAAATGTGGTCCCAATTATCTTAACAACCATCGGCTGACCGTATCAAATAAATACAAATATCTGGAGTACTGTCTATATGACAAGGGAGGTAATTTATTGCATCTTAATTCATTAAAACCAAAATCTGCCTCACTACTATTTGCCTTTCAAACCAACTTAAAGAACACAAAACAGCACACCTTTGAGCCATTCTTGAAAATTGTTACTGTCAATGTTTCTCCAACCTTGGCATATTTGTCAGAAGCATTCCCAGGGATACTTGAGGGCATATTTACAAGAACTGGCACATCAGCATCGATGCATCAGATTTCTTGCGCCTGCTGCAAATGCCCTAATGACGCCATGGACATGGATGCGCTGTATTTACAATACAGTGCTCCAAGGCACAAGGAGTAATGGATGTATCAGATATTCTGACACATTTTTTGGCGCAACAGTGACGCAAAGCTAGAGTTGGCTGTAAAACTGATGCAACTCCAGCAATGCATCAGAACACAAAGGCGAGTTCCATGTTAAAAGCTCTGCATCAATTCTTATGCATGGTATGAGAAGGTGAAGGGATTTTGACCCAGTCAAGTCATATAGTGACACAATGAAAAGTTGTAAATTTCACTGCATCAGTTCTATGTGACTTTTAACGTGGGAACGCCTACCCTGCATACATTATACATGGGGCAGGTATAATGTGACTCAGGCCTCTACAAATTGATGCTTGGGCCCAATGCGTCACTTTGTAAATATGGAGCAGTGTGGAGCACCGATTGCGGCGTCACTGCATAAAACAAATGATGCTGCGGTGGCACTAGCTCCTTGTAAAGGTGCCCTTTCGCACCTTTGTGAACAACTTACAGAGTGCAGTATTCAGGACATTGTTTAAACTCCCACATAACAACTCTCAAGCCCACATCAGGATGAAATTTAAATTGAGCAACCAACTCCTCATACAGAAGGTCTGCGTCTTAAAGTACATATACTCAGCACGTGCGGCAAAAAAAGGCTCTCTTAAAAATCTCATCTGGCTTGAAACTTCACCTGACAATAGCCTGAGTCCTACAAATGCCTGTAGCTAAAAGGTGCTGCAGCCTTGTGGAATCTAAATATACCACATCCACACTTTAAATCAGCCTTACATAAAAAAGTTCAAATGGAAACTTTTGCATTGTACTACCGGACTTTCAGCAAACGAAAACACACTGTTTCAGTTCTTGCCAGCTATGCTCAAAGAGGGGTTCAAAAATAGGTTACAGAACCATTCATGTCGTACTGTAATGTCAAGTTATGCCAACTTCGAATGGGCTACTTCTCATCATTAGATCTACTGCCACCATGGGTATGTCAACCTGCTACCAAAATGTGCCATTTATGTGGCCTGCTCGAGGAATCTTTAACACATTTGCTCTGCATATGTTCCGCCATTACTTCATGAAGGCAGAAGATTCCTCCTACATCCTTTGATCAAAGCAGGGACACAGGCAATTCTATTGGTCGTCAAATTTGTTTTGAATGATGCTCATCCCCTAGTCATTACCAGATTCTAAGAATTTCTGGATATGGCAGATACATTACTAAGGCAAAAAAACACAGTTTCAAATGCCCTAAAGTCATAGCCCAGTCTCAAAGCCTCAGAACAAATAATGCGGTCCTGTAGTTGGCCGTTGACTGCCATGCCTATTAAGACCACAGGTGACTATCTACTGGCCAGTTGTCTAAAAGAAATTTAGAGAAAACAAAATACTGGTCCACCTAGAGGTCTTCTACCTTCAAAGGCTTTTTTCTTTTATACTTTTTGAGCTGGTCAGTAGGGAAGGTGCTAGAATCCTGGTTGGCTTTGGGAACGCCAGCCCATTATCAGCCACTTTTTGCATAACGTTCATTTCCACACAGCTGCTGTCCACAAGACTAAATCATAGTGGAAATAGATCAGACGTTGCTGTCTCTAGACAACATTTATCTATCCTGCCTACCCTGGATCTCATACCCCTTTGCCTGGTTGTGCTGCACTTTTCACTAGATCTGAAGTAGATTTGAAAATCTCAGGCCTCTGTTTTTTCAGTTTTCCCTTATGATTCTTAGAGAATCACTGCTGTAGGCCAACTATATTGTTTTAGCATGAAATTGCACTCATTACCAGGCTATGCTGTTGAATATCTTATATTAAGCGGTGTAGAAATTAATTGTTAAGAACCAAAACGTTCCACCTCATATGGCATTAGCAATACGCATTTTAGACTTTGGGTGCTCTTTGCTGTTATTTGATTTTACTCTACAGGAATTGATATAAACCACATGATGGAGATGCTGATATCTGTCCTCAATTTTTATCTTAATTGTTTTAAATTCATGGAATGTGATGCTGTTTTTATTTGCACCTGGCACTTTAATGGACTTGATTGCCTAATAAGTAGATAGATAGATAGATATTGACTTTATTTTGGATATATTTCAATCCATAAAAGTACACAACAATAAACAATTCATATTAAAAACATCACATTAATTACAAAGTCAGTCTTGATTACATACAAGACATACATTCTTTAAAAGAGTGAATAGACAAAATCAGTGCAAGAAAAGTGCATTAGTGCATTGGGCTACAAATGTTTCATAGTAATTTACAGTTACTCATCTAAACATTTTCTTAGTCTCATGGTCAGTTTTAGAAATTCTAACACCTGGAGGACACTATCCGAGTATAGCAGCTGTAGATACATAAAGGCAGGTCTGATTTGTTTAAAATTTAATTTCTTTAAAAGTGTAACAAGATATCGCCTACGGGGATATTCATAAAATGTACATAAGAACATAAAATGCAGCATATCCTGTGGAGACTTCCCGTCGCAGCCACAGGGAGTTGCAGGTTTCTTAAAAATGTCCGAATTGGGTCTAATTAAAAGATGATGAAAGAGGTTAAACCTAAAACGGGTCAGCAAAAATTTCTCATGGGAGGTAAAGGAGCATGTTAGATACTTTTCCATGGAATCACAAGTACTCAACATGATATACTTTCTAACATTGGGTTTCAAAAGCTCAACTTCATCTCTTAGAGCATTACAGTTCCAAATAAAAGCTCCCTTAATTGCTGCAACATCACCCTTAACTATATCCCTCGGGTTGTCAAACAAATTCAGGCGACCAAGCCTCCGAAATTGGGACTTCAAATATTTAAGCCAAGGTACACACATTGCATGATCTAGTGATACAAGATCTTCCACTATCAGATGTGTTAAAGGAATTTCATCACTTAACCATAATTTTACCCAGCATAACAGTGGTTTCAATCCAACAATGTCGGATAAATGCAGGCAACCAAGTTCTTCATGTACAATTAAATTCGATGTGCTACCTGGGACACATAACAGATGCTTTAAAAAATTATTTTCAACTATTTGTAGTTGTTCGCCTTTTATGTAGCCCCATATCTCACTACCATATACTGCAGTGGCTATGGATTTAGCATTGTATAATTTCATCATAGCCACATTTGGCTTCTTCCCCAGTTTAGAGGCAATATTGAAGATGGAGGCATTGACTCTAGTCATTTCCCCCTTTTTCTTGGCCAAATGTGGGGCCCAAGTAAGCTTCGTATCAAATAAGACACCCAGATATGAGAATGTCTGGGTGATGGGGATCAAAACATCATTCAGTTTAAAATTGAACTTCTTTTTTGGTTGGCGGCCAACATGCATTATATAAGATTTCGAATTGTTGACCATAAGGTCCCTATCAGACATGAAATTATTAAAAGCATTCAAAAGTGCCTGGAGACCTAATTCTGTTCGTGAAATTAAAACCGCATCGTCGGCATATAAAAGTAAAGGAATACCCCTCGCACCAGCTCTTGGACAATCTGATTTTACCTCTAGTAAATCAGCCTCTAAATCATTTATATAAAAATTAAAAAGAAAAGGGGCCAGGATACACCCCTGACGTACTCCTTTATTAATACTAAAACTTCCTGTAGTTTCCCCTGTCGATGAAAACCTCACATTAGCTCTTGTGTCATTGTGCAGATCTGCTAGAAACTCCACAATCCCCCTATCAATGCCTTTGTCCTTCATGGTCTGCCACAGCCTCCCTCTGTTAACACAGTCGAAGGCTGAGGATAGATCCATGAAGGCAAGGTGAATTGTTCCTTTCTGTACAACAGTATATTTATTCAGAATAAGAAACAAATTGAGACACTGGGTTATAGTAGAACGCCCTTCACAGAAACCGTATTGAGAGGTAGACATGATATTGTTTTCATTCGTCCAGTTTATTAGGCGTTGAAGTATAACTCTCCCCATGATCTTAACCATTGAATCAATGAGGGAAATTGGTCGATAACAAAGAGCACTTCCCCTATCTCCCTTCTTAAAGACAGGGACTATAGTTGACAGACCCCATGTACCCGGACAGCCCACTATGGCAGCAGCATTAAAAACAGCAACCAGAATGGGAGCCCAAAAATCTGGATCAGATTTATAAAGGTCCGGTGGAATTCCATCAGGACCTGGCGCTTTGTTTGCAGTAAGACCCATTATGGCGGCCAAGACTTCACTTTTATCACAAATAATAGCGGTACTGTCCCTATCATAGGGGGCAGTAACCATGGTTCCAACGCCCTCAGAATGGTACAGACTTTTAAAATGACATTCCCATTCCTCTTTGGTAATACAGCAAACAAGTCCATCTCCAGGGTCCTCAGTCAAAAAAGGTTTCTTCACCAGGGCCCAAAATGTGGTACTGCTATTCAGGGTGGAGGGATCAAGCAGTTCCTCCCAAGCCTCTTTCCTCAAAAACTCCTTGCGGGCAACAGTAATTGCCTTGTATTCCTTTCTACAGAGTTTTACAACCTCCCTATTCCTCGGGGGATGTTAACAAAGCAGCCCTCAGTTTGCGTGCAGCTAAGGTGCAATCGTGGCTGAACCATCTCGGGCCTAAATTAGCCCTAGTTTTGTTAGGGACCGATAGGAGCACTGAGCTTCTCCGAAATATTTTGATAAGCCTCTAGAACCAACCTAGGTTCACCCCCCCCATTGGTACAGACTTTAATATCCTCTGCACACCCTGCGGAGATATCCTTATAGAGGATATCCGCAGAGACCATAGACCATTTTAACCGCCTCCTCCCATCTGTTGTGCCCAGTCTACCTTTATTGATGGTCTTATTACCTTTTTTTAACCATGGACATTTTAAACAGATTGTAAGAGGGTTATGGTCACTAAATTCACTAAAAACAATGCAGAAAGAATCTACAAAAATTTGCATCGTCTGCGAAACAAGTATATGGTCTATAAAGGTACCCCTTCCATGCCCCTTAAAAGTAGGGGTATCAAAGCGAAATAGCGGGTCCTTTAATGACATAGCCAAAGAAAGGTCATAGTCATTCAGTGGGTCATTGCACATTTCCCCTTCCTTTGTGTGCTCCATATGGAGACAGTCTGCACGATCACAAGTCATTTCTGGTAGACACTTGTGCAATGGGTCTATACAAGGATGCAAATTAAAATCCCCCATAATCATAAGGTTATGGCCCACATTTTCCATAAAATTAGAAACAAAAGAATTTAAAAAATAAATATGATTCCTGCCTACACTATCATAAACAGCATTATAAAAATTCACCAGGCCTACAAGGACATTACCTCCAGTTAGAATTAAGCCCATTACACCTGTATGATGAGCTTCAATTTTCCGTACTTCACAGGGTATTAATATGGAGACAAAAATTACAAGACCCCCCTTGGGCCTACCCCGCAAAGATGGCAAGGCTGGCACAAAGAAGGCCTTATACCCTTCTAAGAAGAGGTTACAGCCCAGTTCCCAAGTCTCTTGTAAACAGACAATCGAAAATTGCTTAATGTAAGTCACCCAGTTTGCATCAGCCATTTTTGCGGCGAGACCCGCAATATTCCAGGAGACAACAAGACATCCTGGCATTTTGGCCACCTGGTTATCTGAGTTTATAGAATCACCTGTAGCCCTAGAATCCTGGGCTGCAGGTGCCCCCCGTCAGTCGCACAGCTCAAGTCCGGATAACACTTCATACCTGTTCTGCATGTTTAAATTCGACCCATATTGATAGAGTCCAGTACTAGCGCCTCTGTTATGAGTACCAATGGGTCCACCTAAACCACAGGAATTAGTGGTATTATGAGGGAGTTGAGTCTCTTGCACAGGGGTATAAGATTCGAGCCCCTGCCTGGCTAGACTCTGTTGCGGTGGCGATTTGCACAGGTGCGCATAAAAGTAACCCAGGGGGCGTACGCAGATACTGTTCATATTATATACCAGTGTGGAAGCTCTCAAAAGAACAGTTGCCACATGCTGGGGATGTTTAAAATGTACAACTATACAATCCCCAGACCCAGACTTTTTGGACGGCCCCACCCAATTTACACGCCTTACTGTCATTATCTGGTCAAAATATGAGATTGGAAAACCACAGTTTTTGTTAAGCCAAGACACTGTCTTATTTTTCAAAGAGGTATGAGATTCATCATAAGGAGAAGCAGGATGGGTACCACAAGGGGGCACATTAGTCAGTACTGCCACATACGGAGCACAATCTGGTGGTAAATTAAGATAGCGGTTGTGCCTCGGGGATCTGGGAGCTCTACTGCTTTGGGGGTGTATAGATGTTTGTTGCTGTAAAACGGTTACCACAGGAGTATCCGATCGAATGGATATTACAGATCCTTGGGCAACTGCAGCAACAGAATCCCCCCTCCCCTTATTTTGTATATCAGTAGATTCAACAGTATCTCTCCCTTTCCCACCAGAGTGTACATTACCACTAGGTGTTTGTAGGACTTGGCCCTTTTTCCCTCAGTTGTTTTCATTTTTCGTGTTGCTACAGATTCAGGGAGCCATGTTATCTACCCCTGAAACTTCTGTCTGAGGGCCTGGAGCACAAAATGGTGGCCACCTGTGACATCACCAGCATCCACTGGAACCTACCAGCACCTTCCAGAACATTCCAGGAGCTTCCAGAACCCTGTGACCGTTGGAGGCGGTTTAGAATGTTGGGAGGACAAGAGAGGCAGTTGGCAGTTGGAGCTGGCAGTTGGCACCTGACTGGTGAAGAGAGAGGAGCACAACAGTGAAGGAGGAAGGAGTGAAGCAGCAGGGGTGGAAACTTGTGCCTGGAGTGGGGTCCATAAACCCACCCTTGATACTTGTCCCTACTGATGGATCCCAGCCTGTAGCCCTGTGTGGGAAGAAGACAGAAGAAAACCATCCTAAGGACCTGAACAGCAGGAACAGGCCTTAGAAGCAGAAAGCAGCAAGATCCTGACCTGGAAACTGGTTTCCCTGGAGTCCGGCGTCGAGTAGCCTGAAGACCTGGAGCCCGAGGTGGAGAAGCGGCGCTGACTGAAGTAGCAGACGTCGTACCCGGAGCCGCCTGAGGTCGTGAGAGGGCGCCGACGGGGGTCGAGAGGAATACCAGAGGTCGAGGAGGAAGTGAACCGAGGTCGAGCGAGCGGCGTCATCGGAGGAGTGAAGTCCGCCCTCCGGAGTCGTCGGAGACCGAGGTAGAGGTGAACCGGAGGTCGGGAGTGAGGATCGCACTCCGGAGTCGCCCGGAACCTGAGAGGAGGAGCACCGGAGGTCGGGGGTGAGGATCGCACCCCGGAGTCGCCGGAAGTCGACATCGAGGCCAGGCCGGCCGACGTCATCGGAGCCGAGAGCGCCATCGGACCGGAGCCGCCCGAAGTCGACATCGTGAAGAGACTGCCCGACGCCGTCGAATCGGAGGTAGAGATCGAACCGAGGCCGCCGACATCGGACCGGAACCGCCTCACGGCGTCGACACGACTCCAGCGGCGTCGGAACATCAGAAAAAGGGCAGTAAGTGGAGTAGAGGGCGCCTAAGGCCCTGTGGAGACCTGAGAGACTGCTCTAAGGGGCTAGGGAGGTGCTGAAACCCATCTGACTGTGCCTGGGGTGAACTGGGACTAACCTAGAGAGGTTGTGTGGAGAAGGAAAGCCAGGGCATTGGTATTTCCCCCCTTTGATCTACCTCAGTTTAGGCCTCAGCCTTGTCCCAGCCAGGGAGTAGCCTCCCCCCTCAAGCCTTCCACAACCCTACAAGCTGTGCCTGGGCCAAATCAGCCCTTAAGAAGTGAAGTGTCATCTGATTATATGAGGGGTGCTGTATACTTTTAATTATTTATTGGGGATACTGTATGTATTGAGTTTTTACCTATTTATTGCTGCACTATATTTATAGGTCCACAGGACTTGTTGGTGTACAATATTTATTGATACAGTATTTATTGCCTCAAAGTATTTAATTGTCTGTATATATTGCACTTGTATTTATGCCCTGTTATTTATGATCACCCCTATTTATTTCATCAAACAGCCAATATTTATTTGACCTGCTCTAATTGAAACTTGTATATTGTGATTGACCTATTTATTTTTCCAATCAGCAACTAAGAGAAAAAGATAAAGAAAGAATATTTTCATAATTTTTACGGTGTAGAGTCGTTTTTGGAACGGATGCACGCATGGTTATTGTATGGGTATATGGTATGCTTAGCACTGCGCCTGTTTCCTGACCACTCGAGCCAAGCTACCCCATTGTGTTGGGAAGGTCCACCACCACCCTGCGGAGTGGGAGTGGGGCTGTTTCCAACATAAATTGGTGTTCAGTGGTGGGATAGAGCTGTGCCTACATATACTCAACAATAACTGTGGGTAGTCCATAGGCCTACACCGGGAGTTTTCTCCCAGCGGCCTTCCTAATTGTGGGTTTTTGTTTTTTCCAAATTTACTCTGGTGGTGGGAGGAGGTATTATTAAAGGTACCCCCCTGCATTGTTACTGCACAAAACCTGTCCTCTAACCTGAGTGGGCGAGATGTACCAACCTGAGGTGGGGAAGCTGTCAGCAGGGCCCAGGACACTTTCTAGGAAGGGCAGCAGTGCCTCTAGCGGTGGCTTGTCTAAAGTGAAGTTAACAGACCGGAGGGAGGAAAGACAGCTCACATGGGACTTAGCAAGGCTGGAGAAAGAGATGGAGGAGAAAAGGATGGCTCATGAGACGGAGAAACAGAGGATGGCTCATGAGATAAGACTGAAAGAGATGAAGCTGCGTGCCCTCCAGATGAGTGTGTCCAGCGAGGACACTGGTGGCAGCATACCAGAAGCTCCACAGGAGCTAGAAGTTTATTTACCCCAGGATGACATCACCAGGGTGTCTGAGGAGGCATTGGGGTGTGAACCTGAAGGGGGTAGTGCAGGGATCTCCCAACCCAGCGAGGTGGGAGAAGGGGCAGATAGCCCAGCTAGGTCCCAGGGAGAGAGGGTTGTAGGGCCTCACGACCTATCTGTAGGAAGGCGTGAGACGGGGAGGTGTCCCGAGGTGCCCCAACCGAAGTCTCAGGGCCTGGAGAGTTCCGCAAGGGAGCCCCAGGTTGGGAGCCTAGGCTGTCCCGAAGTGCCATCCAGTGCAGGGGAGCCCCTAGTGTCAGGAGGACCCAGGGCGACTGTAACCAGCGCGCCTGAGGTTCTGGGGTTGGCTCAGTTTCAGGGTTTAGGTCCTGGGCTGGGATGCCAGGCTCAGGGGTTGCCTGACCTGGCGGGTGGGGCCTCGGTTAACCGGGTCCCCCCGAAATTGACTTCCAGGGGTACTTTTCCCGTTAGGAGGGTGCTGAAATCTGGAAGGGGGTGCAGAGGGAGGAAGGTCTCGCCTCGGGCACCGACTCAGCCTAAGGGTTTAGACCCTAGGTTGAAGGATCAGTTGAGGGGTCAAGGCCCTAGACTGAGGAGGAAGTGTTGGTCTGAGGGTGCCTCGCAGGGTAGGATGAGGAACCCCAGAAGGAGAGTTAGGGGGAGGAGAGCCTCGCCCCGGAAGGCTGGTCAGCCTAAGGGTGTGAACCCCAGGAAGAAGGACCAGAGGCAGTTTAGGACTGCAAGGAGGAGGACCGGAGTGGTCAACGGGCACTACAGGCCTGGGGCTACTGCCCCCCACTCCGCGAGATCACCCGGGCCAGAGACATCTGGATGGCCCAGGGGCCGGTCCTGGCCACAACTAGCTAGGGAGCCCCCGTGGGGTGGTTTTGTTGGTCCAGGGAGGTTTGTTAGGGAGCCATTGGGTTCCAGAGCGGAGGAGAACTTGCGGGTGCTCCTGCCGTTGCGGGCCTGCGTCCACCTTTTCTCGCCCCAAGCAGGGAAGACCATCAAGGCATTGATCGGTCTACCCTGGCTTTTGGCTGGAAGGGGGTTATGTAGGACTTGGCCCTTTTTCCCTCAGTTGTTTTCATTTTTCGTGTTGCTACAGATTCAGGGAGCCATGTTATCTACCCCTGAAACTTCTGTCTGAGGGCCTGGAGCACAAAATGGTGGCCACCTGTGACATCACCAGCATCCACTGGAACCTACCAGCACCTTCCAGAACATTCCAGGAGCTTCCAGAACCCTGTGACCGTTGGAGGCGGTTTAGAATGTTGGGAGGACAAGAGAGGCAGTTGGCAGTTGGAGCTGGCAGTTGGCACCTGACTGGTGAAGAGAGAGGAGCACAACAGTGAAGGAGGAAGGAGTGAAGCAGCAGGGGTGGAAACTTGTGCCTGGAGTGGGGTCCATAAACCCACCCTTGATACTTGTCCCTACTGATGGATCCCAGCCTGTAGCCCTGTGTGGGAAGAAGACAGAAGAAAACCATCCTAAGGACCTGAACAGCAGGAACAGGCCTTAGAAGCAGAAAGCAGCAAGATCCTGACCTGGAAACTGGTTTCCCTGGAGTCCGGCGTCGAGTAGCCTGAAGACCTGGAGCCCGAGGTGGAGAAGCGGCGCTGACTGAAGTAGCAGACGTCGTACCCGGAGCCGCCTGAGGTCGTGAGAGGGCGCCGACGGGGGTCGAGAGGAATACCAGAGGTCGAGGAGGAAGTGAACCGAGGTCGAGCGAGCGGCGTCATCGGAGGAGTGAAGTCCGCCCTCCGGAGTCGTCGGAGACCGAGGTAGAGGTGAACCGGAGGTCGGGAGTGAGGATCGCACTCCGGAGTCGCCCGGAACCTGAGAGGAGGAGCACCGGAGGTCGGGGGTGAGGATCGCACCCCGGAGTCGCCGGAAGTCGACATCGAGGCCAGGCCGGCCGACGTCATCGGAGCCGAGAGCGCCATCGGACCGGAGCCGCCCGAAGTCGACATCGTGAAGAGACTGCCCGACGCCGTCGAATCGGAGGTAGAGATCGAACCGAGGCCGCCGACATCGGACCGGAACCGCCTCACGGCGTCGACACGACTCCAGCGGCGTCGGAACATCAGAAAAAGGGCAGTAAGTGGAGTAGAGGGCGCCTAAGGCCCTGTGGAGACCTGAGAGACTGCTCTAAGGGGCTAGGGAGGTGCTGAAACCCATCTGACTGTGCCTGGGGTGAACTGGGACTAACCTAGAGAGGTTGTGTGGAGAAGGAAAGCCAGGGCATTGGTATTTCCCCCCTTTGATCTACCTCAGTTTAGGCCTCAGCCTTGTCCCAGCCAGGGAGTAGCCTCCCCCCTCAAGCCTTCCACAACCCTACAAGCTGTGCCTGGGCCAAATCAGCCCTTAAGAAGTGAAGTGTCATCTGATTATATGAGGGGTGCTGTATACTTTTAATTATTTATTGGGGATACTGTATGTATTGAGTTTTTACCTATTTATTGCTGCACTATATTTATAGGTCCACAGGACTTGTTGGTGTACAATATTTATTGATACAGTATTTATTGCCTCAAAGTATTTAATTGTCTGTATATATTGCACTTGTATTTATGCCCTGTTATTTATGATCACCCCTATTTATTTCATCAAACAGCCAATATTTATTTGACCTGCACTAATTGAAACTTGTATATTGTGATTGACCTATTTATTTTTCCAATCAGCAACTAAGAGAAAAAGATAAAGAAAGAATATTTTCATAATTTTTACGGTGTAGAGTCGTTTTTGGAACGGATGCACGCATGGTTATTGTATGGGTATATGGTATGCTTAGCACTGCGCCTGTTTCCTGACCACTCGAGCCAAGCTACCCCATTGTGTTGGGAAGGTCCACCACCACCCTGCGGAGTGGGAGTGGGGCTGTTTCCAACAGTGTTACACTCTCCTGAGACAATAACAGTCCACCCAGCCTTGTCACTTCCTTGGCTAGGTTGTTAATCTTAATGGTTAATGGTTTAATTAGCTCCTCCATTTTTACTATAAAAGAAACTTCTAAGTTTTTTATAAGTGAGGCAAACAGATCAGAATTTAGATTTGCTCCGTTACCATTACCATTAACATTTCCATTAGTGGCCGTAAATACAAAAGGGGTTGTTATAGCAGGACTGATAATAACCTTACCAGCCTTTTTTTTTGACTTAGAATTATTATGTTTCCCATTCTCCCTTTGAGTCCGTGTTCTACAGGATCTCAGATGCCTGATTTCAGGTTGGGTCTCATTCAGCACGCCAATGTCTGGACTTAACAGCGCCCGGGAATCAGAATGAACCTCCACATCCACTAAAAGAGGGACTTAAGGGTCAATAGTGATGACATCACTCATATTAATTTCACAATCTTGGGGCTGACTTTTCTTCCAGTGTTTCTTCTATCACAGTGCCTTTCCCCAGGGATACACATCTGTCATTATTAATCTGAGTTACTTTCCTAACCAGGAAGTTATCTAGAGTAGCTGGGCCCACCAACACTTTATCAGTTTTTGATTTAACCATTATGTGGATAATAAGATTTAACTTCCACAGGTACCCTATACTGTACGCACTCACAAACAGAACAACAAAAACAAAATCATACCAAAATATATAAAATGTCTTAAGTGCTCAAAGCACGATAGGGGTCCAGTTAAGGAAATATAAAATACCTGGCCCAGTCCAGTCTCCTCAGGCCTCTGAGGGCCCGCCCTTTGCCCGGGCTTCGCCCGGCGCGTCCCGCACGCGTCCTGCGAAGCGGGCCTCTTCCCAATTTGTAGGCGCCTCCTGGCGCAGTCGCGGCGTTAGAGTGACGCGCCGCCGCTGGGGCTGCCGGGAGTTGTAGTCCCGGGGCGGCGACGCGAGAGTTGAGGCTTTCCCTGACGCTGGCGCTCTGCTCTGCTCCCCAAGACTCTCGGCGGTGGCGGTGTCAGCGCGGACCAAGGCGGTGAGTAGCTGGTTTCCCCCCGCTCTGCCGGCCTCTTCCCAATTTGTAGGCGCCTCCTGGCGCAGTCGCGGCGTTAGAGTGACGCGCCGCCGCTGGGGCTGCCGGGAGTTGTAGTCCCGGGGCGGCGACGCGAGAGTTGAGGCTTTCCCTGACGCTGGCGCTCTGCTCTGCTCCCCAGGACTCTCGGCGGTGGCGGTGTCAGCGCGGACCAAGGCGGTGAGTAGCTGGTTTTCCTAATAAGTATATTTTGATCGATTGATTGAGTGAATGAACAGCAAGATATTCAGGCATGTTATATGACTGTTCTACAAGTAATAGCTAACAACACTCACATTACTTCTGACCTATTTGGTGTTAGCTAATATTGGGAACATGAATACTTCCATTGCTTATATTCATTCTCCATTGTTGCAGATTTTAAAAGATTTTTATACATCCCAATTCCGAAATGCAAATCAATTTGATTTAAACATTTAATATGTAAAGCCGTGCCAAAAAACTTTCCTCTAAACTGCAACTCTGAACTTTTCTGAAGTCTCATTTAACAATGGTAAGAATTTGTCGTGATTTTGATGATTCAAAGATGCACAGTGAATAACAGAAAATATAATACTTGTATTTCAAATTTTACAGCTTCCTAAATTGATATTTCAGGGTGAGCATGCACTTTTACTAGTAGTGCTATTATTTTCCATCACTGAGAGACTGCAGCATTGGGACACTATACCTTCTATTTAAATAACATCACAGGTTGAACACAATATGATGATAACACCCTCACTTTTAGGCATCAGCTGTCAAAACATATACAAGACAGTAACCTATTAATTTTACATATGAAATTCTTAGCTTTATTATTGCCATTGTTAGAAAGGTAGAGTGGTATTTCAGAGTTTGACCTATATCATTCATTACATATGCTCTTGTGTGGCCTCACATGGTTAATGGCTTTTAAATAAATCTACTGCTAGGAATTGCAGTGTTACATTGTTTCACTTATTTCTGATAGCTTACAACATATCTATGGGGTTTTTTCACAATCCAATTGATTTGTGTTTCCCCAGTGTTTCATGACGACTACAATAATATGACCATCTTGACCTGAAAAGGTTCTAAATGATTACATACTTGTGTAACAATATTGTTACTTTTCTCTGAGGAACACATAGAATAAAAAGCACAGTTGCGTTTATCTGTACAACACATGTTATTTTGAAATGTTTAATATTTGTGTACACTGTATATAAACTAGTGTGCTTTCATTAAATTAAGTTATTTTAAGTGGCTAACGTACTCCACTACATAACATCACACTGTACCATATTACTGAAGTCTACCACACCACACTATCCTCTACCTCATCACATACTGCTATCCACCACCCCACTCTAAATCTCACTCTACTTTAACACACTATATGAGACAGTACTGTAGTACACAACACTTCAGTATACATCACTGTACTCTCAAACACAGTACTTTCTGCTTTACACTTCATTATAGTATATACAAACGTAGTTGATTCACTAAGACTTAACTAAATGGCCTATAATTATACATAACAAGTGAATACCAGTTGACAGGATGACACAACTAAATTCCACATCTCCCACTTACCTTCCATTATGATATAGGGTGCAAATAGATGTACATGTTACATGTATAAAACATGGTTAATATTAACATAAGCTCTTTATTCTTAGAAAGATTTGAGTAGTTCTGAAAATAATCTTTTTTTATCTCCTTTTATGTTTAAAATTTTTTTTTTCAGTGGATCTTTTTTCTGAACAGATCAACAGGGCCAAAAACACAAAAAGAGGTTGGAGAGGAAAAAGGAGGGCAAGGGAGGGAGAAGAAAAATAAAACTAGGGATGTTGAGGAGGACATTGGTTAGCAATAACGGGTTGGGCCATTATTATTAGAATCACTTTTGCTGAGAACTGATACTGTATAATACAGTAGGCAGCAGGTGGCAGTACTGCAAAATTGATCAACACTGTCACGCTGTTGGCTCAGCAGCTGTACAGCCCTACGCTACCAAAGAGCGTACATCTGATGGTGCGGGTGGTAGTGGAGGAAGATTCACATTCCTGAAGTCAAATGTGTTGCTGATTCTGGGGCTGTGGCTGATGATGGCGTGGCTGAGGCAGCCTTCTCCAGTTTCTGTTCCCTCCTTCATACCACCCACACTAATCTTCAGTAGTGGGTGGACATCTGATGTTTTTTCATCCCAGATATCCAGAAGGAATATTGCTGGTGGGTGCCTCTCAAGCTCACTTTGTGACAATAGTTGCAAGTAACCAAAAGAGCATTAACCTTTTCTCCTCTGTGAGCAGGAAGAAACATACCAGATAACAGATTCCTTCTCCTGGCCTCCTCTTCCTCCTCCTCTAGTAGATCTTTCTCCTGTTGCTCTGTTTCCTCCTCCTCCTCCTCCTGCTGATCAGGATCATGTTGATCAGCCATTCTGCACAGGACTGACAGTAGGAACTAAGGAAATAGCAGAAAGTAAACTGCACCTTCCACTTACAGATTGTCAGTGCAAATGATAACAAAGGGGTGTGATCTTCTTGTATCATTTAATTGTCAGTGTTTTTAGCCAAACACAATCTGTATTTCACTTGAAAGGTGCTATGGTATTACAGTGATAGTATCAATGAAGTACTGCAGAACCGGCGAAATTAAAAAAAAAGCATCACTTGCTTAGAAATTTCAGGACTAGATATTAAAAGCAGGTTACTACATTCAAATATGTATGTTTGATTTACATAACACCTTACACATATAAACGTGAAACCAGATGTTCAGTTGCGCTACAATGATAGCCCAAAACAAAGAAACAAAGCCAACAGCCATGGAAAGCTTCTGCTAAAAAATGTAAAGAATTCTATTACAACAACAGCCCAATACTACTAGATTACAGCAAAAATTATACACATTGAGCTCAGTGAAAAATATTAAATAACTTTATTAATAAATTACAAAAATAAACCTTAGTAAAGATGAATAGCTTCACACATAAAAGTATAACTATGTATACATGTGCATGTATTACAATGGCACTTAACATTGAATTTATGATTAAAATTAGTAAAATTAAATATACCTTTCATATCTAGCATTATATGAATTTATGTTGCGGACATTAAAACAACCAATAAAATTCAATGAAAAAACAAATGTTAAAGCTTAGTTATAGGGGCACATTATTTATTTTTAGCATAAACAAAACCATTAAACTACACAAGCATTGGAAATTTTACAGGTATAGTTATGCCACACATTTATAATGTATTCATCTCTTTCCCATAATTATAATTATTACATCTCCATACACAATATTTTCAGTGCAATAAACAATCACCTATAAATAAAACACGCTTCTTCTCCCTGCACTGCTTATACCTTTTCACATTACAATTCATACACCACATGATATCATACATTTTATAACAACATTTAGGATATCTCAAATCACATCATTTGTTGTTAAACAGCACATGGTAGAGTGGTGGGTTATATGTATAGGTGAGGGTTTATTAAGCTAAAAACAGTGCGTATGGAGGTTTAATATTTATAATTATGGTCTGAGGGTTGTGGTGTATTATATGGTATGGTTGTGCGACCTTAAAGTGTAATACACTTGTTTTTCTGTCTTGGGCCCTGTCAGGCTCGTCTGTAAAACCTTTAGCTCAATCATGGGTAACTGTGGCTTTGAGTAGCAAGGCTTAAACAAAGGAGCTAGTGTAGAGCATTTAGAAGCACCAAACAACGAAATAAGAATGTCACGCAACACAAAAGAAATCCGATACAAAGTAATAAAAATAGATTATAAGTAAAAATGTAATCTCAGCTTTTCAGTCCAAAGCGCCAATGAGCATTGGTAACCGTAAAATTTAAAAACATTTGTAAAGTTTGAAAGAGTTGCGTTTAGCTACTCTGCCCTGAGTGGGGTGAACAAATTTGAGAGGGAGAAGGTTGGGGGGGGGGGGCACTAAGGAGGATTTGGACAGTTTCAGTCTCATGTCCAGTTCCACACTTAACATCAGCACCGTCCTATACTTCAATGGAGTGGTCTTGATGCTGGGGATGCAGGATGCTGAGGATGCAGAAAAGATGCTCTGTGTGCTGTGCTGTTGACAGGGATGTCTGTGCGGTTATTCCTTGGTTTAAAGGTAAGGTGGGTCGATTTTGGCTTCTGTGGCTGGGCTACTGATCTCCATACACAGAGGGTCCAGCATTATCCTTTGGTGATGGCTGGTGTGCCTCTTTGGCAAACAATCTGGTCTTAGAAAACACTCCCAGGTCCAGCAGATTAGAGGGAAAATACATTTTAGCCATTGAGGATTGGTCTCTTGGGTCTCCCAGCAGTGGTCAGTGGTTGTTCGAAGAATATGGTTACTTGCTTGTCAGAGTGGCATTCTTCAGCATTGTTAGCCCTGATGCTGGTTCCAAGGGATCAGCTGACTGAACCTTGGAGTCACTTCTTTGGTCTGTGGATTGTGAATGACTTTCCACAACAGGAACAGTACTCTCTTTGCTAGCCTCAGGTGTGGCAGGTTCAGTCCATCAGTCAGTGCAGCCTCTATTTGAAGATCCAGGGGTCAGTAGGATAGTCCTTTTTTATACCTTTGACCAGTTCTGTTGAGAGCTGAAGTCCAGGGTGCCATATTTAGTCAGAGAGAGTTTCCTGGGGGATGATGGAGTCACTATTCTATAAATTATCAGGACCCTCCCACCTTGTGATGACTTCTGGCTATGTGTGGCATTTAGCAATCATGTAGTGCACTATTCTTCCCTCTCTCATGGTGTCTGAACCCTTCCTCGGATGTTAGGAGCTTGGTAGCCCACCCTGGAGGTGTGGCTCTCTGTGGGCTACACACTTATGAGAAGACTGGTTTGGCCACTGCTTCTCTTCTCTTTCCCCGTTGCCAGCCAACTTATCTGAAAAAATGGCAACCCTTCAGTAGTGTCATCACAATTGGCCCACCAAAGGTGCCTTCACCTTTACAGTTCGCCTTCTGTGCCAACACCATGAGTGGCTTCCCATAAGGGGGGGTAACACCTCTGCCTTAAAAAAACGTCTATTATTCCTTTGCCTGTCTGTTGTTCACCATATTCCCCAGGGGAAGCAGAAGGCGCTGTCTGGTGACCAGCATCTATGCAAAGTCACTGGACAAACTGGGCAGCATAGTGGCAACTTTCTAAAAGTTTCCTTTCCTTAAAAGTGACATTAAATCTAACTTGGCCATCAAGTTGTATGTAATATCACAATTAATTTGAAGTACCCATTTTCGTTTTCCCATTCAGAAGTAGCCGGACTGAGAGGTTAGCCAGTGTTTTAGCCAATGGGGCTACTAACTTTGCCCCAGCAAAAATGGCAATTTAGAAGCGTTGCTGTTAGGGCATGTTAAAATTATTTGTCCGATTTAATAATATTCAGCTCCCTTCCTTAGGGCTCCATAGGCCTTCCTTAGGGGAGACATATATATTGCTAAGGGAAGTGGGCACTTTGTGCCATTGTTTTAAATGGCAAAGTTGAAATAGCAATTATAAAACTGCTCTTCCAGGCTGCATTGGCAGGCTGGGAGACATTTTGTGCTTTGTCACACACAGGGTGGAACATTGAATGCTGCAGCCGTGGGGGAAGCGGTTCTGTTTTAAATGTCCTTGGTACCATTGGCACCATATACTAGGGTCATAGAGGATCTATGCAAATTGGGGGTAACCAATTCAACATACATTTTGTAATGGATTAGAACACTGGCACTGAGGTCTGGTTATCAATGATGTAATCAGTGATGCAACTGACCATGTCATGAGTAAAGTAATATTTGAGATCAAAAGCAGTACATTACGGGGGCGTAAGTTATAGTTAGCTCAGGTAACTATATCTGCTGAATTTCACTGGTGTTGTGTGAGGGAAATCTCAGCCTAACTATAATGGCCCTGTAACCTTTGTTTTTTTCAGTGACTTTCTAAGGTTTTTCAAAATCTATTTCCTAACTATACCAACCCTGTAACATTTATTTTTTTAAAGTATGGTTTTGTGACCAGTAGTTGCGTTTGCAGAGTGGTGGGGAAAGGGGGAAGGCCCCCAACCAGGTCTCAGTATTCCTGCTGTCTGGGACTTACTGGAAGTAACAGAAAGGTGTACAGGCCCCCAAGGACCCTCAGTATTGAGGGGACTTCATCCCCCAGCTATCAGTGAACTAGGAGGTAAATTTTCAGAGTAGTGGAGAAAGGGGGCGTGGCCTCAGAAGTCCTCTCAGCAATCCCACGGTTTGAGACTTACTGAAGGTAACAGGAGGGCTTGTTGTCTAATAAGTGAAATAATAATATTTAAATTTAGAGTTCTTTACTAACAAAGATGGTTATTTTGACAGCTTCATCTAAAAGTGTAAAAGCTGAAATCACTCAGGTTATCTTGCTAGGCCTGATGTCATGCTTTCTGTGGCAGCTAGTGTTTGGCACTTCATGTGCTGTAATCTAAAGGTGACATTTAACTTTCTTGGCTCCCGCTAAGCAAAAGCAAACAGCTATGTCCCGGGGTGGGCACCCTGGGACATAGCAGGATCCGGCCCTGGGGGGTGGCGGTCTACAGGGCCATCTTTGGCTCCAGGAGGGGAACCACACAGTGCCCCTCCTTTGTTTCATTTAGCCCTGGGGAGGTGGTGGTCTCCGGGAGTCCGCAGTGGGCACTCTCCATTATATTATTTGAGCCCCGTGGGAGGTGGCGGTCCTCAGGTGTCTGGATCGGACCCCCTCCATTATATTATTTGAGCCCTGGGGAGGTGGCGGTCCCCGGGGTTGCAAGGGGGCTGAGAGGGTCAACAGCATTTCTATAGTAATTGCCCCAGGGAGGTGGCAGTCCTAAGGTTTGTAGAGGGCGAGCGGCCCCCCATTAATTAAAGTTAAAGTCCCGGTGATATGGTGGTCACCAGGACTGAGGGGGGCCCCACAGCCCATACATTTATTTTGTATAAAGCCCCAGGGAGGTGGCAGTCCCTGGGGCTGCAGAGGGGGTCCGCACTACACCCCATACTTTTTAAGATTAAAGCCCCCGCGCTGTAGGGGGTATGCATGGCACCCCTGCTTTCACTAGTCATAAAGCCCCGGGAAGGTGGCGGTACCCAGGGCTGCTGGACAGGCCATACAGGCTGCCCCTGCACTCATTTTACAAATAGCGCCTGGGAGGTGGTGGTCCCCATGTCTAAGAGGGGGGCCACCCCCATATTATTATAAAAACTGCCCTTGGGGTTTCATGAAAAATACGTGTGGGAGCCTCTGCATCTTTTTATTTTATTTTTGTGCTGCTCCATCTGTGGCACCAATAGATCGCTTTAGTTAGGAGCTGGTTTCCATAGGAAAAGCATTTTTTGACCTGCTTATATCTTTGGCACCGGTTGACTAATCTTCACTAAATTTTCCCCTAAAAATGTGCAGGTTATTCTAGTTGTACTTGTTATTCATGCAAAGTTGCGGGGTTATCCGTCAAGTATGGACCAAGAAAAAGGGGGGTAAAAATGTGTATTTCCCATGTTAATTCAAGTGGGATTTTGACTACAGCCCGAACTACTGGACGGAATAACACTAAATTTGGCAGAAAGCTGGATCTTGGTCCTGAAAGAGCCCTTTTTGTTAGTTGATGTAAATCCGTTAAGTAGTTTTTTCAGCTTTTAACTGAAATCCAAATTTGTATTTATAGAGATGCAAGTCCTCCTCGGATCTGACAGTCCCCGTGCTGAAATCTGATTGGCTGCCAACACTTCACTCAGGAAGTGTTGGCAGCCAACTAAGGACTCTGCTTCAGTCGAGTCCCAAAAATCCCTTTAAAAAAAAGGGGCAGGATAGGAATACCCTGACCCACTAGCTCTGGTACTGGGGCCAAAAAAGTATTTTTTTACAATTTTTCAGCCGGAATCGTGGCCAGATATACAACTCAGGAGGAAAAAAAAACACAAGCTAGCCCTTGGTGTTTTATGAGCCCCTGGGTGTGCTGGGTCCTGGTGGCTCACTGAGTACTTTGTTAGTTGAAGGGGGCAACATGCGGCCCCATATTCAAGGGAAGTTTAACACCGTGGACCACCACCTCCCCTAGATTTATTATTATGAAAGAAGGGGGTGCGCGGGCCACCTCCGTGTGCCTTTACAGGCCCTGGGAGCCATCACCTCTTTGGGGGCTTTGGAATAAAAAAAGAGGGGAGCAGCATGGACCCTGCTCCTATTTCCTAATTGCCCCTGTGGCCACCACCTCCCCGGGGCACAAAAGAACAGTCAAAAAGGGATGGGGTTCATGGCCCTTCTTCCGGGCCATATTTGGCTTTAAGATCCACCACCTCCCCAGGTCATGGCCAAATTGAAAGAGGCCCCCTCCCTGGTCATAAATGGGTCTGTGGACTGTTCTCCCTAGGGTCTGCTCGTGCTATCTGTCAAGGTGCCTCAGGAGATAGCTGTTTGCTTTTTGAAAGGAGCTGGCAGCTCCCACCAAGCGAGTGCAAACATACCTCCGCTTCCAGCAAGCAGGAGCTGTCAAACTGCTCCTGTTTGCTGGGAGAAGACTTTTCATCTGTTTCCCTGCCAGCTGTGTAGTGGACAGGTAAACAGATGAGAAGATTGCTCATGCACACAAAGGGGATGCATATTTAGTAGCTCCCTGTCTGTGGGATCAACATGAGGGGCTGTGGGGGTATTAAGGCTCCCCCGCGGTCCCTAACTTTGCACACTGGGTACCCTGTGTGGGCCCCAGGTTAACTGAGGTGGGAGGCCACGTGGCCCCCCTCTGTTAGGAATACAGGGCTCCTCAGGGTCCGGGCGACGTAACAGGGGTTCACCTCCCGATATCCCCGGACTCCAACCAGAAGGTTACAGAGCCCAGAGGCGATCAGGTGAGGGAAAAAAGGAAGGGGGGAAGGGACAGCAGGGAGTAGAACCTGAAAGACAAAAAGAATAACATTCATACAAGAGCAACACTTGATATCTACTCTCATATGGGTCTCACTAGTGACAGCAATTACCATGTGTAGTGGAAGTCCTTCCCCGCGATCTCTGAGATGCCTCTCTCAGGACCACCAAACCATATCACTCCATCACACAGACCACTCCGTGTCTTTCAAAGTCCACCTCTAATACTGGCCACGCAACGCAATGGCCTCAGCCTAGTCTTTCTTCAGACTAAGGACTCCTATTCCAAACTTATAACCATATAGTACACCAAGAACCCCCGGTAGGCTTCCACGGTGTATAACCGCCGCCGGCGTTCTCACAGTGGTAGCGCTCCTTCACCAAGTGAGGATCAACACGCTAAGAGTCGTGCCTCAGTATGTACAACAGTACTCCTTGGTTCCTCTCACCAAGAGTGCTGCCTTGTGAGGAAAATGCACAGCCCGCGTTCCTCCTGAAATACAACGTTAGGTGCAAGTACACCCGGTGTCTCTTTGCTCAGCCGAGCAATAATTTCCAAGCCAGTTATATCCCCTTCAGAATATAGCCAGAGAAAGTGCCTCCCCTCCTCGGGGTAATTGAGGGGTGTCGTTAGGTTTGTTTAGCCCTGGAATGTGCACCTCCTATGGTGCCACGAGGACAAATACCGCCTCTCTGCGGCCAGGGTTCAGTTCGCTCGTCCGCAACTGATTTACGAGCATTGGTTACGGGAAAAGGAGCCAGGGAACGTTTCCTACCTGCTCCGTGTCTATCGTGTCAGCCGCTTGCCGCTGGGAACACGCCCAACGCGGGCGTCCGTCTGCCGGGTGCTCGGGAAACTGGTTCTCTCCGTCAAAATGCGCAGCAATACTCCTCTGCTGCGTTCTCCGATCTTCCTCCAGTAAGTGAATAACGCACACCTCCGGCCGGGTGGGACGCCGTTATATGGACGTCTACTTCCGGGCCCCCGAGGCTGCTGGGAGATGTAGTTTTACACACTAGGTAGGCCCGTCTGCCTACGATTCCTGACAGAAGGTCCTCCTCCCAAGCGCCTCCTAGCACCCGGCTTCCCCGGATGCCTGTCATAGAATCTCCTCACCGCGATCGGCGCGCGCACCGCCTCCGCTGGTTCCCAGGAATCGTCCTCCGCCGTGTACCCCTTCCAAGCGAGCAAGAACCATAACTTGCCCCTTCGGTACTTTGCGTCAAGGACGCTCCGGACTTCGTATTCCAATCCGTGTTCTCCGCAAACCGGTGGCGAGGCTCTCCTCCTGGCGGTTACCGCCAGCTTCAACAGGCTACAATGAAAGACTGGGTGGATCCTGAGAGAGCCTGGCAGCCGGAGTCGATACGCCACAGGATTGACTTGTCGCACCACGGTATACGGACCGATGTATCTTGGGTGAAAAATGCTGCGTAGCTTGAACCTGATGTTCTTGGTGGACAGCCAGACTCTGTCCCCTACAGCATACTGAGGACCATCGATCCTTTTCCTATCTTCCCACCTCTTATAGGAATGTTTGGCTGTCTGCAGCGCCTGTTGCGTCTTCCGATGCAGCCTTCGTAGAGCATGGACATGCGCCTGCACGGAAGGTTGATCGTTCACCTCTGTTGTAATCTCCACCGGGAGCGTCTTGGCATTGTACCCGAAGTTTGCCATAAACGGGGACACCCCTGTCGAACTGTGCAGGGCGTTGTTGTAAGACAGCTCTGCCAACCAAAGCCAGGATACCCAGGAGCCTTGTGCCTCTGACACATAGCACCTCAGAAACTGTTTTAAAGTTTGATTTAGGCGCTCCGTCTGTCCGTCGGTCTGCGGATGAAAGCTGGTAGAGGTGGCGGACTCCACTTGCAGCGCCTTACACCATGTCTTCCAGAAACTGGCTATAAATTGAGGGCCTCGGTCCGAAACGATCACTGCCGGCAGGCCAAGGAATCTCACTACATGAGTCAACAACAGCTGGGCTGTCTGTCCTGCCGTAGGGAAGTTTTTACAAGGGACAAAGTGACCCATCTTGGTCAAACTATCCACAACCACCAGGATAGCCGAGCACCCCTGATCCATAGGGAGACCGGTTACAAAATCCAGACTGATGTTCCTCCATGGTTGTTGGGGAGTGGGTAGAGGGAGCAGTTTCCCTTTCTTTCGGCATCTTTCTCCTTTGGTTCTGGCGCACACTTCGCACTGCATCACCCACTGGTGGATGTCTGGGGACATGGTTTCCCACCAAAAATGCCTTGTCATGGCTTCCAACGTTTTCCGGATCCCCGGATGACCTGCCACGGGTGACACGTGACACCATTGAAACGCCTGGTGCTGCAGTTTGCGTGTTGGCAGGAACAGCCTATTTCGAAGAAAGGGGAGTCCCTTCTTCAGGATACGCACTGTGTCCACCTGAGCCCACTTCTTCCATTCCTCCACGGAATGGCTGATCCGCACTTCTTCCATGAATCGGTCTGCCCTTAATACACAGATAACTTTGGACGGATTAATGATAGCCACAGGTGCTGGGACGAGATGGTCCTCCTCCATGGACTGTCTAGACAGTGCATCGGCCTTCTGGTTATCTGAGCCTGGCCTGAAGGTGATTAGGAAGTCATACTCCTCAAAAAAGAGAGTCCAGCGCATTTGCCTTGGTGTCAAATGCCTCGCCGTCTTCATGAACTGAAGGTTTCGGTGGTCCGAATAGACCGTCACTGTATGTTGCGCCCCCCACAAGTAGTGACGCCATTCTTGAAAGGCCTTCTTTATTGACAGCAGTTCTTTCTCTGCTATAGTATAGTTTAATTCGGCCTTGTCTAGCTTCTTTGAGAGAAAGGCTACCGGGTGCAGCCTCCCAGTGATCTTGTCTCGTTGTGACAGAACGGCCCCTATGGCCTCCTCCGAAGCATCGGCTTCCACTATGAATGGGACGTCCGTCTGAGGGTGCCGGAGTATGGGAGCCGAGGTGAACGCTACCTTGAGGTGCTCGAAAGCCGTTGTGGCTTCGGTTGTCCACACAAACGGCACTCCTTTACGAAGCAGACGAGTTATCGGCACTGCGATCTGGGAGAACTCCTGTAAGAATCGGCGATAATAGTTCGCGAATCCCAGAAAACTCTGAACGTCCCGAACCGTTCCTGGAATGGGCCATTCGCGGATCGCCTTCACCTTTCTTTCCGACATATTCAACCCATTCGGACTCAGAATCACTCCCAAGAACTCTACAGTAGTCACCCCAAACTCGCACTTGCTGAGCTTACAATGCAATTTATTAGCCCTTAGTTTCTCCAAAATCAACCCTACGTGTCTGGTGTGTTCTCTTACTGTGGTTGAGTAGATCAGAATGTCATTGATGTAGACGACTACAAAGATGTCCAAATACTCTCTCATGACTTCGTTCAAGAAAAACTGGAATGCCGCCGGGGCATTGCAGAGCCCGAACGGCATCACCAGGTATTCATACAGCCCAAAACGGGTCTTGAACGCAGTCTTCCACTCATCCCCCTGTCTGACTCTTACCAAATGATAGGCCCCTCGTAGGTCTAGCCTGGTGTATATCACTGCCTCACGCACTTGATCCAACAGGACGCTGATAAGTGGCAGCGGATACCTATTCCTGACGGTGTTCTTGTTCAGACTCCTGTAGTCGCAACACGCTCTCAGCTCTCCGTTGGCCTTAGCTATGAAAAATAGTGGTGACGCTGCAGGGGATCGGGATGGCCTAATAAACCCCAGGGCCAGGTAGTGGTCTAAGTACTCTTTCAAATGGCGTGTTTCCGGCTCTGACAGTGCATACACCCTACACGTGGGGATGACTGCTCCCTCCACCAGGTCAATCCGACAATCGTATGTCCTATGGGGGGGAGACGTTCCGCCTGTGTTTTATTGAAAACGTCTGCAAAACCGGAATACTCCGCCGGTAATTCCACCTCTTTTTCTGCCGCGGTACCGACACAAAAGGGATATGTCAAGGCTAGGGCTATTGCTAGATGTTCCTGCAGACACCGTTCCGCACACCCGGGTGAAAGGAACCTGACCGTCCGTTCCTTCCAATCCACCGTCGGATTGTGGCTACAGAACCACAGCATTCCTAGGATGACTTCATATTGAGGGGCCTCTATGATGTTCAGTTCTATTTCTTCTATATGGTGGTTGGTCCCATCCCTTAGGGACATCTTAAGGCTTTCGGTGTGGAGCGTAATGCAACCAGATTTCAAAGGCTTACCGTCTACGGCCAGTACTTCTTCCGGGGACCCCCGTGGGACTACCCCTATGGATAATGTTCTGACCAACCCCTGATCTATAAAGTTGCCAGTGGCCCCGAGTCCAACATTACTAGGACCTGATGCACCTGCTGCCCTACTTCTAGTCCTGCTTGCAGCACTATATGGTCTTCGGTGTCTGTGGAACGGGTCGTGGTCAACGACGGTATTCTCCACTCCGTGTCCCCCGAGGTTCCCAACGGGCCCCTCTCCTGGCTGCTTGTTTCTTTACTCAATGTAGAAACCGCTGCCCTCTTTCCTTTGTATGAAAGATGGGTGGCCTTGGGTTTCGCTGGACATTCGCGCACGAAATGCCCGCGTTTCCCACAATACATACAAAGGCCCAGGGTGCGGCGGCTTTCCCTTTCCGTTTTAGACAATGGGGCTCTCACTGCCCCAACCTCCATAGGTTCGCTGTCGGTGGCCACGGGAGCCTGTTCTCTCCGGGCATATCTGTATGTGGGACCTCCCCCTCTGCATCTATCTCCCCCTCTTTCAGCTACGCGCCCATCCAGGCGCAATACTAGATTCATCATGGCGGCGCAAGTGGTAGGCTGGGGGTCAATCTGTGCCACTATGTCTTTGAGATCGTCTCTCAATCCCTGATAGACCAGGGACATCCTCTTTTCTTCGGGCCATGCCGCCTCCGCCACCAACCTGTTAAAGGAGGTGAGATAGGTAACCAGGTCGCTCTTTCCTTGCCTCAAGGATAACAATTCCCTGTCTGTACTGAACGTGGTGGTTCTTCTATAGAACACCGCTTCAAAAGCTGTTCTGAACGCGTCCCAGTCGGACAGAACGACATCATTGTTTCTGACCAACGGGACCGCCCAAGACGCAGCGTCCCCCACCAGATACGAAATGGCAAAAGCCACCCGCGAGTGGTTGGTGGGAAAAGATGATGGCTTACACGAAAAATGTAGCATAACCTGAGTCAAGAAGACTTGTATCTTTTGTGGATCTCCGGCGTATCTTTCAGGGCTGGCTAAGGGAATGGGCGGTGGCACAGTCACCTGAATCTGTGGGCCGCCCACTGTGGACGCATCAAAGGGTTTACGTGTCAACCTATCTACCCTGTCCCTCAAAGCTGCCGTCTCGGTTCGCGATGCCACTAGTTCCTGTTGGACTAAGGCTAGGGCCTGCACTACGTCCTCCAAGGTGGCCATGTCGTACACCCCGGACCGGGAGGAGCACGTATCGTGGGTGCGTTATTCTGTTAGGAATACAGGGCTCCTCAGGGTCCGGGCGACGTAACAGGGGTCCACCTCCCGATATCCCCGGACTCCAACCAGAAGGTTACAGAGCCCAGAGGCGATCAGGTGAGGGAAAAAAGGAAGGGGGGAAGGGACAGCAGGGAGTAGAACCTGAAAGACAAAAAGAAAAACATTCATACAAGAGCAACACTTGATATCTACTCTCATATGGGTCTCACTAGAGACAGCAATTACCATGTGTAGTGGAAGTCCTTCCCCGTGATCTCTGAGATGCCTCTCTCAGGACCACCAAACCATATCACTCCATCACACAGACCACTCCGTGTCTTTCAAAGTCCACCTCTAATACTGGCCACGCAACGCAATGGCCTCAGCCTAGTCTTTCTTCAGACTAAGGACTCCTATTCCAAACTTATAACCATATAGTACACCAAGAACCCCTGGTAGGCTTCCACGGTGTATAACCGCCGCCGGCGTTCTCACAGTGGTAGCGCTACTTCACCAAGTGAGGATCAACACGCTAAGAGTCGTGCCTCAGTATGTACAACAGTACTCCTTGGTTCCTCTCACCAAGTTTGCTGCCTTGTGAGGAAAATGCACAGCCCGCGTTCCTCCTGAAATACAACGTTAAGTGCAAGTACACCCGGTGTCTCTTTGCTCAGCCGAGCAATAATTTCCAAGCCAGTTATATCCCCTTCAGAATATAGCCAGAGAAAGTGCCTCCCCTCCTCGGGGTAATTGAGGGGTGTCGTTAGGTTTGTTTAGCCCCCTGGAACAGTGACTCTGGAATGTGCACCTCCTATGGTGCCACGAGGACAAATACTGCCTCTCTGCGGCCAGGGTTCAGTTCGCTCGTCCGCAACTGAGTTACGAGCGTTGGTTACGGGAAAAGGAGCCAGGGAACGTTTCCTATCTGCTCTGTGTCTATCGTGTCAGCCGCTTGCCGCTGGGAACACGCCCAACGCGGGTGTCCGTCTGCCGGGTGCTCGGGAAACTGGCTCGCTCCGTCGAAATTCGCAGCAATACTCCTCTGCTGCATTCTCCGATCTTCCTTCAGTAAGTGAATAACGCACACCTCCGGCCGGGTGGGACGCCGTTATATGGACGTCTACTTCCGGGCCCCCGAGGCTGCTGGGAGATGTAGTTTTACACGCTAGGTAGGCGTGTCTGCCTACGATTCCTGACACCCTCCCCTTCCAATAATTGCCCGAAACCCAGGAGATAGACCCTGGTTCAAAATCGGCCCAGGGAGAGAGTCTGCATGCCCTCTCCCCATTGAATATTGACCGGTCCCAGGGATGGGATGGCCAAAAACCCTTGTCTAAAACACAAATTCCAAACCCCTTGGGCTTGGAGAAGACAAAGCAAATGTGTTTCCTCCCGCATTCCACATTGAAAACAATCAGAAATCCTTAATGGAGGTGACTGCATAGTTGATCTATTGGAGCGCAATCTGATTGGGGTGAATGGTATGAGTGGTTTAATTCTCATTGTCTCCTGGTCATAGCAGAGCCCATGATTCTCCCTTTTAATCACCCTGAGTACGCAAATGCTCAAAATCATCTTCAAGCTCTGCCCGTTTGGCCACACCCTGTTTTCCTTAGTAGTATGCAAAGGTCTTTCTGCCTCTCCCACGTTTATGGAAAGCGTAATATAAGTTCCTCGAGTGCATTTCAAGCCGATTGTGGTGATACGTTATTGATGCAGAGGAATACGAGGATATCCCCACCAAACAAAGACGCACTTACTTAATTTAGTTAAAGATAAGTACCCCTGTTTAGTGGAGATTCACCTCTTTGTAGTCTTCTTGTCTTCTATTGATGAAGATTCATGTTATCACATATTTGTGGATGAAGACTGTTGAGGAATAATCACATTGCCAAAAATACATCCACACCTCGTAGTCCTTTACAAAGCTGTAGTGTAGAATATACACAAGACATTTACTTAACGAGCTAGCACTGACTAATTAAACAAATGAAAGTACTCCAGTGGGTAGACTTTTTTGACAAAACTGGGGACCCCTCTTGGAAAAAATGAGATTCGATACTGGCCCTGGCACAGAAATTAAACCTCAACTGGAAGCACTTATAAATATAAACATAGCAGGTGCCACAGTTGAACCTCCACTTCAGTAAAGCACAAACAATCCTAGCTTCTTGGGTTTGGCAAAGCAAATGATATGAAACTCGTAATGGCGGTGAATTTGTTGTTCATCTATTGGAGCACAATCTCCTGTTTAGTGACTGTGATGAGTGCTTACTTTCTTGTCATCTTCTGCTGAGAGCAGAGTCCATGGTTCTCCCTTTTAAATACCCTATGTATGAAAATGCCCACACTCCATCGCACCACTCACACACCCACTCACAGACCCACACAGGCACTCACAGACCCACTCACTAACCCACACCGGCACTCACAGATACACACAGGCACTCACACACCCATTCACACACTCAAACAGGTACTCATACACCCACTCACAGACCCACACAGCCACTCACACACCCACTCTCAAAGGTGACAGGTTACAGTTAGGGATAACAAGTTTTACAAATGTAGAAATTCACTGAAAAGAACTGTTTACAGGGATGTTAGAGTTAGGAAATAGAATTTTTTTGAACTTAGAAATTTACAGAAACAAAACAAAGGTTACAGTGGCATTATAGTTAGTCTCAGATTTCACTCATACAAAACCATTGAAATTCAGCAGTAATAGTTACCTGAGCTAACTATAGCTTAACCCCTGCAATGCACTGCTTATGACCGCACATATTACATCACTCATGACATGGTCAGTGGCATAACTGATGACATCTCAAATTACTTGACTGATGACATCATCCACAGAACCCCTCACACCCACTGACAGCCCCATTCAACTTCTCATATGTCCACTGACACACCCATACAACCATTCACATATCCATTCACAAACCCATTTCATGACTCTCTCACACACACACTCACTTACTCCTACAGCCACTAACACAGCCTATTCACATACCCATACAGCCATGTACACACCCACTCACTCATCCATAGTCACTCACACACCCACTCACTCACACCCACTCACTCACCCATAGGGCCACTAACACTAGCATTCACTCACCCATAAAGCCACCCAGAGCCACTCACTCACTAATACAGCCACTCACACAACAACTCACTCACCTACACAGCCACTAATACAATAACTCACTCACCCATACAGCTACTCACACACCCATACAGCTACTCACACATCCATTCACTAATTCAGTTAACCAATTACATGCCCATTCACTTATCCATACAAGCAGTTACACACCCACTCACTCACCTATGCAGCCAGTCATACAGAAACTTACTGTATATAACAGCCAATCACACACACTTACTTACTGATATGCCCATTAAAACAGCCACTAACTTACCCATACCACTAACACAACCACTCTCCCACCCTTAGAGCCACTCATACAGCCACTCAGTCACCAAAACAGACGCTCACACAATCCCCCACCCATATAGCCACTAACACAGCCATTCACTCCCCCATACAGCCAATCATATTCAATCACCAATACAGCCACTCACACAGTCATTCACACACCCATACAGCTACTCCTACACCCCCTTATTCACCTGTACATCCACTCACACACATACAGCCCACCCACTCCCACACTGACATTTTCTTTCACTGGGTGATGTCTTCAGTGATGTAATTAGTAATGTAATCAGTAATGTAATCAGTGATGTCACTGACCAAGCCATGAGTGAAGTAATATGTGGATTGCGGGGGTAAGTTATAGTTACCTCAGCTAACTATTACTGCTGAATTTCACTGATTTTGTACAAGTGAAATCTGAGACTAACCATAACGTCCCTGTAACCTTTGTGTTTGTTTCAGTTTATTTTATTTTGGAACACGCTAGAGCCATTGAAAAATTTGACTTTTCATATCCTGTCGCCAGACACTTCACTCAATTCCATCAGAGCGACAGGAATTTACTAAGATTTTTCTGTATAGATCACATAACGGCACACGAAAGAGGGGGAGATAGAGAGTTAAAACTACGCAGGTTGGAGTCCCAATATATAGTGGACTTACAAGCTAAAGCCCCAGGGGGACTAAATACAGAAGAAGAGCTAGCAATTCACCTGTGAGAGTTTAACCCCAGAAGACTCATACACATACAGTTAGTTGACAACTTAGAATGAACTAGCCAATTTGATTTCATTTGATGTGATTTGCCATATATGATGAAAAACATAGACAAAAAGTGTTGATATGAAGTAATGTTTTGATGTTTTGATGATTAGAATTCCTGAGATGCTGACTTCTAACCTTTATTCTAGCATACTCTAGATTACGAACTGTCTGATAAATTGCTGAGTACTGTCGCCCATTCAGGGCTCAATTATGTGGGTACATTGCAGAACTGCCTGCCCAAATCAAGGTCTCGTCATAAGTTTTCCTATTTTTATATTTATTTTGTGCATGTCTATATTTTCATCAATGAATCTAGAAACTCTTAAAATATATTCTTATTTTGAATGTAATAAAATGCCACTATTAACTGAATATAGGGTAATATAATTTAGGCATAATGGAACAAACAAAGGAAATCATGGTACGGGCGGGATTAGTAAAGAAAGAGTAAAAGAATACAAGACCCACTAGAGGGTAAGAAACAACAGTATAAATAAATTGAACCAGAGGTACACAAAATTGATTCTAAGTCAATATAGACTACATACAATGCGTGGAATCGCAATAAAGTGAATCAAATATACCTTATGGTTACCTTAAGGAAATAGGTCACAACACCCCCCCATAAACATATATATATAGATATATTGCACTACTGCCAGAATTAATAATATCATTAGTTATAAAACGACAATCACAAACTGCACATTTCACCTTATTCATTTGATTAATTTGTCATTACACTACAAGGACCAGAATGCAAGGTGACAAAGTAGGATGTGATGTAACATCATGTGACTTTTATAAAAAACAATGTTTGAAATGTCTTGATACCCGTGAACAAGGTCTGTGGGCAGACCAAAACGTGTTGGGCTAGCTACCTGCTTGTAAATGCTGTTGCCGTAATTAAAATTGGAATCAAAACATCATGATACCAGTGAGTGCGTGTGGATTATATACGGAAACGAATATTGGTTGGAATAGAATAATGGCTGGCTCTGCCGTCTCCACGCTGTTCGCACCGTCAAGAGCGCCGGATGCCATAAGAAAAGAGCCGCTGCTGTGGTACATATACATATATATAGTGCCGAGATTCGGGCACTGAAGAAAGCCATTAAGCTGAAACGCGTCTGCCCTATCCAGCGTTTCTTGGAGACAGCATTTCCTTCCTTTGTGCTTTCAATGGACACAACAACTCCTTGTTTGCGCTTTTAATTTGGCAATAAAAACATCACCCCTTGTCACCGAGTGGACTCGGCCCCATTTCTTTGAGTGGGATTATATGCTATGTCTAAACGGTGAGCAAGCGCCGTTATCCGGGACCCCCTTTTGATCAGGAGCAACACGTATGGCTTGCATCTAGTGGACTATGTATGACAATACAACGTGTCGCCCCCCCCGAGAGGTGAGGAAACACACGTGTGTTTTTGCCTTTTTGGGGAAAAAGGAAGCGGTATTTTACTGCGTGAAGGTGACCAAGGTAGAACTGACCTTTTGTTTCCTGTGTCAACTGCTGGAGTGTGCGATGTTCGTGGCCTGCAAGTCTGGGACGCCACTGGGTGTACGAGTGTGTAAATCACTGTATTTTGCACTTGCTACATGCAGGCACAAAATCCGGCATGGAGTAGGATGCAGGAACAGCGCACTCAGTAGCCGAGGAGGAAGGGCCAGCGCAGTACTCCAATGGGATGAGATCTACTAATATTTAAACTGGCCCCTAGGTGTAACATCGCTGCTGAGGAGATTCAGGCACTGAAGAAAGCCATTAAGCTGAAACGCGTCTGCCCTATCCAGCGTTTCTTGGAGACAGCATTTCCTTCCTTTGTGCTTTCAATGGACACAACAACTCCTTGTTTGCGCTTTTAATTTGGCAATAAAAACATCACCCCTTGTCACCGAGTGGACTCGGCCCCATTTCTTTGAGTGGGATTATATGCTATATCTAAACGGTGAGCAAGCGCCGTTATCCGGGACCCCCTTTTGATCAGGAGCAACACGTATGGCTTGCATCTAGTGGACTATGTATGACAATACAACGTGTCGCCCCCCCGAGAGGTGAGGAAACACACGTGTGTTTTTGCCTTTTTGGGGAAAAAGGAAGCTGTATTTTACTGCGTGAAGGTGACCAAGGTAGAACTGACCTTTTGTTTCCTGTGTCAACTGCTGGAGTGTGCGATGTTCGTGGCCTGCAAGTCTGGGACGCCACTGGGTGTACGAGTGTGTAAATCACTGTATTTTGCACTTGCTACATGCAGGCACAAAATCCGGCATGGAGTAGGATGCAGGAACAGCGCACTCAGTAGCCGAGGAGGAAGGGCCAGCGCAGTACTCCAATGGGATGAGATCTACTAATATTTAAACTGGCCCCCAGGTGTAACATCGCTGCTGAGGAGATTCAGGCACTGAAGAAAGCCATTAAGCTGAAACGCGTCTGCCCTATCCAGCGTTTCTTGGAGACAGCATTTCCTTCCTTTGTGCTTTCAATGGACACAACAACTCCTTGTTTGCGCTTTTAATTTGGCAATAAAAACATCACCCCTTGTCACCGAGTGGACTCGGCCCCATTTCTTTGAGTGGGATTATATGCTATATCTAAACGGTGAGCAAGCGCCGTTATCCGGGACCCCCTTTTGATCAGGAGCAACACGTATGGCTTGCATCTAGTGGACTATGTATGACAATACAACGTGTCGCCCCCCCGAGAGGTGAGGAAACACACGTGTGTTTTTGCCTTTTTGGGGAAAAAGGAAGCGGTATTTTACTGCGTGAAGGTGACCAAGGTAGAACTGACCTTTTGTTTCCTGTGTCAACTGCTGGAGTGTGCGATGTTCGTGGCCTGCAAGTCTGGGACGCCACTGGGTGTACGAGTGTGTAAATCACTGTATTTTGCACTCGCTACATGCAGGCACAAAATCCGGCATGGAGTAGGACGCAGGAACAGCGCACTCAGTAGCCGAGGAGGAAGGGCCAGCGCAGTACTCCAATGGGATGAGATCTACTAATATTTAAACTGGCCCCCAGGTGTAACATCGCTGCTGAGGAGATTCAGGCACTGAAGAAAGCCATTAAGCTGAAACGCGTCTGCCCTATCCAGCGTTTCTTGGAGACAGCATTTCCTTCCTTTGTGCTTTCAATGGACACAACAACTCCTTGTTTGCGCTTTTAATTTGGCAATAAAAACATCACCCCTTGTCACCGAGTGGACTCGGCCCCATTTCTTTGAGTGGGATTGGATGCTATATATATATATATATATATATATATATATATATATCAATATTACCTACTGCCAGTCGCCAGTAGGTAGTTATAGTTAGGACCTATTTTCCATAGGAAATCCGCAACATTCTATTTGGAATAATGTTGGCGCCGATTCACAAATCTTCGCGAAATTTTCCAAACTTTTGGCCAGCTCCGGGTTGCTCCTATCCTGAAAATTTCATGGTGATTCGTCAAGCGGGGGCCGAGAAAAAAGGGGGGTCCCAAAACGCATTTTCCCCATGCATTTTCACATAGGACCTGTTGACGCAGCTACAGCCCGAACTGCTGAACGGAATTACACCAAATTTGGCAAAGAGGTAGTCCTCAGTTCAGACTCGTGCCTTTTGCTTAAATGGTGTAAACCTGTTCAGTAGTTCCTGAGACAATTAGAGTTAAAAAGATAGATATATCTGGGTGGAGCCTAACCACACATCTCATCTTGAGATCTGATTGGCTGTCAGTACTTCATCCAAGAAGTGTTGGCAGCCATCTTGGGACCAATATAGATGATAGCACCTCATTAAAAAGCATTGCAGTTAATAGAAGGTTTTAAGACTTTAGTTACATTATAAATCATTTGTTGATGGTACCATACTCATTTTAGGAATTGTGGTGTGTTCTAAGGTGATTTTACCATGTGAAAAAGCCTTCTGCTGTGATATCATGAATCATGTTTGAGAGAAAACTATTTTCTCATTCTTTTTCCACAGAGGTTTGGAAGGTGATCTATAAGCTAAACTGAGAGAATATTTTCTGTAAATTCACATTATCTTTCTCAGTCATGTGAGAATGAATTCTGACATTCTCAGTAAAACATGTACATCCAACAAGGGCAGAGACTGTCAGTTGATTCCTTTGTGTTCTACTGCAGCTTCCCAGAGTGTTCTAAAGAAAAACTAGAGTGCTAACAGTCCTACTTATGACAAACATATTGCACACCTGAAGCCATCTTGATTGGAACAAAGTCGTAACTCTTAAAACATTTAATTTAAAAAGGAACAAAATGAGGGGGTTCATTTTGCCATAGAAAGTATGAATAGTGCTGCAGAAAGAAAAATTAGGGCACATTTTGAGTGACTTCTCAAATCCTCTTCTATTTCATTAAAAAATTCTGACATGCAGACTGAAACATGCACTTTCAATACCAGCAGCAGACTTCCCTGGTGAGCAGTAGCTTTACTACAGTGATCTAATAAGCAACTAGAGTGCTAACATTCTGAATTTAGGGCAAATGTGTGACACATCTGAATGCCTTCTTGATGGAATCAAAGTAAAAAACTGAAAGTATTTCCTACTGAGGAGACTGTAGTAAATGAGGAAATTAGGAAACTTCATAACAAATAAGTCTCACAAATTGGCCACCAGAGACAAAAGAGCCCAAATGTAGCCCAAATAACACCCAGATGTAGCCCAAGTATAGCCCTATGACAGAATGTCCCAGAGTGTTCTTAAGAACAACTAGAGAGCTTACTGTCTTACTTATGACAAAAGTATGGCACACCTGAAGCCATCTTGATTGGAATAAACTGGTAACACTTAAAACATTTAATTTACAAAGGAACAAAATGAGGGGGTTCATTTTGCCATAGAAATTATGATTAGTGCTGCAGAAAGAAAAATTAGGGCACATTTTGACTTCTCAAATCCTCTTCTATTTCATAAAAAAATTCTGACATGCAGACTAAAACATGCACTTTGAATACCAGCAGCAGACTTCCATGGTGAACAGTGGCTTTACTACAGTGATCTAATGAGCAACTAGAGTGCTAACATTCAGAATTTATGGCAAATGTGTGACACATCTGAATGCCTTCTTGATGGAACCAAAATAAAAAACTGAAAGTATTTCCTACTGAGGAGACTGCAGTAAATGAGGAAATTAGGAAACTTCATAACAAATAAATCTCCCAAGATGGCCACCAGAGACAAAAGATCCTAAATGTAGCCCAAATATCACCCAGATGTAGCCCAAGTATAACCCAATGACAGAATGTCCTAGAGTATTCTTAAGAACAACTAGAGAGCTTACTGTCTTACTTATGACAAAAGTATGGCACACCTGAAGCCATCTTGATTGGAATAAACTGGTAACACTTAAAACATTTAATTTAAAAAGGAACACAATGAGGGGGTTCATTTTGCCATAGAAATTATGATTAGTGCTGAAGAAAGAAAAAATAGGGCACCTTTTGAGTGACTTCTCAAATCCTCTTCTATTTCATTAAAAAATTCTGATATGCAGACTGAAACATGCACTTTTAATACCAGCAGCAGACTTCCGTGGTGAGCAGTAGCTTTACTACAGTGATCTAATGAGCAACTAGAGTGCTACCATTCAGAATTTATGGCAAATGTGTGACATATCTGAATACCTTCTTGATGGAATCAAAGTAAAAAAACTGAAAGCATTTCCTACTGAGGAGACTGCAGTAAATGAGTAAATGCAGCACAAATATCACCCAGATGTAGCCCACATGTAGCTAAATGACAGAAGTGAGCAAAACACTTATTTTTTGTGTATTTGCAGTTTTATATAGTGCAGACTTGTCAGGTATTGGAGTGCTTTACATGAGCATTGGTTACATCACACAAGATCAAATTCATTTTGGTTGTAGACATGGGGAGATTAAGTGATTTGACCAGAATCACAGAATGTTGAGCTGAAGCAGAAACTCCAACCTGGTTCCCCAGTTGCAAAGTCTGCAGCTCTGGAAGTAACACCACATCCTCTCCCCTAGGTGCAAAATTTAATCAAGTGGTCAACTGGATATAAAAACATAAAGATTACAAATAATTTAAAAGTTCTTTGTCGCTATTTGAAAACTCAGAAAATATGTCCTCATTTTAGTTTTTAGAGCACTAACTATAATTTTGATGCAAATAAGACCCTCTCATATATGTAATTTCTAAAGGAAATGCTCTAGGTATTACAGTTTTGATTACATCAAGATGACGTCAGGCGTTCCACACTTTTGTAATAAATATAGAATGTTAGCAATCTAGTTGTTCATTGGGATACTGTTGAGAGGCAGAGGCCAGGGGCACGGTCTCTGAAAATTGAAGGCAGGTAGGAGAGTGCAGAGGCAACAATTTGACCACACTGGGCAGGCAGGAAGGGCAGTGGCAGCACAACAGACTATGGAGGGCAGTGGAAAGGGGGGCAGGGGCAACAAACCAACAATACAGGACTGGCAAGAGAGGCTGTGGCAATATAATAGACCATTGTGGGCAGAAGGAAGAGGCAGTGGTAGTGCAACCATACATGCCAACAGACCCGTTTCAGCCAGGAAACGTCCAATGTTTTTAAGCTCAAATGGGCTTTATTTGATCCGTCTCCTGTCTACAATCTCCTCTTTTTCGATGTAACTCAAAGGGGAAAATCAATACCCCAGTTTTTTTTCAAAATCTCCCTCTTACCAATTTCAAAATGTTCGCAAATATGGTACATTGGATCATGGTAGGCAGCAGGAATTGGGGTAGGGACATGGACTCTGATAACAGAGGACAGGAGGGACATGGAGAGGTGCACCAAACTGACCCTACAGGGCAGGCATCAGGGTTTGCAGCAGCACAATACACCACACAGGGCATGCGGGACGGGAGTGCAGCACAACAATCCATAGAAAGCAATAGGGAGGGGACAGGACCATGCACATGGACAACAGAGAACAGAGGGGAAAGAGGCAATGGTAGCTAGCTGACCATAATTGGCAGACAGGAGAGAAAGCTGCAGTATAGCAGATCATAAAGGGCAGGAGGGACAGATCAGGGGCATTACAATGGAACAGACAAGCCAGGAGGGAGGGAATAGGGGTCTGCACATGGAAACAGATGGCTGGGGGCAAGGGGGTAGGGCAGGAGCAGCACGATGACCATGGAGGTCAGGCAGGATGGGCACTAGAAACAAGACACACCATGGAGAGCAACAATGAGGCTATGATGGCATACACACAGACCATGGTGGGAAGGTGGGAGGGGGTCAGGGGCAGCTAGCTGACCACACAGGGAAGGTGGGAGGGGCCATGACAGCACAGAAGACCATGCATGGCATGCAGGAGGGTTAGTGGCAGCACAATGGCTATGATGGGCAAGAAGGACGGTGCAGGGGCATGCACAAAGGACCATGGAGGATAGAAGGGAGGGTCAGGACCTGGGCACAGACAAGAGAGTTCAGGGCAAGGGGCCTCACAACAGACCGCGTGGGGCAGGCAGGAGGAGCAGTTGCAGCACAACAGACCAGGGAGGGCAGAAGGGTGTGGCAGTAAAATGGACCAATGAGGACAGGAGGAAGGGGATAGGGGCATGGCATGTGGACAGGCAGGGTGGAGGTGGCAGGGACAGGTTACAGTCATCTGACAATGCTAGGCAGGTGGGAGGGGAGTGGCAGCTCAACAGAACACTCAGAGTAGATAGGAGTGGTAAGTCCATGGAACATGGTGGGCAAAAAGGATGGAGCAGGGGCATGCACAAAGACATAGGAGGGCAGGGGGAAGGAGAATAGGGGCAGCAAGCTAAGCACAGAGGCTAAGCAGGAGGTCAATGATGGGCCATAGAATTGGGCAATGGAGGGCAGGAGGAGTGGACTGGTACATCATGCTAAATGGAGGGCAGTGGCAGCACATCAGACCATGCATGGCAGGAGGGAGGAGACTACTCCATGGATTCAGACAACAGAGGATAGGGAGGAGGTGGATGGGCCAGCATGCTAACTGTTCAGAGAAGGTGGGTATTAGGAACTTTATTGTTTTTAAAATGTGTGTCTGTGCGAACTACTTAAAATATGAACAAGTATGCAGCATAATCTAATTTTTATTCAAGAAGAAGAGGAGGTTTGTGACTGTGACTCCGGGCTCACTTGGCAGAAGCACACCCTGACCAACAAGGCTTCTTTCTGCTCTTCTGTTTGTTCTTTCTGCACGTTATCCTTCTTCCTGCAATTTTCTTCGTCTTTGAGGACTTCTGTTGCTTCTTTCTGCATTTTTTTTTCTTTCTCTGAGTTTTTCTTCTTTCTTCACATGTCCCATCTCTGTAGGCATAGTTAGAAATAAGCATTTAAAAAACCTTTGACATTCACTGAAAAAACCATAGGTTTCAGGCACGTTATAGTTAGGAATTAGCATTTAAAAAACCTTAGAAATTCACTGAAAAAACCATAGTTTTCAGGGGCGTTATAGTTAGCTGGACTTTTCACTCGTACAAAACCATTGAAATTCCCCCGTTATAGTTAGTTCAGCTAACTATAACTTGCGCGCCCGCAATGCACTGCTGATGACGTCACGTTTTACATCACTCATGACATGGTCAGTGACATCACTCATGACATCACTGATGACATCTCAAATGACATCACTGATGACATCATCCTTGTGCTAGAGTGGCAGACCTCCTCTCCTCCTAATATAACCTTTGATACACACATTCAAAAATAGAAACTAAAATGTTCAAAACAATGGACATACCAATACCAGTTACAACAACCTATTCAGTAATTCTAAGATCCACATACACATCCACTCATTCACCAACAGTCCTATACAGTCACTCATACATGTACTCACTCATATGTACTCATACACCTATACATCCTGTTACACAACACCACTCATCCATAGAGTTAATCACACACATAGTCACTCATGCTAATAAAGAATCAAACATCCATTTACTTGCATATACAGTTATACACACACCACCACACTTACTTCTACAGAAACTTACATATACTTAGTCTTTTAAACAATCACTTATAGAAACACATACTTATTCATACAGGAACTCTTTCAATCTTTCACTCTCACATATACTCACTTATATACACCAAAAGTCACATATACTAGTTTAAAACATATGTAGTTACTCATAAAGACACTATTGAGACAGGCATTCACTCACTAACACACCCATGCACACACCCCTTCACCCATACAGTCCTTTACACATGCTGTCTTCAACACATACAAACAATGAGTCACTCATTCATGCACCTATGCACTACGTAATACCTCCCACCGAACCATACAGACACTCAGACACTGATACTGATACTCAAAAAAACAACTAATAACTTATATAGACACTCATGTAGCTACTTACCAACCCATGCAGCCACTTATACACAAAGTGAGAGACTGATACAGATATTTACATATTTAAACATTACTCACTAAGCCATGTATTCACTAAGATACACTTAATCAGTCAGTTATACAATCAATTTTTCAAAAACAAATCATCCATTTAGACACTTATTTACCCATTTATTCTTCCATCGACCTTGAGATATACATATATAAAACATATGTAATTTTCAGAAAAACACACATTCACTGGATTATGTCATCAGTGATGTCATTTGAAATGTCATCAGTGATGTCACTGACCATGTCATGAGTGATGTAATATGTGATGTCATCAGCAGTGCATTGCGGGCGCGCGAGTTATAGTTAGCTGAACTAACTATAACGGGGGAATTTCAATGGTTTTGTACGAGTGAAAAGTCCAGCTAACTATAACGCTCCTGAAACCTATGTTTTTTTCAGTGTATATATATATATATATATATTACCTACTGGCGGTCGCCAGTAGGTAGTTATAGTTAGGACCACGTTTCCATAGGAAATCCGCAACATTCTATTTTGAATAACTTTGGCGCCGGTCGACGAATCCTCGCGAATTTTTCAAAATAGGTGGGGCGCTACGCTCCGCTCCTACCCTGAAAGTCTCGGGGGATTCGTCAAGCGGGGGCTGAGATAAAAGGGGGGTCCCAAAACGCGTTTTTCCCATGCATTTTTCCATAGGACCTTTAGACACAGCTACAGCCCGAACGGCTGAACAGAATTACTTGAAATTTGGCAGAGAGGTAGTCCTCAGGTCAAGGAAGTGCCTTTTGTAGGTTTGGTGTAAATCTGTTCAGTAGATTCAGAGAAAATAGCCTTTAAATCAATATATATCTTAGCCAGCTTACGGTGCGCTTACGGTGCGCTTACCGTACGCGTACGGTGGCGTGCGCGAGCGCGATTTTGATTGGCTGTTAGATCTTAGTAAACATTCGAATCGGTCGAAACCAGGAAGCGGCAGCCGCCATTTTCTCTCTCGCTCTCTGAGTTGGGCAGCAAAAACGATGCCAAAAAATGTCTAAAGAGGCAGTTTCTTGAGATCCTAACCACCCAGCATTGATATAGGGGTCCCCAAACAACCCCCAAGCCCAAAAAAAAAAATTTTTTTTTTTCGGAAAATCGCCGATTACGCTTACCGTACGCGTACGGTAAAAATTAAAAAAAAAAAAAAATTATCCACACCCTCCTCACCCCGTGTGCAAATGGTGCCCGAAGGGCACAATTTGTGCATGGCTTATTACAGATAAAAAATAAACAAAGATTAAATTTCACAAAGATGCGCATAATATGTCCCCCATGTGCGCACGGTCTGCGAAGCGCATCGTGCGTACATGGCCCATCCCGCATAACGTGGGCACGCGGTGCGCTGAGCGCACCGCGTGACCACCGTGCGTGCACGGCACTAACTGCGTAAAGTGGGCGCGCGGTGCGCGAAGCGCACCGCGTGCTCACTGTGCGCGCACGGTGCGCGCACGGAAAGAACGGCGTTAACTGGGCGCGCACGCCACGAATGGCGTAAAGTAACTTAGCATTTAAAAAAACGTACAAATTCACTGAAAAAACCATAGGTTTCACACACGTTATAGTTAGGAATTAGCATTTAAAAAACCTTGCAAATTCACTGAAAAAACCATAGGTTTCACACATGTTATAGTTAGCTGGACATTTTATTGATAAAAAACCAATGAAATTCCCCCGTTATAGTTAGTGCAGGCAACTATAACTCACGCGACCACAATCTTCTGCTGATGACATATGTGTCTTTATGAAAAAAAAATATTTGTAATATATGTATAGCTAAAATTTAATGGAAGAAGACATGGGCAAATAAGTGTCTAAATACAGTATTAGCATCAGCAGAGGATTGCGGTCGCGTGAGTTATAGTTGCCTGCACTAACTATAACGGGGGAATTTCATTGGTTTTTTATCAATAAAATGTCCAGCTAACTATAACATGTGTGAAACCTATGGTTTTTTCAGTGAATATATATATATATATATACATTTGCAGCCATAACCATACAATTTCATGCTGAAAAGCAGAAAATTAACTGAAGCAGTAATGTTTCTTTTTTCAAACTCAAAAACTGCTGATTTAGGGGCCCAGTATTTATAATGGCAGACTAAGGCAATCCTGAGCCTGCTGTAACGCGCATAAATATAGAACATTTCAGTTGCCAAGTTCAAATACATCTTTGCGTATCACTCCGAGTTGGAACTGAACTGTAACTGTTTCTGGCAATGACAAACTACAGTAGCTGTCAATCCTAGGCTTGGCACAGCAGAATGAAAATTTCCTGCCAAACTCGGCTCCATGCTTGCTGAAGCCTGAAAATGCTAGAGGGCATGCAGAGGTTCAGAATAAAAAGGAGGATTAGCTACAGTGGGATGACATTTTTCGGTATTTGTTCTTTCTCTTTAAGAGTCAGCATAATCTGGAACTGTTTTGCTCACACACATCAACATTATGCAATGAAGAGGATCAAAGTCGGTGACTCTGGTTTCACTTATGACGTCGCCACACACATCATACATTACTATTTCCACAAAACGCAGCTTTGATTTAGAGGCACAAATATATGTTTTCACCGCAGAACTCTCATGCTAACCATGGCCCACTCGTCAGATTCTAGCCGTGTGTAGAATCTTCATAGAAGTTTATATGTGTCAAAAAGATGGTCCACGTGTGTACTGAGCGCGCGCACAGCAGGACGCTTCAGTGCTCGCTCGCTGCAGCCGAGAGAACATGATGGTGTTTGTGCACAAGATGCTGGTAGCGTGAGAACGTGACCGCAGTGTGATCGCTCTTTCACAGTGATACAGACGCACATTAGACGACAGAGATATGTACTCAAACACATATATATTCAACTCCGGGCAAATATTTACCAGAGAAGCTGATCGAATTATTTATTTACAAAAAAAAAACCACTATGTGGCAGATTTACAAGAAGGTGCCGCAGCATGGGACCGCAAGCCCTTTGGCTGCGCCACGCTGCGGCACTTCCGAAGCACAGGGATGCAACATATTTACCATGATATGTCACATTCCTGTGCTCTTCCCTGCGCTGGCGCACAAACTTCTGCCCTGCGCTGGCGCAGGCACCATGGTGGTGCAAGGAAGCCTGCCTCATGGGAAGATTGTTTTTGTGCAGGAAGGGACACCTTCCTGCACAGAACAATCACTACATGCATTTTCTTGTTTCAATGCGTGCTGTAGAATGCAGCACACATTGAAGGAGGAAAAAACGAAGAGAAATTAACACATTTCTCCTTGTTGCTTCTCGCGTAGCATACTCACACATTTCTAGGTTTAGTGCTGCGTGTAAAGGGGACGTATTTACAAGGACAGGAAAAGCCACACAGGGTGGCTTTTCCTGTCCTTGTAAATATGGGGTAGTGTAATGCGCTGCCAGTGCGACAGTAAAAAGTTACGTACTGGCAGCGCAAGGGGCTTGTAAATCTGCCCCTTTGATTCCAACGTATGTAAGATTAAATCTGTTGTAAAAATGTGTTTCACAAATGATTATACCTTGGTTGGTTTCTTCAGTCTCTTGCCGGGACACAGCATCAGCTCCTGTTACTCCTGCATCTGTTCGTACATGCCGCTGTCTGAAATTGCTCTGTGGAAATGACACTAAAGCCCAGATTTACTAAAGCGTTGCGCCGTTGCAAAGCGACGCAATAACGCTTAGATGTTTGCTTCCTAGTACAAAAGGTATTTTATGCTGGAAAGGTTCTCTTTTCTGAGCGTGAAAAGTGGTTTGCATCACCGTGCATCAAGGGGACATCAAGTGGGTGGTCAGAACAAACACCCACAGGTTTTCATGCAAACCTAAATCCACTAAAATAGCCAGACCAGCCTTTGTATAAAAAACAAAAAAGCATAATTGAAAGAAGTGTTTAGAAGCGAAATGTATTCATTTCTAAAAAAAACATGCATTACATGTTTGCTGAATTGCACAACACACATTCAATGCCTGAGATACTTTTGAGTATGTATAAGTATAGAAAGTAGTTCTGGAAGGGTATGCTTCCAGCATAAAACCTATGCCATACAGAGCACACTGTTTCATGGTGCGAGGCTGTACGTCAAGCAAGACAGCCTTACTATAACGTCAGCGAGGGGCATGATAGCAGCAGCCAATCGTAATAGATATAGCTGAGCCCTGTTCTGCCCTCTTGCGCACATGTAGCGCAGCAGGTTTGATTGCTGCATAACATTGCATGCAAATTAGTAAATCTCACGCTAGATCACTATATTACACATTTGTTTTTGATTCTACATAGGTGGTGTGAAAGAAAATTGTCTTTTGTTGTTTGATTGAATATGACAGTGTGTATTAATGAAGAAAAGAATTATTTTAAGAATGTGGGTTATTAATTTAAGGAGGGGGATCACTTCCGAGCCTGATAAGCACAGTTTGGTTATGACAAAACATTATTTTGAGAGAATTTCTGCTCAGCCTCTGGTAGCTTTGTCACAAGCAACAGGCAATCCCCCGAGAAATGCATGTTAAGTTAAACCAACAATTTTAAAGTTAGGAAAGTGTAATATAAAAAAAGAGTAAAAAGCAAAAAGATGACATTTGAAAAAGGGGAACCAGATACATTGGGGTATATTTACAACAGTATGACGGACCGCGGCGTTACTCAAAACTTGCTAACGCCACCCTCCGCCATTCTGAAAACGCGAGGATGCATCATATTTACAAAGATATGGTGCACCCCTGCATTTCCCCTACTGATGGCGCTAAACTAAGCTGCCTAGCACCAATGCAGGCACCCTTGCACCGTAGTGCAAGGGAGGAATGATTGTTAATGTTTAAGGTGTCCCTTCCAGCACATAAACTATCACAAATGGTGATTTGTAACTCCTATGTGTGCTGCTCTATGCAGCACAAATAGAAGTTGCAAATTGTCATTTTTTTTAAATGATGGTTTATTTGCAGGAAGGAACACCTTCCTGCACATAAACAATCATTCATGGTGTTTTGCTTTTTCTATGTGTTGCACAATGCAGGACACATAGAAACAGCAAAAACGAGGAGAAATAAAGCATTTCTCCTCGTTTCACCACGTTAAGACCAGGTATTCCCTGGTTTTAATTTTGGCGATCCCCCATATTTACGCCACCCATGTAAATATGGGGCAGCATCAAAATCAATGGGTGTTGGGGCGGAACGCCCACCGCAACACCCATTGCCCACACCTTTCATGCTAAGTGTAGCGTGAAAGAGTGCCTTATTTACAAGGCTGCATTAAGCCACGTAAAGTGGCTTAACACCGTCTTGTAAATAAGAGGAAGTCGCTATTGCCACAGGAACGTCATCAAAAGTGACATTCCTGTGTCGATCGGGGCTTGTAAATATGCCCCATCATTTTTTAAAGTTTTGAGGCAAAAAGTACCTACAAAAATTAAAGAACCATTTACCTGGATCTGGGTGCAATATCAGGCCCGCTGTAATGGAGCAGAGTTAGGATATATCAAGCTGATTTTGTGGGTCTGAGTTTTTACCCTCTGAATTAGGTCCTAATTTAAGAGTTTGACAGACAGATTACTCTGTCACAAACTTGATGGATACCACTTCAGCCTTATTACTATTGCATTATATCCTGTCACACTTGTAATACGATGGATGGGGTATCCATCAGGTTGTGATAAAGTAACCTAAATTAGACCCTTATTATTTGTTTCTGGGGGTCAATGTCTAGCAGTGGGGCAAGGTCCAATGCTGAAGCCAGCAACAAAACCTCCTAGTTGAATATGCTGTCGTTGAGCTCCAGTTGAAGCCATTGGTTTTAGTGCCAAACTTTCTAAGTAGTTCTAAGCAACAATGGTCCCTAGGAAAGGGTGAACAAAACTGATAAATACAGACCCAGTCAGTACTGTATTAGTTAAACGTGTCCAGCCGGACAGAGGTTCAATGTTTAATTTTCCGCAATTCTTGGAGATATGTACAACACAATATACTGAGAGTGGGACACAAGCCTGCATTCCACCACAGAAACGTAGAAACATACAAAACATATAGGTGCCGATCACGATCCTGCAAAAACCGGGTACGAACCGTCGGACGGAGCACAATCTCCGCCCGACGCGTACCCGGTCGTCAATTTTCACAAACAAGGAATTACGATTCGCACGGGTACACCATCACCGTACGAATCGTAAAAAAGCCCGACCGAACCAAAAAACACCTACCAATGCGATCCGGGAAAGCGCCGACCTGACGTCGGGACGCTCGCAGCCAGCCATTCACGACCCAGGAATCACGATTCGCACCGACGTCACCCCGCACGGTGAATATTTTGCGGCAGCCAAAAACTGCCGGGAAATCAGGACGACGCGAACAAGGACCACCAGTACGCGACGGACAGACAGGACGACGCGAACAAGGAGGACCAGTACGTGACGGACACACAGGACGACGCCACCAAGGAGGACCCGTACGCGACAGGACGACGCGATCAAGGAGGACCCGTACGCGACAGGACGACGCGAGCAAGGAGTACCAGTACGCGACGGACAGACATGGACCCGAACCTACGAGTCATCCCTGCCCTCATAGCAGTACACCTCCTCTACAGGTTACGACGCAGACGCCGCAGAAGGTCAGAATAACTAAGGGAGGGGGGAAAGTGGGGTGGGGTGGGGGTGGCACGACCAGGGCAGGCCACAAAACAACCACATAAGTCACACACCACACATGGCCTGGACATACCTGACTCCCATGCCCTGGTCACCACGAGGGGGTGGGGGCGTGTCCTGATAAGCCAGCGACCGCCACAACGGAAGTCCGTCACCACGCGAACCGGCAACACAACCAGACAGGTACGTCCCGTACCCACGCCTGAAGAGCGTGGGTACGAGTCGGACCACGCCCACACACGTCACCCCAACAATGGCGGGACGGATCGCACCCACGTGGCAAAGGCCTGGGTACGGGCCGCACAAACATCACATAGCGTGGGGACGGATATGTACGGACCCTACCCCCAACCCGTATGCAAGGAGCGTACCCCCCAGCCCAACAGTGTAAGTACGACCCGTACCCCCACCCGCGTATGCATGGAGCGTACCCCCCAGCCCAACAGTGTAAGTACGACCCGTACCCCCACCCGCGTATGCATGGAGCGTACCCCCCATGCCAACAGTGTAAGTACGACCCGTACCCCCACCCGCGTATGCAAGGAGCGTACCCCCCAGCCCAACAGTGTAAGTACGACCCGTACCCCCACCCGCGTATGCATGGAGCGTACCCCCCATGCCAACAGTGTAAGTACGACCCGTACCCCCACCCGCGTATGCAAGGAGCGTACCCCCCAGCCCAACAGTGTAAGTACGACCCGTACCCCCACCCGCGTATGCAAGGAGCGTACCCCCCAGCCCAACAGTGTAAGTACGACCCGTACCCTCACCCGCGTATGCAAGGAGCGTACCCCCCAGCCCAACAGTGTTAGTACGACCCGTACCCCCACCCGCGTATGCATGGAGCGTACCCCCCATGCCAACAGTGTAAGTACGACCCGTACCCCCACCCGCGTATGCAAGGAGCGTACCCCCCAGCCCAACAGTGTAAGTACGACCCGTACCCCCACCCGCGTATGCAAGGAGCGTACCCCCCATGCCAACAGTGTAAGTACGACCCGTACCCCCACCCGCGTATGCAAGGAGCGTACCCCCCAGCCCAACAGTGTAAGTACGACCCGTACCCCCACCCGCGTATGCATGGAGCGTACCCCCCAGCCCAACAGTGTAAGTACGACCCGTACCCCCACCCGCGTATGCATGGAGCGTACCCCCCATGCCAACAGTGTAAGTACAACCCGTACCCCCACCCGCGTATGCATGGAGCGTACCCCCCATGCCAACAGTGTAAGTACGACTCGAACCCTCACCCGCGTATGCAAGGAGCGTACCCCCCAGCCCAACAGTGTAAGTACGACCCGTACCCCCACCCGCGTATGCAAGGAGCGTACCCCCCAGCCCAACAGTGTAAGTACGACCCGTACCCCCACCCGCGTATGCATGGAGCGTACCCCCCATGCCAACAGTGTAAGTACGACTCGAACCCTCACCCGCGTATGCAAGGAGCGTACCCCCCAGCCCAACAGTGTAAGTATGACCCTTACCCCCACCCGCGTATGCAAGGAGCGTACCCCCCAGCCCAACAGTGTAAGTACGACCCATACCCCCACCCGCGTATGCATGGAGCGTACCCCCCATGCCAACAGTGTAAGTACGACTCGAACCCTCACCCGCGTATGCAAGGAGCGTACCCCCAGCCCAACAGTGTAAGTACGACCCGTACCCCCACCCGCGTATGCATGGAGCGTACCCCCACCACACCAGTGTAAGTAGACTCGTACCCTCACCTCGAATGCATTGAGCGTACCCCCACCGTGTATGTTCCAAGCGTACATATCCTGAAATCGGAGGTGTGTGTGCAGAGTCCACCCAGCAGTGCCCTGAGACAGGAGGGGTGTGTGCAGAGTCCTCCCAGCAGTGCCCTGAGACAGGAGGGGTGGGTGCCTATCACTCCCAGCAGTGCCCTGAGACAGGAGGGGTGTGTGCAGAGTCCTCCCAGCAGTGCCCTGAGACAGGAGGGGTGGGTGCCTATCACTCCCAGCAGTGCCCTGAGACAGGAGGGGTGGGTGTGGAGTCCTCCCAGCAGTGCCCTGAGACAGGAGGGGTGTAACACATGTGTGTGAGGCCAGAATTATCCACATGCATACTGGCTACAAGGGAACATGTCCCCATGAACTCATGTCAACAGACTCCACACACAAGTACAGTGATCACCAAGGATGCCACGATTGTTGCAGGTGGACACATGGCCCTGCATGCATGGCCAAAGTAGAAGGGCTCCGTCACACACACAGCTCATGTAGACACAGCTCTGCGCTAAACATTGGGAACACCCTGCAGGGAAGAAAGCTTGGTACACAGAGGAAGGAATACACCCTGGGACAAGTGCACCATGCAGTAACTGCTTACATGAACAAAGAAAGTTAGCCAACACCTTGTGATGGCACACAGATCCCAGGGTCCCACCAATGAGCAGTACACTACTACACATCCCACACACCAAAACCCTTACACACCACCCAAAACCATATAGCAGCCCCACCAACACCAATACCAGCATAGCAGTAGTGTGATAATGAAAATAAAAGTAAGCTTTATTCAGCATGAGCACAATGTCCGTGGATCGCAGGCAGTTCAATCTTCACAAAGCCCATAGGGCAGTCAATGATTCTCAGCTGGATGGGGGACACAGTGGGATGCGTGTCCCCTACCTTGCCTGCACAGTCAAATGGCATCGTCTTCCACACTGGTGAGGGCATCAGGGGGGGGGGAAGCAACAGGCACCGCAGGGACATCAGGGCAAAGGGGCGGCGTTGTGGGTGCAGGGATGGAGGACTCCACCACAGGGGGTGGGGCAGGGCCAAAGGCGGAGGCCAGGATGGCACTACACACCTTTGCAAGGTCCTCCAGGGAGTCCCCTGCACCCGAAGGGACCTCAGGCCCCAAGGAGGGGGGGGGGGGTCAGAGGGATGGGTCGCAGCGCCACTGGGGGAGGGTGGAGACAGGGGGGGAGACTCAACCACCCTGACCGGGGACCTCCTTGACCGCTTGCGTGGTGGTGTAACCGTGGGGCTCAGGGACAGAGCGGCCATGAAGGAGTCCTTGGGGGAGATGTGGCCAGGAGAGCTGAGGGGAGGGGATTTGGAGGGAGTGGACTGGGTGGAATGCGGACTCCCACTATGGCTGCGTGTCACACGTTTGCCCCCCGACCCAGTGGGTGTGCCTACCTCACCCTGTGTGTGCGTGTCAGGAGGAGTGCGGTGGACCTTCCCTGCTGGTGTGGTGCCCGTGTCCGTTGATGTGGGTGCATGCCGACGTCTGGGTGTATGTGGGACAGGCATGGGAGTGGGAAGTGTGGATGGGGCAGGGGTAGGTGGGGGGAGGTCGCGCTGCAGGAGACCCACTGCTGCAGTCAGTGTGGAGTCGATGGACCTCAGCAAGTTGCGTTGGTCAGCCTGCGATGAATGAATGCCCTCCAAGAAAGCCTCGATGTTGGTGAGGGTTTTGCCGTGGGCATGGAGGACATTAAGGATCGCAGCCTGACCAACCTGCAGTTGCCGCTGGATGTCCACGGACTCTGCATTGGCGGCAGCAGTGGAGACAGGGGCAGGGGGTGCGGTACCTGGCAGGAAGGAGACATGCTGTGACCGGGCACGCTGGGAAGGGACACGAGCAAGTGGGAGGCGGCTGATGGAAACTGAGGGGGCGGTGCGAGGTGTTGTTCCGCTGTCAGCTGCTGGTGCAGCCTCCGCCCACTCGGAGACATCGTCCTCGGACCTGTCAGCTTCGTAGTCTGATGTGCCAGTCGACAGGTCCTCGGCCACACTCTCCTCCGCCTCTGTCCCACTCGATGTGCCAGACCCGATGTCACGGCTGGCACTGGTGCTCGGTCCCTCCGCCTGGTCTGTGTCCATGTCTCCCTCTGTGTCCCCCGACGATGCTGTGGGCAGGGTGGAGAGACAGAAATTAATCAGACACCTGTACACATCTGTCACATGAGTCCAATCTACATAGGTAACATTGCATAGCCTGAAAAGGAAGATCCCTAACATCTACTGAACAGGGTACCGATGTAGGGCATGAAACACACAGTTGGTTGAGCCACCATGCCACTGAAATACCATGGAGAGCATGAGACAATAGCTAAAGACAGGAAACGGAGTCTGACATAGCACCCAGGCCCTGGGGACAATCCAGCACTGCATCTGCACCACACAGCGTTGGCGAAAATACCGATGACCAGGGACCATATCCATGAACTTGAGACACATGCTGCATAGGTAATGCTGAAAACATGACCAACATGACTCGGTCACTGCACATTGCGTGTGTGTCCAGACACATCACACACTGCCCAGACCCGGCAAGTGGAAATCAGGATTTGACACATAGGCATTGCCCGCCCCAACAAGACCCTACACGAGGCAAATTGTTGAGACACAGGTGGCACCAACATCTCATAGTCTGGGTGATACACACAGGGGCAGGCAAAAAGCAAGATTGGACGCCAAACAGCCAAGGTGCGCCTGTACAAATAATGAGGTACCAGTGCCCATCCTCAGATGAGTATAACAAGACACACAGGCACTGGCAACTGTGAGTATGAAGAAGGACAATCAGGTCAGGCTGCACAGTGGACACCTGTACAAAATAGCACGTCTATATACATGGTGACAGGGGAGAATGGCACAGAGCACAACCTACGCTGTAGACACTGAGATTGGCCACGTTTATGATGACACATACACCACTGAGGAAAAGGTGCCCCAGGGGACAGTAGTGGGCACGCAACTACATGCTACTGAATGGTAATGACTGCAACACACGTCACCATCCCTGCACTATGTGTATCGCACACTCATGCACATCATGTCACAGGCCACTACATAGGACATGCGCGCTGTAAGGCATGACACATGAGAGACCAACTCCCATGTCTGGAGTCAGCATCAGTGCCAACTGACATGGAACCCACATGCAGTGAACTTGACAGTGCACAGGCAAGGTCCCACAACCTGTTACACACCACCCCCACACATGATGCTACAGTCATTGTTCTCGTGGACAAAGCGCCACCCTACATTACCTTGTGAAGGAGTGACTACACACAGACCAGGGAGCACATTGCAAGGAGGGGAAGGGTGGCAGGGGCACAGCGCTATACTGGGGCAAACAGGATCTGCACAGCACCCTTAAACCCTGCCAGTGAATTCATGCTACTGTGCCCTTACAAATGCCGGTGACACACAACAAACACACATGTACCTACCCCCTTCCGGCTGCTGCATCGCCTGTAAGCGCCTCTCCAGGTCTGGAAAGACCACCGGCAGCACACGCCTGTGGAGGTGGCTCAGACGGCGGCGGCCGCGGTTCTTGTGGCTCTCAGGTGAGTCCCCCAGCAGGAGCCGTGCAATCCTCCGCGTCCAGCACCGGATATCCTGCCAGCGTTTCCTCACCTGGGGCAGGCTCCGCCTCCGACCATCCACACCCCTCACGGCACTGACGGCGGTCAGCCAGATCTGCTCCTTGGCAGTGGCGCCTACCTGTGAGGAGGAACAAGTGACACCACATCAATACACCAGCCACATGTCACAGAGAGACATATGGGTACAAATTAGCTGGTTACAACAAGGCATGTCATGCAGCCAACGCATTGCACCTTTGTCATAGGGACATCATCCCCTGGTGAGGGAAAAAGCAGTACGTGCCACAGTGGGTACACAGGTGGAATGATGGCAATGTCACAATCAATGATCAAGGCTCACACTGTGCATCACACCCACCCCTCCTGTCTCAGGGCACTGCTGTGAGTGATAGGCCCCCACCCCTCCTGTCTCAGGGCACTGCTGTGAGTGATAGGCCCCCACCCCTCCTGTCTCAGGGCACTGCTGGGAGTGATAGGCCCCCACCCCTCCTGTCTCAGGGCACTGCTGGGAGTGATAGGCCCCCACCCCTCCTGTCTCAGGGCACTGCTGGGAGACATCAGGCACCCCCCCCCCCTGGGACCCCCCCGACAGTACATGGCATGTGTGTTACACCTGGACGCAATGGCAGAAGTCACAGTCACAACATAGGGACAGTCTGTGGCAGTGGCCTATGCACTCACCTGATACCCTGGTCGCCCATACAGCATGGAGTACTGTGGGAGGATCACATCCAGCAGAGCCATGTTCTCCTCCAGGGTGAATGGCTGTGTCCTCTCCACAGCCCTTGACATGGTTCCAGGGAATCAGTCGCAGCAGCTGGGTCGATGAATGCAAAGATGTGCAGGCAAGTGCTCCCTCATGGGACCTGGCTGCCTTATATGTGCCCTTCTGCCCAGTCTCATGCACAGGAGTACAGAGTGATTGGTCACTCACATTTGCATCCTATGTTTCCACCAATCACTTCAAACCTAGCAGTCTGTGGGTTCTCTATCGGTTTCATTCTCCTGCATGATGTCAGCCCCACAAACACATTGCAACAAAGTAGAAGAATTCCAACTGACTTCTGCTGTGCACCTTCCAGAACAATTTCGAATTTTGAACTTGGTCTCCATGACAACCAGCATGCATGTAGGCCTTAATACTTGTCCCCTATGTAATTTGGAGCATCACACACAGGTACGATGCGTTTCGGGGCCCTAGGGCACCCCAAATGCATGGCAACGGCCCGTACATGCATGCCTACGCTCTCCATCACTATGGGTCTGCACGCGTATGCGTACTCGTAGTGTTACGGACCGTACACACGCATGTACGCTCTCTATCACTATGGGTCTGCACGCGTATGCGTACCCGTAGTGTTACGGACCGTACACACGCATGTACGCTCTCCATCACTATGGGTCTGCACGCGTATGCGTACCCGTAGTGTTACGGACCGTACACACGCATGTACGCTCTCTATCACTATGGGTCTGCACGCGTATGCGTACCCGTAGTGTTACGGACCGTACACACGCATGTACGCTCTCTATCACTATGGGTCTGCACGCGTATGCGTACCCGTAGTGTTACGGACCGTACACACGCATGTACGCTCTCTATCACTATGGGTCTGCACGCGTATGCGTACTCCTAGTGATAGTGAGCGTACATGCGAGTGTACGGTCCGTACCACTACGGGTACGCATACGCGTGCAGACCCATAGTGATAGTGAGCGTACATGCGTGTGTACGGTCTGTACCACTACGGGTACGCATACGCGTGCAGACCCATAGTGATAGTGAGCGTAGATGCGAGTGTACGGTCCGTACCACTACGGGTACGCATACGCGTGCAGACCCATAGTGATAGTGAGCGTAGATGCGAGTGTACGGTCCGTACCACTACGGGTACGCATACGCGTGCAGACCCATAGTGATAGTGAGCGTAGATGCGAGTGTACGGTCCGTACCACTACGGGTACGCATACGCGTGCAGACCCATAGTGATAGGGCCGTACACACGCATCTACGCTCACTATCACTATGGGTCTGCACGCGTATGCGTACCCGTAGTGCTACGGACCGTACAAATGCCTGTACGCTCGCCATCACGATGGGTACACATACGGCAGCACTCCCACAGTGATTTGGGAACATGCACAGGCCCTCTCAGCAGCAGTACGGCGGTTTTTACACATCACTGTGGTGATAGGCGACACACATATAGGAATAGGGCGGACATACTTGTCCATGGATGGACATACTTGTCCAGGAATGGACATCAAGGCATCGTCTGTGCATTACTACATGTGTGGGGCACAGGTGTCACAGGCTGTGATGTGGAACATGCCTCCTGAGTGGAGAAGGCACCAGATGTATGATGAGATGTGTACATGTGTACTGTGTGAGGGTGCAATGTGTGCCAGGCATGCCCTTGACTCCTTTGACATGTGTGCATGTGGGACTGCGCACTTGGGGTGAGCGTCACTGGCATGGCACGGACACCAACACACGGAAGTGTCCCATGATGCCCGGTACAGGGGTCATGACACATGACTTGTCACTACCCACAGTGCACAATGTGACTATGTCATATATGTGTCCGGGATTTACATCAGGTTGATGTTGTAGCACCCTCAAAAGCTGCAGCCGTTGCAGCAACCAATATGTGGCTGTGTGTAGATTGTCATTGCACACTGTTCCCAACACCATGCCACATGTGTTATCGGATGTGAGGTGCACATGTATGCATGGGACACGGAGTAGCGTGACAAGGCCATGTCAGCAAACTCACAAGGAATGTGTGGTGAGTCATGACATGTGCACCTTCATGGCAAGGTGTGTGGGCTGGACTAGTGTAATGTCATGTGACCTGTGGCTCCAGTGTCCCGCTACCAGTCTCTGCAATCGGCATCACACTTCTGCTGATGTGTGGGTGTATGTCACTCCTGTCTTGCGTCGGGCAGTGCACTTGCACTGGGACACAGCTATTTCCATGGCGTGGCATGGGGAGGTTCTCAATCACCGTGTGTAGCTGGGTCTTGGAAGGAGTGTCACCTTGCATCCATACGTGTCCTGGGCATGTAGCACATGCCTGACTCCCTATGTGGCATGTGTGTATTGCCAGATTTACATGTGCTCAGTAGACATGAGTTGTTCTCGTAGTGCACTCACTCTTCCTTGTCACTTCCAAATTACTGCAGAGCGCCTCCTGTTGCCCGAAGAATTCCAGACTTGGCTACCATGCAGGAGAATGACAGGATCCGGCTCTACCGCTTCACCCAACCGTTGATTCTGGAGCTGACGGCGAGACTGGCACCACACCTGCAACCGCAGCACAGGTATCCTACGGCACTGACACCCCAGCTGAAGGTAATGGCTGCCCTACATTTTCTGGCCACGGGTACCTTCCAAAATACCATAGCTCATGTTGGTGGCATGTCCCAGAGCATGTTCAGCGGTGTGCTGCATGATTTCTTGGAGGCCATGTTGATTCACCTGGATGACTTCATCAAGTTCCCAACCCCTGAACAGATGACTGAGGTCAAGCGTGGATTCTATGCCCTGGGAGGGATGCCCCATGTCATTGGGTCCATAGATGGGACACATGTAGGTTTGGTACCACCACACGCACGGGAGGTGGCGTACCGCAATCGGAAGCACTACCACTCCATCAATGCCCTTGTGGTGTGTCTGTCCAATATGGTGATTTCACATGTCTGTGCTCGTTTCCCAGGATCAGCACACGATGCCTACATCATGAGGCGTAGCGGGATGCCTGATATGATGATGCAGCTGCGCAACGAACGGGCATGTGTTGTTGGTGGGTACAGTCTGTCTGTCCTGTATTCTGTATAGCCGACCAGCACGACCGCTACACCAGTTCTAACGATGTCCATGTGCTTCCCATGTAGGGGACGCTGGCTATCCCAACATGCCTTGGCTGCTGACACCTCTCCGCAACCCCATCACGCCGGCCCAGCTCCGCTATAACACCGCCCATGGCCGGACAAGGCGAGTGATAGAGAGGACGTTTGGCATGCTGAAGAGCCGATTCCGGTGCCTCCACAAGACCGGCGGTGCACTCCCTTATGCCCCGGCGAAGGTCTGCAAGATCTTCATGGTCTGCTGCATGCTGCACAACATGGCAGTTGAAAGAGCTGTGCCACTCATCCTGAATCAACATGACGAGGACCATCCACCCGTGGAGGACGAAGGGCTTGGCAATGGGGCTAGTGATGTGGAGGATGTGGAGCCGCAAGAGGACATCCGGACTCGGCTCATACGCGACTTCTTTGCTTAGTGGTGAGTACCAGGGTCTGAGTGTGCACGCATTGGTCCTCGTGTGGCATGTGTTGCGATGTGTGTCTCCACCGGCATGTATGGCACGTGAGTCAGAGGTGTGTGTGGGTGTGTCACTGGAGTGATGGTGCCAGTGATGGTTGTATTTCCCCAGTCATAATTGTGACCTAGCATGTTGTCATCCATACATGTGTCGAGTAACTGCACATGCAAGTGGCTGTGCTTTTTGTGGCTGACTTCTTGTGTGTCTCTCTTCCCCAGGTACCTGCGCATGCCGTTTGCTGGTTGCATTGTTGTGGCACTGCTATTCCTCATGGATATGACATCGTGGGCTGACTCAGCGTTACAGGCACGGACACGTTTGGAAGTCTCCATGGGGTAAGGGATGCATCTGGGGTGTATTGGGTGTGGCAGTTGTTCACGATGTGTGCACACTGGCCCGGTCGGGGTTTGGTTCCTCTGCAGACATGTGGCATCCCCATGGGACACGACATGCAGCTGGGTACACCTGAATAGATGGGCTGCCTGGTTGTCAGTCATCAGTGATGGGATAGTGGATTGTGATGATGGCATCAATGTGTGTGACACTGCCCTCGGACATATACGGTTAACATTGTCTTGACATGGCGTGGGACTTCCACATCAGCGGATGTATGGTGTATGGCAGGCTCTCCGTGAGCAGCTGTGGGTGTTTAGCTGTTAGCCGACGCTTGTGTGCCAGTTCCCTGGCTATCACGCATTTGTGCTGCAGAAGGGGGGTGCCAGTGTTGGAGCCACATGTTACTCCACATGATGTGTTCATGTGTACTTCAAGTTGCCTCTGCAATCCCAAAAACATGACTAATAAAGGTGTCCCTATGCCTCCAAGGTGCCTCTTCTCAGTCAATGCTGGTGTGTTGGCACGGTGCATCCTGCATGTCTGGCATGGTATTCCCTGATTGTGGCTATGTGTCAATGTTTCGAGTGGCAAGATGCAAGCTGTGTGTGTGTGCTGAGACTGTGTATTGGGCATGATGTCCATGACTGTGTGGGTATTGTGACATGTGCCATCCCCATGCATCCAACGTTGTCCATGACCCCATTCTCTGCATCCACCGGACTCAAGCTTGCAGGACATGGTTCTGCCACCTGTCTACACATACCTGGGTGCCCCCCAGGACACGGGCCAGGATCCCTGACCTCTGCGCATGACTGTTGCTGTACTCAATGTGTCTGTCAGCACGGTTGTTCGGCCACCCCCTCAGCTGGTTCTGACCATCACGGGTGTGTATGGTGCTCCATGTCTGTCTTGCCTAATAAACTGTGACCCATGTGTCCTGTGCCAGACTCAGGCCCCAGGGTGTGGATGGTTGAAGTGAACAGATGACTCAGGCATGTTTAGACTGTACAAGACACATGTTAGGTAATAATGCTACCAGCAGGCATCTACTCTTAATAGTGTGATTTATTATTGGGGGGGGGGGGGACAAAGTGAGGGGCTTTCCGGGATTAGGGAATCCAAAGTTCAGTAGGGGAGTTGGTGTCCTTGCCATTGGAAATCCTCAGAGTCCATGCCACAGTCTTTGTCAACATTGGTCAGCCAGTGACCAGCAGGGCCATGTGGCAGAGAATGTCTCTTGATGCTGTGATGCTGTTGCTCCAGTGGGCCAGGTGTCCTGGGAGATGGTGATGTAGCAGCCACCCTCACGGTCCTTTCCGTGGACGACCCGGCTTCCTGCGGGGAACCTCAGCAGCACGCCGTGACGACGTCTGGGATGCTCCGTCGGATGTTTCCTCCTCCTCCTCATGATCCCTCCCTGTGGGTGGTGATGTTCTCCGCCTTCTGGCACAGGGAGGGTCGGCCATGGTGTCGGCCATCCGACGGAGTTCAGCGTGAATCCCCTGGGACGCCGTCACTTGCTCAGCCTGTCTGTCCTCCATCCTCCGTTGGTGTAGCTGTAGACAGGCTATTAGCTCCGCATGTTGCTGGGCCTGCTGGACCTTGATCCCCTCGAGGACGGACACAACCTGGGCCATGCCCGTGGTGTCCTGCCGGTATGAGTCCAGGATGTTACGGACATGGGAAAATACCGGATCCCCAGCCAACTGGTCAGGCTCGCGCCTCCGCCGTCCTCCACTCCCACCACCCCTGCCCACTTGCGTCTGGCCTGCACTTGTGGGAACATCGGGTCTCCGGGACCCCTGAGGGGTGGCATTGGCGTTGTCGCCTGCCTCCTCCTGGGTGCCCGGGACACCGTGTCCCTCCTGGCGAGCCTGGCTGCATTGTGGTGTTGGGGCAGGGATCCTGGGTGTCTCCTGGGATGTGGCAGGAGTGGGGGTGGTGGTTGGCACGGTTGTACCTGACGCAGGTGCTGCAGGTGGTTGGACACCAGAGGGGCCAGGTCGGTCGGGGTCGTCCGCAGAGTGGTGAGAGTGGTCGCTGCCGGTGGGATCGGTCTCCTGCAGATCCGGGTCCTGTGAGTGTTCCCCCCCAGTGTTGGGGGGTGCAGCACGACGTTGACCTGTGTGTGAGAGAGAAAATGTTAATTTTGATCCATGCAACATCCATGTTTCATCCGTTACAAAGTTGGCACATTTCCTCTTGGAATTAGGATCTGTCTTGCATTCCACTCACAGTGCACTTGTGCATGGGTGTGTCCCTTGGGCACCAATTTGGCCCCTTTAACTATGTGTGGCACAGTCTTACTTGCTGCGTCAAGTGTGACTGCAGTCAGCAGTGGAGTGTGCATGTGTGGCGAGCCATGCATTTGCGCCTTCCTTGTAGCACTGTACATGTGCACATGGAGTGGATCCACACACTTATATGATGCAGGTGGCTCTCCTTGTGCTCGTGTACAGGTTGTGACATGGCCCTGCGTTTTGCCATGATGAAGAGGGGGGGTTCTGGCACTGGCCACCCTTGTCTACATGCACGCAGTCCACCTGCTGACGAGCAGACATTCCCACACACCAAAGGACTGATTTGCTCTCCCTGTGTCTCCCTCCTTCTCTGTCCCCCTCTCCCTCCCTCTCTGTCCCCCTCTCCCTCCCTCTGTGTGTCAGCCTCCTCCCTCTGTCCATCTTCCTGTGTCTCCCTCCCTCTCTGTCCCCCTCTCCCTCCCTCTCTGTCCCCCTCTCCCTCCCTCTGTGTGTCAGCCTCCTCCCTCTGTCCGTCTCCCTCCCTCTCAGTCCCCCTCTCCCTCCCTCTGTGTCCCCCTCTCCCTCCCTCCGTGTGTCACCCTCTGTCACCTTGGCCCAGATTCCTGGGCACACACTGTTAGCAGATCTTTGAGTGGCCCTTGGCCTGTTGATGTGAGTTTGTTTCTGATCTCCAGGCACCCATTTTGTCTGCTGTGTGTCTGTGCGCTGCTGCTGTGGTGGTGTGTGCTGCCACTCTTTCACAATGTTGGCTGTTCATTAGCTGCTGTCATGTGCAAAACAGTGCCTTCACCCCCATGTGTTGATGCAAGGCATCCGCCATTTGCTGGCAAGTCATTCCTGTGTTGGGACACAGTGTTTGTCCAGCTGTGACCTAGGCCATATGGGCAGAGGGCATTGTTGTCTGCTTTGGAGTCGCACTATGTGATTCTTGGTGCCCAGCCTCCCGCCATCCGGGTTACCGTGTCATGTGTTGTTGTCTTCTGTGGCCTGTGACTTGACATTGTCCAGCTGGGTGCATGGGGCATGGTGGCAGCAGTGGCATGTGCCTGCTCATGGAGTGTGGTTGAGTCATGCGATGGCTTGTGGTGGTTGCGTGCCTGTTATTAATTTTGGTTGTGGTTGCAGTTCCCCCCATGTGAGGTGCGTTGTTTGTGTACTCACCCGGGTCTCGGAGTCCTTCTACTCCTTCAACTGCCTCCACCGGCAGTATGGCCATCACCCTCTCCTCCCAGGGATGGTACTGTACGGCTCTGCGGGAGGGCCCTCCTCCGGTGGCGTTGGCCTGGTCGTGTTCCTCCTGCCTCTTGGCTCTGACCCTCCTCCGCAGATCGTACCACCTGTTCTGGCAATCCTGCTTGGTCCTCCTGGTGTCCGCAACAGCATTCACAGCATCGACGATGGTCTGCCACATGGCTGTTTTGGGTGCCTGGCTGGTGCTTCTGACCAATGTTCCAAAGATCTGTGGCTCGACTCTGAGGATTTGATCAACAAGGACCTCCAACTCTCGGTGACTGAACTTTGGATTCTTGGTAGTGGGCATGGTGAGGGATGTGGGTGGGGATGGTGTGGGTGTGGGGGGTGTGTGGATGTTGGGGGGGGTGTGGATGGTTGTGTGTGTGTGTGAATGTGATGAGAGGGTGTTTGTGAGGGTGGTCGTGTGAAGGTGTGCAAGTGTAAGATGTGGTGTTGCTTGTAGTCTGGTTCTGTGGTGTCTGGCAGCAGTGAGTCTGTTGCAAAGGCTCATGGTTTGTGTGTGTGGGCCCTTTTCATTGGTCCATGGGTGGGTGTGGCAGTGTTTGAATTTTGGGTGGGTGTGTTATAAGGAGTGGTGGTGTATTGGGCCTCTGTTTGTTTTTGACAGTTGCAGGTCAGTGATTGTGTTATTTTAGTGGTTGTTGGCCATGTTTAGTGGCTGTGTGCCTTTCGAATGGTGTATTCTTGTGTTGTTTTGTTTTGTCCTTGTTGTGTACGTGCGTTTTGAGCGTGTGTACGGTGTGTACATGGGCCATTTGGTTGTACGATTATGTCCTTGTGTGTGGCTTTGTACGACTCGTACATGCGGTTGTGATGTTGGGGCATGGGGTGCGCTCCGTACTTAGGAGGTTGTGTTGGGGGTGCGCCAGGAACGTACTGGGGTGTAGGTACACGGGGGTATGACACGTACTGGGGTGGGGGTGGGGCTCGAACGTACTGGGGTGTACATAGACGGTGGTACGACACGTACAGGGGTGGGGGGGTGTACATTGACGGTGGTACGACACGTACTGGGGTGGGGGTGTGGCTCGAACGTACTGGGGTGTAGGTACACGGGGGGTACGACACGTACTGGGGTGGGGGTGCGACTGGAACGTACTGGGGTGTACATAGACGGTGGTACGACACGTACAGGGGTGGGGGGGTGTACATTGACGGTGGTACGACACGTACTGGGGTGGGGGGGTGTACATTGACGGTGGTACGACACGTACTGGGGTGGGGGTGTGGCTCGAACGTACTGGGGTGTAGGTACACGGGGGGTACGACACGTACTGGGGTGGGGGTGCGACTGGAACGTACTGGGGTGTACATAGACGGTGGTACGACACGTACAGGGGTGGGGGGGTGTACATTGACGGTGGTACGACACGTACAGGGGTGGGGGGGTGTACATTGACGGTGGTACGACACGTACTGGGGTGGGGGTGCGACTGGAACGTACTGGGGTGTACATAGACGGTGGTACGACACGTACAGGGGTGGGGGGGTGTACATTGACGGTGGTACGACACGTACAGGGGTGGGGGGGTGTACATTGACGGTGGTACGACACGTACTGGGGTGGGGGTGCGACTGGAACGTACTGGGGTGTACATAGACGGTGGTACGACACGTACAGGGGTGGGGGGGTGTACATTGACGGTGGTACGACACGTACTGGGGTGGGGGGGTGTACATTGACGGTGGTACGACACGTACTGGGGTGGGGGTGTGGCTCGAACGTACTGGGGTGTAGGTACACGGGGGGTACGACACGTACTGGGGTGGGGGTGCGACTGGAACGTACTGGGGTGTACATAGACGGTGGTACGACACGTACAGGGGTGGGGGGGTGTACATTGACGGTGGTACGACACGTACAGGGGTGGGGGGGTGTACATTGACGGTGGTACGACACGTACTGGGGTGGGGGTGCGACTGGAACGTACTGGGCTGTAGGTACACGGGGGGTACGACACGTACTGGGGTGGGGGTGCGACTGGAACGTACTGGGGTGTACATAGACGGTGGTACGACACGTACAGGGGTGGGGGGGTGTACATTGACGGTGGTACGACACGTACAGGGGTGGGGGGGTGTACATTGACGGTGGTACGACACGTACTGGGGTGGGGGTGCGACTGGAACGTACTGGGGTGTACATAGACGGTGGTACGACACGTACAGGGGTGGGGGGGTGTACATTGACGGTGGTACGACACGTACTGGGGTGGGGGTACGACTGGAACGTACTGGGGTGTGGGTAGACGGGGCTATGACACGTACTGGGGTGGGGGTGTGGCTCGAACGTACTGGGGTGTAGGTACACGGGGGGTACGACACGTACTGGGGTGGGGGTGCGACTGGAACGTACTGGGGTGTACATAGACGGTGGTACGACACGTACAGGGGTGGGGGGGTGTACATTGACGGTGGTACGACACGTACAGCGGTGGGGGGGTGTACATTGACGGTGGTACGACACGTACTGGGGTGGGGGTGCGACTGGAACGTACTGGGGTGTACATAGACGGTGGTACGACACGTACAGGGGTGGGGGGGTGTACATTGACGGTGGTACGACACGTACTGGGGTGGGGGTACGACTGGAACGTACTGGGGTGTGGGTAGACGGGGCTATGACACGTACTGGGGTGGGGGTGTGGCTCGAACGTACTGGGGTGTAGGTACACGGGGGGTACGACACGTACTGGGGTGGGGGTGCGACTGGAACGTACTGGGGTGTACATAGACGGTGGTACGACACGTACAGGGGTGGGGGGGTGTACATTGACGGTGGTACGACACGTACTGGGGTGGGGGTACGACTGGAACGTACTGGGGTGTACCTAGACGGGTGGGGGTATACATATACGGGGGGTACGTGTCGGACGTACGGGGGCTGGGGGGAGTGTTGGGCGCGTATGCGGGCACATGTCTCCATGGTTGCTATGGGTGTTCGGTGCGGACGGTGTTTTTTCCATACGGTTGTACGCTCGGACACACGGGATGGATCGTGATTCCTCGGTCGGACTTGGATTTTTACGTTTGTAAGGTAAATCGTCCGAGGACGTGTCGGACACATTTTCCGACCCGAGGACGTGTGGGGAATGATTCCCAGTGCGGTTCGTATGGACTTTTTACCATGCGAATCGTGATTGCCAGTTCGTACGGCACTTGTACGATTCGTACGGTAATAAGACCCGATACGAGTCGCACGGGGGAATTTTTTACCGGATCGTGATCGGCACCATAGTCTGGGAAACATTAAAGCAAGGCTCAGGCAACGCTCACGGTTTGTTCTCTGGAGAAAAATTCACAGTTATAGGTAAACAAATCACAAGGAACACCTCTACATGACAAATAGTAACATCATAGTGTATGTATGAGGTGTTTTTAGGGTGTCGACGGCGTTTCTGTCCAGGAGACAAATGTGTGGATCATCTTCAGGACATTAAATAAGCATGCCTCAATTATAGGTGCCTTAAATTATGTGGAATTATACATCGGTGAGTAAGGGTAGCGGAAATGTCCTCAATGGGAGTGGCGGAGGTAGAGGTTGCGATGTAAAGTTAGGAATTTAGCGTGATGCATCAATTGTTGAATCAGAAAAAGAGCCACAGGAGTATGCTCTGTGGGTGTGATGGCCTTTAGCCGTAGGTTACGGCATGATGCCTCAGGGGATCAATGTCCGTAGATGCAGGGGCCCCTGAGGACGTTTCTGTAGTGGAATGCAGGGTTGTGTCCCACTCTCAGTATATTGTCTTGTACATATCTCCAAGAAGGGACCATTGTTGCTTAGAATAACTGATTTCCAAGGTTCCAGGTAGACTTAATTTGGGTACCCCTTGTTGTTTAAAAAGAAACTCTCTAAGTAGGGCAAAGTTTAATTTTGAAGCTTCCTAGGCTGGGATGGGGTTGCGGCCTCAACTCGAGCCAAGGTTTTCCCTTTATAGTTAGGGCCTGATATACAAACAACAAATTTACTGATTCTTAGATTGCAATTCATACTGAATCATACTTTAGGAAACACTAAAGTTGATTTACAAAAGATTACCCTATGCAAAAAGTGATTTGGAACCATTCTCCAGTTCAGGAGGTGAATTTACCTGGAACCGAAGAGCACAGAAAGAGTTTGCCTTCCAGCATAGCCATTTCTCTTTTGAAGATGGCAAGCCACAGGAGGAGGTGGGGAGGAAGCGCAAAAGACAATTTAGTGATGCTGAGCTGGAGATTCTGATTGAAGAGTAAGTGGGTGAACATGACAGCCTATTTGGAAAAGGCTGCCATAAAAAGCAGATATGGACCATGAAAACAAATAACTGACCAATAGATCGGTGGAAGAAATCTGCAAGAGGTGGTGTGACCTCCTCTTCTGTACAAAGGAGAAGTTAGCAAGCAAAAGGAAGGAGGCATCAGCTACGAGAGGAGACCACAGTAATAAACCATCACCCACCCCTATGGATGAGATGATCAAATCCTCCTTGCTGCCAGAAGCCATGTCTAATGCCTAAACATTACAAAATACATACACTCATTATTTAGTAAAAAAATAATAACACTGTTAGATGATTTAAATGAAGGGTAGACAACATTGTTAGAAAAATGTATTTCAGCTTTTCTAGGGTTGTATACAATATATTGTCGGTAATGTAGTACAACAGTAAAAAGCCAAACATTCAGAAAACAAATGCTCATTTAAATTTGATGGTTTTTGCCACTTCAAAAATATTAATAATTGAACCAAACAAAAAAGCAATTAGTATCAATATGACCATTGGTACTTTTTACAAATAAAAATCATTATAAGTAAATATTTGTTTTTACCTTCTCCAGCTCACTCCACTAAAAATATATAAAACTTGAAACTGATGAAAAAAGGTGTGATATCATGTCAAACTGAAGTTGAACATGCAGCAACTGTGATAAACATTCCAACAGACACAGAAGCAGTCAGTTCGATACTACTATTATATTAGAGTAGACTATATATGTTGCCGCGTTTGGCAGAAAATGAAGATCAAAGCATGCCATCAGTACCTGTAGTGCTTTGAGACAGATGGAAAGGCCTGTAAGACAGGCCGGAAGAAAGGTGATGCAAAATATCCATGAGTCGTCAACTACTCCTGCTCATTCTCATTCGCTAGAGCAATCCATGCTCAAAATGCAACGCAAGTACCACACATCAACTTCTGAAATAGGTAGAAGGTAGTAGGATTAGATTGAATCATTTTAGATGGCAATGAGGTTAAGAAAATGGCTTTTAAGGACTTGACTAGGGCTATTGAACATCTGGCTACACTAATGGCTCAGGATTAGGTATCACATGGGCGCCAACAAAGACACATGAAAATGTGCAACTTTTGGGGATTTCTGTGGAAAGGTTGGCTATGGAGACATTAACTATTTGTTGATGAACAGCCAACATACAGGTTGAATTATTACACTACAGACCCTTGCACAAATTACATCTAAGCTAGAGGAAATGCACACCGCTAAAGCAGTAAATACACCAAGGTCTGTTTGGAAAACTGAGGAGGTCTCAAGTGTGAGGAACAAGTCATTTAGTGAGACTGCCACATCTAGGAGAAATAGAAGCCTGAGTGAGGAATGATAAGGGCCACCCTGCATTCGTTTCGAAGACCAAATACTGGACGTCAAAGTCGCAATCCGTAAGCAAAGCTATAACAATGTGCATTTTGTTTTATTTACTTTGTTTAATAGAAACAACATTTGTTTGTAAAAAAGTAACATTCTTTAGTTGGCAGTTAGATAACATAACCTGTGAATAAACTAGAAAAATAATGGTCACTCGTTTGAACCTTTGCTGTAATGGATTTCTTACTGAATACATTGGAATCACCTTACAAATAGCTGTTTGTCACATCTTTTCGGCATGCATGTCCTTCAGCAGCTCTTGTAGCATCAGGTTCTGGATGTGGAAAGCGAGGGTGAATTTCATCATTCTCCTCTTCAGAATCATCACTTCCTTCTTCAATGGGTAGACTCCTGTGTACAGCTTGGTTGTGTAGCATAGATCATATGGCTATAATCTTGCAATGCATTGCAGGATCATACTGCAGGGCTCCCGACACTTTTATGGAGACATCTAAATCTCCATTTAAGAAGCACAAATGTTGTCTCTATAACTTTCCTTGTTAGTTTGTTAGTTTGTGGGCAGTCATAATTCAGGGCCTTAAGGAATATGTGCAGTCACTTGAAATTTAACAAAGCTGCATTAGTCTTTATAGCATATGAAATTTAAGAACATAAGTTTACATAAGAATAGTAATTATCTAACAGGCAGGCCTCTCCAAAATCTCCTCTGGATAATCGCTCATACAGTTCACAGTGTCTAAGTATGTAAGAGTTATGCCTGCTCCCAGTGTATCATAGATCTGTCATCATATATTTTGCATTACATACTACTTGTATGTTTATAGAATACTGGCTCCTACCTTTATGCTACACATTCTCTGTATCCGGTGGTAGACAAATTAAAATTTGTGTACCGACTACACAACCAGGCACTTGTGGGAAATGTGCTATTGCATAAACTCTGATTTTGGTAGTTTCCAACTCTGCAGGGGTGGTAGGAAAAGAAAGTGGGAACTTTCTCTAATCAACATCGCCTCTATAAAATGATGGAAAATCCAGCATAATGCATTTAGGTGAAATTCCATCTGCTACAACCACAGAGCATTGGTAGCTACAAGAAGCTCCAGGTGCAAGCTAAGCAAAGTTTGTAAATGAGTAGGTAGTGCTACACTGCGTAGTGTAGGCCCGCCTAATATAGGGCTGTCAGTAATTTAAAATAACCTGTTTGGTAAACCTGTATCTGGCATAAACCTCCTCATCAGATGTTCAAATAAATTTACCCTCTGCCTGATTATCATTTCTCTCTTCCTTTTCCTCTTTTGAGCTCACAGAATCCACATCCTCCTCATGACAACATAGGGAGCAGCCATTGAGAAACGTTGGCAGGTTATTTTGAACCACTTTTACACTTTGCAATTGGGTACCAGCTGTTTGAAAACCAAAGTATTTTGCAACATGCAAAATGGTTTGTTTTGCCAAATTTCCTAATTGCCAACGCTTTAGATATCAAAATAGCGGCTCACAAATAAGAAATTACAATTAATATGATAAAGTGTGCAAATTAAAAAAAAACACTAATTTAGAGAGTCTTTGTATATCAACTACAGCCTATTTTGCGGTCTAGAACCAGTTTACGACTGGTTACCGACATGCAAAACATAAGTACATCAGACCCTGCATCACTTCGTTGATTTACAAATCTTAAAGAAAGTGCGGTGACAATAAAATGGTGATATTTACTGGTCTAACTCCAGTCCCACAAACACTGTGTTAAAGCTATAAATTGGTGGGGTAGAATAACTTTTTTTAAGCCCTTTTCGTCGTGCATCGCAGCGTACTTAGCTTTTCCGGCACTTTTTGGCTCCCGTAAAAAAATAGCCGCGCGGAGTGCTGTAGGTACGAATCGTACTTGCTGGTCCGTAAAACGCTGCCTGACTCCGTGCGGACGTCGCGTACGCGCTGTCCAGGATCAGAATAGTAGGTATTTTTTAGCCGTACGGTGTTTTTTACGATTCGTACGGAAATGGTATTTCTGTACGAATCCTACTTGCTGGTTTGTAAGGTGGATTTCCCGGGTACGAGTCGTATGGAGAATACGCTCTGTACGACCATTCGTACCCAGGTTTTACAGGATCGGAATCGGCACCTTAATGTTATATCTCTAGCCTAGCAATATTTGGAGAAACTGTATAATTTAAATGAGACAGATTTACCATTTTAGCTTCAATCCTACGAGCAGTCAGAAAGTAACCTAAATTAGGGAGGGTTGTGTAACTTATTATAACTCCAATACAATGTATAAATCAAGGCGGTGAGATTTACTACTGTAATTCCAGTTAAAGAAAAATTGGGGAAGGTGAATAATATAATTGTGGTGAGATGTACTGTTCTAATTTTATTCTCACAAACACTGGGGATAGTGCATTAATAGAGTGGGAGACAGAATAACTATTCTAACTTTAGTACAACAATTTGTATAGTCTTCAAAGGTGATGTGGGATTAAAATATTTTACTCCTACTCTATTATTAAAACACATTTTTGAAAAAAATGTGGGGTGATGTTGTGTGAAGTATATTTGCAACAGAATATTGTTTTTTACAGTTACAGTTTTCATGTAATATACTTTTATGTTAAACAAATACCCCTAATATAATGCATGATAAAATAAATGAACCACAAATCAAACTCAACAATATGGTCAATATAACAGATACATTAATTTTAACATTTTATTTAAAATGTAAATTCTGTCATTAATTACACGCCTTTCTAAAAAAAAATTAATTACATTTAAACACAAAGATAATGTATGAAAAAACTGAAAATAAAAATAACATTATAACACCAATTAACCAAAGACCCAGTAAACAACTTAACCCTTAGCTGAAGCAATTCCCAAAAAAGAACCTCCCCCAAATGTACTGTTTGAAAAACAACAAACAGAAAATTTACATATGAGCCACTCCTAAAAAATTCACACCCATCAAATCTCCATTTAAGCAGCAAAAACTGCAGGATTGATAAACAACCTAAGTATGCACCACAAAATAAATAAACCCAATGTTTTAGAACAAGTGTAAACATATTTAAAGTGTAACTAAAAATGTAAATACATTTTTAGCCGTTTAAAATAAAAGAGTATGTATAAAAAACCAATTAGATTATACAATAACCAGGGGTGCCAAAAAGAGGTCAAGCAAGATGGCCACATTTCTATGATGCTACAGCAATCACGGCCTACATCCTGCATAATCCTTGGCCACCCTACCCTCAGAATCCTTTAAATCTGAGAAGCTCCCTATTTTGATGAATGTAAGACTGAAAGAATGGCCCCCGAAGATCTTCAGACAATACACAACCCTCCCGAAGCCCACGGCCTCTGAATGGCCAACCTGGGGATCTTTGTACATGATGGAACTTTTCTGGTGAGTGCACCCAGTGGCCCGGGGACCTTGAGAGAGGGAGGTGTAGCGTATGGTATGGTCTGCACTGTAGCACAGCTGGGATGGGGCTGCTGAAGGTCTGGTGTGGCCTTAAGAGTGAAGCGGAGGTACTGCTCCAGGTGGCCACACGGTAGGGCTAATTTAATGGGTCCAGTGACACCAATCAACATGCCAGCAAGAGACAAAACTGCCCACATTTGGGGACTACTGTGCAGTGGCAGGGCCTGCAGATTTTTGCGTACCCTGTTAGTCTGCTCGTGCCTCCCCCTGGCATTCTGACCTTGAGACAACCACACTGGAGGGGGATAGGCTGGATCGCAACACCATCCATATTGGGAACTGCTGATTCCCCATTCTGTGACATAAAGACTTTCAGGGTATTGATTGGACACCGATTACTTTGTATGATAGCCAAATAAGGAGTGGGGTGGCCACATATCAGACAACACTGCCAAGCGGGCACGCTTTAGCGAATGTAGGCGATTGCTTGGCTGAGCCAGAGAACTAACCCACCTGCATGGAAAAATGGGGATGTCCAAAGCCAAACAGGCAGAAGTCCAGTTCAAGTCCTGTCAATGCTCCGCATGCTAATGCTGCTGCCCCCCAAGCTCCAAGAGCAGAATACCTTAAGTGAAGAGCAGAAAAAAAGATACAACATAGGAGCCATCCTCTGCACCATGCAGGCCAGTCTGGTCTTGATCAAGTTCATAATGGATGGGATCAGTACTAGTATGGACATAATTTCACGCAAACTGGAAAAACATGATGGTAGGTTTCAAGAGGCTGAGCAATGCATTTCCAATGCAGTGGATGACTTAGGGAAAAAGAGCGAATCAATGCTCAACATGGAAAAGGTCTTGAAAGTAATAGCAGTGAAAAACAAAGATCTAGAAGTGCACTCCCGCTGAAATAACATTTAAATATTGAGAATGCCGGAATCCACAAATACTGATACAGCGAGTAAATGCTGCCATCCCTTTTTGCTATTGATGCCTTCTCTAAGATGTTGATAATAAAGAGAGCACATAGATCGTTAATGACCAGGCCGCCATTGGTAGCTTCTGCATGCTCCATTATTGTTTGCCTATTGAACTACAGACCCAGTAAAACACCCTCCAACTGGCCTGAGAGATGGGTTCTCTGGTCCTTGAGGGTGACTCCATATCTCTCGTCCCAGATTTCACAGTTGCTGTGCAAATTATAGCCAATCAAGTAGAAGCTCCAGTGAGCGAAAATTCCATATGCAATGCTCTATCTGGCAAGACTACTCATCTTTTTGCTGATGGAGGCACCACATCTTTTAAACTCCACAGCAAGTCCAGAGTTCCAATGTAATTGGCTAAACGCAGACTTGAGAAGGAGCACATCTCTAATGGTGTCTTGAACCTCATCCCTGTTGGTGGACCCTGACTGAGAAAATGAGGAATGCCTGTTCCTTCCTCTACGGCTGTGCTCGCTCCCTCGGAATTACCTTCCTGATGCTCACCGCTGACCTCTCGCCCTGCTTCAACTAAAAGCCCTACCTTATCTGACCCTTATGCCTATCTTACTCAACAAGGTGGCAGGGCCTGAATACCCCTGTGCTGCCTATGTGACAGCTCTCATCTATCATGGAGACTTTATGATACTAGGAGTGAAATGCCAACAACACACTGCTCTTTTTGATACTGCAACAGGAATGGAGACACACCATGGACACCCAGATTTCCTTGGACGAAGTTGTTCTGGCACTGAAAGAAAGTAAGGGGGGAAAAGCCCCAGGGCCCAACGGGATCCCTATTGATCTGTTTAAATTCAAGACCGAGCTCTGGGGCCCTATCCTCACCTTGCTTTTTAAAGCTTGCCAAGCCCAGGGCTTTTTACCTACTTGGCCCGAGTCGCTTATTGTCCTGATTTTTAAGAAGGGTGACCGCAACAACCCAGCGCATTACAGGCCCATTTCTCTTTTGGATTGTCTGATTAAGGTTGCTGGCAGCATGCTTTTAGGACACCTACAGGATTGGGCAGAAACATATAACAGAAACAAATAATATCCTCTCTGACTTACAGTACGGGTTTAGGGCGGAGCTGGGAACGGTAGACCAGGCAATACATTTAGCTCTATTAATCGGCAATTATGAAAGGTGGTAATTTGTTTTTAGTTTTTGTTGATTTACCTTCCGCATTTGATTTGGTAGCGCACAATAATTTATGGGAAATCAGGGCCAATATGGGCATGGATGACACAATTGTGAACTTCCTTAGAGATCTGTATGCGCAAGGCAGAAGCAGAGTACGTTATGGCCTCAATGGTACTTGTACTGAGCCATTTAAAATAGGAAGAGGGGTGCGCCAGGGATGCGTAATGGCCCCCTTCTTATTTAACCTCTACATCAACAGCCTAGGGGATACTCTGGCAATGGAATTTACCCCAGGTGGGACATCAGCCTATACCAGCATTATTTTACGCCGATGATGCAGTGTTAATGGCTCACACTCCCATCGCCCTGCAGCGTCTGGTGGATGAATTCGCTCAATACATGCGAAACCTTGGGCTAAAAATCACCATAGCCAAAACCTTTGCCATGAAGATCGGAAAGACGGCCACGCATTGCCGTGACATTATTATTGAGGGTTCCACCATTCAGTTTACACAGTCTTTTTCATATTTGGGCATTGTTTTTAATCAATAAGGGTATTGGCAAGGGGCAATTAAATCAAGGCGACTTCATTTTATGAAAACTATAATGGCCCTTTTAAGTTTTGCCAGAAAAGCTTGGCTTTAAACACCCAAAGGAGCTGATGACAATCTACAATGCTAAGTGTAGATCCTCTGCTATGTATGGGGCTGAGCTATGGGGGCATGGAAAGATTGATGCATTACAGCTTGAAGAAAATGTCTTTCTTAGGTCTCTCCTTGCTCTCCCGAAAAGTAGCCCAACGTATGTGTGTCACACCGAACTAGGTGCCCCCTACATAGCAGACCTGATTAGAATCCAGCCAGACCTGTTATGGCATAAAATATGGTCATCTCTACATACTACTTTTAATCGAGCCATAATCGCCAACTGCCAAAAATCCCTAAATGTTTTTAATTTCCCTTGGCTCAAATATGTGCATAACGTTTTAATAAATCTTGGTTATCCTGGATATTTTACTCTCCCCGAGAGCCTGGCCAATGTGCAGAGGAAAGCCTTGAATCTGAAATGTATTTCATTTTTGGAAGAAATCAGATTAGCATCTGAAATCTGTAAACCAACCGTGAAGAGGAATCAAATGCTCTTGACTAGTTTTCATATGCAACCATATCTGGCCATTGTCTATAATCCTCGTCATAGGTTTGTGCTTACCTGTTTCCGGCTGGATATCTTCCACCATTTAATTAGCTTTCCTACGGCTAACAACTGGTCACCTGACATTGGGAACTACACGTGTGATGACATCTCACCTCAGAACACCATGCATACAGTGCTTTTCTGTAAACACTTCTCAAGGTTGAGACAGAAATTCATTAAACCCTTGCTATCAGAGTTGGGTTTCAGATTTTGTCGCCCGGCATATATGTATCTGCAAATAATGGCAAATATCTTTACTTGTATAGTAATGTCACGTTTCCTGCTGGCTGTCATCACCTATAGGAAGAAGCTGTAAATAGTAAACATATGATTGTGCTGTGATGTCAGTCTTTGTAATATTTTGAGCTTCTTGTTTTTTATACGGAAGAATTTTGCACTTTGCTTTAAAACTGTATTTAAAAAAAAAAAAGTTTTTTCATGGATGAAATATGTAGCTTATATGATTCACTTTGTGACTTCGAATAAAGCTTACTTTGATTGATTGACTGGTTTTGAGGGTCAATGCCTAGCTCTCTGCCCTACCCCTAGAGGTATAATCACAAATAACAGGCACACACTATCTCTGTTAAATTGTTGCTCAGGTTTACTACATCTAGGTGGGTTCTATGTCCTGGTGGGTTTTGGCCATCAGCATGGGAGTGGGGAGTGAGAGTACAATGCATTGTCGTTGACTGTTGATATTTATCATCTTGGCATCTGTACAAAGCACTCCACAAGAACATGAGAGGTGCACTTTATGGAAAATACTGTCAGGGTTATTTATTCTCGCCCACCAATCTGATGTCGATCTTAACTCCCCCTAATCAGGAACAACGTTAGGTTACATGATGTGGAATGTATGGGATCATAAGACCCTCTGCAAGAAGAGGCCAGTCCTTTCATATATTTCGTCTTTCATATCTTGACCGCCAGTAGGTCCAAGTGGCGCTCGTGCAGAAGACCCACATGGATCTCTTCTCCTCATACTCTTCGTACTCAAGAGGAGTGGTAATCTTATTAAAATGGAGAGTCCCAATACGCCCGTTGGGAAAAATGGTAGACAACCAGGGTCGATATACCATCACCTGGGGGAGAATGGGTTTATCCTTGATTACTATACTTAACTGCTATGGCCCGAACAACGATGACCCAAAACTCTTTAATGGCATCTGCAGGAAGATCCTCTCGATTGAACCACACTCCCTACTGTGGGGAGGCAATTTTAATTGTACATTTTAAAAACACCTAGATAGATCTCAGGTGCCCTCTAGCTATAAAAATGTAGCATTCAATCTTTCACAGGCAACAATCACTGAGCATTGCCTAGTCGATATTTGGAGAGCCAGAAACACCCGTACTCAGGAGGGTATTTTCTACTCCAGGATACACTGAAGCTGGTCATGGATAGACCATTTGCTGGTATCCCAGGGAGCAGTCAGTAGCTTACATGGTGCACACCCTTTTGGATCACTTACCTGTGCTGCTGAGGCTCGAGGTGCCCAATGGACTCACAATGGGATGATTGTGGCGCCTCTCCCTCGAAGTACTGCTTAGCTCAGTCCTCACTGCAGAACTGCAGACCAAGATCACAGATTCTTCTGCCGTAATAAGGGTACAGCTAGCTCAGTGGGCATAGTTTGGGAGGCATTTAAGATAACTATACAAGGTCACTATATCACTAAACAAAATTGTATAGGGTGGTCACTCAGAGGCCATTTGAAACAAATAGCAAATTAACTGAAATCCTTGGAAATACATTTGAATGTTGTGAACAACGTGGGCACCATGGGTGAAATTAGAAACAAGATCACAGATAATTAAGAGGTGGCCCTCCGGGAATGTAAGTATAGAGCGAGATATGCACATGCACTTGTGTATGGAGAAGGGGGCAGACCAGTAAGATCATTGGCAGTCATGATACAATCCCCTAGAGCTGCTGAGCTGCAAATAACATCCTAATAATAGAGGACCTACTGGGGAAAACCTGCAGTGAACCAGCATGTTATGTTATGTTATGTTAAAGGAGGTTTATAAAGCGCATGTTCACCAGACGGTTTCTTGGCGCTAAGGACGGACGGCAGCGGTTACAAAATAGGGATTGGATTTTCAATTGTACGCCTGGGAGAATAACCAGGTCTTAAGTAGATTCCTGAACTTGGTATAAGATTCAGCGGAACGCAAATTAAAAGGAAGAGAGTTCCAAAACTGGGGGGGCTAGGATCGTGTATCTAAGACCTCCATGTTTTTTACGTTGAAAAGAGTGGGAGACCAGTACGTAGGTCACGAGAGGGGGTGTACCGTTGAATATTGGAGGCAATGAAGACGGGCCCGCGTCCTGAAAGGGCTTTATAGATGATACAGCCCAGCTTAAACAGAGAGCGTTGGAGTAGAGGGAGCCAATGAAGGCTTTGGAGCAAGGGACACACATGCCGATGTTTAGGCTGACCAAGGATAAGCCTGGAAGCCTGATTCTGGACCAATTGCAACCAGTGTAGCTGGTAGGCCTGTATACCGGCATACAGAGAGTTTGCGTAGTCAATACGCAAGATGACCAAGGCGAGAACCACTTGGGTCAGAGCTGCGGTGGAAAGAAATCTGCTGATTTTCCGAATTCTGCGGAGATGGAAAAAACAAGCGGAGACCACCGAGGTGATCTGAGCCTTCATGGTTAAATCATGGCTAATGATAATGCCCAGACTTTTTACAGAGCTGACTGGAAGGGGGGGCTTCCTAGTGGTGATGGCCAAAAGTTGGAATTCCAGGTATTATCCCGCCCGCCAGTAAGAATCAGCTCCGTTTTGTCTGGGTTTAACTTAAGCTGGTTGGTATTCATCCAATCCCTGATGAAGTTCATAGTAGATTGGAAGCTAGATACAGATTGTGGTACTTTGAAATTTGGGACCACGTGGGAGGCAGGGCACTACCCCTGTCTATCCCGGTATTAGCGAACCGCGAATGGTCAATGCGGTATGTACAAGTGCTTTGTATAACGTTTTATTGATAAATGCACTTTATATACGATTTTACATTAACTTCGTGGGTTCCATCTTGGAGCGGTGGCCATCTTATGGTTGCCCTCACATAGGCTACACATTGCGAACGAATACCGGCCTTTAGATCACATGTGCTTTCTATTTGACTTCTCTGTGACCTGTGCAGCTTGGCTCCGCTGCCCCAGGTCAGTCCGGTCTCACGTGCTCCCCGTCCTACGGCCACCTGTGATTAGCATCAGGGTTTGACACACCATAAAGCCTTTTCATCCCACACAAGCCTCCGGCTAATCTCTTTCACACCTGACTTTTCCTGCTTTATGGCTTGTTTTACAAACAGGAGATGCCCGTGTTTATTGGGGTCTGTTGATATCTGATGTGGCATCTGAGCCTCGCTGGGTAAATAATTGTGGGCTGGCTAAACTGGAATGTGGGATGGTCATCATGACTCTACCTTTTTGTTTGTAATGGATACATGTAGATGGGTGAGCAGTCTAAATATCGAGTTTTAAATGTCGACCTACAAGTATATCGAGTTGTAAATATCGTAGGTAAAGAATATCGAAGTCAAGAATATCGATGGACAGAATATCGACCCCAAGGTAAGTATTATCGAAGTTAATAATATCAAAGTCATTAATATAGATGTAAGTAATATCGTAATCAAAAATTTCGATGTCAAGAATATCGATATTTTATTAGTGTAATGTATTTTAATATGTATTTTATTTGTATGTGAAAGATTATTGTAATGTATTTTAATACATTTAAAAAAAAATGTTTAGAGATTAATCATTATTTAAAATATAATTTAGCGTTTTAGTATCAGAGCAGGTTGTGGGTTTATAGGGGAATAGGGTGGGAAGTAATTTAATTATAATTAATTAATTAATATGTATTGTTTAATTGGTATTTATGATTAATTAATTGTTAATTAATTACTAATTGTTAATTAAATATATTAATTGATTAATTAATTGTTAATTAATTATTAATTGTAAATTAATTGTATTAATTGGTTAATTATATAAGTTATAATTAGTTTAATATTAATATTTCTTTATTGGTATTGTTAATTAATTAATTGTTAATTACCAATTAATTGGTGATTTAATTTTATTAAGTGATTAATTGATGCTTAAATAATTATGTGCATTTTTATGTGTAGTGGGTTGTGGGTTTATAGGGGAATAGGGTGGGATGTAATTAATAATTACTGATAATTTTTAATTATTTGTAATTAATATTAATTATTTGTTAATTAATTATTAATTGGTAATTAATTGTTATTAGTACGTTAAATATAGTAAATATAAATAATTTATTATTTCATGTTGTTTGTTGTTATTGCTAATTAATGTATTGTTAAATAATAATTAATTTGTGAATAATTGTAATTTGGTAGTTAATATGTATAAATTTGTAAATAATAAGTATATTAATTATAAAGAATGTATTATTAATTGTAAATGATAGATAAACTGATATTTAAATGTATTGTGTATTTTGTATGTGTAGTGTGTTGTGTGTTAAAGGGGGAATAGTGTGGGATTTAATTTAAAGTTATTTATATAAATATTTATTTTAAATAATTGGTATTTAATAATACATATTTTGTAAATTAATTATTAAAATGCTATTTTTTTATAACTAATTATTTAATTGGTTATTATGTTTATAGAATCCCTATGCTATCCAGTGCTTTCCCAACTGTTTTACTATCTGGAGTTGGAATAGTAATTTTTAACCCTACGCTATCCAGCGCTTTCCCTAGTGTTTCACTTACTGGAGTGGGAATAGTAATTTGTACCCCTACGCTATCCAGCGTTTTCACTACTGTTGCACTCTCTGGAGTGGGAATAGTAATTTTTACTCCTACGCTATCCAACGCTTTCCCTTCTGTTGGACTCACTGGAGTGGGAATAGTAATTTTTACCCTTACGCTATCCAACGCTTTCCCTACTATTGCACTCTCTGGAGTTGGAATAGTAATTTTTACCCCTACGCTATCCAACGCTTTCCCTACTGTTGCACTCTTTGGAGTTGGAATAGTAATTTTTACCCCTACGCTATCCAGCGCTTTCTCTACTGTTTCACTTACTGGAGTGGGAATAGTAATTTGTACCCCTATGCTATCCAACGCTTTCCCTACTGTTGCACTCTCTGGAGTTGGAATAGTAATTTTTACCCCTACGCTATCCAGCGCTTTCCCTACTGTTTCACTTACTGGAGTGGGAATAGTAATTTGTACCCCTACGCTATCCAGCATTTTCACTACTGTTGCACTCTCTGGAGTGGGAATAGTAAATTTTACCCCTACGCTATCCAACGCTTTCCCTACTGTTGGATTCACTGGAGTGGTAATAGTAATTTTTACTCCTACGCTATCCAACGTTTTCTCTACTATTGCACTCTCTGGAGTTGGAATAGTAATTCTTTTCCCTACGCTATCCAACACTTTCCCTACTGTTGCACTCTCTGGAGTGGGAATAGTAATTTTTACCCTTACGCTATCCAACGCTTTCCCTACTATTGCACTCTCTGGAGTTGGAATAGTAATTTTTACCCCTACGCTATCCAACGCTTTCCCTACTGTTGCACTCTTTGGAGTTGGAATAGTAATTTTTACCCCCTACGCTATCCAGCGCTTTCCCTACTGTTTCACTTACTGGAGTGGGAATAGTAATTTGTACCCCTACACTATCCAACGCTTTCCCTACTGTTGCACTCTCTGGAGTTGGAATAGTAATTTTTACCCCTACGCTATCCAGCGCTTTCCCTACTGTTGCACTCTTTGGAGTTGGAGTAGTAATTTTTACCCCTACGCTATCCAACGTTTTCCCTACTGTTGCACTCTCTGGAGTGGGAATAGTAATTTTTACCTTTACGCTATCCAACGCTTTCCCTACTATTGCACTCTCTGGAGTTGGAATAGTAATTTTAACCCTACGCTATCCAACGCTTTCCCTACTGTTGCACTCTTTGGAGTTGGAATAGTAATTTTTACCCCTACGCTATCCAGCGCTTTCCCTACTGTTTCACTTACTGGAGTGGGAATAGTAATTTGTACCCCTACGCTATCCAACGCTTTCCCTACTGTTGCACTCTCTGGAGTTGGAATAGTAACTTTTTACCCCTACGCTATCCAGCGCTTTCCCTACTGTTGCACTCTTTGGAGTTGGAATAGTAATTTTTACCCCTACGCTATCCAACGTTTTCCCTACTGTTGCACTCTCTGGAGTGGGAATAGTAATTTTTACCTTTACGTTATCCAACGCTTTCCCTACTATTGCACTCTCTGGAGTTGGAATAGTAATTTTAACCCTACGCTATCCAACGCTTTCCCTACTGTTGCATTCTTTGGAGGTGGAATAGTAATTTTTACCCCTACGGTATCCAACATTTTCCTTATTGTTGTTTTTTTTGGAGTTGGACTAGTAGTTTTATTGTGTCTGATATTTCATATGTTTTGTATATTTTTTGCTATTGTAATATATCATTTATAATAAAAATTAATCACATTAAAAATATTGATTTTTATTTGCTATATGTAATTATTAAATATTTATTAATGTTATTATTTTATGTGTATAGATGTATTGGTAATTTTTAAAAACATTTAATAATTTATACGTTAGAGAAATTATTAGTAAAATTATTTATTCAGTAAGTATATATATTATAAATTATATGTACATGTTTAATTAAAGTTTTATTAAATTATATATATTAATTATACATTTTAAATATTATACAATATATTTAATTATGTTTATTTAATTTCTAAGTATAATTTGGTTTATTTTACATATATTTTTAAAGTAAAAGAAAAACGATATTTTTAATAACGATATTTTTGACATCGATATTTAATTTTCGATATTTTTGTACTTACCATGTTGTAGATAGGATGTCGATATTCTTGACATCGATATTTTTGTTGCGATATATTTGTAGGTCGATATTCTGTCTGTCGAAATTATGTCATACAACCATGTAGATGACCATTTCGTAAAACAAGGAATGTATGCCTGAAGCATGATATTTTGTATTTAAGGAGAAGCCCGTTTCTGTAACTTTAAGCAGTCTCCTGAGAACATACATTGTGTTGTACTTCTCGGATACCTGTAATTGGTCTGCAGCCAATAAATCGATCCTTGACTTCACCTAGAAGACAGTGGTGCCGATCACGATCCGGTAAAAAACTTCCCCCGTGCGACTCGTATCGGGTCTTATTACCGTACGAATCGTACAAGTGCCGTACGAACTGGCAATCACGATTCGCATGGTAAAAAGTCCATACGAACCGCACTGGGAATCATTCCCCACACGTCCTCGGGTCGGAAAATTTGTCCGACACGTCCTCGGACGATTTACCTTACAAACGTAAAAATCCAAGTCCGACCGAGGAATCACGATCCATCCCGTGCGTCCGAGCGTACAACCGTATGGAAAAAACACCGTCCGCACCGAACACCCATAGCAACCATGGAGACATGTGCCCGCATACGCGCCCAACACTCCCCCCAGCCCCCGTACGTCCGACACGTACCCCCCGTATATGTATACCCCCACCCGTCTAGGTACACCCCAGTACGTTCCAGTCGTACCCCCACCCCAGTACGTGTCGTACCACCGTCAATGTACACCCCCCACCCCTGTACGTGTCGTACCACCGTCTATATACACCCCAGTACGTTCCAGTCGCACCCCCACCCCAGTACGTGTCGTAACCCCCGTGTACCTACACCCCAGTACGTTCGAGCCACACCCCCACCCCAGTACGTGTCATAGCCCCGTCTACCCACACCCCAGTACGTTCCAGTCGTACCCCCACCCCAGTACGTGTCGTACCACCGTCAATGTACACCCCCCCACCCCTGTACGTGTCGTACCACCGTCTATGTACACCCCAGTACGTTCCAGTCGCACCCCCACCCCAGTACGTGTCGTACCACCGTCAATGTACACCCCCCCACCCCTGTACGTGTCGTACCACCGTCAATGTACACCCCCCCACCCCTGTACGTGTCGTACCACCGTCAATGTACACCCCCCCACCCCTGTACGTGTCGTACCACCGTCAATGTACACCCCCCCACCCCTGTACGTGTCGTACCACCGTCTATGTACACCCCAGTACGTTCCAGTCGCACCCCCACCCCAGTACGTGTCGTACCCCCCGTGTACCTACACCCCAGTACGTTCGAGCCACACCCCCACCCCAGTACGTGTCGTACCACCGTCAATGTACACCCCCCCACCCCAGTACGTGTCGTACCACCGTCAATGTACACCCCCCCACCCCTGTACGTGTCGTACCACCGTCTATGTACACCCCAGTACGTTCCAGTCGCACCCCCACCCCAGTACGTGTCGTACCCCCCGTGTACCTACACCCCAGTACGTTCGAGCCACACCCCCACCCCAGTACGTGTCGTACCACCGTCTATGTACACCCCAGTACGTTCCAGTCGCACCCCCACCCCAGTACGTGTTGTACCACCGTCAATGTACACCCCCCCACCCCTGTACGTGTCGTACCACCGTCAATGTACACCCCCCCACCCCTGTACGTGTCGTACCACCGTCTATGTACACCCCAGTACGTTCCAGTCGCACCCCAACCCCAGTACGTGTCGTACCCCCCATGTACCTACACCCCAGTACGTTCGAGCCACACCCCCACCCCAGTACGTGTCGTACCACCGTCAATGTACACCCCCCCACCCCAGTACGTGTCGTACCACCGTCAATGTACACCCCCCCACCCCTGTACGTGTCGTACCACCGTCTATGTACACCCCAGTACGTTCCAGTCGCACCCCCACCCCAGTACGTGTCGTACCCCCGTGTACCTACACCCCAGTACATTCGAGCCACACCCCCACCCCAGTACGTGTCGTACCACCGTCAATGTACACCCCCCCACCCCTGTACGTGTCGTACCACCGTCTATGTACACCCCAGTACGTTCCAGTCGCACCCCCACCCCAGTACGTGTCGTACCCCCCGTGTACCTACACCCCAGTACGTTCGAGCCACACCCCCACCCCAGTACGTGTCGTACCTCCGTCTATGTACACCCCAGTACGTTCCAGTCGCACCCCCACCCCAGTACGTGTCGTACCACCGTCAATGTACACACCCCACCCCTGTACGTGTCGTACCACCGTCAATGTACACCCCCCCACCCCTGTACGTGTCGTACCACCGTCTATGTACACCCCAGTACGTTCCAGTCGCACCCCCACCCCAGTACGTGTCGTACCCCCCGTGTACCTACACCCCAGTACGTTCGAGCCACACCCCCACCCCAGTACGTGTCGTACCACCGTCAATGTACACCCCCCACCCCAGTACGTGTCGTACCACCGTCAATGTACACCCCCCCACCCCTGTACGTGTCGTACCACCGTCTATGTACACCCCAGTACGTTCCAGTCGCACCCCCACCCCAGTACGTGTCGTACCCCCCGTGTACCTACACCCCAGTACGTTCGAGCCACACCCCCACCCCAGTACGTGTCGTACCACCGTCAATGTACACCCCCCACCCCTGTACGTGTCGTACCACCGTCTATGTACACCCCAGTACGTTCCAGTCGCACTCCCACCCCAGTACGTGTCGTACCCCCCGTGTACCTACACCCCAGTACGTTCGAGCCACACCCCCACCCCAGTACGTGTCGTACCACCGTCAATGTATACCCCCCCACCCCTGTACGTGTCGTACCACCGTCTATGTACACCCCAGTACGTTCCAGTCGCACCCCCACCCCAGTACGTGTCGTACCCCCCGTGTACCTACACCCCAGTACGTTCGAGCCACACCCCCACCCCAGTACGTGTCGTACCACCGTCAATGTACACCCCCCCACCCCTGTACGTGTCGTACCACCGTCTATGTACACCCCAGTACGTTCGAGCCCCACCCCCACCCCAGTACGTGTCATACCCCCGTGTACCTACACCCCAGTACGTTCCTGGCGCACCCCCAACACAACCTCCTAAGTACGGAGCGCACCCCATGCCCCAACATCACAACCGCATGTACGAGTCGTACAAAGCCACACACAAGGACATAATCGTACAACCAAATGGCCCATGTACACACCGTACACACGCTCAAAACGCACGTACGCAACAAGGACAAAACAAAACAACACAAGAATACACCATTCGAAAGGCACACAGCCACTAAACATGGCCAACAACCACTAAAATAACACAATCACTGACCTGCAACTGTCAAAAACAAACAGAGGCCCAATACACCACCACTCCTTATAACACACCCACCCAAAATTCAAACACTGCCACACCCACCCATGGACCAATGAAAAGGGCCCACACACACAAACCATGAGCCTTTGCAACAGACTCACTGCTGCCAGACACCACAGAACCAGACTACAAGCAACACCACATCTTACACTTGCACACCTTCACACGACCACCCTCACAAACACCCTCTCATCACATTCACACACACACACAACCATCCACACCCCCCCAACATCCACACACCCCCCACACCCACACCATCCCCACCCACATCCCTCACCATGCCCACTACCAAGAATCCAAAGTTCAGTCACCGAGAGTTGGAGGTCCTTGTTGATCAAATCCTCAGAGTCGAGCCACAGATCTTTGGAACATTGGTCAGAAGCACCAGCCAGGCAGCCAAAACAGCCATGTGGCAGACCATCGTCGATGCTGTGAATGCTGTTGCGGACACCAGGAGGACCAAGCAGGATTGCCAGAACAGGTGGTACGATCTGCGGAGGAGGGTCAGAGCCAAGAGGCAGGAGGAACACGACCAGGCCAACGCCACCGGAGGAGGGCCCTCCCGCAGAGCCGTACAGTACCATCCCTGGGAGGAGAGGGTGATGGCCATACTGCCGGTGGAGGCAGTTGAAGGAGTAGAAGGACTCCGAGACCCGGGTGAGTACACAAACAACGCACCTCACATGGGGGGAACTGCAACCACAACCAAAATTAATAACAGGCACGCAACCACCACAAGCCATCGCATGACTCAACCACACTCCATGAGCAGGCACATGCCACTGCTGCCACCATGCCCCATGCACCCAGCTGGACAATGTCAAGTCACAGGCCACAGAAGACAACAACACATGACACGGTAACCCGGATGGCGGGAGGCTGGGCACCAAGAATCACATAGTGCGACTCCAAAGCAGACAACAATGCCCTCTGCCCATATGGCCTAGGTCACAGCTAGACAAACACTGTGTCCCAACACAGGAATGACTTGCCAGCAAATGGCGGACGCCTTGCATCAACACATGGGGGTGAAGGCACTGTTTTGCACATGACAGCAGCTAATGAACAGCCAACATTGTGAAAGAGTGGCAGCACACACCACCACAGCAGCAGCGCACAGACACACAGCAGACAAAATGGGTGCCTGGAGATCAGAAACAAACTCACATCAACAGGCCAAGGGCCACTCCAAGATCTGCTAACAGTGTGTGCCCAGGAATCTGGGCCAAGGTGACAGAGGGTGACACACGGAGGGAGGGAGAGGGGGACACAGAGGGAGGGAGAGGGGGACTGAGAGGGAGGGAGACGGACAGAGGGAGGAGGCTGACACACAGAGGGAGGGAGAGGGGGACAGAGAGGGAGGGAGAGGGGGACAGAGAGGGAGGGAGACACAGGAAGATGGACAGAGGGAGGAGGCTGACACACAGAGGGAGGGAGAGGGGGACATAGAGGGAGGGAGAGTCGGACAGAGAAGGAGGGAGACACAGGGAGAGCAAATCAGTCCTTTAGTGTGTGGGAATGTCTGCTCGTCAGCAGGTGGACTGCGTGCATGTAGACAAGGGTGGCCAGTGCCAGAACCCCCCCTCTTCATCATGGCAAAACGCAGGGCCATGTCACAACCTGTACACGAGCACAAGGAGAGCCACCTGCATCATATAAGTGTGTGGATCCACTCCATGTGCACATGTACAGTGCTACAAGGAAGGCGCAAATGCATGGCTCGCCACACATGCACACTCCACTGCTGACTGCAGTCACACTTGACGCAGCAAGTAAGACTGTGCCACACATAGTTAAAGGGGCCAAATTGGTGCCCAAGGGACACACCCATGCACAAGTGCACTGTGAGTGGAATGCAAGACAGATCCTAATTCCAAGAGGAAATGTGCCAACTTTGTAACGGATGAAACATGGATGTTGCATGGATCAAAATTAACATTTTCTCTCTCACACACAGGTCAACGTCGTGCTGCACCCCCCAACACTGGGGGGGAACACTCACAGGACCCGGATCTGCAGGAGACCGATCCCACCGGCAGCGACCACTCTCACCACTCTGCGGACGACCCCGACCGACCTGGCCCCTCTGGTGTCCAACCACCTGCAGCACCTGCGTCAGGTACAACCGTGCCAACCACCACCCCCACTCCTGCCACATCCCAGGAGACACCCAGGATCCCTGCCCCAACACCACAATGCAGCCAGGCTCGCCAGGAGGGACACGGTGTCCCGGGCACCCAGGAGGAGGCAGGCGACAACGCCAATGCCACCCCTCAGGGGTCCCGGAGACCCGATGTTCCCACAAGTGCAGGCCAGACGCAAGTGGGCAGGGGTGGTGGGAGTGGAGGACGGCGGAGGCGCGAGCCTGACCAGTTGGCTGGGGATCCGGTATTTTCCCATGTCCGTAACATCCTGGACTCATACCGGCAGGACACCACGGGCATGGCCCAGGTTGTGTCCGTCCTCGAGGGGATCAAGGTCCAGCAGGCCCAGCAACATGCGGAGCTAATAGCCTGTCTACAGCTACACCAACGGAGGATGGAGGACAGACAGGCTGAGCAAGTGACGGCGTCCCAGGGGATTCACGCTGAACTCCGTCGGATGGCCGACACCATGGCCGACCCTCCCTGTGCCAGAAGGCGGAGAACATCACCACCCACAGGGAGGGATCATGAGGAGGAGGAGGAAACATCCGACGGAGCATCCCAGACGTCGTCACGGCGTGCTGCTGAGGTTCCCCGCAGGAAGCCGGGTCGTCCACGGAAAGGACCGTGAGGGTGGCTGCTACATCACCATCTCCCAGGACACCTGGCCTGGCACCTGGCCCACTGGAGCAACAGCATCACAGCATCAAGAGACATTCTCTGCCACATGGCCCTGCTGGTCACTGGCTGACCAATGTTGACAAAGACTGTGGCATGGACTCTGAGGATTTCCAATGGCAAGGACACCAACTCCCCTACTGAACTTTGGATTCCCTAATCCCGGAAAGCCCCTCACTTTGTCCCCCCCCCCAATAATAAATCACACTATTAAGAGTAGATGCCTGCTGGTAGCATTATTACCTAACATGTGTCTTGTACAGTCTAAACATGCCTGAGTCATCTGTTCACTTCAACCATCCACACCCTGGGGCCTGAGTCTGGCACAGGACACATGGGTCACAGTTTATTAGGCAAGACAGACATGGAGCACCATACACACCCGTGATGGTCAGAACCAGCTGAGGGGGTGGCCGAACAACCGTGCTGACAGACACATTGAGTACAGCAACAGTCATGCGCAGAGGTCAGGGATCCTGGCCCGTGTCCTGGGGGGCACCCAGGTATGTGTAGACAGGTGGCAGAACCATGTCCTGCAAGCTTGAGTCCGGTGGATGCAGAGAATGGGGTCATGGACAACGTTGGATGCATGGGGATGGCACATGTCACAATACCCACACAGTCATGGACATCATGCCCAATACACAGTCTCAGCACACACACACAGCTTGCATCTTGCCACTCGAAACATTGACACATAGCCACAATCAGGGAATACCATGCCAGACATGCAGGATGCACCGTGCCAACACACCAGCATTGACTGAGAAGAGGCACCTTGGAGGCATAGGGACACCTTTATTAGTCATGTTTTTGGGATTGCAGAGGCAACTTGAAGTACACATGAACACATCATGTGGAGTAACATGTGGCTCCAACACTGGCACCCCCCTTCTGCAGCACAAATGCGTGATAGCCAGGGAACTGGCACACAAGCGTCGGCTAACAGCTAAACACCCACAGCTGCTCACGGAGAGCCTGCCATACACCATACATCCGCTGATGTGGAAGTCCCACGCCATGTCAAGACAATGTTAACCGTATATGTCCGAGGGCAGTGTCACACACATTGATGCCATCATCACAATCCACTATCCCATCACTGATGATTGACAACCAGGCAGCCCATCTATTCAGGTGTACCCAGCTGCATGTCGTGTCCCATGGGGATGCCACATGTCTGCAGAGGAACCAAACCCCGACCGGGCCAGTGTGCACACATCGTGAACAACTGCCACACCCAATACACCCCAGATGCATCCCTTACCCCATGGAGACTTCCAAACGTGTCCGTGCCTGTAACGCTGAGTCAGCCCACGATGTCATATCCATGAGGAATAGCAGTGCCACAACAATGCAACCAGCAAACGGCATGCGCAGGTACCTGGGGAAGAGAGACACACAAGAAGTCAGCCACAAAAAGCACAGCCACTTGCATGTGCAGTTACTCGACACATGTATGGATGACAACATGCTAGGTCACAATTATGACTGGGGAAATACTACCATCACTGCCACCATCACTCCAGTGACACACCCACACACACCTCTGACCCACGTGCCATACATGCAGGTGGAGACACACATCACAACGCATGCCACACGGGGACCAATGCGTGCACACTCAGACCCTGGTACTCACCACTAAGCAAAGAAGTCGCGTATGAGCCGAGTCCGGATGTCCTCTTGTGGCTCCACATCCTCCACATCACTAGCCCCATTGCCAAGCCCTTCGTCCTCCACGGGTGGATGGTCCTCGTCATGTTGATTCAGGATGAGTGGCACAGCTCTTTCAACTGCCATGTTGTGCAGCATGCAGCAGACCATGAAGATCTTGCAGACCTTCGCCGGGGCATAAGGGAGTGCACCGCCGGTCTTGTGGAGGCACCGGAATCGGCTCTTCAGCATGCCAAACGTCCTCTCTATCACTCGCCTTGTCCGGCCATGGGCGGTGTTATAGCGGAGCTGGGCCGGCGTGATGGGGTTGCGGAGAGGTGTCAGCAGCCAAGGCATGTTGGGATAGCCAGCGTCCCCTACATGGGAAGCACATGGACATCGTTAGAACTGGTGTAGCTGTCGTGCTGGTCGGCTATACAGAATACAGGACAGACAGACTGTACCCACCAACAACACATGCCCGTTCGTTGCGCAGCTGCATCATCATATCAGGCATCCCGCTACGCCTCATGATGTAGGCATCGTGTGCTGATCCTGGGAAACGAGCACAGACATGTGAAATCACCATATTGGACAGACACACCACAAGGGCATTGATGGAGTGGTAGTGCTTCCGATTGCGGTACGCCACCTCCCGTGCGTGTGGTGGTACCAAACCTACATGTGTCCCATCTATGGACCCAATGACATGGGGCATCCCTCCCAGGGCATAGAATCCACGCTTGACCTCAGTCATCTGTTCAGGGGTTGGGAACTTGATGAAGTCATCCAGGTGAATCAACATGGCCTCCAAGAAATCATGCAGCACACCGCTGAACATGCTCTGGGACATGCCACCAACATGAGCTATGGTATTTTGGAAGGTACCCGTGGCCAGAAAATGTAGGGCAGCCATTACCTTCAGCTGGGGTGTCAGTGCCGTAGGATACCTGTGCTGCGGTTGCAGGTGTGGTGCCAGTCTCGCCGTCAGCTCCAGAATCAACGGTTGGGTGAAGCGGTAGAGCCGGATCCTGTCATTCTCCTGCATGGTAGCCAAGTCTGGAATTCTTCGGGCAACAGGAGGCGCTCTGCAGTAATTTGGAAGTGACAAGGAAGAGTGAGTGCACTACGAGAACAACTCATGTCTACTGAGCACATGTAAATCTGGCAATACACACATGCCACATAGGGAGTCAGGCATGTGCTACATGCCCAGGACACGTATGGATGCAAGGTGACACTCCTTCCAAGACCCAGCTACACACGGTGATTGAGAACCTCCCCATGCCACGCCATGGAAATAGCTGTGTCCCAGTGCAAGTGCACTGCCCGACGCAAGACAGGAGTGACATACACCCACACATCAGCAGAAGTGTGATGCCGATTGCAGAGACTGGTAGCGGGACACTGGAGCCACAGGTCACATGACATTACACTAGTCCAGCCCACACACCTTGCCATGAAGGTGCACATGTCATGACTCACCACACATTCCTTGTGAGTTTGCTGACATGGCCTTGTCACGCTACTCCGTGTCCCATGCATACATGTGCACCTCACATCCGATAACACATGTGGCATGGTGTTGGGAACAGTGTGCAATGACAATCTACACACAGCCACATGTTGGTTGCTGCAACGGCTGCAGCTTTTGAGGGTGCTACAACATCAACCTGATGTAAATCCCGGACACATATATGACATAGTCACATTGTGCACTGTGGGTAGTGACAAGTCATGTGTCATGACCCCTGTACCGGGCATCATGGGACACTTCCGTGTGTTGGTGTCCGTGCCATGCCAGTGACGCTCACCCCAAGTGCGCAGTCCCACATGCACACATGTCAAAGGAGTCAAGGGCATGCCTGGCACACATTGCACCCTCACACAGTACACATGTACACATCTCATCATACATCTGGTGCCTTCTCCACTCAGGAGGCATGTTCCACATCACAGCCTGTGACACCTGTGCCCCACACATGTAGTAATGCACAGACGATGCCTTGATGTCCATTCCTGGACAAGTATGTCCATCCATGGACAAGTATGTCCGCCCTATTCCTACATGTGTGTCGCCTATCACCACAGTGATGTGTAAAAACCGCCGTACTGCTGCTGAGAGGGCCTGTGCATGTTCCCAAATCACTGTGGGAGTGCTGCCGTATGTGTACCCATCGTGATGGCGAGCGTACAGGCATTTGTACGGTCCGTAGCACTACGGGTATGCATACGCGTGCAGACCCATAGTGATAGTGAGCGTAGATGCGTGTGTACGGCCCTATCACTATGGGTCTGCACGCGTATGCGTACCCGTAGTGGTACGGACCGTACACTCGCATCTACGCTCACTATCACTATGGGTCTACACGCGTATGCGTACCCGTAGTGGTACGGACCGTACACTCGCATCTACGCTCACTATCACTATGGGTCTGCACGCGTATGCGTACCCGTAGTGGTACGGACCGTACACTCGCATCTACGCTCACTATCACTATGGGTCTGCACGCGTATGCGTACCCGTAGTGGTACGGACCGTACACTTGCATCTACGCTCACTATCACTATGGGTCTGCACGCGTATGCGTACCCGTAGTGGTACGGACCGTACACTCGCATCTACGCTCACTATCACTATGGGTCTGCACGCGTATGCGTACCCGTAGTGGTACGGACCGTACACTCGCATCTACGCTCACTATCACTATGGGTCTGCACGCGTATGCGTACCCGTAGTGGTACGGACCGTACACACGCATGTACGCTCACTATCACTATGGGTCTGCACGCGTATGCGTACCCGTAGTGGTACGGACCGTACACTCGCATGTACGCTCACTATCACTAGGAGTACGCATACGCTTGCAGACCCATAGTGATAGAGAGCGTACATGCGTGTGTACGGTCCGTAACACTACGGGTACGCATACGCGTGCAGACCCATAGTGATGGAGAGCGTAGGCATGCATGTACGGGCCGTTGCCATGCATTTGGGGTGCCCTAGGGCCCCGAAACGCATCGTACCTGTGTGTGATGCTCCAAATTACATAGGGGACAAGTATTAAGGCCTACATGCATGCTGGTTGTCATGGAGACCAAGTTCAAAATTCGAAATTGTTCTGGAAGGTGCACAGCAGAAGTCAGTTGGAATTCTTCTACTTTTTTGCAATGTGTTTGTGGGGCTGACATCATGCAGGAGAATGAAACCGATAGAGAACCCACAGACTGCTAGGTTTGAAGTGATTGGTGGAAACATAGGATGCAAATGTGAGTGACCAATCACTCTGTACTCCTGTGCATGAGACTGGGCAGAAGGGCACATATAAGGCAGCCAGGTCCCATGAGGGAGCACTTGCCTGCACATCTTTGCATTCGTAGACCCAGCTGCTGCGACTGATTCCCTGGAACCATGTCAAGGGCTGTGGAGAGGACACAGCCATTCACCCTGGAGGAGAACATGGCTCTGCTGGATGTGATCCTCCCACAGTACTCCATGCTGTATGGGCGACCAGGGTATCAGGTGAGTGCATAGGCCACTGCCACAGACTGTCCCTATGTTGTGACTGTGACTTCTGCCATTGCGTCCAGGTGTAACACACATGCCATGTACTGTCGGGGGGTCCCAGGGGGGGGGTGCCTGATGTCTCCCAGCAGTGCCCTGAGACAGGAGGGGTGGGGGCCTATCACTCCCAGCAGTGCCCTGAGACAGGAGGGGTGGGGGCCTATCACTCACAGCAGTGCCCTGAGACAGGAGGGGTGGGGGCCTATCACTCACAGCAGTGCCCTGAGACAGGAGGGGTGGGGGCCTATCACTCCCAGCAGTGCCCTGAGACAGGAGGGGTGGGGGCCTATCACTCACAGCAGTGCCCTGAGACAGGAGGGGTGGGTGTGATGCACAGTGTGAGCCTTGATCATTGATTGTGACATTGCCATCATTCCACCTGTGTACCCACTGTGGCACGTACTGCTTTTTCACTCACCAGGGGATGATGTCCCTATGACAAAGGTGCAATGCGTTGGCTGCATGACATGCCTTGTTGTAACCAGCTAATTTGTACCCATATGTCTCTCTGTGACATGTGGCTGGTGTATTGATGTGGTGTCACTTGTTCCTCCTCACAGGTAGGCGCCACTGCCAAGGAGCAGATCTGGCTGACCGCCGTCAGTGCCGTGAGGGGTGTGGATGGTCGGAGGCGGAGCCTGCCCCAGGTGAGGAAACGCTGGCAGGATATCCGGTGCTGGACGCGGAGGATTGCACGGCTCCTGCTGGGGGACTCACCTGAGAGCCACAAGAACCGCGGCCGCCGCCGTCTGAGCCACCTCCACAGGCGTGTGCTGCCGGTGGTCTTTCCAGACCTGGAGAGGCGCTTACAGGCGATGCAGCAGCCGGAAGGGGTAGGTACATGTGTGTTTGTTGTGTGTCACCGGCATTTGTAAGGGCACAGTAGCATGAATTCACTGGCAGGGTTTAAGGGTGCTGTGCAGATCCTGTTTGCCCCAGTATAGCGCTGTGCCCCTGCCACCCTTCCCCTCCTTGCAATGTGCTCCCTGGTCTGTGTGTAGTCACTCCTTCACAAGGTAATGTAGGGTGGCGCTTTGTCCACGAGAACAATGACTGTAGCATCATGTGTGGGGGTGGTGTGTAACAGGTTGTGGGACCTTGCCTGTGCACTGTCAAGTTCACTGCATGTGGGTTCCATGTCAGTTGGCACTGATGCTGACTCCAGACATGGGAGTTGGTCTCTCATGTGTCATGCCTTACAGCGCGCATGTCCTATGTAGTGGCCTGTGACATGATGTGCATGAGTGTGCGATACACATAGTGCAGGGATGGTGACGTGTGTTGCAGTCATTACCATTCAGTAGCATGTAGTTGCGTGCCCACTACTGTCCCCTGGGGCACCTTTTCCTCAGTGGTGTATGTGTCATCATAAACGTGGCCAATCTCAGTGTCTACAGCGTAGGTTGTGCTCTGTGCCATTGTCCCCTGTCACCATGTATATAGACGTGCTATTTTGTAAAGGTGTCCACTGTGCAGCCTGACCTGATTGTCCTTCTTCATACTCACAGTTGCCAGTGCCTGTGTGTCTTGTTATACTCATCTGAGGATGGGCACTGGTACCTCATTATTTGTACAGGCGCACCTTGGCTGTTTGGCGTCCAATCTTGCTTTTTGCCTGCCCCTGTGTGTATCACCCAGACTATGAGATGTTGGTGCCACCTGTGTCTCAACAATTTGCCTCGTGTAGGGTCTTGTTGGGGCGGGCAATGCCTATGTGTCAAATCCTGATTTCCACTTGCCGGGTCTGGGCAGTGTGTGATGTGTCTGGACACACACGCAATGTGCAGTGACCGAGTCATGTTGGGCATGTTTTCAGCATTACCTATGCAGCATGTGTCTCAAGTTCATGGATATGGTCCCTGGTCATCGGTATTTTCGCCAACGCTGTGTGGTGCAGATGCAGTGCTGGATTGTCCCCAGGGCCTGGGTGCTATGTCAGACTCCGTTTCCTGTCTTTAGCTATTGTCTCATGCTCTCCATGGTATTTCAGTGGCATGGTGGCTCAACCAACTGTGTGTTTCATGCCCTACATCGGTACCCTGTTCAGTAGATGTTAGGGATCTTCCTTTTCAGGCTATGCAATGTTACCTATGTAGATTGGACTCATGTGACAGATGTGTACAGGTGTCTGATTAATTTCTGTCTCTCCACCCTGCCCACAGCATCGTCGGGGGACACAGAGGGAGACATGGACACAGACCAGGCGGAGGGACCGAGCACCAGTGCCAGCCGTGACATCGGGTCTGGCACATCGAGTGGGACAGAGGCGGAGGAGAGTGTGGCCGAGGACCTGTCGACTGGCACATCAGACTACGAAGCTGACAGGTCCGAGGACGATGTCTCCGAGTGGGCGGAGGCTGCACCAGCAGCTGACAGCGGAACAACACCTCGCACCGCCCCCTCAGTTTCCATCAGCCGCCTCCCACTTGCTCGTGTCCTTTCCCAGCGTGCCCGGTCACAGCATGTCTCCTTCCTGCCAGGCACCGCACCCCCTGCCCCTGTCTCCACTGCTGCCGCCAATGCAGAGTCTGTGGACATCCAGCGGCAACTGCAGGTTGGTCAGGCTGCGATCCTTAATGTCCTCCATGCCCACGGCAAAACCCTCACCAACATCGAGGCTTTCTTGGAGGGCATTCATTCATCGCAGGCTGACCAACGCAACTTGCTGAGGTCCATCGACTCCACACTGACTGCAGCAGTGGGTCTCCTGCAGCGCGACCTCCCCCCACCTACCCCTGCCCCATCCACACTTCCCACTCCCATGCCTGTCCCACGTACACCCAGACGTCGGCATGCACCCACATCAACGGACACGGGCACCACACCAGCAGGGAAGGTCCACCGCACTCCTCCTGACACGCACACACAGGGTGAGGTAGGCACACCCACTGGGTCGGGGGGCAAACGTGTGACACGCAGCCATAGTGGGAGTCCGCATTCCACCCAGTCCACTCCCTCCAAATCCCCTCCCCTCAGCTCTCCTGGCCACATCTCCCCCAAGGACTCCTTCATGGCCGCTCTGTCCCTGAGCCCCACGGTTACACCACCACGCAAGCGGTCAAGGAGGTCCCCGGTCAGGGTGGTTGAGTCTCCCCCCCTGTCTCCACCCTCCCCCAGTGGCGCTGCGACCCATCCCTCTGACCCCCCCCCCTCCTTGGGGCCTGAGGTCCCTTCGGGTGCAGGGGACTCCCTGGAGGACCTTGCAAAGGTGTGTAGTGCCATCCTGGCCTCCGCCTTTGGCCCTGCCCCACCCCCTGTGGTGGAGTCCTCCATCCCTGCACCCACAACGCCGCCCCTTTGCCCTGATGTCCCTGCGGTGCCTGTTGCTTCCCCCCCCCCGATGCCCTCACCAGTGTGGAAGACGATGCCATTTGACTGTGCAGGCAAGGTAGGGGACACGCATCCCACTGTGTCCCCCATCCAGCTGAGAATCATTGACTGCCCTATGGGCTTTGTGAAGATTGAACTGCCTGCGATCCACGGACATTGTGCTCATGCTGAATAAAGCTTACTTTTATTTTCATTATCACACTACTGCTATGCTGGTATTGGTGTTGGTGGGGCTGCTACATGGTTTTGGGTGGTGTGTAAGGGTTTTGGTGTGTGGGATGTGTAGTAGTGTACTGCTCATTGGTGGGACCCTGGGATCTGTGTGCCATCACAAGGTGTTGGCTAACTTTCTTTGTTCATGTAAGCAGTTACTGCATGGTGCACTTGTCCCAGGGTGTATTCCTTCCTCTGTGTACCCAGCTTTCTTCCCTGCAGGGTGTTCCCAATGTTTAGCGCAGAGCTGTGTCTACATGAGCTGTGTGTGTGACGGAGCCCTTCTACTTTGGCCATGCATGCAGGGCCATGTGTCCACCTGCAACAATCGTGGCATCCTTGGTGATCACTGTACTTGTGTGTGGAGTCTGTTGACATGAGTTCATGGGGACATGTTCCCTTGTAGCCAGTATGCATGTGGATAATTCTGGCCTCACACACATGTGTTACACCCCTCCTGTCTCAGGGCACTGCTGGGAGGACTCCACACCCACCCCTCCTGTCTCAGGGCACTGCTGGGAGTGATAGGCACCCACCCCTCCTGTCTCAGGGCACTGCTGGGAGGACTCTGCACATACCCCTCCTGTCTCAGGGCACTGCTGGGAGTGATAGGCACCCACCCCTCCTGTCTCAGGGCACTGCTGGGAGGACTCTGCACACACCCCTCCTGTCTCAGGGCACTGCTGGGAGGACTCCACACCCACCCCTCCTGTCTCAGGGCACTGCTGGGAGTGATAGGCACCCACCCCTCCTGTCTCAGGGCACTGCTGGGAGGACTCTGCACACACCCCTCCTGTCTCAGGGCACTGCTGGGAGGACTCTGCACACACCCCTCCTGTCTCAGGGCACTGCTGGGAGTGATAGGCACCCACCCCTCCTGTCTCAGGGCACTGCTGGGAGGACTCTGCACACACCCCTCCTGTCTCAGGGCACTGCTGGGAGGACTCCACACCTACCCCTCCTGTCTCAGGGCACTGCTGGGAGTGATAGGCACCCACCCCTCCTGTCTCAGGGCACTGCTGGGAGGACTCTGCACACACCCCTCCTGTCTCAGGGCACTGCTGGGTGGACTCTGCACACACACCTCCGATTTCAGGATATGTACGCTTGGAACATACACGGTGGGGGTACGCTCAATGCATTCGAGGTGAGGGTACGAGTCTACTTACACTGGTGTGGTGGGGGTACGCTCCATGCATACGCGGGTGGGGGTACGGGTCGTACTTACACTGTTGGGCTGGGGGGTACGCTCCTTGCATACGCGGGTGAGGGTTCGAGTCGTACTTACACTGTTGGCATGGGGGGTACGCTCCATGCATACGCGGGTGGGGGTACGGGTCGTACTTACACTGTTGGGCTGGGGGGTACGCTCCTTGCATACGCGGGTGGGGGTACGGGTCGTACTTACACTGTTGGGCTGGGGGGTACGCTCCTTGCATACGCGGGTGGGGGTACGGGTCGTACTTACACTGTTGGCATGGGGGGTACGCTCCTTGCATACGCGGGTGGGGGTACGGGTCGTACTTACACTGTTGGGCTGGGGGGTACGCTCCTTGCATACGCGGGTGGGGGTACGGGTCGTACTTACACTGTTGGCATGGGGGGTACGCTCCTTGCATACGCGGGTGGGGGTACGGGTCGTACTTACACTGTTGGGCTGGGGGGTACGCTCCTTGCATACGCGGGTGGGGGTACGGGTCGTACTTACACTGTTGGCATGGGGGGTACGCTCCATGCATACGCGGGTGGGGGTATGGGTCGTACTAACACTGTTGGGCTGGGGGGTACGCTCCTTGCATACGCGGGTGAGGGTACGGGTCGTACTTACACTGTTGGGCTGGGGGGTACGCTCCATGCATACGCGGGTGGGGGTACGGGTCGTACTTACACTGTTGGGCTGGGGGGTACGCTCCTTGCATACGCGGGTGGGGGTACGGGTCGTACTTACACTGTTGGCATGGAGGGTACGCTCCATGCATACGCGGGTGGGGGTACGGGTCGTACTTACACTGTTGGGCTGGGGGGTACGCTCCTTGCATACGCGGGTGGGGGTACGGGTCGTACTTACACTGTTGGCATGGGGGGTACGCTCCATGCATACGCAGGTGGGGGTACGGGTCGTACTTACACTGTTGGGCTGGGGGGTACGCTCCATGCATACGCGGGTGGGGGTACGGGTCGTACTTACACTGTTGGGCTGGGGGGTACGCTCCTTGCATACGCGGGTGAGGGTTCGAGTCGTACTTACACTGTTGGGCTGGGGGGTACGCTCCATGCATACGCGGGTGGGGGTACGGGTCGTACTTACACTGTTGGGCTGGGGGGTACGCTCCTTGCATACGGGTTGGGGGTAGGGTCCGTACATATCCGTCCCCACGCTATGTGATGTTTGTGCGGCCCGTACCCAGGCCTTTGCCACGTGGGTGCGATCCGTCCCGCCATTGTTGGGGTGACGTGTGTGGGCGTGGTCCGACTCGTACCCACGCTCTTCAGGCGTGGGTACGGGACGTACCTGTCTGGTTGTGTTGCCGGTTCGCGTGGTGACGGACTTCCGTTGTGGCGGTCGCTGGCTTATCAGGACACGCCCCCACCCCCTCGTGGTGACCAGGGCATGGGAGTCAGGTATGTCCAGGCCATGTGTGGTGTGTGACTTATGTGGTTGTTTTGTGGCCTGCCCTGGTCGTGCCACCCCCACCCCACCCCACTTTCCCCCCTCCCTTAGTTATTCTGACCTTCTGCGGCGTCTGCGTCGTAACCTGTAGAGGAGGTGTACTGCTATGAGGGCAGGGATGACTCGTAGGTTCGGGTCCATGTCTGTCCGTCGCGTACTGGTACTCCTTGCTCGCGTCGTCCTGTCGCGTATGGGTCCTCCTTGATCGCGTCGTCCTGTCGCGTACGGGTCCTCCTTGGTGGCGTCGTCCTGTGTGTCCGTCACGTACTGGTCCTCCTTGTTCGCGTCGTCCTGTCTGTCCGTCGCGTACTGGTGGTCCTTGTTCGCGTCGTCCTGATTTCCCGGCAGTTTTTGGCTGCCGCAAAATATTCACCGTGCGGGGTGACGTCGGTGCGAATCGTGATTCCTGGGTCGTGAATGGCTGGCTGCGAGCGTCCCGACGTCAGGTCGGCGCTTTCCCGGATCGCATTGGTAGGTGTTTTTTGGTTCGGTCGGGCTTTTTTACGATTCGTACGGTGATGGTGTACCCGTGCGAATCGTAATTCCTTGTTTGTGAAAATTGACGACCGGGTACGCGTCGGGCGGAGATTGTGCTCCGTCCGACGGTTCGTACCAGGTTTTTGCAGGATCGTGATCGGCACCTCTGTGTTTCTGTAGGTCTGAAACAGGAAGAACCCGAAGTCTTAGGGTGTGATCCCCTGCACCGCTGGGCTTAAAATTCCCAGTACTTCAAGATGATACAGACGTATCAATATTAAATATCAACTGAAGGTCATCAGCGTAATTAAAGACTACGACCTCTCTTTTACGCAGAGCCAAAACCAAGGGGAGCACATAGAGATTGAAAAGTAAGGGTGAAAGAGAGGAACCCTGCGGGACCCCACAAGTCAATTTTCTTTGTTCAGCCCTAAAGCTGGCCAGGCGTACTGATTGGGAGCGATTGCTAGGAAAGGAAGTAATCCATTTCAGAAGTAGACCCTGGATCCCTGCGTGACTGACACGGTCGATTAGAAGATGGTGATCGACCGTATCGAAAGCAGCCGACAGGTCAAGAAGCACCAGGGCCTGAGCAGACCCCTGATCGGCCCCCCTTCATCCATCACTGCCAAGATAACAGACTGACGCCTGCCTGGTGGGAGTCCAAATAATGAGTCTCTTCTATAAAGGAACTAAAACTGGTAGCGCCATGAGCTTCTAAAACCTTGCTTAGATAGGGTAGCATGGAGATGGGGCGGTAACTACCAGGTGTTAATGGGTCAAGCCTGGGTTTCTTGGGGATGGGGACAACTTCCGCCATCTTAAATAGATTGGGGACAGTTCCTTGAGCAAGGGATTTGTTAAGAAGCAGTAGAGGAGGATCAGGACAGCGCAAAAAGATTTCCCGAAGGATATAAGGAGGACAGTTGTCCGTCGGGGAGCCAGATCCAACTTTATTGAGTAGGGCAAGAAAGGTATCCCTAGTAATAGGTGGAATGTGATCTAGAAGCACCGGATTCATACTAAGGAGGTGTGGAACCAGGGGTGTAGTGGATTTGGGGATGCTGGCTTTGATGGTGTCAATTTTTTCAATAAAGAAAGTATTAAGCGTGTCACATAAAGATTGGGATGGAACAGGTTTAGCAATGACTCAGACTAGTTTGGAAAGTTCATCCACAATCGAAAAAAATCCTTTGCTTTATTGGTGGAACTTAGTATTTTAGCCGAAAAATATTCTGCCTTGGCTTGAAGGATCGCTATTTTGTAGTCTCTTAACAGAGACACAAAAATAGCCTTTTGATTAGGACAATAGGCATGTCTCCATTTGCGTTCTGCTTGACTCAAGGCTGATTTCTTTGCTTTCAGGTCAGCCGAGAACCTAAGTTGGGCATCATGGGGCCTCTTTATTTTGACTTTCCCCAATGGTACTAATCTATCCCTGGTTGAGTCCAGCCAGATATTTATATTCTCTGCTTGGACGTGGAGAGACTCCTCCGAGGCAACAGGGGCTGAGGTGGTTAGTAAGGAACAAAATTTGTCAATATCCGCTTGTCGCCAATTTCTGGCCATAAAATTGCCAGGCAGGGAGGCGTTGATTGAGCCGGCGTTCGGGATGAAAAAAGTGATTAAGTAGTGATCAGACCATGTGCATGGAAGAACCCGTAGATGAGAGATATCCAGATTAGCAGTCCAAACCTGGTCTAAAGTGTGCCCTTTGACATGAGTGGCTACCTTTATATGTTGGGTGCAATTCATTCCGACTAAAAGTTCAGCAAGTTCGATGGAACAAAGGCTTTCTCGTGGGTCGTTAGGCCAAAAATTAAAGTCACCAATGATCACAATTCTGGCGTTGTTGACCACCACCTCGGCAATCATATCACCCACGTAAAGTGGTGCAAGTGTGACACAGGGCTCTCATAAAGATTTATGAAGCCATGAAAAGCCACCCTGCGAGGTTTTGAGTAACCCTGGGCGCGACACTACGCTTCGCCCACGTAGTGTACGTAGCGCTGCCTGCTTCGCAGTTTTCGAAGTAGGCGAAGCAGGCAGCGCCTACGCACACTACGTGGGCGAAGCGTAGCTGCCTGCCGCCCACCACCCGCCTCCCGCCCGCCGTACTTTTAAAAGAAAAAATTAATTTGTAATAAAGGAAATTAGGCACTTACCTGACGCGCGGCGTCTCCCGGGGCTCCCTCTTCCTGTTTTTCAATTTTCCTGACTAATGCGCATGCGCATGCGCGGGCGTCCGCGCATGCGCATTTGTCAGGAAAATTGAAAAACAGGAAGAGGGAGCCCCGGGAGACGCCGCGCGTCAGGTAAGTGCCTTTAATTTGCTTTATTACACATTAATTTAATCTTTTAAAAGTAGGGTGGGTGGGTGGCGGGTGGCGCGTAGTGGGGCTACGCGAAGCGCGTAGTGTGCGTAGATTTGGGCACACTACGTGCTGCTTCACGTAGCCCCACTACGCCCACTACGCCCACCCTTAGTTTTGAGTAGCCTCATAAAACATGAATAAGGTGACGCAGCGCAAATTGCTGCATCACCTTTCTCTGTACCTGGGAGCATTCCAAGGGCGTTGTGGTGGGTTTTCCCAAGCAACGCTCATGGAATTTGACACTGCCCCAAATATATAAAGTGATGTAAACCTGGGGAAGCGACAAATCTGTACGCCTCCTGAGGTGAGGCGTAACAAGGAGAAATATTCTTTAGTTCTCCTTGTTTTTTCCTCTTTCCCTTGTGTGCTTCATTCTGCAGCACACATAGAAATAGGAAAATGCCTCGTAGGATTATTTTGTGCAGGGTTGTGCCCCTTCCTGCACAAAAAAAATCCTGCATGCAATGGAGGCACCCTTGCACCATGGTGCAGGGTGCCTACATTGTCGCTAGGCTGCCAAAACTGCACCAGAGCATGCAGAAAGGACAGGAATGCACCGTATTGCTTAAATACGGTGCATTCCTGCCCTTTCACTTTGGCGTAGGGTAGTGCAGCAAGGAGCCTTGCTGCGCTGCCCTACACCAAAATGCCATAAATGAGGTCCTGAGACTTCAGGTCTAAACACTGTGAATCACGCCCTGTGTAAATTCAAACAATAATTTCTTAATCTATTTATTTTTCAAGCAGATGTGGTCAACTGCATTGATGTTACACAACTTGACAGCCAATTTGGTTGTCTGCTGAAGTGATAGCAGAGGGCTTCATCTCCCTTCCATCGTCTGTTCTATATATCAATGAACCTGGAATATCTAGTTGGAAAAGCTACTGCTACTCCCAGAACCCAATCTATATGACACCATCAAATACCTACACCACTATCTTACTGTGAAGGATCCATTATAGACAACAGTGCATTTGTGGTGCAATCTCCTACTACCAAACCAGTGAGCAGGCACTGGGAAAGGAAAGGTTGTATGAGCAATCATACCCACAAGAGATGTAAGCAGTAGGTTCCATGTAATTCTTACCTAAAGTTAAGTACATGTGTTTTACTTATGTTATGATTGTAAACAAGGTAGTATGTCATCGTTGGGGTCTCAGAAAATGATATACACTGCAGTTGTGGACGTACAATGTTACATTTTATGTATTATAAGCAAGGAAACCAATTGCGTGGTGTGCATTTAAATAGTTGTGCATCCTGTAACTCAGAAGTGCATTTTTGAGGCACATTCTCCAAGCTGGTCTGTTAATCAGTGGTTGTGTCCTCATCATGGTCATGTGCTGCATGTTTGCAGTTATCCTCATCCGCTTGAGTGTTTCTCCACAAACTCTACATGTAGTGCTTTGCAAATGTTAATATTATACAACATTGCATATTTGGTGATCATTATGCAGCATTAATTAGGGTCGACTATTTTTGTGCTCTGTTTTAGAAAGGGAAAGGATTTGAGATTTCAAAGTTGGAAATGTTGCACTCTATCACTTTTTGCCTTGCCATTTCATTTGCTGTGTTGAAGGCAGCTGTTTTGCTCTTCAGGGGTTTAGAAAGACTGTATGTACTCACCCATATATCAAAAGCACTCTGGGATTGAGTTATTGGGCACCTGTATATCACTTTACTAAACTTCATCTGAGATTTGGAGTAGAGCACTAACCAAGGAATAAGACCTTCCTTAACTCTGCCCGACTGCCTGAAATCCATCTACATAGGCTGGAATGCAATTTTAGAAAAACAGATGTCTATTTCTAAATGTGGTGCACAGCACATAGAATTTTGTTCACGGAGCACACACAGAACATTTGGACAATATACATGCTACAGACTCAGGTGCTGATCACGATCCGGTAAAAACCGGGTAAGAACCGTCGGACGGAGCATATTCTCCGTCCGACGCGTACCCGGTCGTTAAAATATACAAACATGGAATTACGATTCGCACGGAAACACCATTTCCGTACGAATCGTACAAAACCCCGACCGACGAAAATAAACGTACAAATGCGATCCGGGAAAGCGCCGACGTGACGTCGGGACGCACGCAGCCTGCCATTCACGAACCAGGAATTACGATTCGCACCGACGTCATCCCGCACGGTGAATATTTTCCGGCTGCCAAAAACTGCCGGGAAATCAGGACGACGCGAACAAGGAGTACCGGTACGCGACGGACAGACAGGACGACGTGAACAAGGAGTACCCATACGCGACGGACAGACATGGACCCAAACCTACGTGTCATCCCAGCCCTCATAGCAGTCGACCTCCTCTACAGGTTCTGACGCAGACGCCGCAGAAGGTCAGAACAACAAAGGGAGGGGGGAAAGGGGGGGGGTGGGAGGACCAGGGCAGGCCACAAAACCCCCACCAAAGTCACACAGCACACATGCCCTGGACATACCTGACCCTCAGGCCCTGGTCACTACGAGGGGGTGGGGGCGTGTCCAGCTAAGCCAGCGACCGCCACAACGGAAGTTCTTGACGACGTGAACCGGCAACACAACCAGACAGGTACGACCCGTACCCACGCCTTAAGAGCATGGGTACGAGTCGTACCACGCCCACACCTACGTCACCCCAACAATGGCGGGACGGCTCGTACCCACGTGGCAAAGGCCTGGATACGGCCCGCACAAGCATCACATAGCGTGGGGACGGATATGTACGGACCGTACCCCCACCCCGTATGCATGGAGCGTACCCCCAACCCCAACAGTGTAAGTACGACACGTACCCCCACCCGCGTATGCAAGGAGCGTACCCCCCACCCCAACAGTGTAAGTACGACACGTACCCCCACCCGCGTATGCAAGGAGCGTACCCCCCATGCCAACAGTGTAAGTATGACACGTACCCCCACCCGCGTACGTATGGAGCGTACCCCCCACCCCAACAGTGTAAGTACGACACGTACCCCCACCCGCGTATGCAAGGAGCGTACCCCCCATGCCAACAGTGTACGTACGACACGTACCCCCACCCGCGTATGCATGGAGCGTACCCCCACCCCAACAGTGTAAGTACAACACGTACCCCCCCGCGTATGCATGGAGCGTACCCCCCACCCCAACAGTGTAAGTACGACACGTACCCCCACCCGCGTATGCAAGGAGCGTACCCCCCATGCCAACAGTGTAAGTACGACACGTACCCCCACCCGCGTACGTATGGAGCGTACCCCCCACCCCAACAGTGTAAGTACGACATGTACCCCCACCCGCGTATGCAAGGAGCGTACCCCCCATGCCAACAGTGTACGTACGACACGTACCCCCACCCGCGTATGCATGGAGCGTACCCCCCACCCCAACAGTGTAAGTACGACATGTACCCCCACCCGCGTATGCATGGAGCGTACCCCCCACCCCAACAGTGTAAGTACGACACGTACCCCAACCCGCGTATGCAGGGAGCGTACCCCCCATGCCAACAGTGTAAGTACGACACGTACCCCCACCCGCATACGTATGGAGCGTACCCCCCACCCCAACAGTGTAAGTACGACACGTACCCCCACCCGCGTATGCAAGGAGCGTACCCCCCACCCCAACAGTGTAAGTACAACACGTACCCCCACCCACGTATGCAAGGAGCGTACCCCCCATGCCAACAGTGTAAGTATGACACGTACCCCCACCTGCGTACGTATGGAGCGTACCCCCCACCCCAAAAGTGTAAGTACGACACGTACCCCCACCTGCGTATGCAAGGAGCGTACCCCCCATGCCAACAGTGTACGTACGACACGTACCCCCACACGCGTATGCATGGAGCGTACCCCCCACCCCAACAGTGTAAGTACGACACGTACCCCCACCCGCGTATGCATGGAGCGTACCCCCCACCCCAACAGTGTAAGTACGACACGTACCCCCACCCGCGTATGCAAGGAGCGTACCCCGCATGCCAACAGTGTAAGTACGACACGTACCCCCACCTCGTATGCATGGAGCAAACCCACACACGTGTATGTTCTAAGCGTACATATTGTGAAACAGGAGGGGTGTGTGCAGAGTCCTCCCAGCAGTGCCCAGTCACAAGAGTGGTGGGTGCAGAGTCCTCCCAGCAGTGCCCAGAGACAGGAGGGGTGTGTGCAGAGTCCTCCCAGCAGTGCCCAGACACAGGAGGGGTGGGTGCCTATCACTCCCAGCAGTGCCCAGACACAGGAGGGGTGTGTGCAGAGTCCGCCCAGCAGTGCCCAGACACAGGAGGGGTGTGTGCAGAGTCCTCCCAGCAGTGCCCAGTCACAAGAGTGGTGGGTGCAGAGTCCTCCCAGCAGTGCCCAGAGACAGGAGGGGTGGGTGCAGAGTCCTCCCAGCAGTGCCCAGACACAGGAGGGGTGCCTATCACTCCCAGCAGTGCCCAGACACAGGAGGGGTGTGTGCAGAGTTCGCCCAGCAGTGCCCAGACACAGGAGGGGTGTGTGCAGAGTCCTCCCAGCAGTGCCCAGTCACAAGAGTGGTGGGTGCAGAGTCCTCCCAGCAGTGCCCAGAGACAGGAGGGGTGTGTGCAGAGTCCTCCCAGCAGTGCCCAGACACAGGAGGGGTGGGTGCCTATCACTCCCAGCAGTGCCCAGACACAGGAGGGGTGTGTGCAGAGTCCGCCCAGCAGTGCCCAGACACAGGAGGGGTGTGTGCAGAGTCCTCCCAGCAGTGCCCAGTCACAAGAGTGGTGGGTGCAGAGTCCTCCCAGCAGTGCCCAGAGACAGGAGGGGTGTGTGCAGAGTCCTCCCAGCAGTGCCCAGACACAGGAGAGGTGGGTGCCTATCACTCCCAGCAGTGCCCAGACACAGGAGGGGTGTGTGCAGAGCCTGCCCAGCAGTGCCCAGACACAGGAGGGGTGTGTGCAGAGTCCTCCCAGTAGTGCCCAGAGACAGGAGGGGTGGGTGCCTATCACTCCCAGCAGTGCCCAGAGACAGGAGGGGTGGGTGCCTATCACTCCCAGCAGTGCCCAGTCACAAGAGTGGTGGGTGCAGAGTCCTCCCAGCAGTGCCCAGAGACCGGAGGGGTGGGTGCCTATCACTCCCAGCAGTGCCCAGACACAGGAGGGGTGTGTGCAGAGTCCTCCCAGCAGTGCCCAGAGACAGGAGGGGTGGGTGCCTATCACTCCCAGCAGTGCCCATAGACAGGAGGGGTGGGTGCCTATCACTCCCAGCAGTGCCCAGTCACAAGAGTGGTGGGTGCAGAGTCCTCCCAGCAGTGCCCAGAGACCGGAGGGGTGGGTGCCTATCACTCCCAGCAGTGCCCAGACACAGGAGGAGTGTGTGCAGAGTCCTCCCAGCAGTGCCCAGAAACAGGAGGGGTGGGTGCCTATCACTCCCAGCAGTGCCCAGAGACAGGAGGGGTGGGTGCAGAGTCCTCCCAGCAGTGCCCAGAGACAGGAGGGGTGGGTGCAGAGTCCTCCCAGCAGTGCCCAGACACAGGAGGGGTGTGTGCAGAGTCCTCCCAGCAGTGCCCAGAGACAGGAGGGGTGGGTGCCTATCACTCCCAGCAGTGCCCAGTCAAAAGAGTGGTGGGTGCAGAGTCCTCCCAGCAGTGCCCAGAGACAGGAGGGGTGGGTGCCTATCACTCCCAGCAGTGCCCAGACACAGGAGGGGTGTGTGCAGAGTCCTCCCACCAGTGCCCAGACACAGGAGGGGTGTGTGCAGAGTCCTCCCAGCAGTGCCCAGACATAAGAGGGGTGTGTGCAGAGTCCTCCCAGCAGTGCCCATGGAACGCAAAGGGTGGAGTAGCCACAGATACCATGCCCACAAATGTCAGTCAGGTGCACAAAGACCCTGCAGTACATGTACCACATGTGTGCGAGGCTGGGAGTATACACATGCATAGCGCCGAAAAGAAAACATGTCCACATGAAGTCATGTCAATAGTCCACATACACAAGTACAATGACTACCAAGGATGCCACGAATGATGCAGGTGGAGACATCGCTCAGCATGCATGTGCAAAGTTGAAGGAGTCCGTCACACACCCAGCTAATGTACACACAGCTCAGCGCTAAATATTGGGAACACCCTGCAGGGAAGATGGCAGGGTACACAGAGGCAGGAATACACCTTGGGACAATTTCACCATGCAGCAACTGCATACATGAACAGAGAAACATAGCTAACACCGTGTGATGGCACACAGATACCAGGGTCCCCCCTATGACCAGCACACTACTACATTTCCCACACACCCAACACATGAACACCACCCACAACCATGTAGCAGCCCCACCAACAGCAATACCAGCAAAGCAGTAGTGTTCCAAGGGAACAAAATAAATTGCTTTATTCAGCATGATCCAAAAAATCTTGTTTGTAGGAAGTTCAATATTTACAAAGCCCATAGGGCAGTCCAGAAGTCACAGCTGGATGGGGGACACAGTGGGATGCGTGTCCCCTAGCTTGCCTGCACAGTTACATTCCGTCGTCTTCCACAGGGGTGAGGGCATCATGTGGGGGGGAAGGAACAGGCACCGCAGGGACAGGATGGCGAAGGGTAGGCGTTGTGGGTGCAGGGATGGAGGACTCCACCACAGGGGGTGGGGCAGGGCCAAAGGTGGACTCTAGGAGCTCGCTGCACACTTAGCAAGGTCCTCCAGGGAATCCCTTGCACCCGAAGGAACCACAGGCCCCAAGGAGGGGGAGGGGTCAGAGGGATGGGTCGCAGCGCCACTGGGGGAGGGTGTGGATGGGGGGGGAATCAACCACCCTGACCGGGGACTTCCTTGACCGCTTGCGTGGTGGTGTCACTGTGGGGCTCAGGGACAGAGCGGCCATGAAGGAGTCTTTGGGGGAGATGTGGCCAGGAGAGCTGAGGGGAGGGGATTTGGAGGGAGTGGATTTGGTGGAATGCGGACTCCCACTCTGGCTGCTTGTCACACGTTTGCCCCCGACCCAGTGGGTGTGCCTACTTCACCCTGTGTGTGCGTGTCAGGAGGTGTGCGGTGGATCTTCCCTGCTGGTGTGGTGCCTGTGTGTGTTGTGGTGTGTGCATGCTGACGTCTGGGTGTACGTGGGACAGGCATGGGAGTGGGAAGTGTGGATGGGGCAGGGGTAGGGGGTGGGACGTAGCGCTGCAGGAGACCCACTGCTGCAGTCAGTGTCGAGTCTATCGACCTCAGCAAGCTGCGTTGCTCAGCCTGCGATGAGTGAATGCCCTCCAAGTATGCCTCCATGTTGTTGAGGACCTGGCTGTGGCCATGGAGGACATTAAGGATCGCAGCCTGACCAATCTGCAACTGCCGCTGGATGTCCACAGACTCGGCATTGGCGGCAGCAGTGGAGACAGGGGCAGGGGGTGCGGTGCCTGGCATGAAGGAGACATGCGGTGACTGGGCACGCTGGGAAGGGACACGAGCAAGTGGGAGGCGGCTGATGGCAATGGAGGGGGCGGGGCGAGATGTAGTGCTGCTGTCAGATGGTGGTGCAGCCTCCACCCACTCGGAGAGATCATCCTCGGACCCATCAGCTTCATACTCTGTTGTGCCAGTCGACAGGTCCCCGGCTTCACTCTCCTCCGCCTCAGTCCCACTCAATGTGCCAGCCACGATGTCACCGCTGGCACTGGTGCTCGGTCCCTCTGCTCCGTCTGTGCCCATGTCTCCCTCCGTGTCCCCCGACGATGCTGTGGGCAGGGTGAAGAGACAGAAATTAATCATACACCTGTATACATATGTCACATGAGTCCAATCTACATAGGTTACAGTGCATAGCCTGAAACAAAAGAAGAGTTACATCTACAAAACAAGGTACATATGTAGGGCATGCAAGACACAGTTGTTTGACCCACCATGCCACTGAAAAACTATGGAGAGCATGACACAATAGCAAATGAGATGAAATGGAATTTTGACTGAGGAACAAGGCCCTGGGGACAATCCAGCACTGCATCTGCACCACACAGTGTGGCAGGAAATAGGGATGAGCAGGGACCATAGCCAGGAACTAGAGGCACATGCAGCATAGGTAATACTGAAAACATGCCCACCCTGACTGGCTCACTGCACCTTGAGTGTATGTCCAGACAAACATCACACACTGGCCAGTCCTAGCAAGGAGATTTCTGGTTTTGACATGTAGGCCATGGCCGCACCACCCACCCCCTACATGAGACAATTCTTTAGAGACACAGGAAGCACTTACTTCTCTTAGTCTGGGTGAAATACACATGGGATGCAAAAATTCAATATTGCACACAAAATAACCAAGGTGCGCCTGTCCAAATAATCATGTACAAATGGGCATCATCAGATTATTGTAACAGGACACACAGGCAATGGCCACCGTGAGTATGAACAAGGAAAATCAGGTCAGGCTGTACAGTGGACACTTGTACTACATTTCACGTCAATATACATTGGGCCAGGGGACAATGGCACTATGCACAACCTATGCTGTAGACACAGAGATTGTCGACATTTTCGGATTACACACATGATACCTAGGAAAATATGCCCCTGGGGACAGTAGTGGCCACACAACTCCATGCTCCTGAATGGGAATGACTGCAACACACGCTACTATCCCTGCACTATGCGTACCGCACACTCATGCACATCATGTCACAGGCCACCACATAGGACATGCGTGCTGTAAGGCCTCACACTTGAGCGACTAACTCCCATGTCTGGACTCAGCATTAGTGCCAACTGACATGGAACCCACAAGTCCAGAACTGGGCAGGGCACAGGCAAGGTCCCAAAACCTGTTACACACCACCCCCACACATGATGCTGCAGGCATAGTACACGTGGAGAAGGTGCCAGGCTACATAACCTTGTGACGGAGTGACTACACACAGACCAGGGAACACATTGCAAGGAGGGGAAGGGAAGCAGGAGAGCACTGCAATACTGTGGGTAACAGGATCTGCACAGCACCATTAAACCCTGGCAGTGTATCCATGGAACAGTGCACTTACAAATGCTGGTGAAACACAACAAACACACATGTACCTACCCCCTTTCTGCTGCTGCATCTCCTGTAAGCGCCTGTCCAAGTCTGGAAAGACCACCGCCAGCACACGCTTGTGGATGTGGGAGAGACGGCGGCGCCCGCGGTTCTTATGGCTCTCAGGTGAGTCCCCCAGCAGGACCCGTGCGATCCTCCGCGTCCAGCACCGGATATCCTGCCAGCGTTTCCTCACCTGGGACAGGCGCCGCTTCCGACCATCCGCACTCCTCACGGCGCTGACGGCGGTCAGCCATATCTGCTCCTTGGCAGAGGCGCCTACCTGTGAGGATGAACAAGTGACACTACATCAATACACCTGCAACATGTCACAGAGACAGATATGAGAAGAAATTAGCTGGTTACAACAAGGCATGTCATGCAGCCAACGCATTGCACCTTTGCCATAGGGACATTCTCCTCTGGGGAAGGGCAAAAGCAGTACGTGCCAGTGAAAGTACACAGGTGGAATGAGGGCAAAGACACAATCAATGATCAAGGCTCACACTGTGCATCACACCCACCCCTCCTGCGTCTGGGCACTGCTGGGAGGACTCTGCACCCACCCCTCCTGTCTCTGGGCACTGCTGGGAGGGATAGGCACACACCCCTCCTGTCTCTGGGCACTGCTGGGAGGACTCTGCACCCACCCCTCCTGTCTCTGGGCACTGCTGGGAGTGTTAGGCACCCACCCCTCCTGTCTCTGGGCACTGCTGGGAGTGTTAGGCACCCACCCCTCCTGTCTCTGGGCACTGCTGGGAGGACTCTGCACCCACCCCTCCTGTCTCTGGGCACTGCTGGGAGTGATAGGCACCCACCCCTCCTGTCTCTGGGCACTGCCGGGAGTGATAGGCACCCACCCCTCCTGTCTCTGGGCACTGCTGGGAGGACTCTGCACCCACCCCTCCTGTCTCTGGGCACTGCTGGGAGTGATAGGCACCCACCCCTCCTGTCTCTGGGCACTGCTGGGAGTGATAGGCACACACCCCTCCTGTCTCTGGGCACTGCTGGGAGTGATAGGCACACACCCTCCTGTCTCTGGGCACTGCTGGGAGGACTCTGCACCCACCCCTCCTGTCTCTGGGCACTGCTGGGAGTGTTAGGCACCCACCCCTCCTGTCTCTGGGCACTGCTGGGAGGACTCTGCACCCACCCCTCCTGTCTCTGGGCACTGCTGGGAGTGTTAGGCACCCACCCCTCCTGTCTCTGGGCACTGCTGGGAGTGTTAGGCCCTCATCAGGCATTCCCCCCCCGGGACCCCCCCTACAGTACATAGCATGTGTGTTACACACAGTCACAAAAAAGGGACACAGTCTGTGCTAGTGGACTCTGCACTCACCTGATAACCTGCTCGCCCATACAGCATGGGGTACTGTGGGAGGATCACATCCAGCAAAGCCAGGTTCTCCTCCAGGGTGAATGGCTGTGACCTCTCCACAGCCCTTGACATGGTTGCAGGGAATCAGTAGCAGCAGCTGGGTCATGGAATACAAATATGTGCAGGCAAGTGCTCCCTCATGGGACCGGGCTGCCTTATATCTGCCTTGCTGGCCTATTTCATGCACAGGAGTACAGAGTGATTGGTCACTCACATTTGCATCCTATGTGTCCTCCAATCCCTTCAAACCTAGCACAGTCAGTGGGTTCTTATTCTGTTTTTTACTTCAGCATGATGTCAACCCCACAAACACATTGCAACAAAGTACATTCATTCCAACTGACTTCTGCTGTGCACCTTCCAGAACACATTCAAAATTTAAACTTGGTCTCCATGACAACCAGCATGCATGTAGGCCTTAATACTTGTCCCTCATGTGTCCCCTATGTAATTTGGAGCTTCACACACAGGTACGGTGCGTTCCGGGGCCCTAGGGCACCCCAAATGCATAGCAACGGCCCGTACACGCGTGCGTACGTTCACTATCACTATGGGTGTCCTCGCGTATGCGTACTCGTAGTGGTACGGCCCGTACACACGCCTGTACGCTCCCTATCACTATGGGTGTCCTCGCGTATGCGTACTCGTAGTGATAGTGAGCGTACAGGCGTGTGTACGGCCGTACCACTGCGAGTACGCATACGCGAGGACACCCATAGTGATAGTGAGCGTACAGGCGTGTGTACGGGCCGTACCACTACGAATACGCATACGCGAGGACACCCATAGTGATAGGGAGCGTACAGGCATGTGTACAGGCCGTACCACTACGAGTACGCATACGCGAGGACACCCATAGTGATAGGGAGCGTACAGGCGTGTGTACGGGCCGTACCACTATGAGTACGCATACGCAAGGACACCCATAGTGATAGTGAACGTACGCACGCTTGTACGGCCCGTACCACTATGGGTGTTCTTGCGTATGTGTACTCGTAGTGGTACGGCCCGTACACACGCCTGTACGCTCCCTATCACTATGGGTGTTCTTGCGTATGCGTACTCGTAGTGGTACGGCCCGTACACACGCCTGTACGCTCCCTATCACTATGGGTGTTCTTGCGTATGCGTACTCGTAGTGGTACGGACCGTACACATGCCTGTACGCTCACCATCACTATGGGTACACATACGGCAGCACTCCCATAGTGATACGGGAACGTACACAGGCCCTCTTAGCAGAAGTACGGTGGTTTTCACACATCACAGTGGTGACAGGCAGCACACAGGAAGGAATAGGGCTGACATACTTGTCCATGAATGGACATCAAGGCATTGTCTGGGCAGTACTACATGTGTGGGGCACAGGTGTGAAAGGCTGTGATGTGGCACATTAGTCCTGAGTCCAGAAGGCACCAGATGTATGATGAGATGTGTACATATGTAATGTGTGACGGTGCAATGTGTGCCAGGCATGCCCTTGACTCCTTTGACATGTGTGCATGTCGTACTGCACACTTGGGATGAGCGTCACTGGCATGGCACGGACACCAACACACGGAAGTGTCCCCTGAGGCCCGTACAGGGGTTACCACACCTGACATGTCACTACACACGGTGCACGATGTGACTATGTCATGTATGTGTGGGTGGTTCCCATTAGGTTGATGTTGGAGCTCCCTCAAAAGCTGCAGCCGTTGCAGCAACCAACATGTGTCTGTGTGTAGATTGACATGGCATACTGTTCCGCACACCATGCCACATGTGGTATCGGATGTGAGGTGCGTATGTATGCATGGGACACAGAGTAGCGTAACAAGGACATGTCTGCATCCTCTCTATGAATGTGTGGTGAGTCATGACATGTACACCTTCATGGCAAGGTGTGTGGGCTGTCCTAGTGTAATGTCATGTGACCTGTGGCTCTAGTGTTCTGCTACCAGTCTCTGCAATCGACATCCTACTTCTGCTGATGTGTGGATGTATGTCACTCCTGTCTTGCGTCTGGCTGCTCACTTGCACTGGGACACAGCTAATCCCATGCCATGGCATGTGGAGGTTCACAATCTCCGTGTGTAGCTGGGTCTTGGTAGGAGTGTCACCTGGCAGCCATACGTGTCCAGGGCATGTAGCACATACCTGACTCCATATGTAGCATATGTGTATTGACAGATTAACATGTGCTCTGTCCAAATAAATTGTTGTTGTGGTGCACTCACTCTTCCTTGTCACTTCCAAATTACTGCAGAGCGCTGCCTCTTCACCGACCAATTCCGGACTTGGCTGCCATGCGGGAGAATGACTGTATCCGGTGCTACCGCTTCCCCCAACGGTTGATTCTGGAGTTGACGGCGAGACTGGCACCACACCTGCAACCGCAGCACAGGTATCCTACGGCACTGACACCCAAGCTGAAGGTAATGGCAGCCCTACATTTTCTAGCCACGGGTACCTTTCAAAATACCATAGCTCATGTTGGTGGCATGTCCCAGAGCATGTTCTGCCGTGTGCTGCATGATTTCTTAGAGGCGATGTTGATTCACCTGGATGACTTCATCCATTTTCCTACCCCAGAAATGTTGACTGGGGTCAAGCGTGGATTCTATGTCCTGGGAGGGATGCCCCATGTCATTGGGTCCATAGATGGGAAAACATGTGGCTTTGGTACCACCACACGCACAGGAGGTAGCGTACCGAAATCGCAAGCACTACCACTCCATCAATGCCCTTGTGGTGTGTCTGTCCAACATGGTGATTTCCCATGTCTGTGCTCGTTTTCCAGGATCAGCACACGATGCCTACATCATGAGGCGTAGCAGGATGCCTGAAATGATGACGCAGCTGCGCAACGAACGAGCATGTGTTGTTGGTGGGTACACACTGTCTGTCCTGTATTTTGCGTAGACTTCCAGCACGACCGCTTCTCCTGTCCTACTTATGTCCATGTGCTTTCCATGTAGGGGACGCTGGCTATCCCAACATGCCATGGCTGATCACACCTCTCCGCAACCCCATCACGCTGGCCCAGCTCCGCTACAATACCGCCCATGGCCGGACAAGGCGAGTGATAGAGAGGACGTTTGGCCTCCTGAAGAGCCGAGTCAGATGCCTCCACAAGACCGGCGGCGCCCTCCCATATGCCCCGGCAAAATCTTCATGGTCTGCTGCATGCTGCACAACATGGCAGTTGAGAAAGCTGTGCCACTCATCCTGGATCAAGATGACCAGGACCATCCACCCGTGGAGGACGAAGGGCTTGGCAATGGGGCTAGTGATGTGGAGGATGTGGAGCCGCAAGAGGACATCCGGACTCGGCTCATACGCGACTTCTTTGCTTAGTGGTGAGTACCAGTGTCTGAGTGTGCACGCATTGGTCCTCGTGTGGCATGTGTTGCGATGTGTGTCTCCACCGGCATGTATGGCACGTGAGTCAGAGGTGTGTGTGGGTGTGTCACTGGAGTGATGGTGCCAGTGATGGTTGTATTTCCCCAGTCATAATTGTGACCTAGCATGTTGTCATCCATACATGTGTCGAGTACATGCACATGCAAGTGGCTGTGCTTTTTGTGGCTGACTTCTTGTGTGTCTCTCTTCCCCAGGTACTTGCGCATGCCGCCTGCTGTTTGCATTGTTGTGGCATTGCTATTCCTCATGGACACGTCATCGTGTGCTGACTCAGCGTTACAGGCACGGACACGTTTGGAAGTCACCTTAGGGTAAGGGATGCATCAGGGGTGTATTGGGTGTGGCAGTTGTTCACGATGTATGCACACTGCCCCTGTCGATGTTTGGTTCCTCTGCAGACATGTAGCATCACCATGGTACACATTACATGCAGCTGGGTACACCTGAATAGATGGTCAGACTTGTTGACAGTCATCAGTGATGGGATTGTGGAATGTGATGATGGCATCAATGTGTGTAACACTGCCCTCGGACACATATGGTTTGCATTGGCTTGACATGCTGTGGGACTTCCACATCAGCGGATCAATGGTGTATGGCAGACTCTCCGTGAGCAGCAGGGGGTGTTTAGCTGTTAGCCGACACTTGTGTGCCAGTTCCATGGCTATCACGCATTTGTGCTGCAGAAGGGGGGTGCCAGTGTTGGACCCACATGTTACTCCACATGAACTGTTCATGTGTACTTCGAGTTGCCTCTGCAATCCCGAATACATGACTAATAAAGGTGTCCCTATGCCTCCAAGGTGCCTCTTCTCAGTCAATGCTGGTGTGTTGCCACGGTGCATCCGGCATGTCTGGCATGGTTTTCCGTGATAGTGGCTATGTGTCTATGTGTCGAGTAGCAAGATGCAAGCTGTTTGTGTGGGATTAGACTGTGTATTGTGCATGATGTCCATGACTGTGTGGGTATTGTGACATGTGCCATCCCCATGCATCCAACGTTGGCCAGGCCACCATTCTCTGCATCCACCGGACTCAAGCTTGCAGGACATGGTTCTGCCACCTGTCTACACATACCTGGGTGCCCCCCAGGACACTCGACATGATCCCTGACCTCTGCTCATGACTGTTGCTGTACTCAATATGTCTGTCGGCACGGTTGTGCGGCCACCCCCTCAGCTGGTTGGGCCCATCACGGGTGTGTATGGTGCTCCATGTCTGTCTTGCCTAATACACTGTGACCCATGTGTGTCCTGTGCCAGACTCAGGCCCCAGGGTATGGATGGTTGAAGTCAAAAGAGAACTCAGGCATGGTTAGACTTTACAAGACACATGTAAGGTAATAATGCAACCAGCAGGCATCTTCTCTTCATGGTGTGACTTTTATTTTAGTGGGGGGGGGGGTTTGACATGAGGGGCTTTCCGGGTGTGTGGAATCCAAAGTTCACTAGGGGAGTTGGTGTCCTTGCCATTTGAAATCCTCAGAGTCCATGCCACAGTCTTTGTCAACATTGGTCAGACAGTGACCAGCAAGGCCATGTGGCAGAGAATGTCTTTTGATGCTGTGATGCTGTTGCTCCAGTGGGCCAGGTGCCAGGCCAGGTGTCCTGGGAGATGGTGCTGTAGCGCCGACCCTCACGGTCTTTTCCGTGGACGACCCGCCCTCCTGCGGGGACCCTCAGAAGCAGGCCGTGACGATGTTTGGGATGCTCCATCGGATGTTTCCTCCTCCTCCTCCTGATCCCTCCCTGTTGGTGGTGATGTTCTACACCTTCTGGCACAGGGAGGGTTGCCCATGTTGTCGGCCATCCGACGGAGTGTAGTGTGAATTCCCGTGAACACCGTCACGAGCTCAGCCTGTCTGTCCTCCATCCTCCGTTGGTGTTGCAGTAGACAGGTATGTAGCTCCGCATGTTGCTGGGCCTGCTGGGTCTTGATCCCCTCGAGGACGGACACAACCTGGGCCATGCCCGTGGTGTCCTGCCGGTATGTGTCCAGGATGTTTCAGACATGGGCATATACCGGTTCCCCAGCCAACTGGTCAGGCTGGCGCCTCCGCCGTCCTCCACTCCCACCACCCCTGCCCACTTGCGCCTGGCCTGCCGTTGTGGGCACATCGGGTCTCCGGGACCCCTGAGGGATGGCATTTGCGGTGTTGCCTGCCTCCTCCTGGGTGCCCGGAGAACCTTGTCTCTCCTGGACAGACTGGCTGCTTTGTGGTGGTGGGGCAGGGATCCTGGGTGTCTCCTGGGATGTGGCAGGAGTGGAGGTGGTGGTTGGCCCCGTTGTACCTGACGCAGGTGCTGCAGGTCGTTGGACACCAGAGGGGCCAGGTTGGTCGGGGTCGTCCACAGAGTGGTGAGAGTCGTCGCTGCCGGTGGGATCGGCCTCCCGCAGAGCCGGGTCCTGTGAGTCTTCCCCCCCAGTGTTGAGGGGTGAACCACGACATTGACCTGTGTGTGAGAGAGACAATGTTAATTTTGTTCCATGCAACATCCATGTTTCATTAGTTTCAAAGTTGGAACATTTCCTCTGGGTATTTGGATCTGTCTAGCATTCCACTCACAGTGCACTTGTGCATGGGTATGTCCCTTGGGCACAGCTTTGGCGACTTTAACTATGTGTGGCACAGTCTTAGTTGCTGCGTCAAGTGTGACTGCAGTCAGCAGTGGAGTGGGCAGGTGTGGCGAGCCGTGCATTGGCGCCTTCCGTGTTGCACTGTACGTGGGCACATGAAGTTGTTCCACACACTTCAATGATGCAGGTAGCTGTCGTTGTGCTCGTGCACAGGTTGTGACATGGCCCTGTGTTTTGCCATGGAGGAGAGGGGGGATGCTGGCACTGGCCACCCTTGTCTACATGCACGCAGTCCACCTGCTGACGAGCAGACATTCCCACACACCACAAGGCTGATTTGCTCTCCCTGTGTCTCCCTCCCTCTCTGTCCCCCTCTCCCTCCCTCTGTGTGTCGGCCTCCTCCCTCTGTCCGTCTCCCTGTGTCTCCCTCCCTCTCTGTCCCCCTCTCCCTCCCTCTGTGTGTCGACCTCCTCCCTCTGTCCGTCTCCCTGTGTCTCCCTCCCTCTCTGTCCCCCTCTCCCTCCCTCTGTGTGTCGGTCTCCTCCCTCTGTCTGTCTCCCTGTGTCTCCCTCCCTCTCTGTCCCCCTCTCCCTCCCTCTGTATGTCGGACTCCTCCCTCTGTCCGTCTCCCTGTGTCTCCCTCCCACTCTGTCCCCCTCTCCCTCCCTCTGTGTGTCGGCCTCCTCCCTCTGTCCGTCTCCCTGTGTCTCCCTCCCGCTCTGTCCCCCTCTCCCTCCCTCTGTGTGTCACCCTCTGTCACCTCAGCCCAGCTTCCTGGGCACACACTGTTAGCAGTTCTTTGAATGGCCCTTGGATTGTTGCTGTGAGTTTGTTTCTGATCTCCAGGCACCCATTGGGTGTAGTGTCTGTGTCTGCGCTGCTGCTGTGGTGGTGTGTGCTGCCACTCTTTCACAGTGTTGGCTGTTCATTAGCTGCTGTCATGTGCAAAAACGTGCCTTCACCCCCATGTGTTAATGCAAGGCGTCCGCCATTTGCTGGCAAGTCTTTCCTGTGTGGGGACACACTGTTTGTCTGGCTGTGACCTAGGCCATATGGGCAGACGGCATTGTTGTCTGCTTCTGAGTTGCACTATGTGATTTTTGGGGCCCACCCTCCTGCCATCCGGGTTACCGTGTCATGTGTTGGTGTCTTCTGTGGCCTGTGACTTGACATTGTCCAGCTGGGTGCATGGGGCATGGTGGCGCCAGTGGCATGTGCGTGTTCATGGAGTGTGGTTGAGTCATGCGATAGCTTGGGGTGGTTGCGTGCCTGTTTGTGAGTTTGGTTGTGGATGACGTTCCCTCCATGTGAGGTGCGTTGTTTGTGTACTCACCCGGGTCTCGGAGTCCTCCTAATCCTTCGACTGCCTCCACCGGCAGTATGGCCATCACCCTCTCCTCCCAGGGATGGTAGTGTACGGGTCTGCGGGACGGCCCTCCTCCAGTGACGTTGGCCTGGTTGTGTTCATCCGTCATCTTGGCTCGGACCCTCCTCCGCAGATCGTACCACCTGGCTTGGCATTCCTGCTTGTTCCTTCTGGTGTCCGCAACAGCATTCACAGCATCGACGATGGTCTGCCACATGGCTGTTTTTGCTGATATGCTGATCTGTCGGACCAATGTTCCAAAGAGCTGTGGCTCGACTCTGAGGATTTCATCGACAAGGACCTCCAACTCTCGGTTAGTGAACTTTGGATTCTTGTTAGTGGGCATGGTGAGGGGTGTGGGTGTGGATGGTGGGGGGGGTGTGTGGATGGTTGTGGGTGTGGTTGTGCAGGTGTGTGTGTGAATGTGATGAGGGGGTGTTTGTGAAGGTGTGTGTGTGAAGGTGTGCAAGTGTAAGGTGTGGTATAGCTTCTAGTATGGTGCTGTAGGTTGTCTGTGGGGTCTGGCAGCAGTGAGTCTGTTGCAAAGGCTCATGGTTTGTGTGTGTTGGCCCTTTTTATTGGTCCATTGGTGGGTGTGGCTGTGTTTGAACTTTGGGTGGGTGTGTTATAAGGAGTGGTGGTGTTTTGGGCCTCTGTTTGTTTTTGGCAGTTGCAGGTCAGTGAATGTGTTGTTTTAGTGGTTGTTGGACATGTTTAGTGGCTTTGTGCCATTCGAATGGTGTATTCTTGTGTCGTTTTGGTTTGTCCTGGTTGTGTACGTGCGTTTTTAGCATGTGTACGGTGTGTACATGGGCCATTTTGTTGTACAGTGCTGTCCTTGTGTGTGGCTTGGTACGACTCGTACATGCGGTTGTGATGTTGGGGCCTGGGGTGCGCTTCGTACTTAGAATGTTGTGGTGGGGGTACGCTCCATGCATACGCAGGTGGGGGTACGACTCTAACGTACACGGGTGTAGATACACGGGGGTATGACACGTACGTAGAGGGGGGGGTAGGACACGTACAGGGGTGTACATACACGGGGGGGTACGACACGTACACGGGTGTACATACACGGGGGGTACGACACGTACACGGGTGTACATACACGGGGGTACGACACGTACAGGGGTGTACATACAGGGGGGGTACGACACGTACACGGGTGTACATACAGGGGGGTACGACACGTACAGGGGTGTACATACACGGGGGGTACGACACGTACACGGGTGTACATACACGGGGGGTACGACACGTACACGGGTGTACATACACGGGTGGGGGTACGACACGTACAGGGGTGTACACACACGGGGGGTACGACACGTACACGGGTGTACATACGGGGGGGGTACGACACGTACACGGGTGTACATACACGGGTGGGGGTACGACACGTACAGGGGTGTACACACATGGGGGGTACGACACGTACACGGGTGTACATAAACGGGGGGTACGACACGTACAGGGGTGTACACACACGGGGGTACGACACGTACAGGGGTGTACACACACGGGGGTACGACACGTACACGGGTGTACATACACAGGGGGTACGACACGTACAGGGGTGTACATACACGGGGGGTATGACACGTACACGGTTGTACATACACGGGGGTACGACACGTACAGGGGTGTACACACACGGGGGGTACGACACGTACAGGGGTGTACATACTGGGGGGTAAGACACGTACACGGGTGTACATACACGGGGGTACGACACGTACAGGGGTGTACATACACGAGGGGGTACGACACGTACACGGGTGTACATACACGAGGGGTACGACACGTACAGGGGTGTACACACACGGGGGTACGACACGTACAGGGGTGTACATACAGGGGGGGTACGACACGTACACAGGTGTACATACATGGGGGGTACGACACGTACAGGGGTGTACATACACGGGGGGTACGACACGTACACGGGTGTACATACACAGGGGGTACGACACGTACAGGGGTGTACATACAGGGGGGGTGTACATACACGGGGGGTGTACATACAGGGGGGGTACGACTCGAACGTACGGGGGCTGGGGGGAGTGTTGGGTGCGTATGCGGGCACATGTCTCCATGGTTGCTATGGGAGTTCGGTGCGGACGGTGTTTTTTCCATGCGGTTGTAACATCGGACGCACGGGATGGATCGTGATTCCCCGGTCGGACTTCACTTTTCACATTTGTACGGTGAATCGTTTGTGGACGTGTCGGACACTTTTTCCGACCCGAGGACGTTTGGGGAATACTTCCCAATGCGATTCGTATGGACTTTTTGTCATGCGAATCATAATTGGCAGTTTGTACGGCACTTGTACGATTCGTACGGTAAAAAGACCGGATACGAGTCGGACGGGCAATTTTTTTACCGGATTGTGATCGGCACCACTGTCTATGAGAAGCTTCTTGATGTTAATCGGTATATTGATCACAACAGATTTTTATGTGTTGTCACTGAGTCCCAGTTCTCTTCATCATATCTCATTATGGGGCCAATGTCTCTGTTGCGATTGTATGGCATCTCCTGTTCATGGAGCACACACAGAACATTTGGACAATATACATGCTACAGACACTGTCTATGAGAAGCTTCTTGATGTTAATAGGTATATTGATCACAACAGATTTTTATGTGTTGGCACTGAGTCCCCGTTCTCTTCATCATATCTCATTATGGTGCCACTGTCTCTGTTGTGATTGTATGGCATCTCCTGTTCATGGAGCACACACAGAACATTTGGACAATATACATGCTACAGACACTGTCTATGAGAAGCTTCTTGATGTTAATAGGTATATTGATCACAACAGCTTTCTATATGTTGGCACTGAGTCCCAGTTATCTTCATCATGGCTCCTTATGGTGCTAATGTCTCTGTTGTGATTGTATGGCATCTCCTGTTGGATACCTACAGAAAATCTCCTGATTCTTCTCAATACAAATCATTACTCTTATTCTGAATACCCACTTCCTTCTATTGGCATGTTTTCATAGTCCACAAATGGCTCACCATGGTAAATAATATTAGCATTTTGTAGATTTCTGTTTATTGTCAGTGCTCTTTTTGCACTTTTGCATATTTCTTCCATTTAATCTGAGTTGTTTGCATTCTTTTTGTGTGTCTTTTGTGAATTGTTGTTGGTAGTTTAATAACAATCATCCTGTCATCCAATCCACAATATCTACACTTAACCTATCCTGCTACCCAGAAACAAAAAACACCAAAAGAAAGTCAGAAGTATTTGTTTCAATCATTTACACCATAAAGAACATCTCACCCTAATGGCTGAGACAGCCAAGTAAGATCATTACATTTCTTTTTTCTCTTGTCTTTTTGCTTGGTCCCAAAGCCTTTGCCATCCATTCATTGCTTTATTTACTGCCTGAAAGATCCCAGGCTCAAACGCAACCTTCCCAAACATTCTATCATGCACCAGAGCCCTATGACACACTCCCTTTCATATCAATGTCCAATCACAATTGCATGACTGTAAAATAAACTCTATCACCTGAACATGAAGATGAATGATCAGTCAATCCTATCTCTGTATATACATTTTTTACTAATAATATACTGAATGAATTTAGGTCCACTTGAACAATGCTGAGAAATCAAACAATGATAAGAGTAAATATGTTACCTCACCATCTGAAACCCAAAACTAAAACACATTTAGAAATCTTAATGGGCTTGATAATGTGTGCTAAAAGTCCAACATCCAAGAGCCCTGAACCTAATTATCGACCAAGTCACCATGTCACTTAGACCACCCTGATTAGCAACTTTGCATGGCCTATATTTGTACCAAAATCACATTTATAACCCCCCTCACCTATGACACCATCTAGCCCATGTCCTTACCTGTTGGTACTAAGAAACTCCCTACTAACATGCTCTTATTCCAACAACTTCCGCAAGAACATCATATTACATACCATGAAAAAACAAAATTATAGAGCACATCATAACCAACTGTGCCCTTGCCCTCGTACACCACTAATGCAGTCTACCTTGATCCCAAAACCACACATTACTCTCATCAAACTTACAGGTAGGTAGCTATCTTCACAATGAGGGTGTTTGGGGGTGGGAGGCCTGTGCCACTACTCCCACCATGCCCCCTGCCCCCCACCTCAGCAGGATGGAGCCCTCCCCCCGCCCCACCCAGAAGCAGTTGGAAGCCATTGAAGTACACCAAACAAACTTACAGGTAGGTAGCCATCTTCACAATGAGGGTGTTTGGGGGTGGGAGGCCTGCACTACCACTCCCACCATACCCCCCGGCCCACCCCTCAGCAGGATGGAGCCCTTCCTCCACCCTACCCAGAAGCAGTTGGAAGCCATTGCAGTACACCAAACAAACTTACATGTAGGTAGCCATCTTCACAATGAGGGTGTTTGGGGGTGGGAGGCCTGTACCACTACTCCCACCATGCACCCTGCCCCCCACCTCAGCAGGATGGAGCCCCCTCAGAAGCATGTGTCAGCCATTACATTACCCTCATCAAACTTACAGGTAGGTATCCATCTTCCCTGGCCCCCTGCCAAATGATGAAGGGGCCGTCCTAAGAAGACCCTGGGAGTATCTGGAGGCAAAGAACCTGCCAGACGCCAGTCACGGAGCCAGCCATGATGGCGACCCTCTCCACCACTGCATTGATTTTTTGGACTGTCTTTCCCCACACTGCCTTGTGAATGGCATCTGTCTGTTGGACTGGGTCACCACATCAATGGGGTGACTACTCGGTTATCTCATTTACCACAACTGTCAACTCACTGCTCCACCCCCTGATTGGAAATGTATACCCCCCTCGCATCTCACCACTGCAAATAAAATATCCTTACACATATGTTGTCGTGTCTGCTCCGTCTATATTGCAGGATGTACAGTCTTCAACATGATCACAATGTACCAGAAACATGGGCTGTATGTAGGCAAGGAGATGTTGAAGGCATCTAGGGAAACACAACAGAACTACTTTCACTGGTCTGAGTGTGGAATCACAGACATCACACAACCCCTACCATCAGGATAACCCAACATGCACGCGTCACAATGAGCAACAAGTGTCAACATACACGTCCTGTAGATGTTCCCAAATGACCTGTCCAAGAAACATTACCAACCACCACTGAGTCTACAACTGGCTGCTGTTACAATTCTCACATGCTCCTTCACGACAACAGCAATATCAGCAGACAATGGGTATGTTGCACATTGTCACCCACCTTTAAGTGAAGTTGCGTGTGATGAACTATTCACCTTCCTCCTCTCCATTATCCTCATCACTGGACATGGGTTGGTTTGCCGGCTGGGGCCTTGGGTCCTCACCATCATCCAGGAGCAGGGGAATCTCCTTGTGAATGGCTAGGTGGTGGAGCATGCAGCATGCCACTACAATCTGACACTCCTTCCCGGGCAAGTATGCCAGTGCACCTCTGGTCTTGTCCAGGCAGCGGAAACGTGACTTGAGCAGACCAAAAGTACTCTCCACCACACGACGTGTCCTCCCATGTGCCTCATTGTAGCGGACGTCAGCTGGGGTCCTGGGATTCCTCAGTGGGCTCAGCAACCAGGAAGAGTTGGGATATGCAGAGTCACCTAGGTATGACAAACACAAATACACATTGCAGTGTCGATGAGGCTGAGGGCAGCAGGTCACACACCCAGCACGCCATACGACTAGGCATACTCACCCACAATCCATGCACGCTCGGGAAGCAGATTACCATCAGCTGGGGCACAATGCTGTTCCACAGGATGTAGGAGTCATGGGCCGAGCCTGGGAATTTGGCACACACATGGGAGATGATCATATCTGCCAGGCACACCACCTGCACATTTATGGAGTGGTAAGGCTTGCAATTCCTGTAAATGTGCTCAATTGCCTGTGGTGGCCTGAATGGCGGTGCCTTGTGTCAATGTATGGCACCCATATCGCAGCAGCTACCGCCTGGTCCCGGCAGTGTCACCAGCACCCCCATTCACACATGTGCGGTAGTGATAGACATGGAGACATGGGGAGATGGCGGTTGGCATGCTCCACCGCAAAAATCACGGTAGCGCACAGCGGGCCCCTGCGGTGTGTCATCGCCATGGAGCTTGCCCTAGAGCCAATGGGAAGCTCGATATTGGTGGCATGATGCAATTTTGAAGATCACGGTAGGCGTGCTCCACCACCGCGGGGGCGGTCATTGGATGCATTTGAAAGATGCACCATCACGCTAGCACACACTGGGCCCCTGCAGTGTGACACCGCCGTGGAGCTTGCTCTAGAGCCAATGGGAAGCTCGATAGCTGTGGCATGATGCAATTTTGAAAATCATGGTAGGCGTGCTCCGCCACCGCGGGGGCGGTCATTGGATGCACTTGAAAGAGGCAGACCTGGACCACCAATTGCTGCAGCTTGGCACCTTTGAAACGACCCCAGGGGGCTATATATGTGTGGAAGTGAGCCTCACATTTCCACTGTTCCCAGAGCCTACTGCCTGAGACCCCTCACCTGCTGCTGCCTCCAGGAACTGCTGCATGAGACCCCTCACCTGCTGCTGCCTCCAGGGACTGCTGCCTGAGACCTCTCACCTGCTGCTGCCTCCAGGGACTGCTGCCTGAGACCCCTCACCACCCAATTCCGCCGCTGTCTCATGTCAACAGTGATGGCAAGGACAGAGTAGATCCGTGCCAATCCCTTCACAAGAGAGGAGCTGGAGGTCCTGGTGGACGAGGTGCTCACACAGTACCCAAGGCTATATGGTGCCCCAAATGTTGTGGGAAGTCGTCAACAGTGGGGGGTAGGGTAGGGGGCCACACATGTAGTTGGACTGATGCAGTATGTGCCTGGGAGTGTGGGGTAGTGTCATGCACTGTCTGACATGCTGTCTCCAGGGCAAGGGTGTGTGTACCCAATGCCACAGGTTTGCCTCCCTGCACATGTATGTATGAGTGACCTGTGTTGTGTTGTCAGCCATACAGTAACACAGAAGGTTGTTCATGCTGTAGTCAGGACAGTGATTGCTTGGCTGGATGGCTGTGTGTGCCCCTGTAGTCCATCTCAGTGTGAGCCCAGCTGGGCAGCACAGTCCTCGTCTACAAAGACAAGGACACATCACTTCACTTACAGAGTATGACATCAGTCTTTTCACATTGCACTCCAGCTATGGGCCATCTCAGCACTGTAGATTGCACACAACCGCCCTTGTGAAGGGCATTTTGTATTTGTGAGATCATGTCCCTCAATGTGACATCCATGACACAGTTATCTATTCACAGGGCAGGGACATTGGGGCTGTGCAGTCTTGGACTCAGTGGTTCACCCCCCAAACACAGGTTTGTAATGTGATGTATGTGTTGCTCAAACCAACAATGGACAGGAGATGTGGGCAGGCTGCATAGGGGTTTCAGTGCTGGCATCCTACATGTGTGTGGGATGTTCAGGGACTGTGTTCCCCCTCACACCTGCATGCATTCACATCTGCTTTTCCCATGCAGATGTACCATGTGAGATGTATTATAGTCTCTGATCGACATTTCGTTGGATTTGTGATGAGTCTGAATCTTGCTGCTATACTGAAAGATGTCGGTACATAACACTGTATCACTGAACATTTCCCCCTCTTGTCTCCCATACCTGCAGCTCAAGGTACACCTGCGTAAGGCCGTGTGGAGGGCCATTGCAGTGAAGGTTCAAGCTCTGGGGGTCTCAAACCGATGGCGCACCCACTGCCACAAGAGGTGGGATGACATCAGCCGGCTGGCAAAGATAGTGGCGGAGATGACCTTGGGGCTGCTTCCTCGTACTGTGCGTTTGGCAAGGCGCAGCAAAACACCACTAATGGGCTGCATCTTGGTGGTGACACAGCCTGAGCTGGATGCATGTCTGAAGGAGCATCAGCAGCAAGCCAGGGGTGAGCATTTGGGGAGGGTGACTTTGCTGGGAGTGGTTACACGTGAAGAGAGCCTGTGCCAGCGCTGGCCTATGTGATGTTGGTATTGTGATGCAGTGGCATGTAAGTGGCTGCTGGGCTGGGTATCGTTGTCATGTGTTCGCCATACCTGTACTTACAAAGGTGATTTTAATGCTGTGCATTCCCATTGCATTCTGAGTTGTGCTCTTCAGGTTTCTTCTGCATTGGGGTAGTCTGGGGAATCCCATGGGAGGGAACAGTAGTGTGCCCGATCTGAGTGTGCCTTCATCAATGCATCCATTGCATGCACCCAGATTGGGGAGGCCTAGGCATCTGACAACAATGTGCAACAGTCTTTGGGTGTGTCAGGATCAACTGCTTGTGGACATCTCTGTGAACATTTCATTTGCATGGTCACATCTGTGGCTTGCACCCCTGCACATATGATGTGCTTCCCATTGTCCAATTTGTCACTTCAACAGACTTTGTGCTCCTCAACACTGGACCTACAGGTGTGGGCATCATTGGTATGGGAGCAACTGGGTCCTCTGTGCAACTTGCTAGACATATGTTTTGAGTATGTGCAGATGACTTAGGGGAGACTCACGTACCCAGGCTGTTGTGACCAGAGCCTTCATTGTGTGGTAACTGATGGCTGACTGACCAAGTGTTCTGCAGACATGAGTGAGACGTGCGGGGAATATGTTTGGCACAGCTGGGCTTCCACAGGAGTTGGGTCCCCTCAAGTAAGTGTGTTGTCCAGTGACATGGCCTGGGCCCATGGTGTGTGTTGTATGGGCATGTGTGTGTGTCCACATCCCTGTTCATACACAGACAGTGTTCCCTTGATATGTTCCTGTTGTTGTGCTTGCTGAGTGGTAGTGGGTTCATCGCACTACTTTTCCAATGGGCTACCAGATGTGTGGGTGCATGACACACTACTGTTAATTGGTGTATCATCATTGGGATGTGTCAGTTCTGAGTGGTGATGATGTTGTCAGACACGGATGGCAGTCAGGGTTCCCCAAGGCACCTGTTTATTTGCTAAATCATGTAGTTGTCCCTAGGTGGTATCTTTCAGTGACTGAGACATTTGTATATGTGTGTGACTGCCCCCACTTGTCGGGTTCATGGCTGCGATGCTGGCAGGTGTCAGCATGTGTGCCTTGTGGTTCTCTTTGGCTTCTGCATTGTGCTGGGACTGTGGCAGGGTTTATTTATTTATTTATTTATTTATTTAACTTCTAACGCGCACAGCTAGCCACAGTGGGTTTCCCGGCGCTCGAGGAAAGACTGAAGAGGGAAGGAGAATGGCTCGCTAAAATTACTATGCTGTCAATTGCTGCTGAAAGAGCCAAGTTTTAAGTCCCTTGCGAAAAAAAATGAAGTTGGTTTCTGTCTTTAGGGTCACAGGAAGAGCATTCCAGTACTTAGGACCCAAATAGGCGAAAGAACGTCCTCCCATTTTTGCCAGCCTGAATCTGGGGACGGAAAAATCGCCGTATGTAGATGATCTAAGAGTTCGACTAGGTTTGTATGCCTGGATAAGGTCCTGAAGATATTTGGGGGCTGAGCCGTGTTTGATTTTAAAGACATGACACAGGGCTTTAAATTTAATTCTGTTTGGAATTTTGAGCCAGTGAAGATCACGAAGTGCTGTGGAAGCTGATGTTCTCCTAGGAATGTTGCAGAGCTGTCGGGCGGCAGCGTTCTGCACAACCTGAAGTTTTTTTAATGTAGTTTGATCGGCTCCCAGATAAAGGACGTTACCATAGTCCAGGCGGGAAACAACCAATGCCTAGACTACTGTTCTTTGAGTGGAAGGAGGTAACATCCACAAGATCTTCTGAAGCCATCTCAGGGTGGCAAAACAAATGGAGGTCACCTTAACAGCTTGCTGTCTCATTGTAAGTTTCTCATCAATGAGAAACCCGAGATTGCGAACCGCAGTTACCGGTTGCGGGGTGGGTCCCATGTCACAGGGCCAATGATGGGGACCCCAGAGATCCTTGTTCTTGCCTAGTATCACAACTTCAGTTTTGTCACCGTTAAGTTTCAAAAAGTTACTCTTCATCCATTTGGAAACACGGGTCAGACCTTCTTTCAAAGCAGAGATGTTGTTGCACTCTTTGTTAGAGAGAGAAAAGATTATCTGTGAGTCATCGGCGTAGGAGTACAGAATAAGACCGGCTTCCTCTACAATAGTAGCAAGGGGTCTTACATAAATGTTAAACAATAAGGGGCTGAGTATCGAACCCTGGGGAACACCATACGCCGAAGGATAGGTTGTAGATGAAGCAGAGGCAGAGAACACCTGGAAAGTGCGATCTTTTAAAAAAGAGGCTATCCAGCCGAGAGCTGCACCCTCTACTCCCAGGGACCGAGAAGGATGGAATGAGACACAGTGTTGAACGCCGAGCTTAGATCGAGAAGGATCAAGGCTGATGTTTCTCCGCGATCGACACTGTGTCGCAGACTCTCGGTAACTCCTAGGAGTGTGGTTTCAGTCAAATGATGCGCTCTAAAGCCTGATTGGGACGGATGTTAAAAACCAGAGCTCTCCACAAGATGTGTCAGCTGAGTATTAATGTGCCTTTCCAGGATCTTTGATAGAATAGGGAGCAATGAAATGGGTCTGAAGTTGGACAGATTGGTAGTGTCCGCTCCGGCCTTTTTTAATAAAGGAATTATCATTGCATGCTTCCACTCCTGTGGAACATATGACTCAAGTAATGAAGAGTTGAGAAGTTGCATTAACACCTGACGCGAACTAAGTTCAAGTAGTTTTAAAATCTTGGCAGGTACCGGGTCTCGTGGGGAACCAGATTTAATGCTGTTTAGGCAAAGGGAGAAAGAAGCATCATCGAAGGGTAACCAGTTTGCAAGTTTCGTCATAGTAAGGAGTGAAACATCAGGAATCAGGGTAGATTCTGGCAGAGAAGTATCATTTGATGTTAAAGGACTTAATGAGTCGTAGATACGCTCTACTTTAGATATAAAATAGTTTGCTACAGAATTGCATTGAGCCTCTTCCAGAGCGGGAGGAGCTGGTACCGTATCTGCTCCAGTAAGTTTCTTCACAACCGAGAAGAGCGTGCGAGGACAATTTTGTGCATTGATGACTGTGATCGAAACATAGGCAGCTCTAGCCATTTTGCAATGATGATGGTAGTCCCTAAGGGCTTCCTTGTAGGCTGTTTTACGGGAAGCAGAGTAAGAACGTCTCCATCTCCTCTCAAACGTCTTACATCTAGATTTCATACGTTTTAGATCATCGGAAAACCAAGGTGCAGGTGGACGGTGGGATGAAGAGTTTTTGAATGTTAAGGGAAGAAGTTCATCAATGGCGGAATTCAGCCATTTGAATACTTCGGAGTTTAGTACAGATGTAGGTGTGTTAGTGTTAGGGAGAGTATTCGATAAACGAACGTTAAAATCAGTGATATTGAGTTTATGCCAGCGACGTATAAGCATATCTTTTTTTTTAGTGTTAGTGTTATGAGAATCTGTCTGAGATAAGACAAAGTGTACAGCATAGTGATCCGACCATTCTAAAGGACGGGCAGGAGGAGAACATTCAAAAGGAAGATTTGAAAGGACGGGGTCCAGTAAGTGCCCAGCAGAATGTGTAGGCCCAGAATTACGTAATAGGATATTTAGGGCTTCCAATTCGGATAAAAATAATTTGCTGACATTACATTGACCATCTTCTAGATGGAGATTCAGGTCGCCAAGAATGGAAAAATTGGCAGCTTTCAGAGAAAGAGGGGCCAAGGTGTCTGCAAAGGAAGTTATCCAGGTGTTAGCATTGCCGGGGGGACGATAGATCAGGAGACCAGACAGGGTGAGCTGAGGGCTAATAGCAAGCTTAAAAAGTCCGGCTTCACAACCAAACATGGGAAAAACATCAAAAGTACATGAGTAATTTGACTTAAAAATTATCGCAATGCCACCTCCTGTGCCAGTGTCCCTGTCTATTTTTACCAATTTATAGCCGTCGGGAATCGCTATGGCAATATCAGGCCCTGAACTAGCCTGAAGCCAGGTTTCTGTGAGGAACATGGCATCCGGATTTTCGTCTACTATAAAGTCATGGATGTTAATCTTATGCTTTGGAAGGGATCTACAGTTCACACTCCAAAATTTCAGTATTGAGAGGGAGGAGGAAGTTTTTGCCGTTTTTGTTCTACCCCTCGGTTTACCCCGTTTATGAATTACTTTCAGTTGGTTGCACCTTGACATTCGGCCCATGGTGAAGCTGCAGTGGGTGCATTTAAAGTTATGAACTGGCAACACACATGTATTGCACTGTGCGGGGGGGTGGTGATTGAGTCGCTTTAACTCCTCACCTGTGTAGGTGTAAGTAGTGCCATGAGGAACGTGGAGTGCTGGAAGCGGAACCCGGTCCAATGTCCCTAGGCCCGTCCTGGCATGGACGGGCGTAGATGGGCCTGACTCTGGCGCGACTCCGGCGCGGGTCAGGCGCGCCCGCTGAGCGCGTTCGCTGCGCGAAGACATGGACGTCCCTTTTTATGCGCAACTAGAGCGCTGTCACTCCCACCCACACCCAAGATGGCCGCCGCTGTTCCGTGTCCGGGACCGACTCCACAGCGTCAATACTCGGCTGGGAGTGGCCCAGGGCAACGGGAAAGAGGGGGAGCGAGGTGGGTACTTCTCACTTTGTAAATCAAGCCAGTTTGCACCGAGTTGGAATAAAGTGAAAAGCGGCGATTTAGCAGTTTTTTAGAGCAGGTAAAAACAAAGCAGTGCCAAGCAACACAGCCTCCCGGCTTCCGCCTCAAGAGGTGCAGGATCAGTCATACAAAGTTTCTGAAAGTTACGTTAGCTTTGAGGTCATGGCCATGTACCGCATACTGTGCAGTATGTCTGTCATTCCCCAGGGTTGTAAATGGTCCTTGTGAGATGTGTCTGTGCACCTTAGTTCCTCCCAACATTCCTGTGTTTGTCATGGGTGCATGTGCAATGTCACCTGTTCATGTGGGCTTCACAGATGCTGACTGACCAAGTGTTCTGCAAACATGGGTGAGACGTGCGGGGAATATGTTTGGCACAGCTGGGCTTCCATAGGAGTTGGGTCCCCTCAAGTAAGTGTGTTGTCCAGTGACATGGCCTGGGCCCATGGTGTGTGTTGTATGGGCATGTGTGTGTGTCCACATCCCTGTTCATACACAGACAGTGTTCCCTTGATATGTTCCTGTTGTTGTGCTTGCTGAGTGATAGTGGGTTCATCGCACTACTTTTCCAATGGGCTACCAGATGTGTGGGTGCATGACACACTACTGTTAATTGGCGTATCATCATTGGGATGTGTCAGTTCTGAGTGGTGATGATGTTGTCAGACACGGATGGGACACAGTCAGGGTTCCCAAGGCACCTGCTTATTTGCTAAATCATGTAGTTGTCCCTAGGTGGTATCTTTCAGTGACTGAGACATTTGTATATGTGTGTGACTGCCCCCACTTGTCGGGTTCATGGCTGCGATGCTGGCAGGTGTCAGCATGTGTGCCTTGCGGTTCTCTTTGGCTTCTGCATTGTGCTGGGACTGTGGCAGGGTTTCTGAAAGTTACGTTAGCTTTGAGGTCATGGCCATGTACTGCATACTGTGCAGTATGTCTGTCATTCCCCAGGGTTGTAAACGGTCCTTGTGAGATGTGTCTGTGCACTTTAGTTCCTCCCAACATTCCTGTGTTTGTCATGGGTGCATGTGCAATGTCACCTGTCCATGTGGGCTTCACAGATGCACATTGTTGCAGTTCAGGGTGTGTGGTGTTGAGGGTGGGCTGATGTAAATGTTTGCATGGATGGTCCCCTAGCTCCCGTTTGTCCATGGATGAGGGGCCATGCTGAATGATTTGTGTTTGTGTATATGTGATGTACGTTTGTGGCACAGGACACATGTCTGGGTTTCCCAGTTTGTACGACATCTGCCTTTGTCATCACAGTGAAGGTGTCATGCATGCTTGTGTCACCCCAATGTCTGGTCCCTGGGGGTAGTGGTGTTGTGTGTCAGTCTATTGCTGTGTAAGTATGTGTTCATTCCAACTTGTGTCACATGTGTCTGTTGTGCTCCCTCTCATCTCCCAATGCCTGATTGCCCACTGAGGGTGTCCCAATGATGGTTTACTTTTGTGTGGCACTGTGTCCACATCTGTGTCACTGTGGTTCAGCCCCCCTCATGTGTTGTGTTGTTGCCTGGGGATACTGTGACACACACACACATGCTGTGTCAGATGTGCAGTGTGAGGTTGCCTGTTTGTGTTAGTGCATCTGCACCAGTGCATTGGTATTGCTGTTGTGGGCCTTTGTCTGGATGGTGTTTCTGTGATTTTGCCTGCTGTTCCTGTGAGTGATATCACATCATTGTGCACATTCATCCGGGTTGTTAGGTGCCATTGCTGGCATGGAATGTGTGTTTGTGAGCTGACACCTACAGTCTACACATGTTGTTTTGATTGGTGTGTCTATTTTTGAGATGTGTGCATGCTTTGTGAAGGTCACTTCTGCTCTTGTGTTATTGTACACTGTATGCATTGTCAGCCCCCATGTGTGGTGCTTGTCTGCACATGGCCGAGAGTGTGTTATGTTTTCACAGCACTGTTAGCCTCACCACATCTTTGTGGGAAGGGGACACAACCACTAGCTTGCCCCAGAAGTGTTTAATGTGTTGGTCTCTTACTGTTCTCTTGGGAGCAGGGATCATACATGCTGTTTGTTATTTGCAGCTTTGACCATGATGACACTTACATTTTGGTCACTGTGATGACGGGGGGGTTTAGTCCCCATCACCACAATGCTCAACATCTGCTGCATTTTGGAAGCCCATACTTAACTTCTGTTCTACACAGTGAGGTGGTGTTCTTTTTACATTGCCATAGTGTTATGGTGAAGCTTGCCTTGTGTATGTCATGGTGATGCTTGCCTTGTGTATGTCACACTCATGTGTTGGTCACACATGTGCTTTTACTTACATTGTATGTTCGTAGTCATAATCACTGTTGTGGGCATTTGTCACAGACTACATACTTGTTGTCATGATGTTAGGGGGGATGTATTTTGCTGGCATGCCTGATGGTGGAGTATGCTGGATGTGTTGTGCATCACCCATCCTACGGCCGGGGGTGGCAGTAGTGATGGGCAACATAAGCCCTATGGGTGGGGGTGGCAGTAGTGATGGGCAACAGGTCCCCTATGGCTGGGGGTGGCAGGGGTGATGGGCAACATAGTCCCTATGGCTGGGAGTGGCAGTAGTGATGGGCAACATAAGCCCTATGGCTGGGGGTGGCAGTAGTGATGGGCAACATAAGCCCTATGGGTGGGGGTGGCAGTAGTGATGGGCAACATACCCCCTATGGATGGGGGTGGCAGTAGTGATGGGCAACATAGTCCCTATGGCTGGGGGTGGCAGTAGTGATGGGCAACAGGTCCCCTATGGCTGGGGTCGCAGTAGTGATGGGCAACAGGTCCCCTATGGCTGGGGGTGGCAGGGGTGATGGGCAACATAGTCCCTATGGCTGGGGGTGGCAGTAGTGATTGGCAACATAATCCCTATGGCTGGGGGTGGCAGTAGTGATGGGCAGCAGGTCCCCTATAGCTGGGGATAGCAGGGGTGATGGGCAACAAGTCCCCTATGGCTGGGGGTGGCAGGGGTGATGGGCAACATTGTCCCTATGGGTGGGGGTGGCAGTAATGATGGGCAACAGGTCCCCTATGGCAGGGGGTGGAAGTAGTGATTGGCAACATAAGCCCTATGGCTGGGGGTGTTAGTGGTGCTGGCCATGCAACCCCTATGGTGGCCTGTTGTTTGTGGCCAGGATGTGGATCCCCTGTGTGTGTGTGCCATTTTGCGGGTACGTGTTGTTTGTTTATGTGGTAGGTGTATGACTTACCGCCTGCGCTGTCGGCGTCGGTTCCTGAGCCGGTCATAGATGTAAAGTACTGGTATGAGCTGCGCGATGGGATTCATGATGTGTTCGTGTCGTACACGCTGCTTGTTGCTCTGTCTCGTATCCGCTGCAAGCTGGTCCGTCTCGTAGCCGTGTATTGAGTTGTGGCGCAAATCATAGCTGATATGCTTGTTTTCCGGATGCTGTGACGTCCCGTACGTGGCGACCCATCCGGCGCATAGGAAGTACGCATTGTACTTGTCAGGGCGGAAACTGCTATGGATACTGCTTCCGGGCAACTCAGTTCAGTGTTAGGAGTTACGGCTCGGACGGAGAATGGAGCTTCAATCACAGCCTACGTGTCGGCCGGGTTTTTGGCAGTTATGTGCATCGTACTTTCTCTACAGGACGGACTGATTCCGGGTACGTGTTGGTCGCACGGTAAGGCTACGGACAGCTATCCGACCGGGTATCGGCCCCTATGTGTTTTAAAGCAGCCCCTGTCACTTTATTGGACACAGGGTACTTTTAAAAAATGTTTACCATTTGGGAAAGCTAATGCTTGGACAAAGGTAAACATCAGCACATTCACAGCCGATCACCATGGGGATGCAAATTGCAACCCGCCTAATTAAAATTCTATAGGAAGATCATTTAGCGTCTCTCTGAAACTCTCTGTAAATTGAAAAGTTTAAATGCAATCTGTTAGTATATAGGCTGTTCTGCAAACTGGTTTCCTATTCAAATTTTAGGCTTCTGAAAGAGGACTAATACGTTGAACGTCCAGAATATAGCTGAGTAATCAACCAAACTGTTGGCAAACTTTCAATTATTTACATAATTATAATTCTGAAGTACAGTTATTTATGTTCAAGAATCATCATGATTGCAACATCGAAGCATTTCTGCCTACCTCTATCTCATATCTTTATTTTGCATTTATGAGTGTAAATTACAAACAGGGAAATACACTAAACAAGGCTTAATCAGAGAGATAAATAGTGTGATGTCACGCTACAGGCATTTCAAGACTACGAACTTTTAAAGGTATAGCATCAAGGAATGGGTAGATTTTAGTTGGCATTTTAGTTATCCTGCTAATGGAAATCACAATGTAATAGTGGGAATGTGGTATCATCAGATGTAGCATTATGTTGCAAAAATTCCATGTGGATATTCAGCAGTCTTCAAAATGTGTGTAGAGTTTGCACCTGTGTTTTTATTCCTTTATTGATTTTAGGATTTTCATATGTACAGGGATTTGCAAAATGTTTTTTTTTTCTCACAATGATTTGTGAAGTTCCCCTTTGCATAAAGGGAACATTCCAATTTTCTTTTCCTTTAAACAGTGCAAAGACATTTTCTTTACATATTTTGAAATCGTTTTCCCTCAAATAGAATCCATTCAAGCTAAAATACTTTTGCAAAGTCTTATTCATGCTATATGCTCCAAAAGGTATGCAGAGTTTTCCTGAACTTCTCAAAGGACAAGAGCAATGTAGAAGAGAATACTAACTGCTGTCTTTAAACCACTATGAAGTTATAGGTAGGTCAGAGTTTCCATAGGAAGTGTTTTTGTTTCGCTAATAACTTTGATGAAGTTTGGCCCTTATCCGTCAAGCAGGGACAATGGAATCAAGAAAATAAGGAGGTCCCAAAAGTGAAATTTCCAATGTTAAATCTAATAGAAAAGTTTATTCTACAGTACAGAAAAATTGTTGAATGTAATTACACCAAATTTGGCAAAAAGTAAGGGGCTTATTTACAAGCTCTTTGTGCCGCGGGTGCGTCACTTTTCCCCATGTTAAAAGTGATGCACCAGTGGCGCAAGGGGCTTGTAAATAAGCCCCTTAGAACTTTACACAGAAAGCGTGCTTTTTGTTATTTGCTGTAAATCTGTTCAGTCATTTTCAAAACATTTGTATTTAAAAGGTGGCTTGGGTTGTGCATGAAGGGGTTAAAAAGTTAGGCATATATTGAATGTTGTATCCATATATGCTCTGATTAAAGAATTTAAAGGAGACTAGGCAACTTTGATTTGCTGGCCACAATATGAACAATATGCTGAGGCAACCATTATAGGAATCAGGAACACTACTTCGGTGTCCTGAAAATGAATAGAATAAATATAAGGGGGAGGGTGAGCACATCCTGACCCCTGGGGTTTGTGAGGGGATTTCATTTGCTGTCTACAACAAGGATAATATGTTGCTATAGCTATTACAGGACTCAGGGATATGGTCCTCACTTAAATGTCGTTTCCTGAAAGCCAGGTTTTGAGGGTCACAAAAAGCAGCACATATAAAGGGTGATAACAGATTTTAGTCACAGTATAGATCATAAGTTGGTGGTGTTAAACTCATTTTAGGAATTCTGGTAAGTTTGTGTGTGAATTCAACCAGTGGAAAATGCTGACCTTTTGCTGGGATTTGATGAAGTTATACAAGGTGGTTCAGAAACTAAAATAAAAACACATTTTCAATAGGCTGAGTCAGCATGGTTAATAATTTGCATCTATAAATGCAGCAGCAGTGACAAGAATGTGGCCATTTGTGAGGCAAGCTGGTTACTCTTACTGAGACACACACAAACCCTTACATTTGTAGGTATTCCCTATGATTTTTAAGCAATTTCTCAACATGGAAATAAATGCACAGCAACTCCAGTTTAAGTCAGAAGTGAGTTCCTTTTTAGGGTTGGAAAGGGTAGGGAATGTGATGGACTTTAAATAGGCTGTTAGGGAAGGGAATTGTTTGCTGGAATAATATTCCTCATGTGGAGAAATACATGCTTACAGACACACATTGTGTCATCTTATCATTTTGGCATGCAGAATCTGCCACTTGGTGGGAATGGAACATGAGTACATTTTGAGGTTTGAAATACTCTTGGAAACGTAGAAGTGGTGTATTTTGGTAGCTCCATTAAAAGTCAGCCATCTATTGTAAATGCAGGAGTAACCCTAAAGGAGTAGATTTCCAACTTTTACTACCTTGACTTTTAGAATCAAACCCATAGATTCCATATCCCCTCTCTCATTATGTACATCATTTAAATGGTTCTCAGTAGGTTTGTGCTATAAGACATTAAATGCTCTAGCAAAAAATGCTTTGGCGGTGGGTTGTTCATATGTCGATGCTGTTTAATCAGACGATGTGGACCCTTATTTCCTTAGTTAAAGATGTATCTACGTGTTTTCATAGATTAAACTGTCTAACATTTATTCTGTGCAAATGTACTACTAGTGCTGAAAGAAATGCTAACAAAGTAGGCATTATTCATTGGTTATGATGTCCGGTAAAATGTGCTGTCTTACAGGAACTAAATTATGACATAAAGCTGTAGGGGAACTTGAGCCCTCTTTTCCCTGATTGTATTTTTCAGGGCATTAATGACAGCGTGCCACTGCCAAGAATGATGACAAATAGAGTACCAAAGCTTCACCATAGGAGAAACCTGTATTATATAAAGCTAATAATGACTCGTCCTCAAAGACGTCCTAATATCATCTGTATGATGAAAACAAATTGTAAGTCCTAACGTAAACAGAGAGAAGAGGAAGAGAAGCACTAGGTGGTCACGGAGAAAAATATTTAACTCTTCACATGGATATGTGCTTATGCAAGAAAGAATGAAAACCGAAGACCAGTTCACTGTACTTCAGGTCTAACCAGTCCAATTCACATCACTGGCTGGCATAAAGGATCGCACTGCTTATGAATGCACCCCGTACCGTGAGGGTTAACACTACCCTTAACACGCGTTTAGTGTCTTATTTCAAGTTTGGCAGACGCAGCTGATGCCCATCCTACCAAACACACAGTCCAGGCACCCATTGAGACGTGGGGCCTCATACGGCTCCACCAGTGTAAACCTTTCATTGATAGCCAGTCTGCAAAGGGAGCATCGGTCAAAGTACTACTTATGGCAGTCGTCCCTATGTTCATTTTTCCTCTTTTGGACTGTGGGGAAAAGCCTGGCAGTCCTGAACAGTAAACAAAAGAAAGTGTCCCAATGCACAGGGGACACTAGAGAGCCCATGGGAAGATGGCGCACTCTAGTGCAGCTCTGCCAGCCATGAGCTATAATCCCTTAAGAATCCTTCAATCTGGATGATTTGCCAGCTCAAAACAACCAAATGAGGCGGTGAGGTATGGCTGCAAGCTTTGCTGGGCAAATTGGAGACCGGGCTGTGAAATGGCGCTAAATACGTGGCAATACCGGAACGGCACAACAAGCAGCTACTGGCAAGTTAGTGGGCACTAGTTGTGATGGTTGTGATCAGGCTGGAGATCAAGTGGCAGTGCAGATGCCCTGGCCTTGGACGGGAGGTGGCGCTGAGGTGGCTATAGCCGTGGCCTGGTGGAGGAGGAGATGCGGCATCGCGGGCAGGCTGCGGCCAGGGACAGGTGTGCACAGTCCCCTATAGGGCAGCCTGAAGGTCTTCGCTGTGGGGGAGCAGCGAAATGCACATAAAGAGCCCAGAGGGTGAAAAAGTATCACGCCACAGCCCTGGAGCAAGGAGAATTTTATTTTGCTGCGGGGTGTTAGCAAGGGGAAGGACCCTCGCAAAGATTGGATAAGGATGTTGCCTTAGGGCTAGAGCAGTAGACCTCAAAGCTGGGGAACTGGGTTTGAGTCTCGGCAAAGACGCTCAACATCCTGTGATTCTGGGCAAAGCACTTAATCTCCCCGTGCCTAACAAAAAATGAATGTGTCCATTTGTAATGAAACTGGTGCTCATATAAAGCGTTCTGATACCCGATATCTTCGGGTCTGGATCACGCTGTATAAAACTCCCCCCAAAAAAAGAGCAATGCACAGTAACGAATCACGCATGCTGCAGAGTGTGACCGAGTGGGTGTTGGTCCAACCATGAAGCTACATACTGGTTGGTGGTGGGGCTTGTGTGAGAGCTGCTATGCGGTAGCCCTACTGATGCGCCCAGCTGTGTGACGGGAAATAAATTGTGCCAGGACCCAAGCCTACATCCTACATGCCATAAACTCATAACTACCAGAGTGTGGTAGTCCCGCAAATGTGATGCTAGAATGCCAGTCCACCCTGCGTCCCAGCTGCAACAGTCTGGGGTCATGTGTGAGCGTACATCTACTACAAGGCTGAAAAAGTCCGAAGGGCCTGAGTAAAATCAAATCAATTCTTTCGCTGAGCGGGCATGCAGGGGACAGAAAGACCCTTCTCTTATTCAGATTATTGAGGGCCGCTGGCAAGAGGCACTCAGGAGATATTTGAAGCCTCAAGGTGGTGGCAGGCAGCCGCCCAGATAACAGCACCCTCAAGTGGGCCTCTGAGTGGAGCGGCCAGCAGGGGAGGGGCCCCTGAAGCTGGACATTGTAGGCTGCACAGAGAAGTAGTGCGAAGAGCATGCCTATGGAATAGAGTGCTCACACTTCTCATGACAGAACAACAGAGGGGTGCAGGGGGCTGTATGCATACCATATGTGCCCTGCACCAGCTGAAACACTTTGCATTACGTACTCAGATCCTGTAGAGATACTGAAGGTGCCCCCAATCATCAACCTCAAGATAACTTACAGGCCCAATGTCCTCAATGGCCCCAATGGGGAAAAAAGACAAATCTCAGTCGAGACTAACATTCAAAGCCAGGTGAAGCACCAGGACCTTGCCAGACATGACTGCAGAACAAGACGTGGACAACTCAAACCAGGGCACTGCGACCCTTGAAACAACCTGCTGGCAATGCAGCAGAGTTTGCAATCTATACATGGAAAGATCGATCATCTCAACCAGCGAATGGATCATCTCACTACTAAGTTAGATAAGCAGGTAACACAGCTGATGGAAGCAGTAAAGAGAATCTCTTAAACAGAAGACACTATGTAATCCGTAAACCGTAAATGTCTCAAAATTGAAAAAAAAGTGCTTGCAATCATACAAGCAAAAATGAAGACATAGAGGCGTGCTCATGCCGGAACAGCCTATGCATAACTGGTATCTCCGAGACAATGAACAGTGGGAAGATGGAAATATATGCTGAGTGCATGCTATTAGAAATTTTCAGCCCAGTCACCCTCTCACAACTACTGCTGGTGGAACATGCTCACCGTTCATTGGCAACAAGACCCCCACCGGGAGTCCCCGAAGGCGATAATCACCGACCAATTATACTACAGGGCCCGAAACTTGGTATTAAGATTAGCACGTGAAAAAGGAGACATTACCCACCAAGGTAACGCAGTGTAATTTTTCCCTGACTTTACAGCGAACATCCAGTCAAAAAAAAGCTGCAAAAGAGGAGATTCCATATGCAATGCTGTACCCAGCCAGGCTACAGATTGATCATCAAGGACAAATGAAGACGTTCACAATGCTTGAGGCAGAGATGGAAAAGATTAACAAATTGTCCCCTCGAAGACGAGACCGGCATACCCAAGCAGAGGGGGGTCAGGAATACTAAAACACGCCCCTGAAATGTGAAAAAACGAATGATGCTACTAATACCCCACTTTTCCCCTTTGTAGGTACCCATGGAGAGCCAATATACAAGATGGTTCAATGTTTGAACAGGTGGGATGGCAGGCTGGGATGAGTGGCCAGGGCAACTGACAAACTTAAATCCCACAAACCCTAATAACACTATGGCTCTATTTTGCTGTTTGGACCATGGGGAACTGTAAGATATGATGTCCTCTGCCACTGTAATCCAGAACACCTACGTATATCAGACATATAAGCCAATCATACATGAGTCTCCTAGCCACACCCTTATATCGAGTGGGTAACTGGGACTCTGGCTGCCCCTACACAGAAACACCCCAAATGTGTTATATGGTTTCTGCATCAGCAGCCCTTTCCGACTGTCGACATATGTTACTGGTATTGTTTGAACTGATCTCTTCTTATTGCAGGGTTGTCTTTAGCATGTTTGGGATGCTGAAGTGGGTGTGGGTGTGGGGGTTATGTGTTTTACAATATTATTGCCACTGCACAGTAATTTCTGATGTGCTGGCACACACATGGGCATTCCACTGACACATAAGTTTCCAATCTCCCTCCATGATGGGAAGGGATAGGCCCCAGTCGCTTGGCAAGATATCTCTTATGACATGGAATGTAAGAGGGTTCAATGATCTTCACCAGACATGCCAGGTGCTGGCCTGTCTGGACCGTCACCATATCCAAGTTGCTCTCCTCCAGTAGACACACTTAACGAAGCAGACAGAAGCCACTGTGGGGGCAAGATGGGCAAAGATCAGGCTGACCTCACCATATTCTAAATATTTTAGAGGGGTACTGATCCCGATTAAAAAAGGTGTACCATTCACTGTCATCCAAACAGAAAAGGACAATCAGGGTAGATATGTTATACTACAGGGTGATCACACTGGTACATGTATATGGCCCAAATACACCAAATACAGGCAACCCTGAATCTTACGCTAACATCTGGAATGAGCTGTACTCCATGCCAATGTTTGAAATATTATGGGGGAGGATCTGAACACACCCCTAGACCCACTGAGAGCTAGATCATCACAAGCTGGTGGGCATTATAGGCAATCTGCCTGAGCTCTAAGGGGGGTATGGAGGAATTTGGCATGATGGACCTATGGAGGGTGAGAAACCCGGATGGTTGTGAGGGCACTTTCATTTCATCTGCACAGGCCTCCTGGTCTCGACTAGATTACTGGCTGGCAACCAGAGGGTTGGGTACCTGGACAATAGAAGTGAGGCATCTCACCAGAACCGTGTCGGATCACACACTAGTTGCTGTGGATGCTGTAGTGCCATTGCGTGTATCAACACAATTTACTTGGAAATGTAATGTTGTGGCACTGCTGGACCCGGTGTACAAGGAAACCATTTTACATGCTATTGTAGAATATTTTGATCTAAATAAGAACTCGGTCAGTGTGGCGGATACCCTCTGGGAGGCCTTCAAAGCCACAATACAAGGATTGTGCATCAGCACGAGAGCAGGGAAACTTAAAGACAGATGTACACAACTGACAAACCTTGGACAAACATTGCAACAGTTAGAAAGAAATTATGAACACATGCCATGCGCGGCCACTCTGGACGGCCTCAGAGAACACGTCACAGAATACAACAACATGGTGTAGCGAGAAATGCTTTACATTTCCCTCCATGTCATGAGGGCATGGGGGGGGCGGGCCAGACTCTGGCCACTAGACTAAAACCTGCAAGAGGGCAAACTCATGTGAAAAAAAATGCAGGTAGCGATGGGACAGATCACTATGATCCCCCGGGGTTCTGCCCACATTGTCCAAATTCTGGAATTTGGAGGAACTATACGCATCTTGCGGGATGTCCGCAGGGGCAGAGATAGCTGCATACCTGGATGACATAGCTCTGCCATGGTTGTTGCAGGGACAGTGGGAGTATCCGACACTACCAATAAAGGTAGAGGAGGTCCGAGAGGCTATCTGCACTCTGACAAATGGCAAAGCACCAGGGCAAGATGGGCTATCTAGCAAATTCTACAAGGAATTCACAGACCTGTGTGCGCCCCAACTCCAAGTGATGTACGCAGAGGCCTACACAAAGCCGACTCCCACCATCCTTCCTGAAGCCCCTATCATCGCCCTATGAAAACCTGACAAACAGCCAAACTAGTGGCATATCGACTGTTATCACTAATCAACATTGATACTAAAATTTTGGTGAAAATTCTAGCCAGTAGGCTCTGACTCTTACTGACAAATATGGTTCTCCCAGACAAGTCGGGCTTTATACCAACTCGCTCCACCACTCACAATTTATGCACGATTTTCGCATTATTGCATCAGCTGAATCCAGACCTACAGGCAGCTGCTGTATTATTAGATGGCGCCAAAGAATTTGACTCTATAGTGTGGACCTTTATGTTCACTATTCTAAAGCAAATGGGGACCCCAAATCCTTTCTTAGATGAATAAACCTACTGTACAGAGCCCCAGTGGTGTAAGTACGAATTATCGGACACGCGTCAGCACTGCTGCATATACATCGTGGCACCAGGCAGCATTTCCCCATCTCCCCAATCCTGTTCACACTAGCCCTGGAACCGCTGGTGTGCGTGATCAGAAAAAGGCACGCAATGACTTCACTGCACTTCCAGCAAAGACCCATTGGCATATCACTATATGCAGAGGACATGGTCCTTTATGTCTGGGACCCCGTATGGCATCTAGCACCACTTCTCCAAGAACACATCTGATCTGAATGGCACTCAGCACTAAGTATTAACTGGGCAAAGTCAGTGATAATCCCACTGTCACCCTGTAAAACAGCACTCGTTAGAATATCCCCTGGAATGGAGAACAGGTCTGGTGAAATACCTGTGGGTGTGGATACACAGGGATCCAGAACTAGTGATTCGTGATAATGATAGCAGTGCGATGTCGAAACTAGAAGATCAAGTGACATGATGGATCTGGGTGACGCTTTCCTTGGCTAACATGGTAGCAATAATGAGAATTATCATATTGCCATGTTTCCTCGATTTATTTAATAATATACCCATAGTGCTACCGAAATCCCTCTTCCAAACACTATGCATTTACACCTGATGATGCTAGCATGGGCAGGCAAGCAACATTATGACCATGCCATATGACTAGGGCAGCTTTAGAGCACCAGATATGCATCTGTATTATCTCTGTGCCCAAGCATAATTCATGCACTACTGGTACCATCCTCATGCATACACGCCCCACTTGGCAGTTCAGAAGAAGGATGCACACCCTACACCACTCTGCTACATTTTGACGTGCAAGCAAACAGCCATACCACGCACAGAAATTAACACAATACACTGTACAATATCTGCTAACTAGCTCTCAGAGCAAGGGCCCACAAGCCTCCATTGTATGCCCTGGCGCTCCCCAATCAGAATCGTCCAGCCCTCTCAGTAACACAAGAGACAGGGGCACTTGCATTATTGAAAACATGAGTGACATGTACCCTGAAGGGAAATTCATAAATCCAACTGATCTGACCTATATCCAAAATATAACTCCACTCTTCACATTCATATATTATCGCCTTAGATAAGCCCTTAGGTAACTATACCCAGAGTTCCAGGACAATTCTCCCACACTTTGCGCTCTACAAACATTACGTATTAGCCCTACATGCTGCCACACAGTCACTAGGCTCTACAATGCGACTCAGGGGGACAGGCCGCAGATATAGAACCAAGCGCTTGAACAATGGAAAACCTCATTAGACCCACCCTTAACGCTGGAGGAATGGATATTTTGTTGTACGCTGACTAGGATGTTAATGTCAAATTGTAACCTACGTATCATTCACTTTAAATATTTACAGCAAATGTATTGCACACCGGCTAGACAGTTCAGATATGGGCTGACAGGTGATACAAACTGCACAAGGTGTGGGATGTCAGGCACAGGCTTCCTACATTTGGCATGGAGCTGTGACCAGGTTCAGATGTTCTGGACACGGGAGGTCCAGGACTTGAGGCACATGACGACAGATTCAGTGGCTTGTACACCTTACAGGTGCTTGCTGGGGATTGTTAAGAAGCTGAAGCCCGGATGGTGTAAGTTTATAGCAGTAGTGTTATTGCTACCCAAATGCATGGTGGCCATGCACTGGGAGAAGCGCTCTGCACCCAACCAGCAACACTGGCTGCAGGACATGATATATTATAAAACCAACCTGGGGATCTATGCAGAAAAACTGACAACATCCTCATGCCCAAGGGACATATGGGGAAACCTAATGGAACATTTGAGTGAGAATCCAATGTAGACCCTGGCACTCTGTAATTGGAAATTGAGGCTGGGAGAGGCGGAGAACTGAACTTGTGGTAAAGCATGATATTTGTTTATAATATAATTGAATGTCATGGGCATTAAGTTGTTGATAGCATGTTGGTTCTGTACTGTTCTAAAAGCTGAAAATCAATCAATCGAAAGAAGTCCAACACCAATTTGAACCTAAGGAGGGTAAAGGTGATGTGGGTGCCAGGACCAAGCCACTGTTGTCTGTTTGATTTTACCTGGCTCAAGAAGCTGAGTACAGCGTTGTCCTGGCTTTCCAAGGTGCTGAAGTGGGAGCCCCGGGGGAGCTGGTTTTACCGCTTACAAGGTGCTGGTGAGGAAACAGGTGCAAAATGTTGACAACAGAGCCACTGTTGGCATCAGATAAAGGTGTTGCAGAGTTCCCTTGAGGTGCAAAGTTGAGTAAAGATGGTGGTTGCCGGACTGGCCATGATCAAGCCTTGGCAGCGGTAAGGTCAGCTAAAATATACTTCGACTTCCGGCAGTCCGGGGGAAAGTGGTAGCCACCTGAAACTTGCTGGAGGTCAGGACTATATTTCCCACAATGCACTGGACCATCTACATTTGGGCAATCTCTTGGTGGGTCTGATGGCCAGGCATTCTTTGGTTCTGGCATGCTGTTTTAACCTGTGGGCTGCAAGGGACTAGTGCCACTAGTCCAAGGGAGTCTGAAGTTGCCTTTGGCACTCAAAGGGATCCATCTATCTGGGGAAACTGGTCTTTGGTCTTGTGACCCCTTTAACTCCCATGCTCTTGATACCACTGGTACCATTTATGGGGTAATTATAACAGAGTTAATGTCCTTGCTAATTCAGTTTAGCAATTCACATATCTCAGTTTTAGGGAGAGAGCACTGACAATGGGGCCTGGGCAGCGGGCTCCAATGCACTTTCAGAGTCATAACCATCAGCATTGGGGCAAAAAGTGAGGTGGTGACCATGCAAAAAGGGAACTTTCCTACAGTTATTGAAAACCTTTTCTGAGTGGCCACTTTAAATATGGCACCTGGTCAGAAAAGCTTTAATGTCTCAAGCAGGAAGTAAGGTTGTACCCTTCGGTGACCTGGTGGGTTTGAATTGCACACATCAAACTCCAAATTATCCTCTTGGTCTGAGTTCTAGGTACTCAAAACGATATACAGTGAATAATGCATCTGGATCCAAAACCAGGAGTCCACTAAAACGCCTCCAGAAGAATCAACATTAATTTGTTAACTCTGGCTCATTCATGACCACTGTGCAGATGAAGTTTGGCAAGTAAGTATTTGTTGTTAGATGCTTCCTTTATAAGCTACAACCTCCAACGACTAGGCGGCATTCTATGTAGCCCATTTACTTCTGCATTTAGTATGGATGGCTTTCTCAAGATGCACTAACAGATGCCTAATCCAGAAAAAGCCTAGCCCTAGTGAGGTCAGGCAGGTGAGATGTTTTTTCGTGGCCAGGGTAAAAAAACTCTTATTGGACACCCAATTGCATAAACATATTTTTCAAATTAAAAAAAAGTAAAAACACAGCTGCTCCAGTGTAGTAGTGACATTTAGTTATTAGGTGTGTTAGCTGCCTCGTCATCAATAAACAGGGACATCTTCCACTTTGGGGCTCTTGTGGGGTAGATTTTAGGGGGAGCAAGCTTTAATAGAGAGGATCGTCTTTAAAACAAAATGTTTCCCTTTTGGGAAAGCAAATGCAAGGATAGTGGTCTGCGCTCCTCTTCAGCGCACCACCCCCGCATTCACAACCATTCCGATGGAGTAGAAAATTGCAGCCTGCCTAATTAATATTCATTAGACCCCCAACGAGTGGACAATTTGCATTGTGACCAATTAGTACATAAGAAGAATTGCAAATTGCCTTCACATTTGTGTTCCAGTTTGTGTAAAAATTATGCAACCTGGTTTGAGAATGGGTCTTCGTATATTAGCCCTAGATTGCTTTTCCATTTCTTAATTGTTTGTATTGAGCTGTTTTTTTAATCTTTTGAGGGGGTTTGTTTAGTTAGCTTTAATGACAGGTGTTAACGTAAGAAGAGTGTATTCTCCTTTTATTGTATGAATAAAAACATCTGATTATGATGGAATTTGATCCCAAGCACAAACAGACCTCTAAAAATCATAAATTATTAGAAATGTTTAGAAAAATAATTGCAATGATTTTCAAGGAGCTGAACAAATCTAAGGGTATAGATTTATAGGAGAGAGGAACTACGGAAGGGAGATACAATTGTACTGGCCTGTGCTAAGTAAGGGCCATGGTGTTCATGATTTTCGCTCTGCTGTATTATATCATTTGTGAAGGAATGCTGGGAATATAAACATCACCTAATGAAATGGAGACCACAGGTGTAATTGACAAAAGTGTGATGGCCAGTAAATCCGAACTCCTTTATCAAGGCCCTTAGCAAAATTACATCCTTCACACTCTGGTAGTGTTAATTAACTGTGGGTGGTTTTCGACACTCCACGGAGCATGTGGAGTTCCCAAAAACTCTGCTCTGCAGAGCGGATTTTTTTTACCTCACTCGCGCGCATCAACGTCAAGGTGGCGAGTTTGAGCGAGCGAGGAAAATCAACTTCCCGGCGAGATTTCTCAACGTGGGTGGTCGGGTTTCTCACTGCAAGGGGTCGCAGCAGGTCGCGACGATTTGCGGTGAGAAACCCTCGTTCACGTTCAGAAAGCTGCTGCTAGAGTAGAAAATCCTCTTGAGCAGCAGAATGGAAGCTGTGCCCTCTTGCACTGCGCATGGTGCTATTCGTGATGATTTTACAGTGCGGGACAAACACCCAGCACTCAAAATCACTGCGAATAGCATGACCCTAATGAACTCTGCCGCTCACTGAACTCCCCTTAGCGCAGTGGAGTTGTTTTGTCACTTCAAGGAACTACGTCCAGGCTAAGTGTTAAATTTACTATCATCCAGGCGCGCAGCAAATTACCAAAATTTTAAGAAAACTGAGTGGCGGATGTAATATAATCCGTTAACGTCCTTCATAGTGCAACCACATCCTTTATGAGGTCGATCCTCTGCCCAGCAGCCTTTTATATTCGTAAGTCAAGGGATCTTACGGGCCCTTCTCTCTTCACTTTGGAGTTATGGCGCTGGTTCGGATCGGTTAGCCAGGGAGGCTATAATCTATACATTCTAAAAAATGCCACCAGTAATAGAACTCATGCTGGGTCCCAAATTCTTGCTCAGAAGCCTGTGGCCAGGGTTAATTGATGTTTCAGGGCAGAACACCACAGCTGCGTAGTCTTGATTTCTTCTCATGCTCCTTCAATCCACCACCAGACCCTCCCTGCCCCTTTGTTTCATTCTTGTAAGTTTCTTGCTTGCTCGCTTTGTCAAGTTTTTCCACATTTCTCTTCCTCCATTTTCACTCTTATGTTTTTCACTCTCTTCTTGCTTTGGGTCAATATCTGATAAGGAAAATTAAGTGCTGCTCCCCCAAAATGAGTCCCATTGGGCTCCGCCTGCAGCCACTAGCTCAAATGAATCACTATTAGTTAGAGAGCCTCCACTTTTCGCCATTTGAGTGCACTCTGTTTGCTGCCCTTATACCACATTGTGAATTTTTTTTTAGGTCTCGCAAAGGGCAGCGCATGCGCTGCCTCTACGAGGCATTAAGTAATTGATGTGGTAGGTGAAACTCCGCCTATTGGCATTAGTTTCTGCTGCTGCTTGCCATTTGTTAACTCAGGCATTTTTTTTGTTAGCAGGATTATCATTGGTTTGAGTTCCGATGCATCACTTCCGGTTTGCTTCCCTTTTGCAGGAAGCAGCACCGACTAACTACAGTTTCGGTCCGCTGCTCGGTGTTATGTAGTCATGTAGGGACTACTTCCTTGTTTTTTCCACCAGCTCCACGCTCAAATAGTTAATTTTGTTTTGCCTCCTACGTGCTCACTGCACGCACCCTACCTGTGGTTGCCTCGGTGCTTTGTGCGTGTTTGTGCGACTGCAGCTGCTCACAGCCAGCCCGGGCAGCAGTTCCCCAGCGCCGACATGCTTCACACCTTCCTCCTCCTGCCGGTGTGCGGAGGTCCCCCGCGACCTCCTCCCCTTGCCTACAGTACTCACAGACATTGGAGCTCCACGTCTCGGCCGCCACACTCTACGAGCAATACCGCCACTGCACCGATGCAGCTCGCCATAAGCTCCACCAAGGAATCGGGTACCGCCTGGTTTTTATATGTTGGCAACTATAATTGTGCATTTATACCCTCCCCTATGGTTCATTTTCATTCCCTCACGCTTGTTTTCCCTGCGAGTTAATCTCCTTGCAGGGGCAGGACGACATGCGCAGCCTGGACAGGGGCTTTGGCAATGGCGGCGCATGTTTATTTTTTGCATTGCGCCGTGCCGCCATTGACAAAGCCCCTGTCCTGGCTGCGCACATTATCCTGCTTCTACAAGGAAAAGGCATTTTTGAAATCTCTCCCTGTGTGAAATGCTTCTTTTGTTAAGCCCGCCTCCTTTAAAACTGCAGCGTGTCCCACGTTGGCCTTTGGAAATAGTTTTGGAAATATGTCGAGTGCCCGTCAGTAGGGCTTTTTGTCCTGAGTGAGGAATCCAGCGTCGTAAAGGAGACCCCTCACACTAGGCTGTCTTTAATTAGAAGAGTCAGCGGAGTGCAGCGCTAACAGCCAGGCTCAGAAAACATCACTCAGCTGCGTACCTGTATGTGTGTGCGTGCATGTGTGCAAGTGTGTGTGCCCATGTGTGTGTGTGTGTATCTGTGTGTGTATGTTTGTTTGCATCTATGTATGTGTGCCAATGTGTGTCTGTATGCGTGTGTGTGTGTATGTATGTTTGTTTGTCTGTGTGTTACAGTCCAGAACCGTGCTATGTTATTCTCTGCCAACGAGGGGCCCAGGCAGGACATCTGCTAATCGGGGGCGCATTTTGCATCCTATTGCAGTTGGCGTGGGCAGAACTGCTAATTTAATCTTGGCGCCCCTGCGAGATCACCTATGTAGCTCTTCATAAGTTATGTTCCTCCGGGCCATGAGAAAGTAATGTCTTGCGTTATCTTGCGAGTAAAAAAGAAATGAACGGCAAAATATTTTCTCAGGCTATAACATTGCAAGTTGACTACTTTGTGCCCCTTAGTCCCCAGAATTCATCAGTTTGTGGGTTTACAAGGCAGGCAAGAAAGACGGCTGCGATTTACTCCTGACGAAGCGGGAGGTCGCGCAAATTCCAGCGGGTCGTGAACCCACTATCATTTTCACATGTGTGGCTTCCCTTCTTCAGACTGCGCCTCGGTGTCAACGCCACTCTGCTGAAGTAAGTCTCAAGTGATCGCTTGGCAAAGCTGAGTGGGTTGTGTTCCGGCCGCATTCAACAAGGAGAAACCAGGATTTGCAATGCAATTGGTCTCTCATTTACACAAGTTTAAGCTATTGGCATTGTAAATGACAATGCGTTTATTTCTGTTTCAAAAAACAAAACATAAATAAAAGGCACTGTCATTTACAATGCCAATAGAGCAAACTCGCGTAAATGCGAGACCTGTTGCATTGCAAATGCTTGTTTATATAGACTCATCAGCCAGTTTCGTCCTTTTAAAATGCATTGTTAAATATTTGTGCAGATATATTACATCTTCTTAAAAGTGACGTTACAAGTTGGTGTTTTGTAGAAAGTTCTCCATTTATGACTACATTTGTTGTTCCCGCAATAATTTTCGGCTGGTAGGTAAACTTTAGCAGAGGATTCGTTCAGTTTGTTTTGCTCTAGAATTGGAACACATTTTACTGCCTAGTTACTTATTAACTAGCGGTTAAATACATAATTGCCTACACATTACTCATCAGTTTTCAGTTACAGCATGGAAGCAAAATACACCTGGCACTGCACGAAAGTTTGCTGGGTTCTGACCCGAAGGATTTCAGTTTGCTGATCCCGCACGTGCCCCCCAAAAATGCATGGATTTATATGGACTTTGTTGAGACGCAAAGCAGCGGAAGGCATACAGAAACCAAAACTGCACAATTAAAAGTGGCTTTCTATAAATAAGACCTCAATAAATAAAATGTATTTCATGCTCCAACTAATTTTAAACATGCACGTACACACCCGCACATACACACACAATTACAACATATAATATAACATGATATAAAATAATATAATAATACATATTACACTATATATACATATATATATATATATATATACATGCACACATACAGAGAAAGAGCGAAAGTAAATGAATTCGGCCCTTGCTGTTCTTAGTCCTCCAGTGAACCAGAAAAGTGCTGATATGTCCTTCGGTCACAGTAGGAGGCCTCCGTGGGTTTCCTAGCCCTGCAGGGAAGAAACAATGTTTCTTTAGTTGGCACAAAGGGAACTAAATGCACTTTTAGGTAATCATAAAAACAATGGGGCTTATTTACAAGCCGCTTGCGCCGCTGGTACTTTACTTTTAACATGGGAGAAAGTGACACACAGGCGGCGCAAGGGGCTTATAAATAAGCCCCAATGTGTCCCAGTTTGGATTGTAGAGAAATTAAAATGTGTTCCTCTAACCCTGCAAAGAAGTAGGGCTGTAAATAGGGCTGTGATTGGTGAGCCACCGATTACCAAAATCCAGACAGTATTCCAAAATCACCAAGAAATCATCTCTGCAACATACATTCAATCAATCAATCAGGCTACTTGTAAAGCGCGCTACTTACCCGTGAGGGTCCCAAGGCCCTGAGGGGGGGGGGGTGGGCGCCGCTACTGCTCGAAGAGCCAGGTCTTGAGGAGTCTTCTGAAGGCGAGTAGGTCTTGGGCCTGTCGTAGGTGAGTTGGGAGGGTGTTCCAGGTTTTGGCGGCGAGGTAAGAGAAGGATCTGCCGCTGGCGGTCATACGTTGGATGCGGGGGACATCTGCGAGGGCGAGGTTGGCGGAGCGGAGCTGGCGGGTGGGGGTGTAGAAGCTGAGTCTGCTGTTCAGGTAGGCTGGTCCGGCGTTGTGGAGTGCTTTGTGTGCGTGGGTGAGGAGCTTGAAGGTGATCCTCTTGCCGATGGGGAGCCAGTGCAGGTCTCTCAGGACGGGGGTGATGTGGCTGTGGCGGGGGGTGTTGACGATCAGTCGGGCGGAGGCGTTTTGGATGCGTTGCAGCCGCCGTTGGTGTTTGGCCGGGATTCCTGCATAGAGTGCGTTGCCGTAGTCCAGTCTGCTGCTGACGAGGGCCTGTGTCACTGTTCTTCTTGTTTCGGTCGGGATCCATTTGTAGATCCGGCGGAGCATGCGTAGAATGTTGTAGCAGGAGGAGAAGACGGCGTTGACTTGCTTGGACATGGAGAAGGAGGAGTCGGGGATGAATCCTAGATTGCGTGCGTGGTCGGTTGGTATCGGTGCTGTCCCCAGGGCGGTCGGCCACCAGGAGTCGTCCCAGGCTGAGGGGGTGGGTCCGAGGATGAGGACCTCTGTCTTGTCCGATTTCAGTTTCAAACGGCTGCTCCTCATCCAATCGGCGATGGCCTTCATGCCCTTGTGAATGTTGGTTTTGGCGGTGTGAGGGTCCTTGGTGAGAGAGAGGATGAGCTGGGTGTCGTCGGCGTAGGAGATGATTTTGAGGTTGTGGTGGCGGGCCACTTGTGCGAGGGGGGCCATGTAGATGTTGAACAGCGTCGGGCTTAGAGATGAGCCCTGGGGGACGCCGCAGATGATGTCGGTGGCTTCTGACCGGAAAGGTGGGAGGTGGACGCTCTGTGTTCTGCCGGAGAGGAAGGACGTGGTCCAGTCAAGGGCCTTCTCTTGGATTCCGGCTTCTTGGAGGCGTGTCTGTAGGGTGCAGTGGCAGACCATGTCGAATGCGGCTGATAGGTCCAGGAGGATGAGGGCTGATGTTTCGCCGTTGTCCAGTTGGCGTCTGATGTTGTCTGTGGCAGCGATGAGGGCTGTCTCGGTGCTGTGGTTATGTCTGAATCCGGATTGGGACGGGTCCAGGATGTTGTTGTTTTCGAGGTGGCGGGTCAGTTGAATGTTGATGATTTTCTCGATGACCTTTGCCGGGAACGGGAGCAGGGAGATGGGTCGGAAGTTCTTGAGGTCCGTGGGGTCCGCCTTGGGCTTTTTGAGGAGGGCGTTGATTTCAGCGTGCTTCCAGTTTTCCGGAAATGTCGCTTTTTGAAGGAGATGTTGATGACCTTCCGTAGTTGGGGTGCGATGGCCGCGTCTGCTTTGTTGAATACGTGGTGTGGGCATGGGTCTGACGGAGATCCTGAGTGGATGGAATTCATGATCTTGTGTGTCTCGTCGTCGTTGATGTTGGCCCAGGAGGTCAGGCGGTTGGCACTGTTGGTGATCGCTGGGCGGGAGGAGTCGTGCATAGTTGGTGCGGTTGTGGAGTTGAAGCTGTCGTGGATGTCAGCGATCTTGCGGTGGAAGAAGATGGCCAGTGAGTCACACAGTTGCTGTGAGGGCGGGATGTTGTGGGCGCTGGCGTCGGGATTGGAGAGTTCTTTCACGATACGGAAGAGCTCTTTGTTGTCGTGTGCGTTGTTATCCAGGTGGTCTTTGAAGGAGGATCTCTTGGCAAGTCTGATGAGGCTGTGATGTCTGCGGGTGGCGTCCTTGTGGGCTGCGTGGCTTTCTGGCGTTCGTTTGTGGAGCCATTTCTTCTCCAGCTTACGGCAGGCGCGTTTGGAGGTCAGGAGCTCGTCGGTGAAACAGGTGGCTCTCCTGCTGGCGCGGCTGTTAGATGGTCTCTTGAGTGGGGCGAGGGTATTGGCGCAGTCGTCGATCCACTGTCTGAGGTTGCGGGCTGCGGCGTCAGGGCAGGTGGGGTTGATAGGTGGGTTCTGGGCGAGGGTGGTGGTCAGTTGGTCTTCGGTGACTTTGTTCCAGCAGCGGCACGGCAGCTGTTGGGTGTGATGGTGCGTGGTTGGTTTTTTGAAGGTGACGTGGATGCAGCAGTGGTCGGTCCAGTGGGGTTCGGAGGTGTGGTCGAAGGCGAGATGTGGGTGCTTGTGGAGAAGACTGCGTCCAGCGTGTGGCCTGCGGCGTGGGTGGGTGCGGTGACGAGTTGTCTGAGGCCGAGGTTGGCGAGGTTTTCGTTCAGAGTGGCGGAGTTGGCGTCGTTGTTGTTCTCGAGGTGGAAATTCAGGTCCCCGAGGAGGATGGAGTCCGTGGAGGCGAGTGCGTGGGTGCTGGCGAGGTCGGCGATGGAGTCGCTCGTGGTCCAGGGGGTCTGTAGATGAGTGTTCCTCTGAGGGTGGTGTTGGAGTCGGTGTGGATCCGGAAGTGCAGGTATTCGGCTGTGTTGAGGGTGTCTTCTGCGTGGGCGGTGACATTGAGGGTGGACTTGTAGACAATGGCTATTCCTCCTCCGATTCCATTGGCGCGGTCCCTGCGGGTGATCTTGTAGCCGTCCGGGATGGCTATGGCGATGTCGGGCGCCGAGGAGTCATTCCACCAGGTCTCGGTGAGGAAGGCCACGTCTGGGGCGAAGGTGTCGAGCAGGTCCCAGAGCTCGACGGCTTGTTTGCGTGCGGAGCGGGTGTTGAGTAGAATGCAGCGGAGGTGGTTGGGTCCAGTTCTTGAAGGTTTGGTGGGTCTGTCGCAGGTGAAGCTGCAGGTGCGGCAGGAGAAGGGTCCGTGGGTCCGTTTCGGGGCGGCCTGGAACCAGGTGTTGTGTTGGCCGGCGTTGAGTGCATGGAGGGAGTCGGCATCGTATCTGAGTCTGGCGTCGTGGCGAGCATGGGGTCCAGGGGTTCTGGCGCTGGGCGTGGTCCAGGCGCGGACGGGCGCAGACGGGCTTGCCTTAGGCACGCCTTCGGTGCGCCGGCGGCACGCCCGCGGCCGCTGCGCGGCCTCCATAAGAGGGGCTGAGGGAGGGAGGGGCAGCTGGGAGGCGGGAGCGGGGTGGCGAATGGGATGCTCGGGTGGCGGGGCCACAGGGGAGCAGCGGCGGGAACCAGGCAGCGAGGGGAGGGGGGCAGGGAAAAAAACGGCGGGAAACGGCGATCGGGTGAGCAGGGAGTGGGAGTCAGGATCAGGTAGTGGGCGAACCAGAGCGGCACTCAGGGGGGCAGCGCAGTGGCTGGGGAGCGACCTAGCAGGGCAAGGTACGCTCTCCTCACCGCTGCGCGGCCTCCATAAGAGGGGCTGAGGGAGGGAGGGGCAGCTGGGAGGCGGGAGCGGGGTGGCGAATGGGATGCTCGGGCCGCAGGGGATCAGCGGTGGGAACCAGGCAGCGCGGGGAGGGGGGCGGGGAAAAAGACGGTGGGAATCGGCGATCGGGAGAGCAGGGAGTGGGAGTCAGGATCAGGTAGCAGGCGAACCAGAGCGGCACTCAGGGGGGCAGCTCAGTGGCTGGGGAGCGCCCTAGCAGGGCAATTGTTTCTCAAACATGCATTTTAGAAGTCCTGGAAATTTTATTAGTAATTACTTTCCATCCTCCTTTACACTCTGACTAATAGAAAAGTGCCTGCATGTTCAACTGACAAATAGCACAGCTAACAAACAGCACTTACAGTACTGAGAATTATAGGTAACATTACATTAAAACAGATAAAATAATGTATATTATCATTTTGCAGTGAATCCCATATATATATATATATATATATATATATATATATATATATATATATATATATATATATAGATATTACCTACTGGCAGTCGCCAGTAGGTAGTTATAGTTAGGACCCCTTTTCCATAGGAAATCCGCAACATTCTATTTTGAATAACTTTGGCGCCGGTCAACGAATCCTCGTGAATTTCTCAAAATAGGTGGGGCGCTACGCTCCGCTCCTACCCTGAAAGTCTCGGGGGGTTTCGTCAAGCGGGGGCTGAGATAAAAGGGGGTTCCCAAAACGCGTTTTTCCCATGCATTTTTCCATAGGACCTTTAGACAGGGCTACAGCCCGAACGGCTGAACAGAATTACTAGAAATTTGGCAGAGAGGTAGTCCTCAGGTCAAGGAAGTGCCTTTTGTAGGTTTGGTGTAAATCTGTTCAGTAGATTCTGAGAAAATAGCCTTTAAATCAATATATATATCTGAGCCAGCTTACGGTACGCTTACCGTAAGCTTACCGTACGCGTACGGTGGCGTGCGCGAGCGCGATTCTGATTGGCTCTTAGATCTTAGTAAACATTCGAAACAGCCGAAACCAGGAAGCGGCGGCCGCCATTTTCTCTCTCGCACTGAGAGCTAGGTTGTTAAATAAAACCAATAAACATGTAAAGGGGCTGTTTAGACAGCTCCCACACACATAGCCATGTTGAGGGAGTCCCCAAAGACCCCCCAAGGCCAAAAATGCAATTTTTATTTTTACTGTAAAAAATGTAAAAAAAAACCCACACTATCCATATTCTCCCCACCCCCTGTGCTTTTGTTGGCCGCAGGCCACCAAATGTGCAGGGCTTATTAGAAATGTGAAAAACCACAATATTTTAAACAAAAATAATAAAAGAAAAAATTAACAACACTCTCTCCACCCCGTGTGCAAATGGTGCCCGAAGGGCACCATTTGTGCATGGCTTATAAAAATAACGAAAAATTAAAATATTACCTTTCAAAACGAAGTGCATCATATGTCCTCCATGTGCGCACGGTGCGCGAAGCGCATCGTGCGTACATGGCCCATCTAGCGTAACGTGGGCACGCGGTGCGCGTAGCGCACCGCGTGCCCACCGTGCGTGCACGGCACTAACTGCGTAAAGTGGGCGCGCGGTGCGCGAAGCGCACCGCGTGCTTACTGTGCGCGCACGGAACGAACTGCGTTAAGTGGGCGCGCACGCCACGAATGGCGTAAAGTAACTTAGCATTTAAAAAAACGTACAAATTCACTGAAAAAACCATAGGTTTCACACACGTTATAGTTAGGAATTAGCATTTAAAAAACCTTGCAAATTCACTGAAAAAACCATAGGTTTCACACATGTTATAGTTAGCGGAAATTTTACTGATAAAAAAACAGTGAAATTCCCCCGTTATAGTTAGTGTAGGCAACTATAACTCACGCGACCGCAATCTTCTGCTGATGACATATGTGTCTTTATGAAAAAAAAATATTTGAAATATATGTATAGCTAAAAATGTATGGAAGAAGACATGGGCAAATAAGTGTCTAAATACAGTATTAGCATCAGCAGAGGATTGCGGTCGCGTGAGTTATAGTTGCCTACACTAACTATAACGGGGGAATTTCACTGGTTTTTTATCAGTAAAATTTCCGCTAACTATAACATGTGTGAAACCTATGGTTTTTTCAGTGAATATAGATATATATACACTGAAAAAAACAAAGGTTTCAGGGGCGTTATAGTTAGGAGTTGGCATTTAAAATACCTTAGAAATTCACTGAAAAAAACATAGGTTTCAGGGGCGTTATAGTTAGCTGGACATTTCCCTCGTACAAAAACCCTAGAAATTCCCCTGTTATAGTTAGTTCAGCTAACTATAACTCGCGCCCCCACAATGCACTGCTGATGACGCCACATATTACATCACTCATGACATGGTCAGTGACATCACTGATGACATCACTGATGACATCTCAAATGATATCACTGATGACGTCATCCATGTGATAAATTACCGCGTCTTCTCACACCCTAATATAACCTTTGATACACCGACTCAAAATTTCAGACTTCCATTCTCAAAACCATAGATACTCCAAAACCAATATCTACATACCCACTCATTAACTCTTAGGTCTACATACACCTCCACTCATTCACCTGTACAGTCACTCATACTTACAGTCACTCCATACAAGACTATCATATGCATTTATACACCTATATACACACTCACACACCACCTATCATCCATAGAGGTACTCTCATACCCAGTCAGTCATGCAAATAATCACACTCCCATTTACTCACCTATGCAGTTATACACACTCAAGTTCACTTACTCATAAAAATAGTACCACATTCTTACGCTCTTATACAATCATTGATACAAGCACACACTCATCCATACAGTCACTCTCACAATCACACACTCTCACATATACCCACTTATATACTCTTACACGCATATATACTACCTTTCACATATGTAGTTAGTCACAAATGTACCACTGAGATATACATTCAATCCCTAACACACCCATACATACACTCACTCAACCATACAGTTCATCAAAGATGCACTCTTAAAACCATGCTGTCAGGAACTATGTGAACGCCATGACTCTAACTAATCACCCTCAGAAGAGACATCGAGTCTTCGTGAAGCCTTCTCTTTGCAATTGTTGGTCTACTGTTCCTTTTAGGTCGACCGTTACAAGATGGCCGCCTAGTTTACCCCCGTATTGAGGGAGTTTAAAGTCTCACGGGAAGTGAGACTTCGCGCGCATTGGAAGAGCGTTCCACCGCGCACTTCAATTCGCCTAAGTCTGAGAGAGGTTGTGTCTGAGGAAAGCTCTCAGTTATTCTGGTCAGAGCGTCTGTTTTGAACCTTCGCGTGTACTCACGCGGAAGGTACCCTAGTTCCCTTGACCTACACTCCGAGTAGTGGGAGGTCGTGAATGAACACATCGAAGAATTAGTGAGTTCCCAGTCAGAGAACCCCGTCAGCCTCCCTAGCTGCTGAGAAGCGTTGTCGCTGCTTTCAGTGAAGTGGCATCTGCAGAAAAGGAAACGCTGAATCTGGAATTACAGAATTTCGTTTAAACTACGGAGAACAAGGTAACCTAGTGTCTCCTTTACTCCGCTAGGCTTACCGTCGAGAGAAGGACACTGAAGTATTTCTACAGTCGTAGGAAGAAGCAAGTAAGCACAAGACTGTTGGTGGCAGCGCATTCCTTGTTCTAGCTTCAATTTAGGATTGCGTGACTGAAAAGCGCCTACGCCTGCTTTCACTGAACTCCTTGCCTCCCTTGCGCTTTCCCTATTCTTTCCTTACCGTTTTCCTTGCCCTGTCCCTTGTTGCGCGATTGCTAACAGAGAAGCAGAGCACTTGTGGAACAGTGATAATTGGAGAATTGGAGAAGTGTGGCTCAGTGATTAGAGCGGCAGACCCTGATGCAGAGGTCTAGCCCGGGACCAGGGTTCAATTCCCCGCCTCGGCGGGTCTTGGGCTCAAAATTCCACGGACCTGATAATTCTCGCCTCGGTGCCATTCTAATCATGGAGTCCCACTCTGCAACTCTGGGCAATAGCTTGCTTAATCTCCACAACGGCCCCCACAACGCTAAGGATGCCTGGCCTTCACCTTGGGGGTGCCCAGGAGTGGACGCCTCACAGGGAAAAGCCAGGATGGGTTCCACAGCGGTATTAGTACAAGCGCCGAGAGACCTCCGGGTAGTCGTGCGCTATACAAATATCCATACATTTACATTTACATTTACATTCAATAGAGAAACTTTCTGAACTAAGCTTTCATCTTTGGACTACACCAAGTACTAACAGAAAAGAGGTAAACGTTAGAAAGACCAGAGAATAGGTAAGAGTGGAAAGAGAAAGAATTACACAGCTAGCAGAGAGAGAGCTAGAATAGGATCACTTTACCTGTAATTTATCCTTCTGTGCATTAGGTCATCCACTCAGTCTAATCCGAAGAGGACCTCTGGTCATAAGAAGAGAAGCAAAACTCCTGCAGACACCTGGTAGGCAGAAAAGGGGGTGAAAGCAAGAACCGCTAGAGTTTTAGGGGGGGTAAGTCGAGGCATAGATTTGAAATGCTGTTCCCTTCTGTGCATTAGGTATCCTCCGGAAATCTTCTCCTGACTGAGGAGGGAGTCCAGGCCAGCTCGAGTGTCTCTTCTCTGTCCCATTCCCCTTTCCCCCCATCTGGAGCAGCTGCTCACACGCAGTGTGTTCCGGAGAAGGGGCAAGGGGGGATAGCGTCGGTCTGCCTCTGTGAAGAGAATTGGTGCCGCAGTCTTGACAGATTGAAGTGCCCTAAAAGAGTGTTCTTCACCCGGGTAGAATGGCGGAGGGGTTTAGTTTAAAAGCCTTGGGAGAAATGTTGGAGGGAATTCAGAGAGATCTAGGGGTCCTGAAGGATGAGAATAAGACCTTAAGACAAGACGTAATAGTGTCTAGACAGGAAACTATTCAATTAGCTCAGAGAGTCAGTGAAATTTCTGATGGAGCGTCATCTGCTCAAAAACTTTCAAGTAGTTCGCTCCCACATCAAGATCCTCACACGGTAGCTCAGGTGGTTCATTCAGTTTCTCCTATTATCCCGTTAGCTCCCCCAGAAAGATACAGTGGAGATCCCCAAAAGGCCCAACTTTTTCTCACTCAATGTTCTTTACACTTCATGTGTCGAGCAAATCTCTTCCCTGATGCTCAGTCACGGGTAGCATTTATCTTATCCTACCTGGGAGGGGATGCAGCAAATTGGGCCATGCCCTTAGTTGCCCGAGACGACCCTTTTTTGTATAATTTGGACAATTTTAAAGCAGAATTCCTTAGGATTTTTGATAGACATTCTAATGAGTTATTAGAATTGCGCCAAGGGAACCGAGATTTAATCACATATCTGACACAATTCAATAAGCTACTCGTAGAAACTAATTGGCCGGAGGAGAAAAGAGCAGCCTTATTTTATGGGGGGTTGAGAGATGATATAAAAGACACCTTGGCACAGATTCCAAAGCGACCCACCAACTATTCTGAATTAGTGGATTTGGTTCTAGAGATCGACTTCAGAAGTTCTGAGAGAAGAGGAGAAAAGAAGACTAAGGATTTTCGTTGGAGTGTCCCACGATTCGAGCGAACAAGATCTGAAGTTGGCAAGTCTACAGGTGGTGGTGCCGAAAGTGAACCAATGCAGATTGGGTCAATTCGTGGACCCCTCAGTAAAGAAGAGAAGGAACAAAGGAGAGTAAAGAAACTGTGTATGTACTGTGGAGGAGCGGGGCATTTTGTGAGAGAGTGCCCAAAAAAGCCTAAGTTGTCCAATTCGGGAAACTCGTAAAACCATCTGTAGGCGGAGTCACTCAGATGGTGAAAGATGAAGATCCGACTCCAAAGATTCATCATATCAGGAACACTTTGCAGACTCAGACCCCGCATTTGATTTTATCAATGGTTCTTAAGTTTCGAGAACAGGAGATTTCTGGTGTGGCAATTATGATTGATTCTGGAGCCACTGGCAACTTCTGCGATATCAAGTACGCTAAAGAGATGGGGATTCAAGCATTACGTAAGGAATGTAAAGAATCCGTTCGAGCAGTCGATGGAACTAATCTCTCTTCTGGCCCAATTACCCATCATACCGAAGAATTGGAATTAATTCAATCAAATGGTCATCGAGAAACCATTCAATTCAACTTGATTGATGCTCCGCAATTTCAGATCATTTTGGGGCTTCCGTGGCTCACCTTGCATAATCCTACAATCAATTGGGAGGATCGCACAGTTGAGATGGACTCGTCATTCTGCGCAGAACACTGTTTCGCTGGTCCTCCTTCCGCCTTGGAGCCTTCTTTATCCACTTTGTTATCGTTTAGTGGCGGAGCTATCGGAGTGGTCAACACCTCGAAGATTCCAATAGAATACCAAGAATTCCAAGAAATTTTCAGTGCGCAAGAGGCAGAGAGGCTCCCACCACACCGTCCCTATGACTGTACCATTGATCTTGAACCAGGGGCCATGCTACCTTGTAGTCGGATTTATGCCTTGACAGAAGCCGAGAACGGCTATCTCAGAGAGTACCTTGACCGCTATCTGGCTAATGGATTTATTAGGCCATCCCAGTCCCCAGTGTCATCCCCACTTTTTTTCATTCCTAAGAAGGAGGGATCTTTGAGGGCATGTATTGACTATCGAGCAATCAATCGAGTCACGGTTAAGAACCGTTATCCTCTGCCCTTAATTTTGGACCTTTTAGATCAGCTGAAAGATGCAAAGATCTTCACTAAATTGGACCTTCGTGGAGCTTACCATCTTATTCGCATGAAGGAAGGTCACGAATGGAAGACGGCTTTCAGAACCAAGTATGGGCTCTTTGAGTACCAGGTGATGCCATTTGGCTTATGTAATGCTCCGGCGGCCTTTCAGCACTTTATTAATGAGATCATGAATGATTTGGTGGATTGAATTGCTGTAGTTTATTTGGATGACATCTTAATTTATTCTAAGGATCCTCAGGAACATCCTCAGCATGTCAAAACAGTTCTTGAAAGACTACATAAGCACAAACTATTTGTAAAACTGGAAAAGTGTGCCTTCAGTGTTCAGTCAGTGGAATTCCTGGGATTCGAGCTGTCTCCCGGAGGCATTACAATGGAGAAGAAAAAGGTGCAAGCAGTTGCTGATTGGCCTTCACCCAAGGATATCAAGGAAATTCAACGATTTTTGGGATTCGCTAATTTCTATCGACGATTCATCCGGGGATTTTCTCAGAAAATCATTCCAATTACCAGACTACTTAAGAAAGGAGTCAAGTTCCAGTGGTCGGAAGAGGCTGAACAAGCTTTTAGTTTCCTAAAAAAAAGTTTTACTACGGCGCCCATTTTACTCCATGCGGATCCCACAGAACCCTTCTTTGTGGAAGCCGACGCTTCAGATCAAGCTGTGGGGGGGGGGTCTGTCCCAACGCCACAAATCAACTGGGCAGCTACATCCAGTGGCATTTCACTCTCGAAAATTAAATCCTGCTGAGATAAACTACACCATTGCCGAAAAAGAACTGTTAGCAGTAAAGGACGCGTTTGGGGAATGGAGGCATCATTTACTTGGGGCTAGACACACAATAACCGTGTATTCTGATCATAAGAATATCCAATTCCTCAAATCTGCAAGAACTTTAACTCCGCGTCAGCTGCGTTTGTCCTTGTACTTCGCAGACTTTGACTTTGTGATTACTTATCGGCCCGGAAACAAGAATGGTAAGGCGGATGCCTTGTCCAGGATTCACACAGAAAGTACTGAACATTCCGTTACTCCGCAGCCTATCATTCCAGCATCAAAATTTGTGTGCACCTTATCTCTGGCAGAGTTCAAAGAATAAGTCGGAAAACAGATGTCAGCAGCAGAAATGGCTGAATGGGTTAGTCAAGAAGATGGCAGAATCATCAAAGATTCTTTACCGTATCGGAATGGAGCGCTGTATTTACCAACTACTAAAATTCAAGAACTAGTGTTGAAAGACTGCCATGACCATCCTCTAGCTGGCCATAAGGGAACTTTGAAAACTATTGACCTTATTCAGAGATATTTTTGGTGGCCCAACATGAATTCTCAGATTAAAGAGTATGTGGCAGCCTGTGAACTCTGTGCCAGGGGGAAATCGAATAGGCAGGCTCCTCAAGGGTATTTGCAACCACTGCCCACACCCAATCAACCTTGGCATACTGTTACTATGGATTTGATTACCGACCTTCCATTGAGTAAGGGGTATAGCACAATATTGGTTGTAGTCGACACCTTTACCAAGATGAGTCATTTCATACCAGTAAAAGGGGTTCCTTCAGCTGCAGAGTTAGCCAGACTCATTAAGGAAAACATAGTGAGGATTCATGGTGTCCCAAAGATTGTGATTTCCGACAGAGGTCCTCAATTTGTGTCCCACTTTTGGAAGGCATTTTTGAAAGGATTGGGAGTGGAGGTCAGATATTCTATCAGTTATCACCCTGAGACAGATGGCCAGACAGAGAGAGTGAATCAAGAATTGGAACAGTATTTACGTCTGTTCCTTCTGGATCGGGGTGGTCAGTGGTCAGAAATGTTATGGATGGCAGAGTTTGCACATAACAATGCAAAAAATGTTTCCACAGGATATTCTCCCTTCTTTCTTAACTATGGGCAGCATCCAAATCCTTTCTGTAGTAAAGGAGATTTTGGGGTTCCAGCAGTCAGCAATTTATTGTCAGACTTAAATTCAGCTCGTAAATCAGCAGAGTCCAATTTATTGAAGGCTAAGGAGGGCTACAAGAGACAGGCAGATAAGCACAGGCGAAAGGCACCCCAGTATCAAGTAGGAGATTCAGTATGGTTGTCTTCACGACATCTTAGACTGAAAGGAAATCGAAAATTTCAGCCTCGTTTCATAGGTCCATTTCAAATTGAACAAGTACTTGGTCCAGTCACTGTCAAATTAAAATTACCTAATCAGTTAAGGATCCACCCCGTGTTCCATATGTCCCTTTTGAAGAAAACAACTTCTAATCTCCGATTAGAGAAACCTCCACCCCCTCTGATGTTGGGCGAACATGTAGAGTATGAAGTAAAAGGGGTTCTGGATTCAAAGAGGAGTAGGGGGAAGTTGTGGTACTTGATAGACTGGAAAGGTTATGGACCAGAAGAAAGATCTTAGGAACTGTCTGAGAATGTGCATGCTCCCAAATTGATAAGACGATTTCACATGCAGCATCCTCTGAAACCGAGACCGAAGGATCGGTCCTTGAGAGGGGGTACTGTCAGGAACTGTGTGAACGCCATGACTCTAACTAATCACCCTCAGAAGAGACATCGAGTCTTCGTGAAGCCTTCTCTTTGCAATTGTTGGTCTACTGTTCTTTTTAGGTCGACCGTTACAAGATGGCCGCCTAGTTTACCCCAGTATTGAGGGAGTTTAAAGTCTCGCGGGAAGTGAGACTTCGCGCGCATTGGAAGAGCGTTCCACCGCGCACTTCAATTCGCCTAAGTCTGAGAGAGGTTGTGTCTGAGGAAAGCTCTCAGTTATTCTGGTCAGAGCGTCTGTTTTGAACCTTCGCGTGTACTCACGCGGAAGGTACCCTAGTTCCCCTGACCTACACTCCGAGTAGTGGGAGGTCATGAATGAACACATCGAAGAATTAGTGAGTTCCCAGTCAGAGAACCCCGTCAGCCTCCCTAGCTGCTGAGAAGCGTTGTAGCTGCTTTCAGTGAAGTGGCATCTGCAGAAAAGGAAACGCTGAATCTGGAATTACAGAATTTCGTTTAAACTACGGAGAACAAGGTAACCTAGTGTCTCCTTTACTCCGCTAGGCTTACCGTCGAGAGAAGGACACTGAAGTATTTCTACAGTCGTAGGAAGAAGCAAGTAAGCACAAGACTGTTGGTGGCAGCGCATTCCTTGTTCTAGCTTCAATTTAGGATTGCGTGACTGAAAAGCGCCTACGCCTGCTTTCACTGAACTCCTTGCCTCCCTTGCGCTTTCCCTATTCTTTCCTTACCATTTTCCTTGCCCTGTCCCTTTTTGCGCGATTGCTAACAGTGAAGCAGAGCACTTGTGGAACAGTGATAATTGTTCAATAGAGAAACTTTCTGAACTAAGCTTTCATCTTTGGACTACACCAAGTACTAACAGAAAAGAGGTAAACGTTAGAAAGACCAGAGAATAGGTAAGAGTGGAAAGAGAAAGAATTACACAGCTAGCAGAGAGAGAGCTAGAATAGGATCACTTTACCTGTAATTTATCCTTCTGTGCATTAGGTCATCCACTCAGGCTAATCCGAAGAGGACCTCTGGTCATAAGAAGAGAAGCAAAACTCCTGCAGACACCTGGTAGGCAGAAAAGGGGGTGAAAGCAAGAACCGCTAGAGTTTTAGGGGGGGTAAGTCGAGGCATAGATTTGAAATGCTGTTCCCTTCTGTGCATTAGGTATCCTCCGGAAATCTTCTCCTGACTGAGGAGGGAGTCCAGGCCAGCTCGAGTGTCTCTTCTCTGTCCCATTCCCCTTTCCCCCCATCTGGAGCAGCTGCTCACACGCAGTGTGTTCCGGAGAAGGGGCAAGGGGGGATAGCGTCGTTCTGCCTCTGTGAAGAGAATTGGTGCCGCAGTCTTGACAGATTGAAGTGCCCTAAAAGAGTGTTCTTCACCCGGGTAGAATGGCGGAGGGGTTTAGTTTAAAAGCCTTGGGAGAAATGTTGGAGGGAATTCAGAGAGATCTAGGGGTCCTGAAGGATGAGAATAAGACCTTAAGACAAGACGTAATAGTGTCTAGACAAGAAACTATTCAATTAGCTCAGAGAGTCAGTGAAATTTCTGATGGAGCGTCATCTGCTCAAAAACTTTCAAGTAGTTCGCTCCCACATCAAGATCCTCACACGGTAGCTCAGGTGGTTCATTCAGTTTCTCCTATTATCCCGTTAGCTCCCCCAGAAAGATACAGTGGAGATCCCCAAAAGGCCCAACTTTTTCTCACTCAATGTTCTTTACACTTCATGTGTCGAGCAAATCTCTTCCCTGATGCTCAGTCACGGGTAGCATTTATCTTATCCTACCTGGGAGGGGATGCAGCAAATTGGGCCATGCCCTTAGTTGCCCGAGACGACCCTTTTTTGTATAATTTGGACAATTTTAAAGCAGAATTCCTTAGGATTTTTGATAGACATAGAGTGTCCCAGGCTACGGATAATGAGTTATTAGAATTGCGCCAAGGGAACCGAGATTTAATCACATATCTGACACAATTCAATAAGCTACTCGTAGAAACTAATTGGCCGGAGGAGAAAAGAGCAGCCTTATTTTACGGGGGGTTGAGAGATGATATAAAAGACACCTTGGCACAGATTCCAAAGCGACCCACCAACTATTCTGAATTAGTGGATTTGGTTCTAGAGATCGACTTCAGAAGTTCTGAGAGAAGAGGAGAAAAGAAGACTAAGGATTTTCGTTGGAGTGTCCCACGATTCGAGCGAACAAGATCTGAAGTTGGCAAGTCTACAGGTGGTGGTGCCGAAAGTGAACCAATGCAGATTGGGTCAATTCGTGGACCCCTCAGTAAAGAAGAGAAGGAACAAAGGAGAGTAAAGAAACTGTGTATGTACTGTGGAGGAGCGGGGCATTTTGTGAGAGAGTGCCCAAAAAAGCCTAAGTTGTCCAATTCGGGAAACTCGTAAAACCATCTGTAGGCGGAGTCACTCAGATGGTGAAAGATGAAGATCCGACTCCAAAGATTCATCATATCAGGAACACTTTGCAGACTCAGACCCCGCATTTGATTTTATCAATGGTTCTTAAGTTTCGAGAACAGGAGATTTCTGGTGTGGCAATTATGATTGATTCTGGAGCCACTGGCAACTTCTGCGATATCAAGTACGCTAAAGAGATGGGGATTCAAGCATTACGTAAGGAATGTAAAGAATCCGTTCGAGCAGTCGATGGAACTAATCTCTCTTCTGGCCCAATTACCCATCATACCGAAGAATTGGAATTAATTCAATCAAATGGTCATCGAGAAACCATTCAATTCAACTTGATTGATGCTCCGCAATTTCAGATCATTTTGGGGCTTCCGTGGCTCACCTTGCATAATCCTACAATCAATTGGGAGGATCGCACAGTTGAGATGGACTCGTCATTCTGCGCAGAACACTGTTTCGCTGGTCCTCCTTCCGCCTTGGAGCCTTCTTTATCCACTTTGTTATCGTTTAGTGGCGGAGCTATCGGAGTGGTCAACACCTCGAAGATTCCAATAGAATACCAAGAATTCCAAGAAATTTTCAGTGCGCAAGAGGCAGAGAGGCTCCCACCACACCGTCCCTATGACTGTACCATTGATCTTGAACCAGGGGCCATGCTACCTTGTAGTCGGATTTATGCCTTGACAGAAGCCGAGAACGGCTATCTCAGAGAGTACCTTGACCGCTATCTGGCTAATGGATTTATTAGGCCATCCCAGTCCCCAGTGTCATCCCCACTTTTTTTCATTCCTAAGAAGGAGGGATCTTTGAGGGCATGTATTGACTATCGAGCAATCAATCGAGTCACGGTTAAGAACCGTTATCCTCTGCCCTTAATTTCGGACCTTTTAGATCAGCTGAAAGATGCAAAGATCTTCACTAAATTGGACCTTCGTGGAGCTTACCATCTTATTCGCATGAAGGAAGGTCACGAATGGAAGACGGCTTTCAGAACCAAGTATGGGCTCTTTGAGTACCAGGTGATGCCATTTGGCTTATGTAATGCTCCGGCGGCCTTTCAGCACTTTATTAATGAGATCATGAATGATTTGGTGGATTGAATTGCTGTAGTTTATTTGGATGACATCTTAATTTATTCTAAGGATCCTCAGGAACATCCTCAGCATGTCAAAACAGTTCTTGAAAGACTACATAAGCACAAACTATTTGTAAAACTGGAAAAGTGTGCCTTCAGTGTTCAGTCAGTGGAATTCCTGGGATTCGAGCTGTCTCCCGGAGGCATTACAATGGAGAAGAAAAAGGTGCAAGCAGTTGCTGATTGGCCTTCACGCAAGGATATCAAGGAAATTCAACGATTTTTGGGATTCGCTAATTTCTATCGACGATTCATCCGGGGATTTTCTCAGAAAATCATTCCAATTACCAGACTACTTAAGAAAGGAGTCAAGTTCCAGTGGTCGGAAGAGGCTGAACAAGCTTTTAGTTTCCTAAAAAAAAGTTTTACTACGGCGCCCATTTTACTCCATGCGGATCCCACAGAACCCTTCTTTGTGGAAGCCGACGCTTCAGATCAAGCTGTGGGGGGGGGGGTCTGTCCCAACGCCACAAATCAACTGGGCAGCTACATCCAGTGGCATTTCACTCTCGAAAATTAAATCCTGCTGAGATAAACTACACCATTGCCGAAAAAGAACTGTTAGCAGTAAAGGATGCGTTTGGGGAATGGAGGCATCATTTACTTGGGGCTAGACACACAATAACCGTGTATTCTGATCATAAGAATATCCAATTCCTCAAATCTGCAAGAACTTTAACTCCGCGTCAGCTGCGTTTGTCCTTGTACTTCGCAGACTTTGACTTTGTGATTACTTATCGGCCCGGAAACAAGAATGGTAAGGCGGATGCCTTGTCCAGGATTCACACAGAAAGTACTGAACATTCCGTTACTCCGCAGCCTATCATTCCAGCATCAAAATTTGTGTGCACCTTATCTCTGGCAGAGTTCAAAGAAGAAGTCGGAAAACAGATGTCAGCAGCAGAAATGGCTGAATGGGTTAGTCAAGAAGATGGCAGAATCATCAAAGATTCTTTACCGTATCGGAATGGAGCGCTGTATTTACCAACTACTAAAATTCAAGAACTAGTGTTGAAAGACTGCCATGACCATCCTCTAGCTGGCCATAAGGGAACTTTGAAAACTATTGACCTTATTCAGAGATATTTTTGGTGGCCCAACATGAATTCTCAGATTAAAGAGTATGTGGCAGCCTGTGAACTCTGTGCCAGGGGGAAATCGAATAGGCAGGCTCCTCAAGGGTATTTGCAACCACTGCCCACACCCAATCAACCTTGGCATACTGTTACTATGGATTTGATTACCGACCTTCCATTGAGTAAGGGGTATAGCACAATATTGGTTGTAGTCGACACCTTTACCAAGATGAGTCATTTCATACCAGTAAAAGGGGTTCCTTCAGCTGCAGAGTTAGCCAGACTCATTAAGGAAAACATAGTGAGGATTCATGGTGTCCCAAAGATTGTGATTTCCGACAGAGGTCCTCAATTTGTGTCCCACTTTTGGAAGGCATTTTTGAAAGGATTGGGAGTGGAGGTCAGATATTCTATCAGTTATCACCCTGAGACAGATGGCCAGACAGAGAGAGTGAATCAAGAATTGGAACAGTATTTACGTCTGTTCCTTCTGGATCGGGGTGGTCAGTGGTCAGAAATGTTATGGATGGCAGAGTTTGCACATAACAATGCAAAAAATGTTTCCACAGGATATTCTCCCTTCTTTCTTAACTATGGGCAGCATCCAAATCCTTTCTGTAGTAAAGGAGATTTTGGGGTTCCAGCAGTCAGCAATTTATTGTCAGACTTAAATTCAGCTCGTAAATCAGCAGAGTCCAATTTATTGAAGGCTAAGGAGGGCTACAAGAGACAGGCAGATAAGCACAGGCGAAAGGCACCCCAGTATCAAGTAGGAGATTCAGTATGGTTGTCTTCACGACATCTTAGACTGAAAGGAAATCGAAAATTTCAGCCTCGTTTCATAGGTCCATTTCAAATTGAACAAGTACTTGGTCCAGTCACTGTCAAATTAAAATTACCTAATCAGTTAAGGATCCACCCCGTGTTCCATATGTCCCTTTTGAAGAAAACAACTTCTAATCTCCGATTAGAGAAACCTCCACCCCCTCTGATGTTGGGCGAACATGTAGAGTATGAAGTAAAAGGGGTTCTGGATTCAAAGAGGAGTAGGGGGAAGTTGTGGTACTTGATAGACTGGAAAGGTTATGGACCAGAAGAAAGATCTTAGGAACTGTCTGAGAATGTGCATGCTCCCAAATTGATAAGACGATTTCACATGCAGCATCCTCTGAAACCGAGACCGAAGGATCGGTCCTTGAGAGGGGGTACTGTCAGGAACTGTGTGAACGCCATGACTCTAACTAATCACCCTCAGAAGAGACATCGAGTCTTCGTGAAGCCTTCTCTTTGCAATTGTTGGTCTACTGTTCTTTTTAGGTCGACCGTTACAAGATGGCCGCCTAGTTTACCCCAGTATTGAGGGAGTTTAAAGTCTCGCGGGAAGTGAGACTTCGCGCGCATTGGAAGAGCGTTCCACCGCGCACTTCAATTCGCCTAAGTCTGAGAGAGGTTGTGTCTGAGGAAAGCTCTCAGTTATTCTGGTCAGAGCGTCTGTTTTGAACCTTCGCGTGTACTCACGCGGAAGGTACCCTAGTTCCCCTGACCTACACTCCGAGTAGTGGGAGGTCATGAATGAACACATCGAAGAATTAGTGAGTTCCCAGTCAGAGAACCCCGTCAGCCTCCCTAGCTGCTGAGAAGCGTTGTAGCTGCTTTCAGTGAAGTGGCATCTGCAGAAAAGGAAACGCTGAATCTGGAATTACAGAATTTCGTTTAAACTACGGAGAACAAGGTAACCTAGTGTCTCCTTTACTCCGCTAGGCTTACCGTCGAGAGAAGGACACTGAAGTATTTCTACAGTCGTAGGAAGAAGCAAGTAAGCACAAGACTGTTGGTGGCAGCGCATTCCTTGTTCTAGCTTCAATTTAGGATTGCGTGACTGAAAAGCGCCTACGCCTGCTTTCACTGAACTCCTTGCCTCCCTTGCGCTTTCCCTATTCTTTCCTTACCATTTTCCTTGCCCTGTCCCTTTTTGCGCGATTGCTAACAGTGAAGCAGAGCACTTGTGGAACAGTGATAATTGTTCAATAGAGAAACTTTCTGAACTAAGCTTTCATCTTTGGACTACACCAAGTACTAACAGAAAAGAGGTAAACGTTAGAAAGACCAGAGAATAGGTAAGAGTGGAAAGAGAAAGAATTACACAGCTAGCAGAGAGAGAGCTAGAATAGGATCACTTTACCTGTAATTTATCCTTCTGTGCATTAGGTCATCCACTCAGGCTAATCCGAAGAGGACCTCTGGTCATAAGAAGAGAAGCAAAACTCCTGCAGACACCTGGTAGGCAGAAAAGGGGGTGAAAGCAAGAACCGCTAGAGTTTTAGGGGGGGGTAAGTCGAGGCATAGATTTGAAATGCTGTTCCCTTCTGTGCATTAGGTATCCTCTGGAAATCTTCACCTGACTGAGGAGGGAGTCCAGGCCAGCTCGAGTGTCTCTTCTCTGTCTCATTCCCCTTTCCCCCCATCTGGAGCAGCTGCTCACACGCAGTGTGTTCCGGAGAAGGGGCAAGGGGGGATAGTGTTGTTCTGCCTCTGTGAAGAGAATTGGTGCCGCAGTCTTGACACATGCACCCACTGAATCACCCACTCACACATCTAGTCACAGAGTCACACACACCCTACCCACACAAACACTCAGACACCCATACAGATACTCAGACAACCAATCAATAACCCATATAAACACTCATATAGCTATTCACAAAACCATGCAGCCACTTATACACCAACATACAGACACATAAAGACATTCACACAGTTTAGTCACTAGTCTGCAGTAAGATACATTTAATGACTCACTTATAGAGTCAGTTACGCACCTAGAAAATCATCCATTCACACACTTGTACAGCCACTCATTCTTCCACAGGCCTTTCACTATAAATATATAAAACATATTTAAAATTTACAGAAACACACAGTCGCTGGATGATGTCATCAGTGATGTCATCAGTGATGTCATTTGAGATGTCATCAGTGATGTCATCAGTGATGTCACTGACCATGTCATGCGTGATGTAATATGTGACGTCATCAGCAGTGCATTGCGGGTGCGCGAGTTATAGTTAACTGAACTAACTATAACAGGGGAATTTCTAGGGTTTTGTACGAGGGAAATGTCCAGCTAACTATAACGCCCCTGAAACCTATGGTTTTTTCAGTGAATTTCTAAGGTTTTTTAAATGCCAATTCCTAACTATAATGCCCCTGAAACCTATGGCTTTTTTCAGTGAATATATATATATATATATTACCTACTGGCGGTCGCCAATAGGTAGTTATAGGACCTATTTTCCATAGGAAATCCGCAACATTCTATTCCCAATAAGTCTGGCGCCAGTTGACAAATCTTTGCGAAATTTTCCAAACTTTTGGCCAGCTCCAGTCCGCTCCTATCCTGAAAGTTTTGTGGTGATTCGTCAAGCGGGGGCCGTGAAAAAAGGGGGGTCCCAAAACGTGTTTTCCCCATGCAATTTCCCATAGGACCTGTTGACGCAGCTACTGCCCGAACTGCTGAATGGAATTACACCAAATTTGGCAAAGAGGTAGTCCTCAGTTCAGACTCGTGCCTTTTGCATAAATGGTGTAAATCTGTTCAGTAGTTCCTGAGAAAATTAGACTAAAAAAGATAGATATATCTATGGCCTCGGAGGATCCGCGCACCCTAAGCGCACCATAAGCGTACCCTTCCCGAACCGAGCGCGCACCCTCTCGATCACGCGCTGAATGCTAATTGGCTGTCAAGTGTCTGTCTACATTCGAAACCAGGAACTGTTGGCAGCCATTTTGTGCCTCGGTAGAAGCGAGGCTGAAGAAGTAAGGGGAATACGTGTTTAAAACATATAAAGGGGGCAGGGTAGAAATACTCTGACCCTCCAGTGTTGCTGACCCCCTGGGGCCCCCTTTTTGTTTTTTTTTAAACTGCAAAATGCGCGCAGGGTGAGCGGTTCCTAACGCGTTGGGTGCACGGATCCCAAAAAAATGGAGAAAAAAAATAAAAAATAAAGTTTTGAAACTAGAGTTAAAAAATATTTTTTAAAAATATAAAAATATATTTTAAAACATTAACAAGTTTTTTACAAAAAACCCAATAAAAACAAATATTATTTTTTAATTTTTAAAAGAATTAATTGAAAAAATAAGTTAAAAAAGGGTGATAAAAAGTATTTTTTTAAAACATAATTAAAGGAATTGACACACTGAAATTGAAAAATTTAGAAATTCAATGAAAATCATTAAACATCATAGCTTTAGAGATAAATTATAGATAGGAATTAGCATTTAAAAAACCTTTGAAATTCACTGAAAAAACCATAGGTTTCATGCACGTTATAGTTAGGAATTGGCATTTAAAAAACCTTAGAAATTCACTGAAAAAACCATAGGTTTCAGGGGTGTTATAGTTAGCTGGACATTTCCCTCATACAAAACCCTAGAAATTCCCTGTTATTGTTAGTTCAGCTAACTATAACTCGCGCGCCTCCGCAATGCACTGCTGATGACGTCACATATTACATCACTCATGACATGGTCAGTGACATCACTGATGAGATCTCAAATGACATCACTGATTACATCTCTGATGACGTCATCCATGTAATAAATTAGTGCATCTTCTCACCCCCTAATATAACCTTTGATACACCGACTCAAAATTTCAGACGGCCATTCTCAAAACCATAGATACTCCAATACCAATAACTACATACCCACTCATTGACTCTTAGATCTACACACACCTCCACTCACTCACCTGTAGAGTCACTCATACTTACAGTCACTCAGTACAAGACTATCATATGCATTTATACACCTATATAGACACTCAGACACCATCAATCATCCATAGACATACTCACACACCTAGTCAATCATGCAAATAATTAATCACACTCCAATTTACTCACCTATGCAGTTATACACACAAAAGTTCACTTACTCATAAAAATACTACCACATTCTTACGCTCTTATACATTTACTGATACAAGCACACACTCATCCATACAGCCACTCTCACAATCACACACTCTCACATATACCCAGTTATATACTCTTACACACATATACCCTGCCTTTCACATATGTAGTTATTCACACATGTACCACTGAGATATACATTCAATCACTAACACACCCATACATACACTCACCCAACCATACAGTCCATCACAGATGCACTCTTAAAACCATGCACTCATAGAATCACCCACTCACACATCTATGCACAGAGTCACACACACCCTACCCATACAAACACTCAGGCACCCATACAGATACTCAGACAACCAATCAATAACCCATATAGACACTCATATAGCTATTCACAAAACCATGCAGCCACTTATACACCAACAGACAGACAGATACAGACATTCACACAGTTTAGTTACTAGTCTGCAGTAAGATACATTTAACGACTCACTTATAGAGTCAGTCACACACCTAGAAAATCATCCATTCACACACTTATACACCCACTCAATCTTCCATAGGTCTTTCCCTATATATATTAAACATATTCAAACTTTAAGAAACACACATTCACTGGATGATGTCATCAATGATGTCATCAGTGATGTCATTTGAGATGTCATCAGTGATGTCATCAGTGATGTCACTGACCTCATCTCTGTTAGTAAAACATTCTGAAATGCAAAAAGAAACATGTACTTGCAACACCAGCAACATTCTGTTAGTTATCTCCCTAGTGCTTAACTGAAGCTTCACCACAGAGTTCTAATGAACAACTAGAGCTGAAAGCACTTGGAGCCAATTGAGGAGTTCTTTGGCCCCCACAGACCCTCTTGACACTGGAAAGTAATATTTTATTTCGATACATCTGTGGCCAACCCCCAGCCACCCACAGCCTTCAGGCAGGTTATTCCTACCTACCCCCTTATGGTTTTTATAAAAAGAAAATTAGGGGCACATTACGATGCCGGTTTGACCACCACTGACAAGCAATCGGTGGTGGTCCCGCTGACAAACATCACTTTGGGCCGACCGCCACATTACGATGCAGGTGGTCGGGTCTTTAAATCTCAGGGGATGGACTGCTGTCTCTGACAGGATCTACTCATTACATGCAGCCAACTTGAGAGGGGGGCACCGAGCCCCCCTCACCGGGCTCATTTTGACCCCGGGGACCCATTCTCCTATGGCCCGCCACAATTCTTAAGGGCAGGGGGGCACGGGGTCCCTGTCCCCTGGCTGTATTTGTTCCCAGGGACCCAATCCCCTGAGATCCACTGCTTAATTTAAGGGGGGGGAGGGCATGCTGCCACCACCCCCAGGCCTGTTTCATCCCATCTCCTAGGGCACAGCCACATTATAAAAGAGAAGAGGGCATGTAGCTCCCTCCTGTGCTGATTTCAGCCCTGGAGATCCAATCGCCACAGCCTGACACATTTCTTTGGGGCCGAATTTGGCCCCAGTACTCTATCCTTCGAGGCCCGCTAATAAGCAAAGGAGGGGACCACAAGAAACCCCTCCCTGGGCTGGTTTTTGTTCTGGGGATCCCATTCCCTGGGGCCTGGCTAATATAGGGTGGGTGCCCTGAAGCCCACCCAGGGCACCCACAGCATCTTTCTTCAGGGCCGCAGGAGAGTCCCAATACTCCCAAGGCCGCAGCTGGCTCCGCACATCCAGCAGAAGCCAGCATTGCTCCCGCCCATGGGGAGCATCTAAAAACACTGCTTCCGGTGGGCGGCAACAATATTTTCAGCTATTTCCCTGCCCGCTTTAGCGTGGGCAATGAAACAGATGAAAAGTCATCTCCCAGCAGGCAGGAGCAATTTTCATGCTTTTGCACCCAGTGAGTGGGCTTAGGGCCTGATTCTTACTTCGGCGGTCCTATAGTGGATATAGTTCTGTAGGACCACCAAAGCTGCGGTGCTGCTGCCCACCAGATTTGGACTAAAATCCTGGTCTGGCAGGCAGTCCTGCGGCAGTTTGAGAGTGGTGGTCTGTTAGGCTCATAGAAGAGCCTAACCTTGCAGACTACTGCTGCCAGAGCACCAACTGCACCTTGCTGCATGGTGCGCCACACATGCCACACCATGCAGGAGGGGAGGGTGCAAATCCAGGGGGGGCAGAACATGTGTCCCCTCCGCATGCACCCCCAGGCCCAGAGGCAGCATGGGGCCTGTTGCCTCTCCACCACGCTTTTCATGGCAGGCTCACTGCCATGAAAACAGCAGAGGAAAGGCATCTCAAAGTACTTTCTTTTAATTCCTGCTGATCTGCAGATTCATTTTGGGTTCACAGAAAAATGTTTATAAGCTTGTTTTTGGCCCCAGCGGGGGCCTTGTGAGACCCGACAACCAGGCCTACTGGGTCAGGGTAATTCTACACTGCTCTGTTGTCTTTTTTTTTTAAATGTCTTTTCTTTGGACTTGGCCAAGTTCAAGTCCCAAGATAGCTGTCAATACTTCCATGTTGAAGTGCTTGCGGCTAATCAGAGATCAATTTGAGATCTGTCAAATCACCTGAGGATTCGCATCACTAGATGTACATAAATATTTTTTCTTTAATAACTCCAAAACTATGAAAACACATTTACACCAAATTACAAAAAGGGTTCTTTCCGGACCAACATCTAGCTTTCTGCCAAATTTGGTGTAATTCCGTCCAGCAGTCTGTGTTGTAGGCGGGTCTAAAATCCCTGTGGGAAATTGCAGGGGTAAAAAGCGTTTTGGGCCGCCGCATTTTCTTGATCCCTGCTTGACGAATCACGTCAACACTTTCCAAAGAGCAGCGTAAAGTGATTGGTGTACTAGTTTTGGAATATTTTGCAAAGGTTCATCAAACTGCGCCACTGTTATTAGCAAAACAAAAACGGTTTCCTATGGTAGCTAGATCCTAACAATAACTACCTACCGGCAACCGCCACTTGGTAATATATATACTTTGTATTTGAACAACAGACACTTCCCACTCAAGATTCAAGCTTTTATTAAAGATTTAGATCTACAAAGAGATCAACACTTCCCACTCCATAATTTAGTGTTCCCGTCCATCTCTGGGCCCTACAAAAATTCAAGCTTGTTTCGAAGACGTTGTTCACCATATGGGGGTGAATCCGTGCATGACAATCTTCTACGCAGAAAGTCTAATTGTGGTGCCGCAGTGGGCTGGGCATGTTTGGAATACATATTCCTTTGTTTTGGTGTTTCCCTACACTAAGGCTGAGATCACAGGCTTTGAGAATAAAAGGCTCGACGAGTGGGTGTGTCGGACATTCCATTGGCATGACTCGCTGTGGGAAAGGATGCACGCATGATCACAGCCAGCGAAGCGCGCAGACAAAGCGGCCTTTGTTTTACCAGAACCAGTGAGACAGCACAGTAATGTGGGTGTGTTGTTGAAAACAAATGACAAACAGAACTTAAGCATTTGACGGGACAACTGTGCTTCGTGTAGTTAAAATAGAGCTGTACATGGAGTTAAAACAGAGTTGTACATTTTATCGTAAAGCGTGTTCGAGGATGCTGCTCGGTGGCGCAGGCGACATTCGTGGTTTTAAAGCTTTACTCCTCTTGGAGACAACGTGTGCTGTAAAAGTGCCTCTGTGAGCTCTGTGAAAACTCACTCGAGGACACAGCGTCCTGCGTTTGCATTACAAAGTACTTACTTATATAACCGCACTCTGTTTTTGGCTTTTGCAGTTCGGCAAAACGAGATCCCCAGGATTGTGAGTTTAAAATGGCAAGTGAAGTGAAAACTGATAAATGACTTTATCGCGACAATCTAACACAAAGGTTCACGCACTTTACAGGCCCTGACAGAGGCTTTCAGGGAAAGGCACATTATCACCGAATACATTTTCCATTTATTGGCAGGCGATTCTATTTTTAAGCGATTCACTCTTTTCAAGTAAACCTGTTTCATGTGAAAGCTATTAATGATTAAAACGCAAATATAACTCTCTGCTTTTCTATTTGACTTGTTCATCGTTTTTTCATTGTTGAACTTTGCAGTATGGGCACGAAGTAAAACAATTTTTATGTTATCCTTACAGTATTTGGAACTACAATGGCCCTTGTAAATGATGGAGTGTGGTGACTTAACAAAGGTGCCCTGAACCCTAATTCGAGCTTGGAAAATGGGTGCCTTATTCTGCTGTTTGAGGTAGAAACATCCATTGCTGAGTTGTAGAGGGCCACTCATAGCTTTAGGTACGGGTGCCCTTGCTGCACCAACACTTTTCCTTTGTTCTATGGCAGGCCAGCTAACATTCTTTACATTAATTTATACCATTAGGACCAGAGAAAAACACTGCTTTTATGGAACATACGTAAAAATAAAAAAAACTTTTAAGCTTTCTCCATGTGCATGTAGGTTTGGGAGAAACATCCACAATGTTTTCATTAAAAAGCTCTTTAAACCTCTATCCTCTAAACTGCTAAACAAGAAAGCTTCTAATTTAAAGTGATTAAATGCCTAATTTAGAGTTTAGTGGGAATGGGCATTTCCCAAATGTATGTAGAAACTGCTGAATTTTGAGATGACTACCCCAGTGAAATGATCTCTGCCATACTTCCCAATTCTGGAGAAAATCACACCGGTGTATTTTCCTGTGATTTAGCACTTCCTCCAGAAATGTGAGGATCCCAGGTCTATGTATGAATGAATACAAGAAATATGTATATTTTAATACAAGCACCAGCCGCAGGGTTTCTTTTGTGTCCAGTAGATTTCAGGCAATAATACAAATGTCAAGATAACTCTGGTGAATCATTTTCTGCTGGACTGGCAGTTTGACTCATCATAACATAGCGGAGAAAGAACGTGTAACATGAGGCTCGCAGAACTGTATTTTATGTGGCTTGCTCGTTGTGTTATTGCTTTTGTCACAGAGATCTTTTTGTTACTTGCAGTTCATAAGTTGCAATACTAATGTAGCACAGTGACATGTGAACTGTCATCGAAGAGCTGCATGCAAACTGCATTTTATAATGTAGGACGTGATGTTTTCTTCCCCAGTCTTTCATTATATATTCCTAATGTTGCTGAGAAGGGTTTGTTTGGGTATAAATGCATTCTTATAAGTAAAGCCAACCCCAGCCACTGTGGTGCGTTTTAAATCCTAAACTGGTGCTTCTCCAGACCAAACACTCTTAAAATATACTGCCTACTATTATGGATGACATGTGACTCCAATACCTTGTAATCCTCACCGTCTTAACTGATTTACATATATATGATTCATTGTTCCTGTATAATGAGTTTGATGTAAAGTGCTCTGGCACCCTAAACTGGTATGAGTAGCTCTATAAAACATTTTAAATGACATTTTAGAGAAAGACTATGGAGAGATGAGGTGCACTGTAGGAGGGTGGTAGTGAGGGAATTTGTGGAGAAGGAGGTCATGGGAATGCGCCAATAAAAGACTGATGCACCGGACGCCACCAGCGCTAAGGCCGGCACTGCTTTGAGTACGTAATCTAGTTTTATAGATTCGTTACACTATAATGTTAGGATAATATACATACAGACATGAAGAAGTGAACATATCTAACCAAACGAATAAAGAGACAGGAAAATGTGCTTGGGATAATCCACTGACTGATCAAAACCTAATATAAGAGGTGAGCTTATTGTTCATTGACACCCTGCTACCCAGTGTATATTCATTCCCTCTCTGTAGGAGAGTCACTTCCAGTGAGACACGACAATCTTTGGAAGCTTTACACTACCACTTTATTATATTGGAAGCTTCCGCATAAATGCCAACTATAGACCGTTTCCGCTATCTTGCTAATCAAAAGAATTGAATACACTGTTTTTTTCTTAGGGCTGCCCCTCATTTTCTGGAAATGTTTGTGTATCCTATGTCTGGTGGCAACTTTTCATGCACTCTCAGCATGTCAGAGCCAGGTTCTTAAGTGGGGAGAAAGAGCATGGCCAAGGTGAAGGAACATTCAGTTATGTCAATTACAATAAGCAGCTACAGAGTTCAATTGAAATACTAGGCAAATAGGTGGATGAACGATGATGCGAGATACATTTAAATATTTATTTCGTTTTGTACTTACATGAACTTTTTATAGGGAATTTGTATTTCACGTTTATAGACACCCAAAGAGTGTTCCTTAGGCATATATAACCAACAAGCCTTTTCTACAATGATAAAAAACCTGGATTATAAAAAGTTAAAGGAAACTGATTGTGCACTCTGACCATAACTTGAGGGAACTTGAGGAGAATTTGTTTTGGGGATATGGATGTCACCTCGAAAGGTTAAGTCAATATTTAAGACTAGTTTTAAAATGGACTTTCGAGGCATACTTGGAGTTGATCACAGTTAAATAGGCAGAAGGTACGCTGGTGATGCTGCAAAGAGGACTGACCCACATACAAGGGCAATAAAAACGGATTGTCCAGTCTAGGTTGATTTCTAGAATTTAGCACAAATATGCATGCTAAAGGTCATCTTCGAAATGCGATAAAACACGAACCACAGTATAATATTACGCTATTATAGCTTTATGTTAAAAAAAGCTTGTTTAGAATGACATACAGCAAAGTATTTCAATGAATGGGTTACTCAAGTGAATAGTGAGGCATGAGTTCTTTGACTAGCCGCCTTCACCATTCGGCTGGTACATCACCATCCCAACCATGCATGTAGTAAAATAGGGTGCCACGCTTCTAAAATGGGTTCAACACCTACATTAGGCTTACTTTAAAAAGAGAAAGCATGGTATGTTTGAATCTCATAACTAAAAGGAGTTTCCTGGAATATTTTTGAAGATATTGTGCTGTTGAATGAGTAACTGCTGCCAGACGAGACAAGAAGAAAGTGTAATGCACAATAACACAGTCCAGTGTTTTTACTATGAACATGCAGGTGATAGACAATGTAGAAATACAGAAGAGCGTTTTTTTGGTTTTAAGTGGTTTCCTCACCATTAAAAGATATCCAGACACATTTTTTCTAAAATATGTGGACAGTGGCTCTTTTGAAAGTGAGTAGAAAGAATCTATGTCAACACTTGATAAATCAAGGTCCAGTCAGTGCTTTTTTATATAAAAGAAAACTATTTTACTACACACATTACTAACTACTATACAGAAATGTACAATTATATATACAGAATGGTATGTGGAGCTGCCTAGGGTGATTTCCTATAGAGGGCCTCATTCCAGCAGGGAGCACACATTAAAGAAAAGTGTGAGGCATACCTGGGTTACTACAGGGATGAAATGGATGGAACCGATGCTAGGTCCCAACCTCCCTCACCTACCTCCTTTGCCCAACTAGGTCAAAGCAAAAGAGGGAAGGTGGGGAAGGAGGGAAACGGAACAAGGGAAGGATGAAGGATTAGATGTCCACGGAATCTTCTCTAGGGTGGTCTTCAAGTAGCCTGAAGGAGAGAACACAAGGAAAACCACTGATTAAGAGTACAAGGAACTGGCTGTGTAATTAACCCCCTCCTTATTATTTTCTAATGGAATACCTGTGTATAACTATACTCAGTACGCATGTAGGAGGGGGAGCAACTCCCCTGGGATGTAGAACACTCCTTTGTCTAAAGGAAAGAACAATGATCAGTATGGGGAAGGACTGCGGAAGTTTGACATGAAGCAAGAAATGAACAGTAATGTGCAAACCTATGTTAGAAGTACCATAGAAGTAGTATAGACCCTTATAAAATAAAGAAATGTCCATTACTCCTGAATTAGGGAAGAACCCCAAAACCTGTTTCCCAGGACAGGAGAGAGCACGGAAAAAATGGGGCAAAAAATGCAAGTGGGATATTTTGACATCGCTAATGCAGTTTCTCTTTTTCTTTGCAGCAAGAAACGTTTCATCAAAAAAAACAAGAAGACCACTAAACACAGCCGTCTGGTCAGAGGGCCATCAGATAAGTGCACTAAATTCTAATTTCAGAATAAACTCTAAAATCCCAGACAACAAGAACACTAGGATTCTTTACAACCCTTTGCTATTTTCTTGTCGTTCAAAAACAATTGCCAGAAACAAGCTGCCAGAAATGAAGGGTTAAGAGACAGAAATCCCTTGTTACAATGTTTGCCGGTCAGAAAAACAGGAGCAGCATGACCAAGTGCTCCGGAAGAGCCCCAGAGAACCCCAGAAGGGAAAAAACACCAAAGAGACCCAGTAAGCTACCACCAGACAGAGACCCTGATCAAGGACTACAGGTAGGTAAATGAGAGAAGAAACGGAGGGTGGCCAGCTATCACCAACAGAGACAGCGAGCAATGATTTCAGGTAAGTGACGCGAGGGAGAAACGAAGGGCGGCCTGGCAGGATCCGTGCTGGAACGTGAAGCGTGTTGCCAAGGTGGACCCAGTTCTTAAATGCGTCATAGGTGCCGCCCTCGCACGCTGACAGAGAACAGCGGACGGGGCTCGCGTCTATTACTCGGTCGCGGGAAACCGTGCTGCCGCATGCAGTGCTCTCTGGAAAGCCTGACAAAAAGTCCCACAGATTAGGTATTCCTCTAAATGTACCTGATACCGCTGTTCTGGGGAATCCTCGAAAGAGGCGTGCATCAGTAAGCCCTGACTCCCTAAAACCACACTGAGCTTAACACTATACAGTGGCATCAGTCAATGAATTAGGCCAACTGGCTTTATTGGTGTCTCACCACAACAACTAAGGCAGAATTCAAAGATCAAAACACAGTTCTATCAATAGTAAAACATTTCATGGTGGAACCATATTTCAATAACAGTGAACAATAGGTAAAATAGCTCATTGTTTGAACATTAATTGTCATTGGAAAATAAATGCTCAACACTGTAAAGTACATGAGGCTTTCTTCTAACTTTTCATTTGACACAAAGTAGCCACACGATTGAAAAACGAATATCCTTGTACTCAAAAATCATAGACTAAGAAGTCCATCTCCAGAAATGTTTGAAATTCAGCATTGCCTCCTGAGGTCATAAAATCTTTCACTTGGATGACTCAAGGTGGCAGTCCACAGTTGTTAATTAAGTCTCCAACTGGACTGCTGAATTCATGCAGCCCCCAGAAACTAAAGGCCCTCTCAGTGTTGCCAGTGCCCTCCTTTTGGCACCACCAGGACAATATGCAAATTTTCATCAGCCAGAGCAGAGGATTATGGAAAGATGTTGAATTAGCTGAGGTAGCCAATGAAAGCTGCTAACCTTTTAGTTTACTGCAAAACGTGAAGTTAACCATTGACCCAAATGCTCTCACTACTCCTGTGCAGCACACAGAATGTAGCAAACATGGGTTGTGTGGTGGCCCAAGACCATACAACCCAGCAACTTCGCCACCAGGCAGGCATGGTTTTGTGCGTGCTGGTGTGAGAGAAGGCTCTATACACTTCCCTCAAGGCAGATTACTCTCTCTGCATGCACCGACCAGGCCCCACAGCCTCCTGGACACTTGCATGACACCTTGTGTGTCCAGTAGGAGTCAGGAGGTACCCATTTTTGGGTTGTCCTCCCAAAAGACCAGTCCACGGAAGTTCCAAGCTAGCTCCCTCTTTAAGTATTTTCACAGCAATTCCACCCCACTACTGTTGACAGATGGAGTAGGGAGGCCGGTACCACTGTCTCAGGAGAAAAATCCTAGTCCCTGGGTGATAGCTCGAGTCGGATGTCCATAAATCTTGTCATTAGGATTGAAGAGTTCTAAAGAGCTTTTATTTAGCAGATGTCAGGAGGATTCTCTGTTTCAGCCAGATCTAATCTTCAGGTGGGGTTTCTCTTACATCCTGGAATGTTCTCAAAAGTCTCTCCTTTGTGCACGAGTATTTAAGTGAAGGTGGAAAGTTCCAGAAAGTTGGCATCCCTGCCAAATCCAAAGATGACACATCATCACTCTCTCTGTCCAATCTGTCCTGTAAAGCATCTTGGCACTTTCCCAGATGGTGAATTCAAGTGGTCACAGCCCGCTGAGAGCCGTAATTCCTGCCCCTAACTGACACAGCAGCCTAGTCACTTTCCTTTAACATTTGAAAGAACAGCCCCCTGAAAGGTGGTGCCAGACGTGTAGCTGCCTCTCTGTGTTTGGGTTCGGGTTTGCCCAGGCTTGTCAGTGGGCAGGGTAGAGAGGGTAGTAGGGGAGTGGGAGGGGCATCCCCGTAAAAAAGAAAACAAAATGGCAATCATTGAATGCAACATATCAGTAACACTAGTGTGTTGGCATTTGCCTCATTGAGAAATGTCTGCAAATTGATTTTCAGCCCCAATTTACAGTGTCATATTACTGAAGTTCACACTTGATTGAGGCTGCTATTTAGGGGGATCCTCACCATGCTCTAACAGTGATAATTTGAAGAAAGCCTTAACGTCATGGTAAACATGCCATATTAGGGATTTACACTTAGGGCCCGATTTAAATGTAAATGTAAATGTAAATGTATGCGTCTTGTAAAGCGCACTGCTGCCCTGAGGCGTCGTGGCGCTGTAGACCGCTGGGGAACCCGTCCTGGCTATCCCTGTGAGATGGTACCTCCAGGGTATCTCCAAGGTGAAACCAGGCATCCCCAGCGAATGTGGGGGGCCGTTGTGGAGATGAGGCAAGCTAATGCCCAGAGTTGCCGAGTGTGTTCCTGGTTAGAGTAGGTACCGAGGCGAGAATTATCGAGTCCGTTTTGACGCTGGTCCACGACCCATTTAGAAGTCGGCAGAGGGAATACACCATCACAATGGGGACGGATATCCCGTTCAGCCATATTGCGATCCAAATAGGATAGAACGTGATCATAATACGTTGGATGGGATATCCGTCATGTTTGTGATGGAGTGTTCCCCTCCCTGACTTCTAAATCAGGACCATAGTCTAATTTATACCATATTGGGAGTACACAGTCTGAGCCAACTATTCACATTTTCTGCTTGACAAGATACACCTATGGACAATGTGTGTTATCTACAGTTCTATTGCTTAGTGGAAGCTATGTAAAACATCTACTTCTGAATAGGTTCAGTGAAGTGATTGCACTCCAGTAGTATCACATCAAAGAGGCCGATTTTGATGTCAGACAGACCGTCTGACATCGATCTGGAACTGGGACCAACCGACATGTCGGTGGTCCCAAATCTGCAATTAGGATGCAACCAAACACTGGTTGCACTCCTATTCTTTACAATGGAAGGATGCATTTCGAACGGAAGGCATGCTCTGACTGTAATGAGCTGAGGTGCAGTTCATCCCTGCACCCCGTGGCAGGCCCCTGAAGGCGCCTGCCACGGGGTGCAGTGATCAACAGGGGATCCCCCATGGCCGCGATCCGAGGCCTTGCACTCATGGGGCCCCTGCTGAGGGCCCCCAAAGTCAAATTCCCACAACCTTTCAGTGTCGGAAAGACCGGCACAGAGAGGCTGTCAGAATCCAACATTGTAATCCCTGGGGTGGAAAGAGCCACCTATGGGATTACAGGAGGCTTTCCAAATGGCAGACGGGCTCTCCGAGCCTGATATAACCCACTCGGAAATCCTGTTTGGATTCATTTCCGACTGACTCCATCAAAAAGGGTCAGTTGGAAATGAATCCAAACAGGAAATTCCGATGCTGTAGGAACGGCTCTGACTGAGGGTCAGAGGAATTTCCTACGCCATCGTAATCGGCCCCTTAGACTTAGTCGCAAAAAGACAGACTTTAATCTTCTTCATTGATCTCTGTCCAATTAAGCGAACAGCAACAATATCCCCTCTGTCCTCATTAAGAAATACTACAAGCTTTTATGAAACCAATTGACTTTCCAAGCCATGGTTATTTCCTAGAATTACCAAGGCAATGCCACCCTAGTAGGAGTCCCAAAATCCACCTTCTTACCACTCACTGCGATCTTGGATTACACTTCAAAACTAATTTCAGGAACAAGGAAATTCATTCACCTCACTCTGGTCGTAAGAAAAAGTCTCTGGCTCGCTCTAGAAGCCAGAATCTAATTTAAGTTGCCACTAAAAATTTTTACATCCTACAACCTTGAATTTCTGTAATAAAACTATTGGGTTGCACAAACTTTCTGCTCTTATAATCAAGAGTTGCTGCTTTACCTCCTTTTTTGAACTATTTTTCCTCCTCATCCCTCACCTTCCTCTTTCCCTTCTATTTTCCCTCTTCTCACCCATGCTTTCCTTTTGATCACTTCACTTTTCCCCAACCCTTTGCTCTCTGTCCCTTCCTTTTCTGACCATCCTCATTTTTTTCCTGGGCCTAAATCTGTCTATCGATAAGTAACTGTGGACCACGTCTTTCTGAGCCAATGAAATGCTTAACGTCTGTCCTATGGTGGTAGCTAGTCCCTTAGAACCCTGTGTCTCATGCTACTTTATGTTGTTAGCGCTTTGAAAACTGAGGCCTCTGCCTCGACAGTTGTTTTGCTTGCAAGAGCACTGACTACTGAGCGTCTGGTTTAGAATTTAGCTTACTTATTTATTGCAAGTCCATTATATCCAATGGCACTTCTAATAAGGCATAATACACTTGCAATAAGACGGACAAAATATCTGCACATTTCAATAGAGTAACCAGTTCATCAAACTCTAAATCTTGTCCTTAATTGTTAGAGTTACCCTATAGAAAAATTTATAAAAGGATCAACTAAATTAATAGATATACAATTGATTTCCCGAACAGCACTTGAGTCAGTGAGAGGTTGGGCTTAAACCACACATTGAACATTTGTACAGCTACAAGTATTGAACTAAAAGAAATGAATGAATAATGACAGTTGAACTGTAAAACATATGCACATTATAACAAGAGTTCCCTATAACATTTTAAGCACAAGAATGAGAAATGCATCATACAACCGTGGCTTAAGGTCAGAATTCTATAATTTGTGCATGTTATAGTTCAAAACCAATTTTGATGGTTTACGGGGCTCACTGGTAATGGAAAATGCCAAATGCCAGTGAGTCATTATTTAAACATCCCCGTTATTAAGTGTAAATTGTACAATCAGAAAAAATAGGCTGCTGCAGAGTAAATATTGAGATTGCTTGTAACATTAATAACTCTAAAAGACTTAATTTACATCTAGGTCTTGCATTTCTGGCTAATAGTTTGTGCAGGCCACTGGAAACACTTTGTATTCAATGAGAACGTTTTTGAAAATGATATTTCGGAATACACTGCAAGAAAATTTTGATTTCTTGCCCATTGCGTTTAAAAGCTTGTATAGCAGTATATGAACATCCCTATTATATTTCACAACTGTCTCAGATGACTCCATGCAAGGCTGCTCTATGAGTAAATGGTGTTGTTAGATCTGGCATCCTTGGCGTGGTTTTCTCCCTAACTTTTTGCCTTCAGGCCTCCTGCTTTTGCTAACTTCGTTTTTCATGTCCTCAGGACTATGTGCACTTTACTACTGCTAAACAGTGCTAAAGTACTTATGCTCCCTCCTTAAAACATGTTAGACTAGCTTATACCGAATTGGCAGGTTTTATTTACTTTTAAGTCCCAATTAAAGTGGCACTACCAGGGCCCTTGTAATGTAATTTAAATGGTACCAGAGGGACTTCAACACTGATTGTACCACTCACTTAAATAGCACTGCAGCCTGTGTGTGTCCAATTTTAAACTGCCATGTCAACCTGACAAATAAGCCTTTTGCCAGGTCCAAACCTTCCATTTTTAATACATATATGTGAACCCTAAGGTAAGCAAGCCCTAGACAGCCCCAAGGGCAGGGTACAATGTATTAAAAAAGTTGGACATGTACTTTTAAGTTTGACATTTCATGGTGGTGGAAAACTCTTAAATACGTTTTTCACTACTGCAAGGACTATCTCTTCCATAGGATAACTTTGAAATTTCTTATTACATGTTAGAAGTGTGATTTCCAAATGGAAATAGACAACCATTTCATCTTTGGTGTCTCTGGACAATTTAAAATCCTTTCTTATAGTGAAGTAGGATTTTAAATTGCAATTCTGAAAATGTTACCTTTAGAAAGTTGGCATTTTCTTGACTTAGGCATTTGGGGGCACATGCATCAAGCTTTTTACCGATTCGCAGAATTGGCCCATTTGTGACCATTAAAAAGCCATATACGATGCATCAAACCTCAATGCATTCGCAAAATAGGTAATCGCAGTTTTTGCGATTACCTATTCTGCCAATGCATTTAGGGAATCGCAATTTGCGATTCCCTAAATGCAATGCATGAACCATTTAAAAAAATGCCACTTTGCATTAAGGATTCATAAATTAACATCAACTTCAAGTTGATGGCAATTTGCAAATCCTTGGAAAAATGCACAAAATTGCATTTTCAAAGTGGCATGTGGCGCATACACATTCCCTTGGGGTATGTGTGTGCACCACATGCGCACACTTACCTTTTTTGTGAGTGCCTCAGGGGGGTCTTAGGCCCCCTAGCACCATTGCAATTGCATTTGCAATTTGCGATTACCTATTTGCCCATAGGAATGAATGGGAATGCATTCCCAAGTAGCGAACCACAATTTGTGATTCACTATTAGGGAATGTTTAGGAATCGCTATATACTTAGTGATTCCAACATGCATAAGGAATTGCGACTTAAAAATCGCTATTAAGGAATCGTAATTCCTTATCTTGATGCATGTGCCCCTTGGTGCCTGCAGCCTGTCTCTGGGTCACATGACTGGTTGTGGGTGACAGTTGGGTTTTGTGTATACCATCTGCACAGCCACACACAAGGGCCGTAGCCACGAGGGGACATCTGAGGGCCGGGCCAGCCCATAATATTCTTTGACTATTCAAATGATAGGCAGCTGACACAGTATAGAGGTGCAGGAGTTAAGAAGGTGAATGAACAATAAATATGCCTTTAAATTTTGTTTTAATCCTTTTACATTTGCTGCTGTTTCCAAGACATGTTAAATGTCAGGCTATGTCTTCTGACAAATTGATGCTTATTTTTTTAACATGAAAAAGTTGTTTACTTTTTTTTTCTTTGACTGCAAAGTGATAGGACTTTGTAAAGTGAACTACATCCTGGATGGGGTGTTTTCCAATGATTCGAGGTTGTCGGCAGACGTGCCTATACCGCTGGTCTGGTCTGATCATCTAGCTGTTCCTTTGAAGCTTCAGGCTTCTCCTGCATGTACTAAGTTTAGCGGTCCAAGCAAGAAAGAACCTAAGCGCAATTATGGGACTATTTCCAAAGACACCCTCGCTCCTTTAATTTCTAATACTGCAATTGCCACAGCAAGGGATGTCAGTACGGCGGCGCTTGAACTGACTACCTCTATCACCATGGCTGTGGATTTGCTGGCCCCTGTCTCTTTTCGTTATTCTGCTAGGAAGAGACCTTCGGCCCCCTGGTTCTCAGAGTCCTTGAGACTTTTAAGGCAGGGTTGTAGGAGGCAGGAAAGGCTGTGGAGGGTGAGTTGGGACTATCAAGAGAGGGAAAAACATAAAATTATTTTGAAGAGATATAAAGTGGAGGTTATTAAAGAAAAGCAGGAGTACTTTTCTAAGCTGAATACCGCTCTTACCTCCCCAGAGAACTTTTTAAAATTGCAGATTCTCTGTGCACTCTACAAGTGCCCGATCCTATTTCTAGTTCCCAGGATCTCTGTGATAAGATCGCCCAATTTTTTCATTCTAAAATAGCCGATATCTACTCGGCCCTTGAATTGCAAAGGGCTGCTCTGCCTCCCTCCCTTTTGGTCACACCCGCCGTGGAGGCGGAACCTTGGCCTCGTCTGCGAACCTGTCCAACTTTCCTCTGCTCTCCCTACAACAACTGGACTTGCTTTTAAGCAAGACTAGGTCAGGGTCCCCTTCGGACCCCTGTCCGCTTAGAGTTTTCAAGGAGTGTTGGGAAATTCTTTTACCCCCGCTCCTGAGTATTATGAACCGAGCAATACAGGAGGGCACCTTTCCTTCCCTGTGGAAGAGTGCTGTGGTTAAGCCCCTTTTAAAGAAGCCAACTCTAGACCCCGAAATCCTTAATTATTTCCGCCCTATTTCATTGCTCCCTGCACCAGCAAAGATGCTTGAAACTCATCCTAATGAGCATCTGACGGCTTTCTTGGATATTTCAGGCTGTCTTGATCAGTCCCAGTATGGCTTCCGGAGGTACCATAGTACGGAGTCGGCCCTTACGGTAGTGCTAAATAACATCCGCATGGAGGTTGACCAGGGCCACACCACTCTTCTTGTCCTGCTGGACCTGACAGCCGCCTTCGATACCCTATCTCCCTTGGTTTTAATAGCTCGTCTTAGGGAGATAGGGGTGGAAGGATTGGCTTTGAGCCTTTTGGCTTCCTTCCTTGACCAGAGGGAACAGAGGGTCAAATTGGGCGAATATCTATCTCCATCCCTACCTGTGCAATGTGGGGTCCCCCAGGGGTCGGTCTTAAGTCCTACCCTTTTTAACATCTATGTGGCCCCACTTGCCAGACTAATAAGATCTTATGGGATGGAGGTGGTATCCTATGCTGATGATACCCAGATTATGGTGTCCCTCTCCCACTCAGCCAGTACCTCCGCTCTCAGCTTTAGGAACTGCATGGAGGCAGTTTCTCAGTGGATGATTTACAATTCACTAAAGCTGAACGGGGAAAAAACCGAGGTCCTTGTTTTTGGTGGAAACAGGGACATCTGGTCCTCTGAGTGGTGGCCCCCTTCTTTGGGAGTGTGCCCTGTACCTACGGATTTGGCTCGCAATCTGGGAGTTATGATTGATCCCGTTCTCTCCATGTCTCAGCAGGTTAATAGGACGGTTGCTACCTGCTGGGGTATTATCAAGATCCTCAGGAAAATTAGACACTATCTAGCTCCGCATGCTCGCAAACAGATTGTTGTTGCATTGGTTGCCTCACGGCTGGATTACTGCAATGCTCTCTATGCCGGCATAAATAAGGGCCTTGTGCAACGTTTGCAAACAGCCCAGAACGTGGCAGCTAAATTTGTGCTTAATGCTCCTAGGCTTTTCTCTGCTACAGCGGCTAGGAAGAGTTTGCATTGGCTCCCGATTCAAGACAGGATTGTCTTTAAGATTCTTTGCCCTATGGGGCTTTATCTGGCGATGGGGCCGAGGGGGGTGAAGGACCTGTTGGTACCTTATGTCCCTGGCAGAAATCTTCGCTCTCTGAGAAAGAACCTGTTGTTAGTCCCCCGCTTTCGAAGAGTTAAATGGGGAGGGAGGGCCTTTTCCTCTTTAGCCCCTAAACTGTGGAATACCCTCCCCATTGAAATCAAAACTCAATATAGTGTCCTTACATTTAGTAAGGCATTAAAGACATGGCTTTTTGCCAAGGCCTATCCGTAATTTGGTTCCTAATCTGTTTGATCTTTTTGGTTAGGCGCCTTGATGCCTTTGGGCGAAGTCGCGCATTATAAGTTTTCTTTCATTCATTCATTCATTCATTCATTCATTCATTCATTCATTCATTCATTCATTCATTCATTCATTCATTCAACTATGTGACAACCTCTCGGGGGTACAGACAGTGCCACTTGAATTATGCCGCAGGGGAGTCATAAATTGTAGAGCAATGTTGACTACATTGTGTGGCATGAAAACACAACATATGCAGCTTAATGCAGCACATTTTCTAAGAGTTTCTTTTCATTATTTTGTTATTTTTACACATTAGCAGTGTCTCTGCAAAGGTTTCACTTCATTAGTAAGTCCGGGTGGCGTACCAACTCTGCGCTCTGCTGGGAATGCGAAGTTGAGGCAAAACTCTGACTCCGTGGCAGAGTGGAGTACGCCACCCAGTCCCTGCACCACGGCCCAAAAAAAGGGTAAAAAAAACAACATACCTTCTTTCTGGTGTCTGCGGGCCGCCCTCCTCCTTGCTGTGGTGTCTCCTCCTTGCTGCCGTCCTCCTCCTCGTTGCCGGTTGCAACCTCCTACATTTTACGTTTTGCATGAACTGCGCATGCCCAGTTCATGCAAGATGTAAAACGTAGGGGGTTGGAACTTGTGACCGGCAACAATGAGGAGAACGACGGCAAGGAGGAGACACCACGGCAAGGAGTAGGGCAGCCCGCAGACGCCAGAGAGGAGGTAAGTGTTTTTTATTTACCCTTTAAAAAAAAAATCAGTGGGACTGGGGCGGAGCGGAGTTCCACTGAGTTTTTTATTTAACTCCGTGGAACTCTGCAGAGTGCCACTACACATACTCCGCGCAGGGTTATTTATTAGTAACAGTACCAAATACAGCTGTAAGTGGAATTCGGACAAAAAAGTGAGGTTTTAGGTCACAACCGAGGCCCAAGGCTCCGGACAGTAGAATGCCTGCCTCACCCCTCCGAGTGGCCGTGGTTTGCTCCAGTAACCAGTAACCAGAATCGGAGCATGGAGGCCCACAACATCCTCAGCAAACGAGGATTCCATGTTCGATCGTTTGGAACAGGGACTCATGTGAAACTACCAGGACCAGCACCGGACAAGCCTAATGTTTACGATTTCAAAACTACATACGATCAGATGTATACTGATCTCGTTAAGAAGGACAAAGAACTATATACCCAGAATGGAATCTTGCATATGTTGGACAGGAACAAAAGGATAAAGTCTCGGCCAGAAAGATTCCAGAATTGCAAAGATAAGTTTGACCTCGTTGTAACGTGTGAAGAACGAGTATATGACCAAGTAGTAGAAGATTTAAACTCTAGAGAACAGGAGACCTGCCAACCTGTACATGTCATCAATGTTGACATCCAGGACAACCATGAAGAAGCCACATTAGGAGCCTTCCTTATCTGTGACCTTTGCCAATGTATACAACACACGGAAGACATGGACAATGAAATAGACGAACTGTTACAAGAATTTGAAGAAAAAAGTGGAAGAACCTTTCTTCATACTGTTAGCTTTTATTAAAGCAAATTTCTCTTTACTTAGGCCTTAACAGACAGTATATGGAACGGTGAATGGCATTACATACCCCTCCGCCACCCTCAGAAATGTTATTTTGATAACATTTTAATTCGGTGATGTTCATTTTACCTTTCAAGTATGTGATCACCAAAAATTGGTATCCAAAAGTGTACATAGGTGGAGATGTATATTGAAACTACATATTTAAAAGAAATAAAAATCAAGGTTATTTTAACCCGTTCGACGCTTGTGACGGAGCGGTTCCGTCACGTGCGTCGGTTGCGCTGTGCGCATGACGGAACCGCTCCGTCATGGCCCAGCCCGCGCACGGAATCTTCAGCGCGGCGCGGAAATCCGCGCCGCGCTGAAGGGGTTAAATCCTGCTGGCACGAGTGGGATTGAAATTTGGATTTTCTGTGCGCGTATGAAAATACAAATAAATAGTTAATATTGTTTCCTTTAACTTTTGACATTTATTTTAATTTAAGTATTTCTCGTGTAGTTTTTTTCCTTTTGGTTAATGTGCCTGTTTTGAAAGTCTGAAATGTAATTGGTAAAGAAGACAATGGGAGAATGAATTTCGTATCTGTATATTACGGTATAAATTTGAAAGAAAATGTATCCAATAAAAATTGAGTAAGACATTTCGAGGCATACAAATATCGAATTTTTAATATCATGACACAAGTATTTTGATACAGAAGTGTCGTTGATAAGAATATCAATTTTCTAGGGTAAGTAATGTCTATGTTAAAAATATCTGTGAGGTAAATAATGTTCACAAGAATATCTATGTGGTTAATAAATATTGTTTACAAAAGTATTTTTGTAAAGAATATCGTTTTTTAAATTATTGTATAAGTATTGTTAATATTTTTAAATATGATTTGTCAATTTTTAGTTCTTTTTAAATTGTATTTTATGTTTATTGTAATTTTTAGTGTCATAGCGGGGTGTGGGGTTTGTGGGGTACAAGGTGGAAAGTAAATTAATTATAATTAATTAACAATTAATTTAAAATTATTTGTAATTATTTAGGTGCCGATTCCGATCCTGGAAAAACCGGGTACGAACCGTCGGACGGAGCGTTTTCTCCGTCCAACTCGTACCCGGGAAAAACACCTTACAAACCTGCAAGTACGATTCGTACAGAAACACCATTTCCGTACGAATTGTAAAAAACACCGACCGGCAAAAAAACACATACAAATCGGATCCAGGACAACGCGTACGCGACATTCGCACGGAGTCAGGCAGCGTTTTACGGATCAGCAAGTACGATTCGTACCCACAGCACTTCGCACTGCAAAACTTTTACGGGACCCAAAAAGTGCCGGAAAAGCTAAGTACGCCGCGATGCACGACGAAAAGGGGGCCCGGTACGCACCGTACCCCCATCCCTACACGTCCGCACCGTACCCCAGCATCCCCCCATGTCTGCACCGTACCCCAGCCCCCCCATGTCCGCACCGTACCCCAGCACCCCCATGTCTGCACCGTACCCCCAGCCCCCCATGTCCGTGCCGTACCCCCAGCCCTCCCCATGTCCGCACCGTACTCCCACCCCCCGTAGGGTAGGTATGGAGCGTACCCCCACCCCCGTAGGGTAGGTACGGAGCGTACCCCCACCCCCTGTAGGGTAGGTACGGAGCGTACCTCCACCCCCGTATGTACGGTGCGTACCACCACCCCCCGTATGTATGGGGTGTACCCCCCATATGTACAGGGCGTACCCCCACCCCTGTATGTACGGTGCGTACCAACACCCCCATATGTACGGTGCGGGGGGGTGGTACGCACCATACATACGGGGGTGGTGGTACGCACCGTACATACGGGGGTGGGGGTACGCTCCGTACCTACCCTATGGGGGTGGGGGTACAGCACGTACATGGGGCTGGGGGTATGGCGCGTACATGGGGGGGCTGGTGGGGTGTTCGGCACGTATGCGGGCACCTGTTTGGACGTCTCCATGCTTGCCATGGGAGTTCGCTCCGTACGGTGTTTTTTACATACGGTTGTGCATTCGGACGGACGGGACGGATCGTACTTGCGCACTCGGACTTCAGTTTCCCGATTCGTACGTAAAACTGTCCGGGGACGTGTCGGACACTTTTTCCGACCCGAGGACGTGTCAGGGAATTTTCCCAATGCGATTCGTATGGATTTTTTAACATACGGATCGTACTTGCCAGTTTGTACGGGACTTGTACGATTCGTACGTAAAAAAATCCGGATACGATTCATACAGGGTATATTTTTAACGGATCGGAATCGGCACCTTAATTGATAAATCATTATGTAAATTGTGCAATTCATTTAGTTTTTAATTTGTATTTTTGGTGCGGGTAGTAGGGTTTGTAGTGGTAAAGAGTGGGAAGGTAATCAATTAAAATTCTTCAACGTCTACATGAGCCCCCTCGCAACCATCGCACGTCAACACAACCTCAAGATCATCACCTACGCCGACGACACCCAGCTGATCCTCTCCCTCACCAGCGACCCGGACGCCGCCAGAGCTAGCCTACACGAAGGGATGAAAGACGTCGCCGAATGGATGAAGAACAGCCGCCTGAAACTGAACTCAGACAATACGGAGGTCCTCATCCTGGGATTATCACCCTCCGCCTGGAACGACTCCTGGTGGCCCCCCGCCCTGGGAGCCACCCCCAAGCCAACGGACCATGCACGCAACCTAGGCTTCATCCTGGACTCCTCCCTCTCGATGACCAGACAAGTCAACGCCGTCTCGTCTTCATGCTTCAACACCCTGCGCATGCTTCGAAAGATCTTCCGGTGGATCCCCACGAGACCAGGAAGACGGTCACCCAGGCCCTCGTCACCAGTCGGCTGGACTACGGGAACGCCCTCTACGCCGGCACCGCCGCCAAACTCCAGAAGAAACTCCAACGGATCCAGAACGCCTCAGCACGACTCATCCTGGACATCCCCGACACAGCCACATCTCCGGACACCTGAGAGACCTGCACTGGCTACCCGTCAACAAAAGAATCACGTTCCGACTCCTCACCCACGCACACAAGGCCCTCCGCGACCTGGGCCCCAAGTTCCTCAACAGCCGCCTGACCTTCCACAAGCCCACCCGCCAGCTCCGCTCCGCCAGCCTCGCTCTCGCCACCGTCCCCCGCATCCGCAGAGCCACCGCCGGAGGAAGATCCTTCTCCTACCTGGCAGCCAAGACATGGAACTCCCTCCCCATCCACCTCCGGACAACGCAAGACCATCTCGCCTTCAGGAAGCAACTCAAGACCTGGCTGTTCAAGCAGTAGCATTCCCCCCCCCCCCCCCCCCTCCCCCCAGCGCCTTGAGACCCTCCGGGTGAGCAGTGCGCTATACAAATGCCTATGATTGATGATTGATTGACTGTTAATTAATAATAATGAATGTATAATTAATAATGTCAATTGTGTAATTAAGGTACTTTTACATTTTCAGGAGGAGGTTGTTGGGTTTGTATGGGTAAATGGTGAGAAGTTACTTAAATATATTTACTTAATTAATAGTTAATTAGAAGTAATTGTTTGATTGATAATTAATTATGTAAATTGTGTAATTATTATAATTTTAAGATACATTTTAGGTGTGGCTTATTGGGCTTTTAGGGGTACAGGGTGGGAAGTTAATTAAGAAATAATGTATTGATAATTAATTATTACGTTGTTATTAATTATTTGATTGATAATTACGTAAATTATGCAATTATATTTGATAAGTTATATTTTATGTGTGTGATGTTTAGTTTGTAGAGGTATAGGGTGGGAAGTTATTTAAGTAATAATACATTAAAATTATGTATTTATTAAAATGAGTGTTATGCTTCTTAATTTCAAATACATTTTAATTGTTGGCTGATTGCAAACATATTGTGTGGTATTTTCATCAAATTAATGCTATTTGTTTTAATTGATAACGATTGTTAAAATTTGACATAATTTAAATATTCATATTTTTTGTTATTTAATAGAGTTGTTAAAATATGTTATTTATTTGAAGGGAACTACTCTCTCCCTACTGTTGTACCGACTGACTGGAGTGGGAATAGTATATTTTACCCCTCCTAAGTCCAGCGCTTTACCTACTGTTGCACTGACTGGAGTGGAAATAGTAAATGTTACCACTCCTGAGTCCAACACTTTCCCTATTGGTCACTCACTGGATTGGAAATAGTAAATTACCACTACTGAGTCCAACGCTTTCCCTACTGATGAACCGGTTGAAGTAGGAATAGTAAATTTCACCCCTTCTGAATCCAGTGCATTCCCTACTGTTGTACTGACTGTAGTGGGAATAGTAAATTTTACCACTCCAAATCCAACGCTCTCCCTACTGTAGCACAGACTGGAGTGGGAGTAGTACATTTTACCCCTCCTTAGTCCAACGCTTTCCCTACTGATGCACTGACTGAAGTGGGAACAGTAAATTTTACCCCTCCTGAGCGTAACATTTTTTCTACTCTTGTATAAATTGGAGAGGGAATAGTATATTTATTATTTATACAGTTTAATGTTTTTATTAATATTGTTTAGAAATATATTATTATTATGTGTTTGTGTAGTTAACTTCATATTTTTATATATAAAAATGTGTGCAATGTTTACAGTATCTTTAGTAAAACGTATTCTAATATACTGTTTAATTTATATGTGTAACTAAATTGGAAATATTTAAAAAATGTTGCAGTTTATTTGTCGTATCTTTGGGGCCTATTACGATGGTGGGCGGACATCACAACGAAGCACGGGGTCGACCGCCGATGTTCCGCGGGTCCCGCCATGCAAATTAGGATGCACCCGCCACACAGGCGGGCGCATCCTGGGCCTGCCACACTGGCGGGCACATCCTGGGCCTTTTACGTTGTGGGTGGATCTGCTGGCTGCAGCCCCACTCGCAATGTAAAAGGATTGTACACAGCATTGCCATGCACAACATGGCAGGCACCATGTGGTGCCTGCCACATAGTGCAATGTAATGAGGGCGGTACCATACGTACCCCCCATGTGCACCTCTCAGCCCCCCAACACCCTGGGGGCCAGCAACGGGATCCAATGTCAAAAACCACATGCCTTTTCATGTCGGAAACTTCAATTGCCGCATACATCATAATATGAATGGCGGTTTCTTGCAGACACTGGCACCATATTGAGTGCCTTTTCCGCCCGGTCGATAGTTCGACCGGCGGAAAAGCGGCAGACGGTCTTTTCCGTCCGCCTCGGTGTCACCTGCCATACTAATATGGCGGGGGAAGAACCAGGGACATTTGGTGGGCAGATCCCCACCGCCGGGCTGGCGGTGGTGATCCACCCGTTATCCTATTGGTCCCCTTTGTATTTTGTTATGTGTATGCAAATACATATATAGATATTAATTTTAACGTATATTATAATCGAGAGAGAGAGAGAGATTTAAAAATAATTGTAAAATTGTAATATAAGTTGAAATTAATATTTTTAAAATAATTTTACATTATATATGTGTATATAAATCTAAACACTTTGATATATATATGTTTGTTTAAATTAAATATATATATATATATCATGTATATATATATATATATCATGTATAACCATTTAAACATATTTAGTTTACATTATGTATATGTTAAACATTTTAAGTTTTACTTATTTAAACTACATATATAGTAGTTTAACAAAGATGATCAGCACACACATTTAGAAACATGACACACATCTTATTATGACATCTCATTAAGACATGGGATGCCCAAGCTTCTTTTATATGTTCTTTATTTATTTTATATAAAAAATATTCCTTTATTTTATTTTCTTAAAATCAGATTTCTTGTGTTGTCAATGCGTTTAGAGACTTCTTCAGACCCTAATTTGTGCATCCCATGTCGTAATAGGATGTAATAATAAAAGGTGGATTATACGTTTCTAAATGTGTGTGCTGATCATCTATGTTAAATAACAGTTTGAGTTTTACTCTTGATAGGAAGAGTAGGAGGCTGCTTCCAGATAAGAGCACCACAAAAGTCTGATCTGATTAGCCTATAGTGATGGGTGTGATCTTCTTCTGCCTCAGCCTCCTCAATTGTAAATTATATATATAGCAGAAAACAATATTTTTGTAAATAATTTTTGATATTAGTGGAAAACGATATATTTCTTCTTACCATTATATGTATGGAAATACAATATTTTTGTGATCTATATTTTTGGCATGATATTTTGGTATCATGATATTAATGGTTTTGTTATTGTGTCAGTGAATCCGGTAAGTAACTGAAAGGTGACCGGTCAGCCTTCCACTGCATAGCAGCACATGTTGTCGCATTTTTTGTAATTTTTGATCTGTTTGAGTGAGAAACAGAATTGTTTTTTTGTTAAAATCTGCGGAGTACACTGCAGATAATGGATTATGTGGCAAATGCAGCAAAATCATACTCATGTGGAAAGCATCAAATAATTTGAGTGGCCTTGCGGCCAGGGAGTGCAAAAGGTAATTCTGTAGGATGTCATTATGTTTCTAATTCACAAAAATGTAAATACCTATAAATGAACTGTAAACATATTTCAACACATACCAGCAGTTATGAAGCACAAATGAAGCACGTGTTGTTTTACAATTCTGAAGTGTAAGAAAATCTTGGTGATTAACATGATAAATATTGTATTGTATTGCATTGCACACTTTTATAGCGCTTACTACTCCTTAGTGTGGCACTGAACTGCTTACCTACACGAGCAGTGAGCTACATCATTTAAGGTTGTGTGTGGTTCAAAGGGTGTTGTCTTTGTTTTGTGATTTTATGTGGGTAGTGTTTCCATGTTGTGCATGATGACCACTGAGGTGCGGTTATCATGCTATGAGACGTAGCAAGCAGCAGTGTGGTGGATAATGAGGTGTGGGATAAACTGATGCAGACTTCATGATTTGTCAGTATGGTGGCAGCATTTAACACCTCTGTAGGTCCCTTTATGTAATTTCTTGTGATTATACTCAGCTTAGCTGGTTACTACACTGGATTGTCCAATTAGACATTTTGGAGCAGATTTGCTCATATTTCACACAACTCAACACAGCAAAGTAACTTCCTGTGCTGTGTTGCATGAAAGGTAGACAGCAAAAATGTGTCATATTTACAAGGATATGGTGAATTTGTGCTGTCTCCTAGCACTGGAGCATTGTGTGGAGCCTAACGACAATGCAGGCGGCCTTGCACCATAGTGCAAGGTTGCCTGCGTTAAGGGCAGGATTGTTTTTGTGCTGGAAGGCCTGCCTTCCTGCACAAAAACAATACTTAGAGGTATATTCCTCTTTCTATATGTGCTACCAAATGCAACACACATTGAATCAGAAAGTAACAGGGAGAAAAAAAGATATTTTTTCCTGGATATGCCTCACTGGGGAAGGTGTAGCATTCTGATGCATTTCCAGGTTTATTAGGTTTACCAAATCTAGCAATGTGCCAATATCCATAGGTGGATGCATTTGGGCTGTCTATGTTCCACCCATCGAAGGCCTTCCCAATGCAAGGCAGCAATATGTGCTGCCTCGTGTTACTTTGTATTTACTAAACCACGCAAAGCCATGGAAAGTGGCTTTGCATGGCTTAGTAAATGGCAAAAATAATTTTACATCAGGGCTGTACTACAAAAGTGACTCCAACGCTGACACAAAATCTTTGTAAAAGCTGCCCACTAATGAATAGTTCTGGGCCAGAGATGGAATTGTTGGAGGGAGAGAGAAGTGAACTATCTGCTGTTATTTGCATTGTTGCAATCATCCCACATCTGAAAGCTATTGTGAGATTTAAAAAAGCAGCCCAAATGTATAGATATTAGGGACCTGTAGTCATGGACTAGATTGAAACCCTCTGAGTGACCCGCAGTATGTGATGAATCTCTTCAGTTATTCCATGCCTGCTTATTTAGTGATGGCTGGTTTATTGACTGCACGGTACTGGTGATGGACAACACTCATAGAAATATGCCTTAATTGAATGTAATTGGTGTAAGTTACAATTGGCTGCAGACCTCTGGGTCTTATGGTATTATTATTAGTAAAGGCCAGAAATCAGATTTTTTTGAACCCCATAACTATATAATAACCTATCAAGGTTTAGGTGAGCACTCCTTACCTTACCTGCTTATCAAAAGCAGTTTGCTGGTTGAGTTGTTTCCAATCTGTGGATTGTGAGCTAAAGATTATGTTTATGGGTGTAACTGTCTTTCAATGTTCTGTTACCGGGATATGTGGTCCTCTAGTTGACTTGGAAATAGCCATGTTTTCAATTGTCATCTGGAGGGTATATGCTTCTGGATGCTTCGAATGGTTGGTGGTAGTGAGTCTCCAGAGCTTGGTGGGTTGTACTGAGAAAGCAGTGCCTCCTATGGATTCCTATGGTAAGGGGATATAATGATAAGTGGTGCAAGTATGGAGTATGGTGCCCTGATTTGCTTGTTTTGCTTGAATTTAGGTTGAAGTTATAGTGGTGTTTTTCCTTAGAGGCTCTTTGAACAATGCAATGTGCCTTGAACATTGTCCTTCTTATTATAGGTAGCCAGTGAAGTGATTTCAAGACTCAGTTCATGTTTTCTCTTGGGTGAAGGTGGAGAAGAAATTTTGCAGCAGTATTTTTGGTGAGTTGCTTTTTTGCGTATGATGAATGTGGGTGTGTCAAGTTATCGGCTGTTGGCATATTCAGGAGAGTACAACTGTGGGGATGGCTTCCAGTTTCTGCTGGTATCCAAGGTATGGGTGGATGTAACATAGTATTTTCATTATCTAGAAGGCATTCTGTTTTACATTGTTAACTAGTGGTGTCAAATATAGGTCTGAATTCGTGTTTACCCCTAGGTTTCTGACTTCTCATGATAATGTTGGAGGGGCCTCATGTTCCTTAGGCCGTATGGGGGTAGGCGGGTATTTTCATCATTGTCTGGAGGCGATAAGCTTTGTATTTACAGTATTTAGCTCTAGATGGTTATTCATCATCCATGAGTTTATGTTTGAAGTCAATCGTCCATTGTTTTAAATTATAGATGTCTTTCAGACCATCATTTAAAAAAAAAAATGATTTGAGTTCCACCTACATAGCTGTAAGAGGTGAGGATGAATGATTAGATCAAGTTTAGTAAGGGGGTTAGGTAGATGTTGAACAATAGAGGTGGTATGGTTGACGCCTGTGGGGCGCCACAGAGTTTTATTTGTGGAGCTAATATCATAGGTAGTACCAACACCAGTTCCCTGTCACAGCTGAGATTCTAATAATTCAATGAGCATTAGCTGTACTCCCCTTTCACCTTTCACATACAGTATGTCAAGCAAGAATATGATGTATGAAGAGATTGCACAACTTTACAGGACATTGAGTCATGTTGTTCTTCAGCTAGCAATCTACATGACAGTTCCTGTTCTTGATACATAAGTGGCTGTCACTACCTAAACCTACCAGTCATTCAGAAGCACTGTAAAATCAGGAAACTCCAGATTCCAATGTGACATTGTGCTTTGATTAGACTATTGTGCTAGGGCAGAGTTACCACAAGTCAAGTATGACTTTCATTTGAATGACATTGCTCCAGCCTACTGTGACCTGTTGGGAAATATAGCCTGGTGAGATAAGGTATCTCCTCTACATGTCATTATTTTGTTTGCAGGGAAAAGATAGTTTGTTAGGTTAATGTGCCAACTGCAGAGGGCTGCAAATACTCAAAGTAGCAGTAGTGTGAATCTGAAATTACCCATTATAGCCTATCATTTTACAAAGGGCTACTATAACAGACAATCTTTTAAGATGGTTTAATATGTAGATAAACCTGCAAGGGTCAACATGCTGAGGATTCACCGCTATGGCAAAAATATTGGTGAAACTATAATCATGGCACTGAGGCTCAAATCATTTGTGTTATAATTGACCTGTCTAGACATCTCCACAGGACATTGACTAACATTTTCTGATTTTTGTATATTGTAATTTAAGATCTATGTAGTATGAATCTGCTTTTTGAAATGTATTGACACCTTTAAATTTCTGCTTTATCTTTATCTAATTTATGGTCATAGCAAATAAATTGCTGTTATGAGTTCTTATACAATTCACATACTAAATGCATAATATTTGGTGCACATTTTGGGTATCATTTTTATTGTGAAAAATGTGGGAACGCTGAGTGGTAGGAATTAAATTGATTCTCACTGATTCTGTAATTTTCCTTCTCAGAAATATGAGGAAAATCTGTGACTCAGCCGAAGCTGGTGTTTGTAGGGCATTCTGGGTAAGAAAAGGTAATAGGATTAACGTAAACTACACCACCCAAGACTACCCTAGGTACCTTGTTTTAAAAAATGTCTCGGCATAGGCAGGTCTCCCTGAATGCACACCCAGACCGTGGCCTAAACTCCGCAGCTACTCACATCACCAAAACTGATCAATTTACAAGGCAAAATCTTGATATTTCCTAGTGTCTCGGGGGCCTTAGAGAGCCTTTGCTTAGTCACACAAGTCGGTTAATATTGTTATTGGGAGAAGTGTAGGAACGATGTGTGGTAGGAAATTTGTGGCTCCCCGCAGATGCCATTAGTGCAGCCTACTTTCACTTTTACTTTACTGTGTAATGTCAGTGCCCACAGAGTGCTGGGCAATGCAGCAAAACAAAATATCAAAGTCAGGACTAGTAGAAAGCATTTCCCTTCCATGCTGGCTATGATTTCGGAGAAAAAAATGTTTCTTGTGTTTTTACCAGAAACATTTTGTTTTGCAGTACTGTGCATGTCCTGATGAACTGTGGAAGTAGTGTGACGGGCATCAGTGGGTCATTGTCTTCCCTAAACCAGTTAAAACCCACCAGCTCCAAGCAGTCTGATGTCCTGTCCAACAAGAATTGACAACAAGCCGGAAGGATATGATGGCTACATTGCACTAACTTCTTTGTTCAGTGATCGTAGGGGACTTTTCCAGTTCCAGGAGGCTCTCAGGATGGTAGGCATCTGGGACTGGGGAACAGAGAAAAGCACAGAGTTCAAAGAAAGGTGTCAGGTGCTTCTAATGGCCATGCACAGCCAAGAGAAAGTTGTAGTTGCCATACATGGACTGTAGACCTCGGCAGAGAGGAGATCAGCAGCCAGCTCACTACTATCCTCAACACCTTGTTAACCTTGTTAACCATGGCCAGCTTCCCAGATGCCTGGAAAAACACTGAGGTAGGATCTGAGGTACGCTACCCAGGAGCGTCACCGCCGGTGGGCGAGGGCATGCCGGACAGTGTTTCGCTGTTTTGGGGTCCAGCGCACCCATAACCAGCTGACCCACCGGTGGTCACACATCTTGGACTGGAAGCAGGACCTGCTGGACCTGCTAGGTGTTGAGGTCGTGGGGCTTGGTGAGTTGCTAATACTATTGTGTGTTCTCTAGACCGTGATACTGTTATTGCGAATATATTTTTTTCCGAAAAGCAAGAATGCTGCTGCTTACATTGCAGGTAAATTAAGTTTAAAAATCTTTAGTGATTGTTATTCTTCTAGACACAGGTGCTCGGCACTACTAATCGCACTTGTTTGCAACTTTGTGCTCGCTTGGGCTGCTTATGTAAGAGTTTACTTTAGAGAACGTAAGTTAGGTAATGCTAGAGAGACTCTAGTCCTTACTTTGTCCTCCTGTCACTAAGATAGTGGTGGATAGGTAGTTTAGTTACTTAGCAACTTAGTATTAGTTGGTAATTTTTAAGCGGTCTGCGTGACAAATCCTCTGTCATGTGACTCATGTCCCTCACGTCACGTGCTGCGGAGTGCTGCTTACTCCAGTCCTTATCAGAACCTTTTGTAGTTTGTTTAGTGAGTGAGTAATAGGCTTAGCACAACATCAGCAGCAACCAACCAACAATTTGGTGTATGCAAAAATGTATGCATGTGTCCTCCATCTATGCATTTTTGAGGACTAAAATAAATGGAAATGCAGACATAGTGAACAATTGGCCCATCTGAATAGGTGTGCTAGGTTAGGTGGTATTTAGGCGTAGTATTCTGGCATCAGAATGGAACACTGGATTAGTGTTCATAAATAATAACTAGACAGTCCGCGAATCACACGATACTGCCAGTCGATCAGATTAGATAGGTCAATTATATTGCAATTGAGCGTTTTTAAAAATATTTTATATGTTTCACACCAATCATCAATGTTGTCTCTTTCTTTATTATATCTTACATGATCAGCACCCAGGGGCAAGACTTTTACTCTCTGTACTACTACTACTACTACTATATTAGTATGTCTGTAGCTAAGCTTGCCCAGTTGGCCACTCTTTATTTTTATTTTAAAAGTTTTAAAACTCTGATTCACCAATAGCTCTAGCCATCGAGTCCAGTCCTTTGGGTTGTCCTCTTCTAGTGCTCTTAATCTTGATAGACTTTGACAATGCCCACCAACAAAATGCCCAACCAGATATTTTACTATTTTTGTTAGGATAGGACATGCTCCTACTAGTGTCTACTCTACTGTAGTACCCGGTTTGTACTAGCAATATATGTGGAATATATATGTATTTTAACAATTTTTTCAATCTTGCTAGTGAAAAAGAATAAATAGGGGGAGGCGTATATGGCATCTAAAAAATGTGTAATGTTTTTTCTAGGCGTACTGACCATCAGTGCCGGGGCCAGCAGCGGGGCAGGCGACGCCAGCCAGGAGGGAGCAGCGGATGCGGCAGCAGCTGCAGGGGTGGGTGAGGTAGCAGCAGTTGCGGGCGGTGGTAAGTTATACTTAGATTCCTTACTTATTGACAATAGTTACACACTCGCTGCAAGGGTGTACACTGTATGTTGAGAGAGAATACGTTGTTGTGAACAATGGTTAAAGAAGACACCCTTTACTTAGCATTAGAGCAATAGCATTAGCGGTGAGAGTAGTTGAGTAACTAATGGCCTCTTCAATCTGACTTCAACTCAGCTGGGAAAGTTTTATGGAGAAGACTAAGAGTCAGATGACCTCGATGGATGGGTTTAACCAAAAGGAAAAGAAAGATGGAAGGAGGAAGGATGGGCGACATGTAAATATATATGACTGGCAGAGAAGGATACATGCCACGTGGGATGCATGCATAGGAGGCTGATAGGAAGGAATCAGATGCATGGGTGGTTTATGGATGGGTGGAAAGTGAAAGAAGAAAAGATGCCTGCCTGTGTGGATCAAACTGTATGGGTGATAGCAAGAATCCTGCGGGGTGTTTCATGGGTCAAACTCAAAGGCAAGCAAGGAAGGAAGGATGCATGGGTGGTAGTTAAAAAACAAATAATAAATGTTTGTTGTTAAAACAAACTAAAGTTTGTTGAGAGGTTAAGAACAATGATAGACATATTTACTTTGGATGGATGGATGGATGGCTGGATGGTATTCATCGTAGCATAGGTGGAGACTGTCACTGGATGAAGACGAGTCTTTGAAGAGAATGTAAAAGGAACCGTGCCAGAGTAGTAAGCAAAGCCAAGGAGAATAGAAGTTGTATGTTCAGAATACTCTCTTGATTCACAGTAGTTTGCAAGCACACTATATTTGTGTTTATATGTTATCAAGAGCCTCCCTCCGACTCCGATGCCCACTCAGTACTGATGTGAATTTATTTTTGACTGTTTCAGCCTGCCATTGGTGGCCTATCGGCTGCATGGATTGTTACTTACTAACCAGTTACACAATCAATTAAAACAAAGTACCTCATGTCGTCCCATACATATATATAAGCAATGATCATCATCTGCCTTGTTGTAGTAGGTAGGGTGTAAGTGAAATTGAGCAGTTACCCTGGCCTTGATGTAACAGAGAGTATGGCCAGTGCCACCCATAATATAAAAAATAAGATGATTGTATAGTCAGCTTTCCTACCTGCAGACAGTGGTAAACAAAAATAATGTGAGTCTGCGTCACAAGTATGTTTCTCTTGGGCATAAGCTGACTGAGCTGCCGTTTAGCTAAACAAGAGAGAAGAAGAAAACAGTGTACTCGAGTCTATGCTACCACAAATGTTATGTCATGTGCTTGCTAGTGCTACTGTGCCACTATGTGCAGAATTATTTTTGTTTCACTGTTTTGCTCACAGTATTATAATAGTCTTTTTTCTTTTTTGATATAGCTACTCCTTTCCAACCAAAAGCAAGACCAGCCAGGAAGGAGTTGGCAGCCATGGCCCAGCGCCGGAAACTTGAGGCCATCTGAAACTAATATCGGCGGCTGGTGGCTCTGGCAGAGGAGGAGGAGTAGGCGGCAGCAGCTACAAGCCTTCTCCAATGCTCCGGGCTCCAGCCAGGCCCCTTGAGTGGTACGGCTCCACGGTCTGGCAGCTGCCCGCCGCACTACATCCAGCACCACTGCCCTCCCATGGATGCAATTGCCAAGCTTTTCAGCGCCGCGTGCTCCTCCGAATGTCGCGCCTAGAGGAGCAGGTAAAGGAGGTCCTTAAGAGACAGCAAGCCTGCCGATAGACTGAGATCCCGTTGGATTGCCCCTTTTTTATTCTTTTTTTTGGTGGGTGGGCATCGGGCTACGTTTGGGAAAAAATTGGGGTTTATATTTATTATTTATGATGGACAATTTTTTAATTCAACGGACATTGTTTGGACATTCTTTTTGGACATTGGTTGGGGTTAGGGAGAGGGATGGGTCAGGAGTTGTGGGATTTTTTACAATAGTTTATTTTGTTAGGGATTAAATTATATTTATACTTAAACTTTACATACAATGTAAATGTTTTTTGGGGGGGTTACTCTTTTACGTCACACGGTTTCCTTCCTTTGCTGCTGCCGGGATGCAGACAGTTTTTAATTTAAATAATCTGCCAGTTTTGTAACACACAAACAGATAGATGCAATACCCTCACTGAGTGACTTGTACTACTAATACTGTCAATCTCTCCTTCTAGTTTATGCAGTCTGCAACTGGACTCAAGGGTGTGGGTGTGTGAATCAATGAATCAATTAATTTCCATTATTAATTATGCCTCCTCCCAACTTCTCTTACCTGTGATTGATGTTTAAAGTTAGGCACAGCGATGGCTGCATGGTGATGATGGTTTGGTTTCCCAAGATGGCATGGTTGTGGTGGTAGTAGTCGACACTGGCAGTAGCATTTGCAAAAAAAGAAAATGAGACAGTCAGTCGCCTGAGAGAGACTCTGGAAGGAGTAGTAGAACGAAGTACGGTACAGTAACAGTACACAAGAAGACTGATTGGCAATGCTAAAGTAAAATAAAACATAATGGTGGTGGGGATAGCGTAGTACAACAAGTTACAAACTGTAGTTAACTCGAGTCAGTCGAAACAAGTGTAACCTTTAGTGCTGTAAGGAGGAGGATGATAAATCCAATCCATGCAGGCCATTAATTATGATGGGTTATGTTCCTTTGGAAAAAAAAATGACTTGCAAATATACTAAGCATGGGTGGGCAAGCAGAAGAAGATCCTCACCCTGCCTTGAAATTGAATTGAGTGTTGCTTTCACCATATCTGCCCCAGCAAGTGTGTGATCAATTATTGATGTAAATTTAATTTAGTCACACCTCAATATAAATCACACAACCTGGGGGCAGAGGGTTAGGGTTTGATTAATGGTTTAGAAGGGGTATTTGAGGGAAAGGTTTGACAAAGACAAACACTACACATGGACAACATCAACACACAATCTTGGCAGACGACCATCATATTCATAAATCTGCTAAGGGAGAAAAAGGAAATGCATGCATGATGATGACTTGATGGATAATGATTAGTAGTACTTACTAACCAGACTAGTAGACAGTACAGGGAAGCAGTATATTATTAATTATTATTATGCAATTCGCCTTGCCTGTCAGAGAGACCCAAATTACATAAATTTTATGTTCTGTTGTACTGGGCTTCCTTTTAAAGCTAGCAAAGAAAATTAAAAAATAGCTATAGTGATCAATTATAAGCAAAGAGCAACAATAAGTTTAATAACAACAACAACACAATTGTAATGATTGAAGAGGAAAATGAATCAAATTATTTAAAAGATGATAATACTAAATTTACTGTATGTTATCCTGGTCGAATTGGGGAGTTGCATCTTGGCATGCCTCTTGGTCCTCCTGTCCATGGACGCTGCATCCATCAATCTTGGGTGCCACTGCCTGCCTGGTGGATGCGGATTCATAGGTGAGTGTGAGTTGGTTTTCTCTGTTTAGCACAGGGTAAAGGCCGGCCTGTAAGTGTAGATGGAAAAATAAAAGGGATATTGAAAAATCAAGGAGAAAAAAAGCATAAATTACGGAGGAGTGCAAACACTTTCAGAGGCGGCATGACTAAATAATGTCTTCTCTGTTGTCTGTTTCCAGCATTAACCTACAACAGCAACAGGACAGAGGAGGCCCATGGGCCCACCCAACCTTCACTTAGCTTAGATTTTGACTGATTAAGACAGAGCACACATATACAGCAACATAGCATTTTCCAAAGTAAGTAACTACATCAATGCAGAGCTGTTAGTTATACCACTACTACACTCATAAGTCGTGACTCGTGACTCGACTCCACCACCACACAGACATGTAGGTCTGCTGTGGTTGTCGTTGACTTGTTTACCTTTTATGCCACTCATAAAAAATGCCCTGAGTTATTCCATCAATCATCTCCGATCCTACTGACTGACTGCGAAGATGGTATGTCACTGTGGTCATCATCATCATGGTGTTGTCCAACTCAGTCTGCAGTGTACAGATTCCATATTCAAAAATACAATGGATCGGCCTGCAGTAGAAATACAATTTTGTTCCTAAACAACAAGAAGGGAAACATTGACTTGAGTCACTTTTAGTGTGTAGATTAAGTACTAGTACACTTTGACTTCACTTTATGCACAACAAACAACAACACAAACACCAATCACTCAGAGTCAGCGCGTCTAATGCATGCCATCATCATTACTTGTTCCTTCTCATCTTAAGTTAAGGGGCAGTCTCTCTCGGCCCGGAAAGGAGGATAGCTATAGTCACATGTTCCACTTCTTTTGGAGGAACTCGACGAGGCAACATTTCCTGTACTATTCTCCATCCAATCATCTGGCTTAAGGTAAATGGATTTAGGGCTAGTCAGGAGGATGGAGCAGGACTCGGAGGAGTGGACTTAAATGCACACAGCTGCAACTCCAATATGGCAATAAAAAGAAAAGACAGTGGTGATGGATTCGTTGTGATTCGACCCAGAAAGACAGAGGCATACACAAATAATAAAAGTAAATAAGGAAGAAAGAAAGTAACAAGTTCAAAGCCTAGTTGTCAGGGAAGTATAGCTTGTCTTCAAACTCTGGTGGTTCAACCAGAAGTAGGTAATCATCTAACACACTACGTCCGTCACCTAAGCCGCTGTCCTCATCTTCCTGTTGTAATTCATGTATTTTGTAATTCGGTGGTATAAAGTACTGATTAATTTTGATCATGGTTAACCTCTCCACGTATGTGGGCAAGAGACTGGTCCTTTTCACTGTTACAAGGGCACCAGCAGCACTGAAAGCACGCTCAGGGCAAGACAGATAGTTTATCGCCAGCCTGCTGACCTCTGGCCAGTGGCGCATTTTCCCATACCAATACACCAATGGGTTATGATCAATGAAGACCTCTGTTGGGTCATCCAGATAGGCCTGGACCATCCGCTCAATGCTTAGGAATGCTCCACTTTGCTGGGCCTCTTTTGCCTTTGCATCAGCACTGGACCTAACAAGCCCTTGCTGTAGATACCAACACTGTGCCGATTTTACTGGGGCTGATGATCCGGTTCTTGCTGTTGTTGATAGTGTTAGTGACTGCTGTGAGCCAAACGCACTGCCCTCAGGCTCTGAAGTTGAACTTGATGCCGATGCCCTGGTGCAGTACTTGTTGTGGGTTGGAGTAGTGGGCCTTTCCCTTTAATTACCACCCGTTCCTTTTCCAAGTCACTGGCTGCCTCAGCTATCCAAGTTTTGTACTGGGCAACATCCAGTTCTGAAAAAGGAATTATTGTCTTAGTGTTCACTGCTGATTTGTACCATGGATCCAGAATTGTGACACAAATGTAATGTTTCTCTGACACAATGCTAGTTTGCACCCTTGTATGTTCAGCTAAGCGATAGGCTAAACTCTGCACCAACTCATATGCTTCTTCTTTTTCCTCCATACCTGCGTACAAATCAGACACCTCCTTCAGCTGTTGCTCTAGCATGTGCAGCAATGAGATAGCTTGGCCCATAGTACAGTCCTCCTTGCTGACTTCACGTGTGAAGAGCTTGAAAGGAAGTAGCATCTCTGTCAGGCATTTAACTAGACCCCATTGGTCCATCTGAACGGTCATGCCTTTCACAGTAGCATCCCCTCTTTGCATGACATAGTGATTGATTGGTCTGTACTGATCAAACAGATGATCAAGCATGTAATAAGTTGAGTTCCAACATGTTGGCAGCTCCTAGATGAATGCTTTGACTGGCATTCTATGCTCACGTTGAATGAACCTCAGCTTCTTCGGGGCTTTAAAATGTGTGCATATTCTTCTGCAGGTGGTCAGTAAGTTGCTGACTCGGTCTTCTTTTTTCAGAAAGTCTTGAACAATGATGTTAATGCAGTGCGCCAAACACAGGACCCTGAAATAGGCACCTATATTACTGCCATAGTCTGTGGCAACAAAACCAATGTTAAGCCCTTTTGGGTGCAGCCATTCAAAGACCTTGCTGTTAAACTCTTCCAAAATGTTTGCAGCAGTATGAGATTTCTCCATGGCGAACATGGCTACAGTTGCATGTTTACGAGTAGCATTACAAATCTCAGCAGTATCAACAACACATGCTACAGTTATCTTTTCTCTAACCCCCGCAAAAGAGATCCAGTGTGCAGTGATGCACATATAATCAGTGGCTTGGCAACTAGTCCACATGTCTGTTGTCAGGTGGATATTGTGAACAGCACTCTGCTCCAAAGCATGTCCAAGCAATTCCAGCACCTCGTGATGTAGTGCTAGAACAGCAACTCTGGCAAAATAGGACCGGCTGTGAACCTTCCATTTTAGGCAGATGGCTGTCACAAATTCCAGAAAACCCACCCCTTCCACAAAAGAAAATGGGAGAAGGTCCAGCGCTAACATTTTCACCAGCTTTTCATTGTACAAACGTGCCGTTGGGTTGTTGCGTTCGTACTGCCCCTCCGACCTAAAGATGCTGACAATGGTAGGCTGGATGTTTTTCCTTTCTGGTGCCGCTGATGCAGGTGACTTCTTGAACCCAGTTAGGCTCAACGACGCACTTTCTTTTGCTGCGGTACTCTTAGTATGGTGCCACTGAGCTGTTGCTGAGGCTGATGAGGATGTGGGCGGTACCACTGCATTGCTGGGATCAGGGCTACTTTGTGTACCAGAGAAAATGTCTCCCTCTTGTTCACCTTCCACCGCGATCATATCTTCTTCTACTTCATCCCCACCAACAGCAATGGGTGCAGTTTACTTTTTTGGCCGCTAAGGTGCGCCTCACACTGGATCAAGTGGTGTTTTTCAGATGGGTTGTTTGGCCTCCGGTACCATAGTTTGTACCAAGCTTATGCTGACTAACACCTATTCGACAAATTGAGCATGTAGCAACGTTCTCCTCCTTACTGCTAACTGAAAAGAAGTCCCAAACTGGGGAGGTGTACTTTCTTGCGCTGCTGGAGGCGCCACTTGCAATGCCGGATGAACTGGAGGATGTGTGTGGAATTTGACTCCGTGCAGTACCACTACCTACTGAGGTGGTGGTTTTGCTGGATGTAGGTCCCTTCCAGGCCTTTGCATATGAAAATATGGAAGCTGGAGGTGGTGTTGGTGTTACCTGTATTGGTGGTATCCTTGCCACATCCCTCACAGCAACTTGGGATCTGGTAATAATGTCGGTCTCCAGCTCCACTAGGGCGGGAGTGGTGTTCATGATGACTGGCTGGTCATCATCCTCCTCTATTACATCAACCTCCATAACTCTAAGGCTTTCTGGAACCTTCCTCTTCCCTAGCCTTGTCAAGTGGCGTGCTTCACTCTCAGACTAAGCTGGTGGCTTCCAAGTGGCATCTAGATCATCAGAAGGGGGGCTTACAGAAGAAGTTGATGGACTAACCCTCCTTTTCCTTACTGGGGATCTGGAAGACAATCGATCTTCTGAAAGAGTGGCTTGCTCTTCTTCTTCAGGAAACTCGATTTCTTGAACTGCCCCTGCTTCAGGCGGAACAACTACTATTGCGGTCGGTGGTTGCAGCTGTTGTTGCGGCTATTGTTGCGGCTGTCATTGTGGCTGTTGTTTCGGCTGTTGTTGCCCACTTATCTGCTGAGTTTTCTCTTGTGTTGATTGGGTACTACTTTGCAATAACGATAAGTCAATTTCAGCATCACTGCTCATTGGCATTTTCACAATTAGACTGGCTACATCTTGGACCTAGGTTGGTGGGGTGGGCCCACTGATGCGGAGGTGCTGGTCCCAGCTTGCTCCCCGGACACCGCTGCTGCAGGCTTAATTGTTTGTTTCCCAAAAAACAACCTGGGCAGCACACCAGTCTTGGTAAGTGCCACTTCTTCCTTCTTCTGTTCCTTCTTCTCACTGCCAACTTTGTTGGTACTGGAGGACCTGGTACCTTTCTATGGGGCCATCTTCTTCAGATGTTAGCAGGAAGCAGTTGCAGAAGCTGCAGAGATGTCTGTGGTCACACCACATGTGACGTCATGCGCAGCAGGACTTCTGCCTGGAAGTACAACGGGTGATGATGATGATGTCATCTCCCCCTCAGTCTTTTGTGCACCTAAAAGCAAAGAAGCCAGAAGAGCATCAGTGAAAAGTTGCATTTGTTGTTGTGGTTCAAATACTACTACTAGTACAAACAAATATAATATATAACTTAGTGTTATTAAACAGTGTAGCCATTTGTGAGACTTTGACAACAAGGGTTTCATAGTATACTGTTTACACTCAGGAAGGATAGGAAAGAAGAAGAACAAAAACAAAAATGCAAATGTAATGGAAGTGGAACCTGTTTGGCATTAATTTGCGCATCACGTCATTCAGGGAGCTGCAGCTGGCATAGGGGATAGAAGCAGTAAGCAAAGACGAACAAAGGAAAGACATGCAGGCCTATATGGCAAAAGCAGCACACTACTAAACTACCACCACAAAATGGCCACCAGCCACATGGTCACTGACAGTCACAACAAGCAGGAGGCCTGGAAAGCAATGAACTCAAGCAGGCCTATAATGTCCAGGCAAAGAAGGCATGCTAAACAACACAGCTTTAATGCAAAAATGCAAAAACGAAAATCCACAGGGCTAAACAAGGTTTGCAAGTTACACAACAACAACCACACCACACACACACATCCAACAAAGGCATTTATTTAACACACACCAAAAAAGTGAAATACCCCCCAAAACACATTTTGCAATTCAATCCAATGCCCTAAATGATGTTTAAATTCAACAGACACCACAGAGACAGTTGTTTCATGCACCCATGAGTAGCTCTGGGACTACTGGTTGAAAGGCCTATACTGTCAGACTAGGCCACAAGCCTGCAGGCCTATGGCAAAACCACACAGGCTGGTTCCACAAAATGGCCGCCAGCCACATGGCCAGGCCACCCACAACAACAAGAAAGGAAAGACAGGCAATGCAGGCCTATGACAAAAGCACACAGCCTGGCTTCACAACATAGCCGCCAGCCACATGCCCAGGCCACAACAACAAGAAGCACAGGCCAAGAGGATTGAAGGAAAGACATGCAGTCCTATAGGGCAAAAGCAGCACACTACTAAACTACCACCACAAAATGGCCAGCAGCCACATGGTCACTCACAGTCACAACAAGCAGGAGGCCTGGAAAACAATGAACTCAAGTAGGCCTATAACGTCCAGGCAAAGGAGGCATGCTAAACAACACAGCTTTAATGCAAAAATGCAAAAACGAAAATCCACAGGGCTAAACAAGGTTTGCAAGTTACACAACAACCACACCACACACACACACATCCAACAAATGCATTTATATAACACACACCACAAAAGTGAAATGCCCCCCAAAAACACATTTTGCAATCCAATTCAATGCCATCCATGCCCTAAATGATGTTTAAATTCAATGGATACCACAGAGACAGTTGTTTCATGCACCCATGAGTAGCTCTGGGCCTACTGGCTGAAAGGCCTACATTGGCAGACTAGGCCACAAGCTTGCAGGCCTATGGCAAAAACACACTGGCTGGTTCTACAAAATAGCCGCCAGCCACATGGCCAGGCCACCCACAACAACGAGAAAGGGACCAGACAATGCAGGCCTATGGCAAAAGCACACTGCCTGGCTTCACAAAATTGCTGCCAGCCACATGGTCACTCACAGTCACAACAAGCAGGAGGCATGAAAAACAATTTAATCAAGCAGGCTTATAATGGCCAGGCAAAGGAGGCATGCTAAACAACACAGCTTTAATGCAAAAAAGCAAAAACAACAATCCCCAGGGTTAAACAAGGTTTGCAAGTTACACAACAACAACCACACACATATCCAACAAAGGCATTTATTTAACACACACCCAAAAAGTGAAATACCCCCCAAAACACATTTTGCAATTCAATCCAATGCCATCCATGCCCTAAATGATGTTTAAATTCAACAGATACCACAGAGACAGTTGTTTCATGCACCCATGAGTAGCTCTGGGCCTACTGGCTGAAAGGCCTATATTGGCAGACTAGGCCACAAGCTTGCAGGTCTATGGCAAAAGCACACAGGCTGGAACCACAAGATGGCCGCCAGCCACATGGCCAGTCCAGCCACATGACCAGGCCACCCACAACAACAAGAAAGGAAAGACAGACAATGCAGGCCTATGGCAAAAGCACACTGCCTGGCTTCACGAAATGGCTGCCAGCCACATGGCCAGGCCACAACAACAAGAAGCATAGGCCAAGAGGGTTGAAGGAAAGACATGCATGCCTATATGGCAATAGCAGCACACTACTAAACTCCCACCACAAAATGGCCACCAGCCACATGGTCACTCACAGTCACAACAGGCAGGAGGCATGGAAAACAATGAACTCAAGCAGGCCTATATTGGCCAGGCAAAGGAGGCATGCTAAGCAACACAGCTTTAATGCTGTTGCAGGGATTCTGCTTATGCGCAGAACTATGCGCAGGAACACAGGCCCTCAGTGAATTGCGGTGTACCAAAAACTCACCTCAGAACCCAGAACCCCTTATCCGGCCAGCATCAGTGTCCCATTCGTTATCTGAGGTTTAGCTCGGCGGTCCCAATGTATAGACAACCCAGAACAAGCGACTTAGTATATTTCTCAGGAATGGTGGGAATCAGAAATACCTTTTCGTAATTATTCTCGTACCAGTCCACAACAGAATAAACAGGGACACGGTAAAAGTTTAAAGAGTTTATTTTATAAACCTCGTGTCCTAAGATGCAGCAGTTTGGCTAACATTAGCAGACAAACGATTAAAATCAAAACCATCAGCATAGTTACAATACCATAGAAAATGAAAGGAGTGATCATACTAAAATGACAGTGGATCTAAGCCACCTTCCTTTCTCTAACACACTAATAGTATTATTAGACTAATAGAAGGTCTCTAGGCTTGAATGGGGAACCCCATACCATAAAGATCTGCTCAGAGTGTTCACATCGCAGGATCAGCTATGCTCTGCTCCTAGGAACGCTCTTCTTCCGAATGTAATGAAAACATGTAACACTGCAATATTAAAAGAACTTGACTTTCAGGTATTTGCAGCTGCGTGTGTGTTATGGCTAAACTAGTGGGCCGATCAACCTGCACTCAATAACATGCATCGTCTAGCGTCTCAGACTGTTTCTTTTACACTGTGTACAGAACAAGGTCGCTGCTCACTATTTGGGATTTTAACAACAGACAGTTCTCATGTGAAGCAAAGTCGAGTAAGCATTTCTCAATTTAATAACATGTGACTACAGTGTCGTGTGCAAAAGCAGAAAAAGCGGCAAGATGGCTTTCTAACATCTAACGGGGTTATGCTAACTTAGCATTGTACATATGTAGATAACGACCTTCACTACACCCCCCCCTTGATCGGACCACTAACCAGTAGGGGCGCACTTGCAAGAACGCAGAGTTCAAGTTTGATAGAACGGAACCAAGGGCATGAACTATAAGTCCATATAAGGGAAGTGAAAAAAGTTCGAAGAAAAAAAACAAAGAAAAAAGTTAAAACGGGAGTAAAAAAAAACATGCAGAGGATAAAAAAAAATCATTGAAGGACGTAGGACGAAATGAAAGTACAAAAGTCAATCCATCAATGTATAGGCACAAAATGTTGCAACAGCTTCCAAGAGGAAATCATTGGAACGTTCCGCAAAATTAAAGGGCTGGGTGAGAAGGGAGGGGGGAATGCAAGGAGCAGAGGAGCAGCTGTGCACATGCACGCCATCGTGCACTCAAGCTTTCGCTGTCTCAGCGAGACCTAAAAAAGAGCAAGCATTGGCATAGCCAAAAGGTCTCGCCTTTGGGACCTTATAAGTGTTTAGCTGTCTGAGACATAGGCATCACATGTGACTGACTGCCCAAGACTTACTGACCTTTCAGGAGCCAGATAAGTGAGTGACTGTAGAGGCCCCACCGGTCTTCCAGGGGCCCTTGCCTTCTCTGGCCCTGCTGGTGTTTCAGAACCACCATTCTGATATGAGTCTGACTCTTTCAGTGAGGAATCGTGGGCAGGAGGGTTGCAAATGCAATCTGTCGCGCATTTGTGAAAGTTTGAGTTGTTGATGTTCAAATTGAGTGTTTTATTTTTCATTTGCAGTGGAGTGGTGATATTTGCATAGTGCTAATGCCATTAGTATGACCTCGCGGTGCTGGAAAACCAGAACATGGGAAACAGGTTATGAGGGAGTGGAGACAGAGTAAAATGCTGCCTGGAAAAACAAGTTTAAACTATTGGCAATGTAAATGATAATGCCTTTTATTTATGTTTTAAAAAACTAAAATAATAGGCATTGTCATTTACAATGCCAATAGCTTAAACTTGCGTAAATGTGAGACCTATTGCATTGCAAATGCTTGTTTTGTTTGCAAGCATTTAACACTGCTGTTCTGTAACCTGGTCGATGAAAGTCATTTTTATAAAAGACACATTTAGGTGTGCTCTGAGGTCCTTGCACAGATAGGAACTTTGCCTGACCACTTCTACAGACTAAGAAAAAAGCTTACATCAGCACAACATTTAATCAGAGAGTTTTATTTACTGACTTCACCTATGTCAGTTCTGGTGGGTATTGTACATTTGTTATGTATATTATGTTATATGCTGCCTGGCATAAAATGCATTCCTCTGCAAAGCACATTTAAAGCAGAATTCAGTAGCATGTAGGTGCTATAGAAACACTCAATTAAAAGTTAAAGTAGCATTTATAATAATTACACGACGGTGGGCCTGGTGTGGATACTCAAACCTGGTTAACAAAGATAACATTGAGTTACTCTTAACGCCACATTCATTTATATTCACTTACATTCATTTACATTCACTTCCCATGTGCCTCAATGAAGTTGCCGTCCTAGGTTTGGCCAAAGTTTAATTTACACACACATAAGCTACATCACCATCAACAAAAATAGCACAGTGAGTTGAATGCATTGGGTTGGCGTCCTTGGTTCAGCAAGAGCTTTATAAATAGTCCCCTTAGGAGGCAGAAAGGGACTAGGTGTGATAATCAAGAGATGGGGTCTAAAGCTAAATGTCCAGAGCTTGAGTTCGAATCCTAGCTTGCCCTACCCGACCAAAGATTGATCTTGGGCAAATTGGTAAACATCCACCATCTGTACAAAACTAACGGTTGCACTTTTGGCAGAATGTGCTATACAGACTAAAGGAATCATCTATTTAAGCCACCCAAATATTCAATAGTGCTGACCAGTGGAGGGGACATATGGTTGTGAAACTGTTTGAAATGCATATCACAGGAGCGGGGGGGGGGACGGGGAGGGGGTCAGTCACAGATGCAGTGCAATTCACATCTCTGGCAGCATTCAAGCTTCAGGAGGGAGGGGGCAGGTGGTAAAGCATGCAGATCCGGAACATATTAAGCAGCAGAGACTAAAGCCCTTTGCGTTTCGGATCTGCGAGTATGTAGGTCGTAGCTTGTGTTAGTGTACACCACAGATCCCCCAAAAGCGTGCATAGTGTGCAGCATTATGAACATTTTACAAGAAAACATGCAAATACTACTTTTCAGCTAAGATGATCTACGGTAGTGAAAGCCGGCAGGCAAATGGCACGGAAGAAGCAGGCATGGACAGCCAGCTGGTATTGCTGTCGAGCCCCAAGCTCCCTGAGGCGCGCTACAGATCTAAGTAGCCGAAATACAGCTACCAGCCCCATGCACAGCCCCCTGCCACCGCCCCCCAGTCACAAGTTCCAACAACACTAAATGACGAAGTAGGGGTGGGTGGTAATAGAAAGGAAGGGAGAGGGGGGCTTTCTCCCGATAATGAATGTTGAAGTGGGAGCAACACAGCTAACAATTCTTGGGCCAAAAATCCCACAAGATATATTTTAGAGACTCAACAAAATCCTTCACATGTGATGCCTAGAGGGAGGTCTTTCCAGGAGGGGTAGTAACAATTGCAACACCCAGAGGTCATGCAAGGCAGAAAGGGGGAGACACTTTAGAATCTGTCGTTTAAGGACAGCCCCTCACTGACGCAAGAAAAAGCTTTTCCATGGAAGTGAACACGGGCGTGTCAACATTGAATAAAGCGTGAGAATATATATATATTTTTTAAAACAACCATTTACTAAAAATTAAGGTCAAATCGAGCAAAAAGACCGAGGTTGCCCTAAACTTGTAGATAACGGAGTCTGTAGGGAAAATAAACGGAGGCTGAGGCGCTTTTGTGCCCTATTATCTTTGCAGTCTTCGATATTCTAATGCCAAGAAGTAGAAACCAAGCTGCACGTGGCCTCATGTCACACAAGTCTCTTCCAGACAGTCCTGAGACTTGGTATACCATGGTTCTCAGCGTTCATGGAACTACATGACCATACCTCCACATGCAAAAACAAAACGACATGTCCCAGAAAGCAAAGTGCTTCTAGCCTAAAACCAGGAATGGCTGCACAAGCGTGTCACACATGGCACGAGTATACCTGGCAGCTGTGTGGGAGGAGCCAGTGGTAAACATGAATTAGTTAGTTTGTCCAGCATGTAACACAGGACCTTGTCCGTAATTGTTTGAGACATGTCGATAAACCTTATGGGTAAATCTGGGTTTCTTTAGTGCTAACAAGAAGTTAGACTAGAGCTGCAGTGGGGCCAGGGAGGGGTAGAGAGCTGACACATCTTACCAGTAAGGGAGCACTGTTCACATGTTGCAGAAAACATCAGTTACGTGTCTTTTATGGCGCTGCAGAATTTTCTCCTGTTCCTTACTGTTTGTGCAAAACAGGTATGTGAAGTTTCACACAGTACTGCGCAGCCAAGGCGTGGAAGTTGCTTTCGACACAACACATGTCTAAACAAGGAAGTTAACCGCGAAGTGATCGCAGGGGAAAATGTAAGGAAGACAAAACAAGCGGCCGTGTGGCCGCAAAACTGGAAGTGATCGCGATCGCGATCAAACATCAAAGCCGCCGTGCGGCCGCGAAAGTGAAAGCAAATGGTGTGCAGGCTGCCAAATGGTGGAGGATCTGGAAGTGCAAATGAGTGCTTTCAGGCTGCCAAATGGTGCGCGTGCCCGGCGCACATGCACTGTATTTGGAGGCCTGAAAGCACTCGTTTGCACTTCCAGATCCCCCATTTACAAAAGCTCTCGCGAGAGCAGCGCTAAAGCGCTGTCTCAGGCGAGACCTAAAAACCACAGATTGATTGCGGCAACAATGGGAAACAATTCTAAAAAACATATGTTACCCGTCAGGCCAGCTTCCACCCACCAAACTGGCCAACGTTGTGCTGACCATTCAGGACACAGAATGGCAGCAAAGCCCTCACTTCCAGCACCGTCTGTCAGTAGGCCAAGCTCTGGGCTGGACCTAGCGGGACTGGGCTACACCACAGCGTGATTGAAATAACGCAGGAATGCCATCCAAATCTGCATATCCTGCTTAACCTCACTGGACAACTGAGTGTGGGGATGTTTCTCTTTTAAACCAGACATTGCCTGTGCAATGGAACGAGAGAATCGGTGAGCCATGGGTATGATTTGTAGCACAAAATTAAGCTGTCCTACTGACTTCTGCAGTTGGTGCAGGGTAACCTTTTCTTTGCTCAGGCATTCACTGAATATAGCTCTATGCCTAAAAACTCAATTTTTGTGGCTGGCACCAGAGGGACCCCAAATTCACGAATGAGTGCGCAAACCTTTTTCAGAGCTCTGCGACACTACTGAGACCCCGGTGCCCCCACAAACAGGAAATCATCTAAGCAGTGCAGCACCCACTGGTGCCCAGTCAACTGCCTGAAAACCTTTTTAAGTAAAGAGTTGAATTTCTTAAAATACGAGCAAGAGACATAGTACCACATTGGCAGGCATTTGTCCATGTAGTACTTCCCCTCTAGTAGTGATCGCAACAGATGGAAATCCTGTGGATGAACTGGCAGTAAATGGAAGGCTGATTCTATGTCAGATTTAGCCAGCAACGTGCCTGGACCTAGCCTATGCAGCATTGCAATCGCCTGATCCAGAGATGCATATCTCATGGTGCACAGGTTCCCATCAATAGCATCATTCAGTGATTGGCCCCTGAGAGCAGACAAGTTATGGATTAAGCGGAACTCCCTTGGGTCTTTTTTGGGCACCACCCCCAGAGGTGAGCAAACAAAATCTTCTACTGGTACTGTGTCATATGGGCAAGCTAATCTCCCCAAACACAGTTCCTTCAGCACTTTAGCTAGCGCCAATGGCTTGTTGTCCCTCACCGATTGCTGATTGTGGCAGTAAGAGACCCCAAGGTATCCAGGTGCAGAAAACCCTAAAACCATCCCTGAAGCCTTCTAAAAGGGTCTGGGCTGTATTTGGGCAACAGTATTTATTCAACCAGGGCATCAATGCCATTAAAAAAAAAAAAAAAAATTATCGACGAGTGTGCCTTGGTGGGCAATAAGTCCTCATTCCTTCTTTTTTCCTCCTTTTTCCCTTGACCTTTTCAAACATTTGAATTCCAGATGGGAAGAGAGGCCACAGAAGGAACATACATGCCTGAATCTGCATGAGCCCGTGGGTCTGGTGCAAGTTCTCCTGTTGAAATCCCAACATGCCCCTTTCTTTCCCCCACCTCCTGCGCTAAGCGGTGTGCCTGATCGAAAGGACTGTGCTCTTAAATTATCCTGGCTGGCAGTTTTCATGTGACGCAGCCACATGATGACATCAATCTGATCCCAGGTTAAGCCCGGATCAGTTGCCTTCGCCCTCCTGAACTCCTTGTCATATTTCTTCCATCCCACTCCTCCATATTCATCATGTGCACATGTGATCCTATTCTGATAGCACGCCATCTGTGCGTCTAACCCAGGGAAACGCTCTACCAGTATTGCAACATAATTGGAGAACGCTTTTATCCAATTGACCAGAGTTTCTTCAATCTTCTTGTTGTGAGGCCAATTGCCTTGGATGAGCCCACTCTCTAACATGTTCACATATTCCCCTTTCTAGATTTTTTCTTTTAGCTCCTGTGAGATGTATCTATCCAGATGCCCTCTGGAGGACCGCAGATCTCCCAAGCCGAAACTCCATAACACTGATGTACCGTCCAGTTTCTTGGCGTGTTCGACCTCCATTGAGGCGCCTGTTTATGGAAGGTCAGGGTCACCCTTGTCTTTCACTGTGCCACTTTGTCCTGCCGCGCTGGTAGCCCCAGGACCTGTAGCCGTTGGGTCTACCACTACTGTTTGCGGCCCCACCTGCTTTACCTCTTCTACCTGTGCTACCAGTTTCCTGGCCCTCTCCACTGTATACCCTTCATCCAACAAAACACCACTGCCTGCCGAAGGGATCCATGTTCCTGCCTTAGCTAACCACGGCAGCACCGCCGCTAATCTGGTCATCCAATCTGGTTGCCCAGGCACACTACCTGCCAGACCCTCACAGGAAGTTAAACTGGCTGATTTGGGGCCCTCCCTGAACCAGGACCCCCTGCTGGCACTCCAGTGCCCGGTTGACTGAGGCCCCTCTCACCTTCTGGTGGTGTAAACTATGATGGAGCTGCCCCATTCCCCTCTTTAGGCATAGATCCCCCCACAGGGGCTGAAGGCCCAGGGATCTCTACATCTGTCAACCTTAGGGGTACGGGCCCCCACCTATGCCCTGATAGGATTTAGACCTCCGGGGTAATGGAGGAAATGCCGCCCTGGGGGCTAACCCCGCTCGCCTAGGCCTTTCCTCTGCTTCCTCTTGCCTATCTACTTTTCTCCGCAACTCTGTCAAAGACTGCCTCATATCTTCCAACCTTTTGCATCATCACCTCCATCTATTCCTCTATCCGTGAGGGCGCCTAACCCCTTTTCACCTTAGGTGCCATTACCACCACCACTATGGAGTATGCTTAACCACAGCCAACCGATTGCAACAAGCACCTACACCAGCTTACAAAACAGTACAAGGTTGGGGCCCATGAAAATACAGCTGCTGGCTTAGCAACCCAGAATGCAGCCCCATTCCTCACTGCTCAAAATGTATGCACACCCCACAAATGCAGACAAAATAAAACTTCCTCCAACAGGGCCCTAAAATGATACTGCTGGCCTACCAGGCCAGATTATTGCCCTCACTCTTATACCCAAGTAGATGCAGGCCAAAGCAAGCCTCAGCAAAAACTCTAACGGCTGGCCTATCAGGCCGATATATTTGCCTCGTACCTCACTCTAAACCCAGGTAAAAAATGCAGTCCGACAGACAGCACCAAACAGTCAAAGCCTCTCCCACAAATCCAGTCATGTGGGGCAGGTAGTATTAACTCGCATGGCTCCCATCTGCTGTGCAAGGCAACAACGCCCTGTCTCTCCTATATCTTCCGACGATCGTCCCACGATGCTGAGATATGCTGGAAATGCCGACCTGTATATGGAACAAAAACAGAAAAAAAGAGAAAAATTCTAGCGTGTGGACGGAGTTGCATGTGGGGTGTAGAGCAGCGAGGAACAGACCGTACCACCACTTTGTGGCTGCTTTTAAAGGCCTTCTGGAACTGGTACCGGCAGGATCCAGACCTGCCCTGCCACCAACACCCGGAGTGCTTCCAGGGCAGCCTCCTACTATCCAATCAGGCAGGGAGTCATCCTCTGAGGGTGGATGCCGGCCGCGTCCTTGGCCTCACTAGCCCGGCCCCTCTACAATGCACCAGGGGGCCGTCACAACCACCATATTTGCAGCATGCCCGAGTTCCCGGTTGGCGCCTACATAGACTCCCCATCGCAGCCTTGCAGCTCTCCGGAATCGATGCATTGCCCGACTATGCACCACATCCTCGATGCCAGACTTTGCATCGCAAGCCCCATTGACGTAATCCTCGATGACGACACAGGCCCTCACATCACAGCATCACAACATATCGAAACCTATACATCACTTTGGCTGCCTGACGCATCTTTCACATGGATCCCCGCAATACTCAGAAAGCCATGAACTAAGGTACTTTGTTCAGTAGGCCTCACTGGGTCCCTATAGCCGGCCTGTACTCCATCGCAGTCGGCCTGAACTTGTGACTTTATCCCAGTCCGTCACAACCAGGTATCCACTGTTGGGGCTTGGTGGTTTTTGGTGCTATTTTGCCTAAAAACTTTTAAATTGCCTACCCCTCGTTCTACTGATTGGGTTTTTGTTGTTTTGGTCTTATTTTATTTATTAATGAAAGTTCTATTTTCTAACTTGGTGCGGGATCCTTTTTGTGGGGTGTTTTCACTTTATTACTGTTTGAAGTGTTGCATAAATACATTGCACGTTGCCTCCAAGTTAAGCCTGACTGCTCCGTGCCAAGCTACCAGAGGGTTGAGCACAGGTTGATTTAGGGATGGATTGTGCTTCACCATGACAAGGATTGTGGTTGCTGCTTGACCAGGGCTCACTTCCCAGTCACCCAACATCCTAAGTTCTTACATTGGTGATCAGTGAAAAGGATTTTGACTTGTGTTTGTGCAGAGCCTTACAATGATTTGGTGTACCCTACCATAGCATATCTGAGATTTTCTCTCTAACTGTTGCACTTGAGACCACACCTGCAAGAATGGAGTTTGATCTGGCCAACATGGATAACTACACTGTAGCTCAGCTCAAGGAGTTTTGCAAGGAGAGGGGACTTCCAACTAAGAACCGCATCAGGAACCTGGAGCTCCAAAAGGCACTAAGAGCCTGAGAAAAAGCCCATTAGTCACCGGTTGAAGCCACAGGAGAGGATAATGAGATAGAAGGGCCTGGAAAGGACCTTCTTGTGGTGCCACTTGCAGTTGAGGGGATGACTTGATGCCTGGAGTGGAGCCCACTGCCAGGGCAGGGAATAGTGTGTCTTCCCACAGCCTGTTAACAGAGGAGGCGCCTGAGAGGAGGGAAGAGAGAGAATTCAGGCTGAAGATGGCCCTGTTACAAATAGAGGAAAGGAAACTGCCCATAGATAAGGTTGAGAGGGCCTTGGAGGAGAAGCAAGCAGAGGCAGAGATAGAGCATTGGACGAGAAAAAGTTACTATTGGCTCATGAGCTGACTCTGAGGGAGCTGGGCCTCAATGCCAGGCAGGCAGGGCCCAGCAGTGATGGCCCTAGAGGAGGGCTACAGGATGAGGTATCCCTCCCTGAAGGAAGACCTTGTCATGAAGCTTAGACTTATCCCAGCAGACCATGGTGAATTGTGTGGATTCATTTTGCAAGGCACTGGATGGTTGGGTGAAGGGCAGTAAAGGGCAGTAAAGTAAAGGATTATCAGGGATTGTACACTTTGTTTGCAAAGGAGCACATGCTTGGTCTTTGTTTTGCAGATCTGTGCCAACATCTGATTGATAGTAAGCTCACTGACCCCAGAGAGCTTGCTAAGGAGGTGGACAACTGGGTCGGCACCAGGGTCCGCAAGAAGGTATCTGGGGGATTACCACAAGGGTGGACAGGCTTCCCACAGGAAGAAAGAGGGAGGTGACAAAAATACAACTAAGAAGTTCTCTAAAGGCCCCCAAACTAATGTCATGGTCATTCCTCTCATCCCACAACTGAGAAAAAGAAGAAATGATTCCCTGATAGTACGTCATCAGGGAAGGTAATCCCCAAGTGCCATGAGTGCTAACAGAAAGAACACTTCAAGGGGATGCCAAGTGTCCCAAGCAGGCACAGTGTTCACTTGTGGACAGTCAATTGGGATGGCTAGTATAGCGCTTGGGGAGGAAATTGTCTCAGTTAGTGTGGTGGACAATGTAGAGGTTACCCTAGTGTCCCTGGTTGACAGAGAGATGGTGCCGAGACATCACATGCCTAGTAACACTAAGAAATACAGCCAGTGGGCCACCATCAATGGACAGAGGGTGGAGCCTCTGAGAGACACTAGAGCCTGCATGACAAGAGTGAAATGTCATATGGTGACCTCAGAGCAGGTAGTCCCTAATTTATTCCACCAAGTTACTGCAGCTGAAAACCATGAGAGTCACTACCCAGTGGCTCTGGTTCCCTTTGAGAAGGGGGGTTTCTGGTCCCTAAAGGGTAGCTGTAAGTCCATCCATGCCTGTGGATTGTCTGTTTGGCAATAACCTAGAGCACACCATCTAGAAGAAGGTGGAACTTAGGTCGCACTTGGAAATGTTAGGGTTGCCTGAGTGGGTGTGACTGGCCACACAGTATATGGCTGCCTGCCTGCCAAAAAAGAGGAATGGCAATGGGCCTCGAAAACCCGCCCCTGAAACTCCCATGATCCGGGAGGAGGTTGAACCTGAGGGGGAAGCTCTGGAGCCTACAGCGGAAAATGTTTCCTCTCTGGGGAACATACCTGCACTGGTACTGATGGGAATATTTGCTTATGTGGGAGTCCCTATGGAGGTGGTATGAGACTGCAGTACCAGCATACATGAAGGACATGCAAAAGGAGTGTGGGGTAATCTACAAATACTCCACTCCTTAGCACCCCCAAACCAATGGGCTTGTTGAGAGTTTCAACAGGACCTTCAAAGGCATAATCATGGGCATGTCAGAGCCCTTGAGGTGGAAGTGGGACATCCTCTTGCCATGTCTGTTATTTGTCTACCAGGAGGTGCCTCCGAATGTGGTTGGCTTCAGCCCCTTTGAGCTCCTGTATGGGCACTCGGTGCAAGTACCTCTCAGTCTGGTCAAGGAGGGGTGGGAGCAAGCTCCCAGGAAGGCTCTCCAGGATGGGGTCAGCTACATGCTGTACCCAGATAGAGTGCTTCTGGAAGCAAGCTAAGCTGAATCTAGAAGCCAGTCAAGAGGACATGAAACAATGGTATGAGCAGATGGTCACTCTGGTCAAGTTTCAGCCTGGCTAAAAATTGTGTATGTTGGAACGGATGGAGGACAGGGAACTAAAGGCCATATTTCTGGGCACGATGAGGTAAAAAAGCACAAGAGTGAGGTCACCTAATTGGCGGACTTCAAGACACCCTTGGAACCCTTTAAGAGTTTTGCATGTCAGTCACCTCAAACCCCACTTTGAATGGTCTGAGTTAACTATGCTCCTGGTCATGGATGATGGGTTGGAAGAGAAAAGTGAACCTTTCCCTGACTGCCTTTTTTCCAAGAAGCAGGATGGGTCAGTGGAGGGTGTCAGCCTCTCCCTTACACTGACCCTAGAACAACAGAGAGACTTCCACCAGTTGTTGGGGGCCGTTTGCTGATTTATTCTTGCTTACTCTCGGGCTACTGGTACTCAAGGCTGCCCATCCTGGTGACACCCCAGAACATAGGTCTGTGTGGATTACCGGGGGCTCAATGCAGTCACCAAGACTGACGCACACCCCATCCCCTGAGCTGATGAGCTCATAGACCCGCTGAGAGCTCCTCAGCATGTTTGACTTAATGTCTGGGTACTGGCGGATTGCCTTGATTGAGGGGGTGAAGAGAAGTCTGCGTTCCCTACCCCAGAAGTGTCCTTGCAGCTCCTCTTTGGGTTGAAGAACGCTTTTTCCACCTTCTAGAAGTTGGTCAACCAGGTCCTGAGTGGGTTGAAGAATTTCAGTTCCACCGATCTAGATTGCATTGCAGTCTTCAATTCTAGCTGAGAGGACAACTTGTGTCCCCTTCAAGAAGTGCTTTAGGCTCTTCCGAAGGCAGGTCTGATTATCAAGGCCAGTAAATGCCAGATAGGACAGGGTTCAGAGGTCTACTTGAGTCACCAAGTGGGAGAGGGCAAGGTCCAGCAACCCCAGGGCAAAAATAAAATCCAAATCATCCTGACTTGGGACCCCCAAAACCCATAAAGAAGTCAGAGCCATCCTAGGTCTCACTGGTTATTACAGGAGATTTGTCAAGAGGTATGGTACCCTTGACAGAGCTGACTTCCAACAAGCAGCCCAGACAGGTGATATGGATGGAGGCATGTAGAACGATTTTGACAAACCGTAGTAGGACACGTGCACAGCACCCATGCGCAAGGCCCCTGTTTTTTCCCAAGAATTTATTATGCGGACAAACCCCTCAGAGCATAACATAGGGGCCATGGTCTCACAGCTAAATGAAGAGGGCCTGGATCAACTGGTAGCCTTCATTCATAGGAGTTTATTTCCCCAGGAACAAAGGTAGAGCGCAATAAAGAAGAAAGCCTTTGCTATGGCCTGGGCGTTGAGGAACTTCGATTTCCGATCGCAATCGAATCGACCCGCCATTTTGTGCTCTGCCGCCGTTTTGTGTTGCCATCACTCAGGCAGCACGGCGAACAAAGTCTATTCTGCTCTTTCTGCAGCTTTGTGTTAAAAACAGCCTTTCTGCCTCTATTTGCAAAGCTGGTGTTAGGACTGGCCGAATACACTAATCCCCGTCTGGTTTTCTAATCCCCGTCTCAACTATCTGTTGATTCACACTATTCTTTTCTGTCTTTATCTTATCGTCTGGCCTTCACTGTCCTCTGATAGCATTCTCTCGTTTCACAACTGTCCTCCAACACACACAAACGTATCTCGCCACCTGCAAGTTAGTTACGAATCCGTTAATAAATTATTTTGAGGGAGGGGTGACAAACATAGTTGGAGGAGAGGTTTCTTCGAGTCATCTGACACTTTTGTTTTCCAATCTCTACTATTGGTTCTGTCCTGTTTTCCAACTTTCCTTATTGGCTCTTTCTTGTATGTTCTGGGAGTGTATTTGGTTAATGTATATGTTATCTATATGCTATAAAAGATTGTGCGCCACAGAGTGAAGTGGCAGTCTTCTGAGTACCTACCTTGTGTACTTCTGGGACAACTGTACTAGCTGCAGCTAATAAATCTGATCTTCTAACGCCGACAGAGTGTCCCGTGTCTCTGTGTAGCTGAGCAGGTGAATCCAGGAGATTAAGGCGTACCCTGCGCCGCCAGACCCAAAAGGTTCTGGTTCTTCAGCGTGAAGAAGCTGAGGTCATACATGTTTGGCACACACTTCTGTCTGGGTTCAAACAGACCACAGATCCCTCAGATGGTAAATGCAGATGAGGAGTAGGAATCCCAAACTGTTGAGGTGGTCCATCTCCCGACAGGGAATGGACTTACAATGGAACAGTGCCCTGGAGCAGAACGTGCCAATGCTGATGGTCTCTCCAGGTCCTTCCACCTTAGTAAAAAGAACTCCTAATAGGCTGGGGAGTTCTCGACACTTTCAGCTGGGGGAGACATGTGTCCTGGCGTCCTTGTGTGGTTTCCCCCTAACCTTTCGCTTCAGGCCTCCTGTTTTTGCTGACTTTTTTTTTACAGGCCTTCAGACTATGAACTTGACTACTGCTAACCAGTGCTAAGATGCTTGTGCATCCTCCTTAAAACATGTTAGATTGGCTAATACCCAATTGGCATATTTAATTCACATGTAAATCCCTAGTAAAGCGGCATTGCCTGTGTCCAGGGCCTATAATTTAAATGCTATTAGTAGACCTGCAGCAATGATTGTGCTACCCACTTAAGCACACTTTAAACATCTCGGGCTTGCCACTACAGCCTGTGTGTGTGCAATTTTGAACTGCCATGGTGCCCTGGCAAAATAAGCCAGGGCCAACCCTTCCTTTGTAATACAGATGGTCGCCCCTAAGGTAGGATCTGGATAGCCCCAGGACAGGGTGTAGTGTATTTAAAAAGTTGAACATGTACTTTGAAGTTTTATATGTCATCGTAGTGAAAAACTCCTAAATTTGTATTTCATTTCTGCAAGGCCTACTTCTCCCTTAGGGTAACATTAGAATCACCGTATTACATTTATAAGTGTAATTTCCAAATGGGATTAGGTAACCAATTCATCTTTGGTGTCTCTGGAATCACAATTTAAAACCCTAATTTATGGTGAAGTTAGATTTTAAATTGCAAATCTGAAAATGCCACTTTTAAAAAGTTAGAATTGTTTTGCCTTAGATATTTGGTGCCTGCAGCTTGTCTCTGGATCACATGACTGGGTGTGGGTGACAGTTGGACTTTGTGTCTTTCTCTTAGACAGCCACACACAATGGGGAGCTTAGGTGAGACTGGATGGACCATCACTGGCAGGATGGGAGAGAGGAGCTGGGCTCAACCCTACTTACACTTGAATAGGATGTGTCCTGTTTTCACACAAAGGGCTGCACACCCCCTGTAGTTAGTCTAAAAAACAGGACCAGGATGGCAGGGCACCTGTGTTCTTCAAAGGCATGCCTTCAGAAGCTTCTCCTCACTTCAAAGGTGTAGCGTGCTCCCCAGCCTGTGTACATCCAAATGATCACACCATACACAGAGCATGGTATTACACATCTTTATTTCTCAGCCTGTAACCATTAACGGAACATTCTACATCATGTATTATATCACCTACACCCACACACTTACATCATTGTTCTATGGAGTCCATCAGGAACCAAAAGAGTTCTGGTATCTCTAACTCACAAGACACTACATCTCCCCATTTGTTAAATAAAAAGTACCAATAATACATATATACATTACAACTCTCCAATAAGTCATTTTGGTGTACAAATCAATTGCCCAGATCCGGTCATGAGAGGCTGCAGAGCTATCGGAGAAGTTTTGTGACTGACATTGGTGACAGAGACGTACAGTACAGTCATTGGGCTCTTTGGATTTTCAGGTGGACAAGTCTCACTCCTGACATCTGAAGTTAGCGAAAGTTGCGGCAGGTGCTTAAAATGCAACAAATCTTGTGTAATGAACTTTCCAGGACGGTGAGCAGTCATCATTTGTTGTTTACTAGTCTCAGCCTTCAGTGGGTCAGCATAAAAAGACGCATCAGACTTGCGTTTCGGCCTGTTAATCACATGGTCTCCCTCTGTTGAACACAGTGCTTCAAGCACTGCATAGGTCTTCATTTTGCGATTGTGAAACATATCAGTAGTGCAAAGTTTATCAATGGCAATAGATCTCCCAGTGGCCCATTGTAGCAATTTGGTGCCTATGGCTCTCCCAAACATTAAAACGACAGGGCTTTCACCCATGGTAGAATGGGGAGTTTGCCTGTATGGACATAGTGTAGACCGAAGCACTGATTTGAGTTCAAGCCTTTCCAGCACTGCGCGCTGAAAGGTCTTCTTGAGGGTGCTCATAAATCTCTTGAATGCACCATTCACCTGTGGCCAGAGAGGTGTGATTTTCTGATGCTTTACATTTATATGAGTGAGAAAATATTAAAATTCTTGACTATTGAAAGGTGTGCCATTGTCAGATTTCAAGATTGAAGGAACAGCCCATGTTGCAAAAATACTTTCTAGTCTCTCACTGATTCTGTCAAGAAGTTGACAATAGATCTTCCACAAGGGGAAAATGGGAATATTCATCAGCATTTGCTAGGAGTTGATGTTCATTGTCAAGGCATCCAAAGAAATCAATTGCAATCTTCTCCCATGCTTGCTTTGGAAGTTCAGACATGTTTAAAAAATGTGGGGTTGTCTTGGAGTTGCAAAAATAACATGCCTTTTACTCATTTTCAACTCTTTATCAAGATGCGGTAACCACACTCAGTCCTTAGAGCTTGTGTCGTAGCAACAACTCCAAGGTGTCCCTCATGAGCCAGTTGCTGTCTCAGACTCCCAGGTATGACAATTCTCAACCCTCTTAAGTTGATGCCTTTTGGTAACAGAAAGTTCTTCCTGCACATTCTTGAATTTCTAGTATTCAAGGTCATCATGAACAGGACGGTTATGCTTTCAGCACAATTGGTGTGAAATAATGTCTTTGAGTATTAGCAAATCCCTGTCAATACTCGTGGCAGCAATGATTTGTTCTACTGATATGGCAGCAGGGGTACTGAACTTCACAACGAAGTTAACATAACCCTCAGCCACTTTAGAAGTAGTGCCATGACACTGTATTGGCACACATGAAAAGTAGTCAGCAGGGTTTTAATTCTTTTCTGGACGATGCACAATCGTATTATCATACTCCTGCAGTTGCAACCCTTACCTCTCAATGTGATGGGCATCTTGGCTTTATGATTGCCGAAAATGGTGAGCAATGCTTGGTGGTTCATGACAACTGTGAAGTGATTTTCATATCGGAACACATGAAAATGCTCACAAGCCCACACCACAGCAAGGCTTTCTTTCTCAGGTTGTGAAGAGGTACACTCTGTCGATGACAGACTTCAACTAGAATAAACCACAAAATTTCTTGGGGCATTGGAATGTCCAGTGTGCTGGGAAAGGATGGCACCCAACCCCACTGGGCTTGCATTAACAACAACCTCTGTCTGCAATTTTGGATCAAAGTATGTCATTTCAGGGATGTTCTAAATTGCATGCTTGATTTTCTTGAGGCTTTGTTCACATCCACTTGACCACTGAAATGGGAAATATTGTTTTATTCATTCTCTCAATGGGGGACTAACTGTGGCAAAGTCACCAATATGCTTTGAACAGTAACTGGCCATACCAAGGAAGGATCGCAGCATAGTTACATCTTGTGGGGGAGAAGTGGATGACAAGGCCTGTACTTTATTCGGATCTATAGTCATTCCCTCATCAGAAAATATATGACCATAGAACTTGAGTTTGGTTGACAAAACTCACACTTTGCCACATTTAAAGTGAGATCTGCAACAGCAAATATACAACACATTTGTGTGAGAGCTTTATCATGTTCCAATGGGGAGGCCCCAAAAACTAGTAGGTGATCACAATAATTGAAAGCATTTGTGCCTGTCTATATTATGAGTTGAATGACTTTCGGAACATTTTCTGCAGCTGAAGACACTCCGAAACTTAGCCTATTGTATCGAAAGAAACCAACACGAGTCGCAAAGGTAGTAATGTACCTGGAATTCTTTTCCAGTTCGAGTTCATAATATCCTTTGTTCAGATTAAGGCGAGAAAAGACTTTGGTTCCATTCAGCTGCGTAATCATGTCAGTAATGTGCCAGACCTGGTTGTCCTTTTCTTTCAATCACCTTATTTTCTTGGTGCATACCACATAGATGTGCACGGCTCCTCCACTAACTTTTTTTGGCACTACCACCATGGTGATACACATGGCATCAGACCAGCGGACCACTAAATGATGTTGTGCTTTAACAGTATCTCAATTTCTTTGTCAACATCCTCTTGTAAATTAAATGAAATTTGACAATGTCTTTGAGCAACAGGACGGATGTCCTAGTTTATGTGAAGTTACACTTTCATGGTCTTAAGTCTTCCTAGTCCATGAAACAAAGTTGGAAACTGATTCACTATCTCATGATAGGCATTAACACTGTAGTTTACAGAAATCAGGCCCTTGTCAGCAGCAGTACTAAAACTGAGTAAACATGCAGTCGATCAAGTGCCTGGCAAAACATGAATCGGTGCTTGTAATGTAATCTTTTTGTGCTTCACAGTTACTATGAATGAACCTTGACTTTGCAGTGGCATCGAAGCAGCCCACTTATACACTTTGATTTTTGACGGAGTTATATGGGGCACTGGAGATAGTTCATTGTACTCTTGCACTGGCATAATGTTTATCGACGCACCACTGTCTATGATAAAAGGTATGAGGCACCCATTCACCTTCAGTGTGATCTTGGGACAGTGCCCAATGTCGACGTGGCTTCGACTTGCATTCTTTCTTGCACCAAGCTAATCCTAAATGCGCATGTCATCCAGCAGTCAACATTGACATTGCACCCCCATCTTCCTAACTGTCGCTTGGCAATGACAGTGACAAACTCTTAGACAAGAAATTTGACAATAATCAACCCTGTTCAATTTCGAATTGCTTCTTCTGATGTGGTTACTTGGCCTTGTGAATGCGTGTAGAGCGTCGTTCTGGCATCCATTTTGGTTTTTCGATGTGTCGCACTTGAGATTTCCTCCAGTTTTGTTTTTTGACAGTTATGCACAAGATCTTCCCCTCGCTTGGCAAACCATTACAAAATGGTTCTCTTTCCTGCAGCCTTTTGCATATCTGTCCAATGGCCGGACATTAACCTTCATGTGGAAAGGAATATCCACATCGAAAATACAACTTCTTTTTCTTTGGAGACATTACTTTATGGCCTTCTACCTTGAATTTCACATTAATTTTCACACTGATTCATTTTTAGTCATTCGGGCCTCCATGTTAGCTACTTGTCTGTCAGCTCTAGGTTCCGCTCTGATAGTCATGAGTACTTGCTGCAGACTCAGTGTCTCTTTCAGCATTCGTCGTCTGATGGAATCTGAGACAACCATCTATTACTCCGCGACACATAGCCTCTTCATCATTGAACTTGTTGAACTTACAATGTTTTATGAGCAAATCACGTCGTTCTACACACTCATCCATCGATCACCAGCTCTTTGCCTTTCCTGACTGACGATGTACCTTTCATAGTCGGCGTTCAGCTGAACTTGGTGTTTAATTCTTCTTTGATTTGACGGTATGTCACTTCATCACCTTGTGGTTTTTCTTTAACACTTCTTTTACTCCTTCACCTGCTAAATTCTTTAGATATTTAATGATCTTTTTGTCATTTGCTTCTTCCAACGCATCAATCGAATCATCAAAGGTTTCTATTCAGGCAGTCCATCTGTTGCCAATATTTTGCTTTTTGCCAGTATCGAAGGGAGGTTGTAGTTTTAGGAATATGGCAACATCATTACCTGTGGAACTTTCTGCTGTTGGGAGAGAAGCTTGGTCCGGTAGCGTCTGCCGCCTGCATGTGTCGGCACCTTCGTTAAGCACTAGTAGTGTGCTGACATTTGGGTTGTCGCACCGGCTCTCTGACCGTGAGGTGCTATCTTCTCTGAAGGAACTGCTGCACCATTGTGCAGATCTGCTGCCTGCTGCCTTCCTGTCTGGGTGAGAAGGACTGGATCTGCATCTCTCGAACCCAGAGTGACTCCAAGGGTTAGTTGGTTTGCATCCGGATCTGAAGCCTCAGGGACATAACAGACTTCCAACAAACTTGCACCAACACCTGGACTCTGCCATCTGTGAGTCTACCCTTCGAAGTAGAGCCATCCCAGTCCTGAACCTTTGGAAGTGGTCCTCAGGTGCTCTGCCAGCGTCTGTGGATCAGTGGAACTAATGCATCTCCTCTGCAGCACGGTGCAAACCAGCAGCGGTTTGCTGCTGGATGAATTGGACCCATCCTACATCACTGCCCTTTAGAACCAATGCAGCGCCCCAACTGCACAATGCATCCTCGGTGCAGGGCCTCGTATTTCTCATCGATGGCAGACTCAACATCGATGTTGAACTCTGCATCTCAGCCTCGCAGCTCTTCGGAACTGACGCATCACTGCAACTGTGCTCCACATTCTTGATGCCGGACGTCCCATCGCAAGCCCCGTCGTCATAATCCTTGATGACAACACAGGTACTTGCATCTTAGCCTCGCCACATCACAGAACAGGCACATTGCTTTGCTCCACAGACCAGGAACTAAGGGGCTTATTTACAAGCCCCTTGTGCTGCCTGTGTATCACTTTTTCTCATATTAAAAGTGGTGCACCAGCGTCGCAAGGGACTCGCAAATAAGCCCCAGTGGGCCTTCCTGGTTCCATGGAGCTGGCCCTCACTCCATCGTGGTCGGCCTGAACTTGTGACGTTGTTCAGGTCCAGCGCAACCAGATATACACAGTAGGCACTTTGTGCTTTTTGGCGCTATTTTCCTAAAAATCTTTTAAGTGACATATCTTCAGTTCTACTGATTGGATTTATGTCATTGTGGTCTTGTTTTATTTATTAAAGAAAGCTCAATTTTTCTTACTAGGTGTGGGATCATTTTGTGTGGTGTTTTCACACAGTTACTGTTTAAAGTGTTGCACAAATACTTTACACATTGCCTCTATGTTAAGTCTGACTGCTCTGTGTCTAGCTACAAGATGGTTGAGCACAGGTTGATTTAGGATTGGCTGGTGCCTCACCCTGACAAGGATTGTGGTTGCTACTTGACCAGGGCTCACACCCCAGTCATCCATCATTCCAATTTCTTACTTTTGTGTTAGAATAAATACTTCAGAACGTGGCTCTATACAGAGACAGTTCTACTTTGTCTTAACATATACTGAGGTTTAACAGAATTAACTCGCCTGAAACTAGGACGCCAGTGTGTTAGACAACTTTCAAGAGTGTAAGAAGGCTGTGGACTTATTATCATCCCTTGCAAGCTTCAGACAAATGTTAGCATTGTGAGACAGTGAAAATCTCAAATACACTTAAACATGTTGTTTATCAAGGCAGCAAAGACTCAGGAGAATCAATCGTTAAGTCATGATCTTCACAACTCCTCAGCTCCATAGCGTCTTGGACTGACTCTTCTTAAGGATGGGGTCTTAATACCTTTGTGGAAACCAGAACATGAAACTGAACTACGATTTCTGAACAATGGTGATGAATGCAGAAGTATCAAACAGAACTAGTATCAGCTCGCCTTCCAGTACTCGGGGAGGCAGTCAGGAATTATTTTGTACAGTACACATGGAAGTCTTATTTTCTTCTTCATCTTTAGACAAGTCCTCTCTTTTGGAGTGGCCCAAGCAAGTTTTGTAAAATAGTAAAAGGCTATCTTCGGAGATGAAACACCAGTCAGTTTTAATAAAGTAGCCAGACTTCGAACTGGCAGATAATCAGCAACTCAATGCACTTTCTTTCGTGGGAACTTGGTCCATTGCAACAAATCCATGCCAGAGGTCTCTTCAACCATAGTAAAAACAATGGACCCCTGTCTCTTCTGTGTGAAGCTGTCTCACTGTACTGCAAAGATAAATCTCCTGCACATAAAAACAGTTGGTCTTGAATTGGTTCCACTGAGTCTGATCAAACGACTTGTACAAATGGGAATAGGGTAATGGAGGCTCAGAAATGCAGAGATGTCACTATAGGAAGACTCTGGGGCTTGCCTCTCTCATCTAATGCATTGTGTAGCCAGTCTTCTGAAGTTGCATTTGGCAAGGTCAGTTTCAAAATATGTGAGTGGAAGTAATTTGTGACAGAAAAGCTTATTCATTTAAGAATTCACTTTATCTTAACTAGGGCTCCGGGTTTTATGGTATTTATTTTTTTGCCATTTCCGTCTGTATTTATCCATATTTATTTTTTGGGCTTTTTTTCTGTATTTATCCATATTTATTTTTGCCACAAGCAAAAGGCGACGCTACAGCTAGTATTTTTCCACATTTATTTACATTGACAAGGCACACCTGCGCCCGGTTGCTATTGGGCAACACAATACATTCAGCTGAAAACTTTGCCATTGTAGTACAAGCACATGTGCATTTCAAGAGACTTTGAGGGCATTGAGGCTCTTTCTGGTTTGTTAATGAAGTGAAGACCACTGAAAACCCGTTCAATATTTGCTGATGGTACTGGAATGACCAAAAGATTCTGTTAGAGCTTCACCCCTCTGAAACCTGCCCCAGAGGCCTCAACAAAACCATGTAATAAACCCCTCACTCCGAAGCCGGCAGACAGGAAACATTTACTATGAACTTGCACAGAAGCCAAATTCACAACTCCGAGACATTTCTATAGTCTGAGAATGCATGCGCTTGTGCACTTCTGCAAAGTACTTCTGAATATAAAAGGTCACATACGTCCACAATGTTTTTGTAACAGGACATTGTGCCCCGGCAGTCAGGTTTTATAACAAGGCACTGGAGGGTTACGCAGGTATACCTTGATAGTAATCTGTTTTTACCCATGTACTTTCCCAAATCAATCTTGCCGCACAACAGTGTTGTATTGATTCAAAACATTCACAACAAAAAGTATGAAGATACTTCACACATATTTTGGGGTTCATTGACGAGCCCCTATTTAAATGTGGCATTAAAAAAGCGAATAAAACATTTTCCGCTTCAACTCTTTGGGTACTGTGCACAAACATGTAAAGAAAACATGGAGGGGGGAGAGGACGTCTGGTGACTTTGGAGCTGAGGAACTGGGTTCGATCGAGCCTGGGCGTTGGCTCAGCATCCTGTGATTCTGGGCAAATCACTTAATCTCCCTGTGCCTGTGCGTGGCTTTTAACTGTAAGGATAGTGAAAGAAACGTAAGCCTGGATTTAGTCACAGCCCTGACTGCACATTGCATGGATCTTGGAAGGCAATACATTTTTACTATCCGAAAACTTGAAAATATAAACCCAACAGTTTGCTGTCAATTGGTCTTCACCACATGACATTGGGAAAACATTTTTAGCCTCATGGGGTCTAAACAAACGGGAAAATTCATTGTCCTCAACTTTCAGCAAAGAACATTCGCCAGCATTTGTACAATTCGTTACCCGACTCCTGCCCATGTGCTGCACTCTGAAAATATAACTGGCTTCAAAAAGACCAAGGAAGTAATTTAATTCTGAAACATTCTCTTCTCACCTACATGGCCTCCGCAAGACCCTTCCTAGAAATGTAGCTTCATGGAGATTACAGCACTACAGAAGGAATGCTCTTTTTGCATTTTGAGGACCCTCTATGGATGCTACACAGATATTATCAAACCCGACAGCTTCCAACGAGCAGTCGTCGAAATGCAAAAAAAGGCATTTCTTTCTTTAAACATGGCACGCAGAATAACTTCAATTTAGGGCATAACTGGAAGCTATACTACATGGCATGTTAAAAGAAAGAAATACCCTTTTTGTATTTTGACCCACGACCAGCCCCTACGTGGATGCTTGTGCTGGCTAGTTCACGCCGGCTTCCCAGAGGAATCCATCCAGGAGTTGTCAAGATGCAAAGGCTATTATTTCTTTCTTTAAACATGACAAGTGTAATCGCTTCACCTTATGTACTAAGGTGAGCGATTCTGCGTGTCATGTTCTAAGAAAGAAACACCTGGGCCTCTTGTGCATTTTGACTTCCACCCCGGTGCCCGCTCACACTTGTGGGGCCCAGAAGGAAAGGAGAAGAGCCTATGCAAAGGGGGCGGGAGGGGCAGGACTGGACATTTGAAACGCAAATGCACTTTGTTTTCTTACCTTTCAGAAGCATGGCGCGCAATGACAGAGAGAGGGTGATGCAAGAGTTGTGCACTGGCCTGGCAGGTTGCTGGCAGTGCGTACCTCCCCCCCACGTTTGTGGCAGCCCGGGCTGAAACAGCTTACACACAGCCGCCCCGAGCACTTCACAGGTCTTTAAAAGACCATTCGCTTGTTAATGGGGCTTTGTTGGTTTTGCACCCCTTCTAGAGCCCCTGCATCGCCACTCCGACTATTGCTGGAAGAATTAGCACATTACACAATACTGCCCTGTCAGCTGAAACCCAGAGGCATCGGGTTTTTGCTTGCAGGAATCGGGAGGCGGGAGACTAGCGCGGCAACATTTACTCGTATTTTACCGTTTATAAATATAAATATAGACAAAGGAAATATCGATTTCCGTCTGTATTTATATGTATAAATCCGTAAATACGGAAAAACGGGAGCCCTAATCTTAACTTAGGCATAATATGCTTCAAATCTTGACATAAGGGTTATAAGTAATAGGAACTTTACCATATCATGCTGCAAATCTAGTTTTGATAGAACCTCCCTATCAATATATTACGCATTTAAGGTTTAGATATATCTTACATCTGCATGCTATGTAGCTAGCTGTGGAATAAATATGTTGACTGAAATCATCAGCTATTTATTACGATTAGTTTGGTAAACATATTCTTCACACCTATCATGGTATCTACACAATGTGCGGTTATTCAGGGACCCTTTACCCAGCCATTTTAGCGGAGAGCCAAATATGGCCATTTAGAAATACAAACTAAGGGTCAGAAGTACTAAGATTGGAAATTACCATTTAGAAATAAAAACTAAGGACCAGATGTACTAACAATAGAGATTGCAATTTCCAAATTGCCATTCTTACCAATCGAAATTGGGAAATCTCAATTCATAATGTCCTCAATATTTATTTTTAAAACACCAATTCTTTGTGGGTTCGCAAATAGACCTACCTGATGAATATTAATGAGATAGGTCACAATTTGTGACCCACTGGGAACAGCATACTACCATATCTGTGATTGCTTTTTAATAAGGGAAAACAGGATGTGTTTAAAAAAAAAGAAAAACAAACTTTGAAGTTTCAATTTTAGGAGTAGGCATGAGTCCATGGGACCCTTCTCATTTTCAAATAGGTTATCACCTCCTTCAAGGTCTTGATGGAACATTAATGTTTTGCAAAACGGAATTCATTTGTCAAACATTAATACATACCAAGACCAATCGGTATTTGGAAGGGACTCCCTAAACATGCCCCTTCCAAACGCAAACGGAAACCCAAATTACGATTCTGTAAAAAGGTATGGATTTGCTATTTAGCTTTTGTATATCAAAAAAAGCATTTTTGCAGTTGAACACGGGCTGATTCTACAAATCAGGCCATTGCAACCTCAAAAAAGCTTTGTTCCGTCTAAATATGACGTGTGGCTGAAACAGTCCTACAGACTGCAGTCATTGCACAGGTCAAAATACAGCATGTGCAGAGCCTAAAAATGGGGACAATGTGTGATAATACATAAATAATATTCATATAAACATAAATATAATTATTTGCAACATCCTTACCCAAATATATTGAACAAAACCCAATAAGAAGAACAATGTGTCCTACAAAATATATATAGATGACTATACAAAATTACAAATTATCAGTTCTCATAAAGTGCTGTAAAAACAGAATGCAACAATAAACACCTAAAAATAAACATCAGCCAGCCCGAACGTCCTAATCAGCTGGCTGACCTAGATATGGAAAGCAGCAAAATAACATTACTTACAGGCAATTTTAAATTGGCAAATTACTTAAAAGGATGTTAGATTTTGATTAACAGGCGGCTGTGTTAATTATGGAAAACATGGCCCACAATTACTTGGACTGAATATTGTAATTAAACCCAAGAAAAGTGGGGAACAATAGGAAATGGGAGGGAGGAAGCAAAAGATAAGCCATGCTGACTTGAGAAAAGAATGGAAACATGTCTATACTTCAAGGCCCAGGTTTATTAACATTTTTCACCATGTTGCACCATTTTCTTTTATTGTAGCCATGATGCAAAATGCTACAGAGCCTCGCAAGGGCCAATGTGCATTGCCTTGCTTTATAAAAATGAAAGTATCGCAGCATACTGGGTACACGTTGCATGTGTATTCCCATGCATCCACCCAAGTATTTTGAAGCAAACCCAGATTTACTAAAGGCAGTAAACCTGGGTTTTGGCTAAAAGAGTGCACCTACCCGAGGGAGGCATAACAAGGAGAAATATCTTTATTTGTCCTTGTTACTTCCTCTTTCCATGCATACTGCATCCTGTAGCACACTTAGAAAGAGGAATTTGCCTCTAAGGATTGTTTTGGTGCAAAAAAGTGTCCCTTCCTGCACAAATCCAATCCTGCCCGCTATGCAGGCTCCCTTGCACCATGGTGCAATGGGGTTAGCACTAGCCTGTCTGCAGTTCTCCAGTGCTATGAGCAAGCAAAAGTGTGCCTTATTTGCTAAGACAATAAGATATTTCTGCTCTCTTCCTTTCACACAACGTAATGCTGAAATTTGCTTTAAAGGTTTGTAAATTTGAGCTCAAGAGACCATTACAACACTGGTATATCCCCAAGGGGCTGTGAGACCCAAACGTGCAGCACGCATGCTCAAAATGCAGCACGCATAGAAAAAGCAAAAACGAGGAGAAATAAAGCATTTCTCCTTGTTTCTGCATGTTAAGACCAGGTTTTCCCTAGTCTTAATTGTGGCGCAGCCCCATATTTACGCAGCCCTTGCAAATATGGGGCAGCATCAAAATCAATGAGTGTTGCGGTGAAACGTCCAATGTAACATCCATTGACCTCCCCTTTCACGCTAAGTATAGCGTGAAAGGGTGCCTTATTTACAAGGCAGCCTGTAGCCATGTCGAGTGGCTTAACCCCTTCCATGCGGGGCGGATTCCCCCGCTGTGCTGAGCGCTGCTTGCGCGGGCGTGGTCATGACGGAACGGTTCCGTCATGAGCACAGCTCAACCGACGCTCATGACGGAACCGTTCCGTCATGAGCACCGAAGGGGTTAACACTGCCTTGTAAACAAGGCAAAACCTGATTTGCCACCACAATGCCCAAAAAAGGGGACATTATGGTGGCGATAAGGACTTGTGAATATGTCCCCAAGTTTTCTAGTCATTGGTGTCTGAAGAACAGCTATGGTTTCAGGTCCCTTTGTTTAAATAGCAGAGTATGACTCTGCCTGCTGGGTGTGCATAATCTAATATCCCCTTATTGAGAATCCAGTAGGAGGTAGAGGAACTGATCATGTCCCAGTGTCTTGCAAAATAGTATCACAAGAACTTCAAGAAAACATCTTATTGTCTAGATTGGAACATTCACTTGGTTGTGCAGGAAGTGGTGAATTCTCCGCTTAACTATTCTCAAATTGTGCGGAGTCCTTTGACAGAATCCTTCACCTTGCAGACAGTAAGTTGGAAGAATACTGCTAAAGCTTGCTTCAATATTAGAAACTTGAGACATCAACTCCATACTAAGAAAGTATTTCCCTGCTTCTAGAGTTAAGCAGAAATTCTGACTGACGGTGATTACAGTGCTTTACTTTCCGAGAGAGTTTGTTTCAACTTGAATCTCTCTGCTCTCTGTCAACTATATCAGAGCCATCACCAAGCCGAACTAAGGTTTACTATCCACCTCTAGAGGTACAAGACAAGTTTGCCCCATATCTTCTATGCTGTATGCCTGTTGGTTGGACCACCTACAATTCAGATCCTTTTAGAAAATAAAATCTTACCACAATTCCCCAATTTCCCTAAAATGAAATTACACGCAGACAAAATTGCACTACCTTTAGTAGCTGATTTGATCATACAGCAAGCTCTATATCTGATATACAATGTTTCATGAATTGAAGGTTACAAAGTTAATCATATAGAAACGAAGGAGCATATTTACAAGTCCCTTGCAACAGTTTTACGCCACCGTTGCGTCACTTTTGTGACGCAGCGGCGGCGTAAACAATGCGCCACTATGCGACATATTTACAACGTGATGCATCTAGTGAACTGCGTCACGTTGTAAAGGCCTGCGCTACATTATACCTGTGTCAGGTATAATGTATGCAGGGTGGGCATTCCCTCGCAAGGAAGCCCCGTAAAAGTGACACAGTGAAATCTACAAGATTTCACTGAGTCACTTTTACGTCCCCGCAGCGTCAGATCCTTACGCCTGCTTGAAGCAGGCGTAAGCAGTGACGCAGCATATAAGGTATAGGGCACCCCAGAGCAGTGCTGGAGTTGCATCGCGCTTGCGACACAACTCCAGCACTGCGTCACCCTTACGGTGACAGATGCATCACGCATCTGTCTAACCGTGGGCCATGGTGCGCCGCATTTTAAATGCAGCGCATCCATGGTGGCGCAAGGGGGTTTTTGAGTCATGCAAAATAACTGGCGCATCCCTGCTGATATGCAGGGATACGCCAGTTATTGTAAATCTGCCCCAAAATGCCTACTTTTGAACTGTGATAAGACAATTCTACCTTTTTAGCTAAATCAAGGATTAACAACAAGAACCAAAAGATAGTATTTTTGTCAACGATAAGTTCTCAGATCCTTACTCCCTTAACCACAAGCCGCTTCTGGATACAGTTCGATTAATGTTTAATAGATGGAGTCTTCTCTTTCACTCAACATTGGGTTGGATATGAGTGAATAAAATGTGTATCCTGTCAGTATTTAGTTTTCTATTCACCTCTCTGCCAATAGTTTTTGATGCTAAATTGGCCTTTCAAGTCCATTCTTTGTTAGCACTTTCATTTGGAGGAAAGATATCCATGCTTAGCTTTAAAAGAAATTAGCTTCCCTGGTGGAGGAGGGGGCTTGGTTGCTCCCAGCATTTGGTTTTACTATGCAGCCGCTTTCGCCAGAAATTGTAGCTACTTTATCCCTACTCAAAGCTAATGCGATAACTGTATTTTAAACTGTATGTTGAAAGAATTAGTCCCAGAGACCAAGCCAACCGAAAGACTTTAGACATTCTTCAGACGCACTCAGCCCGCATTCCATTTGGAAGAATATTTCTACTGGAAAATGACTATGGCTATGAGTAACCTCTGCTATTAGCCCACTGTCTACTGATATCTCAGTGTGGAGGCTGCCACTGATAAAATTAAGTAGTCACTTTTCTAATAAACTACAAAAGTACGATGGAGAAGATGTCAATGTCACATAGTGTAACGTTGTTAGACCTGGCACCATTGGCGTGAGTCTCCCTTCCATTTTTTCGCTGTGTCTCCTCTGTTTTTGCTGGTTATAGATGCTCTGGGCGCTGTGCCACTGCCATTCAGTGCCACAGCGCGAATGCTCCCTTTGTAAAGATGACATATGAATTGGTACATCCATGATTGGCTTATTTGGTTTACCTGTTAGTCCCTAGTAGCGTGGCCTGTGTGTGCCCAGGGCTGGTAAACCGAATGCTGCTGGTGGGCCTGCAGCACTGGTTTGTGCCACCCACAGAAGCAGCTTGTAAAGTATGTCTCAGACCTGCCACTGCAGTGTCTGCGTGCAGTCCAGAACTGCCATCTTGGCTGTGAAGTGCACCCACTTCCCAGCCCCTAAACCTTCCCTTGGCATCCTGTAAGTCCCCCTTATGATAGGGCGCATTGTATGTGTAAGGTAGGACATGCCCTGATGTATGTAGCATGTCCTAGTAGTGAATTACACCCCATTTCGTTTTTCACTACTGTAAGGCTACCTGTTCTCCATAGGCCAGAATGGGAGGTCTGGGCTATTACATTCTAAAGTCCTAACTGACCCACAGAACATGGTAGAAAAACGAATCTAGTATGCCTGAGCTCAGAATATTAAACTACATCTTTTAGTAAAGGTTATTTTTATATTCTGTGTTTGAAACTACCACTTTGAGAGTATAGGTACTTTCTTGCCTAAGCCTTCCAGTTTGCTCTGCTATGATGTGTATTGGCTGTCTGGTTTTGGAGGGACAGGGCAGGCTGAGTCAGACCTGGGTTGAATAGAGCGACCTGCCTTGGTGTGAGGGGAGGGGTAGCTCCTGCACTTGAATAGGACTGTGCCTGGCAAGGTGACTGCTGGCTCCACCTCCCACTGTGCGTCTGAGGCAGACCCCCTCTTTCTGAAAGGAAGGATGCAGCCTGATCAACAAAGTGCTCCAGGGCTGGGAAGAACTGGTTCTGGCTGGGTTCAGAGACTTGGGACCCCTAAGAACAAAGACTTTGGGGGTATAAATATTTGTGCACAAACCCCTACAATTTGTATTGCTCCTGGATAACAAGAAGAACCTCTGTCCGTGGGACTACAAGAATCTGCAGGAGAAGGACTGTCCTTGTGCTTGTGTGCTGTTTCTGGGACTGGCCTGCAGCTGTTACTACTGGACTTCAAGAAGAGGAAAAGAACTTTGATTGGACTTTTATTTTTGTGCTATAGCAATCACCCAAGGGCTAGGAGAGAGCTAGCCTCCTGCTGGAGTCTCAGGCACATCAGACTCCACCATCAGCCTCCTGTTTCCTCCCAGCGAGGATTACTATCTGCAGGTGAGGCTCCTGTGTGTTCCAGGGCCTCTAGTTCTACTGCTGAGAAGAGAGCGCTGAAAATCGTTGCTAACCTCCGTTAGCGAGCCGCTGCAGCTGGTGAGCGTGAGAAAAATCGTCGCTCCGCTGTCGCCGAGTGCTCGCTAACCCCGAAGATCGTCGCAGCACCTGTCTGCGGGCCTGAAAACGCCCGCTATCCGAAGATCGTCGCAGCACCTGTCTGCGGGCCTGAAAACGCGCGCTATCTGGAAATCATCGCAACCGGATCATCGCAGCACGGACGCCGAGCGTTCGCCGTTTTCCCCGCACCGAATCCGGATCGTCGCTTCCTCGCGGAGCGCCATCTTTGTCAACGCAGCAAGATCGCACACGCAACAGGCTCGGTGCATCATCCTCCCTTCGCGGTAAAGATTTCATCGCATCACCGGCTTAGCGTGAGGAAGTTTGTCGCTTTGTCCTGCCCGCAACCCAGCGCATCATCCTCCCTTGCGGTAAGGATTCAACGCATCGCTGGTTAGCGTGAGGGAATTTATCGCTACAACGCCTTAGCGACATTTTTGTTGCTTTGCTCCAGGAACCAGATACTTTGTGAGTAAAAGGGTCGCAGAGACCCCTGCCTTGAACTAAACATCATTTTGCGCATCCTGAACTATTTTTCCTTGCAGCATTTCTAAAGTAATTATATTTTTATAGTATTGTGGATTTTTACTGTTATTGGTCTTGTGATTAAGTCTATATAAAAATACCTATTTTTCATAACTACTTGAGTGGTGTCCATTTGTAGTGTTCCTCATTATATTACTGTGTATGGTCATAAATGCTTCACACACTGCCTCTGAGATAAGCCTAGCTGCTTGTGCTACGTTACCACAGGGTTGAGCAGGGGTTGTCAAAGGGTGTAGGCTGCTTACTCTGACTTAGGAAGAAGGGTCCCTACTTGGACAGTGGCCAGCCATTGCCAACTAGAGACCCCCATTTCTAACATTGGTGGTCAGCGGTGAGGATCTGGATTTGCATTTATGATTGCATACAGTAATTATAGTGTACACTACTAGTGAGTGCAGACCATAACATAACCACGTACGTTTTTGAAGATTTTCTGATTCTATTTTTGATCGTTATTGCCAGTTATTACTACAATGGGCAAGCCCAGATCCAATGCCTCTGAGGAACTCTCCTGGGAAGAAGAGAAATTAGACACCTACAATGCCAAGCAGCTCAAATATTTTTGCAAACGCTTCACAGTCCCTATCACAGGTCTCACTAAAAGGGAAGAGTATTACAAGGCATTGAAGGCCTGGCTAGAAGCCAGGGATGCCCCTAGGAATGAGGAACGGCCTGTGGAGGGGGGGAGAGAATGCAGGAGAGCAGCAGGAAGAAATTGTAGATTTGGTAGGGGATAAAGCAGTTTCCAGCCCGGGCACTAGTGTGTCCTCAAGGTGTCTGTCTCCAGAAGAGATGGAGGACAGGGAGAGAGATAGGCGGCATAATATGGAGATGGCTAAGCTCAAATTGGATGGTCAGAGAGACCTAGAGAATAAGAAGTTAGAAGTTGAGATAATTAAGATGAAATTTCAACATGAGAGAATTTTGAGGGAGTTGGAGATTAAGGCCAAGCTTTGAGATCTCCCCCTCTGGTGGCAGCATACCAGTAGTGCATACTGAGAGTAGAGTGTATATACCTAAAGAGGTTATTAAGGATTTTCATAAAAGTGAGGATATTGGGCAATGGTTTGCCGCTTATGAATTAGCTATGGTGTCCCACCGGGTCCCTGAGAAGGATTGGGGAGCGGGGTTGTGGGGACGCTTTGTGAGTGAGGGGAGGGATACCTTGTTGGACCTACCCCCTGAAAGTAGGATGATTTATGCCCACATGAAGGAAGCTTTGATTACCCGCTATGGTTTGACCCCTGAAATGTACAGGCAGAGATTTAGAACCTGCAAGAAGATAGAGGGTACCACGTGGGTTGAATATGTGTCTTTTTTTGGCAGAGCAATGGAACGCTGGTTAAAAGGCAGCAAAGTAGAAACTTTTGAGCAACTGTATGACTTGATTGCATGGGAGCATTTTTCTAGTAACTGCTTTCCTGAGCTACGCCAGCATCTGATAGATTGCAAGCTGACTAACCCTAGGAAGCTTGCTGAGGAGGCGGACCGCTGGGTGAGCACCCGGGTGAGCAAGGGTCCAGTGGGAGACTTCGCCAAAGGTGGGCAGGGTCCCCAGCAGAGAGGTGGGGGGGACAGGGGTAAACCAAGGGAGTTCCACCGAGGGCCCCAAGATAATTCCCAAGGGAACCAGGCAGTGGTATCCCAGCCTCCCCCAGATAAGAAAGCCAGTGCCTCCAACAGGTAATCCTGTTCCAAGGAGGCCCCCTACTTGTTTTAAGTGTGGCCAGGTGGGCCACAGATACTTTGACCCCCAGTGTCCCCAAAAGGATACTCCTGCACCACCCCGTGCACCACCCCGCCAGCTTGCTAGTGTTGCCCTGGGGCAGGAGGAGATGGGTGCCCCAGGTGGGTGCGACCCCGTAGAGTTGACCCTTGTCTCACTAGGAGACTTTGAAATGGTTCCTAAGCCTGCACTGCCTGATAACACTAAAAATACAGGCAGTGGGTAACCATCAATGGCCATAGAGTGGAGGCTCTGAGGGACACAGGAGCCAGTGTAACTGCTGTCAGCTCCCGGTTGGTGTCCAAAGAGCAGGTTCTGCCCCACGCATTCTACCCAGTAGTGTCTGCAGACAACACAGAGCCAATGTGAGGTGGCTCAGGTTCCCTTTGAGTGGGGGGGGGTCTCAGGAACTCTTCAGGTGGCTGTGAGGCCCGCCATGCCTGTGGACTGTCTGTTGGGCAAAGATTTAGAGAACTCACCGTGGGCTACAGTGGAGAGGAGAGCTCACTTGCAAATGTTGGGACTACCTGAGTGGGCATGTGCTACCACTCGGTCCATGGCAGCCAGAGAGAGTGTTGAGAAAGACCTGGAGCCTGAGAATATGGCCCAGGTCCCTGCCTTAGAGGGAGGGGGCGCGGGAAACCGGCCCCCTTGGTTCCCACGGCCCAGGAGGGAGCAGACCCTGAGGGGGATGCCCTGGAGCCTACCGGGGAGCAGAGTACCGACCTGGGGGACCTGCCTGAGCTGACCCAGTGGCAGCAGGAAGGGGGGCCCACCAGGGAGGAGTTTTGTGAACAGCAGAGAACTTGCCCCTCTCTTGAGGGTATGCGGCAACAGGCTGCAGCCCAGGCAGCAGGTGATATGTCCGGTTCACATCTAATTTATTGGGAGAACAGTCTCCTGTATAGCGAGCCTAAGGTTGCTGAGCCGGGGTCAGCCCGTGTGCTGGTGGTACCCAAGTGCTTCAGAACCTTCCTACTGGGGTTGGCTCATGACATTCCATTGGCAGGACATCTGGGGCAGACCAAGACCTTTGAAAGGCTGGTCACCCACTTTTATTGGCCCCGGATGTGCAAGAGTTCAGATACGTATTGTAGGACCTGTGAGACTTGCCAGGCAAGTGGGAAGAGTGGGGGGAAGATCAAAGCCCCACTCCAACCCTTCCCAGTTGTTAGCACCCCATTCGAGCGAGTGGGCATTGACATTGTGGGGCCTCTGGACCCCAAGACAGCCATGGGCAACAGGTACATCCTGGTCTTGGTGGACCATGCCACCCGGTACCCTGAAGCCATCCCGCTCAGGACAGTGACGGCCCCCGTGGTGGGACGTGCACTGATGGGGATCTTCTCCCGTGTGGGGTTCCCCAGAGAGGTGGTGAGCGACAGGGGGACCAACTTCATCTCCCAGTATATGAAGTCTCTGTGGAAGGAGTGTGGGGTGACTTACAAGTTCACCACTCCTTACCACCCCCAGGGTAACGGTCTGGTTGAGAGATTCAACCGGACCTTGAAGGGCATGATCATGGGCCTAGAGGAGCCCCTGAGGCGTAAGTGGGACGTCCTCTTGCCATGCCTGTTGTTTGCATACTGTGAAGTGCCACAGAAGTCCTTAGGGTTCAGCCCCTTTGAACTGCTCTATGGCCATCCGGTAAGAGGGCCTCTGAGTTTGGTCAAGGAAGGCTGGGAGCAATCTCCTAGGAAACCTCCCCAGGATGTGTTTAGCTACATCCTGGCCTTCAGGAACCAAACTCGGCGTTTCAGAAACATTGCTGAGGCAAATCTGGAAGCCAGCCAGGAGGAGATGAAACGTTGGCACGACCAGAATGACACTCTGGTCGAGTTTCAACCTGGTCAAAAGGTTTGGATACTGGCCCCAGTGGAGCCCTGTGCGCTCCAAGATAAGTGGACCGGTCCATTTGAGGTGGTGGAGCAAAAAAGTCAAGTTACCTATTTGGTGGACTTTAAATCTCCCAGGAACCCCCTGCGGGTCCTGCATGTGAATCGCCTAAAGCCCCACTTTGCGAGGTCTGAAGTGGGCATGCTTCTTGCCACAGATGCAGGGATGGAGGAGGAGAGTGTGCCTCTTCCTGACCTCCTGTGTGCAGGAGAGAAGGATGGGTCAGTGGAGGGTGTGGTCCTCTCCACCACACTGACCCCAGAACAGCAGAGAGATTGCCACCAGCTGTTGGGGCAATTCCCAGATGTTTTTTCCCTGGTATCTGGTGTCACTGACTGGTGCGTCCATGAGGTAGACACCGGGGACAGTCCTCCTGTCAAGCACAAGGCTTACAGGGTGACCGACAGGGTAAGGGCCTGCATTAAGGAGGAGGTCTCCAAAATGTTTGCCCTGGGGGTGATTGAGTCCTCTAGCAGCCCTTGGTCCAGCCCCGTGGTCTTGGTACCAAAGGCTGCAGCGCCTGGTGACACTCCAGAACTTAGGTTCTGTGTGTGGACTACCGAGTTCTCAATTCGGTCACGAGGACCGACGCGCACCCCATCCCCAGAGCTGATGAGCTCATAGATCGGTTGGGGGCTGCCCGGTACCTCAGCACGTTTGATCTAACGTCTGAGTACTGGCAGATCGCCTTAACTGATGGGGCAAAGGAGAGGTCCGTATTCTCCACCCCAGATGGGCACTACCAGTTCCGTGTGATGCCCTTTGGGATGAAGAATGCCCCTGCCACCTTTCAGAGGTTGAAGGGGGATGGGAGCACACTGCTACCTCCCAGCACAGTTCGCCCCTTTGCATCCTGGTACATGCAGTTCAATTTAAATGCTTACTTGAAATTTTGCAGAGTGTCTCACCAAAGTTGGTGCAGGTTAGTTCTGTTAATCTCTAGACACATGTGTTTCTGGATTTCATCCTTCTTCAGTAGAGATAAAACGAAATTCTTCTGGGGTTTGCTGAGAAAGCTGCCACAATCCTCTCAGGTCTCTGTACCTCTCCCTGGCGCACAGGTGCCTCCCATGAGCTCTTCAGCCCAATGGCTCAAGGGAGCCTTTTTGAAACAGAAGGGGGATGGGAGCACACTGCTACCTCCCAGCACAGTTCGCCCCTTTGCATCCTGGTACATGCACTTAAATTTAAATGCTTACTTGAAATTTTGCAGAGTGTCTCACCAAGGTTGGTGCAGGTTAGTGCTGTTTATCTCTAGACACATGTGTTTCTGGATTTCATCCTTCTTCAGTAGAGATAAAACGAAATTCTTCTGGGGTTTGCTGAGAAAGCTGCCACAATCCTCTCCGGTCTCTGTACCTCTCCCTGGCGCACAGGTACCTCCCATGAGCTCGTCAGCCCAATGGCTCAAGGGAGCCTTTTTGAAACAGAAGGGGGATGGGAGCACACTGCTACCTCCCAGCACAGTTCGCCCCTTTGCATCCTGGTACATGCAGTTCAATTTAAATGCTTACTTGAAATTTTGCAGAGTGTCTCACCAAAGTTGGTGCAGGTTAGTGCTGTTAATCTCTAGACACATGTGTTTCTGGATTTCATCCTTCTTCAGTAGAGATAAAACGAAATTCTTCTGGGGTTTGCTGAGAAAGCTGCCACAATCCTCTCAGGTCTCTGTACCTCTCTCTCGCGCACAGGTACCTCCCATGAGCTCGTCAGCCCAATGGCTCAAGGGAGCCTTTTTGAAACAGAAGGGGGATGGGAGCACACTGCTACCTCCCAGCACAGTTCGCCCCTTTGCATCCTGGTACATGCAGTTCAATTTAAATGCTTACTTGAAATTTTGCAGAGTGTCTCACCAAAGTTGGTGCAGGTTAGTGCTGTTAATCTCTAGACACATGTGTTTCTGGATTTCATCCTTCTTCAGTAGAGATAAAACGAAATTCTTCTGGGGTTTGCTGAGAAAGCTGCCACAATCCTCTCAGGTCTCTGTACCTCTCCCTGGCGCACAGGTGCCTCCCATGAGCTCGTCAGCCCAATGGCTCAAGGGAGCCTTTTTGAAACAGAAGGGGGATGGGAGCACACTGCTACCTCCCAGCACAGTTCGCCCCTTTGCATCCTGGTACATGCAGTTCAATTTAAATGCTTACTTGAAATTTTGCAGAGTGTCTCACCAAAGTTGGAGCAGGTTAGTGCTGTTAATCTCTAGACACATGTGTTTCTGGATTTCATCCTTCTTCAGTAGAGATAAAACGAAATTCTTCTGGGGTTTGCTGAGAAAGCTGCCATAATCCTCTCAGGTCTCTGTACCTCTCCCTGGCGCACAGGTGCCTCCCATGAGCTCGTCAGCCCAATGGCTCAAGGGAGCCTTTTTGAAACAGAAGGGGGATGGGAGCACACTGCTACCTCCCAGCACAGTTCGCCCCTTTGCATCCTGGTACATGCAGTTCAATTTAAATGCTTACTTGAAATTTTGCAGAGTGTCTCACCAAAGTTGGTGCAGGTTAGTGCTGTTAATCTCTAGACACATGTGTTTCTGGATTTCATCCTTCTTCAGTAGAGATAAAACGAAATTCTTCTGGGGTTTGCTGAGAAAGCTGCCACAATCCTCTCAGGTCTCTGTTCCTCTCCCTGGCGCACAGGTGCCTCCCATGAGCTCGTCAGCCCAATGGCCCAAGGGAGCCTTTTTGAAACAGAAGGGGGATGGGAGCACACAATATTTTTTGGCAGCCTACGCAGCAACCCTACACACACACCTACTCCCTGCTGACGAGAGGCAACTACCTCGAAACACGTGTCCAGGGATGGCTAACGCGACACTCATTTTCATTTTAAACTTTTGGCATAGGCGTACCCGCCGACGCTACTTCATGGACCACAATTCTTTGGGGTAACACGCTGGTAGGACTAGCAGAGTGCGGCCAATCGGATTTTTGTTTATATTCAGGCTCCCTTGAGCCGGTGGGGCTGACGAGCCCATGGCTACGCACCTGCGCACCTTGAGTGGTACTTTACCTGAGAATATTTTTTGGCAGCCTACGCAGCAACCCTACACACACACCTACTCCTTCCTGACGAGAGGCAACTACCTCGAACAGAGGTGGAGTGCGATCGAGCGAGAGGCATTTGCTGTGGTCTGGGCGCTGAAGAAGCTGAGATCATACCTGTTTGGGACTCACTTCCGGGTTCAGACCGACCACAGGCCCCTCAGGTGGTTAATGCAGATGAGGGGTGAGAATCCCAAGTTGTTAAGGTGGTCCATTTCCCTACAGGGTATGGACTTTACGGTGGAACACCGCCCTTGTACAGAACACGCCAATGCTGATGGTCTGTCCAGATTTTTCCGCCTTAGTGATGAGAACCTCCCAGGGGATGGGTAGTTCTCCCCACATTTCAGCTGGAGGGGACGTGTGTTAGACCTGGCACCATTGGCGTGAGTCTCCCTTCCATTTTTTCGCTGTGTCTCCTCTGTTTTTGCTGGTTATAGATGCTCTGGGCGCTGTGCCACTGCCATTCAGTGCCACAGCGCGAATGCTCCCTTTGTAAAGATGACATATGAATTGGTACATCCATGATTGGCTTATTTGGTTTACCTGTTAGTCCCTAGTAGCGTGGCCTGTGTGTGCCCAGGGCTGGTAAACCGAATGCTGCTGGTGGGCCTGCAGCACTGGTTTGTGCCACCCACAGAAGCAGCTTGTAAAGTATGTCTCAGACCTGCCACTGCAGTGTCTGCGTGCAGTCCAGAACTGCCATCTTGGCTGTGAAGTGCACCCACTTCCCAGCCCCTAAACCTTCCCTTGGCATCCTGTAAGTCCCCCTTATGATAGGGCGCATTGTATGTGTAAGGTAGGACATGCCCTGATGTATGTAGCATGTCCTAGTAGTGAATTACACCCCATTTCGTTCTTCACTACTGTAAGGCTACCTGTTCTCCATAGGCCAGAATGGGAGGTCTGGGCTATTACATTCTATAGTCCTAACTGACCCACAGAACATGGTAGAAAAACGAATCTAGTATGCCTGAGCTCAGAATATTAAAATACATCTTTTAGTAAAGGTTATTTTTATATTCTGTGTTTGAAACTACCACTTTTAGAGTATAGGTACTTTCTTGCCTAAGCCTTCCAGTTTGCTCTGCTATGATGTGAATTGGCTGTCTGGTTTTGGAGGGACAGGGCAGGCTGAGTCAGACCTGGGTTGAATAGAGCGACCTGCCTTGGTGTGAGGGGAGGGGTAGCTCCTGCACTTTAATAGGACTGTGCCTGGCAAGGTGACTGCTGGCTCCACCTCCCACTGTGCGTCTGAGGCAGACCCCCTCTTTCTGAAAGGAAGGATGCAGCCTGATCAACAAAGTGCTCCAGGGCTGGGAAGAACTGGTTCTGGCTGGGTTCAGAGACTTGGGACCCCTAAGAACAAAGACTTTGGGGGTATAAATATTTGTGCACAAACCCCTACAATTTGTATTGCTCCTGGATAACAAGAAGAACCTCTGTCCGTGGGACTACAAGAATCTGCAGGAGAAGGACTGTCCTTGTGCTTGTGTGCTGTTTCTGGGACTGGCCTGCAGCTGTTACTACTGGACTTCAAGAAGAGGAAAAGAACTTTGATTGGACTTTTATTTTTGTGCTATAGCAATCCCCAAGGGCTAGGAGAGAGCTAGCCTCCTGCTGGAGTCTCAGGCACATCAGACTCCACCATCAGCCTCCTGTTTCCTCCCAGCGAGGATTACTATCTGCAGGTGAGGCTCCTATGTGTTCCAGGGCCTCTAGTTCTACTGCTGAGAAGAGAGCGCTGAAAATTGTTGCTAACCTCCGTTAGCGAGCCGCTGCAGCTGGTGAGCGTGAGAAAAATCGTCGCTCCGCTGTCGCCGAGTGCTCGCTAACCCCGAAGATCGTCGCAGCACCTGTCTGCGGGCCTGAAAACGCCCGCTATCCGAAGATCGTCGCAGCACCTGTCTGCGGGCCTGAAAACGCCCGCTATCTGGAAATCATCGCAACCGGATCATCGCAGCACGGACGCCGAGCGTTCGCCGTTTTACCCGCACCGAATCCGGATCGTCGCTTCCTCGCGGAGCGCCATCTTTGTCAACGCAGCAAGATCGCACACGCAACAGGCTCGGAGCATCATCCTCCCTTCGCGGTAAGGATTTCATCGCATCACCGGCTTAGCGTGAGGAAGTTTGTCGCTTTGTCCTGCCCGCAACCCAGCGCATCATCCTCCCTTGCGGTAAGGATTCAACGCATCGCTGGTTAGCGTGAGGGAATTTATCGCTACAATGCCTTAGCGACATTTTTGTTGCTTTGCTCCAGGAACCAGATACTTTGTGAGTAAAAGGGTCGCAGAGTCCCCTGCCTTGAACTAAACATCATTTTGCGCATCCTGAACTATTTTTCCTTGCAGCATTTCTAAAGTAATTATATTTTTATAGTATTGTGGATTTTTACTGTTATTGGTCTTGTGATTAAGTCTATATAAAAATACCTATTTTTTATAACTACTTGAGTGGTGTCCATTTGTAGTGTTCCTCATTATATTACTGTGTATGGTCATAAATGCTTCACACACTGCCTCTGAGATAAGCCTAGCTGCTCGTGCTACGTTACCACATGGTTGAGCAGGGGTTGTCAAAGGGTGTAGGCTGCTTACTCTGACTTAGGAAGAAGGGTCCCTACTTGGACAGTGGCCAGCCATTGCCAACTAGAGACCCCCATTTCTAACAAACGTGCATCATGCTGATACAATATGATTCACACTGTTTCTTTTAGGAAGTGGCACAATATGGTTAAAAAAGAAGGTACTGTAGGGAACAGAGGAAATAGTGTACATGCAGCAAGTGAAAAAGCAATTGGTATCAAGTATTCACACTTCTAATGACACTGCCTTTGTGTGCCACCTTGTTTTGGAATGGGTCATACGGCATCGGGCCTCCTCTGTTCAGTTTGATTAGAGTGGTGTTCATGGTATGATGTATTTCCTCTAAATTGTGTACTGACAGATTTTCTATGCACCTGTAATCCTTGCACTGCAGCGAGGTAAGTTTTTTTTCTTTGGAATAAGCAGGAGGATGAAACTTGCTCTCAAATCCTGAAGGCGTCCGTTTCAAAACTGCGGTAATAGGTAAGAGAAAAGGCAGGACACACACTCAAATCAACTCAAAATGATGCCTTGTATCTTTTTCAAATTAATAATATTAATAATAATAATAATAATAATAATAACAATAATAATTCATATAATTAAAAAACCTTAAAGAAAATCTTCAAAATGCCCTTGATATCTTGATGTTGTCACTGCATAGTTACATAATGTTACACATCGGAAACACTCCTTATGTCAAAAATTAAAAATCAATAAATATAGATGTAGGTAAACTGCAATGTAGAAGGTGTACAGATGTTGTAAGTGCATCACACCAAAAACGGCAAAGCACATTTCTTGACACCAACTCCACAAACACTTTGCCGCTGGCCTGCTACAATGGATTCCCCTGACCAGAATCCTTTTCTTTTATTCAGGCGATAAAGAAAAGAACCAATGACAATTGTGATGGACTCTGAAGAACATATTCATTTTGTGACATTTCTATATTTACAAGTTAAGCTGTTACTCAAACTCGTCAAAAGTTTTGCTTAACTTTGCCATGCCACAATCTTGCTTCCATGTAGCGTGTCTACCTGCAATACCATTTTACACCACCAACTGGCTTGGGCGAAGACCTGCCACAGATAGACTCTGGATGCGCATAACAAATCGTCGTGATGGCACTAGAAAAATGTTCACAGAAAATCAAATTTGTACTGTTATCTCCTTCAGGGACTATCTTGCCAGAATACTAACAATTCCAGCGCATTCTCTCTCTTGCCACATCATTCCCTCGACGAGAAACATTTTCAAACATATCCTGTTGGATACTGCAGTCAGCATTGCTTGTCAGAAAGAGACAAGCATCACAAGTCAAAGGAGCGGCACAAAAAATAACACCTTCATTTTACTGCTTAGAATGACTTTGTAAAACGACACAAGACACTATCAATAAAGGGGCAGATTTACAAGGACTGGCGCATCCCTGCATATCAGCAGGGATGCGCCAGGCAAGATGCGTCACGCAAGTTTACCCTTACGCCACCACAGATGCGCCGCATTTACAATGCGGCGCATCCTGGCGCAAGTATAAACAGATGCGTGACGCATCTGATGGAGTAAGGGCGGCGCATTGCTGGAGTCATGTCGCAAGAGCGACGCAACTCTAGCAATGCTCAGGGGCTACCCATATCTAACATGCTGCGTCACGCCTTACGCCTGTTTTAAGCAGGCGCAGGGTTTTGACGCAGCAGCATCGGAAAAGTGACTCAGGGAAATCTTGTAGATTCACAGCGTCACTTTTCCGAGGCTTTTTCCGACGGAACGCCCACCCTGCATACATTAAACCTGACGCAATTTTAAAATGGCGCAGGGCTTTACAACGTGACGCATCTCCCTAAATGCGTCACGTTGTAAATAAGGCGCAACATGGCGCATGGTTTACGCCGCCGCTGTGTCACAGAAGTGACGCAACAGCGGCGTAAATGTGTCGCAAGGGGCTTGTAAATCTGCCCCATAAATCTCTGAATAATGGGGTTGGAAGAGTTGGGTTAACATCTCTGGGGCAGATTTATGACGACTGGCGCATCCCTGCATATCAGCAGGGATGCGCCAGTTATTATGCGCCACAGCTGCGCCACCATGGATGCGCCGCATTTATATTGCGGCGCACCATGGGGCAAAAACAGCACAGATGCGTGACGCATCTGTGCCGAAAAGTGGCGCATTGCTGGAGTTGCGTCGCAAGCGCGACGCAGCTCCAGCAATGATCTGGGGGGCCCTATCTGTACAATGCTGCGTCAATCCTTACGCCTGCTTCAAGCAGGCGCAGGGTTTTGACGCAGCATGGGCCTAAAAGTGACTGAGTGAAATCTTGTAGATTTCACTCAGCCACTTTTAGGAGGCGTTCCTGCGCCGGAACGCCCCCACCTGCCCTGGAACGCCTACATGTGGTGCAGGGCTTTACAACGTGACGCATCTGGGAGATGCGTCACGTTTGTAAATACCCCGCACCATGGCGCAGGATTTGCGCCGCTGCTGCGTCACAAAAGTGACGCAACGGCGGCGTAAATGAGGCGCAAGTGCAACATAAATCTGCCCCTCTGTTTTCTCTATGTGAAGCTTTCAGTGCATATTTTTGCAAGATGAATGGTTAAAACAGTTACCATTTCCATGGAGTAATAGAATCACAATTGTCATGCAATGTTTTGTCTTTTCTCTAAGTTTAATTAATTTTTCTTTTTCAGTTTTACTAGAATTATTCATGCTGATAAATAGAGATAAACAGATGGGGCCCGTTTCACAAAATATATTTGGTGAATAAGTGAAATTTCCTTCGATTTACACGTGGATTCCCAGGAGTACGTCAGACCTAATCATGGAAAAAGGATGGGTGAATCGAGCTCTTTTGTTGCACAGAAATTCAGAGTGTAGTAAAGCACTGTGCACTGTTCACCGACCTTTGTCTGCTGTGAATAGTTGTGGGTACTCCATATGAAATGTTAATTCCTACAATTCTGATTTGTGAATATTACTCTATTTTAATTTCTCTCATTTTTTTTTTTTTTTTTTAAACAGACTTTATTAGGTCACAGAACAAAATGCAGTCAATCTTAATTTCTCCCATTTCATTATCTCCCCCCTTTCAATTCAGGTAAGTGTGTTCCTCATATATGCTAAAAGCTTTCCTTAGACAAAGTTTATTTATTCATAAAAAACTTACTTTTAAGAATCAAATAACGCTTTTCGGACGGTATACTCACTAATAGATGTGTAAGTTACTAGCATGAAGCAGACCTGTGGATCCATTGTTCACTACAGGTACACGATTGTCAGTTACAGTCTTGAGCTGGAGCAGTGGTGTGAAAGAAGTGTCCTGCAGGAACCGAACACCATATTAAAGACGAGACTGAAGGTAACTGCACTAATGTATGATTTCCATTTACGGATGTCATTAGAAAATCTTTTCTAAGGGAAACGTGTTTAATTCTGCAGTCACTTAAAAAATACAGGTTCTCCAACTCAGTGCTCACTCAAAGGGCAGTGTCAACGGAAAAACCTTGCAAAGGTATTTGGCAAAAATACACACGAAACTCAACATTCTTCTGTGCAGAGTTTAACAGGAAAAATATACATCAAGTTAAAGTATTTAAAGTATGTGAGCAATCCAAGAGCCTCACGAGACAGCAAAGGATGAAAACATACTCGGGTTTCGGTATGTAGAACAAAACTAATGTTTAGGTCTGCGATTGGCCAAGTCGTTTTGATAAGTATAAGTATAAGTATAAAGATGCTTATTAAGTGCTCGAATACCGAGGCATCTTGGCGCTAGTGTGTGTAAGTGAGGCAAAATGATAGACTGATAGCTACTCAAGGTTAAACAGCCGGAATTTCAGGGCTTTCCTGAAGGAGGAGAGATTCGGCTGAAGTCGCAGGGCGACTGGTAGTTTGTTCCACAGTTGGATTGCACAGCTAGAAAATGAGCGGCCGCCCCATCCAGCCCGTCTGTGTCTGGAGGTACGGATAAGGCCAAGATTGGCCGATCGAAGGTCTCGCGGGGGGGTATAGAGCCTGAACCTATCCTGACAATCCACAGAGCCACCGCCATATCGTGCCTTGTGCACCAGGCAGAGTGCCTTAAACTCGATTCTCTGCTGAACAGGGCGCCAATGTAATGACCTTCTTCCCTTGGATGTAGGGTGGCCTTTGGGAAGATTTAAAATAACACGAACAGCAGCATTCTACAATGATTGAATTTCACTGACCTGATGCTTATCAATGCCCAGGAACATCGCATTACAATAATCTAGTCTGGACATAAAGAGGGCGGCCATTACCGTCTTCTGAAGTGCCCGGGGAATCAAGGGGAGGATTTTACGCAGGGCCTTAAGTAGGAAAAAGCAGGCTGAGGTTAAACTGTTCACCTGAGCTGACATGTTCAATTTATCTTCAAAAATCACACCGAGGTTCCTGACCTTTCTTATTGGTAGAGGACAATCTATATATATACACAATATACTTACCTATTAGGGCATTCAGCCAGTGCTCTTCATTCACTGGTCAGTTGTTGCGTACTTCACATTTAATTTTATTTTCACCTAGTACCGCAAAGGGCATGGGGCAATGGGGCAGCCCACTTCAGCCATCGGCTAACTTCTTGGTGGGTGACATCATTCTGCTCTTTCAGAAGGAGCGAAGAGCCACACACCAAGTTGTTCTTTTTAGTAACAGGGACATGTATGGCAATGAGTGGTTTCGGAGATCATATATTGACAACAGTCGAGCAGCTCCACCAACACAAACATTTGACAAAGCAAAACAAGCATTGACAAAACCAAAATGCACAGTCCACGCCCAACCTATTGGCTTTGCCAATGTTTGTTAGATGTCAGTGGCTAAAAATACAAAGAGATTTTGTGATGGCAAAGCTGGTGCAGCGCATATGATTAGGCTTCATTATTGCAGGAAATCAATTTGCACTGTACTTAAGTGAAATGTGGGTGTTTCAAATGTAGTAGTGACTTGAAGTTTCAACAGTGCAACTATTTGCGGGTCACAAGACAAATAGGGTGGTTACGGGGTGTTTCTCACTACTGCAAAGCCTACCTCTTCCACAAGAAAACATTGGAATTACCTTATTACATTTTATAAGTGCAATTTCCAAATGGGAACAGGTAACCCCTTTATGTTTCTTGTTTATGTCGGCCTTTCCGACATGGAACTGATGTCAGAAAATGTCTTTGGGTGGCCCCTAGCATGGCCACCCAAAGACACTCAATGGGAGCTTGTGCTGTGGGTGGTTCCACCTGCTGCACAAGCTCCCATAGAAAAATGGAAGTCTCTGCAAATCCCTGCACCTCACAGTGCCTGCCACATGCTGCAGGGATTTTCAAGGGGGCACCATAGGTGTCCCCCAGGGCCACAACTGGAGGCCGTGGAGGATGGGGAGGGTCCGTCGGAGGCAACTCTGACCAACATCAGATGTATCTTCATTAACATAGGACAAAACTTCACAATCAATAGAAGTTCTGACAGCAATATTGTTAAGAGGGGCACTCACAACCATCATTTTGCACACCCTGGGCCTGATCACAAAAGTAAACTTACACTTTTGTGTAAGTTTGGGATTGTTTGGTAGTATCTTTACAAGTGTGGAGTCTCTGCACATAAAAAGATAGGACTGTGCTTTATTTTCATGTGCAGCGACTCTGCAATCGTAAAGATATTACCCGTAAATTCCTTTCTGAATACCAAATAATTGTACATTCACACAGAAGTATAAGTTTACCTTTGTGAATCAGGTCCTCACTTTGGAGTGTATAGCTATCGCCATCCAGATTGATCTGAACACCTAAACCTAGATATAAATATTCCAAATGTTGGTCCAAATTGTTTTCTAATGCCAACTCAAATTTCTTTTGACCTTCATTTTGTGGAGTCTGAATTGGTGTCCTTAGCAAAAGCTGATGATCATAACCTTGATAACCGAATAAAAAGAAAATAAGAAATATTATATATAAATATTACACAAAGGAAACATATATATTGATAAGATCTGGTTATTCTTTTTTGATAAAAACATGTGTAACCTGTCAAATCAAAGTACGGTCGACACACCCTACAAAATATTGTGATAACCGTTAACTTTGTGACAATACAGCACTCAGAGACAGCATCTACCACAATCATGGTCTAATAGAAAGAGATACAAGTGACAATTGTATAAAAGTATCGCACTGTGCATTTCTGTAGAGAATTGGATTATTAGTTGTGCTGGATGTGAGGTCTGCACAAGTAATAAGGCCATAACTTTTTCTTACTGAGAACCAAGTACCCCATTGCAGCGCTTGACTCTCAGGCTTGCAAAGCAGAGCCAACCAAGGCCTATGCAAGGGAGGTGGTGTGGGTTAATAATCACCCTTCACTGGCAAGCAATAATAGCACTCAATAAATGATTGTTCAGTCTGTGCTTTTGATGGAGCAGGGTTTTTCCTTTAAAACCGAATACCTGTTTCATTTTCATGTTATAATTAAAAGTACTACTGATTAATTAATAACTACTAAAAGTTTGTCGAGTCTGGTTTAATCAATCTTATTAACAGAAGAATTACACGTGGGAACGCTATTGCATGGCTAAATTAATAAATGAAACAAGTTGGTGAGCAAATTGACGAAATAGATGTTGCTTATGTGATGTTATTGTGTTTTGCGCTTATAATTAATATGCATTAATGGCTTTTGATGTTGCAAATGGCTAGATAAATACATACACATAAAGGTATTTGCCGGGGAATAACACTGTATAATCATTTCCGTGCAGTAATTCTGTTTTATGTCTTATTTCACTTAAGTTGACCAATGTGGCCTACCAAAAGATGGCTGCCACCCTCAGCCTGCATTCGAGTTGATGGAAATTTTTGCAAGAAGGCTTCGCGCTGCCTGTGACCTTGCCCTCTTTACGAACTGAAAAGCCATGATCATGACGACAAACCCAGGAGTGATGCCAAGTGCCCCTGAACATAAAATTTGTTGCTAAATAAAATACTGACTTTATGAACTTATAATGATCCCACAAATGGGATACAATTTATCTAGAAGAGACATCCGTAAAAGTAACGAATTAGTTGTGGACCCCTTATTTTCTATTCATTGTTTGAGACGATCAATGTGTGTGAAAATGATCGAAAGTATCCCAATGTACCAAGACGACATATTTCCGCCATTCACCTGTTTTGTACGATATGATTGTTACATTTTGGAATGTAATTTTAGTATAAATATTAGTAGACTAGAGAGGTCTAGCGCCACTTCTTCCCGAACTGATGATCTGAGGTCCCGATGCTGACGGAGAGGATGGTGACTCTACATGACGGCTAGAAATTTTGATTGTCTTTGCTGAGGACCGGTTCTGACTTAGGATCTGACTTTTAGCCAGAATAGTTAAATATGAGAGAAATGAATTTGCATTTAATTGGCTTTTCTTACAATTTAGATAAACAAATATTCTGTTTGAATCTCTGTGTCGGGTGGTTATTTTATTGCCATGTTTATTGAATTTATTTGCATGTTTTCACCAGATCTATAGCAAATAGTTGATGCCATTGACCTCAGGGTACATGCAGATTGGTTAGGTATCTGAAAGTGTTTCCCCTTATACATGGCACGGATAGAGTGGTAGGATGAATGTTGGTCTAATGGGCCCCACCAGCATGTGATTTGTGTGTGCGTGTATGACTGTGAGATCACTCCGTCTGTGGAAGTAGAGGGGATTCGGAAGCTCCGATCTGCACCAGTTTCTTGGTAGCAGAATGATGGTTAACTATTGTCTTGGTCTGGTGAATTTGCGTGTATATAGGCTTGTTGATTATTGATTGATATTCGTACTAACACTGTATGTCGAAGTTGTATTGAGTTTTATGTGGTGTGTACAGCTTCTGGGATGTAGGGAGTCGGTGACAGTTCCGTAGTAGAGCAGAGGGAGTGCTGCTCTCGGAAAAAGGCGGGATTGTTGACCCTGTATGTAGACAGGGGAAAACGTGTGACAATTGAAGTTGCGCATCGCATTGTCTGGGTACAATGAGGCAGCATCGCCGTGTGTTGCCATTAGACACGTATTTTCTGTGTGAGAGAAGTGTATATGATAGCGAAGGTTATCTGTGAAGTTCTGGTCTTAGGTCTCAGGGATCCGTATGGCATTCCGTTAAAGCTTATCACTAGAAAGGTAATAGGTATTCTCTGAGCTTGTTAGAAGGACAGAGCAGAGGTAAGCGCTGCTTTGTTAACGTGTGTTATAATTCTGTAGTTGGACAGACTGTTCGCTGTTCTCGGGAAAGACAGAATTCTGTGTGAATGTACTACATTTTCTGGTGTGAAAGTGCGTGAATGAGAAGGCATTCTGGTTAATTGTGAAACTCTTTGGAGCATTCCGGAGAAAACAGTTAATTGGTGCTTGTTAGAAGGGTAGAGTAGAGGAATGTGCTACTATATCAACGGAAGTAACGATTCTGTAGTAGGGCAGAGGTAAGCGCTGCTCTCGGGAAAGGCAGAATTCTCGTGGGAAAGGTCTTTTGCTGTTCTGTGGCTAGCGAAGCAGACAATGGAGATGTTTGTATGTTGTAACTAACAGACTCGTAGAAGTTGAAACAAAGTCTACCGAGTAGTTTTGTAAAGGAGAGAGACAGGAGACAGGAGCAGAAGCTGCTGCAGCGACTGCTGACGTCAGGGAGACCGCGCTGTGATTGGACAGTGGGTTGGAACAGTGGAAGCACGGTGATTGGTGTGCTAGTGTACGCCGCGTAAGGATTGGGAGACATACAGGGTGACGTAGACGCTCCAGGATTGGTGCGTTGGTGTGAGTCGCGCTGGGATTCGTGGATTGAGTTAGTGACGTAAACGCTCCAGGATTGGTGCATTGGTGTGAGTCGCACTGCAATTGGACAGGGGATCGTACAGTTGTAGAAAGACAAAAGGGTTGCGGAAAATAAGAAAATGTATTACCACGCTGAGGGAAAGAAAAATAAATCCTTGCTTAGTAAGGTTAAGAACTGGCTTGACAAGGATAAGGATATAGTGACTAGGGAAGGACAGTTACTTCCCCCGATAAGAACCCCCGCATCCTTCATGGTTGCAAAGTATGGGTATCATACCTGTATTTGGTTAGATAACTGGGTGAAGTATACCAAAGAGGATGGAGTTTTAGCCTTCCCAGAACATGGTTCATTTAATCTGGCCATACTGAGGAACTTACAGGAACGGATGATGAGTCTAGAGCCTCGGCCTAGGCCGACGCAGTTTGAGGCATTGACTGAATGGGAAGATGAAATGCATGAACGAGAAAAGCAGAGGGGTGGGGGAAGTTACAGGTATATGTTCGGGCAAAAGTATGATCGCGAAACCCATCATGACCGGATGAGACGATGGCGTGATGCCAGTATGACTGAGGGATTATGTCCTGTAAGAACAGCAGAGGAGACGGAAGGGAGAAAGTGTTCAGAGAAAGAACATAATGTAGAAATAAGAAGGTATGGGGCGAATGAGTCTGATGATGATGTCTTAGAGGACATGCTCTACAAAAGACCACCCCCGTATAGACGAGAACCAGAGGTAGGAACAGCAGTGACCCCAATGAGAGACACCCTGCGAATTATGAAGACAGAGGGTACCACCCCTGGGTTGAAAAGCGGTTGTTCTCTGTCGGAAAGAGAAAGAGAGAGAGAAAGAGAGAGAGAAAGAGAGAGAGAGAGAGAGAGAGAGAGAAAGAGAGAGAGAGAGAGAGAGAGAAAGAGAGAGAGAATGAAAGGGAGAATGAAGTTGAGGATGAAAATACCAGAGAACTAGCAAGGACTACCTTTGAATTGACAGAGAAAATCAGGGAACTGACTAAGAATCTTGAGGCAGTTACGGTGCCTGTGACAATAGGTCCGGTTATGCCGATTTTCGACAAGCAGAGGATGGGTGAAAGTGGTTTGACAGTACAATATGTGGGCAATAGATTGATTGTTCCTCCGGAGCAGGCAGAAATGAGAGCAGGAGAAACACAGTGGAGAACGGGAGAAAATCAGTGGAGACATACCATATGTGGAGGAGAATTGAGTGTGCAGACTAACTCAAGTTTGACTTCTGGATGTATGGAAGGGAACAGAGGATCGATCTTAGAACCACAAAGAGTGACAGAACCAGGGGGTGCAGAAAAATCTGTGGGAATAACTGCTGAAGATTTGAATGATTGGCTGAAGGCTTTGCAGAGGAAAGAAAAAGAATCCCATGGAATTGATGTAGCTAGGCTACGTATGGAAATGGAGGAGATGATTGTAGGAACAATCCCTACAGAAACGCTGAAAAATTATCAGGAAGGGGAGATCCTATTCTTGTGCAAAAGTATCACATGGAGAGCAAAGAACATACATGACATGTTGAAAGGAATAGCCAGTGAATTGGGAATTGACATGGACAAGGTTAAAGCATTACAAAAGACTTACCGAGTAGATTTTACAGATAAGGACATTGAGAATCTGAACAACGCAGGCCGAACAGGACAGATCAAGGAGATGATTGCTTTGCTGAGGAAATGGGGAGATGTAGAAAGATGGAAAGACAGATGGTACAGAAAGCGAGAGGATGGGGCAGATAGAACTTACTCGACATTCCCTCTGAAAGAAAAAGAGAAAGCAGTGACAGCTTACCCCATGAGAGAGATTCCAGGAGGTGGGTATGTACATGTCCCATGGACCAGACAGGATATTTTGTCATTTACAAATGATTTCCCTCGACTAAGGGAGAAGCCCGTCGAGTGGTATAGACAGGTCGACAGATTTGTGAAGTTGTCAAAAGTGCTGTGGATCGACCTGAATAGTCTGTTTGATATAATTGTACCAGCAGACCTGTGGGCAGAATGTAAAATGGTCAAAGACTGGCCCACTAAAGAATACCCAAGAGATCCAAAGACAGGAGCTCCAGATCCGGAGGTCATGAAAAAGTACAAACAGGTTATGGCCTTCTTGAAAAATAAGGTACCCCCCAAGGAAACGGACTGGGTTAAAATAGATCGAACACATCAAGAATTGAAGGAATCAGTCCATGCATATTATGAAAGACTAATACTGGCTTTCAAACAGTTTAGTGGAGATGAACATCTGGGTGACAAGGACCTGAGCCATTTTGTATATAGATTTGTGTATGGCTTGCGGCCTGAAATCAGTGAAATGATAAGGCAGCATACTGTAGATTGGCAGAGCAAAAAGATTGATGAGATCCTGAGACATGCAAAATACTTCAGTGATGAGATTGAGGCAAAGCAAAGGAAACTGAAAGAAAAGGCAATGTGGGCACAAGTGAAAGTTGCAGAAAGACAGGAAGCTCAGTTGGTTGAACAAGCAAATAACCCAGGAAATAAACCCAGGTTTGGTGCAGGAAAAGGAAAAGGAAATATTGAGGAAGCCAAGAAGAAATTTCCATGCCACAACTGTGGAAAATTAGGGCACTGGAAATCCGAGTGTAAGAATCCACCGTCTACTAATGATGACCATCCATCATTGAATTCACAGGTGCAGAGTGAGGGGTGTGGTCAGCATCAGCAACAGCAGAAGGCTGTTAAGCAGCAGAATCAGGTGCCAAAACCACCCTTGCCACAAAGAAGAGGATCCCAGAAGTACAGCCAAGAGTCGGGGTTCTACGATGAAGAGCAGGTAATCAAGCCAAAACGCACAAGCGCTGTATCTCAATATTGGCTGAAAAATGAGGGAAGTGATTCTGAGGGAGATTTCTGACGGTGCCGAAGAGAGGAGGAGGAGTGCGTACTTGGCGCAACTCTAGAAATAGACCAGGCTGGACCTTTTGTAGATGGAAAAATCAATGGTGAAAGTGTTACTTTTCTAGTTGACACAGGAGCTACGAGATCAACTGTCAGGTCAGCTGATATAAAGAATCTTCCTCTCTCGGATGAAGCAATCCAAGTAGTTGGTGTGTCCAACACACAGATTAAAACCCTTCTTACTGAACCAGTAAGGGTTAAAATAGGGAAATTTTCAGACATGCACCGATTTGTGGTGTGTGACACTAGTCCTGTGAACTTGCGAGGCAGGGACCTGCTGTGCAAGATGAATTGCACTATTTTCTGTACTCCAGATGAAATAACCTTTGAAACACCAGATGAGGATGTCCTATACAGAATGACCATGGATAACAGAGAATGTGAGGCTTTGGGGACATATGCTGTGTTTAATCCAGATGCATTACCCCCAGAATTGAAACAGACAGTGAAAGCAGCAGTTTGGGATTTTACTGGAGAGGATGTGGGCCTGATGAGAAATGTAGACCCAGTAAAAATTACTGTAAAAGAAGGAGTGGTTTACCCAAACATCCCACAATACAGACTGACACCTGAAATAATTGAAGGAATAACACCCATAACTGAGAAAATGATTCAGCAGGGGGTGTTAAGAGAAAAATTGAGCAGCCCATGCAATTCACCAATAATGGGACTGAAGAAACCTAATGGAAAGTTCAGAATAGTACAGGATTTGAGAAAAATTAACAAGATTGTTGTGTCATGCTGTCCCATTGTGCCAAATCCATCAGTGATTTTGTATCAGATTCCCCATGATGCAGAATGGTGTACCGTAATTGATTTGTGTCATGCTTTCTTTTCAATTCCGTTGCATCATGACAGCCAGCCAATATTTTCATTTAGATTTGGAGAGCGAATTTTGGCATGGTGCCGAATTCCACAAGGGTATACAGAGAGCCCTTCGATATTTAATCAATTGCTGAAGAAATCTCTGGAGAGTCTAACAATGCCTGAAAATTCAGTTTTGGTCCAATACATTGATGACCTGCTTGTGGCATCAAAAACACGTGAAGCCTGTGAAGTAGACACTATTGCTTTACTGAATCACTTGGCAAATGGAGGATTAAAGGTACCTCCGGCCAAATTGCAATTCTGCAAGAAAGAAGTCCAGTATCTGGGACATAACATTGAGAAAGGCCTGAGAAAAGTGACCATTGACAGGATTAAAATCATTAGGGGAATGAGAGCCCCAATGACACAAAGAGAAGTGAGAATGTTTCTGGGAATGGTGGGTTACTGTCGTCAGTGGATAAGTAACTTTTCCTTGATTGCCAAGCCATTGATTAAATTGACCAAAAGTGAGGTGAAAGACCCATTAGAACTAAACCCAGAAGAAATGGCTGCATTTAAAGAGTTAAAGGACAGCCTATGTGAAGCTCCTGCCCTAAATATGCCAGATTACAAAAAAGAATTTGAGCTGTATTGTAGTGAGAGAAATGGATGTGCACTTTCAGTGTTAATCCAGAAACATGGACGTCTGAGAAGGCCAATTGCATACTTCTCATCAACACTTGACCCAGTAGCTGTGGGTTTACCAGGTTGCCTAAAAGCAGTAGCTGCTACCTGTAAAAGTCTGGAACAAAGTGAGGGAATCATAATGGGATATCCTGTACGGGTATTCGTACCTCATGATGTGGCAATCCTTTTAACAAGGAGCCGGACACAGTTCATGTCCCATAGTTGGCTGACTAAATATGTGAAAGCCATTCTTGGTGCAACCAATGTGAGCCTGAAGAGATGTGTGAATGTGAATCCAGCAACACTGTTGCCTGATGCTGAATGTGTGGGAGTGAGAAATTAAGTTGATCATGACTGCCTGGATGTGCTTGATTACTGTACAAAACCAAGACCAGACATAAGAGATCTACCACTGCCTGAGAGTGATCATGTGTTGTTTGTGGATGGATCTTGCCTGAGAACAGAAGAAGGAACACTGAGTGCTGCATATGCTGTATGTACAGTTTCAGGAGTTGTGGAAGCATCACCTTTGAAAGGAGTTAAATCCGGTCAGGTGGCAGAATTGGTGGCACTAACAAAAGCCTGCAAAATTGGAAGAAGTGCGAGAGTGACTGTGATGACTGACAGCCAGTATGGCTTCGGAGTTGTCCATGATTTTGGCCAGCTATGGCTACAAAGAGGTTTCCTGACCTCAAGTAGAACTCCCATAAAGAATGCTGAAGTGGTTGGAAAATTGCTAGAGGCGATACAGCTGCCTAAAGAACTAGCAGTTGTAAAATGTGCTGCTCATGGTCAAGGTGATGATTTTGTCACCGTTGGAAATAAATTCGCCAATGACATAGCACAATACTGTGCAAGAAACAATCATTCCATTAACCGGAGTAAAGAAAAAGAAATGTCTTCTTGTTCCTTAATGTTTACTAATGAGGTGGGAACATGGGAGGAAGTGAAACAGCTGCAGGATGAGGCAGGAGATGAGGAAATGAAAGATTGGGTGAAAGCACATTGTGCACCTAGGGAATAAGATCATGTGTGGGTCTATAGGGATGGAAGACCAGTCATGCCAAATAGCATGCTATCAACAATGGCAAGGATGTATCATGGCCAAGGACACCTGGGGAGGGATGCTATGATAAGGGCTTTTAAGCAGACCTGGTATAGTCCAAAATTCAGGCTGATAGCAGAGAGTCTCTGTCAGAGATGTCTGATATGTCAGCAATTCAATCCTGGAAAGAAAACAGTGGTGAGCCTAGGAACAATAGGCAGAGAGGGAGGACCCTTCACAAGAATGCAGATAGAATTCATTGAAATGCCCCAAGTCAACAGATTGAGGTATGTCCTGGTGGTGGTCTGTTTGTTCTCCAGGTGGGTGGAGGCATATCCAACAAGAAGAAATGATGGGATAACAGTGGCCAAGCTACTGTTAAGAGAGTTCATCCCAAGATACGGGTTCCCAGTAACGATTGAATCAGACAGAGGAGGACATTTTTATAATGAAATCATGGGTCTGATCTGTGAAGCATTGAATGTACAGCAGAAGCTACATTGTGCTTACCGACCAGAGGCTTCTGGTGTGGTTGAACAAATGAATGGTACCATCAAAAACAGAATTGGCAAAATGTGCCTAGCCACAGGAATGAAATGGCCCGATGACTTGCCTCTAGTCCTGATGACCATTAGGTCTACTCCAGACAGAACAAAAGGTTTGAGTCCACATGAAATTATCATGGGACGTGCTATGAGACATGCATTTGTACCAGTCAACAAGCTGATGACTATAACTGATGACATGATTTTGGATTACTGTAAAGGCCTGGCTGACGCAGTTCATTCTGTGTTTCACCAGGTTGGAGAAGACGCCACCACACTTGAAAAGAAACCAGCCCATGATCTGAGCCCAGGGGACTGGGTAAGGATAAAAGTCCACAGAAGAAGGTATTGCCTGGTTCCAAGGTGGGGAAGGCCAAGACAAGTCATTCTGACCACAATGACTGCTGTGAAGTGTGCTGGAGTGAAACATTGGATACATGCAAGTCACACACTGAGAGTTCCAAATCCAAGAGACGGCACTGGAAAAGAATACTTTGAAGAATCAGATTCCAGTGATGATGCAGACAGCGAGACAGTAAGAAGGAAAAAGAATCCTGAAAGTGGGGAAAGTGAGTCAAGAGAAATGTTCATCCCACCAGAAGAGGTTCTGAAAAGAACAGTGCAAACCGCAGAGGCGAGTTCAGATTCTGAAGAAGTACCTGAGGTTTCAACTAAGAGTGACCAACACAAAAAGAAAGAAAGAAAAGAGAAGAACATTCCAACAGAAGTGACACCAGAATCAAACGAGGCAATTGGACAAGTTCCACCTGAGATAAATATTGGAGAAGAAGGGACAGACGAAGACAGAGAGGGACAGATTGCGGAAAAACCCCGAGGAGGTGTAGGGAACATCAACAATAAGCTAGGTGAAGGGACAAGTAGACAGCAAGAAGATTGCGTGTCGGAGACCCGAGGAGGGACAGAAGTAGGGAAATCTCAATTAGTGGAAAAAGAGACTGTTGGAGAAAAGGAAGTTGTTGGAGAAAAGAAAATTGTTGATGAACAGGAGGCAACTGAGACAGAGTCTGATGAAAGTGACAATGAGATACATGGAGGACGTGTTCTGAGAAAGAGAACTTGGATTGGAGAAAGAAACAATAAAGAGGGAAGACAAAAGAGAAATGCTAAAGGAGATCTTTGGCCCAATAAGATAAAGAGACTGAGGTATCGACTGACACGAGTTAACTCTTCGAAAGCTGAACAGGTGAACGAAGTGTCAAGTCAAAATCCAACAAAAGAGGAAGAAACAAAGATACCTGAGAGAACTAAAAGAATCAGAAAACCAAACCAGAGGTATAAGTCACCAGAATGGACGTATGTGGCACTGCCTGAACAAGGAGAAGAGGCAGACAGTCAAGGAAGTCCAGAGGAGGCTTTACTGAAAGTGGTTGCTGAAGAAGCAGCTGTGGGAATCCTGAGAGTTATCTTGTCCGACATTGGAGAAGAGACAGATGTTCAGGACTTGATACAGTTTGATGATGATGAAGAGACAGTGAAAAATGATGAAAATCCAAACTGAGTAAATCCAAGGAAAGTCACTTGGAGAAGAAAAGAAAATAAGTAATATTAAACATTAGTAGATTGTAATAATCTGTTGGGTACTTGCTGCCCTTAAGTTCGGTAGAGGAGTAGAAGAGGCTAAGTCAAAAGACACGGTCAAATTAACAAAATGGCTAACACTGAGAATAATAAAAGTAGATGTACCTTTCTGAAAAGATGGTGCAAGATGTGCTGCTGCTGTACAGGTTTATTAATGCTGCTTTAGAGCGTGCTTGCTCTACTGATTTCTTTTAGAGTCACTATAGACACTTTAGAAGGACATACTGAGAACAGGACTAATATAGGGAAGAGTTCACAGAAAATAGTACCAACTAGAACTAGCAATGTACATATACATAAGGACAGGTCAATTAATGATTTTTCTAGCAATGTTTTTTCTAAATTGTTGTATGAATACGTGAAAACAATGGAAGTAAGGGATTGCTACGTTTGCATGCAATTACCTGCCTCTGTTTCGGAAGGAGTGACTTATCATCATCTTCCGGCTACGCATGGAATTTCATGTAGTGTGTTGATTAGTATATTTTACCAGTTATGGAAATTAGATTATAATATGTCTAATGTAGATAATATTCTTGGGCAATTGCCTATGAATAAAGCACTGAATCCTGCAAAAGAAGCTAACACTTTAGGTGAGATTTTTTTAGAAACTAAAGAATTAACCTTAGAATATGTTTTTAGGAACAATTTAACTTGCAGTTTGAAGGGAGAAGAGAAGAATTTTCTAGACATGGTTGAGAGAAGAAGGTTGAACATGCACAAGAAAGCAGAAGGGCATAAAATAAGTGAAACAATGTGGGATATTGAGAAGGAGAAGGAATTGAAAAATGGAGCCAGTCCAACTATGGCTATAGATGCACCACAGAAAGGCAAACTATGCATTACCAGGAAGAGATCCCAGTATGATTATTATTTCATAGGGACTAGTGAGTGCCATGATACATACTTTATTGCAACCGGATGGGGATTTAGAGGAGGAGAAGATCCAGTTTTTCCGGGAGTGTATTATATTTGTGGGAACAAGGCTTATTACCGTTTGCCTGACCATTGGTTTGGCACATGTTATGTTGGTCTGGTCTTTCCAAAGATTTTTCACATGGATAGAGTAGATGATGCTGAACATACTAATCCAATAACACGCTATAGAAGAGAAACATGGACAGAAATTGTAGGAGATATTTTTGGAGCTTTAATTCCAGCAGTGGGAATTTCTTTGAATGCATTTGGCATTCGGAAACTGTCAACAGTGGTGGATCGCTTGTCAACAAGCACCGCTGGAGGCTTTCTTTTGGTTAATACTGAAATGGTTGCTTTGCGTGCTATGCCGATGCAAAATCGACTTGCCCTTGACATTCTTTTGGCAAAAGAGGGTGGAGTCTGTGGAATGCTGAAAGTTCAACATTGTTGCACTTACATTCCTGACGAAAGCAAAGATCTAAAAGTTTATATCAAAAATATTACTGATTTACATGAAGAATTAGTACCACTGGAAGCTGAAAGTATCTGGACTAAAATGGCTAATAAGATGATTGCTATTAAGAATTTTGTAGCTAAAATAGGTAGTACCATTTTTGGTAAGATATTATTTCCATTAACCTGTGTAATTGTTGCATTATTGATTCTTAGATTAGGGTGTATGTGTTGTAGATATAGAAGAAATAAAAAGAAAACTACAAAAGAAAATGTTAAAAGGAGACAAAAGAAACCAGAAAGAGATCCACAAGAAATAGAATTAGAAGAATTGAGGGAAAGCATGTATATAGAAACTAAGAAAGAAGATGAGTTGGAAACAAGGGTTTGTAAAATGAACAACAAGATATTTTGAATTTCTTCAAAAAGGGGAAATTAAATTGATTTTTGTGGTGATAAGATATCACCAAAGGGGGGATTGATGGAGCAGGGTTTTTACTTTAAAACCGAATACCTGTTTCATTTTCATGTTATAATTAAAAGTACTACTGATTAATTAATAACTACTAAAAGTTTGTCGAGTCTGGTTTAATCAATCTTATTAACAGAAGAATTACACGTGGGAACGCTATTGCATGGCTAAATTAATAAATGAACTAAGTTGGTGAGCAAATTTACGAAATAGATGTTGCTTATGTGATGTTATTGTGTTTTGCGCTTATAATTAATATGCATTAATGGCTTTTGATATCGCAAATGGCTAGATAAATATATACACATAAAGGTATTAGCAGGGGAATAACACTGTATAATCATTTCCGTGCAGTAATTCTGTTTTATGTCTTATTTCACTTAAGTTGACCAATGTGGCCTACCAAAAGATGGCTACCACCCGCAGCCTGCATTCGAGTTGATGGAAATTTTTGCAAGAAGGCTTTGCGCTGCCTGTGACCTTGCCCTCTTGACGAACTGAAAAACCATGATCATGACGACAAACCCAGGAGTGATGCCAAGTGCCCCTGAACATAAAATGTGTTGCTAAATAAAATACTGACTTTATGAACTTATAATGATCCCACAAATGGGATACAATTAATCCAGAAGAGACATCCGTAAAAGTAACGAATTAGTTTTGGACCCCTTATTTTCTATTCATTATTTGAGATGATCAATGTGTGTGAAAATGTTTGAAAGTATCCCAATGTACCAAGACGACATATTTCCGCCATTCATCCGTTTTGTACGATGTGATTGTTACATTTTGGAATGTAATTTTAGTATAAATATTAGTAGACTAGAGAGGTCTAGCGCCACTTCTTCCCGAACTGATGATCTGAGGTCCCGATGCTGACGAAGAGGACGGTGACTCTACATGACGGCTAGAAATTTTGATTGTCTTTGCTGAGGACCGGTTCTGACTTAGGATCTGACTTTTAGCCAGAATAGGTAAATATGAGAGAAATGAATTTGCATTTAATTGGCTTTTCTTACAATTTTAGATAAACCAATATTCTGTTTGAATCTCTGTGCCGGGTGGTTATTTTATTGTCATGTTTATTGAATTTATTTGCATATTGTAAAGAAATGTTTTCACCAGATCTATAGCAACTAGTTGATGCCATTGACCTCAGGGTACATGCAGATTGGTCAGGTATCTGAAAGTGTTTCCCCTTATACATGGCACGGATAGAGTGGTAGGATGAATGTTGGTGTAATGGGCACCACCAGCATGTGATGTGTGTGTGCGTGTATGACAGTGAGATCACTCCGTCCGTGGAAGTAGAGGGGATTCGGAAGCTCCGATCTGCACCACTTTTTCTTCAGAAAAAGAAAAATACATGTATTGTACACACACTACTAAATACTACGCACTAATTTACAAATATATACATAAGGCAAATACAAAATACCACAGATGACATTGTGGAATCATATTTGACCCCTCCAGAGTCATGACCCTCAAAATCACAGTACCCTCCACCTATACCAGACAGTACATCACAATAAAGAGGAGTATAACTTTAGATAAAACAGGCCTTTAACAAGGGTCATTACAGCACATAAGGTACACCTATTTGCCTTATCAAAGGTACACTACATTAAAAAACAACAAACCACATGTTGAAACTTCATCAACCTTTCACTATATTCATTATTCATGTCTAAATACAATCTGTAATCTGGATAAAGCATTTTTAACTTTGATTAAAATCACTGTGAACATGAAGGGTTAATAAAGCACTGAAAATACACAACGTATGTCTGTGTCTTTTTATATACCATCAGGCCACATATAATGCAGCAATAGAAGCAGCCCCTAGAGAGCGCTGCACTCCCAACTGTAGAGTAAAAGCCCCAGCCCTGGGACTGCTTTAAAAATTCTAGAGGGGGCACTGCTGCACTCTGGCAGCACCCTCACTTTTCTTTTTAACTTTTGGTGGTGCACCTGCCAGTTTTGGGGCCATCACAAGCAAAACAAATATGCAAACCAGAAAGCTCCGCTAGGCACTAATGGGTGGCACCAACCAGGAGCAGTGAATATTTAAACAGCAGGGCTCCCACTGTGCTCAGGAGCCTGCAGTCTTTTTCTCTTGGTATTTCTATTCTTTTCTTTGTTTTTCTTGGCAATGCCCAGTCTCGGCACTCCAATGTGCTTTAGGTGATGGGGCAGCTCAGAGAGCCCACCTTCTGCTGCCCCTGCCAGCTCCCCACCCGACTGGCATACTGTTCTGCTGGTGCTGGAACCAGCAGCATGCTTCTCCCATGCCTGCTCCATGTGGGCAGGGTGTCTTGTGTGTGATGGCCCCCCTGCTGGCCCCAGACAATAGCCACAGGGAGTGTGAGTGAGGCCACCACCATTGAGGACCCAGAGATGTGGTCCTGGGTCCCTTTTCTCTTTGATAGTAGGCCGTGACGCTGCTCCCCCTGTCTCCATTGCATCAGGCCCCAATGAGATGGAAGCGCCCAGAGGCAACCGAAGGCATGGAGAGTGCCACACGCATGCTCCCTCACCAAGTAAAATTGGAGAAAATGTCTTGCACTGACCTCTGGCCCAGGTCTACATCTAGGGTAACTTTTGCCCACGCCCTTCAATCCTTTCTGAGGGTCAAAGGTCACCAGCCTTCAAAAGGCCATAATGTAGGCCCTGTTGGGCCTATTTGGATGATCCTGGACTCGTTCTACTCCTGATTGAGAGCTCTATTCCCCAGGATCAGTTATATTTAGACGTTGTAAGTTGCAGGGAGCTGGTTTCACTGGCTTCCTGCACCATTTTTTCTCCTGTTCTTGGTATTTGGTGCAGATGTCCAGCTCTTTAGTCAGCTATTCCTTAGGGGATGTAATGTGGCCAGCTTCATTGGCCCTTGATGAGACCCACTAGACCTGGGGGCAACTGGAGGCCTTAGTCCTTCAGGGCATCAGCAGGATTTTACTTCCAGTTGTCCATGGCTCTGGCTCCCTTTCAGGACCAGTAAAAGCATTGCAAAAAGCACCCTCTCTCCCTTGTGCAAGAGTTGTTAAATGGTAGGTGGAAGGTTCTAGAAGCCAGGTACCCCATGTCAATCCTAGGGTGCCACACCACCTCTCCACCCTGTCCCAAACCTCCTGTGCAGCATGCTGGGACAGTCCAAGATGGTGCATTCAGAAGTCTCTGGTCACATCTTCTCTGGGTGTCTCAGTCCCGCCCATTGCTGATATCACTGCCAAGGTCTTCCCCACTGAAACTTCAAAGAGGAGCCCCCTCCTGTGTTGACTCCTGTTGTCTGGGCATCCTGATTTGTTCAGTGGTCCTGGACTTTCCTCAGCCCTGGTATAATATGACAGCTAATTAACAGATGCAGATTGGTTTCCACCCCTTCCTCCTCATGAGCCGATGAAAGCAGTGTTAATTGCTCCTTTTGTGTTTGGATACCTTTGTTCTCTCTGATGGGGAGCAATGTAATTAACTTGGCCCAGCAGGGTGAGAAAAGGCCTGGACTTTGATCCTAAGCTGAGCCAGAGAAATATGAGCATTCTGGACGACCATAAGATATAGAAATATCTACTTGGGACTTGCATAATAAATATTGGAACATGTTTCACCCAATTGTGTTATCTTGATGGACTTTTTAGGCCACAGGGAAGAGAAATTGCACTTGAAGACAGATTTTCCCCTATGTCTGAAATAAAGTGTCACTGGAGACAAAGCAGTAAACCATACTGACATTCGCTATGACTGGTCACTAATATTTTAAGGGCTACCCCAGGTTAATATCTAACCCTGCAGAGTCCACTCTGCACCAGGCTACCTGTGCACAGTTACCAAGCTGTGCACAACAGTAGTCTCACATGCGCAGCCCACACACATGTGCTCACACCCTTATTTTAAAAGGCAAACACTGGCGGTAAATGCATGCAGTTCATTTACCATGTGATTACAGTGGGTGAAACACAAGTAGTGAGACTCACCCACGGAAAAAAGTCCAAAACCATTTGATCAAAAAAGGTAAAAAATCTGAGCATTTTAATGGGATGGAACAGCTTCTTTATAAATAGGCTGTCCGATTATAGGTTTAAACCTATAATAACTGATAAAACCCCACTGAAAGAGAAATAGCCTTCACCAGTGAAAACATATAAACACTGAAAACACACCTGCAGAATCACAAACTAAATGCATTCAAAGAAAGGCAAAAGGGAGTGAAAGAGTCATTGTTTTTCTTCCTGAAGGGGCCAATACAATGTAACTTTGTTATACAAGCTAACAGTAAGAAAGTCTGGGCTAACTTTATTCTGCTTGAGTTTTGTTGTTTAGGGATGCCACTAAAATATTGTTCTTCTTCCTTTTGTTTTTTTTCAGTTTTGTGGTCTTTGGTCTAAAGATACTGGGTTTAGAAGCATGTTTTAGGTCTTGTTTAATTATTTTATAAACTGTAGAGAATCAGGAAATATCAAAATTATATTTGATATTTTGGCTGCGTTTGATTCTTTCACTGATAGGTAAAATGGCTGGTTTTGTAAGAATCTTTCCTAATATGTGTCATCACATTTACCCACAGAGAATGGGTAAAAACCCTTAATACATCAGCCCCCAGTTTCTAGTGAGCCAGTATTGATAGTAGGCGAATTGCCAACACCTCAGGCTTTAAACATTTAATGCAAGGTATAGTGACAAGTATCTGTGAAAAGAGCGCTATCACCAAACATTTGGGATAGTGGTTAAAACAGGACACCAGAAGTTTGGAAAACATGGAACGCAGTGTCACTTGGAATGCTCTGCAAAAAAGGTTCTTTCCAAGTTCAACAAAGATTGGAGTGATATTGTTTGTATTTGCAGTGATTCAGCTATGTGTATGAAAAAGTTGTGTGATGACCTGTCAAAATTGATACCTGAGCTGAAGTGCTTTCCTGTAACAGATCCTTGCCATTTGTTAGATGGTATGCTGAACGCATCTTTACAATCTTCAGAGTTAATGAAGAATGCTATTGACTTTTTAGTCTTTTCTGGTGCACTGTTTTCTTATGCACAGGAACAAAAACACAAATATTTATAATTTTGTGCTTTGTGTGGCATCAAGGAAAGAGTCATCCCAACTGTGTCCCTTAGCTGATGGTTCTCAGCCCAAGGGGCTATGAATGCTATATTATCCATGTTGCAACCGTTTACAGAATCTTTGCTGAGTGATGATTCCAAAGGCAAGAAATGTGAGGATCTTTGATCACATATTGATAGTGATGTTAAAAAAAGTACAATTTTCTGCATTCTTAGATTTTTACAGGAAAACATAACTGCTATAGTGGACATAAAAAACTGAGTCTGAAAATACCCTTGTCTGACAAGTGTTCAGCGTAATTAGTGTAGATGTGAAACATCTCCTTGAGAGTAGGCTGGGTGACACCTTTAGTGACTTTGGCACTGCAACATGTTCCATGTTAGAGTACTTGCCACTTGGTAAGCAAAGCAATGGTGAAGAGCATTTCAGGAACTTTTCTTTTACAATGTATGAGAAATGGCTTGCAATGATGCATAGAAGTGTCCCTTCACCACCAATGGCATTTGAAGTCAATGCAACCTCACTGTGGTACTCTGTTCTAGAGCCCTTCCGTAAAGGGGAATTTCTTCCGTAGTCTCAAAAGTGCTGCTTAATTTTTGACCACTTCAATAACTCTGAGGGTATAAGCGCCCAGATCAGCGCAAATGTTGCAGAACCTGCCCTGAGAATCGCAATCTTCAAGTGAACCAGCATTGGCATAGAAACCTATGTCAGGGCCAGAGTCAACAAATTGTGTACTTGGGGGCAGATTTACAATAACTGGCGCATCCCTGCATATCAGCAGGGATGCGCCAGTTATTTTGCGTCACAGCAGACACCTCTTGCGCCACCATGGATGCGCCACATTTACAATGCGGCGCACCATGGGGCAAGAATAGACAGATGCGTGACGCATCTCCTGACGTAAAGGTGACGCATTGCTGGAGTCGCGTCGCAAGCGCGACGTAGCTCCAGCAAGGCTCGGGGTGCCCCTATGCCTAACATGCTGCGTCAATCCTTACGCCTGCTTCAAGCAGGCGCAGGGTTTTGACGCAGCATGGCCGTAAATGTGACTGAGTGGAATCTTGTAGATTTCAATCATCCACTTTTAGGAGGCGTTCCTGCACCGGAACGCCCCCTTGCGCTGGAACGTCCACATGTGGTGCAGGGCTTTACAATGTGATGCAACTCCCTAGATGTGTCACATTGTAAATACCCCGCAGCATGGCGCTGGCTTTGCGCCGCCGCTGCGTCACAAAAGTGACGCAACGGCGGCGCACATGTGGCGTAAGGGGCTTGTAAATCTGCCCCTGGCTATTTTGGCATTGCACATCTTGAGTGCCAATGTTGAGAGGGCCTTTTCACAGAAGTTTGCATGGGAAGGAAAGATCAAGCGCACATGACCAAAGACTCACTGAAGAAGTATTGTATGGTGTACTACAATAAGTATGATTTGGAAAAATCTATTTGAACCTCATATACACATACTTACACTGTCTGCAAAACGTTCCATGAACACCGTAAAAACACTGTTTCTATTGTTTTTAATGGCGCGAAAATGTGTAACCACTGATAACCACTGTTTTTTTAACATTTAACAAGTGATTTTGAAATCACTTGAAAACAAAAAACACCAGAATTTACCAAAAATAGAAACTGAAAACAGGAAAGCCTATTTATAAAATATCTATCTCATGGTTTCAAGCCATCAACTATATGTAAAACATGGGGTTGGAGACTTACAAAATGCTCCTCATGGCACATTAAAACATTTTAATAATATGGATGTGTCCAGCTCATTACTGACTTTTATCTACAGATTATTTATTTATTTATTTATTTATTTCTTTTTTTTTTAGTCCTCATCTCACCAGTAAACATCTGTGGATCTTATGAAGCCGCTAATACAATCTGTGGGGGAGGAGGCACCCGGCTTACCACATATGTTTCCGTTGGTCGACCAGGCCCTTATTTAGTATGGGTATCTGGTGTAATCATTGGACTATGTATTTAGTTGTAGATTGTGTCCCCAGCTCATAAGAGGATGCCATAGATTGGTAGATCTTTCCTCTACTCCATCATACTCCAATCGGGCCATAACAAAGGAAGCCTTAAGCCAGTCTTCTCTATTGGGTGGTTGAGGATCTTTCCATCTCTTACATATTTCTCTTCGTGCCAGCAATACCAAATATAACAGTAGTCCTCTTTGCTGTTGTGATGCCTTTATGCAGAATGAGCCATCATCGCCAAAGAAAATCAGTGACAAGTTAATCTCAATATTGGACTTAAAAACATCTTTAAGAATATCTCCGATTTCCCTCCAGAAGGACTTTATTTCTGGGCACTCGAAAAATATGTGGAGATCATTGGCTAGGGGAAGCTTACACCTTTGACATTTTGGGATTGGGGCTGGGGCAAATTTCGCTATGGGATACTTACCTCAAGTTTTTTTTTTTTTTTTTTTGGAGAAATCATCATAAGATGTTTTATTTGATTTTAAAACAAAATTACACAAGTACATAAATAGATGAAAAGACATAAATACATCTCTCAACAATACCAGTGGGAGTATCCCCTACTGTACCGCTTTATAACCCCCCACAAATAATAGTTTCCAACCTCCTACCATTCCCACACTGATAAAACTGTTGTCCCACTTGTGTGAGTGGGCCCAAGGTCCAAAATGCAACATGAACTGATCACATTTTTGCACTGAAAATCTACCTTTTTTTGCAGTGCCATTAGCTGTGGATTTTTGCCTTGGCCTCGGCTGTTATCCACAGAACTCTACTAAACCCAGGGAATTTTGAAAACTATACACATAGTAGAGGCCAGGATGGTGTAACAGGTGGGCCCTATGATGTTTTCTTGCCCATAAATCTATACAAACTTCAAACTTAGGCAAAAAGCCTGCATTTTCCTCACATTTCTGTGAGAGAAATTTCCAGAATCTACTGGGATCACACTTTGCCCAATGCATACTTTATCCCCACTTGTGTGGTAGGGCCCAATGTCTGTGACAGAAAGGGCCTCATAAGGCAAAAGGCAATTTTTCCACTCACCAAGCCTGTTTATGCAATGTGGATAGCTGTTGATGTTGGGCCTGGGCTCGGCTGCCTCCCACCGTAGCTTACCACACCTAGACATTTCTGAAAACTAGACTCTTTGGGGAGACCAGTGTATTGTGACTAATGTGGATCTCATGAAATTCTCTTTCTCTCAATGTCGTGCAACCCCAAACTTCACCTAAAATCGATGATTTTCCTCACATTTGGGTGACAAAGTCTTCAAGAATGTGCAAGGATCCATATAATTCTTGCCACCCAGCATTTCCACAATTGCCCCCCCAAAAAGCACTAACCTCATTGTGTGGATGGCCAGGATTCTTGCAGTGGTTTGTGGTTCACTGCTAGATATCACCTGCCTTCTGCTTTTTTTCGCTTGCCATAGGCCAATTGGATTAGGAGTCAATGATTTGTGACGAGATTTGCCTCTTACTTTGGAAGCAAATAAAAACTCTCACATCCGTATAAGTAGCTTTCATCTGGAAGTTTTCAATAAGAAAACTGCTATTAATTCAATAAACTCAAAGTCGTGCTTTGATAATTTTACCAAAGGAACCCGAAATCTGCTAGTACAAAGTCCTTCTTCTCTTAGAAAATATTATTGCATATAATTTGTGAAATTAAATGAAAGATCCACAACCATAATTATGTCAATGGAGCGGGCAACTAGAATATGGGACCTAATTAGTCTATATCTAAGTTGCTGCATCAAGGACAATTATCTGCATTGAGTATAGAGGTTAGAAAGTGTAATACAAATTCCACATTGAGTAGTAAAGCATTCATCTTAGATCAGCACTGATCCAAAATTTCACTTAACAGTTCCTCTGATAAACCTGATATCTTAACTATCCCAATTCCAAATGTTATCTGGGAAAAAAACAGAATGACTTGTACCTAACGAGCTATTAAATATTTGCATCTTATATAACCTAAATTACTGTGCTAAATCATAATTAGGGCTCCCGGTTTTATGGTATTTATTTTTTTGACATTTCCGTCTGTATTTATCCATATTTATTTTTTGGCAACTTTATCTGTATTTATCCATTTTTTTTTTTTTTTTTTTTTAAAGAAACCTTTATTACACAATGAAATACATACAAGGGCCTACAACCACCAAGGCCGGCCGCTACAGAGCCCGAGGGCCCGCAATGCAACGCCACACATTCAAATGAACCAGAGGCGAAGCTCCCGGCAGTTCGTGAGCACATGCAACAGGCCGTGGCCATAGGCCAAGAGCAATCGGAAAAAACAGTTTCATTTTCTATTAAATACAAAACACACTCAAGGCAATGAGAGTCCGAAATAGCAGCGTGCGCTTCCCAGGACGGGGGACAACGTACAGTGTCCGAAGCAGTTCTTGACAGGAAGCGGTAGTGGGGGGCGATGGGAAGACAAAGCATACTTACCTCAAGTTTTAACATCCAGAGAGGGACTCGGCAGGGTTGTCCGATTTCCCCACTTTTGTTCAATATTTATATCGAACCGCTTGCACAAGCCATCAGGCTAGATAATGACATCTATCCCTTTAAATCCCAACTCTACAGCTGCAAATTAGCCCTATACGCTGACGATCTGACAGTATATACAAATAACCCTGGTGTGGCTATTTCCCGTTTAGAGTCAATCACAGAGTAATTTGGGGCACTGTCAGGGTATCTGGTTAATAAATCTAAGACGGAGGTGATGAGCTGGAATGTTGATCAATGGGGAGGATCTGGTTCCTCAGAATTAAGATACTTGGGCATCCATATAGTTAAAGATTTGGAAAAAGTCCCCCTACTAAATCTGACCAGAGTAATTAAGGAAATCGATCGCCTTTTCTCTAGATGGAGGAACCTCCCTTTGACTATATACGGGAAAGTCAATCTGGTGAAGATGGTCATTCTCCCTAAGCTCTCCTATGTTTTTTCCGCTATCCCTCTGACATTTCGGCAAAATTTAATAAATAAAGTTCAGAGCGCGATTGGGAGTTTCATCTGGGGCGATAAGGGCACCAGGTTGGCTTGGAAAAAGCTGAGGCGTAGACTTGTTAAGGGGGGTTTGGCACTCCCGGATATAAGCTGGTACGCAGTAGCTTTTCAGTTTAAAGCCATCCGTATGCTACTTATGAGACCTGAAGAGTCAGCTTGGGGAAGGTTGTTGGGTGAAATGGCAAGAGTGGAAGGAGGGGGAGGAAGAGAAGAGGCCTTTTTGTATAAGTTCGGCGCCCCGAAGTACTTTAAAAAAGTTTGCCTAAAGGTCCTAAGGGCAGCCCTAGGTCTTTGATATAAAGTAAGAACTACATGGGGGATAGGGTATTATTCACACTATGCCCCCATTTGGGACTCCCCCGGGACACCCCACTGTTTAAAGGATGGTTTGGCTTTACCTATTAAGAGAGCTGGAATCACAATCTGGTCGGAACTGGCTGATTCAGAGGGGATTCACCCCTGGGAGGTTTTAAGGTCCAGGATAGGCTCCGGTCTCTCTAAATTTAAGGTTCTACAGTTGGCTTCGTGGTTCGAGGCAGAGAAAGAGGAAGTAAGAGGAAACTGGGAGACAGAAAGGCTTTGTCACTCTGCCAATGTTATAAAAAAAGAGATATCGGTGTGGTACAATCTAGCCCTAGAAGCCGTAGACCCGAAGACTTCCCCTTCGATTAAAGTATGGGAGCAGTCTCCTCTCGAGCCAACAATAGAAGCACTGTTTGAGCCATCATTGAAGCTGCTGTATAAATATATTAAACCAGCGGCTTTAAAAAAGAACCACTTTTTTGTGATCAATGGACTTTACTACACCCCAGCTAGAATAGCGAAATTTGCCCTATCTACAGATTATTATATATCATCAGAGATGATTTTATTTGTGATAAGATAGAAACATTTGGCAATCAATAAATACAATACAATGCAAGTAGCACCTTGAACTAACTCCAAATACATTGATTGTTAAAAGTTCATGAAAGTGTAGGGAATGAAAAAAAAGTTGTAAACAATCCATAAATAGGACCAACAAAACAAAGGAAAAAACACAGTGCATGCACTGTTTGAGCTGAAAACTAACATCTCTCACACACACACACAAACACACACACTTGCACATGGCTGATCTAACATAAACAGCCATGGACAGGTGAAGCACTCAAAGGTTCTTCGCAGCAACTCCCACTTCTTCTCCGCTGTACACAAGTGTGTATGCAGCGCCGCTATGTTAGTATTTCACAGTATTCTATACCCATGCTCTGCTACAATAATCCATGCAGGGTGAGGATGGAAACCAGGCAACCAATCTATAACCTCAAATGAGAGAATATGAATGGATCATTCTAAATATGAGTCAGCGTGAGATACACAGGATATATGTGCTTGATGTGGGCACTGCACAAAACATACTTTCATCTTTATGGATACCAAAGAGCCCAACATAGGGACCCACTGCTATTCCCCTTCTGAAAATGCTAGCAGCACTAGAATTCTATGCAACAGTCACCACTCAACAGACTGTGATATTGATGCATAACATTTCTTAGCCAACCTTCAGCAATATACTCTGGTAAAATATAGACGCTTTGCAGAAAGTGAGTGGCCAGCATATATAGGGGCATATCAGCAACATCCGGCGATAATTATCGCTCAGCGCTCTTAGCGTGAGAATAATTATCGCCGGGTAACGTGGATTTTTATTGCTGCAATAGTGTGCTATTAGCAACGCTTATCTCCTCAGCGATAAAAATCCTCTAACTGCCTAACGTGAGATTATCGCTGGAAACCCAGTGATAACCTCACATAGTGTGGCATTAGCTTGCTGATAGGGACTCACAAACTTAGCCATGATATTCACCTTCTATAGGATATCATGGCTAAGTCAGTCCTGAAGCAGGCGTAAGGAAAGTAGCGATAACAGGGGTTATCGCTACTTTTCCTGCTGCTATGCTTCATAGTGTGGGGCTTGATAATAGGAGAAATGTCGCTTAGTGACATTTCTCCTGTCATGTTAGGTCAGGAACGCCCACTTTGCATCTCATTAGAGATGCAAAGCTGGGCGTTAGGAATCCCCGTGCTAAAGCAAGGTTCAACGCGTTAGCGTGGCCTTGCTAATAAGGCTATAAAGTTATCGCCGCTTTTCGGCCGAAAACGGCAGCAAAAGCGGAGATAAGTTTTTTATCGCCAGCTTGTAAATATGCCCCCAAGTTCCTTTTGGACAGTCACAGTGTATGAGTGCAAAGCCAGCTTCTTTGCTACAGCTGGACTTTCTGATATCTTAAGGTCAATTGGTTGCTCCTGTTTATGTGAGGCACCTGGTGTCCTCAAATGAAGAGGAATAAGTGTGTTGATATTGTAAAATGAAGCAGACTGTTAATGCGCAAATGCTGTGTGATGCGGACCTGTGCATATTGGACTGCTGTGATAGGTGTCCAGGGTCAAGCTAAAATGCCATGACTCTGCGAAAAGCACTGTGTTGACACATTACCCTCCACTTACTTTGCAGGCAAATCAACACTGCACGTCAAGATTACAATGCATTATGATTGTTGTGATCTAGTCCCAATACATGTCAGCAGTACCATTAGATTTGTTAACACCTATGACAGCACATACATGGGTTAATATGAATGTGTAAATCTGTTACTATTCACAATGTTGATGTTTGTTTCATCCCAGTCAATTTTTAAATCACAACATGTACAGTTTCACAACTCTCATGTCTCTTACATTGGATACCTTGAGACCTTCTTTCATGTCTTCCACTGCAGACAAGTTGAGGATGACCATAACTCCACCTTTCAATGACTTAAGGTGGAGCTGAGGTGGGAAACCACCACCTGTTGCCATGCTTTCATGTTTGTGCTTGGCAACTCGCTTAAGTACCTAGTATGCCAAGGTTTGAACCTGTTATTAATGTTCGCTACATGGAATGGAAATGGTGATACAGTATTGATTTTCTCCTTCCACAGGCATGTTCTTTGTTTTTGGTGCGTGGTGACACCGTCAGCATGAGATGGCACATTATACGGTCATGGGGGCATATCAACAAGGGCTTTATCTCTGCTTTTTTGGCTTTAAAAGCCAAAAAATCAGAGATAAAACTAGCACCCTATCAACAACAGGGTGCTAACATGCAAATTTGCATGTTAGCACCCTTTTACTCTACGCTTCCCCTTGCATCTCTAATGAGATGCAAAGGGGGCGTTCCAGAGTAAAATAATAGGAGAAATGTCGCTAAGCGACATTTCTCCTATTATCAAGAAAATCGCTAACCCTGTTAGAGACAAAAAAAGCAGCGCTAACCACGGTTAACGCTGCTTTTTTACGTCTGGTATTTTTCTGACTTAGCCATGATATCCTATGGAAGGAGGATATCATGGCTAAGTTTGCCTGTCCCTATCAACAAGCCAACGTGAGATTATTGCTGGGTTTCCAGCGATAATCTCACGTTAGCCACTTAGCGTGAGGATTTATACCGCTATTGAGATAAGCGTTGCTAATAGCACGCTATCTCAGTGATAAAAATCAACGCTAGCCGGCGATAATTATCCTAGCGCTAAGTGCGCTTAGCGATAATTATCGCCGGTTGTTGTTGATATGCCCCATGATGTCTTACCACCTTGACCAGGGCCTCCAGCTCAGCATCCATAGACTTGTTCGTTCTTACCCTGCTGAGGTCAATTATAAAAGTGTTTGGCAGGTTTCTGCTTGTGATGATTGAGAGATATTAGAGGATTACAATGGTTTATGTTTGTCTTGTTTTAGGGTGCTTTGTCCACACAAAACGAATGCCTGCACCCTGCCACACAAGAAGGAGTTGCCAGTGTGTGTTGGGAGTGTCCTAAGGTCCTTCGGAGTGTTGCTCTGGCTGTTTCTCCTCTCTAAGGATTCATTTCCTCACTTGCAGTGCCTGAAATGGTGACTTACTGATATCTGGTGCAGGTGCTATTGATTGAGTCCAGAACTTACCAAACCCGAAAAATAGCACACATTTGGGGGCAGATTTATGAGCCCCTTGCGGCACTTTTGCGGCACTTTTCCCATGTTAAAAGTGACGCAAAAGTGGCGCAAGGGGCTCATAAATCTGCCCCTTGGTATTTAACATGTGTCGTAAATACAGTTTCCTCATTATATGGAAAAAAAACCCTCATAATCAGTCTTATTTAACATGTGTTATTACTCAACCACTACGAAATCAGAATTTACAGATTGTGCAAGTTTGTCGGTTTTTACCACCAAGATCAAGGCCATGGTGTTTTATGATGCTAGGGCCTGGCAATCCATGATCTGATACCTAATGTGTGCGCTGGCACTATTTATCTTAATTGTGTGCCCATGAGCCTGCTAATCAGTTGCTGATCATTACATTCAACCTCTAGACTACCTAGTTAGGAACATTTTTGTCTTTCTTCTTTTCTTCAATGTGACTTTTTTCCGGTGATGAAAGACAAACTACCAAAGTGACTAAGACTTCTTCTGATGATGGAATAGTTTTCCATGTGGGTGGGATGCGCAAAACTGTATTTTATTTGGTGAAGCTCGGTGAAATGAGTTTCTTATCTAGTGTATTGTCCCTATTCTGTTTGAATGGGGAAATGATCACTATTCAGATAAACGAAAAACTTGTCTTTTGTCTTACTACTTGACGTGCTCTTGAAACGTGTGCACCTAATGCACCAAGTTATTACCGCGGCTATTGATAATGCAACACTACCAATGTGCAGCACTATTGAGTGTGTCAGGAAAAACAGTCAGTGACTGGAAACCAAAGCATCTCACAGCAAAAATTACAAAGTCAGTTGTCAACTTAAATGCAGGAATGGAAACGACCCAATTAGGGTTTGTTCGAACGAAAACCCACATAATTTTACATAATTGTACATTAGTACAAACAAGGAGCTGACTAATAAACGCATGGGTTTTCTCCAGGGGTAAGTTTTGTAGTACTACAAAACGTACTGCAAATTGCAGTTTATGAATCAAACTCTAAGGCCCACTTGAACATTCCATATATGCTACTTTAAGTGAATTGCAATATGTCATGGGAGAGATTGCTATAGATGGAATACACATCATGCTCTGACAGCTTGTATGCTATATTCATATCTAATGGCAGCCAATCGCCGCATACAATCAGGCCCTGGCAGCACGTGGTTATTATTTCATGTGTCATTCAAAGGCTGTTCTTTCACAGGAAAGCTGGGAATGAATTGCTGTTTGGTGAACCCACACTACAGAGCACGATAAACATTACAACGTAAAATGAACACATACCTTCTCACCCTCATACAGTTGACAGTACAACTAGCAACAGTCGATGTATTCTCATCATTGCACATGTGGCTCAAGCACAGAGCGTGCTAAAATATAAATCCATCTGCCTGAATATATAGGAGAGAACATTAGAATAAAAGCTAATAACGTGCTGTGAAATTGCAGGGACATATGCTATATTGCATAACGTTGCTAGGCACAGGGACCTCTCATGTAGGGGAAGAGGAAGAACATCTAAATTATGCTGGCTGTGCTACCTCAGTCTGTAGAGAAAAGTTTGACATAGAACGTGAAGAAAGAGCCAGAAAAACTTGAGGCCTGGTTTGCAAAACGTTTTGAGTAGGGAGCAGCGACATTTGAGCAGTTTGCTTTAACTTAATGACTTTAAATTTCAGCAAAATCAGGTGAAATGCAAATCTGTCATTTTGTGGTATATTTTAGCTCAGAATGTGTCCTCACATCAATTTTTGACATGAGGGTGCATTTCCCCCACCTCAATTGCAAAATTGCAAAAGCACAGAGAACAGCAGCTGCTCGCATTTTGTAGCTCCTGTGCATTTGCGGTATACTTTTACAGGGAATGACTCATTTGCTGTAAAATGTTACCAAAAAATGGTGTGTAGTTACATGAAGTGACATTATGGTGTAATTTCTGGAATTTCAAATAACAATTTTGAAGCATGAAATTCCCAAAATTACGCCTAGGCCTAGTTCTGAGGTTGCAAATGCTGTGATCCACAAAACCACAGAGATTACAACTGCAACATGGTGTTCTGCTATGTTGTAACCTCCTTTTACAACTCAAACTCCTTTCTTAAATACAAATGGTAAATGGCTTGTTGGAAAATGGCCCTCTCTGATGGGTCACCCCAGAATCTTTGCCTTCCTCCTCCTCTTTTTCTGACCTCGTTTTGGCTGGCTTTAGGACTCTGCACACTTTACCGCCGCTAACCAGTGCTAACGTGCATGTGCTCTCTCCCTAAAACATAGTAACACTCACTCAGACTCAATTGGCATATTTAATTTACTTACAAGTCCCTAGTAAAGTGCACTACATGTGCCCTGGGCCTGTAAAGTGAATGCTACTAGTGGGCCTGCAGCACTGCTTGTGCCACCCACCTAACTAGCCCTCTAACCATGTTTAGGCCTGCCACTGCACGGCCTGTGTGTGTGTTTATTCCCACTTCAACGTGGCATGTAAAACTACTTGCCAAGCCCTCATATCCCTTTTTACTATACATGAGTCACCCCTAAAGTAGACCCTAGGTAGGGCAGAGTGCTGTGTATGTAAAAGGTAGGACATGTACTTTGCTGTTTTGTATTTCCTGGTATTGACAAACAGCTAACTTTGTTTTTCACAACTGTGAGGCCTACTCCTCTCTTAGGCTAACATTATGAATTCCTTAAAATATCTTTAAGCTGTAATTCCTGATTAGAAAGGAGTAGCTACCTCATGATTCATACATTTGGAATGGTAATACTAAATACTCTTTACTGGTAAAGTTGGATTTAACATTACTATTTTAGAAATGCCACTTTTAGAGAGTGACCATTTCTCTGCTCTTTTTGCTCTGTGTGCCTTGCGGCCTGTCTCCAATACATGTCTGGGCTGGGTGAGAGTTACACTTCGTGCATTCCCTCCAGACAGTTACAAACAAAGGAAGGCTACGTATGGCTTAGTACCCATCCACATACATTTCAATAGGTAGTGACCTAACCACACGCAAATGACTTATTACCCCCCACAGATAGCCTGGCAGAGAGGACAGAGTTGAAAGGCATACTTGTGCACTTCAAAGTCACTCTTCAGTGTATTCCCCACTTCAAAGGCACATTTGGGTATGAGAACTGGGTCTCTGACCCCATCTAATCAGGCACTTCTTAATCTCGGTTGAGACAAGACGCTTTGTGAGGCCCCGGGTGATTTGCATTACAGCTGAATGCGAATCCTATGGTGAGGACTCAAGTATGGAGCCTAATGAGTGACCTATAAAAACGAGCCGGTACGAGGCAGTGTGGCGCAGTAAGGTCCCCGAAAAAGTTTTAGAAGTGTCCATCACTGGTGCCAGGCAACCCTGTTTGCCCTGAAGAAATTGCCTAAAATCGTTGTGGCGATGAAACATGTTGGCTCAGTATTATGGTATGCATGATAAGCACCCTTTTTAATTTGAATCAGGTGCACAGAGAAGGAATAATAAAGTTGAGTTCATGAAAAAGTGCATCCTTTTTCAATTTTATATTCTTTTTGGTCGCATCGTGGTATGTGATTGATTCACTATCTAACATCACTGTTTATTTTTTGGACACTTTATATATAATTTTTATGAGCAAGATGACAGCCAATGATGATAAAAGTGGGCATAGCTGGTGAGTACCAACCAGCAAGCTCAATTGGTGGTGCGCACGTGAGGTGTCATCTCGTTTTTCACATTTTTTCACATTTTTGCAAAAAATATTTTTATTTTGATTGACCCTTCCTGTAGTGTGGACAGGGGGTTTTGTGAAAAATTGGGCACTGCCATTTATAAAATGAAATATTTTTTCGTGTGTATATAAAACATTTTTTTCAAAAATTGAAGGTGTAAAGCTGATGGTGATTACCTCATACTTATATAGAGAGGTATACACGGTATAAAAGTAGAATGTATCTACATCTCGGCGTATACTGAAATTTTGGTTTGAGACCTTCAGAGACCCTGTTATTTTTGTATTGAAACTTCTTAATCTACACCTAAACCTCTCTCATAAGAACTGCTGTGCTACTCAAAGTTCTCAACTGTACTGCTAATCAGGAAGCCCTGCTTTGCTGTTTGTTGCCCAGCTGCCTGCTGTTATCTGACTCTGCTGAATGAGAGCTGGACTTCTTCCAAGTGACCTCTAAGGGCTTGTTGGCTTGCCTCCTGTTTCTTGACAATCATGAAATTCAAAGTTCCTACCCCTGCTCCTGTGTCTGACTCACTGTAATAGGCCCAGATACATGCAAAATGAACTTATACGCATCTCCTGTCTGCCTGTTGCATAACCGGCTGTAGCAATAAATGATGGACGTTTGATGGACATTTGATTGATTCAGCATTCCGTCCATCACCTGCTCTTTTTTGCATATTGTAGCATAACCGGTGCATCGACACGGTTGGGGTAGTTAAATTGGTGCATCACCTTGGAACTAGCACTTTTCCTCCAGAAATCAATGCATTGGACAACGTATCTCCATAGCTGCAACGTATCCCATCAACTGCATGGCACATCGCTCAATGCCTCTCGTCTCTGGCACCCGTCTTCAGAACTGATGCGCCCCTTCACTGCATGGAGAAGATCGACGCACCTTGTAGCCTGAAACCAGAAGAGGTACTTTGTTCACATGGGTCTACGTGGGTTTTGTAGTCAGCCCGTGTTCCATCCTGGCTGGCCTGAACTTTGCCTTTGCTCCAGTCCAGTGCAACCTAAAGTAACCTTATTTAGCGCTCACTTTACTGCATTTATTTCTTCAATATTCAATAACTCGACTTCTATGCATTGGATTTTTGTCATTTTGGTCTTATTTTATTTATAAAGGCATTCTTCGTTGCTCTATACAGATGAGGAGTCTTTTTGTAATGTTTTCACTGTGTTACTGTATGAGTTATCGCACACATGCTTTACATATTGCCTTCTAAGTTAAGCATGCCTGCTCTGTGCCAAGCTACCTTAGGGTGAGCACAGGATAATTTAGGTTGTGTTGTTACTTACCCTGACTAGGTTTGTGGTCCCTACTTGTACAGGGTGCATACCTCTGCCAACTAGAGACCCAATTTCTAACATTGGTGATCAGTGGTGAGTATAGGACTTGTGATTTGTGCAGTGACATATAGCTACGTGTACACTACCCATCCACATCTGACACCATTTCCAATTTCTCTTCATTATTCCCTGCTTTACATCTTTGACCTATCCTGCACATCATGTCTTTGGCTCGTTCTGCAAGTGGAGTCATGGAGTTTGAGCTGACTAAGCTGGAGGAGTACACAGTAAACTTGTTGAAAAGCTTTTGTAAGGAGATGGGGGTAACTACCTGAGGAGCCACCAAAAAGCTGCTGTTTCAAATGGCGCTGAGGGCCTGGGCAGAGACCCGCTCCAAAGAGAATGATGGATTGTGGGGGAGTCTGGGAATGGCTCTTCTGAGGAACCACTTGCAGTGACTGAGGGGCACACCGCCAAATTTGAGCTCCTTGTGAGAGCAGGAATCAGTGTCTCCTCCTATGGCCTATCCCCAGAGGAGCTGAGGGAAATGAGGGAGGAGAGAGAGCTCAAGTCGCAGTTGGCAACGTTAATGATGGAGGTTGAGGTGAAAAAGGCTGTGAGGGAAGCCAAGCAGGCTGAGGCTGAAAGAGCCTTAGCTGAGTAGAAACTTTTGTTGGCTCATGAACTGAGGCTAAAAGAGCCAGATATCAAGGCCAGGCAGTCTTATTCCAACTGTGATGGTGGAAGCATACATACAATACCTTATGGAGATAAAAAGGTTCATATACCCCAGGACATGATGCCCAGTTATGTGGTCAGAGATGACATTGATAGGTGGTTTTCTGCTTATGAAGTTGCATTGAATTTGCACATGATTCCATCCTGAGGAGCACTGGGGGGTGGTTCTGTGAAAACACATGCCTGCACTGGGGAGGGACACACTTCTAACCTTGGAGGTTGAGAACCAAATCAGGTGAACGCCCATGTAAGCCATTTCAATTGACACGTCTTAGCTGACTTCCCAGAAGAATCGCCATAGATTCAGATACAGCCAGAAGCTCCCCAACCAGTCCTGGGTAGATTTTGTTAATTACCCCAGTAAGACACTGAATGGCTGGGTAAGGGGCAACAAAGTAAATGATTATGTTGGGTTTTATAATTTGATAATGAGAGAGCACAGGCCCAGTATTTGCTTTACAGAGGTGCACCAGCACCTAGTTGACAGTAAGCTGACCCCAGGAAGCTTTCTGAGGGAGGCAGACCTCTGGGCTAGCATCAGAGTGCCCAAGAAGTTAACTGGGGGTGAGTCAAATAAGGTGGTTTTACCCCAACAGAAAGAGTGTAAGGTTAAAGATGACCCAGACAGATTTCAGAGTAATGGGGGAGGAAAGGGTTCCAAAGCCCCATCTGAGATACTGGGGGGTGGTTCTGGAGGGTGGTATCCCAGGGCGCCCCATTTCCAACACCGCTGCTTTTAATTGCTCCCAGTTAGGACAACAACAGGTGGACTCTGTCTGTCCAAAGAAACCACACACTGGTGGACACTCCATAGAAGTAGCCAATGTGGCCATAGGGGGAAGTTGTCCCATGTTGCAGGTCATAGACCATGATCTCCCTCAGCTGAGAGATAAACTCAGAAGGTGAGTTGGTGATCCCTGAGGGAGGAGTCATCACTTTCACCAGGTGTAAGTGAATTGGGTCCCAGTCACTGCTCTGAGGGAGACCGAGGATAGCCACACCATGATGGTGGCGAGGCTAGTCTCCCCAGAGCAGTACACTGGCCATGTGTGTAGGTTGGCTCCAGCCCATGAGCAGGACCTTTTCTGCCCTACGGCCTTGGTATCCCTGGAGTCCCAGAGGAGGGCCATAGCTAGTCCCTAAATGCGCATAGAGGTCCTTCTAAGGAATGAGCTGCCCCTGGTGTGAGGAGAACTGGGAGGGGTGGGCATCACAGGCACCCTAACCGGTCAGTTGTCTGGAGGTGCCACTCCCAAACAGAGGGACAGGGAGGAAGGACACACCCCTGACTCATGTTTAGCCTAAGGGTACAGACCCTGGATTGAAGAACCAGCCCAGGGTTACCACCCCAGAACTGGAGGGAGGTAGAATGGAAGTAGGGTGCAAAACCACTGGGTCTACTGCCCCCTACTCTGAGATGCATCAGAGATCAGGGTAACCTTAGGATCCGATAGGGAACTCATTGCCAGTTCTAAGGCTGGAAGAGAAGTTTACCCAATGGCCCCACGTAGGGCCTCCACTTAGCAATGGATGACTTGGGGCCTGGTTCTTGACACTGACAACTGTCCGTGGCCTCTGTTGGTTACTGTCCCTGTGGACAGAGTTGTCCCTGGGTTGGGCATAAAAGTCAGTTGGGGACAGAATTCAGGCCCAAAGAGTAAACCTGTATCATAAAACACAGATATAAATATACATTTTTCATGTAGTAGTTTTACAAGGAGATAGCCAATAAAAGAACAATGAAACTTGATTCTAATTCATTAACAAGTAAACATAACGTTTCATGTATGCAATTTTGTATATATCACAGCCACTACGGCCAACTTGTTCTTCACCTCCCAATAATAAGTAACCCCAACTGACCACACTATTCTATTGTGTAGGCCCACTCTCAAGCATACAAACTAGAACTCCCCCCAACTCGCATGCGCACAACCATACAATCTTTTAGCTTACTGTACATACTTATCACACCATATTATGATAAATTCTCATATTACATTCCATTACGGTTATTTTCCTGAATAAGGCCCTGATGACCCAAAGCAAACTCACTGCTGGGAGATAGATCCTCACCTACCATTCTACATGCATTAGAGTGAGCTACTACAAATAGGGGGGAGAAGAGCATTATGGTCTTGGTAGTCTCTCCAGCTAACTATGCCCAACTTGTTGAGTATTTAACCATTGTGACGGTGAGGATTCATTCCATAAGGTTAAAATATTCCTTCACGTCTCTCCCCCCATAGATGGTATATAGGGAGAAAGGCCCAGCATGATAATAAGAAAAAATTATATTTATCTTTCCTCCTCTTTTGTATGGTTTAATACCAGGAGATATGCAGCAAATACGTAGGTACCTTTCCTAAATCCAAAATTCCCAGACGCTAGGGAGTCTGTCACCCTCCTAAGCTCAACACTTATGTGTGGAAATCTGCAAGGTATAAATAAACCATGTATCCCTTCATATTATAATTTAGATTATCAAGCTCCCCCAAGGAGAAATATAGGAAGCATACATACCTGTTGTCATAGATCTAAAGGTTCATCTTGCTGCAGAGTAAACATATCAAAATAATCATCCCTTTAATACGTGTTAAAATTCATATGATTGAGATGCTTGGACTCCGCCTTTCATAAATTAGGCCTAATAAGAAATTGGAGAAAAAAGAGGGCAAAAAGTAGTGTGGGGAAACTTCTCCTACCATATAATAACAATATTCTCATGCTTATAGATCTAAATAGCTGTGGGCTCGTGGAAGGCAAAAGCTGAGAAATAAATGCCATAACCACTAGACTCCACTTTGTGCGGAAGGAAATCTAAGAATAGATCCCCCCACCATTTGCCCGCAATTTGTTATGAAAACAAATTGCTGCCCGGGATGGCCCACCGATTAACAATGGAATTCCAGTTGAGCAGGTTTAAGAAAGAAGTACTGCATCGTTAAGCCAGGACAACCTCCCCAAACCCACTGGCGTGGGACACTAACTTCCTGTTAAGGAGCCTGGAAATGCATAATAATCGCCCTCCGAGATCCCCGGAACATACCTCAGATTACGCCGTCCAGTGCACCCTCATGCTACAATCAGTGCTTTAAAAAAGTGTTGAAAAATGTTCAGAACCGCTAACTCTTTTATATCACCACTTGGTCAGGAGCGGAGTGGTGCTACTCTACTTGCGTCCCTGCTTTTACCGTACGCTTCACCGTGCTTTGGGGACGTAGCCAAACTATATTACCAAGCCTACCCCGTGTGGCCCAAACCTGGAAATATGGGTGGAGCCACCTGGGAATGAGGTCCGCCTTATTATAATGGCAAATACAACTCATCTTGGTCCCAGATTCTTCGTATCATACCTTGTGCACTAAATACACCATGTATGCAATGAAAACTTGAGAATGGAGGTTCATGAATTATTGGAAGTGGCCAAAACAGAGGAGTGGATTTGTGAGGAAGAATACAAGGGCCATATTTATGAGGCCTTGCAACAGTTTTGCGCTTCCGTTGCATCACTTTTTGTGATGCATCGGCGGTGTAAAACATGCCTCTTGGTGCACCCTATTTACAAAGTGACACATCTAAGAAGATGCATCACTTTGTAATTCCGTGCGCTACATTATAACTGCATCAGGTATAATGGTTGCAGGGTGGGTTTTCCCACGTAAGTAAGCCTCGTGGAAGTGATGCAGTAGAAATCTATAAGATTTCACTGCCCCACTTCTAGGGTGCAAATGCATCAAAATATTACGCCTCCCTCACAGCAGGCGTAAGACTGACGCAGGCCCTTTCATAAGGGGCTTGCCCCATGTGAAAGGACACATTGCTGGAGTTGTGTCACTTTTGTGACACACTCCTGCAATGTGTCACTTTTGCGCCTACAGATACGCATCCCTCATGTCGCAAGGAGGGCGCACTGAGAAGTGACGCATCGCTGCTTTCACGCAGTGATGCGTCACTTCTCATAGATGAGGCCCCAAGTTTTTAACGAACACCAACCCTAATTTAGCAGCCATATACGGTTTTCCAAAAGTACATAAAAACTTGAGTGACCCGCCTATGAAACCCATAGTAAGCAGCATTGTCTATATCTATAGAGCCTTTGAGCAAAGATGCTGCTATACATTGGATTTTTGCTGTTTTCATTGTGTTTTATTTATAAAGTCATCCTTTCTATTTCAAAGCTGTTGTGGGGTATTTTGTGGTGTTTTCACTGTGTTACTGTATGAGTTGTTGCACAAATACTTTACACATAGCCTTCTAAGTTAAGCCTGTCTGCTCAGTGCCAAGCTACCAGATGGTGAGCACAAGATAAATTTAGGTTGTGTTGTGACCTACCCTGACTAGGATTGTGGTCCCTTCTTAGACAGGGTGCATACCTCTGCAGAACTAACTATAACGGAGGAATTTCTATGGTTGTGTACGAGTGAAATGTCCAGCTAACTATAACACCGCTGAAACCTATGTTTTTTTCTGTGAATTTCTAAGGTTTTTTAAATGCTAACTTCTAACTATAACGTCTCTGAAACCTATGGTTTTTTTCAGTGAATTTCAAAGCTTTTTTTAATGCTAATTTCTAACTATAAGGTCTCTGAAACATGGTTTTTTCAGTGAATTTCAAAGGTATTTTAAACGCAAATTTTTAAGTGTAATAGTAGTTATACCTATTTTTTTGTACTGATTTTCTGCAGTTTTTTTAACTGTTTATTTATAAATATTTTATTCATTAAATAACATTATATATTTTTCTGAAAATTGCAAGAAAAATAAAAAAATAAAATAAAACTGAAATATTGTTGAATTTTTTGTTTTATTTTATATTATTCTCTTTTTTTCCAAATTCACGCACCCAAAGCGTACACATCACGGTGGGTGCGCGAATTCTAGCCGCCATTTTAGAAATGTCGTGAAGGATCCCCGTACGGTGTGCGACGGCTGCGTGTTTTTCAGTTACATCATATACATTTAATATTACGTAATGTGCGCAATTGGTATGCGACCAGTCCGCGACTCCTCCTCCCGCGCATTCGCGACACTAGTGTATTACGGTACGCGACACTTGTGCGGTGGCAGGTCCCGCGTGACGTCATATACGTGCTGGGGCGTGCTGGGTGCGCGACTCCCGCAAAATCTTTTTATGTTCTAAAATGATATGTATGTCTGTTTAATATACATATTAGGGCAAGAGACTATCTAAGATATTCATCAAAATAATATATTTGTACTTATAATAAACTTATATTATTTTTAAATATATTTTAGCGAAATCGCGTCAAGTGCATGCTTCGTGAGCGTAGAGTGCGCGGATCCCATGTGACCTAAAAAAAAACAGATTTCATTGGTTCATAACATTTCCCACTGTAACTATTGAAGGACCCCACCCATTTTAATCATTCTTGTTGGAGCATTTTTTGCAAGACATCTCGTTTCCTACAAGAACCCTTTTTGCTTGTTTTTTTTGGTGTTTTTCAAAAAATATCAAACAAAATGGCATCTGGACAGCAGCAGCAGGAGGAAGTATCTTCTGAAGAAGAATTCTTGCAGGAGGCACCACGTCCACAGAGGCCGGAATCTGTCATGTGGAAATACTTCACTTTTCCACCTGGAGAGAAGAAAGTAAATGCGAGAAAGCTGACGTGCAAAATTTGTGACCGATTTCTGTCAAAAAGCAGTGAAAAAAAATACTCTTGTGGCACTGCTTCTATGTACAAGCATCTCTGGACCATAGCCATTGTGCTGCCACTAACCCTCCCCCTTGCCATGCATGGTCTTCTGTGCTGCCACGGCCCGCCCACCTTCCCTGTGTGGTCAGCTAGCTGCCCCTGACCACCTCCCACCTTCCCTCCATGGTCTGTGTGTATGCCATCATAGTCTCACTGTTGCTCTCCATGGTGTGTCTTGCTTCTAGTGCCCATCCTGCCTGACCTCCATGGTCATCTTGCTGCTCATGCCCTGCCCCCTTTCCCCCAGCCCTCTGTTTCCATGTGCACGCCCCTATTCCCTGCCTCCTGGCTTGTCTGTTCCATTGTAATGCCCCTGATCCGTCCCTCCTGCCCTTTATGGTCTGTTATGCTGTAGCTTTCTCTCCTGTCTGTCCATTATGGTCAGCTAGCTACCATTGCCTCTTTCCCCTCTGTTCTCTATTGTCCATGTGCATGATCCTGTCCCCTCCCTATTGGTTTTTATGGATTGTTGTGCTGCACTCCCATCCCGCATGCTCTGTGTGGTGTATTGTGCTGCTGCAAACCCTGATGCCTGCCCTTAAGGGTCAGTTTGGTGCACCTCTCCATGTCCCTCCGGTCCTCTGTAATCCAAGTCCATGTCCCTACCCCAATTCCTCCTGCCTTCCATGATCCAATGTACAATACTTGCGAACATATTGAACTTGGTAAGAGGGAGATTTTGAAAAATAACTGGGGTATTGATTTTCCCCTTTGAGTTACATTGAAAAAGAGGAGATTGTAGACAGGAGACAGATCAAATAAAGCCAATTTGAGCTCAAAAACATTGGACGTTTCCTGGCTGAATCAATCTGTTGGCATGTATGGTTGTACTACCACTGCCTCTACCTTCTGCCCACAATGGTCTATTATATTGCCACAGCTTCTCTTGCTAGTCCTGTTTTGTTGGTTTGTTACCCCTGCCCCCCTTCCCACTGCCCTCCATAGTCTGTTGTGCTGCCACGGCCCTTCCTGCCTGCCCAGTGTGGTCAAATTGTTGCCTCTGCACCCTCCTACTTGCGTTCAATTTTCAGAGTCTGTGCCCCTGGTCTCTGCCTCTCAACAGTATCCTAATGAACAACTAGATTGCTAACATTCTTTATTTATTACAAAAGTGTGGAACGCCTGACATCATCTTGATGTAATCAAAACTGTAATACCTAGAGCATTTCCTTTAGAAATTACATATATATGAGGGTCTTATTTGCATCAAAATTATGGTTAGTGCTCTAAAAAACTAAAATAAGGACATATTTTCTGAGTTTTCAAATAGAGACAAAGCACTTTTAAATTATTTGTTATCTTTCTGTTTTTTTATCCAGTTGACCACTTGATTAAATGTTGCACTTAGAAGAGAGGATGTGATGTTACTTCCAGAACTGCAGACTTTGCAACTGGGGAACCAGGTTGGTGTTTCTGCTTCAGCTCGACATTCTGTGATTCTGGTCAAATCACTTAATATCCCCATGTCTACAGCCAAAATGAATTTGTTCTTGTGTGATGTAACCAATGCTCATGTAAAGCACTCCAATACCTGACAAGTCTGCACTATATAAAACTGCAAAAACACAAAAAAAAGTATTTTGCACACTTCTGTCATTGGGCTATACTTGGGCTACATCTGGGTGATATTTGGGCTACATTTGGGCTCTTTTGTCTCTGATGGCCATCTTGGGAGATTTATTTGTTATGAAGTTTCCTAATCTCCTCATTTACTGCAGTCTCCTCAGTAAGAAATGCTTTCAGTTTTTTACTTTGATTCCATCAAGAAGGTATTCAGATATGTCACACATTTGCCATGAATTCTGAATGTTAGCACTATAGTTGCTCATTAGATCACTGTAGTAAAGCTACTGCTCACCACTGAAGTCTGCTGCTGGTATTAAAAGTGCATGTTTCAGTCTGCATGTCAGAATTTGTTAATGAAATAGAAGAGGATTTGAGAAGTCACTCAAAATGTGCCCTAATTTTTCTTTCTTCAGCACTAATCATAATTTCTATTGCAAAATGAACCCCCTCATTGTGTTCCTTTTTAAATTAAGTGTTTTAAGTGTTTCCAGTTTATTCCAATCAAGATGGCTTCAGGTGTGCCATACTTTTGTCATAAGTAAGACAGTAAGCGCTTTAGTTGTTCTTAAGAACACTCTGGGACATTCTGTCATTGGGCTATACTTGGGCTACATCTGGGTGATATTTGGGCTACATTTGGGCTCTTTTGTCTCTGGTGGCCATCTTGGGAGACTTATTTGTTATGAAGTTTCCTAATTTCCTCATTTACTGCAGTCTCCTCAGTAGGAAATACTTTCAGTTTTTTACTTTGGTTCCATCAAGAGGGCATTCAGATGTGTCACACATTTGCCATAAATTCTGAATGGTAGCACTCTAGTTCCTCATTAGATCACTGTAGTAAAGCTACTGCTCACCAGGGAAGTCTGCTGCTGGTATTCAAAGTGCATGTTTCAGTCTTCATGTCAGAATTATTTAATGAAATAGAAGAAGATTTGAGAAGTCAAAATGTGCCCTAATTTTTCTTTCTGCAGCACTAATCATAATTTCTATGGCAAAATGAACCCCCTCATTGTGTTCCTTTGCAAATTAAATGTTTTAAGTGTTACCACTTTACTCCAATCAAGATGGCTTCACGTGTGCCATACATTTATCATAAGTAGGACTGTTAGCGCTCTAGTTGTTCTTTGGAACACTCTGGGAAGCTGCAGTAGAACACAAAGGAATCAACTGACAGTCTCTGCCCTTGTTGGATGTACATGTTTTACTGAGAATGTCAGACTTCATTCTCACATGACTGAGAAAGATAATGTGAATTTACAGAAAACATGCTCTCAGTTTAGCTTATAGATCACCTTCCAATCCTCTGTGGGAAAAGCATGAGAAAATATTTTCTCTCAATCATGATTCATGATATCCCAGCAGAAGGCTTTTTCACATGGTAAAATCACCTTAGAACATACCACAATTCCTAAAATGCGTATGGTACCATCAACAAATGATTTATAATGTAACTAAGGTCTTAAAACCTTCTATTAACTGCAATGCTTTTTAATGAGGTGCTATCATGTATATCGGTCCCAAGATGGCTGCCAACACTTCTTGGATGAAGTGCTGACAGCCAATCAGATCTCACGATGAGATGTGTGGTTAGGCTCCGCCCAGATATATATGTGATTTTACTTTTGATTTTCTCAGGAACTTCTGAACGGATTTACACTTTTAAGCAAAAGGCATGACTCTGAACCGATGTCTAACTTTCTGCCAAATTTGGTGTAATTCCGTTCAGCAGTTCGGGCTGTAACTGCGGCTAAAGGTTCTATGGGAAATTGCATGGGGAAAACATGTTTTGGGACCCCCCTTTTTTCTCAGCCCCCACTACAAGAATCATCCAGAGACTTTCAGGATAGGAGCGGAGCGGAGCTGGGCAAAAGTTTAGAAAATTTCACGAAGATTCGTCATCGGGCGCCAAAGTTATTTCAAATAGAATGTTGCGGATTTCCTATGGAAAATAGGTCCTAACTATAACTACCTATAGCGACAGGAAGTCTGCTTGAGCATATGTCTGTATATATTGATTATTTTTTAACTGATTTTGTGAAAAATCTGCGGAGTTATATTAGAGACACAAAGGATTTTCTGGGACATGTTGAACAGATCAACTGGCGGGAGGGTGATTGCATGGTAGTTATGGATATAGCTAGCTTGTACACCAATATATCACACTCCGATGGTATTCAAGCTGTGAAATCTTTTTTAGACACACGCTCTGTGAAATTCACAGAACATAGCTCCATGTTGTTAGAATTTCTAACCTTTTGTCTTGAAAACAACATTTTTCTGTATAAGGACCAGTTCTACAAACAACTCACGGGTACGGCCATGGGCACCTGCTTCGCCCCCAGTTACGGGAATCTTTTCGTGGGCTGGTGGGAGGAGCAGGTGGCCTCGGCGTCTACCAATGGGGAATGGACACAGAAAATAGTGGCCTGGTACAGATATATAGATGATCTTTTTCTAGTTTGGAGAGGGTCACAAGAATCAGCTTCTATGTTTGTAGATATTTTGAATGCAAATGAGAATAACTTTTTTTACAGCTGAAATAAGCTCTGAAAGTGTGAATTTCCTTGATTTAGAGGTTTTTATTGATGCAGGTAAGATCAATACACGGTTGTTTCGAAAGCCTACTGCTGGGAATTTTACCTTACAATCGACAGGCAGTCATCCCCCTAGATTGGTCCTGAGTATTCCCTATGGGGAATTTCTCAGGATTAGGAGAAACTGTACCAATGAGGAAGACTTTATTTCCAGTGCAGAAGCCAGTATAGGGAGGTTTACAGCATGAGGATATGGTGAAAAGTCATTGATGGAGTCCCTCTTAAGAGTGCAGGCAAAGTCTAGAGAAGATCTTCTAAAACAAAAAAAGACTGCAGAGAAAAAAGATCATTGTAGAATGATAACAACCTTTTCAAGTGGAGCAGGAGAATTGAGAACAATATTAAAGAAAAATTGGAATTTGTTGAGAACGGATCCTATTATTGGTATGGATATACGTAGGCGCCCAATGCTTACTTTTAGAAGAGCAAGTGCCCTGAGGGACACTCTAACTAAAAGTCATTTTGTACGAACAGTTCCTAGACCATTTGGTGAGGCACCACATGGTTTCTACCCATGTGGTAGGTGTAGATCATGTAGGAATAGCAAGAAGGTTCTGTCATATGAAGTAGCAGGGACGTAAAAACCAAGGTGGATCAGAAAGTTCTTAACATGTAGTACCCCATACACGGTATACTGCCTGGTATGTCCATGTGGGCTAAGAAATATCGGAAGTACTATCCATCAAACAAAAATATGCATTCTAGAACACACACGAGCTATAAAAAATTGGGATGTAACGTATCCCGTTGCAAGACATTTTCAAGTACATCATAACTGCAATAGCGATTTATTGACTTTTTTTGCCTTGGATCATGTGCCTGTAAACTTAAGAGGGGGGGATAGAGTAACAAAATTAAGAAGGATAGAGTCAAGGTACATTATAGATCTTGGGACGAAGACCCCCGGTGGACTTAATAGTAATGAGGAACTTACAGTGCATCTAGAGTAGAGGGCTCTCTCCCCTATGGAAGTGGTTACCTCTGGGGTGCTATTCTACCATATTTATAGGTATGGATATACTTTATAAATTAATTTGGATCTATATGAAATCACTGAGAATGTGAGTAATATTTAAATTGACTCTGATGATGATGATTTTTCTGCACAATTTTTTCTGTATACTTTTTTCTAATTTTTTCCTGTTTATGATGTTTCATCTTATCATCAAGAAATAGATCATGATTTAATTGATGGTGTTCACTACTATATGGTTTAGAAGAGGACCGTATATGCCAATAGCGCTCAAGCCCATATAGGGCTGGATTGGTTTGATTACAGATTGTTTAAATAGTTCCATGTATAAGTATGTGGGAACACTGGCCCATCAAGGGTGTGATGCAGTAAATGTTTGTATTTATGAATTGTTTATGTACAAACAACCGTTGAACTATGCCATTATCGGGTAATTTACCTGTGGCATTTATCTGTAATCGACAAATGCATGATGTACAGGACATTTCAATATGGCGCTGAGGGTAACACGAATGAATTGGTCCTTTGTTTATGTTGTCAACAGGAAATGTGGTCATATGTAAATATATAATATGGCAGTTTCTGGCGCGCCCTCATACCATCGAGGAAGGTGCTTGCCGAAATGCGTCTGGTGCGTTGTGAGTCAGAATAAACCTATCGACTCTCCCCCGTGAGTGCTGTGTCTTTTCTAAAGTGAGAGGAGGCGCGTATATATATATATATATATTTGGTGCATAGTGTTGTCGAGAACTTGGAAAATGGGCAGACTGAGTAAACAGATTTGCAAAGGGGACGGTGTACTTACACAGATGTCTTTATATCTGCAGTGCCATTTCAATGCTAATTTACTTCAGCCTGCTCCACAGAAAGGCTTTAAGTTCATGAGGTCCTGTTCCAACAAAATTAAATTCTGTAGTACTTCACCTGTGTCTTGAATATAAAATGTTAGAGCTTTAGTTGTTTATTAGGACTCCATCGTGACAATGTAGCTGATTGATCAACTGGAGAGAAGTTTTTGCTTCGTCCTCATTAACACCTTACTGGCTGCATACCTGTTATCTTTTTTTGCATGCAGTATTTTATACACTATAAATCCTGTTGGATGTTTTCTTGGCTAAGTACCTTTGCGTTAATTTTATTAAATGTTTGGAAATACTCTTTACAGATGAGTTGTGTGGAATCTCATTATTATATCCACTTTGGTCCAACAGTATTTTTTTGTTAATGAGTACGAAGTGAGGGATTTTCTCCAATTGAGCACTTAATGATTGAGCAACTATGGAACCAAGTATAGAAGTCAAAGAATACAAACTAAGTGAAATGTGTCTTATCACTTGAATGCCTTCTGAAATAACATAGAAAATATATTATTAAATAATACATGTATATATATATATATATTTAAAATATATTATTAAATTATATATATATTTTAAATATATTATTACATATATATATATATAAATAAGTAATAGCAAGATCTGGAGAAATGTGTCTCTTTCCATAAATTTGTCTAGGAACAGTCAATGGAGATTGGTCTGTAATTGTTAGGGTCTTGTGAATCGAAATTATTCTTCATAAGTAAACAGCATAAGTATGTTTTCTTTAATTCCTCTAGAAACATATATTTAGTATGTACTTGATTCCTCATATGTTTGAGAAGGTGATGATGTGGTTTGTGTGGATGAAGTGCTGTTGTTAATGTCATATGCAAAAAAAACAATTGATGGACGGAATGCTGAACAATGTCAAACTTTCACCACCAGTACAGAGGTCTGGGCCTAAATCCATCATTTGTTTGCTCGCCATTCCAGTTTTGACCTAGTCTTATGCAAATCAGCCTTGACCTTGCTCCCAATGGGAACAGTCTAGAACAAACTGTCATGCCATGGCAGTTCTGGGGCTGTGACATCATTAGGTTTCTGAGCTGTTCTAGCGCAGACAGGATCAGCACATTTATATTTGGTGTCTTTGCACTTAAAATATCTCTGATTTAGTGTATGGTTTGCTAACAACTTGACTCTGAAACCCAGGGCAGTAATTGCCTCATTGTTTTTCCAAGCTCTGTTGCCAGCAAAAACATGCACTAACTTATTTTGAATAAATGAATGTACTCAAGACACCACACGGAATCATACAAATCCCTTCTGTGCCGGCACAGCTCAGAGAACAGGATCATCATATCACTGTTGGTGTTCATTGTCATGTTCAAACAGGCTTATCGGAGATTTGGTGGGTTTTTTTTGTGGGGAGTGAGTATGATTTCAGGTGTGTTTGAGAATTTGGTGCTTCTGTGAGACTCTACATTAGAGTGGCATTGAACTTAAGTTTGAATTTTGTTATGTAGTGAAAGGATTGTTGAATAAAGTGTGGCAATGTTGATGTTTATCTTTTTTTTCCATTTGTTGGCTGTAGTTGAGGGTGGGTGTTAAGGCTATGGGAGAGTAATGTAATTGTACAGATAATTTGGGAATACTGAAGTGGATAAGGCACTGACGTGAAGAGAGGGTGCATATCAGGGTGTGTGAGTAAATTAGGGTAAATGTGAGGGGCGAACCGAAAGGAGGATGGAAACGAACAGTAACAGGTGGGAGAGTTGTGCTTGTATGGCCTGAATGGGGAGAACTTGAGTGGGGCGGCCAAAGTGGACAACGTTGTTGGATGGGATAGGGAACTGAAGACAGTGAGTATGGGTGCATATCATGCATGAAAGATTTGGAAGAATCATAGGGAGAAATGCAATCGGTGAGCATTTGTTTCAGTTGGGATGCAGTAGGTATGTTTGTTACTGTTGAGATGTTGAGAAAAGTTCATCAGGGAGTTGTAGTTGATTAGTGAAGGTTTTTGGGGGTATAGACTGAATAGCATATGGGTTTCAACTCAGATACAGCTATATTTTCTTAGTGAGAGAGTGTATTTGACTGGTAGCAACTAACCTGTCTGTTGTGGCTGGAAATGTGGGCAGAGTCTCTCGTCTTTCCGTACCCTAACATACCCAAACAGGGAGGATATCTTTGTCCTTTTGATCCTTTGATTTGATGCTCAGGGCAAGATTTTCTGGAAGAAGAGTCTGAATAGGTTGAAAAAGGAGGTCACATGAGCAGACTTCCTCGACTCCAGCTAATGTTTGACTGGCAACCAATAAGGAGCGTACTTGGAGGCGTACAAAAGCTGAAGTCTTCATTTTTGCTTAATACACAAATCCTGTCTGGTGGTGATAAACAGTAAAGGTACAGAGAGGGAACTGGGAGGCTGGAAGAAGTATGGGAGAGAGACACAGGAACAGCAAAACTGCTCAAAACAGGCAGCAATATGAAACAGAATTACTTTTATTATACTGTCAAGAAACCACTCAGGTATTTGTTAAACATGTTAGACAATTTTATTATAAGACATTCAGTTTTGCTGTGCATGTGATTCCTGCTTGTGAGTTCAAAAAAAGTGCTAAGAAAAATGGGATGCACTGTAAGACTTTGTATGGATGTCCACATAGTGGTGTCCAGATTTCAATTATTCATGCTGTCACCCTGGCTCAAAGGACAGAGATGTAGAGCTGCTTGAAGAAGTCAAAAGGCCTCAGTAGACTAAGGATGGAATTACAGAGCTATCATGTGGTTGCATTTTTCTATTAATTTGAATAGTTATTTCATCATGTTTGATTCTAAAACAAGCACTTGATGTGATACCTAAATTTAGTGAGTTTAATGCTCCCACTTATTCTTTGAATTTTTCTTCAGAGATTACTTTTGCTGAAACTGAGTAGTCCTTTTTGGGAATTCCTCTTGCCTCCTATTGAATCATCAGTTGTACATATGGTGCAATTGTTTGTACTATTTGCAAGGAAATAAGAAAGTACAAATGTGAATCATTCCACATTCAAATGTTGCAGTACCTAGATGTAAATATGATATGGTGTAGAAAACACACATACACAAAGCACACACATGCACACACTCACAAACAACGTGTATAAATTAAATTTGCTTTCACTGACATCCCCATGACTATCACTGACCTCAAGTACCCTTCACGGAGACCGTCAGTACATACTACTGACCAATTTTACCTTTGCCCGTCTCAAAGTTTTTTTTTTATGTGAAATGTTGGGTGACAAATTACTTAATAATTTATCATTTTAATGATGCTTATAGTCATTACTGATGAATTAGTGATGTTGCACTTCAACCAATTTAATTTTTCTGTTTAGAAGTGTGATCAATAATACATTATAGTTATGCTACATTTTCGCGTGAGACACCATTTATTTCAATTTAAAATGGATGCAGTTTCGGAAGTCCAGCACATCTTGCTCCTGTCATTTCCCCCTCCCAATCAGTGATCTGCTGCAAGTCATCTTTTCCTACAGTTTCCGTGGAAAACACAATCCTATGATGTAAAAGGGGCAATTGTATTAGAAAGTTTTTTTTGTGAATGAAGCTTTACATTGTGTGCCTAATTTATCAATTTGAATGCTTTCTATTGGAAGTTTTGTTGCAGGCATGAAGAAGAACTTAAATCTGTGAGCAATTCTTTAAGAAATGTTTCATATTATGTTGTACATTTCTGAGGTGCTGTTGCAGTGAAAGCAAGAGGAAGATGTATCTTACCTTCAGAAATGGGTTTATGTTAAGAAATTTGATTTATTCTGTGTTTTTTTTTATTTGCCAATGCAACCTAACCATGATCATACCATGCTGAATTTGCTGTTTTATTAATTGTTATGCATCAATGGTGTGTGAAAACCACTGGTTTTGAGATTTCAGAGGCTACTTCCCGTTTTCCTGTCAGTACTCTTTGTGAGTTTGACATTAAAAATCTCTATAGATGTAATTACCTAAAAAAATTATTTTGCTATGGTTTTTGATTCTGTATTTCTTTGTTTGAACTTCATGGCAGATTTATGCATTCCTCTGTATTATTCTTAGTCACAGTTCTGTAATAAATCTAATTTTAATATGTTTCAGCTAGAGTCACTTATTATATATTCCTAGTTTATTCGGATTTTTACTCTGTTAAGTAAATGGTTGATGGATGCGCTGTGTAGTCAAGTCAACATATCTTTATTCGATTTCTTTTTAGAAAATCATAATAGCACACAGTATCACAAGACATAGCACAGATATAACATCATATGTAGAATCTTTTCATTTAACTTCACTTGAAATCTCATTTAACTTTCACATTCATTTGTAACTACAAAGATCAAAAAAATCACATCATGATAGTTTTCCTACATTTAAATACACTTTTTAAAAACATTGATACGGTCCATGTTAAATATTCGTTTTCTAAAAATTGTAATGCTATATAAGCAGAACGACATTGTCTCAAGCCAGATGATTTTAAAATTGGTATGATACATTTTTTCCTTTGTACAGCATACAATGTACAAAATAAAACAAGGTGAAGACTTGATTTTTCAGAAAGATCATCACAAGGGCACAGATGCATAACTCTTGACCAGTCGTTCATTGTTGGGAAGCTTATTAATCTATGTAAAATCCCTCATGTAAATCTGGTTAATAAAAATCTGTCATATCCACCAGGGACGATTTTAAGATAGAGTTGAATGCAATGTGTTGTTAAAAAAAATTTGTTGGGCAGTACTGTAGGCTTTACAGTTTCTGCTGATAGTCTGAGTGAGTCTAGTAATATTAGGCCCTTTTTTTTTTTAGATCTTTTCTTGTTATAGCAGTCATGGATCTGGGCTCAGTGTAAATCTTTGGGTGGCCCAGATCACACATAAAATTCTTAACATACTTTAACCACGGTATAGCTGATACCCATTCAAGCTTGAAACTATCATTTCATATATCCTGATTAAGCATAGTTTTAGATGATGTCCATATCATGTGCCATAGTAGAATGGGCTCTATTTTTATGAGATCTGCAATGTATGGCACACCCAATTCAGAATGGCATACATAGGATGATGTGCTACTCGGGACTGCCAGTAAAAATCTTAAAAACACATTTTCCACTAGTTGTAGTGAGTACAGATCAGCATGGCCCCAGACACCAGAGACGTACATAGCTGTGAAAACACACTTAACCTGATGGATCTGTAAAAGCTTAATCGGCGGTATCCTTCCCAATTTTCTCACAAAGTTAGCTGAGGCGGCGGTGGCTTTCATGAACATCAATTTTCTAGCTTTCACCGACTGGGTCCATGTGCCGTTTTGGTCAAAAAGAATGCCCATCTATTAGAATCTTTTGGTGAATTCAACCTTCTGCTTATCAATAAAAATGTCTCTTATAAAAACTGCCAGCACCACATCTCATAATAAATGTCCTTGATGTGTTTACCCTGAGACCCAGATCACACATAAAAGAGGAGAAACTGGTCATTACCCTGTGTAGTCCCACTTGGGTACCTGACATCAAAACAGTGTCATCCACACACAATAGGGCGGGTATGGGCTGTCCACCATTTTGTGAGAGGTCTTGGCACTCATTCACCAGCGCTTGGCCTAATTCGTTTATGTAAAATTGAATAAAAAGGGGGCCAAAACGCAGCCTTGCCTTACCCCTCTCTTTATATTTAACAGGTCTGTGCATTCCAACCCCCCCCGGCACCATACTGCACCCTTGTCTTTGAGTCACAATATAATTGTCTTAAAAAGTATATAATTGTGAGTTCCACACCTAGATCCTCAAGAATCCTCCACAGCTTATCATGCCTAACACAATCAAAGGCTGCTGTGAGGTCTAAAAACGCTAAGAACAGCCTGCCCTTCTTTGCCAGGATGTACTTCCCTATAATAATGTTCAGATTTGGGCTCGGTTGACTGTTATTAAACCCTCACAGAAACCAAACTGTAGATTGGAGGTTACCTTATCATCTTCGACCCAATCCTGCAATCTTTCATGTATAATTCGCCCATCTACTTTCCGCAGGAAATCTAATAATGATATGGGCCGATAACCGCAGGGGTCCTGGCGGTCGCCTTTTTAAAAAAATTGGTAGAAAAATTCATTCGGACCAACTTTTTATAAAATAAGAGGAACAACTTGCTGTAAATACCTGGGTTAAAAGTGGACCCCATAGCAACACATTAGATTTATGTAAATCTACAGGGATCCCATCTGGCCCGAGGGCTTTTCCACCTGCACTTGCTATAATAACACGATTGACTTCTTCAAGAGTAAACTGGAGGTCAATAGGGCATGTAGGAGGTGCCGATACAATATTACAATATGATTGGGTTCCCAAATAATTTTCTCGTGCACTGCAATCACACATAGTGGTGTAATGATCCATCCATTGTTCTTCTGCTATTGTTATTTCAATGGAAGGAGCATCCCCAGAGTCCAGAAAGGGAATTTTAACCGCCTTCCAAAATGCAGCGCTATCTCTAGAAAGAGAAGCATCATGCAGGTCTGACCATGCACCGTTTCTCAGCGTTACTTTATGCTCTTTGAGTGCATGCTTATATGCCCCTCTGGCCAGTCTAATGTCATTTGGGTTTCTAGGTGTTTTATGTGTTTCATATTTTATTTTAGCATATACCTGGGTACATTTGGTATCAGACACCCTTGTTTTTTCCTGCACACTTTATTGTTCTGGACGAATAAGGCCTCTTTTATAGCTCCTGAAATCTGCTGGAATTAAGTTAATACGTTGTCATGGGTAGTTGTTTCGTCTAAGCAAGCTGGAAAAGCAAATTTACACTATGGGGCAGATTTATGAGGTTTTGCCGTAGGGAAGCGCAGCAGGCCTTCCTGCTGCGCTTCCCTACGGCAAAAGAAAAGGGCAGGGATGCGCCGTATCTATAAAATGCGGCGCATTCCTGTCCTTTTCCCTGCGCCGGCGCACAATGGGCTGCCTGCGCCAACGCAGGCACCTCTGCACCATGGTGCAAGGGTGCCTGCGTTGCGGATATGAATATTTTTGTACAGGAAGGGAAACCTTTCTGTACAAAAATAATCACAAGAGGTTTTTCCTCTTTGTATGGGTGCTGCAGAATGCAGCACACATAGAAAAAGGAAAAACGAGGAGGAATAAAGATATTTCTCCCCGTTGCGCCTCCCTTACGCCTCCCCTGGGGAGGCGGAAGCTTATGGCGCTGCCTCAGATTTACGATTTCTCGTAAATCTGGGGCAGTGTCAAAGGGCCATGGATGTTGCTGGGAACGCCCCCAGCAACACCCATTGCACGCCCCTTTAATGCAGAACACTGCGTTAAAGGGACTGATATTTATGAGGCAGCATTAAGCCAAAAAAAGTGGCTCAGTGCTGCCTGATAAATATCACGCAGGCTTCTGCGCCACGGAACGTCACAAAAAGTGACGTTCCGATGGCGCAACGGGCCTCATAAATCTGCCCTTTAGTTACTACATTCTTTGTAAATTCTAAAGGATCCACCATCGACCAGTGCAAGGAGTAGCAATTTACTTTATTGATGGATCAGTTTTGCGCGACATGAGATATCCCAATGTCACCACACTCAGACATAACCCAGGGCACCCTACAAACACTAAAACTAAAATTGTTATGGGCACTGAAAGGCTGTTTATAGGTTCGCTGCCCCTCTCGTTGATTTCTTTGAATCCCAGCCCTGCCCCCTCCTTAGAGCTATGAAGTAGTCTAAAAGAGGCGTGAGCTTTCAATGGAGCCACAAATAAAAATTAAACGAATAAAATAACTTAGAAAGCATAACCTAAATCAACTTTTTTTTAAAAAGTGCATCACCGCCCTCATGCAGGAAATGCAAAAAACAGACCATCGAGGAATTATTTGTCCTTTGTTTCCTGATTGGGCAATGCTTAATTGGGCGCATCACTTGCAGATTAAATGAACACTTTTCTCTTCAACACAGTCTCAAAAGCCTTAGCTCCTCACATAAGAAGGCTTTGTTTTTTGCAGAGAGCTAAGCTTAGGAGTGTGGTTCACAGGAAGGTGATCACACCATTCAGCTATGTTTAGATTTATATTTCGAATTATTTGAACTTTGAAATCTAAGAAACCTCAGGGCTTTTATGAGAAATTCTATGTTAAGCTTGATTACTGTTGCGGTAGTCATCAAACACCACACACAGGTAATTTAACTGCTGTGATCTGTGGTCAGTGGAGCGAATATGCGCGGATGATGGTGGCTGCTCGACGCAACATATATGGTACCCCAGAGAAAACATTTGTTCCTTCATCAGTGGGAGTATCTTCAGTTAGGATGCTGAGAATGCTTTAAAATGTATACGGCAAAAAATGTATAAAGACAACTCGAGGTGTACTCAATGCATCATTTACTTTCGGATAATAGTCTATTTTGAATGTTTATGGGTGATTCGTGTACCTTATTCATAGTTATTTTGAAAGTAAAAGTGTACTCCCGATTTAATCTGCAGGATTTGTACATTTGTAAAAGACGTTTTTTTTGTATGTAGCCTGCTTTATGAGTTTGAGTTTTACCAGAAATAAACAATTTCACGAAATCTAGATTTAATTTCTCAGACTGTGGTTTTAAGAATGCATAACGTGAAATTATGGAATTATTGCTTATATCACATTTTCTACGTCGAAATTTTCATAAATAGTATATTTATTTTAGAAAAGGGATTTATGACTATTAGACAATGTAGGTACAAATGTAATATAACTGCATCCTCCAAGTTTTAAACTTCTGAATATTATATTTTCCTTAACGTTTTACAATATTATTAAAAAACGAAAACAGCCTAACAACATGCTATCTCTCTGCAACACATAAAATATTGCAAGACACATCATATGTCACAAAAGACACAGGAGGAGGAATTGTTACACTTTGCACATACAGCAGAACAAAATAACGATATAGTTCGGCTGTACATTGTTTTACCCAGAAGATGAAACTAAAATGAATGGAACGTCTGTATTCATAAATTCAGGGAAGGTGACAGAGTATTTTTCTTCAAAGCAGACAAGGAAAAACAGCTTGTCACTGTGCAGTGATTTACCAGGAAAACGTTTCCCCTTCTTTAAGATAAACAAACACGTTCAGCTAAAAGAGTAAACCGTAGGAACATTTAAGAAAATAGAAGGCAGGCTTTTTATCGAGTTGTACCATCAAAATAAGAGAACCGTGAACAAGGCTCGGCAGTGAAATCATAGACATCGATTGTCTTTGAAGATATCAGACTTGAAGACACAATAGTAAGGCAGAAGCATTCTTTTTGTGCTTTGTTAACTATTAGACAGGCACAAATAGTTTGCAGTTCATTCCCCACACCTCTAACCTCTCACAGGCCTGACCGGATTAGAAAGTGTGATGAAGTGCGCAGGCATGACTCACTGTCACAATGTGTGTTTTTGAAGTCTTTACTTTCAGTACAATTACACGATTATTTAAGAAAACAACATTGCAGAAATATACCGAGTACACTTTTTTTGTAACCGAAAGCATTGAGTACAAACATGTTGGGAACGTTAGCAACAAAGGTTTAACTCATATAACACATATATGTGGAAACAACATGCAAAATGTCTTCATTCAAGTGCATAAAGTAAGCATGTTGCTTAACTGCTTGCTTTTGTCAATGAGGTAAATTATGGTAAAGGTTATTATGATAGATATAATAACCAAGTGTACATTGAATCTAGTTTTAGAAGGGAGGGAGACAACTTAGGTCAGTCAGGATGCACCCTGCAAATGCTTGTTTATTTTCAGAGTTTTCAGTTTTAGAAGGTTGTGAAAGCTGAATCTGTCCATGCCACAAAGAAATCTCAAGATGCAGCCCAACATTTTCACAAATATTCTTACCGTAAAGCAATGCGAAGATTGTGAGACCAACTTGTCTTTCTCATTTCTTATTAGTTTTCGGAACTAACGTTGATCTACTAAAGAATGTGCAGTTTGAGTGCATCATGAAATGGACACATCCCAATCCACGCTTGTAGTGTGTATTTTCATGACTATGTCATGGAATGTTAGCGTGTCAGTGAAGTATTTCGTGGGGGAAGGTTGTTATTAAAATTAGGTTTGAAATGTGGGGGAGATGACAGTTAGAGGTGATGCTAAAAGGAGGTGGAGCGCTGTGTCTACTTAGTCTTAATAAACATACTTACCGACCTCCTGATGTGAAGTGTTTTTACTACACATTGTTAGCAACGATCCGGACTAGGCAGATTACCCTTGTGTGCAAGTTTTGGCCACTTCCGGGATTTATTATTTTCGCACTTGAGGAGGATATCACAATGGTAGTGCACGCGCACGCATGCGCGGAAGCCGTCAAAGTGTCTTACTGCCCAGGTGACTGCTGCGAGCCACCAATAGAAAGGCGGCTTAAAAAACTCGGCTTGTGTTCAAGGAAGTGCACCGGAGTGGTGATTGTAAGAAGTATGCATACGCATGTTGAACACAGTGGAGTGTCTCGCATATGCATTGGGTAATGCGTCATCGCTACAAGTTTGTATCTCTCCCTTCCTTCATGTGAGTGGATGATAACGCTGCCTGCTCACAGTGCTGCCAGATGCTCCTTTTCCAAGTGTACATTAGTGCCAGCAGGCTGGTAAAATCGTAGTTGAAGTTTAATTTTTTAGGTTGTGCCTAGGCAGTGCTTGCGCTGTCTGGAAGATCTGTTGCATGTACTTTGTGGATTCTGGAAATCAGCCCTAGGACCTGTCCGCTTCCGCCTTTGCTTAGGGACTATTTTTTCAGTTCAACTGCCTCTATTTAACTGTCTTGCTAGAAAACTACCAGCAGAGGTCAGTAAAATACCAGAATTGCTTTCAGCTTGTTCAACTGCCTCTAATTAACTGTCTTGATAACAAACAACCAGTAGAGGTCAGTAAAATACTAGATTTCCTTTCTTTAGGGACTTTCTTTTTTTATTTTTCTGGCAACTGTCTCTATTTAACGTTCTTGATAGGAAACGACCAACAGAGGTCAGTAAAATACCAGAATCACTTTAGCATTCCCTAGATTCCAGGCCATAGTAAATGGCATTCAACAAGCTCCCATGGACAATATATTTTTTTAAAATCTTGTATCTTCAGTTTTTATATTAAAAGCAGAGATTTGGACAATACAATTTCCCGCTGATAGGCAGTATTTCTCTCTATTTGTTCCCATACCTGACATGTTCCACAGTTTAGTGCTTACTTTCCCTCCATTTTAAAGAACAGTAGATGTTTCAGCACCCAGGCTAATGTGCTGCATAGCTAAATACATATAAGGTCCCAAAGGCGAGACAGATTGCATTGCAAATGCTTGTTCTATAGTGTGACCATTCTTCCTTGAGTGCTTGTCTGTTGGAACTGACTACTGTACTGCTGTTCTGGAAATGTTACATCATAACTTAATTCTACAAAGTTTTCACGGTTAGTGGTAAGAACGGACTGAGGTATTCCTTAGAACGTGTCCACTCCACCATGGCTACCCCTACCATTACAGTGAATTATTATGTGTTCCTGGAGATCCACCAGTGTCTTAGCTGTAGTGGAAAGAATATTTCTTGAATTATATTGCCACTATTGACCACAGTGAAACATTCACATGCTGAAACGAAAAAGAGTCTATTGTTGCATTACATGGGTCTGGAACGTCTTAGGATGTATAACAAATAGTCCAAGATTGATAAAGTGGGGGACGGCATTGTTTTTAACGAGGTTATTGCACAGTTGGATACATATTTTTCACCAAAAGTGTGTATTCGTATATAACCCGTTGTTAGACGGCGACCTCAGAGGAGCCCGGAAAGGGGGTCCTGACTACCCTGAGACCCACCCTCAAAGTATCGTAGCCGGGCACTGGCGGGAGACTCCCCAGGGGGAGGAATCTCGCAGCTAGGATCGTACTTCTGGCGCCACACGACACAGAGTAATCACACCGGTTGTTCTCAGAAACAATCTTTATCAAGTAGGTTATCACGGCAAATATGTACAAGGTATTCACGGGTTCAAGAGTCTCGGAAAGGTAGGGGGGTAGCGGGACAGTCTTTGGCAAAAGTTCAAGCAGGGACGTACCCGGCGCACAGCTCACAATCCTCGAGCCGGGGGATACGGGGTCGTAGTCGGGGTCCGGCGGGACCGGGAGAGTCTGGGGGAGCCGCGAGTCACTCAGCGGGCTCAGGTACAGGTTCAGGGGTGTCCGATCTTCAAGGAGCCGCGAGTCACTCAGCAGGCTTAGGCGCAAGTTCAGAGATGTTACGATCTTTCAGGAGCCGCGAGTCACTCAGCAGGCTTAGGCACAGGTTCAGAGGTGGTACGATCTTCCAGGAGCCGCGAGTCACTCAGCAGGCTTAGGCACAGGTTCAGAGGTGGTACGATCTTCCAGGGGCCGCGAGTCACTCAGCAGGCTTAGGCGCAAGTTCAGAGATGTTACGATCTTTCAGGAGCCGCGAGTCACTCAGCAGGCTTACGTTGTTCCAGCGTCGAATCTCCGGACCGACCCGAAGCACCCCCTGTTATAGGTCGACCCCTCTTTGATGTCCGGGGTCGGTCGAGGCAGGGGTCTTGTCACCTGGGGGTCGCTTGTCGGGGTTTCCTGCTATTGTCTTTTGATCTCGTTCAGGGCCGGGCCGGGAGGAGTCCCAGACACCCAGCAGGCGTGGAGCCAGCTCTCAGGGAGGCCGGAGGGCCGATCGAAACCCATCGTCCCAGGGGAGTCCAGAGGTGCGATAGAAACTGCTCCTCCCTCTCTCATCCCCCGGGAAGTGTGATGTCCTCCAGCCGGAGTGGCGCCTCTAGGCCAGGGTCGCGCTGGGGCCGGGCGGCCATCTTGACGCATGAAGTGGGCCTGCGGGCCCGGGGTGGCCGAAAGGAGAGAGGCCATGGACGGGGATGTCCGGGCCGGGTGTGGGTGTTCTGGTAGGAAGGACCGGCTGGGCCGGGTGGTTGGGGCGGCAGGTACCAGGTTTCGGTGGTGCGGGTGCACGGCGGGCCGTTCTGCGAGGCCGGGTCCAACACGCGTCCCCCCCAGCTGAAAGCCGGAGAGAACTGCCCATCATCTTGGGGGGTTCTCTTCGCTGAGGCGGAAGAACCGGGAGAGGCCGTCAGCGTTGGCGTGGTCCGTACCAGGGCGGTGTTCTACGGTGAAATCCATCCCCTGGAGGGAGATTGACCACCGCAGTAGCTTGGGGTTTTCTCCTCGCATCTGCATGAGCCACCGCAAGGGCCGATGGTCAGTTTGGACTCTGAAATGCGTGCCGAACAGGTAGGGTCGTAGCTTCTTGAGTGCCCAGACCACGGCAAAGGCTTCGCGCTCTATGGTGCTCCACCTCTGCTCTCGGGGCAGCAGCCGCCGACTGAGGAAGGCGACGGGCTGGTCTAGGCCTTGGTCATTCACTTGGGACAGGACGGCCCCAATGCCATGTTCGGAGGCATCGGTCTGGACTAGGAACTCCTTGGCATAGTCGGGAGCCCGGAGGACGGGAGCAGTGCACATGGCCTTTTTTAGAGCATCGAAAGCCTCCTGGCAGGCAGCCGTCCACTGCACCTTCGTTGGCTGTTTTTTAGATGTGAGTTCGGTGAGAGGGCCGACCAGGCTGCCATATCCCCGAATGAAGCGTCGGTAGTATCCTGTGAGTCCCAGGAAGGCTCGGACCTCCGTCTGGGTGATTGGTGGTTCCCAGGCCAGGATGGCGTCGATCTTTGGTTGTAGAGGGGCTACCTGGCCGCTCCCGACCCGGTGCCCCAGGTAGACTACGGAGCTTTGTCCGATCTGGCACTTGCTAGCTTTTATTGTGAGGCCTGCCTGGCGCAGGGCGGTTAGCACCCTCCGGAGGTGCTGGAGATGCCCACTCCACTCCGAACTGAAGACGGCGATATCGTCTAGATATGCCGCGCTGAACTGTTCCAACCCGGCCAGGACCCTATTCACCAGTCGCTGGAAAGTGGCCGGGGCATTTTTCATCCCGAAGGGCATCACGCGGAAGCGGTAGTGCCCGTCGGGGGTGGAGAAAGCGGACCGCTCCTTGGCCCCTTCGGTGAGCGCAATCTGCCAGTATCCGCAGGTGAGGTCGAATGTGCTGAGGAACCGAGCTGCCCCTAGTCGGTCAATGAGTTCGTCGGCTCGTGGAATGGGGTGGGCATCGGCTCGGGTAACATCATTGAGCCCCCGGTAATCCACGCAGAATCGGAGCTCGGGGGCGACACCGGGGGCCGCTGCCTTCGGGACCAGGACCACGGGGCTGGCCCAGGGACTGTCAGAGGGCTCAATCACCCCCAGGGTCAGCATCTTCGAGACTTCATCTTGAATGCAGGCCCGGACCCGGTCAGGAACCCGGTAGGCTCGGTGTCTCACCGGCGGGCTGTCCCCGGTGTTCACGTCATGAACACACCAGTTGGTGACCCGGGGGGTCAGAGAGAAGAGGTCGGCAAATTGTCTTAGGAGCTGGCGGCAGTCCGCTTGTTGTTGGGCAGTGAGGGCTGGGGAAAGGTTCACTCCCTCCACGGAGCCATCCTGCTCCTTGACACACAGGAGGTCCGGGAGGGGATCTGACTCATCTTCGGCCCCGTCATCGGTGGCCAGCAGGAGGCTCAGTTCTGTCCGCACGAAGTGAGGCTTGAGTCGGTTCACGTGCAGGACCCGGAGGGGGTCCCGTGGCGACTGGACGTCCACCAAGTACGTAACTGGACTCTTTCGCTCCACCACCTTGTACGGCCCAGTCCATCGGTCCTGGAGGGCGCCAGGCTTCACGGGGGCCATGACCCACACCTGCTGGCCCGGCTGGAACTCAACCAGAGTGGCATTCTGGTCGTACCAGCGTTTCATCTCTTCTTGACTCGCCTCCAGGTTGGCCTCGGCCAGTTCTCGGAACTTCCTGGTCTGGTTCCGGAGGGCCAAGACGTATTGGAACACATCTCGGGGAGTGGTCTGGGGTGTCGCCTCCCACTCTTCCTTTACCAAACTGAGGGGACCTCGGACGGGGTGCCCATAGAGCAACTCAAACGGGCTGAATCCTAGGGACTTCTGGGGGACCTCTCTATACGCGAACAATAGGCAAGGGAGCAGGACATCCCACTTCCGCCGGAGGGGTTCGTCTAGGCCAGTGATCATCCCTTTCAAAGTCCTATTAAATCTTTCTACTAGGCCGTTTCCTTGGGGATGGTACGGGGTAGTGAACTTATAGGACACCCCACATTGTTGCCACAGGGACGTCATATACTTTGAGATGAAATTAGTGCCGCGATCGCTCACGACCTCGCGGGGAAACCCCACCCTGGAAAAGATCCCCATCAGGGCCCGGCCCACCACAGGGGCCGTAATGGTGCGCAGGGGGATAGCCTCTGGGTATCGGGTGGCGTGGTCCACTAGGACCAAGATAAAACGGTGGCCTTGGGAGGTGGGGGGGTCCAGTGGTCCCACGATGTCGATCCCGACTCGTTCGAAGGGGGTACTGACGACCGGGAAGGGTTGGAGGGGAGCCTTGAGTTTCCCTCCACTCTTTCCACTAGCCTGGCACGTGGGGCAGGACTTGCAATGGGCCTCTACTGCTGCTCTCATCTTAGGCCAGTAAAAATGGGTCACAAGACGGTTGTACGTCTTGTCCTGTCCCAGGTGACCGGCGAGGGGGACGTCGTGGGCTAAACCCAGGAGGAAATCTCGGAAGCGGAGGGGTACTACCAGTACCCGTCCCGATCCCAGCTCCACCGACTTCTGCTCACTGTACAGGATGCTATTCTCCCAATAGATTCGGTGCGTCCCGGTCTGGTCCCCTGCGGCTTGGCCCTCGGCTTGGCGCCGCAGCCCGACCAGGGAAGGACAAGTGGCTTGCTCCCTGCAAAACTCTTCCCGAGTGGGTCCGCCCTCGTGGCGCCATTGGGCCAACTCGGGTAGATCGCCTAACTCAGGGACTGGGTCAGTGTCGGATGGTGTGGGTTCATCGCTAGCGACGGACCCTTCTGAGGGGGGGACGGAAGGACCCTCGGCGGGGACTGTTCTGATCTCTTCGATCGGGGTGCTCTCGACCTCCCTCTGGGGAGTGAGTCGGGCGGACATAGAGCGGGTGGTGGCGCACACCCACTCGGGGAGTCCCATCATTCCCAAGTGGGCCTTACGCTCCACGTGCTTCCATGGGGAACTCTCTAGGTCGTTCCCTAAAAGGCAGGCTGGGACTCTCTCGGCCCTCCCTGGTTCCCTCCCCCTCTCTGGCGGGGTGGTCCCTGACTGGTTCGGGGGTACTCTCCTACCATGCCCCGGGAGACCCGGGTGTTGGTCCAGCGGTCGGCCTCCACAGCCAGCTTCCGGGGATCTGTGAGCTTACTGTCCAGCAGATGCTGACGTAGTTCTACGAAGCAGTTCGCAGCTAGATGTTCCCCCAACATGAGATCAGTGAGTTCGGCCAGGGTGGTGACCTTGCTGCCCTTGGTCCACCCATCGAAGGCCCGACTGAAAAAGTTTACATATTCCACCCATGTGGTGCCCGGGATCTTCCTGCAGTCCCGGAACCGTTGACGGTACATTTCTGGGGTGAGGCCGTATCTTGTGAGGAGAGCCTCTTTCATGTGGCTGTAGGAGGTCTGCAGGGAGAGGGGTAGGTCGAGCAGGGTGTCCCTTCCTTCGCTCAGAAACCGCCCCCACAACCCCGCCCCCCAGTCCTTCTCTGGGATCCGATGGGAGGTCATGGCGACCTCGTAGGCCCGAAACCATTGCTGAATGTCATCGTTTTTATAATATTCCTTGACCACATCCTTCGGGATGTGGACCCTCTGTTCCGCTGGGGAGACCGCCTCTCGGTTACTTGGGGGCCTCCCTTCCTCGTTTCGGGCCTTGAGCTCGAGTTCCTTTAAGCTGCGTTCGTGCTCCAGCTGGAGCTTCCTTCCTTCATGCTCTCGTTGGAGCTTTTTCTCCTCCAGTTCGCCTTGCACACGCATTTGTTCTACCGCTAGCTTTTTTTCCGCTAGCTTCAACTCGCCCTCAATTTTGAGTTTGGCCAGCTCTAGTTCATGATTGCGGCTTCTCTCTCTGTCCGCGAGTTCTTCTGGGGAGAAGCCCCCGTCTGGTACACCTCCTCGCACCTGATTGCTGCTGCTTTCACTTTGGGGAGGTTCGGTTTCGTCGGGGCGCTCCCCCGTGCTTTCCGGGCGGGAGGCTCCGGTCTCCACCCAGGTTTTCAGTGCTTTCTGCAAATCTTCCTTTGTGTTGAGACCAGTGGTAGCGATTTTAAGTTCCTTGCAAAACTGCTTCAGCTCCTTGTGTGTATATTCCTCTAGATGCTCCACCTGGAACACCCTGTTGGCGTTGGTTTCTGCGGGGCTCATGGCGCTTCCTTCTGCCATCCTTGTCGGTGGTGCGTCCGTTGTTCACGGTACGATCTCTAGGTGATGGGCCCGAATCCCGTCGCTTGCCACCAATGTTAGACGGCGACCTCAGAGGAGCCCGGAAAGGGGGTCCTGACTACCCTGAGACCCACCCTCAAAGTATCGTAGCCGGGCACTGGCGGGAGACTCCCCAGGGGGAGGAATCTCGCAGCTAGGATCGTACTTCTGGCGCCACACGACACAGAGTAATCACACCGGTTGTTCTCAGAAACAATCTTTATCAAGTAGGTTATCACGGCAAATATGTACAAGGTATTCACGGGTTCAAGAGTCTCGGAAAGGTAGGGGGGTAGCGGGACAGTCTTTGGCAAAAGTTCAAGCAGGGACGTACCCGGCGCACAGCTCACAATCCTCGAGCCGGGGGATACGGGGTCGTAGTCGGGGTCCGGCGGGACCGGGAGAGTCTGGGGGAGCCGCGAGTCACTCAGCGGGCTCAGGTACAGGTTCAGGGGTGTCCGATCTTCAAGGAGCCGCGAGTCACTCAGCAGGCTTAGGCGCAAGTTCAGAGATGTTACGATCTTTCAGGAGCCGCGAGTCACTCAGCAGGCTTAGGCACAGGTTCAGAGGTGGTACGATCTTCCAGGAGCCGCGAGTCACTCAGCAGGCTTAGGCACAGGTTCAGAGGTGGTACGATCTTCCAGGGGCCGCGAGTCACTCAGCAGGCTTAGGCGCAAGTTCAGAGATGTTACGATCTTTCAGGAGCCGCGAGTCACTCAGCAGGCTTACGTTGTTCCAGCGTCGAATCTCCGGACCGACCCGAAGCACCCCCTGTTATAGGTCGACCCCTCTTTGATGTCCGGGGTCGGTCGAGGCAGGGGTCTTGTCACCTGGGGGTCGCTTGTCGGGGTTTCCTGCTATTGTCTTTTGATCTCGTTCAGGGCCGGGCCGGGAGGAGTCCCAGACACCCAGCAGGCGTGGAGCCAGCTCTCAGGGAGGCCGGAGGGCCGATCGAAACCCATCGTCCCAGGGGAGTCCAGAGGTGCGATAGAAACTGCTCCTCCCTCTCTCATCCCCCGGGAAGTGTGATGTCCTCCAGCCGGAGTGGCGCCTCTAGGCCAGGGTCGCGCTGGGGCCGGGCGGCCATCTTGACGCATGAAGTGGGCCTGCGGGCCCGGGGTGGCCGAAAGGAGAGAGGCCATGGACGGGGATGTCCGGGCCGGGTGTGGGTGTTCTGGTAGGAAGGACCGGCTGGGCCGGGTGGTTGGGGCGGCAGGTACCAGGTTTCGGTGGTGCGGGTGCACGGCGGGCCGTTCTGCGAGGCCGGGTCCAACACCCGTTATAAGTTTTTCCACAGGAACCAAGAAAAAATTGAATCTATTGATGTGTACGGAGCGGCCTTGAGGAATTTGGCTCTGTGATTTCAAATTTGATGTATTACAAGGGGAACTAATTAGAGATCAAATGGTAATGCATGCCAGTGATCCAGCGATGCAGGAAAGGCTTTGGGTAAATAGTGAAGGTGAATTTAAAGGATGTGATATCTTTTGTTAGAAAATCGGAGGTGTCATGAAGGTGTGCAAAAGCACTTTAAGAAAAATAGTGCTGATGTTGAACGTTAAGTAGTTGCAAAATGTATGATGGATAATCTCACTTTAAAGGTAATTAAATCCCAAAAGAAGAGCAAACGTAATAGGAAGTCACAAAGTAATGATGTCAGATGCTTTAGGTGTGATAGAGCGAACCATCTAGCTAACAGTAAGAATTGTCCTCATGTGGAATAAAAATGCAGCTCATGTGTGAAAGTGGGACATTTTGCACGTGTTTTTAAAATGAAGTCGGGTAAGGTCGAGAGAGTGAAGTGCATTGCTCAAGGCAGTTTGCTCAAGGGGAAACAGATACTTCTAGTGAAGAAAAAAAAACTGATAACTGCGCTATTGAATGTTGCGGAGAAAGTAGTTTTAAACATTTCTGGCATGAGTAATACGAATAAACCAATATGGTTCATGAAGATTGTTGGGGTAGGAATTCACATTGCACCGGATTTTGGATCCCATACACTACTGTGAATGATAGAGTGTGATAAAATAACTTTGAGAGGATATTGGGTCCTAATGTGAATAGTTCTGATATTGCTCCAGAAACGTATACAGGGTTGGGGTAAATAAATCTTATCTTGCGGTTTAAGCACAGAAAGGCTCTTGGCAAGTTGTATGTTGCCAAGAAAGGCCCTTCTATCTTGGGTTGGAAGGTTCCAAGGAGTCTGAACATTGTGTTAGATCCTAACAGTGAGGAACAAGTTTTGGTACTTGATGATTTTGAAATAGTAGGAAAACAATTGTGTGAGGAATTTCCACATTTATTTAGTGGAAAGATAGGGAAATTAGATGGATTTGATAATACATTTGTGCTGAAGAATGCTGTTCCTAAAGTGCACAAATTAAGCAATGTGCCCCCACCTGTAAGAGAGAATGTTGAGAGTGAATAATCATACCTGGTTAATAATGGGATTATAGAACATATTGAATCCATTGGTGTTGACATAGACAGCTAATGGAAAGATCCCATTATGTGTTGATTTTCACATTCTTAATGTTAATGTTCTGATTCATTGTTTCCCTTTGACTAGAATAAAGGAGATGTTATCCTAAACCAGGGGTATGGAAGTCTTTTCGACTGTAGATCTATCTGCTGCATATCATCAGACTCCTTTGAAAGGAGAAAGTAAAAAGTACAGTGCCTTTATTTCACATGTGGGTTGTTATCAATTTAAAAGAATGCCTTTTGGTTTGGTGTCTGCTGCTGCTGTCTTTCAACGTCTAATATTGAATACTTTTGGTAAGATGAATAATGTTGTAGTTTTCCACGATGATATTTTAGTTAAGGGAATAAATATGCATGCAATGGCTGCGTACCCTTGTGTGGGGTGCGTCCCCCTGGGCACTATCTGTCCCCTAATTGGGGTTATTACGTTGAGCAATTTTTATAAAGCGAATTATAAATCCATACTTTGTATCACTTACTTGACTTTAATGTGTTGTCTGCCATCAATGAATTTACATTCTTCAATCCATGGTTTTTAATTTATGTTCGCACATTATTATCGGGTGGATTGCCCTTCATCAGGGACCAACTTGCTATTCGAATTTCGGGTATTCTCGGCATGGAGTCTCCACGCCGAGGAGACTCCATGCCGACAATACCCGAAATTCGAATATCAAGTTGTTCCCTGATGAAGGGCTATCCGCCCAAAATGCATTGGAACTTACATTGAACTAAATCATTGTTTCGGTATGTACTATGGATAATAATGTGTGAACATAAATTAAACACCATGGATTGAAGAATGTAAATTCATGGATGGCAGACAACACATTCAATTCAACTAAGTGATACAAAGGGTGGATTTATAATTTGCTTTACAAAAATTGTTCAACGTAATAACCCCAATTAGGGGACAGAGAGTGCCCAGGGGGACGCACCCCACACAAGGGTACGCAACCATTGAATGATTACCTCACGTTCCTAGACCGGATAACGTTACCCCAAGACCACACCAAAACAACATACAATTGATAAATTTAAATCGAAAAACTTTATTCAAACGAGGTTGTGCGTGAGCACCATAATTTTTTATAAATAAGCATGATCACAATAACAAACATAAGGAAGTGCTAAGTTTCTTAGACATGTATGGTTTAACAGTTAAGCACTCAAAATGCAAGTTCTCCAAAAGACAGGTGACATATTTTGCCCAGGAGATTAGCTCTAGGGGGATTCAACCAAAGACTAAATTGTTTGAACCTATTAGAGAGGTTCCCTGTCGGCAGAACAAAGAGGAGATTAAGGGGTCAATTACGATGGCGGGCAGACATGAGTTCACCCGCCATCATAGAAGGGATTGGGACTGCCTGCCTGTACGGCGGTGGTCCCACACCCCACATTAGGATGCGACCACTACCATGGCGGTCGCATCCAGGCACTTTAACATTGCGGTGGGTGCTGCTGGCAGCAGCACCCGCCGCAATGTTAAATTGCCATGCCCTGCATTTCGCTGCACTATATGGCAGGCACCACGCTGTGCCTCCCACTTAGTGCAGGGACATGTAGGGGGTACCATGGGTACCTCAAGTGCAACCCCCACCACAGGGGCCCCCAAAAACAATCCTCGCCAGCCTCTGAATGGCGGTTCCACCACCATACACCGGCTGTGGGGGATGCAGCATTGTAATTTGGCGGACAGTGCCTGCTAGGCACCTCCACCATTTTACAGATGCTGACTGCTCCGCCAGGCAATCAGACTGATTGCCTGTAGCGAATACATGGGGGGCGGTCTTTGCGCCCGCCACAGTCACGGTTGGATTCTCCCCGCCACCGCACGGCTAGTGGTGGTGGGCCTTTCGCCATCGTAATCAGGCCCTAAGTCCTTTTAAGGGCTGGTAGAAATATTTTCAAAATTTGTAAAAAAAAATAAAATTCTATGAAACCTTTGAACATCAGACAATTGTTTACGTCAAATGTAGAATTTGTGTGGTCTGAGAAGTGTGACATGGAATTGAAAGATGTTAAGGATGCAATTTATGCTGCTCCAACTCTGCAAGGTTTTGATCTTTAGGTGTGAGTGTGACAACTACAGATGCCAGCAGTAAAGATCATGGTCCTGTGTTAACACAATATAATGAGAAGGGAGAAGACGGGATTGTGGCATATGCGTAAAGATCATTATCACCAGCTAAAGAGAAGAATGCAGTGATCGAAAGGGAAGAGCTGGCCTTCTGCTTTGAGCGCACCATGAAATTAACTCATCCCAATCAACACTTGATTCAATATAAATAATAAACCCTCTACAGCCATAGCATTTTCATCTAGGAATTCAAGCCACGTTCATATCTTTATTTCAATATGGAAATTGAACACTCTTCATACTCCACTTGGGCAGCGAGGCATGTCTGGAACAAATACATTAAATCACGTTACCCTGTTAGTAGAACTTAATTTGGTGCTGCTTTCCTGTCTGCTTGTTTGCTTGATTTCCACAGTTTCATAGACTTCCTAAAATGCGAAGCACCCTTTCACATTGAATGCGTCATACCAATTATAAATACTTAAACATTAAGAATGCACCATTGGAAGCCAAGATATTCAATACCCCCCGCCTTGTCTCACATCCGTCCCTCTTTGAAGCAGAGCCATCTCTTTGGATATTATGGCCACAGGTGCACAGCCTCCACTAGTTCAGATAAAAACATCAGGCTTGATTTACAAAGGTAAACTGAGTGGAAAGTCTAACTTTACGGATTTCGGTATTCACAAAGGGCATTTGCCAGTAGTAAAGTTAGACTTTTGTCTCAGTTTTGGTCTTATTTAAACTTAAACGTAAGTTAACTAACACAAAAGTCTAACTTTACTACTCATAAATGCCCTTTGTGAAAACTGAAAGTCGTAAAGTTAGACTTTTGTCTCAGTTTACCTTGGTGAATCGGGCCCAGCATTTTTTGCTTCTCAACAAATATCTTTCTCATAGGCTCACTAATACTATACTCTCACATGTTTTTAGTCAGTCTATCCCCATCTTTCCTAGCTTTGTATGATTGTAAAGGAGTGAATAGTCACGTAACGTATTGTAAGTATGTGCATAGATAATCCTGGAGGTATGACAAACTCTATTAACACAATTAATTAAAACTAAAATGTATGTGATATGTGCTCAATCTTCTAAGCAACCTGTCATCCATTGCACTCCAAAGTAAAGTAGAAAGCACTTATAAAAGCTGGCCACCAGCACCATGCACATATACAACTAACTCAGAGCACAACAGCTAGAGAATAGTGGCCTTATGGTCAGTTTCATGAATGACAACTCAATACCAAAGCCAACTCTCAGATTAACAACATGATTGAGGTGAACAAATATCACACACTGGAATTAAGGAAAACATGATTTTGGATTGATCTGTCTGCCCTCCTAGACAGCCTACACCTACCATACTATAAAATCATCATGAAGAGCAGACTCAGTTCTTGAGGAATTCGATTGTTACTGATCCTTCATTATAAGACCATGTCACCCTTTCCTAAAAAACAAAACCTACCAATTTACTACTCCACTCGTCTAATCTGGGGTTTCATTATAATAGTGCATCATGAACAGAGATACAGATCACCTGCCACAATGAAGTTACCATCATACCATCCTAACATTATCATCCAAAGGCATAGCACGCAGCATTATCTCCAGATGGACACTCTAGCCAGTAAACACAGAGCAGTCTTATGGTGGTGAAGAAGTGATTGTGAACCATGATTTGCTGCAATTCACCAGGTTGATTGCATGCCCAGAGCATAATCTGGATCACACTTTGGAAATAGTATTCAACAGTCAGCTCCTCACATCAGATGTATCAAGCGAACCTAAATCCTGGCCAGATGACTTCTTGATCACTAAAGCCATAAACGATCTTTACAAACAACTATGATTAAATAATAAAGGCCTAGAAGCACCAGATGATACACATTGCAGCACTTACACAAGGAAGCCCACATGATTAAGTGAAGCACATTGTTACATTTCTTGGACAAATCAGGCCACAATTCAGTTAAATAAGCATTTGCAATCTCCTAACAAATGACAGAATTAAAGGCAATGAACATTATAAATCTTGAATCCTTTTAAAATTCAGAAAATGGGATAGTATTCTTAGAAGACTAGGGGCCAGATGTACGACCATTAAGTTTAGCGAGTCGCAAATTGCGCAAAATTGCGACTCGCTAAACTTAATGTCTCAGACACTGTTTGCAAATCCCAATGCGGTTGCTAATTACATGCCTCATGCACATTAATGAGGCTGTCGCAATTTGCGACCTCATTGGGAATGGCTAGCACTCCCAGGGAGGGTGGCCTGCTGGGGTCAGCAGAACACCATGTCTGTGACTGCTTTTTTCAATAAAGCAGTTTTTCTTTTACTACATGCAGCCCGTTTTCCTAAAGGAAAACATGATGCATTTAAAAAATGAAAATGAAACTTTTCAGTTTCATTTTTTTAGGGCAGGCAATGGTCCCTGGGACCACTGCCTGCCCTTAAAAAATATTTTCAAACCTATTCACAAAGTGGAAGGGGTCCCATGGGGACCCCTTCCCGTTTGTGAGTGGTTTACCACCCTTTTGAAAAGGGTGGTGAACTGCGAGTGTTTTGCAACCTCAAATGCAGTCTCGAAACAATCATACATAGGTCTGAGACTTGCTATTAGGAATGGCACGCCCCTTCCTAATAGCGTTGCAAACCATATTTTACGAGTCGCTAATAGGTTAGCGACTCGCAAAATATGCTTGATACATTGGGCAGACCTATTTTGCGGTCGCAAATAGCAGAATGCCTGTTTGCGACAGTAATAAACGGTCGTATATCTGGCCCATGATTCGGAAGATTCAGAGTGAGACTCAAGATAATTCAGCAGTCTACCCATCAACCAAATAATGCCTAAGGAGTGTTGTAAGCTTCCACAATGTGGTGTCATAAACAAGTCAGTCATGCAGCTGGAAAAATCATAGCTTCCAACACTTAGAAATAAAAATTGTGCCTTGACCCTTGGCTGCCACAAAGACTTTCATTGAGACAATAACTCAGGACCTGCCTTTCCTTAGCAAGAACATCGAAGCAGTGATCTTGAACCAGTCCTAAGAGTTGATGGATGTGAACAAGTCTTTAGTGGTTGGCCCATCAGGAATTTTAGAGGCATCGATGTATGTATGTGTTTATGCCTGTTTTTATGTGTATCTGAAAAGCATGAACCTCATTAAAAACCAGTAGAGCTCTGAACACAGGCATTGGTTTAGGGTCACAAGTCACAGTGCATCTTGTTTTTCTGTATGCTGTATGTATTTTCTAATGATGTCGATTCTCAGGACTGCCAAAATGAAATCTGATTCTTAGTCTCTATCATTATTATTATGATCATGTCTTCTGCATACTAATGTCAACTTAATTGCTGTATATGTACATACTTTTTGATATAACACCTATTGTCTTTATTGAATTTCTCATATAGACAGGGGATTGAAAATAAGGGAAAAGCAGCTCTTGGTTGCTCACAATTTGTCCTTAGAGGGTGTTTTCTTATTCATTTGCTTTACTTTCTGGCTTTACTGTCATTTACGTTTTTTCTATGAACTGCACATGAATACAGTCACAACATTATGAAATCTATTGTGCTCAGCTAGGGAGGGTCACTACCTTGATCTATGCAGAATGGAATATTATTCTGTGATATAGGCAGCTTACTCCACTCTAGGATGCTATCATTGTTCCATGACTTTTTGTACATGACAACTAGCCGTTCCCATGTCTATTTGCTTGAGACATTGATGACAGTGTCTTTTAACCAAGGAGCCCGTTCTATACATTATACCTCGCCCATTTTTCAGATTGGATATATTCGCAGCCCACATTGCCCAGTCATCTTTTACTGCTGCATGTTTTTTGGAGTAACCCGACTCGGAAGCTGTTCGTTGGTGCAGGGAGGCCAAATTGATTTTAAAAGGCTTTTATTTAATTTTATCAGCTGCATGACCACTACAGCAACTACAACAGTTCTCGCCCAGCCAGACTGGATACAGACGTGGATAAATTTGCAAATTATTTTCTCCAACCACGGCAAATCTGTGAGAGCTATATATAACAGTTTAGTCTATCCCTGGACCTTGTATTTTATCCTATGATTTACTACATATTGGTGGCACCAACGAACAAAGTAAACGCCAATCGGCATTTAAATTAAGGGATATCATCAAAAACCCTTGACCCAACTCAAGCACATTATGCCTCATAAATTGAATAGGGAATCTTAACCCTAGCAATTTCCTACATTAGAAAACTGTTCTGAAGAAGGTGATTAATTACCAACTCACCGAAACGCAGCGTCGACTTTTGTTTTCTTGAGACTCATCTGTGTATAAATTGTTTTTTTAATATTAATATGATATGTTTTTTACCTCCACTTGTGTAATTTTTATTGAATAAAATGTTTCTTGTATTTTACTTTCAAGTTGTCATTGACCTTTCGTGTGATACTGACTCTTATAATTGAAGAAGTTATAAATATTTTCTGTGAATTAAACCTTAGTACTGTAAACTACCCATGATCCTGATTAGATGATATAAATAGAAGATAGGGACTTTTTGGTTTTCTTTGTCTGTTTTTTGGACACTACACACCTTTCCAACATGGCGCCTGTTTCTCTATGGGAATGCCATCAATATCTTTGCACCTCTCCATCATGGCGCCCATTTTCATACGTCATTCGCTAAGATTCGGATGCGCGTTTTTATGCTAGTATTCGTGGCTTTCTGTTCATTGCCATATATAGAAGCACTGTCAGGCATGATTGGTGGATTGATACCTCATATTGGCATAGTTATTGGAGCACATACCGCGTTATGTAGCAGCGGTTTTCTACTCCAAGATGACATCGGCATTATACATGGTGGTGCTTGAGGTTTACACCATTCACGGAAACACTGCCCAGCCTCAGGTGTTTCAATTTCACTGTCGGGGTGGGCCTTTGACCTCCATATTTCACCGCAATAGGACAGAGATCAGACTGCTTTGATGTCCGCGCTTAACAGGGTGAGGGCAGATACTGGGCGGCGTATTGGCACATTAGTGGATGGGGGACTTTTTATCTTACACTTAATGGGACTGTTGCAAGCAAGAAATTGACAATTCCTTTTTACTGTGAGTACTGGGACCAGACAATGTATTGGTCTAGTCATGTCTCACCTGCCACTTGTAGTACATTCTGGGTGCTTTGTTTGTCCATTACATTGATAATGAAATTAGGATTTATGAAATACAATAGAAGGGGTTTATTTTAATACTTATAGAGTATATGGACATATCGCAACAGGATTGTGTTTGGTCTGAGATGTGGAGTTAGCACTTTGGGAACTTCTATTGTGAAGCCACCTTAACATTTCATATTAGGCGTGGGTTGCTATGAAAAAATATCTAATTTAATAGATCTAGGTGCTGATCTAACAGAGATACCCAACATGGACCTTTTTTGCTGAATCCGGACAAAGTGTTCTACTTGTTGCTGGCATTCCCTAATATTGGGCTTTACATTCCAGGAGGTTATAGACCATCTGTGAATTTAGTCCCGGCAGCTCATATGGTGCATGTTTCACTAAGAGTAGTGGTATTGTGCTCTATATAAAGGGGCTTATGCTAACTGCACTGCAATGTTGGGTCTCCACATCTGGCAGAGTGGGGTGTTGGAAAAGGACTCTTAGCAGCCCTATTGTTTTATATGGGGGGGTTATACCCGCAATGATGAATCTCTTTTGGAATACCATTTCTGACACTTATGTATTTTAGGGAACTTATGTCATGTACCTTTTATATGTCGAAGGACTTACGGGCTATATGACAAATGCCGTGTATATCTCTATGGATACCCCAAGGAAAACTGTTTGATTGAATCTGCTGATAATTAATGATCATTTTAAAAATGTTGTCTCATATCTAGGACAGGCTGTCACGATGGATTGTCCATCTTTTATCTTTGTTATTCAGGTGTTGAGCATTAATTAATTGAGTAATCAATTTATACATCGATTTTGAACCGTTCCAACCACATCTAATTCAGGGTTTTTTGGCTTCATCAGGATGCATTAGATATATTCAGTATCAGACCCTAGAACATAGCTGCTTGCAACTATTTTAAGTGAGTTGACTGTGTCATTTTATGGCACTACTATTACTAAATAGTCCAACTTATTATAAATGATGTATGTTAGAAACATGATTCTTTTTAAATATTTATTTTAATAGTTTATAATCGGAGTGATTGAGCTGTCAGGTTTCCAGTCATCTACATTTGCCACAGATACATTGGCCCCTCGCTTTGAGAGGAACCCGCATCTGGTGGGTAATGGAGTGCTCTTTATTTTGGGGCACCTTTCACATCTTGGGCTCCACCTCATTGGGAGGGTTTATTTGGACAATTGTCCCTGCATGATTAATTTTTATTACATATTTTCCTCTGTCACCCAACCCATGGCTGATAAATGGCATCCTTCCCTTATGGTTCACGGATACACTAATTTCTCTTTCTGTATCTTTCTTCCTTTTTCACTTTTTATTACTTAGATCACTTGTTTCTGAGCTTGTGTAAGAAACACGGTTGTATAGTATGTTTTCTTGGCTGAGGCACTTATCACTCTCTTGGTTTTTACTTTCCGGTTTTTACATTCTGCTTTTTCTTCCTTTTTTTCTCTCTTTATAATGAGTTTAAAGTGAAACATCTGGTATTAACATAGTCATGGTTTTGTATTTATACGTTTGTTACAGTTCATGGTTTTTGTATAATTTTCTTTTGATGTCATCTTGGTAGTTCGTTTTTTGGTCCTGCTATATTGACAATATTGGTTGTTAATTTCTTGTGGTAGAGTACACCTCTGTTCTGCTAGTATTGTCATAAGTTATCTGTTTGTCGGTCACTTGTGAGTCAGAGTCTTTTTTTATGTTTTTTATATAAATATATTTGTGTATGTATATATTTGTCAATTCACTGCGCCCTGAAGAAGTCCATCTCTTTGGACGAAACGCGTTGGCTGGTCTACCCTACACGTTGCTTGATATATTTTAGCAATAAAAAGATGACTTGAAGAACAAACCTTGGACACAGACTTTATAATTGTTATTGTATTGATGTGTTGGTGCACCGATTGCTCTCTATGTTGAACTCCTTGAAGCGTATGCTAGCAAGGAGTAATGCTTTAATTTCTCTGAAAAACCCACACATTGCATGTGTGCTGTCAGCAGCACACATTCAGTTCTTGAGGTCTTTCTATGTTTTCCATTACAAATTCTATGCTAGACATCAATTCAATTAAATTCTTTCTTTATTCGGCTTATATATTAGAACAATAATAGACAGCAGCATTATAAATACAATGTATAAAAACGTGCTAAAAATGATAATACATGTAAAAAACAGAAGCAAGCCAAAATCTGGTCAGGCATAATTTATCATCCTGTTCGCGCCGTATAAGAACAGCAGCATTTAAAAAACGAATAACATTTGCAACCACAAATTCATCGGATAACCTCTGCAAAAACAGTAGGGCTGGGCAAACTTGTTTAAAACCACTTTCTTTAAATAAAGGATTTATGACTGGGTTCCTTTTAGTATTCACATTAAATGCAAAGTATCCTGTGTATATTTGTTATCGCACCCGTAGGGGCCCAAGAATTAAAATCAACTGTGTGGCGAAGCTAAAATCAAATGCAACAAGTTAAATCGGAAATCAGTTAACAGGCATCTATCTCTGTTGCACTTCACCAGGGTTAAATAAGGATCCATCTCCAATGTGACAGTTGTCAATACATATGGTTCGGACTGTTTGTTTTGTTAACTCAGCCTCTTCCCTGAGTATGATCACCCTTTCCCTTAAACTCTTTTTAAGCCAAGTGAGGTCTTCTCAGCAAATACCCTCTGGATTAAAAAAGATGTGCTTCCTCCCTAGGCTAATCAAAGAGTCCCTTATGTACCGTAACAAGGGTATTTTTAAAGCATGATTGAGTGACAAGCAATACCCCATGACTAAACGATTCAGACCAAACTCCTCCTGTGTCCATATTCTAATCCAACTCTGCAGAAGATGCAAGGATATCTGATCATGTAAGTTCCTAACCCCCAACTCCTTATGTACAGAATAAGTTGATGTGCTCTGTGGCACAGAGTGTGTGCTTACAACATTTGTTTTCCTCTATTTGGAGTTTATTTACTGGAAGGTACCCCCATATGTCACTCCCATACAGTACTCTTGATATACACTAAGGGCTTAATTATGACCTGCCTGTGAGAAGTTGGCCTGGTATATACTGTCCACTAGTTATAGTGGGCACCTTGCACCAGTCCAAACAACCCCTTATTGATCATAGGTTAAAGACAACCTTTATTGAAAGCTATCCTAGTGGTAGCTATGGAGAGCAGCCTTCAGGCTAAGCCTTGAAGGAATGTAAAGCAGCTTGTTTTACCAGTCTATAATCACTTGAATGGCTAAATGAAAGACAACCACACCAGGTATATATATATAATATATGTATTTATTTCTAAACACACCCTCCTAGTCTCTTTATGAGGCTTGAGGTCAAAACACATAAGTTACACTTCAAATAGTACAGTAAAATAGCGCAAATACACGTCAGGCCCTAGGGGCGAGCCAAACCATATACTAAAATAGTGGTATAAAAACCACAACTTAACTAGACACAAGGTCTAGAGCATGTAGAATCGCTTGGACCCCAAGGAACCACCCAAGGTAGTGACACAGGGGACCCACGGGGGCCGTGTGCAGTGTGAGAACACAGCCGCGAGCTCCCGTTAGCTTCTATGGGGAAAGTCGCAGTTAGATTTTTAAAGATTAGGGACACTTAGAAATGAGTCAGGACCAAACCCTTTGGGACATAGGAAGTTCTAGGGTCAACACCCACGGGAGCACCGGAGTAGTTGTGTTACCACACCCAGGGAAGCCGGGTGCATAGGTGTCAAATGGTGTCGGGTCGTCGTTTTCAATGGGAGCTGGCGAAGAAGTGCTGCTGCCAGGATGATGAGAAGTGTCTGAAAAGATCCGAGCCTGGATCAAAGTCGAGAAGAACCTGAAAGCAGAGGGGACAGAGTCTAGGTCACTTGCCAGTGACCAGGGGCATGATAGACGAATGCCCACCAATGTCGGGTGTTTCAGGTGAAGAAGGTGAAGCTTGACTCTTCAGCCACTAGGACCAGGAGGCGTCGAGGACAACAAGGAGCTGGATTCAAGCTGTCCCACAAAGGATGTCGAGTGCTGCAATGTTGGTGCCTGGATTGGACACAACAAGCCTTGGCAACAACAACCCACGCAGAAAGAAGAAAGATGCTTCGGTGCAGACCAGCAAGGTCTGAGGGACTCACCACGTTGTGGGGAGTCAGGACACGTCTGGAGCAACCAGGAAAGCCCAAGGAAAATCAAAGTTGCCTCCTCAGGGACCCACCAGTCGACGGACCAGGGATCGCGAAGCAGCCTCAAGCTGAAATGCAGAGAGCGGGCTCACGGAACACTTGTGGAGTGTAGGCCCACAATCTTCGGTGCAGATGGTGCTCGAGGTTGGGGCTACAAGTAACCCCAAGCACGACTGTACCATATACTATGGACTCACAAGGGTACCCCAGAATCCAATCTGGAGTGTACCTAAAGTACATGGAATCAATTTAGAGAGGAAGCAGCTAGGCTGGGGTCCTGAATAGCAGGATCCCATCCAGACTAATGTAAAAAAGCAGTGAAACACCAGCAACAAGTGGGGGTAACCATGTGAAGCAGATCCTACTATCCTGCACTGCCATAGCCATGCTGGCAGTGCAGGCATCTCTGCACCGGCGGACCGACTGCTGTATTATGAGTCGGACTCCCATAAAACCATTGCAACCACCAGAGATCCCTGGCGGTCTTGCAGTGGTCTGAGGTCCTCAATATGCTGGTGGTGCAGCTGTAGCACTGCCAAGGATATTACGAGTTTCCTCACTGCCACAGTTTTCATGGTGGTGAGCCCACCATGAAAAGTGTGGCGGTGAGGAAACTAAGGGGGCCCGACAGGTCCCCTGTTGCCTCAGGGCCATGTGGATGCCTGCAGGGTGGCACATGGTGTGCCCCCCTGCACGGATGCATCCCCAGTTCCTGCATGGCATGGACTCAACAGTCCATGCCGTGCAGGAACTTGCTTTGGCATTTCCATTGCGGTGCCTTTCTAAGGTCACCGCCTGGGACCACCAAAGCATCGCTCGCCAGACCAGAAAAAACTCCTTATCTGGCAGACGAGTTTGGCAGTATATGAGTGGTGTGCTGGCATGACAGCCCGTTCTCACACCATCAAACTCATAATCAGGCAATTTGCCTGATAGATTTTTAATAAGCCTTTGAGATGTCTATTCTCCAGCCTAGAAACAAAGCTGAAAAAAACACCTACAGACTTCCTAGGCTCCTGCCTCTTGGCCTAAGCCAGAGGTTTCCAGCTTGATTTTGAATTGAACTAAACCCCCAAGGAGGAAAAGCTTGTGACTTGCGAAAGGGGATGCTTGTTAAAAGTAAAGGGCTTAGTTCTTGCTAACTTGGTTCCCACAACCATATTATAGTGCTTAGAAATATTGACAGACAGGTCTAAATCTATCATAAAGCGGTAAAAGGAATTCAACAAGGTTTGCAGATCATTGGCAGTTTGATCCATCAGAATGCGCATCATCTGTGTAGAGTAATACTGGTAACTGAAGGGAGCCAATAAAAGGCCAGTCCACTTTGGTAGCAACTAAGGCCTTTTCCAACCCATTTTTATATAACGAAAATAAAAACAGGGCAAGGATACACCCCTGTCGGATCTCACAGCTCCTTTTAAAGCTGTCCGTACATGCTAAGTCATTAAAGAATCTTACTGAGGCAGTGGTCTCAGCGTGGAGATCGCGTAAACAGCAAACTATATTAGAGTCCAAACCTAAACTCAAAAGCATCTTCCACAATGCCACAATTAACCATGTCAAACGCGTCTGTAAGTTCCATGAAGGCCAGGTATAATGTTTTTGAGCAGGTATTGTGTGTTTACTAGCTCACATATAAAGATTTCAACACTGATCTGTAGTAGATTGACCCATCCGTAAACCATATTGGGAATCAACAATAATGTTCTTATCATCAGCCCAGATTCACATTCTGTCCAGTAACACCTGCTCCAGGACCTTCACAACCAAGTGCAACAAAGATATTGGCCAATAATAGGTGAAGAACCGGGCTCATTAAGCCTGGCGGCGCAGGGTACACTTGATATCTTCTGAGTTCGCCTTCCAAATTACAGAGACACGGAACACTCTGTTTGGCATAGGAACTTCAATTTATTAGCTGCAGCTAGGTACAGTTGTCCTAGAAGTACATCAGTGGTAGGTTCTCAGGAGACTGCCACTTCAATCCGTGGCTCACAGTCTTTTGTAGCGCTTGAATCCCCTAAAGCAACAACCCCCTCAATGTGCAATAAAAATAAAAATCATCCACAAGAAAACATTCTTTGTACAAGATACAGGATAATGGGCAATAGAAATTCCTTCCCTAAGTTCGTGTTCTCTACCCGACCCTATAGGTCAGGCGGCATAGCCATTCCTTGGTTAAATTAATTTACGACAGGACGTGTTTGCGTGTTGAAGATGGTGATTCGTAAAACAACTGGAGAGGCCGAGGACGGTCACCAAGGGTCAACAGATGGTTATCTCGGGGATTAGTTGCTTCGAGCTGGGTCTCGGAATGGACTTAGCTCAGGGAAATAGGAAAGGTCATGTAATATGCGCAAAAGTGTAGAATGTGAAAGAAACGCTACGAAGGTTGAAGGTGCCTGAGTGAGGGCAACAGCGTAAAGGTGTTACTAGGAAAGATGGGGCCGTATTTTGAATTTCCTCACAGGTTTGTCTTTGTTCCCCTTTTTCAAAATTGCACAATCACTGATGATGACTAAGAGGGATGGGCCTTCCCTTCCCACCTCATTTAAAATAAGGGGCCATAATGGTGTCCATACATCCAGGTGTATACCAGTGGGACCCAGGGCCTTCAGTCTCGTATGGCTCTTAATGTCCTGTATAGTTTCTTCCAAAGTGAAGACAAGGGCTTATTTCTCCAGCTTTACCAGATCACACTCCACCATAGCAAGCTCATCCATACAGTTACAGATACCCTTGAAGTGAGCCATGCAGACATATGATGACATAAGCTAGGGGCATTCTCCTGGGCAAAAAAACGGGCTGGTTGATGATACGCCAGAAGGCTGAGCTGGCTTTTACCAACTCCTCCCATGCCTTTTCCCTTAGAATCCTTTTCCCCTTCTTTAATTACAACTTATAAGTGTGCCGGCAAGATTCTACCTGTACCCTAGCCCTCAGTATTGTTTTAAGCACACTTTTTAGATAGTGCAAAACCCTTGAACGGCTGGAATCAAACCATTTTGGGGCAGTGAGAGAGGGTTTTATGCTTGGCAGGGGTAGAAGCTCAGCTACCTTTTTTTGTGATGTGGCCAAAGGCTGATAAAAGCCTATGGTCAGAGACAGATGGATCTAAGCAAATTTGTAGTTCATTGGCACTCTGCTAGACATCACACACTCACCTCTGCCAAGCTTTGCGTAATGCATGGGGCTCTTTAAAAGTGATAGTGTAAGTGAAGACAGCAGCAGCCGGCCTATCTTAATAGTTATGGCTTCAAGCTGTGCATTACCCCTTGAGCAAAGCAGTGAAACAAAGTTATTTTAGGTTGGATTAAAAATTAGTAAATCTGCCTTTTTATTTTTTCTGATCATGTGAACCTTCACGTCTTTTATGTAATTTGTGAGGGTTAGTGCCATTCTGATGTGATGACAATGTCCCAGCTCAAAGCTCAGGCGGCAACTAAAGTTCTATTCTGGGCCTCCCTTTTCTGCATTTGTATGATCCATTTCAGTGGGACTGGTGTAGTGCTGAGGAGACCATTGATCAGGAAGTTACCTCCATCCAGGTGTCAGATAACTAATCCTTGACTTCTGGTTCTGAAGTCACTTTCAGGGAAGAACAGTTTCAAGAGGAAAGCCATGGGTGCAGAACAATTACTATCCTGGGTCTACAACTAAGGTATGCCTTGACCATACACGGGAGGTGCATTCTCACCTCACAATCTGACGGCCTTTCCAAAGTGTCTTTTGATACAATTCAAAATAACACTGTATCTATCCACCTCCTCATTCCTTGAAGGCCCATATCCCACCAACAACTGCTTCACAACCTGATGCAAGTCATCACAATTTCAAACCTGGCTGAAGAACGTCTGTGCTTATGACCTGCATCTGGGGGAAAATTCTCCAAAGATCCCATTCCTAAACAATGCTGTAGCATTTGTAAGTTGCCATTAGGTGGAATGAAGGCACCATTTAAAAAAATCATTCAAAAACAAGTAACATTTTTAAAAATACCCTCCAATCAACCATAGTTAAATAAAGATTTAATTCTACACACATCACATGAATTTAAAATTTACAGACAGATATGTTTAAAGTATACATAGTATATAACAAAGGTGTATCTCCTTACTCACTATGGTCTCACTATGGTTTGAAGATGACATGCGCTCAGCTACAGTGAGATATCCTTCTGTTTTGTGGTGCCTGACCCATTGTTCTCTATTATTTGCTTTACCTTATGTTAAATATTGTGCTGTCTCACTAACAACTTATTTTCTTTTTTATTTCTTGGTTTTAAATGTTTTTTTCAATTGTACTTACATACCTCAGAAGCTGCTCTTTCATATAAAGTAATGAATAGATCACAAATACTATGTCATTTTTATGAATTTACATAAACTACTCCGATTATACTAATATTTTAAAAGCTTATTTCTATCTCCTAGGGGCAAAGAGCCTGAAAAATGAGGCTCTACCACTCACAAGCAAAGAATGGGGAGCAGTCCCAGAAGAAAGCTCCATCCTAGCAAATCTGTGGCCTCCACAGCTCAAGACGGCATGAAGGAAGAGAAAGACATTGTTGGTCCAACCCATAAAAAGCATCTCAAAGAAGACCTCAATGCTGGCCAGGAATCTCCCTCCTAGAGCACTGCTGTGACCTGCAACACTCTGAGAAAATCTAACAAATCATAGATGTTTTATGAGCTATGCAGGTCTCTTCCTCACCCACATCACAGGCTAAATGTACCCTGTTGACTCCCCTAATCATCCCTCCAAAGCAGGTGCAACTCCAGAATGATCTATATCAACTGAGGCAGAAGAAAGCTGTCTCACCCATTCAACGATCTTTTGTCCACACCTCCCGGTTGTCAACCCTCACATAATTGACCATTTACTGGTTTAGTTAGATATCCACAAATGTGAGCGTGGAGGTTGCCAAGGGCTAACCTGTCTTCTGTAAGAATCTGTTTTTTCCAGCAACAATCCCCTGTGAGGAGTAATATTTGAAAAAATAGGGGAGACCGATGGCAAGATCGAAACTTACAATGAAGGTGTACCAAATATCTATGTCTAAGACAAGGGAAGAAGATGCATGGTGATGTGCCTTGGTCATGCATATGATACAGCTGGTGCATGATAAGAATACTGTTTCAAAAATATCGAGGAACAGAATACAGAGGGTTAAAATATTGTTTACTTTAATATAGTTTCATAAAATATTGCTTTTTAATTAACTTAATATGATTTAAACTCCTCACCCACACTCTCAAGGCACTAAATAACACTGGCCTAGCATTCCTCAACAATTGCATCTGGTTTTACAAACCTTCCAGACACCTCCGTTCATCCGGACTCCTACTTGCACAAATTCCATGCACATGCAAAACCAGATCCAGCTGTCCAACCCTTTCCTACAATGCTCCTAAAGCATGGAACAATGTCCCTCTACACATACGAGCCCCCACATTTATCGATTTCCACAAGAAGCTGAAGACCTGGCTTTTTGAGTAGTCCCACTAGGCCCTAGGTGTAGCTAGACTCACAGTCGCTTAGCACCAGCATACCCCCCCGGGTAATAGTGCACTCACCATAAAAATCTTTATAACATAACATTATTAATGTAATTGTTTTACCTTTTTTGTAAAGTTTGTAATATTTAATATTTAATGTGTAACTTGTTTACATTTAATAAGTAATATATAACTTAGTGTCGGTTGTAGGGGAGTAGATTGGGAAGGTACTACATTATACATTATTATATTTATTTACATTTTTTAATGTTGGTTAAATGTTTAGTTGTTAAAATATTATGTAAATAATGTATTTCCTTAAAATTTATTTTAGTTACTTAAGTGTATTTTAGATTTTTATAATGTAATTTAATTTTTATATTATTTCATTACTATTTCATAATATAGTAGTGGGTTATAGGCTCTGTAGGGAAATAGGTTAGGAAGTTATCTGAATTATATTTTTTGGACTTTTGTTCACATTTTGTAAGTTAATAAAGTATTTAGATTGTAATTGATCATATATATTGTTTAACAGATTACAATTATAAATGTTTTTTTTAAATACATGTTTTATGTTAATTAAATATTTTATTGGCATTTAATTTGGTTCATTGCTTATTTCCTATTTGAATTATTAGTTGAATTTGAATCACGTTTTAGTCGATTGATAAGTATGTTTATTATTAAACTTTCTAAAATGCATTTTATATCTATTAAGGATTTTATTTTATTTGTTTTATTTAAATACTATTTTATAGTTGTTCTAGTTTTATTCATAATTTTTTTAACTTTTTGGAGTGGTGATTGTTTTTCGGTAATAGAGAGATGGATGTATTTATTTCAAATGTATTTATTTATTTTTTTATTTCTTAAATCATTTTTGTGTTACTATTTCAATTATAATTCATTTTATTTATTTGTAAAGCGCATATTTTTATTTTGAAATTGCAATGATAATTTTATGCTGATAGGTATTTAAATGTTTTTTTAAAATTAGGGATCGGGATGGTATATGTAACACATCCTAATCCAACCCATTCCAGTCTGCTGCATACTTTTGAGTGGGAATAGTAACTCCAACCCCTCAAAAACCCGACACTTTGCCTAGCATTGCGTAGATTGGAGTGGGAATAGTAAATCTAAGCCATCCAAAGTCACCACTTTCCTAAATGTTCCTTAGATTGGAGTGGGAAAAGTAAACCTAGCCCTTACCAAGTCCAACACTTTCCCTGCTTTTGCTTACTATGTAGTGAGAATAGAAAAGCTTACCCCTCCCAAGCCCAACACGTTCCCTACTGTTGCTTAGATTGGAGTTGGAAGAGTGAGCCTTACGTCTCCCAAGTACCACACGTTTCTAATTTTGCTTAGTTGGGAGTAAGAATAGTAAATCCTACCACGCCAAAGTCCAATACATCCCTACTGTTGTTTAGATTGGAGCTGGGATAGAAAATGTGCCCCCCCTTGATACCAGTGAGGTGACTGTGGTTGCAATGACCAAGTTTCTGCATGCTGCCTGGTTTTCCTGTATTCATGATGCTCAGTAATGAAGTATTGATTCTTGTTTGTCTATTCCCAGTGCATTTTTTAATGTACTTTGGATCTGAGTTCTTGTTCTTTTTAAGTTGTATTTAAACAAATGCTGTGCGGCTTTGTATTCTGCTTTTGATGCACAAAAGTACTTTTGTGGCATTGGCAACTTTTATGTAGGGACTGTTATTTCCTGCTTTAATATTTTATCCTGTTTTTAGTCTCATATTTTCCATTTTTATGTATTGTGTTTTATGGATTTTTTATATCCAGAATAAACAATTTTGATGATGATGAGTAAATCCAACCCCTTACAAGGCCCACCCTTTCCCTGATTTTGCTTATGTGGGTGTAGGAATAGTAAATCCTACCCCTTCAAAGTCCAACACATCCCCATTGTGCCTTAGATTGGAGTTTGGATAGTAAATGTGACTCCTCCAAAGTTCAACACTTTCCCTACTGTTACTTAGATTATTGGAGTGGGAATAGTAAATCTAACCATCCCCCGCCCCAAAGTCCTACACTTTCCCTTCATTTGCTTACATTGAAGTGGGAATCCTAAATATAAACCCTCCAAAGTCCAACACCTTCCCACATTTTGCTTACATGGGAGTAGGGATAGTGAATCTAACTCTTCCAAAGGCCGACACTTTCCCTACTGGTGCTTAGATTGGAGTGGGAATAGTTAATATAACCCCTCCAAAGGCCAACACTTTCCCTCCTTTTAATTACGTTGGAGTGAGAATACTAAATCTAGCCCCTCCAAAGTCAACTTGTTCCTACTTTCACTTAAATTGGAGTATAGTCTGATCCTTTGAAGTCCAAAACCTTGTCTAGTGTTGTTTATTTTTTAGCATTGTTTTTATTGTTTTACCTAATGTTGATGGTATCTGGGAAGGAAATTGACATTTTTTTATTTAACATTTTTATATTTATTTAATTTTTAATTAAGTGTGATATATCTTTTTGGTGATATATATTTTTACAAGTTTAATTGATTGCTAATAATATAAATGTAATTCAAAATTGTTCCAATATTGTTTTTTCATTTTTAAAGAATATATACATTTATATTGATTTTACGTTACGTCTTACAAGTGTTTTTTTCAATTATATTATTATTTAGTCATTTAATATTTTAGACAGATTATATATAATGGTATAAATATGATTTTTGTCAATATACTTAACTTATTTTTATCGTTCTTCTGCAATACAGTATTTTTGTCTTTGTATTTTGGTAACTAGATACACTATTCTAGTATACCAATATTGTTCTCCATATTCTGTCATTCAGCCAATGCTGCCAAAATACACAGTCAATCTTCAGGGCCACAGAATATATCTTAGGCAACTGGGGCAAACCAGCCCATAAGACGCACACCCAGAAATACTGCCAGCAACCCACTTAAACCCCTTACAAACTCACCACAACCCAAACTATAACCCCGTCAACGACCTCTAGTGGACCCAGTGCTTTGTAGCCAAGGATGGGGACAAAACCCCTCTGGGAGAGACAGCAACCAACGAACATATTAAGGCCCTCACTGATTCGTCCTCAGACAAAGAAATACAATCTTATATACACTCATTCCAATCCTTGAAGCTATAAAGTATTTTCACCTTTGAAATATAATCAAATAAAGTATGTCAGTGGCACACTCAGCACTACGATTTTAGCATCACCCACTAATATGATATTATGTTTGTGAGGAGAATAGGTTCGATAGGACATTCTCCAAAAACGTATTTTGGGGACTCAATTGTTAATTATTTCAAACAGCCTCAACAGTCTAGTAACCTCCGGTCTGAAGATACTCACAGGTCAGCCCAGGGTGATGCTATAAATATTTTGTCCTTGGGATTTTTATAACCATTTACTACCCCGGATACATACCAAGAACACTGATTCCCGAGCATTGTTCGCCCCATACCAGTAGACCATTTTCCGGTCCATAATCTATTTTTATCCTTTTCAGACTTCAACCAATTAGATTGGTAGAGAAGGCTCAAGATATCTGAAAAAATAGTTGTTGATTCTCACATTATGTTGCATGTTTGCATCCTAAGTAAATGTATTGAGTCCCTTACCACTGGCCTTGAGCTTGATTTTCTAGGAAGTTCCAGGCATAGCTTGAAAACTTATCTACGAGGGCTGCTTCAAAGTCCTCAAAACATTTGATTCAATCATGTTACAGGAGACTTGGGTACCAAATGTATTTTTTGACAAGGATTTCTTTAGGCCCCAATGATATACCAACAAACCTGTGCAAATCAAATGCTGAGCTTCGGGCACATAGCCATAATTGCCCTGGTAGGAACATTGCCAAGACCCTAGATGCTACAGATCCATTTCTTTCTGAATACCATGGTTGAGATGGTAGGTTGTATATGCTTCACCGAATAGCTGCTTGAATGGCCAAATCCAAGATTCTTTCAGAGGTCCAGTATGGATTCATTGAAGGGCTTGGTACATTGAAAAAGTGCCTCATTTTACATCTAACAGGAAGCAAATGAAGGGGAGTCCCTTGTATCTAGTCATCATGGACCTCAGTAGCACATTCAACAGATTAAATTGCACAAACCTCCAGGGTATATTTTTTGGCATGGACCTGGACCATGCTTTCGTTGATTTCTTCAGACAATGCACATGGGTGTTTCAGCCTCAGTCAAACATGGCAAAGGTGGGGAGCTCACTAAGTCCTTTTCATTAGTTCCAGGGGTACCCCTTAAGATGCATTCTTTTTTTGTTTGTTTACAGTGTATTAACAACCTTAATCCCTTTGATAGAGCATGGTCAGGATATGGCCAGGTACAATCTAATCCTAAACCAGTCCCATTGTAGGCAGATGATGCAGCTTTTGTTCCTGGCCCTGAACTGGTTAAATGTCTTATTGATAAATTATTCTTTTCAAAGACACTCTTTACCTGGACACTGATTTAGATCTTGGTGGGGCTGGTCATTCTGTCTATTTTTTGGTGGTCTTCCCGCTGGCCTCCTTGGTGGACCACCCGCACAATCTAGATGTTGGTTGGGCATTGGAGGAAAGACCACCATGGTGCCACTAAATCTGCCAGGATCTTTCTCCCTCGTCAATGTTGTTAGATGCTGCAGCGGCTGTTGAAGGGAGTTCCACTGAGATTCCCGCTGTCCAGATCATGAAATGCCTTTCCATCGAGACAACTGTGGCTGGGAAACCTCCAAACTTGGGCTGACGGCAAAAAATAAAAGAGGTGAAAACACACCTTTTATGGGATCACTCCACCGATTCCGACTTCACTGTGCTGCTGCTACTTGACCACGTCACTTAGCCACCGGATTGTAAGGTAGACTTTTGTGGTGGCCAATGGCCAGTGCACATTACCTATGTACATATTGATATATACACAACATGTAAATAAGTAGTACTTATATGTCTCCATGCCACAACTGCCCCACTCTATTAGGACTCTCCTGTCAGGATACCACCAGCACAATAAAACATCTAAGTCAGCTTGGCGCAATACGACTGGCCTGACAGCGGCAGAGTGCTGCTATCCAGCTGAGAAGACCACCGCCGTGGCGGTCTTCTGTCTATAGCCGCAACATCTAAATTTAGAGGTGGGACCTCTGCTAGCTTGACGGGGTACTTGGGAGTGCCGCCACAGTTAGACGGCCGTACGATCGTCAAGATCTAAATCAAGCTACAAGGGGAATTAATCTGCTCTTAAGCCAGTGGCTAGCACCTCAACCACAGAGCTGCTGGGACAAGGAGTCAGATGGTCTAGTTTCTGACCGACATTGTAATCAAGCCCTTAGTTGTATTCATTGTAGTGTTTTTTACTAGTGTGTTGGTTTGGGGTTACACTGTTTTAGTAATTTATCATTATGTTATTCTATATTGTGTTATACTACTTGCTTTATGATGATTAAGTGGAATGTATATGTACTTTTGGGAATGTATTGCTTTTTGCAGGTGAGTTTTTGGTTGGACTTTGCAGGTTTTTCTCTATAAACATGTCCTATGGGCATTTGGATTTACCATTTTTGTTTAAATGAAATCAGTTTTGGTTTATAATAATCCAATACTTTTTACTTTGATTTCCTTTTTTGTTAGGTTTCTAGAAGAGTTTCATTATTTAAACACATTTTCAGGCTTTTTGTGGTTCCTAGATACTTTGAATTGCTTTGAGAGCTCTATATTGGATTGGTTTATTTTTGCATTTTACTTTGACCTTTTTGGAAAACATTTTCCCATTTTTGTGAGATACACTTTTTGACTACCCCCGGGCGTTCCACGGAGTTGCGAACAAACTCTGTGCAACTCCGCTAAGCTATGCTACACCACCCGCCTCCACCCCCCTATATTAACAATGAATTCTACATGACTTATAATTAAATGAAAACCACTTACCTGGCATGCGGCGCCTCGGGCTGCCCTCCTCCTCGCCATATGGGTAATTCATTGAGAAAACTGCGCATGAGCACATGGCCGCGCATTTCTTGTAGGGTAGGCAAGATGATAGGTCTGCTGCCCCCCGACCAAGTCAGGCAGCTGCAAAGTTATTGATGCTGTCTGTTTGAGCCTCTAGGATTGCCCACAATTCCCCAATCCTCCCTTTCTCAACAAGAGAGAGTATGCGTTGACCTTCAATCACCTTCCTCATTGCTACCTGGAACAAAACCATGGTTACATACTCTGGTACTTGAGGCAAACCATGAAGGCTCGGGTGTTGTTGGTAAATATTTCCCTCAGACATTGTCCTTCCAGGCAGGTACTTGTAGAAGGAAGAGGTATGGAATTTTTAGCAGCTGGAAGCCCTATTAATGTGGGACCCTCTGGGATTATGCAGGGACTGTCCATAGGCCCAGATGAGAGTGGGCCATACTTCTGATAAACCAGTGATGTTTAATCCTTTTGGCCAGTAGGAGACACATCATTTGCCTCCGCATGGCATGTGGCGACCAAACTCTTCCTCCCCCTTCAGTGGGCTCAATAGCCTTCTCCTGGAGACTTTTCAATAGAGGGCGAGTGACTCTTAAGGCATGTGCACTCTGCCAGCTGATGGCTCACCATTCATCATTGACTTAACACTGTGCACTTATAGTGATTCAGCAACTAGTAGCTCAGGTGAAAAGTGAGGCCACTATTTGGTCATGCACCTGCAGGCCCAGACCTCTGGTTTGTGACTCACCTCCTAATTTGGATTTGACCGTATTTCAGAGATAAGGTCTACATGTAACCCCTATCCCATGGTAATGGCCTGCATCACATAAAAGGATAAAATAACCTGTCATCCAATTTCTGAGGAGTACTGGGGCACACTATTCAAAATCAAGACATCTGGGCCTGTATTTCATATTGGGCACACTGTTCCTGTTTGCACTTTGTGAGAATCTGGACTGGTATATGATGTCCACTAATGTAAGTGGGCACCCCGCACCAGTCCAAACAACCCTTATGGTGATTTAAGTGGTTTTAGACAACCCTAGAAAGGTCTCTAAGTGGTAGCTGTGGAGAGCAGACTTCAGGCTTAGTCCAGAAGGAGTGTAAAGCAGCTTGTTTTACCAGAATGCAATCTTATAGTACAGATTAAGTGAAAAAGAACCAGACAATGTATTTATAAAAATAAGTATTTGTTATTAACCCTGGGCAGAGCTGGCAGCGCAGGACCATGCAGAGGTCCACGGAGTTGGGACAAACTCCGTGAAACTCCGCTCCGCCACCCGCCTCCACCCCTCCTATTAAAAATGAATTATCCATTACTGATAATGGAACCCCAGTATCCAAAATGGGATGTTCCTAAGTACTGAACATACCAATTTAAGGGAGAAAGTAGATAGACTAAGGTCCTGATTAGAAAGATCCCAGTCAGACTAGTCAATAACAGCTTAGCACCAGGTAAAACGTGGGGTAACCATAAAAGCAGATCCTACTTTCCTACAGCACTACAGTGCACCTTTAAACACTTGCACATGACACAAACAAAAACCAATGTGACCAATTACAAGTAATGCTCTGCCCCAGGGCAGCCATGCAATCACTCTGCATCAATGGCAGTGTTTTAGTGAACTACAGAGCAGCTGTTTGAATCAGTGCCTCCCTCTTTCTCTGTGCAGGCAGCACCTGTGTGCACTTTAAAGTTCGAACAGAGATCCCCCTTCAGGCAGGTGCAGTGAGTGAATGTGTGACACCTTTTTCAGGCACATTGTCAGTCTCCAGGGCAACCTCTTTGCCTCTGCACCTGCATCCAAATCAGAACACGAGAACAAAGGCAAAGTGTTGCCCTCAGTAGCATGGGGCAGTGCCAACATGCTAATGAGTGAACGCCCCCTGAAGAGAGTGCTGTACGTACAGCTGTGATTCTTTACAGTGCAGCGAGTTCGCAGAAAATGGGAGCACATGCCCATTGCACCTCCAGTCCACTGTTTTTAATGCAGCCCATGATGCATGAATTAAGGATATCAAACATGTGCTCAATAATAGGTGGCATACATGTGTGTGCTGATTTGCTGCACTGGTAATGCTGTGTGATTTGAGATCGGAAGGGGATTAAGTGATTTAGGAGAGTGCATACCAGTATCATCTGTATATCCTTTTTTAAAAGTAAGCACATTGTAAAAATGCAGACATGCACACACTTATATTGTAAGGTTTCTGGATTGTGATGGGGTGAAGTAATGACTGTGTGTTTTTGTGATACCATTCCCCAGTTTCCCATGCCGTACTGGTGTGACCTAGTTATACTTATCTAATGGCCACATGTCGTCAAAATCCCCTGCCTTCAACTGACCTTCAAAAGGTAGTGTCAGAAGATGTAGCTACTTTATGTGGATTCAGGAAAGACAACATACACAGCACCAACATCACAGACAGCCTGCACATTGATGGAGTGGCAGCTGTGTCTATTGGAGGAATGGTGTTCCCTTACTTGTGGGGGCTCAAGTACCACACGTGCAATCAATTGCACTTAAAACATGAGGGAAGTGAGCAATGGCATATAATTCCCTTTCCACCTTCTGCCATTCAGCTAGTGGCTTTGGCATGACAATAAACGGGTACAATAATACATCGTAGTCTTTCACAAGCAGTGTGATTAACCTGCCCATGTTGTGTCCACTGACCCTTTAGAAAGAGCCTTTTACCAGCAAATAAATTGCAGCTAGTATTTTCATGTGTGTAGGAATTGCCTGGCAGCAGACAGTAGGTAAAATGAGCTCCTGTTTCCAAACTGCAAAAATGTCAAATATTACATCATGTGACAATGGGGTACATAGCAATGACTGCTTTAATGAACAAGCCAAAGAAGTTGATTCTCTGTTTGTAAATCCTCTCTTCTGCTTAAAAACGTTGGCCCATGAGCAATCAAGATAGTCATCAACATGGTTTAGCAATTTTCTTTGTCTGCGTGCTGCTTTTGTATATGGGCAGGCTGTGTGTGCTTGACTGATGTTACAGTAATTTCACCTGTTGATGGTTGTGGTAGAGTCTTGAATGTTCAATCCCTCCGCTCATGCACATGTTGGAAGTCTTGTTGCAATTTGTGTTTTATATTACTATAGCTAAACCAAATGTTTTTTTAATAAAGTTTTATTTAAAAAACTATATTTTTAGACATTTAAAATACTTGTATCTTTATGTTGGACCTGTCAGCCTTGGGGCAGTCTTCCCCCAACTTTTTGCTTGCTTCCTTCTACTCTTTGCTCTATCGTTTTGATGGCCCAATGGCTGAGCAATTTACCACTGCTAACCAGTGCTTAAGTGCATGTGTTTCTCCCCTAAACATGTTGACATTGTGTATACCTGATTGGCACATTTAGTTTACCTGTAAGTTCATTGTAAAGTGGTTCGGTTCACCCTGTACCCACGGCCTATTTACTAAATGTTACTAGTGGGCCTGCAGAACTGGTTGTGCCACCCACACAAGTAGCCTTTCAAACCTGTCTCAGGCATGCCAAGGCAATGCCGTTGTGCACAATTTACTACCACCTCGACTTGCCATTGAAATCCACTTGCCAAACCTTAAACCTCCCTTTTACTGCACATAAGTCACCCCTAAGGTAGGCACTAAGTGACCCTACGGGCAGGGTGCTTTGTAACTAAGAGGCAGGACTTGTACTTTTAAGTTTTATGTTTCCTGGCTGTGACATACAGATACATACATTTTTCACTGCTGTGAGGCCTACTTCTTCCAGAGGCTAGCATTGGGGATTCCTTAAAACACCTTTTAAGCAGTAATTCCAGATTGGAAAGGAGGAGCTACTTCATGCTTAATAAATGTGAAATGGCAGTGATAAATACTCTTTACTGGTAAAGTTGGAATTGAAATTAGCCTTTTAGAAATGCCACTTATAGAAAGTGGACATTTCTCTGCTCTTAACGTTGCTCTATGTGCCTGCAGCCTGCCTCCAATAAACATCTGGAATGGGTGACAGCTACACTTTGTGCATTTCCTCTACATAGCAACAACACAGGAAGGGCCGGGTGTGACAGGGTCTACATCTGCATTCATCTGCACACTGATAGCCTTTCTGGGCAGGAAGGGGGACAGGTGGCTCACACATACATATAAATAGGTTGTGTTCTGCCGTCACACAAGGGGCTGATTTACCCCCCAATGGTAGTCTAGAGCCAGGGCTGGGTGGAAAGGGATTCTCTGCTTTGCTGAGCTGCCCTGCTGCCTGCTGATATCTGCCTTGCTGATGACAAGGACTGGACCCTCTCACTTGAACCCAGAGTAACTCCAAAGGATTGCTGACTTGCCTCCTGTTTTCTGAAGTCTAAGAGATACAAAAGATTTTCTGTAATCCTGCTGATGCTGCTAGGATCTGCCATATGTGAGTCCTGCCCTTGCCTGAGGTGCCTCCACCAGTCCTCAGCCTCAGAAGTAGGTTCTGCAGTTGATTTCTGCAAAAACGGATGCATTGCCTCAACTGTGTGAGAATTTCCCTTGCAGTGTTGCTTTGACGCTGACACAGTGGCTGTTCGATGACAAAGAATCCACAGACTGCGCAGCTCAATGACAACTCAGAGGTGGCTCGATGACGAACTTTTGCATTCACATCAATGGAGCTCGAAGATGACATGGGAGCCTCTCGGCGCGGCTCAACGGCAATGCAGTAGACTCACAACATCGACCAAAGCTCCAGCCAAGGTATTTCTTCAGCTGAACCTGTCTGAGTCCCCGTAGCCGGCCTGCTCTCCATCGTGGTTGGCCTGAACTTTGACTTTGCACCAGTCCCTCACGACTTTCAGTAACCTTTTGGCCACTAGTGACGTCTAAGCACTATTTTTGGTTTAGTCTTTAAAAATTCATATCCCGACTTCTACATATACTCTATTTTTCTAAACATGTCTGGCATCTTTTTGTGGTGTTTATATTGGGTTACTATAATTTAATACTTTACACATTGCCTTCTAAGTTAAGTCTGACTGCTCTGTGCCAAGCCACCAGGGGTGAGCACAGGTTAATTTAAGTTGTGTATCTGACTTGCCCTGACTTGAACAGGGTGCATACCTCTGACAACTAGAGACCCCATTTCTGACACTTTATTTTCCTATTTTTCCCTAAATGGTGTTAATGTTTTTCCTTGCCCTATTGAGTTCTATGAGAGTACAGAAGGCACTGTCAGACCGCTTCTGTTAGGGCGGGTGGCTTATATATATAAGGTAGACCCACTGATAGAAAAGTAGGTCTACCTGATAAAGAAGCCAAGCCCCAACATAAGTTTGAAAATAACAGCAATGGGCTGTACATAACAGGATTGAAAGGACCAAAACATGACTGTTTTTTACAGGGATGGTAAACCCACAGTAACATACCAGTGACCTACCCTACTCAAGGGCACAGGATTGGATCCGAGATGATGGCCAGATAGTGGCCCTCCCGCTGCCTCTTAGAGCATAGAGAAATGCTCAAGGCAGGACCGTCTCCCTAGTTTCCTTTTTTCATAAAAAAGTGAACTTTGTGCTTACAGAATCTAGCACAGATCCAAAATGTAATCAGCATAAACTTGAGACTGTTAATTCCCAATAAGAACTTGTGGATGCTAATTGGACCTTCTGTATGTTCAGCAGAACAAATACTGGTCCTGTGAACCCCTTGGGAGCTCCAGCTGTGGTCCACAAGAATGCAAAACTCTACAAGAACCCGTAAAAATGGAAAATATTAATAATAGTAGTAATTACAAAAGAAGGAAGGTTATGCTTAGCTTGGTCAATTGCAGGCTGTGTGAAGGGGGGCTTGATTGCCCACAGCAGGTTGAGCACCGGGCCTACCCGTAGTCCTGCAGCCAACTCAGCTATGCATGTCCCATGTTTGAGGAAAGTTAACATCCAAAATGTAAAAAATAAAAAAGACCTCACAGGATGAAGGAGCCTTTCCTGTTATCTGTCATTTCGGATCCACAGACTCAAACAAGTTAAAGTGGACCCAAAGGCTTTAATTGGCTACCCAAAACAGAAAATCTCCTTTTGTTGCCGCCATTGCATGAATTGGGGTAAAGTTCCCATGTCGTGAGAAAAAACATAAAGGTTCACATAAGGAGGAAAGGTAGGCACAATCTGACCTCCAGGCCTAAGTAGAGGTACACCCAAGGGATTGGATTGCGTCATACACTTCAGTCTCAGACTCATATTACAGTCTATAGATGGGGATCTAACATGGGTTCACAAATGTTTATAATTTATTTAGCCGTGCTGCAGGAAGGAGACCATGAACATAAATTGCAATTCAAAATATTTACAATTTACTTTATGGAGTGCAAAAAGAACCTTAGTACAGTGAACAAAACAGAGGAACTGGGAAAGAAAAAATGGAGGAACTTTATTAAAAAAATTCCAACAGTGGAAAAAGAAAGTATTTTAAAGTAGCTGTTTGCTACAACAATTATAAAACCTGTGGTGCGGTTGCCCAAAAGGCCATGTGTAGTGGGGATTAGTCACCCAAACATGAAGAGATTCATTGACACAAATATGGTTAAAATTAAGTTATGGTTACCTTTGGATTCAACAACTTAATGTTTGTTCAAAAGCCAATGAAAATCTGTTACAAAAACACGAATAAACTACAGAGATGGTTAAAACGGAAAAAACTGTTATGCATAGCTCTACAAACCATAACTCACACAACAGGCTTTCAAATCACAACTCTCATATCAAATGCCATACTTCTCATCTTGCCCTAAGTAACAACCAGCTACAACCTGAACTCTTAGTTCAGGCCATGGCCTTGGGTCATATGTGTTCAGTATTCTGGCTTCCCGATGTCGCTGGGCATCACATTACACAAACATCAGCCATGCCCTGCACCAAATCCATCTTCCCCCAGAGCCTGCTGATCATCTCCTTCGGCTGTGTTATTCATTCATGGTGTACATCCAGCCCTATTGCTGCCAGAACGCAGAGGCACAGGCTTCTGCTACACCAATTTGCACCTGGCCCAAGTAGAAGTCCTTGGCCGCCTTCTGCTCTCAGTCCTTTCAATGGCCTTGTTTGTCATGGGTATGCCACAACCCATTCTCAGGAACTTCTAGACAGTGGGTAGCGTTTCATAATTCCCTATTATCAGTCCCCGGGCCTTCAGAGGCTGCATGACACAATCATTGATTATGCACTGTAGATTGTGTCCCTCCGTTTGGAGACACACAGAATACCATTTGGTCATATTCAGCCTTCTTTACTAATAAAATTTGGGAGCATCTGGAAGTGATGTAGTTCAAAGTGAAAGATGTATAAACAACAATTATTTGTGATTTAATAGACTTTCATGTTGTTCCCTATTTAATATATTCCTTACAGTGCATACAAAAAATGAGATGTCTCTTAAATCACTCATCACAACTAAGGGTGGGAGGAGCAGGTGTGGTGCCGCTACGCAGAGTTTCACGGAGTTGGAAAAAAACTCTGTGGAACTCCGCTCCTTCCCCTCTCCCAAAGTAATTATAATGTTAAATAAAAGCACTTACCTGCCGTGGCTGCCTCCTCCTCGACATGGCTGCTCTCCATCCTCGTCCTCGCCGTCCTTCTTCTTTGAAAACCCCTATGCAGTACGTCATGCGCGGCTAACTCCGCTCCACCACGGAGTCGGAGTTTTGCCTAAATTCCGGGTTCACAACGGAACTAGGATTAGGCAAAACTCATGAAACTCCACTGGCCGAGCGGAGTTACCCGCCTGAGGTTAATCACAGCATCATCAGAGAATCCTCTCTAAGTTTATGCTTAGAAGTTATTACTTAATAAATGTCACTCATTGCCAAAATATTTTGTTAATACATTATGGCACAGACTGGACACTGAAAGGTTTGTCAAGGGCCTGATTTAGGTCTTGATGGTCTTGCTGCCATCCCACCGCAGGGGTGATCCCCAGTACTCAACCAAATTGATGGTCTTTCGCCCCCCAAATTGAAATGCATGTACGTCGATGGAGTGTTTTCCGTCGCGGTTGCAACACACCGCTGCCAATGCGTCGGACTCCAGTGCTGCATCGTCGTCAGGGGTGCGGGTTCCCACCAAGCCTATTTAGATTTCACAGTTGTGCTGGCGCTCTCCTAGCGGCAGGTCCATGACGGAGGGAGTCCTTCATGGTATGCCCTCAAGAATGCACCATCACTGTGGCCATTGTATAGCTGCTAATAGAACACACCTGCTGTCCATTGGCGATATGGAAACACCTGCATTCCACACTATAAAACACACTCCATTTCACACCATGAGACATTGCATTTCCACTACACCATGGCATTTTCCACCAGAGATTTTGAGAGTTAAGCGAGGTTATTTTGTTCCTTTACCCTGTTCATCTTCTTTCATTTATTATGCTGTGATTAATTGTTTATTCAACCCTATTTATTGGCACAATGCCAGGCCCTTAAAATCCCCATTTTACTGAGGAAGAATTGTCAGTCATGGTGATTAAAATTATAAGAGTAGAGTCACAATTGTTTGGAGTCCAAGTCCACAATGCACCCCTATCTCAGAAAAGGCAAATATGGGCCAGAATAGTGACAGAGTGGATACTGTAGCTAACAACCTGCACACACAGGAAGAAATTAGGAAGAGATGCACTGGCTTATGGGTGAGAGTGCGTTCCCTGGCCTCCAAGCATCACCTGGAGGCCCAGAAAACTGGTGGCAGTTCTCACAGGGCCCCCTTACAACCCATGCCCTGGGAGGAGATGGTCTTTCAAATCCTACATCCTGATGGCTTGACAGGAATACCTAGTGGAGTGGAATCTGGTAATTTACAAACTTTCGCTCAATCGTAATGTCCTGTTTGCTTTGAAGTTAGCTGCAGCTAATGTGTTCTGCACATATATTCATAACATAGAAACCTCAATCTGTCTCTTTCGAGTCATTTAGATTGTTTGTGTGAATGTACTGTGTTGCATCAAAGATTACAGGTGTCAATCTCCATTACATGACACATGATGGTATGGTGCCTATAAGTGTTACAAGTCCAAATAACCGACTATCCATAAGTGTGACATATTGTAAGTGTCTGTCTCATTTCCTCTGCATTTTTTCCAGAGGTATGTTCCACTAACCTTTTTGCAAGTGTTGGGAGCTTGCCTTTGAAATCACTACAGCTACCATGATGCCCTGTTTCGTTCTTGTCAAAAGAATATTGCTATAGCATATTGCTCATTTTCTCTGATTTCAACATATGTTAAAGTGTCATGTAGTGATCAATACCTATTTAACGTTCGCTTCTAAAATGGTTTGTGTTGTTTTCTGAATGATGTCCTGCTCGTCTCAAGGTATATCAATTACTATACTGAAAATAAGTGCTACTTGCAAATTTTGACTCTGCACTGTTCACATGATGACTAATGTCAAACATCCATCTAAGTTGTGGAAATTACTGTTTTGAAGTCAGCTAGGCTTTGTAATTGTCAATTACACATTCCACCTCTTCACTGTGTTGAGCTGAATGGTTGGGGGATGATAGGTGGACTACCTAATCACTTAATTTCTGGGCATTTCATTACTTGCTTATTTGAAGTTGCACTGCTTGAAATTTCTAAATGTTAGGGTAATATGTGCAATACCACTGAAAGCTATAATCAAAATAACTTGTACCTATTTTTATCTTTTAGGTATCTACATTGTTCGTCTCAAAGCATTTGTATGTACAATACACACTTTTACAAAAATGTTTATGTTTATATGTTTTTAAAGCACTCGAATGCCGAGGCGTCTTGGCGCTGAAAGTGTAGTGGCAGGGAGAGCCAGTATAACGCCGCCTATGTAGCTGCAAAAAGCTGGATTTTTAGGCTTTTCCTGAACAGCCGAATGTTGGATTGAAGCCTCATAGTTTGAGGCAGCTTGTTCCAGAGTCTGGCTGCACAGTATGTGATTGCTCGGCCTCCCCAACCTCCTCTTCTAATCTTTGGCACTTTGACAAGACCTTGTGTAGCCGATCTTAGGGTGCGCGGCGGAACATAAGGTACAAAGAATTTCTGAAGATCGTCCGTAGCACCTCTATAAATTGCCTTATGCACAAGTGTAAGAGATTTAAACTCCATGCGCTGTTTTATAGGCAGCCAATGGAGGGATCTTATTCCAGCTGAAGTAGGCTGTCCTCTACGTAAGCCCAATAAGAGCCTGGCTGCTGCGTTCTGTAATGACTGTAGTTTCTGCAATTGGAATTTATCAATCCCTAGAAACAAAGCATTGGAGTAATCCAGCTTTGAAAGGAAAAGAGCCACCATCACTGTTTTTTGTAACTCCTGAGGTATAAAAGGAAAATTTTTCCTCAGCGTTTTTAGGAGAATAAAACATGAGGACGTAAGGCTGTTAACCTTTGCACCAAAATTCAGCTTGTTATCAAAGAAAACACCTAGATTTCCGACCTTCTCCACTGGGGACGGACATTCTCCGGCCTCAAACGGCCACCACGATTGGTTCCACAGGGGCAAACCTGACCCAAACTCCATCACCTCTGTTTTATCTGTATTTATTTTTAAATAATTCCGACCCATCCAAGACATGATCTCCGTGAGACAGGAATGAAATCTAAGAGCTGTGGTCTCAGGCTGATTGGTAATAGAGATAATGAGTTGAGAGTTGTCAGCGTACGAGACCAAAGCAAAACCATGTCTCCTGACAAGGGTGGCCAATGGTGTAACATATATGTTGAACAGGGTTGGGGATAGGGCCGACCCCTGTGGAACTCCGCAGGGGAGGAGAAAGCTGTCAGATTTCATACCCTCCCAAAACAGCCTCTGCTCCCTGTTTTCCAGGAAGGAGGCTAGTAAAGACAAGGCGGTCCCCCCTACCCCTATGTCCTTCAGCCGCTGCACCAGAACCGTATGGTTGACGGTGTCGAAAGCGGACGATAAATCAAGGAGCACGAGGACCGCTTTCCCACCACCATCAGCCACCCTATGAATCTCTTCAGCTGCCTTAACTAAGCCAGATTCAGTCGAATGGCGTGGACGGAAACCATGTTGAGAAGTGTCCAATAGGCCATTTACGGCAAGATAATCTGTAAAGACTTTATTAAGATGTTTCTCTAAAACCTTTGCCGCAAAAGGGAGGCCAGCAATAGGGCGATAGTTCTTGGAGTCACTGTGGTCCAGACTTGGTTTTTTTAGGAGAGGAGTAATACCTGCCCTTTTCCAGGCTGTAGGGTAGTATCCAGAGGCTAAAAATTGATTTAAAATAGGAGCAAGTTATTCACAGATCAAGTTTGCTGCTTGCTGCATAAAGGACGGTGGACAGGGATCAGTAGGTGCCCCTGATTTTAAGGAGAGGAGAACTTTATTAACCTCCTCTTTATTCATTGGCTGAAATCTAGTCAGCTTACATTTGGGGTTAATTACGGGCACTGTCATGTCCTGGGATCTTTGGGTACTCGGAAAATTGTTGTAGATTCCTTGAACCTTCTCTTGAAAATAATCTGCAAGTTTATTGCAGAAATTTTGATCTGGCTTAAAAGTACTAACTTGCTGGGGTTTGGCCAGCAAATTAACGGTTTTAAACAATTCTCTAGTAGAGTTGCCTGCCTCCTTAATTTTAACTATAAAAAAATGCTTCTTTGCAGCCACTATTGCCTCTTTATATAATAGGGTAGAATGATTATATAAAGCTTTCTTTTGACTATAGTAATCTGCCTTTCTACAATTGATCTTTAGACTTTTACATTCCGGAGTGTACCATGGAGCTGATATCTTGACTCTTTTTATTTGAACTGTTTTCACTGGTGCGACCTTGTCAGCTGCTGACAGTAACCAGTCATTGAACTGCTGTACTGCCTTATTATTATCGCGATCTAACACAGTTGGGCCCTGGTCGAGAGCTAACTCAAAAGCTCCTTCCTTAATTTTATCCCATCGCCTGATCGGTAATTTAACTGTACTTGCTTGTGCTCTGGATTGTATTTGGGAGGTTTTGAGATTAAAATATATAGCCTTGTGGTCGGTCCATGGCAGGTCCAGTGAATTAGAGAAAGTAATATCCAAGTTATTGGTAAAAATCCCGTCCAACGTATGGCCAGCTAGGTAGGTAGGTCCAATTACCACTTGTTTAAGATTAAAGGCCACAAGATTATCTAAGAGTCTGATAGTGTCTGAATTGTTATTCAGCTCTAGATAATAGTTCAAATCTCCCACAATAGTAAGGGAATGAGGGTCAGTGTATGATTCCAGGAGTGTCAACAGGGCTTGAGAAAAAGCCCCTCTAGCGCCTGGAGGTCGGTATATCAGTATACCCTGGAAAATCCCTGTTGTTGAGTTTTATCCAAAAATGCAGTGCCTCTGCCGGAAGGGTAGAGATCGACTCCAATTGTAATTTAAAATTGGCGCGATAAATGATGGCTATTTCCCCTCCTTTGCCTGTCTCTCTGTCATGGGAGAAATATGCATATCCTTCTGGAACAACAATGTTCCAGTCGGGAGCGGAGGTGTTATCAGTCCAGGTTTCTGTTAGGTCTGGTGAAGAGGATTGAATGAGATCTTCCAGTTCATATTTATGTTTGGCCACAGAGCGAACATTTACTAACAGACATTTGGTATATTCAGATGCTGCTGCCTTAAAGTTACTAATTTCCTGCACCGCATCTTTCGCTCTGGTTCCCACCTCCGTATTTCTATCATGAGTAAGACCCTCTACCCCACGCCTCTGCTCTTCTTCCTGTATGTCTGAACTCAGTCTAAATGTGCAGCTTGGGCACCCAGCGTCTACTCTGATATCGTATTGTACAAATATATTGTGAGAGACACATGAATTAGAGTTTAAATCAAGTAAAGCTTGCCTACCATATCTAGCTGATCCACTTGGGCCAGGGGTACTGGTGCTGGTCGCGCTCCGCGCGCCGACGGGCGCAGACGGGCTTGCCTTTGGCGCGCCCGCTGCGCGGTCGCTCCAGCGTGTAAGATATAGCGGTGGCAGGCAAAACAACAAGAGAGTCAACCCCAGTGCAGTGCGGTCCTGATCAACTTCCGGGAACCGCAGGGGCCAAGCGCCGGATACTATCGTTATCAGTAATGATTCACAACAGTCTTCAAACTCCCTAAAAACACACTTAGCAGCCTAAGAAGCGCTAGAAGCGCTGAAAGCAAATAGCGCGAAATAGTTAAAAATAACATTTAAAATACACTTTGTGCAATTACTCCTAGATTAGCAGCTGGTTTGTGCAAATAAACTGCCGTAGCAGCAGGTTTGTGCAAATAAGCAGCGTTTCTACTTCTGAGTGTAAGAGAGCAGCTGAGACTAATGCCCTGCCACCCAGAAAAGTTCTCAATTGCTCAAAAGGTCCAACTCGCACAGTACGTAACCAGGAATCAGCCACTGAAGAGAGCTCCATTCCAGCCCAAGATCAAGCTGTCAGTGAGGACAACTCTCCTGGCAATCTGGATGACAATGAAGAGCCTGGTCCATCTGGCCAGCATGGGCAGACAGCTCCAGTGAGACACACTGTGCCCACTCTGACACCTCCCTCCCCAACTGTTACACCTGAGTGGGAGGTGTAGGTGTGGACACAGTGAGTCTCACTGGAGCTGTCTGCCCGCAGACTCCACTTCCTGTCTTCCTACCACTGAGACATCCATTGCGTGCCTCCAAGTCCTGGACAATCTTAAGACCACAGCAGCCCAAGCTCCAGCTCACCCTGGAAGCACTCGGATGGGGCACATTGTGCCGAGTGCGCAGGGTAGTGGGGTCTTGGTTTGTGGGAGGGATAATGTGGGCCAGCATATTGAGGTCACTGGGGTCACTCTCACCCAGACCACTATTGATCAATCTTGAGAGCCTATCATCAGTCCCCAGACATGATGGGCCAGGTATTCATCGAGTTGTGGAAAATGAATCAGTCACAGAGGGAGCTCAATTATCAGATGGAGGCTCACAACTCCAGTATTGGCTCCATGACAGGGGTGCTGCAGGACATTTACACCCATATATGCAAAGCTTTCCAAGCACCATCTACCCCTTCCTGTGGGCTTAAAACATCTGGCCCAACTACATCTGCCACAGGAAGGGAGGCCCTGCCACAGGAAAACCACCTGCAGCCCGGCCCTGCAGCTGTGGATCCCCACCTCACCCACATGGGGGGACATTCACGCATAATACCAGGAGGTGAGGATGGCCAGATCTCTGCCACCACGAGCAAGAACCCCAACCTTAATTTCATACAGTGTGTGCCTACCATTCACTCTGTGGATTAATTCTGGACACATTTGCCTTTCTGATGCCAGTCGTATTTTGGACATTGGACTTCAAACTATTTTGTTTTACTAACCATGACTGACTTCTTCACTCTTTTGGTTTGATTTTTAATTTTTACCCTGTTTAATTTTTTCATGTTTAGTTCAATACATTTCCAACTCTAAAACTCATAGACTGGTGTTGTATAGCTGAGCTCTATCAATACATTTGTTTTCTCCCATCATAACTTGACAATGACAAAAAATCAAAAGATTGCGTAAACATAGATAATGTGCAAGTAAGTTATGTTTATCTCAAGTTGCCAACCATGATTCCCAAAAATGTCTTACCATTCAATCATCTCCCACTATGTTTATTTCATTTGAGCAATATTTGTCTGTCAACATTTGCACTAGCACAACAATCCATACATGTGACTAATACTCAGTGCCAGTTTTCACATTTCCAGTCCCATACCTTGCCAACATGTAAGAAGGGGATATATCCAAAGCAAGTAGATTTAATAGGGAAATGCTCATTGACTCATGTCATAAGCTGGAGCCAGTTCTCCTTGCTCACATAAGGAATTCCACATCAATAACACCAACAGACACACAAATTTCAGTTCTACATTTTCTAAACACAGGATCATTCCAATCCACTGTTCAAGTATCTGGTGGAATGTCCCAACCAAGTTTCAATGGTGTGCAACAAGAAGTATGTCCTACAATGATGAGACACATCAACAGCTTCATACGCTTTACACACAATGAAGATTTTGACAATGTGAAGGGAAAGAATCAAGATTTAGCTCCGTTACCAGATGTGATGTTAGCTAATGATGGCACACATAGTGCCTTAGTGCCAACACACAATAGATTATGAGTCCAATGTATTCAAATATCTAGGCCTGGGTGGTAAATTGTGTTCCGCTCGTCGAATTTGCGGAATTTGGGTAATTTCTTGTTCCACGGAGAACACGGAACTGCCCAAATTATTTGCTTGTTCGCTCAAAGGATTGCGAACTGGCGGGACAAGCAATTCCGCGTGTTCGCGGAACTCTGCCTGCACGCAGAGATTTTTTACCATTTCGCGGAGCTTTGCGAAGTGCGACTAAGCAAATTCCACCCACCCCAACAAATTTCCCATTGAATCACAGTGCACGTTGCCTTGGTACAAGATTTATACTCTCAAAGTCTGTGTCTGTTCTTTCCAGGCTAAACCCATGTTCCCTTTATACTTTGACATGGCACCATATACCTCCATAAGTCACAACTCTGAAATGTTCAAATTAAGATGGTATGGTGAAGGAACCTAAAACAGATGAAAACAAAAAGATTACCAATCAAACATAACATGATAGACAGATTGCAAAGTCAACTTTTGGAGGACACACTTTCAGAAAACATTCAGAGATAAAACAAGGCTACTGAACACAGTAGACAATGTGTCAAAATTTTGATCAACAAACACATTTGGTTTGATTTTCCCTGAAATTACCACCTAATCATCACATCAATATTTGGTGTAATAACATGTAAAGATATGCCTGCACTCATGAGAAGAAGTTGTCAATGACAAATTGACAGAAGTCAACTCCTTCCTCTTCACCACTAACATCTTCATTTGGCATTTAAGGATCCTCACCCAGCAGTGACTCTTAGTTTTCTCCATCCTCGCGATGTAAGGGATGTTCCATCACAGGGCGATGTTGTGGAGTATGCAGCAGGCCTTGGTTACTTTTCACACCTTATTGAGTGAGGAGATGAGGGCTCCACCAGTTTTCTCCAGACAACGAAATCTTACCCTTAGGAGCCCGAAAGCCTACTTTACTGGCCGCCATGGGCCTCATTGAAGCGAACGTCCCCTGGCGTTGTTGGATTCCTCAGCGGTGCCAACAACCATGGTCGGTTGGTATAAGCTGAGTCGCCTAGATGGAAGACAAAGAAAGTGTTAAAACACTTTATACAATTACAGATTATTCAAATAGACATTTCCCAAACAAGATTATGAAAGATTGTACTAACCAACAAGCTAGACCCTCTCAGGTCCAAGTTGTGACATTTGCAGGGGTATGGTGCTGTTAATGGGCAGAGCCGGGAAAATGTGCACAGACATTTGTGATATACAAATCCCGGAACAGACAACTTGCATGTTAATTGAATGGAAGTGTTTCCGATTACGGTAGATCTATTCTATGGCGTGTGGCTGCACTAAGGCAATATGGGTGCCATCAATTGCTTCAACCACATGTGATAGGCGGACCGAACCATAATAGTTCCCCATCACATTGGCTAAATTCTGCTGCCCTGGAAACTGGATGAAGATGTTGATGTGTGTCATCATTGAAGATAGAACTTTTTGTAGCACACTACAGAATGTTGGTTGTGACATTGCACCAGATTCTGCCACGTATATTGCAAGGAGCTGTAGCCACAAAATCAAGTACTACCATGAGTTTGACAAATGGTGTCATAGATGTGAGATTTCTGTTGTGAGGTTGAAGCTCTGGCTCCAGCTGATGACATAAATCCAGTATAGTTTGCCTAGTCAACCAGAACTTTTTGATTATATCCCTTTCTTCCATGGTGGCAAGGTCTGGAAATGGCCGGTACATCTTCTCATTCTCCCAGGGTTCCTATGTCAGCACTGGAAAATACATTTGAACATTTGACACATTTTCCACAAGCTAAATATTTGGTAATAAACACTGAAGTCATGTAGTTCTACAAAACATATATGGTTTAACTACATATTGTAATTCAACATTTGCTTTTTGTCCTTTATCTATCACAAATTACATTTATAGCCGAAGTTAAAAACACATTTTTGAGAAATGTAAACATTTTTTTCATTTTTCCAAAAGTACAGTCAATGGAGGTGTAACCAACACCTCGCTAATATTGCTTTCCAGCACAGTAATGCATTACATATAAATGTTGTTTTTTTTAAGAATGAGTGTTGAATCAAAGTTTGATTATGTAAACAAACTAGCCCCCATTTTGAATGTGGAGACGCACCTAACAGTCACAAAACCACTATTTTGAACTTCTAAAATGACGGCTGCCTGACCTCACCGATAGAAGAATTTGGAATAAAGCGGGTGCAGTAGACGTTCACTGCGTAGTGTGCGGTAAACTCCATGAAGAACACAGCAATAGGCTAACGTTGGTGTAAGTAATGTATGAAGTCCAATAGCTGTGTCCGTCTACGTTGGCAATCGAGTACGTCGCCTACATGTACGCGGCGGTTGGAAAAGAATCTCACTTACCTCCTAACACTACTGCCATTAATAATGCCTCCAGTTCTGTTGGTGATTTTCATCTCTGGCAGCAATGATGCCAGGTCGGTCAAGCAGATGAGAGGGCCACTGTCTTCTCACCAAAGAAGCTGGATTTTCTGGCACAGGAGGCCGTCTCCCAGTATCACCCGTTCTATGGCTCAAACTCACAAAAAAGAGAAGGGCTAATAAAAACAGGGTCAGGGATCTTAACCCAGTATGGATTGCAAAGTTCCTGTACCCTGTTCTATATAGAAATCATTCATAAGTGAGAAACAGAGAGAATGAAAATTTAAAGATTTCTTAATACTGCCCTCACCCACTATGCAGTGGCATGCTTCATCATAGGGCTGCTGCAGACGTCCAGGCGTAGAGCAACACACTGGACGGAGCACTGTTTTTTTTATATATAGTGGTGAGGAAGCTAGTTAAAAGAAAAAAAGAAATATAGTGATAGGGTAGAATATTCCCTTAAGAAGGGATCTTCAGTGCAGAGAAAAAATAGAATAAAACTGTCTAAGGAGATACCTTTGTGATACCTTTATTCTTGGTTCCCCTTGGCAGGAATTCTTGGTTCCCCTTGGCAGGATTAAATGTAAAGCGATCTGTGGATATACAGGAGGGGTGACTGCCCCTAAATCCCCACTGTAAATACCAACATGTTTCGGCCTTCCAATCTAGCCCCCATGGGTCATCGAGGGAATATGCCACCTTATTTTGCATGCATTTACAATGCATGGCATTACAACACGGCCATTACAACGACCGCGTTGTTAGTTCGCATACTGTTAACAACGACTTGCGTTGTAAGGTGCGCTGGATGTTGGAATAGTATAATTTACTATTCCAACTCCAGTCTGTGCGGACAGTAGGGAAGGTGTTGGATTTTAAATCCAACACCTTCTGCCCCTTACAACGAAAGTCGTTGTTCTGACTTGCGTTGTAACGGTATGTGAACTAACAATGCAGTCATTGTAACGACCGCGTTGTACCGCCATGCGTTGTTTCACATGCGTTGTTAACGCTGTTTACCTCATCAAGGCCTTCTTCAGTGTGTAGATCCCTTGGGTTATCTGGTCTTGACCCACAATGTGGTCTTTGCGGCACAAAGGATTTTTAACGGTAAAAAATGTTTTTTTTATCTATGATGCACCTTCTGCTTTTTCCAATAGGGTACTCATTTTCTGTGAGGGAGACAAAACATACAAAATCCTGTTTCGCTGTCCTTCTATAAACGATCTTCATACTAATGACTCACCAGAGGAACAGATAGTTGTCTGAAATGTATGTGGGAATCTGACTAACTGTTTTTTTCCATTAACAAAGGATACAATGTCCCTTTGAATTCCTGAATGAAGTGTAGTTAGTGATGTGAACTTTCATATATGTTGTTCCTTACAGGGGACAATGATGTTGGGGATTTCTAAGCACTTTACAATATTAAAAACAACCACATTAATATGTGTTGTGGGTTTAAAGGTTTAAAGCCATTGATTCCAATTGGTGTGCATGGAGAGATGTATCTATTTATATGTTTGAATTACATGTGCTACGCTGAAAACTCACATCATGGAAATTAGGAGACATATTGTGTAATTTTTACAACTGTACATAAAAATGTTTTCTGTACAAACAAAATGAAAATGAAGTTAGCTGTGTGTATGGTCACTCAAATCACAGTCTATTAATCTATTAGATGAGCACAAGGTCATTTTTACAAGTAAAAGTTAAGGAAAGAGTGTACTCATGTGACATAATGATCATCAGGCTGCACATAACAAGGTCTGACAATGAAAAGTGCTCAGTCAGGATAATAGGCCAGGCTGAGGCTGAGTCACAGGGTCAAACAACTGAAGCACTGATGTACATCTGTCCTAAACATATATTCTTGCCTTGTCAAATATTGAGGTGTGCTTACAAATATGCCCTGAGTGCTTTTAAATGAATGAATATCATGAGGAGGGAAGGGGGCTTGAAAGGTACATCATACAGGCCCCAATCAATTATGCAAAACAAAGGAGTGTGCCGTTCCTATGGAGAGAAGGGGGAGAGTTATTTTCTGGTTGTCATCGTGAAGCTAAGGGTGTTGTGAGAGGGCCTATGTGTAAGGAGTAGAAGTGGGGTGAAGTGAGTGTGATCTAAAAATAGCTACAAGAGTCTCCAAAGGAAATTTTATGCACTGGGTTCTTGTGCTATGCGTTAAAATATCGACTAGTGATTCGTGGACTGAAGGGGGGAAATTATACATGCTTCAGTCTAAAGAAATGTGTAAGGTGTGTGGATGGTCGACATGTTTCATGCCCTATACTGTCCAACAGGATCTAGGCATTTCATCAGGACCTAAATTGGATCTACTACTCATAGGGGGGACGGCTTTAACGAGGTTCTTCTCAAAAAGTCACGTCCCCTGAAGTCTGGACTCAAAGAGAAGTCCAATTGTGTGGTAAGTGTAAGAGGTTAAAAATTGTCTACCTTCTGGAAGAAAAGGCACCTAAAGAAAGTAAAAACAAAAAATTATATGTTACATCACAAGGTCTGAGTTATGGTGAACCACAAGGCCATCATGGGGAAAGGAAAGGGGGAAGGGGAAGGAAATAAAAGGGGGGAACACAAGTTTTTTTTTTTGCGCTAGACATATGTACAAACAACATAGCTGTATGATGTAGTCAAGGAGATATGATCATTGTATGTACAATTTCATATGCATAAAGCCAGGCAATAACCAGAACAATGTGTGGCACAGCCATGTGATGGTACATTTAGTGGTGGTTGATAGTCCTGCAGGGGGGTTGCTGGTGTGCCCTCCAGCATTCTATCCCTGTGTTTGTCCCTTTCCTTCCACCCAACAGAAGGACTCACCTCATTTGAGGGATTAATCTGCCCCAACCAGGACTGGCCAGGATGATCGCTGATTTAGCTTTACTATAGTGCTGTAGGCACTGCGTGTGATGTCCGTATTGACATAAAGTGGGCACACCAGAGATACATGTTGGAGACGCCCAATCCTGTGCGTGGTGCGCAGACCCAACCAGCCCATAGTGACATGCGGCGCAGGTATTGTTCAATAGTGATCCATAGGTACAGGCTGCTAAACGGGGCTTGTAAAGTATGCAACCCTGTGCTACTCCTAGATGCAATGTGGTTCCATGCCATCAGAGGTAGGAGTCGGGGTGTGCAGGTTGTGCATCCTAGTGTTGCCCATAGTAAAAAAATCTTGGTTGTTGTGAACTGTGAGGGTAGGTGTGCAGTTGTCAGTGCTCGGGTGAGTAACATACGCAGCTTAGTACTGCTCAAAGTCAGATTTACATGCCACGCTAGCAGTGTTCAGGGTACAGGAAGGGTACAATTTACCCGGCTAAATTTTACCCTTGGTCAGAATTACATGCCACACTAGCAGCATTCGAGGTCCGGAGGAGGGTACTTACTTCACAGAAGTGTCCAGTTCATGCGAGACCTATCTGCATCTGGCTGTCACAGGAAGTGACGCTGTGAGCCTTCCAGGTCTTAAATACAGCTGCCAGTCTAATGCATGGACTGCTGACCCCCTATGTATAAAAAGGTGTAATGCGTCGGACATCTTTGTTTTTCGGCACTAAACCTCAATATGGGGTTGCGTAGGTTGGAGGCTACAGGGCTTCTGGTGGGTGCTGAAGAGAATCTCCAAGGTTCTGGTGGAACTATGTGGTGGCCATTTTGGGTGGACGGCATATGTTCATGTCAGCGCCATGTTGGGACTTGTCTCATTGTGTAGATGGTGTCATGTATGTTTTGCAGTTAGTCAAAAACAGAATGTTTTGGGAAAGCTAGATGTACATGACATTTCCACATACATTATTTGTGTTTAGAGATTGACAATTAGGTCCTCTTGTTTGCTGTTTGGCTCCTTGTTTGCCTGGAGGTTTCCGCTTGTGGTTTCAGCCACTGTACATGTTTCTGCTGTGAGCTTCTTCTTCTTCCTCTCCCTCTGATCCAACCTCTGCCTAAAAAAGGGGGGTGTTGATAAAAAGGTTGAGGGAAGGTCTGTGGGGGTCCCGGTGGATATATTTCATAAGGGTGCCAACCTGCTGTGTGGCCCTGGCACAATGGAATCCCGTATCTCATAAATGGTGGTCGTTGTTGAGGTCTTCTGTTTCCTTTGTTGCGCAAGCTGCCGTTGCTCAAGTTACTGCTCATTGAAGAGTTCCATGTGTGTGAAGAGGTATTTTCATCTGATGACATGTCACTCCCTCCGACATAGTCTTCTTTAAGTTAGGGGTAAATTTGGACAGCCATTTGCCTTGTTGAGTTGAGAGACTTATCTCATTGTGAATAAACCATAAATTTCTTTTTACCAAGTTTGTCCTGGCATTAGTTTTCCTTTGCAATTTATTGATCCCTAGCAACTATTACACATAACATGATGGCAGGAACTACCTAGATCTTTTAAATTTCTACTATGTTAAGTGCATACACTGGTTTACATGGTATGTGATGGTCATTTCAATTTATGAGGAGCCATTTAACATAGAAGTGGACACTTGCACCAACAAATAGATGTTGAGACACTATTTAAGGATATTTTACTACAGATGTTGTTGTTTCAAAAACATAAAGTGCAACAGACCTGCCAACAATTTCTGCTCTCCCCGACTGTTCTGGCTATTATCTTCACATACTTTGCCTTCACTTTTTAAGATGTCCTTACTCTTTGATAGACAGCTTTAGAATGTAAAATGCATTTCTAACTTGGCGTATCCTTTGGACAATAATATGACGTAACATGCAGATGTATTGTTGAATCCACTGATGGACTACTGACTCTGGAGACAGGTTATGTCTGCATCCATCCAGCATTGCCTCCTTTGATTTGCAGCAACTATTCCTGGCCAATACACCAAATAAAACAGGAAGGAATGTCCCTTGAGAGCTCCTATTCAGGCCAACGGGGATGGGGAAGATAATCCTTGTGACAAAGTTCTGCAGCAAGCTCCTAATGCGCTCATTATCTACGGTCAAGAGTCAGGCAGCCAATGTGTGTGATCACTTCCTTGGTCCATCTCCTCATTCACTGCCAGCTGTAAACTTCCTTGCCCACTACATCCATGTGCCGGTAAAGCAGATGGGGCAGCTAGCAGTCATCCTCCCTATTGTATGCATCAGCCCAATACATGCTGGGGCAGCAAATTCTTAATGGGTGCTGTAGGAGGTAGTATCAGACAGAGGTACAAACTTTATGTCTAGTTACTTAAGAGCAATGTGGAAGGAGTGTGGAGTGACTTACAAGTTCACCACACCCTATCACCCACAATGCAATGGTTTGGTTGAAAGGTTCAACAAAACCTTCAAGGGCATGATCAAAGTGCTCCCAGAAAAGCTCAGGCGAAGATGGGACATTTTCTTGCCCTGCCTTTTGTTTGCATACAGGGAGGTGCCACAAAAGGGGGTTGACTACAGCCCCTTTGAACTTTGGTCACCCTGTCAGGGGTCCATTATGTTTGGTGAAGGAAGGATGGGAGTTACCTCTCAAGCCCCCAAAGCAAGACATACTACATACTCGGTCTCCGCTCCTGGATAGCTGAGTATATGAAAAAGGCAACTAAAAACCTTGAGGCTAGCCAGGAACTGCAAAAAGCCTGGCATGACCAAAAGGCTGCACTGACTGTTTACCAGCCAGGACAGAAAGTGTGGGTGTTGGAGCCTGTGGCCCCAGCAGCTCTCCAAGACAAGTGGAGTGGGCCCCACACTATTGTTGAAAAGAAGGGAGAGGTTACCTACTTAGTAGACCTAGGAACTCCCAGGAGTCCCCACAGGGTTCTCCATGTCAACAGGCTAAAGCCATATGTAGACAGGGCTGACATGGGCTTGCTCATGGCTACTGATGAGGGACAGGAGGAAGAGAGTGACCCACTCCCTGACCTCCTCTCACAGAACCCTGATGATGGGTGAGTTGATGGTGTGGCCTTGGCAGGCAGCCTCACTGCCCAGCAGCAAACTGATTGCAGACAGGTGCTCAATCAGTTGAGAAACATGTTTTCTCTGACTCCAAGTCAGACTACCTGGTGCACTCATGAAGTGGACACTGGGGACAGTCTGCCTATTAAAAATAAGATTTATAGGCAACCTGACCATGTCAGGGACTGTATCAGGACAGAAGTCCAGAAAATGTTGGATTTGGGAGTTATCGTACCCTCAGATAGCCCTTGGCTAGTCCAGTGGTCCTTGTGCCAAAACCTCACACCAGTGGTTGGAAAGAGAGATGAGGTTTTGTGTGGACTGCAGGGGTCTCAATGCAGTCACTAGGACTGATGCCCATCCAATTCCAAGGGCAGATGAGCTTATAGATACTTTGGCCTCAGCCAAGTACCTTAGCACATTTGACTTGACAGCTGGCTACTGGCAGATGAGACTAGCTGATGATGCAACGCCAAAAACAACAATTTCGACCCCCACTGGGCACCACCAATTTGTGGTGATGCCCTTTGGTTTGAAGAATGCACCTGCCACTTTCCAAATGTTGGTGAATACAGTTCTCACAGGTCTGGAAGCCTACAGTGCAGCTTATCTAGATGATATTGCTGTCTTTAGCTCCACCTGGGAGGATCACCAGGTCCACCTAAGGAATGTTTTGGAGGCCCTGCAAAAGGCAGGCCTCACTATCAAGGCCACCAAGTGCCATATAGGGCAGAGTCAGGTTGTGTACCTGGGCCACCTTGTAGGTGGAGGCCAGGTTCAACCACTGCAGAGCAAAATCCAGACCATCATGGACTGGGTTGCTCCAACTTCCCAGACTCAGGTGAGAGCCTTCTTAGGCCTGACTGGGTACTATAGGAGATTTGTCAAGGGGTATGGATCAATAGTGACACCCCTGAATGACTTAACTTCTAAGAAAATGCCCAAAAGGTTTCAGTGGACAGCTGTCAAAAGGTATTTGATGACCTGAAGCAGGCCATGTGCACTGCTCCCGTTCTACAGAGTCCTAATTACTCCAAGATGATCATTGTCCAAACAGATGCATCTGAGTTGGGGGTAGGGGCTGCACTGTCACAATTGAATGATGAAGGTCAGGATCAGCCAGTAGCTTTCATAAGCAGAAGGCTGACCCCTAGAGAGAAACGCTGGTCAGCCATTGAGAGGGAGGCCTTTGCTGTGGTTTGGGCTCTGAAGAAGTTGAGGCCATACTTGTTTGGTACTCACTTCCTTGTTCAGACAGACCATAAGCCCCTCTTAAGGCTAAAACAAATGAAGGGTGAAAACCCCAAACTGCTTAGGTTGTCCATTTCCCTACAGGGGATGGACTTTACAGTGGAACATAGGCCTGAGAATAACCATGCCAATGCAGATGGACTCTCTAGGTATTTCCACTTAGAACATGAAGACTCAACTGGTCAAGATTAGTTTAATGTCCCTGCGTTTGGGGGCTTGTGTAGGAGAGTAGGATCTGCTTCACATGGGTACCCCCACTTTTTGCTGGTGTTTCACTGTTTTTCAACCTTAGTCTGGCTGTGGCCCTGATAATCAGGACCCCAGCCTAGCTGCTTCCTCTCTAAAATGGTTTCCATGTACATTAGGTACATCTCTAATTGGATTCTGGAGTGCCTTATAAGTCCCTAGTATATGGTATACTATGTACCCAGGGCATAGGTACCTCAGAGGCCTACCAGGGGCTGCAGCATGTATTATGCCACCCCTGGGAAGCAGTCCAAAATGACACCACAGGTCTGCTACTGCAGCCTGGGTAAGGTGGTGCATGCACCCCTTACTGTGGTATAGGCTACCTATATCACTACCATTGCACACACATATAAAACCTATAAGTCACTCCTATGGCAGGCCTTAACAATCCTGAAGGCAGAGTGCTTGGTTTTTATGTGAGAGGGTGCCCCTGCATGAGCAGAGCCCCTCTGCAGCGTTCGGAGTACCTCCTCTGATGCTGTTTATGGTGCAACCTGACCATATACTCTCAAGTGCATTATAACCTCGCGGTAAATGCTAACTTTGGACTGGCTGCACGGAAACATGTTGTGTTTGGTTTCAAACACTTTGGAATACTACCCCCCCCCGCCAGTTCTGGTGGTGGGGGTAGCATTCCACCATTCTAGAGGGAGAGACATGTTCACACTGGTCTACCCGGTAAAGACTTTCTAGAGCCCTGGCATCACAAAATGAATGCCACTGCCACAGACACGGGTCTGGCCTCCTGCTGCTGATGGAAACTCCGGCAGGGGAGGCCTAGACAATAGGTTGCCTGTCCCAGGGAGGTGTAACCATCTCCCCAGACAGGCAGATGTGTATTGGGGCTGAGCGGGAGCACTCTCTGGTGCTTTGAAGTCCTGCACTGGGGGCACACTTGGTGTCCCTGTGCATAGTCCAGTTCAAACCGGTTGCAGGGGCAACCTGCACCTGCTCTGGTGCAAAACTGGACAAAGGAAATGGGTGTAACCACCCCTCTTTCCAAACCCTCCCATAGGTGGGTCCCCAGAGTATGTCCAACCCCCATCTTAGTATAAGTATAGGAACCTAGTCCTTGAGACTTCGGATTACCCTGGACGAAACTCTGCAACATATATCCTGGACCTTTGACTTTGTATTTTAACTAGAAGATGGAAGAAATCTCCCTTGGGGTCAAGGAGTGACTCCCCTGCTCGGCAGCCACCAAAGAAGCAACTGTCCGGTCTGCAACTCTGAAGCTCCTGCCAGACGCCAAAGTCTTTGCATCACCAGAGGTGGATTTCCAGACTTCCCAAAGGCTGCCCTGAGTCCACAGCTAAGCTGAGGCCCGTGGCTATCATGGGTGACGTGGAACTGTGACCACTGGACACCGTGAACTTTTGCTGGTACATCATTTTTCTGGTCTTTCTCGAAGTTGTGCTTTGGGCTTCGAGTAGCCCCAGCCTTGGGCACCTACTGCACCGAAGATCTCTGGCCTCCACTCCACGAGTGACCCATGGTCCAGTTTTCAGTGCGACTGCTTGAGGCTCCTTCACGATCGCTAGCCTGTTGGCTAATGGGTCCCCACGAAGGCAATTCCTCTTCTGGTTGGGCTTTTCTGGTTGCTCCAGACGTGCCCTGACTTGCCTTCGCTGGGTGAGTACCCCAGACCTTGCTGGTCTGCACCAACGTCTTTCTTCTATTTCCACTTGACTTGCCATTGCCAAAGCTTGTTGGGTCCATTCTGGTTGCCGATACCGCAGCACTCGACAGATTTTATGGGACAGCTCGAAACCAGCTCCTGGTCATCATCGATGCCTCCTGGACCTCGTGGCTGAAGAGTCAAGACACCCATCAACTCACCTGAAGCACCCGACATCTGTAGGCATTGGACTATCGTGCCCTTGGTCACTGGTAAGTGACCCAGACTCTGTCCCCTCTGCTTTCAGGTTCATTCCAGCCTCGATCCAGGCTTGGATCTCTTCGGACACTTCTCTTCACGGCAGCAGCACTTCTTTGCCAGCTTCCATTGAAAACAACGCCACAACCCGACACCAAAAGGCACCTATGCACCCAGCTTCCCTGGGTGAGGTAACTCGAGTACTCTGGTGCTCCCACGGGTGTTGGCCCTAGACACCTCTAAGTTCAAAAGGGTTTGCTTGTAGTCATCCTCTAAGTGTCCTTAACTTGTAACTTTCCAACGGCGACTTTCCCCATAGAAGTTAACAGTGATTCGCGCCTGTGTACTAACACTGCACGCGTCCCCCGTGGGTCTCCTACGTCACTACCTTGGGTGGTTCCTTGGGGCCCAAGCACTTCTAAAGGCTCTAGGCCTTGTGTCTAGTTCAGTTGTGGGTCTTATACCACTTTATTGGAATATGGTTTGGTACGCCCCTAGGGCCCAAACGTGTATTTGTGCTTTTACTGTTGAATACTGACTTGTAACTTAAGTACTTCGAACTCCAGCCTCATAAAGAGACTAGAGGGGTGTGTTTTATCTTAAATACATATATTTGGAATATATACCTGGTGTGGTTGTCCTTTCATTTGGTCATTCAAGAGATTATAGACTGGTAAAACAAGCTGCTTTACATTCCTTCAAGACTTAGCCTGAAGGCTGCTCTCCATAGCTACCACTAGGATAGCTTTCTATAAAGGTTGCCTTTAACCTATCACCATAAGGGGTTGTTTGAACTGATACAAGGTGCCCACTTTAATTAGTGGACAGCATATACCAGGCCAACTTCTCACACTCTTGCACCAGAAAACATAGCTATGAAAACAAAAGAACAAAACAGCTGACTGTAGTCAAGCACATAAAATTCCATTAAACATCAATATATGCGTAGAAGTGCAGCAACTTCCAGTATCTGCTGTGTAAAGATACTTGTCTTACAAAAAGTCCATAGAGAAAAAAAGGAAAGTGCACTCCATCACAAGTCATACAAGGCCAACACCAATGGTAGAAATAGTTTTTCTTCTATTTGTAGTCTTGATTAAAAGATAGGCACACAGCCAACGCGTTTCGTTCCCTTGTGCCTTGGGAACTTCGTCAGGGCTCCAAAAGTATCTGTATAAGTTTCTCTAACGAAGACACAGTATGATAGCTGTTAACCTCGATATCGGCAAAAGGCAAAGTTATGTCCTACGATCCACACTAGCATTTTGAAGGTATGGATAGATGTCTGTAGCTCATGCAGTCCGTTCGTAGAATAAGAGATATGTTTAAAGGTGGGGAACTACCTTTTTTTCTCATTCAAAACGATAACTGATTGGGAGATGAAAAGCATTGTTTTTTAAAAGTAGGGTGTACATTCGTTTTGTGGAAAAGCATCTTTGTGATTGGTTAAGAAAAAGCAGTTTAAACATGGAGTACATATCATAGGATAAAATTTGGTCAACTCAACCACACCTGCTACTTGCATTTGGATGGCACTGTTCAAACTTAAAACAATCGTGAACTTTTAAACTGCACGTGCTGTTAAATGTTCGAGAAAATGTTGCAAAAAAAAATCCTTATGTTTAAAAAAATGTATGAACTTTTAACCTGCACGTGTTGTAGAATGTTCTAGAAAGTGTGTTGATAGAATACGTTGCACTTCTGACTTCTATGTGTCCTTGAATATTAAAAATACTGTTTATATGGAAAATTCAAAAATAGCCAATAGAGAGAAGTTTTGCAATCTAAAATAATCAAGGAACTATTCTAATTTGTTCTTTACATGTATTTATGTGTGGAGTAGCAAAATTACAGACACAACAGCACACATGCACAATTAAGTACAGCACAACTACAGAAAAACCATGGCCAAAATGAAACACACCAACAAGGAGCACAAGTCACGCAACTCGCCAACATCACACCACTGAACAAGCTCAGAAGAGAAAACCACACTGCCTGAAAGGGAGAAGGGTGAACAAAATCTCACATGAAGAGACATCTCACACACAATGCAGCACACACACATAGGAAGCAGAGCACACCAACATCCAACACAATGTTGTCCAAACAAACATTCGCACAATGGAACACAATCAATAAACATCCAAAAGCGTCAGTACGAAAGAGGCACATGAGAACGCATAAGTACAAACCCACAGTCCGGATGGGGTAGCAATTCACGTATGGCAGGCAGCGAGAGAGTCAGTGAAACACACATTGGCATACAAATGAAGACACAACACATTTAGAGACAAGTGAAAATGTGGATTATTTATTTTTTTAAAGTGTGTATCAGTACGGCCAAGAGTAGTGCCACGATATGCAGACAAATGCAGTAGCATGCCTGAATAAGGAACGTAGGAAAAAGTCCATGTTCACCTTGGGGTAGTGCATCACCAACACACGTCAGTGTCAAGCAGCGTTGGTTGTCCGCCCCTCGGACATGAGTTGACGCCAATGCAGCCATGTTCACTGTCGTCTTGGGACATGTGACCAGATGCACAACATGCAATGATGTGGCGGGACACGTGCAATGTGGCACATCGAGTCGTAGTTGCAGGTACCTTGTCACTCGTCCATGAATGCGAGTGCAGCTGTGTAAGCCACTATCTCTAATGAGTGATGGTTGGCCACAATATTTGACATGTCGTTGACGTAATCCATCAGCTGACCGGGACAGATGTGCTGACTCCAGCCACTGTACCCAATGTGCACCAAAGCAGAATCGGAAAGTGGGTCAATTTGTTCACTGCATACTGCGACACGTGCAATCTCCCAGGCCCAGTTCCCAATATACATGCCAAACATCCATGCATCACCATGACATTCCTGTTTGTGGGCCAACAGGGGGCACACACACCTGTCGTAATCCATATCAGCTACCCACACGTTTTAGAGGCACTCGTCCATGCACCACTCGGATAGGCATGTGCGACATTGCAATACAGGTTAAACGCTGCTGATGTCCACAATGCGAAAGCTCAGTCGGTAAGTGATCTGCAGCACTGCCAAAGGCAGTGCACCCATGACATGCAGCAGACATGCAAGGTATAGGTGGACGTGAATGGAGTCGACCATGTGTTCGGGATGCCCTGCTATGTGTCAGTGGCTCTGCTTGTAGCTGCACTGGCTTGCCGTGTGCCAGTCTTGTGGATGAAATGGCACAGCTTGGTGCAATGAGCCGGGTCTGTGTGAAATGGGTGCAGGGCAGGGTTGTGGTGGGAGTACGTGTGAAAGCCATTTCATGCACGCTAACTACGATGAAGGACTTTTGAGTGTGGGATGTGCACACGTTCTCAAATCGGGCAGTGCGTAATGTGGGAGACGGATGCAAATATTATCGTATCTGTCAGGGGGGGCTGGCCACTTGCAAGTTCCTTCTCAGAACAGCAGGTGTGTTAGCGCAAGATAGCTCAGACAAAGAACCTTTCATCCCTACAGTAACTTCTCCAGCTGCATACATACAGGATGTGTACAAAGGCCGGTCGTGGGTGTTGTGGGATGTCTGTGACCCTGGTCATCATGGATGAGATGCCCAGCACGTAGCACATGGGCGGGTTCACTGTGTGCTACGTTGCCAAACAGCTGCTCCTCCCTCCCATGAGACCCCACACTTTTGTGCACTGCTCTGTTGTATCCCGTGCACTTCTACGGCACACCATTGTAGTTCCTATTCGTGCATGTCCTGCGGCATTTTAATCACACCATGACACTGCCATTTGGAGGTGGTGCATGCCACTTTACAACCTCGACTGCTGCGTCCCTTGTGGTGGTCACACCAGAACACAGAGACACACTTACCGCACTTCTTGTACACGGACATGTGTGAGACACCCCGTTCCCCTTGCCGCTTGTGCATGCAGGAGGATGCGTGCGTAGCTACATCTCCAGGCTCACTGCCAACGCTGAGGTGACATGGTAACGTCCGCTGAAGACAGCACACTGTGATGTTGCAGGGCCTGTGCCTATCATGCTAACACCATGACCACATGGACGCACTTGCTCAGATGCAGGTTCGGGGGGCATTGGCGGTCCTGGGGTTGTTGCGATGAGTGTTGTGGCCCTCATGGGTATCCGTGTATCACGCTCATTGACTCTATTGCACCTGTGGGTGTTCAGGTGTGGCTCTTGGCAGTGTTCCCTTTCATGCTGCCGGTAGTCGTCCTGCTTAACACCAGCAGAAAGCAGGTGTAAAATCTCTGGTGCTAACGCGGCTTATCGCCGGAATTTGTTTCGCATCGCAGTTTTTGCCTTTTGTTGTGAAAGTTGTGATGTGGTTTTTTCATGTACAGAAAAATAAATGAACTGGGCAGTGTATCCCGTCAAGATCCAGCACCTGACCCACTATTCCCAATCAATATAAATACAATGAGATTTCTTCATTGATTTTGTGTGTACACTGTAAATGCACCCACTACCACAGTGCAATTCAAGACAGGATTTTGGTATTTAGAATAAATCGCAAAGGTGCACCTCATGTGTTTTTGCACAGGAATGCCTACTCTGCATCTCATTATCAGCACTTTAATGCAACTAAAGTTGAGATAAATCTAACACACTATTCAGAAGCTGGTGCAAACTGCAGACATCACCAGTATTCCCGCGATAACTGCCCCAAAATGTAACACCATGGTGGATACCACCAAATAACAGTAATAATAATGAGAAAGAGTCACACATCACTTAAGTAACAACCAAAAATGTTATTGATTTTTTTTTCCAAACTTTTTTTTTGTAAACGTATATATAAAGGAGAAACTAAATTTAACAAAATGAACACAAAACAACAAGGCAGAAGACTCCTGTCGGGACCGTGAATGTTGACGACACAGCCTGGAAAATAAAGAACAAAATAAGGACGTGTGTAATGCGCATATCCAAGGAGTGAGACACAGAGAAGGAAAAAAAAGCCATAGAGAAAAAGAGAGGGAAGGAAAGAAAGGGAGTGAGAAAGGGAGAAGGGAGATAGAGAAAGAGAAGGAAGGAAGAGAGTGAGAGAGAGAGTGAAGAGAGGGAAGTGAGAGAGAGAGAGAGAGAGAGAGAGAGATACTGCCGCCCCTGCACATCCATCACAAATAATTACCTGCTGCCACCGGATTATCTACCAGTGGGCAGTCCATGTGCCCGTCAAAGCTCTGCAGCCGGGCAGATCTCACAGATGTCGCTGAGTCCTGAGTCGACCACATCAGCTTCAACGTGGCCCGGCAGATCTCACACATGTCGTTGAGTCCTGAGTCATCAATGGCGGGGACCACATCAGCTTTTGGTGCCGCTAACCCTGTGCAATGCAAGTCAGCGCCACGTGGTGGTAGGCCGCTGACGGCCATACAACTTAGGGTGCGACTAACCCTGTGCAACTCAAGTCCATGCCACGTGGTGGTAGGCCCCTGATGGCCACATCAACTTCAGGTGGCACTAACCCTGTGCAAGTCAAGTCCGCGCCACGTGGTAGTAGGCCCCTGACAGCCATACAGCTCAGGGTGCAACTAACCCTCTGCGCAACTTTTCATGGACTCTTTATGATTGAGATCCATGGAGCGTCCGCCATCCATTCACCACCGGCAATAAAGGATGTGACGTTGTCGATGCATTATATTTGCGTGGTCACATGGCCTATGACGCATGTGCCGGATGGGTGTGGTGTGTGTGCAAACCTGCCCTCAGGGAGTGGCTGTGACATGTTGACAACTAGACCACTGACCTGCACACCAACAGCGAGTACGCCTGTGGCAGGTAGCTATGTGGGGTGTGAAAACGTGTTTTCTCAATGGATTTTCCATAGGAAACTTTAGACAAGGCTACAGGTCAAACTGCTGAACGGAATTACGCCAAATTTGGTAGGGAGAAAGGTCATGGTCTAGAAAGCATGGTTTCTTGCATCGAGTGAAAATATAAAAGAAAGGTCCCGGGGGCAATTTAATATACCGGAGCGCTGTCTGTGAGAGATAACCCTTTCACACTCCCTCTTCCCAACATCACCACTTCGCAGCTATAGTGTTAGAAGCCAGTCCGTCGGCTCGCAGCTCTCTACCTTTGCGAGCTACAACACTGCTGTGCCTGTACCTTAGCGAGCTACTACGCTGCTGTTCCTTTGTGAGCGGACTTGTGTAGTACTGCGTCTGTGAGTCGACCGGACGGGCTGCAGTTGTCCCTCTGGGAGCCTGGGTGTGACCTGTTCATAAGTCACACTACATAAGCATTGAAAAGCCATTTTGTGATTCAGTTCTTCAGCTGGCATCTGTCCGAGGCATTTCTGAAAACATACCGGAGTTCTTTCTGTGAGAGATACCCCTTTTACTCTGCCTCTCCCCACATCAGCAGGTAACGCACCCTCTTCCCACATTACCAACATACCCCCAACAACCTTCTTCTCGGGCCCAGAATTGTCCCTGTGTGGTTGGACAGACAAGAATCTTAGTCATGTATAGATTAACGTATAAAACATTTTATTTAAACAAAACAACAACAAATAAAACTGAAGGGAGTCTGGTGCTGTGGTCACTGCCACGAAGTTGGGGTTACTGTCATTCAGGACTCAGGACACAGTTCCACATGTGGGATCGGCTTGTGTTGAACAGGGTTAGTGGCACCACGTGTCGCGCCTTGTGTTGTACAGGGTTAGTGGCACCACGTGTCGCCAGCTTTGCATATGGAAATATACCTAACTGATCAGAGGGAGTCTGATGCTGTGGTTGCTGCCACGGACTTGGGGTCAATGCCATTCAGGACTCAGAACACAGTCCCACATGTGGGATCGGCTTGTGTTGAACAGGGTTAGTGGCACCACGTGTCGCCTGCTTGTGTTGAACAGGGTTAGTGGCACCATGTGTTGCAGCTTGCGTTGAAGTCTGTCTCAATAAGGCCATGTAGCAATGACTAGTGGTGCAGTGAGTTAGAAGTACCTTAGGCGTTGAGCGTGTACGTACCCTGTGAGGATGCGTGGTCCAGGGGGGTCGTACTCGGACCAATGTCTTTTGTCTATTGAATTCTGCCTCAATTCGATTTTCGAGTGATAGTATGCCTCACTGCTGACATAAAACTGTTCACTCTTCCTTGCGATGACTTGTGTTGCACTGAGTTAGTGGCACCTGAAGCACTCAGTGTGTGTGCACCCTGAGATGATGCTTGGTCCGAGAGGGCTGCACTGGGAGCAATGTATCCTGCATACTGGACTGCCTCATCTGCAATCGCTACTCCATGTGAATTGTGATGCCTGCTGTCCGCAGCGTAGATTGAAGGCAATAGTGTGTACAGACATAAGTCTGCAGTGCTGTGCCACTGGGTTCGCAGGGGGCCTGTGTGGAGGAGACCCGTGGTCATGGCGGCAGCCTCGTGGCACAGTTGTTTGTCTTCACAGTTCACAAGTGAACCACGCCCAGAGTCCCGGCCTATTTATTCACACTTCCATGCTGAAGTGGCGTACGTCGGAGCAGCCCACTCCGGTTACACTTATGCTTACAAGGGGGGACAACACAGCTACATGACTAAGATCTTCCCTAGTGTTTGACGTAACATGGTTGGGTCCACTGTCCACAACACTACAAGCACTAGTAGTACTTTTTCAGATGGAAAGGTGTGTGTTCTGCATACTGAGATGTGTCCAGCACATCACCGCTACACTTTGCATTGTGTGCATTGTTATTCATGGGTGAATTGCTTCCTTCACATATAGTTTGTTCACACCTGTCCCAATATTCAGCTATTGTGTGGCTGAGGGGCCATGCCGTTTTCGGAAAGTTTGCTGTCATGTTCTGCTGGTAGAGGGGGGTCCTGGGGGTGGTGGTGGGTGTTGTGGTGTTCTTGGGTGTCAGAGCTGCTTGATCAGTAGGTCTATTACATGTGTTGGTTTTCAGGTGTGGCTCTGGGCTAGGCTCCCTTTCATACTGTATGTAGTTATTTAATATTTTAAAAAAGGAGGCATTATAGTTTAAATAACAAATAAAAAAAATTACAAAAACTATTTTTAGGATATTAAAGTTACAAAATGTCACATTTTTGTTCAAAATTACTGAGAAAAACATAGGTTATATGAACATATAATTAGAAATTAGTATTTAAATAACCTTTGAAATTCACAAAAAACTATAGGTCTCAGGAACATTAAAGTTAGAAATTAGTATTTAAAAAAAAAATCAAATTTACTGAAAAAACGATTGTCACATTTCCCAACATTGAGCTATTATATGGCTGAGGGACCATGCTGTTTTTGGAGGGTTCGCTGTCCTGTTCTGCACTGCCTTGGTGGTAGTAGGGAGAGGGGTGGTACGGAGGGGGGGGGTCCTGAGGGTTGTGGCAGTGGGTGTTGTGTCCTTCTTGGGTGTCAGAAAAAACTATAGGTTAAATGAAAATTATAATTAGAACTTAGCATTAAAAAAAACATTGAAATTCACTGAAAAAACCATAGGTTTCAGGCATGTTATAGTTAGAAAATAGCATTTACAAAACCTTTGAAATTCACTGAAAGAGCCATAGGTTTCAGGCACGTTACAGTTAGAAATTAGCATTTAAAAAACCTTAGAAATTCACTGAAAAAAACATAGCTTTCAGGGACGTTATAGTTAGTTGGACATTTCACTCATACGAAACCATAGAAATTCTACCATTATCGTTAGTTTAGCTAAATATAACTCGCACCCCTGCAATGCACTGCTGATGGCGTCACATAGTACATCATTCATGACATGGTCAGTGACATCACTGATGACATCACTGATGACATCATCCATGTGACAATATGATGCACCTCCTCACACACTAATATAACCTTTGATACACTCACTGTAAAATACAGACTACCATTTTCGATACCATTGACACACTAATACCAGTTACTACATACCTACTCAGTGATTCCTAGGTCTACACACACATCTACCCATGCACCCATACAATCAGTCATACATGCAGTCACTGATCAATAGAACACTATCAAATGCACTCATACACCTACATAGACATTGACACACCAGCACTCATCCTAGTAAGTTATGGACTCATCCTAGTCACTCATGCAAAGAATCAATCACAGTTCCATTTACTCACCTGCACAGTTATACACACACCACCTCATTTATTCATACAGATAGTAACGCATACTTAGTCTCTTATATAATCACTAATTCAAGTATACACTCATGCATACAGCCACTCTCACAATCACTGACTCTCACGTATAGTCATTTCTATACACCAACTCTCACATACACTGCCTTTTACATATGTACTTAGCTGGACATGTGCACTGAGACATCGATTCACTCACCAAGACGCCCATACACACACTTACCCACCCATACAACTGTTTTCACATGTACTCTTAAACTCATACACCCTGTCAATCAACCACTCACACATCTATGCAGAGAGTTACACACCCCCCACCCAACCACACACACACACACTCAGTCTCCTATACAAATACGCAGGCAACTAATCAATAACCTATATAGACACTCATGTAGCTACTGACCAACTAATGCAAAAGCTTACACAACAACAGACAGAGTGATACAGACATTCACACACTTTATACACTAACCCATGTATTCTGTAAGATACATTTAATCATTCACTTAAACAGTCAGTCACACACCTACTAAATTCTCCATCCAGACACTTATACATCCACTCATTCTTCAATACAGCTTGGTATATATATAATACATATTTAAATTTTAAAGAAAGCCACATTCACTGGATGATGTCATCAGTGATGTCATTTGAGATGTCATCAGTGATGTCATCAGTGATATCACTGACCATGTCATGAATGATGTAATATGTGACGTCATCAGCAGTGCATTGCGGGGGCGCGAGATATAGTTAGCTGAACTAACTGTAACGATGGAATTTCTATTGTTTGATATGACGGAAATGTCCAACTAACTATAACGTCCCTGAAACCTATGGTTTTTTCATATATATATTGCAGTTTGTTGCGATAATGAGTATATTCAAAGGCACTTTGCAACCTTGCACCCAATTCATTTCACTCTCACTCATGATGGAATTCCAGGTCAGCAGCTCAGATCGAATACTCAGGAAGACATTTGTGGAGTCTCCAATTTGTGTTTTGTTAAATGTTTCTTCCTTGTGATAATCCCATGTCCACATATTTCTCTCACATGAGGCCCCCAGATGTTGAATGTCAGGGCTGTGTTCAGATAGCTCATGATCCACAAGAAAGAAATAATTTTGTTTGGAAGTATGAAAATGTTGCCATGTGACCCTCCCTCTCGGTCACCCCCCTAATGTTCTTGAACTCTGCCTGAACTATCCTGTTAGGAAAAGGAGGCTACAACAACATACTGTTTTATTATACATCGCCTCCCAAGGAGAACAAATGTATCTCTTGTTGCTAAAGTAGGTGTGGTCTAATTAAAACACTGTGTGCAATTAATTGTTTTGACAGCCAGGGATTTTGATAAATTTGAAAGTCAAAGACATCAAAATCTATTATCCTTTTTGAAGTCGAGGAGTAAAGAAATCGCAAAGAAATTAATAAATGACTGGCACAATAGGGATGTATTCTCCTGGGAGATGTGTGTAGTCGAGGTTCAATGCTTACTTATTTAATTGAAATGTCTATTTCCAGGAAGGATTCCATTACTTACAGCTACTGTTTTATTTAGTTTGCTTGAAAAATCTTTCATTGTGTTTTTCACCTTAAAAACGTAACTGGCAGAATATACAGTAAAAGTCCCGCTGAATAGCCTCTATTTGTTCTTTTTGATAATGAAGCAGTGCTCTGTTTGAAAAACAGAAGTTACTTTCCAAATTGCTGGCTTTTATCAAATTTGTTTTTTGTTATAATTGGAGCACTCCAATTCCTCCAGAATTCCACAGCAAGAATGCAGAACTTGTGATAATAAATCTCTACACTAGAACTATAATGGATTTGGTTGTTGATAAATATAATGGCAATATGTGTTGACACATTTATAATGTCAGGTATAGGGAGATTTGCACAGGATTACTCAATGATTGGGATTACAGAAACAATTCAGGTTGCCCATTACAATGTCAGCAATTTAGTGCCCAGAATACATTTCATTCCACTCAAAATTAAAGGTGCTGGGTTCTGAACTTGATGTAGAGTTTGTCGGACGAGTAACTCCATCACAAAGATGGGGGATACCCCATATGAATTATTACAAGTACCATAGGACACAATGCACCTATGATAGTCCGTATGGGATATTCGTCACGTTTGTGACAGTTTAACCGGTCCTCCGAGCTCTAAATCTTGCACACAGAGTAAGCTACAGGTATGCCATTTTGCGTAATGGGGTTTCAGATTCAAGGAGGTGTATTGAAATGGTTAACATGAGTTGATTTAATTTTTTTTATATTCTTTTTTATTGTCATTTCAAATAATCATACAATTTAAAGAGCAGGTGCCAACTTGGAAATTGGGCGGGTGGGGAGGGGAAGGAGGGGAGGAACAGAGGGAAATAAATGGGTAGGTGTTCATGCACAATCGGTGTCTGGGGATCCCACTACATGCTTTATCTCATCTGGCTTTACAGTTACTGATCATACAGTTGGCTTTTTCATGCAGGTCTTCTTTTTCTTCGGTGGTCGCTGACTCCCAGTGATTGTAAGTGCAAAGCCAAGTCTCTTATGTCCTCCACTTCTCCCATCGCCGCCCAACCTTCTTTGGCCCAGGTTCACTAATTGCTGTTCCCTATTTCCTCCAGATAACTGTTGTCTCGTAGTCTTAAAAATAACAGAAGTGGTTTCCTGATCTCCCGGGGCTGGGACATCTGTGGCATCATTTCCCAATAAACTGCTAATTGGTCGTGGCAGTAGGCTGCGTCTCGCAGCCAGTGGTCTACTCGTGGTGCAGTTCTTCCTCCCCAGTGTTTGGCTACTTAGCTAGTAAGAGAAGCAGGGCTAGCAGTTGTCTATATTCTAGTGGCTCTTCCTTAACATACCCCAAAAGGCTGACTGCTGGTGTCCATGCTGTGGTGTGTCCAGTGATTTGTTGGAGAGTATGATGTACTGCCATCCAGTAATCTGCAATCTTGGGGCATTCCCAAGCCAGGTGCATAACGGAGGCCTGGGGCAACAAGCAGCGTACTCATCGTGACTCCTTCCTCATTCCCATACGATGCAGCTGTGTAGGTGGGCGGTACATTCTATGGAGGTACTACTCAACATATAAGAGACGCAGTCTATCATTGGGGGAGAGGGCCTCAGTCTGCCCACAACAGTACGCCAATTGTTCCTCTGTTGTAGAAGGAGTAGGGTCTGCCACCTACTGAGCGTAAGCTCTCGGGGTACAAACTGCTGCCCTGTTCTGCATAGTAATGTACAGCTATGTTATCAATTTCTGGCACGCTGCATTAGTCAGTATGTGCTCCAAAGCGTCAAAGGTGGGCGGGGGTCCAGGAACGTATTATGTAGCGCTTTACAAGTGGCTCTGAGCTGTTGATATATGAGGATATCTGTGACTGACTGTTGGTCAGCGTTCAGTGTCCAGGAGGGGGGCAGGAACCGACCCTCTGGGCACATGTCTGCGAATGTGCGCAGCTGTCTCTGGTGTGCCTTAGTTTTTGTGTTAAGAGTCCACCAGTACTGGTATCAGTGGGTTGTTGTTTATCGGGATGGAGGGAGCGTAAAGGTATGGGAGTCAGGCCCGGTGTCTCAGGCCGTCCAATGCCCATCTTGCACAGTCAGCCATGGTGGCTGTTGTGTGTGTATTTCTATATGGGTAATATAGCGCTGTGGTTAAGGGGGTAGGGTGTGCCAGATCTGCCTCCACTGCCACCTGCGGTTGAAATTTAATGGGATATATCCAGTAGTGGGCATATTGAGCCTGAGCGCATAGTGCATCTAGTGTCATGTTTGGAGCGTTTAATCCACCCTGACGTAGGGGTAGGGTGAGGATTTCCCAAGCTATCCTGGGCAGTTTTCCATCCCATGCTAGTGTTATTAATAGTAATCTTAAAAGGTTTAGATATTGGGAGGGTAGGGGCAGCAGTAGATTAATGAAAAGATACAAGAATTTTGGCAGAGCCTCCATCTTGGCTATAGCCAACCATCCCAAGACGGAGGGCGATAGATGGTTCCATATTGGAAGTTTGTCCACTAGCCAGGTGACTGCTCTGCTGTCGTTTGCCGTCCATAGTTCCCGTCTATCGTGGCAAAGCCATATTCCCAAATATTTAATGAGTTGAGTGAATTTGCAAACAAATTACCCTTGCTCCAACTTGTAAACTTATTTAAAATCCAGATCCAGGCAATATCCCATGAACAATAATGTACGTTGAGGGCATGATTATACTGCCAGATGAATGTCTCCATTCTGCTAAAGGAAAACTGACAAATGTATGCTTTAATCCCAAAGGCTGGAATAACAGACCCATTGGCCTGTCAGTTTCTTGTTTTTCAGAATGAGAATCATTTTTAAAAGCATCACATTAACTAGATTGTCACTCAACACACTAGGAAAGCATGTGCACTATCATCCAGTTTGCACTATGTTTTCTACAGGCCTGTTATTCCTATCTGGCCCGCTTTTCGAGTTGCATGATCCTGTGGATCTGGTAAAACTGCATATGGGTTTAGCATTATTGTGAAGTATATCCATACCAGTAGTTTGCAACTACAAGTTAAACCCCCATGGAATGGGGAATTACCAAATTTCAGTTCATAAACCCGCACAAAATGTCCAGTTCCATTGGTTTTAGCACATACATTTATCGCATGCTCCAGGTAGTAAATCTTTGTGGGGAGTGGACCTCAAGCTGGAGCGAAAGGGGAGGGAGGGAGGTGGGAAAGTAAGAGAGGAAAGGGAAAACATTTTCTGGTGGGCAGCATATATATGCTTCCTCTGCCATAAAAGAAAACAGGGAATGTGTCTTGACTGCTACTGCAGCCAAAACTCGATTGTGATATTTCAGCGTGACAAAATCGCGTTGGTTGTTTCATACCAGGAAAAAATTGGTGTGGAAATCCGACCAACCTGGAACCAGATGAAGAGGAATTCCATGTGGTAATTCTGCTCCACCTGACTCGAAACGGACCTCTACATGGGCTCTTAAATTCACCTCCTGAATAACCAAATTACACACATTAAACATCTCGCTTTCATTATAAAAGAGAGGCACATTGTCCGAAAAATGTTATGGGGAAGGGACCACAATCATCAGCATCGAAAACTCCCAGGAGTTTCCAGGATAGTGTCTCCCGAGCTGTGTACGCTACTTAGCACTTCCTCGCGAGACCAAAAATAGCATCACAAACTGTTTGGCTACTGTTTGGAAAAGTGCTGGTATCCATAGCTAAGAGATCACAGTAATTTTCCCTGCCTAGCATAGACATCAATCTCCAATAGAGGTGAGCTGTTTACAAGGGGTAAAGTGCCTCTCATAAACGTGCAGGCCTACATTTAAAGCCAGGACAATATGGGAGTGGCCGGCTTTGGGCACAGATAGCTAATTCACAGATTCAGGCACTTATATATTAGAGCAGGAGCCCAAAAACACCATAAGCATTGGCCCTCATGCGCCTCTGGTAAAAGGAAAGGAGCTGCTAGTTATCAGGGTCCCCCCACTTTCATACAGAAGCAACATTAACCTGCATGGTCCTATGAATAGCTCCTATGTGTCACAACATTGAATATATATTTACTCCTGAGCAGGGGTAGCAGTTACATCATGTTCTTCACAGTTCATGGTCTATGAGCCCTTAAGGACATGTTGCAGGTGACATTTCTGTTCCCTATCAGCTGTGTACATCCACCGGTGTCAGCCCCGTACCAAGGACATGGATTATGGGCAAGAACACATTTTGCTACACCCCCTTGTGAATATGGAATGCTGCAACATATGCTCATGTCACACCCTTGTCACCCTCCACTGCAGTAAACATGTTGAATCTGGGGCACCTGTGAGTTGAAATTGCATCTACTTGCACCTATAGTACACCTTGTGTAGGCACAGATCCATTTTGTGAATCAGCAAATGTATACAACACACTAATTTTTCCAAATGTGCTAGCAGAGATGGAAGAATGTTTGATGGAATCCCCATCTTGGAGATCAGCAATCCACCAAGCTTCAGCCTAATCTACACTGTCTGTTCCATGCTAGATAGATATTACTTCTGCATGTGCAAACCTAAGCTATCACTTAAGCACTGGCAACATAAAGAAATCCATTTAGGTAATTTTATAACTAATTCTTCTTACTACAGTGTTAATTGGACCTTGTAGGCAATTGGTATACTGGTTGACGGGGATAAAATCCTACTCAATCAGAAACCACAATTCTTGTCAGGCAGAAGTCACAAGCAAATCCCAAATTGACCTGTGCTTAACCCATTGGTTGTTCAGCAGAAAGCAGTCAGGGTTAAGTTAGAGGCAATGGTAAAGTATTTATGTAGCACTTCAAATAGTAATAAAGTGAAAACACAACACAAGAAAATCCCACACCAAATCAGAAAAATAGAGTTAATTGAAAAGAAATTACTTGAGACCATAACAACAAAAGTCCTATCAGTTGAGCTGGAGATATGCATTTTTAAAGATTTAGGTCAAAGTAGTGCTTAAAAACACAAAACGCCAACTGTTGTTATCTCATCAGACCAGGATAAAGTCACAACTTCAGGACAATCATGATGGAGCATGAGCCGCAAACAGGGACCATGTTAGGCCAGCTGAACAAAGTATCTCAAATACGGGGTGTGGAGCATTGTGAGGTATCACGACGTGGCCGCATCATACAGTGGCGGCTGCGGGGTTCGGTGCTGAGGATGCATCAAGGAGTGGTAGTTCCGGGGAGCTGAGTTGCGGGGTCCTGCATTGAGGATGCATCTCACTGAGGTGATTCCAATGCTAGGCTGCGAGGTGATGCATTGTGCTGTGTCGGTTCTGCCCAAGACCCTGCAGTTGTGCTGGCAGAGCACTTTCATTCTCACTTCCAAGGGCCCAGGACTGGGTGGCACTTGGGTGGCAACACTCACTGCAGGCAGAATCCAGGTGCTGGGTTCAAGTGGTTGGAACCTTTTCTGTCCCTGATGCTCTGGTCAGGAGGCTCAGTAACTAGCCCTTGGAATCACTATGGTGATCCTCGGCTCAAGATGCAGGTCCAGTCCTTCTCACTCAGAGAGCAGGGCAGCAGAGTAGCAGTCCTCCTTACAGAACAGCACAGCAGTCCTTCTAAGCCTTTCAGAGGTCCAGAGGTGTACTGAAGAGTTCGGTCTGAGCGGTCAATATTTATACTTGGTGCTGGCTTTGAAGTAGGAGAAGATTCCAGCAGCGGAGGCTTCTCCATGAGAGCCTTAGGACTCTGCCCCTCTCTATTTTCAGCCCTAAAGTCAAAATTGCAGAGTGCAGTCTGTTGTGCAGATTACCTTTGCAGTATTTAATCATTAAGGGGTCTATTAGTATGGCGGGCGGATCTCCACCGCCGGGCTGGCGGTGCTGACCGCCGAGCCGGCGGTGGAGATTTGCCCGCCATATGTCCCTGGTTCACCCCCGCCATGTTAGTATGGCGGTGGGCACCGTGGCGGATGGGAAGACCATCCGCCGCTTTTCCGCGGGTCGAAATATTGACCGGGCGGAAAAGGGACTCAATAAGGTGGCAGTGTCTGCAAGACACTGACATCCATATTATTATGGGGCATTTCTCATGCCTTTCCATGGCAGGGATTCCGCCATGGAAAGGCATGCGGCAAATGCTACGGGGGCCCATTGTGGGCCCCCAGAGGGTTGGGGGGGCTGTACTTGGGGGGTACCCATGGTACCCCCCAGCATTGGCATGGACAAGGTGGCAGGCACAGCGCGGTGCCTGTCACATTGTGCATGCCAATGCACCACCTCCCTTCACAACATTGTGGCGGGCGGTGCTGTGAGCACCGCCCGCCACAATGCTGTGAATGCGGGATGCCACCGCCACAGTGCCAGTGGCGATGGCATCCTAATTGACGGTGTGGGACCGGCGCACCACTGGCAGCCGGTCCCGGCACTGCCAGGGTGGTGGGCGGACAGGAGCCGGCCCACCATCCAAATAGACCCCTAAATGTAAGTGCCTGGCCTCGTCCTCACTCTTGTAAATGGGGCATGCATGCACTGTGGGACAGCACAAATGCATCTGAATACCTATGTCACATATAGAATGGCGGCATGACGTAGAGCTTATGTTGAAGAGGCCATGTACAAAGTGAGCAGAGCTGCATGAGGCCGTCAGCACATCAGGATGATATATAATACAGTCCCTGGGTGTTTCAATGCATAGCCCAGTCTGACACCAGGCGTTATGTCAATCTTCCTCATCAGATCCCATACTTTCTTAGTAAACACATGACTACCTAACATGCATGACCCTGCAACCCCGGCACTTTTATGTTTTCAAGGCCCGTGCTGATCGTGAAACCCACCTCCAGTAGTGTTGTTTACATTGCTCGTTCTGCAAACCAAGTGGCACAGAACGGACAGAGAGCTGCCCTAGCAGAGAAACACCAGGAGCTGCAAGATCTGTATTTATTTTCATGCATTGTAGAAAATGAAAGCTCGCTGCGCCTGCAGAGTGGATGAAAGGGAGCATCATTTGCATTGGCCACTGCCAGGGGACTGCTAGGTGGCACAAATGGACTGACTGTGAAAATCCTCACTCTCCTTCACATTTCAATAGCATGCAGGGCATTCCACAGATCCATTTTGACGGTAAGGCATGTTTGTTCATGCCAAAAAAAGACAAACCAGGAAAAGAGCAGACTTTTCCCCTCTCAGTTCAACAATGCCATTTACCAACAGAGGCTTCTTATATTTCATTTATGGACCAAGTCCAAGTTAAATGTGTAGCTGAATTTTCGGATGCTTCTGCTCCCACCAATATTTTCACAATTGGTTTTGGGAAATATAAATATGGAGCAGTGTTTCAAAAAAGATGTTCATATTGAAATATTTATCAAAACAAGAAATGGTAATCCAATGTGGTGCTGGTAAAGCATCAGTGGGGTTACCAGGTTCTGGTGTAATTTGATTACTTGAAGATAAGTCTGGTCTTTTCCTTGTCTCTCCCCTTCTCACCACAATTTCTCCCCTTGGCTTTCCTTTTTCCCTTCCCCCAAGCCCATATTCCTCCTGTGTTACTCCTCTCTATTTGTTTCATTCTTTCCCTTTACCCTGCCTCCAATCTTTCCTCTCCCCTTATGTTTGGTTACTTTCTTTTTTAATTTTTTGTAATTGTATTTATTGATTTTAGCAAAATATAAATGCAGCAGTGCTGCAGAGCAGTATACATTCCGGTCGCAGATTCAAATATGGTCCACAGCACAAGAGTGTGAAGGGAAGGTGGAGGGGGAAGGCAGGTTGGGGACAGTGGGGGAGGGGAGAATAATGAGGAAGTACATGTTGAGAGGGGAGTGGAAAAGGGCAAACAAACAGGCTGCTCAGAGAGATCCAAACTCCACCTAGTCAATAGTATCCGCTGGTGACATACCTGACATGATAAGAGGTTAGGACATCAGTTCGCATTGGTAGAGCAGTCAGGTAAGGCAACACCTGAAAGGGAGCAGCCAATGTCAGGGAACAACTTTTCCAACCCTCCTGTGAGTGACCCAAAGAAAACACAGACACCTCCGGAACAGATTAAATGCATTTGCAGGTACCAAAGCTTATTGGCAGGCCAAGGCAGAAGGCAGATGCACATCCCAGAGTTACACCTTCGAAACAAGCTTCTTCTATCCTGAGTCATTCTTGTGGGGGCCTTTAAATACCTTAGAAAACGCAGCCATCAGCAAAACCCGAAAGGGGACACAGTCCAAACATGGCCAAACGGAATTGGCACATATGTGCTAACATTGTGCCTAATATACATATCTATAGTGTAGGTATAAATGAGCAGAAAACAGGTGGACTGTTTGTAGGCTAAAGAAAACTATGACCTTTCTTGTGGATTGTCCAGAGGAGTTAAACTTAATGAGTGAGACAGGAACTAAACTCAACGTGACTCACAGAGGTTTGTTTGCACAGCTGGTGGAGGTGTCAAAGAGGTCAGCGGGGGAACCTTGGTGCATGGCTGGAATAGTTCTCTGAAGGAGGGGTAAACCTCTCTCTGAAAGAGGGGGGGGGGCACTGTGGAGAAGCTGAGTTTAAGCTCCAATCAGGTTGTTCAGGGACAGAAATAGATAGCGTAGTGGGTTGGAGAGAGTGGGGTGAAAAACAGAAACTAAGTAAGATATACTTGGTGCATACATATGGATATATATATTTTTCCCAACATCCGAACACCTCGTCACCAGGGAGTTACCACCTGGGGCAAGCATGTCCACAATTGTGTTTTCAGTAAGCCTGAGGGCACTCACAAGAGGAGCCTAGAGAACTTTAGGATGTGAGCAGGCAGGCATCAATTCCCAGTACTCCTCTAATAGTAACTGGCATGTGGAAGCATCCCTAATCCACTTGTTCCTGCTGGGTCCCTGCCTCCTGCCCAAATGCATCACCACTCTATATTAAACCAGTAGCAACAACATGGCTGTCAGTTTGTGGATCTTCAGGGGAACCTCCTTGACATATCCTCAAAGCACAACAATGAGGAAGCGCTCTGGAGATTGTCCCTTAATGCTAGTCATATCCCAAAACACCTGCTCCCAGAAATCCTGTATCTCAGGGTAGTCACACGCCAAGAGAAGGAATGTAGGATGCGGCTCTGCATAACTCACCCAGTGTGCATCGTCTACGATGCCTATTTGCAGCTGCCATGTAAGAAGTTCTTCCAGCACTGGGAGCATGGGGGTGCTGCCGGGAACGTATCATGAAGACCTCTCAGAGACTCTTGGAAGTTTATAGTAGGTCATGGAGTCGAGGAACAAGGGCGCAATATCCCGAAACACCTGATGATAGGTGACAAAGCTGCCATCTGGGTACTCTGCTCCGAGGGAGGAGAGCTGCATCTGCTGCAGGAGCAGTCATAAGGAGTAGCGGGTGGTCCATGAGAGGAACAGACAAAGTGAATAGGTGGTCCAGGCAGGCTCCTTTTAGCAACTCATTCCATACACATACCGTGCATGCCACTGGATTCACCCGGTGCCACACATGTCGAACGGGCTCATATAAAGCTGTTTTAACTGGATGTAGGGCTGCATGGTCAGCCTCTGGTGCCGTATGTACCTGGAACTGGATGGGGTTTAGCCAGTAGTCCGTAAAGTGCACCTGGGCGCTAATGAAATACAAATCCATATCAGGTGCCCCCAGACACCCCTGCTTGAAGGGGAGCATCAATATCTCCCACACTACCTGGGGCTGTTTGCCAGCCCATGCAGGGGAGATCAAAAGGGAGCAGAGTCTCTGCTGAGAGCAGGCAAATAAGGGGAGTGGCAAAATAATGAAGAGGTATAAGAATTTGGAGAGTACAACCATTTTTGCCATGGCCAGTGTTCCAGTTAGAGACAGTGGCAGTTTTGACCAGGCATGCACCCGGTCCTCGAGCCACGTCACTAGTTTGCCATAATTCTCTCACCACAGATCCTCAGTGTCCCACCTGATGCATCAGGGGCAGAATGCGAGCCTGCAAAGCAAATGATGCATCAGCAGTCGGTCAGTGCGCGGCTCCATCGCAATGGCGAATAAAATAGGCGATAGTGGGCACCCTTGCTGTGTGCCGTGGGCAATCATGAAAGGGGGTGAAATCATGCAGTTGATCAACAGGCAGGGTGTAAAGCAGACATATCAGGCAAATATATTTATTGCTGAACCCAAAGGGATCTAATAGGTGAAAAAGACAGGGTAGGTCAAGTGAGTTAAATGCCTTAGTCGCATCCAGAAAAGCAGTGGGGCACTTAAATTTGGTTCTATCGTGTGCACGAGAGCAAAGAATGTTTGCAGGTATGAAGCCCGATTGGTCTGGACGGGCCACAAGTGGCAAGAGGGGAGAAATCCGTGAGGCGATCAACTAAGCCAGGATTATATTATTAATATTAATCATGGAAAGGGGCCTATAGGATTTGTAGTGCCTGCGATCCTTACATGGTTTCAAAATGATTACGATAAGAGCCTTGTGCAGGGAGGGTGGAAGCACACCGGACCGCACAGACTCCCCATACATGTCAAGATGTGGAACATGCCAAGGCACAAATTATTTATAAAAGGAGGCAGAGAGACCATTGACAGTAGGGGCTTTGTCACACGGCAACCCCGCAATTACCTGAACAATTTCATCTACAATGAAGGGTTCATTACGGAAGAGGCAATGTCTGTTTTCCAGCCATAGGAGCTGTTGGGAGTCAAGTCTGGGGGTGTGGAGCAGTGGGTGCAGGAGTACATGTTGGCATAAAATTGCACCATAGTGCACTTTACAGCATCATGGCCAGCCTGTACATTTTGGTGGTCATACAGCAGTTTGACCAGGTTCACTGACACAGCATACATGTAATAAATATCGATGTAAAAAATATCGACTAAAAAATATAGACAACAAAAAATATCTACTTCTATACTTAAACAGGTAAGTACAAAAATATATACTAAAAAATATTGATGTATAAAATATCGACTTTTATGTAAATATAAAATATAATATTACGTATTAAATATATTTAATATTACATTTAATTTTAACAAAATAAAGTACATTTAATATATATTTAAACTTAATAAAAAGATAAACACACAAACAATTATTTATACATATATTTTCTTTAAAACAATTAATAAACTATTATTTTTAATTTATGTTAAAAGTTTAAAATTATATAAAAAATAAAAATATACATCAATGATTTAAAATATAAAAACAAAATTCTGTAATGAATCAAAACATTAAGCTATTAAAAAATATTTAACCTTATATTTCACAATACAGTCAGTGCAACAGTAGAGAACGTGTTGGATAGCGGAGGGGTAAAAATAACTATTCCCACTCCATTGAGTTCAATAGTAGGGAAAGTGCTGGCTAGCGGAGGGGTAACATTTACTATTACCACTACAGTAAGCGCAACAGTAGGGAAATTGTTGGATAGCTTAGGGGTAAAATGTTTTATTCCCACTCCGGTGACTACAACAGTAGGGAAAGTGTTGGATAGCTGAGGGGTAAAATGTACTATTGCCACTCCAGGGAAAGTGTTGGAGCGGAGATGCAAAAATTACTATTCACTCTCCAACAGTTAAAAAAAAATGAAAAATTAAGAAAAATTATAAAAATAAATATTTAAAAATTGGAACAAATATATTAAATATATAAAACTAAAATATCTTATAATATTAATTACATATAACAAATACCTACAAATAATATATAAAATTAAATAATAAATAAATAAAAAAAGAATTCTTTCAAACTAAAAATTATTTACAAACAAAAACATTAATTAATACATAAATGTATTTATTTTATTTCCTACCATATAACACTACACCAATAACAACCCACTTCAACATTTTAAATTGAATTGGCTTCCATAATAAACATAATTAACAATCAATTAAAAACATATGAATAAAAAATAATAATAATAATAGTAAACACTCAATTAACTACACCCACTTTAACACTATAATGTCCATGACACACAACTAAATTAAACTATAAAATAATAAAACACAATTAAAACTTATTTTTAAATTAAAATCTATTACTATTAACTATTTATTAAATAATTTACATTTATTTAATACACACCCTTTACCCCTTTAAAAGTAAAAACAACGCACAAAAAATAAACAATTACCCAAAATAAATATCAAATAATTAACATTAATTAACAACTATATATTAATTAATTAAACACAAATTACTTCCCATCCATTACCCCTATAAACACCACAAAAGACACCTAAATTTAATTACACAAATGCCACAATAAATGTTTAATTAATTTAATTAATATCAATTAACACATATTTATTAATAAAAATAAATAAATTACTTAACACCCCTTACCCCTGTAAACCCCAAAACACACACCTAAAATTAATTATGCAATTACCATAATTAAATATTTATAATTAATTAACAACCACTTATTAATTCATAAATTAAAAATAAATTACTTCCCACCCTTTACACCTATAAACACCAAAACACACACCTAAAATTAATTACACAATTACTATAATAAATTGCAAATTAAATGATTATTATTAATTAACAACAATTAATTCATTAATAATTAAATATTACGTTACACATTTAACACTATAACATCTCAATTAAACAAATATTAATCCATAATCAATTCATTTAATATAATTAAATTACTTCCCACCTTATTCCCCTATAAACCCACAACCCACTAGGAAACTAAAAATGCTAAATTCAAATAAAAAGAAATTAATAACTACTAACATTTTAACACACATATTAAAAATACAAACAATTCTTTTTTACAAAAAACATGCATCACTTACAAATAAAAGATGTACTAAAATACATAGCACTAATTAAAAAATCGATATTTTTAACAACTATGGGGCTCACTTACAAGCCCTTTGCGCCACCCATATGCCATTTTTACCATGTTAAAAATTATGCAAAAGTGGCGCCGGGGGCTTGTAAATAAGCCCCTATATTTTTGCAACCAATATTAAACACTTTGATATTTTTTAAAGCGATATTACTTATCTTAAGTCGATATTCTTGACCACGATATTACTGCTGTTGATATTTCTGAACCATGATATTTCTGACTCGATATTTGTGGAACTCAATATTTTAAAATCGATATTCTGTCTACACACCGTTTGACCACATAGTCGCTTGCCCATGGTTTATGCAACAGCTCGGCCAGGATTTTACTGGCTCTATCGCCCTCCCCGTATCTTCGGGTGCATTCCTCCCTTCCCAGGTAATGCATCTGGCAAAGCAGAGCCTCTTCATATTCCACTAGCTGGCTCCGTATAGATGTGAGCCGGTCACTTTTGCTACTGTTAAAATAATGGAGTTCTAAGGCACAAATGTCTGCCTCTTGGTGGCAGAAGTCAGCCCAAAGTGTCTTGAGCACCTCAACAAGTTTGCTGATAAAGACTCCACGGATGACCACCTTGAAAGGCTCCCACAGAGTAGCTGGTGAGTCCACAGACGATGAGATGCGCTTGGAATAGTCTTTGATGGTCTCCTGAAGTCACACCAAAACACCTGGTCTCGCAGTGCGCTGTTGGGGAGCGTCCAAGAAAGCAACTGTGAGGCAGTGTCAGGCAGCTGGTGTTCCAGAAGAACTGGAGCATGTTTGGACGGCATTCATGGTAAATGTTGAACATCAGTGGTCCAGGAGGTGATGTCTCTGGTGGCCTGCCAGAAGTCGATCCTGGACCATGAGTTGTGAATGTATGTTACGTAGGCGCCCTCAGTGCTGTGTGGATGGTGGCGAGCCCAAGGTCCGTAAGACTGTTATTAGTGATAATGGTATGTACAGGTGGCGTGCCTCACTAGATTTGTCCGCGCAGACATATATCACTCCATTGAAATCACCTCCACATAGAACCACCCCTGGACCCATTGTCCCTACCAGTTCACCATACCTTGGAGAAAAAGAGGAGATCATCGGTTATAGGGCCATAATTGGAGAAAGTATCAACAACGTAGACAATCTAGTAATTAATCTCTCTGATATACAGTTATCTGACACCAAAATGAGTACTCTAAGCAAAGGCTTATCATTCGGCTCGACATCATCATGGAAACTGGTCAAAGACACAAGTCTACCTTTTCAAATTCACAAGGAAATTGAAACTATGAGCATTCTTTGCAGATTAACCACCTCGACCAAGATCTCTAATCACTATATCATTGTCAGAACTCTCCAATCAAGACCTATCAGATATTGACCTATTGGTAAATGTAGCAAGAACAGATTATGACCCCAACTCTATAACAACAACAGCTGACAATCTGGGAATCATTTCAGATGTAACAGAGCAGACATCACTGTCAAGAAAATCAACTATCTGCCCACAATTACCAGCAGGTAACAGTATTGATGCTTTTTTACCTAGCTGTTACACACAATGTGGAAAAGGAACATCTTCGATATTCAAGAAAAAATATCTACCACACAATATCACCTCAGGGGAAAGACATGCCATCAAAAACCTCCGGCTGTGCTGCACAACAAGATTGTTTTATTATGAGCACAAAACACTCTAAATAAAACTTGGAGAAACTACAAGCTCTTGACCATATTATTTACCAATTCTCGCAGTGGTGATGCTTATTGCTAATCAATATGATTGAATATTGACAAAAAATAGTACTTGTCAAGGTACCTTCTACTCTACTATTGAATGAATGGTTGAGGAGTTTGTCCCATTTCCATGGACAAGTGACACCGAATGTTTCCTCATTCATTAACAGGGGGTAAAATAATTGGTCCTATTACCCCCACCACCCTCTCAACAAATGTGTGTTCCAGTACTTAACCCCCTGAGAGGTATATAATTAAGAACTTGCAATAGAAGAATCAACGTCTCTTCACATCAGATGGCATTCCATCAAGATAGACATGCCCAGCGCTCAAACAGAATAGATGAAAATTTCTCTGCCAACCCAGTGACGTCTAGGCATCAAACTAACAGATCCAATCCTACATCAGCACAAAGTCCCTTCCAAAACTTAGAACGAACAATTAAAAAAGAAACAGCAAAGGGGTGGGAATCAGCGAAACTAGAAGTTATAATTTGACTAAACATATAGTAGATTCGAATTGGGGCGACCTGACCAAAAACAATTACGACATTTAAAATAACCTAATTGATGAATTTGAAGAAGACCTAATTAAAAGAACGAATAGGAAATTCCGCCGGGATCAATTGGATTACCAATTTTGATAGGTCTACAAATTTGCCAAAAGAAATGACGTACCTCCTAAAACTAGTACTACCATAGACAACTCTAGACAATTACCTGGCCCTTCCTCAAGCTTGGACATTGAATCTCCTACTAGTAATCTAGAAACTAATCCGGCCACATGCAAAGTCAATTTTTACAAGGAAGTCCTGCATTACAGGCTAGGTATAAGAACATCAAACACCCAAAATACCACAATGCCGACAGGCCCAACACCGCCACAGCAATCTCAAACATCAGAGGTAGGAGTAACTACAAGAGCCAGAAGAAGAAAATTGGAGAAAGTATCAACAACGTAGACAATCTAGTTATTAATCTCTCGGATATACAGCTATCTGACACCGAAATTAGTGCTCTAAACAAAGGCTTATCATTCTCCCCGACATCATCATGAAACCTGGTCAAGACACAAGTCGACCTTTTTGAATTCACAAGGGAATTGAAAATTTAAGCAATCTTTGCAGATAAACCACTTCGACCAAGATCTCTAATCACTACATCATTGTCAGAACTCTCCATTCAAGACCTATCGGATATTGACCTATTGGAAAATCCAGCAAGAACAGATTATTACCCCAACTCTATAATAACAACAGCTGACAATCTGGGAATCAGTACAGATGTAACAGAGGAGACATCACTGTCCAGGAAATCAACGTTCTGCCCACAATTACCAGCAGGTAACAGTATTGATGCTTTTCATCTAGCTGTTACACACAGCTTGGAAAAGGAACATCTTCGATATACAAAAAGAAAAAAATATCTACCACAGAATATCACCTCAGGGGAAAGACATGCCATCAAAAACCTCCTGCTGGGGGGGGGTGTGGCTTGAGCGCCGATCGTGATGGTCGCACATCAGTGAAGCTCCCACCTTCCATGGCCTAAACCTGCTGAAATATCCATCTCAGTATCCATAAACCACCCTCGAAGTGTAGCGGAGGAGCAGCACTACCTTCGCTGCAGAGCTGAGATCGAAGGAGGACAGCAGCAAGATCACTCCGTGCATCGGCTAGGCCCGAGAACCCCGGGCTCGAGTTTCACGCTGGCCAAAGGCGACATCTGAGAGAGCCAGTGACTGTCCAGGAGACTCTGCGGTTCCTTCCAAAACTACACACGCAGAAAGGTGAGTGAGACTCTGGATGAATCCTGCTGAGAGCTGCCCCTAAGGGTGGAAGGGGGTCATTGGAAGCAAATAAAATGACCTGGTGCCGGCTTGGTAACTGGACTCATCAAGGGCCCCAACTAGCGGCTCCAAGCAAGTGCAGCCACATTGGAGTGAGCAACGTTGGTCTTCTGTGGTGCCTCTCCAAGTTGAATAACCATAAGGAGTAGCCCTGAGCAAGATAAATCGCAGCATTGACATTGAACTGCGTAAAGGGTTAAAGTACAATGTAGTGATGTGGGGCCATACAAGAGTGCTAGCGGGACCCATTGCCGGTGAACACACACGGTGGGCCTCTCCCCCCTCTTCCTCCTGGGTATAAATAGGAAGCCATCCAGGAATTCATAGTTACAACTGGTGTGGACTTGGGATGCCCAGTGCCATACCCTCTGTGTAAGTGTGCAGTGCTCAAGGGAGCTGTACACGGACAAGTGATGCTAGGAAATAACTGGACCACAGGGTGGAGAGCCCCCCCAAAAATAAGTGACCCTCCTAACGATCGCTGAATTGCAGGAAACATCATTGAGGAGTGGCCCTGGGAGTGTTGGATTTCTGGATCCCCGGAGGCACCCCGACAGGCCGTCGAAAGAGGTGGCTCCCGAGAGCAGGCGGCTGGCAACATCGGTAGGGGCATCCTTCTGGGCACAAACAGGAACAGTAATGTCTGGGGCCAAGGGACAGAAAAGTACGCACCAAACCAAGTTGGATAAGTATGCAACACAAAAACAGGGAGAAGTGGATGCCGCGAATAAGGGAGAACCTGACCGGATGACGAGCCTAACCACGGGGGAGCCCATTCTCAAAGATGCCATGACAGCAATAGCCAGAGTACATACTTCACTAGAACAAAGAATGGATACTATTACCTTGGAAATGACATTGATAAGAGCCAATCTGCAAAAAACAAGTGAAAAAGTGAAATCCATGGAGATAGTTACCACCGAGGTCAGTAGTGAAACCAACCAGAGGCGACTAGAAATTAAGGAACTGCAGGCAGCCCAGAAATGGACAGAAAATCAGCTGGATGACTATGAAGGTAGATCGCGCAGCCACAATGTAAGGATCACTGGGGTCCCTGAGAGGGCAGAGGTGCCAGCTGTGGACCTATTCGTAGAGGACTTAATACTGAAGCACCTCCAGCCAAAAACCCTGTCAAACTATTTCACAGTTGAAAGAGCACACAGGGTACCAGGGGAAAGGCATAAGCCAGATGCCACCCACGCCCAATCTTGGCAAAGCTCTTGAATTTCAGGAACCGTGATATCATATTGCAAACGGCCCATTGAATCCTCCCCTCAAATTTGAGAACAATGAACTGTCCTTTTTTCCAGACTTTACTATTGTGGTCCAGAGGCAAAGAAGAACCTTCCTAAATATCAAGAAACAGCTGAGGGACAAAGGCATTCGGTACTCAATACTGTTTCCTGCAAAACTGCGAATAGAGGTGGACAGCAAAGCCTGGTTCTTTGACACACAGAGGCAGCACAGGAGTGGCTGGAGGGTTGGAGACCGGCCAAAGACCATTATGTGGGAAGAGGGGGGGTCCCTCCTCTCATAAGACACTACCTTCAGACAAACGAGCGGTGATGATTGCCGACTGGAATAAACATTGGCTGAAACCTTGTGTCTTCGGATGATGCTCTGGTGAATGCAACCAACGGGTCAAGAGAAAATGCTGACGCTAAATGACTCAGTTTGAACTCAAATGTGTTTTGGTAAACAGAAAGGGGGACACATAGTAGCAGGCAGACGGCAGTGGGGGAGGTGTTGCCACCCCGGATTTAAGAGTTAGTTTAGTAGAACCGAGCGACAGGCACTCTGCACTATTGGGGCATGGGCAGTTTTCAGGCCCAGAGTGTGGGAAGGCAGGGAGGGGGGATGTTGGGAATTTAGAGTTAAACCAGTTCAAGTATGGGACAAGCAAGTGAAGTTCAAAGCGGGGTTTGAGAGAAATGACGTATGTGTGGCAATAACACAAGACCACAGCATGCTAATGATCTGCGATGTAAGCATTCGCACACACCAGAGGATGGTGGTCTGTCGAAGGGGGTAGGTGAAACTGGATTCCATGGGTGAGAAAAAACTCAAACGCCTATCCTGGAATGTAAACAGCTTGGGAGATAGACTAAAGAGGGGAATAGTCTTACAGTATACTAAAATACATGCACTGGATGTGGTCCTGCTCCAGGAGGCACATCTGGTAGGAAATACATGCAAAGCAAGGGACAGATGGGGCTACCGTCTGATCGTACACTCTGGATTCACCTCAGGCTCACGGACAGTTGGTATTATGAAGTGTAAATCCTTCCTGATGCCCACAGACCATACCTGGACTGATGAAATGGGTAGATATGCAGCAGTGTCGGGTAAATGGGAAGGAGAGTCATTGACCTTGGTGTCTATGTACCCCCAGGACTACAAGTAATAGCATTTAGGGATTTGGGAAGCAAGATAGTAGAGTTTCCAGAGGGGAGGATGATGTTGGGGAGAATTTCAATTCCGTGGTATGTGGCAGACGTGATCGCTGTCCCCCCAGAGGCCTAGGACCTGCGCAGTTGGTTCTGCCCACCTTTCTGGAAGCCATCAGACTGGCGGATACATGGCGAATCTGTCACCCCGCAGGCTCCCAGTGCACATTTCACTCTGGGGCTCACAATAGTCTCTCCCGTATCGACTACATCCTCATGCCGGCAGACCAGGTGGGACATATCACAGAAATTAGACACATGGCACAGGGCATATCTGACCACTCTCCAATATGGTTGCAGATGGGTAGGGGCGAGGGTCAGATAGTTAGAATAGCTCCCATAAATCCGTGGCACCTACGTAATCCCAAAATAAGACAGAATATTGCCTTGTCGATTGAGCGCTATTTTCAAGAAAATGAGGGATTGGTGGGCTCGGTGAGAACACTCTGGGAGGCATTCCAAACAGTGGTCTGAGGACAGGCAATCTCACAGATAACAGTGACCAAAAAGGAGAAGAAGCCAGAACTAACACAGTTAGAAGAAGTTATCTTAGTGCTAGAAGGGGAATTGCTAGTTGCCGGGGACCTAAACATGACACACAAACGTAACCTCAAGAAGGAAGAATACAAAAGTGTAGTCACAGATGGAGCCAAAACAGTACAACTGGACAAACTTGGTAGGGTGTACGAGCTTGGGGACAGAGTAGGCAAACTACTTGCATGGCTAGACAGGCGCGAGCACGCCAATCGCCTGGTCATGGAGCTTACAACTGAAGTGGGAGTGGCACTTTCAGACACGCAATTGATTGCAGATGAATTCGCCGCATATTACACTCAGATATATAAATCTCACACTGTATGCCTGATAGATGAGTCAAGGGCCCTATTAACAGACATTTGGCTACTAACGCTATCAGAGTCAGACTGTGAATACCTGTGAACTCACGAATGATGAAATAGCACGGGCCATCAGGGACCGGCAATCCGGTAAAGCCATGGGCTCCAATGGTCTCCCGATAGAACTCTATAAATTAAAGCCTGAGAAAATAGCCCCATACCTCAAAGCTATGTACGATGAAAGCCAAGGGGCCGACCTGCTCCCCCTGGATCAGCGGGTTGACACAGCGGTAGTCATACACAAGGAAGGTAAGCCTAGGAACCACTGCTCGTCATATAAACCTATCTCACTGTTGAGCGCTGAGGCGAAGATCGTAGCCAAATTGCTGGCTACTCGGTTGATCGGAGTGATTTCCGACCTGGTCCATCCGGACCAATATGGGTTCATGCCATCCAGAAATACTTCCCTGAATCTTCATCGACTCCATGGCGCACTTGGGAGAATGGCTATGATCAGGGAGGACGTGGTGGTGATGTCATTGGATGCCGATATGGAATTCAACATGATTGAATGACCCTATCTCTTCATGGTGCTGGAGAAGATGGGTTTTGGCCGGATTTATTGGATGGATGAAACTACTGTACTCGGAACCATTAGCACAGGTGTTAGTGAATAACAGAAAATTGGGAATATTCACCCTCGGAAGAGGGACAAGGCAGGAATGCCCTCTGTCCCCCCTGCTCTTTGCCCTGGCACTTGAGCCCCTGGCAAGCTGGATTCATAGGGAAATGATTGTTAGGGGTCTGAAATAGTCAGAGGAGTGGGAGCATCGAATCTCCCTATATGCCGCCGATATAATTTCATAATTGCCGTCACCACGGGCCTCGATAAACAGAGTCCTGGATATATTCACTACCTTTGGCAGATACTCCGGATATGCCATCAACTGGACCTAGTCGGTGATTTATGTGCTTGGGGGGGTTACCGTCTCTGCCCAGGGGATGTAGAGTGACAGAAGCAGAAGATGGTTTTAAATATCATGGCATCTACATCACTGAAGACCCCAGGTTATATGATGAACACAATCTTTTGCCACCTCTGCGGGGACATCGAAGTGATGTGGAACACTAGAAGACTCTCCCGCTGTTCCAGTTGGGCAGGGCAGCTCTTTTTAAAATGATCTCCCTGCTCCGCTTTTTGTATACTCTGCAAAACTCGCCTGCTCCCTTTCCCGCGACCTATTTTGCGGAAATAGAAAGCGAGCAAAGAGCCCTCCTTTGGGTAAAGGGAACGCCTTAAATATCATTTACCAAATTGGTAAGGAGCTGGTACGATGGGGGAATCAGACTTCCAGATATCAAAAGATACTACTGGCCGGCACTACTAGTGGCAATTAACCATGGTATCTATCATCCACAAAACGGCTCGGTATGTTTGATGGATAGATGGTTCCTACCGGGAGGCTCTTACACCAGGGCGCTTTACTCCAGACCCGCCAAGTTGAGTCTTGCGGGACCTACCGCACACTCGGTCCAAATTTTGCACACAACACACAAAAGTCTTAGCTGGGATAAGAAAATTATGCAAGTGACCCCCTGTGGGATTCTTATTTGTTGGGTACCCTCAGGAACTCCAAGGGCTTTGATAGATGGGATCTCAATGGGATATCAAGGGTAGATGACATTTGGAATGAAGGTAAAATGACAGAGTTTTCCATGCTGCAACGAGAATATGACCTGGCAGACTCAGAGATATTCAGATACTATCAAGTGAGACATGCCCTGAATGCACGTACCCCATTAGGGGAGACCCTCCCAGAAGCAACAGAACTGGAGGACAGACTCCTCGACAGCTACATGCCTAGCAAATCAAAATCCCTCACCTTTCACAAATGAATTACCACATGGCGGATCCCCTTGTACAGCTTCGGGAGAAAGTTTTTTATCTGAGTAAAGTATGTCCTGGTTCCTTTTTAGATTTGTCCATGTGATTGTAACTCAACTCAATATATGTTACACTTTTTTTCCTTTTGCCAGCTTTAGTCCAAAGCACTGAAAGACTTCATTATTCCATTATTACGTTTACTAAATATTAGAAAATGTAGGCCGGCGCTTCAGTATCTCCAGCTGCTTAATACTGAATATATATGCAAAATGGTATATAAATTTACTGCGACTGCAGTGAGAATAAGGAATTTCGTAGGCAAATGATTAATTTGTTTGGCAATTGGTTATTCTTTGTAGAGGTTTTATCCTTTTATAGACTTTATAATTTTTATTCTGTAGTGATTGTCCCAGATAGCTTAACAACTGCAATTTTTATGAACATAATCCTGTATATTTATCTAGAACTATTTATATGAGAAGAAGTTACTGAGATTGTATATAGCGGTTAACATTATTGAAATGTATTATAAATGTCGGTTTTTAAATGTGATCTGTTTTATTGTTGCACAATCTGAAGAAGGAACTTGAATAATTGATCGTGTTTGAGTTACTGATAAGTCTTTTTCATTTAGGTGTAAGTCATTTTATGATTATATTTGTGTAGGGGAGCTGGATCTGTTGATGATTTTATGAATGTTTTTTATGTTGTGTATTCTTTTATGGTTTGTATTAACCGATTAAAGATTGATTGACTGACTGTCTGACAGTCATGTAGTCATGTTTAGGAAATAGATCAAAATGCTGTCAATGCATATGAAAACGCAAATGTCCAGTAAATCCAACAGAACCTCATTGATGAAGTACTGGAAGGCCGCTTGGGCATTACACAACCAAAATGACATAAAAGTGTATGAAAAAAGGCCGAACTTAGTTCAAAAGTCTTTCTTCTATTCGTCACCTTCGTTTACATGAACAAGGTGGTATGCACCACGCAAGCCCAGTTTGGTGTGCACAGTGCATTTCCAAACCTGATCTAACAAGTCTGAGAATAATGGCAATGGATGTCTGTTCTTTACGGTCACTTTGTTCAACGCTCTGTAGTCTATACACGGCTTCAAATCAACGTCCTTCTTTGAAATGAAGAAGAGTGCCTATGACGCAGGAGAGGTAGAATGGTGTATAAATCATAAGGCTAGCATGCCATCTAGGTATCTTTTTAAATGTTCCATCTCTGACTTCGAAAGTTCACAAGCGTGGCTGCACGGTAGTGCAGCACCCGGAATTAAGCCTATGCAACAATCAAATTCCTTATTGGGAGGTAGTTGCGTATGAAAAAAACAAAAAGGGTACACTCAGAATTTACAAAATAAAGTGCTAACCTTCCAAAAAGTGACTAAACCCAAGTGAACTATTTGGTTACTAGCATGAGAAAGCAATAACGTTTTTAAAAATAACCCTCACCCTCCAAAAGGTCCCTTAGCGGCATGCTTCATCATTGGGTTCTTCCCGCCCCGCTGCAGGATGGGGCGTGCTACAACCGACAAATACATGGGAGCACTTTAGAGTGAAGTAAACTATGTGTATTGGTGTGAGAGTGGAAGGGTCAGGAATGAGTGAGTTTAAAAAATGCCTGGCTTTTTGGAAAGACTAAACTTTAATGCTTCCTACAGCCGGTATTGATAAAAAACAGGGAAAGAAGGAGGGAATAAAGCTTTAATGAGCAGCTCCCTCGTTGGTCGACATGTCTCGAAGCCTACCCCTAAGCTTCTTCTTCAGGACCAAATACAATGATCCCTGTTACCACTCTGACTAATGCCTAGTGCTGTTAGCCTATTAGATGTTTCGGATTAATATACTTATGTGCAAGACATTCGTTCAATACCTACTTGGTAATATTCTTTAATGGAGCGAATATACAAATTCTTAATTTTGACAATCTGGAAGGATAGAAGCAAATAGAGTTAGTAGTCTAGGTGCTCTTTGATATTATCATTACTTATCTTCACCCTAATTGCGTGAGGAAACAATTGTGATATATTTTTTCTCTGTGATATATTTTCCACTTCATGCATGATATCGCGTAAATCATGTGATTCGTGCTACCCTCTGTTTAAAATTAAAAAATGATATACAAGACATAACAATACGTATAACATTTAAGCAAACACGCACTCTCGTATTTTCATCAGTTGTGCAGAGAACTTAGCCTTTTTTTAAAAAATACCCATCAGCCTAAAAAATGTAAGGCAGTGAAGGTGGTTTTTCACTCTTCAATATTGATGATAGAAAATGGTAGAGAAAAGTACATTATAGGTTTCCTAATTGGACCCCATGAGCATCAACACGGGAGGGGAGGAGCACTTGTAGGCAACACTGTTGGTTTAAATGAAAAAGACTTGATTTAGAAACTAGTACAAAGAAATGGTTATCTGTCCTGGTGTTGAGGTCAGTAGAACCCAATAGTATGATGGCCTAAACTATCGGCTGTGCTGTACTTACTTCGTCAAAGTATCTCTCTCACCGATGGAACAATGCCTGCCTGTGGCTCTGTCGAACACTGAATGCTCGCAGAGTCACAGTATTTGTATCCGGAGCGAGCTGCAATCAGTGACAGGCAACTCTGTACAGCTGCGTGAGAGCCTTGCTTTCAGGTGCTGTTGACTACTAGAACGTAAAACTCCCCAAGATGGCCTCCTTCAAATGGTACCATTTCCTGGTTGGAATATTGTCAGGAAACCCCTATCAGAGATGAGGGTATGCATGAGACGGTCTACCAAGACTCCATCCCGTCTCATATCTCTCCCCATCTTTATTTACAGCCTGCATGGAGTCTGATGACGGGAATTCCTTTGTGTACCTCGGACGACGAGAGAAGCAGGTCTGGTCCCTTTAAGGACTGCGCTGAGTCGACCCACGTGGGGAGTAACATCGTACAAGAGGAGGGGAGGAGTCGAGGGTCGAGCGAGGAGGAAGAAGAAAGACGGAAGACGCCGTACCTCGGGGCACAAGGAGGAAGAGTGGAATCGGAAGTGGGGGCTGCTCCCATTTTGAGGAAGGAGAGAGCCATGGCCATGGAGGGTCGTGGCTCTTCCAGGTGTGTGGGCGACTGCAGAGTATCCTAGGGGGAAGACAGAAGGGGATGACGAGGGAAGGGGAACGCAAAGGAGAGGGGTCTTAGGGTGAAGGGCAAGGAGAAAAAGGCGATAGTTAGATTTAATTCTCCTTTCTCCTCCTGAATGCTTTCACCCTGTGGTTACTCCTTCCGGATTTCCCTTTTACTCGGGCACATACTTTCTACCTTTTTGGGTTTTTTTCTCTTTTGGCTTATCGTCACTTTTATCGGGTTCTTTCCTTTTTTTGTTTTTGTTGGACTGGTGGACCCCCACTCCCTTCCCTGTGAGTTATTAAGAAAAAGATAGAAACACTTACCTGAGCCTTTCCTTTCTCCGAGGGAGAACGCTGGACAGGAGAACTCCGTCCAAGGGGCTGAAGCTGAAGACCCTGAAGACGAAAAAGGAGACAAAAAGAGGACCATATTAATTCCTGTATTGAAAAGATATCATAAATAAAAACTCATCTCCAACTAAAACGCTGTATTACTTCTTACAAAACCCCACCCGCACATTGAGATATTACACAAATATATTTCGGGAAGAGTGTTCGCGGCTGCTGTTGGAACATTATTGTCCCTTCCTATTACATGTCTTAAAATGAATGTAGTGGTGTATTTCTACATAAAATAAAAATGATTTATTATTATTGTGATTAACCTGTAATGATTTGTGTTCACAAACATTATAGTCCCTCATAGGGAAGTTACCCAATGTGTCTTGCTCCCTGTCTTCCCCTGCTCATTCTTTTTAGTAGAACAGTTATTATCGCTAACAGGGAAAGGACAGGGTGTCCTTGATTAAGGCAAAACCCTAACCATGTGCATTACTTATTTGCCTGTTAATTTTGGCCAGTGTATTGTTAATGGAATACGTTGTCCCTGAATACTAGTACATATTATTGTTGCTACATCTGTGCTCCCAAATATTTGAAATATTTAAAAAGGGGAAAAAAAGGGGAAACGTATGCCAAGGGTGAATGGGTATCACGGAGAAACCATGGGGTATATATATCAGATTGTGAGTGTACCTTTTGATAATAAATGGCGCTTCATTCACCTAAACCGAGACATAGTTGCACATTATCAATGTTAAAGCAGGCTGGTGCTATGAGATGTATTATCCGAACTTAAAGGCGCCATCTGCTTACTGTATGTGACTTTAGTGGTAGACCTAGGATACATTACTTGGTACAGGTTATTAGAGAATCATCTCATTTGTCTCCAAGGTATCTCATCATTAAGGTCCCCTACGTGGGTGCCCAGGCGAAAAGCCCATCGCTGTTCCTTCGCAAACAGAGGTCCTTCTGTATCCAATTGTTCGATTACTGTCCACTTCAGATCCAATACGGTGTGGTTGGATTCAATGTAATGCGTGGACATCTTGGTTGTAGCTCTTCTGCATTTAACATTGCACATGTGTTCGCAGATGCGTACTTTTACAGGGCGCTTGGTCATCCCAACGTAATGGAGACCGCATGGGCTAGTGATCATGTAGATCACATTTTTGCTGTTACATGTTGTGAACCTCCATTGCTCCCAACTGGTGTTGTTGTTAAAGATAATGTTTTTGCTTGTTCTTGTTAGGTGACACACACTGCACTGTCCACAGGGGTGATGTCCTTTGAGTGGGGTAGGAGCGTCGTAGATACTGTGTGTGCTATTTGTTTGCGTGGTCTTGTGTGAACCACTAAATCCCGTACACTTTTCCCTCTTCTATGTGAGTACATGGGTTTGGGGAAATTCCAGTGTCCACAATTCAGTGTCTGCCAGTGTTTATTTATTATTTTATCAACCTGATTGGAACAGGTATTGAGGGTCGTTATGCAAATAGGTCTGTCTTCTTTTGCTTTTCGTGGTGTTGGCTCCAGTAAGGCCTCTCTGTTATTATTCTTTGCACATTTGAAGGCAGTGTCCACCACTCTCGATGGATCATTTATTTGGGCTAGCTTCCCGTAGTTCTTCTGCTTGGGTTTTAAAATCCTTGACGTCAGAGCAATTTCTTTCGATCTTAAAAATTGGACATGGGGAGATTATCTCGTAATTTATGGGGGTGAAAGCTGTCGTAAAGGAGGAGGCAATTTTTGCCGTAGCCTTAACCCCTTCAGTGCCCATGACGAGCTGGACTCGTCATGGGCTGCGGTGGCGCTGTGCCCATGACGAGTCCAGCTCGTCATGAACTCCGCCCGCTAATGCAAAGCGCGGCACTGGGCGGGGAAAGGGGCGGGCATGCAAGGGGTTAAAGTGTGTGGTGGTTTTTAAACCGCCTTCACTTGGGAAGATGTTGAGGAGGTGATTGCATAACCCTCTGTTCGTCAAAGATGTCTGTAAATTCTGGTATTCTACTGGAAGCTGGTTCAAAGGGCTTGGTTTTAAGGCTGCACAAGTCAAGGGAGACAGAGCTCCCTCTGTTATTACAGGAATTATTTGATAGTAATGTTATCCCAAGGTGACAAGTTGGAGGAATCAGTCAAATCAAATCAAATCAAATATCTTTATTCGGATATTTACAAATAACCATAAAAGATGCACATCATCAAGTCAACATACTTTTGTTAAAAACCACAATCAAATATACATAATACCCTAAAATCATCAATACATAAAATCCCAAAATGCGAGATCATAAAAAGCAGGACAATTAAGTGCTAAGGTTCATTTGTCGGCAGCCTTCTTGTGCCTATTAATGATTGTCTATGGAAGAGAGGATACTTTATAATCATAATAACAAGGTAGCAGTCCTAGTAGTTAGTCCTCTCCTCTAGTATTTCTTAATCTAACTGCCAGTCGCTAAAAGTGCACAGTGCTAAATAATACAAATGGGTCAGCAGAGAGTTTGAGAAACAAGAGGGCCACTTTAGCCTGTCTAATTCCCGCGCGTTTCAAGATGTTTTTTAGAAACCGCTTTCTGGGAAGGTCGTAAAATGGACATATGAGAACAAAGTGGATGGTGTCTTGCGGAGATCGTTGATCGCAGCCGCAACACCCTTTTTTGCTAATATCACTCGTGTAACCAGCTGGAACTGATAAAATGTGGTGCAGGAGGTTTAATCTGAATCTTGTTATCAGGAATCTGTCATGTCTATTATGTATATTGGACAGATAGAATTCCATCCCCGCACAATTTTTTGTAAGCTGGTGTTCTCTTACGGTAGATTTCCGCCCTTCCCTTTCCTCTCTAGCGTTAGCTACATATAGTGAGAAGTCTGCCTTTATGGCCTCTTTGTCTCTCGTTCCTATTATGGAGGGATCATCAAAAAGATTAGCATGGCCCAAACTAGTCAGTGTGTCCTTTACGTATTTGAGCCAGGGTATTTGCAGCCCCTTGTCCCCCTTCAGACAGTCCTCCAAAATTTGTCTGCTAAGGCTTGCCTCAGGGTTTATCCAGATTTTGATCCAACAGATGATGGGTTTGAGGCATGCCCTATCGCTAACATAGGGGATACCCAGCTCTTCGTGGACTATGAAAGAGGGGATGCTTTGAGGGACTTGCAAAAGTCTCCTCAAGAACTTATCTTCCTCAATCTGAATTTTTCTCCCATTTGTAAAACCCCACACCTCACTTCCGTACAGGGTTTTGGCGCAGCAGACAAGACTATATAAATGTACAATTTCGTTGGGTGACCAGCGACCCAGTCTGCGTGCATAATTCATAATTGACCCCTCAGCACCAAGTTGTTGGGTACATTTATGACTTACAAGGGGTTTAAAATTTAGGTCTTTGTCAAAAACCATACCCAAGTAGTTAAAATGTTTCACCTTCTCCAGTTTGTGTGTGCCTATGGTGAAAACACAATTCTTGTGTGGGGTTTTTCCTACTTCCATAATGAAAGATTTTGTGAGGTTAGGGACTAAATCGAGGTCTGCCATAAAGCTGACAAATCCCCCAATGAGGGCCTGCAGGCTCCTGCCAGTGCGCGCCAGGAGGACCGCATCATCTGCGTAAAGGAGGACGGGTATTCCTCTCTTCCCTATGCTGGGGCAATCTGCCTCCAGGGCTCCGAGCGCCTTGTCTAGCCCATTGATATAAAGCGTAAATAGGAAGGGTGCCAGGATACATCCTTGTCTCACCCCGCCCTTACACTGAAATTCCTCAGTGACGTCGCCCTCGTTTGTATACCTGACCCGTGCCGTGGTTTTTTGATGAAGCATACGCAGGGCGTGGATCAATCCAGGATCCACGCCCATGGCACTCAGGATCTCCCACAGCCTTCTTCTGTTCACACAGTCGAAGGCCGCTGAGAGATCCATGAATGCCAGGTAAACTGTCCCCTCCCTGGCCACAGTGTACTTTGCCACCAGGTGGTAAAGGTTAAGGCATTGATCAGTTGTGGAGCGCCCTTTTCGGAAGCCATACTGTACGTCAGTGATAATATTGTTTTCGTCAGCCCATATCATTAGACGATTTAGAATGACTCTTCCCAAAACTTTCGCCGTTACATCTATTAGGGATATTGGGCGATAACATTGAGGGTCATTTTTATTACCCTTCTTAAATATGGGCACAATGACGGCCGTAGACCATGATCTCGGCATGCCCACCTCCATAGCTGTGTTATAAACTCTAGTTAAAATGGGGGCCCAAAGATCTATCTGGCTTTTAAATAGATCAGGGGGTATCCCATCTGGCCCTGGCGCCTTCCTCACTACTAGGCCTTCTATGCCCAAATGAACCTCATCCACCATAATGGGTGTCCAGGCACTAATGGGGCATCCGTTTACTGGTGATAACTGTGCCTCAGGAATCAGTCAATGACAGGGTTGTGCAGTTGAAGCTAAGGGATCTCTAAAATAGCACTAAAGATAGGTGTGTTTATGAGATCAAAGGTCAAAGTCTCAGTATGCCCATTCTCACACACTAAAGATAATGGAATTCTTTCGTATACAGTCATCCCAGAAGAGAGCTTAGAGCAATCCACTGCTCCTACATGCTTTAACTCATCTTTCCCAACTCAAGGGATATGTAAACAACTGGGAAGACTAGATGTAAAAAGCTTCCTGTTGCTCCAGAATCTACGAGCCTTGGTAGAATCTGCCTCTGTTAGGGTGAAGTGATACGAGTGACTGATATTGTTCAATTTTGTGGAACTTTATGTGAAGTATTAGCCAGGTAATGAGGTGTCGGTTCAAGAACCACACCAACTGGTTGACCCCTATGCCAGCTGGGCTTTCCTATTTTTCCGGGTCTGGGTCAGATGTCAAGACGCAAGCCTTCTGAATCCTCTTCGGTTTGGCAGAGCATTCCCTTGAAAAATGCCCTCCAATACAAACACAGGTTTAATTTCTTTCTTTATTTGTTTTCCTCGGCAGTCATAGGACCTTGCGCGCCTCCAATATGCATGGATTCTAGATTGTCCTGATTCTTAGACTCTGTCCCTTTCCACTCAGACCGCACAACTGGCAGTCAGGATTCCCCTCGGGGGCATTCCCACTTTCGTTTGTTTAAACTATGATTAAGTCTGACAGCCAAGTCAATGAACTCAGAACAATCTTATGGCAAATCTACAATGTGCGCCAGGGAATCCTTAAGTCATCCCTTAACCCTCTATAAAAGAGGGAGTTTTTTTTTACTCTATCTACTGGGTTTCTGTAACTAATTTACCAAAGGCACTAATGTAGGTAAGGAGTTCCTTTTTGCCCTAATGTAGGTTTAACAACTCATATCGCTGGTCTGGACAAAAGTGTTGTTAGCAAAGAGACAACGCATTTTCTCTTGAAACCTTCCGAAATCATGTAAAATTGGGTCATTATTTTCAATGAATGGAATAGCCCATTCAGCAGCTGTCCCCCGGGATAGGGTATGATAAAGGCAATCCTAGATGCATCAGAGGAAAGGCTCCGGTTTTACAAGTCAGACAATGCCAATGCTTATGGTCTATCCAGGTTCTTCTATCTTAGTGATAAGAATTCTCAGAGGGTTGGGTAGTTCTCCCCACTTTCAGCTGGTGTACATGTTAGACCAGTCAGCCTTAGGGTGGACTTCCCTCAAACTTTTTGAATTTCTCCTCCATTTTTGCTGATTTCGTGTTTGCAAGCTTCAGGACTTTGCACAATTTATCACTGCTAACCCATGCTAAAGTGCATATGCTCACTCATTAAAACATGGTAGCATTGGCTTATACCCAATTGGCATATTTAATTTAAGTATAAGTTCCTAATAAAATGTTACTACATGTTACCAGGTTCAGTATATCAAATCCAACCAGTGGGCCTACAGCACTGATTGTGCCACCCCCCAAGGTAGCCCTTTCAATTTTGTTTCAAGCCTGCTACTTCAGCATGTGTGTGCAGTTTTAAACTGTCATTTGACCTGGTAAAATGAACCTTTTACATACAAGTCACCCCTAGGGTAGGCTCTGGACAGCCCAGAGGACATGGTGCTTTGGATTTAAAATGTACTACATATACTTTTCAGTTTTATATAACCTGGTAGTGAAAAACTCTTTATTTGATTTTTCTCTACTGCAAGGCCTAGTTCTCCTATGGGATAACATTGGAGTCACCTTATTACATTTAATAAGCCGTAACATCCAAATGGGAACAGGTAAACAGTCCATGTTTGCTGTCTTTGGCATTGTAATGGAAAGCCCTCTCTTATGGTAAAGTCGAATTTTTTATTATAATTCTGAAAATGCTACTTTTAGACTGTTAGAAAGTTGGCAATTTTCTGACATAGCCTTTTGGCAGCCTGTCTCTGGGTCACATGACTGGATGTAGGTGACAGTTGGGCTTTGTGTTTCCTCTTAGACAGTCACACACAATAGAGTGCGTTGGTGTGCCTGGATAGGCCATCACTGGCAGGATGGGAGGGAGGAGCTAGGCACAGCTCTACTTACACTTGAATAGGCTGTGCCCTGTCTCCACACAGAGGGCAGCATACCTTCTGTAGTTAGTCTGGAACCAGGAAAGCAGGGCACCTGTGCATTTCAAAGGTGAACTCCCAGAAGCTTTTTCCACTTCAAATCCAGAACAAGGCATACATATTGGACCTCGGACACCAACTCTTCAGTACACTTCTGGACCAGTGGATACTCTGCCAGGAAGAACTGCTGTGCTGCTGAAAGGACTGTCACTCTGATGGACTGCTTCTCTTAAGGACACCTTCCCTGCTGCACTGACTTGGTGCCTGCTGCCCTATTGCCTGGATGAGAAGAACTGCACCTGCATCTGTGGAACCAAGGACCCCAAAGTCAGTCCAAGGGCTAACTGGCTGGCTTCCTGACTAGAGCCTCAGGGACAGAAAACTCCAAAAACATAGAATCCAGCTCCTGGACACTGCCATCTGTCAGACCTAATCTGCCAAGTAGTGCCACCCTAGTCCTGAACCCTTGGAAGTTGGCCTAAAGGTGTTCTGTCAGCCCATCTGTGGACCCAGCAGAACTGACACATCTCATCTGCTGAACGGTGCATTCCGAAATAGAAATGACGCATCACCTCTGCTGCGAGAGTTCTCCCAACACAAAGGACTCAGCATCGAGCCTGCTGCCTGTGACAAGCTTTCCCGATGCAGCGTCTTGCATTTCAAACTTCTTGTCAACTGCATCCTTTACAATGGTACAGGTTCTCCCATCACAGCCATACAGTTCCTCAGAACTGAAGCATTGCCATGGCTGTGCGACGGATCCTCAGCGCGGGGCCTCGCAATGCTCCGTAATCAGAACATAAGGTGCTTTTGTTCAGCTGGCTTGACTGGGACCCTGTAGTTGGCATGTGCTCCATTGTGGTCGCCCTGAACTTGTGACTTTGCCCCGGTCCGGTGCAACCAAATATCCACAGTTGGCGCTTTGTGCTTATTGGCGCTATTTTCATTGAAATCTAGCTCATTTTACTGACTGATTTTTGTTGTTTTATTATAGTTTATTTATAAAAAATTACTCTATTTTTGTATTCTGGTTGGGTATCCTTTTGTGGTGTGTTTTCACTGTTCTATTATTGGAAATGTTGAACAAATACTTTACAGATTGCTTCTAAGTTAAGATTGATTTCTCTGTGCCAAGCTACCCGTGGATGGAGCACAACTTAATTTATGGTTTGCTTATGACTTTACCCTGACAAGGATTGTGGATCCTTCTTGAGTAAGGTTAACCAGTAACTCGATTTTATGGCAAGCCACGGAGGCCAATATTATGCATGTCTCTTTAATTGCCAACTCACAGCAGCAACTACAAAACAATGAAAGAACTTAGAATAGGAATGACTAAGAGTTCTAAAGGCTATTCAGTCCCCTGTGAGGAAGCCATCTTCCTTCTTAGTTGCTGGTCACAGCTACAGATTAGTCACACTTGTATGTTGTCTTATTTTGTATGATTGATGCCCTTTAGTTTGTCTGAGGTACTTGTGTATTGATGGTTCATGGGGAACTGATGTGGTTTGGGACTGTTTGGTGATTTTTTATGAGTGAAAAATGTATTTTTTGCACGGTTTTTGAAATTTGAGATATTTTAGTGTTCCCCAGATATTAGTTCTTCTATTCTCTTCTGTGTTCTTTTGACCTGATTTTTCAGAGCGTCTTCTGCACTCAGTTTGGTTTTATTTAAATTACGAATGAGTTTGTTGTTGTTTCCGTTGGCTTGCTCGAGCCGGGTTGAGTCCACTGTGTGAGCTTGAACGGACTCGGACCAGCGATTGGCGGTGACGTTTTCCCTGCTTCTTTGTCAGAGAACGAGTCGCGCACTGTCTTGGAGTCGAGCGAACAGTTAATGACGTTGCAGATCGTGCGGGGTGGGCGAGACAACTGTTTTGCCTTAGGCTGTTCATGAACGAGTCATGCGCTTTGAAGACTTGCGCGACTCGTTTTTCAAACTTGGGATCGCATGAGGTGCAGTGTTTGGAACTCACTTGTGCATATAACTTGCCGCGCGTGCATATAACTTGGCTCAACTTAAGTGGCACTCGTTAAAACATGTTTTAAGAAAGCTTTAGACTCACCTCACATCGGAGAGTAACAGGCTTCGTGTCTACAGAATGATGAGACTCTGGAGCGACCGTAAAGTGTCATGTGACACAGCAGCCATTTTGGATTGGGAAGATCCAATGATTTGATACATATTTTAAGGAGGACTTATTTTGAGATGTCATATGTGCTTAAAATTCATTTTTTCACCTCAGAAGTCAGTTACCTTCATGTGACAGTTCAAAGTGGTTGGCATTTTTTATGAGGGAGATAACATTTGTATCTTTGGGCTTTTTTAGGCAGAGAAAGGAGTTTTTTTCATTTTTGTTGCTTGTTTTTAAGCACTTTTAGATTTAGGATTATATTATTATTATAATATATAATTTTTGATAATATGGAGAAAGAGAGAAGTCTTGAGGGAGAAGCTGAAGGTAGAGTCCAGGAATGTGGAGATAAGGCTGGATATACTGATAATATGGTTATCTTTTCTTTTTTTATGTTCCTATGTGCTCTGCTAATGCTAACGATTACTGATAGTTTATTTCTGTATTTTTTTCCCCTTTTGTGATTTATTTATGTTTGTGGCTATACATTTTTTTTTTTAAAAACAAACAAAAAAAAAGGCTGATTCTGTCCTGGCTACTCAGTTAGGCAAGAAGTTAGATGACTGTATGGATAGATTAGAGGGGAGATTTGCAAGGAAGGTTGATGAAGAACAGTTTTGGTCAGTGGAGGAGGTACAGACGGTTAGTGGTAATAGTAAAAAGGCAACACAGAAAACAAAGCCTTTTCCTAAAGACAAACTGAGCAAAGAAAAAGGGGCCTTTTCTCAGAAAGGCAAAGCAAGGTTTGCCTCAAAGGAGGTGTATGGAAAGGCAATAAAGGCCACAAAAGGGGCTCACAGAGCGATTGCCTGGGATGAGTCCTCTAGTAGTGGGGACATTGTTATCTCCTGCACTTCTGAGTTTTATTCATCAGCTGATGAAGTCATTGAGAGTAAAAGGATTAAAAAAGAGAATAAAGAAAAAGAGAACGTAGATCAAGTAAAAACACCTATTGGAGACATTATGTTTGACCCTAGTACTATCGAGCACCCTTCATCTCCCCACTGGGTTCCTATTAAGAATGTGACAAAATATGTTGAATTCTGGATTAGGAGAGAAATGCCGAAACAGGTCCATACTATATTATGTTCTGAGTGCCTTAGACCTTCACTGACGAATAAGGTGGCATTCACTCCAGAACTGGATGCTGAAATGTTGACTTTCCTGAACAAGTTGGGAAGAGACCCAAGAAGGGGTCTGGATAAAGGATTGAAGGAATGTTAAGATGGCCTTCTAGATGTTTTTGGACCCCTAACAAAAATCTTTGAAATCTGTGAGTAAGCGTACCTCCAGGAGATTTCAGTGGATGTCTTAGAGTTAAGGCAGTGGGTGCAGAGGGCGGTCTGTTTGTTGGCAAATGCAAACGCATCACTGCTGTGAGTGTAGGAAGAGCCTTCTGATGAAAATGTATCCAAAGCTGGCTCAGTAGTCAGGAAAGGAGCCCTTTTTGGGGAGGAATTTGTAAAAGAAATGGCCCGTTATGTGGAGGCGTTTAATTGAATGCAGAAGGTACAAAAAAATATTAAAAAGGTTTTTGGAATGGGCGGGAGAATGCCGGGTCGATTCCCCCGCCGAGGTTATGGTGTTACGCAAAATTCCTACTCGCATCGATATAGATCCGGAGGGTTCCAGTCCTCAGGGGGATTCCCTCCTAGCTTCTACCCGCAACGACAAAGAGGAAGAGGACGGTTCAGGGGAGATAGAAGAACAAGACAAGGTATGTTTAGCAAGAGGCCTTTCATCCATTCAGTAAAATTGGGTGGCAGACTCGCCCATTTTTAAGACATGTGGAAGGAGATAACCTCCGCTCCTTGGGTGTTACAGACGGTAAGTGGGTACAAGATAGATTTTGTGAGTAGTCCAGTTCAGAAGAGAAGACCGACCCCTTTGAGGTTCTCAAAAGAGGAAGAGGATGTGGTAGAAAAGGAGGTTCAAGAATTAGCAGAGACAGGTGCAATAGAAAGGTCAGACGATTTATCTGCAGGATTTGTAAGCAACATGTTTCTTGTAGAAAAGAAAGACAAGGGTATGAGACCTGTAATAAATCTCACGGAATTAAATGAGTGGGTGGAATATAACCACTTCAAGATGGAGGGAATTCACATGTTAAGAGACCTCCTATAGAAAGGAGATTATTTAACCCGCTTAGACTTGAAAGATGCTACCATAACCGTACCAGTATGTCAGACTCATAGGGATCTTCTGAAGTTCCAATGGAAAGGTTCCATGTGGAGATTCAGAAGCCTTCCCTTCGGTCTAACCTCAGCACCATGGTGCCTTCCAAAAGTAATGAGGCACCAATGTAGGTTGGTTATGCACAAGAGGGGTGAGGCTCATAATCTATTTAGACGATATTCTCATTATGGTGGAGGGCAAGGATCTAGCCCATCGAACATACAACTCTGGCTGTGTGAATGATAGAAGATTTGGGTTTTGTAGTGAACAAGAAGAAGTCATGTTTGGTTCCAAGTCAGGAAACAGTGTTTTTAGGTTTTCAGATTTGGACCTTGGATTATGTATTGAGGTTGCCGATGGAGAAGGTGAGAAAGTTCCTCAAGCCCCCCTGCATTATCGTGTATTGCAGAGGTTGAAGACGAGCTATTTAAACAGAGGGTAGAGATATTCAGACAAAGTTCAGACAGATTCAGAGACAAGGGAGGAATTGAGGTGATGGCAGGAGAATCTAGTGGCTTGTAATGGAAGTTCCATTTTCGGACAGACACCGGTTTTGGTCATAGAGTCGTTTGCCAGTCTTCAAGGCTGGCGAGCAAGGTGTGGTTCAGTGACGACAGGAGGAAAATGGAATAGTCAGGAAAAAGAGATGCACATCAATTGACTGGAGCTGCTGGCATGCTCGTTTGCAGTGAAAAGTTTTGTAAGGAATCATGTGAAGTGTTGTATGCTCTTGCCGATGGACAATATATCGGCAGTGAGATACGTCAACAAACTGGGAGGCCAGCGTTCAAAGGCGCTAGCAGACTTAGCAAAGGATTTTTGGCATTTTTGTTTAGGAAAGAATATCGTGATTCAGGATCAGTTTTTACCGGGTGTAAGCAACGCTGTGGCAGAATGGAATTCAAGGCAGCTGAGGGATTTCAGCTACTGGGGTTTGAACAGAGAGGTGTTCTCTATGATAGATTCCTTTTGCGGTCCAATGGAGGTAGACCTGTTTGCCAACAGGGTGAATGCTCAACTTCCCAGGTTCTTCAGTTGGAGGCCAGGTCCACAAGCAGTGGCAGTGGATGCATCTTTGCAACACTGGGGGCATTTAAAAGCTTATGCTTTCCTGACTTTCACGCTAATTCAAAGGGTTCTTCTGAAAGTGAGAAGCAAAGCGGCAGACACTGTTTTGGTAACTCCTTTTTGGAGTTCACAAGTTTGGTATCCGGATGTGATGGAGATGTTGATTGCTGATCCACTTCTTCTTCCAGACATCCCAGATATATTAACAGATGTGTCGGGGAGGACCTGCTGCGATCTCCCGAGGCGACTCCGGGAGCAACGAGACTTCCTAAGCAACTTTGCTTTGCTTTTTAAATCACTCGCTCACTCACCTGCACTGCGCCCCGATCCCGGCGCTTGGATCCCTCCTGGCTGCCCCTTCCCTGCACGCGACCAGAGACCAGACCGCCGCCGCTGATCGCCCCCTCCTCGCTTGACTCTCGGAGGGGACGGGCGGCTCCACCATCTTGGGCGGGTCTGTCCTCGGCGCTGCAGCGCTTTTGGCTCCTCCCCCCTGGCTTGGCTCTTAAGGAGCTCACTCACCTGGGCTCTTCGACCTGCTGCGATCTCCCGAGGCGACTCCGGGAGCAACGAGACTTCCTAAGCAACTTTGCTTTGCTTTTTAAATCACTCGCTCACTCACTCACCTGCACTGCGCCCCGATCCCGGCGCTTGGATCCCTCCTGGCTGCCCCTTCCCTGCACGCGACCAGAGACCAGACCGCCGCCACTGATCGCCCCCTCCTCGCTTGACTCTCGGAGGGGACGGGCGGCTCCACCATCTTGGGCGGGTCTGTCCTCGGCGCTGCAGCGCTTTTGGCTCCTCCCCCCTGGCTTGGCTCTTAAGGAGCTCACTCACCTGGGCTCTTCGACCTGCTGCGATCTCCCGAGGCGACTCCGGGAGCAACGAGACTTCCTAAGCAACTTTGCTTTGCTTTTTAAATCACTCGCTCACTCACCTGCACTGCGCCCCGATCCCGGCGCTTGGATCCCTCCTGGCTGCCCCTTCCCTGCACGCGACCAGAGACCAGACCGCCGCCGCTGATCGCCCCCTCCTCGCTTGACTCTCGGAGGGGACGGGCGGCTCCACCATCTTGGGCGGGTCTGTCCTCGGCGCTGCAGCGCTTTTGGCTCCTCCCCCCTGCCACGCCCCCTTGACCCTCCCTCTTCATGTGTCGTCCCCACATAACTGTTCCTGTCTTCCGGCGGCGCAGCGGGCGGGCGCAGCGGGCGCGACGAAGGCGCGCCGAAGTTGCGCCTAAGTTAAGCCCGTCTGCGCCCGTCCGCGACGGGCCGGGACCAGGGGCCACCCACTTTGCCTCTCGCCTGGTTTACACTGCTGCCCAACTTATTGCACTATCTGCCTTTCCCTCTCCTGCCCCTCTCCCCCTTCACCACCTACAATCACTTGGCATTCTCTCTTCTCCTTTACTTCGCCCGACTCCTGTCTCTCCCGATTCCCTTCCTCTCCCCCCTATTTCCCCTCTGGTTACTCGTTCCCCTCTGGCCCCTACGGTTGCCTCTGCCTACCTACTCAACACCCGGTCCGCAGTTAAACACCAGACGGCACTTTTTAATCTTTTAACCACTGATTTTCCAGACTTTTTATTTCTGACCGAAACCTGGTTCACTTCTGACTCTCTCCCTGATCTGCTAGCCATCCTCCCTGACACCTACTATGCTCTCCGAGCTGACCGCCCGGATGGCAAGGCTGGCGGGGGGGTGGCGATGATTGTCCGGTCGTCTTTTAAATTTCAGCTCCTCCCTCACCCCCTCATTCCTAACGTGGACTACCTGGTGGCCCGTACCCTCAACCTTCCTTCCCCCCTCACTGTGGTTCTTGTCTATCGCCCCCCTCAATCGATGCCTTCCTTTGTAGCCTCCATCCAGGAGTTGCTGGCCACCCTCGTGGTCAACAACTCCTCTGTGCTCCTTCTTGGTGACTTTAACTTCTGGCCAGGAGACCCTAAGGAAGACCTTTCCTCAAAAGACTTCTCTGTCACTCTCCAATGTCTGAACCTTACCTCTTATGTCACAGCCCCGACCCACGTGCATGGTCATATACTCGACCAAATCTGGTCGTCTTGCCCCCTTGCTTTACCTCCCTCTATCTCTCCCTGTGTTTGGTCTGACCACTTTATTATTTCTTTTTCTGTTCACTTAGGTATGGGTGTCAAACCCTCTCCCCCTAAAAACCTTCTAGCCCGCAACTGGAACCAAACCGATCTTGATTCCCTTTCACTCTCTTTGGTATCCTCTGCTCCTGATCTCACTTGTCTCCCCCTTGAATCTCAGGCCAAAGCCATAAGTACATGGCTTGCTGCTTCGTGTGACCGTGTGGCCCCGCTTAAAAAGATCAAAGCGGTTCGTCCATACGACGCGCACAAATGGTTCTCCACTGAGCTCAAGGCATTAAAACTTGATCTCAGACGGGCGGAACGTCTTTGGAGACGTCAGTATTCCCCTCCTCTGCGAGTTCAGTACAGACAACTCCTTACCAACTACAAAAAAGCAGTCCTTAATGCCAAAACCTCTTACTTCACGGAGAGAGTATCGCTCTCCACGAATAAACCTCGTGAAATCTTTTCTTTGGTTCGCAATCTTGCTACTTCTGATCGCTCCACCCCCAGCCTGGTTCCCTCCCAACCCCTCTGTCTGTCACTTAATAACTTTTTTATTGACAAGATTGCGAAAATTAAAGCTGACATTCCTACTGTGCCTCAGCCTACCCTCACCAGCCCTGCTACCCTCCCTTCTTTTTCCCTCGACACTTTCCCCCCTATTTCCCTGGACTTGTTTCACAACTACCTGTCTAAAGTTAAATCTGGCTCTCCTTTGGACGGTGTTCCTGCACGGATCCTCAAAATCCTCTTCACTAATTGTTCTGGTCCCCCCCTCTCTTTTCTCAACTCCTCACTGGCCTCCGGTGCTGTCCCTTCTTCCTTTAAATCTGCTGTTGTCCTCCCTATTCTGAAAAAACCTGGTCTAGATCCTTCTCTCCCAGCTAATTTCCGTCCCATTTCCCTTCTTCCCTACCTGGGTAAGATCCTAGAGACCCACGTCACCTCCTGCCTCTCCTCATACATCGAGGACAATGGCCTTTTAGCTTCTCACCAGGCGGGCTTCCGCCCTGGCCATTCTACAGAAGCGGTGGTTCTAGCGGTCTTGGATGAACTCAAGGGCAAGGCAGATGTTAACCTTCCCCAAGCCTTGGTGCTTCTCGACTTGTCCGCTGCGTTTGACACGGTCGACCATTCCATTCTTCTCGACCGTGTCTGCGCAGCGGGCATTCGGGGCGCGGCCCTCTCCTGGCTAGCATCCTTTCTTCAGGATAGGCATCAGGCTGTTCATCTCTCCGGTTTCTCTGCCCCCTCCTGTTCGGTCACTTGTGGTGTTCCTCAGGGCTCTTCTCTTTCCCCTCTCCTCTTTAACCTGTATATCTGTCCTCTTGTTTCTTCTCTTCTCAAGCGGGGGGTCTCTGTATATAATTACGCAGATGACCTCCAGCTTGTCTTTGATCTGTCTTCTTCTCCTGATTCTATTCCCAAGTTCAGTTCCTCCCTTATCTTTATCTCGGAATGGATGAGCGCCAATCATCTTAAGCTTAACCCCGATAAGACGGAACTTGTCCTCACGGGTGGTCCCTCTAACCCTTGGTCCCCTGCACATTGGCCCCCCTCTTTTGGTCCCCCCCCCACGCCCTCTCCCTCTGTTCGTACCCTTGGCATCAAAGTCAGCTCTGACTTAACCATGCACAGCCAGATCAGCTCTGTTGTGTCTTCATGTTTCCTCTCCCTCCGTCTTATTCGGAAAATATCACGCTTTTTCACTACCGACGCGCTTAAATCCATAGTCTTGGCTTTAGTCATCTCACGCCTCGACTATGGCAATGGCCTGTACGTGGGTATCCCTTCCCACGAATCCCGACGTTTACAGGCCATTCAAAACCAGGCTGCCCGTCTCATTCTCTCCCTTCCCAAATCCTCGCACATTACCCCGGTTTTGAAATCCCTTCACTGGCTCCCCATCCGCTTCAGATCCCTTTTCAAACTTGCCTGCTTTGCTTTTCGCGCCCACTCCCGCTCTGCCCCTGCCTACATCACTTCCCTCATTTCTTCCTATGTTCCTAGTCGCACTCTCCGCTCTTCCTCTCTCTCCCTTCTTCATATTCCCCGCTTCCGCATATCCAGATCCGGGGGCACTCGTCTTTCCGTCTTGGCTCCCCAGTTCTGGAATAGTCTCCCACTTCATCTTCGCTCCATTCCTATTTTCAGCCACTTTCGTAAAGCCTTAAAAACTTTTCTTTTCTCTTTGGCTTTCCCCTCCTAGGTTCCCTGTGTCTCCCTCTGTGATTTCTGACCCAGGTCCCCCAGCGCCAGGAAGCCGCTTGGCAGCAGTGCGCTTTATTAAATATTGTTTTCATTCATTCATTCATTCGTTAGTTCTGCAGGGGCACTTAAAACTAATGGCGTAACCGATTTCGGGAGAATCTGGCAGGTGTCAGGATTATCATTGGAGGCTTTGAAACTCATTAAGGAATCATGGTCTCCAGGTCTCCAAGGCACACAAACTGGCCTGGAGGAGATGGTTTCGTTGGTGTTCTTCGAGGGGTTTGGATTCCGTATTGGCACCTCTGGTAGAAGTGTTGAATCTTTTAGCAGAAAATGTCCTTGAGGGTAGATCTTGTAGTACTGTGAATGTTGGCAGATCAGCTATTTCGGCAGCGCATGAGTTGATTGATAGCTTACCGGTTGGACAACATGATGTTGTGAAAAGACTTTTGAGAAGTATTAGAATTAAGGTGCCCTCAGGTTCTAGGTATTCGTCTGTGTGTGATGTAGATCCTGTTCTCAGGGAGCTGGCCAGTTGTTCTGAAAATGAATTCTTGAATCCAAAACAACTTTCTTTGAAGTTGGTTATGTTGTTATGTCTTGTGTCGTTTAGAAGGGTTTCTGATGTCAGGGCTCTTGATATTTCAGGTCAAAGGTTTGTTCCGGAAGGGGGTGCTTTTGTATCACAAGGAGAACTAAAACTATGTCTAGAAATATTTTCTATCTGAATTTAGATGAGTGTAGGAAGCTGTGTGTTGTGAGGTTTATTCGTGAGTATGAGAGAAGGACTGAGAGTGTGAGGAGCAATTTGGATTCTCAGTTGCTAATTTCTTATAGACATCCGCATAGAGCTGTTTCCACCCCTACTTTATTTCGTTGTGTCAGAGAAGTTATGGGGAAAGCTGGTATAGATTTCAGTAAATTTGGGGCCCACTTCTCAAATGGGTGCAATGGCATCTAAAGCTCTTCTTCTTGGTGGTTGGCTCAATAGGATTTTGGCTTCAGCAGATTAGTCTTCAGATTCAGTTTTTAAAAATATGTTGTTTTAAGCCTGTGGAATCTTCATGTAGGAATTTTATGGCAAGGCTTTAAACATGCATAATATTGGCCTCTGTGCTTGCCATAAAATTCAAATTTTCCACAGCTTGGGTGGGTAGAAAATCATAATTTTTAGTAAAGACACGGAGACTGATATTAAACATGTAATGAAGAACTCCCTCAGGACATATATTTCTTTTCTATCAAAGGAAACCTGTATACAGTTTGGGCTTGACAAGAATAGAGTCATTTCAACATTGCTTACAAGATAAACTTTATCATTGTTGTATATTTGCTTTTTTATACATTTTTTATATGGATATCAAATATAAATTCATTTCTTTTTTCTTTTTTCTTATTTCTTTTTAAAACTTTTTTTTACATATAATTTTTTTTTTACCAGTGTTGTCACAATAGGTTTAAGAATACATACAAAATATTATTGAACAAATAACCCCCAAGAAATAAAACTTTACATATACCGAGACCACACAATACACAACTCATCCACACTCATACGGACTCATACATCATTCACATTGAAACACATCTGAAAAGAGGGGAGGCTAAAGATTACAAGGCCTCCATGACCAAGTATGTTCTATATGTTCACCAGAGTCTGAACATTGGGTTGACACGCGTTTCGGTGGCATAAAAGGGATGGAATGGCCACCTTCTTCTGGAACTTTTCAGATACCCACAAAAGTCCCAAAAACACAAGGGGGGAACAACTAATAGGAATGGCCAGTAAACTGCTGGCAGCATGTACTATCACGTCTTATTGTAATTATCTAGGAGTCTAAACCACTATGATGTAGTGTCCAGTGGAAGAAGACATCATGTTTACGTGGGGACAGTGTCCCAACAAAGCTCAAATTTCTAATGCATTGAAGTTCGCTTGTGCAGGATAGTTTTGTTTTCAAAGTGCAAGTCACTGCCGGTTACACCGGATCCAACAACTCTCAACTAGGTGGAGTATCAATATTTCACTGCTACCACTGCATTGCCAAAATGAATCAGAAAGGTCTGATGTCTATTAATTCAATTCAATTCAATTCAAAAAGTCTTTATTGCGATTATTCATCTTAAAAGACAAAACAGTCAGTATATTAAAATTAGATACAACCACATATATACCATACCAAGACCTAAAACTGGTTTACAAGTTTCTCAGTAAGGTTTAAAAAAATAAATACCTATATTTACATATTAAAACAGTTCCTAATACAAGATTAAATATTTCCCACGCACAAGACTTTGAACACATCATAAAAAAACATAAAAATACATAATTCCACGTGGTTCATTCGATACCTCAGGGAAAATATCTTAGCTATTAGGGCCCCCCATTTTTCATCCGCAACACCCATGCCCAACTCAGGAACTTAGCTACTCCTATTACTGCGATCTCGTTGTGGCCAGATTTCAGCAGCCTCTTAGCGGCCATCGCAGAGCTAGTTCCTAAGGACCGACATGATGATTTTAGCCACAAGCTACGAGGTTTGAGATAGACCGGACATACGAATAAGAGATGGTCAATATCTTCAGTATGATCCGGGCAAAATCGGCACTTATCACCAATTCCTGGTTGCCACTTACATGTAAACTTCCGGAGTGGCAATGACCCAACTCTGAATTGGTGATAAAGCTTGCGGTCTGATGGCTTTGATATAAGGTCCCAATAGCTTTCCAGGCAGGGTTCATCTTTAAGATCTAAAAAATCTCTAGACAGAGTAGGGCTAGTGACAGAGGAGAACTTCCTTATTTTAATTAGCTCCCAATATGCTGCTCGATAGGATTCTTTTGAAGGAATTCCACCGATTCAGGGCTCTCCCAAAGTTCCCTCATCCCCATGTCAATAAGGAGAGATTTTATGCCAATCAGCCATGGGATCCTATGCAGGCGATCCAATCCTCTTACTTCCAACAAAGCCCTAGCAAAGAGATGGAGCTCTGGAGTAATCCAGAGACGCCTCCAGAAGGCCAACGGCCTATAGCGGGCAGTATCCTCAATACTATGACAGCCTAAGTCAAACATCAGTGGAGTACGGGGGGACGATTGGGGCAAGCCCACAACCGATCTCATAAATTTATTCTGGGCTGTGGACAATTGGGTCAGGTTACAAAACCCCCAGATTTCAGCACCATATAAAATAGCGGGAATGATTTTAGTTGTGTAAATTTTGACCACTGGAGCTATTGGCTTAGTTAATGATAGCCTGTGTTCCTTGGTCAATGCTCCCGCTGATTGAGTGTGTTTCAGTGCGAGGATCTTAACTTGGGGATCCCAGCTCAACTTATCGCCAAAAGTGACACCCAAATAGGTGAAGACTTTTGTCTGCTCCAGAGATTTCCCACCCATAAAGACTCGTGTTTTGACCGGCTTGGACCCATTGAGCACCATAAACTTAGTCTTCCATACGTTAACCACAAGCTCATGTTCGCAGCAAAATTCCTCAAAACGAGACAGAGCTAACTGCAACCCCTGTCTCGTCTTGGATAATATCAGTGTGTCATCCGCGAACATGAGCAGGGGCACCTTTTGGCCGGCGAGCATCGGTGCGTCCGTTGGTTGGTCAACAAAATACTGCACTACCCCGTTGATAAATAGGGAAAATAGGGTTGGTGCCAGCACACACCCTTGCCGGACGCCCTTTCCTACCTCAAATTTCTTTGTAACCTCGCCCGGTTTCCCCCAACGAACCTGAGCGTACGTTGATTCGTGGAGTCTACCCACGAGGGAGACTAACTCTTTAGGCATTCTCAGTCTCAATAAGACCTCCCATAATTTTGCTCTTGGCACGAGGTCGAAGGCGGATTTTAAATCCACAAAGGCAGCAAAGAGCATTCCACTACCCAAAAAGACCTCCTTCCAATATATAAGGACAAATCTAAAAGCCTTATCCAAAGTCCCCATATGACACCGGAACCCCGCCTGTAAAGGAGATAAAATATCATTTTCAGACATCCAGCCCTGGATCCTACCCAATATTACACGTGCTGTTATCTTTTGAATAGCGTCAATTAAGCTGATGGGCCTATATTTGGCCGGAGCGGAACAATCACCCTTCTTATAGATAGGGATAATTTCCGCTCCAGACCATGATGCAGGAATTGGGGCTCCACCAGCTATCGAATTCATTAAATTTGTAATGTAGGGTATCCATAAATCAAGATCCTGTTTAAATACATCGGCTGGAATGCAGTCAGGCCCCGGTGCCTTACCACTTGGGTAGACTTAAGAACTGTCTCTACCTCTTTTGTGTTAAACAGCAGGGGGACATCAATTTGGATTTGTGGGACAACCCCTGACCTCTCTGAAACCAGTTGGAATTGTGTTTCGAAGAAGACAACCCATTGCTGCGGTTCGACATTATTATTCGGGATTATTGACCGATGTCCATTCCCCCATTTAATAAGATCCCAAAATTGGGTCATATTCCTGCCTCTACATGCTAACAACAGACAACGCCAGCGATCCTCATCCCATTCTTTCTTGGCGTGTCTGATAGCCGTTTTATAAGTTACTCTACGCTGCTTGATAGTACCATGGATCCTAGATTTAATGGCTACCACTAGAGCTTTGTGAGCTAGCCTACACATCTTGTTATACCACGAGTTAGGTTTATTTATACTAATCTTTTTAGCAGGTCCAGCTTTTATGAAAAACCTTTTTAAGCCGCTAAAGAGGTCACTATGGATTCCCCCCAACTTGGCATTTAGGACCTCCTGGGAGCCGCAATCGGAAAGTTCCCTTAAAGAACCTGACACTAGAGCCCTAATTTCTGCCACGTTCTTTCCATCCATTGCTACCTTGGCCCACCGTACCCTTCTTAGATCATTCGCAATAGTTACTATATTGGGGCAAGTGTCACCTTCCATCAATACTGGACCACAAAAGCTCCTATCATCAAATTTAAGAACCAAGGGGTTGTGGTCACTTTCAGGGCGATATTGCACTTCCATGTCTAGAACTAGTATCCATTTCTCCACATTCACAAGGATATAGTCGATGCGACTTTTGGATCTACCATTATCAAATGTCACCGCACCCTTGGCATCGGACTTAGTCCTACCGTTAACCGCCCTTAGGCCTCGTTCTAGGCATAACCCTTTCATTTGAAGTGCGGCCTAAGTCCATTTTCTAATAGGCTCGAAGTCCAGTTGCGGGATCCCCCAGAGTGCATCAATCTCTTCGCTAAGCCTGCCGTCATCTGAATCTAGTGGTTCAAAGCAGGTATTGAAATCCCCTGCAATCATTAAATCTTCATTAGGGGCCACTTGGGACAAATGATTCTCTAAAGCCATTATGACCTGAGAGCACCTCCCACCAGGTTGACCCCTAGCGTAAACATTATACAAAGTTAAATCAAGGCCACTCACTGATCTGACCCTTATGGCCAGAATATCTGGACTATCAATGCTGACCTCCTCCACCCTTATCCCCTCAGATTGTCTCACCCAACAGGTCAGTCCACCAACTGCTCTACCCCTATGACCCCTTATTGCTGGTTTGAATAAATTCAAATAGCCGACGTGAAAGACCCCATCAATAGACCATGTTTCCTGGAATGCCCAAATATCTGAGTCTTCTATATAAGTTATCCAATCAGCAGACGAGACTTTTGATTCCAGCCCTGCTATATTCCAAGAGGAAATAGTCATTGAAGTTCTCAACGTTGCCGGGCCACCACACCTAGAAGTTGCCTCAACAGCGTTTATACAGGGATTCAGGACAGGGGGGTCTGGTGACATAGCGGGTCCAGTAGGTGAATACTTCTCCATCTTAGTTCCCATAGGACACCCTACTGTTGGAGGATCTATGTCACTGCTCGTCTCAACCCCTCTAGCTAATCCCGGCCGTTCATCCATTCCCAGTCAGTCAATATCTTCGAGTGAGGATAAAACCTCATAACGATGATTGATCTGTATGGGATGGTCATTCCAGATTTCAGAATCCTGTGGTGCCCAAAAATCCCTTTTTCTATGTCTTGTGTGCTGTTTATAGAAGAAGCCAAGGGGGAGCAGTCTAATCGCATCTGTAGTAAAAGGTGAGTGCCCAGCTAACTCGAAAATGTGACGAACCAAAGCAGGTGACCTGAAGCTTAGAACCACGCAATCCCCTGGCATGGATTTAGTTGAGTGTCCGACCCACTTTATGCGTCTGGCCATTTTGAACTCATAAAATAAGTTTTCCCCAATACCAGTTTTCTTACTCAAATAGTGTAGTGCCTTATTTCTAAGGGTGGACAATGCTCGCGTGACCCCAGGGTGAGAGGGGGGACGTTCGCTAAAATGACCGAATATGGGGTTGCTTCTGGTGGGAGGTGGAGGAAGCTGATCTTGCCTGACCCGCCATCATCGCTAAGTTCCAACTGCCTCCAATTTCCCTCAGCCCCAGCAGACTGCTGCTGGGGCATAGGCTTAGCGTTACTGACATCATTGAGGTTTGTGCCTGTAGCCCTCCCTACTGGTTGCACCTTCTCCACTATTATCTGTGCATTCACCATTGTACCCTCTTGTTCCTTATGAATTTCCCCCACTCTGATTGGAACAACCCCTCCTGTTACCCGGGGGTTTAGCTGTACAGGAATCTCTTGGGGGGAACGTGAAAAAGCTTCTTCAATCTTTTTAAGCCTAATATCGATGGAGTCTAGTCTTTCCATTAAAGGGTCGATGAAGGCTACTAATTGTTCCCTTAATAGGGAGCTAAAATCGGATTGGTTCAAGAACGGGGTAGTGTTAGCAGAGGTGGTGGTATCTACAATGTTACTACTTGGATTACCGGATACAAAACCCCCGCTTGATTTGCTAGTACCCGGCAATACCTTTTGCTTGTTTAAACCACGCCCCTTCCTTTTTTTATTTGGAGGTTCCATGCCAGTGCGAGCAAGGGCCTTCTTCACTCTAGTAGTTACCATAGCTGGGCTCCCAACACTACTCTGGGGCTGTGGAGAGACCAGGTTAGGGCTATTGGGCGACAAACTTAGTGGCCTCAAGGGGGACTGCTCATTTGTAGGAGCAGTGTCAGAGTTGGACTGAATATTTGGCAACTGGACATTAGGTAAGGACCCCCGCCTTAGAAAAATCGGTTTTTAAGTGAAAGTCTACGCTCGGTTGCCTCAATTTCGTGAATTAAAACCGATTCGGCTCTTATTAAGAAAGCATCAAGGGTCCCCGCCATCCTGTCCCCCACATTCCTTTTACTCATTGCAAACAATTAATGTATTAACCCCCGCTGCAGTCCGATATTTATTTAACGCTTACTGTCCTTAAATGAAAACGAAAGTGTCCGGGCGCGTCCCACGACGCGGGAATTCCAATTCCAATGTCCTTTAGTGCGCCACCTGAAAGCGGTGTCCAGCCGCAAGGGGCCCTGGGAGATGTAGTCTCTCCGCTCAGCGACCGCGCACAAGATTAGATCAGGCAGCGGCGGTGGGGGAGACCAACTGTACAGCGCTGCGCGTCCTCGCGCCCCCGTCAGACCCCCAGAGCGCCTCAAATGGTCCGCTGATAAAGAGGTAACAAGCGCCTCGAGTGGTCCGCTTTCTAACGTGCATTGGCCCCAGGAATGGATGCCTCCGTCCCCCACTTGCCCGAGTCCCAGAACACTAGGGCCTTCTGTATGACGGGCGTAGTGCACCTTATTCAGCGTCTATCAGCAGGTGTGTGGATGCCAGTGGGGAGTCGGCGGATTCTCAGAGTTGAGGTGCTGAGTTCCACCCTGCGTCCGTTTTGATGTTTAGGTGGGGAGCAGGGCCTAGTTTTGAGCCCTCCAGGCGTGCTTGATGAGGCGAGGTGTATTAAGGCCCGGGGAGCAGCAGACAGCCTCAGGGCACAGCGTCACAGCATCAGCAGGTGACTGAGAACCACTGCTCAATAGACGCCCCAGCCCAGAGATGTGTCCCGCCTTCACGCACTTCTTGATCTGGCTCAGCACAGTTTGCTTGCTCTCCAGACTCTGCACTTTTTCATCCGAACTTTTGTTGGTATTATAACTGTGTGTAGTTATGTAGATATTGTTCTGAAGTTGTTTCATATGCGGTTGTCTCAGAATGAGAAGTGGATAGTTTGAATCCCTTAAAACCTGGACGAGGAGTGGGTAGAGTCTCTGGCTGAAGAATGGGTGGTGCAAATGCCTATTGTCTATTAATATGTAGTCCACCGATCTGGTGCCCGGGACTGATATTATCCATCCCTAGATTCCCGCCCTATAATTTGTTTATGTTTTTTTTCTTTCAGGAGGAGACTATAAAAAGTGATCTGGAAGGAGTTTAAAATATTCTTGGACTTTTTTGCGTTTGAAATGCCTTGTTGGATTTGGATAAGTTCAGCGAGTTTTGTTCTTTTGAAGTTGTTCGCATCAACAAAGAATGAAGATGGCTGCCTCACAGGGGACTAAATAGCCTTTAGAACTCTTAGTCATTCCTATTCTAAGTTCTTATATTGTTTTGTAGTTGCTGCTGTGAGTTGGCAAGTAAAGAGACATGCATAATATCAGCCTGCATGTCTTTAGTAAAATCATGATTTTCTACTCAGCCTAGCTGTGGAAATCTGAATTTCTCACACACATTCTATCTATATATTTATGGATTCCTGAACAACATGTTGTTGTGGGAAACAATTATACAATTAATACAACTAATACTGCAATGTCATCTGAATCTTCAAACCCTTTCCCAAAAGAAGAATGCATTTACACCTACTAGAAATCAAAAGTAAATCTTGATATATATATTTTAATAACTGTCATGTACTCTCTAGAAAACTTGCCTGGTTCACATGTAAGCTTATTTGTGGAAAAGTGTGTCTAAGAATTATCTTTCAAATTTCCCTGGCTCTTTCTTGACTTTGTGATGATTATTTTCACCAGAATCACTAATCCTTTCTTGCCCTGCTAGTACTTTACAGCAGATCATAGGTTGCCACAATTTATTAATTTGGAATACAAGGGAGATTTTAATTTTTTATTAAACTTTTATTTGCCGAAAGGAAAATATATTAACAACACTTGAGTGTATATGTTTATTGTATTAAAAAGAGCAATAGGTTATACAAATCAGAAATGTACTTTTCACTGTTCCAATACTCTAAAACTTTTATATCATTGTTATGTTGGTGAGGTAGGATGAGAAACAGGGGAAAGATGCCGCTAGAGATAAGAGAGCAGCACCCAGTTGGGAGAAAAAGTAGTCACAGTGGCCACAGGTGTGCTAGCATCCGATCAAATGATCTGCAATGAGGCATATCACTAGGCAATCTGGATAGTATTTCAGGCTTGTAGTGAATTCATTCTTTGATCATTAAATCATTAAAAGGGGCTCTACAACAAGGTCTTTAGCAGAAGAAATGGTAAGCTCTGTAGAATATAACCGTTATCCTCTGTCACTGCATGGTAAATCTGCTCTGAGGACCCACAACCTTCTTTTACAAGAAGAAGCAATGTTTTCTCAGAACGTCTCAGTGAGCAAATGTAAAATATGGATTCATTTGAAGTACAATTGTAAGGTAGAGACAATGCACCTGAATCACATGATCACAATATTCAGGTCTGTGTATTGAAAGACTGAATGAGAACTCACAGAAATGTATATTTAACCTATGTCTCGCAAAGCATGTACAGATTGGTTAATTTTAAAGCACTACCCACACAAGTTACAATTGTTTCTTTCGAGGACAAATTACCTGCTTGTGGCCCAAGATGTGAAGTTCTGACTATCGGAATTTTTAATAATAATCACAAAGTTCAACATAAACCAGTATAGGCTTCGGGCTTCCAAGTCCAAATTAACTTCCAGACAGAAAATACATATTCTAATATCAATGCTATTCCATTTATGAATTATACCTCTTAACTAAGTCTTTCTTCACTTTTAATGAACTATCAGAGCTGAGCTACCAGCTAAGCAGTGCACATTATATTTATTTTAGGCTGCCATTCTAAAACGAAAGCTGCTACTAAATGCCCAGGACAATTGTCACTCAGGCATTGCAAAACTATAATAATATACTAGGAATTATTTGTGAATACAACCAAGTATTAAATACTTTATGCGGAACTCCTGCAAATCCTATCCTAGAGAGAAAGATAAAACATCTTTATCAGCAATGTGTTGGTAAGAGTCCAAACTAATGCAGATCAATATTCTGAGATGAGGGGGGGAGCTTGTTTATCTCATCTCTGTGAGCTTCTGGGTAACAGAATGCGTGTCGCGTTGCCAAGAAGTTGAAATGCTAGTCGTCTTTCTGGAAATATGAGTGCTACTCTAAGATAGCGAGCCAGACTTGGAATGCTTGCGATCCTTGTACTGTAAGTGAAAAAAACACACTGTCAGGGGACGAAACACAGGGCCATTGTTTGACTTGTTTACAAACACGAAAGCGGCCATTTTGTGGTCCATAATAAAAGAGTGGGCAGCCTCTCCTCATATTGTACTATTGTTCCACGCACATCAACCACAATGCTCTTCTTGTGCAGCGGATTAGACCTAGAAGGTAACTCTAGCACATGCTATCTTAAAACCATAAATCTAACATTAATGAGCAGAGAATGCTACATTGCAGATGATGCCTTCTTTGTTCCAAAATGAAACAAAATCTGTTCCTTTAGCTTTTTTACCTCTGACTCCAAGCCATAATTTAATTAAAGCTGCATATCACACAGAATGCAACACAATTTCTCATTGTAGAGCGGCAGCTCAGGAATTCCAGTATCCTCCAATGCCTGAATAATAGAGCTGAAGTTCGCCGTAATATTTTTCTTTTCACACATCCCCCTCCCCCCCTTGTGTTTCTAAAAGCCTTCCTCTTGTTTCTCATTAAAAAGGTGAATTTGTGTGAGGCACTTATGCTGCAAAGCCGATATCTGAACAGAAGCACCCTTGTCTTAATGGATCGCTCACTTGACAGCTTTGTGATTTTCCTCTCTCTTCCTTAACAGCAGTTATTTATGAAAAAGGCTGGCATGAAATATGAGCGCGCACAGCTTAAGTCTTAAAGTGTAACCAAGCTAAAATGAAAAAACAGATTTTTCCTGACAACAGACAGTGAACGAAAGCTTCAGCCTTTCAAATTTGGGAATATGAATGTTGCATATTCGAGTTGATGGAAAATATGCATCATCTGCTTCAAAATACTGTTTTGCATTACAGCAGGGTCCCATAAAAATATACTCCCATTGTATTTTTATTCAGTGAACTCCTGAGATATGTGGAAAATGAAAATATTGAAACAAACCGCCGTAGGTTTTGCAATCAGAAGGGGAGACAACGTTATTGACAATAGCACTGAGAAAACATATATATTAACCTGCGCTAGTCGATTGTTGTCCAACAGTAAATATATAATCTATGTTTTTTTGTGGCAGATGGAGAGATATGAATCAACAGTTTTGATTTCGTTATATTATTGTGATCATTGATTCCAGCACCATGCTCTTAGCTGTTTTACCGTGCACCATCACGCGCCCGATATTTTGTTGAGGATGTGTGGTATGTCTGATAATTTAGGATAAAATGTAGTTAATTTTCAAATTGAACTATGGAAATGAAATATCTGACAGTCACTTATTTGTATCTAACCACTGACAACTAATATGCCACAGGAGGGAGCTATCTTTGATGATTTACAATTCATCTGGTCCTGTAGGGAATCCAATTCGTAATCCCCAGCTTTCACAGAGTACTTAAAAAACACAAACTTTCAAATCTAGTGTCATTGGATTTTCTTCGGAATAGTACATTTGCCAAGTAAGAACTATGCTCTCTCTATACAATTATTTTTACAAAGCTTTTGCTTTTGGGAGCAGACTTCAGGCCTTTTCTCTGGAATCAAGTCCTAAGGGCTTTATTTCGAGTTTGGCGACCTCTCTGTAGGACCTCCGCTGTATCGGTCCTGGGAAGACCGCCAAGTCTGCGGTAAACACACCAGAGGGATTACAATAGGAATCCAGGGCTGGCGTTGTGGTAGTGGTGTCACGGTGGATGGAATGTTTGACGCGATGGTGGTGGTTGGAACACCAGCCACGGGTATGGTGGTCCCTGGACAGCCGTGCTCATAATTAGGCCCTAAGTTTTGGTGCAATGTGCAGTCCCTTTTACTTTCTTTCTAAATTGTACTCTAATATGTTTGCAATGATGACTACTTTCTGAAATTACGAATATTGCCCAAAGATCTTTGTCTTTTCCGCGGTGTGTTCTTGCACCTTAATATTTCCATATCTTCTTGAGTGCTCTTGATGTTACATTTGGTAAGTTTCTTCAAACTGTTCTCTAGATCATAGTCAGTAAACTTATGTCCTCGTCCCATTCATTTACATATTGGAGATAACCATCTCCCGACAGAAAAAAAGAGCAGAGGTATGCTGGGACCCTAATACTGCCCCGCCCACTGGGAGTACATAAGCAGTACTTACCCAGCATCCCGTCTGTTCTTTTTTTCTGTCTGTCGACAGAAGTTTGCTGTGGTTGCTGGTGCTGCTCCTGCTGACCTTGAGTGGCTTCCCTCTCTTGGTACTCCCCGTCCGGCTGCCTGGCTGTTTGGTCGGGGTGTCGGCTGTCCTGCCTCCTGGCCTGCCGGGCTTGCTGGGAGGCTGGTTTCCTTCCTGGATTGTGGGCTCCTGGTTGCCGGCCGGCCCTTTGCGGCTGGTGCGATGGTCTCCGGGTGTCTTCCTGGTCAAGGTGCGTGTCTTCCTGGATCCTGGCTGCGAGGAAGATGCGCTGTATTTGTTTCTGGCTGTCTGCCCGACCCTGGTGTGGTTCCTTTGGTGCGCCTTGGGCTGGTGCGGAGGGGTGGGGCACTTGCAGTATGACGTGTGTGGCTCAGCCTCCCTCCCGGGTAAGTCCCGCGTAGCGGTTTCTTTTGCTTCTGCAGATGCTGGAAGTTCATAAGAACGGCCTTGTGTGTAGTTGGGCATTCTTTTCTTTTCCTGCTGTTGGTAACAAGGCAAGTTGAGAATGTGGGCTCACAAATTTGCATGTAGTTCACAGGTATCTGGTTGTGGGATCTTCAAATGCATTGACGGCTTCATTCAGAGTTTGACTGGTTTGTGTCCGATGGCTGGCGTGGCGTTGCCTTCTGGACCAGCCACCGCATGTTTCTCAATTGCGGTGTTGGCCTCTGGGTGCCGAATGGGACGTCCTGTGGCTTTGGTGTGGCGAGGCATGGGTTCGGGTCCCGCCATCGGCTCCTTCATTTCCTTGTCTTTGAGCTGGGCCATTTTCCTTGCAGGTCCCTGTCCGGCAGTGACAACCGTGGTGTTGCATTGTGGCGTTCTTCCTGCTTCCTTCAGGTTGTTGGCTGCGGGAGGCTCCTGGGGATGCCGGAGTTTGAACCCGGGACCTCATGCTTGCGGTGCATGTGCTCTGCCCCTGAGCTACATCCCGGTCGGCACACTCCCAGCTTCCCTGCGTGCTGGCGCTGTGATGCTGGTTTGCTCTTGGCTTGGGCTGCCCTGCTCCGGTGGTGTTGGGGTGCGTGGCTCCTTGCTCCGCCAAGTTTCCTGCTGCCGGGGTTTGTGCCTACGGTGGTGGGGCGATCCTTCTACTGGTTTCTTCAGGGTGGGGCTGTTGCCTTGCCGCTTGGCTGCCTCTTTTGTCGCTGGCTTTCCAGGTTGGGGTCTGGCGTTGGCTTTCTGTGCCTTCGGCTGGCTCCGCTTGGGGTGCGTCCTGCTGGAGCTGGTCTGCTCCTCACTGGTGGCTTGCTGCGGTCTCCGGCGCCTGCTGCCCTGGTTGATTGCGCCTTTGTGGGAGCTGTGCTTCTGGGGGAGCGTCTTGTCGGGGCTGCTCTCCTCCTCCTTCTTGGTTCGCAGGCTCATTTCCCTTGCGCTACTCCTGGCGTGCTCTGCCCGGTTCTGGTGCGCCATTGGTTGGGGCTGTGCTTCCCTGTGCGACCGGTTGCTCCGGGCTGTAGCCTCTGCTCCCCGCCTGCGGTGTGGGGTCTGGTGGGGGTGGTCGTGGTTTTTTCCCTGGTTGCTGGTGGCCCTCGGTCGGTTGGATTGCATCGTGTGGGCCGCCGCGGCCTCTTCCTCTTCTCCGGCTCTGCTTCTCTGCTCCTCTCCCGTGGTCCGCGTGGTGGGTGTTTTCTGTTTCTGCCACGGGCCTTCTCCCTTTGGGTCGCTGCCTTCGGGTGGTGCCCCTGCTCCTGGCCACGCGTGCTTCTGCGTTTTCTTTCGGGCCTTGTTGGGAGGGTTCTCCTCTCCATTGAGTTCGTTTGTTGCTTCTCTGGGCTGTTGGCATTCGCTCTTCTGTTTGGTGGCCTACCTTGGGTTGGCGTGGGTTCCTCTCGCCTCTGTGGTGGCTTGTTCCTTTTTTTGCTGGCTCTGTCTGTGCTTGCTCCTGGGGTTCCCAGTGTTGCTGGGGTCTCCCTGCCTGCTTGCTTGCGCCTTGTGTCCTCTGCTGCTCTTGTGTCGGGTTCGCCTTTAGCTTCCTTGGCGGCGGCCTGTTGGGGTGCGCTTCTGGTCCACTCTCCTTCGGGTTCCTCTGCGGCTCCCTGCCCCTGGTAGGTGGTGGGTCGGTGTTCTTACTCCTTTGGTGACTGCAGGGGGGGGGGGTCCTGTTGGCTCCCCTGGGTTCCTGTTGGTCCTTCCTGGGTTTTCCCGCTTTTCTTGCTGCCCTTCTAATGCCCTGCTTTTTGGGGTGTCTCAGGTGTGGGATTCGTGGCCTCGCCTTGGGTGTGTTGGGTCCGTGTGTCTGTCTGCCCCTTTTTGTGTGGCCTTGCCTCCACTGCGGGCTGGCTGTTGTGTGGTGGCCTCTGCTCCGCTTTGGGTTCTGGGTGTTCACCTTCGCTTCCTGGCTGCTGCGTGGTTGGTTGGTGTTTGGTGCGTGGGGGCTCCTGGTTCCCCCGTTCCTTGGGCTGTGCCTGGTTCCTCTTGTGGCTTCCTGGTGTCATGCCTGGGACTCTTTGGGGCTCTCTGCCTCCTCTGCCTGCACCTGGATGGTTCGTGCTGCCATGCGTGCGGTTGTTCTGTTCTCCTTTGCTCCGGTCTGAGGCTTTGGGTGTTTGTCCCGGGGCCTTCTGTGTGCTTGGGTTGCTTCTGGGGTCTGGCTGCTTCTGTTTTTGTTTGCTCTGCCCTGGCTCTCCCTGTGCTTGCCTTTGGCTTGCTTCTGGGCTTCTCTGTCTGGTGTGGTTGGGCGTCTGCTCTTCCTTTCTTTGGCGTCCCCCCCGGGTTTAGTTTCCGGTGGCAGTTTGCCTTTTGGTCCCTGGGGTTCCTGCCGCTGCTGTTTGGGCCTGGCTGTCTTTTGCTGCTGCCGTGTCCTTGGCATGGCGCCTGTTCCCCTCTTCTGTTCTGCAGTTCCCCCGAAGGCGCTGCCAGGTGCTGTTGGTTTCTTGGTCCGTCTGCACTCTGGTGCGTTTGTTGCTGCGGTGGTTCTGGTCTCCTCTGGTTCCCATGGTGGGTGCCTGGCTGAGTGTCTGCTGGGGCTTTTCCGCTCCTTCGGGGTTTTGTGTGGCTATGGGTCACCTTTTTGGGCTCTGCGTCCTTGCCTGGGCTCTCTTTTGTGTCCTGGTGGGGCGCTGTGCGGTTGTGGCCGCGTCCTGGTGGGTCCTTTGGTGCCTTCTCCTGTCGGCGGTTCTCTTCCCGGGCTTGTTTCGCCTCTGTTGAGGCCTGTATAGGGTCCTGTGTCTCCGGCTTTGGCGGCTTCCTGCTGGTTCAGGGTGGCCTCATGCTGTGCCTCATTGGCTTTGTGGCTGTGCTGTTGTTTTAGGCCTGCTCTGGGGTGTGTTTTGCTGGGCGTTCCTGGTTCTTTCCTGGTTCTGGTATCCTGGCTCGCTTCTCCCTTGCTTCCCCGGGCTTTCTTCCCAGGGTGTGTCTGTTTGGGTGTCCTCCCGCCCCTCTCTGGTTTGGGTGCGGTTCTGTGGTGCTCTTGCCCCTGTGGGATCCTCCCTCCTCGCTGCGGGTTGTCTGGAGTTTTCCTGCTGCTTGGCCCTCTGCCTTCTCTGTGGTTTCCACTTTGGCGGTGCCCCCTGTTTATTTTTTATGGCCTTTTTGTGGTCCGGCGGTGGTGTGCTGGGGGTTTTCTGTTCCTCCCTGCCCTTTGATTTGGCCTTGGCGCTGCGTGGGCTCCTTCCAGGGTTTGGTTGGGCCTGCGGGTCCTCCTGTGTCGTCAGGTTGCTTGGCTGGTCCTGGCTTCCTGGCTCCTTTTGGGCATTTGTTGCCCTGGTTTGTGCTGTTTTCTTGGCTTCTCTCCGGTTTTGCTGGAGTTGGGCCTTGTGGTCTGGGTATTGTGCTCCCTGGGGCCGTTTCCTTTTTCGGCTGCTCCTGGGCTTGCTGTGTGCTTGACCTGGGTGTGGGTTGCTGTGCGGTCCTCTGCCATGTTGGCACCTCTTTTTGTCTGCCCTCTGTGGTTCGGTGGATTCCTGCCTGGTTGTTTCCTGGTTTGGGGTCTGCTGGGTGTTCCGGTTGCTCTGGCCTTCCTTCGTGCCCTGTTTTCCATCCCTTTTGGGGTTGGGGGTTTTCTGGGGTTTGTGGCCGGTGGCTCTGTCCCCGCCCTTGTGGGGCTTGTTCGTTGTTGGTTTCTGGTCTTGTTCGCCTCTCCTTGCTGGTTGGCTATCGGCTGGTTCTTTCTGGGGGGCGTCTCCTGCCTGTGGTCTTTGGGTTGGCCTCCTCTTCCCTGCTGTTCTGGGTTTGGTGTCCTTCCTGTTTTGGTTGGTGGCCTCCTTCCCGGTGGTTTTATTTTTGGCCTCCTGGGGTTGTCGATTTTCTTTCCCTTGCCTGTGTTTCTGTTTGGTTGGGGTCTTGCTCCTGTTCGGCTCCTGCTCTAGCCTTCCCGGTGGTCCTGGGCTGGGTGGCCTTGTCCGGTGGGTTGCTTGGCCGTGTACTTTGGGTCGTGGTTCCGGTTGCCCAGTCTCCGGTTTCTCTGGTTGGCGGCCTCCTTGTTGGGGCTCTGGTCTTCTGTTTTTCTGGGTTGTCTCCGGTCCTTGTTTTGGCCCTGCTGTCCTGTTCTGGGTTGCGGGCCGGTTGTTTCCTGCAGTTCCCTCCTTCCCGGTGCTCCCTTGGGTTGCTGCTTTTGGTGTGGTTTCCTGGGTTGCTTGTGGGTGCGGAAGGCCGGTTTTCTGCATTGGTATTCTCCAATATGTAAATGAATGGGACGAGGACATAAGGGACCTGGGGGTAATGTTCTATTACTTACCGGTAATCTTCATTACTCCGGGTCCTGTTGTCCTCGTCCCATTCATGCGCCCCTCCCTCCCGGGCGGCTGCCTTCCTGTCTGGGCTTGGTTGTACAGACGGGATGCTGGGTAAGTACTGCTTATGTACTCCCAGTGGGAGGGGCAGTATTAGGGTCCCAGCATGCCTCTGCTCTTTTTTTCTGTCGGGAGATGGTTATCTCCAATATGTAAATGAATGGGACGAGGACAACGGGACCCGGAGTAATGAAGATTATCGGTAAGTAATAGAACATTATACTGGCTTACCTTTGACTGTACTGCTGTAGGGCTGCAGTGAACTTGTTACAAATTAATCATGGTAAAATTCAGCTAGTGACATTTTGGAGAGCATCATTCAAGTGCCTTCTGTGCTAGAAAGACAGTGCTTGAGTATGCAACTACATATAGTTATTTGGGAATCTTTTTGTCTGTGAATTATCTTAGAATTCAATGATGGGAATTAAAAATATTTAACCACATATGTTATCAAATGCCTTGCTGACATTTAAAAAGTGCAATGTTCTTAACCATCTCACACTGAGGCCTACAATGCCATGCTGAGTCCAGTCTTACCATACATGGTTTTCTTCTTACTCACTATTATCAAAGGGTCCATTAATTGTTTGAAGGTTTGATGTGAATACATGTTTCATGACTTTTCAATCCATTCCACTTGAGTCTATTTGCTTGGGCTGGGTTTAAACTCAATTTTTCCTTTTCTTGAAAGGCAACAATAAATTGTTTTTATGTAATGAATCATGCTTCTCCTAAAACTGATCAAGGCAGACCTGTTCCTTTCCATTGGGAAGGATTTATGCATCATTTTTTAAGATGCTTGGCCTGCTGCCCTCATAAAAGACACAACTATCATTAATTTGAAAACATCAGATATATCTGAAAAAAGCAAAAAGTAACTTCTTCATCAAATATTATTTGGTTATCCGTATCTTCAAAAGATCTCGTATCCCATCTTTTGCTCTATCACTAAAAACAAGAATTCACTCGGGATCGATGAGAACTTAAAAAACCATGATAGTAGGTGTTTATTCTTTATGCATTATGCTGGATTATGCTCATGCACAAGATATCAGACATAAATGGAAAAATGCATCCCTTTTGACTGCCGTATTTGTGGTTCTCCCTGCAAGTGTTTAGTCCATATTCTGCTCACTCTAATGGTTTAAGCAATTCAAGATCCATATGTTTAGTTCTTATTTTAGACTCTGTAGCAAAAGCAAATGACTGTATCTTCTTAGGATCCCCTCTGAATTCAGGAGTTTACAGCTTACAAAATTAATTCATTTATTTTTTAAATAATTTTGATTTGCCATGTAAATTGGCCCTCTAGATTAATCATGATTATGTATCTTAGATTTTCCAGTAAATAACTGTATAGTTATATTGATTTGTTTAGAAATAATCATTTTAGAACTTGTTTGCTTATATTTAATGATTGGATATATTTTCATATTGCTTATATTGTTTTTGATAAATCCAATTAAATCATTTTTTTATCTAATAGCCTTTATCTTGTTTGGTTTGAAACACTGTAGGTATGTCCCTCTTGCACTGACGTCCCTGCACTGGCTTCCAACAAAAGCAAGATCATAACAAACACCTTTGGAGTTCATTTAGAGCTTAAAAGGAATGGGGAACCATGTAAATCATTGTGTCTCTCACTTGCTCAAGATTTCCCAATTTCATTTGGTGGTGGGGAAACCCCTAATTTACCACTAGTGAAGTTGGAGAGCTGTAAAAGGTGATGACCCATCAACCACAGGGCCAGCTAAATCATGCACCAAGAGGCCTGCCCTATTCAGGGTGAGCCATGATGGAAATGGCAGACCCGGTTGTGGGAAACAATCATTGTCCATCAGGCACAGGGAGAAAACTCAGTGCATTTTCAAGCCATTACTTTTATTGTTTTACACAAGCTAACTACCTATTTTGGAGAAAAAAATGAAAGCCAATTGATCCTAGAAGATAACACCTGCCTCATTTCTGACAAAAGTGGTCCAGTGATGGTAGTGGGAGCACTTTTGTTAGAAAACTGCATCTTCTGCAGCAGTCACCTAAAAAGTGAGCAGCTGGGCTGCCACAAGTTGACTAAGAAGACACTTCAACTGACCACAGAAGAAACTTGACCATTGTTTCTTTTACAAATCCTTAAATAGCTTTTTACTGGACAACATTCTTAGCTTGTTTGTCCCTACATTCCGAAGAGAGGTCGGAGGTTTGCTACCTGAAGTCTACTGAATAAACACTCACAACATAGCAACAAAGAGCAAGATACAAAATATTCCAGGGGATATCTCTTAATGTGCAGGCCTCTAGCATTAACATCTTTGTTTAATTATTTACTTTTTCCATCCTTAACCAATTTAAACCAAATTTCATTTCAATATGCAGACTTTTATTGTGCCTAATTTGGTGAAGATTAGTTCAAGGAGATGCAAGTTATAAAGGGGATACCAAAGTGTTGTTCCCTTTTAACATCCATATTCCTATATGAAAACAAAGCTGTGTTTACAGAAAACATAGTTGAGTGAAGGTCCAAATTTGGCAGGCTTTTAATTAATGCTTCTATTTGGTGACTTTTCTTGGTTTTTCATAGTTTTCTTCAATCTGGAAAAGTTTGGAAAATAAGGTAAAATGTACCTATTATGCTTTCACAAGTTCAGTATATTTCCACTTATAATTAAGAACAGCAGGACATTTCTAACTTTTCAAATCCACAACACTCAGCGGCTCAGAAATTGCAATTTTTCTCAAACCTCAGTTCCGAATGACCAATGACGAAATGATCTGAGGATCTCCTATCCTAGCCACTGGCAAGTTTAGATGCAGTCAAGACTATTGGCTATTACAAAAGAGGCACAGCATTTACAAATGTACACAAGTAAATGATAACCAAACTTAGTATGTGCAAATATTACTTGATCTGCACTAAATGCAACTCTGGCCACATATCTGACACACACAAAATGAAAAATGTATAATCAATTAAAAATACAAAAACGCTATTCCTAAACATTTACTATTAGACAGTCAAAAATCTACGTCTTAAAAAACAAAAAACGGCACCATTAATGAAGATGTAATAAGTCATTTAATTAACCATTGTTAGAACTGGGGGTCTCTAGTTGGCAGAAGTAGGTACCTTTGACCAAATAGGGACCCTTGCTTCTAAGTCAGGGAAAGGGGATTACACTACTAGATAACCCCTGCTCACCCCCTTGGTAGCTTGGCACGAGCAGACAGGCTTATCTCAGAGGCAGTGTGTTAAACATTTGGGAACACATACAGTAATACAGTGAAAACACTACAGATGGACACCACACAGGTTTTATAAAAATAAGTATGTTTTATATAGACTTAACACAAGACCACAAATGACAAAAATCCACAATACTGTACTCAAAATTGACTTAAAGATGGTAGAATTAACTTAGTTCAGGTTGATGGTAAATTCGACACAGTTCTCACAAAAGTACCTGGATGCATAACGCAAAATAAACAAAAGGCTTGCAGCGTTGGAGATGCGTTGGTTCCTTGCTTCGGGGGAGACGATGCGTTGCGCCTCAATGCTTGCAAGGAGGAGGTGATGCATAGATTCTCGTGCTGCAGCCCGGTTGCGATGCAGTAAGATGGCGCCTCCATGTGATGTGACAATCCGTTGCGATGCTGTAAGATGGCGCCCTTGATGTGACAATGTGAACACGATGCGTACACGCCCTGGCAGCCTTATAGCGACTCTGTACTTTGGAGCCACGACAGGCCCTGCGACACGCTTCTCCGGTGAAGCTACGGCAACCCTCACGGTTGTGACATGCTTCTCCGGTGATGCGACAGCAGACAGCTGTGACAAAGACACGCTTCTGGGAGATGCGGCGGCGGCGCACTTTTCCGGCGATGCGACGACTACAGCTGCGGCGGCGACATGCTTCTTCTTGTTGCGTCGCGCTTCCAGCTCCAAGAGACACGCAGGCTTCTCCAGATAGAATTCCCAGCAAGGAAATTCAGAGGGGAGCTGGTGGTGAAGTCTGTTGTCCCTGAGATGTCAGCAGGAGGCAAGCACAAGTTCAAGCTCTTGGAGAAATATTCTGCAAAATGATGAAGTACACACAAAAGTTCCTTCTCCTCTCCTTGGCACTGAAGACAGACACCTCTGTAGGCCAACCCAGCAACACAGCACACTGGCAGGGGGGCAGTCCATTCCTACAGCTTCCTTTGGTTCTTCTCCTTGGCAGAGGTTTCTTCTTGTTGTTCCAGAAGTGATCTAAAGTCTTGGGGTCTGGGTCCCCATATTTATACTACTTTTCTCTTTGTTCTCCGAAGGCAGAGAAGCCTTTGCCTAATCCAAACCAGTTCTGGTCAGTCCTGGAGCACTTTGTTTACATGACTCCTTATTTCCTTTCAGAGTGCAGGGCAGAGACATCAGATGAACCACAGGAGGTGGAGCCAGCATTGTGGAGGGAAGACACAGCCAAATTCATGCCCCAGGTGCAACTCCTCCTACCCATCTAGATGCAGATCTCTCTATTCAGCCCTGTGCTGACTCACCCTGTCTCCTGGAATCCCCCAGCCCTTGTCACTCACAGAACCAGACACACAATGCACAACCTAGCAGAGGCAGGCTTAGACAGTTAAGCAAGAAAATACCTACTTTTTAAAAGTTGTATTTTCAAACACAAAATATTAAAACCAACTTAACTAAAATATGTATTTTATCATTCTGAGTTCAGGCATACTAAACTCGAATTTCTACCATGTTCCCTGAGTCAGTTAGGATTATAAGATGTAATAAACAAACTGCCCATTTGTGAAAAACGAAAATGGCTGTAATTCACTATTAGGACATGCCACACACACCAGGGCATGTCCTACCTTATACTTACAATACACCCTGCCCTTGGGCCTACCATAGGGGTGTATGATATGAGGAAAAGCGAGGTTTAGGGACTGGCAAGTGGGTGCACTTGCCCAGTCAACATGGCAGTACCAGACTGCAAACATGCTCTGCTTTGGCAGACCTGAGACACACTTTACAGGCTGCTTCTGTGGGTGGCACAACCTGTGCTGCAAGCCCACCAGCAGCATTTGATTTACAAGCCCTGGGCACCCTCAGTGCACTGTACTAGGGTCTGACCAGTAAACCAAATAAGCCAATCATGGAGTCACTAATCCATACATCAATGTACAATAGCGAGCATATGAACTTTAGCACTGGCCAGCAGTGGTAAAGTGCCCAGAGTCATAAAACAGCCAACAACAGGTCAGAGAAAATCCAGGAGGAAGGCAAAAGGTTCAGGGATGACCCTGCAAAAAGGGCCAAGTCCAACACAACCGCCTTCCAGCCAAAACGCAGGGGAGACCAATCACTACCCTGATGGGCTTCCCTGCTTTGGGCGATAGAACCTGGACCTGGCCCGCAACTGCAGGGGCATATTCTAGTTCTACACCAATCTGAACCTATTTCAATTCCTCTATCCATACTCTCAGGGTCCACCAAGCTAACCCATGTGGAACCCTTCTCCTCACCTGTGGACACCACCTGTGCAGCACCTAACCGTAACTTGCTCACAGGTGTGTCCCAACAGACAGACAGCAAGTCACAGTGGCCACTGACCGTAGTCAGCAATGAGACCCAGGCCTTATGCCTCGCAGGGCTCTCAAACCACTGTGGCATCAGAGAGCGGGGGCAGTACCCCAGGTGCTTGGCACCCTTTGTCCACTCTCTCTCCTGTCAGGTCAGGTATAACATCCTGGCACTGACCCACCAGCCCCAGGCCTGTACCCGGCGGCTGGATAAGAGACTGGGGTGGGCTCTCCCACAGCCAGTCCTCCTCCTTGGGGCTCTGTACCCTCCCACCTGGATTGGTACCCCCTTCCAGAATTGTCAGGGTGCCTGTAGCACGTGTCCTGCACAATTTTCCCACCAGTTCAGGGGTTCTATCCTGCAACTGGGCTTCCAGGTCAGGGGGGACACCCTGAACCTAGCCCTCCAACCTAAGGTCTAAACCCTCCAGTTGAACCGGGGTCAGAGGCGAGGACTCCCTCCCCTGCACCCCCTTCCAGAGCACTGCACCCCCAACTGGAAAGGTACCCCTAGAAGCTACATCTGTAAGGACACTGATTACAGTTGTCCCTTCCTCCAGGTCGGACAACACCTGAACCTGGCTTCCCAACCCAGGGACCAACCCCTGCAGTTGAACACTTGCCTGGCGCACCAGGACTGCCTGGGGAGTAAATATACCCTCCCCCGAGGGTGACACATATCTAATGGGTCGTGTGAAAGTCTGCCTGGTGCAGAGCTCATGACCTCCTGTCCATCTGACAGTGCGTGAAGATGCCCCAGGACAGAAGTGGTGTCACCATGGTCACTCCTTGGTGACTCAGCCCTTCTGGCTGGTCACTGACCCACTGGTACTTCCACTGGGAACTCTTTCCCCCTCTCACCCCTCAATGTGGACTTCTGCAACCTCCACTTAGGAGTGGTACTGCCATACACCAGAATGGATGGAGTCGTGCCTACAGACACTCCCAGTTCACCAGGCACTAAGGGATCTGTCTCAACGGGCGGCCCATAAGGACAGACTAGGCTCCCCACCTGGTGTCCCCTTAAAGAACCATCCAGGCTCTGATACTGAAGCTGGGCACTACCGTGACATAAACCATTCTCACGCCTTCCCCTTAAAGACAGGACCTGAGGCCCTAAACCCCTCTCACTACTACGGGACCTAGCTGGGCTACTGTGAGCCACTTCCACCACACTGGTTTGGAAGATACCTGAGCCACTCCTCTTAGGATCACTCCCCAATGCCTCTTCAAACCCTCTGGACTGCACCAAAAGGTCTGCCTCCAATGTGAACTCCCTGGGGTCAGAGAACTCACTCTCCAACAGGTGTTGGCATAGCTCTGGAAAACAGGGACTTACAATATGCTCTCCCACAATTGAATTACACAGCCCCCTACAAGGCTTAACCAAACTATCTTTCACTTCCCCATCCAGTGCCTTGAACACGTACTCCACCCCACTCTCCTGAGATTGGCAAGACTGTATCTGACTGTCTATGTCATTCAACCCACACTCTTCTGGGCAGTCTCCACATTCACACACCAGTACTTCAACCATGGGGGAACCCTTCTCCCTGCTCCTCTCATCTAGAGTCAGTGGAGTGTCCCTCCCAACACGAGGACCATGACCCCCTGCGCCAGTGCCCCACTCTACTTCCTGGACACTGCGCACCACTGGAGCTATCTCAGATCCTTGAACCTCCTGGTGTATGTTAACTCCCTCCAAGTCAGGTGCCACATCTCTGGGTGTGTGTACTACTCTCTCAGCACTAGAACATTCAATTTCGCTGCCACCATCTTAGCTGGATTCCACCTCCAACTCAGCAAAGCTCACTTTCTGAGCTACGCACATTTCTTGTTTCTGGGCTGAGGCACTCATGGCCTCAAGCCTCTCAAGCTCCAACTTAAGCTCTCTCATTCTCAACTCATGTTCCATACTCATTCTCTCCAAGGACAACCTGTTATTCTCTGTTTCCCTCTGACGCTCCCTCTTAAGCTTAGCCATCTCCAGGTGTGCATCCTATTTCTCTCCCTGTCTTCCAGCACTCTGGGAGACAGGTCCTTGGAAGAGACACTACTGCCAGGTGGGGACGGTACCCCTTTCCTAGCTGGAAACACTGGCCTATTCAGCTGCCCATCCGCATCCTCAGTTGGCTCCACCACCAGCCCAGAGGCATTTCTTACTTCCACCTAGGCCCTCAGCGCCTTTTGGTATTCATCCTTCTTTGAAATACCTTGGGTAGCAACTTTCAATTTTCTGCAGAAGGCTTTCAGCTGTTTGGCATTATAGGTATCAACCTCTCTTCCTCAAAATCTAGATCCATAGATGCAACGGATGCTGGTCTACTCATGGCAGTAAGAATTGGCAGTTCTCAGGAAAAATACCAGTCCAAGGAAAAAACAATTCTACCAAAGAAGTATGTGGGTGTGTTTTGGTCTGCACTCATTAGTAGTGTACACCAATCACTGTATATGAGACACAAATGCAAGTCCAAATCCTCACCGCTGACCACCAATGTTAGAACTGGGGGGCTCTAGTTGGCAGAGGTAGGTACCTTTGACCAAATAGGGACCCTTGCTTCTAAGTCAGGGAAAGGGGATTACACTACTGGATAACCCCTGCTCACCCCCTTGGTAGCTTGTCACGGGCAGACAGGCTTATCTCAGAGGCAGTGTGTTAAGCATTTGGGAACACATACAGTAATACAGTGAAAACACTACAGATGGACACCACACAGGTTTTATACAAAGAAGTATGCTTTATATAGACTTAACACAAGACCACAAATGACAAAAATCCACAATACTGTACTCAAAATTGACTTAAAGATGGTAGAATTAACTTAGTTCAGGTTGATGGTAAATGCGACACAGTTCTCACAAAAGTACCTGGATGCGTAACGCAAAATAAACAAAAGACTCGCAGCTTTGGAGATGCGTCGGTTCCTTGCTTTGGGGGAGACGATGCGTCGCGCCTCAATGCTTGCGCAGAGTAGGGGATGCATCTTGATCCTTACCGGAGAGGAGATTATGCGTAGCTTCTCGTGCTGCAGCCCGGTTGCGATGCGGAAAGATGGCGCCCTTGATGCGACGATGTGAGGACGATGCGTACATGCCCTGACAGCCTTACGGCGACTCTGTACTTTGGAGCCGCGACAGGCCCTGCGACACACTTCTGGGAGATGCGGCGGCGGCACGCTTCTCTGGCGATGCGACGACTACAGCTGCGGTGGCAACACGCTTCTTGTTGCGTCGCACTTCCAGCTCCCAGTGACACGCAGGCTTCTGCAGATAGAATTCCCAGAAAGGAAATTCAGAGGGGAGCTGGTGGTGAATTCTGTTGTCCCTGAGACTTCAGCAGGAGGTAAGCACAAGCTCAAGCCCTTGGAGAAATATTCTGCAAGATGATGCAGTACACACAAAAGTTCCTTCTCCTCTCCTTGGCACTGAAGATACCACTGTAGGCCAACCCAGCAACACAGCACACTGGCAAGGGGTCAGTCCACTCCTACAGCTTCCTTTGGTTCTTCTCCTTGGCAGAGGTTTCTTCTTGTTGTTCCAGAAGTGATCTAAAGTCTTGGGATCTGGGTCCCCATATTTATACTACTTTTCTCTTTGTTCCCTGAAGGCAGAGAAGCCTTTGCCTATTCCAATCCAGTTCTGGTCAGTTCTGGAGATCTTTGTTTACATGACTCCTTCTTTCCTTTCAGAGTGCAGGGCAGAGACATCAGACGCACCACAGGAGGTGGAGCCAGCATTGTGGAGGGAAGGTACAGCCCTATTGAGGTGCCAGGTGCAACTCCTCCCACCCATCTAGATGCAGATCTCTCTATTCTGCCCTGTGCTAACTCACCCTGTCTCCTGGAATCCCCCAGCCCCTGTCACTCACAGAACCAGACACACAATACACAACCTAGCAGAGGCAAGCTTGGACAGTTAAGCAAGAAAATACCTACTTTCTAAATGTGGTATTTTCAAACACAGAATGTTAAAACCAACTTCACTAAAAGATGTATTTTATCATTCTGAGTTCAGGCATACTAAACTCGAATTTCTACCATGTTCCCTGAGTCAGTTAGGGTTATACGATGTAATAATCAAACTGCCCATTCTGGCCTATGGGGAAAAGTGAGCCTTGCAATAGTGAAAAACGAAAATGGCTGTAATTCACTATTAGGACATGCCACACACACCAGGGCATATCCTACCTTATACTTACAATGCACCCTGCCCTTGGGCCTACCATAGGGGTGTCTGATATGAAGAAAAGGGAAGGTTTAGGGACTGGAAAGTGCATGCACTTGCACTTGCCCAGTCAACATGGCAGTACCAGACTGCAAACAGGCTCTGCAACGGCAGACTTGAGACACACTTTACAGGCTGCTTCTGTGGGTGGCACAACCAGTGCTGCAAGCCCACCAGCAGCATTTGATTTACAAGCCCTGGGCACACTCAGTGCACTGTACTCGGGTCTGACCAGTAAACCAAATAAGCCAATCATGGAGTCACTAATCCATATATCAATTTACAATAGGGAACATATGCACTTTAGCACTGGCCAGCAGTGGTAAAGTGCCCAGAGTCATAAAACAGCCAATAACAGGTCAGAAAAAATCCAGGAGGAAGGCAAAATTTTTAGGGATGACCCTGAAAAAAGGGCCAAGTCCAACAACCATGCTCAGATTTGGTGTGTACAAAGAATACACAATTCTGATATCAAATATAGCACAGAACACTGAGGTGACACACAGTAAAAATATTAAGAATGTCTTCTTGACAAAATGTTAACAATTATTTGGGAACATCTAAGATAGACCATACCCAAGTTGCCATGGTTAACAACTTGTCCAGCACAGATTATATAACACGTGTGTTAAATAGAGGTTTCTTCCATGAAAAGGATTAAAGTCTTGTAGATTTCAAAGTTGTCATTTATTTAAAAGATGTAAGGATAAAACCGCTCAGCCACGCAACCGTCTCAGGCATATGCTCGTCTGGAATGCCCATGCAACATTCTACAACCCAGCAAGAGCATCTTAACAGTTCTAGAATGTATATATGTAAAATAAAACAGGATTAAAGGGAAAGCACATTACAACAACGTGCCTCGCATCAATGTTCATGAACATGGAAATTGCAGCAAAGTTTGGTTGTGAACATATGTAAGCTTCAAACAGAATGGAAAACAATCAGCATTTTTCTTTCTTTAAACAAAATAGGTTGCTCTGAAAGGACCTACAGCTGCAAGGGAAAGGGTAAGGAAAGAGTAGATCAGTAAAATACAGAGATGAATTGCAGTTCCACTCATTCTCACTTATCGAAGGGCAGAAAAGTCAATTGTGGTCATCACATCTCCCCAATCAACATCTCCTACAGCTCCTAAGCAGAGATTGCCTGGACAGATTTCACAGACCACAGTAAAAGACAGACTGTCTGGGCTTCTCTCTAGAAAAACAGATAGGTGGGGGGCACACCGCAGGCCAGGACTCCCATTGTGAACTATGTTATGTTAATAACACTTATATAGCTCACAAATACCACTGATATCTTGGCGCTTACATGAATGCTATGATAACATGCTACTCCCAAGCTTGTTAAAATAGAAACGTTTTCAAACTTTTCGGAAGGGAAGGAGGGTAGTCTCTTTCCTCAAACTCTCCATCAATACATTACAGACCTAAAGCATCAAGACTGCAAATTACCTGCCGCCCGTGGTTGCTTTACTAAAGTGTGGGCAGGTCAGCATGGACGCCTTGGAAGACAGTAGGCAACGACTGGGCACATAGTGCCTCAAACGTTCTTTGATGTAAACTGTCACAGTTCCATACAGTGAATTAGACCCTAAAGGGGTGCGACAGGAAAGTATGTTCCAGCATATCATTCTCTTCCACATGCATGTAGGTCATTTTAGATGTGAATATTAAATATAAAAATGCATACTCTATAATTTAGCATGTTAGCAGCACGAAACATAAACAATTGTGAAATTCACTAAACAATCTTTAGCTAAAGGATAATTAAGGTGTGCCTATTGAAAAAAAAAGACTAATCAACAAGTGAAACAAGGCATATCAATGTAATAATATACAAAACTTAAGCTAAACAGCCAAACTTACCTTTTACCAGAGTTATGTATCTGTACTGGCATTATTTCATGGTGCCAAAAATATTTTTGAACTGTCAAAGAAAATACTGTGTAATATAACTAAGGACATTACATTTCAAATATGTTCGGATATTTTAAACTTAATTAACTCTACTAAAAAAACATAATACATTTAATTTATATTAACAACATATAAATAATGTGAAATAAAATAATGTAAGCCTCACTATGTTACCATAAGGAAAGTTAGCAAAATGATTTGGGCACATCTGATGCAAAAACAAAAAGGTGATGGATGGAATGCTTGAATTAATATCAGCCACTGGCAATCGCTTGTGTCACATCCAAAACCATAGTTTTTCGCCCACCAGGCCACCTCAATTTAGACCCAGCCATATGCAAATCAATCTTCACCCTGCTCCTCATGGTAACAGTCCATCCCAAACTGCCAAGCCATGCCTTCCCTGAACCGGAACAAAAGCAACTCAGGACTGATTTCGCCATAGTTATGGCCTCATCAGCTGGGTATAGCTTGGTTCCATTGGCACAGAGAGCCCTGGAACCAAGTCAGGGCATACCTGGCACATTTAGGGTGTCAAATGCAAAATCACAAGTTGATAGATGGAATGCTTGAATTAATCTCCGCCATTGGCAGTTGCTCAGAGCTGCATCTATATCCATTGTTTTACGCCCACCATGCCACATCAGTCTGGACCCAGTCATATGCAAATCACTCTTCACCTTGCTACTCATGAGTACTGCAAGGCAGGTCCTCCCTGAACCAGAACACAAACAACCTAAGACCAGCTTCATCCTTGTTCTTGGTTCATCAGCGAGGTGTAACTTGGTTCCAGTGGCACAGTGAGCCTAGGACCCACATCATGGCCTAACTGGTGCAATTAGGGCATCAAATGCAAAAACAACAAGGTGATGGATGGAATGCTCAAATTAATCTAAGCTACTGGCAATTGCTTGGGGGTGCATCCCTTGCGATCGTTTGTCTAATAGTGTTTGCTTGTGCTGCATTTTCCATGACAAACACAGATTGATAGTGCAAAGGTGGCATTGCGATCCTTTCTGTAACAATGAGTGTACCAAAAATTGTTCTCTAACAACATATTCTATAATGGGAACCCTATCATTTGCACAGGAATACTGTGTTCACAAAGGAGACATACACTTTTCTTTGGGCTTGTTTCAATGTAGAACATGCACCATACAATGTTCTTGTCTCTGGAGGGCTGCAGATTATACATAATTTACATCTAGGAGGGATCAGAGAAATGAGTGTTTTGATCACAGACTAACGTTTGTGCTCTTTTGGAATGGCTATGGTCCATGGTAAAAGCAGTGAAAAGGGGAAATGGAAGAGATATAATCATCTGAATCCAAAACCACACTGTCTATGTTTGTGCATGTATACCTTTCCTTGCCCTTTGATGAGGGTCTAAGATTCCACAGGGCTCAAGTCAGAGGTTTAACATAGACTTACAAGGTACATGAGCTTCTGTAGCCTTCTACTCCTCTGAGGAAGTCTAGATGACAATGTGGAACAGCACCGTCCTTAGAAGGTGCAGGCACATACTCAAGTCTTATCTCCTATTCTCCAAAAACAGGTTTGCAATATAGCTCCTGACCCACACAGGGAAAACATGCATAAATCTCAATGCAAATTGGGTATAGCCCATCAACCAGGACTCCCCAACCATCTCTTTCCTGGGATTGTCATTCAATCTTACTCAAGGTGCAACACATCACCTTGCAGTGGTGAACAGGGTATGTTAACAGTTAACATGGATGTCAAAAGGAAAGCAGCAGATAACTAGTTAATATTCTGAAATTTTGTGATTTGGAGGACATGGCAAGAAAATGCTTGCATAATACTGATTGGCTTAAAATTGATGGCAATTTTGCAGAATCACCATTAGGTGGCTCAAAGGAGGTAGTGCACCTCGGTCTGAGCCACTGGAATCTTAATTGGTTTCTTTCTGGATTAGACTAGGATTATCCTCCACAAAAGCATTAATCTCTCCACAGTAACAGGGTGAATATTGATTAGCTGCGAAAGTAGGAAAGATATTCACTGGATTTGTAAACAGAGAAATCTACAAACTGTTACCAAGGTGACAGCAATCAAGTTGAACTGCTTCAAAAATTGGTCTTCAAAAAGAAAAAAAAGAAAAAGCATCTCGCAGGCCTACTGAGACCCAGAAGTCAGTCCACATTACTGATGACAGATATGGAGGTCATAAGGGGTGTGGGCTCTCTACACAGCGAGGTAAACGTCTGCCAAGCACGGAACCTGACAAACCCACTGTGGAGTCTCTGAGCACTGTGAGCACCCACACTGCCTAATTATCCTAGGCTTTCATCGGATCTTTCATTAATTTTGAGTTCCATGCCAGTGCCATAGCAAGGGGGTCATGGGTCCTAATCCAAGTAGGAAAAATTGAAACCCAATCTCATGTATTTGATTGAGAATAATTCACGAAGGGGGATGAAGTGGGTCCCTCACATCACTGGTACCAGGAACCACATCACCCACCAGCTGGTTGATAGTTATTTATATATTTATAAAGTTTTCTATAGCGCTGGCTACAACATTGTCATGCAATATCAGTCAATAAAAATACTTTACACCATTGTCAGAGGCATTGCTAGTCCATAGTAATGCAGTTTAACAAGGTAGTAATTCCAGGATGATTGAGGTGTTGATTGAGGATGAATTCTTTTAATTGTCTCGTAAAAGCTCATGAAGGAGGGGTTGGTTCTCACATGTACTGGAAGAGAGTTTCAGATTTTGGGGGCATTGCCTGAGAAAGAACGAGAGAGGGCTTTATGTTAATGTTTTTTTTGGGGGGTGAGAAGAAGTGTGTTGGAGCTTCTTAAATTTTTCAGAGAGCTCTTCAGAGAGCCAGAATGTTCACCCAAAGGTCTAGATTTACTATGATTTCTCGTTGGGGTTGCATCACTTTTGTGGTATAGCCCAAATGCAAAATAATTTTTGGTATTTACTAGGTCACGCAGAGCCACTTGGTATGGCTTTGTGCAGTTTAGTGAATACAAAATAATGCAACACGTCTCGTAGCTCTGCCTTGCATTACCTTGCGGTGGACAGGCATTACACAGGTGGAGCATGGGCATTCCTATGCAACCACCCATGAATTTTGAGGCAAGTCCAGATTGACAAAGACTTGTAAACCTGTGTTTACGTCAAAATTGTGCACCTACGCAACAGAGATGTAAAGAGGAGAGTTATCTATAGTTCTCCTTGTTACTTACCCATTCCATATGTGCTGCATTCTGCAGCACAAATAGAAAGGTGAATATGCTTCTAAGGATTGTTTTTGTGCAGGAAAGTGATACTTCCTCCACAAGAACTATATTGCCCACAATGCAGGCACCCTTGCACTATAGTGCAAAGATGCCAGCATTGGTGCTAGGCATCACAGAGTGCACCAGTGCATATAAATATGGAGCATTTCTGTTCTGTCCTTTTCATGCAACGCAAGGCAGCAAGTTCCCATGCTGCACCCTGTTGGAGGTCAGCTATAGGAGCTCTTGGTTATGGAAAAAAGGATTGGAATTTAAAAAAACCCAATAATATTCATGTTTTCATTGTTCAGTGACAAAAGTTTATGCTCTAGAAGAGTTTACATTTTGGGTAAACAAGAAGAGGGTAAAAATTGAATATGCTAAAGGTTAAAAAAATGGATGATCTGCATTTAAATTACATTTCTAACACATGGGATTATCTATCTAAAAGATTCTTTGGAGTGACAGTACAAAGGTAAATTTGAACGCTATATATGTTCTCTCACTAAGAGCATTCACCTACTTCTGATGTAGGTAGGGCTGGACTGGCGAACTGAGACACAGGGAGAAACCCCAGTCGGCTCAGAGGCTGGTGGACAGAGGAATCATCAGCTATCCATCCTTGCAAACAACTCTTGAGGAACACATGCAGTTTTTTCCACTACACATATAATTTGCTTGTTGTTACAATCTTCCTGTCCTGCAGACGGGTATACTAATTTACTACAGACACATGAGGTACACTATCGGGCTGGTAAGAAACACATTAATCAGAGCTGCCTTCAGCCCACAGTGCACCACTGAATTCAGGGGCATGGTCCCATCAGTTGAGTTGTCAGCATCTTTTTAAGTGTTGCTAACAACGCCTCATTCATGGCTGCTGGCTATTGGAGTTGAGTGATGTTTTATATTGATGGGTTCCTGCCCTGTGCATGTTAGCATGATCCAGAGAGCGGGCAAATGCCATGTGAAAGGGCACATGCCTTGACTGAAAATTATGTTTGATAATAACATTAGGGCCATGCTGACCAGTGTATCAATGAGGGCGCTCACAGCTTCTAGCAGCGAGGCAGCACCAACAAAAGAGTAAAACACAAAGTTCTTAAAACCTAAATAGAGTAATTTTAATGTTTAAGTTGGGAAACCCTTAATAGAAATCTAAAATCAACCCGTCCACAATCGTTTCTACAGAATATATTGAAAGTAACTGAAGTTGGACAGAATGTCTTTGCTAAAAATGTTATTAAGTTAGATAACACATTTATACACTGTATTTAGTTTGCCAAATTTCAAACTATGAAATAAATGATTTATGGACACATAATGTATCAAATGAATTTTCAGAAGCAGTGCAGTGGCTGCGATATTTTGAGAAGCTGATTTTTTCCATGACCTTCCAAAAAAGCCATCTTGCCTTTCCATTGAATTAAAGATTTATATATCTGTGGTGGAGTATGTTAGTCATTACTGTGTGATTCGAACAGAAAGTACATCTAAATAAATATTGCATCATGTTTCAATTGTAAATATTGCTCTGTCTTTTGGAGATTATCACTTAAATGTTATGTACTAACTCAAAAATTTATGACATTTGATCAGTGATTGGCAGTTGTACAATACCATTAAATTAGAAATGCCTGTAGCTTAGATTAATTAATTGACAATTTGGGATGAATTTGACAATCCAATATCCGGCCATAGCACCGAAAGGGCCTCATTATGATGCCGTTGTTTCTGGCACGGGACTGCCCGACAAGGAGTCAGCGGTCCCGACAGCCCAATTACAATATGATCACTGTGCAGGTGGTCGTAAACATGCCCTTTTCTTTTGCAGCTTGTGCTGTGGCCAGGAAAAGGACCGCAGCACAGGCCACAATAGAAAAAGGCAAGTTTGCAAACATCCATGCACCGTGTGCAAGGCACCACAGGGTGCATAGATGTTAGGGGGGACACCACATGTGCCCCCTGGCCCCTTAGCGGAGGCCCAATGGGGATGAAGCGCTGCTAGGGGCCCACAAAGTCCCTTTCTATCTGCCTCTACATGGCTGTTGGACCGCCAGGTAAGGGCAGAGGGAAAGGGACATCCTAATCCCTATGGTGATGCCTCTGCAGGCAGCGCCCCCATTGTAGGAATTAGACTCTGACCCCCCCCCCCCAGATGGGCTCCTTGAACCTGTCGAAGGTGGCGGTCTTTCCCCCAGTCCAAGTCGCTCTTACCACCAGCATTGTAATCCGGCAGTCGGACTGATACTCTGGATATCGGATAGACCGCTGCTGACAGTCTGTTGGTGGCAGTCTGCCTGTCATCCTTATCGGGCCCAAAGTCTCAAAGTCATCCATTGAGCAGTGCCTCATAATAATGCAACTACAGCAAAGATCAGCAGAAATATTCTATCCATATAACATCTCCAATGTCATAATGAAATATATTGATCTATGACAGTTGATAATTAGTTGGATCTAAGATGATTAACTAGATTTTGTACATTCTCATTTTACATCCCAGTGTTTAATAGGTATTTTTCTTCTTCCAAACACCAACACATTGACCTTATTTAGATTAACCAAATAGGTTTTTCCCTTCCACTGATAATCATAAGTACTGAATTGTCCCTCTCATATGTGGTATCCTGGTGATGAGCTTCCAGGAACATATATCTTTAGAGTATATCCATGTCACCAGAAAACTAGGTGAGAAGGGAAGAAAAAAACTCTCTCTCCAACCCTTTTAAAGGGGTTAAAGGGAAGGAAACAGAGACAATCTGGTTATATAGGCTGCAGCCATGCCAACCTGCAAACTTGCACTACAACTTTAAAAGATCAAAGCTCTCCAGTATCCCATCATACCCTATTGGTGACAGTATTCTGAGTATTTTTTGTCTTTTTGACTAAAAAGCGGTGTTTGGACAAAATATCAAATACAAAATATTGTGATGACAAGAATATCGAAATGTCAAAAATATCGTCAACAGGAATATTGAAGGTAAGAATATTGTTTTAAGTGTTGTTTTTAATATTGTTGTAAGAAATATTGATTCAGAAAATATTGTTATACATAATATCATTTGTAAGGGTTATTTATTGTAATGTGATTGATTTAACATTTTTTTTAAATAAATTTATTTGTGTGTTTAGTAAGATAATTGATTAATTATACATTTTTTTAATGTATGTTTAGTTGTATTAATGTTTACAAATAATGTACATATAATTTGTTTTAGTAGCGGAATGTTGGATTTTTAGGGGATAGTGGTGGGAAGATTTCTAAAAAGTAAATATTTTAATTTAAAATGTATGCAAATTATTGTATGATATGGAAGTTAATATTGTAAAATGTATAAATTCATTTTGTTACAGAAATAACTTTTTTAATAATCGTTTATAGTTATTGAGTATGTTTAAATAAATTATATGAAATGTAAAAATGTATTTTAATATTAATATTAGAATAATTTCTAAAATTATAGAAAATGTGGTATTATTTAAAATAAATCCAAACAAGTATTGAAAATGTAAAGCTTTTGTAAAGTAATTTTTGTACAAATTTTATATATTAAATATTTTTATTAAGGGGCTGATTTGGAGTTTGGCGGTCCTATTGACCGCCGTAGCCATGGTGACGGTTCAAGCACGGTGAGCTACGCGGTCTGACCGCCGCATTATGAGTTGGGAGGATTGGCTTTCTGAAGGCTGCTGCTGAAACGCTGATACCACCAGCCACCTCTGACCACAGTGGCTACAGAGCTGGCAAATGAGGCTGTGTGAGACTCTGACCATCACTGAAACCACCAGCCCAATTACGAGTTGCTTTACAGCTGGTGTGATCCTTGCGTTCCAACCACCAAATCTGAGATGGCAGAAAGGGAGGGATATAAAGACGAAACTCACCTCTACTCCTCTTCTATCATCATGGAGCCCAATGTGTACATCCTGCCATTGCTTTACTTCCTCGACCACCTTCAAAACCTAGTCCATCATAGTCGAAATTGGCGGTAATTCATACAACTACCTGCTGCCATTGACTCCTCTGCAAAACAATGCACCACAATGGCCCAGGCAAGGGAGCTGGGGTCCTCAAGTAATTTACACATATACAGGGACCCTGTGTTGCATTGTTTCTTATCAACCATCAAAGATACATCTGTAGGATGCCCTTCCAGGCCAAAACATAGGTACTTCACAGGCACACTGTACACAAATGGACATGTGTTTGCAACTAATGTACACTGATGGTAATGTGTACATTTTTTGGCGTCACACAACACCACCTCTTCAACAATATCACACCGATTTAACTCTGTCATACATAACTTTTTCCCTTTCTCAATTGTCTCCCATGTCACTACTGATCTTCACTTAAATGCAGGTTATCATCACTCAAATTTTGCTAAAGTGATATTGAAATAGCTACAACTACCATGAGGCCTTGTCACGCCAACACTAACTAGATGCCATACTGCTTTTGCCCCTTCTCACTTGTCTCCCATATCGCTACTGAAGTTCACAAGTCATGCAGTTTTCCATGACTCAAATGTTGCTAAAGTGATATTGAACTGACTACAACTACCTTGAGGACCTCCCACTCTAACTATAATCCAGATGCTATTGTGAATGTAAAGCACTCACATTGCAAACATCACAGGTTCTGTTGTGATGTCAAAGAAACATCTGTATAGATGTGTCAGCAAGTCACACACACTTAAGCATCTGCAACTCTGTATTAGACCCTCACACATCACCCACATGAAAAGTCAATGTCAGTCAATGGGATCACATAGAATAAATGTGAGAAACATTTCAAGGGCACAATGGAAACACTCACTGCAGGATAGCCAGGCCTCAATGGAGGAGCCCTCAAAGGCTGGGGCCCTGGGGCATGCTACATTTTGCACATCCCTGACAAACCCATGTGCACTGCACCTGGGAACTGAAGTATATCAAGTATATCAGGGACAACCATTTTCATAAGAAAGTTCCATGCATATGTAGTCAATCGGTAAGCACAATTTAGGAAAGTAAACACAGCACTTACAGCATGTGGCACACATCTAGAGGAAGTAGCTGTAAGCTACACACTGCAAAATAGACAAATGTCCTTGCAGAACTACACAAAGGGATGACAAGTTGACACCCTCCATGTGTCGATAAACAAATATCTAACAAAACCATACTAGCACAAACCCTAACTACATGATAGGAAGAAGGGCAAGTTAAATTACGAAGACAGTGGCCAGGCCAGTGCAATTTCTGCCACATCTTGATGTGAACCCACATAGACTTCCATCCAACATCTACCCTTGTCCTGTCTGACTCCAGCACTCCGGCACATCATACAAACCACTTCAACTGGATCAGCAATCGGATGGATGAAACACACACAACTGTACTTACACATCACTAACTATACAACAACATCAAATAGTCAGAAATGTAATGGCAGGACCATTGTTTACAAAACTGAAAGTTTTTATTAAATTGTTTTTTTTTTAAATCAAAACTAGCAAAGGCCAGTCGAAATGGGTAAAATGTGCCACAGCACAATGCTGTGCCAAAATACTTGTGCTCTCTTACACTGCCTGGTAACCCTTTGGGCACAGAGGGAACCTCTAAGATGGAACTTAGGAAGGGGGGCAGAGATTTAGGGAGGGGTGGGGTTGTCCTTGGGAGGAGGCTTGTGGGGATTGGACTTTTTGTGGCTGGGTTTTGGTTTGGGAGGTTTTTTTTCTATTTTCTTCTTTTTTGGGCTGGGGTCAGTGGGGTGGGGAGATTGTTTTTCAGGGGTGGAGTGGGAAGTGGAAAGCAAGGACTTGGGTGTGGAAGAAGTTTTAGGGACTTTGGGAGGGGTCAGGTGTCTCAGGGGTGAGGGCAAGGGAAAACAAGGAAGACTCACAAGGGAAATGGGTACATTGCAGACAAGTGAGATGGGGTAAAAAGAGTGTATTAGCTTGGTTAGAATTGGAGTGAGAGTGCCCCATGGTAGTTGTAGTCAGTTCAACATCACCTTAGCAAAACCTGAGTGTTGGTAGCCTGCATGACATATGAACTTCAGGAGTGACAATGCTGTTTAGTGAGAAGGGCAAAAAGAGTGTATCAGCTTGGTTAGGGTTTGATGACAAGGCATCAAGGCAGTTGTTGTCACTTTGATCTCACTTCAGCGACACTTGACCAATAATCAGTATACCATAGCTGTTGGCAATTGTAAGTATAAATTACTTAGGCAACTAATGAGGAACTGGGCAAACAAATGAGAATACAAATACAAAAACCCAGATCAAAATCTATATTGAAAATAATATATTAATATAAAAAAACTAGAATTGTGAAACCTTGATCAATATACATTCAATAAATACATGATTCATTTTTTCATCAGAGACGTAATGAAACAAGCCTATTAATCCAGTCATACCTCAACACTCTTCCTTCTATTGTGCATGCATCATTATTCGATGGTTTAAATGAAAAAGCAGAACCCATTAAGTATATAAATTAATGGTTGTTCTTCTATGTCTAAGAAGACAGTTATGGATACAAAATTGAAATAAAAACATGATGAATGATATATTTCTATAGTCTACAGGGAATAACATTTATTGCATCATGAATCACAATTTCTTTCAGATTCCTTATGGCTTGCTACGATGAGGCGAGATAGATGAAGGCTGGATTTTCATATATAGCTTGGCTTGTGGAGTTGGAACATGTGCATATACAACATGGCTAAGGAAATGGGACCTACGCGTGTTCGGCTATGTATCCTTCGTCAGGTAGCCATGATGAAAGAAAAAAACCTTGTTTATGCATGGTATGCAGACTGGAGATCGGCGGGGGTAAAGCGATCATCTCACTCTGATGAAATTTCTGCTCAAAGGATGGGCAGAAGGTACACAGTGTTTGCCTTTGAAATAATCTATTCGGGGGCTTAGTTTATAATTGTTTTGTTGGTAGATTGGACTTTATATTAGCAAAATGTAGTGGTTAGCTACCTCAGAACAGAAACATAGGCTAGTGCTATCATTTTTTTTCATTTCTAAGGCAGATTTCCTGTTTGTAGCATATTCTACACATAGGGCTCGATTGTGAGTGGACCACCAGGCTCATGGGGTTGTGACGGTGGTGGTCTTCCAACCTCCCTATTACAATTAGGGCGTTTGGACCATCTTTGCCCTGCTGCCAGGGAACTCCTGTTCCCGGGTGGTCTTGCGGCAGTCTTAAGGCTGCAATATGTTTGATGAGACCGCCATGGTCTCCCCAAGCAAATTACGAGTTTCCTCTCCGCCACAGTTTTCATGGCGGTTCCTCCACCATGAAAACCATGACAGAGAAACTGTGCCTCAGGGCCATCGGGTGCATGCCATGCAGGAACTGTTTTGACGTTCCCTTTGCAGTGCCCATTTCCTGCGGCACCACCGTGGGAACGTAAAAATAAAGCTCGACAGACTCGAGAAACTTTCATAATCTGGTGGTGGCCTGACCACGGGTTTGCCAGTGCGTCGATGGGGCGGACATGTTGCTGCACCACCAAACTCATAATCAGATTGTTGGAGAAGTCTCCATATGCTTTGGTTGAAACAGTAGTAACAGCCTGGTATGGCTGTGTGTGGGTAAACTTTAAAAATAGTTTGAATCATGGCTCGTTCATAGTCTATGATTATTTTTTGTGGGTAGTTATTTGTTTTATGTTGAATGTGGTGTGAGTTTGTAGTGAGTGCTACTTTTTTATTTGGTACTAGGGCTTATATAAAATGGATATTTGTGTTTTGATATTCACCATGTATGGTGTATATCTGAGTAAATGGTTTGGGACACATTTTGAAGGTCCAGTCCATCATCCATGTTTGACAGTGGCTTAGTTTTAGTTAAGCTATCTGGTGTTGAAAATATTAGGATTCATCTATCATTGTTTAGGTTGTCACATAATAGGAAGGATTCCTCATTATGTATCATTTTTAGGTGCTCAGGTATTTCTATATCTTGGTATCTTCTAGGCGCAGGAGGAGTATCGCTGTTGGCTTTTTTAATTGCAATGCAATTAAACATCTTAAAATGTATATTTAGGTGGTAGTTGACCTGTGATGTGTTCAGGGACTGGAGGGAGTATATTTTATACAATTCTGGTTGTGGGCTCCTGGGAGCTAGTGTTTGCTTATCTTATATCCTGCAATACCTCCTTTACTTCAATGCCTGTCACATTTGGGTAGTGGTAGTGTCCCCTTACATTAATTGCAACATCATCTATTGTGGTGGCCCTCCTATGGCATGCATTAGAATAATATTTAGTAAATTTCCTATTCACATTTTCCATCTATGTATTTTTTTATTGTAGGACATGGTACTTAGTAATTGCTTTTCCTTCTTGGATGTTATATATTTGGCTCTTCCTGTCATTGCGTCTGAAAGTAGTGTAATAGTATAAATAGCTAAAAAATGTAAAAATGTTTATACGTTTATTATATACATGTAAAATTACACAACTACTTTTATTATTTATATTTACATGTCTATTCTTGTTATATCTTTCACACTTTTTGCAGTTTTTCCATTGGGGTTGTTGTAAAGGTGTATATTTTCTGTTGGAAGAAAAAGAGTGTCAGTTTCTTTTTAAATGTTTATTTGTTGTTAGCTTGTAAAAGTTGAGGATGCAAGGTTTTATTTTATTCACTTTTTGCTATTTTCTAAAAATTTGTATATACTTACTTTCTAATGTTCTTTTCTGGTTTGTGATTGATGCTGTTTTTTGGCAGGTCGGCACTTTTCGAAGTTAAAGTATTTTATTTCAGTAAGTACATAAAAAGAAATAGACACTGGTGAGTGTTTTGCTAATTATTTGCTATTTTACAATTTTAATTTTATTTACAGGTAAGTTGTAGTTTAAATGTAAGTTTTACTTACTTTGGAAGGTAGTTGTTAAGATATATATATATATTTCTTTTTAGGTGTCTGGTCAGAGAATCCAGCAGAGATTCCTCATCCTGCAGCTTTTGCAGTTTTTGAAGTATTCAGTTGATACAATTTGTGTGCCCTTTACATTGCTAATTTAAATGTTTGCGTTGTTTTTATTGGTTAGGTTTGTCTGTAGTTTGTTAGTTAGTTTAGTTTTAGTTTGAATTTTGTTTATCAGTTATATCCTATTAAGCTAAGTGCAATTTGATGTTTTTTATATAATGTTTAATAGAAAGTTCAATAGTTTTGAATATTATTTCATATATATAAATATATATATATATTCACTGAAAAAAACATAGGTTTCAGACACGTTATAGTTGGGAATTAGCAATTAAAAAACCTTAGAAATTCACTGAAGAAACCATAGGTTTATATATATATATATGGCAGAGGAGTGGGTTAGAAAACGGGAAGAAGAGGCCCTTGATATTTTCAGTGATGCGGACACTGGTGGGTCTTCAGCTATTGGCAGTAACATATCGAGAGATTCACAACCAGTGAGTGATGTCAAGAGGCTTACACATGAGCTAGAGAAACTGAGGAAGACGGAGGTCTCTAAATGGTGGGAGTGTAAATCCCTGCAGAGGTACTTAGACGTTGGACGCATTCCAAGGGGCTTGAGAATCTTAATCGCCCCGACATATGAGAACCCTGATCCCGCTATGCTACAAATGTGGGCGGAAAATAGCGCACAGTCATCAAAAAATATGTTGCAAATTTTGATAAAATTCGCTGCAAGTGATCGCGAAAAACTTATGGAAAGAATAAATCAAATCCTTAAGCAATTGCAAGAATTAGAAAATCAGGATGAAGTTACCAAATTACTTATGGAAATCGAAACAAAAGTATCTAAACACGAACAGACCATAAAAGAACGAAAAGCCATAAAGTTCCAGAGAGACAGGAACGATTATCTCCAAGGGAGAATTTACACATTCTCAAAGAAATTTGATAACATCAGAAGACAACAGTTATCAACATCGGCAAGTAACATCCCAAGAATGAGTGACCCAAGTGAGTCGGAATTAAGTTCTGAACTGGAATCAGATCCTGAAGGTGCAATGGCTAAGGACTCAATTCATAGTGCTCCAACACCTATCCAAGAGTTTGGTTTTTTACGTCTAGAAAGAATTATGAGTCTCAGACCACGAACGTCAAGACCAGATCCAACACAGAAAAATCAACAAACTCAAAAACAAAAACAAGGCGAAGGAAAAACCGGAGGTGGGGGAAAAGTGCAGCAAAAGACCGGAAAACCAACATACAGAAGGAACAATCGCAAATGAATAGTAACGAAGAGTCAGATAACACAGTGATTAATTTAAGCAAGATGGAGATTACAGAAAAAGAAAAAAAGATTCTATCATTAGGACTCTCATATTGTACCGTCACAAATTTTGATTACACCCAGACGAGAATAGATCTATTCCATTACATTAGGAAATTGAAACTGTGCAAATATTTCTACAACGTAAACAGGAATCAGACACCAATGCCCCCGAATGACAGCACCGAGACCACTACAAATATTCTAACAGTAGCAGACATGCCTCTTCTTCAACATCTAGAAGAATTGAACCAAGGAATGAGCCAGATATCTCCTACTGATGCAGCCACAGGTTCAAATATAAACATATTTTCAAAAACGCAAAGTCCCTTCAAACCAAAATCAATCTTTCTACCAATGATGCCTAGAGATGGCATAGACATTTTTTCAGAAAATGTGATCAAAGACCTGAAAGAACTAGCCACAATGAGTAGCAAGCAGTTCAGAACACGTCTGAATAAGAACATCTTTGAATATAATAATCTAATGAAAAAAATTAAATCAAGGAATGACATTATGGTTAGATGGTCGGACAAAGGAGGCAATATAGTCCTGTGGCCTACGGACATGTATCAGCAAGAAGCAATGAAACAACTTCAGGACAACAACTGTTACTGTCGCATCAGCTCTACACACTCGACAGGTGTAAAAGAAAGATTTCATGTAGCACTATACGAATGGAAGAGAACGGGATTGCTATCCAAGGAAGAGATGGAGTTCTTGAAGAATGATTTCCCGGTTACACCAGAACTATATCTCATTCCAAAAATTCACAAAGATCCACTCAGTCCCCCTGGGAGACCGATTATCTCAGCAATTGGAGGGCTATTTGAAAATACGAGCAGGTATATTGATTACTTCCTTCAGCCCTTTGTCCGGAGTTTACCAGCATACATAGGAGACACTAGAGACTTCTTGAACAAAGTTGAGAATTATCAATGGAGTGACAATTATGTATTTTTGACATTGGATGTACAAAGTTTGTACACGAGTATCAAGCATAAAGACGGTTTGAACGCTATGGCCTTTTTTCTAAGTAAAAGAGAACTGGAACTTTACCAACACACAGCCATGTTATTGGACATGACACAATGGTGTTTGAACAATAATTTCTTTCTGTTTGATAGGTTGTATTATAAACAAATCCAAGGTACAGCCATGGGTACCTGCTTCGCCCCCAGTTATGCTAATTTGCATATGGGCTGGTGGGAGGAGCAGGTACTCAGGCACCAATATTCACAAGAAATGTCAAATAACATCAAACTATATACCAGATACATTGATGATATTTTTATTTTGTGGGAAGGCACGGAAGAATCTGCTAAGAAATTTGCCATGGATCTAAACAACAATGATCTAAATTTAAAATTCACATGCACTACCAGCAAAGAGGTGATTCATTTTCTAGATTTAGAAGTATACCAGGAGAATGAAAGGATAGAGACAAAAACCATTAGAAAATTAACATCAGGGAATTCTATACTACACGCAAGCAGTTTTCATCCAAACAAACTTATTCACAACATTCCGTATGGGAAATGTTTGAGGATGAAAAGAAATTGCAGCTCTGTCACCATTTTTAATCAAGCCAAGAAAGAACTCTTTACTAGACTTAGTCATAGAGGGTATAATGAACAAATATTGACTAATGCAGAGAACAAAAGTGTCAAAATCCAGAGAATAGAGCTACTGAAACCAGACAACAAGAAAACGTCTGAAGAGACAGGAGATTATCACAAAAAGACATCTCCTAGACTCATCACTGGATATAATCTCTACCACAATAATCTAAGAAAAATACTGCTTAGACATTGGCCATCAGTACGTAACGATCCAGTAATAGGCGAGTTATGTAAGAAACCCCCGCAAATTACATTTAGACGGGCTAAATCTATGCGCCAAGAACTTGTCTGCAACTCCCCTAGAGCGAGTGCCAAAACTGAATGGCTTAAACCGCAAAACGGATTTTTCAAGTGTGCAAAATGTAAGGCATGCAAGTATGGTATTAACACCCGCAGCCTTACACTACCATTTAGGAACACTCCGTTTGAAATCCGTAGCAATTACACTTGTAAAACCGATTTTGCGGTCTATGTCTTACGGTGTACCTGCAATAAATTCTACGTAGGTGGTACCATTCACCAAGTTCACGTAAGAATATTGCAGCATCTTCGTGCCATTAACAAGGATGATCCAACATACCCGGTGGCCCGACACATAAACACCACACATAACGGCAGAAGTGAAGACCTTACATTTTTTGTAATAGACAACATCCCTAAGAACAACAGGGGAGGGAATAGATTGTTGTCTTTACGAAAATTGGAATCCAGATACATAATGTTATTAGACAGTAAAATCCCTAGAGGATTGAACGCTGATGAAGCTTTAAGTGTGCATCTGCAATAAGTATTGTACTTCAACTCAAGTTATTTCAGAAAATAATGGGTTCTATTTCCTTTCTGTTAATCCTAATCCACTCCTCCAACACAGGTAGCACCTCAGGCATGTAGATACTTGTTTTATTTCTTTTATGTTGTCTCCCAACCAATGTTAGTGGTTCGATCAAGGAGCCACAAGGTATCACTACCCACTGGGGTTAAAATTTAACATAGCTGTTTTCTATGTAGTCGACAACATGCTAAATATGTGATATATTACGTTTAAATGTGTGAGTATTTCACTCGTATTTGATTAGTGTATCTTTCTTTTCTTTTTGACAAAATGAAATTATTTCTATTTCTATTACCAATTGGTTGGGTAACTATGGCAACAAAAGATTTAAATAACATGGTAATTGTGTTGTACCTGTGTTCAGTGACCAAGGCGGCGAGTCCGTCGAAACGCGTTTGGCCATTTTGCTGTAAATAAATATTTTTCTTTGACGAATTTCCCACGGAGTCAGCGCCTCTTCATAAACAGTTTGAACTGGATTGTTGAATATATATATATATATATATATATATGAAACTCCTCACACTTCTTCTCCAGGAAGTATACACGGACACCAGGGAGATTTGCAGTTTTCAAAATCGGTTTAATGGACTGCACACACAACGCGTTTCAGCTTTCGCCTTGTTCACGTGAACAAGGCGAAAGCTGAAACGCGTTGTGTGTGCAGTCCATTAAACCGATTTTGAAAACTGCAAATCTCCCTGGTGTCCGTGTATACTTCCTGGAGAAGAAGTGTGAGGAGTTTCATAATTGGGGTTGCCGATTACCCCCACACGGACCGTCCTAACAGACAGCCTTCGTTTTTATCGGGACTGGCTTTTGATATATATATATATATATATATATATTATCTACTGGCGCAACATTCTATTTGGAATAACTTTGGTGCCGGTTGACGAATCCTCGCGAAATTTTCAAAATAGGTGGGGCGCTCCGCCCCTACCCTGAAAGTCTCGGGGGGATTCGTCAAGCGGGGGCTGAGAAAAAAGGGGGGTCCCAAAACGCGTTTTCCCCATGCAATTTTCCATAGGGACCTTTAGTCCAAGGTACAGCCCGAACGGCTGAACAGAATTACTTGAAATTTGGCAGAGAGGTAGTCCTCAGGTCAGGGAAGTGCCTGGTGTCAATCTGTTCAGTAGTTCCTGAGAAAATCAAAAGTAAAATCATATATATATGTGGGCGGAGCCTAACCACACATCTCATCCCGAGATCTGATTGGCTGTCAGCACTTCATCCAAGAAGTGTTGGCAGCCATCTTGGGACCAATATACATGATAGCACCTCATTAAAAAGCATTGCAGTTAATAGAAGGTTTTAAGACTTTAGTTACATTATAAATCATTTGTTGATGGTACCATACTCATTTTAGGAATTGTGGTATGTTCTAAGGTGATTTCACCATGTGAAAAAGCCTTCTGCTGGGATATCATGATTGAGAGAAAATATTTTCCCATGCTTTTCCCACATAGGTTTGGAAGGTGATCTATAAGCTAAACTGAGAGCTTATTTTCTGTAAATTCACATTATCTTTCTCAGTCATGTGAGAATGAAGTCTGACATTCTCAGTAAAACATGTACATCCAACAAGGGCAGAGACTGTCAGTTGATTCCTTTGTGTTCTACTGCAGCTTCCCAGAGTGTTCCAAAGAACAACTAGAGCGCTAACAGTCCTACTTATGATAAACGTATGGCACACCTGAAGCCATCTTGCTTGGATTAAAGTGGTAACTCTTAAAACATTTAATTTAAAAAGGAACAAAATGAGGGGGTTCATTTTTCCATAAAAAGTATGATTAGTGCTGCAGAAAGAAAAATTAGGGCACATTTTGAGTGACTTCTCAAATCCTCTTCTATTTCATTAAAAAGTTCTGACATGCAGACTGAAACATGCACTTTCAATACCAGCAGCAGTTTTCCCTGGTGAGCAGTAGCTTTACTACAGTGATCTAATGAGCAAAAAGAGTGCTAACATTCTGAATTTATGGCAAATGTGTGACACATCTGAATGCCTTCTTGATGGAATCAAAGTAAAAAACTGAAAGTGTTTCCCACTGAGGAGACTGCAGTAAATGAGGAAATTAGGAAACATCATAACAAATAAGTCTCCCAAGATGGCCACCAGAGACAAAAGAGCCCAAATGTAGCCCAAATATCACCCAGATGTAGCCCAAGTATAGCCCAATGACAGAATGTCCCAGAATGTTCTTAAAAACAACTAGAGCGCTTACTGTCTTCATTATGACAAAAGTATGGCACACCTGAAGCCATCTTGATTGGAATAAACTGGTAACACTTAAAACATTTAATTTAAAAAGGAACACAATGAGGGGGTTCATTTTGCCATAGAAATTATGATTAATGCTGAAGAAAGAAAATGAGGGCACATTTTGAGTGACTTCTCAAATCCTCTTCTATTTCATTAAAAAAATTCTGACATGCAGACTGAAACATGCACTTTTAATACCAGGAGCAGACTTCCATGGTGAACAGTAGTTTTACTACAGTGATCTAATGAGCAACTAGAGGGGTAACATTCAGAAGTTATGGCAAATGTGTGACATATCTGAATACCTTCATGATGGAATCAAAGTAAAAAACTGAAAGCATTTCCTACTGAGGAGACTGCAGTACATGAGGAAATTAGAAAACTTCATAACAAATAAATCTCCCAAGATGGCCACCGGAGACAAAAGAGCCCAAATGTAGCCCAAAATCACCCAGATGTAGCCCAAATATAGCCCAATGACAGAAGTGTGCAAAACACTTATTATTTTGTGTTTTTGCAGTGTTATATAGTGCAGACTTGTCAGGTATTGGAGTGCTTTACATGAGCATTGGTTACATCACACAAGAACAAATTCATTTTGGTTGTAGACATGGGGAGACTAAGTGATTTGACCAGAATCACAGAATGTCGAGCTGAAGCAGAAACTCCAACCTGGTTCCCCAGTTGCAAAGTCTGCAGTTCTGGAAGTAACACCACATCCTCTCCCCTAAGTGCAACATTTAATCAAGTGGTCAACTGGATAACAAAACATAAAGATAACAAATAATTTAAAAATGCTTTGTCGCTATTTGAAAACTCAGAAAATATGTCCTCATTTTAGTCTTTTCGAGCACTAACCATAATTTTGGTGCCAATAAGACCCTCTCATATATGTAATTTCTAAAGGAAATGCTCTAGGTATTACAGTTTTGATTACATCAAGATGACGTCAGGCGTTCCAAACTTTTGTAATAAATATAGAATGTTAGCAATCTAGTTGTTCATTAGGATACTGTTGAGAGGCAGAGGCCAGGGGCACGGACTCTGAAAATTGAAGGCAGGTAGGAGGGTGCAAAGGCAACAATTTAACCACACTGAGCAGGCAGGAAGGGCTGTGGCAGCACAACAGACTATGGAGGGCAGTGGAAAGGGGGGCAGGGGCAACAAACCAACAATACAGGACTTGCAAGAGAGGCTGTGGCAATGTAATAGACCATTGTGGGCAGAAGGCAGAGGCAATGGTAGTACAACCATACATGCCAACAGACCCGATTCAGCCAGGAAACGTCCAATGTTTTTAAGCTCAAATGGGCTTTATTTGATCTGTCTCCTGTCTACAATCTCCTCTTTTTCAATGTAACTCAAAGGGGAAAATCAATACCCCAGTTTTTTTTCAAAATCTCCCTCTAACCAAGTTCAAAATGTTCGCAAGTATGGTACATTGGATCATGGAAGGAAATGGGGTAGGGACATGGACTTGGATAACAGAGGACAGGAGGGACATGGAGAGGTGCACCAAACTGACCCTGCAGGGCAGGCATCAGGGTTTGCAGCAGCACAATACACCACACAGGGCATGCGGGACAGGAGTGCAGCACAACAATCCATAGAAAGCAAGAGGGAGGGGACAGGACCATGCACATGGACAACAGAGAACAGAGGGGCAAGAGGCAATGGTAGCTAGCTGACCATAATGGACAGCCAGGAGAGAAAGCTGCAGCATAACAGACCATAAAGGGCAGGAGGGACGGACCAGGGGCATTACAATGGAACAGACAAGCCAGGAGGGAGGGAGTAGGGGTCTGCACATGTAAACAGAGGGCTGGGGGCAAGGGGGCAGGGCAGGAGCAGCAAGATAGCCATGGAGGTCAGGCAGGATGGGCACTAGAAGTAAGACACACCATGAAGAGCAACAGTGAGAGTGTGATGGCATACACACAGACCATGGAGGGAAGGTGGGAGGTGGTCAGGGGCAGCTAACTGACCACACAGGGAAGGTGGGAGGGGCCATGGCAGCACAGAAGACCATGCATGGCAAGTGGGAGGGTTAGTGGCAGCACAATGGCTATGATGGGCAAGAAGGAGGGTGCAGGGGCATGCACAAAGGACGATGGAGGATAGAAGGGAGGGTCAGGACTTGTGCACAGACAAGAAAGTTCAGGGGAAGGGGCCTCACAACAGACCGCACGGGGCAGGCAGGATGAGCAGTTGCAGCACAACAGACCAGGGAGGGCAGTAGGGTGTGGCCGTACAATGGACCATGTAGGACAGGAGGAAGAGGATAGGGGCATGGCATGTGGACAGGCAGGGTGGAGGTGGCAGGGACAGGTTACAGTCATCTGACAATGCTAGGCAGGTGGGAGGGGAGTGGCAGCTCAACAGAACACTCAGAGTAGATAGGAGTGGCAGGTCCATGGAACATGGTGGGCAAAAAGGATGGAACAGGGGCATGCACAAAGACATCGGAGGGCAGGGGGAAGGAGAATAGGGGCAGCAAGCTAAGCACAGAATTTTAGCAGGAGGTCAATGATGGGGCATAGAATTGGGCAATGGAGGGCAGGAGGAGTGGACTGGTACATCATACTAAATTGAGGGCAGTGGCAGCACATCAGACCATGCATGGCAGGAGGGAGGAGGCTAGTCCATGAATTCACACAACAGAGGATAGGGAGGAGGGGGATGGGGCAGCAAGCTAACTGTTCAGAGAAGGCGGGTATTAGGAACTTTATTGTTTTTAAAACGTGTGTCTGTGCAAACTACTTAAAATATAAACAAGTATGCAGCATAATCTCACTTTTATTCAGGAAGAAGAGGACGTTTGTGACTGTGACTCCGGGCTCACTTGGCAGAAACACCCCCTGATCCTCCACCCCCTATCGCAAAATGTAATGCCTGTGAAAAGGGTAGGTGAACACAGTGTTATATAGAACATAGTCCTGAGAGCACGATTGAAAATGAAAACTAGATAAAGTGTATGGTATAAACTATGCACCAAAAAAGTGTGATATAAGATGAACCGGGCGTGAAATATAATATGCAATACATTGTGTGCAATGACAGATTCATTGGAGAGCGCGAGATAGCACAGGCTCTAGCGCGTGCTATGCGCCTTGGAGTGTAATATGCACAGGGCAGTGTTGTGTAACCTAACTAGTCTCTAAAGTTGTAATATAAAATATGTGCTGGGGAGTGTAACGTTGCATATGCACTGTGACAAAGATATGGATCCCAGATTGTAATATGTATGGCATAGCACTGTGCGTTATAACATAGGCATCGAGGAAGACACGTTAGATGGGGCAATATAACCCGTGCGAAGACAAGTGTGGCATGACATATTCACGGGGTGGTGTTACAGTGCACATGGGCTAGAGAGTGTCATAGCATATGCACTAGCTAGTGGAATACAACACAGAGGTGTGAGGCACTCAGCAGGCAATGGTGGGTGTAACACAGCATTGGGCTCTGCCAGGAGCGCGCTGTGACTCTCAAGTGATGTTCGTCCCCTTTCCAGAGAGTAAAATAAAAAGTATTACACATCTGGCAGTGGATGTGTGTTTTATTAACCGTGAGGGGGGTTTCTTGCATAGTTTTGGTCGAATTTTTGTCAAATCCCCTTTGAATGGCTTGGTGTGCATGTGTATTAAATGTGCCCGTCAATAGCAACCCATGTTTGTATAAATAAACGACAAGGGTGTCTACTGGGATTAGGCACGGTAGGGCATCAGACATGTCAGAGCTTCACTAGTGGTGTAAATACATTCCACGTGGATTCATTGTATGCATAGTCGCCTTTTAATGAATATCACGCAACTCGTCATGGTGATAAGTACGTACAGTTTGTCCAGCATGTCCTAGGTGTGTCTATAAATATATATTTTTTTAAAATAATAAAAAAACAGTGGCCGGCCCTGGGGATTGGGGTCAAAAAATATAATTAGGAGACAGGCCCTGGGGGATGGGGTCATCAGGGCCAATAAATTAGAATAAGAAGGGGAACCACACAGCCCTCCTTCTTAAAAAATTAAAATAAATAAAAGACTGGCATCGTGCTGGAGGCCACGCCCCCTCCTTGCAGCACTCTGCAAACGCGCCCCCTGGCGAGTTGTAAGTTGGGGAATTAATTCCTCTTCAATACTGAGGGTCCCTGAGGGCCAACTAGCCCAACGGACATCTCCAGTATGCGCCAGGGAGCTGCGCTGCAGACAGGTGTTCTGAGGCCAAGCCCCTTTTTACACCTCTCTGCAACGCAGCTCTGTGGCGCTTACTGGAGGTACCTAGTGGTCTAGTTTGACCCTAGGGACCCTTAGGATTCAAGGGGACTTAATCTCTCAACTTAGAACAGCCACAGGGCGCGTTTGCACAGTGGTGAAGAAGGGGACGGGGCCTGAGGTGACGTGTGCAAACACGCACTATGGCACGTTTTAAATTGGGGATATAATTTCCCTTCAATACTGAGGGCACCTGGGGGCTAACTAGCCCACCAAGTGCTTCCAGTAAGCGCCACTGAGCTGCATTGCAGAGAGGTGGTCCAGGCCGTGCCACTTTTTACACCTCTCTGCAACGCAGCTCTGTGGCACTTACTGGAGGTACCTAGTGGGCTAGTTGGACCCTAGGGACCCTCAGGATTCAAATGAACTTAATCTCCCAACTAAAAACGGACACAGGGCGTGTTTACACAGTGGTGAAGGGAGGGGACGGGCCTGAGTTAACGTGTGCAAAAACGCCCTGTGGCCTGTTTTAAGAGGTAGTTTTAATCCCCCTGCCCTATTATATACGAGGGGCTTACAGAGGAGGTCATGCTAATCACAGGGGGACCCCAACGCATAATGTTCCCTAGTATATGTAGGTGTTTTCACTGTATTCTAAGTGTCTTTTAACATAGCACTGGCTCTAGGACTGGTTAGTCAGACTCAGTTACCACCAGTATCCGTCTGAAAAAGTTGAGGGTGCAGGATGATTTTGCAACAAGGCTTTTTTCTGCTCTTCTTTTTGTTCTTTCTGCACGTTATCCTTCTTCCTGCACTTTTCTTCGTCTTTGAGGACTTCTGTTGCTTCTTTCTGCACTTCTTTTTTTTCTTTCTGTACATTTTTTCTTCTTTCTTCACATGTCCTATCTCTGTAGGCATAGTTAGAAATTAGCATTTAAAAAACCTTTGAAATTCACAGAAAAAACCATAGGTTTCAGGCACGTTATAGTTAGGAATTAGCATTTAAAAAACCTCAGAAATTCACTGAAAAAAACATAGGTTTCAGGGGTGTTATAGTTAGCTGGACTTTTCACTCGTACAAAACCATTGAAATTCCCCCGTTATAGTTAGTTCAGCTAACTATAACTCGCGCCTTGGCCGGCCCCCTGGAAGCTCCGCAGTCACTGGACCCCCGGCGCAAATCTGAGCCCCTCGGCCCCGATCCCGCCTCACACCACGGATGGTCGCCAGATGAGCCGGGGGAGAGACGCCCGGACACCTCCTTCACCTTTCACCTGACGGGCTGGAGTTATAGGGCAAGCCCCGGTGTGGCGGGTCGCCTGCTTCGCTCTGTGGCCCGCGCTGTGGAAGGCTGCGGACCCCCTTCTTCTATTGCCTAGTCGGCTGCAAAGAGAGTCCGAGGGAGGGGAAGCGACTGTTGGCTTTCACCTGTTGCGGCGCAGACCTGCGTGGAATTGCCTCCTTGTTACGACCCCCCCCCTGGCCACTGTACCGTTCAGCGGTAAAACATGGCGTTGATTGCCTGCTCGCTGCTGGGGGGCAATGCTCCGGTCTCGCCCGCTGCCCGCTTCGCCCTCCCTCTACCAGACTCCAGCTCCACAGTGCCGTCCCGGATTGCTGCCGATGTGGGGGCGCAGCTTCCACTGACATGCGACTCCGTTCTGGCTGCCCTGCGGGACCTTCGTCTGCAATTGTGTGTTGGCTTGCAAACGCTGAGTGAGCGGTTCGACTCCATACTGTCGGCTGCGGGTCGTGAGCGCCCCGTTTGTTCTCAACAAGACGTGGGTCTGCCAGTGCTTCTGTCCTCTTGCGGGGACGCAACGACTGTGTATAACCGTGCTACACTGGTGTCTGCATCTGGCTTTCCCGGCACCCAGGATCAATCGATCTCCTGCTCAATTGTGGACACTTTGTTTCCCCGTTCATTGCTGCCTGCTTTGTTGTTGCCTGCCTCACCGCGTCCGCAAGAGTATCCAGCGGAGCGACACCTGACGTCCTCGAGGAACCGTTCACGGTGGCCTACGGCTTCTTTTATGTGGAACTCCTGTACTTTACAGGCCAGGTCTGGATTTTATATGGTGCACAAGGGGACCTCAAACAAGGATCGGCGGCCATTTTGTGACTCTACTTCTCCATCTTCTCCCAAGCGGCCATATTGTCTTTGTCTGCACGGGCTGCGGGGCCTTCATGTGGGGGCTAGTCTAATCTTACGCCCGCGATCGGGCCAGGGCTAGATTGATTTCTATCACCATGGTGTCACGGATGGGCTGGACTGGGACTGGAACTGTCTGCATATGTTGTGCGCACTCGTCGCGATTTGTCTGCCTTCATTTATTTTGTTGGGACACGTTATCTTCACACGACCGCCTTTGGGTGTAGTGGGTTCTTAGTGTGTGGAGACGTAGTTGGCCGGTGGTTTCGGGCGCTTCGAGGTTACGTGGGCTCCTCCTCGCTTTCTTCTTTGTTTTCTTATTTTCTTTACTCTATTCCTACTTTCTCTCTTGTCTATATTTCGGGTTCATTGGGCGACAGGCACTATGCCGGGGGGGGGGCAGGCCGTAGCCTCCGCATTGGTGTAGGGTGGGGGGGTAAATTACCTTTTCTTTTTAGTTCTATGGGCCTCTTTCTTCTATGTCTCTGCGCTATACTTGTTTCCGATTCGGGGTCCGGGTGTGGGGTGGATTGAGTGAGGGCGGCTTTGGAGGGGTGCGTATTTACTCATGTGACTATCCTGTTATATAACTGCATCGCCTCACTGTCTGAGATTTTCTATGGCCGTTTTAATGATGCTGCTGCTCTCCCGTGTGATGAAGCCATCTTGCGGACTCGAATCTCCTTGGTTCTATCCTCTACTGACTTTTTCCTCGATAAAATCATTTTGAAAACCTTAAAATTAACCTTTACTTCTCCTTCCCCTGGTGTCAAGGATTTCTCCAGTGTATAACTCTTGAATCGTTGCTGATCTTGACCATTGACGCACAGGGGTTGTAATGTGTGTCTCAGTGCTTAACCGTTTTGTGGCCGGCCTGATGGTTGTAGGCCCGTATTTGTCCTTTTCATATGCACAAATAAAGGTTTTTAAAAAAAAAAAAAAAAAAAAAAAATATATAAATTCACTGAAAAAAACATAGGTTTCAGGGGTGTTATAGTTAGCTGGACTTTTCACTTGTGCAAGACCATTGAAATTCCACCGTTATAGTTAGTTCAGCTAACTATAACTCGCGCGCCCGCAATGCACTGCTGATGACGTCACATATTACATCACTCATGACATGGTCAGTGACATCACTCATGACATCACTGATGACATCTCAAATGACATCACTGATGACATCATCCTTGTGATAGAGTGACAGACCTCCTCTCACTCTAATATAACCTTTGATACACACATTCAAAAATAGAGACTAAAATTTTCAAAACAATGGACATACCAATACCAGTTACAACAACCTCTTCAGTAATTCTAAGATCCACATACACATCCACTCAATCACCAACAGTCCTATACAGTCACTCATACATGTACCCACTCATCATATGTACTCATACACCTATACATCCTGTTACACAATGCCACTCATCCATAGAGTTACTCACACACATAGTCACTCATGCTAATAAAGAATCAAACATACATTTACTTGCATATACAGTTATACACACACCACCACACTTACTTCTACGAAAACTTACACATACTTAGTCTTTTAAACAATCACTTATAGAAACACATACTTATTCATACAGGAACTCTTTCAATCTCTCACTCTCACATATACTCACTTATATACACCAATAGTCACATATACTAGTTTAAAACATATGTAGTTACTCATAAAGACACTATTGAGACAGTCATTTACTCACTAACACACCCATACACACAGTCATCCACCCATACAGTCCTGCACACATGCTGTCTTCAACACATACAAACAGTGAGTCACTCATTCATGCACCTATGCACTACGTAATACCCCCCACCAAACCATGCAGACACTCGGACTGATAATCAAAAAACCAACTAATAACCTATATAGACACCCATGTAGCTACTCACCAACCCATGCAGCCACTTATACACAAAGTGAGAGACTGATACAGATATTTACATATTTAAACATTACTCACTAAGCCATGTATTCACTATGATACACTTAATCAGTCAGTTACACAATCAATTTTTCAAAAAGAAATCATCCATTTAGACACTTATATACCCATTTATTCTTCCATCGACCTTGAGATATACATATATAAAACATATTTAATTTTCAGAAAAACACACATTCACTGGATGATGTCATCAGTGATGTCATCAGTGATGTCATTTGAGATGTCATCAGTGATGTCATGAGTGATGTCACTGACCATGTCATGAGTGATGTAATATGTGACGTCATCAGCAGTGCATTGCGGGCGCGCAAGTTATAGTTAGCTGAACTAACTATAACAGGGGAATTTCAATGGTTTTGCACAAGTGAAAAGTCCAGCTAACTATAACACCCCTGAAACCTATGGTTTTTTCAGTGAATATATATATATATATATATATATATATATATATATATATATATATATATATATATTATCTACTGGCGGTCGCCAGTAGAAAGTTATAGTTAGGACCGTGTTTCCATAGGAAATCTCAAAATTCTATTTTGAATATCTTTGGCGCCGGTTGACGAATCTTTGCGAAATTTTCAAAACTAATGGGGCGCTCCGCTCAGCTCCTACCCTGAAAGTCTCGGGGTGATTTGTCAAGTGGGGGCCGAGAAAAAAGGGGGGTCCCAAAACGCGTTTTCCCCATGCATTTTTCCATAGGACCTTTAGTCGAAGGTACAGCCCGAACGGCTGAACAGAATTACTTGAAATTTGGCAGAGAGGTAGTCCTCAGGTCAGGGAAGTGCCTTTTGCAGGTCTGGTGTCAATCTGTTCAGTATTTCCTGAGAAAATAGCATTTAAAAGCATATAAATATCTATACGCGCGCACCGTGCACGCACGGTGCGAACACGTGTGCGCACAGTGCCGTGCGCGAGCGAAATTCTGATTGGTTGTTAGATGTCAGTCAACATTCGAATCAGTCGAAATCAGGAAGTGTCAGATGCCATTTTGTCTCTCGCACTGAAAAGGAAAGGGGGAAAAAAGGTGGAAAACGTGAAAAGGGGTAGGGAAGAGAGTTCCTGACCCCCTAGCCTTTGTCAGGGGGTCACAGAAGGACCCCCATGGGTGAAATAAACATGTTATTTTTTTTTATAAAAATCGCGGGGTGCGCGCACGGTGCGCGCACGGTGCGCGCATGAAGCGCGAAGCGTACTGTGCGACCAAAGCGCGTGCACGGTGCGCGAATTTCACCATGCGCGCACTGTGCGCGCACAGTGAAAAACCTTAAAAAATATATATATATTAATAAATACATAACTTAGCATTTAAAAAACCGTACAAATTCACTTAAAAAACCATAGGTTTCACACACGTTATAGTTAGGAATTAGCATTTAAAAAACCTTGCAAATTCATTTAAAAAACCATAGGTTTCACACAGGTTATAGTTAGGTGGACATTTCACTCGTAAAAAACCAATGAAATTCCCCCGTTATAGTTAGTTCAGATAACTATAACTCGCGCGCCCGCAATCCACTGCTCATGAGGTCACATATTACATCACTCATGACATGGTCAGTGGCATCACTCATGACATCACTGATGACATCATCCTTGTGATAGAGTAGCGGTCGCGCGAGTTATAGTTATCTGAACTAACTATAACGGGGGAATTTCATTGGTCTTTTGCGAGTGAAATGTCCACCTAACCTGTGTGAAACCTATGGTTTTTTAAGTGAAAAAAAAAATATATATATATATATATATATATATATATATATATATATATATATATATATATATTACCTACTGGCGGTCGCCAGTAGGTAGTTATAGTTAGGACCACGTTTCCATAGGAAATCCGCAACATTCTATTTTGAATAACTTTGGCGCCGGTCGACGAATCCTCGCGAATTTTTCAAAATAGGTGGGGCGCTACGCTCCGCTCCTACCCTGAAAGTCTCGGGGGGATTCGTCAAGCGGGGGCTGAGATAAAAGGGGGGTCCCAAAACGCGTTTTTCCCATGCAGTTTTCCATAGGACCTTTAGACAGGGCTACAGCCCGAACGGCTGAACAGAATTACTAGAAATTTGGCAGAGAGGTAGTCCTCAGGTCAAGGAAGTGCCTTTTGTAGGTTTGGTGTAAATCTGTTCAGTAGATTCTAAGAAAATAGCCTTTAAATCAATATATATATCTGAGCCAGCTTACGGTGCGCTTACGGTACGCTTACCGTACGCGTACGGTGGCGTGCGCGAGCGCGATTCTGATTGGCTCTTAGATCTAAGTAAACATTCGAATCGGCCGAAACCAGGAAGCGGCGGCCGCCATTTTCTCTCTCGCACTGAGAGTGATTTTTAAAATATAAAGCCCAAAAACATGTAAAGGGGCTGTTTAGACAGCTCCCACACACATAGCCATGTTGAGGGAATCCCCAAAGATCCCCCAAGGCCAAAAACGGAATGTTTATTTTTTCGGTAATTTCGCCGATTACGCTTACCGTACGCGTACGGTAAAAAATAAAAAAAAATAAAAAATGATCCACACTCTCTCCACCCCGTGTGCAATTGGTGCCCGAAGGGCACCAATTGTGCATGCCTTATTACACCTGAGATAAAAACTAAAATATTAAAAAAAATAATAATACAAAAAAAAATTATCCACACTCTCTCCACCCCGTGCTCAAATGGTGCCCGAAGGGCACCATTTGAGCATGGCTTATAAAATATACGAAAAATTAAAATATTACCTTTCAAAACGAAGTGCATCATATGTCCTCCATGTGCGCACGGTGCGCGAAGCGCATCGTGCGTACATGGCCCATCTAGCATAACGTGGGCACGCGGTGCGTGTAGCGCACCGCGTGCCCACCGTGCGTGCACGGCACTAACTGCGTAAAGTGGGCGCGCGGTGCGCGAAGCGCACCGCGTGCTCACTGTGCGCGCACGGTGCGCGAAGCGCACCGTGCGCGCACGGAACGAACTGCGTTAAGTGGGCGCGCACGCCACGAATGGCGTAAAGTAACTTAGCATTTAAAAAACCGTACAAATTCACTGAAAAAACCATAGGTTTCACACACGTTATAGTTAGGAATTAGCATTTAAAAAACCTTGCAAATTCACTGAAAAAACCATAGGTTTCACACATGTTATAGTTAGCGGAAATTTTACTGATAAAAAACCAATGAAATTCCCCCGTTATAGTTAGTGCAGGTAACTATAACTCACGCGACCGCAATCTTCTGCTGATGACATATGTGTCTTTATGAAAAAAAAATATTTGTAATATATGTATAGCTAAAAATGTATGGAAGAAGACATGGGCAAATAAGTGTCTAAATTCAGTATTAGCATCAGCAGAGGATTGCGGTCGCGTGAGTTATAGTTGCCTGCACTAACTATAACGGGGGAATTTCATTGGTTTTTTATCAGTAAAATTTCCGCTAACTATAACATGTGTGAAACCTATGGTTTTTTCAGTGAATATATATATATATATATATATATTACCTGTTTCCATAGGAAAACCGCAACATTCTATTTGGAATAACTTTGGCGCCGGTCGACGAATCCTCGTGAAATTTTCAAAACTAATGGGGCACTACGCTCCGCTCCTACCCTGAAAGTCTCGGGGGGATTCGTCAAGCGGGGGCTGAGAAAAAAGGGGGGTCCCAAAACGCGTTTTCCCTATGCATTTTTCCATAGGACCTTTAGACACAGCTACAGCCCGAACGGCTGAACAGAGTTACTTGAAATTTGGCAGAGAGGTAGTCTACAGGTCAAGGAAGTGCCTTTTGTAGGTCTGGTGTAAATCTGTTCAGTAGTTCCTGAGAAAATAGCATTTAAATCAATAAATATATCTGTGGCAGCTTACCGTGCGCTTACCGTGCGCTTACGGTAAGCTTACCGTACGCGTACGGTGCCATGCGCGAGCTCAAATCTGATTGGTTGTCACATGACTGTAAACATTCGAATCGGACGAAATCAGGAAGTGTCGGCCGCCATTTCGTGTGTTTCACACAGAAAAAAAAAGGGAGATAACTTGAAAAGGGGGCAAGGAAGAGAGTTACAGACCCCCTAACATTTGAAAGGGGGTCAAAGAAGGACAGAAAAGTACAAAAAAAACATTTATTAATTTAAAAAAAAAAATCGCGGGTACGCGTACGGTAAGCTTACCGTACGCGTACGGTAGAAAAAAAATAAAAAAAGAAATAAAATTCAGATTTAAGTGTTTAGATATTAGGGGGCTCTAAAAAGAGCCGTTGTGTTTATGAAGTGATTTTTTAGTGGTACCTACAAGTAAGTACCGATGCAGAGTCTAAGGTTCAAGAGGAAGACTCTGTTCCCTTCATCAGTGAAGTGTACACCATCTCCTCTATAAATGTCTTGCATGTCGTAACGCAAGTTGTTGTGGTAAATGGAACCCATACCATAGTCTCGGAGGAAAGCAGAAACAGATTTGTTGACGTGCTTTCTTGCTTTGTCAATCTGCGGACAAAAATGATTGGACCAGTTCCATTTTTGCCTTTGGCATATGTTAGAATACGCAAAGGCAGTTTTAGGGAAAAGTGAAAACAGTTGTGCAAAGGTCTCCTTCATAAGCATTTCCAGACCTACCCCAGTCAAAGTGCCTAGGTCATTGCCACCACAGTGCACTATTATGAGGTCAGGGTGTTGGATTTGCATGAAGGATTTCACCAATGGCATCAATTGGTGCCACTTTAACCCTCTCTGACCAATCCATTTAATGTCTACATTTGGCAAAGCAAGGTCTCTCACCATACCTGTTTTCTCTGCATACTTTTCACTCCAGAAGACATAGCTGTGCCCTACAATCCACACTGTGAACATCTTCAAAGGAGATCTGGATGCACTCAGGAGGTGTATTTCAGTAGAATGGGAAAAAGAAATGAAACACAGTTTGGAAATGGAGGCATACATATTTTTTTAAAATAAAAAGAACTCATTGGCTGTTTCATACCATTCTACACTAAAAACTAGGCTGTATGTGTCAATTTATAGAAGCATGTTTTGTATTGGTACAGAAAAATGTGTTACCAAAGAACAGTACTATGGATTTGCTGTTAGGTTTGAAAAGTCAAGCACTCTTGCTCTTTGGAAATGAAACATTGTGTGGTGAACTTCTGACCTAACTCTACACAGCAGTGTTCCATGAGCTGTTGCTATGGTAGCAGGCAGAAGTCAAGTTGGGGGAAGGGTACTAGGCAGAAGTCAAGTTGGGGGAAGGGTACTTTTGGAAAAGGGTTGGTTTTCAACCTATAGAAATGTGTGATTACATTTGAAAAAAAGGGGGAAGCACTGAGATTTGAAATTTACATGTATATGTGTGGAAAAAGAGAGGGAAACATTGCCATTATCTGGTTCTGCTGAGAGGAGAGAGGTGTACAGAACAGAGATCCTGGCTCTGATAATCTGCTGTTTGAGTGCCACATTTCTTTCACAACTAACTAATTTTAAAGGTGAGTTATGAGTTTGAGAGGGGATGTATATGGTAAATTAAGAAATGAATAATAGAATTGGAATTCCTTTTGTTGAAGTTGTGTTTATCATTTTGTGTTTTGGGAGAAATTTAAATGTAAGGAACATGTAAAATAATATGGACTATGTTTTCACCATAAATTAAGGTGTACTGGTATAAATGAGGAATACTTTTAGGGTTTGAGGTTGCAGTCAGTAATGCAAATACATTCAGCATCACTAAGGCTGGTTGCCCTTGCTGGTGTGTAGTCAGTCACCCAGGTTACACATGTTGCTGGTCTCAAAAAGCTGTTTGGATATGTGCTGTTTTCAGAATCTGAAAAGTGGATTCAAAATGTGTCAGACTGTAAAAGTACTTATCACTTGCCAAAAAAAGAGTAGTAAGTGTGCTTTCCAATTGGCAAAGAAATTTCGTTTTCTGACTAATATCAAACCATGACTCTGTGTGCAAAGAGGAATTATAGACAGAGATTTATTGCGTATTACTCTGGTAATTTTACATTTGCATTAGTAGGAAAGGGGGAGCTATTTTTTCTGCAGAAGCAGACTCTTAGCACACACCCAGCTGCTTATCCTGTAGAATCATGCATAGTATTCACAACCGAGTGGGGTTTGAGGTTGCAGTGAGTAATGCAAATACATTGAGCATCACTAAGGCTGGTTGCCCTTGCTGGAGTGTAGTCAGTCACCCAGGTTACACATGTTGCTGGTCTCAAAAAGCTGTTTGGACATGTGCTGTTTTCAGAATCTGAAAAGTGGATTCAAAATGTGTCAGACTGTAAAAGTACTTATCACTTGCCAAAAAAAGAGTAGTAAGTGTGCTTTCCAATTGGCAAAGAAATTTCGTTTTCTGACTAATATCAAACCATGACTCTGTGTGCAAAGAGGAATTATACACAGAGATTTATTGCGTATTACTCTGGTAATTTTTCTGCTTATCCTGTAGAATCATGCATAGTATTCACAACCGAGTGGGGTTTGAGGTTGCAGTCAGTAATGCAAATACATTCAGCATCACTAAGGCTGGTTGCCCTTGCTGGAGTGTAGTCAGTCACCCAGGTCACACATGTTGCTGGTCTCAAAAAGCTGTTTGGACATGTGCTGTTTTCAGAATCTGAAAAGTGGATTCAAAATGTGTCAGACTGTAAAAGTACTTATCACTTTCCAAAAAAAGAGTAGTAAGTGTGCTTTCAAATTGGCAAAGAAATTTCGTTTTCTGCCTAATTTCAAACCATGACTCTGTGTGCAAAGAGGAATTATAGACAGAGATTTATTGCGTATTACTCTGGTAATTTTACATTTGCATTAGTAGGAAAGGGGGAGCTATTTTTTCTGCAGAAGCAGACTCTTAGCACACACCCAGCTGCTTATCCTGTAGAATCATGCATAGTATTCACAACCGAGTGGGGTTTGAGGTTGCAGTCAGTAATGCAAATACATTCAGCATCACTAAGGCTGGTTGCCCTTGCTGGAGTGTAGTCAGTCACCCAGGTTACACATGTTGCTGGTCTCAAAAAGCTGTTTGGACATGTGCTGTTTTCAGAATCTGAAAAGTGGATTCAAAATGTGTCAGACTGTAAAAGTACTTATCACTTGCCAAAAAAAGAGTAGTAAGTGTGCTTTCCAATTGGCAAAGAAATTTCGTTTTCTGCCTAATTTCAAACCATGACTGTGTGCAAAGAGGAATTATAGACAGAGATTTATTGCGTATTACTCTGGTAATTTTACATTTGCATTAGTAGGAAAGGGGGAGCTATTTTTTCTGCAGAAGCAGACTCTTAGCACACACCCAGCTGCTTATCCTGTAGAATCATGCATAGTATTCACAACCGAGTGGGGTTTGAGGTTGCAGTCAGTAATGCAAATACATTCAGCATCACTAAGGCTGGTTGCCCTTGCTGGAGTGTAGTCAGTCACCCAGGTTACACATGTTGCTGGTCTCAAAAAGCTGTTTGGACATGTGCTGTTTTCAGAATCTGAAAAGTGGATTCAAAATGTGTCAGACTGAAAAAGTACTTATCACTTGCCAAAAAAAGAGTAGTAAGTGTGCTTTCCAATTGGCAAAGAAATTTCGTTTTCTGACTAATATCAAACGATGACTCTGTGTGCAAAGAGGAATTATAGACAGAGATTTATTGCGTATTACTCTGGTAATTTTTCTGCTTATCCTGTAGAATCATGCATAGTATTCACAACCGAGTGGGGTTTGAGGTTGCAGTCAGTAATGCAAATACATTCAGCATCACTAAGGCTGGTTGCCCTTGCTGGAGTGTAGTCAGTCACCCAGGTCACACATGTTGCTGGTCTCAAAAAGCTGTTTGGACATGTGCTGTTTTCAGAATCTGAAAAGTGGATTCAAAATGTGTCAGACTGTAAAAGTACTTATCACTTGCCAAAAAAAGAGTAGTAAGTGTGCTTTCAAATTGGCAAAGAAATTTCGTTTTCTGCCTAATTTCAAACCATGACTCTGTGTGCAAAGAGGAATTATAGACAGAGATTTATTGCGTATTACTCTGGTAATTTTACATTTGCATTAGTAGGAAAGGGGGAGCTATTTTTTCTGCAGAAGCAGACTCTTAGCACACACCCAGCTGCTTATCCTGTAGAATCATGCATAGTATTCACAACCGAGTGGGGTTTGAGGTTGCAGTCAGTAATGCAAATACATTCAGCATCACTAAGGCTGGTTGCCCTTGCTGGAGTGTAGTCAGTCACCCAGGTTACACATGTTGCTGGTCTCAAAAAGCTGTTTGGACATGTGCTGTTTTCAGAATCTGAAAAGTGGATTCAAAATGTGTCAGACTGTAAAAGTACTTATCACTTGCCAAAAAAAGAGTAGTAAGTGTGCTTTCCAATTGGCAAAGAAATTTCGTTTTCTGCCTAATTTCAAACCATGACTCTGTGTGCAAAGAGGAATTATAGACAGAGATTTATTGCGTATTACTCTGGTAATTTTACATTTGCATTAGTAGGAAAGGGGGAGCTATTTTTTCTGCAGAAGCAGACTCTTAGCACACACCCAGCTGCTTATCCTGTAGAATCATGCATAGTATTCACAACCGAGTGGGGTTTGAGGTTGCAGTCAGTAATGAAAATACATTCAGCATCACTAAGGCTGGTTGCCCTTGCTGGAGTGTAGTCAGTCACCCAGGTTACACATGTTGCTGGTCTCAAAAAGCTGTTTGGACATGTGCTGTTTTCAGAATCTGAAAAGTGGATTCAAAATGTGTCAGACTGTAAAAGTACTTATCACTTGCCAAAAAAAGAGTAGTAAGTGTGCTTTCCAATTGGCAAAGAAATTTCGTTTTCTGACTAATATCAAACCATGACTCTGTGTGCAAAGAGGAATTATAGACAGAGATTTATTGCGTATTACTCTGGTAATTTTTCTGCTTATCCTGTAGAATCATGCATAGTATTCACAACCGAGTGGGGTTTGAGGTTGCAGTCAGTAATGCAAATACATTCAGCATCACTAAGGCTGGTTGCCCTTGCTGGAGTGTAGTCAGTCACCCAGGTCACACATGTTGCTGGTCTCAAAAAGCTGTTTGGACATGTGCTGTTTTCAGAATCTGAAAAGTGGATTCAAAATGTGTCAGACTGTAAAAGTACTTATCACTTGCCAAAAAAAGAGTAGTAAGTGTGCTTTCAAATTGGCAAAGAAATTTCGTTTTCTGCCTAATTTCAAACCATGACTCTGTGTGCAAAGAGGAATTATAGACAGAGATTTATTGCGTATTACTCTGGTAATTTTACATTTGCATTAGTAGGAAAGGGGGAGCTATTTTTTCTGCAGAAGCAGACTCTTAGCACACACCCAGCTGCTTATCCTGTAGAATCATGCATAGTATTCACAACCGAGTGGGGTTTGAGGTTGCAGTCAGTAATGCAAATACATTCAGCATCACTAAGGCTGGTTGCCCTTGCTGGAGTGTAGTCAGTCACCCAGGTTACACATGTTGCTGGTCTCAAAAAGCTGTTTGGACATGTGCTGTTTTCAGAATCTGAAAAGTGGATTCAAAATGTGTCAGACTGTAAAAGTACTTATCACTTGCCAAAAAAAGAGTAGTAAGTGTGCTTTCCAATTGGCAAAGAAATTTCGTTTTCTGCCTAATTTCAAACCATGACTCTGTGTGCACACAGGAATTGTTTTTAGATATTTAATTTGTGATGGTGTTATTGTGATTTTCACTTGTAGGAAAGGGGTACATAGTATTTTAAGATTTGAAAAGATCATAAAAAATGTAGTAATATATTTAAATAAAATAAAGGAATTTTTTTTTAGTTTTTTTCAGATATTGCTGAAGAGCAGTGAACAAAATTTAAGATGCCTACAAAATCCAGACTAAGGAAAAACCACAAAAAAAATCTATATTTGAAGACAACTGGAGGACCTAAGTTAGTTGGAGATGCTCATGTTGGGAAAAAGAGAAAGTCTTCTGGTAAGCAGACAAAAGATTTTTTAAACAATATCTTAAAAAAAAGGAAAAATGTACAAAATGTCTGTACTGGAAAGAATGTTTTAAATAGAAAACAACAGGAAAAAATTGAGCATTTAGTTAATGCAAATATACCTTCAGAAACAATAAAGATTAACTTAAAAAGAAAAACAGCGTTTAAAGAGATTCGTAGAAAAATGTTTCAGAGAAGAGTTATGTCCAATTTGATAAAGGATGTGAAGAAATATAAGAAAAAAGCTAAATTTTATAAGAGAAAAAAAGAAATTGAAGCCATTGCAGCAAAGGCTTTAGAATTAAAAAGGAAACTATTCATTTTAATTTTGAACAGGATGCGTACATTAGATAAAATGGTCAATGTACTGAAATCACAAAGCAAAAGGAAAAGACTAGTGAAAAGAACAAACTTTTGTAAAGTGTTTTTAGGAGAATGGATGCATAGTTTAAGTAGTGAACCTTTTTTTAATGAAGAGAGTTATTTTCAAAGTAATAGTTTGCTGCATGCAGTTGACACCAGAGGTCGTGCTTATGAAGTGAAAAATGGTTGTATAATGGAGAAGGAGAAAATGGTTCCAAGAGATGAGGAACAAGTGATGGCGGATGAGGCTATGGGGAGACGTCCTAAAGCCCCAGTGTACACTTGGAATTGTAGTAGTATTTGCATTGTGCGTCAGGAATCTATTGATAAATTTCGTGAGTTTCTAAGAGAATATAGTAAAAAAAGTGTTAAACAGAAGATTAAGGTGCTTCAAAGTCTAGATCCATGCAGAGTGAGAGAGAATACTGGTTTGCAGGGACATTCTCTGGCTTGTCTATCTAGAAAAGTGTGTAAAAGTGTTTTTCATCATTTTAGGATGCTGGCTGTTCATCATACTGAAATGAGAAAGTTTGTGAGACGATTGTATTTTGCTAAAAGTCCAGCAATAAAGTTAGATGAATTGAATAGGGCTCTGTTCCGTGGATCGGTATCAGATGTAGAGAAGGTTACTGATGAAATTCAGTTTTGTTACTTTGGTCCAGAACAAGAAAGTGCAGAAAAGGACACAGTAAATGAGGAAGAAGTGGAAGAGAATGTAGAACCCTCTGTAAGTAAGACATTTAATGATCACATAACAAAATTTGCAATAATCTCTAATGAAAGACCAAATATTACTTGTATTTGTTGCCGCAGAACTCATTATAGAAAACAAACCAGGAATGTTGATCTCTACAGAAAAAGTGAAAATGAAGATAATTATAAGTGGAAGGATTTTGCCACATATATATTTCTTGAAAATTGTTTTGAATTGGGTGAAGATCAGCGTATTTGTAAATACTATTACAACAAGTTAGAAGAAAATAGAATGCCGACCAGAGCTGTACATAATAATTTAGAATTGGATGCTATTCCTGCCGAACTTTCTGAATTAAATACATTTGAGTCTATACTTATTCAATGTGTTCATCCGTTCCAGACCATAGTACGTATGGAGCCCAAAACTGGTAAATTACCTCCTTCAGATTTACTGAGAGGTTTAAAAGGTAGAGTGGTGTATTTGCCCTTGGATTTGAAAAAAAATATGGAAAATATTGATGCAGATACTTTGGAAACTGAACCATTAGTTATTCTGGTTAATGGTGTACCTACAAAGAATAAGAAGATTTGGCAGGAGCTGGTAGATGTACGGAAAGTACAAAGAGCAAATTTGTATTTGAAAAGGAATAACAAATGGTATGAATCAATTTATATAGAAGAAGAAGAAGAAGATTTACAAGAAGACACAGAAACACCAACTGGACAAATTGAAAAAGTGGACAAGTCAAAGGAAGAAGAAATTAATGAACATTTTAGCATACATCCTCTTCATTCAAAAGAAGTTATGGGAGACAATATTGATCTGTTTCAGATGAAGAAAGCAAAAGGAACTCCTGTGAGTGTATGGGAGGAGAGCTTGGAAGCTCGATGTTTTCCCCAGCTGTTTCCTACAGTTAAAGGAGGACGATACGATGAACGTCCAGAACAGATTCCAGCTTCTGAGTATCGAACTACAAGACTATATGCAGAAGATCCAAGATTTCGACAAAGTATTCCTTATTTGTTCCATCTTTTATTTGAAAGCGACTTGTCTGCATTATCATATGCAGTAAATCACATTTTAAAAAGTGGAGTACATTTACAAAATGTATCTGCTAAGGATTTTATGGAGAAAGTGCAGCACCGAGATGATCATTTGGAAACACAACTGATCAATCTGATGGCTTGTCAGCGTGGGACAAATGAATATTGGTACCGACGCCATGGTGAATTAAAATGCATGTTACGGAATTTAGGAACACCAACATGGTTCCTTACCCTAAGCTGTGCTGAGTACGCTTGGGATGATTTACTGGATTTTCTACGAGAGGCAAATTCAAACATTAAAAACATCGAATACAAGACAGCAGGAGAACTGTGCTCATTGGATCCGGTTAATGTTTGCAGATATTTCAATCATAGATTTGAGGCTATGATGTCCTTCATCTGCAATAAAAAAAATCCACCTCTTGGAGAAGTAGTGGATGTCTTTTGGAGAAAAGAGTACCAGGCAAGAGGTGCTCCTCATATTCATATGCTGTTGTGGATCAAGGATGCCCCAAAGTTTGGAACAGATACTGATGAAGCAGTGTTATCTTTCATTGAAGAATATGCAACATGTGCTATACCAAAAAGCACAGAAGAGAAAAAGTTAAAGGAGCAAGTTTTACGTTTCCAAAGTCATCGGTGTGGAAAATACTGTCGACGGAAATACAAGAGCAAAGATAAATACTACACTAAATGTCGATTTGGATTTCCTAGACCTGTTCTTTCAAATGGAAGAGTAAACAGTTTTATGTCATCTGTGAGACATACTATTACAAGAAAATCACCTAAGAATACCTACAACCTTAAAAGAAAAGAAGAATCAAAAAATATAAATGACTACAACCCAGTCATTTTATCCATGTGGAATGCTAACATGGATATACAGTATGTAGCTGACAATTCCATTGCTGTTGCTCGATATGTAACGTCTTACATTACTAAATCAGAAAAAACTGAATTGAAAGAAATGTGGGAAGAGATTTCTCACGAGAAGACTGTCAGTAAGAAGCTGTTCAGTTTCAGTTTAAAGATGTTATCGCATCGAGAAATTGGATGCTACGAATGTTCAGATAGGTTATCTTCTGCAAGTCTCTACTCGAAATCAAGAAGAATAATTTGGGCAAGTTTAGGCCTTGCAGCAATGAGAAATCGGGTACTGAAATCTGTTGGGGAAATTGAATATTTGGCCGAGAATGACCCAGAAAGTACAGATATTTTGAAATCAAACATGTTGGACACATATTATCCCAAGAGAAGTCTTCATCTAGAGAACATGTGTCTCTATGAAGTGCTGCAGAACTACATTTATTCACGGAAAGCCACAGAAGACATCAACAATGGAAAATATAAAGTCATTGGTGAGGAAGGATGTTTGGTGAAGCAAACAAAAGGAAGTTTGATAAATCACAGGAAGCTGAGTTGCGACACTACTGACAAAAAGGAATTTTACTACTTGGCTCTTTTACAGCTGTTTAAACCATGGCGTACAGAGGACGAACTACTGGGAGAATTTCAAAGCTATGAAGATTCCTTTAATGCTTGCAAAGACAGCATAGAATGCAGTACTTTCACAAATTATGTGCAAATGTTAAATGAAGAAATTGAACAGGAAACTACAATTGCAGCTGAAGTAGCTAGAGACAGTTCTCAAGACAGCCAAAGTTCAGGAACACTCAGTCAAGATCCCCTAGGACAACCAATCGTTGAAAATGAAGCTGCAATAGCTATGACTGAAGTGGAAACGGCTATGAATCAAGCTCAAGAAGAATTTATAGACTTACCAAATTTGGAAAGACAACTGAATGAAGAGCAGCAACAAATTTATGAAGAGATCAGAAACAAAATTGATCACGGATTACTACATGAAAAAAAAGAGTGCTCATGCACATCATTTCAACCAATTAGGATGTATGTAAGCGGACAAGCTGGAACTGGAAAAAGTTTCTTAATAAAAGTCATCAGAAGCTACCTACAGCAAAAAACGGATTCAACTTTGTCTTGTGTGGTTACTGCTCCAACTGGGTTAGCAGCATATAACATAAAAGGAATCACCTTACATCGTTTGCTAATGTTACCAGTGGAGCATGAGAACAAAATACAATACCACAAGCTAACTGGAGAAGCATGCTTGGAAGTTTCAAGAGTATTGAAGAAGATGCAAGTTCTCATTATTAATGAGGTGAGCATGGTATCAAACTTAATGCTTGCCTTTGTGCATTTAAGAATGCAGCAAATTCTAAGGACAGACTATGACATGTTATTTGGTGGAAAACATGTCATAGTTTTTGGGGATCTTCTACAGCTTACTCCAGTTAAAGGACAACCAGTGTTTAATACTGTGACACATGAAGACACAAAGAAGTCATTGGGAAGCATTGGTAATGCAAATATTTGGTCCTTCTTTGAGTACAAGGAACTTACTACTAATATGAGGCAAGCAAACAATGAAGAATATGGAAGTATTCTGAAAGATATCAGAATTGGACTACTCACTGAAGCTGGCACGAAAGCATTACAGAGTCGGTTGCTACATAATTTATTTCCAAAGGAAGAAATAGTTGCAGAGAAGATATACAAGAACATTGCAGAAAAGAAAAGTGTCATCTGCTTAATGCCAACTCTACGTGAATGCTCAATATTCAATGAGGAGCTTTTGAAATTGGAAAAGGAAGAGATTAGGAAATTGGAAGCAGTGGACAAAATTCAGCATGAAAGAATTACTATTACATTAACAGGCAAACTGAAAAATAAATTAGATTCACTAGAGAAGAACATTTCAAAAACTGCTGGATTAGAAAAAAATCTATATGTTTGCATGAACTGTAGAGTATTTTTAAGGAGAAATTTGGATGTTGAAAAAGGTTTAGTAAATGGAGCTATGGGAAGAGTTGTGGGTTTTATTAATTATCAGAAAAAAGATGGAATTGAATGTTTTAAAATAAAATTTGATCAGATAGAAGAAGTTATAGACATTTGTCGTTGTACAGTTCGTTTCATGCTTGTGAAAGACTTATATGTACGTAGGAAACAGTTTCCGTTTTCTCTAGCATATGCTGTAACTATTCACAAGTCTCAAGGATTTACTGTAGATTGTGCATTTGTAAACATTGGGCTCAACTGTGTTCAGAGAAGGTATGGCTTATGTAGCTTTGTCACGAGTGAAAACATTATCTAGTTTATTCATGATAGACTTTGATGATTTAAAAGTTAGTGCTGATACAAACTGTGTAAAGGAGTATAATAGATTAAGAAGAACCTATGCTCCAAATTTAGGTCAGTATCCTGTGTTGGAGAAACGTGTAGTTTCTCGAAAAAGGAGAATTGAGAATATCTGTAATGAGGATGTAGAGAGGAGAAAAAAAAGAGGAGTGATGTAATTGCAAGCAAAAAGAAAAAGGAAAATGTTGAAGAAGTTGTAGGTTGTCATTTTGAAAATAGCTCTGGTGTCAACTGCTACGCTAATGTAGTGCTGAATGTTGCATTTTATCTGGAAAGTTTGCAAGAGCAGATAATAGTAAATCAGAGAAAAAGATTCTGTTCTGAGTTTAGTCTCCTTTTTCAAAAGCTGAGTAATGATAAAACTCAAATAGAAAGTGCTACTGAAATTAGAAAACTTTTAGATGTATGTTCAGGACGAACACAGTTTTCTCAAAATGTACAGCAAGACGCACAGGAATTCTTGATGTATTTTCTTCAGGTACTGGAAGAAGAAGGGGTACAAATTGAAAATATGTTTGGTGTCTCTTATAAATGGGAAAATAGTTGTGAAAACTGTTTCAATACATGTGGCTCTAATGTTGATTCTGAAAGGTTTATTTATTTAACATTGCCAGAGAGTAAAACAGTCACTTTTGCTAAATTAGTTAAAGATGCTAATCATAGCATGGAATGCTGTGAGTGTAAATCTGACATGTTTTCAACGTTAATTTTAAAGGAATACGGACAGTATGTAATTTTAATGATGCAACGATGTAGAGCTGATGGTTCAAAATTGGATACTTTAATAAAGAAGTTTATAGGACAGCAATTATCAATTTCAGGAAAAACTTTTGTAACAGTTGCAATAATTTTCCATGAAGGACCTACTGTAACTTCTGGACATTACACAGTTTATCTTAAATGTGAAAAAGGCTGGACACTGTGTAATGATTCCCAATTGATTTTCAAGCAACGTTTGCCTTTTGATTTAGCAAATTCCTATCTAATCTTCCTGAAACCAAAATTTTAGAGAGACTTGGCAAGATCTGTACAAAACAATTTTACCATTTTATTGGATTACCATTGGAATTTTCAAATATAAAGATTTTTCAAATTACCATTTGGCCTAAAGGAAAGGTAACCAATTGTATTGTGGACTTATTTAATTCCTAAAATATCTTTCAGAAACCAAAAATTTGGAGAGAATCGGTAACATCTGTACAATTTAAATTTTGGAATTTTATTGGATTACCATTGGAAATTTATTCAAAAAAGATTTTTAAAATTACCATTTGGCCATAAGGAAAGGTAACCAATTGTATTGTGGACTTATTTAATTATTAATTAATCTTTCGGAAACCAAAATTTTAGAGAGAATCGGTAACATCTGTACAATTTAAATTTTGGAATTTTATTAGATTACCATTGGAAATTTAATCAAAAAAGAATTTTAAAATTACCATTTGGCCTAAAGGAAATGTAACCAGATGTATTGTGGAGTTATTTGAGATATATTATTTTTGTGATTATGCTTCTGTAACAAAATTGTCAGACGGTATTTTAAAGAAATAGTTATTGTTATTAGATGATATTTTTTTAGAATATTTTGCATTTCTATAATGTTATGTTTAAGTAAAAAGAGATTCTGGGCTTTTTTAAAACAATCTTTGAGATTGTTATTTTTTTTTGCCCGCTGTTAAGTGATGAATGCAATTGCTTTCACGATTTATAGTGAGATGCAATATATTCTGAAAACAGCAAAAAAATGGCAAAAAATTGTTTTTGGAATATATGTAAATACGTGTACTGTATTATATAATGATTTATTAAATATTAATACATTTTTCTTTTTTTTCAGATTGTGAAAGAAAATTTTCGAAAAAAACAACCATTTTTACAAGTAATTTCAATTAAATTTTAATTAAAAATTAAATTGTTGGGTGGGTCGGGTAAGTCAGAAATTAGATGGTCCCTTTCTTCCACTTCTCCTCAAACAGATTTTCAGTATTTAGTTATTAATCCCTCAAGGACCTTGTAATGTGGTAATTGTTTTTTAGTGTTTTTTTTTTTAAAAAAAAAAAAAGAAATACGCTTACCGTACGCGTACGGTAAAAATAAAAAATAAAGTTTTTAAGAATTTTTTTTTAAAAGTTGAGAGGTAAGGTTGGCTCTTAAAAGAGCCGTTGTGTTCATGCAGGGACAGAGGAAAGGAAGAATGGGAACATTAGCTGGTAGGACAAATGTGCTGGTCTATTTTGTTGGTAATGAGGGGAAGACTGGTCTCCCTATGAACAATTAGTCCATGGCAAAATGAACACAGCATTGTAACCCTCGCAAACCGATGGTTTGTTTCCACAGGACCAGAAAAAGGTGAATCTGCCCCCACAGAGGAAGGGCTCAGCTGAGCTTCCGAAGATGGACTCGGCTGAGCTGCTGTGGATGTGCTTGCTCGACTTACTGAAGGGTTTCCTTTAGTATGTCGTGCATGTGTCCTAGGGTGTACATCCTCATGGAGGGAAGGTGGGAGGGGGTCAGGGGCAGCTAGCTGACCACACAGGGAAGGTGGGAGGGGCCATGGCAGCACAGAAGACCATGCATGGCAAGAGGGAGGGTTAGTGGCAGCACAATGGCTATGATGGGCAAGAAGGAGGGTGCAGGAGCATGCACAAAGGACCATGGAGGATAGAAGGGAGGGTCAGGACCTGGGCACTGACAAGAGAGTTCAGGGGAAGGGGCCTCACAACAGACCGCGCGGGGCAGGCAGGAGGAGCAGTTACAGCACAACAGACCAGGGAGGGCAGAAGGGTGTGGCAGTAAAATGGACCATGGAGGACAGGAGGAAGGGGATAGGGGCATGGCATGTGGACAGGCAGGGTGGAGGTGGCAGGGACAGGTTACAGTCATCTGACAATGCTAGGCAGGTGGGAGGGGAGTGGCAGCTCAACAGAACACTCAGAGTAGATAGGAGTGGCAGGTCCATTGAACATGGTGGGCAAAAAGGATGGAGCAGGGACATGCACAAATACATCGGAGGGCAGGGGGAAGGAGAATAAGGGCAGAAAACTAAGCACAGAGGCTAAGCAGGAGGTCAATGATGGGCCATAGAATTGGGCAATATAATTGGGCAATGGTGGGCAGGAGGAGTGGACTGGTACATCATGCTAAATGGAGGGCAGTGGCAGCATATCAGACCATGCATGGCAGGAGGGAGGAGGCTAGTCCATGGATTCAGACAACAGAGGATAGGGAGGAGGTCGATGGGGCAGCAAGCTAACTGTTCAGAGAAGGTGGGTATTAGGAACTTTATTGTTTTTAAAATGTGTGTCTGTGTGAACTACTTAAAATATGAACAAGTATGCAGCATAATCTCACTTTTATTCAGGAAGAAGAGGACGTTTGTGACTGTGACTCTGGGCTCACTTGGCAGAAATACCCCCTGACCCTCTACCCCCATCGTAAAATGTAATGCCCGTGAAAAGGGTAGGTGGACGCAGTGTTATATAGAACATAGTCCTGAGAGCACAATTGAAAATGAAAACTAGATATAGTATATGGTATAAACTATGCACCAAAAAGTGTGATATAAGATGAACCGGGGCGTGAAATATAATATGCAATACATTGTGCGCAATGACAGATTCATTGGAGAGCGCGAGATAGCACAAGCACTAGCGCGTGCTATGCGATATGCGCCTTGGTGTGTAATATGCACAGGGCAGTGTTGTGTAACCTAACTAGTCTCTAAAGTTGTAATATAAAATATGTGCTGGGGAGTGTAACGTTGCATATGCACTGTGACAAAGATATGGATCCCAGATTGTAATATGTATGGCATAGTGCTGTGCGTTATAACAAAGGCATTGAGGAAGGCACGTTAGATGGGGCAATATAACCAGTGCGAATGGCAGTGTGGCATGACATATTCACGGGGTGGTGTTACAGTGCACATGGGCTAGAGAGTGTCATAGCATACGCCCTAGCTGGTGGAATACAACACAGAGGTGTTTGGCACTCGGCGGGCACTGGTGGGTGTAACGCAGCATTGGGCTCAGCCAGGAGCACGCTGTGACTCTCAAGTGAGGTTTGTCTCCTTTCCAGAGAGTAAAATAAAAAGTATTACACATTCGGCGGTGGATGTGTGTTTTATTAACCGTGAGGGGGGTTTCTTGCATAGTTTCGTCAAATTTGTGTCGAACGCCCTTTGAATGGCTTGGTGTGCGTGTGTATTAAATGTGCCCGTCAATAGCTACCCACGTTTGTATAAATAAACGACAAGGGTGTCTACTTGGAGAGTACCCACCGACGGGGGCGCCGGGATTAGGCACGGTAGGGCGTCAGACACGTCAGAGCTTCACTAGCGGTGTAAATACATTCCACGTGGATTCATTGTATGCATAGTCGCCTTTTAATGAATATCACGCAAATCGTCATGGTGATAGGTACATACGGTTTGTCCAGGATGTCCTAGGTGTTTCTATAAATATATATATTTTTTAAATACTAAAAAACAAAGGCCGGCCTGGGGGATGGGGTCCCCGGGGCCATAAGTGGCCTGAGGAGGGGGGCAACGCAGCCCCCCTCCTAAATAATTATAAAAAAAAAGGCCATGACCCGGGGTTTGGGTGTCCAGGGCCGATTAAGGCCTTGGGAGGGGGGCCACGCGGCCGCCTTCCAAAATAATTTTTTTCAACCAAACAAATGAGGGTGCAGGCCCTGGGGGATGGGGTCCCCAGGGCCAATAAATTAGAAAAAGAAGGGGGGCCACACAGCCCTCCTTCTTAAAAAAATAAAATAAATAAAAGACCGGCATCGCGCCGGAGGCCACGCCCCCTCCTTGCAGCACTCTGCAAATGCGCCCCCTGGCCAGTTGTAAGTTGGGGAATTAATTCCCCTTCAATACTGAGAGTCCCTGAGGGCCAACTAGCCCAACAGGTATCTCCAGTATGCGCCATGGAGCTGCGTTGCAGACAGGTGTTCTGAGGCCACGCCCCTTTTTACACCTCTATGCAGTGCAGCTCTGTGGCGCTTACTGGAGGTACCTAGTGGGCTAGTTTGACCCTAGGGACCCTTAGGATTCAAGGGGACTGAATCACTCAACTTAGAACGGCCACAGGGCGCGTTTACACAGTGGTGAAGGGAGAGGATGGGGCCTGAGGTGACTTGTGCAAACGCCCTGTGGCACGTTTTAAGTTGGGAAAATAATTCCCTTTCAATCCTGAAGGACCCTGGGGGCCAACTAGCCCACCAGGTGCTTCCAGTAAGCGCCACTGCTCTGCGTTGCAGAGAGGTGGTGCAGGCCGTGCCCCTTTTTGCACCTCTCTGCAATGGCGCTTACTGGACGTACCTAGTGGGCTATTTTGCCCCTAGGGACCCTCAGGATTCAAGGGGACTTAATCTCCCAACTTAAAACGGCCACAGGGCGTCTTTACACAGTGGGGAAGGGAGGGGACGGGGCCTGAGGTGACATGTGCAAACACGCCCCATGGCACATTTTAGGTTGGGGAAATAATTCCCCTTCAATCCTGAGGGCCCCTGGGGCTAACTAGCCCACCAGTTGCTTCCAGTAAGCGCCACTGAGCTGCGTTGCAAGAGGTGGTCCAGGACGTGACACTTTTTACACCTCTCTGCAACGCAGCTCTGTGGCGCTTACTAGAGGTACCTAGTGGTCTAGTTGGACCCTAGGGACCCTCAGGATTCAATTGAACTTAATCTCCCAACTAAAAATGGCCACAGGGCGTGTTTACAAAGTGGTCATGGGAGGGGACGGGGCCTGAGTTAACATGTGCAAACACGCCCTGTGGCGCGTTTTAAGTTGGGGAAATAATTCCCCTTCAATCCTGAGTGACCTTGGGGGCCAACTAGCCCACCAGGTGCTTCCAGTAAGCGCCACTGAGCTGCTTTGCAGAGAGGTGGTCCAGGCCGTGCCACTTTTTACACCTCTCTGCAATGCAGCTCTGTGGCGCCTACTGGAGGTACCTAGTGGGCTAGTTGGACCCTAGGGACCCTCAGGATTCAAATGAACTTAATCTACCAACTAAAAACGGCCACAGGGTGTGTTTACACAGTGGTGAATGGAGGGGACGGGGCCTGAGTTAACATGTGCAAACACGTCTGTGGCGCGTTTTAAGTTGGGGAAATAATTCCCCTTCAATCCTGAGGGACCCTGGGGGCCCACTAGTCCACCAGGTGCTTCCAGTAAGCGCCACTGCGCTGCGTTGCAGAGAGGTGGTCTAGGCCATGCCCCTTTATACATCTGTCTGCAACGCAGCTCTGTGGTGCTTACTGGAGGTACCTAGTGGTCTAGTTGGACCCTAGGGACCCTCAGGATTCAAGGGGACTTAATCTCCCAACTTAAAACAGCCACAGGGTGTGTTTACACAGTGGGGAAGGGAGGGGACGGGGCCTGAGATGACGTGTGCAAACACGCCCTGTGGCGTGTTTTAAGAGGTAGTTTTAATCCACTCATTCACCATCAGTCCTATACAGTCACTCATACATGTACTCACTCATCATATGTATTCATACACCTACACATACTGTTACACAACGTCACTCATCCATAGAGTTATTCACACACATAGTCACTCATGCTAATAAAGAATCAAACATCCATTTACTTGCATATACAGTTATACACACACCACCAAATTTACTTTTACAGAAACTTACACATACTTAGTCTTTTAAACCATCACTTATAGAAACACATACTTATTCATACAGAAACTCTTCCAATCTCTCACTCTCACATAAACTCACTTATATACACCTATGGTCACATATACCAGTTTAAACCATAAGTAGTTACTCATAAAGACACTATCAAGACAGTCATTCACTCAATAACACACCCATGTACACACTCATCCACCCATACAGTCCTGCACACATGCTGTCTTCAACACATACAGTGAGTCACTCATTCATGCACCTATGCACTACGTAATACCCCCCACTGAACCATACAGACACTCAGACACTCATACTGATACTCAAAAAACCAACTAATAACTAGGCCTGCGCGAAAATTTCGTTCTGTTCGCGGAAATTGCGATAATTTGACATTTTCACATTCCACGGAAAGCGCGAAAATGTAAAAATTTCCACAAGGATGATGTCATCAGTGATGTCATCAGTGATGTCATTTGAGATGTCATCAGTGATCTCATGAGTGATGTCACTGACCATGTCATGAGTGAGGTAATATGTGACGTCATCAGCAGTGCATTGCGGGCGCGCGAGTTATAGTTAGCTAAACTAACTATAACGGGGGAATTTCAATGGTTTTGTACGAGTGAAAAGTCCAGCTAACTATAACGCCCCTGAAACCTATGGTTTCTTCAGTGAATTTCTAAGGTTTTTTAAATGCTAATTCCTAACTATAAGGTGCCTGAAACCTATGGTTTTTTCAGTGAATTTCAAAGGTTTTTTAAATGCTCATTTCTTACTATGCCTACAGAGATAGGACACGTGAAGAAAGAAGAAAAAAAGCACGGAAAGAAAAAAAAGAAATGCAGAAAGAAGCAACAGAGGTCCTCAAAGACGAAGAAAAGTGCAGGAAGAAGGATAATGCGCAGAAAGAACAAACAGAACAGAAAGAAGCCTTGTTGCAAAATCATCCTGTACCCTCAACTTTTTCAGACGGATACTGGTGGTAACTGAGTCTGACTAACCAGTCCTAGAGCCAGTGCTATGTCAAAAGACACTCAGAATACAGTGAAAACACCTACATACACTAGGGAACACTATGCGTTGGTGTCCCCCTGTGATTAGCATGACCTCCTCTGTAAGCCCCTAGTATATAATAGGGCAGGGGATTAAAACTACCTCTTAAAACGCGCCACAGGGCGGGTTTGCACACGTCATCTCAGGCCCCGTCCCCTCCCTTCCCCACTGTGTAAACACACCCTGTGGCCGTTTTAAGTTGGGAGATTAAGTCCCCTTGAATCCTGAGGGTCCCTAGGGTCCAACTAGACCACTAGGTACCTCCAGTGAGCACCACAGAGCTGCGTTGCAGACAGATGTATAAAGGGGCATGGCCTAGACCACCTCTCTGCAACGCAGTGCAGTGGCGCTTACTGGAAGCACCTGGTGGACTAGTGGGCCCCCAGGGTCCCTCAGGATTGAAGGGGAATTCTTTCCCCAACTTAAAACGCGCCACAGACGTGTTTGCACATGTTAACTCAGGCCCCGTCCCCTCCATTCACCACTGTGTAAACACATCCTGTGGCCGTTTTTAGTTGGTAGATTAAGTTCATTTGAATCCTGAGGGTCCCTAGGGTCCAACTAGCCCACTAGGTACCTCCAGTAGGCGCCACAGAGCTGCATTGCAGAGAGGTGTAAAAAGTGGCACGGCCTGGACCACCTCTCTGCAAAGCAGCTCAGTGGCGCTTACTGGAAGCACCTGGTGGGCTAGTTGGCCCCCAAGGTCACTCAGGATTGAAGGGGAATTATTTCCCCAACTTAAAACGCGCCACAGGGCGTGTTTGCACATGTTAACTCAGGCCCCGTCCCCTCCCATGACCACTTTGTAAACACGCCCTGTGGCCATTTTTAGTTGGGAGATTAAGTTCAATTGAATCCTGAGGGTCCCTAGGGTCCAACTAGACCACTAGGTACCTCTAGTAAGCTCCACAGAGCTGCGTTGCAGAGAGGTGTAAAAAGTGTCACGGCCTGGACCACCTCTTGCAACGCAGCTCAGTGGTGCTTACTGGAAGCAACTGGTGGGCTAGTTAGCCCCAGGGGCCCTCAGGATTGAAGGGGAATTATTTCCCCAACTTAAAATGTGCCATGGGGCGTGTTTGCACATGTCACCTCAGGCCCCGTCCCCTCCCTTCCCCACTGTGTAAAGACGCCCTGTGGCCGTTTTAAGTTGGGAGATTAAGTCCCCTTGAATCCTGAGGGTCCCTAGGGGCAAAATAGCCCACTAGGTACGTCCAGTAAGCGCCATTGCAGAGAGGTGTAAAAAGGGGCACGGCCTGCACCACCTCTCTGCAACGCAGAGCAGTGGCGCTTACTGGAAGCACCTGGTGGGCTAGTTGGCCCCCAGGGTCCTTCAGGATTGAAAGGGAATTATTTCCCCAACTTAAAACGTGCCACAGGGCGTTTGCACAAGTCACCTCAGGCCCCATCCCCTCCCTTCACCACTGTGTAAACGCGCCCTGTGGCCTTCTAAGTTGAGTGATTCAGTCCCCTTGAATCCTAAGGGTCCCTAGGGTCAAACTAGCCCACTAGGTACCTCCAGTAAGTGCCACAGAGCTGCACTGCATAGAGGTGTAAAAGGGGCGTGGCCTCAGAACACCTGTCTGCAACGCAGCTCCCTGGCGCATACTGGAGATACCTGTTGGGCTAGTTGGCCCTCAGGGACTCTCAGTATTGAAGGGGAATTAATTCCCCAACTTACAACTGGCCAGGGGGCGCATTTGCAGAGTGCTGCAAGGAGGGGGCGTGGCCTCCAGCGCGATGCCGGTCTTTTATTTATTTTATTTTTTTAAGAAGGAGGGCTGTGTGGCCCCCCTTCTTTTTCTAATTTATTGGCCCTGGGGACCCCATCCCCCCGGGCCTGCACCCTCATTTTTTTAGTTGAAAAAAATTATTTTGGAAGGGGGCCGCGTGGCCCCCCTCCCAAGGCCTTAATCGGCCCTGGACACCCAAACCCCGGGTCATGGCCTTTTTTTTTATAATTCTTTAGGAGGGGGGCTGCGTTGCCCCCCTCCTCAGGCCACTTATGGCCCCGGGGACCCCATCCCCCAGGCCGGCCTTTGTTTTTTAGTATTTAAAAAAAAAATATATTTATAGAAACACCTAGGACATCCTGGACAAACCATATGTACCTATCACCATGACGATTTGCGTGATATTCATTAAAAGGCGACTATGCATACAATGAATCCACGTGGAATGTATTTACACCGCTAGTGAAGCTCTGACGTGTCTGACGCCCTACCGTGCCTAATCCCGGCGCCCCCGTCGGTGGGTACTCTCCAAGTAGACACCCTTGTCGTTTATTTATACAAACGTGGGTAGCTATTGACGGGCACATTTAATACACACGCACACCAAGCCATTCAAAGGGCGTTCAACACAAATTTGACGAAACTATGCAAGAAACCCCCCTCACGGTTAATAAAACACACATCCACCGCCGAATGTGTAATACTTTTTATTTTACTCTCTGGAAAGGAGACAAACCTCACTTGAGAGTCACAGCGTGCTCCTGGCTGAGCCCAATGCTGCGTTACACCCACCAGTGCCCGCCGAGTGCCAAACACCTCTGTGTTGTATTCCACCAGCTAGGGCGTATGCTATGACACTCTCTAGCCCATGTGCACTGTAACACCACCCCGTGAATATGTCATGCCACACTGCCATTCGCACTGGTTATATTGCCCCATCTAACGTGCCTTCCTCGATGCCTATGTTATAACGCACAGCGGTACAAAAGGGGGTGGTGATGGACGGAGCATCAGAACCAATCAAACACTCACACCCAGTCAACAGATCTGGGTTTGATCCATCACCGTTCTTTAGCCCACTCTGCCACCCCAGTTCAGACATGGCCATATGCAAATCAGTCTGACCCTGTGCCTCCTGGGAACAGTCCAGCCCGAACTGCCAAGCCATGCCTTCCCTGGACCGGAAACAAGCTTCCTAGGACCGGTTTCTGGCATTTCAGCCGTCTTCAGCCAGGCTTGCTTGAATCCAGTGGCAAAGTGAGCAAGGGACTCACGTCTGAGCATACCCTGCCAACTTATGGCGAACACAGCGGTACAAAAGGGGGTGGTGATGGACGGAGCATCAGAACCAATCAAACACTCACACCCAGTCAACAGATCTGGGTTTGATCCATCACCGTTCTTTAGCCCACTCTGCCACCCCAGTTCAGACATGGCCATATGCAAATCAGTCTGACCCTGTGCCTCCTGGGAACAGTCCAGCCCGAACTGCCAAGCCATGCCTTCCCTGGACCGGAAACAAGCTTCCTAGGACCGGTTTCTGGCATTTCAGCCGTCTTCAGCCAGGCTTGCTTGAATCCAGTGGCAAAGTGAGCAAGGGACTCACGTCTGAGCATACCCTGCCAACTTATGGCGAACACAGCGGTACAAAAGGGGGGTGGTGATGGACGGAGCATCAGAACCAATCAAACACTCACACCCAGTCAACAGATCTGGGTTTGATCCATCACCGTTCTTTAGCCCACTCTGCCACCCCAGTTCAGACATGGCCATATGCAAATCAGTCTGACCCTGTGCCTCCTGGGAACAGTCCAGCCCGAACTGCCAAGCCATGCCTTCCCTGGACCGGAAACAAGCTTCCTAGGACCGGTTTCTGGCATTTCAGCCGTCTTCAGCCAGGCTTGCTTGAATCCAGTGGCAAAGTGAGCAAGGGACTCACGTCTGAGCATACCCTGCCAACTTATGGCGAACACAGCGGTACAAAAGGGGGTGGTGATGGACGGAGCATCAGAACCAATCAAACACTCACACCCAGTCAACAGATCTGGGTTTGATCCATCACCGTTCTTTAGCCCACTCTGCCACCCCAGTTCAGACATGGCCATATGCAAATCAGTCTGACCCTGTGCCTCCTGGGAACAGTCCAGCCCGAACTGCCAAGCCATGCCTTCCCTGGACCGGAAACAAGCTTCCTAGGACCGGTTTCTGGCATTTCAGCCGTCTTCAGCCAGGCTTGCTTGAATCCAGTGGCAAAGTGAGCAAGGGACTCACGTCTGAGCATACCCTGCCAACTTATGGCGAACACAGCGGTACAAAAGGGGGTGGTGGCCATGTCTGAACTGGGGTGGCAGAGTGGGCTAAAGAACGGTGATGGATCAAACCCAGATCTGTTGACTGGGTGTGAGTGTTTGATTGGTTCTGATGCTCCGTCCATCACCACCCCCTTTTGTACCGCTTTGTTCGCCATAAGTTGGCAGGGTATGCTCAGACGTGAGTCCCTTGCTCACTTTGCCACTGGATTCAAGCAAGCCTGGCTGAAGACGGCTGAAATGCCAGAAACCGGTCCTAGGAAGCTTGTTTCCGGTCCAGGGAAGGCATGGCTTGGCAGTTCGGGCTGGACTGTTCCCACGAGGCACAGGGTCAGACTGATTTGCATATGGCCATGTCTGAACTGGGGTGGCAGAGTGGGCTAAAGAACGGTGATGGATCAAACCCAGATCTGTTGACTGGGTGTGAGTGTTTGATTGGTTCTGATGCTCCGTCCATCACCACCCCCTTTTGTACCGCTTTGTTCGCCATAAGTTGGCAGGGTATGCTCAGACGTGAGTCCCTTGCTCACTTTGCCACTGGATTCAAGCAAGCCTGGCTGAAGACGGCTGAAATGCCAGAAACCGGTCCTAGGAAGCTTGTTTCCGGTCCAGGGAAGGCATGGCTTGGCAGTTCGGGCTGGACTGTTCCCACGAGGCACAGGGTCAGACTGATTTGCATATGGCCATGTCTGAACTGGGGTGGCAGAGTGGGCTAAAGAACGGTGATGGATCAAACCCAGATCTGTTGACTGGGTGTGAGTGTTTGATTGGTTCTGATGCTCCGTCCATCACCACCCCCTTTTGTACCGCTATGTTATAACGCACAGCACTATGCCATACATATTACAATCTGGGATCCATATCTTTGTCACAGTGCATATGCAACGTTACACTCCCCAGCACATATTTTATATTACAACTTTAGAGACTAGTTAGGTTACACAACACTGCCCTGTGCATATTACACACCAAGGCGCATATCGGATAGCACGCGCTAGTGCTTGTGCTATCTCGCGCTCTCCAATGAATCTGTCATTGCGCACAATGTATTGCATATTATATTTTACGCCCCGGTTCATCTTATATCACACTTTTTGGTGCATAGTTTATACCATATACTATATCTAGTTTTCATTCTCAATTGTGCTCTCAGGACTATGTTCTATATAACACTGCATCCACCTACCCTTTTCACGGGCATTACATTTTACGATGGGGGTAGAGGGTCAGGGGGTATTTCTGCCAAGTGAGCCCAGAGTCACAGTCACAAACGTCCTCATCTTCCTGAATAAAAGTGAGATAATGCTGCATACTTGTTCATATTTTAAGTAGTTCACACAGACACACATTTTAAAAACAATAAAGTTCCTAATACCCACCTTCTCTGAACAGTTAGCTTGCTGCCCCATCGACCTCCTCCCTATCCTCTGTTGTCTGAATCCATGGACTAGCCTCCTCCCTCCTGCCATGCATGGTCTGATATGCTGCCACTGCCCTCCATTTAGCATGATGTACCAGTCCACTCCTCCTGCCCTCCATTGCCCAATTATATTGCCCAATTCTATGGCCCATCATTGACCTCCTGCTTAGCCTCTGTGCTTAGTTTTCTGCCCCTATTCTCCTTCCCCCTGCCCTCCGATGTATTTGTGCATGTCCCTGCTCCATCCTTTTTGCCCACCATGTTCCATGGACCTGCCACTCCTATCTACTCTGAGTGTTCTGTTGAGCTGCCACTCCCCTCCCACCTGCCTAGCATTGTCAGATGACTGTAACCTGTCCCTGCCACCTCCACCCTGCCTGTCCAAATGCCATGCCCCTATCCCCTTCCTCCTGTCCTCCATGGTCCATTTTACTGCCACACCCTTCTGCCCTCCCTGGTCTGTTGTGCTGTAACTGCTCCTCCTGCCTGCCCCGCGCGGTCTGTTGTGAGGCCCCTTCCCCTGAACTCTCTTGTCAGTGCCCAGGTCCTGACCCTCCCTTCTATGCTCCATGGTCCTTTGTGCATGCTCCTGCACCCTCCTTCTTGCCCATCATAGCCATTGTGCTGCCACTAACCCTCCCTCTTGCCATGCATGGTCTTCTGTGCTGCCATGACCCCTCCCACCTTCCCTGTGTGGTCAGCTAGCTGCCCCTGACCCCCTCCCACCTTCCCTCCATGATCTGTGTGTATGCCATCATAGTCTCACTGTTGCTCTCCATGGTGTGTCTTGTTTCTAGTGCCCATCCTGCCTGACCTCCATGGTCATCTTGCTGCTCCTGCCCTGCCCCCTTGCCCCCAGCCCTCTGTTTCCATGTGCAGACCCTTGTTCCTCCCTCCTGGCTGTTCCATTGTAATGCCCCCGATCCGTCCCTCCTGCCCTTTATGGTCTGTTATGCTGTAGCGTTCTCTCCTGTCTATCCATTATGGTCAGCTAGCTACCATTACCTCTTTCCCCCTGTTCTCTGTCCCCTCCCTATTGCTTTCTATGGATTGTTGTGCTGCACTCCCGTCCCGCATGCCCTGTGTGGTGTATTGTGCTGCTGCAAACCCTGATGCCTGCCCTGTAGGGTCAGTTTGGTGCACATCTCCATGTCCCTCCTGTCCTCTGTTATTCGAGTCCATGTCCCTACCCCAATTCCTCCTGCCTACCATGATCCAATGTACCATACTTGCGAACATTTTAAACTTGGTAAGAGGGAGATTTTGAAAAAAAAACTGGGGTATTGATTTTCCCCTTTGAGTTACATTGAAAAAGAGGAGATTGTAGACAGGAGACAGATCAAATAAAGCCCATTTGAGCTTAAAAACATTGGAAGTTTCATGGCTGAAACGGGTCTGTTGGCATGTATGGTTGTACTACCACTGCCTCTTCCTTCTGCCCACAATGGTCTATTATATTGCCACAGCCTCACTTGCCAGTCCTGTATTGTTGGTTTGTTGCCCCTGCCCCCCTTTCCACTGCCCTCCATAGTCTGTTGTGCTGCCACTGCCCTTCCTAGCTGCCCAGTGTGGTCAAATTGTTGCCTCTGCACTCTCCTACCTGCCTTCAATTTTCAGAGTCCGTGCCCCTGGCTTCTGCCTCTCAACAGTATCCCAATGAACAACTAGATGGCTAACATTCTATATTTATTACAAAAGTGTGGAACGCCTGACGTTTTCTTGATGTAATCAAAATTGTAATACCTAGAGCATTTCCTTTAGAAATTACATATATGAGAGGGTCTTATTTGCATCAAAATTATGGTTAGTGCTCTAAAAAACTAAAATGAGGACATATTTTCTGAGTTTTCAATAGTTTTCAATAGTGACAAAGAACTTTTAAATTATTTGTAATCTTTATGTTTTTTTATCCAGTTGACCACTTGATTAAATGTTGCACTTAGGGGAGAGGATGTGGCGTTACTTCCAGAGCTGCAGACTTTGCAACTGGGGAACCAGGTTGGAGTTTCTGCTTCAGCTCAACATTTATCACTTAATCTCCCCATGTCTACAACCAAAATGAATTTGATCTTGTGTGATGTAACCAATGCTCATATAAAGCACTCCAATACCTGACAAGTCTGCACTATATAAAACTGCAAATACACAAACAATAAGTGTTTTGCACACTTCTGTCATTGGGCTACATGTGGGCTACCTCTGGGTGATATTTGTGCTGCATTTGGGCTCTTTTGTCTCTGGTGGCCATCTTGGGAGATTTATTTGTTATGAAGTTTCCTAATTTCCTCATTTACTACAGTCTCCTTAGTAGGAAATCCGTTCAGTTTTTTACTTTGGTTCCATCTAGAAGGCATTCAGATGTGTCACACATTTGCCATAAATTCTGAATGTTAGCACTCTAGTTGCTCATTAGATCACTGTAGTAAAGCTACTACTCACCACAGAAGTCTGCTGCTGGTATTAAAAGTGCATGTTTCAGTCTGCATATCAGAATTTTTTAAAGAAACAGAAGAGGATTTGAGAAGTCACTCAAAATGTGCCCTAATTTTTCTTTCTTCAGCACTAATCATAATTTCTAGGGCAAAATGAACCCCCTCATTATGTTCCTTTTTAAATTAAATGTTTTAAGTGCTACCAGTTTATTCCAATCATGATGGCTTCAGGTGTGCCATACTTTTGTCATAAGTAAGACAGTAAGCGCTCTAGTTGTTCTTAAGAACACTCTGGGACATTCTGTCATTAGGCTATACTTGGGCTACATTTGGGTTATATTTGGGCTACATTTGGGCTCCTTTGTCTCTGGTGGCCATCTTGGGAGGTTTATTTGTTATGAAGTTTCCTAATTTCCTCATTTACTGCAGTCTCCTCAGTAGGAAATACTTTTAGTTATTTACTTTGGTTCCATCAAGAAGGCATTCAGATGTGTCACACATTTGCCATAAATTCTGAATGTCAGCACTCTAGTTGCTCATTAGATCACTGTAGTAAAGGTACTGCTTACCAGGGAAGTCTGCTAATGGTATTCAAAGAGCATGTTTCAGTCTGCATGTCAGAATATTTTTATGAAATAGAAGAGGATTTGAGAAGTCAAAATGTGCCCTAATTTTTCTTTCTGCAGCACTAATCATAATTTCTATGGCAAAATGAACCCCCTCATTTTGTTCCTTTGTAAATTAAATATTTCAAGTGTTACCACTTTATTCCAATCAAGATGGCTTCAGGTGTTCCATACTTTTGTCATAAGTAAGACTGTTAGCGCTCTAGTTGTTCGTTAGAACACTCTGGGACATTCTGTCATTGGGCTATATTTGGGCTACATCTGGGTGATATGTGTGCTACATTTGGGCTCTTTTTTCTCTGGTGGCCATTTTGGGAGACTTATTTGTTATGAAGTTTCCTAATTTCCTCATTTACTACAGTCTCCTCAGTACGAAATACTTTCAGTTTTTTACTTTGATTCCATCAAGAAGGCATTCAGATGTGTCACACATTTGCCATAAATTCAGAATGCTAGCACTCTAGTTGCTCATTAGATCACTGTAGTAAAGCTACTGCTCACCAGGGAAGTCTGCTGCTGGTATTGAAAGTGCATGTTTCAGTCTGCATGTCAGAATTTTTTAAAGAAACAGAAGAGGATTTGAGAAGTCACTCAAAATGTGCCCTAATTTTTCTTTCTGCAGCACTAATCATACTTCCTATGGCAAAATGAACCCCCTCATGTTATTCCTTTTTAAATTAAATGTTTTAAGAGTTACCACTTTATTCCAATCAAGATGGCTTCAGGTGTGCAATATGTTTGTCATAAATAGGACTGTTAGCGCTCTAGTTATTCTTTAGAACACTCTGGGAAGCTGCAGTAGAACACAAAGGAATCAACTGACAGTCTCTGCCCTTGTTGGATGTACATGTTTTACTGAGAATGTCAGACTTCATTCTCACATGACCGAGAAAGATAATGTGAATTTACAGAAAATATGCTCTCAGTTTAGCTTATAGATCACCTTCCACTTTCCTCTGTGGGAAAAGCATGAGAAATTAGTTTTCTCTCAAACATGATTCATGATATCACAGCAGAAGGCTTTTTCACATGGTAAAATCACCTTAGAACACACCACAATTCCTAAAATGAGTATGGCACCATTAACAAATGATTTATAATGTAACTAAAGTCTTAAAACCTTCTATTAACTGCAATGCTTTTTAATGAGGTGCTATCATGTGTATTGGTCCCAAGATGGCTGCCAACACTTCTTGGATGAAGTACTGACAGCCAATCAGATCTCACGATGAGATGTGTGGTTAGGCTCCGCCCAGATATATCTATCTTTTTAACTCTAATTTTCTCAGGAACTACTGAATGGATTTACACCATTTAAGCAAAAGGCATGAGTCTGAGCTGAGGACTAGCTCTTTGCCAAATTTGGTGTAATTCCGTTCAGAAGTTCGGGCTGTAGCTGCGTCAACAGGTCCTATGGGAAAATGCATGGGGAAAACACGTTTTTCTCGGTTCACGCTTGACAAATCACCCTGAGACTTTCAGGATAGGAGCGGTAGCTTTACTACAGTGATCTAATGAGCAACTAGAGCGGCTAACATTCAGAATTAATGGCAAATGTGTGACATATCTGAATACCTTCTTGATGGAATCAAAGTAAAAAACTGAAAGCATTTGCTACTGAGGAGACTGCAGTAAATGAGGAAATTAGGAAACTTCATAACAAATAAATCTCCCAAGATGTCCACCAGAGACAAAAGAGCCCAAATGCAGCACAAGTATCGCCCAGATGTAGACCACATGTAGCCCAATGACAGAAGTGTGCAAAACACTTATTATTTTGTGTTTTTGCAGTGTTATATAGTGCAGACTTGTCAGGTATTGGAGTGCTTTACATGAGCATTGGTTACATCACACAAGAACAAATTCATTTTGGTTGTACACATGGGGAGATTAAGTGATTTGACCAGAATCACAGAATATCGAGCTGAAGCAGAAACTCCAACCTGGATCCCCAATTGCAAAGTCTGCAGCTCTGGAAGTAACACCACATCCTCTCCCCTAAGTGCAACATTTAATCAAGTGGTCAACTGGATAAAAAAACATAAAGATAACAAATAATTTAAAAGTGCTTTGTCGCTATTTGAAAACTCAGAAAAGACATCCTCATTTTAGCTTCTTAGAGCACTAACTATAATTTTGATGCAAATAAGACCCTCTCATATATGTAATTTCTAAAGGAAATGCTCTAGGTATTACAGTTTTGATTACATCAAGATGATGTCAGGCATTCCACACTTTTGTAATAAATATAGAATGTTAGCAATCTAGTTGTTCATTAGGATACTGTTGAGAGGCAGAGGTCAGGGGCACGGACTCTGAAAATTGAAGGCAGTTAGGAGGGTGCAGAGACAACAATTTGACCACACTGGGCAGGCAAGAAGGGCAGTGGCAGCACAACAGACTATGGAGGGCAGTGGAAAGGGAGGCAGGGGCAACACACCAACAATACAGGACTGACGAGAGAGGCTGTGGTAATATAATAGACCATTGTGGGCAGAAGGAAGAGGCAGTGGTAGTACAACCATACATGCCAACAGACCCGATTCAGCCAGGAAACGTCCAATCTTTTTAAGCTCAAATGGCCTTTATTTGATCTGTCTCCTGTCTACATTCTCCTCTTTTTCAATGTAACTCAAAGGGGAAAATCAATACCCCAGTTTTTTTTCAAAATCTCCCTCTTACCGTGTTCAAAATGTTAGCAAGTATGGCACATTGGATCATGGAAGGCAGGAGGAATTGGGGTAGGGACATGGACTCAGATAACAGAGTACAGGAGGGACATGGAGAGGTGCACCAAACTGACCCTACAGGGCAGGCATCAGGGTTTGCAGCAGCACAATACACCACACAGGGCATGCAGGACGGGAGTGCAGCACAACAATCCATAGAAAGCAATAGGGAGGGGACAGGACCATGCACATGGACAACAGAGAACATAGGGGAAAGAGGCAATGGTAGCTAGCTGACCATAATGGACAGACAGGAGAGAAAGCTGCAGCATATCAGACCATAAATGGCAGGAGGGACGGATCAGGGGCATTACAATCGAACAGGCAAGCCAGGAGGGAGGGAATAGGGGTCTGCACATGGAAACAGAGGGTTGGAGGCAAGGGGGCAGGGCAGGAGCAGCAAGATGACCATGGAGGTCAGGCAGGATGGGGACTAGAAGCAAGACACACCATGGAGAGCAACAGTGAGACTATGATATCATACACACACCATGGAGGGAATGTGGGAGGGGGTCGGGGCAGCTAGCTGACCACACAGGGAAGGTGGGAGGGGCCGTGGCAGCACATAAGACCATGCATGGCACGCGGGAGGGTTAGTGGCAGCACAATGGCTATGATGGGCAAGAAGGAGGGTGCAGGGGCATGCACAAAGGACCATGGAGGATAGAAGGGAGGGTCAGGACCTGGGCACAGACAAGAGAGTTCAGGGGAAAGGGCCTTACAACAGACCACGCGGGGCAGGCAGGAGGAGCAGTTGCAGCACAACAGACCAGGGATGGCAGAAGGGTGTGGCATTAAAATGGACCATGGAGGACAGGAGGAAGTGGATAGGGGCATGGAATGTGGACAGGCAGGGTAGAGGTGGCAGGGACAGGTTACAGTCATCTGACAATGCTAGGTAGGTGGGAGGGGAGTGGCAGTTCAACAGAACACTCAGAGTAGATAGGAGTGGCAGGTCCATGGAACACAGTGGGCAAAAAGGATGGAGCAGGGGCATGCACAAAGACATCAGAGGGCAGGGGGAAGGAGAATAGGGGCAGCAAGCTAAGCACAGAGGCTAAGCAGGAGGTCAATGATTGGGCATAGAATTGGGCAATGGAGGGCAGGAGGAGTGGACTGGTACATCATGCAAAATGGAGGGCAGAGGCAGCACATCAGACCATGCATGGCAGGAGGGAGGAGGCTAGTCCATGGATTCAGACAACAGAGGATAGGGAGGAGGTGGATGGGACAGAAAGCTAACTGTTCAGAGAAGGCGGGAAGGCCAGTGGCAGAACAACGGCCCCACAGGGCTGTAATAACGGAGCAGGGACATGGACTTGGACAATGGATGGCTAGGAGGAGGGAAGGCAGGAGCAGCAAGCTTGGGTGGGGGCAGCACAATGCCAGGCCCTGCTTCCAACCCCCCACCATCCATTGTGATATGCATCTTACTTAACGCTAAAAAAAACCTAGAAATTTGCTGAAAAAAACTAAGATTACAGGGACGGTATAGTTAGACTCAGATTTCACTCATACACAACCAGTGAAATTCAGCAGTTATAGTTACCTGAGCTAACTATAACTTACGCCCCCGCAATGTACTGCTAATGACCTCAGACATTACATCATTCATGACATGGTCAGTTACATCACTCATGACATCACTCATGACATCTCAAATGAGCTGTGAATGGAATGGAACTATAATCGCTAGAACTTTATTTAGTGATAGTGTGTGTATATTAACACCCCTTTTTTTCCTTTTCTTTCATGTAAGAACCATTATAATACGCAACGTGCCCAGATTAATATGGCGATAGCCTTTCGCTTTAAAGTAATGTGTAGTCCATTGTTTATGTTGATGTTTGCAATTCTAAGTATGTTTATTATGAATAAGTCACGTTGACGAAAATACAGGTATGGCGGTCATGGGGCAAGATATGCTGAAATGACATTGTGTGCATATTAACACTTGTTTTCTTTTCGTTATTGTATCAATTCCTGAATTTTCACATCGTGACCAGGCCAATATGGCCGCCAGCTTTTTGGATTAAAGTAATGCACTGCTGATGATGTCACATATTACATCACTCATGACATGGTCAGTGACATCACTGATGACATCACTGATGACATCTCAAATGACATCAATGATGACATCATCTACGTGATGATCTGATGCACCTCCTCACACCCTTAAATACAGACTACCATTCTCGAACCATAGACACACCAATACTAGTACAGCTACAATATTCTGGGCACTATGCATGCAGACCTCTAATCAGCTACATAGCTTTGATACAGTCTTTTAAATACTCAGTTAGTACCTATGCATTCTAAGAATCCTTCTGTCTGTCCCATGCACTTCTCCATTCAACCATCCAGCACTATCTACGTATCCTATCACTCTGCCAATACCTAAGCACTAATAAATTTAGCATGCACTCTCTTTGCAGCACTGAAATTACTCCAGGTATTAGTCATATACTTAAGGAATGGCCTAGCCACTAACACAAGTGCAGGTACAATATTTTGTACACTATGCATGCAGACCTCTAACCAGCTACATACTATTGATATGCTCTTCTAAATACCCAGTTAGTACCTATGCAGTCTAGGAATCCATCTTTCTGTCCCATGCACTTCTCCATTCACCCATCCAGCACTATCTATGTATCCTATCACTCCACCAATACCTAAGCACTTATAAATTCAGCACACACTTTCTTTGCAACACTGAAATTACTCCAGTTATTAGTCGTATACTTAAGGAATGGCGTAGTCAAAAACACAAGTGCAGGTACAATATTTTGTACACTATGCATGCACACCTCTAACCAGCTACAAACTATTGATACACTCTTCTAAATACCCAGTTAGTACCTATGCAGTGTAAGAATCCTCCTGTTTGTCTCATACATTTCTCCAATCACCCATCCAGCACTATCTACTTATCCTATTACTCCGCCAATACCTAAGCACTTATAAATTCACTATACACTCTGTTTGTAATACTGTAATTATTCTAGTTACTAGTCATGAACTTATGGAATGGCCTAGCTACTAACAGAAGTACATCTATAATATTTTGTGCACTATCCAAGCAGACCTCTAACTAGCTACATACTATTGATACACTCTTCTAAATACCCAGTTTGTACTCATGCAGTGTAGGAATTGTCCAGTCTGTCCCCTGCACTTCTTTAATCACTAATCTACCACTATCTACTTATCCTATCACTCCACCAATACGTAAGCACTTATAAATTAAGTGTTCACTCTGTTTGCAGCACTATCATTCCAGTTACTAGTGGTATTCTTATAAAATGACCTAGGCACCAACACAAGTACACATAAAATATTCTGTGCATAATCCCTACAAATCTCTAAGCAGATACATACTATTGGTCCACTCCATTAAATACTGAAGTAGTACCCATGCAGCAATGGATACCTCCTGTCAGTCTCATGCAATTCTTCAAACACCCATCCAGCACTATGTTCTTATTGTATCAGTCTGCCAATACATACGCACTTATGGGGCAGATTTATAAGCACCCTGCGCCACCAGTACGTCACTTTTTGTAACGTAGTGATGGCGCCAAGCACCCTGCGTGGTTTTTCCTCTCCTTGTAAATACGACCCCTTCATACACAGAACTTTGCATTGAAGGGGCGTCCCATAGGTGTTGCTGTGGGTGTTCCCACGCAACACCCATAGAACAAGACACATCTCCAGATTTATGAGAAATCGTAAATCTGGAGATGTGTGTGAATGCTGCGCCATCCTAGAGTTGGTGTAGCAAGGCGCAACAAGGAGAATTGTTTTCATTTCTACTCATTTTATCCTCTTTCAATGCATGCTGCATTCCACAGCATACATTAAAAGAGGAAAATGCCTTTACTGATTGTTTTTTGTGCAGGAAGGTGTCCCTTCCTGCACAAAAACAATCTCCACATGACACAGACATCCTTGCACCATTGTGCAAGGGTGCCTGTGTTACCGCATGGCTGCAGTTTGTTCAGCAGTGCAGAGGGAAGCACAGAGTTGCAACATATTCATGTACATATGTCACTCCCCTGTGCTTCGGAAGTGCCACAGTGCAGTGCAGCTAAAGAGCTTGCAGTGTCACGCTGCAGTACCTAATCATAAATCTTCCCCTATAAATTCACCATACACTACTAATGCATTCTTTCAGTCAATCATGCTGTATACATATATTCAACAAAACTTTCACACATTACCTTGCAATTATAGTTCTTTCTTTAACCAGATAGGGTAGTTCTGATAAGAACTTTTTTTTCTTTTGTAATTTTTTGTTATTTTTTTGAATTTTTTTTTATTTTTGTTTTTTTTTCAAAAAATGAACTAAAAAAAGAACAAATAAAACAGGAAACATTTGGAATTACTTATCATTCCAAAAACAAAAACAAAAAAAAATTAACAACGATGGTTGCGTTGAGCAGCACAAACTGCATCCACTGACTGCTAATCGAAGCATATAACTTTCTTAAAACTTACCCCAGTATTGCTCGAGAAAGGCGAATGAATTCTGGCCTAATGTCCATTGCAGGTGTTCCTGAGGATGCTTCAGATGTACTTGCCACAGCAGGTGAGGGGCTCAAAGCAGCTCGCCTCATTTTCTCCCGAGCAAGATTGAAAGGATGTGTGGTCCGGAGATGCCTGTACATAGAAGTAGTGCCACAAGAGTAATTCTTTTCACTGCCTCTTGACAAGACTCGGTCACAAATTTTGCACGTCACCTTTCTCTCATTTACTTTCTTCTCTCCAGGTGGAAAAGTGAAGAATTTCCACACGACAGATTCCGGCCTCTGTGGACATGGTGCCTCCTGCAAGAATTCTTCTTCAGAAGATACTTCCTCCTGCTGCTGCTGCTGTCCAGATGCCATTTTGTTCCTGCTGCTGCTGCTGTCCAGATGCCATTTTGTTTGATATTTTTTGAAAAACACCAAAAAAAAACAAGAATAAAGGGTTCTTGTAGGAAAAGAGATGTCTCTCTAAAGATGTTCCAACAAGAATGATAAAAATGCAAAGAGGTTGTCCCAAAAAATTGACCCAGGTGTGGGGTGGGTGGAATGCCTATAGAGGAAATATATGTGAACCTCCACGTGATTCTTCAGACTCTGAATTAAGTGACCATGAATAGACAACCTATTGCTTGTTTGCAGAATGAGATGGACACTGTCATGCGAAGCCGAAAGGGCACCATTGTTCTTCGAGAATGTCCTGAAAGCTTAGTTACACTCTCGATGGGTTGGTATACTGCTGAAATTGATGCCAATGTATGTTGCTTACTGTTTACAAAACTTAATAAAAATATTTCCAAAAAAAAAGAATGATAAAAATGGGTGGGGTCCTTCAATAGTTACAGTGGGAAATGTTATGAACCAATGAAATCTTTTTTTTTTAGGTCACATGGGATACGCGCACTCTGCGCTCACGAAGCACGCACCCGACGCGACTTCGCGAAAATATATTTAAAAATAATATATGTTTATTATAAGTACAAACATATTATTTTTATGAATATCTTAGATAGTCTCTTGCCCTAATACGTTTAAACACACATACATATAATTTTAGAACAAACATTTTTTTTGCGGGAGTCGCGCACCCAGCACTCCCCAGCATGTATATGATGTCACGCGGGACCCGCCACCGCGCAAGCGTCGAGTACCGTAATGCGCATGTGTCGCGAATGCGTGGGAGCAGGAGTCGCAGACTGGTCGCATACCAATCGCGCCCATCACGTAATATTAAATGTATATGATGTAACTGAAAAACACGCAGCCGTCGCACAACGTACGCGGATCTTTCACAACGTTTCTAAAGCGGCGGCTAGAATCCGCACAGCCACCGTGATGTGTACGCTTTGGGTGCGCGACTCCGAAAAGAATGCGAATTTCTTTTTTTTTTAAAGAAAATAATATAAATATATTAAAATACAAAAAAAAGTTTTTGGCAATTTTCTGAATAATATATAATGTTATTTAATTAATAAAATATTTATAAATAAACAGTTAAAAACTGTAGAAAATCAGTACAAAAAAATAGGTATAACTACTATTACACTTTAAAATTAGCATTTAAAAAACCTTTGAAATTCACTGAAAAAAACCATAGGTTTCAGAGACGTTATAGTTAGAAATTAGCATTTAAAAAAGCTTAGAAATTCACTGTAAAAACCATAGGTTTCAGAGACGTTATAGTTAGAAATTAGCATTTAAAAAAGCTTAGAAATTCACAGAACAAAACATAGGTTTCAGGGGTGTTATAGTTAACTGGACATTTCACTCGAAGAAAACCATAGAAATTCCTCCGTTATAGTTTGTTCTGCTAACTATAACTCGCGCGCCCTCAATGCACTGCTGATGATGTCACATATTACATCATTCATGACATGGTCAGTGACATCACTGATGACATCACTGATGACATCTCAAATGATTAATGTTAATTATTTCTTTAAAGTAAGAAGTAGATTTGCATTTTTATTTATTATAATGTAATGATAGTGACGATATTGTTGTAGCCGATATTGTGTGCTGATATTTTTCATATAGCATATGTTGATTCATCGGTAATGATATTTATATTTTTGTTCACAATATTTGTGTATTTAATGTAAATAAAAATCAGTATTTTGAGCAACGATTTTTCTGTTCTCGATATTTGTGGTTTTATTTGTTAAGTATAGGGAGGCACTATTTTTATTTATTATATTTATTTTCCGATATGTTTGTTCTTTAGATATTGTGTGCATTGATATTATGTCAGTGATCCCTAAAAACCGTATCCAAACCTACTTTAAACTTGTTTGACTCAACATCCTTTAGGGCTCAGAGTATTTCCTGTCATATTCTAAAAGAAATAGTTTTCATTTTTGAAAAAATGCTATCTCTTTTTGCAAAGAGTCTTGCTTGTGACAGAAAAATGGCAAAAACATTCGTCATGGTATGTGCATACTTTGCCTGTCAGATTCTATCATCCTTGAGAGGTGTGAACCTGTCTCTAGGTGTGCCTTAAAAAATCAGGAGATTTGCGTTTATGGTCCTGAGGAGAGACAATGGCGACAAGGGCGTCAAAGGAGTAAGGAGCAGTGCCCCTGTCTCATTCCCTGAGGACTGCCGTAGAGGGAACTCCAAGAGAAGACACATAAGGAAAATGATACTGTACTTGCTCGATGACGAGGAATGTTTTGATGTCTTAGAAGGATTCTGTGTAGAAGAGGAGAAGATGTGTGGCATCAATGAAGATAATGACACCACTCACTCTTCAAGATTTACACAATTCTCTGTCTCCAATCAACAATCTGTGGAATGGCTCAACAAGTCATGGAGGTGCCCTCTACTGCCGACTCTACTTAAGTGCCTATTCTCTTTCTGGGCCTCTTTTATCCAGTGACTATACCAAACTATCTCTTGCTCCTCAGATTCCTTCTCCATCTCCACCACATCATCCTCTGCCTCAATGAGCTTTCTTCACCTAGATATCCAGCATCAGTGCCCATGGGGATATATCCCTTGCCATCCACTGCCTATTTGTCTGTTGCTCTGAAGTGATCCAAGACTCCGTCACATCACCCTATGCCTCGCTACAACTCAAGATCTCTCCATTGTTCTCGCCACTCCAGATACTCAATACATTCAAAACACTCACCCTCTATTTATTAAGGCCTACATGTACATCATGTTTGTCTTCACATTCTTCATGCCCTTCCTCTTCAACACAATCTGGAAAATATTTGCCAACCCTGACAGAGCCAATGTTTGCATTTACTCCCATTGATGACATCAACACATTTCAGGAGGTCTTTATCAGCGGTGCAAATAAAATTAGTATTCCGCTACCACTACTTTGGTATTGGTGCTACTCTTCATCAAAAATCATCCTCAAGACCTTTACTCCCATTAGTCCCAGGTTTTGAGCCAGCAATTGTGCTCTTCCTTACTCCAGCCCTGGCGAAATCAGCTCCATCTGGGTCTCACAAAACATACAGACAGCCAGATCAGGATCCACTATTCCTCTGAATGACCCCTCCTCCTGACTCTGTCATAATTTCAGGAGGAGAAGATAACACCATGCAACTGCTCCTTCTTCTACTGATGTTATAGACGAGGAGAATGAAATGATCGACTCAATGGAGAGAAAGATGAACAGCACATCTGCCACTATGATGAAGGACACAAGTGCCACAGTCTTACCAGGCAGACACAAAATGTCTCTTTGGTACTCACTCTAACAATTTTGTGAGTGATGTGCATTGAGATCACTATGAGGATTATCTAGGAGTGATAAACGAAGACATGATGATATAAAACCAAGCTATCAGTGCTGCTGCAGATACACCTATTCTTGAAGCCCACAGCTACTGCAATGGCCCCACCTTACAATGTTCTTCATGGTTGAGGCTTTCAGGTGTCAAAGCTCGTGCACAACAAAGAATTCTGAATTTGCCAATTTTTTGGGAACACCTCTGTTGGCACTCATCTGTACAATGAGATTACATTTAAAATTGAGTCCTTATGAGATGCTGGTCTAGTAAAGAAGAAGGAACATAAGACACATACCAACAAAATACATGGTGCTATTACCTAAAGGTAGTCCTAACCCTTCAGTGACTTTAGAGGCAACATCAGAGGCAGCCTTACCACCACCAGAGGTGGCAGAAGTCTAGAGGCAAAGTGGTCACCAACTACCAGCAGCAGGAAAGCCTCCAGCTGGAGTGAAGCAGTGACATGTCACATCTCCCTCTTCTGTTACCCTCTCTGGTGATGCAAATCATCTCAAAATACTTGGAAGAGTGGAAATCCATCAGAGGCAACGTGTGGCTAGTATCTTAGATTTGGATGCCCTCTGCAGTAGATTTCAACAAAGACGTCCTCACCCCTACATGGGAAGAATCTTAAGTAAAAAGTCAACATTCTCTTGCAGAAGCAAGCAATGGAGAGATTTCTCACTTCCCAGAAAGAATTAGGAAAGTATTCCTTTAGATATCCTGGTGAAAAAGTAAAGTCCTAAGAGTTAATTGAGACCCATTGTAGATTTTAAACTAGCAGGAAAATGGATATGGAAACAAACTAGCAGTATGCCAGCACTCCATCAAATCTACCCGCAGCTCCCGCAGGTTGGTTGGCTTTGCTCCATAGATCTTTAAGATTTTCAGGATACACGCTTCCATGTTCCAATGCCAAAGAAACTCCAAATGTTCCAGAGATTATTAACAGGCCACAATCATTATAAGTACAAGGTTCTTCCACTGGGCCTCAAGCGTGCATCAATGACCTTCTATAAGTGCATGGCAGTGATCACATCCTATCTCAGAAAACAAAAGATATTCATCACTCCGTATCTGGATGACTGGATGTTCAAGGCCTCAATGTAGCAAGTGTCTCAAAAACATTCCGGTTCACTTCCAAGGTTCTCAATTGTCTGGGACTACAGGTTAATCAAAACGAGTCAACATCAACTATAGTACAGAAGCTGAATTACCTGGTAGAAGTTCTGGATACACTAAGTCAAAGGTGTATGCTTCTGAGTACAGACGGTTTTCTACCCATCAGAAGTGTTGACATCTTTTTTTCAAAACAAACCACCCAAGACTGAGACAAATCTCATCACTCCTGGGCTCCATGGCATCATGCATTTTCTGGGCACCATATGCTTGTCTTGACATGAGTCATTGATACAGTGTTTAGAAGATCAGTAGGGCCAGCTATCAGGCAAATTCAGGACATTGTCACTCTAACTCCTCCTACAACCGCTAGAACTAAAAGTGGCATTAATTGATCGCCCTTATGTATTAGATATTGCACAGTTGTACATTTTCGATTTGTTTTTATCTGTAGAGTTCCTCAAAACAATACCATATACATAATGCATAAAATGAAAAAGAAATGTTAAAGTATTTTAAAAAACGGAATAGCGGGTGACAAATTGTAATTTTATCAGCATAGAAAAACAGCTTCACAGTCTCAATACATCCTTGAAGAAATGATGTCCATGAGAAATAAATATCAGCATTACATAGAGTCTGCTTTAATTTATAGAATAGCTTAATACATTCCAGTTAAACATAGGGTTTGAATTTTTCATCTTCTCTGCTTTAAATAATATGTGCAAAGACAAAGGTAAAGGTCTCACACAATGAAGGTAAAGGCTGCAATGTGAACATTATCAGGATCGGGAAATGAGAACTCGTAATAAGTATTGCACATTACACAATCATTGATTCTGTCTGGTGTTTATAAATGTGCAACTGGGTACTGAGACACGTGATCCCACCTGTCCACTCCAAATCCTGCCTGGACCAAACCTCACCCTACTCCTCCCTTACAGTCAGGGAAACTATCCTGTGCCATATCAATCCCAAATATTGAACCCACAAATATATGCCCATCGGTAGCTAAAGTATACGATTAAAGTCACATGAGTTCGCCATGTTTTATATGTTTTCTCGTGAAAATAAACCAGTTTTAGGAATTTTCATCAGTAACCGATGACAGTACACGTCAATTGTTTATAAAGGTAAGAATTTGCCTTTAAAGGAGATAATTCTTAAAAAGAGTGAAAGGGCAGAATTTTAACATCAGTGTTTTTGCGTAGAACTTAAGGGGGGGGGGGGTGCTTTCAGGGAGACAGAAGCTAATATTCGTTTTCATCCACTACACTGACACTTGGCATCCATGGTCATAGAGGAAGGATCAGAGTCTACTGCCGGAACTGATTCGAATAATAGATGTTTGTATACAATGATGTCAGCGAGATTGTTTATGGTGTTACTGCTTGTCATCCGCAGTGTTCCGAAGGTCACACGTTTAAATATAGTAAAGGCCAACCCAGCCTTCAAGCCATATGAGGTCAGCAAAGTAGGTGCCTTTCAATAGGTTACTTTCAACGTTTGTAATTAAGAAACGGTAGAAGTGTGTTTAAAAAGGCACTGTACAAAACATGCTATTTTAAATCAATAAAAAACACCCTGAATAGAAAAAGAAGTACTGGTGTGTGTCAGCACGGACAGGCTCAGTACACAAACCGAGCTATTTGTACCCTACTCTCCCCCGCTAATTAAATAAGAAAGACGAGTTTACAAGTGCTCTGAGATGCACGAGTCATGGCCGTTCTATCTCGACCATGTATTGTGTGTGTAATTGCAATAAAAGCGATGACATAATAAAACTGGATAATAGGCTGGAAACTCTGGCCTTAGGTCAAGGATTTCCTTAAATGAGCTGGATGCATTGTTCGACCAGTGCTCATTAATTAGCCAGGCCTGACTCCACAAGTGATCTGTGAAGGCCTCTCTTCATCGCTGCCCTTGTTGCTCAATGAGCGGCGTCAATGAATGACAGTGAGTGCCATGGAGGGGAATAAATAGGCTCACGTCCAGCCCTAAAAATGACAAATCAAGAAGGGAGACAGTACTGTGATGCTCATTGTAGAAGGGCACGGAATGGATACGAACAGTATAAAAGGAATCTCGATCGATGTCACACTTGTTGAATAAATATGGCAACCCACATTATACATACGTTTTTTAAATCTCGTTTTCAATGTCTATGTGTTGGAAATGCCTCTTCTGCACAGCAACTTAAATTGCACTCTACTGAAAATCAGTCTAGAATACAGGCATGTTTGGCTTCTTTACACAGGCAGGTAAACTGAAATTCTGAAATGTAGACATTCAAAAGTCAACATTTCAGTTTAGATGTACATCCTTGCCTTGTGTTCACAAAGGTGTGCACACGCACACAGCCACACAATTACTCTAACATAAATAAACGCCTTCAACCCAAGTTATACCTGTATCCCCATAGACACAATTGCACATTTGCACATACACACATGTAATCAGGTAACCATACAGTCTCTGTGCTTAAATTGTAGTGTAGGAAAGTCATCCTTTATGCCACGATGACCCCCATTTTTGGACTTATGCTGGTGATTACTGACTCTGAAAGTGCCCTGGACTCTGCTAACCAGACCCAAGGCCAGTGTGCTGTCCTCTAAATGCATATGGTAATTGGTGTAATTCTAATTGGCAAGGACAACCTACCTGTAAGTCCCTAGTATTTAGTAGGGCATGTAGGTTGCAAGACCCCAGTGAACTTAAGGCACTTAAGTGTGCAGTGCTGTGGTGCCTGGTGTCATGTTAAAGCCAGGCCTGCCTTGCAGGTTTGTTTTTAAATTAAACAATGTCCAAATTCATCTTTGGAAATAAAAGTACTTTCAAATCCCAAACTACCTTTTATTAGTTCTAAGTCACCACTAAGGTCAGTCATAGGTGCCCCAAGGTTACTGCGATGAAAAGCAGAGAAAATATAAAAGTTGTTTTATATGCCCTGTTAAGGAAAAACACCCAAAGTAATTTTTCCCTATTGTAGTGCGGCTAGCCCCAGGCTAACATGAGGAGGGCTTTAATACATTTATAAACAAATATATTAAAGTCTATCTTTGCATTGGAGCTACATAGCAATCCATTGAAATTATTGGCATAATGGTTACAATATATCCAGCATCTTGCCAATGTTGAATTTAATATAACTACTACAATAAAGACATTTTAGACCTTACTATTGTGAAGCTACCTAAAGCAGCACTGTAGCAGCCTCTTCTGATTGGTCAGCCGTTGAAAGCCTGAGATAAGCTACTCCCTGAGTAGGTGGGAAGAGGCTAGAATACCACCATTTGGTGGGAGGAGTTTTGCTTCCTGGAGAAGCCAGGGAGAGGAAGGGGGATGGGGAGATAAACTGGACTTCAAAGACAGGAGTCTCTGCATAAAACATATGGCATAAGATTAAAACCACCCCCAGTGCCTTGATCTCTAGCCAGATGAGAAGCCTCCACTTATTGTTTTAGGAGAGGGGACAGAAGGGGAGTGTAGTCAATTCCTAGCCACACATACCAAGGAAATATTTTCTTCATTTTGAATTTTAGGAAAATACTGCATTCTGATTCAAAAATATGCCCCACTTTGCAGGAAGTGGTCAAAGCAGGAGGAAGCAGTTTTAGTCACATTCATTAGGGTGCTCCCTCTTGCAAGCCCAGAAAGGAGGATACATATGGCAAAGTTGCAGGCAAACTACAGAATACAGGCTGGAACAAAAGAAGCAGGACTGCCCTGTTGGACCCTGGACTGCCCCACAGAAGGCTGGCAGTCGCAATTAAGGAGTGGCTTCCCATTCATTCCTATGGGCCTACAGGCCCATAGGAATGAATGGGAAATTGAATGCGAAATTTGCGAGTACCAATAGGTACTTGCAAATTGCGAATGCAATTTCAAGGGTGCAAGGGTGTCAAAAGGACACCCTGTTGCACCCCTGAAATTGTGATGTGCACCCATGTTGCACACACACATGCCCCAAGGGCATGTGTGTGTGCAACATAAAACTTTGAAAAATGCAGTTTAGTGCATTTTTTAAAGGTTTTGCAAATTACTGAACAGTTTAATTGTTCGGTAAATTGCGGCCCCAAATAGCAAAATTCCTTAAATGCAATTGCAATTTGGGAAATCGCATGAAATAGTGATTACCGAAATTACACACCCCAAATAGTTTCATGCATCGCAAAAGGCCATTTTGCGATTGCAAACGGCCAATTTTTGTGAATCGCACTGTTTGCGATCGCAAAATCCCTTGATGCATGTGCCCCTAAGGGCCTGATGTAGATCTTGATGATTTAACCGCTGTCCTGCCACAGCGGTGGTCCCAAACACTCTGATAAAGTCGACAGTCCTTCGTCCGCTATATTTAGATGCACGCAGGCTGACTCAGCCTCTAAGTCGATGGAGTGTTTCCCAAAGTGGTTGTTGCACACCACTGCTGACATGACGGACTCCAATACTGGCTAATAGTACTCCACCTATTTAGATTTCACAGTTGTGTTGGTGGTCTCCTAGCAGCAGTTCCCTGACAGAGAGAGTTGGTCAAAGTATGCGCTCAACAATGCACCATCACTGTGGCCATTGCATGGATGCCAGTAGAACACACCTGATTTCTATTGGCCAAATGGAAACACCGGCATACCTCACTATAAAACACACTCCATTTCAGACCATGATCTTTTGTCATTCCACTGCACCACGACATGTGGGTCAGAATAGTTGACAGAGTGAACGCTGTAGCTAACAACCTGTGCACACAGGATAAATAAGGAAGAGGTGAAATGGCCTGTGCGGAGGGGATGTTCCCTGGCCTCCAAGCATCCCTGGAGACCAACAGGACTGGTGCTGGGTCACCCAGGTCCCCCTTATAAATCGTGCTCTGGGAGGAGAAGGTCCTGCAGATCCTACATCCTGATGGCTTGACAGGAATAACTGGTGGAGTTGACTCTGCTAAGTTATACTTTACAAACTCTCACTAAACCTCAGTGTCCTGTTTGCTATGAAGTTAGCTGTTGCCAATGTTTTCTGCACATATTTTCATAACATCGAAACCTCAAATTATCTATTTCATATCATTTAGATCAGGTGTATGAATGTATTGTGTCGCATCTAAGATTACAGGTGTCAGTCTCCATTACATGTAACATGATGTTATGGTGGCTGTAAGCATTACAACACCAAATAACCCATTACCCATATGTGTGTCATATTGTAAGTGTCTGTCCCATTTCCACCACATATTTTCCGCAGGTATGTTCCAATAAACATTTTGAAAGTGCTGGAAAGTCGTCATTAAAATGACTACAACTACCATGAACCCCTGTTTCTGATTTCTCAAAATAATATTGCTATGTCATATTGTTCAATATCTCTTTTCTAACTGATTTAATCATTTGGTAAAGTGTCATTCAATGCTCAAACCCTATTCAATGCTCTCTTCTGAAAGTGGTGTGAGTTGTTTCCTGAATGTTGTCCTGTCTTCTCACACAATTGAATTGTAAGATATGTAAATTATTATGCTCAATATAAGCGCTACTTGCAAAAATTGACTCTGCACTGTTCAGATAATGAATAATGCCAAACATATATCCACATTGAGGAAATTGCTTGTTTGAAGTCAGCTAGGCCCTGAAATTGTCAATTGCACATTTCACCACTCCACTGTGTTGGGCTGAATGGTTGGGAGATGTTAGGAAAACTTCCTAATCACTTAATGAACATTTCAGGACATCTTAATATGCTTATTTGAAGTTGTACAGTTTGAAATTGCTAAAGGTTAGGGTAATATGTGCAATACCTCTGAAAGCCATCATCACAATACTCTCTACCTATCTTCTCTTTTAGGTATCTACATTGCTTTTCTAAAAAGATTTGAATGTACAATACACACTTTTACTAATAAAAAATGTTCTCAATTTCTCAAGAGGTCCAACTAGGCGAACACATGGTCAGGAATTGGCCACTCCAGCCTGCCTAGGATCTGGTTGTCAGTGAGGAAAACACTCCTAGTAATCTGGATGATGATGAAGAGCCTGGTTCATTTGATCAGCACAGGCAGACAGCTCCAGTGAGATTCGCTGCACCCACACCAACACCACCCACCCCACCTGTAACACCTCAGCTATCAAAGACTCCACTTCCTGTATTCCTACCACTGTGATACACTGATGGTGTGCCTTCCAGCCCTAGGTAATGTTGAGACCACAGCACCACCAGCTCCATCTCATCCAGGAACCAGTCAGATGGAGCACACTGGGCCAAGGGTACAGGGTAGTGGGGTTAGAGGTTCTGGAAGTTAAAATGTGGGCCAGCATAGTGAGGCCACTGGGATCACTCTCAGCCATACACCATTGACTAGGTTTCGGGAGCCTATCATTAGTCCCAAGACATGATAGGCCAGGTACTCACCAAGCTCCGGGAGATGGAGCAGTTGCAGAGGGAGCTCAATCATCAGATGAAAGCTTGCAGCTCCAACATGGGCTCCCTAGCTAGGGTGCTGCAGGACATTTACACCCATATGTGAAGGGCTTTCCCAGCACCATCTACCCCTTCCTGTGGGCCTACAACACCTTGCCAATGTACATCTGCCAAAGCCACAGGAAAGGAGGTCCTGCCACTGCAAGAACCAGGCCCTGCAATGTTGATCCGACCTCCACCACAGGAGGGTACTTCGATTCATATTACTAGGAGGTGAGAATGGAAAGACCACTGCCACTACAAGCAAGAAACCCCAAACCTAACTTCTTCCAGTGCGTGCCTACCATTCACTTTGTGGACTATTTCTGGACAAATTTGCCTTTCTGATGCCAATCTTATTTTAGACATTGGATATTACATACAAAGAGGATTTTGCTGATGTGAAAGGAGAGTATCATGATTTGGCACTACTTCCATATGTGGTTTGAGCTAATGATGGTTCGCATAATGCCTTAGTGCCAACACATGATGGATTACAAGTCCAATGTATTCTTCAAATCTTCAATTCAATCACAGTGCAATTTAACTTGGTACAAGATATGTTCCCCTAAAGTCTGTGTCTGTCCTTCCCAGGATCAACCTATGTTCCCTTTGTACTTTGAAGCAGCAGCACATACCTCCAAATGTCACAACTCTGAAAAGTCCAAATGAAGAAGACATGGTGAAGGAACCTAAAACAGATGAAAACAAAAAGATTCCCAATCAAACATAACATGATAGACGGATTACAAAATCAACTTTTGGAGGACACAGTTTCACAAAACAATCAGAGATAAACATTGTAACTGAAGACAGTAATCAATGTGTCAAAACTTTGATTAACAAACACCTTTCGTCAGATTTTCCCTCAACTTACCCTTCCCAACAATTTACTACCACATACTTCTCTCATCATCACATCAATATTTGGTGTAACGGTGAAAGTGAGAACATGTAAAGACATACTTACAATCATAAGAAGAAGCGGTCAATGACATCTTGATGTAAGTCAACCCCTTTCTCTTCACCACAGTCAGCTTCATTTGGCATTTCAGGAACCTCACCCGGTGTCTCTTCATGGTTTCCATCTTCTGTGATGTAAGGGATGTTTCGTTGGAAGGCGATGTTATGGAGCCTGCAGCAGGCCCCGGTGAGTTTGCATACCTTATCTGGTGAATAGATGAGGTCTCCACCAGTTTTGTCAGACAACAGAACCTTTCCTTTAGGAGCCCAAAAGCCTGCTTCACTTGTCACCGTGTCCTTCCATTGGTCTCATTGAAGTGGGCATCCCCTGCTGTTGCTGGATTTCTCAGAGGTGACAACAACCTGGGACAGTTGGGATACGCTGAATCTCCTAGATGGAAAACAAAAAAGTGCCAAAAAATATAAAACAATTACAGATTATTCAAATGAACATTTCCAAAACAATATTATAAAAACGTGTACTGATCAACAAGCCAGGCACTCCCAGGTCTAGGTTGTGACATTTGAAGGAGTAGGGAGCTGTTCCGTAGTACAACGGAATCACTGGAACAGCTGGGGAAATGTACACAGATGTTCGTGTTGTGCAATCCTGTAAGAAGACAATTTGCACGTTGATTGCATGGAAGTGTTTCTGATTCCGATGGCCTGTTCTCTAGCTTCTGGTGGCACTGAGGCAATATGTGTGGTATCAATTGCTCCAACCTCTTGTTGTAGGTGGACCAAACCGTAAAAGTCCCCCTTTACATTGGCTAAATCCAGCTGTCATGAAAACTGGATGAAACTGTTGATGTGTGTCATTATTGAAGATAGAGCTTCTTGTAATACACCACAGAAAGTTCATTGTGACATTCCACCAGATACTGTCACTGTGTATTGGAAGGATCCTGTGGCCACTAAATTAAGTACTGCCATGAGTTTGACAATTGGAGTTATAGAGGTGAGATTTCTGTTGTTAGGCTGAATATCTGGCTCCAGCTGATGACATAAATTCAGTGTAGTTTGTCTATTCAACTATAACTTCTTAATTATATCCCTTTCTTCAATGGAGGCAAGGTCTGGAAATGAGCGGTATCCTTGAGGCTGTCATCTTCTCACTCTTCCAGGGTTCATATGTCTGCATTGAAAACAGATTTGAACATTTAACACATTTTCTATAGCAACATATTTGGTAATTAACACTAAAGTCATGTAGTTCTACAAAATATATAAGGTCTAACTATTTATTTTAATCCAACATTTGCTTTTCATCCTTTAATCTTCACAAATTACAATTATAGCCTAATATAAAATCAAAATGTTTAACATTTGTAAATAATACATTTCAAATGTATTATTTACACATTATTTCTTTAAAAATGTCTTCCTCAAAGAATACACAGGGGCAAACAAAACTGCGCTAATAATGCTTTCCAGTACAGTAATGCACTACAAATAAATGTTCTGTTTTCTAAAGAATGAGTGTCCATCCAAGTTTATACATGCAAACAAACTAGGCCCCATTTTTAGGTCTCGCATAGGGCAGCGCATGCGCTGACTCTACGAGGCATTAAGTAATTAGTATTAAGGGTGAAACTCCACCCATTTCGTTTTTTTCGCTTTGTCCCTTACCATTGGTTTAAATCTGGCATTGCTCTTTTAAACGCTCTCATTATTGGCTGGTGTGCCGATGCGTCACTTCCATTTTCTTCCGTTTTCGGAGGAAGCAGCATCGACCAACTACAGTTCCCTGACGCTGCAGGGCAGTATCTTTCAATTGTAGGGACTACTTTGTTGTTGCCTGGTGCCTCCTCTCACGCCCGGACAGGACCAGGACGCACTTGGACCCACAGTAGGTCTTTTTTCAGCTTTGCTCCCTCCACGGACCGTCAGAGCAGCCGGTGCTTGTTTATACGCTGGTAATGGTTTTGGGAGTCAGTGCGGCTTGCTGGTTTTTACAATGCTTGTTTATTTCCCTCATTCAAGTGCAAAAAAAAATGCGCTCAAATAACGGCATTTGCAATTTTTTAACACTGTTAATGGTTTTTGGGAGGAGGCGTGGTGGATCAGCGTTTCCAATCCACATTTCATTTCAATACGAGTCTCTTTAAAAAATTTAAAAAAAACTCGCTGGAAGGCTTATCTACACTGCCTTTTCACGGCAGTTCCGCCCCAGCAGCGACATGGCTGGCTCTGTTCCGGCATTTAAACACATTCAGGCTGCATGCCTTGTGTGATTTTCCATCTACTAACCAGTAGGAGAAATAATCTGCCCGATCTGCAGAACTCTAATCAAATACAGTGAAATCAGTGAAGTCTGTGTTCGAAGAGCTTTAGTTTACCATGTGGAATTGAAACAGTAAGACTACAGCTGCAAAAGGTAGAAGGCTGCGTCTGGGCATTGTTGGAGGGAGGCCACCGGGGAGTCAGGGGGCCCACTCCGGGGCACCTTCCTACCGCAAGGTTATAGCCGAGCGCCGCTGAGAAGCCTCCTAGGAGTGGTCTATGATCTTACTAGGCCCAGTAACACCACCACACAGGACTCCGTATCAGTTGCTTATCTAGGTACTTTATCAATAGTAGCACATTCGAAATATTTACAGGGGGATCGAGAGATCCAGAAAGAGTCTCAATGTCTTTGTAGGGACAGGGTAGCGGGACAGTCTTAGTACCAGCCTGGTACGGGGAAGCTCTGCGCCAGACCTTGCGTTAGGCCGAAGGTGGCTCCGGGGATCGGAGCGGCAGGTGCTGGTCTCAAAGCAGCTCGGACATGGAGAGCTGCGACGGTGTCTGCAGGCCTCGGGTGGTAGTTCCGCTTGGGTCGAGCCGCGACACAGTCAGCAGGGCTCCGGTGGTAGGTCCGCTTCGGTCGAGCCGCGACGAGGTCAGCTGGGCTCTGATGGTAAGTTCAACAAGGTAGGGCCGCGACACGTCAGCAGGGCCCCAAAGGTTTGTGAAGGTCTTTAAGCACGGTGGAGCCGCGACGTAGTCAGCAGGGCTCAGAGCGTGGTTCCAGGATGAGTCTTTCTCTGTAGGGTCAGCCGCGATCCGATCAGCAGGGCTCTTGACTCCGGGATACAACTGCTGTCCTGTTGCAGGGTCGCCCCAGATATAGGTCTGGAGCCCTTTGATGTCCGGACCCTTGCGCCCGGTGGGGCGGAGAGGCCGGGTCGGGAGCGGCCAGACGCTCAGCAGGAGAGGCGCCAGGCCCAGGAGAGCTGTGGGGCGATCGCACCTAGGTGTGGGAGGACGGTTGGGGGTCCCATCGATACTGCCCTCCGCCGGGAGTGGGGAAGTGTTCACGTGGTACCCCCTGGCCAGTTGTTGGTGCCTTGATGTCGGGGCTTGCTGGGGCCGAGGCCGGGTTGAGCGGGGTCACGTAGGCTGGTGCGCAGAGTCACGTACAATCCAAAATGGAGGAGCCCCGAGGTGCAGGGGACCTCGTGCGGCTTGGCGAGGGGGAACAGGACCACGCCACGAGGCCGGCTCCAACAAGCGTCCCCCCCAGATGAAGGCAGGGAGAGTCACCCATCTCCTTGGGGGTTCTCCTCGCCGAGGCGGAAGATTCTGGATAGGCCGTCGGCATTGGCGTGGTCGTTGCCGGGCCGGTGCTCTACGGTGAAGTCCATCCCTTGCAGCGAGATGGACCATCGCAACAATTTGGGGTTCTCGCCCCGCATCTGCATTAGCCACCGCAGGGGCCGGTGGTCAGGCTGGACTCGGAAGTGGGTGCCGAAAAGGTAGGGCCGGAGCTTTTTGAGAGCCCATACCACGGCGAAGGCCTCCCGCTCGATGGTGCTCCACCTCTGTTCTCGGGGCAGCAGTCGGCGGCGGATGAAGGCCACAGGTCTGTCGAGGCCCTCGGTGTCCATCTGGGAGAGGACCGCCCCAACCCCGTACTCCGAGGCATCTGTCTGAACCACGAATTCCTTGCCGTAGTCAGGGGCCTGTAGTACAGGGGCAGCGCACATTGCCGCCTTGAGGGTTTCAAAAGCGGTCTGACAGCGGGGTGTCCAGTGCACCGTCTCGGGCTGCTTTTTGGAAGTGAGCTCCGTGAGGGGGCCCACAATACTGCCATAGTCTTTGATAAATCGCCGGTAGTAGCCTGTGAGGCCTAAGAAGGCCCGGACAGCTGTTTGGGTGGCGGGGGGCTCCCACGCCTGGATGGCATCGACCTTCAACTGGAGGGGCGCCACCTGGCCACTCCCCACCTGATGGCCCAGATAGGTCACTGATCCTTGACCGATCTGGCACTTGCTGGCCTTAATCGTGAGCCCGGCCCTTTGGAGAGCGACCAGGACTTCTCTGAGGTGTTCTAGGTGCGCGGCCCAGTGGTTGCTGAAGACTGCAATGTCGTCTAAGTAGGCTGCGCTGAAGGCTTCTAGTCCGGCCAGGACCTTGTTCACCAGTCTCTGGAAGGTCGCTGGGGCGTTCTTCATACCGAAGGGCATCACCCGAAAGTGGTAGTGCCCATCGGGGGTGGAGAAGGCGGATCGTTCCTGGGCGCCGGGGGTGAGCCTGATCTGCCAGTACCCAGCGGTGAGATCAAAAGTGCTTAGGTAGCGGGCGGCCCCTAAGCGGTCGATCAGCTCGTCTGCCCGTGGCAGGGGGTGGGCATCGGTCTTGGTGACTGCGTTTAGGCCCCTGTAGTCCACACAAAATCTGAGTTCCGGGGGGGTGCCGGGGGCGGCGGCCTTCGGCACCAAGACCACAGGGCTGGCCCACGGGCTGTCGGATGGCTCGATGACTCCGAGGGCGAGCATCTTGGAGACCTCCGTTTGTATGCAGGCTCGGACCCGGTCGGGCACTCTGTAGGCGTGGTGTCGCACAGGGGGGCTGTCCCCGGTATCCACGTCGTGGACGCACCAGGGGGTCACCCCGGGCGTGAGAGAGAAGAGGGCAGCGAAGGGTTGCAGCAGCTGCCGGCAGTCATGGCGCTGTTCTGGGGTCAGGGTGGTGGAGAGTTTGACGCCCTCCATGGAGCCGTCTTGGTCCGAGGACCCCAGGGGGTCGGGTAGGGGCTCGGAGTCGCTTTCGCCCCCATCGTCGGTAGCCAGCAGCAGGCTTAGTTCGGTTCGGGCAAAGTGGGGCTTGAGCCGGTTGGCGTGTAGGACCCGGAGGGGGTTCCTTGGGGACTCCATGTCGACCAAGTAGGTGACGGGGCTCTTCTTCTCACCACCTTGAAGGGCCCGGTCCATTTGTCCTGAAGGGCGCAGGGGTCCACGGGCGACATGACCCAGACTTGCTGGCCCGGCTCGAACTCGATGGTCGAGGCATTTTCGGCATACCAGCGTTTCATGTCTTCTTGGCTGGCTTCGAGGTTGGCTTCCGCCAGGGCCCGGAACTTCCGAGTCTGGTTCCGCAGGGTCAAGAGGTACCTGTAGACGTCGGGGGGGGCATCTTGGACGCTCGCCTCCCAGCCCTCTTTGACCAGGCTCAGGGGCCCTCGGACGGGGTGCCCATACAACAGTTCGAAGGGGCTGAAGCCCAGGGATTTCTGTGGAACCTCTCGATAGGCGAACAGGAGGCATGGCAGCAGGACGTCCCATCTCCTTCTCAGGGGCTCTTCCAGGCCCTTGATCATTCCTTTCAAGGTTCTGTTGACCGCTCGACCAGTCCGTTCCCCTGGGGGTGGTAAGGGGTGGTGAACTTGTAGGTGACCCCACATTGTTGCTAGAGGGATCTCATGTATTTCGAGATGAAGTTCGTACCCCTGTCGCTCACCACTTCTCGGGGGAACCCCACCCTGGAGAAGATGCCCATCAGGGCCCGGCCCACCACTGGAGCTGTCACAGTTCGGAGGGGGGTGGCCTCTGGGTATCGGGTGGCGTGGTCGACCAGTACCAGGATGAAGCGGTGGCCCAGGGCGGTTCGGGGGTCGAGGGGCCCCACGATGTCGATCCCTACCCGTTTGAACGGGGTGTGGACAGCTGGAAATGGTTGGAGGGGGGCCTTGACTCGACCCCCAGTCTTCCCGCTGGCTTGGCAGGTCTGGCAGGACCGGCAGTGGTGGTCCACTTCTCTCCGCATTCGGGGCCAATAAAAATGGGTCACCAAGCGGCTGTAGGTCTTGTCTCGCCCGAGGTGTCCGGCGAGGGGCACGTCATGCGCCAGGTTCAGGAGGAACTCTCGGAATCGGAGGGGAACCACCAACACACGGCCAGCTCCTAGTTTGGCGACTTTCTGTTCGCTATATAACAAGTCATTGTCCCAATAGATCCAGTGGGTTCCCGAGGGGTCCCCCGTGGCCTGGGCGGCCGCTTGCTGTCGGGCCCCCTCGAGGGACGGGCAGGCCTTCTGTTCTTGTTGGAACTGTTCGCGGGTGGGGCCCCCGTCGTGGCGCCACGGGGCCAGCTCGGGGATCTCGCTGAGGGAGGCGGCCTCGTCGGGGGAACGTTCGGATGGCCCGGCCTCATCGTCAGGCTCCTCCGTGCCGGAGGAGGGTGGCAGTTCTGGACCTGCAGGCTCGACGGGGGCCGCTGCAGTGGCTGGTTGGGCGGTCATGGACCGGGTGGTGGCGCAGGCCCATTCGGGTAGCCCTAGCATCCCCAGATGCTCTCGGCGCTCCACCTGGGCCCAGGGGGAGCTCTCCAGGTCGTTCCCCAGGAGGCAGTCCACTGGAGCGTCGTCGCGGACAGTTACTTTCAGGGTGCCTGACACTCCTCCCCACTCGAAGGGGATCCGGGCCATCCGGCACATGCTTTCGGTGTTGTCCGCGGTCCGGACAGGGCATAGGACATGCGGCAGGATCTGTTCGGGGGTCACCAGGTGGCAGCAGACAGCGGTCACACTGGCCCCAGTGTCACGGAGGGCTTCGGCCCGTTGCCCATTGATGGTGACCCACTGCTGGTACTTCTGGGTGCTGCTCGAGATGGGGGCTCGGGGCACCATTTCTCGGGTGCCCAGGCATACGAGTGACATGGCAGCCGGTTCCCACTCGGGGGACCCGTCGTCGCGGTTTTCCTCCTCTTCTTCTCCTTCCCCCAGGGCTGCGGCGGCTATTTGTCGGGGAGGGGGCCCAGCGGTCCTGTTTCATCGGTTCACGGGGCAGGCCGGGTCGCTCGCATAGTGGCCTGTCTGTTGGCAGCCGAAGCAGGTCACTGTTGGTCGGGGTCCAGGCCTGGCGATGGGGGTCCCCCTACGGACCAGGGTCGGGGACGTGTGGTTGGCGGCTTGGCCTCGTGGCGGGCTTCGGGGCGGCCCGGCCGGGAATTCTCGACTGCGGTGGGAGCCTCCTCCTCCGCCCCGCTGGCGAGGAGGTCCCGTGGTACTCCGTTGGTAGTCCCCCATGGGGTTCCGGGGGACCCGGGTGTTGACCCATCGGTCGGCTTCGGCGGCGAGCTTTCGGGGCTCGGTCAGTTTGCTGTCAAGGAGGTGTTGCCTTAGTTCGACAAAGCAGTTGTTGGCGAGGTGCTCCCAGACAATGAGGTCGAACAGTTTGTTGTAAGAGGTGACCTTGCTTCCTCTTATCCACCCTTCAAAGGCTCTGCTGAAGAAGTCCATGTATTCGACCCATGTGGTACCGGGGAGCTTCTTGCAGTCCCAGAAGTGTTGCCGGTACATCTCGGCTTATAGTCCGTAGCGGGTAAGTAGGGCCTCTTTCATGTGGTCGTATGAGGTCATCACCGCGTTGGGGAGTTGCAGCAGGGTATCCCGGCCCTCGCTGAGGAACCTCCCCCATAGGCCGGCACCCCAATCCTTCCGGGGTACCCGATGGGAGGTCATGGCTACCTCGTATGCTCGGAACCATTGCTGGATGTCGTCGTTTTTATAGTACTCCTTGACGACATCCTTGGGGATATGAACCTTTGGCTCGGTCAGTGGCAGAGCGTCCCGGGATCCGGGTGTGCTGGTCTCCCCCGTTTTGGATTTCAGTTCGAGTTCCTTTTGGCCCCTCTCGTGCTCGAGGGTTAGCCGTTTCTCTTCTAGTTCTCGATGCCGTTTCTTTTCTTCGATTTCCTACTGCAGCCGTAGTTGCTCCAAGGCCAACTTTTTCTCCGCCAGCAGGAGTTCACCGTCCAGCCGGAGTCGTGCGAGTTCCAATTCGTGTGTCCGGACCCTCTCCCGTTCTCGCATTTCTTCGTGAGATAGGCCGGCTTCCAGGATGCTTCGTCCCCCATCTGCCGGGGTCATGGTCGGCGGCAGGTTTTCGTCCCGGGCCGAGGTCCCTTCGCCTTGGGGTGGAGTGGCCTCGGATTCTGCCCAGGCTTTCAGGGCTTTCTGCATTTCTTCCTTGGTGCCCAATCCTGTGGTTGGGATCCCTTTGTCCTTGCAGAATTGTTTCAATTCTTTGTGGGTGTATTCTTCCAACCTTTCTTGCTGGAAGGTTGCGGCCACGGTTGTTTCTTGGCTGCTCATGGTTCTCTTTCTTTTTCCGTCTGGTTAGGCAGCGGGTGCATTACTTGCCTGTACGATTGCGTCTGGCTCGGATCCCGTCGCTGGCCACCAAATGTTGGAGGGAGGGCCACCGGGGAGTCAGGGGGCCCACTCCGGGGCACCTTCCTACCGCAAGGTTATAGCCGAGCGCCGCTGAGAAGCCTCCTAGGAGAGGTCTTTCTCCTATGATCGTACTAGGGCCAGTAACACCACCACACAGGACTCCGTATCAGTTGCTTATCTAGGTACTTTATCAATAGTAGCACATTCGAAATATTTACAGGGGGATCGAGAGATCCAGAAAGAGTCTCAATGTCTTTGTAGGGACAGGGTAGCGGGACAGTCTTAGTACCAGCCTGGTACGGGGAAGCTCTGTGCCAGACCTTGCGTTAGGCCGAAGGTGGCTCCGGGGATTGGAGCGGCAGGTGCTGGTCTCAAAGCAGCTCGGACGTGGAGAGCCGCGACGGTGTCTGCAGGGCTCGGGTGGTAGTTCCGCTTGGGTCGAGCCGCGACACAGTCAGCAGGGCTCCGGTGGTAGGTCCGCTTCGGTCGAGCCGTGACGAGGTCAGCTGGGCTCTGATGGTAAGTTCAACAAGGTCGGGCCGCGACAGCGTCAGCAGGGCCCCAAAGGTTCGTGAAGGTCTTTAAGCACGGTGGAGCCGCGACGTAGTCAGCAGGGCTCAGAGCGTGGTTCCAGGAAGAGTCTTTCTCCGTAGGGTCAGCCGCGATCCGATCAGCAGGGCTCTTGACTCCGGGATACAACTGCTGTCCTGTTGCAGGTCGCCCCAGATATAGGTCTGGAGCCCTTTGATGTCTGGACCCTTGCGCCGGGGGGGGCAGAGAGGCCGGGTCGGGAGCGGCCAGACGCTCAGCAGGAGAGGCGCCAGGCCCAGGAGAGCTGTGGGGCGATCGCACCTAGGTGTGGGAGGACGGTTGGGGGTCCCATCGATACTGCCCTCTGCCGGGAGTGGGGAAGTGTTCACGTGGTACCCCCTGGCCAGTTGTTGGTGCCTTGATACCGGGGCTTGCTGGGGCCGAGGCCGGGTTGAGCGGGGTGACGGAGGCTGGTGCGCAGAGTCACGTACAATCCAAAATGGAGGAGCCCCGAGGTGCAGGGGACCTCGTGCGGCTTGGCGAGGGGGAACAGGACCACACCACGAGGCCGGCTCCAACAGGCATGTATGTGTGCTATGTATTAATGTGTCTTAATATTAAGTAAAGATTAATGTTTTACTAATAGGAAGTGGCTGATCGTCACAGCCCGCCCTCGGATCACTAAAATGTACTCTCTTAACATGATTTAAATCTTCTGTATACTTTCTTTTACTTATGTTTAACAGGTCTTAATGTGGCTATTGTGTACACTTGAGAGTTGGCAGCAGCAGGCGGGAGGGTCCGTGAAAAATGGGAAGGGAGGTGTGGAGAGAGAGAAGGCAAGATTTGTCCACTTATTGTAAACAAAGCAGATTAGCCTGGCATTTATTCCTCTTGTGCGGACTTATTTCTGTCTTCGTTGTACAGTAGTGCAAGCTCATTGCTGGCAGAGCCCACAGATGCTATTTATGTTGTTTTCCACCTCCCTGTATTGAAAATAAACTCCCAAATGCCTCTGGTCCCAGGAAACTGAGGGGTTGTGGAGTAATTCTCCGTGCGCCTCCCAGTCTGCCGTGGGCCTTTTGCGTGAACGAAGGTTAAAGTTCTCGTCACAATCCTGCTCCCTCCCACTGGACTCTGTGGAGCCTAGAAGGTGGTGGTAGTGTTTTTCACAGAATGTGATGTTTTGGGAACCAACACCACAAAATCTGGAAACAATAGTTTTCTTGGAGGGAAAATCGGATCTTTTGATTATTTTCAGATTTTTGAGTAAGCAGTGCACAGTGGCACCCTGCTCTTGGTTTAATATTAGAATTATAATTTAATTGTGTGTTTATTTTTTACAAAGCAACATGAGAAATGAGGGTCAGATAAAAAAAGAAACCTGCAGTGCTTTTTAAAAACCCACAGTCATTATAATGTCACCCCTGTGTTGAAAAAAGAAAAACTGGCATCTCCTACCTCCAGAGAAGTGGAGGGTAATCCACTCCGTTTTAGATATACTATACTATAAACCAAAGGGCGCTGCTCTCGGAGGTATTTGCATCTTTGTGTTTAAAGAGCTGATGTTTATCTGTATTCACTTTACCACAATGTTAACCAAAAGTTAAATGTAGGTCTAAAGGACTTTGTAGCATTATGGGGCTCGTAAAGTTGAGTTTGTGTGCTTAATGTAAGATTTTGTAATATTTATGCAAATTACAATGAAGATAGTAACTACAGAACTATTTTTACTCAGTTTTATGGGCCTGCTTAAATGGGTGGCACAATAAATGCTGCAGGCCCACTAGTAGCATTAAATTTACATGCCCTGGGTACATTTTGTACCCCTTTACTAGAGGCGTAAATTAAATGTCCATATCATGTGTAAGCCAATCTTAAAATGTTTTTGGGAGACATCATAATCACTTTAGCAGTGGCAAACTGCACAAAGTCCTAAAAGCCAACAAAACAGATTAAGGAAAATGGAGGCATGAAGGAAAAAAGTTTGGAATAACCCTTAAGAGAGGGCCTGCTCCAAAAAGGTTTTAATATTCAACATTCAAAAGCAAAAGTAAGCAATTCAGTTATATATTGTCATGAAGGAAAACCAAGTGCACAATGCCATCACTCACAGTAAAGTTAGCCAATAGCTGAAGAGGGCTGACACAGTGGCCTATGATGTATGCTATAGTGGGTGGAAAAAAAATATAAGTGACACAGAAAAGAGCTTGATAAAAGTGTGTAAGTCAGTATATTGCACATATCATTTTAGTACAGAGAAGAGATGCTGGCTAATGCCAGACCTAAAAAAACACCTTGTGTGTCTTGTGAGGTAAATTATCCTTTGTTGTTTAAGCTCACAACCTAAGCGATTACATTTGGGGACCTTGGATGAATCTAGCATATTTTCACAAAGCACTTTAGTATTTTAACGCCACTAGTCCCGCAAAGTTATGTTATGCTGCGTCTCTGTTGTCTCTTCTGTTAGGTGCTTTTTCAAAAACTGGTCTTTGTTGTTTTTCTTATAACATTGCGTAGAATGCTCCATTAATTTCAAAAGATTTTTTTGATAAATGATGTGCTGATCAGGCAGTAAACATACATTCAATAGATTCACAATATTAATATAAATTAGATCAATAAGCATCCTGTTCATAGAAGCATTGTATTCTGTGTTCTCGTTTTGCCTAATTTCCTTATGACATTCCTCCGTCTCTCTTCTTTGCTGGCTCCTCATTGGTTTGTGTACCCGATATATCACTTTCATTTGTGGCTCAAGAGCACTGGCCAACTACTGTTTCCTTACTCTGTTGTTGTTTATATGTTCCCTTTGGGGCTACTTCATTTAATTTCCTGCTGTGTTACACTGTGGGTGCCTGTTTCTACTACCGTGGGGTGTTTATTTCATCATCACAATGCCCACTTCAGGGGCGCCGCACACTTAACTTGCATCTACACCGATGCCACGCTTCATATTTTAGCACGGCACCCGCTTTGTTTCCTGTTTTTATGCATCCATTCCGCTCCAAGCCAAAACCCATTGGTAAAAGACATTGTAATTTACAATGCCGATAGCTCTAACTCCCATAAATGCGAGACCTATTGCATTGCAAATGCTTGTTAGTGGTGGTGACGCACTTAATAGTCACAAACACATTATTTTGAACTTCCAAAATGGCAGGTGCCTGACCTTGACCATAGGACATTTGGATTCAGACAGGCGTGGTTGACGTTCAACAAGTAGTGGGCGGCAAACTCCACGAAAGGCACAGCTATGGCCTAACGTTGGTGAAAGTAACAGACGAAGACCAATGGCTGTGTCCGTCTACGCTGATGATCGGGTATGTCGCATACATGTATGCGGCAGTTGGAATAAAAGCTCATTTGCATCCTAACACTGCTGCCATCAAGAACTCCTCCACGTTTGCTGCTGTTTGTTGCCTCTGAGGGTAACAATTCCAGGTCGAGCAGGTGAGAGGGCCACTGCCTTCTCACCAGAGGAGTTGGATTTGCTGACACAGGAGGTCCTCTCCCTGTATGGCCAGCTATTACTCAACAGAGGAAAAGGTACAAGTATTAAATATATATGAGAATCTGTCTAATTGTTTTATTTTCCATTAACACAGGCTACAATGTCCCTTTGGGTTCCTGAGTGAAGTGCAGTTAGTGATGTGAACTGCCATATATTTTGTTTCTTACAGAAGAAAATGATGTTGGGGATTTTTAAGGACTTTACAATGTTAAAAAACAACATCATTAGTATGTGTTGTGTGTTTAAAGTCCTGGATTACAATTGCTGTGTATGGAAAGATGTATCTATGTATTAGTTTGAGTTACACGTGCCACGTTGAAAACTCACATCATGGAAATTAGTAAACACATGTTTTCTGTACCAACATAATGAAAATGATTTTAGCTATGTGTATGATCCCACAAATCAATCAAAATATATCAGGGCTCTCTAGACAGCTGTATGGGAGCTCCCAGTAGCTCCCACACCCTTCAGAGTAGCACACAGCCTTGAGGTAATTTATTAGATAGGCACAAGGTCCTTTTTGATTGTAAGAGTTAAGGGAAGGCTGTGTTCATGTGACATCATGATCATCAGGCTGCAGACAACAAGGCCTGACAATGAGCAATGATTAGTCAGGATAATGGGTAGGCTGGGGCTGAGTCACAGGGTCAATCAACTGAAACAACGAGGTACATCTGTCATAAGCATTTATCCTTGCCTGGTCAAATGCTGAGGTATGCTTAAAAATATGCCACTGAATGCTTTTAAATGGAGAACAGTGTCACTACAAAAGTTTGTATTAAGCTATTGCTTTTGGTCAGCATCTGACAATAGACATGTTGTATACTATCTTATGAGTTATGCTAGTGAAAGATGTAAAAAAAAATTGCTACATCAATACAGTCAAACAAAAAAAAGCTACTAGACCATTTTTTCCTATCATTTCTTGTGTCCAAACAGATGAACGCCCATCAGAAGTGGGAAATATGGAAGGCCATCTCCAGAAAGGTGCGCACCCTGGGGGAGGACAACCAGTGCAGCGTATATTGCTGCAAGAGGTGCGAGGACCTAAGATGCTGGACCTGAAAGTGAGCTGAAGTCTAGCTCGGGAAGTCTTCCTAATGTGGGAGCTGCGTGCGCCGCACCCTGACCCCCCTAATGGCCCGCATTCTTGCAGTGGCCTATCCGGAGGTTGATGGGCAGTTAAGGGTCCAACAGCTGCAACAAGGGGGTAAGTTCTCATTCAGAGTTTCACATGGGGGTGAGCTAGCTGAGGAAGAGAGTGCCGACATGGCTACATTTTACTGGGTGAACTGTGTGTCCTTATTAGCCTTAGTGAACTGACACATGAGACAGCTGGAATACACCAGTGATCCTTGTAAAGCGGATCCCTGCTGGTCGCTCCCCCACCACACAGCTCCGCCTGTGTGTCCCGCCGCTGCCGCTGCTGTAGAAGTTGAGGCCCTCCTCCACCCGCAGGCTACCACCTGCGCCTCATCCCTGGTGGCCAGTGGTAGGCCTTAGCTTTGTATCTCTGTCGCTGTCTGTCTTCCCTGTACTGCCTGCATTCTTATCTGTGCCCGTTTTGCTTGCCTTCTGTTTCCCCCTTGCTGCCCCTGATTTGTGCCCTGACTTATGCAGTGATTGTGCCGTTTTGCCTTCTGTTTCCCCCTCGCTGCTCCTGATTGTGCTCGTTTTTGCCTTCTGTTTCCCCCTCACTGCCCCTGATTTGTGCCCTGACTTGTGCCCTGATTGTGCTCATTTTTGCCTTCTGTTTCCCCTCGCTGCCCCTGATTTGTGCCCTGATTTGTGCCCTGATTGTGCCGTTTTTCCTTCTGTTTCCCCCTCGCTGCCACTGATTGTGCCGTTTTTCCTTCTGTTTCCCCCTCGCTGCCCCTGATTTGTGCCCTGATTGTGCCGTTTTTCCTTCTGTTTCCCCCTCGCTGCCCTGATTGTGCCCGTTTTTCGTTCTGTTTCCCCCTCGCTTCCACTGATTGTGCCTGTTTTTCCTTCTGTTTCCCCCTCGCTGCCCCTGATTTGTGCCCTGATTGTGCCGTTTTTCCTTCTGTTTCCCCCTCGCTGCCCCTGATTGTGCCGTGTTTCCTTCTGTTTCCCCCTCGCTGGCCCTGATTGTGCCCATTTTTCCTTCTGTTTCCCCCTCGCTGCCCCTGATTGTGCCCATTTTTCCTTCTGTTTCCCCCTCGCTGCCCCTGATTTGTGCCCTGATTGTGCCGTTTTTCCTTCTGTTTCCCCCTCGCTGCCCCCAATTGTGCCCATTTTTTCCTTCTGTTTCCCCCTCGCTGCCCCTGATTGTGCCCGTTTTTCCTTCTGTTACCCCCTCGCTGCCCCTGATTGTGCCTGTTTTTCCTTCTGTTTCCCCCTCGCTGCCCCTGATTTGTACTCTGATTTGTGCCCTCATTGTGCCGTTTTTCTTTCAGTTTCCCCATCGCTGCCCCTGATTGTGTTGTTTTTCCTTCTGTTTCCCCCTCGCTGCCCCTGATTGTGCCTGTTTTTCCTTCTGTTTCCCCCTTGCTGCCCCTGATTGTGCCCGGTTGCCTTCAGGTGCCCTCGCCGCTCCCGTTCCCGCCGCTGTGTCCCCTGCGGCCCCGCCCCCCTCACTGCCCATTCGCTGCCCCTGCCTCCTGCCTCCCAGCTGCTCCTCCCTCCCACATCCCCATATATGGCGGCCGCTGCGTGGCCGCGCCTAAGGCAAGCCTGTCTGTGCCCGTCCATGCCCGGACTGCGCCCAGCGCCAGAACCCCTAATTCCCTGCACCCGCCACGACGACCACCACCGCTACCTTACCAGCTCACTCCACGCTCTCAACCCCAGACAGACCCACACCTGCTACAAGGCCGCCCCGAAACGCATACACGGTCCCTTCACCTGCCAGAACTGCAGCTACACCAGCCTCAGAGCCGCCGAACAACCCGCCAAGAAAGACCTCAACCACCTCCGAAGTATCCTACTGGACACCCGATCCACACGCAAACACGTCGTTGAGCTCTGGGACCTGCTCGACACATCATTCCCGTACGTCACCTTCCTGACAGAGACCTGGATGAACGACTCCTCCACACCCGGCATCGCCATAACCATCCCAGACGGCTACAAGATCACCCGCAGAGACTGCACCAATGGAGTCGGAGGAGGAATCGCCATCGTCCACAAGAACAGCATCAGGGTCTCGACCAGCACCGATGACACCCTCAGCACTGCCGAACACATGCATTTCCAGATCCACACAGACCCCAACTCCACCCTCAGAGGCACCCTCATCTACAGACCCCCCGGACCCCGACCCCAGTTCAGCGACTCTATCGCCGACTTCATCAGCACGCACGCCCTGACCTCCACCGACTACATCCTCCTCAGAGACCTGAACTTTCACCTGGAGAACAACAACGGCAGCAACTCGACAACCCTGATCGATAACCTCTCCAACCTTGGACAGAGCCAACTCATCACAACGCCTACCCACTCCACCGGCCACACGCTTGACCCCATCTTCTCCGCAAGCCCCCACATCACCTTCAGCCACACCACCGAACTCCTCTTGACCGACCACTGCTGCATCCACTTCTCCTTCCAGAAACCCACCACACACCACTGTACCCAACAGATCCCTCGTCGCTGCTGGAGAAAAATCACCAAAGACCAACTACACGCAAACCTCGCAATCAGCCCACCCACCGATCCCTCCAACACCGACGACGCTGCCCACAGCCTCAGACGCTGGATCGACAACTGTGCCAACATCCTCACCCCGCTGAAGAAACCCCCCCACAGAGACACCAGCAAGATGGCCAGCTGGTTCACCCCAGAACTCCTAGCCTCCAAGCGAGCCTGCCGGAAACTAGAGAAGAAATGGCACAATGAACAAACTCCGGACAGCCACGCAGCCCACAAGGACACCACCCACAACCACCATCACCTCATCAGGACTGCCAAGAGGACCTCCTTCAAAGACCGTCTCGACAACAACGCACACAATAGCAAGGAGCTCTTCAACATCGTAAAGGAACTCTCCAACCCCAGCTCCAACACCTATGACATCCCGCCGTCGCAAGCCCTGTGCGAGTCCCACACCACTTTCTTCCACCGCAAGATAGCAGACATCCACGACAGCTTCAACACCCAGACAGCCCCTACAGACAGCAAAACAACAGACTCTCCGCACACCATCGACCATGACCCCCTGCTAGCCTGGACCAGCATGAGCATCGATGACACCATCAAGACGATGAGGACAATCCACTCCAGCTCCCCGCAGACCCATTCCCGCACCACATCTTCAACAAAGCCAGCAGCTCCATCACACCCCACCTGCGCAACGTTATCAATCTCTCCCTCGAGACCGCAACCTTCCCAGAGAGCTGGAAACACGCCGAGATCAATGCCCTACTCAAAAACCCAAGACAGACCGTAGAGACCTCATGAACTTCCGGCCCATCTCGCTGCTCCCAAGGTCATCGAGAAGATCGTCAACAGACAGCTAACCCGATACCTCGAAGAAAACAGAATCCTGGACCCCTCCCAGTCAGGGTTCCACAGCAACCACAGCACCGAGACCGCCCTCATCGCCGCCACCGATGACATCAGGAAACTGCTGAACAACGGTGAGACCGTGGCCCTCATCCTCCTGGACCTCTCCGCCACCTTCGACACCCTCTGCCACCACACACTACGTACACGCCTCCACGCCGTAGGGATCTGAGACAAAGTCCTGGAATGGACCACCTCTTTCCTCTCCAGCAGAACCCAGAGTGTCCGCCTCCCCCCATTCCGATCCGAAGCCTCCGAGATCATCGGCAGCGTACCCCAGGGTTCCTCCCTCATCCGACACTGTTCTACATTTACATGGCCCCGCTCGCACACGTCACCCGACAGCACAACCTCAACATAATCTCCTACGCCGACGACACTCAACTGATCCTCTCCCTCACCGAGGACCCCATCACCGCCATAGCCAAGCTCCACGAAGGAATGAAGGCCATCGCCGACTGGATGAAGACCAGCCGACTGAAGCTGAACACGGACAAAACGGAGGTCCTCATCATCTGCTCCAACCCTTCAGCCTGGGACGTCTCCTGGTGGCCGATGGCACTGGGGGCAGCCCCGACACCCACCGACCACGCACGCAACCTGGGAATCATCCTCGACTCAACGCTTTCCATGACCAAGCATGTCAATGCCGTCTCCTACTCCTGCTTCAACACCCTCTGCATGCTCCGCAAGATCTACAGGTGGATCCCGACATATACAAGAAGAACAGTCATCCAAGCCCTCGTCAGCTGCAGACTCGACTACGGAAACGCCCTCTATGTGGGAGCCCCGACCAAGCTCATCAAACGACTGCAACGCATCCAAAACGCCTCGGCACGACTGATCCTCGACATACCACGCCACGGACACATCACCCCCCACCTGAGAAACCTGCACTGGCTGCTCGTCAACAAGATGATATCCTTCAAGCTCCTCATCCACGCACACAAGGCACTCCACAAGACCGGCCCGGTCTACCTCAACAAATGGCTTTCCTTCTACATACCCAACTGCCAGCTCCGCTCTGCCGACCTTGCACTCGCCATCGTCCCGCGCATCCGAAAAACAACCACCGGCGGGAGGTCTTTCTCCCACCTCGCCGCCAAGACCTGGAACACCCTCCCACTGAGCCAACAACAGACCCAAGACCTGCTGACCTTCAGAAGGCTACTCAAGACCTGGCAGTTCAATCAGTAGCGCCCCCCCAGCGCCTTGAGACCCTCACGGGTATGTAGTGCGCTCTACAAATGTTTGATTGATTGATGTTACATGACTAATGTTTTATTACAGGCACAGTTTTTGACATCAACATTAGGGTGACCTATGTCCAATGCACAAGAAGAGTTCTTGAAGGTGTAAGTTTGGCACAATATGTATCATGACGCGCTTGGTCCATTAAAATGTAGGTAAGGATCCCACCTGATTCCTGTTCACAACCAATGGACTGTTGTGAGCATACTTATGGCTGTCTAATCTCCACATATATATCATGTTGTTTGATGTCATTAGGGAAAGTTTTACCAAACAGGCCAATAATGTTTATTGTGTCACATGTGTTGCTCCTTCATTATGTGGATGATGTAATGGTAGCTCTGTTACATACGGTGTAGTATACAGTGGGTGTACTAAACATCACATTGGTAAGTTGGGATTCTACCCAAACAAGAGTGACCATGTGATCCAAAAGGACTAGTGGCATCAGTATTAATAGCTACATTCTGGACTCAAAATATATCTAAATTGTGTTAAGCATCATAAATACTGTTTCATACATGTTTAAAGTGACAGATTAACATGATGTCCTTCTCCTTCACAAAGATGTGTGTGTAAGCCTGTCTGTTATTTGACAAATAATAGTGATAGGCATACAAATTTTGTTGAATCACAGACAGGAATGTGTACACATTGGTGACAGAGTGACACATTCACTAAACCATTTCTTAATGTCTTTTGACATATCCAGATGATAAAGCTATGATGGAGATAGATGGCCAACTTTAAGTTATTTTGCAAAGTGAAATGTTCCATCACATTTATGTAGGAGTATCCTACCAGGAAAGCTCAAAATCAGGTGTAACCATGACTCAGTAGGCAACTGTTGGAAGGCATCAAGGTGTAATATGTGATTAATATGTGAATCTTTGAAGTAAGTATAATATATAAATTAGTGTATTTAATAATTACTGTCATGTTCTACAAATGTTTGTCTACAGTGAAAGCCAGCATATTATGGGCCCGATTACAATGTCAGGTGGAAAGCCAGTGGTTGGAGGCTTTCTGCCTGACATGGTAGGTTTATAGTCCAAGGATGATGGCGGTCAGAGTTTAAACCAGCGGGAGAATCTTACGACATTCTGATGGGCTCAAGGAGGCCATCGATGAGTTGGAAACACTCCATAATTCCTTAAGGACTGTGTTTCCTCCATCGGGATAATAATGTCAGTTTCAGACAGCTATTCTATGTCGGCCTTTCCGACATAGAAATGCTGTTGAGAAGCAATACTGGGGCCCCTAAGAGTGCCCCTGTCCCCCCTGGCGCTCCGCAATGATCCCCCAAAACATTCCTGCACTGTGTGGCAGGCCCCGTGAGGAGCCTGCCACATGGTGCAGGGGTGTTTGAAAACACCAATTTTTCAATGGGAGCTTGTGCTGTAGGTGTTTTCAGCCCAGCGCAACAAGCTCCCATTGAAAAATTGATGTTTCCGACCACACTATGTGCAGTCGCATCCTAACTAGGTTGTAGGAAGCGCTGACCTATGGTTGGGCGGTTCCTTCACCCCAATGATGTTGGGAAGATGCAAGTTCGCCCTACATCGTAATCAGGGCCTTAGCTAAATATTTCACTTAGATTCAAGAAACCTCAAATTACTAGAGATATTTAGGAGTGAAATGTGAAAATGTTCTGTGCTGAAGTGTATTAGAAATGTTTCAATGCCCATGTATTTACTTATGCTGTGGAAGTCATTTGTCAATCCACCCTAATATTTCTTTCTGACTGTCTTCAACAGCCTAGGTATCTACAAAGTATGTGATACATTGCTAAGCTGCTTCAGTGCAGATACCATTTATGAATTTTGACAATTGAAATGCACTTTAGTGACCTGTAATAAGTGTTACTATGATGAAATGCCCATACAAAGGTAACCTTCTTTCATTTTATGTTAATAATGGTGCAACATTGCAGTATTTGTTTACGCATATGTCTTCATATTTTAATTATTGAGAATGGAATGTATGCAGAATTTGGGGCCTAGTGAACACACTTTACAAATGTTATTTTGGTTTATAACCATTTTGGTGAATTCAATTCACTATTCTAAAAAACAAAGGCCAACCATTCAGAGGTGTGAAACAGTTCCTGGAGAGACAGAATAATGGCTAAGAGACAAGATCAGACATGATATAGGAGCAATCATGGGGAAAGACATAACTGTGACAAAATGGTTACAGAAAATGTTGCCTACATGCATGAACTTATGCTAATGTAGATCCAAAGTTTCAGAGGCTGTAAGTAGGCAAAATCTGAAAACTTGGGAGCTGTTTTGTGATCAAAGTCCATGATCAGTTCTGTCTCCATAGATCCAATAACACTATTGCATAATTCATTTAAGCATCACCAGGGGAAGGTGAAGGAGAATTTGCCTACATAGGAGAGTATGTAGCATGCCACTGTGTTTGCGGTGCGGACACCACTGACACAGAGGTAGCGAGTGGCATGGAGGGTGAGTGCAACTGAGGTCCCCAGTGACTCAACTTCGTCATCGGAGGCCTCCTCCAGTGAACACTCTCAAGTTGTGGCGGACCCTACTGTTCCTGCATTCTTGTTCACCACACAGAGTACCATCTCCATCCTTTCTCTTGCTCCCCCCGCAATTGGCCACACCCACCCCTCTAAAAGGCGTACCGTCTCCTGCGCTCCAGGCACCTCACCCCCTGCCCCTGTCCACCCAGCTACAATGAGTGAAGATGCTATTGACTCCCTCAGGAACATCTCTGTAGTCCTGACTGCACTTCTGAATGCCATCCAGGGGCTTAGCTGCCAATAGCAACAGTTGGTAGCCTACCGGGAAGGCATTCACAGTGCTATGACTGGCCTACAGAGGTGTTTGCAAGGTCTAGCCTCCTCACTGACTGCAGCCTCCCAACCATCTCTACCTTGTGCCCCACTTCCAGCCCCATCCCCATCCAAATTCCCTATTCCCAGATTTGTCCCAAGCACACTCACACATTTACACACAGCCACTCACACAGATACAAGCAGCACACCCACACACAACCAACACAAAAAACACAGGCGCACTTCCAACCAGACAGACAGATGCTACCAGCACAATCACAGACACCACAACCACTAACATTCCCACAGACACCACCCCCATTACCAGCACAGCCACAGATAGCACACCCACAGACACTGCACCTACCACCACAATCACATTTACCAACCCCACCAGCAGCACAGCCAGAGACACCACACCCACTGCCACATCCATATGCACAACCCACACCAGCAGCACAGCCTGAGACCCCATACCTACCACCACATCCACAGACACTGCACCCACCACCACCACAGCCACATCCACACAACTACACACCCAGCACTTCCACAGTACACACACCCACAAAAACAAACACATAGACTCACCCATACAACACACACAAACAAAGCAAGACACACCCAAACGTTCATGACATACACCAGACCCACAGACACCTGCAACCTCAGCAGAAACATGCACAACAGGCACTCCCACTCCCTCTACCTCTCAATCCCAACTCCCTCCCAACTATCCTACCCATATTCCCAGTGAGAGTTTTCTGTTTGCCCTCGCCCTGATCCCTGATCCCTACCACACCCAAGCCCACCCCTCTCAAATGTACACCTACCTCTTCCACTCCTAACCCATCCCTTTCACATCCCAACCCACCCCTCGAAAGACAGGAACCACCTCTACTACCCACCCAAGGTATCCCTAAAAAAGGCAAAGGCCCCATCTCAAAACTAAGACCACCCCTACCAAAACCACACCCCTCCCAAACCCAAGACCACCCCTCCCAAAGTCAAAGGCAGCCCTCCCAAATTCCCCATCCCAAGTAACATATTTGAAGTGCCTGCTCTGCCCACTAGGTGTCCCTTCCCTTGCCTTACTGGGAAGGTTCCCCTAGCAGTACAATTGGGGGCAAGCTGATTGCCACAGCATACCTCTTCACAGGAATTTGTGGTCACCATTGGGTCCGGCATTTATTTGTTTAAAAGAAAGTTGAAAGACTTATCTCATTGTGAAAAAATCAAACATTTTCTTTTCAGCAAGTTTGTCCTTGCATTAATTTTCCTTTCCAAATGTTTGATTCCTAGAAATGCTCTACTGTAAAATGTGTAGTGCATATTTTTCCTTAGCATGATGGCAAGAACTACTACATGCTTTTTAAATGTCTACTATGTTAAGGACATACACTGGTTTACATGGTTTTTGAGGGTCATTTGAATTTAGGTGCAGCCATTCAACATAGTAGGAGTTGAACTTGTATGCAGTACTGGGGACGCTGATACTGGAATCTGACACGCTCTTCATTCAGGAGTATTTCAGCCAACAGTAACTATGAGGACTGTATGACAAATATGTGCCATGGAGCCCCCCAAGCCTTCGTATCATCTATGGAGGCGGGAGGTGGCTGGTAGCCAGAGTGTCAGAGGATGCCGGGAACCGTAAGGTAAGCCACACCGCAAGCGACTATTTTGAAAAAGCATAGCAGCAGGTAGGGGATAGCTTATGTTCATATTCAAAGGCGTCATGGCCGCAGAATGGTTCAGGGAGCGAGAGGAGGTGTCTGAGAGAATTTTCAACAAAGAAGTTAGTGCCTCTGATGAGAGGGCCTTTACCAGAGGGGCCGCAGCTGCGACCTAAGATGTCAATCAAAATTGAGACACTTGGAGAGATTACATGAAAATAAAATCTCTTAATGGTGGGAGTGTAAGTCCCTCACGAAGTACCTGGAGGTGGGAAGAATCCTAAGAGGTCTGCGAGTATTAATTGAAGTGACCTATGAAAATCCGAATCCTGATCTGCTCTGTGAATGGGTGGGAAACAATGCGGAAACATCACAAAAGATGATTGCAGTCCGCATCAAATATGCCGAGATTGATAGAAATAGACTGCTGGAAGAAATAGAGTCCTTAAAACAAGATCTGGCTAGTAATGTAGATAAGGAAATGTTAGAGAAGTTTGACAAGGAATTGAAAATACGTTTGGCCAAATACGAACAAGTAATCAGGGATAGAAAAGCATCTAAATGTAGGCGTGACAAACAAGACTATCCCCAAGGCCAAATGTATACGCTCTACAGGCGGTTTCACAATATACAAAGGCAAAAACTGCCCATGGAAGTGTGGTGTCCAACTCGATTTAATATGAGGTGGGCATTTAATGGTATTTCTGCTTACCTTGTATAGGTAGGTTTCTATGAGCTCTTAAACATCTCCACGATTTTTCTACCAAGTTAGTAAATCGAGCATCACGTTAACCACCAGCTGGAAGAGTCAAATATCTCAGTTAGTTCCATGTTAGGAACGATGTACACCAAATAAATAGAACATATGCACTAAAAACGTTCATTAAATGAAGACATCCTTGGCATTAACTCCTGCCACACTAACATTTGCCACATTTCACATCATATTTCAATGTAGTATAAGAATTGTCATCACTTATCTAATGCGATTTGTATTTTATTATTATGGTAAGAATTATACAAAACGCTTGGAACATTATATAGCAGTGAAACAGCCACTGGCATAACACAATTAATAAATTATCGAGGAGTGAAAATGTGCGTATCTGTGCAAATAATAAATCCTTCTGTTGTACTCGGTTCTTTTCAGAAGCATAATAAAACGCAGAATACAATTTAAGAAAGTTTGCACATCTTATGAGTAGGGCTCCCGGTTTTGTGGTATTTTTTTTTAACATTTCCGTCTGTATTTATCCATATTTATATTTTGGCCATCCCGTTGGTATTTATCCATATTTATTTTATGTTTTGATAATATGTGGAGTCTTAAAATGGTATTATTTAACTGATAAACATGCACTAATATTTAGGTGCCTGTCACATTTTAGCAAATAAAGCAGCCAATTTAGCAAAACACTACACCAACATGTAAATAGCAACATTATAATACAAATATAAGTTAACATACAGCTGCATTTAGAGAAATCTCAACCTATTTTTAACTTCCCATGGTCTCTACCTGTTGAAATTTAGAATAAGCAGCACGGAGAGTCGCCAAAAAGAAGCACAATTTTCCATATTTTTCCACTTTTAAAAATAAATACAGATAGGAAACACATTGTTTTCTGTCTGTATTTATCAGTAAAAATCCGTAAAAATGGAAGACTGGGAGCCTTATTTATGAGCCAAATGGTGTCGTTTTGAAGCACCATGTTTTCAACGTTCTCTACATTTATTTCGGTTATAGTGAAATCTATGTATCAAATTCTGTTTAGATGCCACTTACTAGAGGAATAAGCATTGGCAATGCCAATAGATCTGTTTTAAAAGCAATGTTGCATGGTAATGTGAAGCATTACAAGTAGATAGCATTTGAATGAATATGTATATTGTGGAAGCAAAGAACTGTAGAATAATACTGGGGTAGGTTAAAAGAATAACACTGGAGTCAAGTGGAGTTTGTTGTGATTTGTCTGGGGGTAAACTACTTTTACCAGAACTGTCAGGGCCAAACGAGACGGAACCTGAATATTCCTGCACCTGTGGTCAGCGCTATAAAGAGTGATTTTCCCACTAGCGGCCCGGAAGTCCTGTGAAGTTTGTTGTGCTATGTGTGGGGGTGAACTACTTGTACCAGAACTCTCAGCTCCCCAGAATGTGGCACCTAAGTATCCCTGCCCTCGGATCAGTGCTATTAAGCGTGCTTTGCCCTCCCTCTGCACAGGATACACCCTGACAAAAGCCCGGGCCAAAGACAGGCCCGTCCTATGACCGTCAGCTACCAGGAAGAGGTCGGGCGGGGCTACACCCTTTGGCCTGTTTAGTCAGCATGGCACTGTGCTGTTGCTGATTCCCTCTTGAATGGTCTCCCTGGTCATTGGTTTGGGACCAGGCAGCCTGAGTAGATCTTCTGTTTCTGCTCTCGGCCATAGCGCTGGGTTCTGAGTAAGCTACTTACATTGTGGAAAAAATGGGGAACTTGTTGGACTCTGATTGACTGTATACTCTGGACTGCCACCAATGTTTTATTGTGGCTTTTCCAGGCCAGTTACTGCTGATCGACCCGCATTTGCTTGCTAGATGTTGGGTGAGGTTGTAGCCGAGGGGTTTGCGCTTATTGAGAATCTTTGGAGATTTCACCTGTGGGGTGCAGAAGGCTCAAACAAGGGCCAGATGAGGGTGCCCCCAGCCAAGGGCCAGCCACCAATACTACCCCTTGTTATTCTAGTTTCTTGGATGTGTTTCCAATGCCTGTTCTGACGCGCAGTGGGAGGCAAGGTGGCACTGACGATTCTAGGAGCGCTTGAAGCAGACTATGCCATAGTAGACAATGCCATAACTGCAAGCCCGTCATATTGCCTGGTTCAACAAGTCCGCCTCTGAGGTCAGCGCAGCAAGTGTCCCGGAGAGCCGTCTGGGTTTGGGTTGGCCCTCAAGCAAAGAGTAGGAGTAGCTGAGGAGTCGCATTTGGCTGACTGAGGTTCGCTGGGGAGACTGAAGTGAGTGGGGACAGCTGCGGCTAGACCCACAGCAGTTGCGGGTTGAGCCCCATGCCATGCAGAAGTTGTCCGACAAGGTCAGGTGTGACCTGCAGGGTTGGGTGAGTTTCGACTCCCTCACAGGGTTCTGACAGACTTCCCTTGCAACACCAATTGTTTCTCATCGCTGATGACCCCTTAACCTCATCAATCCAGATGGCTGGGCCTGCTCTTTTCCAGTTTAAACACCATCAAAGCCCCCAAGCCCCACCTCAGATGACTTGTGGGAGATCATGGGGCCTTGCAGTTCAGGTTCGTGATTTGGATTACTTCTGAACATTTTCAGTGGTTCTAGCCCCGGAACTCTCTTGAAATAAAAAGAGGTGAACCATAGCAGGTCGGGAGGGACGCCATATTGTGTGTTGGGGTCTTCAAGCCACAGTGTGCTGAGGTGGCTAAACACTGGTTTAGCTTGGTTACTACTTGATTATTGCGACATCTATCCTTGTCTGTATCAATCGCCAATTAGCTGCAACTTTCCTGTAATTGCCCTGATTTGCACTGAGCTGACAATCATTATTTATACCACTTAAAATCCACTCAGGTGTCTTTTTATTCAGTCTTTTATTTAGATTAAGTTGTGTCTGCTGACTTGAGGACCACCTGAAGTGCTCAAAATGAAAACACTCTCTTCAAGAAATTGACGCAACCTACTTGCATCCAGGATTTGGCAGTGTCATTTAGAAATAAGGCCTCCTTGGATTAGATTATACCACATTCCATGATATCTAGCCAAGGTGGCCCAGATGGACCCTTAACTGATGCCTACCAGCAGGAGAGGGAACATGTGGGAGGAACAAAAGTTCCTTGTGATGCATGAATGTGAACCAGGAGTTGTCATTAAAAATCAATGTATAATAACTACAATAGCAGAAATATACCGCCTGTTAACATTATCATATCAGATTGTACTATCCTTGATGTCCTGGATCCACATGTATGTTCCACTAGAAATTCAGGGATTCTGGAATCAGATTCTATTTATGGGCGTGAAAATTCAGGAGATGGAGATAATCTTGGATCGGGACTGGATCATAAACAAACTGAAATTTTGGTGACTTCTTTTGATGATTCACTACCCTTAGATCAACTTCAAATTTTAGAACAGTTGGGGATAGGGATCAATTCACTCTATCGTCAATTAAGTTGGATGTAATTAATAAATCTACATGAACTGACAGGACAAACATGACAGATAAGTGTTAGCCGCAATGGGGGCTATTTGTATCACCCTGACACAATGTCAGAAACACTAAGCAAGCAATTATCATTATTATTTGAACAGGTGTCTTTATTAATTAAAATTAACAAGTAGTTAACCTTACTTAAAACTAATGTAAATCAGATATCCACAATTAAACATCGCCTTAAGGATCTGGTATCTGCTTCGAACAACTTACATCACTTAGATGATATAGTAGATCTACGGCAGTTACTCACTATGAAGATACAGAATCTTGTAACATGTACAAAAACGACTGATACACCAATCAATACCAACTCAGATGACATCTATGTTGGTGGCCCAAAGAATATATCAGCTAATAAAGCGAATAGTATAAATGAGCAGCCGCCTAAACATGTAATACAAAGAACTAAACTTTCACTTCATTCCCCTACAAGAATCACAGGAAAATAATTTGAAACATCACCAGGAAACAAATGTAACAGTGACAACTTTGTCCCATTTTAAGTAAGCATTGAATGAAGAAAATAAAACGACTTAAGAAGAATGTATGAATGACTAAGGAAACTGCAAAGCAAAACTACCGAACAGCACGAGACAACCATTCATTTTTTTTTTAGAACCCAACATCTACTACTATGTCACATTTTCCTATGACAACCATTTTACCATCACCAGTTAAAAATATAGATGTTGAAACTTCGACAGGTATGCTGATTTCCACCTCAATCTTCTCAAATGTCACCCTCACTTTACCAATAAACCATCATCCTAGGTATAGTGAGATAGGGAAATAGGAGTCCCTGTTCCTTAAGAACCAGACGAAAAGGTGGAAGTTTCTCCAACATCACTTCAGTCAGCAGATTCTGTTATATTAAAAAATATAATGGATGCGGTCACCTTAACAGAATAAATCCTAGCAATCTCTCACCCTGTCCCTGAAGGTGCAATCATTTTAAATCAGATCCACCAATGGGTCCTACAGGCAGGTAGCAAGTCTTTTTCTAAAACATCTGTTGCACTGAATAATGTAAATTTATCGACTTATAACAATATAGTTTAATGTAATTTAGAGCACACTCAGGGGCATGCAGAGGTGATGCAAGGGCACTCTACAGCAATGTGTGACATACTATATTTAATAGTATAAGCAGAGATGGCTCAAAGGGTACTAATCTGCAGATTCACAAATGAGATTCTTCCCTTTTATATAAACCAGAGGGCTACTTTGATATATTCAACAAATCCAAATATAATCAAGTTATCAAACTTCTTTGACAAGCTAAGAGAAGTAAAATCTTCAATCTTCAATGCTTATTAAGTGTGGGCTTTCTTCAAAATCATCAAATTAAAGGAAGTGGCAAAATCACCAGGATGACCTGGGCAAGTATATCTATCATCCAGACAATTTGGGCTCGTCGAGATGACCTTGCTAATTGGGGGATCTTAGTCACACAAGTTGAAAACTCCAGATTTCTGCACATGCTCCGAATTAGAATATAACACATAGCAAGTTCAATACCATCATAATAATTGGTTCCAAATTTTAAAGGTATTGACTCATGTATACCATTTGTTAACCTAAAGATCACAACACATACACAACTACTATCTGAACATTCAATACTTCTTCCAGACGAGCCTCATTGTCAAAACTCTGTGTCAACCCCAGTCATGAATCAGTTCGCCTAATTCTATTAAGGAAATGTATGACTCTCTCGGAGAACTTTCCTTAATTTCATGGAATAGAGCAGTGCTTGTTAGACACGTAAATCTATCTATCAAAAATCTATCCATCTAAATCATATCATATGTTTACAAGGAAACTGGATGTCTTCTAGCCTGTCCATACTGAATTTCTCCAGACGTGGGTCCCATGCTCACTGCGCCACTGGATTCAAGCTAGCCTGTCTGATGAGGGGTGATGCCCCAAAACTGGTACCAGCCTGCTTGTTTCCGGTCCAAGGAGGACCTGGCTTGGCAGTTCGGGCTGGACTGTTCCCAGGAGGAACAAGGTCAAGACTGATTTGCATTTGGCTGGGTCCAAACTGGGGCGGTGTGGTGAACAAAAGAACGATGGATTAAACCCAGATCTTTGTGACTGGTGGTGAATGTTCGCATTGTTCAGCATTACATCCTTTAGGAAGACTTACAAGCAGGCCCTTGCCACTCATAAGTCTACTGTGCAGGTGACTACTTGGGAGGAATTAGGCCAAGACTTGTGTGAGTGGGAACAGCTGTGTTTTCTGGAAGGTTGTAAACAGGCCCTGTGTTTTTAGAAGGGACCAGCCCGGTAATAAGCCTTCATATTTTGAAACAACAATGGGTCGAACACTGTAAAGGGTCTATAATCTGGGGGTGAGGGGAGGGCAATGATAGGACAGATGCTGTACTGAGGATAGACTCTGCGGTTTTTGAACTGGCAGAAGTTATATAGGGCATTTACCAATTAGCCTGTAACAAAGCCACTGGACTGATTACAATTCTTCCCGACCTTCTTATGGCTGATCTTGAGTTCAGGGGGCCCCTCTTGACCCGGGTTCTGAAAGCTGCCGCATGGGTAGGGGTGTTGTCTTCATGGTCATCTGCAGTGATCATACCCGTGTTTAAAAAGAGGGCTAGGGATCACCCTCAATGTTACCCCCATTTCATTAATAGATGAGGAGGTAAAAGTCCTGGGGATGGCAATTCTCAATAGGTTACTGGAGTGGTCCACCGCCAATGACATCCTAAGTGATTTCCAATATGGCTTCATACCAAGTAGGTCACCATCAGACCAATGTCTGAACCTCCATCTTATAATTAATAAATACACCATTGCCCGGCCAGAATCCCTCCATCTTGCATTCATGGACTGAATGTTTGCATTCAACAGGGTCAATCGAACGACATTTTGGGCCCTCTTGTCTCAGTTAGGGTTGGATTCAAGCATCGTGGCCCTCTTGACTGACCTGTACTTTGATACCATTGCTTTGGTGCGCTTCTCACAGGGGATGGCCCCACGATCATTCAGTAAGTGAAGTGGTGTCTGCCATCGGTGCATTCTCGCGCCATTCCTGTTTACGTTGCATGTAAAGGGAATTGAATGCGCCCTCCTCTCTGCCCAGGCGGACTGCCCAAGGGCAGGAGCTAGAGCTCTCCGGTGTTAATGTATGCCGACAATTCAGTCCTCATGGCCAGCCTGGCCAGGGGGCTGCAGCAACTCCTGGACTGATTTTTTTCCTTCAGGGAGATTCTGAACCTGCCAGTACATTTTACTAAGTCCTATGTTATGGTAGCAGGCCCACGGTCCACCAATTCCAAGACCTTTAAAGTGGCAAACCATACCCTGGGTAAAGTTCTGCTTTCCCCAACTTAGTGCTTTTATTTGATGTGAAGAACAATTGGAATTCCTTAATTGTGGGCAAGAAATCGGAGCTCATCAAAACCATTGGGGCAGTAAACAGATTCGCACATAGACTAGATTCTTGGTCACCGCAAGTTCTACTCAAGGTATACCAGGCTAAATGTGTGTACCCAGATTCTATATGGGAGTGAGGTTTGGGGGTTCACGAATATTGATAGTATTCAGGTAGTTTAAAATCAATTTCTGCGAAGACTAGCAAAGGTCCTTCAATGCACCCCTGCTTTTCAGTGGCTGCAGAGTTAGGACTTGGCAATTTAACAGATTTAGTAGCCCTCAACCCCTTGCTGTTTTGGATCAAGAACTTGATCATGGAGGATTCAAGGTTAATCGTCTGATCCTCCTGCTCCTGCTGCTTATCTCTTGACTTTGCATGCAGGATCCCCTGGATAGCATATGTAAAGGCAGCTTTCGCCTCCCTTGGCAGAGCGGATATCTTTTCTGATCCCTGCTCACTGACTTCCAGAGAAATTAAAAGCATTGAGAGTCTGTTCCTGGAGTGAGTTCACCATCTAGGAAACATCTTGAGTTGCAGAAAATGTCAGTGAGAGGAAATATGCTTACAAAGACCAGTCAGCGCATGGAGCCCTATATAGCACAGGTACGCAATATGCAAGCCGAGTTTCTATTGGCCAGTTTTAGATTCAACCAGCTACATCATCTTTTAGCCGACCTAGTCACTGGGCTCATTCTGGGTCTAGGTTGCCCTGCAGCTGTGACAATAGGTCTCTGCAGAACACCTTACACTTTGTTATGCTATGTGAATAATTTAGCAGGCCCAGGAAGCAATTTTTAGCCCCTCTGTTGAAATCTCTTAGTTTTACCCAAGAACGCCCTGCTCTCGTCTACCTACAGATGACCCAAATTACCTTGATTTTATTTCTGGTATCCTGCTTTTTTACAAGCTGCACTAATGCCCAGGCTGTCAAGACCAAATTGATCTTGGGAATGTTATTTAGGCACTGTACTTGTTTTTGCTTATGTTTGCAAATCTGTTTTTAAACTGTTCTGTATTCCTGTTTGCTAATGTGTTAAACAGGGTCGCTTTTCATGCCATATTTATTGCACTCTTTTATGGTTGTTTTGTCAACCGAATAAAGATTTTAAAGACTAAGTGGTGTAGCTTAGAAGGTCAGGTAACAGTCGCTTTGTCTACCCAGACCTAAAAATCCATGAAGGTTAATAACTGTCCTCCTTCCATCAGTGCTGTTGCCAGAGAAAAGCACCATACATTATCTAGTTATCAAGTACACTTTTATAGCATTACAATGTCATGTGCTTCCCCTTGAAAGTTCAAGCTCAGGCAGCTGGATAAATAGACAAAACTGCTCACAGCTGTGAGCTGTGTGGAGAGCAAGCACCTTTTTGTGGAATCACACAACTTATGCCCGATCAAAGCATGTACTCCTGGCTCCCAACAGGTGGGTGGGCTCAAAGCTCTTCCCTCCTGAGAGTCCCACATAATTGTCTGGGGGCAGCTGCGCTGTCATGTCAGACCATAAAAATAGTCTGTATGACACAGACAGAGCACAGGGGGCCATTTCCTGAACAGTTGCGCAGTCCCAGAGCAAATTCAAGCACTGTTTTTATGAGCTTGCACCTTCTAAATGATATAACCTGATATTTCTTCGAGTTAGCACATTATTCTTACTCAGCACGGTTAGGAAACAGAATGGGGCAAGCGCTGCTCACTCTTGCCGAGCTGTGCCATCTGACCATCATCCTCTAATTCAGAGAGATATTGGGTTAAATGAATGCACTTTAGACTGGAAAAGCTCCTAAAAACGGGTGCTTAGCTCTGCTCTGAAAGAACACAACTGTTTATTTTAACGCCCTGGACGTTTTAATATAAGAAAGGATTTTGCAACAGTTTTGGGCTGACTTGTGTCTTAAATTGAGCTGGTGCAGTGGCTAAATTACCACCTTAGGCCTCAATTATGTGTGCCTTGGCCTCGGATGTGACAATCACTGCATGTTTAAATCCAAACAGCGGAGCTCAGAATTCAAAAAGTGGGATAAGTATAGCTTATTGTCCACTGAGATCTACCAGTAGTGCCTATCAACATCTACGGGGCATATTATCAAGACAGGCGATAAAATTATCGCCGCTTTAGCGGCAGAAAACTGCCGCTAAAGCGGCGATAATGGGCTTGATAATATGCTCTATGGAATCCCAATTGAAGCTCAGGTTAGATGTCCTGCACATCTGACATGGGCTTCAATTGGAATTCCTTAGAGCATATTATCAAGCCCATTATCGCCGATTTAGCGGCAGTTTTCGGCCGCTAAAGCGGCGATAATTTTATCGCCTGTCTTGATAATATGCCCCAAGCATAGGAAAATGGCGGTGATAACTTCAACAAACCCGCTAATTAGCGGGAGCAGTAAACTCTGCATATCTTGTCATTATAACTTCTGCACAGACCGGTAATCCTGGGCGTGTTAGAGGTAAGTCGTTGCTTGTAAAGGAACACAAAGGCCTGTGATTAATTTGGCTGGAAATGTAGCAGCATTTGTTGACATCTCTAAAGGAAACATCAGAACATTACACATTAGCATGCACAAAGCAATACAACACGGCACAACACAATACCACACAACAAATATGCGCACACATTCTTGTCACACATTACAACTCCAGAAACCTATTTTATTAATACCTCGTAAAAGGTGCTTGTACTAAGTACTGCCTTACTTACTACCGGGACATGAAACAGGCTGATCAACAGTGTTTTGTGAAGTAGCCCAAACTGTCAGAAACAGCCTGGTAGCAGATTGCTAAATCTATTGCAGTGCTGATTCTGGCCAGTGACCCTGAAAGAGGCAGGGTTACATAGTGCCAAGGAAGGGCAAAGGTCATATGATAAATAGGCACTACTCCAGCATGCTTTGCAGGCCCATATATCTGACTCAAAGACAGAAAATAACATCTGGTGCTGTGTGGAGGATGGACAAGATGGCTTACAGAGTCAATAGGAAATCATGTTTAATTTTTTTTATCGCATGTATTTAAAATATATGAGCGACCACATAGTGCATAAGGTGCGCTTTGGCAGGACTTCACTTATAAGAACTGCCTTTTGTGTACTGAGTAGAAGACAGAGGCGCTTACGTTCTCTGAAAACGTATAAAGCTCTTGGAGTAAAGAACCCACAATAAATTTACTTTACTGAGCATTATTTCATCGTTCCTGTTCATTTAATATGTAGCTGTAAACACCTTGTCAAGCGGGCTCAACATAGAGGGTAGGGGTCAAAATAGCACACGGTGGTTTATTTAAAACAGATGCCGACTGTCCAAAACATGAGCATACATACATGCAGTGCGACAGGACGCATTCCTCGGAAAATATCTTAATTTCTCCCCTCCCAACCCACAAACATTTTTACCTTCTGTTCGCTACAGAAAAACGTGTTTTTTTTGTTTTTCTGCTCCTTATCTTTGTCTACGTCAATATAACTGAGAAGTCTGCAGTAGACATGGATACTTCGACAAGCACTTAATTTACCAATCACAGAATACACTAATTAATTTAGGAGTTTTATGTAGGACCGATGCGTTGATATTTAATTGAGGCAGGGTCAGGTGATACCGTAAATGAAACAACAATGAATAATTCTAACGTACCATGAACCATACATTATGAATTTTTTCAAATCAACGCAATAAATAAAATATACAACTATTCAATCTCCTAGTTTGCTGTGAGGAGCCCAGTATGTTGATAAACGTGTTGTAATGATTTTTTGTTGTAGAAGAGTTTCTCTTTACCGCCAATATGTTTTAATTTGTGGAGCCACGCCAAATGCGAAGGAACGTCAACTGATTGCTGCTTTTAGGCCACTAATGGGCGGGCAATCAAAGAACCTGAAAATACACAAAATTTGTATTTTTTTTTCACACAGAGAGCCGGATCTCGCTGGTCCCCCTGCAAAGTCCTAAAAGGTTTGGGCGGCAGCTCTAAATTTCACATTTTCCTCAATTCCTTAAATATAGTTCTCTAAAATGATTAAACTCAATGGAAGACCACAGAGTGTGTAGCCAATCTCCTGGTCCCAATGAACATCTAATACTCCTATCCAAATACCAGTTACAGAATTCTTGCATGCGAACTGTGGTGTAATAATGTTTTTATACAGAGTCTTACTGGATCCTTAGATTAGATCAGACAGCAAATGGATTGTTTGACTGTTTTTTCCATTCCTCATAGGAAAATTCGAACCCCAATCTTTCTGTCCGCGGTGTAAGGATTTTGGTGTGATCGTTCTTCGTGCCTTACTTATGACTCGTTCATGTGGACAAGTGATAGAACCCTTGTCGTGGGCTCTGCAGAATCGAGTCTCCTATTCTCTTGTATGCTTTGGCAAGGAAGCTCTTCCAAAGCAGGTTTTTAGTGAAAATGTCCTCTACACCATAATCTGAATTCGACTTCGAAATTGTTAAATGATTTGAATGTATTTTCATAATAAACTTGTGCGATCACTTTAATCCAGCTCATCTCTCATTCTAATGGGTATTACCTACGATTACACACAGTACATCCAGTACCTCCAATAGCTTGGATATTTCGAAGCCACTTGTAGTTTTGATACATACTCCTTAAGGTGAATTTAAATTGTGGACAATATTTGGAGCAATAAAACTGAGGTTAAAAATCCCCCCCCCCCCCCCCCCCCCATCCATTTCCCTTATAGACTCTCATGGGGAGTGATTATTGAACTCTGGAAAAATAGTATGCTGTAAAACTGGGGTAAATGTCATCAACTAATGATGCAAAAACCAATGAAGGGCACAGCCCCTATTTCCAGCCTGGCACGTGATTTACTCCAGTCAAAACAATGGAGGTACTCCTGCCCATATGAATCTATTAAACATTTTAGCTACAAGAAAAGGTGATTATTGGGGAAACATAGGGTGACTGAAAGAAGAAGAAGAATTGAGGAGTATATTCATTGTTATATCGTCAATATGAACCACTATGAAATATGAGCCGTGCTCTAACAATGTAGATACTACACGCTTATAAAGGTGAGGTCATATAAAGCCATTGACCTAGAAGTGACTCAGATCTCTAAATATTTGAAGAGTGTGGCATTGATATTGGCTCTCAATTTAGTAGGAATATGTCAGAAAGTGGATTGATGACTTGGGAAAGAAGAACTCTAACCAGCTTAATAAACACACCCTTCTTAGGTCTCAATGCAAGTTTTAGAGATGTTTGGCTTAAATCCTGGTAGCTATGGCACTAGCAGCAGGCATATCCACAGAGAAAGGTGTGTTAAGTTCAGGCATTACCAGCAGTATAAAAGTAAAGAGCACAACAGAATAGCATTCCCAAACCCAATCAGAAAACTAGAGAAAGATTTAATTAACAGAAAGGTACCAGAATTTTGGCTGTTAACATTTTAAGGCAAACAAGTGACTCGAATAATTAAAGCGCAATCAAAATAACAACAGTTTACGATTAATTGGGACAGAGGAGTGATTTCAGGACAACCACAATTGCCCGGAGGTCGGGTACACCATGTGAGCCAATCCAGTCAAAGTTTTTATCTTAAAACTAAGGGGCTGATTAGGATGGCGGTCGGACGCACCCATTCGGAAATGGAACTGCCCGACTGCGAGTTGGCAGTCCTGTCATTCCAATTAGGATGCGACCGCCACCATGTCGGTTGCAGTGTCTATCTTTTGTATTACGGCGGGTGCTGCGGGCTCAGTACACACGCAATACAAAAAATTGACCTCCTACTTATCCCTGCACTGCGTGGCAGGCACCATGCGGTGCATGATACATGCTGCAGGGATAATTAGGGAGGGACAATAGGTGCCCTCCAAAATACAAAACTGAGGGCCAGGGGGGAAGGGGGCCCACTACGGAACCCCAATGTCCTTTTCTGCCAGCCTTTTCATGGCAGGTAAACTGCCATGAAACGGCTGGCGCAGAGGTACATTGTTAGACCTGGCAACTTGGCGTGGTTCTCCCTTCCACTTTTTGCTGTTGCCTCGTGTGTTTTTGATGGTGTTAGATACTCAGGGCACTGTGCCACTGCTGTCCAGTGCCACAGTGCAAGTGCTCCCTATTGTAGGTTGACATGTGAATTAGTGATTCCATGATTGGCTGGTTTGGTTTACCTGTCAGACACTAGTAGAGTGCACCAGGAGAGCCCCGGGCTGGTAATCCAAATGCTGCTGGTGGGCTTGCAGCACTGGTTGTGCCACCCACAGAAGCAGCCTGTAAAAGTGTGTCTAAGGCCTGCCATTGCAGAGCCTGCATGCAGTCTGGTACTGTCATGCTGACTGGGCAAGTGCACCCACTTGCCAGTCCCCACACCTTCCCTTTTCTTCATGTCAGACACCCCTATGGTAGGCCCAAGGGCAGGGTGCATTGTAAGTATAAGGTAGGACATGCCCTGGTGTGTGTGACATGTTCTAATAGTGAATTACAGCCATTTTCGTTTTTCACTACTGCTAGGCTACCTGTTCTCCATAGGCCAGAATGGGCAGTTTGATTATTACATCTTAAATTCCTAACTGACTCAGGGAACATGATAGAAATTCAAATTTAGTATGCCTGAACTCAGAATGATAAAATACATCTTTTAGTGAAGTTGATTTTAACATTCTGTGTTTGAAAATGCCACTTTTAGAAAGTAGGTATTTTCTTGTCTAACCATTCAAAGCTGCCTCTGCTAGGCTGTGTATTCCTTGTCTGGAGTTTGAGTGATAGGGCTGGGGAATTCCAGGAGACAGGGCAGGTAGCCCAGTGTTGAATAGAGAGATCTGCATCTAGATGGGAGGGAGGAGTTGCACCTGGGACCTGAATAGGGCTGTGCCTTCCCTCTACAATGCTGGCTCCAACTCCTGTGGTGCGTCTGATGTCTCTGCCCTGCACTCTGAAAGGAAAGAAGGGGTCATGTAAACAAAGTGCTCCAGGACTGACCAGAACTGGTTTGGACTAGGCAAAGGCGTCTCTGCCTTCAGGGAACAAAGGAAAACTAGGTATAAATATTGGGACCCCAACCCAAGAACTTTAGATCACTTTGGGAAACAAGAAGAAACCTTTGCTGAGGAGAGGAACCAAGAAGAAACTGAGGAGAGAATAGCCCTGAAACTGGGGGATTGGCCTGCAGTGGTTGCCTACTGCCAAAGAGAGGAGAAAGGAACTCTGTGTGTACTTTTGCTCAACTTGTGAAGGATCTCCAAGGGCTTGGAAAAGAACTTGCCTCCTGCTGAAGTCTCAGGGACAACAGACTTCACCCACCAGCTCCCCAGAGTTCTTTGGAAGTGCCTGCTGCTGTTTTGGGCCTTCTGAGGGCCTGCGTGTCACAAGGAGCTGGAAATGTGACTCACGGAGAAGAAGCGTGTCACCGTCGCAGCCGCGGCCGTCGCATCACTGAACAAGGGTGTCGCCGCTGTAGCTGTCGCATTGCACCGCCTCACAAGAAGCGCCCCGCAACACCGAAGAAGTGTGTCACCGTCGCAGCCATCGTAGCTGACGCATTGCACCGCATCAAGAGAAGAGTCTTGCATCGAGGAAGAAGTGTGTCGCTGTCGCAGCCGTCGCATCTTGGATGACGCTGCTGTAGCTGTCGCATGGCACTGCATCAAGAAAAGCACCTCGCATCCACGGGGAAGCGTGCCGTCGTCGGAACTGCTGCAGTTATCGCATCGAGCGGAAGCGTCTCGCAACGTCGGAGAAGAGTGTCGCCGTCAAAGCCGCTGTTGTCACATCACTGAACAAGGGTGCCGCCGCTGCAGCTGACGCATTGAATCGAGTCTTCTCGCACCATCGGAGAAGCGTGCCGCATCGGGAAGATCTTCTTGTCTTTATTTCTTTGCACCAATCTTTCATCGCATCACCATCGTTGCAACACTCCCGTTGCCCTGCGTGTCGCATCTAAAGGTACATTGAACTAAAAGTGTCGCATTTAAGAACTAAAGAGAACTAAGCTAAATTCTACCATTTTAAAGTAACAGTATTGTGTATTTTTGTTGTTTATGGTCTTGTGGTAAATCTATATAAAGAATACTTATTTTTGATATAAAACCTGTGTGGTGTCCATCTGTAGTGTTGTCACTTGATTACTGTATGTGTTCTTAAATGCTTTACACACTGCCTCTGAGATAAGCCTGTCTGCTCGTGCCAAGCTACCAAGGGGGTGAGCAGGTGTTATTTTAGGAGTGTACCCCTTTACCCTGACTAGAGGTGAGGGTCCCTATTTCTCACAAGTACCTACCTGTGCCAACTAAAAACCCCCAACTCTAACAATGGTCAGCGGTGAGGATTCTGGACTTTCATTTGTGACTCATGTACAGTGATTGGTGAACACTACTAGTGGGTGCAGACCAAAACGCAAACACATACTTTTGGTAGATTGTTTTTTTGGGACTTTCTATTTTTGAGTACTGCCAAGTTTAACCATGGTGGAGAAAGCAGAATCCGTAGCATCTGATGAATTTGAATGGGAAGAGGAGAAACTGGGAAGCTACAAAGCAAGGGAGCTGAAGTACTTCTGCAAAAAATTCAATATTTCCACTGTTGGGTTCAACAGGAAGGAAGAGTCCTCCAAGGCGCTGAGGGCCTGGGTAGCAGCTAGAAATGCCCCTGATAATGTTGTTCTGCTTGGGTTTTCGGATCAGATAGAACCCGCTCATCAGAGCCTCACTAACCCATCCAGAACGTTACCCCCTCCCTAGAACCTATTCACAATCCTGCAACCACATATATCTATCACCTAAGGACAGGGGATTCCTACTATACATACCAAGACCTCTTACAATCGGCGGCCTCGCGATCCCATACGGATCCAGACCTCTCTGCCCATACGACAGTATCACAAGTGGCGGCCTCGCGGTCCCATACGAACCCAGACCTCTCTACCCAGATGGCAGTCTCAGCACAATCGGCGGCCTCGCGATCCCATACAGATCCAGACCTCTCTGCCCATACGACAGTATCACAAGTGGCGGCCTCGCGATCCCATCCGGATCCAGACCTCTCTGCCCATACGACAGTATCACAAGTGGCGGCCTCGCGGTCCCATACGAACCCAGACCTCTCTACCCAGACGGCAGTCTCAGCACAATCGGCGGCCTCGCGATCCCCTACGAATCCAGACCTCTCTGCCCATACGACAGTATCACAAGTGGCGGCCTCGCGGTCCCATACGAACCCAGACCTCTCTGCCCAGACGGCAGTCTCAGCACAATCGGCGGCCTCGCGATCCCCTACGAATCCAGACCTCTCTGCCCAGACGGCAGTCTCATACGACAGTTCATCCTATGATTACCATAACATACAAAAAGGGAATCAGTCTCACTATTCATCAGATCACACAAGGATTGCCAGTTCGAGCATAGCCTGTTCTCAGGTTCGAGGGGCTCCTCTTTCCCTTATTCAGTTACCACTTACCTGATCAGGGTTAACATCTGTTCATGTAGCCGCAGCTGACTAGAAGATTAGGCTACCCTCTTATACAAGAACACGCAGCACATGTTGGTTCACTACAAACTGGATACTTTATTACTCATTACATACACAATCACATAACATTACGATATAACACATAACCTGCAAAGAAAAGTGAAAGATTAAGTTGTACACTCTAATAAGAAAGGGTCGACATCACCTTAGTAGTATGTAGCCTGCACTCAGTAGTCATCTAGGTTCCCTTCTCGTCTGTGCCTCGGCTCGCCTGGAATCACCCTTCTCCGAGTCACTGGGACCTCTTCCTTAACGGCTACTCTCTCCTCTCTGGCTATTCTGCTAGGAAAGCATCTGTCTCTCGGTTCTTCTCCGCCTTCAAGATGGCGTCTGTCTTCCCTGGAATAAGTAGTAGCTTTACTGCTAACGGCTAGATGCCGCCTACGGACTGAACATGTAACTGCCTCAGACTTTCACTAATATAGAGGTGCGTTTCCTCATGGAAAATTCCGGCCTGTAACCTGCCGCCCACCAAATTCTTGTACCTCCCCGTACCAAGGACACGTTCCCAGCCGGCCGGCCTGATGTAGTGTCTTCGGCATGAAGAAAAATACAATCCTTCGATAAGGGCCGGCCTGAACCGGTTCTCTCCAAGCGAATAACACCTCATAACTAAAACATTACGTTTGACCTAGAAGCATCCCAAGCTGCCGGAGCAGAAAGAAAGATGGAGTCTCTCCCGTTTGAGGCCTACCAGGCCTGAATTCAGCACAGCTCCATGAAATACCCTCACTACAGGACAGGTTATCCCTAATACTAACGAATCTATCCCCTAGGCTATGTGTGCGAGCCCTGATCTATGGGGAAGAGCACAGAATCATGTCGAAGTGCCTAGTAAATAGGCTCCATTCACTACTCTAACCCTTAGGCTTGAATGGTAAGAGACTGAAGTCACATTCAATCATTGTGCCTCACAAGAAGGCCGGGAAAATCGAGCAGAACATTTCACCCTTGACTTCAGTCTATTATACATTCATTAAACAGAACTAATATCTGTGGAAGAATAATATGAAACAAGACTAACTGATCTATGTCTAGTACCAGGTGTGCAGAATTGAAGTAGTGAAGGAATACACTGAATAAAGCAACAGATAGAAATCAAAATGCCGATAGTAATCAGAATACCTCCTAATATTTGACGTAACATATGTAAATCAGGTAACCAATTTAAGTGCCAGTCAAACCAGCCCTGGTCAATGTGTTTTCTAACTTCTTCTGTCAAGTCATGTAATTTATCAATGTGAGCTTGAATGGATTTTGTATGATCCGACAAGTTAAAACAACAAAGACCCTCAAAATCAGAACAATCGTGTCCATGTTTAAGCAAAAGATAATCAATGGCCGCTCGATTTTGCAAGATAGCCCTTCGTTCACCCTGGGCGTCTAATAGCATGTCGGACAGGACTGTAGAAGTATGATTGATGGATTTTACCATCCAGCAGGCCATTTTCCCAATAGATTTGGCATTATAAACTGCCAAAGCAGGAACACCAACAATTGAAACAGCCAGGCTAAGGTATTCAGACTTGGAATATAAATGCAAAGATGAGTCACAATCCTCCTGTAACCTCACTGTATCTCGAATCACACGAGAGTTGGCATTCGGATGTGATGAGAACATGAGCAAGCTCAGTCTAGTAATGGCACAAGGGCCTCCAGAAATATTTGCGGGTATATATGGCCAGGAAGTGTTACCACATGAGAAAAGCCATCCGGCAGGCAGTAACATCGTGCGATAGTGACTGGGGGTAACTACCATACTCTTGCAAGTCATGTTATTCTGAACAGAAGTACATGTTTTCGGTGTCCTTTGAAGGCACAAAGTCCGTTCATGAGCGGTGAAAGAAGTGGCACCTTTCAATTTTAAACGCATACATTCAGAAATCGCACTAGGATCACAAGTAAGGAAAAAACATAAAACGCCCTGTGTGATATTATAGGTAACTATTTGGGACTGGATGGGGGGTATCGGGTCTGACAGTACAGTACACAAGGGGCAATACTCATGGGCAGCGAAATCGCCCAGAAGAACATTGGGGCGAGCATTTGATATATTAAAAATATGAGTCAAAGTCTCCAATGAAGCAGGGACAGCAACTAAACAAGTTGCCAAAATATCCGTCACCGATCTCATCGGTGTCAAGCAGAAATGAGGGGTTTTAGTCACTTGCTTGGCCAATGTAATCCAAAAGTTCGGCGACGAATCCCACGCAGCGAAGGAACGCGACACTCGGGTTCTCAACTCAGCCCGGGTTGATGGGATCCCTCCTCTCTCGTCGTACCAGCCCAAAAGGAGTCCAACGCCGACACATCCTGCAGCAACAGTCCAAAGAATGATCTGAAAGAGAATCAAATACAGGCATTATTCATTCTCGTAAGTAACATTTGTCAGCCGGGACTGCTTCCCAGCTATCTTTCCCTGGTCTCATAACTAAAATGATGTTGTCTTGACCGGTTGCAATCACTTCTGCTTGTTCAGGGGGATTCTTAGGCGACTGCACCCAAACTCTGGCCCCAGGATTATCTGTGGAGCCAAAACCTTTCTGGCCTCGTACAGTTAGCAACGTTGGGGCAGTGCCTTTTGTCATCTCACCACTGAAGACAGGCATTATTAGCAATTGAGCCACTCGGTCAGTTTTATGTATCAGTAAGTCAACCTCACTGCTATTCAGCAGGAGCACCTTAATCTCTCCCTGATAATCACTATCAATGATTCCTCCAAGCACCTGAATGCCTTTTACAGCCAGCCCCGATCTAGGGGCGATTAATCCGAAATTTCCAGTTGGTATATGAACACCAACACCGGTTTCAATGATGACTCGATCTTTACTTTTTATAATGGTGTCATCCATGGCATGCAAGTCTAAACCTGCCGACCCTGGGGTCGCTCTACATGGAGCCAAAGCTCCTGGAGTAATCTCCCAGTACATCACAGTCTCTCTGATCTCATTGGGCTTAGCATCAACATTCGGAGGAAACAAACGCATAAGTGGGGATTCAGCATTTAGAAAAGGACGGTTATTCAAAATCAATAGCGCTTGAGGCAAAAAATCTCGCCAATTCTTATACTTGTCATCTGTTAATTTGCGCAATTGGTCTTTCAGCAGGCCATTCAACCTCTCCACAAGACCCGAGGCCTGTGGATAATATGGTATATGAAACACCCATTCAATCTTGTTTTCCACACAGAATTCCTGTACCAATCTTCCACGAAAATGGGATACATTATCAGATTGAATTTGGAATGGCACACCATAATACATCATAATCAATTCCAATGTTTTAATAGTATTCAATTGGGTAGCTTGCTTACAGGGAAGGGCCACCAACAGGCCACTGTATGTATCAACAATGGTGCAAACATATTGGCAATTCCTACTCATAGGAAGTGGACCAATGTAATCAATCTGCCAAATTTGAGCGGGCAATTTCCCGCGATGTAAATGACCTTTAACAATTTGGGGCACTTTGCGCTGCCTGATATGCTGACAAATGGGACAATGTAGAATGACATTTTTGATTAAATCTAGGGGAATATAAATTCCTCGATCAGCAGCCCACCTGCTAGTGGCTTTCTCTCCAAAGTGTCCTGCTTTCTGGTGGGCCCATTTCGCCAATCCCGCAATATCAGAATCTTGCGTGTCCACCACTGCCTCAGCAATTTTAGATTTCTCATCTGCAATATTATGAAAGAATTTGTCAAGAGAGTCTATCGGGGTATGAGCATCCACATGGAAGATTGTAACAGTACTCTGTGGGAGCATTTCCCAAATCTCCTGCCATAATTCTTTTCCCCACAGTTCTTTTGAATGGATTTTCCAACTATGGGAATGCCAAGTCGGTAACCAAACTGCCAGTCCATTGGCAGTAGACCAAGAATCGGTAAAAATATGACATGTGCCAGGTAACTCTTGTTTCAGAACTTGATAAACAGCATAGAGTTCAGCAAATTGACTGCTCTTACCCTCACCAGTTGTACTCAGCAATTTTTGTGTGATCGGATTATAGGACACTGCCTTCCAATGCCGTTTTGTCCCTATGAACCTTGCTGAACCATCCGTAAACCAGACATGGTTTCTGTCCTCTGCGGACAAATCATCAAAAGGTTTACCCCACTTAACAGGAGACTCCTGTACTAAAGGTACGGAACATTCACTCTCAGTCTCAGTCGATGGCGCCCGTGCCACCTGCTCATGCAAAGATGCAACTCCTTTTTGTCCCACACGTGCCCTGTCTTGTATATACCATTTCCATTTAATCACACTCGCCTCTTGAGCGTGTCCAATTCGGTGAGTTTTCGGCGAACTCATAACCCACTGCATGATAGGAATCTCAGGTCGCAAAACTATATCATGTCCCAAAGTCAATTGCTCGGTATCCACCAGAGCCCAATAACATGCAAGTAACTGTTTCTCAAAAGGTGTATAACGCTCACCAGCATCAGGTAACTTTTTGGTCCAGAAACCTAACGGTACTCTACTCCTGCCTTGTTTCTGCCACAAACTCCAATTCGCATAAAGGCCTTGTACAGACACATTCAAATCCACCTCACCATCACATACAGGCCATAAATCCAGAGCATGCTGAATTGCTTCTTTTGCCAGACTGAACGCCTCTTGCTGTGATTTACCCCATTCAAATGCATTCTTTTTACAAGTGACCTGGTACAAAGGGGCCAATATTTGACTCAAATGAGGAATATGCTGGCGCCAAAAACCAAACAAACCAATGAAGCTTTGGGCTTCTTTCCTATTTCTCGGAACTGCAAAATCAAGAATTTTCTGTTTAACCTGAGGGATCACTTCTCGGTGCCCTTCATGCCAATTAATACCCAAAAATTTCACAGCCTGGGACGGACCTTGTAATTTATCCGGGTTGATTTCCCAACCTTTCTCACGCAAGCACTCAATGACTCTATCCAATTGGGTCTGAACTTCCTCTTGTGATTCGCCTTGGATCAAAATATCATCAATATAGTGACATATCTGAATTTGCGGATGAACCGGTACCTCAGCCAAATGCTCTGCCACCAGCCGGTGACATATCGTAGGACTATGCACATAGCCCTGGGGAAGACTTCTAAACGTCATCTGACGCCCGTTCCACGTAAAACTGAATTGTTCCTGGCACTCAGGGGCAATCGGAATCGAAAAGAAAGCATTAGCAATATCAATGGACGCATACCATGTACCTGGATGTTTTTGGATTCTTTCAATTAGGGTAATAACATCCGGTACTGCAACAGTCAAAGAGGGTGTGTGTCTATTCAATTCTCGATAATCAACAGTCATGCGCCAAGAATTATCACTCTTACGTACAGGCCAAACAGGATTATTCCAAGCAGAAGTAACTGGGGTTATAACTCCTGTATCCACCAACTCCTGAATAGTGGTACTAATCTCTTCATGACCACCTGGAATACGATACTGCTTCTGACGAACCACTTTTGTCGCCTGGGGAACTTTTATGGGGGGCATTCTTAAACGACCAACCCGTACAGGCCTGGACGATATATAATGTTTAGTTCCAAATTGGTAACATCCATCATCTAAGTGCAAAGTCATTCCTTTCAAAATATCAATTCCAATTATGAATTCTAAGAGTGGCACCACTAATACAGAGTATTCTTTTCTAGGAATTCTACCTATTCTCATTTCAAGTAAAGTTTGAACTGCGGGAGTTTCCTTTCCACCTAATCCGGTAATTGTAAAAGGCTGACCTTTAAACTTCTTTGATTTTCCATGAATAAGAGTGGCCTCCGCTCCTGTATCTACCAATGCTCGGGCCCTTTGGATATTACGATGTCTCCAATAAATATCAATATCTACATAGGGTCTATTATCTCTGTGAGCCCATCTGTGTACTGGAGCTTGACCTATTTCCTAGTCCTTTTTACTGTGTTCTGTGTACCAGGATAAATCAGGATAAAGACTCTCACGTTTCCCAGGTATCGATACCTCCTGTTCATATCCATCTCCATTACGAAATGGATTACTGTTCCCTGCATTGTACTGCGGGTTTCGATCGGCCAATATGTGTCGATCCTCTCTCCTTCTCAACTCAGGGGATTGATCCCTATCATCTCCACGTCTGCTGTTAACATAATCATCTCTCCCCCTCTCTCTTTCCCCCTCTCTCTCCCTGTCTCTCTCACGACGGGGGGACAAATCACGCACATAACGTCGATCATCACGACGATCAGAGCGCCCACGGCGGTCGTCATCACCGCTACCGTCAGAAAAACCACGATCACACTCAGTCGTCCGAACACGCCGGGCACCCTCCTTTCGATCCAAGCCACGTTTGCGAAACATTTCCCACAAACGAGAAGTAGTCTCACCATCAATGTCCTCCTTCCGCACACCATCGGCCATAAGACCAAAAAACATATCACGTCTAGTAAGTTTATTGTCACCAGGAGTACGAGTGTCAGGCCGGGACTGCCGTTCAGGTTTAAACCACTCACCCAACTCACCGAGTTGGCGTACCGATTCCAGCACCACAGATAACATGTTACCAGTCTGATTAATCAATAAAGTCATCATGACCTGCTTATAAGCAACAGGGGAAGAACGAATAATACGATTCCGCACAGAAGATGTCAAGAAACCATCAAGCAACCTGTCGGCAGTATTTAGAAAAATTGCCGTTTTCATCACCTCCTCTTTGAGACGTTGCGCAGCATCGCGCAAAGTATACCACGGTTTGTCATTCAGAGGCCAGTCAGACTCAGTAGGATATTTTTGATTACAACCCTCAGTCGCCAATTGAAGCAAAGAAATTTGACCACCAGCATTAAAGTTACGAAAATGATCCTGTACAGTAGAATCCGAACTCAAGGAACAAAACTTCAAACAATCGCCAGCATCCAACATAATGCCAGCAGCGCCCAGTTCATAAAGGCGCACCATCCATGTGAGTAAGGGCTCACCAGCTCGCTGCCGAAATCGCTGCAAAATATCACTAATTTCTTGTTGAGTAAAATCCTCCAAAGAGTCTAAAGCAATACCATTCGGAGCACCGGGAGCCTGCTGCACTTTCCGCCGAAAAACTGGATGCACCGAGACCGCGGGACGAGCATCACAAGGAGCTCGACCAGTACACGTAGAGGAACAATCAGTGGAAGAAGCATCGACCCCGCCCGAAGGATGAGCGCAATCACGGGGTGCACCATCAGAGGCGCAAGAAGCAGATTTACAAGCACGGCCGGAGCGAGAGGACTCGCGCTTGGCAGACTCCTCACCCGAGGAAGGAGAATCACTCGAGTTCCAGATATTACCATCCCATTCATCAGGATTCCAATCCAGTCCGGCTTTCGCCACGACCAGACGTACCTTTCGCGTCGAAACCCGACCACGCCGATTCTTGTATTTATAACGAGCAATTCGCACAGCCGCCCTCTCGGCAATAGTTTGGTACGTATCAAGTTTATCAGCAAGCAACTTATTTTGACACCACAACAAAGTATGAGCATTCTGAATCTCAACAAAGTTCGATTCCAAATCCTTATGCAAGTTCTGTAACTTCAACAACCGCTCATGCAGAATTCTGTACGCAGACAGAACAATCCAACCTCTGCGTCCCAAAACGGGAAGCTCATCACCCTTAGATACCGGCGCCTTCTGTAAACAAGTAATCACATTAGCCGGCTCCGCCAGCTCCAAAAAGGAATTCCAATTATCACTCAAACCAGTAGAATCAGCCCACTCACGGGCTAAGGCTTCATAAGGCGTTGAATCCCAGCCGGGAATATAAACGGGCAACTTAAAAGTAGATTTCGACTTTCTAGAAAACATCTTTAAAAAGAAAGAAAAAGAGAAAAAGAAAAAGAAGAAAGAGAAAAGAAAATAACAAACAATTATATAGAAATAATATAGAAACGAAACCACGCACACGCCGAAAGCAAACACGATACAACCACAACGCACACAGGTTTCGTAAACGGTTCGTGACGCCAAATGTTCTGCTTGGGTTTTCGGATCAGATAGAACCCGCTCATCAGAGCCTCACTAACCCAGCCAGAACGTTACCCCCTCCCTAGAACCTATTCACAATCCTGCAACCACATATATCTATCACCTAAGGACAGGGGATTCCTACTATACATACCAAGACCTCTTACAATCGGCGGCCTCGCGATCCCATACGGATCCAGACCTCTCTGCCCATACGACAGTATCACAAGTGGCGGCCTCGCGGTCCCATACGAACCCAGACCTCTCTACCCAGATGGCAGTCTCAGCACAATCGGCGGCCTCGCGATCCCATACGGATCCAGACCTCTCTGCCCATACGACAGTATCACAAGTGGCGGCCTCGCGATCCCATCCGGATCCAGACCTCTCTGCCCATACGACAGTATCACAAGTGGCGGCCTCGCGGTCCCATACGAACCCAGACCTCTCTACCCAGACGGCAGTCTCAGCACAATCGGCGGCCTCGCGATCCCCTACGAATCCAGACCTCTCTGCCCATACAACAGTATCACAAGTGGCGGCCTCGCGGTCCCATACGAACCCAGACCTCTCTGCCCAGACGGCAGTCTCAGCACAATCGGCGGCCTCGCGATCCCCTACGAATCCAGACCTCTCTGCCCAGACGGCAGTCTCATACGACAGTTCATCCTATGATTACCATAACATACAAAAAGGGAATCAGTCTCACTATTCATCAGATCACACAAGGATTGCCAGTTCGAGCATAGCCTGTTCTCAGGTTCGAGGGGCTCCTCTTTCCCTTATTCAGTTACCACTTACCTGATCAGGGTTAACATCTGTTCATGTAGCCGCAGCTGACTAGAAGATTAGGCTACCCTCTTATACAAGAACACGCAGCACATGTTGGTTCACTACAAACTGGATACTTTATTACTCATTACATACACAATCACATAACATTACGATATAACACATAACCTGCAAAGAAAAGTGAAAGATTAAGTTGTACACTCTAATAAGAAAGGGTCGACATCACCTTAGTAGTATGTAGCCTGCACTCAGTAGTCATCTAGGTTCCCTTCTCGTCTGTGCCTCGGCTCGCCTGGAATCACCCTTCTCCGAGTCACTGGGACCTCTTCCTTAACGGCTACTCTCTCCTCTCTGGCTATTCTGCTAGGAAAGCATCTGTCTCTCGGTTCTTCTCCGCCTTCAAGATGGCGTCTGTCTTCCCTGGAATAAGTAGTAGCTTTACTGCTAACGGCTAGATGCCGCCTACGGACTGAACATGTAACTGCCTCAGACTTTCACTAATATAGAGGTGCGTTTCCTCATGGAAAATTCCGGCCTGTAACCTGCCGCCCACCAAATTCTTGTACCTCCCCGTACCAAGGACACGTTCCCAGCCGGCCGGCCTGATGTAGTGTCTTCGGCATGAAGAAAAATACAATCCTTCGATAAGGGCCGGCCTGAACCGGTTCTCTCCAAGCGAATAACACCTCATAACTAAAACATTACGTTTGACCTAGAAGCATCCCAAGCTGCCGGAGCAGAAAGAAAGATGGAGTCTCTCCCGTTTGAGGCCTACCAGGCCTGAATTCAGCACAGCTCCATGAAATACCCTCACTACAGGACAGGTTATCCCTAATACTAACGAATCTATCCCCTAGGCTATGTGTGCGAGCCCTGATCTATGGGGAAGAGCACAGAATCATGTCGAAGTGCCTAGTAAATAGGCTCCATTCACTACTCTAACCCTTAGGCTTGAATGGTAAGAGACTGAAGTCACATTCAATCATTGTGCCTCAAAAGAAGGCCGGGAAAATCGAGCAGAACAAATGTGGAAGAGGATGATGATGCAAATGAGAATCTGGAAGGGCCATTGGGCCCAGAAGGAAGGAAAGCAGTCTCCCCAGCAAGTGGCAGTGTTTCTTCAAGAGGCCTGTCTCCAGAGGAGTTGAAGGATAGGGAGAGATGCAGGGTGCATGAGATGGAGCTGACCAAGCTCAAGTTAAATGGGCAGTTAGAATTTGAAATGCAAACTAGAAAGTTAGGCCTAGAAGGGAAGAAAATGCAGTTTGAACATGAAAAGGTTTTGAGGGAGTTGGACTTGAAAGCCAAGAGCTTAGAGATTACTCCCTCTGGTGGCAGCACACTGTCAATGCCTGTTGAATCTAGAGTGTATATCCCTAAAGTTGTGGTGAAAGAATTTTTTAAGAATGATGATATTGGGCAGTGGTTCAAGGCCTAGGAGGTAGCCATGTCTTCCAAGAGGTTCAAAAAATAATTGGACTGCCCTGACAGATGCCGCACTTGAAACATAATGAACTGGAGGATATGAATGTATGACCTTACAATGCATACATTTACAATGCATGTCTTCACAATGCAGTTTTTACATCGCAACATCCTTTACAATGCATTTAAGGTAAGTGTTGGATAGTATAGGGGTAATAATTACTATTCTAACTCCAGTGAGTGCAACAGTAGGGTAAGTGTTGGATACTGTAAGGGTACTATTCATTGTAATGGTATGCATTGTAATCACTTGCGATGTAATGCCTGCGTTGTAGTGACACATGATGTAATGACATGAATTGTAGTGAAATGCTATGCAATGGCTATATTGTAATGACATGCGATGTAAAGGATGTTGAGATGTAATGACTGCTATGTAAAGGTAGTGCGATGTAATGACTGCATTGTAAAGGTTGTTTCCCCGAAGGATTTACCACTGACAAATTCTGCAGAAGCACATTTATAATCAGACATTACTATCTGCTATAATGAGTTATGTCTCGTGCAAGCAGTTTAATCAAATTAATCTCCGGAAGATTTCAGAAACTCGTGTTTGTTCAAGTACAAGTGTTCCATGTTGATCAGTTGATTCTGGCCAGCAAGGCAATGTCCGCTCTGCGCTGTTGCTCAGAGCATGCATTTTGGGACAGTTCAAATGCCTTACCTCTTAAGTTGCTTACAACAATGTATGGCAACGAGCTGGCCAGTGAAATATTGGAAGATCAGAGGAGGAAAGCATGAACAGCCTTGCATGTAACAAAGAATGCAGAAAATGTGGTCAAGTAGTCAATTTTACTAGGATGTATAAGTTTGCAATTCACAGAAAAGTGGCAGTAGTATCAGAAGTCTCTACTGTGGATACTGAGGGGTCTGACAGTATTTTCAGTGGGGGATGTGAAGGAAATGTAGCTGAAGAGAACAAGAGGAAAAATAGACCCAAGGCCATTTTTGGATCTGATCCAGCTTATGGTGGACACAGGGTCCATGTACTCTATAATTCCTAAAGAAATGTTTGAGCGTAAGTGGGGCAGAGTAGTGTTGAAGCCCAAGGGCATTTCTCCAGTGGGGTACGTAAAGGTGAAACTATTGATATTCTAGGTAACATAGATGCACACATTTCTTTGAGAAACATACATAGCTACACATCAACATTAACCGTAGAGCCCTATCTCAGATTATGGTGGTGGGAATTGAATCTCTATCAGAGATCTTAGGTAGTGTAAAACATACATTTGAGGACAAACTTGGACAACTTAAAGGATATGTGCACAAAATCTTACGTAAGAGAGGAGGAGTACCAGTTCAGTTTAAAGTCAGAAGAGTGACAGCAGTAGTTAGGGAAGAGGTTAAAAATGGATTCAGGAAATGTTGCAGGAAGGGGTCATAGAACAAGTAGAGGCATCTAGTAGGAGAGTGTCTGTTGTAATCACACAAAAAATCAGATTGGCGGTTGAGGTTCTATGTTGATCTCAGATCATTGAATCAAAATGTGGTAGCAGATGCATTTGCTCTACCTAGCATTGGAGAACTAGTGTTAATACTAAACGGTGGGAGGTCCTTTTTTAAGTTTGACTTGAAGAGTGCTTATCATCAGATTAAACTCCATGGGGGTATCCAATCCACTAACTGCTTTCATTACGATGGAGGGAACGTTTGAATCTACTTGCATACCTTTTAGGTTGCCAACAGTAGTGATTGTTTTCAACGCATGATTAGTGAACTATTCAAAGGGTTGAAAAATCGTGTGCACTTCCAAGATGACATATTCATTATTGGCAAAACTATTGAGGAGCGCAAAGTTACATTTAAGCAGGCTTTGCATAGAATTGTAGAAGTAGGTCTTATGCTGAGAAAATCAAAATTTACATTTTCGGAGGAACAAATTGAGAATTTGCGCTAAAGGATTTCAACAGAGGCGGATCAAACCTAAGGATAATTTGTTGAATTTGAGTTGGCTCTGGCTCCTCTTGATATAGAGCAATAACGATCCTTTATGGGTTTGATAGAATACTATGCACAATTTGTAGAAACATTTGCAGATAAGACTGAGTGTTTGAGATCTTTACTCAGAAAAACATCAAATTTTACATAGGATCATGAACAGGAAGAATGTTTTGCTATGATTTAAAAAGAGATTTGTGAAGCAGGGATATTTGTACCCTTTGACATCAATCTCAAATCTATTGTAACTGTTGAAGCCAGTGCCAATGGTTTAGGCACTATTCTGTCCCAAATAACATGGAAAACAGAGAAAACTGTGGCATGTGCATCAAGGACCGTTACGGTATTAGAAATAAATTATTCTGTTATTGGAAGAGAGGCACTGGCAACGGCCTGGAGTATGGAGTATAATAGAACATATCTATGGGGTACTCAATTTACCTTAAGGTAAGATCATAAACCCCTGGTAAAAGTACTTCTTCCTGGAGGGGCTGGTAAAGTCTAGGCAATATTGGCAAGGTTGGCAGTCCGACTCCAGGCATATCGCTATCAAATTGAACACTTCCAAGGTTGGAAAATACTCAGGCAGATTGTGTGCCGAGGATGTCTGTGGATGGTTCTTCTGTATCAGCCAGTGAGAGTGAAGGTGCTGTTGCTTCTGTTCTACATGCAGTGGAGGGGGATGAAGGAGCATTTACCGTCGAAGAATGGTCTGGGGAGATGGATGCGCATGGAGTTCTAAAGGAAGTTGTACAAATTATGATTACTGGGAGTAGAAAGGAGGTTTGTGTGCCTGTATAGGTGAGGCCATATGCTAAGATATTAGCTGAAACATCCAATTGCGGAGATAAGTTACTGATGAACAGTGACAGATTTGTTCCGCCTTTAGGCTTGAGAACCAAACTCATAGCAATGGCCCATGAAGGTAATCTGATACAAAGCCTATCTCAACGCAGACTCAATGTTCAATTTTGGTGACTGGGTTTAGATGACCAGGTTACATCGTGGTTTGAAAGGTGTACTGTTTATATAAGGTGGGTAAGCAGTCAAATATAGGACACAGTGACAATCCTGGCAAGCTGTGGCATAGTGCGTGTGTGGATTTTATTGGTCCAGTGTGTGAGCTGTACAGTGAGAGAAGATTTGCATTGGTAGTCATTGATGTATATTCAAAATGGAATTGTGTGAAAGTTTTGAGGGTAATTTCTACAGGGGTCACCATTTGTAATCTAAGTAAACTATTTTTGGAAGAGGGTGTTCCATCAGTAGTTATAACCAGCAATGGTACTCAATTTGTCTCTCAGGAGATAAAGAGTTTTTTGTCTATCTGTGGGATCAGACACTATTGCATGCATCTTTATATTCCACTGGGAAATGGGATGGTTGAGAGGTCAAATTGATTAGTAAAAAGGTATTATTCAGATAGCAAATGTGAGTGTACAGAATGTGGAAAGATGGGTGGAGAAAATGTTCTGGGCGTATCGCACCACTGTGCAGGAAGCTACCCACAAGCCTATGTTTGAAGAAATGTGAGAGAGAACACCGAGGACCAAATTGGTGCCTTCATGGATGAAAGAGAGGTTGGCATAAGGCAGTTTAAAAAAGTAAGGAAGAATGGGGAGAGACAGATTGAACTAATGATGCATTGAAGGCTGGTGATTGGATGAAGGTTAAGACTGGTAGGATAATGAGAGGTTTGTCTAAGTTTAGAGGTCCATTCAAAGTCAAGTGTGTATATCAATTTTCTGTTCTGTTAGAGAATGGAGCATGGAGAAATTGTTTCAGAGTTGCGTTGTATCAGAGAGGTGGGGGTTGTCACCTGGTGGGAGGCTTAAGGATGTAGTAGCTTCCTTAGAAGGATGTAGAATATAGCAAGTTCTTGGCCAGCAGGTGAAGATATGGCAGATACAATACCTGCTGATGTTCTGCCTGCCATCAGGGAAGAGAAAAGTTTAAAGTATCAAAGATCACCAGGGTTTTTGAAGGATTATGTTTATTAATTCCCACATGTTAGAATCTCTGTTTCATTTCTTGTACTTCTGTTTAGACACACCTGTATCCGTGTATGATGTAGTTTGACTACTTTAATTCGTTTTATTTGGTGACGAACACAGAAGCCACGTTTTAACGAAAATGTTTATTTTTTAGGCTATATTTTTAAAAGTGTCAACAAACTGATCTAAATATTTCTCCCCAGAAGAAAACAGCATTGCATAAGATAGTCAGTTACAGAACCAGCTCCTTCTGAAATATAGTATATAGACTGCAATGTGCAAGTCCTCCACCATGTTGCCTTAGAGAAGTTTAGTACGTATTTGGCAGTTCCTACTCCTTCCTTTTTATGATGGTTTGATTGACACAGGTGTCAGAGGGGTTACTTCACATAAACCTTTTTGAGTATAGAAAGTAATACTCTTTCATGTATGCTTACATGGCTTTGTGAATTGATCCCTAACTTTCTCAAGGTTATCCATTTATAAAACAAAAGTTCTGACTGAATTAATTCAGGCTTCCACATTTCCAATATCATTTCTTTTAAAAACTGAAAAAACAATTCCTATTTTGATGGTATAATGTGATGTACTGCCACTTTTCTCATCTATGATTCTTTTAATAATACTCATAACCCTAATCTTTATTCGATCACTTAGAAGAAGAACATAAAAGACACAATATAAGCATGTAAATTCATAAATAGTTGTAACAAAAATAAAAAGTACACAATAAAATCCTTTCAGAAATATACATGTGATAAAAAGTAGCTGTCAGGCATTGGAGTCTGCAAAACCACATATTAAAACATCAGTGAATTTTGCGAATATAATACATATTTTAAGAAAGAGCCTACTGCTGTACAAACATCTAGGCAGTCTAATTGTTGCAGGTAAATTAATGCCACTCTACACTTGCTAAACTTGCATTTCTGTAGCACTGGCAATAAAGAACTGTTTGTAAGAGAGAGACAACATTTGCAAGAACTGTGAACTGTCCTTGTGGAAAACAAAGTTATCACCTAATTGAGCCTAACCTAAACCAGGCCAGCATACATTTCTCAATTACCTGGAACAAAGCTCAAATAAAGTAACACCCCCAGCGTAGTTTGTAATAGATGAAATTCCCTGACTGAAGGTTTCATTAGTTCTCTACCTCCCTCTGGGACGAAAAAACACTCCCTTACCCACCTGTCCTTTTTACAAATATTGGTTGATTTCTCGTAGATAGAAGGACAGGCTAGAGCAGACGTTCTCTACCTAAAATATTTAGGTCAGGGAATTCTGTTCCAGTAAAAGCAAGAAAGACAATCCTAATAATATCTCTCTTTAGGCTACCTTCCTCATTATGCCAGCCTGTGCACCAAAGCAGAAAGGGAGCATGGTTAATTTGGTCTTCAGTGCACTGCAAGCCCAGTTCCTTATGGATAGCAAAATGAGATGTTTACAAACGAACCCTCAATATGCATCGGCACATGATATTTTCCTCATTTTCAGTATTGCCCATATTCCTATAACCCCATACCCTGCTCCATAAAACAGGATGGGAAAACACTTCTTCCTATAGATTTCGAGTAAGGGGTGTATGAGTTTTTTACTTATAGAGGAGGCAAGAGAGAAGATTGAGATGACCGCTTGCTAGAAGCGTTTTTTCCTATTAGTTATACACGGTGTCCATGAACACACACTATGATATCTCAAGCCAAGAGATGAAAACTGGCTCACTTTCTTAATAGCTCTCCCCCAATACTCATACAATGGGTTTCAAAGATTTTGGGGGCATGAACCATTATGCAGGTTTTTGACCAATTCATTTCCAGATAAAGCTGCTTCATACACAAAAGTGGAAATCAATAACTGTAGGCCATTAGCCATACTGGCAAGCAACACAGCATCATCTGCGTACAGAAGTGCTGGAATAGTTTTTTTTATTAACCACCAGGATGTCTGTACCCAAGCTTATTAATGCAGTTTCCAGACCATTTATGCATAGTGAAAACAGGATAGGTGCCAGGACGCAACCCTGGCAAACTACCTGATTAACCAAGAAAGAAATTGAACACTCTCCTCTGTTCCAATATCTCACAGAGGCAAACACATTCAGGTGGAGGCACCCCAAAAAACGTCACCAAGTCCTCCTTGAATCCCATGGAGGTTAGAAAATCCCAAAGCTTGGATCTGTTTACACAGTCAAAAGCACTTGATAGATCCATCAATGCTACATGAAGGGAACTACACTTACCAAACTTATACTTAGACATTAAGAGGTGCAAGTTTAAGCACTGTTCAATGGTTCCTAGGCTTCTTCTAAAATCATATTGGACCTATGAGAGAATGTTCTTCCCAGTAGACCAGCAGAACAATTTATCCAATACAAATCTACCAATTAGTTTCATGATGGAAGTGAGGAGGGAGATTGACGATAGCGCATTGGATCCCACGCCTTACGCTTTTTGAAAATGCACAATTACAGAAGAATACCAAGAAGGTGGGATGCCAACCTTACAGGCTGAGTTTATAACATTGGTAAGCAGAGGGGCCCAAAACCCTAGATTTTCCTTCCATACATATATCCATGGGAATCCAGTCAGGCCCGATTATGTGATGTTACATCGCATGAGGTACAATGCATGCAATTACAACGCGGTCGTTACCATGACCGCGTTGTTACAACTCATACCATTACATCACAAGTCGTTTCTACGACTTGTTGTAGGGAGCGCGCTGGACTTAGGCATAGTATAATTTACTATTCCAACTCCAGCGTGCACAACAATAGGGAAGGTGTTGGAATAGTAAATTATACTATTCCTTAGTTTAGAGCGCCTCCAACAGCTTGTTGTAGAAACGACTTGAGTTGTAATGGTTAGCGTTGTAGCAACGCGGTCGTTGTAATCGGATGGCATGAAAGACCTCCTCCCCGGAGAACTGGATATTCAGGGGCAATGCGCAGTCATCCGTCCCTCTCTCTTGCGTGCAGTCATTTGAGCAATACATTCTACTAAAATGGCAAATCAATTTCTCTGGACTTATATGAACACTAACTTTGCTGGATGTTGAATTGGGATAAGACCAGCATGTGCTACCTTCCAAAATGCCTGGGTATCTTTGACTTGACAGGCGTGTACTAGAGTTCCCATTTCTCAACCTTAAAGATAGCCTTTCTCTTTTTTAGTGCCAGGGTATAAGCCTTCCTGCAAGCACTCATTGCTTCCAGATCACTGGGAATGTGCTTCCGTTCCCTTCTCAGACAATTATTTGTTCTCTGCAAGCCTTATCAAACCAGGATTTGCTATAGTTTGATCTAGTGCCTATGTGCCTTGTCAGCAAATCCCTAATATAGGAGTATAATTCTGCAAAGATGCTCAATATTGCATTGGGTCTGCAGGCCCTCACACCCAGCACAGTCACAGGGGAGTCTGGGCTCTGTGGTCCTGGCCCCCAGCTGCTCTGTGAAGGATTCTTTTAATGATATTAGGGGTGTTCCTTGTTTTAATTTTCTAGACCAATAACATACTGAGTTTATCGTCAGAACACTGCATACATGTATTTATCTATTTTATTTGTTTAGAACAAGCCTAACTGGAAAGCAACAGAGCCCTGGACAGTAGTGTGAGAAATGGGATACAATTTATAGTCATTTGCAATGAGACAGGTTGATTGAGGAATGTAGGTTCCCATCATGTTAGGCAGTAGTATTGCTTAAAGGTTTATCTTTAGTGTCTTTGCTAATTGCTGTGGGTAGGAGCAGTTCTGATTTTAATTTGTTCCGGATTCTGGGAGTGCAAATGTAGAAATCCTGTCTCCTGGTCTTTTCCTCTTTGGATTTATTTGTTTCCAGTCTTCCTATGTTTTGGATCTTGTTTTAGTGTTCATTAACTGATGTGGATATTTTCCCTGCAAGAATGGCAAGACATCCTTTATCAGTCATCTTGTAAGAGAAGTAGTTGGTCTTTAAGGTGATTAGGGCTTGGGGAAGGAGCCAGGCTAGTTACTTTAATCACGTAGAATGGCTTTGGGGAGGATATAAAACTCCAGCTTCCAGTGGAGAATCACAACAAGTTTCTACAAGGGTTTTCTACCTGTTTGTTAGCTAGTGAAGGGTTTGAATGCTGCAGCTGTCAGGGGGGGCTTTGCATATTTTAGGTGGGGATGGATATAGAATGGGATTTTATTAATAGAAACATTGCAAAGGGTATGTTTGACCATACCTATCTAAGACTAAAATTAACAAAACTGGACCTCATTGATTGGTTGGCTTATGTAGATGAATAGTACAGAAATGTAATTTTCTGTGATCAATCTTTCTACTGAATATGTGTCAAATGATTCTTGGGCCCTTACATGAAGCTTGATGAGAAACATTTTTAGACATACCTGATAGACCTGTTTATTTCTTTGTATTAGTATAACGTGGCATGGTTCCCAAACCGGGTGGATGCTCCACATGACATAATATGGTCACTTATTCCTTTTCCTATTGTCCCTTTAGTAATTAGACTGGGAAAGGACAAAGCAAAGCTGAACCTGCAGTAGAGAGGTCCAAAAAGGTAATCTGAGCCGAGATTGGTAAAGATATCCCCAAGTGTAAGACAATGTACAGAAGTGTGTGTGTAAATCAAATACAGTCAGACTTAAATCACACAAATTTCTGAGCGATACACATTTTGAGAAAATATCTAGCTATATTGTGATTTTTGGTGGTTGAATCTATCTAAACTTAAAGGTCAACGTAGAAAAGCACAGTTGGTTAAATGTACTGCTGTAACGACTGATGAGGCTGTGTCCCTTCTTGCACAAAAACAATCATACCTACAACACAGGCACCCTTGCACCCAGTTTGTGCACCAGCACAGACAGAGAGTATGAATGAGCCATATACTGTTTAATATGGTGCATTCCTACCCTCTCCCTTTCATGGAGCAAAGTGCAGTAAGGTGGCGAGCTGTATTGTGTTACGTGAAGATTTGATAAATACCCCCCTTGGTCTTCATCCAGTGGGTGATTTTAGCCATGCATGCATTGAACTTGATCCAGGTACTGAGAATCTTGTCCATGAGGGAGAGAATGAGTTGCATGTTGTCGATGTAGAAGAGGATGCTTCTATTGTGAGAGCGGATGATGCTGGCTAGAGGTATTATGCATGAGTTGCAGAGGGTTGGGCTCAAGGAGGATCTTTGTGGAACTCTGCAGATAAGATTGCAAGCATCCAAGGTATATGGAGCCAGGCTGACTGACTGGGACTTTCCAGTCAGGAAGGATTAGATCCATCAGAGGACATGTCCTTTGATTCCAGTGTCATGTAGGGGTTGGATGAGGATGGATGGGGTGGGAGACTTTATCAAATGTTTCAGAGTGGGCAAGGTGGATGAGGCCTGCTGTGCCTCCTCTGTCCAACGTCAGGCAGATGTCTTCCATGGCACTAATGAAACAGTTTCTTTGCTGTGGTTGGGTCTGAAACCAGACTCAGTGGTGTTGAGGAGTTGGTAATCATTGAGATATTTGATGAGGTGTCTGTTGATGATTTTCTTGGCCAGGGATGGTAGCAGAGAGATTGGTCTGTGTTTGCAGAGCGCTAAAGTGTCCTCAGAAGGTTCCTTCAGCAATGGAGGACTGTTACATGTTTCCAAGCATCTGGGGAGTTCATGTATTTTGGGGTGTAGAATTGAAAATGTGTTTCTATGTTATGGGTTAAAAGGTTATTGGGGGACTGAGGGAGTAGTATTATAGTGTTAAGTTATTTTTAAGAACTGTTTTGGAGGTACCATTCTAATTATTGTGTCTTTTGTTGTTTAGTTTTTTTAAAAACAAAACTTTGTAGTACAATTTAGAGTGTTTATTTGGGTGGTGATTTATTATAAATTGCTAATAGAAAATAAAACTATTTTTAAATTATCACTTTTTCAAATAAATAAAACTGAAAGTGCAAGGTTATTAAACTATTGAGATTCATGTATTTGGGGTGTATAATTCAAAATTATTTTTTATATGAAGGGGTTATAGTGGTTACTGGGGATTGAACAGGTAGTGTTTTTATGATATATTCATTTTGACAATTAAAATGTTTGGTGTTACATTTTGATTACTGTATGTTTTAATAAAAAAATGGAGATAAACTGCATGGTTATCTCTTGTAAATAAAAATATATCATATTTTAATGTATTTTTTGCAGTATGATATTTTTAATTTTTGGTATTTTGGGGTCCCAGGTCATACATATTTATATTAAATTTTGGAGATTCTGCTTTTTAATAAAAGCATAGTATACCTGAGCCTAAAACTCTTTCTCCAATGGACTAGAATTAGCCTAGTACATCATACCCCTTCAAATTCCATATTTCCCCAACATTTGAATTTTTGGGAGCAGTGTACTTGTACCTTCCCACCCCCACCCATTAAAACACTATCTGTCATGTATATTGCAATGGAGAAAGAGTAGTTAATACTACCCCTTAAAATGATGTATATTATCAAAAGTTTAAGGATTTGAAGCGTTGCACGTTAGAATCATGTACCACTCTCCTCCTCCAATAGTATATAATATTTCAATGTATTTTGGACTGGAGTTGGCACTATGTCTGTGAGTTTGGATTCTGAATAGTAGCCATATCCCTACCAAAATGTATACATTTCCTCCAATGTTTGTTGAAATAGAGTTGTGATAGTAAATCTTATCCTGTCAAAGTATACACTTTTACCAATGTATGCAACTTTGGACTAAGAGTTTTATTACATCCTCCCCATTCTCCTCTCCCATTCCCAAATATTTGTAGGATTGAAGTTAGAATAGTTCATCCATCCTTATTCATGCAATTTTGTTTAAAAAAATATTTTGAAGCTACATTATTAAATCCCAGTTTAGGTAATACTAATCATTGCACAGTACTGTAGTTGTATAATTTAAAATCAATTCTTAAATAGGCATCACGTTTATATTTTACTTTTATTAAACCAAATAGCAATATTAATATTAAACATAATATTGAACTACAATCCAGTTTCTGTTAAAAGAAAAGCATTGCATAATTAAATTAAATAAGAAACTGAATTATGATGAACATATAATTCATATGTGTATACATATGTAAATGTAAACATTCACCCCATTCTACATGTAATAATATAAAAATAGGCTTTCACAGGTATGTTTTCCAAGTAAAAACTAATTCAAGTTTTTTAACATAAAAATTCACTACTAGTAGAGATGGAAAATCATCACCACCTATATTATAATTACCAACATAATTTAGTAAACATATATTTGTAAATATAAAGTAATTGGAAATAAGTTGCACAGTATATTTTGAAATAATGTAATTTATATACAAGTTACTATTGCTAATGATGTTTTAAAAAATCATAGTTTGTGTACATTAAAAATTGGAGACGGTATATAAAACTAATTCTCATACTCATTAAAATGGAAAAAATGTAAAATGTTTAAATTGACTTCAATACATTTGATTTCTCATTTTTAAATTTGTGGATATTTTATCACTGACTGGTAAGCCAATGGTAGATTTTTGTTCATGTGAATACCCACTGGACATGTAAAAAAGTTCCTCTTGTTTGTTCAGATCAGGTAAGAAAACTTTACTTTTGTATGTATGTGGATACAATAGATTGAGTATAGGTAGTTTGTTAATTTAAATGCAAATATTTGGTTGACAATGTACCAGTTCAAGTTTATTAGTAAGCTGTTGCATTGATCTTGTTTTAGTCGAGGAGCTATTTGGGGGTGAGTATTGAGAAATAAATGTTTTATTAAGGGAGTCAGGACTGTGATGATAGTTTCTTTGTGAAAGATAATAAGGTTTGATTGTTTAGGAGGTGTGGGGGGAAAATCTTGCAGGTAGAGAAAAGTGTCCTGAATGAGCAAACTTTTTTTGAGTTGTGTTTCATCATATTTTTATCTTTTTTAACAACAATTTCTGACATTTTATTTCATTTTTCACCTTTTCTTTCAGATTTTCAGTTTTAGAGGGCATTGATTGATGTGATATGGAACATTCCTTTTGGATTATTTGTTTGGAGAATTTACTGTTTGTATTTTTTGGAAAGTTTGATTTGGAATACCTGCTCTGGAGGATGATTTCGTATTATAATGATAGCTACCAAACTATGAATTCTATTATTTATTTTCTTTGGGAATACAGCCACTGTGTTTCTTTCTAGAAGATGTGTTATCAGTAATGCAGTTACATTTGTATGTTAAAAGGGGGTAATCTTTAGAGATGAGTAGAATATATGTTTAGTAAAATGTTTTATAAATCTTTAAGAGATGTTACATTTTAATATGCATTTTGTATGTAATAGCAAATGAATTTGTTATCATTGTAGTTAATTAATTCGCTTATTTTTTATAGCTGTAATAGGTACATATGTATTTATGTTGTACCTAATGTTTTCAGCATATGTTCTATAGTTTTCAATTTTAATTTCCCTATTTGCTTATAATTTATCTCATCTATGGATTTTATGTGTTATGCTGGAATCCATAGCAGCCTATTCCCAGAATGCATTTTGTAGTATGTTTATAAGTACTACAATAGTGTCATTAAATGCTATTCTTAAACCGCAAGTGTAAATCTCCACCTGCACCTCTCATATATTTTCAATGGAGAGATATTCACTCATATATGTTTATTGCTTTGTAGTGAATGTGGGAGGAACCCGAGAGTGGTTGAAAAATGGGGTGTATTTTCTACAAATGATGTGGGATTTAGGGAAAAGTGAGACAGATGACCACCTACAAAAGAGTAATCCTATTGCACTTCTAAAGTTGCTCTAGCCAAAGAGCTCCTCAACAATAGTAAATGTAGGTTTAGCACCACAAATAGTCAACCACTTGGGGGGTATGACTTGGACATATGTGCTGGGTGTCATGTGAGCCTGTTGCTGCGTGGCAGTTCATGGTGGAGTGTCTATGGGCAGCCTCGGACATATAATTGAGCACAACACCCCCTGTGCATTGACTCTGAGGAGGGTAGCTGCTGGTCGGTTGCCGGCCCAGAGAGGTTGGCTGATCACAACTTCCGCTGTCTCTGCCCAAAATGACGATGACATGCTGGTGCTGAGACCGAAGACCGAACAATGACTGGCTGGAACCCCTGGATGTGCACTGGATTGTTGAGAGATTGTGGAGAACATGAGAGTGCACTATTCTGGTGGGGGTGCCCTGCACCTGAAAGGAACACTATTGACACATCGAGGGTGTGATCGGCCTTTACCACACCTCCAAAAGGCAGCACCTTCAGACCGGAGCTGATGCTGGTGGCTGGCTGTAGAACTCCTATTGACTGTGTCTCCCAAGCTTCTGGTCCTGCTGATGGCACACTGTCCAGGTGGGGATCGCTGTAGCTGGGGGTGCAGAGATCGAGCCGGCCGCAGACTGCCCGGCTGAAGGGGAGCTCTTAGCCTAGGTCAGGGCCCAGTGCTCCAACTGAGGAAACAATGGACTGGACGTAGGGCTGGGTTCCAAGCCCAGGGGAGGTGGGAGCCTGCGGACCAGACCCCTGAGGGCGCTGCACTGTGTTGGGCCCAAGGTTCTTGCCCCTGGATATTGCTCTGCCTGAAACTGTTGGCGTTGCTGGGAGGGGGGATTTACAGCCCTAATAGTGCTGCTGGTCAGAGAGTGGAGGAGGATGATGGTTTGGTCCCATGGATTTGCACACATTTAATGCCAAGCACCCCCCAGAATGGGCATATGGTGGAAATATAAGGGTGTGCTGTTGAAAATTGAAACTCCTTTGCAATCTCCTGTGTAGATTGGTGGCATGTGCGCAGGATCAGCACTCTAGGGCCCAGATCTGGGCCTGAGCATACTAACTGAGGTGGGGTGAGGCCTGAGATTGATGTTGAACCTCCCTACCAGAGGGCCACTGGTGATTACTGGTGATCCTCTACACCCCCCTTTTTTTGGGACCCTCATACTGCGCATCGCATTGACTCTGGATTGTCTTCCGTGCTGCTGCACAGGTTGGTGTGGTTCATTTGATCTTTTAGCATGACTTACTGTGCTTTTTATTTCTTCTCCCCCCGGTGATCTGTTTCCCAGCCTGCCTGACTAGGAGGGGGTGATACTCTGGCTTTGGTTGGGAGAAAGTTGCCCTGTTCCTCACGGGAAGATCCACTCAACCCACAAACATTGGCAAGACAAGAGCTAGGCAGACTGGGGTGCTACCAGATACTGTGGAACTTTTCCAGGCTCCTGCTGACCCTAGAGAGGCCTGGAAATAGCTGGAGTCTTACAAATCTGGGCCGATCATATCAGCATTAAGACATGCTCCCAGGGCTACCTGACGTAGGGTGAGGAGACGACTCCGGGGACCACACGTGGCTTTCCCTAAGAGGCCATACCCTTCTCAGACTGAACAGGAGAGATCTGCTGCATGTCAAGCAGTGGCCTAGATTGCAATGATCTGGGGTCTGCCTCGGGGACTGCTACCCCCTCGGACCCGATGTCTAGCCCATCAGAATCGAAATCCTCACGGGTAAACGTCACAGGCATGCTGAAGGTTACACCAGCATCAGTTGCCAAATTCATCTGATACACATATTTGTTGGTCTTAAGGCATGAGGCTTTGCTTTCCTAGTGAGGGGCAGGGGACTTAACTAAACACCTAGGGGTCTATTAGGATGGCAGTCAGAAAACCACTCCGACCGCCATGGAAGCGAAAAACCATGCCCGCCTGTACCGTGGAAAAACCGGTGGCCAAATTAGGATCAACTTCCCAAAAACACTGACCTCGGTGAAACGGGGCCAAGAAAATCCGCCCAAAGTTGGCGGAGATGGCCAAAATCCGTCCGGGGCGGTTGGATTTGCGGCAGAAAAACAACAACCCACCGCAAGTATAGCGGAGACACCACACGGAAAATTAGGATATCCCCGATGGTCCCGCGGTATGTTCCGCTGTTTCCGACCGCCACGGTCGCAAACAGTGATGAATGGGAGAGCCAGCAGAAGTGCTGTGGCATAGCCACCGCTACGGACGATCCGTAAAAATTATGGCGGCCGAATGAAAAAACCCACAATAAGGCCACAAAGTGCACAGAGCAAACTAGCCATGCCCCCCAAAACACAAAACACACCCCAATGACACAATCACATGGCAAAAATAAAAAAATAGAAATCCCAGGACAACCCACACAGCACACCTGACAGCACTCCCCCATCTTGACACCCCAACATAGCTGAGTACAAAACCAGCCCCTTCCCTGACCACAATCCTTTGCAATACTCCACAACTGAAGGGCCCAACACAAGAGCACAAAGGAGAAGCAAATCAACACACCATCACTACACACACCGCACACAGCACCACCACCACTTTCACACCTGCACCACTAACTCCCTGCACATCACACACCATACACATTACTACCACACCCACCACTCACACACCTGCACCCACAACCACTTTTCACACCACACACCATTGCAACACAGAAAATGCCCAAATTCACAGAGAGCGAGTTGACAGTCATGGTAGATGAGATAGTCAGAGTAGAACCAAAACTGTTTGGTAGCCTGGTCCAACAAACACCATTAGCCACAAGAACACACATGTGGGCAAGGATAGTCAAGAAGGTCAATGCAGTAGGGAACACCCCGCGATCAAAAAAGGAAATCATGAAGCAGTGGCATGACTTGAAGAGGGTTGTCCAAGAGAGGAGGAGCAAGATCCGTAAGCTGGCTCAGAGGACTGGCGGTGGCCCTCCCATACCACCAAAAACATTCACTCCATGGGTGGAGAAGGTGCTTGCCATACTGCATACATAGAGTCTCACAGGAGTACCCTGGGAAGTGGAGGCTGGTAAGTACAAACTAATGGCTACCACCACACTGCTACACTTGCACAACTACAAAGCTACACCACCTAGGACAAATTCCATTCATCTGCACCACACACTCCCAAAAACATGTCTCACAAATCCAATATTCACTCACTCCCATTCACCCCAAATGTAGCTAGCAATATTACCATGGGGGCATGTGTACAGGCAGCCAGCACTACAACTCTCACCATGCCCCCTTGTCCAACAGCATCAGCAAGATGGAGCGCTCCCCCACCCCACCCAGAAGCATGTGTCAGCCATTACATTACCCTGATCAAACTAACAGGTAGGTAGCCATCTTCCCTGGGAGGGTGTTTGTAGGTGGCAGGCCTGTACTACTACTCCCACCAGGTCTCCCCTCCCACACCTGAGCAGGATGGAGCACTCCCCCACCCAGAAGCAGTTGGAAGCCATTGCAGGACACCTAACAAAATTACAGGTAGTCAGCCATCTTCCCTGGGAGGGTGTTTGTGGGTGGGAGGCCTGTACCACTACTCCCACCAGCCCCCCCGTCCCACACCTGAGCAGGATGGAGCACTCCCCCACCCAGAAGCAGTTGGAAGCCATTGCAGTACACCTAACAAGATTATAGGTAGGCAGCCATCTTCCCTGGGAGGGTGTTTGTGGATGGGAGGCCAGCACTACAACTCCCACCAGGCCACCTGTCCCACACCTGAGCAGGATGAAGCACTCCCCCGCCCAGAAACAGTTGCAAGACATTGCAGTACCCCTAACAAACTTGCAGGTAGGTAGCCATCTTCCCTGGGAGGGTGTTTGTGGGTGGGAGGCCTGTACCACTACTCCCACCAGGCCCCCTGTCCCACACCTGAGCAGGATGGAGCACTCCCCCACCCAGAAGCAGTTGCAAGCCATTGCAGTACTCATAACAAATTTACAGGTAGGTATTCATCTTCCCTGGGAGGGTGTTTTTGGGTGGGAGGCCTGTACCACTACTCCCACCAGGCCCCCTGTCCCACACCTGAGCAGGATGGAGCACTCCCCCACCCAGAAGCAGTTGCATGCCATTGCAGTACCCCTAACAAATTTACAGGTAGGTATTCATCTTCCCTGGGAGGGTGTTTGTGGGTGAGAGGCCTGCACCACTACTCCCACCATGCCCCCTGTCCCACAGCCTAGCAAGATGGAGCCCTTTCCCCACCCCGAAGCATGTGTCAGCCATTACATTACCCTCATCAAACTAACAGGTAGGTATTCATCTTCCCTGTGAGGGTGTTTGTGGGTGGGAGGGCAGTACTACAACTCCCAACATGCCCCCTGTCCCACACCTGAGCAGGATGGAGCACTCCCCCACCCTGAAGAAGTTGCAAGCCATTGCAGTACACCTAACAAACTTACAGGTAGGTAGCCATCTTCCCTGGGAGGGTGTTTGTGGGTGGGAGGCCTGTACCACTACTCCCACCAGGCCCCCTGTCCCACACCTGAGCAGGATGGAGCACTCCCCCACCCAGAAGCAGTTGCAAGCCATTGCAGTACCCCTAACAAATTTACAGGTAGGTATTCATCTTCCCTGGGAGGGTGTTTGTGGGTGGGAGGCCTGCACCACTATTTCCCCCCATACCCCCTGTTCCACAGCCAGGCAAGATGGAGCCCTTTCCCCACCCTACCCCGAAGCATGTGTCAGCCATTACATTACACTAATCAAACTAACAGGTAGGTATTTATCTTCCCTGTGAGGGTGTTTGAGGGTGGGAGGCCAGTACTACAACTCCCAACATGCCCCCTGTCCCACACCTGAGCAGGATGGAGCACTTCCCCACCCTGAAGCAGTTACAAGCCATTGCAGTACACCTAACAAACTTACAGGCAGGTAGCCATCTTCCCTGGGAGCGTGTTTGTTGGTGGGAGGCCTGCACTACAACTCCCACCAGGCCTCCTGTCCCACACCTGAGCAGGATGGAGCACTCCCCCAACCAGAATCAGTTGCAAGTCATTGCAGTACACCTAACAAACTTACATGTAGGTATTCATCTTCCCTGGGAGGGTGTTTGTGGGTGGGAGGCCTGCACCACTACTCCCACCATGCCCCCTGTCCCACAGCCTAGCAAGATGAAGCCCACCCTCACCTCACCCTGAAGCATGTGTCAGCCATTACATTACCCTCATCAAACTAACAGGTAGGTATTCATCTTCCCTGTGAGGGTGTTTGTGGGTTGGAGGCCTGTACCACTACTCCCACCATGCACCCTTGTCCCCAGTACAGCTATATGGAGCTCTCTATAACACCCAGATGCATGTGGCATCTAATGGATCACCTCAAATAAACTAACAGGTAGGTAGACATATTATTTTGTCTTGTGAAACCACTGAGCAGGATGTAAGCCTCCACCACGCACACACAGATGTGTCACATAACAAAGCCAAATGTGAACACATAACAGGTAAGTAGCCAGTATGTGCACCTAGCAATCCTTCACAAAATAAATGATGCCATATGACAACACCAGCCCTCTCATTGCTCAAATATGCACACCGACCCTATTGCCACGCACAGGGTGCACACAGTTAAGCAAAGGAAACTGCCACAGCAACCAAAGTGTGACAGACCAATGCACATGTAGAAGAAAGGCTGTGCACAATCATGCACAGCACCTATTGACATGTGCAGTGCCATGGGGCCAGAGTAACAAGGACCATTCGAAAAATAAGAAAGCATGTTTGGTGATACAAATCAAGATATGCACATGACAGGACAAAGGTATGCAGGAGATGATAATGGCCAGTCCATGGCCAGATGTGACGTCTGCCAGGTCAGGCAAATCTACAAAGAGTCCTCAATGAAATAATATGTTGTGCTAGTCCCTAGATGTCAACAGGTTCCTGTAATCACAAAATATGCATGTGACGCATGGTATGTATTGACACCTCACACCATGGACAAGTAATGCATGCACCACAGCATCATGTCAGGAGGCACAGTAGTGCACATAGAAAACAATGTGATGATCAGTCAACTGTGTAGTGTACAAACAGTGAATGACACACAGCTAACACAAAGCTTGTGGGGTGCACTACAATGACTATTTCCCATCTGACCCACAGGTGACCAAGAACTCACTTCAGAGGACAACACCAGCAACCTGCAGAGCCAGTCTTCCTCCCCCGGTACATGGACTCTCGGATGTTGACTCCCAGGATTCTCTGGATGATGAGATTGAAGCCGACCCATCTGGTGTGCCAGGGCGCAACAGGTCCCAGGACCCCATCGTCCCCCCACCACATCTGCTGCAATAACAGCGTCTCTGCAGACCCCTGCTGTCATGGCCTGTGCGACCTTCACCACCACCCTTACCAGTGCTGCCTGCAACACTCCCCCTGTCCCAGAGGATGACCACCCCACCCCACTGACTGAGGAGGGAAGGGAGAGGATGCGGTTGTCTACAGTGGTGAGGCAACAAGTCCGTTGCAGCAGGGAAGGTGGGAGGGGCAGGGTCGCCCACAGACAACAAGAGGCTGGGACCCAATTCCTAGACCACATCACCAGAGTCCTTGGGGGGGAAACATGGCGGACGGCTGAGACGCCGGTCGGGAGCTTAACAGGGGAGAGCCATGATATTGCATAAATCTTTACCCGCCAATGCCTGCCTGCTTATTGATAACCTAACAGTAACGTAACCGCGGTAGAAGCGGCTCACCTTGGCTCAGTCCTTGTCCTTTGCCAAAGGTTTTTTGGCCTTGTCCCTCTCCCAGAAGGTTCGGTGGTGAATAGTGGCGCCGGGACCACCCCCTGGGCTGCGGCAGCAAGCGCATTACGGGCGCTTCGCTTGGCTCGTCAGCTATAGGGGAAGAAGAAGAACAAAGCTGGCAGTGTCAGCACATGCAGGTTGCACCCGGAAGGATTCTTTGAGACGTCGGCAGCCCCAGCAATACTGGATGATCAGAGCAAAGCAAATGTGGTAGGAGCGTTGGAGCCGGCCGCATGTCAGCAGCTGTAAAATGATGTAGAAAATAATCTGGATGGGCAGAGGGATGCAAGGCTAGCGCTACAACAAGATAGATTGGCAGGATATAAGCAGACTTCCTCCAAGGGTATAGGTAGAGTGCAGCACCAGCCAGTTAGCCGGTATACATTAAGGTCACGTACCTGTTCCCCCTAGGTGGTGGAGGAGAGATTTGGTAGTGAGAAGGCATCTACGCAACCTATTGTAAAAATCCAGGCCAGTAGGAGGAAAGTTAGAACAAACTCCGATTCAAATAGGGATCCGCAACACAAAAGGGTCAATACCAAATCGGTGAATGCAGGCCTTTTGAAGGGGAAACAAGCAGTTGTGGCCCAGAGACCCCAAACAACTCCTCCCTCGCTAAGATCCTACTTTAAGAGGATTGATACATTTAGTACGGAGGTTTGCACTGAGGGTATGGGTGGAAAAAATACCCCTGAGCCAGAAAGACAGGAAACAAAGAACCCCTCAACAGAGACTGGTCCTACTAACAAATCTGACACCCTCCCAGTATTTATAACTATTTCAACACAGAATAGATTCTTGCCTCTGAGTATGAAAGGACCACTCCCTGAGGCTGGTGGCGATGGTGATGGAAGAGAAGATATTTTGACAGAATGTTTAGGGAACTCGGGGGTACTGCTTTTGTGGGAACTGGTGAGAACACCAGTAACTCTGATAATAAGAATGCATTACAGGAGATGCTATGTCGCATCTCCAACTAAATGAGAGAACGCTTCGACATTTCAGAGGCTAACCAGAAAGAAATTCAGGGCACCTGTTGGGGTTTAGAAGAGAAAATAGAAGGCCTTGCTACACGAACACAAGATTTGGAGCTAGGGTTTAAAGACTTGCAGGCCAAGGCCCAAACAACGACGCAAGATGTGGAGCAGTTAAAACAAAGAGAGAGATTTATTTCAGAAAAGCTTGAAAGGTTGGAAAATAATGCCAGGAGAAATAATATCAGAATTTTGGGTGTGGCTGGAGGGTTGGAAGGATCTGACATTAAATCATTTGTGATAAAGCTGCAGAAATCCAGTGTATCCACAGAGATCCTTTTAAATTACACCCGGGTCGGAAAAAACTAGAAAGATCCTGGTTAATTTCCTTTCGTTTTCAGTAAAAGAGAAAATTCTGAGTCTGGCATTAAGGGAAAAAGCACTACGTGCAACGGGTGCCTCCTACAGAATTAGGTCGGACATCTCAAAAGAGACTGCTGACACACAATGGGAGCTGGGCAGTAGGATGGAAGAACTAAAGAAACAAGGGGTAACCGTACAATTGAGGTTTCCTTTGTTTTTAAAAGTGATGTGGAAAAACAAGATGCACAACTTCTCGGATCCAGCCGAGGTAGATACATTTTTTCACGAAATGAAGCTTTGAAATTAAAATAATAGTTAGAGTGTGGGTGGTGGGTAAAGGCGTAAAAGTGATGACTATATAAGCTATATGGTTCTCCCTCTGTACAAGCTCGGTAGGCAGTGGGGATGCCTACAAAATATATCTTTTGGGGAGGGTTTCCACAGGGGGGGTCACTAAGGGTGGGGAGCATAGGGAAAAAAATGTTTTTGTCCTCAAGTCAGTTATGGAGCACCTCTTTTAATATCGTAAGAATGAAGCTGATTATTATGAGTAAAAAAGATCTGATAGTTCTATGTTGGAACGTGAATGGGTTGTGGGTGAAAAGAAGACAGAGAATAATAGTGCAGTAGTTTAAAGATCAAAACGCCCAAATAATAGTGCTTCAGGAGACACACCTTCTGAGACAGGAATGCAAGGAATTCCTTTCTAAGCTAAGATGGATTGGAGAGTGGGTGTCTACTGATCAAGCTCACTGTACTAAGGGGATAGTAATAATATTAAGGGCAAATTCAGGGATTAAGCTTCTTAAATATAGAGCAGATGACGGTGGGCGGTGGATAATAGCTGAGATCCAAATTTCTTCTGTGATGTATACCCTAGCAAGCTATTATGGTCCGAATATAGATGATGTAACACCTCTTACCAAAATCTTTTCTAATTTGGTTGACTTTCAATCCCCCATTATCCTTGGAGGAGATTTTAATATTCTTCTGAATAATGAGCTTGATAGGTCGTCACCCAGGACTACAATTACCTCCCCTAAGACGAGGACATATTTGAAGGATATGATGGAAAATTTTAACTCATGTGATGTTTTTCGTAAAGTTGAGGGTAAACATAGGGGTTACTCCTTCCATAGTAAAAAGAACGGCCACTTCTCAAGAATAGACTACCTGTTTATGGATAAGAAGGAAGCAGAGTCTGTAGAAGGGACATTTACACAGTAGGTAGGTGGATGATGAACAGAAGGATTTAATTACAGCCATCGCTAACAGAGAAGGTGTGCTCAGATACGGAGATATTATTTTCCCAGAACTTAGGCTCAGCTTCTGTACACACAGTATGGGATGCTCATAAATCATGGTTAAGAGATACTGTTAAAAGTCTAAAAGTTCACTGGGCCAGGGAAGAGAATAGAGGAGGACATAGGTATAACAGAAAATCTATTAAAAGAGAATAAAGGGCCGGAAAGAGAAAGAAAGGAGTGGGCAGATAAGTTGGAAGGATTAAGGTTGAAGTTTAGAACTATGGTGAAGGAGAAAGTTACGCAGCAATGGGAGGTGAGCAGATCCAAATATATTATACATGGGGAGAGTTGTGGGAAGCTCTTGACGTGGAAAACAAGGTTAGACAGAAATCAACATTTTATAGGGAAGATCCTAGTGGAAGAGTCTAGACTCCTGGTTGAGGAGAGTGAAAAAATCTAAGATGCTTTTACTAACTTCTTCCAAGAGTTATATACAGAAAACCTAGAGGTAGTTGAGCAAGAAATATAAGAATGGCTTGTAAGTAAGCAGCTTCCTAAACTTACCAAAGCTCAAGCCCTATATATGGGACGAGAAATAGATGGAAGCAAAATCCTGGATATTATGAATAAGCAAAAAAAAGGCAAGGCTGCAGACCTGACGGGATTCCCTCTGAAATGTATTCCATATTACGGGAAGAAATTATCCCGGTGTGGGTCAAACTATTTAACTCTCTACTGATAGACAGGGGCCCAATTCCGCTGTCATGGAATGATGCAGTTATTTCCTTGATTCCAAAACCAGGCAAGAATTTGACACATTGCCAATCATTTTGTCCATTCTCATTACTTAACAATGATTACAAGATCTTCTCTGGGGTTTTATTTGTACGCCTCAATAAGGTTATGGGGTTGCTGATCCATCAAGACCAAATGGCTTTATTTCAGAGAGGTATATGAATGAACTTAATTATTCCAGGATAGGTTCTATAGATCTAGCTATAACACATAACGCTCCCCTCGCAATTGTTACACTAGATGCTGCAAAAGCATTTAATCGCGTTAACTGGAGCTATTTATAGATCACATTAGAGCATTTTGGTTTGAGCAAAAATATGATAGACACTATTTTTGAAATCTATAGAGTGCCAACAGCTAAGATTCTAGCTAACAATGGTTTGTCTCGCTCTGTACGAATCGAGAGGGGAACAAGACAGGGATGTCCTCTGTCTCCTGCATTATTTGATCTATATATAGAGCCCTTTGCCCAGAGTTTAAGGTTAAACAAAGAAATTAAACCTTTTAAAATTGGAGATTATTCTAGAAAGATCTCGCTTTATGCGGATGACCTTATAGTTCATACTTTAGATGTAATATCAACTCTTCCACATCTTATGACAGAAGTGAGAGAATTCGGTAAATTGGCGGGGTATGCGGCAAATGAAGAAAAAACAGAAGTCATGATTTGGAATCAAGATAGTGAAGAAATAAAATGTGTTGAAGAAATAAGATATCTGGGGGTCAAAATAATTAAAGATCTTGGGAAGTTAGCGGCTGTTAACCTGGAAAGAGTAGGAAAGGAGATAGAGGTATTATTAAAGAAATGGCAGAATCTTCCTCTTACGATCCATGCTCAGATTAACTTGGTGAAAATGTCCATTCTGCCAAAGCTCACCTTTCTTTTTGAAAATATTCAGTTGCAATTTGAAAAAAAAGACGCTTTCGAAGTTGCAAGGGAAGATCTCCTCTTTCATATGGGCCAGTAGAGGAATACGCCTCTCATGGAAGAAGCTGAGACGGAAAGTAGGAGTGGGGTGGTTAGGTCTCCCTGATTTTCAAATTTAATGCTGGGCGTTCCAACTTAAAAATAATAGGATGCTTCTACAAGGACCGGGTGAATCTCTTATAGGGGCTATGTTTAAAGCCATGCTGGTGGGTTTGTCTGAGGAGGGCTTCTCTTACAAATATGGGGCTCAAATTTTTTTTTTAACAGTTAGATTAAAATGCCTTCAGTCAGCGGCAAGAACCTGGTACGAGATAAGATCCAGGCTAGGTATTCCTTACTACAGCAGGCTGTCTCCTATTTGGGATTCTCCTGGTACCCCGGAATGCCTATTAGATAGCTTGGCAAAACCACTAAAAAAGTCAGCTGTCAGGCAGTGGGGTCATCTGATAGATGGTGGACAAAAGCTAACCTGGCATGATAAGACAAACCGAGCAATATCCAGATTTAAAATCTACCAGATTAACTCCTGGCTTAAGACTCAGAAAGGGTTTGAAAGAGACTCAGAACAGCTGGAGCTGGAACTACAGATCATAGCGGCAAGGAAAAAAGAGGTGGCACTTTGGTATCATCTTCTTTTGAATGCAGAACTGGCAGATATGAAATTACCACACAGCGCATGGGATTGTAGCTTGCCGGAAGCAGAGCTGGTGGATTTATGGCAAGTTTCATGTACTTCTCTTTATCGGGTGGTTAAACCGGCTACTTTGAAGAAAAATCTTTTTTTTACTCTACATAGAATATTTTGGAATCCCAAAAAACTGCAGAAGATAAAAGGAGGCACAGATTCAAAGTGTAAGCGATGTGGCAGTGAAGATGCTGATGATGTGCACATGTTTGTTATCTGCCCAAAGCTGGGAGGATTCTGGTCGGCAGTTGTCATTTCTATATCGCGCTCCATGGGGGTCGACATTGAGGTGAGCCTTGAGTTAATTATGTTTGGGATAATCCAGCAGGATAAAGATAAGCTTGACTTGCAAGCAAACTATCATTATCTGATTTTTCACCTAATACTACTAGCAAGAAGAGAAATCTGTAAAGTGTGGACCCAAGTGGAGGCCCCTTCACGGCAAGCCTGAAAGAACTCTGTCAGTTGGTTTAGAGAACTGGATAAAAGTAATCTCAGGCTATGGAATCTGTTAAAATTTTGAAGACCTTTTTTTTTTCTTGTCCAATGATTACACCCTTCTGTTTCAGTAACTGGGAGGGCAGCGAAAAATCTCAAAATAATCAACCCAGAAATTCTGACAAGTTTATAGCCGATGTTGGGCACTTACGAAGGGTGTCTCCTCTTGTGCCAATCGGTGGTGTTATGAGGACTAGATAAAAAAAAACAGAGTCCTTGGGGCATATGAACGGGCCCAGGATCAAACGGGCTGTTCGGACGAACTCTTTCACAAGCTCATCCTGCTGATAAGGTCCATCGACACCCTCATGGGACAAATTGTGGACCTCTTGGGCCAGCAAGTGGTGGCACTGAGGGACAGGCCTGCGCCACAACCGACACCTCCACCTCCCTCAGGTGGGCCATAGAATGACAGTTCACCATCCTCCCCTGCGGCCACAGAGAGGGGTGAGTCCTCAGACCCCACTGGCCCAGCAGCAGGGCCCCCCCTGCCAAGCAACGAAGGGGACGTCCTAAGAAATCCCTGGGAGTATCTGGAGGCAAAGCACCTGCGAAATGCCCGTCACGGAGCCAGCCATTATGGCAACCCTCTTTACCACTGCATTGACTTTTTGGACTGTCCTTCCCCACACTACCTTGTGAATGGCATCTGTATTTTGGACTGGGTCACCACATCAATGTGGTGACTACTCGATTATCTCATTTACCATAACTGTCAACTCACTGCTCCACTAATCACCTCAATGTAAATGTTCACCCCCCTCACATGTCACCATTGTAAATAACAAATCCTTACACACATGCTGTTGTGTCTGCTTCATCTTTATTCCAGGATGTACAGTCTTCAACATGATCACAATGTACCAGGAGTATGGAATGTATGTAGGCAAGGAGAAGTTAAGGCACCTAGGAAAACACAACAGAACAACATTCACTGGTCTGGATGTGGCATCACAGACATCACACAACACCTACCATCAAGATAATCCAACATACACATGTCACAATGGGCAACAAGTGTCAACATACACATCCTGTAGATGTTCTTAAATGACCTGTCACAGAAACATTGTCAGCTACCACTGAGTCTACAACTGGCTGCTGTCACAAATCTCACATACACCTTCACAACAACAGCAACATCATCAGACAATGGGTACGTTGTACATTGTTACCCACCTTCAAGTGAAGTAGCGGGTGATGAGCTGTTGACGCAGGTCAACACCTTCCTCCTCTCCACTGTCCTCATCACTGGACACGGTATGGTCATCATCATCCAGGAGCAGGGGAATCTCCTTGCGAATGGCTAGGTTGTGAAGCATGCAGCATGCCACTACAATCCGACACACCTTCCCGGGTGAGTACACCAGTGCACCTCCGGTCTTGTCCAGGTAGCAGAAACGTGACTTAAGCAGACCAAAAGTACGCTCCACCACACGACGTGTCCTTCCATGTGCATCATTGTAGCGGACTTCAGCCGGCGTCCTGGGATTCCGCAGTGGGCTCAGCAACCAGGGACGGTAGGGATATGCAGAGTCACCTAGGTGTGACAAACACAAATAAACATTGCTATGTCGCTGAGGCAGAGGTCAGCAGGTCACACACCTGGCACGCTATATGACTAGGCATACTCACCCACAATCTATGCACACTCGGGAAGCAGATTAGCCATCAGCTGGCGTACAATGCTGTTCCGCAGGATGTAGGAGTCATGGGCTGAGCCTGGGAATTTGGTACACACGTGTGAGATGATCATATCTGCCAGGCACAAAACTTGCACATTTATGAAGTGGTAAGATTCCTGTAGATGTGCTCATGTGCCTGTGGTGTCACAAGCCAAACATGGGTGCAATCAATGGCACCAACAACATGGGGGATGTGTCCGAGGGGATAGAAATCTCCCTTCACAGCTGCCAACTCAGGCCCCCTGTGGAAATGGATATATCTGTCCTTGTAGATCATCATGGTGGACAGTACATCACGCAGCATCATGCTGAACATAGGTTGTGACATCCCACCTGCGCTGGCCACCGTGTGCTGGAATGATCCATTGGCAAACAAATGCAGGGCCGCCATCACCTTATACGTTGGGGTGAAAGCTTTTGGATATGTCCTGCGAGGCTGCAGGTGGGGTTCCAACATATCACAAAGGGTTTTTAGGATGGCTCTATCCAGACGGCATTTCCGGATGATCGCCTCATCCTCCATGTCCTCCAGCACTGTCAAGTGACGAAGCAGATTTTTTCTCCTTCATTCATTGAGACGAACATTGCTGTGATTGTCACTGCACCTCAGCACATTGACATGTGTACACATTGTAGAGTCCATAACAACACTGTCCTGTGTACACGACCATCAATATCATAAGTGACATGTGAGGGAGTACATGCCAATCTACAAAATTACATACACAAACATGGCATGTGTAGCCACCAGTGGAGTAAATGGAACATTGGCATTGTGTGCACAATGATGTGCCATTGACCATGTGGGCACTGTGCACTGTTGATGTTTGCCAGATGGCCATTCTGATTGTATGGCAGCCAAATCGCGGTAGCTACCGCCTTGTCCCAATGGTGTGTCACCAGCAATCCCCAATGCACAAGTGCGGTAGTGATAGACATGGAGACATGCCCAAATGGCGGTTGGCATGCCCTGCATCCCAAATCGCGGTGCCTCATGTGAATGTATGGCACCCAAATCGCAGTAGCTACCACCTGGCCCCAGCGGTGTGTCACTGCCATGGACCATGTCCTTACAGCCAATGGGAACCTTCATTCCGGTGGCATGATGCAATTTTGAAAATTGCGGTAGGTGTGCTCCGCACACCGCGGAGCCGGTCATTGAATGCAATTGAAAGATGCACCATTGCAGTAGCGCCCGCCTATCCCCTGCAGTGTGTCACTGCCATGGAGCATGCCCTTATAGCCAATGGGAGCCTTCATTGCGGTGGCATGATGCAATTTTTAAAATTGCGGTAGGCGTGCTCTGCCACCTCGGAGGCAGTCATTGGATGCATTTGAAAAAGGCAGCCCTGGAACATCAATTGCTGCAACTTGACACCTTTGAAACGACCCCAGGGGGCTATATATGTGTGGGAGGGAGCCTCACATTGCTACTGCTCCCAGAGCCTGCTGCCAGAGACCCCTCATCTGCTGCTGCCTCCAGGGACTGCTGCCAGAGACCCCTCATCGGCTGCTGGGTCCAGGGACTGCTGCCAGAGACCCCTCATCTGCTGCTGCCCCCAGGGACTGCTGCCAGAGACCCCTCATCTGCTGCTGCCTCCAGGGACTGCTGCGAGTGAACCCTCATCTGCTGCTGTCTCCAGGGACTGCAGCCAGAGACACCTCACCACCCAATTCTGATGCTGTTGTCTCATGTCCACAATGATGGCAAGGACTGAGAAGGTCCGTGCCAGTCCCTTCACAAGCGAGGAGCTGGAGGTCCTGGTGGATGAGGTACTCACACAGTACCCAAGGCTATATGGTGCCCCAAATGTTGTGGTAAGTCCTCAACAGTGGGGGTATTGCAGGGGGGGGCACACATGTTGTTGGACTGATGCAGTATGTGCCTGAGAGTGTGGGTTTGGGTCATGCACTGCCTGACATGGTGTCTCCAGGGGGAAGGTGTGTGTACCCTATGCCACAGGTTTCCCTGCCTGCACATGTATGTTTGAGTGACCTGTGTTGTGTTGCCCATTATACAGTGACTCAGCAAGTTGTTCTTGCAGGAGTCAGGACAGTGATTGCTTGGCTGAATGGCTGTGTGTGCCCCTGTTGTCTATCTCAGTGTGTGCCCAGTTGGCCTGCACAGTCCCCACACAATAAGACAAGGACACATCAACTCACTTACAGAGTATTACATCAGTCTTTTCTCATTGCACTTCAGCTATGGGGCATCTCAGCACTAGATTGCACACAACCGGCCTTGTGAAGAGGATTTTGGATTTGTGAGCTCATGTCCCTCAATGTGACATCCATGACACAGTTATCTATTGACAGGGCAGGAACATTGAGGGCTGCGCAGTCTTGGATACAGTGAGTTACCCCCAAACACAGGTTGATATGTGCTGTATGTCATGCTCAACCTAAAAAGGGACTGGAGTTGTGGGCAGGCTACACAGGGGTTTCAGGTATGGCATCCTGCATGTGTGTGAGATGTGAAGGGACTGTGTTCCCTCTCACACCTGCATGCATTGACATCTGCTTTACCCCTGCAGATGTACCATGTGAGATGTATTCTTGTCTCTGTTAGACATATCTGTGCATTTTGGATGAGTTTGTATCATGATACTGTACTGAGAGATTTAGGTACATAACAATGTGTTACTGATCAGTTCCCCCTCTTGTCTCCCATGCCTGCAGCTCAAGGTACACCAGCGTAAGGCCGTGTGGAGGGCCATTGCCGCCAAGGTGCGTGTTCTGGGTGTCTCAAAGCGACGGCGCACCCACTGCCACAAGAGGTGGGACGACATCGGTCGGCTGGCAAAGAACGTGGCAGAGATGACCTTGGGGCTGCTTCCTCGCACTGGGTGGTTGGCACGGCGCAGCATGACACCACTGATGGGCCGCATCTTGGCCATGACACCGCCTGAGCTGGATGCACGTTTGAAGGAGCATCAGCAGCAAGCCAGGGGTGAGCATTCTGGGAAGGGTGACTTCGGCTGGGAGTGGCTGCATGTGTACAGAGCCTGTGCCAGCACTGGCCTATGTGATGTTGGTAGTGTGATGCAGTGGCTTGTAAGTGGCTGCTGGGCTGGGTGCAGGTGTTATGCATTTGCCCTACCTGTACTTACTAAGGTAATTTGAGTACTGTGCATTCTCATTGCATTCTGAGTCGTGGTCTTCAGGTATCGTCTGCATTGAGGTAGTCTGAGGAATTGAATGGGAGGGAACGGCAGTGTGCCCGATCTGAGTGTGCCTTCATCAATGCGTCCATTGCCTGCACTCAGATTTGGGAGGCTTAGACATCTAACACCAATGTGCACCAGTCGTTGTGCCCCAAAGTGCAACATGGTGGTGGCATGGGCTCATGGCCATTGTGGAATGTCATGTTGTAGTCTGTGTTGTCCACTCCTGCTCCATCCAGATCTGTCAGTGGCAACAAGTAGTGTGCCCACATCATGGTCTTAGGTGTATTCAGATCTATTTGTGTGTCTGGTTGAACGGAGCCACTAGCAGGGTGTTGTGCTGTGTGGTCATCACATGGCTCACTTCTGCCAGAATTTCCAGTTTCCACGCACTGTTTGAGTCAATATAGTGAGTTAGCACAATGTGATTGCACAGGGTGGTGTGCAACGTAGATTTAGTCATCTTTTGTGATGCTTTGCTTGCATGTGTTAGTTATGTTGCTGCCACTGTACTGACATTACATCTCTCTCTCTCATGCAGCATCTCCTGTGGTCATGGAGGGACAGAAGATGGACACCAGTGGGGGTGAAACAAGCACAACAGCTGCACAGGAGCCCAGTGACACAGATGTCACCAGCGCTTCAGAGGGGGACAGGAGTCTGCTGGAGGAATCCCAGCCTGAGACACAAAGTTCCACATCATCTGATGCCAGCAGTGATGCATCCATGTTGGCTACCACAGGGAATGGGGACTCTGCATCATCTTCCCCCACACAGCGTCCAGTGCCCACCCTCCCAGCCACTTCCTCTGGTGCTGCCTGTGTTTGCCCCAGTAAGAGGGGAAGAGCGTCATTCACCCCGGGTACCGCTGTCCCTGCCCCTGTCCCCCTTGCTGCCATCAGTGCTGTGTCTGTGTACCTTTTGCACCGGCTGTGTTTAGGCCAGACAGCTCTCCTCAATGCCTCATTGACCACGACAAAAAATTGGCACAGGTGCTTGCTTTCATGGAGGGCATACACTCAGACATGGGTGGGCTGCACCGGACTGTCCAGTCTTTGTCCTCCACAGTGACAGCAGCCCTTCAACAGGCACATACTCACAGTCCGCCTCCGGTCCCTTTGTCCACCCCCATGGCATTGGCCACGTCTGACGACAGTGACCACGCTCCACAGACCTCAAAGTCACGATACAGCACATGAAGCACACAGCAGCAACAACCCAAGCGGTCCGAGGCGCACACACGATCCCCACAGAAGTCCCCCACAGAAGACCAAAGCCACCCCAGAGCGCAAAGCCCTTCAGGAGACACCATGGGCCAAAATGCAAAGAAGCAGGCCATAGGCTCACATGCCTCAGAGGCATCCCCAGCCAAGGACTCTCCTGTACCTAAAGCATCTCGCAAAGAGTAGTATACAGTTTCTGTGCCCACCGAGAAGGTGGTGCATGCCAAGGGTACACCTAGGAAGGGCTCCAAGGCAGATCCACCCACCACCTCAACTCCCATTCCAAGCCCACTGAAGCAGGGGAAGGTGGGCATTGAAGGGGTAACACCTAGTAAACAGGGGATGGAAGGGCAAAGGCGAAGCCAGGCAAAGCATTCCGCTGGATCCAACACATCCCCAGAGGGAGTGCCAGCGTCTCCACCTGATGCAGCTTTGCTGGTTAGTGTGCCTGTTGTGTCCACACCACCTCACACTAACACCAAGACAGGGAAGCCATTTAAAATCCCCAAGAAGTGGAAAGGCACCCCTCTACAATCTCCCAGCCACACTGTGTCTCACATCTGCATGACTCGACCTCCACGTGCCACTACACCACCTGGTCCAAGCAGCCCTCCGGCTTGCCAAGCTACTGATAGCTCTACCTCAGCTGGGCCGCTCTCTCCCCGGTCAAGTGCTCCGACAGTCACCGACACACAGCCAGCTCCCAGTTCGCCAAATAGCCAAGTCTAAGTGGTAGTCACCCTCACACACCTGTCTCTCACACAGGTGGGCCTGTACTGCACATTGTTACACCCTCACTGTGTTGCTGACCATGTAAAAGTACAGTCGCACACATTCCCTGTGCAGCTTCTCATGGACATACTCTGCACTTCGTTTTGGCCATGGCATTGTTGCTCTTTGCTGTGATCAACTATTCCCTGTGCAGCTTCTCATGAACATACTCTGCACTTTGCCCTGCCCACTGGCCTTGTTATTCACTGCTGTTTTGCCCTTGCCTGTGCAGCTTCTCATGGACATACTCTGCACCCTGGACTGGCCACTGGCCTTGCTGTTTTGCCTTACCTGTGCAGCTTCTCATGGACATACTGTGCACTTTGCCCTGCCAACTGGCCTTGTTGTTCACTGCTGTTTGCCCCTTGCCTGTGCAGCTTCTCATGGACATACTCTGCACTTCGTTTTGGCCACTGGCCTTGTTGCTCTTTGCTGTGTTCAACTATTCCCTGTGCAGCTTCTCATGGACATACCCTGCACCCTGAACTGGCCACTGGCCTTGCTGTTTTGCCCTTGCTTGTGCAGCGCCTCATGGACATACTCTGCACTTCGTTTTGGCCACTGGCCTTGTTGCTCTTTGCTGTGTTCAACTATTCCCTGTGCAGCTTCTCATGAGCATACTCTGCACCCTGAACTGGCCACTGGCCTTGCTGTTTTGCCCCTACCTGTGCAGCTTCTCATGGACATACTCTGCACTTTGCCCTGCCCACTGGCCTTGTTGTTCACTGCTGTTTGCCCCTTGCCTGTGCAGCTTCTCATGGACATACTCTGCACCCTGAACTGGCCACTGGCCTTGCTGTTTTGCCCTTACCTGTACAGCTTCTCATGGGCATACTCTGCACTTTGCCATGCCCACTGGCCTTGTTGTTCACAGCTGTTTTGCCCTTGCCTGTGCAGCTTCTCATGGACATGCTCTGCAATTTGTGACGGCCACTGGCCTTGTTGTTCAATGCTGTTTGCCACTTGCCTGTGCAACTTCTCATGTAACTACTCTGCCCTTTGTGATGGCCACTGGCCCTGTTGTTCACTGCTGTTTGTCACTAGCCTGTGCAACTTCTCATGTAACAGTTCTTCCTGACCAAGATACTTGTGGGGGCAATGAATTCAATTTTAAATAGAAATCACTTGTCATTTTCTTATTTTGTTAATGTTGGCTATGTTGTACACATGTCAGGTTGGGGGGCACTGCCAGCACTGAGTGGGATTCTATCCACAGGATTGCAGGCAGTCTGGCCAGGGTCATCATGTATGTATATTCATCCTTTATGTGTGCCCAGTAGAGTATGTGTGTGGTCATCTTGTGATGACCAGTCACCCTAGTTCCATGTCTTACTTTCAATGTGTGCTCTTGGGTGGTCAAGAAGTGTGCAGCGTGAAGGGGGTGACTTTGCCGGGAGTGTGCATGTGTGTGTCCCCCTGCATTGTCAACTACACACATGTGTCACCCAGAAGTTGTTTGCCTGTTGTTTTGATTGTTCAGCCCTATGAATGTGGTTGTATGCACATGTGTGAGATGTATGTTGTGCATTGTGCAGTGTGTTGGTGTGTCCTTGCAGTTCTGGCTAACTCCTACTTGTTGTTTTTGTCAATTGTGAGTATGCAGAGTGTGTGACTGGCAAGTCAGTGTTGTGTTTTGGTGATCATCCATGTGTCCTGATACTGTTCGTGGAGACTGTGTAGACCTGCTGCTCCACACTTTCATTGTGGTTGTGGTTTCTTATGCATTACTGTCACATGGTGTCTTTTTGCCTTCTGTATGGTTGTTGTGTGTGGTGTCATACCATCCCATATCTGTGCTTCAGATGCCTACCCATTGTGAATCTGCAGTTCTGCACTCCCTCTATTTGTGTATGGTACACTCCTGCCAAGTCCCCTACTGACATGCAGAACACTTCACTTTGATGTCAGCTGTCCCCTTGGTTTATATGTGTGTGTGCCTTCCCATCACTTCATTTGTGACACTGTGCTTTGAGGTGCAATTCTTAGGCCAGGAGCAATGTGTCACTCAGGACATTTCCCCAATATGTTATGTGTGATGTTCTTGTGCTGTTTGGCAGTCATGGTTGCTCATATGCACTTCAACTGTGTATGCTGCCAAGTCCTCTGGTCAAGTTGTTTCCACCGTTCTGTCCCAGACTTGTGCATCTGTTGGTGTTGTGTTGAATGTATGTGTGTTAGCTGTGGTACTGCTTCACTTCCTGTGTGTGATGTTGTCTTTGTGCTGTGCTGATTGTCGTTGTGTGGGTTTATGTATGTCACTCATATCTGTGTGGGGTTGGTGTGCTTGGTGTGCACACACTGCTTGTTGTGCATGCAGTGCTGTGGGTGTATGTTGCATTTTCATTGCCTGGTGTGCATCCCCTTATGTCCTGCTGTGTTTGCTATGTGATTTTTCTGCCTGTGCATTTGTTGTTTGTTTGATGTGGCTGTGTTTTTCTGTGATGGTGCACTTCTTGTCTGTGTTGTGGTATGTTGTCTGTGCATTGTTCCTGACTGATGAGTTTGTGCACTCCTGTTGTGTCTGTGCTCCCATTTCCTTTCCGCAGTTTGGCTGCACAGGTCATGTGTGGTCTTGTTGTGGTTCTGTGTGTGTTTCTGTTGGGTTATGTGTTTGTCTGTTGTTTATGTGCAGACATTTGTTCTGGCATCCTTGTGTGTGTGTGTGATGTTTGTGGCTACCCCCAGGGTGTGTGATTGTCTGTGTATTGACTGGAAAATATTGCCACCCTTCAGTGTGTTTGGCACTGGTGTTGTGTGATACTGGTGTGAGGGGGGTATGTGTGTTTGTTCCTACTAGTGTTTGACAGTCATGGAGTGTGTCAAGGTGCCCTGTGTGTTGTGCTGCTGGTGTACTCCTGTGAAGTAGTTGTATACAAATGTGTGGCTGTTCACAGTTTGACTTCATACCCTTCCTTTCATCCTTGTGCCTATACATGGGCTGCCTTGCTGTCTCCCTGGGTTGTTGCACTGAGCTGTCTGTGGTTTGAGTTCACTCACTGTGCCAACCATGTGTGCTTTGATGCTTGTTGTTTGTCTCAATGGCCTTCCATTTGTGTGCACCTCACTTTGGGTTTCCTATTTGTTGTGCTCCATTGCTGGTGGCATGTGGTGTGTGTATGTGTCTGTGTGTCAGTATGGGGTATGTGTGTGACTTGGCAGGCTGTGTGTCCAGTAGGATGTTTGTTCCTTGTATGTGTGTGGGTTCATTTAGTGCTTGTACTGATCTTTATTGCCATGAGTGTGGTGTTGTTGTGGTGTGTGTGTTGCCCTGGGCCTGTGCTTCTGTGCTGTGCGTTCCTGTGCAGCCACTCCTGCTGTGGCTGTCTCCCTGGTTGTTTGTTGTGTGGTGCAGGCTGTGGATTCATCTGGCTTGTTGTTGTGCATGGGGGTGTACAGGAAGGGCGCACATGGCATGTGCCTTCGGAGGGGGGCTAGTGTATGGAGGGTGGAGGTGTGGCCCTGTGCTGTTTGTGCCCTGCCCATGCCTGGCGTTGGCCCTGCTTTCTGCATTGTGCGCATGTATTCCCTTGTCGTCACCGCTGGGGTGACGTGACCGGGAGATTGCTGCATGATCGCGGAAAATGTGTGTTCTGGATGCGGAGGGGTGACTTGGTGGCAGGTGGGTCATGTGTGGGTACACCTGTGGATGTGTTCCTGTCCCCACCAGGGTGTCTGATGTGCATTTGGATCCTGTGTCAGCCCATGCGTTGTGTGTTGTGGTTGTGTTATTGCGTACCTGTGGCGGGGTCCGCGGCGGTCCAAGAGTTGCTGGTGATGTATCAGGTACAGCACCTGAAAGACGTGTAGAGCTGGATCCATTGCGCTCGCGACCGGGTGGAAGGGACCGGGACTCTGATTTCGTGCTCCGCTATCGAGCTTCAGCTCTCTCTGTTTGGGCGGTTTCTCCGTTGCGGTTCAACTGCTTGTTTGGGGCATCCTAATTTGTGGAGCAGGGCGGACGTCGTGGTGGCAGGCACACTTTGATGGCACCGCGGCAGACGGGAAATGGGCTATGTTTGGCCATACTAATATGGCGGGCGTGAGGTCTGCTGCTTGCGGGCGGTAAAATGCATTTTTCCCCAGCGCCTCGGTGGTGCCACCGCCCGCCATCCTAATAGACCCCCTAGTCTCCACTAATAAACTGGGCCAATGTGGATTTAAGGGGATTCCACTGTCTGAAAGTCACAGTCTACCCCTCTTTGGATAGACCTGCTGCAGGCAACTGGTGGATACCTTAGGATATTGATGTTTATATACTTTCTGTTTGGGTAGCTGGCCGTTGATGGGCTGCTCTGGGGATGGAGAGTTAAAGCTTGGGGGGAGTTTTTTGTTCTTGTTTTCTGTTGTAGGGTTTGCAATAGGTGTTATGGCCACCGACTCCGAATTGGGAGAGATTAGGACAGGTGAGAGTGGACATGCACAAGCCATACTCGTATGTCTGAAACACATTACATGCTGAAATGTATGTCTTGGAATATCCGAGGATCAGAATTGGCCACGAAACACCACAACAATTGCAGGTATTTGAGGAGGTAGGGATACAGGTGGCCATACTTTAGGAAACTTATCTCATACAGACAGAGGTGGAGACATTATGGCACAGATGGTGGAGGCCGTTATTTGACACCTCATACTAGGTGCACTAATCTGGTTCAGGGCAGGGATCCCTTTTGAATCTCTCCACACCTCCATTGACAACGACAGACACTTTGCACTACTCAAGGGTAGATTACTGGGACGGGACATTACTTTAGGTTGCATCTATGTCCCAAACCAGGATCAGGTGACATTCCTCCATACAATATCAAACTCCCTGGGCCCCTTGGTAGCAGATGATCTCCTGCTTGGTAATGGTTTTACCCCTTCTGTGCCACGCCCTTTCCCCCTCCTGTGCCGGGCGTTTAATTAGTGGGTGGGGTTTATGACGAGATAGTCTCGTCATGGGCACAGCGCGACCGTGCTCCATGACGAGACTATCTCGTCATGGGCACAGAAGAGGTTAATTGAGTAGCTGATGTATTGCTAGACCGCTTTATCCCCCTCCTTAACGGGTGTCTCTACTTGCCCAAGTGGCTAAAGGCTTTCAAGATTGGCTGAGGCACTGGGCCTTGGTGGATGCCTGGAGGATGCAACACAGTGACACCAGGGAAAACTCATTCTACTACCCCATCTATCAATTGCACACAAGGATAGGTATATTTGTGTGCTCTCAAAGGCTTAGCCAATCCTAATTTAACACCAAATACTTGGGATGCCATCTCTCTAACCACAGCCCTCTGCTGATGGATTTCAGACCAATAGGAGAATGATCACTTTTCCCTTTGTGGAGACTTAATCCATTGTCCATAGAGGACTTGTGCTTCCGGGAATGTTCAGGGGAGGTGGTAACTGGCTATTCTGATCATAAGCAGAACTCAGCATCTATGGGCCTGATTAAGTGGGAGGCCTTCAAGTTGGTGGTTCATGGACATTGCCTGGGTCATTCGATTGGCATATGAAGAGAATTGTATCTGGAACTCCAGGAACTTGATGGTAGGTTACATGAACTGGACAGTGTCAGGGGCGCAGACACTGCTGACCTTGTTAAACTTTGGGAGGCCCAGTAATTATATGACACTGCATTGGAGCCGCTGCGCTGCCATGATTATAAAGCTTACCTTACCAGAGCAGACGAGGAGGAGAGATGCCCTGGCAGGTTGCTGGCCTGGCTCAATAGATCTGACTCTCGGGGGCTCCCATTACGCATGTCCGGACGGTTGCTAGTGACCCCTTGTTTACCCCTGGGACTAGCAACACCCTATTTAGGGAATATTATGAAAATCTGTACAACGATCGAGACCCTGTCCTGCTAGAGGCTTCAATGGCTTTCCTAGATAATCTAGAAATGAGGAAACTCCACCAGAATGCCTGGGAGTACTTGGGAGGGCTGGTGTTGACACAGGAGGTCCGCATAGCCATTAAAAGTATGGTGACGCATAATACCCCTGGCCCACATGGCCTGCCTGCAGAGTTTAACTCTGCATTTGGCACAATGCTGGCTCCCAGACTGGAGTCTTTATATGTGGAATTCCTGCAATTGGGAGGATTTCCAGCCACTGTCCGAGATGCTGCATTAATCCCTCAATCCAAGATCAACACACAGGGGGCTTGGGACTCAGAGTTTCGTCCCCTTTCCTTGCTAGACCTGGATTTCAAATGACTTACTAAAATATTGGCTCTTTGACTTCTCCTTCATATGCCCATGTATGTAGTTGCTAGTGCTCATAACAACAATTGACCCACCCTTGTCCGCAGGTTTTATTGTTATTTGATGATCAGTAGGGCGCTGGAGGGTCAATTTTTAAGGATCAAACGTAATTGTTCAACTAAGGAAGAATATATGTTTCATGCAAATAACCTGTTAGAAAAACTAAAATCACGGGGTTACCCCAAAAAACTTCTGATACAGGCCCTAAAACATGCTTGGTGGACACCAAGAGAAGCAGTTCTAGAAAAGAAGAAAAAAGAACTCAGTGATTGGGTAGTTTGCATTACGACAAATCTGTTCTCGAACTAATTTCCTCAAAAGGGTGATCAACCAAAATTGGCACCTGGTACCAAAAGTACATACAACATGGAGCAAACCTTTATTTGCCCTAAAAAGGATGAAAGTGTGGGAAACCAATTGTACGTGCAGCAGTTCAGCAGTCTAACAATAGGTAAACTTTGAGATCACAAATCAATTTACCTCCCATTACTGGCCATCATAAATGTGGGACTTGTACTTGTTGCCCACAGACTATTGAAGGTTCCCTTTTTGAGTATAACGGCATGTGATGGAAGCATGATTCGTTTACTAACTGTAAGAGCAAAAACTTTGTTTATGGAATGGTATGTCCATGCCCCAAACTATACATTGGTAAGACTACCCAAGAAGCACGACAATGAATTACGCAACACATATCCAGAATTCGAAGAAAATTCATCAATGCCCCTTTGGTAAGCCATTGGACTTCCAAAAGTCATGTCATTAATGACCTGAAATGGACGATTATGTCGAAAATTGAAAAGAATTCTCGAGGTTGTGACATTGAAAGGTTACTACTGCAATGTGAAGCCATGCTTATTGTGAAGTTTAATACTTCTGTAGATGGTCTTAATGAAATATCTGAAATCTATAACCTGTAAGACAATTTTCACTCTTGCCTTTTTTACAACTCTTTTTTACATTAGTTTACATTCGTTTATATTGGTATCACCATGCAATAAATGAAGTGCGACGTCACAATATATTAGCAGCCCCAATTATTTAATCTCTTCTGAATTTGCCACTAAATTTACCGCATTGACACCGCATTGATGACGTCACATGCCATCTGTTGAGAACACGTCGCGTCCTTTGATTAAAGGACCACCCACGCTCGGGAAGTTAATACCGTCCTTCAGGAGAGGAAGGTGTGTTGCGGCGTTATTCTCGAGGGACTACAGGTAAACAACCTTTTTATGTGTTTGACGAATGTGCCGATTTAATAACTGGTTCTAAGTAAGTCACGCGTATCTAAAAGCCACGTTCTCTAATGTTTTTCATAGACCTTGCATTGCCGGATGATTGGTGGCAAGACAACTTAAAAGACCAGAAGCTTTCATTAAGGTATGCGACGTACTTTCACCGTACCGTGCTCTCGATCTAGATTCTCTAAGAGTTATTTAGATAATATCTTTGAGTAAATGTGGATCTCAGTGTCTGTAGTGAAGTGTCAGAAAACGACCCCGATTGTAGGCGCCGCTTAGAAGATTTACGATAGGGCTGCAAGCCATTTTTTAAGGTAAACAGGTAGTCTTCTTTCTTATAACTTTGGCTTGATCCTTTTGAGTCAAACAATGAATATGATTTATTTATTTATCTCTTCTTGACCCTGGTAGAAAAACATGGGTGAAATAACACCGGTTGTGTAGCACTACGTGTGCCTTCACAGGAAGCAAACAAGGTACTTTTTGTTTTGGAGTGAGTTGAGGTGTAGGCGTATGATTGAAGGATACACGTGTGTAACATATGCACTTTTTGTTTTATTTTCACAGCTCACTTCCCAGGTCCTGAGGATAACCCTTTAAAAATACTAGTAGGGTTTGAAACGCGTAGACCTTTATGCTTGGCAGAAACAAGTGGTGTTATTAAAGAAAAGGAGTCAGGTGTACTTACAAATAATGTGCGATAGAGCGGATTTAATTGTATAACCTGAATACCTTACTGTTTTTCCAACATCTGCTGGGATTTTATCTGTCCCCTCTTTACTTCTTTTTTTGTGAAATCCTTTAATTTTTCTTTGAATTCCTTTCCTACTTTTTCTTATAATTTTCCTTTGATTCTGTGTGGGGTGATAGGTTACTGTTGTACTATTTTTGAATGTTTTGTGTAATTGTATATGTAGGTGATTATTGAATTTAAATATTATTGTTAGGTCCATTAAAAATTGTTTCCATTGTACTTCTAAAATGAAAAAAAAGATATCTAAAAGTATATTTAAAATACTAAACAAAAATAAAATATAATTAATTTCTAAATAAAATTATTTCAATCACTATGAGTGGCACGAGTGATTGGTAGATCTGAGAGTCTAAGCCGCATCAGTATTGGCATTCTCTTGTTTTTTGATTATTGAGTTGGCCTAGCCTTGCTGATTTTTGGCTAGAACCCTTTATTGATTATTATTATTATTACTGAAGAGGGTGGCATGGGAGCCCCAAATTTTGCATTATATCTTTTAGTCTCCTCGCTCCAGTGGATTACTCAACGACTTAATGGGTTGCATTAGGGGGATTTGGAGCTGGTGGGGTGGACTTCCTACATGGGAGCCCTGCTGGCTAATCTGGTCTGCTCAATAGTTGTGATCCCACACCCAGGCATAGTGTTGGAGGTCACCTTACAGGGAACGCTGTGGGACTCAGATGGCGAGATCTATGCTATATGCCCCGGTGCTGCCTTTGGTGGGCCTCCTCCACAGCGATCCCTTATAATTTTTTAGGGCTGGACAGCTATCGGCTTGAACTGACACTGGGCTAATGACTGCGAGTGATTGCTATAAACAGAGCGTCCTACTCTCCTTTGAGGAACTGGCAACTAATTTTCATTTGCCCATTGGACAATTCCTTGTGTATGAGGCATTGACCCCCAATTTCAGAGACCTATGGGATGGAGGACGCGAGGTGCCCAAGACCCACGTGGTACTGAAACTCCTGCTCTCCCTTGGTAATGCAAGGCATCTGGTAACGTGGTTCTACAGATCATTGCATGATTTATCCCGTAAGCCTTGTTGATACTACGTCAGTGGTTGTGAGTGATATTTGAGCAGGAAGTTTCTGACTCAGACTGGTGTAAGATCCTGACATATCGAAAAAAAGTCTCTTGATGCACAAGCCTGAAATATGTGCAGTTTAATTATTTTCATTTGACCTATATGACCCCTCATCAGCTCCAGGTTGTTTTTGGTGGTGAACCACATAGCTATCTCCGATGTGGTCACTGAGACTCAGACTTCATACACATGACTTGGGACTGTCCCAGATTGTCCCCTTGCTGGGATGCGGCCATGACGAAACTGGATGCTGCATTGGGAAATTCCCTCACACGCTCCTCGGAGGCTTGCTTACTGAGGCTCTTACCTAGGCTGCCTAAAGGAAGGTGGGCACTAGATTTCTTGATCTGGCTGTGGTTCTAGCTAAAAGGCGATGGACTAGTAGTCTGAGGTGGGCCAGTGTTGGGGACCTGGGTGAAAGGTGTCACTCAGTGGGCTGGGACTGAGGAGAGGGTGCTACTTAGAGAAGTGTCTCAAGGAGTGCGGGGACGTCCCAAAGAGGGGTTGTGGGCTAAGATCCTAGAAACATAGGAACACCTCAGGGGAGATTTTGCAGAGGGTTTTTATGACCAGGAGGATACACCGAAGGGAAGGGTGATGGGTCCCCAAGACCCATGATTGGGGGTGAGGCTGTCCATTGATTCTTACTGGAACCGGAACCCTTGCTGGGGCACCACACCCATGCCATGTGTTTTACTATGACACATTATCCCTTGACTCCCAGAGCTCCCCATGCCCTTCCTGCAATTGGGAAGCAAACCCCAGGCACCTGGGACCGTTAAATGGACAACGCGTTTCCCCCCTCCCTTCCCTCTATCCATTAACACTTTCCCTGGATTATTGGTCTAAAGCAATCCCTACACTGGTTTGACTGGTTTAATTCGATGTATATTTTCATATTTGTCCCTACCTTATATATTATCTTCTAATTTGAGGGCTTGCCATCCTGAATTGTTTGACTCCCTATTGATCGGCTACATATTATAGCTATCTGATCCCCTGAATATACAGCGGTTGGCCTTGACAAGTGATGAGTGTTGTGCTTTTTGTACATGCTGCATGTGGGGTTGTGTTCCTTACTTGATGACCACTTGTTTATATGCCACATATTTTCTGAACCTTTGCAAGGCGTATTTTGTTAATGTTTTCATAAAGATTCAATGTATACTTTTGGGTCATGTCTTATACAGTGCCAATAAAAATATGTTTTGAAAAAAAATGTTCAACCACTGGCACTGCAACACCCTGCTATAGAACACAAGGGAAATTAAATTATATAATTTAAATTATTTAACATTTTAAATACATTTAATTGCATTGTAAACAAATATTTAAATATAAAAAGTAAATACTATTTAACACTGATATATTTAAATATATTTTTATTTAAACAATTAATGCATTTTTATTAAAATAAAATAATATTATGTTTAGTAAATTTTAAACATCACTTATAATTATTACTTCATATAAAAATAATTTTTCAACTTTAGGTAGGATGTTTTTTAACTTCTGAAAAATATTTGTAATTTAATATGTAATTAAAATTAACAGTGCTCTACCATTTTGGTATTTTGTACTACATTTCATATAAATATATAAACATAATTCACATTGATATTTAACATAAACATGTTTTGTACATTTAATAAACCATTTTCTATTTTTCTCTCTATTTACAATAGGGAGATCAATGCCACCATGTTCGAAATTTGACAAGGGTAAAATATAGGAAACATGTATGTTAAGTATAAATCTAAATTAATTTTACATATTTAACATTCAATTTACTTTAGTTTATATTTTTCTTTAAAAAAGTTGAATAGGTCATTTTAATTTATTATTGTTTCCCATGGAGTTCTATTTTATGTCCTTGTCCCTATTATGTTTTACGGAAGGGTGTTGCAGTGTCAGTGATTGGCTATGTGTGGTGCTGGACCTACAATTGCTCCTTTTTGGCTGTAGTAACATTACTCTTTAAATATAGGTCCACTCCATGTTTCAGGGGGTAGCTACAAGTAAGTCTACACTTTTGAGTAACTTTGCACTCATAAATGGGGACTACTTAAAAGTCGTAACGTTTCTCAAATGTGTACATGAAAACCTATGCACGTAGATTTGCTCACATATAATTTTACCTTTGTGAATAGGCTCAATTGATTTTAGTTTAAAAATAGTTTCCCAAATGGAAGGAAAATATATAAAGAGTAAGGGAATAATTTTGAATTGGGCGGATGGGATGCTGCATCACAAACATAACGGATATCCCATCCATTGTATTATAATTGTGTGAGAAATTGCATTGTTGATTGAGTGGGGTGTTAACCCTGCTCAAGCAACAGCCACAATCCCCTTCAGGCTGAGTAACAAAAACCACACAATTAACCTGTGCTTAACCTTCTGGTAGCTTGTCACAAAAGCTGTTATGCTTAACTTAGAGGAAAAGTGTTTAGTATTTACGCAGCACAGTGATAAAATGACAACACAACACAAGTAAAATGCCACTCAATTTAGAAAAATAGAGCACATGAAAAAATTATTCGACTCCAAAACGACAAATATCCAATTAGTAGAATCGGAATAATACATTTTTAAAGTTTAAGGTAAAATCTAGCACCCAAAAGATCAAAATGCCATCGGCAGTCATCTAGCAGTGTGCGACCTGGTAAATGTTGAAAACACAGCCGACCGCGATGGAGCATGGGTCAGATACAAGAAGTGTTTTGGCCCGGTCGGCTCTTTCTTTGGGACTTAGAAGAAATTTTCAAGAAAAAGTTCTGAGAAGGAAAAGTTCTGCGTATAGTGTAGAACTGACTAAGGGGGCAAGCATGACATAAAAGACCCCTCCTTTACCCAAATTCTTGATTAGGTTCATGTTAATATAGTTTTTTCTGAATTGAAAATTATTATTTAGTATTCTTTTGCTATTATAATTGTTATCGTAGAGTAAGAATTATTTTTTAAATTATGGTAAAGTAAGAGAGCTGTGGGTAGTTTTCTGTGCTGCCATGTCTGCACTCTGCTCTTCTTATAATGATGGTTCTTTTATGTTTTGTACTGGTGGCATTTGACCAGCTAGTTGAGGTGGAGTGTTGGGGGCACATTTGCTTTACTATTGTGCATGTAGAAGCATAGATGCTAAAACTTTTAGGTCATGAACTATGTGCTCCATTTCTATTTTGGCCATGAAAGGCAGATGGCTGTGCCCTATAATTTTATGTGAACTCCTTCATTTGTAGTAGGTCATCCTTAACAAGTATTTGAGGATCTGTAAATGACAAAACTTTAAATAAAATAGATTTCTTGGCGTAGTTTCATTTTTTGTAGATATTTAAATTTACTTTAGTTTTTTACTTACATACAGACTATAATTTTGAATTACTATTTCTTAGCCTTCTTGGATTCAGCAAAGGTTTGTGCATATATCTTTATCTGCAGCATATATCAGCAAAAATATTTTCTGCTGATCCCTCTGTAATGGGCACGTAATAAGGGAATGTTTACTTCATAATTATAATTTAACATGAGGTATGGGGGTTTTAGTAGAGTTTTTTTATTGTATGTCTATATATATATATATATATATATATATATATATATATATTTATATATATATATATATTTTTACTGAAAAAAACATAGGTTTCCGGGACGTTAAAGTTAGTTGGACATTTCACTAGTACAAAACCGAAGAAATTCGCCTGTTATAGTTAGTTGAGCTAACTATAACTCGCGCCCCCCCAATGCACTGCTGATGACGTCACATATTACATCATTCATTACATGGTCAGTGGCATCACTGATGACATCACTGATGACATCTCAAATGATATCACTTATGACATCACTGATGATATCATCCACGTGATAATCTGATGCACCTCCTAACACCATAATATAACCTTTGATACACCCACTCTAAAATGCAGACTACTATTTTTGAAACCATAGACACACCAATACCAGTTACTACATGCCCACTCACTGATTCCTAGGTCTACACACATGTCCACTCATTTATCCATACAGTTACTCATACATGCAGTCACTCATCAACACAGCACTATCGTATGCACTCATACACCTATGCAGACACTCACACACCACTACTCAGTCATAGAGTTACTCACACACCTAGTCAGTCATGCAAAGATTCAATCACACTCCCATTTACTCACCTATACAGTTATAAACAGTAAACACACCATTTCACTTATTCATACAGATACTAACACATACTTACTCTCTTCTACAATCTCTGACACAAGCACACACTCATCCATACAGCCACCCTCACAATCACTCACTCTCACATATAGTCATTTATATACTCCAACACTCACATATACTGCCTTTCACATATGTACTTACTCACACATGTACCACTGAGACATCCATTCACTCACCAAAACACCCAGACACACACTCACCCACCCATACAGCCCTTCACAGGTGTACTCTTGAACCCATACACCCAGTAATTAACCTACTCACACATTTATGCACAGAGTCACACACCCCCACCCACCCACAGAGACACTCAGGCACCTATACAGATACTCAGACAACCAATCAATGACCCATATAGACACTCATGTAGCTACTCACCAACCCATACTGCCACTTACACACCAGCTGACAGACTAATACAGACATTCACACAGTTCAGTCACTAACCCATACATTCAGTAAGATATGATTAATCACTCACTTATACAGTCAGTCACACACCTACTAAATCATCTTTTCAGACACTAGTACATCCACTCATTCTTCAATACACCTTGACATTTCTATATATATAAAACATATTTAAACTTTACAGAAACACATAGTCACTGGATAATGTCATCAGTGATGTCATCAGTAATGTCATGTGAGATGTCATCAGTGATGTCATCAGTGATGTCACTGACAACGTCATGAATGATGTAATATGCGACATCATCAGCAGTGCATTGCAGGGGCGTGAGTTATAGTTAGCTCAACTAACTATAACAGGCGAATTTCTCTGGTTTTGTACTAGTGAAATGTCCACCTAACTATAACATCCCTGAAACCTATGGTTTTTTCAGCAGTGAATTTCTATGGTTTTTTAAAGGCTAATTTCAAATTATAAAATCCCTGAAACCTATGTTTTTTTCAGTGAATTTCAAAGGTTTTTTTAAATGATGATTTCTAACTTTAACATCCCTGAAACCTATGGTTTTTTCAGTGAATTTCAAAGGTTTTTTAAATACTAATTTCGAACTATAACGTCCCTGAAACCTATGTTTTCTTCAGTGAAATTCAAAGGTTTTTTAAATGCTAATTTGAACTACAACTTCCTTGAAACCTATGTTTTTTTCATTGAATTTCTAAAGTATTTAAATGCTAATTTCTATCTATAATGTCCTTGAAACCTGTGATTTTTCGGTGAATTTCTAAGGTTTTTTAAATGCTAATTTCTAACTATAACATCACTGAAACCTGTGGATTTTTCAGTGAATTTCTAAGGTTTTTTAAATGGTAATTTCTTACTACACCTAGATAGGTAAGACATGTGCAGAAAGAGAAAGAAAGGCACAGAAAGAAGCAAGAGAAGTGCAGAAAGAAGCAAGAGAAATACAGAAAAAGGCAAGAAAGGTGCAGAAAAAAGCAAGGGAGGTGCAAAAAGAGGAAGAAAGGCGCCGAAACAAGCAGGAGAAGTGATAAAAGAGGCATGAGAGGTGCAGAAAGAAGTAAGAGAAATGCGGAAAGAAGCAAGAGCGGCACAGAAAGAAGCAAGAGAGTTGCAAAAAGAAGAGAGTGAGGTGCAAAAAGAAGAAGAAAGGCGCAGAAAGAGGCAAGTGAGGTGCATAAAGAGGCAAGAGGGGTGCAGACAGAAGAGAATGAGCTGCAGAAAGTAGGAAGAGAGGTGTAGAATGAGGCAAGAGAGGTGCAGAAAGAAGAAGTGAACTGCAGGAAGAAGCAAGAGAGGTACAGAAAGAGGTAAGAGGCATAGAAAGAGTCAAGAGAGGTACTGAAAGAGGAAGAAAGGCGCAGAAAGAAGCAAGTGAGCTGCAGAAGAAGCAAGAGAAGATCAAAAAGAGTCAAGACAGGTGCCTAAAGAGGCAAAAGAGGTGCTAATGGAAGAGAGTGAGCTGCAGAAAGAGGGAAGAGAGGTGCAGAAAGAGATAAGAGAGGTGCAGAAAGAAGAGAGTGAGCTGCAGAAAGAGGCAAGAGAGGTGCAGAAAGAGGTAAGAGGTTAGAAAGAGGCAAGAGAGGTACAGAAAGAGGAAGAAAGGCACAGAAAGAGACAAGTGAGGTAAAGAAAGAGGCAAGAGAAGAGCAGAAGCAGGCAAGAGAGGTGCAGAAAGAGGCAAGAGAGGCACAAGAAGGAGAAGAAAGGTACAGAAAGGAGCAAGAGAGGTGCAGAAAGAGGCAAAAGAGGTACTGTTGGACAGGCCACACGAAGGGCTTGCTCCCTCCCCGCACGACAGGGCCCGAGCTCCGGCCCACCAGGCATAATCCACGAAAAGCACCTGTACCCCGTCTCCCGACGGATCTTCTGCCCTCGGACCTCTACTCATCACGGGGCCCAGCCCCACCGGCTCCCCCGGCCGGTTCAAGCCGCCATCTTGGGCCCTGCACCACGAGGCCGCGTGGCCTCGCCCCGACCCTAACCCCGGGCCTGGCCGGCCCCGACATCCCGGCACCACCATCCACCCGGGAGGTGAGCGGACCACTTGGCAGGTCAATGGGAGGACGAAGTGTCAAGAGCTCTTCCCCCGCCAGGTGCCGATCGCCTCCAGCTCCCCCAGGCGCTGGCTCCACCCCCTGCTGGGTGTCTGGACACCTTCATCCCGGGCCCTCCGACCTCCAAGTGCGAGGGTCCGGACATCAAAGGGCGCCTGCCCTATAACTGGGGCAACTCCGGAGCAGAAAGGCAGTTGTATCCTGGAGTCGAGAGACACCGAGAGAACTCAGCCTTGACGGACTACTGGCGCTGCCGTAGCCCGCTCTTGTGAACCATCGTCCTGCCTGCTGGCGCTGCCGCGGCCTTCTACCACATCCATCCTCGTCGGGACCTGCTGGCGCTGCCGCGGCCCGTTGTAACGACCATCCTCACCGGGACCTGCTGGCGCTGCCGCGGACCGTACATCGACCATCTTTCCGGGACCTGCTGGCGCTGCCGCGGCCCGTTGTAACGACCATCCTCACCGGGACCTGCTGGCGCTGCCGCGGACCGTACATCGACCATCTTTCCGGGACCTGCTGGCGCTGCCGCGGCCCGTACCAACTAAGCTCGAGGATTGTGAGCTAATCATCATCTCATCCAAACTACCTGACTGGTAGACAGACTGTCCCGCTACCCCTTACCCTGCTTTGAGAGACTTGAATCGAGGGGACCCCTGAGTCCAGACCTCCTTGTACCATTCAACCGTACCTTAAGAAGTGCTTATAAAGAACACTGAACCTTATCCGTGTGTGGTATCTGTCTGTGGGGGGGAAGTTACTTGTCTGTACGATCGCTGGAGACGGCTCTCCCCGGAGACCTCTCCTCCTGACCCCGGCCGACCCTCCCGGTCCGTCTATCCTTTCTAACATTGGTGGCCAGCGGCGCGATCCGAATCAACGCGTAATCGTACAGAGAGTAGCTCACCCCACGACAACAACACGATGTCAGCCAAAGATAGCAACTCCACCGAGAAATTCCAAATGGATAAATTAGAAGAATACAACCACCGCGAACTGAGACAATTCTGCATAGAACTTGGCATTGCTACCACCGGCCTGAGTACCAAAGATGATCTAAAGCACGCCCTAGAATCGTGGACAGAAACTGGGGTCGCCGGACCCTCCGACCAAAGCAGCATCACACCAGAGGGGAACGCCACGGCTCCCGAGGAGCGGGGAACGGGCCTCTCGCAGGAGGAGATCCGAGAAAGAGAAAGAACCAGATTGCACGAGTTGGAAATGGCACGACTCAAGATGGATGGGGAACTCAAGTTAGCTGAACAGAAACTCAACCTCGAGCACATGCGGCTCCGAGATGAACGGGAAGAGAAGCAGAGACAGAGAGAGCTGGAGGAGAAAAAAATAACGCTCGAGCACGAGCGCAAACTGGCGGAAATAGAACTTCGGAAACAGAATAAAGAACTGGGGGTGCCTGAGCGACCACACACCCCGGGGCCAATCGAGAAAAAAGTCCACATCCCCAAGGATGTTGTCCGCGAGTATGTCCGAGAAGACGACATACAACAGTGGTTTAAAGCCTACGAGATCGCCATGACCTCCCACCGGATCGACCGGAGTGATTGGGGAGCCGGACTCTGGGGGAGGTTTATCAACGAGGGGCGCGATGCCCTACTGCCGCTCCCAGATCACCAAATGTCGTCCTACGACCACATGAAGGCTGCCCTCCTCACCCGCTACGGCCTCACACCCGAGATGTACCGCCAGAGGTTCAGAGATTGCACCCGGATCCCAGGTACAACTTGGGTAGAATACGTGAACTATTTCAGCCGTGCCTTCGAGGGTTGGATAAAGGGGAGCCAGGTCACCACCTACGAACAACTCTTTAACCTGATGGTATGGGAGCACCTGTCGAACAACTGCTTCGTCGAGCTCAGGCAGCACCTCCTCGACAGTAAGCTGACTGACCCCCGGCAGCTCGCCGCCGAAGCTGACCGATGGGAAAGCACCCGAGTGGGCCGGAGGGGGCCACACGAACAGAACAGAAACAACCAAGGCCAGCACCGTCCTCGGGGAGGAGGAGGGGGCCAGGGGCGAGGGAGAGACGCCTTGCCCGCAACACCCGTGGCCAGCACCCCGGCTCCGGCCGGTCGGGGCAACCCCCCGTGGCGTCCTGGGGTCCGAGCCAAAGTCACGTGCCACCGATGCCAGCGAGTCGGCCACTACGCCAATGACCCGAGCTGCCCGCAGAACCAAACACCCAAGCCCCGCCAGGTAGCTGCCGCCGCCCTGGGGGAAGAGCGATCATTGGAGGAACCAGAGGAGTATGAGCCGGCCCAGCAAGAGTGGGAACCGGCCGCCATGGTCCTGGCATGCTTAGGGGGAAGAGACATGGTCCCGCGGGCTCCCCTACCCGCTAACACCAGGAAATACGGTCAGTGGGTGACCATTAATGGACAGCGAGCCGAGGCCTTGCGTGACACAGGCGCCAGTGTGACGGCCGTCCGCTGTCACCTGGTGAAGCCCGAGCAGATCCTGCCGAACACTCTCTGCCCCGTCCGCTCGGCAGACAACTCTGAAAGTATGTGTCAAATGGCCTGCGTTCCATTCGAATGGGGAGGGGTCTCCGGCCTGTTGAAGGTGACGGTCCTGGACGATGCCCCCGTGGACTGCCTCCTGGGGAATGACCTCGAGAGTTCCCCGTGGGCCATCGTTGAGAGAAGAGAGCACCTGGGGATGCTGGGCCTCCCGGACTGGGCCTGCATAACCACCCGGTCCATGGCCGCCCGTGCCGTCCCTCGATCAGAAGAACCAGAATGGCCAGCACCTCCGCCCCCAGTCGCCCCAGTAGAAGACAACGACGAGGCCAGCCTCCCAGACCCGACGGCCGAAGGGGACGCGCAACCCCAGGCCCTTCCTGACCTGGCTCAGTGGCGTCAAGAGGGGGGGCCCACCCAAGCACAGTTCCGCCAGGAACAAAAGACCTGTCCCTCCCTCGAGGGACTCCGCCAACAAGCCAGCGCCCAGAACGCAGGGGACTCCACCGGAACTCACTGGGTCTACTGGGATAACGACCTGCTATACAGCGAGCAAAGAATCGCCGAGCTGGGGGCCGGTCGAGTACTGGTGGTACCTCTCCGCTTCAGAGACTTTCTGCTCAACCTGGCCCACGATGTCCCCCTGGCTGGACACCTGGGCCAAGATAAAACGTACAGCCGCCTAGTGACCCACTTTTTATGGCCGAAGATGAGGAACGACGTCCTGAACCACTGCCGATCTTGCCCCACATGCCAAGCCAGCGGGAAGAGTGGTCGGAAGCTGAAAGCCCCTCTGCAACCCTTCCCTGTGGTCACCACCCCGTTCGAGAGGGTGGGGATAGACATCGTGGGGCCTCTGGACCCCCGCACGGCACAAGGACACAGGTTCATCTTAGTACTGGTGGACCATGCCACCCGCTACCCCGAGGCGGTGCCCCTACGGACCGTGACAGCTCCGGTGGTTGGCCGGGCCCTAATGGGGATCTTCTCCCGGGTAGGCTTCCCCCGAGAAGTCGTCAGCGACCGAGGCACGAACTTTATATCCAAATACATGAAGTCCCTCTGGCAACAATGCGGGGTCACCTACAGATTCACGACCCCCTATCACCCCCAAGGGAACGGACTAGTGGAGCGTTTTAACCGCACCCTCAAGGGGATGATTGGGGGATTGGAAGAGCCCCTCCGTCGCCAGTGGGATGTACTACTCCCGTGCCTCCTCTTCGCCTACCGCGAAGTTCCCCAGAAGTCCCTCGGTTTTAGCCCTTTCGAACTCCTGTACGGGCACCCTGTGCGAGGGCCCCTCAGCCTAGTAAAAGAAGGTTGGGAGATGGCCCCCCTAAAGACCCCTCCAGACGTCTTCAAATACCTCCTGGCCCTACGCAATCAAACCCGGCGCTTCAGAGAGATGGCCAAGGCGAACCTCGAGGCCAGCCAGGAGGACATGAAGAAGTGGTATGATCACAATGCCTCCTCCGTTGAGTTCGAGCCTGGGCAACAAGTATGGGTGATGTCCCCCACCGAACCATGTGCCTTGCAAGATAAGTGGACGGGGCCCTTCAAAGTGGTCGAGCGCAAAAGCCCCGTCACTTACCTCATCGACCTGGGGACCTCCCGGAACCCCCTTCGGGTCCTCCACACCAACCGACTCAAACCACACTTTGTGCGCTCAGAACTCAGCCTCCTGATGGCTACGGACAGTGGGGCAGAGGAGGACTCCGAACCCCTCCCGGATCTTCTGAAGACTCAGGAAAATGACGGCTCCGTGGACGGGGTCCGGCTCTCTGACGCCCTCACTTCAGAGCAACGCCAGGGCTGCCGGAGCCTCCTGCTGCAGTTCGCTACCCTGTTCTCCCTCACCCCCGGGGTCACCCCTTGGTGTTTGCACGACGTGGACACCGGGGACAGTCCCCCTGTCCGACACCGGGCCTACCGCGTACCAGATCGGGTACGGGCCTGCATACAGGAGGAGGTGGCCAAGATGCTCACAATCGGGGTCATCGAGCCCTCGGACAGTCCCTGGGCCAGTCCGGTTGTATTGGTCCCCAAAGCCGCTGCCCCCGGCACCGCACCTGAACTGAGATTCTGCGTCGACTACCGGGGCTTGAACGCTGTCACCCGGACCGCCCGCTACCTCAGTATCTTCGACCTAACAGCGGGCTACTGGCAGATCGGCCTCACACCCAGGGCTCAGGAACGGTCAGCCTTCTCTACCCCCGATGGCCACTACCAATTCAAGGTCATGCCCTTCGGCATGAAGAATGCCCCCGCCACGTTTCAACGCCTCGTGAACCAGGTCTTGGCGGGGCTCGAAGAGTTCAGCGCTGCCTACCTGGACGATATCGCTGTATACAGCCGCCACTGGCCCGACCACCTCCGTCACCTCCAAAAGGTCCTACAGGCCCTCCAGCGGGCCGGCCTCACAATTAAGGCCGGCAAGTGCCAAATTGGCCAAGGGTCTGTGACCTACCTTGGGCACCAAGTGGGAAGCGGGCTGGTGGCCCCGCTACAACTTAAGATTGCTGCCATCCAGTCCTGGCAGCCTCCCGTCACCCAGACCGAGGTCCGAGCCTTCTTGGGGCTCACCGGCTACTACCGGCGGTTCGTGAAGGACTACGGCAGCATCGTGGGGCCCTTCACGGGTCTCACGTCCAAGAACCAACCGAAGCGGGTTAACTGGACCCCCGATTGTCAAGCGGCCTTCGAGAAGCTGGAGGCTGCCCTGTGCACCGCCCCTGTGCTCCAGGCCCCCGATTACGGTCGGGAATTCGTAGTACAGACCGACGCCTCCGACCACGGCATCGGAGCCGTCCTTTCTCAGTTAAACCCCGAAGGTCATGACCAGCCGGTGGCCTTCATCAGTCGACGTCTCCTGGCCCGAGAACAGCGCTGGAGCACCATCGAGAGGGAGGCCTTCGCAGTGGTGTGGGCCCTCAAAAAGCTTCGGCCCTATCTCTTCGGTACCCACTTCCGGGTACAAACCGACCATCGACCCCTGCAGTGGCTGATGCAGATGCGGGGGGAGAACCCAAAACTCTTGCGCTGGTCCATTTCCCTGCAGGGAATGGACTTCACTGTGGAGCACCGACCAGGCCAAGACCACGCCAACGCGGATGGCCTGTCCCGCTTTTTCCGCCTCGACGAAGAGAGTCCCCAAGGAGATGGGTGACTCTCCTCGCCTTCAGCTGGGGGGGACGCATGTTGGACAGGCCACACGAAGGGCTTGCTCCCTCCCCGCACGACAGGGCCCGAGCTCCGGCCCACCAGGCATAATCCACGAAAAGCACCTGTACCCCGTCTCCCGACGGATCTTCTGCCCTCGGACCTCTACTCATCACTGGGCCCAGCCCCACCGGCTCCCCCGGCCGGTTCAAGCCGCCATCTTGGGCCCTGCACCACGAGGCCGCGTGGCCTCGCCCCGACCCTAACCCCGGGCCTGGCCGGCCCCGACATCCCGGCACCACCATCCACCCGGGAGGTGAGCGGACCACTTGGCAGGTCAATGGGAGGACGAAGTGTCAAGAGCTCTTCCCCCGCCAGGTGCCGATCGCCTCCAGCTCCCCCAGGCGCTGGCTCCACCCCCTGCTGGGTGTCTGGACACCTTCATCCCGGGCCCTCCGACCTCCAAGTGCGAGGGTCCGGACATCAAAGGGCGCCTGCCCTATAACTGGGGCAACTCCGGAGCAGAAAGGCAGTTGTATCCTGGAGTCGAGAGACACCGAGAGAACTCAGCCTTGACGGACTACTGGCGCTGCCGTAGCCCGCTCTTGTGAACCATCGTCCTGCCTGCTGGCGCTGCCGCGGCCTTCTACCACATCCATCCTCGTCGGGACCTGCTGGCGCTGCCGCGGCCCGTTGTAACGACCATCCTCACCGGGACCTGCTGGCGCTGCCGCGGACCATACATCGACCATCTTTCCGGGACCTGCTGGCGCTGCCGCGGCCCGTTGTAACGACCATCCTCACCGGGACCTGCTGGCGCTGCCGCGGACCGTACATCGACCATCTTTCCGGGACCTGCTGGCGCTGCCGCGGCCCGTACCAACTAAGCTCGAGGATTGTGAGCTAATCATCATCTCATCCAAACTACCTGACTGGTAGACAGACTGTCCCGCTACCCCTTACCCTGCTTTGAGAGACTTGAATCGAGGGGACCCCTGAGTCCAGACCTCCTTGTACCATTCAACCGTACCTTAAGAAGTGCTTATAAAGAACACTGAACCTTATCCGTGTGTGGTATCTGTCTGTGGGGGGGAAGTTACTTGTCTGTACGATCGCTGGAGACGGCTCTCTCCGGAGACCTCTCCTCCTGACCCCGGCCGACCCTCCCGGTCCGTCTATCCTTTCTAACAGGTACAGAAAGAAGACGAAAGGTGCAGAAAGAGGCAAGAGAGTTGCAGAAAGAAGAAAGTGAGTTGCAGAAAAAGGCAAGAGATGTGCAGAAAGAGTCAAGAGAGGTGCAGAAAGAGGCAAGAGAGGTGCTTAAAGAGGCAAGAGAGGTGCTGATAGAAGGGAGTGAGCTGCAGAAAGAGGGAAGAGAGGTGGAGAAAGAAGCTAGAGAGATGCAGAAAGAAGAGAGTGAGCTGCAGAAAGAGGCAAGAGAGGTTCAGAAAGAGGCAAAAGCCGTGCTGAAATGGGCAAGAGAGGTGCAGAAAGAGGTAAGAGGTATAGAAAGAGGAAAGAGGGAAGCAGAAAGAAGAAGAAAGGTATAGAAAGAGGTGAGTGAGATGGAGAAAGAGGAAAGAGAAGTGCAGAAAGAGGCAAGAGAGGTGCAGATGAGGTGAGTGAGGTGGAGAAAGAGGCAAGAGAGGTACAGAAAGAAGAAGAAATGTGCGGATAGAGGCAAGATAGGTACAGAAAGAGGCAAGAGAGGTACAGAAAGAGGCAAGAGAGATACAGAAAGTAGAAGAAAGGTGCAGATAGAGGCAAGATAGGTACAGAACAAGGCAAGAGAAGTGTAGAAAGAGGCAAGAGAAGTGCAGAAAGAAATAAGAGATACAGAAAGAAGCAAGAGAGGTGCAGAAAGAAGAAGAAAGACACAGAAAGAGGCAAGTGAGGTGCAGAAAGACGCAAGAGAAGAGCAGAAAGAGGCAAGAGAGGTACAGAAAGAGGCAAGAGAGGTGCAAAAAGAAGAAGAAAGGTGCAGTAAGAGGCAAGAGAGTTACATAAAAAGGCAAGAGAGGTGCAGCAAGAAGAGAATGAGATGCAGAAAGAGGCAAGAGAGGTGCAGAAAGAGGCAAGAGAGGTACAAAAAGAGGCAAGAGAGGTGTATAAAGAGGCAAGAGAGGTGCCGATAGAAGGGAGTGAGCTACAGAAAGAGGGAAGAGAGGTGGAGAAAGAGGCAAGAGAGGTGCAGTAAGAGGCAAGAGAGGTACAGAAAGAGGAAGAAAAGTGCAGAAAGAGGCAAGAGAGGTGCAGACACAGGTAGAAAGGAGCAGAAAGAAGCAAGAGAAGTGCAGAAAGAGGCTACAGAGGTGCAGAAAGAGGCAAGAGAGGAACCGAAAGAGGCAAGCGAGGTACAGAAAGATGAGCGTGAGCTGCAGAAAGAGGGAAGAGAGGTGCAGAAAGAGGCATGGGAGGTGCAGAAAGAGGCAAGAGAGGTACAGAAAGAAGAGAGTGAGCTGCGGAAAGAAGCAAGAGAAGTGCAGAAAGAAGCAAGAGAGGAGCAGAAAGAGGCAAAAGAAGTGAAGAAAGAGGCAAGATAGGTGCATAAAGAGGCAAGAGAAATGCAGAAAAATGCAATAAAAGTGCAGAAAGAGGGCAGAGAGGTACAAGGAAGGAATCACCACCTGGGTTGTAGTTTGGCAGTATTTAATCTACAAAGGACGCAATCCACGCGTTTCAGCTAGTCCAAACCTTGATAATGAAACAAGACGTCATTGTAGCTTCGTTATTTGAATGTAGAAATGACTTCAGTTGCCAACATTAACAAAGGACTACATATTACAGTGAACCAAAAAGCTGTCATCCTTATTGGCCTGGTTATGATGCGAAAATTCAGGAATTCAGACAATAAAGAAAAGAAAACAAGTGTTTGTATGCACATAATGTAATTTCAGAAGCTCTTGCCCTGTGACCGCTGTACCTGTATGTTCGTCATGCAGATGCAGATAGAGGCAATATAGGTGCAGAAAGAGGAAGAAAGGCACAGAAAGAGGCAAGTGAGGTGTTGAAAGAGGCAAGAGAAGAGCAGAAAGATGCAAGAGAGGTACAGAAAGAGGAAGAAAGGTGCTGAAAGAGGCAAGAGAGGTTCAGAAACAGGTAGAAAGGCACAGAAAGAAGCATGAGAAGTGCAGAAGGAAGAGAATGTGCTGCAGAAAGAGCCAAATGAGGTGCAGAAAGAGGCAAGAGAGGTACAGAAAGAAGCAAGAGAGGTGCATAAAGAAGCAAGAGAGGTGCTGATAGAAGAGAGTTAGATGCAGTAAGAGGGAAAAGAGGTGCGGAAGAGACAAGAGAGGTGCAGAAAGAAGAGAGTGAGCTGCAGAAAGAGGCAAGAGCAAGAAGAGAATGAGATGCAGAAAGAGGCAAGAGAGGTGCAGAAAGAGGCAAGAGAGGTACAAAAAGAGGCAAGAGAGGTGTATAAAGAGGCAAGAGAGGTGCCGATAGAAGGGAGTGAGCTACAGAAAGAGGGAAGAGAGGTGGAGAAAGAGGCAAGAGAGGTGCAGTAAGAGGCAAGAGAGGTACAGAAAGAGGAAGAAAAGTGCAGAAAGAGGCAAGAGAGGTGCAGACACAGGTAGAAAGGAGCAGAAAGAAGCAAGAGAAGTGCAGAAAGAGGCTACAGAGGTGCAGAAAGAGGCAAGAGAGGAACCGAAAGAGGCAAGCGAGGTACAGAAAGATGAGCGTGAGCTGCAGAAAGAGGGAAGAGAGGTGCAGAAAGAGGCATGGGAGGTGCAGAAAGAGGCAAGAGAGGTACAGAAAGAAGAGAGTGAGCTGCGGAAAGAAGCAAGAGAAGTGCAGAAAGAAGCAAGAGAGGAGCAGAAAGAGGCAAAAGAAGTGAAGAAAGAGGCAAGATAGGTGCATAAAGAGGCAAGAGAAATGCAGAAAAATGCAATAAAAGTGCAGAAAGAGGGCAGAGAGGTACAAGGAAGGAATCACCACCTGGGTTGTAGTTTGGCAGTATTTAATCTACAAAGGACGCAATCCACGCGTTTCAGCTAGTCCAAACCTTGATAATGAAACAAGACGTCATTGTAGCTTCGTTATTTGAATGTAGAAATGACTTCAGTTGCCAACATTAACAAAGGACTACATATTACAGTGAACCAAAAAGCTGTCATCCTTATTGGCCTGGTTATGATGCGAAAATTCAGGAATTCAGACAATAAAGAAAAGAAAACAAGTGTTTGTATGCACATAATGTAATTTCAGAAGCTCTTGCCCTGTGACCGCTGTACCTGTATGTTCGTCATGCAGATGCAGATAGAGGCAATATAGGTGCAGAAAGAGGAAGAAAGGCACAGAAAGAGGCAAGTGAGGTGTTGAAAGAGGCAAGAGAAGAGCAGAAAGATGCAAGAGAGGTACAGAAAGAGGAAGAAAGGTGCTGAAAGAGGCAAGAGAGGTTCAGAAACAGGTAGAAAGGCACAGAAAGAAGCATGAGAAGTGCAGAAGGAAGAGAATGTGCTGCAGAAAGAGCCAAATGAGGTGCAGAAAGAGGCAAGAGAGGTACAGAAAGAAGCAAGAGAGGTGCATAAAGAAGCAAGAGAGGTGCTGATAGAAGAGAGTTAGATGCAGTAAGAGGGAAAAGAGGTGCGGAAGAGACAAGAGAGGTGCAGAAAGAAGAGAGTGAGCTGCAGAAAGAGGCAAGAGAGGTTCAGAAAGAGGCAAGGGATGTGCAGAAAGAGGCAAGAGAGGTGCATAAAGAGGTAAGAGGTTAGAAAGAGGCAAGAGAGTTTCAAAAGAGGAAGAAAGGCACAGAAAGAGGCAAGTGAGGTACAGAAAGAGGCAAGAGAACAGCAGAAGGAGGCAAGAGAGGTGCAGAAAGAGGCAAGAGAGGTGGAGAAAGAAGAAGAAAAGTACAGAAAGAGGCAAGAGAGGTGCAGAAACAGGCAAGAGAGGTGTAGAAAGAAGAGAGTGAGCTGCAGGAAGAGGCAAGAGATGTGCAGAAAGAGGCAAGAGAGGTACAGAAAGAGGCAAGAGAGGTGCCGAGAGAAGGGAGTGAGCTGCAGAAAGAGGCATGAGAGGTGGAAAAAGAAGCACAAGAGGTGCAGAAAGAAGAGAGTGGTCTTCAGGAAGATGAGGTTCTGGACTTTTAAGAGTCCAGAGGTGTCAGGGAAACAACACCCGAAGACCCCTGAGTTCCTCCTGTCCCGGTGCACAAATAAACAGAGACACGGACTTCTCGATGGTGGCGTCAAAGACCAAGGTTTATTTACTGCAGGGACACAGAAATCATAGGAACCACACAGAGGCAGAATCTACGAGACTGTTCAAATTGCATTAAGTGGGTTACTCTTTAAATACATAAAAAATTTCTTTGGGCTACATTACACGAATATTTCTCATGCCCAACCCGGTATTCCAAACAAACAGTAAATTTGACATCAAACAATAATTAGTCGTAGGTTTTCGGTATTCGATCAGGTCCTCTCGACAGTTTTCCATTCTTTGCCCGATCCTCCCCATCATAAAAATCGTAACCTCCCCATTGTAAAAGCCCAGAAGGAAAAGAGCAGAGCCAGGTGCAAAGGATTGAAATGTAGGATAAGAGGTGTTTATGGATCATAAACGGGCATGGCTACCGTCTTCGGCCTTTCAGTCAGGACAACGGACACGAGAACCAGTATAGCAGGAGTGGCCTCAGGCAAGGGAGGTAGCTTGACTCTGCCTCGTCATGCAGCGTCAGCCTTTCTCGGGCTCGAGCTTACGTGTCCTTAACAAGGTGACTCTGCCGGGGTCATCGTCCGTTCATTGACTATGTGAGGGCAAGAAACAAGATGAATGCCGTAACTAAAATGGATGCCATGACTTTTATGACAGAATGCCCTATTTTCCAGTGAATTCATGCTAGTTGCGCAGCGAAAACACTGTCATGTATATAATGGATCATTTGCGGTTCATTGGTACCGAAATCGTGTCAGTATTACGATACCGAATTCACGGGTTCGGATCGCTACAGAACCTCAGACCGTCCTTTTGCCCTTACATAGGCAATAACTCACTCTATGTCAGAGTCCATTTCTATGTTCATCAGGTCACTGATATGTTGTTGGAGCATTACTCTATCCCGTGGCGTATCTCTAAAAACAGGTGGTCTTCTTACGCATGTAGAAATGCAGAGATTACATAAGGCAGGACCACACTGAACAATGAGACAGCACGAAAATAAAAATACTAATGCAACACCAGTGACTATCAGAACCTTCCATCCCCACGCAGACAACAGGCTCCAGAACCATCCCATTAATGACCAGTCACCTTCCTCTACATGAATAGAGTCAGAAATCTTATGTAACTTAGAGATGGCCTTGTACACCGTTGGCGCATTATCTGGAATAAAAACGCAGCAACTTGATTGGATCATCTTACATACTCCACCTCGATCTGCAAGTAACACGTCAAGGACCATACGGTTCTGTAACGTCATGAGGCGATCCGCTTGAAGCTCAGCTGTCAGGTTACTAAGAGCACCCGCCGTTTCAGTGATAGTGGATTCAACTACCCGTGTTAGTTGACGTAAGTTTCTACTGTTGGCCATAGGCCCCCAGAATGGGAGGAAACCCTTGAAAAAGTCTCCTGCTTCTTGGCCAGCAGTATCTTCTTTACTGAAAACACCTCTCACAACTCTAGTTTTGTGATAGTCCGGTGCAGCAGTATATGTCGGAGGTAACAGTTGAGCGATGTAACATGAGCCTGAGAAGTCAGCAGGCAGCCATGTATATGCTCTGTCTTGGCAAACAAAATAGGTACCCTTAGCAGCTAAGAATGCCGGGGAAGACTGTGACGGAAAAACATATGTTTCGATACAGTCACTCTTCCCTAGTCGAGCTTTCGGATTCCTCCCATTTCCTTGCAAACAGACTTGACCTTGGTGGGGTACGACCCAGATCGGAGTTGAGCTCTTACGTTTGTTCTCACCCAGAGTAATGCCATATTCCGTAACATTCCAACCCATGTAAACTCGCAATTCGTCCTTGGGAATGAACGGAGTATTATTGACATCTCTCACCATGTCAGTGATTCCTTTGACCAAGGCTCTATTAGCAGAGTTATACCGAGTGGAACGCGGAGGTCGTGGAGGATAGGTCTCTAGGGCATAAGCGAACATGGTCTGAAATGCCCAAAATGATCCATTATAACTAAAAGGCAGGACCAGATAGGGGATGCCCTTGTCCATGGTATGTGGTATCAAACCACACACCCAGCAGTTTGTTGTATTAACCACTAGTTGATGTTGGTGCAAGAGTTGAATGAAAGTGTTATTTATAAACTCAGAGCGTCGAGCTTGCTCATGGGCAGGAAAAGGATGGAAAGAATGAAGGGAAACAACAGTCGGAGAAACAGGAGCATGGGGAGATACTGTAGATGCAACAGGTGTAAAGATCAACTGAATACCAAAAATAATTCCGCCTACCAAAGTTATTAAAACAATTAGAAGTGTCAGAGTACATTGCATTAGAAAACATTTGCTATACAATATGTCATATAGCTTTGTCTTGTGCACATTTATGACATTAACCCGTCGTAATTCAGGAAGCTCCATCTTCTACAACCGTTCGCAACGGATGGTTTGTACCTGTTAAAAACTTGCCTCTGTTTATCCTGGGAGTTCCCAAGACAAACAGAAGAAACCGACCTAGTGTCTGATTCCCTGCAAATTAAAACAAGGCACACGTTACGACCCTACGGTAACCCAGATGGCAAGGTGTGAGAAACAATAAAAAAACAAAAAGATAAAAATTTTGAGCAAACTTCCTGACTGAATGGAATGCAGTAAGATCAAAACAGTTTTCAAACAGAAGGGTAATTATGCGATGTCATTAGTTCATAATATGAGAACGTAGATTATATCTGTACTTTCCGGGTCTTGTCTGGTCTTGAAATAGCTGGTCTACAGGTGCGGAAATGTTCGACTCCTAGGTGACAAATGTTCACTTTGTACAATACTCGGTTCAGGATTCAAAGGAGCGGTACCTGCTGGGGTGTCAAAGTTCTGTGTTCCCGTTCGTGGGTGGTCCGTTATGTACTCTGCATCACTGAAAGGGATGTGCCTAGGAACAGGTTCTGTCTCGGATACACCAATTCCCTGTCTAACCCAATTATCATAGGGGAGTGGAAGAGGGACACGCTTCGTATGGCTGGCGTGCACCCAATTTTTCCTTCCAGCTAGGCGTACTGCAGTTCTTGTTGTGAGGAGGACTTGAAACGGACCCACGAATCTTGGCTGGAGGTTCCGAGTACGTTCAAAGTTCCGAACTACCACTTGGTCGCCTGGTTTCAACGTGTGGCCTGGACTCTCCGGCAGTTTAGGCAAGGATTCGAATACCTGTTGATGAATAAGGCTCAATTTAGCAGTCAGATCATGAAGGTAATCAATCAACATTGGGTATTCAATCTGTTTGAATTCCTTTGGCCTAGGGACTCCCCAAACATTAGCAGGGCGTCCGAACACAATCTCATATGGGCTAAGCCCTACTCGAGAGTGTACAGTCGCTCTGGTGGACAGTAAAGCTAAAGGCAGTGCGTCTGGCCAAGAGAGGCCAGTGGAAGCTTGAATTTTCGCAAGTTTCAGCTTCAGGGTGCCATTGTACCCTTCAACCAAACCCGCTGATTGTGGGTGATTCGCACTGTGGTATTTTTGGGATATACCCAGACCCGCACACACACTCTTCATAACTTTCCCTACAAACTCACTTCCATTGTCTGACCAAACAATCCGTGGCATACCATACCTGGGGAAGTATTCTTTTAGGAGGATTTTGGCAGTGGACATAGCAGTGTTGTCCTTTAACGGATATGCCTCAATCCATCTTGAGAAGGCACAGACTACCACCAGGACGTATTTGAGATTGTTACACCTGTCCATGTGGATAAAATCCAACTGGATCACTTCAAAGGGACAAGAAGGGGGAGCAAAATGGCCAGTTGGGGTTGGGGTTCCCTTGCCAGGATTATGCATCAGGCATACCATACAATTTTTCACCACTCTTTCTGCACACTTAGTAATTCCATCGTTCTTCCATACTGGAGCTAACATTTTACAGATCCCTTTCGAACTGATGTGCGCCGCTCCATGCGCCATCGTAACTACTGCAAGTACATACGCATCAGGTAACATCCAACGCTGCTGCTCAGACAAATCGACCCAACATCCACTTGAATCCATTTTACCCGTTTTCTCCTTTCATTCATTCTTCTCATTTTCAGTTGCTTCATTCTGGATTGCCTTCACACTTTCAATCGTATTCTCACACATCCCTGATTCAGCAATCCATCTTGCAGACGTTGCAACATACATTCGGCTCGTCATGTTCTTGGCCGTCTCTTTGGCGACCTCATCAGCAAACGCATTCCCACGGCCAACATCATCCGTAATCTTCCGATGTGCACTGCACTTCACAATTGCAACTTCATTCGGTAGAGTCAGGGATTCCAATAGATCGCTGACTAACTGTCCATGTTGGATCTTAGTCCCATGGGACGTGAGAAAACCTCTTTCTCTCCAGAGACGCCCAAAATTGTGGGCAACGCCGAAGGCGTATTGGCTATCAGTAAACACATTCACTCTCTTTCCCTCAGCTAAAACACACGCTCTTGTTAGTGCAATTAATTCTGCAGCTTGGGCAGAATTCTGACTTACTCTTGCAGTCTCAACAATCGTACTCAAAGTCGTAACTGCATACGCGGCCGTCACATCACCATTCTGTAGCTTAAAACAAGACCCATCGACATATAAAGTGCCGTCTGGATCTAGTAACGGAGTGTCTTTTAAATCAATCCTACCTTTTGTTTCTTCCTCAGTTCTGAAACAACAATCATGGGGCTCTGAATCACTCGACTCCTGAGTAGTCGGCAACAGTGTTGCTGGATTCAATATGTTGCATCGCTTGATCTGAATGTGACTTGCCAAAAGCGTCAGCTCATAGCCTGATAGTCTAGCACTGGTGAGGTGCTGAGTTTTCGTTCGATTCATGAGTGTATCCACAGCATGTGGAACCATGACTACTAACATGTTGTTCATGACTAGTCCAGCAGACTGTCGAATAGACACTGCAGCTGCCGCTGTAGCTCTCAAACAACTTGGCAACGCTCTGGCTACCGGATCTAATGTGGATGAGAAATATGCACAAGGCCGCTGTTTGTCACCAAATTGTTGCGTTAATACACTCAATGCACAACCTTCTCTTTCATGGACATATAGAGTAAACGGCTTACTGTAGTCAGGAGTACCCAACACAGGAGCTGAACACAGCGCATCACGTAAGTCAGAGAAGCTCTGTTGACATTCATCAGACCATGGCAAAGGGCTCGGAACACCTTTTCCAGTCAGGGCTACCAATGGTTTCGCCATGAGAGAAAAATTTGGGATCCATTGCCTGCAGTATGACGTAATACCCAAAAACGCACGCACTTCTCTTTGTGTGCTTGGTACAGTCATCTGCGAAATTGCTTTGATTCTCTCTGGGGTCAACCTTCTTCCCTCCTTTGACAAAAGATGACCTAAGTAGGTCACTTCTTGGCAACAATATTGCAGTTTAGAAGGTGACACCTTGTGATGTAAGTCTGACAAATGACGCAACAAAGAAATTGTAGCTGCTTTGCAAGTTTCCTTGTCATCAGCGGCTAGTAAAAGATCATCTACGTATTGGATCAGAGCAACACCATGAGGGAGTACAAGGGCATCTAATTGACTCTTCAATGCTTGGCTGTAAATTGAAGGGCTCTCACAATAACCTTGTGGAGCGCGTTTGAACCTGAAGCTGCGACCTCCTAAGGAGAAACCAAATATGTCTCTACTTTCCTCGGCTATGGGAATGCTGAAAAAGGCATTTTTCAAGTCGATCACTGTAAACCATGAAGCTGAGGCAGGAATCAACGTCAGTAATGCAGTGATATCTGGGACTACAGGAAACTGTGGAATCACTATTTTGTCAACTTCTCTGATGTCAATCACAAATCTGTAAATTGGAGGTTTGGAAGGGTCAGTACGTTTCAAAATCGGCAGAACAGGACTATTGCAGACGTTCCCTCTAGTTTCCTCAATCACATCTTTCTGTATTAAGTCTTTCACAATCAATAAGAGTGCTCGTTCCCCTTCATTCGAAATCCGATACTGTGGGATTCGTGGGAATTTAACATTAGCTTTCAGACTTACCACATAAGGGGGAATTTCCAAGAGGCCTACATCATTAGGACCAGTCGCCCAAAGAGTCTCAGGGAGAGAACGCAGCTCCGGTGGGAGCTTATCCATCGACATATACATTGGAGAGATGACTCTTTTGCCTAATGTGAGCTGTACTCCTGAAGGGGAACAGTACAGTGTCGCGTGCAGGCGTTTCAACAGATCTAAACCAAGCAGATTCTCATTACAGCCGGTTGTTAAGATAAGGGGTGCTTCTAGTTCACATGGCCCAACAGATATTGACAAAGGACTAGAGACAGGATTGTGAACAGGGGCGCCTGAGAATCCTACCGAAGTGTTCGTTAAGCCACACAAAGGTGCGCCAGGGAGTTTCGCATGCATAATTGAACTTTTTGCCGCACCAGTATCCAACAGAAACGGTTCGACCACGCCTGAGGTAACTACTGCGACATAAGGTCCACTCTGATCAACTGGAACTGATACTACTCCCTCTCTTTGCCTGCGGCTGTCCTAGTGCTCGCTTCTTTGAATCTCCTCATTATGATCATAGTAATCTTCAACATGATACTGTGGAGATCTACCTGTTTGCGCAGATTGTGCATTTCGCTGATCGAAATAATTCGATTGGCGATCAGCCTGTGGTGTCATCGTACCACGTCCTCTACCTCTAGGAGCTTGCATAAACCCAACATTACCTCTCTGAGCTGGGACACCACTAGTTTGTGGGTGCAGTACTGGACACTCATTTTTATAATGACCCTCCTTTTTACAATAAGCACACTGATTCCATGCTAACTGTTGTCGCGGAAAATTATAATTAAATCTTTGGGCCGTCCCTTGCTGGAATTGTGGCTGTGGCTGAAACTGGGGTCGCTGCTGTGAATCTGACTGATTCGAACGAGGCGGATACGCCTGTTGCAAAAGAACTTTAGTCTTTAAAGCTTTTGTTTTCTTTTCTGACTTTTCTTTCTCTTCTTTCTCTCTATTCTCGTAATACTGAGCAGTTGCAAGTATCTGTGCTGTCGTCGACACTGCCCATGCACTTTCAGAATCCTTTAACTTGTTACTAAGCTCAGGTAGTAAATTAAACACGAACTTGTCGACAAACAATCTCTGGCCTCCCTCAGTACTCATATCTTGCCCACTGTGGTCTACGAAGGTCTCTTCAAATCTAGTGAAGAAGTCAGAGACGCTTTCGTCCTTCTTTTGCTTGCATGCCGATAATTTGTCCCAATTGACTCGTAACGCTGGCATCAGCGTTTTCATTAGAGTAATTATTCTGCCAGGTAAAGCAGCAATCAGAGGTTCAGGTTTAGCACCGCCAATTTGTTGCGCATCTGCCGCTATAATAGCTGCCCAATCACCTCCTAAGGCGACTGGGTGGTTCTCTTGCCGAATTTTGGCCCATATAGGCTGTGGCACCACATTACCAAATAGCATTTCAATGTCTGCTAAATTCATGACACACGCTTGAACTGTCTGCGTTAACTCTTTGTAATAACCAGCAGGATTTTTACGTGGGTCTGGTAATGCTTGTTTTACGGCTAACACTTCGGCCCGTTTCCAAGGGATGTGTATCCACACTCTCTGGAAATGTCCCGGGGCAGCGACAATATTATTAGCCGCATCAGCTTGAACTGCATCCCGCCATATCGGCGGAACTTCCCTCATCGGATATTGACCTCGTTTTTTCCTAGTAGTAATCGGTGAACCATCAGGGTCTCTTGTCGCTCGAAGAGGGGACTCATCCCTATAAGCTAAAATCAGTTCTATCGCTCCCCTTACTTCTGGACCTATCACCATTCCTGCGGCAAACTTCTGTTGGATATTTATCAGGTCAGAGGGGACGGAGTCTAAATCATCATCTTCCCATTCTTCACGCACAAGAGAACACATCACGTCAAAAACATAACGTTGAGTTGGTTCATTCCATTGCATAAAGGTATCTGACACTCTTCGTGCATCATACTTCACAGTTTTTGACATCCACCTAAGAGCTGTCGAATCTAACGTGTCTCGTTCCTGGGGACCAGGAAGCTGGCTACGTCTCTGTATAGAGTCAGAAACGGGGGTCCCAATTAAAGACCTGTAGAGAGGAGTTAAGATATTAGTTAGAGTCGGTTATTTTCCGACGAACGGAAAGCGGAGTCAGAATGTTCACAGGGTTCGGGGACAGAACAGCTGAAGCAGATGAAATAGTAAGGGTAGGAGTAGCAGGTAAAGCAGTTTGCGAAACGACAGGCAAAGGCGGAACGGGCGCCCCAGGAAGAGGGGGTGCCGAAGGAACATTAACCACGGGAAGGATAGGAGCTGGAATCAAAGGAAGTGGAGCAACTGGCTGACCAGCAGCTGGCTGTACAACAGGTAGCAACTGTGGTACTGTAATACCCTGTGCATATGGTGGGGGTGAATTCAACAGGTAAGACAACAGAGGATCCTTTTCATGATCCTCCATCGGCTTAGTAGGACATGATGGCAATACAGGGTAACATTTATCAATTGACAAATTATATTTTCTATTCGCCATCTCCATTGCTTTCTCAATCTCGTTGACATGCAGCTGCCTAGCAGACTCCATTAAAGTCAACCCTTTCTCTTTCTGTTCTTTCTTCGTTTTCCTAATTTCTCTCTGTTTGGCTTCTTTGCGCCATACGCGAAAAGAATCAAACATTGCCGGCTGGGCTTTTTTCTTGAACAACTTCATTTCTAGATTGTCTAGTATTTCCGTTTCGAAGCTACCATGCGGTGGCCAACTAAGGACACCATCCTTTCTGGTATAACGGACCCATACTTCATTATACGTAATAGGACCAACACCATGTTTACAATAGAGCTCATATGTAGGAGTTCCAATCGGAGGAACCGAACACGAATCCTCCAACCGGGAATCCCCGTTGCAACGTAACCAGGACAAGAAACAATTACTACTGGTAGTCATGACAAACAAAGACAAATTCCAACCAAAATGCGCAGAGAACTTAGGTCTACCAAAATGAACCAATACCAAAACAAAGATTATCTAAACAAGAGCAACCAATGATAATCTACGAATTAAACTAGAGCAACAAGGAACAACCAAACTGAGCGTAGCCCACTTAATACTTAACTGAAATGTGGAAGACGTCACCAAGGAGAACCCGTCTACGTCTCGCCGTACTAAGGTCTGCACCTCGGGTCCAAGACAGGGCGATAGTCAAGGCAGCGGTCCTCTGTAGCCGTCTGGGAACGGGAACCCTCGTGGAAGAGATCGTCAGGCTACTTTTACGACATGCAGGGATCGATGAAGCGGGGTACCTCCCTCCGGAATCTTCACACGAAACTTCTCGAACTTTTCAGGCTTTGGACCGGTACCGGATGACGTCGCCCCACATTGGGCGCCAATTTGAGGTTCTGGACTTTTAAGAGTCCAGAGGTGTCAGGGAAACAACACCCGAAGACCCCTGAGTTCCTCCTGTCCCGGTGCACAAATAAACAGAGACATGGGCTTCTCGATGGTGGCGTCAAAGACCAAGGTTTATTTACTGCAGGGACACAGAAATCATAGGAACCACACAGAGGCAGAATCTACGAGACTGTTCAAATTGCATTAAGTGGGTTACTCTTTAAATACACGAAAAATGTCTTTGGGCTACATTACACGAATATTTCTCATGCCCAACCCGGTATTCCAAACAAACAGTAAATTTGACATCAAACAATAATTAGTCGTAGGTTTTCGGTATTCGATCAGGTCCTCTCGACAGTTTTCCATTCTTTGCCCGATCCTCCCCATCATAAAAATCGTAACCTCCCCATTGTAAAAGCCCAGAAGGAAAAGAGCAGAGCCAGGTGCAAAGGATTGAAATGTAGGATAAGAGGTGTTTATGGATCATTAACGGGCATGGCTACCGTCTTCGGCCTTTCAGTCAGGACAACGGACACGAGAACCAGTATAGCAGGAGTGGCCTCAGGCAAGGGAGGTAGCTTGACTCTGCCTCGTCATGCAGCGTCAGCCTTTCTCGGGCTCGAGCTTACGTGTCCTTAACAAGGTGACTCTGCCGGGGTCATCGTCCGTTCATTGACTATGTGAGGGCAAGAAACAAGATGAATGCCGTAACTAAAATGGATGCCATGACTTTTATGACAGAATGCCCTATTTTCCAGTGAATTCATGCTAGTTGCGCAGTGAAAACACTGTCATGTATATAATGGATCATTTGCGGTTCATTGGTACCGAAATCGTGTCAGTATTACGATACCGAATTCACGGGTTCGGATCGCTACAGAACCTCAAAGAGGCAAGAGAGGTTCAGAAAGAGGCAAGAGACGTGCTGAAATCTGCAAGAGAGGAGCAGAAAGAGGAAGAAAGGCACAGAAAAAGGCAAGTGAGGTACAAAAAGAGGCAAGAGAAGAGCAGAAGGAGGCAAGTGAGGCACAGAAACAGGTAGAAAGGTGCAGAAAGAAGCAAGAGAAGTACAGAAAGAGGCGAGAGAGGTGCAAAACGAGGGAAGAGAGTACAGAAAGAGGCAAGCAATGTACAGAAAGAGGCAAAAGAGGTACAGAAAGAAGAGGGTGAGCTGCAGAAGAAGCAAGAGAAGTGCAGAAAGAGGCAAGAGAGGTACAGAAAGAGGCAAGAGAAGTGCAGAAGGAGGCAAGAGAGGTGTAAAAAGAAGCAAGAGAGGTATATATATGTATATATTCAATTTCCTCTAACTCTTACAAGGAAGGAATCACCACTCGGGTTGTAGTTTGGAAGTATTTAATCTACAAAGGATGCAATCCACGTGTTTTGGCTAGTCCGAACCTTGATCACGATACAAGACGTCATTGTAGCTTCCTTATTTAAATGTAGAAATGGCTCCAGTTGCCAACATTAACAAAGGACTATATATTACATTAAACCAAAAAGCTGCCAGCCTGATTGCCCTAGTGATGATGCGAAAATTCAGGAGTTCATGCAATAAAGAAAAGAAAACAAGTGTTAATATGCACACAATGTAATTTCAGCATATCTTGCCCCGTGACCTCCGTACCTGTATGTTCGTCAAGGTGACTTGTTCATAATAAACATACTTACGATTGCAAACATCAACATAAACAATGGACAACACATTACTTTAAAGTGAAAGGCTATTGGATATATTGAACTGGGCACGTTGCATATTATAGAGGTTCTTACGCAAAAGAAAAGAAATAAAAAGTTGTGCTAATATACACACACCATCCCTCAATAAAGTTCTAGTGATTATAGTTCCATTCCATTCACAGCTCATTTGTGATGTCATTATTGATGTCTTGATTGATGTCAGTGACCATGTCATGAATGATGTAATGTCTGAGGTCATCAGCAGTGCATTGCAGAGGCGTAAGTTACAGTTTGCTCAGGTAACTGTAACTGCTGATTTTCAGTGATTTTATACGAGTTTAACTATCACATCTCTGTAATGTTTATTTTTTTCAGCGAATTTCTAGTTTTTTAATGTTAAGTAAGATGCCTATCACAATGGATGCTGGGGGTTGAAGGCAGGACCTGGCATTGCACTGCCCCCATTCAAGCCTGCTGCTCCTGCCTCCCCTCCTCCTTGCCATCCATTGTCCAAGTCCATGCCCCTGCTCCCTCATTACAGACCTGTGTGCCCGTTGTTCTGCCACTGGCCTTCCCACCTTCTCTGAACAGTTAGCTTGCTGCACCATCCACTTTTTACTATTCTCTGTTGTCTGAATCCAGGCACTAGCCTCCTCCCTCCTCTCATGCATGGTCCGATGTGCTGCCACTGCCCTCCATTTAGCATGATGTCCCAGTCCACTCCTCTTGCCCATCATTGCTCTCCTGCTTAGCCTCTGTGCTTAGCTTGCTGCCCCTACTCTCCTCCCCTCTGCCCTTTGATGTCTGTGTGCATGCCCCTGATCCATCATTTTTGCCCACCATGTTCCATGGACCTGCCCCTCCTATCTACCCTCAGTTTTCTGTTAAACTGCCACTCCCCTCCCAGCTGCCTAGCATTGTCAGATGACTGTAACCTCTCCCTGCTACCTCTACCTTGCCTGCCCAAGTTCCATGCCCCTATCCCCCTCCTCCTGTCCTCCATGGTCCATTTTACTGCCACATCCTTCTGCCCTCCCCGGTCTGTTGTGCTGCAACTGCTCCTTCTGCCTAGCCCACGTGGTCTGTTGTGAGGTTTCTTCCCCTGAACTCTCTTGTCTGTGCCCAGCTCCTACCCCTCCCTTCTAACCTCCATGATCCTTTGTGCATGCCTCCGCACCCTCCTTCTTGCCTATCATGGCCAAATTGTGCTGCCACTAACTCACTTGCTTGCCATACATGGTCTTCTGTGCTGCCACAGCCCCTCCCACCTTCCCTGTGTGGTCAGCTAGCTGCCCCTGACCCCCTCCCACTTTCTCTCTATGGTCTGTGTGTATGCCATTGAAATCTCACTGTTGCATCCATGGTGTGTTCTGCTTCTAGTGCCCATCCTGCCTGACCTCCATGGTCAGCTTATTGCTCCTGCCCTGCCCCCATGCCCCCTTCCCTCCCTTTTCATGTGCAGACCCCTATTCCCTCCCTCCTGGCTTGTCTGTTCCATTGTCATGCCCCTGATCCCTCCCTCCTGCCCTTTATGGTCCGTTATGCTGGAGCTTTCTCTCTTGTCTGTCCAATATGGTCAGCTTGCTGCCCTTGCCTCTTTCCCCTTTGTTGTCTGTTGTCCATGTGCATGGTCCTGTCCCCTCCCTATTGCTTTCCATAGTTTGTTGTGCTGCACTGCTGTCCCGCATGCCCAGTGTGGTGTATTGTGCAGCTGCAAACCCTGATGCCTGCCCTGTAAGGTCAGTTAGGTGCACCTGTCCATGTCCCTCCTGTCCTCTGTTATCTGAATCCCTGTCCTTACCCCAATTCCTCCTGCCTTCCATTATCCAATGTACCATACTTGCTAACATTTTGAACTTGGTAAGAGGGAGATTTTGACAAAAACCTGGGCAATTGATTTTTCCCATTGACTTGCAAAGAAAAGAGGTGATTGTAGACAAGAGACAGATAAAATGAAGCCCTTTTGGGCTTAAAAACAGAGGGTGTTTTCTGCCTGAATCATCTCTGTTGGCATGTACGGTTGTACTACCACTGCCTCTTTCTTCTGCCCTCAATGGTCTATTATATTGTCATTGCCTCTCTTGCCTGTCCTGCATTGTTGGTTTGTTGCCCATGCCCCCCTTTCCACTGCCCTCCATGTGGTGCTGCCACTGCCCTTCCTGCCTGCCCAGTGTGGTCAAATTGTTGCCTCTGCACCCTCCTACCTGCCTTCAATTTTCCAAGTCTGTGCCTCTGACCTCTGCCTCCCAACAGTATCCTAATGAACAACTAGATTGCTAATATTCTATATTTATTACAAAAGTGTGGCACTCCTGACGTCATCTTGAGGTAATCAAAACTGTAATACCTAAAGCATTTCCTTTAGAAATAATAGAAAAGAGAGGGTATTATTTGCATAGAAATTATGGTTAGTGCTCTAAAAAACTAAAATGAGGACATATTTTCTGGGTTCTCAAATAGCAACAAAGCACTTTTAAAATTATTTGTTAGCTTTATGTTTTTTTATCCAGTTGACCACTGTCACTTAGGGGAGAGAACGTGGTGTTACTTCCAGAGCTGCAGACTTTGCAACTGGGGAACCAAGTTGGAGTTTCTGCTTCAGCTCGACATTCTGTGATTCTGGTCAAATCACTTAATCTCCCCATGCCTACATCCACAATGAGTTTGTCCTTGTATGATGTAACCAATGCTCATGTAAAGCACTCCAATATCTGACCAGCCTGCACTATATAAAACTGCAAAATAACAAAGGATAAAAAGTGTTTTCCACACGTCTGTCAGTGGGCTTTACGTGGGCTACATCTGGGTGATATTTGTGCTACATTTGTGCTCCTTTTTCTCTGGTGGCCATCTTTGGAGACTTCAATTAAATTCATTAAACTTTATTCAATCTGATTTAGAAACATAGATCATAAAAGTGTACATAAAAACTGTAAATCTTCTTTCTTAATACAATGCAATGAGAATTAATTAAAACCACTAGGTAAAAACAGGTGTTACAAAGCCCGGTTTAGAGCAACTTCAGGTTAACAGAATAGTAAAGTTCTATGTTTCGCAAGATCAGTCTCATGTACTTCATGCAAAATACGTAATAAGGGGTCCAAGTAAGATGCAACGCTCCAATACCAGAGCAGTCTGCACTATAAAAAACTGCAACAAAAATAAAAGTGTTTTGCACACTTCTGTCATTGGGCTATATTTGGGCTACATCTAGGTGATATTTGTGCTACATTTGGGCTCTTTTTCTCTGGTGGCCATCTTGGGAGACTTATTTGTTATTAAGTTTCCTAATTTCCTCATTTACTGCAGTCTCCTCAGTAGGAAATGCTTTCAGTTTTTTACTTTGATTCCATCAAGAAGGCATTCAGATGTGTCACACATTGCCATAAATTTAGAATATTAGCACTTTAGTTGCTCATTAGATCACTGTAGTAACGCTACTGCTTACCAGGGAGTAAACTGGAAGTCTACTGCTGGTATTGAAAGTGATTGTTCAGTCTGCATGTCAGAATTTTCTAATGAAATAGAAGAGTATTTGAGATCTCACTTAAAACATGTCCTAATTTTTCTTTCTACAGCACTAACCATAATTTCTATGACAAAATGAACCCCCTCATTTTGTTCCTTTTTAAATTAAATGATTAAGTGTTACCAGTTTATTCCAATCAAGATGTCTTCAGGTGTGCCACATGTTTGTCATAAGTAAGACTGTTACTGCTCTAGTTGTTCTTTAGAACACTCTGGGAAGCTGCAGTAGAACACAAAGGAATCAACTGATGGTCTCTGCCCTTGTTCGATGCATGTTTTACTGAGAATGTCAGACTTCATTCTCACATGACTGAGAAAGATAATGTGAATTTACGGAAAATATGCTCTCATTTCAGCTTCTGGACCACCTTCCAAACCTCTATGGAACAAGCATGAGAAAATAGTTTTCTCTCAAACATGATTCATGATATCCCAGCAGAAGGTTTTTCATAGCGTAAAATCACCTTAGAACACACCACAATTCCTAACATTAGTATGGTACCATCAACAAATGAATTCTAATGTAACTAAAGTCTGTTATCACCCTTTATAGTTCTCCTTTTGGTGACCCTCAAAATCTTCTATTCACTACAATGCATTTCAATTGGGTGCTATCATGTATATTGGTCCCAAGATGGCTGCCAGCAATTCCAGGATGAAGTGCTGACAGCCAATCAGATCTCACGATGAGATGTGTGGTTAGGCTCCGCCCAGATATCAATATTTTTTATTTTTGAATTTCTTAGAAACTACTGAACGGATTTACACCATTTAAAAAAAGGGCGCTTTCTGAACAAAGAGCCAACTTTTTGCCAAATTTGGTCCTATGGAAATTAACATGGGTAAAATGCGCTTTGGGACCCCCTTTTTTCTATAATATAATATGTTAGAAATTAGCATTAAAAAAACTTAGAAATTCACTGAATAAACCATAGGTTTTAGGGAAAGTTATAGTCAGTTGGACATTTCACTCGTACAAACCCATAGAACTACCCCTGTTATAGTTAGTTCAGCTAACTATAACTCACGCCCCCGCAAGCACTGCTGATGACATCACATATTACATCACTCGTGACATGGTCAGTGACATCACTCAAGACATCTCAAATGACATCACTGATGACATCACTGATGACATCATCCATGTGATAAATTGATGCATCTTCTCACACCCTAATATAACCTTTGATACACCCACTCAAAGTTACAGATGGCCATTCTCCAAACCATTGATACTCCAACACCAATAACTACATACCCACTCACTGATTCTTGGGTCTACACACATCCACTCACTCATCCGTAAAGTCACTCATACTTATGGTCACTTAGTACAGGACTATCATATACACTCATACACCTATATAGACACTCACACATCGCCACTCATCCATAGAGGTACTCACACATCTAGTCAGTCATGCAAATAAATAATCACACACCCATTTACTCACCTATACAGTTATACACACACCAGCTCACTTACACATACAAATACCAGCACATTCTTACGCTCTTATACAATCACTGCTACGAGCACACACTCATCCATACAGCCACTCTAACATTCACACACTCTCACTTATAGCCATTTAAATACTCTAACACATATATACTGCCTTTTACATATGTAGTTACTCGCACATGTACCACTGAGATATACATTCACTCACTAACACACCCATACACACACTCACCCACCCATGCAGTCAATCACATATGCACTCTTGAAACCATGCACCCAGTGAATCACCCACTCACACATCTATGCACAGAGTCACACACACCCCACCCACACAAACACTCAGGCACCCATACAGATACTCAAACAACCAGTCAATAACTCATATAGACACTAATTTAGCTAATCACAATCCCATGTAGCCAATACACACCAACAGACAGATGGATACAGACATTCACACAGTTTACTCACCAACCAATGCATTCAGTAAGATACGTTTAATCACTCATTTGTAGACTCAGTCACGCACCTACTAAATCATCCATTCAGACATATATATATTAAACATATTTAAACTTTACAGAAACACACAGTCACTGGATTATGTCATCAGTGATGTCATCAGTGATGTCATAAGTGATGTCATTTGAGATGTCATGAGTGATGTCATCAGTGATGTCACTGACCATGTCATGAGTGATGTAATATGTGTCGCCATCAGCAGTGCATTGCGGGGGCGCAAGTTATAGTTAGCTGAACTAACTATAACGGGGGAATTTCTATGCTTTTGTACGAGTGAAATGTCCAACTAACTATAACTTTCCCTAAAACCTATGGTTTTTTCAGTGAATTTCTAAGGTTTTTTAAATGCTTATTTCTAAATATAAAATGCCTGAAACCTATGGTTTTTTAAGTGAATATCTAACGTTTTTTAATGCTAGTTTCTAACTATGCCTACAGAGGCTGGACATCTGAAGAAAGAAGAAAAAACGCACAGAAAGAAGCAAAAGAAATGCAGAAAGAGGCAACAGAAGTCCACAAAGATGAAGAAAAGTGCAGGAGAAGCTAAACATGTCCATAAAGAACAAACAGAGGAGCAGAAAGAGGCCTTGTTGCAAAAATCATCCTGTACCTGCAACTTTTTCAGACGGGTACTGGTGGTAACTGACTCACCAAGCCTGGAGCCAATGCTATGCTAAAAGACACTTAGAATACAGTGAAAACACCTACATACACTAGGGAACACTATGCGTTGGGGTACCCCTGTGATTAGTATGACCTCCTCTGTAAGTCCCTAGTACATAATAGGGCTGGGGGATTAAAACTACCTCTTAAAGTGCGCCACGGGGCGCTTTTGCACAGTGGTGAAGGGAGGGGGGTCCTGAGGTAACATGTGTGCAAACACACCCTGTGGCCGTTTTAATTTGGGAAATTAAGTCCCCTTGAATCCTGCGGGTCCCTGGGGTCCAACGAGCCCACTAGGTACCTCCAGTAAGCACCACAGAGCTGCGTTGCAAAGAGGTGGTCCAAGGCCATGCCTCATTTTACACCTCTCTGCAATCCAACTCTGTGGCACTTACTGGACGTGCCTGGTGGGTTAGTTGGCCCCCAGGGACCCTCAGGATTCAAGGGAACTTAATTCCCCAACCTAAAATGCGCCACAGGGCAAGTTTGCACAATTGTGACATCAGGCCACGCCCCCTCCCTGCACCACTGCGCAAACGCACACCCTGGTGCATTGTAAATGGGGGGATTAAGTCCCCTTGAGCCCTGAGGGTCCCTGGGGGCCAACTAGCCCACCACTTACCTCCAATAAGCACCACAGAGCTGCGTTGCATAGTGGTGTTAAAAGGGGCATGGCCTTGGCCACCTCTCTGCAACGCAGCACAGTGGCGCTTACTGGAGCTAAGTGGTGGGCTAGTTGGCCCCCAGGAACTCTCAGAATTGAAGAGGAAGTAATTCCCCAACTTAAAACGCGCCACAGGGCAACACATGTCACCTCAGGCCTCGCCCCCTCCCTTCACCACTGTGCAAACGCACCCTGTGGCGCGTTTTAAGTTGGGGGATAAAGTCCCCTTGAATCCTGAGGGTCCCTGGGGTCCAAGTAGCTCACCAGGTACCTCCAGTAAGTGCCACAGAGCTGCATTGCAGAGGGGTGTAAAAAGGGGCGTGGCCTCTGAACACCTCTCTGCAACGCAGCTTCCCTTGCGCATACTGGAGGTACCTGGTGGGCTAGTTGGCCCCTAGGGACCCTCAGTATTCAAGGGGAATGAATTCCCCAACTTACAAATCACCAGGGGACGTGCTTACACAGTGGTGAAGGAAGGGGGTAGGGCCTGAGGTGACATGTGTGCAAACACGCCTTGTGGCACGTTTAAAGTTGGGGAATTAATTCCTCTTCAATCCTGAGGGTCCCTGGGGCCAACTAGCCCACCAGGTACCTCCAGTATGCGCAAGGGAAGCTGCGTTGCAGAGAGGTGTTCAGAGGCCACGCCCCTTTTTACACCCCTCTGTAATGCAGCTCTGTGGCACTTACTGGAGGTACCTGGTGAGCTACTTGGACCTTAGAGTTTGCAATGACAGGGCGGGAGCCGCGAGGCTCCCACCCTGTCATTGCAAACAGCAGTGTCCCGGGGCTGGGCACCCCGGGACACTGCAGCAGCCGGCCCTGGGGAGTGGCGGTCCCCAGGGCCATCACTAGCTCCAGGAGGGGGGCAGCGCGGCCCCCTTCCGCTTAATGCAAAGACCCAGGGGTGGTGGTCCCCGGGGCTCGAGGGTCCGTAATGGACCCCCCAATTTGACTAATTAGTGCCCCGGGGAAGTGGTGGTCCCTGGGGCGAGTGGGGGAGCTCGAGCCCCCCAAACAGGTTTTTTTTTTTTTTTAAAGCCCCGGGGGGTGGCGGCCCCCGGGCCTGCGGGGTCCGTGTGCCCCGCAATCAATTAATGAAAGCCCCGGGGGGTGGTGGTCCCCAGGGTGTGGGGGGCCTTAGAGGCCCCCCCACACACTTAAAAATTTGCCCCTGGGCTGGCGGTCCCACTGGCTGCGGGGGGCTGCATGCCCTCGGGACCGCCCTTCGGCCGAAATTCGCGCTGGGTGCGCGAATCTTGACGCTTCTGTTTTAAAAGGAAATGCTTTTTTTGGCCCTGGGGGTCGTTCTGGGACCCCCTGAGCAGGCCTAGGGGGTCAGGGTGTTTCTACCCTGCCCCTTTTTCTTGTTTTTCATGTTTCTTTTTCTGTTTTCTTATGCCTTGGTTCTACGGAGGCACAAGATGGCTGCCAACACTTCCTGGTTTGGAGTGTTGACAGCCAATTAGCATGAAGCTCGTGATCGGGAGGGTGCGCGGATCCTCCGCGGCCATAGATATCACTATCTTTATTTCTTAATTTCTCAAGATCTACAGAACGGATTTACACCATTTTTTAAGAGGTCGTGTTCTGAGCCAAGCAGTACCTTTGTGCCAAATTTGGTGTAATTCCGTTCAGCAGTTTTTGCTATAACCGTGTATAAAGTTTCCTATGAGAAATTGATTTTTTTACCTCTATTTTTTGAATTTCTCAGGAACTATTGAACGGATTTACACCATTTGAAAAAAAGGTCTCTTTCTGAAACAAGGGCTACCTTTTTGCAAAATTTGGTGAAATTCCGTTCAGCAGTTTGGGTGGTAGCTTGTTCCAAAATTTCCTATGGTAAATAACATTGAGAAAACGCATTTTGGGACTCCCATTTTTCTCTGCCCCTGCTTGACAAATCACTCCGAAACTTTCAGGATAGGAGCTGACTAGAGTGACCCACCACGTTTGAAAATTTCACGAAGATTCGTCATTCAGCGCCAAAGTTATTGGGAAAAGAATGTTACGATTTTCCTATGGTAACTAGGTCCTAACTATAACTATCTACCGGCGACCGCCAGTAGGCAATATATATATATATCCTGGTCGATACACCAGTGCTTGAATTGCCAGGGTCATCTAATTTGAAATTGTTGGAGTATACCCACTTGGGTTTGATTTCCAATAGTATACATTGGATGTGCGCTGTGTATATATAGGAAAGCATCATTATTCAATTTGGTTATAAACAACTTTATTGCTTTCTGTTATTAGTGCACGCAACTAAAATACAACATGCATATAAACACAAAAATATGTTGTCTTAAAACAATGTTGTTTTAAATATTAATTACTTGCCAGGTCTGTGGAAATGATTTTACCATATAATTATTATTTCTTATCAAATGAAATTTGCGCTTTAGCATTTTAAAATTGTTTGACGCAGATGTTTTTGATTCTATTGCCCTATTTTGTCCATGTTCCAATGTATATATAACCTCTCTATGTCTATTGATGCAGTGTTTGAATTAGCCAATTGTGTCATTCTATCAATTAGCATTGTGCACTTTAAAAAGCGGGATCACAACTCCCATGGCGTTATGTGATCAAGGCCTCTGGGGAGGCTGAAACGCGTCATGCAGGCGGTGCTGTGAATTTAATAAAGAAAATCTACTCACTCGCTATCAGGGTCGGTTTCCGTTTGTTCCCGCTCTCCTCTTGGATTGTTGGCGTGCAGGTGAGTTCCAGGCGGAATCCTGTCATATATCTATATATGTATATATATATATCTATATATATATTCACTTAAAAAACCATAGGTTTCACACATGTTATAGTTAGGTGGATATTTCACTCGTAAAAAAACAATGAAATTCCCCCGTTATAGTTAGTTCAGATAACTATAACTCGCGCGCCCGCAATCGACTGCTCATGACGTCACATATTACATCACTCATGACATGGTCAGTGGCATCACTCATGACATCACTGATGACATCATCCTTGTGATAGAGTGGCGGTCGCACGAGTTATAGTTATCTGAACTAACTATAACGGGGGAATTTCATTGGTTTTTTACCATTGAAATATCCACCTAAATATAACATGTGTGAAACCTATGGTTTTTTCAGTGAATTTGTACGGTTGTTTAAATGCTAATTTATTTATGTATTATTATTTTTTTTATATATTTATTTTACAATAAACTACGTATTATTTTTTTTTTTTCACCATGCGCGTACGGTGCGCGCACCCCCTCGATTTAAAAAAAAGAAATAATTTTTTTGGGGGGGGGGGGTTTCACCCCCTCGATTTAAAAAAAAAAAAAAACTTTCTGCCTTCGGGGTCCTTCAGGGACCCCCTGACAAAGGCTAGGGGGTCAGGAACTCTCTACCCTGCCCCCATTTCACGTTCACCAGCTTCCTTTTTCACTCTCGCGCTGAAAACAAACAAAATGGCGGCCGACACTTTCCTGATTTCAACCGATTCGAACGTTGACTAACAAGTAACCACCAATCAGAATTACACTCGCGCACGTTAGGGTGCTCGCACGGTGCGCGCACGGTGCGCGCACCCTGCGCGCGTATAGATATTGATATGCTTTTAAATGCTATTTTCTCAGGAAATACTGAACAGATTTACACCAGACCTGCAAAAGGCACTTCCTTGACCTTATGGCTACCTCTCTGCCAAATTTCAAGTAATTCTGTTCAGCCGTTCGGGCTGTAGCTGTGTCTAAAGGTCCTACGGAAAAATGCATGGGGAAAACGCGTTTTGGGACCCCCCTTTTTTCTCGGCCCCCGCTTGATGAATCACTTGTGGAGAAGTGTGGCTCAATGATTAGAGCGGCAGACCCTGATGCAGAGATCTAGCCCGGGACCAGGGTTCAATTCCCCGCCTTGGCGGGTCTTGGGCTCAAAAATTCCACGGACCTGATAATTCTCGCCTCGGTGCCATTCCAATCATGGAGTCCCACTCTGCAACTCTGGGCAATAGCTTGCTTAATCTCCACAATGCTCCCCACAACGCTAAGGATGCCTGGCCTCCACCTTGGGGGTGCCCAGGAGTGGACGCCTCACAGGGAAAGCCAGGATGGGTTCCACAGCGGTATTCGTACAAGCGCCTTGAGACCCTTGCGGGTGAGTAGTGCGCTATACAAGTATCAATTTACAATTTTTACCCCGAGACTTTCAGGGTAGGAGCTGAACGGAGTGCCCCATTAGTTTTGAAAATTTCGCGAGGATTCGTCAACCGGCGCCAAAGTTATTCAAAATAGAATTTTGAGATGGAAACACGGTCCTAACTATAACTATCTACTGGCGACCGCCAGTAGATAATATATATATATATATATATATATATATATATATATATATATATATATATATATATATATATATTACCTACTGGCGATAGCCAGTAGGTAGTTATAGTTAGGACCACGTTTCCATAGGAAAACCTCAACATTCTATTTTGAATAACTTTGGCGCCGGTCGACGAATCCTCGCAAATTTCTCAAAATAGGTGGGGCGCTACGCTCCGCTCCTACCCTGAAAGTCTCGGGGGGATCCGTCAAGCGGGGGCTGAGATAAAAGGGGGGTCCCAAAACGCGTTTTTCCCATGCATTTTTCCATAGGACCTTTAGAACGAGCTACAGCCCGAACGGCTGAACAGAATTACTCAAAATTTGGCAGAGAGGTAGTCCCTAGGTCAAGGAAGTGCCTTTTGTAGGTTTAGTGTAAATCTGTTCAGTAGATTCTGAGAAAATAGCCTTTAAATCAATATATATATCTGAGCCAGCTTACGGTACGCTTACCGTACGCTTACGGTAAGCGTACGGTGGCGTGCGCGAGCGCGATTCTGATTGGCTCTTAGATCTTAGTAAACATTCGAATCGGCCGAAACCAGGAAGCGGCGGCCGCCATTTTGTCTCTCGCACTGAGAGTGATTTTTAAAATATCAAGCCCAAAAACATGTAAAGGGGCTGTTTTGACAACTCCCTCCCACATAGTCATGTTGAGGGAGTCCCCAAACATCCCCCAAGTGCAAAAACGGTTTTATTTTTTTTTCGGCAATTTCGCGGGGTACGCTTACCGTACGCTTACGGTAAGCGTACGGTAAAAAAATAAAAATAAAAAAAACACTATCCACACTTACCCCACCCCCTGTGCTTTTGGTGGCCGAAAGCCACCAAATGTACAGGGCTTTTGTTAAGGGCAAAAAACACTATCCACACTTACCCCACCCCCTGTGCTTTTGGTGGCCGAAGGCCACCAAATGTACAGGGCTTATTATAAGGGAAAAAAACTTAGCATTTAAAAAACCGTACTAATTCACTGAAAAAACCATAGGTTTCACACACGTTATAGTTAGGAATTAGCATTTAAAAAACCTTGCAAATTCACTGAAAAAACCATAGGTTTCACACATGTTATAGTTAGCGGAAATTTTACTGATAAAAAACCAGTGAAATTCCCCCGTTATAGTTAGCGCAGGCAACTATAACTCACGCGACTGCAATCTTCTGCTGATGACATATGTGTCTTTATGAAAAAAAAATATTTGTAATATATGTATAGCTAAAAATGTATGGAAGAAGACATGGGCAAATAAGTGTCTAAATACAGTATTAGCATCAGCAGAGGATTGCGGTCGCGTGAGTTATAGTTGCCTGCGCTAACTATAACGGGGGAATTTCACTGGTTTTTTATCAGTAAAATTTCCGCTAACTATAACATGTGTGAAACCTATGGTTTTTTCAGTGAATATATATATATACATATATATATACTCTGCTCTAAATCTTCACTATAACTCACACGACCACAATCCTCTGCTGATGACGTCAGATATTACATCACTGTATTTAGACACTTATTTACCCATGTCTTCTTCCATTAATTCTTAGCTATACATATATTACAAATATTTTTTTTTCAGAAAGACACATATGTCATCAGTGATGTAATATCTGACGTCATCAGCAGAGGATTGCGGTCGCGTGAGTTATAGTTGCCTGCACTAACTATAACGGGGGAATTTCAATGGTTTTTCACGAGTGAAATGTCCAGCTAACTATAACATGTGTGAAACCTATGGTTTTTTAAGTGAATTTGCAAGGTTTTTTAGATGCTAATTCCTAACTATAACGTGTGTGAAACCTATGGTTTTTTCAGTGAATTTGTAAGTTTTTTTAAATGCTAAGTTATGTATTTTTTTTTTTTTAAGGTTTTTCACCGTGCGCGTACCGTATGCGCACGGTGCGCTTTGCGTACCGTATGCGCACGGTGCGCTTCGTGCACCATGCGCGCGCTGTGGGCGCACGGTGCGCTTCGCGCACCCACGTTACGCAGTTCACGGAATTTTTCCGTTTCTACCGTACGCGCACGCTACGCGTACTCCGCGAGTTTTCGCAAAAAAATTCAAGGAAATTTGGGCCCTTGGGGGTCCTTCTGGGACCCCCTGACAAAGGCTAGGGGGTCAGGAACTGTCCACCCTGCCCCCTTTTCACGTTCTCCACCTTTGTTTTTCACCCCCTCAGACTGCAAGAGACAAAATGGCGTCCGGCACTTCCTGGTTTCGACCGATTCGAATGTTTACTAAGATCTAACAACCAATCAGAATCGCGCTTGCGCACGGCAGCGTGCGCGTACGGTAAGTTTTACCGTACGCGCACGGTGCGCGCTTATAGATATATATATGCTTTTAAATGCTATTTTCTCAGGAAATACTGAACAGATTTACACCAGACCTGCAAAAGGCACATCCCTGACCTGAGGACCATCTCTCTGCCAAATTTAAAGTAATTCTGTTCAGCCGTTCGGGCTGTAGCTTGGACTAAAGGTCCTATGGAAAAATGCATGTGGAAAACGCATTTTGGGACCACCCCTTTTTCTCAGCCCCCGCTTGACAAATCCCCCCGAGACTTTCAGGGAAGGAGCGGAGCGGAGCACCCCACCTATTTTGAAAATTGCGCAAGGATTCGTCAATCGGCGCCAAAGTTATTCCAAATAGAATGTTGCGGATTTCCTATGGAAACAATAAATAATATATATATATATATATTCACTGAAAAAACCATAGGTTTCACACATGTTATAGTTAGCTGGACATTTCACTCGTGAAAAACCATTGAAATTCCCCCGTTATAGTTAGTGCAGGCAACTATAACTCACGCGACCGCAATCCTCTGCTGATGCTAATACTGTATTTAGACACTTATTTGCCCATGTCTTCTTCCATAAAATTTTAGCTATACATATATTACAAATATTTTTTTTTCATAAAGACACATATGTCATCAGCAGAGGATTGCGGTCGCGTGAGTTATAGTTGCCTGCACTAACTATAACGGGGGAATTTCAATGGTTTTTCACGAGTGAAATGTCCAGCTAACTATAACATGTGTGAAACCTATGGTTTTTTCAGTGAATTTGCAAGGTTTTTTAAATGCTAATTCCTAACTATAACGTGTGTGAAACCTATGGTTTTTTCAGTGAATTTGTACGGTTTTTTAAATGCTAAGTTACTTTACGCCGTTCGTGGCGTGCGCGCCCACTTCACGCAGTTCGTTCCGTGGGCGCACGGTGCACTTCGCGCACCGTGCGCGCACAGTGAGCACGCGGTGCGCTTCGCACACCGCGCGCCCACTTTACGCAGTTAGTGCCGTGCCCTTCGCGCACCGCTTGCCCACGTTACGCTGGATGGGCCATGTACGCACGATGCGCTTCACGCACCGTCCGCACACGGAGGACATATTATGCGCTTCGTTGTGAAAGGTTATCTATTAAATGATCTATTAATAGATATGCCATGCACATAACGTGCCCTACGGGCACCTTTGGCACACGGGGGGGGGGGAAATGTGGATATTTTTTTTTTTTTTTTTTTTGTGACCGTACACGTACGGTAAGCTCATTCGGCTTTTAAAAAAAAATATTGAATTTTTGGCCTTGGGGGTTCTTTTGGGACACCCTAACCAAGGCTAGGTGGTTAGGAGCTGTCTAGCCTGCCCCTTTTCATTTTATCCAACTTTGGTTTTCCTCCCCCCCTCAGAGTGCGAGAGAGAAAATGGCGGCCGACACTTCCTGGTTTCGACCGATTCGAATGTTTACTAAGATCTAACAGCCAATCAGAATCGCGCTCGCGCACGGCACCGTACGCGTACGGTAAGCTTACCGTAAGCGCACGGTAAGCGCACGAAGCGCTGCCACAGATATATATATTGATTTAAATGCTATTTTCTCAGGAACTACTGAACAGATTTACACCAGACCTACAAAAGGCACTTCCTTGACCTGTAGACTACCTCTCTGCCAAATTTCAAGTAACTCTATTCAGCCGTTCGGGCTGTAGCTGTGTCTAAAGGTCCTATGGAAAAATGCATGGGGAAAACGCGTTTTGGGACCCCCTTTTTTCTCAGCCCCTGCTTGACGAATCCCCCCGAGACTTTCAGGGTAGGAGCGGAGCGTAGCGCCCCATTAGTTTTGAAAATTTCGCGAGGATTCGTCGACCGGCGCCAAAGTTATTCCAAATAGAATGTTGCGGATTTCCTATGGAAACATGGTCCTAACTATAACTATCTACTGGTGACCGCCAGTAGATAATATATATATATATATATATATATATATATATATATATATATATATATGTATAATATATATATATATATATATATAAAACCTACTGGCAGTCGCCAGTAGGTAGTTATGGTTAGGACCTATTTTCCATAGGAAATCCGCAACATTCTATTTGGAATAACGTTGGCGTCAATTGATGAATCTTCGCGAAGTTTTCCAAACTTTTGGCCAGCTCTGGTCCGCTCCTATCCTGAAAATTTCACGGTGATTCATCAAGCGGGGGCCGAGAAAAAAGTGGGGTCCCAAAACGCCTTTTCCCCATGCATTTTCCCATAGGACCTGTTGACGCAGCTACAGCCCAAAGTGCTGAGCGGAATTAAACCAAATTTTGCCAAGAGGTAGTCCTCAGTTCAGACTCGTGCCTTTTGCTTAAATGGTGTAAATCCGTTCAGTAGTTCCTGAGAAAATCAAAAGTCAAATCACATATATATCTCGGCGGAGCCTAACCACACATCTCATTGTGAGATCTGATTGGCTGTCAGCACTTCATCCAAGAAGTGTTGGCAGCCATCTTGGGACCAATATACATGATAGCACATCATTAAAAAGCATTGCAGTTAATAGAAGGTTTTAAGACTTTAGTTACATTATAAATCATTTGTTGATGGTACCATACTCATTTTAGGAATTGTGGTGTGTTTTAAGGTAATTTTACCATGTGAAAAAGCCTTCTGCTGTGATATCATGAATCATGTTTGAGAGAAAACTATTTTCTCATGCTTTTCCCACAGAGGTTTGGAAGGTGATCTATAAGCTAAACTGAGAGCATATTTTCTGTAAATTCACATTATCTTTCTCAGTCATGAGAGAATGAAGTCTGACATTCTCAGTAAAACATGTACATCCAACAAGGGCAGAGACTGTCAAGTGATTCCTTTGTGTTCTGCTGCAGCTTCCCAGAGTGTTCTAAAGAACAACTAGAGCGCTAACAGTCCTACTTATGACAAACCTATGGCACACCTGAAGCCATCTTGGTTGGAATAAAGTGGTAACTCTAAAAACATTTAATTTAAAAAGGAACAAAATGAGGGGATTTATTTTGCCATAGAAAGTATGATTAGTGTTGCAGAAAGAAAAATTAGGGCACATTTTGAGTGACTTCTCAAATCCTCTTCTATTTCATTAAACAATTCTGACATGCAGACTGAAACATGCACTTTCAATACCAGCAGCAAACTTCCCTGGTGAGCAGTAGCTTTACTACAGTGATCTAATAAGCAACTAGAGTGCTAACATTCTGAATTTATGGCAAATGTGTGACACATCTGAATGCCTTCTTGATGGAATTAAAGTAAAAAACTGAAAGTATTTCCTACTGAGGAGACTGTAGTAAATGAGGAAATTAGGAAACATCATAACAAATAAATCTCCCAAAATGGCCACCAGAGACAAAAGAGCCCAAATGTAGCCCAAATATCACCCAGATGTAGCCCAAGTATAGCCCAATGACAGAATGTCCCAGAGTGTTCTAACGAACAACTAGAGCACTAACAGTCTTACTTATGACAAAAGTATGGAACACCTGAAGCCATCTTGATTGGAATAAAGTGGTAACACTTAAAACATTTAATTTACAAAGAAACAAAATGAGGGGGTTCATTTTGCCATAGAAATGATGATTAGTGCTGCAGAAAGAAAAATTAGGGCACCTTTTGACTTCTCAAATCCTCTTCTATTTCATAAAAACATTCTGACATGCAGACTGTAACATGCACTTTGAATACCAGCAGCAGACTTCCCTTGTGAGAAGTAGCTTTGCTACATTGATCTAATGAGCAACTAGAGTGCTAACATTCAGAATTTATGGCAAATGTGTGACACATCTGAATGCCTTCTTGATGGAACCAAAGTAAGAAACTGAAAGTATTTCCTACTGAGGAGACTGCAGTAAATGAGGAAATTAGGAAACTTCATAACAAATAAATCTCCCAAGATGGCCACCAGAGACAAAAGAGCCCAAATGTAGCCCAAATGTAGCCCAAGTATAGCCCAATGACAGAATGTCCCAGTATGTTCTAACGAACAACTAGAGCGCTAACAGTCTTACTTATGACAAAAGTATGGCACACCTGAAGCCATCTTGATTGGAATAAAGTGGTAACACTTAAAACATTTAATTTACAAAGGAACAAAATGAGGGGGTTCATTTTGCCATAGAAATTATGATTAGTTCTGCAGAAAGAAAAATTAGGGCACATTTTGACTTCTCAAATCCTCTTATATTTCATAAACAAATTCTGACATGCAGACTGAAACATGCACTTTGAATACCAGCAGCAGACTTCCCTGGTGAGCAGTAGTTTTACTACAGTGATCTAATGAGCAACTAGAGTGCTAACATTCAGAATTTATGGCAAATGTGTGACACATCTGAATGCCTTCTTGATGGAACCAAAATAAAAAAACAGAAAGTATTCCCACTGAGGAGACTGCAGTAAATGAGGAAATTAGGAAACTTCATAACAAATAAATCTCCCAAGATGGCCACCAGAGACAAAAGAGCCCAAATGTAGCCCAAATATCACCCAGATGTGGCCCACATGTAGCCCAATGACAGAAGTGTGCAAAACACTTATTTTTGTATGTATTTGCAGTTTTATATAGTGCAGACTTGTCAGGTATTGGAGTGCTTTACATGAGCATTGGTTACATCACACAAGATCAAATTCATTTTGGTTGCAGACATGGGGAGATTAAGTGATTTGACCAGAATCACAGAATGTTGTGCTGAAGCAGAAACTCCAACCTGGTTCCCCAGTTGCAAAGTCTGCAGCTCTGGAAGTAACACCACATCCTCTCCCCTAGGTGCAACATTTAATCAAGTGGTCAACTGGATAAAAAAGCATAAAGATTACAAATAATTTAAAAGTTCTTTGTCGCTATTTGAAAACTCAGAAAATATGTCCTCATTTTAGTTTTTTAGAGTACTAACCATAATTTTGATGCAAATAAGACCCTCTCATATATGTAATTTCTAAAGGAAATACTCTAGGTGTTACAGTTTTGATTACATCAAGATGACGTCAGGCGTTCCACACTTTTGTAATAAATATAGAATGTTAGCAATCTAGTTGTTCATTGGGATACTGTTGAGAGGCAGAGGCCAGGGGCACGGACTCTGAAAATTGAAGGCAGGTAGGAGAGTGCAGATGCAACAATTTGACCACACTGGGCGGGCAGGATGGGCAGTGGCAGCACAACAGACTATGGAGGGCAGAGGAAAGGGGGGCAGGGGCAACAAACCAACAATACAGGACTGGCAAAAGAGGCTGTGGCAATATAATAGACCATTGTGGGCAGAAGGAAGAGGCAGTGGTAGTACAACCATACATGCCAACAGACCCGTTTCAGCCAGGAAACGTCCAATGTTTTTAAGCTCAAATGGGCTTTATTTGATCTGTCTCGTATCTACAATCTCCTCTTTTTCAATGTAACTCAAAGGGAAAAATCAATACCCCAGTTTTTTTTCTAAATCTCCCTCTTAACAAATTCAAAATGTTCACAGGTATGGTACATTGGATCATGGTAGGCAGGAGGAATTGTGGTAGGGACATGGACTCGGATAACAGAGGACAGGAGGGACATGGAGAGGTGCACCAAACTGACGCTACAGTGCAGGCATCAGGGTTTGCAGCAGCACAATACACCACACAGTGCATGCGGGACGGGAGTGCAGCACAACAATCCATAGAAAGCAATAGGGAGGGGACAGGACCATGCACATGGACAACAGAGAACAGAGGGGAAAGAGGCAATGGTAGCTAGCTGACCATAATGGACAGGCAGGAGAGAAAGCTGCAGTATAACAGACCATAAAGGGCAGGAGGGACGGATCAGGGGCATTACAATGGAACAGACAAGCCAGGAGGGAGGGAATAGGGGTCTGCACATGGAAACAGAGGGCTGGGGGCAAGGGGGCAGGGCAGGAGCAGCAAGATGACCATGGAGTTCAGGCAGGATGGGCCCTAGAAACAAGACACACCATGGAGAGCAACAATGAGACTATGATGGCATACACACAGACCATGGAGGGAAGGTGGGAGGGGGTCAGGGGCAGCTAGCTGATCACACAGGGAAGGTGGGAGGGGCCATGGCAGCACAGAAGACCATGCATGGCAAGCGGGAGGGTTAGTGGCAGCACAATGGCTATGATGGGCAAGAAGGAGGGTGCAGGGGCATGCACAAAGGACCATGGAGGATAGAAGGGAGGGTCAGGACCTGTGCACAGACAAGAGAGTTCAGGGTAAGGGGCCTCACAACAGATCGCGCGGGGCAGGCAGGAGGAGCAGTTGCAGCACAACAGACCAGGGAGGGCAGAAGGGTGTGGCAGTAAATTGGACCATGGCGGACAGGAGGAAGGGGATAGGGGCATGACATGTGGACAGGCAGGGTGGAGGTGGCAGGGACAGCTTACAGTCATCTCACAATGCTAGGCAGGTGGGAGGGGAGTGGCAGCTCAACAGAACACTCAGAGTAGATAGGAGTGGCAGGTCCATGGAACATGGTGGGCAAAAAGGATGGAGCAGGGGCATGCACAAAGACATCGGAGGGCAGGGGGAAGGAGAAGAGGGGCAGCAAGCTAAGCAGAGAGGCTAAGCAGGAGGTCAATGATGGGCCATAAAATTTGGCAATGGAGGGCAGGAGGAGTGGACTGGTCCATCATGCTAAATGGAGGGCAGTGGCAGCACATCCGACCATGCATGGCAGGAGGGAGGAGGCTAGTCCATGGATTCAGACAACAGAGGATAGGGAGTAGGTGGATGGGGCAGCAAGCTAACTGTTCAGAGAAGGTGGGTATTAGGAACTTTATTGTTTTTAAAATGTGTGTCTGTGCGAACTACTTAAAATATGAACAAGTATGCAGCATAATCTCACTTTTATTCAGAAAGAAGAGGAAGTTTGTGACTGTGACTCCGGGCTCACTTGGCAGAAACACCCCCTGACCCTGCACCCCGCATCGCAAAATGTAATGCCTGTGAAAAGGGTAGGTGGACGCAGTGTTATATAGAACATAGTCCTGAGAGCACGATTGAAAATGAAAACTAGATATAGTATATGGTATAAACTATGCACCAAAAAGTGTGATATAAGATGAATCGGGGCATGAAACATAATATGCAATACATTGTGCGCAATGACAGATTCATTGGAGAGTGCCAGATAGCACAGGCACTAGCGCATGCTATGCGATATGTGCCTTGGAGTGTAATATGCACAGGGCAGTGTTGTGTAACCTAACTAGTCTCTAAAGTTGTAATATAAAATATGTTCCGGGGAGTGTAACGTTGCATATGCACTGTGACAAAGATATGGATCCCAGATTGTAATATGTATGGCATAGCGCTGTGCGTTATAACATGGGCATCGAGGAAGGCACGTTAGATGGGGCAATATAACCCGTGCGAAGGCAAGTGTGGCATGACATATTCACGGAGTGGTGTTACAGTGCACATGTGCTAGAGAGTGTCATAGCATATGCACTAGCTGGTGGAATACAACACAGAGGTGTGAGGCACTCGGCGGGCACTGGTGGGTGTAACACATCATTGGGCTCAGCCAGGAGCACGATGTGATTCTAAAGTGAGGTTCGACTTCTTTCCAGAGCGTAAAATAAAAAGTATTACACATCCGGCGGTGGATGTGCGTTTTATTAACCGTGAGGGGGGTTTCTTGCATAGTTTGTTCGAATTTTTGTCGAATCCCCTTTGAATGGCTTGGTGTGCGTGTATAATAAATGTGCCCGTCAATAGCTACCAATGTTTGTATAAATAAACGACAAGGGTGTCTACTTGGAGAGTACCCACCGGCGGGGGCGCCGGGATTAGGCACGGTAGGGCGTCAGACACGTCAGAGCTTTACTAGCGGTGTAAAAAAATTCCATGTGGATTCATTCTATGCATAGTCACCTTTTAATGAATATCACGCAAATCGTCATGGTGATAGGTACATACGGTTTGTCCAGCATGTCCTAGGTTTTTCTATAAATATATATTTTTTTTAAATAATAAAAAACAAAGGCTGGCCAGGGGGATGGGGTCCCCAGGGCCATAAGTGGCCTGAGGAGGGGGGGCAACACAGCCCCCTCCTAAAGAATAAAAAAAAAAAAGGCCATGACCCGGGGGTTGGGGTCCCCGGGGCCGATTAAGGCCTTGGGAGGGCCAAATTGATTTTTTTCAACAAAAAAAAATTAGGGTGCAGGCCCTGGGGGATGGGGTCCCCAGGGCCAGTAAATTAGAAAAAGAAGGGGGGCCACACAGCCCTCCTTCTTAAAAAAATTAAATAAATAAAAGACCGGCTTCGCGCCGGAGGCCACGCCCCCTCCTTGCAGCACTCTGCAAACGCACCCCCTGGCCAGTTGTAAGTTGGGGAATTAATTCCCCTTCAATACTGAGGGTCCCTGAGGGCCAACTAGCCCAACAGGTACCTCCAGTATGCACCAGGGAGCTGCGTTGCAGACAGGTGTTCTGAGGCCACGCCCCTTTTTACACCTCTACGCAACACAGCTCTGTGGCGCTTACTGGAGGTACCTAGTGGGCTAGTTTGACCCTAGGGAGCCTTAAGATTCAAGGGGACTTAATCTCTCAACTTAGAGCGGCCACAGGGCACGTTTACACAGTGGTGAAGAGAGGGGACGGGGCCTGAGGTGACGTGTGCAAATACGCCCTGTGGCGCGTTTTAAGTTGGGGAAATAATTCCCATTCAATCCTGAGGGACCCTGGGGGCCAACTAGCCCACCAGGTGCTTCCAGTAAGCGCCACTGCTCTGCGTTGCAGAGAGGTGGTGCAGGCCATGCCGCTTTTTACACCTCTCTGCAATGGCGCTTACTGGACGTACCTAGTGGGCTACTTTTGCCCCTAGGGATCCTCAGGATTCAAGGGGACTTAATCTCCCAACTTAAAAAATGGCCACAGGGCGTGTTTACACAGTGGGGAAGGGAGGGGATGGGGCCTGAGGTGACATGTGCAAACACGCCCTATGGCGCGTTTTAAGTTGGGAAAATAATTCCCCTTCAATCCTGAGGGCCCATGGGGGCTAACTAGGTGCTTCCAGTAAGCGCCACAGAGCTGCGTTGCAGAGAGGTGGTCCAGGCCGTGCCACTTTTTACACCTCTCTGCAACGCAGCTCTGTGGCGCTTACTGGAGGTACTTAGTGGGCTAGTTGGACCCTAGGGACCCTCAGGATTCAAATTAACTTAATCTCCCAACTAAAAACAGCCACAGGGCATGTTTACACAGTGGTGAAGGGAGGGGACGGGGCCTGAGTTAACGTATGCAAACAAGCCCGGTGGCGCGTTTTAAGTTGGGGAAATAATTCCCCTTCAATCCTGAGGGACCCTGGGAGCCAACTAGCCCACCAGGTGCTTCCAGTAAGCGCCACTGCGCTGCGTTGCAGAGAGGTGGTCTAGGCCATGCCCCTTTTTACATCTCTATGCAACGCAGCTCTGTGGCGCTTACTGGAGGTACCTAGTGGTCTAGTTGGACCCTAGGGACCCTCAGGATTCAAGGGGACTTAATCTCCCAACTTACGGCCACAGGGCGTGTTTACACAGTGGGGAAGTGAGGGGACGGGGCCTGAGGTGACGTGTGCAAACACGCCCTGTGGCACGTTTTAAGAGGTAGTTTAAATCCCCTGCCCTATTATATACTAGGGGCTTACAGAGGAGGTCATGCTGATCACAGGGGGACCCCAACGCATAGTGTTCCCTAGTGTATGTAGGTGTTTTCACTGTATTCTGAGTGTCTTTTAACATAGCACTGGCTCTAGGACTGGTTAGTCAGACTCAGTTACCACCAGTATCCGTCTGAAAAAGAAGAGGGTGCAGCATGATTTTGCAACAAGGCTTCTTTCTGCTCTTCTGTTTGTTCTTTCTGCACGTTATCCTTCTTCCTGCACTTTTCTTCGTCATTGAGGACTTCTGTTGCTTCTTTTTGCATTTCTTTTTTTTTTTCGGTGCGTTTTTTCTTCTTTCTTCACATGTCCTATCTCTGTAGGCATAGTTAGAAATTCGCATTTAAAAAACCTTTGAAATTCACTGAAAAAACCATAGGTGAATGAGTGGATGTGTATGTGGATATTAGAATTACTGAATAGGTTGTTGTAACTGATATTGGTATGTCCATTGTTTTGAAAATTTTAGTTTCTATTTTTGAATGTGTGTATCAAAGGTTATATTAGGGGGAGAGGAGGTCTGCCACTCCATCACAAGGATGATGTCATCAGTGATGTCATTTGAGATGTCATCAGTGATGTCATGAGTGATGTCACTGACCATGTCATGAGTGATGTAATATATGGCGCGCGAGTTATAGTTAGCTGAACTAACTATAACGGGGGAATTTCAATGGTTTTGTACGAGTGAAAAGTCCAGCTAACTATAACGCCCCTGAAATCTATGTTTTTTTCAGTGAATTTCTAAGGTTTTTTAAATGCTAATTCCTAACTATAACGTGCTTGAAACCTATGGTTTTTTCAGTGAATATATATATATATACACATTATAGTTTCTTTAGGGCACACATTATTGTTACTAGAGTTAACTATAACTGGAGAATTCAAGTGGTCATGTTGTGTTTAAAGTGTTACATTGTCACTGAAATTTTCACCTAACTATAACACTTTAGTTTTTTCACTGAATTTGTAGGGTTTATTAATGTGAAGTAATATTGTATTACAATGCATAAAGCCAAAGCCAGGCCCTGCATCCAACCCTTTGTGAGCAGCCATCTCCATGCACCACACAGCCTTCTGCATTCACAGTATGCAATGGTCTTGGCTGCACTCAGGTAGACTTATTGACTTTGCCAAAGTCACAACACTACAATATAACATGTGAGCCTATTATCCACTTTCACTGAAAATCACCAATATGTTTAATGTCGGGCAACAACAGGGCCAAGTCTTACTTCAACATACGGGGTGCACGAGGTGTCCTGCTTTGTCAAGGATTTCCAACCAGTTCTTCTTGTGGGTACAAGGCAAGATTTTGGATCTGAAAGCAATTTATATTCTGGGGAATCTTAATGTCAAGGTGGGCAAGTTGAGCAGGGAGATTTCCTTTTCTCATGAGTTCTGCCTGAGTAGCAACGTTTTGTCTGGTTCTGTCATAGATGGGGTCCTCCAGTTGCAGATTTGTTTGCATCAACACATAATTCTCAAAATCCCTATTCTGTTTCAGGGTAAAAAAGGAGGTGGCTTGGGCAGTGGATACCCTATCTTGCCCTTGACTGGAGTGGGTGCTTTATGCCTTCCCACCTTTCCCTCTACTGCTAAGGTTTTTGGTCAGGTTGAGGCAGGAGAAATCAGTAGTGTTCCTGATATCTTCAGCATAGCCCCGATCTGACTGGTAACATCTGATCATGACCATGAGGATATCAAGGGGTTTCTTCCATTGGTTCCATCTCCCCTAGCATTTCCCTGTTTCAGGCCAAGGACTATACAACTCCCAGGCTGACGTCTTTGTTGTTGAAAGGGCAGGGTAAAGGGTAAAGGAGTTCTCTGAGAGGGCTGCCTCCTCTATTCAGGCATCCAGGACAACTTCCACACTTTCCTCCTAATCAAGGCATTGAGACTCTTTTCAGATATATATCTCATTATGCAATTAACTATGGGGAAAACATAAGAAGAGGCAATGCTTCAATTACATCTGTTAATTCTATTATTCCGAGTATGTTTTCACTAAAGGTAATCAAACCCTACCCCCGACATTTTTCAACCAGGCCAGCTGTATTATGTGGAGCCTTAACTCGTCTAAAACCGGAGGTGGTAGGTTTGGGAGGGACTGTTGGACTTGGCTTTTTCTGCACTGCCATCCCCAAACTTTCTGCCTTCACTCATCCATTTTTTGGCAAAATTCATTTATTTAGCTTTCATACCCTGTGCACTTTACTACTGCTAACCAGTGTAAACATGGTACAATTGGTTTGGAACCAATTCTGCTATTTAATTTAAAGTGGTTCTACATGTTCCCATGGCTGGTAAATTAAATGCTAGTAGTGGACCTGCAGCACTGATTGTGATACCAACTGAAGTCGCCGTTCAAACATGCTTCAGGCCTGACACTGCAGCCTGTGTGTGCAGTTTAAACTGCCGTTTTGACCTGGACAACATTGTGTTACCTTAGTACATTTAATAAGTGATAACATTCAATTGGGAGCAGGTTGAAATATTGAGTTTGGTGTCTAAAGAATTGTAATTAAAAGCCCTTTTTAATACTGGAGTTGGAATTTAAATCACACATTTTTGAATGGCACGTTTAGAAAGCTGGCCTTTTCCTGCCTTAGCCATTTATTGCCTGCAGCCAGTCTCTGGGTCACACACCTCTCATTACTGGTAGAATGGGAGGGTGAAGCTGGGAACAGTCCTACTTACACTTGAATAGGCTTTGTCCTGCCTCCATGCAAAGGGCTGCATACCCCGTGGACTTAGTCTGGAGCCAGGGCAGGGAAAGCAGGCAGCCTGTGGAGTTAAAACTGAAACCCCTAGAAGCTTCGCCTACTCCAGAAGAATGCCCAGGTATAAATATTGGACCTCAGACACCAACTCTTCAGTACACTTCTGGACCTGTGGAAACTCTGCCAGGAAAGGTCTGCCACACTGCTGGGCTGCTGCTCCGAAAGACTGTTGCCCTTCTGTGTTGACCTGCTGCCCACTTGCCTGGATGAGAAGGACCAAACCTACATCTGTGAACCCAGGACCCTGAAGTGACTCCAAGTGCTGGTTGCCTGACCCCCTGACTAGAGCCTCAGGGACAGAAACCCAGTACCTGGACTCTGCCATCTGTGAGTCATACCCGGCCAAGTGGTGCCACTCCAGACATGGACCCTTGTAAGCGGGCCTGAAGGTGCTCTGACAGCCCACCTGTGGATCCTGCAGAACCGAAGCATCTCCACTGCTGTGTGGCACAATCTCAAACATTGCAAGCCCTTGTCAACGGGATTCTGAACAGCATTGCAGCTTCTCAGCTCCTCGGCACCGATGCATTATCTCAGCTGTACGACGCATCCTCAACGCGGGACCTTGCGTGACTTGCAACTCTCAGCAACCAGGATTTAAGGTACTCTTGTTTAATGGGCCTAACTGGGACCCTGTAGCAGGCCATGCTCCATTGCAGTCAGCCTAAACCTGTGACTTCGTCCCGGTCTTGCACGACTAGATAACTTTTGATGGAACTTGGTGAGCCTTGCAGCTATATTAGCTGAAATCTTTCAAATTGCACATCTCAAGTTCTACTGATTGGATTTTTGTTATTTTGGTCTTGTTGTATTGATTAAAATCTATCCTATTTTTCCAATCTAATGTTGGATCTAATTTGTGTTGTGTCTTAATTTTATCACTGTTTGAAGTGTTGCACAATCACTTTACACCTCTAAGCTGAGTCTGGCTGCCCTGCACCTAGCTAACAGGAGGTCGAGCACAAGTTAATTTGGGGTTTGTCTGTGACTTCACACTAACAAGGATTGTGGTTTCTGCTTGAGTAGGGTTTTACCTCCTGAACCAGCAACCCAATTTCTTACAGGGGCTCCCTATATTTTGCTTTTATGTTGTGTCTGTGAGGCACAGCCACCTCTTTATTTGATTAACCAATGTGAAAACATAATGCAATTACTGGACGGAATTGAACCAGCAGTACCACTTCATGTACTACAAAATGCAGTTTGTCAATAAGCCCCAATGTGTTTCACTGGTTCATTTCAGAGAACTGTGGATGCAGGTCATCATTGACAAATTAATATGGACACAATTTCTTCTATGTAATCACTGTTCACAACTTGATGATGCATAAATAAAATTACACTTTGAAGGAGATACTTTCACATGCTGTTAATCGTTATCTTTCATTGCAAAATAATTTCTCTGTGCAGCTATTAACTTTCTATGCTTTGCTCAGACTGATTCCAAGCTACAAGTCTCTTTCTGCATTCATTATTACGGTGGAATGTCTTTGTAAACAAACCATTTTTCATGTAAGAGTATATGTCTAGATAATTCGTGAGTGAGTAATTATTATAGATGTGATCTCCAGATTTCAGTAGAAAATATAGGCTTTGAAAGATACATAAAAAACTCATAATGTATAATCACCAGAATCAGTCTGAAGCCAGGGAAGATATTTCACCTGTTCCTTTGGGTCCTTTATAATCTTTCTTGATAAAGCTTCTGTGAGATCAACTGCGATGAACACAAAATTAAGTTCTTTAAATGTTCCTTTTGCTAAATTAGCTGTGCAATATTCATATTCATGCTGGAGTGAGTGCACATTTTTGTGCAGCCTTTGCAGATTTTATGTTCATTAGTAGTCCTAATTAAAACACAGTTTTACACAATATTAAATGAACAAAAGCAAGCATCATTAAGTGTGTTACATTTTACCATATTACAATGTGAAACAAAGCCATGGTGTAGTTAATATTAATTTGCTTGAGTTTTGAAATTGTTACGGTGAAGAATTATACATAATTACAACTTTATCTAGCATGTCATTGCTAATTTTATTCAGATTACATCTATTGTTATATTGATCTTGCTAGAAGATTTACCGGATCAGCAGCGTACACCTCCATACTAACAAATACTTTAAAACCTGTCTATTCTGAGAAACACAGTGAGCCTTATTTTCAAAGCTAAGCTTGCATGTGGATCAAATGTTTAGATCTGCACCTACAGTTGAGTGTACATTTTCTCTTATATGGAATGCACTATTTCCATGTGCAGATTTAGACGCAACGACACAAGCCTACAATGAATTAATGACTGAAAAGTTACTATGAGGAACTTCCACCTGTATGTCAATGTCTCTGCCAACAAGAGATCTGCCAACAGGAGAGAGATCTCACTAGAGGAAGTAGTAGTGAATTTTAAGAACATTTATTTTAAATTAAAAATACTAAAAATATTTAATTTTATTCAAACAATATTTAAAGACATTTCCATAACTGCTATTCACTCATGATTACCACAGTAACAAGGGAAATCATACCTGCATTAAACTTAACAAATTAATTTTCTTTTTATTATGATGTCTGTCAGAGGAGCGTCCGGCTGACGCCGTAATGGAATGGAATCCGCCCGAATATTAGTCGGCAATTCCACCCGCGGTATTAGGATGCGACTGTCCTATGGGCAGACAGAAACACCCATTTTTCTATTGCAGCTTGTGCGGTGGCCAGACAAGGGCTGCAGCATAAGCTCCAATAGAACGATGGATATTTTCAAACCTCCCTGCACCATGTGGCAGGCACCATGCGGTGCCTGCCACATGGTGCAGTGATCCAGTCCCTATAGCAGAGGGCCAGGGGTCCTCTGCTATAGGCACTGTGTGCGACTGTCCTATGGGACTGTGTGTGACTGTCCTATGGGCAGACAGAAACACCGCATGGTGCCTGCCACATGGTGCAGTGATCCAGTCCCTATAGCAGAGGGCCAGGGGCCTGCTACGGACCACCAAAGTCACTTCTGCCTCCCTTTTCATGGCAGTCGGACAGCCATGAAAGGGCAAGTGGAAAGTGACATAGTAATCCCTATGTTGCTATTTTGGGATTTCGAAATTCCGCTCGCTGCCCCATCGATTCCCTCCGGGATTCCCTCTGACCACCAGTATCATAATACGGCAGTTAGATTGAAACCTATGATGTCAGGTAGAAAGCCTCTGATGAGCTGTTAGATGGCTTTCTGGACTGCCATAAAAGGGCAAGCGGAAAGTGACATTGTAATCCGATGGCGGAGCTGAGGCTGGCTCTGCGGCGTTTTGGGATTACAATTATATCCCCTACCCCGACGATTCCCTGCGGGGTTCACTCTGACCGGCAGTGTCATAATACAGCAGTCAGATTGAAACATATGATGTCAGGTGGAAAGCCTCTCACGAGCTGTCAGATGGCTTTCTGCCCTACATCATAATGAGGTCCTTAGTGTAAAGGCACCTTTAAAAAGTTGTAGCTTTGCAGCATACTTCTTTGCTCACAGTTTCACTTCATACAGCTTGTTTAAACAATGTTTTTATTGTTGCATATATTCCATCTCTTAGATAATTCTCATCATTCTTTGCATTCCAAAGTGAAAACATCTTGATCAATTCAATTGTGAAATGCAAGGGTCCTATAGACACCGAGAGTGCTTTTATTGGCATTACGTTTCAGAGTCTCTTGATATCTCTAGATAAAGCGTTTATAATTATCAATGACTTTCCAAATCCATTTCCTGATATCGAAATATTGCTACTTACTCATACACTGTGTGACAATCTTCATACCTACTTGTTACTTTCCACAAACCTCCATCTATGTGGAAGAAGAAGTGCAAAACAATCCCTCACTTTCCCAGAGTCATAAAGGTTGAAAATTCAGGTCTTGAGCATCACCTGAAGATGTTCAGGGATGGGGCGTGTCAGCCGTTGAGCGGGAGCTCGTTCCAGGTCTTGGCTGCAATGTAGGAGAAGGTTCTTCCACCTGTTCTGGCTCTGTGGATGCACATGGTTTAGCGAGGTCAGCGGATCGGAGGTTTCTTTTGGGTACGTGGAAGGAGATTTTCCATTTCTAACATATTTAAATCTCCACTAACAAGTTTAAGGAGTACCGCAGTAATGCCTACAAATGATCAAATCTCCCTAAACTGCTGCAAAAGTACATGGAAAATTTTAGGTACATCTATTCGCCTAGTAACACTTTAATAAAGTGGCAACAGGTAGGGGACAATAATAAAACCTACCATTTCCCTAGATCTAAGGCCCTAACCCAGAATGGTGTGACACTCAGAACTCAGACACTGAACACTGACAAATTGTTCTGAATATAACATAGCTGCCTTTTGTATTTAATAAATACAGCCATTGGTCAATCACATACTGCTTATCATGCTGTGTACTGTGGACTTACCGAGGTATAAAGTGGCACAAAATAAAACTAAGGGCCTAATTATGAGCTTGGCAGTCGGGAGTGGGCCGCCATGGCAGCGCGCCGCTCTAGGAGCACCAAACGCGTAGTGAGACAGCCTGCCAGATTAGGAGTTTTCTCCTGGTCTGGCGGGCAGCCCTTTGGCATTCCCACATCAGTGCCTATTAAAAAGGCCACACAATGGGAATGGCAAAGCCCGTTCCTGCACGGCATGGACTATAAAGTCCATGCCATGCAGGAAAGGGGGCGCATGCAGACAGAGGCACTCCATGTTCCCCCCTGTATGCATCCCATGGCCCTGAGGCAACAGGGCAGTCATGTAGGGCACCCTAAATTTCCTCACCACTGCATATTTAATGGCGGCCTCACTGCCATTGAAAGTGAGGTGTTGAGGAAACTCCTAATATGCTCAGCAGTGCTGCAGCAGCCCCTCCGAACATAGTCGGGCCACTGATCACCACGCCACAGCTGTGGGATCCATGATCCCCTGCAGTTGCAGTGGCCCTGTGACGGTCCCATCACTGTATTAATAATATGACAGTCTGTTCAGGGACTGCCACCATGGCTTCGGCTGTCCGCCAAACTCATAATCAGGCCCTTAGTATTTTTAAAAATTGTAAACACTACTTACATTATCAAATATCAACATTTACATCATATAATCTATTTTCCTGCCACATTACCACCATTACACTGTATGCTATTACATTCCACATCACTCTATTATATGGCACTCTAGTGCACAGCAATACAGCGTACACCCTGTGACTCTATGCTACTCCACTGGGTGCTATTTTACTATGAAACTCTACTCTATGACACTCCACTTTACACTATTCTACGTTATGCCACTCCACGTATGTCACTTCAGTGTACACTTCTGCACTGTATACTATTCCTCTATATGCCACTGTACTTTACGCCACTCTACTGTAAGCCACTACACTATATGCCACTCCACTCTACAACAGTCGACTGTACTCTATTACACTGCACATCACTTCATGTTATGACACTACACTACACTCCAATCCACACTACCATACATCACTCCACACTTTTCCTCTGTATGGCATTTTACTCTATGTTATGCACTACTTGCCATTCCATTCTATGCCACTACACTGTACGTCAGTAACGCTTAATGTTGCTCCAGTCTACACACCTCCACTGCACACTGCTTCACTGTATGGCACTCCACTCCATGCCACTCCACTCTACACCACTGCACTCTATGCTAATCCACTGTATACCATTCCACTCTACAACACTCTACTCTGCGTCACTCCACAGTACACTATTACACTGTACGCCACTACTGTCTACTCCACTACACTATACCCTTCTCCACCCTATAACACTCCATTCTACAACACTCCACTGCACTGTACACCACTCCAGTCTACACTATTCAAGTGTACACCACTACACTGTACCTCATTCCACTCTATACTACGCTACCTCACTGTACAACACTCCGCTCTACGCTATTATACTGTATACTTCTTGACTTCACACCACTCCACTCTACCCCACTCAAGTGTATGCTATTCCCCTGGATTGCTACTCAGTATATGACACTCCAAACTATGCTATACCAGTGTACGCCATCACACTGTACCTCCCTCCATTCTACCTCAGCCCACTCTAAAGCACTTCACTGTATGCCATTCAACTCTATGCCACTCCACTGTACGCTACTCTACTCCATGCTATTACACTGTACACCAGTCCACTCTATTCTACTCCATTCTAGGATCGGTTTGTTGCAAGGAGTGGTCCACCTCTTGATCTAACCAAGCCTACAAGCCATAATGGCAAAGGTCTAGGACTAGAGAGTGAGCTCAGAAGGACCAGGAAGAGACCTTGAGTTAAGAGCGCGTGAAAACCGCTCTTCATGAGACCCCCCGCCGGCCGACAATGCAGGCCGAGCAAATCCACAGCACTCCCTCGCCGCCAGCTGAAAATGCCAGCCGACAACCAACAATGAGCCAGCCTCCACACGAGCAGCCGCTCACCAACGGAGGTTGGCTTAAGGACGAAGAACGAGTGGTGCAAGGCACCCTTACGAGTCTAGGCAAACAAGGACGGGAACCTTTGCTGGAGCACCACCATGACCGAAGAATTTCCGACGGTGTCTCGGGAATCTGTTTACTGTTTATGCCGTCCTCTCACGATGTCGGACGTGATGCACGAGGAATCCTGGGTAGTGTAGTCTAGTGCAAAGAGGCGGACTACCGGTGAAGTGTTCCGCTTCTGGGGACGTGCGCTCGCAAGGAGAGTGCTCATGACAGACCCGGTTGAGTCAGCAGGAAAACCAGGTCCTGATTGTGGAGGTGACAGAAAAACAACAACAACTTTTTGTGTGCTCCACAGTGTCATTGGGAACAAAAAATTCAATATGGCAGTCCATCGCAGCCAAGGTGAATGCTGTTGGAGAGGCGAGGAGGACAGTGAACGACTGCAAGAAGCGCTGGTATGAGGCTAAGTCCAAGACCAAGCAGAAACTTACAGCTAATCTGAAAGCAGCAATGCATACTGTAGGTGGGAGTCCAGCACCACAGGAGGAACTGGATGTGTTGGAGGAACAGGTGTCCCAAGTCATCAGCGTGGAGACGGTGGTTTGAGTTCCGGGACAGGATACTGCTCAACATGACCAGACACAACAGCAACAGGGTGAGTAACAACCAGGGACTGGGGGGACAGGGGTGGATCGGAACAATGGCACTCATGCACAATTAAATATATTGCTGTGCACACCCACAATGACTGCAGATCATGTCCCAAATACCCTTGTTCCTGGTGGCATAGACACATATTACCCTACTCAACCAATACATTGCAAGACACATATTGGTGGGCCAACAGACCTTGATATGTTCACAGAAAAGTCATTCAAATCTAGTCCAATTATCATATCAGACCACAAAATAAGGGTTCCTGTCTCCTGAGGCGAAAAGCCGGGAGTTGCTGCATTTGCTTTTAAACTTGTGTTTTAAAACTGTGTATTTCAAACTTTTGCACTCTAGCACTTTAGGGCGACGTGCAGCGGACCTAGCGCTGTCACGTGACACCCTCTACCGGCTCCCATCGCCGCTGGCCACGCCCACTTCTTGGCCACGCCCCCTTCCCGCCCCAACGGTCTACTATTTAAATGTGCATCCCCAGAACGCGCAGCGGACGTGCGCAGCGGGCGCGCCTAAGGCAAGCCCGTCTGCGCCCGTCCGCGACTGTCCGGGGCGAGGGGCACGCCACTCTGCCCCGCTTACCACCTATACCCCGGACCAACTACGCAGTCTCCAGGGACCCTGGCCTATCACAGTCTCTACTTGTTCTCGCATTTCCTCCCTTGGTCTCTCCCCCGCCGCTCCCCCTCACATCCCCCTTCCTACATTCGGCCCCTCTCTCTCGCCTTGTAGCATTGTTCCTCCTGCAACCCCTAAAGCCCTCACGGTGTTTTATCTCAACACCCGGTCTGCAGTCGCCCATGCGCATGAACTTTCGGTCCTGCTGGATCTTCATGCCCCGGATCTTCTTTTCCTAACGGAGACCTGGTTCTGCGATGACTCCCTCCCCGCCCTATTATCCACCTTACCGGCCACTTACTATGCCCTTAGGGCTGACCGCCCTACTGGCAGAGCAGGGGGTGGTGTAGCGGTCATCGCACGTGCCGATCTTCCCTTTCAAATTCTATCCCTGCCTGATATCGCGACCACCGAATATCTGGTGATTCGCACCACTTCCACCTCTCCCCCTCTGACCTGTTTTCTCACTTACCGTCCTCCTCAAACCCCGCTACAGTTTCTCCCTGACTTCTTGGATGTTTTGGCCACTATTACAGTCAACAATTCCTCCATTCTGCTTCTTGGCGACTTCAATTTCTGGCCCTCTGACCCTGCTGAATGTCCGTCCTCTAAGGAATTTTCCGATACCCTCCAATCCCTCAACTTCACATCCTATGTTTACTCCCCCACCCACATCAAAGGTCATACGCTTGACCAGATCTGGTCCCTGAACTGCCCTGTGGAATCTCTCTCCATCTCGCCCTGCTCCTGGTCTGACCACCACCTGATTTCATTCTCCCTTCCTATTCACCCACCAGCTCAGCCCCCCCGCCCTAAAAACACCTGGGTCCGATCATGGGGCCGAGTCAATCCGGAAAATCTCTCCTCCCTTCTTACCTCCTCCCTCCCTTCCCTGCAGAGCCTTTCCACTCTCTCCCAGGTTAAGGCCATAGACCAGTGGCTCTCCTTTGGCCGCGATTCTGTCGCCCCGCTCAAGCGCATCTCCTCCAAGCGTGAGAAGGACGCCAATCGGTGGTTCAATGAAGAGCTTAAGGCCACCAAACTAAAAGCACTCCGCGCGGAGCGGGCATGGAGGAGAAACTATTGCCCCACTCTAAAACTGGAGTATACCACCATCCTTACCCAGTATAAAAAAGACATCCTGGAGGCCAAAACATCATATTTTTCCTCCAAAATCCTAGCCGCGGAAAACCAGTCTAAGGAGATATTCACGATCGTCCACAACCTGGCGTTCTCGGACAGAACCACTCTTAAGCCTGCCCCGTCCGAAGAACTCTGCCACTCCCTCAATAACTACTTTATTCATAAAATCGCTACCATTAAGGCCAACATCCCTCCCCCTTCTCCCTCCTTTGTTGACCCCCAATGTCCCCCTCCCAAGTGTGACCTCACCACCCTTCCCCCCATCACTAGGGAATATCTGACCTCCCTAGTTCCCCTGGTCAAATCTGGTTCTCCGCTTGACCCCTGTCCTGCCCACATTCTCCGCCATATCTTTGTTACCTGCCCAGACCCCCCCCTTCATCTCATCAACAGCTCTCTTGCTCAAGGTGTAGTTCCAAACCCCTTGAAGTCCGCGGTTATTGTGCCTATTCTGAAAAAACCTGGGGCAGACCCTTCTGCCCCTGCCAATTTCCGCCCCATCTCCCTCTTGCCATTTTTGGCTAAGGTGCTCGAGCGCCATGTCACCTGCGCTCTGAGCTCCTTTGTGGAGATGCATGGAGCTCTTGCCCCCCGCCAGGCTGGCTTCCGCCCCGCACACTCCACGGAGTCCGTTGTCAACTCGGTCCTGGACAACCTCAGGGAGGGTATGGATACCAATCAGCGCCAGGCCCTAGTGCTCCTCGATCTCTCAGCCGCCTTTGATACGGTGGATCACACCATCTTGCTATCCCGTGTCAAGGCGGCGGGGATCGGGGGGACCGCTCTGGTCTGGCTCTCCTCCTTCCTGAGGGACCGCAACCAGGCTGTCCGCCTGGGTGACTTCACAGCGGACGCCCGGAAAGTTCAGTGCGGGGTTCCACAAGGCTCTTCCCTTTCCCCCCTTTTGTTCAATCTGTATGTCGCCCCTCTTATCTTTTCCCTCCAACAGATGGAGGTCGCCGTATTCAATTATGCGGATGACCTCCAGCTTGTTTTCAATCTATCCTCTTCCCCCTCTTCTGTTCTAAACTTTCAATCTGTCATGCTCCATATCAGGGACTGGATGAACCACAATCACCTCAAACTCAATCCCGACAAGACCGAGCTGGTATTGACGGGTGGTTCATCCAGCCCCTGGTCTCCTCTTTTCTGGCCCCCCTCCCTTGGCCCCTCTCCTGTACCCTCTTCCTCTGTCAAAACACTAGGCATAAAAATCAATTCTCAACTCACCCTTCACTCCCAGGTTAGCTCTGTGGTATCTTCTTCTTTCCTTTCACTGCGCACTATACGCAGGGTGTCCCGTTTCTTCACTTTCCCCGCCCTTAAGCTCATCATCCTGGCCATGGTGGTGTCCCGCCTGGATTACGGCAACGCCCTATATGCCGGCATCCCCGCATATAGCCTGCGACGCCTACAGCAGATACAAACCCAGGCGGCCCGCCTGGCCTTCAAACTCCCTAAATTTCACCACTCTACCCCTCTTCTGAAATCTTTACATTGGCTCCCGGTGCGAGCTAGGGTCCAATTCAAGCTCGCTTCCATCACCTTCTTGGCCCGACTTGGCCTGACACCGGCGTTAATCTCTTCCGAGATCATTCTATACGTTCCCACCAGGGAACTACGCTCGTCCTCCCAGTCCCTCCTCTCCATCCCACGCTACCGGAGGAAGAAGTGGGGAGGTTCAAAATTTGCCACCCTTGCCCCGACCCTCTGGAACTCCTTTTCCCTTGAACTTCGCTCTATCACCCTGTACCCGCAATTCCATAAACACCTCAAGACCTTCCTGTTCATGAAGTCCTTTGAATATTATGCCAGCAGCTTCCCCAGTCTTCTAGCCCAGGACCTTGTTAACTATAGCGCCAAGAAACCGCTGGTAGACGTGCGCTCTACAAGTAATTTTAAACTCAAACTCAAGAGCAACAGGCCACATTGATTGGAGATGCGGCAGAGTGTCAAAATGGCCCCCTTGCCTCAACACCACGCATATGCATGTTCCCATATGTCTGAGTTGTGTGCAAGAATGTGCATGTGCATCAAGGGGGACACTACTGCAGATATACAAACTTGCACACAACTCAGACACACGTGCACAGTGGTGCATGTGTGCTGACATTGGTGGTGGCATGCCCACTCATGCACATGATCAGTCACATACACAGTGCATCCTCATTTTGGTGTCAGAGATATGTGGCACTGTGTAGAAGATTTGTATATGCATGGTGTTGAGGCAAGGGGGCCATGTAGACATCCTGCTGCATCTCCAGTCAATGTGCCCGCTTGCTTGTGCATGAGATGCAGTCCCGTGTATACCAAGTGAGAAAGCATCTAGTGAGTCTGCATACCATAAACTCATGCATTGTCACAACATAGTGATCATGTAGCCTACTGGCTAAAAGATGCATATCCCACAATGCACACAAACAGCAGACTTGACTCAAAATGTGATGTGATACAATGAGCATGGGAGATATGCCCACAACACCACAGTGCATGGACAATGCATATCAGGAATGTGTCACCCAAATATGTACTACATGACTTATCTGTGTGCCATACTCACAGACCCACAATGTCCCTGTTACAAAGTATGACAACCTATGTATGACAATAAGGAAGGATAGCAAAGTAGCACCAAATAATGACAAGTAGCTAAATGGCACCCTCACCCCTTAGGTCAAATAGCACTACTCCACTCTCAAGTGTACACATCTGCCATACATAAAACAGCATTCCACATCAGTCATGGTGTGTTTTGCTCATTACACCATGATGTGCATGTAAACCTATCTGTTTGGTAAGTCAACTGTGTCAGTGAACAAATATGCAGTCATGGTTGTCATCATCCACACGCAAAGCCTGGCATTCAATAATCAGAACCAGGACAGCATGTATCATCCATGTGATCATCTGTGTGGCAAATACACAAACACACATCACCCTGCCATTAGCATCTGTTGGGAGGGTGGCGGATATAGGGCCTGAGCACCACTAATATGCGTTAAGAAATCCACATCCATCAAATCCAGGCCCCTTATACACCACACGTGGAGCCAACGTTGTGGGGAATGGGTGTTGTCACTGTCCAGGCTGCAACAATAGAAACTCACGCTGCACCATACTCACAATAGGTAAGGCAACAGGAGGGCAGTAAGCAATGCATGCAAGGAAACCCATGACTGACGACATACACACAAGAGAAATCACAAGAGCCAAAGCTACCTGGATGTACATGTGTACTGCATTATGCAGCACACATAGAAACAGCTATCAGCCCATCATTGCCAATCTGCCTAATGGGTTCCCTCATCACACATAACCATTCTCGCACAAAACCTGTGCACGTGTGCACTACCCAGCAAACCTGACTGTCTGTGAGCCACACTGACAAGGCAAGTGACAATGCATGATGAATTGCATGCCTGCACCATAAACATTTTAACATGGTGCAGGCCACGGTCCCTGAAGTGGCTGAGTGTGGAGTTCATCCTTAAAGGAGCAGGTCATACTCTGACACTTCCGCGTGTACATACAACCCCTGACGTAAAGAAGACTTCTGCTTCCAAACAATCCACAAGTCTCCCAACTCTGATCAAGACCCATATTTAATCCAGCTTGCAAAATCTCATCATTGTAAATGCACAGAAGTGAAAGGCTCACTGTCTGAAAGGGATAAGAGGCAGTAAAACCTAAGCTGCAGGGGCGACTCTTCCAAAATGCAGTGCACAGACACATAAATCTGAGCAAATCCACATTGACTACAATGTGGTACAAACAGCATCACTTCCACTACTGAGCCGAGTACACAACAACTGGTGCCGCTTGTGTATAGAAATGGGCCATTCACATTTGGCATAACTGTAAACTGTGAGATGATAATGTACAACTACAATGTCACATCTGTGATGTTGTACAAATAATCACTATCCGGCATCTAATAGGCATCTCCTCCTAAACAGTCAGAATGGACATTGTCATGCAGTCTGCTAGTAAACTCATCCAATGCATAACCCTATTTGAAACACACATTTAATGGCATCTCCCCTTTACATTGCAGAGGTCGAAACATCACCTCCTGTACAGCAGCCTGTCCCACTCTTCACTGATGAAGATGAGGAATTTTCCACTATCAACCAGGGCACCCTCCAACAGCTGCTAGACTCATTTAGGACACCACCTCCGGAAGCAAGGCCATCCAGCTACGTCATGAAAAGTCCACCCCCAGCACAAACCACCCACCAGCAAGCACCTACCACTAGGCCTGGGCGGCAAATTCCGTTCCGCTCGTGGAATTTGCGGAATTTGGGTAATTTCGCGTTCCGCGGAGAACGCGAAATTGCCCAAAATTATGCTTTCCGCGACTTCGCGAAATTTTTTGCTTGTTCACGTTCTCAAAATGCGTGTTCGTGAGATATTTCTCCCCGAGCACACAAACAGCGGAGATTTGCGGAACGCGATTACGCAAATTCCGCCCACCCCTACCTACCACCACAGCTGTCTCACAGGACCTTGAGGACCCACTTCTGGCATTTCAACGTCGTGCAGTAGAGGTCCAGCAGGTGATGGCTGATCTGGTACGGGTGGGTTGTGCCAGCCTGGCAGCCGAACACGATGCCATACATGGGTGTCTGAGTCCCATTTGGGACCACCTACAGAACATCACATACACCCACAGTTCGCTCCATGATCTCCAACATTCCATGGTTGACATCACTGGAGTCATGACTCAACTGTCCTGGCTCCATCGATGTCAGCCAGGAGTTAGCCCGCTTGCGAATTATAATGAGGAACATGGAGCGGATGCAAGCGTAACATATGGCTGCACACCAACAAGACGTAGCTGGAATCTTCCAAGCCCTGCAGCTGATCATCACTGCATTGCTGCATCAAGGCTTAGCACAGATGAATGCTGCTGCTGCTTATACATCCACATCTCCGCACCCTGATGTGTCAGTGCCTCACAGTGCTGCAGCCAAGCTACCACCACTCACATGTGAGGCACATGACATATCCGAGGACGAAGATGTGGATGAATCAGCATTATTGCAAAGAAGAAAGCAGTAGCATTCATCTATGCCAAATTGCCTGTTTCTCCATGGATCTGGGTTCAGCATCATGCCCCAGAACATCAGCTTCCACTGTCCCTCGATACACTATGTGACACTCACCTTGGACCTAGACATGGACTGACATATTTTGTCTTCTTCCCAATGACACTGCAATCAGTCTGCTGACTGAACTCTGCCTCTTCTTTTGGACATGTTACCCTAAAAGGACTCTGTCTGGCCCTCGACTGGGCATCTATGGAATGTGGGGATTGTATGGCCAAGTACTGGTACAGTCTTCACCAATGTCAATCGACATGTAAATAAAAATATTTAAGTCACATGCATGTGTGTTGTCTACGACCAATCAAGTATAGAAGTCTCTAAAAATATTGGGCCAATTAATCCACTAAAAAGTACACCAAGGGAAATAAGAGAAATTTACATCTTTTGCTGTGACCCAGATAGGCAGTGAGATGACCGGGTATGTGTGAACTAGCTGTGCCCTCATTCCTCAAATACCACATTCTAGCAATATCCCAACTTAGCCCTACATACATTAAGGAAATAGGCATGTGTGCAAAAAGGTCCAAGTCAGTTGCATGCCACAAGTAGTGTCCCCCTTTACCATTGCTACAAATTCTCACTTGGCATAACTACTCACACTCAATGGGGTGGACAGAGCCTGTTGTGATGGTGCGCATTGCATGTCACATCCCAAGATGGTGCACATCATATTTACATTGATGAAGAATCGTAAGGGCACATGTCTACCAGCCGCTATTGGAACCACAATGTTTGACTCAGTGAAGTTGAGTTGGCATAGAGAATCACCCCAAAGTACAATTCCTCAGTCAGCCCCTTCCTGTGGACAAACAATGCATTCAAAATTAGGAACCATCTCATGCTGTGACAACTGTGAGCGGATAGGGCAATGTGTCTATGGATGTGTGGTGCGCTGCACTTAGCATATAGTCAGATGCTGTACCACCAATTAAAGGGAGGCATCACTATGAGCCAATGCCAAAAGTAACAGCTGGGAGAAGTGGTTATGACACAGGACCTACAGGGAGCAATGCTACATTTCCCCTCTTGTTTGCAGCACAACTGTGGCCCGAATCAAAAATGTTATCTGAGACAAAACCCTAACTTTCCAAACTTCGGTATTCACAAAAGGCATTTAGGAGTAGTGAAGTCAGTATTCCTAACTTTACTACTCCTAAATTCCATTTGTGAATACCGAAAGTCGTAAAGTTAGGACATACTCTCGTATTACTTTTGTGAATCCGGCCCACAGTTCTGCCACATGCCATTTAAAATTGACCCGCTAATGACAACATCCTGCATGGGAAGGAGGTTGAGCCTCCATGCACAGGAACATGCAATTCCAATGATGCTGACACACTTGCACGACGCAGCAAGTGTGCCAAGGTCTGTGCATTGCAAATGGACTCAGCACCAGGCTCATGTATTATGCAGGGGGTTGACGGAATCTGTGGTACCCAGCGCATACATCCATCTCCATGATGGATAACAGTTGCAAAGTCAATGTCCGCTGAAGGCCATGTCCCAAGGATGTGTTGTAAATAGGCAACAATGTGCTGTCCAACTCCGTGAGTCAAACTTAAGATGTAAAACTCACAAAAGAGTGTCCGTAGACCCGGCCGTAAATCCTACTTGCCACCCTGTTATCCATGCAAGTTTACTGTGCTCACATCTAAGGTATCCAAACACAATCCATCCTGCTAAGTAACATGTCATGACCACACTTACACATTCAATGGATTGTCCAGTGATACTATGAGTTGCATAAAAGTTAAAAAGCCACACTCCGCCACATCACACCTGACATAAGTGCAACCAGAATTCTAAACTATCAACCTTTTATTATATACGTACAAAAAAACAAAAAACTAAACTAACACTAATCACTACTACTAATAATCTAATCTAAACTAACTGGAACAGAGTGAATTATAACCTAAACTATTTACCATACCTAATCCTAATCATGCAACAACATATCTAAGATATCAGCCCCCTTCCCACCCTTAAGGCACACCATGAGACTGTACAAAGACATCTAAACTATACATAAACTAACTACACAGTTATCCTACTCAAATATTAATTCTTTGGGTATTTTGTTTTATTTTTTAGCAACAAAGACAACAAACCCCACCTAAAGGAAAAGGAAACTTATCCCCAAATACTAATGAATAATAAATATCTAAAACTACCTTAAAATCTAACACTAACTATACCTACACTACAACTACACTAACTAACACTTACCTAACAATAACACTAACTAATAACAATATATAACATTGGGGAAAGGGAGAAGAGGGGGATGGGGCTCAATATGTCCAGTCATTATGGGAGAGCCAGGGCTCTCTTAATGTCCTGCAGGTGCCTGGTATGCCCCACCATTTCCCTCAGTATCTCAGCCAGCAAAACATTGTTGTCCAATATTGTTCTCTGGTCCAGCACAGTGAACGGCACCACCTGATCTGCTGGAGCATGTGGTATTGTCCCTTGGGTGTGTGGTTTTGAAGGGGAATGGGTTACTGCCTGTCCACGCCAGAGCCCACGCAAGTCGCAAGGGGGGGCCAAGATGGCCTGTGTGCCACTCTGTCTCCCATGTGTTACAACCTCGGGCACTGACTTCCAACTCCCAGCTGCCCGGTCTTCCTGGTACCCCAGTGCCATGTTGCAGTACCCCTTAGCGACCTTTCTGATGTGGCGGTACCGGTCCTACCTCACCTGGAAGGCGTGGGACTCCTCTGGCAACATGTTATCTGTAAAATGAGAGCAATGACAAAATGCTAGTCCTGTAGACTATGTCGATGTTCTCCATTTAACTCAGAAACACAAGGTCAGTGACACATGGGAGCCTACACTCTAACGTAACATTGTGAAGTCAGAGAGTGACCTGGACAATCAAATGTTGAATCCAGGATCGGTGACTACATGCTGGGGAGACTGACATGACAGTGCATGGCATGGGACATGTACTGTCACAACCAAATGAGACTGTCATTGTCAAATGATGGTGCTACGACATACCCTGACTGAGGGTGACATGTACAAGGATTTGATGAGGGAGGCATTAGCCCTCCGTGTGCAGCGCCTCCCTCATCCTCTCCCGTAACACAGTGCTGCATCATATGTACAATGCTCATGTGCAGCCCTGCATGTTACCAAGCGACGGTGTGAAGTTCATCAAGTCAGTGCAAACACAGGCACTCTTACACAAGAGTGCAAGGGTGTCTGTGTGCAGGGGGCTTGTTAATGTGTAGGAAGGTTACCCTACCTGCACATGAGCAATCCTGAAACAGCCCTGTAGTGAAAGAGACACTTTTGTGGTTGGGCACCCTATGATGACCTTCAACTACCACCATTTTAACTGACTTTAGTGTGTTATTTTGCCATAGCCTTGATGTAGGAGGGTCCTGCATATGCCTGCTTCTCGTCTGTCCTGTAATCTTGCTGTCTTTAAATGGGAGCTGTTACGGAGTAGAACAGTCTTGCCAGGAGCAGAGGGTGTGAGTTGTGCATTTAAGGGCGTGAGAGGGAGAGAGGTGTGGAGTGCACTTTTTGGTCTCAAAGTTCAGTGTTGTGAGCAGTGGTGCACACATGTGCTCGGTGTTGTGCATTGGTGAGAATTATTATGAGTTCTTACTATTGGCTTTGACATGGCCTCATGTCATCTTGCTTTCTGACTTTACCTTGCTTCAGTTCTTCTGCGTGCACAGTGGTGCTTGCAAGTTGTTTGGGTTATGAGAATTATAGGTGCTTACTATTGGCTTTGACATGGCCTCATGTCTTCTTGCTTTCTGACTTTGCCTTACTGTGGCGTGCACAGATTCACATTCAATGTCTTTCTGCTCTTCACTTGTTTTTTGCACTTTACCAACAATAGTGAACTGGAGTATGTTGTGAGAAGTGTACTGTGAAATGTACAACTCTGCCTCAGAGCCAAAATACAGGAGCTGGGCCAGCCTCTGTCTTGGCCTTGACGCAGACGGGTACCAGCCAGCTCGCTTTTTTCTATAGAGAAGAGGGCAAGGTTTTCTAGAAGCTTCACTTCAAATTGAATAATGGTATTAAAGCTGGGTGCTTTCAGGGACCAGGTGGAAGTTCACCACAGAATAGACGTACTGCTGTGGAGGTGATGGAATTTGGGTCCTGACTGTACTCCTTCCTGGACTGTTGAAAAGGGCTTCCCCAGCTAGAGTTGGCAAGGATGTTGCAGAATCAGTCGATGAGGTGTTCCTAACCATTTATGTGTATATATATTTTCTACTCTTTGCTATTTGTATATATGTTCTACTCTTTGCTATGTGTATATATACTGCATTTTATTCTAATTGTTTATTGTAGTTAATTGGCATTTGAGAATCTGCATTTACTGATATATTTGGCCTACCGTTCTGAACATTGTATTAATAATCTTGTGTGTGTTACTTTTAAATGCATCGGAATTTGTCTTCATGCTTCGCCTTTGGGAGTGCTGTGCAAATATGTATGATTTAAAGGTGTAGTGATACATTTGCCTCTCTTCAGGGGAGTGCAGGGTTTGGGTGTGGCTTATTGGTGAAAAGTCACATTCATTACAAGCCCTACTCACGCATCATGCAGCACAAATGAAAACACGTTAGGTGGCTGAACACTGACTTGTACATGACATGCAGGCCCTCTCTCCACCACAGCTTCACATTACCTGACGCGTTGCTGGCGACAGAGGGAAACATCGTTTCCTCATATTTGTCAATTATGCATGTTTAGATCTGCTATTATCACTCCGTTGACAATTTGACTGTGCAGGCCTTTACAACGGAGACTGTTACAATGCATTCCCCATATTAACAGCCCCCTGGAGTCATAATGGTTATTGTGTTGTAATGGGTAATGCGTGTTAATAAATAGCGTTCCAGAGCCCTGCATTGTAAAATATATGGCACAGCAATAAATGTAAAGCAAAAGCATGCGGGGTAAATGCATGCAGAGTAATGTCACAGATTCGGAAAGAGGGGCTTGTACACTTGAGCCTGAGTCTACCAGGGAATGACCCCAAGGAGACAGCTTCACAACACCATTGCAGTGGCCAAACATACCAATGAGATTCATAGGGCCCTCTTTGCTAGGTGTTTGGGGAACATGCCATTGATATGCTTGGATCAAAGCTACGCACTGCAACTTCTGTGAAGCTGGTATGCAGCATACCTACAATATGACTGTTTCGACCTTTTTCTGAGCACACACGGCCTGATAACCACTGCCTCCTTGTGCACGATCGGCCCCACTTGCACAGTCTTCTCAGTAATGTACATGCATTCCATGTCTGCTCATACTCATCAGCAACACATGTCTCCTCTCCTATCTGTACGCTCTGTAATCCACAAGCATGTGCTGTAGTGACACAACCCATAGATTTTACTTGCATGTGTATCACTAACTGGGGATGTGCAAAGTTACATCTGGAAGACTAATGCAGAGCTCCATCTTCACCTACTGATTTTTACACACTTCTGACTTCCACAAAAAAACATCATTACACTGTAGGCAAGGTACATTAGATACACAACCATACTGCATACTACAACGGCTATGATTTGACCCAGACATTCATGACATCGCACTATGCAAATATATAATGGCAGAGCTCACCAGTGGCGTGTGGGTTCTTGAAGGTGTCAATATCCCCCTGTGTGATGAGAGATCTTCCGGCTGTGAAACATAAAAAGAAAAGTGTGTTCGTATCAGACGTAAAATCACACGTGTCCTACTCATCATACAATTCATCACCATCACTGACAATGCTCAGTAACTGTACTGTTGCAGTTCATGTTGTCTACATGACTAGGTCTACTTTGCCTGCAATTCATACAAGATCTGTGAATGCTGAGTTGTGCCAAACCAGACAATAATGCAAGCAAACTTGCACAGACTAGTTGTGTGACGCTTTCACAAGGTCCCATTACTACATGCAACATGATGTTATACATGCTCTGTGTACAATTGCATCGATGCAGATCGCACAAGGCTGTTTCATAAATGTTGGTGGTGTATGACACTCTGGAGATGTCCTATTTACTTAGAACTATTGTTCCTATCTCACCCATTGTCTCACGGAGCCTATGTACAAGGGCTGCATACCTAACTTAGCAAAACAAGGAGCAAAGCATTTGTACTCTTCCTTTTGTGCAGCACACAGGTCCCAGAAACAATGCCTTAGATTGTTTATGTACAGTCACCCTCCTGTACATGAACAACCTTTGCCATGCACACAGAATAGTGCAAGGGTGCCAGCGTTGGCACTACAGTGCTAAATGTTGCGCCCGCGCAGTGTGAAACACAAACCTTCACCCTATACTTGTCAATATGATGCAGCGTTGTGTTTCTGATGTGGCAACGTTAGGCGTGAAGGCATGATGTCTCGCGCCTCACTCTACCACATTTTTGCACATGGACCCCAGTGTGTCCCACACAGCATTTTTGGCTATTCGTTAGAGTGTTCATATATAAATGTAGAGGTCGGACTTACCACACTGTAAGCCAATGATGACTCCCAGGTGGTCTAACAAGTCACCCTCATGGCCCACGCAATCCTGCCAGCGGTGCATCCATTGGCGCACAGTCCTGTCGACAGCAAAGAAATGCTGCATCTGTGCCCTCACACGCTCCCACCTGACCTTCCGCACATGGACAGGATATCCAGAAAGGATACCACTCCCGCTCTCCACCATCAAGGGCAGGTAACATTTCACCGGCCAGAGGAAGCCCCCAATGCCCCCTCTGACATCCTGCCCTCCCTACCCTCACCCACCATCTCCCAGCACACACCTAAACCCACTACTAAGAAATAAAATACCCAATGTATGCCCCCAACAACTAGTCATTTTTTTAATTACCTCTTTGACAAACACTCGACAAGATTGAGGACAAGAGACAAAAAACACATAATAACAAGTACACAACACTTCATGGAGACACTATCAACAGGACATAGGACACAGCAACACTCTCTGTAGCACACACCACCAAACACCTCCAACACTCTCCACAATCACCAGCAATGTGCTCAAAAGAGAAAGTGAAAGTGCACAGCACTCCAACAGGAAGCATGCAGGCATCGAATTCATAAATGACCCCAAATGACACCCTGAAAAGCATCTCTCAACACATGAAAGATACCCACCATCAAATTACAATTGTACAATTGTACTATTCTTAGCACAAATTGTTTGACTTTAACTTGTCAGAGAGATGTACTTATACAGAGGATAAACATGCACACAGGGTATGTGTGTTTTGTGGTTTTATTGCACAAACTGTGCACCTAGCATTTTGGACAAATAAATGGCAAAGAACTGTCACATAGTGACGTGCTGAGGTGAATAAATTGTTTATGATTCGGTTCCTTCAGGCAGTTCCTGCAACAGAAACTGTGGGGTGTGCTGCACAAGCCTCATCTTCTTCATCATCCTCAGCATCGTCCGGTGCATCTGGCACTTGAATCCATGGGGCATTGGTGCGTACACATATATTGTGCAGCACATAACATGCTATGATTATCTTGCACACTATTTCCGGGCTGTACAACAGTCTGCCACCTGTGGTGTCAAGGCACCAGAAACGTGACTTTAGCACACCAAAAGTGCCATCCACAATGGCCCTGGTGCGTCCAAGGGCCAAATTATACTGCCTCTGAGCCTGGGTGTTAGTGGCTCGGAGGGGTGTCATCAGCCATGGGGAGAGTGCATATCCTTGATGACCTGAAACATGTAATGGAGAGATGTGTCCATTAGTAGTTGTGCATGCTGTGTTTGCAGTGTTCATATTTTGTGTTGTGTGATTTGTACAACTTTGGATTTCAGGTTAGCCACGTGTAGCTTCAGACAATTGACCAGCATCAATGCAAATAACATTGCCTCACAGCTACTTGTCCCACCCCCTAGCCTATTTTATTGTGCGGTTGCATCACTGACACTCCTACGGTGCACCAAAGGCAAGCCCGTCTGCGCCTGTCCGCAAGCCAAACACAAACAGCATCAGGGATCCTGGATCTTCTAGTGTCTAGCGCTACAACTACCCGCCCTCCTCACAGTCAACATCAGGAGAACATACAACTGCTAATAGGACACACCAGACACGACTCACGTCCAGTTCTGCTGCTGCCGCTGCAGCCAGACCTTCACCACCACCCAACACCTGCACTTTCTGATCCAGACCTGCCACAAAGCAACACTCCATGGCACCCTCGCCTGCAGAGCCTGCGGAGGCCAGGAACTCTTTGCCCACACCTTCAACATTATCACACACCAAGCCATCTACTCCATGGACTACGTCCTCATTTCAGACCTGAGCCTCCACCTCTCAAACCACAACAACTCCAACTCCATTACCCTCTGGCAAAAACTCACTAACATGGGACTGACCCAACTCTTCACCACACTGACCCACAAGGCAGGGCACTCACTCGACCCCATCTTTGCATGTAGAAACTGCATCCACAGCACTCAATGTCCATAGAGTGACCAACACTGCGTATACTTCGTCATCAAGAAACCCCAAGCCACACTGAGCCACAGCCCGCACCACACAAAGGTACTGGAGCTGAGTCACCAAGGAGCTGCTACACTCCCCCATCAATGGCAACACCCACACTGCTGCGGCCAACACCAACGGCGCTGCCTGGGATTTCCACACATGGATCTCCAAACGTGCATACACACTTGCCCCACTATGGAACTCCAACATGCAGCGTGCAAGAAATGCCATCTCGGTCACCACCGACCTCCAAGATGAGAGATGCATCTGCAGACACCTGGAGTAGAACTGGAGAAACATGAAGGAAGCCATTAGACATCACCACCTACAAGGACACCCAGTTCATACTCTCCCTCACCAAGGCACCCACACACACCAGACTAGGCTTCCAGGAAGGATAGCAACAAGTTGCAACATGAATGATCAACAGCTGGCTGGTGCTCTACATGGAGGAGAAATAAGTCCTCATTCTCGTAACCGCCCCATCAGCATGTGATAACACCTGGTGGACCACCACCTTCGGCAGCCCCCCAATGACAACTCTAGGTATCTAGTCATCGTACGCGACTCCTCCCTCTCCATGCACCAACAGGTTTATGCAGTGGCCTGCAGCTGCTTCGACACCCTCTGCATCATCCATGAGGCTTTCACATGGATCCCCCCATCAGAGAAAACAGTCACCCACGCAGTCATTACCATCAGGCTTGATGACGAAAACCCACTATATGCCCACATAGACAGGTCTGTGCTCTGCAAACTCTAGATTGTACAGCACACAACTGCCAGACTCAGCCTTGTGTACATACTTTCATCATAGGTTGAGTCCCTCCATCGCACATACTTGGATTCCCAACTCTTCCAACATTTGCAAATGTGTGGCGGAGGGGCTATGCCTTTGGGGATGGTTTGTCTACAAGGCTAGCCCCAGTTACCACATTTACTTGTGTTGTTGTGTCTGGTAGGTGGGCATGTTAATTGACATGTTCTATGTGTGATTGGTATGTGTGCATTCCCACATTTGTGAGTTCAATGATTGCGGAGTTGAGGTATGTGGTGTGTTCAGTTGGTACTTACCACAAGCAGTGCATTTTCATTTGTGCCATCTTAAAATCGCTGGTTGATGATGGACTGGCGGAAGATGTAAGAATCATGCACATTCCCTGGAAACTTTGCTATGACTTTGGTGAACAGGCCCCGGTGGTCCACTATTGATGGAATGTGTGAGCTTTCTGTTGCGGTATATGTGTGCAGTGTCCACAGGGGGGACAAGTAGGACATGTGTCCAGTCAATTGCCCCCAATACCTGCGGGAAGCCAGCTATGGCATAAAAGCCTTGCTTGGTCTCAAGCTGTTCCTGCGCAGTGTTGGGGAAGCGTAGGTGTTGGGGTATCAGACTGATGATGCCATCCAAGACAGTTGGGAGGAACCTTGATAGGGCTGACTGTGAGACTCCACCAACTCTGGCAGTTGTGGTTTGGAAGGTACCAGAGGTCAACATGTGCAGCACAACCAGCAGCTTGGTCTGTGGAGGGATGTTGGTTCTCCGCTTTGTTGGTGCCTGCAGCCTGTGGGCTATCTGGGTCAGGATGCAGAGGATGGATATCCTTTTGAGCCTGTAGTGGGCAATGATATCCTCTGGAGTTAGGTCTGTGAGGGTGAGGCGTGGGCAATGGACCCGCTGTCTTCTTTGGCGCTGCCTTCGTGGTGGTCCTGGGGAAGGTGGCAGTGGTGGTAGTTGTTTTGGCCTTCTTGGTGCTCCAAGATGCATGAGTAGTACCTCTATGGCATCAGTGGGTCTTCAGCTGAGGCTCTGGGCTAGTCTCCTTTATGTACTGTTATTTATCACCATTTTAAGACCACCTTTTTTATGATCTTAAGTTCCAGCCACTAATGGGCTTTAACGGCTGTTTCTTTAACATATTGCGGGTCCGGGTGATCGTTGTAAATATCGCAAAGTGGGGTTAGCGTGCGTTTTTGCACAGGAACGCCTACATTGCATATCATTAGCGATAGTACTCGCTAACATCGTAGGCGATGCTGGATGCTGCCGCTATCACCAGAAAGCTGTCGTTAACGGCTGTTAGTGACAGCTTGTTAATACGGCAATATAAATATCGCCGCATTAGCGGCAGAAAAATGCTACTAACGTGGTGTTAACTCATTGTATATATGCTAGGCCTGGGCGGCAAATTCCGTTCCGCTCGCGGAATTTGCGTAATTTGCGTAATTTTGCGTTCCGCGGAGAACGCGAAATTGCTCAAAAGTCTGCTTTCCGCGATTTCGCGAAATTTTTGCTTGTTCGCGTTCTCAAATGCATGTTCGCGAGATATTTCTCCTCGAGCACGCAAACAGCAATTGCGAACAGGAAAAAAGCCTCGCGAACAAGCAATTCCGCGTGTTCGCGGAATTTCTGCGTGTTCGCGGAGATTTTTTACCGTTTCGCGGAGATTTGCGTAACGCAATTACGCAAATTCCGCCCACCCCTAATATATGCCCCAAAGTCTTGCCATTTCTACAGCAAAAAATTTAAGCATAGGAATAGCACAGTGCCATCCATGTCGAGCTGTTAAATGACAAAAGCCATTTACCAATCCAGGCACAGGTACAATACCATCCAAGCCAACCTGAAATGAATAAAAGAAACCCCTGACACGTGTTTCACTGTTATTATAGCTCGTTAGCTTTAGCTTTGTCCAGACACAAAGGAGCACCCAGCATAAGTCAAAAGAATACCCTTGCAGGCATAGAGGGACAAATAAATTATGCAAAAAAGAAGAAGAGAACTCTGGGTAGTTCCCAAGTTTAGGTGGAAGGCAGCTTCTGTATAGACAACCCTCAACACCAGCGACACTCTAGATTTGCTCACCTCAAATGTCTGCTTTTCTGTCAAAGTTTTTAAGCATAGGATTAGCACAGTGCTATCCACGCAGAGATAGAAAGGGACAAAGTTTTTTGCCATTCCTACAGCAAAGTCTTTCAGCATAGGAATAGCACAGTGTTATCCATGCCGACCTGTTAAATGACAAAAGCCATTTACCACTCCAGGCACAGTATTACAGCTTTGGATTGGTAAAATACCATCCAAGCCAACCTGAAATGAATAAAAGCAACCCCTGGCATGTGTTTCGCAGTCATTACAGCTCTTCAGAGAGGTTTAGCTTTGTCCACACACAAGGGAGCACCAAGTATAAGTAAAGAAAAAAAACCTTGCAGGCGTAGAGTGACGGATACATTATGCAAAAAAGAAGAAGGGATCTCTGGGTAGTTCCCAAGTTTAGGTGGAAGGCAGCTTCTGTATGGAGCACCCTCAACACCAGCGACACTGTAGATTTGCTCACCTCAAATGTCTGCTTTTCTATCAAAGTTTTTAAGTATAGGATTAGCACAGTGCTATCCACGCCAAGATAGAAAGGGGCAAATCTAGAGTGTCGCTGGTGTTGAGGATGCTCTATACAGAAGCTGTCTTTCACCTAAACTTGGGAACTTTTTATATGCTTTTTATATACTTTTTATATAACTTTTTATATAAATATATATATATATAAATGTATATATATAAAAATATATATATTCAATTTAGTCTTTATTTTGATCATTCTCATCATAAAAGACACACAGAATATTTACAATAGCGTAATAAATAATCTTAGGTAAATACATGATTTCTAAAATAGTAAGACATAATAAATTGTAACAGTTGGTAATACACAAAGGCATAAAAACATACTAAAACCATCAATTAAAAAACACATAGTTTAATATATTCATAGTATGCTGTACTTACACCAAAAGTAATTTAACTTTTCATTTCATTCATGCATCATACTTAAAGAGAGCACAATCCAAACTAAAAAAAAATACAGGTTAATATCAGAGCATCGAACAGAGGGTTAGAACTAATCAATGGCAGCTATTACTTTTAAAAAATTGGACCGTATTCTCCATATCCAACTTAAGCATTTTGCTAGGGCTATCACAATGGCCTCTTGGGTACTGGTCATATATATACATACATATATTCACTTAAAAAACCATAGGTTTCACACATGTTATAGTTAGCTGGACATTTCCCTCGTAAAAAACCAATGAAATTCCCCCATTATAGTTAGTGCAGGCAACTATAACTCATGCGACTGCAATCCTCTGCTGATGACGTCAGATATTACATTTTTTAAATGCTAATTCCTAACTATAACGTGTGTGAAACCTATGGTTTATTAAGTGAATGTGTACGGTTTTTTAAATGCTAAGTTATGTATTTATTAATATATTTTTTTTTTCAGGTTTTTCACCGTGCGCGCACCGTGCGCGCGCTGTGGGCACTCGGTGCGCTTCGCGCGCCGAGCACCCACGAAGCGTTGTGCATGCCGTGCGCGCACCGTCCACGCTCCGTGCACGCACACCGCGCATTTTCGAGTACCGGTAGATAATATATATATATATATATATATATATATATATATATCAGCAGAACGCTCGCTCTACTTCTCCTTGCTGAGCTGCTGGAAAAAGCGAGAATGGACCCAACTTGGTGCTTAGTAGATTTTATTATGCAAGCACACCTTCCACCATGACGCGTTTCGGCAGCTCCTCTGCCTTGATCACATGACAGCGCTTACACGGGGAGGGTACATTTTTAAAGTGAAATTACATGGTCACATGGTGAGTAAACATGGAAAACATTAAAACATTACAACAATGTGTAATTTTAAAAGACAGACCTATAGGTTTTACAATTTTTTATCGCTAACAAGCCTTTTATAAAATTACCTACTTGTCATGTCAATTATTGGTAAACTCATATAACTTCATATTCATAGAGTCATATCAAACGATTAAATAATGGCTTAAATGCCTAATACCTATATGTTTTCCGATTGCTTGCATAGATTGTTTTGCATGGGACCTGTGTGAAACTAAAATATACCCGTGTAATAAATGTTTTGAAAATTAGTGAAGGAACCGGTGTTTAAAAAAATATTTTAAGTGCAAATAAGTGCAAAAAAGTGCTTAAAAACTTGGGCTGAGGGACTGTGAGACTATGTAACCTCCCTCAGCATTTGGTTGAAATAATAGTCACAAGGTTTGTTTTCTTATGTCACAGACTATTCGATGTCTGAGCTGAATCTTCTGATAGATTATATCGTGGACTGGAGATGTTCATGTGCCATGCATTTGCTGGTTGAGACCAGTGTGGTATTATGAACAGACAACGTATGTACTGTAGGAGATTGAATGACTGCCAAATGTATCAGATCTCTGTTTGGGTATACTTTGACAAAGGGCAGTCAAAAATACATGTGTGGAATTAAGAAATATACAAGTATATAAATAAATAAATAAATAAATATGAATATAAATAGATGATTTCTAAAATATACACATGTGATCCGTTAAAACAGACCCTCTCCTTGCATAGTAGGTAAAATACCAGCATAGTCAATCCATCATTATTGTCTGTACCAATTCAATTCAGTCAACCAACAGTAAGACATTAACTCTAAAATCAGTGAAGTAAAAAGGAGAGACATAGATTCATATAATGGTGGTAAAATATGCAGAACATGAAATGTAGGTATTTAAAAATAATTTCTTTCATATAAATATTAAATAATATATAATACACATTAAATATTAAATGTTAAATATTAAATATTAAATACTAAATACCAATTATTACACAAACATGATGTTTAAAATTAATGGTTTATACCCACAAATCTATATTCTAACATATATCACCACCTGCCCACCGGTTAATATTCCTTTCTTGACATTGCCTGCAGGAGCAAATAAAACGCCAATATCAGATTAATGCGCAATTTCTAGTCAAGGTATGTGTGCAAATCCTCTCTAGTATTCAGACCCCCTGGAAATTTGGTATCTAACTCTAAAATGTAGCGTGTTTCAAGGCGCCTGAGTTTTTGTTCCCGATTCCCCCCTCTGCCGAGTGGGGGTATCGCATCAATCACAAAATATTGAAGATGTTTTAAGGTATTTTCATGATGTGCCTTAAAATGTCTAGCTACAGGATAGCTTGTGTCACTGTTGGTGATGGCTCTAATGTGCTGCAATATGCGCTTATGGACTTGTAACTTCGTGCTACCTATATACAGTAGGTTGCAGGAGCACTGTAACACATATACTGCAAACTCAGTGCGACAAGTCAAATGTTGTCTGATCTCTCTTGTCGCACCACTAAATGCTGTCTGATAGGTGGTTCTATTTAAAGCATAGTTACATGCTTTGCATACAGAACATTTAAAAAAGCCCTTCCTTGCCACCAACCATCCCACTTTCTCACTTTCCTCAGGGTTTTTCTTAACTAGAACATTGGCCATTGTAGCCGCTCTTCTATATGTGATAGCAGGCTGTTTAGGCAATAGTGTACCAATTATGGGGTCATCATGAACTATTGGCCAATTCCTTCCTATTATAGTTCTTATTTGCTGCTCTTGCTTTGAATAAGTCAGAATAAGTCTGGTGGGTTCAGCATGAGTCTGTTCTTCTTCCTTACTTGCTTTCACGTTTTGTGTGAGCTCATGTCTAGCAAGCCTGTTAGATTTATCAATCGCATTTTTAATTGATGCATTTGTGTATCCTCTATCAAGGAATCGCTGTCTACATTCCTGTTGCTTAATGTAGCAGTCATCTTTCTCACTACAAATTCTCTGTATTCGAAGCATTTCCCCATAGGGAATGCTATGTATTAGATGCGGGGGATGGGCGCTAGAGGCATGAAGCAGAGTATTCCCTGCTGTTTCCTTACGATGTAATGAAGTGTTCATACTGTTGTTTGTTATATTCACTTGAACATCTAGGAAAGTTATATTTTTGTTGCTTATAGTGGATGTAAACTGCAAATTTACATCGTTGTCATTCAATGACTTAACAAATTCAATTGCTTTGTCCTGGGTTCCCTTCCATACAATAAAGAGATCGTCTATATAACGTAACCAGCATACAATATTTTCTTTATAAGTCTGCTCATATGTTTTCATGAGGACCAGCTCCTCCCACCAGCCCATGAACAGGCATGCGTAGCTAGGGGAGAAGCTGGCCCCCATAGCCACACCTTGTATTTGCTGGAACATTTGATGTTTAAACATAAAAAAATTATTCTCTAGGCAGAACCCCAACATATCCATTATCATCTTATTGTGTTGTACATAATGCAATGGTCTGTTAGTCAGAAAATGATCAACTGCTTTTAGCCCATCCTGATTCCTAATGCATGTATACAGTGAGGATACGTCTAAGGCCAAAAGAAAATACCCTTCCTGCCATTGGATGTTAGCGATTTTCTTGATAAAATCCCCAGTGTCCTGCACAAATGATTTTAGTTTCTTCACATGGTCTTGGAGAAAAAAGTCAATATAACGGGACATATGTTCAAGTGGCCCGTTGATAGCTGATATTATTGGTCTTCCGGGGGGCTTCTGAATATTCTTATGGACCTTAGGAATAAAGTACATGGATGGAGTCTGTGGGTGTTCTGTCTTTAAATATTTAAACTCTTCCATGGATAGCAGTCCCACACTTTTCCAGGCCAATAGTTTTGAATGAAATTGGTTTATCATAGTCTTATATTTTGCCGTTGTACTTCTACGATAACATTGCACATCATTCAACTGAGAATAAGCTTCTTCCAAATATTTATCCATAGGCCAAAGTACAATATTTCCCCCTTTATCGGAGTTTCTGATAACTATTTTGTTTTCTTTTTTTAGTTTTGTCATAAGATTGTTGTATTGTCGTTCATGGTTGGTCATTTTCCTTTTTTGCTTATTGATGTTAATGTTCAATTTCTTGATTTGAGCCACGACCTGTTCATTAAAGACGTCAATGGAATCACGAGACATAATGGGCATGAATTTAGACTTTACTTTGAAAGGAGTAGTAGGTTTAAGATTAGTGTCGGTTTCCAATGATCGATCCATTGCATGGTATTCAGCAGAGAGGCTTTGGCTTGATGTGCCCGCAGATATATTCGATTCCTTCGCCAAGTCCCTCAGATTTTCAAGGGTCTCTAAGTCTGCGACCAAAAGTCCACAAATTTCGTTGGTGTCGATTGCCACATCTGTGGTTTCCGTTCTGGACCGGGATTTGAGTTCATGGAATTTTTTAAGTTTCAACTTACGAATAAATTTATACACATCCACGCGGGTCGTCGGGTAATCAAAGTCAGATTGCGGACAATAAGACAACCCTAGGGATAGTAACTGCTTTTCTGCCTGGGTTAAGTTGATATCTGCCAGATTGATTATAGTTTTGGCTGTTGATGAGGTAGGAGGGGAATTATTTACTGCCTGTTCCTCCATGCTCCTCGCCGTCCTCTCTCCCTGTTTGGATGCTTGTTGTAGGCGGCGTTGCCTTGCTTTTCTCCTTTGCCTTCTGGATATTGTTCGTCGTTTTTTGCCGGTTGACTGCGGGGTCTTAGTGTTTCACGTCTACTCCTTCTCATGTAATCAAGTTCCTCCCCCAGAGTTGGTTTGATGGCATTCGATTGTATACGATCTATTCTTCCTTCTGCTTCTGACTCGCTCTCCAATGCTGAGCTCAAATCAGAAGCTGTTTCATCTTGCATATTGGATACAGGGGCGGTTTTGTGTGATTGCCCTTGTTGGCCTCCAGCCTTTGATCTGTACACATCGAATGTGCGGGAGAAAGTAAAAATCTGCCCGCTCGCATAATCCTCCTTGTCCCTTTGAAATTTAAAAGCCTTACGGTGTTTGATTTTTTCCTCCTCTTTAAATAGTCGGTTGACCATTTCCTCATGCAGTTTGTTTTGTTGAGGATCACCCAATGCCTTTATTTCTGCTTCCAGGGCATCTATTTTTAGTTGTAGAGCATCGCGGTCTATGGCAGCATATTTGACCAATATCTGGACCAACCTTCTTGATGATTCTAGGTTGGTTTCTGCCCACTCAGCCATCATTAGGGGGTTCGGGGTATCATAACTGGGGGCTATCATGATTCGTAGTCCCCTCGGTATTCTCCCCACGTCCAAATATCCCTGCAGGGATTTTGATTCCCACCATTTTGACTGTTCCTGCCGCATGAGTTTCTCCAGAACACGATATTTCTCTCTTATTCCTTGTTCGTTAGTTGTTTGCTTATTAGTCCCCCTGATTGTTTGGGGCTGTGATGTCGAGGGTGTATCAGTGAACATCCCTTCTGCAGCCGATTCCCTACTGCGTAGCGCTGCGGTAGACATGGTGTGGTTGCAGTGCGTGTTTCTATATTGTGACCCGTAATGGGACCTGCCCTCTTGAGGTTTGAGTCAAAAGCAAGCCCCTCAGGTGCACACCTCCCCGCCTGTGTTCAATTTCAACGCGGTTCCGTACCTGCTCCGTTAGCAGCGCATGCCGTCGTCACCTCCTCGCTGGACGAAAATCCACTCGAGACCTCCGGCTCCGCTCGGCTGTGTCCCGCTTGTTTCAGGCCAATTTTCCAACCGCTGTTGGTTCACAGGGGGCTCCGTGTTTCCGCTACCGGATTCGTTTTGTTGACTTCCGGGTTACCGTCCACCTCGAAGCCTCGGGAATGGTCAGATCACCAGAAGTCTGTAACTTTGCCGTCCGCGAAGCCAACTCAAAAGGGGGGGGTCCAAAGACACCGGGGAAAGTCAAAGCCGGTGAAAATATCAGCAGAACGCTCGCTCTACTTCTCCTTGCTGAGCTGCTGGAAAAAGCGAGAATGGACCCAACTTGGTGCTTAGTAGATTTTATTATGCAAGCACACCTTCCACCATGACGCGTTTCGGCAGCTCCTCTGCCTTGATCACATGACAGCGCTTACACGGGGAGGATACATTTTTATATATATATATTCACATATATATATTCACAGAAAAAAACATAGGTTTCAGGGGTGTTATAGTTAGCTGGCCATTTCACTCATACAAAACCATACAAAACCATAGAAATTCCTTCTTTGTATAGTTCTGCTAACTATAACTATAACTCGCGCGCCCGCAATGCACTGCTGATGATGTCACATATTGCATCATTCATGACATGGTCAGTGACATTACTGATGACATCACTGATGACATGTCAAATGATATCACTGATGACATCATTGATGACATCATCCACGTGACAATCTGATACACCTCATCTTACACTAGTATAACCTTTCATCACTCACTGTAAAATACAGAGTACCATATTTGAAACCATTGACACACCAATACCAGTTACTACATACCCACTCACTAATTCCTAAGTCTACACACACAACTCCCCATCCAACAATTTTTTCTGTGAATTTCTAAGGTTTTTTAAATGCTAATTTCTAACTATAACGTCTCTGAAACCTATGTTTTTTCAGTAAATTTCAAAGGTTTTTTAAATGCTAATTTTTAAGTGTGATAGTAGTTATACCTATTTTTTTTACTGATTTTCTACAGTTTTTTAACTATTTATAAATATTTTATCATTAAATAACATGATATATTTTTCAAAAAATCGCAAAAAAACATTTTTTTAAAACATTCAAACTGAAATATTGATTCAATTTTTGTTTTCATTTTTTATTTTAATATATTTATATCATTTTCTTTGGAAAAAAAATCAACTTTTTTTTCCGAGTCGCGCACTCAAAGCGTACACATAACGGTGGGTGCGCGGATTCTAGACGTCATTTTAGAAAAGTGGTGAAGGATCTGCGTACGGTGTGTGACGGCTGCGTGTTTTTCAGTTACATCATATACATTTAACATTACGTGATGTGCGCGATTGGTATGCGACCAGTCCGCGAATCCTGCTCCCGTGCATTCGTGACACATGCACATTATGGTACGAGATGCTTGCGTGGTGGCGGGTCCCGCGTGATGTCATATACATGCTGGGGCGCGCTGGGTGCACGACTCCCGCAAAAAAATGTTATGTTCCAAAATGATATGTATGTGTCTTTAATATACATATTAGGGCAAGAGATTATCTAAGATATTCATAAAAATAATATATTTGTACTTATAATAAACTTATAATATATTTTTGCGAAGTCGGGTGCGTGCATCGTGAGCGTAGAGAACCAGGTCAGCAGAGCTGCTGTAGAGCCAGAGAAACCAGGTCAGCAGAGCCGTTGTGGACCCAGAGAACCAGGTCAGCAGAGCTGCTCTAAAGCCTAAGAAGCAGGTCAGAAGAGCTGCTCTTGAACCAGAGACCCAGGTCAGCAGAGCTGCACTAGAGCCAGAGACCCAGGTCAGCAGAGCTCCTCTATAGGCCGGGAACCAGGTCAGCAGAGCTGCTGTAGAGCCAGAGAAACCAGGTCAGCAGAGCTGCTTTAGAGGGAGAGAACCAGGTCAGCAGAACTGCTTTAGAGCCAGAGAACCAGGTCAGCAGAGCTGCTCTAGAGCCAGAGAACCAGGTCAGCAGAGCTGCTTTAGAGGCAGAGAACCAGGTCAGCAGAGCTGCTCTAGAGGCAGAGAACCAGGTTAGCATACCTGCTTTAGAGCCAGAGAACCAGGTCAGCAGAGCTCTTTAGAGGGAGAGAACCAGGTCAGCATAGCTGCTTTAGAGCCAGAGAACCAGGTTAGCAGAGCTGCTATAGAGCCAGAGAACCAGGTCAGCAGAGCTGCTTTAGAGCCATAGAACCAGGTCAGCAGAGCTGCTTTAGAGCCAGAGAACCAGGTCAGTAGAGCTGCTCTAGAGCCAGATAAACCAGGTCAGCAGAGCTGCTTAAGAGGGAGAGAACCAGGTCAGCAGAGCTGCTTTAGAGCCAGAGAACCAGGTCAGCAGAGCTGCTCTAGAGCCAGAGAACCAGGTCTGCAGAGCTGCTTTAGAGCCATAGAACCAGGTCAGTAGGGCTGCTCTAGAGACAGAGACCCAGGTCAGCAGAGCTGATTTAGAGGGAGAGAACCAGGTCAGCAGAGCTGCTTTAGAGCCAGAGAACCAGGTCAGCAGAGTTGCTCTAGAGCCAGAGAACCAGATCAGCAGAACTGCTTTAGAGCCATAGAACTGGGTCAGCAGAGCTGCTTTAGAGCCAGAGAACCAGGTCAGCAGATCTGTTGTAGAGCCAGAGAACCAGGTCAGCAGAGCTGCTCTAGAGCCTAAGAAGCAGGTCAGAAGAGCTGCTCTTGAACCAGAGACCCAGGTCAGCAGAGCTGCACTAGAGTCAGAGACCCAGGTCAGCAGAGCTCCTCTAGAGGCCGGGAACCAGGTCAGCAGAGCTGCTGTAGAGCCAGAGAAACCAGGTCAGAAGAGCTGCTTTAGAGGGAGAGAACCAGGTCAGCAGAACTGCTTTAGAGCCAGAGAACCAGGTCAGCAGAGCTGCTCTAGAGCCAGAGAACCAGGTCAGCAGAGCTGCTTTAGAGGCAGAGAACCAGGTCAGCAGAGCTGCTCTAGAGGCAGAGAACCAGGTTAGCAGACCTGCTTTAGAGCCAGAGAACCAGGTCAGCAGAGCTCTTTAGAGGGAGAGAACCAGGTCAGCAGAGCTGCTTTAGAGCCAGAGAACCAGGTTAGCAGAGATGCTTTAGAGCCAGAGAACCAGGTCAGCAGAGCTGCTTTAGAGCCATAGAACCAGGTCAGCAGAGCTGCTTTAGAGCCAGAGAACCAGGTCAGTAGAGCTGCTCTAGAGCCAGAGAAACCAGGTCAGCAGAGCTGCTTAAGAGGGAGAGAACAGGTCAGCAGAGCTGCTTTAGAGCCAGAGAACCAGGTCAGCAGAGCTGCTCTAGAGCCAGAGAACCAGGTCAGCAAAGCTGCTTTAGAGCCATAGAACCAGGTCAGTAGTGCTGCTGTAGAGGCAGAGACCCAGGTCAGCAGAGCTGATTTAGAGGGAGAGAACCAGGACAGCAGAGCTGCTTTAGAGCCAGAGAACCAGGTCAGCAGAGTTGCTCTAGAGCCAGAGAACCAGATCAGCAGAACTGCTTTAGAGCCATAGAACCGGGTCAGTAGAGCTGCTTTAGAGCCAGAGAACCAGGTCAGCAGATCTGTTGTAGAGCCAGAGAACCAGGTCAGCAGAGCTGCTCTAGAGCATAAGAGCTAGGTCAGCAGAGCTGCTCTAGAGCCAGAGAACCAGGTCAGCAGCAGAGATGCTGTAGAGCCAGAGAAACCAGGTCAGCAGAGCTGCTTTAGAGGGAGAGAACCAGGTCAGCAGAGCTGCTTTAGAGCCAGAGAACCAGGCCAGCAGAGCTGCTTTAGCTGACACTGACTGACTGACACTGACTGACTGACACTGACTGATTGGAACTGACTGACACTGATTGACTGACACTGACACTGACTGACACTGACAATGACTGACAATGATTGACTGACACTGACTGACTGACACTGACTGACACTGATTGACTGACACTGACTGACTGACACTGACTGACTGACATTGATTGACTGACACTGACTGACACTGATTGACTGACACTGACTGACTGACTGACACTGAGGGACTGACACTGACAATGACTGACTGACTCTGACTGACACAGACTGACACTGACTGACTACTCTCTACTACTCTACTACTCATTCTCTACTACTCTCTACTACTCTCTCTCTACTAATCACTCTCTCCTACTCACTCTCTACTACTTTCTACTGCCCACTCTCTACTACTCTACTACTCTCTACTACTCACTCTCTACTACTCTCTACTACTCACTCTCTACTGCTCTCTACTATTCACTCTCTACTACTCACTCTCTACTATTCTCTACTACTCTCTCTCTACTACTCACTCTCTACTACTCACTCTCTACTACTCTCTACTACTCTCTACTACTACTCTCTACTACTCATTCTCTACTACTCACTCTCTACTACTCGCTCTACTACTCTCTACTACTCTCTACCGCTCACTCTCTACTATTCTACTACTCACTCTCTACTACTCTCTACTACTCTCTCTCTACTACTCACTCTCTACTACTCACTCTACTACTCTCTACTACTCACTCTCTACTAGTCTCTCTCTACTACTCACTCTCTACTACTCACTCTCTACTACTCTCTACTACTCTCGCTTTACTACTCACTCTCTACTACTCACTCTACTACTCTCTACTACTCACTCTCTACTATTCACTCTCTACTACTCACTCTCTACTACTCACTCTCTACTACTCACTCTCCACTACTCACTCTCTACTACTCGCTCTCTACTACTCTCTACTACTCACTCTCTACTACCCACTCTCTACTACTCTACTACTCTCTACTACTCTCTCTACTACTCACTCTCTACTACTCACTCTCTACTACTCTACTTTTCTCTACTACTCTCTCTACTACTCACTCTCTACTACTCTCTACTACTCACTCTACTACTCTCTACTTCTCATTACCACTCACTCTCTACTACTCTACTACTCACTCTCTACTACTCTCTCTCTACTACTCACTCTCTTCTACTCACTCTACTATTCTCTACTACTCACTCTCTACTACTCTCTCTCTACTACACTCTACTACTCACTCTCTACTATTCACTCTCTACTACTCACTCTCTACTACTCTCTACTACTCACTCTCCACTACTCACTCTCTACTACTCGCTCTCAACTACTCTCAACTACTCTCTACTACTCACTCTCTACTACACCTCTACTCTCTACTACTCTCTCTACTTCTCACTCTCTACTACTCTCTCTACTACTCACTCTCTACTACTCTCTACTACTCACTCTACTACACACTCTCTACTACTTGCTCTCTACTACTCTCTACTACTCACTCTACTACTCACTCTCTACTACTCTCTACTACTCAATCTCTACTACTACACTACTCTCTACTACTCACGCTCTACTACTCTAATACTCTCTACTACTCTCTCTCTCTACTACTCACTCTCTACTACTCACTCTCTACTACTCTCTACTACTCACTCTCTACTACTCTCTACTACTCACTCTCTACTATTCTCTACTACTCTCTCTCTACTACTCACTCTCTACTACTCACTCTCTACTACTCTCTACTACTCTCTACTACTACTCTCTACTACTCATTCTCTACTACTCACTCTCTACTAGTCTCTCTCTACTACTCACTCTCTACTACTCACTCTCTACTGCTCTCTACTACTCTCGCTTTACTACTCACTCTCTACTACTCACTCTACTACTCTCTACTACTCACTCTCTACTATTCACTCTCTACTACTCACTCTCTACTACTCACTCTCTACTACTCACTCTCCACTACTCACTCTCTACTACTCAATCTCTACTACTCTCTACTACTCACTCTCTACTACCCACTCTCTACTACTCTACTACTCTCTACTACTCTCTCTACTACTCACTCTCTACTACTCACTCTCTACTACTCTACTTTTCTCTACTACTCTCTCTACTACTCACTCTCTACTACTCTCTACTACTCACTCTACTACTCTCTACTTCTCTCTACCACTCACTCTCTACTACTCTACTACTCACTCTCTACTACTCTCTCTCTACTACTCACTCTCTTCTACTCACTCTACTATTCTCTACTACTCACTCTCTACTACTCTCTCTCTATACTACACTCTACTACTCACTCTCTACTATTCACTCTCTACTACTCACTCTCTACTACTCTCTACTACTCACTCTCCACTACTCACTCTCTACTACTCGCTCTCAACTACTCTCAACTACTCTCTACTACTCACTCTCTACTACACTACTACTCTCTACTACTCTCTCTACTTCTCACTCTCTACTACTCTCTCTACTACTCACTCTCTACTACTCTCTACTACTCACTCTACTATACACTCTCTACTACTTGCTCTCTACTACTCTCTACTACTCACTCTACTACTCACTCTCTACTACTCTCTACTACTCAATCTCTACTACTACACTACTCTCTACTACTCACTCTCTACTACTCACTCTCTACTACTCTAATACTCTCTACTACTCTCTCTCTCTACTACTCACTCTCTACTACTCACTCTCTACTACTCTCTACTACTCACTCTCTACTACTCTCTACTACTCACTCTCTACTACTCACTCTCTACTACTCTCTCTCTACAACTCTCTACTACTCACTCTCTACTACTCACTCTCTACTACTCACTCTACTACTCACTCTCTACTACTCACTCTCTACTACTCTCTACTACTCTCTCTCTACTACTCTCTACTACTCACTCTACTACTCAGTCTCTACTACTCTACTACTCTCTCTCTGCTACTCACTCTCTACTACTCACTCTCTACTACTCACTATCTACTACTCTCTACTACTCACTCTCTACTACTCTCTACTACTCTCTACTATTCACTCTCTACTACTCACTCTCTACTACTCTCTACTACTCACTCTCTACTCTCTACCTCACTACACCGCTACATCTCGACACCTCTACCTCTCTACCTCTACCTCTCTACCTCTACACCTCTACCTCTACACCTCTACCTCTCTCTACACGCACACATATGCACATATGTAGATGCTGTAGAGCCAGAGAAACCAGGTCAGCAGAGCTGCTTTAGAGGGAGAGAACCAGGTCAGCAGAGCTGCTTTAGAGCCAGAGAACCAGGCCAGCAGAGCTGCTTTAGCTGACACTGACTGACTGACACTGACTGACTGACACTGACTGATTGGAACTGACTGACACTGATTGACTGACACTGACACTGACTGACACTGACAATGACTGACAATGATTGACTGACACTGACTGACTGACACTGACTGACACTGATTGACTGACACTGACTGACTGACACTGACTGACTGACATTGATTGACTGACACTGACTGACACTGATTGACTGACACTGACTGACTGACTGACACTGAGGGACTGACACTGACAATGACTGACTGACTCTGACTGACACAGACTGACACTGACTGACTACTCTCTACTACTCTACTACTCATTCTCTACTACTCTCTACTACTCTCTCTCTACTAATCACTCTCTCCTACTCACTCTCTACTACTTTCTACTGCCCACTCTCTACTACTCTACTACTCTCTACTACTCACTCTCTACTACTCTCTACTACTCACTCTCTACTGCTCTCTACTATTCACTCTCTACTACTCACTCTCTACTATTCTCTACTTCTCTCTCTCTACTACTCACTCTCTACTACTCACTCTCTACTACTCTCTACTACTCTCTACTACTACTCTCTACTACTCATTCTCTACTACTCACTCTCTACTACTCGCTCTACTACTCTCTACTACTCTCTACCGCTCACTCTCTACTATTCTACTACTCACTCTCTACTACTCTCTACTACTCTCTCTCTACTACTCACTCTCTACTACTCACTCTACTACTCTCTACTACTCACTCTCTACTAGTCTCTCTCTACTACTCACTCTCTACTACTCACTCTCTACTACTCTCTACTACTCTCGCTTTACTACTCACTCTCTACTACTCACTCTACTACTCTCTACTACTCACTCTCTACTATTCACTCTCTACTACTCACTCTCTACTACTCACTCTCTACTACTCACTCTCCACTACTCACTCTCTACTACTCGCTCTCTACTACTCTCTACTACTCACTCTCTACTACCCACTCTCTACTACTCTACTACTCTCTACTACTCTCTCTACTACTCACTCTCTACTACTCACTCTCTACTACTCTACTTTTCTCTACTACTCTCTCTACTACTCACTCTCTACTACTCTCTACTACTCACTCTACTACTCTCTACTTCTCATTACCACTCACTCTCTACTACTCTACTACTCACTCTCTACTACTCTCTCTCTACTACTCACTCTCTTCTACTCACTCTACTATTCTCTACTACTCACTCTCTACTACTCTCTCTCTACTACACTCTACTACTCACTCTCTACTATTCACTCTCTACTACTCACTCTCTACTACTCTCTACTACTCACTCTCCACTACTCACTCTCTACTACTCGCTCTCAACTACTCTCAACTACTCTCTACTACTCACTCTCTACTACACCTCTACTCTCTACTACTCTCTCTACTTCTCACTCCCTACTACTCTCTCTACTACTCACTCTCTACTACTCTCTACTACTCACTCTACTACACACTCTCTACTACTTGCTCTCTACTACTCTCTACTACTCACTCTACTACTCACTCTCTACTACTCTCTACTACTCAATCTCTACTACTACACTACTCTCTACTACTCACGCTCTACTACTCTAATACTCTCTACTACTCTCTCTCTCTACTACTCACTCTCTACTACTCACTCTCTACTACTCTCTACTACTCACTCTCTACTACTCTCTACTACTCACTCTCTACTATTCTCTACTACTCTCTCTCTACTACTCACTCTCTACTACTCACTCTCTACTACTCTCTACTACTCTCTACTACTACTCTCTACTACTCATTCTCTACTACTCACTCTCTACTAGTCTCTCTCTACTACTCACTCTCTACTACTCACTCTCTACTGCTCTCTACTACTCTCGCTTTACTACTCACTCTCTACTACTCACTCTACTACTCTCTACTACTCACTCTCTACTATTCACTCTCTACTACTCACTCTCTACTACTCACTCTCTACTACTCACTCTCCACTACTCACTCTCTACTACTCAATCTCTACTACTCTCTACTACTCACTCTCTACTACCCACTCTCTACTACTCTACTACTCTCTACTACTCTCTCTACTACTCACTCTCTACTACTCACTCTCTACTACTCTACTTTTCTCTACTACTCTCTCTACTACTCACTCTCTACTACTCTCTACTACTCACTCTACTACTCTCTACTTCTCTCTACCACTCACTCTCTACTACTCTACTACTCACTCTCTACTACTCTCTCTCTACTACTCACTCTCTTCTACTCACTCTACTATTCTCTACTACTCACTCTCTACTACTCTCTCTCTATACTACACTCTACTACTCACTCTCTACTATTCACTCTCTACTACTCACTCTCTACTACTCTCTCTCCACTACTCACTCTCTACTACTCGCTCTCAACTACTCTCAACTACTCACTCTCTACTACACTACTACTCTCTACTACTCTCTCTACTTCTCACTCTCTACTACTCTCTCTACTACTCACTCTCTACTACTCTCTACTACTCACTCTACTATACACTCTCTACTACTTGCTCTCTACTACTCTCTACTACTCACTCTACTACTCACTCTCTACTACTCTCTACTACTCAATCTCTACTACTACACTACTCTCTACTACTCACTCTCTACTACTCACTCTCTACTACTCTAATACTCTCTACTACTCTCTCTCTCTACTACTCACTCTCTACTACTCACTCTCTACTACTCTCTACTACTCACTCTCTACTACTCTCTACTACTCACTCTCTACTACTCACTCTCTACTACTCTCTCTCTACAACTCTCTACTACTCACTCTCTACTACTCACTCTCTACTACTCACTCTACTACTCACTCTCTACTACTCACTCTCTACTACTCTCTACTACTCTCTCTCTACTACTCTCTACTACTCACTCTACTACTCAGTCTCTACTACTCTACTACTCACTCTCTGCTACTCACTCTCTACTACTCACTCTCTACTACTCACTATCTACTACTCTCTACTACTCACTCTCTACTACTCTCTACTACTCTCTACTATTCACTCTCTACTACTCACTCTCTACTACTCTCTACTACTCACTCTCTACTCTCTACCTCACTACACCGCTACATCTCGACACCTCTACCTCTCTACCTCTACCTCTCTACCTCTACACCTCTACCTCTACACCTCTACCTCTCTCTACACGCACACATATGCACATATGTATATGCATATATGCATTTATATATATGTATGTGTATATATATATATACATACATATATAAACATATATATAGTCTGCATATCTATATAAATACAAATATAAATGCATGCATGCATATACATATAGGTACAAAAGGGGGTGGTGATGGACGGAGCGTCAGAACCAATCAAACACTCACACCCAGTCAACAGATCTGGGTTTGATCCATCACCGTTCTTTAGCCGACTCTGCCACCCCAGTTCAGACATGGCCATATACAAATCAGTCTGACCCTGTGCCTCATGGGAACAGTCCAGCCCGAACTGCCAAGCCATGCCTTCCCTGGACCGGAAACAAGCTTCCTAGGACCGGTTTCTGGTATTTCAGCCGTCTTCAGCCAGGCTTGCTTGAATCCAGTGGCAAAGTGCGCAAGGGACTCACGTCTGAGCATACCCTGCCAACTTATGGCGAACAAAGCGGTACAAAAGGGGGTGGTGATGGACGGAGCATCAGAACCAATCAAACACTCACACCCAGTCAACATATACATATATGCATGCATATGCATGTTATGTACATGAAAGTTTGAAAAACGCTAATACAAGCAAAGCTAAAAAGCCACCTAATTACAAACAGAAATGCTTTAACTTAAACGAGGTCGAGACCTATTGCATTTTCAATGCTTGTTTACTTTGGTTCCATCAAGAAGGCATTCAGATGTGTCACACATTTGCCATAAATTCTGAATGTTATCACTCTAGTTGCTCATTAGATCACTGTAGTAAAGCTACTGCTCACCAGGGAAGTCTGCTGCTGGTATTCAAAGTGCATGTTTCAGTCTGCATGTCAGAATTTTTTAATGAAATAGAAGAGGATTTGAGAAGTCACTCAAAATGTGTCCTCGTTTTTCTTTTTTCCACACTAATAATAATTTCTATGGCAAAATGAACCCCCTCATTTTGTTCCTTTTCAAATTAAATGTTCTAAGTGTTACCACTTTATTCCAATGAAGATGGATTCAGGTGTGCCATACTTTTGTCATAAGTAAGACTGTTAGCGCTCTAGCTGTTCTTTAGAACACTCTTGGAAGCTGCAGTAGAACACAAAGGAATCAACTGACAGTCTCTGCCTTTGTTGGATGTACATCTTCTACTGAGAATGTCAGACTTCATTCTCACATGACTGAGAAAGATAATGTGAAGTTACAGAAAATATGCTCTCAGTTTAGCTTATAGATCACCTTCCAAACCTCTGTGGGAAAAGCATGGGAAAATAGTTTTCTCTCAAACATGATTCATGATATCCCAGCAGAAGGCTTTTTCACATGGTAAAATCACCTTAGAACACACCACAATTCCTAAAATGAGTATGGTACCATCAACAAAGGATTTAGAATGTAACTAAAGTCTTAAAACCTTCTATTAACTGCAATGCTTTTTAATGAGGTGCTATCATGTATATTGGTCCCAAGATGGCTGCCAACACTTCTTGGATGAAGTGCTGACAGCCAATCAGATCTTACGATGAGATGTGTGGTTAGGCTCCGCCCAGATATATCTATGATTTTACTTTTGAATTTCTCAGCAACTACTGAACGGATTTACACCATTTAACCAAAAGGCATGAGTGTGAACCAAGGGCTACCTCTTTGCCAAATTTCGTGTAATTCCGTTCAGCAGTTCGGGCTGCAGCTGCGATTAACGGTTCCTATGGAAAATTGCATGGGGAAAACATGTTTTGGAACCCCCGTATTTTCTCAACCCCCGCTTAACAAATCACCCCGAGACTTTCAGTATAGGAGCGGACTGGAGCGCCCCACCAGTTTTGAAAATTTCGCAAAGATTCGTCAACCGGGGCCAAAGTTATTTCAAATAGAATGTTGCGTATTTCCGATGGATAATAGGTCCTAACTATAACCACCTACTGGCGACTGCCCGTAGGTAATATATATATATACATATATATATTCACTTAAAAAACCATAGGTTTCACACAGGTTATAGTTAGGTGGACATTTCACTCGTAAAAAAACAATGAAATTCCCCCGTTATAGTTAGTTCAGATAACTATAACTCGCGCGCCCGCAATCCACTGCTCATGACGTCACATATTACATCACTCATGACATGGTCAGTGGCATCACTCATGACATCACTGATGACATCATCCTTGTGATAGAGTGGCGGTCGCGCGAGTTATAGTTATCTGAACTAACTAACGGGGGAATTTCATTGGTTTTTTACGAGTGAAATGTCCACCTAACTATAACCTGTGTGAAACCTATGGTTTTTTAAGGGAATTTGCAAGGTTTTTTAAATGCTAAGTTATGTATTTATTAATATATATATATTTTTTTTAAGGTATTTCACCGTGATTCGTCAAGCGGGGGCTGAGAAAAAAGGGGGGTCCCAAAACGCGTTTTCCCCATGCATTTTTCCATAGGACCTTTAGACACAGCTACAGCCCGAACGGCTGAACAGAATTACTTGTAATTTGGCAGAGAGATAGTCCGCAGGTCAAGGAAGTGCCTTTTGTAGGTCTGGTGTAAATCTGTTCAGTAGTTTCTGAGAAAATAGCATTTAAATCAATATATATATATCTGTAAGCGCGCTCCGTGCGCTTACGGTAAGCTTACCGTACGCGTACAGTGACGTGCGCGAGCGCGATTCTGATTGGTTGTTAGATCAAAGTAAACATTCGAATCGGTCGAAACCAGGAAGTATTGGCCGCCATTTTCTGTCTCTCGCACTGAAAAACAAAGGTTGATAACATGAAAAGGGGGCAACGAAGAGAGTTGCAGACCCCCTAGCGTTCGTCAGGGGGTTCACAAAGGACCAAAAAGTATGAAAAATAAATTTTATACGTTTTAAAAAAAATCGCGGAGTGCGCGTACGGTAAGCTTACCGTACGCGTACGGTAAAAAAAAAATTACAAAAAATAAAAAATTAACAATCACATTTAATATATAAATCTAAGGACCCCCAAGGGAGAAAAAAACAATTGATATTTTGTAAAAAATGGCGTGGCGTGCACGGTACGAAATGCGCAAGGTGGGCGCTCGGTGAGCGAAGCGCACCGAGTGCCCACAGCGCGCGCACGGTGTGCGAAGCGCACCGTCGCGCGCAAAAATTAACAATAAATAGATAACTTAGCATTTAAAAAAACGTACAAATTCACTGAAAAAAACATAGGTTTCACACACGTTATAGTTAGGAATTAGCATTTAAAAAACCTTGCAAATTTACTTAAAAAACCATAGGTTTCACACAAGTTATAGTTAGCTGTACATTTCACTCGTAAAAAACCAATGAAATTCCACGTTATAGTTAGATCAGGTAACTATAACTTGCGCGACCGCAATCCACTGCTGATGACGTCACATATTACATCACTCATGACATGGTCAGTGACATCACTCATCACATCAATGATGACATCTCAAATGACACATTGTGGATTGCGGTCGCGCAAGTTATAGTTACCTGATCTAACTATAACGTGGAATTTCATTGGTTTTTTACGAGTGAAATGTACAGCTAACTATAACTTGTGTGAAACCTATGGTTTTTTAAGTGAATATATATACATACACATACATATCTCATGGTGAGTTCTATTGCTATTGAAAGTTTGGGGGTGATCCGTGCAGTGGGCCCTGAGAATTTGGGGGGTGAAATAAGGTTTCTTTTGTAATGTTAATTCCTGTAGGAATATTTTGCCACATCTACAGCTTGAACCGCTGAACGGACTTACACCAAATTTGGCAGCGAGGTAGATGCCGGTTCAAGGAATTGTCTTTCGCATTTTTGGTGTAAATCTGTTCAGTAGTTGTTGAGAAATTTAAATTAAAAATTATATTGATATATCTGGCCGCGGATAGTTCTCACTGGTTTCACGATTAATCGTGAATGCACGCACCAACAGGAATGCTCTGATTGGCTGGATGCAATCTGAAAAGAAAGTTGTGGCTGCCATTTTATCTATTGGGAATGGTTCTCGGGGCTTAAAATCTGTGTGAAAGCCCACATAAGGGGTCAGTGTGGAGCTACTCTGACCTCATTGTTGAGAAATGAGGGTGTTAGTGACACCCGTTAAGTGTGCAAAACGGATTTTTTAATTGTGCAATATATATTCGCATTAATGCTGCGGCCATTAGTGCAGGCCCCCCATGTACCATCGCGGCGACATCTCGGATAGTATAAAAAAGATGCCTCCACTTGGAACAAAATGTGGGCGCTATATACAAGTTTGCTAAAAAACTAGGATCCTCCCTAGTGTGTGCTGCTCAACATATACAAGGCTAGATGTGTCTCAATGGCCACCTATGGAGCAGAGATATGGGGAACACATGAGCCCTCTTCATAACAGGTTGCGGGGAAAAAAATTGTATGTAAACTTTAATGCTTACCAAGGTCTATACCGCATCTATCAGTCACAAAGAATTTGGCCATGATCAAGTAAGAGATCTTGTTTTGTTAGCTCCACTAGTGCTATGGATCTCAGTTCACCCGGAAGCTGTGTTAATTAAGGCCGTAATCAACGACTCTTTGAAATTAGACTGGCAAGTAGCATTGATTGGCTAGAATATGTCAAGACACAGTTGACCAAGAGACGGAGGAAAGATCTTTTTAACAACCCAAATAGTATTTCTAGGCAGATGAAAACCCTGGTTCAGAGAGAATGGTTGGACTATACGCTGAAGAAAAGAGAGGAGTAGGAGTTTAACAAAGGCTCAGTCACAGCATACGTCATGTTAGTAACAACTAGATTCATGAACTCATATTTGCATACTTTCCCTAGCTCCCATCGCTACTACATGGTTAGATTCTGTCTTGGCATGTTACTTCTATTGGTTGCCTATCCATCTACAGCTAGATGTGAACAGGACCTCATAGCCTGTCCCTGTGATTCGGTCTCTGCTCAATCGCAGTTGCACTTTCTCTTTTTTTGTGGGCTATACCAATGGAATACAACAACTCTGCTTGTTGCCTTGCTGAGGTCTCTGAAGATAAATCAATGCAGACCGGCACTGCTAAATTTACAGTTATTACAAGCAGACTTGGTCTTCTATACTGTCTATAAGTACGTATTATCATCTGTCAGAGTATGGAAGCTGGTGGGAAAATAATCTTTAGCCACCTCCATACATCAGTTCACCATGACCTAATCGTTCAATTGATTCTGCTCATAATTGCTGCAACCCACCAGATGCATAGGCTTTAAGACTGCGCCTTAATTAGGGAACAAATTGATCTCTAGCGCATATGACCAAGGCAGTAAGCTGTAAGTACAACAAACTGTTTCATATTTTACAGAGCACGCACATTTTATTATATATTTTATTTCTTATCACATTATGTACTGCATATTACCTACGTTGCAATGTTAGTACATAGTTTTTACTCATGTTATCGATCATATTTGTTGCATTTGGGAGAATTGATTGGAGTTTGCAAACTCAGGCCCAAGTTATAGAGTATTTAACACAATCAATTCCTCTTCACTATACCTGTACTTTAATACGTACACTACCAATGCACTCTTTTGCAATTATCAGTTGTATTTTATGTGTGTTTTATAGTTTTAAGTACTTTTTAACATAGGCTTTTATGGTAAATTTCATCTAATGAAATACGGCATATATCTTTACACATATAGGAATGGTAAATTGTATACATATGTAATTGATATGGATTAAGCATAAACTGTATGAGTATGGATCCGTTATGTTTATTTTAACCAAATAAAGATGGATATGACTTATTTACTATGATGAAATATATATCAATAAATCATTAATATGCAGTGCTATTGAGATTTTGATATATTGACCAGTGTGTTTATAGAGATATTTATATAGTGAGTTATCTACTGTGATGGTTAGAATTAAGTATACAGTTATAATTTTTTAATGTGGAGGTGGCTATTGAATTCCTGCTTTTGCTTTCTGCTTCCTCAAAGTAACCGCGGATATCACGATTACCAACGTCATTGCGATCTCTGGCCTCACCGCAAAAATGAAAAATAGGTTTTAGAGATGGTTGTTCTAGAAATACACTAGAAAAACATGAGTATGAAGTGTACAGTAATAAACCCCTAGTGTGTAAAATAACGTAATATGGGTGCATATATGTGTTTTTCACTTTAAGGAAAAGGCATGATTGTTGCGGTTAACGATGTTATCGCGATGTCCTGAATAACCGCAAAAACTGAAAATAGGTTTGAAAGATGGTTTTTAAAGAAACGTAGTACAAAAAACTTTGTTTAAACATGCTTTGACAGAAGTATGTGCATAGTAATATGTGTACGGCAATGTTCAGAATGGATTTTTTTCCATATTATTTTTGGATGTGTTGGTGGCCATTGAATGTCTGTTTTTGTTTTCTGTTTTTGCAATGTGTACGCGGGGATTGCTATTACCAACATCAGCGCAGTCTCTGGTACGTCACAGCGAAAAGGGATAATAGGTTTTAGAGAGGGTTTTTAGATACTCTCCAGAAAACCATGATCTTAGAAAATAGTGTAAGAAACCGCTAGTGTGCAAAATACTGAGTTTAAACATGCTTTGAAAGACGTATGTAATATGTAATATGTGTAGGGCAATGTACAGAATGGATTTTTTTACATATTATTTGGTGTTGGTGGCCATTGAATGTCTGCTTTTGTTTTCCATTTTCAAGACCCATCAGCTAGCATCGCGATTACCAATGTCATCGCAGTCTCTGGAGTCAACGTGAAAATGGAAAATAGGTTTTAAAGATGGTTTTTATATAAACTCTCTGTAAAAACATGACTTTAGAGAATACTGTAAGAACCCCCTAGTGTGTAAAATACTTTAATAAGTGTGGATTTATGTGTTTTACACTTTATGGAAAAGGCGCTATAGTCACGGTTAATGACGTCATCGTGACGTTTCAAATAACCGTGAAAATGTAAAATAATTCTGAAAGATGATTTTTATAGAAACTTAGTACAAAAATATGAGTTTAAACATGCTTTGAAAGAAGTATGTATCTAGTAATATGTGCAGGGCAATGTTCACAATGGATTTTTTTGTGTTGGTGGTCATTGAATGTCTGCTTTTGTGTCCCGTTTTCACAACGTGCCCACGGGTATCGCGACTTCATCACAAAGATCCCCAAAATCTAAAGAAAAAAAATCCTTTTGAAAAAAACATACAATATTTTGGGTACTCGGTGGCTCTGACAAGAACCGTTGTGTTGGTTCTGTGTATATGGCTGCTATTCATAAGACGGGATGCAGAGTTTCAGGTTACTTAGAAACACCCTATTGCCTTCATCTGTTACTCCATAATCTCTATAAAGTCCATGCATTTCAAAACACAGATTGTTGTTATAGATACAACCCATGTGATGGTCTCTGAGGAATGCAGAAAGCTATAGTTAGGAATTTGTATTTTAAAAACCTTAGAAATTCACAAAAAAACAAAGGTTACAAGGGCGCTATAGTTAGCAAATAGAATTTCAAAAACCTTAGAAATTCACTGAATAAAACCAAAGGTTATAGGGGCATTATAGTTAGGCAGACATTTCACTAGTACAAAACCAGAGAAATTCAGCTGTTATCTGAGCTAATTATAACTCGCGCTACAATGTCCTGCTTACGACCACCCATATTACATCACTCATGACATGGTCAGTGACATCACTCATGACATCTCAAATGATGTCACTGATGGCATCAGCCACAGAATCTCTGATGCAACCACTCACACCCCATTATCAACTTTAATACACCCACTTCAACTTCATACACTCAGCCACCCATACACCCATTCATATACCAACTGACTCACTAATACAGCTACTGATATATCCATTCATAGACCCATACAACCACTCACACAGTCAGTCACTCATAGAGCTACTCACACACCTACTCACTCACCTATAGAGTCATCCACACAGCCATTTACTCACCTATACAGTCAAACACCAACTCATTTATTCATACAGATACAAACACATACTCACTCCCCTATATAGTCACTGACAAAAGCACCCAGTCATCCATGCAGCCACTCTTGCAATCACTCAGTCATACATACAGCCACTCAAATACTCAAAAACTCACCTATACTGCTTTTCCCATATGCAGTAACTCACCCATATACCACTGACATATCCATTCACTCACTGACACAGTCATACACATTTATTCACCCATGCAGCCCCTCACACACACTCACTAACCCATAGAGCCACTGACTCACCCACGCACTCATCCATAGTCAGTTACACACTTCCTCCCTAACAACATAGATACTGAGACACCTATACACAAACTCAGACAACCAATCACTCACGTATACAGGAACTCTTATACCCACTCACATACCTATACAGCCACTTAGATACCAACTGCCGGACAAAGACATTCACAACACAAGTCCCTCAGCCGTACATTCATTGAGGCACTTAATTATTCACTAATACAGTTACTCCTCACGCACCCACTGAATCATCCAATCAGTCTCACATACACCCACTGATTCACCAATACTTCTTGGTATGTATATTTAATACTCATAAACTTTAACAAAAAAACCACTGACAGTCAGTGGATGATGTCATCAGTAATGTCATTTGAGAAGTCATCAGTAATGTCACTGACCATGTTATAAGTGATGTATTATGTTAGGTCATACACAGTGCATTGGGGGGGTGAGTTCTATAACTGCTGAATTTCTCTGCTTTTGGACGAATGAAATATCAACCTAACTATAACGTTAAGCGTTGTGGACCCCTGGGGACCACTACCTTCCCAGTGCTTTAAAGATGTTGGAGAAGGGCCTTGCAGTCCCCTCATGGAGCCCTCCATGGCCCTGGGGACCACCACCCACCAGGGACGGCTCCAGCAATGTCCCAGGGTGCCCACCCCAGGACATTGCAGTTTGCTATGGCATGTGGGAGCACTGCTACCCCCATGCCTTAGCAAACACTGCTTCACTTTATGGAAGCGAGAGCAGGAAATCTGCTCTTGCTTCCATGAAACAAGGCAGAATTGCTTTTGGGCAAAGGGAGCTGCCCCCGCCTTTAGAATACATGTTTATATTTTAAATGGCCAGGACCAGGGGATGGGGTTCCAGGGGATGAAATTGGCCTCAGGAGGAGGACCACACAACATACGCTGAGGACCAGAAACATCTGTGGTAAGAATTTTCTTTCTACTTTACCGGATACTTTGTCTGATTTACCACAAGGGGAAAAGACTGCTGCTAAAGTAAAAAGAAGGCAACAGGGGGGCTCCTTCCAAACAAAAGAGACCAGGGAGACCATTAGGAAATCCAGTGAGGGAAGGAATATAAGGAAATCCTCCCTTCTAACTGCAAGAGTAAAAGTGACTCCTTCACTTAAATCTTTTTTTCGTGTTCTCCCCAATATGCAGAAGGATAAAACAGCGAACGCAAGTTCTTATCCTGAAGAGTGTTTACCTAAAGATACAAGGTCGTGCAAAGCTAATTCGCCAAAGATTAATGGTATGGAAACCGCTGCATCAAAAAGTCCTTCTAGTGTTTTAGGAGTGGAGAATAGGGTCTCACAACAGGATATAATAACAATTCCAACTAGTAATAAATACTCAGTTTTAACAGTAGTTGAAGAGTTGGAACTGTTACCATCACTACAAACGCTTGCGCAAAATCCAGAATCAATTTCGGAATCAAACAGAGATAATCAAGATTGTGTAAACTCTCCAGAAGGAAGAGTATTAGAGGAGAAGGCAAAGTCCTCACCGGCTAATATTCTACTGGAATTGAAGAAGGATATTAAAGAACGTTTTGAAGTGGCAGAAGCTAATCAAACAAATATACAAGCATCCTGCTCATTATTGGCCCAGAAACTGGACGAGGTTACAACTCGCACAAAAAAATTAGAGGAAGAATTCAGCGCCGTTAGACAAGATGTTGTGGAAAATATAACTGAGCTCTCTAACCTGGGGAACCAAAACCAGATGTTAAGAGATGATATAGAGAGAATTGAGAATCATTCCCGAAGGAATAACATAAGATTTTTGAATATTCCTGAAAAGGAAGAAGGCGCAGATACAAAGGCTTTCATTATTGGCCTGCTTCGGGAAACGATTCTGAAGGATAAGGCGGAGATTAACCTTGAGAGCGAAATACAGAGGGTGCACAGAGAGCCGTTTCGTCGTAACCCGCAGAAAACTAAACCCAGAAAGATTTTGGTAAATTTTCTTTCCTATAACATCAAGGAGGAGATACTAAATAGAGCTTTAAAAAATGGCCCATATCTGGTTAATGGTTTCTCCCTCCTGGTAAGGTCTGACGTATGGAGGGCTACAGAACAAAAACAGTGGGAGTTAGGTGGGAATGAGGAAACTCGATTTTCGATCTCGATCGTATCGAGCCGCCATTTTGTGTTCCGCCGCCATTTTGTGTTGCCCTCACTCAGGCAGCACGGCGAACGAGGTCTTTTCTGCTTTTCCTGCGGCATTGTGTCAAAATAGCCTTCTGCCTCTGTTTACGAACTGGTGTCAGGGACTGGCCGAGTCCACTAATCACTGTCTGGTCTGACTAATCCCTGTCTCAACTATCTGTTGGTTCGCACCATTCTTTCCTGACTTTATCTAATCTTCTGGCCTTCACTGTTCTCTGCTCGTATTCTCCCGTTTCACAACTGTCCTCCAAAGCACACAAACGTATCTCGCCACCTGCAAGTCAGTTGTGGACACGTTAATGAATTAACCTGTGGGGAGGGATGACAAACACAGTTGGAGGGGAGGCTTCTTCGGGTTACTCAATACTTTATTTCTCAAATTCTTTTCATTGGTAAAGCTTTGTTTTTTTTTTTGTACTTTTCTTATTGCCTCTTTTTGTATACATTGGGAGTGTTCTTGGTTAATCTGTATGCCATCTATGTACTATAAAAGATTGTGCGCCACGGAGTGAAGAGGCAGTCTCCTGAGAACATACAGAGTGTACTTCTGGGACAACTGTACTTAGCTGCAGCTAATAAATCTGATCTTCTACGCCCAACAGAGTGTCCTGTGTCTCTGTTAGATAAAGCAAGTGAACCCAGGAGATTAAGGCGTTCCCTGCGCCGCCAGACCCATAAGGTTCCTGGTTCTTCAACTGGCGCCCAACGTGGGGTGGCTTCAGAGGTAGTAGTTCTGCCTGAAGGTCGTAAGAAGCCCCGCAAGAAAAATCCGGAGGAATCGCGAGCCACGTCAAGCGACCCCTGTATGTCGAAGTGGTCCGAAGGTCTTTTTCAGTGCGGTTTCTCCTTCCTGACGGCTGATGACGACTGCTGCCCTGACTGCCGCCTTGCTTTGGCGCTTCTTTGGTGATGTATGGTAAGGCGAGACGTTAGACGGGTCTCTGTTGGCATAAGAAGACACTTAGTTAAGTATTGGTGGTGGGTAGCTCCCACTATTTTGTTTGGTCCTTTGGGTCTTTGATTCGGTTATTGCAAAAGCCGAAGCCGAGGGGTGAGTACATTTGTGCTGTGTTAATTGATTTAACCCCCTTGATGTTTGTGAACAGTCCAGTGAAATAACGATGCCTGGTCTGAGTAAGTTTAGGAAGTCTTGTTGCTTTGGTTGTGATAGGGACTGCCGGCTGGAGGACTCTTGTCCAATTCCTTCGGTTGGAACTCCCACTTATGAGCTCTATTCTAAACATGGTGTTGGCCCCATTGCCATTAATGAGGCATGGATCCGATACACAAAGAACGATGGTGTTTTACAGTGGCCACAGAACGGTAGCTTTGAGCCTAACATATTAGATCATTTGGAAGCAGTTTTGTTTAAAAGAATAGCCCGGCCGGCAATGTTTGACTCTTTCCGCCTTTGACGTAAGGAAGCCAAACAGAGAGAAATTAAGCAGGCAAAAGCACAAAGTATGACGATTATACAGGCTGCCCAGCAGTATAAAGATAATGAGATCGACCGTGAAATGGAAATTTCAGAGAGACAGCATCGTATGGTGATAGATAAATGCTATCCGGTGTTGCCTACTTCCCCTCCTGATAAAAGTAGGGAACTGGAGGAAGACCCTTTGATGTCTCACCTATTGAGATTGCCTCCTCCCTATGTACAAGGCGCTAATGCACCCCCATTGTTACAACCGGTTCAGCCATTAGTTGCGCCTCCGCCTGCTCAGGTTCTTCCGCATTTGCCCCTTCAAGCATTGCCACCCCCACTTCCTTTGCCACCGGTTGCTTTACCTCCATCCCTAGAGCCATAATCTCCTTTGCCTTCGGCTCCTCTTATAACTGCCAGTTCTTCTCCTATTAGTTCGCCCAATACCTTGTCCCCTGTCCTTATGTCCAATTCTCCTACTGTCCGTAAACGGATCGCAGATACTGTCTCTGGGTTTCTGTCTCCTTTTTTTGAGACTCTTAATATGTCTCCGGCTTTTTCTCGAAGACAGTCTCGTAGTCAGCTTCCAGCCTCCGACTCTCTCGCTCGCAAATGGATCGAGAAAGGTCCCTTATATAGTGCGAACGATATTTTGGCTACCCCTCATCAGTGGGAAGCGCCCATGCAGAGATATGTTTTTAATGTTATGTGTGACACTCTTGTTAAAGGATGGGAGGATATGGATTTGGGTTCAATTCCTCAGGGTCTGTTGGATGTTCAGGCTAATTTCGATAAGGGACTCATCGTGGGTCCTAAGATTGAGGACGCTGTAAAGACACTTGTCTCTTTTAGATCCTTATTTTCCTCGCAGACTTTCCTTGATTCCGATCCCGCTGTTAGGCTGACATCCAAACATTATCCAATGAGAGAGGTTCCTCCAGTATGGAGAGAAGAGGTTCCAGCAGCAGGTGCTAATCTAGCTATTCCCGCGCACTTCCAGTGTATATTGGTACATGTCCCCTGGAAAAGATCTGAGGTTTTGGCTCTTAAACAGTCTCTACCAGATCCCCGTAAAAACCCTGCTGGTTATTATAAAGAATAGTCCCAGACTGTTGACGCCTGCATTATGAATTTAGCCGATATCGATATGTTAATGGGGAATGTAGTCCCACAAGCATTATGGGCTCGAATTCGGAGAGAGAACCACGCACAAGAATTAGGTGGTGATTGGAATGCTATAATTGCCGCAGATGAAGCCCAAGTGGGTGGTGCTAAGCCTGATGTTTTGATTTCAGAACTGCCTGGTAGGATTATTACTTTAATGAAAACGATGATGCCTGCCTTGCGAGTTAATTGGGATAAACTAGCTGCGTGTAAACAGAAGAAAGATGAGAGTGTCTCTGATTTCTTCACTCGTTTTGAAGAGACGTTTATTGATCACAGTGGTCAGGATATGACTACGGAGGGTGGACAGCGATTATTTGTAGATAAATTCGTATTTAATTTGCTTCCCGAGCTGTCACATAAGTTGAAAGACTCTGAAAGTTCATGGGCTGTTTCTTCCTCTGCGCAGATTTTGGCTACTGCTCAATATTATGAGAACAGGGATAAAGAAGAGAAAGATAAACAAGAGAAAAAGACTAAAGAATTAAAAACGAAGGTTCTTCTGCAACAGGCTTATCCTCCTCGTCTTGCTCAGCGCCAGTTTCAACAGCCTCCACAGTTTCAGAGGGTGTATCAAAAGCCCGAGCCTTTTATTCCGCGACCTTTATTAGGTCCTAACCAATGTGCCTATTGTAGAGAGGAAGGTCATTTTAAGAATAGTTGTCCGGTTTTATTACAGCGTAGTGAAGGACCATCTGCTCCACGAGGTCGAGGTATTCATCAGTTAGCGCCCAGGGGTAGAAGTCGAGGTGTGTTGACCCAAGAACAGCGTTCCCTTCCTCCTCCGAATTCTATGAACTACTTTGATCAACAAAATACTCAGTCTACACAGTATTACAATGATGATTATCATGTTGAAGGTGAAAATGAAAGCCTTCACGCTAACTAGGACAGCCATAGACAAAGTGAGGGAGTTGTATCGATTCCAGTAGATCAGAGTGGACCTTATGTTAATGTCACTACAATGGGTGTTTCAGAGCCATTCCTTTTAGATACTGGTGCGATGAGAAGTTCTATCATTCGCTCTAAACTCCCTGAGGCACCTTTGTCTGGCTCAACGAATGTATCAGTAGGATTTTCTGGCGCCCCAGTTTGTAACCCAGTCTCTAGCCCTCTGCCTATTTCAATTGGCCCCTATGACTTGGAAGCTCCTCTTCTTTTAACAACTGGTTGCGGCGAGAATCTGCTGGGTTTGGATCTATTGAAAAGATTGCATGCAACGATATATTGTTCTCCTTCTGGTGTACATCTTACTTTGGGGCAGAAATTGACTTCTCCAATGTATTTTTCTAAGGATCAATTCCCACCTGAATTGCTCTCTCTTCCTGCAACGCTTTGGGCTACGGGTCCAAATGATGTTGGTTGTCTTGAGATCCCACCTTATGTTGTTACTCTCAAGCCCAATGTTAAATTGCCACGCATTCCTCAATACAGAATTTCCAATGAAGGTGAAAGAGCGCTTTTGGATATCATTTATGATTTGGTTCAGAAGGGTGTGATTGAGGAAACAAGAGGAAATTTATGTAATAGTCCTATTCTTCCTGTTCTTAAACGCACCGACCCTTCTCAGCCACCTGTTTATCGTTTTGTGATTGATCTTCGGGAGGTTAACAAAATTGTTGTACCGCAGTTTCCTGTTGTCCCAGATATTACTACCTTGTTAACTATGATACCTGCTTCACCGACTTGGTTTTCTGTTATTGATTTGAAGAATGCTTTCTTCAGCATTCCCATTGCCGAAGAGAGTAGGGATATTTTTGGTTTCTCTCTAGGAGGCCGAAGTTTCCAGTTCAAGCGCGCACCCCAAGGCTATTGTGAAAGCCCCTCCATTTATAGTCAAGCTCTGAAATGTCAGCTTGATGCTTTCCCTTTGCCCTCAGGTGCTACTCTTATTCAATATATGGATGATTTGTTAATTGCTGCTGACTCAGAGGATGTCTGCAGAAATGTGACTGTTGCATTGTTACGTCACTTGTCTGATCTTAATCATAAGGTTTCGCCTTCTAAACTACAATATGTTCGTCGAGAGGTTACCTATTTGGGTCATCTCTTATCAAAGGAGGTAAGGCGATTAACCCCAGAACGAATTCAAGTAATAGCGCAAATGTCTGTGCCATCCACACAAAGAGAGGTGCGTGCCTTTCTGGGTATTACCTCTTATTGTAGGCAATGGATCCCGAACTTTTCTTTGCTGGCCAAACCTCTGTTAAGCACTCACTTTGAAAGACACACCCCAACCCCTTCCTTGGACTGACGAATGTCAGAAGAGTTTTTCTGATTTACGTGCTGCTCTGTGTTCTGCTCCTTTGTTGGGTACTCCAGATTACAGTAAGCCCTTCCCGCTCTATGTCCATGAAAGAGAGGGTTGAACGTTGTCAGTCTTGACACAACGATTTGGAGACAAACAGCGGCCATGTGCCTATTTTTCAGCTACATTAGATCCAGTAGCCAAGGCATTGCCTAGTTGTCTTAAAGCTACAGCAGCAGCAGCAGTTTCTATTCGTCAGTCTGCTGGAGTGGTGCTAGATAATACTCTCATTGTTCTGGTACCGCATGCAGTGGATACCTTGCTAAATAGGACGAAAACGCAGCATCTTACGAGTGCTCGCTTGTCTGGATATGAGCTGACGCTCTTGGCTAATCATGTGCACATCAAACGATGTAACACTTTGAATCCAGCCACTTTGTTACCTCTTCCGAAAGGGAAAGGTATTCAAGAACAACATGATTGTTTTCTCTGTACAGAGGAGGAGACAAAAGGTAGAGTTGATTTGAAAGATACGCCTCTAGCGGATCCAGATGGGATCCTATGGGTGGATGGGTCTTGTTTCAAACTCCCGAATGGTGAGACAACTTCAGCTTATGCTGTTACTACCTTACATACAATTGTGGAGACAGCACGCATCAGACATAATTCAGCTCAAGCAGCCGAACTTATAGCTTTGACCAGAGCGTGTGTGTTATCTAAGGGAAAGAGAGTGAATGTGTATACCGAAAGCCAGTATGCGTTCAGTGTGACACATTGCTTCGGTCGTTTGTGGAAGGAAAGAGGATTCCTTACCTCCCACGGTACTAAAATACAGCATGGTCAATTGGTGACTGATCTTCTTGAGTCACTTGCCTTGCCTACCCAGATAGCAATTGTGAAATGTAGTGCGCATAAGAAGATTACTGATGATGTTGGTCGTGGAAATGCTTTTGCGGACGAGGTATCGAAAAGGATAGCTAGAGATGCTACAAGTCGCATGTATGTTGCGGGCCCTGCAAATTGGGTCAGGGAAAGAGGGATGTGTGAGGACACAATAGAAAGTGTAAGATCGATTCAGGAAGATGCTACAGAGAAAGAGTTGAGAAAGTGGAAAGAAAGTACAGGAATGTTAGATGAGATGGGATGTTGGGTAGAATTGTCAGAGCACCAACATTGGCTGTTACCAGACGCCTATGTACTGCCTGTAGTTACTATGGCGCATGGTCCAGCCCACATCAGTGCGAAAGGAATATGTAAACTTCTGGCTCCAGTGTGGCAGAATGAAGGGATTCCAAAATGTGCAGATAATGTGGTGAAGCATTGTATCATTTGCTTGATGTACAATCCGGGAAAAGGAACCCCAACTCCGGCAGGTCATTTTGCTCCCCCGACATATCCTTTTGAGGTGTTGCAAATCGACTATATTCATATGGAGCGATGCAACATTCTCAAATATGTTCTAGTGGTGGTATGTGCCTTTTCCAGATGGATAGATGCCTACCCTCTGAAAGACAACACTGCTTTGTCCACTGCCAAAGTTCTTTTGAAAGAGTTCTTTCCTAGGTTTGGTTTGCCGCGCATTGTCTGGAGTGACAATGGGAGTGAATTTGAGGGCCAAGTCATGCAAAAAGTTTGTGCAGGTCTTGGTATAAAGCAAAAGTTCCATGCGGCAAACCATCCACAGTCAGCGGGTTTGGTAGAATGTTATAATGGCACACTCAAGCTCAAACTTGCAAAGATACAAGCCAGCAGAGGTCTTGCCTGGCCCGATGCTTTACCTTTGGCTCTTCTGTCCACCAGAACAGCTGTGCATTCTCGTTTGGGACTTAGCCCATACGAGGTTGTTTTCGGATGCCCAGCTAATGTATGGGGAGTCCCTCGCCCTAGAAAATATTCTGACATACCATACCCAATGCTGATTGATTATTTGCACGACCTTACAACTAAATTGCGTGTTCTCCATCAACAGGTTCAGAACGCTTTGCCAGAAGCCTCTACAGACCCAGGTCATTCCATCCAACCAGGTGACTGGGTTTGCATGAAGAATTTCCAAAGGAAAAAGAATTTGGAGCCTTGTTGGAGGGAACCTCGACAGGTCCTCCTGGCGACGCGAACAGCAATAAAGGTTGAAGGAAAGAAAAACTGGATACACGGCGTGCACTGCAAGAAGGTGCCTTTGCCTTTGCCCTTTGATCAGTGGGTCCGTAAGGGTATAAGTGACTCTGAAAGCGAAAAGGTTACCCAGTTTATACCTTTTAGCGATGCACGCCTGAGTGGACATGGTCGGAGAAAGAAGACAACGATATTCTTCAAGAAGCAGTACTACCACATCTCCGCTTGAACACTACAAACCCACAAACATTGTTTCGAGACCAGACTGTACCTGACAAAGTTCGTTATAATCTTAGGCCAAGACTAATTAAGAAAACTTGAGATTCTCTCTTCCATGTAGTTTCTATCCTGGTTGCAGGGTCACGGTAGGAGTCTTGATTGTGACCTGAGTAGTGGCAATAGGCCTGCAGGACGTGCAGTGTCATAGGACGGCAGATAATCATAACCAAGTGATTGAGGAAGATTGCCGTGAGCATCCACTTAGAAGATGGAGATTACATTAGGAGAAAGAGAGAAGAAGAAGAAAATGAGAGAAAAGTATTACAAATTGATGTACAGTCGTTGTGGTATAACGTTATGTGTTTTTATATTATTGTGTATTTTATTGGCGTGTATAGGTTGGATTGTTTATGCTATGCAGCAAAAAGTTGTCCCTACTTATATCTCTTTGCCTTCTTATTCTACTGTCTCTCCACGTCTATTTCATACACTTCCTCAGCATGAATTCATAAGAAGAACCGAATACTATAATAATTCATTTGTCTAGTTATTGCACCAGCACCAATTAGTAATTAATACAACCGACTGTTGGGTATGTGGACTTATACCTCATACCACAGAAAAAAGGATGCCATACTTAGTTCTTCCGTTCTCTTCTGAAGGTTCCGCTTGGGCTTATTTTGTAATATTCTTTAACGGATATCAGAGCCGATTTAAACGACCTGTCAGTTCATATATTGGTGGACCAGATTTTAGTCATAGTTCGTTGATAAAGGGAATGGGAGCTATGGCTAAAATCATGGAGAATAGTAACATTTCTGTTGACAAGAGAAAAGCATATACTAATTGGAATGTCACTCATTACATCACTAGCCTTAGTGATAAGGTTAGACAAGGAAAATCTCCACCAATTTGGACTGTACCTCATCAAGGTAATTTCTGTTTACAGATAAATGGTCAGACTGCTAACACTGGACAAGAGAAGAGTTTTTGTTCCCACACATACATTTACACGTCTCAGAATTCGCCGCCGCTAGTACCATCTCAGGGCACGTATTTTATCTGCCACGATAGAGCCTATACGTGGTTGCCGACTGGTTTCTCCGGAACATGCTATATAGCTTTCCTTCTTCCCCTTACATACACTGCCTCTTCAACTCACCATAGAAACAGATATGGCCGAGGAATTATTGATTCCAAAGACACAGCAGGACAAGAGGGAGGAGATTTCCTCAAAGGAATTCTTCCTTTTTGGGGTCCAATGGCCAATAGCAGAAACATGAGACAACTGGTTCGTGTTGTAGAGACTACTATAGACATCACTGTAGGAGCCTTAAGTAATATTACAGCTGAACTACAAGCGGATCGTCTTATGACATTACAGAACCGAGTTGCCTTAGATGTTATTCTTGCGGAGCGTGGTGGAGTCTGTACATTGATCGGATCTAGTTGCTGTATTTATATACCTGACGATGCTCCGACGGTATACCAAGCCATCTCTAAATTACATGTAATCTCTGAGTCGATTCATCAGGACGAAGGAGATTGGTCGTTATTGGGATGGTTTTGGGGACTACTGTCAAAAAGGGGATGGAAGATATTAACATTCTTTGGAATGGTTCTGGCCATCATTTTCTCCTGTTGTCTCTGTATGCACTGTGGCCCCGCCATCTGCGGCTTTTGTGCTTCTGTATGCATCCCAAAACCTAAATCACAGAGAACAGAGAACATTAAAATGATGTTAAAGCAACAGCTTGATGACCTCATGGCCATCCACATTAGGCCTGGGCCAAAATTCCGTTCCGTTCGCGGAAATTGCGATATTTTGACATTTTCGCGTTCCGCGGAAAGCGCGAAAATGTCAAAATTTCCGCATTCCGCAGCTTAGCGATAATTTTTTTCTTGCTCGCGCTGTAAAACAATACATTCTCGCGCGCGCGCGATCGCCTTACCTGAATCCCTGCGTTCTCCGACAAGTTTTCTTGACCCGGTCGCGTTCTCCACGAGATGTTGGATTTTGGTAGCCATTTTGCGCTGTCTCGCGAGAGTTTGCGGCCGCATTCAAGTCATTTTTCACGCGATCACGTCATTTGTCGCGCGATCACGTCTTTCTTCTCGCGATCATGCACCGCGCGAGTATGAGAAGATTGAGATCTCGAACATGTCATTCTACATCGCGAGCCAGAGAAGGAGAACGCGGGCACATGAAATCGAACGCGAACAGGAGAAAGAGACCGCGAACACGTCATATCCAACGCGACAGGGACAAAGAAGAGAACGCGATCATATCGTTTTCGACACGCCGGCGGAAGTAATGTGAAGCTCGAGAACTCAACAACGTAAAATTTACAATTTGGAGAGGAATATCGGCTCTAGCAGCATGAAACCATCTGCAAATACTGATTTTGGATGAAAAGAACTCCTTACATTCACATTTGGCTTTCCTTTTTTGTGCAAGGAGTCATTTTTTTACAAGGTGGAGAGAGGGAGGAAGTGACACAGATTCTCCAACTTCCTGTTCCTGTCCAGCAGGCTCCTCCCAGTGCTTTGTCCATCTCCTGCTCATTCTGCCTTTGGATTTGGAGCTGGAAAGATCACTCTTTTTGTCTGCTGCATCATTGCAATTGGATTTCAGGATTTTTGGAATAGGATATTTTACAAGTAAGTGGTTGTTGTGTTTGATTGTGGGCATTGCAGTTGATATGTAACTACAATTTATTTTTGATAATTAATTATCATCATTCCTTTTTTTTAAATTTTTTTTTTAATTTTGTGGGTTGTAGTAGTAGGCCCGAGCTAGCCATGGGCATGGCCTCATGGGTGTGTGTGTGCATGATGAAGCAACTGTTCCTTTTGTTTTTTGAATATATTTCATTTTCAATCACATTTAGGGCATGGATGGCATTGGATTGAGTTGGGGAAGTGTGTTTTTTGGGGTGGCCTTGCTGATGTTGTTGGGCCTGGCCATGTGGCTGGTGGCCATTTTGAGGCCTAGGCCTGCAAGCTTGCCTGGCCTTGTCTGCCAACAGCCCTGCTTTCATCCACTGCTACCAGAGCAGGTAGCCACAGCTTTAGTAATCTACTGTTTTCTGTTTGCTCTGTTGAATTTAGACTTCATTTTGGGCATGGATGGCATTGGATTGAGTTGGGGAAGTGTGTTTTTTGGGGTGGCCTTGCTGATGTTGTTGGGCCTGGCCATGTGGCTGGTGGCCATTTTGAGGCCTAGGCCTGCAAGCTTGCTGTAAGATCCAACTCCAAACAATGTGAATTAGTTGAATAAGAAGTTTAATCCAGGATAAAAGACCCCATCCACAAACAGCTTGTACATCGTTCAGGCTCTGGTCTCAACTGACTCTTCCCTGAGCCTAACATTCCAATCACCTAGCAACATCTCAGGCTTCCATGAGATGCTGCTAGATGCTACACATCTCCCTCCTTCACAGACAATTAACAGCAATGCCTACAACACCAATAAAAATTACACCAGGCATAGAATCTAACAACACATAATAATAAAAATCAGCATACATAGTCTTTCAGATACCTCGGTGCAGAAACCATCCTTGGAGATTTCCATGCATGTGACAAGGATTCTTGTTGTACAATTTTCCTTTGTGATGGAAAAGCTGGATTTCCTGGAACTTCTTTAAGCCCCGGGACAAAGTCCTTTCTCACCACAACCACTCTATTCAAGTTCCACACCCGGTGATCCGCTGTTTTAACCGCATTGTTAAACACCTTAATAACCTGAATAGGTTTAAGGAAAGCTGCTTTACTTTTTCCCATACGGGGATTCTTTATCAGTACCCAATCCCCCACTTTCACTATTGTTGTTCTCACAGACTTTTTCACATCATGCAAAATCTTTCTTTCTTCAATTTTCTTCTTTTCAAACAACCTCCAGTCATCTTTCTCATTATCCTTAAACCGATTAGGCTGTAAATCATTTACCCAGGAAGGTGTCACTAACGAGTTGGCACACCTGCCTCTAAACAGCTCAAAAGGTGTCCTTTTTGTGACAGCATGAGGTGACAGCCTATACACTCTAACTTTTTTGAACACTTCTGCTCTCCAATCTAGACCCGCTGATCTTGCCATTTCAATCGTTTCCTTGAGAACCCGATTAAACCGTTCGACCATTCCATTTGTCTCTGGGTGATATAGAGAAGACTTCTTGTGTTTCACACCATAAGAACTCAAAAATTCTTCCATATCCCTCGAGACTAATTGCACTCCATTATCTGTGAGTATTGCATTAGGAATTCCTTCCCTATCAAAAATCTTTTTTAAAAACTCCTTAACATGTTTAGATTCAATCCCACGCGTTATAGCTATCTCAGGCCATCGAGAAAAAAAATCAACTAGAACTAGAATATACCACTCAACACCAGATACTGAGATCGGGCCAACAATGTCCAGTCCAATTTCCTTCCAAGGAGCATCAGGTCGGTCCCTTATTACCATAGGTTGTGTTCTTGGCTTGTTCACTCTGTCACTAAGTGCACACTGCATGCAGTCTCTTATTTTTCGTTCAATTAGTAAATCCATACCTGGCCACCAGTAAGAGGAGCGTAGATATTCTTTAGTTTTAGAAATACCAAGATGCCCATCATGGGCCAAAGAAATTAATTCATCTCTAAGAGAGGTGGGAGGAACCAATCTCACCCCTCTGACAAGAAAGCCATCCTGATCAGCAAGTTGATCCTTAACGTGCCAAAACTTATTCACTTCCTCATCCTTACTCTTTACATTCCAACCCTCTTTTACACAAACTTTGACTTTAGTTAATACATCATCTTCACTAACCGCTCTCAACCATCTTTCTTTCTCTATAATACCCCCTTCAATGAAGCAAACCATTTCTCCATCCTCCTCATTCTCTTCCTCTAGAGTTGAATTGTCACACACAACCAATCTTGACAACGCATCTGCAACCTTGTTTTGTATGCCTGGAATGTACCTGATATCAAAGTTATAATCCTGTAAAGCGACTACCCACTTTGTAATTCTACTGGAGATCGCATCTATACCCTTATTTTTGAAAATCTCACATAAGGGCTTGTGGTCTGTCCTAACCTCAAAGGTACCACCCCAAAGCAAATTTCGCAGTTTCTTTATAGACCAGTGGACTGCTAGAGCTTCCCTCTCTATGACTGAATACCGCACCTCTGCACCTCTTAAACTCCTTGACAAAAACAGAATCACATTGTCTTCACCATTATTCCTCTGCATCAACACCGCGCCCAAACCTTTTACACTCGCATCCGTTACTAACACTGATTTCTTATCCGGGTCGAAACTGCTGAGTTTGGGCGCTAGATCTAATTCCTTTTTGAGCAAACAAAATTCCTTTTCACACTTATCATCCCAAACAAACTCATTTCCTTTATGTAGTAACGTCCTCATTGATACACAGAGGGAAGCAAAATTTTTAACAAATTTACTATAGAATTCGGCCATGCCTAGAAAACTCAACAACTCTTCTTTATTGCTTGGAGATGGCATATTTCGAATGGCAGTTACTAGACTCTCCTTAGGTGATACACCCCCTTCTCCAATCGTGTGACCTAGATAATCTATCGATCTCCTTTTGAACTTGCACTTTTCTACTTTAACAGTCAATCCTGACTGATCCAGTCTCTTCAAAACTTGTAATACCCTCTCATCGTGTTCATTATCATCTATGCCAAAAACCAAAATATCATCTTGATATACCCTGACACCGGGTTGTCCCTTCAAAACAGACTCCAGTGCCCTCTGAAACACTGAAGCCGCTGAGACCAATCCAAATGGTAACCTCAAGAAACGAAAAGTCCCAAACGGCGTGATGAACGCCGTCAAGTCTTTTGAATCCTCATCCAGTTTGATTTGATGATATGCAGACCTGAGATCTATTGTACTGAAAACTTTCGCCCCTCTTAACAACATCAACATGTCTGCTATCTTAGGTAACGGATATCTGTCGATCACCACACACTTGTTTAGCTCTCTAAGGTCCACACATAAACGAAGAGAGCCATCAGCTTTCTTCGCAGCTACGACCGGAGCAAGCCATTGTGTTGCTTCAATTTCTTCAATAATTCCCTCTCTTCTCAATTTCTCTAACTCAGTTTGAACCATTTCTCTGACCGCCACCGGAATACCCCTTACCTTGCAAGATACTGGATTTGCACCTTCCACAAGCCGAATATGATGTGTGTAACCTTTAAGACACCCTAAGCTACTACTGAAAACTTTGGGAAAGCGTTCAGTTAGCATACTCGTAAATTGATTTTCACAATTCATGTCTACTTTAGCCACAGATGCCGATGTAAAATTCTCTTTTAATAAAATAGGTGGTGATGAATTTGGATCTAGCTTTACACCAAGGTCTCTCTGGTGAAACCAACTTAAAATGCTGTCCCCTTTCTGCGATACATAAACTTTCCCACTGGTTAGTCTATTTTTATATTCAATTAGACCCCAAAAGTACCCACACAACTTAATAGGTTCACCTCCATAGGCAAAGGATCTAATGTCCGGTGAGTAAATTCTGACATTATTTTTGATTTCTTTTACATAAAACTCTTTTGAAATTATGGTGATTTTAGCACCAGAGTCAAAAAGTACTTTTGTAGCCTTACCCTCAACACATATTTCATCAGTCGGGAGTACTTTTGTATTACCCTCAGTTTGAACTGCTTGGATTTGAATCTGTCCACAATCAATCTCACCTGAAGAATCACAAGTATCCTCCACATCATAATATATTTCAGAAACCTTTCCTTTGAAATTTCTGTCTTTACATGCCACTGTAAAATGCCCTTTCCTTTTGCACTTACTACATGTGGCTCTCCACCCAGGACATTGTTTATCATTTGCTAAATGACCTAGTTTACCGCAACGAAAGCATGTTGCTTTAGAAGCATCAAATTTTACTCCAGTTCCACCAGAGGTACCTTTCTTAAAGTGATCCCCTTTTTCATTGTTCGTTTTAGGATTTGCTTTTATTGCTTGTACCATATTTTTCTCTTTTTTTTCTCCATCCTTCTTTATTACCTCTACACACATCAAAGAATGCTCAATCCTTTTTGCAATAATTAAGACATCTTCCAAGTTTGGCTCGTCCTTCTGCCAAAGTTCCTCCCTTACACGTTCAATGCTACAACCTAACATAAACTGATCTCTAATACGCTCATCTAGTGTAGCACCAAACTTGCACGAGGAAGCTAACTTCCTTAACGCAGTAATGTAATTTTCTATAGTTTCATCCTCCATTTGAGATCTCCTACCAAAATGATACCTTTCAAGTATCGTACTCACCTTCGGAAGGTAGTGTTTATCAAGCATAGCTATACATATCTCGTACTCATTCAAACTCCTATCCACTAGATCCGGAAGGTGGTCGAACACCTCCTGACCTTCCGAACCCAAACAATGAAGCAATAATGCGGTCTTTCTTTCGGCACTCAAAGAGGCTCCACACACCCTGGCATATCTTTCAAAGACTTTCCGCCATTTTTGCCACTTTATGGGTGGATCTCCCGGGGTGGAGAGGAAGAAAGGGGGTGCCGTTACGTTCTGCATGTTTGCACTTAGCCCTCAAATGTGAAAACTTCAAATTCTTACCTGAATCTCACCTTCCCCCTTTTTTTTTAAAACAAAAAATTTTTTTTTTTTAAACAAAAACAAAAAAAAAAAATCTGTCCCTCTACTTTTCCACCCTAGTATTTTTATCAATAACATCTGGGATCACAAGGCAAAACAAAGAGCTTTTCATCTAGTTCCATCAATATAAACCACTTAAGCACTACAGAGCTTCTGATAGTCTTAAAGTACTGTTTGACAGCTCTAATATAAGCTTCCCAGTGTGTGTATCATTGAAATGAGACACATACGAAAGTACCTTCAGAGTGTGCGCATCACTGAAGTGACACGCTCGTAAACTTGTGGTTAACACAGCCACAATAGTACCTTGATAGTGTGCGTATCACTGAAGTGACACGCAATCAAAACTGTTTACTGCCTGGTACATCAATCACTTCGTGAGGCATGCGAGGCGCTGGAGACCGCGTCGAAAAAAACAAATTACCTTTGATGTAAAGTCAACAGTCTGCGGATTGCTGGGGTGACGGGAAGTGCTCAGCTACAGATAGCCAATAACGAGCCTGATTCGCGCTGTAAGGAAGTGTGCGAACCACTGTTACACCACTTGTCTGAGTGCTCTTGTGAGAAGAGCTCGCACGAAAATAGTGCGTTCCACACTTGCGTTCCACGGCCCAATGCGCGATGACTCCACTTCGCGCGTCTGAGAGAGCGCTGACGTTTGTCTCCGTAACTAGGATACAGCGTTGTGCGTTCCACACTTGCGTTCCACGGCCCAATGCGCGATGACTCTGCTTCGCGCGTCCAAGAGAGCACTGACGCTTGATGACGCTCGTTGCTTCCAGGTGTGGAGCGGTAGCTATGGTAGCAGCTCGAGAAAGGCCCCGCGGTAAGGAGACTCCGTTTTGAACCGTTGAAACTTTTAACGAACAACAACAGAGTATGCCTTCCCCACAGAAACGTCCCTTCTCACGCTAAAACAGGATAAGCACAAGTCTTTGCAACCAATAAAATCCTTGATGGGTGGTGCAAAATAAAGCCCAGCCTTCACTCGTTAGGCACTTATCACGCTTGAAAGTCACAATACAGCAGCCACGAACGTTGTTAGCAAGTACCAAACAGCCAAGCCAAAGTTCGTTAGAACCACCAAATCAAAGTCAGTTTCCTTTTAAACAAAATAAGGAACGATGTTTTTTTCTCACCAAAAAAAAATGTAAGTGTTGAGGTCCTTTTTCTCCCTTTATCTTTTCCTCCTTAAAACAAGCTTGTCAATCCCATCCTTCTGTCGCCAAAATGTAAGATCCAACTCCAAACAATGTGAATTAGTTGAATAAGAAGTTTAATCCAGGATAAAAGACCCCATCCACAAACAGCTTGTACATCGTTCAGGCTCTGGTCTCAACTGACTCTTCCCTGAGCCTAACATTCCAATCACCTAGCAACATCTCAGGCTTCCATGAGATGCTGCTAGATGCTACACTTGCCTGGCCTTGTCTGCCAACAGGCCTGCTTTCATCCACTGCTACCAGAGCAGGTAGCCACAGCTTTAGTAATCTACTGTTTTCTGTTTGCTCTGTTGAATTTAGACATCATTTAGGGCATGGATGGCATTGGATTGAGTTGGGGAAGTGTGTTTTTTGGGGTGGCCTTGCTGATGTTGTTGGGCCTGGCCATGTGGCTGGTGGCCATTTTGAGGCCTAGGCCTGCAAGCTTGCCTGGCCTTGTCTGCCAACAGGCCTGCTTTCATCCAATGCTACCAGAGCAGGTAGCCACAGCTTTAGTAATCTACTGTTTTCTGTTTGCTCTGTTGAATTTAGACATCATTTAGGGCATGGATGGCATTGGATTGAGTTGGGGAAGTGTGTTTTTTGGGGTGGCCTTGCTGATGTTGTTGGGCCTGGCCATGTGGCTGGTGGCCATTTTGAGGCCTAGGCCTGCAAGCTTGCCTGGCCTTGTCTGCCAACAGGCCTGCTTTCATCCACTGCTACCAGAGCAGGTAGCCACAGCTTTAGTAATCTACTGTTTTCTGTGTGCTCTGTTGAATTTAGACATCATTTAGGGCATGGATGGCATTGGATTGAGTTGGGGAAGTGTGTTTTTTGGGGTGGCCTTGCTGATGTTGTTGGGCCTGGCCATGTGGCTGGTGGCCATTTTGAGGCCTAGGCCTGCAAGCTTGCCTGGCCTTGTCTGCCAACAGGCCTGCTTTCATCCACTGCTACCAGAGCAGGTAGCCACAGCTTTAGTAATCTACTGTTTTCTGTTTGCTCTGTTGAATTTAGACATCATTTAGGGCATGGATGGCATTGGATTGAGTTGGGGAAGTGTGTTTTTTGGGGTGGCCTTGCTGATGTTGTTGGGCCTGGACATGTGGCTGGTGGCCATTTTGAGGCCTAGGCCTGCAAGCTTGCCTGGCCTTGTCTGCCAACAGGCCTGCTTTCATCCACTGCTACCAGAGCAGGTAGCCACAGCTTTAGTAATCTACTGTTTTCTGTTTGCTCTGGTGAATTTAGACATCATTTAGGGCATGGATGGCATTGGATTGAGTTGGGGAAGTGTGTTTTTTGGGCTGGCCTTGCTGATGTTGTTGGGCCTGGCCATGTGGCTGGTGGCCATTTTGAGGCCTAGGCCTGCAAGCTTGCCTGGCCTTGTCTGCCAACAGGCCTGCTTTCATCCACTGCTACCAGAGCAGGTAGCCACAGCTTTAGTAATCTACTGTTTTCTGTTTGCTCTGGTGAATTTAGACATCATTTAGGGCATGGATGGCATTGGATTGAGTTGGGGAAGTGTGTTTTTTGGGGTGGCCTTGCTGATGTTGTTGGGCCTGGCCATGTGGCTGGTGGCCATTTTGAGGCCTAGGCCTGCAAGCTTGCCTGGCCTTGTCTGCCAACAGGCCTGCTTTCATCCACTGCTACCAGAGCAGGTAGCCACAGCTTTAGTAATCTACTGTTTTCTGTTTGCTCTGGTGAATTTAGACATCATTTAGGGCATGGATGGCATTGGATTGAGTTGGGGAAGTGTGTTTTTTGGGGTGGCCTTGCTGATGTTGTTGGGCCTGGCCATGTGGCTGGTGGCCCTTTTGAGGCCTAGGCCTGCAAGCTTGCCTGGCCTTGTCTGCCAACAGGCCTGCTTTCATCCACTGCTACCAGAGCAGGTAGCCACAGCTTTAGTAATCTACTGTTTTCTGTTTGCTCTGGTGAATTTAGACATCATTTAGGGCATGGATGGCATTGGATTGAGTTGGGGAAGTGTGTTTTTTGGGCTGGCCTTGCTGATGTTGTTGGGCCTGGCCATGTGGCTGGTGGCCATTTTGAGGCCTAGGCCTGCAAGCTTGCCTGGCCTTGTCTGCCAACAGGCCTGCTTTTTCATCCACTAGGATCAGAGCAGGTAGCCACAGTTTTATTGATCAAGTGTTTTCTATGTGATCTGTTGAATTTTTAGACATCACCTTCCTGAGAGTGTAGTGTGTGGCTGTACACAGTACTAGTAGTATAACATAGCTCTAGTTAAAAAAAAGTCATAAATGGCTAGACTATCTTTTGTTTGCACTAGTACAGTTCTAAGTAACTGAACCACAAAAACAAATGCAACATTTCACTGATGTTCTTCTCCTGTCTTCTTTGCTTTTAGGTGCACAAAAGACAGAGTAGGAGGTGTCATCGGCATCACCTGGCTACCCGTTGTACTGCCAGCCAGCCAGAAGTCCTGCTGCGCATCACGCCCACGTGTGACCAGAACTTGTTGTGCATCTGCCTCCTGCCTGACATCGGAATAAGATGGCCCCAAAGAAAGGTACCAGGTCCAGTACCAAGAAAGTTGCTGGTGAGAAGAAGGAACAGAAAAAGGAAGTGCCATTAACCACGACTGGTGGTGTGCCGGCCAAGGTTTTTTTTGGCACCAAAGCGTTGTCCGGGAACCAAGCTGGGAGCAGCACAGCGGTCCAGCAACCCCACCAACCTAGGCCCAAGGGCTTTACTGTCGCAGAGGTAGCCAGTCTACTAACGGGCAGCGATGTTGAAGAAATGTCATTACCGCAAAGTAGTACACAATCAAGTTCAACGCAGGCGCAAACTCAGCAGATCAGTGTGCAGCCGCAACAAGAACAGCTGCAGCAACAAGAACAGCAGCAGCAGCCGCCGCAACAAGAACAGCAGCAGCAGCCGCCGCAACAAGAACAGCAGCAGCAGCCGCCGCAACAAGAACAGCAGCAGCAGCCGCCGCAACAAGAACAGCATCAGCAGCCGCCGCAACAAGAACAGCAGCAGCAGCCACCGCAACAAGAACAGCAGCAGCAGCCACCGCAACAAGAACAGCAGCAGTCGCCGCAACAGCCAACCATAGTAGTTGTTGCTCCTGACGTAGGGGCATTTCAGGAAATCGAGCTTCCTGCAGACAAAGTGGAGCGAAGTCAAACCACTGTTTCAGAAGATCAATTGTCTTCCAGACCACCAGCAAGGAAAAGGAGGCTTAGTCCATCATCTTCTTCTTCAAGCCCCGCTTCTGATGATCGTGATGACACTTGCGTCCCACCAGCTCGGTCTGAGAGTGAAGTACGCCACAAGACATTGCTTCTGAAAAGGAAGGTCCCAGAAAAACTTAGAGTTATGGAGGTAGATGTAGAAGAGGGGGGTTGATGAAGACGAGCCAGTCATCACGCACATTACTCCCGCCCCAAAGGGATTGGAGACCGACATTCTCACCCTATCCAGAAAGGCTGCTACTGAGCGGGATGTAGCACGGATCTCACCAACACAGGTTACACCACCACTACCTCCAGCTGCCATATTTTCCAAGGCCCGGCAGGGACCTACATCCAGCTCAACCATCTCAGTAGGAAGTGGTAGTAAAAGTCACAGTGTAGGTGGACAGGGTCACATATTTTGAAGCACCCCCTCAAGTTCATCTGGTGTTGAAAGTGGCACATCCAGCAGTGCCAGAAAGTTCTCCTCCCCAGTTTGGGACTTCTTTTCTATTAGCGCCAAGGAGGAGAACGTTGCTATATGCGCAATTTGTCGGCAAGGTGTTCGGCGTGGTAAGCTTGGTACAAACTATGGTACCGGAGGACAAGCAAGTCATCTCAGAATACACCACACTATTGTGTGGGAGGATCACCTACGTAATTTAAAAGAAAGTAGGAAAACTAAACCCTTTGAAGTTGGTCAGGAATCAGGGAGCGATATTATTGTGGTGGCAGGTGAAGAACAGGGAGGCATTTCTAGCCCTGTCTCCAGTAGTGCAGTCACTGCAGTGGTAACGGCCACATCCTCCTCAGTAACATCAGAGTGGCACCGCAGTAAGAGCCATACTCAGAGTGTGGGTGAGACACCAAGGCGACCGGCGAGTACCTCAATGAGACAATCTGTGTCGTTGAGCCTTAGTGGGTTAATGGCACCACTAAGGAAAGTAAGCCAGCCTACCATTGACAGCATGTTTAGGTTGGAGGGGCAGTTCCAACGCAACCACCCAACGGCACGATTGTACAATGCGAAGCTGGCTAAAATGTTAGCGCTGGACCTTCTTCCTTTTTCATTTGTGGAAGGGGTGGGTTTCCTTGAATTTGTGTCTGCCATCTGCCCGAAATGGAAAGTTCCCAGCCGGTCCTATTTCGCAAGAATTGCTGTTCCGGCACTACATCATGATGTGCTGGAATTGGTTGGTCACGGTTTGCAGCAGAGTGCTGTGCACAATATCCACCTGACAACAGATATGTGGACCAGTTGCCAAGCCACAGATTACATGTGCATCACTGCACACTGGATCTCTTTTGTGGGGGTTAAAGATCAACTATCTGCACGAGGTGTTGTTGACACAGCTGCGATTTTTGAAGGTACTCGGAAACATGCAACTGTAGCCATGTTCGCCATGGAGAAATCTCATACGGCTGAAAACATTTTAGAAGAGTTTCGCACCAAGGTTTTGGAATGGCTGCGGCCCAGAGGGCTTGGTATTGGTTTTGTTGCCACAGACAATGGCAGTAATGTACTTAAGGCCATGGAACTTGGTTCCTATTTCAGGGTTCCGTGTTTGGCACACTGCATAAACATTATAGTGCAAGACTTTCTGACAAAAGAACCCATAGTAAGCAATTTACTGTCCATCTGCCGAAGAATATGCACTCATTTCAGCCATTCTTTTAAAGCTCGGAAGCAGCTGAGGATCCTCCAACGTGAGCGTAGGATGCCAGTCAAGGCACTCATCCAGGAGGTGGCAACACGTTGGAACTCAATGTATTACATGCTTGATCGTCTGTGCGAACAGCAGAGGTCACTCAATGATTATGTCTGGTACAGAAGCAGTGATGCTAGTGTTAAAGGCATGACCCTTCAGAGGGAGCAATGGACCCTAAATCAATGCCTGACTGAGATGCTGTCTCCTTTTGAGGTCTTCACACGTGAAGTCAGCAAGGAGGACTGTACAATGGGCCAAGCTATCCCATTGTTGCAAATGCTAGAGCATGAGCTGAATAATGTGTCTGAATCCTACAAAGGTGTAGAGGACAGAAGGCAAGCCCATGACTTGGTGGAGAGCTTATCCAGGCGCTTATCAGAAAATGTAAGGATACAAAATAAAATTTTGTCACAAGAACATTACATTTGTGCCACAATTCTGGATCCACGTGCAAAATTAGGACTATTCCTTTCTTTTTCCGACACTGATGTTGCCCGCTACAAAAGTTGTATAGCTGAAGCAGCCATCAAGTTTGAAAACGAAGGGCTGCTAATTAAAAGCCCGCCACATCAACCCACAACAAGTACTGATACTGAAGCAGGCCATGCAGAATCAAGTGCAACTTCGTCGGCTGAGGGCAGTGCGGTTGGCTCACAATCGCAACACTCACCATCACCATCGACTACAAAAACAATAACTGGATCATTCAGCCGAGTACAATCATTATCAGATTGGTATGTAAAGATGGGCCGTAAGCACAGTGCTGATGCACAGAAAAAACAGCAGAAAAGCTTACCAGCAGCAACCCTGAACATTGAGCGGATGGTCCAGGCCTATCTGGACGACCCAACAGAGGTGTACGTTGATCAAAACCCAGTGCAGTATTGGTATAGGAAAAGGTCTGAATGGCCACAGCTCAGCAGGCTGGCGATAAGCTATCTGGCTTGCCCTGTCGCAAGTGTCTCTTCCGAACGTGTTTTCAGTGCTGCTGGTTCCATTGTAACCTTGAGAAGGACCAGTCTATCTCCCAAAAACGTGGAGAGGTTTACAATGATCAAAATGAATCAGCACTTCATACCACCAAATTACACAATGCATAAATCAACAGAGGAAGATGAGGACAGCGGCTCAGGTGACGGAAGTATTGTGTCAGATGATTACCTACGACTGGAAGATCCCCCAGAGTTTGAGGACGAGCTATACTTCCCTGACAATTAGGCTCGCACTTACTGTCTTCCTCCCTTTTTTCCCCCTTTGTTTGTGTCTGTTGTTCCGGTTATAAACTTGTGAATCGCAACCAATGCATTATCACCGTCTTCTAATCTTCTAATTTAAGATACAAGTTTCAGGTGTCTGCCATTTGACACTACAGTCCTCAGAATCCAGCTCCTCCGCTCGATCATACTGCATCTCCTGGTCAATTCCATTTCCCTCATGAATGATGATTGGATGATGGTAACAACAAATTCAAACTTTCCTCGTCCTTCCAAAACAAGTGGACCATGAATCTGATGACTTCTATAGCTATCCTCCTTCAGAGCCGAGAGAGACTGGCCATTAACTGAAAATAAGATGCAACAGGTAATGATTGATGCCATGCATTGGCCGCAGAATAGCAGACTGAATGATGTAGATTTTGTTGTGTGTGTTGCGCATGAATGAATTTATGTAATTGTGCACTGCCACTAATCAACTTTCTACAGAACACACTAATTTAATTTCCCCTTCTGGCAAACAAGAAATGTGTACTTCTCCTGCATCTTGGTGATACATTGCTTTTAATTCAATACAGGAAGGGGACTCACTCAATCTGCGCAATGCAAATGACTGTGACTTAACAGCACCGTCCATCATGATGATGGCGAAAGAGACGGCCTGCAGCGTTAACGAGATGAGATGCAACAGGTAATGATTGATGCCATGCATTGGCCGCAGAATGGCAGACTGAATGATGTAGATTTTGTGGTGTGTGTTGCGCATGAATTGATGTAATTGTGCACTGCCACTAATCAACTTTCTACAGAACACACTAGTAATTACTAATTTTCCCCTTCTGGCAAACAAGAAATGTGTACTTCTCCTGCATCTTGGTGATACATTGCTTTTAATTCAATACAGGAAGGGGACTCACTCAATCTGCGCAATGCAAATGACTGTGACTTAACAGCACCGTCCGTCATGATGATGGCAAAAGAGACGGCCCGTTAGCTTAAGATGAGAAGGAACAGGTAATAAATGATGATAATTAATGGCATGCATTGGACACCTGACTCTGAGCTATTGGTCTTTGTGTTTGCGTTGTTTGTTGTGCACAAAGTGATGTCAAAGTGTACTAATGGTAATCTATCTTTCTGTACACAATAAAGAATGACTCAAGTCAGTAATATTTATATTTCTACTCTTGTTGTGTTATAAAAATTATACTTGTACTGCAGGCCGATCTTCAGTCAGTAGAAGTATCAGAGCTGATGATGAAGTCAGGAGGATGTTTCATGAGTGGCATAAAACGGAAAAGCCTAAAGGTAAACACGTGAACAACAACCACAGCACACCCAAATGTCTGTGTAGAAGTTGAATAGAGTGTAGCGGTGGAATGACTGCAGTGCATTGATTTTACTAACTTTAACTGTAAAATGCTATGTCTGGAATGGATAATGTGCTTTGCGTTTGTCCAACTCTTTGAGAGAAAAAAAAAGGACTCTAAAGTGTTAACGTAGGATGTGCTAATGGTAAGCACTGTGGGCCTGATCTCTCCTGTTACTGTTGAAGGTCTATGCTGGATACAGACTACAGTAGAGATGATGCATATGCATACATGCCACCTCGGAAAGTGTTCTTGTTGCACTACACCATCACTTGTGCATTTGTTTTCACTTTCTTTCTGAATATCCCCTTTGGTTTTCAATCTAAAATTACAGGCCGGGCCTTGTCCAAAACTTTGTAAAACATTACAATGCATATTAATTACCTTACCAATCAATCACCTTTTTATTCCAGCCGGGCAGTGGCGAGTGGTGAGGCGACACACCCAAGATTGATGGACGAGAGGAGCAAGAGGAATGCCGAGATGCAAAAAACCAGTCCACATTTTTGACCAGGATAAGACAGTAACAGTATCCACTTTTCACTTCTTTTAAATAATTTGATTAATATCTTGTATACATTCTTTACAACAGTGTGTTCTTGGAGTTGTTATTATCAATCATCATTACGTTTGCTCTGTGTTTACGATTCTTCACTACCAATATTTAAAATTTCTATTTGCTATCTGTTAAAGTATTAAGGCCGGAACAGAACAAGAAATAGAAGTGTATGTAATCCGGGTCTCATCATGCATGCATTTCCTTTTTATACCTTAACATATGGAATGGATATGGTATGGTAGTCTTCAATGATTGTCGTTTGTTTGTCTATGTATGCATACTGTTTTTCTATGTCAAACCTTTCCCAAAATCCCCCTTCCCATCCAATCAACGGACCCTAACCCTCTTCCCCCGGGCTGTGTGACTTATTGTCGAGGTGTAACTAAATTAAATGTACACCAATACTTAATCACACACTTGCTGGGGCGGATGTGGTGAAAGCAACACTACTTCAATTTCAATGCAGAGCGATGATCTTCTTCTGCTTGCCCACCCATGAGTAGGATATTTCAGAGGTTATTTTATTTAACAAAGGAACATATACCTCAGCATGAATTGCCGGCATTGATTGGATTTGTTTGTAGTCATTCCTCATATACAGCACTAACTGTTAGACTGTAGGCATAGTCAAGTCGACAAAACTATAGTTTGTAACTCTGTCTAGTAGGCTATCCTCATAATAACCAGCATTCAGTTTTTTTGTCAAATATTTGAGCATATAATTGTTGCTCGGTAAATTCTGTGATGTACTTCATTCAACTACTCCTCTAACAGTCTCTCAAAGGCGATTGACTATCTCCTTTTCTTTTTTTGGAAATGCTGCCACCCTGCCAGTGTATACTACTACTACTATACTACCACCACCACCCCAATCATGGCATGTATGAAAAAGGAAACCATCTTCACCATGCAGCCAGTGCTGTGCCACAGTTGGACATAAACATCAAGCACCGGTAAGAGAGAAGTTTGGGGGAGGCAGAATCAATAATGGACATGTTGTCAATGATTTCAGTTTCAAACACCACTCCAAAGAATGCATAGTAGGACCAGTCAATGAGTGAGGTGTGTCGCATCTATCTGTTTGTGTCTTATACAGTCAGCAAATTATTGAAATCAAACACACGCTATGGGCGGCCATGCACCAGCAAAGAAACAGTGTGATGTAAAACAGTTACCCCACCTACAAAACATTAACAACATTGCATGTAACATAGAAAAATATATTTAATTGACCCTAACAAATAAACTAAACCCACAAAAGCTGACCCACCCACCTCCCTAACCCCAACGACTGTCCATAGAAGTAGAGAACGCCCAAACGAGTGAAGAACGAACAGGAGTTAAAAAAGGGGCAGTGACAGGGACTAACTGGTGGGGCGGGACTGGAGGAGGACACGCATCTGGTCCTCTAAATGGGCGACGCGGCGTCTAAGGCCGCGGCAGTTGCAGCCACAGTGGGGGGGGCGCCGGAGATGACACGGTGGCGGCGGGCAGCCGTCCGGCGGTGGCGCCGTACCGCTGGAGGGCGGTGGCTGGGGCCCGGGGCACTGGAGGAGCCTTCAATAGCTGCAGCAGCCTCCTCCTCCTCCTCGGCCTGGACCACCAGCCGCCGGTATTCCTGCTGGATTGCCTCCAGCTTCCGGCGCCGTGCCTTGGCGGCCAACTCCTTGCGGTTGAGTTTCGGAGTTGCTGTGTATCAAAAAGAAAAAAACAAGACAATTGTAAAATATAGTCTTAATAAAACAGTAGGACAAGGTAATTATTTATACACATAGTGGCATGGTAGAGTAGCACTATAAAATAAAGCACAGTAGTACATAACATTTTAAATGTCGCCCGTCCTTCTTCCTTCCACCTGTCTTACACTTTTTAGTTGAACAGTGCACCAGGTGCTCTTCTCCATAAAACTTTCAAAGCGGAGTTGAAATCAGATAGATGAGGACATTGGTTACTCAATACTCCGGCTCCTAGTCCTATACCAATTAAATGGAATTCTAGTCTTCTAGTTCACTCTTCAAACGTCCCCAAGAACTCATACTTACTTACGACTTCGGATAGCGGGCGGACTTTGTCCGCCCGCCATCCGACTGCTAAAAAGGGTGGGGGTCCCGTGGGGACAATTAATTAGGATGATGCGCCCGGCACAGTGGCGGGCGCACCCTGTTTTTTTAAATTTAAATTCTGGTTGGCTTTGCTGAAAGCAATGCTAAAATGTTGTGCTGCTTTTCCAAGCACAACATGACGGGCCTCGCACGGAGCCTGTCACGTTTTGCTTTGAAAGTCGGGGGGTACCATAGCATCGGTAGATACCCTCCATGGGGGCCCCCAAGCATACTCTGCAATGTGTGCATGACTTTCCGTGGCAGACGGCAATGCCGCCACGCAAAGGCATTCCAAAATGCAGATTATATGGCTGCCGGTGTGGTGAGAGAGACACCACCGCCATATTGAACCCTTTTCCGCCTGGACATGTCTGAATATTTTCTACAGGGATGGCGGGAGGTTTGCCCCTGCTGTGACGGCAGTGAATTCCAGCCAGCCCGGCGGGGGCAATACGCCCACCATCCTAATGGGGCCCTAATTCACAACTGTACAGTATACATATACATACAGTACACCTTTGCAGTGAGTGTGCTGTCAAGTTCAACAATAGTTAAAGATTATGAATCTAACTTACCACCGCCTGCCACTGGTGCTGCCACTCCCCCTCCGTTGCTATCTGCAACTGCCGCATCCTCGCCCTCGGCGTCGCCTTCGCTGGCCCCAGCAATGGTGGTCGGTAGTGCGCCTAGAAAACATTACACATTTATTAGGCGACATATACACCTCCCCCCTATTGATCAGTAGCAAGGTTGAAAAATGAGTTAATACTAACATACATCACTAGTACAAATCAGGTAGTAGTAGAGTAGACACTAAGTTATATGATCATTGTAGCATTTGCTTGATTAGCCCTAGCCATGCACATGTGACGTTACCTTTACCTTGCAGCTTCTTAAGACACCTTTGAGCCCACATGACCTGCCTCACACTGCTACTGTCTAGTCTACGCGCTGCGTACAAGCGGTCAACAAACATTAACAAGCCACTTTTTTAGGAAGAACTGGTGTACTACTGTTACTGTTAGTCCATATTGCTTATCCATAGATGCTACACTTTTTGGCACGGCTGAGAAATGCTTGCAAGTTGCAATATACTAACGCACACCATTTCTTTTTTCGCATTACAGACGCAAGATTCCCTTCTACGAACCAGAGCTTCTGAACGATGCACCAACTACCAGTACTAGGTTCTTCTGAGGTGAGGGGTCCCTTCACTCACATCTTCATTTATAAATGTATATAAACTAAATTGCTATGGGATGGTGGTGCTGCCTTCCACCACTTCAGTTATCATGATTTAATTCCCAACTGTATAAGTGTAACAATGTATATTGTTTTAATGTTATTGATTTGCCGGTTGGTGCTGCTAAGAAAACAGTGTACAGACCTTCTCAAATTGAAATAAAAATTTTAAACTTACATAGACTTTGTGGTATTTGGTGTGGAGTGGACTAACTTACACGAGTGAGCAAATTAAAGTAAGGGTGTGCATGTGAATTGCTTCCACGACAGAGGTTGGGTGTGTTATGTTCTGGGTTGTCTACTTGTTGGTTATCTTGGGGGGAGGGTTCCGAGACCTAATAGGTATGACAAGACAGTACTATAGTCAAGCAGTGGAATTGTGGTGGGTGCGGAATTTCTGATTGAGGTGTGCAAGGAAGGTCCAACCTACCATCACCAACATCCTATTTTCTGGTGCAAATGTATGTGCAAGATCCCTACAACAGTGGTATGTCCTATAGGGTATCATATCAAAATATTAAGAAATCTGGTAGGGCTGTTGTTGCTGTGAATTTTCAAAGCCTAAACATCAATAAGAGTAAAAAGTAGTACAAGACAACGACCCAACGGATTGTACGAGCTACTGGTGAATATGAGTTTTATATCACAACCTTTCACAAAGAGTGGCACTGGCCAACTGGGCAAGACTAGCTACTACAGTACAGACAGACAGACTGATAGTATGTAGTAGTACTCAGTCATCATAGCGGAGGCAGGGATAAGCTTTTTGAAACCGTACAGATCGAAGGATAATTGGTGGTAAAAAAAATAGCATTTGGAAACACACTATAGTTCGGGAGAAATGGGGCAGTAAAAGTTATGGAATAAGAAATATTATTAAAAACAAGAAGACTTACTGGGGCCAGCAGAGGAGCCCTCAGCGGTGTCCTCCTGGTGGTGTTCCTGTCCCGCCGACTGCCCAGTCCCTGCCCGTCTGCCCCTGGGTGCTGATGAACAGGAAAGATATAAGAAAGAGACAAACATTGATGGATGGTGTCAAACAAATACAATATTTTTCAACAACGGTCAAAAAACACTTATGTAAACAATTGCAATAACTACATTGACCGATCTCATCTGGTCAACATGTAATATCGGGGGATTCGCAGTTCGACTACTTAAGTTACTATTTATCAACAGTAATCCATTCTTCCATTCTGATTCCAGAAAACTAAGTTACAAGTAAGCCTAAGTATTAGTACAACGTACCACCCAACCTAGCCCACCTATTCCAGGCATGCCAATTGTACATTAAGTATGCATTTCCACTGTATTCCTCAACAATGTGTATGATCCAATCATGGAGGACACATGAACATGACTACATTTTTTGTATACACCAAATTTTGGTTTGATTGATGCTGATCTGCTACTGCTAAGTAACTGCAAAGCCTACCTCCACTCATTGAACAAACTAGAAAGGTTCTAAAGACTGCCGTACTAGCAGCACGTCACGTAACTGAGTGAGGGGGGCATCACGCATACCACTAACCAATTAGAAGCTCATACAAAGTACCTAAACCTATGTATCAATCCGCCCCTATCTATTAGTGACTCCCTGAGCAAGCAAAAAGCAACGCGATCAAGTAAAAGCGATCGCGAACAGGAAATATCGACCGCGAACATGCATTGCGTGACCCGGAACAGGAAGTAAACAACGCCAGAGGGCGGGACAAGTGAAAACAAGATGGCCGCGCCCGTGAGCAACCGCATGGGTAAGTTGGCGACCCGCGAACACACAAAAAATACCGCGAACAGGCGGCAAAAAAACTTCCGCGTCTTCGCGATATTTCCGGCGTGTTTGCGGAGATTTTCTACATTCTCGCGATAATTTGCGGAAGTTAATTCCGCAAATTCCGCCCACCCCTAATCCACATCGACTCAGATTAACGTGAGTTTGTGCATTTTGCCTGAGTTCTGGCAAAAGGAGGGTCTAAGGAAACTCGATTTTCGATCTCGATCGTATCAAGCCGCCATTTTGTGTTCCACCGCCATTTTGTGTTGCCCTCACTCAGGCAGCATGGCGAACAAGGTCTTTTCTGCTTTTCCTGCGGCATCGTGTCAAAATAGCCTTCTGACTCTGTTTACAAACTGGTGTCAGGGACTGGCCGAGTCCACTAATCCCTGTCTGGTCTGACTAATCCCAGTCTCAACTATCTGTTGGTTCGCACCATTCTTTCCTGACTTTATCTTATCTTCTGGCCTTCACTGTTCTCTGCTCGTATTCTCCCGTTTCACAACTGTCCTCCAAAGCACACAAACGTATCTCGCCACCTGCAAGTCAGTTGCGGACACGTTAATGGATTAACCTGTGGGGAGGGATGACAAACACAGTTGGAGGGGAGGCTTCTTCGGGTTACTCGATACTTTATTTCTCAAATTCTTTTCATTGGTAAAGCTTATTTTTTTTTTTTGTTCTTTTCTTATTGGCTCTTTTTGTATACATTGGAAGTGTTCTTGGTTAATCTGTATGCCATCTATGTACTATAAAAGATTGTGCGCCACGGAGTGAAGTGGCAGTCTCATGAGAACATGCCGAGTGTACTTCTGGGACAACTGTACTTAGCTGCAGCTAATAAATCTGATCTTCTACGCCCAACAGAGTGTCCTGTGTCTCTGTTAGATAAAGCAAGTGAACCCAGGAGATTAAGGCGTTCCCTGCGCCGCCAGACCCATAAGGTTCCTGGTTCTTCAGGAAGATCGAAGAACTTAGAAGGCTGGGAGCGAAAGTCCAGTTAAATTTTCCCGCTATGCTCCGTATAATGTGGAACAATAAAATGTATAACTATAGCTCAGTGGAAGATGTTGATGTATTAATAAGCAGAATGTCCAATGAGAATGGGTCTAAGTAAGAAATAGTGTGCTAGCTCACCAGCATTTTTCTTAAATGTATAAATAAGTTGTTTGATATTCCCTCCGGACTGTCCGTCAATAGGCATTGTTATGCCTAATAATGTAGGGAGGGTTCCTTGGGGGGGCACAGTAGTGGAGCAGGGGGGGGTTGGGGAGCACGGGTGGGGAGCAGGGGGAAAAAAAGAAAAAAGTTCTCAATACCATGTATGCAGGGTCATTTTGTTAGAATAAGGCTGAGATCGGGAAAAGAATCTATTAAGGAAAGATGAGTCCGATTAATGTTCAGAGTATTCAAATTCTTACTTGGAACGTGAATGGTATGAGATCTAAACTTAGACAGAGATGAATACATGAGTATCTAAAGAATAGCCAGGCACAGGTAATGATGCTACAGGAGACGCATCTCTTGGCAAGTGAGAGTAAGGAATTGTTCGGGAAATATGGGTGGCTGCAAAATTTTGTTGTTTCAGATCAACCATTTTGTTGTAAGGGTGTGGCCATTTTGGTTAAGAGTGGTTGTGGAATAGAAATACGAGAGTCAAATACAAATAGTTCAGGTAGGTGGGCCCTAGCCCTAGTCAAGTGGGCTGACATGGATTTTTTATGTATTGGCTATTACGGCCCTAATGAGGATAACTCTCAATATATTGTTGATTTAGAACTCAGGATGGCAGCAACCTCAGTTCCTGTAATCCTAGGTGGCGATTTTAATGTATTATTAGACCCAGTGTTAGATAGGTCTACAAAAAGAGAGAACATATTTGTCCCTAGAATGAGGAGTGCTCTGAAAAACATGATATCTGATTTTAATTTAGTAGATGTATGGAGGCATGTGAAGTGTAAGATAAGGGGCTATACATATCATAGTAAAAAATACCATCTCTTTTCAAGACTTGACTATTTTCTAGTGGAAAGATCATTTTCAGCAAATATTAAAAAGATTGAGCATCTTCCCGTCCATATCTCAGACCACTCACCAGTAATGATGACTGTACAAGCCCAGAGTCCACAACCCCTCAGAAGATGGACCTTAAGGCGGGCATTACTATTAGAAGAGGGGGTGGAGAAAGCCTTAAAGGAAGCAGCGAGGGAATATCTGAAAATCGGAAAGCACGAATAGAATTAGAGAACAGTGAAAAGGAGATCGGGATTTTAGAAGAGCCCTTACATTCTATGAGTTCAGAGGAAGAAAAAGCGAGGATAGAGGAAAGGCTGTATGAGGTTCGATTGGAATTTAAAATGAAAATAGATCAAAAGTATAAAGCTAGATGGCAAGCGGCAAATATAAAAGAGTTTGAATACGGGGAGAAAGCCGGAGCCTTACTTGCATGGAAAGCAAGAGTGGAAAGGTCTAGAAATGATATAAAGGAGTTAAAAAGTGATACAGGAAAAAAGATGAATAACTGGGACTCTATGCAGGAGCATATAGTCACAGTGTTTTCACAGTTATATACCGAAAATATTGTTGCTAACCCTGTAAAATCTAGATGTTGGCTTAGTACACTCGATCTTCCGTTACTGAATAAAGAAGGGAAAGACATGTTAGAAGCCCCAATTACGAAAAAAGAGATAGAAGGAGCAACAAAAAAATCTAAGAAAGGGAAGGCAGCAGGATTAGATGCTCTCCCGGCAGAAGTGTATAAAAATTTAATTGACTAAATATTACCTGTCTGGGAGAAGCTGTTTAATCAGATATATCAGGCTCCTGATTCATGGCATGAGGCTTCTGTGGTTTTAATTTTGAAACCTACTAAGGATTCTACAAAGGCAGAGTCTTATAGGCCAATCTCCCTGCTAAATGCTGACTATAAGATCTTTGTCAGCATTTTGGCAGGGAGATTATCCAGAGTAATCCCCCAATTAATACATGAGGACCAGAAGGGGTTTATCCCCGGAATGCAAATGTGTGAGTTAACCCAACAATTAATAGCATGTATTGATATGGCGACGGAAAGATCTGTCCCCTTGGCGGTGGTTGCATTGGACACCTCTAAGGCGTTTGATCGAGTCTGTTGGGAATATTTATGTGTAGTCTTAGAGCATTTAGGGATGGGACCTCACTTTATAGCTACACTAAAAACATTATATAACAGCTCTACAGCTAGAATTCTTCTAAATGGAGCCCTTACTAAAAGTTTTGAAATTACTAGAGTGACAAGGCAGGGCTGCCCAATTTCGCCCCTGTTATTCGATTTATATATTGAGGCATTTGCCCAGGCACTTCGTCAAGATAGCCAGGTGAAGGCTTTCCGTGTAGGAATGTTTGAGAAAAAAATCTCATTATATGCGGATGATCTACTCTTATTCACATCATATCCGGTTATAACGATCCCAAGAGTCGAACAATTGGCGGCTGAGTTTGGGGTCTTATCGGGTTACTTGGTAAACAGAGATAAAACCGGGGTTATGTGATGGAACACTCCTGATTGGAAAGGGAGCATACAGACAGAGATCAGATATCTAGGAATTAATATCCTCAATGAAGTACAGAATGTCCCACAAAATAATCTGGAAAGAATTATAAAGGAAATTGTAAAAATATTGGGAAGATGGAAGAATCTGCCTTTGACGATATATGGGAGGGTTAATTTGATCAAAATGGTCATTCTCCCGAAACTTACATTTCTTTTTAACTGTATACCTTTATCTTTTCCGAGTGGACTAATAGACAGAGTACAGGGTAAATTGGGTAGTTTTGTTTGGGCAGATAGGGGAACGCGTGTGTCTTGGAAAAAACTCAGACGCAGACTGGCGGAAGGAGGGCTCGCATTACCAGATGTAAAATTATATTGCATGGCATTTCAGTTCAAAAACTGTACAACAGGGCATCAGGTATGGGGTGGATTGTGTGAAGAAATGATTAAAGAGTGGGGAGGGAAAGGATTTTTGTTCAAGTTTGGTGCAAATTTTTTTTTTAAAAAGAATAAATTTAAAATATTGAAGGCAGGTCTGTTTTTGTGGGTTAAGATTAGGAATATGTTAGGAATTGGGTACTACTCAGGGGGGGCCCAATATGGGACTCTCCAGGCATGCCTGAATTCCTGCAGGACCAATTGAGTGTCCCATTGAGGAGGGCAGGAATAGGAATACAATTTGGGACGAGGCGATGCAGATTCCTGATCCATAAAGAGTTTCGCATCTCTCTTTCAGGCTGCTTTACAAAACAGTTAAACCAGCAAATTTGAAGAGAAATCATTTTTTCACGGTAAATAGATTATACTGGACTCCAAAAAAATTTGCAAAGTTCGTGACTGATATTCCTCCCAAATGTCGCAGGTGTGGATTGCTTAGTGCTGATGATAAGCATATGTTTATTGAATGCCCCTTATTAGAAGAATACTGGACTGAGGTTGGTAGGATAATCAACGAAATTCTTAAGATAAACATCGAAGTTAACCTCTTATTAGTAATGTTCGGGGTAACAGATTCGTCTTGTAAGGACATTATTTGGGACAAACAAGCTTTGTTATTTTACTTAGTCCTTCTTGTCAGTCGGGAAATCTGCAAGAAATGGACGGAATCCTCTCCACCACAAGGGATAGACTGGTTGCGAGCAGTAAGAAGAACGGCGAAAACAGATATTGATTTAGAGCCCAATACACGATTATACTCTAAAATTTGGGTGGCCTTCCAGATTTGGGATGGAGATATGCGTGGTCTGTGCAGCCAGGATACTGGAAGGGCACGAGCGCAGGTGTTATGGAAGTAATGCAACAGCCTGGAGAGGTGCGGATTGGTAAACAGGCTACTAATTTGCATACAAAGGTGGTATGAGGACACAATAAAAAAATAAATTAAAAAAAAATAAATAGGGATATTTTCCGTGTTCTCACATTGTGCCAGAAAATGAAATTGTATGCAAAATGTGGTCACAATGTAGACAGTACATACTGTTTGAGAGGCAGTTCAAATATGACTTAGTGGGTAAGCAGGCGGGATGTATAATAAACTTTCCAGTGCAATCGGTGAGTAGAATTAATGGGATTTCTTGAATTTTATAGATTTTTCAATTGGAAAGTATCCCCGGGGTTTGAATAATAATCGTGATGTATTTCAACACAGGTTTGCCTTTATTGATATTATGAATATTTATCTTAGGCTCAATACTTTTAATTTGACTCTTGTAATGTGTAAATTGCGATTTATGTATTTCATTATTATGAATTGTTAACAAAGGATTAATGGAATGCAAACTAACCAGAAGCTCATAAATGTATCTATCTATCTGGCAGGTCTCTCCATTAGAGGTAATCAATCTATCTCGCAGCAGAGCATGCTCACTGCTGGCTTGATTTCAAATAAAGTGCCTGCCCCTGTTACTGTTTTCATATTTCCCTTTAATAAATTCTGTGAGAACCCAGTTCATCTGCAAAGTTTGTTGATTAGACGCTGCTGCTACTTGGGCCTCATCATCATCTTTAGAAAAAACGTGAAATTCGATGAACCCAAAATTGCCTGAAAAGTCGTCCACAGCATTGTTCCTGGCTGTCCCTGGCTGTCCCAGCTGAGCTTTACCTTGTGCCTCCCAGAGAGGCGAGGAGACTACTGCGCCTGGCGCCCCCTCGCTCCCCCCGCCGCCGCGCTCCTTCCTGTGTGGCCGCTGTGTGGAGTAACGGGGGAAGAACTACATTACCCAGACTCCCCGGACCCAAACATCCCGGAAGCTGCGCCAGGAGGGGCTTTAAAATCTGAACCATTCTCGGTGGAGCGGGTGTGCCGTCCACAGTATTGTTCCTGGCTGTCCCTGCTGAGCTTTACCTTGTGCCTCCCAGAGAGGCGAGGAGACTACTGCGCCTGGCGCCCCCTCGCTTCCGCCGCCGCGCTCCTTCCTGTGTGGCCACTGTGTGGAGTAACGGGGGAAGAACTACATTACCCAGACTCCCCGGACCCAAACATCCCGGAAGCTGCGCCAGGAGGGGCTTTAAAATCTGAACCATTCTCGGTGGAGCGGGTGTGCCGTCCACAGCATTGTTCCTGGCTGTCCCTGGCTGTCCCTGCTGAGCTTTACCTTGTGCCTCCCAGAGAGGCGAGGAGACTACTGCGCCTGGCGCCCCCTCGCTCCCGCCGCCGCGCTCCTTCCTGTGTGGCCGCTGTGTGGAGTAACGGGGGAAGAACTACATTACCCAGACTCCCCGGACCCAAACATCCCGGAAGCTGCGCCAGGAGGGGCTTTAAAATCTGAACCATTCCCCGCGTCGCGGGCTCGCGCGCGGGCTAAGCCCGGGCAAAGGGCGGGCCGTCTACGGCCGTCCAAGGCCGAACAAGGCTGGGCTGGGCCTTCCCTCTTTCGTTGGCTACTCAAACTTTACAACTCGTTTAAGAACCATGTGACTGTCTTTTGTTCAATTCCATGTAAGGGCACAAGATGCCTGCGCTTTGTAGCCGTTGACTGTTTTCCATTTCTTGTGTTTTACCATTTCATTTGCAAGCTAACTTTGGGTTTAATTGTTCATTAGTGTTTTTACATCTGTGATATAGAACATATAGTAACTCACTATGGCTACACAATCCACAAAAACAAGGTCTTCCCTGTTAGGTGGCTCAGTGAGGGGGACTCTGGATAATTTCATTACTAGGGCGGCATCCGTGTTAGAAAAAGAGATTGCCATCACGGAACGCCGTCTCTCTTTAGACCCAGTGTTCCAGAAGCGTTCCTCCTTGGGTCAAATTCAGCAGGTTTCTTCTCCGCCAATCAGGATTTTGGATCCTGAACGACCTGCCGACTGTGGTCTTCCCGCGCAATTGTGTGATACACTGAATGTAATATCTATTTCGAATGAAACTGGGTTATTCTCTTCTAATTTGCGTCCCTTAACGGGTACTTCTCCTGTGGACTCTTCCCCTACTTATATCGCCTCAACTTCTAAAGGGAATCCTGGTAAAAGAAGGTCCTCTACTTCAAAGCCTGTGGCAAAAAAAACATATACCGCACCAACAAAAAAAAGGAGAAAAGTACGCCACTTGGATGCGCCTAAAGCCATGCCCCAACCTATATTATCTCCCCTGCGAACTAAGCAAGCAACTCCACCGCCACAGCTTCCCATGTTTCCTTTTTCTAATTCAATGTCAGATGTCGAGCGCATGGTGAGAGCTCTACTTTTACCTCTAGTAGAGAGAGTTAAGAACATTGAGACACAATTAACATCTTTAGAAGCATCTCATGCCTCCCTTATCTCACTAAATACTGATTTGAACTCTTACCTGCGTAAAAAACCTACTGAGGTTATTACACATTCTCCCTTAACTCAAATAACTACTCAATCTAACACATTGAATCATGAACAGAACACACAAGCCCCCCAACCAATACGAGAGAATCAACCCACCGCCAAGAGGGACCTGAGAGAAGACCAAATTATTAACTCCGCAGCTCCCCCGGGTAACAATAGAAACAGGCAGCCCCCCCCAGAGTATAAACTGGATAAAAGTTCCCATATTGACCTGCCCCCTGAAGCGGCTCCATATGTAGTGACCTTAATGGGGGTTCCTGTCCTCGCCCAGGGTAAAACTGCGAGCCACCAACAACTTAAAAACAAAGTAGTGTACTGGTTGACCCATAATAGACCACTCCCTCCTGAAATTAACGGTGAAATATTACATGTTAGGAGACTGAACTGGTTGGGTCCTAGACCTAAGGACAAACAGGGCGATGTCATCATAGTCAATTTTCGAGACCGTAGGGTGTCACCTTACATAGCGGACTGGTATACCCCGGGTAGGAGTCTGGGAATTACAACGGCAGATCTCAGCTACTTCTACCCTCGCTCCCTCTTGTCAAACCTTCCACTCTCATATCCACCACCGAGGGTTACCACTGAGACATCTTATTCCACCATTCCAACATCAAATAGATATGCTATCCTATCAGGACTGGACGAACAGGATTGACTCCCCAACCATGAAATTATGACTGATAATTCCCCTATCATGACTGATACTTCTAACTTACTTCCTGTAGAATTAAATTCTTTTGATATAGAAAACACAGGAGGTATACATATTGATCGACCAGAATACTCACCTGAATTTTCCTCTACTGATGTTTACCCTGGCCACGAGTCATACGATGCTCATAATGTGTCTTTAGTTTCCTGGAACGTAGCAGGATTGGCCGATAAAATAAGTGATCCTGCCTGGTTGGCATATGCTAAAAAATACACCATCATCTGCCTTCAAGAGACATGGATGGAAGACAACAGCGCATGTATTGAAGGATATCAAAGCTTTATCAGCCCAGCAGTTCCCTCAGTTAGAGGCAGGGCAAAGGGGGGGCTGGCCATTTTTGTAAATTTGGCTCTTTCCTGTGTTATACGTAACCTATATCACGCAAACAGAAATGTCCAAATACTTGACTTTAAGAGAGGCAAACGTGATTTGACCTTGATCAACTTTTATAATGCTACATCCAGTGAAGGGGATTGTAATATAATGTCTTTGAAAGATACGTTGGCAGAAGGCGCAGGTGTGATGTCACGCAATTTATTAATAGTTGGAGATTTTAATGTGCACCCCTGCGGTAACCCTCGAGATACCCCTATGGGGTCTCTAGGTTGTAACAACGCGAACGGCTTTCATTTTAACCACACTAGATGTGGAACCCTCTTAAATGATTTGTTAAATGAAAATAATTTGTATGTAGCTATGTCTTTAGTACCGGAGGACAAGGTATATGACGTGCCAACTTTTAAAGGCTGTGCTCACGGGTCTTTTATAGACCATATGATATTGTCCGCTGACCTTACCACCCAGGCCTTTAGTTTCACTATTCAATCAAATATTTTTAGTGATCATAACCCCATAACTATCATATTGGGTGGTGGAATTTTTGTATTGCGTGGGCTCCGTGAAGACCGGGGAACCTTAAAATGTATTAATGGAAAACGTCGACTGAAGTGGAATTTAGTTAACCATGATAACTTTTATAATGAAATTAATAAGTTATGTGGCCAGGAACTTGCGGCTTGTGTATCAACATCTATTTCCCATGAACAAACCTTAGCCTCATTTGAGGTCGTGGTGTCTATCGTAGGTTCCATGCTGCTAGTTCCTGTGAAGGGACAAACTAGAAATTACCCTAAATGGTTTGACCACACCTGCTCCAAGGCAAGCAAAGACCTAAGAAAAGCATTGAAAATCATACCTAGGGACTCAGGCCTAATTAAAAATCTACGTGCGACTTACAAGAAAGCACTTGCTGGTCGTAAAAAGGAAATCAAGGCCATTACCTGGGATTCTTTGCTTGACCCCTCAACTCTGGGCAACAGCAGTAAATTCTGGGAAATTATAAATAAACCCCTATTCGACAAGCCCAGTGATTCAGATCTAGGAACTAATATCCCAGAGGAGGACTGGGTTAATCATTTTAGTGTAATCTTTAAGAGTAATAAGCAACAAGCAGAATATGATTTTTTAACTATAAGGGCGAATTCTCTGTGCTTTCTGGATAACGAGGTAGAAAAGGCCATTCAAGGGCTAACTGGAAATAAGGCACCTGGACCGGATGGCTTACCTCCGGATCTTTTTAAATCTTGTACATCACTTTGGGCCCCCGTACTAACTAAAGTAATAAATGCTGCAACGGTTTTGGGTTGCCCGAAGTTATGGGGGCATTCGACAATTGTCCCCGTGTTTAAAAAGGGTGATCGCAGCAACCCATCATGTTACAGACCAATCTCATTGATAAACTCAGTAGCAAAGGTAGTGGGGGGTGTAATCCTGACCAGATTGACAACATGGGCCCAAGAGAATAAAATTCTGTCTCCAATACAATATGGATTCAGACCTGGTCACTCAACTGTGACCCAATGCCTGAATCTATACTTGATTACAGGTAAATATACTTTGGCCCGGAAGGGAACTATTCATCTGGCTTTTATGGACCTATCGTCCGCTTTTGATTGCGTGGACAGGGGTAAACTATGGGATATCATGTTAAAGATGGGTGTCGAGCAAAACCTAATCCATCTATTGGCTGATTTGCATTCTGACACAAGAGCGAACGTTCGCTACACCCAAGATTTGAAAGTGACCGGGGACATAAGAATTAATCGGGGTGTTAGACAAGGGTGTATCTTGGCCCCATTCCTCTTTAACCTGTACATTAACGAGCTAGAGGACTATTTGCTGAGATCAGGTACGGATTATCCTCATGTAGGTTCAAGAGGAGTTCCGGTTCTGCTTTATGCAGATGACGCCGTCCTGATTTCAAGGACAGCGAACGGTCTCCAGACACTTTTAAATTCATTTTATCTTTTTATGGAGTCTCGAGGCCTCAGTATCAATAACTCCAAGTCGTTTGTCATGAAAATTGGCCATGGTTCGCGAAAAACAAATTCCTTTACTATAAATGGGGAAAAAATTCCAACATCTAAAACTTTCTCATATCTTGGAATTCTTCTTGATGACCAATTATCCTGGGGCCCAGCAGTCCATAAAAAAAAGGGCGAAATGACTCGGGCCAACGCAGCCATATTAGGATTTGCGAGAAAATTGGGCAACAGCCCGGTGGCGGCCTTGCTTAAATTATACCAAGCAAAGAGCATTGCAGTTGCCTGTTATGGTAGTGAACTCTGGGGCTATAGCCAGACGCGAGACCTAGAGGTCACAGAAAATAATTTCTTAAAGAAGATCCTAAGGCTGCCTAGGGGCACTGGTAACTTCTCGGTTCACGAGGAGTTAGGTTTGCCCTTTCTAAGCGATAGACTAGCCGCAAATCCCATACTTTGTTGGATGAATTCTTGGTTGAATAATGATATACCCCTTACCAACGATATATTAAGAGAAGCCTTAACCTGGGATGGTAGATTCAAGGTTCCATGGCTGAAATATATAAAAGATTGTCTTACCGAACTTGGACGGCCAGCCCTGTTTTTAACCCCATCCACTATAACAAAAGCTGATGTCACATTTGTAAAAAAAGCATTTCTTACAACCAGGTACCTTGCCCGGGAGGAGGCCGAGTTTATGAAATGTAGTGTCAGGAAACACACTCTACTTAAAACATGCTTACATTTGGAACCATATCTCTCATGGCCTATATCTGGCTACGAACGATTTTTGTTGACCAGGTTCCGATTTGACCTGTTCCACCTCCTACTGGCTGTACCAAGAGGGTCCCATCGTGGACAAGTGCTACCTGCTTGCGGCTGCGACGGAAAGTCTCCGCAAGATCTGGAGCACTTTTTATTCTTTTGTCCGTATTATTCAGTACCTCGAAGGCTATATCTAAAGCCTTGTTTAAAGAAACTAAATTTTACACAGATTAAACCAGCACTTTATTTCCTTCAACTTTTGAACTGTGATTGTACTTTATATGTAAGCAGCTTTTTAAAACTAGCTATTACTTTCAGGAAAAGTATGGAGGGATAATTATGCTGTTTTTATTGTCCTATTCCCTAATGATTTTTAACTTTGAACAAATTATTTATATTCTTAAACCTGATTATTCTGCTAGATGCCTTTACTAATTCTGTTTACATAGTCAACCCATCATACATAAGTATTGGACAGCTTTTTTAAACAATTTATCTGTGAAATGTTTATCCATGTATTGTGCTTTTATGATTGTTAAATCTTACAATCGAATAAAGTTATTTGAACAGTTGCCTGAAAAGTCGAGTCTACTAAAATCGATTTGCCAATATCCACTGAATTAAGTGCTTGTTAGATTGTAAAATGCTAGAGCTGTTGGCTGGAACATAAGACCTATGCATTCCCACTGCACCTGAGCTTAGAAAGCAGTGCACAGCGTACAGAAATAATACTTGTATTATTCAAAACAACAAAGGGATTATTTCTCTCAGTATTTCATCTAGCCTTACAAAGGCTTTCTGTAATGCCATTATGAATGTCGTGCAATACAAACTGCTAAATTCATGTCTTTGTGCCTTCACAAAAGGAACAACCTAATCTCATTCTAGCTTGATAGCTTTCATGTACAGCATGATGTCTACAAATGGATATAATGATGTGAATATAAATGTGCAGCAAAAACAGCGGGTGCCTCAAAAGGTAGAATTCATTTTCTTTCCTCTCCATCAAATCATAACCAGTACTTGCTCTTTTATAAGACAGATCTGGTAAAAAAAAGGTCCAATGCTATTTTAACTCGTTATACTGAACTGATTAGCAAGAGGCAATATCATCTCCTAGGAGGTTGCTGTGTGAATCTAGAGTTAAATATCTAACACCTCTAACTGTGATATGTTCACATCTCAATATGTGAATCTAAAAACGATGTGTTTTCATGTATCTAAGCAATACAGTCAAGCAAGCTGATGGTAAAATAGACATCATGCATTTAAGAGTCTGATTAGTGTCGAATCGTGGCTGCCTTTCTTGAAAAGTATTTTTTATTCAGTACTTGTGAGCACAATGATGAAACTGCGTGCTTTTCTGAGAAATATATCCAGGTGTGCTTATTGTCTGGTCTAACAATGCTTTCCATGCGAGATGCCCTTTTTGGTAGCTCTACACGTGTGTTCCATTATCCATTCAAATAGAAATGTGATGTTTAATCCCACTCTATAAATCGGTGTTTTAATGAATTAGCTGTTTGGTTATTTACACCCCTGACTTCTTGGTGAATGCTTTCTTGTATAATAATTTTAATTCATCATAATATGTCAAACGTTTTTACCCAAAGTTTAAACAGAACTATAATGATATGAGTTTCTATTCAGGTATACATTTCAGGCGTCTGGAGAACTTGCCCTGTAAGGCGTAACTGACCAAATCTATTCATGAGTCCTAACCTTTGATAGTTTTTCTCTTTGGATACTTAGCTTGAATCCCTTACATTATTTTTATCAGGTCCTCTTTTACAGTCAGTCGTTTGAACTATTCATTCCTTTTTATATTTTGCTATAAACCATGTTCATTTGCAATTTACGTACTTCTAGTTTTTATGTTTGGTCTAGAGACAACTTTGGCTCTTTGCCAAGGTTTTGAAAACAATTCCAAAGGACAATACATAAAGGGGTATTGGCTAAGTCTAGTTGTGGCATTTCAGTGCTGGAGACTCATCCACAAAGTAGGTCAGCCCACAGGCAGCATACATGTGTCAGCAATAATGTAACTGCCCCATCCTCGGTTATTGACTTTAGTCAAGTGCCAGTGTGACTCACATTTTAGGGCAGCATAGAGGGTAATCATTAGGTTGTTTGGAGCGTCACGAATTGTGAGTGATGGCATTGTGTCCGTTTATGCTGGCGTTACCTTTGGAAAGGGAGTCCATCTCTGGAGAAGCCTTTGCATCCTAAGTGACTCTGTCGTTCCTGAAACGGCAGATGGGCACAAGAAACGCAGGCAGAAATCAAAACAGATAAACACGACACCGGAACGTGTCATCAGGTAATAATATTTCCTTCATGCTCTTAGTGCAAGTCAACACATATCTAACAGAAGAAATTACAACCCACTGAGAAGGCTAACCACAGCTCTCTTCCCACTGCCACCAGCCGCACCCACATCCTGCTCTGCCACCCAACTTGCATTTGTTTTTCTAACCTTTTTTTTTCTTACGCTGCGAGCATTTAACAGTATTTTTAACAGTTACTGTTTTGACAAATGCAACCTTACACCTTCAGAAATAATTGATGGTGTGACAAATATCTGGCTGAGCCTTTATTTTGTACTGGAGGTGATGGAGTGGAAAGAGAAGGAACCCTCTACAAAACAAGCTTCTCCTGATTGTCCTCAACCAAGGTATCCATCTTGTAAATGGTTTTGATGCAACGTTCTGTACTTTGGCCCTAAAGCAACCAAGGTCTTGGAGAACTTGTCAAAACATTGAAGCAGAAGTGTTATAAAGGTTATTTCATTTTCCATGATGTGCTATTATGTTGCTACCTCTGCCCATTTCCAAGTGAGAGCGAGCAGTTCGGTCTCTTTGCAATCAAAATGAGTGCGAGTTGCTGGTGGATGTGGGAAGCCTTTAATAATGTTTGTATTACCTGTCTTTACTGCAAGTTAAAGCACCAGCTGACATTAAAACAATGACCAAAGATCTAGAGATCACCAGTGTGAGCTCGGCCAGCAGCAGCCTCGGGCACTACATGGAGAGTTTGGTCGGTGGTAAAGATCCTGAGTTGCAGCAGCAGAATCTAGAGCACTACATGGAGAGTTCGGTCTGTGGTAAGGATCCTGAGTTGCAGCAGCAGCGTCTAGAGCACTACATGGAGAGTTTGGTCGGTGGTAAGGATCCTGAGTTGCAGCAGCAGCATCTAGGGCACTACATGGAGAGTTCGGTCTGTGGTAAGGATCCTGAGTTGCAGCAGCAGAATCTAGAGCACTACATGGAGAGTTCGGTCGGTGGTAAGGATCCTGAGTTGCAGCAGCAGCGTCTAGAGCACTACATGGAGAGTTTGGTCGGTGGTAAGGATCCTGTGTTGCAGCAGTAGCATCAAGGGCACTACATGGAGAGTTTGGTCGGTGGTAAGGATCCTGAGTTGCAGCAGCAGAATCTAGAGCACTACATGGAGAGTTCGGTCTGTGGTAAGGATCCTGAGTTGCAGCAGCAGCGTCTAGAGCACTACATGGAGAGTTTGGTCGGTGGTAAGGATCCTGAGTTGCAGCAGCAGCATCAAGGGCACTACATGGAGAGTTCGGTCTGTGGTAAGGATCCTGAGTTGCAGCAGCAGCATCTAGAGCACTACATGGAGAGTTTGGTCGGTGGTAAGGATCCTGAGTTGCATCAGCAGCATCTAGGGCACTACATGGAGAGTTTGGTCGGTGGTAAGGATCCTGAGTTGCAGCAGCAGCATCAAGGGCACTACATGGAGAGTTCGGTCTGTGGTAAGGATCCTGAGTTGCAGCAGCAGAATCTAGAGCACTACGTGGAGAGTTCGGTCTGTTGTAAGGATCCTGAGTTGCAGCAGCAGCGTCTAGAGCACTACATGGAGAGTTTGGTCGGTGGTAAGGATCCTGAGTTGCATCAGCAGCACCTAGGGCCCTGCATAGAGAGTTCGGTCTGTGGTAAGGATCCTGAGTTGCAGCAGCAGAATCTAGAGCACTACATGGAGAGTTCGGTCTGTGGTAAGGATCCTGAGTTGCAGCAGCAGTGTCTAGAGCACTACATGGAGAGTTTGGTCGGTGGTAAGGATCCTGAGTTGCAGCAGCAGCATCTAGGGCACTACATGGAGAGTTCGGTCTGTGGTAAGGATCCTGAGTTGCAGCAGCAGAATCTAGAGCACTACATGGAGAGTTCGGTCTGTGGTAAGGATCCTGAGTTGCAGCAGCAGCGTCTAGAGCACTACATGGAGAGTTTGGTCGGTGGTAAGGATCCTGAGTTGCATCAGCAGCATCTAGGGCACTACATGGAGAGTTTGGTCTGTGGTGCACCAGCAGCAGCATCTAGGGCACTACATGGAGAGTTTGATCGGTGGTAAGGATCTTGAGTTGCAGCAGCAGCATCTAGGCCACACATCCGGCCTTGCAGAGGCACTGTTAGAATTGGACTCACACCACTTGAGCCCTGCAGGCCTTCCATGTACCAGAGGCTCTGGCATGACATCTGACTAAAGGGACACCTGTCACAGTAGTCTCTCAAAGATATCAGCTTATAATTTTATCCCTGACTAAGAATGGCTAGCCTTCCAGAGACACCACCGCCACATCTGCCCCACCTATACATTCTTTTCAGAAGTGAAACTGCTTTCTCTAGCTACAGGCCTCCATATTTTCTCCTCTCATGTGGCAGAGTAAAAGGTGAGCAAAGCACATAGCTGACTGTGCCAAAAACGTGCTTCTTTCTCTCTCCTGTTCCAAAACCTGCTATGCATAACATTTCTGTGAAATACGTTAAGGCAGAATTCTTCTGTACGTTACAACTAAAACACATATTCATAATGAATGCGCTCACTTAATTCCAGGCACCAGCACTTTCTTCAGAGACTCAGTCTCCCAGGTGGCATTGCTCTCAAGAAGGAGGCGGCTGCATCCGGCATCGCGCATAAAAGCGCCAACAAACATCGCGGCGCGGGACGTGCGCTGGCTGTGTCCGATCAAAGCCCGGGCCAAGGGCGGGCCCGTCCTTGCCCGTCATCGCCAGTAAGAGCCAGGGCAGGGCCAGCCCCCTAATTCACGGGCCCCTGTGCTTACACTTGGATTGATGAGAAAGGTACTGTGATCATCTCTGTTGTTTCTACGTGGGAGCGCTTTTTACTTATCAGCACCTAATGATTGAATGCTGAGAATGGCGCGCAGCTTGTGAGGATCTCAAACAACTCACACGGATCCACACAATATTAGCATTGAAAACAGGGTGATAATAGGTGGAAAAGTGACCGGATTGGGGTGACTGCTGAGACTGCTGAGATAGTGCGCAGGTGGGGATTTAAGGCAGTGTCATCAAGGTTCTGTGTTTCCTGCTTGGGGGGGGCGATAATATTGAAGCTCTCTACCTGAAGGAGGTCTGTGTAGGTCTGCTTAGGACTTTTAGTCCCAGGAGCCCCGTGATTACCTCACCTGAACTCACCTGAATTTGGGCCTCTCCAACGCCCATTGACTTCCGGTTAAGAGGCTACTTAGTTGGCGCACTGGAGAAAAGCCCGGGACAAGGGCGGGACCATTTAAACTCAAGCTTGTGCCCCGGTGTTAGGGGCTGTGTGCATTATTATTAATAGTATAATTTATGTTTTTGCATTGTTTATTTGATTATTTATTCTTTATTTGATTATGGAAGGTAGCCGTGAACCAATTGGGAGAAGCTCTAACTTTGGTGTTGCTGGGACATTAGATAACTTCATTATAAGAGCTACTTCGGTCTTGGAAAAAGAGATCGCATTAGCGGAACGCCGAGTGTCTCTTGAATTGGAGTATACTAAACGTTCCTCGCTGGGGAGATTGGCCAGAGTTCCCTCCACGGTTCAACCTCCACCTGATAGCCTAATTCAGCCCCACCCGGTAGACTCAGTTCTGTCCCTATCTGATCAGATTGTTCATCCAGCAATTGAGGGATTACCACAGAGTTCTGCTTCAAATCCTGTGACATCACGGGTGTCAACGAGATCTACACCGCATTTGTTACCAAATAAATCTGTGTCCTCCCCCCTAGGTGCTCATGCAGGTAAACGTAAACGGGTGGAGGCTTATTGAGACAGACAAATGCGAAAGCTGGTAAATCAAACAATGGTACCAAAATAGGGAAAGGGAAGTATAGTGACCCTCCTGATCCCCCTACCAATAATGCCACCCCGGGCTTGGTGCAGATACCCCCACCCAATGAAATAAGGGATGTTCCATCTCCAAATGTAGGTGCTAGATTCTGGGAAGAAATGGAAAATTTGGTCTCTTCAATTGTCTCTCCTTTAAATGAGCAGCTAACGTGTATTGAAGAGAAACTCCGAGCCATTGATATGAGGGTGGGCTCAAATGTTGATGCGGTGAATATATTAACAACAAAGGTGGAGAGTTTATCCGCACCAATGTCGGTGCCATGTCAGCAATCCTCTTTAAATAACCCAGGGCTACCAGTTGTGCAAGCAGGTGTTTTACCATCTCCCAATAATATTCCTATTACGAGGTTGGTTGCTGCACCTGTTAACACTGATGCAGCGGACAACGTATCGCATGAGAATAGGGGGTTCCATCCTTCTGCCCCTAGAGTTGCTAGTACTGGAAGCCAACTGAGCAGTGCTCGAACTGTAACAAAGCCAAATAGGGTCCTTTTAGACTTACCCCCAGATTGTGCACTCTATGTAGTGGTCTTGTCTGGGGTTCCAGAGCTTGGTAGTAATACCCCAGAATCTTATGACGAACTTAAGAACAAATACTTACATTGGTTGAACAAACATAGACCCTTACCTTTACATGTGTTTAGTGAGATCATTCATGTGCGTAGAGTAGGTTGGGTGGGAACCCGAAAGAAGGATTCTACAGGTGATTGTATTGTTCTCAATTTTAGAGATAAACGAGCTGTGAAATTTATCTGTGAACGGGGAATTGAGGGTATGGCATCTTGCATTAAGTCCCATCCTCTCTCTTATTTTTACCCTCATGGAAATTACTTGGGAAGGCAGAAACGGTCGGCCCCAGTTTACGACATCAGGGAGCGAGAAAGGGGGTGGTTAAATGATTGTTTATATAACATTCCTATAAACAATAGTTTTGGAGTTTTGGATCAGGTGGATTGACTCTCCCTTTCTACAGGGAGTTCTGAACCCAATGTTGGGATGGCTTTTTGTAATGGTGGGGGTGGTAATAGGCTGGAAAATATTGATGGTGAGATTTTTGGTGGTTTCACAATGGCTTTTGGTGAATTAGAAAGGCCGGCCACTGTGATCCCTGTGTATGGGGGTTCAGGTTTGGGAAGGGAAATATCACAGGGTCAAGTGGTATTGGAAGCCCCCACACAGTCTGTAAATGCTCACTTTTTGCCAGGCCAGAGTAGGTATCCTTCTTTGTTCATGTTTGCTTCCTGGAATATTGCAGGTTTACAGCGTAACTGAGTGGTCAGACTTTGTGGGGGAGTATGACATCTGGACTTTTCAGGAGACATGGGCTGTCGAACCCACTCATCGCTTAGGATATCTAAATTTTTTTAAAGCAGCAGTGAGAGGGAAACTAGGTAGGCCCTCGGGGGGCCTTACACTTTGGGTTAGGCAATGAAACAACTATTGTCAGGAGGAGATTCCTACAAATCGCCCAGATATCCTCGCTGTTAAATTACACCGTCCTGCCCTACGGGATATTCTTATTGTAAACGTATATATGCGAGGGATCCCAGGGGGGCTGAGTTCGAAAACCTTTGCTGATTTTGACTCCTTTTTTGATTTAGTGGGGCATGATTGTATCACGATCATAGTGGGGGATTTTAACTGCACATTTGAACCCCTAAACCATGAAGGGGAAAATATTATGGATGAGGAGGACGCCGAGTGGTATATTCCTCCTCTCGATTTACTACCTATAAAGAAATGGTCTGAATCGGCCTTACAACTGCTGGGCTTTTGTTTGGAACGTGGCTTTAGGGCAGCCAATGGACGATCAACTTCAGACAAAATGGGTAGGGCCACTTTCGATAATGGTCTGCATAAAAGCAGAATTGATTATATTCTAATCAAGATTGAGTACTGGTCTATTTTAGGTGACATGATGATCCTTGAACGTCCAGAAAGTGATCACAATCCTTTGCTTCTTAGTCTCAATCTTATTGTAACGTCTACTGGTAATGAACCAACAGAGGTGGCCACTGCTGATGCCCTACTAACAAACGATATACGTAGGGTTCGATGGGCAAGAGTGTTTGATGATATGGAGGCCCTAGAAAATATAAGATCAGAGGTTGTACGGTCATTGGTTATACTGCGATCCTTTAAAACTCAGGCTGAAATTAATGATAGTATCTTCAATATTCATGAAGACCTATTTTTGAGTTTAAAATCCCATTTTTCTAACACCACTAGACCCCAGAAAGTAATGAGTCAGTGTAGAGATAAATCATGGTACAATAAGTTGTGCCGGGAATCTTACAAACTTTTGTCTCTGGCAAATAGGTCTAAACTAATGCCTAATATTAGGACGGCCAGGCGAAACTATAGAAAAGTCTTGCATTGTGCCAAAAAAGAATGGGATGAGCAGCATTGGAAAGATCTTCTTGATGCTAGTAGATTAACAAACATGGCCAAGTTTTGGCATATTGTGAAATGGGGAAATGGTATACAATCACAATCCCCCGCAAATTATGTTTCTCCAGACGACTGGGTAAATCACTTTGGTGCCCAGTTTTCTGTGTCAGGGGTAGTGACTGATCCCTTGCCGTCTGACTTATTATTGGAGTTTAATTTTTGTACTCCAACTAATAAGCATATTATACCTTTTGTCAGTAAGGAGGCAGAGGATGCCCTAAATAAGGCCCCCAGTGGTAGGGCCTCGGGCATGGATTGTGTTCCTGTGGATCTTTTCAAGTATGAGACTGCCAACTGGGTGCCCTATATAGTATTTATTGCGAATGCAATATCTAATGGGGCACGCATCCCAGATTCATGGCGGGGCGCCGAGATCTTGCCAATTTACAAGAAGGGTGACCGCTCCAATCCAGGAAATTACCGTCTGATCAGTTTGATCGATTGCATACAAAAAATAGTTGCAAGGATGGTTCTCGTAAGAATACAGAGTTGGATGGAGCTTGAAGATATATTGTCCCCACTACAGGCTGGGCTTCGACCATGTGTAGGCACCATTGAGCAAGTCTTTAGGTTTTTATTGATTTATTGACGTGTGGTGAGCTTGGGTGGTGGTACCATCTATGCTGCCTTCATTGACCTCAAGTCTGCATTCGATTTGGTGCCTAGGAGTAAGCTATGGAGGGCACTGAGCGAAATGAGGATGCCTTTGGATTTATTGGCCCTAGTTATTAAGTTACATGATGAAAATTTCACATGTGTTCGCTGGGGTCTACAAGGGCAGGTTACAAACAAATTTACTGTGTCACGCGGGGTTAGACAGGGATGTCTTCTAGCGCCAACACTCTTTTTGTTGTTCATCAACAGGGTAATGGAGTACTTTTCTGCTTTTCCAACAGATGCTCCATCCCTGGATGGCACCAAAGTACCGTTACTTATGTTTGCGGATGACACTCTCTTGTCATCTAAAATCCAGACGGGATTGCAACGGCACTGAACAAATTTGAAGAGTTCTGCTCTGACAATGATCTACAGGTTAATGTTGATAAAACCAAATTCATGATCCTCTCTAAGAAAAAGCAAGTGGATGGCTCTGTAACTATGAATAATACCAAGTTAGTGCAGACCAATGTAATGACCTACTTAGGAATTACATTGGAGTCCAAATTAAAATGGAAACCCCAGATTGATGTATTTTGCCTCCAGTTGACAGGGTGTCTAATTAAAGAACAGCGATCGTCCTTGACCAAAAGGATAAGTCCTGCCCTTAAAATTTACAATTCTAGGATTAGCTCTGCGATCCTGTATGGAGCAGAGCTATGGGGCTTCTCTGACCTATCCATGTTGGTTAAGATTCAAAACAAATTCTTGAGGATTCTGACAGGTCTTCCTGGTTCTACTCCATTAAAGCCCCTCTTAATGGATTTGGGATGTTATTCCATTGAGGATGTGGCACGTTACAGGCCGCTGGCTCTTTGGCGGCAGATATGGATTACCCCAGAACTTGATCTATTTGCCAGGGCAATCCTGGATGTTAGATCAGTAGCAGGTTCAGGAAACATCCCATGGTTTAAGGAAGTTAGAACGCTTTTGGTGGATATGGGGATGAGTAACCTGTGGTTAGATCCTGTTAATAGCCAATTTCCCACAAAAAAGGTCTTTAAACATACTGGGCACTAGTGTGTCACAAATATATAATGAAGACTGAGGCTACTTCCCTGACTGGACTATTCTTCGGACACAAGATCGGCCCCCTTATGGAGGACTATTGGGACATTATCACTAGGTTTTGTGATCGTAAATTGTATCACCAATTTAGGGTTGGTAGCCTTCCCATCAAAACCTTCACCAAATCTTGGAACGGCCTGCAGGATGATGTCTGCAAATGGTGTATGGGCCAAAAAGAATCTATCACCCATATATTCTTTGTATGTCCAGCCAACACTGCTCCACGTAACAAGTGGCTGATATCTATTTGCCGAAATTTAGGCACACGTGTAGGTTCTGAAGCGCTGAGGATTCTGAGAACTAACACTCAGGAATCCCTGGTTATAGCGGTTGCTAAATTTCTCGGTTGGATGTGGATTATTAGGGCCAGGAATATACAAACAACAATAATCTAATTTGGGGTCTTCCTGAATGTTGCTAATAGAGTTGTTTCTCTGCTCTCATTCTGATAACTGACGTTATAGAACTGATAATAATCGTGTGGTTTTAACTTACCGAGAATTTTATTAACAATTTTTATCTTTATATTTGTTTTTAAAGAAATGTGAATCTTATTGTATGGTAATATGCTTTATGAACAAACTGGAATATATTGTATGGTATTTTTAATTATGACTGATTGTCATTTTTACTTGTTCTCTTGTTATTGTTATGTCTTTTATGATGAAATATCGAAATAAAGACTAATGAAATGAAAAATGAATGTAGTATATATGCAATGACAAGAAATTCTCACTTTCTCTGTCCTTTTGCGGGGGTGTGAGATTAAAGGAGCAAATTCGGAATTCACAATGTAATGGTAATCTGTGACCTTTTAGAAGGAATTCCTCAACATAATTTAGAGGGGTTGAGAATACAGACATTAGTCTTACAGAATAAAACCTTTTGCCATTTTCCTTAGTCTAATTATGATCTAAATATGTTGTTTTCATTAAGTGAATATATGGAGCACGATAATTATAAAGTAGTTATCCTCGAATAACCAGCAGTTGCCGGCAGGCACCAGAATACCAGTGATGCCCAGCTAACTGCGCTGCCTCCACCACGCTTCATCTCCTCTCATCCTCCTCACTCCTTCATTCCTTTTCAGTTAATGTACTGTGGCTACTGAGCTCACTACACTGTTTATGGAGATGTGCGAGTAATAATAATATGAAGGTAATGCATAAATTATAAATCATACATTTAATGTATAACTATAACTTTAGAATTTCTAATGTTCGTGTAGTTTTAGTTTCGTTTGTATAGGAAGAGTAAATACAGTTTTCCTAACTATAACTAAACTTTAATGCTTTTTATTGAACTTAAATGTTTTTTTTAAATAAAAATGTTTTTCAAATAGTAGAGTCCAGTGTCATTGACTGAAGTATCATTAAATGGAGTCTTGTGCAGTACACTGGAGCAGAATGTCACACAGTGTGGTGTTGTAGAGTGCAGTGTCATAGAGTGGAATAGAGTGGAGTGGAGTAGAGTGATGTGGAGTCAGCAGAGTGGAGTGGTGTAGCATAGAGTTGAGTCAACTATCATAAATTGGAGTGGCAAGTCATACAGTAGAGTAGAGTGGTCTGTTCTATTGTAGAGTGTTTGAAACTCATAGATTGGAGAGGAGTGTAGTGCAGTGCAGTGGAGTGTAGAGGTGTAGAGTACTGTGTTGTACAGTGGAGTGTAGAGGAAGAGAGTGGAGTAGAGTGTCTTAGTGTGGCATAGAGTGCAGTAGAGTGTTGTGGAATGGAGTTGCATAGGATGGTGCATGGTGTTCTGGAGTGGTGTTGAATAGATTGTTGTTCAGTGGTGTAGACTGGGGTAAAATATTGTACACTGTAGCAGAGTAAAGTGAAGTTGAGTAGAGTGGCACAGCATAGAGTAAAGTATCATAGAGTGGAGTGTTTTATTGTAGAGTAGAGTGGTGTGGAGCGGTGTATAGTGGACTGGCATAGCATACAGTGGAGTAAAGTGTTATAGAGTGGATTGGCATGTTGTACAGTGGAGTGGCATATCGTAGACAGTCAGCTACTGTCGTAGAGTGGAGAGCCACAAAGTGGATTACAGTGTTGTAGAGTGGAGTTGCTGAGTAGAGTGTGGTACAGTGTGGCAGAGTGGCATAGAGTGTTGTAGAGTTGAGTGGCATTGTCAGCTCTGATAGCTTCAAGTTGAATCCGTTGACCACTTCAGAATTGGTTCATTGCACAAAGGGTTCCACCCCTTGATCGTTTCCTCTCTGATTGCTATAATAGCACAAGAGATAGATCGGATCAAGTGAGGGAAGGAAAGGATGGGGACAGCGGGGAGGGAGACCTGCAAAAATAGAAGCACACTATTATACACTATATCTATGCGCATTCTATACAGTACACATGTAACATGGGAACTACCTGGTGGATGCTCTTAGTACCTGTAAAAGAAAATAACCATGGACCTCATTAGAATGTCATGAACAGTACTGCGGTTCAGGGGTTGGTTTCAGGTTAGTTTGTACCCATAGTTTTCATACCCCACAGAGAACCAGTAGTTAATTCACCAAAATAATTAATTGCATGCTTTTCTTTATGCACAACCTCTCATCCCATGACCTCCACCGTTTCTCAACACGGCTTCGCCCAAGGATGAATATGCACTATAGTTGCCGGTTTGAACCCCGGCTTCGGCCCTCAGTGCTCCACCATGTAACGATGTTCTTTCCAAATTCAAGCTCTTTCTTTATCTGAGCATAAAGGGTTTTTTATACGATTGTCTTTTATGACAAAAGCCGTTTACTTCACGGTGTGGCTATCTCTCTCACACACTCGCTCCAAACAAGTAGATTCCGTAACCCCTACTCGCACTCAACCTGGTGTGTGACCAATTTGTTACCTCCGTAACGTGTCAGAACGCGTGCATCGAGTATATGCACGAACAAGAGGTTTAGTGATCTCCCCGTATCAATAATCCACAAACTCGTTTTCCCCAGAGCAAACCCCACGGTGCTTGAGCACCCTTACCCGACCACGACAGCCTACCGCCTCTGTCTCCGCCCTGCAGCATAACAGGAACCATTAGGAATATCCGGCACCAGCCTTGCGCGTTTGCTCCCTTCTTCACCAGCGCGCAACGCCGGAAACAGCGTTGCGTGCAGGATATTGCGTCAGCATGTCCCGAATGCGCCGCACAGACCTCTGGGCAATGTAGTTCTGCTCATCGGAACGTCGCCGATCGGGCCTGACAACGTACCCACGAGTCGTCCCGTAACAGTATATCCCTCCCCAGAGGGACGTTGTCAGGGTTTTGGTTTATCCGGATTCAGTGAATGAAATTTTCGTACGAGTCGCGGAGCGTGGACTGCTTCCGCGGGTTCCCAGGAGTCTTCCTCAGGGCCATATCCTTTCCAGGATATCAAGTACCACACCTTCCTCCCTCTTTTCTTGGAGTCCACCACTGCTCGTACTTCATATTCCGGTTCGTTGTCTATCAAGATGGGCTTTGGGTGTCAGGGTGCGGGGGTGTGGGCTGGCTTCAATAAAGAGACGTGAAAAACGGGATGAATACCCATGTGATTAGGTAACGCTAGTTTTACCGCTACCGGGTTGATGATTTTGAGGATCTTGAAAGGACCAATGTAGCGAGGGTTGAAGATGCTATAGCGCCGAAAGCGTATATTCCTGGTTGAGAACCATACCACCTCACCTTCTTTATACAATGATTCGGGCCTCCGATGTTTATCGGCTTGTCTTTTGTACGCGGTCTTCATGTTCTGTACGTTGCTTTGGGTGTCTTTCAGGATTCTTTGGATCCTTTTGATCCTTGTTTGTACTTCTGGTACTTTTTTTGCTTCTCTGGGCAGTATAAAGGGTAGGAACCTGGGGTGAAAGCCGTAAGTGACAAAAAACGGGGCGAATTTAGTGGTGCTATGTTGAGCACTATTGTAGGCTATCTCGGCGAGCCATAACCACTCTACCCAAGCCTCGGTAGAGCCTTGTACGTAGGATCTCAAATATTGTTTCAGGGTTTGGTTTAGCCTCTCCGTCTGTCCATCAGTCTGTGGGTGAAAGCTAATAGACATGTTTGAATCAATCCGTAATGCGGAACACCACACTCTCCAGAACTGTGCCTCTGTTTGTGACAATCGTCTTTGGAAGGCCATGCAGTCGTACCACGTGCGTTAGCAATAGTTGGGCCTCTGGAGTCCAGGTGAATTTGACCTTCTTACAGAGTAGTTGAGTGATCGGGGCCACAATATCAGAAAATTGGGAAATGAACCGTCTATAAAAGTTGGCAAATCCTAGAAAGGATTGTACATCCTTGACATTTGCAGGGGTAGGCCAATTCTGCACCGCCTTGATCTTTCTTTCTGCCATGGTTTGTCCTTGTGCAGACAACATTACCCCCAGAAATTCAACCTGGTCTACGTGAAACTCACATTTACTGAGTTGACAGTACAAATTGTTTACTCTCAATGCCTCTAACACCCTTCCTACATGTTGCTTGTGCTGGTTGACATCTTCTGAGTACATTAGAATGTCATCTATGTAAACTATTACAAACCTGTCTAAATACTCTCGCAACACTTCATTCAGAAAGAACTGAAATGCGCCAGGCGCGTTGCAAAGTCCGAACGGCATTACTTGCTACTCAAATAAGCCGTATCTGGTGCGAAAAGCCGTCTTCCATTCGTCTCCCCTTCTCATCCGAACAAGGTGGTAAGCACCCCGGAGATCAAGCTTGGTGTATACTACTGCCTTTTTCACTTGGTCCAACAGAACCGATATCAATGGAAGCGGGTAGCTATTCTTGATGGTTACCTTATTCAAGGCGCGAAAGTCAATACACGTTCTTAACTCTCCGTTAGCCTTCTAAATGAAAAAAAGGGGTGACGCTGCTGGGGATATTGATGGCCTAATAAACCAATTTTTTGGGTATTTCTCCAGATAGTCTCGCAAATGCTCATTTTCTTTTTCTGACAGAGCATAGATCCTCCCACATGGCACCACCGCCCCCGGAACCAGATCTATCTGACAATCGTACGGGCGATGGGGAGGAAGTAGGTCGGCCTTTCTTTTGTTAAAGACATCTAAGTAGTCTCTGTACATTTCGGGTAATACTATGTCCTTTTCTGCCGCTGTAGCTATCGTATACCCCGTTGCCCGGGGTTTTTCTATAGGTTTCCTTTCCGTAAAACAGCTTTGGTTACAGAATGGGGAAACAAAGACTATGCTGTGATCAGCCCAATTTACGGTAGGGTTATGTTTCATCAACCACGGTAATCCCAGGATCACCCCATACAAGGGTGTCTTGATTATATTGAAGGCCAACCATTCTCTATGGGTTTCCCCACAACTGACCTCAAGGGAGGGGGTACTAAATCCTATGGGTCCTGAAACCAGATTCCTCCCGTCTACAGTTAGAACGTTTTCCAAAAGTTCTTTAGCTACCTTTGGTATCTCTAAGTCCTGCACAACGTCTTCATCCATAAAGATGCCTGTTGCACCAGAATCCAAAAGGGCAGTTACTTCTACCTTTTTCCCTTTTAGATGTAAATGAAGACACACAAAAAAATGGTTTTTCTCGCCTATCACAGAAGGAATGTCATACTGGCCCTTGGCATTTCCTCCCCCAATCCCCGGGCCTATTAGTTTTCCGCCTTCGGTACTATCAGCGGAGTAGCCCGCGCATATCCGCCTTCTCTAGCCTTGGGTTTTGCCAATCAGTCCTTTACATAGTGCCCTTTCTTCCCACAATACATACATAAGCCTTGCTTTCTCCTCAGTTCCCTTTCTTCCTGTGTAAGGGCCGCTCTCACTGAACCTATTCTTATAGGTTCCGCTGCTGGACCAGATAATACCCCCGGTGAGCGTGGTTTATCGCTCCTCAAAAAAGGACGGTCATATTTCTTTCTGTCCCCCCTTCGTTCTGAGAGACGATGATCCAAGCGTCTAGCTAGGTTGATTAGATCTGTGCAGGACTGGGGTTTTGGGTCTATTTGGGCTATTACATCTTTCAACTCATCCCTGAGACCATGGTGAAAGACGGCTGCTTGTTTTTCCTCGGGCCACTGCGCTTCTGCCACTAATCGCTGAAACGCGTTCACATATACCAATAATTCACGATTCCCTTGTTTTAACTCTAACAACTCCCTATCCACTGAATATGAATGGGTTCGGTGGTCAAAGACACCTTCAAACTCCTCCCGAAACCCGTCCCAATCATATAATAAGGGATCATCCTTCCGTACTAAGGGAACCGCCCATTGTGCTGCGTCCCCCGCCAAATAGGAGATCAGAAAGGCTACTCTAGCCTGGTTGGTACTAAACACCTTGGGACGGCACGTGAAATGAAGCATAATTTGCGTCAAAAATACCTGTACCTTCTTTTCGTCCCCATGGAATCTTTCTGGTGCGGCTAAGGGGATGGGTGTGGAGATTTCCACCGTAACTGGAGTGGGCTGCGTTAACGACGGGCCCCCTCCCCAAGCACCTCCACTAAAGGTTCTGCTCCCCACTGCATCAAAAGGATTACGCTGCAATCGTTCTACGCGCTACTGTAACGCAGCTGTCTCTGCTATGGAGGCCGCTACCTCGGTTTGTACTATTTTTAAGGCTGCTATAACGTCTTCTAGGGTGGCCATTGTGCCCCGAACCAACCGGGAAGTGAACCAGCTTTTAAACGGGCCGGATATTCTGTCAGCTCCGATAGCTTCGAGTTGAATCCGTTGACCACTTCATAATTGGTTCGTTGCACAAAGGGTTGCACCCCTTGATCGTTTCCTCTCTGATTGCTATAATAGCACAAGAGATAGATCGGATTAAGTGAGGGAAGGAAAGGATGGGGACAGCGGGGAGGGAGACCTGCAAAAATAGAAGCACACTATTATACACTGTATCTATGCGCATTCTATACAGTACACATTTAACATGGGAACTACCTGGTGGATGCTCTTAGTACCTGTAAAAGAAAATAACCATGGACCTCATTAGAATGTCATGAACAGTACTTTGGTTCAGGGGTTGGTTTCAGGTTAGTTTGTACCCATAGTTTTCCTACCCCACAGAGAACCAGTAGTGAATTCACCAAAAGAATTAATTGCATGCTTTTCTTTATGCACAACCTCTCATCCCATGACCTCCACCGTTTCTCAACACGGCTTCGCCCAAGGATGAATATGCACTATAGTTGGCGGTTCGAACCCCGGCTTCGGCCCTCAGTGCTCCACCATGTAACGATGTTCTTTCCAAATTCAAGCTCTTTCTTTATCTGAGCATAACGGGTTTTTTATACGATCGCCTTTTATGACAAAAGCTGTTTACTTCACGGCGTGGCTATCTCTCTCACACACTCGCTCCAAACAAGTAGATTCCGTAACCCTTACTCGCACTCAACCTGGTGTGTGACCAATTTGTTACCTCCGTAACGTGTCAGAACGCGTGCATCGAGTATATGCACGAACAAAAGGTTTAGTGATCTCCCTGTATCAATAATCCACAAACTCGTTTTCCCCAGAGTAAACCCCACGGTGCTTGAGCACCCTTACCCGACCACGACAGCCTACCACCTTTCTCTCCGCCCTGCAGCATAACAGGAACCATTAGGAATATCCGGCACCAGCCTTGCGCATTTGCTCCCTTCTTCACCAGCGCGCGACGCCGGAAACAGCGTTGCGTGCAGTATATTGCGTCAGCACGTCCCGAATGCGCCGCACAGACCTCTGGGCAATGTAGTTCTGCTCATCGGAACGTCGCCGATCGGGCCTGACAACGTATCCACGAGTCGGCCCGTAACAGGCATAGAGTAGCATAGAGTGGAGTGGTGTAAAGTAGAGCAGTGGAGTACAGTTGAAAGGAGTAGCATATGATAGAGTGCAGTAAAGTGTCGTACAGCGTCATAGAGTAAAGTAGAGTACCATTCACTCACATAGACTGGAGTACACTGTTGTACAGTGCAGTGCTAAAGAATGGAGTATTGAATGGACGGGTGTAGAGTGTTGTTGAATGGAGTAGGGTGTCGTAGAGTGGAGTGGAGTTGGGTTTAAGTGTAGTGGAGTACACTTAAGTAGCAAAGAGTTGTGTGGCATAGAGTGGAGTGGTGTACAGTGGAATACCATAGACTGGAGTGGCACAGAGTGGAGTGGTGTAGAGTGGAGCAGCTTACAGTGGAATATCGTAGAGTGGAGTGGCATAGAGTGGAGTCGTGTAGAGTAAAATTGCGTATATTGGAGTGGAGTGGACTAGAGTGGCGTACTAAAGAGTAGCATGCTATCAAGTGGAGTAGCATAGAGTGGAGAGGTGTGTCCTGGAGTAAAATGGAGTGGGTTATAGTGAAGAGGTGTAGACTGGAGTGGCTTTGCATTGAGTAGCATGTCATAAAGTAGAGTGGAGTGCTGTAGAGCTGGTTTGCGTAGAGTGGGGTATAGTCAAATATCATAGAATGGAGTGGTGTAGAGTAGAGTGGGGTATAGTTGAGTGGAGTGGCACAAAGTGGAACTTTGAGAAGTTGAGTGCGTAAAGTGGAGTGACATAGAGTAGGGTGGCATAGAGTGGAGTGGCATAGAGTGGAATAGCGTACAGTGGAGTGTCATACACTGGAGTGGCACAGAGTGGAGTGGATTAGCAAAGAGTGGAGTGGCAGGGAGTGGAATACCATACAGTGGGCTGTGTAGAGTGGAATGGCATATAGTGGAATGACATGTTGTGTAGTAGAGTGTAGTGGAGTATGGTGGTGTGCTGTAGACTGGAGTGCTGCAGAGGCGAGTAGTGTGATGTACAGCAGAGTGGAGTGATGTAGAGTGGAAAACTATAGAATGGAGTGGTGTACAGTGGAGTGGTATAGACTGGACTGGCATAGAGTTAAGTGTGTGTGTGGTAACAGTAGGTGGAGAGCTGTAGAGTGGAATAGTGACTTAAAGTGGAGTGGCGCAGAGTTGACTAGGGTAGAGTGGAGTTGCCTAGAGTCGAGCGACGTACAGTGGAATGGAGTAGACTGATGTAGCATTAAGTGGAGTGGCATAGAGTGGAATAGTTTAGAGTGGAGTGACATACAGTGGGATGGTGTACAGTTGAATATCACAAAGTGGAGTGGATGGCATAAAGAGGAGGCGTGTGGAGTGGTGTACAGTGCTATCGCATAGAGTGGAGTGGCATAGATGGAATAGTGCAGAGTGGAGTGGTATACAATGAAACAACATAGAGTGGAGTGGTGTACAGTAGAGTGGCATGCAGTGGAGTGGTATAGACTGGAGTGGCATAGAGTGGAATAACAAAGTGGAGTTCCGGTGAGTGGAGCGGAGTACAGTGGAATGGCGTAGAGTGGAGTGGCATAGAGTGGAATAGAGCAGAGAGGAGTTGCGTTTCATAGACAAGATTGGAGTGGAGTACAGTGGATTAACATAAAGTGGAGAGGTGTGTAAATGCACTGACATAGAGCGATTAGAGTAGAGTGAAGTGGAGTAGAATGGAGTGACATAGAGTGGAGTCGTATGGAGTGTAATGGTGTAGAGTGGAGTGGCGCACAGTGGAATACCATAAAGTGGAGTGCATAAAGTGAAGCGGCATAGAGTGGAGAGGCATAGAGTGGAGTTGTGTAGAGTGGAGATGCATGGAGTGGGGTAGCATACAGTGGAGTGGCGTACACCCGAGTGCCATAGAGTGGACTGGAGTGCAGTGGATTGGCGTACAGTGGAGTGACTAACAGTGAAATTCAGTTCAGTGGAGTGAGGAGAGTAGAATAGCATACAGTGGTATAGAGTGGAATGGCATAAAATGGAGTTGTCTAGAGTGGAATACTGGAGGTTTCAGTGGCATTAGAGTGGAGTGGTATACAATTAAATAGCATGGAGTGGAGTGGTGTACTATGGAGTGGCATAGACTGGAGTGGCATAGAGTGGAGTAGCATACAGTGGAAGAGCATACCGTGGAGTGACGAAGAGTAGACGGAGTGACACAGGATGTAGGAGCATAGAAAATAGTAGTGTACTGTGGAGTTGCAAAGAGTGAAGTGCCGTACAGTAGAATAGCTTAGAGTGGGGTAGCATAGAGTGGAACGGCATAGAGAGAAGTTGCTGCCATATATATTAGAGTGAAGTGGCATACACTGGATTGGTGTAAAGTAGAGGGGCATATATTGGAATACCATAGAGGGGAGTGGCCTAGAGTGGAGTAATGTTAAATCGGTAGGTATAGAGTGGAGAGGAGTGTAGTGGAGTATAGTGGAATATCAAAAAATAAACTGCGTAAAGTGAAGTGGCATAGAGTGGACTGGTGTGGAGTGCAGTGACACAGAGTGGCATAGCATACACTGGAGTGCCATATATTGCAGTGGCGTGGAGTGTAGCAGACTGGCATAAAGTCTAGTGGTGTAGAGTAGAATACTGTAAAGTGGAGTACATAGAGTGAAATGGCACATAGTGAAGTGACATATCGTATAGTAGAGTAAAGTGGCATACAGTGGAATGGCATAGACTGAAGTGCTGCAGAGTCGAATAGTGTGTCATACACTATAGTGGAATGGTGTAGAGTAGAATACTGTAGACTGGAATGGCATAGAGTGAAGTGGTGTAGACCGGAGTGGCATAGAGTTAAGTGGCATGTTGTAAAGTAGAGTTGAGTGTCGTAGAGTGGAATAGCTTAGACTGGAGTGACTTAGAGTTGGGTGGTATAGAGTGGAGTGTCATAGAGTGGAGTGGCGTACTGTGGCATAGCATAGAGTGGAATGGCATAAAGTGGAGTGGGATTGAGTGGAACAGTGTGCAGTATAGTGGCATAGAGTGGAGTGGTGTACAGTGGAATAGCATAGAGTGGAATGGCACAGAGAGGAGCTGCGTCTGTAGATCAAAGTTGTGAGGCATACATAGGATTGACATAGAGTAGACTGGACTAGTGTAGAGTAGAGTGGTGTATACTGGAGTGACATCAAGTGGAGTATACTGAATAGGCAAAGAGTGGAGTGGCATAAAGTGGAATACTGTACACTGGACTAAATAAAGTAGAATGGCGTATAGTGGAGTTGCATGTTGTAGAGCAGAGTGGAGTGTTGTACAGTACACTGGTGTATACTGGAGTGCTAGAGTTGAGTAGTGTGTCACACATTAGAGTGGAGTGAGGTAGAGTGAAATAGCATAGATTGGAGTGGCTTAGATTGGAGTGGCATGCAGGTGAATATCGTAGAATGTAGTGGCATAGAGTGGAGCGGCATAGAGTGGAGTGAAATACTGTATATTGGAGTGGCATACAGTGGAGTGGGGTGCAGTGGAATAGTGCAGAGGAGTGGTATAAAGGGGAATTTCGTTGAGAGGAGTTATTTGTCATTAAGTGGAGCAGAGTGGTGTTCACTGGATTATTGTAAAGTAGAATAGCGTCTAATGTAGTGGTGTAGAGTGGAGTTACGTGGAGTGGATTGCCATCGAGTGGAGTGGCATAGAGTGGAATAGCTTATGGTGGAGTGGCATAGAGTGGAGAGGTGGAGAGTGAAATATTATACAGTGTAGTGGTATAGAGTGGAATGGCTTAGGGTGCAATGGCATTGAGTGGAGTTGCATGGAGTGGAGTGCTATAGAGTGCAATAGCATAGAGTGGAGTGGCGTAGAGTGGGGTGGCATACAGTGGAGTGGTGTAGAAGGGAGTGGCATACAGTGGAAGAGGATACAGTGGAGTGGTGTAGAGTGAAATGACGTAGAGAAGAGTTGTGTATCATATATTAGAGTGGAGTGGAGTACACTGGAATGGCATAGAATGGAGTTCCATAGAGTGGAGTGGTTTAGTGGAATACCTTTCAGTTGAGTGCATAAAGTGGAGTGGCATAAAATGGAGTGCATTCGAGTGGAGTGGCATAGAGTAGAGTAGTGTACAGTAGAGTGACATACACTGGCGAGGCCTGGAGTCGAGTCCAGTGGATTGGCATCGAGTGGAGTAGCGTATACTGGGATAGCGTACAGTGTACTGGAATACAGTGGAGTGGCATGTTGTAGAGTATAGTGGCATGGTATACTGTGGAGTAGCATTCACTGGAGTACCACAGGGTCTTGTGGTGTGTTGCACAGTGTCATGTACTCACCTAGTCCCAATGGCAGAGATAACACTGTAGCTGATACTGGACCCCCGATGACAATGCAGGTCAAGGAACAAAAACATCGGGTCCCACACGGGCCCCTGGGGGAACGTGGGTTGGAATAGCATGGGAAAAGAGATGCTTGTATTTCTGGATCTGCTCAGTGGTTGTGTGACACTGTGTAAAAGGATTTGCAGCTCCTGAGACCTTCAGTTATTCACTGGACTGGAATCTCTGGTTTTCCAATGATGTAATACACTGCATATAACAAGAGGAGGCAGTTATCTTCTGTACACTAACAGGCCTCTATATAGAATGACGATGCATTAACTTCAGTGATGTACACTTACAGTTTTCATCAGCAGCTCAGGATAAGAAAAGGATAACTAAAGCTGCAGATTGAAGTGTGGCACTTCTCGGAATCAACTTGAAATACAGCTTGGAGTTATTGGCACTCCCAGGGATAAACACAGAACATATGTTGGAGATTCATGCACTTCCAATGATACACTCGGAGAAATGGTTGGAGTTACTTGCACTTCCGAGAATACACTCGAAGCAAAGTATAGTTACCAACACTGCCTAGAATGCACACGGAGCAAAGGTGTGAGTTACTTGCACTCCCACAGATACACTCAGAACACAGAGTGGGGTACACAATTCATGCATATATCCTCAGAGAAACACAAAGCTCAACTCTTAAATACTTGTGCGATACAGTTCTAGCACCAAGGTTGCAAGGAAGGTCTGAAGTATAAACACACAAGAAGCCCTGAAGTAAACCACAGAGAGGATATGGAGGAAAAGTCTATAGTCTTCGAAGACATGGATACTCGGTCTTGTTTACTACTACAGGAGGTTTAGTGAGCACCTGGTTCGACGAAAACCTGAACTTTGCCTCGCATATAAAAAAACTTGCTGGCACTTGCTTTGGGCTCTTGAGGAGTCTTAAGAAGTTTCTACCCTTGCTCCCAGTTAGGGACAGAGAGACGGTGGTGCGTGCTTTGCTTCTCTCCCGCCTCGATTATGCCAATGCCCTCCTGGTAGGTTGCCCGGGCTACCTTGTAACGAAACTGCAGGTGGTCCAAATTTCGGCCGCCAGACTCCTGGGCGGTCTGTCCCCCTGGCAATGTGCACGGGCTCAACTTCGGGCACTTCATTGGCTCCCCGTGGAATCTCGCCTTAAATTCAAAATGCTTTCCATTGTTCAACAGGCCCTCTATGGTTTGGGCCCCAAGTATCTGCAGGACAGATTCTCCTTTTATATCCCTAGGAGACAGCTGAGGTCATCCTCTTTGTTGCTTATGGAGACCTCTAAATTTAAGCGGGTTCGTATGGGGGGCAATTCGTTTGCCCGCAGAGCCTGCCTCGCTTGGAACTCTCTTCCCTTGTCTTTGAGGGCTATTTGTGATCCGCACTTGTTTCGAAAATCCCTGAAGACATTGCTATTTTGATGGATATCTGTAGTTTGGCCGCCTTGTTTGTTGTTAGCGCCGGGACACTTCCGAGTAGCTGTGCGCTCAATAAATTAAAATAACATAACATAACATATCAGGTACTTAGGCTAGTTCTTCCATTTGTCTGGAGTTTGAAAAATATCTCGAAGCCTTGACCCATGGAGGTGCAGGGAGTCCGGAGTAGCAGTGCAGGAAGGAGCGAGGAGGAAGATGTTAAGGGAGATGGTGCCACAGGAGCCACAGGTTCGGATAGACTCGAAGGTGACTGGAAAGCTTCTTGGTTCTGTCAAGATTCTTCAGGTGAGTGGAAAGGGTGAAGCTTGTTCCGCAGAGAATGAGGCAAAGCCGCGATTCGTGCTCAAGCAGGGTTTATATACCCTCTCAAAGGCTCCATGGATGTGGCTAGATCACTTGTGGCACATGGGGCACATTGCGATCTGGAAGTTTCTTGAATCTGTGAGAAAAGACGTGTTAGTACACTTTCTTTGATCTTACTGAATCGGCAGGTGCAACTTGTTGATAGGAACCAAAACACAGGAAACTAATGTATTATTTTTGCTTGAATGTGCATAATGGAAAACAGCACCAAGGTCCCAGTAACAACAAGAGCAAGGCTTGCCATTGGCTCAGAGAATGCTGGGGGAAGCTTCCAGGGATTCAATGGAAAATCACACCAAGGCCCTAGTAACAGCGTGTGCAGATAAATCATTGGTTCATGGGAATTGGAGGGATTCAAGTGTAAGGAGATTACTGGTCTTTGAGGAAGAATTGGTCATGAGGGTGCTGGGGAACCATCAGTCATGAGGGTGCTGGGGGAACATCAGTAATGAAGGTGCTGGGGGGACATCAGTCATGAGGATGCTGGAAAAACATTTGTCATTATATCATAGCGTGCCATACAGCACCATAAGAGTGAAGCAACATGGGCCCTGTGTGCAAGACCACTATGCAGAGGACACAAGAGGGGGTCGTGACAGAGTGGTAGCAGGAGTGTGGTTGTGACATATAGTAAAATGTAGTGCCATAGAGTGGAATACTGTAGAGTTGAGTGGCAAGAGTGTGTAATCACGAACACGTCATTCGGATGCGCCATCGGACATCTGGCAGAAGTTCTGTGAAGATCGCGATGCCGAACATGCAGAATTTGCAATCTGGATAAGAATATCTCTCGAGCAGCATAACACCTTCTAGAAAATGATGATTTGGATTTAAAAAAAACTCCTCAGATTGACATTTACTTTTTTGCGCAAGGAGTCCTTTTTCTTTTTTCTTTCTTTTTTATAAGAGGAAGGAAGTGCCCCAGAGTCTCCAACTTCCTGTTCCTGTCCAGCAGGCTCCTCCCAGTGATTTGTCCATAACCTGTTCAGTTTTCATTTGGATTTGGAGCTGGAAGGATCACTCTTTGTGCCTGCTGCATCATATATCATTGGATTTGAGGACTTTTGGATTTGAGATTTTACAAGTAAGTTGGAGAATTGGTGTTGTTTGTTTGATTGGCGCATTACACCTATATTTTTTTGTACTTTTCATAGTTTTTTAAAATGTATTTTTGTGTGGCTTGTAGTTTCAGTAGGGGCCTAGTTTCTTTGTATGTAATTTTTCTACTAGTTTTATTTTATAAAGGAATCATGTTGGAAATTTCACTATATTTTCTCCAAATTTTGCAATCAATTTGCAATATTTATTTAATTCACTAGCCAAGTAGTCTGGCCCAATAGGCCTTTCAGCCAGTAGGCCCAGAACTACTCATGGGTGCATGAAACAACCGTTTCTGTGGTGTCTATTGAATTTAAACATCATTTAGGGCATGGCTGGCAGTGAATTGAATTGCAAAATGTGTTTTTTTGGGGGGTATTTCACTTTTTTGGTGTGTGTTAAATAAATGCCTTTGTTGGATGTGTGTGTGTGGTGTGGTTGTGGTGTAACTTGCAAACCTTTGTTATCCCTTTGAATTTTCGTTTTTGCATTAAAGCTGTGTTGTTTAGCATGCCTCCTTTGTCTGCCCATATCGGCCTGCTCGAGTTCATTGTTTTCCAGGCCTCGTGCTTGTTGTGAGTGACCATGTCAAGTCAAGTCACGTCAAAATGTATTGTTTCATTTAATTAAAACCATAACAATACAATTACTAAAAACGGAGACTGCAATAAAAGATTTGTTTCCTAAAAGTCATAAAATCTTTTGTTTAACAATTATTACATATCTAGAAATAGCATAGTTCAGTCGATTTAATTATTAAAAGATGCAGATGTTTTCTGAGTACGTAGTTTACAATTAGTGAATCTGGAGCATTGTTCGACACGTAGTCCGCTATATTAAATTGAGAAATGTTCCTCCCAGTGTTCTTGTATTGTTCTCCCTGGTGTTCAGAAACACGGTCTGCCATTGACCAGTCCATATTATTTGATGTTAGGGAGCAACGCACAAGATTCTTTTTTTGTTATTGCTTGCACATGAGCAGAGAGGAACTTTATTAGTTGGCAGTTCAATGAAGTGTCTGTTGGATGCAAGCCCGCTATAATTGCCGATCTGCAAGTCCTTATACTTCTGACATTCATGGCGTGTTTTAATAAAGTGGCTCGTGCTTGTGATAATTTAGAACAGATGCAGACTAGGTGGACAAGGTCCTCTTTGCTGCTCCCACATAGTCTACATTCTTTCGACCCTTCGTAGACCCAAGTTGGCTGGTCCGCAATGGACGGCAGTTTACCTAGGCGCAAGGCCATTAGTTGTAGCTTTCTGTATGCCAAGAAAGTGAAATTTAAATATGGTGCTGGAATGAGTGTCTTGTAGTTGGTCATTACCATCCAAGTGTGTTTTCTCATACTAAAAGTGTTTTTTATCAACTAGCAGCGAGTGAAGCTTTGCTGATTTATTTACAGTTTGCTTAAAGGCAGAATAGGGCAGATTCATTTTCCAAAGCTCACCTGTCCTGGTTTCTAGTAATGCCTTTTTTAGGTATTGATTGTATGGGGACTTTGCATCTTTCTCTAATTCATCCCACAGAGCCTTATTCAATTCTGAGTCTACAATGTTTTATTTCAGGCTGTACTATTGCTTGATGGTTGCATACATTTTCACCAGCGTTTCATTAGTTACCCCAAATTCAAGTCTAATCTGTGCTGGGGATGCTGCCTGATGAATTTGAAAGACTCTTTTGTAGATTGTAACTTGATCTTTGTTAAGCAGGTCGGCATCTTTCCCACATAGAGCTATACTGCCATATGATAGTGTCGGTAGCATTTTGGCTTTTATTACTGCTAGAAGGGGTTTAAATAATGGCCCCTTAAGGTTTTTTGATAAGGACCTGAAGGCGAATGATAAGGCGTTTGTTCTCTGAGTCATGTAAGCTTTATGCTCCCGTTGGATGTGCCTGTTGTCGATGTAGAAACCCAGATACTTATAATTAGACACTACTTCTAACTTTTTGCCCTCTAATTGGAATTGCTGTTTAGCTGTCTGATGTCTGCTAATAAGCATTGTTTTGCTTTTTGTAATGTTTATCTCTAGCATGTTGTTGGCTATAAATTCCAGCATTCCTACAAGTGATCTTTGTAGGCCGATCTTGGTTAGGCTCATCAATACAACATCGTCCACATATGATAAATGGGTTAGTGGTAAGGTACCTAATTTAGGTGGATGGGAGATGATCTTGTTGAGTTTTGGCGCGAGGTCTGCCATGAAAAGATTAAAAAGATGGGGGGCCAGGACACATCCTTTTTTGAGCCCTTTGGTGGTTTTAACTTTTCTTGATAGCCTTGCGCCATCTCCCAGTTTTACTCTCATCCATCTATTGGAGTATAAGAGCAATATTCCTCTAAGTATTTTATCAGGGATATTCCATGTGCGCAATTTTCCCCAAAGAATGTGACGGTCCACACTGTCAAAAGCTGCCTTTAGGTCAATAAAACAGAGGTGCAGCTGTTGTTTCCTTTGAATATATTTGTCAGTTATCAGCAAAACCAATAGAATATTTGTTATTGTCCCGCACCCTTTTCTGAAAACTGTTTGGTTAAGTGGGATCCGTTTTGAGCTATCGGACCAGGTAATCAAGTCTTCCAGTAGTAGTGAGGCATAGTACTTCATGTCCACGTCCAAAAGTGCTATCAACCTGTAATTTGCTGGAGACGTTCTATCCCCTCCTTTAAAAATCAGAGTAATTACTGATCCTGGTCAACTTGAAGGAGTTTGCCATTCTCTCTCCACTTCTTCACACAGGTTTTTCAGTCTTCCGCTCCAGAAATCTGGAGCAGATTTGAAGATTATTGGGGGGATGCAATTTGGACCTGGGGCCTCGTTTCCACGGCCCTTCAGGATTGTTCTTTTTACATCTTTATTACTGAAGCCTGGATTTCCAAATGCTGGTTCTACACCACAAGCTTCTCTCCATTGTGCCTCTTCTGTGTTTTGCAGTTTAGATCGTTGGCAAGTTAGGGCACTGTTTGTAGTTTGTAGAACACTCCTGTCATGGCTCAATTGTGCTTCTCAATCCTCGAGCGACGCTTGCATCCTCTCCCTCCATTCTAGGTGATTCAATGGTTCGTTGTCTGTGAATCTCCTAGTTAATAGTGTGGCCCAATCGGTTTCTTGTACGCTTGAGGTAATTGAGTTTGCAGGGTGCTTTAGCCCATTTATTATTCCTCAAAATGCACTTGAGTTGGTGTTTTTCGCCGTGAATAATAATTTGGCAGAAAAGTTGTCCTCACTTCTTCTTTTGTGTTCCCACAGTATCTTTTTATACTTTTTCATGAGATTCCGTCTTAGGTCCCAGTCTAGGCGTGACGTCACTGTTCTTTTCAGTATCCTTGCATTTTTCCTTATTTCTCGCTTAAGTTTAACCAGTTCAGTTGAAATTGAGTTAGTATTTTTCGACTCCCCAGCTTTTTTTGGGTTTAACAGACATTATTGTTGTTAACTTGTCGGTGAAACTTTCCCAGTCTTTTATCTGGTTATGTTCGCTTGTTTCACTTTCCATTTTGATTCTCTGTACTTTTGCTTGAAGGTGAGTGACCATGTGGCTGGTGGCCATTTTGTGGTGGTAGTTTAGTAGTGTGCTGCTTTTGCCATATAGGCCTGCATGTCTTTCCTTTGTTCCTCTTGACGTATGCTTCTTGTTGTTGTGGCGGCCATTTTGTGAAGCCGGGCAGTGTGCTTTTGCCATAGGCCTGCATTGTCTGTCTTCCCTTTTTTTTGTGATGGCCTGGCCATGTGGCTGGCGGCCATTTTGTGAAGCCAGGCAGTGTGCTTTTGCCATAGGCCTGTATTGTCTGTCTTCCCTTTCTTGTTGTTGTGGGTGGCCTGGCCATGTGACTGGTGGCCATTTTGTAGAGCCAGCCAGTGTGCTTTTGCTATAAGCCTGCAAGCTTGTGGCCTAGTCTGCTAATAGGCCTTTCAGCCAGTAGGCTCACAGCTACTCATGGGTGCATGAAACAACTGTTTCTGTAGTGTCTGTTGAATTTAAACATCCTTTTGGGCATGGATGGCATTGGATTGAATTACAAATTTTTTGGGGGGTATTTAACTTTTTTGGTGTGTATTAAATAAATGCCTTTGTTGGGTTTGTGTGTGTGGTGTGGTTGTTGTGTAACTTGCAAACCTTTTTTAGCCTTGTGGATTTTTGTTTTTGCATTAAAGCTGTGTTGTTTAGCATACCTCCTTTGTCTGACCATATAGGCCTGCTTGAGTTCACTATTTTCCAGGCCTCCTACTTGTTGTGACTGTTAGTGACCATGTGGCTGGTGGCCATTGTGTGGTGGTAGTTTAGTAGTGTGCTGCTTTTGCCATTTAGGCCTGCATGTCTTTACGTTCTTCCTCTTGGCTTGCTGCTTCCATCCCCTTTGCATGCTGCAGCTCCCTGAATGATGTGATGCGCAAATTAATGCCAAACAGGTTCCACTTCCATTACATTTGTATTTCTGTTTTTGTTCTTCTTCTTTCCTATCCTTCCTGAGTGTATACAGTATACCATGAAAGCCCTTGTTGTCCAAGTCTCACAAATGGCTACACTGTTGTTATGTTTCTTTAATAACTGAGTTAATAACATTTAATAATATAACACTAACAAGTGTGACCACCACACACTAAGTTATATATTATATTTGTTTGTTTGTACTTGTAGTAATTGAACCACAACGACAAGTGTCACATTTCAGTGATGTTCTTTTGGCTTCTTTGCTTTTAGGTGCACAAAAGACTGAGGAGAAGGTGTCATCATCACCCGTTGTACTTCCAGACAGAAGTCCTGCTGCACACAACGTCACATGACGTGTGACCACAGACATCCCTACAACTTGTGCAACTGCATCCTGCTGACATCTGAAGATGGTGGCCCCAAAGAAAGGTACCAGGTCCTCCAGTACCAAGAAAGTTGCCTGTGAGATGAAGGAACAGAAGAAGGAAGTGGCACTTACCACGACTGGTGGTTTGGCGCCCAACATTTTATTGAGGAAATAAAAAATTAAGCCTGTTGCAACGGTGTCCGGGGAGCAAGCCTGGAGCAGCACCTCCACATCAGTGGGCCCACCCAACCAACCTAGCCCCAGGCTCATGAGTGTCATAGAGGCAGCCAGTCTAATCGCGAAAACACCAACGAGCAGTGATCTTGAAATTGACTTATTGTTATCGCAAAGTAGTACCCAATCAACGCAGGAGGAAACTCAGCAGATAAGTGGGCAACAACAGCCACAACAACAGCCGCAACCACCGCCCACAATAGTAGTTGTTCCTCCCGTAGAAGGGGCAGTTCAGGAAATCGAGCTGCATCAGCGGCACCAGAAAGGAAAAAAATCCAGCCTACCATTCTCAGCATGCTAAGGTCAGAGGGGCAGTACGAACGCAACCACCCAACGGCACGTTTGTACAATGCGGAGCTGGCTAAAATGTTAGCGCTGGACCTTCTTCCTTTTTCTTTTGTGGAAGGGGTGGGTTTCTGGAATTTGTGGCAGCCATCTGCCCAAAATGGAAGGTTCTCAGCCAGTCCTATTTTGCCAGAGTTGCTGTTCCAGCACTACATCACGACGTGCTGGAATTGCTTGGACAAGCTTTGCAGCAGATTGCTGTTCACAATATGCACCTGACAACAGACATGTGGATCAGTTGCCAAGCCACTGATTACATGTGCATATTTGCACACTGGATCTCTTTTGTGTGGGTTAGAGAAAAGATATCAGTAGGTGTTGTTGACACTGCCGAGATTTGTAATGCCACTCATAAACATGCAACTGTAGCCACGTTCGCCATGGAGAAATCTCATACTGCTGCAAACATTTTGGAAGAGTTTAACAGCAAGGCGTTTGAATGGCTGCATCCAAGAGGGCTTTACATCGGTTTTGTTGCCATGGACAATGGCAGTAATATAGTTAAGTCCATGCACACTGGTGGCTATTTCAGGGTCCTGTGTTTGGCGCACTGCATTAACGTCATTGTTCAAGACTTTCTTAAAAAAGAAGACCAAGTCAGCAACTTACTGACCACCTGCAGAAGAATATGCACACATTTCAGCCATTCTTTTGAAGCCCAGAAGCAGCTGAGGATCATTCAACGTGAGCATAGAGCGCCAGTCAAAGCACTCATCCAGGAGGTGCCAACACGTTGGAACTCAACTTATTACAGGCTTGATCGTCTGATCAGAACAGACCAACCAATGACTATGTCATGCAAAGACTAGGGGATGCTACTGTGAAAGGCATGACTGTTGAGATGGACCTATGGGGCCTAGTTAAATTCCTGACAGAGATGTTACTTCCTTTTGAGCTCTTCACATGTGAAGTCAGCAAGGATTACTGTACTATGGGCCAAGCTATCTTATTGTTGCACATGCTAGAGCAACAGCTGAAGTGTGGAGGAAAAAAAGAAGCATATCGGTTGGTGGAGAGCTTAGCCCTTTGGTTAGCTGAACATACAAGGGTGCAAACTAAGATTGTGTCTGACAAACATTACATTTCCGCCACAATGCTGGATCCACGGTACAAATCAGCACTGAACACTAAGACATGAATTCATTTTTCAGAAGTGGATGTTGCCAAGTACAAAACTTGGATAGCTGAGGTAGCCAATGACTTTGAAACAGAACAGCTGGTAATTAAAGGTCCGCTACTCCAACCCACAACAAGTACTGCAGGGCATCCGGTGTCAAGTTCAACTTCAGAGCCTGAGGGCAGTGCATTTGGCTCACAGCAGTCACCAACACTATCAACAACAGCAAGAACAGGATCATCAGCCCCAGTAAAATCAGCACAGGATTGGTATCTACAGCAAGGGCTTGATAGGTCCAGTGCTGATGCAAAGGCAAAAGAGGCCCAGCAAAGAAGAGCACCCCTGAGCATTGAGCAGATTGTCCAGGCCTATCTGGATGACCCAACAGAGGTCTACATTGATCAAAACCCATTGGTGTATTGGTATAAGAAAATGCACCAATGGCCAGCCCACAGCATGCTGGCAATAAACTATCTGGCTTGCCCTTTTGCAAGTGTCTCTTCTGAGCGTGTTTTCAGTGCTGCTGGGCCATTGTAACAGTGAAAAGGACCAGTCTCTCACCCAAAAACGTGGAGAGGTTAACCATGATCAAAATTAATCAGCACTTTATACCACTGGATTACAAAATACATGAATTAGAGCAGGAAGATGAGGACAGCGACTTAGGTGACAGAAGTAGTGTGTTAGATTACCTACTTCTGGTTGAACCACCAGAGTTTGAGGACGAGCTCTACTTCCCTGACAACTAGGCCTTCAACTTGTTACATTCGTTCTTCATTATTCACTTTTATTATTTGGGTGTGTCTCTGTCTTTCTGGTTCGAATCACAACAAATCCATCACCATCGTCTTTTCTTTTTGTTGCCATATTGGAGATGCAGCTGTGTGCATTTATTAAGAAGTCCACTCCTCCGAGTCCTGCTCCATCCTCCTGACTCACCCTTAATCCATTTCCCTCAAGCCAGACATTGGATGGAGAATAGTGCAAGAAATGTTGCCTCGTGGAGTCCCTCCAAAAGAAATGGAACATGATGACTATAGCTATCCTCCTTTCCGATCCGAGAGGGACTGCCCGTTAACTTAAGATGAGAAGGAACAGGTAATGATGTCTTGCATTGGACGCTGACTCTGAGTGATTGGTGTTTGTGTTGTTGTTGTTGTTGGTCCTCAGAAGAGCCATGAACAAAACTAAGATGGTCACAAGACAGCCAACCCTGACAGATAAACTTAGCAAAAGAGATCAGGAAATGGAAAACAACACACCTAGGGTGATTTATAAACACAACTTGGAATCCAAAAAGATCAGCAACATTATAGCTAAGAACTGGAACATTCTGACAAGTGAACCTATTATAGGACTTAAGTTAACAAAACGTCCAATGGTCACATACAGAAATCAGAGGAGTCTCAGAGACATTCTAGTCAAAAATGACATCAGCAACAAAATCACAGGACTGCAAAAATATATGCAGGGATTTTTTCACTGCCGTCACTGCAAAGCCTGCAAGTTTAGCTGTATGAGGAAAACATATGAAGCACCAAACAAAACAAACATCATCAACCCATTTCTTACTTGCAGTCTACACGTGTGGTGTACATTTTCGAATGTCCATGTAAGCTGAAATATGTAGGCAGCACCACTTTCGCAGCCATGAAGAGGATATTAGAACATCTAAGGGCCATAAACAACAAAGAAAGTCATTATCTGGTGGCTAGACAGTTTGAGTAGTACCATCTGTCTAATAGTTCAATGCTCGAATACTACGTTATAGAGCAAGTACAAAAGAGTACAAGAGGGGGGAACAGCGTCCTTCACCTTAGACAGAGAGAATCGTGGCATATCATAGAACTCCAAACTAGAACCCCAGGAGGGCTGAATCTAGATGAGGAACAAGGAATACATTTACATGAAGACTAGATTCCCTATTTCAGTAGCCGAATAAGGGTGGTCTTGCAGACCATCACAGCATTGACCACTGTATACAATGTAATGTGATGTTGTATTGTGCGCTTTTTGATGATGTATGGTTTTTAATCGTGTGACTGATTTTCTGATTTTCGTTTTTTCACTTAGGAGGAAAGGAAGGGGCCTACTCCTCGGAGGAGATGCTGACAGAGGTCACCTACCCTTTTCTTCAAGAACGCGTCACCGTGATTTAAGAGCACCTTTTAGATAAGTCTATCAATTATGATATTATGTTATATGATTTCCTTTCTACATTTGCACATGATGATATTGACAACTGGTATGGGTTCTCACAGGGTGAGAGTGTTATCACTATAAGCTAGTGTCCACCAACCACATACATATGAAAGATGTACATTAGAGTGGAGACAGCCGTATCTAAGAGACTAGTACACAGAACTAATACGCAGAGACACCAGAAGTCCATTGGCCCATTGGCAAAGAGAAATGTGTCCCCAGTTCCACCATAGGATGACTATAGGAGGTGAATACCGAGTCCAATAGTAAACCCCTTATGTACAGTCAACCAAGTATTAAGACCAGGCTCTGCATGACACAGTTAGCCTTAGCAACTAGTGCAAATACACACAACAGTAGGGCACTTGAATGTCATAGTGTGTGGTTTTCATCCTCTAGTTCTCTGACTTCTGTAAAGACACTAGTGCATTAATATTTCCCCATTTGACATTCGCAATACTAAGACGCTCCCCTGTAACTTTCATGGAGAAATTCTTTATTGATACACATAATAGAACAGTCTAATCAAATCACTTGTGTCTATGACAATAGTGTAATGAGGTAGAAGACCTACCATACAACAATCACGATATAGAAAGCCGTTCCACAATGGCAGCTTTTGTAACCAGTTGCACTATTGATGTTTTCATGGTTGTCCATTTTCTATGTCACAATTCAGATATGTAAAGATGTGGTTGGACTGTTGACCGGTGTGTGGACAAGGAGACATGGGTCTCCGAAACGCGTTACTGGTATATTAAATCTTTGCTGATAAACTATCCCCTGAGTGAGAGCTTACTTTGTTGCTGCAGCTATATTACGTCTGGTGGGCTTCGCCAGCAGTGCGCTCCAACTGCCACAGGCGAGAGAAGGACAGTAGAAGCATATATAAAAAGATAAAGTGGAATCAACTGTTGGCGGAGAGCGTCCTTGTTTGTGGACACCTTTTGGGAATATATTACACGGCTGTCCAGCCGTGAAGGACAGCACCGCCCTAGAAATGAAGTGGAGTCCTCAGTGGTTTGAATCAAGCAAACGTCTTAGGGCACAACAGTGATAGAATTAAACCATGCTCTTTTATCTTTCTGAGGCTCAATGGAGGGTTTTCAAATTGAACTGAACTTTATTGAATCAGCGCAGAACCCACTGTATGGAAAGATGGTTGCCAAACACTACCAAGACCAGCATGCTCTGCGAAATTAACTCACCTGCGAGTGATGTCACCAGTTAATTTAAAGAACTGTTTGGTAAGCTCTGCGCTCATCATCTAAAGCCTATGATTAAGGAGCAAGCTTGCTCCGAAACGTGTCAGGCATCACAAAAGATTGGAAGGTGAAAAATGCAGGTTTTCTGACAATAAAGATTCAGTGGAATCAACTGTTGACGGAGTGCGTCCTTGTTTGTGGACACCTTTTGGGAATACTGTCCTATTTTTGCTCGTTTTGCACAATGGTGTGGAACTAAATCACGCTTTAAAACAATACCTTGGCTGTGGTGCCGTGACTTTCTCCGTGCAAGAAACTCTACACGGGATGCAAAGGAATTCCAGATAGATTTTAGTTTTGCTTATAACTTTGGCGTTGTTTGATGAATCTTCATGAAATTTTCCAAACTAATTCTTTGTTCATATCTGCTCCTATGTTGAAAGTTTGTGGGTGATTCGTCAAGGGGGGGGCCGAGAAAAAAGGAGGGTCCCAAAACGTGTTTTCTCCATGTTAATTTCCATAGGAAACTTTAGACAAGGCTACAGGTCGAACGGGTGAACGGAATTACCCCAAATTTGGCAGGGAGAAGGGCATTGGTCTGGAAAGCACACTTTTGTTTATTTGGTGTAAATCCATTCAGTAGTTTTTGAGAAATATACAAATTTACAGATATCGATATTTGGGAATTCTGCCATCTGATTGGCTGAGGTGTTACGAGCACGAGCTTGCTGCATATTGGCTGCGAGCGGTGCGAGCGGTTGCAAATAGGAAGTGGTGGCTGCCCTTTTGTGATTCTGTCGAAGCGACTAAGGGGAAAAAAGGGCGAAAAAAGTAGGAAAAAGTAGGGTAGGAGCACTGTAACCTCTGTGGGGTGTTTAGGGTGTGCCATATAGGGGGTGCGAAGCGAACTACTCATACCTTCTGGTCTGAAAGTGCTGGGTACGGAAATTAAGTGAGGTATTGCGTAGTCTGATGCTGCTAAGGTGAGCGGCTGCGGGAGTCGGGGATGAAAGCGTAAGCCTAAACTGTGTGTCTTATGGTGTGACGTCATGTACCCTGGCCGCTGCAGCACACCTGTGGAAGTAGTGTCAGCATGTGTTTATACCTACTTGGACGAACTACTGACTCCTACTGGTTTGAAAGTCCTGGGGTACAGAAAATATGTGAGGTATTGTCTAGAGTCTCATGGTGTTAAGCTGAGGTGCTGCTGGAGTCGGGGATGAAAGCGTAAGTCCAAACTGTGTGTCATATGCTGTGAAGTCATGTGCTCTGGGTGTTGTGCCACATCTGTCAAGTAGTGTCAGCATGTAGGTATACCTACTCGGAGGAACTTTTGTCTCGAACATTGTAACTTGTGTATGGTGCTTAGGGGTGTTATAAAGGGAGTGCGAAAGTAAATTTGCGCGTTTCAAATCAATACGATATTTGTAAAGCGCAAACTACACACCCCTATGGGTCTGAAAGCCCTCGAGGCCGGCGTGGAAATTATGTGAGCTATGAAGTGAGCTATCGCCCAGAGTCACGAGCCGCTTAGCTGAAGTGTCCAAAGGTGTCCTTCATAAGCATTTCCAAACCTACCCCAGTCAATGTGCTTAGTTCATTTCCACCACAATGCACAGTCATGAGGTAAGGGTGTGGAAGATGCAAAGAGGTTTTAACCAAAGGTAGCAATTGGTGCCACTTCAATCTTCTCTGTGCAAACCATTTAATGTCCACATTTTGTAAACCTAGTTCTAAGTCAATACGTCTGTGTTCTGCATACCCTTTTGCAGCAGAAAATATAGCTATGTCCTACAATCCACACTAGCATTTTGACGGTATGGCTGGAAGGTATGGAAAGATGTCTGTAGCTCATGCAGTTCCTTGGTAGAATAAGAAATATGTTTAAAGATGGGGAAGTACTTTTTTTTGCCGTACAAAACAATACGTGATTGGGAGATGAAAAGCATTCTTTTTTAAAAGTAGGGTGCACATTCGTTTTGTGGAAAAGCATCTTTGTGATTGGTTACGAAAAAGCAGTTTCAACGTGGAGTACATATCAGAGGATAACATTTGCTCAACTGAACCACACCTGCTACTTGCATTTGGAAGGCACTGTTCAAACTTAAAACAATCGTGAACTTTTAACCTGCACGTGCCATTAAATGTTCGAGAAAATTTTGCAAAAAAATATCGTTACGTTTAGAAAAATTGATGAACTTTTAACCTGCACGTGTTGTAGAATGTTCTAGAAAGTGTGTTGATAGAATACGTTGCACTTCTGACTTCTATGTGTTGTTGAATATTAAAAAAATGGTTTATATGGAAAATTAAAAAGAAACCAATAGAGAGAAGTTTTGAAACCTAAAAGAAGCAAGGAACTATTCTAATTTGTTCTTTACATCTGTTTATGTGTGGAGCAACACAATTATAGACACAACAGCACCAGGAAGAGGAAGAAGCAGGGAGTGGGGGGACGGGGCAGATGGGTAGAATGGCACACATGCACAATTAAGTACAGCACAAGTATATACAAGCAATGGGCAAAATGTAACTGTTAGACCTGGCACCTTGGCGTGAGTTTCCCTTCCACTTTTTGATGGTGTGCCTCGATTGTTTTGCTGGCGTTGTCCGCTCAGGGCACTGCGCCACGGCTAATCCGTGCCGCAGTGCAAGTGCTCCCTAGGTAAAGTGTACCTGTAATTGATGTCCATGATTGGTTTATTGGATTCACTGTCAGTCCCCAGTAAAGTGCACCAGGGGTGCCGGGGCTTGTGAATGCCAATGCTGCTGGTGGGCTTGCAGCGCTGGTTGCGCCACCCACCGAAAGCGGCCATGTAAAATGTGTCTAGGGTCTGCCACCGCCGACCCTGTGCGCGGTCTGGGACCGTCGCGCTGACTGCGCAAGTGCCCCCACTTGCCAGTCCCTAAACCTTCCCTTACCTACATATTAGCCACCCCTCTGGTAGGCCCAAGGGCAGGGTGCATTGTAGGCCTAAGGTAGGACATGCCCTGATGTGTGTGGCATGTCTTAGTAGTGAAATACAGCCATTTTCGTTCTTCACTATTGAAGGCTACCTGCTCTCCATAGGCCAGAATGGGCTGCTGGAGTCACTACACGCTGTGACCCCAGTGGACTCAGAGAGCATGGTAGAATGTCAAGTTTAGTATGCCTGAACTCAGAATAATAAAATACTTCTTGTAGTCAAGTTTATTTTAATATCCTGGGTTTGTAAATACTACTTTTAGAAAGTTAGTATTTACTGACCTGACCATTTCAGTCCGCCTCTGCTGTGTGTGTGTGTTCTGCCTAGCAACAGTAAGGAGCAGGGTTGGGGAATCCCCAGAGACAGGTTGGCTGCCAGGTGGTGGGTAGGGAGATGACACCAGGATGGGTGGGAGGAGTACACCTTGACTCTTGAATAGACCTGTGCTCTGCCACCACAAAGCCGGCGCCGCCCCCTGTGGGGCGGCTGATGTCTCTGCCCTGCTGCTGAAAGGAAAGAGCAGAGTCACCATAACAAAGTGCTCCAGAACTGGACTGAGCCAGGCCTAGGCCCCCTGGCGCTAAAGAACAAAAGAATCATGGTATAAAAGTAGGAGCCTGGCTCCTAAGAAATCAGAATCCTTTTTTACCACAAAGAACCTCTGCCCGACTAGAAGGAGAAGGAGACCCTGGAGGAGCTGGCCTGCTGCTTGCCTTGCTGAGAAAGGATAGGAAGAGACTACTGAAAAGACTTTGCTGCTTTGTGCTTTAAACATTCTCCAAGGGCTTGATCTGAGCTTGCCCCCTGAACTGAACCCCAGGACCAGTGGGTTCTCTGTGCTTTTGCTCGTCCTCCGATTCGAGCCGTGTGTGCATCCCGCTGGAAAGAGACTGTGCCCCTCAACGCCCCTCCTAGGGCCGTGACACTCAGGAGCTCGCCTGCCGCAACCCCGTGAGAGCCCCGCTCCGTCCGGAGCCGCTCTCTGTCCCCGGGCTAGGCCGCCTGCACCCCTGTCACCGCCTGCCACTGGAGCGCGCTGAACGCGCTATCACCCCTCCCGCCGGAAACCGTCCGACGACTGTGATCTACGCCGGGTCATCCAGCTGCACTGACTGTGCCCTGTGACCCCGCTTCGCTATCCCCGGACATCTCAGGCCGCGCCACCCCCGCTGTGGAGACCCCCCTGCACCGCCGTGCTGAGGGTCGCTGGCCGCACCTGCCTACCTGCCCACACCCGCTGATCGAGGACCCAAGACCACTTCCCAAGCTGAGAGTCGCACCGACCTGTGCCGACTCTCCACATCACGAAAGAAGTTCCAGTATCGGGCTCGGGGCCCGCAACGCCTTACTTCCCCGTTCGCCGGAGTCGATCTCTGTAAGTACTGGAACCACAAGTGACATTTGCAAGAGACTACAAAGTATCCATTTGAAACTACGAACAAAGAACATTTGCCCGCTTTTTAACCTGGTGGCCTAGCGAAAACGTTATTGGTCTTGTGATAAGTCTGCTGAGATATATATACTTATTTTTACATAAAGAAGCGTATTTTTCTACCTATCCAAGTCTGGTGTCCGTTTCTGGGGGGATTGATGTATTTACTGTGTGTATGATTGTAAGTGCTTAACCAACAACGCCTGAGGAATCGCCTTGGCTGCTCACGCCACGCACCTAGAGGGTGAGCAAGGGTCATTCAAAAGGGGTTATCCTGCGCCCTGACGTGGAGGAGAGGGTTCCTGCTTGACACAAGGGCAACCTTGCGCCAACCAGAGATCCCCGACTCTAACAGTAACACACCAACAAGGAGAACAAGGTACACAACCCGCCAACATCACACCACTGAACGAGCAGAGAAGTGAAAAGCATGCTGCATTCATACAGGATGTGTACAAAGGCCGGTTGTTGGTGTTGTGGGATGTCTGCGACCGTGGTCATCATGGATGAGATGCCTAGCACGTGGCACATGGGCGAGTTCACTGTGTGTTACATTGCCAAACAGCTGCTCCTCTCTCCCACGAGCCCCCACACTTTTCTATGGTGCGCTGTTGTATCTCGTGCACTTGTACGGCACACCATTGTAATGCCTATTTGCGCATGTCCTGCTACATTCAAACGACACCATCACAGTGCCGTTTGGAGGTGGTGCATGCCACTTTACAACATCGAGTGCTGCTGCCCTTGTGGCAGGCCACACCAGAACACAGAGACACACTTACCGCACTTCCTTTACACGGACATGTCCGAGACACCGCATTCCCCTTGCCAGATAGGCACACCCCTGCACTGACCTGTATACTGCGGACCAGCACACGCCGGTTGTGCATGCAGGAGGATGCGTGCGTAGCTAAATGTTCAGGCTCACTGCCAACGCTGAGGTGACAGCACACTGTGATGTTGCAGGGCTCGTGCCTATCATGCTAAGACGATGACCACAGGGACACACTTGCTCAGATGCGGGTTTGGGGGCGTTGGCGGTCCTGGAGTTTTTGCGATGAGTCTTGTGGCCCTCATGGGTATCCCTGTATCATGCTCATTGACTCTATGGCACCTGTGGGTGTTCTGGTGTGGCTCTTGGCTGTGTTCCCTTTCATGGTGCAGGTGGTTGTCCTGCTTAACACCAGCAGAAAGCAGGTGTAAAATCCCTGGTGCTAATGTGGTTTATCGCCAGAATTTGTTTCGCATTGCAGCTGGTGTGAAAGTTATGATGTGATTTTTTTCGTGTGCAGAACAATATACAAAATGAGCAGTGTATCTCGTCAAGATCCAGCAACTGACGCACTATTCCCAATCAATATAAATACAATGAGATTTCTTAATTGATTTTGTGTGTACACTGTAAGTGCAGCCAATACCACAGTGCAATTCAATACAGGATTTTAGTATTTAGAATAAATTGCAAAGGTGCACCTCGTGTCTTTTTGTACGGGAACGGCTAGTCTGCATTTCATTATCAGTACTTTAATGGAAGTAAAGTTGAGATAAATCTAACACACTATTCAGAAGTTGATGCAAACTGCAGACATCACCAGTATTCCCACGATAAATGCCACAAAATGTAACACCATGGTGGACTCCATCAAATATCAGTAATAAGAACAAGAAAGAGTCACACAGCAGTGAAGAGAACAACCAAAAACGTTATTCATTTTTTTTTTCAAAGTTTATTTTTATATAAATATATATGTAAACGATAAACGAAAAACTATTTTAAGCTTTATTTTCTTATTGACATATATATATGAATGATAAACTAATAAAAAAAATTAACAAAAATAATAGAAAACAACAAGGTGGAACACTACTGTGGGGACCATTGATGTCGACGACAGAGCCTGGAAAATAAAGCACAAAATAAGGACGTGTGTAATGGGCATATCAAAGGAGAGAGACACAGAGAAACAGAGAAGTAAAAAATGGCAGAGAGAAAAAGAGAGGGAAGGAAAGAAAGGGAGTGAGAAAGGGAGAAGGAAGAGAGATAGAGAGATAGAAGGAAGAGAGAGAGAGAGAGAGAGAGAGAGAGAGAGAGAGACAGACACTGCCGGCTCTGCGCATCCATGAGCAAATAATTACCTGGTGCCACCGGAGTGTGCAGCAGTGGGCACTCCACGTTCCCATCAAAACAACGCACATCCCAGATATGTTGCTGAGTCCTGAGTCATGAATGGCGGAGACCACATCAGCTTCTCCGTGGATCTCACAGATGTCGCTGAGACCCGAGTCATGAATGGCGGAGACCCCATCATCTTCTCCACGTCCCGGCAGATCTGATACATGTTGCTGAGTCCTGAGTCATCAATGGCAGAGACCACATCAGCTTCTCCGTGGCCCGGCAGATCTCACACATGTCACTGAGTCCTGAGTAATCAATGGCGGAGACCACATCAGCTTTTGGGGCCGCTAAGCCTGTGGAACTCAAGTGCGTGCCACGTGGTGGTAGGCCCCTGATGGCCATATGAGCTTTGGGTGGTACTAACCCTGTGCATCTGAAGTCCATGCCAAGGGGGTGGTAGGCCCCTGACGGCTATACAGATCAGGGTGCGACTAACCTTCTGCGCAACTTTTCAAAGGCTCTTTATGGCTGAGACACGTGAAGCGTCCGCCATCTAGTCAGCACCGGCAATAAAGGATGTGACGTTGTCGATGTATTAAATTTGCATGGTCACATGACCTGTGACAATTGTGCCGGATGGGTGTGGTGTGTGTGCAAACCTGCCCTGAGGGAGGGGCCGTGAGATGTTGAGAACTAGACCACTGACCTGCACACCAACAGCAAGTACGCCTGCGACAGGTAGCTATGTGGGGCCAACATCAGAACGTAATCGCAGTGGCGTGGCATGGCGTACGACGGAACAGGGCAGGGATAGCTACATTGACGTGGACGGCTCGTAGTACTGCATCTGTGAGTTGAGCAGATGAGCCGCAGCTGGCCCTCTGCGAGCCTGGATGCGAACTGTTCATAACTCACACTACATAAGAATTGAAAAACCATTTTGTGATTCAGTCCATCAGCTGGCATTTGTCCGAGACATTTGTGAAAACATATCGGAGTTCTTTCTGTGATAGATACCCCTTTGACGCTGCCTCTCCCCACATCAGCAGGTAACGCACCCACTTCCCACATTACCATCATGCCCCCAACAACCTTCTTGGGACTGGAAGTGCCCCTGTGCGGTTGAACAAAGAAGAATCTTAGTCATGTATAGATTTACATATAAAAAACATTATTTAAAGAAAAGAACAACAAATAAGACTGAAGGGAGTCTGGTGCTGTGGTCGCTGCCACGAAGTTGGGGTCACTGCAATTCAGGACTCAGGACACAGTTACACATGTGGGATCGGCTTGTGTTAAAGGGGGTTAGTGGGACTACATTTCGCCGGCCTTGCATATCGAAATATGCCTCCCTGATCGAAGGGAGTGTGGTGCTGTGGTCGGTGCCATGGACTTGGGGTCGCTGCATTCAGGAACAGGGTTAGTGGCACCACGTGTCACCGCCGTTGCATAAGGGAGTCTGGTGCTGTTGTTGTCTCAAAGAGTTGGGGTCACTACCATTCAGGACGTAGGACACAGTTCCACATGTGGGATCGGCTTGTGTTGAAGACGGTTAGTGGCACCATTTGTCGACGGTCTTCCACAGTGTAGGCCAGAGGTAGCGGTGAGCAAGGGCCCACAGCCACGTGCATACGTTGGTGGCCTGCCGGTCTGCGTAGTGCAGGTTCAGTGGCACCACGTGTCGCGGGCCTTCCATATGGAAATACCCCTCACTGATCGAAGGGAGTCTGGTGCTGTGGTCGCTGACATTCAGGACTCAGGACACAGTTACACATGTGGGATCGGTTTGTGTTGAACAGGGTTAGTTGGCTCCACGTGTCGCTGGTTTTCCACAGTGTAGGCCAGAGGCAGCGGTCAGCAAAGGCACACAGGCAGGTGATGTTGACTTGAGCTGCACAGATTAGGAGCATTTGGTCTTCTTAACCCATTATAGTCTTTTACACAATTTATGTCGCTACTAATCTTGAATTGTGAACCGTGTAACCCCAGTGTAGGGCGGAGACAACGGTCATGATGGGCGTACAGCCACGTGCCAATGATTTATGGTGCAGTGAGTTAGTAGAACTTGAAGCACACAGCGTGTTGCCACCATGCAATGTTGCGTGGTCTGGGTGGGCCGCAATGGGAGCAACGTGTCTTGCGAACTGGACTGCGACATCTGCAATCGCAACTGCATCTGAATTGTGAGCACTGCTGTCCGCAGTGTAGATTGAAGTCAGTAGTCGGTACAGACATAAGTCTGTGGTGCTGTGCCGCTGGGTTTGCAGGGGGTCTGTGTCAAGGAGGCCCGCGGTTATGGTGGCAGCCACGTGCCAGGGTGAGGGCTGCCGCTGTGACTACCATGCATAGGGTCTGGCCTATTTATTCATACTCCTATGCTGGAGTGGCGTACGTTGGAGCAGCCCACTTCACTTTCGCTTCCAGGGGGGACAACACAGCTACAAGACCTGAGATCTTCCCCACTGCCTGAGGTAACATGGTTGCATCCACTGTGCACTACACTACAAGTATCAATAGTATATCTCCACATGGAGAGGTTTGTGCTTTGCATAGTGAGGTCTGTGCAGCACATCAGTGTTACACTTGGCATTGTGTGCTTTATTGTTGATGGGTGACTTACCTCCTTCATATATAGTTGGTTGCCACATCTCCCAACATTCAGCTATTGCGTGGCTGAGGGGCATGGCATTTTGGGAAGGTCCATTGTCCTGTTTTGCGGTGCCTCAGTGGTAGTAGGGGGGGTGTTTCTGGTGGTGGTGGCGCTGGGTGTTGTGGTCTTGTTGCGTGTTGGACCTGCATGATCAGTAGCTCTATCACGTGTTGGTCTTTAGATGTGGCTGTGAGTTGGGTCCAATTCACGAAGTAGATCGTCGACCTCCTTACACCAGTTAAAGGTTGATGTTAATTTGTTACTGCTAACTTGGCTTATCGCCTGCTTTTTGGATTGCATTGCAGATTTGGCTGGTCATTGAAAATATGAAAAAGTGGTGTTTTTGTGGGGTTTTTTTGCACAGGAATGCCTACTTTGCATTTCATTAGCATTAGTTGTGGCTCTCGTTTGTGGCGATTTTGTTGGAATAAGGTATCGATGGAAGAGTGGTGAGATTTGCAGTTTTCACCAAGTTGAGAATGGGTTGATAATTAAAAAACACAGAAAAAACTATAGGTTTCAGGCACGTTATAGTTAAAAATTAGCATTTTAAAAAACCTGTTATAGTTAGTTGGACATTTCACTCATATGACATCACTGATGACATCACTGATGACATCATCCAGTGAATGTGTGTTTCTATGAAATGTAAATAAGTTTTATACATATATATGCCAAGGTGTATTGAAGAATGTCAATTTGATGTCATTTGAGATGTCATCAGTGATATCATCAGTGATGTCACTGACCATGTCATGAATGATGTAATATGTGACGTCATCAGCAGTGCATTGCGGGGGCACGAGTTATAGTTAGCTCAACTAACTATAACAGGTGAATTTCTATGGGTTTCTATGAGTGAAATGTCCAACTAACTACAACATCCCTGAAACCTCTGGATTTTTCAGTGAATTTCAAAGGTTTTTTAAATGCTAATTTCTAACTATAATGTGCCTGAAACCTATGTTTTATATATATATATATATATATATATATATATATATATATATATATATATATATATATATATATATATATATATATATTCACTGAAAAAACCATAGGTTTCACACATGTTATAGTTAGCTGGACATTTTACTGATAAAAAACCAATGAAATTCCCCCGTTATAGTTACTGTAGGCAACTATAACTCACGCGACCGTAATCCTCTGCTGATGCTAATACTGTATTTAGACACTTATTTGCCCATGTCTTCTTCCATTAAATTTTAGCTATACATATATTACAAATATTTTTTTTTCATAAAGACACATATGTCATCAGCAGAGGATTACGGTCGCGTGAGTTATAGTTGCCTACAGTAACTATAACGGGGGAATTTCATTGGTTTTTTATCAGTAAAATGTCCAGCTAACTATAACATGTGTGAAACCTATGGTTTTTTCAGTGAATTTGCAAGGTTTTTTAAATGCTAATTCCTAACTATAACGTGTGTGAAACCTATGGTTTTTTCAGTGAATTTGTACGTTTTTTTAAATGCTAAGTTACTTTACGCCATTTGTGGCGTGCGCGCCCACTTAACGCAGTTCGTTCCGCGCACGCACGGTGTGCGCACAGTGAGCACGCGGTGCGCTTCGCGCACCGCGTGCCCACGTTACGCTAGATGGGCCATGAACGCACTTTGCGCTTCGCGCACCGTGCGCACATGGAGGACATATGATGAGCACCGTTGTGACAGGTAAAATATATGTTTTTTTCTGCTGTAATAAGCCTTGCACAAATGGTGCCATTCTGGCACCATTTGCACACGGGGTGTGGAGAATGTGGATATTTTTTTTTTTTTTTATTATTTATTACCGTATGCGAAATTTTCGAAAAAATTAAAATTACCTTTTTTCACTTGAGGGATCGTTGGGGACTCCCTCGACATGGCTAGGTGCTTGGGAGCTGTCTAAACAGCCCCTTTACATGTTTTTGCACTTTGTTTTTCAACCCCCTGTCAGAGTGTGAGAGAGAAAATGGCGGCCGCCGCTTCCTGGTTTCGACCGATTCGAATGTTTACTAAGATCTAACGGCCAATCAGAATCGCGCTCGCGCACGTCACCGTACGCGTACGGTAAGCGCACCGTAAGCGCACAGTAAGCTGGCTCAGATATATATATTGATTTAAAGGCTATTTTCTCAGAATCTACTGAACAGATTTACACCAAACCTACAAAAGGCACTTCCTTGACCTGAGGACTACCTCTCTGCCAAATTTCATTAAATTCTGTTCAGCCGTTCGGGCTGTAGCTCTGTCTAAAGGTCCTATGGAAAAATGCATGGGAAAAACGTGTTTTGGGACCCCCCTTTTATCTCAGCCCCCGCTTGACGAATCCCCCCGAGACTTTCAGGGTAGGAGCGGAGCTCAACGCCCCACCTATTTTAAAAATTTTGCGAGGATTCGTCGACCGGCGCCAAAGTTATTCAAAATAGAATGTTGCGGATTTCCTATGGAAACAGGGTCCTAACTATAACTATCTACTGGCGACCGCCAGTAGATAATATATATATATATATATATATATATATATATATATATATATATATTCACTGAAAAAACCATAGGTTTCACACATGTTATAGTTAGCGGAAATTTTACTGATAAAAAACCAATGAAATTGCCCCGTTATAGTTAGTGCTGGCAACTATAACTCACGCGACCGCAATCCTCTGCTGATGCCAATACTGTATTTAGACACTTATTTGCCCATGTCTTCTTCCATACATTTTTAGCTATACATATATTACAAATATTTTTTTTTATAAAGACACATATGTCATCAGCAGAAGATTGCGGTCGCGTGAGTTATAGTTGCCAGCACTAACTATAACGGGGCAATTTCATTGGTTTTTTATCAGTAAAATTTCCGCTAACTATAACATGTGTGAAACCTATGGTTTTTTCAGTGAATTTGCAAGGTTTTTTAAATGCTAATTCCTAACTATAACGTGTGTGAAACCTATGGTTTTTTCAGTGAATTTGTACGGTTTTTTAAATGCTAAGTTACTTTACGCCATTCGAGGCGTGCGCGCCCACTTAACGCAGTGCGTTCCGTGCACGGTTTTTATCAACTTTAATAAGCCCTGTACATTTGGTGGCCTTCGGCGACCAAAAGCACAGGGGGTGGGGTCAATGTGGATAGTGTTTTTTTTATTTCGATTTTATAATTTCATGTTGCCAAAATATAGTTTTTTTACTTATGTAATAAGCCCTGTACATTTGGTGGCCTACGGCCACCAAAAGCACAGGGGGTGGGGTAAGTGTGGATAGTGTTTTTTTTATTTCTATTTATTACCGTACGCTTACGGTAAGCGTACGGTAAGCGTACTCGGCGAAATTGCCGAAAAAAAAATAAAACCGTTTTTGCTCTTGGGGGATGTTTGGGGACTCCCTCAACATGACTATGTGGGAGGGAGTTGTCAAAACAGCCCCGTAACATGTTTTTGGGCATCAGGTTTGATAAATAACACTCAGTGCGAGAGACAAAATGGCGGACGCCGCTTCCTGGTTTCGGCCGATTTGAATGTTTACTAAGATCTAAGAGCCAATCAGAATCGCGCTCGCGCACGCCACCGTACGCGTACGGTAAGCGTACGGTAAGCGGGCTCAGATATATATATTGATTTAAAGGCTATTTTCTCAGAATCTACTGAACAGATTTACACCAAACCTACAAAAGGCACTTCCTTGACATAGGGACTACCTCTCTGCCAAATTTCTAGTAATTCTGTTCAGCCGTTCGGGCTGTAGCTCGTTCTAAAGGTCCTATGGAAAAATGCATGGGAAAAACGCGTTTTGGGACCCCCCTTTTATCTCAGCCCCCGCTTGACGAATCCCCCCGAGACTTTCAGGGTAGGAGCGGAGCGTAGCGCCCCACCTATTTTGAGAAATTCGCGAAGATTCATCGACCGGCGCCAAAGTTATTCAAAATAGAATGTTGCGGATTTCCTATGGAAAAGGGGTCCTAACTATAACTACCTACTGGCGACCGCCAGTAGGTAATATATATATATATATATATATATATATACTTAAAAAACCATAGGTTTAACACATGTTATAGTTAGTTTTTTCAGTGAATATATATATATATATATATATATATTCCAACCAAATCCGATTTCCTATAAAAATCAGACACCGACACTGGAGATGCTTTCTGCCATCCGGCTTGGATATTTATTCTTCACGTAACGCGTTTCGGGACAACTCCCTTGATATATATATATATCCAGGAATTCCGCTAATGTCGCTTCTGACAACGGATACAGACCACAGTTTCGTGCAAAAGATATGTTTTATTCAAGATCACCTTGCCGCCATGACGCGTTTCAGCCCGACCATGGGCCTTGATCACATGACACGGTAACGTTACAATTCATTGGTTTATATGATACAAACAACAAGCAAGCTGATTGGCATATATTAAAACAAATGACATGAATGACAGACTACTAGCAAATAGTTGATAGTTCCGTACTCGTTCCAGGTTAAAACTACGTGTAAAATACAACGAGTAAAATACATGTAATTTGACAGGAAAGATTAAAAACCTTAAAACCGTTTAAAATGTATATTAAAAGGAAATTTGGGTTTAAATACCATAATTTGGGTTTTTGGGAACAAGTTGCTAATCTGAATTGAACTAATGCATGTTAGTTTGTTGCCTTATGCTTGACTATATCTGTAAACCTCAGAAAAGAATGTATTAAAGTGCATAGTGCCTGGGGGGATACACAGTATGGTAGTATATTAACACCCTTTGATAATGTGGACAGTATTAATGTCAAATGGACATTTGTTCTGTGTATATATATATATATACATATTTATATATTACCTACTGGCAAAACCGCCAGTAGGTAGTTATAGTTAGAACCTAGTTTCCACTTTCGCGTCGTTTGATGAATCTGCAAAATTCTCCCACAAAAAAGTATATCCAGGTCAGCTCCTATCCTGAAAGTTTTGGGGTGATTCGAGAAAAAATGGGGGTCCCAAAACACGTTTTCTCCATGTTAATTTCCATAGGAATTTTGAGACGGGCTACAAGCTGAAACTGCTGAACGGAATTACCCCAAATTTGGCAAAAAGGTAGCGCTTGGTTCAGAAAGCGATCTTTTTTTAAATAGTGTAAATCCGTTTAGTAGTTGCTGAGAGATTAAAAAGATAAAAGTTTGGATGTCGCGACCCCTTCCGACCACGAGCTTCATTCTAATTGGCTGCCATGACCACGAGCTTCATTCTAATTGGCTGTCAACACTCCAAACCAGGAAGTTTTGGCAGCCATCTTGTGACTCGGTAGAAGCGAGTCACCTGAAAACAGAGAAACAAAGATATAAAACAAGAGAAGGGGGAAGGGTTGAAACACCCTGACCCCTTAGGTCTGCTCCGGGGGTCCCAAAAGGACCCCAGAGCCAAAAAAAGCATTTTTTTTTATTTCAGCGCAATACGCGCTGGGGTTGCGGATTCCACCAAAATTGTTTAAAAACAATGAAGCACGGGTTCCAGCATTTTATTTTAATGAGGCCCCCGGGTGGGCTAAGTCCCAGGGGCATTTCTTAAAAAATATTAGCAGGGGCCCACTGGGGCCCCCGCAGCACCGGGGACCACCACCTCCCCGGGGCATCACTCATGTTGGGAGGGGGGCACGAGGCCCTCCTCCTGGAGCCCGTGAAGGCCCTGGGGACCGCCATTCCCCAGGGCCGGCTCCTGCAGTGTCCCAGGGTGCCTATCCCAAGACACTGCTGTTTGCTATGACAGGGCGGGAGCCGCGCGGCTCCCGCCCTGTCATAGCAAGCTTGCCTTGGATTTTGGAAGCGAGAGCAGGGAAACTTGCTCTTGCTTCCAAAATCCAAAGCGTATTGCTTTTCCACACGGGAGCTGTATGTCAGCAGCTCCCCGTGTGGAAAAGCAATGCCGGCTCCCGCAGGACGCGGGGAGCCGGTGGGACCGTGGGGGCATTGGGGCTCCCCCCACGGTCCCCAATGGTGAGGTCCCGTTTTTCTTTTTTTTAAATAATGAACATGTCGGCATGCTTCGGGGAATGGGGTCCCCGAGGCAAATGTAAATTAGTGAAGGTGGACGTTTTAATAAAGAAGCCCAGAGCCACACCTGAATGACAAGAGATGCAATGGAGGTAACGATCATGCAGCTCCGACACCCAACACTGCTCAGACACCCCCCACCACCAGCCACTTGTCCGCCATCACTCCCCTCACCCCCACCCCCACAAACAAATGTGACAGCAACCTTAGGAAATCTGGAACTAAACAAATTGGCTGATGTTGCACAATTAAAATAAAGAAGATACATTTGAGGTTGAACAAATAAGAATCTCTGTCATCTATGGATTTACATATAAAACATTTTATTTAAAAACAAAACAAAATAAAAGTAGGTACAGGCATGGCGTGTCATCCCTCGACAATTTGTGAATAACAGCCTGCAAGACAAAAAGAAAGATAAGATTGTGCAACATGCGTCCATCAAAGGAGAGAGAGAGAAAGAGAGAAAGAGTGAGAGAGAGGAAGAGAGTGAGAAAGAAAGAAAGAAAGAAAGAAAGAAAGAAAGAAAGAAAGAAAGAAAGAAAGAAAGAAAGAAAGAAAGAAAGAAAGAAAGAGTGAGAGAGAGAGTAAGACAGAGAAAGTGAGAAAGAGTGAGAGAGAGAGGAAGAGAGAGAGAAAGAGAGTAAGAGTGAGATACAAGGAGGAGAGAGAGGAAGAGAGAAACAGTGTGAGAGAGAGGAAGAGAGAGTGAGAAAGAGTGAGACAGAGAGGAAGAGAGAGAGTGAAAGAATGAGAGAGAGAGGAAGAGACAGAGAAAGTGTGAGAGAGAGAAAGGAAGATATATATATATATATATATAGAGAGAGAGAGAGAGAGAGAGAGAGAGAGAGAGAGAAAGAGTGTTAGTGACAGAAAGGAAGAGATGGAGAGGGAGAGGAAGTGTTGACACTGTGGAGAAAATCCTCAAGTTTAGTCATCTGAAACATAGTATAGAATCAGTAATGGCAGAGTACATACAACTGCACACGCGTAATTCTCTGTTTCACCCCTGCACACTCAGGCTGCTGCACCCCATAGACTCCTGTCACCCAGAGGTGTCTGCCTGCCTCTGTGCAGCCACGCTGCTGTACCCCATCCACTCCCACTGCCCAGAGGTGTCTGCCTGCTGCTGTGCACCCAGGCTGCTGCACCCCATCCACTCCCAGTGCCCGGAGGTGACTACGCGTTCCTGTGCAGCCAGACTGCTGCACCCCATCCACTCCCACTGACTAGAGGTGTCTGCCCGCTCCTGTGCACCCAGGCTGCTGCACCCCATCCACTCCCACTGCTCGGAGGTGTCTGCCTGCTCTTGTGCACCCAGGCTGCTGCACACTATCCAATCCCCCCACCTAGAGATGACTGCCCGCTGCTGCGGAAACAAGCCTCTCTGCTCACCTTCCGCCACTGGCGTGTGTTTAAGAGGGTCCACCACGTGCCGAAGCAACCTCCTCAGCCATTGCATACACGCGGTCAAGCCAAGCTCACAATTCAGAGTGGGTGTCGATTGCCAGGATGACCACACATCATCGCAGGCTGCACACGCGTTCCCCTCTGGTGGCACTAACTCAGTGGAACTGAAGTCATCGCCTCGTAGCTGGAGGTCCGTGTGGGGGGGTTATCAATCTGTGAATGACAGCCTGCTAGACAAAAAGCAAGATAAGATTGTGCGTCACGCGTCCATCAAAGTAGAGAGAGAGAGAGAGAGAGAGAGAGAAAGAATGAGAGAGAGGAAGAGAGAGAGAAAGAAAGAAAGAGTGAGAGGAAGACAAAGAGATAGAAAGAAAGAGTGAGAGAGAGAGGAAGAGAGAGAGAAACAGTGAGAGAGAGGAAGAGAGAGAGAAAGAGAGAAACAGTGTGAGAAAGAGAGAAACAGAGGAAGAGTGAGAGAGAGAGAGAAAGAGAGAGAGAAAGAGTGAGCGAGAGCGAGGAGGAGAGAGAGAAAGAGAGAAACAGTGTTAGAGAGAAGAAGAGAGAGAGAAAGAGTGTGAGGGAGAGAAAGGAAGAGATGGAGAGGGACAGTGAGTGCCCACACTGTGGACAAAACCCTCACAGCTCACCTTTCCAACCATAGTGAAGCCCTCAAGCTCACTCATCTGAAACATAGTACAGAATCAGTAATGGCAGAGTACATACGAATGTGCACGCCTAAATCACTGTCCTGCCTTTGTGCATCCATGCTGCTGCACCCCATCCACTTCCACTGCCCAGAGGTGTCTGCCCACTGCTGCGCACCCAGGCTGCTGCATCCCATCCACTCCCACTGCCCGGAGGTGACTGCCTGCCGCTGCGCACCCAGGCTGCTGCACCACATCCATTCCCACTGCTCGGAGGTGACTGCCCACCGCTGCGCAAACAAGACTGTCTGCTCACCTTTCGCAACCTGCATGTATTAAAGAGGGCCAACCTCTTCCTCTGCAAGCACCAAGCCCGGGGCCCATGGACAGGGCACCCTGCATATCATGCAGCCCGCTCCACAGGCCACCAGGTCTCACATTTGGTGCTGGGTCTTGATTTCGCCATGGCAGAGGACATACCAGTGCACCTGGCTTTTCATCGCAGGCTGCACACCTGCTCAGCCCTTGCGGTGCCACTAACTCTGTGACCAGCGAGGCGACACCACGTGCCGGTAGGCCTGCACTGTCTGATAGCTCAGGCCTACACTGCAGTCCAGCAGGGCACACACAACCTGAGCAGTACAGACCGCCGGGATGGGCCATCACCGCAGGCTGCACACCCGCTCAGCAGTTACAGTACCCATACCTCAGTGGACCGAAAGTCACCGTCCCATGCGGTGTGCCTTTGCCGGCCGCAGTGCATCTGGTGCGAGCAACTCTGAAATGGCAAAGAGCATGTGCGCCCGGTCTTTTTTATTGGCAGGGTCATGTGTCCTGTGACACCTGTGCTGGATGGGTGTGGTGTGGGTGTATACCAGCCGTGAGGGAGTGGCTGTGGCATACTGACAACTAGGCTGTGACCAGCAGATCACTGCAATGAAAATCTGGACCATGTAGCATTGTTGTCCTCTCCTGTAAGTGTAAGAGGAGTGGGCTGGCGTATGCCAGTCCTGCGTGAGGCTGTGAACAATGACTCCGGAGCTCTGGCCGTGGCTCCGTCCTGGGCTGTATGAGGAATCAACTGACACAGGTGTCCCTGTTGTAGTGCTGACGTCACCTGGGTCGCAAGCGTCAATGTGTCATTCTGTGAGCTAAGTCCAACAACATGGCCAACATGGAAGGTACAGGGAATCACTGACCCTACATTCATCCATAGTTCCACACATGAAAGATGGTGGACATGACACATCTTTGTGGATATGAATGTTTATTGCACAATCAGTGGAGTGTTGCAGCTGTAGCAATACTGGGCCATCCAAAGTTCAAGTTTCAGTTTTTGGCACATGGAGGGCAGCCAATTAGAGCCAAGCTTGTGTTCGGGGTTAGGCTGCGCCAACATCTGTACTTATACAAACACTCCGCCAATCCCCAAGCACTTATAAATTCAGTATACACTCTCCTTGCAGTACTCTAAAGATCAAGTCTCTACCTACGTACATAACCAATGACCAGGACAAAGTTAAATAACCGAAGTCTTCCACACTGCCAGAGGTAACATAGTTGAATACCCTGTCCACAGCACAATGTAATGTGGTAGGGCCCAGGAGCAGCATCATGCATACATAATGAACACACATACACAGTTAGATAGATAGTAGAACTGGGTACAGGCACATGCTCTCGGCCCCTTTTTATTACCAGGGTCACATGTCCAGTAACGTCTGTGCTGGGTGCATGTGGGGTGAGTGTAAGCCAGCCCTCAGGGAATGGTTAGTGCTGGCAACAAGTACAACAGTAATCATCGGATCACACACAGAGATTCAATCATAAAGGGTCGATGATTTGTGCTGCACTAAGTTAGGGGCACCAGATGTGAAATAATACACAAAAGATTCTATCGTAAAGGGTCCATGACATGTGGTACACTGAGGTAGGGGCAGCAGATCTGATATTTTACACAAAAGATTGTATTATAAAGGGTCCATGATTTGTGGTGCACTGAGATAGGGGCATCAGAAGCATTCAGCGTATGCACAGGCAGCGATGATGCGTGGTCCGGGAGGGCCGCACTGGTAGCAATGTCTGTTGCCTACTGGACTGCGTCATCTGCAATCGCGACTCGATGTGAATTGTGAGCCCTGCTATCCTCAGTGTAGATCGAAGGCAGTAGTCAGCACAGACATCTAGGAATGCTTTTTGCCACTTCATCTTTACAAAACCCGAGGACATAGAGAACAATTCTGTCTGGAATTAATAAATCAAGACTGAATTCAAATTGTGAGCTCTGCTGACCGCAGTGTAGGTGTATGGAGCAAACGATGAAACAGTTATGGAATACACTGTCGAAATATGTAGGTTTCAGGGACATTATAGTTAGTTGCCTACTGGACTGTGAAATTAATGAATGAAGACTGAATTTGAATTGTGAGCCCTGCTGAGCACAGCCTAGGCCGGAGGAAGCGGTCAGCAAAGGACCACAGCCACGTGGCGTTCATTTGAGCTACACAGATTTGGAGCATTTGGTTTGCTTAACCGATTATAGTCTCTTACACAATTTGCATTAGTACTAATCTTGAATTGTGAGCCCTGCTGACCGCAGTGAGGACCGGAGGCAGTGGTCAGGAAGTGCCCACAGCCACGTGGCGTTGACTTGAGCTGTATAGAGTTAGTGGTAGGTGTGGTGCTCAGCGTGTGCGCAGCCAGCCATGATGTGTGGTGTGGGTGGGCCGCACTGGGAGCAATGTCTCTTGCCTACTGGACTGCGTCATCTGCAATCGCGACTCCATCTGAATTGTGAGCCCTGCTGTCCGCAGTGTAGATCAAAGGCAGTAGTCAGCACCAGACATCGAGGAATGCATTTTGACTTCCTCTTGAGAAAATCCAACTACATAGAGTACAGTTCACTCTGCAATAAATAAATCAAAACTGAATTTGAACTGTGAGCTCTGCTGTCCGCAGTGTAGACTGCCATTCAGTGTTCCTTTGGACTTGCAAGATGAATTTGGTCATTGTACTAAAGCTATAGTTGATATCAAAAACGTTCTTGAAGCAAGGATACTAGAAGGATAATATGTAGGTTTTAGGGATGTTGTAGTTAGTTGCCTACTGGACTTTGTAATTAATGAATCAAGACTCAATTTTAATTGTGAGCCCTGCTGACCGCAGTGTAGGCCAGAGGCAGTGGTCAGCATGGGCCCACAGCCATGTGGCGTTGAGTTGAGCTGCACAGTTAGTGGCATCAGAAGCATTCAGCGTGTGCGGAGCCTGCGATGATGCATGGTCCTGGTGGGCCGCACTGGTAGCAATGTTTTCTGTCTAATGAATTCTGCCTTAATAACGGTACGTGGAGATGACTTATGGTGCATTGAGTTAGTGGCACCTGAAGCAACCAGCGTCGGCGCACCCTGCAATGATGCGTGGTCCGGGCGGGCCGCACTGATAGCAATGTATTTTGTCTAATGAATTCTGCCTTAATAAGGCCATGTAGCATTGGCTTGTGGTGCACTGAGTTAGTGGTACCTCTGGCGCTCAGTGAGTACGCAGCCTGCGATCATGCGTGGTCTAGGCAGGCCGCACAGGGAGCAATGTGTCTTGCCTACTGGACTGCGTCATCTGCAATTGCGACTCCATCTGAATTGTGAGCCCTGCTGTCCGCAGTGTAGATCGAAGGCAGTAGTCTGTACAGACATAACTCTGGGGTGCTGTGCCGCTCTGTTCGCAGGGGGCCTGTGTCGAGGAGGCCCGCGGTCAAGGCGGCAGCCACGTGGCAGGGAGAGGGCCGCCGCTCTGGCAGACACGTTGGCCTTCACACAAGTGAACCACTCCCAGAGCCCCGGCCTATTTATTCACACTTCCACGCTGGAGTGGCATACGTGGGACCAGCCCACTGCATTTCCGCTTACAGGGGACGATGACACAGGTACATGATCGAGATCTTCCCCACTGCCTGAGGTAACATGGTTGCGTCCACTGTCCACAACACAACAAGCACCAGCAGTATATGTACACATGGAGAGGTTTGTGCTCTGCATAGTGGGTCTGTCCAGCACATCACCGCTACACTTGGTATTGTGTGCATTATTATTGGTGGGTGACTTCCGTCCTTCACACTCGTTTGGTTGCCACATCTCGCAACATTCAGATATTGTGTGGCTGAGGGGCCATGCCGTTTTTGGAAGTTCCGCTGTCCTGTTGTACGCTGCCTTGGTGGTAGTAGGGGTGTGGTCTGTGGGGGGGTCCTAAAGGTGGTGGCAGTGGGTTTTGTGGCCTTCTTGGGTGTCGGAGGTGCATGATCAGTAGCTCTATGACATGTGTTGGTCTTCAGATGTGATTCTGGGCTGGGCTTCCTTTCACACTGTAGGTAGTCGTCCTACTTTACACCAGTAAAAGGCAGATGTTACATTCCTACTGCTAACGCAGCTTATCACCTGTTTTTGGATTGCACCGCAGATTTGGCTGTTTGTTGAAAATTTCGGGAAGTGGTGTTTTTGTGTTATTTTTGCACAGGAACGCCTACTCTGCATATTATTAGTGTTAGTTGTTGCTCTCATTTGTGGTGATTTGGTTTTGGGGAAGCTATTGCTGGAAAACTGGCGATATCTGCTGTTTTCACCAGGTTGAGAATGGAATGATGATTTAAAAACACTGATTAAAACTATAGGTTTAATGAACATTATAATTAGAAATTAGCATTTAGAAAACCTTTGAAATTCACTGAAAAAAACATAGGTTTCAGGGACGTTGTAGTTAGAAATTAGCATTTAAAAAACCTTAGAAATTCCCAGAAAAAAACATAGGTTTCAGGGACATTATAGTTAGTTGGACGGTTCACTCATACAAAACCAGAGAAATTCGAACGTTATAGTTAGTAGAGCTAACTATAACTCGCACCCCCGCAATGCACTGCTGATGACGTCACATATTACATCACTCGTGACATGGTCAGAGACATCACTGGTGACATCTCAAATTACATCCCTGATGACATCACTGATGACATCATCCACGTGATAATCTGATGCACCTCCTCACACCCTAATACAACCTTTGATACACCCACTCTAAAATACAGACTACCATTTTCTAAACCATAGACAAATCAATAGCAGTTACTATATACCAACTGACTACTTCCTAGTTATACATACACATTCATTCATTCACCCATACAGTAACTCATACATGCAGTCACTCATCAATATAGCACTATCATATGTATTCATATACCTATACAAACACTCATACACCGTCACTCATTCTTAGAGTTATTGACACACCTAGCTAGTAATGTTAAGAATCAATAACACTGCCATTTACTCACCTATACAGTTATCCGTTCACTATCTAACCTATTCATACAGATACTAACATATACTTACTCTCTTCTACAATCACTGACACAAGCACACACTCATTTATACAGTCACTCTCACAATTACTCACTATCACATAGAGTCATTTATATACTCCAACACTCACATATACTGCCTTTCACATATGTAGTTACTCACACATATACCAGTGAGATATACATTTACTCACCAACACACTGATACACACACTCACTCACCGAAACAGCTATTTCCACATGCACTATTGAACCCATAAACCCAGTAAATTAGCCACTCACACATGTTGGCAGAAAGTCACACACCGCCCACCCACCTACACATACAAACACTGAGCCACCCATACAAATACTTATGCGACCAATAAGTAACCCATATAGACAGTTGTGTACCTAATCATCAACCCATGCAGCAGCTTATACAACAACTGAGAGACTGATACAGACAGTCACACAGTTTAGTCACTAACCCATGCATTCAGTAAGAGACATTTAATCCCTAACTTATACAGTCAGTTACACACCTATTAAATCCTCCACCCAGACACTTACACACCAACTCATTCTTCAATACACCTCGGCATCAACATACATAAAAAAATATTTAAACTTTACAAAAATACACATTTACTGGATGATGTCATCAGTGATGTCATTTGAGATGTCACTGACCATGTCATGAGTGATGTAGTATGTGACGTCATTAGCAGTGCATTGCGGGGGCACGTTTGAATTTCTCTGTTTATATATATATATATATATATATATATATATATATATATATATATATATATATATATATATATATTCACTGAAAAAAACATAGGTTTCACACACGTTATAGTTAGCGGACATTTCACTCATAAAAAACCAATGAAATTCCCCCGTTATAGTTAGTGCAGGCAACTATAACTCACGCGACCGCAATCCTCTGCTGATGCTAATACTGTATTTAGACACTTATTTGCCCATGTCTTCTTCCATTAAATTTTAGCTATACATATATTACAAATATTTTTTTTTCATAAAGACACATATGTCATCAGCAGAGGATTGCGGTCGCGTGAGTTATAGTTGCCTGCACTAACTATAACGGGGGAATTTCATTGGTTTTTTATGAGTGAAATGTCCGCTAACTATAACGTGTGTGAAACCTATGGTTTTTTCAGTGAATTTGCAAGGTTTTTTAAATGCTAATTCCTAACTATAACGTGTGTGAAACCTATGGTTTTTTCAGTGAATTTGTACGGTTTTTTAAATGCTAAGTTACTTTACGCCGTTCGTGGCTTGCGCGCCCACTTCACGCAGTTCGTTTTGTGCGCGCACGGTGCGCTTCGCGCACCGTGCGCGCACAGTGAGCACGCGGTGCGCTTCGCGCACCGCGCGCCCACTTTACGCAGTTAGTGCCGTGCACGCATGGTGGACTACGCGCACCGCGTGCCCACGTTTCGCTGGATGGGCCATGTACGCACAATGCGCTTCGCGCACCGTCCGCACACGGAGGACAAATTATGCGCTTCGTTGTGAAAGGTTATCTATTAAATGTTCAATGAACCTATATGCCATGCGCAAAATGTGCTCTGCGGGCACCTTTTGCACACGGGGGGGGGGATAAGGTGGATATTTTTTTTTTTTTTTTTTTTTACCGTACGCGTACGGTAAGCGCAATCGGCGTTTTTACAATAAAAAAAAAATTGAATTTTTGGCCTTGGGGGTTCTTTTGGGACACCCTAACCAAGGCTAGGTGGTTAGGAGCTGTCTAGCCTGCCCCTTTTCATGATATCCAACTTTGTTTTTCCTCTCCCCCTCAGAGTGCGAGAGAGAAAATGGCGGCCACCATTTCCTAGTTTCGACCGATTCGAATGTTTACTAAGATCTAACAGCCAATCAGAATCGCGCTCGCGCACGGCACCGTACGCGTACGGTAAGCTTACCGTAAGCGCACGGAAAGCGCACAGTAAGCTGCCACAGATATATATATTGATTTAAATGCTATTTTCTCAGGAACTACTGAACAGATTTACACTAGACCTACAAAAGGCACTTCCTTGACCTGTAGACTACCTCTCTGCCAAATTACAAGTAACTATGTTCAGCCGTTCGGGCTGTAGCTGTGTCTAAAGGTCCTATGGAAAAATGCATGGGGAAACCGCGTTTTGGGACCCCCCTTTTTTCTCAGCCCCCGCTTGGCGAATCCCCCCGAGACTTTCAGGGTAGGAGCGGAGCGTAGTGCCCCATTAGTTTTGAAAATTTCGCGAGGATTCGTCGACCGGCGCCAAAGTTACTCCAAATAGAATGTTGCGCATTTCTTATGGAAACAGGGTCCTAACTATAACTATCTACTGGCGACCGCCAGTAGATAATAATATATATATATATAGTCCCCAAAACCTATATTGATCATGTGATCTCAAATCGCAACTGCGAGTCCCATAATGCACCAATGAACAGTCCCTGCATTACTGCATGGCATGTCACCATATCCTTGCTGTATAAACACGATGCATTTTGGTGATGAATTTAAAAGCATAATACTTACCACAGGATTCTCCGTTCCTGTTTTCAGAGCCCGCCCTGCAGAGTCAGAGACCCCTGGAAAAATGGAGGCTTTTGGGACTGTGTTTATTGAGGGGGCAGGACACGCTCTTTTACCACACCAGTCAACGGATTTCCACGAATATTTGGTGTTGGCAAAGAGAAAGGGAAATGAGAGAGGAGTTGTCCAGTCTCGGGCAGTCTTCGTGTTTCTCATGCCGAGCAAATACTTTGTGTGGCAGCAAAGGGCACTATGCTTTTAATTTCATCACCAAAATGCATCGTGTTTATACAGCAAGGATATGGTGACATGCCATGCCGTAATGCAGGGACTGTTCATTGGTGAATTACGGGACTCGCAGTTGCGATTTGAGATCACATGATCAATTGGATGTTCGAACACTCACCTGTGACCAAGGCGCATTTTCGCGCTGAAACGCGTAAGGATTTAATGAGTTGTTTAAGCTACCGCACTATGACGAATAAAATGTCAGCTCAACATGATGCCGAAGCTGTGGGCTCTTCTTGTGCTTTGTAATATATATATATATATATATATATATATATATATATATATATATATATATATATATCTAAATAGTTTGTAGGATTACATTTGATCTCTGCTCATTGAAAAAGAATGCACATATAAAAAATATGTGAATTACTGGTTTAAATAAATGTGATTTATAATTCAGTAATTGCCTTATAAGACACTGTCAAATTGTTAAAATGTTTCTTGATAGTTGTGCAGGCCTTGTCCAAGTTGTCTGTTGGGTTTCCGCTCAGTACACATAACATTTATGGCTTTTCTGTTTGCATTTCAGTCCAAAGTATTCAATCAAGGATTAGGCCCCAGGCAAGAACCTCCTATGGTCTGCCATGCCTGGAGGAAGAGTAAGTGCTTGTCCTTGGGCCTATCTTTTGGTCTTGTGTTGGGGAAAGGCCATGCTTTGAGAAGTGCTTAATAACTTTTTGCTCTAGTTATTGTCTGTATGGTGTTGTATTATATTTCACCACTCTTAGACCGTCTTGGTTTCTTAACCCTAACCTGCTGCACAGTGGGCAAGTCCATTTCTTCCTCCCCTGGCATATGCTGGGCAAAAGAAGATGATATGTGCATGTGGTAACTAGAACATAGGGGAAGCCCAGGCCAAAAGTGTGGTGGAATGTATTTATTAGTTAACAGGCAATAGTATGTCCCAACAATTGTTTCCAAACAAAAGGGGTAAATAGTCCAACCAAGGTTGGTTCTTTCACTCTGATTTTGAGAAGCATCCTCCTCCTGGGAATTCGTAACCATCTGCTGAGTAAACCACCCGTCCAGGTCCAACCAGGTAGGAAGGGGGGGTAATGATACGTTGTCCCTCAAGGTAAACACACAAAAAAAATAACCTATTAGGTTCTCTCAAGTAGACCCCTTGTTGAGCCGTCACCTTGCCTCCCGGAGTGCTAGTGATGGTGCCTGTTTTAGGTGCTCCAAAAGGGAGAAATGTCAAGTTACTGGTGCTCTGCCCTCCACTTTCCAAAAGAGAGAAAATAAAGACACTTGCCTGAAGCCACAACCATCCAGGCTCATGGCAGAGGGGGGTCTCTCCACCCTCTCCTCCTTCGGGACAGCAGGACCGGCAGGTGTTTCCCCAGGCGGTTTCTCTTTTCTCATGGCCTCCAGCGATGTGGTCTTATCCTTCTCTCCTTTTTTGCTTTCTTGCACGTGGGGCCTCGCTTCTCTTGTCTTGACAAGTGTCCAAACCTCTGCTTCCTCAAATTCCAGGAACTCCCTCTCTACCATGGGCATCTGCTTTTCCGTCCTCTCGCCTTGGCGTCACTCCATTTCCTTTTCTGCTTTCCAGTGTGTCTCCCAACGTCGTCACATTCTCTGGCCTGTCACCTTGTATTCCACCATGGCTGATCCATGTTGAGAATCCTGCCTGCAGGGGTGGCCGGACTACAGTGATTTGCATATGGCTGGGTCCAAACTGGGGTGGCGAAGTGAGGTAAAGAACAATGATGAATTCAACCCAGATCTGTGACTGAGGGTGTGTCTGAAAAGTTTCAGCACTGCGTCCATCATCTCCTTCTATTTGCTTAGTTTGCCCTACATTGGCAGGGTGTGCTCAGACATGGGTCCCTTGCTCACTTTGCCACTGGATTCAAGCTAGCCTGGCTGATGAGGGGTGTTACCCCAAAACCAGTCCCAGGATGCTTGTTTCTGGTCCAGGTAGGACCTGTCTTGCAGTTTGGGCTGGACTGTTCCAATGGGGCACAGGGTCCAGACTGATTTGCATATGGCTGGTCCAAACTGGGGTGGCGAATGGAGCTAAAGAACAATGATGGATTCAGCCCAGATCTTTGACTGGGGGTGAGTGTCTGAAAAGTTTCAGCACTCCGTCCATCATCTCCTTGTGTTTGCTTTGTTTGCCCTAAGTTGGCAGGGTATACCCAGACATAGGTCCCTTGCTCACTTTGTCACTGGATTCAAGCTAGCCTGGCTGATGAGGGGTGCTACCCTGAAACCGGTTCCAGGATGCTTGTTTCCAGTCCAGGGAGGACATGGCCTGGCAGTACAGGCTGGACTGTTCCCATGAGTCACAGGTTCAAGAATGATTTGCATATGGCTGGGTCCAAACTGGGGTGGCGAAGTAAGCTAAAGAACAATGATGGATTCAACCCAGATCTGTGACTGGGGGTGAGTGTCTGAAAAGTTTCAGCACTCTGCCCATCATATCATTGTGTTTGCCTGGTTTAGGTGCTCCAAAAGGGAAAAGTTTCAGGTTGCTGGTGCTCTGCCCTCCACCTTCCAAAAGTGAGAAAATTGAATAAAGACATTTGCCTGGAGCCACATCCCTCCAGGGTCATGGCAGAGGGGGTCACTCTGCCCTCTCTTTCTTCGGGATGGCAGGACTGGCAGGTGTTGCCCCCAGGCAGTTTCTTACCCTTTTCCTTCTCTCCATCTTCGCTTTCTTGCAGGGTGGTCCTCGCTTCTCTTGTCCCAACAAGCGTCTGAACCTCTGCTTCCTCAAATTCCAGGAACTCACTCTCTACCAAGGCATCTGCTTTTCCATCCCCTTGCCTCAGCGTCACTCCACTTCCTTTTCTGGTTTCCAATGTGTCTCCTGACGTCATCACACTCTCTGGGCCGTCACCTTGTATTCCACCACGGCTGATCCATGTTGAGAGTCACGCCCACAGGTGTGGCGGGACAACAGTGCAGTGTTTTCAACATGGCCTAAAGTGCATGGACTGCAGGTTAACTCTCCTCAGTTTTCCCAGCTTGCAGTATAGCTCCTGATATGGACAGTTTCGTACTGAAATTTCAGGTTTAAGATTTTTGCCAGGTGTGGCTGGATAGTGTCAATGAACTCTTTGTACCATGGTTTAGGTTTAACATTGAGGAATTGTGTTGATAATCTGCCCAAATTAGGATCCTGGTGGAGTGCCTTTAAGACATATCCCCAATATACTTGCTTCAGGATATTGTTGGAGCTTTGTAACAGCTGCTGTGGCTCCATCCAATAGGAGAGCAGGCTGAGTTCATAAAGGCCCTTTCTTAACATACCTAAGCCAAGGGATGGTTAGGCATCTGTAATTTGATACTCTCTCTATAGTCCACCAACTCTGGTGTTGTCCATAACCTAATCCAACAGAGCAGTAGGCGTAATACTGCAATTTGCCCTATCCATTTTATATTTAGGTTGTGGAACATTGGGATAAGTGGTGTTGCCAGTGGTAACCCCGAAATCCTTCTCACTAACTTATTCTCCCTAGATGTTAATTGCTTGATGTCACCATTTCCCCACAGTTCATATTTATACAGGGCAGCTGCCTGTGCGTTGTATTTATAAATCTCTAGCACTGGTGTAATTGGTTTGCTTGAGGATAGGTTATACCTTTTGAGGATGGCCCGGACCCCTGTGTGAGGGCCATTATAGAATGGTTCATCTGTGTTTTCTATGACAGCTTAGAATCAAGTATTATGTCTAGATAGGTAAAATTTGATAAGGGTTCTACTTTCTGACTGCTCACCCTGATGATCTTGATAAATTCCTTTTGGGGGTTTACGGCCATGTATCTGGTTTTCCCAATATTTATTAATAGGCCTTTTTCCATACAATGCATGTTAAAATCATCCAGTAGGTTTTGGAGAGCCTTCGGCGTCTGCGAGATCAAGATAGTGTTGTCTGCAAATAGTTGCCCTGGAACCGAGTTCCCACTGAGCTTGGGGGGGGGTCGTTTTTTTTTTTTTTAGGTAATTGACCACATCATTGATGTAAAGTGAGAACAGGGTGGGCGCAAGAACACATTGCTGTCCCACTCCTCTGTCTATGGGAATTGGTTCAGTGAGCTCACCGTTCATACCCCAGTGGACTCTTGCATAATTATCATGGTGCAATCTGCGGGCACTCGTTGTTTTTCCAGCGAGGCCCACAGTAATCCTCTAGGTACAAGATCAAATGCTGCTCTCAGATCTACAAATACGATGGAGATGTGGCCCCCCTTTATCTTAGTGTATTTTCAAAGGATACACAGGAGTCTAAAAACCTGGACTACCATACTTGTATGGGCTCTAAATCCAGCCTGGTATAGGGACAGTATATTAGTATTGTCTATCCATGTATTTAGCCTATTTAGGAGCTGTCTGGCATAAATGTTTTGTACCACATCTATTAGGCTAATCAGTCTATAATTCCCAGATTTTTGCTTGCTCCCTTTTTTATGGATGGGCACTATTTCGGCCCCGTCCATTTAGTTGGTATTGGTGCTCCTGCAGCTTCAGCATTAGTAACCAAGTTGACATATGGGACCCAGACCTCTTTATCATGTTTAAACAAGTCTCAGGAAAGCTTATCTAATCCTGGGGCTTTTCCCGAATTGTCAATTGCTAGTGTTTTTTCTTCTAGGCTGAAGTGGATGACATGTCCCACACTATTTAAAAGTCCACGGTATTTCTGGGTAGGGAGCTTGGGATCTGAGTACAAGTTGGTGAAATGTTCAATCCAGGTTGCAGGATCCAAGTCATGCTCAGTATGGGCAACCTTATTCTTGCCGCCATGGGCTACAATTTTCCAAAATGCTGCTACATTGTTGGATTCTGCTGCCTGGAGGAGTTCCATCCAACTAGCTTCCTCCCAATTCTTTTTTTGCAGTAGCCATTGTTTTCCTATAGCTATCCCTAGCTCCCCTTATTAATTGGGCGCTTTTATGTTTTAAAGTCTCCAATAAAAGTTTTTCGGCCTTCCCACAATCCGAAGTGTACCAGGGATTGTTTTCAAATTCCATTTTGCATTTATGCTTAGGTTTCCCTCTAGCAGCTCTAGTTAAGAGGTGTTCTAATTCTGTCACCAGCAATTGGTGCACTGCTGTTACTGAGGCTCCGCTATGTTTTACACAGCGGCCTATTATCTCCACAAACGCCTTATAAATGTCGGTCATGGTCTCTATAGTGTCAGTAGACTGTATGACGTTACAACGCGTAGATTTACAACGCATGCCTTTACAACGTAGTTTTTACATCGCAACATCCTTTACAATGCATACCAATACAACGCATACCATTACATTGCATTTAAGGTAAGTATTGGATATTATAGGGGTAAAAATTACTATTCTAACTCCAGGGCGTGCAACAGTAGGCTAAGTGTTGGATAGTGTAGGGGTAAAAATTACTATTTTAACTCCAGGGGGTGCAACAACAGTAGGGTAAGTGTTGGATAGTGTAGGGGTACTATGCATTGTAATGGTATGCGTTGTAAGGATATGCGATGTAATGACATGCGTTGTAGTGACATGCAATGTAATGACTGCGTTGTAGTGACATGCGTTGTAAAGGATTTTGCGATGTAATGACTGCGTTGTAAAGGTTGTTGCCTGTGTCAGTAATGTGTTCCCACTTGAATACTCTGCGGTATTCCCTATCAGAAGCTGAATCATTGATGGACTTATTTTGGGTAGCTGTTTGGCAGTGGTATACCCTATTATTTCTAGTGAAAGAGGAAGGTGGTCACTATCGTCTCTTGCGTCTATCTTGAAGCTCAGAATCTTGCTCCAGCTATGCGTGCTATGCATGGTGTAATCTATTTTCGATTGAGTTCTACCCTGTTTAAATGTGTTTAGGGGGATTGTCGTCTCTGTTGTTGTTCACCCTTCCATTGCATGCCCTTAGATCATGTTCTAAGCTGAGCTGCACTAGCTGTATTGCAGTGACAGTGCATGGAACCGGTGGTCCTGCGTCTAGCTGGGGCAGGCCCTTGGCTTTATCCTCTTCCTCTGTTAGCGTAAGCCATTTAGTGGTTCATATGCCCAACTAAAATCACGGCATACAATTACTGTATCATGTGGGTTTACAAAGTCAAGAGCATTACCTAATAGATCGATAGTCTGAGAATTATTGTTCTGTCTGGCTGGTCTATTATAGACATTAAATAAATACAAGTGGGCCTTGGCTTTAGCATCTGAGTACATAGCGAGTATGTCATGTGAATTTACATTGTGAATACTAATTCCCATTCCCATGGTTATTTTGGCCCATATTACTATCCCCCCTGAGGGCCTACCTCTTGTGGATGGGATAGCATTTTGTGGTTTGTTTTGTATCCTACCTTGTGTGGTAGGGTTGGCAGCCAATGCCAGCCATGTCTCCTGAACGAGGAATCAATCATATTGCTCTATATAACTATGCCAGTCTGGATCCTCAAGTTTATATGGTAGGCCTGCGAGATTCCAAGAAACTATAGCTAAGGAACTGTGTCCTTCAGCCAGTACTTTGTGGATGTTAGGTTGTCCATCTCCGTTTGTTTCTACATCTCTAATTTCATTCTGTTTGTCACTTCCTTGGTTCCTTATTGAGTGTCCCCATATATCTTCCACCGTCAGAATCATGTTACCCCACCTGATTCCCTTCCCTGGTATTGTTGCTGGCCTGTGATCAAATTTGATTGGTCTGTTGTACTCAGTCAATCTACAATTTCAAGATCTGGTGTGGCTTGGCTATGTAGTTCTTATTAGCAGAGGGATGCCTCTGTCTTGTTCTTGATTTTAGGATATTAGGTAGCCTATGTAGTTTATAGCGCATGGATACCCTGCTTGTCTCATTTGTTCTCAAATCCATTGCGATTAGTCCCTGTACTATTCCTTTGTAAGCTATGGACAACTGGATTGTGTCTAGGCTCTCATTTCCCCTCTACAGGCGCTCAGCCCTTACTACGTCAAAGCACACGATTAACAAACAGTGTCGCTAATATCTAATCCAGTGGATAACTTTGTTTTTGAGTGCCTCTTCGTCCTGCCAACCTCCCTTGGCGGCCTTAGGTACATTAATTAGATATATTTTCTGGCCTCTATCCCTCCCTTGTGGTTTGACAATGTGCCCTCTTTTGGGCTTATAGTCACCTTCCCGTTGTGTCCTTGTTAGTGTCATGTGCGTGTGGCTTTCCTAATACATAACATAACGTGTATTTGTAAAGTGCCCGTTCACCCACAAGGGTATCTTGGCGCTGAATAACAGATTTTCATTGTTACCCAACTCCATGGTATTCATTTTATTGACCTCAGAAGGATGAATGGCTGAGTTGGCCCACCAGGATTTGAACCTGTGACCATGAGGTCGAACACAAGCCCCTGTAGTGGACGCATTAGTCCACTGAACCACCAGACCCAGTAAATGCTGGGAATGCTTTGCTGGGTTGTGTGTGGCCAATATTAGGACTGTGTTAGTAGGATTTTCCCCTCTAGCTATTACCTGTGGAACCCAGCCTACTCTCATTCCTCCAATGCCCCGGGAGCAATTGCCTTCCTCCAAGTTTCTCAACAGGCTTGTTTTGTGAAAGGTTATCATGTGCCTTATTGAGTATTGGATTGATTGTTAATTTGCGTTCAAGTAGTGGGTTGATCGGTTGTGTTAGCAATTCTGTCTTCCCTACATGTGGGTTAATGTGGGGCACTGCAGCAATGGTGTTCGATTGTAGGTTGAAGGAATTTACTAGGGTTTTTAAATTCTGCACTTCTTTTACTAAAAAGGTATAATTTCTACTACTTCCTGTATTTTTCCAGAGTTGTATCTACAGTTGCATACTTCTATTATCTGCATGGGTGCTTTAACCGTTGGTAGCTCTTTTAATATACAACTAGAGGGGCTCAGTGTTCCATCTAAAGCTGAAGTGTCAGGTTTTCTTTTGCTAGGGGTGCAAATCTGTGTGCATGAGCAAATCTCATGGTTCCCCCTCCTACCATGGTCTCCCAAGCGAGGTCAGTGGATTTTCCCCATTGTCTTTGCCCTGTTTCCAGCCCCCGTGAGGTACTGTTGGGTGGTTTTTGCGCTTCTACCATTGTTGATCGTTGTGTCAAGGGTCCCTGTTGACCTGTGCTACATGTTCTACAGCATCTCCACAGTGCACCATTTCTTGCTGTTGGTGTACGCGCTGCCTTGCTTAGAAACAGGTAATTGTTTTACATGCCGTTTTTAGGTCTCGCCTGGCTATCGCATAAGCGATCGTACAGCGAGACTTATGTAGGGGCTTCACAAAATGCTCCCAAAGGCTTCCCAGGCGGATCGGGTGGCGGTTACGCGCACAACCACGCGTATTCCATTTGCCACCAGCTACTTCCTGCGCGTGCGCCGCCTCACGCATTCAGGGAGATTTAGTAAGGGGCACAAGACCTTAGAAATGCGGTTAATGGCCAGTGCATGTGAGGCATTCAAGCGCGAAGCTGGTATCTGGCATCGGACTTGAAAGCAGCAGACTGCTTTCGCCAGCGCGCGCTCAGCCTCACTTCCTGCATCCCCTCTTACAACAATTAACTCTCGTTATAACTCACACCCCATATGCTCGTTCCCTCCCACCCTTTCTTTGATGTCCGCTTTTCTTGTTGTTTACAAACCACGCCACACACTGCTGCACGCCACACACTGCTGCACGCCGCACACTACTGCAAGCCACACACTGCTGCGCACACTGCTGCATTACACACTGCTGCATTACACACTGTTGCATGCCGCACACTGCTGCACGCCACACACTGCTGCACGCCTCACACTGCTACACAAAACACTGCTGCACGCCTCACACTGCTGCACGCCTCACACTGCTGCACGCCACACACTGCTTCATGCCTCACACTGCTGCACGCCTCACACTGCTGCACGCCGCACACTGCTGCACGCCGCACACTGCTGCACGCTTCACACTCCTACACGAAACACTGCTGCATGCCTCACACTGCTGCACGCCTCACGCTGCTGCATGCCACACACTGCTGCACGCGACACACTGCTGTACGCCACACACTGCTGCACGCCTCACACTGCTGCACGCCTAACACTGCTGCATGCCGCACACTGCTGCACGTCTCACACTGCTGCATGCCGCACACTGCTGCACGCCTCACACTGCTACACGAAACACTGCTGCACACCTCACACTGCTGCACGCCTCACACTGCTGCACGCCGCATACTGCTGCGCACCACACACTGCTGCACGCCACACACTGCTGCACGCCGCACACTGCTGCATGCCAAACACTGCTGCACGCCGCACACTGCTGCACGCCACACACTGCTGCATGCCTCACACTGCTGCACGCCGCACACTGCTGCATTACTCACTAATGCATGCTGCACGCAGCACACTGCTGCACGCCGCACACTGCTGCACGCCACACAGTGCTGCATGCCTCAGACTGCTACACGAAACACTACTGCACGCCACACACTGCTGCACGCCGCACACTGCTGCATGCCACACACTGCTGCACACCTCACACTGCTGCACGCCGCACACTGCTGCACGCTGCACACTGCTGCATGCCTCACACTGCTGCAAGCCTCGCACTGCTGCACGCCACACACTGCTGCACGCCGCACACTGCTGCACGCCGCACACTGCTTTTATGCGAGTTTACGCTACTGACATTGTAAATTACAATGCCTTTTATTTGTTTTAAAACCAAAACATAAATAAAAGGCATTGTAATTTTACAATGCCAATAGCTCAAACTCTTATAAATGCGAGACCTATTGCATTGCAAATGGTTGTTGTTTTTTATAGCTCCCATAACATTCTCTCGACCTCACTGAGGGTATCTATATCGGCTATTGTGCAGTTTCCCCATGCCTCTTCCCAGTTAAGGTGTTTTACGCTTTCCAAGGGGTGCCTCTGTTGCCTTTCTCTTCCCCATGTTTTGGGAATATGGTGTTGCCTAGTGCATTCAGAGTGGAAATCAGGAGTACTTATAAGGGGATAGTGCCAATGGAAGGCCACTCGCTAGGTAGGGTGTAAGGGAGTTGTTTTTTTTTTAAGGAGGAAGGTGGACCCGGATTTTATCTCTTCCTTCTATTGAGAGACAAAATAGAAAAGAGAGAGGGAACCCTCCTCCTGAGATGACCTTACATTTTAGTGTGTCTGGTCTATTAAAAAGTGTAGACCTAGTTCAGCAGTGATTTGACGATTGCAAATACAATAGTCGTGTTGCTTATTATAGTCCCTTTAGTATTGTCACAACTAGTCCAGCTCTAACATTGCATCTTTCTGCGCCGATTGCCGTCTAGTGCAGTACGGTACCTGCTTGGAGTATCTGCATTCACTCTGCAGCCCTACAGGAGCTAATGGAAACGAGTGGGAGCTGCAGCTGCTGCTCAGCTGTTTTTGAGTCCAGGGTCTAAGGTCCCAAAGCCAAGAGGGTGTGCCCAGCCCAGCCTACTCTGGGCTCTGATATATTTATAAATGTATAACTTATTAAATTGATTTTCAGGGTACAGGGACCATTCCCCTGAGTCATCTAATGGCTGCCACAATATGTTTTTCAATCAGGATTGGATTGACTAACCCCTTTTAAAGTGGCCAATCACTGCATAGCTGGACGACACCAGATAACCTAACTTTCAAACCCCAGACGATCCCACTAATTTCTTAAAAACTACTAAATAGTTTTACATCTAATTACAAAAGCACACTTTCTGAGTAAAGTTAAAACGTTCTGCCAAATTTTGAGTAATTCAGTTGAGCAGTTTGTGCTTCCCAAAATGAGGCATGGGAATTAACATGGGAAAACAATTCTTTGGAACCCACATTTTTTCTCAGCCCCTACTTGACGGATCACCCCAAAACTTTCCAGAAAGGACTGAGGGTGATGAACTATTTTTTTGGAAAGGTTTGTGAAGACCACATTTAAGTATGTTTAGTCACTATTATCTAGATCTTTTCACAGAGAAGATAGAAAGGTCATAGATTTGTTAATTACATTTTACAGTGTCTAAAGTGTTAGACCTGTCAGCCTTGGTCTTCCCCAAAACTTTGTGCTTAACTCTTGTTCTGTCCTGTAGGACTCTGCACACTTTGCTACTGCTAACCAGTGCTAAAGTGCATGTGCTCTCTACTTTTAGCTTGATGAAATTGGCTTATGCCCAATTGGCAAATTTAATTTACTAGACAGTCCTGAGTATTGTGGTATTACATGTACCCAAGACTTGTAAATTAGATGCTACTAGTGGGCCTGCAGCATTCATTGTGGCTTCCACTTAAGTTGCCCTTAAAACATATTTCAGGCTTGCCATAAAAGCCTGTTATCTACTGCCATTTAGACCTGGCAAATAAACCTAATCCTTCTTTTTAATACATATGTCACCCTAGGGTAGACCCAAACAGCCTGTAGGGCACGATGCAGTGCATCTAAAATTTGGAAATGTATTTTTAACTTTTACATGTCCTGGTATTGAAAAACTCTCACATTTGTTTTTTCACCATTGCAAGGCCTACCTCTCACTCTCCCATAGGATAACAATGGGTTGCTTTATTGCATTTAATAAGTGATGCTTTCAATTAGAAGCAGGCCGGAATGTTGAGTTTGATCTCGAAAGAGCTGTGATTTAAAATCGTATTTAATGGAAAAATTGGATTTTAAGTCAAAATTCAGAAAACACTGCTTTTCAGAAAGTTGACGTTTCTTGCGCTAACCATTTGGTGCCTTCAGTCTATAACCCGGAGCCACATGGCTAGGTGTAGTTGGCAGTTGGCCTTTGTGTAACACCCCAAGACAGCGAGACTAAAGTGGAATAGTTTTTGGCAGGATGGGCCATCTTTGACTTGATTGGGGGGAGCTGTCCCCTACCACAATTCCATACCACAAAGACTGTCCCTCAGCACACTCACAAAGGGATTCTCACTAGTATTTTGTCCCCCACAAATTCTGTGTGAAAAGCAAAAATTGCTGCATAGTTTAGGGATTGATTCAAATGTCATTTACAACAAGCACTATGTAATACATCAATCATACGTGGAGCTATTATGGACAAATGGATGTAATAGAGCCACCCCTAGGGTTACGTTGCACAACATTTAACAATGACAAACTCAACTCATTGACCGTGTGGTTCATCTTCATGTAGTGTTCAACTAATGGTGTGCCTTGCACTTGGCACGTGATGCGCGATCTATGTTACAAGATACGTGCTTTGACAGGTTGCATGGTTTGGCTTTTGTACAGCATTTCACAGGAACACATATGACTGAGAAATTATGCGCAGTGAATAAAGGATAGAATTATGCAGCTGAAATGTGGTCCTTGTTATAAAATGTGCATTTAACATTTTTCTCCTCTGTTGCCTTTCTCTTCCCAATGCTTTGGGAATGTGGTGTTGCCCAGTGCATTCAGAGTGGAACTCAGGAGTACTTATAAGGGGATAGGGCCAACGGGAGGTCACTCGCTAGTTAGGGTGTAAGGGAATTGTTTTGTTTTTTTTCTTAAGGAGGAAGGTGGACCCACATTTTTTCTCTTCCTTCTAGTGAGAGACAAAATAGAAAACTGAGAGGGAACCCTCCTCCTGAGATGACCAGAAATGTTAGTGTGTCTGGTCTATTAAAAAGTGTAGACCTAGTTCAGCAGTGATTCGACAAATGCAAATTCAATAGTCGTGTTGCTTATTATAGTCCCTTTAGTATTTTCACAGCTAGTCCAGCTCTAACGTTGCAACTTTCTGCACCGATTGCCATCTAGTGCAGTACGGTACCTGCTTGGAGTATCTGCATTCACTCTGCAGTCCTACAGGAGCTAATGGAAACGAGTGGGAGCTGCAGCTGCTGCTCAGCTGTTTTTGAGTCCAGGGTCTAAGGTCCCAAAGCCAAGAGGGTGGGCCCAGCCCAGCCTCCTCTGGGCTCTGATGTGTGTGACGGGCCCACCCTTGGCCTGGGCATGACACACGCCACGGGGGTAGAGGCAACGCTTTAAGCGCGTTCGCCAAGCCTCCCCCCACAGTAGCTGTGACTGGAGCAATCCGGTGCACCCTGGGACTAGGAGTCCCACTAGGGTGTTGCAGGGCAGGGAGTGCGGTCATAAGCAAAAGATGTCCTGCGCTGCCAGGGTAGAGGCAGCTCTTTAAGCCCATTCGCCATGCCTCCCTCTTTAGCAGCTGCGACTGGAGCAGTCCAGTGCACCCTACAAAACACAAAGTGAGAGGGAGGTTGGCAACACTAGAGAACGGTGACAACACCATCCGAACTCCTCAGGACGGCAGGACAGCGTTGATTGGATGAAGATATCACATAATGGTAAGACCATAGGGAAAATGAGACGTGAAGCCAAAGATCTTCTCCTCCATATCGTATGTAATTATTTTTGCTCATTTACGGCTGAGCCCGCGGAAGTACGCCGAGACTCTCATGGCGGCGGCGCTGGCATGAATGACAAGGCTAAAGTTGTGGTGGCAATTCTAATGGAAATGCTTTCAGATTTACAGCTTTGATTCCATCAAGATGGCTTCAGCTGAGCTACACTTTTGTCATAAATACAAATGTCAGTGCTCTTGATGTTTTTTAAAGGGATGTGGGAAGCTGCAGTAGAACACTGGAGAGTTAACAGACAGACTGCTGCTGGTTATAAAAGTACGTTTTAGTCTGCATGACAGAATGTTTTACTGACATGGATGAGAAATACATTTTTGAGAGTCAATAAAAAATGTGTCCTCCTTTTAGCTTTCTAGAGCACTAGCCATAATTTCTATTTTGTTCTTCTTTTTCTGTAGTTCATACTTGGTATTTTCTGTTTCTTTCGGGTGCTTTTCTAGACTTTTCTAGATTTTATGTGACTCTTCCAATGTGTTGAGGACTTTTGGGTCTAGAAGATGTCCTTCAATTTCCCTTTCTCATGTTAGTAGCTTTATAGGTATAATCCAATGGTTAGATGTTGCACACATTGTAACGAATTATACTCTCTCACGCGATGTATATAAGCACTGTATACTATGAGATGCACTATTTCTTACATTACAAAATTATGCCTGATGTTTGGTTCAATGTGTACAAATCCTGTGCACAAGATACTTACGACGCAATGGATGTTAATGTTTTTAGCAAATTTGCTAATTTGCAAGTGAGAGTTTCAGATATTGTCCCTTTGGTTTCTATGCCATTCTTTGCAAAGTGAGCCATTTGAAGATGGCTGCCGTTTACTCATGTAACATCACATAATTGCTTCAAGTCCCAGCATGCATTTTGCACGAAATAACATGGAACAAATCTTTGGATGTACAACTGTACAGCAACGTTTGTGCATGGTCGCACTGCCGTCTAGCCATCATTCCACCAACAGATTGGGTCTGCCTCCAGTGCCGCTGGTAAGGTGTAGGAAAGTGCCTCTTTTGACATGGTTAGCCCCCACTTTTTGCCTGATGCCAGATGCAATTTCAAACTGTAAGTGCACTGGGTCCCTGCCAACCAGGTTCCCAGAACTGTAACACGATTGGCACAACTTCAGCAACCCAAGTAAGTCCCTAGTAAAGGGTTTCCCTGGTACCTAAGGCATAGGTACTGAAGAGGGTCCACTGGGGCTGCAGCACAAATTGGGCCACCTCACAGACCCCTCACCAAGGCCAGGTACACTGCTATTACATGCTGTGTGTCTTGGTGCAGAGAAAATTGAAGAGTCGACATGGCACACAGCCTCGTGTGCCATGCCCCCATACACTGCATGAGGTACAGGTAAATCACCCCCACTGCAGGCTTTTCAGCCCTAAGGCAGCATGCACTGTATCCCATGTGTTAACTTATCCATCCACATGAGCTGCGATTACCCTACAATATCAGGACCATTCTTGGATATTGTACGTGCATAGGGAAGCTGTTGAGAGGACATGGGCTGGACACATGTCATTACGAGTTTCCTAGCTCCATGATGGCTTCACTGTACCCTAAGATGTTTGATATCAAACATTTAGTCTTAATACATCCTCACTGATGCCAGTGTTGGATCTATTCATAAATGCACACAGGACACCTTTTACAAGCCCCCCTAAATCCCTACCAAGAACTGGTCTGGTCTCTGACTAGTTATAGCCAGCCTGCCACCACCAAACATGTTTCTGAACTCATAGGGTGAGAGCCAGCACTCTCAGAGGCCAGGAACAAAGCCTGCTCTGGGCAAAGGTACTTCACACCTTCCTGAGGACAGAATGGCCTGCTGAGGCGGGAAGCTTTAAAGGTGAAGCCACCTTTGAAATGCAACCCAGGCATCTCCAGATAGCGGAGTATGTCGTTCCCCCTTTCCTGTGCCACATTTAGAGGGAGGAAAGGTGGGAAAATTAGTTAGATGAGGAGGTGTGCACAGAGTCAGCCAGTGCCACCCCCTAAGGAATGGCAGGCAATGTGGACACTTCCTTTGCAAATCCTCCATCTTGAGATGGTAAGAAAACAACATATCAGGGCTAGGGTATTGCCCCTTCCCACAGGAAGTGGTCACTTAGAGGGTGTAGACACCTAAAGGTAGGTGGCCCATTGACTACTACCTGTCTCCCCATTTCCCAACCCTAAATTTAGTATTTAGGTGGCATCCCTGGACCTTGCAACTCAGATTCAACAGGCACAAAGAAGAAAAGGACAAAGAAGAGATGCTGGCCTGAGGTCTGAAGCTGTACGCAGAAAAATGGTGCCAATCCCTCCCTGGTTCCTTAAGGACTCGACAATCATGGTGTGCTGTCTCGTCCCGCAACTGTGAGGACTCCAAGAACCTCGGAGCCTCTCCAGCCTTCAAAAGATTACCAAAGAACCTCCCTAGGAGTAGAGACTCAGCTCCCCTGCGACAGCAGGAACCAAACTGCAAACTCTGGTTTCACTGACTTTCTGCTCACCAGCGACTCTGAGACAACACCAGGATCAAAAGTGGTACACCAGCTCCAAAGGGTCAGATCTGTCACCCCACCAAGTTTGGGGACACCAGGGCCTCTTGAAATCGTGCCGTACCAATACCCAGGGAATAAGATCATCTGCAGCATTCACTGAGACAAAGAGTCAAATCCAGACTCTAACTGCCCAGGAAGCAAGCATCCATCGAGGGACGCCAAGAACCCTGAGACCCACTTCATGAGTGGCCCAGCTGTCCTGAAATCACCACTCCAAGCTGCCTGCCCCTGACTGCGAGGACATCTTGATGCACACTGTCCGGCTAATCTATTTACTCGGCACACAGCCCGCCAGGCCTGGATACCAACGATCCAGCTGTGCTCCCATGGTCCTGAGACCCTTGCGACCTGCTCCCTCAAGTGGGACCCCTCACACTTACCTCTAAGTACTCTCTTGTACTGTATGTTTTTAGGTGGCCCCCTTATTTGTAGTGCACCAGCTACCAATGACCTCAGCAACCTGCTCCTGGCTGAATCCAGGGCACTCCAGAGAATACGCTGGTGGAATATTGGACCTGGCCATGCTAGCTACCAATATCCAAGAGGTGAACCGTGAAAGTCGACTGTATGATTTTACTTGCATTATTGTCTTTTGTACACTTTGACTTTTAAAGCTGCGTAATTGTGCACAAAAGCTATTTATTTTGCCAACTCTATGAATAAATGAATGAATGAATGAATAAATGAATGAATGAATGAGATGTTTTTGTATAGCACAACGTTCACTCCAAGGAGCATCTTGGCGCTTTAGCAGAGGAAGGACATCTGAAGGTTTCGCAGAGGGGAGGACAACTAAGTAGTGGTGCTTAGATAAAAGATAACACCGTATGATTTGGGTTAGCAAAAATCCAAGTTTTTAAAAGTTTCCTGAAGGTAGGTTCCGTTTGTGAGTGTCTCAGCTGAGTGGGCAGGGCGTTCCAGGCTTTGGTCCCTAGGACTGTCATAGTCTTTCCACTTCTGGATTTCAATTTGAAATGAGGGACTGTTAACAAATTCTCTGAAGATGACCGCAGAGTACGTTGGGTGGTGTATGGCTTGATTCTAGATCTTAGATATTCTGGTCTGGTTGCGCTTATGGCTTTGTAGGTGATGGTCAGGATCTTAAAGAGAATCCTCTTATGGACTGGTAACTAGTGAAGAGTTTTAAGTGCTACGGCGGAGGTGGAGTCTCTAGGCAGTTTAAGTACCAACCTCCCTGCAGAATTCTGGACCACCTGCAATCTTTTCACAACCGTCTTTTTTGTTCCTGCATATAGACTATTGCAGTAGTCCAGACGAGATAAAATTAGGGCTGCTGCAACCGTCTTCCTAGGAGGTACCTGGAGTAGGTCCAAGCATTTTCAGAGAGTTTTTATTGTTTGAAAACACATGCCTGCCATAGCAAGTGCTTGCTTGTGGAAAGATAATGTGGGATCAAATGTTATTCCTAAGTTTCTCACTGTGTCTACTGTTGTGGGTGGGCCACCACTGATTGGGCCTAAATACGTTGGACTTTCCAAACAGCTTAATTTCTGTTTTAGAGCTGTTACATTTAAGATGATTCAGTTTTATCCAATCCATCACTGCTGTTAGACAGTGGTGAAACTTGTCTTCGGCCACTGTAGAGTTTTTATCAAGAGTGAGAATCATCTGAGTGTTGTCTGCGTATGCAATGGATTCAACATCAAAAGTGGCCATCAGAGAGAGAAGTGGTGTCATATAAAGATTGAAAAGGGTTGGGGTGAGGGATGAGCCCTGGGGAACCCCCGATGACAACCATTTTTCTCCCAATTTGTAACTTCCCAATGGTACAATCTGATGACTATTTTCTAAAAAAGATGTGATCCAGGCCAGTGCCTTGTTTGGGACTCCGCTGTGTGCCAGCCTGTCTCTCAAAATGTCATGAGAGACAGTATTATTGGATTGCCGATAAATCCAACAGAACCAGTACTGCATCCTTACCCTGATCCAGGGCAAACGTTAAGGTGTCAGTGGTGTGGAGCACCACTGATTCTGTTGAATGGCCCGGTGTGAAACCCGATTGCCTAGGGTGGAGGGTGTTGGTTTCTTGCAGGAAGTCATTAAGTTGGGTATTGACTAATTTCTCTGCAATTTTACTCAGACGTGGCAGCAGTGAGATAGGTCTGAGGTTGGAGAGAGTGGTAGGGTCAGAAAGTTTCTTTTTTTGGAGTGGCTTCACAGCGGCAATTTTCCTGATATCAGAGATTTTTGCTAGCCTGAAGGTGGTATTGATAATCTGATTGATAACGGGATTTACAGTATCCAACAATTCAAGTAAGAATTTTGGGGGGCATGGATCGAAAGGCGAACCTGATTTACAGGAGAGGATGACTTGCCTAGATTGTTCTAAACTAATCTCCTTAAAACATGTGAGTTCCCTTTTTGTTCCTAAAACTTGGGATTTGTTTGGCTGAGATGATATATTCGTGAAATCTTTCTTTAAGTCTTTGATTTAATTGTCAAAGAACTCAGCGATTCTATCACATAGGTCCTGTGAAGGAGGAATTTCTTGGTTTAGGCTTGTTGGATTAGTAAACGATTTCACAGTATTAAAAATAGTTTTCTGATTATCTGCCCTATTTATTAAATTAAGAAAAGTGTGCCTTTTTTCGAAGAATTCATAACTTTAAAAGTGCTTACTGTAGAAAGAAGTTCTTGGTCTGAAAAATTATATAAAATCGATATCAATTTTGCAAATTGGTATCGTATTTATTCTTGAGTGTGTGTCTCATTTATTGCCTCTGTGAGTACACAATTGGTTAGCATAGTCTCTGATAAGCCTAACTGGTCGACCACACTACCACAAATAGAGCGTTAGCATTATTTACTCTTGCCTCTGTTTAACAATCTGAGTCTCACTGGACTCTCTGCACAGTATATTTCATTTTAGCGCACTATTTAGATAGCGTCCTACATAAGGTATTGTGACCTTCGTTCCATTTCCAATATGGCGAACCCCAGTCTACTTGGATTCAATCTTGTTACAGGGCTACAGTGATCTATTCTTTAAAGGCGCATTGGTCTGGAATCTATATGGTGTGTTGTCTAGCTTTGAGGCAATTTGGAGAGTGTCCCACAGAGGCTCTGATAATTTTATTTATATTTGTATATTTCCATTATTTTTTGCTAGGAATTTTGGGACAGAAAGTCCTAGACCAGCAGCTATAATTGCTAAACCTTTAAGTTTCTGGCATTTTTAGGTGAGCCTATTATCTGCTGTCATAGGTTATTCTTTCGAATGTAAGGTATGTTGGTTTCGTAAGATAATATAACTATCACAGTCAGGGTGGTTTGAATTTTATACTCACCCCATAATCACTCTATATAAGGAGATGAACAATAAGTCTTGCTTAACCTTAACAGGTTGTGGTAGTACACTGCGATTTGTCCCCTATCTATTTAGATCTATTTAAATTATTTCTGGTACAGTGTTTGCAGCCACAGAGGCAGGTTGTATACTATAACTTTGAGAAATTGTGCGTTCGATTAAAAACAATGTCCAGTGAAAATTAATTGTTTCATTGTGCTTGTTGTAAATGGCATTTGAATCACACAATATTCTGCTTTTTCTGCTTTTCGCTTTATCTGCCCAGCATTTGTAGAGTTAGATAGGCACACACCTTATACATTCAGGTTCCCAGACAAAGCTGGGGCAAGGGCCAGGGCCAGGAGCAGGACATTCTAGGCTCATTTTTAAGAGGACTCTAGAAGCTTCTCCCACTTCAAAGTGGGCACCAGGTACAAATATTGGACCATCAGACCCAACTCTTCATTACAGCTCTGGACCTGTGGAAGACTCAGAAGGACTGCTGTGCTACTCTGCTGCCAGAAGCACTGTTACTCTGCTGCCAGAGTGAGGAGAACTGGACCTGAACCTTAAACCCAGGACCACTAGAGTGACTCCAAGGGCTAATCGAGTGGCCTCCTGACCAGAGCACTCAGGGGCGGAAAAGCCTCCAACCACCTTGAGTCCCGCACCTGGACTCTGTTGTTTGATGAAAGTGCTAAAGAATTCTCAAGTTTGACTTGATCCTATGGAGTTTCGTGAAGATCATTCAAAGAGGGTAAATGTTACAGGGTGGGTGTCAAAAGTTCAGACACATTCATAATTTCTATAGGGAAGTTTTTGTCACACAGACCGCAATAATCGCTGAGTTGGATGTGATGGGGTCTGTTACAGAGACCATTCCATATAGACAAAGGCTATTCCCAGCTGCATTGGGTGGCATGGAGAATACTCCAGGTCTAGGTTTAAGGCCCTGTGCGAACAGGTAGGCTTGACATGAGCCCCGAGTTTGGCAGATGGTCAGGCCTTCTGTCCAGGGCCCATAGCACACACCTAAAGTCCATGGTTATCTGAATTTGGTGGGACATGGACCGTGTGCTGGACCTGGCCATCAGAGCCGGACTGGCCGTGCCGGGCATTGGGCATTTCCCTGGGTGGCTGGAAGGGTGGTGACCGGATTTGCAGGGGTGGGGGCTGGTTTTGTTTACAGGAGGCCGGTTTTGCAGCAGTGCTGCAATATCGACCCCCAGTAACACAAGCAGCAGTGCTTCGCACTACAATAACATGTTTCTACTCATAAAAGTACATTACCCCCAGGTCCCTTTTGTCCTCGTCCCATTCATTTACATATGGAGATAACCATCTCCCGGCAGAAAAAAAGAACAGAGGCATGCTGGGACCCTCATACTGCCCCTCCCACCGGGAGTACATAAGCAGTACTTACCCAGCATCCCGTCTGTTCTTTTTTTCTGTCTGTCGACAGAAGGGACGTGGTTTTGCTGGTGCTGCTCCTGCTGGGCTGGAGTGGTCTTTCTTTCTCCTCCCCCCGCCCTGCTGCCTGGCTGTGAGGGCTGGGGGTCTTCTGGTCTGCCTCCTGGCCTGCCGGGCTTGCTGGGTTGCGGGCCTGTTCGTGGCCGGTTCTGACCCCGATGACTTCGCTCCTGGTACGGCTGTGGGCGCCCTCGTGTTCGCAGTTGGTGGAGCCTGCTGGTTTCTGCTGCTCGCTTCCTGGGTTCCCGTGCCTCTGGACCGGCCGGCCCTTTGCGGCTGGCCTCCCGGTTGCTTCCGGGTCGCGTGCGCGTCTTCCTGGGGCTGGGCCGGGTGAAAGGCGCGACGCGTTTGCTGCTCTCCTGGCTTTCCTGCTTTTGATGGGCCCGCCGGGGTGGTCCGCTGGGGCTGTTGGAGGGGGGCCGTCTTCCTGGTGGTGTCTCGGCCCCCTCTCTGGGTGAGTACCGCATAGCGGTCTTCCTTTTCTTTGATTGTGTGGCTTCCTGACGGGCTTTCTCGATGCTGAGTGGCGCCTCGTCCAGTGTGCTGTGTACTGGGCGCTGCCCTGCGCCGTTTCCTTTCGCTGCTGCCTGCCTTTGCATTTGGGTGCTGGTGGCTGTGGCTCTGTGGCTGCGTTTTGTGGCCTTGGTGTGACGGCCCCTTGCGCTGCTGGGGTTCGTGTCCTGCATTCGGCTCCTTCTTTCAGTTTGCTGTTCATGTTCCTGGGCAGTTGAGTTAGGTTTCGACGTACGTCTGTTCTTCGGCGCCTTGCGACCCCGGGGTGTTGAGGGCGCTTTGCGTTTGCAGGTGTTTTGTTGGGTCATGCAATGTTTCAGTCTGTCTGTTTCTGCGCATGTCTGCCTCCTGTTGCGTTGTTGGGCTGCGGTGGCTCCTGGGGTTGCCGGGATTTGGTCCCGGGTCCTCTTGCTTCCGCTGCATGCGCTCGGCCTCTGGGCTGCCTACCTGTCGGCGCCCTCCCGGCTTCCCTGTGGGCTGGCACTGTGCTGTTGCTCTTCGCTTGGGCTGCCCTGCTCCGGTGTTGTTGGGGTGCGTGGCTCCTTGCGGTGCCTTCTTCCCAGTTGCCTGCTGTGTGGCCGGGTCCCTCTCCTGCTGCCAGGGTCTGTGCCTGTGCCGCTGCGTGTTTTGGCGCTGGGTTTCCGGGTTGGGGCCTGGTGTTGGCTTTCTGTGCCTTCGTCCGGCTCCCCTTGGGGTGTGTCCTGTTGGGTCCGCTCTGCTCCTCGCGGGGGGCTTGCTGTGGTCTCCGGGCTCCGGCGTCTGCTGCCCTGGTCCGTTGCGCCTTGGTTTGGGCTGTGCTTCTGTGGGTGCGAGTTCTGCTTCTGCCGCTCCCCTGGGAGGCGTCCTGTCGGGGCTGCTCTCCTCCTCCGTCTTGGTTCGCTTGCTGCCCTCTCTTTTCTTCACCCTGCTTTGGGCTTGCTCTGCCCAGTTCGGGTGCGCCCTTGGTTGAGGCTGTGTCCCCCTGTGCCTGCGGTTGCTTCGGGCTCCGCCCCCCACCTGGGGTGTGTGGTCTGTGGGAGAAGGTCACGGTTTTTCCCCTGGTTGCTGGCGGCCCTGGGCCGGGTGGCTTGCGTTGGGTGGCCCGCCGTTGCCTCTTCTCTTTCCCGGCTCTTCGGCATTTCTTTTCGGGCCTTGTTGGGGGGGGTTCTCCTCTCCGTTGGGTTCGTTTGCTGCTTCTCTGGGCTGTTGGCATTCGCTCTTCTATTTGGGGGCCTGTATCGGGTTGGCGTGGGTTCCTGTCGCCTCTGTGGTGGCTGGTTCCTTTTGTTGCTGGCTCTGTCTGTGCTCGTTCCTGGGGTTCCCTTTGTTGCTGGGGTCTCCCTGTCTGCTTGCTTACGCCTTCTGCTCTGCTGCTCCTGTGTCGGGGTTGCCTTTCGCTTCTTCGACGGGGGCCTGTTGGGATGCTCCTCTGGTCCCCGCTCCTTGAATGCCTCCACGGCTCCCTGCCCCTGGTGCATGGTGGGTCACTGTTCCTGCTCCTTGGGCTGCTACGGGCGGTCCTGTTGGCTCCCCTGGGTTCCTGTTGGGCCTGCCTGGGGTTTTCCCCGCTTTTCTTGCTGCCTCTCTGCAGGGTGTCGTGGGTGCGGGTGTCGTGGCCTTGCATTGGGTGTTTTGGGGTCCATCTGTCTGTCCACCCCCTTTTTTGGGTGGCCTTCCCTCCGCTGCGGGCTGGCTGTTGTGTTGTAGCCTCTGCTCCGCTGTAGGTTCTGGGTGTTCGCTTTCGCTTCCTGGCTTCTGAGTGGTTGGTTGCGGTTTGGTGCGTGGGGGCTCCTGGTTCCCCCGTCCCTTGGGCTGCACCTGGTTCCTCTTGTGGCTTTCTGGTGTCGTGCCTGGGGCTCTCTGCCTCCTCTGCCTGTGCCTGGGTGGCTTGTGCTGCCGTGCGTGTGGCTGTTCTGGCTTCTGGGGTCTGGCTGCTTCTGTTTTTGTTTGATCCTGCCCTGGCTCTCCCTGTGCTTGCCTTTGGCTTGTTTCCGGGTTTCCTGTCCGCCCCACCTGGGTTTCTGTCTGGTGTGGTTGGGCGACTGCTCTTTCTTTCCTTGGCGTCCCCCCCGGGTTGTGTTTCCGGTGGCGGTTCGCCTTTTTGGTCCCTGGGGTTTGTGCCGCTGCTGTTTGGGCCTGGCTGTCTTTCACTCCTGCCGTATTCTTGGCATGGCGCCTGTTTCCCCTCTTCTGTTCGGTTCCCCCGCAGTCGCTGCCGGGTGCCGTTGTTTCTTGGCCGTCTGCGCTCTGGTGTGTTGGGTGCCGGGGTTGTTCTGGTCTCCTCTGGTTCCCGTGCTGGTTGCCTGACTGCGTGTCTGCTGGGGCTTTTCCGCTCCTGTGGGGTTTGGTGTGGCTGTTGGTCGCCTTTTTGGGGCTCTGCGTCTTTGCCTGGGCTCTCTTTTGTGTCCTGGCGGGGCGCTGTGCGGTTGGGGCCGCGTCCTGGTGGGTTCTTCGGGGCCTTCTCCTGCCGGCGGTTCTCTTCCTGGGCTTGTTTCTGCTGTGTTGGGACCTGTGTGGGGTCCTGTGGCTCCGGGTTTGCTGCCTTCCTGCTGGTCCGGGGTGGCCTCGGGCTGTGCCTCCTTGGCTTTGTGGCTGTGCGGTCCTTTTGGGGCCTGCTCTGTGGTGTGTTTTGTTGGGCGTTCCTGGTTCTGGTGTCCTGGCTCGTTCCTTGTTTCCCCGGGCTTTGTGCTCGGTGTGTGTCTGTTTGGGTGCCTTCCCGCCCCTCTCTGGTTGGGATGCGGTTCTGTGGTGCTCTTGCCCCTGTGGGGTCCGCCTTCCTGGCTGCGGGTTGTCTGGGGTTTTCCTGCTCCTTGGCCCTCTGCCTTCTCTGCGGCTTCCACTTTGGCGGTTTCCTCGGTTTCTTTTTCCGGCCTTTGGTGTGGTCCGGCGGGGGTGTGCTGGCGGTCCTCTGTTCCTCCCTGTCCTTTTCTTTGGCCTGGGCGCTGCGTGGGCTCCTTCCGGGGTTTGGTTGGGCCTGCGGGTCCTCCTGCGTCATCCGGTTGCTTGGCCTTGGTCCTGGCTTCCTGGCTCCTTTTGGCGTTTGTTGCCCTGGTTTGTGCTGTTTTCTTGGCTCCTCTCCGGTGTGGCTGGAGTTGGGCCTTGGGGCCTTTTGGTCTGGGGGCTGTGCGCCCTGGGGTCATTTCTTTTTCGGCTGCTCCTGGCCTTGCTGCGTGTTTGGCCTCTGGGTGGGTTGCTGTGCGGTCCTCTGCCGTGTTGGCGCCTGTTTTTGTCTGCCCTCTGTGGTTCAATGGGTTTCTACCTGGTTGTTTCCTGGTTTGGGGGCTGCTGGGTGTTCCCGTTTCTCTGGCATTCTTTCCTGCCCTGTTCTCCCTCCCTTTTGGGGTTGGGGGTTTTCTGGGGGTTGTGGCCGGTGGCTCTGTCCCTGCCCTTGTTGGGCTTGTTTGTTGTTGGTTTCCGGTCTTGCTGGCCTCTCCTTGCTGGTCGGCTGTCGGCTGGTTCTTTCTGGGGGCGTCTCTGGCCTGTGGTCTTTGGGTTGGCCTCCTCTTCCCTGTTGTTCTGGGTTTGGTGGCCTTCCCGTTTGGGCTGGTGGCCTCCTTCCGGTGGGTTTTTGGTTTTCTTCCCCTTTCCTGTCTGGCTGTTTGGTGGGGTCTTGCTCCTGTTCGGACCCTGCTCTGGTCTCTCTGGGGCCGGGTCGTTTGTTTTGGTGGGGTGGGCCGGTTTCTGGCCTGTGCTCTCCTCCTTCCCTGTTGACCGGGGTGCTTGTGCCTGCGCTCTGTTGGCCGGTCTTGGCTTCTTTCTTTGGCCTTCTTTGGGGCGGTCGGGGTTTGCTCTGTGTCTTTGTGGCTGGTGTGTCCTGTGTGCCTTCCAGGTGGCTCTGGGCTGGGCGGCGTTGTCCAGAGGGTTGCTTGGCCGTGTCCTTTGGGTCTTGGTTCCGGTTGCCCTGTCTCCGGTTTCTCTGGTTGACTGCCTCCTTGTTGGGGCTCTGGCCTTCTGGTTTTTGGGTTGTCTCCGGTCCTGTTCAGGGTTTCGGGCCGGTTGTTTTCCTGCGGTTTCCTTTTCCTCCTTCTCGGTGCTCCCTTGGGTTGCTGCTTTGGTTGTGGTTTCCTGGGTGTGCTTGTGGGTGCGGAAGGCCGGTTTTCTGCTTTGGTATTCTCCATATGTAAATGAATGGGACGAGGACAACAGGACCTGGAGTAATGAAGATTACCGGTAAGTAATAGAACATTACAAATCTACTAATTTGACAACATATCATAGGTAGACTCATATGTTTACCAAGATGTAGTTCACACATGCTGGCAAATAAGGATAATTATATATATTATGCCATATCAAAAGAGTTGTGCTTTTAAAAAAAAAAGATTTTGACAATAGTGAGCGGAGTTAAAAGTAATGACGACTGCAGGTTGGAAAACAAAATATATTATCACATAGTAACTTGCATCTATTGCATAAATTGTCAATCACAGAACTAAGACTGTTTATTTGTAAATGCCTATTCATTGCACAAGAGGTATTACAATAAAAATCATGACATGAAACGTTCACGTCTAAAATAAGATAGATTTGGCACCGTGATAGGATGATTACGTGGAAACAGTTATAGTCAAAAGCTTTTGGGTGAAATACAGGAAAGGGTTTCACTCTATTTATAGTACGCTAACCTCCTGGCTGTTTCAAGAAAAAGTGAGAATGAGGAACAACTGGAGAAAAGATTGCTTCACTCTTCACACATTTTTCAATAAGTTGATTTGACATATTTTGCTGCAGGCAACATGGATTTACATATCTTTGAGTACTGGACTGTGGTTGGAAGAACTATACTTCAGAATATGAAAAAAAAATCCATCAATTCAGCTTCTAATTTAGTGAGTTTCTATTCAGCTCAAGAAAGAGGCCAAATGCTCTTTTTTCTACCTATCATGCTGTTTCTTAATGAAGAGCTACTGAGATGCCACAGCGATTGAAGGCATCCCTGGTTGGTGGAAGCCAATTTGTAACCATTGGTTTCACAGCAGGATGCCCTCCTGCCACCGATATTCATTTGCTTGTTTTATGCTTGTGAAAGGACTGTAAGCTTTTGTGAATAGTGAGGACAGCATCTCTGCTCATTGGTGTGTCTTTGTTTAAAAATATACATTGTTGGTTCGTTCATATTATAGGCTTTACCGGAAAGGCATGAAACGAATACACACATTTACAAACACTTTGCATTAGTCTTGTGTTACTTTCTAAACGCAAACCTGATTTAAAGTGTTCTGATGCAAATGGTGATTTTTATTGGATTGTATCCCAAAATAACCCAAAGTTTCCCAACGCGTTGCCTTATGTTACTTTGTGTCAATGGAGCGTTCAGAGGGCGGTGTTTAGGCATTCCCATGCAACCACCCGTGGAGTTTGACACAAATCCCTTTCTCCAAAGAATGGTGGACAGAAATTTGCGCCAAAATCCTGCACCTTCTTGAGGCAGGCGTAACGAGGAGAAATGTTTTCATTTGGCCTTGGTTTCTCAGCTTTGCATGTGTACTTCATTGTACGACACACATACAAGTGAGAAAAACTTCCAAGCAGAGTTTTTGTTCAGGAAATTACCCCTTGCCGTACATAAACTATGGGCATTCCTAAGCTTGTTGCAAAGCATTAGTAAATCTGGGCCACAGTTTATTTCTCCTCCATTCACATTGTTTGTCTCCATGTTTTATAAATTGTGAATTTCTCATATAATACACGATTCACAAAGCCATTTTCGAATGTAGAAGTGCTTTTTGATCAAAAATGGATGGTTTATAATTGGTAGGTATTCACAAAGGTTGACCAATACATCGCAATTCCATATACGGATGAAGAACACAACTACACACATATCTATTTGCATTCCATTAGACTCAGATCACAATGAAACCAAATATACATTAGATGATTTTATAATTCAGCTCATAGACTTTATTTGTATTCATTTAAAGCAAATTGCACATTCAATAGTAAGACTATATCACAAAAATAGCACATATCGATTATTTATCAACTGATTGGTCTGGAATCACTCACAATTTCTACAAAATAGAAGAAAAAAAATTAAGTGGAGTAAGTTTCAGGTCTGAGCTTGAAGAAATGGTTCCACATTACAAAATAAGAATAATTTAATTACATGGTTGTTACAGTTCTCTCAGCCTCCTTATATGTGGTTAAAATGGACATCAAAGTCAGGGGGGGGGGGCTCCTCCATTTGTGCAGATGAGCATCACCCCACTGGTTAAAATGGCCCCATGCCCCAGAATTGAAAAAGAAATGATAATAGCGTTGATTTATTACCATTTTATTTTTCAATAACCTGCAGGATTGCTGCTGAGTGGCAGCAGTAGGGAGGTGTGCTCACAGACTGTAGATAAAACAGACTGTTCTTAGTTTAGTTTATTGTTGATTAATTAAAATCTTACTATATTAGAAAACAATTAAAATATCATGAAAATAATCAATTTTACCATTATTGTTAAAATCACTAGTATTGCTAAAATAGTTTTTACATATTTACATTTATAGGGCACCAGCAAGGGGCAATTTTCTCATCTAATAGATAAACAAGTTTTCGTTACATAAGGCTTAAAAGTATGGTCGCATAATATATGCCATTATTGTTTCAACTGCTCTAATAAATTTTACAAATATACAATTCAATTCCATATCAGATGGTTTAGGGAATGTAGGGAAGAGTGGTAGGCTACCTGGGATCAGTTTAAAATGTGTATGTCTATTTGGCCGGCTGTCTTGCGACGGCCTGCCAGACATGTTCATTTTAATCCTCTCAACCCAGCTGTCTTCGACAGCTGCGTTGAGAGCAAGCAAAGGCCTCCAGTGCTATCAGGAGTGCTGAGAAAGACCATTCTATCCAATCCTGGTGCTTTTGTCATACTGGTCTACAGCATGAGAGCAGAACCAGGACTGGAGAAGGCAGTTGGCTGGGTCTCGCTTGTAGGAGAAAAGGACACATGAGCGAGGACATGCCGGAGCGAGGACGTGCAGCAAGGTAAGTTAGTTTTCTTTTTTAAATGTACATTTTATTTGTAATGTGCATTAATTCGCTGACTTGCATTACATTACCATTCCAAGTTAAAGTTTAGACTTTAAAACAATAATGTAATGCATGTCAGCAATTTAACGTAATTTTGCCCAGCGTGTATGCCCCCACCACCCATTTGACGGCCCACCACTAACGGTAGGTAGACAATCAAATATTACACCGCTGAATGATTGTTGAGTTCTGAGTATGTAAACCCCCAAACTTTCCCCAGTTAGCGGAGTCATAGTAGGATGAACCCCAGGTCATCAGCAACATTTGACCTCAGCGCCCCAAAGTTATTGGCCAGTTGCCCCTGTTTTCCAATGACCACCCAAATGGATTCTTGCAGGCACAAAGTGAAACTCTGGTGCAAAACTGTTTATGTCTGAACTTCTGTTTGTATGCAACTTGAAATGAGGCAGTCTATAAGATTCTAATGCATTTGATAACTCTTCATGTTTCTAGCCATGAATCCCGTAAGCTCTGCGTTAAAGTTTATGATTCTAAATGTGCGAGAAATTAAAATTCTAAATGTGCTTCATGATTTCACTATATCTCAAATGAGTTTATAACACAAACCATTTGACATTGCTTGAAGAAACTAAGAGCCAGATGTACGACCCTTTTTTGCGCTCGTAAAAAAGGGTGATGGCATGTACAAACACTATTTTGCGAGTCACAGACTCGCAAAATAGCGTTTGTGACTCTCACTATTAGGAAGCGGCATCCCGTTCTAATAGCGAGACTGATTGCCATGTACTATTGTTTTGCGGCCGCGAAACACTTTCAGTTTACCACCTATCAAACCACTCGCAAACGGAAAGGGGTCCCCAGGGGATCCCTTCCCCTTTGTGATTGTGTGAGAAAATATTTTTTAAGATCAGGCAGTGGTCCCAGGGACCACGGCCTGCCCTTAAAAAATGAAACCGAAAAGTTTCATTTTTCTTTTTGAAATGCAGCCGGTTTTCCTTTTTTGCGAGTAGCAAAATGTCATGGTCGTACATCAGGCCCCTAAGACTATTAAGCTAAGACATGTTCGAAGAATTTAGGAATATTAGTTATCAGGACTTTCATGCTTATGATCTGTAGTTATGCATTAAGAGTCGTTCACTGGGGATGTGTTCCACATATTAGAAATTACTTTTATTTAATGATTAATGAAATAACTGCATGAGATGAATTGATTGAGCCTGAACGGAGAGCATTCCCCAGTGGTTGCGAAAGAAAAAGGCAATTGAGAAGTATCCCTAGAACTTAGCTTAAACTTAAGTAATGTGGAAATTAAAAAACTGCTTAGTTATTCATTAGCTATAGCAAGAGAAACATTTAGCTTTCGCAAAGGGTTCGTTCATTGAATATGGTGACATATATATAAAATCTGACATATCGTGCTCTAAATATGGTTTAAAGAAATACCATCCCCTTGGATTTAAAAATAGAAACTATACACCCAGCGGAGCGATATTTTCATAGTCTGCATCGAGGCCGCAATATTAATGTTGCTCAATAAAATCTGCAAATGAAATCTATTCAGAAAAGAGGCCTTACTCCAACCTTCTGTATCACTGTAGCCCTAGATGTTGCTTTGTTAGGAGATATTTTTCTAAGACAGCTGGGGGGGGAGGGGGAGACACACATAGTCACCCAACTATTACCCAACATTACCCCAAACAAAGAAAGCAGATCTATTGTCTTTGCCAGTTTTTGTTTTTTATGTGGACAAACTGATTAGGATTCAGAACAAAGATGGACAATTAATTTGTAGAAATTTTAAATTAGAATTAAACCTACTTGACTAGAATGTGTTTCACAGGTTTTGTAGCATGTTTTACTGCTTGAAATGGACACCATGGTAGCAAAGTTAAATAATGAATTAATCAAATAAAAACGAACAACATTATGGATCAGTCTTTCAAATAAATGCAAATCTAAATCTGCAGGTACTTGTCTTTTTTGTCTTACTTGTCTTATTTGTTTTCGAATTACAAAGGGGTACGTGTGTAACTTGTAGGAGTAATTTGTATTTTTTTTTAACCCAATCATTTTCTTTTAGAAAATTCACTTTCTCCGTAGCCCCATGTGTATTTGGGGATGATCAGTTCCATTTCTCATCCAGCAAACACACTTGCACTGTCTTTTTTGTGGTAAACATTTAAGATTATTAGCAAAGTCGGAAATGTGTTTGAATCCCACAGAGCTCTTACCTTGTGAAAATGCTAAAAAACATTTCCTGGACTCACCCCACTCCTTCCCACACCCCACCCGTTTCCTCACCTTTTTCGTATCAGTTCCAATCCTTACCTAAACAGAAAAATCTGCTAGGTAGGAATGACTTGCCACTCATGTCTTCCTGGACATCCTTAATTTGTGAATTTGTATGCACATAGTTACACTGACAGGTACAAACACCACTTGTGGGCCAGACACTATGGCCCTGAATACGATTGGGTAAGTGTTTTCTGACGTATGCACAAACCCCTGTTTGTGTGGGGTTGGAATTATGAGTTGGGTGGTATTTACTGCATCAGATAATTACCAGGTGCATTAAATATCTCACCTTGTTTATATTTCAGCAGGTCAAACCTGTCACAATTTAATAGGGAGAAAGTGTACAGTATTCATTTTTACCAAGTGGATGTGGTGCAGTAAGCATCAACGTATGCATGTTATATCCCCGAAACCAATAATAGGTGATATTTATTGTACTCGATAAATAACATAATCCAGTGTTTGTTATTTATCTGGTGCAACAAAAGGCACTTGGATAACGACAAACTTGGAATCAGGGCCTATATGTGACCAAAACTGGAAAGAAAGATATGGCTAGCTTCCAAGGCTTTCTCTTGACCAATTTTACTCCTTTGGCACCACTCACAGAAGTGAAACACCCGCATTCATAGTAATCACTACCTATATTTATTTTGGCACTGGTACTACGCCTGGGCAGAATAATAATTCCATTTACTGAATTGGCAGAATTTGGTGACTTTGCGGAGTTCCTGCCAAATTCCCCCAATTGCTGTGATGCTGAATTTTGCTCCCGTTCAAGCAACGTGATGACAACAGGAACAACGCAAGACTCCATCAAGCTTGCTTGCGAGCTCAAGCATGATTTTGCTGACGCAATTTCCGGTCGCCAAAGAGCCGTCCAGTGCCATTTCTTTAATGTGGGCAGTCATGAGCAGTCAGGGCTGCTTCTATCATAGATTTTGTACTTGAGAAGCAGCTAAATCAACTTGAAAATACCTTTTTGAGTGAATCTGCTGGCCGAAAGGATGGTCAGGTAGTTTCTTTAGCGTGAAACACACTTTATTTATTAACTTTTCTTCATTTTAACAGGAAGGAAGTGACACAGATACTCCAACTTCCTTTTCCTGTCCAGAAAGCTCCTCCCAGGGCTTTGACCATCCCCTGGTCATTTTTCATTTGGATTTTGAGGTGAAAGGATCACTTTTTTTGTCTGAAATTCCTGCTGCATATGCCATTGGATTTTAAGGACTTTGGACTCCGTTGCCTAGTAACCAAATGCTAAATGACACGCAAGAGTCTGGAGAGAGCTCGGGTAAGAGCGCGAGCTGCAGCGAAGCGAGAAGAGACAATTGCTGTTGCGCTACGTAGCTCATGGAGTTAAGCGCGAGGGAGACTCGCAGCTGGTAGGCCTTAACGAGAGTCTTTTAAATATTGTGAGAGTCCTGGTGATCCCAAAATGCCGCATACAAAGTGACACATACAAAGTTCAGGCAGCGCAGGCACGGTAAAGCTGTGCGGGGGCCCTCGCAATGCAGGAGAGAACGGCAGCAAGTTGAAGTAGAGAGCAAAACAAGCACTGGGGAATGAACAAAAGGGGCACGGCTCTCTGTACCTGTTCTCATAGGTGTGCCTGGGGTGGGGAATAACGAGAACAAAAAAATTACTCACAGTTGAGCTGCTAGAATACAGACAAGGGATACCTGTGACACAGCGCACGCAGAACAGGAAACCAAGGTGGCTGTAGGTAGGTAGAGTGGCTTCCTGTCTTCTGTCGCCACTGATAAGAAGTAAGATGGACGCAGTAGTGGGTTTCCAGAAGAGGTTTTTATTGTAGGGGTACAGAGAGCCATCCCAGCTGGCACAGCCAAGGCACAGGCAGTAACTGCCACTGAGAGAACACTCAGGGTACGATGCCTGTCAACACTCCAGGTGACATTACAAGATTCTTGCGGAACTCTGCCAACATCACATCACCACAGTAAGTTAAAAAACTTTTGGGTAAGGATGTTGTTTGATAGAGGGCATGCACCAGTATATATTTGTAACTTTTTAGTTTTTTATAAAATTTTTAAATCTGATTGTGGGTGCTTGGAGTTGCAAGATGCAGTTGTACTACCTGCTCCTTGGGTACAGGTTCAACGGGTGGCCTGGTGAGGTGACTGGCACTGCGCACAGCTCTCCAGGTGGGCATTAATAATTCTGACATTGCTTCGGGTACCCAAAAAGCTATATCACAGTGTGCAGCTATTCTCCTTCAATTGTTCAAACAACCAATGGTTTAAACAAACGCATCATACAACGTAGATATAATTTTGTGTTTTTCTTTACTGTCTGTTGTTTTTGTCTGGTGATCAACATGGCAGACAAGCGACAAGAAAATGTGCTGCATGCATTATTTTAATCTATGTTTTGCGCTTCATGCTATTCCCCCACATTGCATAGGGTAACCAAACACTAAATGGGACTGGATTAAAGACGTCAATGACTCTGACTGCAGCCAGTGGTATAACCGCAGTATACAACCAGGGATATCCTTTTCATTGCTGGATTTTGACTCATCTCACAGTTCGCTCAGACATACATGAAGCATGTTGCAGGTGGACCTGGGTGAGTTTGCGGAGTTCCACCCTGCTATGCAAAATACAGCAAGCAGCAGAGTGCGTTACGTCGTGCTGCTTGTGCTGATTTGTAGTGCCGGGTGTTTGCCCCGCATTGTAAAATTAGCACCACGCATATCGCAAGAGGGTGCTTTTTCTTTCTGTTGCTCGATTAGATGTTCTACTTGAGCCTCAGCTTCCTCAACATGAATGGAAGGTTTCTCAACACAAGCTGTAGTGACCATCCACAACCGCCCTCATTGAGAAATCTTTTCAGAAGGTGGTCAGAGTAAGATTTTTCTCCCTCGCCAACTTAATGTTGGCGAGAGCGAGAAAGAAAGAAACTCTGCGGTGCTCCGCTGTGCACGGAGTGGGAAAAACTCTAAAAACTATGCAAACTCCATGAGCGGAGCAGGATTTCACGCCCAGGCCTGACTTCTAGATCACGATCTCCTAAGTAAAAGGATACATTTTACTCATCTCAAATTTCACTTACTCGGGGCTCTGCTGCGATGCAGCAGCAGGCAGCCAATTACGCTTTGCAATGTTATAATCTTGAAATGTCTTTGAGTTTCCTTGATGCTTCCTCTGAAGTGACATTTAGAGGATCTGAGATGTTTAGAGAAGACAGAAAACACAGCGCCTACCGCTATATTGTTCATCACCTGGTGCCCCCACATGCTGCATGCATCACTATTAGGGGTGGGTGGAAATCTGCAGAATCTCACTGAGTTTTTATATAAATCCACAGAATTACGCAAAGTAAAACTCTGTGAGTTCCTCCCACCCCTAATGATGATGTACTCATCGACCTGATGAATCTTGTGTTGTCTTTGTCACACCTTTCCCCAACTTCCCGGTCCCGTCCATTAGTCAAACCACTAACCACCTTCCTCCAGGTTGTGTGTTCTATTGAGGTGTGACTTAAGAATTTACACCATAAATAGATCACACACTTTGCGGGGCGGATGTGTTGAATGCAACACCAACTCACTTCAGGATCTTCTTACCGGGACAAAAGCCCATGCCAGCCCCACTTAACTACCCAGGCATGAAAGAGATAACATCAAAATAGTGGGCAGTCTTAGTTAGAACAAAACCTGTCCTGTGATAGGTAGTACTATTGTGCACAATGTGGCCTAATTCACAAGGGTAAATGTACACCTTTGGTTTATGTTCACTCTTGCAGTGTAACTCAACTACCAGCAACCTTACTAGTAGTAACCTTATATGTTGAAACTAACTAGCAGTAAAAGTAACTCCTTTTAAAGTGCTAGGGGTTACTTACTACTCACAAAATTACTACTCGTAAAGTTACTGATTGAAAATTTCTAGTCATAAACTTACACTGCAAGAGAAAACTAACATCAAAAGTGTAACTTACTTTACCTTTCTGAATCAGGCCTGGTGTTGCTTAAAAGCAACATGGAGTGACCTAAGCTTCTCCTGACTCGATGATTCCCCAGATTGCTTATAAGTTACTACTGCTAGTTTTTTGTAATATGCGTTTTTTGTCATGGTGGTCTGGTCTCAGTCTTTGATAACCCACAAACTCTGTGTTTTCTTTCAGTCTAGTTCTCTGTGATAATTATTCCTGCTGAATAATCCTACAGTTGGAGTTCATCTCATTCAGGATATGTGGAAGTGGAACCTCACTTTGTGATGTCTTCCTTGTTAGGGCTAGCCCATTGATACCACAGCCATTAACAATGAGAGAGGAAGCAGCTATCTCTTCATCTATTCAGGTAAAAAGTAACAAGTGAACTAGTTAGGAACTTATTACTGAAGTTGTTCTTGGGAAGCATAGATAGATAAGTAAGATTAATATTTTTGTGTGTGTTGTTGGCATGACCCCCAGTGGTCAATAGTTACAAAGGGTAGTAGGACAAGAGCATTAACCAACTAGTATCCACCTTAATAGGTGGCCAGGTGATGCAAAACCTCATCAAGCAATGCCGCAAACAGTTCCAACTCTGGTAGCAGGGTTTACTGGACTGCATGGAAGAGGTAAGTAAAGTAACATACTGAAGAAATGCATGGCAAGAAACTTCAGGTTGGGAAAGTCTATGGGGAAAAGTCAATGTACATTATATTATGTGACAATTTCAGAGGACAGCTTTTTGTCAATGAAAAAATCTAAATGCTACTCTAACTACCAATGCGAAGACAAAAGGCAGATAGCAAGTGATATGCATCGAAAAAAAAACATACACATTTTTACATAGGACACCCACACCCACAAAAGGCCCAACCCTTTCCATAAGCAAAATCCCCCAAATGTCCTGAGTCCGACCTTTTCCCAACATTAATTCCCAGTTCCCACCCTCTACGCCCACACAGTCCCTCCCACCAAACAAAGTTCAATTAAAAATGGGCTACTAGTGCATCCATCCAGGCATGCAGACTGGGCCAGGTTCTGCTGCCCATGCCTGAGCAGTGCCAGCTCGTGTAGGGCATGGCGAAAGAGGTTCCTGTTGTTGTTGAAGATGAGGAGGGGAGGGGTGGTGTTCTACTGGGCAGCAGTGAACCCGGTTGCAGGCAGTGTCAGAGTCGGTGTGACCAGTATGGAGGTTGGCCAGGCCAGTGGTCCAAGGAAATGGGGGCATGTGCTTCCTCCTCCTCCAAGACCACCAGCCGATGGTATTCAGCCATAAGGGTGTCCAGCCTCTGGCGGCTATCCCTTGCAAGGATGGGTGCCCTCCAGCAGCAGGAGAGTGACCTCTGGCAGCAGGAGTAGCTATATAAAGAAAGAAAAACTAAACAGACGTGTGTGTTATGAATTATCTGTCATTAATGAATAAGGCATAAATTATTGACAAATATAATGTATACTTGACTATTGTAATGTGCAGCATTAATGGAGGCATGGTGGCGGGTCTGCCACTCTGCAGCATGTTTTTGGGGCAACTGTGCTGACACGATCATTTATTAACTTATTATAGTCAATTCCAATGGCCCTGCTGTTTCCCAACTGCCTCTTCAATTCTACCCTGACTCCAAACTTAGGGACAGGTTGGATACTTTTTTTTTTTATTAGATTTTTTTTATTGTTTTAGTCAAATAACAATACAGTACATCATTAGCATATGAGCGCAGATACAGCATTTAGGAGCATGAGTAATGTCTTTGTCTTCCAGTGGAAAAACTTGGTAGAGGTAAATGGTAGCAAAGTCCAGATTATCATTGGCATGTCTCCTCCATCCGCATTGCAGCGTGGCATTTCTCACAACAAGAGCGATATTAATCTGGATAATCATCACATAGCAGCCAACGAAATATCCAGATCCACAGTACTTAGCAATCACAGTACAATATCGATGCACATAGTAAAGTATCATGACACAGGGTTGGTATGAAAGGGCTGGGAGTCAAGAGGGTCGTCCAGCATGCGTCTCCTATGTAAACCCCACATGCCCTGTGTTGGGACCGCTATGGTGCCGCCACCTCGGGGGTCTCAGCAGGGGCATCTTGCGGGTGTAAGAGAAGGTATATTAGGTTACACCAAACTTATCCCTAAGCCATACCGCCAATATCTGGCTATTGCCCTTCTGATGGCCAGGCGCCGCGTGGTCTCCTAAATGTCTTTAGGCTGTGATGTCCGAGGGAGTAGTTCTGCATAGTTGGTCAATTGCTCCTGACAAAATATTAAGTCGTTGAGCCAATCTTTAAACTTTGGCGCTCTTCTCTACCCCAGCGGCAGGCCACGCAGCGCTTGGCCATCAGAAGGGCAATAGCAAGATATTGGCGGTATGGCTTAGGGATAAGTTTGGTGTAGCCTAATAGAGCGATCAAGGGAGAGCGCTCAGGAGAAAGTGGCATCATCTGTTCCATGGCATCGAAGACCTGTCCCAAATATTCGTGCACCCCCGGACAGTCCCAGGCCAAATGTAAAACGTCAGCCCCCGGAGCACTACACCTGTCCAGCTGTCTGAGTCTTTTAGTTTATATTTGTACATTTTAACTGGAGTATAGTATAGGTGATGTAAGAATTTAAAATGCATGATGTGCAATCTGCTGCTGGCAGATATTTGCTCCGTTTCTAAGCATCAATATGACCAATGATCGTCCGTCAGTTCGTGTCTGAGCTCTGCGTCCCAATATGCACGTGAGGGACATGGAGTCACCTCCCGCTGAGTATGTATGGTGTGATAGAGCATAGAGACCAAGTGTCCCGGAGAGGAAGCTCGCAGTATTAGGTGCAGGGGGGCTAGAGTGGGGTGTTCCTGAGGGAACTCCAGGGTAACAGACCGCACGCTGTGGCGGAGCTGCATGTAAAGAAAGACATCCAGGGGGGAAGGTTGGAGCTCATGGAATATCTGATCAGACAATCTAAACGTCCCATTATGATAAAGGTCCCCCCATGTTGCAATCTTAGTCCGCTCTAAGAGTTTAAGGAATACCTTTTCCTGAAGGAGTTGCATGTGAGTGTGATAAGAAAGCAGAAGGAACAGTGAATACAGCATAGGACATTGCAGTATGGTCTGGATACGATTCCAGGCAGCTATCATGCATGTAAGCGTGGTTGGTGCTTTGTCCCGTGGGTTAGTGGCAGCATAAAGTACTCCCTCAAGAGGTATGGGATCTGCTAACCAGTGCTCTGCCGCAATCTGTGATATGTAGAGGGGGGAGGAACCAATAGTAAGTGTAGTGTGCCTGCGCACATGTATAATAAAGCTCAAAGTTTGGGATGTCAAAACCACCCTGTGCATAAGGCCTAGTGAGTACGTTCAATTGCAGATGCGGCTGTTTACCCCCCATACCAGCCGGATCATCTCCGACCTAAGCGCTTTAAAAAAATATCTTCCAGGATGGTACGGAATATTGAGAAAAAAAAACAACAATTGCGGGAGTATTACCATTTTGATGAGGGAGGCTTGACCCGCCATGGAGAGCGGCAATGAGATCTAGCGAGTGACATATCCAGTAATGCGGTCCAGAGCGGTGCCATAGTTAAGGCGCAACAGCTCCTCCCTGTCTCCAGAGATTCAAAACCCTAAGTAACGCAAGTCAGTATCGCACCATTCCGATAGGAAGTCTAAGGGGAAGCGAGTAGCCGCAGGAGTGAGAGGAAAGATTTGTGACTCCCCCCAATTGATGTGTATCCCAGACAGTTTCCCAAAGACTATGAATTCCAACAGTAGTGGGTTGAGATTATGCTGTGGGTCTCTGATATATAGGGTGATGTCATCTGCGTAAAGAGATATTAGGATCTGGCGCAGACTGCAGCGCAAAGATTTAGCCTGATGATGCTGCCTTAATTTAGCTGCCAATGGTTCGACCGCCAGGGCAAAAAGCAAGGTGGACAATGGGCACCCCTGCCGGGTACCTCTGGTGATATGGAAAGCTTCAGATAGGTGACCATTAATGAGGACCTTGGCCGTCGGGAGTTGGTATAACAGCCTGATCCACAAGAGAAATAAAGCAGGGAAGACAATAAATTGCATTACCCCGAGAAGGTAATCCCATTCTACGGAGTCGAACGCCTTGGTGGCATCTAAAAAAACAGCCGCCAGTGGCAATTCAGGAGCTACGTTATGTAGGATTGCAAAGAGGGTACGTAAATTTTGGGTGGTTGCTCGCCCAGGAATGAAACCCGCCGGATCGGGTAAGACCAACTTCTGCATCAACAAGCTGAGCCTATTGGTTATGACCTTGGCCAAGATTTTAACAGCTCAACTGTATAAGAGTCGCACTGTAGCGGCGACTTTCCAGGTTTAAGAAGAGAGATGAGGAGCGCCTCTCTCATGGATGGGGGGAGTGTGCCAGTCTCTAATGAGTCCTCATATACCTCTTTGAGTATTGGGGCTAAATGATCTATGTATGTTTTGTAAAATTCGATGGGCACCCCATCCAAACCGGAGGCCTTGCCTGATTGCGTGTGTATTATAGTTTCCCGTATCTCGTGCAGTTCAAAGGGGGCACACAGGAATTCCCTCTGCAAATCTCCCAGTCACCCCAACGCTACGTCCCCCAGAAAGTCGTCCAGTTCAAGGCGGTCGGGTCTGTTGGATGTGTAAAGCGTGGAGTAGTAAGTGGTGAATGCATTAAGTATGTCGTCAGTGTCACGATAGAGTATATCCCCAGGTCCGGATATCTACAAGACGTAGTTGGAGAAGCGGGGCCTGCTCACAGGCTCTGCCAAGACCTTCCCCAGTCGATCGCCCTCCCCATAGCATCGGGCCACCCAGTGTTTACTCCTGAACCGCACCTCGGGATTAGCAACATCAGTGTACTCCGAAAGTTTGTCTCAAAATTCGTGCTGAGCTTGTCCGCTAGCGCCTGCGGACAGCAGTGTCTCTAGCGCTTTGAGCTCAATCTCAAGCTTCCGTAATGTGCCCCGTAGGTCCCGTAGTATCCCTGAACTTTTCGAGATGCAGAATCCTCGAATTGTGACCTTTGAGGCCTCCCAAACTGTTTCAACGCTGTCCACCGAGCCCTTGTTTCTCTGCAAGAAATTCTGGATTTCTTCCCCCAACTCACTGTGAAAGACTGCATCAAGTAATGCAAGAGGCTGCAGTCTCCAACTTCTGCATGGAGTACCATATCCCGGGGAGACAAGAGTAAGCTTAATTGGGGAATGATCTGAGTATGTTCGCGCTAAGTGTTGATATTGGCAATAGTTGGGCCTAGGCAACGGGAGAGTAGGCAATAATCTAAGCATCCCCATGATGCAGCAGGCGCCATGAAATATGTACCTTCGGCTTATTGAGGATGAATATGGCGCCAGGCATCTAATAAGCTGTTTGCTGTCAGTATATCTTGCATTACTGCCTGTGACCTGTTATAGTGATGCGGTGCTAGGTTGGATCTTTCAACAGCAGTATATGGGGCTACATTGAAATCCCCCACAAAATTATGTGAGTAAAGCCTATCTCCATGATTTTAACCCAAAGTGTGGTGAAAAAGTCAGGGCTGTTAACGTTGGGGCCATAGCAGCTTGCTAGCGTGACAGACTCCGTTCCTAGCTGCCCCCACGCGATACAACATCTACCATGTTGATCCTGTGAAGTCCCAGCAAATGCAAAGGGCGTCTGCTTTTTGATAAGTATGACCGTTCCTCTAGCATACGTAGAACAAGATGAGAATATCCTGTGTTCAGGCCATTTAAGTGCAAAGGTATTGTTATGTCTGAGATTAATGTATGTTTCTTGAAGCATAGCTACGTGGATATGGTGCTGGTCTAAGTATGCCAGAATCTGGCGACGTTTCCGGGGGTCACGGGCACAAACAAATATCGGGCACCTTGATCATGACATTTAGGACTATCTAATGAGCATGATATGATCGCATCAGGGCACACGTAGTCACATGCCAATTATAAATGCCATACGGATATGCCTATAATTTATTCAGAATAATGATCACATGTGGTCCTTCTTGTATACTAAGCGATGGCTCTAACTATCATTTACAGTTTATCCCTTAATGAAGGCCCTACGAGCCGAAATGCATTGGGATTTGTGAAATGTCCACTGGGATATGTACTGTTGAAACTGCAAAAGAATTTAAATCATGAATGAAAAACCACATTACAGAGAAATAAATCAACGTTATTTACAACTCATGGTTTGAGTTTATTGATTCACGTTGGGAGACCAAGAATGAAGTAACCTCATTGCGAGGACATTAAGCCAGTGCCCTGGGGACATACCCCACATCTGTGGTGATGTCAAGTTAGCCATATGCCCAGATGTAGCATGATAACTGATCCTGTGAACTCAAAAACATTTGCAGAAGGAAGAGAAACATAATCACAGTGCCTTTTGTCCAGCTGTGTCATGCACATGTCAAAGCATTGAAAGAACAATTCCCTCACCCCCTCCCACTGAAGCATCCCAAACATGCCAGAAAAACATTCCCCTCCCCCCACCCGAACACCCAAAAACCTCAAATACAGGCTGCGTGTAACTTTACAGCAACATTCAATGGGGGAACACCCTCTGGGGGGACCAGCTAGGGTTATGCATGGGAAATCCTCACCCTCGGAGGGTCTAAGAGGTGGTATAAGCGACCTTTGGGAGGGTATAGGGTGCTAGGTGCAAAGTGTCGTATGGCTCCACTGTGTCACTTAACTGTGAGATAGTGACAGGTGCTGCATGCTGAAAGAGTGCGTGGAGTCGATTTCTTAAGTTGATATGTCCCCGCGGCGCTCCGAACTTCGCAGGCGGGGATCGACTGCATGTCTCAGTTAGTTGTTTCTCTGTGGTTGGAGACGCCAATCTGGATGAAGTGCACGATGACACCATGGTTGTATATTGGCGCTTGAGACGTTTCAAGAATTCATCCACTTGCTGCGGTTTAGTGAAGAAGGTTTGTTTGCCTTGATGGGTAACTCTGATCCGGGCCGGATATAATAATGCATAGTCGATTTGGGCCTGTCGCAATTTTTGCTTGACGGGTAAGAACTTGTGCCTCTCCTCCTGTACCACCGCTGTGAAATCTGGATATATGGTGAACCTGTTGCCCTCAAAATTAAGTTGTCGTTTGTCTTGGGCCGCCCAGAGGGCAATATCCCTATCTCGATAATTGAGGAGGTGGGGGGTGATGGGGCGCGGCGTGCTCCCTGGCGGTGGTCGGGCCCCCAGCAACCGGTGTGCCCGTTCAACAATGAATTGGGAAGAGAAGGATTCACAACCTATGGTTGTCAGTAGTAGTTTATCTATATACTCTTCCATTTTCCCAGTATTTATGCTCTCCGGGATACCAAGGACGCGTATGTTGTTGCGTCTACTCCTCGCTTCAATGTCCTCATTTTTTGCTGCGATGATCTTCAAAAGCTTGTCCATTTGTGCTACATGTGTTTGGATATGGGATGTGGCATCCTCGGCATCCGAGATGCGGCGCTCTGTTTCCTTAATGCGCTCTTCGTGACCGTCCAATTTGTGTACTATTCTGTCCATCCGCTTGGTCATGGCATCCATTTTATCTGCAACGGCAGTGAGTCCCTGCCTGACCTCCAGGAGGAGAGCTTTCAGATCATCATGTGGTGCGGTAGCTGTCTCTTGCGCAGGGTCGCCCCCAGTCGCATCCAGTGCTTCCTGATGTAAGCAAGCACTTTTCTTTGCGTTGAAATTCAGCCGCAGCTGCTGCGTGTCCGGTTTCCCCATGGCAGGCGTGGCGCAGGTATGGAGCCAACTGTAAACCGCAGGTGCGTAGCACTGGGTCTCTCCTCTGGCACACAGAGGGGTTCCTGTGTGTCTTGAATCACCGCCAGTGGCGAGGGCGATCAACAGAGTCAAATAGTTCTTTATTCCCGCGCCGAACATTTATGCACAAAGATGCCACATGTAGGTGTATCCAATTTATGAATCTCCCACTACGCGTGCCGCAGAGAGCAACCAGGAGAATGCAGCATGGCACAGAGGAAACGGTACGTCACTCAAGGAGCCAAGAGCAGCATCCGCTAGGCAGCTTTTCTCAGCAGGCGAACTACCCCAGGGCCACCGACGAAGGAGTGATAATGGTAGGGCCCACCAGCTAGCTCCTAGCGCACTCCAGAGACCAAATGAGGAGAAGGGCTACACCCCTAATAAGGGTACTGTCACAGGGTGCAGGTGATGGACAACAGGTGATCACCGGTGGGGCCCCGTGCAAGCTCCGATGACACAGGGGGTTTACGGCGGCACAGGGAGGTCACAGCCACGATGCAGGTTAATGGCAGCACTAGCATTCAGTAGACGCGACACTGGTCCGGCCACGGCGTCCCTCACAGTGGGCGGCAAAGCACCTTCGGCGCCCGGAAGTGCCAGTGTGCCATGAGTACCAGTCTAGGCACGCCGCCGGTACTGGTTCGGTGATGCTGCAGCATGTGTAGATGTCAGATATGCAGCAGGGCGGAAGGTTTGGAAAGCGCCACTTGTAGTGGACCAGGGGCTGTTGCCAGCTATGGCGAGGTGCACGTTTTGCGGCCGGAGGGAATCAGCCAGCAGCGGGTCAGTGAGCATTCACGACTTCACTAGTAGCAGGGAAACAGTCCAGTGCATTTAGGGTCTTTCATTCAGGGCAACATAGCATCTCACTGCTTGCTCGTCCGACTCTGATCCGACTATATGCGTCCGTTAGGGCCTAGGCACCACGTGGGTGCCGCGGTGCCCGCGTAGCGCACCTCGCCCAGCAGTGGTTCCAGGCTGAGCAGGCTGCTTCAGCAGGGACTGCAGGATATGGGTGGAGCAGCTATTTGAAGCCCGCCTCACTTTCCAAACTCTCAACAACAGCGTCGGAGGTTACAGACACCCTGTTGCGATGCTTAACGAGAAGTTACTTCCATCAGGAGAGGATAATTAGCCGGATAATTGCACCGAGCTGCAGGAGCCTCACTTCAGTGCGGCCATTCTGCTTGTGCGCCACCTAGCGCCCCCCACAGATTGGCTACTTTGTCACACACATGACGTATAACAGATATACCGTCTGCAATAAGTAGACAGTGCACAGATTATTATGAATGATGCACTATAGTACAGCGAATGGGATACATTTTATTAAGCACGTTTGTTACAGAGGACCTAATCTCGAGTCTGGTAGTCCGAGGTCTGCCAGACCCATGGTGGAGCAGCTGTGGCTGTCCAACCACTGCCACACAGGCAGTCTGACCGACCTATTAGGATTTGAGTGGTCGGAACATAATTGGACCAGCTGCTGGATGGCCAGGGCTATGTCATATGCAGGTAGTGCCGCTGTGGCACCGCCATGTATATTACAAGTTTCAATACTGCCAGCGGTTTGATGGAGATCTTTATTACAGGGCCCCCTGTGCCACCTCAGCCTGGGGATGCATGCAAGGAGGCACATTATGTGCCCCTCTGTGTACATGCACCCAGGTTCCTGCACAGCCTGGTCTTTTAAGTCCATGCCATGCAGGAACTCTGTGCGGCATACTCATTGTGGCACCGCCACCTTTGAAAGACGCACCGCAGTGGAACCGCCACACCACCTGCCCACCAGACCACAACATTGATCATAATCTGGTAGAGGGCACCAGCGACCTTCACAGAGTGGTTGCGCGGCGATTGGCAAAGCTGCGCCATAGCTCTTCCAAAAGTCATAATTAGGCCAAGAGTATCCCATCCATCAAACTTTAAATCAGGCACACATTGCATTCTGACTTCCACCATAAATTATTTTCAACAGATAAGTTACTCTACAGAAAGGTAAATTAGAGGGATTAAGCTAGTTAGAGGTTTAGCTAATGGGTGTCACTGATCATGTGCTATGCTTTTGCTTAGTCACATTGGTTGACAAATGACAACTTGATGGAAGGTAAAAATTGAAACAGGGGTAAATCCATCATGGAAGCCATAAAATATAAGTCACTTGGGCAGAAAAATGTGGTAAATGCTGAGAGGAAATTTCCAATTTTTTGGTAGGCTGGGACATAAAGAAAGAGTAATGAAGTGAAGTACTAGTAATAGGTGATTCAGTGGACACTGAGAAATACACCTTGTTTTCGGTTTGTAATACATTGCATACTTCGTAATGCCATGCTGTTAACTGAAACAGACGCACATTTCACTGCCTATGCAGCAGTGCGGAATTAAACCATGCTGCAGTTTTAGGTGGTGAAATGCTCTGGGCAGGGAAGTAATGGGTGGGATATCTGCCTCGCTTAACACATGCAGTATTGTCAACAAGGAGGCAAGGTGACTTACCATTTATCCCTGCCACCACTGGGACTGCTCCCCTTTTGACCGCCTGGGTCTCATTCGTCCCTGCCTGCCCGCTAGCGCTGACTGCAGTACTGGTAGTCTGTACGCCTAGAAAACAAACATTATTTGTCAAAATTAGATACCAGTTTAGCCACCTAAGTAATTACTTTGCACAAAGTACAACATGAATACCTCACTACAGTTCGGCTAGCAATATCTTCTATCTATGTTTGATGGTTGACAACATGTTAAAAAAGCCAGGGAGTCAAGTCAACCCAAAAATATTTTCTCCTAATGGAGTGATAAGTCTAAGAAAGGAGTGGAGCTCAATGAATGGGGGAAGGTAGTGGTGAATGGAGGAGATTTGTTATTGGCCGGCAATGGATCCAACTCCTCTGCTGCCATGCTGCACTGTGAAGGAAACTGCTAGTGTACTGTATAAATAAGACAACTTTGGGGATCCATGGCCAGGCCACTCTTTATCTCTGTCCCTGCACTTTTTGATTGTTTGATCAAGAAAGCCTTCTCAAACAACATGTTTGGTGAACAGATTACTTGGGACTGTGATCCTCTTCACAGTACTAAAATCTGTTGTCTTAACTGTACTACACAAGATATATAACTGAGGGACGAGAGAAAGATTACTAAAAAAGAGACCAGAAGAAATCTACAGACAGGAGAAAGTCAGTTGAGGAAAAATGTAATATATTAAATCAGGGTAATGCACGGATAACAAAATAAAGTAGACAGTAAAAATACACATGGCCATGATTGTACAAGTGTGGAGAGGTAAAAATTTGAAATAATTATAAAGATGACTTACTGGAGCAAGCAGAACTGTCTGCTTCGGGACTGGTGGTGGTGGTAGTCCCCCCTCCACCGTGCTGGTGGTAGAAGCTACTACTCTTCCAAAAGTTGCTGGTACTGCCGTGCTTCCCAACTGTTAGTGGTGCTCGAAAAATCAACACACCCACTATGCACATTACTATATCAGTAGCTCCATTCCATCATCAGGAACGAGATTGGCACACTGGACTCCGGATACTGCTTCCAAAATAAATGTATTGAGGCTGAAGAATTTCACGCATTTCGGTTGCACACTGCAACTTTGATCAAATTACAAATGCCATTTTCTGAACAATCAATACGTACTTTGCATTTACAGGTAACATAAATGTAGGACAAGAAGACAATGCATACTGTGGCTGCCATCTATGTACATGTAAATATACTGCTTTGTACAAATTAACAAATATACTTAAAAAACAAAAGCTGAATCAAAATCACATCTTATGCTCAATACCAAGGTTATTTCATAATTGGTATTCAATATATCTACATTTAATTTATTTATATAGGCAAGATAATTTTACAGTACTATTTTACAGATTATTTTATAGCTGGTGCACTAAATCTTAAACTTATATGCTAAAGTGCAATATTGAATGCCCCAGCTCATCTCCACCTCGGCATATACCAGATCATATGAACATAAACCCAGAAAACATATTTACAATATCATATACGAATAAGGCATGATTGAAACAAATCACCTAATAACTTTCAAAGTTCATAATTAGGCTTTGAGCAACAAATCCACTTCAATCATTCTGTACAATTGTTTTTTTTTTACAAGACATTTAATATAAAGGCCCCTTAAAAAAACAACATGTACAAACATTCATCATATTTAGAATAATACATTTAGCTGCTGCATTGTCTGAGAAGCTCTGTTAATCCAATAAAAATAAATCTACAAATGAGTGCAACTTCTTACCAAGGATATTAACTACCGAGCTAGATCCTTACTGTCAGTTAATCTAAACATGTGTATAAATCCTCATCCACGTTTACAGTTTGTGGTTCTTTGCTAGCCATCTCCAGAATCAACCTGGTCTCCAGTTTCTTCAATGCTCCTTTCTATCTCCTCTTACATCCTTTGATATCCGGAGTCCAGTGTGCCAATCTCGTTCCTGATGATGGAATGGAGCTACTGATATAGTAATGTGCATAATGGGTGTATTGATTTTTATATATATATATATATATATATATATATATATATATATATATATATATATATATAAATTCACTGACAAAACCATAGGTTTCAGGGGCGTTATAGTTAGCTGGACTTTTCACTCGTACAAAACCATTGAAATTCACCCGTTATAGTTAGTTCAGCTAACTATAACTCGCTCGCCCGCACTGCACTGCTGATGACGTCACATATTACATCACTCATGACATGGTCAGTGACATCACTCATGACATCACTGATGACATCTCAAATGACATCACTGATGACATCACTGATGACATCATCCAGTTATGTTATGTTATGTTATGTTATTTGGTATTTTTATAGCGCACAGCTGCCCCAGCAAAGGGGCGTCCTGGCGCTTTGACAGATGCTATAACATAACACACAATAAAGAAAAAGAAATTAACTAGATACCGGGAACAGGAAGGTTTTAATCGCCTGCCTGAAGGTGAGCAGATCTTCAAGAGCTCGAATGTAAACAGGGAGCGAATTCCATAAGCCTGCCGCTAGCACCCTAAAGGAGCGGCCACCCATTCTGCTCAGCTTGAAGCGTGGACAGATGGCCAGATGAAGCCCCGCCGATCTCAAGGATCTCGAAGGCATATAGGGCGTAAGAAGAGGAACAAGTGCCGGCGGCGAAAAAGATTTCAGAATTTTAAAGGCCAGGCACAGCGCCTTGAACTTAATTCGCTGTCTAACCGGGAGCCAGTGCAAGGCCGTGATGGTACCAGACACTGAACAATGTCTGGGAAGGCCCACAATGGCTCGTGCCGCGGCGTTTTGTACTCTTTGAAGCCTAGAGGCCTCCGCTTGATTCACCCCTAACAGCAATGAGCTGCCGTAGTCCAGCCGAGAAAGTATTGAGGCCTGGACTACCAGCTGTCTGGTAGGGGGATCAAAGTACTTTAGGACCGGCCTAGTACCACGCAAAATTCCGTAGCACGTGGCAGCCACCTTCTTGGTGTGATCTCTGAAGGTCAGCGCAGAGTCTACCCATACTCCTAGATTTCTCACTCCAGCAGCTGGAATAGGAGTGACGCCAAGCTCCGATGGCCACCACTGATTTCCCCATAACTCCGCGTGCTTCCCTAGAACCAACACCTCCGTTTTGGTGGCATTCAACTGAAGGCAGTTGGTGCGAAGCCAGCCGGCTACTGCCAAGAGACCCGCACGGAATCTGGGGGCCTCCACTTCAGGGTCTTCACTAAGTGTCACCGCTAGCTGTGTGTCGTCCGCGTATGAGGCCATCGTGAGACCCCACTGTTTGACGACACCAGCCAACGGTTTCACATAGAGGTTGAACATTGTCGGGCTCAACGAAGATCCCTGTGGTACCCCGAGCTCCAAAGGATAGGTGGCAGATTGACCAGGTGGTATAGCCACTTTAAAGGAGCGGTCTGCCAGAAAAGACCGAAACCACTGGAGAGCGACATCCGTCACTCCCGCCTCCTGTAAGCGTTGGATAAGTATATGGTGGGACACAGTATCGAAGGCAGCGCTTAGATCTAATAGTATAAGCGCTGCAGTATGACCTAAGTCAAGTACCTGGCGAAGATGTTCCGTGATGTAAAGTAATGCCGTCTCGGTACTGTGTCCTGACCGGAAGCCGTTCTGACTGGAATCCAGAATCTGGTTACGAACCAGATGCTCGGACAGAACAGAGTTGACATGGGCTTCTGTTACTTTGGCAATCCAAGGCAACAGGGAGATAGGTCGATAGTTTTCTGGCAATCGGGGGTCAGAGTTGGCTTTTTTTAATATCGGAGTGACCACTGCCTGTTTCCATGCCGCGGGTACCGTTCCACAAGACAGTGACATATTGATAAGATTCAATATGGGGTCACGGCACAGCGGGGAAAGTGTGTTAATGAAGGCTGGCCTTAACGGGTCCGCAGGAGAGCCTGACTTGACCTTAAGGCTGAACCTGTCAAAGGCCTCAATAGACAGTTCAGGTAAAATGGCCAAAGGCTCAAGATCTGTCGTGACAGGGGTAGAAGCCAGTCGATCCTGGTGGAGTGTGTCGAACCCATGATAGATTTTTTCCACTTTCTCCACAAAAAAGGAGGCCAATTTATCACAGTGCGAATCTGTGCAAATCACCTCTGATGAGGATCTGTTTTTCATAAGGTCCTTCAGTACCTTGAAAATCAGTTTTGTAGGATTGGGGCTGGTAGCGAATTCCTGAGCGTAGAATGCAGCTCTTGCTCTGCAGATAGCTCTATGATAGAGCTTCAACTCAGTGAAATACCGAGTTTTCAGCGCAGGGTCATAGGAACGTCTCCATTCCCTCTCTGTTTTTCGGCAGGATTTCTTTAATTCTGCGAGAGACTCATTATACCAGGGGCTGGATGTTTTTGTCCGGCCTTTCGACCACCGCAGAGGTATAAGAGAATCCAAGGCATCTGTAATCCATGCGCAGAACTGTTGATATCCTTGATCCACATTAGTGAAGGTACTCAGAGGGTTTCGCTCTAATATACCGTAAAACTCTTCCAACGTAAGCTTATGCCAAGGCCTTTTAAGGATAGGCTTGTCTGTGGGTATAAAAGGCCTATCAAGGACCGGACAGAACGCTTCTACTAACAAGTGATCAGTCCACCCCATCAACCTCGGTTCTGACAGCCTTAACCCATCTAGTGTGGAGAAGAAGGGGTCAAGAATATGGCCTCCCGAGTGGGTTGGAAGGGTAACGAGCTGAATCAGTTGGAGAGCTTCCAGATCCGCCAACAAGGAGCTCACAGTAGTGGAAGACCCATTATCGAAATGGATGTTGAGGTCACCCAAAATATTAAAATTGGCACAGCCGAGTGCTATAGGACTGACCATATCGGCCAGCGCAGACCTAAAAACCGAGTCATTGCCGGGGGGACGGTATACAAGTAGGCCACTGAAAGTAAACTGATGGGAAAAGGCGACTTTAAAAATAGCGCTTTCACATGCTGGTAGTCCTGACGGCTTCCATTCCGCCGGAAAACAGGATTTGACTGCCATAGCAATGCTACCACCTCTTGTGGTCCTGTTAGATGTGAAGATGGTATAGTTCTGGGGGAATGCAAGATTCAATATGGCAGAGTCGGAGTCCTGAAGCCAGGTTTCTGTCATTAAGAAAACATCGGGATCCTCTTTCTCTATCAGGTCGTAAATAGACAAATGATGCTTTACAAGTGATCTAACATTAAGGCACCAAATACGAAGATCTCGCGATGCAACACGTAATCGTGTGGCTGGGGCGGCATTGTCCAAGGAGCGTATTTTAGTAGGGCTCTTAAGAGACCAGCCTTTACAGGCGCAGCTGTATGGGCCAATTAAAGGGTCCACAGGCTTACATGCACCTCCTTTGGACGTTTGCCCTATGGCCAGCAGCTCTGACCGTGTGTAGGACAACATACCTGCCAGGAGCGGCTAAACAACGATGTGTTGAGATACAGAGCCTGCCCCGCCTCGCGCTGCCTCGACGCGGACGAGCGCAGACGGGCATGACTCTGGCACGACTCCGGCTAAGCGACGGCGTCCTCACCTGCGCGTCCCGCTGCGCGGGAGAGGGGAGCTTTAAGTAGGCTCGCCAATTAAAGCGCGAGCGCGAGGACGCTCCAAGATGGCGCCCAAAGCTATTTTCCCATTCCCTACCCAAAATGGCGTCCACAATGAGCCACCCCCGGGATCCAGGCCCGCCAAAACGGCGGTGAGGGAGCCGATTATGTGCGGTAAGAGGAGGAGGCCAAAACCCTGCTAAAATCAGGGAATAAGTGCAGCAAATAAAATTTAAACAAGATACAAAACGAGGAGAGTTAAAAGCGCGGCAAAGCGCCTGCAGCAGCGCCAGCAACAGCGTGTGTCCAATCAAGTGAGCATCTGTCAAGGCCTGCCCTGAAACTAGGTTCGCCTTAAGTAGGCTCGCCAATTAAAGCGCGAGCGCGAGGACGCTCCAAGATGGCGCCCAAAGCTATCTTCCCATTCCCTACCCAAAATGGCGTCCACAATGAGCCACCCCCGGGATCCAGGCCCGCCAAAACGGCGGTGAGGGAGCCGATTATGTGCGGTAAGAGGAGGGGGCCAAAACCCTGCTAAAATCAGGGAATAAGTGCAGCAAATAAAATTTAAACAAGATACAAAACGAGGAGAGTTAAAAGCGCGGCAAAGCGCCTGCAGCAGCGCCAGCAACAGCGTGTGTCCAATCAAGTGAGCATCTGTCAAGGCCTGCCCTGAAACTAGGTTCGCCTTAAGTAGGCTCGCCAATTAAAGCGCGAGCGCGAGGACGCTCCAAGATGGCGCCCAAAGCTATCTTCCCATTCCCTACCCAAAATGGCGTCCACAATGAGCCACCCCCGGGATCCAGGCCCGCCAAAACGGCGGTGAGGGAGCCGATTATGTGCGGTAAGAGGAGGGGGCCAAAACCCTGCTAAAATCAGGGAATAAGTGCAGCAAATAAAATTTAAACAAGATACAAAACGAGGAGAGTTAAAAGCGCGGCAAAGCGCCTGCAGCAGCGCCAGCAACAGCGTGTGTCCAATCAAGTGAGCATCTGTTAATGTGTGTTTTTCTGAAAATTACATATGTTTTATATATGTATATCTCAAGGTCGATGGAAGACTAAATGGGTATATGAATGTCTAAATGGATAATTTGTTTTTGAAAAATTGATTGTATAACTGATTGATTAAGTGTATCTTAGTGAATACATGGGTTAGTGAGTAATGTTTAAATATGTAAATATCTGTATCAGTCTCTCACTTTGTGTATAAGTGGCTGCATGGGTTGGTGAGTAGCTACATGTGTGTATATATAGGTTATTAGTTGTTTTTTTGAGTATCAGTATGAGTGTCTGTATGGTTGAGTGGGGGGTATTACGTAGTGCATAGGTGCATGAATGAGTGACTCACTGTTTGTATGTGTTGAAGACAGCATGTGTGCAGGACTGTATGGGTGGATGAGTGTGTGCATGGGTGTGTTAGTGAGTGAATGACTGTCTCAATAGTGTCTTTATGAGTTACTACATATGTTTTAAACTAGTATATGTGACTATTGGTGTATATAAGTGAGTATATGTGAGAGTGAGAGATTGGAAGAGTTCCTGTATGAATAAGTATGTGTTTCTATAAGTGATTGTTTAATAGACTAACTATGTGTAAGTTTCTGTAGAAGTAAGTGTGGTGGTGTGTGTATAACTGTATATGCAAGTAAATGGATGTTTGATTCTTTATTATCATGAGTGACTAGGTGCGTGAGTAACTCTATGGATGAGTGGCATTGTGTAACAGGATGTATAGGTGTATGGGTGCATATGATGAGTGAGTAGGTGTATGAGTGACTGTATAGGACTGTTGGTGAATGAGTGGATGTGTATGTGGATCTTAGAATTACTGAATAGGTTGTAACTGGTATTGGTTTGTCCATTGTTTTGAAAATGTTAGTTTCTATTTTTGAATGTGTGTATCAAAGGTTATATTAGGGAGAGAGGAGGTCTGCCACTCTATCACAAGGATGATGTCATCAGTGATGTCATCAGTGATGTTATTTGAGATGTCATCAGTGATGTCATGATTGATGTCACTGACCATGTCATGGGTGATGTAATATGTGACATCATCAGCAGTGCATTGCGGGCGCGCGAGTTATAGTTAGCTGAACTAACTATAACGGGGGAATTTCAATGGTTTTGTACGAGTGAAAAGTCCAGCTAACTATAACGCCCCTGAAACCTATGGTTTTTTCAGTGAATTTCTAAGGTTTTTTAAATGCTAATTCCTAACTATAATGTGCCTGAAACCTATGTTTTTTTCTGTGAATTTCAAAGGTTTTTTAAATGCTAATTTCTAACTATGCCTACAGAGATAAGACATGTGAAGAAAGAAGACAAAAACGCACAGAAAGAAAAAAAAGAAATGCAGAAATAAGCAACAGAAGCCCTCAAAGACGAAGAAAAGTGCAGGAAAAGGATAATGTGCAGAAAGAACAAATGGAAGAGCAGAAAGAAGCCTTGTTGCAAAATCATCCTGTACCCTCAACTTTTTCAGACGGATACTGGTGGTAACTGAGTCTGACTAACCAGTCCTAGAGCCAGTGCTAAGTTAAAAGACACTCAGAATACAGTGAAAAGACCTACATACGCTAGGGAACACTATGCGTTGGGGTCCCCCTGTGATTAGCATGACCTCCTCTGTAAGCCCCTAGTATATAATAGGGCAGGGGATTAAAACTACCTCTTAAAACTCGCCACATGGCGTGTTTGCACACGTCTCCTCAGGCCCCGTCCCCTCCCTTCCCCACTGTGTAAACACGCCCTGTGGCCGTTTTTAGTTGGGAGATTAAGTTCATTTGAATCCTGAGGGTCCCTAGGGTCCAACTAGCCCACTAGGTACCTCCAGTAAGTGCCACAGAGCTGCGTTGCAGAGAGGTGTAAAAAGGGGCACGGCCTGCACCACCTCTCTGCAACGCCGAGCAGTGGCGCTTACTGGAAGCACCTGGTGGGCTAGTTGGCCCCCAGGATCCCTCAGGATTGAAAGGGAATTATTTCCCCAACTTAAAACGCGCCACAGGGCGTGTTTGCACAAGTCACCTCAGGCCCCGTCCCCTCCCTTCACCACTGTGTAAACGCGCCCTGGGGCCGTTCTAAGTTATGAGATTAAGTCCCCTTAAATCCTAAGGGTCCCTAGGGTCAAACTAGCCCACTAGGTACCTCCAGTAAGCGCCACAGAGCTGTGTTGCATAGAGGTGTAAAAAGGGGCGTGGCCTCAGAACACCTGTCTGCAACACAGCTCCCTGGCGCATACTGGAGATACCTGTTGGGCTAGTTGGCCCTCAGGGACCCTCAGTATTGAAGGGGAATTAATTCCCCAACTTACAACTGGCCAGGGGGCGCATTTGCAGAGTGCTGCAAGGAGGGGGCGTGGCCTCCGGCGCGATGCCTGTCTTTTATTTTTTTTATTTTTTTAAGAAGGAGGGCTGTGTGGCCCCCCTTCTTTTTCTAATTTATTGGCCCTGGGGACCCCATCCCCCAGGGCCTGCACCCTAATTTTTTTGTTGAAAAAATGAATTTGGAAGGGGGCAGCGTGGCCCCCCTCCTAAGGCCTTAATCGGCCCTGGGGACCCCAACCCCCGGGTCAAGGCCTTTTTTTTTTTTTATTCTTTAGGAGGGGGGCTGCATTGCCCCCCTCCTCAGGCCACTTATGGCCCCGGGGACCCCATCCCCGGGGTCAGCCTTTGTGTTTTTATTATTTTAAAAATATATATTTTTATAGAAACACCTAGGACATGCTGGACAAGGTATGTACCTATCACCGTGACGATTTGCGTGATATTCATTAAAAGGTGACTATGCATACAATGAATCCACGTGGAATGTATTTACACCGCTAGTGAAGCTCTGATGTGTCTGACGCCCTACCGTGCCTAATCCTGGCGCCCCCGCCGGTGGGTACTCTCCAAGTAGACACCCTTGTCGTTTATTTATACAAACATGGGTAGCTATTGACGGGCACATTTAATACACACGCACACCAAGCCACGGTTAATAGAGCACACATCCACCGCCGGATATGTAATACTTTTTATTTTACTCTCTGGAAAGGAGACAAACCTCACTTGAGAGTCACAGCGTGCTCCTGGCTGAGCCCAATGCTGTGTTACACCCACCAGTGCCCGCCGAGTGCCACACACCTCTGTGTTGTATTCCACCAGCTAGTGCGTATGCTATGACACTCTCTAGCCCATGTGCACTGTAACACCACCCCGTGAATATGTCATGCCACGCTTGCCTTCGCACGGGTTATATTGCCCCATCTAATGTGCCTTCCTCGATGCCTATGTTATAACGCACAGCGCTATGCCATACCTATTACAATCTGGGATCCATATCTTTGTCACAGTGCATATGCAACGTTACACTCCCCAGCACATATTTTATATTACAACTTTAGAGACTAGTTAGGTTACACAACACTGCCCTGTGCATATTACACTCCAAGGCGCATATCGCATAGCACGCGCTAGTGCCTGTGCTATCTCGCGCTCTCCAATGAATCTGTCATTGCGCACAATGTATTGCATATTATATTTCATGCCCCGGTTCATCTTATATCACACTTTTTGGTGCATACCATATACTATATCTAGTTTTCATTTTCAATCGTGCTCTCAGGACTATGTTCTATATAACACTGCAACACCTACCCTTTTCACAGGGTTTACATTTTGCGATGGGGGGTGGAGGGTCAGGGGGTGTTTCTGCCAAGTGAGCCCAGAGTCACAGTCACAAACGTCCTCTTCTTCCTGAATAAAAGTGAGATTATGCTGCTTACTTGTTCATATTTTAAGTAGTTCGCACAGACACACATTTTAAAAACAATAAAGTTCCTAATACCCACCTTATCTGAACAGTTAGCTTGCTGCCCCATCCACCTCCTCCCTATCCTCTGTTGCCTGAATCCATGGACTAGCCTCCTCCCTCCTGCCATGCATTTGTCTGATGTGCTGCCACTGCCCTCCATTTAGCATGATGTACCAGTCCACTCCTTCTGTCCTCCATTGCCCAATTCTATGGCCCATCATTGACCTCCTGCTTAGCCTCTGTGCTTAGCTTGCTGCCCCTATTCTCCTTCCCCCTGCCCTCCGATGTCTTTGTGCATGCCCCTGCTCCATCCTTTTTGCCCATAATGTTCCATGGACCTGCCACTCCTATCTACTCTGAGTGTTCTGTTGTGCTGCCACTCCCCTCCCACCTGACTAGCATTGTCAGATGATTGTAACCTGTCCCTGCCACCTCCACCATGCCTGTCCACATGCCATGCCCCTATCCCCTTCCTCCTGTCCTCCATAGTTCATTTTACTGCCACACCCTTCTACCCTCCCTGGTCTGTTGTGCTGCAACTGCTCCTCCTGCCTGCCCCACGCGGTCTGTTGTGAGGCCCCTTCCCCTGAACTCTCTTGTCTGTGCCCAGGTCCTGACCCTCCCTTCTATCCTCCATGGTCCTTTGTGCATGTCCCTGCACCCTCCTTCTTGCCCATCATAGCCATTGTGCTGCCACTAACCCTCCCGCTTGCCATGCATGGTCTTCTGTGCTGCCATGGCCCCTCCCACCTTCCCTGTGTGGTCAGCTAGTTGCCCCTAACCCCGTCCCACCTTCCCTCCATGGTCTGTGTGTATGCCATCATAGTCTCACTGTTGCTCTCCATCGTGTGTCTTGTTTCTAGTGCCCATCCTGCCTGACCTCCATGGTCATCTTGCTGCTCCTGCCCTGCCCCCTTGCGCCCAGCCCTCTGTTTCCATGTGCAGACCCCAATTCCCTCGCTCCTGACTTGCCTGTTCCATTGTAATGCCCCTGATCCATCCCTCCTGCCCTTTATGGTCTGTTATGCTGCAGCTTTCTATCCTGTCTGTCCATTATGGTCAGCTAGCTACCATTGCCTCTTTCCCCTCTGTTCTCTGTTGTCCATGTGCATGGTCCTGTCCCCTCCCTATTGCTTTCTATGGATTGTTGTGCTGCACTCTCGCCCCGCATGCCCTGTATGGTGTATTGTGCTGCTGCAAACCCTGATGCCTGCCCTGTAGAGTCAGTTTGGTGCACCTCTCCATGTCCCTCCTGTCCTATGTTATCCGAGTCCATGTCCCTACCCCAATTCCTCCTGCCTACCATGATCCAATGTACCATACTTGCGAACATTTTGAACTTGGTAAGAGGGAGATTTTGGAAAAAAACGGGGGTATTGATTTTCCCCTTTGAGCTATATTGACAAAGAGGAGATTGTAGACAGGAGAATAAAGCCCATTTGAGCTTAAAAACATTGGACGTTTCCTGGCTGAAACGGGTCTGTTGGCATGTATGGTTGTACTACCACTGCCTCTTCCTTCTGCCCACAATGGTCTATTATATTGCCACAGCCTCTCTTGCCATTCCTGTATTGTTGGTTTGTTGCCCCTGCCCCCCTTTCCACTGACCTCCATAGTCTGTTGTGCTGACACTGCCCTTCCTGCCTGCCCAGTGTGGACAAATTGTTGCATCTGCACTCTCCTACCTGCCTTCAATTTTCAGAGTCCGTGCCCCTGGCCTCTGCCTCTCAACAGTATCCCAATGAACAACTAGATTGCTAACATTCTATATTTATTACAAAAGTGTGGAATGCCTGACGTCATCTTGATGTAATCAAACCTGTAATACCTAGAGCATTTCCGTTAGAAATTACATATATGAGAGGGTCTTATTTGCATCAAAATTATGGTTAGTGCTCTAAAAAACTAAAATGAGGACATATTTTCTGAGTTTTCAAATAGCGACAAAGAACTTTTAAATTATTTGTAATCTTTATGTTTTTTTATCCAGTTGACCACTTGATTAAATGTTGCACTTAGGGGAGAGGATGTGGTGTTACTTCCAGAGCTGCAGACTTTGCAACTGGGGAACCAGGTTGGAGTTTCTGCTTCAGCTCAACATTCTGTGATTCTGGTCAGATCACTTAATCTCCCCATGTCTACAACCAAAATGAATTTGACCTTGTGTGATGTAACCAATGCTCATGTAAAGCACTCCAATACCTGACAAGTCTGCACTATATAAAACTGCAAATACAGAAAACATAAGGGTTTTGCACACTTCTGTCATTGGGCTACATGTGGGCTACATCTGGGTGATATTTGTGCTGCATTTGGGCTCTTTTGTCTCTGGTGGCCATCTTGGGAGATTTATTTGTTATGAAGTTTCCTAATTTCCTCATTTACTGCAGTCTCCTCAGTAGGAAATGCTTTCATTTTTTTACTTTGATTCCATCAAGAAGGTATTCAGATATGTCACACATTTGCCATCAATTCTGAAAGTTAGCACTCTAGTTGCTCATTAGATCACTGTAGTAAAGCTACTGCACACCAGGGAAGTCTGCTGCTGGTATTGAAAGTGCATGTTTCAGTCTGCATGTCAGAATTTTTTAATGAAATAGAAGAGGATTTGAGAAGTCACTCAAAATGTGCCCTAATTTTTCTTTCTGCAGCACTAATCATACTTTCTATGGCAAAATGCACCCCCTCATTTTGTTCCTTTTTAAATTAAGTGTTTTAAGAGTTCCCACTTTATTCCAATCAAGATGGCTTCAGGTGTGCATTACGTTTGTCATAAGTAGGACTGTTAGCGCTCTAGTTGTTCTTTAGAACACTCTGGGAAGCTGCAGTAGAACACAAAGGAATCGACTGACAGTCTCTGCCCTTGTTGGATGTACATGTTTTACTGAGAATGTCAGACTTCATTCTCACATGACTGAGAAAGATAATGTGAATTTACAGAAAATATGCTCTCAGTTTAGCTTATAGATCATCTTCCACTTTCCTCTGTGGGAAAAGCATGAGAAAATAGTTTTCTCTCAAACTTGATTCATGATATCACAGCAGAAGGATTTTTCCCATTGTAAAATCACCTTAGAACACACCACAATTCCTAAAATGAGTATGGTACCATCAACAAATGATTTATAATGTAATTAAAGTCTTAAAACCTTCTATTAACTGCAATGCTTTTTAATGAGGTGCTATCATGTATATTGGCCCCAAGATGGCTGCCAACACTTCTTGGATGAAGTACTGACAGTCAATCAGATCTCACGATGAGATGTATGGTTAGGCTCCGCCCAAATATATCTATCATTTTAACTCTAATTTTCTCAGTAACTACTGAATGGATTTACACCATTTAAGCAAAAGGCATGAGTCTGAACTGAGGACTACCTCTTTGCCAAATTTGGTGTAATTTCGTTCAGCAGTTCGGGCTGTAGCTGCGTCAACATGTCCGATAGGAAAATGCATGGGGAAAACGTGTTTTGGGACCCCCCCTTTTTTCTCGGCCCCCCCTTGACGAATCACCGTGAAATTTTCAGGACAAGAGCGGACCGGAGCTGGCCAAAAGTTTGGAAAATTTTGCGAAGATTCGTCTATCGGCGCCAACGGTATTCCAAATAGAATGTTGCGGATTTCCTATGGAAAATAGGTCCTAACTATAACTACCTACTGGCGACTGCCAGTAGGTAAAATATATATATATATATATATATATATATATATATATCTATATATAGATATATATATATATCTATATATATATCTATATATATATTCACTGAAAAAACTATAGGTTTCACACATGTTATAGTTAGCTGGGCATTTTCCTCGTGAAAAACCAATGAAATTCCCCCGTTATAGTTAGTGCAGGCAACTATAACTCACGCGACCGTAATCCGCTGCTGATGACGTCAGATATTACATCACTGTATTTACACATTTATATACCCATGTCCTCTTCCTTTTTTTTTTTAGCTATACATATATATATTTTTTTTTTTCAGAAAGACACATATGTCATCAGTGATGTAATATCTGACGTCATCAGCAGCGGATTACGGTCGCGTGAGTTATAGTTGCCTGCACTAACTATAACGGGGGAATTTCATTGGTTTTTCACGAGGAAAATGCCCAGCTAACTATAACATGTGTGAAACCTATGGTTTTTTAAGTGAATTTGCAAGGTTTTTTAAATGCTAATTCCTAACTATAACGTGTGTGAAACCTATGGTTTTTTCAGTGAATTTGTACGTTTTTTTAAATGCTAAGTTACTTCACGCAGTTCGTTCCGTGCGCGCACGGTGAGCACGCGGTGCGCTTTGCGCACCGCACACCCACTTTACGCAGTTAGTGCCGTGCACGCACGGTGCACTTTGCGCATCGTGCACGCACGGTGGGCACGCAGTGCGCTATGCGCACCGCGCGCCCACGTTACGCTTAATGGGCCATATACGCACGGAGCGCTTCGCGCCCCGTCCGCACAAGGAGGACACATGATACGCTTTGTTGTTAAGGGTTTTGGCATAAACTGTTATTTCGTTGTAAGCAATGCACGCACACTATGCTGCGCACAGCGTGCGCACACGGGGGGACTGACATTGCAATTTTTTTTTTAAACATTTACACCGTGTGCGCACGCTGCGCGAACCTCGCAGAATTTTTTTCATTTCTATAGTGTGCGCACGCTTCGCGCACTCGTCGATTTACCGAAAAAAATTAAATTTTTTTAATTGCCCTTGGGGGACCTCCTGGGACCCCTTGACCCCTGCTAGGGGGTCAGGAACTGTCCAGCGTGCCCCCTTTACATGTTTTTCTCCTTTGTGTTTCACCCCCCTCTCAGTGCGAGAGACAAAATGGCGGCCGACACTTCCTGGTTTCGACCGATTCGAATGTTTACTAAGATGTAACAACCAATCAGAAGTGCGCTCGCGGACTGCCGAGTGCGCGCACCCTGCGCGCACGCTGCGCGCGTATAGATATATATATTGATTTAAATGCTATTTTCTCAGAAAATACTGAACAGATGTACACCAAACCTGCAAAAGGCACCAAACGGACCTTATGGCTACCTCTCTGCCAAATTTCACGTAATTCTGTTCAGCCGTTCGGGCTGTACCTGCGACTAAAGTCCCTATGGAAAAATCCATGGGGAAAACGTGTTTTGGGACCCCCCCTTTTTCTCGGCCCCCGCTTGACGAATCACCCCGAGACTTTCAGGGTAGGAGCGGAGCAGAGCGCCCCATTAGTTTTGAAAATTTCGCGAAGATTCGCGGTCGCCAGTAGATAGTTATAGTTAGGACTGAGTTCCCATAGGAAATCTGAAAATTCTATTTTGAATAACTTTGGCCCCGGTTGACGAATCCTCGCGAAATTTTCAAAACTAATGGGGCGCTCCGCTCAGCTCCTACCCTAAGTCTCGGGGTCATTCGTCAAGCGGGGGCTGAGAAAAAAGGGGGGGCCCAAAACGCGTTTTCCCCATGCATTTTCCCATAGGACCTTTAGTCGAAGGTACAGCCCGAACGGCTGAACAGAATTACTTGAAATTTGGCAAAGAGGTAGTCCTCAGGTCAGGCATGTGCCTTTTGCATATATGGTGTCAATCTGTTCAGTAGTTCCTGAGAAAATTGCAGTTAAAAGTACATAAATATCTATATGCGCGCACCGAGCGCGCATGGTGCCGTGCGCGAGCGTAATTCTGAATGGTGGTTAGATGTCAGTCAACATTCAAATTGGTCGAAATCAGGAAGTGTCGGACGCCATTTTGTGTGTGGCAGTGAAAAAGAAAGGTGGAGAACGTGAAAAGGGGGCAGGGTAGAGAGTTCTTGACCCCCTTGCCTTTGTCAGGGGGTCCCTGAAGGACCCCGAAGGGTGAAAAAAACATTTTATTTTTTTTCAAAAAATCGCGGGGTGCGCGCACCGTGCACGCACAGTGCGCGCACGGTGAAAAACCCTTAACAAAAAAAAAACATTTTAAACTGTTTATACGTTTATAGAAAATATTAACTATGCTGTTCAACTTTATCCAAATAAAAAAAAAAAAGCTGAGCCATTCCATATTACAGGATACAGTCAATCTATAACTCTATACAGAGGTAGTTTATTGTAAAATAAATATATAAAAAATATAATAATACATACATAAATTAGAATTTAAAAAACCTTACAAATTCAGTAAAAAAACCATAGGTTTCACACACGTTATAGTTAGAAATTAGCATCTAAAAAACCTTGCAAATTTACTTAAAAAACCATAGGTTTCACACATGTTATAGTTAGGAATTAGCATTTAAAAAACCTTGCAAATTCACTGAAAAAACCATAGGTTTCACACATGTTATAGTTAGCTGGACATTTCACTCGTAAAAAACCATTGAAATTCCCCCGTTATAGTTAGTTCAGGTAACTATAACTCGCGCGAACGCAATCCACTGCTGATGACGTCACATATTACACGATGGGTGTGCGTGCCGTGCGCGTACGGTGCGCGCACTCCGCGATTTTTTGAAAAAAAAAATATTGTTTTTTTTACCCTTGGGGGTCCTTCAGTGACCCCCTGACAAAGGCTAGGGGGTCAGGAACTGTCCATCCTGCCCCCTTTTCACGTTTTACACCTTTGTTTTTCACTGCCTCAGACTGCGAGAGACAAAATGGCGGCCGACACTTCCTGATTTCGACCGATTCGAATGTTTACTGACATCTAACAACCAATCAGAATTGTGCTCGCGCACGGCAGCGTGCACGTACGGTATGCTTACCGTACGCGCACGGTGCGCGCCTATAGATATGTATGTACTTTTAACTGCAATTTTCTCAGGAACTAATGAACAGATTTACACCAGACCTGCAAAAGGCACATCCCTGACCTGAGGACTACCTCTCTGCCAAATTTCAAGTAATTCTGTTCAGCCATTTGGGCTGTACCTTGGACTAAAGGTCCCTATGGAAAATTGCATGGGAAAAACGCGTTTTGGGACCCCCCTTTTTTCTCATCCCCCGCTTGATGAATCCCCCCGAGACTTTCAGGGGAGGAGCAGAGCGGAGCGGAGCGCCCCACCTATTTTGAAAATTTCGCGAGGATTCATCAATCGGCGCAAAAGTTATTCCAAATAGAATGTTGCGGATTACCTATGGATACACGGTCCTAACTATAACTATCTACTGGCGACCGCCAGTAGATAATATGTTCTCCTCCAAAGGTTGCTGGTGTGCTTCCCACCACCAGTGGTGGTCGAAAAATCAACGCACCCGATATATATATATATATATATACATATATATATATATATATATAAATATATATATATATACATATATATATTACCTACTGGCGGTCGCCAGTAGGTAGTTATAGTTAGGACCTATTTTACATAGGAAATCCGCAACATTCTGTTCCCAATAAGTCTGGCGCCGGTTGACGAATCTTCGCGAAATTTTCCAAACTTTTGGCCAGCTCCGGTCCGCTCCTATCCTGAAAGTTTCGTGGTGATTTATCAAGCGGGGGCTGAGAAAAAAGGGGGTCCCAAAACACGTTTTCCCCATGCAATTTCCCATAGGACCTGTTGACACAGCTACAGCCCGAACTGCTGAACGGAATTACAGCAAATTGGGCAGAAAGGTAGACCTTGGTTCAGAGTCATGCCTTTTGCTTAAATGGTGTAAATCCGTTCAGTAGTTCCTGAGAAAATCAAAAGTAAAATCACATATATATCTGGGCGGAGCCTAACCACACATCTCATCGTGAGATCTGATTGGCTGTCAGCACTTCAACCAAGAAGTGTTGGCAGCCATCTTGGGCCCAATATACATGATATCACCTCATTAAAAAGCATTGCAGTTAATAGAAGGTTTTAAGACTTTAGTTACATTATAAATCATTTGTTGATGGTACCATACTCATTTTAGGAATTGTGGTATGTTCTAAGGTGATTTTACCATGTGAAAAACCTTCTGCTGGGATATCATGAATCATGTTTGAGAGAAAACTATTTTCACATGCTTTTCCCACAGAGGTTTGGAAGGTGATCTATAAGCTAAACTGAGAGCATATTTTCTGTAAATTCACATTATCTTTCTCAGTCATGTGAGAATGAAGTCTGACATTCTCAGTAAAACATGTACATCCAACAAGGGCAGAGACTGTCAGTCGATTCCTTTGTGTTCTACTGCAGCTTCCCAGAGTGTTCCAAAGAACAACTGGAGCGCTAACACTCCTACTTATGATAAACGTATGGCACACCTGAAGCCATCTTGATTGGAATAAAGTGGTAACTATTAAAACATTTAATTTAAAAAGGAACAAAATGAGGGGGTTCATTTTGCCATAGAATGTATGATTAGTGCTGCAGAAAGAAAAATTAGGGCACATTTTGAGTGTTTTCTCAAATCCTCTTCTATTTCATTAAAGAATTCTGACATGCAGACAGAAACATGCACTTTCAATACCAGCAGCAGACTTCCCTGGTGAGCAGTAGCTTTACTACAGTGATCTAATGAGCAACTAGAGTGCTAACATTCTGAATTTATGGCAAATGTGTGACACATCTGAATGCCTTCTTCATTGAATCAAAGTAAAAAACTGACAGTATGCCTACTGAGGAGACTGTAGTAAATGAGGAAATTAGGAAACTTCACAACAAGTCTCCCAAGATAGCCACCAGAGACAAAAGAGCCCAAATGTAGCACAAATATCACCGAGATGTAGCCCAAGTATAGCCCAATGACAGAAATCCCAGAGTGTTTTAAAGAACAACTAGAGCACTAACAGTCTTACTTGTGACAAAAGTATGGCACACCTAAATCCATCTTGATTGGAATAAAGTGGTAACACTTAAAACATTTAATTTACAAAGGAACAAAATGAGGGGGTTCATTTTGCCATAGAAATTATGATTAGTGCTGCAGAAAGAAAGATTAGGGCGCATTTTGACTTCTCAAATCCTCTTCTATTTCATTAAAAAGTTCTGACATGCAGACTGACACATGCACTTTGAATACCAGCAGTAGACTTCCCTGGTGAGCAGTAGCTTTACTACAGTGATCTAATGAGGAACTAGAGTGCTACCATTCAGAATTTATGGCAAATGTGTCACATCTGAATGCCTTCTTGATGGAACCAAAGTAAACAAGCATTGAAAATGCAATAGGTCTCGCCCTCGTTTAAGTTAAAGCAATTCTGTTTGTAATTAGGTGGCTTTTTAGCTTTGCTTTTATTAGTGTTTTTCAAAATTTCATATACATAACATGCATTTATGTATATGTATGCACACATTTATATTTGTATTTATATAGATATGCAGATTATATATATGTTTATATATGTATGTATATATACACATACATATATATAAATGCATATGCACATATGTGCATATGTGTGCGTGTAGAGAGAGGTAGAGAGAGGGAGAGAGGTAGAGGTGTAGAGGTAGAGACGTAGAGGTAGAGAGGTAGAGGTAGAGAGGTAAAGAGTAGTAGAGAGAGAGGTAGAGAGAGGTAGAGAGGTAGAGAGTAGAGGATGAGTAATAGAGAGTAAAGAGTAGAGAGAGAGTAGTAGAGAGTAGTAGAGAGAGTAGCAGAGAGTGAGTAGGAGAGAGTAGTAGAGTGAGTAGTAGAGAGTGAGTAGTAGAGAGTAGTAGAGAGTGAGAAGTAGAGAGTAGTAGAGAGTAGTAAAGAGTGAGTAGTAGAGTGAGTAGTAGAGAGTAGTAGAAAGTGAGTAGTAGAGAGTAGTAGAGAGTGAGTATTAGAGAGTGAGAAGTAGAGAGTAGTAGAGAGTGAGTAGTGGAGACTGAGTAGCAGACAAAGAGTAGTAGAGAATGAGTAGTAGAGAATGAGTAGTAGAGTGAGTATTAGAGAGTAGTAGAGAGAGAGTAGTAGAGAGTGAGTAGTAGAGAGTGAGTAGTTGAGAGTAGTAGAGAGTAGTAGAGAGAGAGTAGTAGAGAGTGAGTAGTAGAGAGTAGTAGAGAGAGAGTAGTAGAGAGTGAGTAGTAGAGAGTAGTAGAGAGTGAGTAGTAGAGAGCAGTACAGAGTGAGTAGTAGAGAGTGATTAGTAGAGAGTAGTGGAGTAGTAGAGAGTGAGTAGTAGAGAGTGTGTAGTAGAGTGAGTAGTAGGGAGTAGTAGAGAGTGAGTAGTAGAGTGAGTAGTAGAGTGAGTAGTAGAGAGTGTGTAGTAGAGAGAGAGTAGTAGAGAGTAGTATAGTGTGAGTAGTAGAGAGTGAGTAGTAGAGAGAGAAATAGAGAGTAGTAGAGAGTGAGTAGTAGAGAGTAGTAGAGAGTGAGTAGCAGAGAGAGTAGTAGAGTAGTAGAGAGTGAGTAGTAGAGTTAGTAGTAGAGAGTAGTAGAGAGTGAGTAGTAGAGAGTGAGTAGTGGAGAGTGAGTAGTAGAGAAGTAGAGAGTGAGTAGTAGAGAGTGAGTAATAGAGAGAGAGTAGTAGAGAGTAGTAGAGTGAGTAGTAGAGAGTGAGTAGTAGAGAGAGAGTAGTAGAGAGTGAGTAGTAGAGTAGTAGAGAGTGAGTGGTAGAGAGTAATAGAGAGTAGTAGAGTGAGTAGTAGAGAGTAGTAGAGAGTGAGTAGTTGAGAGTGAGTAGTAGAGAGGGAGTAGTAGAGAGTAGTAGAGTAGTAGAGAGTGAGTAGTAGAGAGTGAGTAGTAGAGAGTAGTAGAGAGCGAGTAGTAGAGAGTGAGTAGTAGAGAGTAGTAGAGAGTGAGTAGCAGAGAGAGTAGTAGAGTAGTAGAGAGTGAGTAGTAGAGTGAGTAGTAGAGAGTAGTAGAGAGCGAGTAGTAGAGAGTGAGTAGTGGAGAGTGAGTAGTAGAGTAGTAGAGAGTGAGTAGTAGAGAGTGAGTAATAGAGAGAGAGTAGTAGAGAGTAGTAGAGTGAGTATTAGAGAGTGAGTAGTAGAGAGCGAGTAGTAGAGAGTGAGTAGTAGAGTAGTAGAGAGTAAGTGGTAGAGAATAGTAGAGAGTAGTAGAGTGAGTAGTAGATTAGTAGAGAGTGAGTAGTTGAGAGTGAGTAGTAGAGAGTAGTAGAGAGTAGTAGAGAGTAGTAGAGAGTGAGTAGTACAGAGTGAGTAGTAGAGAGTAGCAGAGAGTGAGTAGTAGAGAGTGAGTAGTAGAGAGAGAGTAGTAGAGAGTGAGTAGTAGAGAGTAGTAGAGAGTGGGTAGTAGAGAGTAGTAGAGTAGTAGAGAGTGAGTAGTGGAGAGTAGTAGAGAGTGAGTAGTAGAGTGAGTAGTAGGGAGTAGTAGAGAGTGAGTAGTAGAGTGAGTAGTAGAGTGAGTAGTATAGAGAAAGTAGTAGAGAGTGTGTAGTAGAGAGAGAGTAGTAGAGAGTAGTAGAGAGAGTAGTAGAGAGTGAGTAGTAGAGAGAGTAGTAGAGAGTGGTAGAGTAGTAGAGAGTGAGTAGTGGAGAGTGAGTAATAGAGAGTAGTAGAGTAGTAGAGAGTGAGTAGTAGAGTTAGTAGTAGAGAGTAGTAGAGAGCGAGTAGTAGAGAGTGAGTAGTGGAGAGTGAGTAGTAGAGAGTGAGTAGTAGAGAGTGATTAGTAGAGAGAGAGTAGTAGAGAGTAGTAGAGTGAGTAGTAGAGAGTGAGTAGTAGAGAGCGAGTAGTAGAGAGTAGTCGAGAGTGAGTAGTAGAGTAGTAGAGAGTGAGTGGTGGAGAGTAGAAGAGAGCAGTGGAGTGAGTAGTAGAGAGTAGTAGAGAGTGAGCAGTAGAGAGAGTAGCAGAGAGTGAGTTGTTGAGAGTGAGTAGTAGAGAGTGAGTAGTAGAGAGTAGTAGAGAGTAGTAGAGTAGTAGAGAGTGAGTAGTAGAGAGTGAGAAGTAGAGAGTAGTAGAGTGAGTAGTAGAGAGGGAGTAGTGGAGAGTGAGTAGTAGAGTAGTAGAGAGTGAGTAGTAGAGTGTGAGTAGTAGAGAGAGAGTAGTAGAGAGTAGTAGAGAGTGAGTAGTAGAGTAGAGTAGTAGAGAGTGAGTGGTAGAGAGTAGTAGAGAGCAGTAGAGTGAGTAGTAGAGAGTAGTAGAGAGTGAGTAGTAGAGAGTGAGTAGTAGAGAGTAGTAGTAGAGAGTAGTAGAGAGAGTAGTAGAGAGTGAGTAGTAGAAAGTAGTAGTGAGTGAGTAGTAGAGAGTGAGTAGTTTAATTTAAAAGGAACACAATGAGGAGGTTCATTTTGCCATAGGAATTATGGTTAGTGCGGAAAAAAGAAAATTAGGGCACATTTTGAGTGACTTCTCAAATTCTCTTCTATTTCATTAAAACATTCTGACATGCAGACTGAAACATGCACTTTCAATACCAGCAGCAGACTTCCCTGGTGAGCAGTAGCTTTACTACAGTGATCTAATAAGCAACTAGAGTGCTAACATTACGAATTTATAGCAAATGTGTGACACATCTGAATGCCTACTTGATGGAATGAAAGTAAAAAACCTGAAAGTATTTCCTACTGAGGAGACTGTTGTAAATGAGGAAATTAGGAAACTTCAAAACAAATAAGTCTCCCAAGATGGCCACCAAAGACAAAAGAGCCCAAATGTAGCACAAATATCACCGAGATGTAGCCCAAGTATAGCCCAATGACAAAATGTCCCAGAGAAATTTTAAAGAACAACTAGAGCGCTAACAGTCTTACTTATGACAAAAATATGGCACACCTGATTCCATCTTGATTGGAATAAAGTGGTAACACTTAAAACATTTAATTTGCAAAGGAACAAAATGAGGGGGTTCATTTTGCCATAGAAATTATGAATAGTGCTGCAGAAAGAAAGATTAGGGCACATTTTGACTTCTCAAATCCTCTTCTATTTCATAAAAATATTCTGACATGCAGACTGAAACATGCACTTTGAATACCAGCAGCAGACTTCCCTGGTGAGCAGTAGCTTCACTACAGTGATCTAATGAGCAACTAGAGTGCTACCATTCATAATTTATGGAAAATGTGTGACACATCTGAATGCCTTCTTTATGGAATCAAAGTAAACAAGCATTGAAAATGCAATAGGTCTCACCCTCGTTTGAGTAAAAGCAATTCTGTTTGTAATTAAGTGGCTTTTTAGCTTTGCTTGTATTAGAGTTTTTCAAACTTTCATGTACATACCATGCATATGTATGAATATATGTATATGTATATGTTTGCATGCATTTATATTTATATAGATATGCAGATAATATTTATATGTTTATATATGTATATATATATACACATACATATATATAAATGCAGATGCATATATATGCATATATATGTGCATATGTGTGCATGTACAGAGAGGTAGAGAGGTGGAGGTGTATAGGTAGAGGTGTAGAGGTAGAGAGGTAGGGGTAGAGAGGTAGAGAGTAGTAGAGAGAGAGGTAGAGAGGTAGAGAGTAGAGAGCGAGTAATAGAGAGTAGAGAGTGATTAGTAGAGAGTAGTAGAGAAAGTATCAGAGAGTGAGTAGTAGAGAGTAGTAGAGTGAGTAGTAGAGAGTGAGTAGTAGAGAGTGAGTACTAGAGAGTAGTAGAGAGTGAGTAGTAGAGTGAGTAGTAGAGAGTAGTAGAGAGTAGTAGAGAGTGAGTAGTAGAGAGTGAGTAGTAGAGAGTGAGTAGCAGAGAGAGAGTATTAGAGAGTAGTGGAGAGTGAGTAGCAGAGTGAGTAGTTAAGAGTAGTAGAGAGAGAGTAGTAGAGAGTGAGTAGTAGAGAGTAGTAGAGAGTGAGTAGTAGAGAGTAGTAGAGAGAGAGTAGTAGAGAGTAGTAGAGAGTGAGTAGTAGAGAGTGAGCAGTAGAGAGAGAGAGTAGTAGAGAACAGTAGAGTAGTAGAGAGTGAGTAGTAGACAGTGAGTAGTAGAGAGTGAGTAGTAGAGAGTAGTGGAGTAGTAGAGAGTGAGTAGTAGAGAGTAGTAGAGAGTGAGTAGTAGAGTGAGTACTAGAGAGTAGTAGAGAGCGAGTAGCAGAGAGCAAGTAGTAGAGAGTGTGTAGTAGAGAGTGAGTAGTAGAGAGTAGTAGAGAGTGAGTAGTAGAGAGAGAGTAGTAGAGTAGTAGAGAGTGAGTAGTAGAGAGTAATTGAGAGCGAGTAGTAGAGAATGAGTAGTGGAGAGTGAGCAGTAGAGAGTAGTAGAGAGTGAGTAGTAGAGAGTGAGTAGTACAGAGTGAGTAGTAGAGAGTAGTAGAGAGTAGTAGAGTGAGTAGTAGAGAGTGAGTAGTAGAGAGAGAGTAATAGAGAGTGAGTAGTAGAGTAGTAGAGAGTGAGTGGTAGAGAGTAGGAGAGAGTAGTAGAGTGAGTAGTAGAGAATAGTAGAGAGTGAGTAGTAGAGTGAGCAGTAGAGAGTAGTAGAGTAGTAGAGAGTGAGTAGTAGAGAGTGAGTAGCAGAGAGAGTAGTAGAGAGTAGTAGAGAGTGAGTAGTAGAGAGTAGTAGAGAGCGAGTAGTAGAGAGTGAGTAGTGGAGAGTGAGTAGTAGAGAGCGAGTAGTAGAGAATGAGTAGTAGAGAGTGAATAGTAGATAGTGAGTAGTAGAGAGTGAGTAGTAGAGAGTAGTAGAGTGAGTAGTAGAGAGTGAGTAGTAGAGAGTAGTAGAGAGAGAGTAGTAGAGAGTGAGTAGTAGAGAGAGAGTAGTAGAGTAGTAGAGAGTGAATGGTAGAGATCAGCAGAGAGTAGTAGAGTGAGTAGTAGAGAGTAGTAGAGAGTGAGTAGTAGAGAGTGAATAGTAGAGAGTAGTAGCAGAGAGTAGTAAACAGAGAGAGTAGTAGAGAGTGTAGTAGAGAGTGAGTAGTAGAGAGTAGTAGCGAGTGAGTAGTAGAAAGTAGTAGAGAGTGAGTAGTAGAGTAGTAGAGAGTGAGTGGTAGAGAGTAGTAGAAAGAAGTAGAGTGAGTAGTAGAGAGTGAGTAGTAGAGTGAATAGTAGAGAGTAGTAGAGAGTGAGTAGTAGAGAGAGTAGTAATAGACAGTGAGTAGTAGAGAGTAGTAGAGCGTGAGTAGTAGAGAGTGAGTAGTAGAGAGTGAGTAGTAGAGAGTAGTAGCGAGTGAGTAGTAGAGAGTGAGTAGTAGAGTTGTAGAGAGTGAGTAGTTGAGAGTGAGTAGTAGAGAGTGAGTAGTAGAGAGTAGTAGAGTAGTAGAGAGTGAGTAGTAGAGAGTAGTAGAGAGTGAGTAGTAGAGAGCGAGTAGTAGAGAGAGAGTAGTAGAGAGTAGCAGAGAGTCAGTAGTAGAGTAGTAGAGAGTAGTCAGTCAGTGTCAGTCAGTGTCAGTCAGTCAGTGTCAGTCAGTCAGTCAGTGTCAGTCAATCAGTGTCAGTCAGTGTCAGTCAATCAGTGTCAGTCAGTCAGTGTCAGTCAATCAGTGTCAGTCAGTGTCAATCAGTGTCAGTCAGTGTCAGTCAGTCAGTCTGTCAGTCAGTCAGTGTCAGTCAATCAGTGTCAGTCAATCTGTGTCAGTCAGTGTCAGTCAGTCAGTGTCAGCTAGAGCAGCTCTGCTGACCTGGTTCTCTGGCTCTAAAGCAGCTCTGCTGACTTGGTTCTCTCTCTCTAAAGCAGCTCTGCTGACCTGGTTTCTCTGGCTCTACAGCAGGTCTGCTGACCTGGTTCTCTGGCTCTAGAGCCGCTCTGCTGACCTAGTTCTTATGCTACAGAGCAGCTCTGCTGATCTAGTTCTCTGGCTCTACAACAGCTCTGCTGACCTGGTTCTCTGGCTCTAAAGCAGCTCCGCTGACCCAGTTCTTTGGCTCTGAAGCAGTTCTGCTGACCTGGTTCTCTGGCTCTAAAGCAGCTCTGCTGACCTTGTTCTCTCCCTCTAAAGCAGCTCTACTGACCTGGTTTCTCTAGCTCTGCAGCAGCTCTGCAGACCTGGTTCTCTGGCTCTAGAGCAGCTCTGTTGACCTGGTTCTTAGGCTCTAGAGCAGCTCTACTGACCTGGTTCTCTGGCTCTAAAGCAGCTCTGCTGACCTGGTTCTATGGCTCTAAAGCAGCTCTGCTGATTTGGTTCTCTGGCTCTAGATTAGCTCTGCTGACCTGGTTCTCTGGCTCTAAAGCAGCTCTGCTGACCTGGTTCTCTCCCTCTAAAGCATCTCTGCTGACCTGGTTTCTCTGGCACTACAGCAGCTCTGCTGACCTGGTTCTCTGGCTTTAGAGCAGCTCTGCTGACCTAGTTCTTAGGCTCTAGAGCAGCTTTGCTGACCTGGTTCTCTGGCTCTACAGCAGCTCTGCTGACCTGGTTTTCTGCACTCACGATGCACGCACTCGACTTCGTGAAAATATTTTTTTAAATAATATAAGTTTATTAGAAGTACAAATATATTATTTTGATGAATATCTTACATAATCTCTTGCCTTAATATGTATATTAAAGACACATACATATCATTTTGTAACATACATTTTTTTTGCGGGAGTCGCGCACCCAGCACGAGCCAGCACGTATATGATGTCACAAGGGACCCGCAACTGCGCAAACATCTCGTACCGTAATGCGCATGTGTCGCGAATGCGCGGGAGCAGGAGTCGCAGACTGGTCGCATAACAATCACGCATATCACGTGATATTAAATGTATATGATGTAACTGAAAAACACGCAGCCGTCGCACACCATACGCGGATCCTTCATATCTTTTCTAAAATGGCGGCTAGAATGCGCGCACCCACCGTGATGTGTACACTTTTAGTGCGCGACTCCAAAAAAAAATTGAATTTTTTTTAAAAAGAAAATAATATAAATATATTGAAACCATTGACACACCAATACCAGTTACTACATACCCACTCACTGATTCCTAAGTCTAAACACACAACTACCCATTCAACAACAGAATCATCTATACATGCAGTCATTAATTAATAGAACACTATCAAATGCACTTATACACATATATAGACATTGACACATCAGTAGTCATCTTAGGCGGTTATGCAGTCATCCTACTCATGGAAAAAATATATCGCACTTAAATTTACTCACTTACACAATTATCCAACAACACCTCATTTATTCAAACACATAGTAACTCATCGTTAAAAGCACCATTACAATTATACACTCATTCATATAGTTACTCTCACAATCACTGACTCTTACACATACTTATTTATACACACCAACTCTCACATACAATGCCTTTTATTTTTTTACTTTGTTGAAGATGTACAACTAAAACATATATTCGCTCACCAACACACAAATAAATACACTCAGTCACCCAAACAACTGTTTCCACAAGCACTCTTAAACCCATACACCTAGTCAATCAACCATTCACACATCTATGCATAGAGTTACACACACCCCATCCAACCACACACAAACTCAGTGTCCCATACAAATACTCACCCAACTAATCAATAACTAATATACACACTCATGTAGTTAGTGACCAACTGATGCAGCATGTTATACAACAGAGACAGTGCTGCACACATTCACATAGTTTAGTTACTAATCCATGTATTAAGTGAGACACTTTTAATTACTTGCTTAAAAAGACAGTCAGACAGCTACTAAATCCTCCATCCATACAGTTATATATCCACTCAATCTTCAATACAGATTGGTATATATATAATACATATTTAAATTTCAAACTAAACCACATTCAGTGGATGATGTCATGAGTGATGTCATCAGTGATGTAATTTGAGATGTCATCAGTGATGTCGTCAGTGATGTCACTGACCATGTCATGAACGATGCAATATGTGACATCATCAGCAGTACATTGCGGGCACGTGAGTTATAGTTAGCAGAACTAACTATAACGGAGTAATTTCTATGGTTTTGTATGAGTGAAATGGGCAGCTAACTATAACTCCCCTGAAACCTATGTTTTTTTCCGTGAATATATATATATATATATATATATATATATATATATATATATATATATATATATATATATTCTCCTCCAGATGTTGCTAGTGCTGGTGTTCCCAACCGTCACTGGAGCTCGAAAAATCAAGCACCCGTTATTGCTCGTTACTATATCTGTGGCCCCATATACAAGTAATCAGTCTATCAACTTTATTAGGTCATAAAAGCACACAGATGCATATTAAATCAGATAAAATAAATAAAATATGTACAATCAATATCAAGCTATCTCTAAAACCTATTTGGGCATCAAACAACAGATCATGAAAAGAGGTATCCTATAGGAGATACAATTTAGCTGTCTTAGTATTCATTTCTTATCTCTAAAAATGTTTTATATTAAAAAAATATAATTTAAAACTGCAAAAACTTCAGACAAGAGATCTAAAAACACCATAAGTCAATTTGCCTCAATAGCTCTTCCTTTTCGCTAAAGAGTATTTTATATAATTAATTACCACATGACTAATTACCACATGACAAACTTGCAGACTATCCAGTTGAAAAAATAAAAATAATGATGTTTCTAATGTCTAATATTAGCATCATGGAAGAGTGGGACTACAAAAAGTTTCCAATGAGAGAGATAAAAGGTACAAAATACCATGAAATGAATAGTGCTTAGCCTAGAAGAATCATCACAAGGGCATGGTGGAAGATTTGGAAATCATGGATCCTGATGAGGGAAAGCTAACAGAAAGTGGACCAAATTAAAAGACAACCTGGTAAGAAAGAATCTTGACCAGGCCTCTGATATATGTGTTAAATTTGCCTCTGGTGCTAATGTGCCATTTAGAGGCCGATATTGGGCACCAGGTTGAAATTTTTGCCAGGCCTCAAGTCATGCCTTCCGGCGCACATTATAAAAACACCCTTTTGCCGTAGCAAGTGATAGTATGGACATACTATCTGGCAGTGTATAAAAAATTTGAATTTCCAAGTCACCTCAAAATATTTGGATGTACATCAGCAATGGAATATCGAGGGCACAATTCAAGGCTAGGCAGTCAGAGATAATTTGCCTGGTGAGTTCGGCTTCCATAAAGGCAAATGTCTAAGTTTAATTACATCTTCCACGAAATCAAAGCCAACTTCAGCATGGCATGATAAAGTGGATGCGGATTTGGATAGAGCCAAGAGGCTCTGTAGAAATCTTTTTTCCACCTTTTGAACCTGTTCTAAATTGGTATACCCCAAATTCCAGCACCATCAGTCCTGTTTAAGATGCATGATGCTTCTATAAATATACAGGATCTCCTTTACTGGCTCATTACCTAGTCTTGTTGCAAAACGGAAGCCTGAGTGAATAGTTTTCTGAGGTGGAAGGGACCTGACATTTTATAGGAACTACCATTTATTTGTTGCATCTGGAGGGATGCCAATATAGGTATATCGCTAGACTTTGGTCACTTCCACCCCGCTACACTAAACATTTTGGGGCAGATTTACAAGCCCCTTGCACCACTCTTGCGTCACTTTTAACATGGGAAAAGTGACGCAAAAGTTGCACACAGGTGGGCAGATTTACGAGCCCCTTGCGCCACTTTTGCGTCACTTTTCCCATGTTAAAAGTGACGCAAAAGTGGCGCAAGGGGCTCATAAATCTGCCCCAGGGTTTGTAAATTTGCCCCTTTGGACTTAGCATTCTTGCGCCAAATTTCATAACGCAAGATTTAGTCAAATAAATGTTAAGCCCTAGACTGTCTATAAAAATATGGAATCAATAAAAATGTGCAGCCCATTTGCAGGTCTGAACAATACAACCACATCGTCTGCATGTAGCAGGACCTGGTCAGAACGGGAACTCACTTTGGGAGAATCCGATCCGAATGTACTCAGGAAGCTTTCCAGGCCATTAATATCAAGCAAAACTAGGATATTGGCTATAACTGAGCCTTGATGAACCCCCAGAGCTGAGTTTATTCATGGTGTGAGTTGCCCATCATTCCCAAAGTGAACCTTTGCAAGTTGTGTGCCAATGTAATCAGCGAACCAGAACAATGAGGGCCTTTTCAATACCCAAACGCTCCATAATGTCCCAGAGTTTAGTTCCCTGAACACTATCAAAGGCACAAGAGAGAGGTCCATGAAAGCCAGGTGCATGGACCCTCTCTTTGATGTATTTTTCAGTGATCAGATGTAAATTCAGTCACTGTTCATTCGTACCCAGACCAGGTCAGAAACCGAATCGCAATTCAGATATGATATTATTACTGGCCGCCCATTCTTCCAACGTGACTAAAGTCACCCTGACCACAATCTTGACTGTACTGACTAAAAACGAATTTGGTTGATCACAACTGGGTTTAGGATTTATACCTTTTCCTAAATATTGGGACAATTATACCCTCTTGCCACATAGTGACCAGTGGACCTGCAACTGCTGTTCTCAACACATAGGAGACTCTAGGGCTCAAAGCAAAAGATGTCCTTTAAATAAGTCTATCGGGATGCCATCTGGGCTGGGTGTTTTGCCTGATGTGCTACCATTGATTTCTGAGGCCACATCCTTAATGTCAGTGGTCTCACTGAAACAAATGATGGCTTCCTGGGCACAGGTGACCTCATCACTACCCATTTGACAGGATTCCAGGTTTGTTCGATCATTATTCGTGGTAAAAATGCTCTACCCAAGTATGAGAAGAAATGGACTTAATCTCCGATTTTTCATAGTCTGAAAAAAACTGTGAGTTTACAACTTTCCAAAATAACTTGCTATAATTTAACTGCCCTGCTGTATGCAATTCTTCCCACGCTTTTGCTCTAATTTCCGCCTTTCTTGTTTCGGACATGTCCTTATTTGCAAGACCAGCCAGAACATGGTCTATGGGATCACTGCCTACTCTTCAAAAATATTTTTTTAAACATTCATTAAGGGGAAGGGGTCCTTTGGGGACAACATCCTTTTTGCTAATGCCTTACCTCTACCTTTCAGTAATCGGTAAAACATGTATGTTTCGCAACCTGAATTTGATCTCAGCATATTAATATATACCACTGCAAATTGGTACTTAGAAGGGACTCTCTCATTACGCCCCTTCCAAATATTGATTCAGACTTTAGCTGCAACCTCAAGTTGTAATTTGGTAATGTGTTTGTGACTGAAAGAAGGCTTCAAATATCTAACCCCAAGTCTCTTCTATTATGTCCCTTCTCAACGTCTTAAGTGACTTTCAATAGTCACATTTTAGTGTTTGAACTAGTTCACCACTTGCTATCTGAGATTCACATGTCCTATATTTTCTCAGTTGTTCTCTCTATTGTCTTTTCAAGATATATGACTTCATCCAAAATGAGTTACTCTGATTAAACCTAATCCTTTGTTGTTAGTATGATGATTTTTAAAAAGATCCAAAAATAACGCGAAGTGTTTTGAGCAAAGATATATGACATCCATACCAGTTCCCGCTATTAGAGGTAAATGCGTTCTCTATAAAAGAAGCAGTTTTCAATAACTTATTCAATCCTGTTATTGTTTTAAAGGTCAATACAAAGGAGCACATGTACGACCATTTTTAGTGGTTGCAAACGGAATTTTGGCCCGTTTGCGACAGCTAAAGCTGTTTTTGTCTTGTACCAACCCTATTTTGTGAGTAAGTAACCTATTACCGACTCACAAAATAGGATTTGTGAGTCGCTATTGGGAAGGGGCATACCACGGATGTCCCTACCTAATAGTGAGTTGCAGGGGGATGTACGATTGTTTTATGACCAGAATGAAGGCGCAAAACAATCACTGTTTATCACCTACTTCAAGTAGTGATAAGTCAGTCGCAAACAGGAAGGTGTCTCCAGGGGATCCCTTCCCCTTTGTGAATAGTAGCAAAAAGGTTTTTGAATAGCAGGCAGTGGTTGGTTACACGAAACACTGCCTACCCTTAAAAAATGAAGAAGAAACATTTCATTTTACTTTTTGTAACGTTTTCCATTTTTCTTTAAGGCAAATGGTCCTGCATTAAAAAAATGCTTTATTTAAAGCCAAACACAAACATGGTGATCTGCTGTCCCCAGATGGCCACCATCCCTGTGTTAATGTCCTTTTGCAATGGGTCGCAAATTTCGACCTGCCTCATAAATATTGATGAGGTACATCATTTGCGACCCCAGTGGGAAGTGCTAATGTGTTTGAGACACAGTAGTACATTTCATTTTGCGAGTCGATAAAAATCGCAATTTGTGAGTCGCAAAATAAAATGTTTGCACATCAGGCCCTAAAAGTTTCTCGTTTTTTAACTCGAGTCATCTATTTTATATTTTACTTTCACATATGAGCAATGGGATAGTTTTGAGGCGATGGTTTGAGGGTTATGATCAATCTCTATTTGTGGTATGATGTTCTAATCTAGTTAGTGATGGAAAAATGTTGTATGTACAAAAGTGCTATCAACAACTGAACTACAGCCGTGCCGTAAATGACTAAAGGAGTCCCACTGGTCCATTCGTGATCTACCATGTAATGCTATTAATCATTATTATTTATGGATTCAAAATATAATTTGTCAAATGTAGGCTTCATTGAAGAGGGAAACTTTTGAATAGGTATTTTTATAAGGGTACTATTCTGAATTCTGTTTTACTTACTTAGAAATGGGTAGGGGGTCAGGTTACAGCTGTCATGTCTCTGCTATATATCAGAGCAAGCTAATCAAAGGAGAATGTTTGATTCCTTCACTTGGCCCACACTGGACCAGTCTTAAAATCCCTAATGGATCCCCTTTAGCCTTCTGACCTATTTAATAATTATGCAAGAATGTACTAATATGGATGAAAAAATTATAGGGTACACCATAAATCATATGAAAATAATACCTGGGATTTCTGCTTGTGGTCACTCCTTTAAACATGGTAAAATGTAAGTCTGTGGGAAAGTAGTACTGCATATACCAGGACTTGTAAAGTAAATGCTACTAGCGGGCCTGCAGAACCTATTGCACCACCCACTTAAGTAGCCCAGGTCTGCAGACTGCCAATTAATCCTGGCGAAAGAAACCTTCTGTGGAGCCAAACCTTCCTTGTAATATATATATACACATACATATATATATATATATATATATATATATATATATATATATATATATATATATATATATATATATATATATATATATATATATATATATATATATATATATATTCACTTAAAAAACCATAGGTTTCACACATGTTATAGTTAGCTGGGCATTTCCTTCGAAAAAAAACAATGACATTCCCCCGTTATAGTTAGTGCAGGCAACTATAACTCACGCGACCGCAATCCGCTGCTGATGACATCAGATATTACATCACTGTATTTAGGCACTTATTTACCCATGTCTTCTTCCATTAATTTTTAGCTATACATATATTACAATTTTTTTTTTGCAGAAAGACACATATGTCATCAGTGATGTAATATCTGACGTCATCAGCAGCGGATTGCGGTCGCGTGAGTTATAGTTGCCTGCACTAACTATAACGGGGGAATTTCATTGTTTTTTTTCGAAGGAAATGCCCAGCTAACTATAACGTGTGAAACCTATGGTTTTTTAAGTGAATTTGCAAGGTTTTTTAAATGCTAATTCCTAACTATAACGTGTGTGAAACCTATGGTTTTTTCAGTGAATTTGTACGTTTTTTTAAATGCTAAGTTATGTATTTATTAATATATTTTTTTAAACAAAACTTTTTCATGGCGCGCGCACGGTGCGCGCGCGGTGGCCACGCGGTGCGCTTCGCGAACCGCGTGCCCACTTTACGCAGTTCAGGCCATGCACGGGCCATGCACGCACGGTGCGCTTCGCGCACCGTGCGCGCACAGTGGGCATGCGGTGCGCTTCGCGCACCGCGCGCCCACTTTACGCAGTTCAGGCCGTGTGTGCGCGGTGGGCACGCGGTGTGCTTCGCGCACCGCGCACTCACTTTACGCAGTTCGTGCCATGCTTTTTTTTTCCACAAAATCGCGGAGTGCGCGCACACTGCGCGAACTTCGCAGATTTTTTTCCTTTTGGATGGTGCGCGCTGGGTGTTGCGCACTCGGCGATTTTTTGAAAAAAAAATAATTTTTTTTTTTGCCCTTGGGGGTCCTTCTGGGACCCCCTGACCATGGCTAGTGGGTCGGGAAGTGTACACGCTGCCCCCTTTTCACGTTCTCCACATTAGTTTTTCACCCCCTCAGAGTGCGAGAGACAAAATGGCGGCCGACACTTCCTGGTTTCGACCAATTCGAATGTTTAATAAGATCTACCAACCAATCAGAATTGCGCTCGCGCACGGCAAGGTGCGCGCACCCAGCGCGCACGCTGCGCGCGTATAGATATATATATTGATTTAAATGCTTTTTTCTCAGAAAATACTGAACAGATTTACACCAAACCTGCAAAAGGCACTTCATGGACCTTATGGCTACCTCTCTGCCAAATTTCACGTAATTCTGTTCAGCCGTTCGGGCTGTAGCTGCGACTAAAGTCCCTATGGAAAAATCCATAGGGAAAACGCGTTTTGGGACCCCCCCTTTTTCTCGGCCCCCGCTTGACGAATCACCCCGAGACTTTCAGGGTAGGAGCGGAGCGGAGCGCCCCATTAGTTTTGAAAATTTCGCGAAGATTTGTCAATCGGTGCCAAAGTTATTCAAAATAGAATTTTGAGATTTCCTATGGAAACTCGGTCCTAACTATAACTATCTACTGGCGACCGCCAGTAGATAATATATATATATATATATATATATATATATATATATATATATATATAAAGTCACAAAGATGCTCCTTCCGGATTACAAGGGACCCATGAAGGTCGGCGTACATCCGGCGGAGCGCGCCGGGCAATCAATATCCAAAGTATGAAGCCGAAGCAAGTATAGCGTACGCTCTCAGTAGATAAAAGATGGATACCAAAAAGATTGGGTAGTCGAGAGTTTATTTCACACTGTGTGAAATAAACCCAAGTGGTTTAAACAGCACAGGCTGTAATGTACCACACGGGGAGAGAGGCTGCAGCAGATGCTGCGGGGGACACACCAGGTACTGCAAGATAATCCCTGTGGTCGAGAACGGATATTTGCGAGTTGCCGAGACACGCCACTTGGTGTTTGGCAGTCCCTCACTGTATGGACTGTCACTTTGGACTCGACTTACCAGCATGCCCCTGTTCTCGGAATAACACGGGAGGCATTACAGCCAATAGCAGAGGCGGGGAGTAACAACGTGTGGAAGGGAGTGGCCTGAGATCGCCACAGGACCTTTAAATCATCCCCAGGGGTGAGGCTCTATTGGGAAACCAGAACCGGCACTGATGAAAGCATGAAGACTCGCTGAAACGCGTCTGCCTGGTGTTTCCTGGACTTTGCTTTTATTTTGGCAGAATAAATCCTGGATTGTGTACCTGCATATGTCGGGCTCATTCTTTCATGGAGTGGGCATTGGGTTTTGATATTATGCCAGTATGCTGGAGACTGGCTGACCGGCATGCCCTCCCGATCTGGTGTGACGCGCAAAGACCAGCACCTTTGGATTTTTGTATGCAACTACAGCGCGTCACCCCCCCAAGTGGTTTAAACAGCACAGGCTGTAATGTACCACACGGGGAGAGAGGCTGCAGCAGATGCTGCGGGGGACACACCAGGTACTGCAAGATAATCCCTGTGGTCGAGAACGGATATTTGCGAGTTGCCGAGACACGCCACTTGGTGTTTGGCAGTCCCTCACTGTATGGACTGTCACTTTGGACTCGACTTACCAGCATGCCCCTGTTCTCGGAATAACACGGGAGGCATTACAGCCAATAGCAGAGGCGGGGAGTAACAACGTGTGGAAGGGAGTGGCCTGAGATCGCCACAGGACCTTTAAATCATCCCCAGGGGTGAGGCTCTATTGGGAAACCAGAACCGGCACTGATGAAAGCATGAAGACTCGCTGAAACGCGTCTGCCTGGTGTTTCCTGGACTTTGCTTTTATTTTGGCAGAATAAATCCTGGATTGTGTACCTGCATATGTCGGGCTCATTCTTTCATGGAGTGGGCATTGGGTTTTGATATTATGCCAGTATGCTGGAGACTGGCTGACCGGCATGCCCTCCCGATCTGGTGTGACGCGCAAAACCAGCACCTTTGAATTTTTGTATGCAACTACAGCGCGTCACCCCCCCAAGTGGTTTAAACAGCACAGGCTGTAATGTACCACACGGGGAGAGAGGCTGCAGCAGATGCTGTGGGGGACACACCAGGTACTGCAAGATAATCCCTGTGGTCGAGAACGGATATTTGCGAGTTGCCGAGACACGCCACTTGGTGTTTGGCAGTCCCTCACTGTATGGACTGTCACTTTGGACTCGACTTACCAGCATGCCCCTGTTCTCGGAATAACACGGGAGGCATTACAGCCAATAGCAGAGGCGGGGAGTAACAACGTGTGGAAGGGAGTGGCCTGAGATCGCCACAGGACCTTTAAATCATCCCCAGGTGTGAGGCTCTATTGGGAAACCAGAACCGGCACTGATGAAAGCATGAAGACTCGCTGAAACGCGTCTGCCTGGTGTTTCCTGGACTTTGCTTTTATTTTGGCAGAATAAATCCTGGATTGTGTACCTGCATATGTCGGGCTCATTCTTTCATGGAGTGGGCATTGGGTTTTGATATTATGCCAGTATGCTGGAGACTGGCTGACCGGCATGCCCTCCCGATCTGGTGTGACGCGCAAAGACCAGCACCTTTGGATTTTTGTATGCAACTACAGCGCGTCACCCCCCCAAGTGGTTTAAACAGCACAGGCTGTAATGTACCACACGGGGAGAGAGGCTGCAGCAGATGCTGCGGGGGACACACCAGGTACTGCAAGATAATCCCTGTGGTCGAGAACGGATATTTGCGAGTTGCCGAGACACGCCACTTGGTGTTTGGCAGTCCCTCACTGTATGGACTGTCACTTTGGACTCGACTTACCAGCATGCCCCTGTTCTCGGAATAACACGGGAGGCATTACAGTCAATAGCAGAGGCGGGGAGTAACAACGTGTGGAAGGGAGTGGCCTGAGATCGCCACAGGACCTTTAAATCATCCCCAGGTGTGAGGCTCTATTGGGAAACCAGAACCGGCACTGATGAAAGCATGAAGACTCGCTGAAACGCGTCTGCCTGGTGTTTCCTGGACTTTGCTTTTATTTTGGCAGAATAAATCCTGGATTGTGTACCTGCATATGTCGGGCTCATTCTTTCATGGAGTGGGCATTGGGTTTTGATATTATATGCCAGTATGCTGGAGACTGGCTGACCGGCATGCCCTCCCGATCTGGTGTGACGCGCAAAGACCAGCACCTTTGGATTTTTGTATGCAACTACAGCGCGTCACCCCCCCAAGTGGTTTAAACAGCACAGGCTGTAATGTACCACACGGGGAGAGAGGCTGCAGCAGATGCTGCGGGGGACACACCAGGTACTGCAAGATAATCCCTGTGGTCGAGAACGGATATTTGCGAGTTGCCGAGACACGCCACTTGGTGTTTGGCAGTCCCTCACTGTATGGACTGTCACTTTGGACTCGACTTACCAGCATGCCCCTGTTCTCGGAATAACACGGGAGGCATTACAGCCAATAGCAGAGGCGGGGAGTAACAACGTGTGGAAGGGAGTGGCCTGAGATCGCCACAGGACCTTTAAATCATCCCCAGGTGTGAGGCTCTATTGGGAAACCAGAACCGGCACTGATGAAAGCATGAAGACTCGCTGAAACGCGTCTGCCTGGTGTTTCCTGGACTTTGCTTTTATTTTGGCAGAATAAATCCTGGATTGTGTACCTGCATATGTCGGGCTCATTCTTTCATGGAGTGGGCATTGGGTTTTGATATATATATATATATATATATATATATATATATATATATATATATTCACTGAAAAAACCATAGGTTTCACACACGTTATAGTTAGGAATTAGCATTTAAAAAACCTTGCAAATTCACTGAAAAAACCATAGGTTTCACACATGTTATAGTTAGCGGAAATTTTACTGATAAAAAACCAATGAAATTCCCCCGTTATAGTTAGTGCAGGCAACTATAACTCACGCGACCGCAATCCTCTGCTGATGCTAATACTGTATTTAGACACTTATTTGCCCATGTCTTCTTCCATACATTTTTAGCTATACATATATTACAAATATTTTTTTTTCATAAAGACACATATGTCATCAGCAGAAGATTGCGGTCGCGTGAGTTATAGTTGCCTGCACTAACTATAACGGGGGAATTTCATTGGTTTTTTATCAGTAAAATTTCCGCTAACTATAACATGTGTGAAACCTATGGTTTTTTCAGTGAATTTGCAAGGTTTTTTAAATGCTAATTCCTAACTATAACGTGTGTGAAACCTATGGTTTTTTCAGTGAATTTGTACGGTTTTTTAAATGCTAAGTTACTTTACGCCATTCGTGGCGTGCGCGCCCACTTAACGCAGTTCGTTCCGTGCCCACGTTACGCTAGATGGGCAATGTACGCTAGATGGGCCATGTACGCACGATGCGCTTCGCGCACCGTGCGCACATGGAGGACATATGATGCACTTCGTTCTGAAAGGTAATATTTTAATTTTTCGTATATTTTATAAGACATGCACAAATGGTGCCCTTTGGGCACCATTTGCACACGGGGTGGAGAGAGTGTGGATAATTTTTTTTTTTATTTTTTTTTTTTGTAATATTTTAGTTTATCTCATGTATAATAAGCCATGCACAATTGGTGCCCCCCTTCGGGCACCAATTGCACACGGGGAGGAGAAAGTGTGGCTAATTTTTTTTTTTTTTTAATTTTTTACCGTACGCGTACGGTAAGCGTAATCGGCGAAATTACCGAAAAAATAAAAATTCCGTTTTTTGCCTTGGGGGATCTTTGGGGACTCCCTCAACATGGCTATGTGTGTGGGAGCTGTCTCAACAGCCCCTTTACATGTTTTTGGGCTTTATATTTTAAAAATCACTCTCAGTGCGAGAGAGAAAATGGCGGCCGCCGCTTCCTGGTTTCGGCCGATTCGAATGTTTACTAAGATCTAAGAGCCAATCAGAATCGCGCTCGCGCACGCCACCGTACGCGTACGGTAAGCGTACCGTAAGCGCACCGTAAGCTGGCTCAGATATATATATTGATTTAAAGGCTATTTTCTCAGAATCTACTGAACAGATTTACACCAAACCTACAAAAGGCACTTCCTTGACCTGAGGACTACCTCTCTGCCAAATTTCTAGTAATTCTGTTCAGCCGTTCGGACTGTAGCCCTGTCTAAAGGTCCTATGGAAAAATGCATGGGAAAAACGCGTTTTGGGACCCCCCTTTTATCTCAGCCCCCGCTTGACGAATCCCCCCCGAGACTTTCAGGGTAGGAGCGGAGCGTAGCGCCCCACCTATTTTGAAAAATTCGCGAGGATTCGTCGACCGGCGCCAAAGTTATTCAAAATAGAATGTTGCGGATTTCCTATGGAAACGTGGTCCTAACTATAACTACCTACTGGCGACCACCAGTAGGTAATATATATATATATATATATATATAAGTCATCCCTACGTTAGGCCCTGCACAATTCATAGGGCAGGGTGAAGAGTGAATAAAAAACAGGAAATGTGATTTCAAGTTTTACAATTTCTTGGTAGTGAAAAACTCTTACATTTATTTTTCAACATATTGGGTATATTGGACATGTACATTTAAGTTTTACATGACCTGGTAGGGAGAAACTCCTTAATTCGTTTTTCACTACTGTGAGGTCTACCTCTCCCATAGGATAACTTTAGGGTACCATAATACATGTTACAAATGCTAGGTTTTGAATTGGAAGATAGAAAAGTCAAAATTGGTTTCAAACAAATTGTAATTGAAAATCCTCTTCTATGGTAAAGTCAAATTCTAAGTCACAATTATAAAAATGCCACTTTTAGAAAGTGGTACTCGACTTGGAGTTTGAAACTAAACGGGTGAACGAGGCGCCGTTTTTAAAGCCTGCGCAGAAAAAAGACGAAAATAAATCTTGTTCATGCGGAGTTGCTCGTTCTTGCACTGGCAAAGTGAGACATTGCGACAGTCAACAAGTGCCTTTCCCCCCAGACAATGAGACAAAGGGGGATTAGGTGTTGGCAGGATTGGCCATCCTGCCAGGATGGTAGTGCAGAACTGTTTCTTCCTCCACTTAGATTTCAAAGGGGCTGCATCCAGCACACACACAAAACTTGACACCAGTCCTTTGTCACCATAGACCTCTTGGAGCCTGGGAAGGGGAGAAAAGAAAATTTTAGAACCAGATATCGGGGGAGTCTAAATGTTTCTGCCACTTCAAATATGAAACCAGGTATAAATATTGGACCTGCAGGCCAACTCTTCAGTTCACTCTTGGACCTGCAGTGTACCCCCAGAAGGACTACTGTGTACTTCAGAGAACTGCCCTGCTGCAACAGAGAACAGCCATCGTGCTGTTTGAGGCCTGCCTTGATAGTTGATCCAAGGACTACCACCAGAGTGACTCCAGGGGTTATTTATTTTGCTTCCTGATCTGAGCTACAGGGACACAAACGCTCCAGCTCTATCATATTTGGCCATAACTTTTGACTTGCCCAAGGCTTGCACGACTAGATGTACACGGTTCAAGCTGAAATCTTTTAGGCACTATTTTACACTAAATACTTAAACAATTCATTATGCTGGACATATTGATTGGATTTAATATGTTTTGGTGGCAAAGTACTTATTACATTTTTCTCTATTTTTCTAAATTGGTGTAGGTTGTTCTTGTTTTGTGTTTCCACATTATTTCTGTTGGTGTGCTGCATGTATACATTACGCTTGGTTGACTTTCTACCAGAGATTTAAGCACAGGTTAATTTAGTGACTCTTGTTCTGCACCCTGACAGGAATTGTAGTTGCTGCTTAAGAAGGGACTTGACCCCCCCCCCCCAGTCAAAACCCCAATTTCCTATAGAGCACTTACAAAAGATTTCCATTGTTGTGAATATACGTGCACCATATTTATACTCATGAATGTATGAATTTCATCCCCCTATATCATCCGCTTAACAGGACACAGACCCACTTCTCAGCCCCATCCTGAAAGATAGCCGTTAGAAAATATTTATCCCAAAATGTTAGTTCCTAGACCCTCTATTTTCCGTTTTTGAGCACAGATTGGAGTGTTTAGAGTCATGTATTTAAGCATTCCATTGATTCAGCCTCGCTTGGATGAGTCATTTGGTCAGTGTCTGGTTTGTGCTACCGCCCTCCTGCCAATACCCAGGTGTAAACTGTTAAGGATCCAATTTACATATTGGCCTATAGGTTGTCTACAATATTTAAGTATGCCGTCTTGGGAAACAGAGTAAGGGGACACCGCAAAACGTTGGAAAGAGAGGCTGCAACCCAGACCAGGTTTATGGGTGACATCACACCACCAAATTGGATGTAAGAAATCACCTTCAACAAAAGGAAGTTATTTCAAAAACTCTATCTGAACTGGCAGTGAAAAATAATATGAAGAGTTGAACAACAACTTTTAGAACAACGCAGTGAGCTGCAAGCTCAAAACTTAACAAAACCAATCCACTCTGCAGACACACTGCAGCTTGGGAAGTAATAAAATCTGTTAAGTACAACACCCAGAAATGGCAGAGGAGCTGCATGGAGCGCTATATATCGCGTTATTAATAAACTGTTTTGATTTTATCAGCGGAACAATCCCAACTGGTTTAAACGCTTGAAATTAACTCATTTACTTCAAAATCTTGAGTCTGTTTAAAGCTATTATTAGACAGCTCAGAAAGAGGCAAACTATGCTCACTGCTTCAGACCCTCACTGCATGGAAATCAAATCAAGTTCTTCCCTGGAGAAATGTTGGGTTCCATGGATTCATTATGCACACTGCAGGCATAAAATAAAAACAAGAGCTCTGCTCCGCACTGAGACAGTGCAGACCAGCATGCATGGCGATGTGACCCTCCGGCAGTCATGAGCCCCTGCAGACTGCCACAGGAGAAGGTGCAATGCAGACATGAAACATACATTTTCCTGCCTGCATCTCTACTCCAATGCTCGGGTAAGCCATTAACGGGGTAAAACAATTGTATTTCTACTCGTAACCTAGAAACAGAAATGCAAGTTAATGCTTTGATGTGTCTGTGCCGTTTATGGCGGTCCGTGTCAATACTGCCTTTATATGTAACGCCGGTGAAGGGACAAACACTTACTGGCATCATCCGGCCACATCAATTAATAGGTTCGCGGATCCAGATCATATCAGAGTAAAACTTCCAAAAGAAATGTGACTGTACGTTCGAGTGGGGCAATTGCCTTTCAAAAGGCACAGCCTTATTTGTATGAAATGGACTAAAATTAATTCAAGTGAAAATCTGAAAGTCAATATCCGTAGAAACAGCTTTGCAAATGGCTATGCTTGTGTGTGCAAACACTTCACACACATTGTATTTTCTTGACCTCCTTATGACACACCTGCAACTATTGTTTTGCAACCAGGTACGAATAAGGAACATGCCTAAGAAATGCCACTGGATGTAAAAATGGTGTTATGGATTATTTGTAAGTTTTGCTCAAAGATTTAGACATGTCATATACATGGGAAATGCCGTACGAATTTCTACCTCATTCAATAATACTTTAATGATGATGTCCAGTAGCCGAGGTGTATTTTAAGTAGGTTGATTTAGTCTTGGTTGTAGCTTAGTAAGTTCATGTAGAGGAGCCCCACCAGGCGCCGCCTGCCTGCTGCTCAGCCCACACGCCAACACTTCACCTCAGAGGCACCCAAGCATTTCATTCAGCATCACCACACCAACATTCCACGCAGCACATTCACACTGGCTGAGCAGCAAGGGAGAAAGCAACAGGATAATACATATAGATGATGCTACAGATAGACTCACCTTTCTCCAAGAACACAAATGTTTTTTGAAGAAGAAAACACATTCAATGTTTTGCCCATGTTCCCTCAAAAGTTGATGGAAAAAAGTTTCACCTAGGTATGTTGTGATGCATAAGAGATATGCTGCTTTAATCAGAAGAACACATTTTAAGCACTTACATATTCCAGATGTGACAATTCTAAATATGTCAGAATATAAGAGTTTGATTTGTGACTGCATGTGCTTATTATAAGGTGATTTAGACATTGGTAATAAGGCCCAGCTGAAGGACAGAGCAGTGAATTACACCGAAACATGCTCAGCATCATCACAAACCATTCCCCATCAACTCTGATATCAGCACCAGTATATTCAGTCATCCACCTTCTGCCATACCTTTGCTTCTCTAATTACCATTTATGTACGACAAGCTGCTGTCACCAGACGTGTCTCCACTCTAATGTTGTAAGTTGACCTCTAAAAAATCAAAAAGGAGTTACCCCTCAAACTAATAAAGGACAGGGCAAAATAAATTCCCTATTGCCCAAAATTGATATATGATTATAAGTCAACGTTTCATGAACAAAATGAATATATACAAGGATGATATATATTTATTTCAGAAAAAAAGTATCATTCTTTCCATGAAATAATCTTGTTAAAAATTGTGTACACGTTATCACATCAGCTTGATTTGTATGACAATTATAGTATACGATATGTCTAATAAGATGCATCTTTTAAAAAAAAAATCAGAATCTGGAATTATTTATTCACCATTCAGTAACTGCTCAAGGATATGTGTCATGAAATGTAATGTTTTTCTGTACTGGTTTTTGTATGTATAGAATAAAAAATGTGTATTCTAATAAAGAAATCTGTTATTTGTATATATTTATTTTGTGTATAAAGATCTGATTTATAATCATAACCCGGTTTTGTACAATAGGGAATCAGCTGTGCTCTTGGAAGTTGATCTCCATATGGTGCCATCCTTCCATGGCAGATATGGTTTTTAAATGTTTTCAGAAGGTCAGTTTCCCAACATTTGTCATTATAATTCCATAAGCCTTGTCCAGCTTTCCATAACACATCCCCATCACATGCGAGTGTTTCTGCGTGCACACTGTTTGGGATTTCTTGTAAGTTTCTCGAAAACTTTAGGCAAATGCAGTGGGCCACATGCATTTCTCGTCAGATCAAAGCATTAGCAATATGTCTTTGTATGGAAGGGGGTAGAGTGATGGGTAAAACACACCACAGGTAATATTTTCTAGGGCGGCCAGGAACACACCAGAGAATATGATGCCAATTAATGGACACACCATAGGATAAACCTAATCTAAACACTAAGGGTCCTATTTATGAGGCCGTTTGTTTTGCTCCTGCACGACGTAATGTGGTGCAAGAGCCACACAAATCTTAAGAAAGATTTTTGACGTCATGCAAAGCCACTTTGCGTGGATCTGAGTGGCTCCAAAAATAGTGCAAATAGCTGCGTAACGTTACCCTGCCCTCTGTAGGCGTTCCATTAATGTTGCACGAGTGTTCCCACGCAACTCCCATGGATTTGGGAAACAGCCATTACAGCGCAGTCATTACCATGCATGACCATTACAAAGCATCCTTTACAACGAACATGCATTTATCACGCATTTCTGTTACCACAAATTATGTACCACAAGTATGCCTTTATCACGGATGCCTTTATTACGAAAACGGGAATGCGTGTTAAAGGCATGGTTGTTGCAAAAGATGCGCAGTTAGGACTGGTTTAGGGTTGAGACATGGTTATAACTGGTTTAGAGTTCAGGGCGGGGCAGAGGGCTGCTTCAGGGGGCAGTTTTAGGGATCAGGGCCAGGAAGAGGGGTGATTTTAGGGTTCAGGGCTGGGCAAGGAGCTGCGGCAGGAGACAATTCAGGGGTCACGGCCGCAAACAGGGTAGGTTTAGGGTTCAGGGCCAGGCATTGGGCTACGGCAGGGGGCGATTTTAGGGCTCTGGGAGAGGTAAGGGCATGTGCATGGCAACACACAGCATTCTACATTTCACAGGTCGCATTCAGCTTTTTTAGGCATGTGGAGACTTGCCAAGATCAACACTGCCCCACTGAACCTTTCTGGTGCTCTCTTGAAACCCTCTCTGTTCACATCTGGGCCCATTTGGTTCTCTCTGTCCTGATTCTGGTTCGCTCTCCCTTTTTTGGGGGGGGGTTAAATAGCGCAAATTCAACCCAAAGGTATCAGAGGACTATACATGAGCACCTGTTGCGTTGCAGCTGGACACATTCATTTTGTTGGGCACGGGGAGATTAAGTGATTTGCCCAGAATCACTGTATGTTGAAAGTCCCTGCCGAGACTCGAGCCCGGTTCCATTACCAATCATAAGCCTTCACCACGCATGCCAAATTATGACAACCTATATGGTCTTACCAATCATGCCTTTCAATTAAATTTTCGTGGAAAAGGCATGCATGGTAAAGTCATATACATTGTAAAAATATTTGTAGTAAATGCTTGTGTGGTAATGATGCATGCATTCTACTGACGGCGTGGTAAAAGCGTGCGTGCTAATTGCATGCGTGATTCTGTCATACAACCATAGATTTTGAGGCAACCCCAGATTTACAAGAAATTCTTAACCTGTGGATACTCCAAAAACGTACACCTTTCCAGGACAGGCATAAAGAGGAGAAATATCTCAATTTTGCCTTGTTTATTCCTCTTTTGTGTGTGTGCTACATCCTGCAACATACATAGAGGAATATGTCTCCCAGGATTGTTTTTGTGCAGGAAGGTGCTCCTTCCTGCCCAAAAACATCCTGCATGCAATGCAGGAAAAACCTTCCGCCATTGTGCAAGGGTGCCTGTTTTGGTGCTAGCTAGTCCATTTTGTGCCAGCAATGCACCATATTCCATTAAGTATGGTGCATTCCTGCCCTTTCCCTGTCATGGAGTGCAGCAACATAACTTGTTACACTGCACTGCATCACAAAGTTCATAAATGAACCCCAACATCTAAGTATCAGTAGGCATTGTACCATTGGTCTATTCTGAACACTTTACAGTGCAGACTTGCTGGGTTACTCTGTAACCTCCCGTGAGGACAACCCCTGTTAAGTGTGTTGTTACTCGATAGGCTTTATTTATAGCCTCTGAGCACTATTTTCTCCAATACATTTGTCCTGCTTGCTGCTGCAGGCAGGACACGCTTTCTCCTAACGCTTTAAAAAAAAATATTCATTGCACGGGCACTGAAAGCATTTGCAAAGCAATAGGTCTCGCATTTGCGAGAGTTTAAGCTATTGACATTGTAAATGACAATGCCTTTTATTTATCTTTTTCAAAAACAATACTAAATGAAAGACATTGTCATTTACAATGCCAATAGCTCAAACTCTCGTAAATGCGAGACCTATTGCATTGCAAATGCTTGTTTATTCATGTTAATCAGCTGTCAAACCGTGCATTTCAAACCTGTCTCCCACTGCCCTTAATATTAATCATTTTCACGCCCTCTCTTGAATTGCCCCCTGCATCATTTCCCCCTACTAAGCACATACTATGAAGAGTTGCACCAAACACCCCTTATCTATACTTTGCAGAAAAATTGAGTAAAATAGGAAGGGAATGTGAGCGTTAGATTTTCGTAGAAAATGGGGTGGAAAATGGAGGCAAAACTATTTTTTTATTTGAAATCTCAAGAAAGAAATGAAATACTATTTTATTTGTATTAGGAAGGAAATCAAAATTTCACACGTACCTTGGAGAGCAATTTTCTACTATTCCATATGCCTTTTTTCTAATGTGTATTACATTGATTAAAAATTCTGTGACTGTTTAAGTAGGTTAGATTTGAAGTATGTAGGATATACTTATCAATCTCCAGGCACGGTTTTACAATACCACTCAAAAGATAATGGATCAAGCTCAGAATGTCTGCTCCTCTTTGCCCATTGACAATTGGTAGCAGGTCAATATCCTAATAGGTTTTTGTTCTTCCTCTGTAAATAATTCCAACATTTATATATGTCTAGATTTCTACAAGTGAGAGCATTATTGAGTTACAGTGAGCTTTAAAAAGGACAAAAGAAATAAATGTCATATAAAGAAGAGAGTAATCTGTCTGATCTGACAGGGTGCCAATGCTACAGAACGTTTATCATCATCACTACTGAATTTACGATCATTGTAAAAATTCTGTTGAACAGTATTAAAAGCAATTTAGGATCTATTTTGTGGACTGAACATATTTATATCTGGCTATCTTATTAATCTTTGGTGATTTAATATTTAATTTGGCGAAGAACTGCATTATGTCATCTACATTGATAAGCGTTTATTGCTGTTCAGAGTATATGTTTATTTATATAATCAATCCATTATAATCTATTGTCTTTACCAAAAATTATATAGCTGGATAAAAACCAAGTTCAGGTCTAGCATATTGTTTTTAATCCTGCCACTGGGGAGCTTAATAAAGTCTGTTGCTAACTCAGTAGGTAGTTTTAAACCACACACACACTCAGCACTGCACATTAATTTCTCACACGCCACGCTCACATAGGGTTTTTAGGATAACCCATGTGCTAACACTGAAAACATCCCTGAGCTCCCCCCTCGTAGAGAGGGGGCTGTAGCCCACGCCAAAACTAGGTTTTGATGCAAGGAGGCACCCCTATGATGAAGCATGACACCTCCGTGTGTGAGGGGAGTTGTCTTTTAAAAGGGATATTCCCTGTGTCTCTCTAGATTGTATGGCTTTCACTGTTCACATCTCTACTTGACTGAGACTACGGACCCATGGGTTCTTTGTGTGTTCTTCATTAAAAATCACAATTAGCAGAAAACCTGCACACACATCAATGCTCTTCAATTTGGGAATAGATAATCAAAATTCCACTGGTTAGTGTGTCCATGGGTATCACCCTCCGCTCATGGGTGATACAAAGTCAAAGACCATATGCACATAAAAACAGCTACACGCGTCCTTTTAAGCACAACTTCAGGTACTACGAGGAGTCTCCACTTCCTCAATTAATAATATCTTAGTTTTATTGTATCCCTCTTAATAACCAACAAGTTCTGATTTTTATCAATAATTCATTTTATTAGTATTTCGTTTTCACATTATGACAAACTTTCAGGTGCTTAACCACTTCTTTCTTTAAATTACATCATTAACAGATGGCTTTAGAATCTCTTCTGATCCTCAATACATTTCAGGCTTGAGGGGCATTTAGTCAGGGGGAAAGTGTACTAAATTCAGAAGAAAACAAGAAAACCATTAAATATCTTACATGTAGTACATTTCATCAACAATTTCCAATCGTAAATGTAGATTACCATGTAAATTAAATAATCAAAATCCATGCTTTGTATCAAAAGCATATGCTTATTTGTTTCATACCAGCATTATTTCTAATCATCACTTTAAATCAATCTGACATAAATCAATATATCAAGTGCTATCCTATAACCGAAGGTATGTGTCAATGAAGGTCACCTAATAGCCAAACAGCCGTATAAATGTAAGCTCATTTTCATAATCGTAACTGCTTAATAATCAATAATGAAGCATTCTTAAAACATGTTTCTCATTAAAAACTCTGTTAATGCTACGGTCCGTCCTTCACAAGTGCAAGACTAACCAAGAGATGTAAAACCACATAGAAAAATATATTGATGTGAGAACAGTGTTTCGACCAGGAGCTAGAACAATATCAACCCCTGCGGTGAATCTGCACATGCATGCAAGCAAGCTGTAAATCATCATTTTCTGTGACAGTCAGACTAACCCCAGAGGTACCCCTAATTTCACTTACCCCCACTAGTAGTCTTCAAGTTATCTCCTCAGACTCTAGTGTCCAAATACATACTTCTACTTATTGGCTCTCTCGAGATAGAAATAGGACTAGCCTCATGTGTCTGATGTTTTAAAAAGTGTCGGCCGTATTGTAATGGAGTGTCTGGGGGAGGAATTTGTTTCTTAGCATTAGAGTGTTCTATCTACTTGCTACAAATATGAAAAAACTCCCACTACCTATTGACCGTGGTGATAAACCTAGGCAAATGATTATGTGCCCTGGTTTCAACCTGGAATTATTTGGGTTTTTTTTGCTATTGTTTGGCACTATGTAATTGTTTTATGAGTACTCATATTCCCTTTCAAAACAGAAACATTCATTTTAAGATGTCTTGAACTCATTTACCTAGAGTTATCAACACTGCCAATCAGCAGGTTTTTTCATATTTTGATATACTGATGATTAGAAATAAGGCTGATATTAAAGAAATAAGCATATGATTTTGATATAAAGCATGGATTTTGATTATTTTATTTATGTGCTAATCTAATTTTACGATTGGAAATTATTGTTGAAAAGTGCTACATGCAAGATATTTAATTGAGTTATTTTTTTCTTCTGATTTTAGTACACTTTACACCTGTCAAGCCTGAAATGCATTGGGATTCGGAGGAGCATGGGATTCTAAAGCCATCTGATAATTATGTAATTTAAAGAAGGAAGTGGTTAAACACCTGGAAGTTTGTCATACTGTGGAAATGAAATACTAATAAAATGAATGACTTATTAAAATCTGAACAGCTTGGTTATTAAGACGGATTAAAAGAAACGAAAGATAATATTGATTAAGGAAGTCGGGACTCCTTGAGTACGTAAAGGGGGCACGTGTAGTTGTCTTTATGTGTACATGGTGTTCTTTATTAACTTTAACATAGGATAGTGTAATCATTTATTGAGAATGTTCAGAACTAAATCATCTGACCTTGATTCTCATTCCTTTTAACAAAGGCTGACATATGTGATTCTTCTTTACAAGACTAAATAGAGTCAAATACAAAGTGTCTTCAAGAGTTAATTGGCATTTGATACACGATTAGTTGATCCCTGTGCTCATTTTATGCAAGCCATGCTATAGTGGATGCATTTACATGTGTTGAATATACAATATTGTCAAGAGTACATAAGGCAGTCCCTCTTACACTGAGTTACTCCTCCCAATCATATTCATTACATTGGTACAAAAAGTAGACCCCAGGCAGGCCTTCCTTAACACACTTTACTTTTACTTACAACCTTTCCTAAAGGCAAGACTCCTTTCTCTTTAATCACACCTCTCCTTATTGCCTAGAAATAAAACTCCTTCACTTCATTGTTGTGTCATGTCTAAGAAGAGCTCAAGCATTACGAACTCCTCCAACTAGGAGAGAAGGAAGAAAGTAGTGAATGTGATGAGAAAGAGAAACAATAGGGGCTTGATTCACAAATGTAAACTTACAGTTTTGTTTAAGTTCACAAGTATTTGCTTTTCTCAAAGGTATTTCACATATCTTTCAGACTGCAGAGTCTTTGCACATAAAAAGGTAGGATAGTTTTGATCTTTACCCCTATATGTTGATTACAGATACTTATACAACCACGATACCCCTTCTTTCGCTTCCTGTCAAAGTCTTACCTTGAAGGATCATCTAAAAACACCATTCAAAGTTTATGACCTATTTCTAATTGAAAATTAAAATGGTTGATCATTAACACTGCAGAATCTGTTAATTATATTATCTAAGCCTTCAGGTGACCTCAAAATAATGTTGCAGCAAATGCAGATCTAAAATCTCATTGTCACTTTGTAAATCACAGTTTAAATCACACACATTGAAGCAGCTTCCAATGTCACTTCACAACAAATATTTATCATTGAGCACTTGATGCCCGATTCAGGAGGCTGTGATACACCTTGATGAACCTATGTGTACTACTGGAGGACAAAACCTACCAGTCGATTCAGCTCACCCATCTGCTGAAAGTATTTGTCATATATTTCTTACTCTTTCTTTCAGTACCAAGACTGGAGCTCTGCAATTCAGTCTAGAGACACCAAAATCACCCGGAAGACACTGGCTTACTCTGCACCAAGACTACTAGAGACAAAAACCCTTCTATTCCATAGGGAAACATCATGATTATTGGGTAAAAAGAAGGGCCTGATCTAAAAGCCAAACACTTTGGGAAGTCTTTTAGAAATGGATCTAAGTAAACCGGAGAACTTTATTTCCCCAGCTGTCCCAGAGACATTACTACCAAAAGAAAGAACAAATAACTGTTTGACAATCTAGAAACAAACAGTTTCAGAATTTCCATACATCTCATGACTGAGGTGTGAGAAACTCCTGGCCACTCAGTAACCAAGAACGTAAAAGATCCCATGGGTAACTCTACCCATGGTTGCAGCGCTTTCTGCGTTCCCTACTACAAACAATCACACAGTGCCCCTCACTACCTAAATCCGAAATAGCAGAGCCTTTCATCTCCTATGCAGAGCTTCTGTGCCCGCCTCAGAGGTGAGGGCATGGAAATAAGCAACACCTCTTCCATCATGATTCTAAACCAGATCTAGGGGCACCGACTCTACCTCTGAGATTGGTGCCTGGATTACTGGGGGAAGAAAGAAGGCCCCTGACCAGGTGGCAGCTAACATTCCCCTGTGGCAAAGTAGACCTCTTTGAAATTAATAAATCTCCTGGGCACAGCCCAGATGCTCATCCTTTGAGATGAAAATAAATTAATGATACCTAACACACTGACCATAAACATAGACTTCAACTCAAAAAATAACAGACACTGAATTTCAAAAGACAAGCATTGTGTGTGATATCTTACAATTTATATATCGTATGTGTTTAAAGGCATACTATTAGTGACATCAGACAGGACAATCTACATTAGACATTACATAACTGTGAAAGTACAAATAACCAACACAACATGAAATCAGGTACATATGTGTAAATGGGCCAAAAAACCAAAATGGTATACATAAGTAACAAAACACACAAGATAATGGACGGAATGTTGCACATTGGCAAAACATTCACCCCCAGACACAGATCTGGGTTTAATCCATCGTTATTTTGCTTACCACACCACCCCAGTTCAGACATGGTCATATGCAAATCAGTCTTGACCCTGTGCCTCATGGGAACAGTCCAGCCCGAACTGCCAAGCCATGTCTTCCCTGGACCGGAATCAAGCATCCTAGGACCGGTTTCGGGGTTTCACCCCTCTTCAGCCAGGATAGCTTGACTCCAGTGGCGTAGTGAGCATGGGACCCACGTCTGGGCATACCCTTCCCATATAGGGCGAACAGCAAAACACACAAGATGATGGACGGAATGTTGCACATTGGCAAAACATTCACCCCCAGTCACAGATCTGGGTTTAATCCATCGCTATTTTGCTCACCACACCACCCCAGTTCAGACATGGCCATATGCAAATCAGTCTTGACCCTGTGCCTCATAGGAACAGTCCAGCCGGAACTGCCAAGCCATTGCTTTCCTGGACCGGAATCAAGCATCCTAGGACCGGTTTCGGGGTTTCACTCCTCTTCAGCCAGGATAGCTTGACTCCAGTGGCGTAGTGAGCACAGGACCCATGTCTGGGCATACCGTTCCCTCATAGGGTGAACAGCAAAACACACAAGATGATGGACGGAATGTTGCACATTGGCAAAACATTCACCCCCTGTCACAGATCTAGGTTTAATCCATCGTTATTTTGCTCACCACGCCACCCCAGTTCAGACATGGCCATATGCAAATCAGTCTTGACCCTGTGCCTCATGAGAACAGTCCAGCCCGAACTGCCAAGCCATGTCTTCCCTGGACCGGAATCAAGCATCCTAGGACTGGTTTCGGGGTTTCACCCCTCTTCAGCCAGGATAGCTTGACTCCAGTGGCGTAGTGAGCACAGGACCCACATCTGGACATACCCTTCCCACATAGGGTGAACAGCAAAACACACAAGATGATGGACGGAATGTTGCACATTGGCAAAACATTCACCCCCAGTCACAGATCTGGGTTTAATCCATGGTTATTTTGCTCACCATGCCACCCCAGTTCAGACATGGCCACATGCAAATCAGTCTTGACCCTGTGCCTCATGGGAACAGTCCAGCCCAAACTGCCAAGCCATTGCTTCCCTGGACCGGAATCAAGCATCCTAGGACCTGTTTCGGGGTTTCACCCCTCTTCAGCCAGGATAGCTTGACTCCAGTGGCGTAGTGAGCACAGGACCCATGTCTGGGCATACCGTTCCCACATAGGGTGAACAGCAAAACACACAAGATGATGGACGGAATGTTGCACATTGGCAAAACATTCACACCCAGTCACAGATCTGGGTTTAATCCATCGTTATTTTGCTCACCACGCCACCCCAGTTCAGACATGGCCATATGCAAATCAGTCTTGACCCTGTGCCTCATGAGAACAGTCCAGCCCGAACTGCCAAGCCATGTCTTCCCTGGACCGGAATCAAGCATCCTAGGACTGGTTTCGGGGTTTCACCCCTCTTCAGCCAGGATAGCTTGACTCCAGTGGCGTAGTGAGCACAGGACCCACGTCTGGGCATACCCTTCCCACATAGGGTGAACAGCAAAACACACAAGATGATGGACGGAATGTTGCACATTGGCAAAACATTCACCCCCAGTCTGAACTGAGGTGGCGTGGTGAGCAAAATAACGATGGATTCAACCCAGATCTGTGACTGGGGGTGAATGTTTTACCAATGTGCAACATTCCGTCCATCATCTTGTGTGTTATACATAAATAACACCAAATTACTTATAGCAGTGTTCTAATCTTTTTATCTTAGCTCTAAATAGACATATGATTACTATTTCATATACAGCCTTGTCAATTTGCCCAGTGAGCGCTTATATATTCAACGTCGACGTTTCAACCCCTTATGTCTGAGTGTGAATGAAGAGCCTCACCATGGTGTCTTCATCAGGACTGTAAACCAACTGTGTATATGGCCTGAATGGAAAAATCTCAGTAAAAAAAGGACTCCCTCGTCCAATGTTATTGGTCCAAACCTTAGAGGCAGGAAGGTGTGGAAAGGAGTCAATCCAGTATCTTTCACACTGAAGGGCAATATTATTTACCTCTTACAGTGGCTTGAATTGCGCTGATGTAATTTGTTTTTCTGATCTCTACTGATGAAGGTAAAATCCAGAAGCACATGTCTAGAGATAAACAGCACAATCTGCACCAACTCTGGAGAAAAACTACAGCTAATATCCAAGTAAGCACACACATTGTGCTGCATTTACCATAATGCTAAGGGGCGAACTGTGCTGTGATGTAAGGCAGTGTGTTACCATCCCCCTGCTGTTATAAGAGAGTAGTGTTAAGCATTTGTTGTACAAACAGAATCAATAAAAGAGACACACACTCAAGAAGAAACTCAAGACCAATTTATAATTATAACACAGACTCTAAGGCCTACTGTAGGGGTGACTTGCACATGGTATATGCAGTGTGAATGGACATGGCACACAGGGAGTGTGCCATGTTGTGTTTCAAAATGGTTTACATATTTTCACACATCCTGCAATGGCAGGCTGCATGCAGCTTTGGTGTGGGTTCCCTTGGGTGCTACAACACGTGCTGCAGCCCATATGTTCCCTTTTTGGTACCCATGCCCTCGGTACTAAAGGTACCATTTACTAGGGGCTTACAGGGTGCTAACGTCCTTGCTAATTAGGTTAGACATTTACCTGTTTCAAAGGAGAGAGCACTGGCACTGGGGGTCTGGTTAGCAGAGAACTAGTGCACTTTCAGTCGAAAATCATCAGTACTAGGACACAAAGTGGGGGTGACCATGTCAAAAGCGGCACTTACCTACAAGAGCAGGTAACCAGTTCGTGTTTGTTGTCTTTGGAATTGTAATGAGAAATCCTAACATATGGTGAATTCAGATTTTAAATTACAATTTGAAAATGCCACTTTTACAAAATTAGCATTTCCCTGCCTAAGCCATTTGGTGCCTGCAGCCTGTCTCTGGGTCACATGACTGGGTGTGGCCCGCAGCTGGGCTGTGTGTATTCCTCCTAGCCAGCCACACACAATAGAGAGCTGAGCTGTGCCTGGATGTATCACCAATGGCAGGCTGTAAGAGAGGAGCTGGGCATAGCCCCACTTATACTTGCATAGGCTATGCCCTGCCTACACACGAAGGGCTGCATACCACCTATAGTGAGAATGGAACCAGGGAAGGCACTTCAAAGGCTTGCATCTAAAAGCTTCTCCCCACTTCAAAGGCACAATTGGGTATAAATACTGGACCTCAGACACCAGATCTTCAGTACATTTCTGGACCTGTGGATACTCTACCAGGACGAAAGGCTGCAGTGCTGCTGAAAGGACTGTCACTGTGCTGGACTGCTTCTCTGAAGAACTCCTGCCATGATATGCTGACCTGCTGCCTGTTGTCCTCTTACCTGGGTGACAAGGACTAGACCTGCATCTGTTGAACCCAGGACCCAAAGTGACTCCAAGGGCTAGTTGGCTGGCTGACTCACTTAATCCTCAGGGACAGAAGACTCCAAAAATCTTGAACCCATTACCAGGGCTCAGCCATCTCTAAATCTATGCTTCCAAGTGTTGCCACCCTGGTCTTGGACCCTTCGAAGTGGGCCTGAGGTGCTCTGCCAGCCTCTGTGAATCTAGCAGAACTGATGCATCTCCTCTGCTGTGAGGCGCAACTCTGAGCAGAACCAACGCATTGCCAATGCTGCATCGATTGGTACCACAGCAAAGACCCACATCACATTGCATCGAGCCTGCCTCCCCATCAGAACAGCTGCAGTGTGATGAATCCTTAGTGCAGACCCTCGCATACCTCTTCAACAGCAGTCTCGATAACAACCCTGGACTTCACATCTCAGCCTCGCAGCTCCTCGGAACCAAAGCATCGCCCCGACTGCGCGATGCATCCTTGATGATGATGCAGGGGCTCGCACCGCAGCCTCGTCTCATCACGGAACCAACACATCACTTCTACTGACCGATGCATCTTTGGCACGTATCCTTGCAACACTCCACAAACGAGTACTTTGTTCCATTCCACTGTGGCTGACCCATGCTCCATCACAGTCTGCCTGAACTTGTGACTTTGTCCTGGTCTGGCGTGACCAGATTTCCACAGTTGGCTCTTTGTACGCTTTGGCACCATTTTCACTGAAATCTTTAAAATTGCTTACCTCTGGTTCTATTGATTGGATTTTTGTCATCTCAGTCTTGTTTTATTTGTTGAAAATACTGTTTGAAGTGTTGCACAAACACTTTACACATTGCCTATGAATTAAGCCAGACAGCTCTGTGCAAACCTACCAGAGTGTTGAGCACAGGTTAATTTGGGGTTGGCGTGGGCCTCACCTTGACAAGGACTGTGATTGCTCTTTGACCAGGGCTCACTTCCCAGTCAGCCATCAGCCCAATTTCTTACAGTCCGCATGCCTCCTCTCTGTGAACACAGCATACTCAGTTCACCTTAATCTCTATTGTTTTTCTGCAAAGAAATTTCCATCACTTCATCTCAAAGACCACAACGTTTACTTTGTAGGTCATACCCCTAGAATCTAGCAATACCTAATCTCCTGTAGCTTATCTATTAATTGCCACCAACCATTTGCAAGAATTCATGTGACCTTTTAGAAATGGGATTCCTGGTTGGCTGAGGTATGCACCCGGGCCAGGCACGAGTCATCACTGTAGTCAGGGTAAGCAAGCTACTCACTGAAAGATAATGTGTGCTCACCGTCTGCTAGCTTTGCACAGAGTATGCAGGCTGGCAATGCATAAAGTATTTGTGCAACACACACGCAGAGTTACACAATGAATACTCCATAAAAAAGCTCCCCACAGGTTTAGAAAAATAGAAAATATTTATCTGAGTGAAGCAAGAACAAAACAACAAAAATCCAATCAGTAGAAGTCGAGATATGAATTTTTAAAGATTAAATTCAAAATGAATGCTTAGAAGTCACTAACGCTCAAAAGGTTACTTGTGTTTGCAAGGGATTGGTGCAAATCCAAAGTTCTGTCCAACCGTGAAGGAAGACAGGCCGGCAACAGAAGCCACGCAGGGTCCGCTGGGACAGTACCTTGGATGGAGCAAAACGTCGTCGCTTAGGGCACAATGCATTGATCTTTTACATGCAGTCGGGGCACTGCATCATCGTCAAACTTCGCTGAGGTAAAGGTAATGCGTCATCGTCGGCCCGCACAGTCTTTAGAACCATTATCATTTAACAGCCTCTGCATCAGCGTCGAAGGGCGATGCATCAGTTCCGAACGGATCAAAGGTGAAGATAAGTCAGTTTTGTAGCAAAACAGCTGCAGATCCCACCCCATTCAGAGGCCCAGAACTTGGAGAGGGCACCTCAGACAAGGGTAGGACTCACAAAAGGTAGAATCCAGCAGCACCAGCAAACACGAGACAGGCCAGCAAGCCCTTGGAGGTCACTTGAAGGGAAGGCAGAGTCTAGCTCTCCTTCAGCAGAGTCAGCGAACAGCAGGTAGCAGTGCAACAAGGAGAAAGCAGTCCTTCCAGAAAAGCAGTCTAGTTGAGTCCTTTAAGCAGCACAGAAGTCCCTCTGACAGAGTTTCAGTTCAAGATCCAGAAACCCAGTAATGATGCCCGAACTCGTCTTTGATGTAGGGGGTAACTTCAAAAAAACTCTCTGAAGTGCTCAAGGATCCCTTTCAACCCAGTCTTTTCTGCAGGCTATCTGTGGGGGAGCAGGGGGGATAAATCAGTGTTTTGTGTGTGGACAGCACATTACCTATTGAAGTATAAGTGTCAGCCCCTCCCATTCCTTCCTGCCCAGGAAGACCCATCAGAATGCAGATGAATGCACTGAGTGCTCGGACTGCAGATGAACCTCACCTTCCTATGTTTGTGGCTGACTAGAGGGAATGCACAAAGTGCAGCTGCCACCCAACTCAGACGTGTATTGGAGACAGGCTGTAAGGCACAAAGAGCAGTAAGGGCAGAGAAAGATTCACTTTCTAAAAGTAACATTTCTAAAAGATTGATGTTAAATCCAACTTCACCAGTAAGGAGGATTTATCATTAGCATTACAAAGATATGAAACATGAAAAAATCTACACTTTTCTGATCAGGAATTATAGCTTAAAAGTGCATTAAGGGGTTCCCAATGGTAGCCAATGAGAGGAATAGTCCTCACTGTAATGAAACAAGAAATAGGCTGCTTGTCACTACCAGGGCATGCAAAACATAAAAGTGCATGTCCTACCTTTTACTAACATAGCACACTGCCCTTAGGGTTACTTTGTGTATACTTTAGGGGTGACTTATATGTAATAAAACAGAGGTTTAAGGCTTGGCAAGTGGTTTTAAATGCCAAGTTGAAGTAGCAGTAAACTGCACACACAGGCACTTGAGTAGCAGGCCTAAGACAGGTTTGAAAGGCTACTTCTGTGGGTGGCACAGGCAGTGCTGCAGCCCACTAGTAGCATTTGAAGTACAGGGCCTGGGTATATAGCATATCACTTTACAGGGGGCTCACCAGTACAGCAAATATGCCAATCAGGTGTACACTAATGTCATTATGTTTAGGGAAGAAGAAAGTGCACTTTAGCACTGATTAGCAGTGGTAAAGTTTTCAGAGTCCTAACACCAACAAAAAGAACCAGCAAAAAACAAGATGCAAAAGGCAAAAGGTCTGTGTTAAAACAACCCTAAGCATGACAGGTCTAAAGCGTGTGCCCCCCAGATGAAAGTGGGGAGATCTACCCAACCTCTAAGGCAGTGGTTCCCAAACTGTGGTCCATGGACCCCCAGGGGTCCATGACACATTCCCAGGGGGTCCGCAGGCAGCAGTTTGAAAAGTACTGCAAGGTTCCTTGTATAATGTGAAGCTTTTGGGCATCAATAAAAGTGTCAAGATGACTCAGATGAATAATGTACCTGCTGGAGATAGATGGGAGTTTTGTCCAGTGGTAGCTTTGACTCATCTAAGGTAGCGCTGAGGGTTAATATTTCTGCTGCAAAGAACAAGTACCATGTATTTAAAATAAAATATTTTATATGCATAGCTCAGTGGGTTACTGCTTTTGTCACAGAGACTCTATTCTTACTGTACAGTTCATAATTTACAATCGTAATCTACCTCATTGAGCTATGATCTGCCATCGAAGAGCTGCATGCAAACTGCATGGTACAAGTTAGTAAGTTATGTTTTTTTCCCAGTCTTTCATTATCCTGATGCTGCCAAAAAAAGGTTTGGTAAGGTAAAATTAAATTCTTATCATTAAAGTCAACGCTAACCATTCTGACGTTCTGAATCCTGAATTTGAGCTTCTCCAGACCTAGCGTTCTTAAAAAATGCCTACCAGTATGGATGGCATGTAAATCCTACACCTTGTGGTCCCCTTTGCATTGTGCAACATTTTCTATACACTGCTTTACACACGTATGATTCAGTGTGTGATGTAACGTGCTCTGACACCCTACACTGGTATGAGAGGTGCTATAAAACAAATGAATTACATCAGACACAGGGGCAAGGGAGAGATAAGAGGCACTGTTGGAGGGTGATAGTGAGGGAATCATTGAAAAGCCCCACAAAGATTGTCTAATCCTGGTGCACAGTAAGGTCATTTACTATGCTTTAAAATCTAATACAATTCAATACAAATCTGTTGTAGAATGCACCATTTATCCCTAATTTCGTGGAGGGAGAGTCCTTCAAAGCCCCCTTTGTTGTGGCCAGGCTCACTCGCTACACATGGTGTGCATCGTACGGGGACTGGTCTGACAACATTTGCCAGGGCTGCTTTGAGTTTCCAGTCCAGCCCTGGCAGCAGCAGGAGCCTCGTACCATGAAATAAAACCAAACATTGAAAAGTTAGTTGCCAAGATGCAGCAATAACCTTCCCATTAAAATGTTTTGATGTTTGCAAATCTTTTCAATATTAAATAATACAATCTTTAGTAATTCAAATATTTGTTTGGTGTGCAATTGTTCGTGTATTTTTTGGAAATTTCTGTTGTAATGTTTGAAATTTAAATAGTACAAATTGCATTGGGGTCCCCTGCTTCCAGTAGTGACTCAATGGGGGTCTTCAGGAGTCAAAATTTGGGGAACCACTGCTCTAGGGAGTTTTCATGACCACGGCATAAAAACTTAGATAGACCATCAGCATTGGCATCTACCACAGGACTATCTTCTACTCTGAAGTCTATACTCTGGAGGTAAATGAACCACCTCAAAAGTTTTGGATTTCCAGCCCTCATTTGCATGTTCCACCTGAGTGGCTGTGGTCACTCTGAATCAGGAAGTGAGTGTCAAACAAGTATGGCCTCAACTTCTTCAGTACCCAGCCCACAATAAAAGCTTTCCTCTCAATAGAATTCCACCTCTGTTCCCTGGGGAGTAACCTACTGGATATGAAGGCTCAGCCCTCCTCATTAATTTGGGATAGTACTGCCCCTATGCCATGCTCTGAGGCATCTGTCTGAATGATAAACTCCTGGGAGAAATCAGGGGCCTTGAGTACAGGAGCTGTGCACATTGTTTGCTTCACATTGTCAAATACAGTTTGGCATGCCTCTGTACAAATCATATTTCTGGGCTGCTTCTTGGAAGTCAGCTCAATCAAGCGGCAAGCATGGTGCCATTTCCTTTGTCAAACCTCCTATAGTATCCACTGAGGCCCAAGAATGCTATGACCTTAGTCTGGGTTTTGGGGGGCAGCCATGCCATGATGGTTTCTTTTTTGTCCTGAAATGGTTGCACCTTCCCCCTTCCCACCAGGTGTCCCAATCGCACCACAGACCCCTACCCTATCTGGCACTTACTTGCCTTGAAATTTAGGCCTGCCTGTTGCACAGCCTGACACACTTCCTGGATTTGAAAAAGGTGTTCCTTCAAGCTCCTACTGAAGACAGCTATGTCATCCTGATAAGCAGCAGAGAAGGCCTCCATATCGGCAAGGACCTGGTTCACCAGCCTCTAGAAGAAGGCAGGGGTATTCTTTAATCCAAAGGGCCTCACTCTAAACTGGTAGTGGCCCTCTGACGTGGAGAAGGCTCCCCTCTCCTTTGCTCCTTCTGCTAAGGCGATCTGCTAATAACCTGATCAAAGGTACTCAGATACCGGGCAGCCCCTAACCGATCAATCAGCTCATCAGCCCAGAGAATGGAGTGAGGATCAGTCTTAGTTACAGAATTTAGCCCTCTGTAAATCACAAAGAACCTCAGCTCAGGTGTGGGGCCCGGTGGGGCCACTTTTGGTACCAGAACCACAGGATTGGACCAGAGACTACTGGGGGGTTCAATCACCCCCAACTCCAGCATTTTGGACACTTCAGCCTTAATGGTGGACCTCAATAGGGGTGGCCGAAACTTGCGTAGCCATGCTACGCAAAGCTCTGCGAAACGGTAAGAAATCTCCGCGAGCACGTAAAAGTTCCGTGAACATGCAGAATTGCTTGTTCCACCCGTTCGCGATGCTTTTTTCTTGTTCGGGAATGCTGTTTGCGTGCTCGGGGAGGAATAGCTTGCGAACACGCATTTGAAAGTGCGAACAAGCAAAAAGTTCCGCCAAGCCACAGATCGCAGAATTTTTGCCAATTCCGCGTTCTCCGCAGAACGGGAAATTACCCACATTCCGCAAATTCCGCGAGCGGAATGGAATGTACCGCCCAGGCCTAGACCTCACCTTATCTGACAACTTGTAAGATTTATTCTTAACAGGGAGGTTGTCCCCTGTGTCCACATCATGGATGCAGAGGTGGGTAGTCCCAGGGATAATGGAGAACAGAGAAGAATATTGCCCCAACACGTGGTGGAAGTGTGTTGTTCAGGAGTTAGAGTGGGGAAAATGATCCACAGACCCATCCTTCTCTTTGGCATCCAAGAGTTCAGGGGAAGATTCAGAGTCCTCTTCCTGTTCTCCATCAGTCACCAACAACAAGATGAGATCAGACCTCTCAAAGTGTGGTTTGAGGTGATTTACACCCCTGCGGTGTTGCCTAGGGGTCCACCAGGTATGTGGCCTCACCTTTTCTTTCAATCACCTCATATGGAAAATCCAATGGTCTGACCAGGGTGAAATTCCACAGTGGTAGAATGCTTGTAATACAACTACTTCAGGACATACTGTCTGGCTTCAAGGTTACTGGAAGCTTGCTTTCATATCTTAACCATCTGTCTTCTGAAGGCCAGGTTGTAGCTCACTACATTCTGAGGTACCTGCCTGGTAGCTTGCTCCCACCCTTCAGTCACCAGACTCATAGGTCCTCTGATGAGGTACCTATTCAATAGTTCAAAGGGGCTGAAACCCACTACTCTCTGTGGCACCTCTCTTTAAGAGGATATAACACGTTTTACTCAAGGCCTCAGGCAGACCTCTGATCATGTTTTCAGGGTCTTGTTGAACCTCTCAACAATCCTATTGGCATACGGATAATAAGGGGTGGAGAACCTGAACGTTACCCCACAGTCCTTCCACATTGACTATATATAAGCATACATGAAATGTGTGTCCCTGTCAGACATAATTTCCTTGGGGAAACCTACTTGGGTAAAAATACCCATCAGGGCCTTAGCCACTGTTGGTATAGGAGTAGTCCTCAGAGGGATTGTCTCTGGGTACGTAGTGGCATGGTCCACCAGAACCAGGGTAAGCCTGTTACCTTATGCAGTCAGGGGATCCATAGGCCCTACGATGTCAATGCCCACCCTCTCAAGTGTGATGCTAATGACAGGCAAGGGATTAAGGGGGGATTTTAGCCTCTGCCCTGTCTTCCCCCTCGCCTGGCAGGTAATACAAGTCTACAGAACACATCTGAGGAATTCTTGATCCTAGGCCAATAGAAGTGGGGGACAAGACTTGCTTTAGTCTTGTCTTGGCCTAGGTGTCCTGTCAGGGGAATTTCGTGAGCAAGCTCCAGTAGGAAGGCCCTGTAACATTGGGGGACCCTGAGGGCACTTGATGTCCTATGCCCAGGAGCCTTAGGTTCACTGTACAAGAGGTTGTCCTCCCAGTAAATGTAATGAGTACCGGAGGCTTCACCTGCTGCTTGGGCTTCAGTCTGTTACCCCATGCACTGAAGGCTTGGGCACTGCCTTTGTCCCCTACAGAGCACCTCCTTGGTGGGTCCTCCCTCCGCATGCCATCCAGCAAGCTAAAGCAGGTCACCAAGGTAAGCAATGTCCTCCTCAGTGGGCTCGGGAGCGGCTCCCGCAGGTGCCCCATACATCTCAATGGAGGTACATTGAGGGGCTAAATTACTATGCGCTCTGCCTTTCCCCTTCTTAGCAGCTGGTTGGGTCATTGTTCCCAGCTCCAGTCCTTCTTGACTCCCTTCCCGGGCAGCCATGGACCTTGTCTTGGCACAGTTCCACTCAGGTAAGCCCAACATCTCAACATGAGCCTTGAACTTCATTTCCTTCCAAGTAGTGTGCTCCAGGTCATTACCTAACAAACAGTCCACAAGCGTGGCAGGGCTTACTGCAACTTTCAGAAAACATGAACCCCCCCACAGTCAAATAGAACAAGGTTCACAGGATAGTGACCCTCTCTCTTGTCAGCCACCACAACCTGGTGGAATGATTTAGGAATTACCGGGAAATCGGCTTGCCATAGTCATACTGGCTCCAGAATCCCTCAGTGCCCCCATACTTTACTCATTGATGGTGACCCATTGCCTATACGTAGCAGTATGTAATGGCACATGGATCTTAGGAACCATCTTACTGTCACCCAGGGACACTAGGTTAACTCCTGTAAACTCCACCCCATTAACTGGGACAAACTCCTCACCCAGCACTATGCTAGCCACCCCTGCATTCTTTCCTCCAGTGCAAAGTGGTGCTCTTTTTGTACTTTGAATCCCCCTTGTAGTGACAACAATACAATACCGGGAGTGGAGGGCCAAAGGGAGATGTTTAAAGACCAGCTCAGACTAAATCCCCAATCTACGTATACAAAACAAACAAGAATTTTATGCCTCCTGTTAGTTTTAGTTCACATCAGCACATTTTTGCTTTAGTTTGCACTGCACTCATCACTCACATTTAATAACAATAGCTCTTCACTCTGGGTTTTAGGAACCCTTAGCTAGGAATATTACACTTGTAAACATCCCTATGCTCCTCCCTCATAGTGAGGGGGTTGTAGCACTCGACTGTACTAGGATTTACAGCCGGGACGAGGTCCCAGATGATGAAGCATGTCACCTCGGTGAGTGATGGTATTCTGTCCCTTAAGGTAGGACTTCCTGTGTGGAGCTAGTTCTTTTGGTGTACTCATAGGCACGTTAGTCATCATAGTTTTAGGTGGCTTTCTTAGATCCCCCTTGTAGTGTCCAAACTCATAGCACTATTAGGACTTGATGGGCTTGGGTTGCTGACCTTTGTCAGGGTAAGTTTTCTTCTGGTGGCCAGATTGGGAATCTGAACCAGATCCTTTCCCCTGTGAGTTGCTTTGGGGACCTTTAGAGAACTCAGTCTTTTAATCTCCCCCCTCCTCCTTCTTCTGGGAACACTGACCAAACTTTTGGGTGTACCTCCAGATACATTTCTGGAAACTCTGGTGCTAACTTAGAGGTACGCCTCCTCAGCAAGTTTCCTAGAGACAGTAAGCTTGCTATCAACCAGATGTTAGCACAGCTCATGAAAACAAGTATCAACAATGTGTGCTTTAAAAACAAGTTGTACAACCCTTCATAATCATTAGCTTTGCTTCCCTCTTAACCAGCCCTTCAGTGCCTTACCAGCATAGTCTAAGAAATCCATCCATGCTTGTGTAGAGAGTTTGTGACTGGCTGTGAACCGTTGCCTGTACTTAAATTTCTGATTAGAATGGTATTCATGGCAGTGTAGTTGGTTTGGTCCTCGCCCTCTAGTGTAAGGAGTGTGTCCATCCTCATTGTGAGCATGTACTGCCATAAGCTGTCTCCCACTGATCTCCTCTGGGGCCCTGTGCACTTTCAAAGCCACTTCATAGGCTGCCAACTATTTATCTACGTCATCGCCCACATTATAAATAGGTACCACGTCTTTTGGATATGAAATCTGGACTCATGTCAATACACTGAAGGTATGCTGCCAACATTATTGCTGTTGCTGGACCCCACTTAGAGGGCTTAATATCCAGATCTCTGAGGCTAAGCCATGGGCTATCATCCTTTCCTTCATGGCCAGCCTCTTCTTTTCTAGAGCTTGCTCTTTCTCCAATCTAACAAGGGCCTGCTCCTTATCCAGCTTGGCAAGGGTCTTCACCTGTTGAATCTTGGCAAGTGCCTGCTCCCTGTCAATCTTTGCAAGCTCCAGTCTCAGCTTTCTCTCCTCCCTTCTGTCTGCCTGCCCCTCTGGGGACTGGTTCTTTGAGAACACACTGCTGCCTGCTCTAGAGTGGACTTCCAGTCCTGGGAGGAAATTGTTCCCTCCTCTGTAGGCTGCATGACAAGAAACCCCTGTCAGGTCCTGCTCTGATCCTTCCAGACACAGATCCCTCCTCCTCCTTCACTTCTCCTTCTGGGTGGGTGGCTTCCCATGCTCTTCAAAGGCTTTATGAAGCTCTGCCTGCTTGCTAATTGCCTTATGGAACACCCTTCTCTCCGGGCAGAACCCCTTGAGCTGGGCCACTGTGCATGCCTCTAGGAAGGCCAGTTTGAATTCCATACTACCAGGTAGGAACTCAGTCACTGCAGAGAAAAATGGGACTTGGGCAAAAGTACTTTGGAAAATCAAAAGATGTCAGAACAGGGAGAAGTGAAAAAGGCTCAAATTGATCTCCGTATAGAGTTGTAGTGAACAATGAATACTATGTGCTATTGTACAAACACAAGTCATATCCCACCGCTGATCACCAATTTTAGAAATTGGATTCCTGGTTGGATTAGGTATGGACACAGGCCAGGCAGGAACCAGCACTCTAGTCAGGGTAAGCTAGATACACACTAAAGGATTACCTGTACTCAACCTCCAGGAGCTTGACACGGAGCAGCCACGCTTATCTATAGAGGCTATGTGTAAATTATTTTTGCAAGGTGACAATGCATCGGGTTTGTAGCAAAACAGCTGCAGCACCCACATCTGAGGCCCAGAACTTGGAGGGGGCACCTCAGGGAAGGGTAGTACTCAGAGAAGCCAGCATCCAGCAGCACCAGCAGAAATGGAGGAAGGCATTTTTGTCCCTGAGACTTCTAAAAACAGGAGGCAAGCCAGCAGGCCCTTGGAGAGAAGGCAGAGTCCAGTGCTCTTTTAGCAGAGTCATGGAGCAGCAGTCAGCATGGCAACTGTTGCTGGTTTATCCCCAATTTTTTTGCTTTCCTCCCGTAATTGTTCTGACCTGTTTTTGTTGGCTTTAGGACTCTGGACATTTTCCCCACAGCCATTCAGTGCTAAAGCGCATGTGCTCTCTCCTATAAACATGGTATGATTGGTCTGCACCTGTTTGTCATATTTAATTTACTTGTAAGTCCCTTGTACAGTGGTAGCCCATATAACCAGGGCCTGTAAATAAAATGCTATGAGTGGGTCTGCAGTGCTGCTCACGCCACCCACAGAAGTAACTTTTCAAACCTGTCTATGGCCTTTATCACTGAAGGGCCTGCATGCGCAGTTTACTGCCAGAGTGAATTGGTATTTGAAGTTATTTACCAGGCCTGAAACTCCCCTTTGACTACATTTAGGTCACCCCTAAGGTAGGCTGTAGGTAGCCCTTGGGCAAGGTGCTGTGTAGGTAAAAGGTAGGACATGTGCCTTGGTTGTGTGTCCTGTCCCGGTAGTGACAAACAGCCTATTTGGTTTCTCACTGCTGTGAATGTCACTCCTCTCATAGGTTTGCTTTGGGAATTCCCTGATATGTTTTTCAGTGATAATTCCTGGTCTTGAAGGAGTAGCATTGTCATGTTTGATATGTTTGGTATAGTGGTGATAAATCCTGCTTATTGGTGTAAGTGGCTTTTTTATTACTATTGTAGGAATGCTACTTTTAGAAAGTGGGCATTTCTATGTGCCTATGACTCTTTGTGCTTTGCAGCCTGATTCCAAAACACATCAACGGTAGAGTGACAGCTGGGCTTGTGCATACTTTCTAGACCGCCATCACACAGGAAGGATTGGGTGCAACAGGGTTGCATTTTCATTCATCTGAATACTGTATGGTCTTCCAGGGGTGTGAGAGAGGTAGGTGGGGCACACTTACATTTGTATAGGATGGGCCCTGCCCTCAACACAAAGGGCCGTTAACCCCCTAATGATGTCTGGAGCTTGGGCTGGGATTAAAAACTGGTGTTGTGCACTTCTAAAAGTTCTTTTGAAGTTACCTCCACATCAAAAGACATTTTGAGCATTAGTACAGGGCCTCTAACCCCATGATTTTAGACACTGCATGGGACTTGTAACCAGACGCTGATGACTCTACATACTGCACCAGAGGATTGGTGTGCTGCTAGGAAAACCACCACTTGGACTTTGCTTTGTTGTGCTGGCCTGCTGTCTGCCTCCCTGGTTTTGTGCCCTTCAGTTTTTCTCCTGGGTCTGCCCAGAATTGCCCTTGGCACTCTGAATCCGGCCTCCTAAGTCACCTGCAATTAGCATTTGGAAGCGCTCCATTTGGGATTTGATTAGGCCCTAAAGAGAAGCGCTGGGTGAGCTCTTTATTCCTTGGTTTCCTTATCTCTTATAGCGAATGAGGAGTGCTTTATTTTTATTCCCAAGCTGAGGGAGTGCTGAAATCAGTGTGTGACAAGAGATTCCAATTTCCTCGAAGAGAGGTGACTTGTGCTGTCCCCAGAACGGTCCCCAGACAAGGAGACCACGACGTGAAGAACAAAGGACTAGGCCCTCAATCAGAGCCATCACCACCACCCCGAGGGAATTTCCCTTGCGAGGCCCCACCAGCGAAAAGCTTCCTAGCTGAAGGGAGGAAACATTGCATTGTCTGGTCAGCTGAGGGATGATTCGTGAGATGTGGGCCCCAATCCTTGAACCTGTCACCCCAACTGATCTCAGGACCGAGGTACTGTGGTAAGCAGGACCGAGCAGAAGTTACCCAGCCACCCCACCCATCCTAAGCAGGTGGCTACATTTTGCAATTCTCTGCAAGTGGTCCGAGAGGTCCTTAAGGGCCCCGGGCATGCTGCCCTTCAGAGCGGCTTTTTGTTTCTGGGGAAAAAGTCACATTGAGCAGTGGCTACACCGCACTTTCATGGGCAGCCACCTTTTTCATTCTACAAGTGGTGGGGTCTCTCCACAGTATTGCAGTGCCATTGCCATTGTTCCTTGTGCTGGGGGGGCATTGCGGCTGCTTTCCACGAGTGGAGAGACCTGGAGGGTGGCGCAGGGCCATTTGAGAAAATCTGAGAAAATCCACTCATACCGCGTGAGCTACTTGGTTGACTTTTGTCATTGTTACCTTATACAGTGCAGGACAACAAGGGTTATCCTGATATTCTGTAATAACTAAAAGCATTACTGTACCACTTGTAGTAGGTGTGCAGGTGCTCCTGCAGCCTACGTGTAAACCAGCAAACCTTTTTCTTACTAGGGCTCTGTTAGAACTGGGGGTCTCTAGTTGGCTGAGGTAGGAACCTTAGTCCAAATAGGGACCCTTGCTTTTAGTCAGGTAAAGGAGGGACACACTCTTAGATAACCCCTGCTCACCCTCCGGTAGCTTGGCACAAGCAGCCAGGCTTATCTACAAGGCAATGTGTAAAGTACTTGCAACCACACTCCCAGTAACACAGTGATAACACCACAAATGGACACCACACTGATTTTATAAAAATAGCAGTATCTTTATCAAAAGAAATACGATGAGACCAAACGATAGAAATCCAACATATGCGTATTCATAATATTTCACTTTGCTGGTTATTAGGCCAACAATCACTTGTAGATTCTTGTGGTATTAATGAGCAGTTCACGATGACCTAATGCAGTGCTGATGCAATGTTATGCAGTTCGTAATGTAGTTCGTAATGTAGCAATAAGACAGTCCTTGATGCAAGTACTAATGCAGTTCGTAACGCAGGAATAATGCAGTTCGTAATGCAATAATAATGCGGTTCGTAATGCAAGAATAATGCAGTTCTTAATGCAAGCATAAAGCAGTTCTTAATGCAAGCATAAGGCAGTACTTAGTGCAAGAATAAGGCAGTTTGTAATGCAAGCATAAAGCAGTTCTTAATGCAAGCATAAGGCAGTACTTAGTGCAAGAATAAGGCAGTTTGTAATGCAAGGAATAATGCAATAGGCCAATCTGCGGGGTCAGCTCGGGCACCACTAGGCCCCAACAACAGAGACAACGGTTGTAAACTTAAAGGGGCGGCCCCGGTACTGCTGGGCAGGTACGGGCCGCTCAGGAGAGACATCGGAGCACTCCCGTACTCCTCCTGCATGCCTCCCCAGGCCACACATGCTTGCGGCTCCCGACCGGAGTCCAAGCCTTACTTGGGGGGTACGCTGTCTCGCTACTGTAGCCGGATGGGTTACGGACTGCCTTCTCCTTCGTTGATGATCTTGGGCAGATTCCTCTTGACGAACAACGATCATGATCCCTTTCACCTTGCAGCTTCCTTAGCTACAAGAAATCCTATAGCACGTTGCGGCTCGGGCCGTGGGCGGCGATCCTTAATCACAGCCTCAGTTACGATGACAGCTCGGGCCACAAACAGCAATGCAGCAGCGTGGACGTTGTTTCACGCTGCAGGGGCAATGCTGTCATGCACCACAGCACCACAGACCACACAGCAGTCTCAGGCATGTAAAAGCAAACGCACTAAGTGTCGCTGAGACACGGTTGGAAACTTTGATGTTCCTGAGTTTCCACAACAGGGGACCAGTTCTCCTCAGGCCCTTGGAGACAAGTTACTTTAGGACACAGCACACAGCAAAGTCCTTTCAAGCCGGGGGGCACAGCACACAGCAAAGTCCCTTGTCCTCTCCTTAGTCAAATCAGCAAACTGCAGGCCAGCCCCAGAACACACAGCAAGGGCAGTCCTTCTCTTCAGTCTCTTTAGCTGTTCTTCTTTGGCAGAGGTTCCTCTTGATCACAAAGTAGTTTCAATCCTTTTTCAGTCTTGAGTTCAGTCTTGAGTTCAGGGGTTTCAGCTCTCACATTTATACCCCTAAATGCCTTTGAAGTCTTTGTGTTCAAAGGGCTCTGAGCCCGGTCCAAACCAGTTCTGGTTGTCTTCCTGCCAGTGCACACCCTCTTCCTTTGATAGTGAAGGTCTGGGCCTCAGACGCTCCGCAGGAGGTGTAGCCATCCTTTTGTGGCAGCAGCACAGCCCTCTTCACATCCAGGGGGCTACTCCTCCCACCACACCAAATGCAGGCCAGCCTGTTGCTGTCTCACCTTCTCCTCCCTGGTGTCAGGACACCTCCCCCAGACCCTGTCACATCCAAACCCAGACAGTCAATACACAACCAGGCAGAGGCACGTAGGATGGCTAGGACAAGAAACCAGCCACTTCTAAAAGCGTGGTTTCTAAACACACAATTTAAAAACCATCTTCAAAAAGATGTGTTATTAAATTCTGAGTTCAGGTACACTAAACTCCATCCCTCCATCTTATGCCGATGGGAAGATATGCTGGAAACATGTTAGTATGTTTAGTCCATGCGCGGTACCAAACAGTTGCCACGCTACTCGCTTAAAAGCACGTAGCTATTTTCAGCAACGCTGCATCCCTTGTCTCAGCTATGCCGGCCTTAGACTTTGTGACAGCCATTTTTATAACCGGCTATATGCTTTTCACACTGTCTTCCATCACGACATCCTGCCGAATTAATTCTGTCTAAAAGTGGCTTATGATAATTTTGATTGCTCATTGTCACCTGCTGTACAGTTCTAAATGCAATTCACGACACCTTTGAATCAGCCGTGCCGGTCTAATACTTTTTGACGGTCATTGATATAACCAGCTATATGTTATGCGCACTGTTTTCCATCACGACATCCTGCTGTATTATTTCTCTCTAAACGTGGCTTATGATACTGATTGCTCCTTGTCACTTGCTGTATAGTTCTAATTGTTATTAATGGCACCCCCTTACCACCATGCTCAGTGGTCGTTATGTGCACTTCTCGATGCAGTGTTTCACTCACCCCGTTTTGGTTGACTCACACTGCTTACCTTTTAATCTTTTTTTCTAAAAGAGATTGCCATCTGACAGATATCCTTGTTTTAATCGCATTCATTGTTGATTTAATACATGTACCCTTTTTTCTCCCTCTTCCTTCCTATTTTTTACAATTGTCGTTTCGTTGTCACATATGTAATTCGGCCATTTGTGTACGGGCAATTTTATTTCATTAGTCCTGATGATGATCCGATATCCTCTTGATAAGGATCGAAACGCCGTCGACATAGTTGTCTACCTTACACACTCTATTTATTGTATATAAATTACTGTGAAGGTGACCTTGTATGTATCAGATGTTTCACTATCTGAAGTATTTACTGATTGAAACACCCATGTAAATTGCCTAAGTAGTTTTCACACTTTGCTCTCCTTGCGATATGTAGTAGGATACAGGCTTGTATCCCACTGAGATTTAACTTACATTCCTTTGATTATTGTTATTACATTCTGTATATTAAAGGTGCCTTTGTCCGGCTGGACACTGGCTGTAATATAGAACCGATTGAGGCTATATTCATTGTATTACTAACCTTTTTGCTTTCAGGGACCATTGTTTCCTGTAACATATTAGTTCCCGAGGTCCCTGACCAATCCCTTTGGGTGCCCTTGTTTCTCTTTACATAGTTAGCGCAATCGCTGGATTGCAAGGGCTTTTTGCTCTTATTACCCTTTTTTTCTAAAAAGTGGGTTATTCTCCCTGTTCCCCTGCTATTTCCATATTGTCTTTTCCCCTGCCTGTCCATCCTTTCCTGATATGTCAGATCACGCACCCCTCTACACAGACGAATACATTAAAAATATTTTAGAAGGTCCATCTCTCTTCACTGACCCCTCCAATGTTCCGCAAGAAACTAGTTCCACACTCCCAGAACAACTTGAGAAAACAAAAAAGAAGTCAGTCAGATTACAGCTCATGATCCGTATGCTGACGGAATACTTGAAAGCAGATATTATCCCGACAGGCCTTCAGGTCAGGAACGTACCTGGGATCTTCACCGATATTCCCAAATATATTACCAACTTTAGTTACATTAGTACCACTTGCTCTAGGCATTGGATGGTTTTAGGTATTGATATAGCGACAGAAGAATTGAAGAAACTATTGGATGAAATAACTGACATTGAAAAACAAATTAACGACAGTGGCCCGCTATCTGACAGTACAAAAAACCGTTGATGAATTCTACAGAATAGAACAAAACAAAAAATCTAATAAAGTAAAGAAAGATGTTAAATCCTATTCTATTGAAAGAACATACCCTTATTTGACCAAAGACTTTTATGCCAATAGATCATACAATAACCCACGGAATACCCGTCCGTGGGGTAGATTTAACAGAAGAAACAACCTAGTGGGATTCTCAGACACCTCGGCTGATTCATCTGATAACTCAGACCCTGGTGAAGGGACCAGCACACCCGGCAGAGTACCAAACAATCCTTCTTCTTCCTCTACTTTTTTAGGACGTGGCCAACAAGAACCACAAAAAAGAGGTGGTTTGAAACGCACCCACTGGCAAAATCCTCCAGGGGAACGGCAAACACGTCGCAATCACTACCGATGGTAGATAATCCTGAAACTATGGATAACGTTAGTCTTACCCATAATCCATCCTTAAGCACGACACCGCTCAATCTTTTACTCCCCATCTTTAATCTTACTAAACACCGACTCAATGACTCAGAGCTATCCATACTTAATAAAGGACTCTCATTTGTACCTACCACTCACACCAACTTCCTTGATCTCCAGACTGAAGCTCTCAGATTTTTCCGTAAAATAAGACTGCACAGCTATTTTTTACTGAATCCCCTACCGCCCAAACCCTGCAACACCTCTCTAAGACCCGCATCTACATTCTCTCCTTCCTCCAATATGGTTCCACCGGAAATTTCCACATTTGAGAAACTTGTATTAAACGACCTTTCACAATTGGCTAAGGAACGTCACTTTATTCCATATAACATCTCACTGGCCGAAAAAGCGGCACTTGATACCCTCAAGACCAATTATGACATTGTCATCAAACCTGCAGACAAAGGGGGTGGGATAGTCTTACAAGAAATCACCAACTACAAGAATGAAATATTGAGACAACTGGAGAATACAGACCACTACTGTAAACTTCTCACCAACCCCACTTCCGAACTACAGAAGCTCATCCTACAAGTGACCACATTCGGTCTAGACCAAGGTTTTCTATCCAAACTAGAATATCAGTTCCTTAATGCCAAGGCACCACGCACGCCTGTCATCTACACACTCCCCAAGATTCACAAGGATCAACTCAATCCACCCGGACGTCCTATCGTCTCAGGTTGTGGTTCTATTCTTGAGCCCCTAGTGCTATATGTAGACTTTTTTATAAAAGATGTCGTATCTTCCACCCCTTGCTATGTGAGAGATAGCATGCAAATGATTACGTTAGTGGAAAACCACACCTTCGACCCCTGCACTGATACTCTGTGCACTCTCGATGTCGAATCACTATACACAAACATTCCCCAAATAGACTCATTACGTGTTATGGAGGGTATCCTGGACACACGCGTTAGACCGCACGCAGTCCCTACCATCTTCATTTTACAACTACTTGAGATTTGTCTAACAATTTTTTTTTTCTTATTCGATGGCCAGTTCTACCAACAAACGAAAGGCACATCAATGGGAGCTGTTTTTGCCCCAAATTTGGCCATTTTGTACATGAACGCTCTTGAAACCAACCATAAACTGGTACAACTGAGCCCTTTTTCTCTGCAATCTCTCTGTGGAAGCGTTACATAGATGACATTTTTATGATTTGGCATGACACCCAGACTACGCTTGAACATTTCTTACATTGGCTTAATAACAACTGCGGAGGGCTCAAATTCACGCTTACACACAACAAAACATCTATTGCATTTTTAGACCTGAATATAGTACACAGAGAGGGTCATCTTATCACCAGTCTATTCAGAAAGCCTACTGAACGCAATACTCTGCTTAAGTACAGCAGTCACCACCCTCGAGCACTGAGAGACTCTTTACCCTATTCCCAATTTTTACATATATGACGTAACTGCACTCTTAAAGAAGACTATTTTACAGAAGCCAAAACACTAAGCAACAAATTGACAACCAGGGGATACCCCAAAAGACTGATACGTATTGCTCTCAAGAGAGCATGGTACTGTCCCAGGGACTGCCTTTTAATGCCCAAACCTAAGAAAACGCAAAAACGCATTGTATGCGTCACTACTTGTTCTCCGTCCTCGAACAAATTCCGAAGAAGTGTACTCAAACATTGGAATGTGATAAACGCTGGTGTACTTAATCTTGATAGGCCTCTTTTCGCATTCAAAAAGAGCAATAACATCTAAGATCACCTAGTAAGAGCTGCACTTCCCAGTCTGCCCAATACTGGCACTCTCCGTGCTCAATGGGGTCTCCCACCCCTAACAGGACACACTAAGTGTAGAAATTGTACAGCATGTAGATTCACTTCAGATTGTAAGGAATTTGTATTTGGCAATGTTAGACATGTACGTAAGGACTTCAGTAACTATAACACGAGCAATGTTATCTATGCTATTTTTTGTCCCTGTGATAAAATCTACATTGGTCAAACTACACAAAAATTCCGAATCAGAATTTGCCAGCACAGGAGCAGACTCCGATGCAAGACACCAAACGCACCATTGGTCGAACACTTTGAAGCTGTAGGCCATACTGAAGATGACATACGCTGGACAGTGATTACTGTTGTCAAAATGCCACCTAGAGGAGCTGACCTCTCCCAATTGCTCAATAAAGAGGAACTAAAATGGATCCTGAAGACTGGCAGCATTCACACAGGAGACCTGAATTGGATTGCTTACTCATTTTCCAACTTTCTCTCAGGTTACGTTCCCTGATAATTGTTTATTGTGTATCTTGCATTATTTAAACATTTCAATCCGTTCTGTGCTTTTCCTTGCTTCTATGATACTGCTGTTGTATGGCTCACTCTTTTAGTTCTGCATCTTTGGAGACCGTAAGTTGATCGTTTACTCATTCTCCAACTTTCACTCAGATTACGTTCCTTTATTATGTACCTTGCATTATTTATACAATTCAATTCATTCTGTGCCCCCCTTTGCCTTTATGGTACTGCTATGTACCCCACCACTCTAAGATGGCGCCTGCACTGAACCATTCACTCGTATCGCCTTCTATTCGAACAGGCTGTCATCCCCTATTGGCCACACGTTCGTCTTTCCTTATGGCTGCACGTCCTTCCTGCTGATCACATGACCCTCCATTCACGTCATATGCTCACATTTTCACATCCCGAGCACTTCCTACCTTCCTGATCGGATGCGGCCAACGGAACACTCTCCTCTATAATGCACGAGGTAAGCACCCGCGATGTGGTTTAACCCTTCCATCGCTTCGACTACTTTTTGAGCTTGCTCAAGCCCTAATGCCACCTGTCTTTTCAGAAGGATTCCCTACTGTGGGCCATGTTCACCCCCGGATATTAATCCCCGTAAGTAAGCTTCCTCCATTATGACCGCACTTTCTCACCCGCTCTCACCTCCTCCTCACGGGCCTTTTCATTCTTCACAGGCCGCATATTTTCCCTCGAGCCCAACTCGCGACACCTGGGACATTCCTGGAAATCCTTCCTTGCCCTCGACGTCGTTCATTCATATACTTTAATACTCGAGGTAACCATTGTTTTCTCACACTTCTGGTTGGTAGCGTTTTTCACCCGCTCGTGTGCCTTAGTATGTTTAGTCCATGCGCGGTACCAAACAGTTGCCACGCTACTCGCTTAAAAGCACGTAGCTATTTTCAGCAACGCTGCATCCCTTGTCTCAGCTATGCCGGCCTTAGACTTTGTGACAGCCATTTTTATAACCGGCTATATGCTTTTCACACTGTCTTCCATCACGACATCCTGCCGAATTAATTCTGTCTAAAAGTGGCTTATGATAATTTTGATTGCTCATTGTCACCTGCTGAACAGTTCTAAATGCAATTCACGACACCTTTGAATCAGCCGTGCCGGTCTAATACTTTTTGACGGTCATTGATATAACCAGCTATATGTTATGCACACTGTTTTCCATCACGACATCCTGCTGTATTATTTCTCTCTAAACGTGGCTTATGATACTGATTGCTCCTTGTCACTTGCTGTATAGTTCTAATTATTATTAATGGCACCCCCTTACCACCATGCTCAGTGGTCGTTATGTGCAATTCTCGATGCAGTGTTTCACTCACCCCGTTTTGGTTGACTCACACTGCTTACCTTTTAATCTTTTTTTCTAAAAGAGATTGCCATCTGACAGATATCCTTGTTTTAATCGCATTCATTGTTGATTTAATACATGTACCCTTCTTTCTCCCTCTTCCTTCCTATTTTTTTCAATTGTCGTTTCGTTGTCACATATGTAATTCCGCCATTTGTGTACGGGCAATTTTATTTAATTAGTCCTGATGAGGATCCGATATCCTCTTGATAAGGATCGAAACGCCGTCGACATAGTTGTCTACCTTACACACTCTATTTATTGTATATAAATTACTGTGAAGGTGACCTTGTATGTAACAGATGTTTCACTATCTGAAGTATTTACTGATTGAAACACCCATGTAAATTGCCTAAGTAGTTTTCACACTTTGCTCTCCTTGCGATATGTAAGTTGTAGGATACAGGCTTGTATTCCACTGAGATTTAACTTACATTCCTTTGATTATTGTTATTAAATTCTGTATATTAAAGGTGCCTTTGTCCGGCTGGGCACTGGCTGTAATATAGAACCGATTGAGGCTATATTTATTGTATTACTAACCTTTTTGCTTTCAGGGACCATTGTTTCCTGTAACATATTAGTTCCCGAGGTCCCTGACCGATCCCTTTGGGTGCCCTTGTTTCTCTTTACACGGAAACATGTTACACAGCATTCCCCAATTTGTCCTATGGGCAAGATGGCCTTGCAACAGTGAAAAACGAAATTGGCAGTATTTCACTGTCAGGACATGGTACACACCTCAGTATATGTCCTACCTTTCACATAAACGGCACCCTGCCCAGGCGGGTAGTTTGGGCCTATTATAGAGGTGCCTGATGTGCATAAAAAAAGGGAAGGGTAAGGCCTGGCAGGTGGGTGCACTTGTGAGGACAACAAGGCAACAAGGCAGTTAACAAACTGGCCGCAAGCACTGCAGTGGCAGGCCTGAGATCTCTCTTTAGGGCAACTTATGTGGGTGGCACAATTAGTGCTGCAGGCCCACTAGTAGCTTTTGCATTACCAGCCCTGGCACACATAGTGCACTTCACAAGTAAGACAAACATACCAATTATGGACAACCAATTACCATAACACTTTATGCAGGGAGCACTTGCACTTTGACACTGATCAGCAGTGGCAATGTGCCCAGAGTCCTAAAACCAACAAAAATAGGTCAGAAACATACAGGAGGAAGGCAAAAAGTTCAGGGATTACCCTGCAAAAAGTCCAACAGACTCATACAGATTGCCTTAACCCCGCTGATAGGGCCGCAGGAGTACATTTGCATCAGTGGGCTTACTACTGTGGGTGTGCTTTAGGGTGATATTTTGTGATTCCTGCAGAACTGGTGATATGTGGTGATTTATGAATGATGCTTACAACCTAACTGCTGCATTGTTATGCCCTGATGTTTGCTATAATGTATGTCATTTGGATCTTTGCACTGCCAGGATAACAAGTACTATCGCAGAAATTATATAGTATGCACAGAATTTATAGTTCATGTCATCTTAGTCTATGATTTATGTACAATACATGCTATATTTTTATATAATCCTGTGTGGAGTCTCTTTTGTGGTGTATGTATTGTGTCACTGGTGTGAGTGTGTTGCACAGACACTTTACATATTGCCTCTGGGAAAAGCCTCTATGCTCTGGCCAAGCTACCAAGGGGGTGGGCGGGGGTTATCTTGGGTGTGTAACTCGCTCACCCTGACTAGAGTGGTGGGTTCTACCTGGGTTTAGGTTCATACCCCAAGTCAACCAGAAACCCCATTTCTAACAGCAACAAGCAGAAAAGGAGTCCTTCCAGAAAAGCAGTCCAGTTGAGTCCTTTAAGCAGCTATGCAGTCCTTCTGAAAGAGGTTCAGTTCAAGATCCAGAAAGGGTTTGATTTTAGGGGGTCAGTGACCCAGTACTTATACCCAAAAGTGCCTTTGATGTAGAGGATAACTTCTTTGAAGTACACAAGGATCCCTTTCAACCCAGTCCTGTCTGCCAGGCAATCTCGTGGGGTAAATCAGTGCTTTGTGTGTGGACAGGACACTATCTATTGAAGTGTTTCAGCCACTCCCATTCCTCCTTGCCTGGGAAGACCCATCAGAATGCAGATGGATCCAAATGATTTCTCAGAATGTAGATGAGCCTCTCCTTCCTATGTTTGTGGCTGTCTAGAGGGAATGCACAAAGTGTATCTGTCACCCAACCCAGATGTGTATTGTAAGGCATAAAGGGTAGTAAGTGCAGATGAATGCCCACTTTCAAAAAGTGGGATTTCTAAAAGAGTAATGTTATATCCAACTTCACCAGTATGGAGGATTTATCATTACGATTCCAAAGATATGAAACATGAAAAAGATGCTCCTCTATGATCAGACATTACAGCTTAAAAAATTATTAAGGAATCCCCAATGCCAGCCTATGGGAGGAGTAGGCCTCACAGTAGTGACAAACAAAATTTGTCACTAGCAAGACATGAAAAACATTAAAGTACATGCCCTACCTTTTATTTACATAGCACCCGACCCTTAGAGTTACTTAGTGCCTTATTTAGGGATGACTTATATGTAACGAAAGTGGAGATTGAAGCTTGGCAAGTGGTATGAAATGCCAAGTCAAAGTGGCAGTAAATTGCACACATAGGCACTGCAGTAGAAAGCCTGAGACAGGTTTGAAAGACTTCCTCTGTGGGTGGCACCATCGGTGCTGCAGCCCACTAGTAGCATTTGAAATACAGGCCCTGGGTATCTGTTTTACCACTTTACAAGGGACTTACCCATATAATAAATATGCAATCAGGTATAGACCAATGCCATCATGTTTAGGGGAGAAGCACATGCACTTTAGCACTGGTTAGCAGTGGTAAAGTGCTCAGAGTCCAAAGGCTAACAAAAAGGATCAATAAAATGAGAGGCAAAAGGCATAATGTTTGGGGAAAGACCACCCAAAGGATGACAGGTCTACAATAACCCTTCCACTAGTGATTACATTTAGTTCCGATTAATTTAATATGCCACAAAGAAACTGGAGTAAATGCATTGAATTGTTTCCTTAAGAGCACCAGAGTAATGCCAATAACTACTGGAATTAAACACTCTTGGGTTACAGATCAGCTTACCGCCTGGAGTAAATCACTTCAATGCCTCTTCATAGGTAGTAAGAGCTCTGTAAAACCAATTACAATACAACATATAACACTGGGACACACTAATACCAATACCAGAGCACTCAGCTGTAGGTCAGTTAACAGTATATAATACATGTTGAATAATTGTCATGTCCATTACCCAGTACTGCACCAGTCCACAGCAATAAACCACCAATCACCTACTGAATAACAGAGAAGTCTGTCACTTGCTGCCTGCCAACAGAAGACTTTAACTTAGTCCACCACTGCACAACCCATCAAGCTAGATTCTGTGACTACTTCTTGCGATCTCACAATAACAATCAGATATGGGATGATATTAGCAAAGTCCATCCCAGCAAATCTCTCTACCAAGCCTTCCTCCAACCTATGCTTGCTCAGGACCATAAACTTTAAACAAAATGGAAATACCATAAACAGACCTGCCGAGCTGTCAGATTACTGAAAACTATAAACTGTGCATATCTCTCTCTCACACTTCTTCATCCATCACACTGGTAAGAGCTCTGTCTCATAACACAATAACCACAACACGATGGATATTACTCATGACATGGAAACACTGCCCACAAAGTGTCAAAACAAAGATAACACCTCTCCAACCACACTTCCACTTCAAACTGATTCTTTGATTCTTCAGGTCAACATTAGGTTGTATTTCTGGTCTGATTGTTTGAAGAATATGTGATATGCTGTTTCTCATCTTTTGAATACTTTAGTGTTCTTTGGTGGAAGCTTTTAGCTAAGGCTTCAATGCATAACCTTCATCTCCTGTCAAAAAGTAGATAAATATTAACTTTGCCCTGATATCATGTCACATATCTCAACACAGCTGTTTTGTAAATCTTTCTGAATTGACATACATTTGGGTGATTTGTCCACATTTTGTAGTGTGATGTGGGTGTGTATACATTTTAAAGGATTTCTTGTATGTATAAAACAATTATTGGTCTTGGATCATTTCTTGTTCACCATTTACTAGACTGTATTTTTGAAATTACTGGACGGGCTCTGTGCATGCACCTTTTCTCACAGGTTTAGGTATTAAGATCAATGAAAATGAACAGTATCACGCCTCAATTATTAATAATTATCTATTTTAGCCCAGGGTGGGCTATGACCATGATTATGGGTAAACAATTCGATATTATCACGAGACAAGGAAATTGGTAAACACATTTAATTATGAATTGAGTATTTCATTCCAATTTATAATGTGACCTTCATTCCAGATATCAAATATGTTCTCTCTAGTTTTAAAAAGCGTCAGTGGAACATGTTGGCAGTCTGTACAGGCAAACATCTTAGAAAAACTATCAATATCTATAAACTCGTCTGTAATTCTTTGAGACCAGCAGAAGTGTCTGGAGATGAAGTACATGAATTCTGTACTTGCTGAATGTCTCCCAGGAGATACCGAATGAAATGTGAAAACCTAGGTACCATCAGATCATGGACCATACCAACTGTGAATAAGAATGGCCCATTTGTACAGAAGCATAGGAGAATTGGGAAGTATAGTGTTAGTTTTATGCCATTCTAGATCATGATAGCCTGAGAGATGAGATTAAAAGGCCTGACATCTAACACTTAAATAAGGGCCCCAAACCCTTCAAACATACTAGTCTCTGTTTCTCCACATCTTCAAGCTCTCAGGATAATGCAAACAGTATTGTATTAGCTCTACTTTCTTCCAATTCTGTCTGGACTGTGCAGGTAAATATATCAAACAAGGACATGAAGAAGGACGGTCCTCAGTGACCGTGTAGCTGACCTTGGCAGAGTTATGGCACCACCCACATTTTGGGATAAGGAAGAGACAGGCACTAGCACAGAGATAGATGTAAAAGAACAGACATGAAGTAGACGGCAACATCTCCTTTGAAATTGCTGGGGACCATTATTCACTTGTATGAAAGTGTGATCATGCGATAAGGTTTGGCTATAGAATGTGATTCACATGCGCATTGCAAAGAGATTCTAACAAAATACATCCCTCACTGGATCACATTTGCATGGAGCAGCCACTCTTCGATGGGGCCATGGAAGAGAATAAAGAATAGATAACCACCTCATCCAGTTGGGACAAACGGTAAGAAGATCAAAAATTGTTTAAACAGGAGTATCAATAGGCAAACATATGTAGAGGCTGACTGTAATGAGACCTACTCTTCCAGGGCAGTAACCACTAGTTTGGGCTAACCCACCACCACGTTTATAAATATAAACCAGTGCCTTTGGCAAAATAGAAAATGACAGCTCACTCACTGAGAAAGATCAGAGTATGATAGAGCATAACATCAATATGCCCTGTCAACCTTGTCATTTGCCACCACTAGGCCTCTAGCTCACAGTAATAGTCGCCCCAAGTGCCACTGGATTTTCATACTATAGACTGCCAAGTGAGGTGTGTTGGTCACAAGCACCACAAATAATAATGTTCTTGATGTACAGAGAAAACGTTCCCACCACATCAGGACCATTGGTTCACTCAGTTGGGGGAACATGCAACATTTGTGACATCTGATAGGTAAACTGCTCTCACTTTAGTGTATCCGGTATACTGGCAAATGCACTGAAGGGGAAGCATTAACCATGAGGGCTATGCCGCGCATGCTGTGACCATGCACGCGGAACACCTCTTGCCTTAACAACGCATATGCCTTAAACATGCATATGCCCGAACCGCGCATATGCGTGGTTAAGGCAGTCAGCAGTCTAGTTCCAGAGACCGGATAGGCGGGGTGAGGAACAGGAAGGATTCTGAGTGGAAGGACTGGGACGCAGCTTGGTAAGTAGGGCTTGGGCATGAGGGGGGAGTTTTCCAGGGGGAGGGGGGAGTTTTAGGGCTCAGAGAGGGGGAAGGGACAGTTTTCAGGCTGGTGGCCGCTTTAGGACTCAGGGTGGGGGATGGGGTAGTTTTTTGTCCTGGGGCTGTTGTAGGGTTCAGAGCAGGGGCCTGGGGCCATTGTCGTTTTTTGGCCTAGGGGCTGTTTTAGGGTTCAGTGTGGGGGCAGGCTTCAGGGAAGTTTTTTGGACTGGGGTCGTTTTAGGGCTCAAGGCACTGGGCATAAGTCGGGGTAGCTTTTTGTCATGGGTGCCGTTCTAGAGCTCAGGGTGGGTCGGGTAGGTTTTGGTCTGGGAGCCATCTTAGAGCTCAGGGTGGGGGGGCAGGGTCCAGGGCAGTGTTTTGGCCTGGGGTTGTTTTAGGGCTCAGAGTGGTGGGCAACAGTCGGGCTAGTTTTTTGGGCTGGGGGCCGTTTTAGAGCTCAGGGCGGAGGGGGAAGAGTCTGGGGCAGTTTTTTGGCCTGGGTTGGTTTTAGGGATCAGAGCAGGGAAAGGGGTAGGGGTCGTTTTTTTTGGCTCGGCTGGGGTGATTTGCAGAGCTAAGGGACTTTTTTTAGGGCTCAGGGTGGGGAGTCTGGGTAGTGTTTAGGGCTGGGGCAGGGGGTTCGCAGTGCTGGTGGCAGGTTTGTAGGGCTCAGGGCAGGGTAACTGAGGGGTGATCTTCACCACGTATGCCTTTACCAATCATGCCTTTACAATAAAGTTTGTTGTAAACTCATGCGTGGTAAAGGCATGCATGGTAAAGACGAGGTCGTGGTTGAGACCGCGTCTGTTTGGCCAGACTAAGACACCCGGCCAAACGAACATCTGTACTTCTAAGTACCACCACTCTTCCTTTCATGGCCCGGCCTGGCACTGCACAGGCATGCTAGCCAGTCACAGGAAAATAAAATGTTATTGTTTTATCATTTTATTTTCCTGTGACTGACTGACGAGTGGGGTGATGCTCCTTCGCCATTTCTGAGGAGCCGCCCCTGGTCAACAAGTGATCTATTCATGAGGTCAGAATGTGAACATTAGAGACACTCACGTGAGGTGAGGTTAAGGAAGAAGGGATATCATTTAGAATTGGCGGGGATGAGGCTTCTGCCACAAAGTGGTTGTTTCCCTATTCACCTACCTTTCTTCTATGCTGCCACCTCCACCGTTGTGAAAACCATTGTGTAGGGCTATGCTAGTGAGAATGCTTCAGAGGGGCTGCTCTAACTTGATAGTTCTGAACTGCAAAAATATGTGACTGTCCCTAATGAGTTTGGGAGACAAAACTCAGCATTTAAGAGACATGTCTGTTTTTTATTTTCTAAAGACAAACCCTTGCTTCTGGAGTGTGTCTTTCGAAACTGGAAAAAATTCTCATCTATTCACCATGCTGCCACTGGATCTACATCTTTCATCATGTTAGCAGGTGCACTTCTAGCAGAAATACCTGCTCATTCGGAAGGAAGCTTTGAATATGGTGGAGAGCTTTAAATATGGTGGGGTGCATGGAACTGGATCTGGGAAGGTAATGTCTCTGCCTATGCAGCTGTCTGACACAGAGCCAGCCATACTTAAATGGAGTGCATAGTAATCGTAGTCATGGAAATGCAAACATGATGATAAATGCAATGCCTCAAACTTGAATTTCACAGTAGATTTCGTTACTAATACATCTGAGATCAGGCTCTGCCTCATTTATACTGCTTGAGATTTTGGCAGGGTGGCAACTGTTGTCTGGGTTTTAGTCTAATATCTATATGACAAATAATTTTCCTAACGGAAGCAAAATGCTGTGGGGCTAACTTAGTTTGACGGTGTTTTTTCATTTTTCAGCTGTTGCTCCAGTTTAGCTACCCACCTTCACCTGGGACTAAGAGTGTGCGATGGTAAAAGTTAATTTTTGAAACCTTTCCGAAGGCCTATTGAACATTTTGCAACACTTCTTTGGGGAAATTGTCATGAAACTCATGATTGTTGCAACAATTTAAGGATGTGAAGTGTTATCAGGGGGAAAGGTATTTGCATGATAAAACTACACGCTGAGTTGACTCTAGGACTGCATGTGGATACATGGAGGAGATATATCTCATTTCAGAAGCAGATTAAGAACTCTGAAAGTCCGCTAAATCTGTTCAAGCTTCTTATGCCATGTGTTTCCTGCATGGCCATTGTAGTTAGCCTAATTCTGCACGTCCTAGGACTCATTTTCTTTTGCACATGTTGCTATATAAACACATTTGTTTTGTGCCACATTGTACTTTCACAGAGAACTTGTATATGTTTCTGTGTTCTGTTTTTTTCCTGGGATTTAGTCTGAACACCACAGACAAGGTCAAACAACAATGCCCCTTGTTATTCTCTCTGCTCAGGCACTAGCACCTTGGCATAACACAAGTATGCAGATGCTGTTTATGAGTACACATCTTGTCATGTAACTGAGCACAGACGTTTAAGTGAGCACACTGGGCGAGGGTTCTCGAACAAGATTGCTACATCAGCTGAGATGTCGAACATCCATCTGTGGATGCTAAGGGACAGGATCTGCCACAAATCCCAGAGATCTTTGATAAATAATCATCTAGCTTCAGTAGAAGGGAGGGTTTTAGCATATTCTGTTTTATAACATGACAGGGCTTTTTATGATATATGGTTTATTGACCATGCTAACAGTATTTTTAGTATGCATTTGTTTTCTTATTGTGGCATGAATACTGCATTTTAGGTCAAAATAGTTTGAATAAATATTCTAAACTTCCTTAGGGTCTCTTGTTTATATTATTGTGGACGAGCGCAAAGGAGGAAGCGAAAGGTGTGTCCTGTTACCGCGATCGCTGAGAGGATTTAGAGTGTTGTGTTCTAGGGTGCCAATTCACTTGTTACTCTGGTAAGGTTAGGAGAGCCAAGTGAGGCACTATAGCTATTCGGACTCGGGCTCATAGAAAATGAGGTGGTATGCTGATGGCCTATAATCCCAAGCATAGTCCTGTTCCTGAGCCGAATCCCTGCAACACTCACATTGAGTCCTGCTCTAGCTGTAGCATTTACACTGTTATAAAGTGTAGATTCAGACAGCAAGATAGTTCACCATTGAGATCCAAACAAGGACATCCATTTAATTGTCCTTTAATAACAACTTGGCAGGATTATAGGGATTACTAACGGTCTGCTTTAGATTAAAATGTGTGCTCTAAAGGGGAAAGCCCATAAAATTGAGGCAATGAATTAAGGGCCCTATTTACAGTTTGGCAGAAGGATACACAGTCACAAATGTAGCGGATGCCCTGTCCACCGTATTACAAGCACTTTACAACCTATGTTGCTTGTAATATGGCAAACAGCATATCCTCTATGTTTTGAGGAGTATGCCACCCACCAAGGTCTACATCAGTTGCTACGTTATCTTGTTCCTTGAGAAGAGCGTGACTGAGATATGCACTGATATATTTACATATTCTTGTGGCATCAGCACCACTTTCCTATTTTCGCAATCTCTTTTTAGTTGTGCAAATAAATCATTTATGATGGTGCTATGCTTTTTTTTTTAATTGAATAACTGTATTTCATTTTCAAAATTGTGTAGTTCCAAAAAAGAAGGGAAATGCTAAGTATTTGTCAATAATTAATTTGTAATCCGTCGGAACAGAATCAGTAAATTAAAATAGTAATCATTGAACTGGCAAGAAATATAAAAAAGTTAAAAATGAACATAAAATGTACACATTACATTTGTGAATACATGTGTTTGCATGTGCTAGCACAATATACCCAGACCTATTAGTGCTGCCAATGCTTGTTATTGAATGGTGGGATAGATTTAGGCGCAGATGCGAGCCTAGGGACACATTTTCCTTATCACCAGTCAGTGACTGACTCATCATGTGGGATCTGAAGGACAACAATGAGCAAGAGTCAAATGCAAATCCTCTCTGTTCACTATTAACTCGTTCCCTTGTTTGAGCAGACAAATCTCATTTTGTATCTACCCTCCCTAGAGCAAAACAGCTGGCATGCTGAATGTGTGATGACCCAGCAGCAGTCATCTGAATGGCAGCTTCAGAAATACAGAAGCCTTTTTATTCATAAAGCGCTTCCAAAAAGAGAGCTGTGAGCTGTGGCACACAGAAGTTGCATAACTAAGCATTTTTTTATTGTTAAACCGCAGTTAACCGTGCAATATGTTTTGAGAATGTACAGATATGTCTGTGGTGGAATGAAGGTACATATCTATTGTGCCTGGTTTTCAAGAGGAACTTTTTTCAGGTTTTTGTGTCTTATGCCGCTTTGACTTGTCTCCTTTGAGCAACTGCACAGTGAATTCTATACAGTGTTTCCACAGACAGTATGATTACCCGTATCCAATCCAATAGAAAACAAATTATTGACCTTAGAAGGATGAAACTTCAACCTTGCCCTTCGAGGGGGCTCGCTCATCATATCAACAGAGAACACTTCAACTGAGGCATATGGTAAGCAGAGAGGAAATAGTGCACAATGTTAGCAGCGTGTCTTGGTAGATTTACGGAAAGGGCAATGTTCCAAGTCCATAGATGATAAAGTCAGCATCGAAAGTGATATTGTTTAATATTCATATATTAAAAGATGTACACAAAATACCGTTACTGATGATATGCTTAGATAAGAAGTATAGACATAAAGATTTATAGATGGGTAACAGTGAATAACAGGGCGGTGTTACCCATAGGGGTCCCGAATTACATCAAACAGACACCGAATGTGAAGTATGAGTTGTCTATGATTACACTGAGAACCCCAATGTGAAAAGCACCTCTGTTATTTACTTTAAACACATTTATAATTTATGTTTCGTCCCCAAAATTATCTGCTTCTGCTTGCAACTTCTACTCAGTGGTGGAGGAGTAATGGCAGAGCCACACATAACGTGGCCTCTCCTCCCTGTCCCAAATGTAAACCTCCACCCCCAGAAAACTGGCCCTGAGCCACTCACCCCACCGCCCTCGTTGTCTTCTCTCCGCCACCCACAAAGATGTGCTCTCTGCTCGCCATCGAATCCGAGAGCCAGCGCCACTGGCAGGCTCGCATCAGGCCTGACAGAGCAGTCTGGAATTCCTTTATGAGGTACCAACAGGACATCTTTTGTTAGCCACTGTTTCTAGGTCGTAGCAGTGAATAACCAGTTTCGGAATCTGGTGTTCGATGTAGTGGGGCTCAATGAGAGCCATACACCACACATAGATCGATTCAAATTCCAGGAGTAGCATTCGTGAAATTACATAACCCCAATAATATGACAGGGCTGGACCCTCGTTCCCGCATGAGCTCTTCAACAGCCTTAACAGTGCCTGTGGGAAGGGCAAGGACTAGACTACTTTTGAGTAACTTTTTTTGATGCCGAATTCATGCAGTTCCCATTTATGTGTGTGCACAGAAACTTAAATAGTGCAAACCTAGCAGTCGATCAAGTGGAGTGCTATGCAGTGTGGGGCGGTTCATGGAAAATGATACAACACTGTATGCATCAAATGTGGAGCAACCTCTTGGAACTACACAACTAAATTATGTTTCACACATTTACAATTACCTTTGACATAGTTATATTTTTAGACACAGGGAGACTATCAGTCACTTGTGAAAAACTGAATTGAACCTGAGTGTCCCAGGTTCCAAATTCATCGATGTGGCCACTAGATCACATCTCTTCATTTGAGGATAACATCCTAGATAAGCAATCCTACAGAGATGGAGAAAAGACAACTGAGAGGGACCAAGCCTATTAGACAGTGAGTCCTCAAACGTATACACCATACCTTTCCACCTACAAATCCAACCAGAATTAGCTCCCCCAGAACAAGTAGACACCACCCTGCACCTCAACACTATTCCCTCCACAAGGAACCCAACAGAAAGGCATCCACCCTGCCCGATGCCCAACAAGAGGCCCCCAGAAAAAAGACACCCCCTCAACCCTATGCCCTAAACGAGACAGCCAGCAGGCAGACATCAGTCCATACCTTCTCATCCCACGAACAAACACCCTTCCCAGTCCCACTGGTAGGTGCATGAGACCAGGTTAGAAAGAGCAGTATCGGGAAGGCCAAAGTTAAAATCACAGGACTCAATTCAATATGATTCTATTTTGAGTAGGTATGACTTATTCTCATAGTCCTTCCGTCTTACTCGGGGAATTAAGTAGCCCTTGACCCCTGGTCCTGGGGGCCACACCACCCGCTGCTGCTACCTAGCTCAATGAGCAAACGCACCGCCCTAGCCCTCGAGGCCTCCTGTTCAGTCCCACTTTCGGGTGACCGCCTGCCACTGGGAATCTTTTGGCCCAGTCTATTTAAACCGCTAGTGTTGGGACAGACTTTTGCTTGTTTTGTTTTGGTAATTTTGACTTTGATTTTCTTGGTTCACTCTGTAATTGTTACAGTATTACTAGTAACTCCCCCCACCCGCTTCAGCCGTTTTTTCTGCTCCCACCGTTTCCTGCCCTCCCACCTGCCTGACAGCCCCTCTCACCTCCCAGGATTACTTATGGCGGTTGTTGCACGGCTCCAGTGAATAGTCCTTGACCTCTAGTCCTATGTGCCACTAACTCCACTGCTGCTGCATAGATCCACAAGTCAGAGCACCACCGCCAACCCTCGAGGCCCCCTGTTTGGTCTCACTGTCAGGTGATCCCTGCCACTAGGAATCCTTTGGCCAGCCTGTTTCAGCCTCTAGTGTTGGGACAGACTTTTTCTTGTTTCTTTTTGGTAATTTTGTAATTTTTACTATTATTTTCTTGTTTCACTCTGTAATTATTATTGCATTACTAGTAACACTTCCTGCTCCCTGACTGCCCCTCCCACCTCCCAGGACTACTTATGGAGGTCGTTGCGTGGCTCCAGTGAATAGCCCTTGACTGCTGGTCCTGTGCGCTGCTCCATCCACTGCTGCTGCCTAGCTCCACGAGTCAACGCACCGTCCCCCAGGACTCGAGGGCTCCTGTTCGGTCCCGCTGTCAGGTGACCGCCTGCCACTGGGAATCCTTTTGCCCAGTCTATTTCAGCCCCTAGTGTTGGGACAGACTTCATCTTGTTTAGTTTTGGTAATTTCGTAGTTTTTACTCTCATTTTTTTGGTTCACTCTGTAATTGTTATTGCTTAATGTCCCCTGCCCGCTCCTGCAGTTTTTCTCTCTCCCACCGTTTCCCGCTCCCAGCCCTCCCGTCCCCCTATTTATTTATTTATTTATTTTGAGATTTATAGAGCGCCTGGTGCAGCCCCTCCCACCTCCCGTCTACTTATGGAGGTTGCTGCATGGCTGCATTGAAGGGGCGCTGAAGACGTGCCAAAGGCAAGCCCATCTGCATTTATCCATACCTGGACCTCGCCCAGCACCAGGAACCCTGGCCCTTCGCACTCCCACAGACACTCCGCCACAGATCTCCATGCCCAGGACCCCGGACCCAACAACAACTCATCACCTCACTCTACAGCTGGACCGCTCTCCTGCATGCACTGCTGGTTCACTGCCACCTAGGACCAACTGCTATCGCAGCAACCGGCTCATCCCCACATCCACCCCAGACATTGCCACTGCAACACCCATGGATTACAAGATGAAACACCACGACTGTGCCATCAGACATGGAGATGGCATCGCTATCGTACACAAAGAATTGATCGTCTGCAGCACCACCACCAATGACGAGACCAAGCCAATCATGGAACACATGAACATCCAGCTCTGCACCAACGACAAAACCACCATCAAAGGTACCCTCACCTACAGACCCCCAGGACCACGAACTGGCCTCAGCGACCCCATCAAGGGCATTCATCATCCCACTCACCATCGAATCCGAACACTTCATATTCCTGGAAGACCTCCATTTGCACCTGGACGACCCCACTGACACCACAACCACCACACTCTCCACTTGCTCCACAAAGTCTTCAAATGGGTAACCATGAGCACCAGGAAAACTGTGATGCAGGCCCTCATTACTCTATGCAGGCACCACCACCGAACTCATGAGAAGACTCCAGGCAATCCAGAACACAGCAGCCAAACTGATCCTCAACCTGCCACAGAGTACCCACATCACCCAGCACCTGAAAGACCTCCATTGGCTACCCATCTAGAAAAGATGCCAATTCAAGATTCTGACCTATGCCTACAAAGCCCTCTATGACCATGGACCCGCCTACATGAACCATCACCTGAATTTCCACCTACCTCCCAGGAAGCTCTCACGACTCACCTCATCCTCACACAGATACCACGCATCCTCCGCTGCTGCACTGGAGGACTCTCTTTCTCCCACCTCGCCCCCAAGTCCTGAAACAACCGTCCAGGACTTCCAAAGTACTGATTGCTGGATTGATTGATTAGTAGTGAGCTAGAAGTCCTAGAAGAATATGTCACAGCAAAGGCTTTGTGTGTCGGGCTCACAGTCTTCAAAATTGTCAGTCCATCAAAAAAGCATACATGCCAGCCATTGCCTGCATGAGTGTCAACACACTTCAAGGACGTTTCACTCTAAAGTGTCCAAAACAAGTTGTAAACAAGTTGCTGCATTTTCTTTCACAGTCATTTTACACTAAATGTTATTCATTTATAAAACTACCTGGCCAGGAAAAGCTTGCAACACATTATCTGTTTAAAGGGAATCATTTTTTCTGCTCCGTCTGTGAGGTATTTTGGAGTCTTAACATTAAAGAAGTCCCCTGGCATTTGCGTGAGCAGACTGGATCAATGCCACCAAGCTGGGATTAGCATATTCACACGGATAGGTTCAAGGCGGCATGAAGCAAAGGTTGGTGTCTTGCTTGTCCATTCTCCGTGAAACCAAAAAGATGAAAAACAGGCGCCAACTTGACATTTTCTGAAGTTACAGCGCAGTCTTTCTTAGAGAGAAAATGAGGCTGACATTTCAAAGCATGTGATGAATGGCATTTAAGGAATGTCATATCATGGGTTTACTATGCAATAAAACATTGCAGTCTGTCTTCTTTGCAAACAGCTCTGGAAATGTAGTCTGCTTCGTGCAAAATGACAACATGGCCTGCATACCAGAACTCTGTGGTGAAAAGGACAGAGGTTCGATTGTGCGGGTTAGTCGATTGCTCCTCCGATTTTTGTAACATATTCACAAATCTTATGCTGTGCTACCAAATGAACCTCCGCACTAACAAAATGTCAGGATATATAGGTAAGTATGGATCTACTATACTTAACTCCACATATATGAATCATGACAATATCTATCTTCAGGTTACATAGACGTGAAGCTACGAATATACTATACTCACCCTCCTATATTTTCCTTCACAATGTTTAGGTAATCCAAAATTGGCCTACAATAATTTGGTGTTAACAGTATTTTTGTGCTCGATATTTTGACCTCTTCAAGAGAGGAATATAATATTTCTGGAATTCCATAGTTATAAACATTTTCTTTGCTTTTAACCACAGCAGTGGATGGAAAGAACACTCACAAATACAGCACAGTAATTCATCAATACGCAAAATATAGTGCATATTTACTTGACAGCAGGGCTTAATTTGAAAACAAATAAGTGCCAGGGCCCTCGTCTGCGTGACATGGCAGTTTGCACCACCCATTGCCCCTGCCAGCTCTGCCAGCGACAGAACCAACACAACTTCTTACCATCACACCATACAAGTGTGACAATTCAGACTATTCCAGGCCCCCAAAGCTAATTATAATAGTGGCATGGGCGGAAAGGTGTTAGTAATTTTTAATGTCAATCAATCAATCGGGTTTATATAGCGCACTACTCACCCTTGAGGGTCTCAAGGCTCTGGGGGGCAGCTCCGGATCAGTTGAAGTGCCAGGTCTTGAGGTTCTTCCTGAAGGTGTGCTGGGTCAGGGAGCGTCTGATGTTCACGGGGAGCTCGCTCCAGGTCTTGGCTGCAATGTAGGAGAAGGCTCTCCCGCCTGTTCTGTTTCTGCGGATGCGGGGGACCTCTGCCAGGGCGAGGTCGGCGGAGCGGAGGTTCCTCTTGGATACGTGGAAGGATACTCTCTCATTGAGGTATTTGGGTCCGATGTTGTTGAGGGATTTGTAGGTGTGGGTGAGGAGTTTGAAGTTGACCCTCTTCTCGACGGGGAGCCAGAGGAGGTCTCGTAGGTGTTGGGTCATGTGTTCATGACGCGGAGTCCCGAGAACGAGTCTGGCAGCGGCGTTCTGGGATGGTCTGGAGTCTGTGTAGTAGAGTTCTGTTTAGTAGATGTATATCGAACGTATAAACAACTGTTGTTGTATTAACATCTGATTTTAGTCAAGCAGCGACACCATGTGGCAGACTGGCATAGGTGCTGGTTTTGACAATTAAGTGTGGAAGTCGAGCACCGGAACCCACTGGCTCAAATTAAGCACTGTTTGACAGATTTCTTATGCCCCGTTATCCTAAACCATGCTAGTGATTTGTGCCCTTTCGACAGATACATCAGCATGTGTGAATAATCAAGGTTATGTGTGTCCCACACGAAAAAGTTAAATAATCATGAGTAAAAATCATGGGTATTCAGCAAATTGCTGCCTTTAATTGGTTCAATTCCGTTAACACCTTAAGTGCCCCCAAATCTGCCCCCCTGGGGAGTAGAGAGCCCACTAGACACCAGGGATTTTGCATTTGGGTGTGCTGGCGTTGAGCTCTGATATTTGGCCATATTTCCACTCCAAAAGGAACAAACCAGTATTTTGGCCTCTAATGAGGGCAGAGAGGGAGTTTGCCCCCAATTTGCCCCTGGGTCGGGCTGAAAGCCCACTGGATGGCAGGACTATTTTTAAAATAAAATAATGGGTTGAATCTGACCCATCCTGTTATCAGGTACCACCATCAACCCAAAGCCCCAACAGTCTTTATACTACTCTAAGAGCTGAAGCATCCCATTCCAATGGCAAGCGAGAGGACATTTGATTCTTTTGGCTGTTGTTTTTACATACAGGTCTGGAGAGCGGGCTAAATCCCAATATCGTCACACTTACCATGGTGAATGGCTACAATTTTTGGGTTTGAGTAGGTCACCACCTGGGGAAAACTACCAGACCTAGACATTGTAGAAAACTAGAGATCGAGGGGAGTCCAGGGCAGTATGCCTTGCGTGGATCTCATGACGTTTTCTTACACACAATGCTCTGTGTACCTCAAGTTTCAGTGAAGTAAACTTCCGAAATACACAAGAATCCACGAAATTCCTACCGGCCAGCATACCCCCACTTGTTCAGATAAAACAATGCCCTTCTTGAATGGGTGTGCCTAGAGTCCACAACAAGAAAATACCCAAAACCTAATGTACAGACATCAACATATCCAGTCAAAAAACTAACTTGATTTGGCAATGGGGGTAGATGCATTAACGGGGCCTGGGTGCGATCGTCACTTAGGAAAAACTACCAAAACCCACACATTTCCAAAACTTAAACAACCAGGAGAGTCCAGAGTAGTGATCTTCATGTAGATTGCATGACGCTTTCTTACCAACAATGCCCGACAAACATCAAACTTTGTCTAAAATCACACATTTTCCTTGCATGTCTATGATGTAATCATCCGGAATCCACAGGGATCCAGAACATTCCTACCACCCATTGTTCCCCCAATTGTCCCTATTAAAACTCTACCCCACGTGTGTGGCTGGTCTTAGTGACCACAATGGGAGTCCCACAGTGGAACTGGAACTCCCACTGAGCTTTGTTTGATCTGTTCCCGTCACAGGCACTAGATCCAGCAACACAAGTGGCACAGCATTTCTATTGGGAAAACAGGAGGAATGCTGGGTCGCAGGAACTTTGTGGATTCATCCTGATGCTGAAAGTTTCCAAAGAGAAACTTAAGGAAAATGCATGATTGTAGCCAAAGTGTGAAGTTTTCGGGGCATTGTGGGTAAAAAAAACCTTGTGAGTTTCAAGCAAGGCACACCAATGTGGAATCCCTTGAGTGACTGGTTTTAATAAATGTCTGTAGTAGATCGTTTTCCTTGGGTGACGGCCCTGCATGGCCCTAAATACTGCAGCTAAAGATTTCACTTATCTTGCCACAAAGCGCTTCAGGGCCTTTTGTGTGGCTGTGTCTTGGCCCACCCACACACGTTGGGTACTGCTGTTATCAGGAGATGTATTGGAACTCAAGGTTTGTTGGAAATGGCCCTTTTTGCAGGGTTATCCCCAAACTTTTTGATTTTCCCTCCTATTTTTTCCTGACCTGTTTGTGTTAGTTTTAGGACTCTGGGCACTTTACCCCTGCTAATCAGTGCTAAAGTGCATATCCTCCCTGTGTAAATTGTGGTATTGATTAGTGTGTCTATGTTTGGACATTTGATTTACCTTATAGCCCCTAGTAAAGTGCACTGCGTGTGCCAGGGCTGGTGAATCAAATACTACTCAGGGGCCCGCAGCACTGGTTGTGCCACCCCCATGAGTAGCCCTAAAAACGGTAATTCAGACCTGCCATTGCAGAGTCTGCATGCAGTTTGTAACTGCCATGTCGACTTTGCCAGTGCACACACTTGCCAGTCCCTAATCTTCCCTTTTCTTACATGTCAGGGACCCCTAAGGTAGGCCCAAGGTACGCCGGTGGGCAGGGTGCAGTTTTCTGTGAAAGGTAGGACATGCCCTGGTGTGTGTGGCATGTCCTAATAGTGAATTAAAGCCAATTTCGTTTTTCACTATTGCACGGCTTACAGTTCCCCATAGGACAGAATGGGAGGTTTGTTTATACCATCTTATAAACATAATTGGCCCAGGGAATTCGGTAAGAAAATAAAATTTAGAATGCCTGAACTCAGAATCTAAAGATGCATCTTTTAGTGAAGGTGATTTTTACATTCTGCTTTGGAAAATACCACTTTTAGAAAGCGGGTATTTTCTTGCTTAGTCATCCCGTGTGTCTCTGCTGGAATGTTGATTGCCAGTCTGGGTTTTGGATGACAGAAGTCTGGGGGGCCAGAGGGGCTCCAGATAGTCTTCAGTAGGTCTGGAAAGGGCTGAATAGACCTGGGCTATGATGGGGCACGGGGAGGAGATTTCCTTGCACCTCAAAGGGCCTGGTCTGCCTCTGACAAATGCCGTCTCCACCTCCTGCCAGGAATTCACACCAGAGAAGGCCCAACTGTTTCTGGCTGGGCACCGACACCCTCTGACTGAAAGGTCAAAGGATTTTTGGACATAAATACTGGTTCCCAGACCCCTGAACTTTAGAACTCATCTGGAACAAGAAGAAGAGCGAAGAAGTGCGAAAAGGAACGACTGCTTTGCTGGGTTCTTTGCTGGGCTGACCTGCAGTGGCGGCTTCTGTCTTGGGCAGTGAAAGGCCTGGACTGGACTTTCTGCAACCCTATTTGTGAGTCTCTCCAAGGGCTTGAGGTAGAGCTTGCCCCCTGTTCACGAAGTCTCAGGAACAACAAAGACTTCAAGCTCTTCTGCCCGCAGCACTGGGGACTGTGTGTTTTGTGCTGCAAACAGAGGAAAAGCAACTTGACGACATCTACGATGCCACTGCCGACTCCGTGTTCTGAAGGCACGGTGGAGGGCACCGCCGCAACGCCGCACCGCAACCTTGGTCTCACCGACAACGCCTGTAGATGCCACCACCGAGCCGCTGCTTGCACCGCAACCTGTGGGCACTGCACTCCGCACTGCCTCGCTTCAGGGCGAAGCTTTGGGCACCGCAGAGAGCAAAGCCGCAATGCTGCACTGTGACCTTGGTCTCACCGACGACACCTGTTGATGCCGCCAACGAGCCACTGCTCACACCGTGACCTATGGCCACCGCACTCAGCACCACCTCGCTTCACGCTGAAGCTTTGGCACTGCGGAGAGCACTGCTGCAACGCCGCACCCTGACCTTGGTCTCACCAACGACGCCTGTTGATGCCCCCACCGAGCCTCTACTCGCACCGCGACCTGTGGGCACAGCACCGCCTCATGCTGAAGCTTTGGCACCGCAGAGGGCACCACCGCAACGCCGCACCACGACCTTGGTCTCACCAACGACGTCTGTTGACATCGCCACCGAGCCGCTGCTCGCACCGTGACCTGTGGGCGCTGCACTCGGCACCACCTTCCTTCACGAGGATGCCTTGGCCTCCCTGACACCCCCGCTCCATGCCGAAATCAATGCCGCTGCTTGCACCGTGGTTCGAGGGCACCGCTCGTAAGTTACATGACGCATTGCCCTCATCCCGCAAAGCAGCCTTGGCCTACCGACGCCGGTGCCATTGACTCCAGTTCTTCAGCCGACAACAGCGCTTCAGCAACGACACCGCCACTGCTTGCACCGTGACCTGCCAGCACCGTGGCGAGCACCGCCTTCATCTCGCACCATGACCCTGGTCTCATCGACGATGCCATCTGACGCTGTCACCGAGCCGCTGCTCCCACCGCGACCTGGGGGCACCGCATGCCGCACCACTGCACTTCGCACTGCAGCACCCAACGCCTGCCAGTGCTCCTGATTCCATCAGAGAGGAGCTCGACCTGCAACGCAAGTGACTTCAAGGGTCTCAACGCCCTGCATTTCTCACAGGTACTGTTTGCGGGTCTTCCCGACACCATAGCTGTCCCACGACCCCGCGACCAGCCAGAACTGTTGGATTTGTTGTTCACGATACCATGACAGCCCCGGACGGAGCTATCGACATCAAGGAACTCTTTTTAACGCATATTTTGATAAGTGAAGATTTTGAAGTATTGTATTGTGGATTTTTATCGTATTTGGTATTGTCTTAAGTATATAAAAATTGGATATTTGTTTAATCTGGTGTGGTGTCCTTTTGTAGTGCGTACACTGTTTTACTTTTGGTTATGTGCAAATGCTTTACACACTGCCTCTAAGACAAGCCTGGCTACTCGTGCCAAGCTACCAAGGGGGTGAACAGGGGTTATTTCAGAACTGTAACTCCCTTATCCTGAATAGAGTGGTGGTTTCTGCCTCGTTTTGGCACGTCTCAGCTAGCCAGAAATCCCATTTCTGACAAGGTTGTACTAAATGTATGGCCCCTCACAGATTATGGTACTTTCCTTCACTGATATGTGAGTAAAATCTAACTTTAACTCCAATGGAACCCCCGCAAGTTGCCCACATTCAGCTTCTCTGTTCATTTTGCTGAGTTTGGAATAAAGAGTTCTTTTTGTGGTCATGACTCTTCTCTCTGCCATGCTCCTCACAGATTGTCTTCTCCCTGTTGCTGACTACTCACACGCTGCTTACTATCACCAGTTGCCACTCACAGGATGTAAACTGAGATAAGGAGATGCAAGACACAAGAAAAAAAGGAGACGCAAGACACAAGAAAGCAGACATAAGACACAAGAGGCCAGAGAGGTCAGAGGAGGAGACACAAGATGCGAGGAGATGCACACTGAGGACATGGCATGAAGGAGAAGCTGAGCACACTGTGGAGCACTGTGGCACTGGAGAGATGGAGAGCATCGGGGAGGAGATTCCGAGAAATTGAGAGCCCCCAGGGGTGAAGGGCGAAGCTATCAAGTAGGGGTGAGACCGCAGAGACCGCAGGATCCAGTAGAATCAGCCAAGGCCACTTGTGCTAGTGCCTGCTTGCTTGTCTCGCTGACCATTACCTGTTCTGATGCTATTTGCTCTGCTCTATGCTGAAGCAAGTCCCTACTACCCACCACTGTTCGCCGCATAACTCATCTTATAGCCTTGCACCCTCATAAGCTCTGAGCCCTGAGTGGCCAGGCTGCTAAATCATCTGATCTCTTAGGTGGCTAGTGGGAGCTAACAGGTGAATGAGAGATGGAACAAGAAGAATGGATGGTGATGTGCACCTGTGAGCCCTTTATGTGAGTTAAGCTCTACTGCATGAGTAGTTGTAAAGCAAGCAGACCTTCCCAGGGGTCTCTTACATAGTTAGACTACTGTCATTTGCCGTCATGCTGCTGGTGTTGCTACGCGTGATGTGCCCGTGAAGAGGTGAAGTTCGTGAAGGGGTAGAGGGCCAGAGTTAGCACAGGAGTGCACAAGGCCTGATTATTTAGTAACTTTCAGTTTCTTCAACATAGTTGAGAGCTCTTTAGGCCTGTGGGCGGATGGGCTGCTGGGGGACGGGCACCCAAGCAGGGTGAGAGGTAGCGGTGGTGGCGCTTGGTGCAGCTTGCGAGGGGAACGAGTTACATGCTGACCCAAAGGGAATTGACTGTTGACAAACAGCAACTGCTAGCTGAGAGCTGCAGATTGGAATAACCTGGAGACCAAAGGCTGGACACCAGCCTCTGTGACTGAGTTGACATCTCTTCTCTATGACCTCCCCTCCCTAACACTGATCGACGCATTGATGTAAATCTTGCATTGATTGATTTACTGGTGCCTCACTCTACTCCACACCACTGTTTTGTGCCTTTATGTTTTTTTTTCAATCAGTTAGGCTCTATCCAGTGATAAAGCAAGAGGTAAGACAATGACTGTTTGAAAGAGGCAGCAGAACATGAGGCAGGTAGTGCCAAGGCATTCACAGAGAGTCTCATCACAACCCACCAAAAATGAAAAGGTACCATAGAAAGGCCCATAGCGACACTGACATCCATGCCACTGCCACTAAAATTAAATGAGTCCACCTTTACGACAAACACAGAGTCTACCCCAATAGCAAAACAAATGTCCAGATTAATTATGAACTTTTTCCTGAAAGCTAAGGGGAAGTGGGGATCCACCTGAGCCGACCATTCAGGATGCACCTTCTGTACAATCTATTGAGACTGGAACTAGTGCTAAAGCAATCTGAGTAGACACTGCAGAGGCCGCAGGACACAGCATGCCACTGGAGTGTAAAGCTGCTACTGGATTCAATCAGAGAGATCAGATAGGACAGGACTGTCTAAATAAATTAGAGGAGCTGCCCTAAATGAGAGGCCAATTAAGGATGAATGTGTAGTAAGACGAGATAAGCCTAGCAGCTGTGGAATTGGGAGTAGAGGATCGTATGAAGGATCTATGATTGATGGAGAACCCCTGATGGTTATTGATGCAGCCAAAGCTAAGAGAAATAAAGAGGTAGCGTATATATGCAAGGCTCACCAGAGGATATATTCCTGCGAGTCAGCTCTCCAATTGGCTATAATTATACCCTCCCAGATGTAACTATTACACTAGCTCCGAGAGAAGAGCTGAGAAAGAAGGGCCCAAATATCAGAGCAGGAAAAATCGTTAGAGCACAAGTGCATAAGGAGCTCGATGACTCAGTTAAGTGTTGCGAGGTGCATAGTATTACCAGCAGCGAGGGCTGCAATTAAAGAATTCTGGGGGATATGTACAAGGAAGTGGCAGTGTGGAGTTAGCCTCCTTGGCTTAACGCAGCGCTCCGCCACTTCTGGAACACAAGGCTGCACCATATTTACAAGAATGTGGTGCAGCCTTGCCTTTCCCCCTGCGATGGTGCTAAGTTTAGCAACTTAGAGCAAACGCAGGCACCCTTGCACCATAGTGCAAGGGTGTCTGTGTGCAGGGGAGGATTGTTTATGTGGAGGAAGGTATCCCTTTCTGCACGTAAACAATCCTAAAATGCCTTTTTGTCACTTTCATGGTGCTGCTTCATGCAGCACACATGAAAGTGACAAAATGGCATTTTTTTTAAAAGGTTTGTTTATGTACAGGAAAGGACACCTTCCTGTACATAAACAAACTATGGAATTTTGCTTTTTTAATTGTGTGCTGCATAAGGCAGCACACATGGAAAAAAGCAAAAACAAGGAGAAATAATGCATTTCTCCTCGTTTCGCCAACTCAAAACCAGGATTTACCTGGTCATAATTTTTGCGCTGCCTCCTATTTATGCCACCCTTGTACATAGGGGGCAGTGTCAAAATGAATGGGTGTTGCTGTGGAACACCCATCACAACATCCACTGCCCACCCCTTCCACGCTAACCACAGCGTGAAAGGGGGCCTTAGATACAAGGCAGCTTTAAGCTACATTAAGTGGCTTAATGCTGCCTTGTACAGAAGGCACAGACCCTATCGCCACCACAACATCGGTAAAAGTGACGTTGTGGAGGCGATAGGGGCTTGTACATATGCCCCTCTGTTTTTTTTTTTTAAATGCCTGTTTGTAATCCAGAGGCTGCAAGCATCCAAATACATGACAATCACCAAGAAACATACTATCTCAGAAGCCTTGAATGCATTTCATCCAGTGCTTAATTTGAGCAGGTGAATTCTGGTGCTCAACACTGACACATATCATCAACACCAGTGCTTTTCATGAGCACCAATGAAGGACACATTCACATTTATTTACCGCAGGGAGATTAAGTGATTTGCGCAGAATCACAGGATGTTGAGCAAACGCCGAGAGTCAAACCAAGTTCCCCATCTTTAAAGTCGACAGCTCTGGCCATTATGCCACATCCTCTCCCCACTTTCAATGTTAGTAGTTTATTCTGTTTTAGGCCGCGCTAACAGGAGAAATGGGTTGGTGGAAGCTGCCTCCTGACGAGAGCCCCGCCACTTATTTTTTTTTACAAAGTAACCACTGACTCTATATAGTCCTGACTTTAATACTTCCACTGCTGGGGAAATCACTGGGAGGGATTCATCATGTAAGAGCTATATTGACCACGATTCTCCAAACCCTAGTTAATTCTAAGTCTCGAAGGGAAGAAACCACAGTAAGGAAAAAGAAGTGCTAATTAACAAAGCTATTTAAAATACCTCAGTAAGGCATGAAGGAATCATCAAACATAGTGTTAACATGCATACCAACAAGCCTGGCAGTAAGGGCACAGAAAAGCTGAGGAAATCCCCCATTCAATCTAGCAAAAGTGGTGCTGAAAAGAAAAAGGTTGCTGGTAAATGCTTACAGGGTTAGGCTGAGGTTGCTGTTGTGAATAGGAAAAGAGGGAAGAAGAAACATCCCAAATCTAAGGTGAAGGAAATAGCCCAGAAGGTTCCACCAACATACTCATTGAGGTGGCTATATTCCCAAATACTTCAGGATGAATCAGGAAATGTAACTACCAATATGAGAGGAACAACAAACAAAATAGACCAGCTGATGATGATCAATCGGACACACCAACTTATCCCATTTTGAATGCTAAAGAGATGCAGACAAAGATGAATAGAAACACTGTTGGGCAAGACAGTGGAAAGTATATGGGGAAGATCCAATTAAATGTGAAAAAAATGCGGATAAAAGCGGGCAAAAGGCACAGAGAAAGAAGCAGCTTTATTAAAGGGAGAAAAGTAAGGAGTGAACCTTAGGCCAAAATTAAAGCAGTGAACTTAAGCTCTAAAGAAAATCCATTTAACATAGAACAATATATAGATACATCAGCAGAGAAAGGCTTGATGTAAGGCTTTGGCCATTGCTTAAAGATATGAAGGTCGCAACTCGCATTGATAGCAATCTGTAGTATCTTCATGTTATGTTAATAGTGTTCCCCTTTACCTTGTAACTAGCTGCTCAGTCAGTGTGAGTGTTCTGTGTGGAATGTTGACATGAGTGGAATGAATTCTTGGGTGCCTGGTGTGAGTGAGACAGTTGGAAGATGGGCTGAGCAGCTAGCAGGCTGCTCCTGGTGGGGCTGCTATCTCTGATGTTATGTCCTTAATAAAGAACTTGAAAGACACTACCTGGCTATGTCTGCTGTGTCCCATTTACGTTTGGAACCAGCTTATTACACAATCATAACCTGTTGGTTAAATCGTTAACTGGGACGCCCTTATAAGAGCCTCAGCCACATTCCCATACGCTGGTTCTGGAGCATATTTTGGCCAACAACTACAGGAGAGTCTCCTGGCCTCGAGTGAAATCAAATCACAGGCTGAGAGCTGAGATCTGCCAGTGGTTTGTGCTTTTCCCATCGGATTATGAGGAAACTTATTTCTCTACAGTCCCAATCTTAGTTATCCATGAAAGCCTTTTTAATAAACTGCAGTGAATTTTCTATAAAAGTTTTTTTTAAACTTAGGCCATCCATGTGAGGGACCTCGAATGGGAAAATCCAGAGAGCAAACTGGCCTAAGCAATGCTGAAAGAGGCAGTCAAAAGGTGCAGGTGTGTAAACATTAGTGAAGCATGATCCAGGTATAAAATAGCACTTGCTAAAGTCTAATGCAACTGGAAGGAAAGGAACAGGCTATTAAAATAAACGACAGCAGATCCTTCTGACACATATTCTCACGCGGTAGCCTAGAAAGCACGATTACCCACCGCTATCATATTGAGCCGGAGAAGTGGGTAAACCACTTCTCTGTATTGCATGCCCATGCAATCTCAAATACCCGACCTCCCTATACGAAACCTGGAGGCCTTGCCAAAGTTGCATTAAATCTAGCCCACTGGAATGCTACTGAGGAATCTTTCTTCAGTTCAGAAGACATCCTCTCTGCCATTAATAGACTTAAATCATCAAAAGCTCCTGGGCCAGATCGAATACCAGGTGACAACAGATATGGGCTAGCTATGTTATCCTTCTGTCAAATGCAATAGCTGCTGGGGGATAAATACCTGACACCAGGAGGGGGGTGGAATAATTCCAGTTTTTAAGAAGGGTCAACGCCTGCAGTAAGTCAAACTACATTTATACTTGACAAGGGGAAACCCGTGAGGTAGGAAGGACCTAGGGTACTTACTAATTTGAAAAACAGTAGGTCCTTCAAAAGCAATTCAACATAGGAGAAATATAGACCAGAATCGGCTCTACATAATTATGCAATGCCCAGCCGGACATTGAAGTTTAATGATCAAAAAAATGGATAATATAGACATACGTGTGAATATCGAGTGGGACACAGTCCTGCATCCTTCAACACTAATTAACAAGCCTGAGAGTACAATTCCTCGGTTGGAGGCGAACAGAATCGTTGCTAACAATTGGGAGGAACTCAGATGGGGTTGTTGTTCGGAGGACAAACGGCCATGAAGCGGATAACAATTGGAGGCAACCGCTGGAACACTTGTTCGTGACGGCGTGCAGAAGAAAAGGGTGAACGGAGCTGCAAGGATAATTGGCTTCCGTGTGGGGCGGGTTGGAAATCCAAGATACGCCAGAGATCTAGTGTACTGCACGATTGCAGTACACTGGATCTCTGGCGTATCTTGGAACAACAACCCCATCTGGGTTCCTCCCAATTGTTAGCAACGATTCTGTTCGCCTCCAACCGAGGAATTGTACTCTCAGGCTTGTTAATTACTAGTCCTGATGATGATCTATGTATTGCGTAAATAGATCGAAACGTCGTCGACCCTATGTACAAACATGCATGTTAAACACATATGTTAAAAATTGTGCATGTCATTGTACCGTCTTGAAAGCTTGCCCTTGTATTTCCTATCGGCAATAAGCTTCTCTCTTTAGCCTGATAAATGTCTTTTATGTGTCACTGTATGTAATTGTGTTAAGTGTTGAAGGGCGCAGGACTGTGTCCCACTCGATATTCACACGTATGTCTATATTATCCGTTTTTTTGATCATTAAACTTCAATGTCCGGCTGGGCATTACATAATTATATAGAGCCGATTCTGGTCTATATTTCTCCTATGTTGAATTGCTTTTGAAGGACCTACTGTTTTTCAAGTAAGTCAAACTACAGGCCCATACGCCTAATAGACAACTTGCAGAAAGTTTTTCCAAGACATATCCATGACAAACTGCAAAGCTGGATAGATAATAAACAGGTCCTGTACCCACACCAAGCAGGTTTTCATGCTCAAACAAGCACCTCTGACCAAGTGTTTAGGTTTGCTCTCATATATTGGATATATGTGTTGCTCAGCAGCCAAAGATTATATGTGCCATTTACTGATTTGCAGGCTGCATTTGATCTTGTACCCTGTGAGAATCTTTGGAGAGTTCTCTTAGAAATGGGGCCCCTGGTAGCCTGGTCAGTCTTATCTCTAGATGACACAAAACAAACTATGCCCAGGTCCTTTGAGGTAGCAGAGGCGAACTGACTACTCATATTCCCATTCTTTGCGGGATTCATCGGGGGGGTGTCCTTGCCCTTGTCCTATTATATTATATTAATATTATTATTAATTAATGACGTGATTAGGGAACTGATGGCATGCACAAATTCCTGCTTAATTTCACCAGTCCTTGAGGCATATTGTGCTAAAGCTCTAAGTGCAGCACTCTTTGGAGCAGAAGACCCAGTAGCTGGCTATAGCAGAGAATACTTTTATAAAATCACTAATCTCAGTCCCAACCAGTACTCCCCTTATAGCTCTTTGTCTTGATCTAGACATAAAACATATTTTGGATGTGGCACAGTTGAAACCATTACCATACTGGATCCGCATCTTGTCAACCCCTGAGCTACTAGACTACAGGGACTCCTTAGGGGGTCTGATGAAAATGGGTAATGCCATGAAGGTTCCTTGGCTGTGCTTTGTTTCCAGCTGGTTGGAGAAGCTAGGCTTACTCAAATTATGTGAGGATCCTGGAAAAAATGCAAGCCACAGATTGCCCTCTTTAAATCAACATACTGGGCTTACGTGTCTGACCAACACACTACGAGGGGGACCTACGGGCAGCTAGTCAAACAGTTTCTTGATTTTAAAACAAGCCCGTATTTTTAAATATTCATGGACACTATTATAGCACCCCTTGCCATAAGCCTATATATGAGGTTTCATCTAGGCAACTTGCCCCGAAGGCATTTAGTAGCAAGTGAAAACAAGATCAGGCCTCCAATATGTGTCCAGTCTGTCATTTGGCCTCTGAAACAAAGGAACATATTTTGTTCTTCTGTCCAGGGTATCCCAGATTGCACTGAAAGAGGATACGCCCGCTGTACCTGAACTTGGGGATCATCCGTTATTCAGTTGGTAAGCAAATCTTAGAAACTGATACTTCCGGTCCAATTGTATTCTAGGTCAGCTGCTTCCTATTAAACCTTGTGGTGTAAATTGGTGAAACTCCTGACCTAACTATATTTTTAACTAGTGCTATTTTAAAGTTAGAGCTGCCCTACCTAATCATGAACCTCTTAGCCCCATTTGCTGACAGCAGCCTGCTCCTACTCCATATTGCTGTGGTGTTAGATTTGCTGGCCCAGTCGGCCCATCTGAAAAATACGTTTGTAATGGTTGTTCCAGTCATTTTAAATGTACAAAATTAGGTTTTAAAAAATGTCATTGGTACCTGCATCTATCAATATTTGTACTACAAGGAGTGCCACAGGGCTCACCTATGAGCCTGACCTTATTCAATCTTCATATAATATCATCAAGCATCATGGTTTTCATTTCGAATGGCGCGCAGTTGATTGTCACCTTATCACAGAATGCTGTCAGCATGTCGGCCTCTCTGAGGGCCTGTCTGTCAGAGGTGGCCCAATGGATGGACCTCAACTGCCTGAAATTAAATGCAGGCAAGACTGAGGTCCTTATCCTGGGGAACAGTCTTCAATTTGGTCCCCTCACTGGTGACCAACTCCACTTAGCCCCCTTTCCTCTCCAAATCCTAGGGTTAAAAACCTAGGCATTTGAATGAAAACCTCATATTTCATAGCCAGATCCCGGCCTTGGCAGTGAAATTCATTGGGATTTTAAAATCCCTTACGAACATTATTAGACTCTTGCCTGAATCTGCCCAGAAAACAGTGATCCCAAGCACTCATAATCTCTTGGCCAGATTGCTGTAACATTCTTTACCTGGGAGTTACCCAGTCAAAACTCATGTGACTCCAGACTGTTCAGAACTCTGCAGCCCGGCTTCTGCTGAATCTTCCTAAGTGGGCTTCTATGGGTTTGGCATTGTGCAAATTGCACTAGCTCCTGCTGAAGAAATGTCTCTCTTTTAAATCCCTCTGTTATTGTTACAGGGCTTTTAGGAATACAGGTGCCAGCCTTATTGCATCTGCACATTAGGCCCCACTCTCCTTCGAGATGCCTTAGGTCCTCTGGGGCCTTCCTAGCTCAGGTTTGTAGAGTATGGAAAGTCCGCACTGGGGGCAGCTCTTTTAGCTTTCGTGCACCCAAGTTGTGGAATTCTCTTTTGCTTTATCTCAGGCACTCAAAGACAGAGATTTTGTTCCGCAAAAATCTGAAAACGTGGCTCTTTAGATGGGCTGTCTTTTATCTTTGGCCTTTTGTAATCCTTTTTAGACTTATACCGATTAGCGCTGGGACACTTCTGTCGAAGTAACTACCGCGCCCCATAAGCTTTTTTATTATTATTAGTACTATTATTAGTGAGTTGTGTTGCATTGTCCCCCTAGTTTGTACTTTTGGGCCCTGACGATTCCTTGATATTTCTACACTTTCTGCACTGTATGAATTCTGGATTTGCCACTCTATATTTGTAATTAGCTGAATAAATCTGATTTTATATTCTTTGAGGATCACTTGGTACATATGCAACAGATGTAGTACTTTCTTGTTTTGTGATACTCTGTGACTATTCTCTGCAAATTCCTGTGTGGTGTTTAATGTAACATAAATCTAATTTTATGGTTGTATGTTTTATATTTATATAAACATATTTTATTTTTTTTCTTTGATGTTTTATTGTACAATGTAATGGTTATGGCAACCGAATAAAGTATTTTGATGATGATGATGGCTATTCATGTTTAACTGTTGTCTCTCATACCCAGCGTGCACACTCTCCTCAGTATTCTGTGAACTTCCATGGAATATACAAAGGCATCCTCTGGGCCAATACCCTCTTTTAGCACTACCTTGCCTACTGAATCTAGGCTGTTTTTGTTTTTCAGACAATACATTCAGATCCCTTATAGTAACAAAGGGACTGTGAGGTGTTGACACTCCACGTCTAGGCTATGCATTATCAATCCAGAGTTGTTTGTAATGGAGATACATCAAGTGTCATAGTGTCACTACAGTTCACCTATTTATGTCATACCAAATTGTGTAGCACCTCTATGATCACCCAAAGTCAAGAGGCGTATGGCCATCCTGCCACAATGAAGGCACTACTTTAGAACAGTAGTCTGTCTGACTGGCCAAAGCTCTCATGTGCCATACATGTGCAGCTTTGAAAGGCACGTGTGTATCTGACATGTAGTATGGTGATCACTGTCTTCACCAATGGTACCTGCACAACCTAACTGACTGCATTTCCCTTGATTGACACGAATATCACATTTTGCCAGAGGTCACAAGTGCCGCACAGCCCTACTTAACACCAGGGCTGATTTTTCAAATACTGAGCACTGTCCTGGTTTGTGCCATGGCGCACCATTAACTGGGTGTGCCGGGGGCAGAGTGGGACTATGTACCTTATTACACTGAATGTGCTGTTCCTAGTGCAGGTGCGTAAGCCCGTGGCGCCCCTGGGGCCTCATTTACAAGGTTTTGGCACAGGGCAGTGCCGCATGGAATCTTGCTGTAGTGTCCTGCATCAAAAGAAAAGTGTGGGAATGCACCTAATCTATGAGATACAACGCATTCCTGTCCTTTTTTCCCTGCACTGGCGCACAATGGGCTGCCATGGCCCAACACAGGCACTCATGCGCAATGGTGCATGGGTGTCTGAATTGTGAGGGTGATTGTTTTGTGCAGGAAGGGACACCTTCCTGTCCAGAAACAATCACAAGAGGTGTTTTCCTCTTTCTGTGTGTGCTGCAGAATACAAGACATGGGGGCATATTCACAAGGACTTATCTCCGATTTATCTCCACCTTAACACATCAAAAGTGCAGATAGACCTAACATCCCCCAACAAGCTGGTGCAAACTGCAGACATTGCCAATATTCCCGCGATAACTGTCCCAAAATTTATCTCCACGGTGGACACCACCAACTAACCCTAACGAGATGCAGAGTAGGCGTTCCCGTGCAAAAACACACGAAAAAACCACAACACCACTTTCACAACGAACTGCCAGATCCACAAAGCGAACCAAAAACAGGCGATAAGCCGCGGTAGCCGCAGATATTTAACACCTGCCTCAAGCAGGTGTAAAGATGGACGACTACCAGCAGTAGGCAACGGAGCCCCACACGCAGCCACACCCGAAGAACAAACTACACCATGGAGCTACTCATCATGCAGCTTGGAGAACCAAAAGGGCCACAACACCCACCGCCACCACTCCCAGGACCGCCACCACTCCCAGGACCCATACCCGCCCCCAAACCACCACAGAGGCAGTGCAGAGTGCGATAGCGGACCTACCGAAAACGCACCACTCTCACAGACCTAACGCCCGAAGAAGTCATTGCCCACTACAGGCTCAAAAGGACAACCATCTTCCGCATCATGACCCACATCGCCCACAGGCTGACGGTCCCAACACAGCAGAGAACCAACATCCATCCGCAGACAAAGCTTCTAGCTGTGCTGCACCTGTTGGCCTCTGGGACCTTCCAACCAGCAACTGCCAGAGTCGAAGGGGTCTAACAGCCAGCCCTATCAAAGTTCATCACACCTGTCCTGGATGCCATCCTCAGCTTCATACCCCAGCACCTTCACTTCCCTAACACTGCGCAGGACCAGCTGGAGACAAAGCAATGCTTCTACGCCATAGCCAGATTCCCGGCCGTGTTGGGGGCAATCGAATGCACACATGTCCCACTTGTGCCCCCTGCGGATACTGCACACCACTACCCCAAGAGAAAGCACACGCATTCCATCAATGTGCAGGCAATAGTGGACCACCGGGGACTCTTCATCATTGTTGTCGCCAACTACCCAGGCAGTGTGAATGATTTCTTCATCTTCCGACAGTCCATCATCAACCAGTGCTTCCAGGATGGCACATATGGAACTGGACTGCTCGTTGGTAAGTGCCAAATCAACACATCACACACCCCAAACCCACCACCACACAACGCACAACTGTGGGAATGCACACGGGACCAAACGACATACAACATGTCAAACTACATGACCACCTACCAGACTCGACAACACCACTCCATGGTCATCCTGGGCTACCCCAGCACCCAATACAGACATATCATGGCACCACAGCCACACAACAGCTGAACGTGTGTAGATGCGGAATGCAGCCATGTGCGAGGATGCAAGTGACCCGTGAATGGGAATGTACACAACGAGAAGTGAGGTGTGGATGTGCAGGACAGACATGGGTATGCAAACCACAGACATGTCAATGCAGACCACAACTGCTGGTGACTGGAGGGTAGTGAGCAGTGGATGCAACCATGCCACCCCAGGCCGTGGGTCAGATAGCAAAAGTGTTGCACGCTGCATCCCCCCCCTGTGTGCGTGAGTGTAGTGGGTTGGCCCTGAGTATGCCAGGGCTGCGCAGGGTGTGGTCAAAAACCCTGTTGCGCAGAGCGTGGTTCACTGCTGGGAAGGCCAACGACACTGACAGTGTGCCGCCGCGCAGCCTGCCACGAGGCCGACACCGTGAACAGCGTGGCCTGTGACCTTGTGCGCCTGCTGCACCCCAGGACGCCGATGCACAGACCAGGCCTGCCCACCCCAGCGCACCAGGGCCACACTGCTCAACTGCCGACACCGTTGTGTGTCAAAGAGGGCTCACCACGTGCTGGTGCAGGCTCCAAGTCCCAGTCCCATGACCTCTGCAGCCTCCGCAGACCATTGCTGGCCCTCCCCCAATGCTGGCCTACATCACTCCTAACTTATTGACATGCTTCACCTGCGTCCTCTTTAGCCCAGTATGTCCCACATGTGGAACAGTGTGCTGAGTCCTGAATGGCAGTGACCCCAAGTCCGTGGCAGCGGCCACAGCACCAGACTCCCTTCGATCAGTGAGGCATAATTCCATATCGCTGGCCTGCGACACGTGGTGCCACTAACCCTGTGCGCCATGGGTGACCGTCATCCTCCAGAGGAACATCGTTGGTGTCTGAGCCTGTGGCCTGGGGGTTGTCATCAGCACCGGGCAGGCATGGACTTGGTGTCTGGCATGGGTCTGTGGCATTCAAATCCACCATGTTGCCGGACACAGCTGACATGTGCCCTCTGCATCATACCCTGGGGGTAAACCTCCAATTCTCCCCCGTGACACTCCACGGAAGGCACCTATGACACATGCGAGGTCCTGCTCTGCCCTCATGACCCTACCCCTGTCTCCCGCAGGTCAGCGTCCTGTGGCGGTGGGTCCGTGTCGACCGCTGTGCATCCGGGCCACGACTCGAGCCCTGCGCGACTCGAGTCATTCCACCTTGTTGTTCTGACATTGCATTTCTGAGTGCCTGATGACTGTTGGAGTTGTTGCCAGCACCAGCTACTCCCTGAGGGCTGTCTTACACTCACCCCACAAACAGCCAGCACAGGAGTCACTGGATTAGTGGGCCTCCCATCACATCCTGCCGAACCAAGTATTGACTCTTTTCACCCTGCACTGTCACAGGTGATCAAGTATATGCACTCTGACCTTGGATGATGACACCCCTCCGAGAACCGGACACACCCGCCCAGAGGCAGTACAATGCAGCCCACATACGCACCAGGGGCATCGTTGAACACACATTTGGCGTGTTAAAGTCACGCTTCAGGTGCCTGGATGGCACAGGTAGAAAGCTCCTGTACCGCCCGGACATTGTATACAAGATGATCGTTGTATGTTGTGTGTTGCGCAACATCGGTGTTCGCACCAATGCCCCATGGATCCCAGTTTCAGAGGTACCGGACGATGATGGTGACGATGAGGCAGGTGGCCCACATCCCACTGCAGCTGCGGCAGGAATGGCCCATAGGAACTTCATCATTGACACTTACTTCTCATGAGCACGTCACATTGTGGCCGTCCATGGCAATCATGGGTCAATACAAGATGTCCAAATGCACTGCATGTGTGATTAAAACATATTTGCAGGTTACAGGTTATACTTGTACATTGTCATGTTACATTTTCCTGTGGTTTCAGATGTGATTTGCCATGTTGTGCACATTTGCTGAACCAGTTGTGTCCTGTGTTCTGTTGTGGAGGTGTTGCTGTTTGTACCGGGATGTTGTCAATGTCGAGGTGCACTTATGCCTATGTGCGTATGCTGCACAGTGGGCAAGTCGCTCCTGCGGCTCTGATTTGTCTGCCACTGGTCTCTTTCATGCCGTGTGCCTGTTGGTTCTGTTCTTCCACATGCTTGGATGTTGTGGGGTACATGTTGTCCTCTGCAGTCGGTCAGGGTGCATCCGTGGCACTCCGCAGTTGATGTATTTTTTCTGTGGCATTTTCCATATGCTGTTCTTGTGCTTTTTCCCGCATTACGCGTGAGTATTGCTGCCCTCGCGCTGGTTGTCACTGTTTTCTTATCGCGCTTTGGCCCATTGCAGGTTTTTTTGTGTTGTGGTTTGGGTTTTTATCTCCATCAAGGTGGTTGTATCGCGGACATTGTCAGCGGTTTCGCCAGACTATCGCATGGTACAGCCTTGTTGTGAATTCCACGTTGACACAGGTTTATTTCCCCGCAATAGGCTACGATGTGTAAAGTTGAGTTAACATTTTTTGGTGATGTTTAGCACATGTTCTTGTGAATATATCCCACGGTGTGAGTTTTCCAAGACCCCAGTTATGGCAGCCGTAGAGCAGCTAATCTGCAGTACATGCAGAAGGGCACTGAAGGGCCACAAACTAGGGAATGTAATTGGCACTTGTGACACTATCTTTTGGTTTATACGCAAACGGTACAAGAGCCGCCCCAACATGTGATTGCATGATTGACAGTTCAATGGTAACCTGAACTATACTTAAAGGTTATCAAGACATGTTGTTTCACACCGTGATTTATATGTAACATAAAACGAATAAGTTCTCCTTTCTTGGAACACCGCGTAGCTTGGTAACTGAGCAGCTGAGAGAGAATGCCACAGAAGCGGTCCAATTTCCTTTTATTTTTAGTTGTACAGTTTTATATGCGGATGTGATCCTTGGATAACAATCCATGCATTAAGTCGTACGAACCCTACGGAAGAGGAAGTAAGGGTGTGGAATTCAGGGTCCTGGCACGCTGGGCTGTAGTCTTCCCCCTTGCAGGCAGCTAACAAGAGGAGTTATTGTGCAAAACCAGAAAATCAAGGCCTGAAAACTAGTTGTGTAGCAAACAAATGTTCACCATTTACAGGACACCCTTATCCAATTGCCAAGCATATTGTGCAAAGTGCCCGTATTGAAAATATCAAATATCATCTTGCAGCCCTGGGAAACAGACACTCCCCATGAACGGCTGTGAAATTAATTCAGGAGCTGTGTACCATTGTTCTTACACTAATTCAAAACACACCTGCAAGGGCTTCCTCCATGCCTCTGACTCACACAACTTCCTTTAAATAAACAAAATGTAATAATGGGATAATTACCCTTTCTTCCTTTTAAAAGAGGGGACCGTGTATACAAAGCTTGCTGCAGTGTCCCAGGGAAAGATTAGCAGGAAAGATGCATACATACAAAGGAATGTAGTTGGAAGGCGGTCACAGCCAGGCGTGCATTACTTAGCAGTGGGTTGGATTTTCCGTGTAAATATCACAAGTAGAGCTGAACAGAACAGATTGTTTTGCGATGTTGTTTTCTGAAATCACCTATTCACCTCGGTAAGAATGCATGAACTGTGAAGCACGGATCCTGGCTGAGAACAGGGAATTTAAAAGAAGGACCCCTTCTTCTTGGCAAAACAATTTCTTTTTTGTGCTCTAATTGTAAGAGTCTTTCAATTGCACCAATCATCCATGTCTTACAAGGAAGCTCCCCTCATTTGTGTTATTTAGCTGACAAGCAGTCATACTAGAAGCAACATCTATGGGAAGATAAGCAATGCCAGGGAGTTTACACTGTAATCCCCAGCCTTTAATAAAAAGAGAGGCTTTTGTAATTCACCTATTATTCTAGTAGCTGACAACAAACCCCTGGCGCCTCTTTCAGGGTAATGGGAAGGAGAAAAAGACTAGAATGGTTGTTTAGAAGTGGTACACATCTAAACACCGGGGAGGGGAGGGGGAGCCAATCGTGGCATTTCAGAAGCTTTGATTTTGCATAAGGAGTATTTACTGCCACTTTCGCCTCTGAGTAAATGATGTTCGCCATGAGTGCCACATGCTGCAGGCTCGGCGCTAGATCATTTAACAAAATTCCATTTTATCTGCCCTACTCTAAAGGGACATTGGGACTTAAAAGATGGAGTGTTCATTTCACTTCGAGGTTTTACGGCAGGAGCAGCTCAGCCATAAAAGGGGCCTGCTTGATGTTTGCCACGTAAACGTGATATGTAAATGAATTTAGCAAAGCCAATGAATGTACTCTCTTTATACGCTTGTGAAATACAGAAAACTATGTTGCTCCTCTCCCTAGCCTATTACAGCATACTACTGCTCACCCTTTACAAGATTAAGCGGGACAATAGCTTGACACACTGCAATATTTATGCAGGCAATTTTCTCGATAATGGCCGTCCTGTGCATTGTTGTGTTTCGCTCCCGCCTGTTACTTGGGAGAAGAAACTGTATTTCTTATTTTCTGTGTGAAATGTTTATTTGAAGTCAGACTGGCACACTCTTAGGGCCATATTAGACTAAGTGCGCGCGGTGTGGTTTTCCTCAACCATCCGGTCGAGTGTGACTGGAAGGAAGCTGTGCAGCGCAGCCAATTATAAAATATGCCGCCTCAGTGCGTGCACTCAATCTGCCTGTTGCATGCTGAGTCAGAGGTGTAGCAAGTGTAGTGACACCGGGTGCCAGAGCCCTGAGAGACCAATTGAGCCGTGGCAATTGCTTCATTTGGCGACCCGAATAGCAGTGAACTGTTCCATTTTCCTTGCTTACACCAGGGGTCATGGCATCTTTACTATGCTACTGGGTGATGTACCAGTGTGCTCATTACGAGTGACCCTGTAATTGGTGTGCTATCTTTTGCACATGATAAAATCAGTCTCAGTTGAGTTAGAATGTATGGGGTGCGGTAAACCCCACTAAATTCCGATTTTTTGAGGAATCAATGGATTATCATTTTGGTGCTTACCACAACAAAATCCTCATGTTCCACAGAATACCAGCCATTTCTCACAGATAATTTTTGGCAAGTTTAACCTGCTAATATTTTTTATTTATTACAAAACTTATAATTGCAATATGTGGGGTAACAGTAGATACCGCACATGTTGTATTTTACCAGGCTGCTAGTAGTGAGACCCTAACAGCAGAAGTTACCTACACAAGAGAAAGAGGTTTGTTTGGAAGGTGTCCATCCCGCACAAATGTCCTTCGGTCAGCACAGCATATACAAAAGCACCATACAATAACTGGTGCACGAAGTAGATCAGTGACTGGTATCACAGAAGTGGTCTCTTTTCCCTGTTACGTCATCAAGAGTGTTACTGGTGCACGTAATATGCAGTCCATTAGAGCGTAGGCTGTTACATGCCGGTGACACCGTAAATATCTAATTTTTGACGAATCTCAATTGTATAGACAACACAACAGTCACATTGTGTCTTGTTTATGATTTATCTGAAATTCAATTATTCATATATTTTAGGCATTTTTACCAACACTCAGTGTTGCATTGTTCATAAACCAATACTCGTTTCCCCTATAGAGGCATGAGTTGCCAAAGGCTTTCTCTAGGCTGTGAATAGACTCAAGTATACAATTAGAAAACAAAATCATAGTACTAACCTTAGGTGAGGGAAGTACTTTTCCTCACATAAGTCCATATTAGTTCACTCGCGTTTTTAGGTCAACGAAATCGTGTTTTATTTGTACACATGGTCAGTTACTTTTAAAATTTTGGACATTTCATGAAACTTCGGTTGTCAGTTGTCTGTAAGCTTCATTATATCCACTGACAGGTGGGACTTCAAGTTTTGTGAAACATCTGTTGCACTTCTGACTGTGTAAAAGCTACAAAGTGTTCTGTTTGATAGTTCATCAGCATCAATCACTGGTCTAATAGGTAAATAGAGGGAGATTGCGGGGCATATTTACTAGCGGGCGATAAAAAATTATCGCAGCTTTTGCGGCCGTTTATGGCCGCAAAGCGGCGATAATTTTATCGCCTAATTAGCAAGGCCACGCTAACGCGTGAAACCTTGCTTTAGCGTGGGGATTCCTAATGCCCAGCTTTGCATCTCTAATGAGATGCAAAGTGGGCGTTTCTGACCTAACATGATAGGAGAAATGTCGCTAAGCGACATTTCTCCTATCATCAAGCCCCACGCTATGAAGCATAGCATCAGGAAAAGTAGCGATAACCTCTGTTATCGCTACTTTCCTTACGCCTGCTTCAGGACTGACTTAGCCATGATATCCTATGGTAGGTGGATATCATGGCTAAGTTTGAGAGTCCCTATTAACAAGCTAACGCCACATTGCATGAGATTATCGCTGGGTTTCCAGCGATAATCTCACGTTAGGCAGTTAGCGTGAGGATTTTTATCGCTGAGGAGATAAGCGTTGCTAATAGCACGCTATCTCAGCGATAAAAATCCACGTTACCCGCCGATAATTATCCTCACGCTAAGAGTGCTGAGTGATAATTATCGCCGGGTGTTGCTGATATGCCCCTAAATTTGGCTGTGATGAGCAACGGACCTCAGGATAAATAATAAACCATATTTGTAATGCACAAACATATCACCCCTTAAGGTTTCAAGGCACTGGGCGCTGTCAGGGAGATTAACTGAGCTATTGCCCAGAGTCACATGATGCGGAGCCAAGCTGCCGCCAGCGCCAGGAAATCGAGCCATGATCCCTGCTCTCCGGAGTCAGCCTCTCTGGCCGCTGTGCCACACCCACCTAGAATAGGTTCATGGACTGGTGTAGCAGAATGGCAGATTGGACAAGTACTTATTGATTCCTTCTGTAGGGGAATGTCATAGAGCAGTCTTTATACATCCATGTAGGTCATCCCAAGTGAATATAGGCAATTTGAAGATGACATCAAATTTACTATGTGCATTTTGGCATTCACTAGAACAGAAATATTGCATTCCTTGTGGTGTCTGTGCTAACACACGCAAAACTTTTACCTGGCTTGTGAAATCAGAGGCACAACTCCAAACCCACTGAGTAATGATTAATTTACATGTACAAGCCTGATAGACCTAGTCTCCTAAGTGAATACTGGAGGGATGACAAATAAAAGATAATTAGAATGATGAGCAAATTTCATAGGGGCAATATTATTTATGTAAAGTGTTACAGAAGAGCTAGAGTTTTACCCAGATTAAGCAAGAATTTACATGTATGTTGGCAGCAAATCCATTAGTGGCTTTCCAGAAGGCTTTCAATCTGAGAAATATTCTACGTACATGAGAGTTTGAGGACTCGCGAAAAAAGAAACCATCACATTTGAAAGGCTGAAGGATTTTTTATCTTCTCAAAAAATCACATACAGTGATAAGATTCATGATTATGTGCCCTTACTAGCAGATATGCATTGACCAGCAGTGGAACAATCAATTACCTAATTTCAATACATGACAACCCCATAGTTGTAGAAAATACCTGTAAACCAACGCTACGAGGTGCTGGGAAAATACTAAGGTGCATGGTAATTACCAGATGCTGCATTGCCACCCCATTATAGGCTTTGACATGAGGAATTACCAAATAAATCAGTGTTTGCGTCGCAATATATAGATATGTTCCCCCAAAGGCAGGTAGACTGGGAGGACTAATTCTGAAAGCAAGTTTTTAAATCCAGTTATTGATTTTGGCAAATATGAGGGAGCAAATGAGGGATGGCGCAGTGTATGAGGGCCACCCCACCACCAGGCTTGTGCCCTCTGTCTTGTCTGAGTATGCTATACCCAGGGCAGATGGCAGCTGCCATGTCAGAGGTAGAGGTAAATTGAGATGGGTTTCCGTAAGGAATAGCATATCAGGGGGGCAAATCATATCACTTACTTTCCTGGGCATGTTTAGCTGAGAGCATCTATTTAGAAAAAGACATACGAGACTGGCCAAGCTCAAATCTTTGGCATCCAAGTGGATTCCAGATGTATTAGAGTCAGGGGGTAACTAAATGAGGAAAAAGAGACCTCTCTTTGTTAGAAGGGGGTGATGGATAAGGGGAAATTACAAGAGAAGCATCAGTTAGGGCAAGTGAAAGTACAATTCACAAAGTAGCAGGAGGTGCTGGTCCATCACAGAGATGGTGGTCCCTGGTTCTGGTTGTGGAGGAAAGTGGCAAAGTATCTGAGTGTCTTACCTTACTCTGCGATGTGGGCGCATCCCTGGTGCAGACTGGCATGGACAGATGCAGCAGGGCTTACCTTTGGCATTCCTGATGAGCGAGCCACTCTTTTAAGAGCCCCAGAGGAGGAAGACTTACGCAATGTATTGGAGAGGGTGACAGTAGCAGAAACCAGGCTCTTTGAGGTGGAGGATGTGATACATGACTTCAATAAAAAAGGGGTGGACGAGCTGCACAAGACCAACACAGACATTGTGTGACACCTGGAGGATGCAGAAAATCAAGCAGCCAGAATTATTCTCAGCTTTGTTGCATTTCCGGAGGGGTCGAGGTTACCAACACCAATGAGTTCTTGACCAAGTGCTGCTGAAAACCTTCCTTTCAGACAAGTTCTCCAGGTGCTTTTCAGTCGACTGGCACTCAGGTGCCTAGACTCAAAACCTCCTTCAGGGGTCTTGCCTCGACCCATAATAGTTTCTTAACTTTTTGAATAGAGACACATCCTTTGCGAGGCCCGTCACAAGGGTAGCTTACACCACAGCAATTCCAAAATTATAGTGTCCCCCAACTATAGTCGAGAGGTCCAGCATCAGCACCGCACATTTGACTCAGTAAAAACAAAATTACAAAAAGGTGTTGGAGAGTTTGCGAAGCATCCCAGACAGAATAACTGGATTGTCCCCTCATTAAATAATTATGGGAAGGGCTATGAGGTAGCCTACGTCCCAGCAAATCAGCTTGTGGATATTACTGGTGACTTGGTACTCGATTATTGTAAAGGATTGGCTGATGTGGTGTGTCCTGTGTCTCACCAGGTTGGAGAAGCCGCAACTACAGTACAACAGGAACAGTACCACGACCTGTGTGATTAGGTGACTGGGTACTGGTAAAGAATTATGTGCGAAAATCCTGCCTGCAACATCGTTGGTGTGAGCCTTATCAAATGATCCTTGTAACCACAACTGCAGTGAAATGTGGTGGTCTGCCTAACTAGGTGCATGCCGCCCACACTCGTTGAGTCCCAAGTCCCCTTGAATGAGTAGGATCTGTAATAGGCAAACCGGTGGTGACAGAGAGACGTCCTATTCAGATCAATCACAAAGTAGAGGGGGCGATCGCTAATGGGTCTCGAAACACTGGTTCAGACGACAGTCAAGGAGAGTTGGTCCGGGTTGGTAAAGAGGCTCAGACAGTAGGGGTTCTAACTAAGCGAAGTATTGACCCAAATAATGTGAACATTGTATCAGAAAAACGAGTGAGAAAGGGAGATCGTTGGCCCAGAAAATCTGAAAGTTTGAGACACATTCTGACCGCAGGAATAATACCTTCAACTATGATTGAAGTCTCGAGTCAATCTGAGCAAAGTGACACAGACGGAGAGGAAACTGCAGTGCGCAGATCAAAAAGAGTGAGCATACCAAGTCACACATATACTGCTCTAGAGTGGACTTATTTGGCAGCTGCAAACGACTAGGAAAAATAATATTACGCTTTCTGCTTCAAAGATTGCAACTCACAAAAACCACCTTGAAGGAACTGTTGTAAAGGTGCTAGAGAAGTATCGGTCGAAAAGAACATTGAAGGGACAAGGAAAAAAAGTGTGTGACTGTACACTGAAAAAAATACTCCTGTCAACCCTTACTATACAAAGCATAGTATAAAAAGCAAATGAGTACCTCTAGGTTTGAGTTGGGAGATCCTAATCCGTTTTCACTAAAGCATAGACGTATATGTGCTTGCTTCTTAAATGCTTTTATTGTAATATTTGTCTTGTTATTGATAATACTAAACCTACCTAATTATGTTTATCCTCATTCTAACCCTCACGTTACTGCTAGTACTGAAACATTAAAGATTCAAGAAAAAGTCGATGTGACTAATGAATTAACACACACGGATTTACATCGCGATCAGTGTATTAATGATTTCTCACCAAACGTGTTTACTAAACTCCTCTATGAGTACATAGACACTATGGATGCGAGAGACTATTATGTGTGCATACAATAACCTTCTTCTGTGGCTGAGGGAGTGACCTATTAACACTTAGCTCTAACTTATCACATTTCTTGTAGTGCACTAACAAGTTTATTCTATTGTAAAGGGCAATTTCAATATTACTATTCTAATTATGATTTATTCTTTTCAAAAGTTCCAGTCAAGAAAAATCAAAATGTAGTACCAGACGCACGGAATGCTGAAATAATGGCAGAATATTTCCAACGTACCTTGACCATAGATACGGTATATGCGTATCAACATAAGCTGACATTGTGTAGAAAAGGATTTTATAAATTCAGTAGAAGATCGACTCGGGGAGATAAAAAGGAAATCTAAATCACAAATAAGGTTACCCCCATGGGCCCACAGGGAGGTTGCATTGAAAAGAGGGGGGACACATGCAGCTATGGCTATGGATTGGCAACATTGAGGTAAGTTGTGCATATTGAGATGCAAATAAATTATAACAATACATTTGTTGGTTCCAGTGAATGTGATCATACCTTCTTACTTGTAGGAGGTTGGGGAACATATTTAGCAGGAGCAGATCCTGTATTTTCAAGAGTCTATTGTGTTTGTGCAAGATTTGCTTATTACAGGTTATCAAAACAATGGTATATATTTTGTTATATGGGAATCATTTTTCCCTAACTTTATCATGTAAATTTAAACAGTGGAACCAATGAGGAAGGACACACACATTCAAGAAGAGGTATTAGTGCTGCTGAAATTTAACTGAGGGCAAACTTGGACCGCTCAGCTTTGCTTTGGTTTGTATGATTGATAACTGAACCTCAAAATGTATTCTGTTTCTCTCCACAAAGGATTTTCCAGCTGTCTATTAATGTTCTGTTTAGTGCTGTGAAGCAACCTGCAATAATAATCATTTTATTAAATCTAAATTGAAATGTTATTTTCTTGACTTGATCCATGCAAAAGGAGGTTTTAGGTAAATGTTTTTCATGAGTTATCTTTCTCGATTTTGTCTCTTTCTTTTGGTCATATTTCTTGTCTCAAGGCATTTGTATCTGTGTCTGAGAAAGTGTCTAGATTTGGTTTGAGGTAATTATTATTTTATTCCATGTCCTCATAGAATAATTGTTGAAGTCTTTTAGTATTCCAGTCCCTGTCAGCTGAACAAAAAGATCCATCGGAGGAAGATAGTTTATGAAAATCAGAGAAAATATTAAGTCTACTGAGTGACAGAGGGTTTGATAATGAGATGGGACTAGTGAGATAAAGTTGTTTATAGGGTAAAGATAAATATTTGACACACTTTGTACTGCATCACTAGAACACACCCCATGCTTAAAAAGAAGCTGATCTGAAAATTGGGCTTTCTCATACACCACTCCTAAAGTGTGGTAATTTCCACCACACATCAGAGCCTCTTCATTTTTTCTAGAGTTCCACAAGAATCTGAAGTTCTGGTTCTTTGGAAAGCCCCACTCTAGTCTTGGCTGGGCCAATACACGTGCTCAACTCCACAATACCCCTGGTGATAGTGCACTGTACAAATACATACAAAATAGCATAAGATTACAAAAAATATGATTGTTTTTATTGTCAATTCATATTTAAAGACAATACCCAGGTATGTCTACTTGTTTACAACTAGCAATTTTTCAGGGGTGCTGAGCCAAATGGTGTGGTGGCTCGGTGGGAGTCAACTTTCCATAGGCCTGTATTTAATTGTGTGGTCGCAGGTTTGTATCCCAGCTGGTCCACTTAGCCTTACCTTCTTCCACATTCCATAAAATGAGCACCGTTAATTTACATAATTATAAATATTTGCCACCAGTAGTAAGAGGCTCTGATTAAGTGAGGGTGTGCTTTACGCATGATTTTGTTACAACACATGATCACTTTGTTTTTACTGAATATCATCACTTGTCATTTTCCCGTTGACCATGAAATTATTCTTCATACAATAATTCACCAATGCATCTTGTTAACCATCCAGGCGAAGTCCAATCGCGAACAACCACACCAGAGGCGTAAATTAAAGAATCATTGCACTCCTGTGAGACATTGGCTGGAAATTCTTTCTCACCCTTTATAGATTATGGTAGACATGGCAGGTAGATATTAAACAGTCAAAGAATATCCCTCACCCTATAACATCTTCACTTCTTTTCTAAAAGTTACTTACATACAATGGCATGGTGGATTCAATAACCATATGAGTTCTGTATTTGCTCTAGCCAATGCAAACGTTATGAATGACTGGTATGTGGAGGACTTTGTGAGGAAGGCAACAGTTAAATATATTACTTCTAATATTACTTTATGATATAATTATAACATTATTTTAATCTGAAGTGAAGAGGAGTATTTTTTCATATAAGGCACTTTTATAATGCTTAAAGCTAGATAAAAGAAACAATTACATGGTACAGTAAATATATCTTAAGATGACAAATATTAGAAGGATAGAAAAGACAGGAAATTAGATTCAGCACATGACAATGATGGAAAGAGACCAAGAGCAAACTCATGTTTATAGTAATATACATGCAAAATCTATAATTTATTAAGTATTGTTAGAACTGGGGGTCTCTAGTTGGGAGAGGTAGGTACCTTTGACCAAATAGGGACCCTTGCTTCTAAGTCAGAGAAAGGGGATTACACTACTGGATAACCCCTGCTCACCCCCTTGGTAGCTTGGCACGAGCAGACAGGCTTATCTCAGAGGCAGTGTATTAAGCATTTGTGAACACATACAGTAATACAGTGAAACACTACAGATGGACACCACACAGGTTTTATAAAAATAAGTATTCTTTATATAGACTTAACACAAGACCACAAACGACAAAAATCCCCAATAATGTACTCAAAATTGACTTAAAGATGGTAGAATTAGCTTAGTTCAAGTTGTTGGTAAATGCGACACAGTTCTCACAAAAGTACCTGGATGCGTAACGAAAAATCAACAAAAGGCTCGCAGCGTTGGAGATGCGTCGGTTCCTTGCTTCGGAGGAGACGATGCGTCATGCCTCAATGCTTGTGCAGAGTAGGGGATGCGTCTTGATCCTTACTGGAGAGGAGGTGATGCGTAGATTCTCGTGCTGCAGCCTGGTTGCGATGCGGCAAGATGGTGCCTCGATGCGATGCGACAATCCGGTGCGATGCGATAAGATGGCGCCCTTGATGCAACGACGTTGAGACGATGCTACACGCCCTGGCAGCCTTGCGGCGACTCTTTACCTTGGAGCCACGACAGGCCCTGCAACACGCTTCTCCGTTGATGCGACGGCGACCCTCACAGTTGTGATGCGCTTCTCCGGTGATGCAACAGCAGACAGCTGCGACGAAGCCACGCTTGTGGGAGATGCGGCAGCTGCACGCATCTCCGGCGATGCGATGACTACAGCTGCGGCGGCGACACGCTTTTTCTCATTGCGTTGCGCTTCCAGCTCCCAGCGTCACGCAGGCTTCTGCAGATAGGATTTCCAGCAAGGAAATTCAGAGGGGAGCTGGTGGTGAAGTCTGTTGTCCCTGAGACTTCAGCAGGAGGCAAGCACAAGTTCAAGCCCTTGAAGAAATATTCTGCAAGATGATGAAGTACACACAAAGTTCCTTCTCCTCTCCTTGGCACTGAAGACACCACTGTAGACAAACCCAGCAAACAGCAGACTGGCAGGGGCACAGTCCACTCCTACAGCTTCCTTTGGTTCTTCTCCTTGGCATAGGTTTCTTCTTGTTGTTCCAGAAGTTATCTAAAGTCTTGGGGTCTGGGTCCCCATGTTTATACTACTTTTCTCTTTGATCTCTGAAGGCAGAGGCCTTTACCTAGTCCAAAGCAGTTCTGGTTAGTCCTGGAGCACTTTATTTACCTGACTCCTTCTTTCCTTTCAGAGTGCAGGGCAGAGACATCAGACACACCACAGGAGGTGGAGCCAGCATTGTGGAGGGATGGCACAGCCCAATTCAGGTCCCAGGTGCAACTCCTCCCACCGATCTGCATACAGATCTTCCTATTCAGCCCTGTGCTGACTCACCCTCACCCCTGGAATCCCCAGCCCCTGTCACTCACAGAACCAGACCCACAATACACAACCTAGCAGAGGCAGGCTTGGACAGGTAAGCAAGAAAATACCTACTTTCTAAAAGTGGTATTTTCAAACACAGAATGTAAAAACCAACTTTACTAAAAGATGTATTTTATCATTCTGAGTTCAGGCACACTAAATTCGAATTTCTACCATGTTCCCTGAGTCAGTTAGGATTATAAGATGTAATAATCAAACTGCCCATTCTGGCATATGGGGACCAGTTAGCCTTGCAATAGTGAAAAACGACGATGGCTGTAAATCGCTATCAGGACATGCCACACACACCAGGGCATGTCCTACCTTATACTTACAATGCACCCTGCCCTTGGGCCTACAATAGGGGTGTCTGACATGAAGAAAAGGGAAGGTTTAGGGACTGGCAAGTGGGAGCACATGGTCAGTCAGCATGGCAGTACCAGACAGCACATAGGCTCTGCAATGGCAGACCTGAGACACACTTTACAAGCTGCTTCTGTGGGTGGCACAACCAGTGCTGCAAGCCCACCAGCAGCATTTGATTTACGAGCCCTGGGCACACATGGTGTACTGTACTAGGGTCTGACAAGTAAATCAAATAACCCAATCATGGAGTCACTAATCAATACATCAATTTAAAATAGGGAGCACTTGCACTGTGGCACTGAATGGCAGTGGCACAGTGCCCAAAGCATCTAACCAGCAAAAACATATCAAAAACAGAGGAGGTAATCAGAAAAAATGGAAGGGAGACTCACGCCAATGGTACCAGGTCTAATACCTATATATTATAGGGCTACTGTCACTCTACTCCAGCTAGAAAAGGGATAGTAGGAAACAAGACCAAAAGTGTAAAATCCCATCTACTGCATCAACTCGAGAAACTCAAGGCAAATGGAACCAATTGGGATAGTGCAATCAGCTCACTGATAATACTGTAGTTGAACAACAGGTAACTAGGACTCTAAAGGTAAGAAAGTACCAGGACTGAAACACAACAAAGGGCAATAACACCAAACTCCACATGATAACACCAGTCCTTCTACTCCTCCTCACTATGCAAGATGTAACAAGTGAAAAGATGCTGAGATCTTACCAAAACGTGGTGATGTCCAGAATCACTGCCATCAGCCAAAAATACCTGCTTCTTGCCATAAACCCATGTTTCACCGTCCCTTTCACTGGGAACTGCATCCATAGCCAAGATAAAATCAACCAGCCACTCCAAGCTGACAAATAGCAGATGCTCTCTGGCCAATTCAGTCGTCATACACCGGCCGAGGAATAATTGTGAAAAACAAATGAAGGAGTCTACACTATAGGACTGGGAGAATCCTTCATTATTCTGAACCCCTGACTCTGACATGGCATTGACCTCGACTGCACCATCTTCATCCCCACTTGTTCACCAAATCATGGCGTACACCCCACCATGGGGACAAACCGGAAGTGGAGAGCGTAACTGACTAAACAGACATGCCCTTGCTGCTGTGTCCACTTTAACCCTATTTTCTGTTCACATTTAAAAGCAGTGAGCCAGAATTATAGAAGTCCTTACATTCAGTTGACTGACATACAGCAATTCTGAAAGAAACTACTCAAATTGGGGTGGCAAAGTGTAGGGCGTCTTATGTGAAAATTCCATACCCAAAATTATTTTTAACATCTCAGGATTGGAGTTAATATGCTAATAGCATAGCACAAGTCATTCCATTGCAAGGTGCCCAACTTTCACTCAATTTGTGCAACATTTTACCTGGAAAAACTCAGGAGGACAAAAATCCTAATGATGTGCAATTGCAACCGAGTGGAAAATTTGGAACAAACAGTAGTTTGTGCCTGACTCAAAATTTACTTATCACTAAGGCATGAAATATCGAAATTAGAGGAAGCATTACAGAAAGAACTGGAATTTATATACTCGGAGATTTCATCCCAACAAAATTATCAATGGCATGCAATATGTAGAGAAGATAAACCGCTGAAGATATTGTGCAGATAATAATATATTTCTACAAAAATGCATAGAAATGTGTCAGATTCTTAAAGCTGACTACAATAAAAAAAAATTGCATATAATGTTGATCAAGATGAAAAAATAGTAGAGAATATCTGTCGATCAACAAACAGTGGAATGGATACTAAGGGCCTCACTATGCTTCATGTGGTAATCTGTATGGGGCGCATAACTAGCCCCATTGCGATAAGGAGATTAATAGGCACTCCGCAGCCCCGGTATGCACCACCCACGCGCTTTGGTGCCGAAAGTAGAGGGAAACTCCTGGGCAAAATGGAGGTTAGTGGGGTTATTGGGTGCAGATTACCGGGTTCCCGCTGTAATTCCTCATTATTAACTGAGGGTGTTTTTGCAATCCCAGGTAATACATGTGGAATTACTGATGCCCGGGTATGGGTGATTCCGGGAGGCGGAGCCGCTTCTGTGGGATACCCTAGCAGTGCCTATACTGAGGCATTCATAATGGGGTGACGAGTCCGCAAGAGCTCTCTTGTGTTGTCACCCTCTGAAGTAAACAGCAAAACAGCAAGAAGTATAAAATGTGTCCCGAAGAGTCTCTGGCACATACTTATGTTGGATGAGGAGCTGAAACGTGCATGATTGTCCCGAAATGACATTGTCACGCGGTAAACATTTTAAATACCTACTCTGTTCGAGCTGCAGATACAAGTGCCAATAAGGGGTATACATTGGCTGCCGGTCAAACCAATTATTTCTTTTAAAAATATGGGCAGCTGTTGATCTGTGAATGTTGTGTAAATAAATGATGGTGAACAACTTGGCTATCGTGAACATAAGATGAGATACTTCAGTTAAAATGTTAATGCATCTAATTCTGTAATCTCTATATTACGATGAATAAAGCAATTAATTACTAAATTGTAGGTATAAGGGTGGTATCACTATTTTTCCACAATTGTTTATGTCACCTGAGTTCTGATGTCCCAGTGCCTGCTGCCAGTGCCAACAGACAGTGAAAAGCTGCTCACTGAGCAATGACCAAAATACCAGTTTAACCACTCAAATACATTTTTTACTTCATATAAACATTTGTTGTCACACAGTTCATTCGGTGACTGATAAGGAAACAATTGCGACCTTCTGTTTATTTAGTGCACTGATGGATGTCCAGAATAATAGAACAGCAATATCACGTCATACCCCATGAAACAACGCCTTGGATATACATGATGGGAACCGGGGATAATTCAGCCACTGTGCTATTTATTATATACGAAAAGAGGAGAAGAGATTAATATAAAAGAAGTGGTGTAAGAAATTGGGTTACTGGTTGCTCAAGCATGAATCACAATCCTTGTCAGAGTGAGGCACAAGCAAACCCTTAATTGTTCTGTGCTCAACCCTCTGGTAGCTTGGCACAGAGCAGTCAGGCTTAACTCAGAGGCAATATGTAAAGTATTTATGCAGCACTAAAGTGAAAACATCACATAAGAATATTCCCACACCAAGTTAGAAACATGGAGTCAATTTTAACAATTAAACCAAAACCAAAATGACAAAAATCTAATGAGTACAATTGGAGATATGCAAGTTTAAACATGTCAGTGAAAATAGCACCAAAAAAGACCAAAGAGCCAACTATGGATAGATATCTTGCTGCACCAGACTGGGACAAATTCAAATGTTCAGCCTGACCGCAATAGAGCCCAGGTCGGCTCAGGGACCCACCTAGACCCACTAAACAAGAGTATCTTAAATCCTGGTTGCGGAGGTTTGTGGAGTCCTGCGTTGAGGATGCATCGTGCAGCTGAAGTGGTGCATTGGTTCCAAGGAATTGTGAAGCTGCGGTACAAGGTCCTGAATCATCATCAAGGATTCTGTTGATAAGAGCTTGCCAGCAGTGAGGATGCACCAAGGAACCGAGGCAATGCGTTGGTTTCAAGGATTTGTGAGGATGTGATCGGAGGTCCTGACTCATCATTAGGGATCCTGTTAGCAAGAGGCTTGCGATAAATGGGCCTGCATTCGGGATGCATTGTGCAGTGGTGATATGGGGTCCCGCACTTATCCCAGAGATCATTAGTATAACACTGTGTTTTCATAGTAAGGGTAGACTTAGAATGATTTGTTATTCGCTATTGCAAGGCGTTTCATTGAGTACAGTTTATTAAGTGTGCTAATCACACTATTGACTTGCATATGTCTCCAAATTGCAGCACAGTTTCTTCATGATAGAGCACGCTGGTTTCAACAAATATTATAAGCTTTCTTCATGTCTCTTCCCTTTTATTGTGGGCCCCTTTGAATGAGAGAACGAAAGATGGTGACCTGTTACCTCAACTCCTGAGAGAGTTCAGAGTATTGTCTTCTGCAGTGCTAATTTATCTGTCTTTCTGGAAGGTCAGGTAGGCAGATAAAGGACTATGAGTTAGTCTGGATTTGGGCCCATAGGTACTGATGTGGTATGGCGACTGAGTCCATACATGCTGACATCCTGTGATCCCAGGCATTATGCTGTTTCTAAGCAGAATCCCTGCAGCAGGGCACCACCAATGTTTGGTCTGGTACATATTCACGGGCTTACTGAGTAGTGCTTGTGCATGTCCACAATACCCTAACACTACTTACCGGACTTCCATGGGGTTCGGGATTGCTCCTCCAAGGTGTCAAGGGACTATCTTATTCTGTTTGTTTTTCAATCTTGAAAGTTTAAAAGGACAGAACGCATTTTTGTGTTGCACTTTGTTTTCCGTGCTGGTATACAATGGCAGCACCACCACCTATTGCTATTCCGGTAAATTGCAGAACTATAGTCCTTTCACACGTAACGCAACATAGACTTACTAATGCGGATGGCCCTTTTATCTTTCTAGTGGAAGCGGATGCTGCTTATCGCTTCAAAGTCTTTTCCTCTTGGGTCGATTTTCTGGCTGTGGATGGTTAGTAAATACATTTCGTACATACACTACACCTCAACCAGAAGCACAATACAGACTGTATGCGCTCATGGAGATACCTTTGTCTTATTGGGTGCATCATACCTGGTTCCTAGGTGCCCTTCCACATGTAGTAATACCTGCTCACATTGGTCCCCTTAGCTGTATTCACACCATTTCCTGATATGGCTAATCAGAATCTTGTACAAACATGAGGCTTATACCATTGTTTAGTGGCTCTCTACAGATGCTTATATCAATATATTGTGTGTACCTTGTTGGAGCAATAAGCAAGAATTGTCCTTCAAGGGCAAGCCCAGGTGCCCACAGTGCCTTTAATTAGTCATGTCATTGTTCATTCATTTATAAACAAAAGCACATTAATTGTGAGGAAATTCCATTTTGGATAGCCCAAAAAGTCAACCAGATGGAATCTGTGTTTCCCCTCACTGGACCGCAAGACAAGCACAGATTCTTAACAATGGGCTTATCCCACAAATGGTTCATACCATAGGAGATTTATTTAAAGAGTTTTATATAGCGCTGGCTAGACTCGAAGGTATCCAAGCGCTTTACTTAAGGTTCCACATAGTTGCAAACTTACATCAGTTACAAGTTACCAATAATACCAGTAAAAACATTTAAGGAGCATAGAAGAAAAGGAAAGTGGAGTGAGAAGGGTAAGGGGGTAAGGGGAAAAGGGGTAGGGCATAGATACGATGGAGAGACGAAGGGAAAGTCTGCCCAAGGTCCGGCTGGAAAGGTGATAGCCGAGGGGGAATCCGCAGCCCATCTCCTCTTCAGCTACCAGAGAGCTCCACCGGACATCGGTCAGATAGCTAGGTCTCAACAGAAAAACATTAAAGGGATTGAAGGCAAGAAGAAGGGCGCGTAGAGGGGGAAGGGGGTACGTTGAAGGGGTAGGAGGGAGATAAGACAGAGAGATGAAGGAACGTTTGCCCAAAATCCGGCTGGGTAGGTGACGGCCGAGGGGGGATCCACAGCCCATCTCCTCTTCAGCTAACAGGTAGCTCCACCGGGCATCGGTCAAATGTCAGGGTCTCCACGGTCGAGGGAAAGTTCAAAGAGTAAATGTCCTAGCAGGAGTGCAGGATCAAGGTCAGGTGAGGGATGTGGATAAGATCAGGTCGATGACCAGTTCTAATTGTCCAGGAGTGGTGGAGCATCGTGGAGAGACCAACTGAGGCGGCCATCTTGAGGTCAGGCAGGGGGGTTTTGACCTTGGTGTTAAGTTAAGTCGATCCCCAAAAAGTCTCCATGACTCAAAAGCATAGGGGGTGCAATCAATGCAGTGAGGCGGCAGGAGGACAGGGCCAGTGTCCGCATGTCTTCAGAGGGGGTGAGTGATGCCTCCAGAGTCAAACTCGCATAGTCAGGGAGCAAATCTGGGTCCTAGTTATAGGTCTGGACAGTAGATACAATTTCCATTCTATTACATGGCATTTACGCCATAGATGCAAAACAGGGGGATTCCTTTATGGTGTTGCTAAGACCCCAGGCGCCAATCTACTGCAGGCGCCATTTTGGAACTAGGCGCATTTCTTAAGAGACACTTCAAACAAACATCTTTGCCCAAAAGATCTAGATGAGGGGATGGACAGGAGCCCCCAGCCTCCCAGGGTCACCCTCGGGACACCCGGTGCTCCCAGGGATGAGATGAACTGGGCACTACCATATTGCAGAATCAATCTAGAGCGTAGCCAAATGGAGATGATGTGACCCGACAGAAATTGGTCTTGCTATGAAGCGCTCCTCAGGAAAAGTAGGCACAGTATCTCAGGCTCTGCTCTCACGTCTGCAACACAGCGCTCGGCACCCCCAGAAGGCATAAACTGATTCACATTGTCATCGCATGGCTGCCATGTTAGAGTCAGGCACTCACATCAGAAAATTGTCCGGAGAACGGCCCCACTCCGAAATGCTTCAAAATACTCTAGGCAGTCTTCCCGATCAGCGGCCCCATTGAGCGTACCAGCTCCTCGCGTACGTAAACACATCAAAGAAGCCGGCAAGTCAGACCCCACAATACACACGTAGCTGCCATTTTAGGGTCAGGCCACAGAATTAGAAGTTCGACGCAAAGTCCATATTTTGGTTAAATACCTCATCGGATGGTGTAAGCTGATGAATCCTCATGGCTCCGGTGTGTAGTTAGGCAACCCGGATCTTAGAATAGACTGTAGGGATCTCCGAGTGCGAACTGCTCGGAATCCGCCATTTTTTGTCCATGGGTCTCCAATCATGGCAGAATTAACTACGATATTTCCGCACAAAATCGCTGACCATACTCAGCAATAATGACACCCTCAGGAGCAGCGCTCCAACAGGGAACGAATCCTGGTATTCTAACGAGCCGACGATTCCATAGTCTCCGAAATCCTTGCGTTTCTTCCCCGCCAGGAACGAGAGCACTGTTTTGTGTGTCTAGGGGGCTTGAAGCTCCGTCCCTCAGATGGAGATTGCAACACTTGGGGTTCACCAATGATTATATGATTAGCCACAGCACTCCACAGATGTCAGTCTTGCCAAATGTATTAAAACAAATACAGAACGAACACAGGGCAGATGCTGGCCTGGATTGGGGAATGAAACTAATGGGAAATGTTCCCGTAGTATCGGCAAAGATTCTGTCTAACATTAAAAGTGAAGCAGCATCTCTGGCTATACGCCAGTGGCTCGCAGCGGTTACACAAGCCAACCATAAACGTGAGCTGCCTATTATTATTACTAATGTTTACACATCCTTAGGATGCACCACACATAAAACCACTGTATGAATTAATTCATCTTGATTTTTCCACTTCACTTTGGACATCAGACCTCAGTGTCACACTCAGATCCTTACAATCTGACTTAATAGCCACATGTCACCTAAATACGTGTGTAAATAAAACAAAACTAGTCATCCGGGTTGTACCAGGAGCAATTGGATTTACCTATACCACTTTTAATGAAGGTGAAACAGTGCCAATGGCATACAAATTGCATCTATATTCCAGTGCAGAAATGCGTTTTGTTTGCACTGAAAAAATACTGACTGCTGTGCAAATTGCTATCCTTAAAGAACAGCCGCTTGCAAAAGGGAAACTCATTATTGTTGTCACTCCTTCCTCATAATTATAATTTGAATAACATAGGGTCGTCTGTTATTGATAACATGCAAAGTGGCATGTAGATGTTGTATCATGGGCAAAGTCAGCTTAGATCTATCATGCAGTTTAGCTGGATTCTACAAACCCTTAAAAATGGGCATGTACGCTGGCGTTACCTAAATTCCTGCCACCTGTTTTTGTTTTTTAATTCGACACGCCGGCTCCCATGAACATAGACCTGTTAATGGGTGCATTAGCTACCCATTTTCAAAGTTGTTCTAGTAACTATGGCTTCTTCAGAATGAGAGCTATGAGCCATTTCTCTCGGAGGACACGAGTGCAATGTCACATGGAATACTAACTACTGGCTCTAGTAACAAGGATGTGGGTTTCCCGGATAACTTTCTCATCAGCTAGGCTAGCTTGAATGCAGTATCGCACTGAGCACAGGAGCCACGTCTGGGCATACCCTTCCCACGTGAAACAAAAAAAGGAAAAAGAACAGATGATGGACAAACTGCTGGACAAATCAAACATTAACACCCAGTCACAGTGCTGGGTTTAATCCATCATTTATTTGCTTATCATACCACTCCAGTTTGGACTCAAATCAATCTTGAACCTGCTCCACATGGGAGCAGTCCAGCAGAAACTGCCAGGCCAGGTCCTCCGTGGACCAGAAGCAAGCATTGGGGACCGATTTCAGGGTATTACCCCTCATCATACAGGCTAGCTTGAATTCAGTGGCACAGTGAGCAGGGGACCTACCTCTGGGCATACCCTCCCCACATAGGGCAACAAAAAGAAAAGATGATGGACAGAATGCTGAACAAATCAAACATTTACCCCCAGTCACAGACATGGGTCCCATCCTCTTCATGCCACTGGAGCCAAGCAAGCCTGGCTGTAGATGGGTGATACCCCAAACCAGACCCAGCATGCTTGTTTCGGGCTGGACTGTTCCGTTGCCAAGTCAGGAGCCCCAAATTGAGTTTATGACAGCCTTTCCATGTCAGACAGGCTGACGCAGAAAGGCTGTTGGAAAGCGACATCTTAATCCTGTGGGCGGAAACGCTGTCCATAGGGGTGTAGATTACAGTTCAAAACCAACACGGATACTCAGTGAATTGCTTGGAACCGATTCAGAATGACCGCGTGGTTTACGTTCTGACCATGAACACAGTAATCTGGCAGTCGGAATGTAAACCGACCAAGTTGGTCGGAGGGATTTCGAATGTTGGGAGGAGGCTTTCCACCCCACATCATAGTAGGCCCTTTAAATCATCAAAGTAGTAAAACAATAAATCAGTATCCACACTGTGTCGTTAAATTCCATTATGTGAATTGAGAAAATAAGTTTATATAATGAGGATCATTTTTAAGATCAGTTAATAGATCCTGTTGACTTTTCACCGTGCTACTATGGTTTAGTACTTTAGAATTGCATGGTTCTAATCTGTTTTCCCAAGCACCAGATCACTTGCTTCATTTTTGACAATCCGCTTGTATCCTCTTTGTTCTTACATTTGTTTGCATACATTATTCCACATGACAACTCATAATTAATGATAACAAACTGAGTACCAAACTGTTTAGGAAGGCCACTTCCGGAAACAGTTTATTACATGCGAGTAGCTGTCACCCCAAGAATCTCATACGCAGCATTCCCTTTGGAGAACTATTAAGAGCTCGCAGGAATTGCAGCGATGAAGAAAAATATTTTACAGAAAAAACAGTTATGACCAAGAGATTTTTGGCTAGAGGATATGATAAAACTTTAGTTAAGGAAGCCTCAGAGAAAGTTGAGAAGTTGAACAGACAGGAGCTGTTATTCCCGGTTGACAATATAAAGAATAAGGATACTCAAGAACCTTTAAGGTACATTACCACTTTCAATAATCAGGCCTGGGAAGTGAGGAAAAGTCTCAAAAAGTTCTGGGAAATATTAAGAAACGATGTTGATTTGAAAGAGTATGTAGGAGAATATCCTTCACTTACCTTCAAGAAACCCAGATCACTAGGAGACATATTATGCAAAAGCATGTTGGTAGACAAGATAAAAAGTGACATTAAGGGATTTTTTACATGTAACAACTGTAAAGCTTGCAAATTCAGCAACAACTGCAAATCTATTAGACTTTCCAAAGATATATCACCCTTGGTCATACAAAAACATCTGAGTTGCAATACGGAGTGTGCAGTGTATGTGTTAAGATACCCCTGCAACAAATTTTATGTAGGAAGCACCATTCACAAATGCAAAATAAGAATACTAGAACACCGTAGGGCTATCACTAAGAATGATAAAACCTATCCGATTGCACGACACTTCAACAAGTTTCATGGCCAGAATCCAAATCTCCTTAGGTTCGTGGTTCTGGACCACATCCCTCCCAGGTGCAGAGGGGGTAACAGAACGAGGGAACTCAGGAGATTGGAATCAAAAACTATCATTAAATATAATACTATGGCCCCTGTAGGTTTAACTCTTGATGAGGAACTGTCTGTAAATTTGTGAAGTCATTAACATCTTATCTTGGTAATGTTCTCCTAAGTGTTTTTTAAACATTTTGTGTTAATTGTATGCGGTTTATGAACTGTTTATTGTTTTTGACAACAAGTCTCTTATCTATCTCTTTCAGGTGGCTTAATGGAACTAGGATAATTAACATGGAAAATTCTAAAAACCATTGAGTGCGTTGATGAGATTTGCTGACAAGGGTTGTACTCTGGTCATCTTTGTAGATTTTTTTGAATAAGGGGTCACAATATACTGCATTTTCAGTTTAACTTGTTTTCTTTTAAATTTCACTGGATATAAGACTATGCCCACTGGGGCTTGATTGTTGTTTCAGTATATACACAGAATTTTTTCAGCCGCAAGTTTTGTGGCTGCTGTGAGAACCTTCGCCAGAAAATAATTGCAGGTCTGTTGACCCTTACAACTGTAATTGGAATAATCATGATGTCTTAGAAACAGAACTCGCACTATGATTATGGCTTATGCACTTTAACCGAGTAAGGATTTCAACAGGTAAATGTATACCAGACTATGACGAACAGTGTTCAATTAGTACACAGGAGTGCAGTTCTCCACTTTTATATGCGTATAATGGATTTAGCCCACTGGGGCTCGAATTGTTTGTTGTTGCCTATGTAAAACAAGCGTGCCTAGCTGCACTCCAGTATCTGTTTGTTCATGCACAGGCGAGTTGATAAAGTTTCTTTTGTTTAAATCCAAACACGAAATACTACGAAATGGTGCAATAATGTAGCGCATTAACAATGATTAATTTTCCAAATTCTTTTGTTTATTTCAATCATACAATTAACCATCTGATTGTGAATTGATTTGTGAAAAATACGAGTTGTAGTATTTTTACTATGTCTATAGCATGTGACCGGCACTGGCACTTTAATAATGAGAAACAAACACAGTCTGTTGCCCGTGAGAAAGGAGTGCAAGTAAACTCCGAAACGCGTCGGACCTAGTGTTGAAATAAACACATTTTTGGATTGTGGCCACGGCTCCAGTGTCTGTTCTTTCGTCCCGTGAATGGGAAAGTGAGACGCAGTGGATTGATTGGTGTATTCGGGGGTGGCTACCCCTGCCGTGTGCCCGCCGTTCAAGTGGCTCGGGAACAGCCAACCTATTTTGGGATATATATGTATATATATATATCTTGCACCACACTCTTCGATTTGAAAAGTAACGCACGGACGCCTTGGAAAAATGCAGTTATGTAGGTTTATTGACTGCAAGAACGCAACGCGTTTCAGCTTTCGCCTTGGTCACGCTTGAAGCAAACTTCTGTGACAACTACATTTAAACTAGTGCTCACAACATAGAAAACAGACTACTCGTAACACCAATGGTGAATAGTTCAAGAGAAAAGAAAAGTGGTGGCCATCTTAGCACTATACATGATTCAATTGTAATGCCTAATAGCAATTACCACAATGCCACTGAAAGTGCATTCTGGAGTGGCAACATTTATATTAATGATTCTTAATGCAAAACTCTTTACAAAATTCACCAATAATACAAAAAAAATTGTGAATTAAATCATATTCACAAAATTAATAATATACTTACATAATGCCCTAGTGGACAAGTAGCATATACATGATTGTAGTCAAACTCCAGTTAACAATACACAAATGGCAAAATGCCCAAGTGTGCTAATAATTGGATGCAGTAACCTCATCCACTCTCTTGCATGCTTCAGTAATAGTTCTTTGATGATAACCCCTCTCTCTGAAGCGTTGCATCATTGTTTCCTTTTCCCTTAAATAGCTGCTTTCAGTACTACAATTACGCTTAGCGCATAATAGTACGCCATAATTATTGTACGTGCGTTTGTCAAGAAACTCAATGACAATGTGTACAATTTGGTCTTCACAGAACATATTAGTAGGACCACTGTTGAATTTCTGGATATTGTAGTGGAGATAAAAGATCACATCATACATACACAACTATTTCGCAAAAAAACAGCTGGCAATAGCATTTTAAGCGCTTCTAGTTCACATCCACGTAAGCTGGTTTACAGTATCCCTTATGGTGAACTATTACGCATTCACACAAGAACCTGGGCTTCTATGGGAATTCACAAGGGCATATTATCAAGCCCAGTATCGCCGCTTTAGCGGCAGTTTCCTGCCGCTAAAGCGACGATAATGTTATCGCCGTTCCTTGATAATATGGCCCTTAATCTCCCCGTGCCTAACAAAAATGAATGTTTCCATCTGTAACGAAACTGGTGCTCATATAAAGCGCTCTGATACCCAATTTCTCGGGTCTAGTTCATGCTATATAAAACTCTAAAAAAAATAAAAATGTCTTCTTCGAGATTCTGTGCGCATAATTATATATTAATGGTATTTGAAAGCTATTCTACATGCACTGCAGAAATACCTATACACAGAAACTGCCTTAGGATGTTTTTATTGGCACAAAATCCACATTCCAGATAACAAGTACATTAGCCATTCAGGAATCATTAGAGATGTCCAACCCAGCAGTGCCCATGTATGCTCAACATATTTCTTTTTATTTATAAAGCATGATCTCAACCTCAGAGCAACACAGCCCTGTGCAAAAAGGCTGTGGAGCAGTTGAGGCCACTACTTAACTGGGGTGATGGAGTGGAGCGGAAGGGGTGGGATGGGGAAGTGGGGTGGGGTTAAATGGAAAGAAAATTGCACTTACCTGCACGCCAGCGGGCCTCTTCCTCTCCGTCCCCCGGTCCAGGAGCAGGAAGAAAGCAGGAACCGGGAATCTCCTGGGATCATAGTCTCTCCCAGCCCTACAGCAGCATTGGCAGCTTTGTGATTGGTCTGAGTACTGTAATGCAGCCTGGGTGGAGAATATGCAAAGTGAGCAATAATGTTTGGCCGGCCCGATATGGCCAGCCAAACAGTCATGCGCACTTAAGAGAGTGCCACCATTGTTCTGGTGATGTGCAGCCCCACCCTGCCCCTAGCCAGGTGAGACACAGATGGAAAAATAAAATGATACTAACATTAGTTAGAGTCATTTTATTTTTCCTTTTGCCAACTGTTCACAGAGTAGTGGGGTAGCGCTTCTCCGCCTTAGCGGAAGAGCAGCCCCTGCTGTCAAGTTTACAAGCTAGGTGGCCATAGCAAGAATGGTGGGTACATGGGAGAAAGGAATTCTAGGGGTTAGCGTTGGAAAAGGTTTGTCAGTGGGAAATAATCAGATGTTGCCATATAATGCATAGAGAGAAGTGGCTTTTGTTTCTTTTTGAAGGGCAGGGGGGAGTCTGCTTGTGTGATCTGGCATACGTTCTTGTTAATTATTCTCAGAGATAGAGTAGGAGAAAAGTTGATATCGGGTATTCACTTACTAATATATGCTTATCCTTCTTTAGGAGACCCTTACTAACTTACTAGACATAATCTGATTTTGAGAACATTTCTGCTGATCCACTGGTAACTATGGGTCATACAGCAGGCACATTCTAGAGAAATGCATGTCAAACTCAAGCAGTACCAACACTTTTAAGATAAAGAACATAACACAATAACATTCCTAAATTAACACTGACTATAAAAAAAGGTAATGAGTTAACAGATCATCAAAATAGGATAAGGGGAAACAGGTATGATTTCCACAAAGTTTTAAGGTGTAAGCCACAGAGAAAAAGTAAAGTGCCATTGAAAAGGAATAGTTTGTGGTTGACCATGACCTACGCCCATTTAAGGGTGACTGCGATTGAAGGAAGGTTGGTTGCACCAAGCAGGTAATTGCAGAAATAAAAAATTACCTTCAGATTTAGTCTCTGAAATGCAAGCCAAAATCCTACAGCAGGGCAAGGTCCAGATCTGTGTTTTGCAAGAATCCCATAAAGTCAGTTACATCGTTGTAAAGCTCTGACGTCCTTGGTCTTAGAACCAAAATCTCCAAAAACGACAAAGTTGGATTTTGTGGCTGCCAAGGATACTTCATCTGTTGGATGGATTGCAATCTTTCCCCTGTTCAAGGTTTTACCTTGAGGCTTAGTCACTTTTTATGAAGCCTAAATCTTTCAGGAGGGCAAGTATAAAAACTTTATCCAGACAGGGTGCCACGAAGCCAGATACCTATATTGCAATGACCTGGTAGATCTGTTTTTAGAATGGAAAAAAACTCGAGGCTTGACAACCCTCCTTTTTGTTACTGGCTAAGGTGTAAGCTTCCTGGGCAAGCCTCAGCACCTTGTCATAATTTCTCTGGAAATGGAAAAAATACTGAGTCCCACTCCAACTGTTGTAAAAGTACTTTCTGGTAAGTTCTTCAACCCCTGATGCTCAGGGCACTCTTCTAAGTACCAGGTCTCTTTCCTGCAGGGTTCATTCCTCTTTGTTCAGCTGGACCCTCTTGGAGAAGAGAGTTCTTTTGTTTTTGGGACCCTGAAACATTCAAACAGGAGATCAGCTACTTGACATTTGGAAAGCAGTTAAAGTTCCTATGTGATAGCAGAAGCCAGGAGTTCCCTGAGTCTTAAGTGAGTCATCTTCTCTGAGCAGGTGCCAGGAATTTTCTTTCTTACAGCAGGTGGAGTCTTCTTGGTCTATGAATGTTCTGAACAAATGCTGATTGTCAGGAAATGCACCCGAGTAGTAGGGTTACTAAGCCATTCCCCCACCAAAGCCCGGTTACTGGGCTGAGTGAGACTTGGAGGTGAGCGCAGAACTTGGCAGCAGGCAGAGAGCTTATCTGGTGGCTCTGCGTGGCATCACAGGCTCTTCCATCACACACTATACCCACACTGCATAACAAGCGATGGGGCATTAGCAAGACATTAGGGAACACGTTCACTGTTACACTGTTATTCCTTACTCTGAATAATCTGTAGATACCTCCTGTGGATCTCCAGGCATCTATAGATGAAGATCCACTTGCTTGAAGGCACTTCCACCCCCCCCCCCCCGGAGGGTCATATCACTGCAGCACATGCAGCAGTGTTATTGATGGTTCGGTGCTGCTGGGGCTCTGCTTTCATCTTGCAGCTGGGGCAGCATGACTAAGTTTGGCCGCAGTGGCTGGGGCTACGATGTTTTCAATCTGGATAGCCTTTTGTTGCTGAGGACTTGCAAGGTGCTATTGCGAGGCTGTCTAAATCTTAGCGGCCATTTTGTAACTTGAGGAGTATTTAAAAAACACCCAGGAAGTACTCAATGCTTTGCATCGAGCTTCCTGGTGGGCTGATTTGGCAGCCTGCTTCTCCTATCCGACCAGTGTTTATCCTCGGATCTAGAACTGAATGGTAACTATAGGTGAGCAGAGAATTTGGAGGTGAGTGCAGAACTTGGAAGCAGGCGGAGCGCTCTCTGGATACCTCCTCTCAGACAAGTGCTGGCCCTCCGAAGCAGGTCAACAAAACCTTGTCTCAATTCCCAGGAAGATCATCTTCGGCTACATCCTACTCAGATGGGATTTCGCCCACAGTGCAGCACGGAATCTGCCCTATTAGTAGTAACTGAAGAATTACAGTTGACTCTTGATCAGGGGGGATCGGCTGCGATACTTTTGCTAGATCTGAGTGCAGGATTAAATACGGTTGACTATGGGCTGCTGGCGCACAGACTAAGTCAAATGGGCATCCAGGCTAAAGCACTGGAATGACTAAGGGTGTTTAGAGCAATTATGTCTATGATCCAGTCACATGGCTTATATGACGTGTGGGGAAACTTATCAACCGGAGATCCAGGGTACACATATTATTCACATCCTTATAATAAATACTCGAAATTAGATTACTTTATGATATCAAACAACTTACTTAAGAGTGCTCAAATAAATAAGCTTCCCAAAATCATGTCAGATCACAACCCCCTAGTTCTAAATATAAGGATTAATAGATCAGTCAAGGTCCCCAGACCCTGGACATTCGATAAAAAACTGTTAACGGATGTCGACTACATTACTCGCTTGAAAAAATGGACTCATTCCTTTTTCGACGCTAATAGGTATAGTGCCTCACGGGGAGTGGTTTGGGATAGCTTTAAGGCAGGATTAAGAGGAGAGACCATAAGTTACACCACCAACGTATGGAAAAAGGCTAATAGTGAAAGGGAAGCATGGATGGGAAAATTAAGCGAGGCAGAGACACAACATAGACAAGATATAATTGCAGGTGATCAATCTGCCGAGAGCCTACATAAAGTAAATTCCATAAAAGCCGAAATCCAAAAACAATTAGCAATAAAGGCGGCAGCATACTATCAGGCACAGAGATCGCGTCTTTATGAAACCGGCGAGCAAGCAGGTAGAGCTCTTGCTCTGCGAATCAGGCAGGTTGCAAGTAAAAACATCGTGTCACAAATTGAATATCAGGGCCAAACATACAACAAACCTGGCGAAATTCTGGAGGGGTTTAGGAAGTTCTATCAAGAACTATATCAGGAGGAAGCGGTAGGAGGGCACACGAATATAAGCTGGTTAGACATGGGCAGTAAGCTAAATTTAGGCCAGATCACTTCTTTGGAACAAGACATTTCAGTGACGGAAATATCCGAAGCTCTGCAAGATCTCGCAAGCGGAAAAGCTGCGGGCCCGGACGCCATACCGCTGGAGGTATATAAAAGCTTAAGGGAGGAAATAACACCATTGCTTTTAGATCTATTCAATGGTGTTATGAATACCGGAATAATACCAAAGTCTTGGCAAGAAACCAATATAGCTATCTTTCATAAAAAAGGGAAATCAAAGACCAACCCAGGCTCTTATAGGCCAATATCCCTGATAAACAGCGATAACAAGCTATATGCCAAAATTATGGCCGCTCGCATCGGGAGGGTTATTGCGTCCCTGGTCTCCCCCTGGCAGCATGGATTCATCCCAGGAAGAGGAACTACAAACCACATTAGGAGAGCTATTACATTGTTCGATATTGGTGCTGCTAGGGGGGAGAGGGTTGCAATGATCCTCCTCGATGCCGAGAAGGCATTTGATCGCGTTAGATGGAGTTTTTTATGGAAGGTTATGGAAGCAAGGGGATTTGGCCCTAGAATCTGTCAAGCTATTCGTGCTATGTATTCATCACCAACGGCTAGAATTCAATTAATGGGGGAAAGATCGGATAGGATCAATATAACAAGGGGTACTAGACAGGGCTGCCCTTGTTCTCCAATTTTGTTCGCGCTTTATATAGATCCTTTAATAACCCAATTAATGAACAGCGTGATTATCAAACCAGTAACATCAAATGGGTTTCAAACTAAAATTCTCGCTTATGCGGATGATTTAGCAGTCATAACAAAAGATCCAGAGCTAGCAATGAGGGAGGTAGTTAACATCACCACTCAGTTTGGGGATGTGTCTGGCTATCGACTAAATGTTGACAAAACTCAGGTATTATGTTCAAAAAAAATAGACAAGGTGGATGGAAGATATGTAGCATCGGTAGTTTACCTGGGAATAACAATAAATGCAGAACCAGGTGAAATAATCAACGATAATTACACCCCTCTTTTGAAATCTATGGAAACAGACTTAAAACGAATGGACTCATTACAGCTGTCATTGATAGGGAGGGCTAACGTTATAAAAATGACAATGTTTCCTAAAGTGCTCTACAAATTAAGATCAATCCCATTTAAAATTGATGATAAAATTATTAGGAGAATTGAGGCCATCTTCTTGAAATTTTTATGGCAATATGGTAAAATAAGGCGGTCAAATAGATATATGTCACTACCACAAGACAGAGGTGGGTTGGGTCTGCCAGATATTAAGAGCTACCATCTTGCATGTCTCCTTACAGACATGGCTATTCTATTTCATCCGGGTGGCCCAACCCTCAGACAAATGGAAATACCATCAATTTTTCATCTATTGGTAGGTGGTGAAGCCGTAGGGCTTCTATTAAGGCAAACTCAGAGGAGTTATTTCAAGGAAACTGGATATAGGACGTTAGAAGATGTATGGTATATTTGGAAAACTGTTAAAAAAGCTCTAGATATACCTACCCTCCATTATCGCACGCCACTTTGGAATTCAACACACTTTCCAAATTTCAGTAGGGATGGGACGTGGCGTCACTGGGAGAGTCATGGCATAGTAGAGCTGGGCCAAATAATGATTGGCGACAAGTGTAGAACACTTGAAGAACTTACACAACATTATTCACTACGAGGTTTTCAAGAGTTTAAATACATGCAGATTGTAAATAAAATTAAATCAATTAGGCCATGTATCACTCTGCTAGGGAAATTTGAATTAATTGAGTATTTGAAATCCGGGGGGCACAGAATTAGAGATATATATAAAATATTTAATGATGCAATAACAGATGATATCAACAAAATCGAAGCTGCATGGGCTAAAAAATTAGGAGATCCAGAAATAGATATTGATAAGGCGCTAGCTATGGACAAGAGATTCTTACGCTCTACGAATCTCAGAGCCCAACATTATAAAACCCTATTTAATTTATATTACACGCCCGAAAAATTATTTTCGTGGGGGAAAGCGATAGACAGCAACTGCCCCAGATGTGGAAAAGGCTCGGCAGATCTTATACATATGTTCTATGGCTGTGAAAAATTGAAATTAATTAAAATTGAAATAACACGTTTCTTAGAGAGGCTACTCGATGTTAAAATTACTCTATCCCCGACCCTGTTAATAGTCGGCTGTGATGTGAAACTAAACATAAGTATTGAGGCTGAAGCTTTAGTCTTTATCTCTGTATCAGTTCTTAGGATTCTAATCAGCGCAGCCTGGAAGGATACAGAAGCCCCAACTTTTCAAATGTGGCTGTGCAGAATGCTGGGTATACATAATATTGAGGAGGCACTATATGATTTAAAGGGAGAAAAATTAAGGGATTTGGGCAAGCGACTCTGGGCCCCAGTGGCTACATGGAGGGCAGCAAAATTGACTACAAATGAATGATATATTGGCGGTGTCAATATTTAAGATACCAATCTAATTTGTATTGTATGTTACTGTTTATTACTTTGTCTGTTTTTGTACTGCACGAGGGTATAATAATTATGTTTTATTATTTGTATTTATGTACCCACTTAATAATATGTATTTGACGGTACGCACTCTCAAATAAAATATTTCAAAAAAAAAAAAAAAAGAACATAATACTAAAAAAAAAAAAAAAATAAATAAAAAAAAAAAAAAAAAAAGGAATGACTAAGACCCTTCCTGGAGGAGAGGTCCTTCCAGGTTATGGAAGCAAACTTCCTTTCTAAGAGAAAGCAATTGACCTGCGGTGTACCACAGGGCTCATCACTAAGCCCAACATTATTCAATGTTTATATGCAGCCATTGGCTGACATTGTGCAGGAATATGGCATCTCCGTTATCTCCTATGCTGATGACACGCAGCTGGTGGTGTCTCTGGACTCCAGGACCAACGGGGAGGCAGGTCAGCTGGCTCCCTGTCTGGAACAAGTAGTTAATTGGATGATAGGGAGCTGTTGAAACTAAATGGAGATAAGACCGAATTGATGATCCTGAGAAACGCAGGGATACCCACACCCCTAGTAAGTTGGCCACGCTGTTTAGGGAATGCCCCCATTCCCAATACAACCATTAGTAATCTTGACTTGTGGTTGGATAGGGAGTTGACCATGGAGACCCAAGCAAGGAAGGTGGCAGGCACTTCCTTTGGGCTACTAAGAATGCTCTGTGAGATCCTCAAGCTCATCCTTATACAGCTAAGGAAAATGGTCATTCACTCCCTGGTCACATCACGGCTGGATTACGGCAACTCGCTCTTCTTAGGCTCACCTAAATATGTCATCAACAAGTTGCAGGTAGTCCAGAAGGCAGTGGTCAGACATCTGTGTCATATTCCTATGAAAGAATCAGCAGCGGTCCATTGCAGGAATCTACACTGGCTCCAGGTTGAGGTGAGAATCAGGTTCAAAGCACTCTACCTAATACACAGAGCTATAGACAACAAAGGGCCCAGTAAGATTAGGAATCTGGTGTGCCTGCATCTTCCCAGCAGATGTCTGAGGTCTGGCACTGAGCGCCTGCTAAAAACTACCAGAGTAAAAAGGGCTAGATGAGGGGAAGAGCTTTTTCCCATTGTGCGCCCAAGTTTTGGAATTCACCCCCGCAGGAGAGCTGATTCACAGCTGCAGAGGCAACATTCAGAAAAAAACAGAAAACTTGGATGTTCATGAATAGTAACTAATCCCCTCCCTGCTCGCGATTGTTCCATCAGTTCACTTGCCTAGCGCTGGGAAGCCATTGGGTAGCCATGCGCTCTATAAATCATTTTAACATTAATATTAACATTAGTTTATGGAACCTAGGACCTTTGGCAGGACAGTGAGTACAGTCATTGGGGACTAGTACCATAAATGAGAGACTGCCGCTAGGACCTCTTGCACGCAGTACCTCGTGTGTAATTACTATATTGGGACTGTCGCAAGGACCGCTTTGTACACAGTACTTTGTGTTTGATATTAAGGACAGTCGAAAGAGCCCTACTAGGAACCATTTTGACTACATAGGCTGGACCCCATCTTGTGAACCTGCAGGGCACATTCCGAACTTGTGGTGCAGTATTACGAGAGTGAGCTCGCAGTGAGTGTGCTCAAAATGTAACAAATATTGGGGCATATCAACAAGGGCTTTATCTCTGCTTTTTTGGCTTTAAAAGCCAAAAAAGGAGAGATAAAACTAGCGCCCTATCAACAACAGGGTGCTAACATGCAAATTTGCATGTTAGCACCCTTTTACTCTATGCTTCCCCTTGCATCTCTAATGAGATGCAAAGGGGGCGTTCCAGAGTAAAATGATAGGAGAAATGTCGCTAAGCGACATTTCTCCTATTATCAAGAATGTCGCTAACCCTGTTGGAGAAAAAAAAAGCAGCGCTAACCGCGGTTAACGCTGCTTTTTTTTGTCTGGTATTTTTCTGACTTAGCCATGATATCCTATGGAAGGAGGATATCATGGCTAAGTTTGCCTGTCCCTATCAACAAGGTAACGTGAGATTATCGCTGGGTTTCCAGCGATAATCTCACGTTAGCCTGTTAGCGTGAGGATTTTTATCGCTATTGAGATAAGCGTTGCTAATAGCACGCTATCTCAGCGATGAAAATTCACGCTAGCCGGCGATAATTATCCTAGCGCTAATTATCGCCGGTTGTTGTTGATATGCCCCATTGTTGTCTAAGTATTTCATGTTCTCTGTAGGAACTTCATAGAAGCCACAACCCTACATATGATTAACCCTGTATGAGTCTTCTCTTTCTCCCTGTGACATTTTAACAAGCAGCCTCTCCATTTAGAGGCAGGACCATATCTGAGTGAGGAACTATTATTGTCATTGTCACTATCTCATAAGAGTAGAAACTCCACAAGTTGTAGTGCATTCATGAGCTGCCGTATTGAGGTATGGTCAGGTACCTGCACTGGGACTCTTTTCATCACTACTATCACATGCTTATTCATCAGGTTGTTATTTAAGCTTCTTTTGTTAGTTTATTGTTTGTTGCCAAACCCCCTTATCTTAGAATTATCAGTCAGCATCCGGTTATTTTGATCCGCTGGCTGTCGGATGCTTTCGAGGGATTGCGGGAACTTGCTGCCTCTGCGCCTGAATGCAGGAAGAAGAACGCGTTCCACCAAGGCCGGTTCTAACACTGGTGAGGGTGCTAGAAGTATCCTGCATAATAGTCAGTGATTGAAGAAATTTCATAGCAGTGTCAAGGAGCACAGAATCCTAATACCAGCAAAAATAGTGGGCCTGGGCGTAGTGGGCATAGTGGGGCTACGCGGAGCACTACGGAGTTTAAAACAAACTCGGCACACTCCGTGTAGTTCCGCTATGTGCCACCCTCCTCCCACCCGCCCTATCAACAATTGTTATACAAGCTTAAAAAAACAATATAAAGTATTAAAAACGCCTTACCTGAGCGGCGGCATCCCCAGGATGCCCTCTTCCTCCATCGCGACTTCTTGATGACAACTGCGTAGGCGCTCGCACATTTTGCATGAGAAACGCGCATGCACCCGCGCATGCGCAGTTGCCATCAAGAAGTCGTGATGGAGGAAGAGGGCAGCCCGGGGACGCCACTGCTCAGGTAAGGCGTTTTTATTTACTTTATATGTTTTTTTAAGCTTGTATAAAAATTGTTAATAGGGTGGGTGGGAGGCAGGGTTGTTCAACTCCACTCCGCAGCAGAGTGTGCGGAGGTTTGCCTACTCTGCCTACTTCATGTAGCGCGGAGTAGGCAAAACTCTGCACACTCTGCGGGCGGAGCGGAGCTCTCTGCCCACGGTTATCAAATAGGTTCCAGAAACACACTAAAAATATGTGGGGACCGTGCAAAAATGCCAAATTTGCTTCACCCATGGAATTTTGGTTGCTGATATTTTTGCTGCGATATTTGGCAGTCAGTGTTATGGCATAACACTTCTGTGACTTGCAGCAAATGCAGGGATGGGGGCCTGCAAGAGATAGCAGATTACCATCCCTACATCTGCTTTCCAAAATGGGATTTTTATTTGAAAGTGTTTGCATTGAAAGTGACAACCGTTGCTTTTTTAATGTGTCCCATTTATAAACAGGCGGGTCATGCAGTGGCCTTCTGGAGTACTGCCTGCTTCAATGTGGTTGCTGACATGGTTCCGAAAGACAAACCTGTCTCTTAGGCCAGCTTTCCATTTGCAAATCAATTCCCATCTCCTTTGAGGTGTCTGCGATTTTTCAAAGGTTTGTGACTGCAATTGCTCTTACAAACTATTGTTACTAACCATTGTAAATCATGTTCCCACCTCACTGGAATTCCTAAGAATCCACAAATCTCCATTTTCAAATCAAAAAGGCTAGTCGCAGTACCTTTTCTGCTTCATATAAGGGATTTTTTCCTTGAGCTAAATCAATTTTGCAATTGCAAGCACTGTAAGCTTGTGAGGGTTTTTAACAGCAACATTGTTTAGTTCCTCTTGCCATTGATGTTTCAAGATTCTATGACGTATGTGTAGGTTCTTTTTGGGGAACTATGTGCTCAGTGGACAGGACATTTACAACAGGCTCACTTTCGGTAGAGGAAGCACTCTGAGAAAATGAGGGTGTGGTCACTTGCATTCGTTGCATAAATGTACCATTCCCGTATTGTTCTATTAGTCACATTGAACTGTGAAGAAACATAGTGTTTCCTTTTGTACACATTTAGCAACCTAGTGAAATAACTAGTCATAGAGAATGTCATTGTATTAATAATAATTATTATTCCAGTGATAACAATGCCACAAATAGTGTATGCGTTGAAATATATCATGGGCTGGAGTAAGACCATAACTGCAGCATTGTGAAATTGTATTTAAATTCTATAGGGAGAAGCAATGCTTGTACTTTCTAGCATAAAGGAACTTTGAACAGCTGGGCATCTATAACACCATATAGTTTGGAGGACTAGATATCCAGGGACATTTTTTAACAGAACATTGCAATGACCACTTTCTTCCGTGGGTCTAAGACCTAGGCCTACGATTGAGGGTTGCCCAAGAATACCATTTAGAGTCATGCTACTACACAGTCCTACATTCTTTCTAGTGAAAAACATGCTGCACAAGTGTAGATGCGCCGGTCAAAAGTAATACATCCATTCCTTTAGTGCTTCATGGTACAGGGTAGTCTTGTTTAAACTAGGCCTGGGCGGTGAAGTTTGCTCCGTCCGCAGAGCTCAGAAAACTCCACTTCGCGATGTGCAGCGGAGTTCGATCATGAACGGTAAGTTCGTGAGCGCAAGCTGCCGCTTGGGTAGCATTTCTACCTGAGCCTCAGGAATACCAACACAAACTGCAGTTCGCACTGCACTCCACCACTCACGGAACTTCACTGAGTTTTTTTGTAACTTTGCTGAGTTTCGCACTGCAAACCTCCGTGAACTACGCCCAAGCCTAGTTTAAATTCAACTATTGATATATGTGCATTGATTGATTTATGGGAAAATCCAATCTAAGATAGTCAGGACCACCACACTATTCTAACAGGTTGACATAAGACCTTATTTTCTTACCACCTGGTTAGGAGCACCCTAGAGGGGAATATGATATTTTAGACTCCTAATAAAATCCAATACCAATTGGGTCAGAATCATGGACGCCAATGACTTTTGACCCCTGACTTGTCAGCTTTGGCAAGCGGTCTGGTGGCATAAAATCAGCTGCAGCTGCAGTGTGAGCAGCATTTGATTGCACTGCTGAACTGAAGCTCTGCCTGCAGAGACATCATGATAGCCTGCAAGCTGGGCCTGGGTGGGGGAAAGAACTTGTCTCATTTGCTGCTATGGTGACCCCGAGCTGACCGGCACAGTCCTTGATTTGATACATTCTATGTATCTGCTGTGGGCCTGGTCCAGGAAGCTGAGCGAATGAGCACAAAGCGATCACAGCATGGCTGGGCATGATTGGACAGTGACTAACTACGCTTGCTGCAGCTAGCAACACGTGCGTAAGTCCAAGCGTCAGTGCTGGTGGACTGACTAACAAGACACTGTCTGTTTTGAACACCACCAAGGCCGAAATGGCAATGTCAGGCATTGGGCAATGGGCGAGTGTTTCCCCAGGTGGCAGGAAAGGTGGGGGGCAGGTTTTGTTAGTGGCAGCTGGTTCTGCAGCAGTGCAGCAATTTTAAAAGGAGTGAGAAATTCCTTGTATATTCAAAAGGTTTCGGGCAACAATAAATATGTAAAGGTAACTCTGGTGATTAATTAATGTTCCTACTGGAGAGCGATGGGAGTTTTCATTAGTGACAGTTTTCACTTATCTAAGGTAGCACAGAGCGTTAATGGTGAGCAGTCTATATATCGACTTTTTAATATCGAGGGACATAAATATCGAGTCAAAAATATCGAATGTACAAAATATCGAAATAGCTAATATCGATGTGAAAAATATCATTTTTTTTTTTTACTTATATGTCGAAGTAAGTAATATCGTTAGTAATAATATCGACATGTGAAAATATCGTCATTGTGTGTTTAGTAAATATTTTGAAGTTGTTTGTATAAATAGTTAAAATATATATAATATGAGAAATATTTATATTGTTTTAGGGGCGGGATGTTGGGTTAAAGGGGATAAGGGTGGGGAGTGTTTTAAAAAAGTTAATTTATTTTTGTAATATATTGTAAAATTTAATTTGTAAATTTTATTTAAAATGTGAAATGTATATTTAATTTTAGGAGCGGGATGTTGGTTTATAGGGGATAAGGGTGGGAAGTGTATTAAAAATGTTTATATATTGTTTAATTTAAAAAAAAAAAATAATTTAGAAATTGTAAATTAAATGTAGAATTTTAAAAATAATTTTAGGAGCGGGATGTTGGTTTATAGGGGATAAGGGTGGGAAGTGTTTTAAAAATGTTTATATATTTGCAAATTTGTAAAAATAAATTTTTAGAAATTGTAAATTAAATTTAGAATAAAAAAAAAAATTTAGGAGCGGGATGTTGGTTTATAGGGGATAAGGGTGGGAAGTGTATTAAAAATGTTTATATATTGTTTGAATTTTTTTTAAATTTATTTAGAAATTGTAAATTAAATTTAGAATTTTAGAAATAATTTTAGGAGCGGGATGTTGGTTTATAGGGGATAAGGGTGGGAAGTGTTTTAAAAATGTTTATATATTGTTTAATTTAAAAAAAAAATAATTTAGAAATTGTAAATTAAATGTAGAATTTTAAATACATTTTTAGGAGCGGGATGTTGGTTTATAGGGGATAAGGGTGGGAAGTGTTTTAAAAATGTTTATATATTGTTTAAAACATTTTTAAATTTATTTTGAAATTGTAAATTAAATTTAGAATTTTAGAAAAAAATTTTAGGAGTGGGATGTTGGTTTATAGGGGATAAGGGTGGGAAGTTTTTTAAAAATGTTTATATATTTGTTAATTTTTTATTAAAAATATTTATAAATTGTAAATAAAATTTCGAATTTTACAAATATATTTCGGAGCGGGATGTTGGTTGATAGGGGATAAGGGTGGGAAGTGTTTTAAAAATGTTTATATATTTGTTAATTTAAAAAAAAAAAACAATTTAGATTTTGTAAAATTAATTCAGAATTTTACTAATAATTTTAGGAGTGGGATGTTGGTTAATAGGGGATAAGGGTGGGAAGTGTTTTAAAAATGTTTATATATTTGTTAATTTAAAAAAAAAAAAATTTAGAAATTGTAACTTTAATTTAGAATGTTACAAATAATTTTAGGAGCGGAATGTTGGGTTATAGGGGATAAGGGTGGGAAGTTAATTTAAAATGTTTATAAATATTTTAATTAAAAAAAATATATTTAGAAAATTTAAATATATTTTAGAATTTAACAAATCCCATAATTAAATATAGATTTCAGTCAGAATATTACATTAATTAAGTTCACTGTCCAGCACTTATCTTAATGAAATATAGACTGGAGTAGGAATAGTAAATTAATTAAGTTCATTGTCCAGCACTTACTGTAATTTAATATAGTTTGGAGTGAGAATAGTAAATTAATTTAGTTCAGTGTCCAGCACTTATCTTAATTAAATATAGATTGGAGTGGGAATAGTAAATAAATTAAGTTCACTGTCCAGCATCTACTCTAGTGTAATATAGGTTGGAGTGAGAATAGTAAATTAATTAAGTTCAGTGTCCAGCATTTATCTTAATTAAATATAGACCGGAGTGGGAATAGTAAATTAATTCAGTTCAGTGTCCAGCACATACTCTAATTAAATATAGGTTGGAGTGAGAATACTAAATTTATTAAGTTTAGTGTCCAGCACTTATCTTAATTTAATATAGACTGGAGTGGGAATAGTAAATTATTTTAGTTCAGTGTCCAGCACCTACCATAATTTAATATAGGTTGGAGTGAGAATAGTAAATTAATTACGTTCAGTGTCCAGCACTTATCTTAGTTAAATATAGACTGGAGTGGCAATAGTAAATTAATTAAGTTTATTGTCCAGCACCTACTGTAATTTAATCTAGTTTGGAGCGAGAATAGTAAATTAATTAAGTTCAGTGTCCAGCACTTATCTTAATTAAATATAGATTGGAGTGGGAATAGTAAATTAATTCAGTTCAGTGTCCAGCACATACTATAATTAAATATAGGTTGGAGTGAGAATAGGAAATTAATTAAGTTCAGTGTCCAGCACTTATTTTAATTTTATATAGACTGGAGTGGGAATAGTAAATTAATTTAGTTCAGTGTCCAGCAGCTACCCTAATTTAATATAGGTTGGAGTGAGAATAGTAAATTAATTAAGTTCAGTGTCCAGCACTTATCTTAATTAAATATAGAGTGGAGTGGGAATAGTAAATTAATTAAGTTCATTGTCCAGCACCTACTGTAATTTAATATAGTTTGGAGTGAGAATAGTAAATTAATTAAGTTCAGTGTCCAGCACTTATCTTAATTAAATATAGATTGGAGTGGGAATAGTAAATTAATTCAGTTCAGTGTCAAGCACATACTCTAATTAAATATAGGTTGGAGTCAGAATAGTAAATTAATTAAGTTCAGTGTCCAGCACTTATTTTAATTTAATATAGACTGGAGTGGGAATAGTAAATTAATTTAGTTCAGTGTCCAGCACCTACCCTAATTTAATATAGGTTGGAGTGAGACTAGTAAATTAATTAAGTACAGTGTCCAGCACATATTTTAATTTAATATAGACTGGAGTGGGAATAGTAAATTAATTTAGTTCAGTGTCCAGCACCTACCCTAATTTAATATAGGTTGGAGTGAGAATAGTAAATTAATTAAGTTCAGTGTCCAGCACTTATCTTAATTAAATATAGAGTGGAGTGGGAATAGTAAATTAATTACGTTCATTGTCCAGCACCTACTGTAATTTAATATAGTTTGGAGTGAGAATAGTAAATTAATTAAGTTCAGTGTCCAGCACTTATCTTAATTAAATATAGATTGGAGTGGGAATAGTAAATTATTTTAGTTCCGTGTCCAGCACCTACCCTAATTTAATATAGGTTGGAGTGAGAATAGTCAATTAATTAAGTTCAGTGTCCAGCACTTATCTTAATTAAATATAGACTGGAGTGGGAATAGTAAATTAATTAAGTTCATTGTCCAGCACCTACTGTAATTTAATATAGTTTGGAGCGAGAATAGTAAATTAATTAAGTTCAGTGTCCAGCACTTATCTTAATTAAATATAGATTGGAGTGGGAATAGTAAATTAATTCAGTTCAGTGTCCAGCACATACTATAATTAAATATAGGTTGGAGTGAGAATAGTAAATTAATTAAGTTCAGTGTCCAGCACTTATTTAAATTTTATATAGACTGGAGTGGGAATAGTAAATTAATTTAGTTCAGTGTCCAGCATCTACCCTAATTTAATATAGGTAGGAGTGAGAATAGTAAATTAATTAAGTTCAGTGTCCAGCACTTATCTTAATTAAATATAGAGTGGAGTGGGAATAGTAAATTAATTAAGTTCATTGTCCAGCATCTACTGTAATTTAATATAGTTTGGAGTGAGAATAGTAAATTAATTAAGTTCAGTGTCCAGCACTTATCTTAATTAAATATAGATTGGAGTGGGAATAGTAAATTAATTCAGTTCAGTGTCCAGCACATACTCTAATTAAATATAGGTTGGAGTCAGAATAGTAAATTAATTAAGTTCAGTGTCCAGCACTTATTTTAATTTAATATAGACTGGAGTGGGAATAGTAAATTAATTTAGTTCAGTGTCCAGCACCTACCCTAATTTAATATAGGTTGGAGTGAGAATAGTAAATTAATTAACCCCTTCGGTGCTCATGACGGAACGGTTCCGTCATGAGCCACGGTTGAGCTGTGCTCATGACGGAACCGTTCCGTCATGACCACGCCCGCGCAAGATTCCGTCAGCACAGCGGCGGAATCTGCGCAGCATGGAAGGGGTTAAGTTCAGTGTCCAGCACATACTCTAATTAAATATAGGTTGGAGTGAGAATAGTAAATTAATTAGGTTCAGTGTCCAGCACTTATTTTAATTTAATATAGACTGGAGTGGGAATAGTAAATTAATTTAGTTCAGTGTCCAGCACCTACCCTAATTTAATATAGGTTGGAGTGAGAATAGTAAATTAATTAAGTTCAGTGTCCAGCACTTATCTTAATTAAATATAGAGTGGAGTGGGAATAGTAAATTAATTAAGTTCATTGTCCAGCACCTACTGTAATTTATTATAGTTTGGAGTGAGAATAGTAAATTAATTAAGTTCAGTGTCCAGCACTTATCTTAATTAAATATAGATTGGAGTGGGAATAGTAAATTAATTCAGTTCAGTGTCCAGCACATACTCTAATTAAATATAGGTTGGATTGAGAATAGTAAATTAATTAAGTTCAGTGTCCAGCACTTATTTTAATTTAATATAGAATGGAGTGGGAATAGTAAATTAATTAAGTTCAGTATGTAGTGGGAGTAGTATGTTAATTAAGTTTGGTAAATAGCAAATATTAGAATTAATTATAGAGTTGAATAGGAATAGTTAAATTAATTGGATTTAATTTACAAAAAATCTGTAGATTTTAGTTTTGGTTGGATAAAAGATAGAAGTTATATCAGAATGCAAATTCCAATTTTTTTTAATTAAATAGTAGAACGGAAAATAATATTTATTTTATAGTTGTTGGAATGTATATTCATTAGAGAGAAAATTTTGTTTATCATTACGCATATTCTAATAATTAAATCATTGAAATAAACATGTAATAAAATAATTAATATTTTACATTTGTATTATAGTTAAAAAAAAATTATAATGGATATATATTTGTTTAATGTATATTTTGTGCATGAATATATGAACACACAAAATAAATAAAAATTAAAAAATCAGATTTTTATAGCTGTATAATATTTATAAATTTATATTGTGTACTCTGAAATTTTTTAGAATTTATTTGAATTTATAAGAAATTGTATGTTTTGAAATATATGACTACTATATTTTAATTATTAATATTTATATTATATATTTAATATTGAAATTGTTTACATTTTAGAATATGTATTTTTTAAATATTTTTTTGGTATGTTGTAGATACAATATATTAATTATATCATGTTCATCTATTTATTTTGTTAATATATACTGTTTTATTGATATATTAATAAAAATATTTTATTTATTATATTTATTTTTATACGTTAAATAATTTTCACATAGAGACAAAAATTAGGTATTCTTTTTGAGTATTTTATTCTAATGTTTTACCAATTTTTAAAGTAATGTGTAATGTTTAATAAATAGTTAGGCCATTTATTGGTATTTTTTTAGTTGTTATGTTTGTTTGGGTCTTTTATTTTTTAACCGCTCGCTGTTGTTTTGGGTTATTTTGGTTGAATCAAGGTCGCGGTCCGGAGCTGTTTCGCGTTTGAGAAGGTAAGAGTTATTTTCTTTATTATTAAATAGTTTTAAGTGTTTTGTGGAAGTAGTAATGTTGTAATAAGTGTGTATTGATTGATGTTTTAGAAGTTAGGGTGTTAGTAATAGTTTGTATACGGTTTTATAATTTACGTTGTGTTCCGTGTTTGTGGCTTTGTTAGTGTTTTGGTATTTCGGTGTGTTAAAGTTTAATAGTGTTTGAATAACATTTGTAGAGATGTTTTTAGGTGCGTTTTGTGTGTTTGCGGGTGGGTGGGAATGTTTGTTTCTCTTTTGTAGGTTTTACGGAGAAGATATTTTCGTCGGTTTCAAACACCTTTTTTTTTTTAAACGAAGTGTGTATTAGTTGTGTTTACTAATGTTTATTTTACACTTCCTTTATTGTTCGGGTTTCCAGGAGCGGTTATTTACCTTTTTAATATTTTTCGGGATTTTTATGGTTAATGGATTGTCGTTTTTTTGCGTAGACGTTGTTTTCGATAAACAGTTGTATTTTTACATTTTATTGGGATTATTTTTTGGATACCTATGGATTTTGAACTCCCTGGATTTAGGTGCCAATTCCGATCCGGTAAAAACCGGGTACGAACCGTCGGACGGAGCCTTTTCTCCGTCCGACTCGTACCCGGTGCGAAATCCATCCGAAAATGCAAGTACGAATCATACGGAAACACCATTTCCGTACGATTCGAACAAAACACCGACCGAACAGAAACTAAACACAATTCCGATCCTGAAAGGAGCCGACGTGACGTCGGTACGCATCCAGCCTACGTTTCACGAACCAGGAAGTACGATTCGAACCGACGTCATCCCGCACGGAAAATATTTACCGGCTGCCAAAAACTGCCGGGAAATCAGGACGACACACGCAAGGAGCAGCTGGACGCGACGAACAGACATGGACCCGAACCTACGTGCCATCCCTGCCCTCCTAGCAGTCCACCTGGCGTACAGGAACCGACGCAGACGCCGCAGAAGGTCAGCACAACAACCAGGGGCAAAGGGGGGGGCAGGGGCAGGACACACAACACCAACACATGGTACCAAATCACACATGGCCTGGACATACCTGACCATCAGGGCCTGGTCACTTCCAGGGGGTGGGGGCAAGGCCAGCAACGCAAGCGTCCGCCACAACGGAAGTGGATGGTCACGCGAACCGGTACGTACCCTACCCAGGCCGCAAGAGCGTGGGTACGGAACGTACCACGCGTCCCCCTACGTCACTCCAACAATAGCGGTACGGCCCGTACCCACGTCAGAAAGGCCTTGGTACAGCTCGTACCAGCATTGCTGGGGTCATGTAGGGGTACGCGTGGTACGACCCGTAGCCACGCCCCCAAGGCCTGTGTACGGTGCGGACCCCACGGCCCGCAACAATGGTGGGACGCACCGTACCCACACACCAAAGGCATGGGTACGGCCCGTACCCAGGCACGCAGAGCGTGGGCAGGGGTATGTACGGACCGTACCCCCACCCGTGGAAGTACGGCCCGTACCCCCACCCGTGCATGTACGCCCCGAACCCCCACTCGTGTATGTACGCCCCGAACCCCCACCCGTGTATGTACGCCCCGAACCGCCACCCGTGTATGTACGCACCCAAGCGCCACCCGTGTATGTACGCCCCGAACCCCCACCCCACCCTGGTATGTACGCCCCGAACCCCCACCCGTGTATGTACGCACCCAAGCGCCACCCGTGCATGTACGCCCCGAACCCCCACCCCACCCTGGTATGTACGCCCCGAACCCCCAGCCGTGTATGTACGCACCAAACCCCCACCCGTGTATGTACGCACCAAACCACCACACCAGCCGTGTATGTACGCACCAAACCCCCACCCCAGCCGTGTATGTACGCACCGAACCACCACCCGTGTATGTACGCCCCCTAACCCCCCCCAGCCGTGTATGTACGCACCGAACCACCAGCCGTGTATGTACGCCCCCGAACCCCCCCCCAGCCGTGTATGTACGCACCAAACCCCCACCCGTGTATGTACGCACCTAACACCCACCCCAGCCGTGTATGTACGCACCGAACCACCACCCGTGTATGTACGCACCAAACGCCCACCCGTGTATGTACGCCCCCGAACCCCCCCCCAGCCGTGTATGTACGCACCGAACCACCAGCCGTGTATGTACGCACCAAACCCCCACCCCAGCCGTGTATGTACGCACCGAACCACCACCCGTGTATGTACGCACCGAACCACCACCCGTGTATGTACGCCCCCGAACCCCCCCCAGCCGTGTATGTACGCACCAAACCCCCACCCGTGTATGTACGCACCTAACACCCACCCCAGCCGTGTATGTACGCACCAAACCACCACCCGTGTATGTACGCACCAAACCACCACACCAGCCGTGTATGTACGCACCAAACCCCCACCCCAGCCGTGTATGTACGCACCGAACCACCACCCGTGTATGTACGCACCGAACCCCCCCCCAGCCGTGTATGTACGCACCGAACCACCACCCGTGTATGTACGCACCAAACCACCACCCCAGCCGTGTATGTACGCACCAAACCACCACCCGTGTATGTACGCACCAAACCCCCCCCCAGCCGTGTATGTACGCACCGAACCACCACCCGTGTATGTACGCACCAAACCACCACCCCAGCCGTGTATGTACGCACCAAACCACCACCCGTGTATGTACGCACCAAACGCCCACCCGTGTATGTACGCACCAAACCACCACACCAGCCGTGTATGTACGCACCAAACCCCCACCCCACCCGTGCATGTACGCACCGAACCTGCTATAAGAATGGGGTGTGCAAAACACCCCCAGCAGTGCCCAGACACAGGAGGGGTGGGTGCAGGGTCCTCCCAGCAGTGCCCAGACACAGGAGGGGTGTGTGCCTATCACTCCCAGCAGTGCCCAGACACAGGAGGGGTGTGTACCTATCACTCCCAGCAGTGCCCAGACATCGGACAATATACCCCATCAACAAGTTCAGTGACCTACAAGGGTGATACCCCAGATGCAGGCGGAGACATCGCTGAGCCAGCATGGCTATATTGAAAGGCAACCCTCACACATCCAGGAAATGTAGACACAGCACAGCACAGCATTTGGGAGACACCCTGCAGGAAAAATGGGCTGGGCCACAGAGGACGGAACACACCTTGGGACAATGTCACCATACAGTGAGAGCAAACATGACCAAATACCATTTGCAGAGACCTTTGTGATGGCACGCAGATGGCAGGGTACACCCCATGAGCAGCACACTCCAACATTTCACAGACCCCTAACACATTATCACCACCCCAACGCAGGGAGCACCAGCACCAACAGCAAGTCCAGGAAAGCATCAGTGTGCAAAACAAAAAGAAAAGGCTTTATTCAGCAGGAAAATATATCAGAGAAAATGTCCACTATGTACAAGGGCATGGGCCAGCCCAGCAGCAATGTCCGGGGGGGGGGGTACACATCGGGACGTGTGTCCCCTAGCTTGGCTGCACAGTTCACAAGTCCATTTCATCCACAGAAGAGGGGGCATCAGGGGGGAGGGTGGAAACAGGCACCGCAGGGACAGGAGGGGAAAGGGTAGGTGTTGTGGGTGCAGGGAGGGATGAATCTGCCACAGGGGGGGTGCCAGCGCCAAAGGTGGAGGACAGAATGGCGCTGCACACGTCGGCAAGTTCCCCCAGCGACTCCCCCGTACCCAATCCAACCACAGGCCCCAAGGAGGGGGGGGGGGCAAAGGGATGGGTCGCAGCGCCACTGGGGGAGGGTGTGGACAGGGTGGGGGACTCAACTCCCCTGGCCGGGTCCCGCCTCCACCGCTTGCGGGGTGGTGTCATCCTGGGGCTGGGGGGCACACTCGCAGTGGATGATGCTGTCACTGACTGTTGGCCAGGAGAGCTAAGGGGAGTGGATTTGGAGGGAGTGGGTTGTGTGGAATGCGGACTCCCACTGTGGCTGCGTGTTCTACGTTTCCCCCCCGACCCAGTGGGTGTGCCTTCCTCACCCTGTGTGTGCGTGACAGGAGGTGTGCGCTTCGACTTCCCTGGTGGTGTGGTGCCTGTGTCTGTTGGGGTGCGTGCACGCTGACGTCTGGATGTGCGTGGGACAGGCACGGGAGTGGGAATTGGGGATGGGGCAGGGGTAGGGGGTGTTACGCAGCGCTGCAGGAGATCCAGTGCTGCAGTCAGTGTGGAGTCTATGGACCTCAGCAACTGCCGTTGGTCAGACTGCGCAGCCGACATGCCCTCCATGTATGCCTCCATCTGGGTCAGCACCTGGGTGTGGGCATGGAGGACATTTAGCATCGCAGTCTGACCAACCTGCAACTGCCTCAGGATGTCCACAGACTCCGCACTCACCGCAGCAGTGGTGACAGGGGCAGGGGGTGCGGTGCCTGGCAGGAAGGAGACATGTGGGGACCGAGCACGGAGGGAAGGGCCACGAGCATGTGGGAGGCCGGTGATGGAACCTGAGGTGGCGGGGGGATGTGGAGGGCTGCCATCAGCTGGGGGGGCAGACTCCGCCACCTCTGGGAGCTCAGCCTCGGACCCGTCTGCGTCATAGTCTGTGTTGGCAGTCAACAGGTCCTCCGCCTCACTCCCTTCGGCCTCCGTGCCACTCCATGTGCCAGACAGGACAGCACTGCTGGTACTGGTGCTCAATCTCTCCTCCCGGTCCGTGCTAGTGTCTCCTTCCGTGTCCCCCGGCGATGCTGTGGGCAAGGTGAAGAGACAGGAGAAAATCAGACACCTGTACACATATGTCACATGAGTCAAATATACATAGGTCACATTGCATAGCCTGAAAAGCAACAGGAGTAACACCTACAAAACAATGTACACATGTAGGCCATGGAACACACAGTTTTTCTACCCACCATGCCACTGAGACACAATGGAGATCATGACACAACAGCAAATCACTGCACCTGAAATTTTAGAGAGGAGTCAGCCTCTGGGGACAAATGTGCACAGCACCTGCACCACACTGCGTCGTCAAAAAGGGATGAGCATGAATCATATCCATTTACTCTTGCCGCATGCTGCAAAGGCAATACATGAAACCAGGCCACACATGACAGGGTCACTGCACCTTGAGCGTATGTCCAGTCAAACATCACACACAGGCTAAACCCAGCAAGGAGGATGAAGCTTCTGACATGTAGGCCTTGTACGCACAAACCACCCACACCTGAGACAATCTCATTGAGACGGAGAAAGTATGTACACCTCTTACTCTGGGATGGAAACACATGGCCTCCACTAATTCATGACTGTAAACACACAGCCCCTGGTGGCCATGTCCACACATCATTGACAGGCAAACATCATCAGATTGTCTCAACAACACACACAGGTAATGCCCACTGTGAGTATGCACAAGCAAAATGGGTCCCCCTGTACAGTGGACACATGTAGCAACCTGTAGGTCCTAACAGTTGAGCCCAGGGTACAATGCCACCCTACGCAACCCATGGCAAAGACACAGTGAATGGCCATATTGTTGGATGACGCACATGATACCTAGGAAGAGGTGCCCCAGGGCACAGTAGTGCCCACACTCCTCCATGGTCCAGGATGGACATGACTGCAAATTAAGCAACCGTCCCTGCACTTAGCAGGCCTCCCACTCAGGCACATCATGTCAGAGGGCACACAATTGGACATGCATGCTGGAAGGCTGTACATTTTGGAGACACACCCCTATGTCGTGATTCACAATCAGTGCCAAGTGACATGGACACCACAATGACTGAAATTGGCCATGGCACACGCAAGGTCCCCATACCTGTGGCACATCACCCCCACACATGATGCTGATAGCATAGGGCACCTGCATGAACTGCCTGCATAAATAACCTTGTGCAAGAGTGGCGACAGACCAGGGAACACATTGCAAGGAGGGGAAGGGAGGGAGTGAGAACAGCACTGTGCTACTTTGTGGAGAAGTTGACGCACTGCACAATCAAACCCTGGCAGTGTATCCATGCAACTGCACACTTACATTGGCTGGGGACACACAACTGACACACATGTACCTACCCCCTTCCTGCTGCTGCCTCTCCTGTAGGCGCCTGTCCATATCGGGGAAGACCACCGCCAGCACACGCTTCTGGATGTGGGTCAGACGACGGCGGCCACGGTTCTTACGGCTCTCAGGTGAGTCCCCCAGCAGGAGCCGTGCAATCCTCCTCGTCCAGCACCGGATGTCCTGCCAGCGTTTCCTCACCTGAGACAGGCTCCGCCTCCGACCCTCTGTACCCCTCACGGCACTGACGGCTTCCCTCCAGATCTCCCCCTTGGCAATGGCGCCTACCTGTGAGGATGCAAAAGAGAGAATACATTAATCCACATGAGCAAAGACACAGAGACACACATATAGAACAATCCTCATTATGAACAGGCCATGGTATGCATGCAACTAATTGCACCTTTGTCATAGGGACATTATCCACTGTGGAAGGCCAAATGCACTACGTGCCAGTGGAAGCACACGGGTGGCATGAGGGGTACCACACACTCACTGACCAGGGATCACACTGTGCCTCACAGGCTACACCAGGATTATGTACAGCACCTCACAGCAGTCACCTGCCCCAGCACACTGATGCTACCTCAGCAGAGTACACAGACACACACAGGTACAGGACAATCACATGGCATTGCCAACTGCGGGTACACACCTCACTCTGCCCATGTGCCAGTAGACGGGGGTGTCACAGGTGTGGGGCTGGCTCAGCACGGCATGCACACAGCACTGCTCCCTGCTCACATCCGATGGCCAGGCCATATCCATCCCTCATGCTGCTTGTGTGCAACACTCCCCATATGCACTCACCCACATGACAGGGGACTAACACACACACCAATGTGCAGGGGACGAACACGGCCTTTGGACACTCACAGCACAGGTACACTGAACAAACACACATCCATGGGTACTGACACCTGTCACACTGGGGGGAACACAGGATCACATCAGGACTGTGGAAACAACATCCCCAGGAGGAGTATGCAGGCAGAATGTGGCATGCACCTTGCATTCATTGTCACAGTAGGCACTATGCAAGTGAGGAGTGCACACAGGAAACACAGCATGCTCTGCATGGGTGACATGAGGCCTTCCACACCCTGGGACCCACTCCAAACAACAGTGCATGTCTGTCACACATGGACACAATGCCAGAAGTCACTGTCACACAAAAGGGGCACAGTCTAAGCTAGTGGAGTCTGCACTCACCTGAACCCCTGGTCGACCATACAGGCTCTGGAACTGTGGGAGGATCACATCTATCAGGGCAAGGTTCTCCTCCTGGGTGAATGGCTGTGACCTCTCCACAGTCCTGGACATGGTGCCAGAGGAATCACTATCAGCAGCAGTGGTAATGGATGAATGGATGTGCAGGCAAGTGCTCTCTCATGGGACCTGGCTGCCTTATATATGCCTGGCTGGCCTGTTCATGTATAGGAGTACAGATTGATTGGTCAGTCACATTAGCATCCTACGTTTCATCCAATCCCTTCAAACCTACCCCAGTGTGTGGCTTTGCATGGTTTCAGTTTTGATAATGATGTCAAGTCAACATCCACATTGCAACAATGTAGATTCTTTCAAACTGACTTCTGCTGTGCACCTGGTGCTCAAAATCAAAAATTTAACTCAGTCTCCATGGCAACCATCAGGCATTTAGGCCCTTATACTTGTCCCTCATGTGTCCCCTATGTGTTTTCATACATTTACACACAGGTACGGTGCGTTCCACGCCCTAGGGCACCCCACAAGCAGTGATACCGACCGTACATGCGCTTGTACGGTCCGGATCACAATATGGGCGCTGGCGTATGCGTACGCCACAGTAGTACGGACTGTACACGCGCTTGTACGGTCCGGATCACAATATGGGCGCTGGCGTATGCGTACGCCACAGTAGTACGGACTGTACACGCGCTTGTACGGTCCGGATCACAATATGGGCGCTGGCGTATGCGTACGCCACAGTAGTACGGACTGTACACGCGCTTGTACGGTCCGGATCACAATATGGGCGCTGGCGTATGCGTACGCCACAGTAGTACGGACTGTACACGCGCTTGTACGGTCCGGATCACAATATGGGCGCTGGCGTATGCGTACGCCACAGTAGTACGGACTGTACACGCGCTTGTACGGTCCGGATCACAATATGGGCGCTGGCGTATGCGTACGCCACAGTAGTACGGACTGTACACGCGCTTGTACGGTCCGGATCACAATAAGGGCGCTGGCGTATGCGTACGCCACAGTAGTACGGACCGTACAAGCGCGTGTACAGTCCGTACTACTGTGGCGTACGCATACGCCAGCGCCCATATTGTGATCCGGACCGTACAAGCGCGTGTACAGTCCGTACTACTGTGGCGTACGCATACGCCAGCGCCCATATTGTGATCCGGACCGTACAAGCGCGTGTACAGTCCGTACTACTGTGGCGTACGCATACGCCAGCGCCCATATTGTGATCCGGACCGTACAAGCGCGTGTACAGTCCGTACTACTGTGGCGTACGCATACGCCAGCGCCCATATTGTGATCCGGACCGTACAAGCGCGTGTACAGTCCGTACTACTGTGGCGTACGCATACGCCAGCGCCCATATTGTGATCCGGACCGTACAAGCGCGTGTACAGTCCGTACTACTGTGGCGTACGCATACGCCAGCGCCCATATTGTGATCCGGACCGCACAAGCGCGTGTACAGTCCGTACTACTGTGGCGTACGCATACGCCAGCGGCAATATTGGCCCAGGGACCCTATACACGCGCTCCGAGCGTATGTACGGTGCGTATTACAACTGTCAGTGGTGACAGGCGGCACACAGACAGGAATGGAGCGGACAGGTATTGCCAAGGGTGGACACCAATGCATTGTCTGTGCAATACCACCTGTGTGTGACACAGGTGTGTCAGGATGTGATGTGGCACTTTACCCCTGAGGTGTGGGCAAAGCACATGTACGATGAGCTGTGTACACATGTCGTGTGTGATGGTGCGCATTGTACCACACATCCCCTGCACTCCTTTGACATGTGTGCATGTCGTACACACTAGTGGAGCCATGAGTCACTTGCATGTCCCAGTCACGGACACCCGCACCTGTCCCCTGATGCCAGGTACACGGAATATTACATATGACACGTGTATGGCTGCGTTGCATGCTGCAACCATGTCATGTGTGTGGCATGTCTTTCCATGATTTTGCTGTAGGTGTGTGATTCAATGTGTCAGCAGTTGCTGCTGCCAACATGTGTCTGTGTGTCGATGGGCATGGCACACTGTTCCGCACACCAGCCCACATATGTGATTTGCCATGAGGTGTGTATGTATCCAACTACACGGAGTATCAACACAAGTACATATCCACATGCTCCCTATGTATGTTCTGTCTCGACATGTACTCCTCAAAGGCAATGTGTGTGGCCTGTCCTATTCCTATGACATGTGACCAGTGCATATCGCATCCAACTACCTGTCTGTACCATACGCATACTACTTCTGCACATGTGTGGATGTCTGTGAATCCTGTGATGCGTGTGCATGTTCACTTACACTGGCCCACAGCTAGTCTCATGCCATGTCATCGTGATCTTGCCCCCCTCCGTTAGTGGCTGTCCCTTGGTAGGAGTGTAACCTGACTGGCGTTCGTGTCCAGGAACTGTGGCACAGACCTGACTCACAACGTGGCATATGTGTATTGGCTGTGTAACATGTGCTCAGTGCATTGACGATGTTGTTGTACAGTGCTCACTCTTAGGTGTTCCTTCCATTTCACTGCAGGGCTCCGCCTCTCCCTCGACGTATGCCAGACATTGCTGCCCTGCATGAACGGGACTGTATACGCCGCTACAGATTCAGCCAACGGTTGATTGATGAGTTGACTGGCCGGCTGGAAGCACAACTCCTCCCGCGCCACAGGTATCCAAGTGCACTGACACCCAAGTTGAAGGTGATGGCAGCCCTACATTTCCTTGCCACGGGTACGTTCCAACATACCATTGCTGATGTCGGGGGCATGTCCCAGACGATGTTCAGCCGTGTTCTGCATGATTTCTTAGAGGCCATGTTGTTTCACCTGGATGAGTACATTAAATTCCCAAATCGTGAGCAGTTGACAGATGTCAAGCGTGAGTTCTATGCCCTGGGAGGGATGCCCCATGTCATTGGGTCCATAGATGGGACACATGTTGCGTTGGTACCACCACAGGCACAGGAGGTGGTGTATAGGAATCGCAAACATTATCACTCCATTAATGCCCTTGTGGTGTGTCTGTCCAACATGGTGATTTCACATGTCTGTGTTCGCTTTCCAGGATCAGCACACGATGCCTTCATCATGAGGCGTAGCAGGGTGCCAGAAATGATGCTGCAGCTGCGGAACGAGCGAGCATGTATTGTTGGTGGGTAGACTCTGGCAGTTCAGTGTTTGGCGTCATCTTCCAATCTCACTGCCTGTGCTGACACACTTCTGTCCATGATGTTTCCTTGTAGGGGACGCTGGCTATCCCAACATGCCATGGCTGATGACGCCTGTCCGCAACCCCAGCACGGCTGCCGAGCACCTCTACAACAACGCACATGGGCGGACCAGGAGAGTCATTGAGAGGACGTTTGGACTTCTGAAGAGCCGATTCCGGTGCCTCCACAAGACCGGCGGAGCACTCCCATATGCCCCGGTGAAGGTGTGCAAGATCATCATCGTCTGCTGCATGCTGCACAACATGGCAGTGGAGGAAGCTGTTCCACTCATACTGGATCAAGATGACCAGGACCATCCACCCGTGGAGGATGAAGGGCTTGGTGACGGGGCAAGTGATGTGGAGGAGGAGGAGGCTGTGGAGGACATGCGGAGTCGGCTCATACGCAACTTCTTTGCTTAGTGGTGAGTTCCAGTGTCTGAGTGTGCACGCATTGGGCCGTGTGTGGCATGTGTTGCAATGTGTGTGTCCATCTGCATGTCTGCCAAGTGAGTCAGTGGTGTGTATTGAAGTGTCACTCAAGTGATGGCGCAATGGAAGGATGTTGTCTGAGGGTCATCATTGTCACCTGTCATGTTAACAACATGATACGTGTTAAGTACATGCTTGCGGATGTGCTCCTTTGTGCTGAATCCTTGTGTGTCTCTCTTCCACAGGTCCATGTGCATGCTGTCTGCTGGTGGCATTGTTGTGCTCCTGCTACTCCTCATGAACACAGCGACATGTGCTGATTCAGCGTCACATGCACGGGCAAGTGTTGAAATCTCCTCAGGGTAAGGGATGCCTCACGTCGTTTTGGGTGTGTGAATTGTTTGTAGTCTGTGTGCACTTCTCCGGTTCATGTGTGTTCCATTTGCATACATGGTGATCCTACATGGGGAACATGACATGGGGCAGGCTTCACCTGGAGCCATGCTCAGACTTGGTGACTGTCATGTGGCAGGGGATTGGGGATTGTGATGAGGCCATCATTGTGTGTAACACTGGCCTCGGAAACATACAGGTTGCACCGGGTTGACATGGTGTGTGATTGCCCCATCAGGGCCTCAATGGTGTATAGCGGCCTCTCCGTGGCAGCAGGGGGTGTTTAGCTGTTATCCGTCACTTGTGTGCCAGGTCAATGGGATGCCAGCATCTGTGTTGCAATGGGGGGTGCCAGTGTTGCTCCCACATGTACATCCACATGACCTGTGTATGTGTTGACAGAGTATCATTGTCATTCCAACACACATGACTAATAAATTTGTCCCTCTGTCTCCAAGGTGCCTCTTCCCTGTCAATGGTGCCCTGTTGCCACTGTGCGTGCCGCAGGTCTGGCATAGTTTTCATAGGTGGTGCATATGTGTCTATGTGTAGAGTGACAAGATGCTAGGGGTTTGTCAGGGAGTGGGAACTGTATTATGCACAAGATGCACAGTTCCATCCACCTCAAGGCAAGAGAGACCATCCCCCAGGGAAACTACAACATCTGTGTAGAATCCTACCCTGCAGTCTACGGACATGTGCCTCACGACTCCCATGGTACTTGTCCATATCCGGAGTGCATCTGCACAGCTCTGCTACTGCGTCGGGCAACCAGGCCACATCAACGTCCTAACGGGATGGGGGGAATGTTTCACAGCCAGCTGCAGGATGACCTTCTAGATCCACGCCCACACTCATGATGCAGCCCACAACCCCAACACAACCATGTGGCACAGTGATCTTAAACTGCATTCTGGCATCTCCATGCATCCAACCTTGGCCTAGCCACCATTCTCAACATCCGCCTGACGCAAGCATGCTGCACATTGTAGGGACACATGTCTAGACATACCTGGGAGCGGCAAGCCAGGTCACTCCACATGATCCCTGACCTCTGCGCATGACTGTTGCTCCCCTGAATGTGTCTGTTGCCACAGTTGTGCGGGAACCACTCAGCTGGTTGGGCCCAGCACAGGTGAGTTTGGTACTCCATGTCTGTATCAGATGAGACATTGGGACCCATGTGTGTCCTGGGCAAGACTGCGACCCCACGGTTTGGATGGTTGGAGTTAATTCTGAGATCAGGCATGCTTTGACTGTACGACACACACATGTATTGTAATAATGTAGAATCACGGCATCATCTTGTAAGTGTGATTCATTTATTTGTGGTGGGGTACGGGTTTGTGGGGATGACAAGAGGTGCACAGCGGGAGTGTAGAATCCAGAGTTCACTGGGGGAGTTGGTATCCTTGTCGTAGCAAAATGTCAGAGTCCATGCCACAGTCTTCGTCAACATAGGTCAGACAGTGACCAGCAAGTCCATGTGGCAGAGAATGTCATGTGCTGCTATTGGGCCAGAGGGCCAGGTGCCAGGCCAGGTGACCTGGGAGATGGTGATGTTCTGCTGACTCTCACAGTCTTTTTCGTGGACGACCCACCTTCCTGCGGGGACCCTCGGAAGCAGTCCGTGACGATGTCTGTGACGCTCCGTCGGATGAATCCTCCTCCTCCTGATCCCTCCCTGTGTCTGGTAATGGCCTTCGCCTGGTGCCACAGGGAGGGTTGCCCATGTTGTCGGCAATCCGACGGAGTACACCGGTCATTTGGGTTTGCACCGCCACGAGCTCAGCCTGTCTATCCTCCATCCTTCCTTGGTGTTGCAGTTGACAGGCATGTTGCTGGGACTGCAGGGTCTTCATCTCCTGGAGGGTCCCCTTGATGTCATTGAGGGTGGACGCAATCTGGTCCATGCCCCTGGTGTCACGCCGGTATGTATCCAGGATGTTGCTGACCTGGGACACTACCGGGTCCTGAGCTGCCTGGTCAGGTTCGCGCCTCCGCCGTCCTCCACTCCCGCCACCCCTGCCCACGTGCACCTGGCCTGCCGTTGTGGGTGCATCGGGTCTCCGGGACCCCTGAGGGATGGCATCTGCGTTGCCGCCTGCCTCCTCCTGGGTGCCCGGAGGACCGTGTCCCTCCTGGGCAGACTGGCTGGGTGGTCGTGTGCGGGCAGGGCTCCTGGACGTCTCCTGGGATGTGGCAGGAATGGGGGTGGTGGTTGGCACAGTTGTACCTGACGCAGGTGCTGCAGGTGGTTGGACACCAGAGGGGCCAGGTTGGTCTGGGTCATCCACGGAGTGGTGAGAGTCATCGCTGGCGGTGGGGTCATCATCCCGCGGAGCCTGGTCCTGTGTGACTTCCCCCCCAGTGTTGGGGGGTGTTCGTCGACGTTGACCTGTGTGTGAGAGAGACAATGTTAACAGTGTCACATGTGGCATCCATGTTGCATGCATTTCTGATTTGGCACTCTTCCTCTGGGTAGTTGGATCTGTCCTGCATTCCTCTCACAGTGCACTTGTGCATGGCTATGTCCCTTGGCCACAGCTGTCAGGGCTTTACGCATGTGTGAGACACAATCTTAGTTGATGCATCTATTTGGGTACACAGTCAGCAGTGTGGTGTGCGGGCGTAGCGAGCCATGCAGAGGCGCCTTACGTGTTGCACTGTACGTGGCCAAATGGTGTTTTGGCAAGGCAATTTGATGTTGCAGGTAGGGGACTGAAGCATTTGTGACAGGGTTCTTACCGACACGGTGGGTGGGTATACTGGGTGTGTGGTTAGGTCTGTGCCTGCAGCACGGATGGACTCGTGCACAGATTGACACATGGACCGGTCTTCATCTACGGAAGGGGGGGTTGAGGCACTGCCAGACCTGGTCTGCATGCACACAGTCCACCGGCTGACGAGTGGACATGGCCACACCACCCAAGGGTGATTTAGTCTCCCTGTGTCTCCCTTCCTCCCTCCCTCTGTCACCCTCCTCCCTCCCTCTGTCGGTCTCCCTCTGTCACCCTACTCCCTCCCTCTGTCTGTCTCCCTGTGTCCCCCCTCTGTCTCCTTCCCTCTCATTCCCCCTCTCCCTCCCTCTCTTTGTCACTCTCTGTCACCTCAGGCCAGCTTCCTGGGCACACACAGTTAGCCGGTCTTTGAATGGCCATTGGCTTGTTCATGTGAGTTAGTCCCTGTTCTCCGGGCACCCATTGGGCAGTGTGTCTGAGTGTAGGCTGCTGCTGTGGCGGTGTGTGCTGAGACTCTATCAGAGCGATGCATCTTCATTGTCTGCTGTTATGTGCAAATTGTGCCTTCAGACCCATGGCATCCTGCATGGCAGCCATCATTTGCAGGCAAGACAGTACTGTGTGGGTACACACAGTTTGTATGGCTGTGCCCTGGGCCATATGGGCTGAGGGCATTGTTGTGTGCTTGTGAGTTGCTCAATGTTAGTTTTGCTGCCCCCACTCCCAGCATCGACCACATCCTGTGTTGTGTTGGTGTTTTGTGTGGCCTGTGACTTGGCATGGCCCTGATTGATGCATGGGGCATGGAGGTGCCAGTGGCATGTGTGTGTTTGTGGAGTGTTGTTGTGTCCGGTGGTGGCTTGGGGGGGGTGGCATGCATGATTGATTGTGTATGGCATCCCCCCCATGTGAGGTGAGTTGTTAGTGTACTCACCAGGGTCTGGGAGTCCTGGCAGTCCGTGTAGTCCCTCCACCGCCAGCGTGGACATCACCTTCTCCTCCCAGGGATGGTATAGTACCGGTCTGGGGGGCGGCCCTCCTCCAGTGATGTTCCCCTGGTTGTGATTGTCAGTCATCTTCCTCTTGACCGTCCTCCGCAGATCGTACCACCTGGATTGGCACTCGTGCCTGGTCCTTCTGGTTGTCCCAACAGCATTCACAGAATCGACGATCCTCTGCCACATGGCGGTTTTTTCGGATATGCTGGTCTGTCTGACCAATGTCCCAAAGAGCTGTGGCTCGACTCTGAGGATTTCGTCGACAAGGATCTCCAGCTCCTCCTTTGTGAACTTTGGATTCTTGGTGGTGGACATGGCGTGGGGTGTGGTTGTGGGGGTGTGGGTGTGGATGGCTGTGGGTGTGTGGGTGTGGTAGTGGAGGTGTGTGTGTGAATGTGATGAGGGGGTGTTTGTGTAGGTGGTTGTGTGAAGGTATGCAAGTGTGAGGTTCAAGTATGGTGGTGTGGGTCGTCTGTGGGCTCTGGCAGCAGTGGGTCTGTTGCAAAGGCTCATGGTTTGTGTGTGTGGTCCATTTTTATTGGTCCATTTGTGGGTGTGGCTGTGTTTGAAATTTGTGTGGGTGTGTTATGAGGAGTGATTGAGTTTTGGGCCTCTGTTTGGCAGTTTGGCAGTTGCAGGTGAGTGTATGTGATGTTTGTGGGGTTGTTGGGCCTGTTTGGTGGTGTGGGGAAACTCTACTTGACTCTCCTTGTGTAAATATGGTTTGTCCGGGTTCAGTACGTGTTTTTTTGGCGTCAGTACGGTCCGTACATGCACTGGTGGGGGTGCGGTCCGTACATTCCCTGGTGGGGTGGTGGTTAGGTGCGTAAATACACGGCTGGGGTGGGGGTTTGGTGCGTACATACACGGCTGGTGGTTCGGTGCGTACATACACGGCTGGGGGGGGTTCGGGGGCGTACATACACGGCTGGTGGTTCGGTGCGTACATACACGGCTGGTGGTTCGGTGCGTACATACACGGCTGGGGGGGGGTTCGGGGGCGTACATACACGGGTGGGTGTTTGGTGCGTACATACACGGCTGGTGGTTCGGTGCGTACATACACGGCTGGGGTGGGGGTTTGGTGCGTACATACACGGCTGGTGGTTCGGTGCGTACATACACGGCTGGGGGGGGTTCGGGGGCGTACATACACGGGTGGGTGTTTGGTGCGTACATACACGGCTGGTGGTTCGGTGCGTACATACACGGCTGGGGTGGGGGTTTGGTGCGTACATACACGGCTGGTGGTTCGGTGCGTACATACACGGCTGGGGGGGGGTTCGGGGGCGTACATACACGGCTGGTGGTTCGGTGCGTACATACACGGCTGGGGGGGGGATTCGGGGGCGTACATACACGGGTGGGTGTTTGGTGCGTACATACACGGCTGGTGGTTCGGTGCGTACATACACGGCTGGGGTGGGGGTTTGGTGCGTACATACACGGCTGGTGGTTCGGTGCGTACATACACGGCTGGGGGGGGGTTCGGGGGCGTACATACACGGCTGGTGGTTCGGTGCGTACATACACGGCTGGGGGGGGGTTCGGGGGCGTACATACACGGGTGGGTGTTTGGTGCGTACATACACGGCTGGTGGTTCGGTGCGTACATACACGGCTGGGGGGGGTTCGGGGGCGTACATACACGGGTGGGTGTTTGGTGCGTACATACACGGCTGGTGGTTCGGTCCGTACATACACGGCTGGGGGGGGTTCGGGGGCGTACATACACGGCTGGTGGTTCGGTGCGTACATACACGGCTGGGGGGGGGTTCGGGGGCGTACATACACGGGTGGGTGTTTGGTGCGTACATACACGGCTGGTGGTTCGGTGCGTACATACACGGCTGGGGGGGGGTTCGGGGGCGTACATACACGGCTGGTGGTTCGGTGCGTACATACACGGCTGGGGGGGGTTCGGGGGCGTACATACACGGGTGGGTGTTTGGTGCGTACATACACGGCTGGTGGTTCGGTGCGTACATACACGGCTGGGGGGGGGATTCGGGGGCGTACATACACGGGTGGGTGTTTGGTGCGTACATACACGGCTGGTGGTTCGGTGCGTACATACACGGCTGGGGTGGGGGTTTGGTGCGTACATACACGGCTGGTGGTTCGGTGCGTACATACACGGCTGGGGGGGGGTTCGGGGGCGTACATACACGGCTGGTGGTTCGGTGCGTACATACACGGCTGGGGGGGGGTTCGGGGGCGTACATACACGGGTGGGTGTTTGGTGCGTACATACACGGCTGGTGGTTCGGTGCGTACATACACGGCTGGGGGGGGTTCGGGGGCGTACATACACGGGTGGGTGTTTGGTGCGTACATACACGGCTGGTGGTTCGGTCCGTACATACACGGCTGGGGGGGGTTCGGGGGCGTACATACACGGCTGGTGGTTCGGTGCGTACATACACGGCTGGGGGGGGGTTCGGGGGCGTACATACACGGGTGGGTGTTTGGTGCGTACATACACGGCTGGTGGTTCGGTGCGTACATACACGGCTGGGGTGGGTGTTAGGTGCGTACATACACGGCTGGTGGTTCGGTGCGTACATACACGGCTGGGGGGGGTTCGGGGGCGTACATACACGGCTGGTGGTTCGGTGCGTACATACACGGCTGGGGGGGGTTCGGGGGCGTACATACACGGGTGGGTGTTTGGTGCGTACATACACGGGTGGGGGTTCGGGGCGTACATACGCGGGCGGGGGGTGGTGGGGTGTTCGGCGCGTATGCGGGCACATGTCTCCATGGTTGCTATGGGAGTTCGGTTCGGACGGTGTTTTTTGCGTACGGTTGTGAAATGGGGAGGACGGGAGGGATCGTACTTGCGCAGTCGGACTTTATTTTTCCGCACGGTGGGTTTCTCGCCCGGGGACGTGTCGGTGACTTTTCCCGACCCGAGGACGTGTGGGGAAATCTTCCCAATGCGATTCGTATGGACTTTTTTCCGTTCGAATCGTACTTGGCAGTTTGTACGCTACTTTGACGATTCGGACGGAAAAAAATCCGGATACGAGTCGGACGGGGAATTTTTTTACCGGATCGGAATTGGCACCTTAGTTGGAAGGAATGTTATTATCCCATTGGAGCAACTACACAGGTAAGTTCATTTAAATATTTATATTGTTGGTGGCCAAACCTTATATATTTAATATTGTTGTTGTGTACTTGGTTTGTTTAATTATGTTGTCTAAATATATGTCCATATAATTGATGTATATATTTTAGACCACATAATTAAATATGTGATATAATAAAGTGGTTTATTTATGTTGTGATAGTTGTTTTAGTAGAATTGTGGGTTAATATTTAGGAAAGGGTTTAGAAGAGAGTTTGAGCTATTATATTTAAGTACTCAAGTCCTCTTGTGGATGGGTATAGCTGTACCTGTTGTTGTAGGTAATTATACATTTGAGTAGTTTGTCTAGACTGTTTTGGTTTTAATTGTAGGACAGATTGTTGCATTCTTAATTCTTGGAAACTTTGTTCCTTTTGTATGGCAATTAGTAGTTTTTGTAGTGTTGGAGTTGTTCTCCCAGTCGAAGTTAGGAATGCATTATGCCAGCCCTCGACGGCGTTGTTAGTTTTGGCTTGTTGGTTGAGTGTACTTACATATACATTCCACCAAGGTATTTGGAACTTGGGCTGACGTCTATGGCCTGATCTGTGTAGTCTCCCCACCCAGGTATCCTCAAAATAATCTAAGAGGGGAGATAACTTTACTTTATTTTGTTTGTAGAATGGACTTTCTAATAAAAGATTGTAATGTTCTGCAACATCTGATCCTCTCTTGTTCAGGAAATCCCTGAAGACCTTGCTGTTTTGATGAATGTCCTGGGATGGTTGCCTTTTCTGCTGTCAGCGCCGGGACACTCCTGAGTATCTGTGCGCTCAATAAATTCAAATAACATAACATAACATAACATAACATAACATCTGTGGTTGGTACATAAGCTAGGGCTGTTAAAAGTTTTATTTGATGTGCAAAACTTATGTTAGTGGCATATTCTACACTTAGTGAAGATTTTTGTAAATGTCTCCATATACATTGGTTTAGATGGAAGTAACATCCTTGGATAGCTGTATGGGGGTACAGTTTTAGAATTGAATTTATCATGGCTTGCTCAAAGTCTATGATAATTCTTTGAGGGTAAAAATCATTTGATTCTTGTTTTAGTTTTCCTAGCATTTCATTATATGTTGTGTTTTGTTTGTTAGGTAATAGTGCATAAATTAAAGGTATGGAAGTGTTGTGATATTGACCGTGTATTGTATAAAGCTGGTAGAATGGTTTTGGGCATATTGTAAAGGTGCCATCCATCATCCATGTTTGGCATTGTTGCAGTTTAGTTATATTGTTTGCAGTAGCAAACATTATGATTCTTTTGTCTGGGCTTTTGTTATCAAAAAAAATAAAAGGTTCATTATTGTGGGTGATACTTAATTCTGGTGGAATGATGATCTCTTGAAAAGTTTTAGGGGATGGTATAGTTGTTGTGGTTGCTTTTTTGGTCCTAGCAATAGTTCTTTTTATAGAAGCAATTGATGGTAATTGGCCTCTTGCTTCTTTGGGCACTCTAGGTAATAGTTCTTTTAGGATTACACTTGTAGCAGTTTGTGAACCTGTGCTTAATTCTTTGATATTTTCAAGAGTCGATCTGACTTCTATTTCAGAGAGATTGGGTGGATGGTTATGCTCTCTTGTATATAGTACAGTTGTTTCTCTTGTTGTTGCTCGTCCGTAGCATTTGTTAGAATAATATTTAGTACACTTCCAGTTCACTTTTCGGTCCGTCTGCTTTTCTTGGGTGTATGTGTAACCCATGTAACACAATAGGAATTTTCCTTTCTGCGAAGTTATAAATTGGGCTTCTTCTGTCATCGTGATGTGTTACAAATCTGGAAAAAATTTATATTAAAATATATGCAATAGTACTTTATATATTTAAATGAAAATAGCAAAAAAGCATTTTTTTTATATATACTTACCAAGTGTTTTTGGTTGTATTTGAATGAAGATGTTGTTTGTAGACTTGGGTGCCGATCACGATCCGGTAAAAACCGGGTACGAACCGTCGGACGGAGCAAAATCTCCGTCCGACGCGTACCCGGTCGTCAAAATTTACAAACAAGGAATTACGATTCGCACGGAACACCATTTCCGTACGATTCGTAAAAAAGCCCGACTGAACAAAATAAACCTACGAATGCGATCCGGGAAAGGGCCGACCTGACGTCGGGACGCTCGCAGCCTGCCATTCACGAACCAGGAATCACGATTCGCACCAACGTCATCCCGCACGGTGAATATTTTCCGGCTGCCAAAAACTGCCGGGAAATCAGGACGACGCAAACAAGGACCACCAGTACGCGACGGACACACAGTACGACGCGAACAAGGAGGACCCGTACGCGACGGACAGACATGGACCCGAACCTACGGGTCATCCCGGCCCTCATAGCAGTCCACCTCCTCTACAGGTTCCGACGCAGACGCCGCAGAAGGTCAGAACAACTAAGGGAGGGGGGAAAGGGGGGGTGGGGGTGGCAGGACCAGGGCAGGCCACAAAACCCCCACCAAAGTCACACACCACACATGCCCAGGACATACCTGACACCCATGCCCTGGTCACTACGAGGGGGTGGGGGCGTGTCCAGCTAAGCCAGCGACCGCCACAACGGAAGTCCGTCACCACACGAACCGGCAACACAACCAGACCGGTACGTCCCGTACCCACGCCTCAAGAGCGTGGGTACGAGACGTACCACGCCCACACCCACGTCACCCCAACAATGGCGGGACGGATCGTACCCACGTGGCAAAGGCCTGGGTACGGCCCGCACAAGCATCACATAGCATGGGGATAGAGATGTACGGACCCTACCCCCACCCCCCCTATGCATGGAACGTACACCCACCCCACCAGTGGAAGTACGACCCGTACCCTCACCCTCGTATGCATGGAGCGTACCCCCACCCCAACAGTGTAAGTACGACCCGTACCCTCACCTGCGTATGCATGGAGCGTACCCCCACCCCAACAGTGTAAGTACAACCCGTACCCTCACCCGCGTATGCATGGAGCGTACCCCCACCCCAACAGTGTAAGTACGACCCCTACCCTCACCCGCGTATGCATGGAGCGTACCCCCACCCCAACCGCGTATGTACGTACCGTACCCCCACCCCAACAGTGTAAGTACGACCCGTACCCTCCCCCGTGTATGCATGGAGCGTACCCCCACCCCAACCGCATATGTACGACCCGTACCCTCACCCGCGTATGCATGGAGCGTACCCCCACCCCAACAGTGTAAGTACGGCCCATACCCTCACCCGCGTATGCATGGAACGTACCCCCACCCCAACCGCGTATGTACGTACCGTACCCCCACCCCAACAGTGTAAGTACGACCCGTACCCTCACCCGTGCATGCATGGAGCGTACCCCCACCCCAACCGCGTATGTACGACCCGTACCCTCACCCGCGTATGCATGGAGCGTACCCCCACCCCAACAGTGTAAGTACGACCCGTACCCTCACCCGCGTATGCATGGAGCGTACCCCCACCCCAACCGCGTATGTACGTACCGTACCCCCACCCCAACAGTGTAAGTACGACCCGTACCCTCACCCTCGTATGCATGGAGCGTACCCCCACCCCAACAGTGTAAGTACGACCCGTACCCTCACCCGCATATGCATGGAGCGTACCCCCACCCCAACCGCGTATGTACGTACCGTACACCCACCCCAACAGTGTAAGTACGACCCGTACCATCACCCTCGTATGCATGGAGCGTACCCCCACCGTGTATGTTCCAAGCGTACATATCCAGAAATAGGAGGTGTGTGTGCAGAGTCCTCCCAGGAGTGCCCTGAGACAGGAGGGGTGGGTGTGGAGTCCTCCCAGCAGTGCCCTGAGACAGGAGGGGTGGGTGCCTAACACTCCCAGCAGTGCCCTGAGACAGGAGGGGTGTGTGCCTAACACTCCCAGCAGTTTATTTATTTATTTATTTATTTTATAGTTTTATATAGCGCTGAATCACCCAGAAGGGTATCTCTGCGCTTGCGACAGCTGACTATCTTGCCCTGAGACAGGAGGGGTGGGTGCTGAGTCCTCCCAGCAGTGCCCTGAGACAGGAGGGGTGGGTGCAGAGTCCTCCCAGCAGTGCCCTGAGACAGGAGGGGTGGGTGCCTAACACTCCCAGCAGTGCCCTGAGACAGGAGGGGTGGGTGCCTAACACTCCCAGCAGTGCCCTGAGACAGGAGGGGTGGGTGCAGAGTCCTCCCAGCAGTGCCCTGAGACAGGAGGGGTGGGTGCCTAACACTCCCAGCAGTGCCCTGAGACAGGAGGGGTGGGTGCAGAGTCCTCCCAGCAGTGCCCAGAGACAGGAGGGGTGGGTGCCTATCACTCCCAGCAGTGCCCAGAGACAGGAGGGGTGGGTGCCTATCACTCCCAGCAGTGCCCAGAGACAGGAGGTGTGCAACACATGTGTGTGAGGCTGGAAGTACCCACATGCATACTGCCTACAAGGGAACATGTCCCCATGAACTCATGTCAACAGACTCCACACACAAGTACAGTGATCACCAAGGATGCCACGAATGTTGCAGATGGAGACATGGCCCTGCATGCATGGCCAAAGTAGAAGGGCTCCATCACACACACAGCTCATGTAGACACAGCTCTGCGTTAAACATTGGGAACACCCTGCAGGGAAGATATCAGGGTACACAGAGGGAGGAATACACCCTGGGACAATTGCACCATGCAGTAACTGCTTACATGAACAAAGAAAGTTAGCTAACACCTTGTGATGGCACACAGATCCCAGGGTCCCCCCAATGAGCAGCCCACTACTACATTTCCCACACACCCAACACATAAACACCACCCAAAACCATGTAGCAGCCCCACCAACACCAATACCAGCATAGCAGTAGTGTCAGAATGAAAAAAAAAATAAAGCTTTATTCAGCATGATCACAGTGTCCGTGGATTGCAGGCAGTTAAATATTCACAAAGCCCATAGGGCAGTCAATAAGTCTCAGCTGGATGGGGGACACAGTGGGATGCGTGTCCCCTAGCTTGCCTGCACAGTTACATGCCGTCGTCTTCCACAGGGGTGAGGCCATCAGGGGGGGGGGAAGCACCAGGCACCGCAGGGACATCAGGGCAAAGGGGAGGCGTTGTGGGTGCAGGGATGGAGGACTCCACCACAGGGGGTGGGGCAGGGCCAAAGGCGGAGGCCAGGATGGCACTACACACCTTTGCAAGGTCCTCCAGGGAGTCCCCTGCACCCGAAGGATCCACAGGCCCCAAGGAGGGGGGGGTCAGAGGGATGGGTCGCAGCGCCACCGGGGGAGGGCGTAGACAGGGGGGGGAGAATCAACCACCCTGACCGAGGACTTCCTTGACCGCTTGCGGGGTGGTGTCACTGTGGGGCTCAGGGACAGAGCGGCCATGAAGGAGTCCTTGGGGGAGATGTGGCCAGGAGAGCTGAGGGGAGGGGATTTGGAGGGAGTGGACTGGGTGGAATGCGGACTCCCACTATGGCTGCGTGTCACACGTTTGCCCCCCGACCCAGTGGGTGTGCCTACCTCACCCTGTGTGTGCGTGTCAGGAGGAGTGCGGTGGACCTTCCCTGCTGGTGTGGTGCCTGTGTCTGTTGATGTGGGTGCATGCCGACGTCTGGGTGTACGTGGGACAGGCATGGGAGTGGGAAGTGTGGATGGGGCAGGGGTAGGTGGGGGGAGGTCGCGCTGCAGGAGACCCACTGCTGCAGTCAGTGTCGAGTCTATGGACCTCAGCAAGTTGCGTTGGTCAGCCTGCGATGAATGAATGCCCTCCAAGTATGCCTCGATGTTGTTGAGGGTTTGCCCGTGGGCATGGAGGACATTAAGGATCGCAGCCTGACCAACCTGCAGTTGCCGCTGGATGTCCACAGACTCAGCATTGGCGGCAGCAGTGGAGACAGGGGCAGGGGGTGCGGTGCCTGGCATGAAGGAGACATGCGGTGACCGGGCACGCTGGGAAGGGACACCTGCAAGTGGGAGGCGGCTGATGGGAACTGAGGGGGCGGTGCGAGGTGTTGTTCCGCTGTCAGCTGCTGGTGCAGCCTCCGCCCACTCGGAGACATCCTCCTCGGACCTGTCAGCTTCGTATTCTGATGTGCCAGTCGACAGGTCCTCGGCCGCACTATCCTCCGCCTCTGTCCCACTCGATGTGCCAGCCCCGATGTCACGGCTGGCACTGATGCTCGGTCCCTCCGCCTGGTCTGTGTCCATGTCTCCCTCTGTGTCCCCCGACGATGCTGTGGGCAGGGTGGAGAGACAGAAATTAATCAGACACCTGTACACATCTGTCACATGAGTCCAATCTACATAGGTAACATTGCATAGCCTGAAAAGGAAGATCCCTAACATCTACTAAACAAGGTACCGATGTAGGGCATGAAACACACAGTTGGTTGAGCCACCATGCCACTGAAATACCATGGAGAGCATGAGACAATAGCTAAAGACAGGAAACGGAGTCTGACATAGCACCCAGGCCCTGGGGACAATCCAGCACTGCATCTGCACCACACAGCGTTGGCGAAAATACCGATGACCAGGGACCATATCCATGAACTTGAGACACATGCTGCATAGGTAATGCTGAAAACATGCACAACATGACTCGGTCACTGCACCTTGCGTGTGTGTCCAGACAAACATCACACACTGCCCAGACCCAGCAAGTAGAAATCTGGATTTGACATATAGGCTTTGCCCGCCCCAACCACCCCCTACACGAGGCAAATAGTTGAGACACAGGTGGCACCAACATCTCATAGTCTGGGTGATTAACACAGGGGCAGGCAAAATGCAAGATTGGACGCCAAACACCCAAGGTGCGCCTGTACAAATAATGAGGTACCAGTGCCCATCCTCAGATGAGTATAACAAGACACACAGGCACTAGCAACTGTGAGTATGAAGAAGGACATTCAGGTCAGGCTGCACAGTGGACACCTGTACAAAATAGCACGTCTATATACATGGTGCCAGGGGACAATGGCACAGAGCACAACCTACGCTGTAGACACTGAGAGTGTCCACGTTTATGATGACACATACAACACCGATGAAAAGGTGCCCCAGGGGACAGTAGTGGCCACGCAACTCCATGCTCCTGAATGGTAATGACTGCAACCCACGCCACCATCCCTGCACTATGCGTATCGCACACTCATGCACATCATGTCACAGGCCACTACATAGGACATGCGCGCTGTAAGGCATGACACATGAGAGACCAACTCCCATGTCTGGAGTCAGCATCAGTGCCAACTGACATGGAACCCACATGCAGTGAACTTGACAGGGCACAGCCAAGGTCCCAAAACCTGTTACACACCACCCCCACACATGATGCTACAGGCATAGTTCTCGTGGACAAAGCGCCAGCCTACATTACCTTGTGAAGGAGTGACTACACACAGACCAGGGAACACATTGCAAGGAGGGGAAGGGTGGCAGGGGCGCAGCGCTATACTGGGGCAAAATGGATCTGCACAGCACCTTTAAACCCTGGCAGTGAATTCATGCTACTGTGCCCTTACAAATGCCGGTGACACACAACACACACATGTACCTACCCCCTTCCGGCTGCTGCTTCGCCTGTAAGCGCCTATCCAAGTCTGGAAAGACCACCGGCAGCACACGCCTGTGGAGGTGGCTCAGACGGCGGCGCCCGCGGTTCTTGTGGCTCTCAGGTGAGTCCTCCAGCAGGACCCGTGCAATCCTCCGCGTCCAGCACCGGATATCCTGCCAGCGTTTCCTCACCTGGGACAGGCTCCGCCTCCGACCATCCACACCCCTCACGGCACTGACGGCGGTCAGCCAGATCTGCTCCTTGGCAGTGGCGCCTACCTGTGAGGAAGAACAAGTGACACCACATCAATACACCAGCCACATGTCACAGAGAGACATTTGATAACAAATTAGCTGGTAACAACAAGGCATGTCATGCAGCCAACGCATTGCACCTTTGTCATAGGGACATGATCCTCTGGTGAGGGAAAAAGCAGTACGTGCCATAGTGGGTACACAGGTGGAATGATGGCAATGTCACAATCAATGATCAAGGCTCACACTGTGCATCACACCCACCCCTCCTGTCTCAGGGCACTGCTGTTAGTGATAGGCACACACCCCTCCTGTCTCTGGGCACTGCTGGGAGCACACTGTACCCACCCCTCCTGTCTCAGGGCACTGCTGGGAGGACTCCACACCCACCCCTCCTGTCTCAGGGCACTGCTGGGAGCACACTGTACCCACCCCTCCTGTCTCAGGGCACTGCTGGGAGGACTCCACACCCACCCCTCCTGTCTCAGGGCACTGCTGGGAGCACACTGTACCCACCCCTCTTGTCTCAGGGCACTGCTGGGAGCACTCTGTACCCACCCCTCCTGTCTCAGGGCACTGCTGGGAGCACACTGTACCCACCCCTCCTGTCTCAGGGCACTGCTGAGAGCACTCTGTACCCACCCCTCCTGTCTCAGGGCACTGCTGTTAGTGATAGGCACACACCCCTCCTGTCTCAGGGCACTGCTGGGAGACATCAGGCATCCCCCCCCCCTGGGACCCCCCCAACAGTACATGGCATGTGTGTCACACCAGGACACAATGGCAGAAGTCACAGTCACAACATAGGGACAGTCTGTGCCAGTGGCCTATGCACTCACCTGATACCCTGGTCGCCCATACAGCATGGGGTACTGTGGGAGGATCACATCCAGCAATGCCATGTTCTCCTCCAGGGTGAATGGCTGTGACCTCTCCACAGCCCTTGACATGGTTCCAGGGAATCAGTAGCAGCAGCTGGGTCGACGAATTCAAAGATGTGCAGGCAAGTACTCCCTCATGGGACCTGGCTGCCTTATATGTGCCTTTCTGTCCTGTCTCATGCACAGGAGTACAGAGTGATTGGCCACTCACATTTGCATCCTATGTTTCCACCAATCCCTTCAAACCTAGCAGTCTGTGTGTACTCTATCGGTTTCATTCTCCTGCATGATGTCAGCTCCACAAACACATTGCAACAAAGTATTTTAATTCCAACTGACTTCTGCTGTTCACCTTCCAGAAGAAATTCGAATTTTGAACTTGGTCTCCATGACAACCAGCATGCATGTAGGCCTTAATACTTGTCCCTCATGTGTCCCCTATGTAATTTTGAGCTCCACACACAGGTACGGTGCGTTCCGGGGCCCTAGGGCACCCCAAATGCATTGCAACGGCCCGTACACGCGTGACTACGTTCACTATCAGTATGGGTGGCCTCGCGTATGCGTACTCGTAGTGGTACGGGCCGTACACATGCCTGTACGCTCGCCATCACGATGGGTACACATACGGCAGCACTCCCATAGTGATATGGGAACGTACACAGGCCCTCTTTGCAGCAGTACAGCGGTATTCACACATCACAGTGGTGACAGGCGGCACACAGGTAGGGATAGGGCGGACATACTTGTCCATGGATGGACATACTTGTCCATTAATTGACATCGAGGCATCGTCTGTGCATCACTACATGTGTGGGGCACAGGTGTGAAAGGCCTGTGATGTGGAGCATTACTCCTGAGTCGAGAAGGCACCAGATGTATGATGAGATGTGTACAGATGTACTGTGTGATGGTGCGATGTGTGCCAGGCATGCCCTTGACTCCTTTGACATGTGTGCATGTCGTACTGCGCACTTGGGGTGAGCGTCACTGGCATGTCACGGACACCAACACACGGAATTGTCCCCTGAAGCCCGGTACAGGAGTTATGACACCTGACTTGTCACTACCCACGGTGCACAATGTGACTATGTCATGTATGTGTGGGGGCTTCCCATCAGGTTGATGTTGGAGCACCCTCAAAAGCTGCAGCCGTTGCAGCAACCAACATGTGTCTGTGTGTAGATTGTCATTGCACACTGTTCCGCACACCATGCCACATGTGGTATCGGATGTGAGGTGCACATGTATGCATGGGACACGGAGTAGCGTGACAAGGACATGTCAGCATCCTCACAAGGTATGTGTGGTGAGTCATGACATGTGCACCTTCATGGCAAGGTGTGTGGGCTGGCCTAGTGTAATGTCATGTGACCTGTGGCTCCAGTGTTCCGCTACCAATCTCTGCAATCGGCATCCTACTGCTGCTGATGTGTGGGCGTATGTCACTCCTGTGTTGCGTCTGGCTGTTCACTTGCACTGGGACACAGCTATTCCCATGGCGTGGCATGGGGAGGTTCTCAATCTCCGTGTGTAGCTGGGTCTTTGAAGGAGTGTCACCTTGCATCCATACGTGTCCTGGCCATGTAGCACATACCTGACTCCGTATGTAGCATGTGTGTATTGCCAGATTAACATGTGCTCAGTACACATGAGTTGTTGTCGTAGTGCACTCACTCTTCGTTGTCACTTCCAAATTACTGCAGAGCGCCGCCTCTTGCCCGAAGAATTCCAGACTTGGCTGCCATGCAGGATAATGACAGCATCCGGCTCTACCGCTTCACCCAACCGTTGATTCTGGAGTTGACGGCGAGACTGGCACCACACCTGCAACCGCAGCACAGGTATCCCACGGCACTGACACCCCAGCTGAAGGTAATGGCTGCCCTACATTTTCTTGCCACGGGTACCTTTCAAAATACCATAGCTCATGTTGGTGGCATGTCCCAGAGCACGTTCAGTGGTGTGCTGCATGATTTCTTAGAGGCCATGTTGATTCACCTGGATGACTTCATCAAGTTCCCAACCCCTGAACAGATGACTGAGGTCAAGCGTGGATTCTATGCCCTGGGAGGGATGCCCCATGTCATTGGGTCCATAGATGGGACACATGTAGCTTTGGTACCACCACACACACGGGAGGTGGCGTACCGCAATCGGAAGCACTACCACTCCATCAATGCCCTTGTGGTGTGTCTGTCCAACATGGTGATTTCACATGTCTGTGCTCGTTTTCCAGGATCAGCACACGATGCCTACATCATGAGGCGTAGCGGGATGCCTGATATGATGATGCAGCTGCGCAACGAACGGGCATGTGTTGTTGGTGGGTACAGTCTGTCTGTCCTGTATTCAGTATAGCCTACCAGCACGACCGCTTCACCACTTCTAACGATGACCATGTGCTTTCCATGTAGGGGACGCTGGCTATCCCAACATGCCTTGGCTGCTCACACCTCTCCGCAACCCCATCACGCCGGCCCAGCTCCGCTGCAACACCGCCCATGGCCGGACAAGGCGAGTGATAGAGAGGACGTTTGGCATGCTGAAGAGCCGATTCAGGTGCCTCCACAAGACCGGCGGCGCACTCCCATATGCCCCGGCGAAGGTCTGCAAGATCTTCATGGTCTGCTGCATGCTGCACAACATGGCAGTTGAAAGAGCAGTGCCACTCATCCTGAATCAACATGACGAGGACCATCAACCCGTGGAGGACGAAGGGCTTGGCAATGGGGCTAGTGATGTGGAGGATGTGGAGCCGCAAGAGGACATCCGGACTCGGCTCATACGCGACTTCTTTGCATGGTGGTGAGTACCAGTGTCTGAGAGTGCACGCATTGGTCCCCGTGTGGCATGCGTTGTGATGTGTGTCTCCACCTGCATGTATGGCACGTGAGTCAGAGGTGTGTGTGGGTGTGTCACTGGAGTGATGGTGCCAGTGATGGTTGTACTTCCTCAGTCATAATTGTGACCTAGCATGTTGTCATCCATACATGTGTCGAGTAAATGCACATGCAAGTGGCTGTGCTTTTTGTGGCTGACTTCTTGTGTGTTTCTCTTCCCCAGGTACCTGCGCATGCCGTCTGCTGGTTGCATTGTTGTGGCACTGCTATTCCTCATGGACATGACATCGTGGGCTGACTCAGCGTTACAGGCACGGACACGTTTGGAAGTCTCCATGGGGTAAGGGATGCATCTGGGGTGTATTGGGTGTGGCAGTTGTTCACGATGTGTGCACACTGCCCCTGTCGGTGTTTGGTTCCTCTGCAGCCATGTCGCATCCCCATGGGACACGACATGCAGCTGTGTACACCTGAATAGATGGTCTGCCTGGTTGACAGTCATCAGTGATGGGATAGGGGATTGTGATGATGGCATCAATGTGTGTGACACTGCCCTCGGACACATTTGGTTAGCATTGGCTTGACATGGTGTGGGACTTCGACATCCGCGGATCTATGGTGTATGGCAGGCTCTCCGTGTGCAGCTGTGGGTATTTAGCTGTTAGCCGACGCTTGTGTGGCAGTTCCATGGCGAACACGCATGTGTGCTGCTGAAGGGGGGTGCCAGTGTTGGACCCACATGTTACTCCACATGATGTGTTCATGTGTACTTCGAGTTGCCTCTGCAATCCCGAATACATGACTAATAAAGGTGTCCCTATGCCTCCAAGGTGCCTCTTCTCAGTCAATGCTGGTGTGTTGCCACGGTGCATCCTGCTTGTCTGGCATGGTATTCCCTGATTGTGGCTATGTGTCAATGTGTCGAGTGGCAAGATGCAAGCTGTGTGTGTGGGCTGAGACTGTGTATTGGGCATGATGTCCATGACTGTGTGGGTATTGTGACATGTGCCATCCCCATGCATCCAACGTTGGCCAGGCCCCCATTCTCTGCATCCACCGGACTCAAGCTTGCAGGACATGTTTCTGCCACCTGTCTACACATACCTGGGTGCCCCCCAGGACACTGGACTGGATCCCTGACCTCTGCGCATGACTGTTGCTGTACTCAATGTGTCTGTCAGCACGGTTGTTCGGTAACCCCCTCAGCTGGTTGGGCCCATCACGGGTGTGTATGGTGCTCCATGTCTGTCTTGCCTAATACACTGTGACCCATGTGTCCTGTGCCAGACTCAGGCCCCAGGGTGTGGGTGGTTGAAGACAAAAGATGACTCAGGCATGTTTTGACTTTACAAGACACATGTTAGGTAATAATGCTACCAGCAGGCATCTACTCTTCATAGTGTGATTTATTATTGGGGGGGGGGGGGGGGAAACAAAGTGAGTGTCTTTCCGGGAATTTGGAATCCAAAGTTCAGTAGGGGAGTTGGTGTCCTTGCCATTGGATGTCCTCAGAGTCCATGCCACAGTCTTTGTCAACATTGGTCAGCCAGTGACCAGCAGGGCCATGTGGCAGAGAATGTCTCTTGATGCTGTGATGCTGTTGCTCCAGTGGGCCAGGTGCCAGGCCAGGTGTCCTGGGAGATGGTGATGTAGCGCCGACCCTCACGGTCCTTTCCGTGGACGACCCGGCCTCCTGCGGGGAACCTCACCAGCAGGCCGTGACGACATCTGGGATACTCCGTCGGATGTTTCCTCCTCCTCCTCCTCCTGATCCCTCCCTGTGGGTGGTGATGTTCTCCGCCTTCTGGCACAGGGAGGGTCGGCCATGTTGTCGGCCATCCGACGGAGTGTAGCGTGAATCCCCTGGAATGCCGTCACTTGCTCAGCCTGTCTGTCCTCCATCCTCCGTTGGTGTACCAGTAGACAGGCATGTAGCTCCGCATGTTGCTGGGCCTGCTGGGTCTTTATCTCATCGAGGCTCCCCTTGATCTCATTGAGGGTGGACACAACCTGGGCCATGGAGTCCAGGATGTTACGGACATGGGAAAATACCGGATCCCCAGCCAACTGGTCAGGCTCGTGCCTCCGCCGTCCTCCACTCCCACCACCCCTGCCCACTTGCGCCTGGCCTGCCCTTGTGGGCACATCGGGTCTCCGGGACCCCTGAGGGGTGGCATTGGCGTTGTCGCCTGCCTCCTCCTGGGTGCCCGGGACACCGTGTCCCTCCTGGCCAGCCTGGCTGCATTGTGGTGTTGGGGCAGGGATCCTGGGTGTCTCCTGGGATGTGGCAGGAGTGGGGGTGGTGGTTGGCACAGTTGTACCTGACGCAGGTGCTGCAGGCGGTTGGACACCAGAGGGGCCAGGTCGGTCGGGGTCGTCCACAGAGTGGTGAGAGTGGTCGCTGCCGGTGGGATCGGGCTCCTGCAGATCCGGGTCCTGTGAGTGTTCCCCCCCAGTGTTGGGGGGTGCACCACGACGTTGACCTGTGTGTGAGAGAGACAATGTTAATTTTGGTCCATGCAACATCCATGTTTCATCATTTCCTAAGTTGGCACATTTCCTCTTGGAATTAGGATCTGTCTTGCATTCCACTCACAGTGCACTTGTGCATGGGTGTGTCCCTTGGGCACCACTTTGGCACCTTTAACTATGTGTGGCACAGTCTTACTTGCTGCGTCAAGTGTGACTGCAGTCAGCAGTGGAGTGGGCAGGTGTTGCGAGCCATGCATTGGCGCCTTCCGTGTAGCACTGTACATGTGCACATGGATTTGTTCCACACACTTATGTGATGCAGGTAGCTGTCATTGTGCTCGTGCACAGGTTGTGACATGGCCCTGTGTTTTGCCATGGAGAAGAGGGGGGGTTCTGGCACGGGCCACCCTTGGCTACATGCACGCAGTCTACCTGCTGACGAGCAGACATTCCCACACACCACACGGCTGATTTGCTCTCCTTGTGTCTCCCTCCCTCTCTGTCCCCCTCTCCCTCCCTCTCTGTCCCCCTCTCCCTCCCTCTGTGTGTCAGCCTCCTCCCTCTGTCCGTCTCCCTGTGTCTCCCTCCCTCTCTGTCCCCCTCTCCCTCCCTCTCTGTCACCCTCTCCCTCCCTCTGTGTGTCAGCCTCCTCCCTCTGTCCGTCTCCCTGTGTCTCCCTCCCTCTCTGTCCCCCTCTCCCTCCCTCTCTGTCCCCCTCTCCCTCCCTCTCTGTCACCCTCTCCCTCCCTCTGTGTGTCAGCCTCCTCCCTCTGTCCGTCTCCCTGTGTCTCCCTCCCTCTCTGTCCCCCTCTCCCTCCCTCTCTGTCACCCTCTCCCTCCCTCTGTGTGTCAGCCTCCTCCCTCTGTCCGTCTCCCTGTGTCTCCCTCCCTCTCTGTCCCCCTCTCCCTCCCTCTCTGTCACCCTCTCCCTCCCTCTGTGTGTCAGCCTCCTCCCTCTGTCCGTCTCCCTGTGTCTCCCTCCCTCTCTGTCCCCCTCTCCCTCCCTCTCTGTCCCCCTCTCCCTCCCTCTCTGTCACCCTCTCCCTCCCTCTGTGTGTCAGCCTCCTCCCTCTGTCCGTCTCCCTGTGTCTCCCTCCCTCTCTGTCCCCCTCTCCCTCCCTCTCTGTCACCCTCTCCCTCCCTCTGTGTGTCAGCCTCCTCCCTCTGTCCGTCTCCCTGTGTCTCCCTCCCTCTCTGTCCCCCTCTCCCTCCCTCTCTGTCCCCCTCTCCCTCCCTCTCTGTCACCCTCTCCCTCCCTCTGTGTGTCACCCTCTGTCACCTCAGCCCAGCTTCCTGGGCACACACTGTTAGCAGATCTTTGAGTGGCCCTTGGCTTGTTGATGTGAGTTTGTTTCTGATCTCCAGGCACCCATTGGGTGTGATGTGTGTCTGTGCGCTGCTGCTGTGGTGGTGTGTGCTGCCACTCTTTCACAATGTTGGCTGTTCATTAGCTGCTGTCATGTGCAAAACAGTGCCTTTACCCCCATGTGTTGATGCAAGGCGTCCGCCATTTGCTGGCAAGTCATTCCTGTGTTGGGACACACTGTTTGTCTGGCTGTGACCTAGGCCATATGGGCAGAGTGCATTGTTGTCTGCTTCGGAGTCGCACTATGTGATTTTTGGGGCCCAGCCTCCCGCCATCCGGGTTACCGTGTCATGTGTTGTTGTCTTCTGTGACTTGACATTGTCCAGCTGGGTGCATGGGGCATGGTGGCAGCAGTGGCATGTGCGTGCTCATGGAGTGTGGTTGAGTAATGCGATGGCTTGTGGTGGTTGCGTGCCTGTTAGTGATTTTGGTTGTGGATGCCGTTCCCCCCATGTGAGGTGCGTTGTTTGTGTACTCACCCGGGTCTCGGAGTCCTTCTAATCCTTCGACTGCCTCCACCGGCAGTATGGCCATCACCCTCTCCTCCCAGGGATGGTACTGTACGGGTCTGCGGGAGGGCCCTCCTCCGGTGGCGTTGGCCTGGTCGTGTTCCTCCTGCCTCTTGGCTCTGACCCTCCTCCGCAGATCGTACCACCTGTTCTGGCATTCCTGCCTGGTCCTCCTGGTGTCCACAACAGCATTCACAGCATCGACGATGGTCTGCCACATGGCTGTTTTTGCTGCCAGGCTGGTGTTTCTGACCAATGTTCCAAAGATCTGTGGCTCGACTCTGAGTATTTGATCAACAAGGACCTCCAACTCTCGGTTACTGAACTTTGGATTCTTGGTAGTGGGCATGGTGAGGGGTGTGGGTGGGGATGGTGGGGGTGGGTGTGTGGATGTTGGGGGGGGGGTGTGGATGGTTGTGTGTGTGTGTGTGTGGGAATGTGATGAGGGGGTGTTTGTGAGGGTGGTTGTGTGAAGGTGTGCAAGTGTAAGGTGTGGTGTAGCTTGTTGTATGGTTCTGTGGTGTCTGGCAGCAGTGAGTCTGTTGCAAAGGCTCATGGTTTGTGTGTGTGGGCCCTTTTTATTGGTCCATGGGTGGGTGTGGCAGTGTTTGAATTTTGGGTGGGTGTGTTATAAGTAGTGGTGGTGTTTTGGCCCTCTGTTTGTCTTTGGCAGTTGCAGGTCAGTGAAGGTGTATTTGTAGTGTTTGTTGGCCATGTTTAGTGGCTTTGTGCCATTCGAATAGTGTCTTCTTGTGTTGTTTTGTTTTGTCCTGGTTGTGTACGTGCGTTTTGAGCGTGTGTACGGTGTGTAGATGGGCCATTTGGTTGTACGGTGCTGTCCTTGTGTGTGGGTTGGTACGACTCGTACATGCGGTTGTGATGTTGGGGCCTGGGGTGCGCTCCGTACTTAGGAGGTTGTGTTGGGGGTAGGACCGGAACGTACTGGGGTGTACATAGACGGTGGTACGACACGTACAGGGGTGGGGGTGCGACTCGAACGTACTGGGGTGTACTTGGACGGTGGTGCGACACGTACAGGGGTGGGGGTGGGGCTCGAACGTACTGGGGTGTACATAGAGGGTGGTACGACACGTACTGGGGTGGGGGTACGACTGGAACGTACTGGGGTGTAGGTACACGGGGGTATGACATGTACTGGGGTGGGGGTACGACTGGAACGTACTGGGGTGTACATAGACGGTGGTACTATACGTACTGGGGTGGGGGTACGACTGGAACGTACTGAGGTGTAGGTACACGGGGGTATGACACGTACTGGGGTGGGGGTACGACTGGAACGTACTGGGGTGTACATAGACGGTGGTACGACACGTACTGGGGTGGGGGTACGACTGGAACGTACTGGGGTGTAGGTACACGGGGGGTATGACACGTACTGGGGTGGGGGTACAACTGGAACGTACTGGGGTGTACATAGACGGTGGTACGACACGTACTGGGGTGGGGGTACGACTGGAACGTACTGGGGTGTAGGTACACGGGGGTATGACACGTACTGGGGTGGGGGTACGACTGGAACGTACTGGGGTGTAGGTACACGGTGGTGCGACACGTACAGGGGTGGGGGTACGACTGGAACGTACTGGGGTGTAGGTACACAGTGGTGTGACACGTACAGGGGTGGGGGTGGGGCGCGAACGTACTGGGGTGTACATAGAGGGTGGTACGACACGTACTGGGGTGGGGGTACGACTGGAACGTACTGGGGTGTACATAGACGGTGGTACGACACGTACAGGGGTGGGGGTGGGGCTCGAACGTACTGGGGTGTACATAGACGGTGGTACGACACGTACAGGGGTGGGGGTGGGGCTCGAACGTACTGGGGTGTACATAGACGGTGGTACGACACGTACTGGGGTGGGGGTACGACTGGAACGTACTGGGGTGTAGGTACACGGGGGTATGACACGTACTGGGGTGGGGGTACGACTGGAACGTACTGGGGTGTACATAGACGGTGGTACGACACGTACTGGGGTGGGGGTACGACTGGAACTTACTGGGGTGTAGGTACACGGTGGTGCGACACGTACAGGGGTGGGGGTACGACTGGAACGTACTGGGGTGTAGGTACACGGTGGTGCGACACGTACAGGGGTGGGGGTGGGGCGCGAACGTACTGGGGTGTAGGTACACGGTGGTACGACACGTACTGGGGTGGGGGTACGACTGGAACGTACTGGGGTGTAGGTACACGGGGGTATGACACGTACTGGGGTGGGGATACGACTGGAACGTACTGGGGTGTAGGTACACGGGGGTATGACACGTACTGGGGTGGGGGTACGACTGGAACGTACTGGGGTGTACATAGACGGTGGTACGACACGTACTGGGGTGGGGGTACGACTGGAACGTACTGGGGTGTAGGTACACGGGGGGTATGACACGTACTGGGGTGGGGGTACGACTGGAACGTACTGGGGTGTACATAGACGGTGGTACGACACGTACTGGGGTGGGGGTACGACTGGAACGTACTGGGGTGTAGGTACACGGGGGGTATGACACGTACTGGGGTGGGGGTACGACTGGAACGTACTGGGGTGTAGGTACACGGTGGTGCGACACGTACAGGGGTGGGGGTACGACTGGAACGTACTGGGGTGTAGGTACACGGTGGTGCGACACGTACAGGGGTGGGGGTGGGGCGCGAACGTACTGGGGTGTACATAGAGGGTGGTACGACACGTACTGGGGTGGGGGTACGACTGGAACGTACTGGGGTGTACATAGACGGTGGTACGACACGTACAGGGGTGGGGGTGGGGCTCGAACGTACTGGGGATGTACATAGACGGTGGTACGACACGTACAGGGGTGGGGGTGGGGCTCGAACGTACTGGGGTGTACATAGACGGTGGTACGACACGTACTGGGGTGGGGGTACGACTGGAACGTACTGGGGTGTAGGTACACGGGGGTATGACACGTACTGGGGTGGGGGTACGACTGGAACGTACTGGGGTGTACATAGACAGTGGTACGACACGTACTGGGGTGGGGGTACGACTGGAACGTACTGGGGTGTAGGTACACGGTGGTGCGACATGTACAGGGGTGGGGGTACGACTGGAACGTACTGGGGTGTAGGTACACGGGGGTATGACACGTACTGGGATGGGGGTACGACTGGAACGTACTGGGGTGTACATAGACGGTGGTACGACACGTACAGGGGTGGGGGTGGGGCGCGAACGTACTGGGGTGTACATAGAGGGTGGTACGACACGTACTGGGGTGGGGGTACGACTGGAGCGTACTGGGGTGTACATAGACGGGGGTATGACATGTACTGGGGTGGGGGTACGACTGGAACGTACTGGGGTGTAGGTACACGGTGGTGCGACACGTACAGGGTTGAGGGTGGGGCTCGAACGTACTGGGGTGTACATAGACGGTGGTACGACACGTACTGGGGTGGGGGTACGACTTGAACGTACTGGGGTGTACCTAGACGGGTGGGGGTATACATACACGGGGGTACGTGTCGGACGTACGGGGGCTGGGGGGAGTGTTGGGCGCGTATGCGGGCACATGTCTCCATGGTTGCTATAGGAGTTCGGTGCGGACGGTGTTTTTTCCATACGGTGGTAAGCTCGGACGCACGGGATGGATCGTGATTCCTCGGTCGGACTTGGCTTTTCACGTTTGTAAGGTAAATCGTCCGAGGACGTGTCGGACACATTTTCCGACCCGAGGACGTGTGGGGAATGATTCCCAGTGCGGTTCGTATGGACTTTTTACCATGCGAATCGTGATTGCCAGTTCGTACGGCACTTGTACGATTCGGACGATAAAAAGACCCGATACGAGTCGTACGGGGACATTTTTTACCGGATCGTGATCGGCACCAAAATGTTGTTTAGTTGATGTAGTCTCTGAAAGTTAAAGAACATTTATTGTTGTGGTTGGTTTAGTTTTTTAAGTGGGGTGGTATTGCTGTTTGGTATAGGCTATATTTTTATTGTAGAAACGTATTTTATTGTTTTACAAATTAACAACTCAAAAAACATTCCCCCGCCTTCACCTGTCCCGGAAGTACCACACATTTATCATCAAGACCAATTATTCAGGAGAATGAACAACCTTCCCAGCCAGTTCTCTACCCCCCCCTCCCCCACCACATGTCAATGTACCCCCGTCCCCTACCCCTCTTACTATGTGCCCCTCCTGCCTAATAAATAAGATGCAGTAGCCTAACCTCTCCCTAAGCAAACAGAGCCTACCCTCATGCCCAGTGGTATAGACTATAGGTGTTAATTTATACAGGTTTTTTAAAATTTTAAAAAGAGAACATGGATTTGTTTAGGGGTTTAGGATGTTTTGGGGTTTGAGTAGGATTTAATTAATATTTTATAAAGTATTTTGATAGTATACTTACTTTTTAGTGAGTCTTTTCTGGCAATCTTCAATATTTTCTTTAGATGTTTGGAGTAATATCTGTAGTGGAAACATAAAGAGATGGAATATATAAGTTAGTTATTTATTTGAGTAAAGATAAATTAGTGTTTTAGTTTAATTTGGCAGTTTAGTTAGAAAAGAATATTTACTTACGTTTTTAGAATAGTAGTAGGATGTAGGTTTCTTCTGTTTAGTAGAGTTTCTTCTTCGTTCAATGCTTTGGTTTAAGGCACAGTAGAAGACTTGTTTTAATTGGTTTATATAGTGGTTTCAAATTGGTTCTTGAATGTTATTTGTTGTTTTCTGTATGTGGCCTTTCTATTGGATGGTTTGAATTTTTTTTAGTTAATTGGTTTCCTTTTATGGAAAATGCTAAGTAAGAGTATATTTAGTTTTAAAGGAGGAGAGTTTTAAATCATTATATATAAAAAGATTGTTTATAATGTGTAGTAATTTTATTTAAATGTGTTCGAAATGCCAATGTGATAATTATTTCAGTGTTTTTTTATTATGTTGTTAAATATTGAGATCGCTATAAATGTTATGTTTATGTTTAAGTAGAATCTAATTTGAAAATGTATGTTTTGGGAAAATATTGTCTTTATGTTGTTGAAAGTATTGGTTTTATTAGTATTAGAATTGTCGATATATTTAAAAAACACGAAATCATTGATGTCTATATTTTGGTTATCGATATTTGTGACATGTGTCATATTTGTTAACTCATGTCGATATTTAGTATAGCGATATTAATGTGTGCGATATTTGTGTGATCGATATAATTGTATTACGATATTGTAGTGTCGATATTAGTGTAGTTTTTTAAATAAGTATACAATGTCGATATTTTTGATGTCGATATATTTGATGCGATATTTGTGTAGTTCGATAATGTGTCTGTCGATAATATGTCAGAGATCCAGCATTAATATGCCTGCTGCACAGAACATGTAACATGTCATTCAAAGAACAAAACTTTATGTGGATAGCTCAGTAGGTTACTGCTTTTTTCACCGAGATTCTGTTGTTACGGTGCAGTTCATAAGTTACATTCGGAATATATGCAGTGAGCTATGAATTGCCACCTAAGAGCTGCATGCAATCCACATGGTACAGGTTAGAAAGGTATGTTTTTTACCAGTCTTTCCATTCTGATGTTGTTAAGAAAGGTTTGTCTGTGTAGAAATAAATTCTTACACTTTGTAGTTTCCTTTGCATTATGTAACATTTTCTATACACTGATTTACACATGTGTGAGTCTTTGTCTCTGTATGTGTGTGATGAATTTTAAAAGTGTGGAAAGTTTTGCTTTAGGAGCAGTGATTAATGGAGTAATTTTTAAATGCAGACTGTAACATCTGCAGTTGTAAAGCAAGTATTCATGCCTTAGGGCATACTGGCTGTTAGATGAGATGTTTGTTGCTTGTAAGGTATGTTCCACACAATATTCCCTATTAGACTCATAATGTTATACCACCTTTAATTCTGATCTGTTTTTGAGGCACCATGTTTGTTGAAGAGACTAAACGTGGTGGGACAGCACATGGAAAGTAGGTGGGGCAGTGTCTGGAAGGGTGCTGAAAATGAACTGGAGAAAGTATAATATCATGCATTTTGAATGAATGCATGATGATGCAGAAAGCGCAAAATGCATGGAACCCTTGAGGGGCCATGCTCAATGGACTAACTCTGGAATGTTATGCGGCCCCCGAGCAGTACTTTGAGTATCAGTGTTTTAGATCAATACAGGAACTCACTCATGAGAAATGGAGACAGAGATTATTTGCAGTACTATTAGTGAGCCGCTGTTGCATTACAATACTGAAAAGACACATCGCTATCCTTGAATATGAGATGTACACATATTTAGAACTTGACCAAAGAGGGCATGAAGGAGCTGAAACTGAATCATAAAATCAAAGCTGTTCGGAACAAGGGGCCCCCTAATACTTTTGTCCTAGGGCCCCCAAAATCCTTGAAACGTCCCTGGATGCATACTCTTTTTATGAGAAATGAAAACATCTTCTCTTGCTTGTGTCTGTTTCGAGTGAGGGGTAGTTTTTGATGCAAAGCCTGGTCTGGCTGTCTTAGTTAGGGCTTTGCACCAAAACGAATGGGTGGTTGTGCTACCCCATCCCAGTAATGCTCCCTTAACTCAAAGGTACGCAAAGCATCACAATGGACAGAGAGGTGTTTTATGCACTGAGAAGAGCATCATTCCCAATGTGAAACATCATGACTTCGGATAATAAACAGCACGTGTAACTTTGCGTCAGTTTGTGTCTCTTTGGGCTCGCGCATTGCTTTAGTAAATCTGATCCAATATGAATTCTGAAACGTTTTTAAAAGGTTTACAGAAAACGCTTCAAATTAATGCAATATGTATTCAAATCGGGAAAACATCATACTAATAAATATAGGTCGATCAGAAGACTGAAATACATGTAGAATAAGTATGTACTAGCTCTCGGAGTACAAAGGAATTTTTTTAGCGATCTAAGTAGCACATTGTGTTACCATGCTCGGCTCAGAACAGCTGCCTAGGAATCCTATTTCGTAAGGGTGATTGTCAGCCTGTAGAGCATTTTCCGGCAGTAAGAGTGCTTGAATTTGTAGTGTCTCTTTTCATTTTCACAATATGGACTACAATTTTATTCATGGTCAGTGTTGTTGGCTCAGAACTAGCTTAGGATGAAAATATGAGAAATTCCTCCTGTTATTGGCCAAGAAGGTAAAATGCAAAAAAAAAAAGTGCAGCAGAGAGATAGGGTGGTAGCTTGAGCACACTAAGGGATCTTTCCCAGGCTGAGGTATGACATTGATCAAGGCCTTTTGAATTCAGAGGTGGAATACTTGAATTAATCTCAGCCACTGGTAATTACTTGGGCAGCATCCCAGTTCATTGTTATTTTTGCACATGATACTACTTCAGTTTGGCCCCAGCCATATGTCAAATAAGTCTTTACCATGGTCCAATAGGTACAGTTCAGCTGTCAAGCCAGGCCCTCACTAAACCGAACATAAGCAACCAAAAATTGGTTTTGCCCTGATTGGGGCTGTTTAGTTGGTGTAGTTTGCTTCCACTGGCACAGTGAACACGGGTCCTATGCCTGTCACACTTAGAGTCTCACACCCAAGTATACAAAAACATGATGAGTGGTGTGCTTGAATTAATCACAGTCACTGGTAATTACTCGAGGCCGCATCCCAGTCCATCATTATTTTGCTCACCATTCCAGCCCAGGTTGGACCCAGTCATGTGCAAATCAGTTTTAACCCTGCTCCAATAAGAAAAGTCCAGATATCACTGCCAGGTCAAGTCTGCCCCAAGCTGGAACAAAAGCAGTGATGGACTGAAATGCAGTCCCAAGCAATTACCAGTAGCTGTGATTAATTTGTGCATTCCATCCTAGCGGGATAAAGCCCACCAGGTCAGTGAAGTACTTCCCTCCACTGATCGGACGAGATGAAGTGCAACCTGACAAATATTGAATAAGCCCCGAGTCTTCACAGGAGATTTGCATTTGTCTCTATCTCTGGGTGTTTTTGTCTCCTCTGTCATTTTCTGATCCTATTCATCGCCCTATATCAGTTTACATTTGTTCTCTCTCACCTAAGCGGTGATCTGCTGCCATCACAAAGGGTGTTCATTGTCAGATCTTCTCAACACTAAATGCTTGGGCACCATGTGTGCATTCCCAAAAGTCATTCAAAGAATATCTTTAAGTCCTTGGGTTCATAATATTCCTTTTTCCTTCCTTCTATCAAGATCACCATTGTGGCTGATGCCAAGAATCTATATCTGATGTCCTATTTTCCAGCTCAGTACAAGAATTATTCCGCTTTTTAAGTTAATTTCAAGTGAGAAATTTGCCAAGATGAAAATCTTGTGCTTATTGTCTCTGAATGGACCATTATGTTGCTTCACTTGCAGGGTAACGTATCTTGCCAGTTGGTGACACACAAGGCAGGGCAGGCTATGATCAGTCTCGAGCATCCATCCTTTTGCGGCATTAAGAGCAGGTTGGGTGCATCCCATGAGATTCCAATAGCGGAGAGGACTCCCGGAACAAGCATTGTCGAGATCCATAGTATGTCTGACTGCTCCAGGACAGCTGGCACGCCCACAGTTCCGAGCCCCATTCCATGCCCTTGTTGATGAGCTCCTGTTGATGTTTCACTGTCTACAATCTGCGGTCCAATACATCCAGTATGTAATTGAATATTTCGATATCTGTTCGTTTTTTAATAGCTCTTTATTCATTTTTTAGTATTTTACGGTAACTCTTGTATATGAGTAGCATTTCCTCAGACATTCTCAGGCTTTCAGTTGCCATTTCACTGTCCCTTTCAAAGATATCAAAGGAACATTGAACAGATAATGAAACTCAAACAAGATCTGACATTTGACTGTAACACATGTGGTCTGGTCTTATAATTGTATGTTCCCTTGTGATGTTTGTGGTTAGTATGCTGATGGAAGTGTAGAGAAACAGATGTAAACACATATTCATGATGTAGACACACTGAATCTGTGTCCTTTGTTTGTATTCAGGTTTTCTGCTTGTGGGTGCCAGTGTAGTATTGGAAGGACATGCCCCTACATTTTGCAAGGTTTGGCACCAGTGTTTTCTTATTATGTTGGGTCTTCTCTGGTATTGGTCATTGCTCAAATGTTTAATCACCTCTTCCCATCTATTCCTCATGGTGGAGGCCGGTGGTTTTTCCAGTTGGAGTGTCTTGCAAGGGGATTTTTCATCCATTTCTGCCACTAGTGGTATCAGCATTATGTACTACTTGCTATATGTTGTCTCATCTCCTTTCCTTTTAAGGCCGAATCTTGACCTGTTGTTAATGGGCAATGGCACACCCACTGATTGCCGTTGGTTGTTATGTGTATCATTTAGAAATGCTGGCATGTTATTGGTGAATTTGTTTAAATGTTCCTCCTTTGTTCTGTTAGTTCCATCCCTGGCAATTTCACTAATAGGTCATTTTGCTATAGTGTGAGATGGCCTCTTCTTCCTACTGTCTGGTTTTTTTAATAGTTGGCATCGGCTGCAGAAAACCCCCTTCCGTCGCTGTTTTTATTTTCATGCTCCTATCACATGCCTGCAGCTACACACTGCAGTCACAGCTCGGTCAATAAGGTGTAAAATTTTAATGGCAGGAATAAGATCCAAATATTTAATGCTTTCTTTTTTTTTATTTCCAATTACCTTTCATCCTTTCCTATTCTCCGCTGTTTCCCAAGGCGTCTTTATTATTTTTCTCTAACTTTAAAAAAAGGATTTTCTGAAGTAAAAGACTGGAACCCACTACAGATTGGTGCCAAGTAGCAATCCCCACCCAGCTTGCAGTCTTACAAAGTCCACTGACCCCCATGTTATTTGTATTGTTCACCTTTTTGTAAACGCGCTATTACTATTCTCATGTTCGTATCTCTGACCCTGAAGGCATGAGTACCTACTATTGTTGTGCCTATCTTCATTTCTTTTGCTCTGTAGTTTGCTAATGTAAACAAAGACCCATATTCTTAAATAGTGTAGAATTCATGAGGTGAACAATTATATATTATTGTGTAGGCACAAATGAACAGTAGAGGGCCTGCAACTACAGCTTCTCAATCGGACAAAAAAGTAAAATCGGAAATGTTGTCTCATGGAAAATGTGTCAAAAAATAACTCTGTGACATCTATCCCACGCTACTCCACAAGTATTGTACATTCCTTCCATCTATTTATAAATGTCACTGCACACGTTCTTTAATCCCTATCCTGCAACAGCCACCACATCTACCACGTGCACTGCTCTATGTATTTACAATATTCTCCCCACTGATAGGCCACAACCCCATTTCTTTTCTACACACCATCCTCACTTATTCCACTTATACACACACCCATCCCACAAGCCAATTCTTTGTTTTCACAGGTGTTCTCGCACATCTGTTCCACAAGCTAATTTATACTAATATACAAATCACTTTCTCTTCTTCCACATCTGCCCACACACCTAGTTTACAGGTCATGACACTTTCATTGGATGTGCCACCACATATATTTCACATATCCCCCGAACAACTATTCTACATAGGTCAACACAAACACTTTTGTTCTATGCATCCATCACACAAACTTCACATGTGCCGGCATCTATACCAGCGGCTGATCTCTCCTATTCCACATGTTCCATCATATCTTCTTCCACATATCAACACATCTATCCCATAAACCCACTTCTCTAATTCCACGTGCTTTCCACAGTGTACGTCCTTGTCACTGAGACGCTTTAGCAGAGCTGCTCACGTTTTCATTAAGACACATGCAATGCAACTCTGAACGCGCTCTTCTGCCTCTTTACTGAGAAGTGTCATTTGCCTACATTTTTTATCTTGTGAAATGCCTATTAAATTGACTCTTCCTCAGCTGAGCAAACCTTTTTTGAGCCTCTGGCATGTTGTTTCATCGTTCAGTGTTTTCAGGCAAATCAATTTTAGGGAGACAGTGTTAACAATTGGTTGCACTTCTCAATCATAACTTTAAAAAATGTTTTAAATAATATTAAAAAACTAAGGGGCATATTCACAAGGAGCTATCGCCGAATTAACGGCACTTTATCGCAGCCAAAGCCGTGATAAATTTACCTCCCCATTCACAAGCTGGTGCTAACACGCGCTAGTAACATCATAACAGCCCCCTGCAACTATCGCTAATGAGATGCAGAGTGGGCGTTCCCGTGCCAAAAGCTGTGACAACGTCACACCTCAACATTTTCAACGATGAGCCAGATCTGCGATAAAAACACAAAACAGGTGATAAGGCGTGTTAGCACTAGGAAATCTACACCTGCTCTTACCTGGTGTAAAGTCGGACCGCAGCCTGCACCACAAAAGGGAGCACATCCCAGGGCCACATCGGGAGGGCAACAGATGCCATGGAGCCACCCATCATGCGGCCCGGACACCCAAGAGGGCCACAACACCCACCGCCACCACCCCCAGGACCACCCCTTCCTGGCACCCCCCCCGACCAAAGACATGCCACATCAGCTACACTAAACATGTACAAAACGGGGAACTACCTTTACAACGCAACTTTTACAACGCTATGCTATTACAACGCATTTTTTACAACGCAAAAACTTTTACAACGCATGCTTTTACAACGCATGCTATTATATGGTAAGTACTTTTACAACGCATATAGCTTTACAACGCATTCTTTGAAAATGCCTTTACAACGCATGCATTTACAACGCATGCATTTACAACGCATGATGTTATATGGTAAGTACTTTTACAACGCATATACTATTACATCGCATTTTTTAATGTTGGTATTTTATTTTAAATAAATATATATATCGTATAATTAATTTTTATTAAATAAAATATAATTTTTAAAAAGTGAGTAGTTTTAAAAAATATTAATTCTTGAGTATTTTGTCTAATAGGAATGTTTTTTTGGATAGTTAAATTAATACTAGAGTATTTCTCTAAATAGAAAGGGTATTTTTAAATTTAATTTGATACATATTAGAGTTAATAGTGAGTTTTTTAAAGTTAAATTAATACTTGAGAATTATTTAAAATAGAAAGAGTATTTAATATTTGTAATAAAAAAAATAAGAGTGAGTAACTAATTATTAATACTTGAAAAGTGAGTAGTTTTTCAAAATATTAATACTTGAGTATTTTGACTAATAGAAGTGTTTTTTAGGATACTTAAATTAATACTTGAGTATTTCTCTAAATAGAAAGAGTATTTTTACATTTAATTTGAAACATATTAGAGTTAATAGTGAGTTTGTAAAAAGTTAAATTAATACTTGAGAATTATTATAAATAGAAAGAGTATTTAATATTTTTTTAAAAAAAAGAGTGAGTAACTAAATATTAATACTTGAGTATTTTTAAAATTTTAAAGTGTATTTTTTACATTATTTTATTACTTGTTTTTTTTTTGAAAAAAAGTATATTATAAATTTAATAAAATAAAAAATTAAGAGTACTTAATAAGTAATAAGAATGATTAATACTAGAGTATTTTTAAGTTTATAAAATAAAGTACTTTTTGACTTTTAATAAAAATATTAAGAGAAATTTTTTAAAAAAATTTACAAATATAATTTTTTTTTTTAAATTTAAAGAGTAATAAATAATGCATTTTAAAAATAATAATATATTAAAAAATAGAGAAGGTAAAAAAGTAGTTACTTTTTAAAAAAAATTCCCACGGTTTAGCATTGAAGTCAATGAGCTTATTTGTCCTTCATTTATTTTGGCAGCTTCAGAATATAGAACCCGCGGAACAAGAAAAGAAGGGTCAGAAAGAGAAGAAAGAGGAAGTAATGAAGGGAAAAGACAAAAGAGTCGAGGTAAGGAACATATTTAGTAAATTTACATTTAAATAGTTACAATTTTGAAGTTTAAATCACTTTTTAATAAATAATAACAGCAAACAATTATTTTTTAGAATATATTTATTTATACAAAAATTTTGAAAAAATAAACCATATTTTTATTTAATTTTACAATGTAAGTAATATTTTCCAAAAAACATATTAATATTTTATTTACATTTATAAACATTTATTAACAGATTAGTTAAATAAAGTAGTCCGTTGAATATTTTGATGCACGCGATGACGTAATGACGTGAGCGTCGACGTAATGCGCCATTTTGCAGAGCATCGGAGGAGGAAGCAGCAGGAAGCTGATCTGCGGTCAGGTAGGAAATACTTTCATTTGATATTATAGATTAAACCTTTAAAAGGGATACATATATAGTGAGGAAAGAATAAGGAGAGGTTGCGGGAAAACTAATTGATGTCTGAAATGTTTTTAAACATGTCCACATTAATGTCATTAATGTATGCCTAAGTCGGGTCGCGAAAAGTTATTTTTTTATTTAAAAAAAGTTTGTAACTGTTAAAGAATTAAAAGTTACTGTTCAGAAAGTTGATTTCTTTACTTAGGAAGTAACAAAAGTAATGTCGATCTTCATTTCGAATTGGAAAAAAGTAGCGCACTTGCTAAATTTGGATATTAAAGATTGATTAAAAAATGGTGATTAAGCAGCAAAGTGCATTTTGGATTATGGTTTGACGTGTAGAATTTTGATATGTTTGACTTTTGGTGATTTCATAGGACGGAAATTATAATGGAAGTTATCGATAATTATATTAATGGCGTTCCTATTTAGAAAAATTGTTCAAATACTATGGGACAGTAAATTTGAACACATTTGTAGTTTTTGCTTGAAATGAAGATTTGTTTAAAAATAAAAAAGGACCCGACTTGTTTGTAAAAGTTTTTAGAAAAAAAAATTGTATGCCAATTGTAATTTGAAAAATAAAAAAATTTGAAGCAAAGCAGGAAAGTAAGTTAATACATTATTTTAGAAAGAAAGAATGTTAGAAAGATTTTCCAGGTAGTCTATAGCCACACACAACGAAAATTGTTGTAGAATTGCCAATAGTCTCTCAGACATTTCCCTTGTTTTGACTGTTACTCGTGGGTTTAGACTACCTGCGAGTGTTTGGGCTATTCTCATTTCCTGAAAACTTTGCTCCTTCTTCAAAGTTTCCAAAAAAGAGTAGAAGTTTGGATGTGGTTTGCCAATTGTGTGGTTGAAGGAGTTATGCCTTCCCTCAATGGCATTGTTTGTTTTTGCTTCTCCCTCTAAACAACTCGTGTAGCAGTTCCACCACTCCACATGGAATCGTGGCTTCCTCCTGCGACCCGATCTGCTTAGGTGTCCAATCCATGTGTCCTCAAAATAATTTAGAATGGGTGCCAATTTTTCTTCGTTACTCGTATAATAAACAGATTCTATAATTGCAGTGTAGTACTCGTCCACACTATCGGGAGGAACAAAACAAAGTGCAGTTAATTTTTTTAGTTCAAATTGTAGTTTGCTATCCCGAGAATATTCTGCAACTAGGGATGTTTTCTGTAATTTACGCCAAAATGCCTGCGAAAAATGAAAAAAACATCCCTGAATTTGGGTATCCGTGTACGTTTTAGTGATCACATTGATCATGCTCAATTCAAAATCAATAATTATTTTTCGAGGACTTGAAGATGTTTTACTTTTAATCACTGATAAATGTTCAGTGTATGTTGCAGAAGTCTTATCAGGTAGCAAACTATAAACTAAGGGAATAACACTATTGTTAATTTTAGCATGTATAGTGTAAATTTGAGTGAAAGGATGGGGTGTACTTTTAAACGTCCCATCCATCATCCAAATTTCACTACTTTCTAACTTAGCAAGGTTACGTGGGGTACTAAAAATGAGAATTCGTTTCTGAGGGTTTTCGTTGTCATGCAGAAGGAAAGGTTCATCAGAAAAAGAAATCGAAAGATCATGAGGAATTCTAATGTCAGAGAAAGAATGTGGTGTAGATAATTGAATGTTACTTGCCTGCTTTTGTCTCTGAATAATTCTTCTCAAATTAGGAATTATAGGCATGTTACTAGCAACATGACTGGGGACATGCTGTGCAACCTCTCTTAAAATGGATCCTGTAGAATCATTGGAGGTGCTTGCAATAGCTTTCATTTCGTTTATTGTTTCTCTAATTTCTACCTCCATTGCAGAGGCAGAGTGGTTATGTTCTGTAGTTTTCACAACTAAATTATCAACAGTAACCGCTCTGCCACTGCAATGGGTAGTGTAGTATTGCACACACCTCCAATGATTTCTAGTTAAACTTATTCTTTCCTTACTATATATGTATCCACCATGGTTTAATAAATTTTTGCCCTTCTTGGATTTAATAAATTTTGCAGCTTCCAGACTAGACATTATCTGAAAAGAGAAGAGAAGAGAAAAAAATTAGCCTGACAAAATAAATAAATTACCAAAAACATAACATTTACACCATCCAACACTTTCCCTACTGGTGCACCTTCCTGGAGTTAGAATAGTAAATTGCACCCCTACACCATCCATCACTTTCCCTACTGCTGCACCTTCCTGGAGTTGGAATAGTAAATTGCACCCCTACACCATCCAACACTTTCCCTACTGCTGCACCTTCCTGGAGTTGGAATAGTAAATTGCACCCCTACACCATCCATCACTTTCCCTACTCATGCACCTTCCTGGAGTTAGAATAGTAATTTGCACCCCTACACCATCCAACACTTTCCCTACTGATGCACCTTCCTGGAGTTGGAATAGTAAATTGCACCCCTACACCATCCATCACTTTCCCTACTGATGCACCTTCCTGGAGTTAGAATAGTAATTTGCACCCCTACACCATCCAACACTTTCCCTACTGCTGCACCTTCCTGGAGTTAGAATAGTAATTTGCACCCCTACACCATCCATCACTTTCCCTACTGCTGCACCTTCCTGGAGTTAGAATAGTAAATTGCACCCCTACACCATCCATCACTTTCCCTACTGATGCACCTTCCTGGAGTTAGAATAGTAATTTGCACCCCTACACCATCCAACACTTTCTCTACTGCTGCACCTTATAATGTTGTTTTAAAATACCTTGTTTTTTTGAAATTGGTTTTCTTGCTGAGTCTTCTTAAGTGGGAATGGCCTGTAGGCTGGAGTAGACGGATTAGACACTTATGTATTGATTGGATATGTAAAACAAAAACAATTGTCTGCAAAAGTGATAAAAGGAAAAAATGAGAAAAATGAACGTTGTAGAGAAATGCAAATTTACAATAACTTTTTGCAAAAATTAAATTCATTTTAACATATAGTACATAACACTTTCCCTACTGCTGCACCTTCCTGGAGTTAGAATAATAATTTGCACCCCAACACCATCCATCACTTTCCCTACTGCTGCACCTTCCTGGAGTTGGAATAGTAAATTGCACCCCTACACCATCCAACACTTTCCCTACTGATGCACCTTCCTGGAGTTGGAATAGTAAATTGCACCCCTACACCATCCAACACTTTCCCTACTGCTGCACCTTCCTGGAGTTGGAATAGTAAATTGCACCCCTACACCATCCATCACTTTCCCTACTGCTGCACCTTCCTGGAGTTGGAATAGTAAATTGCACTCCTACACCATCCAACACTTTCCCTACTGCTGCACCTTCCTGGAGTTAGAATAGTAATTTGCACCCCTACACCATCCATCACTTTCCCTACTGCTGCATCTTCCTGGAGTTAGAATAGTAAATTGCACCCCTACACCATCCCACACTTTCCCTACTGATGCACCTTCCTGGAGTTGGAATAGTAAATTGCACCCCTACACCATCCAACACTTTCTCTACTGCTGCACCTTATAATGTTGTTTTAAAATACCTTGTTTTTTTGAAATTGGTTTTCTTGCTGAGTCTTCTTAAGTGGGAATGGCCTGTAGGCTGGAGTAGACGGATTAGACACTTATGTATTGATTGGATATGTAAAACAAAAACAATTGTCTGCAAAAGTGATAAAAGGAAAAAATGTGAAAAATGAACGTTGTAGAGAAATGCAAATTTACAATAACTTTTTGCAAAAATTAAATTCATTTTAACATATAGTACATAACACTTTCCCTACTGCTGCACCTTCCTGGAGTTAGAATAATAATTTGCACCCCAACACCATCCATCACTTTCCCTACTGCTGCACCTTCCTGGAGTTGGAATAGTAAATTGCACCCCTACACCATCCAACACTTTCCCTACTGATGCACCTTCCTGGAGTTGGAATAGTAAATTGCACCCCTACACCATCCAACACTTTCCCTACTGATGCACCTTCCTGGAGTTGGAATAGTAAATTGCACCCCTACACCATCCATCACTTTCCCTACTGATGCACCTTCCTGGAGTTGGAATAGTAAATTGCACTCCTACACCATCCAACACTTTCCCTACTGCTGCACCTTCCTGGAGTTAGAATAGTAATTTGCACCCCTACACCATCCAACACTTTCCCTACTGATGCACCTTCCTGGAGTTGGAATAGTAAATTGCACCCCTACACCATCCATCACTTTCCCTACTGATGCACCTTCCTGGAGTTGGAATAGTAATTTGCACCCCTACACCATCCAGCACTTTCCCTACTGATGCACCTTCCTGGAGTTAGAATAGTAAATTGGACCCCTACACCATCCAACACTTTCCCTACTGCTGCACCTTCCTGGAGTTAGAATAGTAAATTGCACCCCTACACCATCCATCAGTTATCCTATTTCTGCACTTTAGTGGAGTAACAATAGCAAAAGGAATGACTATTAAATTGTGGAAATTATAACACTCATAATGTAAAATACCTTTTTCAGTTGTTTTTTGTTCTCGTGCCTTTATGGTAATGCTTGCTGCAGGTTAAAGTTCGATTTTTTGTAACCTATGTACTCTGGAAAAAAAATTTTTTTTTTAAATTAATGTTACTTAGCCAACGTTGGTTTTAAAAAAAAACTCATTTTTGAAAAGTATGATATTTGACAAATGAGTATGAGTAAAAATTGGTTAAGCAAAACATAATACACATTGAATGCATTTTAAAATAAGAGTAATAATGGATACACCTACACTATCACTCAATTACTCTACTGCTGAACATTCTGGGACTTAGAATACTAATAGTTACCTCAGTAACTTGAAACGCTTTTTCAGGTGTTGTACCTAACTGTAGTCTTATTAGTAATTGTTACCCCTGCACCATGGTATAATTTCGTTTATGATGTAGTGAGAATGAGGAAAGAAAAAAAATCACGTTTGCCATTACAACACTTTAGCTAATGCTAAAAATATATTTTTAAACAAAAATAATTTAAAATAAATTACATTTACCTTCACAATACTAAAGGTGAGTCGTTTATGTGGAGGTGATGCAAAATTAGGTACACCAATTTTAGATTCTCAATGTATTGCAAGTTTCTGTTTTTGGAAAAGAAAGTAGTTGTTTTTAGTTGGTATATTTTTTTAGTCATAACAAATTAGAAATAGTACATTTTTAAAGTTATTATTATAAATTTAAAAATATATTTTGTATGGAAAGTAGACATATTTTTCGCAAAACCATGGTTTAAAAATATTTTACTGACTTACTAGTAGTTGTCTACTAATAATGGTTTTCCGAAGGAATTCAGTGCTCTCTCTGAGGAGGTCGCAGTGGAGGTGACAGAGGGTCAGGTTTTCACGTCTGGTCTCTCTGGTAGTTGATAATCAACTGATTGCAAAATGGTGTCTTCCTGGTATTTATAAGTTTTAGTCAGTGTCACTATTAATTTTTTTAAAAAGTGCGTTCGTTGTGTTTTTTTTTATACTTTATTTTACTGTGGAAAATGATAATTTTAAAATGCTTTTTAAAATGTATTGTTTTAACTCATTTGCTCCGTTTTGGCATCCATTTTGGAACATGTCTTTTGGTATTGTTTTCATAGAAAGTGTTGTAGGACAAGTTTTACATGTGAGATGGATAAAATGGCGCCTATGTGTATGTGTCTTCTGTTTTACTCTGTTTACTTACTTTCCGATGTAATCATGATAAAAATGTGTATGTACTGTTGTTAAATCTTTCGTTCTTTTTGTAAAACTTTGAAATGTGTGAAAACGGAATTTTATGGGGGATTTTGAGTATTAATTTTAATACTCGAGTATTAATTTGGTAATGCATTTCAGTAGATTTACGCTCAGTTTTTCTCCACATTTTAATACACTTCCCCACCCTAAAACCCCTGATTTCCCTGCATCCCGTGCCAGATTTTATTGTACTTTTAATTAAAAAAAAAAAAAAAATCGCGTTGTAATGGTATGCGTTGTATTAGTTTTCGTTGTAAGAGCACTTTTCAGTATTTTAATAGGTTTTGCGTTGTAAAAGTGTTCGTTGTAAAGTAATGCGTTGTAGTAGTACTTGCGTTGTAAAAAATGCGTTGTAAAGGTATGCGTTGTAATAGCATGCGTTGTAACGTCATACATCCATTCACTTTCGAAGCAACAAATGAAACTTCTTTAAAATTAACACTGAAATGAAATGAAGAGACATGGCCGCTCTCCTTGGGACAATCCATAGTTCCCAGACTGCAAGACAAACAACATTATGAGAAGGTGTGTCCTGCGCACATAAAAGAACAGAGAGAGAGAAGAAGAGAGGGAGAGAGAGAAAGAGAAGAAGAGAAGGAGAGAGAGAAGAAGAGAGGGAAAGAGAGAGAGAGGGCCGCCCCTGCGCACCCCGACCACACTGCTCACCTGCTGCCACCGGTGTGTCTCCAACCATGTGCCGGTATGTATTGCAGTGCACCAGGTCACACATCTGAGTCAGAGCCCTCAGCTGAAACAGAGTCCAGATACATGACTGGCACAGTACACACACCTGCACAAGACAACATCACCTGCCCGCCCATGCACACCCAGGCCTCACTGCTCATCTTACACCACCGGCCTATAGACATGAGGTCTCACCACGTGCCGCTGCATGCCACAAGCCTGGGGCCCATGGACATGGCACCCTCCACACCATGCAGCCATGCTCCGCAGGCCAACAGGTCTCACGTTTGGTGCTGGGTCTTGATTACTCCATGGCAGAGGACATACCAGTGCACCCGGCATCATCGCAGGCTGCACATCTGCTCAGCAGCTTAAGGTGCCACTGACTCAATGCACCCAAAGTCACTGTCCCGTGGTGGGGTGCCTGTGCCGTCCGCAAGGTCTCGGATGCCACCAACCCTGTGCGAAACAACTAATGTGCCCTTTATGAATGAGAAGCTTGGAGCGGCCGTCATCCAGTCACCACCAGAAGAGGGGAATGTGACGTTGTCGGTCCCTTATGTTGGCGGAGTCACATGGCCTGTGACGCCTGTGACGGATGGGTGTGGTGTGTGTGAAAACCTGCCCTCAGGGAGTGGCTGTGACATGCTGACAACTAGACATCAGGTGCCAGAGTGGATACGCCTGCTGCACTGGGAGGCAATGGCACACCAGGGGGTGGAGATGTGGATGGTGTGGGGGCAGCAGCATTTATCAGCACCACGCCTTGTGGTGGCAATGCCATGATGGAGATCTGCAGGGCATGATAGCTCACAGCTACATTTCGATGGTGTCACGCGGTGGCACACGATGTTGCAATGTGGCATGTACCAGGAGGGTTATGCCTGCAGGTATGGGGACAAATAGGTGCGCTAGGACGCTTGGGGTCTTGGCACATGCATGCCAGGTGTGATTTGTATCAGTCTTGCAGATGCATGAGTTGGCTACCTGGCCTCATCCGCAGTGCGATCCTAGCCAGCCATGGGCTAGACACCTGTGTCCGCCCTGTCCGGACCATTGGCCTACACCCAGGTGGGTGCATACCTTCGCGGGCCAGCGTCGCGGTGTCGTTGGCGTGGCGCTGGACATGCGCGGACAGGCATTAGAATGGTGTCCCGTAGGAGTGTACGTAAAGCAACCGTGCAGCCCACACAAGTGTGGGTGCCCATGGCATGGAGGCGCAGTTGTGTGGCGACGTGACACACAGTGAGTCCGCCCATGTGCATCGTGCTGGGCATGTCATCCATGATTCCCAGGGTCGCAGACGTACCACCACATCCATGACCCGCCGCTGTACGTCTCCTGTATGCAGGCAGCTGGTGAAGTTACTGTAGGGATGAATGGTCCTTTGTCTGTACTATTAGGCGGCAGCACATCTGCAGCTCCAAGGAGGAACTTGCATGTGCACAGCACCCCCTGACAGGTACAATAGCATTTGCTTGCGACTCCCACACTACGCACTGCCTGGCGTGAGACCAACGTGTACACATCCCACATTCAGTAGTCCATGGTTGTAGTTTGCCTGCGTGACATGGCCTTCACACGTACTCCCACCCCACCCAAGGCCTGCACTCGTTGCACACAGACACTGCTCATTGCAGCGAGCTGTGCCATTTCATCCACAGGACTGTCTCACGGCAGGCCAGTGATGCTTCAAGCAGAGCCACTGATGCGATGGCATACCTTCTCGGACACATGGTCTACTCCAGTCACGTGGAGCTGTACCATGCATGTCTGCTGCATGTACTGGGGGCACTGCCGTTGGTAGTGCTGTGGATCAGTTACCGGCTGAGCTTCCGCCTTGCGCACGTCACCTGCGTGCAGCCTTTGTTGCATTGTCGCTCGTGCATATACGAGTGGTCCATGGATGTATGCCTCTCCAATGTAGAGGTAGGTGACCTGGATTTTGACGTATGTGTGCGCCCCCGGTTGGCCCACAACCAGGAGTGTCACCAAGATGCCCGCTTATGGCATGCATGGATGTTTGGCATGCAGGCTGGAAACTGGACCTGGGATATTGCACAAGTCGTCGTATGCAGTGAGCACATTGAGCCACTACCCGATTGGGCTTTGCTGCACATTGTGTCCAGTGGTTGGAGTCAGCACATCTGTCTGCGTCAGCTGATGGATTACGTCGACGACATGTCAGATGTGGTGGACGACGATCGCTCATTGGAGATGTTGGCCTACGCAGCTGCACTAGCGTTCATGGACGAGTGACAAGGTACCTGCAGCCACGACTGGATGTGACCCATTGCACGTGTCCCGACGCCTGGTTACATGTTGGGAATCTGGTCACATGTCCCAAAACAACAGCGAAAAAGGCTGCATTGGCCTGGACTCATGATCCAGAGGCGAACAACCAATGCTGGTTGGCACGGACTTGTGTTGGTGATGGACTCCCATGAGGTGGACATGGGCCCATGAGGTGGACATGGGTGCTTTTCTACGTTTCTCATTCAGACATGCTGCTGCATTGATCTGCATATCGTGGCACTTCTCTTGGCCGTACTGACTCGCATTTGTTGATAAAGTTTCCTCACTTTCACTTGTCTCCAACTGTGTGGTGTCTTGATTTGTTTACCAATGTGTGTGTCGCTGGCTCTCTGGCTCCCTGCCATCCGTGCATTGCTACCTCGTCAGGACTGTGTGTTTGTACTTGTGCATTATCATATCCCTGTTTCGTAGTTTGCCAGATGTGTAAGGCCGTTTACCGGCCACAGGCGGGTGCACTTGTGTCCTGTGTTTGGTTGTGCACAGGTTGGTGTTTGTACCACATTGTTTTGAATATTGGTGTGCTCTGCTTCCTATGTGTGTGTGCTGCATTGTGTGTGAGATGTCCCTTCAGCTCTGATTTGGCTCATCCTTCTCCCTTTCAGGCGGTGTTGTGTTTACTTCTGTGCTTGTTCAGTGGTGTGACATTGCTGGGTTGTGTGAATTGTGCTCCTGGTTGGTGTTGTTACTCTTGGGCTTGGTTTGTCTGCATTTGTGCTGTGATTAGTTGTGCATGTGTGCCATTGTGCCCATCTCCCCTGTCCCCCCTGTCCCTGCTGGTTCCTCTCCCTGTTGTTTGGTGCAGTTTCCGGTCCCCGAGTCCTGCCACAGTCTCCAGACTGTTGTGGCGGAAACCATTTCCTCAATGTCATCCAGCTCCTGGTGTGGCGCTGGACTCCCACCTCCGGTGTGCATTGCTGCCTTCTTGTTGTTGGCGTGTTTCTGCTTGTTTGTGCCTTTAGCATCATTGCTGGTGTTCTGGTTTTCTGCCATTGTCCTCCTCCGCTCTCAGGCTGCATTCATCTTGTCCAAGTTGGCCTGCCATGTACAATATTTTGTTGCCAATGGGTTTGGTGGGGTTGTCTGCTGACTCGGCTTGCCTCCATTGTGGTTGGCTGTTGTGTTCTGTTTGGTCTGACTTACTTTTTCTGGCTTTTGTCGTGCTTATTCCCGCCTGCCGTGTATTTCGCGGTCCTGGCGGGGCTTTTCCCTGCTTTCCTCATCACGGATGGGTTCATCACAGGTTTTTTGGTGTTGTGGTTTGTGTTTTTATCTGTGTCTGGGTGGTTATATCGCGGACATTGTCCGCAGTGTCGGCAGACTATCTCATGGTACCGCCTTGTTGTGAATTCCACGTTGACACAGGATTATTTTCCCGCGATGGCCTGCGATATTGAAAGTTGCGTTACGCTACTCTTGCGGTAGTTATCACACGTTCTTGTGAATATACCTCTAAGTTTGATCTCATAAAAAAACATTCACTCACTCCTGTTTCTGTAAATTGTAATGCATGGATTGGTTCGAATGACTGCTTTTGCTCACAACGCTTTATGCGGCAGGGTTGAGTAAATTATTTGGCAAAAAAAGGAAAATTTGCAACATTAAAAGTACAATCATTGTGGTCAGCTCAGGTGATTTCTTACAAATTAGCAACCACTCTCATTGCACACACTTATGACCATAATTGTTTAATGGCAAGTACTTCTCAATGCAGTGCTATAATGTGCCTATTAGTGTCAAAGCCTCAGTGTTGAAGAACAGTAGATATGCACCCAGGATAATATACAGCATTGCTAAATACCTATAAGTTCTCAAAGGCAAAACCATTTGCATTGCAAATGCTTGTTTGAAGTGCTATAACTGTAACTTTCAGCATAAGCCTATTTCTTCAAGTCTTTGAACCAAAATGTAATAGGGGTTGAGGCCTCATAGTCTTATACATGCCATAAGAATCCTTCTTTTAACCAGTGTAAAGGCTAAGTTGATAAATGTAGCTTTGATTTTTTCATATTTTTGAGATTGTGTATTCTAAGTAAAACAATTTTTCCTGTCATTATTTGTCATTTCTCTCCCTAGACTCATCTCCCATTTTGCTTTTGTTCCAGTGTCATCAGTGTAGTATTGGGTCAATGTATATTAATGGTATAGCTCATTTGCCTCGGCCATATGGAATCATCAGGTGAAGCAATTCGGATTTTGGTGGTTTGGTTGAGTATTTACCCCATGTTAGGGATAGCTACTGCTCTGATAAATGCCATGTATGTCATAAACTGTCCAGTGGAAACATTGTAAGTGGCTCTTATATTGTCAGATGTGCTGTCATGGCCGTATAACCTTCTGAAATCTGACATTTATCCATCTCATAATCAAGTTGTTGCTTAGAATCTGTGGAGGTACAATAATGGTATGTCTGGTGCATATACTCCTGCAGTATTCAGTTTATCATGTATCTTTGCCAGCACTGCTTGTCTGTAGTTAAAATCTTTGGATGGGCTGGTGTCAATTTCTTGCTGCCCAGTACTTCTTCCTACAGTGAACCTGTACTTAGTGTGACTTTGTTGTCATTTTCTTCCTCTTTTGGCATTAAAACGATACATTAGGTCAATGTAATTTGGATGTTAGATAATAGATTTCGTAGTTAGGTGCGCTCACCCCACACTTATCTAGAGGTATTTGTAGTTACCATACGCCAACTATTTTTTAACCTACGCCCTAAAAATATGAAGATTGAAATCATGCAGTTCTTTAAAGAACCTCTTATGTTGAATCATTAGTGCTACAAAGTGATACAGGAGTATAAACAGCAACATCATTTTAGCAATTGCAACTATGCCCATTTTCGAGAGTTGCAGCTTATATTAAAAGGAGATGGACCGTCCAATAGTGGTCAATTCTTTACCCAGGATCCCAGCAGTTAACTGATTGTCATTGTGGTATATTTGCACTCATAAATATTTAAACGTGTCTACTTCCCAATTAACTGAGGTCCTGGGTAATTCAGTGAGTTCTCTGTCCTCTAACACCCTGAACATAAAGAAACATGACTTAGTCAAGGGTACTTTTAATCTTGATGCCCTCCCAAATGCCTCCAATATTCTCTTTACTTCTAGTATACATGTCTCTGAAACCCATTGTTATCGAAGTGATTGTCTCCCTATAATATTGTTATATGATGCTATCTGATATCTATTCGTCAGGTAAATACCCCATTCCATTATCCAGCTTCTGAATTATGTGCTAATGTCGACATAGCTAAGATGTCCAGCACATGCAACTTGGGCTTACCTGTGTGGTGTCTTTGCTTAAGGACCAGCTGTCAGATAAGACATGTTCAGTAGGTTCTGTGGCTGATTGTTCTTCATATGGGATATTATTCTTTTTCAGAAATTCCACTCCTATTCAAATTCAAAGGTTTCTGGATTTCGTTTCAGAACACGACCCAGTAATAGTCTTTTTAACACCTCTGGCACTAACAACTTTGTCAATGTGCCATCTTGAGACAGGACGCCAGATGGAGTGCAGCCGTCCTGCAGCCCACTGAGCATTACTTGCATGAGATGCGTTTTAGGCATTGCTCGATCCTGTGAGATATCACTGGGATGGTTAGTAGAACCCAAACCCCTTTTATCATGGAAAGCCACACTCAGGAACACTAGGAAACCAGGAATATATTTTGCATATTTATTTTAAATCAAACCCTATTGTACTGCATACTCATACAATGTGAATACTAACTATTATAAAAACAAGCAAAATAGTGGTAATAACACTAATCTGAAGGGTGAATAATAAAATAAAGGGGGCGTGGTTTAGCGCGCGGCCAAGATGGCGGCTTTATCGTGAGCTCTGCCGATCCTCCGGTGCAGATGCTCTAATTCATGCGATGGTACGGTGATTTTTCATCACCCTCTGGAAGTATTGTGAGGCGGAACAGCACAGGAGCATCTGGGCAGCTCGCTGTGGTTTAGAACAGCTTCTTTGATCACAAAGGAGCCTGGCGATATTCTCCTCACGGCAGCGAGGCAAAATGGCGGCCGGTGCACACTTATAATCGCTATGAGGTCTGTGGTGGTCCTGACTCTTCGTTCTTCACATCTCACCAGTTGCTGACAAGATTTTGGAGTTTGATGTGGTTTTGAGGACGGGCATTGTATGTGAACATGGTGAGTCGGAATACTTTATTACATGGCAGCTCCACAGGTATGTCTCCCGGTTGGATGCTCTCAATTGCCAGACAACTAAAATAATGACCGATACAACGGCTCCGTAAGGACATGTAGTGTCCGTCTTTTCCTTACTGTTGTAGTCTTTGAATCTGGACTGCGACGCTCCCTAGCCCGGAAGCCTCTAATGAGCAACTATTCTACAGTGTGTATGTCCTGAGATACCTTGGATTTGAGTTTACAAATTTTTTGACTTCCTGGCGCTTTGTTCTGCATATGGGGTTTCTTTGCGCATTTTCCTTGATGAATGAGGTAGTTCTACGATGACCTTTTATACCTCTGTGTTTCTTGCACTGTTTTTTCTTGAGGAGACATTATCCTGAGGAGATACGCTCTGTCACAAAATGGCGGCCACTGACAGAATTCTTATCGGAGTTCTTAGTGCTCTGTTTGCGGCCTGATACTCAGTTGGTTCTCCTTTAGTGGGGGTGATGTATCCCATGTCCATCAGTCCGTATGTACTTTGAAGCCTCTGAAGAATATATTGATCTCTTGATGGTTGTGCAGATTATATCCAACACCACTGCTTGAAACAAGTGCTTCGCCTTGTGATGACCTCAGCCTGTCTTTCGTGTTTGCCTGTCTTCCTTGGACTCAGGTTTCCTGTATTTTCATCATTGCCCTATTGCTTTCGTTCAACTGACTCTTAGACTCCTCATGGGAAAACTCCGGAATTTAAAGCTGGCTACTTCTTCTCAATTACCTGTGGACTCAGATTCGGATTCTCCTCCTCAGGTCATGGAAGACGCCATGGCACCAAAATCAGATTTACTACGAGGATCCAAAAGCGCGCAACAAAGGAAAACTGGTGTCTTCTCTAGCTTTCTCTAAGCGCCTGGAGAAGGATCCACCATCCCCAGAGAGTAACTCCTCATCCTCTTCCATGGATCTCAATTTGGAAGAACTTCGTGCGTTCAAACCCTTTATGGAAGCTACCACAAAGAACATGCAGGCTATGCAGAAAAAATGGTCGTCTCTGGAGTCCCGTGTTCAAACTTTGGAAACATCCACAGACTCTTTGCAATCCTCTTGTTCCCATATTCCGTCAATGGAGGCGGATATACTCCTACTTAAATGTCAGACGGAGGATTTGGAAAACAGGAATCGTAGGAACAATCTACGCCTATATGGTCTTCCAGAACTTACTGAGGGGTCAAACCCTACCCTCTTCTTCCAATCCTTTCTTGCCAAGATCTTAGATGCTCCGGCCTTAACTTCTGTTAATATCCAAAGGGCTCATCGCCTTGGACCGAAGGTCGCTAGTAAACCTAGAGGTGTCATTATGTTATTCCTGCAATTCACTGACCTCCTACAGGTCCTTTCAGCTGCCAAGCTCAAGAAGCAAATTATGTGGGAAGGTCATCGCCTCTATCTTTCACAAGATGTCTCTAAGGCCACTGCAGATCGAAGGAAGAAGTTTTTGGACATGCGACCTCAACTACGGGTCCTGAATGCTAGATATGGACTACTACATCCTTGTCTCTTCAAGGTCACATATAAAGATAGAACAACCACATATGAAGACCCTGCAGCCTTGCAGGCGTTTCTCCAACGGCAAGGTCCAGATGTTATGAATGTGTCCAGACCTGGTTGACAAGACCTGCTAATTCTTCTTGGAACTCGTTGTGTTATGATTCTGTTGTCTCTCCATTATCGCTGATGTTGTGATTCCCCTACTGTCTCTCCTTCCGATAGCCGTTTCACTCTCATGTGTCCCCTATGTAGTTCAAATGTTTTTCCCATTCCCCTGTGACACATCTTTCCCTTCAATTGTATATCTCTCTTGTTTCTACAGCCATCTCCTTCCTCCCTCCTACCCTGATGTGCCATGCTTCTTTCTATATGCTGCGTTTTTGGATCCAGGGTAGTTGAGGTTTGATATCTGCTCTGGATGTTGTCGTCGTCGTTGTCTCGCGGCGCCACCACCCCACCCTCGTTCTTGAGTTTTTCGTTCCGTAAGTATGTTTTTCAGTCGTTCGTTTCGAACGTGTACTGTCTTCTTGTTGGTTTTTGTTTCTGTCCTTTTTTCTACACTTGATCTCTTACCTTTTGCTCTTTCCTCTCTCTTTTCACTTTCTTTCACCTCCCATCTCCCCTTCTTGCTCCTTCCTTTCCTTGGATTCAGTATTACATTCATAGTGGTTCCTTTCTTCTTTTCCTTTTCTTTTCTTCTTCTTTGCTTTTTCTCCTTCTGCCCTCTCTCCTTCATCAATTCGTTACAATTCTCTCAGTTTTCTCAAGTTATTTTTTCTGCAGTAATAAGCATGTTGCTGTTAGCTATCTTTCTTTGCTGTTCCATTCCGTGTTACATCGTGGAACGTTAAGGGTTTAAACAACCCCATTAAAAGGCAAAGGGTTTTATCACATTTAGCGAGACTTAAGTCTGATGTTGCCCTCCTTTAGGAGGAGACTCATCACTCTGAAACGGAGGCTCTGAAACTCCAGCGTTGTTGGGTGGGTCATGTTTTATGCTCCCCCACAGTTTCCAAGAAAAATGGTGTTTTGATTTTATTACATAAAAAGTTAAATGTTTCCTCAATTTCTCATGAATGTGATGTTGATGGTCGATGGGTTATTGTTACACTGCTTATAGATAATATTCCTATCACTCTTTTTAATGTGTATGCCCCAATTGGGATTGACAGATTATTTTGTCCCTCTATCTCAACCAAGTTGTCCTCCCTTTCTGGAGATTACATACTTCTCGGGGGAGATTGTAACCAAGTTGTTGATCCCTTCCTCGATCGTCATTCCAATGTTAAATTTGCCCCCTCTAGGATGCACTCTCAATTTGTTAACACCTTTCAAAACAATGCCTTGGTGGATATCTGGAGATTGTGTAATCCTGATCTTAGAGAATACAGTTTTTACTCCCCTCCACATCAATCACAATCCCGAATTGATCATATCTTCCTTAGTAAATCCCTATCCCAGCATGCTATACGCTCTGACATTGGTTCCATCCTACTCTCGGACCATGCTCCGGTTCATGTGGACCTTGACCTACTTCCTTTTTCCCCTCACTCTGGCAGATGGCGTTTCAACAATGCTTTGCTTTTGGAACCTTCTTTTTGTTCTGAATTTACTGCCTTTGCCACTGAATTTTTCCTTCTCAATCATACCCCTGATTCCTCTTTTGTTATTGTTTGGGATTCTGTTAAAGCAGCCTCTAGGGGTTTTATTATTAATTTTGTAGCCCGACGAAAGAAACTTCAAGAGGCCAAATCCAACCGCATCTTAGCTAATATCAAGACTTTAGAGGTTGATTATCATGCTTCTAAATCTGAGATTTCTCTTAAAAAGCTTATTGATGCGAAAATTTCCTTCAATAAGTTTACAACTGATGCCGCCTCTAACCTTTTGTTAAAATGTAATTCCAGGTACTATGGGGGTAAGAACAAAATGGGAAAACTTTTGGCCAATTATTTAAAGATAAGAAAGGAGCGTACAAAGTTTGAATCCATTAGGACTTCTACTGGGAACTCTTGCATTAAAGATAAAGACATTCTTTCTGAGTTTTATGACAATCTTTATACCCCCGAGCTCATCCCGGAGACTACGGATCTGCTTTCATATTTTCATTCCCTTCCCTCCCCCCCGGCTTCTCACGTTGATTTTGCTGCCCTAGAACAGGACATTTCGCTTTCTGAAATTTCCCATGCTGTTTCTAAATTGCGGCATGGTAAGTCTCTAGGCCCTGATGGTTTCACTACTGAATTTTACAGCCACTTTGCCTCTCTACTTCTACCTAAACTATTACTATTATTCCAATCCTTCCTTGCAGCGGGTTCTTCCAGCGGTTCCTTCCAACAGGCTTTAATCTGTTTAATTCCCAAAGAAGATAAGGACCACTCGTTATGCAAAAATTACAGACCAATTTCCCTGGTCAATACGGATTATAAAATTCTGGCTAAAATTTTGGCACTGCGCATGGACCCCCTTTTACCCGAACTCATTGGCCCTGAACAATCCGGATTTGTCAAGGGCCGTCTCTCATCTGACAATTCCCGTGTTTTTCGTAATATACTTAGTAAGGCTTCCTCTTTGTCACTTCCCATCGCGGCTATTTCTTTAGATGCGGAGAAAGCCTTTGATAGGATTGGATGGGATTTTATGTTTCAGGCCTTGCGCTGGATCGGCTTTTCTCCCAAATTCATCTCTATTATTTCTTTACTCTATTCTAATCCCTAGGCTTCCATTTTTGTCAACGGGATGACCTCGGATTATTTCTCGTTACACAGGGGAGTGCGACAAGGCTGTCCTCTATCCCCCCTACTTTTTGTTTTAGCCTTGGAACCCTTTCTTACTAAAATTCGTCTGGACAACAGTATTTCTGGTTTTAAATTTGGTTCGCATCAGGTTAAACTCTCGGTCTATGCTGATGATATTCTTTTTTACTGCTCTGATCCTGTTTCCTCTATTCCCTTTTTTCTCCACCAGGTGTCTTCCTTCTCCGCGCTCTCTGGTTATCGCCTAAATGCTGATAAGTGCGAGATTCTACCTTTAAACCCTATTTGTCAAAAGCATCTTTTTTCTCAAACGGGTTTCTCCTGGCAACCATCTAAGATCAAATATCTGGGTGTTTGGTTCGCTCCTCTCTTGTCTGACACGCTCAAATTTAATTTTGATTATGTCTTCAAGAAAATGGACACGGCTATTCAACGTTGGAACCCGCTCTTTCTGTCTAGGTGGGGTCGGCTCAATTCTATAAAAATGATGTTATCCCCTCTTCTTCTTTATACCATTTCCATGCTTCCAGTACACATTCCAGTTTCCTTCTTCAAACGTATTGATACCTTGTTGCTGAAATTCTTATGGAAAGGCAAGCGGCCTCGGATAGCTTTGGCTTCATTGCACAAGGATAAGGCCCAGTCTGGTGTGCGCTTTCCGGATTTTAGAGAATATCATCGAGCTTTCTCTTTGAAACAATCGACCCGTTGGTTCTCTTCTGATTTTCCGCACTACCCGCCCGTCTGGTTAAGTATGGAATCTTCCTTTCTATCCCCCTTTACCTTTCGCGGGTTCTTATCCTTCACGTCTTCTTTAGTTCGCTTTCGTACGCCTGTTATTTCTCATTCCCGTGCTCTCCTTCTCCCTTACATAATATCATCTTACCCTTCCTTCCTTTCCATTCATGAACAACCGATATGGCACAACTCTCTTTTCAAAATTCGTAATCGTACTATCTTTTGGAAGACATGGCATTCTCGAGGATTGTGTTGGATCTCTCAATTAATTTCCCAAGATACCCCCCTCTCATTCCAGGAACTTCAATCCTCTTTCTCACTGCCCTCTTCTGCTCGATCACAATACAATGCCCTTCTCCCAGTCCTGATCTTATATCTTCGCTCTTTGGCGCCATCTATCTATATTCCTTTGAACCGCAAAGCTACTTCTTTATTATTGGAGTCGTCTCCCTCAGCCTCTGCTATTTATAACTCTTTCCGGTACTCCACTGACAGACTAAAATCTAGAATCGAGAAGGCATGGGAATTGGATCTTTCTCAGGATTGGCCAATACCTTTTTGGGACAAAATATGGGCTAATCTTCATAAAGCCTCTAGAGCTGCTAATACTACCCAAACCTTATATTTCATTTATAACAGAACTTTATGTACTCCACATACTTTATCCCGTTTTTCACCGGGCACATCCCCTATTTGTTGGTCCTGTTCCTGTCCCGTTGCAGATCTCAAACACATGCTGTTTGAATGCCCTTCTATCTCCAAGTTCTGGCACCTAGTTTGGACGCAAATACAAAAGATATTCCAACTTCACATTCCCTTTTCCCCTTCGCAAGTTTTTCTAGGTTCCCTATCACCGGCACTCCCGCAATCTCCTTCCCATTATCTATTACTTGACCTTCTAGTTGCTGTGGCTTTCCATACCATTACTTCTAATTGGAAACAGGCTGCAAATGTCTCTTACCAATCTTGGTGGAATGCAGTTTGCTTCCATCATCGCTTAGATACTAATTACGTATCTCCTGTTTCCCTAGCAATTAAACGCGACCTGATTTGGCTCCCTTTGGTATCCTATCTCTCCTCCTTTACTCCAGCGCATGCCCCTCCAGACCCTAACACAGTTGAGGTGCGTAAGCCACCATGATTTCTTTTTTGCATGATATTACGTTCTACTATACTATATGGTATTTTTCATTCCTAAACGTAGGCTCTGTTCATGTACGCTCCATGTTTGTTATATTTGCTTTCAATGAGAGTTTCTATTGAATTGCTTATTTTTTGTATATGTTTATGTTTATGTTCATCATGATGACTATACCCCATTCCCCTCCCTTCTTTATTTCTTCAAGAAACTCAAACTTAAAAAAAGAAAAAAAGAAAAAAAAAGAATAATAAAATAAATGTGTAACATTATTCATTGTATTATAAAGTTCATTTTAATCAATATTTTTAACCCCACCATCCTCTCGGATGACTAAGCTACACTTATCATCAAAAGCAGCCTAGGTCTAGATTCAGAGATTGTTCACACCTACATACCTCTTCTAAACAATAGAACGAATGCTCAGCAAATCAACAGTGTATTGTCTTCTCATCTGCGTTGGTAGGCAGGCAGATAAGCCCCCACTGAGTGAAGGCTAGATGCACCCATCTTCAACAAAGGAAGGTAAATATAGATCTGTATGGCCTGGATGGCTTGAGCCTCTGGTATGAAGCCCAACTTTAATAAAGCACTGTGCCAAGTTTGCATTGCTTGCGTTGACATATGCCGTAGTTCTCTTCTCTCCCAGTGCTGGTTGATTTTTGGTAGGCATGTGCCAATGCAGGCAGCCTTGCACCATAGTGTAGAAGTGTCTGCATTCTCTAAAGCATAGGTTTGTACTGGGGGGGGGCTTCTAGTACAATAACTATAATTTAACCTTTTTTTACACTTTGTATGTGTGCTGTACAATGCGGCACACAGGCAGAGTAGGAAAAACGAGGAGCAATGGTAAAATGTCTCCCCCTTGTGCCTGCCTCAAGGAGGTGTCGGATATAGGAGAAAATAAATCCCTCTCTACAAGTCTTTATAAACAGGGGTTTGTGTCAAAAACCATGAGTGTTTGCATGGGAATGCCCATGCACCACTCATGCAATGCCCCCTTGATGCAAAGTAACACACAGCAGTGCATTGTTCAACTTTGAGTTACTTTGCAATACTATCCAACATAAATTAGTAAATTTCATCCTATCACTTTGAACTGTTGCAAAGAATTAGTAACTGGGCCAAAGGAATTCCATAGGGGCAAAATGTGTAAAGAACATCATTAGGTTTTACTAGTTGCATCCCTTTTGCGGCTCTTAATGGGGGCCTTGTGCATACTGAAGCTCTTCATAAGGTAAACATACATAGAACAATACTTTGCCGTTGTGAATAGAAAAGCTCTGCAGAACGTAAATTTACAGATAAAAATGTTTCTTACATTTTACAACTTGGCTCAGCTTGACTAGCGTGAAAACTGTAATTATGCATTCAACATGGTCTCATTACGCGGACAAAAACTTTACACGGTGAAAGCTAAACTGGTAAACATCACCAGACCCGAACAAGGTAAAAATCGAGCCTTTTGTTAAAAAAAATTCTACACTCAAAAATTTACTTTGCACACCCTTAGTTGTTTTGAGTACATTTATTATATACAAACACAAAAAGTTTTTGTTTTTTTTGGACGCACAAACCCGTCGAATTAGAGTGAATGACTGGAATGTAGCTGTGTAATATTTCATTCCTGGTATTTTACGCATGAAAATACTGAGTTGATTTGAAAGTTGTCTCCACATTTTGAACATTAACAGAGCATGAACCTTCTGTCAGGTCATCTTCAAATACTCATGAATCATAGGGTCGTCAGCAACACAAAGAAGTCAGTACAGATATATTTGACCATAAATCCCACTCTGGGAGCACTGAAAATCGCAGTTCAAGCGTCTGCTTGATTTCAAGGTTTTCTACTCATTTTTGTGTATCAGATCCTGGGCAGATTCTAACAATTTTGCACAGGGAGAGAAGGTTGTTAATATTGCTGAATATGGACATGTTATATGTTTACTTAGCAAGTGCAGTTGTGATTAATTCTTCTTTTGTATGGAAATAAAGAATGCTAACTTAGAATAGCTATAAGCAAGAAACTAAACTAATTTTGCATCATGCAGCAAGGTGGCCTGAGTAAAAGTGTATATTTTTATTGATATGACTTTCTTAAAACACATAGAGACTGATTATAACAAAAGCATGTACCCGCATACACCGACTGAAGTCTGTCTTTTAATAAAATAGACAATCAAATTCATTGCACATATGTTATAATTAATAATATATATTTTGTGCACTTCTTGGGCATGGTCTCCTTTACATGTCAGGATCAACTTTGCACCTTTTACTAAAATACAATATTTTACACATGCCACTACCATAGTGCAGTTAATCTGCAAGTACCAGAGTTTTCTGCAGTAATAACTTTAAGAGTAGGATGTAAACATAAGTGTTTCCTGGGGGAAGGCATTGGGATGGTCAATGTGGAAATAGTCAGAACCTACAAGTTGCAACTTTGTCAGTGTTCATAAACCATAACAATGGTGTTCCAACTCTAATTTGCACCACTAAACTGTGAGATAAAACGTAAGTGTGTGAGCTGGGCGTGAACAACACCAAATAATCATATATTTCACAGGCATGTATGAGAATGAATTTCTCCTCTAGAGCAAATTGGTGTGTCAATTCACATTTGCATTACACTGTGGTTTGTTTTTTGTGAAGGCAATGTTGCTGGAGGAAGCACAGGGCAGCAGGAGTATTCATAGAAATCTGAAACAAATGAATGAAGTGATGTTTTTAGGTATTGTAATGTTTTCAATTCCCTTTTTGGTGTTAGATTTAGTTTGATAGGTTTGCAATCTTAATTTATTGTGGTAAATATCATAAATAAAAATAAACATTGCTTTTGTAAATATTTATCTTATAGTTAACCCATCATGTGTTTTATTCGTCTTTTGATGATTCGTCATCTCGTTGTGAGTTCCCTTCTAGTTGTGTTTCTTTCACTGTACCTCCCGCTGTGGATCCCTATTAAGGTTCTCTTGAGATATGGATGGAAGTCTGGTAACAGGGGCGGTTGTTACCACTCTCTCGCTTATCCTACTAGTTTGCGTTCATACTTGGTTCCTCTACTTCATTGTTTTGCCTGTTGTCGGTTCCCTCAGTCGTTCGTGTTATACTTGTCTCTGACTATGCTCTGTATTCCTTGTGGACTTCCCATGTCTAAATGTACCTTGGTTTTCCCACTGTATATGACAGCACAACACTGCTTCTCAGGTGTAGTGGTATTTGTTTCTTCTTCGGTTCTTGAGCAATATTACTGGTTTGCCCGGGGCTAGTTACAATGAGACTCCAAGTTGCCCGGAGAGTATTAAGTTATGCTCCATGTATCTTGTTTGTGACGCTGCGCCATTCTGTGACACAGAGAGTCCAGCTAAGATCTTCCACTCTCTCACTGTCTCTCTCTCACTGACTGACTCTCTCTCACTAACTGACTCTCTGACTCTCTCTCTCTCTCACTGACTGACTCTCTGACTCTGTCTCACTGATTGACTAACTGACTGACTGACTGACTCTCTCACTGACTGACTGACTCTCTTACTGACTGACTCTCGCACTCTGTCTCACTGACTGACTAACTGACTGACTGACTCTCTCACTGACTGACTGACTGACTCTCTCACTCTCTCTCTCTCAGTGACTGACTGACTCACTCTCTCAATCTCTCTCTCACTGACTGACTCTTTCACTCTCTCACTGACTGATTGACTGACTAACTCTCTGACTGATTCTCTCACTCTTTCTCTCTCTCACTGACTGACTCTCTCACTGACTGTCTGACTCTCTCACTGACTGACTCACTGACTGACTGACTGACTCTCGCACTGACTGACAGACTGGCTCCCTCACTCTCTCACTGACTGACTCACTGACTGACTGACTCTCTAATAAGGGTGGGCGGAATTTGCGAAAGTCCCTTTCGCAAAATATCGCAAAACGGCAAAAAATCTCGACGATCACGCAAAATTTCGCGTTATCGCGGAGATTTTTGTGTACTGATTAATGCATTACTGAATTTGACCTTCAACTCGGGCACCTGCTTTATTTATATCTGTAAGACTTACAGATATAAATAAAGCAGGTGCCCGAGTTGAAGGTCAAATACTATAAGTGCTTCCTGTTGGGGTTTAATTTTTGTGACAGGAGCATCGTGCCAGAATGAATCCTGCCCTGCATATTTATCCAAGAAGATGCCACCGTTTTGTGCAATACCTCTACTCAACTGGAGTAATTTCTACTGGCTAATCAGTAAGTGCTACGCTACCTCGTTGGTTAAATGTATAGTGCTTTTCCTACACTACAGCTGTGTAAAGGGCCAGAAGAGTTGTCTACAGCCACCATGTGGGTCTGTAACATTGCCACAGCGCCAACGGGCGCCGGGATCCCTCAAATGAGATGTCCATCATAGTGGGGGATAGGGCTGGAAGACGTTGCACACCGCTGGTGTGTGGGCCAGTGCCAAACGGGCGGGGCTTCCATGCAGTTCACATGCCTCTTGTTTATAAAGGGCCAGAGACCGATCAGAGCAGCAGATGAGGAGACAGAACCTCCTGGTGTCTGGAACTACACAGGGATTGCGCTCGAGCAACTCATGGGTGCACAGTGCTCCATCAAGGATTACAGCAAATTGTTGACGGTAGATATGGGGAGAAAGCACAGCTGCCTAGCCTCCACTGTGTGCTGATTAATGCGTTACTGAAAGTGACCTTCAACTCAGGCACCTGCTTTATTTATATCTGTAAGACTTACAGATATAAATAAAGCAGGTGCCCGAGTTGACGGTCAAATACTATAAGAGCTTCCTGTTGGGGTTTAATTTTTGTGACAGGAGCATCGTGCCAGAATGAATCCTGCCCTGCATATTTATTCAAGAAGATGCCACAGTTTTGTGCAATACCTCTGCTCAACTAACTATAAGGGTTGGCGGCAATTTCCATTCCCTCGCGGATCGCGGAAGTTTCGACATTTTCGTGTTCCGCGTGGAACGCGTAAATGTCAAATTTTCGCAATTTCCGTGAGCAGAACGGAAATTGTTGCCCACCCTTACTCTCTAACTGACTGACTCCCTCACTCTCTCTCTCACTGACTGACTGACTGACTCTCTTACTCTCTCTCTCTCTCACTGACTCTCTGATTCTCTCTCTCAGTGACTGACACTCTGACTCTCTCTCTCACACTGACTAACTATCTCTCACTGACTGACTCTCAGTCTCTCTCACTGACTGACTCTCTCTGTCACTGACTGACTCTCTCACTCTGTCTCACTGACTGACTGACTGACTCTCTCACCGACTGACTGACTCTCTCTCTCTCATTGACTGACTGACTCACTCTCTCAATCTCTCTCTCACTGACTGACTGTCTGACTCTCTCACTGAGTGACTGACTGACTCTCTCCCTCTCTCTGACTGACTGACACTCTCTCACTGACTTACTGACTCACTGACTGACTGACTGACTCAGTGACTGACTGACTGACTCTCACTTTCTCTCTCACTGACTGACTGACTGACTCTCTCTCTCACTGACTGACTGACTCTCTCTCTCTCTCACTGACGGACTGACTCACTCTCTCAATCTCTCTTTCACTGACTGACTGTCTGACTCTCTCACTGACTGACTCTCTCACTGTCTCTCTGACTGACTGACTGACTCTCTCCCTCTCTCTGACTGACTGACACTCTCACACTGACTGACTCTATCACTGACTGACTGACTGTCTCACTCTCCCTCTCTCTGGCTGATTGACTGACTGACTCTCTCACTGACTTACTGACTCACTGACTCACTGACTCTCTCAATGACTGACTGACTGGCTGACTCTCTCACTCTCTCTCACTGACTGACTGACTCTCTTACTCTCTCTCTCACTGACTCTCTCACTCTCCCTCTCTCTGGCTGATTGACTGACTGACTCTCTCACTGACTTACTGACTCACTGACTGACTGACTCTCTCAATGACTGACTGACTGGCAGACTCTCTCACTCTCTCTCACTGACTGAATGACTGACTGACTCACTCTCTCTCACCGATAGACTGACTGACAGACTCTCTCACTCTCTCTCTCTCACTAACAGACTGACTGACTGACTGACTGACTCTCTCTCTCTCTCTCCCCCTCTCTCTCTGACTGACTGACTCTCTCACTCTCTCACTGACTGACTGACTCTCTCACTCTATCTCTCTCACTGTCTGACTGACTGACTCTCTCAATCTCTCTCTCACTGACTGACTCTCTCACTGACTGACTGACTGACTCTCACTGACTCTCACTGACTCTCTGACTGACTGACTGACTCTCTCACTCTCTCTCACTGACTAACTCTCTCACTGACTGACTGACTCTCTGACTCTTTCTCTCACTGACTGACTGACTGACTCTCCCACTGACTGACTGACTGACTGACTCACTGACTCTCTCACTGACTGACTGACTCTCTCACTCTCTCACTAACTGACTCACTGGCTGACTAATTGACTGATTCTCTCACTTTCTCTCTCACTGACTGACTGACTATCTCACTGACTGATGGACTGACTGACTCTCTTACTGACTGACTCTCTCACTCTCTCTCTCACGGACTGCTCTCTCTCTCACTGACCGACTCTCTCACTCTCTCTCACTGACTGACTCTCTCTCTCTCACTGACTGACTCTCATTCTCTCTGACTGACTGACTAACTAACTGACTCTCTCACTGACTGACTGACTAACTGACTGCCTCTCTTACTGACTGTTATACCGGTACCATTTCACAACCTTCACCCTCCTGTTATTTATGCCCCCCCCATAACAACAAAAAACTTAACTAGCATCCATTGGAACAGGCAGATAGAAGTTGCCAGCACTGAAAGGACAAAAAAAAATAAACAACTCAAGACATCATTTATTGTTAATACTTTTTTAATATGGTCGTTGAGTTCTACATAATGCTTTCTTGGTCATATATAATGTAACAAAAATGCTTCTGACACTTCTTTATTATAACTTTTCAGCATGCAGACTTCTATACAGCACAGCTTAAAGACACAGGCAAAGTCAATATCTCTGGCTAAACACTTATAAGGTCCCAAAGGCGAGACCTATTGGCCATGCTAATGCTTGGTTTTTTTTGGGTATCAGAAAATGCTTCTTTCTATGGGGCATATCAACAACAACCGGCGATAATTATCGCTCAGCGCTCTTAGCGTGAGGATAATTATCGCCGGCTAGCGTGAATTTTTATCGCTGAGATAGCGTGCTATTAGCAACGCTTATCTCAATAGCGATAAAAATCTACACGCTAACAGGCTAACGTGAGATTATCGCTGGAAAAACCCAGCGATAATCACACGTTACCTTGTTGATAGGGACAGGCAAACTTAGCCATGATATCCTCCTTCCATAGGATATCATGGCTAAGTCTGAAAATTAGCAGACGTAAAAAAGCAGCGTTAACCGCGGTTAGCGCTGCTTTTTTTGTCTCTAACAGGGTTAGCGACATTCTTGATAATAGGAGAAATGTCGCTTAGCGACATTTCTCCTATTATTTTACTCTGGAACGCCCCCTTTGCATCTCATTAGAGATGCAAGGGGAAGCGTAGAGTAAAAGGGTGCTAACATGCAAATTTGCGTGTTAGCACCCTGTTGTTGATAGGGTGCTAGTTTTATCTCTGCTTTTTTGGCTTTTAAAGCCAAAAAAGCAGAGATAAAGCCCTTGTTGATATGCCCCTATGTCTTTTATTTCATTACTTGTTTTAACGATTTAAACATTTATATTGTTAAAACTGATCTCCTCACTACTTGTGTCTAGGCATGAACATGTAAATGTAATTTAACGAGCCTGCTGCCTGATCCTATTAGCTTTATATAATTCATCAGTAGCGCTCATGAAGGAATGTTTACGATTTGTGTTTTTTCTGCTGTGGCTTGTGATAAAGGAGTTATGCAACGTTTGTCGTGCCTCTTCTTTCCTTCCATATTTATTCACTGTCATAACATATAGAGATGGAAAAATGGCATTGAGAGATATGGGCGATAAATACCACATTGCAAATACAGAGTTGTTGAAATTCCTGTTTTCTACCATCTCTTCATTCTTGCTGCTTTTCACGGGAATGCTGCATCTAAACATCCCTGCGGAAGTAGAGGTTTGCCAGGGTCGCCACAGACATTGGATTGTTTCATTAGTGCCCCTACAAAATGTCTCGATGTGTAGCCAATGTGTGTGAGAATCAGACTGTGAAATGCAATATTTGGTCTTCTTTTTACAAAATATCTGAACCCCCAAAGGAAGCCAGGGCGCTTGCTCCACTCACTCATCAAATTTAAGGTATATGTTTACACTGCAGCACTTTCAAACTACACATTCTACCGCTGAAGATGATTTAACAATAAAAGCCATTACCGACTAATTAAGAGTGTTTACGAGTTGGTTTTAAATAAAGCCAAAATCAGAACCAGCTACCACCTGCATTCTTGTAGGCTTCCAATGGTCACTGCCCGCTCTGGTAAGGAGGGATGGCTTAACCCAATGGGTTTCTGTCACTGGCCCCTCAAATCACCATTTTAGTATTGGCAGTTGTATGTTTTTTAAGACAGCATGATAACACAAGATCCTCAGGGGGGCATGTGGAGGATATCACCCTTAATTGAGTCACTTGCTGTAATACTGTATTCAGTCTGTAGGCTTCGGCTGCGGTTCTGAACGCAGGTAACCAAGGGCAATTTTTCTTTAGTCTTTTTTCAGTGAAAACTGATTTACATGTTGAATTAGGATTTAATTAACTATGTGGAACTGTAAAATGCCTCTCATCGCTACAGGTTTGACATAGCCCTTGCTCTCTTTCTTTTTCGAACATAGTCAGTGTGGCTAATTGCACGTTTTTCTACTTTTCTATCTCTTCTATTTTTTTAAAGTATATATACTGTAGTGTCTTCATATATGTTTTCGAGTTAAAGAAAAGGAGGACCTATAATGCCTTTTTTAGTAGAAAGAAAGAGACATCCGTTTGTTTTACAGTAAATAGGCGGACAGAAAGGAAGATGGTAATGATGGACAGACCTGCTAATCGATGGATGGATGGGTGGGTGGATGGGTGGTTGTATGAATGGATGGATGGATCAATGGATGGATCAATGGATGGATGGACGGACGGATGGACGGATGAGTGAGTGGGTATCATGGATGGATGGGTGAACGGGTGTACGGGTGTACGGATGGACGGACAGACATGTGGACGGCTGGATGGATAGGTGGATGGTCAACGGAGGAAAAGAATGTCATAACCTTGGAAAGATCATTGCTGAATGTGCAGAAGCCAAAGATATTTAAAAAAAGAGCAATATTAAAACACGTGTAATTTACATATTTAGAGAAATGTGACACACATGGCTGTGTAGCGCACAGGGATTAATTTAAGCTGGTGGATACAGGTGGCACTTATTTTAACTCATCAGACTATGACTGAGAGTAACAGAGAGAAGAACATAAAAGCTTAAAGAAGGAGAAATTGGAAGACGGAAAAACAGTGACAAAGGGAGAACGCAGCGATCAGAAAGGACCTGCAAGAATAAGATAGAGGTAAAGAGGTATGAGGAGGAATCCAGCCTACCAGCCTTGCAATTAGGATAAAACTTTGGGCTGAAGAACTTTTTCTTCAACAAATTGATTACTGGAAGCCTATTTACTAGAAATTCTCAGCCAGCCTGTTAGATATTAATTTTAGTGGTGACTAAAAGTAAAATCTAATTTTTGGCAGTAAGTACAACTTAACAACCTTAACTCTTAAAGGGAAACAAACCAAAGTGGAGGAAAACCAGAAAGATGCATAAAAATGAGAATAATGAAAGCTTTTTTTCCACAAACAACAAAAAAGATAGATAAAGATTGTGCCATAATAGAGAACAGAAATGCCCATTGACCGAAAAACTTGCCACATGTGCAGATAGTTCGTGTGTTTGAGCAAGACACTGTGTTCCCTTTCAGCATCGCCTTCAGCCGCGTAGCATCACTGTCACAATGTTTTGAAGTCATAGCAACAGTTCTGGAAATTTTGAAAGCGTGAAGAAAGGGGAAGAGAAGCAGTCATTGTAACTAGAGCACAGTAACACATAAATATATAAAACTTCAAATATATCGCCGCATCTTGTACCGTATAAACCAGAAAATAAAGCTTTGACATTGGAATGGGAATCAGACAAAGCGTGCAAATTCTATAAAAGCGACACTACAAAAAGCTTATCAACGTTCATTTGTCTTCAGATAGCTTCTTCGGTAACTGTTCTAAAGACTATATGCAGACGCATACATTAAATAACAGATATTTTTAAAGTCATCTAGCTGGAGCAAAGAGTCGTGTGCACGAGAACGACTGTAGGCACAAAGGAGAGCCTTCATGATGTATATATAACTGTAATGCAAATATAAACACACAGACATTTGTACATGATTCTCAAAACTCCTTTCAGAGGGCACACAGGGGCTACTGGGCCAAACCGTGGGGATTGAAGCCTTTTACTCCTGATGTCCGGGGACCTGATAAACTATGTACCAAGTATCCCTTCTGCACTTGACTCTCAATGGTAGACGTGAATGAGCAATCTAAGGCTCGCTCAATGGGGATGTGAGGATACAGATTAGTGAACACGGGCTCAACTCAAACAGCGATAGAATTTTATTTCTAACCCATTCAAAGGAAGGATATGACATTCACAGACAGTAACACATTTCCCCCTTGAGTTAGGGCTTCTATTGTTTCAATGGCAATTCCCTGTTCCTATATTTCCTCGTAATGCAATGGGGGTTATTCTACATTTAGTGGTGACCACATCTAGGTAATGCTTTACTTGCAGGCTGTAGCTCAAGAGTTCACTCTGAACATTAAAGACAAGTCAATAGTGCCTTGGTGCTGCAGTCCTCCTGGGGCTGTTAAGCTCGAAACAAGTCTTACCTCCCCTGCCCGGAATGAATCATTCAGCGTCTTGGAGTGCACCCCATCTGCGGGTATGCACAGCAGCTCCAATCCAGATCAGGTGAGTCAACTGCAATGAGCAGACAGAGGTTTTCTGTTTCTCCCTCACAGTTGCACTCCTGCCGCAATCAGAGATTTTTCTACACTCTTCCTGCAGGGTAACTTTCCTGCTCCTGAAAGTGGGGGGGGGGGGGGTGACTCCGAACCTCCTGTCCTCGATCCCTAGCTGGGGTGGGAATGCTGCCATGGCATCCTCACTCGGTCTATGGTGTTGGGTGAGTCACAGTCCTCGTTGCTCTCAGTGAACTACGAGTCCCCACTACTCACAATTCACGGGTACCTGCCTGACCAACATGGAATGAGTACTCCCGGCAGCCCCTCCTGGAATACGGGGCTGCCGCACAGCTGTCACTTAAGGCTTCAATTTTTACCGCACAGCAGTCTTTACCAAGCCTGCCACTCCTAGCATATTGGGTCACCTCAAAGGTACTGTGCAGTCTTCAGCCTTTACTGCACAGCAATCGTTTCCACTGCTATCTGCACAGCATACAGGGATCGCCAACTCAGTTCTGCACGTCTACTTGGCAGGGCTCCCCACTGGATCTTGCTCCCTTCAACACTCTCCTCCTCCTTGCAGGGCATACTGGTCTTGGCAACCAGGCAGGTGCTGGTGCTCCAGGGCAAGTGGTTTTGGTTTCCCTGGGTGAAGTCTCTTCACCCAGCAGGGAGAATAGCAGACGTTGGCCCCCATTCTTGGTCACAGGCAGAAATCTTGCAGATCTTCCACTCGTCACACAGCCTATCTGGCTATTTGGCAGATTCCAATTGTTGGTCTCTCAAACTCCCCTTCGTATAGTCCATTTCCAGACACCAAATGTGATTTAGGGTCTGGGTCTTTGAAGTCATATGTTGGGGTGGTTCTTCTTTCGAAGTACATACTTCTCCTCTCCCTCCTTCTCTTGAAAGGCCTTCTGTCACAGCATGAGAGACTTTAAACCTGATAGTCCCACAACACTGGGCAGAGTGACTAGATTTCACACCTGGATGTCGGCCACAGTGATATGGGCATCAAAAGGTTAAACTAGGGTCCCCAGCCCCACTCTTTATGATTGCCTTATCAGCCCCATCTCCTTCCAGATATGTATCCAGGTCCCTTACTTGTGATCTCTCACTGAATTAAGGAGCACCCTCTGAAATGCACAGGTGGAGTCTTGCTCTCCCCTCCCCAGTGTGTCCCACCCAGCTCACAGGAATGCAGCAATACACAAATCTGTTCGGGGGGATTCCTCTACCTCCTCATGCCTTCACCATACAGGTCTTGGTCTCCCAAAATGGAATCAAGGGTCTTCCATATATCGTACCATTCACAGGCAAACATGCACCCAGTGAGTCCACACAGTACACACACTATCCAGCACTGTTACCTCCATGTATTATGCCACCACAGGCACAAATACACCTAGCACGCACATTTGCCATGCGCTTGCTGAACAACACTACTCCTTAATGTACTGTACTCCTCTCAGGTACACATACACCCTGTACATGTACTCACCATGCATGAATGGCTCAGCACTACATCCTTCAAATATTGTAATACTCGCAGGTACACGTACAACCAGTACATGCACTCACCATGCGTGCACTGCACATCACTGCCCTATCCCTGTTTTGTACCCTTCCCAGGCACACATACATCCAGCGTAGAGTCACTACTCTTCTGCTGCACAGCACTTCACATCCGATTGATGTAGGTCAAAGAGGGAGTTAGGCACACAGCAGCAGAATTTTAAATAGTGAGTGAGCCTGTATGCCTCACTCTGGTTACACAGGTTGAAAAGGACCTGTTCACTCCAACTATCACAACACAGTATGCTGCCACCACTGGGCTTGTGCTGCTCAACACCTGGTGAAGGCAGAAACCTTCTTCCTCTATAAGGGTAGCCCTTTGGGTGCTCCTTCTGGTCCGACAAGCCTGCAGTCCATGAGACAGGCCTATGTCATGGCACACACGAACGATCCGTGTTTGCCTACGACAACAAAAGTTAGCATTAAGGATCCAGACATCAGTACAGTTGGGCACTCAGGGCAAAGGTGCACACTCATTACCACGAAGAGGACTTTTCCATTCAACAATAATCTTCTCAATATGGTGTAGTATTTGCAAACTCACCATGCTGCAGATCTGGTTGTTCATCGCTTCTCCTAACACCAACGAAGTGCATGGTGCTTTAATGACACCCTTAATTATTTGGCATACTGGCCATGAATATCGAGAGGTTTGTATCAGGTTGGCACTGGAACTTACACCCTTTCTTTTCAATTATGTTTACCTAACATCACCCAAAAGTGCACAACGTGATATTTCAAACTGTAGTACCCTGCTTACATTTTTTGGTCCATGTCAACAATTTCTGCAATGAGTGTGTAAGCACCACATATTCACGTTGCTTCACATGTCCTGGTGTTTGTGTGAAGTAACAATGCCATCATCCAAGACTGCCTATGCATGTATCTTTTGTTCAAATTTGAATTTGAACTGCGCCACGATTTGACAATTGTTCTTGATCACAACTAGGCCTGGGTGGTTAACTTCGTTTTGTTTGCAGAGTTTTTCGCCCTCCGCGAAGCTTGTGGATTTTCAAAAAACTGATCGGAGTTAGTAAATTGGTGGGCATGAGCAAGGAAAATCCAATGCTCGCCTGCTTCCTGTGAGAGTTCTCAACACGGGCAGTCACGGATGATTGATTCTGATCGCGTTGAGAAACTTTCCGTTGGTGTTGAGGAAGCTGCCCTCTGGTAGAACTTCTACTCTAGTGGCAGAAAGAAGCAGCGCACTCTTGCGCTGCACAGGATGATGTTCGCACTGATTTTAAAGTGTGAGAAAAACACCTGGCGCTAAAAATCAGTGCGAATGGCATGAGGTAACATACTCTGCCACTCACAGAACTCCGAGTAGCTTGTCAGAGTTTTTTTGTCACTTCCCGTGGTTCCGCCTAGTGGAACTCCATGAACTCTGCCCATGCCTAATCACAACTTGCAGATCGTGTTGCATATGGTGCTTTGGAGGGCAATATGATTTTGGTCAGCATGCTGTAGTAGCTTCACAAGAGGCAGTATCTTGTGTACAAGGAGGAGAATTTAATCTTTGGTAAATCATGCATTTTGCATGTGACCATTGTTTGTGCCCTAGAAAAAACCTGGCATTCATCATCATATTGTCATTTCTTGTGGAGCTTGCAGCACTGGTGACATCGTCTGTGGTGGTCATGTTCGTTTGCCTGCCTGTTTGTGTCTTCTAAGCATGCATTCAAAGTATCAGCTGGTTTGCATTGTATGTTGAGGCACTGGAATGCTGTGATTGGGAAGTGCTATCTTGGAATGTCTTGAACAACTACATCATCTTGAAAAACCCTGTGAGAGGCCAAGGCTTGCAGCTCCCAGATATGTACGATTGCGCAGATGCCTCTTTCATCTGTACATAGTACAGGTGCATTCATACACAGTACCTTCTTGATTTCCTGGCACCTGATTTGCCCTACATTCCCTGATTGTGCTGGGTGACAGTGTTGGCATGGTTGGATCAGGGTGGCAGATGCAAGGGAGTTAGACTTTTATGCCAACATAAAGATTAGCGCCTTGAGCTGTTGGGACTGTGCATTCAGACACGCCATCCAGGTCGACCAAGTGATCGTTCCCCCTGCCCCCCCATACTGATGTGCTCCCCATTATAGGGATGAAAAGGTAAAGTACCTGGACAATGTTGAAGAGCTTATTGTAGAAGCTGAGGCTTTTCTTGGCCACATTCCTTCAAATAGGGTATTTATTAGTCCTGCTGAGCTGAAGTAGAATCACTATGACAGTCTTTATGTGTGCCTTTCTGACAATGGTTATAATCAGCAGCTGATGAGTTGTCCCTTTAGAAGTACTTCCTACTGGGCCTACAACTCATCTTTCTGTATGTATCATGTATGTTTTAGTGGTATCTGTAAAGTGTGATCTTCTGTGGCTTGAAAGTGACAGCTGGGGAACTGAGGGGATTTAACTTATAACTTGCTTATTGTATGACAATGTGTGTGTTGTATGAATTCAGCATTGTCCTTGGCTTCTGCGCCATATGTGTGATGTGTACTTGTGCCCAGTGCAGTGTTGGACAGGTTGCAAGCTGTGTGTGAATTTTACTAATAAAAGGCAGTATGGAGTGAGTGGGCTTAAGTTTTGGGGGTGCGTAATTATGTCAATGCTGGTGTGAAATCATCTTGGTGTCATTCATGTCAGTGCTAAGCTGGACTACTGCAAGGGGAGATTGGGTGGCGAGGGGGCATTAATTCCCCTCTTAAGGCTTTTTTTTTAACACAAATTGCAAATATAGTACATTTTAAATGCACTTTTCATTATAGTTATTAAATGGATGGATGGAGAATGGAGACAGAGCTGCATGGTTCAGTGAATGAATAAATGCTTGGAAGGGTGAGGAGTGGGGGATGATTTAATTAAAGAATGTATGACAATCAATACAGGCTTTTATTGGTGTGGAACAAATGCTCTCAATGGACTAACCAACAGTGGATGCTCTACTTTTCATTTTAACTTCTGCATTACAATATCACCCTGACCTACCACCACGCATCCTTATGAAACATGCATTAGTCTGGGTGTATTTAACACAGTGCAGAGATTTAGCACCTCAAAGAATCAAACACAAAGCATTAAGCTTTGTTCTAAAATTAAGAGAGAAAGAGATAACCATGTAGTGGCTGAATTGTGTAAAGGGAAACCAGCAAGCTCTGCACCAATCCTGGCTTCAACTTGACCACATTCGGTGATCCTAGGCAATACCTTTTTTTATAGTGATTCATTCCTTTTCTTTCATCATCACATGAGAACACCTAGAAATAGATCAGTTCAGAATCTGCTCTGCACAAAACTAGAAGACTATAATTTAACTCCATCTCTAGTAACACCCTAGGGCATTTATGGGAAGCAAAAGACAGCTGACTTTCCTCTTAATTCACTAATAGGGTTGTCCTCAGGACAGTGGGGGTGTGGGCATGAATGTTTCTAAGTTCATGATTAGTATTACTTAAAGCAGTTGCCACTCAATGCAAAAGTATTATTTAATATACTAAACTGAAATGTGTTGCAGCACACGCACGCTATTTACATTTTGACTCATCTTTATCATATATATAGTGGACTCCCTGCTCTAAGCAACAGCAGCCTCTCTACCTCCTTCCCTCAAAGCCCCTGGAGGCCTGCACTGCTTGAGGCAACTTTGCAAGAGACAAGAACAACCCAAGTGCAAATCCATATTAGTTTGAAACAAACCATTTATTTTCCATTGTTTATTACTAAAGCCCGGAAGCGCTTCAGCCAGGACTCAGGCCGACCGACCCCCAGCAACAAAATCATCCCCCACCAGCATTGAAGCCACCTCCCACCCTGCCAGCCTACCTGGAAAACTCCCGGTGCCTGATAGCACCAGTCCAGGCATGGCTGACAGCAAATCTTCCATCTGAAGCAACCAGGGCCAGACTGGCTGTAGCGGGCACCGGGCATTTGTCCAGTGGGCCAGAGGGGAGGGGGCCGGTTTTGTGCCCGTGGGGGCCGGTTTTGTCACTGGGGGGCAGTTTTGCAGCCGTACTGTAATATCAGCCCCCTGTAACAAACGCAGGAGCAGTGCTTCTTGCTAGAGCCCCTCAGGGCCAGCCGAGCAGCAACTCTGCCAGGGCTGGTTGCTGTCCCCAGTCTGGCCCTGTTTGCATCCCATCCGCTCTTCGCCTCATGTCCTTAAACCGGAGTTTAAGCATGTGATTCCATTTGGTGAAAATCAACACCCCCACACTCGCCATGAATTGTGGGAATGCAGAAGAGCCTGACAGGATTTCTGTCATTTTTTGATGCAATTCCCATTACTGCTCACCTCCAAATCAGGCCACCAGTCTTTTCCTCCTCACCTTCTGTTAGATTAATGGTCTCTGCAGGGCTTCAATCTTGCTTGAATGGACCCACAGAATATGACACTGTTTGAAATTTACGTGACATTTCACCATTATTACACAAAGAATTATCTGTTCACATAATCTTAATGATGGCAATAACATGATAAAATGACTTATCAATTCTTCACAGTTTAAATTCACAGAGTCACATTACTTAAACTAAGGCATTAGCAATTTCCACAGGGCAGGCAAAAATGTTACATCCCAAAAATTGTGAGTTCAGCGAGGCGCCTATTTTTGTCTGGTGGCACAGTAATAATTACAAAATATATTATGCAAATTGAAATATAGAATGAACACTATGTACTGCATAATTCACAGTTTTATAATATAATACAAGGGATTCTGCAACCCCTATATTAAAACTCTCATTTCTTTATCGTTATTTGTGATGCACCCAGTCGCCTATTATAAAGAAATGATGTTCAAACTCAAGTGTAATAACTTATTACAGTTGAGCTCTGCGGTACGGTGCCTGGTGCCAGAGCCAGCATCCAAAGGGGGGTCACAGAGCGTATTAATATGCTATTTAAAAAATGAGTCTTTTTTACCCTTCTGCTCTGTTTTTCTAGCTGTACGTTGCCAGAGGGAAAGGGCATATTTATGGTGACATGTTAATTTTCTGCACTCTTTAGGTAATTACAGAAAAGTTAGAATCTTTCTACACATTTCTACACATTCCTAGCTATTGCACCTTTAAAAAAAATAAAAAAAACGGACCTATTTTAAATTATTATTTTTTTGCAACAAATATCTAACATATGTTTGATGTGTTTCGTTTTGCACTAGAGAATCTATTTTTATTCTTTGTATTTGCAAATAGGTTCTCCCTTGCATATGAAAGAGTTATGCACAAAAGATTAAAGTGGCCTGTGGGAAGGGGTTAAAGTGGCTTGTGTTGCCTAGTATTATATGGAATAAAGTACCCCCTCATGTACATGATAAGATATTGTGAGTCACGCCAGCATCCCATAACCTTATAAAGGAACTCGGCATTTGACCTTTATATCGTCATGGATTCCCACGGAAACTTGCAATATGGTTCTAATGTATATCAGGGGGTACTTTATCCCACGTATTATAGCACGCCGTAGCGGGCTATACCGGCTATTAAATGCCCGCTGCAGCGTTAAAGGCCCGAGCCGAAGGCGAGGGACTTTAACAAAGCAGCGGGACTTTAATTGCCGGCATAGCCCTGCTACGAAGGGCTATAAGGCTATTAGAACATTCTGCCACTAGAGGGCAGAATGTTCTAACAAATAAAGACTTCAGGGAGCGTGAGGGGATTGAAATCCCCTCCGGCTCCCTGAAGCCTTTGTTCACAGCCAGAGCTGTGAACAAAGAAACATTGGAATGTTGGAGCTCCGGGCTTATACCAGCTATTATAAGCCCGGAGCACTCCATTGTTTTCAATGGAGCTTCCAACATTCCAATGTTCTAATATAGCCTTATAGCCCGCCGTAGCGGGCTATACCGGCTGTTAAAGGCCCGCTGCAGCGTTAAAGGCCCGAGCCGAAGGCGAGGGACTTTAACAAAGCAGAGGGACTTTAAAAGCCGGTATAGACCTGCTACGAAGGGCTATAAGGCTATTAGAACATTTTGCCACTAGAGGGCAGAATGTTCTAACAAAACAAAGCCTTTAGGGAGCGCGAGGGGATTGAAATCCCCTCAGCTCCCTGAAGTCTTTGTTCACAGCCACATTGGAATGTTGGTGCTCCGGGCTTATACCAGCCATTATAAGCCCAGAGCACTCCATTGTTTTCAATGGAGCTCCCAACATTCCAATGTTCTAATACAAATTAAGAGTCATATTAAGCAAGCAAATTTACCAAACCAGAACTACTGATGATCTTTTCTCTCCAAAGATCCATCTATTCAGTTTATTTGGGATATCTTCAAATTGAAAAATGTATGTTCCTTATTTATCGGTCACGAGTAAGCAAGCCTACAGAGTGCTCAACTATTCAACAAACACCTTGCAACGTATTTGACTAATTACCACCAAAGGACGTGACTGCTGCATATGTTACCGGTTGGTAAATGAGAACGTTTTGTTAAATTCTGTATGGTATCAATATTTTTCAGAACTATTAGATGCAGCACTTCTGTCATAGCAACTAACTGATAGCTTGAAAAGTTGTGGTTTACTCCTTTCTTTGGTGTGACCTATAAAGATTGATCTAGAGTCTTATAATGCCTACCTCATGCAAACGTTTTGGAAAAAATATCTGCCTTTTCGAAAATTATTTTATATATTTTATTTTAACGCTGATAGTGTGCATGCAAAAATATAATTCACTTGTAATTTATATTTGATAATCAATTTGTGCCCAATGCATTATATTTCTTTTAACTTTATATATTTTATTTTTACGCTGATATCGTGCATACAAAAAGGTAGTTCATTTGAGGATTACATTTGATGATCAATAAATTCGATTATTTTTCAAGAGCTGTGCATTTTATAGTGTACGTTTTTTTGTGTCGGAGCCGCATGGAGTCCTGGGTGTCTCAAAGGGAATGTTCAAACTTTTGCTGATTTAAACGGGAACTAAGGGGCATATCAACAAGGGATTTATCTCTGCTTTTTTGGCTTCAAAAGCCAAAAAAGCAGAGATAAAACTAGCACCCTATCAACAACAGGGTGCTAACATGCAAATTTGCATGTTAGCACCCTTTTACTCTACGCTTCCCGTTGCATCTCTAATGAGATGCAAAGGGGGCGTTCCAGAGTAAAATAATAGGAGAAATGTCGCTAAGCGACATTTCTCCTATTATCAAGAAAATCGCTAACCCTGTTAGAGACAAAAAAAGCAGCGCTAACCACGGTTAACGCTGCTTTTTTACGTCTGGTATTTTTCTGACTTAGCCATGATATCCTATGGAAGGAGGATATCATGGCTAAGTTTGTCTGTCCCTATCAACAAGCTAACGTGAGATTATCGCTGGGTTTCCACCGGTAATCTCATGTTAGCCACTTAGCGTGAGGATTTATATCGCTATTGAGATAAGCGTTGCTAATAGCACGCTATCTCAGCGATAAAAATCAACGCTAGCCGGCGATAATTATCCTAGCGCTAAGTGCGCTTAGCGATAATTATCGCCGGTTGTTGTTGATATGCCCCTAGATTGGTGGGAGTCCGGTGTGGGGGAAGGTTTCATTAGCTGAATAAACAAGTGTCATCACTGCTGTTATATTTGCCTTTTTATTCCTGTGTTTCAAGGCAGTTCGTATTTTATGAGTGATAGGTCCGTGGACATCTGCTCTTTAGTGAGAGGGAAAATTCAAATTTCATTTTGGACTTTAAGTTCAAACCGATTGCACAGAGTTGAGTCAACTTACCCCTGCTATCCTTGCAACACCTAAAAAAAGAAGGAAGCTGGTATTGAAACGTTATGACAGTTGCACAATTTTCTTCTTTCAACTGCTTGACAGAATACCAGGGAACTCTTACACAAACTGTCGTTTTTCATCAACGACCTAGTGCAGCCGCCCAGGAAATGTCAGGTTTGTAGGGAGGATTATGTAAAGGGTGTCACTGGATAAAATGTCTTTTTTCCATCTACATCGCTTTTTCATTGATCTGTAATGTATTAGAAACGCCACCTCCCACTAAAGTGCATATCTGAGTTGTTACCTTTCAAAATATGTTTTGAGTATCACATTTTCGAATTATTAAATGCTCTCTTGGAGAAATGCAGGCCTAGAATCACATGGAATGAATCAACGACATTTTCTAATGACGATATGAAACAGGCTATTTCTGCGATACTAGAAAAAGTAACAATCATTGACCAAGGAAATTGTGATCTTTTCGCTTTGCTAATGCTTTTTTTAACCAAGGCTGTGCAGTGTGGCTAATGTTAAAAATAAATCCTTTGATGCTGCCGCCCATGTCATTTTGTAGTCATGTGCGCCACATATATGCGCACATATAATATGACAAGACCACTCAATTTTCTCTTTGTAGTTACCGATCTAAGATGGAGCAGTAACTAAAAATAAAATGTGCAAAATTGTTTTTTTCTAAAGTGGACCGAGGAGAGGGGGAGGGAGAGGTGGAAGCAAAAGGGACAGAAGCAATACAAAGGATGTTGGGGGAATGGGGAAGCAGCAGGTGGATGGTGGGATGGAGGGGGAAGCAACACAGTACAGGGGAGCAACACAGGGTTGGGCAAATCAGTACAAACAGCATGGGTAGGGGGAAGGAACAACAGGGAGAGAGGAGGTGGGCACATGAGGAAAGAAGCAACACTGAAAACTTGGGGACACAGTCGGGAGAAACATGGGGTAAGTGTAAAAGGCAGGGAGATTGAAGAAACACTTGGGTGACAGACAGCAACAGGAGTGTAGCGGGTGTGAAGAACATGAAGAAAACAGCCCCAAAACATATAGAGTGCTTAACACAAAAAAAGTATTTGTTAAAAAGTAAGCAGTGGAAGCATAGATGTCAGCCAATCAAAGAGATGGTAATGAGGGAATGCTCCTTGGGAGGGACAAACATAAGATTGACAAGTTAGGGAGCAAAGAAGAAGTGGGCATATGACAGTGACAGAAAAGTCAACCAATGATAAGCTTTAGAAGGGCTCCAAGCCCCTGGGCGTTTATGGCAAGCCACAATATGCCTTGCAGCAAACACTGCATGCACTGTCTTGTAGGTTCAACCTAAAAACAGAGCAAGGGAGAACGAAAGTAACTTGTTGTCCTGCTTTTTTCTTGGATTTGAGGTTTTAACCAGGAGTATATTTAGCAGCCATGACAAAATACTTTTGTGGGCTGTCTTTACAAATAAACAATAATGCAACCTCAGTTAAATTTAGGGAAAAGGAGAACCCAATGGGTAATGGCACATTTTTTGGTAAGAACCTCATTGTTAAGATGTGAAGGTTATATTTACTGTTTGTAAATTATGGGCCCAATGTTTCAGATATTATTTGGGACAGAAATATGAACTTCTGCTTGCTGAAGGATGTGGTTGTCGTCAATTGGCAAGTTGTTGTGAGTGGGTTTAGGGATATTCGTACTGGGTACATGGAGTGCCTCAAAACCTGAACGCTTAGCTACCTATGGCATTTCTTCTTCATTTTAAGGGGTGTGCCTTCATCCACAGTGGTCTCAGATTTCCAACCCTAAAAAATAAGAAAGGAGAAGAAAGTTGGAATACTATACTTGAGTTTTCATAAAAAATGATAGAATATCACAACCAATGATCTGGTCTAGTCTCATATATCCTTCATATTACAACACTTGGTGGAGAATGTGGGCACCACTCAATTGATCTGCAGAAATTGATTATATTGTACAGCAATTAGTGCAAGGACAGAAAAAGCTTGAGTCGGCTCTCGAGCAAAAGATGTCATCAGCAAAGGCTGAGTGTGAGATCTTTTGCGAGGCCATGAATTCTCAAGTCGAAACAATCCATAGAATTGCTGAAGATCAAGTCCAGCTAACTTCTTGTCTCCATGAGGGTCTCAAACTCACACCCGCATGCCCTAATGTAGCTCTACAGAAATACGTAATTATGGAGAGGATCCTAATGCTTTTTTTTATCAAACTTCAAATGGGCTGCCCCGGCCTGTGCTTGGCCTAAAGAGAAGTGTCCTTTCTTCTTAGCACCCCTACTAGAAGGGGAAGCCCATGCGGCTTACCAGATAGCCAATGCACATGGCAATAACCCCTACGAGTACATTAAGTGGGTTATCTTAGACCATCTGGACATGTACCTTGAAACTTACTGAGTGCGATTCAAAAAGGAAAAAGGAGTCCCAGGAGATAATCCTAAAACGTTGTTTTTTCAATTAAAAATGACCGCAGAGAAGTGGCTATGACTTGGAGAAAATACCAAAGAGGTAATCGTGAACCAGATCTTCTTAGAGCAGTATCTCAAAGCCCTTCCTGTCCCGACTCAAAGGTGAATGAGACAACACAATAACCTCATAGTTGAACAAGTCGTCGATATGGCCACCACTTTCTTGCAGGCTCAACCATAATGTTATGCTTGGTAAGGATGCAAAACCCTTCACAATATCCATCCAAATTAGGGAAAAACTGAGAGAAGACCTGAGAAACCCCAAGTAGAAACCACTAAATCCAAATATCCAAAATCTGAAAACCCTACCTATAGAGGCACTCAATATTTTGATTGTGGAGAGTGTGGCCACATTGCCCGAATCTGTCCCAACAAGAACACCACACCAGATCCATCCGTTATACTCAAGAACTGAAACACTGTTTTTATGCGAGTATTCAAATTATTGTGCAATGGGTTACAGCTTTATTAGACTCGGGTTGTAGACAGTCTGTGATACAAGGAGACTTGATCAAAGCCTACCAGGGCAAGTAGTTAATATCCGGTGTGTACATGGAGATGTTAGAACGTATCTCATCACCAATCTCTCTGTAATTACAGTGAATAGACAAGTGTTGATCGTCATCTCCCAGAGGCAGGGCCGGCTTTAGTGCTGGTGGCGCCCTGTGCGACAATGTTTGTTGGCGCCCCCCCCGATGACCACCTCCACCACGGATTCTCTCACTAACACCCTTTAACAGTGACCAAGTCACCATAACCACACTCTCTCAGATGCATTGAATTAGTTATATAGCGCCACTCATACCAGTGTGGAGTGTCCGAGCACTTTGCATCACAAACACATTACACAGAGACAATCAATCATACGTGTGTAAATCCGTGTATAGGAAATGTTACATAAGCCAAAGGACTGAAAGTGTAGGAGTCACATGTCATCCATACTGGTAGGCAGTATAGTTTAAGAGTGCTTGATGTGGAGAAGCACAAACGCAGAGTCGAAAAAGAAACAGCATAGTTGGGAGTTTAATCGATTTCTAGCCAAATTAAACCTTTTAGCAACATTAATCAATGTTCTAATAATGTGTATTTTGCGGTGTGTATGCAGTTCTGGGATGAAAGTTAATAGCTCACTATTCTCTATTAGGACTTTAAGTTATAAATTGCAAGTAACAAAAGGATGTCTCTTTTGAAAGCAGTAATCTGCTGATCTGTAATCTACTTGGTAGACGTTCTTTGCAGCAGGCATATTAACCCTCTGCACTAACTTCACCTAAGTCAAAACCTCAACTTTACAACACACTGATCTCTCTCCAGGAAGATAATTAATCACACGAGTTTTCTTGCCATTTATGTGAGGCCTGGTAATTGCTGGCCGAAAGAAACGCTGCAGCAGGTGCTTCAAAAGCTTAATAAACTTTCAAACACAGCGCCCCCAGGAAGCCAGCACCCGGTGCGGTGGCACTGGTCGCACCGCCCTAAAGCCGGCCCTGCCCAGAGGACCTCATTCTGGGTACTGATAACCCAGAATTCCTGGACATGTTCCTAATCAATATGAATCATTGCCAGCCCGCTGAGAGACACAACCAGAATTACTTTCCCTGAAGGCCTTACTTTCTCAGGGAGATCATGGATAAGAACTTTAGGCCCCTTAAATAAACTACGCCACCTTGCAAAATGCCTGGCATGAGGCGCAAGCAAATGCAAGCAGTTCCCCCCCAAATTTTCCCCTGTTCGTCACTAAAAAGGGACTACTGCATAGGACAGGTCAATCAAGTGACGAGACTCAACATTGAGCGACCAATGAATTTCAAGAACAGATACTGTTCTTTGCCCACTCACATCTAATGGCAGGACATACAGGGACCCTTCAAGCAACTCAAAATATCCTCAGACTATTCTGATGGTTAGGGATTTATGCCAGTTTAAATAAATATTGTCATGAGTGCGAGGTGTGTCACTGCAGAAACCCAAATCGACAACTGCCTGTGCCTTTACAACCTCTTCCCATTATATAGACGCCTTTGTGCGGGTTGAGATGGATCTTATAGGACCTCTCTCCAGGTCAAGCAAAGGGAACCAATGTGTATTGGTAGTTGTAGACTATTCTACACAATAGCCAGAGGTTTATCCATTGAGGGCACCTACCACCAAAAATATAGCTGACTGTTTATTAGAATTGTTTTCTCGCATAGAATTTCCCGAGGAGATCATTATAGATCAATGGGCACCTTTTGTGTCACAAATTAGGAGCCAGGTCTGTAAAACATTGAATCTTTCCTATATATAAACTTCTGAAAGTCATCCACAAACAGATGGTTTAGTGGAAAGATACGATGGGACTCTAAAACGTACCTTAAAAAAATGCGCAAGGGAGAGGAACTGGGATCAATTATTACCCCTTGCCCTCTTTGTGACACTAGGACAGATCCAAAGTAGTCTTGGCTGTTCTTTATTTGAACTATTGTGTGGTAGACAATCACATACTCTCTTAGAAATGACTAAAGAGGTGTGGGAAAAAGATTCAGGGGAAGGAGCAGCAAGCCTCTTAGATTATGCAGGACAGCTGAAGCCTAGAATCGGCAAAGTCCGGTAGTTGGCCCACACAAACCTCAAAAAGAGTCAAATAAGGCAGAGGACATTTTAGAATTGAGAATAAAGTGGCATAATTTACAAGTAAATGATTGGGTACTTGTACTCCTACCTACAAGATCGAAGAAAATGAGATCGGAGTATAAGGAGCCTTCATCGCTAAACTAGGTAACACCACATACTGCCTACAAATGTCCCTCCAGAAACGGAAAAACTATCATATTATTCTCCTTAGAAAATGGTTATGCCTCCACCAAAAGCTGTACAAGTGTTTTCTAAAACCCAGTCAAAACACCTTTGGGGTTCTTGTCATAAACGAGGCTTAGACGAAGGACCAAAAAGCTTCCCTTCACCAGGTCCTTCACCACTTTTCCTCTTTATTCTTTGATATTCCAGGTATAACCCTCTTAGCAGAACAAGCTATTCCCACTGAAAAAGGCGTTGTAGTCAAACAAAAACCATACAGTATTCCAGTAGGAATTAAAAGAAATACAGTCTCAACAAATATAACGCCAAGCTGACCTGAAAGTTAAAAATTAATAGAAGTCTAGTTTAAGACAACATGTCTTTGTTCCTAACTGCATTCAAAATCAAGAATAAGATACCTATAGCAAGAGTATTCCAAATATTAAATATGCAAAAAATTACAGTGTGAGATTAAACAAGGACCTAAAACATGATTCTGAAATCAGATGGAACTACGAAGGATTGAACTTTTCAAGAAAGTTTCTAGCGCTTAAGAACATGTGGTTTAAATGATAATGAGGGACAAAGTAAAGTCCAGGAAATTCATTATGGGGGCCTGTATCTCTGTGGGAAAAAAATAATAAACAACGTCTTGACTGGAGGTGAAACAAAAGTTATGATCCAGAGGCAATATGTAAAGTATTTATGCAGTATTTAAACAGTAACATTCCTGGTCCAAGGCAGAGAACTCTTTGTATGATTGTCCTACTCCAAAGTGGGCAAGGACGCATTACTGTACTCTAACAAGTTTCCAGTATATAGGCCTTCAAGTGAAAAGTTTACACAGATGCATAAGGCTTAGGTCTAGCTGGGGTAGACATTTTCCTTCCTTGGGTTTAAAAAGAGTATGGCAACCATGTGTTTACAGATGCAGAAGCTCAAATGATTAATGTGGCAATCTTGTTCTGTTCTCTGTAAATGAGGCGTAGGTATTTTAGATTGTACCAGATACATAGTTGCCATTGATTGTTCTTGGTAACATAGGTTATGGGTTCATCAGGCAACATTTTGCATTGCTTACGATCATTAGCTTGTTAACAAATAGGTTTAAGTCAATGATCTGATAGAGAGCAAGGGTGCTGTAGTTGTTTTATGCGAAGAGTAGGAACACTATCTTGACTGGAGTCTGTTTTAAAAAGTGGCTGGGGAGACAAGAATGACAATCATACTCTAGATGAATGGGTTTAAAGCACCCAGGTAAATTAGTAGCCGCACCTCATTTGCTGGGGTTTGCATCCTATTTCCAAATATGTATGGGTCTGTCTGCTGACAAATCCCTGTATTTTATATCTATAGTTATATATCTATATATATAATAGGGTCCTCACCTGTGGCTTTCTTAGTCATTGGATCCTCACTCATACACCCAATGTGCATTAGTGGGCTCAGTGCATTTGTAAGCAGAGCTCTTATAAGTATGAGTGCAGGGAGTGAAAGTGAGTTAAAATTACCTCTAGATCTTCTAATGATGGGTTTTATTCTATAGAGTCTAGGGCATGATTAAGAACAGTCAGCTGTCATTGGGATGTAGTATTCCAGGACATCTATAAGGTAGACATGTTTCAGGCAAATTTCTGTCCGTATAGGGTCAATCGGCTTTCTTCAGGACTTGCTATAACACTGCATTAATTGGTTACACAATCAATATTTAGTGCAAAGTAAATATTTAAGAATGCGTGCAATGGGGAGGAGCCAAGATGGTGACCGGAGCAGACGCTTGAGCGCCCGGCTCCGTCGGCCCTTGGCCCCGGACTATCATCCTGATTCCTATCCTTGCCGATTCTCGAGGTGAAACGTGTGCGACGACGCGCTGTCCACGCCGCCGCTTCCCCGAAGTCTCAGCCCGCCCGGATGCCGGAGTTCTTGGTGCTTTTGTTCTCCGCCCTGGACCCCTGCCGGCCCCCTGGAAGCTCCGCAGTCACCGGACCCGCTAGCGCAAACCCGAGCCCCGCGGTCCCGACCTCACCTAACACCACGGACTGTCGCCAGATGAGCCTGGGGAGGGACGGCCAGACACCTCCTGCACCCTGCGCCTGAAGGGCTGGGGCTGTAAGGTAAGCCCCGGTGCGGCGGGTCTCCTGCCCCGATCTGTGGACCGCGCTGTGGGAGGCTGCCGACCCCCTTCTTCTATTGCCTAGTCGGCTGCAACGAGAATCCGAGGGAAGGGAGGCGACTGTTGGCTTTCCCAGTTGCGGCGCAGACCTGAGGGGAACTGACTCCTTGCTACGACCCCCCCCCCTGGCCATTGTACCGTCCGGCGGTAAAACATGGCGTTGTTTGCCTGCTCGCGGCTGGGGGGTGATACTCCGGTCTTGCCCGCTGCCCGCTTCGCCCTCCCTCCACCAGACACCAGCTCCACAGTGCCGTCCCGGATTGCTGCCGATGAGGGGGTGCAGCCTCCGCTGACATGCGGCTCCGTTCTGGCCGTCCTGCGGGACTTTCGTCTACAAATGTGTGCTCGCTTTCAGGCGCTGAGTGAGCAGTTTGACTCCATGCTGTCGGCTGCGGGCCGTGAGCGCTCCGTTTGTCACCAACACGGCGTGGGTCTGCCAGTGCTTTTGTCCTCTTGCGGGGACGCAACGGCTGTGTGTGATCGTGCTACACTGGTGCCTGCATCTGGCTTTCCCGGCACCCAGGATCAATTGCTCTCCAGCTCAACAGCGGATACTTTGTTTCCCCGTTCATTGCTGCCTGCTTCATTGTTGCCTGCCTCACCACGTCTGCAAGAGTATCCAGCTGAGCAACACGTAACATCCTCGAGGACTCGTTCACGGTGGCCTACTGCTTCTTTTCTGTGGAACTCCTGTACTCTACATGCCATGTCTGGACTTCATGTGGTGCACAAAGGGACCTCTACAGATGGTTGGCGGCCATTTTGTGATTCTACTTCACCATCTTCTCCCAAGCGGCTATATTGTCTTTGTCTGCACGGGATGCGGGGCCTTCATGTAGGGGCTGGCTTAATCTCAAGCCCGCGATCGGGCCAGGGCTAGACTGATTTATATCGCCATGGTTTCACGGATGGGCTGGACTGGGACTGGAACTGTATGTATACTTTGTGCGCACTCGTCGCGATCTGTCTTCCTTCAATTAAATTGTTGTGACAATTCATTTTCACATGACTGCTTTTGGTGTAGTGGGTTCTCAGTGTGTGGAAGCCATAGATGGCCGATGGTTTAGGGCGCTCTGATGATACGTAGGCTCCTCCCCACTTTCTTCTTTTTGGGAGTTTAGATTAGAATAGTCCTATTCTTTTCTCACCCCCTTTATCATAGGTGTACTGTTTTCTTATCTTTCTTTACTCTATTCTTACTCTCTTTCTTGTCTATATTTCGGGTTTATTGGGCGACAGGCACTATGCTGGGGGGGGGGCAGGCCGTAGCCTCCGCATTGGTGTAGGGTGGGGGGGTAATTTACTGTTTCTAATTAGTTCTATGGGCCTTTTTTTCTTTTTATGTTTCTGCGCTATCCTTGTTTCGATTCTGGGTCCGGGTGTGGGGTTGACTGAGTGGGGGCGGCACTGGAGGGGTGCGTAATTGCTCATGTGACTATCCTGTTATATAACTGCATTGCCTCACTGCCTGAGATTTGACTTCCATTGCTGTTTTAATGATGCTGCTGCTCTCCCGTGTGGTGAAGATATCGTGCGGACTCGAATCTCCTTGGTTCTTATTCTTCACTGACTTTTTCCCTGATAACATTATTTTGAAAAACTTTAAAATTAACCTTCACTTCTCCTTTCCCTGGGGTCAAGGATCTCTCCAGTGTATAATTCATAAATCGTTGCTAATCTTGACCGTTGAAGCACAGGGGCCGTAATGTCTGTATCAGTGCTTAACCGTATCGTGGCCGGCCTGAAGGTTGTAGGCCCGTATTTGTTCTTTTAATATGCACGAATAAAGGTTTTTAAAAAAATTAAAAAAAAAAAAAAAGAATGCGTGCAAAATACCGACCATACACTTAGGACTTTTTCCTTGTATGGTCTTTTTTCTGAAAAAATTGAAAGGTATATATTAATCCAGTACTCTTCATTTTGCCTCTTTTTGGGAGTGCCACATCCCTTGAAAGCACACGGAAAATCATGCTACACATGTGAGAAGAACCACCCCAGAGCAGAAGGAACATCTCTGTATGGTCTCATTTTAAAAAAAACAACGTGGGTACATATATTATTCAAACTGTGCGCATGCAAGCGTGATTAAAAAGTGTCATTTCAAGATGGGCTACCTACATGGCTTGTTCAGTCAACAAACACCATTGGGTACTGCAGGGAGAGACTGTCCCTGTAGTCACACACTGGAAGAGAAAGTCTTTTTATTTACAGCTAAGTGTATCAGTGCACGGATGCAAATGTAGGCCTAGGTTATGAGTAGTTAAATATATTGGTTCAGAAGTGTGGAGCCAGTAAGTTGTCTTTTAGGAACATATAATATGAATGTTGCAGGAGGAGGGATGTTCCAGATCTTAACAAAATTGGATCTGCTTTCATGTAAAACCAAAGTAGTTTAAGACATTGCCACGAATCCCAATATGTTTTTGAAGAGCGAATTGCAACTATAAAAATAACATAGATACAAGAGTATCATTTGTTCATGATTTTAAGGGCATTAGCAATCACTGTTAAAGTTAATGTTTCTGTGCTGCAACTCTCCCTGACACAACATTAATTTGATCAAATCGCTCTGCCCAGTTGGTTGTGTTGAGACAATTCAGTCACAGCACAACAAAAGAAAAGTTCTACACTGAGGCAGAAAAATAAAGTAGATTTTAGTTAATGAAGTGACGCCTAAATGACAAAAATCCAGTAGGGGAACCAGAGTTATGAATTTTTAAAGTTTAAGGTTCTATATGATCAAGGTCATCTGGTTGCACTTAAGCTGTACTTCAGCACATGTTAAGGTGGATCGTGATAGGGCACGAGTCAGGTATAGAAAGCAAAATCTAGGTTCAAAACGTAGGAAGTCTTACCTTCGGGCTTAGTCTCTGAAATGGAAGTTGAAAATCCTCAGTGGGTTAAGGCAGAAGGCGGTGGATGAAGAAAGTTTCATTTTGTTGGATAGCAGCTGGACAAAGTCCTTGGTGAAGCTGTTGACTTTTGGCAGGAAAGCTCTGAGCAGGAGAACTTCAATTTTGCCCCCAGTGAAGGTCCATCGCTTGCAGGGTACTTTTCACACCTTCACCTGATCTGTCCAGCGTAGCAAGGCTTCATGTTGCAGTTGGAGAGGGCTTCGTGAGGCCAGATACCTGCTCTGGGAGGTACTGTTCAGCCAGATTTGGTGTTGCAGACAAGCATATAGCAGGAGCAACCAAAATCTTTGGGCTAGTGTAATGCAATATTGTTGGTTCAGCTTGGCAGGTACGTACAGTCCTCCGGAAGGTGTTTGGCGCCAAAAAGTGTCTAACTCCCAGGTTTAAGAAAAAGTTAGGAGTAAACTTCGGTATCAGTCAAGGTTCCAGGACCTTGGGGACAACACTTGAGGATCAAGACCCACTCCAGCAGAGACCAGCATCAGGATCCAGATGCAGATCTAGTTGGAACTGGCCAGCTGGGTAATTGCAGAAAAGGTATTTTATAGCCTGTTGTGTCCCAAGTGCTTGAGCAGAACTTCAGACATATTACCCTTGGAGTCCACTTCTTTGTCCTTGGTACAAGACCAGGTCCAGTCTTCAGGGCTCTTCTCGGGTTACAGACAGCTGGTCCAATCATCTTCTGCTTTTTCAGAGGTCCAGAAAATGTTCAGAGGAGGGTACTGTGGGTGCCACATGTATGCCTGGCACCAGCCTGTGGGTAGGGGTGGATCCTGACCCCTCCCTAACAAATAGGGTAAACGTTTCCAAGTATTTTTTCCAAATTATTTATTACATATCCGACCGCAAACCAGTAAATTTTGTCTGAAATAATATTTCAAAAAGACCAAAACTAAAATCTATTGCTGCTCCCTAGGTGAAGATAGCATCATTACGTTTAATAGTGTATCCCAAGCTTTCCTAAGATGCAAGCAACCCTGCTACAGTGAAAATAGGTTTTAGGGTCTTATAACCGTAAGGACATTTTTAATTTATTTTTTAAACCAGTATTTAAATATTTTCAGATTAAGGGTACAGAAAGAGAAGACATTGATGATGAGGCATGGGTAACACGTCGTATATCAAAGATGTTGCAACACTTGTTGTATAAACAAAGTACATTCCAATATGGAATGGAAGGGGTGGGTAAGAAAGTAGACAGTTGTTTAGGAGGCAAATAGTGAAGAAGGGAGTCACTGCAGACAGGGACCCAAGGGCAGTGTGTGTCAGTGTCCTGGCTAGAGCTGTCCGAGGATGGCATAGTTGGAGGCACCTGAGGGCTCAGAGCAGGGGAGTCTGGAGTCAACGTGAGGCGAGATAGTCTAAGACGTTGCCAAATATCCTTAGGGTGGGCTGTAAGAGGTTTCAGAGAGGAATACACTTCACAAGTCAGGTCGCAGAAGGTCATGCTGCGGAACCAGGCCTTAACCGTGGGACGTAAACAGCTGCCCCAATAGAGATCAATCTCTTGTTTGACCAGGAGAAGGGCAATGGTGGCAAATCTGTGACTGGTTGTGGGAATAGGGGAGATGTTGCCTAGGAAGGCTATAAACAGGAATAGATCAATAGGCATGGAAATCATCTTAGAGAGGATCTGGAATACTTCTGTCCAGTATGCAGCTGGTGGGCAGGTCCAGGCTAGTTGTGGAAAATCAGCATCTGGGCCTTGGCATTTAGAGCACAGAGTAGATCTGGAAGGTCAATACGGGCTAGCCTGCTGGGGGTCACATAGACTCTATGTAGAAAAAGAAAATGTAGGAGGTTGTGCCAGTGGTTGGGGGAAACTAGTTTAGTCTGTGTGCAGCAGAAGGCCCAATCCTTTTCAGAGAGGGGGTGTCCCAGGTCTTTCTCTTATTTCTTCCGAACCCCATCTACATTGGCTCGTTCAAGAGCTGTGCATGGACGATAGAGTTTGGTGATAAGATGAGACCCGTCTGGGTCCGGTATCAAAAGGATTAGTGGAGTGGAGTCATCAGGGGCAATCAGATAGGATGGGACACTGTGGAGTCTGTTTAAAATGAATCTGTTCATGAAGGTGTCAGTTCATGCAATATTGAGGTTGTGGGATAGTACATATCCATCTGGGAATACAGGGAATACATTCCCAAAAGTGTAGAGGTCGTATTTATGTAGGGTTCATTGTACTAGTTTTTCAGCTGTGAGGGAGAGCCATGGATTCGGGAGAAGGGTAAGATTAGAGGACTATAAGAAGTTGAAGCCCAATGTGCCGCAAACTTTCCACTATGCCCAGCAAGTGGTATATAATGTCTGAATGTCAGTAGGGTCTAGCCTAATGCTCTGTGGTATATTTCATTGAAGGGTATAGGATTTGCCAGGTCATGTTCTGGTCTGGTGTAGGGCAGCCACGTGTTACGGTAGAACCACTGATATGCATATTGGGCCTGGGCTACCAAGAAATATAGCCAAAAATTGGGGACTGTGAAATGGCAGCGATCATATGGGAAAGTGAGGGTGTCCCAGGTGACCAGGGGTCGATGACCCACCTGAACAGATTTCAAAATTAGGCTTCTGAGTATAGAAAAAGCCTTAGTTAAGGGTATAGGTATGTTTATAAAAATATACAAAAAAGGAGGCAGGACTGTCATTTTTATAATGGCTATTCGGCCAGCCATAGAAAGGGTGTTGTATCCAGCAATCAATTTGAGGGGAGAGTGTGTCTATCGCAGGGCCATAATTTAACCTGAGGACTTGCTCCTTACTCCTGTGCAAAAACACACTCAGATACTTAGTGATGTCCGCAGACCATTTAAATGGTTTGTCAAACAGGATCACCTCTTGGACTATTGGGGTCAGATTAATTGAAGGGTGTCAAACGAAAAAAATTATATCATAGGTGTACATTGACATAAGGACTGGCCCTGTGGTAAACTGCAAACTGCGATGCATATGGCATTCCTGGAGGTGGTGCACCAGTGTGTCAATTGCTGTAACAATAAAGGCAAAGGTGGGCACCCCTGTCTAGTGCCATGTGAGAAGTTGAAGGGGGCAGTGAGGAAACCATTAATGAGGATGCGAGCCGTTGGATTTGGGTACAATAAGGAGATTAGGGCAGCGAACATTCCCAGAATTCCTAGTTTCCGTTGGGTGTTGTGAGGAAAGGGCCACTGCAAGGAGTCAAACGCCTTCTCCGTGTCAAGGAGGGCGACTTCTGTGGTGATGATTGGAGATATTCAATGTAATACTGAGAAGACAGCATGTAAATTCAGAGAAGTAGGCCGATGCGGTATGAAACCTGTCTGCACAGGTGATATTATCGTATCTAACAGTAATAGCAGCCTACTAGCCAAAGAATGGGCCAATATTTTATTATCAAAGTTAAGAAGACAGAGTGGTCTGTACGAGGCACAGCACCTTCCCCAGTTTCAAGGACATGTTTAAAGTTAAAAATGTACATCTCCTGATTTTAAAGGTCTTGCACCCTGCTAAATGGGCAGTAAGGCCTACTTAGAGAACGACTTCTTAATATTTAAAAGGAAGGTTAAGGCCTATAAAAAAGGGGTTATTTTGACAGGCTGAATTTGCAGTTTAAAACTGCACAGCCAGGTCACACATGACAAGCCTATAGTTATGTTTACACGGTCACTGTAGTGGATGGCACAATGGGTGCTGCAGTCCACATTTGCCTTTTAACTTGTTGGCCCTGGGTACATTTCTTTACCACATCCTAAGGACGTTTTGATATGTTAAGTATGGCAATCACTGGTATGCAAATTTAATTATGTTGAAAGGCGGAGCACAGGCATTTTACCACTGGTTAGCAGAGTTATAGTGCGCAGAGTTCTACAGCTAGAAAAAACAGTGAAGGAAAAAACACCTGGGGTCAAAAGATGGCCATTTTTAAAACATACTATACCAGACATACAGACCAAAAAGTGAAGGGCATGATCTGACTTGAGCAAAGTGTATACCAATAGAGAATCAGGGTTTAGGCCAATGAAAACCTGAACTACCTATACTAATGTAAGTAATGAAAGTGTGAACAGCTGTTCAATGATTCACCATATCAGAAGGTGCTCAGAGATTAAAGAGTGCCAAAATGAATGCCTCGCTGCAGTCCAGAACAATGTGATCAAAATTGAAGATATATTCTGGATCTGGATTTGTTTTTTATAAGTGGCAGTAAATGGCTTGCCTTTAAACAATAAAAAAAATGTTTTTACTGACAGATTCAGAAAGGAGCTAGGGATCATATGAACTATGGGTTTCCCTGGAGCTGGAGCAGTGCTATATTACCATTTTAGCAGTGGTTAAGTGGTTAAATAGTACTGAAAATGTAAATTTACATGCTGCTTTTGGCTGAAAATGAGACAACATTTTAACATATCTGAATTGAACAATAGACTACAATAATCATTAAACAATAGAACAAAGCAACAACACAATTAACACACAGCAGGATAGAACACAAAACAGCACATACAAATAGTCAAAAGAAAACACAGCAGAATAACCACGATACAACACCACAGCAAACATTATCATTTCCCGAAACCTGCTGCTTTCGTTCAATGGTTGTAAAGGTGTTTGCACCAAGCACTACCTAAACTTTGTACTAATCACAAGAAATAGTGCCAGTCAAACATGTTTATGAGCCAGCATTACGTTCTGATTTGGCATTTTAAAAGCAAGCTCAATCAGGAAAAACTCATGCACAGCTTCAGTACAGTTTCATACAATATATGTTCATGACCTTTCACACAGCTTCTTTAAAAAGTTTGGCAGTAGTATTGAAAGCATGAATTATACTTTCCAACAAGGTGAAATCCCTTTTAGCCAAGAGGCTAAAGTAGAATCAGTATGAGAACTTTTGACTATGTTGGGCGAGGCTTCCTCTACAAAGTAATAAGCCGATTTAATTTGGGGTGGGTTTAATTAAGGCTTTGTCCGTACCGAACTAAGGGGCATATTTACAAGCCCCTATCGCCACCTCAACATCACTTTCAGTGACATTGTGATGGCGATAGTGGCTTCACCATATTTACAAGGCAGCGTTAAGCCACTTAACGTGGCTTAACGCTGCCTTTTAAATAAGGCACCCTTTCACTCTGTGCATAGCATGAAAGGGGAGGGCACTGAGTGTTGCAGTGGGAGTTCTACTGCAACACCCATTGATTTTGACTCTGCCCCCTATTTTCAAGGGTGGCGTAAACAGGAGGCAGCACCAAAATTAAGCCAGGGACAACCTGGTCTCAAACAAGCGAAGCGAGGAGAAATTATTTATTTCTCCTCGTTTTTGCTGTTTCCATCTGTGCTGCGTTGTGCAGCACACATAGAAACAGCAAATTGCCATTGGTTGTTTATGTGAAGGAAGATGTCCCTTCCTGCACATAAATAATCAAAAAAAAAGAAATGACATTTTGCAACTTCTATGTGTGCTGCATTAAGCAGCACACACAAAAGTTACAAAACGTCATTTAAATATTGCTTATGTGCAGGAAGGGAGACATTCCTGCACATAAACAATCTTCCCCTCAACACAGACACTCTTGCACTATGGTGCAAAGGTGCTTGCGTTGATACTAGGCTGCTAAGTTTAGCTCCAGCGCAGGGGGAAACGCAGGGCTGCATCATATTGTTGTAAATATTGTGCAGCCCTGGGTTTCTGAAGTGGTGGCTTGCGGCATTAAGCCAGGAAGGCTAACACCGCACTCCGTCACTTCATTGTAAATATGCCCCCAAAAGTCAGAACTGTTGACTTTAAAACATTTGTCAGTGTGTGCGATGGGGGTTTTGGGGCCTTTGGGGCTGCAGGGCTTCATGCTGAGAACTGCACGAGAAGCACTTCTGCCCCATCAAGAAACAAGAATAAAATCTTAGTGTGACTGCCGCTGATGCCCTGGTGCATTTTCAGAACTTGTGATAGACATTAGCTGTGCAGAGCCTCCAAAGATGAGCTTGAAACTCAGTGCAGTAGTTTCTAGCTTGCCTGGTGTTCAACCTTTGTTACTGGATCGTCACCATGTAACTGTGGGAAGAGTTCGATATTGTGTGGCACACTGTGGCACCATGTGAGTTAGCAGATAAGAAAAGTACATGGGGAATTTTATTATTCAATCAAGTTCTGACTTCTCTAAAAAATGTTAATTGAGACACAAAACCAGAGGAGATGCCGAACTAACCAGTTAAGTCACTCTCCCAGCTGTTTTATTACTAATGAGGGGTGCCGCTCGCAGGCTGAGGAAACTGCTTCATTTTAATCTGCCTATTTTACCTTCATCATCATTCACGGAGTTGCTGGCTGAATCGATTCCAAGGCGCTGAAGTGCTTCTGGGGCTCAGTGTGTGCCCGGGACTGCGAGGACCAGTGTGCTCTGCTTGACTTTGTGCCTAACGCACCTGGTTCCTCTTCCCGGCCCCTCCTCTTCATTACATATCGGTTTGGAATCAGTCACGCGTTAGCGGGACGCGTGCGGGACTCAGGCCGGGGCTCAGGCCGGGGCTAAGCCCGGGCAAAGGGCGAGCCCTCTAAGGCCCTCAGAGGCCGGACAGGGCTTGGATATTAACATTTTAGTTACCTCGATATATTACTATTGAAATGGCCTTGATTGAAAACAAAATACAAGGGGAGAAGCCGGGGGGCGTGTTAAATGGCCCCTTAGACAGTTATTTTAAGAAGATCAGTATGGACGAAGAAAGGGGTATTTTATTGGCTGAACGCAGAACTGAGCGTCGTCGCTCAGTTGAGAATATGAAACGCAGGCCTTTCGAGGTCTCTAGTTCTCAAGTTCTCCTGGGAGACGATGGTAGCTGTGGTCCCCATGATGCCCCCCTCTCTCAAGACAGTGTTCCTTTTTCATTACGTGACTGTTCACCTACAGAATGTGCTCCTAGTGTACATGTTATTAGCGATTCTCTTCCTGCAAATTGTTTAGATAGCTCTATGGCTCCCAAAACACAACTTTTATGCCGTGTAAAAACAACAGGGAAAAAGGCCAAGAAATTGGTCAAGGGGAAAATCCATGGTCCTCCCCCAAGGAAAATAAGACGCAAGGAGGGGACGGGCCTGGCTAAAACTATGATTAACCATTCTGATTTTGGCCAACACACTAAGGCTGCAAATGTAAATGATTTGGGGCTGGATACCGGGCCAGATATTAGGATAAAACTGACCTCTCTCCCCCCTTCTGCAGGCTCTGATTTAGTTGTAAATAACCCCGTGACCGATGTGTTCCCCGATGAATCACCACAGTCGGTGGCTCTTTCTACCGCTTTTCAATCCAAATTGGGAGATTTGCTTAGCACCTTTATATTGCCTATTACTGACAGCTTGAGAAGGTTGGAGCTTAGGTTGGAGGACGTTGAATCCGCACTGAGAAACATGATTGTTGCGGATAAGGCCCAAGTGAATAGGTTAACTCCCTTGGCCCCGTTACCCCCTACTAATGCCTCATATGAATTTCCCCTTGTTAATAACAATATACCACAGGCCTCCAATAACTTAGTGCCTGACAACCATAGGGAAGGGTCTTTAGCGACTGTGAACCAATCAACTAATAAACCCACCATTGACACCTTAGAAGGGTTTACCATTGCACCGATGGGGACTAAACATCAGGAGCGGGGAAGCCTCAGTCGGAATGGGGGCCCAGGGAACCACGGGCTACAGGTAGAACTACCTCCCGAAGCTGTGCCCTTGGTGGTGGTCCTGACGGGGGTTCCTACATTGACAGACAATAAAAGAGAAGACTATCACCAGTTGAAAAATAAAATTATACACTGGTTAAGTATACACAGACCAATAAACAAGAATCTTAACGGAGAGATATTGCATGTCAGACGTCTCCCTTGGCTTGGTAGTAAATGTAAAGATATTGAGGGAGACATAGTTCTGATTAATTTTAGAGACCCAGGAGCGGTTGATTTTATATTGAACTGGCCCTTAGGAAATAGTAATAGTCGAATTAGTCCCCGAGCCTTGACTTATTTCTATCCCAGGTCCCTAGTGTTCCCTCAAATCTATGCTAGGAACACGGCTAGTGCTTACCCAGTTATTACCACAGCATTGTATGGTAGGAAAGTGCTACCTGACCCTCAAGGTTGGAATATGATCCCTCCTAGAGTGACTAGGATTAGCAACCAGAGAACGGAGTATGTAAGACCCTTTACACCTCTGGAGCTAGCAAATAGGTTTGATGTTTTTTCGGGCATGGATGACTGCGATTGAAGCTTACAGACCAGGAAGGGTAACTGGGGTAGTCTAAGTACTGTTAGGGTAGAGGGAAATATAAATGTGACCTCTGGTGAGGTCATTGAATCCCCTTCCAGGGACATGACTCCCCTAGATCCTAAAAGTGTGGTTGTTACCAGGTCTCACGCTATTATTCACCCATTACCTGTGGACCGTTCTAGTAACGGAAGTCATTTTTTAATTCCTATAGAGCTTCTTGAAACCTCCAATGAAACGATTCCACGGGTATTGAATGGTGACAATGAAGTCATTCTTACTCCACCCACTAGCGGTAAAGAGGATATTCGTCTGGTATCTTGGAACATAGCCGGGTTAGGGAAAAAGTTGGCCCTTCCTGAATGGAACAATTTCATTGAAAAATTTGACATATGTATGTTCCAAGAAACCTGGAGCTTATCACCATTACATAAAGCTGGATATGCAACCTTTTGGGTACCTGCTTATAGCTGTGGTAAGGGCAGACCAGCCGGGGGTCTTCATGTATGGATAAAAATAGATTTAAATTGGAACATCTCAACCCATGACCCGGGATGTAGGGACATACAACATCTCTCATTTGAAGGCCAGACGAAGGATAGTAGGATTGAGCTATTTAATATTTATGCTAGAGGTACTCCGGGAGACAAAACGTCTTGTACTTTTATGTTTCTAGAACAGGCATTAGCTAATTGCCCCACAAATTCTAAAATACTGGTGGGGGGGGATTTTAATTGCACATTCGAACCCCTAAGTGGGGATGATCCCCTGGGCATAGAGGAGGAGGACGCTTGTTGGTCTATCCCCACACTGTTATTACCCCCGATTAAAAAATGGTCAGCTAAGGCACTACAGATCAATGCTCTTACCGTGGATTTTAACTTAAGAGCATTAAATGGCAGATCCCCCTCTGATCGAGACGGAGCCATGACGTTTAATAGACTTAGTGGCCCGTCCCGAATAGATTATATTCTATTGGATGTCACCATGTGGTGTGACTTAGTTGACATGGAGGTGGTTCCTTCGCAGGATAGTGACCATAACCCCTTATGTCTGACATTAGGGTGGAGCAATTTAAAAGGTGGCCAGAAACCAGCCTCGCTGAAGTTAACAAAGGAGGTGGTCCCATATGATGGCAATCGAAGATTGAAATGGGACAAGGTTAATACTCACCCAGACAAATTGGTAAGGATAAAGGTACACATTGATGAGCTGACTAGAGAGTTGGTGGGATTATCCTCGGGTACAGGGGATGCTCAGGAGTCGCCTTTTCCTAGGATATATAAAAATGCCATTGAGGAAGTTGGCAAATATTTTTTAATCCAGAGCTCTAAATCAAAACCCCTCAAACCCAGTACCCCCTGGTACTCTGCAAAGTGTCGGGCTAAAAGACGGGAGCTAACAGTTGCTCTACGCAAAAGGAACCAACCCCTAGTTAGATTAGCTAGGAGGGAATATGCGAATGAACAAGTGCGGGCAAAAAAAGAGTGGGAGGAACAGTTCTGGCAGGACCTCAAATATGCATCTAAACTGAAAAATGCTTCGCTGTTTTGGGAATTGATTAATAAGGCCAGAAACTACAATAGGCCTCAATTGGTAAATCACATTACTAGCCAACAATGGTATTCCCATTTTTTAAATATATACGGCGGACAAGATGCAATTAATACTCCCTCTTATGCCCCTGTTGGCCGGGCCCCTTTTTTATCGACACTTGAGGAGCCATTCCTGATTTCGGAGGTAGTATCGGCCATAAGACACCTAACTCCAAAGAAGGCTGCTGGCCAAGATGGCATCCCGGGGGATCTTCTCCTGAAAGAACCCACAGCCTGGGCCACACTTATTGCGTTAATAATGAATTTAATTTCCAAGGGACATCCTGTCCCAGACTCGTGGAAGGGCGCAGAGGTGATCACCGTTTACAAAAAGGGTGACAGGGATGACCCTGCCAACTACAGACCGATTAGTCTGATTGACGTGATCCAGAAAGTGGTTGGCAGGGTCATCATCCTGCGAGTGGGTGTATGGATGGAGGAAGAACAGATTCTCTCCCATTTCCAGGCCGGTTTCCGGAATAAAGTGGGTACGATGGACCAGGTCTTCCGCCTTTTAGCGATCTATTGGAAAACGGTGAAAATCAATCATGGTAGTCTTTACCTGGCCTTCATAGATCTCAGGATGGCGTTCGACCTGGTCCCTCGGGCTAGGTTATGGGATATTTTGGAGAAGATGGGTTTTCCGGGCCCTCTTCTGGACCTTATAGTGAAGTTACACGAGGGTAACTATGCGAGAATCAGATGGGGTACCCAAGGTCAATTGACCGAGAGGGTGCCCGTGAGAAGGGGAGTTCGCCAGGGATGTGTCATGGCGCCGACTCTTTTTTCCCTATTTGTGAATGGCGTGGTGGACCATCTGAGGGAGGAGCCGACGGATGCACCATCCCTGGCAGGGGAAAAAACTCCAACCCTTCTCTTTGCGGATGACACCATTCTGATCTCGAAAACCCCAGTAGGTCTCCAAAAGTTACTGCATCGCTTCAGTGAGTTCTGTAATAATAGGGGACTCACAATTAATACCTCCAAAACTAAACTTATGGCCCTATCCCCTTCCAAAAGATTTAGGAATAATCTCACCCTCAATGGCGAGTCCCTGGAGACGGTGGACTCCTTTGACTACCTGGGTGTTAGGGTGAACAGCCGGATGAGTTGGAATGATCATCTGGCAAAAATGCAATTAAATTTTAAAAGAGTTGCTGGGGCGGTCATGAGAGAGCATAGAGCGTCTGCGAGTAAACCTGTAGCCCCTGCCCTCGCAATTTATGAAAGCCAAATATTACCTACTGCCTTGTATGGTTCTGAACTCTGGGGGTTCGAGAACATCCCAGATTTAATTATTGCAGAAAACAAGTTCTTGAGGGATTTGGTTGCCCTCCCGGTTTCGACCCCATTAATACCATTACGTTTAGACATGGGCAGGCGCCCACTTAAAGAAATAGTGCGCCTTCGCCCTCTACTTTTTTGGGCTCGACTGAGAAGGACTGATGAGCTCAAGAACTACGCAGCCGCCCTGGACGAACTTATTTTTCTTGATAAAGGCAATAGGATTAAGTGGATGAGCAATTTGAGGCAGCTGATTGGTTATATAGGCCTAAGCGACCTCTGGAAGAGCCAGTCTCCGCCACCCAAATTAGTTATTAAGAAGTTGTACTGGGAGCGGGTCCAGCAGGAGACTTCCTGTAGAGACCTAGGGGGTTCTCTCACCGAGCGTTTCCTTGAGTTTAAAGGGACTAGGTTATTTGAACCACTCCTTGATTTTATAGAGAAACCCCTGGATAGATTACTATATTTAAAAGTCAGGTTTGGGATTCTCCCTGTAAATGCATTTACTTTTGGGTGGAACATTCAAAGTGGATTATCAAAGGCCTGTCCGTGCTGTGCAGCCCCTATAGAGTCCGTGGCGCATCTTATGTTTGCTTGCCCAGCATACAAGGTGCCTAGGAGAAGTTGGCTAAAACCTTTATGTAAGGGTTTGGGCCTTAGATGCCATGTAATGGCCCTGCGGGTTCTATGTACCGATACATCCTCCCCCTCGTTAGTGTGCGGTGTTGCCAAATTCATAGGAAGTGCTTGGAGGATACGGATGAGAAGACTTAAGACCCAATCCACCTTGCAGATTGAAGCACCTTCATGAGGGTAGATCCCACGGGTATGTTAGTTGCCTCTGACATATATATGGCAGGGGATGTGTAGTTATGTTGTTGAAGGCAGAGTAGCCTGAGGAGTCTTAACTGCACCCTTTTATATTGCGATGTATTATGATGTTTTTAAGTAAGCAAGTTATTGAGTTATTGCCTTTTTACATTGTGATGTTATATAGGCTATGATCATTGTACATTTACTTTTATGATGACATTTTTTTTTATCGAATAAAGTATATTGACTGACTGACTGACACAAAACCATTAGCGGTCATGCTCTGGGTGCAAGCCTGCCTGCGTGGCTTCTGTTTTCATCCGTAAACACGCTGCTTGCTATTGTATGTGGTGAGTTAAGAAGGATTACCCAGTCATTTCCTATTGGATATATTGGTCCTTATCCTACAGCAGAAGTGCATTCAATATAACATGAATCTTACCAAGTCAAAAGTATGGTGGCAATTGTCACAATCAGTTACACTTTTGGGGCACAATTCCCAAAGTTATGTATGCTTGTAACATGAAAATAGTCCAAATTACAAAATGACAAGTGCACAACCACACTCAAAGAGTTAGTTTATCACTTGTAAATGCATTTACGCATATGTGAGTAAATCTAAAAACAGAGCTGGGTATCAGAGGCTGACATACCCTTGGAGTCACTGAGCAACCACATGCTTTTTGGGATATTCCCGAACTCAATTCTGACCCACCTCAGCCAGCAGAAGGTAAGATATTTACTGCTGAAAAAACACACCAAATTGGTGTGGGTGTAGGGAATGGGGCTCTTCACTGTGAAGAATATGTTTCCCTGTATAGAAAAAACAAAGTTACATTTATTTGTTTTCCCCAAACCATCCCAATTTATCAGGATGATCCCTGGAAACAGGTAACTTGATGTTTCCTTATAAAAGAAGACTCACTTTTTTCCATTTGAACTAAAACAAATAATATATATTTTTTTTTAAATCACTTTGTTGCATATAGACTAGCTCCCAGCCACATCATTTTCCGTACCTTTGTGCCTCCGTTTGTAAACCAGAGTTACGTGCTTAATTATTTCCTTAGAGCTAACTTTGTTGTTACAGGCTATGGGCAGTGGTTTAGAGCAGTGTCTGTGTAAGTCCAGGCAGGTACCTTAGTTGAAGAGGCCACTTTGTCAACCGCATAGCTCTAGTGTGCATAGTCAACACTCTTTCTGCACATTATGGTGGAGTGTTCCCAATGAAACAAGCAACAGCAGTGCAGCCGACATAAGCAGTGCTGGACCCTGCCACAGTGCTGCTCTTGTAGTACACCAGCGGCCATGTCAGGGCAGGGTTTGGAGTAAATAAGTATCTCAGATGCACTTCTAATCATTTTGCAGTCTACGGGGCAAGTGGGAGGCAGCTTTAGCAGTTTCATGGACAAGACGTGCCTAACAAATAAAACAATTAAAAAAATGAATGTGTGTCCTCATGTAACTTAACTGGTGCTATGTAAAGCGCTCTGATACCTGATTGGATTCGGGATAAGTTCGCGCTATAATAAAACTCTGCAAATAAAAAATAAAATAAAAAAAAGACAAAAGAGGGGAGAGCACTTTGGAGGTTAAAGAGGTGAGTATTATATAAGCATTACAGACAACGACCTACACAAATTGTTATATTGTATAAGGTCAGATTGATGTACACATTTGAGTAAGGTGCATCAGGTGGGGGGTGAGGGGGATGGTTATTTTATTTTCCCTCATGGTCGTATGTCGAATTCGCCCCCCCCCCCCAAGCCAGCCCTGCAGCCCCACTGCTCTTACCTGCATGGGTCGGGGCTGTCTGAAACCATAATGGGATATTGTTTGTGAGGGCGTCGTGTGGAATAGTGCTGTAAATGAAAAACGATGGGGTCACAGCATGGCAGCAAAAAGAGAGTAGCATCACGAAGGCCAGAGTAATGTGGTACATTCCCAGTCAATGTACAAGCTTATTTTTTTTTTACCTGCCCCATAAGAAAAAGGCAACACGGACACGTGGTATTAAATCTCTTCTGGCTTACTTAATTGGTCACAAACAGACTGTATTTTAAAATATCTTACAGGGTAAAGGTAGCAGCTGCAAAGATATTTGTGTGCCTAGCGAGTTCCAGGATATATTAGTAGGAAGATGAATTTAGTGGTAAGACACTTGCTGGAGAGATTCGTGTGCAGTCTAGTCACAGCTTTAACTCACCATAAAATAGCATAGAAGGTTAAGGAGCCTGCTGCAAACATGTTGTGTAACATGCAGATCACAGATTACTATTTTAGGTAGATATCTCTGTGGGCTACTGTGTAGAGATTGTCGGTTTACCTGCAGCTCACAAGTTACAATCCTTGCAACATAGCTTAGTAAGCTAGTGACCAGCAACAAGGAGTTGCATGCAAATTGGTAGAATACGTTTAGAACATTATTGTTTTTTTCTCAACTTTTCATTATTTAAAGTTGCTAAAAAGGATACCTTTGGATAGTATTAAACACACATTAGTGAGTGCTAAATTTGATTATTAGTGAAATGCCACATATAGACAGTTTCATCTGACATTCAGTTACTTACTGTGCTTGCATATCACTTACATACTGAGCTTGTAGCAAGAAATATTTAAAAAGTCTTTCCCCAGAGCATATTATACCACTTAAGCACTTGTGAAACAGCAACCAGCTGTGTGTCTTTGCTTCCAGTTGTCATTGGTATCAAAGTTCCAGCTAGCTCCCACCCAGGATGACACTCAAATGAAAGGAGTGCTGATCATTTGTTAAGGGAGGCATTTGAATTGGGCCCAGCTGGAAATGAAAATTAGAGACCTCACTGTGATATCTATTGATGTAGAATTGATTGCATGTGATTGGAATGCTGTTTGGTGAATCGGGGTTCTAAGAATGTAGGAATTAAAAGAGTGGGAGTTGGAGAGCTGGTTCAGCGAAGGCATTGTGTGCCGAGCAGGTTGGGATGATTGTAAAGAACCTGGAATAAAACAAAGGAGTAAGAAGATTACCTTGATATGCAGTGTCTTCTTCTTAGCACTCACCCTCTTCTAACTCAAAATTACATCAAAAGTATTTTAATAAATAAACAATTTAAATTAACATATATGAAAAGTAATATCTCTAGAACAGGTGCATTTGAGATCCATGTCACAAGGCACCACAGGCATATGAAAAGGCAAATCTACTTTAACATGGTGCAGTGACTTTTCAATTTGGTGGATGGGACTTTTTAAGTGGAGTTGTCATTTGGCAATTCATTTTTAATGTTTGTATGCTACCTGTCTTTGCACTACAAGTGTAGGAGCTTCCAGGTTGCTTGTAAAAGGTCTTCAGAAGAAAGAATAAAATGAGTCTTCAAGAGCTGAAGGGTCATGTAAGTTCCGACTATACTCGGAGTAATAAAGATTACTGAGACATTACCTCCTCATAAGTCTTCCTTACCACCTGAGTTATACAGTGAGCATATACCAAAGTCAAACGGATCCATGTTCACCCACAAGAAGCCACAGAACAAAGTTTGAGGCAAACAAGTTTTTAATCCAAACAACAAGACAGAGGAAAAAAACCAAACAGATGCCCAACAGAACGAGCGCCAATCAAGTGCAAGGAGAGCTAGTCTGTATAACAGCCTCAGCAAAACCCCCAGCAGCAGGGCCACCCAACACTACACAATAGTGGTACATGAACATGTGAAGAGAGGTCCACGTAGCAGTCCTACAGAGATCCTCAATTGAGACCACCTTGAAAGAGGACCAGGAGACAGAAATACCCCGGGTAGATCAACCCTCGATCTGGGGCAACAACTCCGACCCCTGGGAACCATAGGCCAGAACGATCGTCTGAATAATTTACCTACTCAGGGTGGACAGTGAAGGCTTATGACCCTCCCACTGGGCCAAAAGTGACAAACAGACTATGACACTTGCAAAAAGGCCAAGTCCACTCCAGATAAACCAACACCGCCCCCCGGACATCCAGTAGGGGGAGACCAGCATCCACCCCAGTCTCAGGCACCAGGGAGAAAACCTCCCTGGAACGGTTGGCAACTGAAGGGACCTTGGGCAAGAACGTAGCATCAGGGCAAAGGACAAGAAGAAATGCAAGAAAGGAGGAGACCGCAAAAACAACCCCAACTCTCCAATCCTACCAGCCGACACTATGGCCACCAGAAACATCACCTTCATGGTCAAGAATTTAACATCCACAGACCCAAAGGAGCCACCTGAAGGGCCTGTAACACCAATGAGAGATCCCAGGATGGGGCAGGACAAATCACTCTGGGACATTGAAGAAACAACTACGTATTAAACGGGCCACCAATAGATCCTGCCCATCCAACTGAGGCCTGCGGAATGCCCACAAATCCGCCCACTGAGCCCGAAGCGTAGAAGGAGCCAGGCCCAACACAAAACCATCCGAATGAAAATCCAGCACCCTTATCGGGTCCACCGAACAAAAGTCCAGGCCTTTAGAAACACACCACCTAGAAATGGACACCCAATGATGGGAATAAGACTGAAGAGTCGCTGGAGGTTGGGAACCCTGAAGCAAGTCTACCACTTCTTCGGAGCAGCCACGGGACAAGAGGCTCATCCTCTCAAGAGCCAGCCCTGAAGATGTCTGGCCACCTGAATGACATTGCATCCACCCGCCACGCCTCCGGACAGGGAATGATCATGCAGAAGCGGGTCAGCTGAGCATTGTCCTTGGCTGCACACAAGTCCACCATCGGGCACCCAAACTTCGCCTGCAACACACGGAATTCCTCCCCGACAGCGAAATTGAAGACACAGGGGGGAAAACCCTGCTCAGGTGATTCACCACACAATTCTCTCTTCTCGGGATATACACAGCCCGAAGAGACAACACAGTACCCTCCAACCAGGTATGAATCTCTTGAGCCAGGAGTCACAGGGACCGAACCCTGCAGCCCCCCTGCTAATTGAGGTAACCCATCACCACCTGATTGTCCATCTGGACCAGAACATGATGCCCCCCAAGGGCCGATGCAAACTCAAGACAAGCCATCTGAACCGCCTTCAGCTCCCGGAAGTTGGATGAGCAACCAGCCTGCAGGCAATTCCAGAGACCCTGTACAGACCAGGAATCAATCAATCAATCAAGGCCTGCTTTTTTCGATTTTTTGTGCCAAAATCATAAAAGCATACAGTTTAAAACAACAATATTACAAGATACAAAATGCATAGTTATTTTTAAATACAAATTACTCAATATTACAACGTTTAATTCCAGCAGTAATTGCAAGTTCTTTTTCTCTTCCCCAGCTAATTTCATATTAAAAGTATTTTCCTGTAATTTATGATACTTTTAAAAAAAGATGCTGTTGACTTTGCAAAACATTCGCTTTCTAAAAATTGTAGTGATAAAAACGCTGCCCTACATTGTCTCAGACCAAACAGTCTTAAAATAGGTAAAATCCATCTCCTTCTTTACATTGCATAAAATTTGCTAAATAATACCACATGCATTGTATTTTGCTGAGATTGTTTATCACATGAGCAATTGCTTAATGTTATAGACCATTCATTTATTTCAGGAAAGCTTATCAAGCGATGCAAAAATCAGAATCTGAAACGGGTCAAAACAAATCGATCATACCCACTTAATTCAAAGTGTAGGTATGGCTGCATACTGTACGTAGTGAGTATGAGTTGATTAGATTGTACCGACGACTTAGCTGCCTCGTCGGCAAATCTCTCTGCCTCCATATGTGTCAAACAACATTTTTAAGAGACTTCCTGCTAACAGAATGTAGAATTCCAGCATTCCTAAAATATTCAGGGTGGCCCAAGTGATTCATAATTCTTTCATATATTTCATCCAAGGGATCTCCAGAGACTGATCAGCATGAGGCAATCTTTTAATAAGTCACACTTAAACATAGGTTTTGGAGAAGTTCAGATCCTATGCCACAACAGAACTGGTTGGACTTTTTTTAAGGTCTGAAATATAAGGCAATCTTAGTTCTGTGTGGCATACATAAATGGAAGTGCTATCTGGAACCACCAGGAGATATTTTAAGAAAGCATTCTCCACCTGTTGGATAGGTTTGATATCCCGATAGCCCCACACACCTGCCCCATACATCGCCATACTGATACATTTTGCCCTGTAGATTTGTAGGAGCTAGGGGTGCAGTAGCTTTCATAAGAAGCAAACTCCTGTTTTTTACTGTCTGATACCATGTTCCCTTATCATCAAATAAAATACCGAAGTAAGGAATTGCTTATGTAGGTTCCACCTTTTTATTGCCAATAAAAATGCCCCTGCACCTAGAGCTGTTTTTGCTGCACTTCATTATAAAAGTTTTTGTAATATTTACTAGTAGACCCAACTTCTCCATATACTCAGTGTAGCTGGTAGGTATGCTTTGGAGTCCTAGTTGTGTTCGGGCCATCAACTCTGCGTCATCCGCGTATAGCAGGGCGGGTATGGGACGTTTATTTATTTGTGACAAGACCTGGCACTCCTCTATCAATGCTTGTTGGAAACCATTGGTATAGAGTGTAAATAAAAACGATGCCGGATGCATCCCTACCTAACCCCCCTCTCCCCGCCGAACGGTGCAGTGCATTCTCCATTTAGTCCATAGCGAATCGTTGCTTTCGAGTTACAGTACAATTGCCCTAAAAATTGGATCAGTGATGTCTCCACCCCATAGTAGCTAAAATCTCCCATAATTTACTGTGTATCGCGCAGTCAAAAGCTGCTGTAAGATCAACGAAGGTAAGGTATACTCTGCCTTGTTTGGACCGTGTGTACTTCCCTATCAAAATATTAAGGTTTAGTCCTTGTTCAAGTGTTCCCAAACCCTGGTGAAACCCGAATTGTACATCTGAAAGCACATGATTATCTTCTGCCCATTCTTGGAGCCGATTGAGCACAATCCGTCCCACTATCTTTACTAGCGAATCCAGCAAAGATGTTGGACGGTAACATGCTGGATTCTGCCGGTCACCCTTTTTAAAAATAGGTATCAGAATGGATTCCTACCATGTTTCGATGAATCCAGTAGAAGAGCAGGCCGCTAAAACCTGCATTAAGAGTGGGCCCTGTAGCAGCAGATTTGACTTAAAAAGGTCGACTGGGACGCCGTCTGGACCAGGTGGCTTACCTCCTTTTCTCTCATTTATTGCGCGTATTACCTCTTTTAGGGAGAAAGAAAGATCTATGGGATATTTAATTGTGGTTGTTAATCCTTGTGATATATATGTGTTGTTTGTAGTGCTTTTCTCCGTTTCCAGTTTCTATACTTTAGAGAGAAAACCCACTCATTTATGTTCGTCGATGGCAATCTCATCAGTTGGAGTATATTTAGCTTTAAGAAATGAGGCATTTACTGCTCGCCAAAATGCTGTACTGTCCTTATTTCGTGAGGCTTCAAGTAACTCATGTCTCATCTTTTAATTCCTTTTTACGGGCTTTCTGGGCAACATTATAATCCCTTCTACACATCCTAATCTCAATGATATTTCTTTCTGGTTTATGCAAAGCATGTTTTAATTTTGTATAGGTTTTAGTGCAATGTGAGTCAAACCATCCATGATTACTCGTTTGTGCTGTTCTATTCTCAACCCATAGAGCATCTTTTATTTCGCCTGTAAATTGTGCATACGATTCTAAAATTTTAGCATGTGTGCTTGTCTCGTTCAAACATATTAAAAAGGAGTTGTAACATTTTCCATGATTTTTCTAATGAATCCTGTTGAATCAAGCTTCCCCCACTGTAAAGAATAGCCATTCGTTTTGCCCACTGATATATTTTTGACCGTGGATATGGAATTATTCTGGGGATTACGCATACAGTTTGGAAAAGTTAGAGTTATGCTCAGAGGGAAATGGTCGCTAACAATGATCTTATGAGTTCTAAAATGTGTGAGTCTTGGGGCGCATCTGTTGGGTAGTATTATAAAATCAATAATTGAGTTTGTGCCTCTCCCATTACGCGTCTGACTAAAAAGGACTGGAGGGGAACACAGATTATTTGCAAAACCTAAATCAAAAGCAAATAAAATCTTGTTTAAAAGGTCCCCATATGTTGAGTGGGGAAAATGAGGGCATACATCATTGTTTTCTGATTGTAATCCACAGTTTTATCCTCCACTTAGCGGGCACAGGCTAGTATTGAAGTCCCCCCAAACAACAACCACTTCTCTTGAATTCCCACACTGAAACCTGTTCAGATCCCTGGTTAAGGGAATTGTCAGAATACTCTTACCTTGTGCCAGAATCTTCCACAGAATCAGATGATTACTCCCAAGTCCCCGACGTGGTTGCCCAAGCAGAGATTCTGAATTTGACACTCACGGGGGGGAAAGGGGAATGGGAAAAGAATAGAGAGACTGGCTGCGTGTTTAGGTACTGCCCAACTTCCTCAATTTGGAATCTTCTTGTGTAGACTCCCACATCTGTCTATAGACTCGTGAAGTAGTTTGGCCGGACCTGCAGAGGACGAAAGAACAAACTTATGCCTCTAAGCTCTTCTCAACCTCTGCACCCACCTCCCTCAGACACTGGTAGCTACCTGAATAACACTGCAGACTTGCTCCTCTCTTAGTGTGAAGAAACTTGTCATTAAGTTAATGTCCAAGCTATACCAGATCGATAAAAATCAGAAGTCTCTTCAACTTGAATGGAAATAGTTGGACAACAGTTCAAGAATACTTCAAAGGATACAATTTCTGCGAAGTCTTGTTCAAGCCAATAGCTATATTAGGTCTTACTTATTGCAGGATAATTGTAGTAGTCCAGAAAACAAAACTCTCTTCGGGAAAACACTTCGAAATTCCAAGACCTTCTAAGAATGAGAAACTTCTCTCAGGAGGACAAGATACGAAACTCAAAAATTACTGGGAACAGCGTTCCCGAAGTGCACATCCTTCCGCTAAAAGCGGGCAAAAAATCAGGAGGAGGGCGAAGTTGAAAATCTCTTCAGCACAGAAGCAGAAGACAACCGTTGCTCTCTTCTGAGAACTTCAGTTGAAGTGCGCGGCTCATAGGGAGCTCGCGCTAGAGATTTGCCTGGGCTCGAGACCTTAGGCAAGAGACTAGAGCGCTCAGATTTCAATCGATGGCGGCCGCCATCTTGGATTTCCTCAGAGCCGGTTTCAGCAATCAAGAGCAGCAATTTCTGCATTAGGAACCACAAGTGCTGTAGCGCTCCTCTGAACCTGGAACGAGGAACCATTTTGCTTCTCCTTTTCTTAGAGGAGGAGGTAAGAACAGCTGCTAATGAGTTCTTGACAGGAATGTCTTCTATCGTAACCCGCTTACTTAAGTGATTTTCCTGTGGGGTGCTTGATGTGATGTCAAGCCCTGTAATGGTGTTTCCTGGTGATTCATCTTCAACTGCTTTTGAGAGATCCTTTTCAAGCTTTGGGGCACCTTTCAAACTGTTGCCATTTATATCTAGTGGGGGGCATATAACCCTATTCCATTGGGACATATTGCTACCTTTTCGAATAGACAATGAATCCAACGCTCCCCAGCCCAACAAGCTGGCACCCGTCATCACCACCAGAGAGGGGGACACCGAAATGGAAGACCCTGGTCAGATTGAACTCCACTATCCACCATCCGAGGGCAATCCAAATCTGAGGGCACACTACCACTGGCAAATCGTAAGCAGTGGAACAAGGGGACCAATGGGAGAGGAGATGGTTCAATAACGTTTATAGATGTAAACGAGCCCACAGCAGTAAATTTATCACCGCCAACATCAAACCCTGTAACTTCAACCACTGATGCAGTGGGGCAGAATCCAAGGCCAGCAGACAACCCAGGTCCCGCCTCAAGGTTGCCCTCCTCACGACCAGCAAAAACACCAGCCCCTTGACCATGTTCAGGTAACCCCTGATAAAAACCAAGTCCTGTGGTTGATCGGGAAACCGTGCCTCTCCAGAATCTCGCAGACCCTCTGGAAGTGAAAAGTCCCCTTGGAAAAAGAAGAGGCAGCAATCAGCCAGTCATCAAGGTACGGGAAAATCAGAATCCCCTCCCAATGGATTAGCTCAACCAAGGGAGCCAGGACCTTAGTGAAGACTCTTGGGGCAGAAGACACACCAAAGGCAGTACCTCGGGCCTCAGGCAGGCATCGAGCAGATCCAAGGAAGCCACCATGTCCCCCTGAACCAGTAAGGGAAGGATCTCATGCAAAGACAGCATCTCAAACTTATCATGAGGGAGAAACGAGTTCACCCTTTTCAAATATAGCACAGGAAGGTAGTCCCCCAAAACCTTCCTTACCAGAAATAGAATGATGTAGACCCCTGGATCCATTTGACAGGCTGGAACAGGACGTATAGCCCCTTTCTTGAGAAGAACCCAAACACCCGCCAAATGCGCCTCCCTCTTTGATGCAGCTGATGGCAAGTGAGTTGAACAAAATATTCTGGGGGTTGAGAATTGAAGACAATTGAGTAACCCTCCCTGACAATTCGCAGGGCCCGCTGGTCGGACGTGGACCCTTCCCAAGTCTCCACGAAAGTCAACAATTGATCCTCCATAGGGGACGAGCCACAGGGCCCCACAGATAGTCAGGACTCGGACGAAAGGACAAAACCACCATCCGACTTCTGAGTACGGGCCTTTTGGGATAAAGGGGAACCCTCTAGATTAGAAGAAGGATCAAAGGCCCTCTTGGTGCCAAAGAACCTCCCCATAGAAGGACATATGGGAACCAACAGCTTCCTATTCTGAACCCAATTTCCTCACCATCTCCTCCAGGGGCAAGCCATACAGTTTAGTCCTAGAAAAAGGGATCTTCATCAGAAGGGACTTCTGTGCTGCTTCAGCCTTCCAATGGCGCAGCCAGACCTGGCACTGTGCCCCCAAAGCAGCTGCGTCCCCAAAGGTATCAAAGGAACTGTCGGACAACATTCTCGTCTGCTGCTCCATGAGTGCCAGGGCAGGCAAGACGTCATCCCCCTGCTCCATAAGCTCACAGAGAGACTGAAAATCCTTCAAAAGTGACTGAATGGTGTAGGAGAGGCAGGCAGATGCCCTAATGAAGAAGCTGGCTGTGGCAGAAGACCTCTTAACTGTCGCCTCCACCCTTTTGTCTACTGGGTCCGAACGGGAGGAATCCTCCAAAATGATGGACCCAGGAGAGGATAACCCAGCCATCAGAGAATCAACCTTCACAGCAGTGGGAAAGTCTTTAGCAAAATCCTGAACATCATAGTGTTTTGAGAGATAGCCAGGAAAGACTGTCTGTCCACCTCTTGCCACTCATTGTCAATCACCCTCCTAATAGACAGGTGCAAGGGTAGAGATGCACATCGCTGGTACTGCATGAAAAAATGATCTGCATCCTCCTCCACTGGAGGAACATGAAAAGCCAGGTTATACTTTATGTGCTGCAGGACCTCCTTCAGCTCCTGCACATATCTGCCACAGAAGTCATCCTACTCCCCATCCACCTCAGCACTGGTGGAAGGCTCAAGACACTGCTTCTTAGGGGAAGGTGGCCCTTACGCTCCTTAAATGCTGCAGCCACAGCAGCTTCAATCATCTTCAAGGATGGTGTCTCCACAGGAGCCTGAACACTAAGGGCTAGCTCCATGTGGGCTCCCTCACCAGGCTCCATCCTGCTCCATACACAGAGAAGAAGACAATTCTCCCAGTGACCAGTAGGTAATAAATAGAGAATTGGCAGCGTGAAAAAACAAATATGACCGAAAACCCAGCCAGTTGCCAAGCAACCATATACCAACTGCAGAGAGCCTGCTGACTCAGGGGGTCACATTCACATTCCTAGGCAAAATGCCCGAAAGGCAGGAGTGCATGATGCGTCATGATGGAAGTTGAGCTGGGCCGTCGTAAAACATCCGACCGCCCTACAGCTGCCCTGGGAAACAAAGGCCACCAGAAAAGGTGCGCACCAGCCAGTAGAACCTCTGAACCAGAAGGGAGTTGCTCGCACAAAAGAGCCCATAAAGCCCCATGAAGAAACAAAGGGCGGGGGTAGAGGCAGAGTTACAACAAGCAGTCGCGCTGCACAGCCCCCACACTCCGATAATGAGCCCGCTGAAGCAGGGCTCCTGACCTCTACAATGAGCTCGCTCCACCGAAACGTGTCAAATAGCCCTGTAGAACAAGGTAGAAATGGGTGTTTCAACCAGAGCCCACTTCGCAGGGCCTCTACCCAGGGTGTTCGGACCAGTTAAGGCACGACCTCACCCCACTTACCTGTCAATCAGGCTTAGAGAGGCTGCAGTGAAGAACAAAAAAAAACAGGAAGTGGGGTGGGTCGTGCCTCCTCTTGTACTGGGTCAAGGGTGAAGATGGTAGACCATGTTTGGGAGGGATGGGTGGACTGGAACATAAAATTGCTCTGAGTGTTCTGTTGTGGAGCTTGAATCTCACTGTGTAACTGAGGTGGCGAGGAAGACTTCCGAGGAGATAATGATGATTTAATTGAAAGAAAAAACATGCACACCATGAGATTTATGCGCCATTAAAAGGGCAAAACCTTTTGTGTAATCCTTTGTCTAAGTAAGTGCTGGCTCCTTATGTGATAAAGAACCTTCAGATGCATGTAGTGCTAAAACACTTCAGTTTGAGATTATGCTAAATGCGTTTGATAAACACAAACCTCCCTCTATAATACGCTCTGGCATGACTGTGTTATAAGTGAGAACTAAATAATTCATTCACACCCCTTACTGCAGAAAAAAGAATTGGCTAGCATCAAACAGAACGACTAAGAAGGACTGCAAGAAGAATGCAGATGGTGGATGATAATGATGCTAAATACACAACTCAATTTAATGAATTTGTAATAGCACAAATTATGCTATCAAATATTATACATGTATGCTGCCTCCGTTGTTGCCATATGGTAATTTTATTAATGTACCGTTCGCGTTGAACTTTTTAAACTTAACAATTCGCTTCATTGCGTTTACATGTCACATTTTAAAGCTTCTAATTAATAAACTTCGCATTCATGCGGGCTGTGTTTGCTTTTCTGTTTTTTTATACAAATAACACCATTCGCTTTCCAGTTTTGATATTTATGCTAAAGAGATGCAAATTAGTAATTTGGGAACTGATTGCCCATTTACCTTCGTTTAACAAAGAAGTCTTGGATGTTAATTGCTAAAGCTGGTAATCACAGGTTCCTTTGTCTCCCGTTTGTCGACTGTACTTCAAACCCTTCTCAAACAAAACAAAAAAAGCACGTAAAATAGGATATTGTGTTTGCTTTGTATGTGTTTGCTTTGTACACCTAGCGCAAATTAAAAAAGCAATTAACAAGCTACAGTATTAGAATGCACTCACTCACGCTTATGGTTGTATTTGTGAAATGGATAGAATACCTAAAATTTGATTTTTTGCGAGGATTTATTGAATTAGACACATTTTCATGCTTTATAAACTTGTGCATTTAAGTATGATAAGAAATGTAAAGGTGTCTGTATTTAAGCTGTGGCAGTATTGTAATTATAATTGTAAATGCATATATATAACGCTTACTAGCACTGCTGAGGCGTTGAAGTGCTTTACGCCGGGCACCACGCTGCTTCCGGAACCCCCAAGGTTAGTTGTTAGTCCAGTGTTGGCGGCTTTTGTGATTAGTTGTGTACTCTCCAGCCAGTGGTGTAATGCAAAAGGATGGAGCCATCCTGCATAATGGGATGTGGGGCCCGAGTCTTCCATTCTGACATATATTCATTAGCCTTGGGCTTAATTGGGCCCCCTAGAAGGTTTGGGGGCCACCTAGAGGGTTGGGGTCCCCCATATGTCGCAGGGGTTGCTGGGGCCTCAATTACACACCTGGCTCAATCAAACAATTCCATTCAGTTTCTTGGTGGCAGTTTAAAGTAGCTGAAGTTAGATCTGATCGTTGTTTTGGAAAGGGTTATGTGGATGCATGAGAATATTTGGTAAGGTCATTAGATGAGCTAGAGAAGGTTGGTTATTGGTAGGTTGCAGGATCATCAACCTCACAAAAAAGGAGAGTTTGTGTTGTTTCAAATGAGTTGTGGACAATTTGCAGAAATACATTAGTAGAGATTCATTCAAACAATCATGTCATAGAGAAGGCTGTGTTAACAGAGTACTGAACAAATTATAGCGGTCAGGGAACCTGATGCTACCCCACCTGAAGTTGTCACCGTGTTACCAAAACCAAGTGCCCACCTCTAACGGCCAGCTGCTCATTGGCCATCCATTCGAGACTTTTAAACCAAACAGAGAGGTGACAAACCAACATGTATGCACAAAAACCTTATCTGAAGTAAGACTAGTAGCTCCTTTTCTGTATGTGTGTCTTTTATTTGGGTTCTTCATCTGAAAGTACAAGCACAGCCAATGCATTTCATGGATTCATTGTTCGCACACATTTGTGTGTGGTTCAAATTCAATGCTCGCACACATTTGTGTGTGGTTCAGACCCGGGGTGTTCTGTTTTTAAGTCAGATTGCGAGTGTGGACCTGATTGATTGTAAAGTTGGTTAGTAGGTCTCTCCTGGTAATGGTGTGCTGAACTTTTAAGTATGGTCCTTGCCTGTTCGTTGTTCTGGAGGTGGCTGTGGAGCTTGCTTGTGCTTTGGCAGGTAAGTGTGTTTTTTAATAGCCAAGAATTATTGCAATTGCTGTGTGAGGGCCCCCTAATATGAGAGCAGGAATTTCTTTTCCCTCTCGGAATCTTCTTCGTTTATGAGTAAAGCTCTTTTTCAACGGTTGCTTTAAGAGGAGTGGCCTCTATATCTTGAAGGATAAATGCGTCAGAGAGGTCACCTCCGGAGTGCTATGGATGTAGAGTTATGTTAACACTGAACATGTGTGCCTACCTCTTTGAATACAATCCAGTAGTTAGGCAGGGGGCAGGGTTTGTCAGGATTTAAGACGCAGTGAGAGCGTGCGTCTGTTTGTACAATGTCGGATGCGAGGGACTCATTAACTCGGTGCTGAACACGTGTGAGTAGCCTTGGACATGTACTGCGATGTTCCGTGGGGATATCGACGTAAAACCGCTTTTGGGAATTTGTTGTGATGCGTGTGGTGTTCTCGCCATTTCAGCCTGCTGGGGAGGTTTAGTTTGGATATTGTGAGTGATGGCGGTAACTGGCGTGTGTGGTACAGGCCCCTTGGGGGTAAAGTGTAGCTGCTACACATGGATAGCTCTTACTTTTACATAGTGACCACACCGTCATCCGCTCCACTCAACACGCATGCACAGACGTCACCCAAAGATTACACTGACACTTTCATTGTGGGTGAAGAACTGCTGCAGGTTTATTTCATACAACATAAGTATGACGATAAGTGGGTTATCTTACGGGCGATCCAGGGCAAGCAGCCCCTCGCTGCTCCGCCCGCCTGGCGAGCCAGCACGCACGGTGGGTCGATGCCCTGCAGTGCGGCACATATTTTCAGATCATCCTTTGGATCACGTGATCTGTCGCATACTCCCGCCCCTTTTGACGGGGGCGGAGCGTGTTGTGGCACACCCCCGGTTGGTCAGGCCCCCCAACCGCCCGAAGGACTAACGGGGCGCCGTCGCGGTCTTCCCAGAACCTCCTTCGGCTCCCGGACCTTGGCTCAGGCACCCTTACTGTGCCGGACAGGGGTACCCTTACTGTACCGCCTGTCGCAGAGGTACCCTTACTCTACCCTTCTGCCTCCAGATCGTCCTGTAACTCCGCCTGCAACGCAAGAAAAAACATTAAAACATTCCAATAGCGCGCTACCTCCGCCGCGCAGGGTAGCGGAAAGGGTGGGAATACGCGTGGCCAGGAGGAGCGGCGCAGGAAGCAGAGGAAGATCTGAGGGGGTGAGGCGCCTAAAAAAGGGGGGTCTAGCCTCGCCCACCCTAGTGGCACGCCTTCCCCAGACAATCCCATTGGGGGCCTCCCCTCCCCGAGGTGCGGCCTCACTAGCGAGGCAGAGCAGGGGGGGGGCTCCGACGGGCGGCCACTAGAAGGCTGCCCTGCTGATGTCCCCCTGCGTGGGACACGGGCAGCGGCATAGTGACCACACGTCATCCGCTCCACTCAACACGCATGCACAGACGTCACCCAAAGATTACACTGACACTTTCATTGTGGGTGAAGAACTGCTGCAGGTTTATTTCATACAACATAAGTATGACGATAAGTGGGTTATCTTACGGGCGATCCAGGGCAAGCAGCCCCTCGCTTCTCCGCCTGCCTGGCGAGCCAGCACGCACGGTGGGTCGATGCCCTGCAGTGCGGCACATATTTTCAGATCATCCTTTGGATCACGTGATCTGTCGCATACTCCCGCCCCTTTTGACGGGGGCGGAGCGTGTTGTGGCACACCCCCGGTTGGTCAGGCCCCCCAACCGCCCGAAGGACTAACGGGGCGCCGTCGCGGTCTTCCCAGAACCTCCTTCGGCTCCCGGATCTTGGCTCGGGCACCCTTACTGTGCCGGACAGGGGTACCCTTACTGTACCGCCTGTCGCAGAGGTACCCTTACTGTACCCTTCTGCCTCCAGATCGCCCTGTAACTCCGCCACAGCTCTGGGGAGGCTCCCGTCGCTGCCAGAGCCCCCCCTTCCTCCCTTCGCTGTTATAGGTGCCCTGCCACTACGAGCTAGCTTTGGCGTATATTGACATGAAATCCTATTGTGATTTTCAATTGGGCCAACTAGGGTCATTCTGGCTTGGAAGTGTGTTTCCAACAGCTAAGCACAGTAAAGCAGGATGGAGGTAACGTGTGAGTTAACTGCCTTCCCTCCGTTTATCCACACAAGCTGACATCACGGGTACCCAATGATGGGATGGGTGCTTAAAAGCTGTGAACATCAGACAGTAGGGGGGCAACAGTCTCTGTCTTTGTACTCTCACCCAGCACACGGGCAACATATGCTCACTGTCTCTGGCTCCTTCATGACACTGTCTCTGAATAGTAATGCCATCCTTGGCCAGCGACAGCATTCTTGGCAAGTGATTTGTTGAGACAATCTCACCTTCCTACAGTACGCAATGAAATAGATAAAACTGCTGACGCTGCCGTATTTACCTTTCCGGCCAAACCTCCCTATTTTTGTTTCCTCTCACATTTTCTTATTATCCTATTGTTTACTTCTAATGACCAATATCTCAGCAACCTCTTCTGGTTTTGGCCTAATACTGTCAATAATGACCTGGCAATCTCGGGATCTATCTTACTAACCAGCTAACACGAGTTCTATTGCATATTCTTGCAAATTAAGTTACATTAATAGGATGGAGGAGTCTTATTCCAGCCTGGTTCTTCAATAGTTCATAGAAAATCAAACTAAGAAAATATTATTGAAATATTTCTGTCCATTCCTACTTCTTAATTTACTTAAAGAAAGCTTAATTCCTGAAGACGACATGTAACTTGAACTAATATTTATCGAATTCAATCAGTTTTAATAAGTGGATTGGCTCAGCACCTCCATCCCACATTCAAACCTAATACTAACCACAACAGTCGGGAACATATGTGCAAGTGCCTTAACATGCACTGAAACTATTTGCCGTTCGTGTAATGTTTGTTGTATAATGCTGTTAGTTAATGATTTAGACTGATACAACTTGACTGCAATTTTTAGAATTGATTTTGTAAAACGCTGTAACCTTATCTCACCTTAACCATAACTATTAGTCCCAAACATCGTTAAACTAGTTGACTTCCATTCATTTTTTTTTTTTAATTGTTTATTCCAACCCTGTGGTTTGCTAGCACCTATGAAACATCCTGTGTGGTTCCACAAGCTCTGCTTTCGAATCCCTCAGTTTGTGCAAAAAACACCTTATGTTCTGCTCCTAAAAGAGTATGAAGAACCAAAACCATCCTACATATGTTGTGTTATGTTATACTAAATTTGTAGGGCACACGTACCAGGTAGGTTTCCTGTCGCTACCCTGGAACTTGTTAGAGTGGTATGTTACTCCTATACCTGTCTAACTGGCCATGTTTTAGGAGTTTGCGGGAAGTCATGAGGCCTGTGCAGGACCTGATCTCTAGAGGTGGGGAGTTCCAATATCTGGGACCTGGTGTGATAAACCTTGTTCCACCAAAGTGTTTCCATGTAAAGGATCCCTGGGGAAACCACATGTAGTTTCACTCTTGGGGGGTCGCGGCGTGGCCAAGGTGAACATTACACGTCAACACATTAACATCGTAGAATGGATAAAAGAGCAGTATTGGTGGATTCCGTAACAAACTGACTTTCGAGCTTTTGCACATGGCCACTTGATGTGCCATTAGCTTGCCTATTTGGCAATGTCCTTTTCGCAGGAGTACAGCTCAGCTCTCAGATATCATTCACCCAACACAGGGCATCTTATGAGCGACACCAAATATTTACCGCTCCTAGTGCTTACTAAAATGGACCCAATCCTTAGTTCCCAGCACACAATGCCCTTAAATGTCATCTGGCCCTGGTGCCTATCAAACCACTGTGATAGCATCTGTCACCCTCATAAATAAATAAACGAACTTCAAAAGGTCGCAGAAGAGGCGAGCCAGGCCAAATCTCGGTAGACCATGTCACTCTGGGCTTTACCTTACCTCCCTGTGGAACAGGGAGAATAACCTTAAAGTTGTTATGTATGACACACAAACCCAGGCCTTCCGCTTGTCTCAAAACAGCTCAGGCTGGTGACTGTCCTGTATAGACTAAGCTGCCACTATGACCAAGTAGAAGAAATCATTTCACCAGCTGTTTCCGAATAGCATGGCTAAAAGATGAGGCAGCAGCATCTCTTGACTTAAGTGTGGAACTCACAATAACAATACATACCTTCAAGGTGTTATGTATGACCCACGAACCCAGGGCCTCACTTGTCTCAAACAGCTCAAGCTGCTGACTTTTCTGTATAGACTAAGCTGCCACTATGACTGATTTGAAAGAAAACATTACACCAGCTGTTTTCGGGTAGCAAGCCAAAGATGAAAGACAGCAGCATCTCTTGACTCAAGCGTGGAACTCACAATAACAACATTGGTAATCCAAATCCAAACCTTTAACCAATCTTTGATCACATGTGACTATCTTAATGACCATCAGCCTAGGCCTGCTTACTTAGTAACATGGCGAGTGGCCCGTAAAAGAGTACATTTGAAATATCAAGCCATGCCTTTTCAACATGAAGCCAGGAACGAAGGAAAGCTAGGGGACAATATTGTGAATAGTGATGGAGGCCTCAGGTTCGGGGCTTTCAGGAATGAAACATCCGTCAAGTTAAGAGAGACCACTAACTCAACTCGCGCTTGCAATAGATTCGTGCGCTGCCGAATACAGCAAGGAGCATGCCCAAGTAACTGTCCCTTGCTAAGAGACATGAGCAGGACATGAGACATACCCACTAAGGTTGACCTACACAGAGCCCAGCTGTGCCGACACACAGGGGAGATTAAGTGATTTGCCCAGAATCACAGGATGTTTTAGCGTCATTACCGAGATCCCAACGCAGTCCCCCAGGTCTGAGGGCAAGCACCCTAACTCCTCTCCCCAGCTCTCTATCTTTACAGCCAGATCTGTACTCCTGCAACCCCGCACCTACAACAAGCCAGTACTATTAGCTTTGACCATGCCTCTTTGTTGCATACGAATGAGTCATGATTGTGGCTAACAAGCATATCATCTCGAAAATGCCTCCATTTCGGCATGTTGAGGCCGAGTCACCAAACACTACTAGCCAAACTTACTAACGTTTTACACTCCCAAGCCCTTTCAGAGGAAAATATACCTGAGTCACGTTGCAACATGCATATATGTAACTCTAGCCACATTTCAACATAGGACTCAACAGCCCTTGTACTACTGCTCGACTCAAGATCTGAGCTTTCACCTCACCCCCGGGAGTCCCGCCTTAACCAGTCCCCCTGCCTGACTGCTTGGCCATTTCTACCTGCACCTAATTGATTAAAACAAGCATGTTGATCCATTGAGCAGGTCCTCCCCATTTGACTGGGCAAAATTTGAAATATTTGCTTAGCATGGACCTGCCTCTTCAGTCGTTGCAACCAGCAATATGATCTACCCGCCAAATCACACCTACCGCAAGCCAGGACTGTTGACCTTGCCAATGGTCGGTAATGCATGCGGTACATGAGCCCCTCTGCCTAACTTTGATGCTCTTCTGGGTACCCGCTGCCTCATTGTCTAACCAAAAGGATGATGCCATACCCAGCTGCACAAAATAACTTGTGCCAAGGTGATGCACCCAACACCCCTCGTTATTACCCATGACTGACACTGCAGGGCCCTTACCACTCTGCACTTTTCCCCCGTCAACACAACATACTACCTAACCGTCAACAGTGTCTGCTCACCAGCGTGCCATGTCAGAGTATGCGTTGTGTACCAACCCGTGTTTGGTAGGAAGCAAAGGGAGCGTGGACACTGAATAAGGTCCTGGCATACCACATGTACCAGATCATTCGTGCCTAGACTAGCAATCCGCCCTACTTCCAGCGTCAGTTCCCTGCATTGCATCCGGTTAAAAGAAAACAAGTAGCGTGCCTACAGCAAGACTATTAGGTTTGTCAAAAGGTCGCAAGCTGCCACGTACATGCGCCCTACTCGCCTTAGAAGTTGAGGCTTAGTCCTTGATGAGGTCTGCAGATAGCGCCACCCCCTGTCACTGCCAGTGCCTGGCTTAACTTAATTCAAAGGAGCATAGATTTCTGATTGACACAAAGCAATTGCGAATTCTTTAATGTTAGTATTTTTTCACTCGATGCCTTTGTGGACCAACTGTCCTCCCTATTATGGGCCTCCCTGGCATTTATTAATGGCTGTGGACCAGAACAGGGCCACCCCGGGATGTTACTGCTTTAATAAAGCAATATTTAAAAAAAAATTGGTTTTTGGAAACTGAAGCGCATTTTTCTTTCCACGTCTCAGTGAAGTTATGCTCTCTTTATCGCCAAATGGTTAATCTACTGTACGACAGCAATCTGTTTAATGACCCAGCACCGCAGTATTTCATTTTTGGCTGAGACGGAGCAAAACAAACCCGCGAGAGACCGCAGAACTGCTGCACGCGCTTCAGGCGACAAAAAGCAATTACCATGAACAGAGTTAAAAAACAAAAAAAAAAACACAGTACCATGCTCACTTTGTAAATATCACGAGAACAGAAAAATGGCCTCAGAAAAACGTCTAGAGGCCTGAGACTGTGTGGGCAGGTCACACACCATGCGGCTGCGAGCCGTCCTCCTGTGCTTGTTTCATCGGCCGAACGAGACGCCTGTGTGCCCTTTGCGTTCACCAAACACCGCGGTGCGCTGCTAGCATGCATGAACTGCCCCTATGCCGCTTGCATACCAAGCCATTCTTGCCCCTGTCCGCCAGGTGATGAGCGGGAAAAGCACCGTATTGCGAAGGAAAAGGGGGGGGCGCGAACGGACCCATACCTTAACACAACCGAATCCGCGACTCATCCGCCGCATGCGGCACTGCCCCAAGTCTTTCCCCTATACCACAATTCAATGGTACCACTACTGCCTACGCGAGCGGGGGGCCTGCCGTTGACTCTGCTCGCCTCTGCAGAATTGTCTCAGCCCATATGCATGCCGCTCTGCCTGCACCTACCCAGCTGCATTCACGCCAACAAACCCACTTCAACCCGCACCACTTTCGGACACGGCGAGCCTGCGCTTCCCCCCCCAGCGCTCTGAGGAATTATAGGTATATTTAATGCCTTTTTTATAAAGCGCGGACTTGACCCGAAGGTGTCAGAGCGCTGTACAATAGAACCAGATACATCACATGACAGAAATGTTACAAAATAGAACGTTACAAAAAATAGCAGGACACAGCGCTGTGCACACAGTGCAGGTGCTGCTGTTTCCCCAAGGCTAAGCTTCCCGTGCGGGACTCAAACCTGCGACCTCAACATTACACGCAGGAACATACACAGTCTCAAACCCACTGAGCGGCCTTGTGCCTGCCACAAAATTGCCACGCACCATTATATGTGCTGCTGTTTTCCAAGGCTGAGCTTCCCGTGCGGAACTCGGAACCTACGACCTCAACATTACACGCAGGAACATACACAGCCTCCAACCCACTGAGCTGCCTTGTGCCTCCCACATTCAGAAACATACAACAGCCCCCAATCCACTGAGCTGCCTTGTGCCTCCCACAAAATTGTCGCACGTCCTCCCCTGTGGCGGCTGCGGTACAACACTTGCATTGGGCCCCTCGCTCATGCCCGGGGGCAAAGTATTACAGCCAACTCCCTTCACTGCCAAGTGAAGCAAAGGTCCTGCATCGACTCACATCATCCAAGATGCAACACAACAAAACACCGTAATGAAACATAACCGGTCAATCTAACTTCGGGGTCACCGCCGGAGTCTCTCGCGCCACGCCACCACGGCCAATTCACACTCTCCCGTGCCATGCAGAAGACCTCCTATCCCAACAGGCAGCAAACTGCACTTCATTATACATTTTCCCATATAAGGGCAGAGAGCTCAATTGTCCCAGATATGAAAATTGCTGAGCATTCAATACCAATATACGCACGCAATTAACTTTCAGGTGAATTGTTTAAGCAGAAAGAGCATCTTACTTTTCCAATGCGGATCGCTCGACAGCAATAGTAGGTCGCATGCAGTTATCTTACACAACAGCCGAAGATACACCGAGAGAGAGGCAGGGGTGATAATAACAGGAAGCTTAGCCGAGGCACGAAGTCGGCAGCTCTGGCCACAAGGCCACAACCTCTTCCGCAAACCCTGACTCACCTTAATAACCCAGATGGCAAAGACGGCACAACGATGACCCCGGCGATCCTGGACAACATGGGGGGCACAAAAAACCCAACGCCAGACCTGGACGATCAAAACGGCGGCATGGTGAATACGCGTGGCCAGGAGGAGCCCCGCACTCACCGGGAAGCAGAGGAAGATCTGAGGGGGTGAGGCGCCTAAAAAAGGGGGGTCTAGCCTCGCCCACCCTAGTGGCACGCCTCCCCCAGACAATCCCATTGGGGCCTCCCCTCCCCGAGGTGCGGCCTCACTAGCGAGGCAGAGCAGGGGGGGGAGGCTCCGACGGGCGGCCACTAGAAGGCTGCCCTGCTGATGTCCCCCTGTGTGGGACACGGGCAGCGGCATTCATGTTGGGGAGTTTTACAGGGGACGAGCCCCTTGGGGCTTAAGTGTGGCTGCTTCATACTGATAGCTCTTGCCATCACATTTACGTTGAGAGACTCTAACAGGGCAGAATGCAAGACTTTTTGACCCTGCAAGTAAGCACGCACATGAGAACCATGACTGTCAAATTCGGTGTATGATCTATGGCTATGGTGTGAACAAACTTTATTTAAAGAGCTTGTGGACGTTTGGGTTACTGGGGCCCGGACAAAGGTATCAATCGGTTGTGTGCGAGACATCAAACTGTCACCCCTGTGATGAGGGGAATATGTTTGTTTGGGATATTCTTGAGCATTGGTGGTATTTATATTCCAACCAATGAGGGTAATATGGTTGCTTGTGACACGTTCCAGCATTGGTGATATTTATATTCTAACCAGTGACTAGGCTTGCCTGATTGTTTCAGCATGAGTCAGATATCATGGTTTCCCCTGTTAATGGGGCCAAGTGACTTTGGACTTATTACTCTAATTGTTTCTTTTTACATTCTACACCAGCTGGAACGACTCACCTTCATACCTTCCAACCTTAAGACGTTTATGGTTTTGGGTTGAATGTACGGATTGCGGTATACATATAAACTCTGATGCAAGTTACTATCCTTGAAAATGTAGGGTTCAAATGTCATCTCTATTTGGGTATGGTATTTATTTGGGAGCACCTTTACATGTGGTATGGAGTCCTGGTCTGCTTGTGCATAAGCCTTTGGGGCTGATTTTCGAGTATGCCCTTTAGTTTTTGACACCATAGGGTCTATCCCATCTAGTTATGATGAAGATACTTCGTAGTTATGTTGCAATTTAGGGCTTTATTTTTGTATTCTAGTGTACCCTGGATTTTTGATTGTGCGTTGTGATGTTGCTTGCCAGTTTGACTGACATTAGTTAATGGATTAAGCTGGTAAGGACCTGTATTTATTAGCTATTAAGATTTTTTTTTTTTAATAACCATCTTTATTGGAAGTTTTATGGCAAATCGATTTGTTATCACATACAGATAGATGGAACTGTGCAAAGAAAGATACATCTAGACTTGGGCACCATAGTGGTGGAGAAAGGCAATTGTATTACATCGACAATCCATAGAAACTATTAGAAAGTGCACCATTTCCCCCACAACTGTCTATGTTTATGAGGGCATCCATGTGCAATGTAGATAGGCTTTTACTGTTGCGCACACCATTGCCCTCCCTCTGGTGCCAATACCAGAGTGCGAGCCACATCCCTCTTTGTCACCAAGCATGCTACCTCAAGGAAGGTTTGTTTACCCCGTGTGCCCCCAAGTTCCTCCACCAGCCCCAGCAGCACATTACATGGGGTCAGGTCCAGAGGATGACCAAGAACCGCTGAGAGCTCCTGAATCACCCCTCCCCAAAAGGGAGGGCAGCACCGGGTAGTCCCACACTACATAAAAGAAATCTGCCGCCAGGAGTGCACAGCATATGCAAGCAGCATGGGCGTTAGGTGATAATCGTTGCAAGTAGCGTGGGGAGAGATAAGTCACTTGGAGGTAATTTATATGAATCATGTGCTTGCGTAAGGAAATCGCCAGCTCTCAAGGCGCCATGCAGGCCTCCCTCCATTCATCTTCATCAAGGTCTCCCACCTACAACATCCATTTCTGTCTAAGAGCTCAAGTCCATCAGGGGAGAGGATGACCACTGAGCGGTATATCAGAGAAATGGCTCTCTTCCTCCGGCATCCCAAAAAGATCTTGGCTTCAAGTGGGCTAGACTCAAGAAGCAGGATGTCTGGGAGGACATGTGATCGTAGGGCAGCTGAAGGAAGTGAAAGACCTGAAAATTGGCCAATCCACATCGGTCTTCCAGATCTTGAAAGGACATTAGGATTTCCCTTCTATATACATCCCATAGATAAGAAATGCCAATTCGGTCCCAGGGAGTAAAGCCCTCCAAATTTGAAAGGAGACAGAGCCATGTACCCCACCACAGAGGAGTCATCCCCGTCAAACGGCGGTCCCAATGGATAAAACATAAGGCTGCCCTCCAGCAGGTAAGAGATGTGTGCAGGAAGGTAATATTGGAGGTAACCGAGCTCCATAGAGGAGGTCAAAAAGAACATTAAGGCCCACAAGATGGAGTTCCAGGTGGTAGGCAGGACCATCCCAACCCTCATTAAACCAATCATTAATTGGAACCAGGTGTGCTGCCAAGCAATAAATATATATGTCAGACATTCTGAGGTCACCATCAAAGGGGGATCTGCACACCGATTGAAAAGCCATTCTAAGCCTCCCACCCGCCCACACAAAGTTTGTGAATTTAGAAGTCAGAGAATGAAACCATTTGCGTGGAATGAGATAGGGATAGTTTCCCAGGATGTACAGATAACAGGGGAGACATACCATCTTAAAAGCTGCAATGCACCCCAAGGGATTAAGGGGGAGGTTAGCCTAGGGTTGCAAGTCCCAATCAAGAGCCTGAGCAAGGCCCCGAAAGTTAAGAGACCAAGGCAGGTTAGGGAGGTGAAACACATGAAGCACCAAGTACTTTAAATAATTATGCCGGGTGGGGATATCCGGACACCAGAATTGCCCCACCATATCTCCCCTTACCTCCACCAGGCCAGATTTGCTGGCTTTGATTTGAAGGCCCGATGCAGCTCCATACAGATGGAGGATCTCCTGGCACTGGGGTCGAGGTCTGAGGGTTCCCAAGGAACAGGAGGATATCATCCGTATATAGTGCTATGCGGTCCTCCAAGCCATCACCCCACCGTCATCCCCACACCCAGGCATCGCATCGTATAAGACTTGCAGGGGCTCTCTCGCTAGGGTGAACAATAGGGGAGAAAGCAGGCAGCTCTGGCGCATACCCCACAGGATAGGAAATAAGGCAGATAAAACGCCGTTTAATAGGACCTGGGCTGTTGGGTTACAGTAAAGAAGACTGACCATACGACGGAATGCAACTCCCTGATCCGCCCATACAAGGAGCATATCCAAGAAGTCCCAGAAGACCAGGTCAAAGGCCTTGGAGAAATCCACAGTCAGGAGGGCCAGCACCCCATCTAAGTCCTGCATCTGGGAAAGAGCCATCTGCATTCTACGAATGCAGTGGCGGGTGCTCCAACTCAGCATAAATCTGCATTGATCTGGATGAATAAGCTAGGAAAGAGCACTGGTCCGACGGGTCACCAGGGCGTTCACATAGATCTTAATGTCAGCATTAATAAGGGAGATGGGGCGGTAAGATGAACATTTATCCCTGGGAAGGCCCTCCTTGGGAAGGACCACAATAGTGGAGCAGTCCAACTCTGGTGGGAAGGAGTCCCGATGCATTCCGGCTGTGTAAAAATGTAACAAATGAGGAGTCAAAATGTCCCCAAATTGATTATAATACTGAATGGGGTAGACATCTGGACCTGCCGTTTTCCTGGACTGCGGTGCTGTTATAGTGGAGTCTATTTAGTCTACAGTTAGGGTTTGATCTAGTTCCTGGGATAGGAAGTCAGCAGTGGACGGGAGTGGGATACATATCACCTAGGATAGGATTCACTATCTCCGATGGAGGCCGTCAGGCATATAAGACTTGATAAATGTCTGCAAAGATATGAGCAATATGGGATAACCCCTCCTAGAGGCAAGCGGAAAAGTCTCAGACCGCAGGCACCACCCTGTCAAAGATGCCACGGGTCGTCAATCAGTACAGCAATTCCCCAGAGTTATCACTAGATTCATATACTCTCTGGGTGGAGGCCCTCAAGTATTGTTTTGCCTCCTCAAGGGAGACCTGTTTCAAGTTGGCACGCACCATGGTTAGAAGACAAACAGCCTCCTCCATATCACCACAGGGGAGATCGGCCTCCAGCTGCAGTATCCGGCCTTGAAGATTGAATATCCATGCCAACTGGCGCGCTTCACAATGATGCACATAACCCTTCAGATGACCCCTCAAGGATGGATTTGCTCAATGACCACAGCGTGATCGCGGAAAACACTGATCCCACATTAAGCAAAAAGAAAACCTGTAATGCCTTCTCCACAAATGTGACACATTCAGGGGCCTGCAAGTCCCGGGCATTAAATCTCCAGGTGGGGCGGAAGGTGTTGGACTGAGCTCCCCACTCCATCAGAAGGGGCACATGTTCAGAGATGCCACGTGGAAGAGTTGGTACTACTGACTATATAGAGAGGCGGTCAACCACTGGCAGCCACAGCAGGTCTATACGCGATTCATATTGTGAGCTACTGACTGATACATATAGGTTTTAATGGCGGGTTGCTAGGAACGCCATACATCGCACAGACTGATTTAGTCAGCCCAAGAGGACCAACATGCAGAACAAGTGCTGCGGTCTGAGTTTGAGGCCATTGAAGTATTGAGCTGGGGGTCAGGAATTGCGTTGAAATCCCCACGACTATGGTAGTCCCGAAGGGGAGAGTCAAGGGAAAGGATTGCAGTTATTGGAAAGTGTGTTGCAATATCTGTGGGGAACATAGCATGAGTTGTAATTCTTGGCTGTCAAGCTACCCTCTACTCCCACATATCACCCCTGGGGTTCTATGTGGGTCTTAGTGACCGTCCGAGAGACGTATTTGTGTAACAATAAGGCTACCACATGGAGCCCCTCAGAAATCCAGAATGAAAAACCCTGCAATACCCAAAGCAGCAAAGAAAGGCACATCTCAAACTCAATGAGTGAGTCCCCTGTAAAAGAACGACTGCCGGCTTATGTCTCTTAAAATAACGTAGCACTTAAACTGGTCCAGGAGACCACTAGTGTTCCAGGAGAGGACTGTCGGATTAGGTATAGAAAATCCTAAAGGTATTCGCGTAAGAAACACTGAAAGTAATTAACATGGTTAGAACAACAAACCCAGCCCTGAAGGCCAACTGATGTCCCCCCAACACCCCTACCCCACACTTCTTCCCGGAAGCATCTGTCACCCTTAAACATTTGTGGTATCAAGGCACTCAGAGGAGAAGATTCCTGACAGCATACAGTTAATAATCCAAGAAAATGACCATTTAGGCCAGGGCGGCTGAGTCAACAGCAGGCCAAGGTAATTGGCAGCAGGAGCAGCAGGGAAGGGCAGCACGGGCAAAGTGAGGAGTAAGACCAGGCCGTCCATGTGCTCCCACAGCACCCACCCATGACCTCAGTGCAGGCAGACCATAAACCAAGAAAGTCTCGACATCATTTGATCAAGCAGGTGAGGACAGTCGAGGAAGGGAGCCCAGAACATCATTGAAGGCTTGAAAGATCAATGGAGTATCTGTCAAGGTCTCGACCGCAGCTGATCACACCAGCGGGCCGCTTCCCTCTGGCGCTGTGCCCGGTGATGTGGCCATCTCCCACTGTTCAGCCCTGGGCTTCCTAGAGCAAGAGCGACCTCCACGTCTCCGTCAACTAGGAAGCGTCCTGGTGTGCTCCCCGTGGTTGCTGATCTGGTGGATCTCAGGTGAAGATCGCCGTAGCGGATGCTGCTCTGTGGCCCACTCCCAAGCCTGCTCCGGGGTATCGAAGAAATGGGTAGGTGTCTGAAAAAACCCTTCAGGCAGGCTGTGAAGAGAAGCATATAACAAAGGTTGAGGGCGCAGAGCTTCTGTTTCACCTCCTCATAGGAGCGGCGACGTTGCTGCACCACTTTGGTATAATCAGGAAAAATGAAGACTTTAGAGTTTTAATGCTGAAGCTCCGGCTGGGTGCGGGCCTCATGCAGGATAGTGTCTCTGTCTCTAAAGTTAAGAACACGCAATATCATAGGCTGAGGAAGAGCCCCAGTCGGGGGCTTTGGTGCCAGTGAACGGTGCGCTCTCCCAATGATGAACAGACCCAAGAATCACTCTCCCAGTGTTTCAGCAAGACGCAATGGCTCCAAGAACTCATAAAGACCTATGAGCTGAAGGTTGTTAGGCCTCGAGCGATTCTCAGTGAAGCCCCCATCGAGGTGGACAGCTTTGAAACACAGCATTTAAGTGTAGCAACTTCATCATCGGACGTAGAGATCCATGTCTCATCTTCGGTCACTCTGTCTGCTACATGACTCAGATCTTGACGCAGTAGGGAAAAATCCACTTGGTGGTTATCAACTTTGAACTCCACAGCCTCTCTTGAGTCCTGAATGGCCTTAAGAATCTCGCCCAGGTCCGTTACGGCAGGCTGCATAGGGGCGACAACAGGGGTCTTGGCCCTCTCCTTGGCATCGGATGGGAGGGACCATATATTGGTACATTTTTGCCTGAGCAGGTGCCTGCGGCAGAAGCTTCACATCCCCCATCATCAAAGTGCTGTGCGGCCTGTTTACACACAGAAGAGCAGGCCAGGTGGGTCAGGCCTACCTGCCACATGAGCAGCACGAGCAGCCGGCCCACCGCAAACTTTGGATGGCTCGAGGGTTGGACCCTCCATTTGCTGTGGTCTCAGGCCACCCCAGGGCCCAGCACTCAGTCAGGTACCCACCCAGGAAATGCCACAAGGGTAGGGGTGGCGGCAGGGCATGTGGGAGGAGACCAAGCAAGTAGAGGTGTGAGCTGATGTAGGAGTCAGTGGGGCCCAGTGGATCTGGGTGACACGACCTGTCAACACAGTTAATGGGCATCCGGGCCCCCAACAACATATGTACCCCAACAATTGTCAAAGTCCAGAATAGCAGCTGCCACCTAGAGGGTACACCCTACCTGTCCAGTGGGGTCCCCAGAAAAAAAGAAAAGTGGGTAAGGGACCAGGTGGTGAAGCGGTGAACAGCAAACAATCCTCCTCAGAAGTGAGCCACAGATGGGGCCACACGTCATCAGGCCCAGCCTCCATGCACGCAGGGCAAGATCCAGCACCCTCTGCTCAACACACCATCACCACGAGTGTCCGGCCCCGGGCCTAAAACAGGCCCACTACGCCAAGTGTCACCAGGAGCCTGAGCGGTATCCCATTCTCAAATCATTAGGGCCAGCTAGGTAAGCTGCAGTGAGGCCCCATCCTAGGATCCGTTAGAACTCACCACCAGAAGAGGAGGGGCAGGCCGCACTCCAGGTCCATGTCTTTCAGGCTGGTCAGGAAAGCCCCAACTCCATGACAGCAGGTCTAAGCTGCACCACACCACAAGGCCTTCACTAGGGTGCCGCCGCAGCACAGCTGCCATCATTCCCAGGGCGGCTCAGCCTTCAGCTGCTGCTGCTGCCAACATGCACCCAGCAAGGCCTCACAGGGAGGGGAGGGTGACTGTAAACCTTACCCCCGCACCCAGACAGTACTGGGGCAAGCAGGTCACTCCGCCCCAGTCCAAAGCGGGTAGCACACAGGAGGATCCGATTGATGGAGGATGGCGGGAGGCCTACAGCCATGTGGCCAGCATCCCGCCAGCAGAGTGGGACCCAGACGGGACGACCGGTACAGAAGCATCGAGTCCTCGGCAGCTCCAAATGGACTCAAGGAGCAGCAGGAAGGTCAGACCACGGATTCAGAGTCCCCGCAAGTAGGGGAGAAGGTGCTGTCAGGCTGCACTAAATGTGAGGCATTATGTACGTCTTTACACCTCCTTGCTTTATCCTCTTTTCCTTTTACACATTGTGACTTCCTATAATTATTGGGGTATTTGGTGGCCTTTTTAAAATCTTTTTATGTACTCTCCATCTGTTTCACCTGATGGCTGTTCAGATTTAATTTATAAAATTATTTTGTTTTGAGTCTGATTGGTTTTTGTTCACGTGTTTTCACGTTTTTTTCCAATCTTTTTTCTTCTTTCTTCTTTCTCATTTGTTATTTGTTAATTAAATATATGTATGGTGTATGCTATATTGTTTTTGACTTTTATTCATGTGTGTATTCACTTTTATTCACGTGTGTATTCGTGTCTCTAGACCAATGACAATGTAGCTGATGAATTGGAGCCTGAATTGTTTGTTTTGTACTATTTGTATGCCCTCTTCTCTCAACGTGTCTCTATTGGATTTCACCTTGACGTTTGTCAGTGTACATAGATTGGCCTATATGGTGTGGATTTTTGAATCCATATTTTGAATTGTAATTTAATGATGTGTCCTTGTTTTTAAGAATAATATGTGTTGGTTACTGTATGTGCACTTTATTATAAGGATGTATGTTGTTGTTTGCAGCCCTGATGTGCCTTTGTTAAGGTGAAATGCGTTGGATGCGCTTGTACTTTCGGATGAAGAACACGAAGAAAAGACAAATTCACAAGAAAAGGATCTACTAGTTGCACTATGGATACATTTTTTGTGCATACATGTTTGCTTGTTGCCTCTCAGTTTGATTTAAATGTGTTAACAGAGGGGATGCAGCATGCAGAGGATGGAAAGGAAGAGGAGAGCCATTTGAATGGAGAAGGAGAGGCGACCATCAGAAAGTTTAAGTAAAGATCAGTTTTTCATGCCGGATTTTAGGAAAAAGAGGGCATCTTTTGAGAAGGCAGTGCATTTTGAGGCAGCAAGAATGTAGAAAGGAACAACATTATGCTATATCAGGTACTTTTCACTAGAGTAAGGTGAACAGTATGTCCACTGCTAAGGGAACACTGGACCACTGCTTCAGCAAGGGGAGCTGATGAGCTCAGGGGTTGGGACAATAAAGTGATGACTGGACACACACATTCAAAGAAATTCTGCAAATGCTTGAGCGGTTGACTGTTTATTTTCAGCCTCAAGTATGGCTTATAGGGGGGCGTGGCCAAGCTCGGGCTAAAGATGGCCACATAGTCCGCGAGCTCCGGCGCCCGTTGTAACCCTCGACTATCCTGCTAACGCAACCGACACACCTGGCAGCGTTCCCGTCTACCGAATCGACAGCGGAGCCCATCCCGCCCGCTCCGGTGGCTGTGTCGGCTGCGGCGAAGGAGCGGGCGCTCTCACACACATCGTGGCCTGCTCTTCCAGTTGAGGCCGGGACCTGTGGTGACTGTGCCGGCCGGAGGGCGGAGCCAGCCTTGCCTTCCCCACCCGGCGTGGGCGCCGTGATTCGAGGCGCCCGCGACCTCCTTTGCTGCCGCTGGCCCGAGTGGAGCCTCGGGGACCGTGAGCCCCAGGACATCGCCTGCTCTGCGGCGTGGGGCAGGAGAGCCGTGAAGTAACGGGCGCAGCGGCCTGAGGCTGGAGATGGCGGCAGCGGGCCTCCGGACTTGCCCCGTCCACCGCAGCTGAGCCTGTGACCGCATTAGCGGCGGAGCCTGTGGAACAGCCCGGATACCGCACACACGTCGCCTACCTGTGCGGCAACGCCGCAGGTGATGGTGAGGAGGCGGGGGAGCGGCTAGGAGGATGCCGCTGTGGCTGCGTGAGACCCGGACCCCGCGGACTGACGTGTCTCCCTGGCACATCGGGCTGTCGTCTGCGGAGCGGCTATCCTTGATGGTGCTGTGCTAGCGGGGCCCACCTGTGGTGAACCGGAGCCTCCGAGACCGAGGGGGAGTCGGCTGATACCTCGGAGTGATTGTGATCGGCCTCCCCCCCCACCCCCCCTGCTGTGCTGATCCTGGTAGTGGCGGCGATTGTTTCGGTGGGCCATACCTTGCTTCTCCCTTCTCGTGGACGCCGCCTGGGGGCCCTGTGCTGTGTGGGGGGGCTGAGACTTCATCCCATACTGCTGCATGTCTGTGGGGGTGATTGCTAGCCTGCGGCCCCCCAGAAGAGAGTCCAGCTGTCGCAGTGGGGTGTCGCGACGAGACGGGGAGCAGACTGCCTCTCTGCCATAAGATCTGTCCGCCCAGACCCCAGCGGCAGAGGGACTGCCTGGGGCCCACCCAAAGATCAGCTCCCACCATTCCCACAGGGGAGCAATCTGAGTCTATCGTCAGAGACTACCGAGCGGGGGCCTCACCTGCTTACGGCGAACTGATAATATACCTACCACAGCTGCGGGTGGCCAGTCCTGTAGACTTGTTTAAATCCGTTGTGTGGGACACCGAGGCTGCTGGGTGTGCATTTGCTCTCTTGTCTTCATCCTGTGGCTGACTGACGTCTGGCACAATGGCGGACCGCCTCAAGGGACCTAGCGCCAAGACAGCGAAGTCGATCCAGGTGAACAAACTAGACAGATACACTGTCTCCAGGGACCCGCAGCGGGGGCACCAACAGGAGGGGTACGAGCGGACTGGCCCCGGATCGGAGGAGCAGGAACTTTCCCTCAAGGACGTAATGGCAGCAATAACAGGGTTGAAGACTTCGCTGGCCTCCGTGGCGATCGGCGTTAACCTTATCAGGGCTGACATGGGGAAACTCAATGAGAAGGTGAAGCAGGTGGAAGTCACAACCGCTGAACTGGTGAGCGACGTGGCGCAGCTACAGAGGGAGGTCCTTGATCTACAGGACTCCTGGAACGTAACGGCCCTCAAGCTGGATGATTACGAAGGCCGGCTCCGTCGCAACAACCTCCGCATCGTAGGAGTCCCGGAAAAGGCTGAGGGACAGACTCCCGACCTATTCGTAGAAGACCTCATTCTCAACCGCTTGCGACCCAAGGGACTTAGCAAATTCTTCGTTGTCGAGCGGGCCCACAGGGTCCCGGGCGGCCGTCCCAGACCGGCCGCTCCCCCGCGGCCAATATTGGCCAGCGTCCTCAATTATCGAGACCAAGATGTGATTCTGCAAAACTCTAGGACTGGCACCCCCCTTCGCTATGAAAACGCCGACGTCTCCTTTTTCCCCAGACTTCACACAAAGAGTGCAGAAACAACGAAGGCAATTTCTCTCCATAAAACGTGTCCTGAAAGAGAAGGGTCTAAAGTATTCAATGCTTTTCCCGTCCTGCCTAAGGGTTGAGGTGGAGGGAAAGGCTTGGTTTTTTGACCGCCCTGAGGATGTAGCTGACTGGCTGGAATATCGAGAAGCTAAACGCCCTGGCGAGGGGAGAGCGGGAGGCCCTGTGGACGAAGCGCCGACCTGAAGAAGAGACTCAGCAGAGGCAGGTTGTTGCGGGTTGTGGGGGTGGGGGGGCGGAGAGGGGTGGTGGGATCCATGGCCCTCAACTGGAGTGTAACTAAGGACCCGCAGTAGGGGACACAATAACGGGACAGTCATGGTGTGACACTGATGCAGATAAAGGGTAGGGGCACAGAGCCTTTAGCTCCACCCCCCACTGGACTGGTTTACTTTTTCCTTTCCTTCTTTCTTTGAACTTTCTAGGGCGACAGGCACTCTGCTAACTGTTAATGGGTAGTTTAGAACCCTTAGGGCAGGGGAGCAGGGAGGGGGGTTGTTGGGATGGGGGTTTCTTGGTTGTTAGTTTTCTATCAGTTGAGTTTTTTGCTATGATGAAGGTACAGTTCCTTTTCGAATCGGGTATTAATGCCGCTCTCTACAAATGCACTGATGGGGGTACGACGTAGCAAGGAAATTAGAATTTTAAGTTGGAATGTGAATGGATTGGGGGTCAAAATTAAAAGCAGTATCGTGTTACAACAGATCCGCAGGCTTTCACCAGACATTGTCCTACTCCAGGAAACCCATCTCGTTGGCCACACATGTAAAGCCATGCACAGGTGGGGTTATTCCATGCATACTCATTCTGGGTTCGCGTCTAACTCCAGGGGGGTGGGCATTATGCAAAATAAGTCATTTCCTTTTTGGCCCGTTTCCACGCACATTGATGACCGAGGTAGATATGCGGGTGTCACAGGCACATGGGAGGGAGTGACCATCACCTTCATGTCTGTCTATGCCCCTCCGGGGCTACAGGCCACTACATTCATGGATCTCAGTGCCGTGCTGCTGGCATTGCCAGAGGAGCACTTGGTGATTGGAGGAGACTTTAATTCAGTGGTGTCAGGGACGCTAGACAGATACCCCCTCGCATACTGTCGCCCATTGCTCACTCATTTTCTAGTTTTCTGGAGGCAATGGGCCTTGAGGATTGCTGGAGGGCCTACCACCCTGATAAGATTCAGCACACTTGCCACTCGGGCGCCCATAACACCCTCTTGCGGCTAGACTATATCATCGTCCCAGCCCCGCAGTTAACTAACATACATGAGATACGACACCTGGCTAGGGGCATCTCTGACCACTCTCCCCTCTGGGTCCACATTGTCCTTGATGACATCCCGGTGGGACGCTTCGCCCCGATTAATCCCTGGCATCTCAAGTGCTCCAAGACGCGGACCAGTCTCATTAAAGCCATTGACAATTATTTCCTAGATAATGAAACCTCGGTAGATTCCTCGCAGACGCTGTGGGAAGTCTTCAAAACAGTAGTACGGGGTGAAGCCCTCTCCTTAATAGCAGGATCCAAAAAAGACAAGTTAGCGGAGATCTCCGACAAAGAACAGGACATCTACCGTCTGGAAAGGGATCGTGAGCCCGATCCTACGCCGGAGGCCCTGCATGCCCTTCACCTTCGCCAGGAGGAGTATCGTGCACTAGTCACCGATCGCGCCAAGACACTAGCACAGTGCAGACTGGGGCGGATCTACGACTGGGGTGACAAAGCGGGGAAATTAATCGCCTGGCTGGACAGAAAAGAGCACGCTAGCCGACTGGTTCCTGAGCTCATAGATCCCGGGGGACTAACAGTATCAGATCCCCAAGAAATAGTTGATCGCTTCGCAGCCCACTACTGCGCAGTTTACCGCTCCAGGGTGCCATATAGCGAAACAGACTCCTCTGAACTCCTGCGAGACATCTCTCTTCCAGTACTATCGGAGGGTGATCGTGCCTTTATGGACAGTGCTCTTATAGCAGATGAGATTGCAACTGCAATTAGGGCACTCCGGCCAGGCAAGGCCTAGGGCCCTAATGGCCTCCCCATCGAACTCTACAAACTTCGCCTCGACAAATTAGCAACCCATCTGAAATCAATGTTTGAGGCCAGCCTTGAGCAGGGATCCCTTCCCCTGGACCAGAGAATAGCGACTATCGTCGCGATTTATAAGGAGAGGAAACCTAAAACTGACTGTGCCTCCTATAGGCCCATCTCATTATTGAATGCTGAGCCTAAGATACTAGCTAAGGTGTTCGCCAATAGATTGATCAAGGTCATAAGCGGCCTAGTGCACCCCGATCAATCGGAATTTATGCCCCGGCGAAACACTGCACTTAATCTTCGCAGGCTGCATGGGGTATTGGGCAGAACGCCGACCTTGCGTGAGGACGCAGTGGTGGTCTCCCTGGACGCCACGATGGCCTTCGACACGCTCGAATGGCCTTACCTATTCGCAGTGCTTCATAAGCTGGGATTTGGGCCCGGATTTATTAAATGGATACGTTTGCTGTACAGCTCCCCAATGGCTCAGGTAGTAGTGAATAACAGGAAGTCTGACCCTATCACACTTAGTCGAGGAACCCGCCAGGGATGCCCCCTATCCCCTTTGCTATTTGCTTTGGCCCTCGAGCCCCTGGCGGCCTGGATCAGCAGAGATGTAATGATCCGTAGGCTGCGGTGGTCGGCAGACTGGGAAGACCGAATTTCCCTATACGCGGACAACATCCTTTTGTATCTCGCTTCTCCCAAAAGATCTCTTATCGTGGTATTCTATATCCTTTCTGTCTTTGGTAGGTATTCTGGGTTCGGCATCAACTGGCAGAAGTCACTCCTCTACGTCTTGAGTGGTGATACCCCTCCAATACCCCGAAACTGTCCTATATCGGTAGCTCAGGATGGTTTCAAATATCTGGGTATCTTTATCTCACTAGATAAAACCCTCCGATTCACCCGAAATCTCGCTCCTCCCATACAACGATTAAAGCAGGATATTGCGAACTGGAAGTCACTCCCCCTCTCTTTATTAGGCAAAGCGGCCCTCTTCAAAATGATGTCCCTACCCCGCTTTCTCTACGTTCTCCAGAACTCAGCAGATCCAGTACCAAATTCTTATTTCCAACAAATCGAGGGATTACAACAAGACCTTCTATGGAATGGGAGGCCTCATATTGCTCTCAAGAAACTCACCCTTCACTGGTTCGACGGGGGGATAGGATTGCCTGACATTAGGAAATACTATAGGGCCTCACACTTAACACCAATAAACCACTGCACATACGGTCGGCCCGATGACCCCGCATTTAATATGGATAGGCACCTCCTCCCTAACGGCGCCTTCGCAAAGGCCCTTTATTCCATGCCGAATAGATACCCGCTCACAGGCCCCACCAAGCACTCCGTCCACATCTGGCATACTGCGACCGCCTCCATGGGCTGGACCAACAAACTGACCCTCTTCACACCCCTGTGGGATTCTCAGAAACTTGGTTATTTGGGCAACACGCGGGGATTTGACAAATAGGACCTGATCGGCATATCGCGTATCGGAGATATGTGGGACACAGGGGGGGTTAAATCCTTTGACTTCCTCCAGCTTCAATACCCTATGGCAGACTCAGAGCGTTTCCGCGATCTGCAAATACGCCACGCATTGCTAGCAGTGCTGCCTAATGACACCCTCCCACCTGAATATACACCATTGGAGGATAGGCTGCTCCACGGCTATTTGCCAGACAGAGCCCTCTCCCTAACATACCGGAAACGAATCAATAATATGGACGACCCACTGGCGCTTTTGCGAGAAAAATGGGTGAGGGACGGTATAGAATTAGATGATGAGACTTGGCAGGCCGCGGTCTCCTCCCCTAAAACTGTCGCCATCTCGGCACGTCTCCGTCTTGTTCAGCTGAAAATCCTACACCGAGTTTACATCAAGGGGCCTCAATTGGTACAAATGGGTAGCTCTGTCGATGGGTACTGTAGGAGGGGATGCGCACAGCCAGGCACGTTCACTCATATAATATGGCATTGCGACCCTATACAGACCTACTGGCGAGACATCCACAGAATTATGAGCCAGGTCCTCGAGCTTACTATACATCCAGAAGCTCCTAGATGCCTCCTCAATATTTGGGAACCTACTGACCTGGGCTCACACGCGATACACTGGGTCACGCTGGGCTGCATGATTGCCAAAAGGAACATTGCCCAACTCTGGGGGGCCGCACAAGCCCCAAAGGCCGTAGACTGGGAAACAGACCACGACTGGTGTATACTTAGAGAGAGGACAGTCTACGCAGCTAGGGGTTGCCCCCGAAAGTGGGCCAGGATTTGGTCTCCCTGGAACGCATACTGTGGTTACATATGTGCCCCACCAGAAGATCCTGACAGTGATAGTCCCCCCTCACCATAAATTCCTCCTTTCAGACTTCTTACTCTGTATGATTTGTCTTGCTGTGCTCTCTATTAGTGACCTGATGGAACTGTACCCATGTTGTATATATTGCATAAATTCAATAAAAAGAGTTTTTAAAAAAAAGTGTGGCTTACAGTATTAATTATGAAGCACGGTGGGAACAATTTAGGGTGCCTCTGGTTTTCATGGTACCAGGTGAGAGGAATACAGCTTCCCCAGACAATGGAAGTGTATTTCCAGCATTCCTGTGGGCGGTGTGGTGAAGAGGCTCCCTTTAAAAATTCTGTGAAACATCTGTTAGCAAGTGGCTGCTGACTAGTTTGCTTAAAGCACTGTCCTTTGTTAGGTGCTAGGGATTTAGGTGGGAATGCAGTTGTGCAAGCGGTAGGGCATCTCTCAGAGGAGGCCCAGTCTTTTCTCTTCCTTGATCACACTTTCAGTGGGACTGATGGCTGGGAAACTGATGAAACCTCACACATCTTTGTGCGTCTGTTGAAGGTAGGGGTGACGGGACAGAAACAGTGGTGCTAAACAAGCTGTTAAAAATGATGACATGCATACTTTTATATGATTCCTGCAACTAGTAAAGAGTGGTTGTTATGCAGAGATAGATTAAAAAATCAATACTCTAATGCACCCAATGGCGAAATCGTGCCTATAGATAGAACTCTAACTTATAAAGCCATCATTTCACAGAACAGTGTGCCATTAACAAAAAACACAACAGTAGCTCGGCACAAGTACATTTGTTGCAGCTGGGTAGCATTGCTTATAAAGACAACTAACAGGAAATGGGAAGTGGCATTGTGGGTGAAGTGTCAGCTATGTTGCAATATTAGGTTTTAAGGCTAGCCCCGCATTGGAAAGATTAAAATAGAAGTTCAGGCCTAAAGTGTTGCAGCATACTCAGAAAGAGGACAGTGTCTCTGAGCATTGCTTTTACGCAGGAGTGTAACACTTCCTGCACAAAAAACAATCCTGCCTTCAACACAGGCACCCTTACACCATGGTACAAGGGTGCCTGCATTGGCGCCAGGCAACACATTTAGCGCAGCACACTGAAAGGACAGGAATGAGCCATATAATGCTGCATTTTTGCACACTCCCCTCACTCAGCACAGCGCAACAATGCTGCATTGAGTGAAAGTATAATTAATCTGGCCCTCAGAGTGTCTTCATCTGGATATGGTCCAGGGTTGGGGACAGAAACATGGTATTCTAACTGTTAATCGAAGGGACATTACATGGTTCTGTTAATTACACACACATAGTGTGAGGGCAAGGTGGGCCTGTTTTCTATAAATATTAGAAAATGAAGTGAGTTCTTTGACTTTACCTCTAGGAGACATGGAACTGAAAGTGAGATGGTAAATATAGTGCTGATCTGATTAACCATGTGGAAAGACGGAGGCATACTGTAGGCAAAAATCAGTAAATTCATTTCAGGATTGACATTGACATATTTGCTCTTCGATAAATATTGCAACCATTCTAATGGAGCTATATTCTACCCTGCAATGTATTGCAACCTTAAATTAACTAGTGCAACCTTTGACTGCAATGTTATGTCAGCAAGCGTGTTGTTCATTTGCCAGCACTGTTGTCCAAAACACTGGAAGAAAATGTATTGCACCTAGTGGTTCTTACATTTATAATATATTTTCAAATGGGTATGAATAGACATAAGACAGGCATGGCACATTTCTTCTGAGTCGAGTCATAGCTGATCTATTGGAGAAAATCCCACTGCCATTATTCACTTGGAGGGACATTGTCTTGAGTATGTGCTGATAATACTGACCACTGCTAAAAGCACTAATATGTCAAATGCTGGCATTCTGCATTTTGTTTGCATTAAAATAACTTGAACCATTTTCTAAGGGATTCTAATGTGACCATAGAGGAAGAATTTTCTGGTGATTTTTATAATTGAAACCAGATTGAGGTTGTCTTCATTTTTAGGCAAGACCAAAGTAGCTTCTCAAAAGAGGCCCAGTGTTTGGTTAGAAATTTTGTAAAATGTAATGATTTAGTCAGAAATATGAATTCAAGGGCAGCAATGTTGTCTGAAAAATACTTTATTGAAAATATTTAGCACCTGCTGATGAAGACAAAGCACTTGCTATACCTGATGTATAATACTTTTTAGTATCACCAGAAATAGTATCACAACCTCATGCAAAAAATGAAATTATCTGCTATGTGTTGGGACATTTAGCATTAGGTATTATCAACATAAAGCTTAAGGACTCTTGCTTAAGTATCCACAGCAGATGACTGTACATGGTAAAAAGCAAGAAGTGATTGACTATTCGAAAGAGAAACAGGACAGGGTGGTGTGAGGGAACATAATTTATTTATTTATTTTAAAGGTTTTATATAGCACTGGCGAGACCCAGAGGTATTAGAGCGTTTTACATGAGTATGAAGAAAGTTATGGCATAAAAAACAATGTTTCGATAGCATGTCAAACCAAAAGTTTGACAAAAGAGATGGAGCTTGTGTTAACACCGATCAAATAAACAGATAGTTAGAGCAAGAGCTATATACATATATAACATGGATATGGGAGAACAGATTTTGTATTATGATATGAGATGGAGATAGGCATAGAGGGCTAAAGAAAGTAAGTAGTTAGGCGTGAGTAGGGGTGTGGGTAGCAGATGGGGAAGGGGGTGTTTTGGATGGGGAGGGGGTATGGGAGGGGATGGGAAAGGGTGGGAGAAAGAGTAGTGGAGAGCAGTGGGGAAGGAAGCAAGTAGAGCAAGTGGAGGGAGGGGGGAGACAGAGGGAGGGGAGGGGGGAGACAGTAGGAGATTAGAGGGGAACCTCAATCAATCAATAAATCAATCAGGGGTTTATATAGCGCGCTACTCTCCTGTGAGGGTTTCAAGGCGCTGGGGGGGGGGGGGGGGCAGCAGCTCTGGGTCAGTGGACGAGCAAGGTCTTGAGGTCTCTCCTGAACGTGTGCAGGGGCGGGAAGCGTGTGATGTTCACAGGGAGCTCGTTCCAGGTTTTCGCTGCGATGTAGGAGTAAGCTCTCCCACCGGTTCTGTTTCTGCGGATGCGGGGGACCTCTGCCAGGGCGAGGCCGGCAGAGTGGAGGTTCCTCTAGGGTACGTGGAAGGATAATCTCTCGTTGAGGTATTTGAGTTCGACGTTGTCGAGGGATTTGTAGGCGTAGGTGAGGCGTTTGAAGGTGATCCTCTTTTCATCGGGGAGCCAGTGGAGGCCTCGTAGGTGTTGGGTCATGTGCTTGTGGCACGGGTTCCGAGGACGAGTCTGGCTGTGGCGTTCTAGATGGTTTGGAGTTTGTGTAAAAGAGTTTTGTTGATTCCGGCGCAGGGGGCGTTTCCGTAGTCCAGTCTGTTGGTTATGAGTGCATGGGTGACGGTCCTTCTGCAGTCGGGGGGGATCCATTTGAAGGTCTTACGGAGGATGCGAAGGCAGTTGAAGCTAGTGGAGGCAACGGCGTTGATCTGGCGGTTCATGGAGAGGGAGGAGTCAAGAATGATGCCGAGGTTTCGAGCGTGGTCTGTAGGGGTGGGTGGGCTCTCGAGGGTGGAGGGCCACCAGGTGTTATACCAGGCGGAGGTGCAGAGTCCAAGGATGAGGACCTCGGTTTTCTCTGAGTTTAGCTTCAGGCAGCTGTCCTTCATCCAGGCTGCAAAGTTCTTCATTCTTTCCTGGAAGCAGAGTCAGGTGTCTTCGGGATTCTTCATGAGAGAGAGGACGAGCTGAATGTCGTCCATGTAGGATACGATGCTGAGAACATGCTGTCTGATGATGGCAGCGAGGGGGCCATGTAGATGTTGAAGAGCGTGGGGCAGAGTGATGATCCCTGGGGGACTCCGCAGCTGATTTCCCTGGGTTTGGAGAGGAAAGGAGGGAGTTGGACCCTCTGGGTTCTGCCGGAGAGGAAGGATTGGATCCAGTTGAGGGCAGCTCCTTGTATTCCCACGCCGTAAAGTCTGGCTGTGAGTGTGCGATGTGAGATGCTGTCAATGGAGGGTGGGGGAGGGGGGAATTCGGGGTGCAGGTTATGACCCTCAATATTTATTGAGGAGGTGTATTTTGAGGTCTTTTTTAAAGCAGATGTAGGAAGTTACATCGCAGGTCTTTGGGGAGGGCATTTCAGATGTTTGGGGTATTTCCGGAAAAGGAGCGAGATTGTGTGGTTTTCTTTTTTAGCAGGGGTAGGACAAGGAGGAGAGCATTGGTGCTTCTCATCGGCAGCGAGCTGCCCACTTTGTTGAGTTTATTGGCGAGGTACAGCAGGGTATTTTGATGGAGGACTTTGTGCGAAATGCAGGCAGTCTTGTAGGAGGATCTGTCTTCGATGGGAAGCCATTTAAGCGTTTTGAGGACTGGGGAGATGTGGTCGAAACATTTGCAGTCAGTGATGAGCCTGGCTGCTAGGTTAAGCACAGATTTGAGTGGGGCTAGGTGGACCTTTGGGATTCCGGTGAGTATGGCGTTACCGTAATCAATTCACGAAAGGACAAGTGATTGGACTACTAATTTAAAGTCATCAGTTGGAATAAAGGGTTTATTTTCTTGAGATGACCTAGAGTCAAAAGGGCTCCTTCAGCCAAATGTTTTATGTGGACATTAAGAGTAAGGCTACTATCGATGGAGATACCACGAGATTTTACTGAGTTGGATAAGGAGAGCAAACAGTTGAGGGCATTAAGGTAGGAGATCCAAGTTTGGATGGGGAGAGGGTTATTTTATGGGGAGAAGAGAATGATTTCCGTGTTTTTAGGGTTGAGTTTGAGATTATATGAATGGAACCAGGATTGGATCTTAGTGAGAGTGTTGTTAAGGTGTAAGACATCCAAGTGTGATTTAATCTTATAGTAGAGTTGGGTGTCATTGGCATAGAGGTGGCAGTTGATTCCAGCTTGTTTTAGAATGAGGGTGAGGGGTTCTATAAAGAGGTTGAAGAGAAAGGGAGAGAGAATAGATCCCAGGGGTACCCCTAGGGAGACCCGTGTGGGGTTTGATAGGGAGTCGTGGATTTTGATTTGCTGTGTTCGGTGTTGGAGATAGGAGACAAACCATTTATGTACATGACCACTGAGGCCAAAGCGATCTCTGAGCACAGTAGGGCAGAGTGGTTAACTGTATCAAACGCTGCAGAGAGATCAAGGAGGATAAGTAGGCAGGGCTCACCATTATCAAGGGAGTGGTGAATGTCATCAACTATGTTTAGCATGGCTGTTTCGGTACTGCAGCCTTTCCTGAAGCCTGATTGTAAGGGGTCCATTAAGTTGAAGTTTTCGATGTGTTTGTCTAATTGGAGCAGGGCACATTTTTAGAGGGTTTTAGAGAGAAGGGGGAGGTTAGAGATGGGGTGAAGGTTGTTTAGGTCATTAGGGTCAACATTGGGGGTTTTAATGGTGGGAGTGATTTGTCCAAGTTGGAGGGAGATAGGGACACACCCCGTGGCAAGGGAGGAGGTGATGATTGTAGTCTAAGATTTTTAGTGTGAGAAGATGGTTTTAGCTTAGCAATGATGTTAAAAACATCGAGTTCAGTTACAGGGTGGAAATTATGCCAGGAGGCATTGTTTTTTAGTTGTGAGTTAGAGTTGTTGGTTTCGAGAGGTGTAGTTGTGGGTAAGTGTGGGGAGTAGTCAAGAGGAGGTCTAGTAGTAGGTAAGTGTGAGGAGTAGTTAGGGGAAGGTGTGGTAGTGGCCAAGTGTGACATGGACTTTAGAAAGAGATATGCAACAGCAACTTAATTGGATTCAAATAGGTAATGTAATATTTTATTGTTTATCGTGCACTACATTAAATGCCACCTTCAACATTTACAATGTGTACATTAAATAAATCATGACAACATCATTGTTCATAACATTACACTTATACAACAGTTTCAGATTGCACTAGCTTTTCTGGATGGTCACTCTGGATTTTTCGTTGTTTCTGGACACTGGTTTGACTGGCTTTAGAACTCTATTCACTTTACCCCTGCTAACCATTAGCAACATGCCTGTGCTCCTCATTTAAACAAGGATAAATTAGCTTATTCGTGATTAGCAACTTTAATTTGCCTGCAAGTCTATAGTAAATGGTGTATAAAATCAACCCGGGGTGTGGAAGTTAAATGCCACTTGAGGACTGCAGCACCTACTGTGCCATCCACCACAGTGGCAGTGCAAACATGGCAGCTGGCCTAACCTGTGTAGCTTGGATTGCAGTGTAAATTTCTCACACACAAGAAGGGGGAGAGGGACAGCACAACCACTACTCCAGCCTCCCCTGTCACAACTGTAGCACACAGAGAGGAGTGGTGTGTATGAATATGTTCAAGAGAGGTGGCACATGCTCAGTGAAAAAATACTGCAATAAACAATTTTGTGAGTGAGGGCAGTATTTTTTCACCGAGCATGTGCCACCTCTCTTGAACAGATTCATACACACTACTCCTCCTATTACCTCAAGTAATGTGGCATGTATCGCAGTCCAATAGGTTTGGAGTGTCGGCCAGCTCCAGAACATGTGGAGAAAAAATACTCTTGGTTCCGCGCATCCAGGGCAAATGAATTGTGTGTCTGGGTAATAGCGTTGGAGGGTATCAGGTGTCAAGTACGCACGGTATAATATAAAATACTGTATGTTTTTTAAAGCAGTAGTTACGTGATACTTTTTTAGGGAATTCTTGTACTTACTCCCATTCTTTGTCATGGAGGGACCACTGGAACTCTGCCTCCCATTTTCCGCGAAGTGGCGTGACTGCACCCATACACTAATGATTAACATAATGCACTCCACTATACACCCACAACCCTCAGAGCCTAAGCTTAGCATGGCGGAAGACTTTCACTATCTTAAAAATGCTCTAACACATGACATTTAGGGCCTGTTTGTAGTAAGAAAATCAGGAACTACTGAGAAGTAGTTTGAGTTCCTCCTGGGAACATTTATCCCATTGGTTGAAGGGTGTCCAGGAGTCATCCCTATCCACCAGCTAGTGCTAGGCATAAATACAACACTCTAAGGTATGCTCTTTACAACACTTTTTAGACCTTCGGAAGAACAGAAGAGTACTAGACCTGCTGTTTGTCACCCAGGAGGAGCCTTAAAGGACGGAACCTGATTCCTCTCATATCCAGGGCAAAGAAGTGGACTCCAAGTGTCAGTTGGCGGACCTGCTGGGTGGCTTCAGGGAACTCAATTGGTTTCAAGACACCTTTTGCATGGAGTACCAGCTGACACGTGGCAACTAGGCTTGAACTGTACTTTGCCATGGGCCTCTGTCTGATACCCTGAGCGTCTCTAGGTGCTCTCTCCAAGGATCTGAGGGTCTCTGAAGTGTGCTCTTGTGGTGGTTTAGGCAACAAAACAAAATTGGGAAGCTTTAAAATTATTTTTCTCTAGAGCTTCAGCGGTATCTGTTGCAATAAAAATCCAACCAGCAGTTCCACCACATCAGACTTTCAGCTTTGCCCAGTTTGAAAATCTCTGCACCACCAAAAAATAGACAGAGGTCCTTTTCTGCGCTGGCATGCAGAAGATTTTTCGACCAAAAACTGAAAATCTCCAGAACGTTAGGAGGACATGCCAGCTTCCAGTATCTGACCTGCGGTTCCATTGTGATGGCAACAGGTTCAGATTCAACCCGCCCAAAGAGGATTTTCAACTCAATAAAGTAACAAAGTCCCTTTTAAAAATAGGACTTAGAATTTGTTTTAGCTTGGACTTCTTTTCTTTTTAGCACCAATCCACTTGACTATCATTGGCACTTTGTGCTTTTTGACAATATAGCTACCCGAAACATTAAAAATACATACATAACCTGATTGGATATTTGTCATTTTGGTGTCATTTTGTTTATAAAACTTTACTCGGTTTGAGATTTTTATTGTTTGTGTTTTTTTTCTATATAACTGCTTTGCTACTGCATAAATACCTTACACATTGCCCCAGGTTAAGCTTGTTTGCGCTCTGCAATAGACACTGGGGGTTGAGGTTGAGTTACTTTAGAGACTTTAAGGGCTCACTACATTTTTCCCCAGGAACAAGAAAAAGGACATAGATACAAAATATGTGATAATGTTAACCACTAATAATGCATGCTTCTTTTGTGGGTGCGTTTGCTAACCATGAAACTTTAAACCCAGTGAGGGACAATGATAGAAATCTTAAACATCCAAGCTAATTCCCAAATTTTGATGGAAATGTATGTGCTAAAAAGTCCTGAATCAATCTTACATATTTAAGGTTTAAAGCTTTTTAAATCAAATTTTATTTTTGAAAGGGTATTAAAGGACACACTGACAAATAGAGGCATATGAAAAAATAAGTGATAATTGCAGAACAGATTGGGCAGGGCTTTCCAAGGTAGCAATGTTTAGGAGAAGCGAATACATGAATGTCCATCACTGCATCAAGCACAGTCATCCCACTTCCAATATGTCAGCAACATTGTACTCTTGTACAGGTTGTTTAGAGCCACAGGCCAGCATGTCTAACTGCTGCAAGTCAATCTGTGCAACAAAAGTAATAGCTAGCTGTTCATTATATCAAAGAGACCTGTACACCAAGATCAAGGAAAAGTTATTGTCCTTCTATCCAACATAAGGGGGGTTCAGCATAATTGTTGTCTAATGCATTTCTATTTGCAGTGAAAGAAACAAAGGTATATTTTCACCTCCACTCAGTGTAATATAAATAGTTCTTCTGAGCAAGCTGAGAAAAATCAGGGCAGGGTGAAATTTAAATTACACATGCATAATTTCACAAATTTTGCTTTATGTCTGTTTTGCGGCACGGTGTAACTTGACATGTTCGATGGAAATTAATCGGTTCTCCTTGCGACCAGGCAGCAGAGGTAAAATCACAGTACGAGTACCCTTCAATCCAAGGACTGAGGCTGGTGCAGGGTATGAAAGACCAAACTATTTTTTGTTCTCCACTTTTTCTCTGACCAGATCTCCAACTTTAGGAAGCAAGACAGTAACAGGAATCAGCACAGCTGCATCAGTGGAAGAGGGCAAATTATCTTTCGCCTGAGCATCACATGTCTTTTGCAGATCCTGTAACATAGCACAATGGTTATCTAGGTCAAACATTGTGGCAGCTGCCACAACGTCTAGACCATCAAGGTCTGGCACAAACATTTTAATGCCAAAGAGCATTTCGTATGGGGTCTGCCCACCAAGAGATCTTCTAGGGAGATTATTAAGAGCACATTGGACTCCATTAAGATGAGTCAGCCAACCCCTGCCAGTATCTAATAATCAAGCTGTTAAAGATTGCTTTAAGTCATGGATCATCTGCCCTCAGGCCGATATGGAGATGAGAATTACACCTGCGCCCCCAGATACTTCATCACATCACGGTAAGCCTTAGAGGCAAAGGCCAGACCATGGTCAGAATGGAAGGTGCCACAGGCAAATGTTCCGACAAAGACACGCAAATCTTTTATAACAGTTCGAGCGTCAGCACTGCATTGCGGCCAAACCCAAAGGAATCTAGTTCAAGAATCAACTACACCCAAGATAAATTTTTTAAGCATTGTCAGAAGTTAAAGGATCGCAGTGATCAAGATAAATAGAGCCAAATTGCTGATTTCAAATGAAAAGTTGAGTATGTGGTGGGCGTAAAACAGTTGAAGGTTTAATTTGTTGACAAATGTCACAAGAAAGAACATATTTACTCATTTGTTGATACAAACCATGCCACCAAAACCTTTGCTGCAAAAGTGAAATTGTCGCTGTTACTCCGGCATGGGCAGAGGCCACGCCTTCATGAGCGGCAATGATCAAAGAAAGCCTGCAGTCCTCATTGGGAATCAACTGATCCCCAACCGAAAGTATAGTTGTGAATGGAATTTGATCAGGTATCAAGTGATATGTATAACGAGAAGGAAAACCTTGAGGGTACTCTGTTCCCTCCTTAGTCACAGCTATAGCCGCCAGGATGTCATCATCAATTTTAGTCATAGACCTAGTAACTGCTGCTACAGAGCATGTGGCAACTGCAGATTTGGCTGCCTCATCAGCCAGAGAATTCCCGACACCGCTTGCTCCCACAAGCTGATATTTTAATGCATGAATGACATGTGTGAGTGGCAAATGTTCCTTAAAAGCGGCCACTCGTCCCCAAAGCGTTTTATGCTTGATTGAGCTACCTTGAGAATCACGAAAATCATTTTGTGACATAAAGAACAAGTTGTCATTAAAGGATTGTACACAGTAAAAGGAATCGCACATTATCAGTGAAGGAGTGTCAGGCTCTGCAAATTCCAGAGCCAAAACCAGAGTACGTAACTCAGCCAATTGTGCCTTGCAATCCCCAAGGGATTGTGTGTGTACTAATGAAGATTTGAAATCCCCATCAACTATTGTGCCTGTAATAATAGTGCTGGCTGAAGAATAAGCATGCTTAGAACCAATGGCAGGCTGTGCAGAACCATCAGTGTAGATAATGCATTTGTAGTGATCAAGAGGAAGCAAAGACAAAGGAGGAGGAGGATGAACATGTTCATATTGTAAAAACTCCTGCGTTTGCAAAGAAGGATCAAAATTAAAATTGACATCAACCGACATCAATGAACTACCCCATTGTATCCAACGGGGATTTAAAGCCTTGGAAATTGGAACACTGGCCTTCGTGGCAGCTTCTAAAGCAGGCACTTGCGAAACCATGAAAATGCTTTTATCCTGAGCCAGAGAGCGTTCTTTAAGAATCACAATCTGCACAACGGTCAAGATTTTTTCTTTAGAAGAAAAACGCAACTCAGCAGGAGTATACAAATGCGATTTATAAGCAATGGGGACCATATCCTCTTCATTGAAAGTCACATAGGTAAAATCTACTGTGCCAGGTACAATCCATATGACCAAATTTGTAGTATTGTCTCTTGTTAACAAGAACTGGGTCGCAAGCAGATCAGACTAAAAAAAAACGAAGTATAGCTGTATGTTCCGGAAGCCAACTCGAAGTGGAAAATGAGGGTCATATCAATGCGTGAAGAGGTTTGATACGCTGGCCATAATCAGGAACGTAAGTCCACCCGAAATTTAAAAAGTGAGCAAAGATTGCAATTTTTTAAGTGTGGATGGAGGTTGTAGTTGAGCACATTTCTCCATAAAGTGGGGGGCTAACCCCCTACATTCATTGTTAAGTTCATAACCAAGGAAAAGAACCACCAAAAAGGCAATATGCGACTTAGCAAAATTAAATATGCAACCCAAGTCTGCAAAGTGTGAAATAATGCGGTCCACAGGCACAAGATGTGGAGTTAAATCATCATCCATCAAGTATATGTCATCGATGTACGAGAAGGCATCAGGGTCAATCTCATGTAAAATCAACACAATGCATGCCGCCAAAGCACCTGGGCTATTCTTATATCCCATTGGCAATCTCGCATATCATTTATGATTGCCTAAAGTGCTGAATGGTGTCAAGTCACGGCTTTCAAGAGCCAAAGTGTGACTAAAAAATCCATTGGAAATATCAAAAGCTGTTTTATATTTTTTTCAAACAATGTTGTTAACCAACGCAGAGCTATGGGTGTTCTGTACGGAAAAGGTATGAACATGACTATTCAAATGTCTGTAATTCAAAACTGCGATAAGAACCGACCAGTTTCAATACCGGAAAAAGAGGATTATTCATTGATGAAACACAGGGTTCAATCACACCCTGATATTCCAATTAGGTAAGAATTTCACTAACGGACGCTTTAGCATCACTCTTAATTGGATATTGGGGTTGGGGCTGCGGTGTAGAGAGCACAGGAATTACATGCTCTGATGAATCGCTGTCCCAACTAGAGGGTATTGTGGACAAGCACAGGTGCTACTCAGGTGTCTCATGAATAAGTACCAGACCAAACTTTGGCGGCGCCATGTTGCAGGGATTCTGCCCAAGAACAGAACTATGCTTAGGATTATAGGACCTTAGTGCGTAGGGGCTGAGTCATCCTTCCACCTTAGTACCCATGAGGCCAGGACCGACTAGCTACAGTGTCTCACTTGCCCTCCTACTCACTCACAGAGAAATAAGTGATTTGACACCCCAGAACACAACACTCCCGAATCTCTCAGGACTCGCGGTTGCAAGATACACCCTTTCGCTCACACTCTTGTTCTTGTCCACTATAAGATCTGACAGAGACACAAACAAGTTTAAAATATTTATTTTAACTAACATGCTCTAACATGCAGTATATGTGCCACAACAAGCAGGAAATGCATAGTACAAATACTTTAAGCATAGCAGCTAGGCCATCTATCATGAAAGGAGATGCAATTATAAAAATGACAATATAGCCTAATCTTCCCCCTTGCTTAGAAGCTTTGTTATTATATATTAGAACATCTCTGGCTTTTGTCTGCAGACCCCATACCTCAGACTATAGATGGCAGTTCTACATCATAGGTGTTGTCTCGCTCTTCTCCCTGGAAAACTCCCTCTCCAAATGTGTGTTCCCTATGCATGTAGACCCATAATACCAAAGTACGATTTCCAAGCAACAGCTGCATTGGTATGTTTTTTCTAGGTGCTAGGGCCTGACCAGATCAGAATAACATGGGGGAATTATTTTTTGGCGACCTTGCTCAAAATGTTCAGACTAAATCCCAGGAACTGGCAGAAAATGTACACAGCAAGCAGTTCTCATGTGAAAAGTAAAAACAAAGTCTTTGCAAAAATAAAGGCTTGTAGTGATGTGCGCAAAGCAGCGTGCTATCTGCAGGGCTCATGCTAGCTTAGAGAAGATGCCAATGTCCCCATGGGCCAGGTGACAATGCCAGGATTAATGTTTTAAATTTGTGTGAGGGCTAGCCAGCATGGCATGGCCTCCCCCTCCAAGTAAATGGGGAACAGTCATTCTGTCCCCCTGGGGGTAGATGGCGTAATTACCCCAGACCTGCCACCAGAGCGGCAGAAAGCCCCCTGTCAGGAATATATATTTTTAATAAAATTATGGGGTGAGTCTTGCCCATCCTAACATCAGGCCCTACCCTTACCCCTAAAACCGCAACAGTATTTTTGCTCCCCTGTGAACTAAAGACAATCCCAATGGCAAGTGAGAGGATATTTGAATCTTTTGGGTGTTTTGTTTTTACATATGGACCTGGTGAGTGTGGCTACCTACCAATATCGTCCCACTTGCAATGATGAATGGGTGCACGTTTTGGGCTTTGATAGGCTGCCACTAGGAAAACCTACCAGACCTAGACAATTCAGAAAATCAGACAGCCAGCAAAGTCAAGAGTTGTGTGCTTTGCATGCGATCCCAATCAGACTGAGGTCAATGGGAGTCCCCACGCATTGGCCTTGGTTGAATTCATTTCTGTCACTAGCACTAGGCCCGGCACAGGTGGGGCAAAGCTGGCTGATGGAAAGTTTGTGGACTCCAAAAGGTTCCATCACTAAAATGTAAGGAAATTCATGATTTAAGGCAAAGTTTGAGATTTGCATGGCATTATGGGTGAAAAAACCTCATGGGATCCATGCAAGGCACACCACCCTGGACTTCCCTATTTTACATTTTTTTTTTAGGTTTACTAGCGTTCTCTAGGTTCTACCTGAGTTAGGACTCAAAGTTTGAGTGTAAAAACATGATGTAACATGTTGCATTTTGGACCGTTTCCTGTTGCAGGCATTAGGCCTACCGACACAGGTGAGGGGCACTTTTTATTAGAAGACTTAGTGGAATGCCGGGGGGGTGGAAGTTTCTGGCTTCCCACAGATTCCAGAACTTTCCATCCTGGAAATGTGAGGAAAATGTTTTCTTTTGTCAAAGTTTGAGGTTTGCTAGGGATTCTGGGTAAACAACCTGATGACAGCCAAACAAGTCACCACACACTGGATTCCCCCAGACCTCCAGCTTTTAAAAATGTGCAGGCTTGCTAGGTTTCCTGTTAGCCCTTGAATTCTTTGCATGGTTTCCCCTGACTTTGTACTTTCAGACCTCCTGTTTCCAATGACTTCGTTCGTGCTGGCTTTAGGTCTCTGGATACTTCAGCACTGCTACCCAGTGCTAGGTGCATGGTTTCTCTGCTTAAAACATTGTGACATTGGCTTATCCACAATTGGAATATTTAATTTATTTATAAGTCTCTAGTAAAGTGCACTATGTGTGCCCAGGGATTGTAAATTATATTCTTCTACTGGGCCTGCAGCACTGATTGTGCCACAGACTTCAGTAGCCCTTTAAACATGTCTCAGGCCTGTCATTGCAGAGCCAAGTTGTGCAGTTGTAAACTGCCATGTCGACCTGGCTAGTTAACCCTCTTGCCAGGCCCAAACCTTCCTTTTGAATACATATATGTCCCCCTTAAGGAAGACCCTGGACAGCCCAAGGGCAGGGTGCAGTTTGTTCTAAAAAAGTAGGACTTGTACTTTTAAGTTTTATGTGTCCTAGTCGTGAAAAACCTTTAGATGTGTTTTTTTACTAATGCAATGCCTATCTTTCCCATAGTTTAACATTGGGATTACCTTATTGAATCTTACTACATCTTATTAGTGTCATTTGCACTTGGAAAGGGATGGGGAATGTATGGGGAAGTTAGATTTCAAACTGTAATCCTGAAAATGCCACTTTTAGAAAGTTGGTATTTGTTTTACTTTCTTACCTTCTGCCTGCCTCTGAATACACATCCTGGGTGGGTGACAGCGGGGCTTTGTGCATTTCCTCTAGACAGCCACACACAAGGTGAGCTTAGGTGTGACTGATAGGCCATCCACATCCTGATGGGCCATCATGGGCAGGATTGGAGGGAAGAATTGACACATACACCCAAAAAGGTTGTGTCCTGTTCCCACACAAAGGGCTGTATTCATCCCTGTAGCAAGTCTAGAGCCAGGTCAAAAAGGGCAGGGACTCTGTGCACGTCAATATATATAGTGCGTTTCCACAGATGCTCAGCAAAAGAATACAAAAAGGATTTGTCTTCCTTCTTCTTAGTTGTTCTCTTTATTTTATGCAAGTCTTCTCAGTTATTCTTAACAGCCAACAGCCGCAAATGGTTTCAGGTGTGGTGGCGTCTTAAATATCGGAAGTGTTTATCCGGTTCTTGTTCCTTCAGGTTTAAACCTCTTAGTGCTTATTCCACTCACGAGGAAGTCCTCCATGACGCCAGCCTGTAGTTGCGATGTCGAGTGCTCTCCATTTGCGGTTTGGAATTATCACCGCTTACTAAATACAGTATCCACACAAGATATAGCCTTGATAAAGTCGCGGGACAACATCCCCCTGTAGCGACGAAACACGTGTTGGCTGTTAAGAATAACTGAGAAAACTTGCATAAAATAAAGAGAACAACTAAGAAGAAGGAAGACAAATCCTTTTTGTATTCGTTTGCTGAGCATCTGTGGAAACGCGCTATATATATTGTCATTTTGAAATTATCACGTGTGCTAAGGAGTACTGGAACTTAGACACCATCAGCTCAGTACACTTCTAGACCTGTGGATACTCTGCAAGAAAGAAGAACTGCTGTGCTGCTGAAAGAACCACAACTCTGCTGGACTGATAATCTGCTGAACACCTGCTCTGCTGTGCTGACCTGCTTCCCTCCTTGCCTGGGAGGAAATGGACTTGCATCTCTCCAACCCACACCCAAAGGGACTCCAAAGGCTTGCCTCTTGTTAGCAGTCTCAGGGACATCAAAGACTTGCAACCTATCTACCTACAGCACCGGGACTCTGCCATCTCTGAGTCGTGCCCTGTCAAGTGGCGTCAATCCAGTCCTGAGCCCTTGGCAGTGGGTATAAAGTGCTGCAACTACCAAAATCCACAAATCATCGTAGTTGCACCATTTGGAACCAGTGCATCTCCATCATCGCTGATGCATCGACACTGCTGTGAGGATCAAGGACATCGCATCACCAACGGTGCAGCACATCACCTCCATTCCCTACACATGTTCAACTTTGAGTGGGTTGGAGCTGATGCATTGCCTACATCCGAAGAATTGATGCCAGCACATCACCTCCTTTTCTCCTAGTATCTTGTCCTTGATGCAATCACAAACGAAGGTACTGTTTCAGCAAGCCAAGGCTGTCAAGCGAAACCAGATAGCCGCCGTTGGCGCTTTACGCTTTTAAGCACTATATTTGCAGATGGCCTTTGAAAATTTATAACTCCGGTTCTACTCATTCGATTTTTGTTTTGTTTTTGTCTTATTTTGTTTATTAAATTTAGCTCTATTTTCCTAACCTGATGTGGATTATTTCTGTGTAGTGTTCTCACTGTTTTACTGTATTAAGTGTTGCACAAATACTTTACATATTGCATCTTAAGGTACCATTTTCATCGGAAGACTAAGGGGAATTGTGGGTGGAGGGAAGTTTGTGGCTCCCTGCAGATTCTAGAACTTTCCATCACAGAAATTTGAGGGAAATGTGTTTTTTCAGTCCACGTTTGAGGTTTGCATAGTATTCTAGGTAAAAGTGAGAGCCATATAAGTCGCTCCACCCTGGAAACCCCCAGGTGTCTAGTTTTAAAACATGTGCAGGTTTACTAGGTTTCCCTAGGTTCCCTAGGACCCAAAATCCACAGCTATCCTCTTTGCAAAAATTGGTCCATTTTTAGTGGACAAATGTGATATATCTATATGGGCTGTTTCTTATCGGCGGCACTAGACCTACCCACTCAAGTTAGTTACCATATTTATCAGAAGATATGTGGGACCATAGAATATTAGGATATTAGTTTTTTCCAATTGGATTTCACTGCATTTGTGCCTTACAAATGTAAGCCAAAGTGTAAGAAAGTGTTATGTCCCGGGTTCTGACCGCTGCGCACTCCGTAGCCCCACCAGTGATGGCCGACTTTTGGGAAAGGACCGTCATCCTTTTCCACAAGATGCGGGAGAAATGGAATGAGGCCGCTGGAGCTAGGACACTACAGCTCCCAGCAGCCTGTGCAAACAAAGACTCGCGTGCACAGGAAGTGACGCGGCGTGTGTTCCGGGCGGCTACGTAAGCCGGAGCCGGAGAGGAATTTTCCGTAGATTATCCTGGATCCGCAGGGAGAGACACGTCAGGGGAAACCAAGCTGCCGAGTATCCCGGGTGGGGTAAGGGTGTCGGTGACACCGCCAAGAGTCATTTCCTGTTTTCTAGCGTTCTCTCGCTAGTGGCCTCTACTGTAGTAAGGAAGTAACTTTGAGTCCCCACAACCTTTGGCTGAGTGTGTTTTCTTTGGAGTGCTTTCCGAGCTGGCTCATTTCCAGTGTGCAATGCACACGTGAGGGCTGGAAACAATACCAGGTGGTATAGTGTTTGTCCAGCAGATTGACTATTTGCTCCCGGCTTGTTACTTAATTTCATTTACGCTGCAAATGCTATACAAGCTGCTTCATATGATGTTATGAAACTCATGTATTTATAAGTATGTGTTTGTCTCGTCTCCATAACAGGGGTTTTTAGAGTGGTAGCTGAAGTAAAGCATAAAACCTTCTTCCCTTGTGAAGTCTACGCACACACCCTTTCGGGTGGGAAACAGATATATGTCCAAACGCTGAGTCTATGTTACAGAACTGTGGTGGTCTCGTGTTTACGTGTTTGTTCGTTTGTCCACAGTTCTCCAGTCTGAGTATTACGTAAGGTCTTCTACAACGTAGAAAACTAGGTAGCCAAGAGAAGGCCTTGATGAATGCCTAATCGCCCTTCTTCTTGTAGCTGCCAGAACTGGTTCTTTTTTTTTTTTGTCCTGATACGCCATTATAAGTATCCAGAGCTACTTTGTTTAAACTCTGCGGCCCCCCAGTTCGTTGGTTCCAGCAAGAGAGCTCAGATCTTAATGGTTTGCTCTTTACACAGAACCTCTCGTAATTGGTCAGTTCCTTTCTTCTATCTGGTTATTCCCACACACTGACCCGAGTGGTGAAGTAATTCTATGTAAGGGCATAATCATTGGACATATATACTCCTGATTTAGAGGTTGTCCAACCACTCTATGCATGGTGACCAGAAGGCTATCTTCTTACTATTTTTCCTTGACGCTATATCTTGTTTCATTACATACTTGATAGTATTTAGCCAATCTAGAAATGTCGGAGTGTTACTTTTAATCCAACATTTACATATTTCTCGACGTGCAAGTAAAATAAGAAAAAAACATAATTTATTATTGTCTAAAGGTAAATTGACATAATTCTCAAAGATGCCAAAAAATATTAGAGAAATGCTCACCTGAATGTCAAACCCAAATATGCCTTCCAGAACTGGTTCTTCTACTTTACTGGTAGACCTGATTAATTAAGGCGGAACAAAGCATGGCATGAGGTGTATTAATACACACGTACAGTGTGTTCTACCAAAACCTTTTCTTTTCACAGGTCTCCCTCCCCGCTGTTCCCTTCCTTTCCTTCCCCCGATTGACCCCCTTAATCTTCCGTGCCTTCACGGGAATTCAGTTTTGAGGCTGTCAATAGGTGGACCCCATTGAGCAACGAACCGATCCTAAGAGGCCTCCGAGGGACCGTGACAGAAAGATGGCATTTTGAAAAATACCCTCTAAATGATATACTGGTACGGGTAACCCCAAATTCAGAGATTTACAAATAACCATTGCTCCTATCTTGTGCCAATTCCAGAAATACATAGGTTACCTTGATACCTTTATTTGAACTCTACATATGTCAACATATGAACTGGTCCAGTCTCAATACCCAATTAAAAACTATAGTATAGTGCAGCTTTGTTTTCGGATCTGGGTACCTCAGCTTTGTGACAAAATGTTATAGATGAAAATATTGTCACAAATGACTGCTTTTTCCTGCTCAGTTTTATTATTTCTGTTATTTCCACTGTTAGTTTCTTTGGGAAAACCTTGAGGGATCTACACATATGAGCCATTGCTGAATTCAGAATATTATCTACTTTTCAGGAATATATAGCTTTTTTGGATCGCCAATGGATTTACACTGGTTTCTACCACAACCTGGTAGTAGGTTGAAAGCACAAAAAATAGGAACAATGGGCTACCTCTTTGAAAAATGCCCAAACTGTGGAAAAAACTTAGAGACTTATTTACAAGCCCCTTGCACCACCGTATGTCACTTTTTCCCTTATTAGAAGCAATGCACCAGTGGCACAAGGGGTATATAAATAAGCCCTTTAAGTTTTTTGATTCAGCTCCGCAGGCTCTTGAAAGCTGGGGAAATGGCGACTTCAGCACAGCAAACCGTTTGTTGATGCCATATTTATCCAAAACACTTTTTAAATTTTTTTCCCCAAAAGCTCAAAATGCAGCTATATTTTGGGTGATACCTCAGGCCCTTCCAGGGTGATCCACAAACCCAGTGAACCTTTAGAATCCTCAGGTTGTTGGAAAACAGGATGCAAATTTGGTTTGAAACCCTTATGTGGACAAAACCTTCTGGAGGCCTAAGCACGAACTAGCACAATTAACCAAAAAAACGGCTCAGCACTGGAGGATGGAGAGGGCAGCAGTTAAGGGGTTAACATATTTACCCACTAAATTCTCATATATTCACTAATAAATACATTACTGCCCCACTCTACATGACCTGAGAGTATGTTAAGTCCTCATTAGCAACCTCAGTAATTTAACATGTGTTTGCTGATGGTAAAGCTTAAAGGTCGAAATAACTCCAGTAGAAAACAATGACCATGGTCTGCATGTTGTTATCTGCACAATGCACTTGATCTGACTGTCTTTTCTAAATGAAAAAGACCACTAACGGATATGTTTTTAGTTATTCCAATATATTACACATCTAGAGTGTGCCGGCACTCAAACCTTTCCCCTTCAGATCTCTTTAAGACACCACTCTAATGAACACATGCCTGCTTTTCACAAGTGTAATGTACTTTACTTTACTTTGTTGAATGCTTTTTCACGCTTTAAAAAAAGTGTGGCCTGAGACAACAGATGGACTAGCGAAGAAGATTATTTTTGGTTCACAGCCAATGGTAAATTGTCAAAATAAACAATTTATAAAAATGGATTAAAAGACATAGGGAAACATTAACTTAAATACACTGTATATGCTTGTTGCAATGTTAATAAGAAACAGTGACCTGACTATTAACTTTCTTTTAAACATAGCAGAAAAGGGTCCACTAGTAATATTACCAGCTATTTATAAATCTAATTATACCATAAGTGCCCAGGGTTATGACACCTGTAAGAAACTGGGTCATTAGGTAAGGCGGTGGATACCCACCTTAAATATTAAGCACAATCCTTGTCAGGTTGAACCACTAAAGTCACTAAATTAATCTGAGCTCAACCCACTGGTAGCTATTGCAGATGAACCCAACTTAGAGGCAATCTGTGAAGCGTTTATGTAGTAGAAAAAACGTTATGAAGTAAAACCTAGACAAATTCCAAACTAATTTAGAAAAATAGAGTACATTGTAATAAATAAAATGAGACCAAAGCAACAAAATCCAATAATGGAATATGGGTAAACGTATTTCTTAAAACAGGGAAAGATGCGCAGGCATGTCTTGTAAGTAAAGGTAGTAGATTTATTCTTTAAGTTACATCATAGGTTCTAAGATACAAGAAGATGTTCTGATCCATAAAAGTGCCCCACCATGGGCAGCCTCCTCGCTGCTCAACCCTTCCACACCAACTGATTCTCCCTTCAATCCAAACCCACTGAACATTCTATATGACCTCATCATAGGCTGAGCAGCAAGGCAGAGAACCACTGTAGGGAGAGTGCATTGGGTAATTAGCACATCACAACACATCTCCCCCCTTATAATGATCGAAACCATTCAAAAGGACTGAAGGTGATAAGATACACATGTCAGCAAAGGAGGATGCATTAACAACAAAATATTATAACACATCCGTCCTCCTGATAATGATCATATACATTCAAAAGGACTGAAGGTGATACAACACACATTTCAGCAAACGAGGATGCATTAACAACAAAACATTATAACACATCCTTCCCTCTGATAATGATTATAGACAACAAAGAATGCAAGATAAAGAGATACATTCTTAAAAACAGTGGATGCTATCCACTTTGCTATCTAATGGCAGGATGGTCTACCTCAAAGAAGAGGAATAAGACACCACCCATACCAAGACAGGGTAACTATAATCCCGAAACACTCTAAAAACTAATATGGGTATCTATAAACCCAAAGTAAATCCAGGGTATCCTTTAACCCAAAGCAAATCCAGGGTAACCTTAAACCCAAAACACACTCAAAATATTTTATGGGTAACTATAAACTCAAGGCAATTCAGGGTGTGATTGAACCACGACATACTGGCCAAAACAAGGAATTCAGAAAAACTAGCATAGATGCGCACAGCCAAGACACTCACACAACATACTATGGGTATCCTTAAACCCATAACAATCTACGGTATCCATGAACCCAAAACAAACTGGGGAAAACATGGAATACAGAAAATCTAGCGTATAGTTATGACACTCACGCAACATACTATGGGCATCCTTAAACCCAAGACAATCAGATTATGTGTATCCTTACACCCAAGGCAAACATATTATGGATATCGTTACACCCAAGGAAAACATATTATGGGTATCTCTAAACCCAAGGAAAACATATTATGGGTATCTCTAAACCCAAGGTAAACATAGTATGTTTCAGCACAAGAACACATTAATAAAGTTAAATACTTGAAAAACTCATAATGCAAACAAGCATAAATAGTACATTGCAACAGACATGCAACAAAGCAGTTTAAAACATAACAAGTTAAAACAACAAAAGTAGTCACCGTAGTCGAATGTTCCGACGTTGAAATCCCACAGTCACAGTTATCGTAGATCAGGAAATACAAGTAGGAATTCATTTCCATCTGACTCAGTAGCAAATATTTCCATTGGTAGATGGTATCATTGTCTCCTTCCCAATCGTGTTGTGCCCTCTCACCAATAAACGTGAATAACTGCAGCTCACCAACGATATTTTCATAATGGCCAGCATAGCGATTCCTTAACTAGAAGTACTCTTCTCTTTTGCTCCACGGGTTGCGGTGCATTGAAAACACATCGTGGATGGCAGAAAACGTGGTTGGCAAGGAGCGTAGTGTGCTTCAAATATGAAGGAATGCGCCAATCACAAAATGGCGACACGTTTACAGATGCTGAGCCGGGTGGCGCGCAGCGTGTCAATGCAGGAAAACGTCCTCAAGCAGTCACAAACGGCTTGGTTGGAATTGCGTCAGAGAAGGAATTCAACGAAGGCATTACAGCAGGGCTTGAGGCACAGCAGGGCTTGAGGCACAGCAGGTAGGATTGCGTGTAGAGAATCACGCGCAACATACATTTTTTAAATCGTAGGAACATCAGTTAAACTGCCAAAGTGTAGCCATATCCAGATTAGGCGTCTAAAATGGCAAAATTAAATAAAATACTCACAGTCCCTAAATAAGACATGGCCAAGAGACACTGCATCATCTAACAGGTGTACAGGCTCACAAGCGGCATTAATATTCCCACAACCAGTCACCAGGGCCACTTCTTTTGGGGTGCAAACTCTACAGAGTTGCTCACTGCCACCTTTTATCAACACAGGCTCTTCCAAAATGAGTCCTGAACACGGATCCTGTCACTGGCTCCGCCCAAAGCACTTTCCCGAGTACAGATCCAGAATTGCTTGTAGAATGCCTCCAGAGTAAATCCAAACTGAGGTTCGATTAGTGCCTCCGAGGTTACATCCAAAATCGGTGCCAAATTAAACGCTGCCCATAACAGATACAACATATGCTCCCCATAACAGATACAACAATTGCAGGTTACTCAGAGTTTAAACGATGTTCAAAATACATGCAGCGCTGTAGATTCTTTGAAAGTGACGGTTCTTTGTAATTAACTGATGACTGCTGGCCCATATGACTTCCAGCCAGGTGACACTCTAAATCTTCTGCTCATCAAGCAGTGGGCTCACCTTAGACAAGCAGATTTCAAACCACATAAAGTCCAACAGGAACTGGCAGACCCAGGCTAGGGCTGACCGTTCACAGGTGGTGAGGAATGTCAGGAACTTATGTTAGTCTAGTTACTCTTATGGGGAACACTCCTCCAAGTTCAGCAAGAACTGGCACATCCACGATGTTACCGATCAACCCAAATCAAAATGTACAGTACTCACTAGTACACGCAAATAATGTCCAGGTCACAGATGATGTTCTCTGTAATCATGTTACAAGACAGGAACAGTTCAGCAAAGACAGGCAGACAAAGACAACGAAGGAAAGTCTAAGACAAACTGGCATTTACTGGTTGGGGCGACCGATGAAATGGTCACTTGTGGGGCAATGGGGGTGCCAGGTTTGTTCAAATCCAGAGGTTGTATTTTCTTCAGTTTCAAAAGTCCAATCTCTATTCAAGTAGCATGCAGGTTCTTTAAAATCGTCGCCAGTATTAAAACAGGGAAAGATGCGCAGGCATGTCTTGTAAGTAAAGGTAGTAGATTTATTCTTTAAGTTACATCATAGGTTCTATGATACAGGAAGATGTTATGATCCATAAAAGTGCCCCACCATGAGCTGCCTCCTCGCTGCTCAGCCCTTCCACACCAACTCATTCTCCCTTCAATCCAAACCCACTGAACATTCTATATGACCTCATCTTAGGCTGAGCAGCAAGGCAGAGAACCACTGAAGGGAGAGTGCATTGGGTAATTGGTACATCACAACAGTACATTTTAGATAAAAAAAGAGGACCAAAAATCATTAAACTTCCCCCAGCCGCAGAAAACATGTTATGGTAGATCAGGACCTAGGTGCAATTTGAGGCTGACTGCAATGGGGCGCAAGTCAGACCCATTAGAAGATTTTACTCAGGGACTTAGGGGTCGATTATGATGTTGCTGGGACCGACACCGACTTGGTGTCAGTGTCAGTCCCGCCAACATCTCTAACCGCGGTCAGACCACCTTATTAGGATGTGGTCGGCCCAACCACAGACCGATCGCATTGGCCCAGGTACTGACCAACAGCTTCCGATGTGCTCAAAGAGGGTGCACAGGCACCTTACTACAGGTGATCAGGGGAAAGTTGCACAGAGTTCTATAGCTAGCAAAAAAAGATAGGGCAAACATATGGGGGTACACCAAACAACAGATGGTCATTTTCTATACCACCATGTCAAAAAGCAAACTCAGTTGCAGAGCAACCAGACACAACTACTTGCCGGAGGAAAATATCGATATGCCAATGTCAGGAATTGTCTGGCAGCCAATTGCTATATGTGTCAAAGTTACTTTTTAGCATAATGGTTGTTATTGCAACATTGTACAACATTACTGTTTGTGGTAATATACCTATACTAGAAGATATTAAGTGTAATGTCCAGACAAAAGAAGAGATACGAGACACATGCCAAAAGTCTAAGAACTAGGCTCACAAGTAGGTCATGGATGGAGAATGACCTTTTAAACGTATTCTTAGCTTGAAAGTAATATTACCTAATGTGTTTGTTGTTAATGTAGTTCATTGTAATTAGCTTTAAGCATGAAAAATGTAATTAAATATACTAATAAATCAAATTAGTTTTCTTTGCATTCATTATGGTAGGATAGTTTAGGACACAGTTTGCACAAAGTACACACCTGCTGCCTGCATCTAAAAAATCCATCATTTACAATATTTTAACCCAACTTTTAGCATGTTTAATATTATTTAACCTATCTAATGATGTTTTAAAAATCATACAAAGAAAAATGTGGAGTAGTTTGTTTTAATAACATTTGAATGGCAACAATGCCTCGCACAAAATAAATGATCAAATTTCAACATTGACATACACATTGTCTTGAAACAAAACAAATCACTCACTGTCTGTAATTAGACATGTCATTTAATTTGATATTGACATTGAGAATGCTAATTACTGATACTTTGCAAGTTTTATTCATTTAGCATTGCAAACAATAGCAATGTGATTTCAAAATACTTATGTTTCCTTCTTATGTTATCTTATCTTTAAGACTTCTCTTTCACAAAAAATAGAAGTTCAACCTATATGAACAACTTTTAAGGGACCAGTTGAGAAAGATACTGTTTTATAAGAACTTCATTGCACAACACTGTAAATATTCTTTTAACAATGGCATTCAAAAACCAGAAATCAGGGTGCCTTGGTCACTGAGTTAAACATAGAGTTTGACTTATGAATAGAAGTGATAATGGTTTAGACATTGCTCTTGCTTTTATGCCATACATCTTAAGATATATGTATATATTTTCCATAAAGTACTTTCATTGTGTTTATTTTTCTGCTGCACAAACAATGAGTTTAACCATACGAACACTATTGTTTTAAAAATACTTTAAATGCAAATATAGGGAATAATGGTTCACTGACACAATATCAACCCCTAAAATATCGACTTACAAAATTATCGAGACACCTTAAACTAACAACTCTAACCAATAGGAAACGCTGCAGAGAAAACAAATGGTGCAACATTTCACCAACAACATATTACTGACACAAGAAAAGAAACTAATTATTTATAAAACAAAGTAAGTATCACCAATAATTAATTTTGAAATGTAGCAAACTAATCTGCAAAACAAAATATCCTAACAAATAAAAATAATAAATGTTTTCTGACTTGTTTCCTCTCTTCTACAGCCTTCACCACTGCAAATAATCAAACTGCATTAAATGAATAGAAATATCCACCTAAAATAGTAATTATTATTTTAGATAAACCAGAATAAAAAGCAATTAACCAGCAACTGCCCTTAACTAAACTAAACCTAAATCGCATTTAACTCTAAATAATAAATACATTTTCTCCCCCCAACAGGTCCAAACTACAACGTGAAAGCAAGAAAAATCAACAAATAACTTCAAAGAAAATAAAGAAAGACAAGCACAACATATATGTAAGCATTTAAAGAAATACAACTGTAACAGAAGAAATATAGCCATTGTTATGAATTTATATATATGTATACATTTATGGTATAACCCAGAAAAGGACAGAAGGGGCTAAATTCATATCCTCTCAAAAAGGGAATTTTTTGCAATCTTATATGTGCTACACCAACAGCCAGGAATGAACACCATTTAACCATATTTCATCGGAAATGCACCAAATACTACTCTAACTCCTGCTATGGGAGGGCAACAACTAGGTGAACTACACTGATAAATGTAAAAGAACATAACCACCTCCCCAACGTCACTGAAATAGAAGTCAGAGACATTTTAGAAAACCTTAAAGAAGCAAGCACTAGCTCCCAACAACCAAGTACTGAAATGTTAAAAAATATCTTAACCCATGTTTCAAAGTACATGACTGGCCAGTTACCTGCCATTCCAACACTAAAGCACCGAATAACCCGAAACAAAAAATCCGCATGCCAAACGATACCAGTCCTAAAGATATTTATGGCCTGATTACGATGTCGGTCGGAAAGCCTCTGACCATTGGTCGGAGGCTTTCCAACCAACATGGTAGGTGTCCAGGGATGGCTAACGCAACACATACTGTTCTATTTACATTTCGTGGCATAGGCGTACCCGCCGTCGCCACTACATTTCCCACAGTCCTTTGGGGCAACTTGCTGGTGTGACGAGCAGTGTGCGACCTACTCTTCCACAATTTAAACGGCTTCCTTGAGCTAACGGGCTGACGAGCCTTGGTCTGCACCTGCGCGCCAGGAGAGGTACTTGACCTGCTTTTAATTACATTTTGGTAGTCCACACGGCACCCCTTTACATTGACCTGCTCCCTGCTGACGAGAGGCAACTACCTCGAAACACGTGTCCAGGGATGGCTAACGCAACACATACTGTTCTATTTACATTTCGTGGCATAGGCGTACCCGCCGTCGCCACTACATTTCCCACAGTCCTTTGGGGCAACTTGCTGGTGTGACGAGCAGTGTGCGACCTACTCTTCCACAACATGGTAGGTTTGAAGTCAGACTGTTTCATTACAATGACGGCGGACAGACTTTAAACCAGCAGGGCGGTGACGGGGTTCCAATGGGCTCAAGGAGCCTGCTGGCCAGTTGGGAAACCGCTCATTATCCCTCAAGGACAGCATTACTGCAGTCGGAATTATGATGTCGGACTCCGGCAGCCTTTCCATGTCGGCCTTTCCAAAATCGAAGGGCTGTCAGAAAGCGACTTTGGGGGCTCCGAGCAGGGCCCCCATTCCCCCTGGTCCTCCCTGGCCCTCCACTTAGCGGCCTGAGGGGGCACTAAACTGGCATTTCTCAATGGGAGCTTGTGCTGCAGGTGGAAACCGCCTGCCGCACAAGCTCCCATACAGAAATGGGAATTTGCGACTTCTCCATGTGCATCCTAATTCAGTATGTGGAACCGCTGACAGGGATGGTATTGGTCGGAGCAAGTCAGATCAACATCATAATCAGGCACTTAGTGAAGTAGAAATCCTACCTCAATTCACATTTGCACACAATTCCTTCTTTATGACAACAACAGTCATGAAAAAACTATTATTATCTTTACCACCCCTACTAATATACAAAAACTAGGACAATGCGAAACATGGATGATTGATGGGACATTTAAAATATGTCCCTAACCATTTTACCAACTATACACCATACATGGGGAATACCACAACACCAATATTCCCTTTATATACGTATTGCTACCTAATAACATACATAGAACTACTAACACAAATTAAAGAACAAACTAATAATTACTACCCTCAAAAAATAACCATTGCCTTTGAACAAGCAATAATACAAGCTATTTTAAAAATGTACCCCCACACAGCAATAAAAGGCTGCTACTATAACTTTAACCAAACTATATGGCACCATCTACAAAAGTCTACCTTAAGTGTAGAGTATGCAACAAACAGAAATTTTGCATATCAAATAAAAATGTTAATAGCCGTGCCTTATGTTCCCAAGTAGTAAACCACTACAACCTATTAATAGAAAGTCCCTTCCACCAAGCAAGTGAAACTAAGTTAACCCCCTTACTTCACTATTTCGAAGACACATGGGTAGGGCAACTACACATATCAGGACACAGAAACCAGCCTAAATTATACATTCCATGTTGGAATGTGTATGATCGTACTCTAGCCCAACACGCTAAAACCAAGAATGAAGTGGAAGGGTGGCATAATGCCTTCCAATCCACATTAGGAAGAACACAACCAACCCTGCACAAACTACTGAAAGCTACTCAAAAAGAGCAAAGCTACCAGGAACTTAGACTAGACCAATCTGCAACTAAATAAGCACTAAACTAAGTAAAATAAAACAATGTTCTTACAACGTTTTATTTTACATTTGCTGGCTCTTAGCCAATGGTGTTGGGAGGGGCGGGGCTGAGGCATGGGAGGGGGAGGAGGAGGGCTAGTGCACTCCACTTCCTAAGTGTTTATGCGCACTTAGGTTTGCCCCAGTCCAGCTGCATTGCGCAGCTGGACTGGAGAAACCCCACAGACACCCTGGTCTGAGCAGGCCATCTTTCCTGCCCATTCAGACCAACCCCCATGCTGCCGAGTGTGGTAGGCAGCACGGGGATCGGACAGGGATTCTGTCCTAGGGGCTGCTGGGACCAGGCAGGAAGAGGAGTGAAGATAAGATGCAACATTAGCGATTGCTGGAGGTAAGTTTGTTTTTAATATTGTACTTCTACCCCCCCATGCGGTGCCTCCAGTGTGACCTAACCCACCCCACTACCCTTTGTTTATGGCAGCCACCGCTACTTCCAAGGACTAGAATACCTAGAAACAACAGCAAAATCCATACTTTAGAGTTATCACCTACACAAAAACTATCTACCACAATAACCATAATATATTAACAATTAATTAAACAAAAATGTTTTAATATATTTATAAATAAACCATCAATAAATATAAATCCATTGCACATAAATTAGTACATAAAGGTCCCCATTTTGGTATCGGTCTCATCTTTGGTTGCACTTTTGACCACCGTACTACAATAATGGCAGTTGGAAGTGAAACTGTTCAGTCATTTCGGCTGGCTTCCGATGGGCTCAAGAAGCCCGTCAGACGGAACTGGCATGTAATCCCTTAAGGATGGTGGTTCCGACGTTGGGACCTTCAATGTCAATTTCTCACAGGCTTTTCATGGCAGGCTTTCCGACATGAAAAGAAAGTGTGAAAGTCACTTTGGGAGCCCCTAGCAGGGTCTCATTGCAACAGTAGCCTCCGGTTGGGGGCACATATGGAGCTCCCCTGTCAATATCTGCACTGAGTGCAGGCACTGTGTGGTGCCTGCCACGTGATGCAGGGATTAACAAAAACTCCCATTTATGTATGGGAGCTTGTGCTGCGACCAGTTTCCGACTGCGGTTGAGACCACTGACCGGAGGTCAGTTGCTCCCAATTCTGCAACCGTGTCGGCGTATGTGAGTCCACCCAACATCATAATGAGGCCAAAAATATATTAACAACAAAACACATAAAAAATATAACATTTACCACCCATATATAAAAAAAATGTAAATAACTTACAATTTTGTTGCAGTAAACCTGCAACAAATAAACACAACATCCTACCTCAAAAACAAACACATTCACACATCATAATAATAAGACAATAAAACAAAAATTACAATGTATAACAAAATTAATAACACATAACTAATAAACTACTACACTATCCACCAATAACGAATCACGAAACTAACTACCAAAACTGCGACACTACCCAGGAAAATTAAAAATAACAAACTGCGTACTCTGATAATAAAGCTCTACTAACTCCTTCCTATCCTTTATTACCTAAAAAATGTTTACAATAAACTCACCTTAACCGAAGAGACGCAGATCCCAAATGCGAGCATCCCTCTACAGAAGTAACTAAATATCGATATAGATAGATAACAAAAAAAACAACAACAAAAATAATTGTCGCTTAATTGAACTAGAAAAAATACCTTTTCCCCAATAGAAATGAATAGGGCAAAAGGAATTAGGGAAATTAGCAAAATATGCTTACTTTTCTTTGTTTCAAAAATAAATAAATAAATTATAATGTGTAAAAAATGTAAAATATATATTAGATATTATTATATCCTATATAATGATACCTAATATATATTATATATAATATTGTAAAATGCAAGCAAAAAAAGTTTACACTACATTAAAAATATATAGGGGCCAAATACGACGCAAGTTGATAAGCCTCCGACTGCTAGTTGGAAGTTTAACGATTTACACATTCGGTTTGTGGTATGACCACCAAATTACAATGTCGGCAGTTGGAGTGTGAACCCGCACTGCAATCCACTATGGATGGCGTTTCCACCGTCAGGATTACAATGTCGGTTTCCTGCAGCCTTTCCATGCTGGCCTTTCCAACATTGAAAGGCTGTCAGAAAGTGACTTTGGGGACCCCTAGCAGGGCCCCCTTGTCTCCACGGCCTACGGTTGGTGCCCTCCTGTAAATCCATGCACTGTGTGGCAGGCATTATGAGGTGCAGGGTTTTACACAAACCCCCATTATTTTATGGGAGCCTGTATTACCACCGGTTTATCTCTATGAAATTATTTAACATGTATTAAAAATATTTTACTGAATGATAAAATATGATTAATAAAAATGTTTTTTATATTGTTTGAAAATATATCTGACTCTAAAAAAAATATATATATATGTTTATTACAAAATTTAAAACTAATACTATTTATGTACAAAGAGTAAATACTCTCCCAAAAAATGTAAAAAATAAAAAATATGAGCCCGATTAGGATGTTGGTGGGACTGCAACTGACAGCCCGTCAGTGGCGGTCCCACCTACATCGGACCTACCATATCCGCCCACCATATTACTGTGGTGCGGCTCAGAGGCTCATAGTCCCTACAATGGTGTTGGTGCATACCAGGCATCACCGTAGAGACTACAATGTCCTTTTTTTGCCCACCTGTTCATAGTGGTTAACCCGTCATGGACAGGCAGGCAGAAAGGGACTTTGGGGGCCAGTAGCAGGCTCCTCTTCCCCCCAGCCCTAAACTGTGGGCACTGGGGGGCACCTATGGTGGCTCCTACATAACCCTGCTACATGTGGCAGACACCTAACTTAAGCTATAGATAACAAATCTCTAATATTTAGAATTGTATGCAATATGTTCTATTCAATGAAAAAATATTTTGGCCCTAATTACAATGTTGAACCGTTTTGGTGTGGGTACCAACTGACCGTATGTCAGCGGTTCCGAACACCTCATTATGATGCAACCGCACATGGTGCAGTCTCAGACTCCCATTTCTCCATGGGTGCAAGTGCTGAGGGTGGCTTCTGCCCGCAGCACAGGCTCCTAGAGAAATGGGAGTTTGTGTAAATCCCTGCATGGATTACAGGGGGGCACGATAGGTGCCTCATCAGCCCCCAACCAGAGCCCACAGGTAGAAGGAGTCCCTGGTAGGGGCCCCAAAGTCACTTTCTGACAGGCTTTTCATGTCGGGAACTCCAACATGAAAGCCTGTCCGAAACCAACATCATATTTCCGATGGCAGAAGCATGTTTGCAGGGGATTATGGAGGGTTTCCGGCCATCCAAAATGACCAGCCAGTTTGAATCCCGACCGCCATATTCATAATAAGGCAGTCAGAAGTCAAATCAGGGATGTCTGTCGGAAAACTTTCCGACCGACATCCTAATGAGGCCCATAGTGTTTAATAAAAATATATACCAATAAATAAACATTTTATTTACTTTTCTTTTGTAATATACTGTAATAAAGCATAAGTAACAAAACATTCTACACACTACACTTTAAAAATTAACTATTCCAGCTACATTAAAACTAAATTCACAAAAAGTATTAGACACTAAACCCTCCAACTTAAATATTCCTACTCCAATCTAACTACATTCAGGGAAAGTGTGTGACACTTTAACCCTAAGAAATTACTATTTCTACTCCAATATCACTAAATTCAGGGAAAGTGCTGGACACTAAACCCTACAAATTAATTATTTCCACTCTAATATAACTACATTCAGGGAAAGTGATGGACACTAAACCCTACACATTTAAATATTCCTACTCCAATATCACTGAACACTAAACCTTAAAATATTACTATTCCTACTCCAATATCACTAAATTCTGGGAAAGTGCTGAACATTAAACCCTCCAAATTAATTATTCCTACTCCAATTAAACTAAATTCAGGAAAAAAGCTGGACACTGCACCCTAACAAATTATTATTCTTTCTCCGATATCACTAAATTTACGGGAAAGTGCTGGACACTAAATCCTACAATTTGATTATTCCTACTACAATATAACTAGATTCAGGAAATGTTCTGGACACAAAACCCTACAAATGTAATGTCTATTCTCCAAAATAACTAAAATCCAGATAAGCAGTAATCAGCAAACCCTATAATTAACTAATCCTACTACAATAAAACAAAAGTAATAGAAAATAAAAAAAAACTGTTACATTCAATACATTTCTAAAATTTAAATATATTAAATTTTTAACTAACAAAAACAAAATGCAAGAACAAATTACAAATACATATTCATAAATGTTTACAAAATATTCAAAACAAAAATTACCAAAATAAAAATTTCAATTTCTATATCAAATGTTTAAAAATCTGGGAAACAAAAATAAAGACACTGTCAACAAAACAAATGTAAACTAAAAAAGTTAAAAACATATAACGAAAAATAAAAGCAATTATTTAATATTATTTTGTTTAATAAAACCATATAGTTCAAAATTTAAAAAATAAAACAGTTATCAAAATTAAAAATCAGAAACTATAACTTCTTACTATGAAACAATTTTATTAATAATACATTTAAAAATTTCCAGAGCAAATTCCACAATAAAATAAACACTGCTAAAATTCATTTATAAACATATAACCTTTTTTTCAAATCATTTATTATATTAAGACAATGCAAAAAATGTTCCTCAAATGTATAAAACCAAAAATAAACATAACGTTTTTCAAAATGTACTCAAAAAAGTACAAATTAAAAAGAAATACAAAAAATGTAACCCAATTTTTTTCACAATTCTTTAATTTACAAATATTTTTTGAACATCTTATTAGAAAAATGTCTACATTTATTTAAATATTCATACACTGCCCAACAATATATTTACAAACAGTAAATCCATCTACTAAACATTTATACATTTTACACATTTTATTATATAATGTTAAATAAAATAAAATAATTATACGGTTCGTATCTTTATTAAATAATACCTAGAAAACAAAACATTTCAGTACAAAATTATTACTTTTTTTTAAATATTAAAAACATAAAAAATACATATTGTTTTTAAATTACTCCCCACCTTTAACCCCTCAAAATCCAATATCTCACTCCCAAACATTTTTATATTCTAAAACTATTACATAGATAATTAAAATTCTGTACAAGATTCATTAAATATTAAACCCTACCCTGGTGAATACACCAGTGAGGGTCTTGGCTAGCTCAGGGGCTCTAGTAGTCCTAAGGGAAATGCTTCAAGATGCCCAGTAGCATGATCCACTACTACTAGTATGAACTTGTTTCCTGAGGCTCTGGAAGGTTCAAGTGGACCCACTATACCCACTCATACCCTCTCAAAGGGTGCCCTAACCACATGTAGTGGATTTGAGAAAGTCTTTGGGTATCCTCCTGTTTCGCCATTGGCTTGACAGGTGACACAAGAGCTTACAAATTCCTTCACTTTTTGGGACATCTGGGACCAATAAATGTGGTTAACCAATCTTTTCCAAGTTGTGGTCAGGCCCAGATGCCCAGCTGGGGGAATGTTATTTGCTAAAGTGAGTTATGTTATGTTATCATGGGTTTTGTTAGGCTGCCACAAGCCTTCAAGAATGGGGCAGACCTGCTGACCAAGGCACAGCTGTTCCCTAGAGGGTCCCCTGGTCCCAAGAGCTCTACCTCATTAGGTTGAAGCTCCATGGGGTCAGTTCCCTCTGGGGCTGACAAGTCCTCGCCCTGAGGAGAGGGGTCCTGATCTTTTTGCTGTGTGGAAGCTGTTTCACCAGTCTTCTTAGCTTTCCTCTTCAGAGGTTGGACCATCATTTCAGACTCCAATCCTCCTTTTTCACCCTGTGCTTTTGTTTTAACACACTCTTTCTCAGGGATTTGCAGCATGGCTGCATGTGTCTTTCTTTCTACCTCAGCCCATGCTGAGGTTTCCAGATCATTTCCAAGCAGACAGGCAGCTGTGAGCTTTGGAGAGACCGCTACATGTTTCAGGCCATTTCCCCCTCGAGTCTAATATCACCATAGCCATGGCATGGTTAGTGGCGACACTGTCAGCATTGGTAACTGGAAAGGTTTTTCCAGTTAGTTATTGCTTGGGGAAACCAGTGTATCTCTCACCATAGTGACATTGGCCCCTATATCCCACGGGGCTTCTATCTTAGTCCCATTCACTAAGGGGTACTGCAGGTATTTCTTTAAATTAGAGGGCCAGTCAGCCAAAGTGGCTAACCCTCCCTCTCCTTCAGAGACTAAAACAGCCTCAGTGTGAACCCTGATTTGCTCTGGGCACACTATTGATCCCATCTGGAAATTTGCCATACCAATAGAAACTGGTGGCGAAGTAGGGGGGCTGGTATGTAGGGACTGGCAGCATCTCCGATTTGGTGTCCCTTCTTGTTACAGTGGAAACACCAGGATAAACATTTTTACCCTTGTCCCCACTAATGGGCTGGTAAGAGTTCTTGGGCCCACCTCCCCGATCAGGATTTTGGGGGCTTTTAGAAGACTCTTGTATTTTATCTTTGGGTTTCTCACCCTCTTTCCACTGGGGAGGCTTTGTTACCCTTTTCTTTTTGTCACCCCTAGTGGTTGTCTTGGTTACCCTTGTCTTGACCCAGTGGTCTGCCTTCTTTACAAATTCTTAAAGAGAAATTGGACCTAGGTCTACCAGAGGCTGATGCTACTTTTCATTGATGCAGTTACATAAAATGTGTTCCTTGATAAATACATTATAAAGGCCTCCATAATTATGCACTTTACTTCCAGTCAACCAGACAACTAGTGTATTTACTGAGTAGCCTACAAATACCACCCAGGATTTCTGAGCCCCCCTTACCAGACAACAGTTCCCAGTGGAGTGACCCCAGTGAGATGTCCTCACATTTCTGGCTTCACAAGCCCTCTCAAAAGCTCTGAACGACTTGGTGATGTCATCACCATCTTCAAACATAAGGACGATCCCTTTGGGGATTTTTGGATCATAGGAAACTTCTTTTTCTAGATTTAAATTGCTGCTAAGATTGATGGGTCCTAGGCCCATCTCTGGTCTCTCTTTCTCTAGAGCTAGGAGTCTAGTCTCTAGTTCTAGTCTCTTGGTCATCCTCACTAAAAGGAGATCCTCCTCAGTGAGGTTGTCCTCACTGTCTGGTAGGGAGTTGGCCCAACCTCCGTAGGAGCCAGACCCTGTACCTCTTGGGTGTGGAGGGTAGAACACAAAGTCCCCTTCCCCCCTAAGTAGTTGAGGTGATTGGACTATGACTTCATCTTCCTAACTAATTTCCCCATTCTCCTGAAGGTCTTCACCTTCTTCTGTGGGGTGGTCCCTTGCATACCCTGCTTGGAACTCCTGGAGTTGTGTCCTGGGAAAGGTGGACCCAGCTCTCTAACCTGTAGTTTGGAGTAAGGGGTGAGGTCAAGCTCCTCAGCAAAATTTCCTGGATTGCTCATTATATTTCTAAAGTGGGGTCCTTTTAGAAGACCTACAGTAACAGTTCTAGATACTTCCGACATAACTTCAGTCACTTTTAGTTTTTCTTAAATGGCTACAGGAACTTAACACAAGGTCCTAACAAGACTTTAGAACTTTGAAACAATAGTCAGTTCAAAAAATGAGTTGTACAAAAGGCAATTTTTGCATTCTTGTCATCTGATCAGAGGTTGACTAAGTTAGTCCGATAAATGCAAGGCTTTACTTCCCACCTCTGATCCACCAATGTAGGAAGCTGGCACTGTATATACTATACCAAAAGAGGGTATAGTGTGCAGAGTCCAGGGAGTCCCCAGAGGTGTAGCAGAGGATTAATTAGGTAAGTACTAACACCTCTCTTTGTAGTTAGGCTTATCCAGCGGTTGTGGTAAGCATTTATTGTATTCACTCAATCAAAACTGATGGCACACACTCAGAGACAGAATCCAGACCAATTAGGTAAGTAAAATATACTTTTTATTGCAAACCTTTACACAGAAATGCAAATGAGGATGGTTTTGCAGTTGTTACAGGTTTGTATCACTTTAAAATGCAGTTGAATTACACAGTAATTACTTTCAGAATACTTTTCAGTTACTTTTGGATTACTTTGAGTACTGGGAGTAGGATGCCTAGATACCACACCCAAGGTTCTCACAAAACCCCGTAAGACATTTTATACTTAGCAGTTTAGTTTTCTTTTCTCCATACAAACATCATTTCAACACTTTGAACATTTTAGGCCCAACCTCTTAACATGGGTTCCTATAAGAGAAAAAGTGTTAGCGTTTTCTCAGGTAAGTACACAACTTACAAGTGGGAGTTTTGGGGTTAGGACCAAGGTTCCCCAAGGTCTCTTTGGGCACTCGAGTTGCACCACCAGCTGCACTGAGACTGCCGAGTGCAGAGTGCAGGGGCCCAATGTTAGCTAATGGGGCTAAGGGGGTCTTGGGGTAAAGACTGCTTACGATCAGGGCAATTAGGTGTGGGAGCAAGGCTCCTGGAATTAAGTTCAGAACTACAGGGGCCAACAATCAGCACAGGAGCTCCACCATCAGCTGCACTGGGGCGACCGGGTGCAGGGTGCCAAAAAGCCGCAGAAACCCTGTGCTTTTCAAGGGAGACCTTCGGTTCTGTGAAGTTGCTGCAGGCTGGGACAGGGAGACTTCTTGAAGGCGACCACTGGCTGTAGAGGTAAGTTGGGATCTTGAGGGATGTATGGCACCATCGTTTGGGCCACCCAAGGCCGTGGGGTGCAGGGTTTTCTTCTGTCGTCTGGTTTTCTTACAAGCTCCATTCGCGGTTGGGGGGACCCTTCAGGTCAAGGCTGCGGGTGCCTTCCGGAAGCTTTAGAAAGGTCGGGGATCACCAGATTCCAAGTCAGTATCACTGGGGAGACCTCTTAGTGGTGTTGGTGGTGTTACTCAAACTCAGGCCATGGGCCCTGGGCCCTGGGTGCAGAGTGGTGCAGACTCGTGGAGTCACCTGAATCCGGATTCTGGTCTTGGAGTCTTTTTTTGAGCACATCTGTTGCTCACAGGAGACATTCTGTAAAGTGAGTGCAAAGCAGGTCCTCCCGGCTCAGGGGGGGCTGCTGCCTGCTGGACACACCGGTTTCTTTGCTGTAGGCAGGTCAGAGTAGGAACAGGCCGGTAGGGCTGGGGCCAAAGCAGCAGGTGTCCTTATCTTCCTTGGTCAGCACTGTTCTTTGGTCCTTCTTTCTTCCTTTAATCTGATGAGGCAAGGTTCGGAGTTGCCACTAATTACTACATTTAGGGGCATTCCTTGGGGTGGGTACACTCCCTTTTATGCCACCCTCCAGTGGGAAGGGACACAAGTCTTTTCCTAATTGGATGAGTCCCCCATCTTCAATATAGAGGGGACAGAGATGTGTGCTTCACCTCGCCTACCCCACCTCAGGGGTGAGGTTGGCAGAGGTGGGCACACCTCTTATCCTAGCTTGGAATGATTTAAGTGTGCAACCATGTAAAACATTCCCTAAAGAGGAGATCCCAGTCTGGTCCTAGCCCTGAAAGCCCTGAAGATTTGCCAGCTGAGGAAGGAGTCTATTGCGCCCTAGCAGGGTTTTACACGTGAGGCGACCCCACCACCCCATCCGAAGAAGAGATTGATGCCTTACGAGTATTACAACCTTAGAGGCTGGGGAAAGTGCCCGAATATCTGATCTATCATAGAGGAATGCATATAGGGTCGGGTGCTCTAACAGTCAACATTCCACAGCATAGGCTGGGTCGTCCCTAGATCTGTACCACCAATCATTCAGCACTTGGAGGTGTGCTGCCGCGTGATATGGCTGAAAATCTGCTGCTGCGATGCCCCCGCAGCAGATAGAGTGATAGCATGTATGTAGAGCCACCCAAGAAGCTCCTGCCCCACAGTAATTGGCCCAGCATGGGGTTAACCTGCCTAAATCTTGACAAGGAGATGGGATATGGATGATTTTGCAACTGATATAGTAAGTGAGGAAGGGATACCATTTTAAAAATAGCAGACTGTTCATATACATACAACAGCAGCCCTAACCATGACCTAATCTCAACTTTGACCCTATCTATTGTTGGACTTATGTTGCTTTCCCAGAACACCACCTGTTTATCTGACAAGAAAACTCCCAGATATCTCATGGCCTCATTAGTCTTCAGCAGATCTCTTGCCCATCAGCCATCCCTGAGAGTCCCCCTCAGCGGCCAGATGATGGATTTGCCTAGTTTCATTTATAAGACTGGCATCTCACTAAAGATCTGCATTTTCTGAAGGATCCTAGGACTGGATCTATGGGAGTCTGTCATGAAGAAAAGGATATCATCTGCATATAAGGTGATGCAGTCGGATATTCCCATCGACCATTCAAATCCCCAGATCAGGGTGTCCAGGCAAACCCATAAGGCTAGTGGCTCAATAGCAAGCGCAAACAGGAGAGGGGAAAGCGGACAACCCTGATGATTGCCGCGACCAATGGGGAAGGGAGGGGAAATAGTACTGGCGATTCATATGGACACTGTTAGGCCAGTATAAAGTAATTGGAAATATTTCAGAAAGCGTGGACCAACGTTCAGGAATTTTAGCTGTATGAAAAGATATGTTGGCGAGTAACAGGATGGCTGGATGGTTTAAACGATTGGCAGCTGCAATGGCATTATGGGCTCGTCCAATATTGTGGCGTGGCGCCCATCAGGGCATGAAGCCAACATGATCTGGGTGTATCAGATCTGACAGATAGGGCTGGAGTCTATTAACGAGGGCTTTATCCAACAGCTTCACTTCCACATTCATGAGGAAAATCGGGGGTATGATGCGTAATGTTCTGGGGGGCGTCCCGGTTTTCAAAAAGACCGCAATTTCTGCATGTCTCCAGTCTGGGGGTGGGCATGTAGATTGTACTGCCTCTTGGACGACTGGTCAGCCTCTTGCTCATAAGTGGATGATTTTCCTATTGATGTCACTTCCTGCTCCTGATTGGGTGGCTCATGACCATATTCATGTGTTTATCTCACCCAGAAGCATGTCTGTCTCATTATGTGTGGATAGGATTGCATGTATCCTTCCATTTCTGACATTAAATCTCGTCGTACAGTGCAGTCTCCCATCTAACACACTTTTTTATTAAGAGCAACCCTGCACCCTGTGACAGCTTGCTATCCCCTCCTCACTTGTGCTTTTAGTGCTATCTGCAGGGTGTTCATCCAGATTCCCAGTTGGCCAAATGTGCGTACAAATGCTTAAGTATGCGTAGTTTGCATCTGTATGTACTATTCCTGCAATCACCAAAAAATAATTAAAAGACAGCTGCCATCGATGTGCATGCCTTCATTGCTGCCATATTTGAATGTATTTATCTCAACACTATTAAACACATAGCTCCACAGCTTTTAAAAGTTTGGCTGTCAATCTCTCCCATAGCAAATAGATGGTATGCAATGTTGCATGTATTGAACTGTACAGATTTACATAGTTAATATCCTTTAGAAGTCTCAACAACACTCAATAATTGCTTTGCACTTGTTAATGTAATAGAAAATATGTTCAGAGATGTTTAATGTTGATTTCCACCATTAAAACAGAGAATCCTCGTCAAGCAAAGAACAGCATTCTTACTGGTAGAAGGAGTAGTGACTCATCTAAGAAGATTAGCGTATTCTTATGTTATTAGCCTGTGAACCTTAAAGGATTATTGGGGACATTTCTACCATATCCAGGAAAACAATTTGCCCTCTGGATCTGTTCTTCAAGCCAATCAGGACAGGCAGTATTGGGGTTGATTGTCAGAGGGTCGTCCAGGGAATGTGTCAGACACGGCATTGGCTGAGAAGTTTCCAAAGAGAGATTAGGAGTAGCTACAGGGAGCAACAATTGTTGCTCTCCAGTGGTGGATCAGCAACGCAGACCCAACAGCCTGGTAAAGTCCTTTCCAGTGCACCTCTCATTAGTGTGTGCATTCAGTTTTCCACCTGCCTACTGCCTCTTCTCTCCCACAGTAGCTGCTATTTCTTCCAGGATCAAACATGGTCATTTGCGCTGCTATTGTTCTACTCCAAAGAAAACTGAGATGGTACGTGAGCACCACAGGAAGCTTCAATGGTCTAAATTGCCATTACACATGTTGATGTGGTTTGTTAATCTGCTTGAAGTTTGTGTGCTGATCACCTTTTCCAATGAGCAGATCATACAACCTGCAGAGGTTCAGCATGACTTCTGCAATAAGTATTGCTCTCTCTGACCTGCGTGCATTCTCTAGAATACTTTCCTAATTTATCCCTCAGTCTCAAGTCCAGGTTCAGGGTGTTTTGCCAAAGTCTTCATCTGTCTGCGGTTTTAAACAAAGCAAAACCAAAGGGGATGATGGATGGAGTGTTGAACAATGCAAGCACTCACCCCCAGTCAACTGATCTGGCTTTAATCCATCATCATTCTTTAGCTCATTCCACCACCCCAGTTCTGACATGGCCATATGTAAATCAGTCTGACCCTGTGCCTCATGGGAACAGTCCAGCCCGAACTGCCAAGCCATGTCTTCCCTGGACCGGAAACAAGCATCCTGGAACTGGTTTCTGGCTAATCAGCCATCATCAGCCATGCTAGCTTGAATCCAGTGGCAAAGTGAGCAAGGGACCTATGTCTGGGTATAGCCTGTCAACTTAGGGTGAACAAAGCAAAACCAAAGGGCATGATTGACGGAGTGCTGAACAATGAAAGCATTCACCCCCAGTCAACTGATCTGTGTTTAAGCCATCATCATTCTTTAGCTCACTCCGCCACCCCAGTTCTCACATGGCCATATGCAAATCAGTCTGACCCTGTGCCTCATGGGAACAGTCCAGCCCGAACTGCCAAACCATGTCTTCCCTGGACTGGAAACAACCATACTGGGACCGGTTTCTGGCTAATCAGCCATCATCAGCCAGGCTAGCTTGAATCCAGTGGCAAAGTGAGCAAGGGACCCACGTCTGGGTATACCCTGCCAATTTAGGGCGAACAAAGCAAAACCAAAGGGGATGATGGACGGAGTGTTGAACAATGCAAGCAATCACCCCCAGTCAAATGATCTGGGTTTAATCTGTCATCATTCTTTAGCTCACTCCGCCACCCTAGTTCTGACATGGCCATATGCAAATCAGTCTGACCCTGTGCCTCATGGGAACAGTCCAGCCCGAACTGCCAAGCCATGTCTTCCCTGGACCGGAAACAAGCATCCTGGGACTGGTTTCTGGCTAATCAGCTGTCATCAGCCAGGCTAGCTTGAATCCAGTGGCAAAGTGAGGAAGGGACCCACGTCTGGGTATACCCTGCCAACTTAGAGCGAACAAAGCAAAACCAAAGGGGATGATGGACGGAGTGTTGAACTATGCAAGCACTCACCCCCAGTCAACTGATCTGGGTTTAATCCATCATCATTCTTTAGCTCACTCCGCCACCCCAGTTCTGACATTGCAATATGCAAATCAGTCTGACCCTGTGCCTCATGGGAACAGTCCAGCCCGAACTGCCAAACCATGCCTGTCCATCAATTGCTGTTTTTGTATTTGTCACCCCGAGTGGGACGGGTATGCCCAGACTTGGGTCCCGTGCTCTCCATGCCACTGGAATCAAGCTATTCTGGCTGAAGAGGGTGAAACCCCAAAACCAGTCCTCGGATGCTTGTTTCCAGTCCAGGGAGGACCTGGCTTGGCAGTTCGGGCTGGACTGTTATAATGAGGCACAGGGTCAAGACTGATTTGCATATGGCTGGGTGCAATCTGGAATGGCATGGTGAGCAAAAAAACGATGGATTTAGGCCCAGATCTCTGTACTGGGGTGAATGTATGACATTGTTCTGCATTCTGTCCATCAATTGTTGTTTTTGCATTTGTCACCCCGAGTGGGACGGGTATGCCCAGACATGGGTCCCGTGCTCTCCATGCCACTGGAATCAAGCTATCCTGGCTGAAGAGGGTTGAAACCCCGAAAACGGTCCTGGGATGCTTGTTTCCAGTCCAGGGAGGACCTGGCTTGGCAGTTCGGGCTGGACTGTTCCCATGAGGCACGGGGTCAAGACTGATTTGCGTATGGCTGGGTTCAAACTGGAATGGCATGGTGAGCAAAACAACAATGGATTTAGGCCCAGATCTCTGTACTGGGGTGAATGTATGACATTGTTCTGCATTCTGTCCATCAATTGTTGTTTTTGCGGTTTTTAAACATGCTGGTCTACTCCTGCTGGTGAGATTACATCCCATCACTTTACTTGGAACATAAGGAATCTTAATGCCTCATGTACATCTAACACCCAGGATTCTCATCCTTTCTTATAATTTCCCAAAATGTTCATTGAGCCATTACATGATTTTTCACCTAAGCATGTCTAACCTACCTGTACCTGGTGATGTTTGCATTTAGTCTGGGCGGTGAACTCCTCTCCTCTTGTGGAGTTTGTGCAGATTTCCGCACTCCGTCTTACGAAAAACTCCGCTCCCTATAGCTGATTTTTTTCCCTTGCTCACGTTCGTCAGCACCAAGTTGGCCAGAGCGAGCATGGAAAATCAACTTCCCGGCATGACCGCTCGCATTGAGAAACTGTCCACTCGCTTTGAGAAAGCTGCTGCTCGAGTAAAAATCTACTGGAGTGGCAGAAAGGAAGCAGCACTGTGCATGGTACCATTCACGATGATTGCACAGTGAAGACGGGCAGATGGCACTGAAAATTACCACGAACAGCATTTATCCAACGCACAATGCCACTTGTGGTGCTCAGCGTAGCGTGGCAGAGTTTTTTTGGCATTTTGCGGAGTTCTACTTAGCAGAACTCCACAAAATCCACCCAGGCGTAGTTTGCATGAGGCTTTGTGTTGTGGAACAGGGGCTGTTGTCAGAAAAGCATGTAGCAGCCATTTAAGAATTTAAAACAAATATGCGATGCCAATATGCTTCAAGAGCAAGACCTATTGACTTTGCCAATACTTCCTTAATTGTTTTGCACATTAGGTTACCACGTTTACACAAATGTTTGACAAATGTATGCCCAAGGATGTACATGGTATTAGCGGGAGATTGCCTCAAGAAATTAACACATGAGTATCTCTACATCACAAAATATCTTGTAATTTCAACATTGTGACACGCACGCACACACTGCTTGCGGTGGCCATGATACTTTGAATTTTGCTTATGTGTGTGGGTGTGGTCGAGTTTTGATATAGTGCCTTGTATTTCATACAATTCCTATTTTACTGTCTCATTTCTTAGTTATTTGTGCATTCTCATATAATTTTGATGCTCATGTGTTCCTTTAAATATTTTTTTTAACATAGTTTTCCTACGTGATATTTTGTTTAGATTTGTTTTCCTATATGTTATTTTTTGTGTTAAATCTGTTAGTCTATAGGTACTCAAATCCTGCATAATAATGTTTTTTGGCATTCACCACATCACTCATTTTCATGGACTGTATGACTACAATGTCTCCCAGCTATGCTACGTTTGATGCTAAAGAATTGTGTGCCAAGTTTCATCTCATATTGTATACCTACATTGTATTTTGGGTGTAGGTGATAGTGAGGGGCAGGGTTATGTCCTACAAGAGAGAAAAGGAAGTTGGGACTATTTCGTGCACCACAGTGTAGAATTACTAGACTACTGTGGTGGCCAGGGAAGGTGACTGGTTTCACCAATTGGGTGTTGAGGTTGAAGAACCTGTTGGCAAATATGATTTTTTGTTAATGTAAATTTAAGATAGAAGTTTTAATGTCTATGTTAGAGCTTTGTAGTCTTAAAATAAGATTCAATATTCAAGTATTATGTGAGCTACATTTATGTTACATTTCTTTTTTAAATACGAAGAAAAATAAGAGCTTTTATAATAGTTTTGGTTATGTAGAGTTGAACTTTTTTATGTCAGTGTTGACACTTCAATGTTATTATAAATTAAAGCACTACGTTGTTATGAGGTATATGCCTAAGTCATACATATGTATATAGAAAAACATAATTAAAATAGTTCGTTAAAATTTCTGTCACATTTTTAAAAGCAAAGTGATTGCCCTAACAAGAAAGTTGAAATATATGACTTCTTCTTTCTCTAGTATAAATGAAATGTAATCTTTTGCCAATGAAAGAGGTTTTCTGGAAATTTAATTGAAAGGTAAAGAGAGTATGCATGTTTTATGTACATATACAACTAGTGGCAAAAGGTTTTTAGAGGCTGGTCCTAGAAATGGTTCAAGCAGAAGAAAAAGCGTTATCAATCAATAGAGCAGTACATCTAGTAAATATGTGAAAACACAAAAGATGGTGCATAAAAGATTTGTATCCAGGACTTAATCAAGAAGGCAACACAAGCAGCACTAAAGAAACACGACAGGGGTGCCCTTGTTCGCCACTGCTCTTCGCTATCTACATCGACTCCTTTATTCGGAGACTAGAGGACAACTGCGAAATAATACCGATTTTGTCACAATCATATCCAACTAAGATCTTGGCCTATGCAGACGATATTGCGGTTGTAACCGCGGATCCTAGCACGGCTATGTCGGTTATCGAATGTGAGGCTAATACATTTGGGGTCGTATCTGGATACGCACTTAATCAGGGGTAGACACAGATCGTGTTGAATAAACCAAAGTGAAATGTCTGACCCTCGAGTTGTAGATAAAGTTATATACTTAGGTATTTGTATTACATCTAAGCTTGAGATTCTGGTGGATGTAAATATGAAACCATTGTTATGCACCGTACAGAAAGATCTCCGTCGCTTAGACAATTTACATCTATCCCTAATCGGTAGGGCTAATGCCTTGAAAATGGTGTTTTTTCCTAAGATCTTATATTTATTTAGAGCAATATGCTTAGAATTTTCCGATCAATGGTTTAAATCTATGGAACGCACCTGCTCAAGTTTTATGTGGGCGTATGCACAACCTCGCCGTGCGTATACATTTCTGACCCTGGCAAAGGAAAGAGGAGTTTTGGCTCTCCCAAATTTAAAAGCCTACTATTGGGCATCAGTGCTGCTCTATAGTAGGGAACTATTACAGAATACCGGGATAGAAATGACACCAGAGGGCGATTCGCCATCTATTTTTCAATTAACTTTAGGTAATAAGAATTACGGATATCTCTGGCGACACCTTCATGATAGCTATCATAAAAAAGTGAAACTAAAAACATTGACTAACGGGTTTAGGGTATGGAAAGCTGTGAGAAAAATACTGGGTATTGGACGAATATCATTCTATACTCCCTTAAGTGATAATCCGGCTTTGCCTGAGATTTTTAAAGACAATCACATCAGCAGGTGGAAGGCGGCAGGTATTAATCACATTGGGTGCTTCCATTCCCCTGTAGGGATACAATCATTCGAGCAACTCAGGGATAAGTATCAATTGGACTGGCGGGATTTCTTTAAATATCTACAAATTAGAGATTTTCTTATACGAAGGGTGAGGGGAGGGATTCTTCCAGGAAAAATAACTTTAGTAGAAACATTAACTCACAATAGGAAAAACACAATTGGGGGAATTTAATCACTTATAAATTAACTATTTCCGGACCTCTGGAGAAAATATCTCAGAAGTGGCAGGAGAAAATTGGTTTAACTTCGGAAAAATTCTTCTCCGCATACTCCATGTTTCAAACAATTCTTATGTCCACTAAACTCCAAACGCAATTCTATAAAACATGCTTCTTTTTGTACTACACTCCAGATAGGATTGCTAAATGGGGGAGTGGGAAGGGGACATGTTGCCCAAGATGTATGCTATTCAATGCTGACTGTGTGCATATTTTCTCCACTTGTGATGGACTAACATCTTTAATACAAAACATTGAGAAGTTTTTGTCGACCATACTGAAAAGAGAGATTGTCCTGGCTAGTGAAGTCATATTATTGGGAGATCCTAGTATGCCCAGCCCGGGTCATGAACTTATTTTTATAGCTATGGCCGTTTTAAGAATGTGTATTGCCTCGGCCTGGTTAGACCCCAATGCGCCGTCTTTTCACCAATGGCTGGCTAGGCTTCTCGCAATCTCCAATCTGGAGGCTGCTTTTTATAAACGGAAAGGGAGAATACGGCGCAAAAGGGGCTGGAAAATCTGGTCCCTATTAATAGAATGGTGTCAATCCCAAAATAACATCGAGAACATTGTGAATCATAGCTAATTTTATGATTTAATAGCAAGTGGTAGCTACAGGGATAATGTATAATGTAATATGATGATGAACTGGTGTGAACATACAAATTTTCGTCTTTGCTTGTACTGTATTATTAAATGTCTGACCTGGGTGGGTGGGGGGTGGGAATTCTCGGTGTGTTAATTATGGTAAAATCAAAATAAAGATATAAAAAAAAAAAAAGAAAAACAAACATTGACTGCAAAAACATGACTGTTATGATTTGTGCAATGTTAAAAAATAGTAAAAGTTGCGCACAAGCCAGAACATACACAAAACTTAATGAAAGTAGACAACATCGAACCTACACTGTAGTTTTATTGGTATGCTAAAACAAGAACATTAATGTTTTTGTGTTTTATTGCAGTTATGTATGTTAGTGTAGAAAATGTTCTTGTAGTTATTTTGTATTTTACCTTACTTCTATTTAAAACAAATTATAACATAATGGATATAACTGAACATTGTTATCTTTCTCTTGAGAGATTCTGACGTCTGTTTATTTTCTTATACTTTATAAAGAATTCTTTCTATATATATTTGTGAACAAAAAGAAGATTTGTCATTCTTTTTGATTAGTGTTATATATTTCCTCTAGCATTCCAACAAACCTAAAATATTGTGCATTCAGGATTTCCTTCAGGATATTATGTTTAGAAATTGAATAAGTAAGTATGAATGATTGTAAATTAATAAAAGATTAAGGTATTATAATATTATGAGACTTGGGACTAAGTAATCCCTGTGTTTAAATGCCAATCTCTAATTTCCTTATAATCAGAGATTTATGCCGCATCCTGTTGCCATTTGTGAAGAAAAGATGCCAGAACTCGACTTTTATACATTTTTACAGTCGAGTTCTGACATCAACATGTCTTCTGCCAGAGCCATCAGCCGAGAAGAAAAGCAGGTCACGGAGCATAATTGAAGCAACTGTTTAAAGCAACAAAAACAGAAAATTGCTTTTCTTTCTTTTGCTCTATTGTTTAGCTTACATTAAGAAGCAGAGAGAAAATGTTTATTTTTTGCGCCCTCTAAATAGTGAGAGAAAAGCTAGAAACAATCTGCATGTTTCTACACATTCCGAGCTAGTGCAGATTTTTGTTTTTAAAACTGAATTGTATTTAATTGTTTCTGATATCTGCTTGCAGCAAATAACTAACAGACTTTTGATGTGTTTACTTTTGCTCTAGAGGTTGTATTTTTATTCTTCATGGTTGCACATATGCTTGTTCGTTCATATAAAAGAGCTATGCACCAAGATTTTAAGTGGTTCGTGGGTAAGGTGAGGGCATGATCAAGTCTTACAGGTGACAAAGTACCCCTTGTCGTACATAATAAGGATGTTGCAACTTACCATGAAGTTCCATAACCATATATAGGAAGTCTGCCTTCAGCCGCGTTCCTAAATATGGTTATGGAACTCCTTGGTGACTTGCAATGTCCTTATAATTTACAGCAGTGAGTACTTTATCCCACATATAATGCATTGGGTAGGATATCTCTCTGAAATTGGTGAAGCTACAAAATGTCACGGCAAAAATCATTCTTTCTGTTAATCACCACATATAAGCTTTCCACTAATGTTTTGATTTTAAATATAACATTATTCACCAAATTGTAATTGATTTATGTCCTATATGGAATGATCTATGTGATGCATGTGTTTGTGATTTTCCCCCAAAATTATTCAGACCAATGTGAAAAAATGTCATTTAAAAGAAATAATTTTATATAGCATAATCTAAACACGACAATGAAAACAGTAACATCAGAAAGCCGATATTTTACTTAAAAGTTATATCAATGACTAGAATGGATCAAAAGCAGACACACACAGGGAGGTCTCCGAACTTGGGGTGAAATCTCCACAATGAGAATTCTTATTACAGTGATTCCACCCGAGTGCAGAGACCCCCCATGACAGCGAGCCCTCCGCCATGAGTGTGGAGGCCGTATGTGAATCAGGCCTAAAATGAATAAACAGGAAAGAATTCAAGCTTTCTGGTAAGTAAATTTATGTCCGTACATGCAGAGAAAGATATAGGTTAAATATTAGTTGTAACAAAATAAATATAGAAGTTCCAAGTCACTTGAAATACTTACATTTTGAAGTTCTGGTTCTCAAGGAAAAGTTTGACATATATTTTCCCGAAGTTGTAAGAATAGATGATAAACTGTTAGTAACAAACAAAACTATTGAAAAAAAGCCTTGTGGATACGCATCAATGATGAGATAAATCAAGTGACAAAAACACACATGAAAATTGATGAGCGAAGAAAAAATGTTGCAGTAAACTAAGAACAAACCACAGTAAAGTTTAGCACTCAACAAGCCAAATTAGATATGCGGAGATGAACACACAATGCAGTGGAACATCTTGAGAATCTTATTTTGTTGTTCGGTTATGGGGGCAGGCTTGTCATGACCTTCTGTGATACAAACTTGAGGGTGTGGATGTGCTGCCCATTTGCTCCATGACATCACCAATTTAGGTGGATTTTGAGGCTGATATTGGCTTTAAACAAACAAACTCTTCATCCTTCTATAGTGCATTCACAGATTTATGTAATTTTAAATGTATCCAAATGTGTCATATATTCAGCACCTGGACACATTCCTGGATCATTTTATTTAGTTAACTGGAAAACCTTTTTTTACTAGGTCCGTTATGTCCATAAGTAGACGATCCGTTTAATCTATGAATTAATAGGGGTCATCTACTTTTTTAGGGACATGCATGAAAACATTTAAACAGTCAATGATCTCTTTTATGTCAAAATCTATTATGGCCAAACCCTCCTTCATTATTTCAAGATTTGCTCTTTTTTTTGATACGTCTCACAAAATCCACACCACCAGACTCCAGTGGCTGTCCGAAACACAAGGAGGATTGTGTGGTTGTGAGTGCAGCTGCTGTTGTAGTTGATGATTATTCTTCACCATGGACTTGTAGCACAAACTATATGGTATCAACATTTTATTGTGGACAATGTTGTTTCCAATGAGTCAAGTGAACTTTCCTGTCTCTTCACGTCTTCCACATCAGTCACAAGACCTAGAATTGGAAATTCTCAATGTAAATAGTTAATTCAGCAGGAAATGCATGAGCTTATAAATATTAGTCACAAAAGGCATGATATATATTTTATATATTAGTTTTCTATGATTGCTGTTTTTGATAACGTTGCTTTATTTCATCAATGTCACACACTGTTCATTAGATATCCAGCCATGATTATCTAGCAAATGCTTTGGATGTATAACCAAATGAGTGTATTACATGCTAAAAATTAATGTAGGTTGGAACATTAATGATGTCTATTGATTATATATGATGCAAATATGAAGGAATATAATATTCTTTTACAAAAATATAAATGTTTCTATGTTCGTGATTTTATATATGCCCAATACACAAATCTATCACTCTATAAGTTATAATATTTTGAGAAAATAAGAGAAATTGTTCTGGGCATTGATTAAATGTTTTATACTTGTCCCACATCTTCCTAAGTTAATCATTGAAGTTGTGTTATATGCTCCAAGAATGATTCCGTTTTTGATACATGCAAGTGCTTGTAATTATCATGATTGCAAATGTGAAAAGTTAGGTGCATGGTTCTGTAATGTAATAAAACACAAAATAGTTGTTATATTTACGTTATAAATTGTTAGCAACATGACAGTCCTCTACACAAATTTACACACTGTTTATATGTTTTTGGTAAGGGCAAATTATCAATTTTATGGCATGCAGTGCAATGCTGTATTCAAAGCTTCATTCTACACAACATCCACAAGTAGAGGCAGGAACTGTGTAAAACCTCACTATGCAAGGGTAATATTTAAAGGGACTCAATGACAGCCACTGATATTTAAAAGAACACCAAAATGTATAACAGTAACAAAATATTTATTGTATTTATCAAATGTAAGAAAATAGAATTATTCAAATATCATTTGCTATAATACAATTCATATTATACCTAGGCCAATAATGTATATTCTGAGATTGTCAAATGTGGTTAGAAGTTGGATTCATAAAAGCTATGTTACAATTATTACAGCTATATCTATATTACAAAAATAAATCAAAAATACATTGAATAGCAGAGATGCTATGACATGCAGGTATAGCCTGTATGCTCCAGGAATGGCCATAAATATGTCTCTGGATGGCTACCATTATGTATGGGACATGTATCATATCACCTAGAAGTCCCACTAATATGTGTAGGCGGTCTCATGAGACACCTGTGAGCCTATGAAACATTACCAAATCACATACTCGTACACATATGCACACATAATTATACATCAACACTGAACACACATATACACAGAAGACTCACTCATGCACACAGTCCCTCACACATGAACAGACTTATAGCTCTCTAATGCTAACCTCCCGGATGTCAGTGGTGATCCTGGCGGGGGACTCCACAGTTTTTCCCAGTGTTCCCAGCTCATCTCTTGCTTTACCAGCAGGTAGTAGGTCCTTGTGACATTAGAAGAAGGTTGCAAGACCCAGCCCTGGCATAGCTGTGCATGGCACCAAAATGGTTCCTGCACTCCTAACCTGGCCTCCCCAAACAAAACTTTAAGCAGATAAAATGTGAACATTTCTCAATTAGGGGCTCAGGGTCTAAGCAGGTGGTATGCCCTGAATCCACAAATATGAGGCGAACTGAGCAGTGAACACTTCAGAAAATACCTGTAAACTGAAGTATTTTAGACTTTTTTCCAGCGAGTACTTTTCAGGTTGGGAGTTGTGATTGAAGAACACTGAACTGAGTTCCAACTGCAACAAATTGGGCTCTAACTTTTGCTATTGGTCAAAGATTCTGTCATAGCCTTCAGCCCACCAAAGTATTCAGAAGACAATGGGGCCTATTCACAAAGATATGATGTATATGACATGTAGCACACCACCAATAACTTACACATCAACACTGAAACACACATACACAGAACACTCACTCACAAACTCTTCCCTCACACATGTACGGACTTATGGCTCTCTAATACTTACCTCCCGGATGTCAGTGGTGATCCCAGCTCGGGACTCCACAGGTTTCCCCAATCTTATGCTTTACCAGCTGGTAGAACCTCCTTTTGACTTTTGGTGATGGTTGCAAGCCCCTGCACTGGCATAGCTGCGCATGGAACAAGAAAGGCTCCTGCACTCTGTGAATTCTAACCTACCCCTCAAACAAAGAAATACAATATTTTAATATCAAATAAAAATTAAAAATACATTTAAATAAATCATCTTAACCTAGGACTAAAAATAATATAACACAATATATCCCAAAATAAACACTGTGTCAAGTTATACGTTTATAAAATGTCTCCTAAATAAAATCTCCCCTCCTTACTTGCATTTTTATTATAAGCTCATTTGTAACAAATTTGGTAATAGGGTATGATATTTAATTAATTTGAATATTTGTGCACCTTTAAAGCGAAGTTAAACTGTTACTTTTTTTTAAAAAAATAGGTGTATTTAAAAATTAAATAATATGTTTTAAATGCGGAATTATTTTTTTACATCATTTCTTATGGGGTGGTATGGTTATAGCCTGCCTCCATTTTTTAATAGGAATGTTTTGCAGAACTACTGATTATTCATGTGCAGCCCTTGATGTACTCCAAGACTGGGTTAGATTAAATGTAAGCCTGTTTTGTCACTATTAAGGGTATAATAGAATTAGAAGTGGATTTGTGAGTGGTAATATTGGCATATCCCTCCCTAGACCCCCTCTGTAAATTGTCATACACCTATTGTCAGTGTTAATTATTCCTCATTTTCTCACCATTCCCCTCCCACATTTAATACTAAAATATATACCTTTGTGCTCAGATATTTCCTCAAAGAAAAGATAAGAGAGGACAGTGCCTAATTTGTAAAACAAAAATGCTCAGACCCTCATCAGGAGGCCACAGCAGCTTTCAACACACATTTTCACTGTGCCAACACAACTACTAACCATCAAACTGCTACAAGTGGGGCAGTTCAGACTGTTCGAGGCCCCCAAAGCAATAAGAATGGCTTGCAAGGTAGGTAGTAGTTGTTTAGAATGTATAATGAACTTGTAAACAAATGTTTTTGTGTTCATTTTTAAATTACAGAAATAGCGCTACCATGGGGTAGTTGTCATAAGTGCCGGTGTTGGCAATTAAATGCCGGTGCCAAGCACTGGAAACCACCGGCTAAAATTAAGCACTAGGAAAGGCAGAGATGGAGATCTGTAGCCTGAATTTTGTGAATACCATGTTGTAGCATTTAGCATAGTACTACTTTACATGTTGTACTACTTTACATACTCCAACATTCTTTTTGTGAACAAGGTCCAACATGTAATGCTTTATAAAATACAAAATAAGTGAAGAAATAGATGCATTTGGGTTGAACCAGCCTTCCGTATCACAGAACCCTCATTACAGTTGTGAATGCCTGAGAGCAACTTTCTTAGTGCTCACCCTCCTGCCACCTTTTGTGAAAAGTCACATCTCTGGCACCCTTCTCTTTCAGTTCCTCACCATGCCATTCCAGGTACCTATGATAAAGCCACTGTCAAGGTTTCAAAGACTTGGTCTCTGTTCACTCTTCCTAGAGATCAAGGGGCATATTTACAAGAACTTAACGCCTCTGTAGCCTCAATTTTTTGATGTTACCGTGGGTTTTTTTTATCGCCGTATTCACAAGTTGCCGCAAACTGCAGTTAGTGGCACCTTTCCTGCGTAAACAGGATTTTTCAGGATCGTCACTTCTGTCAGTGGAACTGAACAAAAATGAGATGGCTGGTAGGCATTCCTGTGATCAAACTATTGCTAAAAACACTTTGCGATACTTACAATGAAACATGAATAACCCCCCAAAACTGCCACTATCTCCATTTCGAGGCAATTTTTTAAGACCAAAAAATAGCTAGTCTTAAATTTGGTGCAAACACTTGGGCCCACCTACAAGATGTTTGGGTGCTAGACAGCACTGCAAGGAAAATTGCTGTGCTGCCCTGTGCCAAAACAAAATGTCAGGAATACAACCTATCAATAAGATAGGGCGCATTCCTGGACCTCATACATGAAAAGTGTTGCATCGCTGCGACAAAATAGAGTTGCAACACTTTTCACTGTGCCCTCCTTGCGACACCATGGCTGCACCATATTGAATGTATGGAGTTCCATGTCGCAATCAATGACAGACACGTCTGGAATCCTGATGTATCTGTTAGCACTAATGTCATGCATTGCTGCAGTTGTGACTCAAACATGCACAACTCGAGCAATGCATGGAGCCAGCCTTTTTCCTATGGCACTGTGTCAACCTTACTTCCTGCCATGAGGCAGGCTTAAGGTTTTGACACAATGGCATCCTAGAATTGTCGCAGTGTAATCTGAAAGACTTCACTGCGCCACTCCTATGAAGCTCCTATGAAGCTATGTTGCATGGGAATGCCCACCCAGCACACATGATACCTGACGCAGGTATAATGTGGCAAAGGGTTTCACAGGGTTATGCATATGCATAGATGCATCACTTTGTAAATACGGCGCAACGTGGTGCAAGATTCACGCTGCAAATACGTCAAGAAAATGACTCACCGGCGGCGACCCATGACCCTTTTAGGCAGGTCGCTCCCTACGCCGCACAGCACCACCTGTGTGCCCCTGCCCTTAGCCCAGCTGCCTCTGCTGCTGAAGGAAGTTCAAGGCCCTCCTCCACCTGCAGGCTACCACCTGCGCCTCATCCCTGGTGGGCAGTGGTAGGCTGTAGGTTGCTCAGTGTTATTGCATTGCTTTGTTGTCTTTGTTATTTTGTCTTCGTCTCATTCCTCCCTTTACCCTCTTGTGCTATTCTGTGCCCTTCTCTACTTCTCGCCGTTCCTTCCGTGGTTTTCCCGCAGATGCTTCCCTTGCAGCCCGCCCCCCCCCACTCACTTCACTTTTGCCTTAGCGTAATTGTATTGCTTTTGTTGCCACTGCTTAGTTTGTCTTGTGCCATCCTGTGCCCTGTGCCCTTTTTTGCTTCTGTACCCCTCGCCGTTCCTCCCATGGCTTTCCCGCCGCTGCGTCCCCTGTGGCACCCGCCCCCCCCGGCTCACTTCACTTTTGCCTTAGCGTAATGGTATTGCCTTGTTGCCAATGTTTATTTTGTCTTGTGCCATCCCGTGCCCTGTGCCCTTTTTTTGCGTTCTGTACCCCTCGCTATTCCTCACTCCCGTTTCCCACTGCTGCGTCCCCTGCTGCAGCCCTGCCCCCCCCGCTCTTCCATTCGTCCGCTCCCACCTCCCAGCTGCTCCTCCCTCCCACCTCCCCTTCTTATGACGGCTGCTGCGTGGCCGCGCCGCTTGCTCGCCGAAAGCAAAAGACACACAATTGATGGACGGAATGCCGAACAAATCAAAACATTCACCCCCAGTCAAGAGATCTGGGTTAAATCCATCATTTTTTTGTTCACCATGCCACCCCAGTTTAGACCTGGCTATATGCAAATCAGTCTTGACCCTGTGCCTCATGGGAACAGTCCAGCCCGAACTGCCAAGCCCGGTCCTCCCTGGACCGGAACAAGCATCCTAGGACCGGTTTCGGGGTTTCACCCCTCTTCAGCCAGGATAGCTTGATTCCAGTGGCACAGTGAGACCAGGACTCACGTCTGAGCATACCTGGTGCACTTAGGGCGAGGAAGCAAAAGACACACAATTGATGGATGAAGGCGTGCCTCAGGCAAGCCCGTCTGCGCCCGTCCGCACCTGGACCGCGCCCAGCGCCAGAACCCCTGGCCCCGATGAATGCCACAACGCCCGTCTCCGCTACGACTCCAGCCCCCTCCACGCACTCAATGCCGGATGATCACGCACCTGCTGCCTGGCCGACCCGAAGCGCACCCAAGGACTCTTCTCCTGCCGGAACTCCAGCATCCGGCCCGCCAACCCACCGACCAGGAAAGAACCCAACTACCTCAGATGCATCGTTCTCAACACCCGCTCAGCCCGCAAACACACCGTTGAACTCTGGGACTTATTCGACTCAACCTCCCCAGATGTCGCCTTCCTGGCGGAGACCTGGCTGAACCCCTGCTCGGCACCCGACATCGCCACAGCCATCCCCACAAGGCTACAAGATCACCCACAGGGACTGCACCAACGGAGTAGGAGGAATCACCATCGTCCACAGGAACACTCTCAGAATCTCGACCAACACCGACAACACCCTCAGCACCACCGAACACCTGCACTTCCAGATCCACACCAACCCCAACACCACACTTAGAGGAACCCTCGTCTACAGACCCCCCTGACCCCAACCACAGTTCAGCGACTCCATTGCCGACTTCGTAAGCACACACTCCCTTGTCTCCACAGACTACATCCTCCTTGGGGACCTGAACTTCCACCTTGAGAACAACAACGACACCAACTCCACCACCCTGATCGACAACCTCACCAACCTCGGACTCAGACAACTCGTCACAACACCCACTCACTCTGCCGGCCACACGCTTGACCCCATCTTCTCCGCAAGCCCACATATCTCCTTCAACCACACCACCGAACTCCACTGGACCGACCATCGCTGCATCCACTTCTCCTTCCGGAAACCCACCACGCACCACCACACCCAACAGATCCCTCACCGCTGCTGGAGCGAAGTCACCAAAGACCAGCTAACCACCACCCTCGCCCGGAGCCCACCCGCCGACCCTACCAACCCCGACACTGCCGCCCGCAACCTCAGACAGTGCATCGATGACTGCACCAACACCCTCGCCCCGTTCAAGAAACCCTCCAACAGACACACCAGCAAGAAAGCCATCTGGTTCACTGAAGCCCTCCAGGCCTCCAAGCAACCCTGCCGAAAGCTAGAGAAGAACTGGCACCATGAAGGAACACCGGACAGCTACGCAGCCCACAAGAACACCACCTGCAGACACCATCACCTGATCAGATCCGCCAAAAGTGATGAATACAGGCCCCAGCTAGGCCCGCAAATACAAGGGTTCGCCCTCCTGTAACAAAAACTAGAAGGAAGTTGGCACGGAAACAGCAAATACAAAGACAGAGTTTATTAACCCTTAAGGGTGGTCCTACAACCTACACCACACATTTTCACTGTGCCAACACAACTACTAACCATCAAACTGCTACAAGTGGGGCAGTTCAGACTGTTCGAGGCCCCCAAAGCAATAAGAATGGCTTGCAAGGTAGGTAGTAGTTGTTTAGAATGTATAATGAACTTGTAAACAAATGTTTTTGTGTTCATTTTTAAATTACAGAAATAGCGCTACCATGGGGTAGTTGTCATAAGTGCCGGTGTTGGCAATTAAATGCCGGTGCCAAGCACTGGAAACCACCGGCTAAAATTAAGCACTAGGAAAGGCAGAGATGGAGATCTGTAGCCTGAATTTTGTGAATACCACGTTGTAGCATTTAGCATAGTACTACTTTACATGTTGTACTACTTTACATACTCCAACATTCTTTTTGTGAACAAGGTTCAACATGTAATGCTTTATAAAATACAAAATAAGTAAAGAAATAGATGCATTTGGGTTGAACCAGCCTTCCGTATCACAGAACCCTCATTACAGTTGTGAATGCCTGAGAGCAACTTTCTTAGTGCTCACCCTCCTGCCACCTTTTGTGAAAAGTCACATCTCTGGCACCCTTCTCTTTCAGTTCCTCACCATGCCATTCCAGGTACCTATGATAAAGCCACTGTCAAGGTTTCAAAGACTTGGTCTCTGTTTACTCTTCCTAGAGATCAAGGGGCATATTTACAAGAACTTAACGCCTCTGTAGCCTCAATTTTTTGATGTTACCGTGGGTTTTTTTTATCGCCGTATTCACAAGTTGCCGCAAACTGCAGTTAGTGGCACCTTTCCTGCGTAAACAGGATTTTTCAGGATCGTCACTTCTGTCAGTGGAACTGAACAAAAATGAGATGGCTGGTAGGCATTCCTGTGATCAAACTATTGCTAAAAACACTTTGCGATACTTACAATGAAACATGAATAACCCCCCAAAACTGCCACTATCTCCATTTCGAGGCAATTTTTTAAGACCAAAAAATAGCTAGTCTTAAATTTGGTGCAAACACTTGGGCCCACCTACAAGATGTTTGGGTGCTAGACAGCACTGCAAGGAAAATTGCTGTGCTGCCCTGTGCCAAAACAAAATGTCAGGAATACAACCTATCAATAAGATAGGGCGCATTCCTGGACCTCATACATGAAAAGTGTTGCATCGCTGCGACAAAATAGAGTTGCAACACTTTTCACTGTGCCCTCCTTGCGACACCATGGCTGCACCATATTGAATGTATGGAGTTCCATGTCGCAATCAATGACAGACACGTCTGGAATCCTGATGTATCTGTTAGCACTAATGTCATGCATTGCTGCAGTTGTGACTCAAACATGCACAACTCGAGCAATGCATGGAGCCAGCCTTTTTCCTATGGCACTGTGTCAACCTTACTTCCTGCCATGAGGCAGGCTTAAGGTTTTGACACAATGGCATCCTAGAATTGTCGCAGTGTAATCTGAAAGACTTCACTGCGCCACTCCTATGAAGCTCCTATGAAGCTATGTTGCATGGGAATGCCCACCCAGCACACATGATACCTGACGCAGGTATAATGTGGCAAAGGGTTTCACAGGGTTATGCATATGCATAGATGCATCACTTTGTAAATACGGCGCAACGTGGTGCAAGATTCACGCTGCAAATACGTCAAGAAAATGACTCACCGGCGGCGACCCATGACCCTTTTAGGCAGGTCGCTCCCTACGCCGCACAGCACCACCTGTGTGCCCCTGCCCTTAGCCCAGCTGCCTCTGCTGCTGAAGGAAGTTCAAGGCCCTCCTCCACCTGCAGGCTACCACCTGCGCCTCATCCCTGGTGGGCAGTGGTAGGCTGTAGGTTGCTCAGTGTTATTGCATTGCTTTGTTGTCTTTGTTATTTTGTCTTCGTCTCATTCCTCCCTTTACCCTCTTGTGCTATTCTGTGCCCTTCTCTACTTCTCGCCGTTCCTTCCGTGGTTTTCCCGCAGATGCTTCCCTTGCAGCCCGCCCCCCCCACTCACTTCACTTTTGCCTTAGCGTAATTGTATTGCTTTTGTTGCCACTGCTTAGTTTGTCTTGTGCCATCCTGTGCCCTGTGCCCTTTTTTGCTTCTGTACCCCTCGCCGTTCCTCCCATGGCTTTCCCGCCGCTGCGTCCCCTGTGGCACCCGCCCCCCCCGGCTCACTTCACTTTTGCCTTAGCGTAATGGTATTGCCTTGTTGCCAATGTTTATTTTGTCTTGTGCCATCCCGTGCCCTGTGCCCTTTTTTTGCGTTCTGTACCCCTCGCTATTCCTCACTCCCGTTTCCCACTGCTGCGTCCCCTGCTGCAGCCCTGCCCCCCCCCGCTCTTCCATTCGTCCGCTCCCACCTCCCAGCTGCTCCTCCCTCCCACCTCCCCTTCTTATGACGGCTGCTGCGTGGCCGCGCCGCTTGCTCGCCGAAAGCAAAAGACACACAATTGATGGACGGAATGCCGAACAAATCAAAACATTCACCCCCAGTCAAGAGATCTGGGTTAAATCCATCATTTTTTTGTTCACCATGCCACCCCAGTTTAGACCTGGCTATATGCAAATCAGTCTTGACCCTGTGCCTCATGGGAACAGTCCAGCCCGAACTGCCAAGCCCGGTCCTCCCTGGACCGGAACAAGCATCCTAGGACCGGTTTCGGGGTTTCACCCCTCTTCAGCCAGGATAGCTTGATTCCAGTGGCACAGTGAGACCAGGACTCACGTCTGAGCATACCTGGTGCACTTAGGGCGAGGAAGCAAAAGACACACAATTGATGGATGAAGGCGTGCCTCAGGCAAGCCCGTCTGCGCCCGTCCGCACCTGGACCGCGCCCAGCGCCAGAACCCCTGGCCCCGATGAATGCCACAACGCCCGTCTCCGCTACGACTCCAGCCCCCTCCACGCACTCAATGCCGGATGATCACGCACCTGCTGCCTGGCCGACCCGAAGCGCACCCAAGGACTCTTCTCCTGCCGGAACTCCAGCATCCGGCCCGCCAACCCACCGACCAGGAAAGAACCCAACTACCTCAGATGCATCGTTCTCAACACCCGCTCAGCCCGCAAACACACCGTTGAACTCTGGGACTTATTCGACTCAACCTCCCCAGATGTCGCCTTCCTGGCGGAGACCTGGCTGAACCCCTGCTCGGCACCCGACATCGCCACAGCCATCCCCACAAGGCTACAAGATCACCCACAGGGACTGCACCAACGGAGTAGGAGGAATCACCATCGTCCACAGGAACACTCTCAGAATCTCGACCAACACCGACAACACCCTCAGCACCACCGAACACCTGCACTTCCAGATCCACACCAACCCCAACACCACACTTAGAGGAACCCTCGTCTACAGACCCCCCTGACCCCAACCACAGTTCAGCGACTCCATTGCCGACTTCGTAAGCACACACTCCCTTGTCTCCACAGACTACATCCTCCTTGGGGACCTGAACTTCCACCTTGAGAACAACAACGACACCAACTCCACCACCCTGATCGACAACCTCACCAACCTCGGACTCAGACAACTCGTCACAACACCCACTCACTCTGCCGGCCACACGCTTGACCCCATCTTCTCCGCAAGCCCACATATCTCCTTCAACCACACCACCGAACTCCACTGGACCGACCATCGCTGCATCCACTTCTCCTTCCGGAAACCCACCACGCACCACCACACCCAACAGATCCCTCACCGCTGCTGGAGCGAAGTCACCAAAGACCAGCTAACCACCACCCTCGCCCGGAGCCCACCCGCCGACCCTACCAACCCCGACACTGCCGCCCGCAACCTCAGACAGTGCATCGATGACTGCACCAACACCCTCGCCCCGTTCAAGAAACCCTCCAACAGACACACCAGCAAGAAAGCCATCTGGTTCACTGAAGCCCTCCAGGCCTCCAAGCAACCCTGCCGAAAGCTAGAGAAGAACTGGCACCATGAAGGAACACCGGACAGCTACGCAGCCCACAAGAACACCACCTGCAGACACCATCACCTGATCAGATCCGCCAAAAGTGATGAATACAGGCCCCAGCTAGGCCCGCAAATACAAGGGTTCGCCCTCCTGTAACAAAAACTAGAAGGAAGTTGGCACGGAAACAGCAAATACAAAGACAGAGTTTATTAACCCTTAAGGGTGGTCCTACAACCTACACCACACATTTTCACTGTGCCAACACAACTACTAACCATCAAACTGCTACAAGTGGGGCAGTTCAGACTGTTCGAGGCCCCCAAAGCAATAAGAATGGCTTGCAAGGTAGGTAGTAGTTGTTTAGAATGTATAATGAACTTGTAAACAAATGTTTTTGTGTTCATTTTTAAATTACAGAAATAGCGCTACCATGGGGTAGTTGTCATAAGTGCCGGTGTTGGCAATTAAATGCCGGTGCCAAGCACTGGAAACCACCGGCTAAAATTAAGCACTAGGAAAGGCAGAGATGGAGATCTGTAGCCTGAATTTTGTGAATACCACGTTGTAGCATTTAGCATAGTACTACTTTACATGTTGTACTACTTTACATACTCCAACATTCTTTTTGTGAACAAGGTCCAACATGTAATGCTTTATAAAATACAAAATAAGTAAAGAAATAGATGCATTTGGGTTGAACCAGCCTTCCGTATCACAGAACCCTCATTACAGTTGTGAATGCCTGAGAGCAACTTTCTTAGTGCTCACCCTCCTGCCACCTTTTGTGAAAAGTCACATCTCTGGCACCCTTCTCTTTCAGTTCCTCACCATGCCATTCCAGGTACCTATGATAAAGCCACTGTCAAGGTTTCAAAGACTTGGTCTCTGTTTACTCTTCCTAGAGATCAAGGGGCATATTTACAAGAACTTAACGCCTCTGTAGCCTCAATTTTTTGATGTTACCGTGGGTTTTTTTTATCGCCGTATTCACAAGTTGCCGCAAACTGCAGTTAGTGGCACCTTTCCTGCGTAAACAGGATTTTTCAGGATCGTCACTTCTGTCAGTGGAACTGAACAAAAATGAGATGGCTGGTAGGCATTCCTGTGATCAAACTATTGCTAAAAACACTTTGCGATACTTACAATGAAACATGAATAACCCCCCAAAACTGCCACTATCTCCATTTCGAGGCAATGTTTTAAGACCAAAAAATAGCTAGTCTTAAATTTGGTGCAAACACTTGGGCCCACCTACAAGATGTTTGGGTGCTAGACAGCACTGCAAGGAAAATTGCTGTGCTGCCCTGTGCCAAAAGAAAATGTCAGGAATACAACCTATCAATAAGATAGGGCGCATTCCTGGACCTCATACATGAAAAGTGTTGCATCGCTGCGACAAAATAGAGTTGCAACACTTTTCACTGTGCCCTCCTTGCAACACCATGGCTGCACCATATTGAATGTATGGAGTTCCATGTCGCAATCAATGACAGACTCGTCTGGAATCCTGATGTATCTGTTAGCACTAATGTCATGCATTGCTGCAGTTGTGACTCAAACATGCACAACTCGAGCAATGCATGGAGCCAGCCTTTTTCCTATGGCACTGTGTCAACCTTACGCCTGCCATGAGGCAGGCTTAAGGTTTTGACACAATGGCATCCTAGAATTGTCGCAGTGTAATCTGAAAGACTTCACTGCGCCACTCCTATGAAGCTCCTATGAAGCTATGTTGCATGGGAATGCCCACCCAGCACACATGATACCTGACGCAGGTATAATGTGGCAAAGGGTTTCACAGGGTTATGCATATGCATAGATGCATCACTTTGTAAATACGGCGCAACGTGGTGCAAGATTCACGCTGCAAATACGTCAAGAAAATGACTCACCGGCGGCGACCCTTGACCCTTTTAGGCAGGTCGCTCCCTACGCCGCACATCACCACCTGTGTGCCCCTGCCCTTAGCCTAGCTGCCTCTGCTGCTGAAGGAAGTTCAAGGCCCTCCTCCACCTGCAGGCTACCACCCGCGCCTCATCCCTGGTGGGCAGTGGTAGGCTGTAGGTTGCTCAGTGTTATTGCATTGCTTTGTTGTCTTTGTTATTTTGTCTTCGTCTCATTCCTCCCTTTACCCTCTTGTGCTATTCTGTGCCCTTCTCTACTTCTCGCCGTTCCTTCCGTGGTTTTCCCGCTGATGCTTCCCTTGCAGCCCGCCCCCCCCCACTCACTTCACTTTTGCCTTAGCGTAATTGTATTGCTTTTGTTGCCACTGCTTAGTTTGTCTTGTGCCATCCTGTGCCCTGTGCCCTTTTTTGCTTCTGTACCCCTCGCCGTTCCTCCCATGGCTTTCCCGCCGCTGCGTCCCTTGTGGCACCCGCCCCCCCCCCCCCGGCTCACTTCACTTTTGCCTTAGCGTAATGGTATTGCCTTGTTGCCAATGTTTATTTTGTCTTGTGCCATCCCGTGCCCTGTGCCCTTTTTTTGCATTCTGTACCCCTCGCTATTCCTCACTCCCATTTCCCACTGCTGCGTCCCCTGCAGCCCTGCCCCCCCGCTCTTCCATTCGTCCGCTCCCACCTCCCAGCTGCTCCTCCCTCCCACCTCCCCTTCTTATGACGGCTGCTGCGTGGCCGCGCCGCTTGCTCGCCGAAAGCAAAAGACACACAATTGATGGACGGAATGCCGAACAAATCAAAACATTCACCCCCAGTCAAGAGATCTGGGTTAAATCCATCATTTTTTTGTTCACCATGCCGCCCTCCTGTAACAAAAACTAGAAGGAAGTTGGCACGGAAACAGCAAATACAAAGACAGAGTTTATTAACCCTTAAGGGTGGTCCTACAACCTACACAACACTCTTCAGTATTGCATAGAGTAGCACAAAGAACTTGCGTACGTGGTCCCCTTTTATACACAACAGAGGGGCTCATAAGTGGGTGGATACAACATAGAGCAAAATTCATTACCATTTATGGACATTTTCAATACAGGATCAATATATGGGCGGAGTTAACAATTTCCTGAGCTCGCGAAAACATGGTCAAACAAGGACTAACTGATAACAGATGTGGTCAAGTCTGGGCATGCGCCAGACGGACAAAGGAGCTATTTATAGACTGTTACTAGGCAGATTACAAGAGCAACTAGCGAAAAGGTAGGACTCTTCTCGTGCAAAGCACGTGGAGACATGACAATACAAAATGGAGTCCGGACATTAGTCAACATAAGACAAGAAACACGGTTTAACTGTAGAGAATTCATGTTTTCAGTGAATGCTTAATCATATCGCTGTTTTAGTTTTCAACAGACGACCCTTTCAGCACTTACTGAAGACATTCGGCTTATTAGGATAATCATCATATATGTCAATTTTCATCATCTCTTCCACCTCCTTGTTTATTTTTTTTCTGATAGGTGACATTGGCAATAGCTTTCTTATCAGGAATACAAAATGACACACATAAAGAACAGAGTAAGGGACCACACTGAACACAGATGCAGCAGGAAAACAGAACTGCTACAATAATACAGAGACCAGTTAAGACTTTCCATCCCCATGTAGTGATCAATGCCCAAAACCATCCAGAAAAGGTCCAAGTGCCATTTTCTGTATGAATCTCAGCTGTGATTTTATGCAATTTATTAATAGCGTTATAGACTGATGGTGTGTGGTCAGGAATGAATACACAACAACTACTTCCGATAATCCTACATGCTCCACTTCTGTCTGCTAACATAACATCTAATACCATACGATTCTGTAACGCAACAATTCTAGTGATTTGCAACTCTTCCGTAAGATTCCCAAGAGCAGCAGCAGCTTGATTTGTTACAGCCTCTACAACTCTCGTTAATCGTTGAACCTTCCTACTATTTAGAGCAGCTCCAACAAAGAATCCTAAGTTAAAATCAACATACTGCTGTAAGCTAGTGTCAGTTTGGTCAGCATCATCAATAGATAGAGTACGTTTATACCTATTTACAGTTACATTGTTCAATAACTTCAAGTCTTTATGATAGGATGCAGGCGCTAAGAATACAGGGGGTAATAAGAACGCTACATAACATACTCCGGACCAGCCGGCTGGTAAGCGATAATAACCTTTATTCCCACATACGAAGTACGTATTATAGGAAGCTAAGAAAGTACTGTTATTTAATCCATCTATATTCAAAACAATAATACAGTCACTAACACCAACAGGAATATGACCCACACTCTGGACGCACAGGTCCGCTTGAGCTTGTGCCACTTGAATTACCAACTTTTCATTTCCGACAATGTCTCTAGTGTTCGTGAAGATGTAGGGAATTGATTCATTATCTGGTCGATATTCTTCCCACTCCCATATTGTCCCATTCGCTTGTGGATAGCCTTCTTTATCTTGATGACATTCCCTATTAAGTCTAAAAAGTAGTCGTCCCACTGTAGGTTTCCGTGTGGCAAAAAGCAAAGTGTACAATGCTCTACAAGAGCCATTATGAGAGAAAGGAAGAGGTATAAACGGCGTTCCTCCTTTCTTCTGATGAGCTGGCATCATACCACATATCCAACAGTTCGTAGCATTTGTAGCAACGTGGGTATGATGCAACATCTGGATAAAAGTATTATTCAAATAAGACTGACGATGCTTCAATTCTTGATACGGAAGGGTGTAAAAGTAGTGCTCCTCAGGCACTGGAGTAGTCAAAACAAGCAACTCACGGGCAGGAGTCACAACCTCGACAAACCACGTGGTTATACCAACAATAGCTACAATGATAATAAAACTTGTCACACAAAGAATCTTCTTCTTCTCCATTTTGTAGTACAAATCAATATCTTCCTGAAACTAAAAGGTTGTCAGAACTCTTCCCCTTAGGCAGCCGTTGATTTCTTCACCAGCGGGCCAAGACGGGTGTCACTACAATAATGCAGGGCTGATCCCCCCCCTTGCCTCATTGGCTCTCCGTTTCACTAACCTAAGGGCCGTTCTGACAATGTGTCCTGATACAGAAAGAAATCACTTCCTCGGTCTGAGATGATATCTTCTTCCTCCAGGAATCGCTTGGTCCGGGAAGAGCTCCTCAGTGTCGTTCGGTTCCACAGCACGGCCTTTCTCTGCAGTCAGGATTTCTCGATGGTCGGTCAATACAGCAGGCTCCACTAATCCAGGTGGCACTTTACGACAGTGCAGGGAGTGGATCCAGTTCTTCCGATTGGAGACTCGCACAGCTGTCCTCGTTGCGAGCAAGACTTGCTCAGGACCAACCCATCTCGGCTCCAGACTGTTCGTCCTTTCAAACACCTTGATCATAACATAGTCTCCAGGCGGGAGGTTATGTCCTTCACCTGTGGACCGATCAGGGAGCGCTTCTCGAACCTGTTGATGAATAGAAACCAAATTATCCGTTAACCGTGCCAGATAATCATTCATCATTACACAAGGTACATCATACACTGACTTCGGTTTCGGTGGACCCCAAATATTCATTGGGCGTCCGAACACGATCTCATATGGCGTGAGACCGGTCCGAGAATGCGGTATTGATCTAATTGACAATAATGCCAGCGGTAAAGCGTCTGGCCAAGTCAAAGAAGTCGAAGCTTGGATCTTAGCGATCTTAAGCTTCAAAGTACCGTTATATTTCTCAACCAATCCCGCAGACTGAGGGTGAAACACTGCATGAAATTTCTGGGTAATTCCCAGTCCTTTCAGGACATACTTGATAACGTCTGCTATAAAATGAGGTCCGTTATCACTCCACAAAAATCTACAAACACCATATCGAGGGAAGAACTCCTTCAATAGCATCTTGGCTGTAGTCATTGCAGTATTGTCTTTCGTAGGGTATGCCTCAACCCATTTACTGAAGCCACAAACCACTACTAGAACATACTTCAGATTGTTACAGCGCTCAAGCTGAATGTAATCCATCTGCAAAACCTCAAAGGGTGCAGTAGGTGTTGCAAATCCTCCTGCTGGAGTTCGTGTACCCTTTCCTGGGTTATACTTCAGGCAAATCATGCAAGTCTGCACTACCCTCTTTGCCGTGCTAGCGATCTCCGGATGCTCCCAAACTCGTGTGAGTAATTTTACAATTGCGGAAGCTCCGACATGCGCTAGTCCATGTGCCATCTGAACCATAGGTTGTACGAAAGCTGTGGGTAACTTCCATTTATCCATCTGCTTATTTCTCCAACACCCTTCATCATATAATTCTCCATCATTGGACCATTGCTCCCGTTCATTATCGGAAGCGGTCCTCTGTATCTCCAGCACTTCTCTCCTAGCATCGTGCCATCTTTCTGCCTGTGACTTCACAACATACATTGCAGTAGAGTCAGGCTGCATCGCAGTCTCTCGTGCTACCTGGTCTGCCAAAGCATTCCCTTCTCCAACTTTATCAACCACCTTTTTATGGGCACTACATTTAACTATAGCAATCTTCTTTGGATATGTTAATGCAGTCAAAAGGTTGTGAACTAACTCTCCATACATTATCTGTGCTCCATGTGACGTTAGAAACCCTCTCTCCTTCCAGAGTAGGCCAAAATCGTGGGCTACTCCGAAGGCATAGCGGCTATCTGTATAAACATTCACACACAATCCTGCACTGAGCTCACATGCTCGTGTTAATGCTATCAGTTCCGCTGCTTGAGCTGATTTCTGCGGTATGCGTGCTGTCTCCACTATTGTTTGTAATGTGGTAATTGCATACGCTGCTGAAGTCGTACCATCTGGTAGCTTCAGGCATGATCCGTCCACCCATAGTTCTCCATCTACATCTGTAAAGGGCGTATCCTGGAGATCAATACGACCCTTTGTCTGTTCCTCAGTCACAAGAATACAGTCATGTGCTTTTTGTGCTTCAGACTGAGTTTCCGGGAACGGCAACAATGTGGCTGGATTTAACGTTGCACACCTCTTCAACGTAATATGAGGAGCTAAAAGCGTCAATTCATATCCCGTTAAACGAGCACTGGTCAAATGCTGCGTCTTTGTCTGATTAAGCAGGGCATCAACAGCATGGGGAACTAATACCAACAGCTGATGAGATAACACAATTCCCTCACTTTGGCGTATTGACACAGCTGTCGCCGCAACCGAGCGAAAACAACCAGGCAATGCTCGGGCAACAGGATCAAGTACGGCCAAGAAATATACACAAGGGCGCTGCTTGTCGCCGTGCATCTGCACTAAAACTGATAATGCACATCCATCTCTCTCATGTACATACAATGTAAAAGGCTTCATATAATCAGGGGTACCTAACACTGGTGCTGAGCAAAGGGCTTGTCGCAATTGCTGAAAGGCAATTTCACAACTATTTGACCAGGGAAGAGGAACTGGGGTATCTTTTGTCAAAAGTGCTAACAATGGCTTAACTATATGTGAAAACCCCAATATCCATTGCCTACAAAAAGAAGCAAGACCCAAAAATGCACGCACGTCCTTCTGTGTGGAAGGTACTGGCGTGTCGAAAATTGCTTGAATACGATCTGGTGTGAGTGCACGCCCCTCCTTAGACAAAAGGTGACCCAAGTAAGTCACCTTTGGTATACAAAATTGCAATTTCTTCTTCGACACTTTGTGATTGTGGGATGCCAAAAAGGAAAGCAAGGATAACGTGCACTTCTGACATAGCTCAGGAGTGTCGGCCGCCAACAAGATGTCGTCGACATATTGTATAAGGGCTACACCATCAGGCAGAGCAAAGGAATCCAAATGTCTTTTCAATGCTTGACTGTAAATGCTAGGACTCTCTGTATAACCCTGAGGGACTCTACAAAATCTGTAGGACCGATTATTCAAAGTGAAGCCGAAAAGGTACCGGCTATCAGGATGAATAGGAATGGAAAAGAAAGCATTTTTCAAATCGATAACCGAGAATGTGGTCGCCGTTGGCGGGACCAGAGTAAGCAACGTCGTGATATCAGAAACCACTGGATACTGAGGTATCACTATCTTATTCACCTCCCTTAAATCAATAATAAAACAATAAACCCTAGTATCGGTATCTTTCTTCAAAATGGGTAAAATAGGACTGTTGCAGACATTGTATGGAACTTCCTCCACTACTCCCACCTTGATCAAATCCTGTACAATCTGTATGAGTGCCTCCTCCCCCTCCTGGGAAATACGATATTGAGGGAGGCGTGGTAACACAGCACCCTCCTTGACACTAATGTGGACGGGCGGAATCACCATCCGTCCCACATCAGTATCCGAAGTGGCCCACAAAGTACGAGGGAGAGAAGCTAATACAGTATCCTCTGCAACCACACACATCCGTTTTGTCATGGGGTGATTATCGTTTAAGATCACACGTACTCCAGTAGGGGAGCAGCGGATCGTAGCTCTAAAGTGCTTAAGCATATCAAGACCCATAATGTTGTCAGGCGTGTCCGGGGCAAGCAAAAACGGACAGGGTGCGGAAAGTTGGTCAACATGAAATGCAAGGGGTTGGGATAGAGGGCTTCGAGAGAGTGTACCATCAAACCCTACCGATGTAACCATTAAGCCAGATGGGGGAGCCCTCGGAACCAATTGTTTGGACAGCGCACTGCGAGTAGCTCCTGTATCAACTAGGAACCGATCAGTAGAACCCAGAACATTTGCTGTAACATAAGGACCCTTCTGATCAACTGGCACTTCAACTGATTCCAACCCCCACCCAACGCAATCCTATGCATGCTGCGAATCATGGTACCCAGGGCGGTCATTCCCAGACATTTGATACTGATTTTGCCGATCAAACACATTAGGTCTATCTCGTTGCTGCACGTTAGGCTCAAATCGAGCACGATCATTGGAATTCCCTCTAAAATTCGAAAAGCCCCCTCTACCTCTCGGCGGTCCCTGACCACGTCCCTGACGGGGTGCATATAATACCGGACAATCCCTGGCCCAATGACCCAACTGTTTGCAATACGCACATTGATTTCTATTAACATCCGACCGACCCGAAGGGGGACCATAAAATCCTCCTCTACCTCTCTCAACACCCCGACGAGGCGGACCATACACTTGTGCTAACATCACCTTAGTTTTCAAATCTTTCGATTTCTTCTCCTCATGCCCCTTCGCTTCTTGTTCCTGATGCTCATAATACTGAGCCATAGTCAGGAGGGATGCCGGAGACGAGGTGGACCAAGAACTTTCACTCGCTTTTAATCGAGCTGCTATTCCCGGTAATAAATTCGCCACATATTTATCAACAAAAAGATGTCGACCCGTATCATCCGTAAGTGACTGACCACTGAAATCATGAAATGTTTCCTCAAAGCGTGTAAAGAAGTCTGAAACTGATTCATCAGCCTTCTGTTTACACGAGGCTAACATATTCCAGTCAATCTTTTTAGGGGGAATAATCGTTTTCAACTTAGTCAAGATAGCAGCAGGAAGATCTAAAATAAGCTGGGGTGGTTTTTTCGCGGGCTTTCTCTCCCTATCCTCAATCTCAGACCATTTGGCCTTAAAAACGGCTTGATGGTCCACCTTCCGCACAGATCGCCACATATCCGGTGGTAAAATGAGCCCAAAGAACAAATCTATATCTGCTAAGGTCATAGTACAAGAATTCAAGGCCCCTTCAACCTCTTCATAAAAGGCCGCTGGATTCTTGCGGGGGTCAGGCAATGCATTCTTCAATGCCATAACATCAGTCCTATGCCAGGGAGTATAAACCCAATTATACACAAAATATCCCCTAGCATCAGGGGAAGACATGTCTGAACTAGTTCCCGCTCCTTTAGGAGGAACATACAAAGGTGCCGCCTCTCGCATCGGTTTAGCATGCACTAGTTCACTCTTATCTGAATGGGAGGTAGACGACTGTTTCCCGCCGACATGTGGATTCGATTGCTCCTCCTCCCCTGTCTTTTGGCGCGCTCTCTCTTTAAGTTCAAACATCGCGTCCCGCAATGCAAACAGCCGTCGGACCGCATCGGGTACCTTAGAGGGGGAAAAGACACCGTTACGTAATGCTTTAGAATCTAATACTATATCATCAGGCTCAAAAACATTAGAATATTTCCAAAAGGCAGTAACCACTTCATCAGAAAAAGTTTCAACAAAATATAACTTTTCCCTATTCTGCCAACTGTCCAAAGATGCCAATAATTCAGTAAGAGATAGCTTGCCCTTAAGCGCACGAAAAGAAATTTTCCGAAGCTCACCCGTACGATCAGTTGATAACATGGACCACGTGTCTACCTTATCCGAAACCGATCCAGAATCTTGTGACTCCGGGGCAGACGCGCCAACATAAGGGGGCGGAGAGCGATCTAATAAATGAAAATCATCTTCAAGATTAGTGAGGACAGGATAAAGTGGCTGGCGGACCGCATATTGACCCGATACTTGCAACCTGCGCTCTTTCTCTTGTCTCTCCGCCAGTTCTCTTTCCTCCCGACGCTTCGCTTCCTGCGCTCTCACATGATCATTTTTCCGTTGCTCTTTATCAATCAGCGCTTTCTCACGTTTCTCCCGCTCACGCACTTCCTTCACCCATAACCGTACACATTCAAACATGTCTTGCCGAGCACGCCGTTTACACATACACTGTTCCACATACTCAATCTTACGCATATCAAACGATCCATACAAAGGCCATCGTAACTCAGGATCCTTTTTGGTGTATTTCCTCCACACTGTGCTGTACATTATAGAGGAAAGACCATGCTTCACATACATATCCCTATTAGGAGTCCCCTCTGGGGGGGCTGGAGCAGATTCCTCAAGATTTAACTGGTTTCCAAAGCAGCAGCACCACTTACGGAGTGCGCTAAAAGCAGGCATGCTCAAAAATAATGCAAAATATGCAGTATTATCAAAAATGGAACTTAAACGTTGCGCCGTTCAAATTTAAACAACTCCAGAGAAATATCTCCACATTACCTGCCTATATGTGTTGCAACGCATATATTCCCACAGTAATCAATACAAATTATGACCGGTCATCAAAAATCAAACTCAAATAGACAACCCAGGCTTCAAAACTCAGAGCAAGTACCGTACAACGGTTCTTACCAATCAAGAGCGTCCAGATTCCAACTGCCAAGTTCCAAAATTCGCCCAAACGGCTATCACGCGGCAAACCGACAGAAGAGGTCTCAGTCGAGGACCGGCGCCACCCAGATGGTCAGCTCGGAAGGGAAGGAAGAAAAACCTCGGGATGCCAGGACGAAAAGACGCCGCTGGCAGTGATCACATCCCCGGCCAAATTCCTCACCTTCGTCATGACCAGTCCTTCGAGCATCCGAGTCGCCGATGAGCCCCACGTGACGGGCGCCAATTGATGAATACAGGCCCCAGCTAGGCCCGCAAATACAAGGGTTCGCCCTCCTGTAACGAAAACGAGAAGGAAGTTGGCACGGAAACTGCAAATACAAAGACAGAGTTTATTAACCCTTAAGGGTGGTCCTACAACCTACACAACACTCTTCAGTATTGCATAGAGTAGCACAAAGAACTTGCGTACGTGGTCCCCTTTTATACACAACAGAGGGGCTCATAAGTGGGTGGATACAACATAGAGCAAAATTCATTACCATTTATGGACATTTTCAATACAGGATCAATATATGGGCGGAGTTAACAATTTCCTGAGCCCGCGAAAACATGGTCAAACAAGGACTAACTGATAACAGATGTGGTCAAGTCTGGGCATGCGCCAGACGGACAAAGGAGCTATTTATAGACTGTTACTAGGGAGATTACAAGAGCAACTAGCGAAAAGGTAGGACTCTTCTCGTGCAAAGCACGTGGAGACATGACAATACAAAATGGAGTCCGGACATTAGTCAACATAAGACAAGAAACACGGTTTAACTGTAGAGAATTCATGTTTTCAGTGAATGCTTAATCATATCGCTGTTTTAGTTTTCAACAAAAGGGCCTCCTTCAAAGACCGCCTAGACAATAACACACACAACAGCAAAGAGCTCTTCAACATCGTAAAGGAAATCTCCAACCCCAGCTCTAACACCAATGACATCCCATCTTCGCAAGACCTGTGCAACTCGCTCGCCACCTTCTTCCATCGCAAGATCGCAGACATCCACGACAGTTTCAACACCATGACCGCCCCGACAACCACTGAGACCTCCACCCCCACGACCATCATCCACACCGACCGCCTGCTATCCTGGACCAACATAAATGACGACGACACCATTAAAATCATGAACACCATCCACTCCGGATCTCTGTCCCATGCCCGCACCACATCTTTGACAAAGTCAGCACCACCATCGCACCCCATCCCCGAAAAGCCATCAACATTTCCTTTGAGAAAGCAACGTTCCGGGAGAGCTGGAAGCACGCCGAGATCAACACCTTACTCAAGAAAGCCAAGGCGGACTCCAAGGACCTCAAGAACTTCCAGCCCATCTCCCTGCTCCCATTCCCGGTGAAGGTCATCGAGAAGACCATCAACAAACAACTGACCCGCTACCTCGAGGAGAACAGCATCCTGGACCCGTCCCAGTCCGGGTTCTGCAGCAACCACAGCACCGAAACTGCCCTCACCGCCGACACCGATGACATCACGGCCCTGTTAGACAATGGAGAAACTGTGGCCCTCATCCTCCTGGACCTGTCAGCCGCCTTCGACACGGTCTGACACCGCACACTACGCACACACCTCCATGATACCGGGATCCAAGAGAAGGCCCTGGATTGGACCACCTCCTTCCTCTCCGGCAGAACACAGAGCGTCTGCCTCCCCCATTCTGCTCCGAAGCCACCAAGATCATCTGCGGCATACCCCAGGGCTCATACCTCAGCCCAACGCTGTTTAACATCTATATAGCACTGCTCGCCACCGTCACCCGACTGCACGACTTCAACATTATCTCTTACGCCGATGACACCCAGCTGATCCTCTCCCTCACCAAGGACCCCCACACCGCCAAAACTAACCTCCACGAAGGAATGACAGCCGTCACCGAGTGGATGAGGAACAGCCGACTGAAGCTGAACTTGGACAAGATGGAGGTCCTCATCCTCGGATCCACCCCCTCAGCCTGGGACAACTCCTGGTGGCCGACTCAGCTTTTACACCCCCACCCGCCAGCTTCGCTCTGCCAACCTCGACCTCGCCACAGTCCCCTGCATCCAAAGAGCGACCTCCGGTGGCACATCATTCTCCCACCTCGCCGCCAAGACCTGGAACACCCTCCCCATCCACCTAAGGCAGACCCAAGACCTGCTGACCTTCTGAAGACTCCTCAAGACCCAGCTTTTTGAGCAGTAGCAGCATTCGCCCCCCAGCGCCCTGAGACCCTCACGGGTAAGTAGTGCGCTTTACAAATGCTATGATTGATTAATTGATTGATTGAGTGATTGGAAAGGGCTCAAGAATAATCCCCCCTGTCGTTTTCCCCTATGATGGCTCACAATGTCTGCCATGAGCCAATGCAGGCACCCTTATTTATTTATTTATTTTTATTTATGGATTTGTATCGCGCTAGAATCGACTCTTGGAGAGTATCTCTGCGCATAGAAGGAAAAGATCTTTACCGCTACAGGAGGCGAATGGTACAATTCAGCTCAACTTGGCCATATACTCCTAAAATGATAGATAGTTACTAGAACAAAAACGTTTTAAGCTTTTTCCTAAAGACCAGGAATTCTGAGCATTGCCTGAGCTCAAACTGTAGATTGTTCCATAGTGTTGGGCCTACCACTGATAGGGCTTTCCCGCCCTGTCTGCTCCTCTTAATGGTGGGTACTTTGAGTAAGAGTTGGTTACTGGACCTAAGAATTCGAATAGGGTTGTAGGGAATGAATTTGTCTCTCCAATAGGAGGGTCCGGATCCATGTAGGGTTCTGTGAATAAGGCAGCATGTCTTAAAAGTAATCCTCTTATGGATTGGGAGCCAGTGTAGACTGTCGAGGAGTGGTTTGGAGCGTGTTCTTGGAGGGGCATTCAGCACAAGTCTCGCCGCAGTGTTCTGAATCACCTGGAGTTTCTCTAAGACTCCCTGGTTAGCTGACAATAGGAGCCCATTGCAATAATCCAGGCGACTCAGCACTAAAGCCTGTACCAAGGTTTTCCTAGTGTAATCAGGTAATAGTGGGAACACTTTGCGTAATAATCCAATAGCATGAAGACATTGTCTGATCACCCAATTACCATGTTGTTTAAGGGTGAGCTCCCGGTCAAGACGAACCCCTAGGTTTTTTACAACCAGCTTGGGTTCAGGTACCTTACCGAGTTCACTTGGCCACCACTCAGGAGTCCACAGATTTTGAACCTCCCCAAATAGCATTACTTCTGTTTTATTCACATTGCATTGAAGGTAATTGGACCTCATCCAATTCGCAACAGCTTTCATGCCATCTGAGAAGGCTGTCCTCACTTCGTTGGTAAGGTGTTTAAAAGGGAATACGAGCTGCGTATCATCAGCATAGGAGACGGGGACAAACCCGAAGTTTCTCAGTATGCTGGCCAGGGGTGCCACATAGATGTTAAAAAGAGTGGGGCTTAGACAAGAGCCCTGTGGCACCCCCTTGGTAATATAAGTTTCTTTTGACCGAAATGGGCCCATGCTGACAGTTTGGGTGCGGTCAGATAGAAAGCTCTTTAGCCAGGATAACGCTAAGCTCTCAATCCCAATAGCGGCCAGACGTTCAATTAAGATTTTATGAGATATAGTATCGAACGCCGCCGATAAATCCAACAGTACCAGGATCACCGAGTACCCTCGGTCCTGATACATGTGAAGGTCGTCTGTCACAGATAGCAGGGCAGATTCAGTGCTGTGTTTAGGTCTAAAGCCAAACTGAGAACTATCTAGCAGACCAAATTGTTCAATGTAATGTGAAATCTGTTTATTTACATGTTTCTCTATCACCTTCCCCAAAAAAGGGAGTAGCGAGATGGGCCTTAGGTTGGATAAGTCAGTCCAGGGGATGGAAGAGTTTTTTCTAATGGGCCTCACCAGCGCTTTTTTCCATTCCCCAGGGAGTTGACCCTCAGTTAGGGAGAGATTGATAAGATTTTGAATTTGCGGACTCAGACTTTTCCCTACTTTCGAGATAATTCTAGCAGGGATTATGTCTGCGGGACTGCCGCTTTTTATCTGGCCAAGATAACCCTCAGTATCAATCAGGGAGATAGGAGAGAAGGAAGATAAAGACATAGTTCCCCTCTCTGGTTCCTTTTCCAGAACAGCTGATGTATCTCCGATATTAGATAGATTGGAATTTGAGATATCGTCATGGATCTTATTTATTTTATTTGTGAAAAATTGGGCCACCTCGTTACAAAGTTGTTGTGAGGCTAGCTCCTGAGTTTCACAGGCCGCTGGTTTGACAAATGAATGTAGGGTTTGATATAAGATCCTAGGGGAATTCCCTGCAGCTGTAAGAAGAGCCTGTATATGGGATTTCCGAGCATGACGAATTTCTTTGTGATATTTAGTTAGAGCTATCCAAAAATAATTCTTGTCAGTGTCCTCGTGGGTCGATCTCCACACTTTTTCTAATCTCCTAGCCTGTTGTTTGAGGGATCTCAGTTGTTCTGTAAACCATACCTCCTGTTTGCGTGCTAGGCGAGGTTTATATGTTTTCATAGGCGCAATCCTATTTATTGCCTGCGATATGGCCTGATTATAGCGGTCCAATGCCTTATCTACATTAGTTCCAGGGCAAAAAGGAGGATCGGCAAAGTGCTCCTGGAAGTTCTCCGAAGTGATCTTATGCCATGGCCGACGCCTGGTAGGAAGGACTTGTGCCTTGGGGGGGAACTTTGTCTACGTGAGAGATAAAAAATTCCAGGACAAAATGGTCTGTCCAATTGACCTGAGTAGAAGAGGCACATTGCAGGGTATTAGGTTTGTTGGAAAATATAAGATCCAAAGTATGTCCTGCAGGGTGTGTGGGACCCGTATTCATCAAGGTTAATCCAATCAGGGACATGTCATTTAATAAGGATAGCGCCTCAGCATTATCTTTCAAGTCGCTATGCACATTAAAATCTCCTAAGAGTAAGAAATCCTTGGGGCAAGGATGACTGTTGCAGAGTTGATTGATATTGTGGCTCCATCTCTTGCCGAGATATTTGTAGGCGCGTCTGGACTAGTGGAGAGTGGCACTGAACTAATTGGCCTTCTTGGAGTGTTGTATGCCTGTTTTTTTCTTGAGGGGTGCCAGTGTGTCTGCGCAGTTAGAGATCCATCAGTGGTGGTTGCGTGCTGCGGTGTTGGTGTCTATTAGCGTTGGCAGAGTGGTGGTGCTGAGGGAGTGGGCAAGAAGTTCTTCTGTGGCGTTGATCCAGCTGCAACAGGGGGGGCCAATGATGGTGGTGGTGTACGGTGGGCATGGTGAAGGCATGATGTATACAATGATGGTCGTACCAGGAGAGATTGGTGGTGTGGCTGTAGTTAAATGTTCCTGCTGGCAGAGAAGACAGGGTCAAGCGTGTGTCTGGCTATGTGGGTTGGTGGGGTGAAGTTTTCCAGGAGAGTGGTGATGTTCAGGGGGAAGTTGAGGTCTCCGAGTAGGATGTAGTTGGTGAAAGGGAGAGCCTGCGATGAGGTCTACAATGGCATCAGTGAATGGCGGTCATGGGCTGGGGGGCCTGTAGACGAGGATGCCTGCTGTAGGTGGTGTTGGGCTTGATCTGGATCTGAAAGTGGAGGTGTTCCATGGTTTTCGTTGGGTCATTGGAGTGCCTGGTCAGTCAGAGTGTGCATTTTGTAGACAATGCCAATGCTTCCTCCTGGGCTGTCGGGGTGGACCTTGCAGGTGATGTTGTTGCCGTTGGGGAATGGCAATGAAGATGTCCGGTCCGGAGCAGAGGTTGGTCCAGGTTTAGGTGAAGAAGGTGGTGTCTGAAGAGGTGGCGCCGGGAGGTGCCAGTTTCTGTGTCGTGTTTGTGGAGGGACCACACGTTGAGGAGGATGCAGATGTGCTGGTCGGGTGTGCTGTTGATTGGCTGAGTAGCGAGAGGTGCTGGTGTGTTGATGTGGCACAAGGTGTGTTTTCAGTTTTGGCAGGCGAAGGGTGCAAGTGTATTATTCCCTGATGCTAGATGGCAGGCGGCATGGCGTTCAGGGTTGATGGCAAGGAGGATGCTGGCATCTTAGTGGTGGAGTGGTGGAGGCAGGGTCCCGGGCACTGGATGTGGTCCATGCACGGACAGCGCTGAAGGGCTTGCCTTTGGTGTGCATTTGGCGGCCTCCATTAAGTAGTGCTGCAGCGGGGCTGGACAGCTGGGAGGTGTGAAACACAGGAAAGGACACTGGAGGGGGTGGGGCTGCAGGGGATTGCAGCATCAACGAGGGAGAAGACAGGGAAAAAGAAACACTACAAAAGCACAGGAAAGACAACGCCAAACAATGCAAAGAAAACAATATAAGGCCAATGACAGAAAGCAACATGCAAGAGCTGAATGGGGGACAGAAACAGTAGAAAAGAGGGACAAGAAGGCAGTCAAGCAGCAGTGCAGTGACACTCTACCACTGGACCACCAAGGAAGGGGTGCAGGCAGGAGCCTGCGGGGGAGGAGGGCCTCGAACGCCTGACCTCCGGGTAAGAGCAGCAGATGGGGACAGCAGCGAAAACTACCAGATGGCGCTGTGCTGTGGGAAGAGCAAGTCCGCTAAGGGATAGCCCCTTGTACACCCAAGATCTTACTACCAGGTGGCGAGGAAAGGCAGCACCACCCTGTTGCCTCTTCTGATCTAACAGCGGTGACCAGATTCCATGTTCCCCGTTCCCTAGTGAGTAATGGCGGATCAAGCTGCATACCCAAGGCCCTGGGCCCGAACCGGCCACCGTGCCCCTGGCACCCGCTGCCAACAATGGCCAATGTCAGAACTTGAGCTAGTTTGTGGAGTCCCCCACCAGTCTTGTGCAGTGTCCTCGGCAATGTGCTTCCTCCGCAGAGCAGGGCTTACTCAGGGCACAGTGTGCGCCACCCACCAGTGCTAGGCCTGGGCCTGGCATGACCACCAGACCTCCTTTGCTCCTCATCCCACCTTCTACTCACCTGGACATCGATACCAGTGCTCCATCCCCCGCACTCTTTTGAATCTGTGACTCAGCCAGAAGGAGCCTCAGCCAGGTGGGATTTCACAAACCTCGGTACAGCAGTCGCTGCCAAATCCACTGGGGAACCTCCCGATGCAGGTGATGCAACAGGGCCCCCCTAGGCGTGAAGTTGCAGTGCTCCTGCCACACAAGTTCGGCGCAGCTCACGGGCCGAACCCTCCAAAGCATCAGACCAGTGCAATATCCTCCGGCCTGTGGTGCAGAGAGGCACGGCCCACCATCGGCAAACTCCTCTGTGGACCCTGGTGTAGTGGTGGCACATGTTATGCGAGGCAGACCTCCCTACATTGGTGCGCAGGAGCGCCTCTACTAATCACAACTCCAAGGGGCACCAGGCTGTCTTCTCACACAGGTCATCAACGTTTCGCCATGTGACCTGCCAGGTTTCACCACCAGGTTATCATAGTTGCCGGTCGCCTAGGACTGGCGAACTACAAAAATGGCCGGCTCCCGCAACCGCGCATGCTCGGGCGATGGCCAGAGAGCTCAAATGTGCCATGGACCAGGGCAAAGACGCTTCGCGTTTCTGCTTCGAGGCGTAGGGTACAACTTCCGATTTCTCCTCACCTGTCCATCCGGGGCATCGTCGTTGGAGTCTTCCGTGTTGGTGTGGGCGTCTGAGTTCCTCAGTGTCCGGGATCTTTGTGTGAACTCTGTGTCTTCACTCCCTGCCTCTCCACGTCTTTTTCGGCATCTGCTCCTCCTACCTGTTGGTGTTTACCTTGGGCTCCTGCAAATCCCTGATGATTGCTCCGGTGCTTGTCAGGTAAGTTTTCTATTTTAAAGAAACATAAAAACAAAAGAAAAACTGCATAATTCAACTATTTTGCATTGCCCATTTTCCCTAGTATAATTTACCTCATTAGAATATTTTCTTCGGACTTATCTGATTTATGCTCCTAGTCTCCGGAGGTCCGCTTATTTCTGTTCCATTAACCTTTGATCCTCGGGACACCTGAAAAATAGAAAATATAATATTAGGTCTGCTTGAGCTTAAGGTGGACACAGCCAACATGTAAATTCTACGCCATGAAGAAAATATATTTTGGTTAGTTACCACGTATTATAAGGTGTTTTTTTTTCTCTGTTTGGTACAACTTTATTCTACATGGCATTTTCTCAATTATTCCATAACTCAAAAGAATCTTAGTTGTTTTCACTATTCTCTTTTCTAGATGCACCACACTCTCTTTTCTTATATCAAGTACTAGACTTTCTGAAAGATGGGTACAATTCAGGTAGAGTGCTCATTGAACAGAACGAAGGGGCGTATCAGCAAGGCGATGCGATAAAATTATCGCCGCTTTAGCGTCAGTATTCGGACGAAAAGCGGCGATAATTTTATCGCCCTAGCAGCATGGACACGCTAATGAGTGAATCCATGCCTTAGAGCCTGTTTCCTGAACGCCCAGCTTTACATCTCTAATGAGATGCAAAGTGGGCGTTCCATTCCCAAAATAACTGGAGAAATGTCGCTAACCGACATTTCTCCAATTATCAAGGTGTAAGCTAACATGCAGAGCGATAAGAAAAGTAGCGCTAACCGCGTTTATCGCTACTTTCCTTACGCCTGCTTTTATTCTGATTTAGCCGTGTAATCCAATGGGAGGTGGATTACCTGCCCTATCAGCAAGGTAACGCCGGTCGCAGTGCGATTTTCACTGGATTTCCAGCAATAATCGCACTGTTTTATGGCTAACGCATGGAGTTCTATCGCTTGGGAGATAAGCGTTGCTGATAGCACGCTATCTCCACGATAGAGTCCAGCGTTAGCCTACGATAATTATCCTCGCGCTCAGAGCGCTGAGCGATAATTATCGCAGGCCCTTGCTGATATGCCCCCAAATTAGAAGTAAACACACATCGCATACTTACCTCATTGCTTGCCTTTTGTCTTTACAGAGGCTTTTCCCTGGCTGTTTGGTTCTGGCTGTTTAATTTTGTCCAGAGTGGGGTGCAACGTTGGACCTCTTTCCCTCCTTGTTTTCTCCCTTCTTCCCCGAGTTATCATCGGTACTTAGATGTAGTGAGGTGCAGAGGGTGACCAGGGGAGGTTGCGGAACCCTCATCATTTGTGTGGCGTACTTGTGGAAAAGTGAGTACAAATTGACATCGGATCTGACACTGGTAAGGGCGATCACCAATGCCTCAATGTCTACCGCCATGGCCCAAGGGCTTGGTACCGACGCGGCCCGCCTCCACTGCAAATCCACAGCAACTTTAGAGCACCTCCACCTCCCGCTCCGGGTCTCTGACGTAGGCCCAGCGAGGCCTCAGGGCACCGGGGACTGTCCACGCTTCCAGGCATCGGCGGCCATTGTATCACAAGGAAAGCGCTATGTAAAGTGATGAATCACTGGTTTTCCCCAGCAATACCCCTCTTTACATAAATGGGGCCCTGAATCTGCAATTCCTCCTCCCCTGGGACTCTGCCTGGTCATCCTGGCTGTTGGGGCATTTGGTGGGTGGGTTTGTTTACTTGTACTGAACTTGACCCTGGTCTTTTGTCACTTTTCTCTTGCTAGCTGCAAAAACTTGATTGCCTTGACACTAGTGTTAGCGGCAGTTTTTGCCGTGGGTAGCCGATACTATCACCCTGTAGTGATGTATTGTACCTACATCCGTAAAAGGGCGATAGTTTTTGGCGTAAAGCAGCATTACGAAAATAGGCACTAACGCTAGTTAGCAGCAATTCTTGTAAATACACCCACTAGACTCATTAACAGTGTCCCTAAAGCCTTATCACATTTCACCCTGTCCTCCTCCTCTTTAGCACAAGCCACAATAGCCTGCCTGTCTCCTTGTTGAATACTCTCCCCTCACCTCTTCTGCTTCGCAATGCCCCATCAGACCCGACAGTGTTTATTCCCTTAAAGTATCACTGTCTTTTACCGTGCCCTCCACCCGTTACAAACAGCACATTCAGCTGTGCGTAGATAATTTTCCCTTGGCATAGTAAAACAAGCCTATAAAGCCTGAAAATACAAATGGAATACTGTGTATTCCAAGGTCAGGTCATTTTTTATCATCCATTAAACTGCACAGGACAGTAAAATTAAATCTCAGCTTATTCTTTCACAATAAATGAAATTTGATCATAAGTAACCCAAAGACAAAGGGAAAGTAAATATTTGATCAGGTTAGTGGTTTAACCTGGAATTGAAGACTTTTCACCACTTTCTAAGTAAGGGCAATTAGGGCATGATCATATTTGTATATTAGCTGTGGAGAGATGTTCATGGAATCCTGCGTGCTAAGTTTCTGACAATGCACATTTATTACACATCTGCGAAAGGGCACTTCTACTTGCTTATGTTTATAAAAAAAGATTTATCATGACAACACAATGAGAATTACCCAAGGCAGAAGCAGCACACTCACGCTTAAAAGTAAACATTATGGACTAAAGGACAAATGCAGCATGTGTATAGGATAAATACTTCACCCCTCCAACACAATATAAATGTGTAACGACAGTGCACAGGTAACAGATGCTCCATGAACATTTTTATACTCCCAAACAAAGGTTTTAGGTACAATTCAAAATTCTTACACCTTTGCCCTCGCACATAGCGTACAAAAAGATTTTCATACCCTACAAACGACACGCACATTCACTGTGCTCACTAGGGTTCAGGGCCCTGCACACGTCTATCATATGGTGTTAGAAGTGGGATTCCTGGTTGGCTGAGGTATGCACCCAGGCCAGGCAGGCACCACTATTCTAGTCAGGGTGAGCTAGATACACAATAAGATAACTTGTGCGCACCCTCTAGTAGCTTGGCACAGAGCAGTCAACCTTATCTATAAAGGCAATGTGTAAGTATTTGTGCAACACACACACACAAACACATACAGAGTAAAACAATGAATACAACACAAAAAGACTCAACACAGGTTTAGCACAATAGTGAATATTCATCTGAGCAAACTAAGACCAAAACAACAAAAATCTAATGCGTAGAAGTCGAGATATGAATTCTTAAATATAAAATGCAAAAATAGTGCTTAGAAGTCAAGTTAGTGGTCAAAAGGTTACTTGAGGTCATGAGGGACCAGAGCAAATCCAAAGCTCAGGCCAACTGCAATTGATGGCAGGCTGGCTACAAGACCTAGACAGGTCCTGTTGAAGAAATACCTGGGATGGAGCTTTTTTCAACATCAAGAGCCTACTATGTCACTGTCGAGCCTTGCAAAGGGAGTCCGCGTCGTCGTCAAGCTCCATTGAAGTGAATGCAATGTGTCATCGTGGACCTGCATAGTGCATCATCATCGAGCCGTGCAGGCTTTGGATCCGCTGTCGTCAGGCAGCCTCTCATGGAGCCAACGCAATGCATCGTTGTTTTTGGAAAAAAGTTACAGAAACCCACTTTTGAGTCACAGAACTTGGTGAGGGCACCTCAGGCAAGGGTTGGACTCATAGATGGCAGAGTCTGGCTGTACCAGCAGGATTGTAGGAAGTATTTTATGTCCCTGAGACTTCAGAAAACAGGAGGCAAACCAGCAAGCCCTTGAAGAAGACTTGGAGGGAAGACATAGTCCTTCCAGCAGAATCAGGGAGCAGCAGGTAGCATGGGAACAAGCAGAAAAGCAGTCATTCCAAAAGGCAATCCAGTTGAATCCATTAAGCAGCACAGCAGTCCTTCTGACAAAGGTTCCGTTCAAGATCCAGAAGTGCCTGATTTAAGGGGGTCAGAGAACCAGTACGTATACCCAGAAGTGCCTTTGATGTAGGGGGTGACTTCCAAGGAACTCTCGGAAGTGCACAGTGATACCTTTTGAACCCAGTCCTATCTGCCAGGCTAACCCTGGGGGATAAATCAGTGCTTTGTGTGTGGATAGGACCCTACCTATGGAAGTGTAAGTGTCAGCTGCAGAGTCAGGGAGCAGGAGGCAGCATGGCAACAAGCAGAAAAGCAGCCATTCCAAAAGGCAATCCAGTTGAATCCATTAAGCAGCACAACAGTCCTTCTGACAAAGGTTCAGTTCAAGATCCAGAAGTGTCTGATTTTAGGGGGTCAGAGACCCAGTACGTATATCCAAGAGTGTTTTTGATGTACGGGGTGACTTCAAAGAAACTCTCCAAAGTGCACAGTGAAACCTTTTGAACCCAGTCCTATCTGCCAGGCTAACCCTGGGGGTAAATCAGTGCTTTGTGTGTGGGCAGGACCCTACCTATTGAAGTGTGAGCGTCAGCCCTTCCCATTCCTCCCTGCCCAGGAAGAACCATCAGAATGCAGATGAGCCTCATTTTCCTGTGTTTGTGGCTGTCTAGAGGGAATGCACACCCAACTCAGACGTATATTGGAGACAGGATGTCATCACAAAGAGCAGTAGGTACAGATAAATGTTCACTTTCTAAAAGTTGCATTTCTAAAACAGTAATGTTAAATCCAACTTCACCAGTAAGGAGGATTTATCATTACCATTCCAAACAGATCAAACATGAAAAAGCTACTGCTCTCTGATCAGGATTTGCAGCTTAAAAGTGTATTAAGCAGTTGCTAATGCTGGCCTATGAGAGGGGTAAGCCTCACAGTAGTGAAAAATATAATCTGCTGTTTGTTACTACCAGGACATGCAAAACATAAAAGTACATGCCCTACCTTTTACTTCCATGGCACCCTGTCCTTAGGGTTACTTAGGGCCTACCTTAGGGGTCATTTATATGTAATAAAGGGGGATTTTTAGGCTTGGCAAGTAGTTTTAAATGTCATGTTGAAGTGGTTGTAATCTGTACACACAGGCATTGCAGTGGCAGGTCTGAGATAGGTTTGAAAGGCTACTTCTGTGGGTGACACAATCAGTACTGCAGCCCACTAATAGCATTTGAAGTACAGGCCCTTGGTATATTGTATACAACGTAATAAGGTACTTACTAGTAGAACAAATATGCCAATCATGTATACACCAATGGCATCATGTTTAGGGGAGAAGCACATGCACCTTAGCACTGGTTAGAAGTGGTAAAGTTCTATGGGTCCAAAGGCCAACAAAAAGAATTGGCAAAAAGGAGAGACAAAAAGCAGAAGGTTAGGGGGGGAGATCACCCTAAGGATAACTTGTCTTACACAAACCCACACACTGAACATTTCATGACAAACAAATGTGGATAACTACCTGAATTTAAAGAGCTAACTTCAACACTTTCTACAGTGCAGTAACCTTAAAAAACTTCAATAAACATGCCTCATCTGCATGTGATTTGACTAGTTGTTGCAAAGCATTTATGCCAGGGCCAGCTTTAGCACTGATGGTGCCCAATGTGACAAGCTTTCTTAGTGTTCTCCAATGACCTCCTTTACCACGGATTCCCTCACTACTACTCTCCAACGATTGTCCACATCTCTCCGAAGCCCCTCGCACAGTTGCATTTCATTTGTTTGATAGAGCTACTCATACCAGTATTGGGTGTCAGAACACTTTACATCACGCACACACTGTACAGAGACAATGAATCATATATGTGCAAATCAGTCTACAGGAAATGTTACATAAAACAATGAGGATTACCAGGTGTAGGAATGATATGTCATTCATACTAGGAGATGCTATCTTTTAAAAGTGTTTGGTCTGGAGAAGCACAAACTCAGGACTTAAAAAGTACCACAGAGGTTGGGGTTGGCTTTATTAATAAGAATATATTTCTACACAAACAAACCTTTTTAGCAACATTAGGATAATGAAAACTTGTGTCACTCAGTTTGCATGCAGCCCCTTGATGGCAGTTCACAAGTCACTGCGCCATATTAGGGTTGTAATTTATGAACTGGAAGTAAAAAAAGAATCTCTATGAGAAAAGGAATAAACCACTGAGCTATCCACATAAAATACAGATCTGTTATCTGCATTGTACACTTATTGGCAGCAGACATATTAACCCTCAGTACTACTTTATAATATGGCAAAACTGACATTATGCAAAACTCCAATCTCCCTCCAACAGGAACAATTTCACCTGAGTTGACATTCTTATTGTTGCCTGAAACCTGCTGAGCACTTGAGGAACTCTGCAGCAGGTACTTTTAAACACATGAGTTATTTCTAAACACATCACCCTCCCAGCTCAGTGCCGGGTGCAGCTGCACCGGTCGTGCCAGTCTAAAGCCGGCCCTGAATGATGCATACCATTGTGAATCACAATGAGAAGGGGACACCCCTCTTATACTCTCTCCAAATTGTGATTCAGAATGATTTCCAAACGCCCTTATGCAAGTTGAAAAATGTTTCATGACTCACCATAGGAGATTAGTATATGCCAAACACAATTTGTGTCTTTAAACCCTGTTATTTTATGAATCATAGAGTTTGAAATCACGAAACGGCTTTGGCACCGGGCGGTTAGTTACGATATTTTCCTGGTAAGAGAATGGCTTTCCAGATTCCTTGTAAACCAATTCTAGATGGCTTACACAAATTATTTTACTGGAAACTGCTTAATTCTACATTCCTTACTAAATTGTTTCTAGCCTCAAAAATCTCAAAGGGAAATTGAGTGACTCTCTTTGTTCCTCGAAATCACATCTTTCAGAATATCCCTTTTTTGTAATAGGACAGCAAATGATTGTTTGTATCTCCTGATATTTTAAAATCTAACAATTGAGTATCACTATGTTATCTTTAAATAGCTTTTGAGTACCTTCAAAAGTATTGTATCTCTGTTCTTAACTCTTCTTTGAAACTCTATTTCGGTTATTAGCCATAAAAGTTACATTAAAATTCATTTCTCCATTTAAAACAATGGAAAAAAACAAATACAGATTCAAATAACAATCCATTATTTAAAAAGTGCAAAAGTGTAAAAATGTAAGATCTATTTTTTTCTGTGTAATTGCAACTGCTAATAAATACCTGTTCAAGCTAAAAATGACAGAAGGCAGCGTTTCGTACCTCAAAACTCTCTGAGCTTCCTTTTGCTTTCTATATCACAACTTCTGACAGAGAGGATGAATCCACTTTTCCATATCTTGTCATAGAATGTGCAAAAGAACAGAATATGTGCAATAGTTTATACATTTGCTAAAGGGCATAAAGTGCAGAGGGATTCAGCATTTAGCCCATTATCCGGATTCCAATTCACTGTATAGGCTTTAATTTGAAGGATACCATAACGCAACTTCAAATATATTGTTCTTGCCAGTGGAGGATAAACAACAGCGAACAACTCCTTAAACCCTGGACAAAGCTTAACTTCCAAAAATCGTGTGGTTTACTGTCTAATCTTGGGTTACTATTCTCTTAACTCTAACTTAGGACTTACCCAGAAACAAACATACAATCATTATATTCTTTTTATTGTCTCTACTGTGACACAGAAAATAATTCACACCTGCTATAATGGCTAGAATCTTTCCAACTCTTTCTCTAGGCTATTCAACTCCAAGTCCTTAGTTGCACAATGTATCATCTATAGCTTGCTATCCATTTTCAAATGCATACAATCTGTTATCCAAATACCCTCTAACAGCTTTTGTATTGCATCTTTAGTTGTCCCCTGTCAGCACCATCAGTGTTGCTGCTGTGTTGCTACTGTCCCACCATTCTGGAGTGGGGCACGATGATTTGAACATGGATGTCTCCTATCTGTAATGTCACAGAGGAGCCAAAAAATATGCATTGGCATTTCATCCATCATTTTTATGCTATCTAAATGAGTTTCCCCAAGTTATGTTCTGTTAGTTTATTTTTATATAGCGCTAAATCACCGCCAGGTCTCTAAGCGCTTTAGAGAGAGAGGGGCCAAGGGCCAGTTGGTGGTAGCAATAACAGTATCACAGGGGAGGGGTGAATTAAACAGTGTTCAAGGCCTCCCTAAATAGGACAGATTTAAGTTGTTTTCTGAAGGGGAGGAGTGCAGGTTCACTGCCAAGGTGATCGGGCAGCTGATTCCAGAGAACTCTTTGCCCTCTTTAGATACGGTGTTGTTCTGTGGGACGGACAGGCGGCAGGCTTGTGATGACCGCAATGTACGGCCCGGAACATAGTTCTTCAGGCGGTCTTTAATATACATAGGCGCATTTCCATAAATTGCCTTCTGGGCAATGCATAGACCCTTAAACTTTGCTCTCTGTTTAATGGGGAGCCAGTGCAGCTTGCATAGTAGAGGGGTGGCGTGAGCACTTCTAGGGAGTCTATATTTCAACCTAGCTGCGTCGTTCAGAACCACCTGTAGCTTATGGATGAGGCACTGGGGGAGGCCGATGTAAAGGGCATTTCCGTAGTCCAGTCTGGAGACAATTGTGGCTGACACTATTGTCTGTGGTGATGCCATTGAGAGGATGGGGACAAGTTTCCGCAGCTGTCTCATGAGCCCTATACAGGGTCCAGCCACTGTGGTGACTTGGTTGGCCATGGTTTAGGTTGCAGTCTATTTTTATGCCCAGGCTTTTCACGACTGGTACTGGTGTGGGGGTGTCACCCAGGTCTTAGGGCCAGAAAAGATCATTCCAAGAATTATTGTTAGTGGGGATGACCAGGACTTCTGTTTTGTCTGGGTTAATTTTTAGTGAGTTTGTTGTCATCCAGTTTACTATAAATCTAAGGGTGTTTTCCGCCAGCTCCTGAGTATGGGTGGATTTGTCGATCCGAAGGATGAGTTGAGTGTCATCCGCGTAATTGAAGATTCGGCAGTCCATGCGGGCTAGGTCCGTCACCAGGGCGGTAGGTATATATTGAAAAGGAGCGGGAACAATGCGGAGCCCTGGGGAACTCCGCAAGTGAGGATGCCCCTGTCCAATACCTGCTCCCCCATCTGAATTCTCTGGGACCGACCTGACAGGAATGATTCCAGCCATCAATGTGCCAATTCACTGACCTATCGAATGCCGCTGATAGATCTAATAAAATCAGGGCACTTGCTTTTTTATTGTCAACCATAATTCTGAGATCATCGAGGACAGTCAGCATCACCAACTCAGTGCTGTGGTGGGCTCGGAAACCCGCCTGTTGAGCTTGGAGTAGCTGGTTGTCCTCCAAGAAGGTCGAGAGTGTTTTAAGAATATGTTGTTCTATGACTTTCACTAGGAACGGCAGCTGGGCGATAGGCCTGTAGTTCTTGAGATTGGCGGCATCTGCTCCTGGTTTCTTTAGCAGCGAGGTGACTTTGGTCTCTTTCAAGTTGGACGGTGAGTAGACAGTCTCTATGGAGTGGTTTAGTAACATGAGAAACTGACTTTCCATCCCTGGAAGGGCCATTCGAAGAATACTCGGGGTCAAGGGTCTGCGGGTGAACCCGATTTGGTGCGGTTCATCAATGATGTCAAGGAAGCTGAATCTAAGTTAGGGAAGTTGGTGAGCTGCTTGCAGGGCTGGGGGGGAGACCTGATGCTACACCAGGGAACCCTGAATGATCGGGGTGTTATCAATCTCTGCGATGATATCCCTAACTTTTTGGAGAAAGAAGGTCTGAAAAGTATTGCAGTCTATGGGCGCAGCTGTCGATTTTGATTCAGATTTTTGACTTAGTTCTTTCAGTATTCTGAACGTCTCTTTTCGTTTATTTACCGCAACTGTAATTCTTGCCTCATAATATTCAGCTTTCCTGGTTGTGATGGCTTTTTTATACGAGGTAAGTAAGGTTTTGTAGATTGCCAGCTCAGCTGGATTGTAAGCTTTACGCCACCTCCTCTCAGAGTGGCGGAGGCTTTGCTTCTTTTCTCTCAAAGTTTTGTTAAACCAGGGGGCCCCCTTGCCTCTAATTCTGTCCCTCCGTTTCGGTGCTACTTGATCCATAGCTCTACTCAGAGTTGCAGTGAGGGCTTCGCTGTCTTGGTCAAGGTTCCCTTGCTTGCAGTTGGGGGGGAACCTGAGTAGGGTATCCACTAGTTTCTCTGGCTCAATTTATTCCAGCATCGCAACTTTCTCCACTCTGGGGGAGGTTGTGGCAGTCGGTTGTCCATCGGAACTCAACAGCTAACTAACGAGTGATCAGACCAGGCACAGGGGCAAATGTCCAATTACCTTGCCCATGGTTGCAAGGTCCAAATGAGGTCTAGAGTGTGACCTTTAAGGTGGGTAGGGCTGTCGACCAGTTGATGAAGCCCCATCGAGCTCATCGCTGACTTGAATTGGCTCGCAAGCAGTTCTCTCTGTATTTTGTCCCAGTGATAGTTGAAGTCGCCCACCACTAGGAGTCGTTTGTACCTTGAGCAAAGGTGGGTGATGGTCTCTGAAAAGAGATCATTGAATCTAGGGGTTGATCGTGGTGGACGATAGGCCACCAGGAGAAGGAGGCAGAAGGATTTGAGTGAGAGTTTAGCCGCCAGTAAATCTGCATTTTCTATGCTCTCTGTCACTATCTTTACAACCGTTAACCGTTTGTTAAAGAAGATGGCCACACCCGCTCCTCACGTTTCTTCTTGTCTATTTTGCCAGAGGGCATCGAAGTCGTCTGGGAGGGCGGCAATAATGTTTGGAACTGAGGTGTCACTTAGCCATGTTTCTGTGAGCGCCAGAATGTCTATGTCTCTATCGTGGAGGAGTGAAGGACAGCCACCTTCAGTCCTGGTGGACTGCCGCTTACGTTGTTTTTTCGAGTACCTGGGCGCGGGGTCGTGGGTCTACCTGCTCCATCGATTCGCAGAATTTTATCAACTTTCAGTTTATCTATAACATTGCCGCTCAGAACATGGCTGTCTGTGGCTAAGGTCAGAAGTTCGGCCGCTGTGTAAATACGAGTTTGACCAGGGGTTTTGGCCCCTGGCCCCGGACGGGCGCGGACGGGCGCAGACGGACTTGCCTTAGGTGCGCCTTTGGCGTGCCAGCGGCGCGCATCCGATCCAGCGTGTCTATTTCTGTATTCCCTTCCGCCCACCAACCAATCAGCTCTGCTGACAGCAGCTGTTCCCCCCTGAGCACTAGACCGCATTAGCAAAGCGGAAGTGCTGAGACTGGGAGGTGCTTTCGGCGAGGTACAGATCAATTTTAATTTTACACGAGTGCAATTTCAAGTCAGAACAAGTGCAAATCAGTAATTTGTGAAAGCAGTTTTAAAAAGGCAATTTCACTTCAATACCGGTTTCTAGCAGAAGGTTGAGGCTAAAACCAATTAAAAAGTGCAATTTAGAAGGTGCTTAAACAGTAATTAGGAATTGGATGCAAATGACACTTCACTATGTTTTCACTGTCCCCAGTGGGGTGGGGGCTATACTGATTTGCAAATGGCAGGTCTCTGCAATGGTACAATGATCTAAACAATGATGAACCGATATACCGTTCAGGATGATTATCAAGGGATTGCCTTATTTCAAGAATTCCTTCCAACACTTTCGTCTTGTCTTAATTTTGAATCCTGTTGGGCCAATTTATGCCCTGAGGAACACCCAATTAATAGCCCTAGAGCCAAAATCAGTCCAATTAAGAGCAAATCCTTCAAGGACATTCATGCTGATGATCTTTAATGGAAAAAGAACAATTGATGGACAGAATGCAGAACAATGTCATGCATTCATCCCAGTACAGAGATCTGGGCCTAAATCCATTGTTTTTATGCTCACCATGCCATTCCAGTTTGGACCCAGCCATATGCAAATCAGCCTTCACCCTGCGCCCAATGGGGACAGTCCAGCCGAAACTGCCAGGCCAGGCCCTCCATGGACTGAAAAACAAGCATCCTAGGACCGGTTAGGGCTTTCAGCCCTCTTCAGCCAAGATAGCTTGACTCCAGTTAATAATCAAGGAAAAGTAGGTCGCACACCGCTCGTCACACCAGCAAGTTGCCCCAAAGGACTGTGGGAAATATAGTGGCGACGGCGGGTACGCCTATGCCACAAAATGTAAATAGAACAGTATGTGTATGCGTTAGCCATCCCTGGACACGTGTTTCGAGGTAGTTGCCTCTCGTCAGCAGGGAGCAGGTCAATGTAAAGGGGTGCCGCGTGGACTGCAAAATGTAATTAAAAGCAGGTCAAGTACCTCTCCTGGCGCGCAGGTGCAGACTCAAGGCTCGTCAGCCCGTTAGCTTAAGGAAGCCGTTTAAATTGAGGAAAAGTAGGTCGCACACCGCTCGTCACACCAGCAAGTTGCCCCAAAGGACTGTGGGAAATGTAGTGGCGACGGCGGGTACGCCTATGCCACAAAATGTAAATAGAACAGTATGTGTATGCGTTAGCCATCCCTGGACACGTGTTTCGAGGTAGTTGCCTCTCGTCAGCAGGGAGCAGGTCAACGGGCTGACGAGCCTTGAGTCTGCACCTGCGCGCCATGAGAGGTACTTGACCTGTTTTTAATTACATTTTGGCAGTCCACACGGCACCCCCTTACACTGACCTGCTCCCTGCTGACGAGAGGCAACTACCTCGAAACACGTGTCCAGGGATGGCTAACGCAACACATTCTGTTCTTTTTACACATCGTGGCATAGGCGTACCCGCCGTCGCCACCACATTTCCCACAGTCCTTTGGGGTACCTTGCTGGTGTGACGAGCAGTGTGCGACCTACTTTTCCACAATTTATTACGGCTCCCTTGAGCCAACGGGCTGACGAGCCTTGAGTCTGCACCTGCGCGCCATGAGAGGTACTTGACCTGTTTTTAATTACATTTTGGCAGTCCACACGGCACCCCCTAACACTGACCTGCTCCCTGCTGACGAGAGGCAACTACCTCGAAACACGTGTCCAGGGATGGCTAACGCAACACATACTGTTCTTTTTACACATCGTGGCATAGGCGTACCCGCCGTCGCCACCACATTTCCCACAGTCCTTTGGGGTAACTTGCTGGTGTGACGAGCAGTGTGCGACCTACTTTTCCACAATTTATTACGGCTCCCTTGAGCCAACGGGCTGACGAGCCTTGAGTCTGCACCTGCGCGCCATGAGAGGTACTTGACCTGTTTTTAATTACATTTTGGCAGTCCACACGGCACCCCCTTACACTGACCTGCTCCCTGCTGACGAGAGGCAACTACCTCGAAACACGTGTCCAGGGATGGCTAACGCAACACATACTGTTCTTTTTACACATCGTGGCATAGGCGTACCCGCCGTCGCCACCACATTTCCCACAGTCCTTTGGGGTAACTTGCTGGTGTGACGAGCAGTGTGCGACCTACTTTTCCACAATCCAGTTAATAATCAAGTCATGTGGACCAACACCATTTTGTAAATTCTGACATTTGCTCCTTGTGAAAGGAAATACATCACTGTAAACACAGCTACCATTTGAACCTGTCTTACTCATATGCACAATCTCTTTGCTGCACCTGTGTATGAACAGCCTGACCCCAATGCACCCTCCACCAGTTAAGGCACTACTAGAGAATCCAGTTGGCCCTCAGGTCACCATCTACATTGGCCATACAATGCAGAAGGAAGTGATGAGGCAATCATACCAAACATCCCTCACCCAGCAACTAACGCACATTGCCACTAAACTCCCTTCCTCTTTTTGGACTCCATTTTTCCATTTCACATATATTTGATCTCATACCAGATATCATTGTGCCTTTTATCCATAATTCACTTTTTGGCTCAACCTTGATGAAATTCCAGTTGCAAGTTCACAGAGCCCCATGCTGGCTTCTGCAAGACAGGTTATTCCATGACAATTGTCCCATTCTCCCACGGTGCACCACAATCTAACACCGGTCTTGAAATTAGGGATCAGCGTTGATGCATGCCTGGTGGGTTGGGTAGGGTCGAGCTTTCCCATAGTATAAGAAATGTACAGCAGGCATCAGTGAAAAATTGCCTGTAGAGCACGGAGAGGGTCCCTGTCTCCACTGCCCAGAGATTATCTAAAATGGACAACCGCATGGAACAGCAAATCCATACCCTGCATGCTTCAATGGATTTGCAATTGGAAAAATCTGATAGTTTTGAGGGCTGAGGACTATAAATGGCACAACATGGTGCTTCAGAGCATGCAAACCACGGTATGTAATAGTATGTAAACTGCTGCTGTTGGCCCAAACCATACGCCTCAAGTATCTGGAACTATGGATTCTACTCTTCGGAACCAAAACAAAAAGCTAGCCAACTTATCAATTCCTCATTAAGAAGCAAGGAGCTTATGTAAAAAATTAAATTTAAAATCAATTTAAACTGTAAAATATTCAAACAAGACATATTCTTAATTTATAACAAAATGAATTAATTTACTTAAAATTTAACAATAATAAAAACATTTGGAAACTTATACTATAACATACACCGGAAACAATATGCACTTATACTCTTTTTTGTAAAAGCCAATGGAAGGGAACAAGACATGCCGTATAGGGCCAAATTATAATGCCGGTCAGAAAGCCGACATTGTAGGTTTAAACCCCGACCACTGTATTACAATGACGGCACTTGGTGTTTAAACTGGCCAGGGATTCCGACTAGGTTCCTTTTTTTTCTTTTTATTTAGCCACAGGGTACAAAATATGTACATTCCAAATACAAATCCATCAAATCCGACTAGGTTCCAAGGAGCCTGTCGGCCAGTCGAAAAGGCCTCATGATCCCTTAAGTCCGGCGTTTCCACCGTCGGGATTATGACGGCACTTTCCGACAGCAGTTCCATGCCGACATTTCTGACATGGAATTGCTGTTAGAAATAGTCTTTAATAACCCTGGGCGTAGGACTACGCTACGCTTTCGTAGTTTGCGCAACTACGCGCTACGCGAATTGCACGTAGAACAGTGCAAAAACGCGTAGCGGGCATTTTTTGCTTGCTCGCGGTCCTCAATGTCAAGTTGGCTACCGTGAGGGAGCAAAATGACATCCTGGTGAGACTTTTTCCTCGTTCGCGATCAGCAACATCAAGTTGCCGATCTCGAGCGTGGAAAATAAACCTCCCGGCGAGATTCTCAATGCGGGGAGGTCAGGTTTCTCAATGCGAGTGGTCGGTATGCGCGCGACCGCTTGCGATGAGAAAGTACCAGTCCTTGTTAAGAAAACTGCCGCTCAAGTACAAATCTACTCAAGCGGCAGAAAACGACCGCTTGCACTGTGCAAGATGCCGTTTGCATGATTGCACAGTGAGGACAAGCATCCGGCACTGTGCAATCAGTGCAAACAGCATTTTCCCTACCGCACTACGCAGCTCATGTAGCTACGCGTAGCTTGCGTAGTGCGAAGTGTGTTTTGCGTAGCTACGCGTAGCGCTACTATGCAAACTACGCCCAGGGTTAGTCTTTAGGGGCCCCTAGCAGGGCCCCCTTTACCCCTGGCCCTCCGTAATTGGCCCTGGGGGGCATCTATGGTGCCCCCTTCACATCCCTGAACAGTGTTGCAGACACCGTGATGTGTCTGCCACACTGTGCGGGATGTTTAAAAACTTCCATTTTACAATGGGGGCTTGGGCTGCGGGCTGTTACGGCCTGCCGCACAAACTCCCATTGAAAAATGGAAGTTTGTGACCGCACCATGATTCTGATGGTGTTTGGATATCTATTGACTCATACCACAGAAAGGAGCGCTTCTAAATTTACATCATAGAAGTTTTGGGGTACGTACAGTGATTTAATGTATATGGAATTCGATACCCAGAGTTATAGGCAAAAAAAAAAAAATCTGAAGATTATATATTTTGTGTCATAAAGAAGGTGGAATCATCTAGTTGAACCACTGAAATGTGTTAACAATCTTTTAATTATCCATCATCAGTCTCGCATTATACAAGTCTAATAGTTGATCCATATTTTGTCTAACGATATAGTTGGTAGGATGGTCAAATATTTAAAGGCATTTTGGTATGTCTTGTACTCTTTACAAAAATTAACATTTGTGTGAATCTGTTTATGGTGTAGGTTATAGTATGGGTTTCTAAATGTTTTTACTATTATGAAAAAGTTTCAAATTGAATCTATTTTGTTGCAAAAGAAGAATATTTGTTGTATGAATATTTTACAGTTAGATGTGAAGCATTTGATTTTGAATTTGAATTTTTTACAGATGTTCCTCCCTTTCTATTGAACAGTTCTCAACCTGGGGAAACATTGCATTTGTATAGTTTGCACCAATCCTATCCCCTTGATTTTGAGGGGTTGCACTCTTATTGTGGCATTGTTCCTCTCGTGCAGAGCCCCACCATTCAATAAGTCAGAAGGTGTAAGGATGCAGGATCTAGTAACATTGACAGATCTGTCTGTCTTCATCAAGGATGGTTTCTAACAATATAGCACAGTATATAATGCTGTGTCAAAACACCTTCTTGCACATCAACATCATACTCTTTTTACAATCATATATTCAATAATATAGCCCATTGTACTCATATATCATCGCCTATCCACCACTTTATCTCACATAAATCATCATCTGCACCGTAAATACTGCTGCCTCTTCTAATGTATCATGGTCTACTGTGAACCAGATGTGCAATATGTAGGATGGGATGAATGCACACTGTAAACTTGTGTTGTGTTACACTTGCCTAGAGACATGTTGTACAAGACACTTCAACCAAAGTTCCAACATGACTATCACATATTATGTCAAATATATGTACATAAGATTTCCAACTAAATATGGGAGCGTATGAGGATACATAAAAGACCGGTAAAAAAACGTTTACATCCTTCGTAAACAAAAAATTAACATCCAAATTACATTCCTTACAAAAGTGAATAAAAACTTTACATCCTTCTCAATCATGGCGCTATGTAGTAATAATTCCTATTCATCCTCTTCGACAGTTGATGTTATGACATTCATGTGAACTTGCACAGTCACAGAGAAGAATGCTTGCTGGTTGGTACCACAGTGTCCTCTTGTGCTAGGTCATGTCAATTCTTAATTTCCTCTTGTACTTTGTTGTTCCTTTGAGGAAATATTTGATAGGGATTTTGGGTAGCCTTCTATCATTAGCCATCGCTCCTTGATGTGTCTATTCAAATCTAAAAATGTGCCCATGCCAGAAAGAGACAGGCAAGTAAGAATCTCTCACAGTCAGGCATGGAAGGCATGTGGTGACCATGGGAACCATCAAAGTAGAAGAGGAAAAGAATGGACATGACCTAGCACAAGAGGGCACTGTGGTACCAACCAGCAACAACACTTCTCTGTGACTGTGCAAGTTGAAATGAATGCCATAACACTAACTGTTGAAGAAGATGCATAGGAATTATTACTACATAACGCCATGATTGAGGAGAATGTCAATTTTGTATCCACTTTATTAAGGAATGTAATTTCGGATGGGGAACATTATGGGGCTAACCCTTCAGGTCGCAGGTAAAACTACCTCAATTCTGGAGTGCCAATTATATTGATTGAGGAGGCCTCACCCACTAGTTGTGGCATACTTCATCATCGGCGACCCCATCCCACCCCTGTAAGATGATTCCACCAGGACCGACTCAACCTCTTTGAGAGGGACTTCTTAATAAAGCTGACAGAACAAGGCGGAATCCCGATGATCTAAAAATGCCTTTTTGTAAACCCAGGATAATACCTTAATTTGGGGATACCTAATGTATAGCTAAAACCAACACCAGGGAATGTTATGCAGGTGTAATAATCTGCATATCCCAATGAGCCAACATGTTTCTGCCCACATACATGCAAGTACTGGTCAGGGGCATTTGTCAAGGCCAAAAAGGGAAGAGAACCCTATATATATTCCTTACAACTAATTGGTGTGGAAGAAAGAAAGAGTTGTCAAATCATGAGTACCTTGACAACTCAGGTAAACTGGGGAACTAGAGCTCCATGTTCTGGGAGGAGGAGATGTCCTCTCTAGTCACACATTTGTCAAGAGAAATACCGGCAAAGAACCTAACTTGCCTCCATCTTCCAGCCACTCATAATGTTTGGTAACCATGGGTTTCTGATCTCCTGCAATTGCCAGTGATTCTGACCGATTCTGATGTTTTGCTTGTGTTTGCAAGAAACAATTATGCTGCCAAGCCAGGATCACTTCTGCTGTTTGTTAGGCAAGTGGCAAGAAAGAAAGGTGGGGCTGAGAGCTCTTAATATCTTTGTGACTGTGTGACTGTGTGTGTATGTATAACTGCATGGGAGTAGGAGTGTAACCGTGTGGGTGATTTTTCCATGTATGAGTAGATAGGTATGCATGATTGTGTCTGCATTTGAGTGCTCATGTGTGTATGTGTTTGTGCATGTATGTGTGTAAGCATGTCTGCATGCTTCATGGCATGGTGTGTGTGTGTGTGTGTGTGTGTGTCTAGATGTGAACTGGTGACGAACATATACCCTGGGGTTTGTTGTTTTGATTCTGACCATGATGCCTGATCGAGTTAATAATGACCCATCCTTAACGTTGTTGGATAATCATGACAACTTTAAAAAATATTCTTGCACAACTGTTGCCATTCTAGACATTTTGTTTGCTTGATAAGAAGCATTTTCTGTGGAACAAAAGAGGCCACTCTTAACATGTGAGCATTCTTGACAAGATTCCAGCTATCCAACTGGAACATACTGGTCCATCGTAACTTATTATGGCCATTTTGACAACATTTTGTATATTACTGGCACAATATTTGCATGTCCATGAAAAATTGGTGGGATATTTGATAACATGTGGGTACCAATGGCATAACCATTCATGATTAATTGTGTACATTCTTGGCTACATTTAACCTAACCCTGGTAAAATATTGGACAGTTTTTCAGGCCTGGTGGTCATTCTTGACAAAATGTTGGTTAACCTTGATATAATTTGATTAATCGCTTGGAATGGTCATAGGTGCAGTCCCTCTACGGTCTGTTCGTTTGCCAGAGTACAAACTAGGTATGGACATTTACCCTGTCACCAGAATCTCTGCATTTTATTGTTTAACGCAGAGTATTGCACATATCAATTGTCTCTAATTTGCACAACTAGTTTTTCATAGTATTTTTAAGTTTTAAATTAATGTATTTGATTTAACAATTTTAGTGCAAAGGTTTTAATTAACTATAAACTCAAATAAATCAACTTGAAAGCCTAGTATAATAATAGCTTATGTTTTACATATTGTTGACATTCTTGACATGTCTGTGACCACCACTGGACTGCCGCTAGATGGGGAACAGTGCTGTATGATTAACATCATTGGCATTAGATGATGATAAAAGTGCATCAAATTCAGAACCTGCACTTGTGTGACAGACATATGTAAGGAAAACAAAAGTAGGCCTATATTGGTATGGGGTTGCATGTGTTTTCGAATGGAGGCGGAGCCTGACATTGCAGTTTGGCCTGGACATTTCCATGTGTGGCAGGACGTAGGTTGATTTGCATATGGCTGGTCTCTTCTAGATTGGAATTCAGCCCCGAGGGATGGTCAGTTATTTATAGTAATTAAAGCATTCCTTCCATCATTGTGTTGTTTGTTGCAGGCATATATTAAAGAACATGATGAAAATGACAAGTTGATGTTTTGTGTCGAAATGTGTATTCACTAAAACATGAAAGTTTGTATTTTGGGTAAGAAACTGTGTTTGTTCATGAGAAGGACAAGCTATTGTTTGGGGAAATCAAGTGTTTTACCAATAACGTAAAGTCTGAATTTGAAAGAATAATGAATGCATTGTGCAAAAAAAATGGAAAGCTAATGTTTTGGTACCCATGTTTGCATTTTGATGATATATTTGTTACTGACTTTTCAGTGAAAATCCATCCTGAGTCTCAGAGGCCTACTGCTGATGTTTGTTCCTAGATACAGAGGACACTGCTTTGACTGGTATTTTCAGCTTTGCGTATAGCCTTGTATCATTTATATTGATAAAGCTTTTATTGCAATAGCTACTGGTGATTACGCACACACATTATCAGTAAAATATTCGTTTTAAATCCAGACAATGTTGCAATTATGTTACCAAAGATCATCTTACCATTCTGCACCCACTTTATCAAACTGGTGGCAGAAGATGGCAGGAGAAAGGAGCTACAGGTGTTGAGCTAAGTCTCTCCCTATCCAGGACTCTCTGACTCAAAAGGAGTTCTCGCACCAGCATAGAGTTGTGTAAGGGTCCTGAGGGGAAGTCAAGGTTGACAGACTGGGGTGAAAGGGGCAGGCCAGGGAGAGCATGGACATGAGGAGGGAGGTAGTGGAGCTGACATGGACGTGCAGACTGAACATTGGCTGTTTTGCTCTTTATCCCTCCCACCTCCCGCCTCATTCTCTCTTTGGTTGTCCCTCTGAAAGCTCTGCATGCTTGTTGGCGAACACAAACTTGAATGAAAACCCAGGGCATAATTGAAGGTTCCCACTCTTGAATGCCGCATATGTGTTTGCATGTTTTCTTGCTGCTGTCATACTGTCCGACTCAGCAGTCTGCAGGGATCGAGTCCCCTTCATCCTTCTGAGCCTGTAAGCCTCTCTCTGAAATTCCCGTCTGGGCAAGAAGCCCTGCTCCAAGATTCTTCCTGTGCCGAATACGACCTCTTATGGTTAGAACTGTAAACCTTTGATTTGTCCACTATGCCTCCTAAAATGAAATTATCATGCTTAATCATTGGACTGAAAAGCTAATTGGAAGAGTGTGGTGGAAAAAGGAAAGATTAGGACTGTAGAAACAAAGAAAGCTCTTATACATGTTTTGTAAAATGGTAAATCGAAAGAAATTGATTAAGAAAATGCATGTACTTTGGTCTGCTACTCCTCAGCTCTTAACCAATTGTATGTTCTGCTTCCCAGGTTCAATGCCACGAATTTTCTTTATGATTTACTCGTCCAGCTTACCTGTCAGCGTCAGGGTGTTTAGACAAAATATCGCAGTATAAAATATCGTGTGGACAAAATGTATTGACACGAATATCAAGGACAATACTTCTCTTGTTACATAAAAATATGTATATTGCTTTCCGTTTCGTATTTTAGTGTACAGGTATGGTCGTAGTGACAAAGAGCTTTATTATAATTCCTCATGTGCGCCCATGACGTCATCATAATTCCTCGTGTGTGACCATGACGTCATCATAATTCCTCACCTGTGACCTCGGTCTCCTGGCAGCCTGTGAGAAGTAAAAAAGTGCCATGAAAGTTTACGTGCCTGTTTTTTGGTCTTAACTTCCATGTGATTAAAGCGCTTTTGCTGAGTCAACGGCATTCCTTGTGTCGTTAACACTGACAAAGGAAATACCCAAAAACGCTTTGCAGGGGAAGCCATTAAACGAAAGCAGTCAATGCGAAAACCGCCTGCTTCCGTCAACGTGTGTGATTTTTATTTTCAACATGTACTTCCTAGATAAATAGTTGTTAATCTGAAAAAAGCCCCAGGCTTTCTCTCCTAGCGTCGCGTGTGCACACATGGCGTTGGAAAATTGTTCCCATATGATGCCCTCAAACCAAATAGTTATTTCAAGAAATAACCCTATCTTAACACAGCAGTAGGTTTTGCGAAGTGAAATCGCGATTATACTGATCAAACATTGCTGATATCTTAAATATAGAAATGGATCTACAGAAACAGAATGCGTTATATTATACCGCCACCATATACCTATCGTAAATGGCATTTAGGAAATACACAGCGTCTAAGATAAATGAAATACTCATTCCCGTTTGACTCGTAAGTGTTGTTAGTTGGAACAACTTCATGTTATAGCGTATTTAAAATAAGTTCACCTGTCAGCGAAGGACTTACCAGAAATCGCAGATAGTTATTCACCGTTATCTGAAGGTCGAATTAATCTGAATTTTGTCCTATGCGTGAATGGGTACGCTGAAGCTTCTGGTCCAACATAGCCATGTTAGTCTTATTGTTTCTCACAGTTTCATTTGAAAAAGTTTCTCTGACTAGACTGGTTCATGACATTAATTAAAAGTAATGCAAACAGTGTGATGTTGTTAAAAACATAGCTATGGCTACTTAAATGAACATACACGAAAGAAAACGTGTGTCCTCACTAGTTTATGAATATCTACAATTCTTTAAAAACAAAATTATAACCCACTTTGCTTTCATCAAGGGACTAACCATTAAAACGATGTGTTTAATCAAAGTCCATAACATGAATTAACTGATTACCCTTTATGTATTTTTATACTGCTTGTTCAATTTTGGTAGTTAGTTTGAAAAAAAAAGAGTTTTCTTTGAAGTGCAGCTAACAATATGCACTTATCCAATTAGAATGTTTAGATTTTGTTTAACTTTCATGAATACATTCTTCATAAAACAAAGAACAATAGTGAGGGCCAGTCAATTTGTGAAATTCTATAGCTGCAGTATTTACCACATGAGTATGGAGTATTGGCACATAATTTGCTTAATTTGTGGATTTCACAAAATATTTCTCACCAAAATTGATAAAAATGGTAATTCCAACCTGCAATATATTATCAGTTTTTGATCACCATGCCACATATTTTAGTCCTGAATGGCGCATAATCCTAGAAGCAGCAATAATAGTAAAGGTATGTAAAGTGACTTGGCGCTTCCATTATGAAAGCAACATCCATATTTCACACTAACTGTGTATTTGACCTGCCAGTCCTAAAATTGGTCTTCCCCCAATCCTTTTGCCTTCTCCTCTCCTGTTTTGCTGAATTCGTTTTTGGTGGCCTTAGGGTTCTATGCACTTGATACTGCTAAGCAGAGCAAAGGGAATTGTTCTCCCTTCCTAAAACATGCTAAGATTGGCTTACACTTGTTTGACATATTTAATTTGCTTATAAGTCTCTAGTAAAGTGGTACACAATATACACAGGACCAGTAAATTAAATGTTAATAGTGTGCCTGCACCACTTATTTTGCCATCCACTTAAAAAGCCCTTCAAAACATGTTTCAGGCCTGCCATTGCAGTCTCAGTGCAGTTTTAAACTGACCATTCGACCTGGAAAAATAATCGCCTTGGCAGGTCTAAAACTCCCTGTTAGAAATTGGGTCTCCACCTGGCAGAGGTTTGCACCCTGTCCAAGTAAGGACCGCAATCCTAGTCAGAGTAAGCTAGATGCTCACCAAAGGATAACCTGTAGCCTGTGCTCACCCTCTGATATCTTGGCACAGAGCAGTTAGGATTATCTAAAGAGGAAATGTGTAAAGAATTTATGCAATACAAATACACAGCAACACAATGAATACACCACAAGAAGAATTCACAGATAGACCACGCAGGTTTAGAAATATAGAGTATTATATTCTGAACAAAACAAGACCAAAACAGCAAAAATCCAATGTATAGTAGTTGAGATATGACTTTTAAAGGAATAAATGCATTAAAGCACTTGGAAGCAAGTAGCACTAAAAAGGTTACTTCAGGCAGTGGCGGCTCCTCCATACGGGCGTTTGGGCGCCGCCCCCCTGCTTTCTCGCAGTGCGAGAAGGCAGAAACATAAATGGTAATAACTACCATTTATGTTTCTGCCTTCTCGCACTGCGAGAAAGCAGAAGTGCCTGATCGGGGGTGGGCGGTCCTGCTTGAGGGCAGGGGGGAGTGGCTTGCCCAGTGTTGTGCATAGGGACTGTTTGGCCGGCCCTGGGGCCGATCAAACAGTCCGTATGCACAACACTGGGCAAGCCACTCCCCCCATGCCCTCGAGCAGCACCGCCCACGGCGCCCACTCTACATAGCGAAAATGGTCCCGGCTGGGGCGCTCTCTACTGCGCCTCAGCGTTGTGATTGGCAGAGCGGAGGGAGGGAGGCTGCCTTTCATTCATGACGACATGACGACGAGAGCTTCAGGACGGCGGGAGCGGCAGTTTGGACGCATCCAGAAGCTGCAGTGTTGCAGGACGGAGAGGGAGTTGGAACGCATCCAGAAGATGTTGCAGGAGGACGAGGATGGTAAGTTTTATAATATTCTTTCCCACCCGCCTCCACCCCCCGTGACGACCCCCACCCCCATCATGCCGGCCGTTACTGTGAAGTTATGAATGTACAAAACTATTTTAGGCCCTCCTTAGGCCTAAAATAGTTATGTACATTCATTACTATTTTAGACCCTCCGGTGCCGTATCAATGCCAGTCAGGGCCGGCTTTCAATCAATCAATCAGTGACACTTGTAAAGCGCGCTACATACCCGTAGGGTCTCAAGGCGCTGGGGGGGGGGGGGGGGGGGTGCCGCTACTGCTCGAACAGCTAGGTCTTCAGCTTCTTCCTGAAGGAGAGGTGGTCTTGGGTCAGGCGCAGGTCGGACGGGAGGGAGTTCCAGGTCTTGGCGGCCAGGTAGGAGAAGGACCTTCCTCCTGTAGTTGCTCTGCGGATGCGGGGGACGGCGGCGAGGGCGTGGTTGGCTGATCGGAGGTGGCGTTTGGGAGCGTAGAAGTTGACTCGGTTGTTGAGGTAGCTCGGGCCTTGGTCGTGTAGGGCTTTGTGTGCGTGGGTGAGGAGGCGGAAGGTGATTCTCTTGTTGATGGGGAGCCAGTGAAGGTCTCTCAGATGTCCGGAGATGTGGCTGGATCGTGGGATGTCGAGGATGAGTCTGGCTGAGGCGTTTTGGATCCGCTGGAGTCTCTTCTGGAGCTTGGCGGTGGTCCCGGCGTAGAGGGCGTTGCCGTAGTCCAGTCGGCTGGTGACGAGGGCCTGGGTGACGGTCTTCCTGGTCTCTGTGGGGATCCACCAGAAGATCTTCCGTAGCATGCGTAGGATGTTGAAGCACGCCGAGGAGACGCTGTTGACTTGCCTGGTCATGGAGAGGGAGGAGTCCAGGATGAAGCCCAGGTTACGTGCATGGTCTGTCGGTTTGGGTGCGGTGCCCAGGGCGGGAGGCCACCAGGAGTCGTCCCAGGCGGAGGGAGAGGAGCCCAGGATGAGGACCTCCGTCTTGTCCGAGTTCAGTTTCAGGCGGCTGGTCGTCATCCACTCGGCTACCTCTTTCATCCCTTCGTGTAGGTTGGCTCTGGCGGCGGCGGGGTTGTTGGTCAGGGAGAGGATCAGCTGGGTGTCGTCGGCGTAGGAGATGATGCTGAGGTGGTGTTTGCGTACGATGGCCGCGAGGGGGCTCATGTAGACGTTGAAGAGGGTGGGGCTCAGGGATGATCCTTGGGGGACGCCGCAGATGACTTCGGAGGCCTCTGACTTGTAAGGTGGTAGGCGGACTCGCTGTGTTCTTCCGTCGAGGAAGGAGATGATCCATTCCAGCGCCTTGTCCTGGATTCCGATGTTGCTGAGGCGCCGTATTAGGGTGCGGTGGCAGACCGTGTCGAATGCCGCGGAGAGGTCTAGGAGGATGAGGGCCGCTGTTTCTCCATTGTCCATCAGGGCTCGGATGTCATCGGTGGCGGCGATGAGGGCGGTCTCGGTGCTGTGTTTGGCTCGGAAGCCGGACTGTGAGGGGTCGAGGGATCCGTTCGTCTCGAGGAAGGCGGCCATCTGCTTGTTGACGGTCTTCTCGATGACTTTGGCTGGAAACGGGAGAAGCGAGATGGGGCGGTAATTCTTGAGGTCGGTGGGGTCCGCTGTTGGTTTCTTGAGTAGAGCGCTGAGTTCGGTGTGTTTCCAGCTCTCGGGGAAGATGGCGGTGTCGAAGGATGTGTTGATGATGTCTCGCAGGTGGGGTGCGATGACAGCGTCGGCCTTGTTGAAGATGTGGTGGGGGCAGGGGTCGGTTGGTGATCCGGAGTGGATGGAGTTCATCGTGCGGATGGTGTCTTCTGTGCTGATCGGGGTCCAGGCGTGGAGGGTGGTGGTGGGGGGGGCTGGCTGGTCGGTCGTGGTGTGCGTTGGTTGGTTGTTGAAACTGCTGTGTATGTCCGCGATCTTGTTGTGGAAGTATGAGGCCAGGGAGTTGCAGAGGTCTTGCGAAGGGGTGATGTCGTTGTTTCCCGCGTTGGGGTTGGAAAGCTCTTTCACGATGTTGAAGAGTTCCTTGCTGTTGTGTGCGTTGTTGTCCAACCGGTCCTTGAATGCTGTTCTCTTGGCGGCGCGGATCAGCTGGTGGTGTTTCCGGGTGGCAAGTTTGTAGGAGGTCCTGTTGTCCGGTGTCGGATCCCTTTTCCAGACTTTCTCGAGGGCTCGGCAGTTCTTCTTGGAGCTCTTGAGTTCGTCGGTGAACCATGGGGCCTTCTTGCTGCCGGGTCTGCTAGGCGGGGTCCTCAGCGGGGCGAGTTCGTCCGCGCAGTTGCTGATCCACTTCGTGATGTTATCGGCGGCCTGGCTGGGGTTCGCTGAGCTGGCAGGAGGGTGTTGGCTCAGGGAGGTGGCGAGCTGGTCTGCTGTGATCTTGTTCCAGCTTCTGCGGGCGGTGTGTTGCTGGTGTTGGTGGGTCGTTGTTCTCTTGAAGGTGAAGTGGACGCAGCTGTGGTCCGTCCATTGAAGCTCTGTGGCGTGGCTGAAGTCGATGTCTGTGCTGGATGAGAAGACGGCGTCGAGTGTGTGTCCGGCGAGGTGGGTGGGGGTGGACACCAGTTGCTTGAGTCCCAGGTTGGCGAGGTTGTCGAGCAGGGTGCTGGTGTTGTGGTCGTTGTTGTTCTCCAGATGGAAGTTGAGGTCTCCCAGGAGGATGTAGTCAGCGGAGGGGAGGGCGTGCGGGCTGACGAAGTCGGCGATGTCGTCGCTGAATTGCGTGCGTGGTCCAGGGGGTCGGTAGATCAGGGTGCCTCTGAGGGTGGTGTTCGGGTTGGTGTGGATCTGGAAATGCAGGTGTTCGGCGCTGGTCAGGGTGTTGTCGGTGCTGGTCGTGAGGCGGATGGTGTTCCTGTGGATGATGGCGATGCCTCCTCCCATCTGGTTGGCGTTTCGGTCCCTCCGGACGATCTTGTAGTCCTCTGGGATAGCGATGGCGATGTCGGGAGCTGAAGAGGCGTTCATCCAGGTCTCCGTGAGGAAGGCAACGTCTGGGGCTGTGGTGTCGAGGAGGTTCCAGAGTTCGATGGCGTGTCTGTGGACGGAGCGGGTGTTGAGGAGGATGCACTTGAGGTGGGTGCTGCTGGAGTTCGACTTGGCGGGTGCTGGTGCGGGGCTGGTCCGGCTGCAGGAGAACTTGCAGGCGTGGCAGCTGAATGGTCCGTGGGTGCGTCTTGGAGTGGCTTGGTGGCATTCTGGGTGTCGGCCGGTGTTGAGAGCGGTGAGGGTGGCGGCTGAGTACGTCAGGCGGGTCGGTCGGGCTCTACGGGGGCCAGGGGTCCTGGCACTGGGCGCGGTCCAGGCGCGGACGGGCGTAGACGGGCTTACCTTTGGCGCGCCTTCGGCGCACAATCGGTGCGCCCGCTGCGCGTGACCGCTGCGCGTTCGCACGGTCGCCATTTAAGGCGAAGTGCGCGGGTGGGCGGGGCAGCTGGGAGGCGGGAGCGGGGAGGGTTACAGAAGAAAAAGGGGCGGGGACAAGCGGCGGTGGCGGGAAGGGAGGGCGGGGGGCGGAGCGGTAGGCGGACAACCAGGAAGGAGGGTACACACGATACAATACTGAACAGGCACAAAATAGCGACAAAAACGGGGAAAAGCAGAGAAAACAACAGATCAGTGAGACAAGCACAAATACCTGACAAAACAACCAAAACAAGGGGAAAAAGTGCTCGCAGCGGCGGCAGCCGGCGAACGAGGCAAAAACGAGGCAGCAGCGAGGCAAGGGGCACACGCAGCAGCTGGTGGCCGTGCGGCGCGGGGGTGTCCCACAAGTGGGTCACACTCACCTGCGTCGCACGGTCGCCATTTAAGGCCAAGTGCGCGGGTGGGCGGGGCAGCTGGGAGGCGGGAGCGGGGAGCGGGGAGCGATCGGTGCCACCGCACCGGGTGCTGGAATCCTGGGGGCGCCGTGTTTGAAAGTTTATTATGCCTTTGAAGCACCTGCTGCAGCGTTTCTTTCACCCCGCAATTACCAGGCCTCACATAAATGTCAAGATAACTCGTGCCGCCATTGCTTCTAATTCTCATCAAGCCATTCCGTTTCGATAACAAAGAATTGTAAATGGAAGCTTTTTGGAAAAAACTGCCAGAGTGATGGCGCGTTCTTCTGATGGAAACAAAGGTTCATTTCTCAGAATTTCAGCTCTGTGTGGAAGTTGTGTCGCTTGTATTGGCGGATGGAAAAGGCTGCAGCCGAGGAGCGGTGCGCGCGTGAAGGCGTCTACGTCACCTCATACACACACCAATAGACCTTTTCTTCTCTGAGAATATCGTGTGATTAATTATCTTCCTGGAGAGAGAGATCAGCATTTTGTATAGTTGTGGTTTTGACTTAGGTGAAGTTAGTGCAGAGGGTTAATATGCCTGCTGCAGAGAACGTGTACCATGTAGATTACAGATGTAAACAGATCAGCAGGTTACTTGCAATGTATAATTTAAAGTCCTTAGTCCTAATATAGAATAGTGAGGTATTAACTTTCATCCTAGAACTGCATACACGCTGCAAAGTACAGAACATTGATCAATGTTGCAAAAAGGGTTAATTTGGCTAGAAATCGATTCTTATTATTAAAGAAAACTCCCAACTATGCTGTTTCTTTTTCGACTCTGAGTTTGTGCTTCTCCACACCAAGCACTCTTAAACTATGCTGCCTACCAGTATGGATGACATGATGTGACTCCTACACTTTTAGTCCTTTGGCTTACGTAACATTTCCTACACAGTGATTTACACATGTATGATTGAATGTCTGTGTGTAATATGCATGTGATGCAAAGTGCTCAGACACCCTGCACTGGTATGAGTGGCGCTATATAACTAATTCAATGCATCTGAGAGAGTGTGGTTATGGAGACTTGGTCACTGTTTTCGCCACCCAATCTTTGGCCCTAATGGAGACCTGAGGTGACATATAGTTCATCTTTCTTTGGCAATAAGGTCAGGCGGCTAACGCCAATGTTCCCTTTTCTTTTAAAATAATGCAGTCAGGCTAAATGGATGGCACGGGTGCAAGCAGGAATGAAGCACGATATGGGACAGTTTTAAATGTGTTTAATTATTTCAAGTCTACATATCCTACCTACTTTTATAAATATTCTTGCTTTCTGAAATGTGGTTTAACCTGCATCCTTTGGGCCTTTTTTTTTTGTTCTTCAAAATTTCCTTGGCGTGAGGGTCCTGCAGTTCCCCTTTAGTCAATCAGGCTCGCTATGACACAAAACACATTTAGACCCTTTTTTTACGCCCCACCACTTTCAAATGTCACCAGCCACCACTGACTTCAGGTCATGCTGGACCGGTACAAAGTAAAATTTCGGGCCAACCTCATGGAAGCACAGGCTGCCTTCAGGACTGATGCAGGTCCTGATGAACAAAGTACTTTCCTGGTCGCAAGCAATGAACTGCATCCATGTTGGGTCCGGCAGGCGCAGGATGTGTCATGCAGGAAAGGCAATGCGTAAGTTCCTAAGACGGGTGCCAGAGTCGAGAGGTGTTGAGTGATGCACCTGATTTTGTCTCAAAGTTGAGGGGATGCGTTGATCTCACCAAGCTGCAGCAGCGCCAATACACTGTCCAATGCGTCGATCTCTGGAGGCAAAGCGCTAGTCCTGATGAGCTACCCTGGTTTTACTCCCACAACTGTGGCTATGTATCAGTTGTGCTACACACAGACATGAGATTCACCCAAATCTGTGTTGCAAAAGAGCGGCAGAACCCACTTAAGAGGCCAGAAACCTTTTGAGGGCACTTCAGCCAACAGCAGGATTCATAGAAGGCAGAGTCCAGCAGCACAAGCAGAATTGTAGGAAGATTTTGTGTTACTGAGACAGGAGGCAAGTCAGCAAGCTCCTGGAAATCACTCGGAGGGAAGGCAGTGTCCAGCTCTCCTACAGCAGAGTCAGAGAGTAGCAGGCAGCAGGGCAACAAGCAGAAAAGCAGTCCTTCCAGAACAGCAGTCCAGTTTTGTCCTTTAAGCAGTACAGCAGACCTTCGGACAGAGGTACAGTTCCAGATATAGAAGTGTGATAATAGGGGGTCAGAGACCAAGTACTTATACCCAAATGTGCCTTTGATGTAGGGGTGACTTCAAACTATCTCTCTGAAGTGCATAAGTATCCCTTTCAGCCCAGTCCTGTCTGCCAGGCTATCTGGGGAGGGGGGTAATCAGTCCTTAATGTAGGTGCAAGACACTGCCTAATCAAGTGAAGTGTTAGTCCATCCCTTCCATCCTGCCCAGGCAAGGCCATCAGAATGCAGATATATGCAGATGGGTACTCAGAGACACCTATCCTTTCTGTGCTGTGGCTGTCTAGAGAGAATGCACAGATTATAGCTGTCACCCACCCCACACATGTATAGGAGACAGGCTGCAAGCACATAGAGCTATACACACAGAAATGCCCACTTTCTAAAAGTGAAATTTATGTAAAATAGTAATGCCACATCCAACTTTACCAGTGAGGAGGATTTGCCATTATCATTCCAAACATATGTAACATGAAACATCTACTCTTCTCTGATCAGGAATTATATCTTAAAAGTGTGTTAAGGAAATCCCAATGCTGACCTATGAGAGGAGTAGGCCTTACAGTAGTGAAAAACGAAATAGGCTGTTTGTAATTACGAGGAAATTACTCACAATGAAATGGGGTGAGGTTTCCTGGAAGACTTGGTAGGGCTGACTCCTGTCATGCTTTGGGCCAAAATATGGCCTTTTCTGGATTTGAAACTCACCCATGATATTGTCAAAAATTTCCAGAAACAAATTAATGTGCAGGCTATCATGTGGTTGTTGCATTAAATTGGCCCGGCAAGATCTGGGTTGATCGATTTATGGGCAAAGACAGATAATATTAGCACTCTTTCCAATGCTCAGATAAAGCTGAAGTTCTAAGGACGCAAAGAAAAGTTAAGATTGGAGAAAGCAATTGACATGATATCAGTTCAACACTATATACTTCTTTCCATGTGCAATGGCATGAAGCCCGCCTTTTGTGGGTTAAAGGCCCTCAACAAAGATTTTCCCTCTGGAGGCTTCAAATTAACATGATTCACTATTTAGGGGCTTTCCTGGTCACAGGATATTGGTTTGCTTTTTTGCCGACTTGCCCTTGTGACGCGGTTTCCTGCCAACTACTAAGCACTGTATGTTATTTTGCCTACTATATGCAGTGTACAGATCCTGATTTTTATGTCCCATCCTTTGAGGAGGACTTTTTAATTTGCATCAAGAGGGTTTGATTTTCTTACAGTTCGTTGAGTCTCCATTGATTTGTTTAGCTGTTTTAAATTTTATTACTCAGGCCTTGATTTTAAGAAAAAGTTACTCATCATGAACTCCTGCTTGCGATGATATGCAGTATGATTTGTCCTATCTGATATTTAATTATAATAATTAATGTTTTTTATCGCACTTTGCTATTTATAAACTTTTTTAAAGAGCTTTTATGGTCGTGTATTCAACCAAATAAAGATTTCTATTGATTGATTGATTAAATTGTAAATAAGAAGGAAATGATAATCAGAAACACGATTTACTAAAACTATCTTAAAAATTATATCCATTTCTATATATCCATTTTTTAAATGAAATACACAAGCACATAATAATAATAATAATAATAATAATAATAATAATAATAATATATTTAAACAATTTTAACAAAACTATCAAACTCTAGAAATAATATATCAACTATTCCCACTTCAATCCATACAACAGTATGGAAAGCATTGGACTCAGGAGGGTAACATTTACAATTCCCTCTCCCATATGCACAACAGTAGGGAAAGCATTGGACACTGGAGAGCTAAAATGTACTATTCCCACTGCCATCTAAGCAACAGTAAGAAAAGTGTTGGACACCAAAGGGTTAAAATTTACTATTCCCACTCCAGTACGTGCAACAGTAGGGAAAGTGTTAGACTCAGTAGGAGTAAAATATATTATTCCCACAGCTGTCTGCACAACAGCAGGGAAAGCGTTGAACACTGGAAATATAAAATTTACTATTCTCACTCCAGACTGTGCAACAGTAGGGAGAGTGTTGGACTCTGGAGGGGTAAAATATACTTTTCCCACTCCAATCTGTGAAACAGTAGGGAAACTGTTGGAAACCGGAGGGGTAAGATTTACTATTCCCACTCCTATAGGTGCAAAAGTAGGAAAAGTGTTGCATTCAGGAGGGGTGACATTTACTAATGCCACTCCAGTAGATGCAACAGTAGGGAAAGAGTCGGACTCAGGAGGGGTAAAATGTACTATTCCCACTTCAGTCTGTACAACTGTAGGGAAAGCGTTCGCCACAGGAGTGGTAAACGTTACTATTCCCTCTCCAGTAGGTGCAACAGTAGGTAAAGTGTTGGACTCTGGGTGGTAAACTTTACTACTCCCACTTCAGTCTATGCAACAGTAGGGAAAGCACTGGACTCCGGAGGGATAAAGTTTGCTATTCCCACTCCAGTCTGTTCAACAGTTAGGATAGCGATGGACACCAGAGGGGTAGAATTTACTATTCCCACTCCAGTAGCTGCAACAGTAGAGAAACCAGTGGACTCTGGAGGGGTAAGAATTTCTATTACCATTCCAGTCTGGGTAATAGTGTGGAAAGCTTTGGACTTTGGAGGGGTACATTTTAATATTATCACTCCAGACTGTGCAACAGTAGAGAGAGAGTGGTTCACCTCAAACAAATAACATATTTTAACAACTCAATCAACTAACCAAAAATATAACATGTTAAATATAAAAATTATGTCTAAATCTTATATGCAGTAAAGCACTTGGAAGCATGGGAGGTTTTCTCCTTTTAGCGCAACGCTGGCTACCATCTCCCCCATACTAAATTATCAAAGGTCAGTTCATCCCTCAAGCTGGAGTGCTTGTTGGCACCGATGGAATTCCAAGATGGCTGCCAAAATGCACATACTGCAACAGCACACCGCTGTTAGCAGTCTAGTCTTTTAGGCTTCAGAACACCTGGTGAAGTGTGCTTCAACATTCCACTGCGTACTTCACTGAAGAAATAATTGGAAGAGCACCTGTTTTCCCCAGCATCGTGGAAGTCAGTTAGGGTAGTTGCGATAAAATCGGGGTTAGCTTCGTCAGAACTACATTCCCTCACTAATCAGGTTAGTGTTAAACCATGTAGCTAAAATAAAACATTCTGTTAGAAAAGGTTATCGTGTCAGAGGTAAATTTCTATTAAAAAAGTCAGAATATATTTTCCTTCACTGGAAAAACTGGAACTACCTTTCAGTAATTGCTTACCTTAGCCTAGAAGATTAAATACAAAGCTTTTTGAATCAGCTGTTTTATTCAGCTGTTCCAGAATCTGTCAGACCCAATACATGGTGTCTTCTTTGACTGAAACTTGTTCACTCTTCAGAGAATTAATTAAAAGGTGAAAGTCAGGGTCAAAAGCCTGACTGTTCACTCTTCAGAGAATTAATTAAAAAGTGAAAGTCAGGGTCAAAAGCCCGACATATTTCTTTCTCATGCCAGTGTGAGGTTTGAAGATAAATAAGTGAAGGGCCAGTTAAAGGACTCCTGTAATGTTCTATGGCCAGAATAAATTAACTCTTCTGCAAACATTAAAACCTGGGGCAGAATAAATTGTGCTTCCAGCAAACATTAAAACTGAAGGTCTGAATAAAAGGAATGCTTCCTTTTAACATTTAACCTAAGTTCTGAAGCATTGTTTAAAAACTAATTAAAGACAGAAAACCAGTCATCCTACTTCAGAAACCCCAGTTCAAGGCCCACTCCAGTCTCTTAACAGTGAGTTAATAGAAAGAAAGAGAAACCCAAATAATACGTAAATTTGGAATACAGAAATAAATACTTACCTTATCTTTCTTACATTAAGGAATAGCAGGATCAAGTGCAGATTGTACCTGAGAACGAAAAGAAAAGAGATTTGAGTGAAGACTTCTCATACAACCAAGCAAACAATACTTAAGAAGTAGAAGAAAAGTAAGCTTCAGAAAACATTCTGGTAAGATAAGTTATATATACACCATAGAAAAATCAGTAAGTTAAAAGGCACAGTAAATAAAGGTTTTTACATGTTAATGTTGCAGTCCTGTAAGAAGAAGAAGAAGACGTAGCTGAACAGGCAGAATATTGGAGCAGTCTCTTCTCTGTCCCAACCCCTTTTCCCCCCTTAGAACTTACCTGCAATGGAATACTAAAAGACCTAGCAGGGTTGGTTCTGAGAAGGGTATTGGGATCTAGCGTCAATCTACTCCTGTGTGGTTCAGACAGCAATAAGTATTTAGACCCTGACAGCAAGTATCGCTAAAAAGGTTACATTATGTCAAGCTGAACCAGGTTAAAGTCAAAGTTCTGACCGACCTTGGATACAGGATCCACGCAGGCTCTAGTGAACAAAGTACCTTTCGTGGTCGCAAGCAACAAAATGTGTCAATGTCGAGTCACGTAGGTGCTGGAGAATCCATGTTCTTCATGCCGTGATGGCAATGCATCAGTTCTGAAGACGGGTGCCAGAGTCCAGAGGCGTCGAGCGATGCGCTGGATTCTGACGACACACTTGAGGGCATGCAGACAGGAGATGCATTGAAATCCATGTTGCAAAACAGCTGTAGAATCCACTTCTGAGACCAAGAACTTGGAGAAGGCTTCTCTGGCAAGGGAAGGGTTCACAGAAAGCAGAGTCCCGCACCACCTGCAGAAATGTAGGAAGTGTTTTGTGTCACTGAGATTTCAGAAAACAAGAGGCAGGCCGCAAACCCTCGGAGACCACTTGGAAGTAAGGTAGAGTCCAGCTCTACTTTGGCAGATTCAGGGAGTAGCAGGAAGCAGGGCAACAAGCAGAAATCAGTACTTGGCAGGAAGGCAGTGTCCAGCTCTCCTTCAGCAGAGTCAGGGAGTAGCAGGCAGCAGGACAACTCGCAGAACATCAGTCCTCCCAGAAAACAGTCCAGTTGTGTCCTTGAAGCAGCACAGCAATCCTTCTGACAGAAGTTCAGTTCAAGATCCAGAAGTGTCTGATTTTAGGGGGTCAGAGACCCAATACTAATACCGCAAAAGTGCCTTTGATACAGATGGGTAACTTCAAAACAGCCCTCTGAATTGCAAAAGTATCTCTTTCGACCCAGTCCTGTTGCTAGGCTGTCTGTGGGGCATAGTCAGTCTGCCTATTCAAGCCCTGGCCAGACAAGGCCATCAGAATGCAGAGGGAATGCACAAAGTGTAGCTGTCACCCACCCCAGACATTTATTGGAGACAGGTTGCAAGCACCAAGAGTTATAAGCACAGCGAAATGTCCACTTTCTAAAGGTGCATTTCTAAATTAGTAATGCCAAATCCAACTTTACCAGTGATGAGAATTTGTCATCACCATTCCAAACATATGTGAATTGAAAAGCCTACTCTTCTCTGATAGGAAACTGCACCTTACAAGTGTATTTAGGATTTTCCAATGCTACCCTATGAGAGGAGTAGGCCTCACAGTAGTGAAAAAAGAAGTAGGCAATTTGTCACTATCAGGACATGCACAACATGCTAGTACATGTCCTACCATTCATGTACATAGCACCCTGCTCTTAGGGCTACTTAGGACCTACCTTAGGCATGACGTATGTGTAATAAAAGAAGAGTTTCAAGCTTGGCAAATAGTTTTAAATGCCAAGTCGAAGTCAAAGTGCAGTGGCAGGCCTGAGACATGGCTATGGGGCTACTAAGGTTAGTGGCACAAGCAGTGGTGAAGGCCCACTAGTAGCATTTCATTCACAGGCCTTGGGCACATGCAGTACACTTTACTAGATTAAATATGCCAACTGTGTATGAACCAATGTTACCTTGTTTTAGGAAGAGAGCACATGCACTTTAGCACTGGTTAAGAGTGATAAAGTGTGCAGAGTCCTAAAGCCAACAAAAATAGTTCAGCAAAAAGAGGAGAAGAAAGGGAGAAGGTTTGGATTGACCCTTCAGATAGGCCATTTTCCAACACTTCCTTTTCAATACATATTAGTCACACCTAAGGTGGGCCCTAAACAGCCTACAAGGCACTGTGCACTGCCGTTAAAAGGTGGGACATGCATTTTAAAGGTTTACATGCCCATGTATTGAAAAGCTCTCAAATTCCTTTTTCACTTTTACAAGGCCGACCACTACCATTGGATAACATTGGGTTACCATCTTTTATAAGTGCTAACCTCTGTTTGGTGTCTGCAGAATTGTAATTTCAAACCGCCTTTAATGGTAAAGTAAGATTTTAAGTTCCATTTCTGAAGATGCCACTTTTAGAAAGTTGGAAAACGCAACAAGATGATGGACGGAGTGCTGAAGCTTTTTAAACACTCACTTCAGTCAAGAGATCTGGGATAAATTCATTGTTCTTTTTCTCACCATACCGCCCCACATTGGACCCAGCCATTTGCAAATCAGTCTTGAACCTATTCCCCATGGGAACAGTCCAGCCCGACCTGCCAGGCCAGGATGTCCCTGGACTGGAAACAAGCATTCTGTGACCGGGTTCAGGGTATCACCCCATATCAGCCAGGCTAGCTTGAATCTAGTGGCACAGCATGCAAGGGACCCATGTTTGGGCATACCCTTGGCCATTTAGGGTGAACATAGCAAACAAAACCAAAAACTGTGGGTAGTTGCAATACCCCGAATGTCTAATTTGACTGTAGGGAACTCCTTCCTTAAAACCAGAAGTACACAACTTATGCAAGCTTTAATGGAGGACACCCATACCTGTGTGTCTGATTTAACAGAGTCAGAACCATCTCCTTAACTAAAATGGCTGAGGTGAAAGGAGTCATCTTTATGTGGAAGATGACACAGTAAAGACCAGTCACTTGAATACAGCCAAGGGGGTGTTGCACCCTTCCGCATTGTGATGCATTGCTGTCCGGTGCGGCCAGCACAGGAAAGAGCGGTGGGGCGGGGTGGTGGGGGGTTGTCAAATAGGGATACCTTTTCGGAACAGTATAATATGCATGTCTGGGTCAGTACTTTATTTCCAAAGTTAAGTAGTTATAGGACTTCCTAACAATTTACATAAATAATGGGGTATTTTTGTCCAGACCAATTACAATCTGTAGAATCATAATGCTAGGGTGCTCGCTGTCCCCTCTATTCTGCTTACTAACCCTCAAACATCTGACAGCAATAATAAAAGCCTCTGAATGCATCAAGGAGAATACGATGCTATATCAGTATTCATGTAGGCAGAAAATAGTTTACCCCCTCAAAACCTGAGGATTTCCTTACCTTCTAACCTTTATGTCCATATTACATGGTTTTCTGGGTTTTCCAGGTTACAAAGTGAATTGAGTTAAGATAGAGATCTACTTTTGTGAAATGTCATGACTAAAGCTATCCTAGGGATCATAGTGTGACTTGCATAACCACGAGGCTCAAATATTTCTGAGTAAACAGGGTATTAGACAATATGACAAAGATTTACCTTTAATTAGTCGATCACAATATGACCATGTAAGATAGTCCTAACTACAATTGTCACTGTAGGGCAGCGTCCAGGTAATAATGATGGAGACTACACCTAGTTACAACTATTACTTGCCATGCTCCTATCGTATTAATCAATCCTCACACAAATTGATAGACATATCAAATTCCTTATTTGAGAAGTGAAGTGCCCTAGGATGGGACCTTTAAAATTACACAGATACAACTTCAGGTGGCCTCAGGCTGCAATATATCAGTACTTATTATATAGAAAATCACCACTGCAAACTGATTTACCTATTATCAAAGAGACATGTTCAACCACACTAGGCTAAGTAATTTTTTTTTTAATAAACTTTATTTTCATGGTCAGTCAAACAGTGCAGCTTTACACATTTGATACGCCCACAATAATGATGACAAAATATACAGTAAGTTTGTACATTAATATTAGGGCTCCCGGTTTTATGGTATTTATTTTTTTGCCATTTCCGTCTGTATTTATCCATATTTATTTTTCGGGCATTTTTTCTGTATTTATCCACATTTATTTTTGCCACAAGCAAAAGACGACGCTACAGCTAGTATTTTTCCACATTTATTTAAATTGATAATGCACCTATGCGCTCAGTTGTTATTGGTCAACACTATACGTTCATCTGAAAACTTTGCCATTTGCAGAATGTCCCAAATATGCCTAAAAGTGCTATCACAAGCCATTTGTCTCCGAGCCTTGCAGTTTCTGTTATCGGCAGAGTGCCACATCCTCTCCCCCACTGAACACCATACTGCCCCACTGAGAGAAACTCACACTGCCTTCAGCTGCAACCCAATTGCTGTCACTGGCCATCACTATGAGGATTGATGTTTGTGTGTGCAGAAGAGAACAAGCATTCGCAATGCAATAGGTCTCGCATTTACGCTAGTTTAAGCTATTGGAATTGTAAATGACAATGCCTTTTATTTATCTGTTTTAAAAACCAAAACATAAATAAAAGGCATTGTCATTTCCAATGCCAATAGCTTAAACTCAAGTAAATGCGAGACCTATTGCATTGCAAATGCTTGTTTTTTAAGTGAGTGCTTGAAGTAGGAGGACCGAAAAACAGACGCAACAAAGAAAAAACAGTGAAAAAGGGTAGTAGAAGCTAATCTGTAGAAAACCAAGGGCATACTCACTCACACGGTAAACAGGGCAAATCAAATGCTGTAAATGTTTGCAGTGAGCACGTTTGGAAACCTGGCTGAGCCTAACCACTTTACACTTATTTACAGAATTGTAAGCAACGTATAATAATATTTAAATATGTTTTCAATTTTTAAACAACATCCAAAAAGAGGATCTTAAACAACTATACACTCAACAATCATCGTACAGTATCAAAACAGTATTGCCACTTAAACCTGAGCGCGCGCTCATTTTACCGTGGGTTACCTTGTATAGTTCCACTGTGCCGCAAAATGAATAAAATGAAACTGCACTAATTGTCAACGATGGCAATGTATAATGATCGGTTGAGCCAGTTACTCTGTTACCAGGAGTGTTTAGTCTTTTTCAAAACAGGTTTACAAAAACAACTTCGAAAAACTACAAAACAAAAATATTACCACAACCTTGTTGAAGTTAGGTGACGAGTACACCAAAACAAGCAAGGCGAGGAAAATATCCCCAAAGGGCACAGGCTGCACAGTCCAACGCCCCAGAACTGGGCGTCGTGTCGTTATCACGGCGCATCAGGTCCGCCTATGGCCTTTGAGTGTCACCAGATTAAGAAGGGGGGTGGGGGAGGACAGCTAGCCCAAGGGGATAGGGAGGGGCCAATCGCTGGGAACCTGGGACGGAGCGACTACATCGAACTCGGGAGTGACTGTTCCACAATAACCACTCTAGCCCGCTGGGTGACTGTGCAAACCACGGTTATCACAAATGCCTAACGTTTACCTATAAAGAAATGTCCATAGCGCCTAGCTTGGAAACGAGGCTCCCTGTCACAGGAGCATGCCTCTCGGCTACAGAAAGTGCTTGATCTGGAAATAAAAAAGTACAGATACTCCTGACCGGAACAGAGAAATGACTCTTCCATTTACAAAGTATAGCTTCAAAGCAAAGGCGTGCAGTTAATTTTCTGCCTTGAAAACAAAAGAACTGTAGGTTTTCAGTACCCGAGAGTACCTCCTGTCCATTTAAAGCAGAGGCTGCAGGTGTTATATGGTGGTTAATGGAGTTATCAGGCTCCCTGCCATGTTCTAGCCATGCGAGTTTCAGACACTGTCAAGGCATCTTACTGTATTCCTCCCCCCCCCCTCCCGGACATCACGCAGTCTTTATCCTCCACCGCAGTGGTCTCAGGCTTTTCACGCCGCAACCATAGGGGCGTTCATATGTCTTCGGAACCCAGTCCCAGGTGCCCCAGGGTTTAACACCCTCCCTCCAAAACACTTCCCAGAGCAAGCTGCATTTTTCCAGTCTCGAACGGACTCGCCGACCCACTGGGAAAGCAGGTGCGCAACAACGTTGTGAATAGAGGCTCCTAATCTGACTCTGGCAGGGGCTCTAAAAGGGCTGAAATAACAACAAAGCCTCATTAACAAGTAAATGGTCTTTCAAAGACCTGTGAAGTACTCGGGTGCGGCTGGCAGCTCTGTGTGTTCCCAGGAAGGTGTCTCAGCCCGGGCTGACACCTCTTAACCCTCTAAGGAGGGGGAGACACCAGATGGCAGCACAGCAAAATGTACTAGCATTTTCCAGTTTTTATATATAAATACAGATAAAGGAAAACTTGTTTTCCGTCTGTTTTTATATGTAAAAATCCGTAAAAACGGAAAACCGGGAGCCCTAATTAATATGCAACAACGTACCACCTTGAGTGACATTGAATTTGCAGTTCTAATCTCTTACACACTTAACATAGGAATAGTACACCATATTCACCGGAAGGAAGGGTTCTATGGCCAGAGGTCTGGCAGCTGGTATATATACATGTGTATAGGCCGTTCTCCACCCGCCGAAGGGGTCAGATGAATCTCACCTCCTCAATGTCGAAACATGCCTGAGAACCGGGCAGTGTTTGCATTCAGTCCTCTGATTGTGTGAAGAGAAGGTATTGTACTAGAGGGTCCCACAATTCTCGTGGTCTAGAGGATTGGGGTAGATCTTCTGCACAAGTGTCCAACTGAGTTTTACAGTATGACATATCCTTGACCAAGTCTGTGTGTTTCGGTGTCAGCTTACTGCCCCATTTCAATGCTATTCTTCCCTTTGCCAGTAGTAGTGCTACCGCCAGTAGCTTACGTCTACGCGCCAATTTTATCTTGTAGATGCCCAGGAGGCAAATAAGGGGTTTATTTGGGATACGCTCACCTAGCATATGTGTGAGAGTGTCTGTGACATCACGCCAGTAAAGCTGGAGTTTTGTACATGCCCACGCCATGTGTAGGAAGTCTGCATTGAAGGCCTGACATCTGTGACATCGGTCATCGGCCCGCAGCCCATATGCATGCAACTGCTTAGGTGTATAGTATACCTGATGTATGAATTTCAAATGTATGATTTTCAGGTTGCAATTCGACGTGAGCAAATGAAGTTGTATACACCCGAAATCCTAGTCCTCTGTAGGAATTGCTATGCCCAGGGTAGCCTCCCATCCAGCTAGAGGTTTGTTCGCTGCGCGGAACTGTTGATGCTGTGATGCAGTGTATAGCTTAGTGACTAGGCGTTGTCGCGTGGCAGATGTCAGAAGCGTCTGCAGCGCATTGGGCGTTGGTGGTTCAATCGGGAAGGAAGGGTGTCTGAAAAGCGCTTAGAGCTGTGGCGCCCTGCGGTATGTATTCCTTGTCAGGGAAGAGATCTCCCATGGTACGGAGTCCCATCTCTTGTGTCATTTTCTGCTCTTGTGTCACCGTGAGTTGTGGATGATGCCGAAGAGGAAGTGCTGGTGCATATGTCGGGAGTTTTTGCGCACGCTTCACCAGTGTGTGCCAGGCTCGTCAGCTCTCTCCATCCCACCCTCGCATGCTTTCCCGTCCACATCAAGCGAAGCTGTGCCGTACGTAGTCTGGCAAACAGAACCTGTGGCAACCAAATCGGTATATTGATAAATAGATATAAAAACCGAGGCAGCACTACCATCTTTTGCAGAGCGACTCGATCTGCAAGAGATAGGGGTAGTCGATACTTGGTCTTCTAATTTAGTGACTGCTGTGCCATAGTTTTCCTGTATCACAGTGTCTATGTCTCGCTGTATCCAAACACCTAGGTATTTAACTGGATCTGTCCGCCATTGCAGTGGGTAATCAAGCGATGGTTTGGTTGTTGCAGGATAAGCACCAACTTGTCCCAGTTAATAAACAGCCCCGAGAAATATGCAAACTTGATATATTCTCGAATGAGCTCATTTAGATGGGTGTCCAGGTATCTAGTGTATAGTACCATGTTGCATAGAGTGCTGTACTAACTGGGCGTAACTGGAACTGCAGCGCTGACTCTGGGTGCCTCTGGCATATCTTGCAGGCCAATGGTTCCAGTGCTAGTGTGAAAAGTAAGGGCGATAAAGGGCATCCCTGTCTCGTTCCTCTATAGATGTTAAAGGGAGCGGATGTAATGCCATTGATTCTCAGCCTTGCCCAGGGTGCGGTATATAATAGTGCTATCCATTTTAGATAGGGTTCCGGGAATCCCATTCGTCGAGGGAACAAAGAACATATACGCCCATTCTACAGAATCAAATGCTTTTGCAGCGTCTAATAAGTTCGCAGTAGCCGGTAGGTCTGGATTTAGGTAATGGAACATGGTGAATATGGTTCGTAAGTTTTGCGTGGTGGACCAGGACGGGATAAATCCCGCCTGGTCTGGCAGGACCCACTTCTGTAGCAAAGGTTGTAGTCAGATGGCTATAATTTTGGCTAGAATCTTTGCGTCTGTGGTGATGAGGGACAGGTGACGATAGGACTCACAGTAGGTTGGGTCCTTATCAGGTTTAAGGAGGGTGATCAGAACCGTATAGACGGGGACAGCATACCATCCTCATATGACTCCTCATACATGGCCGCTAAGTGTGGAAGTAGTATATCTTTGAATTCCTTATAAAACTCAGCAGGGAGACCATCTATGCCAGGTTCCTTATTGTTAGGGAGGGAGTTAATGGCTTGGCGGAACTCATCCTCAGTGATATGATGACTGAAATAATCGTGATGGGTATCAGATAGCCATGCAAGTGCTATATCATCCAAATACTGAGTCAGTTCAGTAGGATCAGGTGTAGTGCCTGCTGTATATAGCCTGGCATAATAATCCTGGAAACACTGCGCGATCGAGGGGGTGTCGTATCAGGCCATGGCCTGGGAGTCCATGATCTTAGTTATGTATGACGCCGTGGCCGTGGGGCGAATCTTGCTAGATAGCACACGCCCGGGCCTGCCACCCTCCCCATATGCTCGTGCCGTGTATTTCTTCGAGAAGTATTTAAGTTCTCTGTCCGCAAACTCATGATATGTATCTATTTTGCCTCTAATGTCAGCCAGGACCTTGGGGTCTGATGTGGTAGCATAAGTAGACTCCAACTGGTTAATGTCCGCCTCTACCATGGAAAGCTGTCTACGAATATCTCTAAGAATACCAGCATGTTTACCGATACAGAATCCGCGGATGGTCACCTTAAAAGCCTCCCATAGAACCTTGGCGCTCTCCACGGTACCCACATTATGTTCAAAGAATTCAGTGATGGCTTGCCGCAGCACGGAATTAAAGACCTGGTCTTGCGGTGTACTTGGTTGAAGGCGCCTTGCATATTGGCACGGTGTATGCGAGGGGATGGTGAGTTCTAGTCATACTGGTGCGTGATCTGAGAGGGTTTTGGGTAAATTTGTAATGCCAGTACCAGTAGTCCAGGCGTTTACATCTGCAGTGGCGATCCAGAAATCAATCCTGGACCATGTATTATGGGTAGTGGATGTGCATGTGCCCTCCCGGCGGTGGGGGTGCCGTACTCTCCAGATATCTAACATGGCATAATCTTCCATCCCATTCCAAAGCGATTGAGCCAAATTCTTCCCATATCTGTCATTCCCAGTGGGTCTATCCACCAGCGGGTCCAAGCATGTATTAAAATCACTGCCCCATATTATTGCAGAGGGTGAGAGCGAGCGTAGTTTGTTCCATATGTCTATGAAAAAAACAGGATGATCAATGTTAGGGCCATATACTGTAACAATAGTTATAACCGTGCCGCCAAAATCACCCTGTACATTAACATATCTACCCTGGTCATCTGAGTGTGAGTAGAGCATTGTGAACGGTGTGCCACATCTGACTAGAAAGAGCATAAGAGGAGTAGGAGGAAGCTAACCTGCAGGAGGCCCATCTACCCCCAATCCAGCACTCAGTGTCTTGGGTAAGGTGAGCTTCTTGAAGGCAGGCCACATCTACAGCATGTCTGTCTAAATATGCAAAAACTTTACTAACCTTCTGGGGATTGTTCAGACCCCGTATATTCCATGTCAAGAGTGTCAATTTCCTAGTGTCGTTATCGCCTATAACCATTCTCAGTGTGAATGACAGGATCTGCAGGGCAGCAAATCGTGTGTGTACAGGTCATGTGGTATACAACAGTTGCTTTATCTGAACAGACCATTTTTCTGAACTTGCCCATTTCGCCCCCACCCACATCACCATCCCAATCATGGCGAGGACATACCCATGAAACAACGAACAATAACCCCCTCCCACATCCATACCCTTACTGAAGAACAAGAAAAAATGTGATATGCACTAGGGGTGGGCGGAATTTGCGGAATTAACCTTCGCAAATTATCGCGAGAATGTTTAAAATTATCGCAAACAAGCAGAAATATCGCGAAGATGCGGAAGTTTTTTTCCGGCATGTTCGCGCGATTTTCTGCATGGTTGCGGGTCGCCAACTTACCCATGTGGCTGCTTGCGGGCGCGGCCATCTTGTTTTGAGTTGTTCTCGCGGTGCATGATCGCGAGAAGAAAGACGTGATCGCGCGACGCATGACGTCACTGCGGGCGCGAACTGTCGCGAGACAGCGCAAATGGCTAAAAACAATACAACATCTCATGGAGAACGCGACCGGATCAAGAAAACTTGTCGGCGAACGCAGGGAATCAGGTAAGGCGATCGCGCGCGCGCGAGAATGTATCATTTTACAGCGCGAGCAAGAAACAAATTATCGCCAAGCTGCGGAAACCGGAATTTTTGACATCTTCGCGCTCTCCGCGGAACGCTAAAATGTCAAATTATCGCAATTTCCGCGAACGGAACGAAATTTTTGCCCAGGCCTAATATGCACACAGGGGCGATGGCTGCCAGCTGAATCCCGGGCCAAATCAAGACCACGGGTGGACGTCTAGCCCATCCACTAAGATTACAAATGCAATTTAACGTCAAATTGACCATAGAGGGCAGAAAGGGGCGTGAAGCCCCGCAACAGTATATAATTCCAACTTTAAAGCAACATTCCACGCACTGTGAACAAGCATCATTTATCTCGCATACGTACAGTGGTTATAAGTCACCCATTACTAAACACAGTACTTATCTGAGTTCGGCAACAGTGTCCCAAGGGTCTTCATATAGTGCTACTCTACATAGAACCTACACCATGGAAAGAAGACCAGTGTTACTCAACGTCCGAGGTGCCACCCTGGTCATCCTGTGCACCTCTAGGAGATTTCCAATGTGGAGGTTGAGTGATTTTTGAGCGGAGGAATTTAGTCACATCTTTTGGGTCATTGAAGAGTCTGCTCCTGCCGTCGTCCGTTACCTGCAGCCTAGCCGGGTAAAGCATCGCATAGGGGATGTTACTTTCACGGAGATTCTTTTTTACCTCCACAAATTTTTTCCGTGCCTCTTGTACCTGTGAAGTGAATCTGTCCATCTCTTCATGGTTGATTTGACCCAGCTTCCGAGCCTTTCGAAGCGCCGCGTCGCGATCTCAATAGTTTAGGAGTCGTGCAATTATCGGTCGTGGTCTCGCTCCGGGTGCAGGCTGAGGCACAAGTGATCTGTGAGCCCTTTCTACTATGAACACCTCCGAGAAGGTGTCCCTGCCGAGGAGCGCAATCAGCAACGACTCAATGTAGCGCTACATATTGCCCGTGTTGGTCGATTCCGCCACTCCCATAAATCATACGTTGTTCTGGCGGGAGCACGCCTCGAGGTCCTCTGTCTTTGCCAGCATGGTGGTCATGGCTTTATCCAGTTTATCTTGTTTCGCTTCCATCTGGCGTTGTGCATACTCAGAGTCAGATATGCGATGCTCTGCCATGTCTATCCTCTCTGTATGCTTGTCCAGGCGCTCCAACATATGGTCCACTCGATATGTCAGGGAGTCAATATTACCATCAATATTGGACAGTGCGGACTGCATTGTTGTGAACATAGGGTGAAAGTCAACAGGTGTGTCTGTGCACAGTGCTGAAGTGTTCGCCTGACTGCCCGGTGGGTTGTCCGAGGTATGCTCCACAGCTTTTTTTGATTGTTCAAAGTGCAATTTAGGTTCCCCATGATGAGAACCACAGCGTGAGGCCAGAGGTGTCTACCAGAACCTTCAACTCAGGGCCCAGCGAACACCACCAGCGAGCGGCCGACGATCACAAGACGAGAATCAATGAGCGCGCTGTGTAGCCAGCTTATAAAAGCCAGGGAAGCAGTGGTGCCTACTGTTAGGGCCCCACCACCGAGGCATATCTTACTCAACCGACGAGCTCCAGAGCCGGGCAACAGCACACAAGGACACAGCAGCCTGCAGGGGTACACACTCCACGCTCACCCAAATCCTCCGTGAAGCCACGCCAAACAGGGCAGAGGAGGTGGTCACAGCTGGGGAAAGCCGGGACCACATCAACCCCAGCAATGACACAGAATGATGCAAGCAGGATGAGGGTACACTATACCCCCATCCAGGATTAGTCTACCGTTTATGTGGGTATGGGGCGAAGGCAGCAAAGCCCCCAGCGAGGCACGCGCATCAGCCAGCCCAGCGCGGCCCAGTGGCACCCCGGCAGGTAGGCTCAGGCCTGGGCCGCGCTCACTGCAGTGGTGCCAGACACCTCCAACGCCGATGCCAGCAGACCAATCCAGGCAAAGGCAGGCAATGCGGTGCAAGATGCGACCCAACCTGGCCGCGCCGCAGGGAGAGCAGGTCCGGTGGTGTAGGCCCAGCCAGGTGCAGTCCGCCGATGCAGGGAAAACAGGGTGAAGACAGCAGAGTCCCCTGCAAGGCGCCCATGCCAGCCGCCAGACAGCCCAGCTCGACGTCGAATCGCGGTGCCCCGGCAGGCAGGCCGCGGGCGCCGGAGCTCTTCGCAGTTCAAGCCATGCTCACCTCCACAACGCCGGGACCACGGCCAGTCTCTTCAAGCGGTTATCCTAGTAAACAGCAGTCCAAGCCGAGTCAGGCTATGCAGATGCGAGTTGCGGCCCACACCGGCCGCGCCACAGGGGGAGCAGGCCCAGAGGAACAGGCACCGGCGCTTGATTAGACGCCGCGGCACCTCCCCGGCTGTGTAGGCCTCAGCTTGGTGCGGACCCTGCCGTGATCTTTCCTCGGGGGGGGCCGACACTCACCGGCCGAGAACGGATCCGCAGGTCGGCGCCTCCCTCTGGACCAGCAATTCGGTAAAGTTGGTGTATTTGTGTGGTCAAATGACCAGGATAGTAGCAGGATAGGGCTTACGACCGGTGGAGCATGCTCAACTTGCGGCCATCTCCAGGCGTGGCTAGCTCCAACCCCTAGGCTAAGTAAGTTAGGAGGTGCCCCACGAGTGAGGATTGTTCTCACTGTATGCCCTCAAAGTTCTTCACCCACATGTGAAGACCTTGTAGCCAGAGCAATGGTGGCCACTTCGAAGGCAATACATAACAAATTGGGCATAGACCCACTTCTTCATATATTTGCACCCCTATGTCACAATCCAGCCATCCTGATCAGAGGCAATACAATACACTTGGAAGACTGGGGGTTTGAGGGGAGCATTACATGAGATCAACTATTTGAAATTAGCCCACTTAAGTGTTTAAATGAGCAAAATACTAAATATGACCTAGGTAGTAACTATCACTGGCAATATCATCAGCTATTGCATTGCCTCAGATGTAGCTTTGTAGAGCTACGAAGCAACACCTTGGACTGTGTGGCCAATTCAAGGGGTGGTTTGGGTACTTTATGCACAAATCATGAAAAGGTTTTCTAGAAAATGTCTGAACCTAACTTCCGAATAAAATAAAAAAAACATTCCAATTTGACTTGTAACTATGGTTAGTTTAAGGTCGAATTATTATTGAAATGTGTCCTATGAGTGAATGGCTGGTATGAACCTTCTACACTGGCAACCCTTGCTACAAAGGGTGTATTGTGAGAAAGAATGATGCCCAGTCATCTCATCACAAAATAAATCCCTCAGGGAAGCAAAACCCATATCCTTAAATTGCTAAATTCATAAAAATAGGGACTAGTACCCCCTGAAATAATATATGGGTGTTTTTCTCATCTATTCAAAGTTTTGGAGGTGCGATCATTCAGGATATGGCTAAATAAGCCATCTATATGGACCTGCCCTGAGTTGCAATGAGACTGGATGCTCATATGGGGCAATATGTTGACCATGGGTTGACTGCTAGTGGTTCTAACATAGTCACATCAGTTCACCTGGCCATTGGCTACAGCACACCAGATGGGCTCATTTGAACACATAAAGGGCTAGAGACACTGGTGAGAGGCGGACCTTACTCTTGACTGATTGTCATTACTGTAGTATACCACAAAGAAGGCACACATTCTCTGCACAACAGCTCTGGCATGCAAGCTTGGTCACTAAGAAATGTAACTACTAACACGTGTGTAGACATATGGACCGTTTAAAGGCAAAGGGGGAGACTTCAATTCAGTTATGTTGTTTACCCAGTGAGCTAGGCGTCAGCTGAACCTAAACACTTACTAAAAGTTACATGGAGTAATGTGCTCCTTTCTAATGCCATATTTGATCCACATTTGTTCCAACGGGCTGATGAAAAGAGTCCTTTGGAAGGAACTGAGACAGGGTGGGCATTGTTGACTTTTGATATTTTTTGTCCCTTTCGTTAAATGTGTGGCATTTGTACCCTCAGATATTTCAGAAACACAAGATTGTTCTACATGTAAGGGCAGGCAGTGGGCTTGGTGTTTCTTGAAAGTTTGGTCAGCCTTCATCATCGCTTCTTAAGTTCAGGAAGAAGTTATCCATCCACCCAGATGGAGATGAATGTAAATAAACATAAATAAAATAAAATAAACGTAAGTAAACGTAAATAAAGTAATACAAGTACAGATGTGCTGAGAATTTACATTGCATACCTTAATTAAAAAATGTGACATAAAAAGTTACATGGCTTCACCAGAGTATGCCTAGAAACCTGAGAATGCTGTTGCTTTCAGGTGTACTCCTGGATATGTTAGTTAGACTGGAAAGGTTGTATGTGGTTTGGAGACATGACATTGGTTTAAAAAATGAATGTGTACACAATATAGCACTTCCAACTGCATTGTGTATTAAAAATAGTGAAAAACTGTTACATTCCGAAAAGAAATCAGAATAATATTAATAAAAATGGTCATCCTGCCATAAAGTTTACATAACTAATATATCAAGTTTACAAATATTATTTGATAGGCTCAGAAGCAGGGCTGTTGATTAAAGAATGCAGTCAGCAGGCATATAAGGCTGCAGTGAGACAGTGCTAGTTGGTTGCTGAGTTGATAACTGCTCTATCCGCAGAATGGCATGACAGGGAAATGAAAAGTTTAGGGTCAAACTAATCAATAAGAGCTAGTCTTTTCTAAATAGCAGGCAATGTTCCAATAAAAATGGGTTTTAAAAAAGTGACGCAATGAAACCTCTATGAGAAGCATGCAATTTTCATCAGGAGAGGATGGTGCATCTTCTCATGTATAGAAGAAGGCACATTTAATTGATAAACTCACAAATGGGGATGCTCTACTGAGATTTATCAGTGGTTATTTTTTTACTAAGCAGAAGCAGTTTAGTAACAAATACCATAATTGGACAATATGAGATGTGAATAAGGGACAAACTCTGGATCTAGAAATGATACAGTTTAAGTTTCTTAAATAGGTCCTTAACAGGCATCCTAGTCACATGAACACATGCATTAACACATATTTACTTTCATTTTAAAGATAGCCATAGTCTAAAAGAGGGGGGCAAGAGAAGGTTTTTGTGAGCTGAACGGAGATGGCGAGTGGGGGCATATGTTTTGATCATGTTATTGACAAATTTCGTGCTAATGACATTGAGTGATTTGAAAATGAGACATCCGATCTTAAAGGCACACCGCTGGGCAACTGGCAGCCAATTAAGTTGCTTCAAAATGAGGGTGTTGTGGTGATGCCTGGGTAAATGAGTAATCAGACGTGCTGCCTGGTTTTGTAAATACTGTAACCGTTTAGAGAGATGAAGAGGGATGCCAAAGTACAGGGAATTGGCGTGGTCGACATGTGACATAACCATAGCAATGACTACCTGGATACGAGCGTCATGAGTGAGGTATTTACAAATCTTCTTTATTTTCCGGAGTTGAAAAAAACAGGTGGATACTACAGAACTAATCTGGGGCTTCAGAGTGAGATCTTGACTGATAATCACCCCAAGGCTTTTATCCGAGCTGGAGGGAACAGGAGGCTGACCTAGTTCTCCGGGCCAGAAGTGGGGTCCCCAGGGATTTTTGTCAATACCACCAGTTAGGATGAGTTCCGTTTTATCCGGATTGAGTTTCAGGTGGTTCTTGTTCATCCATTAGCTGATGAACAACATGGTGGATTGAAAAGCATGGATCGACTTGGGGGTATTGCTAATGGGAAAGATGAGTAGGAAATCATCGGCGTAATTGAAAGTGCAAACTTTGCGCTCCTTCATGTCTTGGACAAGTGGATGAAGGTAGAGGTTGAACAACAAGGGGGAAAGGGAGGAGCCCTTGGGGGACTCCACAAGAGATTTGAATGCTAGGGGCAGTAAACTGAGCTGTGCGAACTGCCTGAGATCGATTTTCCAAGAAGGAGTTGAGCCAGCTTAGGGCAGGGCCTGAGATTCCGGCATTCCTGACACGGTCGACCAAGAGACAGTGGTCGACCGTGTCGAAGGCAGCGGAAAGGTCAAGTAGGACGAGGGCCTGTGGAGAGCCATTATCAACCTCACTGCGAAGGGTGTCCAGTACAGTAAGAATAACCGCCTCAGTAGAGTGTGCCGGGCAGAAGCCAGCTTGGTGAGGGTCGAGGAATTCTGATTTCTCCAAGAAGTCAGCGAGACAGCTGGTGACATGGGCTTCCAATAGCTTGGCCAGAAAAGGGAGAAGGGAGATTGGCCGGTAGTTGATCAAAACTGACGGATCGGAGCCCATCTTCTTTAAGAGGGGTACGTCAATGGCTTCTTTAAAGGTGGCGGGGACGGCACCTTGAAGTAAGGTTTCAAGAGGTAGGTGACTGAGCCCTAACTGGCTGGGTGACCACAAAGTAACATCTTTGTAGTGCACAAGACCCTGCCCATCCTGGCTTCAGGGGCGTATGCCGCTCTTTGTGTGGGGACAGGGATTGCCCTATTTAGGTTTTCAGGAAGGGTTCACTGACAGAATATCGATGTAAATAATGTTGAAGTAAAAAATATCGATGAAAACATTTAGAATGCAAAAATATCTACTCCCTATACTTAAATAGGTAAGTACGAAAATATTGGAAAAAAATATCTATGTAAAAAATATAGTTGTACAAAATATAGATTTTTATATCTATGTATATATATATAAAATAAAATATTAAATATTGAATATGTTGAACAATACAATTAATATAAACAATGAAGTAGATTTAATATACATTTTAACAAATATAACAAATAAACTTAATTAAAAATACATACATAATAATTAATATATATTTACTTTAAAACAATTAAGCAACTATTAATTTTAATTAATTTTATAATTTTAAAATTATATGAATATGTACATATATATTTTTATTTTTACTTTTTTATTTATATATATATATATATATATATATATATATATATATATATATATATATATATATATATATATATATATATATATATATATATATATATATATATATATACACAGAAACAGATTCCCAGGTTCGCTGATTAAGCGAAACACTACGGGCACAAACTAAAATTAATATGCAGCTTTATTTCACAATAACATGGTCCATATGATGCGTTTTGGCCGCCGACCTGCGGCCTTGATCACATAATGCGCTACGTGAAGGTGATGTCTTATATACAGGTGAGTTTTTTTCATTGTTTAACCACAGAGTGCATTTCGACCTAGCCCAGGGCAGTCACATGTTCATGACGAACAGAAACAGTGATGGACATTATAGACAGACTCACGACATGAGTTTACAACATCTAAAGCCACAGTGGCCAAGAATGCGGTAAATCGCTCTGGGTTAATCCAGTATGCACAAGAAAGTCATTTGCAGCATATATGACAGAATAGTGATAATATAGACACGCTGAAAAAATCAAATTCTTAAGAGGTATATATTGACTGCATTAACATATATATATAGAAAATACCATAACAGTGTCAGATATAACAATATTGTGGGTTCACAGTCACCTAGCACACACAAGTATGTGATAAAATGACCATACTAAGACAAACTGGAGCTATGTCAATGACCTCAAATATTCAAGAATAAATGACAGTACCAAGATCATGTACTGGCTCCATGTCTGTGATCCAGTTTCTGAGATTTGATATATTTACAATTAATGCATACACTAACAGTGTGTGCCAACATAGAGAGCATACCTCGGGTTAAAAATTCAGTGCAGATGCTGATATTTTCAGCTAAATTTGAGATTTGCAGGGGGATTCTGGGTAGTAAAACTTTGGGGGGCCCATGCAAGCCATACCTCACTGGACTTCCCCGGGTGTCTAGTTTTCAGAAATGTGTGGGTTTGGTAAGTTTCCCAAGATGGCCGCCGTGCCCGAGGTCAAAAACCCAGGTGACCCCACATGCAAAACCAGGTTGTTTTGTGATAGGTAATTTTGATGTCTCCTCTATACATTTTGGGCCCTTGCCTGTTGCAGGTACTTGACCCACCCACCAACTGAGGTACCATTTTTATCGGGAGGCCTGGGGGAATGCTGGGTGGTACGAAATTTGTGGATCCATGCAAATTCCAGAAACTTTTATCACAGCAATGTGAGGAAAATGTTTTTTTTTTTACAAAGTTAGAGGATTTGTGAGGGATTCTGGGTAACAGAACCTGGTGAGAGCCAGACAAGTCACCCCATCCAGGATTCCCCTGGGTGTCTAGTGTTAAAAAATGTATAGGTTTGCTAGGTTTCTCTAGGTGCAGGCAGAGCTAGGGTTTAAAATCTACAGCTCAGCACTTTGGAAAAAAAGGGTATGTTTCCACTGTGAAAATGTGGTGTGTCCACGTTGTGTTTTGAGCCGTTTCCTGTCGCGGGCACTACACCTACCCACACAAGTGAGTTACCATTTTTATGGGAGACTTAGAGGAACACAGAATTGTAGAGCAACTGTTATTACCTATTGACTTTCAATGCATTTCTGCCTTCCAAATGTAAGAAAATGTGTAAAAAAGAAGTCACTTTGAAAAATGCCCTATAATTCACATGCTGACATGGGTGCCCACAATTTTGGAGATGTGCAAATAGCTACTGTTTCTAAACTCTATATTTTGTTCCCATTTCAGAAACACATAGGTGTCTTTCATACCGATTTTTCACTGTTTATATTTTCCAAAATGATTTGCTATATACCCGGTACACAATAAAAACCATTGCAAGACGCTGCTCAGTTATTGGCTCTGGGTTCCTTGGGTTCTTGGTGAACCTTCAAGTCCTATATATCCCCACAACCAGAAGGGTCCAACAAATGTAATGGTATATTGCTTTAAAAAATCTGTCATGCGTGGAAGAAGTTACAGGTGAAAACGTTGGCACAAATGGCTGTTTTTTTTTAACTAGTTTTCAATGTTTCCTATTTTCAACTGTTAGTTTCTATAAGAAAACCTTCTACACAAATGCCCCCTTGCTGAATTCAGAATTTTGTCTAAAAAAGTTATAGCTTCCCAGGATCCATCATTGCTTTCATACCCATTTTTACCACTAACTGGAAAGAGGTTGAAAGCACAAAAATAGCAGAAATAGGCTATGTCCCAGTAAAATGCCAAAACTGTGTAAAAAATGTTGGTTTTCTGACAAAAGTCTGTTAGTCCCTGAAAGCTGGAAATATGGTGATTTCAGCAACACAAACCCTTTGTTGATACTATTTGCAGGTAAAAAAAAACAGATGCTTTCATCTGCAGCCTTTTTTTCCCATTTTTCCCCCAACAAACTAAATTTAGCTGTATTTTGGCTAATTTGTGGGTCCCCTCCAGGGAAATCAACAAACCCTGCATACCTTTAAATTCCCCATAGTATTGGGAGAAAAGGGTGCAAATTTGGCATGGATACCTTATGTGGTCAACAAGTTACAGGGGCCTAAGCGTGAACTACCCCAAATAGCCAAATAAAAGGCTTAGCACAGGGGAGGAAAATGCCTAGCAGTGAAGGGGTTAAATGCATTGACTGAGGGAGCAAGAATATGTATAAAAACCAGGACAGGAATATAGACATTACGAAAAATAGACATTAGATCAAAAGCAATAAAATAGTGTGGCACATTTTCATATAAAGATAATTGTATAAATCTTCACCAATATTGAGTCCAGACGGGTCTTGGTGTTGAGATTCAAGATGTAGCATGTCTCTCATTGTCTCAATATTTTCTCATGGTTGCCACCACGTTTAAGTGTAGGTACACTGTCATTGACAAAGTATTTGAGATATTCAAGGTTGTTATTATGAACCTCCTTGAAGTGCTGTGCCACTGGGTATGAAGGATCGTTGTTGACAATGGCCCTTGAAGTTTGATGCTACCTACATATCTGAGGCCACAACTGCGCTGTAGTACATAGAGTGCAAATTCTGTTCTGCATGTGCATTTGCTGTTAATTGTGATGGATTCAGTGTGAAAGGGGGCCGTGACTTCGGTTGTGTTAATGCCAAAGCGACAAGCCCTACAAGTACTGCATCTGAAAAAGCCCTTGATGTTGGTGACCCAGTTAGATTTCACAACCACCTCAGGACTGCTTTTAACCAACGCATCCCTCATGGAATATGCACAAAGATATGTGATGGTTGGTCTCTTGGAGACTCTTGGACCTAGAACTGGGTCAGTCAAAACAATGCACCACTGTCTATTTATAATAGACCTAATGGCTCGTTCTTCTTTACTATATGTAATGACTAAACGAGTGTCAACCGTCCCAATGTCATTGGTATCAGGGGCAATACTAGTGTGGCGCTCATCCTGGCTGCTAACACCTGTCAAGAGTTGTTCAAGAGGTATAGCATTTGCTCGGGTTATATATCTAGTGATGGTCTGTTCTGAATAACCATGTGCTCTAAATCTATTGTGGGAGTCATTTTGGCACTGTAAAAGGTCACTGGCAGAACTGCAGATCCTGCAGAGCCATAGCATTTCTCCATAGGGGATACTAGCAATGAGGTGCCTGGGATGAAAGCTAGAAGCATGTAACTTGAAGTTACCAGCAGTGGATTTGAGGTGTAACTTAAAATGGAGTGACTAATTTTTAATGTGGATAGTGACATCCAAATATTCTATGGCGGTAATGCTAATGGTGGCATTAAATTCAAGACTGAACTCATTTGTATTGAGAGCGGAAATGAACAACAGTGCACTTTCGATTGTGACATTCCAAATAACAAAGACATCATCGATGTATCAAAGCCAAGTTACAACATTCTCATTCCACCCGGCATGATGCATCACCCTGAGAACCCGCTCCTCCCACCAGCCCACATGTAAACATGTGTAGCTGGGGGGGAAGCAGGCTCCCATTGCGACACCCTTCAGCTGTTGAAAAATATTCCTATCAAACATGAAAAAGTTATTATTAAGACACCACTATACCATGAACAGAATCAACTCATTCTGTCTATAGTGTATGGGTCTGTCTTTCACGAATGTTCACAGGCTCTCAAATCATCACAATGCTTGATGCTGGTGTACAGGGAAGTTACATGCATAGACATCAAGATGTAGTTTTTGGACCAGGCAATATCTTAAATTTTCATCAGAAAGTCACTCGTATCCCTTAGGTAAGAAGGTAGCTGTTTGACAAAGTCTTGCAGGAAGTAATCAACGTACTTAGACACGTTTACATATATGTAACAGCAACATAAAATCTATTTAAAAAACATTCTATTATAAATTAAAACATTAAACTATTTAAAAATCTTCAAACTTAATTTTCCCACTCCAGTCAGTGCAACAGTAGGGAAACTGTTGGATAGCGGAGGGGTAAAAATTACTATTCATACTCCAGTGAGTGCAACAGTAGGGAAAGTGTTGGATGGCGGAGGGGTAAAAATTACTATTCCCACTCCAGTGAATGCAACAGTAGGGAAAGTGTTGGATAGCGCAAGGGTAAAATTTACTATTCACACACCAGTCAGTGCAACAGTAGGGAAATTGTTGGATAGCAGAGGGGTAAAAATTACTATTTCCACTACAATATCTAACGGTAGGGAAAGTGTTGGATAGCGATGGGGTAAATAATACTATTCCCACTCCAGTGAGTGTAACAGTAGGGAAAGTGATGGATTGAGGAGGGTGAAAATGTATATTCTCACCCCCGTGAGTACAACAGTAGGGAAAGTGTTAGATAGCAGAGTGGTATAAAATTACTATTACCACTCCAGCGAGCGTAACAGTAGGGAAAGTGTTGGTTAGCAGAGGGGTAAAAATTACTTTTCCCACTCCAGTGAGTGCAACAGTAGGGAAAGTGTTGGATAGCAGAGGGGTAAACATTACTATTCCCACTCGAGTGAGTGCAACAGTAAGGAAAGTGTTGGATAGTGGAGGGGTAAAAATTACTATTCCCACTCCAGTGAGTGCAACAGTAGGGAAATTGTTGGATAACAGAGGGATAAAAATTACTATTCCCACTCCAATATGTAACAGTAGGGAAAGTGTTGGATAGCGGAGGTGTAAAAAGTACTATTCCCACTCCAGTGAGTGCAACAGTAGGGAAAGTGTTGGATAGCAGAGGGGTAAACATTACTATTCCCACTCCAGTGTGTGCAACAGTAAGGAAAGTGTTGGATAGTGGAGGGGTAAAAATTACTATTCCCACTCAAGTGAGTGCAATAGTAGGGAAATTGTTGGATAAGAGAGGGATAAAAATTACTATTCCCACTCCAATATGTAACAGTAGGGAAAGTGTTGGATAGCGGAGGGGTAAAAATTACTATTCCCACTCCAGTGATTGCAAAAATAGGGAAAGTCTTGGATTGCAGAGGGGTAACAATTAATATTCTCACTCCAGTCAGTTAAAAATTAAAAACAAACACAATATTAACAACAACAAAAATATTAAAAAAACAAAACAAGTAAAAGACATTCATAAATATGTTAAAAATTAAAATACAAATATATTTAATATTAAAAAAATTAAGAAAACATATTAGCATGTTAAATACATATGGCAAATACCTAAAAATATTATAAATAAAATAAAAAATAATTTTCAGACAAATATTATTTATTCGGAAATATTTGGAAACAAAAAGAGTATTTATTGCATACCCTTTAACACCACACAATTCACAACCCACATCTAATTTTTTTTAAATGTACTTTCTTAATTAACATAATTAATTACTAATTAAAGTAGTATTGTTAATTAAGAAAACAAATTAAAACACATAAAAATTAATGAACTTCCCACTCTTTACCCGTATAATCCCCACAACCCACAGCTATGATAAAACTGTAAAACAATTAATTACACAATGGTGTTTGGGTAGTGTAGGAGGTCGTGCTGGGGGTAGTGTTTTAGGTTTTAGGATAGTGCAGTGGTGTTTGGGTAATGTAGGGAGTCGTGCTGGTGGTGGTGTTTTAGGGTTTAGGGTTCTGCAGTGGTGTTTGGGTAGTGTAGGGAGTCGTGCTGGGGGTAGTGTTTTAGGGTTTAGGGTAGTGCAGTGGTGTTTGGGTAGTGGAGGGGGTACTGTTTTAGGGTAGTGTGCCCAAACAGCCACAATATCCATGGACTAAGGGGATCCCTACTCTTTTGAACGCTCAGCCAATTGAAACATTTGGGTCAAGGACCCTACCACGTCCAAGACCTATCAATTCCTTTCTTGGGATCCCTCATATACTTGGAGAAAAGGGTACATAGATTCTCATCAATTTCAGGCGTGTGTGCCACCTTCCCCTTCAGTGAGGGCCTGGGGCATTCTCCCCTCATCCTATTCCTGACCTCCCTTTCAAGGGGTTGATGGATTTTCCCCACCACATACTCTGCCACTTTGGTGTCAGGGGTCCACTCCGCCGACCTAGGATGGTAAATTTGGGTAGACTCGAACATGTCCGAGTGGACCCCGTCTCCAACCCGGGACTGAGAGGAGTGGGACTCAGGATGCCAGGGACGCCCGAGTCCTTATCCTCATTGGAGGAGAAATCGTCCTCCGATACACCCTCTCCCTCTAAGGGAAACCCGCCGTCGGGGTCTACAATAGTGGTGACAGCGTCGCAATTTTCTCCGGACTCCTCCTCCCGGCAGGGTGCATGGTTTAGCGTTCGCGCCTTCTTGAGGAAGGTCTCCGTAAGTTTATCAAATCCTTCCAAGTGCCCGGCGTTATGCTTAACAGCCCTTTTATTCCCCATCTGGGAGCTACTGGGACCCACCACCACCAGATCTGGGTCACGTAACACCCAGGGGATGCTTTTCACCAGCTTATCAACCTGATCCCTAAGAGGGGCCAGCACCCTAGAAATAGCCAGAGAGAGGGCTTGGTCCACTGCTGGAGGGAGAAGTTGGGGGGCCATTCCTCCTCCACTTCCTGATAGGAGGAGTAAAAATGGTCTTCTGGAGAAGACATGATAGAGGGTGTGAGCACAGAACAAATGCCCTTAAAATCCTTAAGGGAGCCTCCTCAAAATTAGGCGAGGGTTGGTCGGAAATCAAGCGGACACTAAAGGAGTGACCGGATTCCCAAACGCGCGTTAAGACCAGTGGGAGCGCTCAACGGAGCTGCCTCGCTCGGACCAGACGCACCTGACAGAGCGCACAGAGGGAGAAACTGCGAGGGGGAGAACGCTCTCGGGCAAGAGCCTGCTGCGCTGGGAATATGAAACAATACCAAGGCAATAATGCTAATAACATGCACAAGAAACCGCTATACAAACAGCAACAACGTCAGATTGAGCCCAGAATGTAAGGAATGCACTTAACTGACGAGCAGTGAAGAAAGAGGAAGCGGAAGGGACGTCACGATATTATATACGATGGACTGTGATATGATTGGACTATAGTTGCCTTGGAGACTACCCGCCAATGGTTCATGGGTTGTGTAGTCTTTTGTTTAATGATTGTTGTGTTACGTTTTCTTTGAACTGCTATGCAAATAAAGTGAGGAAAGATATGCATAATCCTCGCTTCCGTCCTGCCATAGAATTTGTTAAACTTTATTCAATCTGATTTAGAAACATAGATCATAAAAGTGTACATAAAAACAGCAAATCCTCTTTCCTAATACAATACAGTGAGAATTCATTAAAACCAGTTCGTAAAAACGGGTGTTACAAAGCTCGGTTCAGAGCAACTTCAGGTTAACAGAATTGTAAAGTTCAATGTTTCGCAAGATCAATCTCATGTACTTCGTGCAAAATAAGCAATAAGGGGTCCAAGTAAGATGTAACACTCCAATACCTGACTAGTCTGCACTGTATAAAATTGCAGAAAAACTAAAAATAAAAAGTGTTTTGCACACTTCTGTCATTGGGCTATATGTGGGCTACATCTGGGTGATATTTATGCTCTTTTTTCTCTGGTGGCCATCTTGGGAGACTTATTTGTTATGAAGTTTCCTAATTTCCTCATTTACTGCAGTCTCCTCAGTAGGAAATGCTTTCAGTTTTTACTTTTATTCCATCAAGAAGGAATTCAGATATGTCACACATTTGCCATAAATTCAGAATGTTAGCACTCTAGTTGTTCATTAGATCACTGTAGTAAAGCTACTACTAACCAGGGAGTTAACTGGAAGTCTACTGCTGGTATTGAAAGTGATTGTTTCAGTCTGCATGTCAGAATATTCTAATGAAATAGAAGAGGATTTGAGATCTCACTTAAAGCATGCCCTACATTTTCTTTCTGCAGCACTAACCATAATTTCTATGGCAAAATGAACCCCCTCATTTTATTCCTTTTTAAATTAAATGTTTTAAGTGTTACCAGTCTATTCCAATCAAGATGGCTTCAGATGTGCCATCATTTTGTCATAAGTAAGACTGTTAGCTCTCTAGTTGTTCTTTAGAACACTCTGGGAAGCTGCAGTAGAACACAAAGACATCAACTGACAGGCTGCTCCTGTTGAAATATAACAGGAAGATATTTGAGATCTCACTTAAAACATGTCCTAATTTTTCTTTCTACAGCACTAACCATAATTTCCTATGGCAAAATGAACCCCCTCATTTTGTTCCTTTTTAAATTAAATTTTTAAGTGTTACCAGTTGATTCCAATCAAGATGGCTTCAGGTGTGCCATAATTTTGTCATAAGTAAGATGATTAGCTCTCTATTTGTTCTTTAGAACACTCTTGGAAGCTGCAGTAGAACACAAAGGCATTAACTGACAGGCTGCCCCTGCTGAAATATAACAGGAAGATATTTGAGATCTCACTTAAAACATGACCTAATTTTCCTTTCTACAGCACTAACACTAATTTCTATGACAAAATGAACCCCCTCATTGTGTTCCTTTTAAATTAAATGTTTTAAGAGTTACCTATTTATTCCAATCAAGATGGCTTCAGGTGTGCCATGATTTTGTCATAAGTAAGACTGTTAGCGCTTTAGTTGTTCTTTAGAACACTCTGGGAAGCTGCAGTAGAACACAAAGGCATCAACTGACAGGCTGCTCCTGTTGAAATATAACAGGAAGATATTTGAGATCTCACTTAAAACATGTCCTAATTTTTCTTTCTACAGCACTAACCATAATATATATGGCAAAATGAACCCCCTCATTTTGTTCCTTTCTAAATTAAATGTTTTAAGTGTTACCCGTTTATTCCAATCAAGATGGCTTCAGGTGTGCCATAATTTCTGTCATAAGTAAGACTGTTAGCTCACTAGTTGTTCTTTAGAACACTCTGGGAAGCTGCAGTAGAACACAAAGGCATTAACTGACAGGCTGCTCCTCTTGAAATATAACAGGAAAATATTTGAGATCTCACGTGAAACATGTCCTAATTTTTCTTTCTACAGCACTAACCATAATTTCTATGACAAAATGAACCCCCTCATTTTGTTAAATGTTTTCAAAGTTACCAGTTTATGCCAATCAAGATGGCTTCAGGTATGCCATAAGTTTGTCATAAGTAAGACTGTTAGTGCTCTAGTTGATCTTTAGAACACTCTGGGAAGCTGTAGTAGAACACAAAGGCATCAACTGACAGGCTGCTCCTGTTGAAATATAACAGGAAGATATTTGAGATCTCATTTAAAACATGTCCTAATTTTTCTTTCTACAGCACTAACCATACTTTCTATGACAAAATGAACCCCCTCATTTTGTTCCTTTTTAAATTAAATGTTTTAAGAGTTACCAGTTTATTCCAATCAAGATGATTTCAGGTGTGCCAAAATGTTGTCATAAGTAAGACTGTTAGCGCTCTAGTTGTTCTTTAGAACACTCTGGGAAGCTGCAGTAGAACACAAAGGCATCAACTGACAGGCTATTCAGCAGTTCGGGCTGTAGCGTGTCTAAAGTTTCCTATGGAAATTAACATGGAGAAAACACGTTTTGGGACCCCCCTGACAGGTTGCTCCTGTTGAAATATAACAGGAAGATATTTGAGATCTCACTTAAAACATGTCCTAATTTTTCTTTCTACAGCACTAACCATAATTTCTATGGCAAAATGAACCCCCTAATTTTGTTCCTTTTTAAATTAAATGTTTTAGTGTTACCAGTTTATTCCAATCAAGATGGCTTGAGGTGTGCCATACTTTTGTCATAAGTAAGGCTGTTAGCGCTCTAGTTGTTCTTTAGAACACTCTGGGAAGTTGCAGTAAAACACAAAGGAATCAACTAAGTCTCTGCCCTTGTTGGATGTACATGATTTACTGAGAATGACAGACTTCATTCTCACATGACTGAGAATGATAATGTGAATTTACAGAAAATATGCTCACATTTTAGCTTCAGTTTTCTCTCAAACATGATTCATGATATCCCAGCAGAAGGTTTTTCACAAGGTAAAATCAACTTAGAACACACCACAATTCCTGAACTTAGTATGGTACCATCAACAAATAAATTCTAATGTAACTAAAGTCTGTTATCACCCTTTATAGTTCTCCTTTTGGTAACCCTCAAGATCTTCGATTGACTACAATGTATTTCAATGGGGTACTATCATGTATATTGGTCCCAAGATGGCTGCCAGCAATTCCAGGATGACGTGCTGACAGCCAATCAGATCTCACGATGAGATGTGTTGTTAGGCTCCGCCCAGATATTGAAACTTTTTCTTTTTATAATTTCTCATGAACTACTGAATGGATTTACACCATTTAATGAAAAGGGATCTTTCTGAACTAAGGGCTACCTTTTTGATGTAATTCCATTCAGCAGTTCGGGCTGTAACCGTGTCTAAATTTTCCTATGGGAATTACCATGGAGAAAACACGTTTTAGGACCCCCCTTTTTTCTTGGCCCCACTTGCCGAATCACCCCGAAACTTTTAAGATAGAAGCTGACCGGAGCACCCCACGAGTTTTGAAAATTTCGCGAAGATTCATCAACTGACGCCAAAGTTATTGGGAAAAGAATGTTATGATTTTCCTATGGATAATAGATCCTAACTATAACTACCTACTGGCGACTGCCAGTAGGTAAAATATATATATTCACTGAAAAAAACAAGGATTACAGGGATGTTATAGTTAGGAAACAAAATTTAAAAAAAAACCTTAGAAACCCACTAACAAACAAAAGGTTTCAGGGAAGTTAGGCTCACAATTTGCACAGATAAAACCATAGAAATTCACCAGTTAAAGTTAGAGTTTTCTCAAGTAACTATTAACTGCAAGACAACTTGCTGCACTGCGTCAAAGGAAGAGGACAGGAATGCAATATATTTATTTATCAAGCTACAACGCACTCCTGCTCTCTCCCTGAGCTGCCATACCGAGTGCTGCCTAGCACCGATTTTTGTGCAGGAAGGGACACCTCCCTGTAGAAAAGCAATCCTCAGAGGCAAGGGCAACACAAACCCTTGATAAGGGTAGTGGTGCAATGGTGCCAGCCTGACATTGAGGGTGTATGAAGTAGGAATGTAGGAGTGGAGTGGACGTCAAGTGAATAGTAAAGCCAGGATTTTGGTCCAGTGTGAACTAGCCGCATGCTCACTTGGGCTGATTTAAGGGATGTCAACATAGCACTCACTTTTATGATAGTAGTATATCAGGGGTATTAGCGTTCTTCTTTGTGGCTTTATATAGCTCATTACAGTCCCAATCCCCCTGATGTGCAGTACACAAAGGGAGACTGACTTGACCCATCAAACGGGGTAGAGAAGCAAAGATAATTCATTGGAATACTCCAAAATATAATTTATAGACAAGGCTAGACAACTAGGAATAGATAATTTGAAACGTACAACACTGTGCTTGTCAAAATTTCTTTTTTTAGGGGAAACTACCAATAATTTTTGGTTTCTTTTTTTCATAAGCACATAACGGCAAACGGCACCTGGGCAAGCATCTTCTACCTCTACCAGTGTCACAGCAAGTGGGATGACCACCACCACCAGTGCTGTGGAAAATGGTTCTGTTGACCCCAGTAATTCATGTGTATTATTTCTTACTTTCAATTACTACTAGTAAAATAAAGGCCTTGCTTATACTTAGTATTAACTTTCTTTCAATTCCCATTCTAATTGTTGTTATCCCTGTAGTTCCCTGTGTTTTCTACATGTTCTGTTTCTGCAGCTGACTTTGTCCTGTCTGTAGCTTTCTTCTGCTCCTTTTTTATAGTAAGCTTTGCCCCTCTTTTACATGACTTGTGTAGTACTGTTAAGAGGACAACAGATTTGGTAACATAAAGAGGATCACAGCCAGGCTGTAGTATTCATCAAACATATTTGTTAAGAACCCTTTCTTGATCAAACAGTCAAAAGATACAGGGACAGAGACAGAGGAGTCATGGTTATGAACCCCCGGTGTATTCTTCTACTAGCAGTTTCCATGTCAGTGCAGCATGGCAGGCATGAGATACCATTCCCAACCAATACCATTTGTCATTTGTAATCCATTCCACCCCTTCATTGCCTCTTACCTTCCGTAGCCTTATACCCTTATCTCTCCATTAGGAGAAAAATGTTTTTTGTTGACTCAATGACAACCTGTTTTTTAAAATTTTGTAAACCAACAGAAAATCCTCCCAAAGTGATACTTTTGATAGAAGATGCTGATAGATACCTATCGTAACTGTTGTGAGATATTGCAATTTACCCTTGTGAAAGATAAAAGCTTAGGTAGCTAATCTGGTATCGCAATTGAGTGCATTAGGTTATTCTCTAGGCACGGAGACCACCAGTGCCTCCACAAAATGTTCCAACCAGCTGGGGACTTTGGAGGACGCCCAGCCAATTGAGGGAGAGGGAGCAGTCCCAGTTGTGGCAGGGACAATTGTTAAGTCACCTTGCTTTCTTATTGACAATACTGTATTTGTTAAGTGAAGCAGATATCCTGACTATTACCTCCAGTCTCTGCGGGGGGCATACAGGCCAAAGACCAGTGCCCACTCAGTCACCTACTAGTACTTCACTTCATCTTTCATTCTTTCTTTCTGTCCCAGCCTATATAGAAATGTAAATTTAATTCAAGCATGCATCACATTTTCTTCCCAAGTGACTTATATTTCATGGGTTCTATTACGATTTTACGTTTCCATTTTTTTCCTTCCGTCAACCAATGTGACTAAGCATAAGCATAGCACATGATCAGTGACACTCAACCATTCTATAGTTAATCTACCTAGCCCAGTTCCTATAACGTGGCTTCCTGTAGACTAACTTTTCACACTGCCAAATTTTAGGCATTTGTTGAAAATCAGTTGTGGTGGAGGTCAGGGTGTAATGTGGGACTTAGCGTCTGATTTAGGGTTTGGTGGATGGGATACTCTGTGTCAAATGTAACAAATACAAGATGTATCCTGTTCATTGTACTACAGACCATCTTTTATATTATATGCACTATCTACTGTAACACAGCACGTGGGATATCTGTTATGTGCCTAATGTGTGACAGAGTATCCTTTCTGCCAGACTCTTTCAGCACCTAAATTTGGACTCAGGGAAGAATTCAAGAGGGAGTCAGATAAGACACGGGCCATTGGTCTTACAAGTTAATAACATAACATGCAACATCTGCCCCAAAAACATGCTGCAGAGTAGTCGACTCACCAGCAGGGCTCCGTTAATGTTGCACCGTCAAGTATTAATTAAGAAGCATATATACTCCTTACTCATTAATTGTAGCTAATTCATTTATTAACACCCAGCATTGTGGTTTTTGTTTTGTGACAAGAGCGAGACAAAAGCTGTCTTCTGAAATTGTCACATATGATACTGTTCATCAACATTCTCCCCCCTAAACTTTCCCTACCTGATGTCCCTTTCCATGCATTTATTCTTCAGTAGGTTAATAACTTCTTCCTACAGTCCAGTAATTATACCCTGCTACCAGAGTGGCACTAGGACCAGAAAACTGCTTAATTATGTTTCGCTTTATTGCTTGATAAGGTTTTGCAGTACCCAGCCACCTGTAAATGATACTGTATGCTAGATAGTTTGGTTACTGTCCTGGTTCTACCCTCTGTAACTATTGACCACTATTGGGATCTGTCAACAATATACACAAAAATCTCCATTTTATCTATCTCTCCTTCTCAACATCAGTACTAAGTTAGTAACGAGTTCTTCTTACCTGAATAGATTAAGTGATGTCTGCTAGCTCTCTCAGTCTTAACTAAATTTATTGCAGGGTTTCCCAAACGGGTGTCTTATTGTTGGTGGCATTAGTAGGCTAGCGCTACCAGGGAAGACATCACAAAGCAAGGTCACACTCCCACATACTCCGAATGAGGTGAACTCCAACTATAGGATTATTCTAAAAGATTATCCTTCACTGGTACCTAGACTGAAAGAAAACACAAAGTTAGTGAGTAATTGAAGAATGAGACAAGACTGCATGACAAAAAAGTTATATTACAAACAACAACTAGCAGTAGTAACTTCTAAGCAATTTGGGGAGCTAGTAACTATTACAATTATTACAAAAAATACAATTCAGGAGTCAGGACTCAGGAGAAGGTTAGCTTTAAGCCCGGGTGGCGAACTCCGCTCTGCCTGCAGAGTTTGTGGAGTTATGACAACTCTGCGTTCCGTTGGTAATGTGGAGTTCAGGCAAAACTCTGACGCTGCGGCGGAGCAGTTAGCCCATGCCCACACCCAAGAAATAGTTTTAAAAAAACCACTTATCTGCTCTGGCGCCTCCGGGCTGCCCTCCTCCTTGCGTGGTCTCTCCTCCAAACCATCCTTTTCCTCGCTGGTCGCAAACCCCTACGTTGTACGTCTTGCGAGGATTCTTAAGTGTGGGAGGGTGGAGCAGAGCGGAGTTCCACTGAGTTTTTTTAACTCCGTGGAACTCCGCCTAGTGACACTCCACGTACTGCGCCCAGGGTTACTTAGGTTACTCCTTGTTGCATAGATTCTGTAAACAGGACAACTAAATTCACAAAGGTAAATTAAATTACACTTTTATGTGTTACTTTAGTCTTGAAGTGGAAATTTACGACTAGTACATTTTCCATAAGTAACTTTATGAGTAATAAATTTGTGAGTACTGAGTACCCCTATCACTTTAAAATAAGTTACTGTTAATCTAGTTAGTCACTACTTATAAAGTTACTACTCGTAAAGTTACTGGTAGTACAGTTGCACTGCAAGAGTAAACATACACAAAAAATTCAACTTTACCTTTGTGAATCAGGCCACATAGTGCACAATAGTACTACCTATCATGGGTCCAGCATTGTTCTAACAAAGACTATGCACTATGATGATAATGTCCCTTTAATTCCTTTTTCGGTAAGTAGGACTGGCTGGGCTACCGTTTAGTTAAGAAGATCACCAAATCCACCCCACCAAGTGTGTGATCCATATATGGTGTAAATTCTTAAGTCACACCTCAATAGATCACACAACCTGGGAGAAGGGGGTTAAGGGTTTTATGAATGAATGGGAACAACAAATTGGGGAAAGGTGAGACAAAGATGAGCACAACATTCATCAAGTCGACGAGTGGCACATTATCATTACATCTTTTGTGGGAGGAAATCAAGGAATGACACAGTTCAGTTACTAAATGCATTGCAAACAGTCTTTCAGCATCAATGCCCCAAGTTATCTATTTGTTCTGTTACCAAGTTTTGAAAAATACATAACGGGGAGGACCCACATAGTTCTACAAATTGTTATTATTAAGAAAAGAAACATTATACTGTATATAAATTAGGGGTGGGCGGAATTTGCGAAATCCACTTTCGCAAATTATCGCGAAAATGTTAAAAATTATCGCAAACACGCGGAAATATCGCAAAGATGCGGAAGTTTTTTTCCCGCATGTTCGTGAGATTTTCTGCATGGTTGCGGCTCGCCAACTTACCCATGTGGTTGCTTGCGGGCGCGGCCATCTTGTTTTCAGTTGTCTCGCGGTGCATGATCGCGAGAAGAAAGACATGATCGCGCGACGCATGACGTCACTGCGGGCGTGAACTGTCGCGAGACAGCGCAAATGGCTAAAAACAATACAACATCTCATGGAGAACGCGACCGGATCAAGAAAACTTGTCGGCGAACGCAGGGATTCAGGTAAGGCGATCGCGCGCGCGCGAGAATGTATTATTTCACAGCGCGAGCAAGAAACAAATTATCGCCAAGCTGCGGAATGCGGACATTTTGACATTTTCGCGCTTTCCGCGGAACGCGAAAATGGCAAATTATCGCAATTTCCGCGAACGGAACGAAATTTTAGCCCAGGCCTAATATAAATGCCAAAATGGATGGTGTTTCTGCATTCGTCTTAGCTGAATGTCCTTCTAAGGTGTAGAATTGAATTGGTCTGGTAAGCAGGAGTGTTATGGAGCATTCATGCAGAAGAAGAGAAGGCCTGTGCAAATCAAAAAAGTAAATGTCAATATCATAGAGTCAAGGAGAAGATAAGCTTCATGGTGGATGTGGACCAAGAGGGTAGAGCATTGACTGGTGCAGTCATGTGCAATTAACTGAGAAAGTGAGAAAAATCTTTTACCACCAATCCCAGACGAGTAGCTGCATGTACCTGTCTGATCAATCTCACTAATGTCAATTGTCATAACATTTAGCTGAGTGCATCCATCATGTCATGTGTCCAGTGACAGTCCCCTCCCAGATCACAACCACTTAATTTAGGGGAGTTTGGAATTTGAGCCAGCACAATATTCAGGATTTTCCAAATCAACGTACCTCTCTCCAGTCCACAGGATTGAGTAGGCCTCTTTGAGTCATGTTCTTTCCTATTGAAGCAGATGGACATTAACTTCCTTCTTCGAGCTATTGGGGTTGCCCCATCTTGACTCTGAGTCCCGACACAAATGAGATTGAGGTAGATAGACCAGTAGTGTTGATGAACAAGAAGAGCAAAAGAATTTGAGCATTTTGTGCAGATTGTGAACTAAACTGATTTGTCTCTGAAGAACCTGAAAAAAGAAGTGCAAAAAGGAATGGTCCATATAAGTAATTATAGTGTAGTGTGGCAATCACTGAGGCAAAATCATCCTTTGAAGCCCAAACATTACACATCAAGTTTACAAATGACTTGAAAACACCCTCCCAGCAACCTCATGAATCATCACTTACTCAATATATCACTAATTTGTCCAGCAGTTATCTGTTCTGAGTGTTGTGTACCTTTGTCTATTGCATCTCTTCTTTTCCCATAGAAGCAACAAACAATAGCAGTCTTGTATAATTAATTAACTTTACTGGCAGCCCAACTAGGGATAGGTGTGGGAGGCATTGCCTTAAGGTACTTTAAGTGAATAGGGAGGCTTCTTTCATGCACGCTGGTCCAACTCCACTTCATGTGACATAAATGGTATGGCTGCGTAAGTCAGACACCAAATATATAAATATTCTACTATATTCCTTTTTTCTTCTTTTTTTTGCAAAGCAGTTCAATGACAATGTTTGAACGTTCTCTTGTTACCTACTTAGTCAGGGAAGTAGAGTCCATCCTCCAACTTAAGACATTCGCCCAGAAGTTGATCACACTTGATTCTGAGCAATCACCCACATCCTCCTCATGTCCAGTTTAAGGAACAGTGTAATCTTGTGTTATGAAGTGTTAGCTCATTTTTATCATGGTCAGTCTCTCCACGTTTCAAGTAGAGAGACTGGTCCTTCTAACTATGTCATCTTTACCAGTTACACTGAACATGCACTCAAAAGACACCCTTGCTATTGGACAAGCCAGATACTTAATTGACCATTGATTTTCCCATACCAACAGACCATGGGTTTTGATCAAGGTAGACCTCTTTTGGGTCACCCAGATCGTCTTCAACCAACCTCTGAATAGTTATTGCTGCTGCCACTTGCTCGACCTCTGTTGCCATTACCTCTGTACTTTACCTAAGCCCTGCCACTTGAAATCAAGCTATTGCAGAGGTCTGGTCCGATTCTTCTGTTGCTGGTATTGCTGGTGTACCATATTTCAACATGTGCTGTTAATGGCCCCTACCTCATAATTGTCTGCCAGGACACCCATTTTCTGTCCAGCAGTGACTGTGGCACTTAACTGGTGGTACATCTCAATATCTGATGCACACACTGGAAAGGTCTTGCTTTTGAGATGCCAGCCATAGCCACACTGGTTCACTGAAATGATCCAGCGGACACGATACGGAGAGTAGTCAGTACCTGTACATTGTTAGGGATGGCAGGGTGGTAGGTAGTTGGGAAAATAAACTCCTGTCTATTCTACTAACATACCAAGGATTACATCTGGGGGGAAGCTGCATCTCCCTATTACCTCTTCCTCAGGTATTATGCCTGCCTGACTTATGGTGCAGATAAGTTTTTATTGGAGCATTTGGGATTTGGTGTGGTGTTGGAGTAGTCATTAGTCACACCCACCATTACATTTAAGTATTACCTTTTTATGATAATAATACTTTGCTCATGCTTGCAAAATATGCTGAGTGCCATAAGCAGGCTACTACTAAAACATAAGTATTTCAAAGCGGGGCTTTGATGATTGCCAATGCCGATAGGCTGTGGTCATATATGCTTGCATGATCCCTAATGAAGTTGTGAATTGGACTTTCATTTCTTAAGAAATTGAGGCATTTTAATGCGTTGTCAAAACAAACTGTTCAAACATCACCAAACCAAAAGTCTTGCTGGATCGTCTGTATTAAACTCATGAACAACAGTGGACACGCTTGTTACACTCAGAAGCAAAGACCAACAAGTGGTACAATGGGGATTGGCTGACATATGTAACCAAAATATCAGTTGAGCAGAATCATGGTTGAGTGTGAGAAGTTGGGTCTCTAGTTGGTAGAGGTATGCTCCCAGTCCAAATAGCGACCACTATCCAAGTCAGGGTAAGTCAGATCACAACATAAATTAATCTGTGCTCATCCTCTGGTAGCTTGGCACAGAGCAGTCAGGCTTAACTGAAGAGGCAATGTGTAAAGTATCTGTGCAACACTTAAATTACAGTATCTTAGTAAAAACACCACAGAAAACCCCCACACCAGTTTAGAGGCATAGGTAATAGTTATCTGAGTAAAACAAGACCATAACTACAAAAATCCGAAAAGTAGAACTTGAGATATTAATTTTTAAAGATGAAATCCAAAGACAGTGCTTTGAAGTCAATAGCGCTAAAAGGTTACTTGAGGTTGCACTATACCAGGGTAAATCCAATGTTTCAGGCTGACCGCGATGGAAGGCAGGCTAGCTACTGGACCCACACAGGGATCGCTGAAAAAGTACCTTGGATGGAGCAAGCGTTGGCATCGAAGTCTTGATTCATAGGTTCCAATTCACGCAGTCGGGACGATGCATCAAAGTTGATCCTCACAGTTGGGTTCCACGTCATTGTCGAACCCCTACAATGCTGGGGCTGCATCGTCATCAATCCTCATAGTCAGGGACCTCAGATCGGCGATGCTTCATCGTCGAACCTCACAGATCGGGTCCTACATCGTCGCTGAGCCACGCAAGGATGTCCTCAAATTAACAATGAGTCAGCGTCGAAGGACACTGCGTCAATTCTCATCAGCACAAAGTCATCACTGCATCAAATTTTGCAGGAAAAACAGCTGCAGAACTGACTTCTGAGGCATGGGATGGATTGGCACCTCAGGCAAGGGAGGGCTCACAGATGGCTGAGTCCAGCAGGTGATGCAGAGTTGAAGGAAGTCTTTGATGGCCCTGAGACTTTAAAATCAGCGAGCTAGCAAGCCCTTGGAAAAACTTAGGTTCAAGGATGTTAAGAGCAGGTCCAGTCCTTCTCACTCCCAGGCAAAAAACAGCAGTCAGCAGGCCAACAGAGCAAAGCAAGTAGCAAAGTGGCAGTCCCTCTCTCAGCACAGCAATCAGCAGGCAGCAGGCAAACACAGCAAAGCAGTTAGCAGAGTGGCAGTCCCTCCTACAGCACAGCAGCTCTTCTTCCTGGTAGAATGTCCTTCGTTCCAGCAAAGATCTGATTTTGTGTTGTCAGGTGTCCAGTACCTATACCCAGTTGTGCCTCTGAAAAGGGGGAGACTTCAAAGAGGCCTTTGAAGATCATGAGGTGCTGCCTTTCCTGTTGTGGCTCCATACTCACTGCAGGAGGGGCATGCAGCTCTTTGTGTGGGGTCAGGTACAACCCTATTCAGGTACACATGTCAGCTCCTTCCTCCCAATCTACCTCAAGAAGGCCCATAAGCCTGGTGATGGGTCATCAGGATACAAATCTCATATGCTGGCTCCCTGTGTGCAACTGTCTAGAGGGAATGTACAAAGCCTAGCTGTCACCCAACCCAGATGTGTATTCAGAGACAGGCAGAGGCACAGAATCATTATTGTAAGAAAATGGCAACTGTCTTAAGGTGGGATTTTCAGACTTAGAGCTTAAAATCCAACTTCACCATAAGTTGTGATCTTAAATTGTGAGTCCAGAGACACTAAACTCCAAAGCTCCATCTTTTCCCATTTGGAAATGAAACTTAAAAGATGTTTTGATGCAATGCCAATGTTTCCCTATTTGAGAGATAGGCCTAGCAGTACTGACAAAATAATTTAGCAGTTTTCCACTACCGGTACATGTAAAACTCAAAAGTCCTACCTTTTAAATAGATTGCATCCTGTCCATAGGGCTGCCTAGGGCCTACTTTAGGGGTGACTTATATGTAATAATATGGAAGTTTTGGGCCTGGCAAGTAAGTTAACATGCCTGGTCAAAATGGCAGTTTAAAACTGCACCCATAGGCTCTGCAGTGGCAGGCCTAAGAAAAGTTTAAAGGGCTACTGAAGTGGGTGGCACAATCAATGATGCAGACCCACTAGTAACTTTTAATTTACAGACCCTTGGCACATATACTGGGCTTTTATAGGGACTTGTAAGTAAATTAAATATGTCAGTTCAGGATAAGCCAATGTCACCATGTTTTGAGTACAGAGCGTATGCAATTTAGCACTGGTTAGAAGTGGTAAAGTGCCCAGAATCTTAAACCCAGCAAAAAATGAAGTAAGCAAAACAGGAGGTCAAAAGGCAAAAATTAAGGGGAAACAATGCCAATGATGCCATGTCTAACACTGAGGATGACAAAGGATGACCAAATACACCACATGATACATAGCAGGAATCACCATAAAGCTGTGAGGAGACTCCAAACGTTTTGTATATCAGAATATAAAGTAGTAAAAGAGTATCCTTTCAAAATATTATACCACAGGTATTAACTACTATTATATTATAAAGTAAAATATATATGTAAATATAGATTTACTATTCTGAACTTTACATCAGTGTACCTGGAAGATATATATATAGAAATATATTATCAAGGTACGCATGTGGAGAGAGCAGTACTTAATTTACACTTGCCTATATAATACTTACCGTCATTATATTGTGGTAGCAGATATTTTGGTTACAATATTCTTACAGAATGATATTAAAACTTGATATTCTAATACAATATGCCAAAAAATAAATACCTTGCTAAATTCATAATTGAGGACTCAAACCAAACAATGGAGATCGTTACGGTCTATCAGAGACTGCTCAAGATATATATTCTAAACAAGCATTTGCAATGCAATAGGTCTCGCAATTACGCAAGTTTGAGCTATTGGCACTGTAAATGACAATGCCTCTTATTTATGTTTTTGTTTGTAAAACATAAATAAAACGCATTGTCAATTACAATGCCAATAGCTCAAACTCCCGTAAATGCGAGACCTATTGCATTGCAAATGCTTGTTTCACCAGTGTATGCCCCGGTCTCCTAGTGCTGCGAAGGGCAGTTTAATGGTTATAATTTATGCTGAAATACGTTGGAATAGTTTCTGCCCCTTTAATCGGTTACAGTAATCATTTCATTTAGGCATCTTCTATATGCGAACACTTCACTAGTACTGTTGATGGCGAAAGCACATTGTTGCTGGAACTATATATATATATACAATCTACCTCTGTACTAGACTTTAAAATTACATCCGACAAAAGATGACGTGAAATAATGCATTCTGTTTTTTCACTGTGTTTTCTATAAAGTAAATCGTATAAACTATAAAGAACTGAACTGAATGACGTGTTTCATTTTCTTTCATTTCCCAATAGGCAGGGCCACTGGAATTATACGGCAGGGGAGGGTCAAATTATGCGTCAAGGTTGAGTAAATTGTGTGGCAAGAAAAGGCAAATTATGCAACATTACGCTGCACAATTTGTGATTTATTTTGCCATTTTTAAGCTTTTCAACACTGTCTGGGCATTGGTTGTACCTTATTAGAAACAGTTTAACACCCACATATAGCAATAAGTTACAGAAAGGTGACCAGTCAACCTTTTCACTGCACAGTAACACGTTGCTGCATTTTTACTAACTTTTGAACCGTTTGAGCTAGAAGCAAAATGTTTTTTTGTTAAAATCTGCAGATTGTGCGGCAGATGATGGATTATGTAGGCAAATCTATAACCATAATTCTAGTGGCCCTGCGAATATGTCAAGATTACCTAACATTACACTGGTGCAATGCAGTTTTGTCTGATAAGGGAAATGAGGCCAGAGAGATAACGCAATTTGCCCAGGGTCACACAGCTTCGTTTAAGTGGGGGAGATGGGATTAGAAGAACTCGGGTTGCCTTAATTCCAAAGCCTACGTTTTAACCAACAGAACTACATCTGCTCCTTGTCAGCCCATAAATTACAGGGCACACCCACTAGTCACTATTTGAGAACTTAATTCTTGGAAATTTGGAAAGACAGATGTTCTATTAACCATTCACTTACACGCTCCACACAACTGGAAAATATTTTTGTTTGGTAGTTACAAGGCTGGAAAGATATAAACTTTGTTGTAAGTAGTAAGAAGAAAATGTAAAAAGAAAAAAGAAACTCAATTTTTACAGTTGGCCAGTCAGATTAATAAAGTAATGTAGACTTCGTAGGAAATAGAAGTGCTGTTGCCTTCCGAAAAGAAATGTAACTCAGAGGTCTGCTAGAAACGGTGGAGTAATCATGCTGGGATGGAAACAAGCACTGGCCAAGACAATAGGGCTGGCTTGTACTTTAAATCCTGATTTAACCATTTTTAAAAAAGCCTACAACAGTGAACAAAGAAACATTGAAAACTATTGCATTATGTATAAAATGCATCTAGAATATAAATAATGTAGTGTGTGACAAATAAATGTACTTTTGAGATATAAAAAGTACAGCATACATGGCAATGCGGACACCCCACAGGAAGCAGAATGATACACCAAACAATGTTAGGGGCAAGAGTATTGCTCTACTGGGCGGAGGCACATTCCACTTGGTATATAATTTAAACAATTGATAACAGTAGCAGATTAATTAGCAGTAACTGTGGCTTGTATATAATATTGAAAAAGCATCCACTTGAAGCCCTAGTGACACCACGACAATGTTACTGCTCCTGAGTTTCAAAAAGAGGCACAAGAATCCAGAGCAGACATGGCGAGTAAGTTGGCTGAAGAGGTGGGGGTGGCAAATGGTGTTCACGGGCGCTTTGATGTCCTCAGTGGCCGCGCGGCTCACTGAAAACATCAAAGCGCCCACGAAATGTAAGTGATCGCAATCGCGATCACACTTCAAAGCGCGGCTGTGTGACAGGCGAAAGTGAAAGACAACGAGTGCTTTCAGGCTGCCAAATGGTGCGCGCGCCCGGCACACATGCACAGTAGTTGGCGGCCTGAAAGCACTCGTTTGCACTTCCAAAAGTGCTTACTATAAGTCTCGCCAGAGCAGCGCTAAAGCGCTGTCTCAGGCGAGACCTAAAAACAAGTTATGTGACAAAACTCGAATGTTCTTCTAATTTTCTTTGAATTTAAATCAAGTACTCCATCTCCAGCAACTCCATCTTAATGTCCATTTTACATTCTTCATATTGTTACCAAAGATGAAGAAGAAGCTGTCGATCTCGGCTCAAAAAACAAGCAATTGAGCCCTTCCCATCTGCATTTCTAAAGCAGTTCCTTCCCTCACCAAAATTGAACCTCACACTCTTGCCAATGCCTCCCTCCTTAAGGGTATTGTTCCCATGCTTCTGAGGTACACTTTTTTAATGCCTCTCCTGAAAACCCAAGTGACATAAGCACATGGTGCTATCGAACCGTCTACTTCTAAACCCATTTTTAAACAGCAGATTATAAAGCAGCCCTAAGAATCTCCATAACTAAATCTCATTATTATAGTTTTACGCTTTTAACAGGCATTGAATGTACCCCACTCTATAACAGAGAAAAACCCTTGTTCTTTTTGGATGATCATAAGAAATTAGCTCTTGAACTTCTAGGAGCCTATGAGATTAGAAAAATGGCTCAGTTTTATAGTACTTCCCTGCAATGAATCAAATAATTTCTCTCCCATCTCAATCATCAAGTTTGAATCTGACCTGTATATTCTTCAACAAGTATGATGCCGTGCCCCAGGCATTGCCCTAGTCATGTTTGATTTTACATTTTTTCACCAATCTCTCTAGTTGGACTGTAGAGGGCAAACCAGAAGTTGCATGTCAATGACACTGTAATCAACTTTAAATTGCAAAACTGGCCAGCATATCCAAACCAATCAAAAAACGAGGTTAGGTTTGCCCTCCTTAAAGAATGCAGTTCCACAACATCTGGAATACCGGAATAAGAAACCTAACTATAGGGAGAACAGGGATTCAACCTTGGTAGATGTAGGGATTAACTTCAAGATTATTTCCACAATATAGATATCCTACTTGGAGATAGGCCTGAGAAATCATCAGAAACTAGCAGCTCCTCAAGAACTAAACATGATCCTATGTCCAGAAAATGCAAAGTAGATCACCCAAACAGTCCTCAAATGCATGACACTGGAGGAAGAGTCAAAGCATTGTGTCAGCATAAAACAACACAAAATGACACAAAGCAACACAGTGCAAGCATAAAACAACACAAATTGACACAAAACAATGCAGTTTTTTGGCAAAGGAATGCGCTATCCAAGACAAAAGATATTTTGCGCTTGAAAGAGTTCTTGTTCTCAGTGCACAATTATTTTGTGATGCTTCACTTCACTTTGCCTCCAGAGGGACTCACTATGGTAGATCAGCATACATACTCATAGGTTTTGCAACAAAGACCAACCTACCAAGAAAAGCAACTAGATTTTGCAACAAAAACTACCACCTGCTTGAAGCAGACATTAACAAGGGAAATGTGTTTATTTCTCAAATGTGTACTGCAGAGCAAGTGCAAGCAATAACCTTAAACTAACACCTGTATTAGAATGCAATAAGAATTAAGTATGCCCAGGTTCTACCTTCTAACAACCTCATGACTGCAGAGCTTAGGAAGAGGACAAAGAGATATTTGATTTGGAGTGACAAATACTTTCCACAGATAAGTACTGTTTCTGTATGAAAGTTGAGTTTTATACAACTAAAATGTATAACATTCTGGGCCTAATTACGAAGTTGGTAGGAGTTGCCTCTGACCAACACCATTTCAGTGGAAGAACCGCCCAACCATAGGTTGGCGGTTCAGCACACCTAATTATGATCCGACCGCACATAGTGGAGTCAGAAACTCCCATTTCTCATTGGGAGCTTGTGCGGCAGGCAGAAACCGCCCGCAGCACAAGCAGGGATTTTCGGGGGGGGGGCACCATATGTGCCCCCTAGGGCCTGATGTTGAGGGCCAGGGGGCCCTGCTAGGGGCCCCCAATGTCACTTTCCAGCAGATTTTTACATGTCGGAAAGACCAACATGGAAAGGCTGTCGGTAACTGACATCATAATCCCGACAGCAGAAACGCCATCCGTATGCAGAGCTTGCGACCAACTGACAAGCTGCAGAAGGAGTTGGATGTGGTTCAGACTGTAACTAATATTTGTAGTTATTTATATCTATTCAACATTATAACATGTATTTATTTTATTTCATTTTTAATATAAATTGTATTTGCATTTTTTTACATATTTATATATTTATTTGTTTGCATGTTATTCAAATTATTTTATTGTGTTGAAGAGAATTTGTTTTTTCTTATGTAGTATTGACTGCAGTGGGAATAGTAAATTGTACCCCTTCACGATCCAACATTTTCCCTACTTTTGCACTCATTGGAGTGGAAATAGTAAATTTTACCCCTCCGCTATCCAACACTTTCCCTATTTGGTCAATACCGTGATCAGGAACCAGTGGAGTTCGAAACGCGTTGGTAATAGAGATGGTCATTAAAACTTACTAAACGAAGATCCAGAAAGAGTGCGGCTTTTCTTTGCTTTTGAAAATACTTGTGAGGCTGTCCTACCTCACGGCCGGCACCAGCTTGAAGCGCTCCCCCCGCAAGGACACTTTGCTCATTCACATATAAATATATATATATATATAAATATATATGTTTGTTTGAATTTTTGAAAATAATAATATTTGTAATATTTTTCCCAAAACATATTAAATATATTTTGTTTTTATTCTATGAGTATTAATATTGGATGCAATTAATGTTTACTATTCAAATTTATATATATATTTAAAAATCGATAGTTTAGACAACTATATTAGTGATAACGATATTTCTTTCCAATACTTTTGTAATTTTTATTATGAGTACAGGAAGTCGATATTTTTTACATCACTATTTTTGACTCAATATTTTTGTATGTAGATATTTTGGTAGTCGATATTATGTCAGTGAACCGATGAGTGGTTGGACCTGGTCAAGTATTTGCCTTCTAACTTAGTCACTTTTTTAGAGCTTTTCTCTTAAAGTCGAGAGATCGGGTCTTCGGACCCAAATTTTGCATCAAGGGCAGCCTGATGTAGCGTGATACCTCAGTTAGCCTTCGAAGCCTTTGTCTTCATCGTCAACAGCAAGGAGCTTGAGAGATTTCAGCAGGGCACCAGCTTGACTCTCGCCATCAATGCTCTGGAGCTTTATAACAAAACTTGGCCAAAGTTCCCACATTTTTAGGAGCGCTACTCTGAAGGTTCCTTGATGCAGGAAAGGGTTCCACAGCACCAGCCAAGTGTTCAGAAGCTCTGGTTTGTATCTGGGACTCCAATTTCCACAATGCACCTGGTTAGGCCAGGAAAATCCAGATGAAACTTGTCAGCTGGAGAGGTCCTCATAGTGGATCTTCTTCCAGCAGTTTCTCTCTGTTGCTGCTCAGGGAGTCCATTCCTTATCCTTAAAGACAGGAAACTTCGCTCTAGTGTGGAGCCTTTAGAGTGCAGCACTTGCAGTCCTTCTGAGTACAGTCCTCTGTTGTGCAGTACAAGGGTCCAGCAGGGCAGTCCTTCCTCTCCAGATGTTTTAGGCAGGGATCTGAGATGCTCTTGCAGCTCTCTCATATTTATTCTAGGCCTGAGCAGAACTCGCAGGATTTTGTACTGTGGAATTCCATGGAGTTACCAAAAAACTCAAAGAGATTCCATGCAACTCTACAAATGAGCAAAAGAATGCCTGGCTACCCGTGTGCGCTACTTTCATGTCAGCAGCATGTTACGTGCTAAAAAATCACTGCGAAGGAGCCACACTGAACATCATGGGCATGGCCATTTTGTTTTTGTCTGCTTCTGTTCCCCTTTCTTTGATGTCTGAATCCATTTCAATGCAAACCCACCTGATCTTTCCTAACTTGATTCTCAAATATGTTTACCTATTGTGTTGCTGTCTAATTTTCCTTGTGTTTATTTTTGTGTTTATTTTACATTTTGCTTACCTTTTAGTACTTTTTTAGTTTAATCCTTATTCCTTTTCCTGGACTATCCTGTCTGTCCTCCTCCTGTTTCTCAACTTGCCCTCCCGACTCAGTCCTACTCTTCCTTCCTACAGTGCCAAAGGCAGAAGCAGGCAGAAGCAGGCAGAAGCAGACAGCGCATGCACCACCTGCACTGCATGTGGGTGATGCAGACGGGCAGGGCTGCAGCCCCATCCCATATTCAGTGAGACAGTTGTGGCATTGTCGGTAAGGACTACGTTCTGCGGGATCATCAGCTGCTATGGGGTCTGTGTGAGCTGTCAGCTTCCACCAAGCAAAAACTATCATAACTCCACTTTCTGCAATCCGGAGCTGTCAAACAGCTCCGGCTTGCAGAAAATTGAGTCTTTATCTGTTTTCCTGCATGCAAATATACAGGCAGGGAAACAGATGGCATCTGACGGACATGGAGTTGCCTTTCAGGAGCACCCTATTAGTGCAATCCCGGCTCCCGCTGGAGGTTTGGAGCCAGTTGGGACTGCATGGGACTTGAGGCTCCCCCGCAGTCCCAAACATAAATCACTAGGGCACCCAGAATAAAGAGGGGCCCCTTCCCCAAACAACAATTACATTTAAAAAAAGCCAGGCCCCAAGGGATGGAGTCCCCAGGGCTGAAATTGTCCAGGGGAGGGGGCCACACGGCCCGCCCTCCTCTATTCAATGAAGGCCGGGCCCCAAGAGATGGAGTCCCTGGGCCACATTTGGATCAGTAAGGGGGTCATGTGCTCCCTCCTCATAATATATTGGCCTGGCCTCGAGGGTTGGGTGCCTGTGGCCAAAATTGGCCCATGGAGGAGGGGGAACTGGTGACCCTTTTCCCCATAGTATAATGGCCTGGCCCTGAGGGATGGGGTTCGAGAGGCCAAAATCAGCCCAGGGAGGGGGGCAGCGCAGGCTCCCTTCCTTAATGAAATAAAATAAAAGGCCAAGCCCCGGTAGATGGGGTCACTGGGAACAAAATCGGCCCAGGGAGGGAGGCTGAGCAGCACCTCTCCTCATAGTATAATTTCCAAGCCCCCAGGAATTTGGTCCCCGGTGCCAAAATCAGCCCGGGAGGGGGGTTGCACCGGTCCCCTCCCCATTCAAATGTTAGCCTTGCCATACACCCTCTCACAGGCCCACTTACCCACTCACAGACCACACAAACATAAACACCCACTCACAGAGGCTTCAAGACACTCATGCACCCAGTAACAGACCCACTCAGATTCATTCACCCACTCACAAGCTCACTCAGATAAACACACTCACTCACACACCCAGTGAGATACTTATGCAGCCACTTCCAGACCCACTAAGACACTCATACACCCACTGACAGACACATTGAGACACTCTTCACACACACACTGAGACACTGATGCATTCCCCATCGCACTCACTCTCAAAGGTTATAGATTACATTCAGGAAATAGATTTTAAAAACCAAAGGTTACAAAGATGTTATAGTTAGGAAATAGATTTAAAAATATTTTTGAAATTCACTGAAGAAAACAAAGATTACTGGGACGTTATAATGAGGCTCAGATTACACTCGTACAAAGGGAAACAACCATTACAACACATGCATTACAAAGCATGCTTTTACCCCGCATACCACTACAACAAAAATGGCTCGCAGTAGGGGATATAAGGTGTTGGATTTAACTCCGACACCTTCCCAACTGTGTCACAGACTGGAGTTGGAATAGTTAATTATAATATTCCAAACTCCAGTGCACCCCGACAGCAAGTCGGGGTAAAAAATTGCATTGCAACGGCATGCGGGGTTAAAGTATGCGTTGTAACGTCATACAAAACCAGTGAAATTCAGCAGTTATAGTTACCTGAGCTAACTATTACTTACGCCCTTGGAATGCACTGCTTATGACCTCAAATATTACATCACACGGGCCATGGTCAGTGACATCACTCATGACATCACTCATGACATTTCAAATTGCATCTCTGATGACATAGATGGAGTATACTAATGGTGCATGGTGCCGGGCAGCCTGACGGGAAGAACACAGAAAGTTGTAAATGTAATAGGGTAGTGGAAATCAAGTGAAAAATACTGCCAGGATTTTGTTCCAGTGTGAGCTAGGCAGGTGCTCGCTTGGACTGATTTAAGGCATGATTTTCAACTCGTTGTCATGTCACTCACTCTTACAATGTTAGTAACGTATATACCAGGGTTGTTGTGCAACAAACTTGCCTTCTTCTCTTTGGTATTATCTCTTAAGTAGCTCATAGTCCCAATCTCCTGAATGTGCAGTACACAAAGGGTGACTGATTTGATTCATCAAAAGGGGGCAGAGAAGCAAAGATCATTGTTTGGCCAACATGAGCAGAAAAAGTACGATGGTGTACCTGTAAAAACAAAATGCGTTTCTACAGTGTACTATCCTTCATTTTTTATTATCATCTTTCTTAAACACTCAAGGTCAAGAGGGCATCAACTGTTGCGGGTACCAGTACCACCAGCACCACGATGGGTGTGACTACCCCCAACCCTACCACCAGCGCCATGGCTGTAGATGGTTCTGCTGTTCTCTGTAAGACATTTACTGGCACATTCATCAACAATGCCATTTGCGATTCCTTATTAGCGAAAAATAAGGATTCGCTAATAAGGAATAGCAAAAGGCTATGCATGTAGAAATCGCTTAAAAAATAGCGATTTCTAAACATTCCTTAATTGCGACTCACAAATTGCGAGTCGCAATTAAGGAAGACCTCCCTATTCATTCCTGAATGAATGGGAAGACATTCTCAATTTGCGATTCTCAATTAGAGAATCGCAAATTGCTCATGCAATTTCAAGGGTGCCAGGGTGTCAAAAGGACACCCTGTTGCACCCCTGAAATCTGCATATGAGTACATCTTGCACACACACATGCCCCAAGGGCATGTGTGTGTGTAAAATGGAACTTTGAAAAATGCACTTTAGTGCATTTTTCAAAGTTTTTGCAAATTACCATAAAGTTCAACTTCATGGTAATTTGTTCCCCCTATTAGCCAAATCGCTAATTTTTTTACTTTAATGCAGTGCATTAAGGAATCTCAATTTGAGATTCCTTAAATGCAATCGCAATTTAAGTAATCGCAATTTGGAGATTACTTAAATTGCGATTTTTGCATTTGGGATGATGCATATCAAATGCAAAAATACCGGTCGCAAAGGGGTAGATTCTGAGAATCTGCCCGTTTGCGACCGGTTTTTGCTTTGATGCATGTGAGCCTAAGCCCCCACTTCTAAAATTATGGGCTTCTGTATACTTGTTATGTTTTTTCTATGTTGGATGTTTGTTATCTCTGCATTTGCCTTTGTTGTTCTATATATAGTTCCTGTTTCTCCAGCTGACTCTCTCCTGTAAGTACCTTTTCTCTACCCTTTTTCTTAACCTTCCCCTTGCCCCTCTTTTACAAATTATGTCTTGTTGTTGTTGTGTAGTACCAAGAGGGTAAAAGAGAATTGCACAGCGATGCCCAAGTAGTACTCTAGTCACCAAACATGTTGGTTGTTTTCTTGATTATCATCAAATAAACAGTCAAAAATGACAGGGGCAGAGATAGAGTGATCATCATGGTCATTGACCCAAATGTGGTCTTATACTAGCAGTTTCCTTAACAGTGCAACATGGCAGGAATAAGATACCATGTTTACAATCAATACCATATGTCTTTTTTATTCCCTTCCACCCCTTACCCATTCATATCATTGTAGTTTAGCCTTACCTTATGCCCTTCCCTTATTCCTGAGTCCCCCTAATCACTAACCCTCCATTAGGAGAAAATGTTTTATGCAGTTGAACCAATGGCTACCTTCTTTTTAAAATGTTTTCAAGCAATAAATAAGACAAACCTCGCAAACTTAATAGACAAAGATAGGGATAGATGGCTAAACTAACTGTAGTGTTGTATTGCTGTTGTATGTTGTGCAAAATAAATACTTAGGTGCCTATCCGGTATCTAAAATGCGCACAATATGTTTTTCACCAGCCACAGAGACCACCAGCAGTGCAGTCACAGCTGGCATGCTGGTGGAGGTGCAGGCAACGACCAAGGGAGGGGGAGATGTCCCAGTGGTGACAGGGACCAGTAACATGTCACCTTGCTTTATTCTTTGCTGCCTGCATTCTTTGCCGTACCTCCACCTGGTTTGATTTCCTCTCTGCGGCGCTGTGACTGCTCAGGTGGGACACGGTCCCAGGATCCCCATAGCCTTCGTTTCTTCAGCTGCTGCAGTCGCCAACACTCTTAGAGAGGACTCCACCTCCCAGAGTGCATCCTACCTGGACCAGCTGCCGCGAGTGAGGGGGAGGCGTGGACACCGCGCTTAAAGCACTGCATCTCCACCCGTGGCGCGGGACGCAGCCCGGATCAAGGGCAGGCCCGTCTGAGCCCGTCAGAGTCTGGAGGAGGCTGGGCTGGGCCATCCCTCAAACTTTTGGTCCATTAGCAGGGGGATCGGTTTAGCAGCACTATTGAATCGCCATGCCACCTGATGGGGCGAGTTTATTGGGTAAATGTAAATCTGGAGTGGGGGGGGGTTGTGGGAACCCTCGACGCATTCCTATCCAGGGCTGAATCTGCGCTCATTCATGAGATACAACTAACTGAGTGCAGGTTATCGTTAGAACCTTCAACATCTATAGGCTCGGGAAAACCAGCCCCTTTTACCCCATTAATGCAACCAAATTCCCCCGTAGCTGCTCCTCCTGGGCCAACTAGGCAGCCTATATCCGTCCTAACTGCTCCACTTAATCCCACCTCATTAAGTCCGGAAGGTCCTCCTAGAGCCTCACCGGTTATTACTAGGGGCAAGAAAGCTAAGCAGGTTAAACAGGGGGCTGTGGGGAGGAGGGGGAACCCCTAATGAAGAAAAGGAAAGACCGAGGCACAGCAAAACCACATCCCAATTTAACAGGGGGTTCAAGCAGGAAGGTCCCTGCAAAAGGGTGTGGGGGGCATCCACAATCTTCTTTGCCAACTGCTCTCTTGTGGACATTACTCCTGAACCAGCTAACCGTAGTAAGGATGATTTTACTACAGAGTCACTGCAGAAAATCTTTATTTTAATTGAGCCCCTGATGCAGAAACTTGCTTCAATTGAAGACAGGCTCACTAAAATAGAGCAGGGCCTCCCTATGAGCCCATCGACTAATTCTAATGCACAATTGGGCGGCGGGGGTATTCCACCAATCCGGAGGTCAGGGGGTTTGCAAAGTAAGGGGTCAGATAATACACCACCTAGTTATTCTAGCGCGGTTGTGGGTACTAGTCAGCTAAACCCACCAACTAGTGGTGGACACGGCACCAAGGGTGCAAACAGGCCTGAGAGCTGGTAGAATACACCCACTCCAACAATCCTCAGCAGACGAGCAATATCCCCCGACATCTCTCCACCTACTGCAGTCAGCTACACCTTATACAGTTGTTTTGGGTAATGTCCCTGAGCTTGCAACACAGACGCGGGAGCACTGGTCAACGCTGCAAAACAAGGCACTACACCTGTTAAGTTCTAGAACAGGGATTACCACCAAGCTTTTTACTGAATTTAAAATGGTGCAAAGGGTACCTTGGGTGGGGAAGTCCCATAAAAGTTTTCGGGGGGACTGTGTGGTTTTGAGTTTTAGGACACCTAGCATGGTTCAGTATATATTGTCGAGGGCAAGGAATCATGATGCAAGGGACACTATCTCAGTACTACCACTGGGATTCTTCTACCGACCCACTACAAACTCTAGTAGTGCCAATGGGAGAGGGATATTCCATCCATTAGGGCATTCCAATTATTCTGTCCCCGTGAGCAACCGATTTGACGTCATTTCAACATTAGAAAGTGTTGATTGACTTGCAAGCATTGGTGGTCCTGCATTAATTACAACAAGCCTTATCGGGGGGCATGGGGGATTAGACCAAGGCTTTTTTACTAGTGACCCTGTTGATCTGATCAAAACAAGGATCATGAACGTAGCGAGGGCTGCAGCTGGAAATAATGCTGGCTACCTAGGGGACGACAAAATGCAAGTGGGCAGGCACAGCCAGTGTATCCGAGAATGGATGCTCCTTATCGAATGCCCCCCCACCCCGGTACTACGGCATCAAGTACCGCTTGTGGACCCGCAGTCCTAACACCTCTCTCGAGTGCACATCCAGGGCTCAACAAGCCCAGCATTACAGTGGGTTCTTGGAACATCGCGGGGCTTTTATCTAAAACTGAATCTAGTGATTGGTTTACTTTTATTGAACAGCATGATATATGGGTATTTCAAGAGACATGGGCTTTGGAACAAGTCTACCACCCCGGGTTCTTAAATTTTTCTAAGCCAGCACAAGGGGGACGAAAGGGAAGACCATCTGGTGGGCTCACTTGCTGGGTGAGACAGCAATCGAGTTATACCGTTGAGGTAGTACCAATCGACAGCCCAGACATTATGGCTCTTCGTTTACAAATGGGTCGTGTATGTGATATCTTGTTAATTAACATCTATGCAAGAGGGATGCCGGTCGGGAGGCGCTCCGAGAAAGTTGCCCTCCTTGATAGACTCTTGGATAGCAGGAGAGAAGGTTGCAACATGATCATAGCGGGCGTGAGAAGCAGCAGGATAGATTATATCCTTCTCAATGTGGAATTGTGAGCTCACTTACAAGACATGTCAGTTGTTGAACGGATCAAAAGTGATCATGACCCACTGATATTATCACTCAAGGCTCTTAGCCCACTAGACAATAAGGATGTTGCCCACACCCAATTGGAAGCAGTAGTTTTGAATGATGATAGGAGAGTTAGATGGGCAAGGCTCGTTGAGAGAGAAGGGGACTTGGAGCAGATGAAATCTATGGCTGCCCATTCGGTTGCTATTCTCAACAACTGCTCCACCAAGGAGGATATTAACCGCACTGTCCCAAATGTCCATAGTGATCTATTCTTTAGTTTAAAACCCTTTCTTATCAAGCCTATTTCAAGGAAGAAAAATCCAGGTGTAAAAATGGCTTCCTGGTACAATAAGTCATGTAGAGTGGCATACCGGGTACTAACGAACGCCCTTAGATCCAAAAATATAGGTGCGGTTAGGTCGGCCAGGGCCAGGTATAAAGCAACTAAATCAACAGCAAAGAAGGAATGGGACGACAAACATTGTCTTGACTTGCATGAAGCTAGTAATGAGAGGGATATGGTCAAATTCTGGCAGCTAGTTAAGTGGGGTAGCAATGGAACACCACACATACCAGTCAATCATGTAGCACCAGAATCGTGGGTTGCGTACTTTGAAGCACAATTTTCTAATTCAAATAATATCTCGACTCACCCCCAATTTGGCTTCACCCCCACCACCTTATCGTTTGACAGCTGTGAGGTAGCGAAGGTTCTCTTATTGATTCCTAAAGGAAGGGCACCAGGTCCAGATTGCATACCGGCGGACTTGTTTCAGCATGATAAAGAGAATTGGGTCACCTACATCACCTTTATAGCCAACGCCATAGCTAGTGGTGCACCCATCCCTGATACATAGTCTGGAGCAGTCATAATTCCGATATTTAAAAAGGGCGATCGCTCGCTACCTGGCAATTATAGGCCTATCAGCCTTATTGATTCAATGCAGAAACTAATTGCCAGGTTGGTCCTCAGTAGAATCCAAGTGTGGATTGAGGAGTATGAGATTTTGTCACCACTGCAAGTCGGCTTTCGTCCCTTTACTAGCACCATCGACCATGTTTTTAGGTTTGTTATGCTTTACTGGAAAGTCGTTTTGAGTGGTAGATTTTTAAAGATCTGTACCACGACGGAAGGAGATGTCCCGCAGGTGCATGCACTGCCTCACTCAGAGAATTTTGTGGCCAAAATGATGGCCAGAGGTTAGGTGTCCCGTCCAGGTGAAAGAAAATATAGATTTTTTAAAACTCCTTGGCTTAACTGGCAGTTTCCCAGTAGTCTGTCAGCCACTTTGTTTCTCCACAGCAGGTGCTTTGAAGAAAACTCCTATGAGGAAAGTTATCCGACCTCTGTCTGACCCTCATTAGGGCTTAAAAGCGGAACTAGCCCTTTTTTCTTGAAAGTTCATTACCCTGGCACAACAAAAGCCCCAAAAGAGTTGTCTGGTAGGATATTTTCCTATCATGCAATTTCGATTCTCACATGGCCGACGCTAAAAAGTCTTAGTGGGGTCTAAAGCCTTCGGTAGTTGGGGTGGAAGTTATAAACGCGTTAAGTGTCATTTGTCAGAGGTTGCAAAAGAGCTGAGTAGCAGACGGACTCGTGCTGGGCGGCCAGGGCTGTTCGACAGTAATATCTAATGAGAGGCAAGTGGTCAGAGGAAAATGTCTCTACTGCTGGAAATGTTTCCTTTCTTTTCAGAGGCATGCCCCAAGTTTAAGGGGCTGGTACACTTTTCTAGGCGGCATTTGGGAAACCTCTGCACGCGCTACTGTGCTTTTATGTCAACATATTCATCGTAATTAACCACTTCATAGCTTCTTTTTTAACTCAAGAGAAAAAAATGCTAATTTTATTTCAGATGGTACCTCTGCAACCAAGACATACGTTTTTAACTGTTGTAGTATTTAAAACAAGATTATTTAGATGCTAGTCTTTTTAAACTGTTTACACCACGAATCAATCATGATTTAAAAAAGCATTGACATAGCCAATAGGTCTCGCCTTTGGGACCTTATAAGTGCTTAGCCATGCAACAGTTGCATAACTAAATACTTATAAGGTCCCAAAAGCGAGACCTATTGGCTATGCCAAGCGGCCGTGCAGCCTCGAAAGTGAAAGTTATCGCGGTCAAGCACGGCGCGCGCGCCCGCGCACATGCACTGTAGCTCTAGGCTGGCCTGGTAGCACTTTTTGGAGCCCTCTCAAAAAGTCTCGCCAGACCAGCGCATGCGCTGGGTCAGGCGAGGCCTAAAAAATGAGGAGGTGCAGCGCTAAAAATTTAGCCAGTTTCCCATTGTACATATGTTCCATTGGGTGATTGTGTTTGTAGGGCCCCTCCTGCCTAAACATACCCGTAAGAGTAGCCTGGATTTGTTTCTTTTGTGGTGCCACTGACACAGGCGACTTCCAGAGAGAACTGGGAGGTGGTAGATTCAAAGTGCATCTTGGGACATTCACTGTATGCAGTGGCGTCTCCATCTGACTCTTGTGACATTTAGAGGTTGCTGAGGCGGGTGATGCTGGTGCATTGATGGGGGCAGGACTGCTTTGCATAAAGCTGTCACCCTCTTCTTCCTCATAATTTTCACCTCCCACTGTGATTAGAGCTGATTCCCCTCTCTCATTACCACCACCACTTATAGCATTTTTTTTTAAAGATGCACCTCTCACCGGATAGCTTCATGTTTTTTCATATGGGTCGTTTGGCCTCCAGTAGCCTAGTCTGAACCAGGCTTACCTTGACATACACTTGAATGGCAAATGGAGCATATTGTAATGTTATCCTGCTGCTGGCTAATCGTAAAGAAGTCCAAAACTGGGAAGGAGAACTTTCTTAGTGTGGCACTCCCAATGGCCGAAGAAGAACTGGAGATAGGTGGGTGTGTCATCGATTGCGTCTCTGCAGTGCGTACACAAATGAGGTAGTGGTGGATGCAGGTCTCAGCGGGGCCCAGTTACAAATATAGATGCTGGCGGTGGTGCCATTGCCACATCCTTAGAAGAAGGTTGAATAGGAGGGGTAATGATCGTGTCCTCTGAGCCAGCTTCCATGACAATGACTGGCTCATCATCCTCATCCTCTTCCATAATTGTCAGGCTTTCAGGAACCTTCTATTTTCCTTGTTTCTCCTGGCATGTCTCAGCCGGGGTCCAATCATGCCCAGAGCATCAGTAGATGGGGTTTGGAGAAGATGGTAGATTACGCTTCCATTTTCTTGCTGGAGAACTAGAACCAATGGTTGAACAACGGGTATATCTTGCTCAGCAGGAATCTCAACCTAATGTTCTACTGCTACTTCAGGATGATCTACTTTTGCTGTCTGTGGCTCCTGTTGGCCACTTTGTTCAGTTTCCTGCTGTACTTGTTTGCGACTGAGACAAATCCATTTCAGACTCACTGCGCGTCACTAGGATTGCAGTGGCTGCCTCGCTGAGAGACATGGCCTTGGGCTTAGGTTGGGGTGGTGCTGTTGATGCGAGAGCGCCCCTCCCAGCTTGCTCCGGAGACGACGGTATGGTAGGCACATAAATTCTCCTGAAAAAAGTTTAGACCAGCACACCAGTCGTGGCAATCTGCTTCTTCTTCTCCTCCTCACTGGCCATTTAATTGGCAGAACCTTTCTTTGGTGCCATCTTGAAGCTGTCAGTTGATAGTGTCACTTAGCTGCACCAGAGACTGGAGGACTCACATCACACATTGTTGTCACGTCACTTTGTACAGGCCTTCTGTCTGGCAGTACTGTGGGTGATGTATCTTGTGCACCTGAAAGCAAACAAGCAAGAAAAACATTTAGTGAAATGTGCCATTTTTGCTCTTTGAATTATTCATACTATTACAGACAATATAATTTAGTATGGTTACATATTACCCTAAACAATTATCAACACTAGTGTAGCCATTCCAAGTCAAACCACACAATCATAACATTTAATTTTAAATCAGGATAACATTAGCAACATACAGTTGTAACTGTTTGCTTTAGTGGCATCTAAGGGAGATACCTGTGACAGTGAAGAAGGTCCAGGGAGAATGGAATAATCCTTTAAAAATTAATGCTGGCGTGCATTTATGATTGGCAAGGGAGTCCAAGGGATAATGTAATAATCCTTAAAAATGGAATGCTGGTGTGCACCTATGGCAGGCAGGGGGTCCAGGGAAAAATGGAACAATCCTTACAAAAAAAGAACACTGATATGCGGCTGTCGCATATGGCAGGAGGTTGGTCCACTGGTCCAGAGGAAAATTAGTAATGACAATCCTCAAAAAATGAATAATGGTGTGTTGCAGGCACCTATGGCAGGCAAGAATGTGAAGAGGAAAAATGTAAAAAAATGTATATAATATGAAACACTGTTCATATGTACAAATACGTTAATGATACTCCAGCATATCAAACTGAGATCAGGGAAAAGTAAAAAAAAATTAACAAAACACAAAAAAGTATAGCCCTCTATTGTCAATCTCCCTAGAAAATGGCTTTGAAAACTGGAAAAAAAGGATTTACACAGTGACAGTCTGCACAGAATGGCCGCCGGCCTCATTGCCCACCAACAACAGCAAGCAAGGAGGCATGGTCAAAACAAAGAACAAATGCAGGCCTATGGCAAAAGCACACTTGCTGGCTACACAAGATAGTCTCCAGCCACATGGTCCAACAACAAGCAAAGAATCATTGACAACAAAGAACACATGTAGGCCTATCGACACCGACTACACAAAATTGCCGCCAGGCACATGGCATGGAAAAAAAAGACAAATGGTGGCCTATGGCAAACACACACGCACACACACACTGGCTAGACAAAGAAGGCATGCTAACACTGAAGAAAACGCTACAAATAATTGAGAAATTCCAAAAATAAAATTAAGTGAACTATAATATTTGACAACAACACCCATCCCTCTAAGGCATCAAATATTACCCCACTAAAATACACTTTTTGCATAAAGAACATGGGGAAACTTTTTATTTTATTTAATCCAATGCCATCCCTGTTCTAAATGATGATTTAAAACAACATATACCACAGTACCCATGACTAGTACTGGGCCTACTTGCTGGATTGCCCATGGGCAGACTAGGCCACATAGGAAAATAAATGAATAGTGCAAATTTAACAAACATGGAGGCAATGCACTGAACTGTGCAACCTTTTTCTCTTACAAAAGATAAACAATTAAATGCAGAAAAATAACTAGGACCCTACTGAAACTGTAGGCCACCCAACAAAATAACATTTAAAAACTGGATAAAAGTACAAATAAATACTGGTGCATGCCCTCTATCAAACAAGTAACACCTTTATACAAATGTTTTTAAACTTACTTATGATAGCACAAAAACGAAGTCCTTAAATCCAATGGTATAAAAGCAGCAGACAAAGAGAGTGATACTTTCACCTCGAGATTCACATGAAAAGTGACAGGGAGCTGGACAAAGCACTTGGAGGAACCTGCTGGAGAGGAACAGGAAGTTGTAGTATCTGGGGCACTTCCTTCTTGCTGAAAAAAATAATAATAATGCCTCTCTCACTAAAAAACAACCTGAATGGTCCATTGGAGTAGAATATTAAGTCAAAAATGTGTTTTCAAGTAGATTTAGCTACTTCTCAAGGAGAGAATCTGCTTGCGATGCAGCTGTGGCATCTCATGCTCTCCAGTGTCAGAAAATGGCATGAAAAGTACCATGGCGACCAGAAACAGTGCCATTGGGCAGCAAATCTTGCCTGCGCTTGCTAATGGCTGCCATATCTCTTCGTACTTACCAGCACGTGCCAAAACAAGGCTCATGTGCACTAACGGAAAATAATTTCGCCACGTGCTGGCTGTTGGAAATTACTGGTATCTCCCTATTACACAGGTACAGCGGAATACCTGAATTTCGCCAACTTCGCAAGTTGAATTATATTTCCACCTAGGCAAAATGTATTCCTGATTCTGGGTTAGCAAGAAAGGAGGACACCCCAAATAATGGGGTTCAAGTTGCCACCCTCTGCTATGACAACACATGTGGCACATTTGTGTTCCAGATTTCACATTTCTCCAGAAATCAAAATGGAGAAAATCTCTCCTTGGAGTTCAAGTCTGGCTTACAGAACCTACAGGTGTGGCTAATTTTTCCCTACTCTCCACTTCCATCCCCTCTTCTAATCTAATTAGAGGGGCTCCGATCTGGCTGGGAATCAAGGAAGTGGGGACTGGTCTGGGTCCTGTGACATCTCTGATTCTACCTTTAAAGCCCAGTTTTTCTCCCTGGCTCCCTTCCTGTCCCTGGGTTCTCCAGGTAATTAGGGGCTTATTTATGAGCGCCTGCATCACTTTTGCGCTGCCATTGCATCACTTTTTGTGACGCAGTGGTGGTGTGAAATACGCACCACGTTGCGACCTATTTACATAGTGATGCCTCTAGGCAGATGAGTTACTTTGCAAGGCCCTGTGCCAGGGTGGGCGCTCCACCTCAAGTAAGCCTCATAGAAGTGGCTCAGTGAAATCTATGAGCTTTCACTACACCACTTCCAGGACACCAATTCATCAAAACCATACGCCTGCCTCATGGCAGGCATAATGGTGACGAAGTGCCATAGGCACAGGCCTACCCCATGCATTGCTTAAGTTGCATCATTCTTACGATGCCACTCCCGCAATGCGTGGGTTTTGCGCCAACAGATGCGGCAGGATTTCTGATGCATCAGTCCCTCCTTGCAACATGGACTGCTGCACATTAAATACACAAGATGATGGATGGAATGTTGCCCATTGGAAAAACATTCACCCCCAGTCACATATCTGGGTTTAATCCATCGTTATTTTGCTCACCACGCCAGTTCAGACATGGCCATATGCAAATCAGTCTCTCTTGACCCTGTGCCTCATGGGAACAGTCCAGCCCGAACTGCCAAGCCATGTCTTCCCTGGACCGGAATCAAGCATCCTAGGACCGGTTTCGGCATTTCACCCCTCTTCAGCCAGGATAGCTTGACTCCAGTGGCGTAGTGAGCACAGGACCCACGTCTGGGCACACCCTTCCCACATAGGGCGAACAGCAAAACACACAAGATGATGGACGGAATGTTGCACATTGGCAAAACATTCACCCCCAGTCACAGATCTGGGTTTAATCCATCGTTATTTTGTTCACTACGCCACCCCAGTTCAGACATGGCCATATGCAAATCAGTCTTGGCCCTGTGCCTCATGGGAACAGTCCAGCCCGAACTGCCAAGCCATGTCTTCCCTGGACTGGAATCTATCATCCTAGGACCGGTTTTGGGGTTTCTCCCCTCTTCATCCAGGATAGCTTGACTCCAGTGGCGTAGTTAGCACGGGACCCACGTCTGGGCATACCCTTCCCACATAGGGCGAACAACAACACACACAAGATGATTGACGGAATGTTGCACATTGGCAAAACATTCACTCCCAGTCACAGATCGGGGTTTAATCTATTGTTATTTTGCTCAACACGCCACCCTAGTTCACACATGGCCATATGCAAATCAGTCTTCACCCTGTGCCTCATGGGAACAGTCCAGCCCGAACTGCCATGCCATGTCTTCCCTGGACTGGAATCAAGCATCCTAGAACCGGTTTCGGGGTTTCACCCCTCTTCAGCCAGGATAGCTTGACTCCAGTGGCGTAGTGAACACGGGACCCACGTCTGGGCATACCCTTCTCACATAGGGCGAACAGAAAACACACAAGATGATGGACGGAATGTTGCACATTGACAAAACATTCACCCCCAGTCACAGATCTGTGTTTAATCCATCATTATTTTGCTCACCATGCCACCCCAGTTCAGACATGGCCATATGCAAATCAGTCTTGACCCTGTTCATCATGGGAACAGTCCAGCCCGAACTGCCAAGCCATGTCTTCCCTGGACCGGATCAAGCATCCTAGGACCGGTTTCGGGGTTTCACCCCTCTTCAGCCAGGATAGCTTAATTCCAGTGGCATGGAGAGCACGGGACTCACGTCTGAGCATACCCGTCCCATTGGGCACAGGGTCAAGACTGATTTGCAAATGGCTGGGTCCAAACTGGAATGGCATGGTGAGCAAAAAAACGATGGATTTAGGCCCAGATCTCTGTACTGGGGTGAATGTAAGACATTGTTCTGCATTCTGTCCATCAATAGTTATTTTTGCACATTAAATACGGCGCATCCATCGTGTTGCAAGCTGGGCGCAGTAAAACTGACGCATCAAATCTGATGCGTCATATTCTCATAAATGAGGCCCTAAATCTCCTTCCACCACATGGCTGTATTGTTTCAGCCACAGGCCTCTTCACACCTAATGAGGGAGCAGTTTGGCTCAGGCTTTCAGAGGCTGGCCACTCAGAAGAGGCTGTTACAGGGCTGTTTTAGGTAACTTCAGGAAAGTAAGTTCGAAAACTACCTACCTGCAACAGTTATAATAAATCCGACCTTGGCGAGTTTCTGGATTTATTGGAACTATTATTTTGATACTTTGAATTGGATTGCTAGCTTATTCCTATCAAAAGTTGGACCTTATTAAGTTTCAATAAAACCTTCCCGTTTTAGCCTAAGGGGCTAGCAGCACTATGATGAGGAAACATGACTCTGGCTGTTTTTCCCTCACCAGGGCACATAAAACATATTTTATAATGTTCCTGCTTTTTATAACAAGGCACCATTGAAGCACCTAGGGCAGACTTAAGGGGTGGCTTATATGTAATACAAAGGTAGTTTTGGACTTTGGAAGTATTTTTAATTCCAAAGTCGAATTTGAACACTTTTGTATTTTGAAACCAGTCTGTAAGGCAGGGCTGACTTTAAAATGACACCAGACACCACATCGGTGTACACGCAAGTGCATTAAATCCACTGGGGTTTCTAACCCTACATGCCCTACCATATACTAGGGACTTACAGGTAGGTTTTCTTGGCCAGTTATAATTACACCAATACCATATACCTTTTGAGAACACTGGCCATGGTCCTAGATAGCAGAGCCCATGGCACTTTCCGAGTCAGTAAACATGAGTATCAGTCAAAAAAGGGTGATCAGGGCAAAAAGGATGACTTTCCTACACGCAGGCTCATCTCATAATCAGCGTACAGGTCTTTTCTCCCCTACTGGCTCAAGTTAATTACTCTGCTTCCTAGCAGAAAGAACAAAGACCTCCCAACACACAAGGAGCAATTATCAGTGATTGGCCCAGTTCCTGAGAGAGGAAAGGGGAGGGGGAAACTCCACATCTGATACTTAGCTTGTTACACTGCACCTGGGGTGTGCCAGTGCAGGCCCACTAAACCAAAGTGGGAAAAGCAGATGTCTATAGCTAACACATTAGGGGCTTATCTATAAAATTTTGGAGAGAAAAGAAGAGGCAGTGATAACAGCTAGTGGGGGGAGATGAGGACCGCACAGGCACTCTTTCAATAGAAATCTTGAAGTCACTATGATGGAGTGTCCAGAATGCTCTGAAGAAAAGGTTGGGACAGGGGTAGATTGACAATATGGCACTCTAGGTTTGGCATGGGGTGTCTCACATCTAGAACATTTCATCATCACTTAAAAACCCATGTGAAAGGTAGAGACAGTGGAGAAGACCCTGGACTTGGGTGTCAACAATGGTGGAAAGGATGTCCACTGGGAAGGAGAAGCTACCTGATGCCCTGCAAAGATGTGCTAAGGACTTTGGGACATATTTATGAGAGGACTGCATCACGTTTGTACAACGCAATGTGATACATGCACAACACAGACCTTTAAGACAGAATTATGAAGTCACACAAGGCCACTTTGTGTGGCTCTAAGTGGCTTCATGAATCTGAAGTATTACAACACAGCACAATTTGTTGTGTTGCGCTACTCTGCGTTGGGAGGCATTCCATGGGCATGGCGGTGGGTGTTCCCATGCAACTCCCATGGATTTTGATGCATTCCCAGATTTATAAGAACTAGGAAATCTGGAAATGTACCACAATCCTACGCCTTCCCAGGGGAGGCAAAATGAGGTGAAATCCATTTATTTCTCCTCATTACTTCCTCTTTTTATGTGTGCTGCATTCTGCAGCTCACATAGGTAGAGAAATACACCTCCCTGATTGTTTTTGTGGAGGAAATTGACCCTTCCTTCCCAAAAACAATCCTGCCTACAACACAGGCACCCTTGCAGCATGGTGAAGTGCCTCCGACGGCACTAGGCTGCCCAAAAAGTACCAGCACAGAGAAACAGTCAGGAATGCGTCATATACCCTTAAATACAGCACCTTCCTGTCCTTTCCCTATGGCATAGTGAAACAGGATGACTTGCTGTTCTGCGCCATAGTTTCATAAATATGCCCCTTTGTCCCAAGTTGAGCCCCAAGACCAGAATTGGTCACTGTGGGGACAGTAGCACTATCCGAATTATGTTCCTAGAGGACCAATTGGGGTAATGACCCCCACAGGTGTTCTGCAAGAGAGCCAGGAGCCTCCAGTGACTGGAGATCACGGTCAGAAGGGTGTTCTGTTGGATGGTAGAGGAGTGGCTGCAAAATATTCCCCCACCAGCAGTATATTGGCACCAAGAGCCAGGCAGAGGAGAAGACTTGCTCAAGAAGGCAGAAAATGCAGCTCCCCTTAAATTGAACACTTTAAAGGCCTGTTGAAAATGTTCCTGGTGGCTAGCCTTAGCTACTAGGAGAAGAACAGACACCTGATTCAGAGAACTTGCTCAACAGGGACTGAGATGTGCTACTTTAAAGAATGTCTCTTTAAGCCAAATGAAATGGGTGCATAGAGCCCACCCTTATTTTTCTGAATACTTTGAGGTGGACCAAGGTGTGGTATATCTTTTTTTTATAAATTACCCTTTGAGAAGGGTGCATACATGGGGCCGCCTCTTCATACCTTCTATTGCCCCACATACCCACCTTTTCCCCTATATGATATTGAATGGAGTCCAGGATCCCACTTCTGGAACTCCAATGCCATGAGGAGGAATACAAGAAGAAAGAAACTGCACTGCCACCCCTATGCCTATGTCTAGGGCTCCTGCCACCCTGCCTGATTTCTCGCAGGCAGGCAAAATCTGTATGGTTCCTTCCGCATGTTAGAGCCAAAGAAGAAGGCTAGTCCCAACCACCAGGAGCACCCAAAACAAAAATGGCCACCTCTCATGCAGTACAAGAGCTATGCGCGGTGAACCAGCTCTGATTGCGGGGGCCTTGGGGCTCTGCGGCCCCAACTTTAAGCATGCCATTTGGGTGCCCTGGGTGGGACCAAGGCACAAAACAAAAGAAAATAAAACCAGATGAAATGTTGTGTGGGGCAGCAAGCTTACCTTAGAAACCTGCTAATTCAAATGTAAAAATATGGGCAAGGAGCACCCCATAATGCTCAGTGTGGACAGATTTTATTATGCTTTTGGCTTATGTAATGCCCCAAAATGGGAAGAGCCACCACCCACGGTTGCAATGGGATGTCTGGGGGCGGTTGCAGGAGGGCAGCAGTCCTCCCTAAAACTAATTTACAAAAACGAACCCTACATTTCCTGGTGCCTTATGCCTCTGACCCCAGGAGAGATTTCTTCTTAAATTACACACTTCTGGATCTGGAGTGGTTGCTTATGGGCTCTGGACTGCAGGAACACATTGTGGTTAGTCTTATGGCTGCATCCTGTGGTGGGTGGAACATAAAATAGAAACCCTGATGCGTATGATTGTGGTTATTTTTGTTACAAATGAATTATTGCAGACATTTCTTATGAACACTGCAATGTTTATATTTATAATAATTGCATTTGACTATGGTTATTGTCTCCATCAGTTTTAATTGTGACACAAGGGTAAATCATAAGATGTGGTTGTTGATTTTACTGTGGTGAACCATTGACAAAGTCAGTAGTTCTGTCTATGTCTAATGGAATCCCCTTATAATATGATGTTCCATCTGGTGTAGATGAAGTCATTGTGATTATGGGGTTCAGGACCCAGAAGGTATGAGATGTGACATGAAGGTATCACCAAACATATTTCCATCTCCCTGATGTATATATTTGTATTTTAATGCGTAGTATTAAATAGCATGTGTGTATTAAAAGTACTTGTATGTTTAAAAAGAACAATCACTGACTGGACAATAATTGTTTTAGTGCTGTTGTTGCGTGCAAGTGAATTTAGATCACTAGCCCATACCACCTTCCCAGAGAAGGCCTTGACTTGAGAGTGTCAAGTGCTACAAAGGTTCCCAGTAAAAAGATAATTGCAGACTTATTATATGTTCAGGACTCACATAATTCACAAATAATAACTCAAAAGCAGTTGGTCAAGTGTTACCTCTGACTCAACAAGGGCGTCTCTATTGCTCTACAGTGAAAATGTCGAACTTTCTTTTAAAGAAAATGATTTGTACTGGATATGTGGTGTGTTCAGAGTTACAGATTGCATTTCTGTGATAGTCGGAGAACCCTCTCTGACAAATTGAAGGTTGGCACACCTGATTTACAGATTGCCAGATTTTAAGTGTGTCAGCTATGGATACTAATCTGTCTCAATTGCTGATATACTCCTCCGAGGCCGAATACAGCATGGGTTGTCAGAGGTTTTGCCTTTCAATGAGCTGCCCAATTTAGATTGGGCAGTTAAAAAGGCAGTTTTTACCGTCTCCTACCACCATAGAAATTGTGGCATGAAGGGACCATCAAAACGTATAAAAGAACATTCCCATAGTGTGCAAAGTATTAATTTTTGGAGAAATTTTTTTCCAAAGCAAGGTGTTGAAAATTAAAATGTTTAAAGTAGGCCCATACAAATTCTTGAAACTCAAAGTCCAAATTTCTAAACATCCCACAAAACTGATCGGCCACTCGCTACTCGTCAAGCTGAGTCATCTGTCCAAAAAGGGTCACACAGTGTCTAGAATATATAAATTGCTCCTCCCTAATCCCCGTAAAACTCATACTGAGAATGAAAGGAAATGGGAAGCCAAATCTAACACCAGGAATATCAAGATTTGACTGGAAACACATACACATGACTCCCTTTGCGAATAAGATCTCACCATCGCTCTCCCAAACAAAATATATGATCATTAATAGAGCTTATTGGTTGCCAGCCAGGCTGCACAGACCTAACCTCTGTCAACCCCCCATGTGCTGAAACTGCAACTCACAAGTGGGTGACTTAGCCCACATGCTATTTTACTGCCCAGTTTTACAACGCTTTTGGGATAAGATCTTTGATTACTTAAAACACACCCTTCATGTCATTCCCACAAGAGAATTTGCATATGTTCATCATAGGTTTTCTTGGCCCTCAAATACAAAATAAGAATGACCGATATCTTTTAAAATTGATGCTCACACTTGCCTGCAAAATGATTCTTAACAATTGGAAAAACTCTAAAATAATCTCCTTCAAAATGTGGCAGGAATGGCTAGTATTCCTCAGAGGTGCTGATAATATAGTATTACAAATCTCTCCTTAGCGCACTTCTTCCAGAACAATGTGGGGTACACTGGATGCCTCCTCCTTTGTCTTCCAGCCACCCTGAACAAGCCCATTGTACATTTACTTATGATGGTCATGCCATCCCATCCACTGAACCTTATGAACGATGTCATCCTCACTGGAGCCCGATACTGATCCCCCATTCGTGTTACTATATCTTAGTGCTGATAGCCCTTGGTCATTATTATTTTTACAACTTTTCATTTCATCTGTGTATATGCCGAATATGAATAGATGTGTTTTTATAAGAACAATGCTATACTAGTGATTGTATGAAGTATCCCAGTATCTGTTGCATATGAATACCACCACAGATGAGGCTATAAATGGCCTGTTGGGCAGTATATACATAGCTTATTCTGCCCGCTATTGCAACCCCACATATATCGATGTGTAACTGATGCATCCCTGTTTTATTTTATTTCACCTTTTTATCCTGTATGTTTACTGTGTATGTTTAATTTGCTTGTGCTTTCTCAAATCCAATAAAAAAAATTGGGAAATCAACCCCAAAAAAATGTAAAGTATGATGGACATTACCGTTACTTTACTGTACTGTCTGTCAAACATTTAATACATTGACAGGAACCACAGTGACTGGTTCCTGACAATGTTTACAGTCGTCTGCAGGACTGGTGTACAACTCTAAATTTGGGGGGCAAACGACCCTCAGTATTGGGGAGGAAAGTTCTTGCCCTACTGACAACTTACCTTCCCCCGCCAAACTGTACATCAGCCCCATAAAATGTCTGATTGTGGAAAGCATTAACTATTACTTGAACTCTTAAGCAGTCTTTGAAAAGGTTTCTCTATAAAAGAGGGAGTTTAATTTAAAAATATAAGGGTATTTGGTCAAGTAATATTATGATTATTCTGTGTATTGGTTTGATTCACCTCCATTTCCCTTCCAACTTGTTTGCATTGTCTTTTGTGTTTACCCACATTTGCATTTGCTTGTCGGGAAGATGTGTGTTTCTTTATATTGGTAAAAACTATATGTTTCATAAACCCTCTTATTGTATGATTTTCCAGACTTCAACAGATAATCTGTATTCAAGTTATTTATCTTTAAGCGATGCCGTGTATGATAAGATCCTATACAAAACAATACCTCACACTGAAAACAAATTAGAATGGTTTAATAAAAAAGCAACATGCAGAAAGAGGAACCAGGTATACCAAAATATAGGTTGAAGTAGTTAATTTGCAGTTTATTCTTTTTTATTATGTTACAAAGCCAATCACATTTATCAAGTAACAAAAACTTGAATGCATATTTAGCTTAGGTTAGAAGTTATTCTAATGCTTTCTTAGGTAATATTTCATAAAATAAACTCGTTCTATTTACCTTATTAAACAACTTTCATCTCAGTAAACTCAATTGTGCTATTTCTCGCACTGAATATTCATGTCATTATGCTACTTACAGCAAACATTTGGGAAAGCGAGAAGAAATTACTAATGAGGGAATGCACTCTAAATCAATTTGTTCATGTTGCAAGGCTGCAAATTTGAGCACGAATCTTTTATGGTTAATCGTATAAATATACCCGGTTGTGCCGCATTCATTGTCAAATTTCCTTTTTTTGAAGCATGGCATTCTGATAAGCGTTGTCACGTGAACAGCGAAGGCAAGTTGTTATGGCAACGGGAATCTGAAAAAGGTAAATTAATTTTGCAACAATGTGTTTTTAAGGCCAGGTACTAAAGGCCTTGAATAATAATAGGCCTCTATTGTTCAAACCTCATACACAGAGCCAAGGATTCTCTGCCAAATGTAATTTCTATTTTTTTCCTCAAATAACATGAACAGTTGTGCAAATCTGTGTCAAGTGCTTGAACCTCTCATTTTTGTATGCGGAGTGTAAATCATTCACTCCCAGCTGTCAGTAGAACATAAATGCATATTGTTAAGCGGCACTCTGTTAGATGGGGGCTGAATCTTTTACAGCCCTGCTCAAACCTCCTGTAACATTTGCAAACACTTGCCTCACTTCTACCTTTATGACCCGCAGCAGCTGTGACTCGGTTCAGTTTTCTTTCAGACAAGGCCTGGGTTGAGAAACTTCTGTTATTTGATGAAATTCCCTTTCTCCCTGTACTCAGGTCTAGTCAAGATCAAAGGAAAACCGATCTGATGGCCTCGAACTGCTAAGGTATTTCTCTTCGGTTCTTAAAACAGGAATCAGCTGAGATGTATATTGCACCTTGCTGAAGATTATGGTTAGAAAATCGGAGTCATATATGTGAAGCTCACGTGACTGTGCAATGTAACAGCAATATGTCAATTTATTTCTTTCTAAAATTAACAACTCACACATCATTTTGAAACATAACACTGAAAAAAATTGTCTAGCAACCATGCACAATTAAACACCAACAAAGCCTCACCATAATGCACAATTAGGCAAATTGGTCAGGCTGATGAGGGTATGAAAAGGATTAAAATGTCATAGATATCTATTCCAAAATGCTCCATACAGGCCTGACAAATTAAGTAGGACTAAAATGCATGGGCGTGCAACAAAACTGACTAGAATCTTTTTAACTGTTAATTTATATCTTCAACAAATTGAAACACAGCTTTCACTTAAATATACCGACAGTAAACGTAATACATAAGTTAATTTACAAAAGGTATGGCACAGCATAATAGTACTAAATCAGAAGGCTATTCTAATGTATGAAACAATGAAAAAGATCCATAGGCTATACCACATTGTCTACTGGATTAAAATATATATATATATATGGAACATTATTATTATTTTCTAATGCAGAATGTGGGAGAAGCCGATTGCAAGTGAGCACACAAGCAAACAGTAAGGAATAAAAACAAAAAGGGAAAATGCGAGAAACACCTAACCAATAGCCAACAACCACAAGCAACGTGCATTTATTATGTAGAAAAAACTTACATTGTATGCCCCCTCGCTCCAAGAGCAAAGAATGAAGCGTGTTCCATGTGTTGAACCATTTTAAAGACTAACTATTGTATTCCTTTTGTTTTCAACCAGATTGCATACATGTTCAGCCCAGTTTGCATTAGAAACAGAAACTGGTAATGCCAGTCTGACTGTCTGCACAGAGACCTGTAGGTCACAGAACAGCTGGAATGAGTCTGTCATCCTTGCAAGGTTTATACAAAGAATAAGAATGAGCTCTGTAATAACCACTCCTATTGTTTAAGTGCATAAACACAGTGCTAATCTATGTATGCACCCATTCAAAATTATTATTCTAAATATGAACAACAGCATATCAATAAAACTGTAATTTTGAGATATTACAGCATAATGTTTTCCTTAGGTTTTTCAGCCAAATTAAATATTGATATGCAAATCCTAGATGGCTACATGCTATTTACTATTCAAATTGGTATTTTATTTTGTGTTCTAGTGTTCTAGAAGCGTTGTACTTCAATATGGACCTTATGGCTTCATTCTGATGTCGATGAGACCACCACCGGTAAGCCATTGGTGACGGTCCTACTGACATCTATGCCATCCGTCCGACCGCAGGATTATGATTCCGGCAGTTGGAGCAAGTTAGGTGCGGGGAAAGACCAACAAACCAACAGGCTCAAGGAGCACATTGGGATGGCGGTCCTAATCCCTACAATGGGATGGAGCCTGTGCGGCACCGCCGTAGGGATTAGGATATCCCTTTCCGACTGCTTGTTCATGGCGGTCCCACCACCATTAACAGGAAGACCCTTGGCCCTCGTGGGCCTTCGCTAAGGAGCCAGAGGGAAACATGTTATGTATACCCCAAACACCCATGCCTCGTTTGCCTGGCACCACATGGTGCCTGGCACACAGTTCATGGATGTTTGCAAACATGCTCTTTTTTATAGCTGCTTGTGCTGCAGCCCTTTTTCAGGTCGCAGCACAAGCTGCAATAGAAAAAGGCATGTTTCCGACCACCTACTAGGTGGTCGCATTGGAATATGTCGGGTGGAACCGCCGAATACTAGTCAGGCGGTTACAATCCCGCAATGATTCTGACCGCCATCGTAATAAGGCCCTCAGGTAGGAATATAATATTTTTGCATGAGAAAATGTTATGTATAACTGTCTCTGATTGTTCACTGTCATGTATACTATGTGCATCTTTTCGAGACCACGTTTTAATTATTTCTCATAAAATTTTCTCTCATTTTGTGCTGTGAACCCCTCCTAACTTTGCCCATTTCAACATTAAATAATGAGATTTATTGATTACCTTCCCATTTTTTTGTGGCTAATGGTACTATTTGTTATTTTCTGTTAAGAAATCTACATGAAAAATACTTAATAAATACTAATTTTTATCATCAATATACATGGAAACAAGCTATAGAGGAAACAAGACTGAAGGAATGAGAGGTACGCTTCCACAGTCGCTCAACATGATCCCCAAGTTAATTCAAGGATTGACCATGATTTGGAAATTGATACTATGCATGCACTTATATATGTAGGCTGGAATATCACAGGAAATTGCAGTAAACCTGTTTTAATACCACAGCAAGCAAGGCCCCCGAGCATAGCCGCTCGGGTCTCTGAGTTTATAGCCTACAGTCACAGAGGCATCGGATACTTATAAAATGGCAAGTCTAATTGCGCTCTGGCCACTGCTGCCCACAGACATTTTAAGGCATTTGCAAAGTGGACAATTGACCAGGACCCACCCTGTCTAAGGCCCCCAGCCTATTTCTTTATCTCAACCCTTTATGTATTATTTAATATTGTTTGACATCATGATAAAGGGGCCTGAATTAGCAAAACATTGTCAATTAAATGCAGAGCTTTTCCGGACATAGGCCCCTAGATTTTATGTTGACCGGGCCCCAAAGTCTTTCAGCTAACACTGCCGCTGCCAATGTACAATGCACATAAGCAAGGTAGAATCTATTTCCTGGTTGTGAGGGACAACTAACCTCACTGCAATCAGAACAGAACAACTTAAAGAGAGAGAAAACATGAGACAAGAAGGCTAAATGCTGTCAGGCTAGCTTCCATCTGCAGCGAGACCCACAGAAACTGCTATTGCTGCCTTCCTCACTGCCATTATCTGCAGCAGAGAGCTAAAGACGGTCGCGGTGAGGTTGGAACAGGAAACTGCTGTATCAGTAAATTTCTAAATTTGATTTAACTTCTCTTTTAAACATGGACAGCATCATAGGAAAAGCAGCTTTCTGTCAGAGGAGCTACTGACATTGGTGCAATGCAAAGTTGATTTAAAGATTTGTTTGCCATGGATGAGTTTGGATATGAGATATATGATTAGTAGTCCCTTGTATGAATGAATGAATACTTTATTTGTGCGGTTAATCAAAACCATTACAAAATGCAACATATTTAAAAAGGAAGAGAGCAGCATTTAGAAGTATTAAACAATAAATATTTGTTCAAAACATTGTTAAAATCTCCGTTTGTTTTTGTTTATAAAATAAGATGGTGGTTATAAAAACCTTCATGGGCAGAGCAAGTTAAAGGTTCAATATTGGCCAAGCATCCATGGCCCAGGCCTCCCTTTTAAAGCATCCCAAAGGGTGCACCCTGCTCAGCGTGTGGGGAATTGCCCTTCAATAATATGTGGGTATGGTAAACAAATTTAGCAAAACTGGCCATGTGCTTTACAATATCCAAAGTATAAAGTTGTTTGACTGCCTCTTTTGCTGTACGGGTGCCCTATTGGAGGAGGATCGGTCTAAGGTAGATACTGCGAACTGGCTGAAGGGCTGGACAGCAAAATAGAATATGGGCCAGGGATTCTTGTTTGTAATTGCAGAAGCGGCACTCCCTAATGCCCGGCCTTGTATTCACAGTTGGATATAGTTCTTTTAAAGGGAGAGGGTGTAGTCTGGCAGCTAAAATCTCGTGTAGAGCTTGCCTCCCCACGGCCTGCGTGAGATGAGGTTTCCGATTGGTCCATGTGTGTGGGAGACTTTGGGTCTCATGAAGGCCTCTTGCTGCCCGGGTTTCCATATCCAGAGTGCGAGAGCATAGACGCAATTGCTTTTTTATTGCTGCTTTAATAATAGCGTTGGTGGTTATGCTAGGGTCCCAGTTCTCTGTAGCGAGTTGCGGAAGATCTTTGGCTAAAGCAAGACAGGCAGACTATGGGTTGCTGGATTGTAGGAAAATCGATTTTAAAACAGCCTTTATAGAGTTTGTAGGGGCCACTGTTGTTAAAAGAAGTATTTCGAGAGAGTCGCCAGCTCCTGCGCAAATTTCCCTGGGAATGCCTGTTGCACGTAATTGAGGGACGATAAAGGTTTGGCGCTCAAGGCTCTTTGTGTGGCCATTGTTGATGGACTGTCCAAAGTCGTGTATAATTTGCAAAGTGCGTAGGTGACCATTTTCCCCTTCTGCTGCAGTTTGTGGAGGTGCACCCGTGGGCGGCCTAATTCGCTGATCCAAACCTCAAGTTAATTATAAGATTCAACACAGTCCAGGGTCAGCGTGCCCAACCGTCACTTTACCACTTTTGTTTCGGATAGTGGCCGAAGATCACTATTTTGGACTTGGTTGGATTAGCGACTAGCTTGTTCTGGGCATTGTATACAGAAAGAGCCGTAAGCTCTTTTTGGAGGCCCATTTTGATATGGTCGAGAAAGACCAGGTCATCAGCATACTGCAGCAGCTGTATCTTTGTGAGGCCAATCCTGGGCATAGCTAAAGTGGCTCCATGCAGAGCCCGGTCCATGTCCGCAGTGTACATATTGAAAAGCATTGGGGCCAGGACACATCCCTGCTTTAGCCCCCGATCCGTGTTAATTTTCTCTGTGGCGGACTGACTGGTAAGTTTGACCCTTACCCAGGTTTGCGAATATAGTGATTTAATGGCTTGTAATAAGGGTGGACTGATGTTCCAACATGCCAGTTTTGAAGGATTGAATGGTCTACCCCATCAAAGGCTGCTGAGTAATCAATGAAGGAGACAAAAAGTGGCGGGGTGCAGTGGGACACTGCTCGATGGACTAGATATGACAGGGCAACAATGTTATCCACGGTAGAGCCCCCTGGTCTGAACTCGGTCTGAAAAAAGGGCAGAAGCCCTTCCGTCTTGACCCAGTCCACTAATCCCGTCAAGAGTGAACTTGCATAGGCCTTGCCCTCAATGGCCAACAGGGCGATCATTCAGTAATTTCTAGGGTCAGTGTTTGGCCCTTTTTTATATATTTGTTGCAGCAGTGACCCCTCCAAAAGTCTGGGACGTCCCACAGGAGCACATTCTGTATATAGCTGCACCAGGGGGTCAGACCAGAAGTCTGTACCTTCCCTGAAAAGGGAGCCTGGTAGACCACTAGGGCCAGGGGTTCAATTCTGTTGTATCTTTTTTAAGATTAAACAGACCTCGCCTTTGCCTGGGAGAATTAAAACGGCTGGAGGGACAACAGGCTCTGCTGAGATGTTTCCATGTTCCTCCCCGGGTGTTGTAGCACAGTTCTGTGAAATGCCATTCAGATCATCGGTGTACAGACTTTTAACATGGGCTACCCAGGTAGCTGCATCGAGAGGGTAATAGTTGGTTTAGATATTGCCAGAATTCTTGGGATTTGCGTGGACCAAACAGGTCAAAGATCTTCACCCATTTTGCCTCTGTGAGTTAACGTTTTGCCTTCCAACCTGTTGTGAATGTTTTTTTGCTGCTAATTTAAGTTTGTTTTGGGCAGTCTCTGGCCTGTTTTTCTGATAGGCCCTTTGTTTGGACTTTAGATGTTTTATGCATTGCTTTATCACTGGAGCTTGACCCAGAGCATATGTTGGGTTTAGGAGGATACTGTATGTGGTGTTCCCCCGCAACAGTGTGGCTAGTGCATATGCGAGTTTGTCCCATTCCCCTATACGACCCCAGTTATTAGGACTGGTCTGCTATCCGATCCATGTTATTTTCCATGAGGCAAATTCATTGATTGTCTTTGCCCCCCCCCCCCCCATTTGATCCTTCTAAGGAGCCTGTGCTGTTCTTCACCTTGGGACGCTCCGATGCAGCGGGGAGTGTAGCGGATGTCCGCTGTGATGGTTAAATGCAGAATTAAGGCAGCGTGGTCACTTTCACTCCATAGAAGCACTTCAAAGTTTAGCATATGTTTTTGTAGCCTCTCATCTAGTAGAATATAATCTATAGTGGTCTGGTTGTTGTAGGTGGCTGTGTGAGCTACCCATGGCTTGGACTTTGTAGATAGGGAGTGCGTAGTGGCCAGATTGTATGCCCGCATGGAGGCATTAAATCTCCCAGCGCACCAAGCGGAATAACTTTCCGATACATCCTCTCGTATATTATGCATGTTAAGAGCCCCAAGGATAATAGGTTCCATAGGAGCAAACCTAATGAGCAAATACTCAATCTGAGCAATCAGCCGAATGAGGGTTGTAATATACGTTGATTAAGAGTAGGGATAGTGGGCCCTCGCCCGTATTAAGGCCTTTTAAGGTCCCGGCCAGGAACATGTCCGAGGCGTTCTTTATCTTGGTAAAATATAGTAGTCCCTTGTACTTTTATGTCATTGTGTATATACATATCTAGATATATATATACACAGTCCACGCTCGACACCGGCACCTGCTGTGAAAAGAGTGCACTAATTGACAGTTTGGTGAAAAAATGATATATATATTTATATATATTCACTGAAAAAACCATAGGTTTCAGTCACGTTATAGTTAGAAATTAGCATTTAAAAAACCTTAGAAATTCACTGAAAAACCCATAGGTTTCAGGCACGTTATAGTTAGTTGGACATTTCACTCGTACAAAACCAAAGAAATTCGGCCGTTATAGTTAGTTCAGCTAACTATAACTCGTGCCCACGCAATGCACTGCTGTTGATGTCACATATTACATCATTCCTGACATTGTCAGTGACATCACTGATGACATCATCCAGTGACTGTGTGTTTCTATAAATGTTAAATATATTTTATATATATGTTAAGGTGTATTGAAGAATGAGTGGGTGTATAAGTGTCTGGATGGAGAATTTAGTCGGAGCGTGACTGGCTACATAAGTGAGTGAATAAATGTGTCTTACTGAATGCATGGGTTAGTGACTAAACTGTGTGAATTTCTGTATCAGTCTGTCTGTTGTTGTGTAAGCTGCTGCATGGGTTGGTGAGGAGCTATATGAGTGTCCATATAGGTTATTGATTGGTTGCCTGAGTGTTTGTAAGGCTGCCTGAGTGTGTGTGTGGGTGGGTAGGTGGTGTGTGACTCTCTGCACAGATGTGTGAGTGGTTGATTCACTGGGTGTATGGGTTCAAGAGTGCATGCAAAAATACTTGTATGGGTGGGTGTGTGTGTATGGGTGTGTTGGTGAGTGAATGGATGTCTCAGTGGTACATGTGCGAGTAACTACATATGTAAAAGACAGTTTATGTGAGTAATGGTGTATATAAATAACTATATGTAAGAGTCAGTGATTGTGAGAGTGGCTGCATGGATGAGTGTGTACTTGTATAAGTGATTCTATAAGAATTATGTGTTAGTATCTGTATGAATAAGTAAGGTGGTGTCTTGATAAGTGAGTAAATGGAAGTATGATTGATTGTTTGCATGACTGACTAGGTGTGTAGGTAACTCTAGATGGCTGGCGTTGTATGAGTGTCTGTGTAGGTGTATGAGTGCATATGATAGTGTTGTATTGAGGGACTGCATGTATGAGTGACTGTATATGTGAATGAGTGGATGTGTGTGTACACCTAGGAATTTCAGGCTGGACTGTTCCCATGAGGCACAGGGTCAGACTGATTTGCATATGGCCATGTCTGAACTGGGGTGGCAGAGTGGGCTAAAGAACGGTGATAGATTAAACCCAGATCTGTTGACTGGGTGAGAGTGTTTGATTGGTTCTGATGCTCCGTCCATCACCACCCCCTTTTGTACCGCTTTGTTCGCCATAAGTTGGCAGGGTATGCTCAGACGTGAGTCCCTTGCTCACATTGCCACTGGATTCAAGCAAGCCTGGCTGAAGACAGCTGAAATGCCTGAAACCGGTCCTAGGAAGCTTGTTTCCGGTCCAGGGAAGACATGGCTTGGCAGTTCGGGCTGGACTGTTCCCATGAGGCACAGGGTCAGACTGATTTGCATATGGCCATGTCTGAACTGGGGTGGCAGAGTGGGCTAAAGAACGGTGATGGATTAAACCCAGATCTGTTGACTGGGTGAGAGTGTTTGATTGGTTCTGATGCTCCGTCCATCACCACCCCCTTTTGTACCGCTTTGTTCACCATAAGTTGGCAGGGTATGCTCAGACGTGAGTCCCTTGCTCACTTTGCCACTGGATTCAAGCAAGCCTGGCTGAAGACGGCTGAAATGCCAGAAACCGGTCCTAGGAAGCTTGTTTCCGGTCCAGGGAAGACATGGCTTGGCAGTTCGGGCTGGACTGTTCCCATGAGGCACAGGGTCAGACTGATTTGCATATGGCCATGTCTGAACTGGGGTGGCAGAGTCGGCTAAAGAACGGTGATGGATCAAACCCAGATCTGTTGACTGGGTGAGAGTGTTTGATTGGTTCTGATGCTCCGTCCATCACCACCCCCTTTTGTACCGCTTTGTTCGCCATAAGTTGGCAGGGTATGCTCAGACGTGAGTCCCTTGCTCACTTTGCCACTGGATTCAAGCAAGCCTGGCTGAAGACGGCTGAAATGCCAGAAACCGGTCCTAGGAAGCTTGTTTCCGGTCCAGGGAAGACATGGCTTGGCAGTTCGGGCTGGACTGTTCCCATGAGGCACAGGGTCAGACTGATTTGCATATGGCCATGTCTGAACTGGGGTGGCAGAGTGGGCTAAAGAACGGTGATGGATTAAACCCAGATCTGTTGACTGGGTGAGAGTGTTTGATTGGTTCTGATGCTCCGTCCATCACCACCCCCTTTTGTACCGCTTTGTTTGCCATAAGTTGGCAGGGTATGCTCAGACGTGAGTCCCTTGCTCACTTTGCCACTGGATTCAAGCAAGCCTGGCTGAAGACAGCTGCAATGCCAGAAACCGGTCCTAGGAAGCTTGTTTCTGGTCCAGGGAAGACATGGCTTGGCAGTTCGGGCTGGACTGTTCCCATGAGGCACAGGGTCAGACTGATTTGCATATGGCCATGTCTGAACTGGGGTGGCAGAGTGGGCTAAAGAACGGTGATAGATTAAACCCGGATCTGTTGACTGGGTGTGAGTGTTTGATTGGTTCTGATGCTCCGTCCATCACCACCCCCTTTTGTACCGCTTGCTGGTATGTAGGCAGTCACCCAGGTTACACATGGTGGTGGACTGAAAAAGCAGTCTGGACATGTGCTTTTTTAAGAATCTGAAAAGTGGATTCATAATGTGTCAGTCTGTAAAAGTGATTATCACTTGTCAAAAAAAAGAGCAGTAAGTGTGCTTTCAAATTGGCAAAGAAATTTCGTTTTGTGACTAATGTGAAAACATGACTCTGTGTGCAAATAGGAATTACAGGTAGAGATTTATTGCGTTTTGCTCTGGTGATTTCACAGTTGCATTAGTAGGAAAAAGGGGGAGCCATTTTTTGGTGCAGAAGCAGACTCTTAGCACACACCCAGCTGCTTTCCATGTAGAATCATGCACAGTATTTACAAGTGAGTGGGGTTTGAGGTTTCAGTCTGTAATCCAAATACATTCAGCATCACTAAGGCTGGTTGCCCTTGCTGGTATGTAGGCAGTCACCCAGGTTACACATGGTGGTGGACTGAAAAAGCAGTCTGGACATGTGCTTTTTAAGAATCTGAAAAGTGGATTCATAATGTGTCAGTCTGTAAAAGTGATTGTCACTTGTCAAAAAAAAGAGCACTAAGTGTGCTTTCAAATTGGCAAAGAAATTTCGTTTTGTGACTAATGTGAAAACATGACTCTGTGTGCATATAGGAATTACAGGTAGAGATTTATTGCGTTTTGCTCTGGTGATTTCACAGTTGCATTAGTAGGAAAAAGGGGGAGCCATTTTTTGGTGCAGAAGCAGACTCTTAGCACACACCCAGCTGCTTTCCATGTAGAATCATGCACAGTATTTACAAGCGAGTGGGGTTTGAGGTTTCAGTCTGTAATGCAAATACATTCAGCATCACTAAGGCTGGTTGCCCTTGCTGGTATGTAGGCAGTCACCCAGGTTACACATGGTGGTGGTCTGAAAAAGCAGTTTGGACATGTGCTTTTTAAGAATCTGAAAAGTGGATTCATAATGTGTCAGTCTGTAAAAGTGATTGTCACTTGTGAAAAAAAAGAGCACTAAGTGTGCTTTCAAATTGGCAAAGAAATTTCGTTTTGTGACTAATGTGAAAACATGACTCTGTGTGCATATAGGAATTACAGGCAGAGATTTATTGCGTTTTGCTCTGGTGATTTCACAGTTGCATTAGTAGGAAAAAGGGGGAGCCATTTTTTGGTGCAGAAGCAGACTCTTAGCACACACCCAGCTGCTTTCCATGTGGAATCATGCACAGTATTTACAAGCGAGTGGGGTTTGAGGTTTCAGTCTGTAATGCAAATACATTCAGCATCACTAAGGCTGGTTGCCCTTGCTGGTATGTAGGCAGTCACCCAGGTTACACATGGTGGTGGTCTGAAAAAGCAGTCTGGACATGTGCTCTTTAAGAATCTGAAAAGTAGATTCATAATGTGTCAGTCTGTAAAAGTGATTGTCACTTGTCAAAAAAAAGAGCAGTAAGTGTGCTTTCAAATTGGCAAAGAAATTTCGTTTTGTGACTAATGTGAAAACATAACTCTGTGTGCATATAGGAATTACAGGCAGAGATTTATTGTGTACTACTCTGGTGATTTTACATTTGCATTAGTAGGAAAAAGGGGGAGCCATTTTTTGGTGCAGAAGCAGACTCTTAACACACACCCAGCTGCTTTCCATGTGGAATCATGCACAGTATTTACAAGCGAGTGGGGTTTGAGGTTTCAGTCTGTAATGCAAATACATTCAGCATCACTAAGGCTGGTTGCCCTTGCTGGTATGTAGGCAGTCACCCAGGTTACAAATGGTGCTGGTCTGAAAAAGCAGTCTGGACATGTGCTTTTTTAAGAATCTGAAAAGTGGATTCATAAGGTGTCAGTCTGTAAAAGTGATTGTCACTTGCCAAAAAAAAGAGCAGTAAGTGTGCTTTCAAATTGGCAAAGAAATTTCGTTTTGTGACTAATGTGAAAACATGACTCTGTGTGCATATAGGAATTACTGGTAGAGATTTATTGCGTTTTGCTCTGGTGATTTCACAGTTGCATTAGTAGGAAAAAGTGGGAGCCATTTTTTGGTGCAGAAGCAGACTCTTAGCACACACCCAGCTGCTTTCCATGTGGAATCATGCACAGTATTTACAAGCGAGTGGGGTTTGAGGTTTCAGTCTGTAATGCAAATACATTCAGCATTACTAAGGCTGGTTGCCCTTGCTGGTATGTAGGCAGTCACCCAGGATACACATGGTGGTGGTCTGAAAAAGCAGTTTGGACATGTGCTTTTTTAAGAATCTGAAAAGTGGATTCATAATGTGTCAGTCTAAAAGTGATTATCACTTGCCAAAAAAAAGAGCAGTAAGTGTGCTTTCAAATTGGCAAAGAAATTTCGTTTTGTGACTAATGTGAAAACATGACTCTGTGTGCATATAGGAATTACAGGCAGAGATTTATTGTGTACTACTCTGGTGATTTTACATTTGCATTAGTAGGAAAAAGGGGGAGCCATTTTTTGGTGCAGAAGCAGACTCTTAGCACACACCCAGCTGCTTTCCATGTGGAATCATGCACAGTATTTACAAGCGAGTGGGGTTTGAGGTTTCAGTCAGTAATGCAAATACATTCAGCATCACTAAGGCTGGTTGCCCTTGCTGGTATGTAGGCAGTCACCCAGGATACACATGGTGGTGGTCTGAAAAAGCAGTTTGGACATGTGCTTTTTTAAGAATCTGAAAAGTGGATTCATAATGTGTCAGTCTGTAAAAGTGATTGTCACTTAACAAAAAAAAGAGCAGTAAGTGTGCTTTCAAATTGGCAAAGAAATTTTGTTTTGTGACTAATGTGAAAACATGACTCTGTGTGCATATAGGAATTACAGGCAGAGATGTATTGTGTACTACTCTGGTGATTTCATAGTTGCATTAGTAGGAAAAAGGGGGAGCCATTTTTTGGTGCAGAAGCAGACTCTTAGCACACACCCAGCTGCTTTCCATGTAGAATCATGCACAGTATTTACAAGCGAGTGGGGTTTGAGGTTTCAGTCTGTAATGCAAATACATTCAGCATCACTAAGGCTGGTTGCCCTTGCTGGTATGTAGGCAGTCACCCAGGTTACACATGGTGGTGGTCTGAAAAAGCAGTCTGGACATGGGCTTTTTAAAAAATCTGAAAAGTGGATTCATAATGTGTCAGTCTGTAAAAGTGATTATCACTTGCCAAAAAAAAGAGCAGTAAGTGTGCTTTCAAATTGGCAAAGAAATTTCGTTTTGTGACTAATGTGAAAACATGACTCTGTGTGCATATAGGAATTACAGGTAGAGATTTATTGTGTACTACTCTGGTAATTTTATATTTGCATTAGTAGGAAAAAGGGGGAGCCATTTTTTGGTGCAGAAGCAGACTCTTAGCACACACCCAGCTGCTTACCATGTGGAATCATGCACAGTATTTACAAGCGAGTGGGGTTTGAGGTTTCAGTCAGTAATGCAAATACATTCAGCATCACTAATGCTGGTTGCCCTTGCTGGAGTGTAGGCAGTCACCCAGGTTACACATGGTGGTGGTCTGAAAAAGCAGTTTGGACATGTGCTTTTTAAAAAATCTGAAAAGTGGATTTATAATGTGTCAGTCTGTAAAAGTGATTATCACTTGCCAAAAAAAAGAGTAGTAAGTGTGTTTTCAAATTGGCAAAGAAATTACGTTTTGTGACTATTGTGAAAAGAAATGTAGTAATATATTTAAATAAAATAAAGGATTTTTTTTTTAATTTTTTTCAGGTATTGCTGAAGAGCAGTGAACAAAATTTAAGATGCCTACAAAATCCAGAGTTAAAAAAGACCACAAAAAAACCTATATTTGAAGACAACTGGAGGACCTAAGTTAGTAGAAGATGCTCATGTTGGGAAAAAGAAAAAATCTTCTGGTAAGCAGACAAAACAATTTCTAAAAAACATATTCAAAAAAAGGAAAAATGTACAAAATGTCTGTACCGGAAAGAATGTTTTGAAAAGAAAAGGACAGGAAAAAATTGAGAATTTAGTTAATGCAAATATACCTTCTGCAACTGAAAAGATTTACATAAACAGAAAAACAGCGTTTAAAGAGATACGTAGAAAAATGTTTCAGAGAAGAGTTATGTCCAATTTGATAAAGGATGTGAAGAAATATAAGCAAAAGGCTAAGTTTTATAAGAGAAAAAAAGAAATTGAAGCCATTGCAGCAAAGGCATTAGAATTAAAAAGGAAACTATTCATTTTAATTTTGAATAGGATGCGTACATTAGACAAAATGGTTAATGTACTGAAATCACATAGCAAAAGGAAAAGAGTAGTGAACAGAACAAACTTTGGAAAGTGTTTTTAGGAAAGTGGATGCATAGTTCAAGTAGTGAACCTTTTTTTAATGAAGAGAGCTATTTTCAAAGTAATAGTTTGCTGCATGCAGTTGACACCAGAGGTCGTGCTTACGAAGTGAAAAATGGTTGCATAATGGAGAAGGAGATAATGGTTCCAAGAGATGAGGTACAAGTGATGGCGGATGAGGCTATGGGGAGACGTCCTAAAGCCCCAGTGTACACTTGGAATTGTAGTAGTATTTGCACTGTGCGTCAGGAATCTATTGATAAATTTCGTGAGTTTCTAAGAGAATATAGTAAAAAAAAGTATAAAACAGAAGATTAAGGTGCTTCAAAGTCTGGATCCATGCAGAGTGAGAGAGAATACTGGTTTGCAGGGTCATTCTCTGGCTTGTCTATCTAGAAAAGTGTGTAATAGTGTTTTCCATCATTTTAGGATGCTGGCTGTTCATCATACTGAAATGAGAAAGTTTGTGAGACGGTTGTATTTTGCTAAAAGTCCAGCAATAAAGTTAAATGAATTGAATAGGGCTCTGTTCCGAGGAACGGTATCAGATGTAGAGAAGGTTGTTGATGATATTCAGTTTTGTTACTTTGGTCCTGAACAAAACAGTGCAGAGAAGGACACAGTAAATGAGGAAGAAGTGGAAGAGAATGTAGAACCCTCTGTAAGTAATAATCTCTAATGAAAGACCAAATTTTACTTGTATTTGTTGCCGCAGAACTCATTATAGAAAACAAACTAGGAATGTTGATCTCTACAGAAAGAGTGAAAATGAAGATAATTATAAGTGGAAGGATTTTGCCTCATATATATTTCTTGAAAATTCTTTTGAATTGGGTGAAGATCAGCGTATTTGTAAATACTGTTACAACAAGTTAGAGGAAAATAGAATGCCGACCAGAGCTGTACATAATAATTTAGAATTGGATGCTATTCCTGCTGAACTTTCTGAATTAAATACATATGAGTCTATACTCATTCAATGTGTTCATCCGTTCCAGACCATAGTACGTATGGAGCCCAAAACTGGTAAATTACCTCCTTCAGATTTACTGAGAGGTTTAAAAGGTAGAGTGGTGTATTTGCCCTTGGATTTGAAAAAAAATATGGAAACTATTGATGCGGATACTTTGGAAACTGAACCATTAATTATTCTGGTTAATGGTGTACCTACAAAGAATAAGAAGATTTGGCAGGAGCTGGTAGATGTGCGGAAAGTACAAAGAGCAAATTTGTATTTGAAAAGGAATAACAAATGGTATGAATCAATTTATATAGAAGAAGAAGAAGAAGAAGAAGAAGAAGAAGAAGATTTACAAGAAGACACAGAAACACCAACTGGACAAATTGAAAAAGTGGACAAGTCAAAGGAAGAAGAAATTTATGAACATTTTAGCATACATCCTCTTCATTCAAAAGAAGTTATGGGAGACAATATTGATCTCTTTCAGATGAAGAAAGCAAAAGGAACTCCCGTGAGTGTATGGGAGGAGAGCTTGGAAGCTCGATGTTTTCCCCAGCTGTTTCCTAAAGGAAAAGGAGGACGATACGATGAACGTCCGGAACAGATTCCAGCTTCTGAGTATCGGACTACAAGACTATATGCTGAAGATCCCAGATTTCGACAAAGTATTCCTTATTTGTTCCATCTTTTATTTGAAAGCGATTTGTCTGCACTGTCTTATGCAGTAAATCACATTTTAAAAAGTGGAGTACATTTACAAAATGTGTCTGCTAAGGATTTTATGGAGAAAGTGCAGCACCGAGATGATCATTTGGAAACACAACTGATCAATCTGATGGCTTGTCAGCGTGGGACAAATGAATATTGATACAGACGCCATGGTGAATTAAAATGCATGTTACGGAATTTAGGAACACCAACATGGTTCGTTACCCTAAGCTGTGCCGAGTACGCTTGGGATGATTTACTGGATTTTCTACGAGAGGCAAATTCAAACATTAAAAACATCGAATACAAGACAGCAGGAGAACTGTGCTCATTGGATCCGGTTAATGTTTGCAGATATTTCAATCATAGATTTGAGGCTATGATGTCCTTCATCTGCAATAAAAAAAATCCACCTCTAGGAGAAGTAGTGGATTTCTTTTGGAGAAAAGAGTACCAGGCAAGAGGTGCTCCTCATATTCATATGCTGTTGTGGATCAAGGATGCCCCAAAGTTTGGAACAGATACTGATGAAGCAGTGTTATCTTACATTGAAGAATATGCAACATGTGCTATACCAAAAAGCACAGAAGAGAAAAAGTTAAAGGAGCAAGTTTTACGTTTCCAAAGTCATCGGTGTGGAAAATACTGTCGACGGAAATACAAGAGCAAAGATAAATACTACACTAAATGTCGATTTGGATTTCCTAGACCTGTTCTTTCAAATGGAAGAGTAAACAGTTTTATGTCAGCTGTGAGACATACTATCACAAGAAAATCACCTAAGAATACCTACAACCTAAAAAGAAAAGAAGAATCAAAAAATATAAATGACTACAACCCAGTCATTTTATCCATGTGGAACGCTAACATGGATATACAGTATGTAGCTGACAATTCCATTGCTGTTGCTCGATATGTAACGTCTTACATTACGAAATCAGAAAAAACAGAATTGAAGGAAATGTGGGAAGAGATTTCTCACGAGAAGACTGTCAGTAAGAAGCTGTACAGTTTCAGTTTGAAGATGTTATGGCATCGAGAAATTGGATCCTACGAATGTTCAGATAGGTTATCATCTGCAAGTCTCTACTCGAAATCAAGAAGAATAATTTGGGCAAGTTTAGGCCTTGCAGCAATGAGAAATCGGGTACTGAATTCTGTTGGAGAAATTGAATATTTGGCCGAGAATGACCCAGAAAGTACAGATATTTTGAAATCAAACATGTTGGACACATATTATCCCAAGAGAAGTCATCATCTGGAGAACATGTCTCTCTATGAAGTGCTGCAGAACTACATTTATTCACGGAAAGCCACAGAAGACATCAACAATGGAAAATATAAAGTCATTGGTGAGGAAGGATGTTTGGTGAAGCAAACAAAAGGAAGTTTGATAAATCACAGGAAGCTGAGTTGCGACACTACTGACAAGAAGGAATTTTACTACTTGGCTCTTTTACAGTTGTTTAAACCATGGCGTACAGAGGATGAACTACTGGGAGAATTTCAAAGCTATGAAGATTCTTTTAATGCTTGCAAAGACAGCATACAATGCAGTACATTCTCAAGTTATCTGCAAATGTTAAATGAAGAAATTGAACAGGAAACTACAATTGCAGCAGAAATAGCTAGAGACAGTTCTCAGGACAGCCAAAGTTCAGGAACACTCAGTCAAGATCCCCTAGGACAACCAATCGTTGAAAATGAAGCATCAATAGCCATGAATGAAGTGGAAACGGCTATGAATCAAGCTCAAGAAGAATTTATAGACTTACAAAATTTGGAAAGACAACTGAATGAAGAGCAGCAACAAATTTATGAAGAGATCAGAAACAAAATTGATCACGGATTTCTACATGAAAAAAAAGAGTGCTCATGCACATCATTTCATCCAATCAGGATGTATGTAAGCGGACAAGCTGGAACTGGAAAAAGTTTCCTAATTAAAGTCATCAGAAGCTACCTACAGCAAAAAACGGATTCTACTTTGTCTTGTGTGGTTACTGCTCCAACTGGGTTAGCAGCATATACCATAAAAGGAATCACTTTACATCGTTTGCTAATGTTACCAGTGGAGCATGAGAACAAAATACAATACAACAAGCTAACTGGAGAAGCATCCTTGGAAGTTTCAAGAGTATTGAAGAAGATGCAAGTTCTCATTATTGATGAGGTGAGCATGGTTTCAAACTTAATGCTTGCCTTTGTGCATTTAAGAATGCAGCAAATTCTGAAGACAGACTATGACATGTTATTTGGTGGAAAACACGTCATAGTTTTTGGAGATCTTTTGCAACTTACTCCAGTTAAAGGACAACCAGTGTTTAATACTGTCACACATGAAGACACGAAGAAGTCATTGGGAAGCATCGGAAATACAAATATTTGGTCCTTCTTTGAGTACAAGGAACTTACTACTAATATGAGGCAAGCAAGCGATGAAGAATATGGAAGTATTCTGAAAGATATCAGAATTGGACTACTCACTTAAGTTGGCAAAAAAGCATTACAGAGTCGGCTGCTACATAATTTATTTCCAAAGGAAGAAATAGTTGCAGAGAAGATATACAAGAACATTGCAGAAAACAAAAGTGCCATCTGCTTAATGCCAACTCTACGTGAATGCTCAATATTCAATGAGGAGCTTTTGAAATTGGAAAAGGAAGAGATCAGGAAATTGGAAGCAGTGGACAAAATTGAGGATGGAAGAATTACTATCACATTAACAGGCACACTGAAAAATAAATTGGATTCACTAGAGAAGAACATTTCCAAAACAGCTGGATTAGAAAAAAATCTATATGTTTGCATGAACTGTAGAGTATTTTTAAGGAGAAATTTGGATGTTGAAAAAGGTTTAGTTAATGGAGCTATGGGAAGAGTTGTGGGTTTTATTAATTATCAGAAAAAAGATGGAATTGAATGTTTAAAAATAAAATTTGATCAGATAGAAGAAGTTAAAGACATTTGTCGTTGTACAGTTCGTTACATGCTTGTGAAAGACTTATATGTACGTAGGAAGCAGTTTCCGTTTTCGCTAGCATATGCTGTAACTATTCACAAGTCTCAAGGATTGACTGTAGATTGTGCATTTGTGAACATTGGTCCAACTGTGTTCAAAGAAGGTATGGCATATGTTGCTTTGTCACGAGTGAAAACATTATCAGGTTTATTCATGATAGACTTTGATGACTCAAAAGTTAGTGCTGATACAAATTGTGTAAAGGAGTATAATAGATTAAGAAGAAGCTATGCTCCTCATTTAGGTCAGTATCCTGTGTTGGAGAAACGTGTAGTTTCTCGTAAAAGGAGAAATGAGAATATCTGTAATGAAGATGTAGAGAGGAGGCAAAAAAAGAGGAGTGATGTAATTGCAAGCAAAAAGAATAAGGAAAAAGAAGAACAGGTTGTAGGATGTCATTTTGAAAATAGCTCTGGTGTCAACTGCTACGCTAATGTAGTTCTGAATGTTGCATTTTATCTGGAAAGTTTGCAAGAGCAGATAATAGTAAATCAGGGAAAAAAAATCTGTTCTGTGCTGAGTCTCCTTTTTGAAAAGCTGAGTATTGATAAAACTAAAATAGAAAGTGCTACTGAAATTAGAAAACTTTTAGATGTATGTTCAGGACGAACACAGTTTTCTCAAAATGTACAGCAAGACGCACAGGAAATCTGGATGTATTTTTTTCAGGTACTGGAAGAAGAAGAAGTTGCCATTGATAATTTATTTGGTCTCTCTTATAAATGGGAACATAGTTGTGAAAGCTGTTATAATATATGTGGCTCTAATGTTGATAATGAAAGGTTTATTTATTTGACATTGCCAGAGAGTAAAACAGTCACTTTTGCTAAATTAGCTAAAGATGCTAATCATAGCATGCAATGCGGTGAGTGTAAATCTGACATGTTTTCAACTTTAATTTTAAAGGAATACGGACAGTATGTAATTTTAATGATGCAACGATGTAGAGCTGATGGTTCAAAATTGGATACTTTAATAAAGAAGTTTACAGGACAGCAATTATCAATTTCAGGAAAAACTTTTGTAACTGTTGCAATAATTTTCCATGAAGGACCTACTGTTACTTCTGGACATTACACAGTTTATCTTAAATGTGAAAAAGGCTGGACACTGTGTAATGATTCCCAATTGGTTTTTAAGCAACGTTTGCCTTTTGATTTAGCAAATTCCTATCTAATCTTCCTGAAACCTAAATTTTAGAGAGACTTGGAAAGATCTGGACAAAACAATTTTACCATTTTATTGGATTACCATTGTAATTTTCAAAAAAAAAGATTTTTTAAATTTTCATTTGGCCTAATGGAAAGATAACCAATTGTAATGTGGACTTTTTTAATTTTTAATGAAACTTTCGAAAACCAAAAATTTAGAGAAAATCGGTAACATCTGCACAATTTAAATTTTGGAATGTTATTGGAGTGCCATTGGAAATTTTTTCAAAAAAGATTTTTTAAATTACTATTTGGCCATGCGGAAAGGTAACCAATTCTATTGTGGACTTAATAAATTATTAATAAATCTTTCGGGAACCAATATGTTACAGAGAATCGGTGAGAACTGTACAAATTAAACTTTAGAATTTTATTGGATTACCATTGGAAATTTAAACAAAAAAGAATTTTAAAATTACTATTTGGCCTAAAGGAAATGGAACCAGATGTATTGTGGAGTTATTTGAGATATAATATTGTGATTATACTTCTGAAACAAAAATATCAGACGGTATTTTAAAGAAATAAGTATTGATATTAGATGATATTTTTTTAGAATATTATGTATTTCTATATTGTTAAGTTTAAGTAAAAAGAGATTCTGGGCTTTTTTAATACAATCTTTGAGATTGTTATTTTTTTGCCCGCTGTTAAATGATGAATGCAATTGCTTTCACAATTTATAGTGAAATGCAATATATTCTGAAAACAGCAAAAATAAGGCAAAAATATTTTTTGATAAATATGTAAATATGTGTACTGTATTATAAAATGTTTTAAAAAATATTAATACTTTTTTCTTTTTTTTCAGATTGATATAGAAAATTTTCAAAACCTAGAACCATTTTTAAAGCAATTTTTAAAAAAAACAAATGAATAAATATTTTTTTGAGCGGGTATGGTAAGTCAATAGTATCATGGTTCCTTTTTTTCTACTTCTCTACAATCACATTTTCAGTTTTTAATTGTAGTCTCTCAAGGACCTTGTAATGTGATAATTGATTTTTAGTGTTTTTTAAAAAAAATAAAAAATAATTACGCGCACCGTACGCGTATGGTAAAAAAAAAAATAAAAAAAAGTTTTTAAAAACATATATAAAAAAAAGATGAAAGATAAGGTTGGCTCTTAAAAGAGCCGTTGTGTTCATGCAGGGACAGAGGAAAGAAAGATTGGGAAAATTAGTCTCTGCGACAAGTGTGCTGATCTATTTTGTTGTTCACTAGGGAAACACTGGTCTCCCTATGACAAATTAGATCATGACAAGAGGCGCATCGAATATCAACCCTCAGAAACCAAGGGTTAATTTCCAGAGGGCCAGCAAAAGGAGATGCTCCCCCCACAGATGAAGGGCTCACCTGACCTGCAGAAAAAGGACTCGGCCCTGCAGATGATGGTCCAGGCTGAGCTGCTGTGGATGTGCTTGGTTGACTTACTGAAGGGTTACCTCCAGTAAGTCGAGCATGTGTCCTTTTGTGTACATCCTTAAGGTGTCTCATCATGGTATGATTCCCAAAGGAATACTTCCTGTCAGGATTCCCTCTTGAAAGTACACGGCCACACAGCTTACAAGTCACTAAGGGTGCATTTACCTTTTGCTGGCCTTCTGGAAAAGTAAAATAATCCCATACATAAGAGGTCTTTTGTTTCCTCGCTCTCTGCCTCAAGGTAGTGCTGCTAGCCTCACTCTCAGAAGGGCTCTGCTGTTCTGCCATTGTATCACAAAGACAACCCAGCTCCTTCTCCTAAGGGATCACAAGCAGAAATGAGGGGAATGGGTGTGGTGTAGGAGAGTTCTAGAACTGAAAGTAGTTTCAACCAATCAAAAGTTGTGTTTCATGATCACATGACCTACCGTACGCTTACGGTACGCTTACGGTGCGCTTACGGCAAAAAGTACGCATGCGCGTAAAAAAGACACGCTCACGCGCACATGCGCAAAACTGGCACGCCCCTCCACTTCCGCGTAACGTGCGCGTGCAGCGTACGCGTTACGCGCTATGCGCGCGTGACGTATGACTACGTAAATTGCGTAAATGAACGCAAACAGCGTAGGAAACTAGCGTAATTACCTCGCGACGTGCGCTTACGGTACGCGCTCGGTAAAAAAAAAAAAAAAAAAAAAAAAAAATATTGCTAATAAATTTTACCTGTTTATTTTTAAAAAAATATAAAATAAAAACATATTGTAGAATTTTTAAATTTTAACCATAGTCTTTAAAAAAGGATAGAACATTAAAATAAAAATATGTAAAAAAAAAAAGAAAAAAAAATAAATTAGCCTTTAAAAAACCTTGCAAATTCACTGAAAAAACCATGAGTTTCACTCACGTTATAGTTAGGAATTAGCATTTAAAAAACCTTGCAAATTCACTGAAAAAACCATGGGTTTCACACACGTTATAGTTAGGAATTAGCATTTAAAAAACCTTAGAAATTCAATGAAAAAACCAAAGGTTTCACACATGTTATAGTTAGCTGGACATTTCACTCGTAAAAAAACAATGAAATTCCCCCGTTATAGTTAGTTCACCTAACTATAACTCGCGCGCCCGCAATGCACTACTGATGACGTCACATATTACATCACTCATGACATGGTCACTGACATCACTCATGACATCACTGATGACATCTCAAATGACATCACTGATGACATCACTGATGACATCATCCTTGTGATAGAGTGGTAGACCTCCTCTTCCCCTAATATAACCATTGAAACACACATTCAAAAATAGAGACTAAAATTTTCAAAACAATGGACATACCAATACCAGTTACAACAACCTATTCAGTAATTCTAAGAAACACATACACATCCACTCATTCACCAACAGTCCTCTACAGTCACTCATACATGCACTCACTCATCATATGTATTCATACACCTACACATCCTGTTACACAACGCCACTCATCCATAGAGTTACTCACACACATAGTCACTCATGCTAATAAAGAATCAAACATCCATTTACTTGCATATACAGTTATACACACACCACCACACTTACTTCTACAGAAACTTACATATACTTACTCTTTTAAACAATCACTTATAGAAACACATACTTATTCATACAGGAATTCTTCCAATCTCTCACTCTTACATATACTCACTTATATACACCAATAGTCACATTTACTAGTTAAATAGATATGTAGTTACTCATGAAGACACTATTGAGACAGTCATTCACTCACTAATACACCCATACACACAGTCATCCACCCATACAGTCCTGCACACATGCTGTCTTCAATACATACAAAGAGTGAATCACTCATTCATGCACCTATGCACTACATAATACCCCCCACCGAACCATACAGACACTCAGACTGATACTTAAAAAACAACTAATAGCCTATATAGACACCCATGAAGCTACTCACCAACCCATGCAGCCACTTATACACAAAGTGAGAGACTAATACAGATTTTTTCTTATTTAAACATTACTCAGTAAGCCATGTATTTACTATGATACACTTAATCAGTCATTTACACAATCAATTTTTCAAAAACAAAGCATTCATTTAGACACTTATATACCCATTTATTCTTCCATTGACCTTGAGATATACATATATAAAACATATTTAATTTTCAGAAAAACACACATTCACTGGATGATGTCATCAGTGATGTCATCAGTGATGTCATTTGAGATGTCATCAGTGATGTCATGAGTGATGTCAGTGACCATGTCATGAGTGATGTAATATGTGACGTCATCAGTAGTGCATTGCGGGCGCGCGAGTTATAGTTAGGTGAACTAACTATAACGGGGGAATTTCATTGGTTTTTTACGAGTGAAATGTCCAGCTAACTATAACATGTGTGAAACCTTTGGTTTTTTCATTGAATTTCTAAGGTTTTTTAAATGCTAATTCCTAACTATAACGTGTGTGAAACCCATGTTTTTTTCAGTGAATATATATATATATATATATATATATATATTACCTACTGGCGGTTGCCAGTAGGTAGTTATAGTTAGGACCACGTTTCCATAGGAAAACCTCAACATTCTATTTTGAATAACTTTGGCGCCGGTTGACGAATCCTCGCGAATTTCTCAAAATAGGTGGGGCGCTACGCTCCGCTCCTACCCTGAAAGTCTCGGGGGGATCCGTCAAGCGGGGGCTGAGATAAAAGGGGGGTCCCAAAACGCGTTTTTCCCATGCATTTTTCCATAGGACCTTTAGAACGAGCTACAGCCCGAACGGCTGAACAGAATTACTCAAAATTTGGCAGAGAGGTAGTCCCTAGGTCAAGGAAGTGCCTTTTGTAGGTTTGGTGTAAATCTGTTCAGTAGATTCTGAGAAAATAGCCTTTAAATCAATATATATATCTGAGCCCGCTTACGGTACGCTTACCGTACGCTTACGGTAAGCGTACGGTGGCGTGCGCGAGCGCGATTCTGATTGGCTCTTAGATCTTAGTAAACATTCGAATCGGTCGAAACCAGGAAGCGGCGGCCGCCATTTTGTGTATTTCACTCTGAAAAAAAAGAGTGAAAACAAGGAAAGGGGGCAATGAGGAGAGTTACAGACCCCCTAACATTTGTAAGGGGGTCAAAGAAGGACAGAAAAGTACAAAAAAAACATTTATTGATTTTAAAAAAAATCACGGGGTACGCGTACGGTAAGCTTACGGTAAGCGTACGGTAAAAAAAAATAAAAATAAATAAATGAAAAGCAGATTTAAGAGTTTAGATATTAGGGAGCTCTAAAAAGAGCTGTTGTGTTTATGAAGTCATTTTTTTAGTGGTACCTACAAGTAAGTACCGATGCAGAGTCTAAGGTTCAAGAGGAAGACTCTGTTCCCTTCATCATTGAAGTGCACACCATCTCCTCTATAAATGTCTTGCATGTCATAACACAAGTTGTTGTGGTAAATGGCACCCATACCATAGTCACGGAGGAAAGCAGAAACAGATTTGTTGACGTGCTTTCTTGCTTTGTCAATCTGTGGACAGAAATGATTGGACCAGTTCCATTTTTGCCTTTGGCATATGTTGGAAAACACAAAGGCAGTTTTAGGGAAAAGTGTAAACAGTTGTGCAAAGGTGTCCTTCATAAGCATTTCCAGACCTACCCCAGTCAAAGTGCCTAGGTCATTGCCACCACAGTGCACTATTATGAGGTCAGGGTGTTGGATTTGAATGAAGGATTTCACCAATGGCATCAATTGGTGCCACTTTAACCCTCTCTGACCAATCCATTTAATGTCTACATTTGGCAAAGCAAGGTCTCTCACCATACCTGTTTTCTCTGCAAACTTTTCACTCCAGAAGACATAGCTGTGCCCTACAATCCACACTGTGAACATCTTCAAAGGAGAACTGGATGCACTCAGGAGGTGTCTTTCAGTAGAATGGCAATATGAAAAGAAAGACAGTTTGGAAATGGAGGCATACATATTTTTTTCAAAACAAAAAGAACTGATTGGCTGTTTCATACCATTCTAGAATAAAAACTAGGCTGTATGTGTAAATTAATAGAAGCATGTTTTGTATTGGTAAAAAAAAATGTGTAACCAAAGAACAGTACTATGGATTTGCTGTTAGGTTTGAAAAGTCAAGCACTCTTGCTCTGTGGAATTGAAACATTGTTTGGCGAACTTCTGACCTAACTCAACACAGCAGTGTTCCATGAGCTGTTGCTATGGTAGCAGGCAGAAGTCAAGTTGGGGGAAGGGTACTAGGCAGAAGTCAAGTTGGGGGAATGGTACTTTAGGAAAAGGGTTGGTTTTCAACCAATAGAAATGTGTGATTACATTTGAAAAAAAGGGGGAAGCACTGAGATTTGAAACTTACAAGTATATGTGTGGAAAAATAGAGGGAAAGTTTGCCATTATCTGGTTCTGCTGAGAGGAGAGAGGTGAACACAACAGAGATCCTGGCTCTGATAATCTGCTGTTTGAGTGTCACATTTCTTTCACAACTAACTAATTTTAAAGGTGAGTTTACAGTTTGAGAGGGGATGTATGTGGTAACTTAAGAAATGAATAATAGAAATGGAAATTGTTTTTGTTGTAGTTACACATGGTGGTTTCATAATGTGTCAGTCTGTAAAAGTGATTTTCACTTGCCCCGAAAAAAAAAGAGCAGTAAGTGTGCTTTCAAATTGGCAAAGAAATTTCGTTTTGTGACTAATGTGAAAACATGACTCTGTGTGCAGAGAGGAATTATAGGCAGAGATTTAAAGCGTATTGCTCTGGTGATTTCACAGTTGCATTAGATGGAAAGGGGGAGCGAATTTTTGGGGGAAGAAGTAGAGTCTTAGCACACACCCATGTGCTTGCCATGTATAGTCATGCACAGTATTTACAAGCGAGTGGGGTTTTCAGGTTTCAGTCTGTAATGCAAATACATTCAGCATCACTAAGGCTGGTTGCCCTTGCTGGAGTGTAGGCAGTCACCGAGAATACACATGGTGGTGGTCTGAAAAAACAGTTTGGACATGTGCATTTAAATAAATCAAAAAAAGTGGTTTCATAATGTGTCAGTCTGTAAAAGTGATTTTCACTTGTAAAAAGTGATTTTCACTTGCCCCGAAAAAAAAAAGAGCAGTAAGTGTGCTTTCAAATTGGCAAAGAAATTTCGTTTTGGGACTAATGTGAAAACATGACTCTGTGTGCAGAGAGGAATTATAGGCAGAGATTTATTGCGTATTGCTCTGGTGATTTCACAGTTGCATTAGATGGAAAGGGGGAGCGAATTTTTGGGGGAAGAAGCAGAGTCTTAGCACACACCCATGTGCTTGCCATGTATAGTCATGCACAGTATTTACAAGCGAGTGGGGTTTTCAGGTTTCAGTCTGTAATGCAAATACATTCAGCATCACTAAGGCTGGTTGCCCTTGCTGGAGTGTAGGCAGTCACCGAGAATACACATGGTGGTGGTCTGAAAAAACAGTTTGGACATGTGCATTTAAATAAATCAAAAAAAGTGGTTTCATAATGTGTCAGTCTGTAAAAGTGATTTTCACTTGCGCCGAAAAAAAAAAGAGCAGTAAGTGTGCTTTCAAATTGGCAAAGAAATTTCGTTTTGGGACTAATGTGAAAACATGACTCTGTGTGGAAATAGGAATTACAGGCAGAGATTTATTGCGTATTGCTCTGGTGATTTCACAGTTACATTAGATGGAAAGGGGGAGCGAATTTTTGGGGGAAGAAGCAGAGTCTTAGCACACACCCATGTGCTTGCCATGTATAGTCATGCACAGTATTTACAAGCGAGTGGGGTTTTCAGGTTTCAGTCTGTAATGCAAATACATTCAGCATCACTAAGGCTGGTTGCCCTTGCTGGAGTGTAGGCAGTCACCGAGAATACACATGGTGGTGGTCTGAAAAAACAGTTTGGACATGTGCATTTAAATAAATCAAAAAAAGTGGTTTCATAATGTGTCAGTCTGTAAAAGTGATTTTCACTTGTAAAAAGTGAGTTTCACTTGCCCCGAAAAAAAAAAGAGCAGTAAGTGTACTTTCAAATTGGCAAAGAAATTTAGTTTTGGGACTAATGTGAAAACATGACTCTGTGTGCAGAGCGGAATTATAGGCAGAGATTTATTGCGTATTGCTCTGGTGATTTCACAGTTACATTAGATGGAAAGGGGGAGCGAATTTTTGGGGGAAGAAGCAGAGTCTTAGCACACACCCATGTGCTTGCCATGTATAGTCATGCACAGTATTTACAAGCGAGTGGGGTTTTCAGGTTTCAGTCTGTAATGCAAATACATTCAGCATCACTAAGGCTGGTTGCCCTTGCTGGAGTGTAGGCAGTCACCAAGAATACACATGGTGGTGGTCTGAAAAAACAGTTTGGACATGTGCATTTAAATAAATCAAAAAAAGTGGTTTCATAATGTGTCAGTCTGTAAAAGTGATTTTCACTTGCGCCGAAAAAAAAAAGAGCAGTAAGTGTGCTTTCAAATTGGCAAAGAAATTTCGTTTTGGGACTAATGTGAAAACATGACTCTGTGTGCAGAGAGGAATTATAGGAAGAGATTTATTGCGTCTTGCTCTGGTGATTTCACAGTTGCATTAGATGGAAAGGGGGAGCGAATTTTTGGGGGAAGAAGCAGAGTCTTAGCACACACCCATGTGCTTGCCATGTATAGTCATGCACAGTATTTACAAGCGAGTGGGGTTTTCAGGTTTCAGTCTGTAATGCAAATACATTCAGCATCACTAAGGCTGGTTGCCCTTGCTGGAGTGTAGGCAGTCACCGAGAATACACATGGTGGTGGTCTGAAAAAACAGTTTGGACATGTGCTTTAAATAAATCAAAAAAAGTGGTTTCATAATGTGTCAGTCTGTAAAAGTGATTTTCACTTGTAAAAAGTGAGTTTCACTTGCCCCGAAAAAAAAAAGAGCAGTAAGTGTACTTTCAAATTGGCAAAGAAATTTAGTTTTGGGACTAATGTGAAAACATGACTCTGTGTGCAGAGAGGAATTATAGGCAGAGATTTATTGCGTATTGCTCTGGTGATTTCACAGTTACATTAGATGGAAAGGGGGAGCGAATTTTTGGGGGAAGAAGCAGAGTCTTAGCACACACTCATGTGCTTGCCATGTATAGTCATGCACAGTATTTACAAGCGAGTGGGGTTTTCAGGTTTCAGTCTGTAATGCAAATACATTCAGCATCACTAAGGCTGGTTGCCCTTGCTGGAGTGTAGGCAGTCACCGAGAATACACATGGTGGTGGTCTGAAAAAACAGTTTGGACATGTGCATTTAAATAAATCAAAAAAAGTGGTTTCATAATGTGTCAGTCTGTAAAAGTGATTTTCACTTGTAAAAAGTGATTTTCACTTGCCCCGAAAAAAAAAAGAGCAGTAAGTGTGCTTTCAAATTGGCAAAGAAATTTCGTTTTGGGACTAATGTGAAAACATGACTCTGTGTGCAGAGAGGAATTATAGGCAGAGATTTATTGCGTCTTGCTCTGGTGATTTCACAGTTGCATTAGATGGAAAGGGGGAGCGAATTTTTGGGGGAAGAAGCAGAGTCTTAGCACACACCCATGTGCTTGCCATGTATAGTCATGCACAGTATTTACAAGCGAGTGGGGTTTTCAGGTTTCAGTCTGTAATGCAAATACATTCAGCATCACTAAGGCTGGTTGCCCTTGCTGGAGTGTAGCACTCTGGACATGGGCTTTTTAAAAAATCTGAAAAGTGGTTTCATAATGTGACAGTTTGTAAAAGTGATTTTCACTTGCCCAAAAAAAAGAGCAGTTTGTGTGCATTCAAATTGGCAAAGAAATTTCGTTTTGTGACTATTGTGAAAAGAAATGTAGTAATATATTTAAATACAATAAAGGATTTTTTTTTTAGTTTTTTTCAGGTATTGCTGAAGAGCAGTGAACAAAATTTAAGATGCCTACAAAATCCAGAGTTCAAAAAACGCTAAAAAAAAACTATATTTGAAGACAACTGGAGGACCAAAGTTAGTAGAAGATGCTCATGTTGGGAAAAAGAAAAAATCTTCTGGTAAGCAGAAAAAACAATTTCTTAAAAATATATTCAAAACAAAGAAAAATGTACAAAATGTCTGTACTGGAAAGAATGTTACAAAAGGAAGAGAACAGGAAAAAATTGAGAATTTAGTTAATGCAAATATACCTTCTGCAACTGAAAAGATTTACATAAACAGAAAAACAGCGTTTAAAGAGATACGTAGAAAAATGTTTCAGAGAAGAGTTATGTCCAATTTGATAAAGGATGTGAAGAAATATAAGCAAAAGGCAAAATATTACAAGAGAAAAAAAGAAATTGAAGCCATTGCAGCAAAGGCATTAGAATTAAAAAGGAAACTATTCATATTAATTTTGAATAGGATGCGTACATTAGACAAAATGGTTAATGTACTGAAATCACATAGCAAAAGGAAAAGAGTAGTGAACAGAACAAACTTTTGTAAAGTGTTTTTAGGAAAGTGGATGCATAGTTCAAGTAGTGAACCTTTTTTTAATGAAGAGAGCTATTTTCAAAGTAATAGTTTGCTGCATGCAGTTGACACCAGAGGTCGTTCATACGAAGTAACAAATGGTTGCATAATGGAGAAGGAGATAATGGTTCCAAGAGATGAGGTACAAGTGATGGCAGATGAGGCAATGGGGAGACGTCCTAAAGCCCCAGTGTACACTTGGAATTGTAGTAGTATTTGCACTGTGCGTCAGGAATCTATTGACAAATTTCGAGAGTTTCTAAGAGAATATAGTAAAAAAAAGTGTAAAACAGAAGATTAAGGTGCTTCAAAGTCTGGATCCATGCAGAGTGAGAGAGAATACTGGTTTGCAGGGTCATTCTCTGGCTTGTCTATCTAGAAAAGTGTGCAATAGTGTTTTCCATCATTTTAGGATGCTGGCTGTTCATCATACTGGAATGAGAAAGTTTGTGAGACGGTTGTATTTTGCCAAAAGTCCAGCAATAAAGTTAAATGAATTGAATAGGGCTCTGTTCCGAGGAACGGTATCAGATGTAGAGAAGGTTGTTGATGAAATTCAGTTTTGTTACTTTGGTCCTGAACAAAACAGTGCAGAGAAGGACACAGTAAATGAGGAAGAAGTGGAAGAGAATGTAGAACCTTCTGTAAGTAAGACATTTAATGATCACATAACAAAATTTGCAATAGTCTCTAATGAAAGACCAAATGTTACTTGTATTTGTTGCCGCAGAACTCATTATAGAAAACAAACTAGGAATGTTGATCTCTACAGAAAGAGTGAAAATGAAGATAATTATAAGTGGAAGGATTTTGCCACATATATATTTCTAGAAAATTGTTTTGAATTGGGTGAAGATCAGCGTATTTGTAAATACTGTTACAACAAGTTAGAGGAAAATAGAATGCCGACCAGAGCTGTACATAATAATTTAGAATTGGATGCTATTCCTGCTGAACTTTCTGAATTAAATACATATGAGTCTATACTCATTCAATGTGTTCATCCGTTCCAGACCATAGTACGTATGGAGCCCAAAACTGGTAAATTACCTCCTTCAGATTTACTGAGAGGTTTAAAAGGTAGAGTGGTGTATTTGCCCTTGGATTTGAAAAAAAATATGGAAACTATTGATGCGGATACTTTGGAAACTGAACCATTAATTATTCTGGTTAATGGTGTACCTACAAAGAATAAGAAGATTTGGCAGGAGCTGGTAGATGTGCGGAAAGTACAAAGAGCAAATTTGTATTTGAAAAAAAATAACAAATGGTATGAATCAATTTATATAGAAGAAGAAGAAGAAGAAGAAGAAGATTTTCAAGAAGACACAGAAACACCAACTGGACAAATTGAAAAAGTGGACAAGTCAAAGGAAGAAGAAATTTATGAACATTTTAGCATACATCCTCTTCATTCGAAAGAAGTTATGGGAGACAATATTGATCTCTTTCAGATGAAGAAAGCAAAAGGAACTCCTGTGAGTGTATGGGAGGAGAGCTTGGAAGCTCGATGTTTTCCTCAGCTGTTTCCTAAAGGAAAAGGAGGACGATATGATGAACGTCCAGAACAGATTCCAGCTTCAGAGTATCGGACTACAAGACTATATGCTGAAGATCCCAGATTTCGACAAAGTATTCCTTATTTGTTCCATCTTTTATTTGAAAGCGACTTGTCTGCACTGTCTTATGCAGTAAATCACATTTTAAAAAGTGGAGTACATTTACAAAATGTGTCTGCTAAGGATTTTATGGAGAAAGTGCAGCACCGAGATGATCATTTGGAAACACAACTGATCAATCTGATGGCTTGTCAGCGTGGGACAAATGAATATTGGTACCGACGCCATGGTGAACTAAAATGCATGTTACGGAATTTAGGAACACCAACATGGTTCCTTACCCTAAGCTGTGCCGAGTACGCTTGGGATGATTTACTGGATTTTCTACGAGAGGCCAATTCAAACATTAAAAACATCGAATACAAGACAGCAGGAGAACTGTGCTCATTGGATCCGGTTAATGTTTGCAGATATTTCAATCATAGATTTGAGGCTATGATGTCCTTCATCTGCAATAAAAAAAATCCACCCCTTGGAGAAGTAGTGGATTTCTTTTGGAGAAAAGAGTACCAGGCAAGAGGTGCTCCTCATATTCATATGCTGTTGTGGATCAAGGATGCCCCAAAGTTTGGAACAGATGCTGATGAAGCAGTGTTATCTTACATTCAAGAATATGCAACATGTGCTATACCAAAAAGCACAGAAGAGAACAAGTTAAAGGAGCAAGTTTTACGTTTCCAAAGTCATCGGTGTGGAAAATACTGTCGACGGAAATACAAGAGCAAAGAAAAATACTACACTAAATGTCGATTTGGATTTCCTAGACCTGTTCTTTCAAATGGAAGAGTAAACAGTTTTATGTCAGCTGTGAGACATACTATCATAAGAAAATCACCTAAGAATACCTACAACCTTAAAAGAAAAGAAGAATCAAAAAATATAAATGACTACAACCCAGTCATTTTATCCATGTGGAACGCTAACATGGATATACAGTATGTAGCTGACAATTCCATTGCTGTTGCACGATATGTAACGTCTTACATTACGAAATCAGAAAAAACAGAATTGAAGGAAATGTGGGAAGAGATTTCTCACGAGAAGACTGTCAGTAAGAAGCTGTACAGTTTCAGTTTGAAGATGTTATCGCATCGAGAAATTGGATCCTACGAATGTTCAGATAGGTTATCTTCTGCAAGTCTCTACTCGAAGTCAAGAAGAATAATTTGGGCAAGTTTAGGCCTTGCAGCAATGAGAAATCGGGTACTGAAATCTGTAGGAGAAATTGAATATTTGGTCGAGAATGACCCAGAAAGTACAGATATATTGAAAACAAACATGTTGGACACATATTATCCCAAGAGAAGTCAACATCTGGAGAACATGTGTCTCTATGAAGTGCTGCAGAACTACATTTATTCAAGGAAAGCCGCAGAAGACATCAATAATGGAAAATATAAAGTCGTTGGTGAAGAAGGATGTTTGGTGAAGCAAACAAAAGGAAGTTTGATAAATCACCGGAAGCTGAGTTGCGACACTACTGACAAGAAAGAATTTTACTACTTGGCTCTTTTACAGTTGTTTAAACCATGGCGTACAGAGGATGAACTACTGGGAGAATTTCAAAGCTATGAAGATTCATTTAATGCTTGCAAAGACAGCATACAATGCAATACATTCACAACTTATCTGCAAATGTTAAATGAAGAAATTGAACAGGAAACTACAATTGCAGCAGAAATAGCTAGAGACAGTTCTCAGGACAGCCAAAGTTCAGGAACACACAGTCAAGATCCCCTAGGACAACCAATCATTGAAAATGAAGCATCAATAGCCATGAATGAAGTGGAAACGGCTATGAATCAAGCTCAAGAAGAATTTATAGACTTAGAAAATTTGGAAAGACAACTGAATCAAGAGCAGCAACAAATTTATGAAGAGATCAAAAACAAAATTGATCACGGATTTCTACATGTAAAAAAAGAGTGCTCATGCACATCATTTCATCCAATCAGGATGTATGTAAGCGGACAAGCTGGAACTGGAAAAAGTTTCCTAATAAAAGTCATCAGAAGCTACCTACAGTAAAAAACGGATTCTACTTTGTCTTGTGTGGTTACTGCTCCAACTGGGTTAGCAGCATATAACATAAAAGGAATCACCTTACATCGTTTGCTAATGTTACCAGTGGAGCATGAGAACAAAATACAATTCAACAAGCTAACTGGCGAAGCATCCTTGGAAGTTTCAAGAGTATTGAAGAAGATGCAAGTTCTCATTATTGATGAGGTGAGCATGGTATCAAACCTAATGCTTGCCTTTGTGCATTTAAGAATGCAGCAAATTTTGAAGACAGACTATGACATGTTATTTGGTGGAAAACACGTCATAGTTTTTGGAGATCTTTTGCAACTTACTCCAGTTAAAGGACAACCAGTGTTTAATACTGTGACATATGAAGACACGAAGAAGTCATTGGGAAGCATCGGAAATACAAATATTTGGTCCTTCTTTGAGTACAAGGAACTTACTACTAATATGAGGCAAGCAAACGATGAAGAATATGGAAGTATTCTGAAAGATATCAGGATTGGACTACTGACAGAAGTTGGCAAAAAAGCATTACAGAGTCGGCTGCTACATAATTTATTTCCAAAGGAAGAAATAGTTGCAGAGAAGATATACAAGAACATTGCAGAAAACAAAAGTGTCATCTGCTTAATGCCAACTCTACGTGAATGCTCAATATTCAATGAGGAGCTTTTGAAATTGGAAAAGGAAGAGATCAGGAAATTGGAAGCAGTGGACAAAATTGAGGATGGAAGAATTACTGTCACAGTAACAGGCAAACTGAAAAATAAATTGGACTCACTAGAGAAGAACATCTCCAAAACAGCTGGATTAGAAAAAAATCTATATGTTTGCATGAACTGTAGAGTGTTTTTAAGGAGAAATTTGGATGTTGAGAAAGGTTTAGTTAATGGAGCGATGGGAAGAGTTGTGGGTTTTATTAATTACCAGAAAAAAGAAGGAGTTGAATGTTTAAAAATAAAATTTGATCAGATAGATGAAGTTAAAGATATTTGTCGTTGTACAGTTCGTTTTATGCTTGTGAAAGACTTATATGTACGTAGGAAGCAGTTTCCGTTTTCTCTAGCATATGCTGTAACTATTCACAAGTCTCAAGGATTGACTGTAGATTGTGCATTTGTGAACATTGGTTCAACTGTGTTCAAAGAAGGTATGGCATATGTTGCTTTGTCACGAGTCAAAACATTATCAGGTTTATTCATGATAGACTTTGATGAGTCAAAAGTTAGTGCTGATACAAACTGTGTAAAAGAGTATAATAGATTAAGAAGAAGCTATGCTCCTCATTTAGGTCAGTATCCTGTGTTGGAGAAACGTGTAGTTTCTCGTAAAAGAAAAAATGAGAATATCTGTAGTGAAGATGTAGAGAAGAGGAAAAAAAAGAGGAGTGATGTAATTGCAAGCAAAAAGAAAAAGGAAAATGAAGAACAGGTTGTAGGATGTCATTTTGAAAATAGCTCTGGTGTCAACTGCTACGCAAATGTAGTGCTGAATGTTGCATTTTATCTGGAAAGTTTGCAAGAGCAGATAATAGTAAATCAGGGAAAAAGATTCTGTTCAGAGCTGAGTCTCCTTTTTCAAAATCTGAGTAAAGATAAAACTCAAATAGAAAGTGCTACCGACATTAGAAAACTTTTAGATGTATGTTCAGGACGAACACAGTTTTCTCAAAATGAACAGCAAGATGCACATGAATTTTTGATGTATTTTCTTCAGGTAGTGGAAGAAGAAGGAGTTCCCATTGACATTTTTTTTGGTCTCTCTTATAAATGGGAACATAGTTGTGATAATTGTTATAATATATGTGGCTCTATTGTTGATAATGAAAGGTTTATTTATTTGACATTGCCAGAGAGTAAAACAGTCACTTTTGCAAAATTAGTTAAAGATGCTAATCATAGCATGAAATGTGGTGAGTGTAATTCTGACATGTTTTCAACATTAATTTTAAAGGAATACGGACAGTATGTAATTTTAATGATGCAACGATGTAGAGCTGATGGTTCAAAATTGGATACTTTAATAAAGAAGTTTACAGGACAGCAATTATCAATTTCAGGAAAAACTTTTTTAACTGTTGCAATAATTTTCCATGATGGACCTACTGTTACTTCTGGACATTACACAGTTTATCTTAAATGTGAAAAAGGCTGGACACTGTGTAATGATTCCCAATTGATTTTCAAACAACGTTTGCCTTTTGATTTAGCAAATTCCTATCTAATCTTCCTGAAACCTAAATTTTAGAGAGACTTGGCTAGATCTGGACAAAACAATTTTACCATTTTACTGGATTACCATTGCAATTTTGTAAAAAAAAGATTTTTTAAATTATCATTTGGCCTAATGGAAAGATAACCAATTGTAATGTGGACTTTTTTAATTTTTAATGAAACTTTGAAAAACCAATAATTTAGAGATTATCGGTAACTTCTGCACATTTTAAATTTTGGAATGTTATTGGACTGCCATTGGAAATTTTTTCAAAAATGTTTTAAAAAATTACTATTTGGCCATGTGGAAAAGTAGCCAATTCTATTGTGGACTTAATAAATTATTCAAAAAATTTTCGTGAACCAAAATGTTACAGAGAATCGGTGAGATCTGGACAAATTAAACTTTAGAATTTTATTGGATTACCGTTGGAAATTTATTCCAAAAAAAAATTTAAAATTACTATTTGGTCTAAAGGAAATGAAATCAGATGTATTTTGGAGTTATTTGAGATATAATATTGAGATTATACTTCTGAAACAAACATATCAGACGGTATTTTAAAGAAATAACTATGGTATTAGATGATATTTTTTTACAATATTATGCATTTCTATAATGTTAAGTTTAAGTAAAAAAAGAATCAGGGCATTTTTAATACAATCTTTGTGATTGGTATTTTTTTTTTGCCCGCTGTAAAATGATGAATGCAATTGCTTTCACAATTTATAGTGAAATGCAATATATTCTGAAAACAGCAAAAATAAGGCAAAAATATTTTTTGGAAAAAAATGTAAATATGTGTACTGTATTATAAAATGTTTTAAAAATATTAATACTTTTTTATTTTTTTCCAGATAGATATAGAAAATTTTCGAAAACTACAAACATTTTTAAAACTATTTTTAAAAAAAACAAATGAATAAATATTTTTTCAGTGAGTATGGTAAGTCAATAATAATAATTGTAGTCTCTCAAGGACAATGTAATGTGATAAATGATTTTTAGTGTTTTTAAAAAAAAAAAAAAAAAAAGTACGCGCACCGTACGCGTACGGTAAAAAAAAAAAAAAAAAAGTTTTTAAAAACATATGTAAAAAAAAGATGAAAGATAAGGTTGGCACTTAAAAGAACCGTTGTGTTCATGCAGGGACAGAGGAAAGGAAGCATGGGAAAATTATTCAAAGCGACAAATGTGCTGATCTATTTTGTTGTTCACTAGGGAAACACTGGTCTCCCTATGGCAAATTAGATCTTTACAAAATGAGCAATGAATATCAACCTTCCGAAATCGAGGGTTCATTTCCAGAGGGCCAGCAAAAGGAGATTCTCCCCCCACAGATGAAGGGCTCACCTGACCTGCAGAAGAAGGAGTCAGCCCTGCAGATGATGGTTCAGGCTGAGCTACTGTGGATGTACTGGCTCGTCTTTCTGAAGAGATACCTCCAAAAAGATGACCATGTGTCCTTCTGTGTACATCCTGGAGGTGTCTCTTCATGGTGTGATTCCCAAAGGAATACTTCCTGTTAGGATTACCTCTAGAAAGTACACGCTTACACAGCTTACAAGTCACTAAGGGTGCATTTACTTTTTGCTGGCCTTCAGGAAAAGTAAAATAATCCCATACATAAGAGGGCTTTTGTTTCCTCGATCTCTGCCTCAAGACAGTGCTGCTAGTGCTAGCCTCACTCTCAGAAGAGCTCTGCTGTTCTGCCATCGTATCCCAAAGACAAACCAGCTCCTTCTCCCAAGGGATCACAAGCAGAAATGAGGGGAATGGGTGTGGTGTAGGAGAGTTCTAGAACTGAAAGTAGTTTCAACCAATCAAAAGTTGTGTTTCATGATCACATGACCTACCGTACGCTTACGGTACGCTTACGGTACGCTTACGGCAAAAAGTACGCATGCGCGTAAAAAAGACACGCGCTTGCGCGCATGCGCATAACAGTCACTACCCGACACTTCCGCGTAACGTGCGCGTGTGGCGTAAGCGCGCACGCGTCCCACGCGCAGTACGCGCGGCTACGCAAAGTGCGTAACTATACGCAAGCAGCGTAGATAGATTACGGACGTTGCGTAAACCGTACGCTTACCGTGAGCTTACGGTACGCGTACTAAAAAAATATTTTTTTTTTTAAAAAAAGTACTGCAAATAAATTTTACATGTTTATTTTAAAAAATATATTTAAAAAAACATATTAAAGAATTTTAAAAATTTAATCATAGTCTTTATAAAAGGTAAGATAATTAAATTAAAAATATGTTAGAAAAAAAACAAAAAAAAAATAAAAATTAGCATTTAAAAAACCTTGCAAATTCACTGAAAAAACCATGGGTTTCACACACGTTATAGTTAGGAATTAGCATTTAAAAAACCTTAGAAATTCAGTGAAAAAACCATAGGTTTCACACACGTTATAGTTAGGAATTAGCATTTAAAAAACCTTAGAAATTCAGTGAAAAAACCATAGGTTTCACACATGTTATAGTTAGCTGGACATTTTACTCGTAAAAAACCAATGAAATTGCCCCGTTATAGTTAGTTCAGCTAACTATAACTCGCGCGCCCGCAATGCACTGCTGATGACGTCACATATTACATCACTCATGACATGGTCAGTGACATCACTCATGACATCACTGATGACATCTCAAATGACATCACTGATGACATCACTGATGACATCATCCTTGTGATAGAGTGGTAGACCTCCTCTCACCCTAATATAACCTTTGACACACACATTCAAAAATAGAGACTAAAATTTTCAAAACAATGGACATACCAATACCAGTTACAACAACCTCTTCAGTAATTCTAAGATCCACATACACATCCACTCATTCACCAACAGTCCAATACAGTCACTCATACATGTACTCACTCATCATATGTACTCATACACCTATACATCCTGTTACACAATGCCACTCATGCATAGAGTTACTCACACACATAGTCACTCGTGCTAATAAAGAATCAAACATACATTTACTTGCATATACAGTTATACACACACCACCATACTTACTTCTACGGAAACTTACACATACTTAGTCTTTTAAACAATCACTTATAGAAACACATACTTATTCATACAGGAACTCTTCCAATCTCTCACCCTTGCATATACTCACATATATACACCAATAGTCACATATACTAGTTTTAAACATATGTAGTTACTCATAAAGACACTATTGAGACAGTCATTCACTCACTAACACACCCATACACACACTCATCCACCCATGCAGTCCTGCACACATGGTCTGTTCAACACATACAAACAGTGAGTCACTCATTCATGCACCTATGCACTACGTAATACCCCCCACCGAACCATGCAGACACTCAGACTGATACTCAAAAAACCAACTAATAACCTATATAGACACCCATGTAGCTACTCACCAACCCATGCAGCCACTTATACACAAAGTGAGAGGCTGATACAGATATATACATATTTAAACATTACTCACTAAGCCATGTATTCACTAAGATACACTTAATCAGTCAGTTAAACAATCAATTTTTCAAAAACAAATCATCCATTTAGACACTTATATACCCATTTATTCTTCCATCGACCTTGAGATATACATATATAAAACATATTTAATTTTCAGAAAAACACACATTCACTGGATGATGTCATCAGTGATGTCATTTGAGATGTCATCAGTGATGTCATGAGTGATGTCACTGACCATGTCATGAGTGATGTAATATGTGACGTCATCAGCAGTGCATTGCGGGCGCGCGAGTTATAGTTAGCTGAACTAACTATAACGGGGCAATTTCATTGGTTTTTTACGAGTAAAATGTCCAGCTAACTATAACATGTGTGAAACCTATGGTTTTTTCACTGAATTTCTAAGGTTTTTTAAATGCTAATTCCTAACTATAACGTGTGTGAAACCTATGGTTTTTTCACTGAATATATATATATATATATATATATATATATATATATATATATATATATCCAAAAGCTCTCTCCTAGGAAAGAATTGAGTCGCACTCCTCACAGTGACACTTTCATTTATTGAAATTTCAGCGCTGGCAAATCCTGACGTGTTTCTATCAATCATTTGACTTTTCTCAAAGGACGGCCATGGCATCCAAGAGCTGAAAACATCCCAAACAAACAATTGCTCGTATTTAAAGGTTTTTTTGCCCCCTGGTGGGCGCCTCGATAGGCTACATATTTGAGCATGCTGGTACTTGTTGTTCGTTCTCAGTTCAACAATGATTACCCTATATATATATATACACACACATACATTCAAACAGACTGTGGTTCACCTTCCCTTGAGTTGTATCTGACCAGTGGAATGATGAGACATGCGGCTGCTTCAGTTTGCATGAACACTTGTTTTAATTAAATCAGTGCAGCAACAATCCCGATGCATTTCTGAGCTTCCTTCTCCTTGGTCACAGGTCAGCTGAAGGCGAACCACAGTCTGTTTGAATTTAAGGGGTTCGCTACCACACCGTGTGCTGGCCGCAAAAAGAAGGCTCGGGTTCAGCGACGAGGAGGTTTGGATATACATACGCACACACACACACACCCACACTCACACACACACACACACACACACACACACACACACATATATATATATATATATTTGGTGTTTTTTAATCTTACAAGAAAATCTCTGAGGGCCCTATTTGCAAAGGTAAATGTAACCTTTTAAATTTACTCATATGTACATGAACTCTTACACTTCAGAGTAATGATTCTATATATTTTGTTTAAACCTAGAACAAATAAAGAATTTACAGTACTATTACCTTAACAGTCTATAAATATAGGTACAATTAAGAAATAATACATATCCAAATAATGTATACATATAAAAATCTCACCTACAGTAAAATGTTTATCTTTATTTGGTAACAATCGACATTTACAAAAAGTTATAGAAATAATTAACTGTATTGCATTTAATGCATTTTTAGAAGAAGAGAAAAGGTAAATTTATTTAAAAAAAATTGAAAACCTTATTAAAAATGTATAATACAATAACATTTCCTTTGAATTAAATATAGTTTTTCACATTTAATAATGAGCTGGGGTACATTTACTACTATTTTGGGTCCTTTTTGGCTGTAGCAGTTTTATAAGTGCAGTTTGTGAATAGAAATGGGCTTACTCTTAATTATTCAAATTTTCCCAGACAACCCCGTTTGCTCCCACATTTGCAACTAAAATGTAGGTTTTTATGGCCAAGATCTCCACTTAGGAAAGACAGGAGGGATGGATGGGTGGAGGATTTTTGAAAAGACAGGAGAGACAGAGGTGGAGGTCTCCACATTTAAGTCTGTGAATAGAATGTTGCAGTTTATAAATAGTGCTACTCAAGTATTCCTAAATGTACTACAAAATGCACTTTGTGAATACGCCCCTGAGGAACAAAGATCAATGTTGGCAATGAGCAAGGCAGAAGCAGACCCCAACATCTTGAGGTGAGGCAAAATGAGATCAGCCTGCCCCTGAAAGTCAATGAGTTTGGTGGAGAACTTACACAGCTTGATTCTGCTGCGCCAAAGAGTGGAAGGGAACATATTAGCAGCACTCAACAGGACAAATAGAGGCCACTGCATAGATCAAATCCAAGCAGAAGCAGGATCCACTATCTTAGGATCATACATAATGAAACCTACATGAGATCCCTGACTAGGGCATCTACCAAAGATGTTGCAGAAAATTCCAAGTTTCTGCAAACAAAGTTTGTTTTGGCCTTTTAAGGTCTGGATTGGCCAGGGCCAAGGTTAGACTCCCACAGCTTCTTGCACAAAATAGAAATCCCTACCTCCCTGACACATAACCTCATCAGACTTTTATTTTTTTTAAAACACACATGATCTTGCATACACCATCAACTACCACCCCATAGCAGGACTTCCCTCAGAATCCAAAATCCTGGACAAAGTAGTCATGACCGAACTACAAAGTTACTTGGAGGGCAATAGTATCTTCAACCCCAACAAACCTGGCTGCCACCCTAATTGGCACAGAGACAGCCATGGTTAACGTATATCATGACCTGTTCATCCTAGCAGGCCAAGGGTCACTCAGCATGCTTATCATCCCCAATCTACCCATCACCTTTGACACAGTGAAACATCTCCAATCAGTCACAAACATGACCAAGCTATCTGAATAGTTTTAGGTTTCATGGAAGAAAGAAGTAAAAAAAGTCATACTGGGGGAACTATATTTCCTCATCAATACATTATTGTGCAGAGTCCCACAAGGTACCACCATTACTCATTCAGTTCAACATCTACATAATAACCTTTAGAGACTTCTATAGGACTCACTCAAAGAAATTACACTCATAGGCAGATACAACAAAAACTAGGTCAAGAATGGAAAGCTTGAATTAATCTCAGCCACTTGCAATTGCTCGGGCCACATCCCAGTCCATTGTTTTTCATCTACCATGCCATCTAGGTTTGGACCCAGCCATACGCAAATCAGTCTTGACCCTGCACCAGCAGGAACAGTCAAGCCCACACTGCCAGGCCAGATACTCCCTGAACCAGAACACAAACCCCCAAGACTGGTTTCAACCTCATCTACATATCACCTGTTATAGATTACCTAGATAAGTTGACCCTCTGATAAAGCCAATAGGCCCACTTTTTAAACTTTGGTGTTCTGACCCTTTGGCAAAAATACTAAGACTGCCTTAATTAAAATAACACCCTTTATACTGTAACATCACATAGTCAGCCTGTAGGGGTAGGGCATGCACTGAGAGAAGTAGGGAGCTTAAGGGGGTTGTGGGCTGGGGCTTGCCGAGCCTAATACCAAGCCGCCACAATGAACATCTTTCTTTACATTAAGAAAACCATAGAAATGTACTGAAAAAAACAAAGGTTAAAGTGACATTATACTTAGGAATTGTAACAATATTTTACTTTACATTTTGAAACAACCTTAAATATTCATTGAAAAAAAGAGACTGAAGCGATGGTGTAGTTAGGTGAAAATGTCAGTTAAAATATACCATTTTAAACTAACAAAACCATTGAAATTCCCCAGTTATAGTTATCTCAAGTAGCTAAAACTCGTGCCCTAAAGCAAGTATTACTTGTAATCTCACAGGTTCACGCTCCAATACCTTTGGGTTGAATTCAAGCTATTAAAAACTGTTGTGCGGCTTCACCACATACTGCTAATTACCTAAACTATTACATCACTCACAACATGTTTTATGACATCATTGATAACATCTTGGAAACATCTGAAGTGGCATAATTGTTGACAAGATTGTGCATGGGTAAAATTACCATTACCTACCCATTCCTTAACCCTAACATCACTTTATCTTTACCCGCACCCTTACACCCCTTTTCTTTAAAGAACCTAAAAAGTGATGTTTAAAATATGTATATATTTACATGCTTGATAAAGTACAGCATAGAAAATTATTTGTGGTATAGAAAAAAACCCATACTATGCATTTACCTGTGTGGTTCTTAGCAGTGTGGTAAGGATTGCGTGGTAAACGTCAAACATGCTCAATTCAGCTTTGTAAAGGCTGTTTCCCCCAAATATAAAGACTGCTTTCTTCTCCACATTTCTTTCTGAATATCTTGCTCCACGTTTTTACACATTAAAAGTGAAAAAGGAACCTAAGGAATCTGTAGACAGACCGTAATCATCCTCAGTGTGTTCACTTTAACATTGTATAACATCTTCCATTCTTGTTATGGGTGTTTGATAGCACAATCATTTAAATGAACAATAGCAATGCGCTGCAACAAATTTGGGACTTATACATCTACACCATCTTACAGAGACTAGGGGATACTAATAAAATAAGATGTAAACTTGTATCTTTTTGTTATATAGTTAAAAGCCCAAGAGCTTTAGTGCACTTTACAACTAAACCAGACTATGTTACAAAGTTATTTTTCATTTTTTAGGCACAGAGAGATTGGGTAGTTTGCCTAGAATCACAGAATATTCACCCAAGGCAAGGATTCAAAACGCATTCCCCAGGTTCAAAGGTTGGCAACCTTAGACATGCAAACTGTTAGGCAACAAATATTTTTTGTGTGTGAAGATGCATGTCAGTTCTAAAGTTTTGTTGACAAAAGTAAAGAAACAAAGCTAAAAGTGTACGAGATAGAATAATGCAGTGATTTTAGAAAATGGATGTAAATGCATTAATATCTACTCTGCAAGGATATAGGGGATGTGACTACCTGACTAGCTGGTCGGGTTTCCTTGCTTTGAGTGTTCCACAGTCAATGGGAGTTCAATGAGACAATAGTTACTTATTTAATATTGGTTGATGTTTTTACCTATCTAGATGGTTGTGTTGGGGCTCTATCTTGGTAATGTGAAAATTACACTGTCTCTTAATGTGCTTTTTTCCTACAGGACAACTCTTCATCTAACAGACCTTGGTAGGCAAGGTGTTTGAGTTGTCCCAGCAATACTCATTAGATTTAGTTTCCTGTCCTATAATGTTCGCAACACAACATCAAGCCATTCATTGCCTAGAAAAGTCTCAGACCCTCCTGTTTGGCCATTAGATCTTTCATGTCAGGTTTCCTTAACTTGCATTCTCCTTAGTTAAAATAACCAATTGTGATATTACGGATCAGGAATGTGCTTATTGAACTGCCTTCTAACCTCTTTTCACTACCTCTCCATATTCTCCATCCATATCCAATCTTCTTTAACCTTATTCTCTTCACCTGCCTTCCTCCCATCTCTTTCCCTGTAAAAACATTTCTCTCTTCCCTAATTCCTCACCCTCTGATCAAGTATTCCTTAATAATGACGGTCTTAACCTTCCTCACAGTTCTCTCATCTATGGATTCATCCCTCCTACATTTCCTCCTCTTACTTCTGATTGTTTGACTCCCAGTAACACATCCTACCCACCACGCAACTCATACCATTCAGTCTTGCTCTAACATCCCATGCCTTAACAACATCTCTCCCTACTTCTACTTCTTCTCCCTCACCATATCCTCATTCCTACCCACAAGTACTCTTTTTCTTTCCAACCCTTCCTCTCTTATCCAGCTCCTACTAATGCAACAATGCCCTGTTCTGACATACCATTTATTGTTTCTTTTGGGATCATAAGTCCCACCTAACATACACCCACACCACTGACACCCAATGTAAAAAGGTGAAATGTATGGATCACTGTGCCACGTTGTCTCTTACCCTTCATTGTCCCCCTCAGCTCTTCACTCACCAATCCGGCTTCCTTCTATTCCACTACTTCTCCAAGCCCTCAGCACCCTTTGACTCCTACACCTTCTAACTCACCACACCCTTGGCTAACCCATCTAACTCAGCTAAGTATTTATTTGAGTTTTCCTAGTAGGAATAAGAATATTCCAAATTCCCCCATGCACATCATCATCTTCCACTTTTCTCATTTGTACATTCATTCATTTTACCCAGATCCTCTTCTTAGCCCTTCTTTCTTTCTTTCACTATTGGCCACTTCTTTACTAACTCATTTTCCTCTTGCCTTTCCTCCTACTACCACATCCTCCTTTACTTGATCTGTCTGCTGATTAATGCTTGTTCAATGAAGAACAACTGACTGAACATCATCAATTAGTACTGCATGCAGAAATCACCCATGATATTGTCATCCTATGTATTTATTTCCAAAGAAAGTCTGAAGAAAGTTTGGTTGTCACTTTTAAACCTCTACTATTATAGACATCATCATCTTGATCGATCATGATTCTCTGCAGAACCACTGCTCACTCACCAGTATCTTCTAAAGTGCATTTTCTACTGCTGTGGCACCAAGGCCAAACATGCTTTTCTTGCTGCCAGTTCGAACATCTCCCTAAAACATTTAACTGTCTGTATTTTGGGTGTTATGGACATTTAGTTCCATCAAAGATCGCTCCCACAACCAGGAACCATTACAACTAACCTGAAAAGTATTAATCCCTTTCAGCTATTAATTTGACCAATGAAAACGTCTGGCTGTACCTTTAACACAATATTCTATGTCCAATGGACTCATTATTGTTACATGAAACTGTTGATCTTGGCCCTTCCTGCAGGATCACCCTCAAGGTTTTTGACTTCACCTTCCTATTTTTCTAAATTTATTTTTGTTGAACTTGGGACTCTGCGTACTTTACCTGTGCTAACCAGTGCTAAAGTGCGTGTCCTCACTTCCTAATACATGGTAAAATTGGCTTCTAACTGATTGCCATTTTTCACTTACTTATACGTCGCAAGTAAAGTGGTTTACCATTTACCCAGGGCCTGAAAATTAAACACTTCTAGTGGGCCTGCAGCATGCAATGTGCCATCCAATTAAGTGGTCCCTTAAAACATGATCCAGGTCTGCCTTTGCAGTCTGTATGCTCTTTTAAGCTAGCAATTAAACTTGGTTGTATAACCCTCTTTCCAAGCCTCAAAGTCACTGCTAAAGTAGGCCTTAGACAGCCAATAGGACACAGTGCATTATAATTAAAGAAGTTGGACATGTACTTTTAAATTTTACATATCTAGTGGTGAAAAAATATGTTTTTCACTAAAGTGAGGCCTACCTCTCCTATCGGAAAACATTGTGTTACCTTATTTCATTTCATTAGTACTCATTTTTGGTTAGAAAGAGGTGGGATAGTCATGTTTAGTATCTGAGGAATTATAATTCAAAATCCTCTTCAATGGTAAAGTCACGTTTTAAGTCACAATTTTGAAAATGACACTTTCAGAATGTTGCCATTTTATCATCCCAGCCATTTGGTGCCTACACCATGTTTCTGGGTCACATGACTAAGTATGGGTGGCGATTTGTTTTTGAATATTCCTCCCAGACAGCCACATGATAGAAGGATGAGGTGTGCCTCTCAGACAGGATGGGGAAAGGTGGTGGGCACAGCCCCACTTACACATCATTAGGCTGAGTCTTGCTTTCACACAAGCCTATTGTGCTTGTAGCCAGGCTGCACCCAGAGTACAGTGGCAGGAAATTCCAAGAAACCTGAAAGGTTTACTGTTGAAACCTCTCCCACTCCAAAGAAGGGACCAGGGACAAAGAGAGAACCTCAGACCCACTCTTGAGTTCACTTCTGGACCTGCAGAAGGAATCTCAGAGGACTGCTATCTGCTGTTGCCTGCTGTGCACTTCAGAGTGATGCTTTGCTGCACCAAGAATGACTGCTTTACTGCCTGAATCCTGCTCTGAGCACCAGAGGTCTGCCTTGCTGCTTGAGCCCTAATCTTCTCCTTGAACCCAGGACCAGAATTAACTCCAAGGGCTATCTGGCTGGCCTTCTGATCAGAGCTCCAGGGACAACAAAGGCTACAAGGATTTCAAACCTGCTCCTGAGCCCTGTCTGAGTGAATCCAGACCCCCTAATTGATGCCTCTCCAGTGCTTGGATCTTTCATAGTCATGGTAAGGGTGTCCAGTAAGCCAAAATAAAAAATTTTGAACATAGAAAATTGGCTAACAAGTGCACAGGAAGCAGAGAGAAGAATGGCAGCCCATGCTTTGTTCTTTACTGCAGCAGCAAATCCTGTTCAGAGACTCCTTGCAGAAGGGATATCTGGCCCTATGGAGCCCCCGTTGGCCGCAGCCTGCATCTTTGTTCCACTGGAGAGCTTCCACTTCCAAAAAAGAGACTAGGTCCAAATGGAGGATTCTTCACCGCAACTAAGGGCAGTGGCTCCCCGATTACGAATCACGATGCCTCCTCCTTGGACACCTCAAGCTGCCTTACCCCACTGAACTTCACCTTCAGAAATGTTTCTACAGAATTTGTTCTAAGTCTGAATGTAAGCCGAGACAGGGCCCAATCCACTTCTTTTATCTGGACCCCACTTCATTGCAGTCAGCCTTAACTTTTGACTCTGTCTTGGTCATGACTAGATGCCTGTGGTTGGCGTTTTGGTCATTAAGGCACTAGTTTTCACTTTAAAGTTTAAAGATTCATAACTTTAGATCTACTGATTGGATGTTTGTTGTTTTGGTCTCAGATAATTTATTAAAATTGAACCTATGTTTCTAAATTAGTTTGGGATTTTTCTTATATAGTGTTTTTTCACTTCATTAATGTTTGCGTGATGCATAAATACTTTAGACATTGCTTCTAAGTTAAGACTGATTACGTTTGTGCCAAGCTAACAGAGGGTTAGGAACAGGTTAATTTAGGGACTTAAATCATTCCCTCTGATGGGGATTATGGCTGTTTCTTGAAAAGGGCTCACATCCCCTCAACAAACAAACCTATTTCTCACAGAAACCAACCTACTTCTGAGGTGATCATCAGCTGCTTATATTCACTGTCAAACTTCTCTCAAGACTAAATGCTACTTTGACACTGCCCTCTGCCAACTAGAAGCACTGAAATAAACTCTACCTTTTCGAACTATAATATCATCTGTCAGTGATCTCACCACCTGACTAATTGGATCAGAGGCCCAAAGAGACAACGTAATGTGGATGATGGAGAGGAAACAAAAGAGGATGGTTCAGTAACGAGTACACCCTGGTCCAGTGACAGACTCAGAACCAGTTTTATGAGTGGCGAATATTGATAACTGTAACTTAGATTTAGCACCTATTTTCAATATTTCCTCCCATACTTTGGTTACAACAGAAATTTAAGTGCTAAGTGCAAGGCTATCTATGTCCGGACATGTAAGAATGAAGCTTTCACTAGTCAGGTGCAATTATTTCAGTTTTTAGATTTGGTAGACTCATTTACTTTTTCCTTGACCAATGATTCTGAACAAACATAGGACACAACATGATTACATTGTTCTTCTACATTTTATACACACTGATGTCAAAAGAAATAATCACATTTGAGAATGTGATGTTTTTGGAAATTCAAGCACTCTTTAAAAAGTCTAAATGCATACCTTTCAATTTCTCTAACAAACAATATAAAGCCCTCCAGAGTTTATCATTATTGGAGGATGTTAACATAAAAGCAGCACACAAAGTGCGTAGTGTTGTTTTCCAAAAACAAATCTGATTATGGGCAAGAGATTATGAACCAACTAAGCAATACTACACAGTATAAAAACTTCCCATCAACCCCTACTGCAGCAATTTGTAAAGAAATGTATGTACTTACTTGCAGCAGTCTTAATAAATCTTGTATCAGGGAAAAGGAATACCTGAACAAAAAAGTTTCCACTATTTACCAACTTTTTGCACACAACATAAAACACATAAGGATACCTGTAAATGTCCTTGTCTAATGATTGTTGCAGGTTGTAGTCCCATTCTCCAACTAATAGCGGAATATTACAAACAAAAAGGGCCCCAAGAGCATTGCATGATATACCCCCAAGCTGAGAGAATGAAATGAATTTATAGGAAAGCTTTAAAATTCTATAACCTAGAAATCAATAAAGCGCAATCCCGGTATTATGCAACTAGGATCTCTTCAGCGTCCAACGCTCCGCGGGAAATTTTGAGGATTCTAAAATCCCTAACTACCCCTCCGGTATCAGCCTCTCCCGCTGTTGATACCTTAGGACGCTGCAATGATTTAGCAGAGATCTTCTTTAAAAAAATTCAATCTATCTATGCGGCATTTCCATCAGCCATCACTTCTTCAAACCACCTCCCCCTAGAAAATGAATCTAATTTACCTGGATATAAAATCTTTAAAACGTAGCTGAATAAACTAAAATCAGGTTCCCCGAGGGATATGGCTCCTCCCACTGTTCTGAACCAAGTTTTTGACACAGTTGCCCCCACCATCCTAGAACTTATCAATCTATCTTTGGGCTCGGGGACTGTCCCCACCTTTTGGAAACGAGCCATGGTAAGAGCATTGCTTAAGAAAGTAGGTGCGGATCTTGAAGTGTTTGCTAACTATCGGCCCATCTCATTACATCCAGGGATTACAAAAATTGCAGAATAGCACATCAACTCCGTCTTGTCTACCTTTTTGGAGAAAAATGACCGTCTTCACCCAACGCAGACTGGATTTAGACCCCATAAGGGCAGAGAGACAGCCCTGATTGCAGTAGTTAAGGAAGCTAGGAAAATCTTAGACTCTGGAGTCTCGGCGGCAATTGTCCTCTTAGATCTGAGTGCGGCTTTCGACACCATAAACAATCAACTGTTGATCTCTAGGAGTAGAGAAGCAGGGGTGTCTGGAACCGCACTTATGTGGCTCAAATCTTTTTTAGACGCCCGCTCATTTCAGGTCTTTGAGGACAGTTCCATTTCTAAGAGTATGGCACTGAGTTGAGGGGTTCTGCAGGGCTTGTCTCTGAACCCCACTCTTTTTAATATCTATATGAGCCCCCTGGCTAAAATTGCTAAACCCTTTGGCATACAGATTATAGATTATTACATATGCAGACGATACTCAATTGATCGTCTCCCTTAATCAACCTGAAAACAGGGAAAACAACCTGGACAACTGTATGGAGAAAGTATTGGCGTGGATGGAGGGCTCTTATTTACAACTAAACGGAGCAAAAACGGATCTGATGTTTTTGGGGAAACCTTCCCCATTAGGCTCCACCTCTCTATGGTCTAAATGCCTGGGCAGCTTACCCCCCTCCAAAAAACAAATAAAAAGTTTGGGAGACTGGCTCGATCATAAGCTAGACATGAAGAAGCAATCCCAGAATGTAGCTGGGTGCTGTTATGGATTACTGAAGACGGTTAGGAAAGTCCTCCCTTTGCTTCCATTTAATGCAAAGAAACTGCTGGTCCAATCCCTAATAATCTCTCGTTTGGACTATGCAAATGCCCTTTATTTGAGCTCTCCGAGTTCCACGATAAAGATACTTCAGACGGTGCAGAATTGTGCAGCTCGAATGCTTCTACAGGTCCCCCACAGAGAATCTGCTCAAGCCTCTCTAGCATCCTTACACTGGCTTCCTATTGCAGAAAGGATTCAGTTCAAATCCCTTTACATCACCCACAAGATTATGTGTTCTAAGGGCCCGCCTATTTTACAGTCCATCATTTCCCCGTACCACCCCAGGAGAGCTTTGCGCTCAGGAAATAAAAGGAATAGTCCCCAAAATATATAGATCTAGGAGTGGGGGAAGACGATTCTCCTATATTGCCTCCAAGAGATGGAACACTCTTCCAAACCACATGCGGCTAGAAGAGGACTATTTGTCTTTCCGTAGACAGCTGAAAACGTTCTTGTTCCCATCCATTTAATGCCGCTCACTGGGTAGGCTCGGTTCTTAGCGCTGGGAGGCCTTCGGGTAGCCATGCGCTGTATAAGTGCCATTTTCATTTCATTTCATTTCATATGTGGAGTTTTGTATTAAACCCTTTGTTCCATTCACCAAAGCTAAAACCGAATAAAGCACAGCTGTCAATAGTTGACTACAAGGTGAAACATTTGATAACACATAGGGTTTATTAGTCGCTATGGATATGGAAAGTCTATACACTAGCATCTTGCAGAAAGAGACTCTAGAAATTATGCACTCAGTTTTGGAAACATGCCCTCCCCCACATAGGGTACTAAACTTAATTTATAGTGGCCTCAGCCTATATCGCACTGGGTCAGAATTACTTAATCTTTAATAAAGAATTCTATACAAAAATGAAAGGAGTATCAATGGGAGCCATGTTTGTTCCAGATATAGCATATCTACACGTGGCACATTTTGAAGACTTAACTATCTACACAGATTCGAGTTAGGAGTGGGTGATAATTCTGCTCCGTCAGTGGAGTTCGCGGAGTTTTGCCAAAGAGTTCCGGTAAAACTCTGCCAAACGGCGTGTGGTTGAGTTTTTTCTCATGCACAGCTTGCCAACGTTAAGTTGGCGAGTGACAATTTGCGTCCCCTGTTGCGATTTTGGGGGGCTAGAATGCCTTTTGGTTTCCGAACTCCAGCGCTCATGGCAGATCATGGCTAATTGTGTGGAGAAAGCTGCCGCTCCAATAAAAAATCTACTCGAGCACCAGAAAGAAGCAGCACCATGTGGCGTGTTGTGTGGTGCCACTCGCTCTGATTTTACAGCATGGAACAAGCTTCCAGTGGTAAAAATCAGAGTGAGCAGTGCAACATGCCAAACTCCACCTGCTTGCGGATCTCTGTGGAATCTCACAGAGTTTGGTGTAACTCCACACGTTCTGCCCACTCCTGATTCTAATCCATTCAAGGCACCAATTTGTAAATGGCTTTGCTATATTGATGATTTTGTTTTCATTTGGAGGGGACCTCTAATAAGGCTACAAGAATTCTACTTCTGGCTAAATAGTCAAAACATCCATTTACAGTTTACTTTAGAACTGTTAATCAGATTAACGTTCTGGGCCTAACAATTTCTCCAAGCCAGTTTTTACACTAAACCTACTGCACGTAACACCTTACTGAAACTTGATAGCTATCACGCAAGATATCTTAGGGATAGTTTTCCCTTTCGTCAGTTTCTTAGCTTGGATGTAACTGTGCTAAAAGACTGATTATTTTTTATGAAAGAAGAGTGTTAGCATCCAAAATGATTCCCAGAGAGTATCCCTACAGACTGGTGGATAGAACCCTGATAGGAGCTTGGTATAAAAACTAAGAAAAACTCCTGAAGTAAGGAGTCTGAAATGAAAAAATTCATGCCTTGCTTGTATTGCCACATATGTGAATGAATCTAATAATATCAAAAAAGTAATCTTAAAAACTAGCATCTACGGGAGTCTGATACTTTCATGCTAGATAAACCATTGTTTGCTTTCAAAAGAGGTTGAAATCTAAGGGATAGGCTAGTAAAAGCATAAGGAGAACTGAACAAACCTTCAATCACACAATTATGTAGTTTTGGCCCTATAGTGGGCTATTTCCACTGCGGTGCTTGAACATCATGCAACTTTCCATGTGCTATTAAGAGCTGTTTGTTGCATGGTAAAGACTGGCAACTAAAACTCTTTTTAAACTGCATAAAAAAATGTAATATACTGTATTGAATGCTCATGCAAATTGAAATACATTGGTAAACTACAAAGGAAGTGTGACACAAGATCCATCGGCACCAGTCAAGATTTTGCTGTAATGTATAAAATGCACCTTTGGTGGAACACAGCAAAGCACTGAACCACACTGCTAAGGAAATGGTATGGTTTGTGCTTGAGGTTGTCACTGGATCAGTGAGGAGCCATGATGTGGATTGACTGCTCACACAAAAAGAGAAAAGATGGATGTGGCCATTTGATTAATTAAGAACTGGCCTTAACCAACACATTGAATGACAGTCAATGGTTACTTTATGAGCTTTCTTTCTGCCTTCTTCTTCTGGATGTCAGCATTTGAAGTGTACTTCATTCCGGTTAGGCGCCTTATTGCCTAGACCCTTTAATGTTGTGATGATATGGGGATCTTTGGGCTTTTGATTTCCATTAGTTGTGCCTATTGTTGTGATTGCACTGTTTTGGACTATGTTTTTAGCTTTATTTGTCCCAGACACTATGGTTTAGGATATGCACTTGCGTATTTTTCAATGATAGTCCCTAGTTCTTCCTAACTCTATTATTATAAGTTGTACAGAAATGTATATATATTTTCTTCCACTTTTTCAGGCTCTTGTAGAGGTACAGTGCTCATCTGACAAGCTTGATTTATTTCCATGTATTTTATCACTAGTTACAAACATTATTTCCAGACATTAATATGGACCTATTCTTGCTATGGACTATGTAGACTGTTAGAGGTTGTGATCTTTGTATATATTTTTCTGATTTCGCTCACTATTTGACACTTCTTCAAGATGGTGGTGCTATTGGCTTCACATTTAAATTGATTTGATGTTGGTTATTGTGGTTGTACTGGACGGGGTAGTTATTACTTTTCAATCTATTCAGCTAACCTTGATTACACACCCCTTTCTCTATTTTAGTTTTGACTTTGCTTAGGGTACGAACTAGGTTTAGTTTGAGTTCTTTAGTTATCCTGATCTGCAGTTTGGCTTGTTTTGTACAATAAGCTGATTTTCAAGATGGCGACGGCGATTGGCTTTGCCTTACACATGATTTTGGGCTGTCATTGCAGCTGTTCTAAACACATACATAAGGCACTTACCTGTCCCTGGTTTCATCTCCTGATTCTTTCAATTGTAACAAAACCCACACGTTGTCATGCTGGACTTGGGGGTGTGCTGTAGTGATTGTTTTCTAGTGTGTTGGAAGTATTATACACCCTTTTTCTTTTGGGGAGTCTGTGATTTACATACATGACAATAGGCAATCATTTACTTCATGATTTTGATCATTTTACAGATCATTAGCTATGAATTACACAATCAAGGAATTTGTAAGTAGTTTTAAAATCTTAAATGCTGGACTAATAGGCACCAAGGCTGAGTTTTTTAGAATACATTGGTGATTCTCTATTATAGACCTTCACTTTTGTATATTGACTTTCACCCTAGGATTATCTCCATTCCCAAGTATGTGAAACATCCTCCCTTTCATTGTGGCTTCACTAAGGTGATGTTGGATAGCTTTAATGGTGATTCTGACCTGTTTTCCAAGTCTTGATTGATACCTTTGCAAAGTAAGGATTCTTCTCAATTTTGCTGAGGCTTCACTGAGGTGGTGGTATCCTAGTGTCCATCACTGTTTTTGAGTATTTGGACTTTTTTATTGGTAGCACAGGTGTTTTACCATGTGGTTTGTGTGAGTCATGATTCAGATCTTGGTACCACTCCTGCTTTCTTCACACATTATGTGTTCACCTATTGTTGCGTTCTTGTGTATCTTTTATCTTGCTTTGTTATGTATCCTGTCCTTCTAGGATAGGTTTTATTGGGAGTTATTTAATAAGTGTTATGCCCGACACTTTGTCCTGAGGATGGTCTCAAGTACTCTCCAGACATCTGGAGACTGAAACGTTGACACACCGACCACTGGGAGTGGTATTTAGTGGACTTTAAAATAGGCAATGTCATCCAGCATATTCTTTCCTACAGTAGTTATCTAATGAGCATATAATGTAGTCTATGACAATGTTTTTAAAGAATGTAATTAGTTGTAAAAAGACCATTAGATTCTGAATGTTATGTTTATGTAAATGTGTCTGTATTATGCAATAGATTCTTTTTAAAGATAGTAATTGATGTTGAAAGATTTTTTTAGTATAAATAAGATTGTTATACATTTTCATTGTATACTACTTTTAGTCTTGTTAATATTAACAGTTTTTATATGTATCTGCTTTTATGGTTTCCAATGAAGAGATCGAATAAAGCTTATTTGAATTTGAATTTGACAATAAAACCCATCTGCAATTAAAACACTCTGAGTAGGTTCTAAGAATACTTATAATTTTGTTGAATGGTCACCCAGGCAGTTAAAGATCACAACTTGGACTGGATACTATTTTTGTGGCCTGTGGTGACAGCGGACAGGTGCTGTTGCATTGACCCTAAACCAGAACTGTTAAATACATATATATGATTTTTATACTAAGAGATAAAGAAGTACGCCTATCATACTTTGTCTTCAGATTTATAATGATGGTAAACAATTTAATAGAGTCATTTTGATGTATGCAATCACGGGTTTCAGTCTATGTCCGGTACCCGATGTAAGCAAAGCAAAAAACACAATTTACATTGTGGGTATGCTAGGGCAAACTTTCCCACATTCACGATTCCTGCAGAAGTATCTCACTGTCTTCATTCTCGTTCTGTTACTTATTGGCTAAGCAAACTGACTCTTTCTGGTGATCTCACTCTTGCTGTTCTTATTTCAAACAATCCAGAACACTATGCAAGCCAACTTCAATATTTCATTCAGTAAGAACCCATCACATTGGCCCTCCAAGCACTTTAATGACTTACCTTAGCCAGACACTCATCTTTCAATAAAATGCACTTTATCTATGGAATTACTTTCAGGAAATACCATGTCCAGAACTTAATATTTTGCTAAGTATTTGCCTGCTCCTCCCCACATGTTGCTAAAACAATACTCACTCATCACCCTCCAAATACATTAACCATTAGACACACCCCCTGCAGCCATAATGCCCAGAGTATGGTGTCAAGCCATACAGTTGGATACATATTTTCTACTGCAATGACACTTACGGTATAATTATGCTGACACATTACATTGCATCAAAGGTAAACATTAAACAAAACCCCTAGTACCATTATGTATGCAGTGTGGACCCGATTCACGTAGCCGGTTAAGCATTTGCCACCACAACCATTCTGAAAATGTTAATATCAACTTAATACAATTGCCCACATTTAAAATAACACTAACACCAAATAATGGTCAAAGAGGCCTCAAAATATCAAAATCACATGAAGCCGAGCACTGGACGACTACACACCTCAGCAGAGGTAAGCAAGCAGCAATTTCCTTTAACACACACAATCATGCACATAAATCCCAAGATCTAGCACGTCGAGGTGTCAACAATCCAATATCGTTCATCACTGAACTATACATTAGTCTAGCTACACCTTGCTGACCATCACCCATTATGACTCAACTTTAAACAATACAAAACAAATAAATATAACAGCAACAGGCTACTTTGATTCATGTCAAGAAGAATTACAGTTCTTAAAATGGTGCCCTGATCTCGAATGTGCTTTTGGAGCCATGAAAGTAATGATCATATGTTCTACAAAATCAGTTAACCTAAAATAACATAACAAAAGTGCAAGATGGCTTTTAATGTATTCTACAGAGAGAAAAAGAGGATTTTTACATGGCTATTATGTTTAGTGGGTGTCAGAATATAACATTTATTTTAATTATCCTTATCAAGGTGGCCAACTTAAGAGTGCTGTCTAAAATACAATTCAGCAATGCGGACAAAATATGTCACACTTTAAGAACACCAGTAGCTCCTATCCTGCCTCCTTGTCTGACTCTTGATATCATCATTCCGTAGAACATGTTTCCCCGCTGCCTTCATAACTCCTTTTGTGTTTTTCAGGGCTCAAAAGGTGGCACACCAGAGCGGTAAGTGCATGACTTCCTGCTGGAGGGCCGCACATTGGTCGAGCTTTTCCACTTTTAAACCCAACGCAACTTCTTTAAAAAGATCTGTGCTTTTCCTTCCTTTGGGGACTTTGATCCATTAATAGTTTATGTTAATTCATTTGATTTTGATCTGTTCCTAATCTCCATTTTATTAGATGAATATGTTGCAACTGCACTAGGAGGCAATCTTTATGCGTGCTTTTACATACTGCAGGAAATAAACCAAGTTGCATCAATATATTCATCTGGACCACCATTTCAGCAGGTCCTCATCTCATGTACATAATCACAATGCACTGTGTCATTTAATGCTGCGAATAAACTCTCAGAAACTAGTTGAACCCATATTTAGTACTTAAAATTTTCATATTGAGGAACTTAGGACCAGATGTACAAACAATAGGAATAGCGATTACCAAATTGTGTTTTTTTGCAAAGTGCTATTTGGTAATCACTATTTCTGATGTACACAGGGGTTATTTAGCCCCAATTCCTTAAATAGCAATTTGTAGTGGGTCGAAAATAGACGTACCTCAGGAATATTAATGAGGCAGGTCATAATTTGTGACCCACTACGATTCATTGCCATCACTTGGATGGTGGCCTGCTGGGGTCAGCAGACCATCATATCTGTGACTGCTTTTAAATAAAGCAATCTTTCCTTAAAGGAAAATGGGATGCATTTAAAAATAAACTGTTTATGTTTCATTTGTAAGACTAGGCATTGGTTCCCGGACCATTGCCTGTGCTTAATAAATAATATTTTTTCAACTTTTCTCAAAGGGATGGGGTCCCCATCAGGGTGTGAAACATCTACATTTTGTTTAAGCAGGATCAGTTCCACAATGTAACATCACTGATCCAGTACATAGAGTACAGTGCCCACAGAAGAATAGGCCTCTCCCTAAGCGACCTGCTAAGGGAGGCGGACACACCGTCACATGTTAAGTTTCTTCGTGTGTATGGTAGCCTCAGTTATGAGGGGGGCAATGTGTCACAGTATGCTCAGGGGGTTCTTATACAGTCTCCAGAATTCTCTGTGCCCTGTCACAGAAGTGTGAAGGTGAAGTGGGTATTAGGAATAGGACATATTTAGCATGCCAAAGTTGTTGATTTGAAGAATATACAGAGACTAAGGGATTTTCTATTTTGCATGAAGCAACCCCATGGTTGTGAACTGCACCCCTCTACAATACCTTCTTTATCACAGATGGTGTTTTTCAGTCTCCCTGCAATATAAAAATAGATCTCATACCCAGACAAGCAATCAACACGGAATTACAGTGAAAGCTTGCAAAGCCATATATGATGGTCTTAAGGGAAAAACTTACATAGCCCTATATAATAATATTAATGAAACATGAAGCGCAACACTTTATGAACCTGGAAAAAACAAACTATTCACACAGCGTGTGCCATGAGAGAAGGCCAATTAATTTGACAATCAATCTATTTTAAAAACAACATGTTTGTATTTAGTAGTGGAGTATTGTCTCTTTGGGAGGCATCATCACCTGCTGCTGTGTTGTTTGCTTGCACAAATCAAAGTCTCTTGTCTGCTCAAGGTTTCCTTCCAGCTGATTATCTCCACTCCACAGGAAGCAACCAGCAAAGCGAATCACTGCATGCCCCTGAGTACTGCAGGGAAAATTCCTCATGTAAACTGGCACATGTATTTGAAATGAATAACACAAGGAAAAGAAGTGGGGGTTTTATTGTACTTTTATTTGATGGAGGGTAGTTGATTAGCAATATGCATGCATGCCCCAGTTTTGGGAGGGTGCATGTCATAGCCTCTGTAAATAAATTTAAAAAATAAAAATAAAAACATTACTGCATAATCAATAAAAGTAAAAAAAAAGCCACAAGGTGAATGTAATTCTGTAAAACAGAACCTTTATAGGTTCTTGGTCCTGATAGTGTCAGCATTAATTATGCATTGTTGTGCTGTAAAAGTAATGTGCTCAAGGCCAACACGACTTTTGACCACGGATTTACCAGCCAAAATAACAAATAATCGTGTGTTTCTTGCTTTTAGGAACTCTGTAGTTGTTTCTTGACTAATTAAACTTATATATGAAATTATTTATGTTAATGATACATGGGTATATTTTCAAAGAGTTCAAGCTGCTGCGTTGTGTGAACGTGAGAGAGCAGAACAGTGCCCTATCTTCAAATAAATGGCACAGTTCTGCTCTCTCCGTGAGCTGGCACACCTAGCATCAAGGCAGACACCCGTGCACCATAGTGCAAGGTTAAGGTCAGGGTAGTTTTTGCACAGGAAGGGCTACCTTTCTGCACAAAACCTATCCTTTGATGCTATTTCCTCTTTGTATGTCTGCTGAAGAATGCAGCCCACATGCAAGGAGGAAATAACGACGAGAAAGAATATGTCTCTCCTCATTAGGCTAGCTACAAGCAGGTGCACCATTTTGGCGCAAACCCATGTCCACTAGTCTTTGCAGATATTGGTTTGTGTCGCTATCCATGGGTGGGTGCAGATGAAGGCCCATGCACAACCCATAGGTCCCATACCTGATGCAAAGTATCGCAAGGCAGAGCACTGCGCTGCCTGGTGTTTTTTTCATTTTTTTGTTTCAGGGCAATGCAAATAACCCTTTCTATTGCTTTGTGAATATTACAAAAATGTATGCATATGGTCTGTATCAAAAAAGTGATGCAAACTTGGCACAAAAACTTAGAAAATCTTGCCCAATGTGTATAAAGTTTGGATATGTGTAGAACATAATAAACTGAATAAGAAAATGACTATTTTTTGTAACATAAGTGAATTAATGGTGAAATGTTGATATTTGCAATAAAAACATTATAAGAAATGCTAATATAATTATCAATTCTTGGTCATCATAATAAGTGGTATTGATGGTGGTAGGATAAAGCTTGATGAAATAAATGAGCAGCAAAATAAAAGCAATTGAAAATAATTATAGCAACTTAGAGATTGAATAAAATGTATCAGAAACTTCCAGCCAAGAAGGTGGAACACTGACCACCAAAGCTCACATCTCCAAGTTCCACTATGATTTGGAGCCCCAAGCTGAAGCAAATTCAATCCCAAACTGCTGGACCCCAGCAGGTGGAGGACCAGTGAGTGCGGAGGAGGTGCAGAAATTGAGATGGTCACCTCTTCATGCCATTTGGGAGATCAATGCAGATGATCTCTTCCCAGCTGAAGCTAGGATGGTGATGTCCAATTTTTAATGAGCGTGGCAGAAGCCCCTTGCATTGTGGGGATGGTGGTGCTTGAGGCACCCAGTGCCCATAGTCTTCCTGCACAGAAGTGACAAAGTGGGGGTCCAAGGTTAGAGGAGGTGGGATTGCAGATGCGTACTAACCGCATCAAGGGCACAACACCAGCCTGAAGGCAAGAGGATCACAATCTGGGCATTGAGGACCCTGGATTGTAAACCCCTGACCTAGAAAGGCCATGGAACAGCAGGACAGAGAAGTGTGTGTCCCATGGCTGCTGCCTTCTGCAGACCTGTGGGGGTCACGGGTCCAGATGGTGGCTCCCACTTGATTTAGGCTTCCTCCATCACTAAATCTTGTGTCCCTCCCAAGGACAGATAGATCGGGGCATACACCTCTGGGCATATAGCCTCCGCACTGAGGTGGTTAGTAGCTGTATGAAGTTACTGTCAGGATACCAACTAGCCACACTCGAATGCAGTGATATCCCCATAGCAAAGTGACACAACCATTTGGGAGGTAGGCGATCCCCAGGCATGCATTGGACAGGACGAGTAGAAATCACTTTGGGCGGGATGCTCATTTTCATGAAGCTAAATATCTACCCCAACAATATGCACCTCTAAACCTCAGGATCATAGAAGATGTGATCCCCTCAATAAGGTTCCCCTGCAAGGACGGTTGTTTGTGGAAAAGTGATCATAGATGAGACTAAGAATTGTCCACCTGAGAATCTAAGCGGACTGTCAGAAGACACTGATTCACAGCTGAAATTCAGTGTGCTCCCATGGTACTCTGTCTTCCCTAACCACTTCCTCGCTGAATTCGGCCCCTTGAGAGTGACTCAGAGCTTTGTGGTAGTTGGTGATGGCAGGGGTCTCTCAGTAGGTGGACAGGTGGCCAAACTCATGCTGGGCCCACCAAGAACATAGATGGGGGTGCAATCAACAAATTCCTAAGTAACAGAGGACCCAACACAGCCACAGAGACATGAACAGAGATGTCCTCGCTGGTCTGTTTAAGAGGGACCTGACTGTCCAGGGAACCTTCAAGCATGTTATGAAAATATGCTCATGGCAAAAATGAATGCATTGCAGGCTGAGATAAAGCAAGACCTCTTAGTAGTATGGGAAGATTTCCAGTCCATGAAACACAGGTTGGAAGCCACAAAGACCTGGCTTATGTTATGCAGCAGGACAGATCATTCACACTGCAGTGGCCTTCCATGTTCTCCAATTCTGCCTGAAGCATAAAACATATCCATAATAGGTAATTGTGGACCTCAGCACAATCCTAAACAGCCAGAGTAGCTTTCTTGATAAAGCACTCTCTGGGAGGGGAGATGATATGAATTAAAAAAGACCCAGAGGTTTTTTCAAAAGAGCACCGCTCCAGGTGGGTCCAATAACACTAACTTTACTGAATGTCTATGCTCCCGACACCCAATAGGATTTGTTCTTGAGAGGAGTTGCGGGGCAAATAGTAGAGGGTTCATTGAGGGAATATTTGGAGAGAATCTCAACATGGTCTGGAATGCCCAATTAGAGAGTTCCCACAGAACGGAGAGTGGAACCGGAATGTTCTCTGAAAAACTTAAAAGAATATTAGTCAAATGGGATCTGGAAGACATATCCACATGTTAAGGATTAGACCTTCTACTCACACAGGCACAAAATATACACTGAGATAGTCTTGAGCTGTCGAAAATAGCGCACCTGATCCATATCGGCAGCATCCCAAAATAGTATAATAACCTCGGGAGGGCCACCATCTTAAGCAGAGCTACCCGTTCGGCCAGTGACAATGGAAGCATTCCCCAGAAATCAAAACAACTCTTCAGTCCTCTAATAGTTCTACCAATATTGCCCTCTAGTAGATCTTCCTGAGTATGATAAATTCTTGCACCCATGTATGTCAGGCATCTGTATTCCCACGTTACTCCAGCTGTCATTTGTGGACCGCTCGTATTTCCAGTAGCTGGGAACCAAAAGGACTTTGCCCAGTTCATTCGCAGTCCCGCCACTGTGCCAAGATCATGGAGCAAGTTTTTAGCCCCTCGAAGTGCTTCGTCTGAGTTTGCAAAAAAAATCAGGAAATCATCTGCATACAAGACTATATGGTGAATTCGTCCTTTCACGGTGAGCCCCTGATAAAGCTGGCCTGTCTGAGTCTTGGCTGCTGGTGGTTCTATCGCCAAGGTGAATAATAGAGGGGATAACGGACATCCTTGCCTCCTGCCCCGGGACACATCACACATGTCTGAAACCAATCCACCCGTGAGAACTCTCACCGTAGAGTGTTTATATAATAAGGCCGTCCACCGTATAAATTGGTCCCCCAAGTCCGAATTTATGCATAACATGGAGCAAATAAGGCCATTCAAGGATATCGAACGCCTTCTCAATATCGACCGCGAAGATCGTGGCCTTGTCCTTCGAATAGGATTCAGCCTCCAAAAGTTGCAGCAACCGCCTAACATTAAGTGCCGTGTTCCTGGGCAGAATGAACCCAGATTGGTCCCTATGGACAAGCGTTGACATATAAGGAAGAAGCCGGGTGGCTAAGATACGGCTCAAGATTTTAAAGTCCGTATTAAGCATTGATAATGGGTGGTACGCAGCAGTGTCCCAAGATGGTCTCCCAGGCTTGAGGAGCGGGACGATAACAGCTTCCCACGTAGACACGGGGAGCTGGCCTAATCGCTTTGCATCATTGTAAAGGATTGCTAATTGAGGAGCCAGTTGCTCACTGTAGGTAAGGTAGAACTCTATCGGGATCCCATCTCTTCCCGGTGTCTTATTCCATGCCATGTGTTTCTCCAATCTCAATGTCCTTCCCCAGAAGGTCCGCTTGCTCCCCATTTAAGTGTGGCAGCCATACTTCGTGTGTGAACCCATCCAGTTCTGAGCCCGTCAACCCGAACTTACTTGTATACAGTTCGGCATAGTACTGAATAAATAGTTCATTGACACCCTGTTGGGTACAACAAGGTGCTCCAACGTGGTCTCGAAGCTCCAGGATCACATTACCCCTGAGTGTCGGATTGATTAGCCATGCCAAGAGAGCCCCAGATTTATCCCTTTCTGCATGGGCGCGTATATTATATGCTTTAAAGTCAAAGCTTCATAATCGCTCCACGTGCATCGCAACTGCCTCCTTCGCCTCCAGGAGCTCACCGTGTTTATCCGGTCTCTCCGGGCGATCCCTCGCTATGCCTCGAAGGTGTCAGTCTGCGCTCCCTGGAGAGCTTCATAAGCTTGAATCCTAGAACAAAGAACGAACCACTGGGAAACTTAGGTGACGAATCATTAACCTTCATGGTCAACTTAAACTGTAAGGACTTACACAGTGGAACTCGCATTGCTTCATGTTCTTTGAAAGAGGGAACAAATTAGGTATACTATTAGTGAGGTGCATCTGTAGCCAGCAAGCATAGACACACATTGGGCAGATTAGAAAACAGGATGGGGTGTTAACCTCAAATGAAAGGGAAAATGGAAAGCTTTTAGGGACTTGTACCCTAAGTGCTATTTCACATGGAGACAAACTGTATCAAAGAATATTTAAAACAAGTCCACTTCCCAGATCTACCCTAATCGGGCCTAGTAGACTGACAGTGGACCTTAGAACTAAGCTGGTGTTTGGGATGGGTCACAAGATGGATGTTTGGGGCAGTGGTTTTGCCTTTGAGTGTGTTTTACTTCACTTCTGTGGAAAGGTTGTAAGGTCATGCACTACTTTTGATAAATACCAAGAAAAAGATTTTGGTTGGATAATTCATATCCTATTTTGAGCAGAAAAGGGAAGCATCAATATTGCTGGTTGAGTCGGATATGCAGGACTGAAACCTCTGAAAAGCAAGTTGCACACAAATCTCAGAATCTGGAACGTGACATGCTCAGTTTTCACACAGTCAGAATATGTACCGTTGAGTCATATTATTACACAAATGAGGAACCAACCGGATTTGCAAAATATAGTCAGTCAATGCTTCTTGGATAAATTATATATTTTTGTATGGGAACGTTACACAATTGTGATTGTAATAAAATCTTGCTAGAGGATGAACTACACACACGAACAGTTATTCGGTAACCTATATAGCATTGTTCAGTTTCCATGCTATGAGCAGTTGGCACTCTCATAAGAAAGGTTTTTGAGGACAAATATACACAATACAGTAACAGCCTTGAGCAACTGTGCAACTCTAGAACACCCCTTTACGCAGTCTATCGCCTTTCAAAAATATAATTATATGGAAATGCTACATCTGAAAATATAATCTAACACAGAGAATTAGTTTACAAAGGAAATGCAAATGCAGCATTGAAATGTGTCTGACAGCAAGAGGTTGTACAAGGTTCTTGGCCCGGATCCAGTAGGAGAGCATTTATGTTACAATGCATCTGCAGCAGCATTCTTCTAAACCTGGGTTCTAATCTTTTTGTAACCATTTTGTCAACATCTATGTGATGCTGGTTCATTTGTAAAAATGTATATTATTTTAGTTTATTTTTTATGGAACATAAGCTGCAAAAATAAGAATAGATATTCGATATATAAAGCAGCAAAACTGTAAAACTATTCATGTGAACAAGCTTATATATAACCATAGGAATCAAAGGATAGACATACATTCTGACAAAATATTGATGTATTTATTTCCTTACAAATAAACCCATATGAATTCATGAGATATATGGGTAGAAACGTATGTGTCTATCAAGTAATGATAGAGTGCCAAATCCACACCATTTTCTAGCACTCATGACTGCTTTGGATAAATCAAATCTCCAGTCCTCAAATATTAGCAAACTCAGACTCCCACTTTGTGAGTACTGTGACACCTATGTCTGGGACCTCATGTTTGATGCACATAGTATATTGTATATTGTTGCCAAAAAGCCATGTTATTTTATTCTCAAGTGTGGCAGTGCTACTTCCTGCACTGTTCAGGCCCCTGACAGTACAAGTTCCCACTTCACTTTTTAGGTTGCGCCAACCAGATAGCAAAGCTGCTGGATTGCAAAAGAGCTATTGGCAGCTTTCCAAGAACTTACAGTGGCCTTAAAGCATACCTATTGCCTACCCCTGCTTAGCTTTATTGCCACTCGGATTTGCATTTTCTTATTAGATGGTTTGCCTTGTCTATTTTGTGTTTCCCCCCCCCCCACCCCACCCCCTTAGAGCAATTCCTCTTTACTTGTGTCCTTATACTGTGCACTTTTAGGGAACTATCTTTTTGTTTTTGATTACATACTCCATGAGGATGCATTTGTTTTCCAGCTGTTTTCTTTGTGTGATACTCTTCCACGCCATCCTTGGTAAGATGCCTCATCTGTGTGCTTGTTTCCCCCTGTGTTCTGTCTTGCTCTCATCATGTGCTTCTCCCTTTGTCCACATGGTGTTCTTTCCATCAGGTGCATTAGCCCCGCCCTCCTTTTTCCTTCAGAAACGCTTCTCCATTGCTTACCTCACTCCTATTGTTTTATTTATTTTCTTTCCTTCTTACTTTCTTTCTTACTTACTTTTACTTTATTTTACTTACCTTTCTTTCTTTCTTTCTTTCTTTCTTTCTTTCTTTCTTTCTTTCTTTCTTTCTTTCTTTCTTTCTTTTTGTCAGCAAATTGCTCCTGGCTCTTCTCCTTTAGAAATCAAGGCACTATTGAGCTTTTTCAAACTTTTTGCTTACCGATCCCACTTGTAAATAAAAAAATGGCACTTGCATCATGCACATGGAGCATGACTCGTGCATGTGCATACAAATTACACGGTCACCATGGTTGGGCTTTCGCTCAACACACAAGTATTTACTTTTATAAGGGAAGTAGTTTATCAATGGGGAAAACATTGCCTCCGTGGAGAATAAGAAAAAGATAATATTTTCTGATGAATACTTCAGTGACTTATATAATTCAAATTGTTATGTCTGGCGGAAATTCAGAAAATTCAGCATGGGGACATTTTATGCATTAGAGATTTTTAGGACAGCTCTGATTGTCCTAAATGTCCTGGGGTAGTAATAGGATCCTTTTCAATCATTTCAACGTCAGAAATGTTCTACAAAGTAGACATCATAGAGGGGAGAATTTCTGACTTACCAAGTTTTGCCTTCGAGAATCAAGCTCACTAATGAGGTAATTTTGCATTTTGTGATAATAGTGTTCTCTTAACTGTTCACTCCTTCAAACAACAATCAATCAAATATCTTCAGGTTTAATTTGTTAATTGCTGAAGATTATGTGATTGCTGGGATTAGCTAATAATAGGCTATTCCAGTAAACCCAAAAGGGGTGAACGTAGCTGTGAAATTTACTATCACACATGTGAAGTAATTCTTACAATTGCATAATGTTTTGCCTCACAGTTATGTTGTAGAGAACATCACAGGATGAAGAAATTCAAAGCCCCAAGGCAAGCAAGACGGAAATGCTTCATGCGTCCTTCCCATTATCACTTTCAGAACAAAGGTCAGGAAATAGCTCTTCCTCAGAACTTGTCCGTAATCCTTTCTTTGCTTCTTAGATGTAAAACAGTTTTGAGGAGCTTTGACATATTTTTGTCTGAGTGAAAGACATTCATCAGATGTCCCGAAGTACACGGTATTTCAATTACATTTTTTTAAAGTATCAAATAGATAATTTCTAGCTTAATTGTTTTTCAAGTCACATTCCAGGATCCGTTAATTTTTTGTGCTAAGAAACAGACAAACCTATCAAGTAAAACAGAATGGGAAAAAACCTGACCCAGTTTTGTAAATTAAATAATAATTATATACACTGTAAATAAGTCTTTCGTTTGAAGAAAAAAAATGTTATCCTTCATTATAGAATGAAAACAATCTGTTTCTCTGCATTCATTTTAAAAGTGAAACATTGCAGAATATGCTTTCGTTTGAATGTCTATATAAGGTCAGTGGTTGTGTAGACTGCCAGTAAACTTGAAAAAAAAGATTAAGAGTTTCTTAAGGAAACTTAAATAGGTGCAGATATAAAGCTATCTACATGTGCTAATACAGCAATGCTTTCAGGTGAGTGTGTTACTGTAGTTGATTACTTGGCACATTCAAACCTTACAGACTTCGGATTTTGAATGTATGTGTATCACCTGAATAATTGTGGAAATACACTTGCTGCAACATTATTTTTTCAATGATAAAATGAATATGGATATATATCAGTAAAATGAGATTAAATAAATATGAATGCTCCAAATATTTTTTAGATATGCTTACAATATGAAGGAAGATTTTCTGAACCACGATTAAATCATGGAAGGGAATAATTATCCCTTTTTTAAATTCTATATTTTTTTACTTCCTTTTGCCCTCCTGTCTTCCTATGGGTGATGAGCCAAACTTTATAAACTTTATAAATCAATTTCATGATACTTCACTGCAATCCCTGACAAATTCCTGGGCTGAAACCAAAGTAAAACTTAGTTTTAGTTAAGCTTTGAGATGATGGAATTGAAAATAGGCACGTATCACATAACAACGAATTTACTGGAATATGTCTCTCTTTGAAAAAAAACTCTATAATTTATCTTTTAAAAAATGAGCAAATCAACAAATAATGTATAGATAAACTGTAGCAAAAAAATAAATATCGATAAATACATATAAAATTAGCAAAAGATATGACTAAATACATACATCATCATCATCATCATCATACTTTATTCGATAAAAATTTCATCATAAAAGTATACAATACAGTACAATAAGAAAAACAAGAATCACCGTAAAACAACTAACAGCGAAGTTAATGGTGCCTATCGGAGGCCCCATAACCTTTAGATTAAACACTGGACGCCTTAATTCACCTCATACGTGTCATCCAGGCACTATCCAGGAATTTTGCTACACCACATACCATAGCTAATGAGGACGTATCAGTTAAGAGGACCCGCAGTTCCATTATATGACATCTTAAACCCAGCCCCTGGCAGAGGGGTTTTAACCATATCCTCCTGGCAACCCTGTAGGCGGGACAAGCAAAGAAAAAGTGACCCAAAGACTCTTTAGGGGCTGCACAACCCGGGCAAGCCTTTGGTGTACCTCTCTGGATATTCCACCCAGCCGTAAAATCATACACTGGAAGGATCCCAAACCTGACCTTTAAATAGAGTGATCTATCTAAGGGTTTCTCAATAAAATCAAGAAGCGGTTCAATTTTCCTGGACCATTTAAACTCCAGGAATCGCTCAGTAAGAGAACCCCTTACACCTCTACAAATGGCCTCCGTCTGGATCCAGTCCCAGTACATCTTCTTAATGACTTGCTTGGGTGGGGGAGATTGACTCTTCCAAGAATTGCTCAAGCCCAGTTGCACAACCAACTTCTTCAAGTTACTCAGCCACTTAATCTTATTGCCTTTATCAATCAAACTTAGCTCATCTAGGGTGGCAGCATATTTATTAAGCTCCCCGGTCCTTCTCAATCGCACCCAAAAGAGCAAGGGATGGAGGCGCACTAAGTCGTTTAGGGGGCGCCTGCCCATGTCAAGACGAAGGGGGGTTAGCGGAGTGGAAACAGGAAGAGCCACCAGATCTCGCAAAAACTTATTTTCTGAAGTAATTAATTCAGGTATGCTTTCAAACCCCCAAAGTTCAGATCCATAAAGGGCAGAGGGTAGGACTTGACCCTCATATATTGCAAGCATTGGAGCCACAGGTTTGCTCAATGACTCCCGATGTTCTCTCAGGACCATCCCAGAAACTCTTTTAAAATTTAGCGACATTTTGGCCAGATGGTCTTTCCAGCTCATCCGGCTATTTAACCTGACACCCAGATAGTCAAAGGAGTCCACCAACTCCAGAGCCTCGATGTTAAGCGAGAGATTATTCCTAAATCTCTTAGAGGGTGCAAGGGCCATAAGCTTAGTTTTAGAGGTATTGATGGTAAGCCCTCTGTCACTACAGAACGCACTAACGTGATGCAAGAGCTTCTGGAGGCCTGCTGGGGATTTGGAGATCAGAATGGTGTCATCTGCAAAGAGTAGGGTATGTGTTTTTTTCCCTGCCAGGGATGGAGCGTCAGCCGATACCTCTCTTAGATGGTCCACCACCCCATTCACAAAAAGAATGAAAAGGGTAGGCGCCATGACACATCCCTGGCGAACTCCCCTCCTCACAGGCACCCTCTCAGTCAGTTGTTCCTGAGAGCCCCATCTGATCCTCGCATAGTTCCCCTCATGGAGCTTAACAATAAAGTCCAGAAGTGGACCAGGGATGCCCATCTTCCTCAAAACATCCCATAGCCTTGATCAGGGGACCAGGTCAAACGCCATCCTGAGGTCTATGAAAGCCAGGTAGAGACTACCCTTATTGATGGTCACAGATCGCAAAAAAGCGGAAGACCTGGTCCATCGTGCCCACCCTTTGGCGAAAGCCGGCTTGCAAGTGAGAAAGAACATGCTCCTCTTCCATCCAGGCACCCACCCGCATGATGATGACCCTACCAACCACTTTCTGGATTACATCGATCAAACTGATCGGTCTGTAATTGGCAGGGTCATCTCTAGCACCCTTTTTAAACACAGTTATAACCTCAGCACCCTTCCATGAATCAGGGACTGGATGTCCCCTAGAGATCATATTCATTATCTGGGCAATAAGTTTGCCCCAGGCCGCGGGTTCCTCCAAAAGGAGGTCCCCCGGAATACCATCAGGGCCAGCAGCCATCCTCGGGGTAAGGTGTCTAATAGCCACCATTACTTCAGAAGCCAAAAATGCATCTTCGAGCAATGGTATAGGGGAGGCCTTGCTATCTGTCTCAGGGTAAGAGGAGCAGGTCATATCCTGTACATCATACAAGGCGGAAAAATGGGAATGCCATTGAAGACTAGTTATGTGATTAACTAAAACAGGCTTGGTACGCTGCCTTGCATTATTAATCAATTCCCAAAACAAAAAGGCATTCCTTTTACTAGAAGCACATTTGAGGTCCTTCTCTTTTTGCCCGGGACATTTCCTTCACATACTCCTTCCTCACTGATCTAACTAGAGGTTGGTTTTTATTCCGCAAGGCAACAGTTAACTCCTTCCTTATTGCCTTGCACTGAGCGGAGTACCAAGGATTACTAGGTTTGGGCAATATATTGTTCAATCTGCCACATTTACCCTGTGATATGAAGTATTTACCAACTTCCACAATGGCATTTTTGTAGACCAAGGCAAGGGATGTCACCTGGGTACTATCTAAAGCCGAATCAAGAGCCACCAACTCTGTCGTCATCACTTCAATGTGCACCCTGATCCTTGCCAGGTTCTCAGTCTGAAGGTGAACCTTATCCCATTTCAACCTGCGGTTACAATTATAAGGGATTACTTCTTTGGTCAACCTCAGAGGGGCACTTCTCGAGCCACAAATTACAATTGGCCCACCGTATCTTCATACATAGAGGGTTGTGATCACTGTCCTGTGAGGGAACCACCTCCATGTCTATTAAATCTCGCCAGAGTGTAACATCCAGTAGAATATAATCAATTCTGGAAGGTCCGGTTAGTCTATTAAAAGTCATAGCACCGTCTTGGTCAGAGGGTGACCTGCCATTTAAAGCTCTTAAATTATATTCCACCGTAAGGGCATTTATCTGGATTGCCTTGGAAGACCATTTCTTAATCGGGGCTAATGACAAGGGAGGGATAGACCATCTGGAATCCTCATCTTCCGTGCCCAGGGGATCATCACCACTAAGAGGTTCGAAAGTACAATTAAAATCCCCACCCACAAAAAGTTTAGAAGTAGGGGGGCAGTTGGCCAAATCCTGTTCTAAAAGTGTGAAGGTAGATGGAATATTGTCACCCGGGGACCCTCTAGAGTAGATGTTAAATAGGTCAATCCTACTATCCTTCTTACAGCCTGCAAATGAAAGATGTTGGATATCTCTGAAGGCTGATTCGTGTGTAGAAACCACCCAATTTAGTTCTATTTTTATCCAAACTTGTAAACCACCTGCAGGTCTGCCCTTCCCGCAACTATAAGCGGGCTGCCAAAAAGTTGCGTAGCCATATTTATGTACAGGGGACATACACCATGTTTCTTGGAACAAACAAACATCAAACTTTTCAATAAAGATGTTCCATTCCGGGAGCTCTATCTTTTTTTTTAATCCGGCCACATTCCATGAGATCAAATGAATGACCTCCTTGTCACCAGTATTCCCAACCAAACTGACCCCCTCGATACCTACCAACCCACTAGAAACAGGGTCGATGGAAACTGCGAGTGGAATTGGTGAGTTTAGAAGTTGATAGCCATCTACTCTGGACCCTATTGGCGGGTCGTGAGTGTGAGCTTGGGCACTAACGGAGTCGAAACTGGTATATGGCAGTGCAACCTTGTTTACACTATCAGAACCCATGACCACTCCAGAAACCTCTGGGCTATTTCCCTCTAAACTAGCTGCACCTGAACAGCCCGAAGAACCCGGCATGTACTGTAAACTTCAGTCGCACTCGTCCATACCGGAAAACACTTCGAACCTATTCCCTGTCTCCAGGGGGATGAAGGGTCTCGAATGATCCAATCTTCGGATGATTGTACTATTGGATCTAGGTGGAACAATGTTCCACCCCTGGGAATCTAATACTGGATGGCCAGTGAAAGGTCCCGGGGGAAGAAGTGGGTAAAAAGGAACATGATCACTTGTGTTGGGTGGTGGAAATACCAGTGATCTAGGATAAAAATATGTCAGAGCTCTTGGGTTAATGCAGTTAGTACCATATCCCATTGGGCAATTTAATATACGAGTAACTGCAACTGGATCTCTAAAGTTGATCACCACTATATCCCCCTTAATATCTTTGGGTCTACCTCCAAGCCAGGGGAGACGCCTAACATGGAGTATCTCACCATTGATACCCTTGTCAATCGGTCTATATTTACTTAACCAGTGAATGGTTTTATTTTTCAACTGGGTAAAACTTTCCCTCTTATTAGCAGCCAATATGGGCACACCCGTCAGGACAACCACCAGGGGAACAGCTTCTGGGGGTAGTTCTACCTGCGGCCCAAGATTCCCCAGAGCCCCTTTGTGGCTATTACTCCCCCACACCTCCCGAATATTCCCTAGAGGTGCCGATGGATTCCCCCCCGCAGAGTCACTAACAGGATTTACAACCACTGTTTTATCAACAGTGGGAGGCACCTGTCTGTGATGGTTTGGCTCTCTCAAGTTGGATGGCTGAGGGGTAGCTACACTAGATTGGAGGATGTCCTTAGGAGGATTAATAGTAGAAAGGGAACTGGAAGGGGAGGGAGGGACGGCCCTATATGGCTGGACTTTAGCCGGGTTACCCTTACTTGTTAGTATAGATTCAATGTCCAACAATCTCTGCTCCACCCTCGTCAAGGTCTCAATAATAGGGGAAATGAGGGAACTAACCAAGACTCTCAACGAGTCTAAAAAAATGGGAGAGAGTGCCGCCTGCTGCGGCGGTTCAACAGAATTAGACGAAGCCTCAAGACCGTTAACAATTGAATCAAGGCCAACAGGGGCAAAAGAGGTGGCCGATTCAGGCAGACTACCGAGAGCAACCACTGACACTGGGTTGGTAGTGGTCATTGTCTGTTTCCTAAACTCAGAGTAACTTGACTTGGGTCTAACCTTGCTCACCCCCCCTTGCGTCTTATTTTCCGTGGTGGAGGGCCATGGACCTTACCCAATTCTGTATTATTAGGTTTCTTCCTGGCCACTTTGCCACAGCAAGGAAACTGTTTTATGGGATCTGCATGTACACTAATCGAGGTGGGGGGAGGGGTTTCAGTCGAGACACAGATTGAGGAAGGACAATCCCGCAACACGGGAGGTGTATTCTCCCGTACAAAGGGGTCATCATTACCGGTCAAGCTACCTCCAACCCTAGGGGAAGCGTGGACGACATAGTCATGTGAAACCCTTAATTTTAGGTTTTCAACTGAGCGACGACGCTCAGTCCGTCGATCAGCCAAGTGCATTTCCCTGTCGTCATCCGACTGAACCCTCTTAAAATAGTTATCCAGGCAATCATTTAACAGCCCACCCGTCTTTATCCCACTACCTACATCATGACCTGACGCAATAGGAACACGGTTCGACTGCCACAAATGGAACAGAAAAATGAACACTAAATAACCGGGCCCCGCCCAGCCTCACTCGGCCTCTGAGGGCCTTAGAGGGCCCACCCTTTGCCCAGGCTTCGCCCGGGACTCGCCCCGGACGCGTCCCGCGTACGCGTTATAGTGGGAGTAGTTATGTGGGAAATGAAGGGAGGGGCCGGGAAGAGTCACCAGCTGCGGCCAATGTCCAGCAAGCAGAGGGGCCGCTGGTACTCGCAGTCCCGGGTAAGCTTTTGCGCTATCCTCAGAGCTCCCGCACCTATTTCCGCACAACAGTCACCTCCGGTGAAAGAAAGATCCTGCACACAACCCACCAGCCAAAGTCTGTCTCCGAGCGGCTCCCGCGAAGCGGGGGCCGCGAGGCGCTTTGAAGAGAAGGAGGGAGGGGCCGGAAAGAGTCACCAGCTGCGGCCAATGTCCAGCAAGCAGAGGGGCCGCTGGTACTCGCAGTCCCGGGTAAGCTTTTGCACTATTCTCAGAGCTCCCGCACCTATTTCCGCACAACAGTCACCTCCGGTGAAAGAAAGATCCTGCACACAGCCCACCAGCCAAAGACTGTCTCCGAGCGGCTCTCGCGAAGCGGGGGCCGCGAGGCGCTTTGAAGAGAAGGAGGGAGGGGCCGGGAAGAGTCACCAGCTGCGGCCAATGTCCAGCAAGCAGAGGGGCCGCTGGTACTCGCAGTCCCGGGTAAGCTTTTGCGCTATCCTCAGAGCTCCCGCACCTATTTCCGCACAACAGTCACCTCCGGTGAAAGAAAGATCCTGCACACAGCCCACCAGCCAAAGTCTGTCTCCGAGCGGCACCTATACATACAGAAACATAATATTGCGTACCATATACACTTTTAAAACAAACAAAACCCATTATCCTTAAACTTTGGGAATGATTTGCTTCACATAGCATCTGTAGTGGAACTGTAAAGTTTGCCCTCAGTTTGAAAGCCACACATTCATTCCTTAATACAGTGCATAGACATTGAGGCAACATTGGCTAGACATACCAGCTGTACCATATGATTACAAAGTATTGACACTTTAGGTGACTTTGAGATTTCTTGTCACCATCAGCTATATGGACACAGAAAACAACAGTTGCCATGTTTAAAAGGACTGTATAACTGATCAGTTTTAGTTCTGACACACAAATAATGCATGATTGCTGGTTAATATTGTAAAAAATATTGAAACCAAATGCATCTCTCCATCACTCTTGGCAGAACGATGAGTTACAAGTAGAACAGAGTGCACTTCAACATGATTGTGACCAATGTGCTCCTGATTTCTGTCTTAGGTTTTTTCCTATACGATAAAGAATTTGCACTCGGCATGGGTGAATGCCTATTCTAGCCTGCAATGAACTGGTTTAAACTCAGATATTTTTGAGTTTTAAGGATGAGGCAACCACTTTATGCAAAATGTAGCCAAATATTTGACACGGCCTTAAGAGACAATTAATTCACTACACGCTAAACGGCTTGTAGAACAGTTATTTTTTATAATGCATTTTTTATAAGGCGCAATTTTACAGCAAGAAAGGAAACAAAGAAATATATATATATATTATCTACTGGCGGTCGCCAGCAGATAGTTATAGTTAGGACCGAGTTCCCATAGGATATCTGAAAATTCTATTTTGAATAACTTTGGCGCTGGTTGGCTTATCTTCGTGAAATTTTCAAAACTAATGGGGCGCTCTGCTCAGCTCCTACCCTGAAAGTCTCGGGGTGATTCGTCAAGCGGGGGCTGAGAAAAAAGGGGGGTCCCAAAATGCGTTTTCCCCATGCATTTTCCCATAGGACCTTTAGTCGAAGGTACAGCCCGAACGGCTGAACAGAATTACTTGAAATTTGGCAAAGAGGTAGTCCTCGGTTCAGACTTGTGCCTTTTGCTTAAATGGTGTAAATCCGTTCAGTAGTTCCTGAGTTCCAGCCATCTTGGGACCAATATACATGATAGCACCTCATTAAAAAGCATTGCAGTTAACAGAAGGTTTTAAGACTTTAGTTACATTATAAATCATTTGTTGATGGTACCATACCCATTTTAGGAATTGTGGTGTGTTCTAAGGTGATTTTACCATGTGAAAAAGCCTTCTGCTGTGATATCATGAATCATGTTTGAGAGAAAACTATTTTCTCATGCTTTTCCCACAGAGGTTTGGAAGGTGATCTATAAGCTAAACTGAGAGCATATTTTCTGTAAATTCACATTATCTTTCTCAGTCATGAGAATGAAGTCTGACATTCTCAGTAAAACATGTACATCCAACAAGGGCAGAGACTGTCAGTTGATTCCTTTGTGTTCTACTGCAGCTTCCCAGAGTGTTCTAAAGAACAACTAGAGCGCTAACAGTCCTACTTATGACAAACGTATGACACACCTGAAGCCATCTTGGTTGGAATAAAGTGGTAAATCTTAAAACATTTAATTTAAAAAGGAACAAAATGAGGGGGTTCATTTTGCCATAGAAAGTATGATTAGTGCCGCAGAAAGAAAAATTAGGGCACATTTTGAGTGACTTCTCAAATCCTCTTCTATTTCATTAAAAAATTCTGACATGCAGACTGAAACATGCACTTTCAATACCAGCAGCAGACTTCCCTGGTGAGCAGTAGCTTTACTACAGTGATCTAATAAGCAACTAGAGTGCTAACATTCTGAATTTATGGCAAATGTGTGACACATATGAATGCCTTCTTGATGAAATCAAAGTAAAAAAATGAAAGTATTTCCTACTGAGGAGACTGTAGTAAATGAGGAAATTAAGAAACATCATAACAAATAAGTCTCCCAAAATGGCCACCAGAGACAAAAGAGCCCAAATGTAGCCCAAATATCACCCAGATGTAGCCCAAGTATAGCCCAATGACAGAATGTCCCAGAGTGTTCTAACGAACAACTAGAGCGCTAACAGTCTTACTTATGACGAAAGTATGGCACACCTGAAGCCATCTTGATTGGAATAAAGTGGTAACACTTAAAACATTTAATTTACAAAGGAACAAAATGAGGGGGTTCATTTTGCCATAGAAATTATGATTAGTGCTGCAGAAAGAAAAAATAGGGCACATTTTGACTTCTCAAATCCTCTTCTATTTCATAAAAAAATTCTGACATGCAGACTGAAACATGCACTTTGAATACCAGCAGCAGAATTCCCTGGTGAGCAGTAGCTTTACTACAGTGATCTAATGAGCAACTAGAGTGCTAACATTCAGAATTTATGGCAAATGTGTGACACATCTGAATGCCTTCTTGATGGAACCAAAGTAAAAAACTGAAAGTATTTCCTACTGAGGAGACTGCAGTAAATGAGGAAATTAGGAAACTTCATAACAAATAAATCTCCCAAGATGGCCACCAGAGACCAAAGAGCCCAAATGTAGCCCAAATATCACCCAGATGTAGCCCAAGTATAGCCCAATGACAGAAGTGTGCAAAACACTTATTTTTTGTGTATTTGCAGTTTTATATAGTGCAGACTTGTCAGGTGTTGGAGTGCTTTACATGAGCATTGGTTACATCACACAAGATCAAATTCATTTTGGTTGTAGACATGGGGAGATTAAGTGATTTGACCAGAATCACAGAATGTTCAGCTGAAGCAGAAACTCCAATCTGGTTCCCCAGTTGCAAAGTCTGCAGCTCTGGAAGTAACACCACATCCTCTACCCTAGGTGCAACATTTAATCAAGTGGTCTACTGGATAAAAAAACATAAAGATTACAAATAATTTAAAAGTTCTTTGTCGCTATTTGAAAACTCAGAAAATATGTCCTCATTTTAGTTTTTTAGAGCACTAACCATAATTTTGATGCAAATAAGACCCTCTCATATATGTAATTTCTAAAGGAAATACTCTAGGTATTACAGTTTTGATTACATCAAGATGACGTTAGGCGTTCCACACTTTTGTAATAAATATAGAATGTTAGCAATCTGGTTGTTCATTGGGATACTGTTGGGAGGCAGAGGCCAGGGGCACGGACTCTGAAAGTTGAAGGCAGGTAGGAGAGTGCAGATGCAACAATTTGACCACACTGGGCAGGCAGGAAGGGCAGTGGCAGCACAACAGACTATGGAGGGCAGTGGAAAGGGGGGCAGGGGCAACAAACCAACAATACAGGACTGGCAAGAGAGGCTGTGGCAATATAATAGACCATTGTGAGCAGAAGGAAGAGGCAGTGGTAGTACAGCCATACATGCCAACAGACCAGTTTCAGCCAGGAAACGTCCAATGTTTTTAAGCTCAAATGGGCTTTATTTGATCTGTCTCCTATCTACAATCTCTTCTTTTTCAATGTAACATTTTTCAAAATCTCCTTCTTACCATGTTCAAAATGTTCTCAAGTATGGTACATTGGATCATGGTAGGCAGGAGGAATTGCGGTAGGGACATGGACTCGGATGACAGAGGACAGGAGGGACATGGAGAGGTGCACCAAACTGACCCTACAGGGCAGGCATCAGGGATTGCAGCAGCACAATACACCACACAGCGCATGACGGGAGTGCAGCACAACAATCCATAGAAAGCAATAGGGAGCGGACAGGACCATGCACATGGACAACAGAGAACAGAGGGGAAAGAGGAAATAATGGACAGACAGGCGAGAAAGCTGCAGCATAACAGACCATAAAGGGCAGAAAGGACGAATCAGGGGCATTACAATGGAACAGACAAGCCAGGAAGGAGGGAATAGGGGTCTGCACATGGAAACAGAGGGCTGGGGGCAAGGGGGCAGGGCAGGAGCAGCAAGATGACCATGGAGGTCAGGCAGGATGGGCACTAGAAACAAGACACACCATGGAGAGCAACAATGAGACTATGATGGCATACACACAGACCATGGAGGGAAGGTGGGAGGGGGTCAGGGGCAGCTAGCTGACCACACATAATGGTTGGAGGGGCCATGGCAGCTCAGAAGACCATGCATGGCAAGCGGGAGGGTTAGTGGCAGCACAATGGCTATGATGGGCAAGAAGGATGGTGCAGGGGCATGCACAAAGGACCATGGAGGATAGAAGGGAGGGTCAGGACCTAGGCACAGACAAGAGAGTTCAGGGGAAGGGGCCTCACCACAGACCACGCGGGGCAGGCAGGAGGAGCAGTTGCAGCACAACAGACCAGGGAGGGCAGAAGGGTGTGGCAGTAAAATGGACCATGGAGGACAGGAGGAAGGGGATAGGGGCATGGCATAAGGATGGGCAGTGTGGAGGTGGCAGTGACAGGTTACAGTCATCTGACAATGCTAGGCAGGTGGGAGGGGAGTGGCAGCTCAACAGAACACTCAGAGTAGATAGGAGTGGCAGGTCCATGGAACATGGTGGGAAGAAAGGATGGAGCAGGGACATGCACAAAGACATCAGAGGGCAGGGGGAAGGAGAATAGGGGCAGCAAGCTAAGCACAGAGGCTAAGCAGGAGGTCAATGATGGGCGATAGAATTGGGCAATGGAGGGCAGAAGGAGTGGACTGGTACATCATGCTAAATGGAGGGCAGTGGCAGCACATCAGACCATGCATGGCAGGAGGGAGTAGACTAGTCCATGGATTCAGACAACATAGGATAGGGAGGAGGTGGATGGGGCAGCAGGCTAACTGTTCAGAGAAGGTGGGTTTTAGGAACTTTAGTGTTTTTAAAATGTGTGTCTGTGCGAACTACTTAAAATATGAACAAGTCTGCAGCATAATCTCACTTTTATTCAGGAAGAAGAGGATGTTTATAACTGTGACTCCGGGCTCACTTGGCAGAAACACCCCCTGACCCTCCACCCCATCGCAAAATGTAATGCCCGTGAAAAGGGTAGGTGGACGCAGTGTTATATAGAACATAGTTCTGAGAGCACAATTGAAAAAGAAAATTAGAGATTGTATATGGTATAAACTATGCACCAAAAAGTGTGATGGATCCCAGATTGTAATATGTATGGTATAGCGCTGTGCGTTATAACATAGGCATCGAGGAAGGCACGTTAGATGGGGCAATATAACCCGTGCAAAGGCAAGTGTGGCATGACATATTCACGGGGTGGTGTTGCAGTGCACATGGGCTAGAGAGTGTCATAGCATACGTACTAGCTGGTGGAATACAACACAGAGGTGTGAGGCACTCGGCGGGCACTGGTGGGTGTAACACGGCATTGGGCTCAGCCAGGAGCACGCTGTGACTCTCAAGTGAGGTTCGTCTCCTTTCCAGAGAGTAAAATAAAAAAGTATAACACATCCGGCGGTGGATGTGTGTTTTATTAACCGTGAGGGGGGTTTCTTGCATAGTTTGGTTGAATTTTTGTCGAATCCCCTTTGAATGGCTTGGTGTGCGTGTATATTAAATGTGCCAGTCAATAGCTAGCCATGTGTGTATAAATAAACGACAAGGGTGTCTACTTGGAGAGTACCCACCGGCGGGGGCGCCGGGATTAGGCACGGTAGGGCGTCAGACACGTCAGAGCTTCACTAGTGGTGTAAATACATTCCATGTGGATTCATTCTATGCATAGTCGCCTTTTAATTAATATCACGCAAATCGTCATGATGATAGGTACATACGGTTTGTCCAGCATGTCCTAGGTTTTTCTATAAATATATATTTTTTTAAAAATAATAAACAAAGGCCGGCCCGGGGGATGGGGTCCCCGGGGCCATAAGTGGCCTGAGGAGGGGGGCAACGCAGCCCCCTCTTAAAGAACTAAAAAAAGAAAAAGGCCATGACCCGGGGGTTGGGGTCCCCGGGGCCGATTAAGGCCTTGGGAGGGCCACATTTATTTTTTTCAACAAAAAAAATTAGGGTGCAGGCCCTGGGGGATGGGGTCCCCAGGGCCAGTAAATTAGAAAAAGAAGGGGGCCACACAGCCCTCCTTCTGAAAAAAATAAAATAGATAAAAGACCGGCATCACACCGGAGGCCACGCCCCCTCCTTGCAGCACTCTGCAAACGCGCCCCCTGGCCAGTTGTAAGTTGGGGAATTAATTCCCCTTCAATACTGAGGGTCCCTGAGGGCCAACTAGCCCAACAGGTATCTCCAGTATGTGCCAGGGAGCTGCGTTGCAGACAGGTGGTCTGAGGCCACGCCCCTTTTTACACCTCTATGCAACGCATCTCTGTGGCGCTTACTGGAGGTACCTAGTGGGCTAGTTTGACCCTAGGGACCCTAAGGATTCAAGGAGACGTAATCTCTCAACTTAGAACGGCCACAGGGCGCGTTTACACAGTGGTGAAGGGAGGGGACGTGGCCTGAGGTGAAGTGTGCAAACACGCCCTGTGGCGCGTTTTAAGTTGGGAAAATAATTCCCTTTCAATCCTGAGGGACCCTGGGGGCCAACTAGCCCACCAGGTGCTTCCAGTAAGCGCCACTGCTCTGCGTTGCAGTGAGGTGGTGCAGGCCATGCCCCTTTTTACACCTCTCTGCAATGGCGCTTACTGGACTACCTAGTGGGCTATTTTGCCCCTAGGGATCCTCAGGATTCAAGGGGACTTAATCTCCCAACTTAAAAAACGGCCACAGGGCGTGTTTACACAGTGGGGAAGGGAGGGGACAGGGCCTGAGGTGACGTGTGCAAACATGCCCTATAGCGTGCTTTAAGTTGGGGAAATAATTCCCCTTCAATCCTGAGGTCCCCTGGGGCTAACTAGCCCACCAGGTGCTTCCAATAAGCGCCACTGAGCTGCGTTGCAGAGAGGTGGTCCAGGCCGTGCCACTTTTTACACCTCTCTGCAACGCAGCTCTGTGGCGCTTACTGGAGGTACCTAGTGGGCTAGTTGGACCCTAGGGACCCTCAGGATTCAAATGAACTTAATCTCCCAACTAAAAATGGCCACAGGGCGTGTTTACACAGTGGTGAAGGGAGGGGACGGGGCCTGAATTAACGTGTGCAAACAAGCCCTGTGGCGCGTTTTAAGTTGGGGAAATAATTCCCCTTCAATCCTGAGGGACCCTGGGGGCCAACTAGCCCACCAGGTGCTTCCAGTAAGCGCCACTGCGCTGCGTTGCAGAGAGGTGGTCTAGGCTGTGCCCCTTTGTACATCTCTCTGCAACGCAGCTCTGTAGCGCTTACTGGAGGTTCCTAGTGGTCTAGTTGGACCCTTGGGACCCTCAGGATTCAAGGGGACTTAATCTCCCAACTTAAAACGGCCACAGGGCATGTTTACACAGTGGGGAAGTGAGGGGACGGGGCCTGTGGTGACGTGTGCAAACACGCTCTGTGGCGCATTTTAAGAGGTAGTTTTAATCCCCTGCCCTATTATATACTAGGGGCTTACAGAGGAGGTCATGCTGATCACAGGGGGACCCCAACGCATAGTGTTCCCTAGTGTATGCAGGTGTTTTCACTGTATTCTGAGTGTCTTTTTAACATAGCACTGGCTCTAGGACTGGTTAGTCAGACTCAGTTACCACCAGTAGCCGTCTGAAAAAGTTGAGGGTACAGGATGATTTTGCAACAAGGCTTCTTTCTGCTCCTCTGTTTGTTCTTTCTGCACGTTATCCTTCTTCCTGCAATTTTCTTCGTCTTTGAGGACTTCTGTTGCTTCTTTCTGCATTTCTTTTTTTTCTTTTGTTGCGTTTTTTCTTCTTTCTTCACATGTCCTGTCTCTGTAGGCATAGTTAGAAATTAGCATTTAAAAAACCTTTGAAATTCACTGCAAAAACCATAGGTTTCAGGCACGTTATAGTTAGGAATTAGCATTTAAAAAACCTTAGAAATTCACTGAAAAAACCATAGGTTTCAGGGGCGTTATAGTTAGCTGGACTTTTCACTCGTACAAAACCATTGAAATTCCCCCGTTAAAGTTAGTTCAGCTAACTATAACTCGCGCGCCCGCAATGCACTGCTGATGACGTCACATATTACATCACTCATGACATGGTCAGTGACATCACTCATGACATCACTGATGACATCTCAAATGACATCACTGATGACATCATCCTTGCGATAGAGTGGCAGACCTCCTCTCCCCCTAATATAACCTTTGATACACACATTCAAAAATAGAAACTAAAATTTTCAAAACAATGGCCATACCAATATCAGTTACAACAACCTATTCAGTAATTATAAGATCCACATACACATCCACTCATTCACCAACAGTCCTATACAGTCACTCATACATGTACTCACTCATCATATGTACTCATACACCTATACATCCTGTTACACAACGCCACTCATCCCTAGAGTTACTCACACACATAGTCACTCATGCTAATATAGAATCAAACATCCATTTACTTGCATATACAGTTATACACACACCACCACACTTAATTCTACAGAAACTTACACATACTTAGTCTTTTAAACAATCACTTATAGAAACACATACTTATTCATACAGGAACCCTTTCAATCTCTCACTCTCACATTTACTCACTTATATACACCAAGAGTCACATATACTAGATTAAAACATATGTAGTTACTCATAAAGACACTATTGAGACAGTCATTCATTCACTAACACACCCATGCACACACTCATCCACCCATACAGTCCTGCACACATGCTGTCTTCAACACTTACAAACAGTGAGTCACTCATTCATGCACCTATGCACTACGTAATACCCCCCACGAACCATACAGACACTCAGACACTCATACTGATACTCAAAAAACCAACTAATAACCTATATAGACACTCATGTAGCTACTCACCAACCCATGCAGCCACTTATACACAAAGTGAGAGACTGATACAGATATTTACATATTTAAACATTACTCACTAAGCCATGTATTCACTAAGATACACTTAATCAGTCAGTTATACAATCATTTTTTCAAAAACAAATCATCCATTTAGACACTTATATACCCATTTTTTCTTCCATCGACCTTGAGATATACATATATAAAACATACGTAATTTTCAGAAAAACACACATTTACTGGATGATGTCATCAGTGATGTCATCAGTGATGTCATTTGAGATGTCATGAGTGATGTCATGAGTGATGTCACTGACCATGTCATGAGTGATGTAATAAGTGACGTCATCGGCAGTGCATTGCGGGCGCGCGAGTTATAGTTAGTTGAACTAACTATAACGGGGGAATTTCAATTGTTTTGCACGAGTGAAAAGTCCAGCTAACTATAACGCCCCTGAAACCTATGGTTTTTTCAGTGAATATATGTATATATATATATATATATATTACCTACTGGCGGTTGCCAGTAGGCAGTTATAGTTAGGACCTATTATCCATAGGAAATCTGCAATATTCTATTTGGAATAACTTTGGCACCGGTTGACGAATCTTTGCGAAATTTTCAAAACTCGTGGCTCGCTCAGGTGCACTCCTATCCTGAAAGTCTCGGGGTGATTCATTAAGCGGGGGCTGAGAAAAAAGGGGAGTCACAAAACGTGTTTTCCCCATGCATTTTTCCATAGGGACCGTTAGTCGCAGCTACAGCCCGAACTGCTGAACGGAATTACACCACATTTGGCAGAAAGGTAGCCCTTGGCTCACACTCGTGCCTTTTGGTTAAATGGTGTAAATCCGTTCAGTAGTTCCTGAGAAAATCAAAAGTAAAATCACATATATATCTGGGCGGAGCCTAACCACACATCTCATGGTGCGATCTGATTGGCTGTCAGTACTTCATCCAAGAAGTATTGGCAGCCATCTTGGGACCAATATACATGATAGCACCTCATTAAAAAGCATTGCAGTTAATAGAAGTTTTTAAGACTTTAGTTACCTTATAAATCATTTGTTGATGGTACCATACTCATTTTAGGAATTGTGGTGTCTTCTAAGGTGATTTTACCATGTGAAAAAGCCTTCTGCTGGGATATCATGAATCATGTTTGAGAGAAAACTATTTTCTCATGCTTTTCCCACAGAGGTTTGGAAGGTGATCTATAAGCTAAACTGAGAACATATTTTCTGTAAATTCACATTATCTTTCTCAGTCATGTGAGAATGAAGTCTGACATTCTCAGTAAAACATCTACATCCAACCAGGGAAGAGACTGTCAGTTGATTCCTTTGTGTTCTACTGCAGTTCCCAGAGTGTTCTAAAGAACAACTAGAGCGCTTATAGTCCTACTTATGACAAACGTATGGCACACCTGAAGCCATCTTGATTGGAATAAAGTGGTAACTCTTAAAACCTTTAATTTAAAAAGGAACAAAATGAGGGGGTTAATTTTGCCATAGAAAGTATGATTAGTGCTGCAGAAAGAAAAATTAGGGCACATTTTGAGTGACTTCTCAAATCCTCTTCTATTTCATTAAAAGATTCTGACATGCAGACTGAAACATGCACTTTCAATACCAGCAGCAGACTTCCCTGGTGAGCAGTAGCTTTACTACAGTGATCTAATAAGCAACTAGAGTGCTAACATTCTGAATTTATGGCAAATGTGTGACACATATGAATGCCTTCTTGATGAAATCAAAGTAAAAAAATGAAAGTATTTCCTACTGAGGAGACTGTAGTAAATGAGGAAATTAAGAAACATCATAACAAATAAGTCTCCCAAAATGGCCACCAGAGACAAAAGAGCCCAAATGTAGCCCAAATATCACCCAGATGTAGCCCAAGTATAGCCCAATGACAGAATGTCCCAGAGTGTTCTAACGAACAACTAGAGCGCTAACAGTCTTACTTATGACGAAAGTATGGCACACCTGAAGCCATCTTGATTGGAATAAAGTGGTAACTCTTAAAACCTTTAATTTAAAAAGGAACAAAATGAGGGGGTTAATTTTGCCATAGAAAGTATGATTAGTGCTGCTGAAAGAAAAATTAGAACTGCAACTAGGCCCCTGTGGTCTAGACAGGCTGTGCACTACCTAATTCACTCATAAAAGAGTATATTACATGCTTCAAAACATTCTTGACATCAGTTTAACTAGTTCAAACTCATTATGACCAGTTGCTGAGCAACAAATTGCAGAAACGAAATCCTTGCAGGAGTTAATCCAAAAATAATGCCAAGAGTCCAAAATAGAAGTGCTTCAATGAATGTTTCTTGAGGATGTGTACTTATTTATTACCACATCTGTAAACGTAAATCCAAAAAGTTTCTTCACAGAAAATCAAATTAATCCCAATGCATTTCGGGTGTAACAATCACCCTTCTTCAGGGGATCTATAAATAACAAAAATACAAATTAACAATATAGTACATGCTTGTTTGAATACAATAAAAAGAATTGGACTAAAATCTAAGTTAACAGCTTGATTATGTAAAAGAGAAGAATGGTATGAAATCTACCAGGAGGAAGAACAATAGTGTTCAATAGTTGAATATCCAGAAATGTTCACGAAATAGCTTGTGACAGTTGATAGTAAAGAACCAGAAGGCCCACAAAGCACCAGCATGCCGCGTAACTAATAATGTGAAAAACGCTGTGTAAAACAACAAGTGGACTACCTTAAAATGAGTCTGTGATGTGGGAAACTGCCGGTGATTAAAACGATGAAAAGGTATGCCACATAACCTGAAAATAAACGTGAGTGTCAATGTAAACTCATGCTATATAGATAAAATAGCATATTGAGTTGTGAGGTCTAATCGATACGCCTAAACTACTAAATACCTCATGGGAATTCAACCGAATTCGAGATGGGATGTGGAGGAAAACCAAAACAGTGTACTGTCTTCATGAGCAGGACTCCTTAGAAGGAGTAGATAACTTCCGTGCACATGCACTCGCGCTGATATTAGTAGCTGTATCCGTTGCGGTCAATTTCGCAGCTGTCACTGGAAATAAAATGGAATGCGCAAACTAAGAGATAGAAACCTCGTGAAGAAAACGGCAGCTTGAGCGGTTTATGGAACTCGGATCGAAGTTCCTTACCTAAATCATAGAAGACGATACGGTGTGAACTGTGCTCCGGTCAGGAAAGGAACCCAGGTGTGCTGAGCGTTCAGTCGGCTCCCGTATGTACTAACGTGAGATGCCGTTCACGTGTTAATTAGTGGAAAGAGGTGAAGGACTCGGGAATCAAAAGAAAGGAGTGCATGGGTTTTCCAGGAGCTCCCAGCTACGCCAACATCTTCATGATGAAATTTGAACAGGAGCACATTCTGAACGATTCATCATGGACAGATAACCTTCTCATGTACCGTAGGTATATCGATGACATCTTTGTCATATGGCGAGGACAAAAACACCACTTAGAAAGAAAACTCAGTGAACTCAATGTTGTAAACCCAAGGATTCAATTCACACACACCTTAGACAACCATACTATATCATATCTAGATGTCAGCATTGAACTGTATGATTCCATCATCACAACCAAAGTTTTCAAAAAATCCACAGACCGGAATAACATCCTACTTTATACTAGTTTCCATCCGGAATCTCTGAAAAGGCACCTACCATTCTCCCAATTTTTGAGAATTAAACGCATCACTTCAGATTCCACCCAGCTATCCAGGACTTTTGAAGAGACCAAAAAAAACTTTTTGGTACGTGGTTACCCGGAACAAACAGTTTGTGATGCAGTAGCTAGGACACAGGAATTCCCTAGATCAGAACTTTTGAAGAAAAGAATCAAATCCTCTAAACACAAGGAGGTTTTTGTCTCCACCTTCTCAACCCACTCGACGGCCATTAAGAAAATAATTCTCAACAGATGGGAATTATTGCAAACTGAACCAGACTTTGGCGAACTCTTTCGAGATCGCCCAATTTTTGCCTACAAACGCTCACGCAATCTAAAAGAATTACTTAAAAGGCAGGACACAAGTGATTCAGGCCAACACAACAGAGGGATGACACGGTGCTATAATTGTTCCCATTGCAATAACGTAATTTCAGGTACTCACATTGCACACCCTTGGTCGGGTAAACCCATCAAGCTCAATTTTACAGCTAATTGCAACACTCAAAATGTGATTTACATAATACGATGCCCATGTGGCTTATATTATGTGGGCAAGACCGAAAGGAGTTTGCGCATACGCATCACGGAACACAAGAGCAGAATTCGCACCAAGAATCCCAACTCACCATTGGCTAACCATTGGGTAGGCTCACATCATACCATAGCACAACTGAAATTTTGTGTTTTGGAAGTAATACACGACAGCAAAGACAAGGACATATCGAAATACATTACCCAACGAGAAACATTTTGGATCAGGACCCTGAATACCATGCATCCAAAGGGTCTTAATGACCGTATAGAATTCTCTTGTTTCCTATGAGTATCAGTTCACGAGTCAGCCAGGGCAGCACTGTCTCAAATGTTCTCACAGCTTAGGCCCTCTTCAGCTTCCTCCAGCCGCGGTTATTATGTTTTCACATATGGAATTCCCTTGCACGTTCATAAGCACAGCCGTTACCACACAGGTTTACTCACACAAGTCTTTATGTTAGATGGTTCCTACATAGTATGTTTAAGTTTGACTACATGTATTACTTACGTGCTATTGTGTGTTTAATTTTTTGTATATTATGGGTAATCAGGAACTGACTTGAAATTTGAAGCTGAAATTGCAAATGCATGCTGTATTTTTGTTTTGGAAACATCCTAGTTACATCAAAGTAAGGCAAGGGCTCATTTTGTTTATACAACTAAAATATCTCATTAGCATGTTATGCATGGTCAGTTGCTTGTTTTATTGCTCTCATGTCTACTTTTTCTTATTATTCATTTGTATGTTTTGCAATCACCAGATGCACTCTATGCATCAAAGAAGTAGGAAGATTTTGACATGTTCTGTTTTAATTTTAATTTTGATGACCATTAAGGAGCGTAAGGTACTCGAGATGCTTATCGAGTCATAACTTATCCTATAAACTGATGTCCGTCAACAGAAATGAGGACGCTTGTATCCAGCACGCATGTTTAACATGATTATATATTTTTATTGTTTGGATATTCCATATTGTTTGGATACTTAGCAAATACACTTTTATTCTTTCGTCTTGACACAGTATTGACTTGTACAAACCACACATATTACGTTATAGGCACCAGTCCAATATGGCCGACATCGCACTCCTTTCTTTTGATTCCCGAGTCCTTCACCTCTTTCCACTAATTAACACGTGAACGGCATCTCACGTTAGTACATACGGGAGCCGACTGAACGCTCAGCACACCTGGGTTCCTTTCCTGACCGGAGCACAGTTCACACCGTATCGTCTTCTATGATTTAGGTAAGGAACTTCGATCCGAGTTCCATAAACCGCTCAAGCTGCCGTTTTCTTCACGAGGTTTCTATCTCTTAGTTTGCGCATTCCATTTTATTTCCAGTGACAGCTGCGAAATTGACCGCAACGGATACAGCTACTAATATCAGCGCGAGTGCATGTGCACGGAAGTTATCTACTCCTTCTAAGGAGTCCTGCTCATGAAGACAGTACACTGTTTTGGTTTTCCTCCACATCCCATCTCGAATTCGGTTGAATTCCCATGAGGTATTTAGTAGTTTAGGCGTATCGATTAGACCTCACAACTCAATATGCTATTTTATCTATATAGCATGAGTTTACATTGACACTCACGTTTATTTTCAGGTTATGTGGCATACCTTTTCATCGTTTTAATCACCGGCAGTTTCCCACACCACAGACTCATTTTAAGGTAGTCCACTTGTTGTTTTACACAGCGTTTTTCACATTATTAGTTACGCGGCATGCTGGTGCTTTGTGGGCCTTCTGGTTCTTTACTATCGACTGTCACAAGCTATTTCGTGAACATTTCTGGATATTCAACTATTGAACACTATTGTTCTTCCTCCTGGTAGATTTCATACCATTCTTCTCTTTTACATAATCAAGCTGTTAACTTAGATTTTAGTCCAATTCTTTTTATTGTATTCAAACAAGCATGTACTATATTGTTAATTTGTATTTTTGTTATTTATAGACCCCCTGAAGAAGGGTGATTGTTACACCCGAAATGCATTGGGATTAATTTGATTTTCTGTGAAGAAACTTTTTGGATTTATGTTTACAGATGTGGTAATAAATAAGTACACATCCTCAAGAAACATTCATTGAAGCACTTCTATTTTGGACTCTTGGCATTATTTTTGGATTAACTCCTGCAAGGATTTCGTTTCTGCAATTTGTTGCTCAGCAACTGGTCATAATGAGTTTGAACTAGTTAAACTGATGTCAAGAATGTTTTGAAGCATGTAATATACTCTTTTATGAGTGAATTAGGTAGTGCACAGCCTGTCTAGACCACAGGGGCCTAGTTGCAGTTCTCATTTCACAGGTGGCAGGGTAGAACCACCTCAGGCATTGCACACAGAACTAGAATATTGTGTATATGTTTTGATTAAGAATTTCTCTACACGAGTGCGCGCTTAGCTGCCTTATCTCCAATTTAATTTGAAAGAAAAATTAGGGCACATTTTGAGTGACTTCTCAAATCCTCTTCTATTTCATTAAAAGATTCTGACATGCAGACTGAAACATGCACTTTCAATACCAGCAGCAGACTTCCCTGGTGAGCAGTAGCTTTACTACAGTGATCTAATGAGCAACTAGAGTGCTACCATTCTGAATTTATGGCAAATGTGTGACTTCTTGATGGAATCAAAGTAAAAAACTGAAAGTATTTCCTACTGAGGAGCCTGTAGTAAATGAGGAAATTAGGAAACTTCATAACAAATAAGTCTCCCAAGATGGCCACCAGAGACAAAAGAGCCCAAATGTAGCACAAATATCACCCAGATGTAGCCCAAGTATAGCCCAATGACAGAATGTCCCAGAGTGTTCTAAATAACAACTAGAGTGCTAACAGTCTTACTTATGACAAGAGTATGGCACACCTGAAGCCATCTTGATTGGAATAAAATGGTAAAAGTTAAAACATTTAATTTGCAAAGGAACAAAATGAGGGGGTTCATTTTGGCATAGAAATTATGATTAGTGCTGCAGAAAGAAAAATTAGGGCACATTTTGACTTCTCAAATCCTCTTCTATTTCATTAAAAACCTCTGACACGCAGACTGAAACATGCACTTTGAATACCAGCAGCAGACTTCCCTGGTGAGCAGTAGCTTTACTACAGTGATCTAATGAGCAACTAGAGTGCTAACATTCAAAATTTATGGCAAATGTGTTACACATCTGAATGCCTTCTTGATGGAACCAATGTAAACAAGCATTGAAAATGCAATAGGTCTCGCCCTTGTTTAAGTTGAAGCAATTCTGTTTGTAATTAGGTGGCTTTTTAGCTTTGCTTTTATTAGTATTTTTCAAACTTTCATGTACATAACATGCATATGTATGCATATATGTATATGTATGCATGCATTTATATTTGGATTTATATAGATATGTAGATTATATATATGTTTATATATGTATGTATATATATATACACATACATATATAAATGCATATGCATATATATATATACATATGTGTACATGTAGAGAGAGGTAGAGAGCGGTAAAGAGGTAGAGGTGTAGAGGTAGAGGTGTAGAGGTAGAGGTGTAGAGGTAGAGAGGTAGAGGTAGAGGTAGAGGTAGAGAGGTAGAGATAGAGAGTAGTAGTGAGAGAGGTAGAGAGGTAGAGAGTAGAGGATGATTAATAGAGAGTAGAGAGTGCGTAGTAGAGAGTCGTAGAGAGAGTAGCAGAGAGTGAGAAGTAGAGAGTGAGTAGTAGAGAGTGAGTAGCAGAGAGAGAGTAGTAGAGAGTAGTAGAGAGTGAGTAGTAGAGTGAGTAGTAGAGAGAAGTAGAGAGTGAGTAGTAGAGAGAGAGTAGTAGAGAGTAGTAGAGAGTAAGTAGTAGAGAGTGAGTAGTAGAGAGTGAGTAGCAGAGAGAGAGTAGTAGAGAGTGAATAGTAGAGTGAGTAGTACAGAGTAGTAGAGCGAGAGTAGTAGAGAGTGAGTAGTAGAGTGAGTAGTAGAAAGTAGTAGAGAGAGAGTAGTAGAGAGTGAGTAGTCTAGAGTAGTAGAGAGTGAGTAGTAGTGAGAGTAGTAGAGAGTAGTAGAGTAGTAGAGAGTGAGTAGTAGAGAGTGAGTAGTAGAGAGTAGTAGAGTAGTAGAGAGTGAGTAGTAGAGAGCGAGTAGTAGAGAGTGAGTAGTGGAGAGTGAGTAGTAGAGAGTAGTAGAGAGCGAGTAGTAGAGAGTGAGTAGTAGAGAGTGAGTAATAGAGAGAGAGTATTAGGGAGTAGTAGAGTAGTAGAGACTGAGTAGTAGAGACTGAGTAGGAGAGAGTATTGGAGTAGTAGAGAGTGAGTAGGAGAGTGAGTAGTAGAGAGTAGTACAGAGTGATTAGTTGAGAGTAGTAGAGAGTGAGTAGTAGAGTAGTAGAGAGTGAGTGGTAGAGAGTAGTAGAGTGAGTAGTAGAGAGTAGGAGAGAGTCAGTAGTAGAGAGTTGTAGAGAGTGAGTAGTAGAGAGTGAATAGTAAAGAGTAGTAGAGAGTGAGTAGTAGAGAGAGAGTAGTAGAGAGTGAGTAGTAGAGAGTGAGTAGTAGAGAGTAGTAGAGTAGTAGATAGTGAGTAGTAGAGAGTAGTAGAGAGTGAGTAGTAGAGAGTGAGTTGTAGAGAGAGAGTAGTAGAGTGTAGTAGAGAGTGAGTTGTAGAGTAGTAGAGAGTAATCAGTCAGTGTCAGTCAGTGTCAGTCAGTAACAGTCAGTGTCAGTCAGTCAGTCAGTGTCAGTCTATCAGTGTCAGTCAGTGTCAGTCAATCAGTGTCAGTCAGTGTCACTCAGTCAGTGTCAGTCAATCAGTGTCAGTCAGTGTCAGTCAGTCAGTGTCAGTCAATCAGTGTCAGTCAGCGTCAGTGTCAGTCAATCAGTGTCAGTCAGTGTCAGTCAGTGTCAGTCAGTCAGAGTCAGCTAGAGCAGCTCTGCTGACCTGGTTCTCTGGTTCTAAAGCAGCTCTGCTGACCTGGTTCTCTCCCTCTAAAGCAGCTCTGCTGACCTGGTTTCTCTGGCTCCACAGCAAGTCTCCTGACCTGGTTCTCTGGCTCTAGAGCAGCTCTGCGGACCTAGTTCTTTGGCTACAGAACATCTCTGCTGATCTGGTTCTCTGGCTCTAAAGCAGCTCTGCTGACCTGGTTCTCTCCCTCTAGAGCACCTCTGCTGACCTGGTTCTCTCCTTCTAAAGCAGCTCTACTGACCTGGTTTCTATGGCTCTACAGCAGCTCTGCTGACCTGGTTCTCTGGCTCTAGAGCAGCTCTGCTGACCTGGTTCTCTGGCTCTAAAGCAGCTCTGCTGACTTGGTTCTCTGGCTCTAGAGCAGCTCAGCTGACCTGGTTCTCTGACTCTAAAGCAGCTCTGCTGGCCTGGTTCTCTGGCTCTAAAGCAGCTGTGCTGGCCTGGTTCTCTGGCTCTAAAGCAGCTCTGCTGATCTAGTTCTCTCCCTGTAAAGCAGCTCTGCTGACCTGGTTTTCTGGCTCTAGAGCAGCTCTGCTGACCTAGTTCTTAGGCTCTAGAGCAGCTCTGCTGACCTGGTTCTCTGGCTCTACAACATCTCTGATGACCTGGATCTCTGGCTCTAAAGCAGCTCTGCTGACCCGATTCTATGACTCTAAAGCAGTTCTGCTGACCCGGTTCCCGTGGCTCTAGAGCAGCTCTGCTGACCTGGTCCCTTGGCTCTAAAGCAGCTCTGCTGACCTGGTTCTCTCCCTCTAAAGCAGCTCTGCTGACCTGGTTCTCTCGCTCTAAAGCAGCTCTACTGACCTGGTTTCTCTGGCTCTAAAGCAGCTCTGCTGACTTGGTTCTCTGGCTCTAGAGCAGCTTTGCTGACCTGGTTCTCTGACTCTAAAGCAGCTCTGCTGACCTGGTTCTCTGGCTCTAAAGCAGCTCTGCTGGCCTGGTTCTCTGGCTCTAAAGCATCTCTGCTGATCTGGTTCTCTTCCTGTAAAGCAGCTCTGCTGACCTGGTTCTCTGGATCCAGAGCAGCTCTGCTGACCTGGTTCTCTGGCTCTAAAGCATCTCTGCTGATCTGGTTCTCTTCCTGTAAAGCTGCTCTGCTGACCTGGTTCTCTGGCTCCAGAGCAGCTCTGCTGACCTAGTTCTTAGGCTCTAGAGCAGCTCTGCTGACCTGGTTCTCTGGCTCTAAAGCAGCTCTGCTGACTTTGTTCTGTGGCTCTAGAGCAGCTCTTCTAACCTGGTTCTCTGACTCTAAAGCAGCTCTGCTGACCTGGTTCTCTGGCTCTAAAGCAGCTCTGCTGGTCTGGTTCTCTGGCTCTAAAACAGCTCTGCTGATCTGGTTCTCTCCCTGTAAAGCAGCTCTGCTGACCTGGTTCTCTGGCTCTAGAGCAGCTCTGCTGACCTAGTTCTTAGGCTCTAGAGCAGCTCTGCTGACCTGGTTCTCTGGCTCTACAACAGCTCTGCTGACCTGGATCTCTGGCTCTAATGCAGCTCTGCTAACCCGGTTCTATGGCTCTAAAGCAGTTCTGCTGACCCGGTTCCCATGGCTCTAGAGCAGCTCTGCTGACCTGGTCCCTTGGCTCTAAAGCAGCTCTGCTGACCTGGTTCTTTCTCTCTAAAGCAGCTCTGCTGACCTGGTTCTCTCGCTCTAAAGCAGCTCTACTGACCTGGTTTCTCTGGCTCTACAGCAGCTCTGCTGACCTGGTTCTCTGGCTCTACAACATCTCTGCTGACCTGGATCTCTGGCTCTAAAGCAGCTCTGCTGACCCGGTTCTATGACTCTAAAGCAGTTCTGCTGACCCGGTTCCCGTGGCTCTAGAGCAGCTCTGCTGACCTGGTCCCTTGGCTCTAAAGCAGCTCTGCTGACCTGGTTCTCTCCATCTAAAGCAGCTCTGCTGACCTGGTTCTCTCGCTCTAAAGCAGCTCTACTGACCGTGTTTCTCTGGCTCTAAAGCAGCTCTGCTGACTTGGTTCTCTGGCTCTAGAGCAGCTTTGCTGACCTGGTTCTCTGACTCTAAAGCAGCTCTGCTGACCTGGTTCTCTGGCTCTAAAGCAGCTCTGCTGGCCTGGTTCTCTGGCTCTAAAGCATCTCTGCTGATCTGGTTCTCTTACTGTAAAGCAGCTCTGCTGACTTGGTTCTCTGGATCCAGAGCAGCTCTGCTGGCCTGGTTCTCTGGCTCTAAAGCATCTCTGCTGATCTGGTTCTCTTCCTGTAAAGCAGCTCTGCTGACCTGCTTCTCTGGCTCCAGAGCAGCTCTGCTGACCAAGTTCTTAGGCTCTAGAGCAGCTCTGCTGACCTGGTTCTCTGGCTCTAAAGCAGCTCTGCTGACTTTGTTCTGTGGCTCTAGAGCAGCTCTTCTAACCTGGTTCTCTGACTCTAAAGCAGCTCTGCTGACCTGGTTCTCTGGCTCTAAAGCAGCTCTGCTGGTCTGGTTCTCTGGCTCTAAAGCATCTCTGCTGATCTGGTTCTCTTCCTGTAAAGCAGCTCTGCTGACCTGGTTCTCTGGCTCTAGAGCAGCTCTGCTGACCTAGTTCTTAGGCTCTAGAGGAGCTCTGCTGACCCGGTTCTCTGGCTCTACAACAGCTCTGCTGACCTGGATCTCTGGCTCTAATGCAGCTCTGCTGACCCGGTTCTATGGCTCTAAAGCAGTTCTGCTGACCCGGTTCCCGTGGCTCTAGAGCAGCTCTGCTGACCTGGTCCCTTGGCTCTAAAGCAGCTCTGCTGACCTGGTTCTCTCCGTCTAAAGCAGCTCTGCTGACCTGGTTCTCTCGCTCTAAAGCAGCTCTACTGACCTGGTTTCTCTGGCTCTACAGCAGCTCTGCTAACCTGGTTCTCTGGCTCTAGAGAAGCTCGGCTGACCTGGTTCTTATGCTCTAGAGCAGCTCTTCTGACCTGGTTCTCTGGCTCTAAAGCAGCTCTGCTGACCTGGTTCTATGGCTCTAAAGAAGCTCTGCTGACCTGGTTCTCTGGCTCTAGAGCAGCTCTGCTGGCCTGGTTCTCTGGCTCTAAAGCAGCTCTGCTGACCTGGTTTTCTCCCTCTAAATCAGCTCTGCTGACCTGGTTCTCTGCCTCTAGAGCAGCTGTACGGACCTGGTTCTATGGCTCTAAAGCAGCTCTGCTGACCTGGTTCTCTGGCTCTAGAGCAGCTCAGCTGACCTGGTTCTCTTGCTCCAGAGCAGCTCTGCTGACCTAGTTCTTAGGCTCTAGAGCAGCTCTGCTGACCTGGTTCTCTGGCTCTAAAGCAGCTCTGCTGACTTGGTTCTCTGGCTCTAGAGCAGCTCTGCTGACCTGGTTCTCTGACTCTAAAGCAGCGCTGCTGACCTGGTTCTCTGGCTCTAAAGCAGCTCTGCTGACCTGGTTCTCTGGCTCTAAAGCAGCTCTGCTGTTCTGGTTCTCTGGCTCTGAAGCAGCTCTGCTGATCTGGTTCTCTCCCTGTAAAGCAGCTCTGCTGACCTGGTTCTCTCGCTCTAGAGCAGCTCTGCTGACCTAGTTCTTAGGCTCTAGAGCAGCTCTGCTGACCTGGTTCTCTGGCTCTACAACAGCTCTGCTGACCTGGATCTCTGGCTCTAAAGCAGCTCTGCTGACCCGGTTCTATGGCTCTAAAGCAGTTCTGCTGACCCGGTTCCTGTGGCTCTAGAGCAGCTCTGCTGACCTGGTCCCTTGGCTCTAAAGTAGCTCTGCTGACCTGGTTCTCTCCCTCTAAAGCAGCTCTGCTGACCTGGTTCTATCGCTCTAAAGCAGCTCTACTGACCTGGTTTCTCTGGCTCTACAGCAGCTCTGCTGACCTGGTTCTCTGGCTCTAGAGCAGCTCTGCTGACCTGGTTCTTAGGCTCTAGAGCAGCTCTTCTGACCTGGTTCTCTGGCTCTAAAGCAGCTCTGCTGACCTGGTTCTATGGCTCTAAAGCAGCTCTGCTGACCTGGTTCTCTGGCTCTAGAGCAGCTCTGCTGGCCTGGTTCTCTGGCTCTAAAGCAGCTCTGCTGACCTGGTTCTCTCCCTCTAAATCAGCTCTGCTGACCTGGTTCTCTGCCTCTAGAGCAGCTGTACCGACCTGGTTCTATGGCTCTAAAGCAGCTCTGCTGACCTGGTTCTCTGGCTCTAGAGCAGCTCAGCTGACCTGGTTCTCTGGCTCTAAAGCAGCTCTGCTGACCTGGTTCTCTCCCTCTAAAGCAGCTCTAGTGACCTGGTTTCTCTGTCTCTAGAGCAGCTCTGCAGACCTGGTTCTCTGGCTCTCAAGCAGCTCTGCTGACATGGTTCTCTCCCTCTAAAGCAGCTCTGCCGACCTGGTTCTCTGCCTCTAGAGCAGCTCTGCTGGCCTGGTTCTCTGGCTCTAAAGCAGCTCTGCTGACCTGGTTCTATGGCTCTAAAGCGGCTCTGCTGACCTGGTTCTCTGGCTCTAGAGAAGCTCTGCTGGCCTGGTTCTCTGGCTCTAAAGCAGCTCTGCTCACCTGGTTCTCTCCCTCTAAAGAGCTTTGCTGAGCTGGTTCTCTGGCTCTAAAGCAATTCTGCTCATCTGGTTCTCTGCCTCTAGAGCAGCTCTGCTGGACCTGGTTTTCTGGCTCTGAAGCAGTTCAGCTGACCTGGTTCTCTCCCTCTAAAGCAGCTCTGCTGATCTGGTTTATCTGGCTCTACAGCAGTTCTGCTGACCTGGTTCTCAGCCTCTAGAGCAGCTCTGCTGACCTGGGTCTCCGGCTCTAGAGCAGATCTGCTGACCTGGGTCTCTGGTTCTAGAGCAGGTCTGCTGACTTGCTTCTTAGGCTCTAGAGCAGCTCTGCTGACCTGGTTCTCTGGCTCTACAACTGCTCTGCTGACCTGGTTTCTCTGGCTCTACAGCAGCTCTGCTGACCTGGTTCTCTGCGTTCACGATGCACGCACCCGACTTCGTGAAAATATATTTAAAAATAATATAAGTTTATTATAAGTACAAATATATTATTTTTATGAATATCTTAGATAATATCTTGCCCTAATATGTATATTAAAGACACATACAACATAACATTTTTTTGCGGGAGTCGTGCACCCAGCGCGCCCCAGCACATATATGACATCACGCGGGACCCACCACCACGCATCTCGTACCGTAATGCACATGTGTCTCGAATGCGCGGGAGCAGGAGTCGGACTGGTCTCATACCAATCGCGCACATCGCGTAATATTAAATGTATATGATGTAACTGAAAAACACACAGCCATCGCACACCATATGTGGATCCTTCATGACTTTTCTAAAATGGCGGCTAGAATCCGTGCACCCACCGTGATGTGCATGCTTTGAGTGCGCGACTTCAAAAAAAATTATTATTTTTTTAAAGAAAATAATATAAATATATTAAAATAAAAAATGAAAACAAAAACAGTAATCAATATTTCAGTTTGAATTTTCAGAAATTAGCATTTAAAAACCTTTGAAATTCACTGAAAAAAAACATAGGTTTCAGAGACGTTATAGTTAGAAATTAGCATTTAAAAAAGCTTTGAAATTCACTGAAAAAACCATAGGTTTCAGAGACGTTATAGTTAGAAATGAACATTTAAAAAACCTTAGAAATTCACAGAAAAAACCATTGGTTTCAGGGATGTTATAGTTAGCTGGCCATTTCACTCGTACAAAACCATAGAAATTCCTCCGTTATAGTTAGTTCTGCTAACTATAACTTGCGCGCCCGCAATGCACTGCTGATGATGTCACATATTGCATCATGCATGACATGGTCAGTGACATCACTGATGACATCACTGATGACATCACTGATGACATCATCCACGTGACAATCTGATACACCTCATCATAAACTAGTATAACCTTTTATCACTCACTGTAAAATACAGAGTACCATATTTGAAACCATTGACACACCAATACCAGTTACTACATACCCTCTCACTGATTCCTAAGTCTACACACACAACTCCCCATTCAACAACAGAATCATTTATACATGCAGTCACTAATTAATAGAACACTATCAAATGCACTTATACACATATATAGACATTGACACATCAGCAGTCATCTTAGTCGGTTATGCACTCATCCTACTCACTCATGAAAAAAAATAATCACACTTACATTTACTCACTTACACAATTATCCAACAACACCTCATTCATTCAAACACATAGTAACTCATAGTTAATATGTTAAAAAATCACCATTACAATAATACACTCATTCATATAGTTACTCTCACAATCACTGACTCTTACACATACTTATTTATATACACCAACTCTCACATACAATGCCTTTTATTTTTTTACTTTGTTGAAGATGTACAACTAAAACATATATTATCTCACCAACACACAAATAAATACAATCAGTCACCCAAACACTCTTTTCACATGCACTCTTAAACCTACACACCTAGTCAATCAACCATTCACACATCTATGCACAGAGTTATACACACCCCATCCAAGCACACACAAACTCGGTGTCCCATACAAATACTCACCCAACTAATCAATAGCTAATATAGACTCTCATGTAGTTAGTGACCAACAGATGCAGCATGTTATACAACAACAGAGACAATGATGCACACATTCACATAGTTTAGTTACTAATCCATGTATTAAGTGAGACACTTTTAATTACTCACTTAAACAGACAGTCAGACAGCTACTAAATCCTCCATCCAGACAGTTATATATCCACTCAATCTTCAATACAGATTGGTATATATATAATACATATTTAAATTTCAAGCTAAACCACATTCACTGGATGATGTCATCAGTGATGTCATCAGTGATGTAATTTGAGATGTCATCAGTGATGTCATCAGTGATGTCACTGACCATGTCATGCATGATGCAATATGTGACAATCATCAGCAGTGCATTGCGGGCACGTGAGTTATAGTTAGCAGAACTAACTATAACGGAGGAATTTCTCTGGTATTGTACAAGTGAAATGGCCAGCTAACTATAACATCCCTGAAACCTATGTTTTTTTCTGTGAATATATATATATATATATTTCAGGATCGGGAATATATATATATATATATATATATATATATATATATCCTCCAAAGATGCCCTGCAACAGAGACGCACTCCTCCAGCTGATCGGTTACATAACCATTTATTAACAAGGAACAGGATTACAGCTCCGACTTGCTTTGTCCATTGCCTTACGCGTTTCAGAGCATTCATGCTCTTTCATCAGAGGCCATTTAAAATCACAGCTGTTCTTTGGAAACCCACAGTTCCCTGCGTGCTTGACTGCTTTTAAGGCTTCCGGTGCGCCTTTCTCGACAGAATTAATTGCAGTGCATGCCGGAACTTGTAGTGTTAAATTTCATATGCTTTTTTACCTCCAGTGGTCGTGTGTCTTTTAAATCATTTCATGGACCAATTTCTGCCCTCCAGTGGGCCACAGAGCTGGACGCCTGTTCCGAAATGCATACATCAGCTGCGCCGTCCTCCCAGCCAGGATGATTCATGGCAGACGAGCCCTTTTGAATAATGGGTGGTGCGAACTCCCACGGCTGGACCTGCCGTGTGTAAATCCTCCAAAGATGCCCTGCAACAGAGACGCACTCCTCCAGCTGATCGGTTACATAACCATTTATTAACAAGGAACAGGATTACAGCTCCGACTTGCTTTGTCCATTGCCTTACGCGTTTCAGAGCATTCATGCTCTTTCATCAGAGGCCATTTAAAATCACAGCTGTTCTTTGGAAACCCACAGTTCCCTGCGTGCTTGACTGCTTTTAAGGCTTCCGGTGCGCCTTTCTCGACAGAATTAATTGCAGTGCATGCCGGAACTTGTAGTGTTAAATTTCATATGCTTTTTTACCTCCAGTGGTCGTGTGTCTTTTAAATCATTTCATGGACCAATTTCTGCCCTCCAGTGGGCCACAGAGCTGGACGCCTGTTCCGAAATGCATACATCAGCTGCGCCGTCCTCCCAGCCAGGATGATTCATGGCAGACGAGCCCTTTTGAATAATGGGTGGTGCGAACTCCCACGGCTGGACCTGCCGTGTGTAAATCCTCCAAAGATGCCCTGCAACAGAGACGCACTCCTCCAGCTGATCGGTTACATAACCATTTATTAACAAGGAACAGGATTACAGCTCCGACTTGCTTTGTCCATTGCCTTACGCGTTTCAGAGCATTCATGCTCTTTCATCAGAGGCCATTTAAAATCACAGCTGTTCTTTGGAAACCCACAGTTCCCTGCGTGCTTGACTGCTTTTAAGGCTTCCGGTGCGCCTTTCTCGACAGAATTAATTGCAGTGCATGCCGGAACTTGTAGTGTTAAATTTCATATGCTTTTTTACCTCCAGTGGTCGTGTGTCTTTTAAATCATTTCATGGACCAATTTCTGCCCTCCAGTGGGCCACAGAGCTGGACGCCTGTTCCGAAATGCATACATCAGCTGCGCCGTCCTCCCAGCCAGGATGATTCATGGCAGACGAGCCCTTTTGAATAATGGGTGGTGCGAACTCCCACGGCTGGACCTGCCGTGTGTAAATCCTCCAAAGATGCCCTGCAACAGAGACGCACTCCTCCAGCTGATCGGTTACATAACCATTTATTAACAAGGAACAGGATTACAGCTCCGACTTGCTTTGTCCATTGCCTTACGCGTTTCAGAGCATTCATGCTCTTTCATCAGAGGCCATTTAAAATCACAGCTGTTCTTTGGAAACCCACAGTTCCCTGCGTGCTTGACTGCTTTTAAGGCTTCCGGTGCGCCTTTCTCGACAGAATTAATTGCAGTGCATGCCGGAACTTGTAGTGTTAAATTTCATATGCTTTTTTACCTCCAGTGGTCGTGTGTCTTTTAAATCATTTCATGGACCAATTTCTGCCCTCCAGTGGGCCACAGAGCTGGACGCCTGTTCCGAAATGCATACATCAGCTGCGCCGTCCTCCCAGCCAGGATGATTCATGGCAGACGAGCCCTTTTGAATAATGGGTGGTGCGAACTCCCACGGCTGGACCTGCCGTGTGTAAATCCTCCAAAGATGCCCTGCAACAGAGACGCACTCCTCCAGCTGATCGGTTACATAACCATTTATTAACAAGGAACAGCTCTTACCTTCCGGGGGCCCACCGGAGGGCTTGTATTGCTAAAATGGAAGTTGAATTTACCTGTCAAGGAAACGGGCCCCACTGGAGGGGTTTAATGGCACTACAACTCCCGACATGCTGCTCACTGGGGAGCGCATGTAAAAGCGAAAATTGCCAGTTGAGTGATTTCCTGTCCTTGCCAGCTTCCCCCCATGAAGAAGGAGCAGCCGCTCCGAAACGCGTCGGGAAAGCATTGACTTTTGGAATGTAAACGCTGGTTTCAATAAATGATTATGCTAATCAGTCTTCTGCGGAGTAGCGTCCTTAAAGCTTGGGGCATCTTTGGGAAATGTACAACACGGCAGCCCGGCCGTGGAGGACTGCACCGCCTGTGGAAATATCGTACAGGTCTGCAGGTTTGGAAAATTCCCGAGCCTGGTGGCAGCACAGAAGACTTTTAAATTTAACCAGCTCTTACCTTCCGGGGGCCCACCGGAGGGCTTGTATTGCTAAAATGGAAGTTGAATTTACCTGTCAAGGAAACGGGCCCCACTGGAGGGGTTTAATGGCACTACAACTCCCGACATGCTGCTCACTGGGGAGCGCATGTAAAAGCGAAAATTGCCAGTTGAGTGATTTCCTGTCCTTGCCAGCTTCCCCCCATGAAGAAGGAGCAGCCGCTCCGAAACGCGTCGGGAAAGCATTGACTTTTGGAATGTAAACGCTGGTTTCAATAAATGATTATGCTAATCAGTCTTCTGCGGAGTAGCGTCCTTAAAGCTTGGGGCATCTTTGGGAAATATATATATATATATATATATGTCCAAACACACCTTCCTACGAAGCCCCAGGAAGCGAGCTGCACTCGAACGTTGGCAAATCCTTTAATTACTGGATACACGAACCAAAAAGCACTTTCCCTACGCGTTTCAGCGTGAGCCTTGATCACGGGATTAAGCTGCTTTAGTGTCAGGCACTTCTCGGTCTCTTCCACCTGCTTTGCATTTAAAGCCCTCATTAGGCCTGCCCCCACTGGGGCAAAGCATTGTGGTGCCGGTAGTTCCAAAACACAAATTATATGTCCTTGAATAGGTTACATGGTCCGTGAAAAATTGTATCACTGCAGAGGGCCAATGTTCCCTTCATAGACGCATATCAACATCAAGAAGGGCCCAGGAAACGCAGTGGTTCTGCGATGACACGGGCTGCCCGTACTGAAATCCTCCAGGCTGCTTCGTGTCGTTTTGCTGGTGGTGCAAACTCCTACCGGCACTGGGCAGTGCCGTGATTAAATGTCCAAACACACCTTCCTACGAAGCCCCAGGAAGCGAGCTGCACTCGAACGTTGGCAAATCCTTTAATTACTGGATACACGAACCAAAAAGCACTTTCCCTACGCGTTTCAGCGTGAGCCTTGATCACGGGATTAAGCTGCTTTAGTGTCAGGCACTTCTCGGTCTCTTCCACCTGCTTTGCATTTAAAGCCCTCATTAGGCCTGCCCCCACTGGGGCAAAGCATTGTGGTGCCGGTAGTTCCAAAACACAAATTATATGTCCTTGAATAGGTTACATGGTCCGTGAAAAATTGTATCACTGCAGAGGGCCAATGTTCCCTTCATAGACGCATATCAACATCAAGAAGGGCCCAGGAAACGCAGTGGTTCTGCGATGACACGGGCTGCCCGTACTGAAATCCTCCAGGCTGCTTCGTGTCGTTTTGCTGGTGGTGCAAACTCCTACCGGCACTGGGCAGTGCCGTGATTAAATGTCCAAACACACCTTCCTACGAAGCCCCAGGAAGCGAGCTGCACTCGAACGTTGGCAAATCCTTTAATTACTGGATACACGAACCAAAAAGCACTTTCCCTACGCGTTTCAGCGTGAGCCTTGATCACGGGATTAAGCTGCTTTAGTGTCAGGCACTTCTCGGTCTCTTCCACCTGCTTTGCATTTAAAGCCCTCATTAGGCCTGCCCCCACTGGGGCAAAGCATTGTGGTGCCAGTAGTTCCAAAACACAAATTATATGTCCTTGAATAGGTTACATGGTCCGTGAAAAATTGTATCACTGCAGAGGGCCAATGTTCCCTTCATAGACGCATATCAACATCAAGAAGGGCCCAGGAAACGCAGTGGTTCTGCGATGACACGGGCTGCCCGTACTGAAATCCTCCAGGCTGCTTCGTGTCGTTTTGCTGGTGGTGCAAACTCCTACCGGCACTGGGCAGTGCCGTGATTAAATGTCCAAACACACCTTCCTACGAAGCCCCAGGAAGCGAGCTGCACTCGCACGTTGGCAAATACTTTAATTACTGGATACACGAACCAAAAAGCACTTTCCCTACGCGTTTCAGCGTGAGCCTTGATCACGGGATTAAGCTGCTTTAGTGTCAGGCACTTCTCGGTCTCTTCCACCTGCTTGGCATTTAAAGCCCTCATTAGGCCTGCCCCCACTGGGGCAAAGCATTGTGGTGCCGGGAGTTCCAAAACACAAATTATATGTCCTTGAACAGGTTACATGGTCCGTGAAAAATTGTATCACTGCAGAGGGCCAATGTTCCCTTCATAGACGCATATCAACATCAAGAAGGGCCCAGGAAACGCAGTGGTTCTGCGATGACACGGGCTGCCCGTACTGAAATCCTCCAGGCTGCTTCGTGTCGTTTTGCTGGTGGTGCAAACTCCTACCGGCACTGGGCAGTGCCGTGATTAAATGTCCAAGCACACCTTCCTACGAAGCCCCAGGAAGCGAGCTGCACTCGAACGTTGGCAAATCCTTTAATTACTGGATACACGAACCAAAAAGCACTTTCCCTACGCGTTTCAGCGTGAGCCTTGATCACGGGATTAAGATGCTTTAGTGTCAGGCACTTCTCGGTCTCTTCCACCTGCTTTGCATTTAAAGCCCTCATTAGGCCTGCCCCCACTGGGGCAAAGCATTGTGGTGCCGGTAGTTCCAAAACACAAATTATATGTCCTTGAATAGGTTACATGGTCCGTGAAAAATTGTATCACTGCAGAGGGCCAATGTTCCCTTCATAGACGCATATCAACATCAAGAAGGGCCCAGGAAACGCAGTGGTTCTGCGATGACACGGGCTGCCCGTACTGAAATCCTCCAGGCTGCTTCGTGTCGTTTTGCTGGTGGTGCAAACTCCTACCGGCACTGGGCAGTGCCGTGATTAAATGTCCAAACACACCTTCCTACGAAGCCCCAGGAAGCGAGCTGCACTCGAACGTTGGCAAATCCTTTAATTACTGGATACACGAACCAAAAAGCACTTTCCCTACGCGTTTCAGCGTGAGCCTTGATCACGGGATTAAGCTGCTTTAGTGTCAGGCACTTCTCGGTCTCTTCCACATGCTTTGCATTTAAAGCCCTCATTAGGCCTGCCCCCACTGGGGCAAAGCATTGTGGTGCCGGTAGTTCCAAAACACAAATTATATGTCCTTGAATAGGTTACATGGTCCGTGAAAAATTGTATCACTGCAGAGGGCCAATGTTCCCTTCATAGACGCATATCAACATCAAGAAGGGCCCAGGAAACGCAGTGGTTCTGCGATGACACGGGCTGCCCGTACTGAAATCCTCCAGGCTGCTTCGTGTCGTTTTGCTGGTGGTGCAAACTCCTACCGGCACTGGGCAGTGCCGTGATTAAATGTCCAAACACACCTTCCTACGAAGCCCCAGGAAGCGAGCTGCACTCGAACGTTGGCAAATCCTTTAATTACTGGATACACGAACCAAAAAGCACTTTCCCTACGCGTTTCAGCGTGAGCCTTGATCACGGGATTAAGCTGCTTTAGTGTCAGGCACTTCTCGGTCTCTTCCACCTGCTTTGCATTTAAAGCCCTCATTAGGCCTGCCCCCACTGGGGCAAAGCATTGTGGTGCCGGTAGTTCCAAAACACAAATTATATGTCCTTGAATAGGTTACATGGTCCGTGAAAAATTGTATCACTGCAGAGGGCCAATGTTCCCTTCATAGACGCATATCAACATCAAGAAGGGCCCAGGAAACGCAGTGGTTCTGCGATGACACGGGCTGCCCGTACTGAAATCCTCCAGGCTGCTTCGTGTCGTTTTGCTGGTGGTGCAAACTCCTACCGGCACTGGGCAGTGCCGTGATTAAATGTCCAAACACACCTTCCTACGAAGCCCCAGGAAGCGAGCTGCACTCGAACGTTGGCAAATCCTTTAATTACTGGATACACGAACCAAAAAGCACTTTCCCTACGCATTTCAGCGTGAGCCTTGATCACGGATTAAGATGCTTTAGTGTCAGGCACTTCTCGGTCTCTTCCACCTGCTTTGCATTTAAAGCCCTCATTAGGCCTGCCCCCACTGGGGCAAAGCATTGTGGTGCCGGTAGTTCCAAAACACAAATTATATGTCCTTGAATAGGTTACATGGTCCGTGAAAAATGTATCACTGCAGAGGGCCAATGTTCCCTTCATAGACGCATATCAACATCAAGAAGGGCCCAGGAAACGCAGTGGTTCTGCGATGACACGGGCTGCCCGTACTGAAATCCTCCAGGCTGCTTCGTGGCGTTTTGCTGGTGGTGCAAACTCCTACCGGCACTGGGCAGTGCCGTGATTAAATGTCCAAACACACCTTTCTACGAAGCCCCAGGAAGCGAGCTGCACTCGAACGTTGGCAAATCCTTTAATTACTGGATACACGAACCAAAAAGCACTTTCCCTACGCGTTTCAGCGTGAGCCTTGATCACGGGATTAAGCTGCTTTAGTGTCAGGCACTTCTCGGTCTCTTCCACCTGCTTTGCATTTAAAGCCCTCATTAGGCCTGCCCCCACTGGGGCAAAGCATTATGGTGCCGGTAGTTCCAAAACACAAATTATATGTCCTTGAACAGGTTACATGGTCCGTGAAAAATTGTATCACTGCAGAGGGCCAATGTTCCCTTCATAGACGCATATCAACATCAAGAAGGGCCCAGGAAACGCAGTGGTTCTGCGATGACACGGGCTGCCCGTACTGAAATCCTCCAGGCTGCTTCGTGTCGTTTTGCTGGTGGTGCAAACTCCTACCGGCACTGGGCAGTGCCGTGATTAAATGTCCAAACACACCTTCCTACGAAGCCCCAGGAAGCGAGCTGCACTCGAACGTTGGCAAATCCTTTAATTACTGGATACACGAACCAAAAAGCACTTTCCCTACGCGTTTCAGCGTGAGCCTTGATCACGGGATTAAGATGCTTTAGTGTCAGGCACTTCTCGGTCTCTTCCACCTGCTTTGCATTTAAAGCCCTCATTAGGCCTGCCCCCACTGGGGCAAAGCATTGTGGTGCCGGTAGTTCCAAAACACAAATTATATGTCCTTTAATAGGTTACATGGTCCGTGAAAAATTGTATCACTGCAGAGGGCCAATGTTCCCTTCATAGACGCATATCAACATCAAGAAGGGCCCAGGAAACGCAGTGGTTCTGCGATGACACGGGCTGCCCGTACTGAAATCCTCCAGGCTGCTTCGTGTCGTTTTGCTGGTGGTGCAAACTCCTACCGGCACTGGGCAGTGCCGTGATTAAATGTCCAAACACACCTTCCTACGAAGCCCCAGGAAGCGAGCTGCACTCGAACGTTGGCAAATCCTTTAATTACTGGATACACGAACCAAAAAGCACTTTCCCTACGCGTTTCAGCGTGAGCCTTGATCACGGGATTAAGCTGCTTTAGTGTCAGGCACTTCTCGGTCTCTTCCACCTGCTTTGCATTTAAAGCCCTCATTAGGCCTGCCCCCACTGGGACAAAGCATTGTGGTGCCGGTAGTTCCAAAACACAAATTATATGTCCTTGAATAGGTTACATGGTCCGTGAAAAATGTATCACTGCAGAGGGCCAATGTTCCCTTCATAGACGCATATCAACATCAAGAAGGGCCCAGGAAACGCAGTGGTTCTGCGATGACACGGGCTGCCCGTACTGAAATCCTCCAGGCTGCTTCGTGGCGTTTTGCTGGTGGTGCAAACTCCTACCGGCACTGGGCAGTGCCGTGATTAAATGTCCAAACACACCTTTCTACGAAGCCCCAGGAAGCGAGCTGCACTCGAACGTTGGCAAATCCTTTAATTACTGGATACACGAACCAAAAAGCACTTTCCCTACGCGTTTCAGCGTGAGCCTTGATCACGGGATTAAGCTGCTTTAGTGTCAGGCACTTCTCGGTTTCTTCCACCTGCTTTGCATTTAAAGCCCTCATTAGGCCTGCCCCCACTGGGGCAAAGCATTATGGTGCCGGTAGTTCCAAAACACAAATTATATGTCCTTGAACAGGTTACATGGTCCGTGAAAAATTGTATCACTGCAGAGGGCCAATGTTCCCTTCATAGACGCATATCAACATCAAGAAGGGCCCAGGAAACGCAGTGGTTCTGCGATGACACGGGCTGCCCGTACTGAAATCCTCCAGGCTGCTTCGTGTCGTTTTGCTGGTGGTGAAAACTCCTACCGGCACTGGGCAGTGCCGTGATTAAATGTCCAAACACACCTTCCTACGAAGCCCCAGGAAGCGAGCTGCACTCGAACGTTGGCAAATCCTTTAATTACTGGATACACGAACCAAAAAGCACTTTCCCTACGCGTTTCAGCGTGAGCCTTGATCACGGGATTAAGATGCTTTAGTGTCAGGCACTTCTCGGTCTCTTCCACCTGCTTTGCATTTAAAGCCCTCATTAGGCCTGCCCCCACTGGGGCAAAGCATTGTGGTGCCGGTAGTTCCAAAACACAAATTATATGTCCTTTAATAGGTTACATGGTCCGTGAAAAATTGTATCACTGCAGAGGGCCAATGTTCCCTTCATAGACGCATATCAACATCAAGAAGGGCCCAGGAAACGCAGTGGTTCTGCGATGACACGGGCTGCCCGTACTGAAATCCTCCAGGCTGCTTCGTGTCGTTTTGCTGGTGGTGCAAACTCCTACCGGCACTGGGCAGTGCCGTGATTAAATGTCCAAACACACCTTCCTACGAAGCCCCAGGAAGCGAGCTGCACTCGAACGTTGGCAAATCCTTTAATTACTGGATACACGAACCAAAAAGCACTTTCCCTACGCGTTTCAGCGTGAGCCTTGATCACGGGATTAAGCTGCTTTAGTTTCAGGCACTTCTCGGTCTCTTCCACCTGCTTTGCATTTAAAGCCCTCATTAGGCCTGCCCCCACTGGGGCAAAGCATTGTGGTGCCGGTAGTTCCAAAACACAAATTATATGTCCTTGAATAGGTTACATGGTCCGTGAAAAATTGTATCACTGCAGAGGGCCAATGTTCCCTTCATAGACGCATATCAACATCAAGAAGGGCCCAGGAAACGCAGTGGTTCTGCGATGACACGGGCTGCCCGTACTGAAATCCTCCAGGCTGCTTCGTGTCGTTTTGCTGGTGGTGCAAACTCCTACCGGCACTGGGCAGTGCCGTGATTAAATGTCCAAACACACCTTCCTACGAAGCCCCAGGAAGCGAGCTGCACTCGAACGTTGGCAAATCCTTTAATTACTGGATACACGAACCAAAAAGCACTTTCCCTACGCGTTTCAGCGTGAGCCTTGATCACGGGATTAAGCTGCTTTAGTGTCAGGCACTTCTCGGTCTCTTCCACCTGCTTTGCATTTAAAGCCCTCATTAGGCCTGCCCCCACTGGGGCAAAGCATTGTGGTGCCGGTAGTTCCAAAACACAAATTATATGTCCTTGAATAGGTTACATGGTCCGTGAAAAATTGTATCACTGCAGAGGGCCAATGTTCCCTTCATAGACGCATATCAACATCAAGAAGGGCCCAGGAAACGCAGTGGTTCTGCGATGACACGGGCTGCCCGTACTGAAATCCTCCAGGCTGTTTCGTGTCGTTTTGCTGGTGGTGCAAACTCCTACCGGCACTGGGCAGTGCCGTGATTAAATGTCCAAACACACCTTCCTACGAAGCCCCAGGAAGCGAGCTGCACTCGAACGTTGGCAAATCCTTTAATTACTGGATACACGAACCAAAAAGCACTTTCCCTACGCGTTTCAGCGTGAGCCTTGATCACGGGATTAAGCTGCTTTAGTGTCAGGCACTTCTCGGTCTCTTCCACCTGCTTTGCATTTAAAGCCCTCATTAGGCCTGCCCCCACTGGGGCAAAGCATTGTGGTGCCGGTAGTTCCAAAACACAAATTATATGTCCTTGAATAGGTTACATGGTCCGTGAAAAATTGTATCACTGCAGAGGGCCAATGTTCCCTTCATAGACGCATATCAACATCAAGAAGGGCCCAGGAAACGCAGTGGTTCTGCGATGACACGGGCTGCCCGTACTGAAATCCTCCAGGCTGCTTCGTGTCGTTTTGCTTGTGGTGCAAACTCCTACCGGCACTGGGCAGTGCCGTGATTAAATGTCCAAACACACCTTCCTACGAAGCCCCAGGAAGCGAGCTGCACTCGAACGTTGGCAAATCCTTTAATTACTGGATACACGAACCAAAAAGCACTTTCCCTACGCGTTTCAGCGTGAGCCTTGATCACGGGATTAAGCTGCTTTAGTGTCAGGCACTTCTCGGTCTCTTCCACCTGCTTTGCATTTAAAGCCCTCATTAGGCCTGCCCCCACTGGGGCAAAGCATTGTGGTGCCGGTAGTTCCAAAACACAAATTATATGTCCTTGAATAGGTTACATGGTCCGTGAAAAATTGTATCACTGCAGAGGGCCAATGTTCCCTTCATAGACGCATATCAACATCAATAAGGGCCCAGGAAACGCAGTGGTTCTGCGATGACACGGGCTGCCCGTACTGAAATCCTCCAGGCTGCTTCGTGTCGTTTTGCTGGTGGTGCAAACTCCTACCGGCACTGGGCAGTGCCGTGATTAAATGTCCAAACACACCTTCCTACGAAGCCCCAGGAAGCGAGCTGCACTCGAACGTTGGCAAATCCTTTAATTACTGGATACACGAACCAAAAAGCACTTTCCCTACGCGTTTCAGCGTGAGCCTTGATCACGGGATTAAGCTGCTTTAGTGTCAGGCACTTCTCGGTCTCTTCCACCTGCTTTGCATTTAAAGCCCTCATTAGGCCTGCCCCCACTGGGGCAAAGCATTGTGGTGCCGGTAGTTCCAAAACACAAATTATATGTCCTTGAATAGGTTACATGGTCCGTGAAAAATTGTATCACTGCAGAGGGCCAATGTTCCCTTCATAGACGCATATCAACATCAAGAAGGGCCCAGGAAACGCAGTGGTTCTGCGATGACATGGGCTGCCCGTACTGAAATCCTCCAGGCTGCTTCGTGTCGTTTTGCTGGTGGTGCAAACTCCTACCGGCACTGGGCAGTGCCGTGATTAAATGTCCAAACACACCTTCCTACGAAGCCCCAGGAAGCGAGCTGCACTCGAACGTTGGCAAATCCTTTAATTACTGGATACACGAACCAAAAAGCACTTTCCCTACGCATTTCAGCGTGAGCCTTGATCACGGGATTAAGATGCTTTAGTGTCAGGCACTTCTCGGTCTCTTCCACCTGCTTTGCATTTAAAGCCCTCATTAGGCCTGCCCCCACTGGGGCAAAGCATTGTGGTGCCGGTAGTTCCAAAACACAAATTATATGTCCTTGAATAGGTTACATGGTCCGTGAAAAATGTATCACTGCAGAGGGCCAATGTTCCCTTCATAGACGCATATCAACATCAAGAAGGGCCCAGGAAACGCAGTGGTTCTGCGATGACACGGGCTGCCCGTACTGAAATCCTCCAGGCTGCTTCGTGGCGTTTTGCTGGTGGTGCAAACTCCTACCGGCACTGGGCAGTGCCGTGATTAAATGTCCAAACACACCTTTCTACGAAGCCCCAGGAAGCGAGCTGCACTCGAACGTTGGCAAATCCTTTAATTACTGGATACACGAACCAAAAAGCACTTTCCCTACGCGTTTCAGCGTGAGCCTTGATCACGGGATTAAGCTGCTTTAGTGTCAGGCACTTCTCGGTCTCTTCCACCTGCTTTGCATTTAAAGCCCTCATTAGGCCTGCCCCCACTGGGGCAAAGCATTATGGTGCCGGTAGTTCCAAAACACAAATTATATGTCCTTGAACAGGTTACATGGTCCGTGAAAAATTGTATCACTGCAGAGGGCCAATGTTCCCTTCATAGACGCATATCAACATCAAGAAGGGCCCAGGAAACGCAGTGGTTCTGCGATGACACGGGCTGCCCGTACTGAAATCCTCCAGGCTGCTTCGTGTCGTTTTGCTGGTGGTGCAAACTCCTACCGGCACTGGGCAGTGCCGTGATTAAATGTCCAAACACACCTTCCTACGAAGCCCCAGGAAGCGAGCTGCACTCGAACGTTGGCAAATCCTTTAATTACTGGATACACGAACCAAAAAGCACTTTCCCTACGCGTTTCAGCGTGAGCCTTGATCACGGGATTAAGATGCTTTAGTGTCAGGCACTTCTCGGTCTCTTCCACCTGCTTTGCATTTAAAGCCCTCATTAGGCCTGCCCCCACTGGGGCAAAGCATTGTGGTGCCGGTAGTTCCAAAACACAAATTATATGTCCTTTAATAGGTTACATGGTCCGTGAAAAATTGTATCACTGCAGAGGGCCAATGTTCCCTTCATAGACGCATATCAACATCAAGAAGGGCCCAGGAAACGCAGTGGTTCTGCGATGACACGGGCTGCCCGTACTGAAATCCTCCAGGCTGCTTCGTGTCGTTTTGCTGGTGGTGCAAACTCCTACCGGCACTGGGCAGTGCCGTGATTAAATGTCCAAACACACCTTCCTACGAAGCCCCAGGAAGCGAGCTGCACTCGAACGTTGGCAAATCCTTTAATTACTGGATACACGAACCAAAAAGCACTTTCCCTACGCGTTTCAGCGTGAGCCTTGATCACGGGATTAAGCTGCTTTAGTGTCAGGCACTTCTCGGTCTCTTCCACCTGCTTTGCATTTAAAGCCCTCATTAGGCCTGCCCCCACTGGGGCAAAGCATTGTGGTGCCGGTAGTTCCAAAACACAAATTATATGTCCTTGAATAGGTTACATGGTCCGTGAAAAATTGTATCACTGCAGAGGGCCAATGATCCCTTCATAGACGCATATCAACATCAAGAAGGGCCCAGGAAACGCAGTGGTTCTGCGATGACACGGGCTGCCCGTACTGAAATCCTCCAGGCTGCTTCGTGTCGTTTTGCTGGTGGTGCAAACTCCTACCGGCACTGGGCAGTGCCGTGATTAAATGTCCAAACACACCTTCCTACGAAGCCCCAGGAAGCGAGCTGCACTCGAACGTTGGCAAATCCTTTAATTACTGGATACACGAACCAAAAAGCACTTTCCCTAGGCGTTTCAGCGTGAGCCTTGATCACGGGATTAAGCTGCTTTAGTGTCAGGCACTTCTCGGTCTCTTCCACCTGCTTTGCATTTAAAGCCCTCATTAGGCCTGCCCCCACTGGGGCAAAGCATTGTGGTGCCGGTAGTTCCAAAACACAAATTATATGTCCTTGAATAGGTTACATGGTCCGTGAAAAATTGTATCACTGCAGAGGGCCAATGTTCCCTTCATAGACGCATATCAACATCAAGAAGGGCCCAGGAAACGCAGTGGTTCTGCGATGACACGGGCTGCCCGTACTGAAATCCTCCAGGCTGCTTCGTGTCGTTTTGCTGGTGGTGCAAACTCCTACCGGCACTGGGCAGTGCCGTGATTAAATGTCCAAACACACCTTCCTACGAAGCCCCAGGAAGCGAGCTGCACTCGAACGTTGGCAAATCCTTTAATTACTGGATACACGAACCAAAAAGCACTTTCCCTACGCGTTTCAGCGTAAGCCTTGATCACGGGATTAAGATGCTTTAGTGTCAGGCACTTCTCGGTCTCTTCCACCTGCTTTGCATTTAAAGCCCTCATTAGGCCTGCCCCCACTGGGGCAAAGCATTGTGGTGCCGGTAGTTCCAAAACACAAATTATATGTCCTTTAATAGGTTACATGGTCCGTGAAAAATTGTATCACTGCAGAGGGCCAATGTTCCCTTCATAGACGCATATCAACATCAAGAAGGGCCCAGGAAACGCAGTGGTTCTGCGATGACACGGGCTGCCCGTACTGAAATCCTCCAGGCTGCTTCGTGTCGTTTTGCTGGTGGTGCAAACTCCTACCGGCACTGGGCAGTGCCGTGATTAAATGTCCAAACACACCTTCCTACGAAGCCCCAGGAAGCGAGCTGCACTCGAACGTTGGCAAATCCTTTAATTACTGGATACACGAACCAAAAAGCACTTTCCCTACGCGTTTCAGCGTGAGCCTTGATCACGGGATTAAGCTGCTTTAGTGTCAGGCACTTCTCGGTCTCTTCCACCTGCTTTGCATTTAAAGCCCTCATTAGGCCTGCCCCCACTGGGGCAAAGCATTGTGGTGCCGGTAGTTCCAAAACACAAATTATATGTCCTTGAATAGGTTACATGGTCCGTGAAAAATTGTATCACTGCAGAGGGCCAATGTTCCCTTCATAGACGCATATCAACATCAAGAAGGGCCCAGGAAACGCAGTGGTTCTGCGATGACACGGGCTGCCCGTACTGAAATCCTCCAGGCTGCTTCGTGTCGTTTTGCTGGTGGTGCAAACTCCTACCGGCACTGGGCAGTGCCGTGATTAAATGTCCAAACACACCTTCCTACGAAGCCCCAGGAAGCGAGCTGCACTCGAACGTTGGCAAATCCTTTAATTACTGGATACACGAACCAAAAAGCACTTTCCCTACGCGTTTCAGCGTGAGCCTTGATCACGGGATTAAGCTGCTTTAGTGTCAGGCACTTCTCGGTCTCTTCCACCTGCTTTGCATTTAAAGCCCTCATTAGGCCTGCCCCCACTGGGGAAAGCATTGTGGTGCCGGTAGTTCCAAAACACAAATTATATGTCCTTGAATAGGTTACATGGTCCGTGAAAAATTGTATCACTGCAGAGGGCCAATGTTCCCTTCATAGACGCATATCAACATCAAGAAGGGCCCAGGAAACGCAGTGGTTCTGCGATGACACGGGCTGCCCGTACTGAAATCCTCCAGGCTGCTTCGTGTCGTTTTGCTGGTGGTGCAAACTCCTACCGGCACTGGGCAGTGCCGTGATTAAATGTCCAAACACACCTTCCTACGAAGCCCCAGGAAGCGAGCTGCACTCGAACGTTGGCAAATCCTTTAATTACTGGATACACGAACCAAAAAGCACTTTCCCTACGCGTTTCAGCGTGAGCCTTGATCACGGGATTAAGATGCTTTAGTGTCAGGCACTTCTCGGTCTCTTCCACCTGCTTTGCATTTAAAGCCCTCATTAGGCCTGCCCCCACTGGGGCAAAGCATTGTGGTGCCAGTAGTTCCAAAACACAAATTATATGTCCTTTAATAGGTTACATGGTCCGTGAAAAATTGTATCACTGCAGAGGGCCAATGTTCCCTTCATAGACGCATATCAACATCAAGAAGGGCCCAGGAAACGCAGTGGTTCTGCGATGACACGGGCTGCCCGTACTGAAATCCTCCAGGCTGCTTCGTGTCGTTTTGCTGGTGGTGCAAACTCCTACCGGCACTGGGCAGTGCCGTGATTAAATGTCCAAACACACCTTCCTACGAAGCCCCAGGAAGCGAGCTGCACTCGAACGTTGGCAAATCCTTTAATTACTGGATACACGAACCAAAAAGCACTTTCCCTACGCGTTTCAGCGTGAGCCTTGATCACGGGATTAAGCTGCTTTAGTGTCAGGCACTTCTCGGTCTCTTCCACCTGCTTTGCATTTAAAGCCCTCATTAGGCCTGCCCCCACTGGGGCAAAGCATTGTGGTGCCGGTAGTTCCAAAACACAAATTATATGTCCTTGAATAGGTTACATGGTCCGTGAAAAATTGTATCACTGCAGAGGGCCAATGTTCCCTTCATAGACGCATATCAACATCAAGAAGGGCCCAGGAAACGCAGTGGTTCTGCGATGACACGGGCTGCCCGTACTGAAATCCTCCAGGCTGCTTCGTGTCGTTTTGCTGGTGGTGCAAACTCCTACCGGCACGTGTCATCGCAGAACCACTGCGTTTCCTGGGCCCTTCTTGATGTTGATATGCGTCTATGAAGGGAACATTGGCCCTCTGCAGTGATACAATTTTTCACGGACCATGTAACCTATTCAAGGACATATAATTTGTGTTTTGGAACTACCGGCACCACAATGCTTTGCCCCAGTGGGGGCAGGCCTAATGAGGGCTTTAAATGCAAAGCAGGTGGAAGAGACCGAGAAGTGCCTGACACTAAAGCAGCTTAATCACGTGATCAAGGCTCACGCTGAAACGCGTAGGGAAAGTGCTTTTTGGTTCGTGTATCCAGTAATTAAAGGATTTGCCAACGTTCGAGTGCAGCTCGCTTCCTGGGGCTTCGTAGGAAGGTGTGTTTGGACATTTAATCACGGCACTGCCCAGTGCCGGTAGGAGTTTGCACCACCAGCAAAACGACACGAAGCAGCCTGGAGGATTTCAGTACGGGCAGCCCGTGTCATCGCAGAACCACTGCGTTTCCTGGGCCCTTCTTGATGTTGATATGCGTCTATGAAGGGAACATTGGCCCTCTGCAGTGATACAATTTTTCACGGACCATGTAACCTATTCAAGGACATATAATTTGTGTTTTGGAACTACCGGCACCACAATGCTTTGCCCCAGTGGGGGCAGGCCTAATGAGGGCTTTAAATGCAAAGCAGGTGGAAGAGACCGAGAAGTGCCTGACACTAAAGCAGCTTAATCCCGTGATCAAGGCTCACGCTGAAACGCGTAGGGAAAGTGCTTTTTGGTTCGTGTATCCAGTAATTAAAGGATTTGCCAACGTTCGAGTGCAGCTCGATTCCTGGGGCTTCGTAGGAAGGTGTGTTTGGACATTTAATCACGGCACTGCCCAGTGCCGGTAGGAGTTTGCACCACCAGCAAAACGACACGAAGCAGCCTGGAGGATTTCAGTACGGGCAGCCCGTGTCATCGCAGAACCACTGCGTTTCCTGGGCCCTTCTTGATGTTGATATGCGTCTATGAAGGGAACATTGGCCCTCTGCAGTGATACAATTTTTCACGGACCATGTAACCTATTCAAGGACATATAATTTGTGTTTTGGAACTACCGGCACCACAATGCTTTGCCCCAGTGGGGGCAGGCCTAATGAGGGCTTTAAATGCAAAGCAGGTGGAAGAGACCGAGAAGTGCCTGACACTAAAGCAGCTTAATCCCGTGATCAAGGCTCACGCTGAAACGCGTAGGGAAAGTGCTTTTTGGATCGTGTATCCAGTAATTAAAGGATTTGCCAACGTTCGAGTGCAGCTCGCTTCCTGGGGCTTCGTAGGAAGGTGTGTTTGGACATTTAATCACGGCACTGCCCAGTGCCGGTAGGAGTTTGCACCACCAGCAAAACGACACGAAGCAGCCTGGAGGATTTCAGTACGGGCAGCCCGTGTAATCGCAGAACCACTGCGTTTCCTGGGCCCTTCTTGATGTTGATATGCGTCTATGAAGGGAACATTGGCCCTCTGCAGTGATACAATTTTTCACGGACCATGTAACCTATTCAAGGACATATAATTTGTGTTTTGGAACTACCGGCACCACAATGCTTTGCCCCAGTGGGGGCAGGCCTAATGAGGGCTTTAAATGCAAAGCAGGTGGAAGAGACCGAGAAGTGCCTGACACTAAAGCAGCTTAATCCCGTGATCAAGGCTCACGCTGAAACGCGTAGGGAAAGTGCTTTTTGGTTCGTGTATCCAGTAATTAAAGGATTTGCCAACGTTCGAGTGCAGCTCGCTTCCTGGGGCTTCGTAGGAAGGTGTGTTTGGACATTTAATCACGGCACTGCCCAGTGCCGGTAGGAGTTTGCACCACCAGCAAAACGACACGAAGCAGCCTGGAGGATTTCAGTACGGGCAGCCCGTGTCATCGCAGAACCACTGCGTTTCCTGGGCCCTTCTTGATGTTGATATGCGTCTATGAAGGGAACATTGGCCCTCTGCAGTGATACAATTTTTCATGGACCATGTAACCTATTCAAGGACATATAATTTGTGTTTTGGAACTACCGGCACCACAATGCTTTGCCCCAGTGGGGGCAGGCCTAATGAGGGCTTTAAATGCAAAGCAGGTGGAAGAGACCGAGAAGTGCCTGACACTAAAGCAGCTTAATCCCGTGATCAAGGCTCACGCTGAAACGCGTAGGGAAAGTGCTTTTTGGTTCGTGTATCCAGTAATTAAAGGATTTGCCAACGTTCGAGTGCAGCTCGCTTCCTGGGGCTTCGTAGGAAGGTGTGTTTGGACATATATATATATATATATATATATATATATATATATATATATATATAAATATATATATATATATATATATTATCTACTGGCGGTCGCCAGTAGATAGTTATAGTTAGGACCGTGTTTCCATAGGAAATCTGCAACATTCTTTTTGGAATAACTTTGGCGCCGGTTGACGAATCCTCGCGAGATTTTCAAAATAGGTGGGGCGCTCCGCTCCGCTCCGACCCTGAAAGTCTCGGGGGGATTCGTCAAGCGGGGCTGAGAAAAAAGGGGGGTCCCAAAACGCGTTTTCCCCATGCAATTTTCCATAGGGACCTTTAGTCCACGGTACAGCCCAAACGGCTGAACAGAATTACTTGAAATTTGGCAGAGAGGTAGTCCTCAGCTCAGGGATGTTCCTTTTGCATATATGGAGTCAATCTGTTCAGTAGTTCCTGAGAAAATTGCAGTTAAAAGCACATACATATCTATAGCCGTGCACCGTGCGCGCACCGTGCGAGCACCGTGCAAGCACCCTAACGTGCGCGAGCGTAATTCTGATTGGTGGTTACATGTTAGTCAACGTTCGAATCGGTCGAAATCAGGAAGTGTCGGCCGCCATTTTGTTTGTTTTCAGTGCGAGAGTGAAAAAGGAAGGTGGCGAACGTTAAAAGGGAGCAGGGTAGAGAGTTCCTGACCCCCTAGCCTCCTGAAGGACCCCAAAGGCAGAAAAAATTTTTAATTTTTTTTTTTTAAATCGCGGGGTGCGCAAGGTGAAAACCCCCCCAAAAACAACAAAAAAAAATTCAATTTTTAATAAGTAGTTTATTGTAAAATAAATATATAAAAAAAATAATAATACATACATAACTTAGCATTTAAAAAACCTTTGAAATTCACTGAAAAAACCAAAGGTTTCACACACGTTATAGTTAGGAATTAGCATTTAAAAAACCTTGCAAATTCACTTAAAAAACCATAGGTTTCACACATGTTATAGTTAGCTGTACATTTCACTCGTAAAAAACCAATGAAATTCCATGTTATAGTTAGATCAGGTAACTATAACTTGCGCGACCGCAATCCACAATGTGTCATTTCAGATGTCATCATTGATGTCATGAGTGATGTCACTGACCATGTCATGAGTGATGTAATATGTGACGTCATCAGCAGTGCATTGTGGGTGCGCAAGTTATAGTTACCTGATCTAACTATAACGTGGAATTTCATTGTTTTTTTACGAGTGAAATGTAGAGCTAACTATAACATGTGTGAAACCTATGGTTTTTAAGTGAATATATATATATATGTATATAGATTCCAACACCACCCAACTTGCCTTACAAGTAGGAACACCGGCACCAGGCTGAAGGCTTCAGGTAAATGCTTTTATTCCGTGTTTGAAAGCTGGTAGGTAAAATTAACCCAACGTGTTTCTCCTCCCAAAGAGGCTTGATCACGGGCCCGTGGCACGTTTTAAGTTGGGGGAAAACTCTCTTTTAATACTGAGGGTCCCTGAGGGCTAACTAGCCCAACACGTATCTCCAGTATGCACCAGGGAGCTGCGTTGCAGACAGGTGTTCAGAGTCCACGCCCCTTTTTACACCTCTCTGTAACGCAGCTCTGTGGTGCTTACTGGAGGTACCTAGATGGCTAGTTTGACCCTAGAGACCCTTAGGATTCAAGGGGACTTAATCTCTCAATTTAGAATGGCCACAGGGCAGGTTTACACAGTGGTGAAGGGAGGGGACGGGGCCTGAGGTGACGTGTGCAAACACGCCCTGTGGTGCGTTTTAAGTTGGGGAAATAATTCCCCTTCAATCCTAAGAGACCCTGGGGGCCAACTAGCCCACCAGGTGCTTCCAGTAAGTGCCACTGCGCTGCGTTGCAGAGAGGTGGTGCAGGCTGTGCCCCTTTTTACACCTCACTGCAATGCTGCTTACTGGACGTATCTAGTGGGCTAATTTGCCACTAGGGACCCTCAGGTTTCAAGGGGAGTTAATCTCCCAACTTAAAACGGCCACAGGACGTGTTTACACAGTGGGGAAGGGAGGAGACGGGGCCTGAGGTGACGTGTGCAAACACGCCCTATGGCGCGTTTTAAGTTGGGGAAATAATTCCCCTTCAACCCTGAGGGCCCATGGGGGCCAACTAGTCCACCTGGTGCTTCCAGTAAGCAGCACTGTGCTGCGTTGCAGAGAGGTGGTCCAGGCCGTGCCGATTTACTCTGCAACGCAGCTCTGTGGTGCTAACTAGAGATACCTGATGGGCTAGTAGTACCCAAGGGACACTCAGGATTCAAAGGGACTTTATCCCCAAAATTAAAACGGCCACAGGGCATGTTTGCACAGGTCAGCTCAGACCCCCCTCCCTTCACCAGTGTGCAAAAGCGCCCTGTGGCGTGTTTTAAGAGGTAGTTTTAATACCCCTGCCCTATTATATACTAGGAGCTTACAGAGGAGGTCATGCTAATAACAGGGGTACCCCAACGCATAGTGTTCCCTAGTGTATGTAGGTGTTTTAACTGTATTCTAAGTGTCTTTTGCATAGCACTGGCTCTAGGACTGGCTAGTCAGAGTCAGTTACCACCAGTACCCATCTGAAAAAGTTGAGGGTACAGGATGATTTTGCAACAAAGACTCTTTCTGCTCCTCTGTTTGTTTTTCCTGCACATCTTCCTTCTTCCTGCACTTTTCTTTGTCTTTGAGGTCTTCTGCAGCTTCTTCCTGCATTTCTTTTTCTTCTTTCTCTGTGTTTTTTCTTCTTTCTTCACATGTCCTACCTCTGTAGGCAAGGGTTAGAAACTAGCATTTAAAAAAGCTTTGAAATTCACTTAAAAAACCATAGGTTTCAGGCACGTTATAGTTAGAAATTAGCATTTAAAAATCCTTTGAAATTCACAGAAAAAACCATAGGTTTCAGGGGTGGTATAGTTAGCTGGACATTTCACTCGTGCAAAACCATTGAAATTCCCCCATTATAGTTAGTTCGGATAACTATAACTCACGCCCCCGCAATGCACTGCTGCTGATGTCACATATTATATCGCTCATGACATGGTCAGTGACAGTTTTTCTTGATCATCACACTAATAATAGTAATCAATGTTGATCATAATGAGAATATTTATGTTGATTGGTGATGATTAGTAGCTATTTGCACTCAAGTAGACTTTAGGCACTTTATGCTCGGTATGATGAAACTCAGTAGGGCACTTGCACTTACATTTTATGAAAATAATAGCATCCATACGGTACTTCTCAAACTGATTTAACAGTTATGATTATAATAACTGGTTTTAAATAGGAACTGATAAGTTAATCATGAATTAATGTATTAGTATTTCTTTTATATTATTTGTACGTATTATTATGTCCTCTTTAGTAATTTCATATTATGAATGTATTTGGATTACTATAGTGTTTCTTCTATCTTCATGTTTGTAGAAAAAAGGACATGTCTTACCAGTTTTTTTCAATTAAGATGATTATTTACTGCGGATTGGCCCTTGGGGCGTCATGTGATCAAGACAGCGTCCTGCTGTCGAAACGCATCATGCTGGGCACTTGCTATACGAAATGTAGCTTATTGTGATGCAATAGACTTGCACTTTAAATTTTAGAAGCACGGTGTGGTCCGTACCTGTTTTGATGCTTGAATTGAGCATTTCAGGATCGTGAACTTATATATATATATATATATATATATATATATATATATATATATATATATTCCAACACCACCAAACTTGCCTTACAATTAGGAACACCGACACCAGGCTGAAGGCTTCAGTAAAATGCTTTTATTCCGTGTTTGAAAGCTGATAGGTAAAAGTAAAATAAACCCAACGTGTTTCTCCTCCCAAAGAGGCTTGATCACAGGCCGGTGGAGCGTTTTAAGTTGGGGGATTAACTCCCTTTTAATACTGAGGGTCCCTGAGGGCTAACTAGCACAACAGGTATTTCCAGTATGCGCCAGGGAGCTGCGTTGCAGACAGGTGTCCAGAGGCCATGCCCCTTTTTACACCTCTCTGTAATGCAGCTATGTGGTGCTTACTGGAGGTACCTAAATGGCTAGTTTGACCCTAGGGACCCTTAGGATTCAAGGGGACCTAATCTCTCAACTTAGAACAGCCACAGGGCAGGTTTACACAGTGGGGAAGGGAGGGGACGGGGACTGAGGTGACGTGTGCAAACACGCCCTGTGGCACGTTTTAAGTTGGGGAAATAATTCCCCTTCAATCCTAAGGGACCCTGGGGGCCAACTAGTCCACCAGGTGCTTCCAGTAAGTGCCACTGCGCTGCGTTGCAGAGAGGTGGTGCAGGCTGTGCCCCTTTTTACACCTCTCTGCAATGATGCTTACTGGTCGTACCTAGTGGGCTAATTTGCCCCTAGGGACCCTCAGGATTCAAGGGGAGTTAATCTCCCAACTTAAAACAGCCACAGGGCATGTTTACACAGTGGGGAAGGGAGGGGACAGGGCCTGAGGTGACGTGTGCAAACACGCCCTATGGCGCGTTTTAAGTTGGGGAAATAATTCCCCTTCAATCCTGAGGGCCCATGGGGGCCAACTAGTCCACCAGATGCTTCCAGTAAGCACCACTGTGCTGCGTTGCAGAGAGGTGGTCCAGGCCGTGCCCATTTACTCTGTAACGCAGCTCTGGGGTGCTAACTAGAGATACCTGATGGGCTAGTAGTACAATTCAGTAGGATTCAAGGGGACTTTATCCCCAAAATTAAAACAGCCATAGGGCATGTTTGCACACGTCAGCTCAGCCCCCCCTCCCTTCACCAGTGTGCAAAAGCGCCCTGTGGCGTGTTTTAAGAGGTAGTTTTAATACCCCTGCCCTATTATATACTAGGGGCTGACAGAGGAGGTCATGCTAATAACAGGAGCACCCCAACGCATAGTGTTCCCTAGTGTATGTAGGTGTTTTAACTGTATTCTAAGTGTCTTTTAGCATAGCACTTTGCCATAGGACTGGTTAGTCAGAGTCAGTTACCACCAGTACCCCTCTGAAAAAGTTGAGGGTACAGGATGATTTTGCAACAAAGACTCTTTCTGCTCCTCTGTGTGTTCTTCCTGCACATCTTCCTGCACTTTTCTTTGTCTTTGAGGACTTCTGTAGCTTCTTTCTGCATTTCTTTTTCTTCATTCTGTGTGTTTTTTCTTCTTTCCTCACATGTCCTACCTCTGTAGGCATAGTTTGAAACTAGCATTTAAAAAACCTTTGAAATTCACTTAAAAAACCATAGGTTTCAGGCAAGTTATAGTTAGGAATTAGCATTTAAAAATCTTTGGAAATTCACAGAAAAAAACATAGGTTTCAGGGGTGTTATAGTTAGCTGGACATTTCACTCGTGCAAAACCATTGAAATTCCCCCATTATAGTTAGTTCAGATAACTATAACTCACGCCCCCGCAATGCACTGCTGATGACGTCACATATTACATCGCTCATGACATGGTCAGTGACATCACTGATGACATCACTGATGACATCACTGATGAAATCTCAAATGTGATCAAGGCTCCACGGAGTCGAAACGCGCCATGGCTGGCATACCTTGAGTGAATAAACTAACTTTCGTATGCACTGAATTGCGGTCCGTGCTCCTTTCTGTTGACACACAAGCGCTTTCCAAGGCGTAGGCGAAGGAGTGCTTTGGATATATATATATATATATATATATATGACCTACCGGCAGTTGCCAGTAGGTAGTTATAGTTAGAACCTAGTTTCCATAGGAAAATAGTTTTTTGATTTGTCAATATCTTTAGCGCTGTTTCTGTTTGACAATTCTTCGGGAAATTTTCAAAACTAATGGGTCGCTCTGGTCAGCTTCTGTCTTGAAAGTTCCGGGGTGATTCGTCAAGCGGGGGTCGAGAAAAAAGGGGGGCTCCCAAAATGCGTTTTTCCCATGTCAATTCCGTAGGATACTTTAGACAAAGCTACAGCCTGAACTGATGAACGGAATTACACCAAATTTGGCAAAAAGGTAGCTCTTGGTTCAGAAAGCGCCCTTTTTTTAAATGGTGTAAATTTGTTTGGTAGTTCCTGAGAAATTTAAAAAAGAAAACTTTCAATATTTGAGCAACAAGGACTCCTCCTGAGCACGAGCTGAATTCTGATTGGCTGCCAACACTCCAAACCAGGAAGTGTTGGCAGCCATTTTGTGACTCGGTAATTGAGTCACAAGAAAACAGTGTAAAAAAGGGTGAAGAACAAGAAATGTGGGCAGAGTAGAAACACTCTGAACCCCTAGGCGTGCTCAGGGATCCCACAAGGAACCCCAGCCCCCCCCATTTTTTTTTTAAATCGACTGAAGTTGCGCTGGATACGCGAATCCGGATGAGAAAAAAAATAAAAATTGAAGCGATTGGTTCTACTTAAGCCCCCGGTGGGCCAGGTCTGGGGGCAATGCCCAATTATGCAGCGGGGACCCGCGGGGGCCCCCGCCGCCCCGGGGACTGCCACTGCGTTGGGCTGTAAATAATAATTAGCCCCTCCACACTGTCCCGGAGACCACCAACTCCAGGGGGCACTAAATATTCAAAATCGGTGGTCTGTTACGGCCCCCCGGCCCTAGGGACCGCCTCCTCCCCAGGGCTATAAATAATAATTAGTGTGGAGGGCTCAAGCACCCCCCACAGTGCCCCGGGGTCCACCACCTCCCCCAGGCTATGTAAATGAAGGGAGGGGACTGTGCGGCCCCCCTCCTGGAGCTCTTTATGGCCCTGGGGACTGCCACCCCCCCCCCACGGTCAGCTCCTGCAATGTCTCGGGATGCCCACCCCGGGACATTGCTGTTTGTTATGGCAGGGCAGGAGCACGGCTCCTGCCCTACCATAGCAAACTCTGCTTTGGTTTTTGGAAGTGAGAGCAGGAAACATGCTCTCACTTCCAAAAACCAAAGCAGGATTGCTTTTCCCAAGGGGAGCTGCATGGCAGGAGGCAGGAAGCCAGCAGGACCGTGGGGACATTGGGGCTCCCACCACGGTCCCCAACACAAAGGGCTGGCCCCCCTCGCCTGTAATTAAAAAACAAAACAGAAAGGCCGGCCCCTGTGGATGGGGTCCCCAGGGCCAGAAGTGGCCTGGGAGGGGGGCAACTCGGCCCCTCTCCTATTTATTTATAAAAAAATGGCTGATCCCCAGGGGGTGGGGTCCCTGGGGCCAAAATCAGCCTGGGGAGGGGGGACACGTGCCCCTGCTCTCCTATTTGATTTTTAATTAAAAAAGACGCCATGTCCCAGGGGATGGGGTCCCCGGGGTGAATACGAAATAATGGAAGTGGATCATTTTTTTCTTTTTTTTTTTTTTTTTAAATATTTTTATTGTTCATCATCAGAAAAATAAAGTATAAACAATTAATTGCTTTGACATATATATCTAATACAACAGAAATCCTTCAATTGCAGCTTAATCACTTAAATTTAACAACATGATGCAATACATAATTTAATTATAATTACTTGAAAGAAGAAGCATGTACTTATCACCCTTTAGATTAACCATCTAGTTTAAGTTTCCATTTTTCAACTGGGGCCCATACCCGTTTCCCAAGCTGTCTTGCATTCGCTCCTTTTTTTTCATATAAAGATTTCTCTAAGGTGTAAATAGCTAATAATTTTGAGAGCCATTGTTGAAACGAAGGGGGATTAGAGTCTTTCCATACCGTTGCGATACAAAGCCGGCTCAGCGTCATAGCAATAAACAAAAATTCTTGATGGGGTATCTCCTGTCCCTCCTTTGCCACTCCAAGAACCATAATCTCATTAGTTAATTTAATTGAAATCTCCAATTCATCTTTAAAGAAGTTTTCTATAGCTAGTTTAAAGGGATCTAAGTTAGGGCATGCTGCAAACATATGGATCGTGTCTGCCTCCAAACTCTGACATCTTGGGCAGAAGATCCCAATAGTACCACCCCAACGAGCTATTTTATGTGGTGTATAATATAGTTCATGTAAAGTCTTAAAGTATTGTGCTTGCAGGTTTGCAACCTTCAGGATAGAATTTCCAAACCGAAGTGATTTTTCGCCCTCATTCCCGGCTAAATCTAGTTTAGTTCTCCATTTATCAAATACCTTTCCTCTATCATCCTCATTATACTCGCACAATGCACCATAGAGTTGAGAGATTGAACATCCCTCATCATCTTGAACAATTTCCATCAGATCTACCCTAGCATACTTACAGTTACCTGCCTGTTTCCTCTGCAAAACTGATCTTATCTGTAAGTATTTAAAAAAATCTCTCCGATCCAAGTTATATAGCTGTTGTGCCCTCTCAAATGAAATTAACCCTGACTGATCCGTGATATCGCCGATTGTACTAACCCCAAGATTATCCCAGCGCCTCATCACTTGATCATGGAATACTTCTGGGAGGAGTTCATTCATATATAAAGGGGTATAGAAGTTCATTCTCCCTAATTTAATTTTCTTCCGGATCATTGACCAAACCGATATGACTGCCCCCAACAGCTTAAATTTTGTTCTTTTATAGTAGTTTAGTTCCTTGAATGTGAGAAGTCCCTTATTAGAGTCCCAAATCAAGAGCTCATATATATCCGGAATGCCAACCCTACCCCTCCAGATGTCTTTCGTATTCCCGCCGAGAAGTCCTTTACAATACTGAAGGACTGACGCAAAATAATATGCCTTAAAGTCAGGTACTGCAAGGCCCCCCCGGTCTTTAGAGAGTGCCAACCTCTTTATGGATCTACGAGTTCTGCCCTTAGCCCATATAAAGCGATTACAAATCCCCTCTATTTCCTTAAACCAATTGTTAGAAAATGATAAAGGAATTGTACGGAACAAATATAGAATTTTAGGCAAAAACACCATCTTTATAACATTGCAGCGACCGATGATTGTTAAACGTAAATTGTCCATCCTATCTAAGTCTAATTTTGCCTTTTTGATTACTGGGGTCAGATTTTCCTCCACAACCTGAGATAGGTCAGATGTAATAGTAACTCCCAAATAAACCGCGGACTCTACAACTCTCTCATCGTTAATCGGAGCAAATTGATTTACCACTATTTGTGTTTTTCCTTGATTTAATTTATACCCTGATAGAGGTCCATATTTTTTTGCCTCATTCTCGATTTCCCCTATCGCTATTATTGGTATTGATGATGTAATTGCTAAATCATCTGCGTAGCCCAATATTTTAGTCTCATATCCATTCAGCACTATTGGACAAATGTTTTTATTTTTTTCTATGTGTCTAATAAATGAGTCTATATAACAGGCGAATAGTAGAGGGGAGCAGGGGCATCCTTGCCTAGTCCCACGCTCAATTTTTATTGCCTCGCTCAGCTCCCCTCCCACTCTCAGACTGATGCTCGGGCTTCTATAAAGGGCTTTTAATGCTCCTACACATAATTTCCCAAAATTATATTTATACATTGTTGCCCAAAGAAAGTCCCACGAGACCCTATCGAAAGCTTTTTCAGCGTCCAGCAATATTAAGGACATAGGGTCTCGTGAGACATTAGTACCATCCAGCAGCGCGAAGACCCTTCTGATGTGATCGGCAGTGCCCCTCCCTGGTATAAACCCGTGCTGCCAGGGTGAGACTATCTTACCAATTACCAAGCTCAGCCTGTTTGCCAGGATTTTAGAATAGACCTTAGTGTCACTATTCATTAAGCTAATTGGTCTATATGACCCAGGATCCGTAGGGCATTTATTCTTTTTTAGAAACACTACCATTAAAGCTTCTCCCCAAGACTCCGGAGGTGCAGCACCATTCTGTATTAGAACCATGAGTCGATTAATGTCTGCTTCTAAGATTAAATAGAACTTTTTATAGAATTCTAACGGTATAAAATCGGGTCCCACTGCTTTTCCTGATGGGAGATCCTTAAAAGCTCTTTGTACTTCTTCTGGGGTAAAGTTGATCTCGAGGGAGTTATTATCCTCCTCTGTAAGCTTATCTAGGGAGGCAGAGTTTAAATATTCGTCAATTTTCGCTAGATCTGGATCCCCATTATTCTGACTGTATAATTTCTTATAAAAATTCTGAAATACAGCACAGATTTCCTTTGGTGTTTTTACTATTGTCCCTGCCTCCGTAGTCATTTCTGTTATCTGCCCCTGAGTGGCAGCCTGCCGGGTTCTAATCGCTAGGATTCGTCCTACCTGTTCGCTATATTCATGCTGCTCTTCCCTCCTGGCCAAATATTTACCAGCTGCCTTTTCAGCATATACTTCACCCACTGCTGCTTTAGCCGAGGCTAGTTTTTGCATTACTTTTGTCACATCCTCTTTCTCTCTTATACTTTTTACCAGTTCTTCCTCTAGCTTTGCTACTAGATTTATCTTTTTCTCTAAGGTTTCTTTTTCCCGCTTACTCCGTCTAAGAGAGTAACTTAAGGTTTCCCCCCTAATACCTGCCTTCATAGTATCCCATACTATTTGCGGTGATACTGTGCCCCTATTGTTTTCCAGAAATTCTTTTAGCCAAATTTCCATGTAAGTAACATAATTTACATCCAGTAGCAAAGCTCTTTCAAAGGTCCAGCTATTTATTCTGTTCTGTGAGTATGGTATAGAGATCTCCATGGAGAGCGGGTTGTGATCTGACATCAATCTAGGCATTTTTTTAATTTTCACCATCGGTATCATCGAGGGGGAAATCAAAAAATAATCTAGCCGGGCTAGAGTTTTATGGGGGGCAGAATAGTATGTGCAGCCTCCCCCTCCGTTTATATGTTCCCAAATATCGATCAGCCCATTGTCCTGCATGAGCTGTATTAGCGCTCTGTGGGTTTTCTTCTTTTTACCAATAAATCTTGCAGGATTTTCTTTCCACAACCCATTGAGGCCATTTATATTTAAATCGCCACATAGTATTATGGGGAGAGGCCAATTGGGCAATTGAGAATTTATATGAATGAAAGTTTCAGGGTCATCAACTATTGGTGCATAGATAGAGCATAGAGTAAAATTAAAATTTTGAATTTGGCAATCCGCTAAAACCCAGCGACCATGTCTATCTGCCTGTTGTTTTTTTAATATAATTTTTTTTCCACGTGCTAATATTGCAACCCCGCGTGTTCTAGTGCCCTGAGTCGTACAAGTCAGTACTTTATACCCCAGTTGTTCCAATAAATATTTTTGCGAGATCTCTATGTGCGTCTCCTGAACACAGATTAAATCAGCTTGCAGTGTTCTGAAATATTCTTTCAATTCTCTTCTTTTTCTTGCATCATTTAAACCACATACATTAATTGTGACTATGTGCATCATTTTTCTTTTTTTCCCTCCATTTCTGTTCCCTTTCTTTCTCTGATGATGATTTTACCCCCCCTTTTCTCCCCCGGAGACCCACCCACCCCTCCCCCTCCCGTACCACCCCTTGAAGCATCCCCCCTTGAGGCATCCTTGATCCAGTCGGATCCAGGTGTGGGCGTCGATTGATCACGGCGCCACAGTGCAACTGCCCCTCCAGCCCTGCGTGTATTTTTTTTTTTCTTTTTTCCCTCTTGATCATTTACCGGCATTCTTCTTTACAGTCTCTGAGATTTCTTTAAGATATTGTTCGGCCTGTATTTCGCTCGTAAAGCTGCGGGTTGAGCCCCTAAAAATTATCTTCAATCTGGCAGGGTTCTGTAGGAAAACCTTTGCGCCAGTTTGCTCAAAAGGGGAAAAAAGCTGCCTCAGCCTCCACCTCCTTTCAACAGTCGCATGAGCAAAATCTGGTCGAACAAAAAAGACAGTGCCATTGTATTCTCTCTTGCTTGTAGGGCGGGCTAAGTCGTAGATAGATTCTCGGAGTAAAAAATTTCCAAAGAACACCAGCATTGCCCTTGGAAATTTAGATTGATTCAGTGTTTTCCTGGATTGAGTAAGGGGGAACCGGTGGGCTCGTTGGACTTCTCTCTCTAGTTCCCAGTTTTTTAATTCAGGGAGGGCTGATTTAAGAAGTCTAATTACATACCCCCTTGGGTCATTGTCTTCAACGCCCTCAGGAAGCCCTAAAAATCGCAAGTTATTTCGTCTTGATCTGTTCTCCTGATCCTCAACCTTTGTCAGTAAGTCCTGTATAATGCCTTCTTGCTTCTTTTCTTGCCTTTGTAGATAAACAACATCATTCTCTAGGTGGTCAATTCGTGTTTCAACTGACACCATTCTTTCAGAAATCTCTAGACATGTGCTGCCCACCTTGTTTACAGCACCTTGTAACTTTTGGATAGCTAAATGATTTCTTTGAGTATCCGTTTTAACATCTTTATGAAGTTTCCTAATTGAGCTTAATATATCTCTCAGAGACGGCTCGTCTGTTTCTGCTGCTACATCATAATCAGTGATGACCCCAGTTGAGTCTACACCGTTTTCTTGGGCCGCTATTTTTCCCTTTGATTTTTGGGGTTTTGCGGTTTTCCGAGGATTACTAGGTTCAGGATCGCTTCCTTGATCGATCGTTTCTTCGTAAGTAGATTTATTTAGTCTTTTATTCCTTATTTTTCTTGTTTCAAGTTTTCTCCTTGGCGTACTTCCTTGCCCAGGATCGCTCGATTTCCTTATACCCGAACAGCTGGATATATCTTGAGTTGAGACACCTTGATCTTGGTCTTGGCCTTTGTTAACTTCGCTTGTGTCACTGGAAGTCGAAATACCCGTTTCATAAATATCTGCGTCAGATTCTTCTGAATGTGATGGTAAGTATAAAGCTGTTTCCGGCGAAGGCCCTATATCTGAGGGGGAATTCAGAATTCCATGAGTGTTCATCCCCAGAGTATGTTTTTGATTTCCTCCATTCTGTATCGTTGATTCTTGGACTGTTAGTACACTGCTTGACCCTTTGGGTAGTGGGCTGAAGATATTCCGTATGCTTGGCTGCAAAGTTGTTTGCTTCCCTGTCGAAGTCGCTTTTGCATTTGCTTTCAGATCTTTAATGGCTTGTAACCGTTTTGCTTTTTTCATCAATAGTTCCATCTCTTCTGTATCTTCAATATCCTTCTCCTTTTCCTTGTATCGCTCCTTGCTTTTTCCTTTCTTTTTCTCTAATTCTACAGTATTGGCTGCGTATTTATAGCCTTTAGGTTTTTCATAGTCCCCCTGTTGCTCTCTGCAGCTCATCATTAATAATTTATCCTTATCTATCTCTTTCTCTTTATTCTTCTCTTTCTCTGGGCCTCTCTTGTTGCCTTTCTCATTCTTCTCCTTCTCCTTCTCCTTCTCCTTCTCCTTTACCTTGTCCTTTTCTCTATCTTTCCCTTTGTCTTTATCCCTGTCTTGTACTTGGTCTTTGTTTTTGACTTCTTTGGCTTTAGTTCCTCTAGTCTCTCGTCGTTGCTGCATTGGCTGCGTCAGCTTAGATATGTGAACATTCATATTCATATTAGCATCATCATTAGCATCATCCATATTATCTGCCTCTAATGCATCTTGAATTTTACCATTAGGCTCAGCTTCAACTTCAGCTTCAAGTTCCTCTGCCCCTTGGGCGCTCATGCCCCCCGAGGTGTTCAATCGCACCATAGATAGGGCATGCACCACATTTTGGTCCCGTAACTCCCTTAGTTCGTTCCCCACTTTCTCTGCGGCGGTCTCATTCATTTTCCCTACCTCAGTCCCTATCTCTTCTCGCCTTGTAGCGTGCCCGGTCTTCTTGGACTTCTCGCTCTCCTCACTTGCAATATTCTGAGCTGATTGCAGAGTGGTTGATACCTGCCCTGGATATGTCAGGTTAAATACGGCTGGCTCACTCCGGATGCACAGTGTAATATGCCACTCCTGTATTTTGTCGTTACCATTACACATAGGCATAGGCTTGATTCTGCTTGTAGTGCCCTCGAGATTTTGATTAGTCTGTTTTGTCCATTTCGTTTGTGCCCGCCACCTAATGCCTTGTACACACTTAATAGTCGCCTTAATCCCGACTGCGGGCCTCGTGGCACATAACACGGCAATTTTGGTGTCCCTCCCCACCGTCCGCTTCTGTCCGGACACCCTTAGGCACCTAATGCTCTGCACCTGGATTCATTTTTTTCAATCAAGTTTGGAGTCGGGGCTCCAGCACGGCACTCAGTGCGGCCCCCCTGGGTAACGTTGCTCTGGATTCGCAAATTCACCTTAAATAAATAATTAAGTAGTATATAATATAGATGGTAGTGTTGTGTTTGTGAAGTTGTTTTAAAGACATATTGTGCTTGAAGTTAATGAAAATATTACAATTGATAGAGTTGTTAAATAATATATAAAATTACAAATTAATATTTAAAGTTGAAAAGTGTGTTGTGTTGTAGTACATTCAGTTTGTGCTTTTGTTTTGTGAATTTGTGCTCGGTGCGCGAGTCCCTCAAAAAATAAAAAAATATATGTATGTGTTAAAAATAATTATAAGCAGTATAATGTTATAGGGTGGATCTAAAAAGAGCCCTTGTGTTCATTGTGACTTTGCTGTAGCTACATTTAAGTGCAGATGCAGAGCTTTGGGTTGTTGAGAAAGACTCTGTTTCCCTGATCTGTGAAATGTACTCCATCACTCCTGTAGATGCCATCCATATCAAAACATAGATTGTTTTTATATATGGAGCCCATGCTATGGTCTCTGAGGTACGCAGAAACAGCTTTATTGACATTTTTTCTAGCTTTCTCAATCTGTGGACAGAATTGATTTGACCACTTCCATTTCTGTCTTTGGCATATGTTAGAGTATACAAACACAGTTTGAGGTAAAAGCAACATCAATTGTGCAAAGGTGTCCTTCATTAGCATTTCCAGACCTACCCCAGTCAATGACCTTAGGTCATTGCCACCACAGTGCACAATCATGAGGTCAGCGAGTTGGAGATACAAAAAGGTTTTAACCAAAGTCATCAATTGGTGCCACTTTAATCCTCTCTGTACAATCCATTTAATATCCACATTTTTTACAGCTAGGTCTTTGTCAATACCTTTGGGTTCAGCATACCTTTTGCACCAGAAAACATAGCTGTGCCCAACAATCCACACTATAAGCATCTTGAAGGGATGTCTGGAAGTAATGAAAAGATGTCTGTAGCTGGGGTAGTCAGTTGGTAGAATGAGAGGTATGTAAAATGGTGGACAAGATACTGTTTTAAAAAAAGTAGAGAATTGATTGGCTGTTTAAGAACATTGTACATTCAAAAATAGGGTGCATATTACTTTAAAAAAAACATATTTCAAATTGGTTAGTAAACATTGTTTAAAAGGTACAATAGAAACGATAAGATAATATTTTTCAAAGGCAACCACACCTGCTGTTTGCATCTGCAACATTGTGTGGTAAACTTGAAAATATGGTGAACTTGTGACCTGTCAGTTAAGTTGAGTGTTCAATGAACTGTTACTATGGAAACTGGCATTAAGCAGAATGGGGGAGGCTTGAAATTCAACTGTGGATTTAAAATGTGAAATTGTAATTTATATATAAGTAATATGTTATTACAGTGACATTACCTTAGTCAGTACTATCTTTAGAAGTGGTGGGTTATTAAAAAATAGTGTTACATTTAGTTTTTATATCTTTTTGAACTCCCATATCAATTTGTGACTCCATCACGGTGGTGCAAAATGGAGTCACAACTTACAAAAAAATGTAGAAACAGTTTGGGCACTTTTAGAAGTCAGTTGCTAAGGGTTAATATGTGTAACCAATAGAAATGCGTTTTACAATTTGGAAAATATGTAGGAAGCAATGTGATTTGTTATTGACATGTATTTGTGTGGAGAGAGAGAGGGAAACTTTGACATTACTGGTTTTACCTTGCTGAGTCTGGTGCATTATATTAATTGTGTGCAAAAGAAAATCTTGTAAGAGTTTGAGATATTTTTAACTCAACAAATCTATTTGGAAGGTGAGCTTTGAATTTGTGAGGTTTATTTTAAACTTTTAAAATTATTCAAAAACTGTGCTGTTTGAAATATATTATTAAATGTAGAGATGTGTATTGTAGTTTGTTTTATTGTACTTAAATGCTGTTTAAAAAAGAATCTGTATAGTAATATGTGTATTTTGCAAGATGGATTACTAATGTTCATATAAGGTGTTATTAATCAGGTTTCTTTTTTCTCATCTGTACAAAGGTATAGTTGAATGATGCTGCATAATTTTGGAATGTGTTGTTAAGATGCATCACAAAAGTGTGCTTTGAAGGATGCTCACATAAGGTATTATTAATTAGGCTTCTTTTTTCTAGTCTGTACAAAGGTATAGTTGAATGATGCCACATAATTTTAGATAAAAAGGTGAAGATGCAGCATAAAAGTGTGGTTTGAAAGATGCTCATATGAGGTGTTGTTAATTAGGCTTCTTTTTTCTAGTCTGTACAAAGGTATAGTTGAATGATGCTGCATAATTTTAGATACAAAAGCAAAGATGCAGAATAAAAGTGTGGTTTGAAAGATGCTCATATAAGGTGTTGTTAATTAGCCTTTGTTTTTTAAGTCTGTAGAAAGGTATAGTTGAATGATGTTGCATAATTTTAGATAGAATGGTGAAGATGTAAGTAATCCACCAGATATTACCCTTGCAGGCATGTTGCACTTATCTATTAACCTAGGTAATACGTAATGACTCATCTATGCCTTCAGATCGTATTTATACACTTATCTGTGCAATCAATGTCTATGTCTGCACTTATGCAAGTAGCCAATCACTTTTTGTCTATTGCAATTATCCAGTGACTACCTTTGCACTCATACAATAACCCAAGCATTACCCATGGAGTTATGCAATCACTCATGTAGATCTATTATATGCCTCAGTTACTAGGTTTCACTATATTCCAAAAATATTGTATACATTTTTGTTTTAGATATTGTGATGATTTGAAAATGTACAGATATATGTATGCGTGCCTTTAACAAAGACTTATAGATGAGTCATGTAATAGTCTGCTGCTTTATATTTGGCTAGGCCCAATACCCAAATACTCGTTATGCACCCTTACAATGATGCAGGCACTACATATGCAGTACTGTAATCACTCAGCCATTACTGTTCCACTGGTGCAATCATTTAGGCACTATCTATGCAGTTATGCAATCACTGAGGTATAATTCATGTTGTTATGTAATCACCCAGGCACTACTGTTGCACTCCTTGAATCACAGAGGCACTACCTTTCTACTCTTGTAATCACTCAGCCAGTAGTCATGATGTTATGAAATCACCCAGGCACTACTCTTATAATGTTTAATTTACTCAGGCTGTACCTCAGCAGCCCTGCAATCACCCAGGAAGTACCCATGCACTTATAAAATCACCCAGTCACTTGCTATGTAGTCATATAAATCTCCAGACATTATCCCTGCAGTCATGCAATCTCCAAGGTGTTACCCATGTACTCCTTTAATCCCTTTGTACTCTTTCAATCACATACACACTTTTCTTGAACTTATCTAATCACTCAATCAGTACTCATGTAGTTTTAAAATCACCCACTCACTTCCTTTGCAGTGCTGTAATCAGTCAGACAGCATCTTAATAGTTCAGTAAGCATCCAGGTGGTACTCATGAACTTATAAAATCATCCATTCCCTTGCTATGTACTTCAGTAATCTTCCAGAAATTAGCCTTGCAAGCATGTCATTATCCAGGGTTTAGTTATGTACTTTCCCTACAGTCATGCAGGCTGTACCTATGCAGTCATGTAATAACCTACACACTACCCTTGCAGTCCTAGAATCACCCATGCCCTTCTCTTGTATTCATCTATTCTTCTAGGCAGTACTCAATAACTCATCGATCCCTTCAGGTGCTATTTATACACGTATCCATGCTGTCAATGTGTATGTTTGCACTCATGCAATTAGCTAGTCACTATCCATGTTCTCCTGCAGTTATCCAGTGACTACCTTTGCACTCATACAATCACCCAAGCACTACCTACCAAGTTTTGGAATCACTCAGGCAAATCTAGTACATGTCTCAGTTTCTAGGTTTTACTATATTTTAGAAATATTGTATATATATTTGTTTTAGATATCATGATGATTTGAAAACGTAGAGATATATGTATGCGTGCTTTTAACAATATGGGGAGAATCACTGACGAGCACTTGTGAACCTAGTCAGAGGTATGAGCAGGCCCACTGGAATTGTATGAGTGTTTGGCTGCACCAACCTTTGTATAATTATACATTATCTGCAGTAGGCACAACATTCATCATCTGTATTTTAATCTGCATATTTGAACAAAAAATGCCTTATTTCTAGCTCAAATGGTCAAACGTTAACAAAAATGCAGTGACAAGTATTACAGCATGGTAGAAGGCCCTTTGCAAACCTACAATGGTCTTCTATTACTCGTTGCTAATTGTGAGTGTTACATTGGTAATAATTGTGTGCAAGCCACTAATGCGTCCCTCTGTGTCTCTGTTAGCTCTATCTGCGTTTCTGTTACTTCTTTGTCCACGTTTGTTTCTTTTTCTGCACTTCTTTTCTCTCATTCTACAAACCTCATCTATTTTCTGTACCTCACTTGCCTGTTTCTGCACCTCTATTGCCTCTTTCTGCAGTTCTTTTATCTCCGTCAGCACTTCACTTGCCTCTTTCTGTAACTCTCTTGCCTCTTTCTGCACCTCTCTTGCCTCTTTCTGTACTTCACTTGCTTCTTTATGCACCCCTTTTAACTGTTTCAGCACCCCTGTTCCCTCTTTGTGGAACTCTCTTGCCTCTTTCTACACCTCTCTTCCCTGTTTCTGCACTACTTTTGCCTCTTTCTGAACCTCTGTTCCTTGTTTGTTCACCTGTCTTGTCTGTTTCTGTACCATTCAAGCATCTTTCATAACTTCTGTTGCTTCTTTCTGCAGTTCTGTTCCTCTTTCTGCGCCTCTTCTGCCTCTTTCTGTAACCCCCTTGACTCATTCTGCACATCTCCTACCCTTTTCTGCACTCCTATTGTCTCTTTTTACACCTCTGTTGGTTCTTTCTGCACCTCTTTTGCTTAGTTCTTTTTATGTACCTCTCATGCCTCTTTGTACACCTATGTTGGTGCTTTCTGTACTGCACTGTCTTCTTCCTGCACCTTTGTTTTAAATGTCTCCATCCCTCTTCCCTTTTTCTGCACCCTTCTTCCCTCTTTCTGCACCCCTCTTGCTTCACTCTGCCCACCTGGTTCCTCTTTCTGTTCCTCTTTTGCCTGTTACCACAACTCTCTTGCCTCTTTCTGCAGTTCTCTTGCCTCTTTCTGTACCTCATTTGCCTCTTTTTGCACCTCTGTTGCTTATTTTACACTACTGTTGCTTCTTTCTGCACCTCGCTTGCAAATTTCTGCACCCCTCTCATGCAATTATAAAAACACCAAAGTAGTTGCCGTGCAGTCTTACAATGATGTAGGCACTAGATATTTAGTGCTGTAATCATTCAGACAATACTGCTGCATTTGTTTTTTCTTCACCCCTCTTCACTTATTTTGCAGCTCATGTGTAATTGTGACCATGTTCCGAAAACCATATATGCATTTGTTTGTAGCTTTTAAATAGAAGGTGTTTCTTTAGTAATAGATAAGAATATTTCTATATAATTATTTTAATAATATTAATTTATTTTTTAAATTACTTTTTTTCAGATATTCTTCATTATTATTAAGAAAGCTTTACCCTGACAAAAAAATGGAATAGAGAAAACAAGAAAAGAAACAGTACTCTTTTAAGAAAAGACAAAAGCAGGAATTAGATTAACTACAACATGTGGCAAAAAAGAAAAAGTCTTGCGGTAAGAGAACCAAAAGAATGTATTAAAAGACTTTCAAGGACTGGAAAAGATTTTGAAAATGCTGAAAATTGAAAGTATACTTTTAGAACAAAGAAGAATATAAATGAAAAAAGGACAAATTAATGGAAATTCATGAAACGAGAAAACAATCTATGTTGGAAGAAGGATGAAAGAATATCACAATATTGGAAAACGTATGTATAAAAGTAGAGTAGTACAACATTTATTTTTATCCTGCCATCAATGGCTATCTTGCCATCTAATCTTTATGAGACCGTCACTGCCCTCAGAGCATCTCTATAGAGGTTATATCGAACCCGTAGAATTTCGCTAACAAAATGAAATAAGCTCGCCATTCAAGCGAATGCAAATAATTGTCACCTAAATAAGATCTCTCATCTAAGGAGATTTTACAAGTCCCCGAACTTACCAACTAGTTTTGTCCATGAAGTACTGTTTCGTACCAACTCATATGTCGCAACATTGACGGTTGGACCCATATAATACTCTTTAGGTACTTTTATTCTCTTGAAGACATCATTAGTCTTCCACTCCTGAGTAGCTCTTACCTGGAGCAAAGGAACTGTGACTCTTTCCTGACGAAGGCGTTACTCACGCCGAAACGCGCGTCGAATTATATTCAGTCACGTCATAATATTGTTCACTTTTTATGTATAATACTATTTGATGAATGTCATGTCATGCGCCGCCCTCCCGCCCTCCCAGGCTATTTAGAGCTGCTCTTTGAAGCCCTCGCTGCCTATTTTAGAGCTCTCCCTAGTGAGAGACGCTAGGGCTGCGAGCGTTTTTTACCTGGAACCTACTTGCTGGCATATGTATCTGTGAAATTGTGATTTAAAACTGCAAAGAGATCGTTTTTATAACTTTTTACTTGGGGTTTTAAATTGAATAGTTAACTGAGGAATTTATTTAGGCACACTGACATTTCTCCATCACGCTGATCTTCCTTTCTCTGCCTTGCCCAGCCGTCTTGTGTTATTTGCTGTTGGAGGCGGTGGGCGCCATTTTAGGTAGGGCTGGGGGTGCGCTCTAGTCGCGCCGCCCTCCCACCCTCCTCACACCCTATATAATGTGCGTCCCGGCCAGACGGCGCAGCGGGCTGGCGCAGCGGGCGCGCCAGACGCGCGCCGAAGCCGCGCCTAAGCCAAGCCCGTCTGCGCCCGTCCGCGACCGGACACGGCCCAGGGCCCCAACCCCTGGCCCAGATTGTAAGTTGACCTGGAGTAGGAGTGACTTAGTGAGTTTATCCTCGATTGTGTGCACCCTTGGTCACCATAGTGTAAGGGTAGGGGAGAATGAAGGGTGTAGCTATTGCCAATTCCGCTTCAGCCCAGCCCTAGTAGATACCAGGGCAAGCAATCCCTCGCTGTCCTGCGGCCTCGTTAATGTGAGGTCGCTTAGCTGTCACAAACATGACGTATATGACCTTCTCACTGATAAACATTATGATCTGCTGTTTATTACTGAAACGTGGCTAGACGCCTATTCTGATCCCGATATCATTCAGGCTTTACCTGATGACTATCAGATGGTGCGCCTGGACAGACCGATAGGCAGAGGAGGCGGGATTGCGATCGCCTTTAAACAACAATGGCCTTGCAAACTAGAACTAGTTGACCTGGCACGTTGTGAAGCGGGTGTTTTCACCATAACAATTGATGGGAGCATGACTGTAAAGGGCCTGCTAATGTATCGCCCACCGGGACCTATGGCCAGTTTTAAAGGAAATCTCTTAGAGTGGGTCACAGAAACAGCGATTAGGAGGGACAAGTTTTTGCTGTTGGGAGATTTAAATATACACCTGCAAGACGCACTAGACAAAGGAGCGGTGGAGTTCCGGGAAGAACTTCACACCCTACAGCTAGAGTTAAAAGGTCAGCTTCCAACACACAATCGTGGGCACCTGCTAGACCCTATATTCGCCAATTGGGAGGGTGTTTTAGTCGCTCCCCCAGTGCCCCTGCCCTGGACAGATCATTTTCTTGTTCCATTCACTATTTACTTGTCCAAGCATAAAGCTAGCGCTCCCACCCCTCTTAACTACCCTCGACGTAGGTGGGCAAGATTCTCCCTGCGAGAGTTTAATAAGGCTCTTACCGTGGAAGGGCCCCCAGGAGGAAATGACGTGACAACGGCAAATAAATTGCTCAATGACCGTATCACGGCTGCTCTGGACCACACAGCCCCATTGGGTTGGTCAACCAAAGCTGTCCACAGACAAAGAACTGCACCCTGGTTCAGCGAGGCGCTGCGCTGTGCCAAAAGGGACTGCAAACGAGCAGAAAGACAATGGAGAGTGGCATATGATGATCGGATAAAAGAGGCCTACCTCACAAAGAGACGATCCTATCATAATAAAATCCGGATAGAGAAAGCCACCTACTATGCAGATAAAATTTACGGGGCAGAAAACTCGGCTAGGGAATTGTTTAGCATATATAAATCCCTATCCACCCCAAAAACCGTTACTCGAGATGAAGATTACTCAGTAACAGCATGTAACCGCATTGCCAACTACTTCGGAGACAAAGTGTGTAAGATTTACTCTGCTTTTCCCGACACGCCACCCCTAGCGGAAGAGCCTGCTGACTTAGCAGGAGCTGAAGCCGATTTAGATCTGCTACTTCACTTCACCACTCCTCTATCGGAGGATCTTGTCAAAATCTGCAGATCCGTCAGATCTGGCTCCCCACGCGACCCTGCTTCCCCAAAAAGGTTGAGTGACAGCCTAGAGACACTAGAACCTTATATCAGGCATTTGCTAGATGTCTCCTTCCGATCCAGTTCTATACCTGAGGATTGGAAACCGGCTGTGGTGCTTCCCCTCCGTAAGAAGCCTAACATCGGCTTCGACAAGCTGGATAACTTACGCCCCATCTCTCTCCTGCCTTATTTTTCGAAGGTAGCTGAGAAGGTGGTAAATAAGCAGCTAATGAAATATGTGGAGGATAGTAACCTACTTCATCCGACTCAATTCGGGTTTCGGCCCCACCATTCCACGGAGTCTGCCCTCCTTAGGGCCTCCGAAACCCTCAGGCAGGGTGCCGACGAGGGACAAACTATGGCTCTCATCCTTTTAGACCTTAGCGCGGCGTTCGACACCGTAGCACATTCCATCTTGCTACAGTGTCTGAGCAAAGGTGGGGTAAGAGGGGCAGCGCTGAAATGGATTTATTCATTTCTTGCAGGCCGAGGCTTTCAAGTGAGGCAGGGTGACTATTATTCTGAGTGAATCGTTCTGGACCAGGGGGTGCCGCAGGGCTCGTCCCTGAGCCCAACACTTTTTAATCTCTATGTAGCTCCGATTGCCTCTTTGGTAGAGAGCTACGGCCTTCGAATGGTATCCTATGCCGACGACACGCAGTTGGTGATCTCCCTGTCGCGTGCACCCGATCTTTCGGCGGACACCTTCAGAGCCTGTATGCAAGACCTAGCTGCCTGGATGTCCGCAAATTGCCTTAAGCTCAACGGAAACAAGACCGAGGTGCTTGTCGTAGGGGGAGACCGATCGGCGTGGACGTCGGCATGGTGGCTACCATGCCTAGGTTCAACACCCATCCCGTGCCTGAAAGCGAAGAACTTGGGCATCTGGTTTGACTCCGACCTGACCTTCGGCCCTCAGATCAACCGGGTGGTCAGATCATGCTTTGGGACCCTCAAAAGTCTCAGGAAGGCACTGAAGTTTCTACCCGTAAATGCCCGTCAAACCCTTGTGCATGCATTAGTCACTTCAAAGATGGACTATGGCAATCTCCTCTATCTAGGGACTCTGAAGAAGAATTTGAGCCGTTTACAGGTCCTACAGAATGCTGCGGCTAGGCTAGTACTTAGACTACCCAGAAGAGCCGCATCCTCTGTGGCCCTCCGGTCCTTGCACTGGCTCCCGATCAGAAGTAGGGTTGAATTCAAAGCACTCTGCATGTGCCATCGGATCATCAACGGGAGGTCTCCTCTCCCTTTGAAAGGACTGCTGACGCCTTATGAACCGTCCCGCTCCCTCAGATCCTCTGGCTCAGGACTCCTCGTTATCCCCAAGGTGTCTAGAGCACGGATGGGCGGAAGATCCTTTAGGTACCTTGCAGCCGTCAGATGGAACACATTACCCTTAATATTGCGTCTCGAACCATCTGAACTAATCTTTAGAGCCAAGCTTAAAACTGCACTATTTGAACAGTAAAGTTTTCCACTCCTGTAGGTTCCAGTAAGCAGCCGCTCCTTAGCGCGGGGACACGCCGCTGTGCGTCACCAAGCGCTTTACAAAACTCCCTAAATAAAAAATAAATAGAAATAGAAATAGATTGCAAGAAATACAAAAAAAAGTTCTGCAGTTTATAAAAATAAAGAGAGATTGAAAGTATAGTAGAAAAGGCTTTTGAATTGAAAAGAAGATTGTTTATATTAGTTCTGAAAATATTGCGAACTTTGAATAAACCAATGCATTCTATGAAGGACAAAAGTGAAAGGAAAAGATTAATAAACAGAACTAACTTTTGTAAAAATATTGGTTGAATGGAAGCACCGTTCTAGTTCAGAACCTTTTTTCAATGAAGAGAGCTATTTTCAAAACAATACATTAGTTCACGCAGTTGATACCAGTGGTCACGCTTATAAAGTTAAGAATGGCTGTGCAATTGAAAAAGAAAAGTTGGTTCCCAGAAATGTGGAAGAAGTGATAGCTGAAGAAGTTCAAGGGAAACGTACACAAGCTCCAGTGTATACATGTAGTAGTATTTGTAGTATTCAACAGGAGTCGATTGATATTGTATGAAATTTCTTATGGGAGTATACTAAAAAAAGTATTAAACAAAAGATTAAGATGTTGCAAGGACTAAATCCTTGTGAAGTGAGAAAAATACTGGTTTTCCAAGACATTCTCTAGCTTGTCTTTCTAGAAAAGTGTGTCAAAGTGTTTTTCATCATTTGAGAATATTAGCAGTACATCACTCTGCATTGCAGAAGTTAATAAGAAGATTGTACTATGTAAAAAGTCCTGCTTTATCTTTAAGTAAACTAAACACTGCTCTTTTGCATGGGTCAGTATCGGATGTAAAAAACGTTTGTGATGATATAGAGTTTTGTTTCTTTAGTACTGGAGAAGAGTGTCCACAAAGTGAGAGTTTGCTAAGTGTAGGTGTTGAAGAGGAGGTGGAAGATAGTACTACTGAGAAGTCTGCAGAAGAAATTACAAAGTTAAAGGTAATTTGTTCTGAAAAACCAAACTATGGGGCTCATCACGATGGCAGGCGAACATCAGTCTACCCGCCATTGTTGCGGTGCTGGAACCACCTGCCAGACATGCTGTGGTCTCACCATACATATTATGATGCGCCCGCCATACTGGCAGGTGCATCCTGGCCTTTTAACATTGTGGACGGTGCTGATGGCTGCAGCACCGTACGCAATGTTAAAAGTTCATGCACTGCATTTTCCTGCACTACGTGACAGGCACCATGCAGTGCCTGCTGCTTGGTGCATGGAAATGCTTGGGGGTACCATGGGTACCCCCCACAAAGAGGGGCCCGCAACAGGCACCCATATCTAGCCTCCCCCTGTCTTTTTGCAGCGGGATGACTGCCCCGAAAAGACAGGCAGAAAGGGATTCCGTAATCGCAGGCACAGCCGCAATGCTGCCCTGTGTCCTGGTTCCAAAAGGCGGGCGAAAAAGGACCGGCTTGCGGAACCGTGACGGACGGACTTTCCATCCACCACGGACACATTGAGATTCCCACCACCATCCTAATTTGGCGGTGGGAATTTCCTGTGTGATGGTGGAAGGACTGCCACCACCGGCCCGGCGGTCCTTCCGCCATCATAATGAGCCCCTATATTTGTATTTGTTGTCGACGTACTCTCTTTAGAAATAAAACTAGGAATGTTGATCTCTATTAAAAAAGTGAAAAGGAAAACAATGATAAGTGGGAGGACTTTGGTGCTTATTTGCTGGTGGAAGGTGTTTTTGAGTTGGGTAGTGATAAACGTATTTGTAAATGTTGTTATAGCAAACTAGAAGAGAACATAATGCCAGCTAGAGCTGTACATAATAACCAATAGTTGGTAGCTGTTCCTCTGGAACTGGTAGATTTAAATACATATGAGTCTATTCTAATTCAATCTGTGCACTGTTTCAGGCTATAGTTCGCATGGAGCCTAAAAAAGGCAAGCTGCCTCCATCAGATTTACAAAGAAGATTAAAAAGAAGAGTTGTGTATTTACCTTCTGATTTAAAGAAAATATTGAAACTGTTGGTGGAGAGAGAGAGGAAACTGAACCTGTAGTTATGCTAGTTAACGGTGTTCCAACAAAGAGTCGGAAAATATTGCAAGAGTTAGTAGACGTCAGTAAAGTTCAAAAGGCTACGTTATATCTCATAAAAAACTATTTTGTACGAGAATGTATATCTGGAAGAAGAAGAAATAGTTGTAGGAGATGATAGCGAAATTTTAGTTGGACATCTCCAGGAGTAAAGAAATTTATGAACATTATAGTGTACATCCTTTACATTCAAAGGAAGTGATTAGAAATACTATTGAATTATTCCAGATGAAGAAAGTGGAGGAAACTCCTATGAGTGTTTGGCAAAGACGTTTAGAAGCCCGTTGTTTTCCACAGCTCTTCCCCATTGGAAATGGTGGACGATATGATGAAAGACCTGTGCAGATTCCAGCTTCAGAATATGGTACAACAAGATTGTACTCAGAAGATCCAAGATTTCGACAATGTATTCCATATATATTTCATCTTTTGTTTGAAAGTGACTTGTCTGGACTTTCATATGCAGTCAACCACATATTAAAAACAGGAGTTCATCTTCAACATGTTTCTGCAAAGGAATTTATGGACAAAGTACAACAACGAGACGGTCATTTAGAATCTCAATTGATTAATTTTATGGCATGTCAACATGGTACTAATGACTATTGGTATTGTCGTCACAGAGAACTTAAATGTATGTTAAGGAACTTAGGAACCCCTACATGGTTTATTACTTTAAGCTGTGCTAAAGACGCATGGGACGATTTACTTGAATTTCTCAGAGAAGCAAATTCAAATATTAAAAACATTGAATTCAAGACAACTGTGTTCTTTGGATCCTGTAAATGTGTGGAGATATTTTAATTATAGGTTTCAAGCTATGATGTATTTTATCTGCAATAAAAAGAACCTGCCTCTTGGAGAAGTTATTGATTTCTTTCGGAGAAAGGAGTACCAAGCCAGAGGTGATCCTCATATACATATGCTATTATGGATCAAGGATGCACCTAAATTTGGAACTGAATCTGATGAAACTGTTTTATCTTTCATTTAAGACTATGTTACATGTGGTATTCCAAAAACAGGACAAGAAAATACCTTAAGACAACAAGTTTTACGGTTTCAAACTCATCGATGTGGGAAATATTGTTGACGGAAATACAAGTCAAAGGAAAAATGTTATACAAAATGACGTTTTGGATTCCCACTTCCAGTAATTTTCAAAGGAAGAGTCAACAGTTTTATGTCAACAGTGAGGCATACTATAGCTCGAAAACCTCAAAAGAATACTTCCAATATAAAAAGAAGTGAAGATTCAAAGTATATTAATGATTACTATCCAAAGATTTTGACGATGTGGAATGCTAATATGGATATCCAGTGTGTTGCAGATAATTCAATTGCTGTTGCTCGCTATGTTACGTCATACATAACAAAGTCTGAAAAGATGGAGTTGAAAGAAATGTGGGGAGAAATTTCACAAGCGAAGCCTCTTAGTAACAAATTGTACAGCTTTAGTTTGAGGATGCTTTCTCATCGAGAGATTGGATCCTACAAATGTTCCGATCGGTTGACATCTGCAAGTTTATATTCAAAGTCAAGAGGAATCATTTGGGTAAGTCTAGGTCTTGCTGCAACACGAAATCCAGTATTGAAATCTGTACAAGAAATTGAATACTTAGCATTAAATAAACTGGAAGGTACATATATTGTTAAAACAAACATGTTGGATCCGTACTATTCTAAAAGACGTCCACATCTGGAAAACATATGTCTCTATGAAGTACTGCAATATTACAGCTTTAAAAGAAATATTACAGAAAATATAAATAAAGAAAAATATGCAGTCATTGGATGTGATGGATGTTTGGTAAAACATACCAAAGGAAATCTCATTAATCACAGGAAACTCAGTTGTGATAGTCCAGACAAAAGGGAATGTTTCTATTTAGCACTTCTGCAACTCTGCAAACCTTGGTGTACTGAAATGGAGATTTTCAGTGCTATGAAGAATATTTTAATGCATGTAAAGACAGCATTGAATGCACAGTTTTTTTAAATTATCTACAAATGTTGAATGAAGAGATTGAACAAGAAACTACTATTGCAGCTGAAATTGCTAGAGACAGTTCTCAAGATAGTCAAAGTTCTGCTCCACTGAGTCAAGATCCACTAGGAGAACCAATTCTTGAAAATGAAGCAGCAATAGCCATGAGTGAAGAAACGGCAATGCAACAAGCACAACAGAATATTATGGAGTTGGGAAACTTGAAAGATTAACGAAATATTGAACAGAAAGAAATATATCAGCAAGTTACACAAGAGATAGACCATGGTTTACTTCATGAAAAAAAAGAATGCAACTTCACATCATTTAAACCTATTCGAATGTAAATTAGTGGTCAAGCTGGTACAGGAAAAGGTTTCTTAATTAAAGTTTTGACCAGTTATCTACAGAAAACCACTGGATCACATTTATCTTATGTTGTACCCTCTCCAACTCGGTTAGCAGCACACAACATTAAAGGGATTACATTACATTGTTTACTGATGCTACCAGTTGAACATGAACATAAGTTGGAATATCACAAGCTATCTGGGGAAGCTTGTTATGAAGTTTCAAGAGTACTAAAGAAAATGAAACTTCTGATCATTGATGAGGTGAGCATGGTCTCAAACGTAATGCTTGACTTTGTACATTTAAGAATGCAGCAGATTTTGAAAACAGATTATTATGTTTTATTTGGAGGAAAACATGAAATTGTATTTGGCGACCGACTACAACTTACTCCTGTAAAAGGACAACCAGTTTTCAAAACACTTGTGCATGAAGACACCTTTGGGAAGTATTGGAAATCTCAATATTTGGTCTCATTTTGAATATAAAGAACTTATTAAGAATATGCGACAAGCAAGTGATGAACATTATGGAAGCATTCCTCAAGATATAAGAATTGGTGTTTTGAGAAAACATTGTAAAGAAGCTTTGAAAAGTCGGCTACTTACAAACTTGTTTCCAAATGAATATGTTGCTCCTGAAATAATATACAAAAAAATTAGAGAAAACAAATCTATAATTTGCCTAATGCCAACACTGCAAGTGTGTTCTACAGTTAATCAAGAACTTTTGAAGCTGTAAAACAACAAATAATGAAAATGGAAGTCGTTAATAAAATAGCACATGAAGGAATTACTTATTATTTTGGCAGAAAAATGTAAATCAAAATTGGATTCTTTGGAAAAGTCTATATCTAAGACTGCTGGTTTAGAAAATAATTTATATGTATGTGAAAACTGTCGGGTAATTTTATGGCATAATTTGGATGTAGAAAAAGGTTTAGTAAATGGAGCAATGGGGAAAGTTGTTGATTTTGTTAATTATCCAAATAGAGATGGAATTGAATTTTTGAAGATCAAATTTGATCAGATTGAAAAGGTAAAACAGATTGGACGTTGTGCTGTTCATTTTTTGCTTGTTAAAGACTTGTATGTTCGTAGAAAACAGTTTCATCTTTCTTTAGCATATGCTGTGACCATTCATAAATCTCAAGGTTTAAGGTTAGGCAGTGCTTTGGTAAACATTGGAAAGTACAGTGTTTAAAGAGGGAATGGCATATGTTGCATTGTCTCGAGTAAGAACATTATCTGATTGTATTTGATTGATTTTGATGAGAGAAAGATTAGTGCAGATACAAATTTTGCAAGAGAGTATAATCGGTTAAGAAGACTGTATGCTCCCAACTTCGGTCAATATTCCATATATGAAAAGAGTGTAGTATGTCCAAAACGAACATATGAAAAACACTGTAGTGAGATTGGAATAAAAAAAAATCAAGAGAATGTTGAGGCTCCAAAGAAAAAGAAAATGGACACTGTTGATGATATTGTAGGATACCAGTTAAAAAATAGTTCAGGTATCAACTGCTATGGTCATGTAATTGTGAACGTCGTGTTTTTTCTAGAAAATCTTCATAATCAAATTATGGAGAATTGAGAAAAAAGATTTTGTTCTTTGTTGCATTATATTTTTGAAAAATTGACAACTGATAAAACTAGAATCCAAACTGCTTCTGGCATTTGGCATCTTTGGGATATATGTTCTGGTTCTTCACGATTTACACTTAATGTCAGCAAGATGCTCAATAATTTCCTATGTTTATGCTTGCAGTATTGAAAGGTGAAGGAATACAAATTGAAAATCTGTTTGGAGTACGTTACAGATGGGATCATAAATGTGAAGACTGCTCATTTTCTTCTACCACTGAAATAGACACTGAACGATTCATATATTTGACAACACCAGATTGCAAAACAGTGTCTTTTAACAAATTAGTAAAATCAGCTAATCAAAATATGAAATATACTCACTGCAAATCTGAAATGTTATCAACGTTATTTATAGAAAGATTTGGACAATATGTAATTTAAATTCTACATCATTAAGAGCAGATGGAAGAAAATTGTAAACCAAAATTAAACATTTTGTGGCAAGTCTACTGTCAATTTCAGGAAGAATTTACAAAGCAGTAGCAATTATTTTCCACGATGGACCTTCTACAACATCTGGACACTAAACTGTGTATTTAAAGTGCAATAAATGATGCCCATTTGGAATTCATATGTCGGTTGCCTAATGAATTACCACATTCATATCTGATATTTTTGGTGCCAAAGTTTTGAAAACATCATTCGGCCTATTGGGAAGATGTAAACTTCAATTAACGAGATTCTTTTGGATATTTTCAATGCAAACGATTTCCGAAACATCATTCGGCCTATTGGGAAGATGTCAACAATTTCTGTTTGAATTTTAGTTTCTGTTTTTTGATATTGCATTTAGAAAATAGTTTTTGAAAGAAGCAGTTCATATATTTGATCCTTGTACTGTATACAATGTTAATGAGAGTGTTTATTGTTGAAAATATAAACAGATAGTTGATTTTGTTGTAAATATTTTGAACACAGATTTGGGGGTTTTAACAATCTTTTTGATTGTATTTTTTTGCCCGCTGTTACATGATGATCAAGATTGAAATCACTGTGTATGGTGAAATTCAATAGAATTTAAAACAGTAAATAAGGCAAACTGAATATGTTATGTGATTCTAAAATTATGTTGTGTTCTTCAAACTATAATATTATATGCAATAACAGTATTTTTTCTTCTCTTTTACAGAAAGTAATTCTAAAGTTTAAAATATTTTAAATTTAGATTGTAATAAAACAATTGCAAAATTGTTTCAATGAGTTTCAAATCTACTTCAATAAAGAAGGTAATGTGATGAGCATGATGTTATGAATTAATATTTACAGTCACTTTTATTGCAGTCGTTCATTTTTTAAAACTGAATTATCTCACTCCTCAAATTACTTTACCAGAACCCATACTCTTCTTCAATCTCTGAAATCTAACCTCTGTACTTACAAAATCACCTATGCCTTGCCAATATACACCTTTATTTAATGTGGTAGTACCCATACAGCTCAGTAATTACCCACACTTTACTTGTGGAATTTTGCAATAACCCAACTATTACCTATGCCATCCTTCAATCATGAAGATATTTCTCCTCCACTTATACAATCTCCTGAGCAGTAACAATGTATTCATGTAATCATCCAAGCAATACTCATGCACTTAAAAACTCACCCTAGCACTACTCATGTACTCCTCCAATCACCCAGGTACTACTCATACACTTATGCAATAACTCAGACACTAACCATGTACTGTTCCAATCACTCGTGCTCTACCCATGCACTCTTACAATCACCCAGCCAGTACCATGTACTTACCCAATCACTCTGCTGATACCTAATACCTAAACACTTATAAAATCACCATGCACTATCCTTGTGGTCCTCTAATCATCCAGGCAGCACTTGTGTACTCATGTGTACTCATGCAATGACCCAGTGACCCAGGCACTAACCATGTATTCAAGCAATCATCCAGACATTACCTATAAACTCATATAAATACCCAGGCATTAGGCATGCACTTTTAAAATCAACCAAGCAATACCCATGCACAAATAATGCAGGCACTACAGATATACTCCTGCTATCACCCAGGCACTACTCATGCATTTATGCAATAATCCAGGTGCTACCCATGCACTGCTCTAATCACCCGTGCACTACCCCATGCACTCCTAAAATCACCTAGCCAGTTCCATGTACTTACCCAATCGGTCTGCCAATACCCAAGCACTTATAAAATCACAATGCACTATCCTTGCAGTCTTCTAATCATCCAGGCAGTACTTATGTACTCATGCAATGACCCAGGCACTAACCATGTATCCAAGCAATCATCCAGACATTACCTATAAACTCATATAATTACCCAGGCATTCAGCATGCACTTGTAAAATCAACCAAGCAATGCCCATCCACTTAGAAAATCATGCAGGCACTACACATGCACTTCTGCTATTACCCAGGCACTACTAATGAACTTATGCAATAATCCAAGCACTACCCATGCACTGCTCCAATCACCCATACACTACCTGTGCACTCCTCTAATCATCCAGATACTACTCATTCACTCCTTCAGTTACCCAGCCAGTAGCCATGCACTTCTCCAATCACCGAAGCATTACCCATACACTCATGCAATCACTCAAGCATTACCCATGAATTCTTCAAGTCACCCATACATTACCTCTGCACTCATGCAATCACCCAGGCATTACCCATGAACTTAAAAAATCACACAGACACTACTCATTCACTCCTTCTATTACCCAGGCAATAGCAATGCAGTGCTCCAATCACCCAGGCACTACACATGCACTAATGTAATCACCCAGCCATTACCCATACACTCATGCAATCACCCATGTACTACATATGCAATCATCCAAACACACAGTCAGTATCCAAGCACTCATCCAATTACTCCGTCACTATCCAAGCACTTATAAAATCACCCAGGCACTACCCATGCACTCCTCCAATCACCCAGGCACTACTCATGCACTCATGCAATCACCCATGCACTACCTATGCACTCATGCAATCACTCCACCACTATCCAAGCACTAATCAAGTCACCCAGGCACTACCCAGCCACTCATGAAATCACCAAAGCACCACCCATGTACTCTTACAATCACTCAGTGACTATCCTTGCAGTTCTCCAGTCACCCACACAGTACCCATGTAATCATGCAGATATTATACACACCACTCCTTCAAATAAAACATACAAATTTCTCTTTTTTTACCAGAATAGATGGTTCTAACAAGAACCGTATTTTTTCTTCTTTTTTAATGTTATATTTTTTTTGTATTTTGTAACTTTTTTTTCAAATTTTTGGGGTGTTTTTAAAAAAAAAAGAAACAACAGGAAAAACTGACACAACTGGTGTCACAACTTTTGCAAATACAACAACATTGCAAATGAAAAAATCCACAATGATGGCTGCGAGCAGCAAAAACGATGGCATCAATAGACTGCTCCCCGTGGCACAAAATCTTCTTGCATTTGATGCAACGCTCTTCAAGACCGGCAAATTCAGGCCTGATGTCTGGCACTCTGTTGGAAGAGATAGGACCGGAAGATGTGCTCGGTCCTGGTTGCTGGTCATCCTGGAGGGCTTGTTGCTCGAGCTCCATCTTTCTCTGCTCTTGGGCCAGCTGCCGAGGGTGGATGGTTTGAAGATGTTTTAGCATTGAAGAAGTACTGCAAGAGTAATTCTTCTCAGAGCCCCTGGATAAAATGTGGTGACAGATGTTACAGGTCACCTTGCAGGCGTTTACCCTTTTCTCACCTTTCGGGAGAGTAAAAAATGCCCACACAACACTTTCTTTTTTTCCGCGTGGAGGTTCCTCCAAATCTGCATCTTCTTCGGGAAGGTCCACTGCTGCAGTTGAAGATGCCATATCTCCAAACTTGCTGCAAAAAAACACCAAAAAGATCTGAACAAGAGCAAAAAACACAACAGGTGTGTCTCCTGCCAAGGTTCTTCAAGGAATGACAAAATTGGGTGGGGTCTTGTAACTTCTAGAATTAAAAGGGTCTCAACCAATGAAATTCTTTTTTTTTTAAAGTCACATGGATTCCCGCATGCACCCAGCGTGCCCACATCACGAATCCGTAAAAATATATTTAACAATAATTTATCTTTATTCTACTTACAAATATATGATTCTTATAAATAAATTAAATAATCTCTTGCTTTAATATACAGATACAACTTATATATATATATATTTAGTTTTAAAACTTAAAATTTTGCGGCGGAATCGCGCACCCAGCACGACATCCGCAACTACGTATATAATGTTACACGAGGTTGTAGTTCACGCACCCGTTGCTTATGAAGCACGCATCCAACACAACTTTACCAATATAATGGCTTGGATTTGCGCACCGATTGAGACAGGTGCACGATCGGTGCGCAAATCCACTTTCTTATAAAAAATAAATAAATAAAAAAATATATATTTACTTCTTAAGAATTAGAAAATAATTCATTATCTTTTATAACAAAAAAATAAGAAAAAATACTTTTGGGTCATTATAGTAACAAATTCTCATTTAAAAAACCTTTGAAATTCACTGAATAAACCATAGGTTTCAGGGACATTATAGTTAGAAAATAGCATTTAAAAAATCTTTGAAATTCACTGAAAAAAACATAGGTTTCAGGGACGTTATAGTTAGAAAATAGCATTTAAAAAACCGTAGATATTCACTGAAAAAAACCATAGGTTTCAGGGATGTTATAGTTAGTTGTTAAAGAAAACCAAGGGAACCCCAATACTAGAACCAGGGGTGACTATGTATATTGCAAAGATTGGTTCAGAGTGGCCAAGGCGGTCCAATGAAAAAACATGCTAGTTGCGCACAGGTTATTTTTAACTAATATGCCTGTATTTATGTAGGCATATGGGCAATTCATTCCAGGGGAGACAATAAGGTAAGTATATCAGAAGGGACCAGAAGGATTTTGAATGAAACACATTTATTGAAATAACATATTAGCAATAATTCAGGTGCTCACACAAAGTGACAGTAAGCATGTGGTGACAGGTGAAAGTGATTATTAAAATTTGTACATCGCATTGACAAAAAAAAGAAGAAAAAACACCTAAGCATCACTTTTTAACATTAAATGGAGTTTCTATGTTGTAGGAAGTTGATGGTGTTTCGATCTCATGTATTCGAGATCATCATCAGGAGAGTGGGAGTGTGAGCAAGCGAAATTAAGACAACTAGCGGGGTTAATCAGATCGTGATTAATTCACAGCGTTTGGTGCTGTGATGTACCTCGGAGGCTGGAACGCTTCGGAGGGGAGGAGGGTTATGAAAATACCGATAAGCCTGGAGTGCGAGCCGGTGAAGAATTAGATAGGCTACAGTCATGTGAGTAGGTCTAATTAGTATTAACTTGTGCGACATTGTTAGTATGCAGGCATTAAAATTATTGTGAACGGTCGCAAGAGGTACAAACCGTAGACTCTTTGAATCGGCAAATTAGGCAGGGGTTGCCTGGCTTTGAAAGAAGCCCACACAGTTGGCAATTGAAGGTGAACCTCATTAGTCGATTTAATTGAAGAAGAGGACAGGCAGCTGCTCTGTCGGAGAGTCGACTCGCACTAAGAGGCAAGGGCGGGAGCCGTCTTTCCCAATTTGAAGAGTCTACGGGTCATACCTCTTGCGACTGTTCACAATAATTTTCGATATCTAAGCCCAGAGGAGCATTCACGAACCCTCCCGAGCATGAGCTTCATTGACTCCAAACCAGAATGTGTTGGCAGCCAACTTGTGACTTGGTGACCTGTGAGAGGATGCCTATTGTTTTGCCTTCCCCTGCTCGAGCTTAGCTCAGCAGCAGGAGGGCAGAATTGGGTCTCTGGTCGGTAGCAACCATTTTGTGCTGTCCGGGTCTAGAAGGCTGACACAGTGAACACTGAGAGCCTAACGGAGGGCTCTTCCAGTGCTTGTAATTATACCTCTCACACCGTTTTGATTGGAAACATACCTCCCACACTGTTTATGGTGTGGGGGTAGGATTTCAACATGTTTGATACCAAACATGATAGGATTCGTTGCAGCCAATTTCGAGATGGTCATCCCGTAATTACGCAGTGCCCCGCTATATAGTATATGGCTACTTCACTTACGACCCGGGAGAATGGACTCCATAGGCTGTAGGGGTGTCCTGCTCATGCAGGGGGCACCCTCACACTTAGAACCAAGCACCCTGCCTTCAGGATTGATAAGGCCTGCTATAGGGGTGACTTATGTGTTTTAAGTGCAGTGACCCTAGATATAGGAAACCTATATCTTTAGTAATGGTGTTAGCACCAGCTTACACAGGCTGCAAAGGCAGGCCTGCAGTTCCACTTTGAATGCTCTCCCATGGCTGGCATAATACCTGCACCAGCCCATAGGGGACCTCTGGGGTACCTATGCCCTGGGTCCATGCATGCCCATCACTCTCAGTTATGTGTTTCTATTTGTGTTGGATCAAGGTGTAATGTAAGCCAGAGAGTTTCTTGATGCTAATCATATGGCAATGTGCAGTATGCAGGCAAGCAGAAATTGAATGCCCCCAAATTTAAAAATAAATTAGAAAATAAGTAAGGGCATGGAGATGGTCTTTACATTTCATTTTGTGTTATCATATTACCACCAAATCCTCTGCCCCATGCCTAGAACTGCTTTCAGATCACAGCCCTTTCTTCTGTTGTACATTCGCATTCCACCTAAACGCAAGAGCATTTCAGGTGCCATTGGATGCTGCATTGCAAGCTGCGGAATGTCCACAATATACACATCTGCTCTCTTTTGGATGCCACATCTGTTGGTCCTCTCTTCTTGAATTCCACAAGAAGCTGAAGACCTGACTTTTCAATTAACCAACCACCATAAACAGAGTTAGGCACACAAACTTGCTCAACACCAGGATACCCTCGAGGGCAATAGTGCCATTTACAAATACATTTCACATAAAACCAAAGGCAGTTTCAGAGAGGGGAAAGGCACAATCAATTCACAGTTCCCCACCTACTTCTACCCAGCAATACACTGAACAAATGTTACAAAACAAAAAGGGTTTCTGACATAGGGCCTCTTTAGAGTGCCCATATAATTCTGATGATGTTGGTAAAACCGAATACTGCCTCATTGGAATTGCAAAGACCACAGTTTTACAGTGGACACATTATTTTCCTCCTAAGCATTTCACCTGCTGAAAAGAGGCAAAATCTTTGGGAGAAAAATGGGAGCGGTGAGGGGCTGAGGGTAAGCAGGTTAAGTCAGTTTATACACAAATTACAGTCTCTGATGGTTCTTTACCTGCAAGTTGGTTCAGGTTTATAATACACTTGCTCCAGAGAGTTTGTGTAAAAGCTGGTCACAGGTTTGAATAATATATCTTAGTGGGTTAATGTACCGTCAATAAATAACTAAATATGGGGAGAGGAGTTGGCCCAACGGCTAGGGCGGTCGACCTCGAATGTGGGGTACTGAGTTCGAGTCTCAGCAATGACGCTGAACATCCTGTGATCCTGGGAAAATCACTTAATCTCCCCGTGCCTAACAAAAAGGAATGTGTCATCTTGTATCAAAACTGGTGCTATGTAAAGCTCTCTGATACCCGATTCAGGTCAAGTTTGCGCTATATAAAACTATTTAAAAATATATATATATATATTTATATATATATAAACTGTAGAAGTAATGTTTGAAAGCAAAGCTAAAAATATAACCCAGTGGGATCCAGCATTTTCCATAGACCATTTTATAACTCACAGGCCATAAATACCTAGGCTGGTATACAGTTCAATAGGTTATTAGTCGCCTGCTGCTACATGTAACAAACAGGCACAATTCGGGAGAGTCATGAACCTCCCGCTTTTGCAGCTTCAGTGGGGGTGGAGTTCTTTATGTGCCTCCTCTGTTTGCAACTGGGCAGACAAAAGCTGTTAAATACCTCTGTAAAGGAATACAGCAAGAGTAAGCAGGAGCAAGGACGAATTAAAGATGGGTAAATAGAACAGTGAAAGATGGAAGGAATACTGAATGCAAGGAAGGGTGAAAGGATGTATGGATGAGTGAGTGAATGAGTGGGCGGATGAATAAGTGGGCAGATGGATGAATGGGTAAAATATTGAATTAATGGATAGATGGATGGATGCACAGGTGAAAGGATGGCAGAACAAATGCATGGATGTATGGATTAGTGAGTGAATAGATAGGTGGATGGACAAGTGAAAGGATGGCAGAGTAAAAAGGATGGGTGAGTGGGTAAAAAGACGAGCGAATGAATGGCAGAGTGGATAGATAAATGGATGGATGGATGAGTGGATGCATGTATAATGGGTGGATGGCAAAATGGATGAATGGATGGCAGGATGAGTGGATGAACTGATGGACTGATGAATAGATTAATGGCAGAGAAGATGGATGGGTGTATGGATGAATGGATGGATGGCAGGGTCTATAGATGGATGGGCAAAACTACTGATGGATAGCAGAGTGGATGGATGGATGATAGAGTAGATGGAATAGGGAGGATTAAAAGACAAAACAGAATGTTAAGGTAAAATAGTGCACATCAGCGGGTGAATGGAAGGGTGAACGGATGAATGAATAAATGCTTGGATGAAAAAGACATGGGAACTCTTCTAAGGAGGTTTGGGCTCACTTGCTTCACTTGCTTGATGCCATCAAAACTTTTAGTTCAAAGTGGTGGCTGTTTTAATTGTATGGCTACTTCCTTGAGGCGCATTACTTTGACTTGAGGTGTCATGTAAGATTGAGTACAGTCACTATGACTTTTTCCTTTTAGCAAGCAACGCCGCTCCTTTTCTTTTATCCTCTGGTAACCTGACATATCTCTTTTAGAGATCATGGAGACAGGCAATGTGTGCGCAGGGTTTGCCTTTTGTTTCTTCTGATGGCTTACTTAGTTTAGAAGTAAGGTGGCTCTGTGCCTCGCTGTGGTGGCACCGCAAAACCTATTGAGACAAAAATAATAATGAGACAAAAGGCAATGCTGATTGCATCTGAAGCTGTTTCCTTTTTCTATTTCCCCAGTCACCTCTGCTTGGCAGCGAATAGTTATCTGAAGTTGCCAGGGTCAGAAGCTGAAGATTTGAAGTCTGAGGATGCCCGTAAAAAACAGGTTCTGTGCTGGATTCAGCGAATGAAATGTGTCTAAGGTGAAGCACTATCTGTATTTCAGGGAGGAGGAGGGTGTGTGCACCAGCTGACATTGATATACACACTGTTTTACATATTGTGCTCCCCAAGTGTCCTGTAGCTTGGAACAAAAGACTTGCCGAGCACCAGAGGAGACATTCGAGCTGCCCATTTCTATCAACAAGCAGCTAGCGAAGACTCTTGTTGGTGCTTGGGGCATTGTGGACTCTCTCATGGAGAAAATGCAATGCAACGCAGCGCAGCGACCAAAGCTACTGCACTGCGTCAAAGGGAGAGTGAAAATAACCCTAAATCTACTACTGTATGGTGCTGTTTTTCTCTCCTCCAGTGCTGGAGCACTTTAGTCTGCCAAGCGCCAATGCACACACCCTTGCACCCCAGTGTAAGGATGTGTATGTTCTGTCAATTATAGGTTTTTTTTCTGGAAGGGAGTCTTCCAGTAACAAACTATGCTTTAAAACCTTTTCTACTTTGTATGTGTGCTGTACAATGCAGCACACCTGCAAAGTTGTAAAGTATGGAGAAATTAAAATTATTTCTTCTCCATTATGCCAGCATCATGGAGACGTTAGGGTTTGATGCAAATCTAGTAGATATAGATTTCCGTCAAAACCTGTAGGTGGTTGCCTGAGAAATCACTTGTCAAATCCATGGAATGCCTCCTTGATGCAAAGTAGCACATAGCGCTACTTTGTGTTATTTTGGCCAACTTTCCAACACAAATCCTGATTTGCATTGGAAAGTACATACCATCACAACATTTTAAGCCAGGTTAGCGTAACAAAAGTAAGGCAAGCTGGGGACATAGTCTTAGTAAAACTGGGCCTTTCAGCACTTGGTCAGCGTAGATTGTGTGCATGTGCATGCAGCCTACAGGGAACACAGCCTGTAAACAGATTAAAATCGAATATTGCAATGCATAGTGGAACTGGTCAAGAAAAAAGAAATATGTTCCTGACATTCCTAGAGACAACTTTGGTTTATTTTTGCCTCCGCATCAAATGCATGCTTTGGAGATTTGTTGTTGAGACACGAAAAAAAAATGCCAACAGGCTGCATTAACAAGGCATTCAGTTGGGCCAAAACCTTATTCAGTGCACTGGCAGTTAAATGTTTGGGACAGAGTTCACCTGCCACCATGGAGATAAGGAGCTCTATAGAGGGCAGTCAGAATTATTCAGGAGTGAGTGTAAAGGCCTTCACCAACCCCGCAGGCTGACAGGCCTCCACTCAGGTTCTATATTATCTGATATTCCGTGATCAAATTCATCCTCTCAAATTTTTGTGTTAATAGGGGGGTCGCCATAAGGTATAATTAGTGTAGCTGCCCAGTTAACTTTTTTTGTGTGCTTTAAAGTACTTTAGAATTTTGTTTTTTGTACTTTTATCAGTACTTTGATTTTAACCATATTCCCCGCAGGAGTCAGCAGCTTAGAGAAGGTCTAACGGGCAATCGGCACATCAGAAGGATGAAGGATTTTTTTCCTTCCTGAAATAAATCTTAACCCTTAGTTCATAGCAAGATTCAAATCACTCACTAATTATATCGACCATATGAGAGATTCACATAAATTATCATTTCATGTTTAGAGAATTAAGTCCTAGAGTCAATTTTAATGTTGAATCTATTCATACATACAAGTCTATTTTATCATTGCACCATATAGAGAAAAGGGAAAGCCATTAATCAATTTTTTGTTTGATTCTGAATTATGTGGTTGTAATACTCTCCCTCAGATACGTTATTGGTGGTGTGATGATTATAGCTTACTGGTTCTTTTCACTATTAGGTCTTGAATGTGGTAAAGTAGTCTGCATTTTCTGATAGCGCTTACGTTTACTGAATTGGCCTGGATTGAGAACAGATAAAATCCAATCTGACCTTGCAGGGCTGTAGGTTAATGATCCTTTAAACTGCTTTTATGTTGTTTGAAAGATCAGTAACACTCAATTGGTGTCAATTGATTACAAATATTTATGCGGGGAACAGCATTTCTCAATATTCTTTGATAAACTGCAATGAGGGCTGTTTTTGAAGGGCCTGGTGGAGTGTTCATAATAAACTGTGCTGTTGTAGCACAACACTCTACAAGACTCCTTCCCAGGGATGCTGCCTGGTGAAACTTATCTGTCCCATGACTTCATTTTTCACACTGTCTCGTAACACAAGCAGACACTCTAATTATTGCTCAAACTGTTGCAAATTGCAACCCGAAAGGCTACTTTGAATTGCAGTAAAAAAAGGTGCAGATTTAGAATTCTTGGGTATAGTTTCAATCTCGAGCCATATAACAAAATATCAATGACCAGCACATGGGGAAGTTAAGGCAGTGCTCGTTGCAAATACCTTGTATACTGCTTTATAAAGGCAGGATTATGGGGTAATGTGTGACACAAACGTTTATGCATAGTTGTTGTGTGACATTTTGGTCTGGTCTTGTTGTTCCATCATTTTTTGTGCTGCCGTGTTTATGTGGTGTTTATGTTGCAGCATTTGTGCAATGTATTTGTGTTGTTTTGTACAGCAGTGGTTGTGTTGTGCTCTGTTTTGACTGCTTTGTTGAGATGTGTTCTGTTGTAATTTAATGGTGTTTTTTGTTGCTTTCTGTATGTTTGTGTGGTATTTTCTGGTTATTTTAATCCTGCTACAATGTCAGCCAAAAGTAGCACTGTGACAAGCAACCATTTGCTACTGTTTATGTAAAGCGCTCTGATACCTACGGGTCTAGCCAGCGCTATATAAAACTCAAGATAAATAAATAAATATGGTGGTAAAATGGCGCCGCTCTAGAACTTAAACTGTATTAGACACCCAATAAGCCCACAACTGTGGCAGAGACTAAGGGGCAGATTTACAAGAAAGTGACGCATCTGTAGAGATTAGTCACTTTCCCTGCGCCAACATGCCAAATCCTTGCGTCACCGTGGATACACCGTATTTACAATATGGCGCACCATGGCGCAAGGATTGACAGATGCGTCAGAAATTCTGACGCATCTGTTGACGGAAAAGCAACTCTAGCAATGCTCAGAGGCGCCCTATGCCTAACATGCTGCGTCACTCCTTACGCCTGCTTCAAGCAGGCGTAGGGTTTTGACGCAGCATGGACATAAAAGTGACTCAGTGAAATCTTGTAGATTTCACTGCGTCACTTTTACGGGGCTTCCTGCGATGGAACGCCCACCCTTCATATCTTAAACCTGACGCTGTTTTAATGTGGCGCAGGGCTTCACAACGAGACACACCTCCCTAGATGTGTCACGTTGTAAATGGGCCGTAACTTTTACGCTGCCGCTGCATCACAAAAGTGACTCACTTCATGTACTAGGTTCCCTTGCATTCATAATTGTACAGTAACTTCTACTGTATTCTCTGCCATGAGCTATAAAAATGTGCATTACACAAACTGGTTTCTATATCATTCATTAATGAGAGACTGGTTATTGAGCGCATGGATGAATGAGACTATAATGTAAGTTTATATTTCAGACCTACGTTACAGCAGTTTGCATCAATGGTTTGTGAAACACCCACTTCTGAATACTTCAGTTTCCTACCAAACGTCTAGTACTCAGGTCTGTTTCAATTGCGATATGTATGCAGGATGCTAGACTGAGTCTTTGATTAATTGCAACAACAAGAGGGATTCAAAGTTAATCGCACTTGAAACAAGAGATACCCTTCTCAGTGAGTACTTTAAACGTGTCTGACAGAAAACATTGGAAATCAATTTGCCACAAAATGTAAGTTTCAAGAAAGTGAAGGTTCTGTAGGTTAAGTGTGGTGGCACGTTAAGTGTGGTGGCACGTTAAGTGTGGTGGCACTGTGACCTCATATCCCAGTACATACGTTGCTGTATATGATATTCATCATGCATTGTACTAGACGCCTTAGTTTTCCATTATATGGCCAGCAGATGTGCAACCACAATGCCATGTGGAAGCACTTGCTCTGTTTTCCAATTCTTGTTAAGCCTCTGATGTGTGTGATTCATGCAGGTTCCTCCCTTAGAAAGCATTTAAAAAATCCTGTTTGTGAACTCAACTCCCTCCTGAAACACCCCACAATGTCTGCTCACAAACAGGCTCAATCCTGGAATAAGGTCCAGAACCAACTGTATAATATCACATTGTGTGTTTGAAAATGAAAGTAGCTTCCAAGGACACTTCTCCCACAGTTGTGATCTCAAAGTGTAGTTTGAATATTTGATCACTTATATTTTTAGGTTTGGGTAGTTCTCACTTTATGACAGAGCTCATATAATCAACAAAAAGAGCGTGAAGAAACAGTATAGAGAGAGGGTTTTTGGCTCTGCCAAAGTGTTGGCCTTTATTTACATTTAATTGGGTAGCAGTTGTGAGCCCCGCCTGTGAAAGTGTTCGATTGCTCATGACTGACAGAGATATTGTTAACGCAGACCCCATTTGAAATAAACTACATTGGGGTATTGCAGACTGTAAAGTCATGATGAGTCCTGTAGGAAAGGGTTTTACATAATGCCATTTCTGTCAAGTACAAAATAGGGGTTTGAACACTTTGAACTTCTGAAAAATGCAATAGGAAAGGGTTTTACATTGCGAAGTTCTAGCCATTTCAATGGAAACGTTTTATACATTATGAGCTTGATGCAAATACAAAAGAGATGGTTTTTACATTGGGATCTCTAGCTGCCAATAGGAAGGGGTTTTACATTGGTAACCTGGTGGCAATCGTTCTAGAAAGGGGATTTACATGGTTTCCTACTCAGAGACTTTCTTATACCAATTTCTAGTTACAAAGCTGGAGAGGTCTGGCTTTCATTTTGTACATTTGACATTTGATGGTTAGTATTTAGTTCTGTGTGATTTAAAGTGACTTTAAGGTCTATTAAGAGACAGATGCCAGTCAACATGTAATCTCCAATTACAATTTGGTATTAAGAAGCTGGTTTGAAAAAATGGTTTGGCTCCGATGTTGATCTTTTTGTCTAGAGGTAAAGGACTGATCTGAAGGAGTGTTAATCTACTTCTGAAATAGTTCCATAGTGAATGTATGATGTTACTACACATACTAATACCACGCGTGCCATTACAATGGGGTATTACTACTCTGGTACGCTTACAACAACCTACCATTACAACGCATTCTTTTACCATGCATATGCCTTTACCACGCATGCTATTACAATGAAAAGGCATGCTTGGTAAAGGCATACACTTTGTAAAAGTGTTTGAGGTAAGTCACACTACCCTGCCCTACCCTAAACCCTAAATCACTACCCCTTCACGACCCCTCAACCCCCGACTCACCGCCCTTGCCCTTTCTAAACCCTCACCCCTGCATGACCCCCCCCCGGCCCACAGCCCAAAGCCCATAGCCCTAAACGCTAAATCACTACCCCTGCACAACCCCCTGACCCCAATACTTTCTCTACCCTAAACGCTAAATCACTACCCATTCATGATCCCTCCAACCCCAATCCTTTCCTTACTCTAAACCCTAGAACACTACCCCTGCATGACAACCCCCGACCCCTAGTACTTTCCCTACCCTAAACCCTAAAACACTACCCCTGCACGACCTGACCCTTAATCCTTTCCCTAACCTACGCCCTAAATCACTACCCCTGCATGACACCCTCATCGCCCAAACCTTTCCCTACCCTAAACCCTAGAACTCTACCCCTGCACAACCCCCCTGACCTCCAGTCCTCTCCCTACCCTAAACCCTAAAATACTACCCCTGCATGACCCCCAGTCCTCTACCTATGCTAATCCCTAAAACACTACTCCTGCACAAACCTACCCTCACACCCCTGGTCCTCCCCCTACCCTAAAACACTACCCTGCGTGACCCCCTGACCCCCAATTCTGTCCATACCCTAAAACACTACACCTGCATGACCCCTCGACCCCCAGTCCTTTACCTACCCTAAACCCTAAAACATTACCCCTGCACGACCCCCTGACTCATTAATTTCCCTACCCTACACAATCCCCGACCCTCTTTATCCCTAAAATAGTAACACTAATCCAAGGACAATCCCCTTATCTCTCTCTCCTCATGGAACCTGGTTCCTGTGGTCATCTGAGGAGCGGTGCACCTGTTTGTGAGGAAGCGGAGACTCTGTTGCCTCACAACGATGTGGATTGCCTATATTTTTTTACAACGTATATGCTTTTACTATATATACCTTTACAACGAAATTCGTTGTAAAGGCATGCATGGTAAAAGCAAATGCGTTGTAAAAAAATGCGTAGTAAAGACTACGGGTTGTTACAACACATGAGTGGTAACGATTGCGTTGTAATGTCATGCGGGGTAACAGCCATGTGTAACGATCAATGGTTCTGTTCCGCAGGAGCACCAGGAATCCTGAAGAGAAGTCCTCAGTCGTCCCCCACGCCCCTTCTGCTCTATCAAACTCTAGAGCTAGGAGGGACGCTAGGGAAAACAGGGAAACAAAACAAGGGTAGGCGGGGGAAAAAGGCAGGTCGTGTGGTGGACAACTTCTGGGTAACAGGCAGGCCTTCACGGCTGTAAAACAAAAACGCTTCGTTAATGTGCATTAATTCACCCTTACTGTATAACCTTGTGCGAGTGGAAAGACACCTACCACGCTATCTTGACTCTGGGAACTCTCAGCACGTATCTTAGCGTAGATGCTAGGAACCCTATGTGAATATACAAGTGTTACCACCAACAATCAATCCCTCTATAGACCATAAATATCTAACTGTAGTTGTTGCGCTTACCCCTATCTTCTAACTAGTAGGAGCAGGCGGAACGCTAGCTTCTTTGTTTGTCTACTGATCGTCTGAGGTGAATACGTCACCGAAGAGCTGCAGGGAATATGAGTGTGAAAAGAACGTAAGGGATACACATGAACAACCCCCCCAATTAGACCCTTGCAATGACTACTGTTTACCGTGTCTGTTGGGGAAGTACTGCTGTAACCTACGACAGAACTCAAAGGTCCACGCCAGTTTCTCCTACCTAATAGTGGTCATGAAATATAAACGGAACTGAAGAAATCCAAGAAAACAATAACCCTCTGGCCCAGAACAGTCAGAGAGGCTCCTTAATCGCAGGGTTCGTTTAGAAAACACAAGAAGTCCACAACAGTGAGCTGCATAGAGAACAGCCCCGTGAGTAGCACCAAGCTACTAACGCCGAGGCCTTACTTGGAACCGGAGGCTTCTGGACGGTAGACGACTTCAGTTGGTAAACGGACCAGCGCACGACTACCGTTGCTGCCCCAATGAATACTGGAAATCCAACCACCACGCCACACAAGGAACAGCACGGCCGCTCGTACTGTTCGCTACACGGCGACCACTGAACCGGAAACAGGAAACACGCCAAAACAGGAAGTCAGGCAATACACCGAAGGACGGAAACGGGCTAACAGCTAGAACGCTAAGCAGCGTTAGAAACCCTCAGTGCTCCTTAAGTACCTTCCGCATCTCCAGGCATGACCGCGGGGCATGACAGCACACTCCCCCTAAGAAACTCTCCCCTAGGCTTGGGTTTGTCAGGGTACCGATGATGGAACCTCCGTACCAACCGGGGGGCATGTACATCACAAGCGTACTCCCATGTGCGATCCTCCACCCCATACCCTTTCCAATGCAGCAGATATTGGAGAGATCTTCCCCGGGTGCGAGAGTCCACAATGTCCTCAACTTCATATTCTTCCGTATCGGAAACAAGGACAGGAGCGGGTGTCCTAGGGAGACTCGTGCCAGGCTCAACCGGTTTTATCAACGACACATGGAAGACCGGATGAATCCTAAACGAAGCAGGTAACTCAAGCTTCACCGCCACTGGATTGACCACCTTGAGGACAGTGTATGGACCGATATATCTGGGATTAAACTTGCGAGGACCTTTGAGTGTAATGTTTTTAGTGGAAAGCCACACCCTATCCCCTGGATTATAGATGGGTTCCAACCTCCTGTGCAAATCAGCCCCCTCCTTCTATCTTGCCTTAGCCACGTCTAGCTCTTCCAATGTCTTTATGTGTAGGTCCTGTAGTTTCAGAACTAGGTCATTGGCAGCGGGAGTAGGGCTGTCTATTGGGACCCCCACAGGTAACAACTTCGGATGAAAACCATGAGAACAAAAAAAAGGTGTCATGTTGGTGGACGTATGTGGACTGTTGTTATATGATATTTCTGCCAACCATACCCACTCGTCCCATTCAGCCAAGGAGTGCAAAGCCTGATTTCTTACATATTGCTCAAAGCACTGATTGACTCTCTCGGTCTGGCCATCTGACTGCGGATGATGGCTAGAAGATAGTCGCACATCAATCTGTAGCAGAGCACATAAGTACTTCCAAAACCGAGATACAAATTGAGCCCCCCTATCTGAAATCAGAACCGAAGGCAATCCATGGAGGCGGACAATGTGTTGTAAGATAATAGAGGCCAATTCTGAGGCTTTGGGCAGTCCAGGCAAAGGGATGAAGTGTGCAGTCTTTGTGAAATGATCCACCACTACCAGCAAAGTGTTATTCAGTCTCTTCGTTACTGGCAGTTCTACTATAAAATCTAGGGAGACCGTATGCCAGGGGCCCGGAGTAGAGGCAATGGGCAGGAGAAGACCCACGGGTTTCTGATGGGAACTCTTGGTTTGGGCACAGACATGACATGTCTTCACGTATTGCTCTATATCTTGCAACATGGTAGGCCACCAAAACTTTTCCCGTATGGCCTTGGTAGTTTTTTTTATTCCGGGATGCCCTGACAGGGGATGTGAATGATACCAGTCTAGTACCTGGGCTTGCAAATCAGATGTAGGTAATACTACTCCTCCCTGAACGCAAACACACCCATCCACCGTTCGTGTCTCATGTGACCCTACAATGACCTGCATGTTCGCCGTGAGCTGACTCTTTCTAATGTGGTCCTGAAATTCGTCTCCGGTGATCACTCCTCCTATGATGTACTTCTTGGGAATGATAGAGGGAGCATCAACCAGGTCCTCTAGTTGTTGAAACCCCAACCGGGATAGGGCGTCTGCCTTGCCATTTCTAGATCCAGGACGAAACTGTATAGTGAAATCATATTCACAAAAGAATTGAGACCAACGAAGTTGTCTCATGGACAGTGCTTTGGCTGTTTTAAGGTATTGAAGGTTGCGATGATCTGTATATACAACAACAGGAAACCTGGCTCCTAGTAGATATTGCCTCCACTCCTCAAAGACCTTTTTTATCGCCAGTAATTCCTTATCACCCACAGCATAGTTGTATTCTGCCGGAGTGAACTTATGAGAGAAATAAGCTACGGGATGACACTCGCCACTCTCAGGATCTGTTTGACTCAGAACCCCTCCCACTGCCACTTGAGAGGCGTCCGCCTCCACCACAAAGGGCAATGTCGGGTCAGGATGTCGTAAAACAGGCGCGCATGTGAAGGCTTTTTTCAAGCGCTGAAATGAGGTTTCAGCTTCAGCGGACCACACATACTGAGTCCCTTTCCGCAAGAGCGCAGTGATAGGAAGTGCCAATTCCGAGAAATTCTGAACAAAACGCCTATAAAAATTGGCAAAACCTAGAAACCTTTGAAGCTCTTTGATCGAACCAGGTGCCGGCCAAGAGAGGACCGCCTTGACCTTGATAGGATCCATGCGGAGTCCTTGGGGCGTAACAATAAATTCTAGAAAAGGCACTTCTTGCGTATGGAAGGTGCATTTCTCCAATTTGCAGTACAGGTTATTATCACGCAAACGTTCCAACACCTTTCGGACATGACCCAAGTGTTCAGACAAAGTAGAGGAATAGATCAGTAAATCATCAATGTACGCGATGACATGAACGTCTAGCATATCCCAGAGCACCTCATTGATGAAGAATTGAAACGCACCCGGGGCGTTACAAAGCCCAAAGGGCATCACTAAATACTCGAATAACCCGTATTTCGTGCAGAAGGCCGTTTTCCATTCGTCTCCCTCCCTGACCCGTACCAAATGGTAGGCGCCCCGCAGGTCTAGTTTAGTGAAAAACCTGGCGTTGCGTATTCTGTCAAGGAGGGAGGCGATCAGAGGCAAGGGATAACGATTTTTAATGGTGATATTATTCAGTCTTCTATAGTCAATACAACACCGCAGACCTCCTTCACGCTTGGGGATAAAAAACAAAGCCGAAGAGGCAGGAGATCTAGAAGGTCTAATAAACCCCTTCTCCAACATATTATCCAAGTATTCTCTGAGATATATGTTCTCCTTCTCAGTAAGGGCATAGACCCTACTGCACGGAATTCTGGCTCCAGTCTCTAGGTCTATTCTACAGTCATATACCCTATGCGGGGGAAGGACTTCTGCTTCCGTGGGATCAAAAACTGTGTACAAGTCGTTATAACAGGCAGGTAATTCAGGTACAGGTTTGTTTACTTCTACATCAAGCGTATGTTGGACCACTGCCACTTGAGACTCACAGTGTGTACTTGGGCGAAACGTAAGTGTTGCTTTTTTCCAGTCGATAATGGGGTTATGTGTGTGTAACCACGGGATGCCTAAGAGAACAGGTATTTGTGGCGACTGAATTAAGTCAAATTCAATGACCTCGTGATGATCAGGTTGTATGTGCATATGGAGACTAACTGACTTATGAGTCACTGGCCCCGAGACAAGAGAGCTCCCATCTATCGTAAAGACCTTGGTGGAAACGTCTTTCACGACACAGGGAATTAGGTTACTCCTTGCCCACTCCTCATCCATGAAATTCCCAGAAGCCCCTGAATCAATCATGGTGGATACATGGATGCCAAGGATCTTCTACAGTGAGATAAGTTGATACATAGAGGTGAGGGATAGGTGTAATGTCATGTTCAGTAGAGGAGACTGTTAGACCAGAACTGCCCAGGATTCCCGTCTCCACGAAACCCCGGCTCTCTAGTTTCCCGAGCTCTTGAATGTATTAGGTTTGACTGGGCATGTCCTTAAGAAATGACCAGCCTTTCCACAATATAAACAGAGCCGATTAGCTCTTCTCCTTTGCCTCTCCTCCGCTGACAACGGCCCCCTCACTATGCCTATCTGCATTGGCTCGCTTTCATCTATACCCCTCACAGCTTCCACTCTCTTCTCCTTAACAGCCACAAAACGTGGTTCGCCCTTTCCCTTTTCTAGTTTTCTTTCTTGGAGGCGGTGTTCGATCTTAACCACTAAATCTATCAGCTCAGTACAAGCAGAGGGTAAGTCCACAATTTGAGAGAGCGCGTCTTTTAAATCGTCGCGCAGCCCCCTATGGAACAAAGTGCTCCGTTTTTCCTCTGGCCAATTGGACTCGACCACTAATCTCTGAAAGGAGGTAATGTAAGCCACCAAGTCCTGGTTACCCTGTCTCAGAGCTAGCAATTCGGTGTCAGCTGAATGGGTATACGTATGTCTGTCGAATAGTTTGCGAAATTCCCCTGTAAAGGCAGAGTAATTATATAAGAGGGGGTCATCGCGGTCTATCAAGGGTATAGCCCAATCTGCGGCTGCTCCACTGAGGTAAGACACTAGAAAGGCTACACGGGCTTGATCTGTGGGAAAGCAAGAGGCCTTACACGAAAAATGTAACTGGCAGTGACTAAGAAAAGCCCCACACCTGGAAGCATCACCCGAGAACCTCTCAGGGGGGGCTAAAGGGATGGAGGTAGGGGTAGTGACATGGATAACGGAGGGTGTGGTTTCAACTCTCCCCCCAGTATTCCCTGACTCATGCCTATGCTGAAGAGAGTCAAGTCTGGTTGACAAAGCCTGTGTCTCTGCCTGCAAATTACCTAACATGCCAGCCAAATCAGCCAGTGTGACTGCTCCCAGGTCCATGACGCTCGGGCAGAACTATCTATTTAGGCTTAGCGTTCTGTAACGATCAATGGTTCTGTTCCGCAGGAGCGCCAGGAATCCTGAAGAGAAGTCCTCAGTCGTCCCCCACGCCCCTTCTGCTCTATCAAACTCTAGAGCTAGGAGGGACGCTAGGGAAAACAGGGAAACAAAACAAGGGTAGGCGGGGGAAAAAGGCAGGTCGTGTGGTGGACAACTTCTGGGTAACAGGCAGGCCTTCACGGCTGTAAAACAAAAACGCTTCGTTAATGTGCATTAATTCACCCTTACTGTATAACCTTGTGCGAGTGGAAAGACACCTACCACGCTATCTTGACTCTGGGAACTCTCAGCACGTATCTTATCGTAGATGCTAGGAACCCTATGTGAATATACAAGTGTTATCACCAACAATCAATCCCTCTATAGACCATAAATATCTAACTGTAGTTGTTGCGCTTACCCCTATCTTCTAACTAGTAGGAGCAGGCGGAACGCTAGCTTCTTTGTTTGTCTACTGATCGTCTGAGGTGAATACGTCACCGAAGAGCTGCAGGGAATATGAGTGTGAAAAGAACGTAAGGGATACACATGAACAACCCCCCCAATTAGACCCTTGCAATGACTACTGTTTACCGTGTCTGTTGGGGAAGTACTGCTGTAACCTACGACAGAACTCAAAGGTCCACGCCAGTTTCTCCTACCTAATAGTGGTAATGAAATATAAACGGAACTGAAGAAATCCAAGAAAACAATAACCCTCTGGCCCAGAACAGTCAGAGAGGCTCCTTAACCCCTTCGCTGCTGCGGACATTCCGCTGCAGCGCTGGGGGGGGCAGGGGGGCAGCGCGGCGGGCCTGTGCTCATGACGGAGCCGCTCCGTCATGAGCCACAGTTGAGCTGTGCTCATGACGGAACGGTTCCGTCATGACTCCGCCCATTTGCGTTGTCGCCCCGCACAGGCGGGGAAACAGCGCCGCGCAGGCGGAGCGGCCGCCGGCAGGATTGTCATGACGGAACCGTTCCGTCATGAGCACACGACAACCGTGGCTCATGACGGAACGGTTCCGTCATGAGCAGGGAAGGGGTTAATCGCAGGGTTCGTTTAGAAAACACAAGAAGTCCACAACAGTGAGCTGCATAGAGAACAGCCCCGTGAGTAGCACCAAGCTACTAACGCCGAGGCCTTACTTGTAACCGGAGGCTTCTGGACGGTAGACGACTTCAGTTGGTAAACGGACCAGCGCACGACTACCGTTGCTGCCCCAATGAATACTGGAAATCCAACCACCACGCCACACAAGGAACAGCACGGCCGCTCGTACTGTTCGCTACACGGCGACCACTGAACCGGAAACAGGAAACACGCCAAAACAGGAAGTCAGGCAATACACCGAAGGACGGAAACGGGCTAACAGCTAGAACGCTAAGCAGCGTTAGAAACCCTCAGTGCTCCTTAAGTACCTTCCGCATCTCCAGGCATGACCGCGGGGCATGACACCATGATGTAATGGCTGTTACCCTTCCATAGTAGTGCATGGATGGTGAAGTGTACAAGTACTGAAATTAAGTTGTATTAATTTTATATATTTGTTTCTGACTTCCTTGAAGGAAACCTCCTCTTGCTGCTATTCCAAATTGCTTCCTGTGCCTCACTGTAAACAGTGTATCATGTAGCATACAACAACAGCATGGCCACCTTGATGGAACATGACTTAGTGAAGATTACCTACATTAGAGAGGGCCACCACATTTAACCGTTATGACAACACGGTGTCATTGAGTTTTCAGAGTGATCATCATCTACCGGATGAGTGGAAGTGAACCACATTCAATTGTGAGGGGAATTCTTCATTTAAAATTCTACAATGTCAATATGATGCACCTGACATCTTAATTGAGGAGGATCCCCTCACAATTTGAGATCACTGGACAGGTTATAAGAGTCCCTTGCAGACTGTATCACATCTGCTCCGCAAGGTCCTTTGTCCCAAATCCATAAACACATTACAAAAGTTACCCCTTCCTTAGAATAAGGCACAATAATGCCTCATTCAATTGTAGACAAATAGAAATACTTCTTTGAGTTTTAAAATGTTTCCAAGGCTCTCTGAAAGAGAATTTTCACCAACCACTCTGAACATGATACAGGACTGGAAAGTAAAGCCAAGCGTTTAAACTTTCACTGGCCTGGCTAGCATGAGTGGACCTATAAAGCAAAAATAAACTTACCTTTCTACTGTTTCTATTTCACCATCACAGATCTTAGTCAAAAACAGTTTTGCTGTGCTTATCCTCCTCAAATTCCTTTGGTGATACCTTCCTTCTGTTTCGTAAGGGATTGAACTTAGTGTGTCTCTGAAAGCAGATCATCCATGTAATTTAAAACATTTAAGGTCTGTAGTGGGAATAAAAAGGGTAGCCACCTTTATTCCGTGAAACAACCAATGGGGAAAACTCAAAAACAAAAAGAGGTGAACAGAGTTGAAGCACATGCGCTAATTGGAAAAAAGACTACTTGGACAACTCATATGGGGTAGTCAGTTGCCTCATGATCCACTGTTAACATATAGCAATAAAATGTATACGGGGACTAATATTAGTTTTGATGTTTGTCCGTAATAGATGTGACTGTTGTCTAATGATGATTGGAGAGCTAGCCGTGCATGCATTAAATTGCATAACATGTAGGGCACACACAAATGACACATTTGAAGGAGGTATCCATTCTCAGGCTATTTAAATAGTTAATTTGCAGGTGCACTTTAATTTCTGCACCTTGGACTTAACCCCTTGAGCTGAGCTATCTTGATAATGTTATAAAATATACATAAGGTTGTCCTTCTTTAATATCAGCTTTGATGGATTTGATGTTTTGGGGGATGGGCGTTGGCTCTTTTGGCTTGTGTCAGGGCAAAGTGCAAACAATGCACAATGCTAATAAACATAATTGTGATGTTTATGTCATGCAGGTGCTTAAAGTCCAGTCCTTGATACAAACAAAAAGTGCACAATAAACTAAAAAGTACAACAGAAAAGGGTTTTAATTATAAGAGGAATCTCCACTGAATGTAAAGTATAACATTATGCAGAAACATAGGTATCTTTGGACCAGAAAAACACACGGTTACAATTTTTTATAAACACTTCAAGAAAAGGACTGAATATCCATTTAATGACCTGCAGATCCCACCAATGCCATCACAGTTTTGAATTGCAGAGGCATTGCAATTGGTTTTACAAGAGGGAGCCTAAGATCCTAGATTATGAATGCCCCAGTGTCTGATGCTATGAATGTGGCACTCAATAAAGTTCAACACCGCTGTGGTCAGAATTTATCAGGTGCAATAATTAATGACAATTCTGAGTAGTGCCCTCGAAAATGTGGCCTAGTATGCAGAGTTTAGTCCTTAAGACACTGTCTAAAATCTGCATGACCAGCACTTACCAGGACATTTTTCACTCGGTAATTATCAACAGGTTTGGGCTGAAGAAATGTTTTCAGGGGGTCTGGATGCAATAAAATTCACTCAACTCAAAATTCCAGTATATGTGTGAACAGAAGTTACTACACATGTTGGCATTCACATGGGCCTTAGTACTGGCGCACAAGTGTGTTCTATTTAAGTTCCATGGGTATAGTCAAGAATACGAGATTTCAGGTGAATAGAATGCATAAACGATAGCCCATCACAGAGCACCCAGTGTGGTGGAAGCTGTTGTGCCAGTTATGTACACAATCCTTTCAAACTTTGTGTCCCACTGGCATAAGCCTTTTACATTGGTCTGCAATACACACTAGAAAGTACTTTGTAAGGGCGAGAAAAATAGTGTAAAGAGGCAATGTATAATGCAATAAGAATTAGCATTGAATCTAGGATGGGCCTACAAAAAAATCACAATCAAAAGGTTGTTGGAGGTTAACACGGATACTAGTGGTACCCTTCCTTTCTACTGTCACCCAATTAGAAAGGTGCCATCTAACAATATTGATGCAGCAACTCAACCTCTACTGTATGTATTTAGTTTATTTGTTTTCTATAATTCTTTTATGAGGTTCCTCACTGTTTATTACAGAATAAAATGTTGTCACCGAAATTGAATATAATGGAAATGCAACATGCACAGACATGTATACACCATCATAGACACACATTTATATATACACCACAAACCAACAAACCATTAATTACATCTATTCATTGCATATACAACACAGACGAGTATTCATACCAATCTGCACAAACCCACCACAAACATCTATATTCACATGTGCATGGACACTACAAAAACAAAACACACATCTATGTGGACCAAATATATAAGCACACACAACAGATACCACAAACACCATCTCCACACAAGCTATCGGGTAAACCAGGAATGTTTCTGTGGCATAGAACATAAGACATATATTTCATAAACAATGGGGTGACCCTGTGTCCCTCAGAACCTGGGTATAAATGATATAAAGTACAGTGGTTCTGTCGGGTATGACCAAGCAATTGCTTTGTTTTACGATTGAATCAAAAGAAGCTAGATACACCAATCAACAAAAAATTAATCATAAAGGAAATTATATTTAAAAGGACCACATGAAAAAATAAGCAATGACAATGCACAAATCACGATGAAATCTGATTTGCTGGGTGGCAGAGTATTCTTTATATATAAATTGCATCATTTATATTGACACCCATATAATTCTTTTTAGCGAAGCAAGGCTACCAAAGTTGTAAACATTAAAGTGAATTCGTGAATCAGTGACATAAGTGACACAGTTAGTGCATAATATCTACAAAGTGAATACAAAAATTCTATATACAAAATAAAAACGGGCCAGTATTAGAGAGAGACACAATGACACAGTTTCCAAGGATAACTCAAGTTCTATATGAAACCGGGTCTTGAACTGGTCCTAGGTACTGTCGACGTTTCAACACTATATATGCGATCTTAAATCATCATGCGGGTCTTCATCAGGACTTAAAATTGACAATGGCAACCTAGCCATTAGTCTAGGATGGCCTAATATTCACACATTGTAGAGCCGAATCACTCATCCAATGGAATTTCTCAAAAATCGACTTTTTGCTACGAGGCTTTGTTGGTTATGTAGTAGCCGTCAAATCCAATTTGGAGCAGAAGTCGTTAGAAAAATCTAACCGCGTCAATAGATGATCTTATGGCCCTTGACAAGTTTCTTCACAGTGCGTCTCCTAGGAGATCTAAGTGTGATGTTTCAGAAATTCTGTTAGTTAATGCCTAGCGTCCACCCTCGCATAAGACTCTCACAAGGGACCACATTCTGATGGTGCAATGGGGCCGAAGGGCGATACGTCGGTTCTGGGCGAGGCGCCGCTCCCCTCCAAAAGGCATAAGTGATTCGCCATCACTTATGCCTTTTGGAGGGGAGCGGCGCCTCGCCCAGAACCGACGTATCGCCCTTCGGCCCCATTGCACCATCAGAATGTGGTCCCTTGTGAGAGTCTTATGCGAGGGTGGACGCTAGGCATTAACTAACAGAATTTCTGAAACATCACACTTAGATCTCCTAGGAGACGCACTGTGAAGAAACTTGTCAAGGGCCATAAGATCATCTATTGACGCGGTTAGATTTTTCTAACGACTTCTGCTCCAAATTGGATTTGACGGCTACTACATAACCAACAAAGCCTCGTAGCAAAAAGTCGATTTTTGAGAAATTCCATTGGATGAGTGATTCGGCTCTACAATGTGTGAATATTAGGCCATCCTAGACTAATGGCTAGGTTGCCATTGTCAATTTTAAGTCCTGATGAAGACCCGCATGATGATTTAAGATCGCATATATAGTGTTGAAACGTCGACAGTACCTAGGACCAGTTCAAGACCCGGTTTCATATAGAACTTGAGTTATCCTTGGAAACTGTGTCATTGTGTCTCTCTCTAATACTGGCCCGTTTTTATTTTGTATATAGAATTTTTGTATTCACTTTGTAGATATTATGCACTAACTGTGTCACTTATGTCACTGATTCACGAATTCACTTTAATGTTTACAACTTTGGTAGCCTTGCTTCGCTAAAAAGAATTATATGGGTGTCAATATAAATGATGCAATTTATATATAAAGAATACTCTGCCACCCAGCAAATCAGATTTCATCGTGATTTGTGCATTGTCATTGCTTATTTTTTCATGTGGTCCTTTTAAATATAATTTCCTTTATGATTAATTTTTTGTTGATTGGTGTATCTAGCTTCTTTTGATTCAATCGTAAAACAAAGCAATTGCTTGGTCATACCCGACAGAACCACTGTACTTTATATCATAGAACATAAGACGGCAGAAGAACACAACTAGTTTTATCTAACCAGAATACAGTTTTCATTGCAGGAACGTGGTAAATGGCTGTGAAGCAAAGCCGGGAGTGGCCCCAGAAGAAAACATCACATTTAGCTAGAGATTAAAACAAACACAAGGCAACCAGATTTTCCTGCCTTCAAATTCTGTGAGATGTACATGCTTGTGCCATAGATATCCTACCAGAAATTATTCAGGTTAGTGAAGTAAAATACAGGAATAACGTATTTCTAGTTGTTGTTGATGGCTACAGCAATGAACTGGAGAGGGGGCCAGTGCACTAGTTCCAGAGAAGTGGTAGGATGTGCTGGACTCAAAATGTACAAAAACAAGAGTCAAGTTGGAGCTTTGATGTTTATGAGTTCTATACACGTGTAACTCATGCCGCCCAGGATTTTACTGTGCATTCTGGGACTTTTGGGTTTCTTTATTTCAATTTGTATTCATGACTTCATATATCACAAGGTAAAGTAAATGTGTGGGTCAATTTTCAAACTACATTATCTTTTGATTTAAGAACATGGATTCACACTTTCAATTGATTTGGAGGACGTTTTTGAAACAATATACTAAGTCATTAGCCTCAGCTCCTATCATACAGCGAACTCCAGAATTAAAGAAGTACCATAAACTCTGCAGCTTACTAAGTGACTCCTTTTGTTCAGGCTACAATTCTCCTGCCCTCAAGCAGGATTGATCCAGAATCGTTTGCCCTGCTAAATACCAGCCCCCCTCCCTGCAGTCCAATTTACTCTTGATATTCCAGATATATGTTGTTCACTTAAGGGGAGGACTGGGTTCCTTCGCTGTCATTCTGTAGGCAATGCCAAAACATGGCAGGGTATCTCTCAACAAATCCCTTCTTGTTTTTCAGTGCTTCCCCGTTATGCAACTCAGATGGTTCAGTGATTGAGCATTGTTAGAGCAGTCAATTTGCAATTTACAGGTGAACGGTTCATGGTCAAATCAGTCAGTCATCAGTCAGGGTTTGATGCATTCACTAGCATCACTTTAGGCATTAATAACTCACAATACAGCACGATGAAACAGAAAGGCAGGAGCAGTAGGCTACATTCAAAATATAATCACTATTACTCTCAAATATGAAACCCTAATGCCAGCTTTTATATTCTCCCTTTGTTCCTTCAAGTCCCTACAGTTTGTATATTGTTTCAGCACAAACCCTTATGTGCATCAGCGTGATGCAGGCCATCCTTTACAGACTCAGACACAGATCCCAAACTGTATACTATTTGCCCTATGTTACCATCAAATTGTAAAATGTTACATTGCATACATACCACTTTAAAGTCATACTGACTGTCATTTTCAATGCTTGTTGCAGGTGCATCCACATTATCTAGAGTCCTGCTACTGTCACCTGTGAGTTGCACAATGAGAGATGCAAAGACCTCAGAAATGTTCATTTGCTGGATTCATTCAATACAAAATTAATCTCTTTGGCATTTTTACTCAGCCTGCATTAGAAGCAGCCAACCTGGAAATTAGATTTTTTTCTTTTTATTGCCAAAGTCATTTGCATCTCAAAGAGGAAATCTGTCTTGTACAATGAATTCTAGACATGACATAGTTTTCATACAGGCTCATATTTGTTCTCTGGACAGTCTGTCAGAGTAATTTGTAAATGCTAAATGTAAGATTTGTGCTGCAAATAAGAAATAAAAAGGGTGCTCTAATGATTCACTTTATGCCTCTGAGATAAACCCTGTTGGTGAGAATGGTCATACAGATGCCTGTCTACAAATCGCAACCTGTATTCTTCAAGGATTAAACAACTTTATTGATGATGTGCAAATCTTCTCTAAAGGTAAGAATGTGCTCAAGGACATCCTTTGGGTATATATTGTCAAGTTCAAAATGTGAAAATGGGCGAATTATGCATTATTTTATATTGCAATATATTCCTATTGATGTTGAATAAACAGATGAAATGATATAATCAGTGAAGAATCTGTGTTTTCTAACAAACGTGTTTTCTAAACAAACCAATGTAAATTAAGGTTCATCATTAAAATCATCAACAACGTTATTTCGGGTGTCGAAGAAGCACATAGGAAGTACTAACAGATTTAAAATACAAATATAAAAAAATAACATTGAGTTCTGACATTGAACTGCAGATTTGAAAAATACTCCAGCAGAGCAAACAGAGTCATCAGCACGCTACCACAAAAGCCTCAAGGCAGCACCACAGTTTTTTTAAAAAAAATTGTACTTTCTTAATATAGGCATAAAAACGCTTTGTAAAATGTTCTTAAAATGTGAGAAAAAAGGCAAAGTGTAGCAAAGTAGTGTTGGAAATACCATCAAGTCGAAGTTCTAATATCAGTGGGACTGGATAGCCCTAAAGGAAAACATAATAAAGTCTGTATGGTCCCAGACCTAAACTCATGCAATAGAGCTGATTCCCAATGTCCTGATGCCAACTTGAGATAGGGTCCCAAAACCTGCGCATGACTGCAAAATCAAGTATTGAGTTTTCTCTATTACGACGTAAACACTTTTAAAAACTTCTCTTTTACCCAAACTTTGTCTTACTTTGAATAGCGACACAGGGTTCTCTAACAGCAATGGGCGACCCGACTTTAGTAAATTATATTTAACATCAGACAACCAGGGGATAGACAGACGTTTTTTCACATGTACAATTAAATGATTTAAGGTTGCTTGGGGATCAGTGAGATGGACATCATAACATTAGGGGTCCCAACTTTATATATTCGTCAAGATAGTTGAGTCCAGTTCCACATGACAAAGGTAATGAGAAGTGCAAGGCAGCACAGAGCAAAGTTGCCTTAAAAATGAATCTATTCATATTGTAGGGTTGGTTAGTTGCCACCCCTTGCATGTGCTGCGGTGGATATGTATTGCAATTTATACATTTATAACATAAGGACAATGTGCTGCCCTCCTAACTTAGTGGACAATTTTTGTAAAGCGCTTGTCCTTTGAATATATTTCTGATGCTGCACAGAAACATCAGACTTCCAGAATGAAAAGGTATCAAACACTAGCCCTGATGTAGACAATTATTGACATTATCCAATGTGTTGTTACTTGGTTTAAAAATGCTCAGGTTGGCACTACTAGGGCCACAGGACATAATTTGGGTTTAAAAAAAGTTGGTACAGAAATCCAATTTGACATAAAATCAGTGAAGATATTACTAACTTCATCAGTGCCTTTAGAGTGCAGCAAATACCACTGCATCTTCTGCAAATTAAAGCAAGCTATAGCAAATCATTATCATTATCTTTATTTCAGTTCAAAAGAGCCATACAAGTACACAATAACACAATACATTAAAAAGAACGAATAAATAAAAATAATAAACTAAAAACATGATAAGAACATACAATTCTCAGGAATAAAAAAAAGAAAATGTTCAACCACCAACATTCCTGAGCGAAGTGGAGAAACAATAAAAGTATAAAATCCCTGTGTAAAAACATAGTAAAGATTACAAAGTTTGCACTTAATAAAAGAAAACACACAGAAATAACCCCTCCTTCTACTAGCATCGCAAATGAGCAACCTCTAACAGTAGACTCAAATAAGCTCTCAGTGGGCCCTCTGGGCTATCCAGGCAACTAAATGTATAATCTGAATTTGGATTTACCTCTTGTTTCTAGGTTTTGCTAGTGAATTAAAGTGCACAGTGCAAAGAGATAACAAAAGTTTAACCAATATATTTTTAGTATTGTACAGGTCACACCTCTAACAGATGCTTGCCCCCAACAACCTTTTGTCTAATGTACCACATTGAGCATAAAAAGTTGGAAACTATATGCCACACTGGGCCTAATGTCTGACTTACTAAATCTTAAAGCTAAATGTTGGTTTTCTAAGTAAAGGAGCTGGCAAAGAGGGATGATCCAAAGTTTGGGCTGCTTAGCATAAGCAGTACAAAAGAATAAAACGTGTTCTTCATTTTCAATTATTGAGTATCCCATAGGGAATACATTATTGCTGAGAATGGCAGAGTTTTTATTCCATGTGCCAGTAAAGGCAACCAGCAGAAGTGTTCCAAGTCTGAAATTAATAAACAAAGATTTCACCAAAGTCTATAAAATCTTCAAAGCGGGTATCACACTTGGTGGATAAGTAAAGATCAGACAAACTACCTGCCAGGACAGGGGAAATTCTATTGGAAAAAACATTGCTCCAATAACTTGATTTAACAATTTACCAGGCATTCTTGGGCATGGAGAAAGGATTCTGCCAGTATACAGAAAGATCATGCTTGGACAGCCTGGTATTGATATGGGATACCCAGGGGATCGTAAGCGTCAGGCGATTATCAACGATCTCCCTGACATAGTCTGTATGTGGGGCCAGTTTCTCGTTTGCTCAGAGTCTGGTCCAGTATAAGATAAGCTTCAGACAGGCTGTGAAAGCAAGGTATCTGAGGTTTAAATCAAACTTCAGAGGAAGTGACAGAGTGTTTTTTGATAATCTCAGAAGCGATCTGATAAAAGTGTTTTCACCAATATCTGACTGGTCGAGATTACAATACCCCCACAGGTCAGTCCCATATAGCGCTGCCCTCAAGCTTGAGCCTTATAAATTTCTGCCGCTGAGAAAATGGTATAAGCAGCTGCCTTGTTAATGAATCTCATTATTAGCCCAGCTCTGTGTTTAGGAATGAATGCACTCTTTTCGATTTGGACTGCCCATTTGTGAGATTCGCTCAATCTGAAGCCCAGATAATCAAATTTGTCAACCCTTTCAGTTATTACACCCTCCAGAGCCAGGATCGCATTATCTTTTTTGCAGTGGCTAAATACCATGAACTTGGGCGGATTGCTATTTAGTTCTAAACCATAGTCCTTGCAAAATGTATAGAACCTCCCCAAAAGGGTGTTCGATCCTGATAAGGTTTTAGAAAGGTTTTAGAAACAGCAGACAGAGCACTTTGGTCCTGAACATTTCAGGGGAATCCTTTTGGCAGTTTGCTATGTAAGGAATACACTAATCAATAAAAAGTAAGAACAATGTAGGGGTCAGTAAACACCCTTGGCAGACACCATGCTGAATATGGATATTAGTGGTTGTTTCACCGCCAGGGCCCCATCTTACCCTAGCAAAGTTCCCTGCATAAAGTTGTTTGATCAAGGACTTCTCATAAGTTTCTCCTGGGTATAAGATCAAATGCCACCCATAGGTTGATAAAAGCCATAAATAGGGACCCCTGATCAAAATCAACTGACTTCCACTTATTTGTCAGAAAGAGGAGAACCTGATCCTAATACCAGACTTGAACCCGGCCGGGAAGAGTGACAGAGTATTATTTGAATGTATTCAGTCCCAAAGCTTAGTCAATAATTGTTTGCTGTAAAGTTTTTGTATATTATCTATGAAGCTTATGGGATGCTAGTTCCTTGTGTCTTGCCTGGCTCCCTTCTTAAAAATAGGTATAATTTCAGCCCCTTTCCAGGAACCCGATATGGGAGCACCAGCCGCAATTGCGTTAGACAGAGCGTGGATATAAGGGCCTGATACCAAGGGTTCAGATTGAAACAAATCAACAAGAATTGTTTTAAGACCATGGGCTTTTCCCAGCTTCAGTGCAGCAAACACACTAAGGGGTATATTCACAAGAACATGTGATAACTACCGCAAGAGTAGCTTAACAGAACTCTCAACATCGCAGCCTATCATGGGAAAATTAGGCCATGCCAACCAAGTATTCACAACTCGGCGGTAGCATGCAATAGTCACCAGATAACACGTCAAATGTCTGCGCAAAACTCAACGCCGCAAAAATGCTAAACGCGAATGCAAAAAATCATGCGATGAGGCCAATCGCGGTACAAAAAAAATGCCGCATAAAAACAACAGAAACAACACACCAGAAACAAGCCAAAGCACGTAGCAACATGGATGCACCCTGACCGAGCTCAGAGGCCAACACGAACCCCACAACCCCCACATACCACCAGCAAGGTACAATGGGGGCGGGGACGGCCAAGGAGAAGAGGGAGAGGAAGACGGGGTGCAGTCCGCAGCAAAACCAGATCAGCGTCACGAAGCTGACAGAACACTACGATCAACTGACCCACAAGTAGACCACCTGGAATGCAGTCAGAGTGCCGAGGAGGCCAATCGAGGAGGCCAAGAGGCGCTGGCATGATGTGACAACCTAAACCAGGCACAAACCCGCTGCCAACAGGAAGGCTGTAACGGTGACAGTAGGTGGCAGTCCTGCGCCACAGGAGGAGCTGGAGGAAACTCAGGCCACAGTCATCAGTGTGGAGACGGTGCAAGGAGTAGGGAGTATGGACACAGCTCGAGAGGACCTGACATAACATCAACAGGGTGAGTAACAACCAGGCACTGGGGGGACAGGGAAGATAGGCACAATGGCACACATGCACAACGAGGTGTAGCACATTGCACACCCACAATTACCCTGGATCATTTCCCTCATCCCCTTGGCACACTGCAGTACACACACATAGCAAGAACAGCACATCCACATTGATGACAATGTGGTACAATGCAAACAGAAAACACTGCAGAACAGAGGACACAACTGGCTCCGCACATGCACAGAAACATGCCTACTACATCTGACAGAGCAGGAAACTGTTAAAAGGAAATGTACGCGTACGACCTCACATCCGTCATGTAGTCAAAATGTACACTGTCCCGCAGCAGTATTCAGCACCTCCCAGACAGTCACAATGTACATTGTCCTACAGTCTGCATTGCAACCAGAACAATGCACCAACATATATGTCAACACGATGTCAACATGCATCTCCCCTTCACATTGCAGAGGGGCACACAAAACCTCTAGCAGAGCACAGAAGACAACACATCTGTGATGTCTAAGAGGACCTCAAAAAATCAATGGGGGGGGGGGGGGAAGAGAAGCAGTGATCCATTCAGCTTCCAATGGTTAGTACAAATATCAAAAAGGGGGGGAGAATGGACCACTTGTCCTATGTAACCAAGGTCTCAGTTAACGTGGGAAGTCATCGTTAAAAAACCCTCATATATACGTACACAAGCGATGGGCGGTATATGTTGGTTCTCCGCCTTCGTGTACCGTAGTAGCATGATCATTGGGCTTCTTTTGTCAATATGCTGACCTCCACATGGAGGAAGACCAACTGGTTCTGCAGTAGTGGCCAGAGAAAAAAAAGAGGGCGTACTCGTGCTCAAAAAATTGTGAAGTTGAAGATAAAATTCCCAGTATCAAATCTCGTGTCCTTTATTCTTGAAATTAATGACATGGGAAATTAAAAAGTTATCGTGCATGTAAAAAGCTCGTTATTGGTTTAATGCACTGGTGATGGTCTAGTGATGGTCTACATGTTTCAGCCTTGTGGAGACTCTAGAGGCTTTCGTCAGGACCGAAGAGTGTTGGGAGCATCTTCTGGCTCACCAAAAATTGTTATGGGGTGGTTGTTTTGTACTCACCGCCCTTGTGTTCAGGGATCAGATCCGTGGTATCTGTTCCTGTAAAAATAAATTGTGAACAGTATTACATGCTAACAACAACTTAACTGTTAGAGGTTCTGAATAATCTATGCTCGAACGGTAATCATATATGTTAATCCCCTTAAAAGCTGAATAAGGTGGGGGATAATCGTGCGCATTGTTGGCGCCCATATTTCAATAATAACGGACTTTAATGAGAGGGGAAGAGGTAGGTGAATGCGTTATATCAAGGTTTTTTAGAGATGTTAATTCATTTTTACAAGTACATAGTTATCGTGCAAAGTCTGTCATATTGTATCGTGGATCTGATGTGTCGCTATATATTTTCTATGTTGTTTGTTGCGACAAATAAAGTTCTGACATGTAATATTCTGCTTTTACAATTATCAATTATAATTACGAGCGTACATTTGTTGCATTAGTGGCGGTATATGCAGAGGTTTCTGATGTTAGGGAGAGTGGGACTATGGTCGTCTCGATGCTTGAACATCATTACCGTGTTGTGATTCTAAAAGGGTGGCCCGATCAAGGTAAACAATACAATAGGGGATAATTACCTCTATTGTGGTGAAGAAACGATCCTTCAGGGTACTTGTGAGCTGTTAGGAACCTATTGCTGATGGAGAAGGGAACCGGTTAGTTTCCGTTTACTCACTGTTTGCAGTATTGTCGGAACAGCTTCGGCGTGGCTTACCAGTTACTCGTACAGACTCGCTTGTTCTGACTCTGACGATGATCCCTGGGATGACGCGCGCCCGGTTAGGCTCGCGTTACATAGACCGGTGTTAGTGAAATGGAGGTAGGACTGTCTCGTCCTGGTTGGCAATTTGGTTGGCACCGATTCTAGTATCAATGAAAATAGAGACTATAGAAAGAACCGGAAGAACCGGAATAGCTGACGTTAATTCATGCTACTTTTGGAATCAGTGTGAACTAGGTGTATCTTATTATGAAAAAATAATAATTAACAATTCTTATTCGGATCTTAATGTCGCTGACAAACTTGTGAGTTAGAGCTTTGTATTCACAGAACCTTGTGAATAACTCGAGGTTGCTGCGGTGTTCAATGATACGTTGCTTGATCTTGCGGCACGTCATCCCTATGTATCTCAGGCTACATGGGCAGACAATCATGTACACCACTACTGCAGAACCAGTTGGTCTTCCTCCATGTGGAGGTCAGCATATTGACAAAAGAAGCCCAATGATCATGCTACTACGGACCACGAAGGCGGAGAACCAACATATACCGCCCATCGCTTGTGTACGTATATGAGAGTTTTTTAACGATGACTTCCCACGTTAACTGAGACCTTGGTTACACAGGACAAGTGGTCCATTCTCCCCCCCTTTTTGATATTTGGTCTAAGAGGACCACCATGCCTTCGGAACCAATGCCCTACAACCACCCATGGACATGCCGTACAACCCACCACCAGGACCTGGACAGCCAAGCTACTTAGAGGAGAACACAGGGCCTGCAACAGACCACACAGCAGAAAGCACCAGCAGGCACAGCTGGCTCACAACACTTCACCCACACATGGCACCACAATGCCATGTGTCAGTACGCCAAAAGAAGATGGCCGAACAGGTGTGGGTGGGGTCCGAACCCATGGAAGGCGAACTAGATCACATACGTTGGTGTCTATTACCCTTCAGTGACCACCAACACCCCACAAAGAAGACCCACACTGCCATAGAGACACGTGCAAATGCACATTCACAGTACACAACCACGCCCAGGGGCACGCAAATAGCAGTGACACACCCACGTTGGCTCTGCGTACGATGGCCCAGGCCACTCCCCTTATGAACTGAGTGGGTGATGACAAAGCTACATGTCCAAGCTCTAACCCGCTGCCTGCGGTGACATATCTGCATCCGCTGTACACAGCACAACATAATGTCGTAGGGTCCTGGGCCCTCATGCATACAACAAGACCACAGGGACACACGCAGATATTATGTTGAACTGGCTATGGGCATGTGCTCCCAGCCCCTTTATTGGCGGGGCCACATGTACAGTGATGCCTGTGCTGGATGTGTGTGGGGTGTGTTAGCCAGCAAGCATGCAGTGCTTGGTGCTGGCAACCACTTGAACAGTGGACACCAGTGCAACTGAAACTGAAAACACCTGCATAACAGAGTCAACTACTGAGCAACATGGAGGTAGCCAGAGAAAGTCCAGAGGACACCCAACATGCAAACAGAAGTGTCCGTGAGTTGCAGTGCACTGAGGTTGGGGCACTACAGCTGAGTGCGCCCATGTGAAGAAAAAGTCTCGGATTGTGTCCCTTCGAGATATTCCTGATGCCGATGCATCATATTCCTCATCATCGACCCAGGTCTCCCAAACTGCTTCAGGTGACATAGCTGCGCAACATCTTCACAGCGCAAAACTCAATCAGTAACGGACGATGGCTTGCGGTGCACTGAGTCAGTGGCACCGGGAGTGCCGAACAGGGTATCAGTCTGATGATGACATCCACGACAGGTGTGAGCAACTCCGTAAGTCTGTCAGGACCACCATTTCAACTCTGGCAGATGGCGGTTGGAGGTGGTTCTGGCGGTGGTGGCGTGTGCCTTCTGCGGTGATGCGATGTCCGGGCCGGTCAAGACTTGATTTGATATGTGAGCCCTGGTGGACCGCAGTTGAGGCCGGAGGCAGCAGACAGCGCAGGGCCACAGACACATGGCATTGATTGATGACCCTAAGGCCATCACCTTAGAGGCCATTCAATATCTCAGAAGAAGGGGTCCTGGACCTGACCAGCACAGAGTTAGTGGCCCCGGATGCACAGCTGCCGGCACAGGCACCCTGCCACTGGGCGGTGACTTCCAGTGCACTGAGGTAGGTCCACGTGCAGTGAGCGGGTCCTCATCGATGCTGAAGGTGAATGTGGCGTAGGCATGTGGGGGATAGAGGAAGGTGTCCTCCAGGGCATGATGCAGAAGGTCTGATGTTATCCAGAAGCAGCAAATGGTGGAGTCGAAAGCGACAGCCTCGTTTTCACCACCAATTCGGCATCAGCTACATGAGGATGAAAACTACTCCCTAGTCCATAGACTCAGACGCCACCAATGTATGACCAGAGATTGTCCATGAATGTCGGGGAACAGAGTTAGTGGCACCGGTGCTGAGAGGGGATTCAGTCTACGATGATGCTGGTCCACTGATATGAACTCCGCCATTGCTGAATCAAGACTCTGTGACCTACTGGACCTACTGGACCGCAGCATAGGCCGGAGGCAGCGGTCTGCAGTGGCCCACACCCACCAGTCGTTGGCTCGCGATGCACAGAGTTAGTGACACCAGGGCAGTTGTCGGTAGTGTTCAATCACCAGAGGTCCAGAGGTGTATGTCGCTATGGATATGGGTGTGTTCGGCATACAGCGGTCTGTCCAGCACATCTCCACCACTCTTGGCATTATGTACTTTCCCAATCATGGTTCTCCTGCATCCTTCACACATGCCCAGTTGCCACCTCTCCCCACATTCGGCTAGTGCATGGCTGAGGTGCCATGCCGCTGATGGCTCATGTTCATGGTTTTCCCAGGTTACCATTGTGAGTTGTTGTGTCGTGTCTGGTGGGTGGGCATGTTGTTTTGCATGTTGGTTGTGATTTTGTGACATGTGCATTGCCAGAGTTGCATGGTTGTGGAGTTGAGGTGAGTGGGGTGTTCATTTGGATCTTGCCAAGGGGCTGTGCATTCCCCTTGGTGCCATTCTGGGAACGTTGGTTGCTGATGGACTGTTGGAGGATGAAGGAATCATGCACACCGGCTGGGTATTTGGAGGCGATATTGGTGGAGGTTCCACGGTGTTCGGATGTTGCCTGCACATTGATGTGAGATGTGTGCTTTCTGTTGGGGTAATTGTGTGCTGTGTCAGCAGGGGGCACAGGTAGGACATGTGTGCTGTGAATTGCCCCCAACACGTGCGTGCATCCAGCTATGGCGTATGGTCCTTGTTGGTCTCCAGCAGATCCTGTGCATTGTGTTGGACGTATAGGGACTGGGGTACCAGGCTGATGGTCATGTCCAGGACAGGTGTGAGGGACTTGGATGTGGCTGGCTGTGAGACTCCTCTGACTCTGGCGGGTGTTGGTTGGGGGTACCAGGGGCCAACAGGTGCAGCACAGCCAGCAGCTTTGTGTGAGGTCGGATGTTGGTTGTCCGCTGTGTTGGTGCCATCGGCCTGTTGGGCGATGTTGGTCACGATGCGTAGGATGGTTGTTCTTTTGAGCCTGTAGTGGGCAATGACATTGTCAGGTGTTGGGTCTGTGAGGCTGGTGTGTTTCCTAGGGGTCCGTTGTCTTTGTTTGCGCTGCCTCTATGGTGGTCCAGTGGGGGGTTCTGGGTGGGGGTTGGGGTCCTGGGGTGGTGGCAGTGGGTGTTGTGGCCCTCTTGGGTGTCCGGGCCACATGACCTGTGGCTCCATGGCATCTGTTGCCTTTCCAATGTGGCTGTGGACTGGGCTCCCTTTTGTGGTGCAGGCTGTTTGTCCGACTTTGCACCAGGTCTGAGCAGGTGTTGGTTTCCGGGTGCTAACACACCTTATCGCCTGTTTTGTGTTCTTATCGCCGATCTGGCTGGTCATTGAGAATGTTCAGGTGTGGTGTTGTCGCGGCTTTTCGCAAGGGTACGCCTTCTCTGCATCTCATTAGCTATAGTTGCGGGGGTCATCTGTGGTGATGTTTTTTGCGGCTGCTATCGCGGGTATACTGGTGCTGTGAGCTGCTAACACCAGCTTGTGAATGGGGCGATACGTTTATTGCAACTTTGGCTGCGATAAAGTGCCGTTAACTCCGCAATAGATCCTTGTGAATATGCCCCTAAGTGTTTCCTCCAGTGTAAAGGTAACAAGGTTTCCACCTTTTACCAGGGGAAGAATTGAAGGATCATGGGAGTTATCAGGATGATCAGGCTCAGCAAAGAGGGTAGTAAATTGGCCAACCCATTCCCCTGAAGAAATATGACATTCGGGGAGGGCATCATCCCTAGATCCCAAGTGTGTCACTAAGTGTCAGAACAGTCTGCTATCCTTCACTCTAGTTGCTTCTAGCAATTCTTCCCAAATCCCAGATTACCAACTGGCCTTACTGGATTTAATAATCACAGCATAGGTCTTTCTTGCTGTAGAAATGTCAGACCTTATATTGCTTTTTAAGCCTCTCATTAGGCTTGATTTTCCCACTCTACATTGGCAATCAAACCAGTAATTTGTTTTAGGAGGTGTCATGTACGGCTTAATCTCTACTTTAAAAAAAATGTCAGGCTAGTAAACAAATCATTATGAACAGCTATCTGAAATATTGCTAACTTCATCTGTGCCCTTGGAGTGCGGCCAATAGCACTGCATCATCTGCACATAAAAGCAAGTTGTAGCAGTTCAATTAATCTTTGGCATACTAAACTCACAATTCAGAAGATGAGAATACATATTCCTAATATAAAAAATGAATAAAAGTGGAGCTAAAATACATCCTAGCCGAGCTCCTCTTTTTTAACTAAACAGTTCTGTCAGCTCCCCATTTGGGCCAACCTTACCCGCACCATCAGATTACAATGTAGATTAAGTTAGCAAGGATAGATACCAGTGCAGCATAAAGGCCTAATTCTAATAGAAAGAACCACAACTTCAAGCAGTTTACCCAATCAAAGGCACTGTGTAGGTCAATAAAAGGTAGGTGTAATGAAAAGTGCCTGGCTAAGGTATAATTTCTAATTAATAGATTATGGTAGGAATTTTTCAACAGTTACTTTGACCTCTCTAAACCCCTATTGTGAGATGATTCTCAGCTGTTGCCCACTCTGAATTTCTGTTAAATACCGCCCTGCTCAAGATCCTAAATGAGGAATCAATAAGTGAGATTGGCCTGTAACAGCTCAGTTCCAATCGATTACCTTTTTTAAAAATAGGACTATGATAGATGATGACCAATAAATTAGTAGATTGGCAGGAGAGCAATTAATAAAATATTATTTAATAGAAGAGCCTATAGTTACAAGTTACATTTGAAAAAAATCCATTGAGATGCACTGACTTTTCTGGGTGGGTGTTTGCTTGCTGAACTCTGCTGTACAGCAAGTGAAACTTCTTCAGCTGTAAAATTCACTTAAAGTTCAACAATATTATTACACTAAACATGAGGAACACAGAGAGTATCATTGCTAAAACTATAAACCATCTAAAAATGTGATTCACATTGCACGTCTTGATGTGGGTGCTCAGAAAGGACAGAGTACTGTCATTGTTTTTAACAGAGTTGACCACCTGCCAAAAAGTGTTGAGTTGTGTTTGGCTGCTGACTCAGTAAGCCATTCCCAATACAATTGTTGAAGTTCCTTTTTTCTCATTTTCAAAGCAGATTTGTAAAGTGAACAGCATGCTAAAATCTCTTCTCTCATTTTTGGCTTTCTGGCCAAGGTCTTGCACAGATGTCTATTAGCAGAGGGATAGTAGGCGTCAAACCAACAAGGGATGTTGCCAACAAAGAGGCTCATGGTTTCAAGAGAGCATGATAATCACAGCAGCATACAAAGGTTTATGACTTCACACCCTGTGCAGGGCTAATGATAACAGATTAAAAGCATCAGAGAGACAGGTCATAAAAGTACTGAGATTAGCTTGTATCAATTGTTCTAAAAAGAAAGAATGGTTAGAAAGATGCCCTTAATCTCCAACAGGTATGCTGAGGGTCCGGTTTATGAGTATAGCATTAAAATCTACTAACAGGAAATTGTTGTATCACAAATAATATCATTAATAAATTTAAGGCCAGATGTACGAAATTCAATTTTTTCATTTCTTAAATCGTGAATCCTAAGAAATTGCCATTTAGGAAATGCAAAACGGAATGAGCAGAAATAGAGATATCCAAATAGCGAATCCTGCAAAGTAGGAATCGCTATTCGGAAATCACTATTTAGGAAATACCAAACCATTCAGTGCTATGGGTAGGAAGGGTTTTGCATTTCCTAATTTGCTATTTCCTAATAGGAAATCACAAATTAGGAAATGTTAAAGCAAGGGTGGCTATTGGCCTAAGGCCCACCTTGATGCACCCCGAAAACAGTGGTGCACACGTAAAGCGCACACATGCCCAAGCCAAGAGGCAGATGGGCGCTTTATAGCGCTTTAAAAAAAAAACTTTTGGAGTGCTTTTTTAAATTGCACATGGTTATCATTGACTTGCAGTCGATGGTACTTGCATTTCCTGAATGCCCATTTAGCATTTAGGAAATACTTTGTCCATGTGCTCAGGAAATGGCAAATAGACAATCCCTATTTGTGATTTCCTATTTGGGTACCGCAGAATGCGATTTCTACTGGGTAGAAATTGCATTTAGCAATTCTCAAACAACCTTTGTATATATAAAGTTTGTTAAGCATTTTCTACCGGCTTGTAATAGTGATTCAGTCCGTTAAGAAATGCTAAATGGTTTCGTTCCTCAGGGCAAATGTTCCCCAAATTTAGGGGCATATTAACAAGCCAGGTGATAAACTTATCGCTGCTTTAGCGGCAGAAAACTGCCGCTAAAGCGGCGATAATGGGCTTGATAATATGCTCTATGGAATTCCAATTGAAGCCCATGTTAAATGTGAAGGACATCTAACATGGGCTTCAATTGGAATTCCATAGAGCATATTATCGAGCCCATTATCGCCGTTTTAGCGGCAGTTTTCTGTCGCTAAAGCGGCGATAATTTTATCGCCTGGCTTGATAATATGCCCCTTGGCATCTAGAATATTGCTACTTAAAAAATATTTCAAACGACAATAAGGCAAAAACATTTGCTCAATAGTAGGAGCACAAGTTTGCCAAAAATAGGTCGGTAATGGAGTAGTTTTGGGGTGCTCTATTTTTGTGCATTGACTAAATCATGAGTCAGCATAAAATTATATAATGATTCACCCCTGGAGTCTTTTTGTACGTTAGATGTTGGAATATCACTGAGGTTTGAACACACACACAAATCAAATGTATTCATTTGTATTTCAGCTTTAAAGGCACCACAAATTATTATATACTATATATGGATTATTTTGAGTTTCAAAATTATTATTATATAAAGTAATTAAGAAGAAATTAAATTCATACATGCCGCTTACAGAAAATCCCTTACATACTTTACAATTGAACTCAATGTGAGTGATCTAAGAGCCCAGGGAAAGTTTGAACCAAGTTGTGAGCCCTCCCTTTGCTCGTCCTGAGCCTGAAGGAACAGCCGAATAAGAGTAGTATAAAAAGTCATCATTATACGCAGAGGTAGTATCTGAATACATCTCCTGAATGAAGATTGTATTAGTCAGTAAAAGCCCCATTCTTGTTGTTTTAACTTTGAGTGTAATCCTACTGTATGCCAACTGATTGAAGTCAGTGAGTTAGACAGTATTTGTGTACCATAGCCACCCTTGTTGGACCAGATTTAGACAGACATGGTACATCTGTGTCAGAACAGATTAGAACCATCGGAGGATCGAATCAAATGCAGCAAATCAATTTTATACACTCACATCAAGACATGGTGGAATAGGAATGCTAGCATTGTTATCTACAGAATTAAGATTAAATACAGATGGCCTTTCGCTCAAATGTACCGCCTGGGAGGGAGGTCTATTAAAAAAAACATGCTGTAATGTGAAAATGAAACTGTGTTTAGGAACAGTACATGGTTTGAAGAGTAACACATTTTAGACATAGATGGTAATTCTGAAGTTTATGACAATACAGTCCCCATATAAGCACTTCATTGACTAGTCAACCCAGGGAACACTTACCGAATTGTGTTGATTGATATTACAGAGGTTAAGGTCCTTGTGTATATGGAGCCAGTGAAAGGCTTCATTCAGCAGTGGGTTGTGGTCCTCACTTTGACCACTATTTTAAAACAGGCACATCTGCCTAATGAGCATATATGGGCATGCAGAGTAGGAAAGCTAAGAGAGCCAGAAATAAGAGATGATTTGGTGCTATTAGAATTAGGCAATCACTCCATTTGGGTGGGACATTAGAGGGTGGGCATGGTCGAACTGTAGCCAGGTATACCCTCCACAAGACAGGGCCAAGGAACAGTGAAGCGAGCCAAAAGATACTTCTGAGATGGCTGGTAACAAGAATGCAACATCTTTAATGTTCAGCAAAAGTTCAAGAATATCCAGCCTATTGCAAATGGAAAGCAATAGCCCCTCCATAGGAGCATGCACCCTGTAGCAAAACAAATCCATAACAGCTGGTGGGTTGGATGAGGAGAGAATTGATTGACCCATTGCTTCTTTGCTTTTATCTCATTTTCCCTCAAACTGACCTAGTTTTACCTTTTACTGCATGTTCAGTAGGCAAGTACAGCCCATAAAACATAGTCCCTGAAATAGAAGGAGAGGCAGGGCGATACAATTACATTATTCAGAGTACAAGCACTCTAAGTCTCAACACAAGAATCCTCTGCCTGGAGAAAAGACTATGGGGCAAGGGCACTGCCTTTTAAGAAAAATTTCCTCTTAGTCACTTCATGCTCTTTTGAGATTACCTCTACAACCTGTTGCAAAGAATTTACCCGTAGTGATCAGTCTAATGGTGTACCGGGTCTCGTATCTGCAGATGTGCTATGGAGTTGAAGGGGTCGCCCAGCCTATACCGGGTGCTGACGGGTGCAGATGGGACCCATTTTGTCCTGATATTGGCCTGGGCCTGACACATGGATGCCCCATGCTCTTCCCGTGCTGCAGGATGCAGAGAAGCACTTCATTCACAAAGCAGCTTTGTCCTGCTTTCCTCTATCTCCTGATAGGCTGCTGGACTGAGACGATTATAGGGGTAGAGTCCTTTTGCTTTTGAAGAAAGACATGTCTGACTAAGATTGCCCGAAAGAAGTCTAGTAGTTTTCATCTTCTATTTTTCCCCAGATAGTGTTCTGCCCGTACAAATACTTGGGTCATAGTCGATTTCTTACCAATGGCACACTATATCTGTGAAATTATATTTTGACAGCTTCAATCATCGAGTACTGAAATCTTGAATTGTTATGAGTTGAATTTCTAAATGTATTTAAATACCTACATTTGCCCCATAGATTTAGTTTATTTCCAGTATGAAGGCCCCAGATATATTTACTCTGTCTATAAATAAAAACGTATCTCTCTTCAATTCAATTTTAGCTAGTAACCTTATGCAATTGCTTCTTTAGACCCCATTATTTGTTTAACTCTGTCTAGATTGGTGTGAGCTTGTACGACTCATCCCAACGCAAATTAAATTGACTTCCCTTGTTTCAATTAATTATCCTATTATCCATAGTCTACTTTAATCATTACTGAATTTTGCCCACAAAGGAGATCATTGAGAGCTATTATTGGGCTATCTCCAAACCATGCCCCTGGAAGCCCAACTATGTGACAGCTGAATCGAGACAAAAGGTCATGGATATCAAGGGTATACCTCACAGTTGGTCAGGTTTATGTTAGGCTGAGTTTCAGATGGTGGCTTGAGGAGCTAGATGGGTCAATGTTACATTGTTACATTGGGGTTGTGTGAGGACACAGCCTCAGATGTGTGACTGGGTCTCTGTGAAGCAGTGTGATAAGCAGCAGAAGAGCTGGGTTGGTTTTGGGAGGACACCAGAGTAGATTAATTGTACACAACTTTGGAGAACTGGCGGTGGAGAGAAGAGGTGGTGATCTAAGGGGCTAGCAGCAGAACAAGGACATTCACCAGCACAGTGGTGCTAGGCCTTGTCAAAGAACAATGGTGCAGCATAGGTAGTGAGATATTCAATGAAGGAGGTGTGTCATATGGTTGGAATATGAAGGGATAGATATCATAGGATCAGCAATTCTGAGTTTTGACTTTTTGAGGCTTTCTAAGATTTCTTCAAATGCACGCAAATTCTTGTTGTTGACGTTTATCATGATGGTACCATTACCGATACACGGGAAAAGAAAAGAGGGAATCAACTCTGTGGTCAACTTGGATTTCTGAAAGTTTATTCTGGAGGGAGTTTTGTTAGGAACGTATCACAACGAGTGTGCTGGTTAGAGAAAAGGAGGTCAGTCTTGGTGATTTTTGTCTAGTCTACTGACCTATATTGAAATCAGTATTGAGGATTTCTGAGTAGGATCATACAGTGGCATATTTTAGCCCGTTTATAAAATTGAAGTTAGGGGGTACAGGAGAGAGAAGCACCTGGGCCTGTACATTACAGGTGGGATCTGTCACCTGCATGGTGCTCGTTGGACTTTTCATGCTGTGTGGGATGTGGCAGACTACTCAGCTACATGCTTGGAACAGAGATCCTGGTGTTCGCTGAGGATCAGGTGGTGGTTTGGGGTGAAGCTCCATCACTGGACTTAGGGATTTAGAGAGAGGACATTTTTATTTGTGGACTCCAGGTAGAACACTCAGGGGTAAATTAATTTTGCAGTGCTGGTGTCACAGTATTTTGCACAGTAGTATTATAGTGAGGGTGTTTTATTATAAACTGTTGCTGACTGGGGTGCAATGGGGTGACATTGGGAAGCAAATTATATTGCCATGGCTCTGCCTCATGTCTTTGTAATTTTTGCTGGCAGCACCTCTGTTTCCCCAAAATTTAAATAGACAAAAAGCAAACAGGTGCATTTGTAAAATGTTGATGGTGCTGTCACAGGAATGTATGACATTGTTCTGCATTCTGTCCATCAATTGTTTTTGCATTTGTCACAGGATTACAGCGCTTTGGGGGCTGGAGGATGTACATCTACATTGGAGAAGGATCAGTAGCAGCCAAGATGCCACACTCACCTCAAAGTATGTAAGAGTGGTTATGTGTTTCAGCAGCGAGGAATATGCCTCGTTACCCCCGCATGCTTTTTTTACACATGCCATTACAATGCGGTCATTACAACGACCACGTTGTAACAATGCATGCCATTACTCCGCAAGTCGGAACAATCACTTGCTGTAGGGGGGCACTGGATGATCCAGTCTCATGCTTTGTAACAACACAGTTGTTGTAACGACCGTGTTGTAATGGCATGCGGTGTTCCGGTTTCAGGAAAAACAATGTTTATCAGCAGCTAGGGGGTGAGGCGGATTGTGGTGCAAACCTCATAGGCTTTGTAGCATCTGCTGCACCTTTAAGCCCTTTGGTTTAAATATTAACAAAAACATGCAAATCCTTTGAAAGTGTGTTCCCAAGATTCTCTATGGTATTTAAAATAGTTTGCACTTCAAGTAGAGATTGGCTTCAAAATCTTTATACACAAGTTTATCAAAAGTTTCACTGGGGCAAATCCTAATTGTGTGTATATATAAGAAACATATCCCGAAGTACAGCATGGAGGAGAAGAATTTTGTATCTAGAGACTGCACTTTCAAATGGCGCTGGCAGAGTAAGGTAGGGGCTTTCATATAGTTGCTGTTGTCATGTAACCTGCAGCAGAATTTTGGAAAAGCGGTGCTAAAGCCAGGGGTGGCTGGCATGGCTTGCGGGTTGGGGGGTGGGTGCAGAGGTTGAGAGGGGGGCCGTGGAGGTGGTGGCTGGGAGTCGAAGGCTGGGAGTCGGGGTTAATTTAAAAAAAAAAACTTACCTTGAGGCCGGGTCCCATGTCTTCTCTGCTCCTGCTCTCCTGCCTCTGACAGGAACAGGAAGCAGGCAGCCAGGCTCCCTCCCCTAAGCCATTCACAGTGCTGCAATGCAGTGTTATGATTGGTCTGAGGGCCGTGATACAGCGCTCAGCCAGGGACTGAAGGGGTGGACATGTTCTCCATGCAGGCTGTATTGCAGCCTGCATGAAGAACAGGGAAGTGTGCATGACTGTTTTGAACAGCCCGAGAGGGCCGACCGAACAGTCATTGTGCACTTAGGAATGGACAAATCACTCCTCCCCTGCTCCCAGAGCAGTGTTATGATTGGTCTGAGGGCCGTGATACAGCGCTCAGCCAGGGACTGAAGAGGTGGACATGTTCTCCATGCAGGCTGTATTGCAGCCTGCATGAAGAACAGGGAAGTGTGCATGACTGTTTTGAACAGCCCGAGAGGGCCGACCGAACAGTCATTGTGCACTTAGGAATGGACAAATCACTCCTCCCCTGCTCCCAGAGCAGCACCACCCACCTGCCCTCTTGCAACGCGGACAGACACGAACCATAAAACGATAATAACTAAGTCATTACCATTTATGTTTTTAAAGTTAGCACTGCTGTGAAGCAGTGGGGCAATGCTCCTCCACCATAGCTGAGGAGCCACCACTGCCTAAAACCCGATATGAAGATAGAAAACGTCTGCATTTGCAGGCATTACACAGGATCATTAAATTTGCAATTGTTATACCATTGGCAGGCCACCTGTAAAAACAACATTGCAACAAAAGCACACTCATCAGTATGAACGTGTCATTGGCTTTTGAAATCAATTGTTTTAAGAGGTGGCAGTGTCTTTTTACCCAGCAGATTTTGCAAGCTCAAGCCTCAGCCCTGGGATTTAAAAATGTACCGTATGGTGGTAATGCAGCATGATTTTATGTGCAGATGAAAACCACAGACTAAGGCATACACAGTACTTGAAGTGGATCATTACATTTTAGAGCATCCCATATGTCATAGTATTCTGCTTAGTTCTGGAATTTAAATATAACATTTTCGAAATGATCTGATATGTATGATAACTTTGTACTCCAATCTTTTTTAGCTACAAAAGCTTGCCTAATAAACTACTTGCCTCAGGCAGGCACTTACTTTCTATAATACATTATATTTAGGATTATCATATGAGATTTTACTATATTTGGGTTGTAAAATACAGTTACAAAAGTTTATAGATATCAAACTGAGAATTAATAATATTATGTATTCACCAGATGCAGCGTATCTGTCGCGCTTGAGCCCAAACACTTGGATATGGGGTACATGGCGTCACTTTCTATTGGTTTCTGCATATGATGGTCTTTGGATGTGCAATAGACACATGTGTTAATGGAGAGTTAACGATTTTGATTTATTTCTCGAAAACTAAAACCCATATAAATAGTTACAAATATCATTTATTCTATTGTTTATTCAATCTTTTAATTTTACAAATAGGAACTGCAGGTTGTTGATTGTTTAAGTGAATTAAACTTATATTATCATAGTCTGCCAAAAGTGTTTATAATATTTCATAACTGGTGTTCAATCAAATCTAATCAAAATCGCTAGAGTAAAAAAGACGAAAATCAAAATAAAGATGTTTAAAGTGTAAACTGACATGACTGCAAATTCTAACAATTTAAAGACTCCCAAATATGTATGACCTGCATTAAAATTCAACTGAATTCGCATCAAAAATTAAATGAGTTACCTCATTCACTGTTAGCAGATACCAACCCTCCCTGCAACCGTGGGGTCTTGTTCCTGCCATTTAGTTCTAGATTTATCGTTTGTTTCTGAAAATGGGGCACCAAGGATGGGAATGTTTATGCACCTGTTTTGTGGATACTATTAGAAAACGTATAACGCTGCTAAACCGAGCGCTAGACCTGAGAAAGTGCAAGTAGCACTTAAATCATAATTAGCGCTAGCACAGAAAACATTTCAAGTGCAACTTTCTATATCTCGTATAAGATGTTCATTATTGTCCATGTTATTTGTTCACAAAGAATGTGCTACGTTCACCTGATTGTTTCACACATAACTGCGTTTATTTTTCAATGTTTTCAAATACAAATATGTATATATATTTATAAAGGTGTATGAATGCAAGTATTATGTAAGTATGCTCATTAATGGCATCTTGCCTACTGGCTTCACTAGAGCAATTTACACCCAGAAAAAATATACACCATTCGATTATGGCAGATCAGTCTGCAAGTGTGCTTGCTGAGATAGGCTGAGGTCTGCACATCTGGACTTCAAGGAAATAAGGGGCATATTATCAAGCACTGCGTTAAAATTATCGCCGCTTTAGGGGCAGAAAACTGCAGCTAAAGCGACGATAATGGGCTTGATAATATGACGCAGAGAAGCCCATGTTGACACCAGAACATGGGCTTCTATGGGAATTCTCCAGGGCATATTATCAAGCCCATTATCGCCGCTTAAGCGGCAGTTTTCTGCCGCTAAAGCTGCGATAATTTTAACGTCGTTTGTTGATAATATGCCCCCTAAGTTTCTAGTATGTCTGTGTGTCTATAAAATGGAGACTATTTCCAAGGCCAAAGCCTTTTCTTGAAAGGGAACCTTTACGTTCCTTCCTGCCTGTAGGTATTTTGGCTAATGCTACTATTCCATGGGACCCCCACCCCTTTGTGTGTATGTGAGAAAATATTTTTAAGAGCAGGCAGTGGTCCCAGGGACCACTGTCTGCCCTTAAAAAAAAATGAAACGGAAAAGTTTCATTTTTCTTTTTTAAATGCGTCCCGTTTTCCTTTAAGGAAGAAGGGCTGCGTTTAAAAAAAAAAAAAAACTACTTCATTTAATAGCAGTCCCAGACATGGTGGTCTGCTAACCTCAGCAGGCCACCATCTCTTGGAGTGCTAGCCATTCCTAATGGGGTCACAAAAGTGTGACAGCCTCATTAATATTCATGAGGCATGCAATTTGCGACCCCATTAGGAGTCTCTAACAGTGTCTGAGAAATTGTATTACATCCCAATTTGCGAGTCGCAAATGCAAAGCAATTTGCGAATCGCAAACTGGTGTGTCGTAGATCTCGCCCAAAATTTTAATTTTGCTATCTTGAGTTTGGAACCAGATGGAAAAATAATTAAATCACTCTTTTATTATGTATTAAAAACCCAATCCAATAATAAAGTTATATTTTGAATAAATAATTTGGGAAATTAAATTTAGAAAATTACCTTTCCCCCGCCTGAAGCTCCTTGTTGCTAATTTACATTATCTCTCCATCAGTAGTTCAGCAAGTGCTTTACCTTAATGAGTGTGAAAACTGCTCCTAGAGCAGGGACAGTGGACTTCTGTGGAAAAGTGTTTCTTCTCCTGGTAGGAAAACCAGTTGGGGTGGACAAAAGGAACTTAATTAACTTAGCCTTCCCTGTCCCAGTAAATGTCAGGTGACACCTGGAAAGGACCAGCTTTGGCCCCGTTAGTCTGGCTGGCATCAAACCCAGTGAAAAGAGACGTTCTCCTAGAGCCAGTTTTGAATGACCACAGAGGAGGGGAAGGCTCATTACCCTGGCCACATATCTGGAAGGGCACACAGGCTCTGCACCAGGGACAATCTTTCCCCCATCTTTTGGGAGTAAGGTGCACCGTGAGATCATTTGCAGTAGGGCAAACAGGAACTGCTGTAAAAGTGGGCAAGTTTGCACCTGGGTATGTTTACTCCCAGAGGGAGTCAGAGAGGAGCCAGGAGTCACCGCCACCCACCAGCTGGTGCAAGCATAAACGATACCCAGGATATCCTCATCAGAACACTCTCTGGACCTGAGGAAGAACAGAATAAGGACTGCACTTGCTGTTTGAGACCTGTGAGGAGATGTGAAGGGCTGGACCTACTCCCACCTTGTCAACAAAACCATCCATCCTGCTCTTGTGATTAGGCAAAGATGGCGGAGTAACTGGTCCCCAAAGAAAAGGAGCCAGAATGGATCGCAAATCTAGATGTGACAATCTACATTTGGTCAAATGGTGATGGCTATGTTGGGCAGGAATCAGTTCAGACAGGTTTACTCAGGAGTTCAGCTCAGGCTTAAATCATTGAAATATTTGAATGAACATAATACGTTTATGATATTATTATTTGTGGTGCACTTACATACACCACAACTAATAATTCACATGCTCACAATAAGGATGCACTGGAGTTCATTTAGAGGTTGATAACTGTGGGGCATCCACCAAAAACAGCAGATGACTTTTCAACCCACCCCACCCCCACATAGTGGTGGGAAAACCACAGAGTTTCTGTCAGCAGAGCTTCAGCTGGCACCGTGATTGGAAATCTTTGAGTTAATACTCTATATGTCACTTGCTCATTCTGCCCTAAATAGGGATATGCAACTGTTCTGATTTTCATTCCATTGGCTCCGATGTAAATGTGGTTCTCAAAAACTGAGTGATATCTTTCTGCATGTCACAACCATTGAATTCTATTTCAGAAACAAACACCCGCTTTGGTGCTTTGATTCTGAAAAAGAAAATAATATTCTGAGTGAGATGAAAAAAATGGTGGTCAGTTTGACATTAGTACTGACAAAACAGAGATCCCCCACCAGTCACAATGTCCAAATATGTTGGGCATTTCTCCACCAAGGGGGAAGGAAGCGAGAGTCTTCACTGACTAGGATCACCTGTCAAGATCTTAATGAAATCTTTTGTCCTTCCCTTACACTGTAGGACAAAATTGCTTCAACATGCAACAAACTAATGGACCGCTTTGGAAACCAAATGATATGCCATAGTGTTGCAAAATGCCATAGGACATTTAGCAAATCAACAAAGAGAGGGACAGCTAGGGCTACCTACCACTCTTTCTATCCGAGGGTTAATGCCCCGGAGAAGGGCAGCAAACCTAGAGTACAAGAAAGGAGAAAGATCAAAAATCAATACACATTGTTTCCAAATTACTCCGCTGTGATCTGATGAGGCAGCACATGAAAACCAAAGAGGTGAGCATATGTACACTCACCCACCATGGTCTGACCCATGACCTTTCTGAATACGGTTACACAGGGGATATATGTATATATGAAGGCACACACAGAGCTCGATGGGTTTGCATGACAGCACTGTGTGTTTTTAAAGTTTGTACATGTTTAACTTTGAGAATGTATATAGTGAGACACATCCACTGCATTTAACCAGGATCATTTGCCATTATCTTGACATGGTTTTTGATCTTTCTCCTTTCTTTTACTCTAGGTTTGCTGCCCTTCTCCGGGGTATCAACCCTCGGATAGAAAGAGTGGTAGGTAGCGTTGCACCACACCACCCACTGTATATAGTTTTTTAGTCACCTGGTCCTGAGGAATCACCAACTGATCACTTCGTGACATTCTGAGGCAAGAAACATGTTGACCATCTGGGGGTAGAGCGAGTTTTTTGTCACAACAAAATAGTCGCCCCCCTCTCTTCCCTTTTTAGTCAGGTTGGAACCTTTCCAGAATAAAAATAATCACAAAGGATTCCCTTACCTGTTTTAATCCACGCACCACATCTACACTCCTCTAGGCCCCTCACACCCACTGCACTCATACAGCAAGGAACTAAAGATCTCTGAAAAAGAGCCCCTTTATGGGTGCCCGTCGAGCATTGCAGCGCCGGCTCGACGAGGAGCAGACCCATATGATGAAGCATGACACCTAGCTTGCTGGGTGTGTGAGGGTCCTAGTTCCGACAGGGGGTATCCCCCACCTCCTCACTACCTTGAGTACACACCAGGTGGCCAACTTGCCACACAGGAACTCCGTACCTTTCATTGTCTTATAGGACATTTAGCAACCATAAGGATAAAAATAACTTGTGGGCATTCATGAGATCGGCTATTTATGGAGTAAACAATTCACATTTACTATTGGAAATATGCTAGGGCTCCCGACTATTCTTGTGCTGGTGCCGCATTCTACAAAAAATTGTTTGCACTGAAGGATTGGTCGGTTTAAATTTTTGGTTTCCTGATAGGATACTTGGCATGGGAATTCTGAGTATGAGAAGCCGCAGTGTGTGATGGTAAACAACCCTGACCACAAAACCGTCACCCCGCATGTTGTTACGGCTTGTGGAGGGGAGATAAGGTGTTGGATTAAAAATCCAACACCTTCCATACTGTCCGCACAAACTGGAGTTAGAATAGTAAATTATACTATTCCAACATCCAGTGTCCCCCTCGGGGTAATGGTATGCATTGTTACAATGTGGTTGTGGTAACAAGCGCGTTGTAACAACATGCGGGGTGACGGGCTGCTAAAAAAAGAGGCATATTCGTGTGTGATCCCTGTACTGATATTCACCATACAGAATACAGGGTTTCGATGATTAGCTAATGACACATGGACTTGCCACAAGGATATGGGCATAAGATTGGACAATTTATAATTTTAGATGCCCTGATATGGCAACAGACTCTTAAATTGGAGAACTCATTACTTAATGTGTGTTTAATATTACTTCCACACAAGACATGAATGGGGGTTATATGATTGGCTCAAGTTGTGCTTAATGCTAGGATGATATTGTGATATGATTGAATGATTTGAATTTTTAAAGGCATGGATTGGATGAGATGCCCTTTATTATAGAGCTTCTCACAGAGCCCATTTGCAAGGAAACATCCATTTTGATGCCGTGCTGTGGTCATTTTACTTCACAGGTCAGTGAGTGAGGGACTAGTGTTGGAGAAATGAGGAGTAATGAGAGGTTTTGTAGTGTGTGAGTCTGTATTAGAGCTGTTGGTAAATAGCTAATTGGTGGTAGATGTACTGGAGTAAAAAGTCATTTTAAAGAAAAATAGAATTGGGGTCGTTATTAAATATGAAGTATGTTGTGTTGATGAGTGCTGTCGTGAGGTTGTAGAGTGGCAATTGATATTTGTTTGTATTAATGTGTATATTAAATTCAAACTGTGAGTGCAAGATGAGGATGTTTTGATAGGGATATAGTGGGACTAAACATTTGATAAAGTGAATAATGTCACAGCATAACAGAGCTTTTTGTTTGGGAAGGACATTAGATTTAAGTATATGCATGGTTACATGTGACATTTATGTATATAATCACCTATCGGACATGAGGTAGTTATCTGAGGAAGTTAGCAGTAGGTTTAAATACTCTGTAGTAAAGGCAATGGCAAAGCTAAATATATGTGGTTGGTCCATTTTAAACAAATGTCAATAGGATATTGTACTTATGGGGCTTTTCTCATCCTATTTTTACAACCAACTTGTGAGTGACTGACTCTACAACGCTTGTATTCTGGTCTATCGCAATATTTCCTGAAAAGACAAACACGAGGATTGAACAAGCGAGTTGACTATGTAGTACTCACTCTATGAAGTCATTTTAAACAATGAGGTAGAAAGTAGTAATATCTGTGGTACTCTATAGTCAATCAAATAAGATGGGGCAAAGTAGGAACCCATCTCAACAACCGTACTATTGTCCAATGGAAACAAAGTTAATTCCTTTGAGTACTTATTTTCATTTCTACTTTCTCCAGTCTTAAAACAATGTGCTGATGGTCCATAGTATCAAAAGCTGTGAAGAGATCAACAAGCACCTTCTTAGCCACATACCCCTCCCATCAATCCAGTTTATACTACAAATCATAATGACTAGAGACAATTCAGTTCCTTATACCAGATAGAGGCCTGATTATTGGTGATAGAACTTTTTATAAAATGTAAAAAATTAAGCTATCTTATGCATTTTTTCAGTTTACCCACTTGTGAATGTGCAAATCATTCTTGCGTAAACTGTAATCACCCAACACTAGCAGACGCTTATCTTGATGAAGTCCCTTAGAGGCAATTCAGATTGTAATGTGTTTTTCGTTCAAATACCTCTTTATTGTTAATTGTGTAATATACCTTTACCTGTACCTAATAATGTTAGAGTCAATCTCAAGACAGTTGCTCTTTATATCAATTTTAGGATCACAGCGACTTTGAGTGACTAAGCAGCATCTGATAATACCATTGTGCAGGCAATCGTAGCTCATGTTTTCATAGCTTTACAGAGTCTGTGATCTTTTTTAAGGCCTGGTTTTTGAGATAGCTTTAGCTACCGCACTAGACTCTTGTATTCTAAAAAAAAAAAAAAAAAACATACACAATACACATACATAGAGGGAGTTTTGGTGAGTAGGCTTCATCAATTTGTTTGTTAAATTGTCATTCACATTTTGCTTCTGCTCCCCACAACATACATCATTGATTTGTGGGCCAGCTCAGTTTACCCAATGACCCCTTTCACTTTGAGAGACAACACAAATCTGAGCCAGCCGCGGCTCGCACAGGTAAATGCTGTGGGGCAGTGAGGTGGGGTGAGGGCGGGGCAGGGGGGGGGGTAGTGGAATTGGACATACGACAGTAATGTAAAAACAAATAAAATAAATAAATAAAAACACTTTCCTTGCACTCGCCGCATCGCTGAAGTCTGCGATGCGACGAGCGCAAGGTAAGTGCTCTTATATATTTAATGTGTTCGTTTTTACATTGCCGTCGTAGTCTGATTCCACTACCCCCACCCTGCCCCACCCCCGGCCCACCTCACCGCCCCACAGCATTGACCTGTGCCAGCCAGGGCTGATCTGAACATTGTTCACATTAATTTAAAAATAGTTCCTTTCTCTTCAGTGACAAATATGATTTGTGTGGTTTCCTTTATTTTTACATTAACTTTAAATACCAGCTATTTATTTTGCCACCACTTCAGGTGCCCAGTTGGATGGTGATTTATTTTTCACCTTCTTTTTAAAGTCGCTGTTATGAACTGTTTGAGTGGCTCTGTAACATTGGAGCAACCTGTGATTTGAGTGCACTTTTCAGTGGCGATTTATTCTAGTCTTCTTCACAGATAATAAAAATAAAATGCATGGTTCATCTGAAAGGACTGCAATAAAAAAAAAAAAAATGTCTAGTACCATGACCACATTGGTGAATAATTTTCATTTAAAATTTTGCTAGCAAGGATCAGATGCCTACATTTAGATTTCTGCATGTCTTCTCTTTTTCTATTTATTTTAGTAGCATACACTTGCAATAAAAAAACATGCAACAAATTAGCCATTGCACCTGCTTTCCCGGGAAGACATATTGGCTTTGCTAATGCTTGTTTCTATTCGTTGCCGTGCTCGGCAGCTCGAGGAACGAGAACCACAATAGCTATTTGTGTGGCGCGCATAATGCATTGTCTCCACATACCATAGGAGAAAGCTTAAACATATGAACAAATAATTCCAATGAAAATGTAACTACAACTACACTAGTCAATAATGTTGCAATCAGCGCCCTTTCGTGTGCAAAAGAGAAGAAAAATACAGTGCTCTGCGACCACAAATGCACTGCCTCTCTGGCACATAACTAGCAGGCACTTAAGTTTCATTCCTCCTGTCCATGGGGAGTCAGTGTTCAGGAAACCAAACAACAAGGGCCATTAGTATTAAGTAGCTAAGAAAGGCCGAATTACAGTCTGCTGTCAATATGCTGCTCATTGGCTATGCTATCTGCAGACTAACAGCCCATCCACGGCATGATTTCCAAGAATATTGGATTGTTTCAAAGAAGCAATAGCCTCGCGGTGGCCTAATCTTGAAGCTTTCCTGGTGAATGGATGGAGTGATCAGCTGCTTAATTAGCCAGCGCATCATCCCTCTAAACCGCTTAAAAGCTACAGAGGAAACGGATAAGTCCATTTTAGAGCCCTAGTAAATCAAAGCGAGGCTCCGGGGAATACCTAAACATGCACTTATAGGTTATTTTGGATAAGAGGGAAATATCCCCGGCTATAAAGGAAGACGCTCAGTTTGAGGCGGGTCTGCCCGGCTGCCTCCTGTTGTGCTTGGTACGGATCCAATTTCCATGTATCATCTTTTGGGAAATCAAATGCAGAATTGCACACAATGCTTAACAATAAAGCATTTTTTTTGTATTTAAATAGGGTTGTGGTGAGTCGTGGAGCATTGTTATATGAAAGCGATGCTCGCATATAAGCAATAAAGAGGGGTGCTCTCGCCTGATATAATTCTTAAGCATTACCGGATTTAACACTTACGGGGCATATCAGCAAGGGCATGCGATAATTATCGCTCAGCGCGCTTAGCGCGAGGATAATTATCGCCGGCTAGCGCTGAATTTTATCGCTGAGATAGCGTGCTATCAGCAACACTTATCTGAAAAGCGATAAAATTCCAAGCTGCCAAATGTGCGATTATCGCTGGAAATCCAGCGATAATCGCACAACGTTTGGCGATAGCTTGCTGATAGGGCAGGGCAGAAATTTCTCCAGTTATTTTGGGAAGGAACGCCCACTTTAGAGATGCAAAGCGGGGCGTTGTTGGGCCAGGTGCTAAGTCAGCAAAACACGCGATAGCGTGTCTTTGCTGATAAGGTGATGAAATTATCGCCACTTTTCGCCCGAAAACAGACGCAAAAGCGCCGCCTTGCTGATATGCCCCTACATTTCGAATGAAATTATTCGGAGTAGGGGATGTTGCTATTGATGAGATTACTTTCCTTGATAATAACTGGAATGCTAAATGTTAGTGAACATTGTATAGATTATCATATTGCAGAATGCCACAAATTTATGCCTCTGAATGAAAACTGTAATGGAATAATTGTATCCTATATATGCGTCGCTGTAAGTTCGGCTTTCGTTTAGCAGCCATTAACCATGTTCACGCCTTTTTAACTAATTTTATTGACTAAGTCGGTGGTTGAAAGTCCATGGTGTGGTAGCCCTGTACAGTCCTACTTCTCTTTCCAACATGTGTTATCTTGGTTACACACAAAAAAGGTACATATTATCAATCTCCTGTAGGCGATTTTTGGATGGAGTTGCTCCAAAGGAGAGTATTCAACTCTTCTGGAGATACGAGTCACCAAAAGGGAACAGGCTTTTTTAGGTCTTGCCTGACCCAGCGCATGCGCTGGCTGCCAAGGCTTTTTGAGAGGGCTCCAAAAAGTGCTACCAGGCCAGCCTAGAGCTACAGTGCATGTGCGCGGGCGCGCGTGCCGCGCTTGACCACATTACTTTCACTTTTGAGGCCGCTTTGATGTTTGATCGCGATCACTTTTGCGGCCGCAGGGCCGCTTGGCATAGCCAATAGGTCTCGCTTTTGGGACCTTATAAGTATTTAGTTATGCAACTGTTGCATGGCTAAACACTTATAAGGTCCCAAGGGCGAGACCTATTGGCTATGCCAATGCTTGTTTAATATGGATTGACTTCTGACCCCATATCCAGCCAAGCCGCACCGGATTGCATCATATTGATAATCAGAAGGTACAGATATTTTGAACTACAAAACAGGGTAGAAGGTAGTAAAATGGGCTTCCCAACTTAGTCTGCATAATCATTATTTGGCCCACTCTCTGGTCTGAGTTATTGTGTATGTGTAAAATGGGCTCAGTTACTCCCCATGCCCCGTTGTTGGCGCCTCAGTTTACGTCCAGCTGCAGGAAGATAGATAAATGTACTATGCATAGTTATTAAAAAACGTAGCATACATTACCCCATTTTAAAATGGCTACAGCAAGATTCTTTAAAACATTCCAAAACATGGATAATACAATTTGAAATATTACACTTCATAGCGATTATCTGTGACTTAGGTTAAAAATGAGTTTAGTTAAGTGTCTGTAGATTTAAAACAACATGGTCTCACAGTGTCCATTTTTTTTGCAGTAAGCTTTAAAAACTTGAGTAGAACGACAGTTCAAAGTGATGTCCGTTGGCTTAAAGCATGCCATCACAGCCTGCCTGCAGGTGCAATATCATGTTGGTTGAAAGGTGGTCTTAGCAATGCCCTCCTTTCATTCATAGGACCAGGGTAGACGCAAGTTATGTGAACAGTGTTTTCCTCCCCAGTTTTGCACAACCTGCAGCAAGCCATTTTGGTTTCCCAAAGCCGGGGCACAGTATGCGCATGTCCTGGAAGAATGCCAAAAAGGTATCTAATAAAATGCACTTTTAGATGCCTGGGCCATCCGCCTCCAGGTAAGGCTGAGATTTAAGAGTGTTATAGTCTTTTAGGACCATCCAGGCATGAGATGTGGTTGATAGTGTCTCTTTGTCTTTTGCTGCAGAGTTTTTTTTCATCACGTCGTTTATTGTGTTTTTTGAATGACTGTAAAGGCAGGGACCTTTGCCATAGTGCTTGAACGCCCAGGTTATCAATGACGGAGTCTAGATGCCGGCATGAAGGTGCATTTTTGTTCCCTTGTATTTCATGCCAGAGGGCTTTACACAGTTGGTTACCTGTCAAAGACTTTATTCATTTCCACAGTTTAATATGTGCACCTTTTCTCACAATTAGTTGGTTTAGTAGCCCAAGCTCAAGCCTTATCTGGGCTAGCCAGGTGTTGGAAGGAAGATGGAAAAGTGATCTAAATATTTTCGTGGTGATCAAATTTAAAAGCATTGCGTATTTACCTAGTAGCACCCCACTTCCATAGGAGAGACTTGGTGATATTTTTGCTGCAATTACCTTTAGCAGTAGCAGGAAACTTGGGCGGTCTAGTGATCTCTGTGAAGTGTGACATGAAAGAAGTAAGGCATTACCCTTCCTCTGGAACTTCAGCCTGTGCTGGTTGAAGGAGCCTTTGTCGTCAAATAATATTCCAAGGTATTTGTACGATTTCATCGACTCTAGTTCTTGACCGTGCATGTGCCATGTGTGCCTTTTCTGTAACCTGTTTCTCACTTCCATGACGCTAGTTTTCTTCTGATTTATTAACATGCCATCGGTTATTGAATAATGTGATAGGCTGTCAATAAGACGTCATAGACCAATTTTTGTTTGTCTTAGGAGGATCACGTCACCTGCGTACAAGAGATTAGAAATGTGAATGTCTCCTAATTTAGGGGCGTTGGTATTTACCTCTTTCAGGGCTGGGGGCATGTCAGCCAAAAAAAGGTTTAACAGCTGCTTGCTTTAGACCCTGGGAAGTTTCTATTGCTCTGGACAAGAACGAGCTGTCTCCTGTTCTTACTGTTGCCCAAGTGCTTGTGTACTACAGCTGTTTTGCTTTTAGAAGACATGCAGGAATGCCCAAGTGTACTAGGTTCCCCAGAGGAAATGTTGCTGTACACAGTCGAATGCGGCGGCCTTAGAGTCTGCAAACCACAGATAGGCACTTGCTCGTTTAGCTTTAATTTGTCCGTTATTATAGAGAGTGTTAAAATGGCGGTGCTGTGCCGACCTCTTGTCTGAATCCAGACTGGTTGGAGGGATAATTAGTTTTTCTTCTGCTCAGAGCAATAGTTCAGTTAGTAGAAGGCCTGCACAATGCTTTGCCTCGGTATCTAATAACGTAATGAGACGGTAATTTTCTAGCCCGTGGCGGACACCCCCTTCAAAGATCAAATTTATTATAGAGTCTTTCCATGAGTCCGGATTATTTCTAACTGCAGAGCACTGTTGAAAACTACTGTTAGACAGGCCCCCCCTTGTAGGTTTTTTTTTATACAGTGCTTGTGGAATTTCATTGGGACCAGGTGCTCCATCTCACCTGCACTTCTCAATAGATTTGCATGTTTGATCTTCTGAAAACCTGAGCGAGCCCTCGTTTGATTTGTGGCGGTTGATAGATGTGCATTTACCGTCTCTTGCTTGGAGAGTGTTGAGTCCTTGCGGATTGGTTAAAATGTATAGATAGAATATTAGTCCAGCTTGTTTTTGTTAAACATGAGCTTGAAACAGCATGTTGGGCCCTGTCGGGCTGCTGACCATCCCCTAGAAGTCTCTTGAGGTTTTCTTTTTACCGAGCTAAAATGCTTTTGCCACAATATTTTGTTTTGCTGTTACTTTTTTCCCCAAACCGTTTTCCAGTAAGTTTTATTTATGAACTAACATTAGCTTGAATTGTAAGGTTTCCAGGACAACACCTAGTCAGTCTCAGGATTCTGTTGCGGTTCCTCCTTACAATGCAGCATGAGGCAGATATTTTTTTTCCTTTTTGGGTCTTGTGAGCACTTTGTGGCTTGGTGTGTGCTTGAACGGCTGCTAGACAAGTAGGTTTTTATTCGATTGTATGTAAAGAGTGCCCATTTTGAAATTGGGATTAGGTGCTCATCATGAAAACATTGCCTAAGAAGGGGTGAAGCGGTTTCCCTGATTGCGCCTATAGTGTCATCAGACCACCGTAACTTCTTGTAGTATATTGTTTCAAATACCCCCGGCAGGGTGATTGCACGCCGATGGGTGAGGAATTGGGTATTAACATTTATAATTTGTTGTTCATGGTCCCTTTCATCCATTTAAAAAATCTGATATAATGTGATTAAATGGAGTAGGGGAAGATTTGCTACTGTAAAATCAATTGTAGAGTTTGAGACAGATGAGTTGCGGGACCAGACTGGTGGGGCGTCACGTTGGAACCTGCCATTTAATACTCTTAGCCCGAGGGAGTCAAGGTATTTTTTTAGAAGGGCCTTTGCCATTGCGTCCCTGGGTCTGTTACTTGTGCTTCCAGAAGAGTGTTTGGGAACTGCCCAGATATATAGAATGTTCATCACGGGTGAAGGGCCACGGCGGGTTCATATTCAAGTCGCCTGTAGTTAAACTTTCCGGGAGCAGTGGATCTTGTAAACTATCCAGTAGGATATCTGATAGTTTGTATGATATTGATTTCCTGGAACCAGAGTCTAGATGAATGTATAGTTTGATCAGAAAAATGGATCTCTCGTTTTTTTATGCCACTTCCTTATTTTGAATATTAAGATGTTGTTGTCAACTGAGTCCACCAGTTTTCATTCCATCTTAAGTTCTGATGCAACAAAAAATGCCAGGCCCCTCTTTGGGCAGCCAAACCTGATTTTAAGCACTTGGGTAAAATAGCCTACAAAACCATCGACTGAGAAAGGCCATGTGGCCCATGGTTTGTGGAGTAATATGATATAATATTCTCTCAAAAGATTATTCTTGTTGTGGTTGTTTGTATGTGAGCCATTTATGTTCCATGAACACAGTTTCATGGTTTTCATTGAATTGGGTGCTTGAGCTGTCACTGGACTTTGGGCGTTGACATACCAGGAATGTCAGCCCCCATGCAGGGCTGCTGATAGCCAGCCCAAACATAATCAAGCAGAGGTACATTGGTCTGTTGAGGTGTACTTGTTATGTTTCAGAGGTGAAGAAGAAATCATTTTGCCAATGGGGTCTCTAATAATCGAGTATGCTTGCTTATTGCCTTTTTGGATTTGTGTCAGAGTAGAGTCACTTTAACAGGCAAGTGGGGCTGGGCTAGTTTCTGGGCGATGAATACTGATTTTGATTCCCCAGCCAAGAAAGCGCTCTTTTTCCTGGAGGGCTCTCTTGGCCAACAGGTTTGAGGCCCAAGTCACAAGGGTGGACTCTTGTGTTTTGCCTTCCATTGGTGCCAGGAATTCAATGGATTCGATGTCTGTGGTGGACATCTTCAACAGGTCTGGAACTGCCCTTAGTAAATGTAAAATATTACTAAAGTTTGAGATGTGATAACTCGCCCTTGACTTATGTGGTTGGATGAGAATATTTTGATTGCTGTTTGCTGGGTTTCCAGGTGGTTGAGCAGTGCAATCTAGACCAGGATTTGCACGATCTTTAGTTCTTGATTTGTGAACCTGCGGAGATTTGTCTGGCCAAGGCTGGGGGGCAGCTTCTCCTATGTTTGCCTCTGAGCCAATGGATTATTATTAAACATGCCATTGATAACTCTAAGTTGGAGGATGGGAAGAAGGGAGTCTGGTTGAAGTTAATTTTTTAGGCTTTTGGGCCTCCACTATTATTAGCTGTAAGTTTTAGATTAAATCAAACCTTCTCCCTTTGGTTTGTATCCTTCGGGATTGGTGCTGTAGGATCAGGAGATTGAGCCAGAAGTTGAGCTTCGCAAGCTTCAGGGATGATGCTGTATGGAATTGGATTGGTCACTTTCTTGTGAAATAAGGGTTAGAGCTTTCTTTTCTTTCATGTGTCCTTAATGTCATGTCTTCCTTCTAGCATAGGATCTTTGTCAAGCACGGTTGTGTATTTGGAGGCTTGAGTTTAACTAGTACAGGTTTCCATTACTGGGCTGCTATTCATTTTGTTCCTAGCCTTGCATTGCTTTTTCTTCTGTGTTTTTTTCATTATTTTTTCTGGTTGAGTTTGGCGGGGTAGGAGAGATTTGGGGAGGGAGCCTTCCCTTAGGTTGACCTCGTCCTTGATGAGCTAGCCTGCCTCCTCCTTTGACATTGTTTTTTTTACAAAGGGAGGAGTCAAGATTCAATTTAAGGTCTTCTATTAGGGTACGCAGGACGTCTGGGAGTGATGCAAGTTTGTTAACCACTGGTGCGCAGGTACAGTCTATGAAAGTTGCTGCAGTGTAATTTTGGGCCCAGCTTATCAGTTTGTTTGTTTAAGTCAGGCAACTTCTGATCAATTCCATAAACAGATTCAGTTATGATGTATAGCAGTAACAATTGCATATCCATTTTATTTGCCTGGTTTGTCGAGGCTTCTAGTGTCAGCTGAGACGTTCTGAATAAAACATTCCCTATGCCCCCTGGTCCTGTTAATACAGAAGAGCCTTGTTTTTGGAAAGGCTCTGTGGAGTTTTTTCCAGACCCCTGCTTCCTGTGAGTGTTCCTATTTGAGACCTTGTGTCTGTTTTAGACCACGGATTTTGGAGCTCGGTGATTGAGTTATTAGTTGGACAGAGTGTGTTCCGTAGTACATTTAACCCCTACTCTTAGGAGCATATGACTGTTGTAAATTGAAACAACGATGTGATTAAGCATTTACTAAAGACATTAGTTCCTCTGTTATAGATCGTGTTTTCTCTGTTATGTTGACCGAAGCTTGGACTCCATTTTGTATTGTCATGCCTCCACGTGTTCCCCACGAGAAGAGTCCAACCTCTGTGTTAGTTGCTCTTGTAATCTGCCCAGTAACAGTCTATAAATAGCTCCTTTGTCCATCTGGCGCATGCCCAGACTTGACCACATCTGTTATCAGTTAGCCTTGCTTGACCATGTTTTCGCGGGCTCAAGGAGTGCGTTAGCTCCGCCCACATATTGATTCAGTATCGAAAATGACCATAAATGGTAATGTTCTTCGTCTTCATGTTGTATCCACCCACTTATGAGCCCCTCTACTGTGTATAAAAGGGGACCATGTACGAATGTTCTTTGTGCTACTCTATGCAATACTGAAGAGTGTTGTGTGGATTGTAGGACCACCCTTAAGGGTTAATAAATGCTGTCTTTGTACTTTGCAGTTTCCGTGCCAACTTCCTTATAGATTCCATTACAGGAGAGCGAACCCTTGTGTCCTGCGGGCCTAGCTGGGGCCTGTATTCATCAATTGGCGCCCGTCACGTGGGGCTCATCGGCGACTCGGATGCTCGAAGGATTGGTCGCGACGAAGGTGAGGAATTGGGCCGGGGATGTGATCACTGCCAGCGGCGTCTTAGCCCTGGCATCCCAAGGTTTTTCTTCCTTCCCTTCCGAGCTGACCGTCTGGGTGGCGCCGGTCCTCGACTGAGACCTCTTCTGTCGGTCTTGCCGTGAAAGCCGTTTGGGCGATTGTGGAGCTTGGCAGTTGGAATCTGGACTCTTGATTGGTAAGAACCGGTGTACGGTACTTGCTCCGAGTTTTTGAAGCCTGATCTGGCTATTTGAGTTTGATTTGTGATGACTAGTCATATTTTGGATTTGTCTTTGTGAATATATATGCGTTGCAACACATATAGGCAGGTAATGTGGAGAGATTTCTCCAGAGCTGTGTAACTTTGAACGGCGCAACGATTAAGTGCCATTTTTTATAATATTGCATATTTTGCATTATTTCTGAGCAAGCCTGCTTTCAGCGCACTCCGTAAGTGGTGCTGCTGTTTCGGAAACCGGTTGAACCTCGAGGAATCTGCTCCAGCTCCCCCAGAGGGGACTCCTAATAGGGATATGTATGTGAAGCATGGTCTTTCTTCCATAATGTACAGCACAGTATGGAGGAAATATACAAAAAAAGATCCTGAGTTGCGATGGCCTTTGTATGGATCGTTTGATATACGTAAGATTGAGTATGTGGAACAGTGTATGTGTAAGCGGCGGGCTCGTCAGGATATGTTTGAGTGTGTGCGGTTGTGGGTGAAGGAGGTGCGTGAGCGAGAGAAGCGTGAGAAAGCGCTGTTTGATAAAGAACAACGGAAGAATGATCATGTGCGAGCACAGGAAGCGAAGCGTCGGGAGGACAGGGAGCAGACGGACAGGCAAGAGAAGGAGCGTAGGCTACAAGTTTCGGGTCAATACGTTGTTCGGCAGCCACTTTATCCTGTCCTTAATAATCTCGATGATGATTTTTCTTTACTAGATCGCCCTCCGCCCCCTTATGTCGGCGCATCTGCTCCGAGGCCGCAAGATTCTGTCCCGGGTCCGGGTAAGGTAGATACGCGGTCCATGTTATCAGCCGACCAAATGGCTGAGCTTCGGCAAATTTCCTTCCGTGCACTTAACGGCAAGATATCTATAGAGGAATTATTTCATACTTGGGGGTCGTGGCAGGAGAGAGATAAATTGTATTTTCTGGGTCATTTCGCGGATGAAGTGATTGATGCTTTCCGGAAACGTTCTGGTGTTTTTGAGCCCGACGAAGTCTCATCGGATGCTAAAGCATTGCGTAATGGTGTTTTCTCTTTTTCTAAGGCTCCAGATACGGTTCGGCGGCTGTTCGCCTTGCGGGACGAGGTGCTGGTCTATAAAGAGAAAGCGCGCCAGCGAGCAGGGAAGGAGAAGCAGTCGGATTCGTGCACATCAGAGGGCCACTCATCCACCTCCCAGTCAGATAAGGATGACATAGTGCATGTTAAACCAATGCGAGAGGCGGCACCTTTGTATGTTCCTCCTAAAGGAGCGGGGACTAGCTCGGACACTACCTCCGCCGATGCTAAGGGATATTTCGTGTATAATTGGGTTTACACTCCGTGGCATAGAGCTGATGTTATGGCATTAAAGAATGCGCTGCCCGACCCCCGCAAGAATCCAGCGGCCTTCTATGAAGAAGTCGAGGGGGCCTTGAATTCTTGCGTTATGACTTTAGCAGATATAGACCTGTTCTTTGGCCTTATTTTACCACCAGACATGTGGCGATCTGTGCGGAAGGTAGATGATGTTGCCACTTTTAAGGCTCGATGGTCTGAACTGGAGGATGAGGATAGGGAGAGGAAGCCTGCGCAGAAACCGCCCCAGAATATTTTAGATCTCCCTGCTGCTATTGTGGCTAAGTTGAAGACAATTATCCCCCCTAAAAAGATTGACTGGAATATGTTAGCTGCATGTAAACAGAAAGTTGACGAGTCAGTTGCGGACTTCTTTACGCGCTTTGAGGAGACGTTTCATGATTTTAGTGGCCAGTCGCTTACCGACGATACGGGACGCCACCTTTTTGCGGATAAATATGTAGCTAATCTGCTGCCGGCAGTTGCGGCCCGTCTAAAAGCGAGTGAAAGTTCTTGGTCCTCCGCTACGCCGATGGCCCTCCTGACTATCGCTCAGTATTATGAGCGTCAGGAGCAAGAAGCAAAGGGCCAGGAGGAAAAGAAATCGAAAGATTTGAAAACAAAGGTGATGTTGGCGCAAGTCTATGGCCCGCCTCGACGGGGTAGTAATAGAGGTAGGGGAGGATCTTATGGTCCTCCCTCGGGCCGGTCTGATTTGAATAGGAATCAATGTGCGTATTGTAAGCAATCGGGTCATTGGGCTAGGGACTGCCCGGTGTTGCATGCATCGCGTCAGGGGCATACCCCCGGTGGCCCGCGAGGTAGAGGGGGTTTCTCCAACTTCCGAGGGAATTCTAACGAACAGGCTCGTTTTGACTCTGCTGGGCAGCACCGAGATAGATCAAATGTTTTCGATCGCCAGCATCAGTATCAAGCGTCAGGGATTGACCGGTCGGGGTACCATGACTCTCAGCATGCATAGGAATGCGTTGGATGGGGGTTAGAATCAGTTGAGGTGCCAGTCGATCAGAAGGGCCCTTATGTATCGGCTGAGGTTTTGGGCTCTACTGATCAGTTCCTAGTGGATACTGGAGCGACACGTAGTGCGCTATCTAAGCAATTGGTTCCGGGGGCTCCCCCATCCGGCTTAATGGTCACATCGGTAGGGTTTGATGGTACACTCTCCCGAAGCCCTCTTTCACAGCCCCTCATGTTTAAGGTTGATTCTTTTTCCGCACCCTGTCCGTTTTTGCTTGCCCCGTACACACCGGACAATATAATGGGTCTTGATATGTTAAAGCACTTTAGGGCTACTATCCGCTGCTCCCCTGCTGGTGTGCGGGTAATATTGAATGATAATTACCCCCGATCTGAACGGATGTGTACGGTGTCAGAGGATGCGCTGTTAGCTACCCTCCCTCGTGCTTTGTGGGCAACTTCGGATACTGATGTGGGACAAATGGTGATTCCGCCGGTCCACATTAGTGTCCAGGAGGGGGCGGTGTTACCACGCCTCCCACAGTACCGTATTTCCCAGGAGGGCGAGGAGGCTCTCATACAGATAGTGCAGGATTTGATAACGGTTGGGGTAGTCGAGGAAGTCCCCTACAACATTTGTAACAGTCCGATTCTTCCCATACTGAAAAAGGATACGGATGCCAGAGTTTATCGGTTTATAATTGATTTGAGGGAAGTGAACAAGATCGTGATACCTCAATACCCAGTGGTTTCCGATATCACGACGTTGCTTACCTTGGTCCCGCCTACGGCGACCATGTTCTCAGTGATTGATTTGAAAAATGCCTTCTTTTCCATTCCCATTCACCCTGATAGCCGATATCTTTTTGGGTTTACACTGAATAATAGATCTTATCGTTTCTGTAGGATTCCCCAGGGCTATACAGAAAGCCCTAGCATTTACAGTCAGGCTTTGAAACGACAATTGGATTCCTTTGTCCTGCTCGAGGGTGTCGCCCTCATTCAATATGTCGATGATATCTTACTGGCGGCTGACACCCTGGAGTTATGTGAAAAAAGTACGTTATCCTTGCTTTCCTTTCTAGCGTTCTGCAATCATAAGGTATCTAGGAAGAAATTGCAGTTCTGTAGACCAAAGGTGACTTATCTGGGTCACCTTTTGTCTAAGGAGGGACGTGCACTCACACCGGATCGTATCCAAGTAATTTTGGATACACCGAGACCATCCACACAGAAGGATGTGCGTGCATTTTTGGGCCTTGTTTCTTTTTGTAGACAGTGGATATTGGGGTTTTCGCACATAGCTAAGCCATTGTTAGCCCTCTTGACAAAGGACACGCCTATCCCAATCCCTTGGTCAGATGAGTGTGATACTGCTTTTCAGCAACTACGACAGGCCCTTTGTTCAGCACCAGTGTTAGGGACCCCTGATTATGCAAAACCCTTTTCGTTGTATGTGCATGAGAAAGATGGATGTGCATTGTCAGTTTTAGTGCAGATGCACGGCGATAAGCAGCGCCCTTGTGCATATTTTTCGGCTGTACTTGATCCTGTTGCCCGAGCATTACCAGGGTGTTTTCGCTCGGTTGCGGCGACAGCTGTGTCAATACGCCAAAGCGAGGGAATTGTGTTATCTCATAAGCTGTTGGTATTAGTCCCCCATGCTGTTGATGCCCTGCTTAATCAAACAAAGACGCAGCATTTGACCAGTGCCCGTTTAACGGGATATGAGTTGACGCTTTTGGCTCCTCATATTACGTTGAAAAGGTGCGTAACGCTAAACCCGGCAACATTGCTGCCATACCCCGAAACCCAGCCTGAGGCGCGGAAAGCGCATGATTGTATTCTCGTGACTGAGGAACAAACAAAGGGTCGTATTGATCTCCAGGATACCCCCTTTCCAGATGTAGATGGAGAACTGTGGGTGGATGGATCCTGTCTGAAGCTACCAGATGGTACGACTTCAGCAGCATATGCAATTACCACATTACAAACGATAGTGGAGACAGCACGCATACCACAGAAATCAGCTCAAGCAGCGGAACTGATAGCATTAACACGAGCATGTGAGCTCAGTACAGGATTATGTGTGAATGTTTATACAGATAGCCGCTATGCCTTCGGAGTAGCGCATGACTTCGGCCTACTCTGGAAGGAGAGAGGGTTTTTAACGTCACATGGAGTACAGATAATGCATGGAGAGTTAGTTCATAATCTTTTAACTGCATTGACATACCCAAAGAAAATTGCCATTGTTAAGTGTAGCGCCCATAGGAAAGTGGTTGATAAAGTTGGAGAAGGGAATGCGTTAGCGGATCGAGTAGCACGGGAGACTGCGATGCAGCCCGGTACTACTGCCATGTATGTAGTGAAGTCACAGGTGGAGAGATGGCATGATGCGAAGGAGGAAGTGCGAGAAATGCAAAGGACCGCTTCTGACAAAGAGCGGGAACAATGGGCTTGCGAGGGAGAACTGGATGACGAGGGTTGCTGGAGAAATAAGCAGATGGATAGATGGAAATTACCCACGGCCTTTGTACAACCTATGGTTCAGATGGCACATGGGCTAGCACATGTTGGAGCTTCCGCAATTGTGAAATTGCTTACCCAAGTCTGGGAGCATCCAGAGATTGCTAGCACGGCAAAGAGAGTGGTGCAGACCTGTATGATCTGCCTGAGGTACAACCCAGGAAAGGGTACTCGAACTCCAGCAGGAGGATTTGTGACACCCACTGCACCCTTTGAGGTTCTGCAGATGGATTACATCCAGCTTGAGCGCTGTAATAATCTGAAGTATGTTCTAGTAGTGGTCTGCGCTTTCAGCAAATGGGTTGAAGCGTACCCTACGAAAGACAATACTGCAATGACTACTGCGAAGCTGCTGCTAAAGGAGTTTTTCCCCCGATATGGCGTTTGTAGACTTCTGTGGAGTGATAATGGCCCTCACTTTGTAGCGGATGTTATAAAGTATGTCTTGAAGGGTCTAGGCATCACTCAGAAGTTCCACGCCGTGTTTCACCCTCAGTCTGCAGGCCTAGTTGAGAAGTATAATGGTACACTGAAGCTTAAGATCGCCAAAATTCAAGCTTCGACGTCTTTGACTTGGCCAGACGCTCTACCTCTGGCGTTATTGTCAATTAGATCAGTACCGCACTCTCGAACTGGCCTTACGCCATACGAGATCGTTTTTGGACGCCCAATGAATATTTGGGGTCCACCAAGACCTAAGGCTGTGTATGATGTACCTTGTGTAATGATGAGCGATTATTTGGCACAGTTAACGGATAACTTGGTTTCTATCCATCAACAGGTCCGAGAGGCGCTCCCTGATCGGTCTTCCGGCGAAGGACATGGTCTCCGGCCTGGTGACCATGTCATGGTGAAAGTCTTCGACAGAACGAACAGCTTGGAGCCGAGATGGGTGGGCCCTGAGCAGGTCCTCCTCGCAACGAGGACGGCTGTGCGAGTCTCCAACCGAAAGAATTGGATCCACTCCCTGCACTGTAGGAAGGTGCCGCCCGGATTGGTGGAACCTGCCGTGCTGACCGATCAACGAGAAATTCTGGCTGCAGAGACAGGTCGTGCTGCGGAGCCAAACGCCGCTGAGGAGCTCTTTCCGGACCACGCGACTCCTGGAGGAAGGCGATATCATCTTCGACCACGGAAGTGAGTTTTCCAGTACCGGGACATACTGTCAGAACGGCCCTTGGGTTAGTGAAACGGAGAGCCGATGAGGCAAGGGGGGGGGATCAGCCCTGCATTAGTGTAGCGACACCCGTCTTGGCCCGCTGGTGAAGAAATCAACCGCTGCCCAAGGGGAAGAGTTCTGACAGACTTTTAGTTTCAGGAAGATATTGGGTTTTATTTTTGTTTTGATATGGAGAAAAAGAAAATCCTTTGTGCATTAGGGTTCATGTTGACAGTAGCCATTGTTGGGATAACCACATGGTTCGTGGAGGATGTAACTCCCGCTCGGAAGATTCTTGTGTTGACAACTCCGGTGCCTGAGAAGCACTATTTTTATACATTACCGTATCAAGAGTTGAAGCATCGACAATCTTACTTGAATAACACTTTCATCCAGATGCTGCATCATACCCACGTTGCTACGAATGCTACGAACTGTTGGATATGTGGGATGATGCCAGCTCATCAGAAGAAAGGAGGAACGCCATTTATACCACTTCCTTTCTCTCATAATGGCTCTTGTAGAGCATGGTATACTTTGCTTTTTGCCACTCGAAAACCGACAGTGGGACGATTGCTTTTTAGACTTAATAAAGAATGCCATCAAGACAAGAATGGGTATCCACAAGCGAATGGGACAATTTGGGAATGGGAAGAGTACCGACCAGACAATGAATCCATTCCCTACATCTTCACGAACACCAGAGACACTATGGGAAAAGACAAATTTGTGATTCAAGTAGCACAAGCTCAAGCGGACCTGTGTGTCCAGAGTGTGGGTTTCATCCCTGTTGGTGTCAGTGATTGCATTACTGTTTTGAATATTGATGGGTTGAACAATAGTACCTTTTTAGCCTCCCATAATACGTACTTTGTGTGTGGAAATAAAGGTTATTACCGTCTGCCGGCTGGGTGGTCTGGGGTATGCTATGTATCATTTCTATTACCTCCTGTATTCTTAGCTCCCGCATCTTATCATAAGGATTTGAAATTATTAAATAATGTGACTGTAAATAGGTATAAACGTACTTTATCAATTGATGATGTAGATCAGACTGACACCAGTCTGCAACAGTACATTGATTTTAACTTAGGACTGTTTTTCTTTGTTGGAGCTGCCCTGAACAGTAGGAAGATCCGAAGATTAACAAGAGTGGTAGAAGCTGTGACAAATCAGACTGCTGCTGCTCTTGGGAATCTTACGGAGGAATTGCAGATCACAAGAATTGTTGCATTGCGGAATCGTATGGTATTAGACGTTATGCTAGCTGATAGAGGAGGAGCATGTAAAATTATTGGAAGTAGCTGTTGTGTGTTTATCCCTGATCATACGCCATCAGTTTATAATGCCATCAATAAACTGCATAAAATTGCAGCTGAGATCCATACAGAAAACGGCACTTGGTCTTTTTCTGGATGGTTTTGGGCGTTAATTACCGCCTGGGGATGGAAGGTTCTAACTGGTCTCTGCATTATTGTAGCGGTTCTGTTTTCATGCTGTATTTGTATCCAATGTGGTCCCTTGCTCTGCTCATTATGTGTATCATTCTGTATCCCTGATAAGAAAGCTATTGCTGATGTTGCCCACCAAAAACGTTTAGCTAAAGAAGTTGAAGAAATGATGACAATTGATATATATGATGATTATCCTAACAAGCCGGATGTCTTCAGTAAATGCTGAAAGGGTCGTCTGTTGTAAATTGAAACAACGATGTGATTAAGCATTTACTAAAGACATTAGTTCCTCTGTTATAGATCGTGTTTTCTCTGTTATGTTGACCGAAGCTTGGACTCCATTTTGTATTGTCATGCCTCCACGTGTTCCCCACGAGAAGAGTCCAACCTCTGTGTTAGTTGCTCTTGTAATCTGCCCAGTAACAGTCTATAAATAGCTCCTTTGTCCATCTGGCGCATGCCCAGACTTGACCACATCTGTTATCAGTTAGCCTTGCTTGACCATGTTTTCGCGGGCTCAAGGAGTGCGTTAGCTCCGCCCACATATTGATTCAGTATCGAAAATGACCATAAATGGTAATGTTCTTCGTCTTCATGTTGTATCCACCCACTTATGAGCCCCTCTACTGTGTATAAAAGGGGACCATGTACGAATGTTCTTTGTGCTACTCTATGCAATACTGAAGAGTGTTGTGTGGATTGTAGGACCACCCTTAAGGGTTAATAAATGCTGTCTTTGTACTTTGCAGTTTCCGTGCCAACTTCCTTATAGATTCCATTACAGGAGAGCGAACCCTTGTGTCCTGCGGGCCTAGCTGGGGCCTGTATTCATCAATGACATCAGATCACAGTTCCTCCCTTGTTGGGGTTAGGCTACGGGGGCAATTGTCACCCAAGGATTGGTCACTTTGAAAAGTGGAAATAGATTGGGATGTGCCTCTTGAGCGACCTGGGCTTGGTGGTTGCTGTTCTGGTGGTCCATTTACTTTGTAATCTTGGGGTTTGAGTTTCCAGGCTGTTTTGCCCCTTGTCACATTTTACTCTGACTTCAATCGGTGATGGAGCACCGTTTATTAATAATGGTCAAGGGGATGTTTGAAATTAAAACAAACTGGGAGATGTTTTTTGCTGATTATGACCTCAGTGATAGTAGCTCCAGGTCAGTTATCGTACAGCCGGCCGACTCTTTGTTCTCTTCATTCTCGGGCTTTGCTGCAGAGACTGCAAACCCTTGTGAGGCTCAGAGTTTTGACTTTGCTCTTGGAGGGAATTTTCGTGCTTATGGTTGGGGATATTGGTTTGGGCAGGGTATTCATATTGCCTGAGATAGAGAAAAAAAAAACATACTGGGTCCTTTAAAAAAATGTAATTTATGTGGGATCTTTGTGGATTTTACAAACATGTGGAATACTGGGGAGATTAGAGCATGGTTCTCCCAAACGGGTTTTGCTTTGGTAGATTTTACTGTCAAAAGGGATTGTAGTTTTTTCTTTCTCCATGTTGGGGTTGTGGTGCTCTTTCTTGGCCAGACCACATTCAGGCAGTTACAATTGGCAAGGCAAGGGCGGGGCGAGCGCTGAGTTGTGCACAAGCTGCACCGACCAAACACCGACTGCCTCCATGTATCACACAGCCTAGTGCCTGCTGCCCTTTGCAAAGCTCCATGCTCCTGTATGCCTAAAACACCTGCTGGTTTTACTATTTATGCCACCTTTGTAGTTTTGCTCCACATCTGGCTGTCTCACCTTCCTTATTTCTGCCCACGGCAGAGGAGACACCCACTCTCACTGCAGATCTGCCTTAAGGGGGGGCTTTTGCTTTGGGAATCTGTTGGATGCTGGGGGGAGAGTGCTGTAGATACTTGGGGGCAGATTTACAAGCCCCTTGCATCATTTTCACGCCGCAGTTGCGTCACTTTTAGTGACGCAGCAGCAGTGTAAAAATGCGGCCCATTTACAACGTGACGCATCTAGGGAGATGCATCACGTTGTAAAGCCCTGCGTCACATTATATCTGCGTCAGGTATAATGTATGCAGGGTGGGCATTCCAACGCACAAAAACCTCGTAGAAGTGATGCAGTGAAATCTACAAGATTTCACTGCGCCACTTCTAGGACGCCACTGCGTTAAATTCTTACGCCTGCTTGAAGAAGTCGTAAGGAGTGACGCAGCACAATGAGGATAGGCATCCCCCTGCATTGCTGGAGTTGCGTTGTGCTTGTGACACGACTCCAGCAATGCGTGACTTTTGCGCCAAAAGATGCGTCAGAATTTCTGACGCATCTGTCAATCCATGCGGCACATCCATAGTGGCGCAAGGGTTTCTCAAAGTGGCACAGGGAAAGTGACGCATCTTCACAGATGTGTCACTTTCTTATAAATCTGCCCCTTGGGGTTTCTGGGCAGCAAGTCGTTTGGCAGGTCATATCGTCATCTTCTCCCCACGACCACACCGTTGTGCCAGAGGACCCCATGCTCTGACCTACGACGGAGGTGTCAGGGCCCACCTTGGGTTGCAGCGGCCAACTCACCCGCATGAAAGCACAAGCACACTAAATCTTGCCCCTTGCCTATAGCTCTGCTGATTCGATGCTCCGGTCCTCCAAAACTTAGCCCCAGCTCTGGCAATTAGCAGCTCTGATGATGAGCGGCATGGTAGCAGCTCCCAGACATTCCCATCGAATGCAAGAAAATCTGCCTCAAGCGCTTGCTCTCATTCTAGGCACCCTTTTTGGATATCAAAAATATTCAATCGTTTGTGAACACTATTCCAAAACAGCAAAAATGCACCTGCCTCGACCCGTCCAGCAAGGGGAGAGGCTTCGGGGGCACTGTCAGCTGCAGAAGGATGGTCTACCATCTTAAAAATATGGATTAAGTTTGCTGCCTCCCCATGGTCACGTTCCTGCACTGTTTATTTTCCTTTCCTTGTTTTGTGTTTGGATTGGATCAATAAAACATGCAATAGTAAACGGAAAGACATTTCTTGCTCACCTCAATGGATCAAGCCAATTTTGATGGTTTAACCTATAGCCTGCAAGCCACAACATCTTAACAAAGACTATACACAAAATTAGGGATACTGCTCTCACCAGAACAAAAGTGGCATGCTGCCCATCCAGCTCGCACATCCTGTTATCAGCCTCAGCATGACAGTTTAAGCCCTGTCAACAGACTCTGATTGACTGAATTACTACTTGAAAGAAGTAAACAGTGCCTATCAGTGTTAAAAGTTGCTCATCAGAATCATTTAATGAGAGACCCAGTGAGATATGAACAGATTTAATTACTAAGGACAAAGGCCTGCTGTTGCTCTTGCCTGGAGAACAAAGTAGGCATCGCTTAGTGGTTTCACTGAGAATTCTCGTAACAGGGGTTGCTTACTTGCTTTTGCTTTCCATATGCCACACACTAACTTTGTCAGATAAGTTCTGGTCTAAACAGTTTCTACAACTGTGCTGTTTCTCTGTCCAAAGTGGTGCTGTGACTATCCTTTATTATGTATATGATGCAACATATTCTGACACTTGTAAATATTATGTGATTATCAATTAACACCATGTGAGTATTCTTATGCTATGAATAATATTTTGTATTACTACTTGGTCCTCCCCCTTAGTCTCCTTATTCCCCTTTACTCCTACTGGACTTAGAACATTCCACTGCCATTGTTGTTCTGTTTGTCAGTTAAGGCAATTACTGTGACTTTTGAGGTTGTGATTAGAAGGAAATACATTTTCTGCTTAGCTACAACTGCTGCTTCATGCTTATTTAACACATATGGCTAACTTTGGCAGTTACTATAATATGATCAGCTTCTTCTTGTTTAAGTGAAGCTTGAGCAACAGCTTTGCCTCTCTATATAAAAACTGCTAGCATTTATATACATGATACCCTAAGATACGAAATACGTAGGGTACAGATACAGAAATCAGAGTGCACAGCTCATGCAGATCACATCAACCCCAGCACGAGCAGCAGCAAGACAGGCAGCAGGGAAATCTTTGCAATCATCAAAGATTTCCCTCTGCTTCCTGCCGCTTCCAGCAATATGACCCACTCAGAAGACCTTCGCAACAGGCTCTTGGAAGACTTCTGTAACAAAAAACCCTCCCTATAGAGCAACTCTGGCCCTCAACCAGACCCAAGCACTTTGTTTTATTTTATTTTTATTTTATATAGTTTTATATAGTGCGAACTTGACCCGAATCGGGTATCAGAGCACTTTACATAACACCCGTTGCATTACATGAGGACACAAAAAAAAGAATAGAGTAGTGTCGTACAGTGGAGTGGCATAGAGTGGCGTGGAGTTGAGTTGGGTAGTGAGTTGTAGATAGAGTGGAGTGGCATTGAGGGAGTTGCATAGAGTAAAGTAGAGTTGCGTGGAGAGGCGTAGAGTGGAGAGCCACAGAGTGTTGTAGAGTGAAGTGGTATAGAGTGAAATAGGGTGGATTGGCAGAGAGTGGAGTAGAGTGCTGTAGAGTGGAGGGTCGTGGAGTGTCATGGATTGGTGCAGAGTGGCATAGAGTGAAGTGGAGAAGAGTGGTGTTGAGTAGGGTGGCATAGAGTGTCGTAGAGTGGAGTGTTATGAAGTGGCGTGTTGTAGAGTGGAATGTTGTGGAGTCACGTAGAGCGGAGTAGAGTTGTGTGTCATAAGAGTGGTGGGTTGTAGAGTGATATGTCGTTGAGTAAAGTGGTGTAGAGAAGACTGCAGTGAAGTGGCGTAGACTGTGGTAGGGTGGAGGGGCCTGGATTGGCACAGAGTGGAGTAGAGTGTCATGGATAATGCATTGCTTGGTAGTACACTGCCATTACCGGCAACACATTTTCAATTGAAATGACCATTACATCTGTACAGACATACAGTTTTAGGGATAAAACTATACAGTGTACAAACGATAAAGTGTGGAAATAGCATCACCTAGTGTATTGCTTTATTTTGGCCGTATTTAAATATTTTTTCCTCCACACTTCAGAATCACACACAAATATGCTTCATTTGTGCTGTCCTAATTCTGATATATTCCGAAATATTTGCACAGTTCATTTACATTTACATTTTCTTGTGTGCTAGAAAAAAAGCCTTTCCTTTCACTCTCCCAGATTGTCAAATAAATACTCTCACTTTGAAGTCAAAGAAAGAAAAGTAAACATCAAGCTCCTTCAGAAAACAGAGCCTGACATTTGACCTCTGTCTTTGAATTCACAGTAAACGTGACAGACCAAAATGTAAAGGCCTCTTTACATAAAGTGAGCACTCGTGGAAGAATACTGTAAACATGGTATGTTCCACAGGAGGGACAAAGGCATGCTGGTGAGCCTAAAACAGGGGTCTCCAACCTTTTCATTAACAAGAGTTACTTATCTTCTTATGTTCAATGAAAACCATCCCGAGCTCCTAATAATATTAGTGTTGTACACATTAGACAAGATTACATTAGTGACAACCCTATGCATGGTTACCAGCCGTGATCTCCTCAGTGTAGGATTGCCAGCAATAATGTAAAAATGGCTTAGTCAATTTGGAATGACTCTACAAGGGCAGTACATAAGAGTCAGAGATGCAATGTCCCCTGGCACCAAAGTAATACTTTTAGTAATAAGTCTCTCAAGACTGCTGATTTATCATTTAAATATCAGATTTAAATAGATTTAGGAAATTATGGTTTCTGAAAATACACATGTTTGAATTTCGGGATACATATATTAATTCAATCAAACAAAAGCTTCTTATTTAGTAGGCTGGACTGCACACAGGAGAGCTACTCACAGGTAGCTGGAGAGCTACTGTGTGGAGACACCTGGCCTCAAAAAATTAAAGCCAGCAAATGTGAGTTACAAACCACAAAGAGATGGGTGGAATGCATTCCTAGGTCAGCTTTGAGAATGTCTAGATATGTCTCACATATATTTATATTGTGTATTTTGGAGTTTTTGTTGTCCACAGATACAACATTGATACATATATGTTGTGGCTTCCTGAAGAAGGCGGTGTGCCGAAGCACGCTTAGAGAAAATGATAATATTGACTATAGACACAATCTTTACACTATAGTTGCTGTGTTAGAAATGAACGAACTGTAACCTCGTGGCATGTCATCACCACTGTCAAAATCAATGGTACCATGAAGACCACCCCTCAGGGGCTCCTTGCCCCCATCATGACTTCACCAGAGGACTCCTACCAATCAGCAGCTATCCTTAGTGCCTCCATTAACTCAGCCACATTCCCAGGCACCTGGAAACCAAGAAACCATCTGCTGACCCAGCCACACTTTCTAACTACAAACCCATTGTCCTCCTACGATACCCGGAAAAGGACTTAGAGACACTAATCAACCATGCCACAACCAAACACTTCCTCAACCACCATCTCCTTGATGACACAAAGTCCTGATTCAGTGACAGTCCCAACCACATTAGGGAATTAGCATTCATGATTCTTGACAGAGAAGACACAGCAGTCCTCAATCTTCTGCACCCCTCAGCAGCATTTGGCATGGTCTCACACCCCATCCCCATCAGGCACCTGCACAAGATTGGCATCCAAGGACCTGCTCCTTGCTGGATTGGTTTCTTCTTAACAGACAGAACACAAGTTTTCAGCCTGGCACCCTACTCCTTAGAAGCCCACAAACTCATCAGCAGAGTGCATCAAAGTTCATTACTCATCCCCACCCTCTGGTCAATGTCATCCATGCCCATAACATAAACATCCTCTCCTGCATAGATAACACACAACTCATACTCTCCATCTCTAACAAGATCCCCAGCACAAGAAACAACTTCACCACCTGCATTGCCAAAGTCACTAACTGGATGAAAGACAACTGTCTCTAGCTCAACACACAAAAGACAGATGAAATTATCAGAACAGCGCAACATGGGACTCCAACTGGTGGCTGGCCGATCTCGGACCAAAACCCAGAACCCACACAAGTGTTGCAGCAGAAGCACTTTTTTTTAGGGTTTCTAGCACTGGGCCCATGCAAGTAACTTTTACCACATTGAATTCTGTACTTCACCCTCAGAGGCGATGGTCCTCCGATGGACCTTTTTTTGTCATAGTGAGGGGTGAGAACTCAGGATGTCCAACTGTCCGCCACCCAATAAGGACCATTAATTGGTAGCCAACTCACAAATTGGTGATCAGGTTCAAACATTTTACTCTCAGTACCATGTTGCAAAAATAGAGTATTGCATTTGGGATATCCACTTCCTGAAGAAGTTTAGTCTGACAAGAATCATACAGACCAAGAGCTCTGCTATGGCTACACAGAACAAGAACAAAATAACCAAACGTTCTGGAAATAATCTATGACTTTCTCTATTACGCATTTAAAATCAGATAATTGTAAACACAGTTTCTTTGAAAAGAACATTTACACACAAATAAAAGACAGACACATTTAGATAATTTGGTTCTTGCATTAAAGATTCAAAATCAATGCATATAGGTAACATTTTCAAACGTTCAGTCATGAGTCTTATAGCACAACATACAAAATCACACACCTAGTCAAAGTAAATCTATTGCTAAATACAGACATCCATAAGAGGATGGTTCCTAATTGTTCGAGATTTCTATGACCCACAAAGGTTGGAGGTGGTTCTCAGAGGTTCTCTTCGCATGGGCAAATGGATCAAGTTAAAGTCCAGTAGTAAAAGGGAGTGGATCATAAATAAGGAAAGTTCAAGTCAGGTCTCTCACTAAACTGCTCCAAATCGTTCAACAGGAAAGTTCACCAGCAAGAGCAAGAAGGCAAGGGACTTAAATGTAAAAGTCCAACAGGCAGGCTGCAGGCAAGGGGAGTAAAAAGGGGGAAGCCTCCCTCCTTCTAGGAAAGTCACTATTTATAGATCAAATTTGTTCAATTCCACAATGATCTGATCCAATGTTCCCTCTAACTTTGTTTCTGTATGTGCGGTAATAAAGGTGCTTTGTGCACTGAAGCCAAGGCTGTATGCACAGAAGATAAGCAAAAACTTAATATACAAGCATGTGCAGCGTGCAAGCTATCAAAATCAGTGGCATAGTAAGGGTGCCATGTGCCCTAATGCAAACCAGTAAAAAAATAACACCCCCAAAAACATACACACTCCTCTGGGTTGGTATTAAAAGACACCTGTTACTGGGGCGCAGAGGGGTCCTTGCACCCCTGGGCATAGGTGCACCTGCATCTTGTGTCCTAATCATTACAACCGATAATTCCTCTCTATTTGCTATCTCCATGCCACTATTATCTCCTCCTCACACCTTTTCCTAACTCTGTCCACTTCCACTTGATCTTCTAGATTGTCCTTATCATCTTCCTCCCGTTTTTTAGCTTTTTTTCCTCTCCTTGCTCTTCCTTACAGTCCCACTTTTCTTTCTCTATTTCCACTCTGCTCCACTTTTCCCTCGTTCAGTCTCCTCTCTTCTATGTCCTACTCTTCTCTCTCCCATTAAGTCTCTCTAATCTCCCTGTTATCGCTCATTCCACCCTTACTAGGTCAAATCTACATCTTGACTATGCTTCTCTCTCATCTTGTTCCTCTCCTTGGCTCCAACCTCCTTGTATGCCACCTGTTGGTCCACCTTTAGTTTGTTTTATCATCCTTCCCTTCTTTCTTTCCCTACCTTTTTTTTTACTTTCTATGTTTCACTCCCCTTTCTTTCTTTTCCTCTCCCTTTCTTATTTGCTATCTCACTTCCATATCTCATCTTCTCCATACATGTTTCCTTTTCTCTCTACACTCAAATCTCTCCTCTTCCTCACACTCCCAAATTCTCTTTCCTCTCCAACTCTCTATTATTTCTGTCCTTCCTACTTTCTAATTTCCGATCCAGTATCTTTTCTTACTTTCTAATCCCTGTTCTCTTCCAATCTACAGATATTTGGCATGCTCAGTGCCAGACGCAAATCATTTTTCTCTCATGCTTCAGTGGCCCCTTCTCTGTGGCATCTTCATTGCCCTCTGGTTTTGCACAGTAAAGCAACATTTGCTCTGCATTAGTCATTTGGTAACCTTATATTAGCTTGCAGTAAGAACACAAATCATCCTCATAATATTGACAAGTACCTGTTTAAAGATTCTGATCTAGATGTATTAACTCGTTACGCTTTGTTTGTGTTAGTAAATTGGCCACAGTAACGCAAAGTAGCACTATGCACTAAATTGTGCTACGTTGCATCGAGGGGCATACCATAGGTGATACATGGACATTCCCAAGCAACCTCCTATGGGGTTTGAGGTAAATCCCTATCTAATAACATTTATATATCAGGAATTGAGCCAAAAAAGGGTGTCCCCTCAAGGCAGGCGTAACAGTGGAGTAACTTTTAAAAGTCTCCATATTTTTCAAACTTTGCAAGTATGATGCACTTTACAGCACACATACAGTGAGAGATGTCTAATGGATATTTTTTGTAATGGAAGGATCCTATTCCAGTATAAAACCTATGCTTGACAGAATGCTCAAATCCTTGTTCTAAGGTCAGGCACTGGAATTATAAGATTTTACATCCGTGCATGATGCCACATGTGCCACATAATTCATCATCTGCTGTATTATATACAGATTTTAATTCCCAAAAAGTTGCTTCTAGCTTGAATGGATAAAAAGTTACTAAAACCGGGTCTGGCCATATTGCTGTGAAGTGGAAACCTTTTGCAAAGTTTGACTGGTCACCATTCTGTTGCTTATTGTTGTATTTGGGTGTTAAATGGTACTAATGAGGTGAAACATTTGTGTTAACAATAGTGTTAGCATGTGTAAAATGTCAAAATAACAAAGCAATACTATCATAAAATATGCAGCATTACGCTGCATAACTTGCCTTTTCTTGTACATAATTTAACCTACTGCATAATTTGGTCCTCTCCTGATGCATAATTCCAGTGACCAGGACTATGGCAAAAGGCAAAGGTGGGCGAGACAACAAATTAACAGGGACAGCTGAGCCAAGGGTCTGCTCTGGCTCTTAATAACCTATACACAAGCCAAACCTAGAAAATATGTGGGGCCATATGTAGGAAGCCCAATACCGGTCGGTAACGGCCGATTTTCGGTAAATATCCCGTTACCGACCGGTATTCAGGCTTTTGGTATGTAGGGGGCACATTTCAGGATTCGGTAATTTACCGAATCGGTAAAATTACCGAATTGGTAATTTTACCGATTCGGTAAATACCGAATCCTGAAATGATATGTAGGGGGAGTGTGTGGGTGTTGTGGGGATTCGTTATTTACCACCAACTAAAAGTTGGTGGTAAATGACGAATAGCAGGAAAAAAGCATTTTTTTGCACTTTGAAGTGTGCAATGTGGCAGACATACATGCCCTTAGGGCATGTATGTGTGCCACATGTGCACACATGCAGGAATCAGGGGTGCAACAGGGTGTCACTGTGACACCCTGCCACCCTTGATTGTGCTCCCCCCATTACCGAATCGGTATTTACCGATTCGGTAATGGTAACTGGCTTCCCATTGGTTCCTATGGGCCTCCTGGCCCATAGGAATCAATGGGAAGCCAGTTACCATTACCGAATCGGTAAATACCGATTCTAAATTACCGACCCATTCCGAATAGGTAAATGTTACCGATGGATTACCTACATATCATTTACCACTTCATAAATACCGAATCGGTAAAATTCGGTATTTATAAAGTGGTAAATGTTAGGCTACCTACATATGGCCCGTGGTGTGTCAATCATGCAGCACAGATTATTTTAGACTATAGTAAGATATCGGAAGCACCTCATTTTAGTACATCAGATTATGTGCAAAGTATTTATCAAACATGAACTGAGAATCATTCCAGCTCCCCCACCACCTCCCCCCAAAAGACAATGCTATTAGTGAACTAAAAGGCAAGTCAGGGGTTTTGTACAGTGCAAAGCATGAATTCATGTATTTGAAGGTGTATTCTTTGTGATGACAAATAAAAAGGAGGATAGGTTTAAAAGTATTTGCCTAAACTTTAAGATGAATGTTTGATTTTTTTTTACAGTTTTTTGAGCAACCTCGACTGGAAAGTATTGGAGCTCTCTACTTGAGCATCAAGACTGGAACCTGTTTCCAGGGCCGGCTTTAGCACTGGTGGTGCCCAGTGTGACACTGGGCACCCAATGACCACCTCCGCCACAGATTCCCTTACTACCACTCTTTGACAGGATTTAAAATGTAACACCATGGTTGGGGGTTCTCTGTAATAATAACAATTGTTTCCTACCCAAACAAATCTTTTTTGCAACATTAAGAAAATGAAAGACTGGGGAAAGAAATCATAACACTGTACTATATACCTTGCAGTTTGCATGCAGTTCTTTGATTACAGTTGATAGCTCGCTGTTCTATTTTAGACATTTAACTTATAAACTGCAAGTAACTAAAGGATCCCTCTAACAAAAGCTGTAACCGACTGAGCTATCTTCATAAATACAGGTCTGTGATGTGCATGGTACACGTCCTTTGCATCAGGCATACTAATCCTCAGGGCTACCTTACAAAGAATCAAAACTTTCACTAGACAAAACTCCATTCTCACTCCAGGAAGAACATTAATCACTGGAGATATCTTAACATTTTTATTGTGGCTAGGAACGAGGCAGCAGGTGCTTTTTAAACTTTAATATACTTGCCCTAGAGCTGGCCCTGCAATGTTCCCCCAGTTCCAATGGCAGCATCACTGGCCGTAATGACACATCCGCACCCTCTCATTCCAGTGTGAAACACATTCACATATGATTTGTTTCACACTGCCTGCTAGGGGCATCTTGGAACACTGTAAGCAGCCCCTTTGTCATTTAAGTGCTGTACTGGGCCTCCTGGTGCGCCACCCACTTTGAAAAAGGATGTTTTCATGAAGCAAGGATGGGTGTGCGCGCACACCCGCAGCCTAGAGTGAATAGAGGTCTGATCGTCATATGATCATTCTTCCGTTCTTCAGGTACAGATTGATACTCCAGCATATTTTCCCATGCTCATCATGAGAATCGACTGTCCATTCCGTCCTCACAGGTTAGTTGACAATGAGCTTATTTACTTTGCTGCTCTCCAAGGATACAGCTTAAAGATCATGTCCCAACAATTCATTCACAAAGTGGGTTTTAAGAAAGTTTGTTGTCACTCAAACTGTGTTGCATGACCAAGAACAAATAAAGAAACATTTGAAACAATGTATCAAAGTCCATTGCACAAATCTATGGAATAATGCAGCTTAAGGAGAAAAAACATCTCAAATGTATTTTAAAGTTAGCATTTCTTATTTAGTAAAATAAAACTCCTAATTAAGTTCAAGCATAACAAGATAAATAAAACATATCATATATAAGCATTTTGCAATGTTTTCAGTGATTATTAAACATAAATGTTCGACTCTAACTGTGCTACACAAACAAAAGAGGTAACAGTTCCTATGGCGGGCAGTACCAGTATGGTATATTGCCTAATGAGTGGGGACAGAGTGATAGAAAAAAGGTTTGTGGTAGTGTCTGTTGTGTAGGCCAGATACTCCTGGACGGTGTTCAAGTGCCCTCACACACCCTTGCGGGTGCAAAGCATCATCATAGGGCGTTGCTCCTCGTGGGGGTGGCGCTGCAGTCCCTCACGGGCCCTGCAAGAGGGCTCTCTGTCGGAGATCTTTTGTTGGAGTAGCCGTAGTTGTGCGTGCGGGTGTGTGGGGATAGTGGGTGACGTGGTGAAACTAAAATGACCCTCAGGTACCCCAAACAGTTTATTGGTGAGTCCGTCGGGTCTGGATAAAATCTAACGGGGAGTGGTGCCTGAATAGCACTCTAAATGAGTAGGGGGAAAGGATAGGTAATCCTACTGCTCTCAACCCATGTGTGAGATATTTAGAGTGAGAGTGAGGACGTGGAGTGGGTGGTCAACATGTTTCGCGCTGCCCTTGGTCCCTAACGGATCCTTAAGCGCTTCGTCAGGACCTAAAGTGAAAAGAGTTGAAGAAAAATCGAGATACAGGAACAAGTGTGTCCTATAATCCCATCTTTGAGGGAACCATGCATTATTCGTGTCCCATACAGCGAACCCGAATATATATCTGTTCAGGCCGTGCCGGATAGAGATCAACTGGGGTGGGGGCAGATGAGCCCCGGGTAAACTATTCCGAAAACCTAAGGTGCCTCCAGTATCGCCGGCGATCCTGGAGGCACCTTAGGATTTCGGAATAGTTTACCCGGGGCTCATCTGCCCCCACCCCAGTTGATCTCTATCCGGCACGGCCTGAACCGATATATATTCGGGTTCGCTGTATGGGACACGAATAATGCGTGCTTCCCTCAAAGATGGGATTATAGGACACACTTGTTCCTGTATCTCGATTTTTCTTCAACTCTTTTCACTTTAGGTCCTGACGAAGCACTTAAGGATCCGTTAGGGACCAAGGGCAGCGCGAAATATGTTGACCACCCACTCCACGTCCTCACTCTCACTCTAAATATCTCACACACGGGTTGAGAGCAGTAGGATTACCTATCCTTTCCCCCTACTCATTTAGAGTGCTATTCAGGCACCACTCCCCGTTAGATTTTATCCAGACCCGACGGACTCACCAATAAACTGTTTGGGGTACCTGAGGGTCATTTTAGTTTCACCACGTCACCCACTATCCCCACACACCCGCACGCACAACTACGGCTACTCCAACAAAACATCTCCGACAGAGAGCCCTCTTGCAGGGCCCGTGAGGGACTGCAGCGCCACCCCCACGAGGAGCAACGCCCTATGATGATGCTTTGCACCCGCAAGGGTGTGTGAGGGCACTTGAACACCGTCCAGGAGTATCTAGCCTACACAACAGACACTACCACAAACCCTTTTTCTATCACTCTGTCCCCACTCATTAGGCAATATACCATACTGGTACTGCCCGCCATAGGAACTGTTACCTCTTTTGTTTGTGTAGCTAACTTAGGAGCGTTGGTACAGGACCTACTCTTCAATCCCTGCTCCTGGTCCCCCCCTTAGTGTGTTACGACTCTAATTGTGGCCTACTACCACAAATTCAAAAAGTAGCAAATTGTAAATTATTTCTAGATCATTAAAATAAAATTGCTTGTATGGATAAAAGGTCTTTATAGTGTTAGGCACTTAAATTGAATGTTTCAGATATCCAATATATTGCATGCACAAATTGCACCATTGTCGAGTTTGGTATGGTGCTCTACAATGAAGTCTATATAAATACAAAATTTCATTATTAATTTTCATGACATCTTTGTTATGAATAGCAGGTGATCAGTTACTAAACATCTTAAATTCACTATTTGGTTAATCCTACTGTTTCTATCTAGTCATGCACATTTTTAGGGTGCTGGTACTTCAACTTTTTTCAGTTTCAATGTCGTTTTTCTAGAGCTGTGCAAAGTTCACATTTGTATTTTCATTGTCAAAATGTGGTTATTGTGTTGTGCAAAGCATGATGAGCTTTTACGCTCTATAAAGCCTCCTCTGATGGCGACTTAAGCCATCACAAAAGTCTACATTAGAACATCACAAATCACAGTTTTGTTATCTTAAACCTTTTTCTTCTAAACTCTTCCAGAATTTTCATTTAAGCATAATATGTACATTGTTCATCTTCTAGTTCAAAATTGGAACTTGTTGTTTTCACTCTTTATGTATTTTTATTTATATTTACAGAATTTGATAGACAACATTTTGCCACTAATGGTCTCAATATTGAAATCCCTAGTCTATAACCTAAGTTACCCAACCAGTTGCTAACAGTTGACAATCCCTTACCTATGATTTCCCAGGCACCATCAGATTGTAATCCTTTCAAGTCATTCATGCTTTTAATATAGCTCTCCAAATCTCTGCTCTTATCTGGTAAGTAAGTGCAACATTTTTAGACTTTTAAAAACTGACAGGCTCTGACCTCCTTGGCAAACAGGATGTCAAGGGCAAATTGATTCTGCATCACCATCGATCTTACTAAAATCATTTCAATATCTACAACAGAAAATCCCCTACTCATACTGGTGGCTAATTTATCAACTATATAGAAAGTTTTCTAATTTTATGTGAGTTTAATGCTACTCCTACAGAAGGTATTAATGTTCCAAAAATATCACCCACTATTTCATTAGCCCTCACACCTTGCTTTATTCTCCTGTTTGTCTCTTTTAATTCTCCTTCAAGTTGTTTCACAAGATTACCTTTTGGAAAACAATTCCCACGTTACAGCTTCCATACCATCTTTTCGGTAATTTATAAAAAGAATTCTTTCCACAAATAGAATACACTCCAGGAAAGATAGGATCAACTCCTTCTAAGTATCTTCCCCAGTTTTTATTAACATCAAAAGTATGTTCACATGCACTAAAATCTACACATTTTGAATTAATATGTGATTTTTTTCTGTATATACAAAATTCCAATTTTACGTTAGGTTATTTCTATGCGCGGCTTATGCGCAGGAAGAAGAGAGACCCAGGAGAAGAGCAGGCGAAAGGCTGGTACAGGGAGCCAGTGAAGACAGCTCCCTGCTGAATCCACCCTCTTGCAGACCCGGAGGGCGAAGGAGAGTGCTTCCAGTGGCTGTGGGACACCGCCAGGAGCAAGAAGACGCGAGAATGGGGCAGATCGGACATCCAGGGGCTGAGATTTGGCCGCCAGGAGGTAGGCGACCTTTGACTCCTGAGAAGACCGACGACGAAACGTGTGGGGCTCCGCCGCCAGTCTAAGAGATGCCCCCGGGGTGGGTCAGGTCCCCGGGGGCTGCCCCTAGAAGAAGGGGGCCAGGAGCCCGCCCTGGACCCCGCCGAAGGTGGAGGAGGGGGGAGCGCTGTTGCACCTCACTATGAAGAGGCCCCCAGGGGCCCAGGACCCCATCCCCGGGCCCCAAAGTAAAGCCAGGGGTGCCGTCGCGCCCCCGTGAAGTCTGTCCCATACAGGGTGCCAGGAGCCCAACCTGGCCCCCGCCAAAGATGAGACCCGACAGGGAGCGCCGGCGCGCTCCCTGCGAAGAGAAGGAGGAGGGGCCCGGGACCCCATCCCACGGCCCCAAAGCAAAGCCGGGGGGGCGCCGTCGTGCCCCCATGAAGATGGCCCCAGAAGGAATGGGAGGAGGCCGGGGGAGTGCCGTCGCACTCCCCTGCGGTCCTGCTGGACCGGCGGACGAGGCCGCGTCTGCTCATGCTGGAGCGGGCAGACCAGAGGTTCCCAGCTGGCTCCTGCGGCAGCACGCGCAGGAAGCCGGCAGGGGGCAGTCGGGGGTGGGCTCCCCGGGCTGCCCTCCATCGAAAAGGCATGCGGGGGGTCCCAGGTGGGACCGGGGCCCCAGAAAAGCAGAGGAAGCGGCAAGGAGCCAGGGTGGGACCGGGCCCCCGAAAATGCCAATGAGCAGTCGGGGGTGGGCTCCCCGAGCCGTAGTACTCACCTGGGGGTCCAGGAGGGACCGGGCCCCCCACCGAAGCCCAAGAAGCGGCCGGAGGTGTATTGCGGCTCTCCCCGGCACAGCTGGAGAGCCGTTCACCTAATATGCGTGGAAATCAGCATGAAGCACCCCATAATGCCTTGCAAGGCATTAGGAAATCGGCTGTTGTGGGTGCTGGTGGCCCCCAGAGGAGGGGGTCACCCTCATTTGTTGAAGGAGGGGCAGGGGGAGCTGCAGGAGCAACGCAGCCTCCCCCAGCCCAAAGAAGAAAAGTCCCACTCTAGGTGTCCTGGGGGCTAGCAAGAAGAACCCCTCAAGCGCTCAGCAAGCATTTAACACCTTCTAGGCTGGAACTTTTGTTCTACAGCTAAAAGTGAATGAGGAAGTGCATAAAGGAGTGAAGGGTTGAGTTAGGGATGCCTGAAGGTGGGCATCCCCTGGAGGTGGAGAGGTGTAATTGCACCAGACATGCATTTAACCTGGTTATTTCTTTTTAGGTGGACTGAAAGTCACATGTGTAAAGTGAAGTACCTGTGTAAGGTGATGTTAAGCTAAATGGAGTTATGTTGCTGGACCTTCCTGCTAGGGGGTCTGGCTGTATTTACGTAATCCCATGCTTTTACCTGTGACTCCTTTTAAAGTGAAGAGGTGCACTGCAGGAGAAGTGTAGTTGCCAGGAGTTGTTCTTTTGAAGGGACTGTAAGTCACAGGTGTAAGGAGATGACATAAGCCAAGCGGGGTTATGTTGCCAGACAGTCCTGCTAGGGTGTCTGGCTGTATATGCGTAATCCTGTGACTTCACCTGTGATGCCTTTAGGGGCTGTAATTGCAATGCATTCAAATGATCAACCAAGGTGATGAGTACTGTCATTCCAAAGTGTGCGGAAACATGGATTCTTGCTGCTGTGCTTAGGTGAAGACCCCAGACTGCTAGCCCTTAAGATATAGAGGTGCATACTTTATGGTCAGTAGGAGATGCTCAGTCAGGGTCATGTGTCACCAAGGCAGGTTTACCCCTTTTTAATGCTTGTTGAGGTAATGGGGTGGGTCGCCACTGGGATGGTGCCAGTGCCCAGGGCCCTCGCTCCAGGTTATGTTCAACTACCTGCATTGGGGGCAAGATGATGTGCATTCATGGGAGCGGAGGTACTAGACCCCATCCCCCCTGCGGGAGGGGTGGAGATGTTATGCAATGTCACAAAGTAATTCCAACAGCTTATGTATATTTGTAAATTGGTGCATAGTATTGAGTAGTGTGTGTGTTTAATAAATGTGCTCTTACTTTTATAAAGCAAAGTACAGACTTGACAATCAATTATTGAGTGTTATTATTGCGCACCTGCAAATGGTGATTACTAGCCCTTTTCCACCTTGAGTAAGCCTCAGACTGCTCTGCAACGCTGCCCTCTGAGAGTCAGGCGCTACAATTGGGTGTTTGGTTCCCAGTGAAGGACAAATGTAGTCATGTTATTTGTGCAGGCCTCACAGATGCTGCCTCGTTTTCCAACATTGGTGTCTAGCGGCGGGAAACATAGTATACCATTCTGGATCGCATTTATGGCATTTGAGAAGTCCAATTTTGCCACACATTACCTATGCAGCAATGAGAAAATGGAAGAGCGCAAGGCTCTGAGAAGGGTTCAAAGTTTTGGTTATGTGAACTAAAGGTATGGGAAAGGAAAGCCCCGCGCCCATATGTGTCATGTGAAGTTATTATGGTTTAAATGTAAACTGTATTGATATGACCGCGCTATGTTGATTATTATGTGCTAGCGGGATGGTGCTTTCCAGGAAATGATTGCATACAAATGTTCTAAGCCATATTGTACACCTTTGAACCCTAACACTACATTCACTACACCTGCATGAGGAGGGTGTCTCCTCAAGAGATAGGGACAGCAACTGATACCTACATCACGATGGGAAGAGGGTGTGGTAGAGTTGGGTGTCTGGCAGGTCCCCCAGGTTAACTGGTGGAGAGGTGAGCAACCCAGGGGTGGCCCCTGGTAGTGGGTGGCCCCCAAGGAGGGTAGTTCTTGAGTGATGGTGTGTAGTGGTAGCCCCTAGGAACCCTAGGTGGGCTAGGTAACTGACCCAGTGGAGATCTGAGGGGGGGCGATGTGCTCCCTAGTTCTAGGTGAAGGGTTAGTGGTGGACCCTGAGGTGTCAGGGTCGGGTGGCTGGTGAACAGTCAGGTAGGCCCTGTGGGACTTGAACCCCAGGAGCAGGTGGTGTTAACCTGAAGTGGTGGCTGGGGCGATACCTAGCCGGTGACCAGTCAGGTAGGCCCTGTGGGACTTGAACCCCAGGACCAGGAGCATGGGGTGATCCCCTAGCTTGAGGCAGGAGGTGGACTTCTGCCAGGTAGTACCACCCTGATCACAGGTGGGGCCTATCTTAAGTGAAGGGACCCTGTGTTTCACGAAGGGGTGGTGCAGGCCTAGCCGGGATCTTTAGGGTCTCGGGCTGAGAGTGGTAGTACTACCCTGAAGGCAGGTGGGGCCTATCTTAAGTGAAGGGACCCTGCTCTTCAGAAGGGGTAGGGCAGGCCATCCAGGGACCATGTAGGTCCCTGGGCGGTCTCCCAAGGTGCTGCAGGGATGCCGGGGAGAGCGATGAAAGGTAGGTCTGGGTCTAGCTAACTCGGGCCCACAGCCTCTCTAAGGGTACTCCGGGAGGAGAGCGGGCCTCTCGGAGGGAAGGGTGCATAGGCCCTGTTCTCGCAGCGGAGAACAAGGAAGGGGTCTAGGTTTCCGGGGTAGTTTCCATGCGGAGCTACTGACGGGGGGAATGAGCTGTAGGATGTCTGATGAGGCACCCTCAGTGTTCCTTCCTGGCACTGCCAGTGTGGTGGTGAGGCCAGTCTAAGGTCCTATCAGGGAGCCAAGCCAGAGGCCAAAGTGTTCTTTTCTGTGTGGGGAAGCACAAGTGGCTGTGCTTTCTTTAGGGAAGCCAGTCCTCCCGAAAGGGTGGTGGCAGCAGAATGACCTCAGCGGCAAGCTGAGGGTGAGGGTCCAGAGAGGTTTTATCTTTGGGGTGCAAGGACCAAACGGAGAGAGGGTACTGGTTGGAACAAACTCTGGAAGGGAGACCAGCTAGTGACCCAAGGGGTGGGATGTAGACCTATCCCAGAAGACCGCATCAGTGCTGAGGCACTGTACCCTTGTCCAGAGAAGTGGTGGGCATAGTGTTGCATGCCCAAGGGCAAAGGTGGGCCTAGTTAGGCTGAGTCCATGTAGACCATAAGAGACCTAGAGGTATCTAACCTAGAGCCCAGAGGGTTCTTAGGGTAGTCTGGAATCCCTGTCATGGGTGGAGATTTCATGGATGGGAGGAGCAGGTATTCTGAGCGGATAACTGATCAGTAAGGGGGGTCTGATCAGAACCCCTTATAACTAGTTATCGCTGACTATGGGAAGTGTACCCATGTAGAGTGGCTACTTCTTCCCTGTAGGAATCAGCTGGGTGCGGCGTGTGTTAGAAGGTGTTTCTGACACTATGGGCTGCCCGGATTTTTCACTTTTTGAGCACCTAATTGTTGAGCTTTTACTGTGGGGGAGCCTCATAAGTTGGGACTCACGCACAGTGAACTCAGGATGTAAGAGACTGCATGGGGATTTTACTGGTGTCCCCCTGGCTTGAACAGGCCACTGCGCAGCAGCTGGAGTAAGAGACATCGGGCTGGTTACATGCAGACACATGCAGGGGAGATTCCTAGCGTGCGCAGTCCAGGAGCAGCTACAAAGTGAATGGTGTGGCAGGACTTATGCAGTATTGGGTGGTGACATGGAATAGGCTTTTGCACTGGAATGAAACATGCCAGGGAAAGTCAGTGTGTCTTACAGTTTTTTTACTTCATTATTCCCCTACGGGAATGTGGAGCCCATGGGCTAGATTAACTTCCATTAGGCCTACAGATTCCAGACACGCACTTAAGTCCACTGTAGCGGATGTGAAAAGAAGTATTCTGCAGGGTCCAAAGTCATATTTGTACTGCTTTTGGGTCATACAGAACTGTCATATTTCTCTGAGCCAGCCATAACCAGACCCAGGCCGAGGGCTGACCTCAGCTGGATGGATTGATAACCTTTCTTCCACAAGCCAGGGCCTCCTCGCCACGAAGAGAAGATGGGTGGGGCTACAGGCTCATCCATTAGCAGCTGTCACTGGGTGCCAGGCACCAGGCTGCACCAAGGAGGGAAGGCAGCGTGGGGGAAGGGGCTTCAGAGACATGTGGCCAGAGACCCTGGAGGACGCCATTTTGAACAAGCCCAGAGGCTGGACAAGAAGGAGGGAGCAGGGGCAGGGAAGTGATGTGTCGCTGTTTGATAGGACCAACAGAGACTTTCTGCCAGCCCCCTACTCAACTTTTAAAAAGTTCTTGCACAGGAAAAGGAGCTCTCTCTGGGGTGTGGTCTGCTGAAGCAGAAGGTGCTGGAGCCTGGCGCAATAGGCAGTTGGAAGGAAGAACCTCCTGACTGCCCCCAGTGTCCTGAAAAGCACCAGAAGAAGAGTCCAGGACCAGTACGCAGAAGCAGGGGCCTCTGCGCAGGGAGAAGAGAGGCCGCTGGAGCGGGCAGACCAGAGGTTCCCAGCCGGCACCCGTGGCAGTACACAAGAGTGCTGGCCGCATGTGGAGCCGGCAGGGGCAGCCGGGGGTGTGCTCTCCGGGTTGCCCTCCATCGAAAAGGCATGCGGGGGTCCCGGGTGGGACCGGGGCCCCAGAAAAGCAGAGGAAGCGTCAAGGGGCCCGGGTAGGACCGGGCCCCCGAAAATGTATTAAACACCTTTTAGGCTGGAACTTTTGTTCTACAGCTAAAGATGAATGAGGAAGTGCATCTAGGAGTGCAGTGCTGAGTTAGGGATGCCTGGAGAACAGCATCCCCTGTAGGTGGAGAGGTGTAATTGCACCTGAAATGCCTTTAACCTGGTTATTTCTTTTTAGGTGGACTGAAAGTCACATGTGTAAAGTGAAGTACCTGTGTAAGGTGATGTTAAGCTAAATGGAGTTATGTTGCTGTACCTTCCTGCTAGGGGGTCTGGCTGTATTTACATAATCCCATGCTTTTACCTGTGATTCCTTTTAAAGTGAAGAGGTGCACTGCAGGAGAAGTGTAGTTGCCAGGAGTACTTCTTTTGAAGGGACTGTAAGTCACAGGTGTAAGGAGATGACATAAGCCAAGTGGGGTTATGTTGCCAGACAGTCCTGCTAGGGTGTCTGGCTGTATATGCGTAATCCTGTGATTTCACCTGTGATGCCTTTAGGGGCTGTAATTGCAATGCATTCAAATGATCAACCAAGGTGATGAGTACTGTAATTCCAAAGTGTACGTAAACATGGATTCTTGCTGCTGCGCTTAGGTGAAGACCCCAGACTGCTAGCCCTTAAGATATAGAGGTGCATACTTTATGGTCAGTAGGAGATGCTCAGTCAGGGTCATGTGTCACCAAGGCAGGTTTACCCCTTTTTAATGCTTGTTGAGGTAATGGGGTGGGTCGCCACTGGGATGGTGCCAGTGCCCAGGGCCCTCGCTCCAGGTTATGTTCAACTACCTGCATTGGGGGCAAGATGATGTGCATACATGGGAGCGGAGGTACTAGACGCCACCCCCCCCTGCGGGAGGGGTGGAGATGTTATGCAATGTCACAAAGTAATTCCGGCAGCTTATGTATATTTGTAAATTGGTGCATAGTATTGAGTAGTGTGTGTATTTAATAAATGTACTCTTACTTTTATAAAGCAAAGTACAGACTGGACAATCAATTATTGAGTGTTATTTTTGCGCACCTGCAAATGGCGATTACTAGCCCACAACACCTCCCTTGAGTAAGTCTCAGACTGCTCTGCAACGCTGCCCTCTGGGAGTCAGGCGCTACAATTGGGTGTTTGCTTCCCAGTGAAGGATAAATGTAGTCATGCTATTTGTGCAGGCCTCACAGATGCTGCCTCGTTTTCCAACAAGACCATTTAACTAAAACTATTTAAAATAGTGACTAGTGGTTTGAGCAATTCAGCAAGGTTCAGCACAAAAAACACCAAGGCACAGTTCAATGGTTCTGTTCAAAATGAGAAATATTCAGATCAGCTAGTTGATAAGTATATTTAGGATAAATGGCATCAGTCCTCCAAGCGGTACACCAAGATTGAAATTCTAATCCAAAACAAAGATTGTTTCAAGGAGTTTCAGGTGGACTTGTATTGGTAAAGCAAAGGGTAGCAAACTCCTGCTCCCATTCATTTGCAGCCAGCTAAGTCCATTCAGGAGACAAGTACTCTTGGCTGAGTACTCTAGCTCCTTTTGATCTCCTTACATCTGTTTATTCATCATCACTGTCATTCTGATCAGACTGTTCAGAAATTTCAGGAATGGGTTGTGGCATCATTTCAGTAACTCACCTGTTCTGGGCCAACCATTTCCGGGTACAGCTTGCTTTCTTGCTGTACTAGGCCTTTCGTTAGTTATAATACTTCTTGTAGTCAACTCTACTGACAATAGTTGACTGTTTCAGACCCCCTCAGTTCAATCTAGTGCTGTCCTAGCTGGTTGCTGGACCCCAACAGCTTGACTAACCTTCTCCTTCTGTCTCACAGTAACTACCGCGACAGCAGGGACAGGTGCTTTTATATCATCAAGGGGACATGGTACTCTGCGAGTGTGAGCAACATGTATCCAATTCGGAAGACCTCTGCACTTACAGCAGTGTTGGTAACCAGAATCACCTGGTAAGGTCCTTTCCAACGGGGTTCCAAGCATAATTTTTGCATGTGATTCTACAACATTACCCAGTAATCAGGACTGAGGTATTGGCGCTGCTCCTTTTGAGTCACAAGGGCAGCCTCTCCCACATGGTGAGACACAGAACAAACCACATCAGCCAAACCTTTACAAAATCCAAAATCAGATCATCTGTAATGTTGACAAGAGCGTTTGCAGGAACAGCTGACTGTATCATCACTCGGCTCACAATCACTTCATGAGTTGACAATCCTGTTCTCCTGTCTGGTGTACTTATAAGACTCATTGACACAAGAGGCAATGCATTGGGCCATTTCATAGATGTTGAAGCGCACACATTTCAAATCTGTATTTCAATGTGCCGTTGACTTGCTCTATGAGTCCAGAAGCCTCTGGACGATCTCTACAATGGAGCTTCTGCTCAACTTGCAATGCTGCACATAACATCTTCAGGACCTCATCATTAAAATGAGTTCCTTGGTCTGACTCAAGAGAAGTCAGAAATCTGAGCCATGGCATCAACTCTCTCAACAACAATTTAGCTACGGTAAGACTGTCATTCCTGCGTGTTGGATAAGATTCCACCCATTTTGAGAAAATGCAAATCATAAGTCATTGCAAAGGGGCATTTCTACAAAGTCCATTTGCATCCATTTGAAGGGACCAAATAATTTCCATACATGGCTAATTTTTAAATGCTTTCTCTTTCCAGCATTTTGCTGTTGACACACTACACATCTTTGACAAAGATTTTCAGTAGTCGATCTGAATCTGGGGGTAAACCACACCTGTCAAAAGAGGCACATCAATGCATCTCTTCCTACCTATGCAGGGCCATGATAATGTCTAGCCATCAGTGGTTACAAACTATCAGGTAATACAGGTCTGCCATCAATGTAAACTGAAACTTCATCTTCCCTTTAGATACAACCTGCTTGCACCCAACTTTGCTGTTCAGCTTCTGTCACCTCATCCTGTATTTGTCTAACTTATTCCCAGGTATTGATTGCAGGTAACAACAAGTTACAGTTTGTGATGTCTGAGGTTTCATTCATTAAATCCCCGTTAAAGGTATGGCAATTTAGGGTGCAAAATTTGGCCATCTTGTCAGCATATCTAATACCAGCGGTCACAGAGCTCCGCACTTGACTACTGCAATTTAAACAAGCAATTGCAGGGAGCACAAAAGGTTCCTCAGACTCTTACCAGTTCAGATTGGCGATCCAGAGGAAGTCATAAACCCTCGCTGTGACCACAATTGCCCAAAGTCATGTATGACTCCAAAGCCGTACTGATTATCTGTAAGGATTGTGACTCTGAGCTGTTCTGAAATGCTGCAAGCCCGCTTCAAGAAAATCAGCTTGGCCACCTGAGACAAGTACACCCCTTGCAACTAGGATGCTTCCACAATGACTGCAACTGTACACGCAGCATAAACAGCTTTCCGATTTCCCTCATTATCTCGTAAACAAGAACTATCAACAAAAAGCACATGATCAGATTCAGGCAATGACTCATCCAGTATATCAGGTCAGGGTTTTGTAATAAACTCAGTCTCATCCAAGCAATCAAGTTCAACTACATCAGTCATGGTTTCAGCAACACAGTGGATGGGTTCAAAGTAGTGAATATTTTAAGTGTTATATGCTCTGAACCCAGAAGTATTTATTCATACTTAGTAAGATGACTGTTGGTTAAATACTGTGTCCAAGTATGGGTCAACAGTATTTCCACTGAGTGGTACACACACAGTCAGTTAACATCCCATGACTATGCTCTCACACTGCTCAAGACTCACACATGCAGATGCAAACACTTTGAAACATCTAGGCAATACTGCAGCTACAAAATCTACAGTAGCTGTAGCCGTAGCAGTAGCGGTCTACAATTGCTTCTGTGCGTTTGTGTCAGTATTGAAAGAGCGCAACCTTCCCTTTCACTACAAAATAACTCAAAGCACTTGTAATCAGGCATTCTCAAAGCTGGAGCCCTACAAAGGCATTCTCGAAGCTCAGTGAAGGCAGTCATTCAACTGTTATCCCAAGGTACAGGATCAGACACGTCTTTATGTGACAACCTCTGAAGGGATTTTGCTGTCAAAGAAAAGTTTGGAATCATTTGCTGAAAGTAGCCCACCAATGCCAAGACAATGCAAAATGCTTTTTGGGTAGCTGATGAACTCATGTTAAGAATCGCCGAAATTCTTTCTTGTGACACTTTCCTTGATCCTTTTTCAATGTGGTGACCTAAGGACCGGACTTAAGTTTGGAAAAACTGTATCTTAATCGGGGGATACATTCTGTCCATTTTCAGGCAGATGATTCAAAAGGGCAATAATATCAGTCTAGAAAGCTTCCTTAGTATTTGACACCACTAACAGGTCATCAACATACAGCACTAACATTGAGTCATTTGGCATTAACAGAGACTCTAGATTTCTCTTGAGAAACTGATTAAAAATTGAGCGGGACTCCATATACCCTTGCAATACTCTGCAACATGCCAAAACACAATTGTCGAAATGGAAAGTAAAAGAAATTGACTATCCTCATGCAAAGAAATAGAAAAGAAAGCTTGACATAAATCAATGACTGAAATCCATTTGGCCTCCCATGGAATCTGAAATAAGATCACAGTTGGATTCGGTACCACAAGACAGCAAGAGACAATAATTGTATTTACTTTCCGCATTTCCTGCCATTCGGCTTCTGCAAGCGCATAATGGGAGAGTTACATACACTCCCCATTATCTCCTTTAGGATTCCTTGCTCAATCATTGAATCAATCACAGAGTATCTTGTATCAAATTGTACTTTGGGATTCTCTGATTGGGTTTGACTGTGATTTGGACTGGTTTAACACCTTCGATTAGTCCGATATCTTTAACTATAAAGCCCCAGACCCATGGGTAGATCCTCCTTGGTTAGCAGAGGATACATTCCCAAGTCAGATCTAGGTTAAGAAAGTTTAAAAACAACAACCTCATCATTAGTATGAATTTGAAACTCCTACAACTGAAATACTTTCTCCTGAGAGGGGTAGGTTAGGAACCTCAGCTGTTCTTACAGCAGAGCTTGAAGCACCAGTGTCAACGAGAAATGATGTCTGTTTACCTCGCCATCCACATATGGACCACTCTGGTCTACGTCTAAGGATGCGCCAAGCAGGCAGTCCTCCTAACTCCTCAGGCACCGTCAGGCTTACGGGCCCTGATCAAAATCATCTGTCTGAATCAAATAATATTGTGACGCATTTTGATTTGGGAAAGAGGCTCTATATGTCTGCAGACTCTGATTCATATTGTATATTTATACCTGAACATTATTTTGAGGCATCAGAGCTTCAGGTATTTGCATTAATTGGGATGTATTAGAATGTTGAACTTTCTGTCTTTGTGTCTGTTAAGTCCAGACAATGTTATTTCCCTGAGAAAGTGCATACCCTCCATTCTGTATCTGATTTTCAAGACTGTTTCATTTAAATTTCACTTGCGTTTCCAATGCCCAAATTTTCTGCACATGTGACAAGGATTTTTTTTTCTTTAAAGCTGACAAATTAACACCCATTCTAGAGTCTACTGCAAAACCACAACCACGACCTTGTGACTGGAAATCCTGCTTCTTTTAACCATAAATACCAAATTAAATACTATTTGTGCTAGAACTGCATTGTCACACGGATTCTGGTCTCTTTATACTGCTTTTGTGTGTGCTATCATTAATTTCTCTTTCAGCTTTTTATGCATTATCTCTAATTCATGTCCGCTGTACTTGGCATAATGCAAAATCTCATCAATCTATCTGTTCTGGCAGCATAGTAATCGCTGGTAAATCATGGAAGAAATCTCAGGTCACTAACCATTCGCGATTCTGTAAACAACATTTCCTACATCTTTTTCTCCAATATTGTTTACTCCTTTGTACTGTCTAAAAACTTGTATCACTCTCTCGTAAAAAGCATCTACTGATTATTTAAGTGCTTGGGTTGTTCTGTCAATTTTTAGCTAAGTGATTTCATTATGAGAAATCTTGGTTTTCAGGAAAGTAATCACTTGTTGATATTTTTCAATACCTCTGGAGATGGGGTACCCGTTCTAGGATCCCTCTCTGGTTCTGTTTCAGGCCAATCTACAGAAATTTGACACACGGTCCAAAAGTCTCCAGTAACCACAATGTCAAACAGTGTATACAAATCTATCCACAGAACTTTTGAAATTTTAACAAACATTTCAATTTGTTTGTACCATTCCACTAGATTATATCTCAATTTCAGGAAATAATTTGTGAATGAAAAAACATCAGCTCTAGTCCATAGCACATGCACACACACTCCACCATGCACCTCCCTTATAGGAATCATTTGTACGTCTCCTGCTCCGTCAATTACAACTGGAGGTGTTTGCATTCTAACTCTCTGTGCTTTCTTCTTTTTTGACCATCTACCATCCCATTTCTCTCCTTTGTTCCATTTCTTGATCAGTGTCATCAGTTCCTTAATCTGTCATTTCATTCTCGATGGCCTCATGTTAGCAAACTCTTTTTCACTGAAGTCTAATCTGTAAGTTTTTTGCAAGACCTTTGATCTCTGAACATCAATTTCATATTTCTGAGCCAATTCGACTAACTTCTCATGTGTCTGTCTAGCTCATCTGGTAATATCTTTACAGAGAAAAAATATTTATTCCTTCTGGTAGGAATCTAATCGAGATGGACTAGGAGTTCTCAAAATCATTTCTTCTAACTCCACCTTTAGCTTAGCCACATCTAATTTTTTTCCCTTTTCTGGGACTGGAACAGTTTAAGAACTTTGATTATTAATTGGGATACTAAACCCTCTAAGCTAATCATCTAATTCTTATGGAGTAAATCCAGCTGTTTTTAGTGAAGTATTTGAATGAGGAGCTCCAGTAGTCAAATCTCTACTTATTCCAGGTTGCATGGTTAACGAAGATGCATCAGGAACAGAGTTCCACTGGTGAAGTCCATTCAGCAGCGTGGTAGCTTATTTCAGGAGGCTCACTTGTTCTGGGATAATAGAAATGTGGTAACCTCTGAACCATTTGGTTTCTGGGATCAAATTGTGTCTGATTTAAAATGGAACCTGTGCTTTTCGTACCAGTAGTATTATTTTGAGTTGGAACCATTGATGTCAGAAGGAAAGATCTCGTTGTCAAATATAATATATTGCCATGTGCAATATTTACTCCTGCAGGTATAGTCAAAGTGTGAGCAGTATTTACCAGTGACTCAGATTTATAAAGAGGTACAACAGGACCAATAGTAACAGGAACCGTTTAAACATCTGGAGCACTTAATTCAAATTGATTCAGTGGAGCTGGTATTTCTGTCCCCCCCCCTCCTCATAGGAGAATCCAGTGTAGTTTATTTTGGTACTTCAGGCATAACAGCGGCATTTGGAATCTCAACTGTATTTTTGTTTATCAAATTGTCTAAACATTTTAAATTCACTATTTGAATCATTCTCCTGTTTCTACCTAGTCAAACACACTTTTACGGTGCTTGTAATTAAACTTTCCTCAGTTTCAATGCAGCTTTTGTAGACATGTGCAAAGTGCACATTATTATTTTCATTGTCTAGATTCGGTTTGTGTGTTGTGCAAAGCATGCTCAGCTTTTACGCTGCATCACCAGCAACCTCAGAATAATCATTGACAGCAAACTGGACATGACCGTACAAGTCAACGCAATCAGAGCATCCTACTTCCAAACCCTGAAGATGTTGAGGTAGATCTTCAAATGGCTCCCAAGAAACACTAGAAAATCTGTCTCTTAGGCCTTGGTTACCACCAAGTTGGACTGAGCTATGAGAACACCCTCTATACACGGATCACTAAACAACTCACTAGAAGACTACATACCATCCAGAACTCAACAGCCAGACTCATCCTCGACCTCCCGCAGAGAACTCACATCACACCACAACTCAGGAAACTACACAGGCTCCTGATACACAATGGTGCTCGGGTCAGACTTCTCACATACACATTTAAGGCACTACACAACTCATGCCACACCTACCTGAACAGTCACATCTTCTTGAACCAACCACTAGACACCTCTACTCCACAGGGCTCCTACTCACACACATAACTTTCATACACAGAACCAGATCAGGAGGACAAGCGTTCTCTTACATCACTCCTAAATCATGAAACAACCTCCCACTCTACATCAGAGCCCCCACTCCTTTGTTGAATTCCACATGAAGCTGAAGACAAGTTGTTTCAATTAACCAACCTACCATAGGTAGGACTAGGCACATGCACCTGCTCAGTGCCAGGATACCCTCATGGGTGATAGTGTGCTTTAGAAATACACATATCATAACAGGCCAAAGACTGTGTCAATGACAGAGTAAAGAACTGGAATCAAAGCTTGAAATCTCTGCAAACTTAAGACCCAATGAGAGTACACATGGAAGCCGATCAGTAGGAGATGAAACCGGACCCATAGTCTAGTGGTGGCTCCGCCGCTAAGGCAGAGGAGCATCACACCACTGCTTTTATGCATTGTAAATAAAGGAAACATAAAATTATAATGACAAAGTTATTATAATTGTGTGTTTCCGTGCTGCTTTGTGGGTGGGCGGGGCTGCTATGCTCTCAGGGCAGGGGAGGAGTGGTTTGTCCACTCCAAGTCCACAATGACTGTTTGGCCAGCCCTCGGGGGCCAGGCAAAACAGTAATGCGCACTTTGCATGTTCTGCATACAAGCTGCATTCCAACCTGCATGAAGAACATGCCCAGGCCCCCATTCCCTAGCTGAGGGCTGAACCACGGCACTCAGACCAATCACAGTGCTGTATTGCAGTGTTGTGATTGGTCAGGGGAGTCTGGGTTCTTCCTGGTTCCTGTTCGGCACCAGCAGAGTCCTGCCGCAGAGGAGAGATGCGGCGGTGATAAGGTAAGTTATTATTTTATTTTATTTTTTACACCCCCTCTCGCACCAGCCCCCGCCACACCACCCCCGATCAATGCCAGCTGCCACGGCCACAGTACAGCAGCAAATGCCACCAAAGGACCCTGAAACATTGGATGCCAGAAAACTCATGAATTTGGAACTGAAACTACACGCTCTCCTTCTCTTTGCAAGCCCTTGTTTGGTCCAGGGATGGTGCCAGATGTAATGTTGAACAGTTGTCCAAACCTTTGATGTGACCACATGCCACCTCTCTACTAGTCAGTCTTTCACCTCCTCCTGAGTCTATTTTTCTTGTCGATGTGTATTTTTGAGAAATCAGCACAAACACCCACAGGATGCCAGAGGTCCTAGTGCAAGCAATAGTAATAGAGTACAGCAACAATCAGGGTTCGCCGGTTCCAGGTGCCATGTCACCTGCTACACCATTCATAGCTGTACCCCTGGGGTACCGAAATGTATCCTCCTGTGTGTAGAGCAGTGATCTGTTGCAAATGGGTGCGAGATTCTGAGACATATGCCTAGTGAACAGAGAAGCACTGCGGTGAGCCACGGGTCATAAGTCTACGAAGACATTGCCACTGGTCTGCACTTTGACATGCATTCGAAAGGTTTAACCACAAATGGAAAACAACCGAAGAAAAAAAATCCAAAACACCAACGAATTATTTTCTTTTAACCGTTCCTATGTGTAGCTGGGCTAAGGCACGTTGCTGAGTGTTTATTGCATTCAGCCTCCAATCATAAAAACACAGGAGTTAATTATTAACATGCCCCGGTTTCCGAATACGTTGGCACACCACGCCAGAAACGACATTCACCTCACCACAGGTCATTGAGAAACGTCTCAATGACTGTACGCTGTTACAGAGCGTCGGGCAGGGCATTCAGTCTCTTACCAATTTCCTCAAAGGCCCTTAGTTTTCCGAGATGCCCGTCATTTCGGTCCAAAATGCATGAGTATCCACCGCATAATTGCTAATTTCCGTCATTAAATTCCTGTAGAATGGTTCTCATTAAGAATGGAAATGGGAGTAATTGGAGGAACAATGCATATTTGAAGGAAATTGATCTTACATGCTTTCAAGCTTCGTTGTCAGCAATGTGTTATTTTGGCATTAAGTGGGCAATTAAAATGTTGGCGAGGTTTCACATCTCCAAGATGGCAGGTCGGTAGCCGTGCTGTTCCTTTCTTAGAAACTCATTCACACACCCCATCCCTCCCCCGACCCCCACCATGTGTATTTAGAGGGCATTCTGCGCTGTTGATAATGTGGGATGTGCTTCCTGTTACCAGCACACATTGTTCTCTCTTCAAATGTTGATTCCTTTGTGGTGCTGTCTTTATCGTACCGCGCGCACGCACTGCCGTGTACGGAATTCAAGTTGTCCAAAATTCAGTCCCGGCGTGGGATTGCGCTGTGCTCCCACCTGGCGATCACCATGTGTACCCAGCTCTATGATGCTTTAAAATGATTGCCTGCCATATCACCATATGAGCATCTGACCCACATAGGAGCCAAAGTGCCAAACTAGGTCACTGAGCACACATTGGATCATGTCAAATTGATTTCGACCTCCACTTATGTAGCTCTTTTGCTTTCTGCCATGAAGGTTGCATCAGTGGGATTAATAAATAATTTAGAAGTGAGATAAAAGCAGTAATTTCCTCCCTGGAGCCTCATTAAGTTTTTTTTTCTTTTTATTTCGGATGCAATATTAATTGGCAAAAGCCATACTGAACCTGGAATTACAAGTGTAAACTGGTGGAAATAATAGGAGTCATATTGCGTGTATGCAAATAAGATGTTTTAAGTGTCAGAGCTCTGAACTTTGTGGGAAAGAGTAGTTTGTTTATGCAAAAAAGACAACTAGTAGGATCCAAAACTAAAAGCTTGAGAGAGTGTATATCTACATTTTTTCCAAAGCGCTGGGATGCTTAGATTTCATTTGCACTTAGTGTCCTGCTGTTGCCTGGACAAAGGCATGCTCTCATTTCATGAGCTCAAATGAGAAGTGCCATTCGAATATTTTAATGCTGAGTACCATAACTGCGTAAAATAATGTGGCCGGGGTATCTAGAAATAAAAATAATAATAATAACAATAACTATAAGAAGAACACATTTTAAAACAATTATACATACAATGTAAAATAAAGTACATGAGTTTAAATATTGTGGGGCTTGAGAGAACATTCTCTAAGAGATATAAGCAAATCACACAAATGCTGTTGTTTTTTCATTGTATCACTCTAAATGTATTCAGTGTAAAAAGTAAGAAGCAAGCCATACATTTCAAGACACCTATGTAAAGCCAGTATTTTAAAAGAGAACAGCAACCAGTATGTACTGTGCTGCTGTTTGTATACAATAAGGTCATAATGTAAACTAAGAAACATGGTAAGTGACAAAATAAATTAGGGGATTTAGTGGAAGTTCCAAGAATTGCGGCAAAATTGGTGTTTATTGTTATTTTTTGCTTTGTCACATTTTCATAGCTAGCCACCAAGTGTCCTTAGGTCATCCGTAAACTCGTCCTGACTTTTTAGTCAACAGTGTTTTGAATATTGGGATCTTTGAGCCCACGACTGGAAAGCTAAAACTTACACTACAAATCCCAAAACACACATGCCATTTGCTAAAATATTAGCACTGTGTGAACGTGTAACACATAACATGGGATTCGTGGCAGCTGAAGTGAACATTTTGAACATTATGGTGATGTTCAGTTGTCCCTTTCAAAAACAACTATACCCAAATACATTTATTGGAAGACTCGTCAATCTTGCGAAAAAGTCTACAGAGTGATTCTTTATCAGAGTTCATGGGGCATGGCGTTGGGTTTATTTGGACGGTGGGCGGGGATTCTCTCTAAAAACATGCTAATGAATGGATATAGACATTATATTTTACAGCACTATATACAATGATTTAAATCACTATGCTTAGAGGGAGACATGCAAGAAAAATCTTAAACAATTTAGTAGGTCAGGATCTGGCTGTACCCAGAAGCCTTCACTCATCAAATGTTTCAAGTGACAATCAGAAAGAACTGTGCACCCAATAGAAGCAGCTGATTCATTAGCAGCCAATCAATGTATTATTTGCCAGGTGTTGCTGTAAAATATAAGCATCCAATGACTGGCTAATGAAATATTCAGTTTGTATTGTGTACCATTTATATGTCCATTAATAGCAATTTACCTATCCCCCTTGCAAGGGCAAAGACAGAACTGAAAAAAGGTTTTACTGATCATCCATGTCAGAGATGGATGTGACCTGACGGTTTTATTTAGGTTTCGCTTGCACAGCACTTGCGCTGTACTTGTGACATCTATTGTTTTGATATATCTTAAAAGGGACTTACATCCCACCTTCACTTTTTATTGGTCCATATTCTTGCCAGTTTACTTTCCTCCATTTCTATTGGTTGTAACCTGTTCTCCCTTCTGTATCGCTCTTAACGTTCTCCCATGGCCTAACTACTCATTGTTATCTGCGTTGGTGGTTCAAACTTTTTTTTTTCCGGTTCACGCTGCATACTGTTTTCTGTTTACATTTTGTTATTTTTCCCTCTAAACAGCAAGGGTCTTAATTTAAATGGTGTACCAGGTGCCAAAAGCTCCAGGGACCCACTAAATAGAGATTATTGCAAAATGTTACTACTACACAGACAGTCACAATTGAAGTTACCTTGCAGGCACTAGGGTCATGAATACAATGGTGCAGCAGGGGCAGTGAAACCAGGACCAAATGCTCTTGGCACACCACTAAACACCTAATATTGCTATATTTGACTACTAAACAGGCGGTAAGAAGGGAAGTTACCTTGCAGGCAATGGGGTCATGATTTGAATGGTGCAGCAGATGCAGTGGCACTGTAGCCAAAAGTTGTCATTACTACTCTAAACACCACATAATGCTATATTTTACTACTAAACAGGCAGTCATAAGTGCAGTTATCTAGCAGGCACTAGGGCCATGATTTCAATAGTGCAGCAAGTGCAGTGGCACCAGGAGCAACAGCTCTAGGCACCCCACGAAACACCGATTATTGCTATATTTTACAATTAAACTGTGCAGTGGCCCAGGCCCCAAAAGTTGTGGGCCTTTTTTTCCTCACTTTAAGACTGTATAGTATTTACTGTTTACCAATACTTATCTTACCCTGGTGGCACACATTTAAAACATGCTTGTTTAACTCTGCTTTAGTGAGTGGAACTTTTAACTAATTTTCATATTCTTTATGATATTGTTCCGCTAATAAAACAGCATTTTTTTCTGTGTCATGTGTTTATCGCTAATAAAGTTGTGATGTGCTTGTTGTTGGTGCATTACGTAGTGTGAACCCAAACCAAATCATGGCAGTGCTTTACTTGAACATGCTTCGTGGTGCTCTGAAGTGATATTTTAACCTCATTTATCCATTGGCACAGTTTCTAACATTACAGTGCAAGGCAACTGCCGCAGAGTCTTGACCTGTAAACACGGTTAAGTGCCTGATCTAAAAGTATTCCTCAAGTTTTATGATTTCTTTCTACTGGCTGGAAAGGGGGGCTGTGTAGTTCCAAGAGCAGTGAATTAAAAAAATCCAGCTGCTGGGCTCTTGTTACATTGCGTTAAAACCTCTCTTTGTGAGTAAGCATGTTTGGTGACTGTGTGGGATTTGTGCTGCTGTTATTTTTTGGGAAGGTATCTATTATTTTGGAATACTTTTACATTAAAAATCTGTTTTTTTATTCTTTGGTGTGAGTGCTCCACTTTTATAACACAAAGCGTTTAGTTTAGTAAGCAGGTAGGTGGTAAAACTGGCTTTTTTTGGACTGGCCTTTACTGTGAAGATTGTATTCTTCTGGGACCAAAAACATGTTATATCGTTTGCTGTATTTACCGTTGGCCACATGAATAAGCAACATGGCAACTGAGTGATAATCTGTAAACTGAAGCAGGAGTTATTTCCTAATATTGAATATTTTGCCATTCATCTTTCAGTGGATGTAAAAGTAATTCATATTTATTTACATACTTTTAACGGGTGGTACTTTGGCTTAATAGTTGATAAAAATGGTTTGAGTTCTCCGAAGAAATTTAAACAACTTCCTGTATTTTCATTGTTATATAATATGAAGAACATAAACTGAACATTCTTAAAACAGGCAAGCACTTTCTCTAATTTAGCTCGCTTTACGCCCGGTATTTTAGCTGAATAATTGCTAAAAAGGGTTTGAGCTTTTCAAAATAATTTAAACAGCCTCCTGTATTTTTGTTTTTATATAACAATTTAAAACACAAGCTGTACCAACTGCTCATCCTTAAAACAGGCAAAGTGCAGTTATCTAGCAGGCACTAGGGTCATGACTTCTAAGGTGCAGCAGGTGCAGTGGCACCGGAACTTAATATAACAAATGCCTTGGGGAAAAAACAGTATTTGTTACAATATACAAACTTCAAAATATATATCACAATAATTTAAAATGTCACAGTGTACTATTTAAATAAAAACAAATTGTAAACTATAAGTAAAACAATGTCAATGATAATGCAAGTGCAAATATTTACCATATGCTCATTATTGTTTCAGAGTTCATGTTCATGTTTAAGTTTTTTCTCAATAGTAAAAAAAGTGTGCAGTGCAAAATCAATAGAAAAATCATCGTAAGAGAACTCTGTAACTGAAAAAAAAGCTTACCCATCTCAATAAAACAATAATCTCACTTTCAGTGTTTCTTTCACTTATATTGCACAACTGCTCAAATGCTCATTTGAAACATTTTAAGTTAATTTTCATTTGTGTATTTTAACAATGGACAATAGATGAAAAACAGTCTCATCTAGTTTTCGTAAACTTGTTTTTGTGGATTTGCAAAAACTGTGCTTACGCTGTACTTGTATGGTTTTTCACCCAATCTTTAACTATTTTCCCCATAGCTGCACCACTTTCAAGCCTACTTATCAGGTACATTTTTTTAATCTTAGTCCTCCACCATCTACCTAATCTACCCACTTTATAATACCACTAGCAACAGGTCAATATATTGCCTTTTCTGTACATAAACAAGTAGTCACACTTTAACAGACTTCCTGTAACTTATATTATACAACTACTTAGCAAGTTATAACTTACAACAAAAAAGCTGATTATTAATCACCTAGACAAAACCTAATCCATTTGCTAATGTCTGTTACTAAATCATGGATCTGTTTTACAACATAATATTTGTCTGTATTTCCCCAGGGACAGACTTGGGGCTCCTTCTGGGAACATCTCCCATGATACTCCTGCACATTACAATAGTTTGAGGGCACAAGTCGAGGATACACAGGGGTGGACCCCATCTACCCACTCTTTTCACAGGGTGGAAACCATCTACACTGCCAAGCGGTTGGTCCCCACAGAAATATTCTAAAGTTGTGCAGGTGTAATTTTAAAACACCGGGACACATTCATCAGCGCATTCACGTTGTCTGATGTAGTTCCAAGCAGCAACTTAAAGGTGGCAGTGAGGTGACTTTCTTATTTTAAATTCTAGCTGTCCCAAAACAAAGTCCAACGTTAAGGGGCCATCAAGCCTCCTTCTATAGGAGTATCCTGGCTAGGAGCTAACAGGAGCCTCACACTTAAGTACAATGGAGAAGAAAGGAATGCACATAGCTTATCACTTCACAGGTACGCAAGAGAGGCCTGCCTTTGACTTTAAGTCCCTGTATATAGGAGATATACATGCACTGTAAGAACGTTAGATTTATTGGTCTGTCTCAGTACTTACACAAATAACAATTAAAATACCACAATTTTGTTTTATTTCTTTTATAAAGTTATAGCGCTACTTATCCCAATACAGAGTGTCAGAACGCTTTACATCGCACGTACACATTATGTATTGACAATAAATCATATGTGTGTAATTCAACATTTAAATCAATGTGCAGGATGTGTTACATAGAATGGTGAGGGTTACAAGCTGTGGGAGCCACATGCCCTTCATAGCTCAATGCACTATATTAGAAGGATTACAATGTATCAACTGTAAGTATCAAAAGGACTTCTGTATTAAAATCAGCAACCCACTTACCCATTTACATAAAATAAAAATCTGTCATCTGTGTTTTACATAATGTGCTTAACAGGATACATATTAACCCTCTCTGCTACCTTGAATCAACGCTGGAATTAGACAAAACACAGATCTCTCCAGCAAATACATTAATCTACTGAGTTACCTTACCATTACTATTATTCCCTGAGGTTTAGATGGCACACACAAATCTCTGCAGTAGGTGCCTTAAGCCCTTAAGATAATTTAAAATGCAGGCTTTGCAACCAATTAAGCAAAGCAGGTGTACTGCCACGTTTCTCCCTGTTTCCAACTTCTTTGTGGCAGGGCTTTAAAAAATAAATGTATAAGTTGATGACCGAATTTTCTATCTGGGTTGCATCATCTTTTCAGCACAATCCTGATGCAAAATGTAATTTGTTAAATATTGTGAGGCGCTCACATGTACTCATGATAGACCTGCTAAGCATATATGCGAGGTCTTAGGATCTGATGTCACTTCTTCTGATGTCAATTTGTTTGAGGTCATGGGTTGTGGTGCCACTTCGTGTGATGTCACGCACTTTGTAAAGTAAAGAAGGGAAGATGAAACCTAAGATCACTAAAAAAACACAAAAGCGAATGATGGCTGGAATGCTTGAGTTAATCCCAGCCTTTGGCAATTACTCTAGGCTGCATTCCAGTTCATCAGTTTTTTTTGCCCACTGTGCCACTACAGACGGTGACCAGCCATGTTTTCAATTGTGATTTGATTTTAGTTTTAAAGTGCACTGCTACGCAGAGGCCTGGCACTAACAACCAAAATAAACTGAATTACTGAAATATTACTTTGATTAAAAATATTGGTGATTTTGTGAGAAAGATGATAATAGGCACAATTTGTATATTTTGGACTCAATAAGTCTAAGTGAGGTGGGTTGGCTGCTCGCATGTGGCTGAATGCTGGGCCTCGTTGCAGGCTGTGGGTGGTGGTGTTGGCTGTCTGCAGGGAGTTGGATGCAGGGCTCAGCCACAGAGTGTGCTCAGCAAGGGGTTTGCCAAAGGGCCCGGCCGCAGGCAGGTCGTTAGTTTTACATATGGTAATAAATGACATTTACAAAACCTTAGAAATTCACTGAAAAAAAACAATGGTTAAAGTAACATTATAGTTAGGTGAAACTTTCAGTGACAACATAACTTTTTAAACAAAAAAGAAAAGGCTCTTGGATTCATCAGTTGTAGTTATCTCTAATGACTATAACTTGTGCTCTACAGTAACTATTACACGCATCCTTGAAATGCACAGCTAATCACCCCACATATTACATCACTCATGACATATATTGTAACGTCATTGATAACATCACTGCAACATTTAAAATGGCTTCCTATACAAGATTGTCCATAGTGGAGGCCTGAGTTATAGTTACCTTTCAGCAGAGTTATTGTTACTAGAGATAACTATAACTGGCGAATTTGAGCTTTTTGTTGTTGTTTAAAATGTTACGTTGTGTGTGTGTGTTACTGAGTAGTAGTAGCAGCTCATCTGAAGTTATGATCGGTTTGGTAGTAAATTGGCAAAATACACTTTTATGGATGGCTAATAGCTTTCTACCCTTTTTTTGAATATGCAGTAGATATGGCAGTGCCCTGGTCCTACCAAATGTTATTTTAATTATAAATTTGGTACAGTTTTTTAAAGGGCTAGGTCTGTGTACATTTTCCTTAAAGCCCCTAATAGCAGACAAATTTACAGGAAATGTGGAAAAGGCCATAATTTGCACCATCATTGATCCTTTTGCAGTTTGGTGTAAATTTGTTCATTACTTTTTCAGATACTTGTGATTCTAATAGCAATAATCTAATATTGAAATGGCTAGTTTAATTTTAGTCTCTACTGTTTGGTTCACCCACATTTAAACAAAATGGCTATCAAATATCCCATTAGAAAACAAAAAGTGGGCTTGGCACAGTAAACCCCAGAATTGCTGATGTGTGGGAAAGGTGGTAAAAGATTGACCCCGTGAATGAGATGAGGGCATTACAGACAGGGATGGAAAAAGCTTTCTTTCATCATCACCAAACAGATATTTGGAAAAATGAGTCTTGCTGTGTGACCCTGTGGTGATTATGCCTTCAAGAGTAAAAAATTCAGAAACCAATACCCTAATCTTTGATAATCGCACCTGAACATGATGGAGCGGGTAAAATGTTTTCCTTTTATGTACCCAATCCATTTATGTATGTTTGCATTAAAACGATTAATAATTAATCATAATAATTAACAGTTTGTTGTATGGAAACTAATCAACCTTATTAACCGAGAGAATACACGTGGGATTGCTTTGCATGGCTAAAATAATATGTAAACTAAGTTTGTATGCATATTAATAGGATAAACGTTGCTTATGTGATGTTATCGTGAATTATGCTTAAATAAACGAGTATTAATGGCTTTGAACGTTGCATATGGCTAGATAAATGCACACACATATGGGTATTAGCAAGGGAAATAACACTGTTTAACCATTTCAATGTATTAATTACGTTTTTGTGTTTCTTTGCTTAAGTTGACCATTTGGGCCTGCTATAAAATGGCCGCCGACTGAATCAAACATTTACGAAGTAATATCAATGAAGGGAAAGGAGAAATGCGCCTGCGCAAACTTCAGCAGCTGCGACCTGCCGTTGAACTGTCATCACTGTGCCCATCAAGGCTGCTCTGGGCGAAAGGCCAACCCTTCAACAGAAATTGTTGCAACCTGAACTATGGATTGCTAATATTCCCATACATTCGTTTTGGAACTTTTAATATGTGGGAACGACATCGAATGTTTCCTGATGCATTAGAATGTATTTCAATTAACCAATGAGAATCTCTGAAAATGTCAATTGCAACATTTGGAATGTAATTCTTAGTATAAATAATAGTAGACTAGAGAGGTAAGGGGTTGGTTCGTTCGTTCGTCGTGACTTCATCATTTCCAGTATCCTGATGTTATGCTGACAGAGAGGACGGTGACTTTGCATGATAGAACAAGAACTTTGACGATTTGACTGAGGACCAGATTCTGACTTAGAAAACGACAAATAGCCAGAATAGGTAAATATGACAAAAGATTAAATTTATTAACTAAGATTTAACCTGCATTTGATTTAGATAAAGAAATATTAATTGAATTCATGTGTCGGGTTGTTCTTTTATTGAAATGTATTATTGAATAATTTTAGAGAATTAAGGAGTCATTAAGGTAATCCCAAATAAATGATTCATTGACCTATTTGTTGATGGGAAGAGAAGCGAGGGTTTGATACAGAGGGAAAGTGATAAAGTTCCCATCAAGGAAGAAGTGTGGTTCGGAACCAATTTTTCCCTTCTGAGTAGGTGCGGATAGATTGATAGAATGAATGTTGGTGTTATGGGCCCCACCAGCGTATGATGTGTATGTGTGTGTGTGACTGCGAAATCACTCTGTCTGTGGTAATAGGGGGAAATTGAAGAACCCGAACTGCCCCAAACAATCCTCATCACAGAACTGATGATACGAAGTTGAGCACCTATCAGTGAGCACTTCATTGAGGAGTGCACAGAGGGGCAAGGCAATCGAGTAGTTGCAGCGGTGCGGAACTGCAGAGTCTGAGGAAACACTGAGGAAATTGCAGGTGGGAGCAAAAGCTGAGCGGCAAAAGAAGGTAATTGCTGCCAGGCTCTCCAGGCCCAAGAGGAACAAGGAAGGCCTTCTGCTTGCACACTGGCTACCCCGCCTGTCCCACCTTCTCCCCTGCCCGCACTGCTAGTCTGCCAGTCTGCTTACCCCTGCTTGCAAGCACCGCACCACACCACTACTGCTGTCACCAGCCCCCGGGGAACCTGTCTGCAGCAGTTTCAAAGCTGCACAAGCGCCACTCTCAAAGCCACTCTCAAAGTTCCACAGGCATCAAGACACATGCAAGTGGGGTGACCCAAAGTGCCCTCAAGTAGAGGTAGCTATGAGAGCTGCATTTGGCAAAGGTGCAGGACAAGGCAGAACCGCTCAGCAGTAGCCCAACTAATTGCCGCTTGGCACTTACACTCTAACCCCTCCTGTCCTCATCAGCCCCCCAACTCACTGGCTGTACCACCAACCAGGTAAGTGTGAGAAACACAGGGCAAGGGCAGGACCACACGGTGGCAGTTAACTGTTAGGGGGCCATGCCAGTGGGAGGGTAAAAGGCAGCAGCAGAAGTGGCCAAGCTAGGCTTTGGTGCAGCTTTTAGCCTCGCTACCTTCCCAAACCGCTCCTTGCCCGCCTAAACTGCTTCCCACTCTCCCCCATGCCATCTCTGGCTAGGAACTCTGCATCCACAAGACAAGCTTGCTCGTGCCCCTCCATCAAGATTCATTCCTCAGAGGCGGGAGAGTGGCAGTGCCATTCAACCAAAGATCAACTCACCAAGCACCATGGAAGCAACCACTATTCAACAAACTCCGACTTCGGTGGGTAACAGCACCGACTACAATGAGGTCAGCGTGAACAAGGGGGCCTACCCCATCAAACCAGAGGGAAGTGCAAGAGGGAGCTGCAATCAGCTCAAACCCACTTAAAAAATGCAGCCAGGCTCCCCACTCATTGCAAATGAGTCTCACAAGGAGGACATAGCCAGCAGCAATACAGAAGAGGCAAAAGATAAAGCCAAGAAGTGTCGCACTAACTCTTTCCAACCAAAAATATATTTGAAATTTTCCTTTTTGAAAGACACAGGCCTCAGCCCTCTTCTCAAGCAATTGTGGGATTCAAGGCCTGCATCTCCTCTTCAGCCGGCAGAAGCAGGCAGCCAAGCAGGGGAAGGTATCTTTCAGCTACTCGACACTAAGCCAGAAGGAGGACAGAGACCTGGTCCTGGTGCAAACACAAGACACATGCATGACCCAGAATCAGGCTTGGCCAGCAAAGGCTGTCAACACCTCAAAACACCAGCACAGGGCCTGCCGCCCCCTCACATCTGTGTCCCAAAAAGAAGACACACAAGAAGGTAAACATCATAACATAAGGCTACAGAACTGTCAACTAAATGAGTCCCTAAGCATACCCCTGGATCTGAAGGCTCAAGCAATTTAAATCTCCATCTTTCTCCATCGGCAAACTGCGACAAGCCATGTGTCTCATTTCCTGTGCACCAAGAGCACCAGGAGGAAGTTCAAGGGCATCAGACGGAAGTGCAAGGACAGGTCTCTTATCTTGGTATGCAAGAATGGTAGGATATGCTAGTGCCTTACCCACAAGATACATCCCCAGACACCAACCCTGCAGCCATCATACAAGGAGATGAAGTGACCTCCAGCTCGGATGGAGAGGATAAGGCCAACACAGTCAGTGGTGACCAATAAAACAGGGGCATCTGTTTTAAACACCATGCAGCTCCTGGTGGTGCCTCTCAAATATCAATCAGCAAAAATGGATGTTCAGCTGACACTACTCAACACCTTGGTAGTCTTCGTTGAGGGCCCTGATGAGCAGTTAGGGGACTTGAACTCACTTCTCAAATGGGCACTGTGTGGCTTGCTTGAGTTGCAAATAAGCTGCGGGTGTGGTCCAATTGTGGATAAAATATTCTCCCTCCCCTCTATGCTCAGGATTCTATATAAAGACCTTTAAAAAAGGCCACGGGCAGTCATACCCTACTGCCAAAGGAGTAGCTTCCCCCATGTCTAGCAGAAACTTGCCTTAGTCACTTCAACAAGCTGCCCACATCAAATTTCCAATAACTCACCAGGGGAAACAGGTCTTTGCCCAAAAACAGGCCACCCAACAGTAGTGGCCCAACGGGACTATAAGGACCTTTCAGATCCCATTGCCGAAGGAGACCTGCCCCCAGAAGGCATCCAGGAAATAAAAACAAATGCAAGGCAAAGGCGGATCCAAAGAATAAAAAGCCTGAACAAAAAACCCATTCTAAGTCACGCAGATATCTATTCCCTTTTCAGGCCAAAATCAGAATCAAAAATAGTCACAATCTCGGATCAGATCAGTCGATCATCAGAGACTTCAGTGGTCTCCAGGAAATACCCAACTGAAGAGTTCTCACACCAGCAAGGCCCAGAGGGCAATCCGCCAGGCACCCCTGACACTCCCCACATCAGGTTTACACTCTCTGCCAGTGTTCCACCCTGGCCTGCAAAGGAGGGAAGCTCAGTGAAGGAACTGTCCTAGCATCAAGAGACACAAGCACAGAAGGCAGACGGTGCAATGACTCAGCGGTTGTCTGGAGCAGTACCAACCATCCCCTTTCTCTAATGCTGGCACCTCAGCACCGGGCACAATGCCACAGGAAACCAATGAGGGCAGTAGGCACCACCAATCAGGGACTGCAGGCTGGAAGGTACGCTGCACTCAGAGGAGACCATCGTCCAGTCAGTAAACAGCAACAACCCCACCAATACAATGACTAGCTGGCAGAGGGCAGGGTAATGGGACCAAACGGTGCCTGAAGGACAGAGACCACCCACTCAGCACTCGGGAGTCATGATCCATCTGACTCACCCAACTCCACCGCCACAACGTCAAGCGAGGGGAGGTCAGGAGAACTAGCCCAAATGCTGTTGGAAGGACATAGACTAGCCATTCGCCACTCAGGCACTATGACCTATCAAACTCAGGAGGTGATCAACTTGCAGCCAGATACAAAAATTCTTATCTTCAGACCGATATATAAATCCAGCGGCAACTGTGACGTCTTGAACAGAGGCAACATCTTATTGCTGCTATCATACATTCCACCTCTAGCTTATCTATGCTCAATCTATGCTCAACGGATGTTATATCAATAGAGTTCAACCACTGTGAACCTTCGAAGACAGACTGGAGAACATCCACAATCACACAGAAAGTTCTCGCAGAAAGGTCTTCCTTTGAGAACTATAAATATCACCCCCTTACACAAACCAGGCTATCCCTCACTTCTGCTTTCACCAGGCCAGGGTAGAGGGCCAACAGGCTGTAACAACCCCACCTGCTCTGTTCTTAGAGGACCCCTTTGACACTCACTGAAGAGGACGAGGGCCCCCAAGATGTACACACGCGCCGTCAGAATGCAACCGACACACATCCCTCAAACACTGATCTTAGGTGGATCTCAATTAACAGTAACCCCGGCAGCCAATGACAGGATCTGGAAAAATCTGCTGCTGCCAAAACCTGTAAAGATCACCTTCACTTGTGTTCATGGAATGTCAACGACCTCGCCAGCAAAATGTCACTGGGACTTTCTCCATTACATAAATGCCTTCAACATAATTTTCATGCAGGAAACCTGGCTGACTGAACCATATCTTCTGCAGGAATACATGTGCTTTTTTAAGCCAGCAGTCAAGGGAGCAATATACGTCCATTTACATGGTGGCCTGGCAATTTATGCCTCAATAGCCTGCACGGCCTCAGCATGCCTCCTACAATCTGTCTCACCAGCTATTTATGCAGTCAAGATCATCACCTGTCTCCAAAATACAGCAACTGAGATAATAATCATCAATGGCTATATCGATCCAAAATGCAAAACTAAAGCTGCCCTACAGCTGGTAGATCAGCTATTGTCATATATAAGCAAGGGGGAACCTGCAAACATTATCCTCACAGGGGATCTGAACCTGGGCTCCTCAGCAGATGATGCTGAGACAGCTCAAACCTCTCTCTGGGATGTACCAGTGTAAGGGAGAACCACTCAGGGTCACTTTACCAGAACTGGTATAGGCCTACTGGAAAATCTAGAGCACCTCAATCTAAGGGCTCTCAATGGCAGGTTTCCAGAAGATAACCCACTGGCTGCCTCATACTACTTCTCTTCCACATGCACGATGATAGACTATACCTTTGTCTCCCTTTCACTGCTTCAATGGGCCGTTGTCTCATTCTGCCTAAGAGACAAAGGTGATAGCGACCATCATCCTCAAGAGGTATCTCAACTAACAACTGCATCTATATTCAACTGGTCATTGGAGACACCCAATTCCACCTTTATGATCAATTATAAGAGGATCTAGTTCGCACAGTCAACCATAGGGTATTTGTCACAGTCCAAAATGGCACTTCTACAAGCACAAAGAGGCCCAACAAAAAGTGAAATAGGATGGCGGGAGTCCTTCACCAGCAGTCTGGCAGAAACTTCTGCAGTACCACTTAAAGCACAATCTCTCCAAACATCCAACGAGGTGAGGTGCATTCCAAAGGCTCAATGGATCCAACTTAAGCAAGTCAAAAGAACTATAAACAGCACCTTAAGTTCTGTTCGACACATTCCCGAGGACATCACTCTGCAGACATCACTTCGAGAGTAAAAACAACATTGAACAACATTGAAGAAGCTTAAGTGGGCTGCCAACAGATCATGAGAAGATGAGGTTTTGACAATCGCAGATATCAAGCACAATGGCAGTGCGCGATTCTGGGGTCAATAAACAAGCTAACATGCCCATCACATGGGGGAGTCACCTCATATAGCTGAAGGCATCATATCTTGGGGACCACTTTAATCTACCCAAACCACAGGCCTGGAAACTAATAAAATACTAACAAATACCCTTCTTGTATCTCTTCAAAGAAAGGCAACACTCAGGCACCTTCCCTTCAACCATCAAACAGACCATGGTACTCCCCTAGGTCACCACAAACAAACTCAATTAGCAAATCGGCAAAGGCAGGAGAGAAGAGGCAAAGGCCCCAACAGCATACCCCAGCAATCTTTAACCAAAATGCAGAATTCTGGGCAGAAGCCCTAGAGCCACTCTTCTGAAATCAGGCGTTACGGCACATTCCTGGTTACTTGGAGAAGTTCGCTAATATCTACAATATACAAAAGCAGGGTCAAGTCTGTGCCAAAAACCTACTATTTAGTTGCCCTTTTGGACAACAAGACAAAATATTTCAAAGGGACTCTACTAAAGGATCTATAAATGTGGGCAACTGAGAAGGCAACAATAGCACTCAATCAAACTGGGTTCTCAAAAACCTCTGGCATGTCAACCAACATCTTGGCCGTGTCATGTCTTACCGACAAAGCGAAAGCTTCATAACAGCCTTGTCACCTATGCTTTATTGACTTCAGGGCAGTTTTCAACCATGTGGAGCGGGGCAGGCTCTGGAGTAAGCTGGCATGCTGGGGGATTCCCCAGACTCTGCTAGACCTGGTAATTACTTTTTACATGGACACATGGGTGCAGGTGAAGCAGGGGGAAGGAACACATCTTTCAAGATGAATACCAACAAGCAAAAGATTGAAGCAGGGGTGAGTCCTGGCTCCCACCCTATTCAATCTTTTTCTGGCTGACCTGACCCAGATGCTCAATGCCACCAACTCCCATGCACTGAGGTTAAAGGGTTTGGTGCTGTTGAGCTTCCTCTATGCCAACGATGTATTTTTGGTCAGCCACACTCAGGTGGGTTTACAGCATCTCCTTAAAACATCACAGGAATACTCTGATGAAAACAGATTGAACATCATTTTTGATAAGATACACACTACGACGATCAGTAACAACAGGGCAAGATGCTAATTCAAACAGCAACAAAATACAAAAATATAGAAGTGATTGCCAATAAAGAAGGTCAATTTGAGCAACAGAGGGGGACAATAAAAAGGGAAGGGCTGACATTAGTAGCGCTGATAAATAATTTAAAATCAAATCTGAAGGGGCCAATGCTGTCCTCCCTCCTCCAGGTAGTGGAAGCCAAACTTGTACCAACTAGAACATACAGCAGCAAACTCCAGAGAGGCAGGGACACTAAAATCCTGAAGACCACCCTAGTAAAAGTATATACAATTATCTTCAGCCTGCCAGAGTACTCTTCACCAGCACATATAAGGCTGGAGTTTGGACTGCAAAAGCAGTCCCTGGTGAGGCAAGGAGCTTTCATATTCTACTGGGGCAAAATCAGGAAGGTGGCTCCTGCACTCTTAGGGTCTTATTTATGAGAAGTGTTGCACCGCTGCGACCAGTGGCTGGCTCGGCAGCGAGACTGATGGCAGTGCACCAAATTTCCATGAAGTGACCCCCGAAGAAGGGTCATATGTCGACCCGAAATGCATTGGGATACGAAAATGTGCTAACCCAATATGATTTGGTGTATGAACAAACATGGATTTGTATAATGTCTTCGTTGATTGCAAATGGCTATTATAAAGAAGTAATTTCAACATCCAGTTGAAGTGTACAAACTTATTGAACATTGAATTCAAGTAAGTTATAAACTACTCTTTTAAGTAACATGCTCCTGCCCGCAGGGAGGCATCCCTTCCAGCAATCTTGACAGACTTCCTGCACTTGGCCCCAGAGTCTAGTTGTTGGGTGGGGGCTCCTGAGTCTCAGCTCATGCAAAGCAGCTCCAAGTGGTGCTCTCTGCTGTCAATCCCACACTTGGTATTGTGAAAGGAGCGAGGAGGATTAGACAATGCCGTTGTTTTAAATATGCCCAGGTTATTACAAATCTGTATGATGACCAAACCTTGATTTTAGCTGGCTCTTGCCCACAAGGAGTGATTTTTATCTTTGCACGTATGCATCACATTTTACTATATGCATTTATGGTTTTATTGACTGTTTTTCTGTTTTTGCAATGGTTTTTAGTAACTATGCAAATAAAATAAACTTGAATACCCTAATCAAACATGCTCATGAACATGCTTAAACACCTTCTTGAGTCGATTCACAGATGGTAACTATCTTAAAAATGACACAATTAGTATTGATACCTGAACTGATATACCCTTCTCAACTTTTCAAAATTTAGCAAATTAATATAATAGTGTAATTGAATATACTGCACCTACAGGCATACCTCAAATGAGAGAATCATAAATATAGTTTGTCTTAGGTTGGAGATGGTGCTGAGAATGAAAGCTGCCCAATTTCAGTCTATTAACATGTACATTAAATATATAAACATGTGCATTACATATAAACTGTAATGTTCCTTAACATATTTCTTTCTGAGAAAACACAAACACAAACCACTGCCTCCAACTATTATTTTAGTACAGTTTTGCAACACTTCTAGTGGGGAAAGAATAGAAACCTTAGAGGAAGAAAATGAAGTCTTGCAGAGGAACAGAGATTGCCTAACCATTCAGAATATTGATCCACTGGTAGTGATACAGTTCATCTTTGCTAGTAATATATCACAAATATGAGGCATGAACAGCGCATTGCTGCCACTGGGCCCATACATAGCCTATGACATATTAGTTCGAATGGAACTGTGAAAAACAGCCAAATTCCCTATTGCTCAAAGCCAGGTATAAGAATCAGTACTAAAAAATCTAGTAGATTTACCACTCTTTATCACAGCTTTTATAGGTGCTGTGGAGCTATCAAATAAGATACTCTGTAATTGTATGCCATTTGTTACTAAGGATGCCACAGACAAATGGAATTCACATATTGTGCTGCAACAAGGCACACAAATTGTTCTGAAAACTTGAAGGTTGTGCTACATTAACAATTCATGAAAATATTCTGGCTGGGTTAAAGTTGCAAAGTTAGTAACTGAGCAGTAATCATAGTGCAAGACTCCAACCAAATGTAGGTGTCAGTCTGTGTGTCACTGATTGAGAGAGGTATATAGTTGATCCCAACACTGGCAAGGGGTGTTTGGGGGATTTTTCTCCCAAGATAGTTGTTTTAAGGCAGAAAAATTGTGTATCTTTAGGCACACATATCAACTATATTGGTGGGACATTCTAGACTATGACTCCCCTTATTTCTCTGATGGAAGTAGGTATCCTGCTCTCCTGATTCAAATCAACTTATTTTAGCAACAAAACTCGCCAAGTTAAAATTCAAAGATCCTCACAAGCAGAACTTTACACTCCTGAATGGAAACTCGATGCCATTCTTCAAGAAGGAAGACATCCGTGGAATTGCCATTCCCATAGGGACTGAAACATGATGGAATTCCACCCTGTGCTGACAAAAACAACCGAGACCACATGGAATTCAGGAAGGCAGTACAGGTCAGGCTTGTCCCCAACAAATAGATGACTGCTCCAACCAGTAGCCAGAATTATTCTGCATCACAGAAAGGGATGGATGTCACAAGACTCAGGATCATAAATAAATCTACCAACAGGGTGGAATACATGACCACATGTGCTGCCATCTGTCAATCACTTTCACTCCATGCCACACATGAGTAGGTACTTGTTTAAGATCAGTCACTGCCAATCAGACAGAACACAAAAACATACTTGCGTTCTAGCAACCCTTCAAACAGACACAAGAAAGTCTATATGCTTAAGCATCCTAACCCTTTGTTCCTTTTTCCTCCAATGCAGACCAATGTGCAGTGATGAATCACAAATGAGAACACAACTCTGGTCATCTGCATGACACTGAAACACTGCCCATACAGGCCACACTTACTACTCACGCGCATTCAACCAGATGCAACAATTATATAAAGCTTAGATATTTTTCCCTCATGCTTTATCGCTTCAGTAAATGCTCAATCATGACATATGACATGACATAAGCACACTCTGATTATCAGTCACAACTCTATAAAATGTATCACGTAGAGCACACTACAATTTAACAGCCTCCCTTTCATGCACACCCTGCGAAGTAACATGTTACAGGCACAACAACCTGCTTTGGGAGTTCATCAGGGGTTTGAAGTGCTACATAAATCCAACTACAATGCAATAGAATAAACAAGGCTAATCGTTTAAAGATGTCTTTGGGGGGACTCTGCACCAAATATACTTTTTTTTCATATAGCTAGGCCAAGCAATTTAAAACATTATATGGTTATCTAAAAATATATGTTCAAAGAGAAGTAAAGAAGATTTCTGTCAGAATCACAGATCATTATTAGAGTGTACCAACAAGGAAATATGCATGTTCAATAGGGGCATTTAAGTAACCACGTCAAAGATAAGGATCTCACAAAACAAAATAGAATTTGTGTTAAAATGGAAATATTTCCAAAGAGGGCCAGGCAAGTCTTGTATTCCACTAAGCATTGGAGGTCGGTTTTGAAAGCCCAGGGCCACTCCCCGAGGTTACCTGCTGCAGGAGACTTCAAGAGTGAGAGAAAGAGTAGGGAAGTAGAGAGAAGGAGATCAGAGAAGAAGGGAGAAGGGAGAATGAGAGATAGAATAGATGGAGAGACTGTGCGAAAAGATGAAGGAAGCGGGTTGGTTTGATAATTTTTACCACGGCTGCTTTGGTTCCCCAGTCCGGCCCTAAACACAAACATTATTGTAGGAAAGGTAGTGCCTCTCAGAATGTTATTCCATGAAGAATACTGCCCATAAAACTGGTCACTAACACTTTAACATACACATTTGGAGTAATATTTTTATCTTTTTCAATTCCAATGTAAATTAATGTGAAATTTCTAGGGCTGAGGAAGTAACAAGCACTATTTACAGTCTCAGCATAAGAAGACCTGTTTTGATTCCCTGATTCCCCCACTCACAAATTGTGTGATCTTAGGCAAGGTCACTGTCTCTACCAACACCTTCCAGTTTGCAGTATGAGCTATAAACAACATCCATATAGAGTAAGCAAACCTTGGAAATACCGTACCAGAAACATAACATAAAAAGGGATGGCTTTAGCACTAGTGGCACCCGTTGCGACAACCATTTTTTTGCGATCACCGATCTCCAATGACCTCCTCCACAGATTCCCTCACTACCACCCTTCAACAGTGCCCCCTGAACTCGTCACAGACCCTCTCTCATGTACATATGATTTGTTGGGGTTTGCTTTACTAATAAGAATATATATCTACCCAAATGAACCCTTTTTAGAAACATAAGGAATAGATAATGAAAAACTGGGGAAAAAACATAACGTACTTGTTAGAAATTGGGTCTCTAGTTGGCAAAGGATGGTATGCACTGTTTCCGAGTAAGGACCACAATCTTAATCAGGGTAAGTCAGATACACACCCTAAAGTAACCTGGGACACAGAAGTCAGGCTTAACTTAAGATGCACACTTATTACAGTAAAAAAGTGGAACCACCACACAAAAATAATCCACACCTGCTTAGAAAAATAGAGCTTAATTTATTGAACAAAACAAGGCCAATACAACCAAAATTCAATGATCAGAACCGTAGTTATGAATTTTTAAAGAATACCTTGAAATATAGTGTTTAGAAAATGAAAGCGCCAACCAGGGCTTTCTGGTCAAATCTGAAAAGTCAAGCTGACCGTGATGGAGTATGGTCAGATACGAGAGTCACGCAAGGCCCACTGAACACAGTACCTTAATGGAGGAAGCATCGACAATCAACTATAAGAAGCCGTAAGAGGAGATGCGTTGTTGTCTATCCGTTGGATTGTTGGCGAAGCGTCTGTTCTGAGTCAGCCATTTGGGCGATGTATCATCGTCAAACCCTCAGCGATGAAGGCAATGCATCGTCATTGAGCTGTGCCGCCGGCACTATGGTGTCCTCAAACAGGCGATTTGTCGGCACTGAGAAGAATGCATCAGTTCTGACTGGCGCAAAGTAGGTACTGCGTGGGCACACATAGTGTACTTTACAAGAGACTTATAAGTAAATTAAATATCCCTTTTGTAGATACACCAATATTACCATGTTTAGGGGAGTGAGCACATGCACTTTAATACTGGTTAGCAATGGTAAAGTGCCCAAATTCCTAAGGCCAACAAAAATTGATCAGCAAAAAGTGAGGCAAACAGGCAAAAGGTTTGGGGGAAGACTACCATGAGGCTGAAAGGTCCAACAATCCTAAACCTATATCATGCAGTTTCCATGCAGCTCTTTGATGCCAGTTCATAAGTCACTGTTCTATATTAGGATTGTAAATTATGAACTGCTGTAACAAAAGAATTTCTGTGACACAATAAGTAATCCACTGAGCTACTCACATAAAAAACAGTTCTGTGATCTGCATGGTATGCGTCTGTTGCAGCAGGCATATTAATCCTCTGCGCTACTTTATTATGAGTCAAACTGCTAATAGACAAAACTCTCTCCAGCAGGAACATTATTCACTATAGTTATCCTGACATTTTATTGCTGCCTGAAAACTGCTGGATGCACAAGGAGCTCTGCAAGAGGTATGTTTAAAACCATAAGTCATTTCTAAATTCCTAAACTCAGCACCCCAAGGTCAGCGCCATGTGCAAGTGCACCGGTCGCACCACAATAAAGCCAGTCCTGAGTCATAAAAGTAAACGCAAAAACAGTGGTACTCAGTGCAATGTTGTCAATAATGAACAGTATGGAGTTGGGGTGAAGACTACCAGCAGCTCCCCACTCCAACTAGTTCCGGCAGAACACACGTACCTTCACCCTTCCCATATACACACAAGCCTCTCACCTTCCTCCCTCCCTCACCCGGGACTAGTGATAGTTAATTTGCGGTTCCTAATATCTCTGCTCTTGGCTGAGTGGAGCCCCTGCTCAGCACCAGCTACGCAAAGATCTAAAGCTCTGGTTATCAAAAATGTAAGTAGCAGTTTGCACACAGCAGAATCTAGAAATATTGCAACACCAAAATGACAACAAACCCATCTTTCGTAAGGAATGCATGACTTCACCTGCATGTTACAGAGTGGAAGATTACACAAACATGAAACATTACATTCTGATGAGCATAACCTCTCATGTCAGTGTCAGAGAGAAAAAAACAGGCTGAAGTGGAACAGTTCTGCCGAAAAAAGAATTGCCTTAGTGCAAAGAAGTTAATAAGAACTGTTCACTTTGGATTTTGATTTGAAAAAAGAATTGCAGGGGGCAGATTTACTAATATTTTACGCCATGTTTGTGTCACAAAAGTGATGCAAATCGGCGCAAAATCGTTTTGTCTGATTTTCTTACCGGCGATAAACTTGTTTAGCACTGGAAGTAACATGAAAGTACTGCGCTGCTTAGCATTACTTAGCGCCAAGGGGGAGTACCATGGGTGTCATATGGGAGTTCCCATGCAACCACCCAAGGTTTCTGACGTTAAATCCAATTTACTAAATAAAGTAGACAGGGTTTAGGATCAGAAAATAGTGCACCCTTAAACCTGGCGCAATGAAGGAGAAATGCTTTTCACTGTACAGCACCCACACAAAGTCGGAAATTTTAAATTAGTCTAAACATAGTATTTTGTACTGGAAGGGTATCCCTCCTTCCAGTACAAAACCTATGCCTGACTCGCGGAGACACCCTTGCAGTATGGCACAAAGGTGTGTCCTTGGCACACAACAGCTAATTACAGCACCGGTGATAGGGAGAGGTGAGGAGAGTGCCATATTTCAGTAAATTTGGCGCTCTTCTGCTCTCTCCTTATCGCGCAGCACAGCATTTGCGGCTGCTGCACTGCACTGCATGAGAAATTGGTAAATCTGGCCCTTAGTCTCACATTTACATCTCATGCAGCTTCACAGTTAAAGTGGCCACTGGAACCTTAGGTCGCTACTGAGCAGTTTGGTGCTGGAAAGAACAGGCAGTTCTACCAATCTTATTACAAAACAGCAGTGGACAAAGATTGACAGCAGAGACTTGTGACCGGCCCTACTCCCGAGGTAAAGCAGCACTGTCTCTGTCCGTGCCCAGATATGGATTTTGAAGCATTGTAGATTTGAAATGTAAGCACTTATTTTGCAAAGGTACACACAACTCATGTGGTTTGGGAGACTAATGTTTTGCAATTAAATCTTTCATTTCAATTGTAAAACCATTCATTACATTGCCCTTACCTGGTACCATTCAAGGGAGGTTCGGGAGCAAAAGTGAACAGGGATGAGAGGGGTACCTCCATTCTTTACCCCCTTCTCCCATTAGATCCACCACTTGCTTTTGTGTCAGATGACTCTGAGCCCATACTTGTACCTGTCTGACGAATGACAACATATCCTGTCCCTACTATTTTCCAGAATTCGTTTACTTTCCTAAATTTGGCAATTTTCTTGGCAATAACTCTTGTTCTCTTGTTTTTGGTCTAGAATTATGTACTAAACGTGCCTAAGGTGAGCCTGTCTGCAGCAATCAGTTTCAGGCCTTCTGTGTGACTCTTATTAACCAGCACTGATTCAAGGCACATCTTTGGGTGTTTGCTAAATTCTGCGTTAAACCCCAGTCTGGCCTTCTAGTCCGCCAATCTGTTACAGAGATTGCATGTAAAGTCCTTGGTCTGGTGGAAGTGAGTGGCATAAGGAGACACTTCACACCTGACAAACAAGGTCTAAAATGTGTGATTTTGTTAAACAGAACTTCACAGGCTAAGGGTAGAAGACCATTAGACTTACTGTTGAAGATAATGCTGATGCTTTCTGTCTGTGACTGGCCAGGTGAATCCTCTGATCCCAATCTGGAAATTGCAGTTCATGTGGGATTCAAAATCCTGCATTGTCGCAAATAAAGGAATCAGGAAGGAGGAGTAACGATTATCTACAAAGCTGGTTTAAAGTGCTCACTTCTTGCTATGATGACTTTCTGATGTGTAGAAACCTGATCTCTAATGCCTCTTAACTAAAGAGATTCTGACCTACCATCGCGCCACCTCCCAATACAGGGAATGCATGTTTTGACAAAAGCTTGGACCTTTCCACTCAGTTGTCCTGGTCTATACCCATGTTTTGATAGGGGGCAAATGAAATGTTCATGTGGACATTGGCTATTGTTCTAACTATCATTCAATGCTCACTAGTGTAGTGAAGCTGGTCTCTTCCAACTGACGCAGAACCTTTGAACTCAACCAGGTTGATTCTAGAGTTGCTTTGTGCATATCCATGGGTTATCTTAAATCAGTGCCTAAAGCCAGTTACTTGGTCTGGTCACACATTGATATTTTCTGAATTGACAGTCCCAGGCACAATGTTGCTGCTGATTCGGACATTCCTGAGTTCCAACAGACAACCCCGATCCCAGGCTTGTCTGGGGGTGTAACAAAAACTTAAACAGTACCCTTGAGCTCTTACGTATGGTAGGGAATTATTGCATCTCCTGATGTAACCAGTCCACAGCCTCATCAGGAAGAAGGTACCTAAAAGAGTGGTGTCTGACCAATATACATTTAAAAAAGTGTAAACGGCCAGGCATTCCAAATGTAAGTGGTATCATTGTTATTCAGGGAAGCCAGGGTCCTACTACAAGCCCCAACTCAACTTTAGAATTGTCTCCATGTGGTCAAAGTCACTCAAATCACATTTTTTTCTGACTCAAACCTGTCACAAGAACTCTTCTTGATTCTTTATTTGTTTATGACCTCAGTGAGTTGCTCCTCCAGATTTGCCCTTTCACAATCCTTTTGTGATGGCTGAGGCAGTTTCGTCCCTAAACAGATTTTAAACTTATTAAAACCACTGCATTTTACTGATATATTACTGTCAGTCTAGAGTCTGATAGGAACCAGAGAGTGTTATGACTTGTCTCAGAAATGATGGTAGATGATACAGGTCTGGCTATAACTGGCTTGAGATCTGGCTCTCCAGGTGACGTTTGCAGAGTCTCCATCCTTCAAGTCCAGGCTTCTGCTATTACCCAGGCCTACTGAATTTTGATTAACCTCTCTCCTCAGGAGATGCTCTGCTTCCTTGTAAAAGGAAGGTAATTAACCCTCATCAACAAACCTTGCCTAGATATGGCTGAATTAAAAATCTAGAGGCCTAACATTCTGCTAAACACCATCATCAACATTATGGAGAAGCGACAAGAGGGTCTCGAAATTTGGAGACAACTTAAAGCTGTTAAACACAGACTGGCATTTGATTCAAGCATAGCACAGAGTCAGCTTATTTGGCCTTCTTGGATGGGATCCGGGCTCTCCGGGATAAAAGTGACCCAGCTGGTTGCTGATTTTAATTGTCTTTATGGTATTTGGCTTAGTTGAATAGGATATTCTGACTAACCACATCACCACAATCTGACATGCAGACTTTGCAGTGGACCGCATTAAATCTTCATTTAGTGGCTAGACTCAGGTGATCATTTTGTGGTCTTTTCTGTCTAATGAGCTTGCAGTGAAGTGTAAGTCCCTGAGGAATAGGGTGCATTTTCCATCCTGTTTAACCACTGCATTCAACCACTGAGACAGTTGGTTTGCTTCTTTATCCTCAGTGTTTGATTAAGAGGTTGACACTTGTGACACACTTTTGAGATTTGGCCATTATGTATCTGAAACCATCAGTCCGCTGGATCTATTTACTATCGCTGTTGCTGAATGGATGGTTACCAGGGTCTTACTGGCATGTTTGTCGGAACAGGGTAGGCTATGTACCAAATCTGGTAAATACTATTAACTCAGGGTGATTATAACATGTGATAATTACTTCCTAGTCTGAGTCTTTTTTTAAAGAAAATTGGGCATAACAAGTAGAATCCATTTTGAACACACTGAATGCCATATGTTGTGACTTTTTATGAGACTTTTCTCCCAATAAAGGTCAGCAGGTTTGACCTGCCTTAAATTACCAGGGGAAGACTGTAAGGGTGTGATAATTATCTCGCAACTCGTTATTCTGACCCCTGTTGCACAAAGATCGAAATTTAGCTCTTAACTTGTACTGAGCGCCCAACTATCTTGATATGAATGCTAATAAGACACGGATCCCGATGATAGAAATGGACCCCTCCTGATGAATGAAGAGATGCCACACATTATTGCTTTTGTGTTCAAGATTAAGATTCTTGACACCTTCTTTGTCAAAGAACTAACCTTGGATGCCATGGTTCCAAAGGTGTGATCTGCTTGCATTTTGTAACTACACCTATTGTGTAAGATTCTGCCTTTTCCACCTAGCTTGAGGTATGCAATTGTCTTAGGTTGGTATGTCTTCTTACCACGCACTATGATACTGTCTTATATTTCAGTCTGTTAATCATTCTCGTCCACAAGATTCAAAGTCTGCTAAACATGGCTATTAGAATTATGTGTGGACCATACAAGTTCAACGTGTTTCCATAGCCCATTGCCCTCTTCATTTAATACAACATATTCAATTGAAGGCACTACACATTATTCACTGAGCCTTTTGCAAGAAGAATCTACAATTAAGTGCTTCTTCATACCCCTGTGTGGACTCTCAGATACGGTGCTCTGTATCGTCTGGCAATTTCTCACTTTAAGCTTGTCAGATGTTAGGCCAGATCATTAAGGATCCAACACTGGAATGCCTTCCCAGTGGAAATCCATCATGTCTCTGAACACCTCTGACTGAATGGCCCTGAAGATCTATTTCTTTTATTATTTTTCATTATATTTGTATTACACTGTTTTCATAGGCTCCTTGATTGCTTTCCTCATGGCAGAATGTTGTTGTGCGAATGTTTAGCTCTAGAAATAACTAATTCAGTAAATAAATAAAGATATATACAGGTGGATGCTGTATTATTGTGTGTGCTTGGATGAGTGCTGTGTGTGTGTTTGAGGCTTAGTATGAGCTGTACACACCCTAGTGTTGGCTCTTGAATGAAGGCATCCATGGCGCCCCACCCCCTGTAAAATGTGGGCCCAGAACAATTCTAGGTAACTCTTTAAACAAAGTGGGCATCCATGTTATGAAGGCAACTGGCGTTGACATAAAAGTGGTGCATTTTATTGAAAATTGTAACTTCATGTGTTGTGGAAATTATTCCATTTCCAAAATGAAAAGCTTATTTTCATAAAAAATGTAACTGTTTTGACGTAATGCAAGGCAGATATTTGAGGGCAAAATTATCATTTCTAAATATATAAACCTGATATTTGATTAATAGTCACTACTGCAATCAGAGACCCTAGAATAGTGGGTTTTAACCTTTTGAGTTCTGTGTACCTCACTTAATCGTTACAGGAATCCAAGGACCCCTGCTGAGTCATCACTAGATGCCAGGTCTCCAGCATAAGCAAGTAAGATCATTTGAACAACAAAACAATACACAAAAATACAAACACAAGCACTCATCAAACAAATATACCAATGGTGAAAAATGTTGTTTAATTCATAGAGAAATATAGAAAATATTAACATGTTAATGGGAAGGTTGAAACTTTTCTAAATTCAATTGAGGCACCCATCGTCTATAATATATTCTGATTGATGCACTTGCACTACTCCCACAAATCAATCTGAGCATACCCACTTAATTTTTACCCTCCAGCTTCAAATTCCAAGGATTTACAAAATATTTAAAAATTTGCAGTTGTACATTTAGCTTCCTTACTTATATACACTTTATTAATCTGTTAATATTAATTAATGTTCTAAGCAGTAGGTGTCGTGGCCCCCTAGGGAACCCCAGACCACAGCTTTAGAACCACTGACCTAAACAGCCTAATTGGCATAACCTGGTCTGCTGCCAAACATGCGAGGTCACCATAACATAACACCACCACCATAACAGCAATTGCATCTTTGTATGAGCCTGTAATGTTAAATTATTTCTATTAGTTAGGAATAGTGACATTTTGTATTCCAGCCACCTACAAATCTACTGAAGAAGGGGCAGAATGGGAAAATTATAAGAACTGAATGTGAAACGTTGAAAAGAAGATAAATGAGAGGAAAGAGGACATGCCTCCTTAAATTTCCTTTTTTAAATTGTATCACTTATGGATTTCTACATGGAAATTCGCGGAACAAGCACCTTGTTCTGTCACCGTTTTCTCACTGTTTTATTAGGTTAATTGAAGTCCTAACGTGCCTGGGGAATATCAAGCTTGTTTGGCACAGCATAAAAAGTACTGTACTATTTCAGGATTCCTCCTTCACAACTAATAATATTGTGTAGCTAATTTCTGTGAAAGATGTACTATAAAAGGCACCATTTGACCACATTTGTTCATAACCTTATAGTGGAAATCCAGATTACTCCTTGGAGAAAGTCATTTTCACTCACTATGCCTGCTTCAATTTGTGCACACCACTTTTAAAGATCACCAGTCAACTCTGTTCTCTTTTTATACAAAGAAGTAGTACATCAAGAGCACAAGTATATCCATGTCCTCATAATGAATTTCTTTTGTCAGTTTTCTTGATTTTTACTTCAGGATATTTGCATGTTCTTTTAGTTTGCATTTTTAAGAAACAAACATTTTAGAATGCCTTGCCAATGTAATCAGTGTACATGTATAAGTGAAATTACAGTACAAGCTCTCAAAAGGGAGGGTCTGCTTGTGAAAAACAAGACCTTCTCACCACCACAGCTAGAGAAATTATAACCTCTTCTTCTTCTTCCTGGGTTTTATAGAACGCGAACATGACCCGAAGGTATCGGGTATCATAGCGCTTTACACAGCACCAGTTGCGTAACATGAGGACACATTCATTTTTGTTAGGCACGGGGAGATTAAGTGATTTGCCCAAAATCACAGTATGTTCAGCGTCATTGGTGAGACTCGAACCCATCTCCCCAGATTGGAAGACGACCGGCCTAGCCGTTAAGCCAACTCCTCTCCCCGATTCACTTACTCCTGGTACTATGCAAGAAGAACACTCTCTTAAACTCTCCTTTAGATCCAGTGAATTGTAAATTAGGTAAAGACAGCACTCATTCCTTTCGAAAAATAAGCTACTTTAATGCTATATCCTGACTAAAATACACTGCTGAGATGCAAGATTTTCCATCTTCTTTGAATCTTGAAATTTTTGGAATTTCAGAAACTTGATTAAACGAGGTTCTGGAAAGTTATATTCTTCCTTTTTTACCCTCTGGATATTCCTTTACAATCCAAAAATAGATGGCGGTATTGTCTTAATTTACTACTCCATGAAGATAATTAGTTGTGATAACATTACAATTGCAGTCTCAGAACTAATGGTTAAGCACTTTGCAATTAATCCTAATAAAACTGTAGCAGCAATGATAGTATATTGGCCTCCGGTGCCAGCTTCCAACTCAGTGGTGGAACTTATGGACATAGTTTTCAAATTCAACATCTCCTATACAAAAAGTGTTATCTTAGGGGATCTGAATATCCATTCTGATGATGATGGTGATCCCTTGGCAAAACAACTTCTTAGCCATTTAAACAACTGTGGCCTGAAGCAGATTATTAACACTCACACACATCGAGCTGGCCACTTGGATCTTATGTGGATATCGTTTGAACCAACAGTGGTAAGATAATTTCCTAATGGTACATGAATTTAGATTTAGTTTTAACTTCAAGAACAGGGAGATCAAGCAGCGTTCTGTGTACAATGGAACAGACTGAGCCATCAAAATCTTAAGGATTCATTTGTTAACTTCCCTACTACCGCTAATCCAGTTGATGAGTACGCTACTCGAACTGCAGACAAGATTTTCCCTTTGAAGGTTTTTAACAACAATCACTATAAGAAAAATACCCCTTTTCTAATACTTTGAAAGCCTTGAAACTTGAAACAAGTCAGACTGAATGTGAATGGTCCTTTCATTATATGGATTCTAGAAGAGAATTAAAATCTATGTTTGTAATATATACAAAATGCCACTGCTAAATCCCACAAAATATTCTATACTAACATTCCAGATATGGTGGAAAGTAAGCTGCATTGGTTGAGACTTAAACATTTTGGAATTAACAGCTTAACGCTGGATTGGTTTACAACTTTCTTGAAGAATTGTATGCACAAAGTAATAGTCAACAAGGCTATGTCTTCACCATTTCTAATAATAATAATCCTCCAGGGTAGGTTCTAGCTAGTTTATTATTTAATATTGTATATATAACATTGTATATTCTAACGATGTGTGGTTGGTCTGTCTACTTTTATCCAGATGAGGCCACATAACTTTAAAACTTCTGGAACTGATGACTCTTTTGATCTCCTTCCAGCATGTCAGCAAGGCATAAAGGCTTGGATGGATTGCAATGGGCCTAAGGTCAATATGTATAAAAGTATGGCATTCATGTTAGGAAATAATTTATCAGCATTGCATTTCTACCCCTTGGCCTGACAGTTTAGGTTCCTAGCCTGAACTCCAGATGCTGGTAAAGAGGTTAAGAATAGAAATTGACACTTAACTTAAGCTAGAGTCATAAATTGTTGTGATGTTTTCAATTTTTCTTCTTGCTGAGAAAGCTTAAGCCTACCTTGGGTGCACTACCAGAAAGCAATATCAGATTGATGGTATTCACCACTATTGCTGCTAGGGTTAATTACTGTAATGCCCTTTACTTGGGTATTCCTACATATCAAATTAAAACTCCTACAACTGGTTCTCAACCAAACTGCATGTTATATTCTTGCAGCTTCCCAATTCTTGAAAGCCATACCTCTCCTACTCAAACTACACAGGCTTCCTATTAATCAGTAAGTGCTTTTATATAACTCTGTACTATCCATAAATGCATATTCTGCCATACTCTAGGCATTCTTAAAACCCGTCTGATTCTGTATACTACTAGCAGATCACTAAGATCTTGCTTGGCAAATCTACTGTGGATCCCTAGGTTTAAGAAAGCACAAAGGTGGCAGGGCCTTCTTGATACTGGCCCGTTAAGTTTGGAACCAGTTGTCTTTGGAGTTAGGGCAGACTCACTCTCTTTCGTTTTTTCAGAAGTAGCTTCAAACTCTTCTGTTTTCTAGTTAAATGCCCCTCTTCTGCACAGGTTTCAATAGTGCCTTAAGACCCTCAGGTGCCCAAAGTACTTTATACGTTCATAAATCATAAGGTAATATAATAGAACATAACATAGCATGACATATTATTACATAACATAGCTATAAGAAATCGGGTATTGGTTGAGGGGGGTCGAAGCCCTACTTAGACAACAACCACAATGCTTGTCAGGGTGAATCGCAAAAGTAACTAAATTAACGTGTGCTTGACCCCTGGTAGCTTGGCACAAAGTAATCAGGTGTAACCAAGAGGCAATTTGTAAAGTATTTATGTGAGACATACAATGTAGTAAAGTGAAAACATAACACAAGAAATATCACAAACTAATTTAGAAACATAGAGTAAATTTGAATAAATGAAATTATACCAGAATGCCAAACATCCAGTCACTAGACCAGAGATATTCAATTTCTAAAGTTTTAGGTAGCACCTAAAAGCACAAAGCATCACTTGCAGTCACCTGGTTGTGCTAGACTGGGGCAAAGTCAGAATTTCAGGCTGACCATGATGGAATACGGGCTGGATACAGGGACAAGGATAGTTCCACTGAAAAAGTTTACTTCTTAAAGTCCGGCGTTAAGTGTTCTGTTCGCTGTGGAGGAGGTGATGAGGAGCAAGGATAGCGTTGCAGATGGTTTTCACTGTAGCATTCAGAGGAGGCCTGGTGGCGTGGGCTGTTGTCATAGTAGTGCACAGAATCTGCTACATTGGAGCTTCATGTTGGCTGTTGTCGTGGGCAGCAGAGTCTCAGCTCAAAAGGGCCCATTAAGGGTCGCCAAGTGCCCTAAACTTCAGGATTTCACCTTTCTTCACAAGAGATCAACTGATGCCAGCCAAAGGGTCCAGAACCTGGGGTGGAAACTCTTGGGAATCAGGAACCCAATCCAGCAGGGGCCAGTGGGGTTTAGACAGGATCAGTTGTAGGTCTAGGCAGTTACAGTGCAACAGGTCTGCTGGGCAATTGCAGTGAGGCCTGTAGCTCAGGCAGGAGGTCAGCAATCTGACCTTGGAGTCACTCGACTTAGTTTGCGATGAAGGAAGCAGGTCCTGTCTTTCTTCTCAAAGAGCACGGCAGTCCTCAAGAGGCAGGGCAACCCTCTTGGGATCAAGGAATCCACATGCAGCAGGGCAGTCCTATAATAGCAGAAGGGCAGCTCTCTGGGGACAAAGGCAGTCCTTGTTCGGTAATCTCCATAGGTCTAGGAGTGTAATGAAGAGTGGTTTTGGAGTTCCAATATTTATACCTGGTGCCAGCCTTTGAAGTGGGGGACTCCCTATACTACTCCCCCACATCTGGTATTGGAAAGTTCTTCCCTCCCCCTGTCAAGATTACAAGAGATCTGGGTGAGAAGGGACTAGTGGCAGGTCCCTTTGTGAGAGCTTGAGGCAAGCCTTTGAAGTGCAAGTGGAGCAAGGAGCAGCACTTGTAACATATTTTAAAAGGCTACTTAAGTGAGTGGCAAAATGAGTGCTACAGGCCCACTACTAGCACTTAATTTACAGGCCCTGGTCACATGTAGTACCATTAACAAGGGACTTACAGGTAAATTAAACATGGCGATTAGGTTTAGGTCAATTTTACTATGTTTGTAGGAGACAGCACAAGCAATTTGTCACTGGTTAGCAGCGAGCCACTTTAGCACTGGTGATACCCGGTGCAACAGTCTTTTTTGGCACCCTTCCATGACCTCCTTCTCAGTGAATTACCTCACTACCACTCTCCAACAGTGCACCTCATCTCTCCACAGTCTCTGGCATACATTTTATTTTGTAGAGCGCTACTCATAGATCACTCAACACTCAGTTCTGTGATCTGCATTGTACATATTCTTTGCAGCAGGCACATTAACCCTCCGTGCTAATTTAGGATGAGTCAAAACTACCAATAGACAGAATTCAGATGTCTCACCAGTAGGAACATTAATCGCCAGAGTTGTGTTGACCTTTTTATTGTTGCCTGAAAACTGTTGGAGTGCTTTTAAACCAATAGTTATCTTTAAACAAGGCACCCCCCAACAAAGTCAGTGCCAGGTGTGGTAACACAGGTCACACCACCCTAAAGCCAGCCCTGGTTAGCAGGGAAAAAGTGCACAAAGTCCTAATGCCACCACAAAAACTAGTTCACCAACTGAAGGCAAAAAACTGGGGGAGACCCTGCAAAAAAGGGCTGGGTCTTACAATAACATAACATAACATAACATAAAGTAACATAATTCTTAAAGAAAGGCATCAGAAAAAATGTAAAACATACTATTACATAAAAATTATATACAAATAGTCAAATACCTGCAATATATTGACATGTTATACTAAAAATAGTACAGGCATTTTTCATTCTCATATATAGCATGTTTAAAAGTTGGCCAGACACCTAAAGTTAGTTCACTGTCAGACCATTCAACCATACAGTTACAAGCAATTTGCCCATAATTCCCGAGGGTGCCTCATGATACTCTACCACTGAATGCCTGAAAAAGTCTTCCTGAGCTTCCGCATACAGCCGAAGAGTTACCTGTTCATTAGCACTCATAAACAATGGGAAACATCCATTACAACGCAGGCATTACAATGCAATGCCTTTAAAAAATGGTCAACACAACGCAAGTTCCATTACAACATATGACATTACAACGCATGCCATTACAGCGCATATCCCTCACTGACTTGCACCTTCCCTGAGGTAAGCACCCGGTGGTGTTAGAATAGCATTTTTCATTGTAATGGAACATGCACTGTAATGGCATGCATTGTAATGGAAGTTGTCACTGTAAAAATCGCGTTGTAAAGGTATGCATTGTAATAGTTTGAGTTGTAACATCATACATTCATAGCCAATGCATACTTTCGGCTCTAACCGGAGGGCCAGCCGTACCTCCTCGCTATCGGCGGACTCTGATGGTTTATGAACGGCTGCAAAGTACTATGAGCACCACAGTGCCGAGTGCCCTAGCCTAAGTAAATCAACGTCCTAGACACTGCTACAAAGGATGGATGCGGGCATGGGCTGGGTTAGAGGACAGAGCTCTAGTTCCTTGAATGCACAGGAAACAAAAAATCACATAATCTACATTTCATGTCATGAGAGGCATAGACCTTGACACTACATGTTATCTACTTCTCGAACCAACAGGATTTGGCTAAAACCAAGGTGGTTGGGGGCCACAGTAAATAGCTAAATTCTCGTTCAGCGCCTAGAAATGCATTCTCGCCGCTAAAAATTAAAATATATTTTCTATTTTATAACTGTTACTGCATATGTCTATCATACTTTAGAAAAGGCTTCAGGGAGAGGAGCACATTTTAGTCAATTAAAGACATTACATTTCGCTTTTAGCCGTGTATCGTACAATATAATTGTACATCTCCAAACACGCTCATATGAATATTAAAATATGTCTATCTGCAGAACGGCGATAAGAGAAGAACGAGGCACGAAATGCACTCTGTACTTCCTGTGTCGACTGTGCATATAACAGCTTGTACATTCCGCACATCACGGTGAAGCGCTGACATGCGATTTCATTCACAGCTGGCTTGACAAAGTAAATTCCTTAACACCATTTTGCAGTCGAGTCCTACAAGTGGAAAAGTAAACCTATGGTATGTTTTAACAAGTCAGAGATACTTCAGCGTCAACTGGACGTGTGTTAAAAGCAAATACTCCCACCTGCGGTTGAGCAATGCGCCCATTATACTAATAAATGCCGTCATGTATGAAAAGAGACAGGCGTTCTATTATTATAATTGGTAAATTATTTAGGACGCGCATTGTACATACGTCAGTGGGAAATGGCAAATGATAGGGCCCCGTGCAGAATGTGAAGAGGGGCCCCCCGAGTCTCCCATATCTCACAGATGTTCATTGGCTTTGAGCTGAATGATGTCCCCTGAAGAGATGGGGCTCCCTGAAGAGCAGGGGGCTGCCTTGTACTGCAGAGGTCTGCGTTACGCCGCTGACGTACATCTAATTAATTCAAGGCGCATGAATCCAAGCTGATGTTTAGGTAATTCATTTAATTTCCAAGTCCAAATCTGAAAAGCTGACATGGAAACAAAAAAAGTAACATTAAAATACAAATGCTTGCTTTTGAAAGCAATTGCTGCAGGACGCTATTCCCTGCATGTATCACTTTAGGTAGCACCCAAACTGGACAAACGTGTTAGACACAGCCAATGGTTCCAGGACCCCAGTAACAGTAATTGGCGGTCAAAATTCTTTCCAGCGCTGGCCAGCAGCAGGGTCAAGGTAAGGTCCAGTATGTAATGGTCAGCTGGGAATTTCGGGAAAAGTTCTCTTGTATCTTTTGGTAGTCCTGTAGCCACACAGGAGGCCAACCAACTGAACCTTGGAATCCACTTCTCTGTCCTGGGTTCAAGGGGGAGCACGCCCAGTCCTTCAGGTCTTCTCTCAGGTCACTGACAATAGGCCAAGTCACCTTCTGTTCTTTCTCAAGACCAGAAAGTATTCTGGAGAGGGTAGTTTTTGTTTGCCCTACTGCAAACAATCTCAACTCACACCTAAAATCCAAGGTGGGGAAACGTATTTACCCGATGTGTAGAGCCTGTGCATCCATCTACAGATGTTTCGAGGGTAAGTGCCCTCCTCAGTGGTAACTTCAGACTATTTCAGGGGCAACTCTCCCTGCACTGGGTTTGGTGCATGCCTGACTAGGAAGGCAAAAGCTGGGGCCTTTCCAGGTGTCATCTAACATTTGTTTGTGACAAGGAAGAAGGTCCCTTTTAAGTACATTAAATTCCTGGGTACACACCAATTGGTTTTCCTGCTAGGTAAAGAGAAAACACCTTATCTCACCTAAGCCATTGTCTCTGCTCTGGGAGTAGTTTTCAAACCTCATCAGGGCTTAGCACTCACTGGAATACTGTTGGTGAGCTAATATAACTTAGCCTCCAGGCACTTCAAGCAGGGAAAGGATTCCTTTTTAAACGTTTTGTGTTCGAAATAGGGGTCTCTAGTTGGCAATGGTTTGCACCTTTGCCCAAATAAGGATCCTTCACTCTAGTCAGGATCAGGGAGCTACACTAGTGAAATAACCCCTGCTCACCCCCTTGGTAGCTTGGCACAAGCAGTCAGGCTTATCTCAGAGTCAGTGTGTGAAGCATTTGCACATAACATACAGTAATACAGTGAAAACACTACAAGAGGACAACACACTAGTTTTAGAAAAATAACCAATATTTATCTGTGCATACAAGACCAAAATGATAAAAGAGAAACATACAGTAATCAAAAATATGCACTTTGGAAGAATAACTTTAAAATGCAGTTCCTTGAAGCTGGTAGCTCTGTCCGCGGCTACAGTAGTGCTGAAAACAACAGAATCCAAAAGGTCCGGCCAACCGTGTCGGTGCAGACCGGCGTTAGTGTCAGCAGACCTTTGGTTCCCGTCAACCGTGTCGGTGCGGGCCGGTCCTGGCAACCATCGCAGTTGCAATGTGAAGCATAGTGGTGCGGCAGGTGGTGACCTCAAGTTGCGGTGCAGGCAACGGCTCGGTGACGGTCATCCAGCGGCGTCGTGAGACCAAGGTTGTTGTGCGGAGTGATGCGGTGCTCATTGTGATGCTTACAGGTTACTAAAATGGGGTGGCATGGTGAGCAAAAGAATGATGGATTTAACCCAGATCTCTTGACTGGGGTGAATTTTTGATTTGTTCTGTATTCCGTCCATCAATTGTGTGTTGGTGGATGGGAGCTGGCATTGGTCAGCCCAGACTGCGGTGTGGGGCGGGGCAGTGCATTGTGTGACTTACGAGCAGTGGCCCCCAAACCATGGTGGAGTCACGGGTGTTGAGGTCAGCATGCAGTGACGTCATCGGTGAGACCAGGGCACCAGAGAGTAGCAAGGCGGTGCAGAGTGCGGTGCCCACAGGTCGCGTGCAAGCAGCAGCTTGGTGGCGGTAGTGGTCGTCGTCATCGGTGAGACCAGGGTTGCGGTTCGAAGTGTGGCGGTGCCCTCTGTGGTGCCTTCAGGACACGGAGCCAGCAGCAGTGTCAGTAGTGGTGTTGGGTGCTTTCCCCCTCTGTGCCAACTGAAGCACAACGTTCCAGAGGTGGTACCCAGAGGTAAGTGAAGACTTTGCTGTCCCTGAGGCTCTGTGAACAGGAGTCAAGCTCTATTTAAAGCCCTTGGAGATACTCAGCGACAAGTGAAGAAAGTTCAGTCCAGTCTTATCACTGCCCAAGGTAGAAGCAGCAACTGCAGGCCAACCTAGCAAAGCAACAACACAGCAAAGGGGCAGTACTCCTCCTGGCAGTTCTTCCAGCTCTTCTTCTTGGCAGGTGTCTTGATTAAAGCGAGTTCTAAAGTTCTGGGCCCAACTATTTATACTCAGTTTCTCTTTGTTCTCTTGGGCAGAGAGCATCAGTGCTCAGTCCAAACCAGTTAGGTCCTCTCTGGCCCAGCTTCCTGGCAGGAGGTGGAGACAGCATTGTCCATGGCAGGACAGGCGCAGTCAGGTGCAAGGAAATCTCCTCCCAATACTCTAAATGCAGCCCATGTCTATTCAGCCCAGCCCTGATTCATCCAGGAAAGGCAAGATACACCTCAACCCCCAGTGGCTGTCTGAAGAGAAAGCACATCCCCAGCCCCTGTTACTCTAAAGCCCGACAGTCAATCCACAACCCAACAGAGGCACGCAGGATGGCTAAGCAAGAAAATACCTACTTTCTAAAAGTGTTTTGTTTCCAAACACAGAACATAAAAAGCATCTTTACTAAAAGATACATTTCTACATTCTGAGTTCATGCATACTAAACTCCATTTCTCTATCTTGTCCCAAGGGGAAGATATACTCCTAAAATATTTCCAAGTATTCACTATTACACCCTATGAAACAGGTAGCCTTTCAACAGTGAAAACCTAATTACACTGTAGTTCACTATCAGGACATGTCACGCACACCAGGATATGTCCTACCATTCACATACACTGCACCCTGCCCATAGGGGTACTTTGGGCCTACCTTAAGGGTCACTCACATATAATAAAAGGGAAGGTTAGGGCTTGGCAAGTGGATGCACTTGCCAAGACGACATGGCTGTACAAACTGTGTTCAGACACTGCAGTGGGAGGTCTGGGAACCCTATGAAAGGCTGCTCGAGTGGGTGGCACAATCAGTGCTGCAAGCCCACTAGCAGCATTTGATTTACAGGCCCTGGCACTTTTAGTGCACTTTACTAGGGACTTACCATTAAATCAAACATGCCAATCATAGAAACACCAATTCATAATCCAATACAAGATAGGAGTCAAAACCAGGAGGTCAGATAGCAAATAGACGGGAAACACGCCAAGCGATCCCAGGTCTAGCATTTTGTTTCCACAATATTCATGACAAATCAGACCTTACCACTAAGCTGGGTTGTTAGGAAACAATACAAATTGTGATTTAATCATATTTCTAGCTTGTCCCAATACAGAGATAGCAGAGTTACTATTTAATATCGCTTCCCATTGCTTCTTTATGGCCTACCCACCCTTGCTCCAGTAAAAATAGCTTTTGGGTGCTAGTCACTGTGAGGATATGACAACTTTAAATTACTACATGCCCTACTTTTGTATATCAAGCACTTGCCTAGTGAGCTATAGGGCCCACATAGGGTGCCTGACTAATATTTTAAAGAAAGTATTTTCATGCCAAAAAGAGTCTATTTTGAGAGGGTTTGATGCATGTTTTTTTAAACTGCAACTGCCACGCTACAGTGGTAGGCCTGAAGTAATGTGTGCCTGTTCTTAGTAATGGATGGCACAGTTTTGCTGTTGTAAATTGGATACATTTAACTTTCAATGCCATGGATTTATTTTGGGAGCCATATAATACGACCTTATAGGAAAGCTAAATATGCCTACTAGGTGTTAATCAATTTTGACCTGTTTTAGGGGTCAGAGCACTTGCACCGGTCCTGGTTAGCAGTGTCACCGTGCATTGAGTAAAAAAAAGCAGTATCAATCCACAAAAATGGGGGTGACAACACATAAAGAGGCTCTTTCTCACACACATTAAACCAGGTGCACAAGTAAGCACAACACAATTATTACAAGTTCAATTGCTGAATATTTTTTTGACTGGAGGAAGGTTGTTACACATCATAGAGCAATATATTATAATGAGTGCTACATACAAATATACAATGGAATTGAAACTCGGCCAAATATAGAATTCAGCATTAGTTATCAAGTATAATGTTCAATATTCTGCATGAAAATATACAGATGCGGCAGAGACCTGAAAATTTTATTTAATGAAACTCCGCAGTACATCAAGTTATTACGGTCCCCCTTTCAGGGCATCCATTTAATACAAAATACAAAAAGGTTTGAGAACTTCCATCTATGTTCATTCACAGAAATTGTAGTCTGCAGATACATTGCCGGCTCCTGGAAATAGAAATACTTGTTGTTTTAAAGTGTGTGAATGCATGTCATTCACAGTGTGATGCCATCCAGTGTGATCTTGGACAAGACGATAATTGGGTGTACTGCACGTTACCCTGCTTTTGTGTTATAAAATATGCTGCAATAATTGTTTTCTCATTTGGCCAGCATACATAAAAATGCAACATAAGATTACATGCATGCATCACATTGGACACATTTAATTAGTATGTTATTTGCAGTTCAAAAGGTATATGATACAATTACTAAATTTGGAGTTCCCCTACAAACAGAAAGTCCCTTTGAGAAGTTAGATAGGATGTTTTTTCGGTCGATGTTTATGCTCTTAATGTGTAGTTTTGAAGGTTTTCCTCTTTTAAAGGCAAATATGGGGTTCTATGTTGGATCGCCAAGTCTGAAAGTAGTGCAAGGCTTGTTCACAATTTTCTACCTGCTATTACTTACAGGTTAACATTTTCACACAGATCAGTATGTTTTGAGATGTATTTCTTTTGGTTGCAACAAACCCTCGTGCAAGCCCATATGCAATAGACCATATCATTGATTACTTTTTGAGTATCCATCAATTATATGCTCTATTTATTAGGAACTCAAGGGATGATTCTTGCGCATAACAAGACAGCAATTTTTGTATAATCTGAGGAACTGTCCAAAAGGTCGATTATCACACAGACATCTCTTGATTGGCTATCTCAAGAGTGTCGTACCGAATTTTCCTTTTTTAAATGTAATTATAAGGTTGCTAAAATGGGTGGATTGGTTGCCGTAACTATTTTGAGCCAAACATCTTGGCTTAAATTGGTTTGTCCTCCATTGATGTGCAAGAGCAGTGTACTATCAACATTTCAATATAAAAAGATGTTATCAATGCACCTTTGGCAGTTCTGGATGTGGTTCTGTAAGAATCGATTGATACATGCCCATATGTTTATCAAAATAATCCATAAAGCAAAGTTTTTGGTAAAATTATCATTCGTCATCATACCTTTTATCTTTTATTTAATTGCTATTGTTTTCATGAAATGTAAATGGCTTTTTGCCAGTGCAATTTCGGTTTATTAGATTATGTTTTGGGGAAAGCACAGGCACTACGTCACTGTTTAACAGTGGCATAATACATGGAGACTCAAGGCCAGCAAAAACATTCAGGAAAAAATGTGAGACCACGGCTCAACTGCTGTGCTTTCCTACACTAATGTTTATATTTAAAAATAAGATTTTGATGTATGCTATGGTATATGTACGTATGACAACAGACTTGCATCACTGTTGTGGAATCCCCCTGATATGACCTTCCCATCAACCCCAATTCAGAAATATGTGGTCAGGCAGGCCCTTCGACTAGGCCTGAAGCAACTGATTAACAGATCACAGGTGGGGTGACACGTAGCTTGTAGACAAACATGCAAACAGGGAAAACCCAGATCGATCCCACAGGTAGGCAGTGACGCAACAATGGTCTTAAGAGATTGGCCCCAATAAATTATGTTTGGCCAGAGGGGCACGTGTTCCCAAAACACCATAAAGCCAGATGCCACATTAAGTTAGGAACATTCAGCCAATCAGAACACAGCATGCACACTACATACAGTGATCACGCACACCCCATGCCGGACATCTGGACATATACCCACTGGCCCCACATTGTGTCCACGCAAAGTGGAGACCCACCTGCTCTTCTTATCAAATGACCAGATTTATAGCCCGTGACTAGGCCCAGATTACTGTCTTCAAAGGAATGTACAAATTACTTTATGACGCTTCATGTAATATATAAAACAACGGCCGAAACCAATATGCTTTGAGACAGTCTTCAGACCCTGACTCTGTCTCCTGCTTCCTCAGCTGCTGCTTTAATTAAACCAACTGCTACTGTTTTGCCAAACGACTTTTGTCTATTATGTTTTCAAGGTAAATTGGTTAGAGGTCCTTTTACCTAGTTGCTAATGGCTTTACATATTTTGGCTGAAACATCATCTCTGCTTCCTGCACTCTCTTTCATCTACAGTTTCTCTGCCATCTTCCCAGGCCAATAGCCACAAAACTCATGTGAAAGGCTGCTTGTGCTCTAGTAGCCACAGCAGCCAGCTTGGTAAACCAATGCATCATCCAGAGTATCAACAGCAGTCTATTCAGATTTTGGCATGTAGTTCTACGATGGAAGGGAGATACAGATATATTTCCCATTATTTATATGGAACTGTCCAGTCTCCTTTACTCAACTCTGAGGCAGCCAGTCTATCCTCTCCTGTGGTCTTGTAGGCCGCCAGTGTTGGTTGTAAGTTACCAAAAATTGGATCTAGTGGTCAACTTTTACCTTACCAATAATAACAAGAAATTTCACAACAATCTTTGTTCACACTGGGCCACTCTCTACACTAAACCACAAGCTGTCTTGTCAGAGGACCCATCATCATGGATAATATTTGGACAGTTCAAAAGTCCCACTTATAACTAGGACTGAGGTAAACCTAATACAGACTCTCATACCTAGAAGCATCATAAGATTTTTCCCTCCTCCTGAAATCTCCTTGCTCTGTTTTCCTGATACTGCCTTCAGAGTTAAACATTTAGACCCTATGGAAAAGAAGTCTTTCCATTGTTCCTTATTACACATCTACACTACTTAGAATTGTGCAAAACCCACCCTTTTTGTGATGTCTTCCACTTTGTTTCAAGTCATAATTCACCATGTATCAGAGAGATTGGTATCAACTAACTGAAGATGTAAGTCGGTTTCCTTGCAACTAGGTTGTGCGAATCATGTTTTCACATTACTCAAGTATCTGTATCCATTTATCAATATTACTACCAGTGGCAAACAATATTACACCTCTTTTCTAGCTGGTGTCTGACTTTACTAAGGCATTAAGCTTCACTCGTGCTGTTGCTCCAACCAGAAGGGATGGATGTAGGGGCCATTAGGTCCTCTACTACAAACCTATTTTTTTGTTTTGCATGAACCATCTTTTTCTTTTTCACAATTATCCTTTATTTTCTCTAAGGTAAGCTTTTCCAGGCCTCTCTCTGGTTATTTAAAAGGACCTGTCAGCCTCTTATCTCCTAATTAAGGATTCTTCAGGGCATACTTGATAGCAGTAAGTCTCCCTGTGGAAGTGCTCTTCATCATATGTACCTTTCCGAGCCTCCTCCCGACCTCTAAGCATCTTCATGGCAAAAATAAATATCTTTTACTAAGATTATCAGCATGAATCTAGGAAAGGGATGTAAATGTTCATTCGTAGAATATATGATGTACCCATGTAAGCATTAGAGCTACATGAATTGAAAAATTACAAGCTGTTCCAATAAAACGTTGAGACACATACATCTTTCCCAAATTGACTGACATCTTCCAAAACTTCGTATTTGAAGTACCTGGGTTTTACCATATTTCAGTAAATAAGGAAAATAGAAGATAAATCAATATTCACAAACGTGGAGAATTGCAAAGGGCAAAAATTGAAGTCACATTATTCTCCGATCCAATTTGATCTAATGGTAAACCGCAAATGGAGAACTATACAGCAAACAGACAGACCTGCACACCTATAAATATCAAGCATGTATAGTACACAGAAAGTACATTTTAGACAAAAACTGTTTTCCCTAAGAAAAATCGATGTCGTCTTGTGCTTTTTGATTTCATCCTTTATTCATTTTTCTCTTTTTTTAAAAGCATTTTTTACAACCGCCAACGCGTTTCGTCCACAATCGGACTTCTTCAGGGCTCACAGTATATGCTTAGCGCGTTTTTCATATGCCAATGTGTTTGGGCCAGTTGATTTAGAAGAACATTTATCTGAGCAGTAAAGTTGTGTCACCTCAGAAGTTTTCAGTAATAACCATATGTCAGTAAATAAATGCACCGTCTCCGCACAATCGTCTTGGTTCGAAAAGTGACGCAAATGTAGAACTGCCCATCTTCTTCTATTCAAAGTGAGCTTGCAACCGTTTCATATAGCCCCAAATGAATAAAGATAGAATCAAATTTAGATCAGTAAATAAAAATTGGGGAACATGTATTGGAATGGTTTAAAAAAGTTAGAGAACCTTTGACAATATTGTTAGCTGTGTTAGATTAATAAGTCCCAGGAAAGAAAGTTGCAAATGCTCCCATCGCTTTGGAATATTGACATATTTGCTAAGTATGGATGTATAGTTGCCTGAGCTACAAAAGAGTAGGGTTTCATAAGAGTGAATCCATTATTACCCATTTTCCTGCTAGCCCTTGGGCCCTGGAATTGAGTAGCCTCACATCAAACAGCAGGATTTTAATAGTGTTCAATTTATGGCCTATTAGTGTCAAAAGTCTGAGGTGAGACCTTTGATCTCAGGAAGGACATTGGCTGGGTAGCTAGTCGTCCACAAATGCAGAGACTTTGGAAATGGTGTTTACACAATTTACTGCCAGTACCTGGAAGGACTGGTAATGCACTGCAACAAATAGCTTCTTGTACGGGTACAAACGCAATAGAGAGAGAGGCATCCATGTAATGTTATCTGAAAAGAAGAATAAAAGAAGTCCTTTAACGATATTGCAGCCCACACTAGTTGATCTAGGGCCATAATCCTTATTATAAATTGCCCCTGTCTGAGTCGGCACAGCCTATAGAAACAGCTAATACACTTAGCTGAAAGTGTTCTCACATTCATAAGCATGAAGATGAGCAGTGTTCAGGATAATTCTGTCAAGGCAATAAGTGGAGCTGCAAAGTAGGTATCTGCAATAGTGTCCCTCCCCAGAGTAAATCAATGCTGCCAAAGTTAAACAAAGATAGCTATGCTGATAGAATTGTTAGTGGCTAATCGAATGACAAGGGTCCTTATGTTTAAAGCTATTTTGCAGTGGCAAAGGCTCTAATTCGCAAAATCAGAGCCTTTGTGACCTCAAAATATATTTTGGGTATGTTCAAAATCCAAATTGCGATACAGTAGCACATTATCAAATCGCAAAATAGGTTTACGATTACATACCGAATCACATATTGAAAGGGGTGTTTTTAGTGCATTTCTTCCACTTTTCAGTTTCTCATGGTATGTATCAGTGGTTTGAGACCGGAATTGCGGTCATAAATCATTGTTCGATTACTAACACCTCAAAGGAGGTAGTAGCCCACTTTCAAATGGAAAGGGACCAATTCCTCCTTGTCACTGTTGAAAAAGAACATTTTTAGGAGTAGGCAGTGGTCCTTGGGACCACTGCTTACTCGTGAAAAAAGTTCTTGAAACTTTTCATCTTTTTTTTAATACCCTTTTCCTTTGAGATAACAGGCTGCGTTTAAAAGAAAATATTGCTTTATTTAAAAGCAATCATGGACATGGTGGTCTGCTGACCCCCCAAGGCCTCCATCCCTGTGATGGCAGTGATTTGTAGTCGGACACATTTTCCGACCTACCTCATGCATATTAATGAGGTTGGTCACAATTGTGACTGTTAAAAATGAGGTTTCGGGTTGGCAGAGCCTACACCCTGTCCAAGTACGAGCCACAATCCTAGTCAGGGTAAGTCAGATACACAACCTAAATTAACCTGTGCACACCCTCTGGTAGCTTGACACAGAGCAGTGAAGCTTAACTTAAGAGGCAATGTGTAAATATTTGTGCACACTTTAATTACAGTAACACAGTGAAAACACCACAAATAAAAAATAAAGAATATTTATCTTAGTAAAACAAGAACAACCCAACTAAAATCCAATAAGTAGCACTCAAGATATGAATTTTTAAGTCTCAAATTGAAAAATATTGCTTAGAAGTCAATAGCGTGAACATCAGCGTTGAGGACTCACTGCGATAGTCCCGATTCACGCAGTTTGGCCGAGGCATCGAAACCGAGCCTCACAGTCAGTGTCGAAGGATCCCTGCTGCGCCGAAGTCGAGCCTTGCAGCTGCGCTGTTGTTAAACCTCACACTCAGGACCCGCATCATCATTGAATCGGCACTGCATCGGTTCTGAATGGCCCGAAGGGGTCACTACATGGAGTTTTACAGAAAACAGCTGCAGAACCCATTTCTGAGGACCAGGGCTGAAGGGGAAACCTCAGGCAAGGGTAGGACTCACAGACGGCAGAGTCAAGCAGCACCAGAAGAGCTGCAAGAAGTCTTTTGTGACCCTGAGACTACAAAGAACAGGAGGCAAGCCAACAAGCCCTTTGAGAAATTTGGATTCAAGGATGTAGAGAACAGGTCCAGTCCTTCTCACTCAAAGGCAAGAAGCAGCAGGTCAGCACAGCAGAGCAGGTACCAAAGTAACCGTCCCTCCTACAGCACAGCAGCTCTGCTTTCAGGCAAAATGTCCTTGGTTCCAGCAAAGTTCTTATTTGGTGGTGTCAGGGGTCTAGTACTTATACCCAAATGTGCCTTTGAAGTGGGGGAGAATTCCAAGAAGCCTTTGAAGAGCACAAGGTCCCTGCATTTCCTGCCCTGGCTCCAGACTCACTACTGAGGGGGTATGCAGCTCTTTGTGTTGGGACAGGCACAGCCCTATTCAGGTGTGTGTGTCAGCTTCTCCCTCCCAATCTACCTCAGGAAGACCCATTAGCTTGTTAATGGGCCATCAGGATGCAAATGTCACACCCCAGATCCCTTTGTGTGACTGTCTAGAGAGAATGCACAAAACCCAGCTGTCACCCACCCAAGACGTGTATTCAGAGATAGGCAGTGGGACAGAATGGTTAAAGTAAGTAAATGCCAACTTTCTAAAAGTGAAATTTTCAGACTTACAATTTAAAATCCGACTTCACCATACATTTTGATTTTGAATTGTGAGTTCCGAGACACCAAACTTCAAATCTCTATCTTTTCCCAATTGGAAATTAGACTTAAAAGATGTTTAAGGCAATCCCAATGTTAACCTATGGGAGAGATAGGCATTGCAGTAGTAAAATACGAATTTAGCAGCTTTTCACTACCGGGACATGTAAAACTTAAAAGTACATTTCCTACCTTTTAAATATACTGCACCCTGCCCTTAGGGCTGCCTAGCGCCTTCCTTAAGGGTGACTTATATATAATAACAGGGAAGGCTTGGGCCTGGTATGCAGATTACCTTGCCAGGTTGAAATGGCAGTTTAAAACTACACCCACAGGTTCTGCAGTGGCAGGTCTGAGCCATATTTAAAGGGCTACAGGTTGGGTGGGACAATCAGTGGTACAGGCCCACTAGTAGCAACTACATTTACAGGCCATGTACACATATAGTGAACTTTACTAGGGACTTATAAGTAAATTAAATATGCCACTTGTGGACAGGTCAATGTTTCAATTTTTTGAGTATAGAGTAAATGAACTTTAGCACTGGTTATCAGTGGTAAATTGCCCCAAATCCTAAAGCCAGCAAAAATGAAGTCAGCAAAACAGGAGATCAGAAAGCTAAAAGTAGGAGGAAACCACGCAAAGGATGCCAGGTTTAACAGCGACCACCTATGAATGTAAATTTTGCGTAGCAACATACTTGAACATATGTTGGTTTCAAAAGTGCAATGCATAGCGTTAAGGTCGGTGCACAAATAGAGAACACTTTTACCAAATGCATTGTATGAACATAAGCTCAAAGATCGTAATGTTGGCCACTAGAAATAAATGCAGGTAGTCTAAATGACCAATGACTCAGAGGGGATGTGCCATGCTATGGGATTGAAGTGATTCAGGCCCAATGACCTTGTTTCACTCTTCTCCATTATTGATATGACATTGTCTGATAAGAAAGTTAGATGAGCTAAGATTTTGACTAGTGATTTCTTTATACAATTTCACGGCCCTCTCTTCTCATTCCAGGGTATAATTACAAACTTTTACCCTTTCATGTGAATTTTTTAATTAGTAGTAAAGCACAAGAAGTTAAGCAATTACTACTGGCATCTGTCTGTAATATGCAGGTGATGAGTCTGAAATATGGTAATTTTCAAGATCAGTTGAAATATGAGAGTGCATTTGCATAAAGATTCAATGTTTACCCCACCCTGCCAATAGAGACTTCCCCTGGAGCACTAGAAAAGTCATTAGTGTTGGCTCCAGGGGAAAAAATGGAACAAAACAAGGGAAGAGAAAGATTGAACACTTTGTAAGTGATTGGTTCAGGGTGACATCAGCTGTCAGCGCAAGATGGACATTCACATTGTCACACTTGGTAATCGGTGCACCCTGGTGCAGATGAGTAGACTGCAGAATATTTCACAAACAGAATGTTGATATTGTGACAGTCAAAGAAAGGATATGAACTCACTTAGTATTGTGTGCTAATGTTAGGTTGTGACAAACCCCATGGAGTACCATGACACATCCTGGAATCTGAGTGCCAGTGGAGCACAACTGCAAGAGGGACAACAAACACAATCCACCAACAATTAAGGGAATAAGAAAAATCAGTAAACTGGGAAATGGGAAATGCAAGGGACAGAGAAGGGACAAAAACGATAATGTTGCATGAAGACAAAATCCAGTAGACAAACTAGAGGGATCCAAACAACCCAAATGCAATGGTGTTAGGCACCTTGGTCAAAGTTTTGAAGCTCTTTATACTGCTCCTGCCTAGCTTGACATGACACGTCCGCATTACCTATGTTTCTTAAATGGCTAGATGACTCAAAGCTACTATTTGATGGAACACACTAGTCTTTTCCCCAAACACCATCTGCCTGTTCTCAAGAGTCCACAATCCCGGAATTACAGTCTCTTTCTCACTGTTCTCCTTCAGTTAAGCATTGGCAACCATCTTGTTTTGTTCTGAGTTCTAGTTTGTCCTCCTGATGCTCAATAGGCTTGTACAGGCTGGATCAGCTTCTTCTTAATGGATAGAGCACAAGCTGTCAACCAGGCACCTCGCTCCTGGAAGCCTGGTAGGTCATCTGCAGAGTGCCTAAAAGTTCATTGCTCAGCCCCACCCTCTTCAACTCATACATTATCCCTTTGGCCAGTGTCATCTGTGCACACAACATCAACACCCTATCCTATACCGATGACACACAACTCATACTCTTCTTCTCGGACAAGACCCCAACAGAAGAAAAAAGTTCACTACCTGCATGACCAAAGTCGTTAACTGGATGAAAGACAATTGTCTCAAGCTTAATACCAACAAGACAGAAGAAATGATCTTCGGCAAGTTTACCTCACCATTGGACTCCAAATGGTGGACGACTGAACTCAGACCCACACCCAGCACCCACGCCAGGGACCTCGGAAACATCATTGACAGCAAATTGGACATGATATCACAAATCAAAGCTGTCACTGCATCCTGCTTCCACACTCTTCAAATTGCTCCCAAGCAACACTCACATCTTAGTCACCAGAAAGTTGTACTACAGGAACACCCTCTAAGCCAGAATCACCAAGCAACTCATCAGAAGACTGTAAACCCTACAGAACTCGTCAGACAGACTTATCCTCAGCCTCCCACGCTAAACTAGCATCATTCCACACCTCAGGGAGCTCCACTGGCTACCAATGCATAAATGTGCTCATTTCAAACTCCTCACACACACATTTAAGGCACTAAACAACTTAGGCCCCACCTACCGAAATAGTTGCACATCCTTCCACCAACAAACCAGACAACTCTGCTCCACAGGATTGGATTCCTACTCGCACACATCCCACACATACACAGAACCAGATCAGAGGCATGCATCCTCTTACATCTCTCCTTGCAAATGGAATCACCTCCTACTCCACATCAGAGCCTCCTATTATTTCTTGCATTCCTCAAGAAGCTGAAGAACTGGCTTTTCAAATAACCTAGGCAAGGCTAGGCACACGCACCTGCTCAGCACTAGGATAGCCTTGTGGCTGATAACGGGGTTTACAAATATACCTAATATACATGATTCGTGCTTTTGATGTGTGTGTGTGACACCCATTTCCTAACTTGCTGATTTCTGACAACACCACCTAACCATCGAACTCCCCTCGTTGAGGATAATTTGGATATTCCAAACAGAGTTAATGAACATAAGCTGCAGGTTCACAGGAACAGTAAGGCATGCTATTGCCCTTCCAAGCCACCAGAAACTGAAGCTGACCCTTTCTAATGTGTGAGTTTAAGATTTCCACAATCTCAGACTCAGGAGAACCATCTACTATGACAGGCTGATTTGGAAGTGAAGGAAGTCATGCAGCAGATTCAAATGAGACATATGCAATACATCCTGATTCTTCTATATAAGCACATCGGGTTGCAAATGCATTTGGCCCCATTCACTTCTTAATGAACAATCTACCCACAAACTGGGGAGAGGATTGAATTTTAGATGTGATCCTGAGATGGATCACAAAATGGTAGATAACAACACTGGATTTGCTAGTTAATAAGGAGAAGTTGCCCTATGATGCCAGTCAGCAAACCTCTTTTGGTGGGCTTTAGCTAAGCTAAATCCTTGACAATCTGTTCTTGCATCTTGGTTATTGTTTGCATTGTTTCCTCTAGTAATAAGAAACCACAGAATCATAAATACTACCCTGAAAAATATAGGGATCATTGAAAAAAGGGATTCTTGTTATATGAAAACTCCATTGCAACCACTGTTCCTAGTGATTTATTTGGAAGCGGCATAAGTCTAACTTACTAATTGCTGAGAATTATGCCAATTTCTGTATTCAATTCTTCCAAGGTGTTCAAACTCAATATCACTACATTTAAATGTTTGCACTTATTATTTAGAGGGTTTAGAAGTGGAAACACTGTGGTAAAAAGTGCTATACAAGAAACATGTTGTATTGATTATTAAAATTATTATAATTATTATTTCTGTGACATTTTTCATAATATTTTGTCCCTGATATTTTTCACTTAAGTCTCCGACAGGAAGCATAATCTAATCTGCTATAAATTCTTCTCCTCCGTCTATTTGAAGAGAATGTAAACTCAAGTTTGAAATGAATTTCATTATGTCAGCAATCCTTTGTTATCCATAGATAAACCTATAGATTATTTTTGCATTTCTCTTTATTCAGCTTTTGCAGAGAAAATAAATAGTATAACATACCCCTCAACAGTTGAGGACATGTGAGTGAAACATAGACAATTATTACATAGGTTTTCCCAAGGACTGGGCCAGAACATAAAACCAGCTTAGCAATCAGAGTCTTATTCCTTTCATTGTTCGTATCAGCATCAAAAACCCAACAGTTAAACCTGTGGCTCAAGCCTGCTCCACCCTCCATCAACTACGTATCTCCCGTTTTTCTTCACTCACCCTCTTCCCTCACTTCTCTCCAGGGACCCCAGATCTTCTCAAATTTGAATGGTCAAACTGTTACCTGGTACACCAGATTTTCTCACCCCATATACCAATCCATGCCTTCCTCCCTCTCCCATATGGTAGGCAGAGTTAGTTCCCCCAGTACTAAAGTATCTCTTTATAACACACCATCAGGTCCAGGTTGCAAAATGAAAGGGCATAGCGGTCCATGGTTTGTTTGCCCCAGGTGCCTAGTTAGAACGGTTGGGGTGAGTCTCACTTCTTAGCCCAAAACTTCTGATGTTCTATTACCCATCCGTTTCCAGTAGGACCCAATTTTCGCACCTTCCCACAAGGTATGCAACAGCATGCCCTTCATTCAACAGCCCCTCAGGCATTGTTCGTCTGTTGCCCAACCCATACAGAACAGGCGTGTCCGAGTGAAGTATGCCCTATGGAGGATTTTCAATTGGATCAAACAGTATCCCACCCGAATCGCGACCTCTCTGGAATACCCACACACATGTCCCCAGTTGTCATCCTCCAATCTACACAGATCACTCCCCCATCTCTCTCTCAAAGGTTCAAGTGATGGAAGGCGATCACTCAAAAGCATAGAGTAGAGTCGTTACATCGCATGCTATATCGGGGTGTACCCAGCACCCTGTTTTTCAGTGGAGACTCCTCTTCCACATCCTCCCGTAAGGTCTCACATTTGGCTAGTATGAAGTGTATCTGTTGGAATTTCAGAAATCCACTCCCTGACAATTCATATTCAGCTTGCAAATCAGTGAACAGGATCACTGCACCTTACCACCATATGTCACCCAGTTTGAAGTTTCCCAATAGGTCCCATTTTTGATGTACATCTATCTTCCAAAGACCATGAGGGAGGTCAGAGCTGGGTCTCTTTTGTCAATCTACCTCACCACCCCAGTGTACACGTTGCCTGCTTCCATATGTTGACCACCATATCCGTGGGAAAGGGGAAGGGGTAGCCCTCACCCACCGTAGAGTCAACTGGGCTATCCATCTGGGGTCATGACAGTCATTAACAGTCAGCAGCTGTGAGGCCCAATAATAGAGCCGGAGATTCAGGAAGGCAATGCTCCCCTTCGTTTGGCATTTTGTCAGTAGCGAGAGCCCAATTCCTGCTATCCCACTGTCCCACAGCAGCACCCTTGTGACACTGTCCACCCTGTGAAAGAAAGTTTCCGGGACCAGGGAGGGGTATTCTGCAGAATATACATGGTAAATAGATCATCTTGTGAAGGGCTGCTCGGCCCAGGACTGATATCGGACGTTTCCTCCATCTCTTCACATCACTGCGATAGGCCTCCAGGATTTTCATCAAGTTTTCCTGGAGAAAGAAGTCCCAGTCTGGTGTCACAAAAATACCCAAGTATCAGAACCCCCAGGTCACCCATTGGAAGGAGCAATGCTGAGTCCAGTTTGGGTCTCCCAATTCCACAGAGAAGGTCACACCGACTTACACCAGTTAACGCAGAATCCCGCATAGGTCCCTAACATCTCCATGATGCACAGAATTCTCAGCACGGGGTCTGCAAGGTAGAGGAGGATATCATCAGCTTATAATAGACAATATTTTCCCATCCCGAGTCCCATCGGAGGCACCGTATTATGCGTTTATTCAGATCCACAACGCCAGTGGTTCAAAGAGTGAGCGCAAAAAGTAGGGTTGAGAGCTGGCTGCCCTCCTGTGTGCCCCTAGATAGTCCAAAACTTTCTGAGAGGAACCCGTTGACCCGAAATCTTGCCACAGAATCTTTATATAGTAGGTCAACCCAGGATAAGAAATACAATCCAAATCCCATCTTGTAGATTATTGCTATCATATATGCCCACTACAGGGAGTCAAAGGCCTTCTTTGCGTCCAAGGCCAGAAGGTTCCCCGGCTCCTGGAGTGCCCTACTGTGCCAGCCTCCCTAGCCATGTTAAACATAGAGAGCACTGGATTTGCCTCTTTGGACGTGACACTTTAAGAAATTTCTACGGGGAATCCGTTAGGGCTGGGGGTTTACCATTGTTCAATTGGGAGATAGCTACAGTCACCTCAGCCTCTGTGATCTCCCAGTGCAGCCCCTCAACCTGGCCATGGTCCAGATGGGGGGGGTCAGAATGTTCCTAATGAAAGCATCCAAGTCACCTTGATCAGGTGTGGTCAATGTCCCATATAGCTGCTCCAGATATGTTGTAAATGCTCCAGCAATGCCCTGTGGAGACTCCATCAGACCCAACTGTTCTAATCCATCTAACCCACCACTGCCTCTCTTCCTTCTTAGCCAGCCATGCATGGAGTTTTCCAGCCCTATTGGCCCCCTCATATAACCAGGCCTGAGTGGCTCGGAACTGAGTTCTTGTTTCCTGAAGTACGTGAGCCATATAGTCGTGCCTCGTTTCTCCTACCCCATGGGCCAGGTCGATAGCAGCCACATATTCAGCTTCTTGTTATAGCAACCTCTCCTCAAGACTCGGACAGTCCTCCTTTCTATCCCTTCTCCAGGCCACCCTCTGTGCGAATATCTGACCCAGCAGGACTGCCTTGTAGGCCTCCCACAGATCAGTTGCCTACTGGCCGTAGTTACCAGTTGTTTGATTTCCCTGCCAATTAATTCCCAGGCGTCCGGTCTCCATGTTATGGTCTGACTCGGCATGCCCATATGGACCATGGTGAGTAGGGAGGAGTGGCCAATAATGTCCGAGGGAGAAAGGTAGTGCCAGAGAATCTACTCATCTGGTGTTTGGGCACCAAGAAATAATCCAGTCAGTACATAGCTTGCAGGGAGATGGCTGCATACGAGTACTGATGTCTCCCAAGGTGTGTTACATGCCATAAGTCATCCAGGCCCATGGCCTCCACAAACATGGCCAAGTGCACATCAGGTATCGGCCTGTCGCCTGTTCTCATCACTCTACCAATATCTCCCTGCAGAGTCCTATTGAGGTCGCTTCAATAATAGTCAGTGCATCTGGAGCACTCATCAGCCAGGACCCCAAGTGTTCCAAGCCTATGGATTGAAAGCCTGGGGAAAAATTACCCAAGAACCCTGTCCTCTCTGTGGCATCAGCCATTGATTGTGGACTGGCACCCGTTCTTGTCGACCCAGGTGTGGACTACCTCTAGTTTTAGGGATTGATTGACCAAAATTCCCACCCCCCTACATATCCCCCCAAAAAACTGCATTCGCCAGCAATGTGTATCTACTTCTACCCAATAATCCACAATTATTGCCCAGCAGGTGGGATCCCTGCAACAGGACTATGTCGGCGTCATGTTGGAGCGAGTATTTCCTCACCACCCCTCGCTTGAGTTTGTATCCCAGCCTATTGACTTTCCAGCAGAGAATCTTGAGGGTCAAACTTCAGCTCAAGCCATCTATCTTGTTACTCCCCATCGAGCCCTTGTCTCTTTTGCGTCCCCCTGTCCTACTCCATCGGGACCACTTGTGTCCTGTCCATGTCCTCAAACAGCAATTCCCCTTACCCAAAATTCTCCCTCCCATTCACCTTGTGCTGCGGGCTTAGAACTACCCACCTCCTTAAAGCTCGAGATGCCTGTCGCCCTAAAATTGTAATCAAAACCGTAAATTAGACTATTCTCTTAACAAGAGTCTAAGGTGTCCACCACCGTGTGCGGACATGACCCTCCTGGCTCGCGCAACATTGGTTTCATATGCCCTCAGGGAATTGAGCCCATGGAGTCTCAGTCATCCTCCGAATAGGTCTCCAGTCATTGGGATCACCACCAGCTGGCTTCCATTCTCTCCACTGTGCAAGGAATCTTCGGATGTGTTGTCTTGATCTTCAGAGGTATGTGCCAACTCAGCCCGTCTATTGCTCTTGTGGATCGAGTGTGTGCGTTGCAGTTCGGTCACTACCTTGGCCTGTCCTGTCACCCCTTGAGCCTTCTCTGCCTCTGATTGGTGGCAGGATTTATGTCTGGGCCTGGGCACACTCCAGTCTTATTACAGGTGACCTCATCGTAATAGTGAGTCCAAATAAACACCACAGATCTCTTTCCTTTCACCTGAAGATTTTGGTTGCTGAAAACAAATACAATCTGTGAAAGTATGGGGTAGAATGACGGACTGTCCTCAGGTTGACTTTATTCATACCCAATAGTACCTTTTCGTTGCCCCAATAGGAATCGTAAAGGATTCTTTATGTGCTCTAAGCATACCTGCCTGCTTGTAAACACTTGCACTGTTCCATTAAAATTGTCATGTATTTTTCTATTTAGAATCTTAAGTGCAAGCATATTGTCCACCACATCTAAGTAGCAGCATGTGTTCTTTTTTCCTACATTTCATTTTTGTGATATATGCCAGACAGACTTATTAGCTCTGCTATTTGTATTGATCAATGCACTGAAGCACATCTTACACTGCTTTTGCTGCTGCCTGTGTTATACGTGGCTTTTTTTGCAGATTTTTATATAGCGCGAACTCGTCTGAAAGATATTGGCGAGGTTTACATTGCCAGTTACATTACACAAGTACACATTCATTTTTTGGTTTGATTCTTCAAGCATAGGGAGATTCATTGATTTGCCTAGAATCACAGGATGTTGAGTCGATGCCGTGACTGGAACCAGCTTCCCCAGTTTAAAAGTCTTCAGCTCTGGTCTTTACGCCACATCCTCTCCCTACCAGTTCTTTGTCTGAAGGGATCTTGAATTAATGTGTGTTGTTCATGATGTTCCAATCATGTCCGCTACACAAACATGACAAAAACATTTTCGTTATGCAAAAGCCAAAAACATTGGCTGTGTTAACACTTGTCACTGGAGGGCAACATGAACTTTGCGGTTTTAATCCCTGCCTAATTGAAGACAAAGAACACAGTATCTCTCCCCAAGCTTTGCTGAATCTCAAAACCTTTGCAAGGTTGGTAAGTGTACATACACATCTTTAAACGTTGTTCGTGCAGAGCTGGCTAAAAATACCACCGTCGTGACAAAGGATGGGTGAGTTGTTCCGCAAAACAAATGTCTACCATTACTTAATGGTACTATAAAAAATACAAGATGCTGTGACGAATGAAGCATTTCACTTCATGTTTTTCTTTTACCAACGCCGTTCGAATCCACAGGCGCGTGGTTATCTAACGGTGATGGGTTGCTTCTGCAGGGCGCAGCGCTGGATGTATTTGTTTTCCAGACTCTTGATCTCTCCTGTCAAAGTAAGGCTTTATTTTAAAGAAATGTGGCGTGCACGAACTGGGTGAACCTCGTGCCTAATACCCGGGGATGCAGCAAGCGGGGACTCCTACCGACAGCCTAATACATTGTCTTTAACGTGACAGAATATTTCTGAGAAATTCCTTTCCACAGTACATTTGTAACAAACAAAACTGTTCTTTGAACAAGACTTAAAGTTTCCTGAAGTGCCACTCTGTTCTAACTTCCTGGAAGTTTCAAAGACCGTAAACATCTCTTTTATCCTCTAATGCTGCAACGCAGAGCACTGACAGATTTAATAGTTCGAAGGAGGAGCGAATTTATCTTCACATCCGACCTGTAATCCGCGTCAAAATGTTCCTCGTGCCCTCATTCGGCGTGTCATTCTTCAACGCGCTGACGTGTGTATGATAACAGGGAGGCAGGCGACCTGCAAAGTAGGACAAAGGTGAGTTTCCGACTCAAGGGACAGTCGTAGGGTTCCCTCGAGTCTAAGCTTGTTTTCGGAACGTGTAGCAAAGACACAAAGGTTACATTCCTTTTGCCACGAAAGTTCAAGTAGTCTCTAATTCACAAAACCGCGTGTGCGCCAAAAACGTGTGGGAATCGACCAATTATTGTCCCCTTTGCTCCACGATTGGTGCCGGGTTTCTCCTGCTAGTGATCCCGCTCAGCAAACACCTTTGATTTATGCACATTTGTTAACATTAATCTGTCCACGTGCAGGGCACAGGCACGGCCATTGGTAGCAAAAGTCAGACTTTTCTGGGCATTTGAACCCTAGTCCCAATGTGTTTTCGCGCCATAAATTCACATAGAAGAGAAACATATTAAAAACAGTTGCAGTGGCGGTCGCATCCCACATATTGAACATTGTGGCGGGCGGTGCTTCGAGCAGCATCCGCCACAATGCTCAATATGCATGCTGTGCATTGGCATGCACAACATGACAGGCACTGCTTGGTGCCTGCCACCTTGTGTATGCCAATGTATGGGGGTACCATAGGTACCCCCCCAAGTACAACCCCCCAACCCCCGGGAGGCCCGTAACGGGCCCCCAAGGCAATCTCCAACGGCCTTTCCATGGCCTCATTGCCGCCATGGAAAGGCCTTTCAGGCTGCCCATGCTAATATGGATGGCGGTGCCTGCAAGGCTACCTTTTCCGATTGGTCGGAAATCCGACCGGCATAAAAGCGGCGGACGGTCTTTCCGTCCGCTGCTGGGCCCCTCACCATGCTAATATGGCGGTGGGTCCAACAGGGGCATTTAGCGGGCGGTGGCGATCCACCCGCAATACTAATGGCCCCCTTAGTTTGGGAATGCTTTCAAAGGACTCCGAGTCTGTGTGCAGTGTAAGGGAATGGATTTGTTCATGTGGAATAACATTTCTCATTGAGAAAACTAAATCTGGATAAAAGTGTAAATGTACACATTTCTTCTAAATCTAACTCTTTCAAGATTTCTTTTTACAAATGTAGGCGTTGCTAGAGAAAACAAGTGTAGTTATTTCTGTAAAATTATTTTTGTGTCTTTTCGAGTAAGTGATGATAAGGCGTGTTGCCAAGCCATCAAAATTAGTAAATTTTCAAACGTCATAATAAGCCTAAGATTTTCTAAGTTTGAATATGAAAGAATCCGTTCCCAGAATTCTGTATAAAGGCCTCATTCTTGGCTCTGCTCTATAGTGCCTAAAATGGATGGGGTATAGAGCGTATACAACGCAGCTGGACAGTTTGCAACTACCTTCGGAAAACAAGCTGAAATTCCATTGCAGTGTAGCTGATATATTGTAAATTTGAACTTTTATGTTCAATGTTTAAAATGTTGTATGCTCATTTCATGAGCGGGTGCATCACAGAAATGCCAACTCTCCAGATGTTGCATAGTACTCCTTGAGATAAGGTCATTGAATTTATGCTTATCAATACATACGCACATACCTCAAATAAAAATGAACAATATTTATCATTTTCTAATACTTTATTTATGAAAAAGGGATATTGGTATGAATTGAAGTTATGAAAACCTAAAAAGGGCATGGACAATGGCTCATTACATTCACATAAAAGTCAAATATTGTCATATTGAAGAAGCAGTGCACATTCGTCAAATTGATAAAATTCAATTGTCATTACATGCTAATACATTGTGACTGGCATCTTTTATTATAACATTACCGATTCAAAATTATCATGTCAAAGGAATTCAGAAGCAAACTGTTATGTTTAAGTTTAAACCAGGCAATAAAAAGAAATAAGACAGGAAAGAGGGCATGAAATAAATTTTTTAAATACACTCATTCCCAAAAATATTTTTGAGAAGTTGTACGAGCTCTGGCGATTTTACACACTGATATTAAAGCATCTCTGTATGTGGACAAGGGTCTGCTTTTGGAGGTATGCCAATTGTATCACCTTTGCTTTGAAACCTGCACTCTCTTCTACTTGGTGCCCTCATAAAAGGAGAAATAAGTGGAATTATGTTTAAGGTCATTTGAAGACGTGTTGGGAAGGTGAGTGTAGGAGGAGAGTCACTGCAGCAGTAATGTATTGCCACTCTGCTACTGATTTCATCAGCTTTAACATAATTGATATGTTTTCCTACTCAGAGATACATTCCTCGAGTCCCCAGAAAGTTTGTAACTATTTTTTCAGGTGAATTGCTCCCCTAATGATTACACATTTCTGCTGTGGGCAGGAGTCTACCCTGTGTGCACTTCCCCTTAACAAGGGAGGGTACTGTCCTCATGTCCAGGGCACAACATGGCTGACTAATGACCATCGACTACACCCGGTCATTCATCATGGGGCATAGATCATTTTAACGGAATCCCTGGTGAGACGTGACTTACTGACTTTTCCTGATAAACCAATGGATCCTGGCATGACTGGTATTCCTCAACTGCAGTGTAGGCCTTGGTTGTGTAGCATGATTGTTGTGTACAAGGTGAGATGTGATATTCCAGTCTGGTTAGCCCTTTGTGATTACCACCACTTTACACTGAAAATTGTAAACCAAAGAGAGGGTGTCAAATTAGTGATGAGGGTGGTGGGGTATGATCTCTTGTGGTCATTGCTTGCACCCATTAGAAAGGTGAGCAGTCATAGACGAAACCATTTTGCAGTTCTACCCCTTTGTTAGGGGTGGACTGCACATAGGGAACGTGTTCAAATGCACAGTGTTGTGTGACTCATTTTCTGTAAGTGTTGTGTGACTCATTTTCTGTAAGTGTGTATCTGGCATATAACTAACTACACCACACACAGACTGACTTCAGCTTCCTCTGAGTCAGGTGTGATCTGGCCTCCTGTTATCAGATCATTGTAGTGGTCTTTCAACGCAGTGATATACTAAAGCATGGAAGGCTAAATGCCAGTCGGTTGACATAATTCTTTGCTCTCTAGACTGTGATTAATGTTTTCCTAGCCCCATGGAGAGGGCATTGTACTAGACCAATTGTAACATTACCACAGTGATGACAAGAGTGTTATTCTCAGGTAATTGTAGTAAGGTGCATAGCAGGCATAGATAGTGCAATGCATTTTTGGTGACTTCAGTGGGAAGGATAGTTTGCAGTCAAACTGGAACTCCTCAAATACATTCATGCTGGCATGAGAGATGGTCTCAGTGTATAGGGCAAGTTAAGCTAGAGGTTTTTAATCTAAAGGGCCTATGACTGAACTGGAATCATTTGTTTTGCACCTTACAGACAGAACCAGTTATGTTGCCCCCAACACTGAATGTGCAGCAGGTTGACTGCTACTTGGTTTGAGATTGTGCTTGGCGTAATCTGCAACATGTGATAACCATCATTATAGGTTTCGATAATCTGGACCAGTGTTGTCACGCTCTCATTAAAATTGGATTGGTGGGACAGTAGATCTGTGAGGTATGCCCTAGGAGATGTTGTTGTAAAGGGAGGTGCCCAGATTGACATGTTACATTCAAACTGTACAGATATAGTGATAATACAGCCTTGCGGGAGCATGGCATAAATATTCATTAATTAATCAATTTGTATATAATAGCCACCCGCTTCCTGCCTTCCCAGTGCCCCTCACAGGACCTATTTAATGGAGGCCGCTGTGCGGCCAGGCCACTGGCATGCCACCGGTATACCAAAAGCAAGCCTGTCTGCACCTGTCCGTGCCCTGCGCCAGTAACCCAGGCCCGTCATACACCCACAGGTTCTCCTCAGCGGATCTCCGATTCACTGGATCCTGGATACCACAAAAACAGCTGCATTGCATCTCCTCACTACACAGCAGAATGGTTCACCTGTCACCGCTGCTGCTTCACCTGCAACCTAGGACCACCTGTCCTCACAGAAACCCGCAGCATGCCCACCCCGCCAACCGACTCCACACTGATGACAAAACAACCATGAAAGGTATTCCCACCTACAGACCCCTAGGACCACACACTGGCCTTAGCTACACAATCGCAGACTTCATCAACCCACTTGCCATAGAATCCAAGCACTACATCAACTTCCACCTGGATGACTCCAGAGACACGAACTCCGCCAACATCTTAGAATGAATAGACAACATTGGCCTCAACCAGGTAGCTACAGACCCCACACACACAGCAGGGGACACACTGGACTCTATCATCTCATCCAGCAACAGAGTCAAATGAAGCCATATCACAAACCTCGCCTGGACCGACCAGAATATCATCCACTTCGCCATCACCCGATCACCCCACACTGCCCCAACCGTCCCAGCAGCTCTTCCCACAGCAGGAGCAAAGTCACACAGGACCAATGGATGGAAGCCCAGAGCACCACCCAAACCAAAAGCCACGACCAACCTGAAACAGGCAGTTGAGAACTTTAACACCAGGATCACCAATGCCGCCGACTGAGTTGCCCCCATCCAACCAACCAAAACCAGCAGAACCACCAAACAAGTCAGCTGGTACACACCGGAACTTGGCACAATGAAACGCAACTGCACACAGTTTTAGAGGAGATGGCGCACCAGCAGAGATGAGCCACCTTCAAGTCCGCTCTCAGCACATAGCATCAGCGACTCAAAGACATGAAAAAAGATGCCCTGGCAGACCGCATCAAGGCTAGCACGAACCATACAGAGAAACTCTTCACCATAGTCAGAAAGTTCTCCTGACCAACAGCCATCGGTAACACAATCCCTCATCACAAGAACTCTGTGACGCTCTAGCAAATCACTTCCACAAAAAGTTATCCACCATCTACAGTAACTTTGAGCCCCAGACCACTGACCTCCTCAACCTCCTCACTCCAATGGAAGCCTCCACCACCCAACATCTCAACACATGAGAACTAGTCACCAAATTGGACACCACAACCATCATGAATTCCATCTTCCCAGAAGCACCCACTGACCCCTGCCCCCACCCACTCCTCAACCTAGGAAGCTACCAACTCACCACGGTCCTCCACATATCAATCACCACAGCCATCTTTCTCGACTCATGTAAACACACAAGAGGTCAGACCTCTCCTCAAGAAACTGTCCACGGACCCCAGCGAACTACAGAACTACCACCCACTCTCGCTGCTCCCATTTCCCACTAAAGTCATGGAACATGCCATCAACTGTCAGCTCACCGCATACCTGGAGACAAACAACCTGCTAGACATCTCCTAATTTGGTTTCCGAGCCACCCATGGCGCTGAGACCGCCCTGAAAGACATACGCACCATACTTGATAGAGGAGAATCGTTCGCCCTGATCCTTCTTGACCTCTCCGCAGCCTTCAATGCCATTTCTCACCACACACTCATCAAGAGACTGCACCAGATTTGAATAAAGGGAGATGCACTCATATGGATTGCATCATTCCTCTTGGAACACTCACATAGACTCCAGTTTCCCCATTCCCTCTACACCTCAGAACCCACAAGCACCATCTGTGGCATCTCTCAAGTCTCATTCCTCAGCGCCACCCTCTTCAACACCTACATGACACCTCCAGCCGACATTATCTGAACCCACAACTTCAATGTCACATCTTACGCAAATGATACCCAGCTCATCCTCTCCCTCTCAGCAGACCCCCCCACTACTATGACCAACTTTGACAACTGCATGAAGAACGTCACAGCCTGGATGAAAGACAACTGTTTGAAGCTCAACACAGACAAAACTGAAGTGCTGATCTTTGGCAACCTCACCTCCCTCTGTAATGACACCTGGTGGACCACTCAACTCGGACTCACCCCTACACCAAAAGACGGTGCCTGAAACCTCAGCATTATCCTGGACAACAAGCTCACCATGAGATGACAGATCAACACAGTCTCCTCTGCCTGCTTCCACACTCTTCACCTGCACTGAAGCATCTTCAAATGGCTTCCCATAAGAACGATAAAAACTGTCATGCAAGCCCTAATCACCAGCAATTTGGACTACAGAAATGCACTGTGCGCAGGTACTCCCTCCGAACTCAAGAGAAGACTCCAGACAATACAGAGTTCAGTGGCCAGACTGGTCCTCAACCTGTCCAAATGGACCCAGTTGGGCCTGGCACTTTTTGCAGGGTTATCCCCAAACCTTTGGCCTACTTCGTGTATTTTTTCTGACCTGTTTTTTTCTTGGAATTATGACTCTGGGAACTTTACCTCCGCTGATCAGTGCTAAAGTGCATGTGCTCTCCCTTAAAAACTTGCGAAGATTGGTCTACACCTGTTTGGCATATTTAATTTACCTGTAAGTCCCTTGTACAGTGGTATCCCATATACCCAGGGCCTGTTAATTAAATGCTACTAGTGGGTCTGCAGCGTTGCTTGCGCCACCCACAGAAGTAGCCTTTCAAACCTGTCTCAGGTCTCTGCCGATGCAGGGCTTGCGCGCACAGTTTACTGCCGCTATGACGTGGAACTTAAAGTGTTTGCCAAAACTCCCCTTTTAGTACATATAGGTCACCCATAATGTAAGCCCTAGGTAGCCTTATGGGCAGGGTGCCGTGTAGGTAAAAAGTAGCACATGTGCCTTACCTGTATGGCATGTCCTGGTAGTGACAAACAACCTATTTGGTTTCTCACTGCTGTGGGGCTGCCCTCTCATAGGTTTGCATTGGGAATTCCCTGATATGTGCTTCAGTGGTAATTTCTGATGTGAAAGGCGTGGCCATGTTTGGTATGATTGGAATAGTAGTAATAAATCCTGCTTATAAGTGAAAGCAGATTTATTACTATTTTAGGAATGCCACTTTTAAAAGTGGACATTTTTGTGTGCTTATGACTCTTTGTGCCCTGCCTGGTTGTGTATTCACCGCCTGGTTTAGAATGACAAGAGAAGGGGCTGTGCATTCACTCTACACAGTCACAAGGGGGGTTGAGGTGTGTCCTGCCTTTCCTGGGTGGTTCAGCGCTGGGCTGAATGGACCTTGGCTGCATTTGAGTGGTGGGAGGAGTTTCCCTTGCACCTGAATAGGCCTGGTCTGCATTTAGAGTGGTGCAAGGTGTTACACCTGCACCTGAATAGGGCTGTGTCTGACTTTCACAATGTTGTCTCCACCCCCTGAGGTGTATCTGGGGCCAGGGCTTGGGATTGAATAGGGGTGCTGTTAACTTCTGAAAGTAGTTGGAAGTGCTCCCAGAACAAATACTTGTGGGCTATAAGTACTGGAGCTGTGACCCCATTATTGTAGACACTGCGTTGGGCTTGTCACCAGGTGCTGCTTGATCTACAGACTGCTCCAGAAGACTATTGGGGCGGTCAGGGGAAACCAACACTTGCACTTGTCTTTGCTGTGCTGACCTGCTAAAGAAGGACTGCCTCTTCACCTTCCAAGGACCGTGTGTGTTGGCCTGCCTGCACCCCGGGCTGTGTGCCCCAGTGATCTACCAGGGCTTGGTAGTCTGTCCTGTGTTGTTGGACCCAGTGCATAGAGGCCGGGTGCTTATGATGCCTTGTTTTCCTATTACTGGCCCTCCGATCGAGCGCACTCTCTGAGGTCCCCCTGGGGCACAGACATGCATCCACTTTGGGGCCCCCTCTTGGTGTGGAAGCCCCATTTGCTAGGGGTTTCCATGAGGCAGTTGGTGAGAAAACGAGTGGGCTCTCAGGGGCGTGGGAACTGCTTGCCTACACAGAAGGAGAGAGTGCCTGGTGTGCGCGGGTCACAGAGGGTCTAAGTGGCATTTCCTTTTGGGTGAAGATATTGTGTGGGGCTGGGGGAAGCTGTGCACCCATCCGACGCAGGGAGAGTCACCGCCACGCCAGGGGGAAGCCCTTGCCATGTCGTTCCAGAGGGTGGTTCAGCAACCAGAAGACTCCGCCTTTACCTGTTGGGGGAAAACATCAGGCCCTGCTCCAGAGGCCACTTGACAGGAGAAGCTGCCTCCACCTTCATTGTGGAGAAACGACACAGAACTCCACCGCCTCAATGCTGCATTACGGGCCGGGGGCCTGGAGGCATTGGGAGCTTGTAGCTGCACCGCCCATCCACAGGCAGCTGCTCTTGGGTCATTTTTGCAAGCAGGGAGGCCCAGCAAGTCCTCTCCGCTGATACCTGCTGAAGGCGCGCCTCCCCCTGGCTAAGGGAAAGAGACCAAGAGGCTGGTGAGGAATCACGGCAAAACCACAGGCTGGGTGGGCCGATACTGTCAGCAGCTAAGCGTATCTTTTTAACTGCATACCTTTGACATTCCCAAGATCTGTAATGGAGAAGATTCAGGGGAAAATAGTGCACTTTAAATGGGAATTTAGAGAAGCCAGACTCTCTTGGTAAATACTCAAGCGTGGGCTTCAAATGGGTGGCTTAGCTATCCCAGACTTGAACGTCTATAGAAGAGCTTTCCAGTTTAAAAATTGTAGGATGTTCCTGGGTAAACTGGAGGCCTCAGCCTGGGGAGGTGTGCTGGAAGAGATTGTTGTACAAGTTTGGGGATAAGAAATTCTTCAACAACGTCTGGCTTAAGGTATTAAAGGCAGCACTGTCCCATTGTCCTGGAGTCAGGAGGATTTTGGGCTACTTTTCAGATTTTTCACCAATCTGGGATTTCCCGGGTACCCCAGAGTGACTTGAAGATAGATTGAACTTTCCACTATGGAGAGTAGGGATAGAAGTCTTGGGGGAATTGCTAACAATGCAGGGTATATTATCCTGGGAAGTTCTAGCGGCCAAGATTGGTAGTTCCCTCTCCAGATTTAAATATCTCCAGTTGACTTCTTGGTTTGCAGCCAGCTCACAGGAGATCCGGGGTGCCTGGGGATTTGAGTCAGAACTGCAGGATGGGTCTCCTAAGGATAAAGAGGTCGCTCTGTGGTACTGGAAGTTGCATGAGGGTAAGGATTGGAAATTGAAGGCGCCGTACTTTGTTTAGGAAGGAGTAATTCAGGGGACTGAGCTTCAAACCTTATGGCAAACCTCTCTAAAACTACTCTATTCAGTGGTAAAGCTAGCCATTCTTAAGCGTTACCACTTTTCTACTATCAATAGATTACATTGGACCGCTCAAAAGATAGCGAAGTTAGAACAAGAGCCTACTCCAAGAGCCTACTCCCAGATATTGTAGGTGTGGTCTCTTAAGAGCTGATGACCAACAATTTATTTTACGTGCCCAGAGATAAAGGCTTATTATCAGGATGTGGAGAATGTGGTCAACAAAATTTTTGAGGTGAATATAAGGTTAAGTCTAACGCTGGTTTAAATGGGAACGGAAATCTGCTCCAGCCAACCTCTGACTAGATTGCAGCGGGCTCTGTTGTTTTATCTGATGCTTTTAGCTGGGAGGAGATCTGTATCTGTTGGACAGATCCGTTACCTCCTAGAGCGGTAGATTGGCTTCAAGCTGCAAGATGTAACTGCCGAATGGATATTGGCTGTAGACCAGGTGGGGCCGATCAAAGTAAGATGTGGGTAATTTCCAAAGATGGAGTGGTATGAGGGTTATGACAACAATTTAATGATTGGTCCTATGATTACACCTGGGTACAGCCAGAAACCGGGTATCTGGTTTTGACTGACGTGGTGAGGGCCAGTGAAAGTATGCAACAGGCAGAGGGTTGGAAAGCATTTGTAGAAGTGGCCTATTTTGCAGATAAGGTGATATGAGGACAAAAAAAAGAAGCTGCCTCCACCTTCGTTGTGGTGAGACGACACAGCGCTCCAACACTTCATTCTCGTCCGGGGGTCTGGAGTTATTTGGAGCTTGTAACCGAACCGCGTGTTTGCGGGCAGCTGCTCCTGGGTCGTTTTTGCCAGGCCTCCCTGCTTTTTCCTGCTGATTGTGCCTTCCCTGTATCAGTGAAACAGACCAGGAGTCTGTTGAGGAATCACAGCAAGGGGACACTTCCCCTAAAACCCCCTGCCCCCAACACCATAGGCTGGGTGGGTGATATTCTCGGCAGATAAAGTGTTTTATGCACACTACAAAGGATATGTTTATATAACCTTATGTGGAGTCTCTTTTTTGTGGTGTAGCTATTGTGTCACTGGTGTGTGTGAATGTGGTGCACAAAAGCTTTACACATTGCCTCTGGGATAAGCCTGACGGCTTTGCCAACCTGCCATGGACGTGAGCAGGGGTAATCTTGGGTGTGTAACTCACTTACCCTGTCTAGAGTTGTGGGATCTGCATGGCTTTGGTGCATACCTGAGCCCACCAGAAACCCCATTTCTAACAGACCCACATCACCCGGCACCTGAGGGACCTCCACAAGCTCCCCGTCCAGAAAAGATGCCAATTCTTACTACCCACACACGCCTACAAAGCCCACCATGACCAAGAATCACCATACATGAACTACCGCCTGAACTTGCACCAACCAACCAGAAACTTGCACTCTGCTCGCCTCCCTCTCCCTGGCTCAGACACTGCACATTCGCTGCTGCCACAGTGGTGGCCGCTCTTTCTCAAACCTCACTGCAAAGTCCTGGACCATCCTTCCTCTCCACCTCTGTACATCTTCCTTTAGCTGACGGACTTCAGGAAAGAGACTTAAGACATGGCTTTTTGAGTGAGCCCAGCTACCCAAGCACCCTGGATAACCTCAAGGATGATAAGCCGCGCTCTACAAGTACTGACTGATGGCTTGATAGAAAGATGGCCACTAACAGGGTCTGATTGTGCTGTGACCCTTCGAAAAAAGCTGCACATCTGGCTGCTGTGAGGCTCCCTTAAAGACTGATGGGCACTGCCTTGAAGCTCCCTGCTACTAGTGATGTTTCTCAGTTGCGAGAGGGCTGAGTGCAACTGAGTGCTAAGACCAAACAGAGGATGGGAATATGAGTTGCGTCAATAGGCTATACCTGGAACTCTGGAGGGGGAAAGACATGGAAGTGAGGAGCCCATAAATGACAGGTGGGGGTATATATGAGCTAGGCAGAGTTTGCCCATGGAAGCATTAAGTCTCACATCAGTAAATCAAGTATCCTTGCATTAATGCATGTGTAGTAGAATTCTGTGTTTTCTGTGTTATAAAGTATTTGTCTTTTATACAAAGAGAAGAACTGGATGGATATTCATCTTATCACGCTGATGGGGGTGTTGATGCAGGAGTACCCCAAAACTATCCTCCAGGAGAAGCCTGTGATTGCTTGCCCTCTCTACCACTAGTAGTCAAATGTAGAAAGGGCCATGCTTGGTCCAGTTTGCAGACCCATAGCAGTGTTAAAATGAATCAGCCCACACAGTTGTGGCCCAGTAGCTCCATCATTCTGTCTGGTGGTCTGCTGAACAGGGTCTGACATACACACTAAAACTCTCCCATGCTGTATCCTCAACAATACAATACCTCATTTGGAGAGTATATTTTTCTTGATTAATATATCTAACACATAGTCCATCTCAGGTTCCCTTACTTATAGCCCTCATGGGCCTCGATCAGTCTTCATAAACACTTTCAACACTATTATGTAACCTTGTGTTGTAAAGGCCTCAAACTCTATCATCTTGGATGACCCAAACTTTCATTTTGATAACTTAACTAATTATACATCAATTAGCTTACAAACTCTCTGGATGTGCTTGGACTACAGGAATTAGTAGAAAACAACAGACACAAGGCAGACCACACCCTATACCCTATATTCACTAATCACAGCTAAATTACTATCAACACCCCTCTTATAGTCATGTGGTCTGGCCATGCTGCAGTTTCTTTTAAATTCGCTATTCCTGAGTCTATCAAAATGAGTAAAGCCCAAAAGGTTACTGGGGAACTGTTATCTATTATTCGCAACCTTACACACTCTCAGGTGATCACCAACTTGTTTTTGTTTGGCAAATGACACTTCATGTTATGTTATGTATGGATTTTTATTGAGCGATATTTCACCAGAAGGTCTCAGAGCGCCAGCCTGCCACAGGAAATGTGGAGGAAAAAGGGGACAGCCTCAGAACAGCCATGTTTTAAGAGACTTGCAAAACTTTCTGTGGTCCGTCAAAGTGCGGAGATGAAGAGGGAGAGCATTCCACAGGGAGGGAGTGAGACAAGGAAAAGAACTTCCGCCATCACACTGCCAACTGTTGAAGTCTTTGGCATGGAAATTCATGCTAAGATATTCTATTATATTCTGCAAAGGGTTTTGACTATGCTTCCTTTTGAGAAGAATCCAGATATGAGAATACCAAAATGCCTCTCAGTCACAATCTATGTGAAAGGGAGTTTAAAGGGTTTTTTACTAGCATAGTTTTGTGAAGCTCACAATTTATACTCGTTGCGAAGATTGCAAAGATTTTTGGTTTTACTTCAACTTTGTTAAAGTACAGTTTTCTGTGTATAGTGATATAATTGTTATCACGTAGACATATGTTTTTTCACTCAAGATAAACATAGACAAGCTGAAAATGCACAATTTCCCTCTGTTTACTTTTTGTGGATCCTGTCTATGCTTAAGAGCAAATAATTGCAGACAAATATAAAAGGTTCCCAGGAGTGTGAATACAGTGTGTACTTAGTAGAGGATTACGATTGTAAAGAAGGAGAGAAAACTAGTATTGGGAGGAACGAGGCTGCCTTTAAGCCAGAAGAGGGGGTAAGGAGTATAGCAGGAGTGGCAGAGTATAGTAAGTGTGAGAGTTGAGGTGGAAAGAGAAAGGAGTAGATGAATGGGGGGCGGCATTGCTGACACTGCTGCTCTTTGGACATTCAGCAGTAAATTAACAATGAGATGTTGCTTTAAGAGATACATAGTCAGCTTTTACTGGAGTAGAAGAAATGGGTCCTACCAGATCTGAAATATATGGACTTAAATTCTCTTTGTAAGTAGCAGGAGAAAGCTAATATTTTGTCATCTGCAGTCTAATGTTGCTGCTGCTGCACATCCGTGTTCTCCTAATAGTTTTGCTCTTGGTCACATGGTACGAAGTAGTGTTGGCAGTGACTTTCTTATAGATGTTGTAGCATATATTTGATTTGCTATGGGTGGCCAGTGGTAGGCGCCTGTTGTTTATAAGTGCCAGTGCAAGTTTATTATTTTCAGGAAGATTACTGATTAGATGGACATATGCTCTTCAGTTGACTCACTTGTGTTCTCTGAAATTCTGGCCCTCAAATCATTAACATCACCATCAAGATGAGGCAATCCCAGTACCTGGATGTCTTCTTTAATTTCCAGTAGGAAGGTGTTCACTATGGGAAGTGGGGTTAGTCGTTCCGAATAAATCTTTGTGTTATGTGTGATGTGGTACATGAAGTTGAAGTTGGTATCTACATGAAAGCTCAAGGTCTTCACACTATAATAGAGTCCTATATTGCGGTCACCCTCTTTGAAATGAACTCTGGCACCTGTTATTCTTTGCAGACTTTGGCAGTGAGCGCAAATTGTTACTGTTGTAAGACCGTTCAGCTTCAGGTAGCATTTGGACAGCCATGCTTGAATGGTGGTGAGGCAGCCTCCCAGGAGGTCATTATCAGGTGAAGGTAATTGTTTCAGGAACAACTTGATCTTGACTGCAGCCATGCTCTTTTTTTGAGAATTGCAGCCATGCCCTGCAGGCACATTTTGTGCACACTCTTGGTGGATCTGTGCCAGAGTGACCATCTCACTAAAGATCAGTTCTGACACTGTCTTTAGTCCTGAGATTTGCACCTACAAATTATTTATTTCACAGGTCTTAGTCTAATTAGTCCACTTAAAGTAATACAAGACCATAACACCCAGAATGCATTAAACTATAACATAATAGTCCAATACTGGCATCCAATATGCAGAAGCTGTGCTAAGACACATTTTTACTTAATTTAGAGAATATTGACCTAGTGGCGTGTTTCTCAATGTATTATGTAAGCACCATGTTTCAGGGAATCTTCCTTTTATGGTTATTTACACATGTTGTGGAGAAACTCCTTCTTTTATTTTGTGTCTTTGCATGATGCGATGTCACTGCAGTATTATAAATCTTTTTTTCATCTTGTACTTCCTTTTCAGTTTGTGTGCCAGATTTAATAAAATATGATCTTACAGAAGGAACAATGAGCAGCTTTGTGAAATCAAAGGGGCATATTTAAACACAGGTGGTGGTGCAAAATGGCTTCAGACAATTTGTTACCTACCTCAGAGTTAGTGCTGATTGTGAAAGTTGGTCTTTTTCAAATTCCGCACTAGCTGTTGTCACCTTTGGATGGTGGTGATAAATTGCAAAATTCAGAAAAAACAAAAAATAATACAAAAAGATCATACATCATAAAAAACCACACAAATACCAGTTTTTGGTTCTAATATCTATACATCGACCGCAAAAATGAAGTAGGAAAATAGCACAAGATTGAGTATCCAAGTTTTAGATCACTGAACACAGTCGTCTACGTGCACTCGAATGTGGTTGCAGAGATTCTCCTTCAGTACAGTCCTGCAGGATCATCCTCTCAGTTCCAGGGGAACTTCAGTCTTCCTAATTATTGTTTAGGGTATGCTAAATTCACGTAATTTTCTTTTTTAGAATTCTGTGAAATTTCTGAAAAATGACACAAAATTATGCATAATTACAGCAAAGGCAATCTGGCATTTAGCACTATATCTTAGCACAAAATGCAACCTTTTGTCAATGATAGAGACAGCCGCTCAAATTCTGGTCATCCCTGTTGTTACTGCAACATGGTATAATGGTACAGCTTCATGAATTTTATGTAACAAGCGTAACACAAAATTCTGAAATTACGCAAATTATGCTGCTGCAAATAAAATTTTGCCAGGGCCTCCCTTTTGTCTAAGCCTGGGTGGAGTTTGTGGAGTTTTACTCTGTCGCGCTCCAGGAGTTCCGCCAGTGATATAGTCTGTTAAGTCGTGCTGCTCGCACTGATTTTTAGCACCCAGAGTTTGCCCCATGCTGTGAAATCAGCGCGAACAGCACTACACTTTGCGCCAGAGGGAGCTGCTGCTATCTGCCACTCGAGCAGATATTCTACTCAGCGGCGTCACTATGGGCATGCGGGGGGTTCGGACCGCACCGGGTGACACCCTCACATGGGGTGATACCAACAGGGCCGGTGTGCGCCTAGCAACCAAACCATTCAGGAGGAGGAGGTGCCTGTGCGCAGCGTGCACTGTCTCCTCTCCTTTCTTTTATTTGCTTCCCTGTGAAATGGATCCATAAAAGAAAATCACTTTTGCCGGAAATCAATGTCGTATTTTTCTGACATTTAATTCCAAAGTGCAGCATCTGGAATAAAAGTTTAAAAATATGAAAAATAAATAACTAAATAAAGTAAGACAGTGGTAGCAAACTGGCCAGATTGATTTTATTCACACCCAAACACATTAGCGCCACTTTTACAGAGTTTGCCAGTGAAGCGCTATTTTTGTTGTCTTGGCTTCGTTTTCCCTGGGCTTGGAACTAGTGCACCAATCCTGGAGGTACTGCAATGTGAGGATTGAAAAACAAAATTTGTACTGCTGCTCTGTATCTAGGGATGTTGTCTTTTTTTACCATACTGCTTACGTTTTGTAAGGATATAAGCAATGGCCATTGAAATGGGTCCATTCAGGGCCCTGTTGTCATGTCTTTGACTTTTCAGGCAAAAGCACTCACTGATTTCTGAACAGTGAGTGTAAAAGCGTTAAGGTATCCATGTTGTTCCTGCTTAGATTTCACATGGTTTGCAAAATCTTGCATTCCCTATGATTGTTTGCTTTTTCCAGGATGCTGTCACTTTTTTTTTTAGGCCACATATTGCTCTTGCCCAGTGCGTAATTTAAATTGAGCCTCAGTCAGGTGTTTATAGCTGGCAACAATTGGGTTGTCGTTGAAGGCAGTCTGAGTTTTTCTAAGTGGGGCAGTATGGTGTTCAGTGGGGGAGAGGATGTGGCACTATGGCCAGAGCTGCTGAATTTGGAACTGGGGAACCAGTTTCAGCCTTAATAACCAGTCCGCCAGACCACTCTCCTGAGAGAGCACTATCTCATGCTAGACCTTAGAACGCTTCGCAAGACATTAGAGGCCTCGGTGTCGTAGCACCAGCAGGTGGACACTAGCATGACAAGTGTAGGTTAACCTTCAAGGCTTGTCCACCACTATTCATACTGAAGTTCACCTCCAGTCTTGCGGGCAGGCCTATGAAGCAGTACACCCTAGAACAACAGTGACCCTGTCACTGAGATCACAGGGCCCTTGAGAAGGGCCAGCTCTAGGGCGGTGCAACCGGTGTGACCGCACCAGGTGCTGACTTTAGGTGGCGGCATCATTTTTGCAAGTACATTATGGTTTTAAAAGCACTTGCTGCCTCCTTCCTGGCCTCCAGTAATTTTCGGTAACAATAAAAATGTCATGATGACTCTGATGATTAATGTTCTTCCTAGAGAGAGATCGGAATTTTGTCTAATGGAAGATTTGACTAATGGGTTAATGTACCTGCTGCAAAGAACATGTACCATGCAGATCACAAAGTGCACATAATGTAAATAGGCCAGTGGGCTACTGCTTTTGTCAGAGAGATCCTTTTGTTACTTGCAGTTTATAAGTTAAAATCCTAACATAGAACAGTGAGCTATTAACTGTCATCTACTCCGCAGCAACACAAGTCACATTTTTTATTAACTTTTGATACGTTTGAGCTACAAACAATTTATTAGATTAAATGGTCAGATCATGCTGCAGATCTTGCATTATGAGTCAAATATGGCAGAGCCATTATTATTTAGAAAACATTTGCAAACTAGGATTTTTAGCCATTCATGTTTGAACTGCTGTTTTGGAAAAGGGAGAAGTGCTGATGACAGAAACTCCATGGCTCGGAGACAAATGGCTTGTGCTTCCACATTTTATCGTATTTGGGGACATTCTGTGATTAGAAGCATATCCCACTTTGTGAACACATTTTACTGTCAATAACTCATTATAAACGTAAATAATCATGTGTATCCATTGGTTGATAAAACTGGGCAGTGAAACCAAACAAATACAAAAAATTGGGATGTTTGCGCATTCTGGCCACGCCTCTGGCTCTGCCCACTGATCCAATCCTTGGGTTATTCCCGCCCTCTGATTCTCCGCCCACAGTTCCCCTACTTTTTTTCCCCCACTTCGACCACTGATATATCGTGTTGCTGGATAGTGGGAACACCACACCAGTAAAAAGTACCATACCTATGATATTATAAATTCAAATAAACTGTTGACTAGCAGGTAGCCCACTGAACAACCTGATTAATGAGTCATTATCACACTGTTGTTAACAGGCACGTTTTGTAAATATTGGACCTACATTTACAAACGTTACTAAGGATTCTGTATCGTCCCGTTATTTGCCAACTGTGTCCACTGGCGGAGGAGGTCCATGCGGTAAGTCGTGAGGGGGTGACACCATGAGTTACCCGCACCGGGTGACACCAACCCTAGTGATGCCACTGATTCTACTTAAGCGGCAGCTTCCTCAGCGCAAATAGCAGATTTCTCAACACGAGCGGTCGCGACCGGCCACGAGTGCCCGCAATGAGAAATCTTGCCAGGAGGAGCTCTAGCGTGTTATTTTTTCTCGCAAGCGCTCGTCGTGTTCCCAATGGCGAGCCACTCAAGAAAAAAAACTCTGTCCAGCATCACTTTGTGGAGTTTTTCAGAACTCTGTGCGGAGTGGGCGAAGTTCTGCGCACTCCACCGGAGCAGCGGAATTCTATGCCAACCCATACTTTTGTCACCTTTATGATTCTAGATAGCCAAATGTCTCAGTATAACTGAATGCTATTATCCTAACAGTCAATCTGCAATAGTCTTAAAACTAATTCACCCCAATTAAACTCAACTGGATCGTCCTAATCCTCCATAGAGACATGACACCTTTAATGGCAAGCATGCCTGTGGTGGTCATTAGATCACAAAATCCTTTACTTTCCAGGGACTTCAACAAGAACAACATGGAATATCTAATCAGACCTATTATAACACTGTATACATTTATAATGCAAATATTTCTTAGTCATTGCTAGTACAGAGACACGAAAAGGCCCACTTTTTGCAGAGTTCTCCATTTACTGGAGAACCTAGGAGCATATTTACAAACCCTTATTACCACAGGAACGTCACTTTTAAAGATGTTCCTGTGGCGATAAGGGCTTCGCCTTATTTACAAGGCAGTGTTAAGCCAGCGAGAGGAAATGCTTTATTTCTCCTAGTTTTTGCTGTATATATGTGTGCTGCATTGTGCAGCACAAATAAAAACAGCAAAACGCCATGCATGATTGTTTATATGCAGGAAGGTGTCCCTTCCTGAGCATAAACGACTAGTTGCATTTCTATGTGTGCTGCACCAAGCATCACACGTAGAAGTTCCAAATCACCATTTGCACATAAACAATCATTTCCACAACGCAGGCACCCTTGCACTATGGTGCAAGAATGCCCGCAATGGCGCTCAGCAGCTGTAATTAGCTCCAAAAGTGGCACAGCGCTGCATTGAGTCAAGAAGGCTATCGCAGCCCTCCATCACGTTTCTTGCAAATATGCCTCTAAGTGCAAACTAAGTAAAGGCAATTTAAGGTATTCCGCAAGCAAAAATGTTGTTTTCTCATTCTTAACAAGTTTAACAAGTTTTGCTTGAGCTCCCAAATTCTCTTTCTAAGATTAACACCGAATATCAAAAGCATTTTCATTATACTTCTAACTTATTTGGTTGAAGTGGGAACGCGGGTCTCTTTTTTTAATTAGAGCAAACGATTATTTTAGACATCTGAGTTTCTACTTTTAGGTTACATTGCCGAAAATAAAGGAGCCCTCGGGCTGTCTCGCTCACAGCTGATGAGGGATAACAAGGAAGGAACATCTCAGGAGCCTTCCCTCCTTTCAGGTTGGGAATCATATTTGGGTTTTCTTCGTGATGATGAAAGGAGAGGTTTGATCAGCTGGATCTAGCCATCACAGCTGGCAGAAAGCCCACAGGAAAGAGTAGATACAATGATTTGTTTTGGTAACCTCCACTCAGAGGAAGCCATTAGGCACTTCCTTTCCGCCTGCCCATTGTGAGCCGCCGCGTCGTGCTTCCCCTATCCAGGAGAAGCAGGGCCCAGAGATTGTCGAGGAAGCCCTCTTCCTCTTTCGGGGTCAGTGACAAAGAGCAGCGTCAGCAGAAACAATCTGTATCAAAGGGGGACCCATTACTGAAAAGGGTGACAATCCCGGCTTGTTAACAACTAGAACTACTAACTATAGAACTGTATTCAATATAATGGGATGCATTTGTGCTCCACTGACAATAATAGTAATTTAAATTATTTGTGCAGAATCTTAAATGTATTCATGTTATAAATTGGCATTCCGATGAAGTATAAACATTTGCACTTAGATCGTCGAGTGTGAAGTTTCTAATCAGATATCAGTTTGCAGAACCACAATTGCATTCAATGGTGCGTGAAAGCAAACTCAATATATCTGATAAAGCTAATGCTAACTATCGAGACACAAAACTATATCCCATCCTTTTGTAGCTCTCTTTTGATGCATGTTCAGAGACACAACCAAGGACCAGATACATGTATTTCCATTTCACCCATAACCAAGCCTACTTTCTGAAAATGAGCTGTTTGCATTCTTTTTTCATTGCATGTAGTGGTATTAATACATGTCAAACCCGCTCAAAATACCATCACTATGAGGACGAAAAATAGAAAAAGAAAAAAACCAGATTGAAACTTGGCAGATTAAATATATTAAGATAGCCAGGGACCACATCAGAGAAAAAGTGCACTGGTGCATTGCAATGAACAAATGCATTTGTTCCCTTTTTGCTGCCTCTGACTTTGCTGGACTGGTGAAATAAGGTTTTTATTGTACTGACAGAGTTTTGCGCCAAGGTGCATACATATAACAAGCATTTGCAATGCAATAGGTCTCGCATTCGCAAGAGTTTAAGCTATTGGCATTGTAAATGACAATGCCTTTTATTTATCTGTTTTGAAAAATAACACATAAAAGGCATTGTTATTTAGAACGCCAATAGCTCATTCTTTCGCAAATGCGAGACCTATTGCATTGCAAGTGCTTGGTATGTTAAGGAGGCTGTGAGTGACGGAAATATACACAGGCAACAGTAAATGAAAATACAGTGTACAGCAGGGGAGGAGGACGAGGTGGGGGCCTCCCGGTTATTTATTTGTTTACGCGTTTTTATATAGCGCAAACTTTACCTGAAGGTGTCAGAGCACATTATAATAGACTAGTTACATTACATAAGGACTTTAGAGTATATGAAGAACATAAAAGATACAAACCGATAAATTTTAAACTCACATAAGAATGGTAGTAAGTACAAAAATTGACTACAGATACTGCTTGGGTAGCGTGTGTCCTGGTGCACCCAGAGAGCCGGGCATGGAGACAGACTCAACTCACATGGATGGCGGGCGTCCTAGTGCCCCCAGAGAGCCGGGCAGGGAGACACACTCAATTGGTATGGATGGTGGACATCCTAGTGCCCCCAGAGAGCCGGGCATGGAGATACACTCAACTCGCATGGATGGTGGGCGTCCTAGTGCACCCAGAGAGCCGGGCAGGGAGACACACTCAATTGGCATGGATGGTGGGCCTCCTAGTTCCCCCAGAGAGCCAGTCAGGGAGACACACTAAACTAGCATGGATGGTGGGCGTCCTAGTGCCCCCAGAGAGCTAGGCAGGGAGACACACTGCTGTGGTGTGGGTGGTATGCGTCCTGGTGGACCCAGAGCGCTGGGCAGGGAGACACATTGCACTGGTGTGGGTGGTGTGCTTCCTGGTGCTTGCAGGCCTCCCTTAGTGCTGGGATGCCCTTAGGGGTATATGAGGCACTTTACCAAACACTTTATCATAACGTAACTTCAGGTTCACGCCACAAATACAGTAAGGTAGGGGCAACACTAGTGAGTTATGAATCAAAAACGCAAAAGAGGCAGGTTGAACTCAGAGATCAACTTTTCTATCTGTGCTGGGAAATGGCAACAAAAACAGAAAAAGGGAAAAACACTACATGCCAACCACACACAACCCCAGAAGAAAGACAAAAACTTGTGCCAGTACTGTGTACCTGCAGCCGTGGACTATGATAACATGCTTAAGACAAGGTAGAAAGAAGATAAGGAATAGTGTTTCCCACTGAGTGGAAACAAGGTTGTTCCTACCTGGGGCAACAAAAAAGGGCGTTCCCTATTGGAAGATAAAGAGAGGTACATCAAAATTCTGTGAGTTGAAAAGTAGAGTTAAAGATGGAGAAAGGTGGGAAGAACAATCAGTAAAGGGCTTTTCTTGCACGTGGAAGTGTTATAACTAGGGAAGAGGAGGGAGACAGAATATTGGCGGGGGGAAAGGGGCGCTTTTGTCAGAGATTGTTACACATAAGCAGACATCTGGGGCTTCTATGTTGGGGCAGTGGTAACAGGTAAGCAAGGATATAGTGAACAGTGTTCCTCTATGGGGTTGGACTGAGGGGTTCCTCGCAGGAGATAGAGAGCTGCCCGTATTTCCCTGCGTTGGGGCAGTGCGGGAGCTCAGTGCTGAGGACGGAGTTTCCTTCTGAAGAGACCTGAGGCTGCACAGATACCCATGTGAAGCTGCGACGTTGGGGTAGGGGTCCGGAGGATGCGTCTGGAAGCCCGACTAGGCTGGGGGCGGCTGGAAGTCAGGCAGGAGTGGGTTAATGGTCCTGTAGCTGTTCTGCCCTCAGCCCTCCAGCACTGCAGGGCTGTAGGCGGGTGGTCGCTGATCCAGCAAGGGTTTGTTATCCATGTTCCTCTCAGCAGCACCGTCCTGCTGCCACCCCGGGCACTACCTGCTGATCCTGCGGGGGAGGGAGACACAACGAGGGAATGAAGCTCAGGAGGGCAACTAAGTATTGCTTTCCGGTGTCCCTATAAGTGAGGGTCATGTGAGGGAATGAGGGGGCCTTGCTAACAGTTGTCACAGGTAATGCCTTCCACTGACCCTACAGCGGAGGGGTGGGGTGCAGGAGAGAAAGAGGGGTTCCCTGTAGCAGATGCTGGCAGACAGTGTAGGCACTCGGTCCATGAGTTCATCCTGAACAGCAATGGGGAGTAGGCTCATCCAACGGATTTTCTGGGAACCTGAAGTGAAAGCCATGCACCACAATTCCTGAATATGCTGAAAGTGCCTGAGGTCGCCCCCACTGGGGTCAAGGCCCTGCACCCCACACCTGACTCGCTTGTGCTGTACCCAGAATGGCCCCTCTTCGGAGCAGGGACCCAGCGCTTCGAAGCCTGGTAGAAATGTGGGATGTGCTAGAGCACCCTTGGGCTCCCCTCGGCGTGTGCACTATCACAAGCTAGGAACATGTTCAACCCAGGAGAACCGACAGGAGATATATGGGGCGAGGGCAAGGAGCACAGCACAGAGGCCCCACCTCCCACCTACATCCTAGCCATGGACAGGCCCCCAGGCCAGAAGGGGGTTGACCTCAGCCAATTAAGTGCAGTCGAATGATCTGTTTGGAGGAACAGGAATGGCACCTTATGCACACTTTTAATGGGATTTATAGACAAGCTGTAATTCTTATATTAAAAAAACAATACCCTTAAGCTGGGTTAACAGTGCTATAACTTGTTCAAGAGCAAACGCTTTAATAAAACAATATATTATAACTACTATTAAAAAGCAGCTACTTCAATTTGCAGTGATCATAGCGCGCGCCTGCTTTTTATAGCGTCAGATTTGGCAAGGTGGAGTGCTACATAAAACTTATTATTCACACACCACTATTTTGAAAAACCTGCACTACTGAGTTGGAGTGCGAGTGGAAGCTGAGTTGGAGTGCGAGTGGCAGCTGTTCCACACAGCGGTGTTACTTACAAATGGCAAGCGCTAAACGATTTATAATTGTCACAACAGGGTCATTGCATTGGTGCAAGAGAAACACCTTGTTTTCACAGCTATACGAACCTTCACAAACTGCGGTATAAAGCCCTATGCATATGTCAATTCATGATTGCAAAGCCCCAACTTACCTGTGTAGGCCGTGTTGGCCATGTAGGTTCCAGGCGTTACCTTCAGGTTAAAGGGCACATTGGTGGTGGTGGGGTTTGTTGTGTTGCAAGGGTCCGACTGCATGCTGATGGGCGTGACCAGCATGCCAATCACGAAGAGCAGGGCGCAGATATTGTGAGCTGCCATAGTGACACAAACTCTTCACCTGTGTACTGAGCGGCTGGAAACACACCTGTAGCACTGATACACTCATCAGAGATGCAGGGCTCCCAGGTGAGAGGAGAGCCTGGAAATTATTAGCAAACTGGTCGTGCCCACAAAATGCCAGTTTCTTAACATCCTGCTACCTGGGTGAACTTGTGATTCACACGAAAACGGAAAAGCAGCGGTGCCCTGTTGTGCGCAATAATTTAATTCAAGCGTGAGGCAATTCTAGATTTATCGAATGCAAAAATAAAAAGGCATCCGATTGTTTATCTTTGCATTGCGCTTTCACTTGAGTGAAAGCATGATGAAACCAGTCCCAGTTCTTCAACAGCTGTCCAGGAAGATTTTGAACAAGTGGCACTGAAAGCGATCGCGAAAGCGATCGCTATTGTAAAAAAAAAAAACACGCCCGCGAGTGGTGCGCGCGCGCTCCACATCGAATCATGTGTTTTCAATTATCGTGCCTGTGTATGATAATTGAAATTTCATAACAAAATGGAGAGAAAGGGATTCTCACAATGGGTGACCATTGGAGGGGGTTACTCCCAGTCCCCTACACAAGACCTGTTGTCTAAGTAGATGTCTCCATCTACTTCGATCTAGCCACCTCTCATGTCTGTTTATGTATTTTTTATATGTTTCTTGTAACAACATGTCTTGTGTATGTAAACCAACATTAACATATATGTATGTTCGCATTGACTACTATGTCACTGTTTTGTCATTTGTTTTTTGATATCACTATTTCTATTTTAATTAATTGATAATTAAAAATAAAATGTATTGTTTTTAAATAATTTTGGTAGTACACCGAGTCCTTGTTGGTATGTTTATTACCTGATCTTCGCCAGGTTCTGTGTTGCCTAGGAGTTGTTCTTCCTTTCAGAATTATTGTCTACGTGTCATGTAGATGTTAGCGAAGACAATTTAATCCAAGCATAACCCATTGAAAACCAAACCAAAGTGATATTGCACTATTTTACTCCGTACGTTTGAAAAAAGTTAATATGGTTATGTTGTTTTAAAAAAGGACACGTAGTTCGCATTTAATAAGTGTAAGACATACATTTTATGCATTCAATTTTTGAGCAGCAAAAATAATGATTAATCAATTTCCTACGTGTTTTGCTGTGGTTCAAATACCATTTGGACATTATGTACTAAAAAAGCAATAAAAATTGCGCACATTAATTTGCACAAATTTATTTTGTCTTAGCTGCACTTTATTTCAAAATGCCCAGTGTTTTAGGATTTGTTCCTAAACGTTTTTACATTACTAAAGTGAATTACAATGCGTGATTGTTCCAGAATAAATATTCATTTGCACACAGGCTTTTCTAGGAAAAAGGTGGGATTCCAGGATTAATTTTGAGATAAGAACATACGAAAAAAGTTGCGATGTGGCCAAGCGCATTACAAAAATCAGCGATACCCAGCGACAGGCCTGCAATCCCCACGCGTCATGCGTGAAAATGCAATATAGAGGAAAAACAAAAAAAAGGCCAAACAAAAAAAGACTGCGTAGCACCATGGATGCACCCGGACCGAGTGCAGAGGACAACGCGAACCCCACAAGCCCCACAGATGACCAGCAAGGAACCTCGGGTCGGGGAAGGCCAAGGAGAAGAGGAAGAGGAAGACGCGCTTCAGTCCGCAGGAAAACAGGATCATTGTTACGGAGGTGACAGAACACTAACAACAACTGTTCGGTACCGCAAACCTGTCATTGGCAACAAAGACGCAAATATGGCAGACTATCTTGGGCCGTATTAATGCAGTTGCAGCGTTGAGGAGGACAATGGGAGAGGTCAAGAGGCGCTGGAATGATGTGAAGGCCAAAACCAAGAAGAAACTCATTGCCAACATGAAAGCAGCAACGCTCATTGGAGGTGGGGGTCCAGCGGCACACCAGGAGCTGGATGACATGGAGAAAATTTTGGCCACAGTCATCAGTCGGGACACGGTGCTAGGAGTTGGGTATCCGGACACTGCTCAACATGACCTGACACAACATCAACAGGGTGAGTACCGACCAGGGACTGGGTGGATGGGGGGAGAAGGGCACAATGGCACACATGCACACATGTAAGTAGAGCACACTGCACACCCACAATGACTCTGGATCATGTCCCTGATCCCCGTGGCACACCGCAGCACACACACAAACACCACGTAGGCCCCCGTAGGCCTACGTATCCCATGTCCCTATTGGGGTCCCACACACAAATCACCAATCTCACCACCAACACATGCACATGTGCGAAACCAAGCAAAGATGCCCATTTGTGAGCAACACTGACAATGCAAATGACACTACATGATGATCAGCATGGCTGCAGGCCAATCATCATGACATTGTGCACCCCACAACACTGAGGTGGCTGAGTGTGGACCACATCCGGAAAGGAGCAGGTCACAACCTGACACATCCATGTGCACAAACAACCCCTGACATCAACAACACATCTGCGTACAAACCATGTCCAAGAGTCACAACTCGACCAACAGCCGTAAACAACCCAGTCCAGCACATCTCAGCACTGTAGAGGCATAGAAGGCAAAGGCACACCGCCTGAAAGGGATAAGGAGCCACAAAATCAGAGCTGCAGGGACAACTCACCCACAATGCTGTACACACACATAAGAATAAGAGCACCTCAACATTGACAACAATGTGGTACAAACTGCAACACTTTCACAACAGTACACAGGACACAACTGGTGCTGCATGGGTGTACAAAATGGCCAATCACTCCTGGCATAGCAGGAAACTGTGAGATGACAAGGTACGAGTACAACCTCACATCCCTGATGTCGTACAAATGTCCACTGTCCCGCATCAAATAGGCAACTCACCACAAACAGTCACAATGTACATTGTCATGCAGTCTGTATGTAAACTTCGCCAATGTGTCAACATACATGTAACACACTGTGAAACTGCAATCTCCGCTTTACATTGCAGAGGGACAATCAACACCTCCTGCAGAGCACACCCTACATCACGTCAGTGATGATGGAGACGACCACCAGGACATCGACCTGAACGAACTCCAATGGTTAATGGACACCCTCCGCACCCCACCTCTAGTAGCAGGTCAGCACAGCACCATCAAGGTGAGCCCAACCCCTGCACAGACCACACAGCAGGAAGCACCCACAACCACTTCTGGTTCCCAGCACCTCACCGAAGAACACATGGCGTTCCAACGCCGTCTGTTAGACTGCCAGAGGGGGCTGGCTGAACAGGTGCGGCTGGGGTTCCAACTCATGGCAGCCAAACTGGATGCCGTACGTGGGTGTCTAAGTCCCATCAGGGACCACTTACATTCTCTAACGGTCACCCACAGTCTGCCCCATGCCCTCTAACAATCCATTTCTGCCGTCGCTGGAGTCATGACTCGTAGACGACAACAACTGTCCAGTCAGAGTGGCTACAGTTATGTCATCCGTGATTTGGGAAACATGAGGAGGGTCATGGAGAACATGGAGCGGATGCAGGCGCAAATAATGGTTACCACGGCTGCACACAAGAAAGCTGTAGATGGGATCTTCCATACCCTGCAGATCCTCATCATGGGAGTGATGCCACAGGACATTGCGCAGATGAATGCTGCTGCTACTTCTACATCCACATCTCCGGACCCCGATGTGTCAGTGTCACACAGTGCTGCAGACCAAACACCACCACCCACATGTGAGGCACATGAAACGTCAGAGGCCGAACATGAGGATGAATCTGCTGCCTCAGTGGTAAGTAGGAAGCAGTAGCATTCATCTTCGCCATATGGCTTCTCACTGCTTGGTTCTGAACTCTGCATCGTGCCCTGCAATGGCACCTTCCATTGTCCCCCGATACACCCAGCCACATAACCTTGCACCTTGATAGGAACTGCCACATTTCGTTTGCAAAACTATGACACAGCAATCAGCCTGTGGACTGGACTCTTTCCCTTCCCAGTAACTTGTCAATCCCCATAGGACTATGGCTGGCCCTCCACGGGGCAACATTGTAAAGTGTTGTCTGCATGGCCCAGTACTAAGACAGCTTCAACACTCCACTGTACGTGAATAATACCTTCCAATACACACAAATGTGTCATGTACATGATTAATCAAGTATGAAAGCATGTACGAATGTAGGGGCAGTGATTCCCCCTTACGTCCCTGTTGCACATGGTGTGGTACTTGAGTCACAGGGTGCATCCCTGCATCATGGTGGTACATATCTGACCCCAAATGAAGCCCTGTTGTCAATTGTAGGTCACAAATGACAGCCTATATGCAATTAAGTGGGACACATGTGAGACGCTGATGTGTGGGATTCCGTACTATCCCTGACACACAGAAATGGCATTTCGAGTATGTGACACCCCAAACAGTCTCTCTGCACAGAGGTGACACCCCCAAAACCTATTCCGAATTTTCGAAATTGTTAACACTACATGTTGCACTTACACTTGTCAGAGTGATGTGCCTGTACACAGGAGTGACATGCTGTGCCTGTGCTCATTCTGTACTGTCCCATGTCTGCTAAGGACTGTGACAATGTGATGTGCTCATGTGAAGAAATTGCCAATGATGGTGTTCCTACGGGCTATTCCTGCTGCAGCTAAAGTGGGGTGTGGTCCACATGCCTCATCTTCCTCATCATCATCCGGTGCATCTGGCACTTGTAGCCATGGGGCATTGGTGCGTACACATATGGTGTGCAACACACAACATGCAACAATCATCCTGTGCATGATGTCTGGGCTGTACAGGAGGCTTCCACCTGTGCTGTCCATACACCTGAAATGTGACTTCAACACACCAAATGTGTGTTCCACGATGCCCCTGGTGCATTTGTGGGCCACATTGTACTGCCTCTGGGTCTGTGTGTTCAGTGCTCGGAGGAGTGTCATCATCCAAGGGCAGAGTGCATATCTTTGGTCACCTATGACAGTGCAGAGAGACATGAGACAAGAGTTGGTTCAGCATGATGTGTTGGCAGGCTCACTGGTTCATTGGTGTGTGATATGTGTGTCTTAGTGATTCCTGTTTGACATGTACTGCTTGTAGCAAATGAGTGGCATCAATGTGTATTATGTAGCCTCAAATTGCTCCTCCCTCCCTCCAAGCCTATTTACTACAGTGCGCAGCGCGGTTGCATCACTTGCACTCTTACGGCACACCATTGTCATGCCTGTCTGCGCATGTTCACAAGCCTGACTACAACACTGTGATGTTGTGCATTGAAGGTGGGCGGCCATGTGTGTGTAGGCCTATGGTAAGGACAGGGCAGAAACAGATGTAGAGTTCATGGCTGGCTGAACTCGAAATGCGGTTGAGGGTAGACCTTTGGCTCATGCAGCGGTCATGGGGACATACATAACAGTTGGCATGTATGATCCCCGACCCCGAGCGGGCTTGCGCTCCCTCATTTACCTTTTCAGCCGAGCCCGCACTCCGGGGGCATGATACATTGCAACATTGTCCATGGCGTGACGGGTGGTGTTGACACCACAACAGAGACACATGCATTAGCTACTGCCTTGGCAAGGCCATAACTTAACCACACCCAGAGCCCTGGTGTCCCTTGTGCATACATAATGGCCACACGGACACACTTAGATAGTTTGCGGAACTGGCTACGGGCACGTGCGCCCGGCGCCTTTTATTGCAAGGGTCACATGTACAGTGACGCCTGTGCTGGATGGGTGTGGTGTGAGTGTAAGCCAGCCATCATGGAGTGGTTGCTGCTGGCAACAACTTGGACAGTGATCACTCTTTAAGCAGAAACAGTAAACACCAACATAACACAAACAACTGTGATGCATCATGGTGGTAGCCGGAGCAAGTACAGAGGTCACCCAATATGCAATCAGAAGGTTCCGTGAGTCAAAGTGCATTGATGTTGGGGCACCAGAGCCGAGCGTGCTCATATAATGTGATTGTCTAGGGTTGTGTCCCTTCGGGATATTCCTGCTGCAGATGCAGTGGGGTGTGTTACACCTGCCTCATCTTCACCATCATCGTCCCAGGTCTTCCCCACTGCCTGGGGTAACATGGTTCTGTCCACTGTTCACTGCACTCCAAACACCAGCAGTATATGTCGATATGGGCATGTCTGTGGTCTGCCTACTGCAGTCTGGCCAGCGTATCCACGCCACACTTGGCATTGTGTACATTCTCATTCATGGGTTACTTGCCTCCTTCGAACATGCATGGTTCCCACCTCTCCCCACATTCTGATAGTGTGTGGTTGAGGTGTCATGCATTGATGGCTCGTGTACGTGGCTTGCCCAGGTCACCACAGTAAGTTGTGCTGTCGTGTATGGTAGGTGGGCATGTTGTTTGGCATGTTGTGTGAGTTTGTAATGTATGTATTCCCAGGGTTGTGAGTTGCATGATTGTGGAGTTGAGGTGTGTGGTGTGTTCATTTGGTACTTACCAACGAGCACCGCATTCCCATAGGTGCCAGCCTCAAAGCGCTGGTTAATGATGGACTGTCGGAAGATGAAGGAATCATGCACACTGCCTGGGTAGTTGGCGACGACATTGGTGAAGAGTCCACGGTGGTCCACTATTGCCTGCACATTGATGGAATGCTGTGCTTCCTATTGCTATAATTGTGTGCAGTGGCGGCAGGGGGCACGAGGAGTACATATGTGCAGTCGATTGCCCCCAACACGTGCGGGAAGGCAGCAATGGCGTAGAAGCCTTGCTTGGTTTCCAGATGTTCCTGCACAGTGTGTGGGAAGTGAAGGTACTGGGGTACCAAGCTGATGATGGCATTCAAGACAGGTGTGAGGAACATGGATAGGGCTGGCTGTGAGACTCCTCTGACTCCGGCAGTTGTTGGTTGGAAGGTCCCAGAGGTCAACATGTGCAGCACAGTCAACAGCTTTGACTGTGGAGGGATGTTGGTTGTCTGCTGTGTTAGTACGGTTAGCCTGTGGGCAATGATGGTCAGGATGCGTAGGATGGTTGTCCTTTTGAGCCTGTAGTGGGCAATGACATCCTCTGGTGTTAAGTCTGTGAGGCTGGTGCATTTTCTGAAGGTCTGCTGTCTTTGTGTGCGCTGCCTCTGTGGTGGTCCGGGAGGATCCAGGGGGTGGCGGTGGGTGTTGTGGCCCTCTTGGGGCTCTGAGCTGCATGATGAGTAACTCCATGGCATCTGTTGTTCTTCATGTGTGGCTCTGGGCTGGGCTGCCTTTATGGTGGAGGGAGTCGTCTGACTTAACAATAGGTCGGAGCAGGTGTTAAATCCCTGCTGCTAACGCGCCTTATCGCATGTTTTGTGTACTTATCACCGATCTGGCTGGTCGTTGAGAATGTAGCAAAGTGGTGTTGTCGTGGCTTTTTGCATGAGAACGCCTATCCTGCATCACATTAGCGCTATTTGCCGGTGTCATTGGTGGCGATGTTTTTGCGGCTGCTATCGCCGGAAAACCTGTGATATCTGCTGTTAGCACCAGCTTGTGAATAGTGCGATGTATTTATCGCCACTTTGGCGGCGATAAAGTGCCGCTAACTCGGCGATAGGTCCTTGAGAATCTGTCCTTAAGAGTAAACAGAACATATTTCATTAAAAATAAGGTTAATATAGTTCACTCAGTTCCAAAAAACGTGAATGAATAAACAATGCCCTAAGCAAGCAACCTCTTACAGTCAAAAGTATAATTCATCTATATACTGTCTCATAGGAATTTAGATCTATAAAATTGTATAAACGTCTAAGCCCCACGCTTCCTCTAGTCAGTTAAAGTTTTACCCCATCCCATTATAGTAGGCTGGTTGCAAATAGGCCTGGGCGGTAAATTCCTTTCCGCTTGCGGAATTTGCCAAATTTGGGTAATTTCGCGTTCCGCGGAGAATGTGGAATTGCCATAAATTCCGCAATCTGCGGCTTCATGGGATTTTTTGCTTGTTCACGCTTTCAAAATGCGTGTTCGCAAGATATTTCGCCACGAGCACACAAACAGCATTCGCAAACAGGCGGAACAAGCAATTCTGCCCACCTCTAGTTGCAAGACTGACAGGGCTGAAAAATACTTATTCTAGTGAGAATCATCATGACTATAACAATCGCCGGCATTTAATAATTGCCCAGAGAAAATGAGCAATGGTGTACAAAACATAAACATCATCCAGTTGTGGAATAAAAGACAAAGCTGGCAGACACTAAAACCATGTTTGTGTCAAAAGGAAACAATATATCTAAGGTAGACAAAGAGCAAAAAATTAAAAAAAATGCATAATAGTTTGTGTAGATTTTCCATCACAGGGGCAGGGAAACAGCTGATTCAGTGAATATGTATTTTCAGGGAAACCAGTCATAAGCGGAATAAGATTTAAACGGAATTGTATCAAAATGAGTCTATGCTGAAAGTTTTAAACAAAGCCCAGATATGAAAGTGTACCATGCTTTACAGTAGGTAGCTTCGGATATAAAATTATTGTGCTTTTATATTTGTTTTGACCGCTCTATCATTTGCGGCCTGAGCCATGAACAGTTCTTTTAGCTTACGTTTCGGGCAGATGACACACAGTGATGAGGTATCATAAAATTCACGGAGGGCTAACAATGTCAGAGTGGTCTTTATATAACTGAACCATGGAATTCTATGTGCATGGTCCATTTTTAAAATATCTGGTACTATTGATTGGTTCAGTTTGATACTTTCACTTTTCCATATTGAGTGTCACAATAGTATAAGGGCCAATTTAATCACATTACTGTTGATACCTATTTCAATGTGGAAGATGAAATTTGGGCAAGTACGGGGGACGGATAATAGTCTTTTACAAAAAGCCTCTTCTACGCGCTGCAGCTCTCCAACATCCGCCATACTCCAAATTGCAGCCCCATATGTGGCAATAGCCTTTGCTTTAGCTGAATATATCTTAAGCATCTCCAGGGTAGGATTTCAGCCAATTTATTTTTTAGAATCTAAATATTGCTGCAATACTTTTTTCCATAAAATTGCCTCTGTTTGACACAATGTCTTTCCAGTTTAGTTAGTGATCAAAAAGAACTCCCAGATAAGAGAACGTATCCACCACTTCTAATCTTTTGTTACCTATAAAAAATCTCGAGATTTTTATAGCCCTCCCCTTCAATTAAGACTAATGTTTTAGTCTTGTTCACTTATAGATCCAAGCTTGCCATAAAGCATATGTATTCCTCTGACTCTCTACAGTGCCCTTGGAGTGCCAGCCAAGAGCACTGCGTTGCCTGCATAGAAGAATATTGGGAGGGGGACAGACTCTATGTATGGGATGTCCTTCGCACCCTCCGCCAATACGAAATCTAACTTATTAGTATAAATGGCAAATAAAAAAGGAGCAAGGACACATCCGTGTCTCACACCCTTTTTGGTATTAAATATTAAAGGTTTTTGTACATTCCCCTTGTTTTCCATACCACACCCTTGCCGTGGCTCCCCTGCACAGCTGCCTTATGAAAGTAATTATCGGTTCCTCTACTCCCATGCTCTCCATGATGGCTCATAGCTTGCTATGGGCCATTCAGTGAAACGTGGCAGAGAGGTCCATAAAAGCCGTACAGAGTTGACCTTGTTTTGCCATAGTATATTTGCATTCGCCATCATTAAATTCAAATATAGGTCAGTAGTAACTGTGCCCTTCCTGAACCCATATTGCACCTCTGATAGAATATTTATTGTCAAATCAATTGCACGCTATCCTCAAGGATCCGTTAAGTGAAAGTGTCCAAGAAATGGTAGCATGGACTAACCTCAAGAGGCAGCCTAGTGACCCTGTCCGAGAAATGCCATTGTATGGACTAACTTCTACACTTCGAATATGCCACATGCTAGGACTACATTTATCATTTGTAAATATGTCAACTTTTTGGGTGCTGCCTCATACAAGATATTACAGAAGACCATTTTGATTCACGTTACATTGCTGGCCATGATTGCTAAATGTTTCTGGTCAAGAAAGATTTTCATACGACTGACCACAATATATGGTGTGAGGTTCATCAGCCCGACTTCCCCACCTGAAATTCCCTAGTCAGATGTGGGTCAAAAATGCATCCTAAATTAGACTTTAAAGAGTGGATAATAAATGAAGAAATATTTTAGGATGAATTTCCAAAAATATGTTTGACTTTTTATGCCAATTTTTGCAACCCATCACATCCAGTTCTCTTTTCAATCTATTGGGATAAAGTTGGTTGCTTCTTATTCAATTTGTAATAATTAAATGATCATAATGAATACTTGCAGCAACTGGAGTCATGTTAACAGTAACTTTTGTTTACCTGTATTGAGAACTGAATATCATTGTTATAACAATGAAACTGCATTTTCTTCAGCACCTCACCTTGGGTAGAATAGAACTAGATCCAGGGTGTCTAAGCCACCTTAATAGAGCAGGCATAATTAAGAGTGCTCAGTTTTCATAAGAAGACAGCCAACGCGTTTTGCCCAGACATGGGCTTCTTTAGGGCAAAGCAAATCGTAGTCAGAACGCCAGGAGGTTAGGTTCTCGTCGAATTTCTAATTAAGTCTGTGTCGGGACAAACGAAATAAGAGAAATAGACCTCTCAGAAATGAAGCAGAGGTAGTCCAATAATTTGGAGCGCACAGGTATCTGCCTCTGATCAGCTGATCCGTAATAGGTGAAGGTATTTTGGTAATGTAGCTCCGTGTTCGGAGTACGATTTGCTTTGCCCTGAAGAATCCCATGTCTGGGCGAAACGTGTTGGCTGCCTTCTTATGAAAACCGAGTGCATCTTGAATAAATACATCTTAAGATCACAAACAACAACATGGATTTCCTCATTCCTTTGCTTTACGTACATAATTTATGTTTTACCTTGTATAGATATTGCCTATCATACCCCTTTGAATTAATGTTTAACTTTGTGGTCATATGGCAGCTGACCATCTGAGGTGGGCAATATCCTATTACTACTGTGACTAGTCCTGGCAGTGCAATCCTCTACAACCCAGCTGCTTTTTTTAAATATTAGCATAATTAAGAGTGCATAATAACGACTGCAGGAAGTTTTGTTGTCTTCCACCCTTCACATTTTCTCTCTTTTATACAGGAGACAGTGTCTGAGTATCATAAAGGGAATCTATATTGCAACTCCAGAGCGATTTGTTGGTCACAATGTAATGTTTAGGGATTACGGCTATAACTGAAATACCGAAGCCTTGAGGAGCTTAATGAGTAGTTGATAATGTTTAATTACCCAGGATATGTTTAAGCTTTTTTAAACGTCTTGTTACCTGTTTCAGAAAGTCTGGGAAAAATCTCTCCTGCTGATTGGCGTCAATAAATGCTGCAATTCATAGATTCCAAAGTGATTTGATTTTTATATTTCAAGGTCTTGAATCTAAAGTCAAAATAAACTTAATTCTGCTTTTAGCAAGAAATCCATAAGAGCACAACAAACCAAAGGCATACATGTAAAACTTTCGCCCATAGTCAGAGTGAAATATTATTATGTCTTGAATCTAGAGAAAAGGAAAAGTTTATTTTTTGGACAATTTTTTCATTTCCTGGTGCTGACACAACTTTCGTCAAGGGAAGGTTGCTGGTTCAAGTGTATGCTAATAGGACCTATGTTCACATGTAGCGTGGCTGAGCCTATGGTCTGATATATTTTCTTGGTCTAATCCACAGTTCCTCTTCAATTTTGATAGCCTACTATACACCTGGCTTCCATGCGATTTTCCACGTATGGACGCTAGCGGCTTTATTTTTCCCGCAAGTCAGTGTATCCCGCGCTGTTAAGCCTATGGGCTAACCCACGGTGATGCAGCTTAGATTTTGCTTTTACGGAGCCCTTTGAACTTGGGACCTACATTGGGGCAACAGACCCGGATCCCTGTACATCCAGACATTAGGCTTCATGGACCTTATCTACAGTAAGCGGTACGCGGCATCCTGAATTTGTCATTAGTGCTACAACCTCGGTTCATCGCTTTAACAACTTAAGACTCACAAGACCTCCGGATAGAGGCGGCTGATGTATACTTATAAGATAAAGTTTACAAATAAATCTCGCTCTGTATATCTCCTGCTGAAAGTTTCGGCATAACGTGTCGACAGAGAGAGGCTGTTGGTACCATTTACCTGCTCTGTGACAATAAACTGTGCATTAAGATGTTATTTATCATGGCTTCCTGATGAAGAATGTAGAGGCGAAACGCTAGTAGGTCACTTTCGGTTAGTCACTATCGGTCAAACTTTATTAGCCATATTGTGTTTGCATATGTTTTAGCCCATTTAGCCGAGCTGAATTGAAATGTCTCCATCTTATTGTGACAAGCCATGAAGACCTGAAATGTTTGGCCATTGATGTAAAATGAAATAATTGTGATGTTTACTGGGCCAATATATTATGATGCATTAGAAAGGGAACTGTTACACATTATTGTTCAAGAAAGAATTAAGATGTATCTGTACACTCTACAGGTCTGAGTCCCACCTAAATCTACAACCCCACCGTACCTCTTTTAGAAGTCTGAATGTGGGAGTGTGATTGAATATTTATGCTTGTTTCTTTATTCTTTAGATGGAGGTACACATCACTCTTTTAAAACATTGCTAACTATGAACAATGCACTTTGGACTATGTATTTATTGAATGTATTTTGATCATGTTTTTTACACAACTTGTCTTTTTTATTCCATTAAACTGTTTTTGATATCGATCTTGATCTGGGTTTTCCCTACATTACTTTGTTTGCACATACTCTTAATAGTTACCTAAGTATTTATATATGCATTTGTTGTTTAATCCCTGACTTAGGAACGCATCCAGTTACAGGGCTACCCTCTTTTTTGTACAATTCACATGTGCAGTGTCTCCAGGCATTCCACATGTACCCTTCCTAAATATTACTGAAAAGAATGTCTAGTTGCATTAGTCAGTCTGGTGTTTGATAACTTCTTGCTGGTGCCCTTAGAAATCCATCTATGTGGAACAGTACCATCTTCACCGGGCCTCCTCGTAAAATTCCCAAAGAAGGATGGTATTTGCAGAAAGGGAATGTTTTCAACAACGACAAGATCGCAAACAAAAGCATTATGAATGCCAACATTCAAACCTGTTTCCTAACTTCTTGAATTCTATCAATCAATCAATCATGGGTTTGTTAAGCGCGACTACTCACCCGTAAGGCTCTCAAGGTGCTGGGGTGGAGGGGGTGGGAGGCACAAGGTCCTGTTCATCATGGAGGAGTTGTATCGAAGAGCCATGTTTTGACATCCCTTGTGAAGTTGGGGAGTTATGTCGTCTGTCTGAGGTGGAGTGCGAGCGTGTTCCAGGCTCTGGCCGCGAGGAAGGAGAAGCAGCAGCCTCCCGATCTGGACTTCCTGGTGTGAGGGACCACAGAATAGCAGAGCTGGGCTGATCCTAGGGTCCTATGGGGTGTGGGGAATGTGAGTCGGCTATTCAGGTATGCTGGTCCGGTGTTGGGGAGGGCTTTGTGTGTGTGGGTAAGAATCTTGAAGGTGATTCTTGCTTCAATGGGGAGCCAGTGAAGTGTGTGCAGGTGCTGGGTGATGTGGCAGTGTCATGGTAGGTTGAGGATTAGTCTGGCAGTGGCGTTCTGGATGTTTTGAAGTTTTTGGGTGAGGTTTTTGTTGATTCCGGCATCGAGTGCGTTGCCGTAGTCAAGTCTGCTGGTGATGAGGGCGTGTGTGACGATCTTTCTGTGTTCGAGGGGGATCCATTTGAAGGTCTTGCATAGGAGGCGGAGGGTATGGAAGCAGGATAATGCAATGGAGTTGATCTGGCAGTCCATTTTGAGTTCGGAGTCCAGGATGATTCCGAGGTTGCGTGCGTGGTCCGTAGAGGCTGGTAGCCAATAGTTGTCGTTCCAGGTGTTAGGGTGTGGGCCCATTATGAGTACTTCTGTTTTGTCTGTGTTGAGTTGTAGACAGCTGCTCTTCATACATTTGCCGACTGCTTCCATGACTTCTTGAAAGTTGTGTTTGGCTGCGTTGGGTTCGTTGGATAGGAAGAGGATGAGTTGGGTGTCGTCTGCGTATGAAGCAATGTTCTGACGAAGGGGGCGAACGTAGCCATGTAGATGTTGAACAACATGGGGCTGAGGGATGATCCTTGGGGGAATCCGCAGGTGGTCGGTGTGGGGTCTGAGAGGAAGGGAGGGAGTCTGACCCGCTGCGTTGTGCCGGAGAGGAATGAGCGGATCCAGTAGAGGGCCTTGTCCCGGATACCTGCGTTGTGAAGTCTGCATGTTAGGGTGCGGTGAGACACTGTGTCGAAGGCCACTGAAAGGTCAAGGAGGATGAGGGTTACTGTCTCTCCTCTGTCCAGGAGGGAGTGGATGTCATCTGTTGCGGCAAGGAGGGCGGTTTCTGTGCTGTGGATCTTTCTGAAGCCTTGATTGGGAGGAGTCAATTCTAAGCCAGAGAACATTCTGTGTAGGTCCACCGCATATTAATATATGGTGTTATTTGTTTTCAAATACCTTGGTTTGACTTGATGTAATAATCTAAATTGCTTGTAGGAATGGCTGTGCATGGTGTGCCATGCTTTGCTTCGTTCAATAGTCAATTATTACTTTTATTCATGTATTAGATAGCTCATTTTTTCATTTTTTTGGATGCACTTTATCCCCTCTACTTGCGGTTGAGCACATTGTGCAGCAGTAATTTGGGATTAGTACAAATCAAAGTTTTAATTTGCCTCCTCAGTGTTTAACTCTAACCAAACTACCTGCTTCATTTATATGATAATGTGCCGCATATTATTATTTTTTATTCACTTTAATGCTTTATTTTATTATGATTTGCTGTTACTTGTAAATCTGTATTATCTGTCATAGTGACATTTCCTGACACACTCAGGACCCAACAGATGTGATGGCAAGTTACCTTATGAGAAAAAATCGTAAAGAATAGATTAAAGAGAAATAAAGAAGAAAGAACAGAGACAATGCATAACAGAGAAAACAGTTTAAGTGCATAGCAAACAACATATATAAAACAAGGTTGCCACAAACAGCCAGATGTCACCATTGAGTACACATACGTTCCTGATAGTGACAGGCAATATTTGCTTTTTTCCATATGAAAAGAGCTTGCGTATGAGCAATACAAAGCTCTATGTATACATTGCTCCTCCCAAGTTTAAAAATCTCGTACTGAGTTACGTCATATTAGGTGTGGTTTTGTCGCAGCGCAACGTTTCTGAAAATATACCTGGATCCTTCTGAGAATACACTTACTTTAGAGTAAACAATTTCTTATATATAACGAGATACACTTCTAATGTATATTGGAGATGATGGTGATGATGGGTGGTGCTGGGACGATGAAAACAGTATTATCATACAGATACATTTTATTTACACCTCTGTTTGCTTTAGAACGGTGTCTAGTAATGCAAACAGCAGTTAAGCAAGCTCAGTAAGGAAATCAATCGAGTGTTGCGCGCAGAACGGATGTGGTCTTCTGTTCCTCAGAGCTTAACCAGCGTTTAATTTCTGAAACTCTTGCTTCACAAGCTGTGGTTTTCTCTTACACGATGCTATGGTCTATAGACAGAAGACGAATGCATAATTCACATATAGAATGGTAAATGTCAGAAAAGTTGGTGATAATCTCAGGTAGGTTGTAATGAGTTTGCTTGAAGACCGTTTCTCGTTTTCAAATTCTGGTCAACTGCCTTCCTTGATGGTTGTGAGCAAATGTAACAAAAATGGCTCACAAGAAAGTAAGTGAGGAGAAAAAGGGGCAGAAGCAATGAAGGCCAGAGGAACAGGGGAAATGGGGTATAAATGGAGTTAGGGATGGTAGGGTCTAGGGGGATAGGAATATACAAGGGGGTACAAGGATAACGTGCTGGGTTTATGTAGGAGTAGAGTTGTATAGCTGGGCTTATTGGTACCATGGCATAGGCAGTGGTAAAGCTATTAGAATACAAATGTGGCACCGATATGGAAGGTTTACGAGGAATAGTAAGGCGTAGAGGTATCAGGGTTCGGGGAAGGGTTGTGGTAATAGGGCACAGAAAGGAGTAGATGTAGGATATAAGAAGAAGTAGTTGCGTTAGGGTAGATGTACAGGTAGGGGTGCTAGGATGTAGGGAGGTGTAGAAGCCCGGGATAAAGAAAAACATAGTTGAGGTAGCAGGGGAAATATTCTTGTGTACGGGGAAATTGATGAAGAGGGGCAAGAGAAGAGGGAAATGGTATGGGGGATTAAGTGTCACAAAATGACAACAAGAGGTTAACAGGTATGAGGAATGTAAAGGAACAAGAACAGCAAGCAATCTATGTGGTCCACAGGAAAAAACAACGAAAAGCATCTTTCCAGCATGAAAAGCATTCACAAGAATACATTTAACACCCAGTGATTGCATTAGTGTAAAGAGCTTCTTGGTGAAAGATTCTACAAACAGGTTTTCTTAACTATGCAGTACAAGGGTTTCTGTGGGCTTCTGTGCCAGTACTTTAAAAAAAATGCATTAGGTTGTTTAGGCACATGTACCTCTTTGGACTCTTTCATATGAACTGTACATTAGCACAGTCAGAAAGATGTATTGGGGCAAACCCCATCACAATATCTCATTGCAACCTGAAGACATAATTAAAAATATAGAGATATTTACATTTTTTAACACATTTAGTCAATATTTTGTTGCATTTATCAAATGTACAAACATAAATCCCAGAGTACAAACTAAGGAATCTTGCCCTGAATGTCTGGAGTCCGACAATAGTAAATATGTGTGGGTTTTTCTAGGGAATGTAGTCTGCATGATCAATTATGTAGTATTTGCCAAGATCATGAAAATGTGGCAGAATCATTGGTTAGGTGGTACTGGTTTAGAACGTGATGAAAGATATCAAACTTAAGGACACATGCATCAAGCTTTTCATTAGTCGCAAATGGGCCGATTCACGGTAAAAAGCCATTTCCGATGCATTAAACCTCAATGCATTCACAAAATAGGTAATCGCAATTTTTGCGATTACCTATTTTGCGGATGCATTTGGTGAATCACAATTTGCGATTCCCTAAATGCAATGCATGAAGCATTTTAAAAATGGGACTTTTCATTAAGGATTCGCAAATTACCATCAACTTCAAGTTGATGGTAACTTGCAAATCCTTCGAAAAATGCACAAAGTTGCATTTTTCAAAGTGTCATGTGGCGCATACACGTTCCCTTAGGGCATGTGTGTGTGCCACATGTGCACACTTACCTTTCTTGGGGGTGCAACAGAGGGGCATTAGGCCCCCAAGCACCCTTCCAATTGCATTCGCAATTTGCGATTACCTATTTGGTAATGGCAAATGCAAATGCTTTCCCATTCATTCCTATGGACCTCTAGGCCCATAGGAATGAATAGGAATGCATTCCCTAATAGCAAATCACAATTTGCGATTCGCTATTTGGGAATGTGTAGGAATCGTTATTTATTTTGCGATTCCTACATGCATAAGGAATTGCCACTCCTAAATAGCGATTCCTTAAAAATTGCTATTAAGGAATCGCAATTCCTTCTCTTGATGAATGTGCACCCAATGATCCTAATTATGACTTTGGTGCAGTTGCGCTGGGACTCCATTGGTGCGGCTGCGTCAAAGCCACGCAAACACAGCCCGCCTGATTACGAGTTCAACTCATGCAGACGTACGTTCTTTTTGCCTTTCCCACGGCAGTGTCCTGAAAAATGGCACCACAATGGGAACGGCAAAAATGTTCCAGCACGGCATGGATGGTGAAGTCTATGCCATGCTGGAACTGGGTGTGCAAACAGACAGGGATGGTGGGGGGGGGTGCATTATGGGGGCCCCGTAGGACCTTTTTTGTTCCCCCACTGCCAGCCTTTTCGTGGCGGGCTCACCACCATAAAAAGGCTGACGGTGAGAGAAACTCATAATATGCTTAGTGAGACTGCGCCAATCCTGCTCAGCATATTACAGTGCCCCTCCACCGTGTGCCCACCATGGAATGGGGGTTTCTTGGTGCAGTTGGCGGTACACTGCTGGTACAACTGTGAAAATCATAATACAGCAGACGGTAGACCTCCACTGCTGCGACACCATGTTCACGGTGGTCGGAAGACCGCCACACTCGTAATCAGGCTCAAAGTTCTATGGGGAAATTTTTACGAATATGGGGCATATTTACTAACATGTATTGCAACGCAACCAATCTACCAAAGTTGCTGCACTGCTTTGCTTGAGTGGGAGTGAGCAGGAAAGTTCCATATCTACAGAGGTATGGCACTGCTCTCCTCTCCTCAGCATTGGTGCACAATCAGGATGCCAACGCCATGCACACACCTTTGCACCATAGTGCAAGGGTGTGTGCGTGATGTCTAGCATAGGTTTTGTACTGGAAGAGAACCCTTCCAGTACAAAATACTATGCTTAGATTAACTTTTACACTTTTCATATTTTGTATGTAAGCTGTACAGTGTAGAATACATGCAATGCGGGACCAGGTTGGAGAAATACAACTATTTCTCCTCGATAATACCAATGTGAAAACTGTGTTATTTTTAGATGCAAAAGCCTGTCTACTTTTTTTGATTAGATAGAGTTTTGCGTCAAAAGCTATGGGTGGTTACATGGGAATGCCCATGTACCACCCATTGAATGCACCCTTGATGCTAAGTGATGCATAGCAGCACTAGACTTGCTTTGCTTTACTTTCGGTCGACTTTCCAGCACAAAACAAATTGAGCTCTTGAAAGTAAATTTCAAATAAACATTTGTGCTGATTGGAATCACTTTTGTGATGGGAACCGAGTGCAAAATCTTAGTAAATATACCCCTGTATATTTTCTAAATTTGTATTTTAACAATTGTTTTCTTAAAACATGGAGATTCATCTTGTTTCCCTCACGCAGAAACAGCTTACTGCCAAGGCTCAACCCCCAATTTGTTCCTCAGTGTCCTGTGAGTATGGGGGTACCAGGGATGCATTGGTGTTCCATGGGTTCAGGGTACCCCAGCAATAAATTTGGTGAAAGTGCATTTTGTAAATTTGGAAAGCAGCTGCAAGCAAAATGCTAGTTTACGATACCTGTTTTCTGGTCACAGATATCACCCCTGAGTGACAACACACCACTACTGTATATTTTTAATATTTAAACATCATAAGGTTTCTTTCACTAGGTTCCTGAACACCTTCAGGTTGATTACCTTGCCTGGTCACACAATGAAGAAGGCTGTCATCAGATTTTTTATATTTTCCATGAAAAATGTTATTTTCTTCTGTATGTCTTGCACAGGAACATATTACCCCCACGGCCTTGACCTAAACCTGTGTTCCCCTATGTCTTCTGAGTGGTGGGGTTAGCAGACATGGGTTAGTTTTCCATGGGTTTGAGCAGAAATCAACATACTATACCTGAGAATGAATCCATGGGGAAGTTGCAGTATTTAAGAGCAGGGTGGGCCGCCACCTAGGAGCATCTAACGACCTAAGGCATTTCTGAAAACTAGAGACAAATCCATGGTGATGAGACCAGCATGAATCACAACAGGTTGCCAATGGATGGGTAACATAAAATCACAATTCCCGGTCCCGGTCGAGCAGCGGGATCTGTTTAAGGCTCTCACACTTGTTCATGGTGCCCTTTATAAGACAGGGCCTCAATATCTTAGGAGACGTTTTTCATTCTATGTACCGCCTCGACAGCTTCGATCTACAGGCCAATGCCTTGCTGTTGTTCCTAGGTACCGCCGGATTAGATTAGGCGGCAGTTCCCTGTCAGTTACAGCGGTCATGGCTTGGAATGCCCTGCCCTTTGGACTACGCAATATTGAGAGCCTTAGGCTGTTTAAAAAACAGTTAAAAACCCTGCTATTTAAGTAATCTTACGTCGGGCCAACCCTTTTTCCTTTTCCACCATTTGGCATTCGCGCCGGGACACTTCCGCAAAGCTGTGCGCGCTATAAATGGAGGCTAACATAACATAACATAACAATTCTTCCTTTTTCAGGAACAGGAAACTCCTGAACTTCTTACTACCCAATGTTTTCATACTTCTCTCAATAAAAACGAATCCTACATATGTGGGTGAAGATAATTGGATAAAATATCGAGTTGTAAATATAGGGACGAAGAAAATATTGTGATACACATATATTGTGATGCAGAAATATTGTTGTCAAGAAAATTGATTATTTCAGGTAAGTAATGTCATTGTTAAGAATATTGTTGAATATTATTTTCAATGATATAGTTGTAAAAAATATAATTTTTTTAATGTTCTTAATGTGTTTTTTAGTTCATTTATTAATTGTATGTGTTATTATTTGTATAATTGTTAATACTATTTTTGAATATAGTTTGTAAATTTAAGTTATATATATTTTTATTTTATTTGCACTGCTTATGCCTCTCATATTAACATCACTCATGACATGGTTATATGAAATGACATCACTGATGACATCCAGTGAGCCTATGTATTTTGTAAGAGTTTATGATTGTTAAACATATATACTAGGGTACTATAACAGTTAAAATAGTATACTAGGTGTACTACTAATGTGTGATACTACTTCTAATATATTTTGTGAGTGGCTGTGTGACTGTATGTATCCTTGTGCATATGGATGTGTGAGTGTCTGAATGGGTGCATAAGTGGGTGTGTGAATAGCTGTGTAGGTAAGTGAGATGCTGTGTGAGTGGCTGTATTGGTGAGCGAGGGGTGTGTTAGTAGCTGTATGGGTGGGTGAATGGATGTGCGAGTGGCTCTATTGGTGGGTAAGTGGGTGTGTAGTGACTGTATGGGTGAGTGAGTGGGTGTCTGGATGGCAATGTGAGTGAGTGGCTAAATGTGTAAGTGGCTGTATGGGTGAGTGAGTGTCTTTTTGAGTGAGTTTTTGATTAAGTAAGTGGGTGTGTGGGAGGCTGTATTAGAGAGTGAGTGTCTGTGTGAATGGCAGTATGAGTGAGTATGCAGATATGTGAGTGATTGTATGGATGTGTGACTGGGTATGTAAGTGGCTGTGTTGGTGTGTGGGTATATGGTAGCTTTTATGGGTGAGTGAGTGGCTGTGTTGAGAGGCTGATCCACTGAGTGAGCAAGTGTCTGAGTGACTTTGTGGGTAAATAAGTGGGTTTGTGAGTAGTTGTATGGGTGAGTGTGTGATTATTAGACTAGCTGTATGAGTGATTGGCTGGTTGTATAAGTGGCTCTATGGGTGAGTGAATGGTTGTGTGAGAGGCTGTATGAGTGAGTGAGTGGGTGTGTGAGTGGCTCTATGGAAGAGTGAGTGGATGTGTGAGTATTGGTATTTCTCTGTGAGTGGGTGTATGAGAGATTGTTTGGGGGTGTGAGTAGGTGTGTGAGTGGTTCTGTGGATGATGTCATCAGTGATGTCATTTGAGATGCCATCAGTGATGTAATCAGTGATGTCACTGGCCATGTCATGAGTGATATAATGTGTGAGGTCATAAGCAGTGCATTGCATGGGCACAAGTTATAAATAGTTCATCTTACTATAACTGCTGGATTTCACTGGTTTTGTACCAGTGATATCTGAGCCTAACTATAACATCCCTGTATCCTTTGATTTTTTCAGTGAATTTTTAAAGTTTTTTTTAATTCTATTTCCTAAATTTAGAATCTCTGTAAGCTTCCATTTTTTCAGTGAATTTCTAAGGTTTTTCAAATTATTTTTCCTAACTATAATGTTCCTGTAACATTCGTATTTGTAAGTGAATTTCTATGGTTTTGTAACTAGTAGTTACATTTGAAGAGTGGTGGAGAAAGGGGGCAGGGCCTCTGACCAGCTTTCAGGAATCCTGCTATGTCAGACTTACTGGAGGTAACAGGAGGGCTTCTGGGCCCCCAAGAACCCACAGTATCCAAAAGAACTTCATCCCCCAAGCAGCAGTGTGCCAGGAGGCGTGTATGTATCTTTTTATCTTGTTGCATAATTGTTTACTGTGTTGTAGCGCTTTTAAAACTGATTTTTAAATTGCCTTTTAACACTGAGGGGAGCCTTGTTGTAGCTCAGGGGAGGGGTGCTAGTGCGCATGCTCCGGGTCAGCGGTCTAGTTGTCTGACCTTGCTGTACCACGGGCGCACATAAAAGAGCCTGACGACGCACTGAACCAAGCTGAATAGTCGCCCATGGATCTGTGCTCCTGCCTAAAGGAAGTTGCCAGCTGGATGAGCTCATCTCACCTAAAGCTCAATGGTGACAAAACAGAGCTCATGTTGTTGGGCAACCAGGCAAGTTTCAACTCAAGCACTATGTAGCCGACTTGTGTGGGCCCGGCTCCTACGCCAAAAGGGAGATAAAAAGCTTAGGCATTTGGCTGGACCAAGATCTCACTTTTAGAGTCCAAGCAAGGAAGACCACTGCCACGTGCTACGGTCTGCTCAGAACTACCTGTAAAATACTTCCCCTACTACCTTGCCACTCGAGAAAGCTGTTGATTCAGGCCCTAATCCTCTCTAGGTTCGATTATGGTAACGCTCTCTACCTAGGTGCTCCTAACTCAGTTATCACTAAACTGCAAACTGTGCAAAATGCAGCAGCAAGATTGCTCCCGGGCACTAAAAACCGCTGCTCAGCAAAGCCCGCCCACCGGTCCCTTCACTGGCTTCCGGTGCAGGAGAGGATACATTTTAAAGCTCTCTGCACCTGGCACAAGTCTCTGCGAGGAAAAGGCCCACCTATCATTGAAACCTTGGTCAGACCTTACAAGGCGTGGCCTCCAAAATCTCTCACGAATTTCACTGTGTGTGACTTCATGCAGCTAACAGGAGGGCTTGTTGGCCCCCTAGGACACTCTAGAGCCAAGGAGACATCATCACCCCAACCAGAAGTGTAGCAGGAGGCACATTTGCACAGTGATGGAGAAAAGGGGTGTGGCCTCTGAAGTCCTCTCAGCAGTTATGCTCTGTGGGACTTACTGGAGGTAACAGGAGGGCTTGCTGGCCCTCAAGGACCCTCTGGAGCCAAGGGGACTACTTCATCCCTCAACCAACAGTGAACCAGAAGGCGCCTTTGCAGAGTGGTGGATAAAGGCGGCATAGCCTCCAAAGTACTCTCAGCAATCGCGCTGTATCGGACTTCCTGGGGGTAAAGGAGGGCTTGTTGGCCCCCAAGGACTCTCTGGAGCCTGGTGGCGCATTTGCAGAGTGGTGTAGAAAGGGGGAAGGGCCTCAGACAACTTGCTAGTCCATTTTTTTACTTTATATTCATGGGGGAGGGGGCTGCGTGATACCCTACCCTGGGCCTATTGCAGCCCCGGGGATCCCATCCCTCGGGCCAGGTCTTTTCTGAATGAAGGAGGGGGCAGAGCACGCCCCCCGGGCCACATTCGGCCCCGGGCACCCCATTCCCCGGGTCACAGTTTTTTTTTAATCATCATCCAGTGGCTGTGAGTGTTTTTAAGAAGTTTATGAGTGTTAAATATATATACCAAGGTGTATTGATGAATCAGTGGGTTCATGAGTGCCTGTACGTATGATTCAGTGGGTGCATGACTGACTGTTAATTGAGTTATTAGGTGTCTCAGTGAATGTATCGGTGAGAGACTAGGTTATGGGAATGTCTGTATCAGTCTGTCAGGTGGTGTCTAAGTGGCTGTATGGGTTGGTTGTCTGAGTACCTGCATGGGTGTATGAATGTCTGTGTGGGTGGGTGAGGGGGGAGTGTGACTGCCTGCATGGATGAGCGAGTGGGTAAGTCAGTGGCTTTATGGGTTAGTGAGTATCTCTGTGAGGGGCTTTATGGGTGACTGAGTGTGTATATGTCTGCATCGGTGAGTGAATGGATTTGTCAGTAGTATATAGGTGAGTAACTTCCTATTGTCCTATTTGAAAGGCAGTATAGGTGAGTGTTGGAGTATATGAGGGACTGTATGTGTGAGTAAGTGATTGTGAGAGTGGCTGAACGGGTGAGTGTGTTTGTGTCAGTGACTGCATAGGTCAGTGAGTATGTTTTAGTATCTGTATGAATAAGTGAGTTGGTGTGTGTATAACTGTATAGGTGAGTACGGGGCTGTGTGATTGACTCTATGGGTGAGTGAGTAGGTGTGTGAGTAGTTCTATGGGTGACTGACAGTGTGTGAGTGGCTATATGGGTGCATGAGTGGATATATCAGGGGATGTTTTAGTAAGTGAGTTGGTGTATGAGTGTCTGTATGGGTGACTGAGTGGATGTGTGTGTAGACATGAATCAGTGAGTGGGTGTGTACATACTGGTATGGTTGAAAGAAAGGTTATATGGGGGTGTGAGTGGATGCATCAGAGTTTCTGTGGATGATGCCATCAGTGATATAATCAATGATGTCATATGAGATGTCATCAGTGATGTAATCAGTGATGTCACTGACCATGTCATGAGTAATGTAATGTGTGAGGTCATAAGCAGTGCATTGCGGAGGTGCAAGGTATAGTTAGCTCAGCTAAGAATAACTGCTGAATTTCTCTAGTTTTGTGTGTAAGAAATCTGAGCCTAAGTATAACATCACTGTAACCTTTGGTTTTTATAGTGAATATCTAATGTTTTTTTAATCCTATTTCCTAACTGTAACAGCCCTGTAACCTTTTTTTCAGTGAATGTATATATTTACATTATTTAAAGTTTTCCAATATTTTTAGTGAATTACATTTTCTGTATTTTGTTTTATATTTTACTTATTTGGTAATTTATTAAATGATTTGCCATTGATTTGTTAACATTTCTTATGTTTTATATATCTTTATATATTTTTGTTTTTTCATTATCAACAGGATACCATCCAACAAGAGGGATTGAAAAAGTGAGAACACTCAGAAAATGGAAGTCCTGTTACATAATTGAACTCAATACCATGACCCCCAAAGGGCCTAATATGGATGAGATATTATCTGTTCATCTAGGGTGAAGCATCACCCACCCATATGTATTTTCCTGTAGATATATGGGGGTTTATTGTATCTCCATGAGATTTGAAACACCACCTTACATTCCTCCATTTAATGGAAAAGATCCCCCGTGTAGGATCGTTTTTAATTGTTTCTTTTAAAACTGTATATAGCACTGTAGTTGATTTGTTTTTTTCACTCCATCACAATTTCACTATATTCTTTTTTCTCTTTGTGTCACTTTCAGGCTGTCTAATGATTGGAGTGACTTTGTAACAATGGAAATATTGTGTTGGATCAACCCTATAAGCATGGTGTTTGAATGAATAGGCTCCCTAAAGGTAACAACTTAATTTATGTACAGCAAAGCATATTTGGGTAAACTCAACCTGAGACGTTGGTACTAAGCAACAGTATGAAAACTGGGTCATCGAGCTATCTATGCATTTTGACCCAGTTTAAATGTAGTTGGGCTCAGATTATGGGTCTGCATGATCTATATGTTGCATTTTTGGTTTTGTATTATCATTTGTTTGCTTTGCTTATTCCTACTGTGGATTATGAATTGATCAGAGAGATTGGATTCATATGTTATGTCCACCTGGGATTTACGGCTTGGTCTAGTAGACACATTTGGGTCAAATGTATCAGATTTATTTACTTATACATAAGTAAAAGCTTAGCACATACCTCTCACTGAGAGCTGTAAACTCTGCTCACTTGTGCTTTATTGGTTTCAGCAGTGTGCCTAAATTTACTTGTACTGTGTGACGCAAAGACCTATGCAAATGTATGTGGTGCAACTACGTCAATTTCTAGTAGTTAGAACATATCTCATAAACTAACTGATGGTTGGTTATTGCGCTGCTGCCATAAGTACAGCACACTAACACCTTTACAGGATCGCTTAAATTACGTTCCTGCACTATACTTATCTCGAGTGTGCTTACTCACAGTTTGATTGCTTTTTTGCATTTCAATCTCAAATCAGTGATTGTGTTCATATCTTCATGTTTGAAATATCGTGAAAAATGAACTATGATAATTCACAGAAATTTATGTTTAAAATGCTTAATTAATATTCTATCAAAATCGTGATCGAGTTTTAGACAACATCAATACATGCTCAGGAACATTCAGAGAAGTCGAAAAGGGACACTATATTACAATTACCTATTTGTCTGTTTAGCACTTTTTCACCAGGCGATATACCTGTAGCAAATCAGTTGTCTCCCACCCGTGACCAAGGTGCTCGGGGTGCCGAAATGCATTGGGTTCCTTCTGCATGTTGCTGGACTTTGGGATAATCATATGATACATTGCTTTCAACCTCACCTGGCTGGAATACACTAATTTTCCATGGGAGAAGTTAACCAAATCAATCAAACTTAGCTTTATTTGATTTCATGATTTAAAATCATAAAAGCATACATGTTCAGTAGTCATAGTAACCTGATCTAGCTATAACTTACGTCCTGAAATGCATTTAGTATGATTTCACATATTACATCACCCATGACTTGGTCGGTGACATCAATAATGACATCACTGAAGACATCTCAAATGACATCACTGATGACATCATGCATTAAATGTGAGTGTTTTCTACAAGTTTATGAGTGCTAAACATATAAACTAAGCTACTGTAACAGTTAAATTAGTATACTTTACATAACACTAATGAGTGATACTACTTCTAACATGCATTATGTGAGTGGCTGTGTGACTGTGTATCTGTGTGTGTGTTTAATTTCAGCAATGTGATTGTTCCTTGTGGGTCTTCTTCCAGAAATCTGTGCTAACATGAATTCTCCCATAGAGAAGACTACAAGAGGTGAATCTCCATCAAACAAAGGTACTTCCCCTTCTTTGTTTAGTAGAGAAGTCCTCACATTCTTCAGCTTCAAGAACAAATCACCAACATTGGAGGGAAAAGCTGAAGGGCCTTTTGGTTAGCTGTCCATTGACCTGGCAAAAGACAGGAAGACATTTGCATACTACTAAGGTGGACGGAGCAGGCCGAATGGAGGAGCTTTTCAGGTGATTTTGCACATTTGCATACTCATAGTAATTTAAAGGGAGAACCATGGACTCTGTTCTCAACAGGAAGGACAAGAATGTACCCACTTGTCACAGTAACTTCAGATTGCACTCCAATAGATGAATGATGGATTCACCTCCACCAAGGATTTCAGATCGTTTTTCATTGTGGAATTACATAGAAAACACACTTGCTTTGCCTTCGCCAAGTCCAGGAAGTTAAGAATATTTATTTTTTATTAAAGGGGAAGGGGGCTGTGTGGTCCCCCTCTCTGGGTGGATTTTGGTCCCCGGGACCCCATCCCCTGGGGTCGGACTGATTACTGGAAGAGGAGGGGGGCAATGCGGTCTCCCTGCCCCGGGTTAATTTTGGCTCTGGTGACCCCATATCCCGGGGCCAGGCCACTTGATGCTGGGTGCTCTTGAGCCCACCCAGGGCACCCAGTGGGCACTGTTGTGGACTGCGGGTAGCTTCAGTGCCCCCATGGTCCCTGCTGGCTCCCCACCTCCAGTAGGAGCCAGCATTGCTCCCCAACGCAGGGAGCAGGCACAAATGTTGTTCCTTGTGTTTGGAAGCAATTCTTTCATCTATTACCCTGCCTGCTTGCCAGTGGGCAGGAGAAGAAATGTAAAGTCTGCTCACGGCAAGCGGGAGCAGTTTTCCTGCTACTGCCCTCTGGAAGTGAACTTACTGTTTGCCATCACTTGGCTAGGCTACATGATCACCCGCAAGGACCGCACCAACGGAGTAGGAGGAGGAATTGCCATCGTCCACAGAAACACTCTCAAAATCTCAACAGACACCGACGACACCTTCAGCACCGCCGAACACCTGCACTTCCAGATCCACACCGACCCCAACACCACCCTCAGAGGTACCCTCATCTACAGACCCCCTGGACCCCGATCGCAGTTCAGCGACTCCATCGCTGACTTCATCAGCACACACACCCTTGCCTCCACGGACTACATCCTCCTCGGGGACCTGAACTTCCACCTTGAGAAAAACAATGACTCCAACTCTTCCACCCTGATCGACAACCTCGCCAACCTCGGACTCAGACAACTCATCACAACACCTACCCACTCTGCCGGCCACACGCTTGACCCCATCTTCTCAGCAAGCTCCCACGTCTTCTTCAACCGCACCACCGAACTCCACTGGACAGACCACCGCTGCATCCACTTCACCTTCTGGAAACCCACCACACAGCACCGCACCCAGCAGATGCCTCGTAGCCACTGGAGCAAAGTCACAGAGGACGAGCTAACCACCACCCTCGCCCAGAGCCCACCCAAAGACCCGACCGACCCAGACACCGCAGCCCGTAGCCTCAGACAGTGGATCGACGACTGTGCCAACACCCTCACCCTGCTCAAGAAGCCCTCCAACACCCACACGAGCAAGAAATCCAGCTGGTTCACCGAAGACCTCCAGGCCTCCAAGCGAACCTGCCGAAAACTCGGAAAAAACTGGCTCCGTGAACGAACACCGGAAAGCTACACAGCCCACGAGAACGCCACCCGCAGACACCACCACCTCATCAGATCCGCCAAAAGGACCTCCTTCAAAGACCGCCTAGACAACAACGCACACAACAGCAAAGAGTTCTTCAACATCGTGAAGGAACTCTCCAACCCCAGCTCCAACACCAATGACATCCCACCGTCACAAGACCTGTGCAACTCGCTGGCCACCTTCTTCCTTCGCAAGATCGCAGACATCCACGACAGCTTCGACATCGTCACCACCCCGGCAACCGCTGAGATCCCCGCTTCCACGACCACCACCCACACCAACCGCCTGCTCGCCTGGACCGACATCAACGACGACGACACTGTCAAGATCATGAACACCATCCACTCCGGATCCCCGGAAGACCCCTACCCACACCACATCTTCAACAAAGCCAGCAGCACCATCGCACCCCATCTCCGGAAAACCATCAACATCTCCTTCGAGACAGCCACCTTCCCGGAGAGCTGAAAGCACACAGAGATCAACGCCCTACTCAAGAAACCCAAGGCGGACCCAAAGGACCTCAAGAACGTCTGACCCATCTCCTTGCTCCTGTTCCTAGCGAAGGTCATCGAAAAGTCTGTCAACAAGCAACTGACCAACTTCCTCGAGGAGAACAGCATACTGGACCTGTCCCAGTCCGGGTTCCACAGCAACCACAGCACCGAAACTGCCCTCATCGCCGCCACCAACGACATCAGGGCCCTGCATGACAACGGAGAAACTGCGGCCCTCATCCTCTTAGACCTGTCAGCCGTCGTTGACAAGGTCTGCCACTGCACACTACGAACACGCCTCCACGATGCCGGAATCCAAGAGAAGGCCCTGGACTGGACCACCACCTTCCTCTCCGGCAGAACACAGAGCGTCAGCCTCCCCCCCTTCCGCTCCGAAGCCACCGAGATGATCTGCGGCGTACCCCAAGGCTCATCCCTCAGCCCAACGTTGTTCAACATCTACATATCACCGCTCGCCCACATCGCACAACGGCATGACCTCAACATCATCTCCTACGCCGATGATACCCAACTGATCCTATCCCTCACCAAAGACCCCCACACCACCAAAACCAACCTCCACAAAGGAATGAAGGCCGTCGCCGACTGGATGAGAAACAGCCGACTGAAGCTGAACTCGGACAAGACGGAGGCCCTCATCCTTGGATCCACCCCCTTGGCCTGGGCCGACTCCTGGTGGCCGACTGCACTAGGAGCAAGCACCCCCTACACCCACCGACCACGCACGCAACCTAGGGGTCATCCTCGACTCCAGCCTTTCCATGATGAAGCAGGTCAACGGTGTCTCCTCCTCCTGCTTCAACACTCTCCGCATGCTTCGCAGGACCCGCACCAAAACTAGAAGGACGGTCTCCCAGGCTCTCGTCAGCAGTAGACTGGACAACGGAAATGCACTCTACGCAGGAGCCCCGGCCAAACTCCAGAAACGGCTCCAACGCATCCCGAACATCCCCGCACGCCTGATCCTCGACATCTCTCACCACAGCCACATCACACCCCACTTGAGAGACCTGCACTGGCTCCCCATCAACAAGAGGATAACCTTCAAGCTCCTCACCCACGCACACAAGGCACTCTACAACACTGGACCAGCGTACTTCAACAGCCGACTCAGCCTCTACACCCCCACCCGCCAGCTCCGCTCTGCAGACCATGCCCTCACCACCGTACCCCGCATCTGAAGAGTGACCGCTGGCAGCAGATCATTCTCCCACCTGCCGCCAAGATATGGAACACTCTCCCCATCCGCCTGTGGCAGACTGAAGACCTCCTAACCTTCAGGAGACTTCTCAAGACCTGGCTCTTCGAACAGTAGCAGCCCCCCCCCCCAGCGCCTTGAGACCCTCACGGGTATGTAGTGCACTTTATAAATGCTATGATTGATTGATTGATTGATTGGCAGGTGCTGTCATAGCTCCCTCCAAGCAACAGCAAACTACTATGTCCTGAGGGTGGGCATCTCCTGACATAGGGAGCCGGCCCTGGGGAGTGGCAGTTCCAAGACCATTAATGGCTCCAAGAAGTGGGACCCATGGTCCCCCTCCTTTCTTACTGCAGGATCTGCCCCAGGCAGGTGGTAGTCCCTGGAGCCAAAAACGTCCCCAGAATGGGCCCATATTTCCCCCCTCCTCAGTAACAATATGGCCATACAACAGGGAGGTAATGGTGCCTGGTAGAGAGGGTGGCCAGAGAAGGGGGCCCAACAGCCCCCTTCCCCTTTTTTATAATTGGGGCTGGCCCCTCGGATGTGGTGGTCCCTAGGGCCGTAATAGGTCCAGGAGGGGTGTCCATGCAGCTCCCTCTCCTCTATATTGTTATGGCCTTGTCCTGGGAAGGTGGTAGTCCCCAGAGCTGATATCAGCCCTCACCACCGTACCCCGCATCTGAAGACTGACCGCTGGCAGCAGATCATTCTCCCACCTCGCCGCCAAGATATGGAACACCCTCCCCATCCGCCTGCGGCAGACCGAAGACCTCCTAACCTTCAGGAGACTTCTCAACACCTGCTCTTCGAACAGTAGCAGCCCCCCCCAGTGCCACGATACCCTCACGGGTATGTAGTGCACTTTATAAATGCTATGATTGATTGATTGATTGATTGATTGGCAGGTGCTGTCATAGCTCCCTCCAAGCAACAGCAAACTACTATGTCCTGAGGGTGGGCATCTCCTGACATAGGGAGCCGGCCCTGGGGAGTGGCAGTTCCAAGACCATTAATGGCTCCAAGAAGTGGGCCCCATGGTCCCCCTCCTTTCTTACTGCAGGATCTGCCCCAGGCAGGTGGTAGTCACTGGAGCCAAAAACGTCCCCAGAATGGGCCCATATTTCCCCCCTCCTCAGTAACAATACGGCCATACAACAGGGAGGTAATGGTTCCTGGTAGAGAGGGGGCCAGAGAAGGGGGCCCAACAGCCCCCTTCCCCTTTTTTATAATTGGGGCTGGCCCCTCAGATGTGGTGGTCCCTAGGGCCGTAATAGGCCCAGGAGGGGGGGTCCATGCAGCTCCCTCTCCTCCATATTGTTATGGCCTTGTCCTGGGAAGGTGGTAGTCCCCAGAGCTGATATCAGCCATTTGGATGGGTGCCTCATGCGCTCCCCTCCCTTAATTACATACTTATTTATGCCCCCGTGACCTGGCCCACCCAGGGGTTCAACCAGAAGCAAGCTTGGGAGACCTTACTATCTGGCCTGGGGGTCAGGAAATCCCTACCCTGCCCCCTTCTTCTTTTTTTTTTACTTTTCTTTGGGGACTCACCTGAGTCTGAGTCCCAAAATGGCTGCCAACACTTTCTGGTTTAAATGTTGGCAGCCAATTAGATCTCAGCATGAGATCTTTTGATCCACAGAGGATCCGCCTCCTTAGATATACATATTTGTTTTTCCTTGAGTAACTCTACAAGTGCTGAATGGATTTACACCAAATCACATAAAGGGCTTGTTCTGGACCAACATCTACCTCTCTTCCAAATTTGGTTCAATTCCTTTTAATAGTTCAGGCAGTAGTCCTGTTCAAAATCCCTATGGAAAATAGCATTGGAAACGCACATTTTTTGAGCCCCCCTTTTTTCTCAGCTCCCTCTTGATGGATCACTCTGAAACTTTCCATGCAGAACTAGACAAAGTGCACAACATTTATGGGAAAATTTTGTGAAGATTCATCAAACGGGTCCAAAGTTGTAAGCAAGTCAAAAAACATTTTTTCTTTGGAAACTATGTCCTAACTATACCTACCTACTGGTGACTGCCAGTAGGTAATATATGTTTGCTTTTTATAGTAGTGAATTAAAACAAATAACTCCAAAAAATGTAATGTAATGTAAAATATAAAAAAAATTATAATAGCGTTACATTATATAAATGTATGCATAAACATGCACACTTGTGTGTGTTTATATAAGTATGTATTTATAAATGGTATTAAATAATATTCAAATTAATTTAATGTGCATTATATTAAGGTTATATATTAAAAAAATTTAAATGTACTATTTTAAACTATATACATTAACAAACAATATTTTAGTACGTTTTTTTATGATATTAGTGTGAAATGATACATTTAGTTCCGATATTTTTGAACTCTCCATTAAAGGTATAGGGACACAATATTTTTTGTAAATGTTCTTTTTTGGCACAATATTTTGTAACACAATATTGTTGTTTTTGATATTCCGTCAGTGATCCATGGGTGGTGAGCCTATTGCATGGGACAGGAATAGGCCGAATTGGTGACATGCAAAGAAAACAATGGCACAAGTTCAATTATTTGGCCTCTACTTGTCAGTTACAACAGGCCTACCCACACATGCAATGTTGGGGCATATCATCAAGGCCCCGCGATAATTATCGCTAAGCGCACTTAGCGCGAGCATAATTATCACCGGCTATCGCTGGATTATATCACAGAGATAGCGACATGTTCAACGTTATTTTTGTCAGTTACGCCCACTTTGTATATCATTAACGTTGCAAAGCTGGGTGTTGAGGAAACGGGTGCAGAGGCATAGAAACACGCACTAGCGTGTCTTTGCTGATAGTGCAATAAAATTATCGCTGCTTTTCGCCCGAAAACGGAGGCTAAAGCGGCGATAATTTTATCGCGGGCCTTGATGATATGCCCTGTTATTTTTTAGTTCATGGTAATTGGCAGTAATGTGGGAATACTGAGAGGTGGGAGTTTTTCCGTTATGCACAAACTCCAAGGGGCATATCATCAAGGCCCCGCGATAAAATTATCACCGCTTTAGCGTCCGTTTTCGGGCGAAAAGCGGTGATAATTTTATCGCACTATCATCAAAGACACACTAGCACGTGTTTCTATGCCCCTGCACCCGTTTCCTCAACGCTCAGCTTTGCAACATTAATGATATGCAAAGTGAGAGTAACTGACAAAAATAACGTTGAACATGTCGCTAACAGACCTATCTCCAATTATCAATCCGCTCGCTAACCTGTGTAGCGACGATGAAAGTAGCGCTAACCGCGCTTATCACAGGTTTCATTTTGCCTGCTCTGAATCTTACTAAGCCATTATAGCCCGTGGGTGGTGGATGATAAGGATGAGACCACCCTGCTCTATCAACAAGGATTTTCCTATCGCTGTGCGATTATCGCTGGATTTCCAGCGATAATTGCACATTTTGCCGCTATCGCTGGATTTTATATCGCATTGGAGATAAGCGTTGATGATAACGCGCCATCTCTGCGATAAAATCCAGTGATAGCCGGCGATAATTATGCTCGCGCAAAGTGCGCTTAGCGATAATTATCGCGGGTCCTTGATGATATGCCCCCAGATCTTTTAGACAAAGAAATATTTTTAAATTCTGTTCTTTTACCCAATGTTTAACCGGAGCAGGGAATAAGAAGAGGTGTAGGGAAGGAGGTTTCTCCATAGGGGAACACACATAGATTGTAGAGAAAAACGAAAAAGAAAAATGTGCCATTGTACAAAAACACCACCGGAATTCCACAGTGTGCAAGTGAACAAAGCGTACAATTATACTTCCGGAGATGCTTCAGAAAAAGAAAAAACGGAATTTAAAAAAACTCCCGGATTATGCTTGGAAGACTGCAAATGGTAGTGGATTCAGACATAAAACCGAAACATTTTGTGACTCACATACAGTTATAAAACCACACTCAAACAAGGTCATAGACCTGCAGCTGCAGATTTCAGGATTTCTCCTGAGAATAAGCTTCATTGTGTCAGCCAATGAACATTACTGCTCAAAACAAGATTGTGATCTGCAGATATTTTTTTTTATCAGATGGAGATCCAAATAACACAAATGACCTTTTCGAAGGATTGCCCTTTTTATGTATGATGAACTATCAATCACCTTAAATATACAGGGCTCCTCAATATTCAAAGGAAGGATATTCATATACAATCTGATCATTGCTGGCCTGACAACCTTAAGCCAGCCCCGGTGCCCAAAGAAGCGGTCAAAAACTTGGGTTTCTGGATCGATAGCGGTCTGACTTTTGACTTACAAGCCAAGGCCGTGGCTGGGTCGTGTTTTGGCCTACTGCGTGGTTTGAAGCCAGTACTGGGCTTTTTCCCCCCTAGAGATCGTCAGACCATCATCCAGGCGACTATACTATCGAGACTGGACTATGGGAATGGATTGTATCTTGGGGCGAATAAATCCTGTATCATGCGTTTACAGAGAGCTCAGAATGCCGCAGCACGTATGCTAGTGGCACTCCCGAGATCTGCATCGGTTGCACACATCCTTCCCAAGCTGCATTGGTTGCCTGTGGAGAAAAGAATTCAATTTAAAACCTTATGTGTTGCTCATAGAATTCTCTCTCAACAGGCTCCATTGGGTCTATCTAAGCTACTTCAACCGTATACACCTCAACGATCTCTTAGATCATCCAACCAGCTGCTGGCTATCGTACCCTGGACGGTGAGAGCAAAAGCTGGGGGGCGGTCTTTCCGCTGTCTTGCAACGTTACTGTGGAATCGACTCCCTCTTTCCATCAGACAGATACAGACTCATATCTCCTTCCGCAAGGCGATCAAGACCTGGCTCTTCCCTGCCGTTGTATAATCTCCTTCTTGTCCCGCCACTCTCTCATTTCTCTGATCGCGCTGGGACGCACCATTGCTGGGGCAGCTATGCGCGCTATAAATCTGAAAAATAAATAAATAAAATAAATCTAAACAGAATATTGTTGCTCACATAATCGCTTCCTTACTTATATCAAAAGATGTCTACTGCAACTACATTATTGGAGTCAAACATATACATTTTCAAGTGTAAGTAGAGCAGTGATCAGTTTCTAAATGATAGGTGCATGACAGCTGTCTACAACAATATGACATGCCCCCTTTCAAATAAAACTAATATTGCACACATCTATAATCATTTTAATAGAAATCTGTTATTTTAAGTCTCTCTTTCAACACTACATATATGTTGACAGGTTCCTTCTCAGGAAAGTCAATGTTCTTGAGAATAGCAGTCACCGTACTAATACAAAACAATATATGGACAATCAAGAACAGGCCTCAGTAATGATAATGTAATTTACAAATACTCAGTAGACATTCAGGCTCTAACTAGGATAGCAGGTGGTCGAATCGTCACCCCATATCACGGCGGTCAGGAGACTGGCCGACAAGCAGGAGGGGGTCTCACCACCAAATTACAATGCAATCACCGGGCTGGTAGTCACAAAGTTCTCCTTTACACGGCAGTTTGTGCTGCGGCCCAGTAAAAGGGCAGCAGCACAGCCTGCATGTAAAGGAGCCCTTTCTGCACATCCATGCACTGTGTTCTATGCACCATGTGGTGCATGGCACACAGTGCATGGAGGTGCACCCCCCTGTGTCACTTTATAGTGGTCCATGATGGACGGTGACACTATTTAGGGCCCCCAAAATCCGTTTCTGACAGCCTTTTCATGGCGGTCTTTCTGACATGAAAAAGCTGTCAGAAAGGGATACCATAACCCCGATGGCAGTACCTGCCTCAGCACCACCTCCATTCGGGATTACGATTCTGATCACCAACCTGATGGGATCACTGATCCTGTCGGAGGCAGTGGTCTTCTCCCCGAGCACCTAAGGTCCGACCGCCACGATTGTAAACCGGAGGTTAGCCCGAAGGGCTGTCGGTGGTCAGACCGCCACCGATGGCCAGTCGGTGTGCGGTCCGACCAGCATCAAAACCAGCCCCTGCGTGCTACAAGTTGGCACATTGAGGCACACACAAATACAAGTGTGCAGAGTCACAGGAGTGAATCATTTCCTAAATGTTTAACTAATGAGGACAAACAGCAACAATATCATAGGAAGAGAGACACCTTTGCAAAAATGCACCCAAACACAAGTGAAATCCAAAATATTACAAGGCAGATTGAAAGGCTTTGTACTAATAAGGAATACTGATATTTATAGGCTTTGATGCCGCTCTTATGACAATTCACTGCCCTTTGCAAAATAAAATCATTAATTCAGGCTCGAAATTTAGAGCTAATTTGAAGTTATTCTAACACCAACGAGCTCAAGCGGAGAAGGCCAGACCCCCAAGTCTTTGAGGGTGATATTTATCAATCATCAGAGATTAGGAAGAAACTGATCACAATGCTCAGCAAGACCGGGGAATTGCTACTTTAAAAAGGAAGGACACATATAATAAACAAAAGAATGAACAACACATAGAAATGTAAACCTAATGCCAAATTTCAAAGGAAGACAGTAAAGATTGTCCTGATGCAAGATGGCATGATCTATTATGCCAGACCCTAGTATGAGATGAAAAGTTACATCCTGGATCAACTGCAGCAGGCTAGAAAATAATAAGAAGGCATCAAAACACTGATTGTAATACTCACCAAGAAAAATGTAGTTTCTTTTACTACTTTAAGAAGGAAGGCTCATTCAATAAGCGGTACAATAGATGGCACACAGGACCGTAAACCCAATTCCAGATTTCACAGTGAGCAAGTGAAGCCTGGCCAGCAGCAAAATCGCATTGGTAGTTTTAGGAGTTCCCTAGAATGAGATGAGAGCCATATTCTGGATGAACTGTGGCCTTCTTTGAAAGAATTTAAGAAGGCACCATTAAAGGGCATTTCCACAGTCAACACTGGGCCCAATCATAGTGGCCACAATAGTCTTCTGCATGAATCCAGAATGAAACATTGTATAATAGAGCACAGAACCTTAAAATGTAAACAACATGCAAGGTAATACATTTGCCCTGTGATTTTAGTGATCGATCATAATAGCTTCTGAAACCAAGATTTCTATCTACTGTCATGGGTTTAGGGCAAATACCCAGTTTGTGGACGGAAGTCTTTCTGTTGTTCATCATAGCCACACAGTATTGAATAGCATGGACTCTTGCATTAAGAACGCCTATTAAATTAAGGAGAATACAGGTGTCTATAAGCATAAATGCAAAACTGAAAGCAAAATATCTAAATGAGATGTAAGAAACTGGGGTATTAGCTGACAGAGGTGGATACCCACCTCAAGTAATATCTACAGCCCTTGTCAGGGCGAACCCTTAAAGTCACTAAATTAACCTGAGCTCTCCCCTGGCAGCTATGGCACAGAGCAGACAAGCTTACACTAGGGGCTAGATACAAGACCTGCTCTTCTTCTTGTGCCAAGTATTTATGCAGTACTCAAATAGTTATAAAATTAAGAAACAGGAAAAGAAAAATCCCAAACCAATTTTGAAAAATAGAGAAGATTGTAATAAAAAAAATGACACAAAGACCTTATAAGGGAGGCCGGAGTAATGAATTGTTCATGTTTAAGTATGGTAAGGCATTTAGTGACAACTGCGATCATCTGGTTGTGAGTGCCTGGTGTCTAAGCAAAAGTTAAGGCTGACCGAAATGCAGGGCAGGTCAGGTACAGAATCCATGTTCAACCTGGTCTGAAGGTCTACCTTCGGAATTACTCTCTGAAATGAAAGTCAAAAGTCCTCTGCTGGGCAAGGCAGCAGGTTGTGGCTGTACAGGGCTCCACATCTCTGGATAGCTAATAGACGAAGTCTCAGTGAATCCATTGACTTTTGGCAGAGCAGGAGAAATTTGATTTTCATGCCCAGAGAAGGTCCCTCACTGGCCGGAAATTTTTAGCACCTTCACCCGATGAAGATTTCTATCTTTGGACATAATCACTTTTTTTAAGCTAGGATGCTTGTGGCAAGGTGGGGCTGCAGGCTGTAGCCAAAGAGAGCTTGGTGAGGCCAGATACATTTTCCTCAGGGTCACACTGAATTGGATTTGCTGCTGCAGAAACACAGCAGCAACACATCTTCATCCCATTTACTTGGCAAGTTGGTTCAGGTCATGAGGAGGTCTGTGAAACCAAGTCCCAATATTCAGGGAAAGTTAGAAGGAGTACACCTTGACACCAGACAAGTGTCCTCGAACTTGGTGAGTCGATCCAGCAAAGGCCGCAGCAGGATACAGGGCAGGTCCAATTGAAGCTGGTTAGCTGGGCAATTGCAGAAAAGGCTCCTGTAGCTTATTGTGTCCCTGTAACAGGTCAGCTTTTTTACCCTTAGAGTCCAACTCTTTGTCCTGGGCACAGCAAGGAGAGCAGGTCCAGTCTGTAAAATGCTCCATACATTAGGCTGTGTAAATCATTTTTGTATTATCAATTAAGACTATACAGATACATATAGAGTAAACTGATGCTTAAAATATACATAATTGATGAACACATTTCCTAGAACTGAGCAACAGGTTAACGCATATTTTATGGAGTCCATTAGTCTAGTTTAAATGTTTGGACATTTAAAGGTGCTAAGGGAATGACAACCGCTCCTAAGTGCACAGGTACGCATTCTTCATGAGATTGGAACTTATGTAGAAACAAAAGAGTGTGGTACCTTTGGATCATATTTTGTGGCCTACAATTCTTTTATTTATGATTTATGGTATGTGGTTTTGAGTTTATCTTTAACCACTACTGCCATATGTGGTGTAGGGACCAAGGTGGGTACATTAGTGTCTCTCTGCAGGTGCATTGCGAACTTCCATCATCAAGGTCTTCAGTAGGAAGATGCTTTAAAATATTTTAGGAGTGAAAAAGAGAAATGTGCATAATAAAACATACAGAATAAATACATAAATAGTTTTTAGCATTTTTAAAACTCAATTATTGTACATTGGCACTTATTCAAAGTAAATAAAGTCTGCTTAATTTCATTAATAGAGAAGAGAGTGATCAACCGTAGGGCTGGATAAATCATGTAACTCACTAAAAGTCCAATTAAAAATGGTCCCTGATCCTTTTTTTTCTCAACAACATTTTCCCTGCAATATTAACCTAAGAAAGATAATTTTCCCAGAGAACTGGCTAAACCCATGATATGGAACTTATATTGTAGTTTTTATTTTAACACTGAATTGATAGCATTGGTTATGGTGTATGCCTCAGCTGCCTTAGCTTATCACCATATATTTTGGCTGTAGCGTTTCCATTGAGCATGGTAACGGTTTGTGCAGATTGAGGCTCTACATAGGTCATATTCATATACTCAGCTGTTTGCTGAGCTGCTTTGGGTACAGGCTGTTATTTATGGATAGATTTGCTAGTGCAGAATCCTCTACACAGCGTATTGATCTTTTCACAAACCAATGACATGTGCATTGTTGGTATATGGTAGAATACCTAATACAGCAATATCATATTACATATATACTAAATTTGCTAGTGTAGTATCCTCTACACAGCTTATTGATCTTTTCACAAAGCAATGACATGTGTATTGTTGGTATATGGTAGAATATCTAAAACAGCAATATCATATTACATATATGCTATGTCCTAAATATAGTTTTATAGTTTGCAAAAATATTGATCCAATGGGCGTAGACTTTCTGGTACTAACTCAAGAGGGATAATGTCTTTTGTGATGATATTGTGACAATGATATTCTGGTACCACATTGTGCTGCCCAACATCTTTGACTACACATCAATGTCACATACTGAGCTGGTGGCTGATAGCTAAAAAAATATGGCACAGGAGATTACATTTACACAGTAAGACAAGCTCTAATTTTCCAAATGGGACATTGGACCTTTCGAAATAAGCCTTCTCCCTAGAAACAGAAGTCAGTTGACCACAGACTGACCAGTGACATAGATCTAGAGAGTATATTGAGACACACTCACCAGCTCTATTACACTAGGAAGTGGCAACCTTTAAGAAAACGTTTGTTGTGGCTTCAAATGCATCTGAACTCACCTCCATGCTCTTGTTTAATTATCTACTGAGATTGTGTCAATCCTTGGAGAGGCTGGTTAAGAAGGATTCTAGTGCAAAGCCAATGCAAAGTTGTGGCTACACTAATGTTAAAGAATAGTAATTGAAAACTGCAGTTGATAATAGGAACCTTCCTTACTATTTTTTGTTGACATTTGCTCATAACAATAAAACAGCTTAACTTCTGTTTTCATCAAGAACACATCAGAGAGTGGAAGTTCCTGTACGTTGCATTTACATAAGAGATGTAAACAGTTTGGCATGACTGCATCAACCTTCCATCATGGATGAGAAATGTATACCTAGAAAGTTAACGTTAAGTCATAGTAAGATCATTCAAGGGGCTTCCTTAAAGATATCACTGACAACATACATTAAACCATTTTACTGTGAAGATACCCTCACGCTTGTATATGACATTCAGGGGCTTCAGTTACTGTTAGACCAAATGATCATACAATTGATGGAGAAGAAACCTATAGATATATATATATATATATGCCAAACAAAGTCTCCAATTCCAAGGAGCCCCAGACCCTTCTGGGTGGCCTCACAGAACAGTGAGCATGGAGCGGCTCACCAACACACACCGTGTCCAAACAAAGATGCGAGGCCCATCTCTGAGATAAAAGCATTTATTTTGAAGACAGCAGCACTAATCTTCTATCACCTTACGCGTTTCGGCTGTCGCCTTGCTCACAGGTAAGAAGATAACAATTGCAAAGTGCGTTGTGCTGGCTTTTTAAAACATAATGTCACATGATCATTCATTCGAAATACTGGCCCCATAATGCATTGTACTGTTCGTAAGTTCATTACACATGGAATCATAATTGATCCTCAATCAGCATATTATTTCAGCATTTTTTTCTTTGGTACCTGCATCATTTTAGTGGAAATAAAGTCTCGCAGCCATGTGATTTACTCTCAATTATATGCAAGTGCTCACATTCTGAATAAGTCTCTGAATCTGCACGTCTCTCCGAGCGGTCAGAGCGCGGGATGTTCTCCCATCCGCCTCCCTTCCACACAGTCTGCTCTTTTTGCTCTCGTGGCATTTCCTGAGTAGGTAGGGCGACTGCAGTGGGTCATGCTCCCGATTTAAATGCCAAACAAAGTCTCCAATTCCAAGGAGCCCCAGACCCTTCAGGGTGGCCTCACGGAACAGTGAGCATGGAGCGGCTCACCAACACACACCGTGTCCAAACAAAGATGCAAGGCCCATCTCAGAGATAAAAGCATTTATTTTGAAGACAGCAGCACTAATCTTCTATCACCTTACGCGTTTCGGCTGTCGCCTTGCTCACTTGTAAGAAGATAACAATTGCAAAGTGCTTTGTGCTTGCTTTTTTAAACATAATGTCACATGATCATTCATTCGAAATACTGGCCCCATAATGCATTGTACTGTTCGTAAGATCATTACACATGGAATCATAATTGATCCTCAATCAGCATATTATTTCAGCATTTTTTTCTTTGGTACCTGCATCATTTTAGTGGAAATATAGTCTCGCAGCCATGTGATTTACTCTCAATTATATGCAAGTGCTCACATTCTGAATAAGTCTCCGAATCTGCACGTCTCTCCGAGCAGTCAGAGCGCGGGATGTTCTCCCATCCGACTCCCTTCCACACAGTCTGCTCTTTTTGCTCTCGTGGCATTTCCTGAGTAGGTAGGGCGACTGCAGTGGGTCATTCTCCCGATTTAAATGCCAAACAAAGTCTCCAATTCCAAGGAGCCCCAGACCCTTCAGGGTGGCCTCACGGAACAGTGAGCATGGAGCGGCTCACCAACACACACCGTGTCCAAACAAAGATGCGAGGCCCATCTCGGAGATAAAAGCATTTATTTCGATCTAGAGAGTATATTTAGACACACTCACCAGCTCTATTACACTAGGAAGTGGCAACCTTTAAGAAAATGTCTGTTGTGGCTTCAACTGCATCTGAACTCACCTCCATGCTCTTGTTTAATTATCTACTGAGATTGTGTCAATCCTTGGAGAGGCTGGTTAAGAAGGATTCTGGTGCAAAGCCAATGCAAAGTTGTGGCTACACTAATGTTAAAAAATTTAATTGAAAACTGCAGTTGATAATAGGAACCTTCCTTACTATTTTTTGTTGACATTTGCTCATAACAATAAAACAGCTTAACTTCTGTTTTCATCAAGAACACATCAGAGAGTGGAAGTTCCTGTACGTTGCATTTACATAAGAGATGTAAACTGTTTGGCATGACTGCATCAACCTTCCATCATGGATGAGAAATGTATACCTAGAAAGTTAACGTTAAGTCATAGTAAGATCATTCAAGGGGCTTCCTTAAAGATATCCCTGACAACATACATTAAACCATTTTACTGTGAAGATACCCTCACGCTTGTATATGACATTCAGGGGCTTCAGTTACTGTTAGACCAAAGGATCATACAATTGATGGAGAAGAAACCTATATATATATATATATATATATACATATATATATATATATATATATATATATATATATATATATATATATATATATATATATATATATATATATATATATATATATATATATATATGTATATATATATATTCACTGAAAAACCATATTATAGTTAGAAATTAGCATTTAAAAAACCTTAGAAATTCACAGAAAAAAATACAGGTTTCAGGGACGTTATAGTTATTTGGACATTTCACTCGTACAAAACCAGAGAAATTCGTTGGTTATAGTTAGTTGAGGTAACTAGAACGTGTGCCCCCAATGCACTTCTGATGACGTCACATATTACAAGAGGGGTAGTTGGCCCCCAAGGACACCGTTAGGGGCCAACTAACCCCCATTACCTCCAGTAAGTACCACACAGCAGGATTGCTAAGTTCTCATAACAGGCCATGCCCCCTTTGCCCACCACTCTGCAAACGCACTACATGGTCTGTTCTTGGATGGGGATTGAAGTCCCCTTCACTGCTGGGGGTTCTTAGTGGCCAACTAGCCTACCTCTTACCTCCATTAAGCCCTACACAGTGGGATTGCTGCAAGATGGACACAGGCCATGCCCCTTTTCTCCTCCACTCTGCAAACACGCCTCCTGGTGAGCTTTTGGTTGGGGGATGAAGTCCCATTTCCTCATGAGGGTCCCTAGGGGTGAACTAGCCCTCCTGTTACCTTCAGTAAGCCCCATACAGCTGGTTTGCTGAGAGTGCTCAAAGGCCATGCCCAATTTTTTACACCACACTGCAAACACAGCTCCTGGTGCACTGCTGCTCGGGGGATGAAGTCCACTTGTGTCCTGAGGTTCTCAGGACACAAGAGGACCTCATCGCCCCACCAGCGGTACACCAAGAGGGATGTTTGCACAGTGGTGTAAAAAGGGGTGTGGCCTCAGACCACCTCTCAGAAATCCCACTTTGTGGAGCTTCCTGGAGGTATCTGGTGGGCTGGACCCTCAGGAATGAAGGGGACTTAATCCCCCAACTTAGAATGTGCCATGGGGCATGTTTGCAGAGTGGTGCAGTGAGGGAGTGGGACTCTGGCGATATGCCAGCTGTTTTTAAATTTGGTTTTGTGTAAGGGGGGCTGTGTGGCCCCCCTTCCCTTTATTATTTTGGGCCCTGTGGACCCCATCTCCCAGGGCCTCAGTTTTTTATTTTTTTAAATAGGAGGGGGCCACGCAGCCCCCTCCCATGGCCAATTTTGGCCCTGGGGACCACATCCCCAAGGCATGGCCACATATTTAAGTTTTTTATAATGTATTATTTTTAACAAGGGGGCTGCGCGGCCCCCCTCCTGATGCCATTATTGGCCCTAGGGACCCCATCCCCTGGAACTGTGCCTCGATCTTTTTTTTGTAATCTATTTTTATTTTTAATTAGGGAGGCCCCCCACCCTAATTATTTGTCAAAGCCCTGGGGAGGTGGTTGGCCCCGGGGCTTGCGGGGGCCCGCTAGGCCCCCCACTCTATTTTAATAAAGCCCCAGGGAGGTGGCAGTCCCTGGGGCTTGGGGGGCCCACGAGGCCCCCGCCCTTATTTTAATAAAGCTCTGGGGAGGTGGTGGCTTGGGAAGCTCGCACAGCTCCCTGCCTATATATAAATTAAGCCCCGGGGAGGTATCAGTCCCTAGGGCTGTGGGGGCCCTTGTGGGCCCCCACTATATAATTACACGTTATACCCGGGATCTGGCCCATCCGGGGGCTTAAAGAAAATGAAGCACGGGAGTCTGCGCTTCGTTTTTTATTTATTTTCTCTGCCCAGCGCAAATTCTGCCGATTTCCTTTTCTTTTTTAAATGCTTGTTTTGGCCCTAGGGGCCCTTGTGGGACCCCCTGAGCAGGCCTAGGGGGTCAGGGTGTTTCTACGCTGTCCCCTTTTCTTGTTTTTCATCTTTTTTTTACTGTTTTCTTGTGACTCGGTTACCGAGTCACAAGATGGCTGCCAACACTTCTGGTTTGGAGTGTTGGCAGCCAATAACAATGAAGCTAGTGCCTGGGAGGGTTCACAAATCCTCCTTGGTGCTCAGATATATACATTTTTATTTTTTTAATTTCTCAGCAACCACTGAACGGATGTATACCATTTTAAAAAAGGTCACTTTCTGAACCAAGAGCTACCTTTTTGCCAAATTTGGTGTAATTCCGTTCAGCAGCCTGTTCCAAAATTTCTAAGGAAATTAACATGGAGAAAACCTGTTTTGGGACCCCCCTTTTTTCTCGGCCCCTGTTTGATTAATCACCCCGAAACATTCAAGAGAGGAGCTTACCTGAGTGAAACATTTGTTTTGAAAATTTCGCGAAGATTCGTCAAACGGCGACAAAGATATTGGCTGGCAAAATAAAACTCGTCATAGCTGGTAGCTTAAGACCTCAGATAACCTATGTATTATTCTTCATATTACAAACTTATTGCACCCCAATCTTGAACAAACATTAGGGAAAGTGCTGGACTGGGATTAGATTTATTATTCCTACTCCAATTTAAGCAACAGTAGAGAAGGCATTGGGAAAAGATTGAATATTCCTACTACAATCAAAACAATAGTAGGGAAAGTGTTAAACCTCAGAAGGGTTAGATTTACTATTCCCACTCCAGTGTGAGTATCAATAGGGAAAGTGATGACCTTAGGGAAGTTAAATGTACTATTCCTACTCCAGTGTAAACAACAGAAGGTAAAGTGTTGGACCTCCAATGGGTTAGAGTTACAATTCCTACTATTATCTAAGCAACAGTAGGTAATGTGCTTTACTTTGGAGTAATTGGATGTGCTATTCCCACTTTAATCTAAGCAAGAGTAGGGAAAGAGTTGGATTTCAGAGAGGATGGATTTAATATTCCCACTTTAGTGTAAGCAACAGTAGGGAATGTGTTGGACTTTGGATCTTTATAGAATTATTTAACTGACACACTTATATATTTTAAATTAAAAGGCCTTTATTAATTTTCCAAACTTGCAAATATATAAATACATATATGATAATATGAAAACAGACAAATCAAAACTTTGCACTACTTATATTTAATGTGATAGAGCACCAGAGGCCATATTATAAATAGGGCACCCTGTTCCTGTTTTCCCCAAGTGTACTATTAACAGGGTGCACTAGGTGCATGCAGGGATAGTGCTCCCTGTTACAAATAATGAGATGCCCCTTGGGCAGGTGCAAACTTACACTTGTCCTGGTGGCAGTGTATATGAGTAAGGCAGATCAGCTCTTTGAAACAGCTGCTCCATCCTTCACCGTAAAGGTGGCACCTGACCTGCAATTCAAAGGGGAACAAAGATCCTCTTTAGGTTTGTACAATAGGTTACTGAACCCACCTGCAGGGAGATGTCTGGTCGGCCATGGGACCCCCTTTGCCCCCTTGCAGAGGTCGCTATCAAGGGTTGTACGTACTGTATGCCATCTCTTTGTGGTTGTATCATTTTTGGGGAATATAGAAATATAAACACACTCTTCTCTGGGACTACATGTATTGCCTAAGACAGATTGTCAAAGGACTATTGATAAATCTTCTCTCAATTGATCGGACACCACTATTCTCGAAATGTTTTTTAATGGTTTAGCATTTATGTTCTGTGAGTTTATTATTTGGTCATCATATATTTCTGAGGATCTATAATTTTCGTTATTCTTTCATTCAACTAAGTAAAGTGTTTCTATATCTAAAAATCTATGTATATTGATGTCAGCAAGAATATATGTTGATGTACAGACCTCTATTAGAAATAAATTATTGAAATAATTATACAGTAATTGCTAACACAGAGCATAGCATCTTTGTGTTTTTCACTAAAATGATGACACATCAATGGTTCATTTGGGTTTTGTTTTCTCAGTTTCGGCTGAAAATGCAGTAGCACATGCTGACCTGTGTAAAGTATTTACACAGCTTAACAGAACACAATAGCCCAAAGCAAAATAACAGTAAAATGAAAACATAACAGTGTAAATACAACAAAACAGCGAAAACAGAGAACCACACAACAACCACAATGCAACACAAAAGCAACACAATGCAAAAAGGTGGCACAAGAACACAACACCACACAACACAAGACAGTATACCACAAAAAAAAAAAAATCCCACATTTATAAAGCGCGAACAATCACGCGTAAGGGTCTCTAGGTGCTGGGGGACGTCGGGAAGATTAAGCAAGGTATTGCCCAGACTCACATGGTGCTGGGCTAATCTGGCGCCGGGGATCGAACTGTGATCCCCAGATTCCGGAGTCCGTCGCCCTGGCCGCAGTGCCACACCTCTTCCCTCTGCAGCACAACAGATATGCAGAAAATATTCTTGCATTCATTACCCCTTCCACAAGTCTGCTTTCATAACACGATAAAGGGTGTTTTTACCAATCAACAAGCGTAGCAGCTAAGTTTCCGAGATCCATGGGTGGTGTGCTGCTCCAGTCCACATTTTCTTTGAATCCTGGAACTTGGACTCCTGTTTTATAACAGAATAAAAAAGACTTGCTGTCCTAGAATTCAAAGAAAAAAAATGATTGGAGTAGTGCATCACACATGAGCCTGGGAAACTTGCCAGGGCTGACCAAACACACATAGTTGCGCCAGTCAGAATGTTTTTCTCTGTCCCTATAGTTACAGGGTTTTAAAACCCACATCAGAAGAACTTAAGTCTCCAGGGGCAGATTTACAAGAAAGTGACGCATCTATAGAGATGCGTCACTTTCCTTGCGCCACCCTAAAAAATGCTTGCGCCACCATGGATGGGCCGTATTTACAATACGGCGCAACATGGATGAACGATTGACAGATGCGTCAGAATTTCTGACGCATCTGTTGGGGCAAAAGTCACACATTGCTGGAGTTGTGTTGAAAGCACGACGTAACTCCAGCAATGCATTTTGTGACCTGTTCCCACTACACGGCGTCACTCCTTATGCCTGCTTCAAGCAGGCGTAAGGTTTTGATGCAGTGGCGTCCTAAAAGAGATGCAGTGAAATCTTGTAGATTTCACTGCGTCACTTTTACGAGGCTTTCCTGTGTGGGAACGCCTCCCTGCATACAGTATACCTGACGCAGGTATGATGTGACACCGGGCTTTACAACGTGACACATCTCCCTAGATGTGTCACGTTGTAAATAGGGCGCATTGTTTGCGCCGCCATTGCATCATAAAAAGTCACGCAATGGCGGCGCAAAGAGGCGCAAGGGGCTTGTAAATCTGCCCCCCTGGATTTAAGGTCAGCAGTGCAGCAGCTAACCTTTGTTCCTTTTAAAGTTTGGCAACATTTCCTGAGGCTTGTGGCAGGAAATTATCATTATAATTTTGCACACTGCTGGAACCAAGTGGTCGCCCATCACAAAGGCAAAATCAATGAAGGCCAGTTAACTAGTAATAATTGTGTAAATATATGCATTTTCAACTATGTATGACATAAATGTGTTTGCTTGTGACAGAGCAGTTAGGGTAGAAATAAGTGGAAATTTAAACGGAATTACATTTGCCATGTGCAATAGTAGTTCCTTCCTTTTAAAGGCATATGAAGAACATAAATATATTGTGTATGTTGTTTACGGGCAAAATAAAATGTCGCTTAAATACCATGCACTCATAGATACAGTCAGGTCTGTGGTCCTTTTGGTGTGCCATGGCAACTAAGCAATGTAATGTTGTGCTTATCTCTCAGAGCCAAATTTTAATCTTTTCTATAATAGAACTGAGCTTAACTTGACATTAATGTACTTCTTAATCTGTTCCAGAAAAGAAGCATACTTAGGAGCTTTAATGTATTGTCTGCTAGTTTCTGTTTCAAAATTAGTCTTGGCAAGATCTGCTTGACTGACACTGTGGCATTAGTTGTTCTTCCTGAGGCTTTATTTTTACTTTTATTCTGCATATAAAAATCGAGGCTGGTCTGGGTTTAGAAAATTCTGCTTAAATTGATGATACAGGTCAAGAGTTTAAGAAAAATGTTCTTTATCAGGCTTAGCGCCTCTTACGTATGATGTGATGCCTTGCCAATGCTCCACTTTCAAATTCCGCTTCCACTCTACTTATTCCTCTAAAAATGCACCAAATAGCACAGTAATGATGGCACCTGCCTACTAGATCATACGCTCCATGATCTGTTTCTATATAGTGCTTCATACCACACTTTCACTGTCTTTAACCACTGTACATAATAGGGGCTTTTAAAAAGGGTAAACTTACATGTGAGCAAATCTACACGTTTAAGTTTACTCTTATACTTTTGAGTAACTTTACTACTTTTAGCTATTCAATGTGTACCATTGTGAAGTTACTCAAAAGTGTAGACTTACATGTCCCCACCCCCTGAATTCAAAGGGTGGAACTTAATTTCAATGTTACTACTTGTAACTTTTCACACGTAGGTGGAGATCTCCGTCAGCAGGCCGAATATCTCCAAATGGTAAAGTAAAGAGAAAGTTTGAAAGTTTATTAAACTCAAAAACGTACTAGTTGAAAATGTCAATGTTACATATAAACAAAAAATAATTTTAAATATCTATTTACATGTAGAACAAAATAAAAAATGCTACATAATTAACTTATTTTTTAATTGAGCATGTTATTATTATTAAAATACAAAATTAAATGTAATTTTCTTTTTTTACGACTTAACTAAAATAAATCAAATAAATTCCCACTGAAAGTATAACGTTTGTATTCATTATGTAGTAAAACAAATATATCTATGGTATCTTTTATAAGTTATGTGTAGAAATAATTTACATTCATGGAATAATTTATTTTTTTTAAACAAAAAAATTATAATAAGCTAATATTTCGTTTTTAAAAAAAATATTTTATTTTAACCAATAAAATTAAATGTATTTATGGATTTAAAAAGTCAATATAGGTTAATTTAATGTAATTTTTTCATTTCAAAAGAATTTTATTATTTTAAAAGCGCAAATATGAAACATAAGATACAGGCCAAAGTGATACAATTGATATCGGACAATAAGGTAATAAATACATTAAAATAAAATTAATTAATAGGAGAACAAATCAATGTCATTCATTAATCTGCAGACATCAGATAAATAAATTACTTAAGGAGGGAAGACCCAAAATGATATCTGGCAAAGAAATATATCAAAAGTATCACCCACAGATGGCAAATTAGGGAAAAGAGGGAAGAGAAGAAAGGAAGAAAGAAAAGACGGAAAGAGTAGGAAAGAGAAGAAGAAAGAAAAAGAGAGACAGAGAGGAGAAACGGAAGAGGAGACAACACTAACCAGACCAATCAAAGGGAAATTGCGCCACCAACCCTTCAGAGGCCAACTCCATGTATGAATCTAAGGCTTTCCAAACACCAGAGGAAATAGAAGGAGAAAGATGAGCATGGTCCACTGACGTATGAGCACTACGTAGAAAGGAAACCCAAGCCCACCAAGTATGGTAAGAGACGGACGAAAAGGATTTCCACTCCATGAGAATTACTTTGACTGCAATAGTTAACAAGAGGTCCAACAACTGTAACTCCATGGGATCTAAAGGCAGAGGGACTGGGGTCGCCAATGGACCCAAAAGAATTAATGGAAAAGACAGTTGGAATTTGATGTTAAAGATGAGCATGAGGTGTTTGTGAACTAAATCCCAAAAGGATTGGAGAAGGGAACAATCAAGGAACATATGTTGAAAATCACCTGGTAAAAGCCCGCAGCTCCAGCACAAATTGTCTTCTTTAAGATTAAGTGAATGCAGACGAATGGGAGTCCAGTGAAGAAGATTCATAGAGAAAAACTTAGACTGCGTTAGGGAAGGGGCAATTTTGTTACGAAGAGAAAATTTACCAATATTTTGCCAGGTATCAGGAGAGATATGAGCAGTAACACTCTGATCAAAATGATGTACCCATTTTTGCTGTGTGACAGTTTGGGAGGGGAGTGTAGAGGACGATAAAAATTTGTAAATCCGAGACGCAACATGACCAGTCCTAATCCAAAGCTGAAAAAGCGTAATCGTAGGGGAAGAAGGATGAAGGTGTAATTTAGCAAGTGCAACCTTAATCTTAAGAAAAGTATAAAAATCTAAATTAGATAAAGAGAATTGTTGAGCAAGGGATGAGAAAGGGGAAGGATCATTATTGGAATCATAGAGATGTTTAACAAGTGAAACACCTTTCCCAGCCCAGTAAGACATCAACTCAGGGTCAATATTAATTTTGATTTTAGAATTGCGCCAAATAGACGACCATCTAGTTTTATGTAATGGAATTGCTACTCTCTTATCAACCTTACGAACCGCAGCAATAGTGTCTAAAATAATAGAGCGAGAGAATGGAATAGAAAGGGTGTTTGTGGTTAAAAAGGATGCAGTCGGCAGTGGGGAGGCCAATTCCTGTTCTATTGTCAACTATGCTGGAGCATGAATAGATGGAGAAGAAAACCAAAGGGCACCCTGGGACGCCAGAAAAGCAGTTTGATACTTCCCCCAATCAGGAAAATTACAGCCGCCCATATCATAAGATTTCCGTAAAAATTTATAAGCAATCCTAGCCCTTCTATCATTCCATAAAAATTTAGAAGTAAGCAAATCAAGTTCATGAAAGAAGGAATCAGAAAGCCTTACTGGAAGCATAGAGGAAACAAAATTAATAATAGGAGTGATCATCATTTTAAGAGTCTGCATACGGCCCCACCAAGAAATATGCTTCGGAGACCAATTTTCTAAGAGACGTCTCACCTTAAGAATAGTTTGGGATTCATTATAAATAGCCGTAGCATATAGGGTGGAACAGAAATGGATACCCAGATATTTTAGCTGTTTAGATTGCCATTTAAAGCCCACCGAACCCATATGAGAGGAGAAGCAATAAGCATTTAAAGGAAACATCTCTGTCTTATCTTTGTTCAGAGTGTATCCTGAGACTTTTGAAAAAAGAGCAATCGTATCCGAAATAGCAGGAATGGCCAGTGCAATATCATCAGAAAAAATGAGAACATCATCTGCGTATGCAGCTGTTTTTATTTGATGAGACCCAAAAGAGAACCCCTTAATATCTGGATGCGAGTCAATCATTCTGAGGAGAGGATCAATGGATAACAAAAATAAGAGAGGGGACAAAGGACACCCTTGTCTAGTGCCCTGACACAGGTTAAAAAAGGAAGACGTAGCACCATTCACCCATATATTAGCCCTAGGTCGGGAGTAAAGAGACATAACCATACGAATAAAGGAATCACCAAGATTATGTGCACATAGAACAGCTCTTAAAAAAGGCCAAGAGACCTTATCAAAGGCCTTTTCAGCGTCAAGGGCCAAGGCTGCCGCCGGAAGATTAGATCGCTTAGCGGCACCAAGAATATGACAAAAAGTACGAATATTATCCCGTGCAAGACACCCCTTTACGAAACCTGTTTGTGAGGGATGAACCAATTGGGGAATAAGGGACTCTAATCGTTTAGCTAAAATTTTAGCAAAAATCTTGGCTTCCATGTTAAGAAGGGAAATGGGACGAAAATTTTTGGGATCTGCGTGATCCTTCCCTTCTTTGGGGATAACTACAATAGTAGCATCAGCCGCGGAACCAGACACAGAACCATCCTTAATAAAAGCATCAAAAACGGATTGGAGTTTCGGGACAAGCACGGGAATAAAGGTTTTATAAAACGCAATAGGATATCCATCAGGACCAGGAGCTTTACCAGACCGAGTAGCTTTGATCGCGGAAATGATTTCATCAGAAGTAATCGGGCAATTTAATGATTGATTATCTGCCTCCGAAACAACTTTCAAAGGAACCGACTTCAAGAACTCCTGACATTGTTCAAAAGAAGCTTGAGCCGACGGGGTATATAAGTTATTATAAAAATCGCGGAAAACATCAAGGATTTCTGCAGTTTGAAATTTTATCTTACCAAGCTGGTCAGTAATAGAAGGAATTTGGAAAGTATTACAAGAAGATTCCTGAAACTTTAAAGTGGCTGCAAGAATCTTGCCCGCACGATTTTTTAACAGCAGTCTCTTAGATTTCTGAGCCTGCAGGCCAATATGAGCTCTCTTAGTGACTATAGTATTGTACGAATACTTTAAATTCTTAATAGATTGGAGGCAGGTCTTGTCCTGAGAATGTCGAAAAAGGGATTCCTGACGTTTGATCTCATCTGCTAAGTCCGTGAGTTCCTTTTTAATGGCTGCGTTTTTCCTTGACATACATTTAATGACCTGACCACGGAAAGTACATTTGAAAGAGTCCCAGAGAACAACAGGGGAACTGACTGACCCAACATTCTCAATAAAAAAAGTCTCAATGTCATTGGAAAACTCTCGCACCAAGGACTCATCATGTAAGATTCCTGTGTTGAGTCTCCACGAACGAGCTCGTGCCCTTGGGACAAAGGACGTAAGAGTAAATGTCACTGCGGCGTGATCAGAAACTAAAATAGGGTGAATAAGCGGAGAAGAAGAAGATTGAACCAAAGAAGAGTGAACCAAAAGATAGTCAATGCGTGAAAAGGACGAATGAGGGGAAGAAAAAAAGGAGAAGTCACTACCAGTGGGATTATGAAGACGACAAACATCCTGAAGATGGGTAAGAGAACACATATTAGTCATTTGTTTGTGTGCTTTAGGGGGACGAAAGTTAAAGGCAGAATTCCTATCCAAGATAGGGTCCATTGGCAAGTTAAAGTCACCACCTACAATAAGATTGCCAGAGTGAGGGGTATCCTCGAGCTTTTTGGTGATAGCATTCCAAAAGGACGGGTCATCCTTGTTGGGGGCATAAATATTCATGACAAATAAGTCAGCATTACCATTGGACACCTTAGATAGTAACCAACGTCCCTCTGTATCCTGTTCAGAGGAAACGATAGATAACCCAGAGTGTTTAGAAACTAAGGTAATTACCCCATTCCTTTTACCACAAGCATCCGAACAAGCAACATCAAAGACCCACTCTTTCTTCAGAAACAACGCCTCCTTGGCAGAGAGCTTTGTCTCCTGAAAAAGGACGAGGTCCGAAGAAAGAGACTTACAGTAGTCCAAAATCTTTGACCTTTTTACTGGATGATTTAACCCTTTAACATTAAGGGAAAGTATATTTAGTCCAGACATAGAACCAATATCAGGAAAAAAAGATATTCCATATGTGACACATGAAGCGCAACAACCAGGAGAGCTAACCAGCAGACATCAACAGCCAACACACAACAGGGTGAGACCAAAGAGGAAATCCGAAGAGAAAAAAGGAAAGAAGAGGAAAAGAACAACAAGAGAATACACAGACAGAGAGAGAGAAGGGCCCATCCGGCAGGTCTGGAAGAGACCAAATTCATACAAGGGGGGACATGGGAAAAAGAGCGAGGGCCAACAGGAGGAATAACAACAATGGCATAAAAAGCCCCAGAACAGTGCATAGCTGATTATACATTGAAGGGAAAGACTATCTAAAACCTAAGAACTGGAATTAATGATAGCTATTTAGAAAAAAAAGCGAAATGAGAGACTATAAAGGCAACACGTTTGACCAAATTAATATATAAATAACAACTAAAATGAATCATAGAGAACGGTAAGAGCAGGAAAGAGAGAGAAAGAAAGCACTTTCAGGCAATAAGAGCTGGTGGAAAGTGAACTAAAAGATAACATTATTATAGGTAGAACCATACCAAAGCAGACTCCATCAAGAGAAAAAGGAACATAATGAAGAGAAAAGAAGAAATACAGTCTAAAACATACTATATGATACAATATGAGAAAAATAAGTGAAACATAATAAAAAACGGTATATAACCTTCTATCAATATTACAGTCAATGAATCCCTATGGCAGTTAAATAAGAGACCTAATACTATATATAAATGTGTAAAGTCTATATGCAATCTTATAGATAACTGACCATGAGTAGATAAAGCCATATACACACAAACTAGCAGAATAAATATGCTTGCCTAAGTAAGAGAACATGTAGATAAGAGAGGCATAAATCTATCAAGTACAAGGCATCTATAAAAAACTAACCTACTCGAAAAAGACAATTAATAACACAATGTAATCAAATCACTCAATGAAAAAATCAATAAAGTAGGTATAACTAGCAACTATATGAACAGCACATATTGACTCTAAATATAGCCATAAATAAACACCTAGTAAACATATATGCTTAAAACACCTAGACACACCATACAACAACACGTTGATAACGCAACGGAAAACACAATGACCTACTCCGTAAAATACGGAATAACAAGAAACAAACATGAAGCAAAAAGACCGACCACAAAGGGATAAGATAAACCAACTTTACCACAAAAATCGATGCACATATCGAAGACATGCAACGGGAGAGGAAAAGGACCATGACCTAATACGTCGAGAGACAAGCTGGGGAGGCAAGGAGTAACAAGACGACACGCGAACAGGAGTGAAGTCAAGCCAACAAGAAAAGCTACCACAAAAAAATTAAAATGTTTATACAGTAAAACTAACAACACTAAAGACCATCACATCATACCGATAATAGGGAAGCACCAAGAGACGACAAAAATACGTCAATCCCAATGGACATAAAGACCACCGCGCAGATCTAAAAGCAGCTAGACTTAATAGATCTGACAAAGACAAAAAACAACGCAATATGTATAGCCACATCAGGTGCCAGAAGAACCAGGAACATGTGAAGCCCCTGTTTGAAGATCCATCTGCAACTCCATTTGATTATCCAAAAACGAGGCCAAATCCGCAGGTTCGTCAAAAATTCTGACACGACCTTTGAAAGTAATGCGGAATTTTGAGGGACCAGCAAAAGAGAAGGGGATATTCATCTCAGACAAACGCTTCCGGAGATTAAGAAAGCCCTTTCTCCTTATCACCGTGTCCCTGGCAAAGTCTTGAGAAACTGAGATACGATGGCCATTCCAAGAGACAGCTCTAACCTTCCGCATATGAGCCAAAATCTGCTCTGTATGTTGATGACGCAGCGGTTTAAAAATTATCGCTCTTGGTTGCGTAGCAGACTTGGGGCGAAAGGAGGGGACACGGTGTGCCCGTTCCACTTCAAAATCTTTATGGAAAGAAATTTGTAGTGTAGATGGAATCCATTGATAAAGAAACTCAATCATGGAAGATGAATCTTTCTCAACCTCCTCTGGAAGACCAAAAATACGCAGGTTGGATCTACGATTACGATCCTCTTGTTCAGTGAGGTCTTTCCTCAATGCTGCCATGGAACGCTCTATCTGCGTGAGAGATCTAGAGTGCTTTTGCATGGTATCCTCTGCGCCACTAATCCGTGCTTCTGTACCTGAGACACGAAGGGAAAGGGCCTTGAAATCATTCCTGATGGCTAATACCTCCACCTGCAGTAAATCTGTATTTGTCTTAGTAGACTGCGCAATTTCATAGACCTCATTAAGGCGCGTCAGGATGGACTCAAGAGTCGAATTAGTGTCTTTAGGAGCAGACTCAGGAGTTGGGGATACCTGTTTGGACCTCTTAAGAGATGCTTTAGAGTCCTTAACGTCTTTAGCATTCGGTGAAGGGGCCATATTCTCAGCCATAGGGCAAACCACCCCCACAGGAACAAAATACACCTCCTCAGATAGAGAGAGAGCAAGAAATGTCAGGGGCTGTAAAACACTCAATGTGCGAGAGGAAAAATGAACAGGAAGGAAGAATGTACTTGCATCAAAAGAGCCGAGCAGAGATTATGGCAGGCGATCCCCGTCAGAAAAAAACACCACACAAAAAAAAACTCACGTGCTGCAGGCGCCAGTAGGCACACACCGACACCTGAAAACAACCAAAATCAGGCCAAGAGCAAAGAAGTCTCACATAGGGAAGTGGCAGTGCGTCTGACGAAAAATAAAGTAGCAGAAACCACAAAAAGGTCACGCAGTGGGCAGCACTACAATATGCGGCAGAAAAAAAAAAGCAAAATAAACTCAAGAAAATTGAAAAAACGTCACCAGCTCCTGTATGCCTCCATTCCTGACAGGACAGTCCAGTAGCGTCGTCGTGTAGAGGTGATAGTACAAACTCCCTCACAGAAGAAACAAAATGGCGGCCGCTCGTGCAAACATGAAGCGCCACCTCAAAATGCCGATATATGGACTCTGGCCACTCTCCATCACCAGAAAAGTCCCTCGTGGCGTACACGGCAGTTTCCCAGGCAGGATGTCATCCTCTGCGCTGAACAGGGCATTCCTCAGCGGCAGAAATATCTCCGTCGGCCCCTGCTCTTTACGGAGCTCAAGCGCGATCCGCCATCTCGCAGCGGCGCGCAAGCCACGCCCCCGGTTAATTTAAAGTAATAATAGTTCAAGTGGGCTTTGATATTAATTCCTGCCTCCATTCTTTTCTGTGTGCTTACTCCAGGTCTGAGCTAGAGTAGATGTACAACTTCTTTAGGTCCTTGTTGTCTATAGTAACTATAGAAGTTCAGTTTCCTGAATACAATGGGCTTTCTCTTTTCAGGGTAGGTACATGTCCCTCTCTAAAACCCTCCCAGCCCTCCCTTAACCCCTCAGTACTCTTCCCTAGCCCTCTCCTATGTGTATATAAATAAATCTCCATTTTCCCGCCACTTCCAATGGCTCTTCCCACATTAACTATTAAAACATATACCTGCATATAAGAAGATCTCCACCATGGGATGGAGATCTCTGTACAGAAAGGATAGGATTGGTTGAGTTACCATCGAGGTTCCAGAGAAAGCCACTTCTTATGAACTCAGAAACTGCCAGCAAGTGGGGATTATTAATTATGATATTTACAAAGGAGGACACCCAACTTGGGCATCTGTCTTTGGAAATAATATGGGTGAATACAATACTTTATTTTTGCAAATGCCTTTTTTGCCCTGAAGCATCCCCCATTTAGAATACAGGAGATGTTTTGGGGGAAACATGATAGATATTGAGCATGGCAACTCTAGACTTTGTGGGCCACAGAAAGGACTGTGAAAACACTGGCTGCCATGTGGAAACTGGCCCACTGAAGGCCAAAATAATTGCCTAATTGCAGGATAGATACCCTTTTCCAATATGCCGTCAATTACATGTGAGGGATTTTTCTTACCCATACGCCTTTGAAAAAATGTTAATTATGTCACAAAAGTTGGGAAGGTGAGACAGCATGAAGAGGCAAACAAAAATGTACTACAAAAAGTAAGGATGAATGGATGGACGGAATGATAGAAGAATAGATAAGGAAAAGGAAGAATGGATGGAGAGAAGAAACAAAAGTTAAAGAGAAGAAGGATGAATGGGTGGATGACCAAATTCGATGAGAATTGAAGTATTAAAGGCACCATTTGCCTCACAGTTTTTGGAATTTCCTTGGGGAAGCTACCGCCTTGCCTGATTTTATTTTTAAAGTGGCCAGGTGGAAAAGAGTCAAATGTACAGATGTACAAGTTTCGGAGCCCAAGATGTATAATTTGACCTTGCCCTGCACACATTTCCCCTGTCCTAAGTGTGCATCTCAGCATTGTGGGCTTCTATTTATTATTATTTTTAAATCCTGGGCTATCAAATTAGATTTATGGATACAAGAATATGGGCACCAAGAATCAATGAATACACAAAGTCATTGAGGATTCTTTGGATTTAAAGTATCAATTTTGTAATCTGGATTTTGAGTACAGGATCTACCCTTCAGTGATGGGCATACATTCTCTCTGGCTTCACAGCATACTCTTCACAGACAAATCTGTGAATCATCAGGTAACCTTTATATCATGTAATGACACCTGCAACACAATGTTCTTGCCACAGCCACCCAAGTAGATCTCTCTGATCTACATAAACGTCCGGAATCTATTAATGCATACAAAGCCATTTCGAAAAATGCACTCCTTTACCATATCAGTTGAATGTTTTTGGAAATTGTGATCCTCTAATCCCAAATAGAAGCAAATCTTTGGTCTAAATATTCAAAGCCCGTAAAAGACCACCAACACTTTTTGGTAAAGCAAATACTTTAAAATCTCCTGAAACGATTTACACCTAAGTTCAAATTGCCTAAGTAACCTACCATATTCATGACAAGCTTAGTATAATTTTGTTGAGAAATGTTGGCTATAGCAGAAGGCAAAATTCCTCAGGGATATATAATGAGAAAGGCTACATTTAGAGAGCAATAAATAACCACAACATACAATTTGAAATGAAGAACCTGAGTTGAACGTGTCATTTGTCTGCCAGATTTCATGAAGATTCATCAAGCTAGAAATAACTGACAGTAATGACCAGTTATTACTGACTTTATGTCATGAGTTTGTGCAGAAGACTGTAACATGTGAATATCAGGGAGTTCTAGGTTTTGCTTTGGAGCATTTATGCCACTTCAACCGTTTTTGATGGGCCAGATGTATGAAGCCTTTTTGCATTCGCAAATGGCTCGATTCTAAGAATCGGGCAATTTGCGACTATAAAGAGGGTTTCTATTGTGGATGAAACCCAAATTGTGAATTGATAACAGGTTTCTGTATCACAATTTGGGTTTGCTGTCAACTTCTGATTCGCTATTGGTATGGGGCGTGTTTAAGCTGCCCCTTCCGCATACTGAAACGGATTGGTATGTATTCATTTTTTGCGACTGAGATCCAGTCACAAAATATTAACACTCTACTGACTACTGAACGGTATTGATAAGGCATATGCAAAGAGAAAGGTGTCTCCAGGGGACCATTCCCCTTTATGATTTTTTAAAGTAATATTTGGTAAGAGTAGGCAACAGTTTAGTGGAGCACTACCTACACTTAAACAATGTTAGTTACATTATGTTTTTAATGCATACTGTTTTCATTTAATGATAATAGTCTACATCTAAAAAATACTTGATTTAAGTTCTTTCACAGACATGATAGTCTGCTGACCTCAGCAGGCCACAGTCCCTGTCCCTGTGTCCCTGTGATTCCCAGTGGGTCACAATTTGTGACCTACCTCATTAACATTAATAAGGTAGGTGGAATTGTGCACTACAAATTAATATTTTGCAAACCGACCTATTAGTACACAGGTCAGTTTACAAAATACCATACTGGTCGCAAATTGTGACCAGTTCTGCATACATCTGGCCCATAATTAATTTCTTAGACCAAATTTATGGTCCTAACGAAAAATCACCCTATCAAAAGCCACATTAGTATTTAATGGCGTCAGTCTTGAGCAAGTGGAACTTATGACCTACCTTGGAGTAACCTTAGATTATCGTCTACGCTGGAAACCCCAGGTTGAAGCTCTTCAACTAAGATTTGCCCGCCTTTTGGGCTGCCTAATCCAGGAGCAAAAATCGTCTTTAACAAAACGGGTTACACCTGCACTTAAGATCTATGAGGCCAAAATTAGCTCTGCCATTTTGTATGGGGCTGACTTGTGGGGGTATATGGATTTGACCCCCTTGGTAAAAGTCCAAAATAAATTTATGCGCAAACTGGTAGGACTCCCCCAATCCACACCGATCAAACCCCTCTTATTAGATATGGGCTGTAAGTCCATTAATGAGATGGCTCGATATCGGTTAGTCGCATTGTGGAGACGGCTCTGGACGTCGCCGGACCTCAGTCTCTTTGCCAGTGAACTGGCGGAAGTTAGATCATTTCTGGGTTCAGGGAACATACCTTGGCTACGTGAGGTGAAACTAATTTTGGAAGATATGGGTCTCAGCCAACTTTGGGTTTCCCCGGGTTCTACTGCATTCCCCCCTAAACAAGATTTTAAAGCACTTTATTGGGCTTCCGTCAGACTTCTTTCCGTTGCGCGGTCAGATGCTGTTACCCTAACAGGTAGATTTTTGGTATATAAAACAGATCCCTTCTTGGAAAACTATTGGGACATCATCACTAAGAGTCTGTACAAAAAACTATACCATCAGTTTAGATTCGGGTCTTTACCCGTAAGGTCCTTCTCCAGGAAATGGTCTGGTTCAAATGAATCTTGTCCATGGTGTAGTGACCACAAGGAGAGTGTGGGACACTTCTTTTTTGCATGTCCTGCTTATCATGCCCCTAGACATAGATGGATTAGGCCTATTTGTCAAAGGCTGAAAATGAGAGGGAGCTCAGAGGCTTTGTGGACATTGCAAACTAATACCTCGGAGACTGTGGTAATAGGTGTTGCAAAGTTCCGTGGGTGGGCTTGGGTTATCAGAGCCAGACATCTCCAGGTATCCTGATTGTTTTCTTTTTTGTAAGGGTTTTCATACATTAAGTCTATAATATATTGTTTAATGCTTTCTTAATGATGAACTGTATTGAATATAGGTGGGGTTTTTTTTTAATGTAATGTATGCATGTATTATTGCTCCTTTGTTGTACTGTCTTTTATGATATTAAATCGAAATAAAGACATATGAAACCTGAAACCTGAATTTCTTAGGTATTTCACATGGAAATTATAAATTGTTTGTAACACCTGAACCATAACTTTCTCTGTCTTTGTTTATTCAGCAAAATACCCGAATGTTTTTTAAATTAATATGTGTGGTTGAACACAAGGTCACTTCTGATGCAGCTCCCAACCCCAACTTCACATGGGCTTGAGGCATGGCCCTGTGCACATTCACCCATGCTTCCTAGAGAGCCTGGCCTTTGGGCAACCCCTGAGACAACCATCCATTTGTGGAGTCCCCTTTCTACCTAGTATTGTGCACCTGGAGCATGGATTGGATGAAGGATCTTGGCTGGGCCCAGCACCTGTGCATCCTATCAATTGAATTCAGAGCACAATCTATGGCCTGGCCCTGCATTCATCAAGTTGTATTTCGAGTCCTCTCTGTTCATGGACTCTAGCCATTTGCAATTGGGTCTGAACTTAGCATCTCATCTGCAACTAAGCCCCACATTTACACAGTTGTGCGCATGCTAGGGGTTTGGGAAGAACCTGGACTGTGGTCAAGTCCTGCCCTCTTCTACTTGAGTGTTCACTCCCTGGTGTGCACATCATTTGGACAGTGTTGTAGTGGCTCAGATACAGGGTCTGGCCTGACGCCTGGCCTTTCTCACCCCATATGCCATCAAAGATGCTGCACGTTGTCTCACAAATGCACAATAGACTATGGGAGTAAGGCTGGGCCTGTGACCAGTCCCTATGGCAGGCCTATGTCAACGAGCTGTAGTCTGGGCATATATTGATTACAGGCCTTGGCCAGCTCCTGTATCACCACCTGTGTCCTAGCCAAACACTGTCACTGCAGACCTCATTGACTAGGCATGGACCTAATGTGATTTTCTTTCCTCAAACGTATTTGTTATTTCTACCCTATGATCCTGTTAATTATTCAAACAACATAGAAGAACATGTCGCTATTAGTGATTTCTAGCTCTCAAGTAACTTAAATATTTTAAAAAAACGTTATACACCTTCCTCGTCTTGTGCATTCTGCTCAATGATTGTATTGGTCAGGTTATAATGGAGCCTCCTTTTCATCATTTAAACTCGGAGAAAACTCTTAAAGAAATATGGAAAGTCGAAGAATCCCTGGCTAACAAACTTCTTATGTGCCATTTGTTACATAACATTCTATATATTGATTTTATTTTTTCCTGTTTTAATGTTTTATTACTTATTTATATATTTTAAATGTGTATGCTGTATTAGGTAACTTAATAGAAAAGCGATATAGCAATAGTAATAATGTTGATGATGGAAGCATGAATAGTATAATGAAGATCCTATTATAAAATGTACTCGGAATTTTTAAAAGTATCTCTTCTTTAAAATGCTCCATGCATTAGGCCGCGCAAATCATTTTTGTGTTATCAATTAAGGCTATACAGATACATATAGAGTAAACTGATGCTTAAAATATACATAATTGATGAACACATTTCCTAGAACTGAGCAACAGGTTAACAGATATTTTATGGAGTCCATTAGTCTAGTTTAAATGTTTGGACATTAAAAAGTGCTAAGGGTTTAATCTGGGGGAGGGAGAGTTAAAATGTATCACGTGACCATTCGACATTAATCGGTGTCGTTAAATGTATACACGTACAAGTGTAGCATACGAATGAAGACATTCCATAGAGATAACTTGGTGGAATAGGAGAAAAGGAATGTTTCTTTCAAGGGTAGGAATTATTAGCATTCTTTTAAATGCGGTCAGGCCACCGCTTATTTAGAGACCTGAGCTCAGCTATGATAGCAAGGAATGAGTACCATCTAACGAACAGAGTGCTTATCGCGAAGATTTTTTTTAATTTTCATCTCTGAAATTTTGAATATAATGAATACATAGTTCACAATTCCACGGTTATTTTAGATTGTTGTTAATATTGAAAAAGCGGTTTGCATTCCTTTTGTCTGGGGTTTGTACGAAAAACACTTCTGGTCACATAAACAAAAGCAAAATAAACATTCATATTAATAGCCCTGGCATAGAAGTCCAAAATACGGAAAGCGTTAATAATTTTAAATTCACAAACCTCAATTCAGAAGCACAGGCGCAGGAATAGGCCTCATACATGGGTAGCGCTCTCCACGGACCGTATAATATCACATATTCTTAATGTTACTGCCAAGGTGCAAAAGAAGGAGTTCCAAAGAGCTGGTGAGCTAAAATCGGGAGTGCCTCCTCAAAGTGGGTCTGCAAGGGCAAAATGAAGAGCGGGCGGCTTGCGAACGAGTAACTCGTCCGTCAAACTCTAACTTAAGCCCAATGAAAATACAGAAAAGGCATCACACAAATCTATCAACTCACTTCCCGACTCAGTACATTCGGAAAATGATAACTCCATCACGCAGCAGCATGTAAAAACCAAAGTGAAATTGTAAGGACGCCGTCGCCCAAGGTGCAAAGTTTAAGGAAAGCCCTCAAGCAGGGCTTTAAGTGGGCCGGGTCTCACCGGGTCTGAGCACCGGCAGTTTTTATTAAGGAGGCCTCGAAACGGGCCTCTATCGGGCTCTGTTTTGTGCCCTGGCACAGGCGGTCCGTTTTTTTTAGCGTTATAGGGGAAGGGAAATCCTTTAACTCCTTCCGTGCTCATGACGGAACCACGCCGTCATGAGCCAAGGTTGCCGTGTGCTCATGACGGAGTGGCTCTGTCATGCTGCGGCCGTTGGTGGCCGCGCCGCCCACGCGGCGCTAATTCCCCGCCTGTGCGGGCGATTAGCGCTATGGGCGGAGTCATGACGGAACCACTCCGTCATGAGCACAGCCCAACCGTGGCTCATGACGGAGTGGCACCGTCATGAGCACCGGGCCACCGCGCTGCCCCCACGCACCCCCCAGCGCTGCGGCGGAATTTCCGCCGCAGCGAAGGGGTTAAAGAGAGTCGTTTTCTCTCTGGATTTCCCTTCTCTTTTTGAAACTCAGGAGCAGCAACATTGTCGTGGTGTCACTAGGGCTTTAAGTGGAAGCTTTTTCAATATTAATACAAGCCATAGTTGCTGCTCATTCATCTTATGCAACTAACAGCCATTGACAAAGCCAATAGTCCTGACTTGTTGTAGGTATGATGTTACTTGTGTCATGTATCTGGATGCAATGACAGAAACAGCAAAATACCAGTCGGGCGGCACACTATGCTAAGCACAGATTTTTAGCTTACGTGTTTTTTAACCACGCCCTTCATTACATTGGCCACGCCCTCTTGAGAGCAGTAGCGGTCCCTGGAGGGAGTTCCCTTTGGGACGGTGAGGCGGGGCGGGGGAGGGGCAGGGTGGGGAAATGTAAACACCAGAATATGGATGAATCGAGGTAAGTACACATTTAAATAAATAAAATGAATTCCTTTGCGCGCGCTGCATCGCAAAATGCGATGCAGCGCGCGCAATGAAATTCGTTTTATTTATTTAAATGTGTACTTACCTCCGTTCATCCATATTCTGGTGTTTACATTTCACCACCCTACCCCTCCCCTGCCCCGCCTCACCGCCCCACGGAACTCCCTCCACGGACCGCTACTGATTGAGAGACCCCCCAGTTTTTCATCCCACTTAAAGCCCTACCCTCAAGACAAAACAAAACCCATAGTGTGAGAAGAGGGGAAATGAAGTCTGACGCACACTCCTGAAACACACTCAGTTGCAGGACTTATACAAAGAGACTAGTTAAACACTTGTGTACATCTTAGATAACCTACCCACAACTTTTCAGACATGTCTTTTAGAGGCTTTGCAGTAATGCTCCTCCTGAATGTCAGCAACAACCAGGTAAGAACAGACAGGAGATTAAGACAAAGGTCTCCATCTTTGGAATGGCTGCAAAAAGATGCTGGTGAGACAGTGTTTCCTCTACCTGTGATCCTGGCCAGGGTTGACGAATGAGAGCTGAAGCTAACAGTCTGACGTGCCCTCTCAAGCCATCCATGCCCAGGTCAAGGTACTAGCTGCACTCTGTTCTCCTAAGATGTTAGATACATTCTGATATGTGTGACACATCATACACCTGTCGCTCTTGGCCTTTTCATATGTGAACCATGTGATGTTGCTAATTCTTACTGTGAGGGAAGCACATGTTATCTTGAAAAACGGTCAAATTACATTCAAAGCCCAGAACAGAAATTAATGATATATAATTATTTTTTAGACTGCTGTACATGAGTGTTCATATAGGAAAGTTTATGAATGATGACCTTGAATTAATTCCTGTCGTTTATGCAAATGTTTTCCTGGCTTTTGATCGAAGATAGTAATGTTCTCCTGGTATGGTGGTTTCAAGTGCAGTAGATTGGTTAATGTTGCTGTTCTCATATACTCTTTTTTAAATTGAGTTTGTTTTATTTGTTAACTACTTTTTCTTTTAAATTTGAGTGGCTCACAGGTTAATGACAGCTTGCTTTGAACATATATAGAAAACGCGTTTTAATATTTTGTTTGTGTTGAAATGTGCATTATTATGAAAATATATTACATTATTGTCTAATATATATGTATATCGATGTTTAGGTTGTGTTTTGTTTATTGTATTGTATTGCAGAATTTGCTTATTTTTTTTTGTTTTCAATATTTTTTAGTTTGCTACATATTTATTACCTATATTTTGGTATTCAAAATTCTTGCATTTTGTATAGAAGTTTAGGAAATTTGATAATAGGGTTTTCAGTATTTTTTACCACAAGTTTTTTTACATCACAGTATTTTTGTGGAAAATAGTAAGCGATATAACCAGGTGAAGATTAGCATTTTGTGATGATTGTTTAATAGACTAATGACTGTGACCTCTGAAATTGACAGGATATGCTCTAAGTGTGGGGGTCATAATGACGATAACAATCGACACCTTGGGAGTGAGTCAGAAAATTGCTCCAGTTTTGTGACCAGGCTAAGTAGCTGCCACCTGTGTCCTGGTGTACTTCTTTTACATGCACCTCTTTAAGTCCTGTCATTTCTTTTTGATGCCTCATTTTCTCTGCACCGTTCATCATGTTTTTTTTAGCTCTTCCCACATGCCATCTTGTTTGCTACACCAATGGTGTGTGGCAACAACCAACACCTACCAAATAGGTGACAACAATGTCTACTTTCTGGAGAGTGAAGTTTTCATTCCTCTTCATAGGTGCTGGCTCTATTATGTGAGTTGGTCTCTAGAATGGTGTGTAGATGAGGTGGATGAGGTTAAGGCTTTACCCAAACCACATAATGTATTATACATGAATATTTTTGTTTGTGAATTATGCATTATACGTTTAAGTCTTGACCTAGCCACTGCAGGTGCAGTCACAGATCTCAGAGGGATTGCCATTGGGTATCCAGTGGCATGGTCCACCAAACAAACCCTAAGGCAGTTTTGGGGTCCAAGGGCCCAACAATGTCGATACCAACCCTTTTCAAAGGGGGTGCAAATGACAGGCAATAGATTCAGAAGAAGCTTCAGCTTTTACCCTGTTTTCGGACATGGCCTGGCAGGCAGGACATGTCCTGCACAATGTATCAGAGGATATCCTCATCTTGGGCCAACAAAACTAGGTACTTAGTATTACCCTTCGTGTGCCCAAACTTGTTACCCACAAAACACTTGGGGATAAACCTGCCAGTGTTATTGTCTACAAACCATTTTTTTGGTCAGATTGGCACTGAAACCCTTTCCCTTAAGAACCATTTTGGGGGCCTTGATAAAACTTCTTCCTAGTTTTATTACCCTATCCTTCCTCTGGGGAGCCGGGTTCGTGTCTTGGCAGGGACGCTCAACATCCTGTGATTCTTGGCAAATCACTTAATCTCCCTTTGCCTAACAAAATGAATGTGCCTGTCTGTAACGCAACTGATGCTCATGTAAAGTGCTCTGATACCTTTGGGTCGGGTTCGCACTATGTAAAGTGCTCTGATACCTTCAGGTCGAGTTCACGCTATATGATACTCTAAAAAAACAAAACTGACCACTTTATTGCAAGTCCAAAGCACCCCCAGATACCTTCTTGAGGACCCTATTGCTGATCCAGCAGACCGCCACCTTAGCAAGCTCCCTGAGGTCAGAGAGATTACTATTCACAAAGTGTTGGTGGAGCTCTAGAAAACACAAACTGAACATGTGCTCTCTAGAAATTAGATTCCACAGACCCTTGTAATCACTCACTTCGCTGCCCTTCACCCAACCATCCTGTGCTTTGCAAAAAATGACCCACACAATCCACCCAGGTCTGCCCAGACAACTTCTGGCTGTCTCTTAACTTCTGTCTATACCTTTCTGGGGTGAGCACATAGGCCCTGATCAAGGCCTCCTTCAGGAGGGGATACTTCATTCTGTCCCCTTTCTCTAGGGCTAACATGGCATCCTTCCCTTTATTAGGAATATGACTCCAGAGGCTGCCCCCCCAATCTTCTTCAGGTACCCTGTGCATCTCTAGGGCAGCCTCATAGACCTAAAAACAGTTGTCTATGTCATCTCTCACAACAACGTTAGGCATCAGATCCTTTTGGATATGGACTCTCATTTGTCCAGTGGGCAATGGGCTATTGCTGCCATCATTACTGTTGAATTCTGAGGTTTACATGGCTTTGACCCCAACTCCTTCAGGACGATCCATGTGCTAGAGGAAGTTATTTTCAGCCAAGGCCATTTCCACCTCAGCTTTCTCTCTGGCCAAGGTACTCTCTGCCTCAGTTTTCGCCCTGGCCAAGGTACTCACTGCCTCAACCTTCCTCTCCTCTGCTTCCATTTCTGCAAAAATAAAATCAACACATTAAGAGACCTTTTTATAGATCACAAATAAAACCATATCAGGAGTATCAAAGGGAAACAACCAGTGCACTAATGGATACCATTACTTATGGAAAGATTCATCATGCAGCATGACAATCCCTAAAGAACCAAAAGAGTAGCTAGTAATATCCATTCTGCTGTCTACTCCTCAACCTAATAAATTAATCACCAGAATATACAATGCTGTTATGGGGTCGATAGAGGTGACAGTCCCAGTGGCACAAGGACAATGGTCTGTGGATGCCATGTGGACATACTGTTGCCAACAGACCAAGGAAGTTTGCCCCAGTGGGAGATACAGACTGATCCATTATACATTTCTGCATAGGGTTTACCTAACACCAATTGCCGTTGCCAGGTATGCTACTCCGAGTGACACCTGGTGCAAAGAATATGGTGTCCAAGGGGCGAACTTTATACGTATGGCATGGCACTGCACTGGTTTGGACAAGTTTCAAGGACAAGTAATGGGTGCTATGGAAGTTATGATGGGACATAGATTTCAGATTACTCCCAGCATGGAGCTCCTTGGCTATGTGAAAAATGCGCCAAAGGATTTTTTTAAATTTAGTCCTACGGTGATGCTGCAGAACAAGCACAGTCGCCATGGAATGGGTGGGGGGGGGGGGTGCAGAGGCCTACACTTTCAAGACTGGCTTAAAGACATGACCCTATGTGAGGAGTGGCCTGAACCTTATGTCACAACTCTTCCAAGTGCTACAAAGGCCTAGAGACTTTTGGGAGCCATTGCAGTCTTTTCTGTCTACCCTACCCAATACATGGTACACCTGCAACTGAGAATTTACTCATATGATGTCAATGTGATGTATGGGTTCAGGGCATGTTTTATATTGTTTTAACTGTACGTCTGCTATAGAGGTTCGGTTTACAATGATGGACATATGTTCGTTCTACACCAGTGGTTCTTCTATGGGTTTTCTGTATGTTTGATTGCTGATACTAAAATCCAAAATTATTATTGCATTTGAGTGTACATGACTTGGAAATGTACCTGTTTTTGTCTGTCAACATAACTGAATAAAGAAATAAAATGTGTTACATCACCTTGAAAAAGAAATTTGAAGACCCACTCCCCTAAAAAGTTGTGGTTTTATGCTCATGTAACCATTTGGCAACGTTATACTTGCCCATGACCAACAAGGATCGAACACAACAGATTTCCTCAGGCTGTACCTCTACTATGTCCTGCCAAAATACTTAATTCCATCTTAAGCACATCATTCAACTAGCACACCCCACATAAGCATTCTAAACCTCAGAGACACTAACTAAACCCCCACACAAAGCAATCACCCTGTATCAAACACAATTTACACACTGCACTTACTCCCACAGCAGCAGTATAGCAGCAGTAGAAGGCAATTTTTCTGAGGCCTCTACTTTACCTTTTTAACCTTCTCAAAATCAATAAGTAATTTTAATTTTGACTATTCACAAACTGTACTTTTGTAGTAACTCACAAGTTTGAGTAAGTTTAGTACTTTTGGTATTCACAAACTGCACTTATGTAGCAACTTACATATTTTGTAGTAGTTCACTCGATCTATTATTTTCTATGGGAGGGTGTTGCAATATTAATGGTTGACCAAGTATAGTGCTGGATGTGCTACTAAATCGAAGGTTAATAATAAAAAAAGTGCAGTTTGTGTATACTTAAAAGTAGTAAACTTACTCAAAAGTGCAAGCTTACTCAAAAGTGTAATTATCCTTTGAGAATCAGGTCCTCACTGTCTAAGGTAAACGTTTTCCGGAGATTCAATACTTCAGTTATTCTGTATTATTTTCTTGTGCATTTTATGAGGAGGATTTCTTCAAGTTTGTTTTTAGATGTGCATGATTTAAGAACATTTCATTTCCTCCAGCTTTTACTAAACATTTTATTAATGGGTTACAATTATTTGCCCCATGTACTGAATTTGCTGAAGCCAGTTTCAAATACAAATTTTAGCTATAGCCTGTCTCAAATTTGTTTTCTGTTGTTTTCTTTCCAAACTGGGGTTGAGGGCTCATGCATGTATGGATTAGTTGCCCTCTGGCTTTAGCTGACTGCTGTGAAGCAAAAGCCAATTACTGGCCAGTCATAAGAGTGAAAATGGAAGGTGTGCTTCATGGAAACATCATTGAAGCACCTGCACAGCTTTAATAATGAAACATTGCTGTTCCTGTTTTCTGAGTAATTATCTTGTCTTTTTATTTTATGTTCTAGCCATTAGTGTACGCTTCATTCATTAGCACTTATATAATCTCATTGCTGGTGGTCACCACATGTGTCCATCTTATAACTCCAGCCCAATGTACCCCACTCCCCTAGAACCCATCGCATTTGGTGAGCTTAAAAACTATCACTTTCAAATTGAAATTAACTTTGTATTTTGTTTTACTTTGTAACATTTTCTATATATTGATATAGACCGAGATAAGCATAGCATAACAGGTATATGGGATTTAACCATCCATATATATCAGTATAAATTTAGTATACATTCCAAACACCTTTAAAATATTGGAACATTTAACAATAACCTTTTCATTTTGGGAGACAATTTAAAGTTAATTAACTCATTCAAGGATTTAATATGACAAAAATAATAGACTTAAAAACACTCTACCAAGAGGTTTAAATACTGGACAAACAAAAAGTACACAATGTACGTCCTGAACACCACATGAACAAAAAAGGTAAAGTCATAAATCATATGGAAGACCTGCCCGTCTCCCAGTTAACACCCTCAATGGGAGAGTTCTAAACCTTAGAATTAGTATAATTCTTGTTAGACCTATCAGACTTAGGGCGGTCTTCCCCCAAACCTTTTGCCTTTACTCTCCTATGTTGTTGAATTAGTTTATGTTGGCTTTAGGACTCTGTGAACTGTATCATTACTAACCAGTGCTAAAGTGCTTGTGCTAGTTTCCTAAAACATGGTAAAATTGGTTTACTCCTGATTAGCATATATAATTTATTTATTTTTGAGTTCAAAATAGTAATTTATTAAAGATATAAAGGTGGATACAAATAATACACATTACTGGTCAAAAGAGAAGCAATACATCATGTACAAATTCCGGCGTCAATACGAGAATAAAAATAAAAATTTAAAAACAGAGCAATAGGATAATCATGGAGAAACATAGTGCATATATGAATGAGAGGTGAGAGAAAACAACACTAGAGATCAGGGGGGTTTAAGTACTTCTTGCTGAGAAGGGGTTGGTAGAGAGTGTTTAAATGCACATTTATCAAAAAAGGTTGTAACAGACGTCCATAACTGAATTCGTTTCATGGCCATTTGTAAAGGAAATAGGAGAAATGTGTCCAATCTGTGATTATAGTTCACAAGGACAATGGTCTGGTGAGGTCAGAGATCCTCATGTAGCGGAGCTACAGTTAATGATTTGGAAAAACAATTCAATGGTATTACTAATACGTAGAACTCAATTTAAAGACGTATGCAAGGACACAAGAGAGTAGAGGAAGGCATCACATTTTATTCAACATCATAAAATGGAGTCGCTTCCATTCCTACCATTTTCTCATTTTGCGACAGTGTATTTTGTATATACAGTGCTCACACATACAAAAGTGAGGGTGCGTGAAGTGAAGTGCTTTGTGACAATAAAAACATTTCATCGCATTGACAAGCAGATCAAAAGAACCCAATTGGTTTAAGCAATTTAAAGGGAACTTTGAAATTGAGGTCGACGGCGTTTCGATCTTAATGAGTCAAGATCATCATCAGGACGAGGTAAGTGCGAGCACGTATGATTTGTATTTGTATGCGCGCTCTTGAAGTGATTCATTCTTCTTGCCAAAAATTCCCGGGTCAATCACACGCCTTGGGTCTAATTTAACGCCGAAGAACACGGACTGTCAACGGCTTTACTCTGTTTTTTACTTCCGTCCATACAAATCATACGTGCTCGCACTTACCTCGTCCTGATGATGATCTTGACTCATTAAGATCGAAACGCCGTCGACCTCAATTTCAAAGTTCCCTTTAAATTGCTTAAACCAATTGGGTTCTTTTGATCTGCTTGTCAATGCGATGAAATGTTTTTATTGTCACAAAGCACTTCACTTCACGCACCCTCACTTTTGTATGTGTGAGCACTGTATATACAAAATACACTGTCGCAAAATGAGAAAATGGTAGGAATGGAAGCGACTCCATTTTATGATGTTGAATAAAATGTGATGCCTTCCTCTACTCTCTTGTGTCCTTGCATACGTCTTTAAATTGAGTTCTACGTATTAGTAATACCATTGAATTGTTTTTCCAAATCATTAACTGTAGCTCCGCTACATGAGGATCTCTGACCTCACCAGACCATTGTCCTTGTGAACTATCTTCTACCCCAGGTCACATTTGTGAGGGGTTCCCTTGTTCTCCATACATATCCAATCTATGATTATGGCATACATCATACCACCAAGCTTTGTAAGAAATCTTCGTGAAATCTTTCCAATTTCTCGTAATCTGCTGAAAAACAACTGCTATTAACAAATCAACAATTCTGATATCAAATTCATACTTATCCCAGACTGGGGAAAGGCTACCTAGAAAAATGTTTTTTACACAAAATGGGGTATTAGCTCCAAAAATTACATTAATTTGAGTCAAATCCTGTTTCCAAAACCTATCTACAAATGAACATGTGAAAAGCATGTGAAACAGGTCAGCATTAGGAGAAGAACAGGACCAACAAGTATCCTGTACATTGGAAAAACTTTTATTTAAAGTGTGAGGAGACAGTAATAGCCTATTGTATGTATAAAACAAAGTTTGTGTTAAACTAGCTGTTCTGGAAGTTTTACGTATCTTAGTCCAGATTTTATTCCACGTTGGTGGGGACCAAACTGCATTAAAATCTCTTTCCCCAGCGATTTCAGTCTTAGAATTAGGTCTAGGCGTAGCATTGGATTGAAGAAGAGTATATAGAATAGAGGCGTTAGGTTTGGTACGCAAAAGAGTAGATAGGGCATTAGGTGTATCAGCGACGCGGGAAGTGCTGGAGTCCCTGACAAGCCGAGTGTGTACGTCAAGTATCGTACGCCGGAGAATGTGGTATTTAGAAATCAGGGCGGCATGCAGATTGTAAGTCTGTCAAAGCAACGAGAAGGGAATAAATTCATTGTGCAAAAATAATTGATGAACCCAAATCAAACCTTGTCGCCTCCAAGACTTCCAGTAAAAAGGTTTGTTGTTTATTTATAGAGCCGCATTATGCCAAATAGTGGACGCCATCAAGGACTCAAGAGTATCAGGGACTATCGGAAATAAAGAAGCGCGAAGTTTGGAGGTAAATTTAAATATAGGAGAAGACAGTGTTTGGGGTTTGCGAGAAAAAGACAAATATTCTTGAAATGAAAAGGGGGACAAAAACGAACTTTCAACTGAAGTCCATAATGGGCATTGAGCAGTTGAATCAAGCAACCAATATGAGGCTTGCCACAATAAAAAAGCCTTATGATAAGCAGGGAAGTTAGGAAAATTAACCCCACCCTCAGCTTTAGGGCGTACTAACCTAGAAAGAGACATACAAGCTTTTTTTGAATTCCATAGGAAGGACGATAATAACGAGTTAATCGACTTAAACAATTTGGGAGAGATAGGGACTGGAATATTGGAGATAATATATAAAACCATAGGGGAGAGCATCATTTTTATGGTATCTAAACGGCCCCACCAGGAAAGGTAAAGGGGATGCCACTTCGTAGTCAGATCAGAAAGTTTTTTAATGCAAGTATTCAAACATAAAGTAACTGTGTCTTTTATCGTGGGCTTAAAACACAATCCCAAGTATTTGATATGAGAAGATTTCCATGTCAAATTCGTTGAGTCAAAATCAACTTTGAAAGTGAATTTGGTTAACGGTAGGATTTCACACTTATCACTATTCAGTTTATATTCAGAAACCTTTGAAAAGGATTGAACTTCCTTGAGAAAGGCAGGAACTGATTCGTTAGGGTTAGAAATAAAAAGCAGAATATCATCCGCGTATGCTGCTAATTTGACATTAGAGATCGGGGTCTGAAATCCATGTATTTGTGTGTTTTGACGAATCCTAGATAGGAAGGGTTCCAAAGCCAAATTGAAAAGGAAAGGAGAGAGAGAGCAGCCCTGAAGTACACCTCTGCCAAGGTCAAAAAAGGGTGAGATGAGACCATTAGCACAGACCGCAGTGCGTGGACTAGAATACAGAAGCGAGATCAGGGCTATAAACTGAGGGCCAAAGCCAAACCATCGGAGGGCATAAAATAAATATGGCCATTCAACTCTGTCAAAAGCTTTCTCTGCGTCGAGCGCTATAGCAGCAAGAGAATGCTGTAAATGCGGAGCCTTAGATAGAATATTAAAAAACAACCTCGTATTGTCACTAATGACCCGCCCTTTCACGAAGCCAGATTGCTCCCTACCTAGAATACTTGGTAAAATAGGGTCTAAGCGGAGTGCCAATGCCTTTGAAAAGATCTTGTAATCTATATTTACCAATGAAATAGGTCTATAGTTCTTACAGTGTTGCAAATCTTTACCTTCTTTAGGAATTAAGCATATATGAGCCTCTGAAACGAGCCTGTTGATCCTCCTAGAGAAGTAAAAGAGTTAATCAAACGGAATAATTTAGGTAATAATAATTTAGAGAAGTGGAGATAAAATTCAACAGTAAATCCGTCGGGTCCAGGTGCTTTATCTTTCTTCAAATGTTTAAGAGCCTCTAAGAGTTCTTGTTGCGTAGTGTCTTCTTCTAGAGACGATAAATCGGAATAGGTTTGCGGGGTTTTATGTATAGTTGAAAAGAATTGTGAAAGGGTAAGGTTTGTGGGATTCATTTCGGGGGCATACAATGATTTATAAAAAAGTGCAAATTCATCCAAAATTTCCGTGACATTGAATTTTAAAACAGAATTCCCATCAAAAATAGAATCAATGGTTAGTTTATTATGTCTGGTTTTTAGATAATTAGCCAAAATTTTACCTGCTTGATTTTTCCCTCCATAATATTTTGCGCTAGACTTCAGGAGGTAAAAAGAGACACTGTCAGTGGACTCTTTATTAAATTGCAATTTCGCTTTTATAAGGGAATCAAGAACCCCTTTTGAATTAGACGTGTAAAAAGAATGCTCCAAATTTTTAATTTCTTGAAGCAGGGTATTTGATCGATGGCGGGCAATGTTACGCTTCCTGGCCACAAAGCTGATAATAAAATCCCTCGCTGAGGCCTTAAAGGCGTCCCAAATAGTGGAAAAAGGTTAGGCGGTAGAATCATTTAAGGAGAAATAGTCATCAAAGAAGGTAGAGAATGAGGAAGAAAATGCGGGATCAAAAAGAAGAGAATTGTTGAATCTCCATCTTCTAGGCGCATTATTTTTTGGCAAAATATCTAAATCAATTGAGACAGGGGCATGTTCAGATAACAGAATAGGTCCTATTTCAGCAAGTAAAAGCGCTTGTGCAATGTTATGGGAAACAAAAAAATAATCAATACGTGTTTGGGAATGATGCACCGGGGAATAAAACGTGTACTCTCTGGTAGTAGGGTTACACAACCTCCAGGCGTCGAGAAGTTTATTCTGGGTAATAGCATGAACAAAGGACTTATGTGGTTTGTTAGGAATGAATGGAGCTTTGGAGTGTCGATCAACGAAGGGGTCAAAAGTCTGATTACAGTCCCCTGCTAAAATAAAGTTATCTTCCATGCAAAGGGCGATCTGCTGGGCAATTGAAGACCAAAAGGAGGAATCCCCACCAGTAGGACCATATACATAGAAAAAGGAAACTGGAACATCCCTTAGCAGCAATTTAACATGGAGCCAACGGCCTTCTGTATCAGATTCCTTTGAAATAAATTTACAATCAAGTGACTAATGACAGAGCATCATAACCCCATTGCGTTTGCCATCCCCATTAGAATAATATATTTCCCCCACCCAACCTCGTTTTAATTTTGATGACTCATCCTCTGTTAGGTGAGTCTCCTGTAAAAACACAATATCAGCATTCATCTTCGCTAAGTGAGCCAACACTCTCTGTCGCTTGATGGGCGAGTACAACCCTCTAAAGATACTAGTCTTAGCGGCATAATAGTTTAGGAATAAAATAAGACCAGGGAAAGGAACAATAGCAAATTGATACAATGAAATACTCCAAGTAAAAATACAGTACGTCAGAAAGGGAAAAAGTTACCAAGGCCTGAGAAAATGAGAGAAGATAAGGGAGTGATAGCGAAGGAAGATTAACAAACCTAGAAGAAAGAGTCAAGAAGCCAGAGAAAGTATGTCCGGAATTTTGATGTAGAGGAGAATGATAGAAAGATAAATATAGTACAGTAAGAGCTGAAGAATAACCACCTCAAAAGGAAAAACAAACAAGTCAAAAAGAAGAACTAAACAAAGCACGTAGAATAAAAAGAACTCATTTGCAGCCAAAAGGGAGATCAAGAGAATAAATAGGAGAGAAAAAAGCAAAATGAAGGAAACAAAAGGGATGGGAGCGCAAGGGGGAAACATACCTACATAAGGATAAACCAGGCGGAGACGAGAGGGGGGTGAAACGACATGGAATGGACGATGCACCAGGGATCAGCAAAACGGGAAGCCGGGAAGGCATCATAAAGCAAGTGTAGGGAATCTGTGGCAAAAAAAGAATCAATGTTAGAACGTACAAAGAGACATTAACCAAGAAATGGGGAAACATTAACAGACATAATCTCAGAAGGAAAAGCATAACAAAAACGTCCTTAAGCATACCATCAATAAGAGTCAAAGAAGCAACAAACAAATTACCAAACTTCTAAAAGGAGAAAACAAACATTCGGTCAACATATCAGCGAAAAAACCATTGTACACACTCAAAGAGAGGATGCAGAACCAGAAGAATCCATGTCGTTCGGCTTGCATGAGTTGATTAAACTTTGTAAACGCACCGGATCTTCATATGTGGTGGTTCTGTTATTATATGTGACTTTGAATAGGCATGGATGGAAGAGACCATATCTGGCTCCTAAGGAGCGCAAGTCAGCTCTCATATTCAAAAAAGCTTTGCGTCTGGTAGCAGTGGCTTTCGCATAGTCTTGCGCAAAATACAAGGACGAGCCAGACTAGGTGACTTTAGGAGAAGCTCTAACTGCTGAAAGAACCTTTAACAGATCCGTATACTCAAGAAAGTACAAGATGACTCCTCTGGGTCTTGGCGCAGGCATAGTGTGAGCTGGGGGACGACCCAATTGATGTGCTCGTTGAATGTTAAGGACCGTCCCTTCTGGCATATGAAGCAACTTAGGAAGGAATGACTTGAAAAAAGCAAGAGAGTCCGTCCCTTCAAGGCCCTCCCCCAGGCCATAAATGCGTAGGTTGTTGCATCTACTGCGATTTTCCAAGTCCATAACCTGTTTTTGAAGCGTAGAAACTTGAGAGTGTAGATGAGACACAGTAACACAGGTTTCTTTAAAGGAGGATACATTGTGCTCAACTGACGATACCCTAGCCTCCAATTGAGACCAAGTGTCCGTTAAGACTTGTAATTTAGTATTAGTTTCTTTCATGAGTGGTCGAAGAGCCCTAATTTCCTCCAATAGTAGCTCCATTGACACTGGTGAGGCTGGTTTAGTCGGCGAAGGAGGGTCTTTCTTTAAGCGTTTGGTGTTGGATTTCGCCGAGGCTGTAGGTGTAGGTGAGGGCTCCATTGTCGTATCCAGGCGTTGAAGAGATGAAGTTAAAGAGTCTTCCAATTTAGAGAACTCCGAAAAAATCTTCGAATTTTTTATAAAAATGCGTTTTGGTTTGGAAAAAGAAGAAAGTGGTACCCTTGTTCTACCCATAAAACGCTGTTCATAAATTCCAAGCCAGTGCCAGTGTATCAGTAATTCAACACGATAAGCCAGGTGCAGAACACAGAAGAACACCAGCAAAATGGAGCAGGGAGATCTCTGTAAGCGAAAGCGTTCGTTGGTGACCAGTCACCATGCCATCTTTAATGCTCTGGTGTGATATAAACAGGGATGAATAAACCAAAAGCCAATACGAGCGCCAAGAGAAGGAGCGCTACAGCGTATATCGCTAGTGTTTGAAGTGGAAAGAAGTTACAGTAAGTTAAACGCTTCAGAGTCTCATTGTGATATGCTTGCCAACGACAGTCCCCTATAAAAATTATGCAGAAGGAACAGAAAAACAATGTTACTTCAGTCAAGTGACTCTTCAACTTGAGGGCAGGTTGTGAGAGAAAAAAAAAATAAAAAAGACAAAACGAAAGTGCCAGCATAATAAGTACTAAAAGTAGAACAGCTGAAGTAATGTCAAAAATGAGAGGGGACAGCACTAAAACGCCTCAGCTTTCCCATAAAAAAGCTGCCAGATAGCTTTAGTGATGAAAAAACAATGAGCAAAGTAGTTTTGGGAGTAAAGATAACATTCCAACGACAGTCTGAGGAGACGCGCGCTCGCGCGTTGAATTCAAAATGGCGGCCACGCTGAGGACGAAGCCATAAGGAGACTCACTTAGGTCAAATTAGAACTCCAACGCAGCCATTAAAGTCTGCAATGGGCGCACAACGCGCTCTGAGTCCTCAGACGTCCATTTATTTGCTCAGCCGAGCCGCAGCTAATCTCGGAGCGCCGAGTCTTCCCGGCTGACCGCGCAGCTTCACCCGAGTGCCGCCATTCACTCGGGCGCCGAGTGCCGCCATTCACTCAGGCGCCAAGCCACGCCCCCATATAATTTATTTATAAATCCCTAGTAAAGTGGTATACCATATACCCATGGCATGTTAATTAAATGCTACTAGTAGGGCCTGAATCACTTTTTGTGCCACCCACTTAAGTAGCCCTTTAAAGCTTGTCCCAAGCCTGCTATTGCAGCCTAAATGCAGTTTTAAACTTCCAATTCGACTTGGCACTATAACGCCCTTGGGTTTCCTTATTACATTTAATAAGTGCTAACTTTTGATTCAGAGTGAGTAGGCAATTCATTTTTGGTATCTAAGAAATTGTTATGTACTAAAATCCTCTATGTAAAGTCAGATTTTAAGTTACAATTTTGGAAACGCCACTTATTGAAAGTTATCAAATACAAAAAGGGGCTTGACTCCTTCACAGCTTCTGCTCTTTTACTTTAGAGCGCCAATCAAACAGCTGCCTTTTCTGTTTGAATAGGTTATTTATTTTACCATTCCTTTTCAAATTATTTTCATATATTTTAGACTAATTTCAAATGCAGGAAAAGAAAAAACACTAATTTTCAAGTGACATCTACAAACAATACATTAAACAATTCACAAAAGACATTCATAAACAAACAGTGGAGTGTGACATCATTATGTACAATGATTCAAAAGCAACATTTTACATACACCATATCACTTAACAAATGGAACTATCCAATGTTTCAAGGCAAAGGAAATGCCTAACACAGGGAACTAATTTATGCATGCAAGCTGGGGATAATTGTTCAGTCCATCTCCCTCAAGCAATGACGTATATTAATTCACAGTTCCTCCGTGTTTAAAGATGCCAACGCGTTTCAAGGCCCAGGCGTGTAGTAATAGGACTCTCATCAGGGCTTTCCTGCCTTAGCTGTTTTGTGCTTGCAGCCTGTTCCCGGGTCACATAACTGGGTGTGGTTGGCAGTTGGACTTAGTTTATTCCCCCTAGACAGCCACATGATAGAGGCAATAGGTGTGCCTGGATGGGCCATCACTTGCAGGATGGGAGGGTGGAGCAGGGCACAGCCCCACTTACAAATCAATAGACTATGGTCCACCTTCACATGAAGGGCTTCACACCAGTACATTGTGCTTGCATACAGGCTGGAGCCAGGGCAGGTGAGGCAGGAAATTCTAAACACTTCAAAGAGAATCTCTAGAAACCTCTCTCTACCTAAAGAAAAAATAGGTATAAAATTAAAACCTTTAGACCCACTTTTCAGTTCACTTTCTGGACCTCTGGAAGGACTTTCAGTGGACTGCCTGCTTCTGTGGCCTGCTGTGTACTTCAGAGGACAGCTTTGGTGCCCCTGGAAGGACGGCTCTGCTGCCTGAAGCCTGACTTGAATGCTCAGAGGCCTGATCTGCTGTTTGAGCTCTGTTTAGGGGTGTCATTAACCCACCACTTTAGCGATGGACCGTCAAACCCGCGGTCAAGGTGAGGCTACTGCCGCATAGGCTGTGCGCCATAGGACCGCCACTACCATCTGGGATCCACCATCCCAGGCAATCTTGCAGTTGTCTGAGACCCACAATATGCTAGCGGTGCCACTACAGCACCACCAAGCATATTATGAGTTTCCTCAACGCTACAGTTTTCATGGTGGTGAGCCCACCATGAAAAGTGTAATGCCGAGGAAACTAAGGAAGCCCTACAGGGCCCCCTGCTGCCTCTGGGCCAAAGGATGCATGCAGGGGGGCACATGGCGTGCCCCCTGTCTCTATGCACCCCTTGTTCCAGCAAGGCATGGACTTAAAAGTCCATGCCGTGCTTGAACATGCTGTGGCCGCCCCACGGCGCTGCCTCTCTAAGGCTCACATATGAGCCTTTGAAAGGTACCACCACGGGACCACTGACACAGGACCACCCGACCTGTATTCCAATCAGAATACTGTGGGTGGCCAGACTACAGGTTTTTTGGTCTTGGAGCAGGGTGCTGCCGTGGTGGACTGCTCCAAGACTACCAAACTCAAAATCAGACCTTTAGTCTCTACGGTGTCATCGATGTTTGGAGAGTGAGGAGCCACGTGTCTGAAATGTCCCTGGACTTTGAGGAGTCACGATGTGTCTTTTGTGATTGTGACAGTAATGAGTTCAGCCTTGAAAGGAGCATCCAATTTTAGCTTTCTAGATTGTGCTCGATCTCCTCTCTTGAAAGTGATATCTTCCACATCACGTCATTTATCAGCATAGATTTTCATTTTCAATTTGCAACCAGAATCCTCTGTGCAAATGTCTTACTCAGTCTTTGATCTGAGATTGGCCCATTGGGGTAACATGGTCGTCATGGCTCTCCCAAACATTAAAGTTTCAGGACTTTCCCCTGTAGTAGAGTGAGGGGTCGATCGGTAAGCTCGAACAGTGGTATTCAGAACAACCTTTCAGTTTCCTCTAGAGTACTCATGAATCATTCTGCAAGGCCATTGGCATGGGGCCAAAGAGGAGTTCTTTTGTAATACTTTACATGAAGATGGCTGAGAACTTCTCTGAACTCTCAACTATTAAAGGGCAGGCCATTGTCAGATTTCAAGATCACAGGGACACCCCATGTTGCAAATATGCCATCCAATCTTTCAATAACGTTTTTTCATGAGGTATGGATGACAGATCTTCTACCAATGGAAAACAGGAGTACTCATCAACAATGTCCATTAGGTGATGTTCATTCTCAAAACGACCAAAAGAAATCAACAGCAATTCTCTCCTAAGCATGGTTAGGCAGTTCTGACATGTTTAAACAGTGCTGAGTAATGTGGAATGAGAGACAGTTGCATAAATTACAGGCTTTTTACTCTTTTTCAACCATTTCTTCAAGGTGAGGATACCAGACTATGTCGCGAAGAGCTCTCTTTATGGCAATTATTCCTCGGTGTCCCTTATGGGCCACTTAAATTATTTGTTGTGGTAGACTCTCTGGAATGACAATACATGAACCTCGCAAGATGAGGACTTCCTGGGTTACAAACTGTTCATCTCTAACATTTCAGAATTTTAAGTATTTACTGTCACTAGTGAGAGGTCTATAGTGCTGGTTCCACCAGAGAAGAGCAATAATGTCTTTCATGTTTAGCATGTCGCTGTCTTGGCTCATGGCAGTGACAATCTGCTCTAATGACATGGCAGCTGGTGTGCTCAATTTTACGATGAAGTTTATGTAGGCTACAGCTGTCTTAAATGGGGTACCAGGCCATTGTATGGGCACGCTTGAAAACTAACCAGCAGGATTTTGATCCTTCCCTGGATGATGAACGAGGATGTGGTTGGATTCCTGTAATCTTAGACCCCAATGTTCAATACGAGGAGGCCTTTTGACTTTTGTATTGAAAGATTTGTCAATAGTGCTTGATAATTGGTCACTACTGTGAAAGGTTTCCCCTAGAAGAACACATGGAAATTTTCACAAGCCCACACCAATACCAAGCTTTCTTTCTCATGTTGTGAATAATCACGTTCATTTTGTGACAAGCTTTTACTGGTGTATCTCATAATATGCCTCCGGGCATTCAGCTGGCCAAGTGCTGTGCAAGGTCTGCACCTAGCCCAGCAGGGCCAGCATCACTAAAACCTTATTATGAAGCTTGATATTATAGTAGGCCATTTCAGTGGCATTCTCAATGGCTCACTTGATTCTCTTGAAACTTTCTGTATTCACGCGACCAATGAAACACAATGGTTTTTTCGTAGCTCTTGTAATGGTGCACAGACCATCACAAAGTCTTGTATGTATCTAGAACAGTAACTGGTCATCCCAAGGAATGAATATATGGAAATGTGCTGTGCAGGATTAGCAGTAGATAGAGCTTGCACTTTAGCTGGATCGGTGTCATAGCCCCAACAGAAAAGATATGGTCAGAGAAATTCAAACTTGTCTGGTGGAATTCACATTTGATAGCATTCAAGGTTGATCCAACATCATTTAGCAAATGACGTACTTGAATGAGATTTTTTTCATGCTCTTTCTGAGTAGCTCCAAAAACTAATATGTCATCACAATAGTTGAAGGTATTAACAACAAGCTGTATGATAAGTTGAATGACGTCTTGAAACATTTCTGCAGCAGAAGATACACCAAAATTCATTAGTTCATTGCGAAACACACCAATGTGTGTAGAAAAGGTTATGTATGTGCAATTCTCTTCAAGTTCCAACTGGTGATATCCTTTTTTAAGTCTAGTCGAGATAAAAAATGTGTGGACCTGGCTGTCCTTCTCTCTCAATTGCCTTGTTGGCCTGACGCATGTCAACTCAAAGGCAGACAGCTTCTTCACTGTCTATTTTAAGCACTACTACTATGGGAGATACCCATGGAGTTGGACCAGTGAAGCGTTCAATGATATCGTATTTGAGCAATTAATTAAGTTCTCTTTCAACAGCTTCTTGCAAGTGAAACACAATTTGTCTGTGTCTTTAGGCCTTAGGACAAACATCCTGATTTATATGTAACTGTGCTTTGATGGTCTTGAGCTTTCCTAACCCATCAAATAATGTAGGAAATTGAATTACTATTTTATGATGAGGCACTCATGTTGTCGTTCACTGATATCAGTCCCATTTTAAAGGCGGTGTTAAAACTGAGCAAACAGGCACTTGAAGCCATGCCAGGAAGTACATGAATAGGTACTCATACCATTGTTTTCTTGTGCTTCATCATGGTTACAAAGGAACCTTGACTTTTTAAAGGTGTCGATGCAGCCCATGTAAACAATTACGTTTTTGACTGTGTGAGATATAGTAATAGAGACAATTCACAATATTTCTCCTCAGGCATGATGTTTATTGGCCCACCTCTATCAATAATAAAAGGTATCGAACACCCATTTATCTACAGGGTAATCTTTGGACAATGTTTGTAAGTCTTTGGTGCTTTTTTGTGTCAATTGTTCTTCAGTCTGTGGTTTTTCTCACATTTGAGTAGTTTCACACACACAAGCCTCTCTGACGTAAACATCAACATTGCACAATTATAATTGTCAATTTTACTGGAAAACAACACTGAGGAACTCTGACAATGGTTTAGAAGACAATGGACTTTTTTTGGTGTTGATTTGCCTCAGTTGATGTAACCTCTTGGCCTTGTGAAAGCGATTCAAACATCGTTGATGCAGCGCTCAGTCAGCCATTTTGTCTTCACTCTGTGACACACTTACTTTTCCCTTCACTTTGCAGTCCGCCACAAAATGGTTTGCTTTGCCACAGCTGTGGCTAATCTGTCCAATGGGGGGGACATCTACCGTCATGTGGAAATGACAATCCATATCTGAAACACATTTTATTTTTCTGTGGAGACATCGCTTTATGTCCCTCAGCTTTTGGCTTGGGCCTACTTTTCATATTCATGACTGATACATTCTGGGGCCCTCCAACCTCCATGTGAGTTGCTTGTCGATTAGCACACTCCTCAGCCTGGCCACCTGTGAGGACTTGCTCCAAGCTTAAAGTTTTCTTCAGCATTCGTCATCAAAAGGTATACATTAATCTATAACTCTAAGGCGGGTAGCTTACTCATCATTAAATTAATTGAACTTACAGTGCTTTATGAGGATATACACTCTCTCAATGAATTCATCAATGGTTTTACCTACTCTCTGGCGTACTTGACTGAAGATGTATCGTTCGCAATCTACATTTGGCACTGGATTGAACTTGACATTCAAGACTGCTTTGATCATATTGTTTGTCACTTCATCATCTGGTGGTATCTTTTTTATGGCTTCTTTTACATCTTCCTCACCCATGTTCTTCAGATACTTGATAATCTTGTTGTTATCTATTTCATCTATGACATCTATGAAATCCTCAAAAGTCTCCTATCCAAGCAGTCCATTTATTGCCAATATTGTGTTTCTTGGCAGTATCAAATGATGAGGGTGGTTTTAAGAAAGCAGCAGCAGTATAACCATTAGTGGACAGCAATGGTCTCTCTAACACTTCTCGTGGAGCTTGCTCATGCAGACCATCTCTGAAGCCTTGCAACATGCTGGCTGACAGCTGTAGGAACTTTGACCTTACTTCCTATTGGGGCTCATATTTTGATGGAAATCTGTGAAGTTGTTCTGGGCCCCTTCTCAGCAGCGTTGGTGGTAGATCATTTTAAGAAGAGGGGCTTGTGAGGACATCATCAGCCTCCCATGTATTAAATTACAGAAGCATTGAAATGGTTGAACCGGATCAAGCACGAATTTGGCTCAAGAGCCACCATCTTGGGGTCAAGCATACATTGTTGGTTGAGTGAGGGAGACTGCTGTGATTGATTAGATTAAATTAATGAAGTCGTAAAGCGGGGGGACCGTACCTGCTGGCAAGATCAAAGTGGTAGTTTACCATTTTACAGCTGGTTTGGTGTAGGAGTGCCTGCCCCTCATTTCAGTCACCATCTTAGGGTCAGGCGTCTAGCTTGCAGAGGAAAGTTGAGCATACTTTGTTGCTTCCACAAATAAGCATGGTGCTGTAACCATACAAATGTGCAATCACCAGACCCGCAGCTCTCGGTGACATCTGGGGTGCAAAAACGTCCTCGAGTTCACGAGACCGCCATCTTAGGGTCAGGCAACATTCCACGAAAATTCATCTGGCAGTCGAAGTTGCACCCTCCAAGATGTACTTTTTATATGGTAACTCGCGCTGTGCCAACAACGGATGCAAATGTATATAGACCCTTCCTCTCAATACCACTGCAAACGTAAACTCTTGTCCTTGTGGAAGTATTTCCTGGTCTTCACGAGACCGCCATTTTGGGATGAGGCACCATTCAGAGCGAGATTAGATTAGGCAGGCAACCGGAGTTGTACCCTCCAAGAGGTGCTTTTTGTGTGTCAACTCACCTCAGCGCTGCGCCTGCAACAGATGTCTATAGCAAACAGTCTCTCCCTCTGATCACCTCTGCAATCAGAGCGCTGGTCCTCGCAATGGGTCTAAGCTGCCATTTCAAGGACAGGCTTCGTCCCGATAAGAGCCCCGCAAAGACTGATACACAACGTCTGACCGACACCAATATCCCACCGGGAGATGCATCCGGTCAAATCCAGTAAAGCAGGAATCTGAAAAGACAGTCCTAAGTGGACTCGTCCCACAACTCCCTGCAACCGATGTCTCAAGGCGCCAGTGCAGCGATCGTTGGCGCAGCCATAGACAGAGTATCGACTGCTGCAGAGGGGTGGGGGTAGACTGATCAGCTCGACAATGCCCCAGAGATCCACAGGAATGGGCACGATGCGAGGCAGGTGAGAGTTTTCTGTTACCGTGAAGCGGGAGTCTCACTTCTCCAGTGCGGTGATCGATAGCTCAGCCACAGATGAGGACTGAGCCAGCACTATAGTCGGAGTCTCAACTGCTGCAGAGGGGTGGGGGTAGAGCGATCAGCTCACCATTGTCCCAGAAATCAACAGCAGGATCGGACATGGTTTGAGGCAGGAGGAGACTCACTCGATACAAGCTGCTTCGGGAACTCTGCGACCACATCAACCAGGATTCTAGAGGCTCGGGACTTTTCGTGGGTCAGAGGCAGTCACGGGGAGTCGTCGTTGCTGGCAAAAATCTTCAGGTGAGATACGTGCTAAAAATCGCTGTTTAGCAGGGTGTATCTGGGATAGTGGTGTTGCTGCCGCTTTCCTTTCCTCAGGGTTGTGGAAGGGTGGATGGGGGGGCATAATCAGGGATTTGCACAAAAAGTGATCCCAAGCCTCGGGGCTCCTAAGGGGAGCTCCTGCTAGGCGGCCATCTTGTCTTGCCTTGATAACCACCTGATTGGTCTTTGTTTCATAGCACATCAGAGTACAGCTTAATTTGTACTGGATTATCACCATATGCTGCCTTTTAAAACCTGGTTGCATCCACTTTCAGCGTCATCACTTTGAATGACATATATCATTAATTTGCCTAGTAGCCCCATATCTCTGTTTGCAGCCTTTCCATTAGATTCTTGGCCACTGATGTGTAGATTATCAATGATGTTTTTTTTATCCTTGAAAGCTTTGCACAGGTCTGTGTTGCGCTGAGACTCCACAGGTGCCAGCATTAATTCTGCAGTTCGATTGCGGCACATGTGGCAGGTACAAGCAGTTTGCTGGACCACAACAAACTCTCTGAGAGAGCACAGTAGCTCTACAGGTTACTTATCCCCTACTCGTCACTAGTTGTAGCGTCCTATCCAGCCCGGGCACTCACCAATGTCTATGCCACACACGGAGAGTAGTTATATGTGTCTTTATTCTTCAGCGTGTAAGCAAGAACTCCACGTTCTAAACCTGAGTTCACTACATTACACTCCAATGCCTACGTCACAGGTCTACAGAGTCCATCTGGAACCAAAAGAGTTCCGTCATTCTTTATTCACACAACACTACAGGTTGGAGAGAACTAGAGATGATGAGAAAAATGGAGAGAGGATGGATGAATGAAAAGATGGATGGAAAGGAGGATGGAAGGATGGATAAAGAGAAGGATGTATATAAAAGGATGATAAGAGGATGGCTGTAGAGATGGATGGCTGCAGAGATTGATGGATGTAGAAGGTATGGGTAGAGGGAAGGGGAAGGGTGGATGATGCATGAATGAAGAAAACAGTGAATTGATGGATAGAAAGGAGTGGTTTTTGGAAGTAAAGAAGGCATGTAAGGTGGATGGATGGATGGATAGAAAGAAGCAATTATGGAAAGATGGATGGATGATGAAAGGCAAGAAAGAAGAATGCATGATGGATGAAAAGTGAGGGGAAGAGAGAAGAGAAAGGCTAGGGAAGAAGGACACTTTCAGAATTCCCTCTGAAAGCAATCTCTCAAACTACTGCAGAGTTTATTTGCCTCACCCACTTGCTGAGGGTTATTTGCGACATGGTTCAAAGTGGGGGGGATTTTATTTTTTTGGCTACTCCCTTGGTCCTGTTCCACTTTTTGAGCCAAGGACTATCAAAGTGACTCAAAGGGCTAGTTGGTTGGCCTCCTAATCAGAGTCTCAGGGACAGAAAAGACATCAACCACCGTCAACCCATACATGGGCTCAGCCTGAGTAGGTCCTGACCCTGCAAGTCATGCCTCTCCAGTCCTGGACCATATAGATTGTGCCCAGATACCCAAAATCCAAAACCTGGGGCTTTGACATTTTTGTGCTAAAAACTTATCTGAGAAACTAGACGAGACCGTGACCTACTTGCTTGTTGATCTGACTAAGTTGCATCGCTGGTTGGCCTGGCTTAGCAGCAGCTCCTGCTATGTTCTTCTCCACAGCAGTAAATCCTTTTCAGCGGTCCTTCACAGAAGAGGTATGCAGCCTTGTGGAGATCTCGTTGGCTACAGCTTGCAGCTTCGTACCACTGGAGGTTTTTGACTTCCAAAAAAAGAGACTAAGTCCAAATGTGGAAATATTCACTGCAACTTCGTCCAGCTGCTCCCTGACAATAACACCTACTCTTCGGACACCTCCTGCAGCCCTGTCCTGCTGATTTTTACCTTCGCAGACAATTTTTGCTGTATTTACTTCTAAATCCGAAGGTAAGCGCTGACCAGGCTCATTCCACGTCTTGTATTTGACTCGTGCTTCATCTTGGTCGGCCATATTTTTTTACTTTGACCCAGTCTTGCACAACTAGCTGTCCACTGTTGGCGGTTTGATCTTTTAGGTACTAGTTTTTACCTTAAACTTTAAAAATTCACAACTCTTGTTCTACTGATTGGATTTTTGTAATTTTGGTGTCAAATGATTTAGTAGAATCTAAATGGCTGTGGGATTTTTCTTGTGTTATTTTTTCATTTTATTGCTGTTTGTGTGCTGCATATATACTTTACATATTGCCTCTGAGTTATGCCAGACTGATTTTGTGTCAAGCTACTACATGGGTAAGCACAGGATAATTTAGTGATATTTGTGGTTCTCCCTGACAGGGATTGTGGCTGCTACTTAAGCAGGGTTAAGACCCCACTCAATCAACCACTCAATTTCACACTGTTACTGTATGACCACTGGTTATATTAGATGTTATGTAGACTATTTCTAACTGTACTAAAAAAGACTGCATACACCATGTACACCAGGCATGGTACAGGCATCTGCAATTTGCAATTTAGGAAAATCCAGGTGATGGGTTGTATATCTTTCAGAAATACATTTAATAGTATTAGGCAGTAAAGGCTGTCTTGATGTACACTTTTAAATATTGGGGAATAGTTTGACCGCTCTGTAAGTGTACTACTTTATAATTGTTTTATCATTCTCAAACAGAGGTAATAGCTTGGTTTTATAAATTCTGGATCTGTACTATTCTTCTACAAAGGTTGTTGAAACAAAGAGCTTTTTTCATGACATTTGCAAATCTAGTTATGCAAGAAATCAGCATCCTGTATATATCTTAGCATAATGATCTAGTATCAGGATTAATCTGAGATCCTGTTCCATTGTATCTTTTTAATTCCTGAGCCCAGCTTGACTCATATTGCTGATATTGTGATCAATGAGGAAGCATTTCAATGTTGTCAACTAATTGTTCCACAAGAATTAGGTAAATAACCAGTACTAATAACTGTTTTAGAAATGATAACACAGGAGCCCATTTAACCAACTCTGCATAAAAGCCTATAGGAATCCTGGTAGTACGTGGACTAAATAAACATCCTTTGTAAAAAAAGGGGTTGATTGCATAATGTTGAATTCAAACATGCCCATCCACACTTGTACATCAGCACGATTACAATACATGGGATAATGTTTTCTTTTTCGTAGTTATAAGATATGCAGGTCCACTTTTTCTCAAATTTATAAGTAGATCTTTTATAATATCTCTTTATTAGGTTCTTGATTAGTTTCTCCTGATTGCGTAGCTCTTCTATTAGCAACTACAGTCTTCATGGAGACATGTGGACACAACACAACAGATGTTTTCATCACTCCAGACTGATTGGTAAACAATAAATAAAGATCACTTATTGTCTTTTGAAACAGATGTAAATCCCTTCAATGAGACCTGTGTGGCTTATTCAAATTACCATCCAGATGTGTCATAATTTAACCTACAAGTCTAGACAATGAGCCCTGGGGTCCACAATTGCCTTCTTAATGACCTTACAGTTGTGCCAATATCTTTTTGTGATTGGATGATCTGATTCAGTATTAAAAATCTGAATAAAAGGACATCTTGAGAGATAAGGGAAGTAAATAGTTGTCTACTCTTATGTCAATTAAGTCAGAAATTAAAACCAACATGCAAAACATATAGCAGATGAAACTTTGCCTCATGATGTTCCAATACATAAAGTACACTGCGGAATCAGCAGATAAGACCAGGCTTGTCACCACTAGCTTGCTATTATAGTTCAACCAATAGCATTGCCCACTAATTCTATGCTCTAAGAAGATCTTTACTCTGCAGCATTTCCTCTGGTAAAAAGAATGCATCTCCAGAGCTGAATTAAACTCTGCAATATGTGTAAGTACCATGTGGTATCTTCGTCCCTATGTCATGCAATCTCTCCTCAGTTTATGTCCCCTGCTGCTCAGCCAGTATGAGTGTGATATAATTAGAATGCTGATGTGTGCCTGGTTGAGTGGATGTCTGTTGAAGTGCGTGGCCTAAGCCACAAGGATTCTGCTCCTGGTTGGGCTTCCTTACTATCATCTTTATCTGTAACCTGAGACTCCTATCTTGAGAAAAAACCTGATCTTGTTTTACCTATACTACTAGCTACCCTGTATCTTAACCTACCATCGACCATCTCAACCTCCGTTTGATTTGAGTTGTATTGTTTTGCTAAGGCTCCATCTGCAATCTGTAATACACCCACCACCGACTGGCTGACATAAAATGAGTTGAAAAACTATTTATAAAGCATACACACCCAAAGGCATCAAGGCACTAGGCACAAGAACTAAACCAAAGTGATCAAGACAACATACTCATTGATAGACTACCAAAGTTAAAGGGTAAAAAGCCAGGTTTTGACACTTCTCCTGAACATCATGTGCATTTCTATTGCTGTGAAATGGCAGGGTGTTTTAGTGTTTGGCTGTGGCATAAGAGAAAAATATGCAATCTCGTCTCGCACATAGAACTCTAGGAACAGCAATTGTCTTACCAGCGGCAGAGCTAACAGGGTGTCTGGAAGAGTAACACTAGAATTTAGATGTAAAACATTTAGGACCTCAATTAGGTAAGATCTTGTGTGCTAAGGACAAGGCCTTAAACATAATAATTTGTCTTACTGGGAGCCAGTGCAATTTCTGAAGCTCCAGGGTGACTGGCTGAAATTTATACTATACAACAATGTCATATAGTCATGTGTTTGGTGTCTTTTCCAAATTTTGCAATGTTCTATGAGCACTATGATTATTATTGCAGTGTACCCTCCACTATGGGTTTGATTAGTGTGTATTGGACGAGTGAATGCAAACTGGACTGGTGTGAGATACTTTGAATGCAATGGAATCACACAATTCAGCATCCTGGTGTGAGTAAACATTCATAGGAGTTTCCGGTAAGTGCAGGGCCGGCTCAGGGGTGCTGCGATCTGTGCCATTGCACTGGGCACTGACTTTGGGGGGATGCTGTGTTTTCAGTATAATTTTTAAAAGCACTTGCTGTCACGTTCCTTGCCTCCAGCAATTTTCTGACAACTATAACAATGTCAAGTAACTCTGGAGATTGACGGACCAGCTGCAGAGAGGTCGGAGCTTTGTCAAGTGGAAGTTTTGACTTATGCATATAATGTAAATAGGTCAGTGCGTTACTGCTTCTGTCAGAGTGCCCCTTTTGCCACTTGCAGGTTATAAATTTAAATCCTAATATGGAGCAGTGAGCTATTAACTATGATCAAAGAGCTGCATTCAAACTGCAAGGTATAGATAAGAGTTTATACATTTCCCCCCAGTCTTTCATTATCCTAAAGTTGCAAAAAGGGTTCACTTGGGTAGAAATCAATTCTTATTACTACACCGTACACGTTTATGAGTGGCACTATAACACATAAGAAATGCATGAGAGAGATAGGTTATGGAGACTCTAGGGGCACTGTTAAAGGGTGGTAGTGAGGGAATCCGTGGAGAAGGAGGTCATTGGGGGTGCCAACAAACATTGTCGCACCGGGCCACCAGCGCTAAAGCCGGCTTTGGGCAGGTGAACAGATAGTTGGAGACTGCAGGGGGCAATGGCTCATCATTGGGGTGTTGCCCAACAGAAGGATTCTACCAACTCAATTCCAGACACACATAAATTGCTGGTCTTGTTGTCTGAATGCTACAGTAAAAACTACCCTGTTGATGCGTGGTACACAGTTTGAGTAACTACAAGTAACTTTTTTCATGAGTTGTTCACTTCTAATACATTATCTATACTCTACACAAGGAGAAATGTATTTCTGATGTAAATGTGGTGATTTAAATTTTATTAGGCATTAACATATAATTTTAGGTTATTTTGTTTAGCTTCTTATTATATAGCATGATCTTATTTCTGTGGTCAGTGTAATAATGTCTGTGCTCCTCAGATGCTAAGGTAAAACAGAGGTTACTACTGCCGATCACATATTTATTTTGTAACTCATTTAAAAAATGAAAATGATTGCTTGGTAATATAAAACATAGCTTTCACTGTTGCCCACATGGATGGATAGCATATTCCATTGTCCAGGCATGGCTCTTGGAACATAAGGTTAATTGCAAACAGAAGCGGTGTCAAGGAATGGTTTCATCTTCTGACTGGGGCAGCATCAGTCCTCAATCTCTGCTCTAATACTTGAATACATAGAGGAGAAGAAACGCGTCCTGGAGAAAGGGACTAGGCTAATAGAAATCGTGCATTCGAGACACCGAGCACAATGGAGGAACCTAAAACATGATGAGAAAAGCAATAAACGTTACTACACAATTCCCCACAACACTGTCTGTATCATATTGGTCAAATACCTCCAGCTTTAAACTGCCCTTACTTTAAAGCTGTACACTTTCTAGCCTGCAAGGAGAGAATTATTGTTGTAAGGGGCCTCTGCACTCTTTTTTTATTTTATTTATTGAGATCCAAAATATTGTTAACCAACACATCAGTTCATAAAAATCCATAAATATTATTCATGCTCCAATCATCATTAAATACCTATTACATGTCAAAAACATCCAATTTCAATTAAGAAAATGGTACTAGCTAAAGAAAATCTCCACATGGGATATAAACCCAAAAGAAATAACCCTAATGGCACCCTAAATATGCAACTATAAGTACATAAAATACTTCTAGAGCTAAATGTACAAAAAACAGCAATAGAACAATCCAATCATCTGCTCAAACCCCTGTTTGCACTGAAAAAGCTGTCCCCATAATTTATCACATGTGTTGGTTCCCCCATTTTGCATTGCTTATAACTGTTCTCTGTTTCTGACTTGCTTCATTTTTTTGTAGCCAATACCCTATTGTTGGAACCTGCCATGTCTGCCATTTTTGAAGTAGGAGGGATCTGGCCACAGCCATTGCAACATATAACAATTGTTTCCATTTATTGATTTATCTGGCTCAAGTCGAGATTGCTAAATAGTTTATACAGTATTCTATATGAGCCAAGAAGCAGAAAATCATTTTGGGTTAACTCATGGATTTCTGAAATATGAAGCCATCTCTCCGCCAGAAGGAAGTCCAATAGCTTCCTATACCCTACTTTTGGCCATTTTTTGACAATTTCGGGTGCCAAATTAATGCCTGGCTCAATGGCAAGTACTGACAGGGGTGTTGCAGCATTAATATAAGGGACAGCGTATCTCTTAAAAAGATCCCTAAGTTTCCAAAGAAACCATTGCAATCTCTTATACCGTATATTTTTGGGTGACTTCACAATTTTTAGCACGTTGCCTATGTGATGTTCTGTACAAATCAACTGCATAAAATAGTTAAAAAATAATCCCGTGTGGAGTTTTGCTTTAACCCCTTCAGTGCCCGCCCCTTTCCCCGCCCAGTGCCGGCCGTTGCATTAGCGGGCGGGGTCTATGACGAGCTGGACTCGTCATGGGCACAGCGCCACCGCGGCCCATGACGAGTCCAGCTCGTCATGGGCACTGAAGGGGTTAAACCTCAACATGTACTGTGCAAAGTAAGCAAAAGAAATACCTAATATTGGGGAGTGCCAGCCCTCCTCTTTCCAGCCCTTCATATAAAGTGCTTAGTGCTATTCTGACAATTACTTTTTGCCAGATAAAAGACGGAAAAATAGTTCCACCTTTTTAAAAAACGATGTAGTTAAAACACATGGGATGGCTGAAAACTAAAAATGTGCGGGAGAATGGACATTTTAATTAGGGCAACCCTCCCCAGAATGGTTAAAGGGAAGAATCCCATCATGAAAATAGATCTTGTACTTATAATAGTTGCGGGAAAAGGTTAATATCATATAGGTCTTCAATCCCAGATATTTTTTCAGGTGTGGATTCACACATGAGGGGATATCTGAATGCAGAACCTCTGGGTTGCATGGACACAATATTATTTTGGTTTCCTTCTTGTTGATTTTATAGCCTCCCAGTCTCTCATTATGTGCAAAAGTCTCAAATACCTGTTCCTGGGCGCCCTTACTACTGTTGAGTATTAACATAATTTTGTTGGCATAGAAATTTAACTTCCCCGTCTGTGGCAGAGGGGGACGGATATCGATATTTTCTCTAATCGCTATTGCAGATGGTTCTATAGGAAAAGCAAATAAAATAGGGGATAACGGACAGTCCTGTCGTGTTCCACGCAGAACCTGTATTTTCCCGGCCTCTACTGCATTTACAATGATCCTGGCTTCTGCATTGCGATACATCCTTTGTATCAACTCCGTGATCTGGGGTGGAATACCAAATCTAGACTAAATACAAAATAACTTTTCCCAGACCATGAGGTTGAATGCTTTCTCTGCGTCTAACAGAAGTACTAAGGCAGATAAATCATTAGTCGTAAAGTAATGTAATGCTTCGGCCAGATAGAGTGTATTTGTCCCATCTGCCTCCCAGCAATAAAACCATTCTGGTCTGATGGATTAACTTGGATGCTATTAAGTTAAATCTATTAGCTAACAATTTTGTAATGATTTTATAATTGATATTTAATAATACTCAACTAAAACTCCTACAATAGTTTTAAAAAATTCTGCCAAGTAGCCGTCTGGCCTACGGGCTTTATAATTTGGGAGATTTTTAATTATCTCAACCAGTACTTCTTTAGAAAAGGATTGCGCAATATTGACCCCTTATTATGAAGATTATGTTCAGGTAAAAACTTTTTTAGCGATTTTTTATCCACTAATTGGTATGTGTATAAATCGGTCTATAATAGTCCAACATAATTTCACCCACCCTTGCCGAATCCTTACTCCTATTGCCAGTGGCAGGGCATTTCAGGACATTTTGGTTATTGGCAGCTTGCACGCAGGCCTGCCAAGCTAAAAATCATCCCATGAAATTGCTCTCTTCATAAACATTTTGCGTGTAGGCACGGTTTAACACTTTACATAATATGCCTCACTGAAAGCCTGTTTAGCCTTATCAAAGTTTCTTTTATTTACCAGAGAGGAATTTCTTAAAAAGCATTTATAGCTTTTCTGGACATATCTTTCTAAGGTTTGTTTGTGTAATGTATCCCTTTTGATGTTTTACGCATCTTTTCCTATCCCCAACCCTCTGATGGCATTTTAAGGCATCCCAAACAATGCTAGAGGGGGCGGTTCCGTGATTAATTGCCAAGAACTCTGTTATCTCGCCTTTGCAGAATTGCACCCAATCCTCCTCTTGTAAATACTGTATATTGAGAACCCATAGCATGAGGTGTACTAAGACTTCCCCCAGTTAAAACTCTAAAATGATCACTGCATGGTCAGAGAAACCATTAGGTAAAGTTTGTTGAGTGTTAAAGATCAGGGCCTTTGAGAGTAGGAAAAAATCTATACAGTATGAACTGCGAAATCTTCCTCAAAAACAAGCATAGATGATTTATTTTAGTAGTTTTGCAAAACTTTCACAGTTTTTGATTTTAACTGTCTCTTTAGGTTAATAGAGGGGTCAATTTTTGGGCTTTGCAAAAAGTTGTAATCCCCACCAATGATCACTTCAACTGGAATTTGTAATAGTGACTGGAATAACTCCTCATACAGCATAACATTGTCTTCTACTGGGACATAAAGACTTACAAACGTAAGATGTCTAGAACCCATCAAGCAGCTCACCCAGCACCACCGATCATTTTTATCACTGGAAAAATTGATCGTTTCAGCACATAGCCTTTTTTCCAGAAAGATTGTGGTGCCCGGATGAGCTGTCTGAGAGGAGAAGAAGCCCCTATCTGCTGCTCAGGTTTTACACCTAGAGATTTCCAACAATTTTCCAACTGGTATATGAGTTTCCTGGACTAATATCATATACAGGTTTCAGGTTTCTATTGCCCGTAGTTTGTATTTATTATTAAGACTATAGACATCTTTTCTTTCCTATTCAAGTATACCCATACCTAGAAACGGCAAAATTATAGATGATCCCCCTCATACATAATGGAGTCTAAATTACTCCAACTATATATGTGCTCTGCACCTCTCATATGTCTCTTGAACTTGATCCAAGTGCCCTTTAAGATAGTGAGGAAATTAAGTCTGTGGCCATGCCCCCTCTACAAAAGATTACCATTCTACTTTTCTACAACCGGAGCATGTAACGATGAATTGCACATTTGGATCTCTTTTTAGTAACACCTTCACCCCATACCTCCATCAGCCCTCTCCATCCCAAACCTTCACACCCTCCCAAAGCAGCAGTGAGTGGTTCGCCTTCCCACTCACACCTGACATGCTCACCCCCCTTGTTTACTGGCACAGTGACTTTGTGCCAAGATCTAAACCCTCCCTCATCAGGACACAAAGCGAATACAGGGCCCAGCAAACAAAAAAAGGAAAATAGCTAAGTCGCTGAGTGCGATCAAGGCCATAACCAAACCACAATTTCAAGGGGCCAAATAACTATGTAACTATGGCTTGACCTTAAGGCTACGCAATGCTTAACTGGGACTTAATAGAGATCTGCTGTAACAGTGCCTGTGACTCAGAAACATTGCAAAATTAAATAAATAAATTAAATTGTCCTTTCACCAACACCTTCTATTTGGATTGCTCCATAATCTTTGTCTGGGCGCCCTGCGCTTTAAACAATTAAGATATTTTTACAAACTCCTTCCTTCGCTTCGCTGCTAATGCTCACATGTTGGGAAATATGCAACAGAGAGGACCTTCTGGCATACTAAAGTGTCTCTATTTGATGGCTTTAGTTAAAACTTATTCTTTCAGATGATAGTCTCCAAAATTAACAAGGATTTTCTGTTTTAAAGGCTGATGTGGTGGCAAATTGAGCTCTTGTGAGTTTAAGGTCCCCAGAGTGTTCTGGAAGAGCATGTTTTTTAATAAAGGCATCAACCCATTGGATCCCCCTCAATGCATAGATTAGAACATCGGGAATGATTTTCCAGATCCTCTAACTTAAACTCCATTGAGGACTTTTGTTTCTGGTCCTCTAACTGCGAAATCCGTGCCTCAGCTTCTTTTAGCCTCTCCAGGATTTGAACCACAGTCTCCTCTATCTTCGAGAGTCTTTCATGAAGGGCTGCTATCTCTGTAGTTTGTGAAGCTTTAAGATCCCTTATTTCCTTAAGGATTAGATTGAGCATGGACTTGGCATCCATTGCATAGTTAGTGGTGTGTCTCCCTGTAACAGACCCTTGTGTGCCATATTCGGGGAAGGTTCATTTTGCATCTTTTCACTTTCTGGGTCATCCTGCTCGGTATCTCCTGATGGACACAGGTTGATGAGGTCTGTGTTAGGGATGTCAGAGATTGAAATGTATTAAAATCAGTATCGGAGGAGATAATGGGAGGTTGACAGTTATGTTTGTAGGGCACCAGACTGAGATTTCTTAGACGAATCTACGCCAGAGCTTGCACCAGACCACATACTAGTTTTAACTTTCATAAAGAAAGTATAGTCCATGATTCCCTCAGACTTTATAAAGCTAACCTCCTGTCCCAGAGTGGCTTCTGTGGGGCTTTCCCCGGATATCTTGTTGGATGCAGCTATACCTCTCTCTGCGCCATTGTCAGGATTGTGGCTTGTTTTTACTGCCTCCGAATCTCCCTCCTGTCAGTGTTCTAGATGATGCCCTAGGGCCGTTGTACTGTCATCATGATCATCGATATTACTAGATAATGTGCAATCCTTATGCAAAGAGGCAGTGGAATTAGCTGTTGCCTGTCCCACCCACTTTTTAACCCTTTGAGTCAGGGCAGTTGCATCATAATGAGCTGTAGAGCTAGAGACTGTTGGATGGCTTTGCATTGTGGTTTTGGTGCCCCCGAGTCTTGTAGCTCATTTAAATATTTTTAAGGTTTAAATTTGGGGGCTGCTTCCAAATAAATGGACGATGTTGTCTTCAATTGCCACCTGTACAGTGTCCGAGAGAAGATGGAGAACACTGTGGCCCCCATAGACCACCAACCGTGTAACACCTCTCAACACTACGGTGGACTAAGTAGAGCGCTAGCACCTACCCCCCAGTAGGAATTCTGGCAGCCCCCACTGCTGAAATACACTATTGCCCTGCTCAGCCTGCCCACTGTTGGTCGTTTTAGGTGAGATGGAGATATGCCTACAGGAATTTTAAAATTGGTGTCTGGGTCAGGTTGCCCCCTGTGCTGCACGCTCTCCTCCAAGTTTAGATCATATTGTATTGTATTGTATTGTATAAAGTTCTTCTAAAGCGCTGTCTGTCGCCCTACGGGCATCCTGGCGCTGAGAGACTATAGAAGAAAACCTGAGACAGTAGGAACGTTTGCCGTAGTGCCAAGAATGTTACACTCTAATCTCTGCCAAAGAGCCATGTTTTAAGATTCTTCCTAAAGCTCAGCAATGATGTGGCTTGGCGTAGATCTTGGGGGATTTGATTCCAAAGGCGGGCTGCCGCCGTACTGAAGGCCCTGCCTCCCGTCTTAGTGCGTTTAACTTTGGTAACCACTGCCAGACTTTGGCTGGTGGACCGAAGAAGTCTCTTTGGTTCGTACCATGAGAATCTATCGCACAGAGGAGGAGGACCAATTTTATGGAGGGCTCTGTACACCATGACCAATGATTTAAACTCGATCCTTTTATTGATCGGGAGCCAGTGAAGGTCCCTCAATGCCAGTGTTGTTGAGGAGTCACGTTGTCTTCCCAAGGCCAGTTTGGCTGCGGCGGACTGTATTCTTTGCAGACCCTGTACAGTGTACCGAGAGGCACCCAAGAACAATGAGTTACAGTAATCGAGCCTACTTAGGATCACGCTCTGGACCACCAGAGATCTAGTCTCAATAAGGAGGAGCGGAAGGATTTGGCGCAAAGCTCTAAGTAGGGCAATACAGGTGCCTATGGTCTTGTTCGCCTGGGATTGCAGCTGGAGATCTTCATCCATCATAACCCCCAGGTTACGGACTGTTTTTACTGGCAGTATCGGGGCGTCTTCCGGCAAAAGTCGGAACTCACCCAAGAGATGTTTAGGCAGTCTCGCTGCACAGCAGTGTAGTAACTCCGTTTTCCCGGCATTCAGCTGCAATGAATTGGCTCTCAGCCATTCTGAGACTTTTTGCATGCAGGCCTGGAAGGAATTCATGGGCACTGCATGTTCTCCCTCCAGGGAGAACATTAGCTGGATGTCGTCAGCATAATTAACCACCTCGATCCCGTAAGATTTTATTAGAGGGATCAGGGGTCTCAGATAGGCGTTAAAGAGTATAGGGCTGATAGCTGAGCCCTGAGGTACTCCATGGCGAACCGGGGTCCAGGAGGAAACAAAAGGTGTTAATGTCACTGCCTGTTGACGATCCGTCAAATAAGACCGTAGCCATTCCAAGGCGAGACCTGTCACCCCCATATCTTCTAGCCTTGCCAGCAACACTGAGTGATTAACCGTGTCGAATGCTGCCGACATGTCCAACAGTACCAACACAGAGGAACATCCACTGTCGGCACGCATTCGAAGTTTGTCCAGAACGGTAATCAAGGCAGTTTCCGTCCCATGCCCAGGCCGAAAGCCAAACTGGTCCCTGTCCAAGATCAGATGTTCTTCAAAAAAGTTGGACAGGGATTTGCTGACTAATTTTTCCAAGATCTTAATTGGAAATGGCAACAGGGAAATTGGGCGGAAATTAGCCGGCACAGAGGGATCAAGAGAAGGTTTTTTCAATAATGGGGTGACCATTGCCTGTTTCCACCTGCTTGGCACAATGCCTTCACTCAGAGATTGGCAGCAAATTTGCCACAGATCTGAAAATAGGGCCGGTCCGAGCTCCTTCCAGATCTTGTGCGGAAGGGGGTCCAAGGGTGATCCTGATGAAATCTCCCGCGCTAACTCATGAAAAGAGTCCTCCGTAGGGGGGATGAAATGGCTCAGAGTAATTTCTCTTCTGATGTCTACGCTAATCGTGGAAGGCTCTATAGCATTCTGATCGAAACCACCCACGATATTGTTGACCTTCTCAACAAAAAAAGTAGCAATTTTGTTGCACAAGTTTTGTGATGGCTGGATAGTACTGGCCATACAGCCCGGGTTACTGAGGTCTCTAACGATGTTGAAGAGTGCCCTGGTTCCATTGGGTGCCTGCAGAATGGAATTGGCATAGAATTTCGCCTTAGCTTCCCTAATGGCTGCCTTGTATTGCAGTTGTATGATTTTTAAGGCTGTTCTGTCAGTTTCCCGGTACTGTTTGCGCCAGCTTCTTTCCGTCTGTCTGCGTACAAGACGTAACGCCTTAAGCTCCTCACTGAACCAGGGGGCCGAAGGAGTACAACGCATTCTCAGTTTTTTTTTAGGTATGTGTCCTTCTAGTACTGAGTTAATGGAAGTACTATAACTAGTATAGTTTTCTTCTGGTGTAGCCTTTGGGTCAAACAAGTTGGACTGTGGGAATAAGGAGGATGCTCCTCTCCTGGAGAGTTTAGCACAATCCCTTCCCCACCTGAAACACGCTTGTTTGTCCACAACCCGTTTATCCTCTTGTATACTAATCCTGAACTGTATTAAGTAGTGATCAGTCCAGTTTAGTGGAGTAATACTAACTACTTCGGTTTCAGAGGGTTTGGCGAAAACTAGATCGAGTATGTGGCCTCCCACATGTGTGGGTTGTTGAACCAACTGATGGAGGCCACAGTTCTCACCGGTGTAAATCAGGGCTTGTAGATGATTTCCAGAGCTCCCTGTTTCCCAGAGGTTGAAGTCTCCCAAGAGCAGCATTCTGGAGTGTGTGGAAGACAAGGCGACAATGGTATCCAACAGTGCCTGATGATTAACGTCCGCACCCGGAGGTCTGTAGCAAACCATACCCGATAGCACTCTCCCCTTTGCCTCCTGTATAAAGAAGCCCATAATTTCATAGCCTGCTATGGCTTCAATCGGTAGCATAGCACAGTCCCACTGTTCCTTAAAGATTAGTCCTACCCCTCCTCCTCTCCCAGATATACGAGGTTTTTGGATGATCTTATATCCAGTGGGGCAAGCTAGCCCGAGTTCTACTGAGGAGTCAGCATGAATCCAAGTCTCAGTAACGAACAGCAAGTCAAGGTCTAAATCTTCCAGCAGGTTATAGATGTCTTGATGGTGTTTAACAAGTGACCTGCTGTTGATTAAGCCACAGGATAATGCCTGTCGCTGTCCCTCCCGTGACCTGTTCCCCAGTTCAAGAAGGGTATCTCTAGAGTAGCATAGTCTGTCGGTGCAATTTTGAGCAGCGTTTCTGGCGCAAGGCGCGACCGAGGCGCGGACGGGCGCAGACGGGCTTGCCTCTGGCGCGCCTCAGGCGCGCCGCCGGCGCGCCCGCTGCGCGCGCGCGCTGCGCGCTTGCGTGTCCTGCATTTATATAGTGCAGGCGACTAGAACGCTAACAACAATGGCGTCCACCGGTGTCTCTAGGGTGAGTGAATCTCGCAAAAGGCGAGTGCTTGAGCGTTATATTTTATATTGCGGGTAAGTGGGCTTTGCGGAGATACAGGAAATCACAATTCTCAATTTCACAATTAAAATCACAAATCCAATTTCACACTTTCTAAAAAGATAGCCCAACCCAGCCACAACCACCCTATATTAAAAATAATGCAGCGTACTTCCGACTCTTCAGCAGAAGCGTTCTACGATCGCAGTAGGTTTAAAATTATCTCGTCTCATATCGTAGGATCAGCACACCTCTCCCGTGGGCTCCGTGATCAGACTGCAGACCGATTTCCAAAAGACAAGCTTAGTAATTAAGCTTGATAAAATGCTGTGTTAGGAACAGCGCGCCTTCACACCTAGGTGGCCGCCTGGCGAAATGCGCTCTTATTCAAGTGCCGGGAATACCTTTAGCATTGCATCTGTGCTCCAGAGCTCGACCCCAGCAGCTCGTCTCTACACTCCAGCAGCCGCCATCCGCCATCAAATGCTGCACAATGCAGAGCCCAGCGCAGACGTCCTGATGTGGTGTGAGGAGGAGTTCTGGTGACTCAGCCGAAGATAGCCATTCCCAAATGCATCCGGGGCCTCTGCACTCTTGTTAATAATTGCTACACAATGATAAGTAACACATTTCTCTACATACACCAGTAGTGAGCAAATGTAGATGTGCAATTGTTCATTTGGTTGTAAGTATGGCCGATTTCTGAGGCCAGGAAACTGTTGAGGGAAAATACAGTTTCTCTTGAAAATGAAGAATCTCTGTGGCATCTGAAATACTTCAGTGTAAACTTCAGATCAGTTAGCTCTTCTCGTAGAACGGCAAAAGTGCTTGTGGGATACAGAAAGCCTTTGGCAAGCATAATCAAGCCCTGGGTCTTATCCTTGAGGTAAGAAATATATGTCCATTATAAGAAAGCCCACAGGAGGGCTATCAAGGTCATGGGTTCTTGAGATTTGTGGAAACCACATCGTGCACTGTAGTACGGTGAAGAAGGGACAGGAACACGCTTACTAATGGTCTTGTGCTTACTTTTTTCATTGGTCACTGCTGAAAAGAGGCTCTAGAACCTCAGGGTGTATATCCTTGTGTCCAGACCAAGAGAAGAAGTGATGTTGTAGATGCAGTTAAGCAGTCCACAGATAAAAGGTGGGCCGAATGTAGCACTGTATTCAGAATGACTGTCAAAAATCTTTCAAGCTTGTCAGTTCTGATGTCAGGTGACAGTTTTCAATATACTTATGCAAGGGCGGTGAAATCTTGAAGAATGCAAGAGTTTGGGTTGCCAAGTGTAGTTTAGGGGTACATGTCCTCAGGGATTTGGAGCTTTACTGGGTAACTGACTAGTAAACATAATGTAAGGCTATTAGGGCCAGTATTCAAGAGTAGTCTTTCTCCTATGTCTTATGCTTAAGCCCCATAAAACCGAGCCCTGTGCAATGCAATGAAACAGTTCCTGGGATTCAGTGCTAGCCACAAGATGTTGTAAGGAAAAGGGAAGCTATTGCTACTCAATAAAGCACGTTTTCCACTGATGTATGCAAATGAATGGAAAAACGAAAACTGTGAATTATATTAGATGAAACCATACTGTGGAAAAACAATTTTAAAGAAAGACAATTTTGAGGAAATACAAATAAATAAAAAATTAAACGAAACATTTTAAAAGAAAGATAATTTTATGGAAAACAACAAATTGACATTAAACTAGGGGTGGTAAGGGCTTTACTAGGATCAAGAATGGTCGGAGTTTAAGGGTGGTGAGGGGTTTGTAGGGATTGTGGATGAGATGAGTTTAGGGGTGCAGAAGTGGTTTTAAGGTATAAGGGATTGGTGGAGTGCAGGGCTGCTGGAGGGCTTACGGTGTGCAAGAATGGGAAGAGTCTAGAGTTACTGAGGGTTTATAAGGTTCTTTTAAGGTTCAGTGATGGATAGAGTTTAATGGTGGCGGACGGTTAGAATGGGTGAAGTTTAGGGGTGGTGAGAGATTTTAGGAGTCAGTGTTGGAGGAGTTTATGGGCAGAAATATTGTTAGGGTTCAGGAATGGGTGGAGTTTACGGGTAGTGAGAGATTTTAGGTTCAGCGATGCATTTAGTTCAGGGTTAAAAAAGGCTTTTAGAGTTCAAGGATGGGTAAAGTTTAGAAGTCAGGCATGAGTGTAGTTGTTGTGGAGAGTTTTTAGGGGGCAGGGATGGATGGTGTTTAGGGGTTGTGAAGGGATCAGGGATGGAAGATGCTTAATGTTAGTGAGGATCAGTGAATTTAAAGTATCAAAGTAACTGTTTAACAGTATAAAAGATGCAAACCTGAAGTCCTATCCCATGAAGAAAAGCACTGAAGTAAATTCCTTCCACAAAAATGTTTCTGAAGTAAGAGCTGCAGCCATTGCATTTACACCTTACAAATAAGCATCCAAGAGCCAATTCAGAAAAAAAGACGTTCTATGAATTGGTTTCTATAAAATGGTAAATGCCATTCATCCTGGACATTTTCATTAAACAGTTTTCAGAGCAATGGTTTCTCAACAATAGTATTCCATATTTTTTTTTGTATGAGATCGCATACAACCATTTCCCACTGATTTCTTGGCTCTGACCTTATTAGTGAGTCTGAAGAATTAGTATAATTAGCAAAATTTCCAAAATAGGGCCTGTTTTTCATTCCAACGGATGGGATACAAACATGATGGATATCGCGTCTGCCGTATTGCAAGTGCATTATATCCAATAACACTTGTTATACGGCGGACGAAATAACAGTTACAAAAATATAAATCAGGCCTATAGTTCTCATATGAAGTAGGAGACAGTTTCACACAAAAAGACACTCAGAAGGAGTAGCTATGATCTCCTATAGTCACTTTTGCAAATATAGGTATTTTAAGAAGATGACCAGAAGCAGAATATAGGCTCCCTAAAGATTTATATCTCTGTATTCTGCTTGAGCTAGAAGTAGAAGTCAAGTCATGCATGGCTTTAAATGCTATGCATAGGACCTTGAACTTAATTCTATACTTTATGGGAAACCACTGAAGGTGCTTCAATAAAGGAGAGACATGGGCTGAAAGTACCTCTTCACTGAACCTGGTCGTCCATGAAAATTGGCATTCAATTAGCAGAATAATGCAGCGGCATGAACATTTGTTGGTAATTCATATGAGTTTTCTTCCAAGCTGTATTTTGCAAATCAACTTGGTGCTGTTGACAATGCTATATTGTCAGTAAACAATGAGAGAATTTACCTTAAATGCCAACTTCTTCTCCAACAGAAATAGATCATTGTGGACAGTAAACTAGCCACAGGGACAACATGTTGGATTTTAAGAATTAGTGGTTGCTGGTAAAATACCTCTGCATGTCTGATAAGCTTCTTTACAATTAATGGAACAATGTGCCCTGTCAATATTCTGCAGATTTGACGAAAGTGAAGGTTACAAATGGGAAAACATCCCTTTTTAAAAGAATGGTAAACTTCATCTGTGCTGCCCTAGTATTAAGAAAGTTCATACAGGCCTGGGTCTGTAAGACTCATAGTGACTGTATACACTCGAGGATGCCTCTCATGTTGAATGGCAACAGCCTAACTCATAAGTGTCTAGCATTGTAAGAAAATATGTACATCCATAGACATTCAGCCCAAACCTCAATTTACTGTTATAGGAATAAGTGCAGAATCTAGAACCCAGAAATATTTCTCAATTGGCAAATGGTTTGCACCTGATATCCTGAGGGTAATCGCAGATCACTACAAAGTTTCACTCAAAATATGCACACAATATGTTTACATTAGCTCTGTGGTAATCTGAGGAGTGAAAGCATCTGAAGTAGGAACCTCTTTTGTCAATCTAAAATGACCACTTTTACTGCACATACGGAATAGGATCAACTAGTGTTATCGATCTGATACAGCTGGACAATTCCTTTCTAATCTTTATAGAAACTGTCAGAAATGTATTTTCTTGCAGCTGGAAGTCCCAAAGATCTCTAAGTACAAAAGAAGTGGTGAGCTGATAAAGGCTTCTTTGCTGCTCCTCAGCATAGTGTTCATGAAATAAGGGACTAATCATGGAGAAAAAGACTGGGCAGCACACACTCATGTAATCGAACATTCTTGGAGCATTGTGCTTAATGACAGGAGGTTGTATTGTTAACCTAGCATTGCTTTAATATCCTCAAGGATGGTGTACCCATTTTCAAATGTGTTTGGTTGTTGTCTGGAATATTGAGTAAGGAATATTGTGATACCTTAATATCATAGACAAAATATCAAGAACCAAAATATCAAAAGGTAAGTGCACATCAGGAAGTAGAGATTTACTGTTGTTTACTCCACATCTATGTACCTTGACTAGCTCAATCTCTGTCTCCATATATCAGTATCTATCGAAATAAAATATATATATATATCTATATATCTCTCTCTATAGATAGATAGATAGATAGATAGATAGATAGATAGATAGATAGATAGATAGATAGATAGATAGATAGATAGATAGATAGATAGATAGATAGATAGATAGATAGATAGATATTTTTGTTCAATATATTTTAAATAAGATATTAAGGTATAACAATGTTTCTACTTGATATTCAGGACCTACACCATGATATGGCAGAGTCAACAGGTCTTTAGATCTACATGCCACATTTTTTTCATGCTGAATGTACAGGGTTCCACGTGAATTGGCATGGTCAATCATCACATCGTCTTTGTGACCCAAATGTCTATCAGCATGATTTGATGTTTAAAAACTAGTGATATCTAAGCGGTATTGTTTCGAGATCATAAATGTTTAGTAGAAATAAGCAGGTTACTGCCTCCGTTCTGACATTTGGTTTGGAGTATGTACTTCAATATTCATTAACCTATATTGGTCATAAGGATGCACGTAATCATACCTTAAGACTGGGAAATATTTGTTTTTAAATAAGCTGCAGTAGATTTTAAGATACATTAAATGTATAAGGATCCATTATTTCTGATTTTTTATTTTGTATCTTTTAGAACTGTGGTTACTGTCTCAGCCTTCTCACTGCTCAACAGCTCATTGAAAAGAGAAATGAATAGAGCACGTTATACATTCAACACAAACCTCAATTGAAACAAACAATCGGTGCATTGATCGGAAGCCAAAAGCATATGACCTGTATCCAAGTATGAGTGGTCCATCACCACACCATCAGTAGGCATAGTTTAATGTTGTGAAATACATGTGTATGTAACTGGTGAGTCATGCCCACCTTCCTGCAACCTATCTATAAAAGGTTTGATTTAATTCTGGTTCCGCACAGTGGCAAAAAGCAGAGAGCAGTAAGTGGGCGAAACATAAATGGGAAATTTAAAAAACAATCAAGCAACATCGTAGCAAGTTGTCTCAGAGTTTGAATAGTAAACATGGATGATGAAGTTCTAGTCTGTTTCTCCATTGTCCTTTGCGAGAGCTTGGCAACCATGGCCAATGTCTTTAAAGAAGTACTTGTTCAGCCACGCTTGTCAGTCCAATATTTTAACATGTTTCAATTATTTTCTGGAGTGTGCAGTGCTGTTGCACTTATGTGATCTTAATTTTGATCGAAGATCGCAAATCACCAAAAAGGTTTCACTCAAAATGTGCACACACTATGAGCACATTAGCTTTGCGGCAATCTGAGTCTTCAATTGTGTCAGAGGTTTTAATGCTGTTTTGTTTTTATGCTTGGAATTTTATCCTATGTAATGGATTCAAAATGTGTATAGTACCTATACACAATACATTCTGAGCTGAAAATGTGATTGAATCTGGTGCCTATAGGGATCACACTTACAATACTCCGGTTGTGTTTTTTGTGTGCTCCATAATGTGCATTTAGTATTTTTCCTGGGGCACAAAATGCCTGTCATATGACCTTAAGCAGCATGTCAGCTATCGTCCGGACTACTAATCATGCTGTTACATATTGAATTTAATTAAGTCTTTTACCAGAAGATCAATAAGGTGATTTTGGAGACCACCAACTCAGACTCTGATTTTCATTTATTTTTTATATAGCGCCATATGTGGTCAGAAGTCTACTCCTAAGAACTTAAAGAATAGTCCTGCAATGTAATTAACTCATTTAGAACACCAAACACTATCACATCCTCTTTTATCATTGCAAGGACTGAAGATAACAATGGGCCCCTGAATGTCATTTTGGGCATAAGCCTGAATAGTGCATGGAAAAACTATAGAGCATGCACATTTATGTAAACTACATGCGATCAACTTATACAATTCATGCACACTATGGATCCTGTACACAATGTATGTGTACATTGTGCACATGTTTATTCAATATGGATGTGTACCTTATGCATTCACTGGGGCATTTAAAGTGTGTAAGAAAAGTGTAAGATGAGTGGCCATTATCATGAAATGCAATGTAGGTTAGCACTCACAAGCTAGTAAATTCTAGGCAATTGATTCATATGTAGGAATGCTGATGTAATATACACTCAATTAGATGTGTATATGAAATTGTGTGGAAAGCCACTTCTCATTTAATATACTTTCAGGAGTTGTATAAAGATTGCCATGTATGGTAAAGAAATATTGAAAAAATCCTATAATTTCTTTGCTTAAAATTATGCATCGCAGGCAACATTGTAAATCGTCCTCACCATTATATTTGTAGTCTCTAACGTCATTTCAGATCTTCATGGTTTAGCTATGAAAGACCTAATAGCAGAAGTGAAACAGGTAATCTTAGTTGCACAGTTAAACCATGAATTCAGTTTATTTGGAACACTGACCTGAGCATAATAAAGATGAACCGATCATTTATGGGAATCACGAGACTTTTGAATAAAAGAAAACTTTAAAATAAAGCATACGGTTCTATCATTTTACTGACTGCATCTGGATTTTTTTTCAGTACAGAAAGAACAGAATATATTCATGAATATCTAGAGGGTGATTGGTACCATGAGTGACATGAGCAAATCTGTGATTACGAATTGAAAAAAAGCTGACAATAATGACAAGCATTTTTCATGTAGTGTAATCATTATTTATTTTATGGCAGGTTGCCACGCTCCCTAAAAGCTTCTAAGTTTGATTTTTGAAGGACATCACTGTAATAAAATCCCGAATGAGCTGCCAGGCAGGTATTGCAGAACCGCTGTATGTTTTATTAGATTGTCGCCCTATACTACTTACCGACTTTCAGGTGTTACTCATTAAAAATAAGAATATTTAAATCCTCTTTACGAGGCAGAGAGTATCTGCACTCATTAATCTTTCAAAGAATCATTGTTTGATCTGACCTTGTAAAACAGAAAGCACTAATCAAGGCTGCTCGCCCATAAGGGATTGCGCTGCTGCCTTGTCGCAATCAGCTGTCAGAACTGGTATGGCAAGAAAACTAATTACATTTTAATGACCTTGAGGGAGAGGTTGCAAAAGGCAACTCCTATAGAACAAGAAAAGGTTTAATCTACAGAAAATCTGTTTCGCCTTCCTAAAAACCGTCCAACAATTGTGTTTGCGCATCAGAGGAGACACCCATTGTACAGTGTCAGCAGTCAGACTGTGTCTGACAAAGCGTCGTTCTGACTGAATCATATGAAAAATGTGGAGGGCGAAAACAAAAATTGCAAAACGCGCTGGATATCAAAAACCATGACATTGTGACGATCTCTGTTATAAGGTTCTGGAGAGAGCAAAATGATAGCTGCAGACACTCTTGTATGACAATGCACGAAAAGCAGTAGCTTTTTACTAGAAATTCAAGAAACCACACTGGGTTAATCAGCACTGGATTGGGGCAAATAGGCAGTAACTCAGATGGATGATTCTGGCAAGTGCAGTACCTTGACTTTCATTGACTGCAGAATTGTTTTCATCATGGGAACTACAAAGAGGAAATGCACTACCTGACTCCTATGTGCAGAGAGATCACTTCCGGTCTTACTGATGCACTTCAAACTGCCACTTCCGTCCTAGGGCAAAGTTAGATGTATGATATGCAACTATAGCAATCCCACCGACAGCATAATATAAGGTGCATTTTTAAAGTGTACATTTACGGCGTAGGGTATAACAGATGTTTATTCTTACCCAACTATGGTGCTCATTTTATCGACCTTAGAACCGCCAGGATTTGAACCTGTGAGAATGCGGTCAAACCCAGGCCCCTACAGTAGACGCATTAGTCAACCAATACACCAGACCCTATCAGAGAGTGCGAGATTTTGGTGCTGAAATTGCCCGTTTGTACACGGGTCAGCTTGTGCACCTGTTTTCGAATGAAGAACATTGTAATGGGGAATAATGTCTGAAAGTACTCTTTGCGGGAGTTGCTGAGCAACTTCCCCGAGGTGGGACATGGAAAAAATAGCCAATATAAAAAGCAGACCTGAGGGCTACTTGTGAAAAATGGGCGAAGTGAAAATTTTGCGAAAAATATGTATGCCCAATTTTACATTTACCACTGCATTTGGAATAAGGCCATGACTTCTTTAAAGCCTATGTTGAGGCAGAAATTTAACTAAAGTTGTGGATAATATGCAACATTGGCAAAATAGCGATTGATCTGTATATGCACATTCAGCGTTTGTGTAACAATCCCACACATCACATTAAGAGCAGGTGAAAGTGCTCTTAATGGAGACATTGAAAGTACAGGATGCCCCCCTGGAGATGAGCCTGCTTCCCATAAAGGTCTTTGGGAGATGCCACTTGTCCCAATTGGCAGTGCAGCGAATGACTGGACAAAGGAATAACAGGTATTTGCTGGCTCAGAAGCAGGCACAGTGACCAATGCTAATTATAAACTTTCTGTCTTTAGCATGGGCACTTCTCACACCTGAAGGGACACTGGACTGGTCTGGAAGACTTTCACACCCTAAGAGCGGGATGGGCAAGACTGCTGCTTGCGTACTGATATGCCTTGCACAGTGAGAAACCTGCACACCGACAAGGTTTGTACTTGCAACCGTACTTGCAACCAGACAAGGATACAAATTGAGTAAAGCATGTCCCATGCTAGTGTGTCAAATGTGGGAGTCCTTTCATGGTAATTTATGAGCCAGGTCAGGCTTCCCACCCATTCCGGCTCCTTCCTGAGAGATAGTGAGGCTTAAAGCAAAAATACCTATTAGATTCTGTTTAGATTCAGCAAGCATTTAACATTTTAAAGTGTGAAGGACCAACCCAATTGCACCAGCCTGTGCCTTTATGCAGTATACGCTACTCCTACTGTGTAGTAAAGATTGGCATTGTGTGCTCTCTCTGTAAATTCATCGTCTTTTTGGAGCTAATGCCAAACAGGTATAATCACAGCCTAATATCACCGGACTCTGAATACTAGTCTCATGTAACAGAGGCAGTGCAGTAAACAAAAGCACCCATCAGCACCGCAAGCCTGAGTGGTGCTGACAGACAAACTACACTCCACATTGTGGGTAGAAGGCTTTGAATGACCACTAGTCTTTCTGCTTTTCTTGTGCAGTCTAGCTAAACACTACTTGTGCCGAGGTAGGGCCAAGGTAGCTTTTGCAGAGGTAGGGCCCCAAGGTAGGCCACAAGTGTAGGCCACATTCAATGGGCAGTGCAGAACAGCATTATATGCTCCCTTCTTGACAGCTGCGTCCATGTGGAGACGCTGCTAAGCCAGTGCAATCACAGCATAGTGCCAGTTGGCTCGGAATCCCTTTTCCTGGAACTGCAGGGCCTGGAGTGCAATACATAAAACTTCACCCTCCATATGTACAGGCCCAAGGGATGAGACACCAGTCCACTTCACAATATGCAGTGGGCTTGTTCACTCCACTAGTCTTTCTTCTTCACTGGTGCTGGCCAGTCAGAGAAAAACTGTTTGTTGCAGGGTTGTGCCTAGATGTAGGCTGGCCCAGGAAGAGTGTTTTCAGTTATTCCACCTTAGTTGCAGAGGTTGTGATTGAGCTGAGAATGTTTAATAAATTCAGAGTTGTAGTGAGCAGGAGACCCAAATTATGTTTGGCCTAGGGCCCCCAAAATCCTTGAGATGTCCCTGAGTCTAATAACTGCATTACTAACTTTCCACTCAAGTTGATTACAAAGATGATTGACAGAATACTAGTGGTAGCATATCAGATATTAAGGTTTGTGTTTTAGCCCTGCTCACATAGTATTGTGTCTATGTCACCAATATTTTCATGTTTCTAGGGACATCCTCAATCTTAGTAGATCTCTAGCTCTAGAAACCTGCAACTGTCTAAGGGTCTACTTGCCTACACTTGGGGCTACAATTTTTCTCCAGATATGAGCAATATTTCTCTTCACCTGGAAAAAGCCCCAGTCCCAGAAAAGCTTTTTCCTTTCTGTTGAAACCCATGTCTCCTTATTTAGTGGGGCCCGAGTGACATTGTGGTCAAGTACTTCTGTGAGAACACTCTCTACAGCTCTCAAAAAATCCTTTATAATTCTGCACTTGAAGACCGTGTAAAAGAAGTTGCTGTTTTCTATTTAGCACCTAAGGTATGTGAGTGTAGAATCCATATGCATGTGCCAGAGCTGAGGTCTGGTGAATGACATGAAGATATTTAAAACTGTATGAGATAATATGTCAGTAATATGGCAGTTTACCTATGTATGTTGAAGCTGCTGAAAGCAGTAGAGAAGAGGGTCTAAAAAAAAGTCTTTAAAGGATTTAGTGCTATCTTATGGGAGCCCTCTCCAAGCATAAATATCTTAACCCCCAAACCCCAAAAGAGTAGATACTTGCGGGAACTGCACACCCACCCATAACATCGTCTCTTTGATTCGTTTCCCATTCCAATTGGGACAGGGAATTTCTCAAGATCTTGACAACAATTGTGTTAGCTTGAGGAATACATGGTGGCATGTAACCCCCCAACAAGGAAATGTAACAGCGTGCTATCTCCCAAAGCACATAGCTCCGTTTTAAAAGCTCGCTCTGAGCTAGGGACATAAAGACAATTATTGACCACGATTTGATGTGCATCCCAATATTGTAGGACAAACTCTGCCATGCCAGACCCTCTTTGAATTTAATATGCAGCACTTTATTTTATACACCCTGGGCACCCCATTTTGCCAAAGGAAAGCCTTCAGTAAGGAGATAATTTGATTAAAGACTGAAGAAGAAATCTTAAAAGGGTAGTTTTCTAAAGTGTGTTGGGTCCTGGGTAATTCCACCGTGCTGACAATCACTTTCACATCAAAGATAAAGACAGTGAAGTAAATTCCTCTTTAATCAAGTTAAATTTGTGCTATATTATGCTTCTAAAACTGGCAAATCTTAATGCTAAATACTAATGCACAAATGTAAAAATCTAGTTCATACTTAACTTTTTACAATAATTTCTAAATAAATACATGTTAATCAGTGCACATTCATAGGTTAAAAGAAGCATCTATTTGCCTTTTCATTTGAGGAAAAGCTCCCAAGAAAAGTGTTTATATGTCATATAATTTTCTGAACATGAACAATATGGTATTTCGTTTGGCAATGCGTAACTTGTTTATGCAGCAGTGAGGAATTTGAAGCTTCAGTTTCACCTGTTTCAGAAGTAAATTGCTTAAGTTACTTACCACCTTTATATGGAGTGCATCAATAGTTTCACAATAAGCGTATGGATTGAACAAGGGTGTGTCGTGGCTGCAACATTTTTCAATGTACAAATAAATGATGTGGAAGCATACTTATCAAACATGAATGTGGATGCTGAAAGCCTAGATGGTGGCAAAAGAGCAATGCTATTATTTGCCAACGACGCAGGTCTTTTGACTTTGACTGAACTGGCAATGTATCAAGCTATTAAGAGCTTAGGGTCACATTGTGATGAAAATAATTGGTCAGGCAATATGAGTAAAACTATATTTATGTTCATAAACCACAAGTCACCATTGAAACAGATGTTCACATTAAACAGTGTCTCAACAGAAAAAGTATCATACATCGACTACCCACGGTTGAGATTTAACACCAGACTCTCTGGGGTTCACCAGAAGGGGAAGGCAGAACTCACGACAAAACACATTGTGGCAGCAGTCCTATGTTGCCAGTGGAACATGGCAGATGACTATCAAAGCCATATTAGAAGTCAACAAGATGAAGGCACTAGCAGCAGCAATCTATCAGAGCAGAAATTTGGTGAACGTAAACGAATGCCCAGTTAAAGAAAATATAGAAATTTTTCCTGAGGAAAATGTGGCTTTTGGGCCAGGGTACTCTACAGAGATCCTTAAGGCTGAAGCTCGTGCTCCCCGTTAGAAGAAGTGATGAAATTGAGACCCATCTTATCATGGGTAAGGCCCAATTCAAATACCCATATTAAGATTCATCTAAACGCTCTCCACAAAGTTATCACTGTGGACTACTTGTGGAAATATTTGTGGATTAATCATGTGAAAAACACTCCACAGGCAATAGGCTCAGTAGGATACAGGACAAACTCAAAACATTAGATACTGCAACCATTACAAGGATTAAGGCAAATTACTGGCAGGTGAAATTCTAGGAGACTGTTGTTAACACCAGCGAAGATTTTTTGCTGAAATCATACGTGAATATATAAACTAAAATAGGCTCTGAATAATACATTGACATAATCGTGACAGAAGCTTGATGGCCTTTGTATTTAAAAGATACACTTGGAATCTTGCCCTTCTTATCCTTAACTGCAAAATGATGTTCCAGAAACACTGTCAAAGGTGCGTGAAACTGTAAACTGACAGGCCTCAAAATAATGGTTAATTACTCAATACTATTATCAATTTTCTCTCTAAACAAACAAGCAATCCCTTTTCTCACTTCCTGACTTCCTGGCCTCCAAGGCCAGAGTCGTTTATTTATTTTGACAAAGAACAGGCCTTTCACTAGCATCTTCAATACAATGGGTATTTTATATATTTTTTTAATACACTTTTAATAGTAATGATAATTAACATATTGTATGTCTTTTAGCTAAATCAAGAAACTTGACTTGACTTGAATCAAGAAAATGTCAGTAAATGTTTAATCTTAGAATTCCAGAGAAACTATTGTTAAATAATGTTGATGAAAAACTATGAATGGCATTTATCACTATTATTCACCCTAAGTTTTAAGGCAATGTATAAGGAGTTACAGCTTCAAAATCATCACAGGCCCTAGATTCTGATGTCTTTTCCAACATTACATTGAAAGCTGATCCATAATTGTAAGGGGATATTTTGAAACCAATGTTATGACCCAATTGAATTCAAGATATCAGTATTGATTTTTTATTGAAGGGAAGTGTTACAGCTTCCACTTACAAAGGAGTAATATAATCTACCCCCACATATTATAGAACTGGAGTTATGCTTAATGTTGTAGGGAAGTTATTTTCTATGACATTTTGAATTGACATTAGGCATGGACAGAGTTTGATAAAATCATAGCATTTCAACAAATAGGCTTCTGGAAAAATAATCCACTTAATATGTGCTAAAAACACAAGTCCAAATTATAATAGTGAAAGACAGGAGTGCCAAATGACCTTACAGAACACTGAAAATGGCCTAAAATCTGTCTGGTTCACCCTAGATCATTTTTCCTTATTCACAGCAGACTTATCTCAGCTCTTCTAAAATATTAGACAGTCAGTCCACAAACTGCAGATGTGCAGATGCAAATGTGATGATATGTAGATGATACACTGTTCGACGGGCAGATTCCTGTCATAAAAGAGAGAGCACTTCACTGTTTGCAAAAGTATGGAGAGGATTTTTTAAAACAATAAGGCAAAAGTAAAAAAAAAGAAAAATCTGTATTTTTTTAACATGTCCTAATAAAACACATACTTAAGTGGCACTTAAATAATGAAAGATTAGAAGTGGCTCATGAGTGATTTCAATCAGAACTGTCTTTTAATCAGTTTCTGAACTGTATATATTCCAATTGGACACCTCCAATATTCAATATGAAATTGAGAGCAGTGGGCGGGATTTTTTTAGCACTTCACTTACAAAATTGAAATTCTACTATTGCTTCCTTATGGCACAAAATGCTGTTACCCAATTAGACTAGTACCATTGTTTATTCAGAAGTTAAGGTTTGGAAAACGTAAATGTAGATAAAGTAGAGCAGATCCAGTCACTTGAAATCGACCATGAAAGTATTTGGTTATAGATGATTTGGTATATTTTTTGCCAATTGTTCTCACTTGTAAAGTTAAACCTGACTGCTATCTGTGAATTAATTGGAAACATTGTCTGTTAGAACTTTTTGGGGTGCCACAAATTATTTACATTAAGAAAAATGACAGCAGAAAATTAAATCTGGGGAGAGGATGTAGCCTTACGGCTAGAGCGGTTGACCTCGAAGGTTGGGAACCGGGTTAGAGTCTTGGCAACAACGCTAAACATCCTGTGATTCTGGGCAAATCACTTAATCTCCCCGTGCCTCACAAAAATGAATGTGTCCTTCTGTAACGAAACTGGTGCTATGTATAGCGCTCTGATACCCGATGTCTTGAGGTTAGTTTGCGCTATATAAAACTCCCCCAAAAAAAAAAAATTATTGGATGAAAATTGAGATCAAGAAGGTAAATCTTAATTCGCAAAAACATTTACGATACCCTTGTATTAGCCTAGTAAAAGACTTACACAGTCTAAAGAAGTTAGGTATTATTTTATTACAGATGTGGACAATTGTTTGTTAAGAGGGTAGTTGGCTCATGCAATGTATTCTGAATGGTAATTGTGATGACTTTAGGCTCAGGACCCATACCTGCATTAATTGTGCCTACAGATGGCAGTGCCCACGATTTTCGGTAGCATTTATTTTAGATGTATGTGTAGGAATACCAGCTTTGCCTGCAAAGAGAGACAAGAGCAACACAGAAAACCTGCCATGGTTGACAGTAGGGTCATCGGGGCATAGTTATAAAGCTTGTGTTTTCCCTAAACATCCACTTGTGCTCAGCAGCCAACTGTGGTATTTTCCCATTTATCCACACAACGGTGGTCAAACTCTTTCTCACGTCACAAAGCATTTTTCTACCCACATGAAAAAAGTACTGGCGTGACAAAAAAATAGGGATCCAGATTACAAAAATCACTGACAAGTTCACTGTAAAATGGTGAATCCAAACTTATCTTTTATTTGTACCATTAAAATAGCTCTAAATTAATTTTTACTTATACTAATATTGTATTAGCCATGTTTCTGAGAACTTTCCAATGAAAAAACGATGCTTTTCTACTAGTATTGTGGTGCATATGTCAGTTCAAAACTTGTGAAAAACTTCCCAACACCAAAGCAAATTACATAGTACTTGTGCAAAATTGCCTGCTACTGGTGACAGTTTGTGATCTGGTCCCACATTTATGCAGTAACAATGATTTTAATATCATGAGTTTGGAACGACCATTAATTGTCATAGTGTATGCAAACAATGTGACTATAACTTGAAATTACAATTTTCTTCTAACCTGTGCAATTGGCTTTTTGGGTGGTGCATACACGTCCTATGCATCAAGAACCGCACAGACTATTTTAACTGGCTGTCAAATGAATCCTCCATGTTTATAATTGCCACTGCTGTGCTGGGAGCTCATCATGAGAACTGAACAAGGACAATTAATATGAGATAAATGTTTTACTTTTTTAGAGCAAGCAATTTCAATTTCCTGTCGTTTAAGCCTACAGAAAGGTCACTTTTTTCTTTGTAAACAAGCGTGTCTTAATTATGTTTCACTTTATTTTTAGTATCACTAATTACAGAAATTGCAAGTCTCCTGGACTTGAGCTGTCTTAGACTGTTGATTGTTTACTAAGCGCAAGGAATGTCATGCAGGGTAGCTGGGGATTATAAACGTATTTATTCATATTTCCGTTTTGTCAAAAGGAAGCAATCGTGCAAAGACGTCCAAGTGAGGCATAGGAAAAAGCAACAGTGGCAATAAAAACAACCAACAGTTTGATTTTCCATGAAATAATTAAACTGAAATCTCTATGCCAAGGTATGCTTATTTCCTACTATAATTTTTCCAGAGCGTCAGACCGATTCCCGAAAATGATTGAGTTCTACTTTTAGTTTTTCTGAATAGCAACAATTCGTTAACAATTGGCCATCACCAGTCATCTAATTGTTTTTATTTTTATTTAAAACTGTTCCCAGACTTTAAATATGATTCTGTGTAACTTAAACAGCAACCAGGCCTGGTGCCCCTTCAAACAAATGCCTGTGGTATGTTTCATTCTCCATTAGTTTCATTGAGCAAAACAGACTTCAGGGATGCAGAACAAGAATTCAGAGGCCAACAAACAGTGCATATTCACTATCCATCCTAGACAAATCAGTGTGTAGGCTAGGATCCTAGAGACCCACCTGAGGAAGGGGTGCACAGTTTTATCATTCACAGAGGATGGGTGCTGATTTGTTAAAATATCAAGGGTAGCACAAATGCACACTTTCATCCTCCACACTCCTGAGGACGATAAAGGTGCATGTGACCCAATGCCAAACCCTAGATCCTAAAAAGTCACCTATGTTTCGCTAACGGGCTAGCAGAAGAATCTCTGTTAATTTTATCATTCGGCCTCTTTCTTAACACCCACTGAGATCAGGGGTAGCAAGTACTGTACTAGAAGTAACAGAGAGATCCAGGTTAACAGATGCTGTCCATGGAAAGTCTTATTTGACAACCATGTCATACTGTTACACTTAGCTCCCTATTACACTCTTTCTGAAGATGCAAAGATTACAGGATTTTCTTTTAGTTACATGGGCACCCACACTATTTTGTTAACCTTTCTAAAAGCTTACAGCAATTGAATGTGTTGTCAAGATTAATTGCAAAAGTCAATAGACCTTATTCACAATAGCATTTCCAGACATAAATTTAGGTTTGTGGTTGAAAATACTTCTTTTGCACCAACCAGCAGTTCACAAAGGATTGGGAATTGGATATTACAAGGCATGGGTTGCCTTAGAAGATGGGAATTTGTGGGGAACCAAGCTCCTTTCTGACCCCTTAAAGGAATGGAGTAATTCCCATTCCAGGCTCTGAAGGGGACAGGACCACCACCAGTCTTGCTGTCAATGCTCTATGACAATGTTATTTGCATCTTAGGTCAGCTCACAGGCAGCATACAAAGGGAAGAGCAAAGGCTCATCTCCCTTTAGCCACTGCTTTGCATGAAGCATCAACGCGACTTTGGATAACCCATAAGACAGTCAATGGATGATTCGAGTGGTATGTATTGTTAATGATAGTATTTTTTTATATTTACTGTGGGGTCTATAACCAGAAGGGAAATCACCCAGAGAAAAAAAGGCAGTTTGATGACACCTCCATGGCGCTCCAGAGAGCTGATGTGTAGGCTGCCGGCAGAGAGGCTGGACAACAGGATGGATGTGGGACATGGAGGGTAATAGTAGCTGTAACAAACTGAGTTATTGGTTGAGGGGGTGGAAGCCCCACTCAGGCAACAACCACAATCCTTGTCAGGGTGAACCACAAAAGTTACTAAACTACCCTGTGCTCAATTCTCTGGTAGCTTGGCACAAAAGCAGCCAGGCTTAACTTTGAGGCAATGTGTAAAGTGTTTATGCAGCACACATACAGTAATAAAGTAAAAATACAACATAAGAAACATTTTACTAAATTAAATGATACAAGAACAACAAAAATGCAATCAGTAGAACCAAAGATATGCAATTTTAAAGATTTTAGTGAAAATTGTTCCTCAAAGCACACGCCACTTGCGGTAATCTGGTCAGTTTAAACTGGGGGAAAGTCACAAGTTCAGACTAACCACAATAGAATACAAGTTAGATACAAGTCCCGCTGAAAAGCTACTTTCTAAGTCTGGTGTGAAGAGTTCTGTTCATGTTGGAGGATGCAGCAGGAGGAGGTGGAGCATTATGGATGATCATCGTTGTAGAACGAAGAGCAGGTCTGGCATCGTAGATGGTCATCACTGTGGTACGAACAACTGGTCGGGTGTTGGGGACGGTCGTTGCTGTAGCTTAGTGTTGCCAGTTATTGCGGGCTCTTGGTGCTGTAGCGTGAACTACAGGTCTCTTGTTGCCGGTTGCAGCGGACAGTCATTGTCGATGCAAAGAGAAGGTTTTGCTGAAACTATGCACTGGTGCTGGTCGTGAGTGAAGAGACTTAGTGTGAATGGGCCCATTCGCGATCAAACTGCCCAAACAACAGAATTTTCACCTTTTCTTACAGAAGAAGGTTTCGCTGATGCCAACCATGGGTCCAGGACTGTAGGGCAGCTGCTGCGGATTTGGACTCAATCCAGCAGAGGCCAGCAGCATGGCTCAGTCAGTTCCAGGGGCAGGTCCAGTCAGGTTCATTTGCAGCAGGTCAGTTTGGCAGTTGCAGGAAGGCCTCTAAAGTATGTTGTGTTCTTGTAGCTCAAACATGAGGCCAGTCAATTGACCCTTAGGGTCATTCTGGGTAGCCTAGGATGACGGCAAGCATGTTCAATCTTCCTTCTCAGATAGCAAGGCAGTCGTTCAAGCAGCAGGGCAGCCCTTCTTCTGTAACTTCCCCAGGTAATCGAGTGTCCTGTAGAGGGACTCTGGATTTCCAGTATTTATACCTGGCACCAGTCTTTGTGTGGATGGACTCTTTGTCTTGCTCCCACATTTGATTCTGGAGAGTTCTTCTCCTTCCCCGTCAAGGATCCAAATGGTGACAAAAGGCAGGGCAGGCCTGGTGTCAAGTTCCTTTGTGTGTGCAGGAGGCAAAACCCTTTAAATTGTAAGTCGGGCTTAGTACAGCCCCTCCCAGTCATCCTGCCAGGATGGCCCATACTTTCCACACCCACACCCCTTTTGTGTTACTGTCTGGAAGTGCCATTCACATTCATGTGACCCAGGAAATCTGACTTTAGAGGATTTTAAATTGCAATTCATATGAGTGTAAACACCATAACTCTTTCTGCTCTAATTCCAAAAATAGCATGTATTAAATGTAATAAGGTAACCCAGTGTTAGACAATGGGAAAGATAGGCTTTACAATAGTGAAAAATGACTTTAGGAGTTTATCAAGGTCAGGACTTTTGGAGTTCTTCACTGTCAGGGCATGTAAAATGTAAGTACACATGTCCTACCTTTTAAATACAAAACACCCTGCCCTATGAGCCCTTAACTCCTTCCCCAGGGGTGGCGTACATGTATTAAAAAGGAAGGATTAGACCAGGCAAAAGGTTTATTTAACTGCCCTGCAGTGGCAGGCCTAAGACAAGTTTTAAAGGGCTACTTTAGTGGGTGGCATAATTGTTTCAGGCCCACCAGCAGCATTTAATTTGTAGGCCCTGGGCACAGCTTGTACCATTTACTTGGGACTTACAAGTATACTTAATGTACCAAGCAGGTAGATGCCAATTGTACCATGATTACCATTGGTTAGCAGGAAAAAAGTTCACAGAGTCCTAATGCCAACAAAAATGGGTTCAGCAACAGAAGACAAAAGTCTGGGGCTGGCATTGAAAAAAGGGCCAGGAACCAACAGTAATTGTGTCATACTGATAGGAAAATTGATTCCTGAAGCACATGTACATCAGTGACCTTAAGCCCACCTTCTGATGTTTATCCTTGTTCTGTGAAATGTAGACTTTCAACATAGACAAGAAATCTTGGGATTTCTGTTTGAGTGCAAACTCATTCCTGCTTCCAATTCTTCATGACAAAGATGGCTGTCAGCCATATTAATGACTCTGCTGTATTGTAGGTGAAGTGACCTTGAGGAACACTGTAGGTACAACTTGCATTGACAAAACAAATGACTAAGGGCTAGATGTACAAACATTAGGTATACAGATTTCCTAATTGCTATTCTCTCCGAATCGCATTTAGGAAATCGGTATTCCTAATGTATGAAATTCACTGAGTTTCATTCAGGGATTCCTAGTGTGTCGTAAATCGACCTACCTCATGAATATTAATAAGGTAGATTGCAATTTGCGACCCATTTGGAATCACAGAGATGGTGGCCTGCTGATGTCAACAGACCACCATGTCTGTGATTTCTTTTTAATAAAGCAATCTTTTTTTAAAATGCATCCCATGTTCCTTATAGGAAAACAGGATGCTTTTAAAAAGAAAAAATGAAACCTTGAAGGTTCATTTTTTTTAGAATAGACAGTGGTCCGTGAGATCACTGCATGCTCTTAAAAGAAAAAAAATTACATTCTCAAAAGGGAAGGGGTCATTTGGGGATCCCTTTTTCTTTGGGAATGGATTACCGTCATTTTAAACTGATGATAAAATATCACTGTTTTGCGACCAGAGTTCGGTCACAAAACAGTAATACATCCTATACCGATTTGGTATTTGGAAGGGACGCCCTAAACATGCCCCTTCCAAATACTGAATCACAAATGAAAAATGCAATTTGGTAACAAATTACCAAATCACATTTTACACAGTTGAAAAAGCATTTTTACAGTTGCAAACAGCTGGAAAAATGCTCTGTACATCTGACCCTTTATGCTTACCTGCAAGACAGCATAGAGAGGCTAGAGGAAGCATAATAGTCAAATCATGCTATTAGTGATGAATTACAAATGATTACCTGCCCAGATCTACCAGCTTCGAGTACCTGCCGCAATAGAAGTGGATTGTAATATTCATGAGTGATTTCCTTAACTATGCCTAGTCTCTATGTACATGAATATATTGAGAGAGTAGTCTGTATTACAGCCACAAAAATGCAACTATATTTTTAATTGAGTCAAGGTCTGTGTGATGTTAAGCCGCCCACCATGCCTATGACAACATATGTTTAGTTGGAGGTGATGTCTGTCTGATTACAAGATAATATTTTTTAATAGTGACTGTTCTTTACTCTTCACCTATTTTCTGGTGATTAGTATCCATGTTGATATTAGACATGCCCTGTACCAACACTGATTTGTGCTACCTCTGTCAGGAAGAGAGGCTGCATTCTGCTGAAAGTCACAATGTTTCTCCTATGTAATGTGTGCGATACAAAGCAGGAAGGTGCCAAGTGAAGAGCAGAAATTTCAAGGTTCCCAATAACAAGTAAAGGAGGACTCAGTTCTTGAACTGTGATGCTTTATGTGCTGCAAAACAAACAGAAACAAGAAATGACAAAGTCAATAGGTCGGTCGTTTTTTCAGTGAAAGGCTTTTGCTTATGTAACACAAAGATGCACTTTATGTAGTTGTTGGAAAGCAGAGAGAGTGACTTGCTGTGGGATGTTCATGTGGTGCTGCAGGATGGTAGAACAGTGCTGTGGGGTTCTTCAGTAGTGCTGAGCTGCATAGTGTAGTCTGTAGTGATAGAGCAGCATTGTAGGAAGACAAAGAGGTAGTGTAGGAGTGACTCACTCAACTCCTAGTCAGCCTTCTTTAGAAACACAGCACTAGGCTAGTAAGCATGTCAATGGAGGATTCATGAGTGCAGCTCTCACATATGGAATACCGCAAAAGTACAATCGAAAACGTAACCATTTAAAGAAGCTTCAACACTTTCTCTTACAGCTTTGTTTAATTTTCTCTATCAAATAAAAACAAATAGAAGTCAATTTGTCCCTGGAATAAGGTTGCCGAGTGCTGATTTGGACCTTTTGGACTTTAAACCGACATCTAATGTCTTTGTATTGAGAATGAAGACATGGCGCCATGCATTTGAAATCCAACTTTAGCTATATTTGAGAAAATGAGTATTGTCATTTCACCAGTAAGATTTTCTCATCGTTGCTGTCCTTCTTAAAGGTAAACATGGCTATAGATGAAGGAGTACATAAGCGGGTGTCATTCGCAATAACTCAAATACATATCATCGCTAACATTGTCACATTTGGAACAATGATGGGATGGAGGAATTCCCATCTTGTCCATGGTCAGGGGCATAATGCATAAAAAGGGTTCTGGCATTTCGTTTTTCTAGATATACCCATAGGTAGTGTCAGAACCACTAATGTATTTCGTTCTACATATGGTTGAGTCAATAAGTTCAGTGTCTTCACTGATATTTGATGATGGAGTTGTGACAAAAGTTCATTGACCCATGGAGGTATTGACAGTGCCCTGCATTATAGATTATGCATGGAATGACAAAACATATTAATGTTACAAATTGTCAACATATCCAAGTGCAAGTAACTTTTCACAAAAGTTTTGTTATGAGTAGCAATTCCAGCCAGAAAAGAACTATGAGCGTTTCACCATCGACTAAAAGCATGCTTCCTTTAACATCTATGCCCATCTGAAATGTAGAAATATCACTGGATTGTGGGCGAAATTGCCATTAAAACTTTAAAGGGCTCGGTGGGTGTGCCCAAGATGGCAACCAAATAAGTTGCACTGCCGCGAGCTCTGCTGTATTGTCCTGGTTCACTTACCCTGAGAGGTATCCTGCACCACCCCGTAAGCCGCTACAGTGGGATGGACTCTCTGCAGAGCTCTCCCTTATGCCTGATGCACCCAAAAAGATGGAGTTGCGTTCTGCATTAACCGCTTTCAGGTGGAGTGGAGGCACAGCCTAGTAGCAGCTTCTGCGGCTGTTAACCACAGTAGGAGGATGCTGCCCTTGTACAGGAGGAGTGACATGCACATCGTGTGCATCATAGCATGTGCCTTCCTCCCGCTCTAACAGTACTGCACTTCTTACAATGAGCCTAGGGCTATGTCATGCATGGTTTTGTCACCGTAGCCGGTGAGGCAGCCCAGACATACCCTGGAGACTGCGGCCTCAATCACTGTGGGACCTGTTTGGGGAGGTGTGGAAGCACAGCCTGCCCTTCTTCTGTTCTCCTGCAGATGCAGTCCAAACTAATCACCTATACTGCCTCTGTGCTGGGCCCCGCTCCAGGATCTCTGTTGGGTCCACAACATACTGTCCTTTCCGGCATTATAAATGAGGAAGACCAGGTCTGTATTCCTGCCTACTTACCTGTAGAACACAGATGGGCGTTTCTCCATTAGTGAAATGGACTCGGAGGACTCCCCCAGTTTAAAACGTTTTAGTACACTTGTTTGAAGGCCTGCATTGCTTGCGGGAGACACCTTTTGCCATCACCCTTAACCACTTGATGTGGCGGTCTCCATTGGCAAAGTGATCCTCAATTCTGTGGCATGTCTACCCAGGATCAAGATGGGGCCATATTGGAGGACGGCTGTTGACTCCACAACGCTGGTGCTATTGCACAGGCCCAACAAGCAGACAAGGACTCTGTTGACATTTCCCCTTTCTATGTGATCTGGGTTCCGTGTGGGTACTTACATACAATCTGCTTGAAAAGTAGCACTATGAAGGTATGACCATTTGGAGGGTCCACAATAAACTCCTTGATCCAACCATATGCTTGCTGTCAACTTGACACAGTATTCCTTGACACAGATTGTGGAATACACACCTACCCATGTCTGTTTGATCTATGACATGATGAAGACCTGGTGAAGCCAAAAGACACCAAGACTGGCCCGTTTGCAGGAGACATAGGAACCCTGGACGCAGACGTTGGAATGACTCCCACTCCTACTAATGCAGTGATCAAAACCTCAAGAGCATACCGGGAAATCTGACGAGATTTTCTAAGCCATTTTGGACATCAAGGCCTCACTGGAGCCCATAACTAATATCTTGAATTAAATATAGGAACTGACTTCGGTATCTGCAGGCTTTGTTATCTAATACTGATTTTTATATTTGACATCATTTTGGCCCTCCTTCTATAGATGCCATATTAAGCCTCCTTAAATAATCACTGGCAATTGGTGAGGTACTTGCCAGTGATCAATATGCTCTGGTGGCTTTGACATGACAGGGGGCGACATGAGCTCTGCCATGTTTAGTGGTCAGGTATTGTTACCTGCCACATCTCTTCAGCTCACCCCATGGGATGGTGGTATACAAGTGAATAACATATAGTGCATTTGGCCAAGCGCCTGTCGACACATTGGCCTAGGACCAGGAGTTGGGATATTGTTAACGTTTTGGTTATCTTTTTGATTATTTTCTGATCAAGGCAGATATGCAGTATGTTACCAGGGTATGACCAACTGAGTGGGATAATATTTGTCGTGCATGGCACCCGGGGGGTGATACTACTTGGTCACTGTAATGGGTAAGAATGTTCAACTTAGTCCATGCCACTATAATCTCTTGCCTTTGAATATGTGGGACATGGTTAGTCACACCAAAAGCTACAGGGTTCACCTGTATCTAGAACACCAACATATACACTCCAGGAGACACACCTTACCTCAAATGAATTGGTGATTCCATGCTGGAGGGGTCACGCTGGTGGGGACTACATGCCCTGGATATGCCAAGGGGGGTATTGATATGGGTTGCTCTAGCGGTCCCCTACAAGGTGCAACACTCAAAAATTGATTCTGAGCTGTATGTGGTGCTCGATGGGGTATTAGGTGGGGAAGCACTGACACAGGTCATCCCGTATACCCCTAACATGAATCAACCGTCCTTCTGTCTGCACTTACACCATCCCTTCTTACGAATACATTTGCACTTTGCATGGGGGGAAGAGCCTTTAATTGTGTCCCAGATGTAATTATAGACAGGTCCACACCACCCACACAGGAAGCATAGTCAATTTAATAAATGAAGCACCTTCATCAGTGGGCCGTGAACACCCAGGTGTCTAACATGTAGCACCTAATGTACTTGGAAAGGAGAGAATACTCATTTTACTCCTGACTACATGACTACTACTCTAGAATGAAAATGAACCTCTCTTATTGTAGTACTGAGGCCGCAATGAGATTGGCAGATACCAAGCTTCTGGGTGGGACGTTGTCTGACCACAATCCCCTCAAGCTGGTACTTAACTGGAGAAGGGGAAATGCTAGCAAAGATGCTCTTATGGTGTCTCCCAAATGAGGCACTGCGAGACGTAGTCTTTCACACCCTGTTAGTTGTCAAAATAAATCAAACATTTCGATGAAAACACTGGAGCTGCCTCTGATGTCCTGATTGAGTGGGATGCTTGCCCTGAGACGGCTTTTTATTAATTCAGTGTATGGGGTCAAACTAGATCTCCTTAGAGATCTAGCAACATTAGAGGTCAGGATACGCACACTGGCGATCCAGAAAGTTTCAGACCCTACTAGCCTTAACCAATTACCAAAAGCAAGACTAGACCATGGGTCAACCCTCAACAGGTTGAGTACCTCTGATTACAGTGAATATGTGGCCCGCCAATAGATGGATGGTGACAACGTGGGGCGGTTGCTCACCTGGGTCCTGAGATCAGACATCCATAGAACTACAATTTGTGCAATCTGGACTTCAGAAGAGCAGGCGATGAATACCCAGGGCAAGATAGATTAAACATTCATGAACTGAACTGCTATGGCACGTTATATGCAGCCCTGTTGGGAACGGGTGAACAATTCTATTACAATGTGTAGACATCCTGGCCTCCCCTCGCAAGAGTTTCATAAGTAGCACTTCAAATGAAATGACAAAATAAAACGGACCAACCTTTCTTCTTCCATCCGTTTTTCACTATGGCAAACCGGGTCCTTTGGTTGGTTTTCCATCAATAATCGTCGCCAGTATTACAACATGTAGACATCGTGATTTCAAGTAGGTTTATTAATACACCCACCAGCTGTACATCATCGCTCGCTGGCTCCATGGAAAACTAACTGTCTCCCCGCTCCCGTACATTCCATGATGTCATCCATTCTCATTAGAGTCAGGACTTAAAGGGGAAACTACAACAAATTCATTACCAGGTTTACCTAGACTGTATTCACATGTCAGTTATTAACACACTCCATTGCTCAGAACAGCAGTGGTTGGCCTTTCGAGTACATAGCATGGCTATAAAATAAATAGAGGCTCGGAAGACCATGGGTACAGATGGTCTACCCATAGAATTTTCTTTTTTTTTGTTAAAGATGCTTTATTGGCGAAAATTATGAAAGGATACAGAGTAAAATGATATTTTAACATTTTAAGGGTGTAGATGAAAGAAGAGTAAAGAAGGAAAAGAAGAAAGGAGAGGAGAAAAAGAAGAAAGTCTATTACAAGGTATAAATAACATATCTAAAAATGATCTATTAATATCTAAACAGCCAAAAGAAATAGTGACTACCTCATGGGAGGTTTGAAGCAGTGCAAACAGGTCTGGCTGGGAGAGGTAACAGTTCTGGAAAAGTATGAAAGAGACAGAACAAATCACTTTTATTCATTAGGTGTAGTGTAGTGGTGTAGGCTCTGTCTAACCTGTGATGGTGACATAGTAAATTCCACCAGGTAATAAAAGTGATTTTTGAAGTGTCTTTCCAATTGGATGTGATACTTTGTAAAGCCAGGGCTATCATCAAATCAATAAATTTCCCAAATGTATGATGAGAATGCCAGAGTGTGGATGAACCACCCAAGAAAAGATTAACATTATTAAACGTAATATCTGTAGATAAAATGTTATTAATCTTATCCCAAACTAGTAACCAAAAACTCAGAACTCGGGGACATTCGAAAAACATATGCACAAAATCACTATTTTCTTGGGCACAGGACCAGCAGTTAGTGTCTGTAATAAGATGAAACTTATGTAGTTGAGTGGGGGTTTAATATAATCTATAAAATAATATAAAGGGGGCATGGCCAGCCATTATGGCAGCGAGGACGTGATCCTTCTCGGCTCCCGCAACAACGTCTACATTACTATTGCCGTCGGAACAATCAGCTCGCCAAAACCAACAAACTGGCAAAAGAAATGAGGGGTGACTGCTCGGCCACCGATTTCGGGGCTTGGCGGTGACCGAGTGGTGTTTAGCCCCGCATCCACAGCCGTGGCGGAGTGCGGACGCTGGAGTAGTGTGGCAGTCTGGCTCCACCGCTGACGAGGTCCCAGTACAGGGGTGGATATCTCGACACCGGAGTGGGCTCCGGGACAGGGGACGCCATCTACACCCCACCGCACTCCACTGGGGCGCCTGACCATCAAATGGGGGCCCCGCGTTAGTGAAGAAAGGAAATGCCAGTGGAGCACGGCAGTGACCTTAAAATGGAGGGCGATTTGACTCGGAGGTCTGGAACACAGAGCCCGCTAGTGCTGAAGCCGTGTCTCGGATGAAGCGATGGTCGGCGGTATCTAGCATACGGCCTCCTGATAGCACCGCACATCCTTCAGCAGCGTCCTTCCTTGCAGAATCGGTGGTCACGGTACCTGGAGGTGAGAACGCACGCCACTCCCTAGAAGGCCCGGGGGCCCTCCATTTGCCTCACAGAGCCTCTTACCTCCCACTGCTAAACGCGCTGACTTGAAGGGGCCCACACACAACTGGGGTGGAAGCTGGAATACTGCTAAGATGAGAGAAGCCTGAACCTCGATCTGCCTGAACCCCCTGCCTGACCTTAAGATGGCTGCCTGAGCCCTTACATCCCAGGCTTTCGAGGTTCCCTGAGACCGAATAGCAAACCACGAGCTCCTGCGGGACTCTGTCTAGAGGCATTGGGGGCTCATTTGGCAGAAGGCAGGGCGCCCGGATCCTGAACCATAACCTGTGAACCACGAGACCAGATTCTACTACAACGAAATTAGAGAGTTTACAAGCGCATTAGAGAGCGGCCTGGTCCTGTGACTTGCCCCTATGCCGTCCAAGAAAAGGCAGCCCAACAAGGTCTGGAGCTACTTTGGCAACTCTGGTAAGGGTAACGGGCCGAACCCGGAGCACAACCAGGCGGAGGGGGCTATGGCGCTGACCCGCGACGATCTCCTGGCCACGCTAAGGGACTTCAAAAGAGAGCTACAAGACGACATTAAAGCTGACATCAACGCCTCACTCAATGCCTTCAAGTCCGACATGACCTCAGAAATTTGCGATCTGCGCAATGACGTGGATTCCGTGGGGACCCGCAACCTCGACCTGGAGGCAAAACGTCAAAATCTCGAGGACCGACTCCAACTACTTGAAGAAGGCACCGAAGCCCTCACAGCGCAACTGAACTTCGCGCTCCTCAAATGCGAGGACTTAGAGAACAGTTCCCGACGGGAGAATATTAGGGTGCGGGGCCTGGAAGAAGGACGAGAAGGAGCTGACCTGGAGCAGTATATCGTAGGTCACTTCACCACCATTATAGGAAACGATGGTCCACCGATTCAGTTGGAACATGTTCACAGAGTAGGTCCGGCCCAACAAGGGAAACTTCAATGACCCAGAGACATTCTAGGCAAGTTTGCCTCCTTCAAAACAAAAAAACTGGTGCTCCGTGGCGCCCGGGGGCGAGAAACAGTTGACTATCAAGGTGGATCATGCACGTTGTTCCAGGATGTCGCTCAGGCCACACTGATGCGCCGACAACAGTTTCGCCTCATTACCACCGCTCTGCGGAACAAGCAAATCAAATATAGATGGACATACCCCTTTGGACTCGCCTTTACTTTCAACAACAAACAGCATAATTTCACTGAGGTGGAGGGTGCTGCGACCCTACTTGGCCTCCCCAACCCAGCACCCCGGGAAAGCTTGACCCCATCGGGAGATGCCAGGGGACGGATGAGAGACGGGGAGGCTGGAAGACAGAAGGTACCGGCAACTAGCAAACAGACTCCATGACCACCCTCTGTAATTTGACCCAGTCCGCCCGCCGGGGGCTCCACAGCCTCAAAAGAAGAAAGAACTCTGACGTTTCATCCGTGAGAGAACAACTGCGGGGCCTCATGCCAGACCGTGCGATAGACTAATGGCGACCCTTTGACTTACTCTAGTTTAAAAGAACCTGCCATGAGGGTCATCTGATATATTCTGAGGACTGCTTGGTGCGAGATTGGTCCTGCCCCTAAGGACGCCCGACAATGCAGACCTTGAAGTTTGCGAAGACCTTTATCCATTTTCACATATGTACTGATTTTGTGTTTGTTCTTCTAGGTGCTCTACCCAGGGATCGACACACCAGGGACGAGAGGGGACTGATGGGGGTGAGGGGAGACTTTTACAGCAGCTGGACTGGCCTCCATAGGGAGGATGGGGATTAAGATTTTATCTTGGAATGTTAGGGGCCTCAACTCCCCTAAAAGTTAGAGACACAGGTTTTGGAAATACAGCGAGATCAGGGACAGTTACTTGTGGCAATTCAGGAATCCCATATAAAGAGGGAAGAAGAAAGTAGACTTAAGCACAAACGCTATCCCCAGATCTATCAAGCCACCAATATCAAAAAGCAGAATAGGGTCGCCCTAATATTCCATTCCTCCACGCACTTTGTCCACGAGACCACACAGAAGGACAAGGAGGGTAGATTTATCATGGTCAAGGTGTCACTGATGAGCAGACCTTGCACAATTACTTCTATCTATGCACCTAACACTGGGCAAATTGACTTTCTCTCCTCCTTCTTGGATTCCTTACTGGGCTTTGCAGTGGGGGACCTAATCATCATGGGGGACTTTAACCTCGTCTGGGATCCCCTTCTTGATTCCACCCATATGCAGAGATCTGGAGGGGGTACATTCCCACACCATTTAAACACAAAATGCAACAACTGGGGCTGATAGACATCTGGTGCCACCTTAACCCGACTAAGAAGGACTTCTCTTTCTTTTCTCATGTTCACAAATCATATTACCGCATTGACCACATTTTTATCAGCCAATCGCTCACTCATGCAGTCTCGTCCTCTCTCATTCTCCCTATCACTACCTCTGACCATGCCCCTCTGACTTGTCTTTTAAACTGGCCAGCCCCACGTTCTAAACTTAAGAGATGGTACTTCCCAGAGTTGTTATGTAGAGATTGTCTTCACCGCGATGACCTTCGCAAGGCGATCAAAGACTTTTTCCTACTCAATGATCCGACCGATAGGTCTCCAGCGAATAATTGGGAAGCATTTAAAGTGCATGTTAGGGGTCACTGTCTTTCCCTTGCCTCCTCCCTCAAGAGACTTCAAACTCAAGAATTGATAGAACTAGAGCGGGAGTTGGTAGCAGCAGAGGAGCAACATAAGACCACTCCCTCAGCCCCCTTGCTGAGGAAAGTTACAGACATCAAAGGGAAACTTAACACAATGTACACAAATAGGGCGGAGAAAACAATCCTGAGACTCCAGGCCAGAGGTTACGAAGGGAAAGATAAGGTGGACACTCTATTAGCCTAGCAACTGTGGGTCATACAAGAGAAAGAATACGTAAAACAAATCTTAGACGACTATGGAACGACCCACACCAACGAGGAAGCGAAAACGCAGGCCTTTCAAGAATATTATCAAAAATTGTATCGAGCTGACACCTATAGCGAATCCTGGCAATCACAATTCTTAGCGCCCCTTGACCTACCCCAGCTCCCTGACTCCGCCAATGAGAATCTGGGAGGGAGTATCACCTTGGAGGAGGTACAGACAGCAATCGACTCCTTGAAACGCCACAAAGCACCAGGGCCTGACGGCTTTACCCCCCAATTCTATCATACCTTTGCAGCGGACTTGGGCCCTCACCTAATGATATCGCAACCCAACAGGCAGTAACACCATCCATGGGTGAAGCCCTAATTTCTATCATCCCGAAACCCGGGAAGGACCCCCATCAATGTTCATCATATCGCCCTGCTTAACCTAGATGCCAAATTACACTCCAAAATTCTAGCTACCTGACTTGAGAGATACCTTCCTGACCTTATTCATCCCGACCAGTCCGAGTTTATCAAGGGGCGGCAGACACATGACAATCTTAGACGCATTTTTCACCTCATTGATAAGTCCCAAAAGAAGCAGACTCCTGCCGCACTACTATCGCTCGACGCGGAGAAAGCTTTTGATTGCGTTGATTGGAAATTCCTGGAGCTTTCTCTGCACTGATTCGGTTTCCGTGATGCCTTCATTGGACTGATCCATGCCAACTTTAGTGCCCCTAGGTCTTGCGTGGTGGACAATGGAATAGCCTCGAACTTTTTTAACTTGGTGAGAGGGACGGGGGGCGCTAGAGGGCGCACGGCGAGATGGCCGCCTGCTAAGACGGCTCCGCTGGTCGGTGACAGGCAACGGCAAATATCAACGACATGCGGAGATCCTAGAGGCATGTAAACGGCATACCAGGGTGGCGGAACAATGGGGCATGCTGGAGAACGTATGTGGTGACTGGTAGTGCAGGAGATAAAGATCCACGAAGCGAACTGTGCTCCGGGCGGACGTGGCTGGCTCTGGGTCAGGCAATATGGCGGCGCTGGCTGGGACACTCGGACTGTGACGAGATTGACGAGTGTCTGCTGGGGGGCCGGAGAGGCTACCTAAACTGCGCGGAGGAGCTACCTGACAGCGGTGATGATGACTGGAGCAGAAACTAACAATCGGCGCTAAGACAGATCCAGAGGAAGAGCGCGGGAGAGAGGACGGCGCAGGACGCAAAATGGCACCCGTCATAGCGGAGCCTGATGCCTTCCAGCGGACACTGAGTGAGTAGCGGAGAGGGGCACTCGATGTGCTACTGCTGCATGCATTGTGAGGGCGAGGACTTGCTCACGATAACGGTAGTTGGAGGCAGGTGGCGGATGCGAGCAAAGACCGGCTGGACCTGGTGACGCGACACGTGTCTGGATTGCCGGGCTGCTGGAAGGCTGTGCGTGGAGGTGCGGGTGTGCGCTGCTGGACAGGAGGAGGGTGCACAGAACGCCTGTGAGGACGACCTGCGTGATCGCATGCCCGTGAAGCGCTACTGGAGCCGGTGACACGGAGGTGCTGTGTGGGATGCAGTGGCATTCCTAGAGCACTAGATATAGAAGGGGTGAGGAGGTACGAGCTCCGGAGAGATCCTTCACAAGCAACAGTGCGCCGGCGAAGGGGTTCGACGCGCACGTGGAGGTGATCGTCACAATGGGAAAGAACGACCGAGGCCAGACAAAGCTACAGTTTGATGCAAAAAAATCTGCAAAAGCGCAGTCGGAGACTCCGGAGGCGGCTGCAGAGGCGGTGCAGGCGGCGCCAGTGGGTATGGAGGGTGCCCTGCAGGCTATACAGCAAAGCTTGCAGGACATACATGGCAAGCTAGACTCTATCATGTTACGAGGTGACAACATGGCTGCAAAGCTGGATGGCCACGGGGAGCGACTGGTGGAAGCGGAGACCTGGATATCGGTGGTGGAAGACGAATCGCACGCCACAGCCCGAAAGTGTACGGACATGGAGCGGCTGCTGGAGGTTATTAAAAACAAGGCGGAGGATTTGGAAGCGAGGTCCCGTCGCAATAACGTACGAATCGCGGGCGTTCCGGAGTCCACGAATATTGCCAAGATGGAAACCTATGTGGAGGAATTGATCAAAAACGTGTTTGGAGTGGACTCCCTCTCACCCATCTTCCTGGTGGAACGCGTGCATAGAACGCTGGCCCCAAGACCGAAGCCTGGCCTGCCTCCGAGACCTATAGTGGCGCGGATCATGAACTACCGAGATCGCGACACCATTCTCCGCATGGCACGAGACAAACGCAAGATCAACTATCAGGGCAGCGAGCTGGAGTTCTACCCCGACTTCACGTTGACGGTCCAGATGGCACGTAAAGAGTTCAACCCGGTCAAAAAGAAACTACGGGAGCTGCAAATTGAGTATGCTATGCTATACCCGGCGCGTTTGAAGGTCACCTATGACGGGAAAACGGCACTTCTACAGACGCCTAAGGAGGCACAAGACTTTATCAAGAGGCTCATTATTCGGCGAAAGGAGCAACGTCGAGTGGATCAAGACATGGACTCGAACTGAGGACCAATATGCGGGACAGTGAACAATTTGTGATGGTAGGCGCCAAGAGAAATGGCTGAGACGGAGGTCGTGGGAGGTGAGATGGACGCTGCTGCACAGACGATGTGGAATGTGGGGGGTGGGTGTCGACCGGGCAGCGGACTGCAAGATAACGCATGCATGGGAGGTAAGCTGCAGACTATGCTGCTTAACTGGTGGGCATGAGCTCTCTAGCAAATGTACAGGGACATGCGGCATGGAAGATGAGATTACGGGAGGTCTGTGGGGAAAGAGATGCCGGGCGATCTTATGGCGCACGATGCATTGGTTCACCACATACACCGTCACTGCTGGGATGTATGCCCGATGAGCTAGAAGCACAGAGATGTACTAGGATCTTGCATGTATTCCGATTGAACAACTGACCACATCCATTAGGTTGGATGGAAGAGTGCGCTCTTGGTGGATCCCCCGCGCGGGTGTTCCCCAAATCCGGTTAGGTTGCAATGTTTCATAGTGATGGGGAGTGTCTTTGGCAGAGTTGGGTTGCTGAAGTGGGTGGGGGGTGGTGGGGGGAATGTTGGGGATTGTTTTCTAGGTTATGGAGCGAAAGGGGAAACACAGACACAAAGGGTGGTTTTGAGACACGCGGTAGGAGAAGGACTGCAGGGGTTGACTGTAGTGGAGGGGGCGGTGGGACAGATGCCGTTATAATGCGAGACAGATGGGTGGACGACGGAAGACAGTATGATACGTGATACTAGATTATCATTTCTGACGTGGAATGTACGGGGGCTGAATAACCCCAAGAAAATAAGGCAGGTGTTGGCATACTTAGATCGGCATCGCATTGATGTTGCTATGTTACAGGAGACGCACACGGCGCCAGCAGCGCCTATGCGAATTGGTAGTAGATGGGCGGAGACGGTGCATTATTCGTCGTACTCTTCTTATTCCCGAGGGGTCATGATACTGATCAGGAAGGGGGTACAGTTTGATGTGGACAATACGTATAAGGATGAGGTGGGACGCTTTGTTCTCGTAGTGGGGAGACTGCGGGGACATAAAGTGGCATTAGTTAATACTTATGGACCAAATGTAGACGACCCGGACTTTTATACCGCGGTGTGGAATAAACTGGGTGAATTCCCTGACATACCACTGATCTGGGGGGGAGATTTCAATATAGCACTGCAGGATGGGTGGGACAGGTCAAGTAACGCAATTGAACCTCACACTAGGGCTAGGAGAAAATTGCTGGCTATAATGGCGGATAGAGACCTTGCGGATATATGGAGAGCAAGGAACCGAGAGAGCAGAGAGGCGACGCATACGACAGCGGTTAGTAATAGCTGGTCCAGGATAGATTACTGGTTGGGATCTGCGGCAGCGCTCCTGTGGACGAGATCCGTGTGCCATTTACCTAGAACCCTATCGGATCATAATCCAGTCAAACTCACCATTGAGCTGCCGAATTACACCCCCCCCGTTTAGTTGGAGTTTCAATGCGAGAGCGCTGACTGACCCTTTATATGCTGACGCAATAGGTAAGGCCGTGACGGAGTGCTTTGAACTAAATGCGCCAACCACGGAGGACCCTGGGTTGCTATGGGAGGCATTTAAGGCTACCATTAGGGGGATCTGCATTGGAACTAGTGCTGGAATATTGAAAGATATTCGCCAGCAATTGACATCCCGTGAGGAGAAAATCCGAAAGTTAGAGAGAGAATACGAGAATACACAAAACACTAAGCTGCTGGGCGACATACGACACATTATCACTGAATACCCAACACTTGCAGAGAACGAGATAAAGTACTTATCGAAGCGACAGGTAGCCAGAAATTATGGCGAGGGTGGTAGGCCGAGTAAAACTCTAGCAGCCAAAATATGTGCGGTAAGAACACCACAGATAGTGCGAGGGGTGCGTGGTGAGGAGGGGGACATGCAGTATGGGGCGCAAGAAATCCTACGGGAATTTAGAGCTACATATGGTAAATTTTACGAGACACAGCAGACGGCATCGGAAGAGGAGATAGGGGACTATCTAGAGGAGGTGGCGATAGCATGGCTGTCGGATGCACACAGAGAGTATTTAGCGGAACCCATCACAGTGGAGGAGGTGTCGGAGGTGATTAAAACGCTACCTAATGGGAAGACACCAGGCCCAGATGGGTTCACGGGTGAATTCTACAAGGCATTCATTGACCAAGTAGCACCCCATCTGGTGGGGATGTACGGACATGCACATGATCAGATGCTGCTGCCGCCCACACTGCGTGAAGCGCTTATCATTGCGTTATTGAAGCCAAACAAGGACCCTGAGAGTTGCGAATCGTACAGACCTCTATCTCTAATTAATGTTGACGTGAAGATTCTGGCCAAACTATTGGCGAAACGGCTCCAGCCGCTAATGACCCGATTGGTCTTGCCGGATCAGTCGGGATTTATCCCCACCAGATCCACCACGCACAACACGCGAACATTATTTGCATTGTCGCACTATTTGCAGCCAACGACCAGGGCGGCTGCGGTCCTCCTGGACGCTGCGAAAGCATTCGATTCCCTAGAATGGCCATATTTACACAAGGTGCTGCGGCGGATGGGATTTCCACTGCGCTTTCTACAGTCGATACAGCTGCTGTACACGGCCCCGACGGCACGAGTTAGAGTAAACAAATTTGTATCTGACCCGATACCTATCCGAAGGGGGACGAGACAGGGCTGCCCGCTGTCCCCACTACTCTGCGCACTGGCGATGGAGCCGTTGGCGTGTAGAGTGCAGCAGAGGCATCACTACTCGGCGCTGCAGTTCCCTCAGCGGCCGCTCCATATATCGCTCTATGCAGACGATATGCTGCTGTATGTGCGCGATCCTGAAGTGAATTTAAATGCATTACTGCGGGAGTATGTTCGGTTTGCACAGACGCCTGGGATAAGCATTAATTGGGCGAAATCGGTCATTGTCCCTTTATCGGACACTACCCACCCACACCAGCTGGACTACCCAATTGAATGGCAAATGGACCCGGTGCGATATCTGGGAGTGTGGTATCATAGGGACCCGGAGGTGGTGATTCGAACAAACTATGGCAGGGCGGTAGGAGCGCTGGAAGGGAAAATAGACAGATGGATACAACTGCCACTATCGTTGGCAGATAGGCTGGCCATTGTCAAGATGGTCGTCTTACCCAAGTTGTTGTATGTATTCAATAATATACCGATACAACCACCGGCCGAAGTGTTCCGTAGAATATCTGCAATGGTGCTTAGACTGATTTGGGCAGGTAAACAAGCCAGGATTGAACTGTGAGCACTGACGCTACCATATGCTAAAGGTGGGTTTAAAGTGCCGGATTTCCTGCTATACTATCTATGCGCGCAGGCGCAGTTTGCACACTACTGGTACCATCCTGTCCCGTTCCTGACACACACGGCGGTGGAGGAGGGGGATGCGGCGCCCGATCCGCTGCGGGCCGTACTTCCGCATGTGCGCGCTCCGCTGCATAAGCGCGATATAAATACAATAGATACGACAAATAAGGCGTGGCGAGTAATGGGGAGGAAAGCGTGTAAACTGCCTTTATACGCGCCGGCTTTGCCTCTATTGCACCATCCAGAATTGTCGGTGACGCGAGAGAAGGTGGGGATGGGGCTTTTGCGGCAGGTAGGCATTACAGCGATGGGGGACCTGTTTCCTAATGGTACGTTTCAGACACTAAGCGAGCTTACATATATTAGTAATCAAACGTTGCTGTTTAGGTTTACATATTACAGATTGCAAAATGCACTGAGGTCCCTTTACCCTTCGTTTCCTGAGGAGCCGCCGCAGATGCTGGCGTTGCAGTTTCTGATAACAACACCCACTGCCACTAAACTGGTGTCGAGACTCTATAGTAAATTGCAAGAAGACATAGCGGGAAATACGCAGAAGTCAATGGACAAATGGAATAGCGCATTAGATGACCCACTGACACTGGAAGAATGGGAGGTAGCTTGTTCACTGACTGAAATGCTGACACCTAATGGTAATCTTAGAATGTTGCATTACAAATATCTACACCAGACCTAATATACACCGGCTAGACTCTGCAGATATGGGTTGCGGGAAGATTCGCGCTGCTGCAGATGTGGGGAGGAGGGGGCAGACTTTTGTCACCTGGCTTGGAGGTGCACGGCGGTGGCGGATTATTGGGTAAGGGTGGTGGGGATGGTGGGCGAAATGGTGGGAATAGAGCTGGTATGTTCAGAAAAGACTTGTTTGTTGGGGATTCTGCCTGAACTGCGCTCTCTGAAACGTAAATTTACTGTAATTGCACTCTTGCTGGCTAAACGGCGAATATCGCTATGCTGGAACAGTAGGCTAGCACCCACGATTAAGCAATGGATCAAAGACTTAACCTTTTGTAAGGACACTCTCAAAACGTATGAGGAGGAGCTTCCAGGGGGGTCGAGGCCCCGAGATTACTGGGTGTACTTAATTGACTATTTGCAACTTCATCCGATTACGTGATAATGCCGGACTAAAGCGGGAAGATGCAGAGGCTTACTATTATTGAGAAACTACCCGCAGGGGACCGGTATGGCCCTGGCGGCTGGATGATATTGTAACATGACCTATTTGTTTTGGTTTTGTATGTTGAAATGTTGATTACATTTTCAATATGTTAAAAAAAAAAAAAAAAAAAAAACTTGGTGAGAGGGACCAGACAAGGGTGCCCACTATCCCCACTCCTCTTCGCCCTGAGTATCGGAACCCTTGGCAGCCCGGGTCTGGGCTAATCAGACAATTACTGGGATCCGCTTTGGGACGGATGACCATAGATAGCTTTATTTGTGGACGATATCCTCTTACCAGTTACTAACCCGACCGCTTCCCTCCCTGCCATTAATCAGGAACTAGAACAATTTGAAGCGGTGTCCGGCTTCAAGGTTAATCTATCTAACTTATTCATCCTAAATCTTACCCTGCCCCAAGACACGCAAAAGAGCCTGGAGGAGACATCCTCCTTTCAATGGGCGCACAGGGCCATTCCATATCTGGGGAAACATATTACTCCCAAACTCACTGACCTCTACAAGGCCAACTTCCCACCCCTTTTAAAACGATTAAGAACTGACTGCAAAAAATGGAGCACAGCCTACATATCATGGATTGGCAGAATCAACGCAGTTAAAATGAACGTACTGCCACGTCTTCTCTACCTTTTCCAAGGCTCCCCATCCAACCTGACAAGGCACTCTTCCCTGAATTGAAAACCATATTGCTCAAATTCATTTGGCAAGGAAAGCGTGCACGACTCTACTATCATTTATTAACAAGACCACGTTTGAAGGCAGGCCTAGCCCTACCAGACTTCCTTACCTCCTATAGAGCGGCCCAACTAAGGGTACTAAGCGAATGGTCACTGCGAGCATCTGACTAGCAATGGATCCATATTGACAGACAGATGACGGGTAGGACGATTTGGGATTTGTCCTGGCGCCACAAAGCAGACAGGCCTCTCAACGCTTCCCTAAGTGTACCTACTTCCACCACCCTTCAAATATGGGACGCAGTAACTAAAACTTTGCCACTGACTACATTCCCGTCCCCCTATACCCTCATACACTTCTCCCAGGATTTCCTGCCAGCTCTCCAAAAGGGGCCTTTTGACTTATGGTACGAAGGGGAAGGCATCATGATTTCGGACCTCTTTCAGGGCACTAAGATATGCTCCTTCCACGACTGCATGAACCACTTCCATCTTCCACCCACTGCACGATTCCATTACACTCAAGTAATTCACTGGGTTCAACAGCCACAGATTCGTCAAGCTGCTACTAGGGAATATCTTCCAATAGAGAAATTTGTGCAGACGGGTACCACGGGCAAATGATGTATTTCCTTTCTGTATAAACACCTACTTGCATTGTCACCACACCGCACCCAACGCCATAGGGTGTTTTGGGGAGAGATGCTCCAGACACCGCCCTCGGAGCAGCAGTGGCTAACCCTGTACAGAGATATAGCAAAATGTAATAGATCCATACACCTCAGGGAAGCTCACTACAAGACGATTCATGATTGGTATCTTCACCCCCATAAACTGCACACTATTTTCTCAGGCACCTCTGACCGCTGTTGGTGAGGGTGTGGTCTGTTGGGAGATTTTAAACACATCTGGTGGGACTGCCCGGTCATGAAAACCTTTTGGAAGGAAATTCTTTCCCAAATTAAAATCATACTAGGCTACCCTGTGGGGGACAACATAGAACAAGTGCTGCTGGGTCTCCGCGATCCTCGGCTCAAATATCAAACACATGCGTATAGATCTATTCTATGGCTCTGCATGGGAGCCGCGAAGATGGCCATAGCGGGGGCATGGAAGATGCCTGAGGCTCCCTCGCTCTCCCAATGGCATGCTCGATTGCGGAAGGCCTTAGCAATGGAGCAACTAACGGCTATAACCGAAGAGTCATGAAAGGGATTTGATTATATTTGGACTCCCCTGGTTAGTTATCTTTTGGAAGGGCTCCCCCTATTCGCCTGTAGTCCTAGGTTGAGAGCTCTCCATCTCTTCCTGATCTAGGCCTCCTCTATCCATCCAAGTGCTCATCCAACCAGTGCTGCTGGGTCTCCGCGATCCTCTGCTCAAATATCAAACACATGCGGATAGATCTATTCTATGGCTCTGCATGGGAGCCGCGAAGATGGCCATAGCGGGGTCATGGAGAAGCTTGAGGCCCCCTCGCTCTCCCAATGGCATGCTCGATTGCGGAAGGCCTTAGCAATGGAGCAACTAACGGCTATAGCCGAAGAGTCATGAGAGGGATTTGATTACATTTGGACCCCCCTGGTTAGTTATCTTTCAGAAGGGCTCCCCCTATTTGCCTGTAGTCCTAGGTTGAGAGCTCTCCATCTCTTCCTGATCTAGGCCTCCTCTATCCATCCAACAACCGGCATTACCACTGTGGCAGCCCTGGCAGAGATAGCATCCTGCGCTGGTCATGGGGTGCTCCCGTCTTAGCCTGGCCTCATCCCCCCTCTACAGCCAGCAACACTGCCTCATTAACTTCCCTAGGTACCACCGTAGTTTGAATGTTTTTCCTTGTCTATCTTCTTCCTTAGGCCCCTTTCTTTCTTTATCCTTTGTACTCTGCTTTTTCCTTAGATTTATGTGACATGCTCTGAAGCAATCTGGACATTGTTGACAGAACGCTTCCAAGATGGTATTACTAGATGTTAGTTACACATCGCACGATGATGTTTACCTAAGTAGGTGCTACACTGAAGATTTGCCCTAGTAGCTCCGGGGAGATACTGGGTGTTTTTTTCTATTCTTTGTTATGCTACATCGCCTTCCGAGACAACATGTCGAGGGGCATACCTGCCCAGGTCATTAGAAAATGTGCTTTCTATCTTAGCTACCTGAAGAACAGTATCTATGCCCGCTGATCGACACGAAACGCATGGTATGATGTATTTGTTATGCATTGTTAGTATTTTGTGACAAATGTTTCAATAAATACATTTTGACAAAAAAAAAAGTTTGAGTAGTGGCGGCAGAGCGAGAGGAGTGTGCATCTTGGCCCATATTGTGTCCCAAGTTTATAGTGAAAATTCTTGATTAAAGTCTGACTCCCAATATACCTCAATTTTACATGTTGGTCTATTCTCATGTGAGAAGCTTATAATTTTGTACATATAGGATGCCTTTACTCATGAAGTAAAATCAATGGGAGAAGAGGGAGATAAAGTGTGGATCGGTGAGGAAAAAGATTGTAAAAGAAGCTGAATAATGGTAGGCCTAATGCAGTGATATTGTGCCACATAAAAGATGAGATGTCATATTTAAGTTGGAGACCCCTAAATTCTAACACAGAATCATTTGAAATTACGTGGCCAATTACTAATATTCCTCTGTCAATCCATTCCTTCCAATAGAGAGCCTGATTATTTAATTTAATATGCTTAGTGTACCATACCAGAGTTTGTAAAAAACTTTCCATTAGGGAATTAGACTTAAGAAGTAAAGGTGTGACGACAGAAAAGGAATGTAAAAGTAGGGGTGTGAAGAAAGTCCTAGGAGCTTGAGAGATATTGGCCGTCTCCATAAGTGAAAAAGGAGCAATACGGGCTTGTTCTATCTCGCCCCAGACTGTACAATCATCCAATGAAGGAACTGAAAAGGAGGTCCATGTTTGCTTTAGAAAAAAAAGCAGAATGATATCATCTGAGATTGGGGAAATTAGTCCCTCCATTATTCTTAGCCTGTTGGAGCCTTAATGAAGAAATCTTTGATTTACGTTTGTTTCATAAAAAAGATATAAGTAAACGATTGACAGCATTAAAGAATGCAAGAGGGAGTTTAACAGGAAGCATGGACAAATAAAAGTTAATTATTGGTAACATCATCATTTTAATCACAGCTGATCTCCCCCACCAGAACAGATACAGAAGAGAAGAATTAAGTGGCATACTAGAAATCTTTGACTTGACCTGATTTAAATTAATTTGAATGGTTTCTTTAATAGTGTTAGAATAGAGAATGCCTAGACATTTGATGGGTTTAGAAGTCCAGGTAAAACCTGTATCATTAAACATGGATCAATAAGCCCATACCATGCATTCATAAATCTCATTGCGGGTCTCAAGTCCAAAAATTATTTTCACATTGTGGCGGTGGCCTTGGACACATCCTGACTGAAAAAGATTTTGTGCCCCGACCAGAGCTCTTGCTTACGTTGTTTGGCCGTTGTAAGGACTTCCATAAGAACTGAATATGGCAAAAACAAAGCAGTAATCCCTCTATGTCTATTAGATGTTGCAGAAGGGAAAGGACAAATCCAATGAGGCCTTTGGATGTTCAACTCCACCAAGGATTTCAACTCAACAATTTTGGGGATGTCTAACTTAAGAAACAAAATCATATCCTGAGCTTCTTATTCTGCCAGAATACCGTAAATGTATAGGTTGTTGCAGCAATTACGATTCTCCAGATCTTCAGCCAGTATTTTGAGCAGTGAAACTTCTTTGGTCAAATAACAAACTTTGGCAGCAACGTCTTGTGCTCCACCTCAGTAAGTCTTGAATCTAGAACAGACCACTTATCCTCAATCCGCTGTAAAGTCGCACTTGTCTCTCCCATGAAGGATCTCATATTATTTTTAACTCTTCCGTGATATCTTCCAGTGTCAAAGGTAATGGGGATTTTGTAGACGAAGAAGGGTCCATTTTTTACTCTTTTATTTGCGCCACCGCCAGACTCTTTACGACCCATAACATTTGAAAAGTTAGAGGCCAAAGACTTAGAGGAATGTGCAGTATCCATCATGAAACTCAGTGGTAGAGCTTCACCCAGAGAGGATTAATTAATGCAATGACCAAAGAGGCAGCTAGCACAGGAGGTATCCGTGAATAATGGCAAGACAGTCAATGCTTCACATTGGGGTGGGAGATGAGGTACCCCTCAGAGAAAAAGAAAGAGATGAGTTGTGTGTGTCATTTAGAAGATATTAGTGAGCGAAATAGAATAAATACATTAAAAAAATTGACAGAGCAGTCAGAGGGCTGGTCAAAATGGCAGCTACACCTCCTGACATGACAGGAACAGCAGGCAAGCTTGGGAAAAAAAAAGATGAAGAGACCGAATACAGGTCTAAACGCTTACTGTGCCGCTCCCTGCCACTTTCGACTTTGTTTCCTGCTGTCGGCATACACGGGCAAGCCCAAACTGCCCGACTGTGAATTAAATAATCCTCCCACAGAGAACAATCAGCAAGAAGCCATCTTGTTTCATGGCTGGTGCACGCTCAATCTACCCATAGAGTTTAATTCTACATTTAATGCACAGTTGGCACCACGCCTGCTGATATTGTACGAGGCAGCATGGGAAAAGGGGGCATTTTTCGATTTACCTTCTTGGGCACCCAAGCCTTCTATGTTGGTTCAGGGCAGGTAAAATAAAAGTGGTAAATGCCCTGCTAAGATACAGTAGAGCATTCATCACTGCAAGATTGCTGCAAGTCAAGGATTTTGAACCATGGAGACAATGGAGAATCCACCATAAGAAAGAGTGACTCTCAGAGATGTAAAGGAGTCAGGTGAACCATAGACCCAATTCCACCCAAATTTGGTGTGTTTGTCACTCCACGTAAACAGTGAATATGTTACAAACATTTTAAGCAACATTTACAAAGCCATTCAAACCAAATATCCAGACTAACCGTCTGAAATACATACAGTCTGTGATCATGGTTGGACCACTAACTATGCAAACCTGTTTACACTGGAGATTCCAAAAGCAGAGAAAAATCCAACCATAGAACAATCAATCCTCCCAAAAGAGATTGACACTGTCTCTTGCATTGCTGAGATATTAATTGGGGCCTGCGCTAGTGAGTGGTTCTTTTTGGTGGAAATTATTTTGATTTTGTCTTAGAAGAAATATTGGTGCCATCCTAGCTGACTCATGGGTATGAGGTGGCTGACAGTATCAAAAGCAGCCGATAGGTCTAGGGAAATGAGAATTGATGTTCCATCCTTATCCGCTTGAAATTGAAAACCTTCCCATATTTATATCAGGGCAGATTTTGTTCTTCTGGAGGATTTAAAGCCCACATGTTCTTGATCTACTAAATTGCTGGACACCAGTGAAGTTTGCAGGTTACTGTGTTGTGCATATTCCAGGGCTGTTTTCTGGGAAAAGTTATACTAAGATGTTCAATGTGAAAAGAGTGACCTGTTAGCAGGGGTCTGAGGAAATATGCCTTGAATTCTTGGACAACATCACACCATTCCAGCGATATGTTGAGAAAGCCAAGTACATATAAGGAAGTCAGGGTTGTGGTTAGGGTAGTCTATATTTCCACAGATAATAAAGTGTCATCACTATACATGTCCTTGACTTAGGCCCTAATTTAGAATTCAGTGGCAACTGAAAATATTCCAGTTTATGTAGGAAACTTTTGATGCAAAGCAGAATTCCTTAGTTGAATTTCCTCCATTATCGGGATAGTGTGGAGGAGGAAATTCTGATAGAATATTATGGTCCATAATTAGAGTTTCCACCTGATGATGAAGTCTCTGTGTACATTTTTGATCGACAAAGGCACAGTCTTATTTGATGAGACATGACTGTTGGTGATTTTCTCCTCTGTTGTGTGACAGTGTCTTAGGTAGGTAGTGCACTTAACTGAGGTTTCTTCACCATGCTCTCTCTAGTGCTCTAAATGTGATTGTCATTTCTTTAAGCTGGCTGTTTACCAGCTCATTGATTTGTTTCTAGTATGTTTGTGACATATGTTGAGTGGGTTTGCATGTTGAAAGTGTTAGCAAGTTATTCTGTGAGTCTAACCAGACTTGTTGAGAGAGAAAAGAAGACTAATTGAGAATAAGTGTGGCTTACTCACACCAAAATGCATAGTGGCATGGGAGTCAGCAGTTCTAATCATCATTGTCATCTGTATATGTTATTGAAATTACAACTTGTTTCATATAAGGGGAGGAGTGTTTTATTGTATGTGCAAGATTTTACAATATATAAGCAAAAGATAGAAAGTAGGAGTGTGGCTAACTGCTCTAAGTGGTTCAGGATGTTATATAAATGCTTGGTTGGTTCGGAATGAAAAGTAAGGGCCAGTGGCAGTCATAGATGGCGCTTGGAGTGGGCTGTGCGGGCTGTTATTTGAGTAAAAAATTACAACTAATGTCAATAATATTACACTTCAGAAAATTATAAAATATAATACCCTAAGCTACCTGGAATATTATCACACACTTTTTGATAGAACACAAACCCTACTCATCAAGCATACATTCTGCTTAGTTACCTAAAATTCTGAAACAAGCAGTCACGTCAAAAAACATACCCTGGCTGTATCCCTAAGTTCTTCAAATCCCTTTCATCGAAACTGTGCTTAGCATGCAGCTTAACATATCAAGGAATAAACTAAAATATCACTGTTTATGACATAGCTTAAGAACCTGTTGTCACAATTTACTCCCTTGAGTACTCAATAATTAGTACAAATAAATGTCCCAGAAAACTGATATATTTTTGGAATTTGAAAAACTGGTATATTTTTCATGTAATTCTGTAGCTGTCAGTAAGATAATTGATCATAAAAAATATGATCAGATATAAATAGCATGGCCTTAATACGGTTTACAAAAGCATCCCTCCGTTGGGTGCAAAGTTTCTGTTAACCACAATATTTGATATTTTTGTGAACAATATTAAAGAAAAAATATTTTTGTCAGATTATATTTAGACAACTTCTGTGTAATATGAGCAAACATATAATGATTTGAAAATCAAATACAAATAGTGATTTCGCTGCATGTCATTTTGCTGAAATACAAAAACAAGACAATAGCAAATAGTGCAAGTGATACCTCTACATTTGAAATTTGCAAATGCTTCATAATGAATTACCTGCATGTGCTCAATAACCCTATATGTTAAGTGTCTCCTATTCTGAACCTGCAACGGCAGAAAGAGACATAACTTGAAAAACTGATGTTCAATACACTGATCTCTGCAAGTTTTGCCTTTTTTCTGGCTATATTCCCTGAATCATTTTGCCAGTTTTTTTCTGGCAAGTTATGTTGGAGGGAAACTGCAGAATGTTGCAGTGTTTATGGCATGTATTAAATTCTCCTCACTGGGGTCAACACCACATGCAGCAGTTACTGAAGAACTCATAATTCTGATCCCAGCACAAGCTTGTTTACATAGTAATTGAAATTGTCATCTTCACTTGTAGTCAAGACCTAAGAATGGATATGAAAAAGAGAAGAAAGAATGTTCTCTCGGCCATGCCTCTGTGTGATCTCAACCTATGGAAAAGGAATAGCTCCCCTTCCCGAATAAATTACCACAAATCTCCAAACTTATATCAAGTTCGGACACTAACTGCTCTCAACACTAGACACCCAGCCTAGAAGCACCACTAGACACCCAACCTAGAAGCAGAAAACATATTGCAAAACTGTAAAAGGACCAACTTTGCATTCTGGCTGAATTTATAATGCATAGACCCACACCTGAAATGATATCAAAAGTGAAACTATCTAATTAGCTTAAGTTATCTTTTTTACTGAGTCTAAAAGCATATAACTAAACAGGAGATAACCACATCTGCAGCAAAGTGCTTGACATAGGCAAAATGTCACAAAGTAAGGTATATGAAACACAGCAAGGAAAATTAAATAAAAAACTATATTAGCAGGTTCTACTGCTACTCATTAAACAATCTAGGGGTATACATTTAATTGCAAGAAACTGCATTAACGTTAGGGTAATCAACCTCACTCAAACAGTTGCCATTCCTGCGCTTTTGTGTGTCAGCCTAATGCATTTGGATGTTGCAATATTGGTTTGCTTTCATTTAACTAATTAGACTGACATATCTGATAGCAATAATTTGTAGGTTAAAAGTTCAGGACTGAAAGCAGTGTCTGTAAGGACCTGGAGCGAGCTGGTCACGCTAGTTATTGTATAAATTACTACTGAGTAATTAAAGATTATTTAATCACATAATAGTTAGACCCTGAATACAATTTGGGGATTAAATGCCTATCGTGAAGCAAACACGAGCTACACACATGTCAAAAGCGGCTTGGACTGCCTAATTGCATTTGCACTTTAGCGGTGGGTGGGAGCAGCTATTTACTTGAAGGGGAATTGTATGTAAGACATTTTACAAAAATGAAGTTTTTTCAACTTGTATCTAAATTGCACGAGTGCTTTTGGGCACCGAACCCCTTCTTTGTTGCTGCCCCAGAGCTGCTATTTTGGACAGGTAGCACTCTAGTGGTTGGCTCTCAAGGGCTTCAGTTCCTTGATAAACTGCGATGCAGCAGACTCGCAGTGGCTTGGACTGCCTAATTCCATTTGCACTTTAGCGCTGGGCGTGAGCAGCTATATACTTAAAGGGGAAATGTATGCTTTTTACTGAACGTGTCTTTAAGACTTTTTACCAAAACGAAGTTTCTTAAAATTGTATCTGAATTGCTGTTGTTTTTTTGGTTCCAAATCACTTTCTAGTTGTCTCCACAGTCGCCATTTTGGGCAAGTAGTGCTCTACTGGTTGGCTCTTGATAAACTGCTGATGCAGTGGATACGCTGATGGTGCACCAAGGCGTGAGTTAGGCAAGCCTGTCTGCATCCATCCGCATCCGGCTCCCGTCCAGCGCCAGCCATGCTGCCGGTCTACAGAATTATATCTCTTCACGACTGACCTACTCTAGAGAGGAACTGATGAATTGCACACCTTCCACCCTCCCCGCTCTGTGTGAGTGTCACGCATGCAGCTTGTCTGAGGTACTTTGCCCTTTTCTTTTCAAATGTCCTGCCTGCAATTTTGCCCTCCCTAATCTGGGTAGCTTGCCCAACCTGATGAAGTGTTCATCTGTATTGCCTAGTATAGTGTCCTCTCCTCTGGTGCTGTCTGGTGTTGTTTCAGTGACGCTGCTGAATTGCAGGTCACTCAGTACATGAGCTTGACATATTTTGTCTGCTAGAGGAAAACAGCCTTGATCTTTTATTCTTAACAGAGACTTGGCTCTCTGAAGCCTCTCTGTCTGACATCGCTTTAGCAAACCAACAGGGTTTTTCCATTCAATTATGCAACAGAATAAATTGGAAGGATGGGGGAATTGCGGTAGTGTGCAGAGACATTTGGGTCTGCACTTTCTCTAAACAGTCTGGCTGCGATCCTATAGGAGGTTTTACTTTCTCGATTTCTCTTACCCTGGTTTAACTTTGACCGGAGTTTTAATCTACCATCCTCTGAGCAGCTCCAACGAGTATGTGGCTTGGCTTGTAGATCTATAAGGTTAAATCTCTATATAATACTCAAACTTCTTGGTTTTGGGTGACTTCAACTTACATGTGAACAGCGTTAACTGTCCTAGCACATTGCATCTGGTGCATCCCTCTGAGGGCTTTAACTTAGAACAGCACATAGACAGCCCACACACACGGCAGGTCATACGCTAGACTTGATTTTCTCTCACTCCTTGGTTATCAGAGTAAGACCGGCCATGGAAGTATTATGGTCTTATCACTTCCTTCTACCCTTTTCAATTGTCACAAACCAGTTTTTAGAGCAAGTGATGCACCATCAGAGGAGCACCAGATTTTGGTTGCATATGTCCCAGGCATGGTTAGGAGATGCAATGTTGGCTAGTCCTATAACGCTGGCTGATCCTGTTGCTATGGACATGGAGTTGATGGACAGCTGGGTCTTGGGTGCCCTAGATCTTGTTGCCATTTCAAAATCTATGTATCAGAGTTGCTCAAGGCCATCTGCCCCATGGTTTACAGAGGCCTTACGAGAGGAGAATGCCCACTGCAAGCAGCTGTAGCATGTGTGGTGCGCTTGTTATGACAAAGACGACAAATCAGCGTATTAAAAGGTGCGGGCCAGGTTTCGCAAAGCCGCTCGGGTGCTCAGAAGGAGTTCATTGCTTCTTCCATAAATGCAGCCGCTAAAAACCCGGCACCCCTTTTCAGCATTGTCAACTCTCTTCTCTTCCCTAGGGTGATGCAAAGCTCTCTCACCCCTTCATAACATCTGTGTGAAGAGCTTGCTGATTTTTTTGTTAATAAAATCAAAGCTATCTATGACCAGGTTCTTAATCTTGGCATAGCAGCTGAATCCTCAGCCATGACACTGCCGTCTGGCCCAGTGCTGAGGGACTTTGAGCCTATCTCACTTGAGGATTCTGATATGCTCCTGACCAACTGTCTGGATATCTTCGGGACTGCTGCCTTCCTCACATACTTAAGTCATTCCTGCCCATCATTTATCCAATCCTTAATAAAATCCTTAACGCCTCCTTGGAGTCTGTCACAGTAACTAAGAGGTGAAAACAGGCACTCCTACTTACATTGTTAAAAAAGCCTAACGCTGATCCTAAATTACTTAGTACCTTTAGACTGATCTCCCTCCTTCCGGCACCAGTCAAGATGCTGGAGAAGGCGCTTAACAAGCAGATTTGCCTATTCCTTGAAGCTAACTCTCACCTTCATGACACGCAGTCTGGTTTCCAGTCAGGTTATAGTACTGAGTCCACTTTATTACAGGTAGCAGAATTCATCAATCTTAACCTTGATCTGGGTGCTTCCGCTATGGTCATTCTTTTAGACCTGTTATCAGCATTTGACATGGTCTTGCACCCCATCCTGTTGAATAGACTTGATATGATTGAAAAACAAGGTAATGCACTGGCATGAATTAAATATTTTTTGGAGGATAGGTCTCAGGTGGTTTTCCTTTCTCCCTTTCTTTCAGACCCGACACCGCTCAAGTATGTGGTGACACAGGTGTCTTCTTTGAGCCCCACACTTTTCAATGTCTACCTTGAGCCCCTTAACAATTTGGTGGAAGAGCCGGATCTCAAGATAATTCCATGCTGATGATACGCAGCTGATGCTCTCTTTTCAGAATGGAGCCCCTGATGCCCTGAAGTCCTTTAGGGATTCCCTCATGGGAGTATGTCTTTGAATGGGTGAAAACTGTCTCAAATTATATTTTGGCAAAACAGACATTTTTATATTTTTTGGCACAGTCATGAACCCTTACCAACTGAGCTGGGGGCTCCCCCATCCCTTCAACCTGTGTTAGGTTTTGGGCTTCAAGTTTGACTCAACCATATAGTTTGAGCCGCAGGTCAAAGCAGTTTCAGGGAGCTGATTTGCCACTTTGAATCTCTGAGAAGGATGCTACATTTGCTACCTGTGACTACCCGTAAGACTGTTGTTCATGCTCGTCACCACTAAATTGGACTATGCTAACAGTCTTTACCTAGGTCTGCTGGCATATCTTCTGCAATGGCTGCAGATCATACAGAAAGCTGCTGTGTGCCTTATCCTTAAAATCCTGATTTGGCAATCGGTGATGGTATATCTTCACCAGCTTCACTGGCTGCTGTGAGCAGGTGCATCAAATTCAAGGTGCAAATTTTCGCCTCTAGAGCCTTGGAGAATAAGGGACCTTGGTATTTAAGAGCATTATCGAGCCTCAGCTGATTTGGAGGAGGACACGCTGACATTAACTACCTGCTTGCCCACTTGGTAACATTAAAGCGGAGCAGACCAAGAGCCCTGTAGTCGTGGTCGCACCCGCACCCGCCGCCGTGTCCTTACATCGCGCGGCCGCGGAGTGGTGCGGACTACAATTCCCAGCCTGCCCAGCGACTCCGCCCACTGCCTGATTCCCGCGCCGGAGGAGTTGAAAAGAGGGCAGCTCCCACTGGGGAGCGGGGGAGCATTATCGAGCCTCAGCTGATTTGGAGGAGGACACGCTGACATTAACTATCTGCTTGCCCACTTGGTAACATTAAAGCGGAGCAGACCAAGAGCCATGTAGTCGTGGTCGCACCCGCCGCCGTGCCCTTACATCACGCGGCCGCGGAGTGGTGCGGACTACAATTCCCAGCCTGCCCAGCGACTCCGCCCACTGCCTGATTCCCGCGCCGGAGGAGTTGAAAAGAAGACAGCCCCCTCCGCCTCGCGGACGCGCGCGGGCGGCGCTGGGCTGAGCCCGGGCAGAGGGCGGGCCGTCTGTAGCCGTCCGGGGCCGCAGGAGGCCGGGCTGGGCCGAGGATCTTGGTTCCCGATATACACTCTTGTCAGCTGCAGCTTCGTATATTTAAGAGGACTGTGGAGACAAGTTGAGGGAGGGGGCTTGAGGGTTAGCCACCGTTGGCACTTTGAGCCCCAGACACAGGTATTCAAACTTCTAGTAGGGGGCACGTCAAGGGGCATTGTGTTTTTTATGCATTAGACTGCCAATGTGGGCCGATAGTGTGGGTTAGTACTCACTATAATCTTCTCTCTGGGACAGGGTCTCCATTTCCCAGGAGCCCCTGTGCTGATATTATCTGCACCCGGGCGCTATTCCTGCTTGCCACGCCTCCCGAGCACCTCCATTCCATATTAGGTCCAGCAGTTACACGTTGAGCACACGGGAGCAGCCCGGGTCAAGTCTGTGGCCGTCCGTGATTGGACGAGGCTGGGCTGGTCTACAATTATTGGGTTTTCGTCCTATTTTATTGTGATTTCTATCGCAGAGGGCTTCCACCTATTAATACCTTAGCACCTGTTATTAGATCCTTCGGCTTCAACTTAACATCGTACGCGGATGACACTCAGATAGTGGTATCACTGATGCCGGGGGAAACAGACAGCGCGGCAGAAAGGTTCAGAGGCTGCATGCGGGAAGTCAGTAACTGGATGGCGGAAAACTGTCTTAAATTAAATACAGCGAAAACAGAGGTGTTACTCTTTGGATCCAGAGACAACTTCTGGTCTCCACGCTGGTGGCCGGAGGAAATGGGCTCCCCCCCAACTCCGGTCCCGAAGGTTAGAAACCTGGGCGTACTAATGGACGATTCACTGTCCTTTAGGCCTCATGTCAATGCTATCACCTCAGCTACCCATTTCGTCCTAAAAACCATCCGGAAAGTGCTGCCGTTTCTAGCCAACGAGTACAAGAAGACAGTGGTGACAGGACTAGTGATGCCCCGTCTGGACTATTGCAACAGCCTTCTGATGAATGCCCAAAAGGGGCTCCTCAACAGGCTCCAAATTCTGCAAAATGCAGCAGCTCGTCTGATTACAAGCACACCCAAATTTGCCTCGGTATCGCGAGATTTGGCGAAGCTGCACTGGCTACCTGTACGCAAAAGAATTACTTTTAAATCGTTATGTGTAACATTTAAAGCTTTGCATGGCTTAGGGCCCCGTTGCATGACCCAACTTTTCCAATGGCATAGACCGACTAGATTGCTGAGGTCTGCTGAACTGAGCCTGGTAGTTGTCCCCAGAGTTAGGAAGGCTCGGTGGGGAGGTAGGAGTTTCTCTCTGGGCGCAGCAAAGGCTTGGAACGCACTGCCACTCAACATCAGACAACTCCCCGACCTCCTGTCTTTCAGGAGAGCACTCAAGACGTGGCTCTTCACACAGTAATCTTTCTGCCCTCACACTTTGGCAATCAGCGCCAGGACACCTCAGGGTAACAGTGCGCTCTATAAATGTGAAAAATAAATAAAAATAAATAAATACAGTTTGTGGCTTGTTCTAGGTATTGTTTGCCTCAATATACCTTAATATGACTTTAAGGTCCGGTAAAGATCGTACAGTCCAACTGCAAACTTCTAAGGGGATAGTTTCTGGACCGCTTGATGCTTTTATAACTCGAGCAACTGGGATTTTAGAAAAAGAAATAACAATGACCGAGAAAAGGCTTTCCCTAGATTTAGTTAGTGGTAAGCGTTCCTCCTTAGGTGCCCTTGCTACAATTTCTAGCCCTGTGGCTCAAGCCCTGTCTAATCGCTTACATTCAGTAACGACGGAGGCATTAATGCATGTTGAGGGAGAAGGGGTGGGTTCTCTACATTGTATAGACAAAATTGATTCGAGCCCGGATGATACCCAGTACAGCGGGGCCAATGATAGGGGCTCAGATAGTGTGGACTCAGTCAATAATTCGGAGTTGAACCCACCGGAAGTGATTGATCCTTCCAGACAAACAGACCATAAAAGGAAAAAGATCCAGAGCCATCAAGGGGGGAGAGTTCAGAAGCTGTTTAAATCAAATGTTTCTAATAGTACCTGTGCAGCTGGTTCGCAGCTGCCCACTGCTACGCAACTCCCACCGGTACTTCCCAACGCATTATGCCCCACTCTAACCCCCCTTGGTTCATCAGATGCTTGCCCTACCTGTCTTAATAGCGATGAAATCCTGTTGATAAAAATGGAGGCCATGATCAAAACTCTCTTGCTCCCCGTTCTGGAGCGAACCAGGTTGATGACCATTAAAATTGATGCTTTGGAGTCTGTAGCGAACATGAACATGCGCTTACTTCAGAAGTTATCCGTCCCCTCCATAGTAGCGGGGGCTTCCACTTCTCAGGCAAATACAACTAAGTGTATAAACAATGATAGCTCTGGTAAAGTAACGGGGGTGTAGCAACTAAGTCTTCGGCACTGGGGGGCTTCGGGGATAAAGCTAGCGCTGCAGGTGTAGGCACCCTGGCACAGGAATCCAGTAAGGCCACCTCCATGTTAACTGCGCAACGAGCACAAGCAGGCTGGTTGGACGACAGGGCAAACGTCGCACCTAGCACCTTATCCCAGCCTCCTTTAGGAAAGCCAGCCATTACTCGTAATCCCATTACCCATACTGGGGGAAACATTGCTAAGAATGCTTACCTTCGTACTGACTTACCACCAGAAGCAAATCAATATACCATTGTGTTAACTGGGGCAGCACCTGTAAAGGAGGGTGTCAAAGAGACAGACAGGGACTTACGCAATAAAGTAGTATTCTGGCTTAACAAAAACCGCCCCCTCCCGCCATCAACTTCAACTGAAATTCTATTAGTGAGGAGAGTAGATTGGGTGGGTTATGGGACCAAAGATCTAGAGGGTGATTGCATTTTGGTATCGTTTAAGGACCCTTGGGTGGTAGAGTCCATTCGAAGGGAAGCAAGGTTTGCAAGAATGGGGGATGTACAAACTTTGGGCCTTGCTTACTTCTATCCCGAAAGACATTTTAAATTCCCACCAGGTCCCCCACCTATGAGATTACTAGATAGGAGGCGTCCAACTGTTAGAACACCTTACCGCCCCCAACACCCTCTACTTTTCAATCGCTATGGCCCCCTTTCCGACCTCGAGGCCGTCGATTGACTACATCCACCAACTAGGGTGAACAGCACTGCTGAGTGTTGTAGGAATGTAGTAACTAGGCCTGAAAGGGTGGAATCTTTTCCTGGGATTGTTGAAGAGGGGGGTTTAATGTTAAACTTTACAGGGGGGACGGTTGAAGCGTCCGTTGAGGATATTCTAGAGGAAATCGTGGGGGTGGATAGTGTACGTATGATTCCCAGTTTCGAGACAAGGGCAGAATCTGTGAAGGTAGTGGAGAACCCAGCTACTACTGTGCCGATGGTTCAATTCTCCAAAAGTAACGTAACAACTCCCCACAATATACTAAAGGTAGCCTCCTGGAATGTGGCTGGGATCAAGGGTCGGCTACACTCGGAGGAGTGGTTGGAATTCATAGATACTTTCGATATCATATTACTCCAGGAAACTTGGGCAACGGTCCCAATCCATAGTGTTGGGTTTATTAATTTTTTCAAACCTGCAATCAGTGGTAGCAAAGGGCGCGCTTCAGGGGGGTTACTGATCTGGGTGAAGCAGGCCTTGGGAGCCCACCTGTCTGAAATTCTTGTAGAACATCAAGACCTCTTGGGTATTAAATTGAGTAAAGCTGTCCATCGGGACCTGATTATTATTAACATCTATGCACGAGGCCTACCTGGAGGCCGTTGCCCTGGTATTGTTGATGTAGTGGACAGGTATCTCGATGGGCTGGGAAGCGAATTTTTTTTTGTTTTAGCGGGTGACTTGAACTGCACCTTTGAGCCGCTTCAGGCAGTTGGGGACAGTTGGGGTTCTGCAGAGGATGCAGTCTGGAACATTCCGGAATTATCAATTGATAAAATTGCTAAAGGGACTGAGGCTGCTTTGAACTGGATGGCCTTATGTTTGAATAGGGGCTTAAGGGCAACTAATGGTCGCTCCATATCAGATCAATGCGCCTGCGATACCTATGATAATGGTTTAAGGAAAAGCCGCATAGATTATATTTTGCTAAAGTTGGAATTCTGGCAATATATGATAGACATGGAAGTGGTATCCCGCCCAGAAAGCGACCACAATCCTTTGTCGCTTAGTTTAAGGTTTCCGGGTACAAATAGATTGAGGAATCCAGATACTCTTAGGACAGGAGATGTCACCCTGACCAATGACCGAAGAAGGCTGAAATGGTCTAGGTTAGTGGGCGACGTCTCTCTCCTTGAAAGTATCAAAAATCTGGTCACCAACACGGTGAATGAACCCATGCCCATTGTGTTTGAGGGGGTCGGCCTTGATTATGTCATCGAGTCTCACGAATGTTGTTTTGAGCAGCTTAAATCTCTTTTATCCATTCCATGTTTAGAAGGCCCATTAAAAAAACGTGGTTCCCGTCAGAAGGGGTATAATGGGAAATGCAGGGAGGCCTATAGCCAACTAGTTAAAGCGGTCAAGTCTCGGGTTATGAGTGATGTCAAGCTAGCAAGGGTACAGTATAAAAAAACCCAGTGGGATGCTAAAAGGGAGTGGGAAGATAGGCACTGGTCCGACCTTCTGGATGCATCTACATCCAATAACCAGACTAAATTCTGGGAACTTGTAACGTGGGGCAGAGACCCAGATTCGCAAACGCCTATAAATCATGTCTCCCCCGAAACCTGGGTGGATTTTTATGCTGCCCAATTTAGGTCTGAGATCTCGGAATCCTCCACCATGCTAAGTAATGAGTATACATTGTCTGATCAAGGTGGGGTCCTGATCTTCACAGAACATGAAACTGAATTGGCCTTGGGTCTGACTCAGCGGGGGAAAGCACCGGGGATGGACCTAATCCCCGCTGACCTGTTTAAAGCCAACCAAGAACTTTGGGTACCGTACATTACCAGGTTAGCCAACGCTATTGCAAAAGGAGCTAGAATCCCCAAGACATGGAAGGGGGCTGAGATCCTTCCAATTCATAAAAAAGGAGATCGGTCTAATCCGGGCAATTATCGCCCGATTAGCCTTATTGATTCTCTTCAAAAGGTCATTGCACGAATGGTCTTAGGTAGAGTTCAGGGTTGGATGGTTTCTGAGGGCATCTTGTCTCCCATGCAAGCAGGCTTCAGATCTGGTACCAGCACCATCGACCAGGTGTTTAGATTTTGTCTAATTTATTGGAAGGTGGTGCTGTTGGGCGGGGGAAAAATCTTCGCCGCGTTTGTCGATCTGAAAGCGGCTTTTGACATGGTGCCGAGGGCTAAACTGTGGCGTGTCTTGAGAGACTTGGGTTTACCCATGGAACTACTGGATTTAATTGTTAAACTGCATGAGGACAACTTTGCAAGGGTTCGGTGGGGAGGTCAAGGACAAGTGACGAACAGATTCCCGGTAACACGCGGGGTCCGTCAGGGGTGCGTCTTGGCGCCCACACTCTTCCTGTTATTTATTGACCAGGTAGTAAATTTCTTTAAGGCCTTCCCCACTGATGCCCCATCCCTGGCCAGGAAGAAGTTCCCCATGCTTATCTTCGCTGATGACACCCTGCTCCTCTCTAAGACCAGAAGTGGTTTACAGCGGGCCCTGAACCGCTTTGAGGAGTTCTGTGTCATCAACGATCTGAAGGTAAACGTGGGCAAAACTAAGTTTATGGTTTTTACTAAGAATCTCTCGGTGCGGAGTTCGGTAAGCATGGGCGGGGCTAATTTGGAACAAGTAGATCATATGACCTACCTAGGGGTGACCCTAGATTTTTGCTTGCGATGGAAGGAGCAGGTGGTCGAACAGCAGCTAAAACTGGCACGCTTAACTGGCTGTCTCCTTAGGGAACAAAAGAGATCCATCACCAAACGTGTGCACCCAGCGCTAAAAATTTATGACACAAAGATTAACGCTGCTATTTTATATGGTGCGGATCTCTGGGCGTATATGGATCTTTCTTGTCTGTTTAAAGCACAGTGTAAGTTCTTGCGGAGTTTAGTGGGACTACCGCAATCCACTCCATCTATACCCCTTTGTTTGGACTTAGGATGTAACCCAATAAATGAGATGGCAAGGTTCAGATTGGTAGCCCTTTGGAGACGGATTTGGACTTCTCCCGACCTTGCCCTATTTGCTAACGAACTTGCTGAAGTTAGGTCCATTGAGGGATCCGGGAGAATTCCATGGCTACGCACGGTAAAAACCATTTTGGTCGAAATGGGAATGGAACAGCTGTGGGCATCTCCAGGAACCAATGTGTTTTCCACCAAACAAGAATTTAAAGCATTGTATTGGGCCTCAGTTCGACAATCCCTAGTGTCTGCTTCTAGCTCTACCAGTCTAACAGGAAGGTTCCTGGCCAACAAGCTGGATCTTTCCCGCGAGAATTACTGGGATATTATTACTAGGCCTCTTGACAAGAAACTCTATCATCAGTTTCGGGTGGGATCTCTGCCTTTGAATTCATTCACTAAAAAATGGGCTTCTGGAGTAACCGAATTTTGTCAATGGTGCCCTGGCCATAAGGAGACTGAGGGTCATCTTTTATTTGCCTGTCCCATGTATCAAGACCCACGTAGAAAATGGATAAAACCTCTGTTCCAACGCCTTACCTGCAGTAGGTCTGCGGAGGCCATCCGGGTATTAAAGACCAATACCTCAGAGTTGTTTGTGGTGAGCACAGCGAAATTTCTTGGCTGGGTTTGGATTATCAGAGCTAAAAAACAGGTAGAAAGGATTGCTCATTTGAATTGTATTTAAAATATTTTATCTAATGATGGATATTGTATAGTGTATTAAGACGGTTTTATCTACTGTTTTTATACTTTTTAAAAAAAAATATATATAGACGGGTTGTCTATATATAAATGGGATGCTTAACAAGGGCTTTTTAATGTACTGTTTTTATTGTGTGTAAAAAATACTTGTAAACTGGACAGTATATGGTGGTTGTAAAGCATGGTCCAAACCGCACGCGTTGATTTTGCTGTCTTTTATGATTTTATTATCGAAATAAAGACCTTAAAACCTGAAACCTGACACACACCCTACTTTCAGGGCAGATCCCTCAGGTCCAACTCCCAGCGGCTCCTGCAGATCCCTAGGATCCATAGGACCAGATTAGGGGGATGTTCTATCCCCTTTTTGACTGCTAAGGTGAAGAATATGCTTCCTCTCAACTTTCGTCTGGCTTCTACCGAAAGGATCTTTAGGATCTGAAGTGGGTGGCACAATAGATCATGCCCACTGGTAGCATTTAGTTTACAGTCCCTGGGTATATGGCATACCACTCTACAAGTGACTTATAAGTAATTTAAATCTGCCAATTACTTATATGCCAAACAAACCATGTTTAAGGGAGTGAACTTTAGAACTGGGTAGCAGTGATAAAGTGCACAGAGTCCTAAGGCCAACAAAGATAAGTTCAGCAAAATAGGGGAGGAGAGGCAACATGTTTGGGGGAAGACCACCCTAAGGCTGACAAGTCTAAAAGAAGATATTCACCACACTGTATAAATACCTCACCCTGGGGAGATTTACGAAGTGTGATAAATATTTCACTCCCATCCTTTTTGTTATCAGGGATTTAGAGTCAGTCAAAACTATCTCCAAAATATGTAGTAAGGGCCTAATTATGAGTTGCCAAAAAGGCAGGGCCATTTAACACACCCAGTAAATATCACTAGTCAGGAGTGAGGTATTCACCACGCACAGTAATTATTTCCTATTATGAATTTCTGCTCTGTGAATGAGGTACAGCATGCAGGTGCAATATTTATCAGTCCAAAGTCTTTCATGTTTTGCTTCTTTTCCATGCACTTTACAAAGCTATTTTACTCCTATTTTTTTCCCTGGCGAAACGTCTCATGGAAAAACTGAGAGGCCCCTCAATTCTGGCAGCACAAACTCATTTTAGTGCCAGGGTCGAAATTTACAGCCTGAATGGAAAAGGAGGCATAGATTCTTGCAGCACTCGTGTCAGGTGGAGAGCATCGATCAGATGCACAGGATTTGAAAAGTTCACAAAATATCTTTGCATCTTTTGTTTAAACAGCTTGGAAAAGAAAAAGACAATCTTTAAGTTAAGCTAAGAGACCAACATTCGACATTCCTTCCAGAGACATCCCAATGTACTGTAAATATTGACATTTCTGCCTTCACAAATATCCAGATAAAGAATCTGCTATGTTCAGACAAGTATGAATTTCATTCCAAATGGCCCACCCTGCCTAACCTTTCCCTTATCTAATAAATGTATCATTTTGTCACACCTAAATTCCTTTTCTCTGACAGCAGCCAAAGCATGTTATCAAGTACAGCCTGGAAAGTAGCCCAGCGTGTCTTTATCTGCTCAATCTGATTAAAGTTTACCCAGCTACAGAATTCTGCAGAGGCTGCTCTATTCAGCCGTGTATTGAACGGCAGTGTTATACGCGATATATTCCATTAGCATTTTGATCTAAGTGTGATGGCACAAATATGCTATTTAAAGTAATTCAGCAGAGTTTTAACTAGGTCATAGAATGTGTATTTTTAAAAACAGAAAGTGAGAACATCACTAAGCAGGGACATTTTCAAAACATACGTTCAATTAATACAAGTACATGCACATATTCACAATCACCACCTGGCTTGTGTCCATCACTTATTTCAACACACACACACACCAAACCGTGCCAGATATTCCTTTAGAAAAACGCTTGGGAAAACTCACAACCACTGGCTAGGCTTGAAAAAAGGCTAATTTTAACTTTTAGGACACACAAACAGATCGATATGCACAATCACACTGACACACAATCCCCTTCATGCTGACGCACATTTCTAATCCGTATGACTCAGCACATCCGAAAGGACAAGCGTGCCTCCATTTCACAATCCCACACACTGAGGCAAGAAAGATACACATTTGTTTATATGGTTTCCGTCAGAGAGAGATAACACACCTACACAAGCACACACACAATATCATACAATATCCTTACTTGAGGAAATTAAAAATTTTACACACATCCAACACAAACACACAAATGCAAAAACACAGGCAATAACAGACATAAAGTACAGATTAAATCTATCAATATGGTGTCAAATATACAAATTACATCCACACGCTCATACACTCACATTTACTCACTTATACACCCCTGCTACAAGATATTCGCATGCTTACATATATACACAAATTGGCACCCATCACACACATACACACTCTACTACTAGACTGACAAAATGATCAGACATTAGCAGGCACACACAAAATGTTCTCTTTTCTCAACAAATTAAGTTAGCTCTTCTGTCAGAAATGGACAGACGTGCATCCTAATCACAGATGTCACCCAAATAACCACAAAAAACAACAGACTGAGTACTTAGGCAGTTCACATCACATATGTAGATTTGCTTTTGCTTAGAGCATACATAACCCACAAACCATAACATGTATATCCAAATAATACCGTTTTCAAAAAATCTACATGTAAGAAGGCATATTCATAACTTACAATACACAATCACTAAAATACAAACCTTGACGATCTACGGCGTCTTGCAAAGAAGACATCCTCAAATACACCCTTGCGTGCCTTACACAGATATAAAATGACAACACAAACAATACCCACACATGCCTCAAAAACACATAAATCACTACGCTTTATAATAAGGATCTTCAATTTCAGACAAGAAAGACAAACATATACCACACTAGCACACATACGACCCCCCCACACACACACATTCATAGTGTCTTTCAAAATAACCAACATACTTGAACCCAGAAATCCTTAGTCATGTGTAGTGCTGACTGGTGAGCATTGAAAAAGTGGGGTGTAAATACGCAGACTGATTTGAACTAAAGGAGTGAGCAATCAATCAATATTGTTTTACACCAGACAGCTTCAAAACTACAATTACTGGAAACTGAGAAATTATTAAAAAGTAAGGATAAATATTGCATTTTATCACATGATTTTCAAAAAAGCTAAAAAGCCATGGGCTCTGAAGGAGTGATCACAAACGAATTTCATATTTTCATATTACTGCCTTTCTCCGTGGATCCTGTAGGTTGAGAGGAGAAAAATAGTGCTATTTCCACATTTTACCAATAATTTGTCTAAAAAGAAACGGGGGTATTTAATTTAATCTTTTTTTTCTACATTGCTTTTGCTTTTGTTTGTCCATCTTTCACTTTTTAAGTAAATCATCACTCATTTGTTATAATGGAGACCCTTCTTGAAAGGACTGAGTAAAAAAGTAAAAAGTACACTGTATTCAAATTCTCAGGCAATTGACAGCAGAACTGGGTAGGTTTTGCAGGCTTATCAATGCTTGTAGACATCACTGAGACATTACAGGCACAGTCATGAGATACATAAGATAGGCATCACCAATTTTTAGAATTTGCACCATTGGTGTGAGTCTCCCTTCCGCTGTTTGCTGTTGCCTCATCTGTTTTTGCTGGTCCAGATGCTTTGGGCACTTTGCAACCGCTGTTCAGTGCCAAAGTGCAAGTACTGCCTATTGTAAAATTGTTGTTATGGATTAGTGCTTTCATGATTGGTTATTTGATTTACTTGTCAGTCCCTAGTACAGTGCCCAGGGCATGTAAATCAAATGCTGCTGGGAGCTTGCAGCACTGGTTGTGCCACCCACAGAAGCAGCTTGTAAAATGTGACTCAGGACTGCCATTACAGAGCCTGTGTGCAGTCTGGGACTGCCATGTCGACTTGGCAAGTGCACACACTTGCCAGTCCCTAAACCTTCCCTTTTATGCAATTTAGTCACCCCTAAGGTAGGCCAAAGGTACCCCTGTGGGCAGGGTGCATTGTATGTGAAAGGTAGGACATGCCCTGATGTGTGTGGCATGTCCTGATATTGAATTACAGCCAATTGTGTTTTTCACTATTGCAAGGCTATATGTTCCTATAGGCCAGAATGGACAGTTTGATTATAACATCTTATAAACATAACTGACCCAGGGAACAAGATAGGAAAATAAAGTTTAGTATGCCTGAACTCAGAATATTAAAGTGCATCTTTTAGTGTGGATGATTTTAACATTGTTTGTTTGAAACTACCACGTTTGGAAAGTAGGTATTTTCTTGCCTAACTATCCATTGTGCCTCTGCTAGGATTGTGTATTGCATGTCTGGCTTGTGAGTGACAGGAGCTGGGAGAGGGCTGCGGCTCTGGCAGTCTGATGAGTCAGGGCTGGGCCGAATGGGACCTGGGTTGAATTTAGAGTAGGGGAGGAGATTTCCTTTCACCTGCCTGGCCAGGTTTGCTTTTAACAATGCTGTCTCCACCTCCTGCCAGGAAGCTTCACCAGAAAGGACAGAACTGGTTGTGACTGGGTACAGACACTCTCTGCCTTCAGAGACAAAGGATTTCTGTGTATAAAAAGGGGAACCCAGACCCCAGAACTTTAGATCACTTCTGGGATATCAAGAGGAACCTTTGCCAAGGAGAAGAACTGGAGAAGCTGAAGGAGGATTACTGCCCCTGTGCTGTTTGCTGTTTGGGGTTGGCCTGCAGTGGTTACTTGTTGCCAAGGAAAGGAGAAAAAGGTATTTGCTGTTTGCTTTGACATTGTGAGGAAGATCTCCAAGGTCTTGAAATTGCGGTTGCCTCCTGTCTGAAGTCTCAGGGTGTAACGCCCTGAACGTCTCAGGATCGTTTAACAGACACGATAACGAGAACGCAACCACTTGTGAAGGTTTAGTTATTTTAATGAAGGCAAAAATAATACAAGGAATAAACAAAGGTTATAGTCACTGGAATCCTCCAGGCTAAGTACGTTACCAGCCCACAGCACGGATGGTCCTAACCGTCCTCTGCATATACGCCGATCCCGGCGTATGCCAACAGAGGGCAGAAATTAAATGGCCGACAATGCCAATCGGTAGGCTGTGAGGGGGCACGAAGAGTGTTGGGGAGAATCGAGGAGTCAGGGAAACACCCAGCCGGGGTCTCTACCTGAAGGGAGCAGCCGCTCAACCTCTTCCTCAGACTGCACCGGGACGCGGAGTCACCTCCTGGTGATGCGTCACCGATACCCCAATCACAAGCAAAGAAGACTGAACCGAGAGCAGCCGCTCGATCGATCCTGTGGACTTCCGAGTCTGTAACGCGGCAAACACCTCCTGGTGTGCGTTACAGCTGGCAGTCCCTGTATCTCTGGTCGGGCTGGGAGTTACGACTCCAACCAGCAAAAGCGCCACTGCGCTTTGACTCAGCCGAGTCAAAAAGCGAAGCTCAATGGTTATCCGGTAGAGCTTCCGGGTCCTTCACAGGTGACGATGGGGCAAGACACGGCCCAGGGAGTAACGACTCGACCTACCTCTGTTCTTGCCTTACTGGAGCACCACTCCGGAACACTGCTCTTCACTAAGCAGGTACGTCGGTGTAAACACAATATCCGACGGCGTTGTACCTCCCGGTTCCTCCCTTTATAGGGCGTGTTTTCCTTGAGTTATGTAACAGCTCTCCTGTTTACATAAGGGCGTGTTTTCCTTGAGTTATGTAACAGCTCTCCTATTTACATAAAGGCGTGTTTTCCTTGAGTTATGTAACAGCTCTCCTGTTTACATAAGGGCGTGTTTTCCTTGAGGTATGTAACAGCTCTCCTGTTTACATAAGGGCGTGTTTTCCTTGAGTTATGTAACAGCTCTCCTGTTTACATAACCTCTCAACCGCTAAGCATCCTGGGAGATGTAGTCCGGTGTCGCTGGTTACCGTTTTCCTCCCCTCGCATGACAGGAATTCTTGACAGTACATCCTCCCTCTCAGCGGCTCCCCACGGGTCCAGCGCTGGCAGGAAAACGCCGATGGAACAAGGAGACCAAGCGCGGAGCATGAACCCCTTCAGCCAGTTCCCATGACTGCTCCTCCGGGCCATAGCCTTTCCACGCAACCAGGTACCACAGCTTCCCCCTGCGCCATTTGGACGCCCGTATGCCCGACACTTCATACTCCACCTCCGACTCCACGCATACCGGCCTAGGTGTCCCAGACGAATTGGAGGGTGCTGGTTTGAGCAATGATACATGAAAGACAGGGTGTATCCGCAATGACTGGGGCAAGCACACCTTCACGTTCACGGGACCCATACACTTGGTAATTCGATAGGGGCCCATGTACTTGGGATGGAACACACTGTTCTTTCGAAACCTCATGTTTCTTGTGGATATCCAGACGTAGTCTCCAGTGCGGTACAGTGGCCCGGGCCTTCTCTTCCTGTCTGCCGCAGCCTTGTATCTTCTCTTGGCCTCTATTAGGACCGCCCTTGAGCGCATCAACGTGTCTTTTATGTGTGCCACCCTGTCCGCTGTGGCGGGAATCCTGTCCTCTCTGAACGGATGTAGAAATGGCAAGAACCTGGGATGTTGGCCATAGTTGCTATAGAACGGAGATGACTGTGTGGAGCTGTGAGTGGCGTTGTTATAGGCTATCTCTGCAACCCATAGCAAGTCGACCCATTCTTCCCTGCCCTGGTCCACAAAACATCGCAGATACTGTTTGAGCGTTTGGTTCAGGCGCTCGGTTTGGCCGTCCGTTTGAGGGTGGTAGCTGGTGGACAGGGCGGTCTTAACATGCAGCGCAGTGCACCAAGTCTTCCAGAATTGCGCAGTAAACTGCGACCCCCGGTCCGACACGATCACCCCAGGTAATCCATGCAGTCGTACCACATTCTTTAGGAGTAGTGACGCCAATTCCCCGGCCTTAGGGACTCTCTTGCAGGGGATGAAGTGCCCCATTTTCGTCAAGTAATCCACCACCACCAGTATTGCCGTCATCCCCTGGTCTACCGGTAGGCCCACCACGAAGTCCAGTGATATGCTATCCCATGGTCTATCCGGGGTCGGAAGTGGATGTAAGAGCCCTTGGGTTCGGCCATGGTCGGCCTTCATGGTAGCACACGTAGGACACTCCTGTCCCCACCTCCTGACATCCACTCTCATGGTTGGCCACCAGAAATGCCGTCCCATGCTAGCCACCGTTTTTTCAAAGCCCAAATGACCTGCGCATGGAGAGTCATGGCACCAGATGAATGCTTGTTTCCTTAGCCGAGGCGTGGGTATCAATAGGCACCTGCCCTTCAGGGGTATCCCGTCCTTCAGCTGCCATTCTCTGTGACTGAGGAGCCACCTCCGCCATGCGAATGACCTGATCCCTCTCTTTATTCCCCTCAGGAAAGTATCCGGTTGGATAACCCCCAATACCATCCTCGGGGAAATGATGGAATGCTCGGTCGCAGGCAATGGATCCTTAACTGCCGATTGACGGGACAGGGCGTCCGCCTTCCGGTTTTCCGTCCCCGGCCGATATGTGATGCGGAAGTTGAACCCCGCAAAGAAGATCATCCACCGCAGCTGTCTGGGAGAAAGGTGTCTTGTGGCCGTCATGAACTGTAGGTTCCGATGGTCCGTGTATACCGATACCACATGTCTCGCCCCCATCAACCAATGCCTCCATTCGGTGAAGGCGTCCTTGATTGCGAGAAGCTCCTTCTCCGCAATATGGTAGTTGCGTTCGGCGTCGTTGAGTTTGCGGGACATGTACGCAACGGGATGAAGCACCCCTGTGTCGTGGTTGCGTTGGGACAAGATAGCCCCCAGCGCCACATCCGATGCGTCCGCTTCCACCACGTAGGGGAGATCCGGATCGGGGTGAGCCAACACCGGCGCCTTACCAAAGGCGCTTTTCAGGGCCTCAAAGGCTTTGTTCGCTTCAGGGGACCAGACAAACTCCTTGGACTTCCTCAGTAGCTGTGTGATTGGGGCCACCAATCCTGAAAATCCATCTATAAACCGCCTGTAAAAGTTGGCGAAGCCAATGAAACTTTGGACGTCCTTCACGCTTTGGGGCACCGGCCATTCTTTCACCGCCTTGATCTTTCGTTCTGCCATCTCCTGTCCCTCTGGACTCAGCATCACTCCGAGGAATTCCACGGATGTGACGTGGAAGTCACACTTGCTGAGTTTACAAAACAGCATGTTTTCCCTCAGCTTTTGGAGCACAGCTTTGACGTGGTGTACGTGCTCCTCCACACTGGACGAATAGATGAGGATGTCGTCGATATATACGACCACGTAGATATCCAACTCCTCTCTGAATACCTCATTCAAAAAGTACTGAAAGGCTGCCGGGGCGTTGCACAGACCGAACGGCATGACGAGGTACTCAAAAAGGCCGAACCTGGTCTTAAAGGCGGTCTTCCACTCGTCTCCGTCCCTCATGCGCACCAGATGGTATGCCCCTTTCAAATTCAACTTGGTGTAGATACGAGCTTTCTTGACCTGTTCCAGAAGTACACTGATGAGAGGCAAGGGGTACCGATTCTTTACGGTTATCGCATTCAATGCCCTAAAGTCCACACAGGCTCTCAGCTCCCCATTAGCCTTCGGGATGAAGAAGAGTGGCGAGGCGGCCGGAGACTTGGACGGGCGGATGAATCCTAGCTTGAGGAGTTTATCCAGGTACCCCCGGAGATGCACGTTTTCAGGCTCCGTCAGGGCATACAGCCTGCCGCTGGGAACGCTGGCCCCTGGCACCAGGTCGATCTGGCAGTCAAACTGTCTATGTGGTGGTAGCACTTCCGCCTTCACCTCATCAAATACATCCTCAAAACTGTGATAAGCCTGGGGGAGAGCCACATCCTTTTCTGCCGCTGTAGCCACCGTCTGACTCCCGCTCTCATCTGCGTCAAGGGATTCCGTTCTTATTCCACAATGCAGGATGCAATACGGTGACGTCAGTTCGATGCGATGTGTTGGCCAATCCACAGAGGGGTTGTGTTTCTGTAGCCACGGCAATCCCAATATGACGCCATATTGGGGCGCTCGGATGATGTTAAAATCGATTTGTTCCAAATGGTTCCTCCCACATCTCATCAGAAGGACCCCCGTGTGCTGCCCGATGGGCCCCGTCACCAATCGCCTTCCGTCTACAGCATAGACGTCTTCGGGTACAGCTTTGGGAAGAAGCACTAGCCCTAGCCTGCATGCCTCGTTGTGGTCCATAAACATGCCAGTGGCCCCTGAATCCACCATGGCCACAACGGGTATCCACTGGTCATGCACTCCCACGTGCACCGTGAGAAACAGGTGTCGTTGTCCCTTAGTGACCGAGTTGGAAAGTGAAGGGATGGATGAGTGACTCCGAGATGCCCCTTCTTTGGTCTGGGAGTCCTCTAGTTTTCCGCCGGTACGTCCACCACGGCTGTTACCGACCGGTTGGCCCGATAACGTGCCGTCTTCGGTTTGGCAGGGCATTCACGTACGTAGTGGCCTTTTTTGCCACAATATAGGCACAATCCTTGTTTACGGCGTGACTCTTTCTCCGTGGCTGTGAGGCTCGCTCGTATTGCGCCGATGTCCATGGGTTCTCCCTTGGATGCGGTGGAAGTTTCAGGACTTCCCACTGTCACATAGGATGGAAGGGATTTTCCTTTTCTCCCATGATCCCCCTTTCTTTCACTTAGCCTATGTTCCAGCCGTAATACCAGGTTGATAAGGCCCTCACATGTCTTGGGTTGTGGGTCAATACGAGCCACGGCGTCCTTGAGCTCATCGCACAGCCCGTGATGGAAGAGCGCCGTCTGTTTAGCAACAGGCCACTTGGTTTCCGCAACCAGCCTTCGGAACGCGTTGAGATACTGCACCAGGTCATTGGATCCCTGTCTCAACTCAAGCATTTCACGGTCCGCCGTGTACGAGTCAGCCCTTCTGTCGAAGACCTTCAGGAATTCCTCGCGAAAAGCACCCCAATCACATAAGATGGGGTCGTCCCTGCTCACCAGAGGTACGGCCCATTGTGCCGCGTTTCCAGTCAAATAGGATATAAGGAAAGCCACACGAGCCTGACTCGTGGGGAACGCCCTTGGTTTGCACGATAAATGTAGCGCCACTTGTGTGAGGAATACCTGCACTGTGTTAGGATCCCCACTGTACCTCTCTGGTGTTGCCAAGGGGACGGCTACCGGCATTTCCACTACTACCGCAGGGGTCTGGTTCGTGAGGGAGGTGCTGGGCGTGAGCGGGTCCAATTGGATAGCATCCAGTCTGGCTTTTACATCGGCTGTTTCTTGCCTGGAGGCAGCCAATTCAATTTGCACGGTCGCTAAAGCAGCCAGCACATCATCAAGTGTTGCCATGTCTGTTATCGACCGGGAGACAGTTAGTGTTATTAAGGTCGGATATTTTGTAACGCCCTGAACGTCTCAGGATCGTTTAACAGACATGATAACGAGAACGCAACCACTTGTGAAGGTTTAGTTATTTTAATGAAGGCAAAAATAATACAAGGAATAAACAAAGGTTATAGTCACTGGAATCCTCCAGGCTAAGTACGTTACCAGCCCACAGCACGGATGGTCCTAACCGTCCTCTGCATATACGCCGATCCCGGCGTATGCCAACAGAGGGCAGAAATGAAATGGCCGACAATGCCAATCGGTAGGCTGTGAGGGGGCACGAAGAGTGTTGGGGAGAATCGAGGAGTCAGGGAAACACCCAGCCGGGGTCTCTACCTGAAGGGAGCAGCCGCTCAACCTCTTCCTCAGACTGCACCGGGACGCGGAGTCACCTCCTGGTGATGCGTCACCGATACCCCAATCACAAGCAAAGAAGACTGAACCGAGAGCAGCCGCTCGATCGATCCTGTGGACTTCCGAGTCTGTAACGCGGCAAACACCTCCTGGTGTGCGTTACAGCTGGCAGTCCCTGTATCTCTGGTCGGGCTGGGAGTTACGACTCCAACCAGCAAAAGCGCCACTGCGCTTTGACTCAGCCGAGTCAAATAGCGAAGCTCAATGGTTATCCGGTAGAGCTTCCGGGTCCTTCACAGGTGACGATGGGGCAAGACACGGCCCAGGGAGTAACGACTCGACCTACCTCCGTTCTTGCCTTACTGGAGCACCACTCCGGAACACTGCTCTTCACTAAGCAGGTACGTCGGTGTAAACACAATATCCGACAGCGTTGTACCTCCCGGTTCCTCCCTTTATAGGGCGTGTTTTCCTTGAGTTATGTAACAGCTCTCCTGTTTACATAAGGGCGTGTTTTCCTTGAGTTATGTAACAGCTCTCCTGTTTACATAAGGGCGTGTTTTCCTTGAGTTATGTAACAGCTCTCCTGTTTACATAAGGGCGTGTTTTCCTTGAGTTATGTAACAGCTCTCCTGTTTACATAAGGGCGTGTTTTCCTTGAGGTATGTAACAGCTCTCCTGTTTACATAAGGGCGTGTTTTCCTTGAGTTATGTAACAGCTCTCCTGTTTACATAACCTCTCAACCGCTAAGCATCCTGGGAGATGTAGTTTGGTGTCGCTGGTTACCGTTTTCCTCCCCTCGCATGACAGGAATTCTTGACACAGGGACACAAAGACTTCACCACCAGCTCCCCTGAATTTCCTTGCTGGGAGTTCTAACCTACAGAGAGGTGTCTGCTGCTGTTCAGGACCTCTGGAGACTGTCTGACACTGGGAACTGGAAGCGCGATGCAACGACGAAGAAGCGTGTCACATCCACAACGAGAACCGACGCATCACCGAGCCACGGGGAAGACGCGTGTCGCATCTACACCGAGTCCCGATGCATCACTGAGAACATCGTTGCAGTGCCTACCGTACAGCTGCAAAAGTTATCGCATAGGACAGTATCGTCGCATCGCATCAACCCGCCACTTTGTTGCATTGCACCAGATCATCGTATCGAGGCGCCATCTCGTTGCATCGTAACCGGAACGCAGTAAGAAACTGCCATCCCCTCCTCTCCGGTAAGGAACTGATGCATCACTTCCCCTGCGCTGCAGTAAGGAACAGGTGCGCCGCCTCCCCTGAAGCAAGAAACTAACGCTTCGCCTTCCCTGCAACCCTTTTTTTATTTTGGGTGATGCATCTAAGGTACTTTGTTGGAAAAGTGTCGCATTTACAACTTGCATTGAGCTGAACTGTTTCTACCATTGAAGAGCCTAGTTTTGATCAGCATTGTGGATTTTTGCTGTTTGGTCTTGTTTAGATAAAGAATACTTATTTTTCTAAACTGGTGTGGTGTACATTTGTAGTGTTTTCACTGTATTACTGTATGTGTTAAAAAATGCTTTACACACTGCCTCTAAGATAAGCCTGACTGCTCGTGCCAACCTACCAAGGGGGTGAGCAGGGGTTATTTTAGAAGTGTATCCCCCTTACCCTGACTAGAGGCAAGGGACCCTACTTGGACAAAGGTACCTACCTCTGTCAATATATACTTTAAATATGTTTTGGAAATGCAAATTCTTTATTTTGACAGACGTCAGTCTGTCAATTTCTGAAAATACATACATTGTGCAACTAAAGATTCGTTTTTTCATTTTGGGCAAACATATTCAATACACTCAGACAAACGATTGTAGCAAAAACACAATCTCTGTCCTGTACTCATTCTAATAAATAAAAGGTTTGGCCCTACACAGTGGATTGATATTTTCATTGAGCATTGATTGTACTACTTTCACACATCAACACATTCTGACTCCGATTCCTCTGTACCCCCATTACTTGTCAGGGACTCCCATCTCATGCCAATAATTTAAACGTCACACCAAAAATGCTCAAAACATGCCGCAAATAGTGATGGTTATGCCACAGACAAGTTAGTAGCAAGGGTATGCTGCATAATGTCAACGATGCCCACTATATTCCAAAAATTAATAACATTATGCCAGAACAGCAATTATGTTTGGGATGAGCATTTTCATATTAAGGATGACCACGTCAGAATGCACTAACCTTTTACTCTGGATCAAACTGGAGTTATGCACTCTTCTGACCCTCACCACTATTAACCACAGGCATGTGAGACAAATATGAGAATTGGGGAAATGGGATTGGGTAAGAGAGAATACAGAGGCATCCCAACATCACCCCTCTGCCACTTCACTCTGCTGCCCATTCATGTCTGCATGTTGGAGTGCATTCCTCAATGCAAAAAGAGATCCTTAATAATCTGTTGTCTATGTTCTGCATCTAACTCTAATAATTTCAATGATATAGGTTGAAGTTATCTCTTTGTTTTCAGAAAAGAAGCTGACTTTCCTGAAACTGAAATGAAGGAAGATTCAAGTGATCAGTTCAAAGCTTATTGACCTCACCCCCTCCCTATTGGCAAGAACACTACCTCCAACTTTATATGTATACACTTGCTGATATTATTTGGCTTAACTTCTGAGTTATCTTTAACACCGCTGAAAAAATGATTAACGTTTATTAAACAACTTGTGATTACTAACGTAGCCATACCTATTATCTGTTCAATGCAACTTTTACCATGAATGCACATAATATATAGATAGTATGACTAGTAATGTTTGATGCAACAAATCCCTTATTCTTCTGTCCAAGTTTAATTTTCCACTTGACTTGATTTGCATAATACTTCCCTGAAAAAGAATGTTTTTCAGCATCTCTCTGAGACAAAGCTTGTCCTCCAACATAGTTCACGATTCTACAAGCAAGGCTCCTGGATGCAATAATTCAGAAACACAATTACCTCGCAAGAACACCAAAATATACAAAGCAAGTTATAGCGGATCATCTAAGATGGCTGCCTGCATCTCCAAACATTGTGAGAGCTGAACGATTCCTTGAAACTGTAGTTTCATAGTCGGACATTGTTGTAGTGCATTCTTTACAGATGTGAAGCCTTACGCAAGGCTACGCTGTCCCTCTGTTCATGCCAGAAACCGGTCCTAGGAAGCTTGTTTCCGGTCCAGGGAAGGCATGGCTTGGCAGTTCGGGCTGGACTGTTCCCATGAGGCACAGGGTCAGACTGATTTGCATATGGCCATGTCTGAACTGGGGTGGCAGAGTGGGCTAAAGAACGGTGATGGATCAAACCCAGATCTGTTGACTGGGTGTGAGTATTTGATTGGCTCTGATGCTCTGTCCATCACCACCCCCTTTTGTACCCCTCTGTTCACACTGCCAGCATTTCTGCCATAGAAATAAACCCACCAGGGGCAGATATGAAGTATGTCAACCCAGTGCCCGCTTCATCACTATTGTAAGCCCTATCCATAGAGGCGATTCCTGAAAGAGACTTCTTGAAGTGCTGATCAGTCATTTTGAAATTATGTCCAATATTGCTGGTTTTGTTGATGGATTAATGTTTATTGTCTGTGGAGTACCACACCAAGGTCATAATTTCAAGTGGCGCGCATAATACTCTTTATAATATATGGGATTCTGCAATCCCAGTATAAAAACCTGTCTTTAAATTCTTTATTATCTGCGACTTGTGATGCATCTAGTCGCCGATTATAAAGAAATTGTCAGGACTCAACTTTGATAACTTACTATAGTTGAGTTCTGACATCAGAATGCCTGCTGCCAGAACCAGCAGCTGAGAGGAAAGACAGGTAGGTCACTGAGCAAAATTAAAGCAGCTTTTTATAAAACGAAAAGGAAACATGGCTTTTCTTTCTTCTGCTCTGTTTATGTAGCTGTACAAAGACACCCAGAAAGGAGATATTCATGGCAACATGTTTAGTTTTTGCACTTTTTAGGTAACTATAGGAAACGTAGACTTTTTCTGCATATTTCTCCACATTCTTTCAAAATCTGACTTTTATTAACTGATTTTAATATCTTCTCACAACAAATATCTCACAGTTTTTTTGATGTTTTTAAGCTACAGATTCTATCTTTATTCTTCATGTTTGCAAACATGCTCTCTCCTTTCTATGAAAGAGCTACCTACCATGGATTTAAGTGATGTGTGGAAAAGGTGAAGGTGTGAATATGTATTATAAGGGAAAATGTACCCCCCTGCCGTACATGATAAGGATATTGCAAGCCACCTTGGAGTTCCATAACCTTATATAGGAATTCAGCTTTCGGCCTCATTCCTCCATATGGTGATGCAACTACTCAGTGACTTGCAAGAGCTTTATAATGTATGGCAGGAGAGACTTTATACCATACATTTTCCCCCACAGAATTACCATTACTGTGGATTAAGTATTCTATCAGACTTATGTCAAATCTTACGTTTTGCATAGTATTTCGCCTAGTGACATTGACTTGCAGAAGGTGAAATCTCTGCATGAAATAGCCGTGACATGTAGGGTCCCCATATATGTTGAAATTCGGATAAGGCAGTAACTCCAGCTAATTGCCCCATTGAGGTGGGGGGGGCACAAGTGGCCAAAGATAGGTGGAGCTAATATATTGTTTCACAGTTTACTGGTTAATTATCTTGAAGTTTTAAATCTTCATGGAATACTGAAATAAGGATATGAAGACAGAGCCCCTGTACATTTGTATATAAGAACTATTGCAAAAGGTGATGTATGGGGAAGTAGGAAGAAAACAGGCTAAATACTGAGGGAAGGCATGTGTTTATCTGGACTTTTTTTCAGGTTGAATATAGAAAAGATAGGATGCAAAATAATACTGATCTAGCAGCAAACATGGAACTGGGCATATGCAAACCCACCAGTCAACCACAAAGATGAATTTTGTCACACATAAAAACCAGTAACAAAATACCGTTAGTTGAAGTACCACTTCCGCATTGTCTGAATCCACTCCATGTTTAGGGCAAACCGAAAGAACAGCATATGCTTATTATAAGGCAAATATCGTCTTTGGCTCGATACCAAATGCCACCAATATTTATGACTGGAACGGTGTTGTGTTAACACCACATAATATTAAATTAATTAATGACTGAAGTTGCCTCTGTTCAAAACGTTTGACCTGCCATACACCACACCCCTTACTACCGCCATTTCTCCAAGCCTCCAAAATGTACTTCTTTTCTGCCAGTCATGCACGCAATGATTTAATGGCCACGATGCTTGCACCAGGCTACTGTTTTTTGTAGGTTTTAGACTACAGGTTACAAATATCTGGCAAACTCAATGCTACTTATGCAATGTGTAAGTAACCTCTTCATTTACTAATGTGTGCTTGTTCTAGCATTTTATCGGACCTCGTTGATGTTTTACTAAGGTTGGCAAAGCTGTTTCTAGTTTCAATTTTCAAAGACCAGTTTTTTTCATTCAATCAAAGAAGACAACCACTGTGGCAAACAGAACAAACCACATTTCTAGGTATTAGAATTTTTTTATATAAATGTTGTGGGCAGCTGAAACCAATCTTTTTTTAATCTCATCATTATAGTCTCAATCAAGAAAAAAAAATGTGTCGTCTAACAATTTGCTTTCGCCAAATGCAGCATGTGTTTTAGGCATTTGCAAGCTGCCCTGGTTGTGAATGCGACCTAAGAAATTGTGAACACAGAGCAAAATTAAATACAGCCACCAAAGATTTAATTTAAAATGATTGATTTGACGGAGTATTCTAGAAAATTAGATTTGTAAAGATATTCCTGGGGTAGAAATAAATTGAGAGTGCCAGATCCAATCTTTTGGTCTTAAGGTCACCTGTTAAATTGTGTTACATCACCTATTTAGTAGCCTTTTAGCAACATCAGAGAACAATCAGAGAACACAGCTGGCTGAGGTCTGTCTTTCTGGTGCATTTGTGTAGAGCAAGTCAGTGATGTTTAAATTGATGAAAAAAGTAGTCGCAGATTTACTTAAAGAATGTTTAACCACGTGAATGTTTGCAAAAGTGATGAAAAATAAAATTATACAAATTCAATGACGGCTCAGTTTTTTAAAAAAAAGTAAACTATGCTTCCATGTGCAATCCAGAACTACTTGAATATGTTTTACAATTGAACATTTTATGTACCTTAAATATCATAATATATCTGATTTATAAATATGATATTTGAAAGGGAAAAACAATCTAAAAAGTCCTCTTTATGCTAGCACTGTACCTCTGACACTTCATAATTAGTTATTTAAATGAGAAACATTAGTTTCTAGAAAACCTAATTTCCAAAAGAACCACTTTTCCTTGGCATGGGGGCGACCATAAGCAAAACCTAAAGAAAACACCTTTTCACTATTACCTGGAAGAAAAAAAGAAAAGTTAATGTTAATCTCGTACTCTAAATGTGTGGTTTACCGTTCTGTTTATCTACCTAAGAATGTTACATTTGTCTCTGTTACCTGACATAAGATACGCACTGGTGTAATGTCACAACATAGCTTGGTTATACGCAAATATTTATTTTTGTTTAGCTGCAAAATGTATATCCAAAAGGCAGCAGCACAATCAATGGTGCTGGGGAAAATTTTGGGTGGGGAAGGTTAGGCAGCCCTACGATTGGTACCCAGTTTATAGGATGACAGATTTGCAGAAGAGGAAGGTGTAAAAGTCATCCAGAAAGCACCAGACATGATGGAGGGTGCTGATCTAAAGTTTGGAAGTCACTCCACAGACCATGTGTTTCCTCTCTACCTTTGTGCTTGAGGGTTGGCGGTTGGTAAGGATGGGCGATGTAGGGTAGAAGATTGAATGTCTCTGTTGGTTGTGTAAGTGGACAGGAGCACGCCAGGACGACATCTGGATATCAGGCACAGGATCTTGAATGGCGGCGTGGTCGAAAGCTCAAAGTTTCTCAGTCTGTTGATGAGCATGGCAGTAGCAAGTCTGTTTCACCACTGTGAACAATGATGGCTATTTGTGTTTTGGCATCCTACTAAGTAACGGTTAAACTCTTAACTTGATCACTTAATCACTGGAGCTACATGCTTATATTTCCTTTGACAAGTGTTCATGAAGAGACATTGGGACAATGAACAAAACACTTTTTCAACTGCAAACCTTGCAATTTACAAAATCATAGTGTTAGAAATATAAGTGTTTTAAGATGTACTAATCTCTCTTGCTAGTAGGTAAAGCCTTGAGGTCTGTCACTCAATACAAATCACATTTAGGAAGCGGGTGAATGGGGCGTACCTTTCTTTTTTTTTTGTAAATCTATTTTTTATTGTTTTAAACAGGAACATTCCTTGGCATTTGACACAATAGGTAAGCAGAGAGTTGTAACCATATGTGGGGGAGCACCCCGCATCAGGAGCAATAACTACTACTTCATGACATGCATTCAGACTAATTTGTGGTCACTGTCCACAGCGGAGCCAGCTACAGTCTCTTTGACAGTCCTGGTGCAGTCACATCGGAAGTGACGGTAGTAACCGTACCTCAGCCAGGCTCCGTGTCTGTGCGCGGGCGCCTGAATGGGGCGTACCTTTCTAATTGCAAGTTACAGTGACATGAATCAATGGTTTGCGATTACATAATGGTAGCAAACCACTGATCAGCTGCCAATACCCACATTGGGTGGCATCTTATTCACAAAGGGCACGCTGCCACAATGGCATAGCTTTCCCTTTGTAAATTGTGTTGTGCGCCCTTGGTGGGAGCAGCCACCACACTATCATCCTCCCCCCATATCCTCCCAAATGCACAAGATGGCTGCATTAAAAGAAGCTTTTCTCATCGAGAATGCAAAAGGGAATGGGAAATATGCTGTCTCTTGCAGGCATCCTCCCGGGCGTCTGCAGCTATTCACAGAAAGCCCTAAATAGCTGCCTGCCTAATTAATACTTAATAAGCTTGTGATTTTGTGACAACCTTGAGTAGGCAATTTGTGATGGAACCTCCTCATGCATAGGTTGCTTTGCAAGCTGCATACCTTTTTCCAAACGAGGCACGCGATTCGCACATACTATTTCCAGATACTAGTACATCGGGCTCATAATTCCTTTAAATCCGATTCCATCACATATGCTCAGTGTAGAATGCAAATATTGGTTTATAAACTTTAAAAAAGACCACACACATTCTGATTCAACACAAAATACCAAAATATGTACACTGCAAAGAAAAGCTCAGCAGCCTACGCCTTGAACAAAAACACTGTCCAACAAAGACGGGAGACCGTGCAGCATTGCTCGCATACTGCCTCGAGCCTTACACCATCGAAGCATCTCAAAAATGCCTGCTATTTCTACCTGAGTTACGTGTCTTATGCGGACTCTTTTACAGCACTAAGCAAACAGCGATAGCTGAGGAAACAATGAACAATGGTAGGAGATTGCAAACTTCCAGACCCGCCCCAAAGGTCAATTGGGGCCTCACCATGGTGTGCAAAGGTTAGAACCAAACACCTTTGTGTGCAGTGGGCGAAGTCGGATAGTCCCACCCACTGCATACAATATAATCCTTTACATTTTATGATCGACTCCTGTTGGTTTTCTTCTATAGTTGGAGAACATTTCTGACCTGTAGGATTCCTAAACTTTCCTGTGAGTAATCCTGTGAGGTTTTTTTTAAACATACTTTATTGGTTTTCTTTTTATCCGGTGCATTCACGAAGAGCATTTTAACATTGCATCTCGTTTGATCCAGCTATCTTACATTTGGTGATCCTGAGAGTTTAGAACAGTCATAGGTTTGCAGGTGTATTCTTCCTGCCAATGTGCCTTAATGTGGGCTGGGATTGCCAGTTGTGCTGAGTGGAATTCGTGTGGAAAATTCCATTGTGCACAGTTGAGTGATCCACCGTTTCCCAGTGTGTATCCATCTGGATTTTCTGGCAGTGGGACAATGGTACATTGGACCAGATTTTACCAGCCGGAAAATCCATCCGATAAATTCCAATTGGTAAAATCCCATCAGACAGACCAGCTCAGATCCTTGGCCTCTGCGCAACCATCTGCTGATGCACAGGAGAGCATGTAATGTTCTAGGCAAAATCCTGCCTCCCTTCTCCCACCATCTACAAACTTCACCCTAGACTAGCCTCCCTGCATACATCTACCACCTTCTGAACGCAGGCGGTAGATGTGTGCATTAAATCTCATAGAATGGGGAGCTCTGTGCAGAATCAATCAATCAATCAAAGAAATTTATAGAGCGCACTACCTACCCGTAGGGTCTCGAGGCGCTTGGGGGGGGGGGGGGTGCCGCTACTGCTCGAACAGCCAGGTCTTGAGCTTCTTCCTGAAGGAGAGGTGGTCTTGGGTCAGGCGCAGGTCGGCCGGGAGGGAGTTCCAGGTCTTGGCGGCCAGGTAGGAGAAGGACCTTCCTCCAGCAGTGGTTCTGCGGATGCGTGGGACGGTGGCGAGGGCGTGGCTGGCGGATCGGAGGTGGCGTTTGGGAGCGTAGAAGTTGATTCGGTTGTTGAGGTAGCTCGGGCCTTGGTCGTGGAGAGCTTTGTGTGCGTGGGTAAGGAGGCGGAAGGTGATTCTCTTGTTGACCGGGAGCCAGTGCAGGTCTCTTAGGTGTCCGGAGATGTGGCTGTGACGTGGGATGTCGAGGATGAGTCTGGCTGAGGCGTTCTGGATGCGCTGGAGTCTCTTCTGGATCTTGGCGGTGGTTCCGGCGTAGAGTGCGTTGCCGTAGTCCAGTCGGCTGGTGACGAGGGCCTGGGTGACGGTCTTCCTGGTCTCCGTGGGGATCCACCAGAAGATCTTCCGAAGCATGCGCAGGATGTTGAAGCACGATGAGGAGACGGCGTTGACTTGCCTGGTCATGGAGAGGGAGGAGTCCAGGATGAAACCCAGGTTGCGTGCGTGGTCTGTCGGTTTGGGTGCGGTGCCCAGGGCGGGGGGCCACCAGGAGTCATCCCAGGCGGAGGGCGAGGAGCCCAGGATGAGGACCTCTGTCTTATCTGAGTTCAGCTTCAGGCGGCTCGTCGTCATCCACTCGGCTACCTCTCTCATCCCTTCGTGCAGGTTGGCTCTGGCGGCGGCGGGGTCGTCGTTGGTCAGGGAGAGGATCAGCTGGGTGTCGTCGGCGTAGGAGATTATGTTGAGGTTGTGTTGGCGTGCGATGGCCGCGAGAGGGCTCATGTAGACGTTGAAGAGAGTCGGGCTCAGTGAGGATCCCTGAGGGACGCCGCAGATGACTTCGGTGGCCTCTGACTTGTACGGTGGTAGGCGGACTCTTTATGTTCTTCCGTCGAGAAAGGAGATGATCCATTCCAGCGCCTTCTCCTGGATTCCGACGTTGCTGAGGCGCTGTACTAGGGTGCGGTGGCAGACCGTGTCGAAAGCCGCGGAGAGGTCTAGGAGGATGAGGGCCGCTGTTTCCCCGTTGTCCATCAGGGCTCGGATGTCGTCAGTGGCGGCGATGAGGGCGGTCTCGGTGCTGTGGTTGGCACGGAATCCGGACTGCGATGGGTCGAGGGATCCATTCGTCTCGAGGAAGGCGGCCAGCTGTTTGTTGACGGTTTTCTCGATGACTTTGGCTGGAAACGGGAGTAGAGAGATGGGGCGGTAATTCTTGAGTTCGGTGGGGTCTGCTGTAGGTTTCTTGAGTAGAGCGCTGAGTTCGGCGTGCTTCCAGCTCTCGGGGAAGGTGGCGGTATCGAATGAGGTGTTGATGATGTCCCGCAGGTGGGGTGCGATGACAGCGTCGGCTTTGTTGAAGACGTGGTGAGGGCAGGGGTCGGTCGGAGATCCGGAGTGGATGGAGTTCATCGTGTGGACGGTGTCTTCGGTGTTGACCGGGGTCCAGGCACGGAGGGTGGTGGTGGGTGGCGTTGCTGCGGTCGTGGCGTGGGTCAGATGGGTGCTGAAGCTGTTGTGTATGTCCGCGATCTTGTTGTGGAAGTAGGAGGCGAGGGAGTTGCAGAGGTCTTGCGAAGGGGTGATGTCGTTGCTTCCGGCGTTGGGGTTGGAGAGCTCCTTCACGATGTTGAAGAGTTCCTTGCAGTTGTGTGCGTTGTTGTCCAGTCGGTTCTTGAAAGCCGTCTTCTTGGCGATGCGGATCAGTTGGTGGTGTTTCCGGGTGGCAAGCTTGAGGGTGGTCCTGTTGTCCGGCGTGGGTTCCCTTCTCCAGGCTTTCTCGAGGGCGCGGCAGTTCTTATTGGAGCTCTTGAGTTCGTCGGTGAACCAAGGGGCTCTCTTGCTGCCGGGTCTGCTGGGCGGGGTCCTCAGTGGGGCGAGTTCGTCCGCGCAGTCGCTGATCCACTTCGTGAGGTTGTCGGCGGCCTGGCTGGGGTTCGCTGAGCTGGCCGGAGGGTGCTGGCTCAGGGAGGCGGCGAGCTGGTCGGCTGTGATCTTGTTCCAGCTTCTTCGGGCAGCCTGTTGCTGGTGGTGGTGGATCGTCGTTCTTCTGAAGGTGAAGTGGATGCATCTGTGATCCGTCCAGTGGAGTTCTGTGGCGTGGCTGAAGGCGATGTCTTTGCTGGATGAGAAGATGGCGTCGAGTGTGTGTCCGGCGAGGTGGGTGGGGGTGGACACCAGCTGCTTGAGTCCAAGGTTGGCGAGGTTGTCGAGCAGGGTGCTGGTGTTGCAGTCGTTGTTGTTCTCCAGGTGGAAGTTGAAGTCCCCCAGGAGGATGTAGTCGGCGGAGGGGAGGGCGTGCGGGCTGACGAAGTCGGCGATGTCCTCGCTGAATTGAGTGCGTGGTCCCGGAGGTCGGTAGATCAGGGTGCCTCTGAGGGTGGTCTTCGGGTCGGTGTGGATCTGGAAGTGCAGGTGTTCGGCGGAGGGTGGGGAGTTGTCGGTGCTGGTCGTGATGCGGATGGTGTTCTTGTGGATGATGGCGATGCCTCCTCCCACCTGGTTGGCGTTGCGATCCTTCCGGGTGATCTTGTATCCTTCTGGGATGGCGATGGCGATGTCGGGCGCTGAGGAGGCGTTCATCCAGGTCTCCGTGATGAAGGCGACGTCGGGGGCGGTGGTGTCGATGAGGTTCCAGAGAATTCTGCCGTTTAAATGTAGGTAGTCACTTTAATGCCGCATTCTGTGAGTTTTAATTTGTCAGCCAGAAATAATTTCTCACCATATTTCCTCCTCACTCGTGATCTGAGAGGTTGTGGAAAATTGCCATGTGAAAGTCAGTATGAAATGTGCCCTTGGGCATTTAATTGTGTTTTCTTTTTCACCCCCATAGGGCGAAAATAGGCTTCAATGTAGAGACCCTCGTGAAATCCGAGGGCATTTCATACTGTTGAGCACAATGTACACAAAATCCAAGCTTTCAGGAATAATTTCACAAGCCTTTGCCTGTTTTTATTACGTTGTATGTGATCCTTCTGCATATATTGCAACTTTTCCACCACTAATCCTAACCCCGTGACATAGGGAGTCTGGCAAACGTAACCCCATCATCAGCACTCTATACACTTATTTTGATTCCTTGAACCACTATGTGAAATTTAGACACATTAATGTCTATTTTACACGTCCGATTTGCACTATGGTGCACACAAATATTTAAGGCTATCTCAGTTTTTATTCTTGTAATTTGTTGAGAGAAAGTGCTGTCTGGGACAGTGACTGCTATCCCCATCTTTCCTCCTGTATGCTTTACAAATGTTGTTGCCCATCATACCTAGCCTTGAATTTCACCGGCTCTTATATGCCGCCTTCGGTATAGATGCGAGTATCTTCTATATGATTTCCTTCTAGTATCACTCTCTGACCTTTATTTCAAGTGGTAAGAAAAATTATGCAGAAATACTACCAACTTTTTTGGGGTGTCCACTAATTGCAGCCTCCAGAAACACGTTTTTTAATCACTTTATAAGACTTTGCAGCATATTGGTCACAGCAGTTAGGATGTATGCATGGCAGAGTTTTGTTATGTCGCTGGGGATACACTACTATTCAGTTTATACTCTGTCTTTCTTTGCTTTAATAGGAGCTTACCATGGCCTCCTGGCGCCTTATGTGAACTATTTTACTTAGAGTCTCACTAGACTCATTCTTGATTCTTGTTTACTAGGTAAGAAATGTCTATCATGCACTTCTTTTATATGGGCTATAATTATCAATACTTCTACCTGTAGTTCGTTTTACTATGCATAGGGCCATATGCATAAACACATTTTCCCATAGACACAGAATGGGTAAATCCATTTGATACATCTGGCCCATAGAGCCTTACATCTTAACACTCCCGTCTCACTACATTACGAGACTTTTCTACCACTACCCTTACTTAAAAGTATAGTATATGCCTAATTAGATCTCTGAACTTAACTGTTCTTTTGTCTAGTTTTTTACTCCCTGCATCAGAGTTACATAATATAAATTGCAAATCTCTGTTCCACTGAGGTAACTATACGATTAAATTATACTTTACAGATTTCTCTCCACTCTCCGGTACTAGAAGATTACTTGATTTCTGGTTTTACTTTTGCCATATGTTTGGCCACTGTCTCATACTCTTAGAGAGTAAGGGCCAGATGTGCGACTCGCAATTTGAGACTCCCAAATTGGGATGTATATTGCAATTTCTAATGGGGTCGCAAATTGCATGCCTCATGAATATTAATGAGGCAGGTGCAACTGTCGACCCCATTAGGAATGGCTAGCACTCCCAGGGATGGTGGCCTGCCGGGGTCAGCAGACCACCATGTCTGGGACTGCTTTTAAATAAAGCAGCATTTATTTTTTTTTAAATGCGGCCCGTTTTCCTTAAAGGAAAACAGGATGCATTTAAAAAAGAAAAATGAAACTTTTCAGTTTCATTTTTTTAAGGGCAGGCAGTGGTCCCTATGACCACTGCCTGCTCTTAAAAATATTTTCTCACATACTCACAAAGGGAAAGGGGTCCCCTGGGGACCCCTTCTCATTTGCGAGTGGTTTACCACCTACTTGAAATAGGTGGTAAACTGCAAGTGTTTCGAGGCTGCAAATGCAGTCGCAAAACAATTGTACGTGGCATGGTGACTCGCTATTAGTAAGGGACGTCCCTTTCTAACAGTGGGAGTCAAAAATACTATTTGGCGAGTCAGTGACTCACAATATAGCATTTGTACCCACCATTACCCTTTTTTAGGTCGAGCCTATAGCAGCGCGCATGCGCTGCAATAGGAAAACAACCTCTTGCAGCTGACCAGGGCTTTTCACAAGCTCGTGCTTGTGGCATTTTTTCCACCAATATTTCTATTGGTGTTTGCGTGTGTCTTCCTTAAAAGACAGCACGCTAGTGGGTAAAGGCGGGCGCATGTCCCGCCTTTCCCAGCCAATGTAACCGCCCACGGACTAAGGCTTGCGGGTACGCGCACGGGCCACATATGTTTTCAATTATTGTGCCCAGACGCGATAATTGAAAACAGATGAGCTGCTCGCTCACCCAAGTGCGTGCGCACCACTCGCGGGCTTGCTTCATTCTTGCCGCCCTCGCCACCCCCTACCCCTTTACAAGTATTTCTGAGTTAGCAGCACTCGATCAAAATGCATGCATTTCCCAGCTCTCTCTCCGTTTCCATCTCTCTCTTTCTAGTGCTTCACTACTCACCTGTTCTGTGTTGCTCTCCATTGTTTGCTTTGCTTGCTCCCAACTGCAACGTTTTGCTGTCCCGTTTGCTTTTCTGGTGTCCCCACGTTTCCATCTATACCCCAGGCCTAGATCTCCCTTGATCTGCTATTCTTGCCACCAACTGCTCCATGTTCCTGTGCCATCTACCCCAATGACCGTTGTCTTCTTCTAGGCTCTGCGTTGTTCTCACTGGTGTGCTCCTGTCACCCCATCTCCTCCTCCTCCCCCCCCCAAACTTCACAATGCACAACCACGCTACTATTTATATGTTTTGTTACATGTGCCGATCCATCTTGGATCAGTACACTAAAAAGCGTCAGTTTGGAATGCAAGCACTTGCGTCATCAAGCATGTGAAGTCATGCAGAATAACGTGGCTCGGTTGGCACTTCAAACTTTTTTTCCCAATTTAGAAAAATACTGCACAGTATCAGTGACCAAAGCTGTGCAGCGTTGCCAAAAAGAATCGCCAAAGCCAATAAGTCTCTAAGGCCTGAAGGAGACCTACTGTCTTTGCCAATGCTTGTTCTCCTATGTGGCATACAACATCACCTCACAACGTGCCCTCACACCTTGAATATTGTCCAAAATTGTCAGCGCTTTTGTAGAGAAGTCTGGGAAAGGCATGGAACAGTGGAGCTGTAAGCGAGTAATGCAGTTGTTGCCCCAGGCAGGTGCATGACGTTAAATGTCTAATTGAAATAAAAGTTATACTTTGATGTGTGTTATTTTGGGTGCATTGTGTTGGGCAGTGACGCAGCTTTGATCCAGGGTGGGCAGGCTCACGGAGTGGAGGCCAAATAAGGGGGTGGGTGGGCAGGCCTGCCAAGGGCACCGTCCGGCTAAGAAGACAGAAAGACGCGGGCTCCGGAAAGGCTTGTTAAAGCCATAAGGGGCGGGGGTTGTTTAGCGAGTGGTTAGGTAACAATTAATGGATTTGGACAGCGGCTAGGGTTATAAATAGCTTGTGTGACAAAGGGACGGTATTTTTCTAAGCCCGAGGCCGCTAACACTCTTTGACAAATGAGTTCTTTTAATGAGTTGTGTTTTTGTTTGTTTCACCCCATGCACGACGCTGATTCTGGGATCACCACAGCCCGGTAGGTAGTGAGCTGAACTGTTGCAAACTCGTCTGGCTGCCCGCAAACATTTGTAAAGCACCTTTTAGGGAGATCCTCGGGAGGCGAGACACTGCTTAGATACAACTTACAGAATACCTTTACCCCGGAAGATACCAGACTCTAAATAGGTGTACCTCAGCCAGGGCAATATAGGGGTACACAGTATTCACTTGGACTCTCTTATTAGGAACGTGAGTGTGATTATATGGAGAACACCACAAACTGAATTGTTTCTTGGTGGGTAAAAATTAGGCATTGCGACATCACAAAATAAACTGATGGATGGTGTGTTGAAACTTTTCAAACACTCACCCCCAGTCACATATCTGGGTTTAGTCCATTGTTATTTTGATCGTTATGCAGTGGTTAATTTGTAAAAAAATATAAGTGTCGGGGCTCTCGTCAGAAGGCAGCTTGCACCAGCCCATTTTTCCTGTTAGCGCCGCCTAAAACAGAACCAACTACTAACCATGAAAGTGGGGAGAAGATGTTGTGTAATGGCCGCAGCTGCCGACTTCAGAGCTGGGGAACCAGGTTGGAGTCTTGCGGGCTCATCATCCCGTGATTCTGGGCATATCACTTAATCATCCTTAACTGGTGCTCATGAAAAGTGCCAGTGTTGATGATTAAGGGTCGGTGCTGAGTACCGGAAACCACTGGCTCAAATTATGCACCGTCGCCACGTCACCCCAGTTTGGACCCAGCCATATGCAAATCATTCCTGACCCTGCACCTCATGGGAACAGTCCAGCCTGAACTAGCAAGCCAGGTTCTCCCTGGAACTGAAACAAGCATCCTGGGACTGGTCTCAGGGTATCGCCCCTCATCAGCCAGGCTAGCTTGAATCCAGTGGTGCAGTGAAAACGGGACCCATGTCTGGGCATACCCTCGGCTACTAAGGGTGAAGATGGCAACATCCCAAAATAAAATGAAAATACTATAATAAATAATAGGCATTAACATCACCTAAGTAGACTGAGTCTGTCTGCAGAGTACACACAGACTCCTGCAGTGGGTTCTAGAACAAGTTATCTATTGTAACTCTTTCATTAATAATATTTTACACACTATCATCTATTTGTGGAGGACACTTAGCTGTCAAGAACAATTCACCTTGATTGAGGTTGACAGACGGTCTGAGCTTGCATTATCAATGCTGTCTTCCACAACAGTGTCTGCTTGCAGTTGTTTCCCTTTTATTATATTCCAGATGTTGAATACAATGCAAGCTGTGCTGCTGGCTCGTTTGTGGACTATACTACCCAATATTACCATAGAATAATTTCTTATGGACGTTATCTATCAGCGTCAATGTAGGGACAGTAATTAATAACAGGGATGTGTTATTTATAAAGTGTGTTTGCTTCCACAACCTTGTGGCTTCGTAACACTGTAAAAGAACAAGTGTTACTGTCACCTAGCCCTATACAGCTCATGGAGTCCACACTTGAGACTTGTGGCATACATACCGAATTCTGTGTGAGTGTGTGTGTGCGTGAACATACGCACACACACATACATTTCCATGGCAGAAAACTACTTAGGTATACTTAATGGTGCTGACAAATTTTTGGGCTAACTTGTGTTCCTATCGAATGAGCTACTTCTTTTGGGGCAGTACCAAGACCGATTTGCGCATGATCAGTCCCTCTTCTCTAATGAAAACATATGCGCTAAAAATATGGCGGGAAATGCAACTTATCGGAAGTCCTAGTAGTTAAAGGCGGATATAGAAGTGTTTGTGCTGCCTCTGCTTGAGTTGTTCCCCTTTCTCGTGCTTCTGATTTCAACAGGCGTCTTTCATTCTAGCATTGCACCATGTAATGTGATGCTGTGCACAACGTAATATGTGGGGGTTGTAGCTATAAGTAAGATGAAGTCGCAGGTAGCCTCTGAAGGGGAAAGGGGGGAGGGGTGGGGGTTGCTAGGTCATTTTCGTTAAGCAGCCAGCATTTTAACATCAAATTGCCATCACCAGGGCACTTGTGTTCATTTCTTAGCTCTGGCACATGCTTAATACTTTTTCAACGTGGAAAACAGAGCATTTCGTGTCTCATTCTCTCTATTTTTGTACTCAAAAATAGAACATTGTTTAGCTACTCTGGAGCCTCTTTGCTAAAAGTGACATTAGGTTTTAGTTCTGCGATGCTTCTCAGAATGAGTGAATGTGTACTGCACGCTGCATTTCTGGATAAAACGCACAAGTCTAAAAGTACAGATTTACTAATAATGTATGTGCCACTTGTGTGCCTTTTATAGTTCAGTCTAGTTCTTCATTATCGGGGATGGAATCACTTACAGATATGTGAGTTCAGACTACTAGTTATACAAAAATAACACTTTAAATGAGTACTTCTCAATGCTGTATTATAATATGTCTATTAGTGTCAAAGGTTTCACTCTCAAGAACAGTAAATGTCCTGGCACCCAGGATAATGTGCTACATGGCTAAATACTTATAAGGTCCCAAAGGTGAGACCTATTGGCTATGCCAATGCTTGTTGCAATTGCAAACGGGAGGATCTCCCATTTGCGGCCACAAAAACGGGTCATACATCTGGCCCCAAGTATTTGTAGTCCTTCTATAATACACATCTTGTGAAAAGAAGTATCTCCTCTTGTTTGGACACCAAACCTTAGTCTTATTGTTTCTTTTTTTACTAAACATTTCTAAGTTGAATGTAGTGCCATTGCTACCCGACTTTTTTGGCTCTTGTGCACCAACAGAGACCATTCCGTGACCTATTCCTGGATAATACCATCTTCACAGGAACCCCTGACTACTTGCATTCTCAAAAAGGTGGGACCATGCTGGTTTGGCACCTTCGGTACTTTTCGTTTCTCTCTTCACTGACTAGACTAATAATAATCTTACTACTTTCTGGACTCTGCATGGGTGTCTCAATATAAGGTTCTTTTTGGTCACCTTTTTCACAGTCATACTAAGGTAAGCATCTTCTTAGACTCATCTATAACTGACCCGCTTCATCATCTTTTCACTGTTCTAATTTTTTCACTGAAATGGTCAATTATTATCTTATGGTTTTTTTCTTTGTTGAAAATTCCACAGCCTTGGAAAAGTCCACGTAGTGACGAAACACAAACACGTGTTGGCTGTTCATCCACAAAGAATACAAAGTTGTATATCATCTGTGTGAGAAGAACATCTGTTGGTTCATACGTTATAATAAATATCAACAGTGCTCTTTACTAGTCCTTATTGTTTGGACAGTGCATTTTTCTTACAATACTATCTTGAGTTCTTTTGTTCATAAATATTATATGATTTGACAGACTGTATTTTCCAGTCTGGCATTATAGCACCACCAAACTATTCTGTGTATTTGAAATAACTACCCACTACATATGTATCAGATGATGTGCGATATTTGAAACTACTACTACCCATTATTATTTTCCTTAATAAATGTAATTGGCGTTCAATGTGAAGAACTCGCACGGAAACTTCATAAAAAATTATCTGGTACTATACATCCAAATAGTTTACGCTGGATCTATACAGGGGGGCAGATTAATGATGGTTTGGTAAGAAGGAACTGGATTTTGGTGCAGAGGAAGGAAAATGGGTGACTCGTCTTCAAGTTCATGAGATACACAATGCCATGTACCTCAGTGCACGAATATCCTTCAGTACTGTGGCAGCAGGCAAACCTGTGTGTCATAGCCCTAAAAATGGTCTTAAAAAATCAGTAATTCGCCCCTAGGTCCAGGTGACAGTAATTGTGACTCAATGGAGCAATGTGAGGAGATTGTTAATATACACAAATTGACCTACAATACTCAATTAAATCTTCGGATTCTCATGTTGCAAGGATTAAAGCATTGTATCCTGCCTTTAAAGGAGGTAGCATTCACACTATTCAACCTACACTAAAAGTATTTCAGAAACATGGACTGACTTACACTTAGATATAAACCATCTCACTCAGGAGGGCTCCTCCATTAGGGCGGAGGAGCATCACCCCACTGCTGGAACCAGCAGATCAAAACATGTAAAATAAAATGATAATAAAGCAATTAATAAAACTGCTTTATTTGTATTTTATTTTACTAGTAGGAGCCAACGCTGCAGCCGAGTCTTGGATAATGCCAGCATGAGAGCAGTGTCTGGATTGGCGCAGGGGACTCTGGGAGTGTGTGTGTATCGAGATTCGGGAGCTAAAGAGCGAGGTGAGGTGACAGGTAAGTTGTATTTTTTCTTTTTGCCCCCCACGCTGGCCCATCACTTTACCCTGCTAGTTGCTGCCACTGATCTCACTGCATACTACCCTGATCTCAGATATCCTATGAGTGTGCAAAATTATCTTGCCCGAATCGGTTCCAGAATGATCAGGGTACATTACATAATCCAGGTAATACACTTGCGGACTGTAACTGGGCATTCCAAACAGGCTTGTCAGAAATATAAGGAGCAGCTAAATTCACAATGTGCCTCTTTATCATCATGGTCAAACATGGACTCAGAGCCCTCGAAGTTGGGGTCTTTCTTGGATTTGCATGCCAAAACTTGATAAAGTGATAAAGGTTGACTATGTTCTGCCCTGTGGAAATTTAGTTCATAACTGAACATTATCTGCGCCATCTTGTCTCTCTCCAGCGCCGCACGCAGAAACACACGGCGGCCATTTTTAGACACCATGGCCCCTCTCCCCGCTCATTGCCGATCGCCAGCGCGTCCCTCTGGCGCTGAACATCCCCCCGCGCGCTGGCCACCCCCCGCTCTCTCATACATGGGCCATAAACCCCCTCCTTCTGCGTGACCCTGCCATGGAACCACATCCCGCGCCTGACCAACACCTCCTTTCATCCCATACATGGCCATACATCCTTTTGATAACCCCTTTCCTCTGCGCCCGATTGTCCGAACCGATCCCAGGCCATCACCTAGCCCTGCGGATGCAGTTTATTGCCCCTACTGTAAGGGAAACACCCCACATCAAAGGGATTACAGTAGATCAACACCCCACCCCCTGAGACCCGACCAGTCACACACACCCCCAGGAATTGGCGGAATGTCCAGCTGTGTGATAGCCATCTCCTACTATGGGTGGGGTGGGGACTTCTACTGTAGATATGTGTGGGAACAAGCTTGAAGTGGGGATTCCAAGGATGTCTTTCCATACATCAAAGTCTCAACAAGAATGTATCACATGTAATAAAGCAATAAACCTGTGTATAAGAGGCCAGGCCTCAGAGATGTGGTTAGAGCACCTCGAGACGATACCTTGCTGTCCGATCTGACGTGTTCTGCTCCGACGGAATAAAACTTTGTTTCCTGCCTTCCAGTCTCCGGCGCCTGCCTCTTTTGTTGGTTAATCATCGAATGGTATAAGAGGCAATTACCGCCGGGCAATACTTGCAAGGTTATCGACTGAAACTGCCGCTACCATTTAACAATTGGCGTCCCAAGCGTGGGGCCCATCAGCGACACGTGGATCCAACGGGAGAGGTCCCAACGACAGAGTGAACGACTGCAACGATCGGGAAGAGCTCCTGCCCGATAGACCCTCGTCTGGCATCCGATCATCCGAACTTCACTGGTTCCGAGCAGACCTCTCTCGAGTGATCTACGGTCCTGACTGGGAACCACCAGGAGTGCCGCGGCAAATACGGAGAGTAGAGGACGATCGGGCGCTGGAGACGGAAGACGAGAAACTGTCCATGCGGTCCGGGTAAGGTCGTGTAACACGACAAATTGCGAAACGATTGATTGATTGATTGAAAATACTAGTATTGCTTATTTGATTGTTCTTTTTGAGATATTCACTGCCTACAAACGGGGAAGAGTAGAAATACTCTCTCTCCCTTTGCAGATAGTGAAGGGTAGGTAACGCAGACTTTTGTCCCCCTTTGTAATCTGTCGTGCCTATTTTTCTCCCCATTGATTGATTGTCCGAACATTGGTTGTTCGATATTGGTTCTTTTGAGGTATTCTCTGCTTACAAATAACGTGGAATAGAGATATTCTGTCTAGTCTTTGCAAGCAGTGGAAAGATAGGTAGTGCAGACTTTTGTCCCCGTTGTAACCCGTCATGCCTATCTTCTCCCCACTGATTGGTAGTTGGTTCTGCCCGGACCGCTTATTAGAGATGAACCATCCGGCTCCACTGGAAGGCACCCCTAATAAGGACATGTTTACTAAATATGGACTAGTCGCTGTAGCTTATAGCAAACTATGGCATAAATATACAAAGAAGGACTCCGAAAGTCAGTGGCCACTGATGGGATCCTTTGATGACCATAAAATAGAAACGCTAGAAATAGCTCTACGTAGCAATAAAACGACGCCCACTATGCTCGACAGTATCGGCATGTGGCGCAAAGAAACAACGCAACGAAAAAAAAAGAGAGAAGAAGTAAAAGCAGAAAAAGAACTACGAAAGGCAGCTCACCTTGTCGCTAGAAAGTTAGAAGAAGAAATAAAGGAGAGAAAGGAAGCTAAACAAAAACAAGAATCTGAAACGTCAGGCCAGTGCCCTGTTAGGACCCCCTCTACGCTCTACCCTGAGTTGCCTTCCAAGCAACGGGCAAACGATGAATTGCTATTAGGTCCTCCGATCATCTATATGCCCCCTCCATACGCTCCCTCCCAACCTATATATACCACACTCCAACAAAGTAGTATGATTAAAACGCTTTAATAACTTGTAGGTATATGCAACACTCCAACAGGGTAAAACACGTTAAAACACTCTTTTAAACAACTATTTACATGGTAGCCTGCCGCAACACCCATCCCAAAGCATTCACCGTCCGCTTGACACAGTCCATGCCCCTCCTTCCTCGGAGTAGCAACACTGGGATGCTTTGGCCTGTCTTTTAGTCGGCTTTGGGCTACAAACACGCCCACAAAATCCATCGGCCTGTGAGGCGGCATCAGTGGCGGACTGTTGTGCGAGTAGGCCGGAGGCAACACGGTGCGCCGAGATCCGGACGGCACTGAGGTGGTGTCCAGCAAGTTGTTGCACTGGTCTGGCCATCCTACAAATGCAGCATAGAAAGACGGCGTGGGGTGCCCTGGGGGGGAGGCGACGCGAACGGGCCTCCCCCGCCTCTCCAGGTGGAGGCTCCTCAGTTGCAGTAGGGCACCCCTTAGCGTTTCACTCGCCGGCCAGCTGCAGCAGGGTAGCTATTAACGTTTCACCTACCGGACGACCACCCAGGCGGAGGTTCCTTTCTGCACCAAGTTTCCACTAGCGCTCCACCCAAGAAGTGGGCCCTCGCAGTTGGCTGGTCGGGGGACCCACTCCGGTGGCTGTGGTGGAGAACTGCTGCTGCCACAGGACTCTCAAAATGGTGGCCGGCTCTTTGGATTCGGGCCTGGTCCACTAAGATGGCTCTGGGCTACCTTGGAACTCGAAAGCTTGCCTGCTCGGGCAGGGACCCCACCCTTGAAGACGTCCTCTCAGCTTTGCAGATCCTACGGGAGTCATCGACCCTCGACTCCCGCGGACTTCCGGTGGGGGCAACCGTCACTATTGCTCAATCATTCCACATTAACTTGTCTTTGCCCCGGGCGGCAGCCACCTTGTCCCCATTTGGTGCCGTGAGAGAGACTGATTCAGGGCGTTGGCAGAGAGACACGCCTGCTGTCCCGCTCACCGAAAGGACCACGGCGTTGCTGCGAGATTGTGGTGCCCTCATGCTGACGCCAGCTTCTGTTTGAATTACCAGGAGACACTGTAGACTACCAACTCGAATCAGTTCTGGTGGAACCTCAGCATGACCCGGTAGGAAAAAGAAAAACTTTGCTTTCCCCACCTTCGAGTCACGGTTCCTGCTGTCTGTTCTTTCCGTTGGCGTTATCCAGAACTTTTGAACTGCCGAAAGGGATTCTGGTCCGGCCGCTAGTTAGTGGAAACATTTAGACTGTACCCTGGACCCACCTGACCTCGCCTCAAAATGGCGCCGATGTAGGAGGGACCTACAACTCCTTATGGCGTTCCGGTTACTTGGCATTGATGTTAAGGGATATGTATACGGTCTTTTTGCACATGGCGGGCGGGGGGACGGGGAGGGTACTGACTGGGCATGCGAACAACCTTATTTGATGCTGGTCTTCTCATTATTGATTATTTTTATTTTTGCGTTAAGGTAGTGTTGCTCATGATACTCGACGCCTCTTGCACCGTGGCTGGCCTATACGGTTGTAGGCCCGTATTTGTATATTGACATTTTCACAATAAAGCGTTTTCGAAGGAATTATGGAATCAGCGTCATAACAATCGCCTAGGTTGGTAAGGTTTTGAATAACGGCTGTCATTCCCAAACAATGGAAGACAGATAATGCAGACCCTTTTCCTGAATTTTGGATCGGTGAAAATTTGTATCCATCACACCTGTCTTTTTCCAGAGTTGCTAGAAAATGGTTGACCGTAACTTAAGGTATCTGCCGAATGTAAGGTATGGTATTTTGTCCCATAATATACGACTAATTGAGAAACAAATGCACGAAGAGGGAACTCGAATTTAGGGACAAATAAAATAAAGCATTTTTGGTATGGTAGAAAGGAAGATATAGTACGATGCGAAAAGGATAGTCAAGATCTGTGGTATTATACGTTCCTGCAGCTAGTCTGGTACGTGGTAAGTAGAACTTTTTCGTGTTTATGCGCGCTGATGTGCTTTGAATGCTGCCCCCCCCTTCTTTTCTTCTCTGTAGGTTACATCGGAGTTCCGACTGAAGAATGGAGTGGACATGGACCGCACCGTGCTCCATGTAGGGTAAGACATAGACAAGCGCTGTGAGATGGTGCGTGGAGTGCAGACCATCACTGAGAACGTGATAAACTGTATGGTATGACTGTGCGTACGTGCCCTGATTGTACGGTATGAATGTGTATGTATTGCATATGCCTGGGTCGCTGGAGAGAACGTCTTTGTATGACTGAAATGCTTGCCTATCGATCAAGGAGATGGGAAAATAAACCCGAATATGGTAACTCCTCGTTTGAAGAAACGACTCTCCCTCTCCCGGAAGCTAGTAAATTGGAGGGTGACTTAGGCCAGAAACTCGAAGGATCATTTCAGTACGACGAACCCGACTCCAACTAATGACCCAAATGTACCACCAGTGAGTCGATTTTTGTGCTGACTAACTAAGAGAAGTTAAGAATACCCCAGGTCGGGGTTCATCCAAAAACCCCCCTCAGCCCAGAAGTTAGGGATACTGGCATGTTTTAGAGTCACCACTTCTTCTTCCATCCACTTAGAAAATAAGAGTTGTACCATTGAACGTCCGACCGATACTCCTCCTCTGCCTCAGTTTGGATCACCGCCTGCCCAGGGGTCGGAAGGCTCCACCGTGTGTATAAACACGACTGGACTAATGTCCGGCCGGAAAAAGAGGAGTAAGTATTTTTCAAAAATGAGGCCTCCAACAAAATTGCCCAGAAAGGGAGGGGAGTAAAAAGTCCGACCACCCCCCCCAAAATGAATCACGGAAAATACTGAAAATACGCAGCACGCATAGAAAAAGGATAGGAAAGGAAAGGTCCCCTTACCCAATATAGCTCTGTGTCTTCGTCGTAGGTTTCTGTGCTTGATGTATGTACTGTTACACCCTATCCAGTATTTATGTGTCCGTGAACGTTGAATTTATGTTTTCCCCCAGCTTTTTATACGTAAAAGTGACCCGTGCTGCTCTATGTTGTGTGTACACCAAGTAACCTATTACCGTACACGTTTCTCTCTCTCTCTCTCGTTTTATGTCGTACGTGTACCAAATAGCCTACTTGATGCGCACGTCTCTCTCTCTCTCTCTCTCTCTCTCTCTCTCTCTCTCTCTCTCTCTCTCTCTCTCTCTCTCTCTCTCTCTCTCTCTCTCTCTCTCTCTCTCTCTCTCTCTCTCTCTCTCTCTCTCTCTCTCTCTCTCTCTCTCTCTCTCTCTCTCTCCCTCCCTCCCTCCCTCCCTCCCTCCCTCCCTCCCTCCCTCCCTCCCTCCCTCCCTCCCTCCCTCCCTCCCTCGCTGAAGGCTCCTTTGCCCTCTTTTTGAATAGATGACGACACTGTACCTCGTCAGTATATGTATAATTGGCCTAAACACGACAGTGTTCGAACAAATTGACAGAAGCGAAACGACCGTATTTTTGCCACACTACTACCTCTCCTTTATGTAAAATGGAGAAAGGACAGGTAAGACGACTGATGTCTCCCAATCAGGCCCTTATAACGGGAACTATATGTCAGTGGTTTTTGTTGTTTTAGGGCTCTAACGACTCCACCTCCATCGCTCAGAACCGCCCCGCCCATTGCACAGAAATAGAGCGTCTAAGCACCCCGTCCTTCCAGAATAGTCCCAGTTCTGTACTAGCCGTCCCTGGATATTTTAAGCAATACAGCTGATGACCTTGTTTTTAAAGATACATCGCCTAAGACTGATATGGGTTAACTATTGTCTCAAAAAAAAAAATTTAAAAAAAATGTTTAGCTTGTGTTCCTCCCCGAAACAGATATTTGTGAGCCCATGACAGTAGCACCTCACACTTTTTCATAAACCTAGAAATCTCTGGAGAAAAATATGAATCAACAGGGCTTGTGTTAGAACGACGAGTCTCTGCCGGAGAAGCCGGTTCGAATTTTGATAGACGAGGAAGTTGATAGATGTCAGACTTCTTGCCACGTTTATAAGGTACAGGAATCAACACCTAGCAGACCTGATGATGGAAATTTGCAGGAACACTCACAAACCTGCACCACAGCAATGATTAATGAGTTAGTAGCATACACCGACATAGGAGTTAATAGACATCCGCCATAGAGTGACCGATAAACGTTTCCCCGACTACTTGGGGTTGGGAGAGAGAATGAAGTGTGTAAACGTCTTCCCTGCCAGTTCTCTAAGATTCTGTTTCTTGTACTCATTCAAAGATAACATGCGGCCATCGGAGGAGAGGGGTCGGACGTGACGCACAGCCTGGCTGCGGATCATGGAACTTCTATGGCGTCGACCAAGGGGGAGCCATGGAGCAAAAAGATGCGGGACGAGGCACCATTCTCAGCATGGAAAGCGATAGAAAGAAGGGCTATCCCGAAGCCCCCGCTCACTGATCAGCTCGTGCCTGAAGTCCCAGCCCGTCGAGCCCGATTGATGGGCTCAGTGATAAAAGATTCTGCTCTCCTTGGTCCACTTTTTGATCCAATCCCACTCCACCCCCTCTTCCCTCGGCCTCCCAAAAGCACGCCCCTATCCCCCCCTCTTTTTCATATGGGATTTTGAACTTGACTTGACAGAAGAAGAACGAAATGCGGGTACCCCACCTCAAGGTACCTATGATAAGATCAGTTAGGGAACAGGACAAAACAGGACTGTGATCCGAGAGCAAAGAATGGTCACACCCTGCAACGCGAAAACATGGATTTGAGCTGGACCTTAGCTCCACCGCCGGTGCTCAACAGTGCCAACGAAAGAAGAAGAACAATGAGAGCTTACCAGTGATGGCTCGCTATAATAGGACACTGGAAAGAAGAACTCCCTTCCCTGACTGTAACTCATGTTGAGTTGAATTCCTCTCCCAACCGCTTTCGTATTGACTATCTTCCAATCGAGTTTTCATGATATTACATCGGTCACTTCCAACTGTACACTGGTAGTTAAGAAACATTAACTTTGTATAATGACAATTGTATAACATCAGCCGTGCACATGACTATGCTGTCTAGTTTGATCCACACGAAGTCTAGGCCTTAAGTAATGCACGTGATATTCCTTGTTTTGCAAGAACATTTTTACGGTATCCTGTTTGTGTTCAAGCGAGCTTCCCTCCTCCTATCTCCGGGTCTGACATATGACGTAACTGATGTAATTTTGTATGCACTACCTCCTCGCCTATCACATCAACTACATGAAATTATGTACAATTGTGCCAGATCATTCCTGTCTGTCCTAAAGACTCTGAACTTTGAAGCAGAACGAATGAAAGCCCTGTATGAAGTAGAAGTACGAGGTATTATGGGGATAGATCCGAACTAAACAAGCTGGCGAGATATGTTAAAAGGGAGGACTGTGGAAATTTAGTTCGTAACTGAACATTATCTGCGCCATCTTGTCTCTCTCCAGCGCCGCACGCAGAAACACACGGCGGCCATTTTTAGACACCATGGCCCCTCTCCCCGTTCATTGCCGATCGCCAGCGTGTCCCTCTGGCGCTGCGAACATCCCCCCGCGCGCTGGCCACCCCCCACTCTCTCATACATGGGCCATAAACCCCCTCCTTCTGCGTGACCCTGCCATGGAACCACATCCCGCGCCTGACCAACACCTCCTTTCATCCCATACATGGCCATACATCCTTTTGATAACCCCTTTCCTCTGCGCCCGATTGTCCGAACCGATCCCAGGCCATCACCTAGCCCTGCGGATGCAGTTTATTGCCCCTACTGTAAGGGAAACACCCCACATCAAAGGGATTACAGTAGATCAACACCCCACCCCCTGAGACCCGACCAGTCACACACACCCCCAGGAATTGGCGGAATGTCCAGCTGTGTGATAGCCATCTCCTACTATGGGGGGGGTGGGGACTTCTACTGTAGATATGTGTGGGAACAAGCTTGAAGTGGGGATTCCAAGGATGTCTTTCCATACATCAAAGTCTCAACAAGAATGTATCACATGTAATAAAGCAATAAACCTGTGTATAAGAGGCCAGGCCTCAGAGATGTGGTTAGAGCACCTCGAGACGATACCTTGCTGTCCGATCTGACGTGTTCTGCTCCGACGGAATAAAACTTTGTTTCCTGCCTTCCAGTCTCCGGCGCCTGCCTCTTTTGTTGGTTAATCATCGAATGGTATAAGAGGCGATTACCGCCGGGCAATACTTGAAAGGTTATCGACTGAAACTGCCGCTACCATATAACAGCCCCATTAGGAATATTTAAGATCCATGAAGGATTTTTCTGCAATTGCTCAGATGGACAGTGATGACAATCTTTATGTTCTCCACCTGGTGTGCATTGTTTATCTGGAAATAAGTAAAATGCTTAGAAACTGCCAGAGGCTTACATGGAGAGTAGTCATTACCCTTTCATTCATTAAATCAGTTGTTACTAAGATTCAGGCTGAAATCACAATCTCCATCTTTTTCACAGTTGTTGTCATTTTGTGAAGAGTTGGAATTAACCAATACTGAATGTATTCAAAACTAAATCTCTGCCCATGAAAACAGATGTGGTTACTTATGCCGATATTCTGCCTACAGTCTGAAGTATACAGAACTAGTTGCACAATTTTTGAATATTTGTTTCAAACTCCTGTTTCACACATACTAAACTTCATTGTAAAGCTGTGAATAGCGAGACCCCCTTACCAGAGGTCAGTCACTCAGGTCTGCTGTATGTCGCAGCTTGAGTGGAAACAGGAGGAACAACTTTGACATTTATCTAGGCAGGAACTTTAGGCTTGTTTGTTGACACCTAAGCCACCAGCGTCATAAAACATGCAGGTTAAATCAAAGAGTGATCAGTCAACAAAATATTAGCTGAAGGCTTTTGTGGTAACAATCGCCTTTCAGCAGGCTGAAAATGACCTTTTCTAGTTAGGATACACTCCAGCTAAGTGGCAACAGATTGTTATGGATCCTGTCTTGGTGAGAAAAACATAGTAGGCCCTTCTGTCTCAGTTGGTATCTCTTAAAGTGCTCAGAGTTGGTTCTTACCTCTCCACCTTATTCAATTGAGAATTTTGGAGTGCAAAAGGCCAAGATTAGTGCATCCACATGTGGGTGCATAATAAGGAAAGGAATGGCTTATAAAGGGAATGTTTTGCCCCCTTCCAGCAGGTGAAAATGCTTTTTCCTCACAGCCACACCAGACAGCTCATTTTTATCTCAGAATGCCTTAATAGAACCTGCTTTGGTGCTGTTAGTTATAGGTACTTTAATCAAACTCTTCTTTCTTGTGTTTGGTCTGAAGGGTATACAGTTACCTAAAGTGAAACTCAATAGATCAACCATGATAGTGAAATTTACTCATGTATTTCTCTGATTTTAATAGAGCAACTCATTTTCTAGGGTGTCAGGGCACAATGCCATCAACGCACTTATGCGGGCCTTCTTAACATAAGATTGAATCCAAGATATGCTCTTCTTAAAAAGGCATTTTTATGAAATGCTAAGATCCACATAAGAAATTAAAGAATGCCCCATTTACCATATTATGACAAAAATAAAAATATCTGAGGAAAGATAACTCACTAGTCAGACAGACAGACAGACAAAGCCACTTTATTCGATTAATTAAAATCATAAAAGTACAATGCATAAATACGCATGTATAAAAAGATATATAATATCCTGAAAACAATTGGGGAATAGAAAATTAAAATGTCATAAAAGATCCAATCTTCAACAGGATATCACAATCCTAGTTAAAATACCAAACCAGTTAAAATTCAATCAAAATTAACCATGGGCAATGTTCTTTTTCTGCGGTGGACAGCAGCAACAAGAAAACTGGCCACACAAAAAATGGTCCTAACATCATCCAGCAATTGAAGGTGTAATAAGGCTGGTCTGACCTGAATAAAGCCCTTTTCCCTCAGAAGAGGGGCTAGAAACCTCTTCCGTAAATCATTATAAGAATCACAAAACATGATAAGGTGCAAGGTGTCCTGTGTTGAAAAGTTGTCACACTGGCACGGGCCCATCTCCTCTATTTTACACGAACCAGAATGGTTACCCAACAAAGGGTGAATTAGATTAAAACGAAATCTGGTCAGGAGCCAGCGATGGTAGGGTTTGGTCACAATACTTAAATAGGGCTCAATCGATGGGGAGTAAATGGTTAAATAATGGGCCTTAACCATAGGTTTTTGTAACTCTAATTGCTCCCGATCCAACATTACTGAGGTTAAAAAATGTGTTTTCACCCAGTTTACATCTTCTTTTTTAATCCCTGCTGGGGTATTGTAGATTTCGGGACGCCCTAGTTTATCAAACATAGACTTAACATAAGACAGCCATGGGATACTACTAGCATTATCCAGAGCAGCACAATCCCGCAAGATCTCGTGGTTCAAAGTCAACTCCGAGTTTAGCCATGTTTTAATCCAGCAGACTAATGGGGCCAATCTCAGTTGGTCAGTCACATACCCCAGCCCTAGTTTCTGATGAATAGAGAATGTAGGGGATGATTGGGGCACAGACAAGAGTGTACGTAAAAAATTGTTTTCCGCCAACTGCACCCCTATCGCAAGTTTGTAGCCCCAGATAGCAGCACCATATGTGGCAATGGCCAAACATTTAGAGCGATAGATAGCGAGGATGGCATCGAAAGGTCTGGCTCCCAGCCGCTTAGAGAACCCCAGTAGTGCGGAAGTTGACCTAACTACTGCGTTTCTCTTAGCTTTAAATTGGGGGACCCAGGAGCATTTTTCATCGAACAAGACCCCCAAATACGTAAAAGAGGACAATTTGGAGACCTCTACTCCATTGCAAAGAAAGGTTCTGGCTTTTCTGGGTCTTTGACCCATTATCATGACGTGTGATTTGGACATATTCACCACCAGATCCAAAGATTTCATATGGGCCCCAAATGCATCCAACAGTCCGCATAGAGGAGGACCGGGACAGACTTGTTTCCCATACGAGGAACGTCCAAACTGGCCTTGTCCAGTGATTTATCTAGGGCGTTAATATAAAGAGTGAAAAGTAGCGGCGCCATGATACACCCCTGTCGGACTCCTCTATCCGATTTAAAAGGTCTAGTACATTTGCCATCCCAAGTGACTCTAACTGCAGCTGAAAGGTCCTGATGTAAATCTGCTAAAAAGTGAACCAGACACGGATCAATACCCATGTCAAGTAGAATGGACCACAGCTTCGACCTGTTAACCAGATCGAATGCAGAGCTGAGGTCCATAAAGGCCATTAGCAGGGAACCTTTTTTAGCTATCGTATATTTGCCAGCCAGTAAATGTAGGTTGAGGCACTGGTCCATGGTGCCTCTACCTGACCTAAAACCATATTGGAGATTGGATAACATCCCGTTGTCATTGACCCAGTCTGTGAGTTTAGCCAAGATCACTTTGCCCAAAATCTTTACGGCAGAATCAATCAGAGATATGGGCCTATAGCAACGTGGGTCCCCTCTCTGGCCTTTTTTAAAAACTGGTATAATGGTGGACCGTGACCAAGATTCTGGGAACCCCTGAGCAACTGAAGCATTAAAAACATTTGTTAAAATTTTGGCCCAAAATTTAGGTTCACCTTTGTCAGCGGGAACGCAATCAGGACCCAGGGCCTTGTTGGTGGGGGTCTCCTATATAGCCTTTTCAACATCTCCCACATTAAAGACCAAGGTGGAAAGTTCCCCATGTTTATCTAAAGAAGGGGACAGATCCTGGGTCTCACTTGAGCCATAAATGGACTCAAAGTGCTCTAACCACTGGTGTTCTGGAATATTAGTGTCTAAGCTATCGTTCCCTAGGCCCGTGAAAAAGGGGGTGTTGACAATGGCCCAAAATTTGGAACTATCTTTAAGGACTTCCACCGTCATTAATGCGTTCCGGGCCTCAGATTTGATTTTGCTTTTACGAATATGTAATGTAGACTTATAATGCTTCCTAAGGATAGCTATCTGCTTGCTGTCTCTTGGAGTTTTTTTCAGTGCTAGCATTAAAGTTTGGTGGGCCCTGGAGCAATTTACGTCAAACCACCTTTCGCTAAATGTGGGTTTTAATTTCGAAGGAACGGTCAGATCCATAGCGACCTGCCCACAAATCCCTTCAAATGCTGAAATGATCTCAGCTTTCGGTGAAGTGTAATCTATGCATGTAGCAATATCAGGTTCAGTCTTCAGGCAGAGATTAAGAAAAAAGGAATCTGGAATTACCTTTGACCATTTAAGCCTTCTCCCCTGATCTGAGGTTACCAACCGATTAGTTACTGAGATCTTACCCAGGGGAGTCAGAAAACCCGTGTCTATATATAGCTCCAGGGTGTAAAGATTCATCCAATGCAGCAGTAAGGTTGATGGTCTTTATTATCAGCAGTAGAAAGTAACAGATACCTCCAGCTTGCTTCAGCAGTTACTTCAGACTAACTTCACTTCATAGGACAACATTCTATCCTAGCAACCAACTTAACATTCTATCTTAAAGAAATCCCCACACATCTTCCCCCTCCATAAAATACAATTTAGATGACAAATACAGCTAACATAAGGAACATAAAAATAGTAATACATTTTTTTTCCAACAATTCAGAGAGTTTGGCATTTAGAAACATTTCCAGAACTCCTTGCATCAATTCAAGGAGTTTGGCATTTAGAAACATTTCCAGAACTCCAAGCAGATCCATCTGCTAAAATAAGGACAGTTCTTTTACCTTCTTTTACTTGTATAGGTTGGGTGAATTTGCTTTCCCCTTTAATCACAATGCCACCTCTCCTCACAACAACCCAATCACCAACTTTTATATCAGTGTCTCTCACCCCCTTTCTCATATTATAACTGTCCGCTGCGCTCTCTTGTTGTTCCTCCACACTCTTTCTAACTGCAGCACGGACTACCCACACACATTCTTTATCTTTAAGCCATCCAGGAACTTCCTTTACACCAGGCTCACGTCCCTTGAGGGAAACAAATGGAGAAACACCCGTAACTGAATGTGGCGTCACTCTATAAGACCACACTAACTTCTTAAGTTCCTCAGACCACGACAATCCATTAGCTAATGAAAGTTGGATATTATCCATTAACAACCGGTTAATTCTCTCAACCAACCCATTCGCATGCAGTCTGAACATAGCAACTCTCTCGTGGATAACACCCAATTTGGAAAGAAAATCCTTCATTCTTCTAGAGACCAATTGAATTCCATTGTCCGATACAAGGACCTTAGCTATTCCTTCATTCATAAAAGTCCTTTCCATAAATCCAATCACTCTTTCTGTATCAATGCAGTCAGTAGATTCCACAACAAACCACTTAGAATGATAATCTACAAGAACCATGAAGAATTTGTTACGTGAACCAAGTCTAGATATCGGACCAAGAAAATCTATCGCTAATCTCTCCCAAGGACCTTTTGGGAATTCCACGCAAGCTAGTGGAGGTTGCCTCACTATCTTTGTTTTATCACTTCTCGCACATGCATGACATTCTTTAACAACTTCTTCTATGTCTCTGTCCATCCCTGGCCACCAGAAAGATTGACAGATCCGTCTCTTAGTCATGTTTCTCCCCAAGTGCCCTTCATGAGCTATGTTCATTATCTTGCTCCTCAAACCAACTGGTGGTACTAAATTACTTCTTCTCCACAACTTACCTTCAGACACACTCAATTCACTCTCCACGTTACAATAGCTTCTAAAACGTGCATCCTGACTGCTAACCTCATTCCAACCATTTGATACACACTTCATAATTTCTTGAAGAGTTCCATCATTCAACATGGCAGAATTCCACTCCTCTTTATCAAAAGCTTGTTCCTCACTACACCCGATTGCCTCCACACTATCGCTCAAATCTTCCTTAACTACATCCACAAGCATTCTGGATAAACAATCTGCAACTACATTCTTTAATCCCTTCATGTACTCCATCTCAAAATTATATTCAAGCACAGACAATATCCACCTAGAAATCCTGGGGGTTACATTCCCTTCTAGACCTCTTCCCCCTTTAAACAGATGCACCAATGGTTTATGATGCGTACAAACTTTAAAAGGCAATCCCCACACAAAATATCAAAAATGCTTGATGCCCCAACAGCATGCTAGGGCTTCTTTTTCAATCACTGAGTATGATACCTCAGCTCCTTGGAGCCTTCTAGAGGCGAATCCAATGATTCTTTCTACCCCATCATATATTTGGGATAAAACAGCCCCAATTCCCACAGCACTTGCATCAGTGGTGATGAAAGTCCTAGCATTTACATTGAAGTGTCCTAAGGTGGGTGCATGAAGGATACCATGCTTTATAGCATTGAATGCTTTTTCCCACACATCAATCCATTCAAAGGTGACTCCATTCTTCATTAATAACCTTAACGGTTCAACAATTTCCGTGAATCCATTTACAAATTTAGAACAGTATTCTGCTAATCCTAAGAAAGATTTTAGTTGGTCTTTGCTAAGAGGAATGGGAGCATTTGTAATAGCTGAAAAAATACTTTTTTTTGGTTTTATCCCTTCTAAGGATATCTTGTGCCCTAGATAAGTCACACTACTTTTTTTTAATTGACACTTTTCTCTCTTTATCGTTAAGCCATGAATTTCCATTCGTTTTAAAACATTGTGAAGCACTTCATCATGATGATCACTATTTTTTCCAACTATCAATACATCATCTTGAAAACATAAGACGTTATTCATATTGGCAAAAACTCTTTCCATAACTCTCTGAAATACTGCAGAGGCAGATGCCAAACCAAATGGCATCCTGCGGTAACGAAACGCACAGAGTGGCGTAACGAATGAAGTAAGGTGCCTTGATCCTTCATCAAGGTCAATTTGATGGTATGCTGCTGACATATCAATGACACTAAAAATCACTCCTCCACCCATAGCTGTCAACATCTCTGAGATATTGGGTAGAGGTTGCCTGTCTACCCAAATGTTTCTATTTAAGTCGCGCAAGTCAACACACAATCGAATCTTGGCACCACCATCCTTGGGTGCGACTACTATGGGTGCCAACCACTCTGAAGCCTCTATGGGTTCAATAATACCCTCTCTCAACAACTTGTCTAGTTAATTTTTAAGAGGCGTTCTCATTAAATGTGGAACATTTCTCACTTTATGAACTACTGGGACTGCATTTCTTTTTAAGATAATTTTATGTGCAAAATCTTTTAGTCTCCCCAGCTTATCTGAAAAAACATTAGGAAATTTATCTGCGATGTTGGTGTCATAATTATCCACAATATGGACTTCTGTAGATTTTACAGGTTCAACAGCATATGGATTTAAAACTATTCCAAGGTCTTTTTGGTGACGCCATCCTAACAAATTAGAACCTTGTTTAGTCAAATAAACCCGTCCATAAACTTTCCTTCCAGCAAATTCAATTACCATGCACTTCAATCCTTCAATGTCAATGGTTTTGCCCCCATAACCCACTGCTTTAATATCTGGTTCACACCAGGATTTTAAATCGCTCATGTCTCCCCATACTTTAAGGTACATGTCCTTTGATAGTAAAGTGTATAAACTGCCAGAGTCAACTAACATCTTCACATTATTCATATCAAAACTAATAATACTGTGTGGCTTCTCCAATTTATCAGTACTTTCGGTAACAATGTCTATGCCACAAATATTTTTAGAAGAATCATCTCCTAGGATGGAGAAACCATCTACACATAGCATAAACTCTTGAACATTTTCACAAGTGTCATCAATTTCATGCACGTATTGGGTTTTGAAATTGCATACTTTGGCAAGGTGACCTCTTTTCCCACACGCTCTACATATCACATTTCTAGCCATACACCTGGTGCTGGAAGCAATATGACCTGGTGCACCACAACGGTAGCACTTGAAGACGCGTGTATTGTTTTGTGAAATTGAGTTTCTGGATTGTGCAACATCAGAAGGCTTACCAACAGACTTAGGTTGCACTCTTCCCATGGGTTTTACGGATTTGGTTTCATTAACACTTGCTTGGTTTTCTAATTCTTTAGAATTTGATGTTTTTGGCACTAAACTCTCCGGAGCACTTTTAGATACAATTGAATTTGTACATTTATCCATTTCCTTAATCCACAGATCAGTATGTTCTAGTCCCTTTGCTATTTGTACTGCTTCTTCCAATGTGGGATCTTTAATGAGCAACTTTTCTCTTACTCTTTTTTTATTGGTGCATCTAACTATTTGATCACCTATTAACGAATCTGCCAAACCTTCAAAATGACATGTTAATGATAATCCCCTTAACGCAGCAACATAAGTTGCAATATCCTCATCTACCTTTTGTACGCGACAAAAGAATTTATGTCTTTCTAACACAGTGTTGATCTTAGAAACGAACCTCTTTTCCAACATTTGCATACTCATGTCATAAACATGTATGGGATGTCCCTCCCCTACCCCCAAAGAAATCTCGGGAAGATCTTCATAAAGACGACGCCCTTCAACACCCAAATGGTGTAGTAAAATGGCTTGTCTACGTATAGGGCCATACTTGTCTGCACCTGTTGCTAGGACATAGGTTAAAAATAACTTTTTCCATTCTTTCCAAGGGATAGGCGGATTACCAGGAGTAGGTGAAAAAGAAGGAGGAGCTGCAATGCTCTGATCACTCATTGTCAATGCTACAGAATATATAATTAAATTCAGTTAAAGTATGTTGAAAATGCCTGTGGAAATAGTTCTTAAACCATTTTTTTTCTTTTACCTAGAAAGAAAGAGTATGTTAAAGAAATTTTCTTAAACCATGAAAACAGCAAACTATACGTATTTAAATCTTTTGTTCTTTGTTCTTGTAAATATGAGTTTTCTTCCCAATTCAAAATGGCCGCCACGCATGAACTACGTGGTTCCAATGACGCTCACGCTTGTTTCTATGGTTGGTTGGGCACAATCTATGACGTGGTTACCAGGGGATGAAGATGGACACGGGCGCTCACGTTCGGAGCTATGAAGACATCTGCAGCGTTCGGAGCTTCGAAAGATGCAAGTTAATCCCAACGGTATGAACGTTTAACTTTTGTTAACGCCAGCCAGATTTGCCAAATTACATGTATATGTGATGGAGGCACGGCGAATCACTCGCTTTTATAAGGTGTCAAAGTTTTGAAATTTGCCACGTTTCGACCCTCAGCAAATAAAATTAGAAATGTGTCCATTCAATTGCACTCCAAAGGTCACAAAGTTCCGAAATTTGCTACGCTTGAATCCACAATAAAAATGCGTCTTGAGGCAATCGTAGGTTGACGCTTACATCCAGCCGTTCACAGGAAGGAAACTTGACCACACTGGCAGCGCTTCAGATAACGCGCTCATTTAAAAGTTCACTCATGCTCCATAAATTAGAAGGCTCTTCCAAAATACGCTTGTTGTGAGAATACACTTCTCATTCATAAGCAAACAGTCCAAGCTAGCTTCACCCGCATTAAAACGCTGGGCTCCTTGTAAATTCGAAATACATACGGGATAAAATCCAGGGGTGGAGGTAGTAGTAATGTGCCCCCTGCGCACACTTTCACTCGTCGCCAATGTAAAGATTCATCCAACGCAGCAGTAAGGTGGATGGTCTTTATTATCAGCAGTAGAAAGTAACAGATACCGCCAGCTTGCTTCAGCGGTTTCTTCAGACTAACTTCACTTCATAGGACAACATTCTATCCTAGCAACCAACTTAACATGCTATCTTAAAGAAATCCCCACACAGGGTTACTGGGATATGATCGCTAAAAGCGGACAAGATAGCATTGTAAAACACTACACTAGATAACATGGAGGGAGACAAAAATATATAATCAATGATCGTATCCCGACCCTTGGCCTTAAATGTCATGACCCGGTCAGATGGGTCGTTAAAACCAGGTTCAAAAAGGTCAGATCCCGCAAGGAGATCCTCCAGGGCCTTCCCCTGTTGCGAGTGCTCAAAGTGCGGTGGCAGCGAATATTCAGGGCCCATATCATCATCAACACAACAATTCTCAGGGCAGGGATGAATGTTAAAGTCACCCATAAGTATGGTTTGAAAAAAAGTGAGTTGCTTTGCCCTATACGTTTCCACAAAGTTTTTTAAAAAGTGTAAAGGTTCGTTCCTGGATAGACATTCCCCGGAATTATAAAAGTTAATTAATATTAATTTGGGCAGGTTGGGTGTGGTTAATTCCAGTATCAAACAGTTATGCGAACTTGCTTCAATCAACTGACAAAATATTCCGACAACACTCCCACTATAGTTGCAGGCGATTTTAACTGTACTTTTGAACCTTTTATTTCTACCCCCCAAGACCTTATTGAGGATTGGGATCGCTCATGGTCTATTCCCCCTTTAGATCTACCAACAGTAAGGTGGTCAAAGAGAGGAGCACAGGTGCTTGTGCTAACTCTACAACATGAGCTTAGAGCTACCAATGGTAGGACAAAGTCTGACCCAAAAGGAGAACATACCTTTAATAGACCAGGTAAAACCAGCAGAATTGACTACTGTCTAATCACCCCAAATTTTTGGCCCCAATTACTCGAAATGACAGTGGTAAAAAGAACAGAAAGTGACCACTATGCTCTCGCTCTTATTCTGTCAATAGAGGGCCCTCTGCAGCCAACTCACAGGGTACATCCCAATGTGGGTATACTTACTACTTCAAACAACCAGAGAGCTCTAAAGTGGACATGGGTGGAGAAACATCCAGAAGCCTTAGAAGCAGTGAAGGTTAAAGCAAGGCAGATGATCAAAGATCTAAGCGTTCTTTGTCCTAAAGATGCCATTGCGACTTTAAGGCCTACCAATGATCTTTTCTTCAATGAGATAAGAGGTTTATTGAGCCAACCAAAAAAATCAAGCAGAAAAGGGGGACAATATATTGGCTTAAATCATGATGATAAGAGCTCCTGGTTCAATCAGGACTGTAGGAAGGCAAAGGGGGTGCTTAATGGTGTACTTAAACGAGGGGTTCATGTAGAAATTTCTATCTGCAGAGCTGAGTACAAAAAGGCTATCAATAAAGCAAAAAAGGAGTGAGAGGATTCACTTTGGGCTTCTTTACATACTGCCCTATCAAATAATGACCCCAAAGAGTTCTGGAGATGAGCTCCATACTGGCTAAAAGGTAAAGGACCTACACTTGAATATACTGTACAACCGGAGGAGTGGGTCGTGCATTTTGGTCCCCTTTATGGAGACGACACCTACACAGCTATTGATGCATTAGTGGAAATGGAGCTCCCTCGGGGGTGTGAAGGTGAAAATTTGGTTATCACACTAGAGGAAACATTAACAGCAATATGCCCCTGGCCCGGACAGAAACCCTAATGATTTGTATAAAGAAGACAAAATGCTGTGGGGTTTATATATAAATCTGATCACCAACTTAATTTTGACAGGTGCCCCTTTTCCACCCTCCTGGCAGATAGCTGAAATAGTGTCCATTTTTAAACAAGCATTTGCAATGCAATAGGTCTCGCATTTGCAAAACTGCTCACACTTTTATAATGCGAGACCTATTGCATTGCAAATGCTTGTTATTTACGGCAGCACTCGCACTCCACAGCACACACACACAGGCGCTGCCTGTCCTCCGTTTAGACAGTGCTCGTGCAGCTGCACAACACCGCCTTCATTTTAGTCTGTGAGCACTATTTACTTTATTGACTTTCTCTTACTGCAGGCACGACATGGTTGAATGTAAGCAAAGCACGTCGGGCCTGCAGTAAGCAGCTGGGACAGTGGCGGCCAGCATTCCAGTGCCATAGGTCTTGCATTTAAATGCGAAACCTAATGCATTGCAAAAATGTTTTTTTTACAGCGGTGCGACCTGACGGACAGGGGAGACTGTGTAATTTGCCCAAGATCACACATCGCTTTAAATCCTGGTTTCGCTGTGCTCCCACGACGCACCATGTATATTGCTATAAAAGCTCCCCTGTTGATTTTCCAGTCAAGGGTTTGCTTTAATAGTGCCCTGTTCGCCAGTTCCTGGGCCTCTTGGCACTCTAGGTCCAAGTGGGCTGGTGAGGAAGCTGAGGGATGAAGTGACGCGTAGCTCGAGAGTCATGTGACGCGGGGTGAGTGCCTTCCAATCCACTGAAATCACAAGACAATTGATACAATGGAGCAGTCTGGCTGATGGTGTTCGGTCTTCTTAACTGTCCGTCTCCTTATTGCTCTTGCCGGGGTCCAGATTTCCTGTGGACTCCCGGTTGTCCCCTTATTTTATCTTTTCTCTACCCTCGATGGAACTTAACACTCCGTTTTCCCTACTCCTTGGTTACTTCTCACAGGCCCCCCGGGCACCTCCCGGGCGTCGTACCCTAGGATTGGGGAAGTGAAACCACACAGGCTCTTCTTCCCGACGCTGCTTTCAGTTCTGAACTAACACGTGTGCTCAGCACAAAACAAAGACATCTGCTTATTACTATTGTCTCCCCTACCTCATAACCTATTTTCTGGTTATCCAGTGGTGCGAGGCCATGCAAATGGCAACAGCGCTATGTAAATATCATCACTCCACTGCATCCAAAGCAAGCACCTGCAATTCAATAGGTCTCGCATTTGCGAGAGTTTGAGCTAATGGCATTGTACATGACAATGCCTTTTTTATTTATGTGTTGGTTTTAAAATCCGATAAATAAAAGGCATTGTCATTTCCAATGACAATACCTTAAACTCTCGCAAATGCGAGACCTAATGCATTGCAAAGCTTGTTGATCTAGTCAGTCTTGGCCCCCGCGTGCTAATTAGGGGGTGCAACTTTGGGACCGTTCGGGTATTTTGCCACAGTTGATATCCATTAGAATAACTAGTTATCTACCTTTCGTAATGCTCTTACTGGTAATTAAGCTGACTCTGGGTGCTTCTCCGTGAGCATCACTGGTTCCCCTTGTCTGATTCAGAGATCTCACATCCTGATGTCTACACTTTACTGAGAGCTTCTGCTTTAATGCCGGTGAAACTGTCTTCACCTTTAACTGTTCTTTGCGTGCGCTTTGTTTGTCTTCAGCTTTAACTGTTCTTTGCGTGCGCGTTTGTTTTTTTATTTAATGCCGGTGAAACTGTCTTCAGCTTTAACTGTTCTCTGCGTGCGCGTTTGTTTTTATTTAATGCCTGTTTATTGCTCTCTCTCCGCATCCAGTCTGTCGCCACAGACATCCCCTCCGAGGCTCTGCTTGTTGTACTATTGTGGACCCACAAAGACATAGCTGCAGCCTCCCCCTTCACCTCAGCCCCCACCGGACCTAGCTCACCAGAGGCATTCCATGCTGCGTGAGAATGTTTTCTGAAGAGAAAGGGAGCGCTGCTTCTCTCGCGCTGCCTGTCACTGGAAACCGCATTCCATGTTGCACAAAAGATTTCAGCTTCGTGATGTGTCTTACAATTTGCAACCAAACCTTCTACAAGAGACACCCGTGCAGCCGTGTTCGTCGTTTACATAAATGTCATTAAAGGTATCGGTATGCAGTGTAAAGACGTAAACCCCCTTATCTAATAGGCTCGCAGAACATACAGGCAGCTAACTACAATGACTGCAACATAACGAGATGTATTACCTGACCTCCAGTTTAAACACGACCAGTGTGAGCTTACATAACTACTCATGACTTCGCTGTGACCTCTCTGCCTGAGAGGAAGCCCCACGCCCAATATTATGTGTGTGAACATTGAAAACGGTTGTGCGACGATGTGTGCAGCTTCTAGTTGCCAGAGGGTGTTTGTAGTCTTGAATTTACCACATTGCTAGATTTCATGAATTGTACCCCCATAAACAGATTTTCTGTCATCGCAACAACAACAAAAACACAAGCGCGTGTGCCTCGCGCTAAAATTGGGAGGGGTGGGGGAGTGCGAAAGTGTTTCCCTTGCGGGAGCGAGCCAGGGGCACCATGTGTTTGTAAGTTAATTACAAACATATGGTGTCAAGCTCGCTCCCGCAAGGCAATCGCCAGACGTGCACACGTTGCCATTGAAGGCAATGGAACGCGTGCACGTTTTCGGCTGGAAAGCCGAAGCGACTGCAAAAGGTCTTTTTGCCTATGCAGCGCATGCGCGCTGCGTAGGCGAGACCTAAAAAGGGGATAGATCTTCCCCTATGAACTATAGGCCCATTAGCCTTATTGATTCCCTTCAGAAAATGTTTGTAAGCAGGTTTTAGGAAGGGTTCAGAACTGGATAAAGGAAGCAAAAATCTTGAGTGACATTTAGGCGGGCTTTCGTTCAAAATCAGCACATTGGACCAGGTGCTTCGGTTGATCTGTATTTATTGGAAGGAAGTAGCTGTAAAGGGTGGAAAACTCTATGTGGCCTTTGTCGATTTGTGTACGGCATTCGATTTAGTCCCACGCAAAAAACTTTGGAGGGTGCTACTTGAGATGGGCCTCCCAATCAATATTTTAAAAATTTTAATTCGATTACACTCAGAAAATTCAGCACAGGTTAGGTGGGGTGCCAACAGTCAAGTAACTGAAACCTTTCCAGTCAAACGTGGAGCGAGACAAGGATGCGTGTTGGCACTGACCCGTTTGCTCTTTTTATTAATGGGGTTGTTGAGTTTTTAGATAGAGATGGCTGTGATGCTTCAAAAATAGGATTAGGAAGAGTTCCGGCACTACTGTTTGCTGACGATACCCTCTTAATCTCAAAATCTCCACAAGGGTTGCAGCAACTTTTAAATGATTTTTTAAAGTTTTGTAAAGAAAGAGGGCTCAGCCTAAATGAGACAAAGACTAAATTCATGGTTTTTAACAAGGGTAGAAGTGCAGCAAAGACTAGGCCAATGTGGGCCGGTAGTACCAAATTGGAGCAGGTCGAAGCTTTTGACTACTTGGGTATTCGACTCAACCCATCTATTAACTCGTGCCCACAGGTGAAAAAGTCAAAACTACAATTAATACAACAATGTGCACACATAAGTAAAATTCATAGGAGGACTGTATCTAGGCAAATTGGTTCCGCCCTCGAAATTTATAACACTAAGGTTTTGGGTGGGGTACTGTATGGTGCTGAGCTTTGGAGCTTGAGTACCCTAGTTTCCTTAGCCACAGTAGAAAATCATTGTTTTCTTAGACCATTGGTTGACCTTCCTGTCAGTTCCCCCCTGATTCCCTTCTACTTCGACATAGCTCACAAACAACTAAAGCATAAAGTAAATTATAAAATGTCATCGTTTTGGTTTAAGCTGTGGACGACAGAAAAGTTGGCTCCCTATCGTGATGCCTTGAAGGATCTCTTAAGACTTACCCAGGCTGAATCAATAAGGTGGTTTTCTTGCCTGCGTGATCTATTGGGGAGACTAGGGATGGAAGGCTTCTGGTCTAGCCCAGAAACTATGAGTAGCATCTCAAGGGAGAAGTTGAAAAAAATGTACTGGGAAATAATACTCCAAATGGAATTGGCAGAACATTTCTCAGGACTAACAAAAAGTGTTCCACGGTTTGAAACATCAATAGAGGAAATTACCCCTCCACTGGCATGCAAGCTTTTTCTACAGTTTAGATACAAGACCCTACCTACTAATCTTTTCTGTTCTAGGTGATGCATGTGTCCCCCAGTAGCTGATCTATGCCTTGAGTGTAAAGCTTGCGCAGAATCTATTGTTCATTTACTCTTTTTCTGTCCCTATTATGCCCTATTGAGAAAGAAATGGGTAATACCCTTATGCAGAGCTGTTGGTCCGGGTCATTACCTTGAAATTTTGAGGCTATTGTCTACAGATATCCGCAGATTAATAGTCTTTGGTATTTCTTGCTTTTTCTATGCTTTGTGGATCAGGCGGGGAAAGTTAATGCAATGAACTTTTTTAGATATTTCTTTTTATTTATGACTCAGTATCAATAGGAAAATGAATTGCTGTATCTTGTGTAGTGTAACATTTTTATGAAATTTACTATTTTAAGGATTTTATGTATTTCTTATGGAACCTGTGCTGCGATGTACTTTTTTGAATCTTTGAGATTGTAATAAAGTTAATAATGGAATAATGGAATGGGATATTTAAACTATGTTGGGCTTCAGAATTGGGGGCACGTGCGATGTCCTCTTCCCTGGTTAATATATCTGCTTCCATCTCAACCACCCTCTTAGAGTGCTCAGTCCGATGACCCACCATTGACGACAGTGCACTGCCCTTGATAACCACCCTAAACGCTCCCCAAAGTGTCTCTACAGAATCGACGGAACCCACATTTTTGGCAAAATAGTACTCAGTATCCTTAAGTAGCGCCTCCCTTATATGTGGTATCTTTAGCGCCCACGGCTGTATAGTAAGGGTACCTTGGCATCTGGCCTGCTGCAGACCGAGAGTCGTAAGGATGGGTGAATGATCAGATATCCCGCGTGCTAAACAGTTGGACCTACTGAAGGCATTAATATCTTGTGCATGTGTAAACATATAGTCGATTTGAGACTGGCGACCGTGAGCCCCTGATTATAACGTGAAGTGGGTACAGAGTGGCTCAGCCACCTCCAAATGTCCACAACTCCGAGGGCATTACCGAACTGGTGGAGCTGTGAGCCCTGTGGCGGATCCGCTTAAGGGTGGGAGATGGTCCCATGATCCCTCCATAGTTAAATTAAAGTCACCCCCAGTATCAACACTCCTAAGGGTAATTCTAGCAGCAAACTTCCTACGTCTCGTAATGTCAATCGCTGTAATCCAGGGGGGGGGGCATATATGGAGACTACATTGAGGACCTGTCCCTCCTAGGTGCCCATGACCGCTGAGTATCTACCCTGAGCGTCTGTTCAGCTGTTGTGTATTATGTATGGGCAGCCTTTGCGTAGTAGGATCCCCACTCCCCTTGAGCCCGAGGAAAATCCTGAGTGAACTATCATTTGATACCCTCGTCTGTTCAGAGCCCCACATGAGTTCCCTACCAAGTGTGTCTCCTGGAGCATCACAATGTCCAGCTCTTGCCGTTTGATATACTGCATCACAATACCCCTCTTAATCTTGTACCCCAGGCCATTAACATTCCAAGTTAATAAATTGAGAGCTACGCCTGGTGCCATCTAATCGTTTCTCTAAGGCATTCTTGGGCACTGTGGGCACCCTAGGTGCTGATGTGCATTATTCTGCCCTCTATCATCCTGAGGGAAAATTGATAGTAGAAAGGAAAAACTGTGACTTAAAGCAGTCCTTAACAGCTGGAGTATTAGGTTCATGTCATAGTCGGATTCATCTACTGTATGGTGTAGAGAGCTTTGAATATTCTGCTTAGACGAATGTTGGGTGGTCGTACTCCATATGAAGTTTTGTTTTGTCTTCCTACATTTGTACCAGATCTTGATACCTATAGTGGAGTGGCAGTGGATGTGCCCTTTGACATCAATGAATGTTACACTGTCTTACAGGAATTACATGACTTCTGAGATAAATATCTGAATTTGATTTCTAAACAATCTGCCATTGACAAAGTCAAAGTGCAGCCAGCGGTTTCTAGCAGGATCCCTAAAGTTGGGGATCTAGCCTGAGAGAAGATTGCAGATAAAAAAGAGTATGGCCCATCCTTTTGTGTGCTGGTGCCTGCCTTGCCATTCAAGGTACTCAAATTGTGATTTTGCCACTGGTTGCTGGTTATAAACAACAATGACAAGTTTTGATTGATTTGATCCAGTTATACCATGTGGCCAGTTCTCCACATTAAGCCATGAGGGTTTCTAGGTAGCTCCTTGTCACCTCTCCCTACTCTGTAGGAAACCCCTCTGCATGCGATGAATAGTCCTAATCTTACTTCTACCCAGATGGGGTCTTCCAATGTTGAACTTTGGATCATACAGATTGATGATGAAAACACAGAGTGTGTTTCTGGTGTGATTTTTCTGTTTTCTACTGCTGCTCCCTGCAATCACGTTGTGTATTATCCACATCCTTTGGGGGCGTCTACCTGCTCTGCTTGGCGTAATGAGGTCCCTGTTTTCACGCACCTGCCACTGGATATTTTGTCAACAGTGATGATTTTTCTTTAGACTCTTGCACTGTGTGCATGGACTATTCCTTTGGCTGAAACAGACATACCTGGTTCCTCCTTGGTCCAATTGTCTTCTTTCTGGTGTTAAATTAACACTATTTCCCTGATCATACTGCTCTACAATTGGTAGCTCAGATGTTTACTCCCCAATCTTTCTCACATGAGGTCCGAAGAGACTTGTCTCTTGTGAACATTACTGCATTCCCTGTCCATAATGATATTGTATGTGATGAGGTTCCATATAATATTTTTGGTCTCACAGAAACATGGCGAATTCTGTGTGTGGTAAAAGTTGCTATAGATGACATCATTACCCAGGGTTCCATGCCAGATGAATTGGATGTGTGACTGTTCCTAATATGCTATCCGAATTAGAATCATACACAGTATTTGAAGATGATTTGAATTTGAATCTGTGAATCATGGCAGAATGTTTTGTTATCATCATTACGGCCATCATGTTTTACACAGAGCTAGAACTCCATGTGATGTTTTTAATTATACACAGTGTGAACACTGTTTAACACCGTCCTGTGGGTAGTTTGAATGCATACTTGAAAAAGTTTCCTTCTTTTTTAGGTCATGTTAGTATGAATCCAGTTCCTTTTTTTTTTTATCAGCTTTCACCTTCCCCTCTGAAAAAAAAACATTTGCAAGGATACAAAGTTAATTTATTCAGATTAATTTATTTCACAACTCTCACTACAGGGTTATGAGTATTGGAAGGATAATATTGAGCTTAAGTCTGTTTGGGGAACGTGCTATTGGCAGGTCCAAGTCACTGATGCGTTATTTAGAGCATTTCTGATCCCTAGGCAATTTATCTATTTAAATAAAACAGTACAATAGATTTTATTATGGCAAATATTCCCTCTATTGCGCGATTACATGACTGGCAACAGCCTGTTAATTTCACAGAAGTAGAGCTTAATGAATTGGTGAAGAATTGGATGTACAGTTCTTCCATTTCTGGTTCAGATGGGTGGTTAATTTTGGGTACTTGATCCTATTTTTGTAACTCTTCTGAAGGATTTAAGGCAAACAGGCCAGACCCCCAGTAAGCTCAAACACTACACTGTGGGGTTATCACTACGTACAGTGTGGGGAAACCGTGTCAGCAATGGTTAGAACACTCAATATTGTCATGGGTTAAAAAACATCCCTCCTGTCAGATATTATGGATTTCCAGGATTTCCTGTTGGGTCCAAGATTTCCTCAGTATAAATGTTTTAGATATGCCAGTTATAACGAAAACTGGAAAATTTCTCAACATGATGCAGCTGAACAAACTACAGTTAGACTATGCATGGGGAGGGTCATTTCCATGAGTAGCCTCATGGGATGGGGAACTTGACAAAAATGCCCCCTGTCCCCCCTGCTTTTTGACGTTACTATGAAGCCCTTGACAGTTTTGGCCAGAGCGGGACATCGGTAGAGGGAATTGGCCATAGGAAGTTATCTTCACAGAATTGCGCTTTATGCTGATGACCTACTCCTCTTCTTGAATGGCAGAGGGGAGGATCTTGGGGCTGCCCGATCCATATTGGAGAAGTTTAGTTTATTGTCTGGGTTTAAGGTCAATTGGCAAAAGTCCAGGCTCTTTCCTATAGTGCAGAATACAGATCCCCCAGCCTGCTTGGCCAAGCTGCAATGGGGACCACAACGCTTGACCTTCCTAGGTGTCAAGATCTATCACGATCGGACCAACCTATTTGAGGGAAATCTGGGGCAAACTCTCAGAGCGCTGAGGACATCCATTGACTTTTGGAAGATGCTACCGCTTTCAGTGGCAGGTAGGATAGCACTCCTAAAGATGGTGCTTCTTCCAAGTCTTCTATATTTTTCCGGCATGCTCCACATTTGGATCTCGCATGCATTCTTTAAAGAATTTGTTATTGCTCCATATTGATGCATGGGTTCTATTTTTGTTGCTCTAAAAATGGATGTCCCACGACAAGGCCAACTGGAAATGAACCTGTCATATGCATTGTATCATGAATACATGATTTCTACAATCTGTGCTACTGGGCCGAACGAACACTGGTCTCTGTCCTATGGTTTCAAAGAGTTCAGCCTGAGTTTCGCTGTGTATGGTGCTCTTTCACAAATCGTCTCAACTTATGCCTTGGTATGCTATTGTCGCAGTCTCCAGATATAAATCTGCTTGTGTGTCCTTTGTGGTGGCATCAGCTGTATTGTCAAATGATGCTGCTTCCTTTGCTGCAAGATGCTTACTATGAACTGCTTTCACTAACGCCTGATGCTCCTTCAACTTCAGGTTTCCTGGCATCTGGGCAATCTTGTGGTTCTGCACTCCTGGCACTGTTGCGTTAGGCATCTGCTGAAGGGGCAGGTGATGACTAGCTTCATCACTTGGATCCTGCTCTTCAGGCCTCTTTCAATGTGATGTCTGTAGGTGCGAGTTGCCTCCTGGGCCCTAACAAGCCTTTGGACATGGATGCTGTGGACACCTCGGAGATGCCGTCCTCCACTTCGGATGCTTCTTAGACTAATAAATTAGCATTTTTAGAAATGTGTTTTTAATGGACATTTACATTTTTTATGGTCTTGAGCCTGCTTATGCTAATAAAGTGTTCATATGAGACAGACAGCTTTTTACACAAACGTAATGCTATTGCTATTTTTTATATGGTTGTATCCTTCCAACCACTGGGGGTTTGTTATAGGGATTACATTTTGTCTCCATTTTAGTTTTCCTGTTTAATTTATCATCTTTCCAAGATAGTGGCGTGAACATATTTATTACAGTCAGGGATTGTTGATCTGTAGTTTAAACTGTTAGTTTTAAGGGACACATACCAGAACGTAATGCCCTTGCTTTGTTTTGTGCTCTCAGGAGATGACTTTTACCCAGGCTAAGTAAAGCTGTTTTTATGCGTCTCATGCAGAATGAGATAAGGCTGGGGTTGTAATATTTAAACAGAGTCCATTTTGAATTCAGGCAAGAGTTAATTCACGCCAGGGTTATCTTGGATGCTGTGGAGAACTGTAAATGAGATGCAGCTCTCATGACACACATTCTAAGAAAGAAGATAGCTGTGTGTAGTCTAGCACACTAAGACAGAGTGCATTTGTTAATGCACTGAGGCCAGCTTCCTGAGACATTACACCTAGGCATGGGTTAGACCATTCCAACTTGGTCTGGCAGAAGGGTACTCCCACCATGCTCTTGCTAGTGTACGGATATTAGTGATAAATAGGAGTAATATTCTGAATAATCAACATGGTAGAATTATTTATATTTTTCACCGTTCTAATAATGCTTATTACAATGTGTCCTATCTGCCTAATAATCACAGTTCATGTTTTATTTACAAGAATTAGATGTTTTCAATAAACATTTGAAAATTTACTATTGTCTCTTCTCTTTGTGAAACCTTGGACATGCAGGGATATACGAAATGGTAAGATCTGTTTCCACAAATTCGATGAGAATAAGGGTAGTCTTGTTTGAGGTTGCCAACAGCATCTACAACTTTGGAGGTTTAGGAGTTTAAATGGGGTACTGTGAGCTAGCGGGACAACATTTACTGATGATATAAGAAAACTCAGTCCCTGTATTATGAAGGTGTGTTGATCCAATCCACAGTCCTACTACATTTGTAGGAACCATGTGACACTGATTCTAGTCGGAGCATGGGCAGAGAAATAGCTTGTGAACACCAACAAATACACAGGGTTGTAAGGACACAGAGACTTTCCAGGACATGCCCACCTTGAAACATTCCACCCTGTTCCTCAGAGCAGGTTTACTCTCAATATTTACACCATACCTTTGTAAAGGTACATGAAATTAAACTAGTTTGAATGTAAATGCTTGCTTGTTTAATTGAAAACTCGAATCTGCACTCATAAATATAGGTATTTACATAACAAATATGTATTTGGAGTGGAAATAGCCTTACTAATTAGACATAAAGGTGGATTGTCATTAAGAATAGACACCTAGAGTCACATTTAGTGTGAGGGTACAGCTTGCTAAAGACTTTGAATTTAAAAGAGCTGTTTGTCAGAGATCTTTGTCATTCTCCAATTTCATTTGATGTATGTAATAATGACTAAGAGGACTCCTGTAGATAAGATTGTTAAACACTAATCTATTAATTACAATTGATTGCCATTCCAATAATTTTAGTATGTGCAGAAATGTATGATGAGGTGGAATGTTGATATGCAACTTGAGACTTTTTTCATGGTCTTTTCTTTTTTTCATTTTGATGATCTCCAGTTGAGCAATGTTATGGCTTTGTATGTTAGATGGCCTCATTATATGTAGGGCAACTGGAATTATGCTGTAGGGGAAGACCAAATTATGTGGTAGGGTTTACAAATCATGTGACAAGAAAAGGCAAATGACGCAACATTAAGCAGCAGATTAATTCATTGTTTAGTAAGTTTTACAAATACCAACACTGCCTGTGCATATATTTCACCTTAGTTGTTTAACAACCAAATTCAGCAGTAAGCAATTGAAAGATGACCAGACAACCTTTCTGACTGGCCTTCCACAGTGCGGGAACTGAGTCAGAAACAATTTTTTTGCTAGAATCTGAAGATTATGCAGCAGATGATGGATTAGGTTTCAACGGAGGTAAATCCTTAATTATGAGTAAAACGCCACAGCTATAGAGTCACATAATCCCAGTTGAACTGATAATATGTCGGATTTGACTACCAGTTAGAATGTAGTGTTTATTTATATATATATTTAAATGTAATTATTTTGTAAAATGCTCACCTTTAACAGGCAGCAGCTTTGTAGCCATGATTACTCTGTTGAAGACAGTGCTTAACCATCCCTCATCCTCAGCAATGGCAGATCTATACCCCTAATGAATCAAAAATATTTTGATGATTATTCAGCTTCAGGCTTCAGCAGGGACAACTGTATGCACAGTCCACATGTTTTTTCTTTTGGGAAAGCGTAAACTCTGATTGTTTTGAGCAGGAGTGCCAACACGTCTTTAAAGAGGCTTGTCATCATTTTGTTTTTAAAATCTATGGACTTGGTTGTTTCTTAATCTTTGGGCGTGGTGAAGGAATGTGCTCAATACTCTGACTGATCTATCTCCATCAATCTGTGCAATCAGATTTCTGGATATCAGGTGAGAGTTGGGTATGCACCTTGGAACTAAAGCATACAAATATTTTTAGCTGTGTCCATCCTGCTCTTTGAAGATGATGCAGAGTAGTTTGAAATGTAGCCTCTGAGCCATTCGGACCGGTGAAGGTCTTTGAGATCTTAAAATGTATTAGTGTTTGATTTTGCTGGCTCTGGAATTTTCAGATCGTTTTCTTTGGATCTCTATGACAAATAATGTTACAGTTTTCAAGTCTGAACAGCATCAAGGTTCTGGTCTGTTCAATGTAATATGTTTGTTGGAGCAACGAAAAGGAGAAGTTGATGTTTTTAACCAGCACTGTGATATGTTGACCAGAAACAATTGGTATACTTTTGTGTCATGTTGGTGAAATGTATTTAGGAGATTTTGCTGTCAATTAAAAATGCGGGGGGTTGAATTAGGGTGAGTTAGAGAGTGGATCAGTCTTTTTTCAACTTGGTGAGATAATCTAGGCATGATTGGCACTTAGTAAATTCAGATTAAGATAATAGTCTAGAAAAGGTTGAGCCTATCTTAAGTAAGTCAATGTCCACATATGTAAAGACCTTACTGAACAGTTAAATGTCATATGTACACTAATGGATCTTGAACTAATGAATTTCAGGAGGTGTCAAGAACAGACTTTCTTGACAACAGCTTCCAGGCCTTCCTTGTTCTGAGTTATGGCCTACTACTTCCAATGGCAATCTCAAGCTCCAGATTTAGCCTCCAAGAATGTAATTACCCCTAAAGCAGGTTGACTCCTTGGAAGAGAAGAAACTGGAACCCAGAAAAATTCTTCCAGCGTTATAGGCCAGAGAACACATATGGTATAAGCTGGAAAAGGACTGGAACAAGCAGAAAGTGAGATCCAAACTGGAACTATGAGTAAGCAACTAGCCTCACAAGAAAACTGTGACATACTGAGCACCAGTCCATTCTGTTTTTAAATCTATCTTTCAGAACGTGTACTGCAAAAGATTCAGGAACTAAAATTCTTCCAGTTTCTTTTGGGAAAGTAAGGTATATTCAAATATCAGAAATGGCCCCATATGAAGGAGCTCATAGAGGTTGGAACAGGTCCACAATGAGAAGCAAGGCAACCCTGGCAAAAATGTTCAAACCGGATGATGGCTGTGGAGAACCACGCCTCCACGTAGCCACAGGTGACCGCTGCCCCTCCTTCAGCAATGGAGTCCCGGCATACCTGAGCAAACGCACTGTTTGAGAGCGGAGGTCTTGCCGGCGTTTTGTCTTTCTCAGCTGGCTTCCAACTGCGGCTCGCATTTGTAACGGCCTCCTCTTGCTGCGCGGCTGGCCTGTTTGGATGTGGCAATGACTGAGATTGCTTGGTGGGGGGTCTTGAGCAGCACCCGCGGTGTCTTAGAGGCATCCAGAGCAGAGTGAATGGAGCACCTGAGGCGAAGCTGTGCTCAGAAAGAAGCAGTAATCTGCTGTGAGAGCTGTTTGAAAAAGTGGACAAGAGGCACCAATTGCAGACGCTGGTTTCTTGGCTCCAGGGAGGATGTCTGAAGGAGGCGAATGTACTGCGGCGGCGAGGTGAGGCTGGGGCTGGCAACATGGTGCTTGGTGTTTGGTGGGAAGCATTAGCACGAATTAGGGAATTTTGACAGTCGGACTATTATCGTAGAACAAAACCAACTTACAGGTCACTATCAAGCATTTAAGTGCAACCCATTTTTTTTTTTTTGTGTTGTGCTTGAACCACTTGGCACGCAGGTATGAGGTATGAGGATAAAGGGAAAATGGGGAAACATCTAAAACAGATGAATGTGATCGCCAAAGTTGACGCCGCAGCAGGGCTTAAAGCCAAAACACGATTAGCCCAAGTGACTCTTTCAACAGCTAGAGCTTGGAATACCTTAAACTGGCTGGGCCTGAACTCAAGTTTTGAGAGTTCGGAAGAAGATCCGTCTGAGCCCCTGCCAGGGGAGGACGTTTCTATCGGTTTGACTCAAGTGGATGACCCCATTGCAGGAGAGAAGGAGCAGTCCAACGAGTCAGTGACAATGATTAAAAAGGCTGAGCTAAAAGGTTCTAAAGACTTCCCTTTATTCTCTAAAAAGAGTGCTCAGCTGACAATCGCCCAAACTATGGCAGCTCTGCTGAATTCAAACGAGGCTCCTGAAACTGCGCTAGAAGAAGTGTCAATTAACTCTTTGCAGACTCTGTTTATATCTCCTCCTTTGGCAGCCATGCTGACCTTGCCAGAGGAGGGACGTCCAGTACACCGCCAGGCCAGTACACCAGCACGAGTACCACCATTACCACCAGGTCAGCCTTCGGCTCTCGATCAGTCTCCCTATGCAGAAGATACCCTAGAACATCAGTTGGAGGGTTGGGTGCAGTCTCAGTCATCATCCTGGATGCCTAGTAAAGATGGTCCGCAACGGCAAGGCCAGTCAGTTAGATTGGATGGCAAATTTCTACAGGAAGAACCCAAATTATTAGTTGGAGGAGCCAATACGCAACACCTTGAAATAAAGACCATGCTAATTCTCATCTTGGATGAGATTAGAGAGATGAAGAAATCCCAAGAAAACAAGATTTCTGCCCTGAAATCATCGGCTGTGTACAAAGAGAATACGAAGTTCCTCTAAGGTGGGGAGTAGGGAAGGAGGGAACCGGTAGAGACAAGTGAGTCACTGGGGACCACTGTTGTGTATGCACAGGAGAGGGAGTTCTCCTTGTAGGAACTAGGGCTCTCACACACCCAGCAAGCTGAGAGGAAAATTCGATATGTTCTCAAGCATAGATGAAGCCCAGGAACTTTTGAAAGAGATCCCTTCTTCAAAATAAATTGGTGGTTAATTTGAGCTGTAAAAACTCCATTGCTGTGTGGGGGATAGGTCACCCAGGTGAAGAACCAGGGCACCCCATAGTGTTGTAGCGGGGGAGAGATGTGGTTAGTGGGGTTTATCACATTTCTTGAGGGGGTGGGGACTCACGGGGTTGGGGCTGGGGGGCTGTGGGTGTATGGCAGTAAAAAGGGCAGTTGCAAACGGGACCTAGATGAATAGTATAGTGGTTTTATGCACAATGGCCATTGGATTTACTTGAAACATGAATATGGCTAGAATTTGTCATATTATATCGGTAAACGTGAACGGTATGTTAAATAGACAAAAATACGGAGTGCTTATTAGATGGTTAGCCACTTTTATGCCCCAAGTCCTCTTTTTGCAAGAAACCCATTTAAAAACAAACTCACTAAGGCTTTATATCCCCGGGTGGTTCTCTAAAGCTTTTTTCGCCTCAGCTGGGGTAGCAATGAGAAGGGTAGCAATTTTTTTTTGTAGAAGCATGGTTTGGAAACTTGTTTAAGTTCAGTGAGATCCTCAGGGAAGGTGGCTATGGGTTAGGGTGAGGAAAAACTGGAGTATGTTAAATTTCATTAACTAGTATGGTCCAATAATGGATGATCCCTCAGTATTATCAATGCTACATGATCTTCTTGGAGGGGTCCCTGGTCAGATTATTCTGGGAGGGGATTTTAATTACATCCAAGATTTGAGCGAAGACACCTCAAACAAAAATAAGAAACCACTGAAGCCAAAGACTAAAAGAGTCTTTGAGGCTTTAATACAAGATCTTCAGCTGATTGACTCATGGCACAAAGTCAATCGAGGAACTTGTGATTTCACCTCTTTTTCTCACCAATTTCAGACAGCCATACATATAGATTTTTTTAAACTTCCTAATCCCTGAATCTTGTAGAGGCATAGATCAGAATAAATGCATTTTTGGACCACTCTTATGTTACGGTGGAAATGGAAATAGAGGAAGGGAGGAGGCCGAGATCCAGGTGGCAGATGGATCGCCTCCTTCTCCAGGATCCTCAATGGGTAAAAGGACTAAGAGAGTGGATATTTGATTTTTTTTAAAGAAATTAGGCCACAGCTGAGCCATTTTCAGTATGGGGTGGATTTAAGGCGGCTGTCGGTAGACAAATTATTGCCTTTTCAGCAGCACAGTCGAAATCTCGACGTATGAAAATAGCTGAATTACAGCAAGCGGTTGAAAATGCTTTAAGCCAGAGAAATTCCCCCTTATGGGGCCAGCTGGAAAAGGCCAAGAAAGAGTTAAGTGACTACTTTATAGCTGAAGAAATCAATAGCTCATGGACCTATCAACAGCGTGTTTACAAGGAGAGCCAGATGGTGGGTAAATTGCTAGCTGGATCTACTAAGACGCGACAGTAAATTGCCATAATTACAGAGATTTTGGACCCACAGACCAGATTAGCAGTGACCGACAGGGAGGGGATTGCCCGTGTTTTTGTGGAACATTATCAACAGCTTTACACTACCAAATATGTGGTTAGCCAGGACGCAATACATAACTACTTTGAAGGGGTAGAGCTCCCGAGGCTGTCTAATATCCTTGTAGACCAGGTTCATCTGCAGAGATTTTAGCAGCCCTGAAGTCAATTGCTGGAGCAAAGGCTTGCGGGGACGATGGGCTGCCTATAAAATGTTATAACGTTTTTGCAATGGATTTGATCCCTTTGCTGACAAAGCTTTTTAATTAAGTAAAAGCTGGAGGTGCTGTTCCCTCTGCTTTTAAAAGGGCTATTGTTATCAGTTTTGTGAAAAAGGGTAAGAACCCCAAGGATGTTAATTCATACAGACCTATCAGTCTTCTCAATGCTGATTATAAGATTTTGATGAAGACTTGGGCGCAGCGCTTTACACCTCTAGCGCAGGAAGTGATCCACAGAGACCAGTCAGGATTCGTTGCCGGGAGGTCGATGTCTTCGAACACTGGGTTATTGATCCAGGCACTTGGTTTTTTTTGTGTTAATAAGACGCCTGTATGTATCATGATGGTCGACACCGAAAAGACGTTCAACCTGGTTAACTGGGACACCCTGTTTTATTGTTTAGGTAGGTTCGGTGTTCCGTCTTTAGTCAAAACCATGCTTAGAAACATCTATCAGGGGCTCAGGCTCAGTTGGTGAAAAATGCTAGCCAAATTGGGTATGTAAATATTAACCGCGGGACCATACAAGGGTGTCCGCTGTCTCCCTTATTCTTTATTTTTTTTATTGATGCCCTGGCTATCAAAATTCGGGGAAATTTAGCAATTAATGCCCGATCCAGGGCATGGCTAAACTAAAGTTGTTTGCGGATGACATTATTTTGTATCTTAGCCCCGAGTGCCAGAATTTGAATCGGGTGTTAACCGAATGTAACCAATTTGAAATAATTGAGGGTTACAAATTTATCAAAAGAAAACTGAGATCTTAATTTTGAACACTGAAACAGATTTTCTCCCGTCAATTTTGAAACAACAGGCCCTTAAGTCAGATCCAATACGGTATCTGAAGATCTTTGTTACAAATCAATATGGACAGTTATATAAACTGAACTATGAGGCTATGCGTGGTAAAATTAAGAATCTATTGGAAAACTGGTCGCGTTTGCTGCTAACCTTGATTGGTCGTGTCACCCTTTTAAAGTTGTCCATACTTCCTCTGTTAATTTTTTTGTTTATTATTATACCAATTAAAATCGACAATTGTTAGTTTAAAGAGCTTGAATCCATGTTCAGGTCGTTCGTCTGGAGTAAGAAGGCTCCTCGAGTTAAACTCTCTGCGCTACAACCTGACACGAGTCAAGGTGGGCTTGCACTGCCGCATATCCGCACATATTATGAATCCGCCATTCTGGATTTAATAGCGGGTTTATTGTCTCCTAAAGGGCCATTTGATCATTTCTTTCTGGATAGAATGGTAGAAGAAGCTGGCTCGCAGATCCTGATTTTTCTCAAAACCTCAAAACTCCCCAAAAGGACCAGATAAAAACTCTCCTGGAATTGTCTAGTAGATCACAGTTTTTTTTAAGCAATTGGCTCCTCCGGGATTCACTTTTTGAAATTAAGCGAGTGCAAAGGTTTGGGCCTTCAAATTAATTCTAGCCATCTTAGTATTTGGAAAGACGGTGGACTGGAAGAGCTGGGGCGTTTTCTAACACAGGAAAGAGTGATTACCTGGCAAGAGGTATTGGACAGATAGGTGGATCGAAACAAGCCTGTTTTTTTCATATTTACAGACTGTATATTTTTTAAATAGATATAATCTTGTGTCCTGCAGTGCTCCAACTAAACTGGCTTCCGCTCTATTTAGGGGAAATGTTAAAGGGGTCGGCAACTGCTACTGGTTGTTACGTACCCAAAAAGAGTTGTCGTTGGTAGAGAAATTCCTGGAGAGAGTAACCCAGGAGACTCAATGTACTTTTTTTAGCCAGAAGTGGCATTCGTTATCCCTGTTAGGAAGTAAGGCTCTAAGAACCGCTAATTTTAAAAGAATGGCCTTTTTGTCCTGATGGATAGCATATCTCACTCCCAAAGCCCTCAATAAGCAATTTCCAGAGTTGGAGAGTAGATGTTTTCGCTGTCTGGCGGAAGGGGGATGGCTACATATATTTTTCTCATGTCCAAAGCTAGGAGTATTTTGGGGCAGGATCTTTGTGGCCATAAGTTGGGCATTTAAGAAGCTGTTGGATCCTATGGCAGAGGTTGCCCTCTTCAGTATAATGAGTATGGGGACAAAGTTGTCAAAATCAGAGGGGACTTTTTTTTAGCTATTTCTTCTCTTGTGACTCGCTCCTTAGTTCTTCAAAATTGAAGGCCGGGCCGAAGTACCTTCTTATGAGAGATGGCTAAATAAGATGAAGCGCACCCGGAAATTTGAAGATGCTTATGCAAAGCAGGTAGGGGCAACAAAAAAGTGTACTGCAACCTGGAAATACTTCGCTACTTTGGAAGACGATGACGGTACAGACGCTAGGTTAACTGTTGCACTTTAGCACTCTAACACTTAAAAAAGCAAGGGGATTTTATATTTCTACTTGAAAGATGGGGGGATAAGGTCTTAGATGAAGGTGGGGAGAGTGCTGCGGCCAGACCACGGCAGGGATCTGTTTTAATCTTGTATCTGTATCTTTTACCTGATGTACCATTTCTATTGAATGACGGGCCATTGTTTGTCAATTGTTATCACACACTTTTGGGCTTGTCAAAAAGGGCTTTACTTATGGATCTGTATGTTTTGTATGTTTTGTTTAGAGGGGTTTCATTTTTTTAAGCTCCTGTAAAGATTGTTTTATCAATGTCCCGGATGCGCTGCTCAATAAGAAATGTATTAAAAAAAATGTTTAAACAGGCCTTACTCCTTTCCCACTCTCTCATATCTCTCTTTTCTCTCTCTTCTTTCCCCTCTCTCTCTCCCTTTTCTCACCTCTTAGAGCAGTATATCAAACACACAAAAGGGGATGGGGGGAATGCTTCCACTTTTTTTAACCAGTGGCAATCACTCGGGGTAGCATCCCAACCCTTCGTTCTTTTGCTCAACATCCCAGTTCAGTTTAGACCCAGGCATACGCAAATCATTCTTGACCCTGCTCCTCATGGGGACAGTCCAGCCTTAACAGCCAGGCCAGGCCCTCCCTCAACTGGAACACAAGCACTTGCAGACAAGTTTCACCCTTATTAGGGCTCATCAGCTTGGTATAGCTTGGTTCCAGTCACAGAGTGAGCAAGGGACCCACATCTGGGCAAACCCTTGCCACTTAGAGCATAATATCAAACCTATAAAAGGGGATGGGATGGATGCTTCCAATTTGTTTAACATCTGGTAATCGCCTGAGATAGTATCCCAACCAATCATTCTTTTCCTAACCACGCCACCTCAGTTTGAGGTGGAATGGTGGGAGAAAAATGATGGGCTGAGAAGCAGCATGAGCATTTTTCAGCGGCTGAGATTAATTTAAGCATTTCATCCATCACTTTGTTTTTGATGCCCTAAGTTGATGATGTCAACTTTTGTGGGTGCCACTGGAACCAAGCTATAGCTGGCTGAGGAGTTCGAAGAAGGGAAAACTGGTCCTGGGTTACTTGTGCTCCGATTCAGGGAGGACCTGGTCTGCCAGTTCAGACTTGACTGTTTTCATTGCAGCAGGGTCAAGACTGATTTGCATGTGGCTGCATCCAAATGAGGTGGCATCGTGTGTGAAAAATGATGTACTGGGATGCAACCTGAGCGATTTGCAGCAACCAAGTTGAATTCAAGCATTCCATCCATAGGTTTATGTTTGATTCCCTAAGTGTGACAGGTATTCCCAGACGTGGGTCCTATGCTCACTGTGCCACTGGAACCAAGTTATACCTGGCTGATGAGCCCTAATAAGGGCACAACTGGTACTGGGTTGCTTGTGTTCCCGTTCAGGGAGGACTTGGCCTGGCAGTTCCTGTTTGATTGTTCTCACTGGAGCACGGTCAAGACTGATTTGCACATGACTGGGTCCAAATGGGGTGGTGAAAAATGATGGACTGTGATTTGGCCCGAGCGATTGCCAGTGGCTGAGATAAAGTCAAGCGGTCCATCCATCACTTTGTGTTTGATGCCCTAAGTGTGATGGGTATGCCCAGGCATGGGACCTCTGATCACTGTGCTTCTGGATCCAAGCTATACCTGGCTGATGAGCCCTATTAGGGGAAAACTGGTTCTGGGTTGCTGGTGTTCCAGTTCAAGGGAGGACCTGGGTTGGCAGTTGGGGCTCGACTGTTCCCACTTGAGCAGGGTCAAGACTGATTCGCATATGTCTGGGTCTAAACTCAGGTATCATCGTGGGTGAAAAGTGATGGACTGGGATGTGGCCCGAGTGATTGCCAGTAGTTAAGATAAATGCAAGTATCCTAGCCATTAATTTTAGTTTTGATGCCTTAAGTGTGACATGTATGCCCACACATGAGGGTCCTAAGCTCACCATACATTGTATCAAGCTAAACCGATGGATGAGTCCTAATAAGGGCAAAAGCAGTCTTGGGTTGCTTTCCCATTCAGGAAGGACCTGGCATGGCAGACCAGGCTGGACTATTTCCATTAGAGCAGGGTCAAGAATGATTTGCATATGTCTGGGTCCAAACTGAGGTGGAATGGTGGGTAAAAAATTGTGGACTGCAATGTGATTCCGAGCGATTACCAGTGGCTGAGATTAATTCAAGCATTCTATTCAACACTTTTTGATGATGGGAGAATCTATCTGTGGCACCAGCAATCGTCCTCTGCCTTCAGAAACTTACAGTGGCTCCTGCCTTCTCTGGAAATGCCCAATGGAAAAGCTGGGCAGTCCCACGCTGGAATAAAAAGAAATGATGAGAGCCAGTGTGACACAGAATTGTAGAGTGCCATGTGAGCTGCCACATTATTTGGTTTGTTTTTACGGTCTGTGCTGGGTAACCTGAGTGTGAATCATGAGAATTACGATTGCACTATGGGCTTACTATTCCATTATTAAATTAAGGCTGACATTCAGTAGTGCAGATGAGGTTGAGATGTTGAGAGTGTAGTTTGTGTACTTTCTTCATGGACCTGGTGTTGACGTCTTAGGTGAAGTCCCTGAAGGAGATGTTTTTGAACAGTTACTAAACGGTGATAGAAGGTCTTTGATTCCCTAATTTTGATTGTTTCTTAGGAGTCTTTAGATCAGCAAGAAGGCTGTCATTGGTAATGCCAAGATATGGAAGTGGCAGAATATCATCTTTATAGGAGTGAAACAGCTGCATTCTTGGAGATCAGAAGGAATTGTGGAAAGTGGTGTCTTCCAGTCATTCACCAATCTTGTGTGTGCAGTCCATGGAGTATTTTGCATCCTGTGGTCAAAAAGATGTTCGGGATATGTGTGGATATGATGGTGAACCATATTTCTGTAAAAAATAAATCTAGGTGATGTGTGGTATTTGTTTACTACCGGTATATTTTGTACTGTGATTTATGGCCTCCAAAAGTTTTAGTAAAATCGCCTGCTAATTTGATGATGAAGCGCTAACCATGAAAAACACAGGGCTTTGAGGCATTGGGTTTCCAGAGCCATATCTGCCCTGCGCCAACTATATGGTGCTCTTCAAGTAAGTCTGCCTAGCCTGCACCACCATACACCATATTCCATGGTGTTGACGACTTTAAGATAGGCTAGAAAGAACAATGATGGGACCGGGCAAAATGATATTCCTTATGTTTGTGACTTATTGCACGACTGGAAGCAGCAGAGCAACTGAGGAATACTTTAGAGCTGTGGGAGATATGGAGAGTCGGTCACTGTGCCAGTGAGGTCGGAGATGTCTGTCATGCTTATCCTCTGCTTCAGATCTGATGGTTTACAGTTTCATGTCAGTCCTTGTTCACTGGGACAGGCAAGGTGATTCTGGAGGGTTAGTGTGGAGCTCTGTGTATGAGCTCCTACCCTGACCCCATCTTGCACTATTGAAAATGCATTAATTAGGGAGATGTTTAGTGTCTGAATGCTGCATGGGTTCTGAGTTGTAATTACTAGATGAAGTGAGTCAGGCTTAGCTTTGCTGTTTGCATGTTTGTGTTTGATGATTGAGGAGTGGGAGCATGTAAGAAAGAAAGTCCAAGATCAGCACAGCATATTTTCAATCCTCACCACATCCTGAGTTGTTTCCTTGGATATTTGATTTTTGCAGAGTTTATAGCAACCCCTTAAACACTGGAAGAATCATTACAAGCAAAAGCCTACTCAACATTTCTGTGTCAGAATGGGGTGTGCAAGATGGATAATGAGCGCTTTTCAGAGAGGATAGCATCATTTTCCACTTTTTCTGACAGTTTGATGAGAATAAACATAATTACCCAACTGATTAACACTTGGAGAATTATACCTGGATCTCTGAATATTGGCAGGAGCCCTGCATTTCTTTTTGGGCAGAGAGACTTATCAGTGTCATTTCTCAGTAGACTATTAAATAAGGAGCATAAGAGGGAATAATAACCAGGATGCCCTCTACTCAAGTACTGCTTAAAACAACAAGACCTGGTTATAAAAAACACATGAAACTTTTGACAGTCTCTACCCAATGGGTATCCTGTCTTACTCCTAGGTAAGGCAATGCTTACTTATCTAGTTATGCTCACCTGTATGTGTTAATCATAATTAAAAACTCATCAACCACCCGCTTGAAGGTCACAAGCCTATCAACCAATGGTCTCCAGAAGGGCTAGCGAAATGTGATTGGAAAAATATTAGGTGAATCAGAAAGCGCCTCATGTAAGCACCATCCAACTAGTTGGTACTCACCAGTTTGCTCATTCTGTCAACATTGGCACTTTCTGGACAGAAAAAAGGTGTGACCTAACTCCTAGACTAATGTGAAAAATTATGAATTGAAAGGATAAGATGTATAAGTGATGGTAATATCTATCTACCATCTAAGCCCCGTAATATGAAAAGAAGAGTAAACTAAACTCCCCATAGGTTAAAATGGAGTTGTGAACATCTTTCCCACATGTCCATGTTTTAAAATTTGTGACTAGTGTTCACACTCAGTTAAAAGAAACACCATGTTTAGACCATTTTAAACTGAATGGCCTACATGTTTCATTGCCTTAAACGTTTGCAGCAATTTCATCAGGGCACGGGGACACATCTCCACCTCAAAGATGTACTGGACTGAGTGGTAGCCAGGTGGACTCACTGGGGGGGGAAGTTGAGGGCGAATATCCCCCTCACTACTCAGTGCAGCCAAAAGCCCACACCGCCGGGCCCTGTATTTTGCGTTTCAATGCTCAATTGTTCTGTCCTCTCAGTATACAAATATTGACCATCCTGATTGGCTGACAATTTTATTTGTTTATTTGCAGAGTTTTATATAGCGCTGGCTAGACCCGGATGTATCAGGGCGCTTTACATGAGGATCAGCCAGGAGCCAAGTAGAACATATTAGAAAAACAGTGACTACAAAATAACATGGGTTATTAGCGCATAGCATAGCCAAGACACACATCAAATGGGGCATGGAAGGTAGGGGGGAGTGGTAAAAAGGGGTAAGCAATGCATAATCGGGTCAGGCAGACCGGCAAGAGGGAAAGTACTTACAAAAAAGTCACAGTAAAAGACATACAAACCGGCTGGGGACCAACAATCATAAACATCCCGTGAATCGGTGATAGTATAAGATGGGAGAGGAGTAGGAGAACAAAGGGGGGGAACGACTTGAGGAAAAGAACAAACAGGCGAACAAGGAGCAGTCCAGCAACAATGAGGCTAGGTCGAAACCACCAAGATGGAGGACCCAGGCCATGGGAACCGACAGCATCAACCCAAAATGGCAGAACACACAAAAATCCAACACGAAAACCACCAGGCAACAGACTCGAAGGCTGGGGGAGGCAGCCACATGACCAACGAGGAAGGAGGGCAAGACACCACCGATCATAATGCGGTTCATCGACATACACACCCAGGGCTCCAGGGGCAGCAGCATCGCCATTCAGAATGCCGCAAAGACAGGGGAAAGTCAGATTCAGGCGCCAGGCAACAGCCCCGGTGAGTTGGAGGCAGCAGCGGGGACCAGGAGGGCGCGCCTCCCCAAAGCTCAAGAAACAAACTCGGGGCACTGGTCAGCAGCACCAAAGTACTCACCGCCGCTGAACCCTCGCCGGGAGGGTAGGGGACGGCCAGGAGGGGAGATCCCCAGCCGATCCCCTCCCCAAACATCTAGGCATACCGCACTGGTCATCGCATCGCTGCTGAAATGGCTCTGCCGCCAGCAGGTCCTCGGCAACTCGTCGGAAGGCAGGGGAGGAGAGGAAAACACAGCGGAGAGACGAGGACAAACCATGTCCAATGTCCGGCAGGGTAGGTGACGGCTGAGGGAGAGAGCCAGAGCCAATAACCTCTATAGCTGCCTAAACAGCTCCTGTGGGCATCGGCCATGTTGATCGAGGCTCCGTGGTCAGCACACTACTCAAGGTTCATCGGAAGTATCCGAACTGGGTCACGGGAATTGGAGAGCTGAATGGCAGCAGTCCATAAGAACCTCAATGAGCAAAAAAAGGTCCAAGGGGAGTAGATTACAGGGGAAAAGGAAATCCCTGGACAGGGAGCTCCCGACTGGAGTTCCTCACCTGGCGGCCATCTTGTCTAGTAAAAATGTCAAGCCATGAGCTGTATTTGATATTGATTAGTAATGAACATCTGCCAAACTGAATATGTTTGGGAATAGGCTGGAGATGCCTAAGGCTGACTCAGCATAATTTGGATTTGACCTGCGGGAATCCTGCTGCTCAAGGTGCTTTCTAAATTATACAGTGAGCATGGTGCTCACTTCCTGCAGCTTGGTCTAAATGTACATCCCTGCAAAAGCTCTGCTGACCTTTCCAACTGAAGCACTTTCCCACTGTGGATGTCACCAGCGACGGAACAAGAGCTACGACCATGCCTACTGGCTTAAAAACTGGTCTATCTCTCCGCTTAACTACAGGCAGGTTGCTCACAAAGTACCCTTGGTCACTGCCTATGTTCAGTAATTTTTGGAAATACTATGATTACTCTGACAAAGGAAGTTGAATGCCTCAGACATACACTCCTGCAGGTGCAAAAGAGACATGCTGTGACACACCATTTTTTTGTTTCCTTCTTCTCTTGTCCTAGATGTGTGCTGTATTGTGTTGGCTCTATGTTTCTCCCACGAAAGGTTTGAACCAAGCTTTATGAATATTAGAACATCTGATTTCATAGATGCATAGTGTTATTGCCCTTTGTTTATCTGATTGTCAGCTTCTAAATGAGATTAACATTCTCATTCTGCGGTTAGCAGATTCATTGTGTGATTATCATGGCACATTAAACTATTGTGTGTGAAGAACATTCTATTTTCTGGTTATTGTTAATACATTAAATATATGTTATGTATATGAGATATTACAAACATTTTAAGAAAGACCCAGACTCAGCTGGGCAATCATAATTAACTGCAACTGTTATTATTGAGTTGCTCTGTGCTTAGACCAATCTCACCAACTTTCCTTGAGCTAGGCCTTGAGCTAGGCTCTTCGCCGCCTAATCAGAGTCGAGGATGCATAAATGAACCAAACATTGTATCTTAGACTTCGTTTCTTGAACATTGTTTGCCAGGGAAAGCATGTCTAGAAAAATCCAGTTTGACATGGTGTGGCTGTGAGCAAGTAGCCAAAGATTCACAAGATCGTTTGTTAATCAGGTTTGTTTAAAAAGCACAGAAACAAAAGGGTCATAGTAATGAATAAGCACAGTTAAGCAGTGGTGCAGCTAGATGTTTGGCTGCACGTGGCGGTCCCTGCATTTGCCACCCCGCGTCCGCATTGAAGAGCGGGGGTGATGGCGAGTCCTCCGATTGCGATTGCCGCCCCACGACGGCCGTTTTGAAGTGCGGGGGGGGGGGGGCTGGCGATTGCCGCCCCGAGACAGCAGGTAAGACTGCTGTATTTTTGAGCCTCTACTTTCAATGCTGAGAGCAAAAGTATATATGCCAGAATGCATTTTCTGTTGGCTTTACAGGACGGCAAGGCTGAAGGTTTCACACAGTCATGAAAGTTCAAATTAATTTTGTACTTTTTCATCAACATCCACACATTTGTTGCCTTTTCTGACTTTCCGATATGGAAAAAAAAAGTACTGTAAATCCAACTAAACTTTTAGGAGAAGGTTTTGATAATAGATGAGAACCATTCAGTGTGCTGTCCCCAGTAGTCCTAGAAACAAAATTACAAAATAAAGCAACAGCTTGGGCTGCATCATTAAAGAGACTGATAGATAGTAGGCCCGCTATGCTGAAGAGGCTCCATTGGCACAGTTGAGCTGTACAATCAAAGAAGATTATTATGAAAGCGAGTCTGAAGCCGAAATTTGCACTGTATACACCACAAAGTACAATACAATACTTACTTATGGCAAATGGACAGTATTTTTGTTGCATCTTTGCTTAATCCTATGTGTGCACATCTTTACTTTGTGAGCAAAAAACCTGCAAATTTAACAACATTTTATTTTAAAGGTAAAGTAAAATGAATGAACTTGTAAGTGAGATTAGTCAAAAGCACTGTCTTTATTGCAGGCTAACATCCAAATAGCACACACTAAAAAATGAAAGCCCTTATGTCATATCAGCAAGGGAAATACATCAAAGAATGCAGACTATCTATAGTCTAACAAAATGACTACTTTATGCCTCATCACCACATTCTCATGGGAACACAAATGGGACAGTGTGCCATCAACAAAATGCCAGGGCCTTGATTGACAGTCCATTCAAGCAATGGTAAGACATAGAAAACCCATAAAAGCCAGTGACTGATTGGGGCAAATCCAAAGTTCACTATATGGTTCCATACTGCTACATGTGCTTTTATGAAGAATTACATGAGGTCATAGGACAGCTACAACTGCTTGTAGCCAGACATAAAAAATTATTCTTGTTCTTGATACGTCCATTGATTGTGTTGCTGCTTCTTCGAGGATGCCTGAGAGAGCCTCCATTAGGGAGGTAATGAAGGAAGCTGCACCACAACTCTCTGAGCACTGTCTTTGTGCAAAGTAACAGTTTCTTTTCCAAACTGTGGCTGGTGCACACTGCACAGTAGCTGGGATGCCCCACATTATAATTCATTCACACAGAGTGAAGGCCACTTGAGTATGGTGACCACACTAGTTACCTAATAACTTGCTGCAATTGATCAGGTTTGACATTTTCTTATACAAACACATTCTGACACCAGAAAGCGCCTGTAATAGAGAACAGGTGTTTCTCGGGGAAGCAAGATGGCGGCTGCGTAACGGCCGTTGCGGGGTAGCGGTGGAGGCAGAGGAGACGAGACTTATGTAAAGCCACAGTGTACGGAAAGGAGCCCGCTTTGACTGCCGCGATGCCGGAATGATGTTGCTGCTGCTTATTACAACCACTATTCGAGGTGTTCGTCGATCGGCTGTGGCAGAGGTGGTGTCCATGCTCGTAGCTCCTCCGCCCAGGAGTCAAGCCCGCGGGAGTGCCGGAAGGCGGAGCCTAGGTAGAGCAGTCCGGAGCTGGGTGAGCCGGGTGAGACGGAGCGGAATCGCGTACGGAGCTGGCTCCCATCAGGAGCTGAGTTGTGATAGCGGTCTGGGTACATTTTACCGGCCCGCTAACAGGCGAAGAAGTGAAATGGCTGCTAAAATAGCAGCGGGGTCAAAAGCTGCATCCCAAAGGAGGAAAGTGCTTCGGGAGGACGACGGCGGCGGCGGAGGCAACGGCAGCGTCGAGATGGAGGGAAAAGAAGCTCCTCTTGAGAGAGGAAGAAAACATCAACAGAGCACAGTGAAGACCCGGCCGCCGCCTACCTCTATTGCAGATATCTTCCCAAAAGCCGGTAAGGAGAAGGGGAAGGAGAAAGATGTGGTAGTGCAGGAGGAGGTGGCGGAGGGCAGCACCTTACAGGTGATCAGAGGCTTAACCGGGGATTCGGAAATTGGATTTAACATAGAGGTACCACCCTCTATTATAAATCAGGGTGAGGATATAGTGACGATCACCAAACGAGTCTTGGAAATCAAAATTGGGGAAAAAGAGAGTTTCGTACAGAAAGAAACTGATAAATCTGGCCCAGAAGCTATTTTGGTAGACGCTACAGTATCAGCAATGACTCAAGCAGAAGATGTATTGGGCATGAGCCCTTGTAGAGCTGAGCTGGATCCTGACCGGGGAGGCGCATGCAGCGAGAAAGAGAAGGTTCCTAGCGAGTGTTTTTTCTCAACCTCTGAAGGGGCCGGTTGGTCCGAGGACGACGAATGTAGTTTTACTCAGAATCAGAGGTCGATTCAGGAAGTAATTTGGAACCAGATGCTCCAGTAACAGCGGTCAGGCCTCCTCTGGCGACAAGGAAATTGACGCAGAGTCATCATGACATCAGATGTGATCTATCCTCTGCTCTACCTCTCCAGGGGAGCCCAGGAGAAGAAAATTCCAACCGGATACTCCTGGAGACAATCCATCAAGAAATTATCGCACACAGAGAAGAGACCCGCCAGGACAATAGAAAAGCCCAGGCAGCAATGAGGAAGATGCAGGGCGTTGTGAGGAAACTCTCTAAGGCTTGCGCTAATACGGGGGATAGAGTTTCAAATCTGGAAGAGAGGCTGGTAACAACAGAGGCAGAGGCAGCTGAAGCTATTCTCAAGGTTGATGCCCATTGCGCCAGGTGGCTGATCTCCAGTGGAAGACCGAGGAGTTGGAAAACAGGCTCCGTCGAAATAATCTGAGGGTCCTAGGGATCCCTGAGGGGGCCGAGGGATCGGATATAAAGGCCTATATCATCAAGCCCTTCGAGCAAGCGTTACCGGAACTCTCTAGTTGGAACTGGGTCACTGAGATTCAGTGGGTTCACCGTACTCCCTTTAAAAGTCGAAAGAATGCGAGGGAAGGAGACAAACCCAGAGCGGTATTGGTGTTTTTTGGCAACTTTATTTTGAGGCAGGCTATTGCTGAAAAAGCGAGGCCGGATGCTAGGAGAGCAGGGGAAGGAATTACGTTTTTCGTCCGCCCAGACTATTGTCACTCGACTGTCGAGCGAAGGTGGAGATTAAGGGAGATGATTAAACCATTCCAGGACAAGAAAATGCAAGCCTTCTTGATAAATCCGGCACAGTTAAAAGTAATTAATGATGACAAGACTCTTTACTTTAGCTCAGAAATTAAAGCTAAGGAGTATTTGGACTCTGTTGGTAATTAGACTCTAAGCTACTTTCTGGGTCAGGGTGCAAAAATGTATCTATGGTTCTTCTTTTTGGGAGCGAGGTAGCTGGAACATAAATATATAAAGTTAAGAAGGGGTCTCCCCCTTTTTTTTTTTTTCTCTTTCTTTTTCTTTTTTTTGGCACATGTGGTTTATGTATATTTTTATGATTTAAGGGTTCTTGTAGGCATTAGCTTTTTCCTCCTGCCTTCACCGCAGGCACCACTGCCCTTTATGTGCACAGACTAGGTCTGAGCGCTTCACAGACGGCGGTAGGTAGGGGTTGGATGGGGGGTGGAAATTGTCAGGGGCTGGAAGGGGAGGATTGGGGAGGGGGTTGGGGATCAGGAAAAGGGGGAAAAACTTGCAGTTTGGTACACTATGGGTTCAATAGTCAGTGTAAGGTTTCAGGAATTAATCACCAGTTAAAGTTTCAGGTAGTTTTAGTCGTTCAAGCAGACCCTCAGGATGGCGAACATTAGGATATGCTCAGTTAATATCGGTGGGTTGAATGATTGGAGGAAACGTCAAAATCTAGCTCACTTCCTTAAGTATAATAGATTGGATGTGTTATGTCTGCAAGAAACACACCTCCCATGGGCCAAAAGGAATCTCATGTTTGTGAGTGGTTATCAGCTAGTGGCTTGTTCAACGCAATCATCTACAACTAGGGGGTCGCAGTTTTGGTCAGAGTATCTTTGGGAGGAGTTAGACGGACTAAAGTTGATGGAAATGGGAGATGGGTCTTAGCCGAGTTGGAAAAGGGCTTCACAATATGTGTAGTCTATGGATCTAACAACGATGACCCTGAGATTTATGATTTCTTGGAAATAGAGCTAGCTACTTGGCTAACCCCCATAATCTTTTGTGGGGACCTCAATATTTCAGCAGATTGGGGTCCGAATGTAGTTTATTCAGGGCGAAAGCCCAGAGTTTTTAGGGCAGTCTCATCTCTCATTAGGTCACACGGGTTACTAGATGTATGGGGGACAAAGGAGCCTAAAGATCCAGGATACACATATTTTTCAAATCCCTATCAGAGATATATTAAGTTGGATTATTTTTTAGTATCAGACTCAGAAATAAGTAGGGTAGCAATATCCAAATCCCCAAAGATATTATCGGATCACAATCCTTTGGTTTTAACTTATAAATTGGATGGATTAGAAAGGGCACGAACTAGATGGACATTGGAAAGGAGATTACTCCTAGATAAAAGATTTGTAGATCATGTTAGGAAATGGGTCGGGGAATTCTTTTCTGCCAACAGATATAGCGCCTCACGAAACTGGGTATGGGAGGCGTTCAAGGCTGCCTTAAGAGGCGAACTAATAAGCTGTGCGGCAAGATTGAGAAGGGAAGATAGGAGCGAGATAGAAAGATTAATGAGGGAACTTTCAAGGGCTGAGGTACAACATACTACTGATATAGTACAGAGACAGCTTGGAGAGTCAAAGGAAATTATTAGCAGCCAAAGCCGATATACAGAAGGTCGTCACACTTAAGGCAACAAGCGAATTCCAAACTACAAGGGTCCAACGTTATGAAACCGGCGAGCAAGCTGGTAGGATACTGGCACTACAAATCAAGCAGGAAAGAGTTAAAAATAATATTATTAAGATAGAAGACAGTGGGAAAGAGTATACGGAAGCTAAAGACATCCTCCAGGTATTTAAGAATTTTTACCAAGGCCTCTATACGGAGGAAAATGTAAGAGGCCGACGAGGCCATGAGTATATAGATAATGGCCCTCGACTTGATAATATAGCCAGGGAGGAATTGGAGGTGGACATCAGCGAGAGTGAGATAGCAATAGCCTTGCAGGAGTTACCCACGGGCAAGGCTGCGGGCCCTGATGGGATCCCGCTGGAGGTGTATAAATGCTTCGCGTCAGTGATCACTCCGCTTCTGATGGATCTATTCAATGGTATAGTCTATACAGGGTTGGTCCCAGATTCATGGAGGAAAACTAACATAGTGGTGTTCCATAAGAAAGGGAAACCCAAGGAAAAACCGGGATCTTACCGTCCCATCTCGCTAATCAATGCAGACACAAAACTTTACTCTAAAATTCTGGCTAAAAGGTTGGGCAGGGTCATTGGCGGCCTAGTCTCCCCGTGGCAACATGGGTTTGTACCTGGACGGGGCACTACGGATCACATCAGGAGGGCCATAACATTGTTTGACGCTCAGTCCACGGTGGGAGACGGGATGGCCATGATCCTGCTCGACGCAGAGAAGGCCTTCGACCGAGTGGTCTGGGACTTTCTCTGGGGGATTTTAGCAGGAAGGGGATTCGGAGAGAAATTTATAAGAGCACTAAGGGCAATGTATATCAACCCAGTCGCCCGAGTGGTGGTTATGGGCGAGAGATCCGATATGATAACAATAAATCGCGGTACACGTCAAGGCTGTCCTTGTTCACCAATCCTGTTCGCGTTATATATTGACCCGTTTATTCAAAAGATCCTAGGTTGTCCAGGAATTAGCCCCGTGATATGCGAGGGATACGAAACTAAGGTTTTGGCATATGCGGATGACCTGGCTGTGATCACAATGGATCCGCACCAGGCATTTCCTGAGTTGGTACAAATGGCAAAGGATTTTGGTGAATATTCAGGTTATTTATTAAATGAATTCAAAACACAAATAATCTGTACTGAAAACATCATTAAAACAGATGAAAGATTTGTTGACTCAGCGATATACCTGGGGGTCAGAATTAATGCTGCAACAGCGAAAACCGTTGTTGAGAATTTCGGTCCATTGAGCAAATCCATAGAAACAGATTTAAAAAGAATTGATGTTTTACACCTTTCATTGATAGGAAGGGTCAATGTACTAAAAATGACCATGTTCCCCAAAGTTCTTTATTTATTCCGAGCCATACCCCTCTTAATAGATGAAACAGTAATTAAAAGCTTGGAATCCATTTTTATAAAATTTGTTTGGCAATATGGGCGAGTTAGGCGTTCTACTAATCTACTGTCTCTCTCCAGGGATAGGGGTGGTCTGGCATTACCGAATCTGAGGCTATATCATTGGTCATGTTTGCTGCTACACATGTCTATTCTCTTTCGGTCAGAGGCTAAACCTACCCAGGGGAATTTTGGTACTCAGACGCCTCCCTCAATCTTCGAGTTTCTAGTTGGGAGAAAAGCAGTAGGTTTATTTATGCGGGAAGTAGATCGTAGATATTGTAGAAAGGCTCGCTTTAAGGTATTGGAAGGAGCTTGGGGGGTTTGGAGGGCAGTCTCAAAGTTCTGTGGAATCCCTAAGGTAAATCGATATCTTCATCTCCACAATTCTAGGATATTTCCTCAGATGGTAGCCGATAGAAATCTGCAGGTATGGGAAGATCTAGGAATTAGGACGGTTGGCGAAATAATGAGGGGAGAGGAGATCCTGGGTTTTGAGGCGCTACAGCACAGCATTGGCATTTCTCGAAAACACTGGCTACTGTATATAAAATTGACAAGCTGGCTGAAGGCTGTAAGACCAAGGACGTTATTGGCAGACGAATTCCCCATTATGGACCAGCTGGTTAAAGGGAGCGAGAAGATCAAGGCTTTCTATACCCTATTTAGTGGTGAAATACAAGATGATTTGGAAAAAACAGAATCTTCTCTGGCTACAAAATTGGGAAACCCTGATGTAGATTTAGATCATGCCCTTCTTTTACAAAAGAAAATATTTCGCTCCTCTAACCTGAAGGCGCAGCATTACAAAACTTTGTTTAATTTATACCATACGCCTGCAAAGCTCTATGCTTGGGGGGTAAGGGAAGATGATAGTTGTCCCAGATGCAGGGCAGGCCAGGCAGATCTGCTTCATATGTTTTATGATTGTGAGTCCTTGGTGGGAACACAGAGGGAAATAGAAAAATTCTGGGAGGGGCTGTTAGGCCAAAAAATGTTATTGTCACCCACCCTTATGGTATTAGGCACTGATAATAGGTTAAAACTGGGGAAAACGGAGGAGGCCCTGGTGTTTATTTCTGTTGCAGCACTTCGGATATTAATTTCTGCAGGATGGAAAGACACCGTAGCTCCTTCTTTTCAAATGTGGCTCACCAGATTACTTGGTCTACATAATATAGAGATCTTGCTGTATGCTCAGAAAGGGAAAAAAGTAGGGGACTTCGAGGAAAGTATCTGGGCTCCTATTACAAACTAGAGGAAGGCCAGAATAAGAGAATAAGAGAGGAGGAGAGGAGGTAGAAGTGAATGGAAAGAAGGAACTGAATCATTTGTTGGTCCCGAGGGGGCAAAGGATTTATGAAGTCTATGTTGTAACTTGAAGTTTGAATTCTTATGCTGATTTATGATTTAATGCGATGTTATTATGTACTTACTGCAAATAAAAAAAAATTTAAAAAAAGAAAGCGCCTGTAATAAAAATATGAAGAATTGGGGCTTGATTCACAAAGGGAAACTTACGCTTTTGTATAAGTTTACAATTGTTTGCTATTCACAAAGGTATTTTACTAGTAGTTTCTTTAAGACTAACGAATTATGTTGCAATTTAGAAGCAGGACTCAGGAAACAGAAAAAGACAGGACAATTATGTGCAGTACTCGGAAGCAGGTATGGCATATTTAATTACTTACAATGCTTCTAACATATTTGTGCTGAATTATTTCATACCTGAAGTTCATTTGGAAAAGTTTGTTTCCCAGATTTGCTAGACACTGTGTGTATTGTGAGCAGTGAGTATTATTCAACATACAAACGAAAGTCCTTGCTTGAATAGCAAAGTGACCAAGCAAACATGTTTCTTCCTGAACATGTACAACCTGCAGTCAAACATCTGCAGAGTTAAGAATGGATAGGAACGGTTTATAGAGATTTCAAACCTATCACTTTGGGATGTGTTAGGCCTCTATGAACAAAAGTGCATTTGTAACTAGGCCTGGGCGAAAATTTCGTTCCGTTCGCGGAAATTGCGATAATTTGACATTTTCGCATTCCGCGGAGAGCACGAAAATGTCAAAAATTCCGGTTTCCGCAGCTTGGCGATAATTTGTTTCTTGCTCGCGCTGTAAAATAATACATTCTCGCGCGCACCCGATCGCCTTACCTGAATCCCTGCGTTCGCCGACAAGTTTTCTTGATCCGGTCGCGTTCTCCATGAGATGTTGTATTGTTTTTAGCCATTTGCGCTATCTCGCGACAGTTCGCGCCCGCAGTGACGTCATGCGTCGCGCGATCACCTCTTTCTTCTCGCGATCATGCACCGCGAGACAACTCAAAACAAGATGGCCGCGCCCGCAAGCAACCACATGGGTAAGTTGGCGACCCGCAACCATGCAGAAAATCTCGCGAACATGCCGGAAAAAAACTTCTGCATCTTCGCGATATTTCCGCTTGTTTGCGATAATTTTAAACATTTTCGCGATAATTTGCGAAAGTTAATTTCGCAAATTCCGCCCACCCCTATTTGTAACAAAAAACAGATGTTCCATGTTTGCAGATATGCAAAACATAGGAGTACAAAATCAAATGGGAAACAATGTTAGAAAATCATTAGTGTCCGTTTTTCTAGTAATTGACCTTTTTTGCAGTGTTTTTCCACTTGAGAAAAGCTGGTGGTGGAATCAAACAAAATAATTCCAAGAGAGCACAAAACTCCCATCGTATTCGTAACCCATTTGCTTGATTTAATGTCAGTGCTTAATTTCAGCGGCGGCTCCTCCGCTAATTCCAATATTACCTGTGCACTTTTTTTCAATGAAAATACATTTTAAAAAAATCATGTCAACAAACAACCAGCATTAATTAACACATTTTGGCTTTTCTGGTTGGTTGGACGATAGTAATATAAGCATTGGCTTTATAAATTATGCAGGTTGCAATTGATTTGAGGCATGAAATACATAATTGCAATTTGTTCCACTTTTGCATTACCATTAGCCTGTGAAATAAACAGAAGCATGTTGAGATGTTTGTTCAAGCTTCCGGTTCTAGTTGGGGAATTATATTTGTACTCAGGTTGAATGAATTGTTTGACTTTTTGCAGCTTCGGCAGTCATGCATATTCGATCTTACTTGCTGATCTTGTTTTTGATTTTGAAGAGGTTTTGGCAGTGAAACAATAGTGGGTGTGTCTGTGAATGCCTGCAGCACTCCTATTGACATGATCCATTTTTTTCAGCACCTGTTCTTCCATGAATGTTCCTGTGCCAAAGCTATCTCAGACACGCCTGTCATGGCATCTCTCAGTGGTTGGGGCCAGGTGCTGAATCGGTAAGAAGAGCAGTACGTGAGGCGAGAATACAAACTCATTTTCGATAATTACGGAATGGATTTAGCATTTCTTTCACTTTTGATTACAGACACTGCTTCTTTAGGCGAAATAGCAGGTGATGTGTAGACATCATTGTGAAATAAAAGCATGTTCATCGCATTACCGACTACAAAGCATTTAAAAATATATAAATGAAATTACAATGCAATTTGGACTGGCAGACTAGTATGTATGAAAATTACCATAATGAGCAACGCTCTTGCACCCCCAGATGCCACCAGCGGAGTCAGCCACACTTCTCTGCAGGCCCACACTGACAGGTGAAACTATGCCAAGCTGATATGTGACTCTCACAAAGTTCCTCTAAGCGACAGCATGTGCAGAAGATGTTGTAGGAGTGAGGTGGAACCCTAGGTAGAGTTTTTTAAGGAGATATAGGGGAGGGAATGTGTAAAGGGTAGGGTGTGAGGATGCCAACTATGGGCATTCATGTAATTGGGAGGGAGTTGGGAGGCAATTGCAACAAGTGAGTGGGTACGATGACCCCCATGTATTTATTTATTTTCTATTTTTAGTTGGGGGAGAAATTGTCAATGTCAATGGTGCTGAAGGTAGGTAATGACACCAGGGGCCGTATTACGCATGACTGCGCCGGCGCTAGTTGTCGATGTAAGCCAGAGTATGTTTGTATTTATGGGTGTTTGCATCTGTGCACCAATACAATATGCGCACAGATGCAAACGCACATAAACACAGAGCTGAAAGTCTGCGCCAACATCACAGCGCATTACAAACCGATCCTCTGTAATGCTACCGGGCACATACCTGGCGCACATCGACAACTAGCGCCGGCGCAGTCATGCATAATACGGCCCCAGATGATTTATTTGTATTTGAGTTGGGGGGGGGCAATGCCAGAAGTGGTGGGACAGGGCAACAGGACACCGGGTTATGCATAACTCCCCCATGACTCCTCTACCCATGCCTTGCTCATCTGAGCAAGGGAAGAGGGCGAGGAGGGCCATACATAAAAAAATATTGCAGAAAGGTAACTATAATAAAGGTGATGTTTATATCCACAACATTCTGAGTGACATCATACATGACTCAGGCGCCACTCTTGTTGCCTTGGAACCCCTAGAGGAAACTCATGCCCATTATCCCCATTCACTCATCTATAATTCTATATAGCCAACAAATTATGAGGTGTCGTGTAACTGGCATCTACCTGCTGAATCATGATCTCACTTGTTTGCTTTTCTAAGTAAAAAAAGGCTTGAGTCTCCCAGGCATGCCCAGATGTGGGTCCTCTGCAGCTGTATGCAACCTGCACCTCACTGATGAGGCCCAACAGGCCAAAACCAGACTGGTTTGCGTGTACTCCTGTCAGGAGACCTGGACGAGCAGTTTGTTCTTAATGGAGCAGAACCCAGATGGATTTGCACATCTTTGTCTGGAGTGGCACAGTGAGCAAAAAAACTGTAGACGGTAATGTGGCACCAATGAATTAACTGCGGTTCGAAATGATTAAAGCATTCTACCCATCACTTTTATGTTTTTGCTGGGCTCAAGTGCCTAACAAAATGTTAAAACTAATGCAACTTTTGATGCCATCAAACAATGCAGATGAGTGATTTCAAAAGAGTAGCAAATTATACTTGGATTGGTATTTTCCTTTAACAAAGAATAGGTATTTCAGGAAATCTTTAAATGAGCACATTTTGCCTGGTCCCCTGGCAGTCAAACCATTTTCGCAATTTAATGCTTGTTTTGCCTAATTATTGGTATGCATGTTCAGATTTACATTTACAGAACCATTTACAGATACTAAATACAGAAAGGCACAAACTGAAGCAAATCCTCGAGGTTATTTTAGCTGTATGGGGTAAATAACAGACTGCCCAGAACCACTGACGCCACCAAGCATGATTAATTAGTAGTAGAGATTTCTGGCTTTTATTCTCAAAATCCAGTTTCTATTACATTGAATTATATCAAGGCATCAAGGTATAAAATATGTAATTGCTACATACTTTGAACATCACATCATACAAGCAAAAAGTGTTAAATTCAACTAGCATCTCCAACTATTAAATTATTCTATAACAATCATGCAAAATATTAACATTCCCACAAATGACTCGGGCTACTTGTACCAAAGTATTCTCACCTATACTAAACTGAGGGTTCTTGTATGGGTCCCAAACCACAACAGCCCTTTGACAGTTCTTATAGATTCACTCTGATTTCGGCAGAGTGAATGCGCTGCCATGCATCTGTGCTGCAGCCACCCCTCCAAACTCCACTTCTCTATTTCGAGTTGGGAAAGCACTTCGGTTTACACTGATTGCCACTGAAATCAGAAATCTTTGACTGGGAGCCTATCTGCTACTGCGCTACCGGATCATAATTAAGGCTCCCTGTTTTCAGTTTTTACTGATTTTTACAGATACATTTAGACAGAAAACCATTTATTTTCCTGTCTGTGTTTATTTTTAAATATGGATAAAAACGGAAATTGGGTTGTTTTCGAGTGATTCTAAATGCTGTCAGTCATGATTTCCAGGCCATTAGGTGTGTGGATTGACAGGCAAGGGGATTACAAAAGTATAGGGATTTTAGTAAATAGCCTTAAACAGCAGTAGGTTTGAAAAACCTTGATACTAAAATATACATATGCGTATTTTACCATCTGAGTGTGTATATATCATTGAAACCTGTCAGGCATTCAAGCATGAGTATACATTAACTGGTTATATAAATGCAGAAATATACACATTTCAGCTTCATTTTTTCACAAAACCTAAAATAAATATGGATAAATACAGGTAAATTTAGCAAGAACAAAAAATATGGATAAATACAGACGGAAATGACACAAATATAAATACCATAAAACCGGGAGCCGTAATCATAATGCTAGTTGTCCTACCTTACATATGGTGTAACAATCATCACTCGTTTTCATTAGCCAGGACTGCCATGCATGGCATTGCAGTCTCAGACAGGGAGTCACACAATGGCCACTGTGCAAAGAGAAACTCCCTGTGTGTCTGGGCCATTGTTTTTTTGTTTTCAGAAAAAACACATTTTCCAAGTGGGTGCAGCAAACATGGCATGCGTTCAGCAAAGTTCAGTGCATTTAGTGCAGCCTCCACACAGGCAGCTCCACTGAAGACACAGAGATTCCATCTGCCTTGTAGGGATCTCTAAAGATGACATGTGGTCCTGTGCCAGAACTCCATCCTGTTATGCTGTAGGAACACTGTAGTAAGTCCCCTGAACTTAGAGAGGTGAACACAAGATGCTTCACCTTTCTCCTTTCTCTCTCATTCCCAGGGCTTTAAGTGGGCCGGGTCTCACCGGTGCTGAGCACTGACAGTTTTTTAAACTGGGCCTTAAAACGGGTCTCTATCGGGCTCTGTTTTGTGCCCTGGCACAGGCGGTCTGTTTTTTTCCGGACTTGCATGTATGTGCGCTGCTTACACTCCTCACTTCTCAACTTCTCACTAGTGGAGACGTTACAGCATAATGTCATGCCAGGTGAGCATTTTAGGGGAAGGGAAATCCTTTAAAGAGAGTCATTTTCTCTCTGGATTTCCCTTCTCTTTTTGAAATTTAGGAGCAGCAACATTGTCGTGGTGTCACCAGGTCTTTAAGAGGAAGCTTTTTCAATATTATAAACAAGCCATAGTTGCTGCTTATTTATCTAATGCAACTAACAACCATTGACAAAGTCAATAGTGCTGACTTGTTGTAGGTATGATGTTACTTGTTGTATCATATATCTGGAGGCAATGACAGAAACAGCCAAATACAAGTCAGGCGGCACACTATGCTAAGCACAAATTTTTAGCTTACGTGATTTAAGCCATGCACTTAATTACACTGGCCACGCCCTTTTGAGAGACCCCCCAGTTTTTCATCCCAGCTAAAGCCCTGCTCATTCCCATTCCTCTCTTCAACCAGAATTTGGTCCTGCTATCTGTGTTCACTTAGGTACTGGCAGCGCTACACCTTGGGAGGTAGGGGAGATTGACATCAGACTCTGCGGTTCAAGTCCTGAAAATCCTCATGTTACTAAAACAAATTAGACAACAAATGATATTGTTTTCCTGGTCGATGCTTGTGACTGTCCTGCGTCAACTGTTAATGTTTCCAACTTACTTAATCTCTACCAAGTAGAACATAGGATATCAAACTTGAGTCTGAGTTTCGTGATATTCAGAATAAATAATAACTTTACAATAGTATTCACTCCTGAACGAACCCAGCACTGCTAATAAGATGAACTTAAATGAACATGTGTTCTGTATGTTAGAAAATATCATGGAAGACTGTAATTTATTGCTACTAGTTGACTACAGTATTTCAATATTTACCAAATTTTATTTTACCATATATTGCTGTAAAACAATTTGTGCCAGTAGAGATCTAATTGTCGTGTAAAGATCACAATTATTGCAATTTGTGACGGTGTCTATTTCTGTATTCCCTGCCTTACCATGGCTTTTTTTTCGTCTCCTACGGTTGCGAGAACTCATTGGTGGCCTCTATGAAATATAAATATTGTGTAATGCAAAATGAATGTTTTTTACCACAGGAAGAAGCAATAAATGTACACTATAATGTATGTTACTGGAATAGGAGCTGCTGAGTGGCATAAAGGATCAGTGCAGGGGTCCAGATATTACTGGGGGTCCTGTCTGCATTTGAAAAATGTGTGGCAAGCACTTCCTGTCTTCATAGTTTGAAAGGGATCTGTGTGCAAATGAGAGGGGTGATGCTGGAAGGATATTTGCTGTTATGAAACAACAGAAGAGAAGATATGCTGCTTGTGGAATAGGCCCTCTAAGAGCTTCAAATATGATGCATAAATATTTAATAACTATTAAGTTGTCATGTAGGTTTACAATGCTGACACGTTTACATTTTTGCCTGTGGTGAAATGCGCTGAAGTAGAAGCAAATTGTAATAAAAGTGATGAATGAAATAACAGGGGTTAAGTTTCTCCTGCAGTTCCAAACACCAAGACATTTTATAAATCGAGTTGCTGGTCAGAAATTCAGAAGTTTCTTTGTGGGTAAATATTAGTTAACATGTTTTCGTTATTTAAATCCAGCAGCTACTGTCAATCTGTTCCTGTTTGCTGCACTTGTTTGTTTATTGCATTTATTAAAGTGGATTTAGAACACCATCTCAGGTTTGGTCTGCTCCAGTTATTTCATATTTTATTATGAAAGAGAAGGAAAAGGGATGAAAGTCATGCTTCTTAAAAGTAATTTATAATCATTTTCCAGTGCGAATAAAGAACTAAATTACACAACATTGGGATGCATTTGGCAATATTCTAAGCACCCGAATGGAAGGATCCTCAGTGCTGAAAGCATTGATGGATTATGTTAAGGTGTGTTGTTATTTTATCACTTTTTTTTGTTATACCACTTTCAAATTATCTTCTCATAGCCTCCCACTTAAAATGTATAAGAAGGCACCAATTCTGGATGAGCAAACTACACTGCATTACCCTCTACACTGTAAGTTTATGTCTTCATATAATAGAAACATAATTTGTTCATGAGAATTTAAAAAAAAAAAAATCACTTAGGACATTTCCTAGGAATCTTGTTTAGAAGGTCAGAAACCAAGATCACTACAAAGACAAACGCTCTAGGGCCTCTAGATTCGGCCCACAGATCCATTTTGACTTTTGCCCTTAAGTACAACAAAAAATGGTCGATGAAATTGCCCAAGCTTAGGTGTCGAGTAAAATTAAGTCAAATCATACAGAGTCTAATAATCTTCTGAATTCATAGAAAATTTGAAATCCATGTCAAGTGAAACCGAAGGTTGTATTGAACAGAGTGGTAATATTACACTTGCACGTTGATAAAGAAATAACAGAGTAGTTGACGATTTTCGGATGCTGAGATACAAATTTATTTAGACACTCAAATGCAAAAACCAAGGGATAGTGCAGAGCATATCCACGAAGCCAAATTAGACTTTTGATTTTAAGAGTACTAACACATTTTGCAGACCTCTAACTAGCTGATACCAGTTCTAGATATCTCTTTCTTGATCTCTTTAATTGAAGTACGAGTGAGAGGCAAAGCTGCTAGAACAACTTTCAGAGTTGGGGTGTTGCCATTAATATTTTGGACCAGATGCACGACGCATTTTGAGCGAGAGGTAAAATGCATTTTCAAATGTACCAACCCTATTTTATGAGTCGGTAACCTATTACTGACTCTCAAAATAGGGTGTGCAAGTCGCTATTAGGAAGGGGCGTGCCAAGGGCTTCCCTTCCTAGTAGCAAATCTCACTGGTATGTAGGGATGTTTTGCGACGGTGAATGCGGTCGCAAAGCAGTAGCATTTTTCCACAAATTTCAAATTGCTGGTTAGCCATTCGCAAACAGGACGGGGACTCCATCTTCTTTGTGAATGGGGTGCCAGCATTTTTTCAGAGCAGGCAGTGATTCCACAGACCACTACCCACTCAGAAAAAATTGAAAGAAAACTTTTCATTTTTATTTTTGAAAAGCATCCCTTTTTCCTTTAAGGAAAACGGGCTACATTTAAAAAATAAAAACTTATTTATTTAAATGCAGTCACAGATATGGTGGTTTGCTTACCCCAGCATGCCACCATCCCTGTGAGTGCCGGCCATTCCCAATGGGCCGCAAATTGTAACCTGCATCATGAATATCAATGAGGCAGTTCCCTTGCAACCTATTTGGGAATCAGAACCAGTGTCTCAGACACTGCTGTACATAAGGTTTTGTGACTCAAAAATTGCAAGCCGCTAAAAATTGCAAATTGTGAGCAGAAAACCCTGATGGTCGGACATCTAGCCCTATACCACTGAAGTCATAGGGATAACAAAAAAGCGTCAGACAAAGGATAAGTGTAGAAAATGTGCCACACCTATTCAGCAGGGCAGTGGCAAGGGCATGGTATGTAGCAACTTCTACATTTAAATCATTGATGTGGTAGAGCACTGTCATCTACAGACTGCACATTTTCCCTTGAAACGGGTGCTAAATTTACATAGACATGAAGTTTTATTGATAAACCTGTATAGTGCTCAAATGATAATGTGGGGAAATCTGGTTTCAGCTAGTATTTATCATTTGCACATTACCAAGTAGTGTCTTCATCTGTTTTGATCCTATTAACATTATTGTTTTCATCACACTTTAAAGATACCACAAATCTATTTCCTATTTGATGATATATTTTTCAACTTGAATAGTTCATTAGCAGGTATTTAAATGCTGTTACATGTTGATTCCTGTACCCCTGCAAGATTGTCAACTAGGTAACTTTTACAAAATCTTCATACTTTGCAGTAAAAGAAAGAAAAGAAAACATTACTTTTCTCATTGAAAGAATAAGTAGAAATTTGTCAGAAGACATTTGATCTTTGTCTTTGAAGGCAAAGCAAGTGAGACAAGATCAAATTTAAAGGCATCTTTATTGCTCATTCACCTTCTGAACTTCAGAATTGATATTTTGAGGGTACTGCAGTGGGGCAATCTTACAATAGGCTGCCATATTTTACAGTTAACTTAGTTCAATTCATGAACTCCAACTTGAGCACTTGAACTCCAAACTGGAATCGGTAGAAATGTTAACGGTGCAAATTCTTTTGTACTGAAAGTGTTGAAATATTCAATGCTAAACCTATAGTCATAGTCACAGCTGGTCACTCAGTCTTACTTGCAATTAATTCATCCAGTCAGAACCTGGCATGATCGTATACCTAATTATGCAATGAGGTTAACATTTTCCCTGTATTCAACACATATAATCAGATGATTCTTCCGAAGTTATTTCCCATAGATTATAACCCTAATTTCCTCAGTACTAAAAAGGAGAGAATGCAAATGTTTATAATGAAACAGGAAGTAGAGTGCTCTCTGAATTAGTGTCTCCACATGGCTGTATCATTGCAAACGTCATTGGGTTCCACGCTTTCACAATAATTTGGGTAACAATGCATCCTCAGCTGTAAAGAAGTTTGCAATGCAATAATGAAAATTAGTACCCAGTATGAAATGTTGGGATATGGCCAGCCAATCCGAATGCTTCCTTGCAAGCACAGCTCCCTTTACAGGCCAGCGAAGGGACCCCCTTCTCACTGCCAGCTCTCTGCCCAGAAGTCTAACTGTATTTTTTAGGTGTGGATCCACAAGGAAACAAACGGCTGATGTCCACCACTGCCACAACTGCAACCGTCCAACTCGGCCTTTTTATCATAAACTGGTCTCTCTTTAAGCATTGACAGCCCAGTCCCTTCCTTCACTAATGTGAAATGTAGGCCCTTGTAGTTTCCACAGTGCTGTAAAAAATTATATACTTGTTGCTTTCTATTAGACCTGACAGCCTTAAGGTGATCTTCCCCCACATTTTTGCCTGCCTCCTTCCGCTTTTCTGACCTTGTTTATACTGGCTTATGGACTCTATGCACTTTTCAACTGCTAAACAGTGCTGCTGTTCTTGTGTTCTCTCTATTAAACAAGGTAATATGGGCTCATACCGAATTGGCATATTTAGTTTACTTTTAAGTCCCTAGTCAAGTGCACAGCATGTGCCCTGGGCCTGTACATTAAATGCTATTAGTGGCCTGCAGCACTGATTTTGCCACCCACATAAGTAGCCCCTTAAGCATGTCTCGGCCTGCCATTGCTGGGCCTAAACTCCCCTTTTATTACACATAAGTCACCACTAACGTAGGCCCTAGGTAGCCCTAAGGGCAAGGTGTTGTGTAAGTCAAAGGTAGGACATATACTTTTATGTTTTGCATGCCCTGGTAGTGAAAAAAAACTAAATTTGTTGTTCACTACTGTGTGGCCTACCCTTCTCCAAGGCTATCATTGAGGATTCCTTAAAACACTTCATGCTGTAATTCCTGATCAGAAAGGAATAGCTGCATCATATTTTATATCTTTAGAATGGTAATGATAAAAACTCTTTACTGGTAAAGTTGGATTTAACATTATTATTTCAGAAATGCAACATTCAGAAAGTGGGAATTTCTCTGCTCTTAGCTCTGTTGGCCTTGCATTCTGTCTCCAATACAAGTCTGGGGTAGGTGGAAGCTACACTTTGTGCATTCCCTACAGACAGACACAAACACAGGCATGCTAGGTGTGTCTCAGTACCTATCTACATGCATCTGCATTCTGATGATTCTTCCTGTGTGGAAAAAGAGGAAAGGGCGGACACTTTCACTTCAATAGGCAGTGGCTGTGTAACGCCCTGAACGTCTCAGGATCGTTTAACAGACACGACAATGAGGACGCAACCACTTGTGAAGGGTTAGTTCTTTTAATGAAGGCAAATAAAATACAAAGAACAAACAAAAGTTATAGTCACTGGAATCCTCCAGGCTAAGTACGTTACCAGCCCACAGCACGGATGGTCCTAACCGTCCTCTGCATATACGCCGATCCCGGCGTATGCCAACAGAGGGCAGAAATGAAATGGCCGACAATGCCAATCGGTAGGCTGTGAGGGGCACGAAGAGTGTTGGGGAGAATCGAGGAGTCAGGGAAACACCCAGCCGGGATCTCTACCTGAAGGGAGCAGCCGCTCAACCTCTTCCTCAGACTGCACCGGGACGCGGAGTCACCTCCTGGTGATGCGTCACCGATACCCCAATCACAAGCAAGAAGACTGAACCGAGAGCAGCCGCTCGATCGATCCTGTGGACTTCCGAGTCTGTAACGCGGCAAACACCTCCTGGTGTGCGTTACAGCTGGCAGTCCCTGTGTCTCTGGTCGGGCTGGGAGTTACGACTCCAACCAGCAAAAGCGCCACTGCGCTTGGACTCAGCCGAGTCAAAAAGCGAAGCTCAATGGTTGACCGGTAGAGCTTCCGGGTCCTTCACAGGTGACGATGGGGCAAGACACGGCCCAGGGAGTAACGACTCGACCTACCTCCGTTCTTGCCTTACTGGAGCACCACTCCGGAACACTGCTCTTCACGAAGCAGGTACGTCGGTGTAAACACAATATCCGACAGCCTTGTACCTCCCGGTTCCTCCCTTTATAGGGCGTGTTTTCCTTGAGTTATGTAACAGCTCTCCTGTTTACATAAGGGCGTGTTTCCCTTGAGTTATGTAACAGCTCTCCTGTTTACATAAGGGCGTGTTTCCCTTGAGTTATGTAACAGCTCTCCTGTTTACATAAGGGCGTGTTTCCCTTGAGTTATGTAACAGCTCTCCTGTTTACATAAGGGCGTGTTTCCCTTGAGTTATGTAACAGCTCTCCTGTTTACATAAGGGCGTGTTTCCCTTGTATGACAGGAATTCTTGACAGTACATCCTCCCTCTCAGCGGCTCCCCACGGGTCCAGCGCTGGCAGGAAAACGCCGATGGAACAAGGAGACCAAGCACGGAGCATGAACCCCTTCAGCCGGTTCCCATGAATGCTCCTCCGGGCCATAGCCTTTCCACGCAACCAGGTACCACAGCTTCCCCCTGCGCCATTTGGACGCCCGTATGCCCGACACTTCATACTCCACCTCCGACTCCACGCATACCGGCCTAGGTGTCCCAGACGGCTTGGAGGGTGCTGGTTTGAGCAATGATACATGAAAGACAGGGTGTATCCGCAATGACTGCGGCAAGCACACCTTCACGTTCACGGGACCCATACACTTGGTAATTCGATAGGGGCCCATGTACTTGGGATGGAACACACTGTTCTTTCGAAACCTCATGTTTCTTGTGGATATCCAGACGTAGTCTCCAGTGCGGTACAGTGGCCCGGGCCTTCTCTTCCTATCTGCCGCAGCCTTGTATCTTCTCTTGGCCTCTATTAGGACAGCCCTTGAGCGCATCAACGTGTCTTTTATGTGTGCCACCCTGTCCGCTGTGGCGGGAATCCTGTCCTCTCTGAACGGATGTAGAAATGGCAAGAACCTGGGATGTTGGCCATAGTTGCTATAGAACGGAGATGACTGTGTGGAGCTGTGAGTGGCGTTGTTATAGGCTATCTCTGCAACCCATAGCAAGTCGACCCATTCTTCCCTGCCCTGGTCCACAAAACATCGCAGATACTGTTTGAGCGTTTGGTTCAGGCGCTCGGTTTGGCCGTCCGTTTGAGGGTGGTAGCTGGTGGACAGGGCGGTCTTAACATGCAGCGCAGTGCACCAAGTCTTCCAGAATTACGCAGTAAACTGCGACCCCCGGTCCGACACGATCACCCCAGGTAATCCATGCAGTCGTACCACATTCTTTAGGAGTAGTGACGCCAATTCCCCGGCCGTAGGGACTCTCTTGCAGGGGATGAAGTGCCCCATTTTCGTCAAGTAATCCACCACCACCAGTATTGCCGTCATCCCCTGGTCTACCGGTAGGCCCACCACGAAGTCCAGTGATATGCTATCCCATGGTCTATCCGGGGTCGGAAGTGGATGTAAGAGCCCTTGGGTTCGGCCATGGTCGGCCTTCATGGTAGCACACGTAGGACACTCCTGTCCCCACCTCCTGACATCCACTCTCATGGTTGGCCACCAGAAATGCCGTCCCATGCTAGCCACCGTTTTTTCAAAGCCCAAATGACCTGCGCATGGAGAGTCATGGCACCAGATGAATGCTTGTTTCCTTAGCCTAGGCGTGGGTATCAATAGGCACCTGCCCTTCAGGGGTATCCCGTCCTTCAGCTGCCATTCTCTGTGACTGAGGAGCCACCTCCGCCATGCGAATGACCTGATCCCTCTCTTTATTCCCCTCAGGAAAGTATCCGGTTGGATAACCCCCAATACCATCCTCGGGGAAATGATGGAACGCTCGGTTGCAGGCAATGGTTCCTTAACTGCAGATTGACGGGACAGGGCGTCCGCCTTCCGGTTTTCCGTCCCCGGCCGATATGTGATGCGGAAGTTGAACCCCGCAAAGAAGATCATCCACCGCAGCTGCCTGGGAGAAAGGTGTCTAGTGGCCGTCATGAACTGTAGGTTCCGATGGTCCGTGTACACCGATACCACATGTCTTGCCCCCATCAACCAATGCCTCCATTCGGTGAAGGCGTCCTTGATTGCGAGAAGCTCCTTCTCCGCAATATGGTAGTTGCGTTCGGTGTCGTTGAGTTTGCGGGACATGTACGCAACGGGATGAAGCACCCCTGTGTCGTGGTTGCGTTGGGACAAGATAGCCCCAGCGCCACATCCGACGCGTCCGCTTCCACCACGTAGGGGAGATCCGGATCGGGGTGAGCCAACACCGGCGCCTTACCAAAGGCGCTTTTCAGGGCCTCAAAGGCTTTGTTCGCTTCAGGGGACCAGACAAACTCCTTGGACTTCCTCAGTAGCTGTGTGATTGGGGCCACCACTCCTGAAAATCCATCTATAAACCGCCTGTAAAAGTTGGCGAAGCCAATGAAACTTTGGACGTCCTTCACGCTTTGGGGCACCGGCCATTCTTTCACCGCCTTGATCTTTCGTTCTGCCATCTCCTGTCCCTCTGGACTCAGCATCACTCCGAGGAATTCCACGGATGTGACGTGGAAGTCACACTTGCTGAGTTTACAAAACAGCATGTTTTCCCTCAGCTTTTGGAGCACAGCTTTGACGTGGTGTACGTGCTCCTCCACACTGGACGAATAGATGAGGATGTCGTCGATATATACGACCACGTAGATATCCAACTCCTCTCTGAATACCTCATTCAAAAAGTACTGAAAGGCTGCCGGGGCGTTGCACAGACCGAACGGCATGACGAGGTACTCAAAAAGGCCGAACCTGGTCTTAAAGGCGGTCTTCCACTCGTCTCCGTCCCTCATGCGCACCAGATGGTATGCCCCTTTCAAATCCAACTTGGTGTAGATACGAGCTTTCTTGACCTGTTCCAGAAGTACACTGATGAGAGGCAAGGGGTACCGATTTTTTATGGTTATCGCATTCAATGCCCTAAAGTCCACACAGGCTCTCAGCTCCCCATTAGCCTTCGGGATGAAGAAGAGTGGCGAGGCGGCCGGAGACTTGGACGGGCGGATGAATCCTAGCTTGAGGAGTTTATCCAGGTACCCCCGGAGATGCACGTTTTCAGGCTCCGTCAGGGCATACAGCCTGCCGCTGGGAACGCTGGCCCCTGGCACCAGGTCGATCTGGCAGTCAAACTGTCTATGTGGTGGTAGCACTTCTGCCTTCACCTCATCAAATACATCCTCAAAACTGTGATAAGCCTGGGGGAGAGCCACATCTTTTTCTGCCGCTGTAGCCACCGTCTGACTCCCGCTCTCATCTGCGTCAAGGGATTCCGTTCTTATTCCACAATGCAGGATGCAATACGGTGACGTCATTTCGATGCGATGTGTTGGCCAATCCACAAAGGGGTTGTGTTTCTGTAGCCACGGCAATCCCAATATGACGCCATATTGGGGCGCTCGGATGATGTTAAAATCGATTTGTTCCAAATGGTTCCTCCCATATCTCATCGGAAGGACCCCCGTGTGCTGTCCGATGGGCCCCGTCACCAATCGCCTTCCGTCTACCGCATAGACGTCTTCGGGTACTGCTTTGGGAAGAAGCACTAGCCCTAGCCTGCATGCCTCGTTGTGGTCCATAAACATGCCAGTGGCCCCTGAATCCACCATGGCCACAACGGGTATCCACTGGTCATGCACTCCCACGTGCACCGTGATAAACAGGTGTCGTTGTCCCTTAGTGACCGAGTTGGAAAGTGAAGGGATGGATGAGTGACTCCGAGATGCCCCTTCTCTGGTCTTGGAGTCCTCTAGTTTTCCGCCGGTATGTCCACCACGGCTGTTACCGACCGGTTGGCCCGATAACGTGACGTCTTCGGTTTGGCAGGGCATTCACGTACGTAGTGGCCTTTTTTGCCACAATATAGGCACAATCCTTGTTTACGGCGTGACTCTTTCTCCGTGGCTGTGAGGCTCGCTCGTATTGCGCTGATGTCCATGGGTTCTCCCTTGGATGCGGTGGAAGTTTCAGGACTTCCCACCGTCACATAGGATGGAAGGGATTTTCCTTTTCTCCCATGATCCCCCTTTCTTTCACTTAGCCTATGTTCCAGCCGTAATACCAGGTTGATAAGGCCCTCACATGTCTTGGGTTGAGGGTCAATATGAGCCACGGCGTCCTTGAGCTCATCGCACAGCCCTTGATGGAAGAGCGCCGTCTGTTTAGCAACAGGCCACTTGGTTTCCGCAACCAGCCTTCGGAACGCGTTGAGATACTGCACCAGGTCGTTGGATCCCTGTCTCAACTCAAGCATTTCACGGTCCGCCGTGTACGAGTCAGCCCTTCTGTCGAATACCTTCAGGAATTCCTCGCGAAAAGCACCCCAATCACATAAGAGGGGGTCGTCCCTGCTCACCAGAGGTACGGCCCATTGTGCCGCGTTTCCAGCCAAATAGGATATAAGGAAAGCCACACGAGCCTGACTCGTGGGGAACGCCTTTGGTTTGCACGATAAATGTAGCGCCACTTGTGTGAGGAATACCTGCACTGTGTTAGGATCCCCACTGTACCTCTCTGGTGTTGCCAAGGGGATGGCTACCGGCATTTCCACTACTACCGCAGGGGTCTGGTTCGTGAGGGAGGTGCTGGGCGTGAGCGGGTCCAATTGGATAGCATCCAGTCTGGCTTTTACATCGGCTGTTTCTTGCCTAGAGGCAGCCACTTCAACTTGCATGGCCGCTAAAGCAGCCAGCACATCATCAAGTGTCGCCATGTCTGTTATCGACTGGGAGACAGTTAGTGTTATTAAGGTCGGATATTTTGTAACGCCCTGAACGTCTCAGGATCGTTTAACAGACACGACAATGAGGACGCAACCACTTGTGAAGGGTTAGTTCTTTTAATGAAGGCAAATAAAATACAAAGAACAAACAAAAGTTATAGTCACTGGAATCCTCCAGGCTAAGTACGTTACCAGCCCACAGCACGGATGGTCCTAACCGTCCTCTGCATATACGCCGATCCCGGCGTATGCCAACAGAGGGCAGAAATGAAATGGCCGACAATGCCAATCGGTAGGCTGTGAGGGGCACGAAGAGTGTTGGGGAGAATCGAGGAGTCAGGGAAACACCCAGCCGGGATCTCTACCTGAAGGGAGCAGCCGCTCAACCTCTTCCTCAGACTGCACCGGGACGCGGAGTCACCTCCTGGTGATGCGTCACCGATACCCCAATCACAAGCAAGAAGACTGAACCGAGAGCAGCCGCTCGATCGATCCTGTGGACTTCCGAGTCTGTAACGCGGCAAACACCTCCTGGTGTGCGTTACAGCTGGCAGTCCCTGTGTCTCTGGTCGGGCTGGGAGTTATGACTCCAACCAGCAAAAGCGCCACTGCGCTTGGACTCAGCCGAGTCAAAAAGCGAAGCTCAATGGTTGACCGGTAGAGCTTCCGGGTCCTTCACAGGTGACGATGGGGCAAGACACGGCCCAGGGAGTAACGACTCGACCTACCTCCGTTCTTGCCTTACTGGAGCACCACTCCGGAACACTGCTCTTCACGAAGCAGGTACGTCGGTGTAAACACAATATCCGACAGCCTTGTACCTCCCGGTTCCTCCCTTTATAGGGCGTGTTTTCCTTGAGTTATGTAACAGCTCTCCTGTTTACATAAGGGCGTGTTTCCCTTGAGTTATGTAACAGCTCTCCTGTTTACATAAGGGCGTGTTTCCCTTGAGTTATGTAACAGCTCTCCTGTTTACATAAGGGCGTGTTTCCCTTGAGTTATGTAACAGCTCTCCTGTTTACATAAGGGCGTGTTTCCCTTGAGTTATGTAACAGCTCTCCTGTTTACATAAGGGCGTGTTTCCCTTGTATGACAGGAATTCTTGACAGGCTGACCCCAAACAAGGGGCTGATTACTCCCGACTGATAGTCTGGAGCCAGGGCTCGGAAAAAGGACCTGTGTGTACTTCAAAGACCTCTTTTTTAAGTCTCTCCCACTTCAAAGGCACATTTGGATGTAAGTACTGGGTATCTGACCCTACCAAGACAGTACACTTCTGGACCTGCAACCACTCTACCAGGAAGAAGAGCTGTGGTGCTAATTAAAGAACTACTGTGCTGCCCCACCACTACTTTGCTAAATTTTGCCTTGCTGTGCTCTTGCCATGATGAGCTGCTCTGCTGCCTGCTGTTCGACCGACTGGGTGAGATGGCCTTGATCTGCATCACTTGAACCCAGAGGGACTGCAAGGGTTTGCTGGCTTGCCTCCTTTTTTCAAGTCTCAGGGATATCAAAGCTTTGAACCACCTACATCTGCACCTGGACTCTACAATCCATGAGTCTGCATTGCCAAGTGGTGCCATCCCAGTCCGGGACTCTTGGGAGTGAGGCATTAAGGTGCTCGACAACCCGCACTCACACATCTGCATCAGATTCAACGCCTCTCTGCTGCAGTGTGGGTCAGAACCAACGCACTCTCGCTGTTACAAGGAGTGGACTCAGCGTGGTGCCGCAGTTATGTGAAAGATCTCTAAGCATCTCATCCATAGCATGTTAAATGCAGACTTGTAGCTACAAGATCGTCCTGATCAAAGGTACTTTTGTTCAGCGGACCCAAGGAGGTCTCTGCCACTGGCCTGCACTCCTTTGCGGTCGGCCTGAACTCTTGACTTTGTCCTCTTCTAGTGCGACCAATAACACACTTAAGCGCTTTGTCTCTAAGCGCTCTTCTGACTTTTTGATTCCGCACAACTTTGTCTTTCAATGTCTGCTAAACATATTCTTATTGTTTTTGGTCTTGTTTTATTTATAAATTCATACTTTATTTTTCTAAAATGTTGTGGAGTTTTTTTGTGGTGTTTTCACTATTTTACTGTTTAAGTGTTGCACAAATACTTTACACATTGCCTCTTAGATTCAGCCCGACTGCTCTGTGCCAAGTTACCCGAGGGTGAGTACAGGATAATTTAGGTTGTGTAGTTACTTACCTTGAATAGGATTGTGGCTCCTGCTTGACAGGGTGCATACTCTGCCAACCAGAAACCCCATTTCTAACACTTTCCACAATGCTGTAGTGATGCAAAACCTTGAACAACTTTAACAGTGCACATCAATGCATGCATAGCAGTCCAGACTGACTTACAGGTGTTGCAACAACATAGTGACCTACATACTGGCAGGACAAAAACTGCAAACATTCAATAAGGTTATCAGACACTAGTAGTTACCAATCCTACACTGCGACAAGGATTGTATCAGTATGAAAGTGAGCCATCCTGCATTTTGTGGTAGGGACTTTATCTCTAGTAATCGGCTGTAATGCAAACTTTACAGGGAGGAGATCACATATGACTCAACCTTCCTTCATAGTGTGACAGAGACAGTGTCAATAAAGTAGTCACTCATCTTGCACACTTTGGGTGACTGTATCATTATAGATGTCAACCTTCCTGCACACTGTAACCAAGGCAGATTCACTGTAAGTCAGCAGTCCTGCAAGATGTGACAATGACTATGCCGCTGTAGTTGTCACTTGTCACCTGTACACTTCAGCTGGTTGGCATCTCTGTACTAATGACTGGAGTATTGTACATAATCTGGTAGCCTTCCCCTCCCCTAAATCACACCCTGTTGCCCCCTGTCCCTGTGATGGCACCTCTGCACAAAGCACTTTGCATCTACTTTTAATATGTAAACTGTATTATCATCCACGAATACACTTTTTAAAACCAATTTTTGTTAAATGTGATGTACGCACCGTGCACGATTCAATAAAATTGCTTTTTAATATGTATGAAGTAGATATTTGCTTTTTTACTGCTACCTACCTTCTTAAATGTATCCAATTGAGGAAAAAAGTAGGATGTTTTAAATTATTCTGAAGGTTTAATTGTATTATTGTGCCCAGTAATTATGCTATCTTGACGTTATGTCTATATGTGCTTTTATGGTCATTATTTTAATGTATCGAATAAAGCTTTATGAATTGAATTGAATTGACTGGAGCACTGTGATAGGGCCTGGATATTTGATGTGATGAGGTATGAATCAAGTGCCATGCGAAGGAGGTTCTCATTGTCAAAGAAATTAAATGAAGATATCAGGTTAAATCAGGGGATCTCGCGGCGGTCCCCTTCGGGGTCCGTGACCACATGGGGGGCAAGGGGGGCCCCGAGGGGCGTAAGACTAAGGCCTCCCTCCGCGGGGGACCGGTCCAGGCCGACATCATGGACCGCTACACTCAGAGCAGAGGGTCCCCTGGAGCGACCGGCCCCCCCCGGACGCCGCCGGTGGTGGCACGACCGTCACTCCGGAGCTTTCCCTGCAGGACATCATGGGCGCCATTGATGGCATCAGGGAAACCATCGCCACGCAATACGAGGCCCTGGCCCGTAAAATCGACACGGTGGCCATCGATGTCACCTTAATTCGGGCAGATCTCTCCAAAACTAACGAGAGGGTCCAGGCTCTTGATGCGCGGACCTCCACCTTTGGTGCGGATGTGTCGGACCTGCAGGCCGCGCTGGGTGACATCAAGGCGGTCAACGATCAGATGGCCCGGCGGCTGGAGGACTTCGAGGGACGGGCCCGACGCAACAATATCCGTGTCATAGGCGTACCGGAGTCCTCCGATAACCGCCCGGTTGACCTCCTGGTCGAGGAACTCATCCTCCAACAGTTGACCCCGGCAGGCCTAAGTAAGTTCTTTGCCGTTGAGAGGGCCCATCGAGTTCCGGGCGGTCGGCCACGGCCGGGGGCCCCCCCGAGGCCTATCGTGGCCAAACTGTTCCACTATAGAGACCGAGATGCGATTCTGCAGGCCTCACGGGTCCACGGCCCGGTTCGTCATGAGAACTCATCCATTAACTTTTATCCGGACTTTACCCAACTTGTCCAGAAACAGCGGATGGGATTCCAGGGGGTAAAGCGTCGTCTCCGTGACCTGGGCCTAAAGTACTCTATGCTCTACCCTGCAAAACTCCGAGTGGAACATGAGGATCGGACTGCCTTTTTTGACTCTCCTGTGGCCGTGAGTGGCTGGCTGGACTCGCTGCCGGACAGCGGTGGCCGTCCCGGGCCCTCTGCGGGCGCCGAGGGTGACGGGTCCCCTTTGGAGTGACTTTTGGTCCTTGATTTTGCCATTTTGCACTGTTCAGCTGGGTCTTACTTCTTTTGTTTATTTTGTCTCACTAGGACCAGTGTGGGGGGCGGGCGGGGACGGGTCCCTTTCCTCCTCCGGGGTCTTTTCGTAGAATGGGGTTAGTAGGGCGACAGGCACACTGCAAGTTGGGGGGGTTTTTTGGCCCGCAGGGGTGCAGGGTGGGGGGAGTTGGATTTGGGGAGGGGTTGGGGGGAAGGAGGGGTTGTTTTGCTGTGTGTTTTTTGTTTGCAGGGCGAGGTATTGATTTTTGTCCAGACTTGGGAACTGTGCTACTGACTGAAGGGCCTTTGATCTATCGGAGGGGATGGGGGGGGACGGGTTGAGACTGATGTCATGGAACGTCAATGGGTTGGGGGACCGTATCAAACGGGGTGTAGTACTACAGTATTTGCGTCGTTTGACTCCTGATGTGGTGTTTCTCCAGGAGACGCATCTGGTTGGTAATGTTTGTCATGCAATGAACAGGGGGGGATACCGCCTCGTGGCCCATTCTGGTTTTACAACTGGTTCTAGGGGGGTGGGCATTCTCCTGCGATCCTCACTTCCGTTGGATATCACTAGGGTAGTCTCGGATGACAGAGGGCGCTATGTGTGTCTGACTGGGAGGTGGGAGGGGCAGCCCCTTTTCCTGGTCTCAGTTTACGTCCCCCCGGGCCTCCAGAACTCCACCTTCACGGACCTGGGTCGAATGCTGCTTGAACTTCCGGATAGTCTTTTGCTTATGGGCGGGGACTTTAATTCGGTGGTTTCGGGTGACCTGGATCGTCACCCACCCAGGGCCCTCCCCGCTGCCCAGGCATGGCTTGGTGGACTGTTGGAGACCTTCGGCCTGGTAGATAGTTGGAGATTAATGCATCCGACCCAATGTCAGTACGCCTTTCACTCTGGGGCACATGGGAGTCTTTCTAGGTTGGACTATTTCCTTATGCCCGCGGCGCAGACTGGTCGGATTCGAGAGGTTAGGCACCTGGCACGTTGTATCTCCGACCATTCCCCGCTGTGGCTGCTCTTTGACACTGAGTCGCGGTCTGCAGGGCGGATCGCTCCCATTAACCCGTGGTACCTGCGAGACCCTACGACTCGCGACAGCCTGGTCAAGGCTATGGACCAATACTTCCTTGAAAACGAGGGGTCGGTGTCGTCCGCAAGGTCCCTGTGGGAAGCCTTTAAAACCGTAATCCGCGGACACGCCCTCTCCCAGATAGTGGTGGCTAAGAAGCTCAAGAGTGAGGCAGTGGTGAAGCTGGAGACTGACATCTCGGGGCTGGAGTCGGCCTTGGAGACTGGTGTCACTCCGGACGGGCTACATGCCCTCAGCCTGAAACAGTTTGAGTACAGGTCTCTTGTCACTGACGCGGCCAAAACGATGTATAGGGAGCAGCAGGGTCGACTGTATGAGGCCGGGGACAAGGCGGGAAAGTTGATTGCGTGGCTGGATAAGAAGGAGAGAGTTAATCGTGTGGTCCCGGAGCTGCGTGTCTCGGATGGAGTGTGTGTGACTGAGCCTGGTGAGATTGTGGAATGTTTCGCTGACCACCTCCGGGCCGTGTACTCCCCGGTGACTGATAGGGATGAAGAAGACTCTCGCCTTCTGCTTAGGGATATTGCTTTGCCTTGCCTGTCAGTCGACGACCGTGAGCAGCTGGACGCTCCCTTGTCTGTAGATGAAATAGCAACTGCGATTCGGTCCCTTCGTTCGGGCAAGGCGATGGGTCCCAACGGTCTGCCTATTGAATTATATAAGTTGCGCCCGGATAAACTCGCGCCCTTCCTCCGTCGTATGTTTCAAGAGTCCCTTGAGGCAGGTTCCCTTCCTGACGACCAGCGTCTGGCTACGATAGTCGTGATCCCCAAGGACGGTAAGCCACGAGACCGCTGTGCCTCATACAGGCCTATTTCACTGCTAAACGCAGAGCCTAAAATCCTGGCCAAAGTCCTTGCCAATCGTTTGTTGAGCGTCATCTGCGATCTGATTCATCCTGATCAATGCGGCTTCATCCCTCATCGTAACACCGCTCTTAACTTGCGGCGTCTTCACGGCGCCCTCGCCAGGGCGGAGTACCTCTCCGAACCAGCCGTGCTGGTTTCTTTAGACGCCACGATGGCCTTTGACACCATCGAGTGGCCATTCCTTTGGGCTGTCTTGACCAAATTCGGCTTTGGGGAAGGATTTCTTGGCTGGGTGAAGCTTCTTTACACGGGACCCATGGCTCAGGTGGTGGTTAATGGGCGGGTCTCTCAGCCCTTCGCTCTCGGTAGGGGTACGAGGCAGGGGTGCCCGTTGTCTCCTCTGCTCTTTGCTCTTGCCCTGGAGCCGCTCGCTGCTTGGCTCCGCTGGGAGCCCTCGATCAGAGGGATCCGGTGGGCCCTGGGCTTCGAGGATCGGGTCTCGTTGTATGCGGACGATATTCTCCTGTATCTCACCTCGCCGCGGCGGTCGCTTAATGTTCTCTTTGATGTTCTGACTTCCTTTGGAAGAAATTCGGGTCTAACGATCAACTGGTCTAAATCCTGTGTCTATCCTATCTCCGGTGACCCTCCTCTCTTGCCGCCGCGGCTCCCGATCCAATTATCTCTGTCCGGCTTCAAATACCTGGGGATATACGTTTCGTTGGACCCGGTGGCTCGCTATGAGCAGAATCTCCTGCTTCCACTTCGGCGTTTGAGGGAGGACACGGCTCGGTGGTGTAAGCTGCCCTTGTCCCCGCTGGGTCGGGCAGCACTGTTTAAAATGCTGTCCCTTCCCAGATTCCTCTATGCACTTCAGAACTCCTTCGATGTCATTCCTGTGTCCTACTTTCGGGAGGTGGAGAGCCTGCAGAGGAGACTGGTGTGGGACGGACGGGCGCGTATCGCACTGGCGAAGCTTACTCTCCCCTGGTACGACGGGGGCATCGCGCTTCCCGACATTCGCAGGTATTATTGGGCCTCACAGCTATCGGCCATTAACCATGCCACGTATGCGCCTGGCTTGAATCTGGCGTATGGGATGGATAAATTCCTGCTTCCCGGCGGAAACTATAACAGGGCACTTTACTCCAGATCGGCTGGACGGACCCTTACGGGCCCTACTAAGATTGCGGTGCGGATCTGGAAGGCGGCCAATGTAGCCATGGGCTGGAGCGAGCGATTAACGTGTGCTACTTCTCTGTTTGCCTCTGACCGACTGGGAAGCCTCTGGACAACGAAGGGGTTTGACCGTTGGGACACGATCGGTATTAGTAGAGTGGGAGACTTATGGATTAAGGGTGCGGTTAAAACATTCGCGGCGCTCCAGAGCGAATACGAACTTACGGGAACGGAGTTCTTTCGCTACGCACAGGTTCGGCATGCCCTGCTCTCGGTATTTGGGGCGGGGACCAAGATCCCGGCTTCTTCGCCTCTCGAGGACCGCATACTCGATGGTCATGTCCCCGACAGTACTATCTCTTTAATTTATAAAAAACTTATCAATAATCGGGTGGACCTCTTGGTGCGCCTTCGGGAGGCGTGGACAGGGGATGGGGTGGAACTGGACGACGAGGACTGGCAGTCCGCACTGTCGTCCCCCAAGGAAGTGGCCATTCCAGCCCGTCTCCGCCTGGTCCAGCTAAAGATTCTCCACCGGGTGTATGTGACGGGTCCCCGTTTGGTCTCGATGGGATTTTCTGAAGACGGGCTCTGTAAGCGGGGATGTGGGCTCAGTGCCACCTTTCTCCATATCCTTTGGGAGTGCCGCGAGGTGGCGGAATACTGGCGCCGGGTACATGTGGTCATGGGCCGGGTCACCGGGGTGGCGCTTCTGCCGGAGGTGCGTCGCTGTGTCCTGAATGTGTGGGAGCCCAATGATTATAACGCGGCTCAGACTCGGTGGGCGGCCCTGGGGAACATGATTGCCAAGAGAGATATAGCGCAGCTTTGGGGTTCCCAGCGGCCTCCCACCGTGTCTGTATGGAAGGAGAACATGGACTGGTGCATGTTCAGGGAGAAGACTGTGTATGTGGCTCGTGGTAAACCGGGGGCATGGGGTAGGATCTGGGGGCAATGGAACGCGTATCGTGGGGGTATCTGTACTCCCCCCCTAGAGGACACCGATATTGCTTTGTCCCCCTGACCCTTGATGGTTCCTTGCGATTTTTGGAACAACCGAATATAGACGTTCCTCTCCCGTGACCCCCCCCCCGACCTATCAGTACTCCTTCCTCTTGATAGCTACTTGAAGGTCTGAAGTAGAGTCCCCCGGAGGTAGCCTGACCCACACTTTTTGCCCTTATGCCTCGCCTTTTGTTTTTATTTGTTATTTACGTTAATCTTAGGTATCCTGCTTCCCTAGGACTATCCGGAGCCACGTACGGGGCTGGGCCCCAGGAGCCGACTATTGCCTCAACAACTGTATAATCCTTTCTGAATCTAGCGGCCGGCCCTGGTGGTTGTAGGCCCATGCTTGTAATTGATTTATTGTTCAATAAAATTTTATAAAAAAAAAAAAAAAAAAAAAATCAGGGGATCTCTGAAAACAGTATTTGTACATGAGGTGGCTCTCTTAATGTATGCATCAACCACACAACTTTACAAACTGCTCCCCAAAAGTTGGGTGAAGGAATGTCAAACTGGCTTGTGCCTTATATCAATGTTTTGGCCAGTTTATGCTTTTTATTAGTATTGTGACACATGAAGTCTTGGATTTAATGCGACAGAAAAAGCAAAACTATGAATTCGAAAATGGATAGAATGTAAAGAAGTGTAAATCAAACAACAGGAGTAACGAATAGACACAAGGGGACCGGGTTATATAATGTATATGTATGACACTGTACAAATACTTATGATTTGTAGGTATGATGCAATGCCGGATTTACATGGCACACGCAATCCGTTTCTTTACTTACTTTGCCGGGGCCTCCTGGGGTTGATTGAGGCGAATCTTAAGGATGCCCTGGGAGCAGTCGGACTCGATACTCTGCCCTTCCCTTATTAGTAGCAGTGGACCTGTGCTTGACCTGGTGGCTACCAGGATTGGGATAATTCGTTGCGAGGATTGATCCAGTCTAGCCTGGAGCTAAACCTTCCTTCCATGTGATTCTCAGCTTTTTTGAATTGCTTGTATTCAATGCTTATCGTCCTTGTCCTGATGATGGCACTTGATTGAAATAACGGTGGAAACGCTGTCGACTACTTCTGGGTGAGAGAGACCCTCGCTGATTGACCCCTTAGGTCAATATATTCTTTTCTCTTGAACCTCTATCCCCCATCTGTTGACCTCTCCACCATATCATGGTTTTTATTGTGATCACCTTTCATTTTTTTCAGCGCCGTTTTGCATGAACTTTTCTGAAATGTTCACATCACGCGGAGCACGTATTGTGTCGAATTGATGATATTACATGTTGCATTTTATTGGAAATAATGTAAAGAAAAACTTTTTTCATTGTATTAAATTGTGCTAATTTGGTCATGTCCTGCATTGTTCCTTTTATAATGACCACTCATAGTGCTCTGAATCCTCTCCGTGTTTAGAAAAAAAAGCCCTGCTGCAAATATTTCCATTAAAAACACTGATCTACAGACACCCTAAGTAGTGGTAAGTAGTACTAATTGAGGAACAAGCATCTCACCCGCACCACGTTATTCAGCTCCATTCTGAGATTTGTAATCTTGCACTAGCAATGGCAAAATCAAACCTGCAGACAAAGGCAGGATTGAACAAGCCTCTGGGACCAGAAAAGAATAACGTGAAAGCTTGACACTGAAAGGCAGGAGTGATTTTACCCTCAAGCAGACCTCTGACAGCCTGAGAACCACAGACGGAGACAGTTTCCACATTTCCTGTAAGCGCCGGCCTCTGCGTTCACTCTCGAATGTGATTCTTCTCTGAAAACACTCGTAGGAGTTTAGTAGTGACATATCTGCTAAGTTTAGCAGGTATATCCATGACTAGCTGCTCCATTCCACATGTCATTGCATTCTGGGTCTTGTAGTCGTGATTAGCCCATCAAAACTGCAAGTCTTAGAATAAAAGAAGTAAAAACCTACAGCCGGAAATTGACCAGGTAGAAAGGATACCCACATTGCTGGAACAAAAGCACAAGACGCCATCGCGGATGAATGGCCCGTGACCACATTTCATTGAAACTAATTATTGTTATTTGAACCACGGGTTTAACATTGAAATATTTTATTCAAACTTTCATTTTCTTAAATCACATCTTACCTGCTGCTGGATTCTGCAGTACGCCTAATGTTCGACCATCATGCACCGCTGAAGACTTGTGTGTAGCTGTGTACTCATCATCGCCTGTACTTAGTTTATTCAAAAGACAGTACAAGATCATGCATGAAGAGGTTAGGGAGTACCTTGCCCTGCTCACAAAGGGATCTGTTTTGTGTATTGAATGACTGCAGTGCAAGGCGCACAGGAGGCATCCAATGACCTACTAACTATTTTATCGATAATCCAGCATGTATATATACAACATCGCCTGGCTGCACACACCGGTCTTACTGTAGGGTTAGCGCACGGTTTGAATTTACGAAGTGATGGCTGGTGTCACGTCACATGAAGTAGGAAGGGAGACTGAACCAGCAACGATGGAGACAATGTCAACTGAGGCACCATGTCCTGCCAGATGTTCTCTGCTTCAAAGATACGATATCAACCCCTGCAGTTGGCCCACTCAATGTGTGGGCCCTGGTGCCATTACACAGGCTGCACCACTGAAAGCTACACCTCAGCCCGGGATGTCAGTATTCTTGGTCTGCAGCTCAAGCAAACAAACTGAATGAGATTGTGAACTCCTCCTCTTCGAGTTGCTTGCCTTGCAGTATTGTGACTGTAAGAATTGAAAGTATTCATCGAGGTAGGAGAAAACCCACTTCAAATAATAATCACAATCCTTGTCTGGGTGAAGCATTAAAGGCGCTAAAAAAACCTGTGCATGACCCTCTGGTAGCTTTGCACAAAGCAATCAGGCTTAACTTAGAGGCAACGTGTAAAGTATCTGTGCAGCATTCAAACAGTAAAAATCCCAAACCAATTTGGAAAAATAGAGATGTTTTTAAATATATAAATTGACACCAAAATGACAAAAAGTATAGTTTGAATTAAAAATAGCACCAAAAGCACCAACCGCGGGTATCTGGTTGCATTAGACTGGGTCATAGTTAAAAGTTAAGGCCAACCACAGTGGAGCGTGGGTAGGATAAAGGAACCAGGGTCATCCAGGTGGAAAGTTTACCTATGGACTTAGAAACTTTGCATGAAGAAAAAGTGGTTTTCCATGGTGGAACAAGCTGCAAGCTGGATCTGAAGTGGGGCTCGAGTTGGCAGGTTGCTGGATCCCGGTGAAGTTGCTGACAAAGGCAGAAAAACTCGGAGCGGGCAAAGTCTATGAATGTGAAGGCCTAAATGTCAATGGGATGCTACTCAGTTTCGGTCCAGATGAAGCCCCCTATGTTGGGACTTAGAACATTTTCAGGAAGTCAGATCTCCTTCTGCGTGGCAAACCAGCAAGCTGAGGCTGACCAGCAATTCAACATTGATGGTTGTGGCTTCAATGGCTGTTAGAATTTGGGTTTCTGGTTGGCCAGGCAGAACGCAGCACTCTAGTCAGGACAAGTAAGTTACACACCAAAGATAACCTCCAAAATGACTCTGCACATGATCCAATCAATAAATCCGGAGATATGCAATGGTTAATTTGGAAAGAGTGCTCTAACATATACAGACGTTCTCTAATGTGTGAATTTATGGAGATTCTGGAAGCCAATGCCCTTCTTTTTAGGTATTTAGGGTAGTACTGAGGAACACGTCGAGAAGGGCAGTGCAGATGTTAGGGACCATTCAGGTCCAAAATAAGTGAAGCAAAGTTTGTCCTTAATTTCTTTGCACAACTCAGGCTAGCAGCGCTAGCACATAGGGAAGCGTCTACTAAGCATGCCATGTGTCCCAAAAACATCCGTGGTCATGAAAGAGAAATCAGGTGCTCCCTTTAAAGGAGATACGGTCCTCAGTGTCTCCACTTCAGGAAGGAGACTGGAATGCCACAGATGTGCTTTCCCCTACAATCACCCTCGACTCCTTGGGGGAGGAAAGAATGCCACTCGGGACCCCTGGAAAAGTACCTGTTTAAGGAGCAGCTGCTCCGATTGTTGATGGGGCCCACGTCGGATCAAGGAGAGGTGTGGTGGAGTCCCGGTTGCCGAATTGCGCTCAGCGCAGTAGGTTGCCTAGTAACCAGGTGAGTTGAGCAAGCCACGTTGCAGCAGAACAAAGGGGAAAGCTCTATAGCTGATAGTTCAGTGCAGGCGGAAAGGTGACGCTGCACTCATGGTCTTCTTTTCAGGGCTCTGGCACGGGGTGCCCCCCAACATTGGTAATATCCAAGCCAGGCTAAATGACACAGGGATGCAGGGAAACATCACACCCCTTCCTTTCAGGATTCAAACAGACACGATCTTGCATCGGGGAACATACAAGAAGAGTCAGTCAGGATATGAGGTCTTTAATGTCCTGGGGACCTGTAGAGAACCGGAGGCAAGTCAACAGGCCCTTGGTGTTTCCTTCTAAGCATAGAGGATGCAGAAAGGAGTCTTGATTTCCCCCTCACTGCAGAGGCAGCAGGCCCACACAGCAGAGAACAGTGCAAAGTGGCAGTTCCTCCTGATAACTCAGTAATCAGCATGTAGCAGGCCAACACAGCAGAACAGAGGCAAAGTGGCAGTTCTTCCTGGCAGCGTAGCACCAGAATGATTATGGTAAGAAAATGCCAACTTCCTCAAAGTAGAATTAACAACAAGGCACTCCTCTCGCGCCATCTCTGCCGCACTGCTGAATGGGGAACATTTCCCTATCGTATGTTCATGTGTTGCACTTTAAACCATATTCTTCATGTGTAAACCAGCGTTAATCCAAACTTTCATGTCCAAACTTAATCAATCACTGCAGAGACAATGTCATGTCACTCCTTGGATTTTTATTTTCAATTTTCAATTTTTCTCATTGATACTGCGCGCCCATCCAGGCTTTTCACAGTAGCACGTAATCCAAACAAATGATATGCACGTCTAGGTAAACTCATCTCTCTTTTCCCAATGCATTTCGAGTCTAATATGACTCTTCGTCAGGGGTCACTGCAATAAATTAAAAAACAGCTCAAAAAATTATGAACAACAGACCTGAGTAAGTGTCAAAATATATTTCATCACCCAAAATAAACTCACCCCACCTTATCCTTAACACATGTATATCTAGGTGTCACACTTATATTAACTATAAACCCCTCCGTGTCCCAACTCACCAATACTACCATTAAGACATTCACATTCCCTTCCGTAACCTCACCTTTTAACTAAACACCTAACATCTCTGTATAACACAATTACCCTTTCACTCACCCCCCAAAAAGAACCACATCAAACCTAACGCTGTACATTACCTCAAAAAAGACGGTGACGGCAATCTAATCTCCTCATGCACCTCTCTCATAGAATACAAACATGATGGTCTCACGCTGCCCTTTGCTCACGTTCTTTTTAAACCAACGTCACACGCCTCCATGCACCAATCAATCAAATTCTCAACCCCGTGACCTAACGACCCTCAGCTGTACCTGAATAGCCCGTGCAGCAATCTCGAAACTACAGTTCCCAAAATGCGCTTTTCCACATAAATCAGTGTAATGACTAAACTGAATCCTCAAATATAAAAGAAACGTTAATTGCAACCCACAGTGCCCTGAATCCACAAAGCGATACCCAACACTCTCTTGCCAACTAGTCCCAGCCCTCAAAAAACCTCCGAAACACAACCCCTAGCAAACAAAACCCCAAATGTGCACATTTACATAAATCATACTATGGCGAACATTTTTAGAAATAAAAACGTGAAAAACGATGGCTGCTTCAAAACGAAAATCCATCCGGTCCAAATTTTAACTGATCAGTACTTTCTCGAACTGTTCCTTAAGATATCTTCTATGATGATGAAAACTCGATGGGGTCCACTCTAGCTTTACGCTGTCTCTGCTGTGATCTACGTGCCTTGACTCAAATTTGAGCAGTTATTCATAGTGGGGTGCAATCTCTGTGGGGCGGAAAATTTTGCTAAGCATATATGTGGAAATAGAGGATGCACTCCTTCCCTTACTTTTTTACATACATCGATTTTCGAAATAGCTTCATGTAATGCGTGCGGTCAGATACTGTGATCCGTCCCAGTCACAGTGTTTCATACAAGAATTAACAACAAGGCACTCCTCTCGCGCCATCTCTGCCGCACTGCTGAATGGGGAACATTTCCCTATCGTATCTGACCGCACGCATTACATGAAGCTATTTCGAAAATCGATGTATGTAAAAAAGTAAGGGAAGGAGTGCATCCTCTATTTCCACATATATGCTTAGCAAAATTTTCCGCCCCACAGAGATTGCACCCCACTATGAATAACTGCTCAAATTTGAGTCAAGGCACGTAGATCACAGCAGAGACAGCGTAAAGCTAGAGTGGACCCCATCGAGTTTTCATCATCATAGAAGATATCTTAAGGAACAGTTCGAGAAAGTACTGATCAGTTAAAATTTGGACCGGATGGATTTTCGTTTTGAAGCAGCCATCGTTTTTCACGTTTTTATTTCTAAAAATGTTCGCCATAGTATGATTTATGTAAATGTGCACATTTGGGGTTTTGTTTGCTAGGGGTTGTGTTTCGGAGGTTTTTTGAGGGCTGGGACTAGTTGGCAAGAGAGTGTTGGGTATCGCTTTGTGGATTCAGGGCACTGTGGGTTGCAATTAACGTTTCTTTTATATTTGAGGATTCAGTTTAGTCATTACACTGATTTATGTGGAAAAGCGCATTTTGGGAACTGTAGTTTCGAGATTGCTGCACGGGCTATTCAGGTACAGCTGAGGGTCGTTAGGTCACGGGGTTGAGAATTTGATTGATTGGTGCATGGAGGCGTGTGACGTTGGTTTAAAAAGAACGTGAGCAAAGGGCAGCGTGAGACCATCATGTTTGTATTCTATGAGAGAGGTGCATGAGGAGATTAGATTGCCGTCACCGTCTTTTTTGAGGTAATGTACAGCGTTAGGTTTGATGTGGTTCTTTTTGGGGGGTGAGTGAAAGGGTAATTGTGTTATACAGAGATGTTAGGTGTTTAGTTAAAAGGTGAGGTTACGGAAGGGAATGTGAATGTCTTAATGGTAGTATTGGTGAGTTGGGACACGGAGGGGTTTATAGTTAATATAAGTGTGACACCTAGATATACATGTGTTAAGGATAAGGTGGGGTGAGTTTATTTTGGGTGATGAAATATATTTTGACACTTACTCAGGTCTGTTGTTCATCATTTTTTGAGCTGTTTTTTAATTTATTGCAGTGACCCCTGACGAAGAGTCATATTAGACTCGAAATGCATTGGGAAAAGAGAGATGAGTTTACCTAGACGTGCATATCATTTGTTTGGATTACGTGCTACTGTGAAAAGCCTGGATGGGCGCGCAGTATCAATGTGAAAAATTGAAAATTGAAAATAAAAATCCAAGGAGTGACATGACATTGTCTCTGCAGTGATTGATTAAGTTTGGACATGAAAGTTTGGATTAACGCTGGTTTACACATGAAGAATATGGTTTAAAGTGCAACACATGAACATACGATAGGGAAATGTTCCCCATTCAGCAGTGCGGCAGAGATGGCGCGAGAGGAGTGCCTTGTTGTTAATTCTTGTATGAAACACTGTGACTGGGACGGATCACAGTATCTGACCGCACGCATTACATGAAGCTATTTCGAAAATCGATGTATGTAAAAAAGTAAGGGAAGGAGTGCATCCTCTATTTCCACATATAAACTTCCTCAAAGTGGCATTTTCACACCTGTAATGTAACCACTACCTTTACTAAAATATGTGTTATTAAATTGCGAGTCCAGAGACACTAAACTCCAGGTTTCTATCTGCTCCCAATGGGAAGTCACATTTAAAAGATGTTTTAAAGCAGTCCCCATGTTAACCTATGGGAGAAATAGGCCTTGCAGTAGTGAAAAACGAATTTAGCAGTTTTTCACTACCAGGACATGTAAAAGCCAACAGTACATGTTTTACATTTGAATACACTGCACCCTGCCCTTGGGGCTGCCTAGGGCCTACCTTAGGGGTGACTTACATGTAATAAAAGGGAAGGCTTGGTCCTGGCATGTAGTTTAACTTGACAGATCAAAATGAAAGTTTAAAACTCCACACACAGGCTCTGTAATGGCAGGTCTGAGCCATGTTTAAAGGAATATAGAGTGGGTCTCACAATCTGTGCTGCAGACCCACTGGTGCAAAAAGAACAATTGATGAACAGAATGCAGAACAATATCATACATTCACCCCAGTAGAGAGATCTGGGCCTAAATCCATAATTTTGACCCCATGCCATTTCAGTTTGAATCCAGCCATATGCAAATCATTCTTGACCCTGCACCCAATGGGAACAGTCCAGCCCTAACTGTCAGGCCAGATCCTCCCTGGACTGGAAACAAGCATCCTAGGACCGGTTTAACAGTTTCACCCCTCATCAGCCATTATAGCTTGACTCCAGTGACATGGCGAGCATGGGACCCAAGTCCGGGCACACCCGTCCCACTTGGGGTGACAAATGCAAAAAGAACAATTGATGGACAGAATGCACAACAATGTCATACATTCACCCCAGTACAGTGATCTGGGCCTAAATCTGTCTGATTTTGCTCCCCAGTTGAACCCAGCAAAGCTGATGAGGGGTGAAACCACAAACGGTCCTAGAATGTTTGTTTTCGGTCCAGGGAGAACCTGGCTTAGCAGTCCAGGCTGGGCTGCTCCCACGAGGCACAAGGTGAAGACTGATTTGCATATGGCTAGGTCTAAACTGGAGTGGCATGGTGAGCAAAAGAACAATGGATATAACCCAGATCTCTTGATTGGGGGTGAATGTTTTGTTTTGTTTGGCATTCCGTCCATCAATTGTGTGACTTTTGCTTTCTCACCCTAAGTGCGCCGGGGATGCCCAGACTTGGGTCCTGGGCTCACTGTGCCACTGGATTCAAGCTATCCTGGCTGATGAGAGGTGAAACTCCGAAACCGGTCCAAGGATGCTTGTTTCCGGTCCAGTGAGGACCTGGTTTGGCAGTCCGGGCTGGACTGTTCCCATGAGGCAGAGGGTCGAGACTGATTTGCATATGGCCAGGTCTAAACTGAGGGGGCATGGTGAGTAAAAGATCAATGGATTTAATCCAAATCTCTTGACTGGGGGTGAATGTTATGATTTGTTCTGCATTCCGTCCATCAATTGTGTGTCTTTAGCTTTCTTGCCCTAAGTGCGCTGGGGATGCCCAGACTTGGGTCCTGGGCTCACTGTACCACTGGATTCAAGCTATCCTGGCTGATGAGGGGTGAAACCCCGAAATCGGTCCTAGGATGCTTGTTTCCGGGCCAGGGAGGACCTGGCTTGGTAGTTCGGGGTGGACTGTTCCCATGAGGCACAGGGTCAAGACAGATTTGCATATGGCCAGGTCTAAACTGGGGTGGCATGGTGAGCAAAAGAATGATGGATTTAACCCAGATCTCTTGACTGGGGGTGAATATTTTGATTTGTTCTGCATTCCGTCCATCAATTGTGTGTCTTTTGCTTTCTCGCCCTAAGTGCGCTAGGTATGCCCAGACGAGTGTCCCAGGCTCCCTGTGCCACTGGATTCAAGCTACCCTGGCTGATGAGGGGTGAAACCCCAAAACCGGTCCTAGGGTGCTTCTTTCCGGTCGAGGGAGGACTTGGCTTGGCCGTTCGGCTGGACTGTTCCCATGAGGCACAGAGTCAAGACTGATTTGCATATTGCAAAGTCTAAACTGGGGTGGTATGGTGAGGAAAAGAACAATGGATTTAACCCAGATCTCTTGACTGGGGGGAATGTTTTGATTTGTTCTTTATTCTGTCCATCAAATTTGTGTCTTTTGCTTGCAGGCCTAGCATTGAATTTACAGCCCTTGGGCATATATAGTGCACTCTACTAGGGTCTTACAGGTAAATTAAATAGGCCAATTGTGGGTAAGCCAATGTACCATGTTTAGAGAGCAGGTCACATGCATTTTAGCACTGATTATCAGTGGTAAAGCTCCCAAAATCCGAAAACCAGCAAAAATGAAGTCAGCAAAATAGGAGGAGGAAGGCAAACGTTTGAAGATAACACTGCAGAAAGGGCCAGGTGCAACAGTGGCAATCCCTGTCTCTACTCATTATCTAGGCAAAACTTTGGTGCAAAGCTGCTGAATCCCACGTCTTGCAGTTTTGTGGACAGGAGGCATACATTCTAGCACGGGCAAAGGGTCCAGAAACTGGGGGGCACCACTTGAGGGTTAGGACACAGTCCAGTAGAGACCAGCATCAGGGTCCAAGGCAGGTCCAGTTAAAACTGGTCAGCTGCAGGGAGAGAGGCATCTGAAAGCTTGTTGGGTCCCTGTAGCTCAAACAAGAGGACAGCCATTTGATCCTTGGGAGTCACTGCTAGGATTTTGAGTTCAAGGCAAGCAGGTCCAGTGTTCCTTCAGGTTCTTCAGAGAGTCAGAGTGTAGAGCAGTCCTTCTTTTGATTCTTCACAGATCCATGAGTGGTGTCAGTGGGTCCACTTGTATGCTCTGTGCCAGCTTGTGGGTGAAGAGCAATCCTCTGTCCACCTCTTAAAACAGTTCTGGTTAATTCTTCCCCTTGCGCTTGGTTTGGAGCAAGCCTGATTGAAGAGACAAAAAGGAGGCAGGTCTAAGTAGGAGCTCAAGAAGGGGCTGAGCACAGCCCCCAGACCACCCAGTCAAGGGAGGATTCCTCCTTCCCACACTCACATCTCTTTGTGCACTGTCTGGGAGAAATACACATCTCACCACAGGGGAGCCATCCGGATCATGTGACAACTGGATAGTAGCAGGAAAGCTTTTTAGTTTTCAGAAGGAAAATGTCAATTTAAAAAAAATGTAATTTCCAAAATAGTAATCTGAAAATTCGACTTGACCATTAACTTGAATTTTAAACTGCTATTAAAATGAGTCCTTGAAACATTTTTCTAATGCCTCCTAACCTGAATATAGCACTTATTAAATGTAGTATCATAAACCAGTGTTATCCTATTGGAGAGCCAGTATTGCCAATGTGAAGAATAACACTGGAGTTTTTTTCACTGTAGGACATGTAAAACATTAAATATACATGTTCTACTTTAAATACAATGCAGCCTGCCATATGGGTTTAAAGGCTTAAATTAGGGGCGAAATATATGTTTTTAAAAGGAAGGTTTATACCTTTAAAAAGGTTTATTTTGCCATGCCAAAAATTGTGAAGTGGCCTGCCTAGAAATATGTTTTCAAATGCTACTTTAGTGGGTGGCACAATAGGTAATACAGCCCACTAGTAGAATTTAATTTGCAAGCCATGAGCATAGGTGGTATCATATACTATTTAAATGTGCCAATCAGGAATATGCCAATGTTGCTATGTTTAAAAAGGAGAGGACAAACCATTTACTACTAGTTAGTAGGGGTAAAGTCTGCGTAGTTCTACAGCAAACAAAAATGGAGTTCAGGAAAGTGCAAATAAATCTCAGTGACCCTAGAGGAAGGTCAAATTTGCAAAAGTACCATCATGTGTAAATGGTTAGGCACTGAACTTGAGGAATATTCCAATGTACCCACAACCTGCCACACATTCGATCTGTCTATATTGGCCCTGGTCATAGTTCCTGCAATGCTCATGGGTGTACCAGTGCCCTGACAGAGAGGAAGAACGAAAGAGACTTTCTTGTGAATTAATGAATGAATGAATGAATGAATGAAATAAGCTTTATTTCGATATAAGAATATCTTGAAAGCACATACAATTAGAAAAATATGAACAATAATTAGATCACAATTTTAAAAATTAAATTAATAATAATAATAACATCACCAATGTTCCTAAGCAGATGAAAGCTTAAAAATACATATATACATAATAAATAGGACAATTTCTTTAGAAGAAGATAAAAAAAGGTCAATATAGCAAAAAGAGAAAAACTGCATTATTTTTAGGCTGCGAGGGCTTTAGATCTTAAAAGCCAAGCCCACCTATGGAACTTAGATAGTGCGCAAACATACAAGGTTCTAGTATCAGATTTAAAAATGCGCAAAGCTATGGTATAGTCTCTAGTCCCAAGATCTCTGCAGAGAGGTTTGAGCCAGTATGTCCTTGGAATTCTATATTTGGGACATGCAAATAGAACATGAGCAATTGACTCAACTCTGGACTCGCAGAAAGGACAAAATGGTGATGTTTGGAGTGGAGGCTTCCAGCGTGCAGTTAATTCGCACACTGGGAGTGTACCAACCCTAAATTTAAAATAAAGTGCTCGGTCGAAAGGCTTTTGGATAATGTCAAGGTAAGGCTCATAGCGCACTTCATCCTTGAGCCTTAAGAACTCAATGGTGCATCTAGCACCATGAGAACTAGAGTTCCTCTTCGCAGTGACCCATCTCCAGTATATTATCTTTAGTTCAGCTTTCGGGGGTGAAGTTCTATTCACCCAAGCATCTTTTAGGCCAAGGTCATAGAGGAGGGTCTTGACATCCTTTAGCCATTTAATTTTGTGCCAGGAAGGCATAGAAAGTATTTCAGACAGACCCTCAGCATACTTCACTAACTCCGGGGTACGCCAGAGCCGGGCCCATAGGAGAAGGGGGCGAACTCTTGCCATGTCATTCAATCCCTGGCACCCTAAGTCCATTAGCAAAGGTACCAGAGGTGTACTTTGGGGTAATGCCATCAGTTCCTTATAGAAACTGGAATCAGACTTGGTAAGCTCGTCAATATTGTTTAGGCCCCATAATTCGGCACCATAAAGCGCCGAGCTTACGCCTCTTGCTTTATGTATCTCGAGGGCTGGTGCTATTGGCCTGGACGAGGAAGTAAGGTGCTCTCTAAGGAGGGCTCCAGTAACCCGCTTATGATTTAAAAGCATCTTTTGTATGTGGGTTGTCCAGTGCATTGTGTCAGAAATGCGAATGCCCAAGTAATCAAATTCTTTTACCCTTTCTAGGCTAACTGCATTCAGGACAGGGGGCCGTCCTAACTTTTTGGGTGGATTCAAGATTAGGTATTTAGTTTTAGTAGAATTTATAATGAGCCCTCTGTTATTGCAGGAGATTTGAAATCTATCAAGTAGAGTTTGGAGACCCATGGGTGTTGTGGATAATAGAAGAGTATCGTCAGCGAACAGGAGGGTTGGAATACGTTCACCCGCCAGGGATGGTGCGTCCGAAGGGACTTGCAACAAGTGCTCCACTACACCATTCACATAAAGTGAAAAAAGAGTAGGGGCAAGAACGCATCCCTGACGAACACCCCTGTTCACCGGGATTCTCTCTGTTTTTTGGCCCTGAGAGCCCCAACGCACCTGTGCAAAATTTCCCTCATGTAGTTTTATTAGGAGAGCCAATAAGTAAGATGGAATCTTCATGCTGGCTAAGACATTCCACAAGGTTGGACGAGGAACTAGATCAAAGGCTGTTTTAAGATCTATAAAGGCAAGATAAAGACTACCCTTTCCAAGAAGAACAACTTTCCAGTAGATAAGGAGCAGTCTAAAAACTTGCTCTATAGTACCTGTCCCAACCCTGAAGCCCGCCTGGTAGTCAGAGAGGATTTTATTCTCATCTACCCAGGATAGCATCCTCTCCAAGATCACCTTCCCAATGACCTTCTGGGTTGAATCGATCAAGCTGATAGGGCGGTTGTTGGCAGAATCGTCCCTACCACCCTTTTTGAAGATCGGGACTACCTCAGCCCCCTTCCAGGATTCAGGGACCGGAGCGCCATTAACAATGGCATTAATTAAAGCTGAGAGGAGCTTCCCCCATTTATCTGGATCTAGTCTAAGGACATCACCAGGGATACCGTCAGGGCCTGCTGCCTTCTGGGGGACAATGGACTTGATGGCGTAGGCCACTTCTCTTTCATTAAAGAGATTAATATTCAATAAACCCAGAGAGGGGAAGGCCTCCATGCAAGGAAGCTCGCCCTCACTCTCAGGTCGGAGAGAATAAAGCTTGGAAAAGTGATCAAACCAGGCCGCACTAGTAATGTTACAGGTCATGAGATCTTGGTCGGGTCTGTTCTTGGTCCTAATTGTACTCCAGAAGTGGCTAGAGTCCCGCTTGAGGGAGGCCTCCCTTAGTGCCTGCCAGTACAGTTCTTCCCAGGCCTTTTTTGCATTTGACACACAAATCCTATACTCTCTCCTAGCCAGCTGGATCTCTGACGTAACTCTACTTTGGAGGGCCATAATTAAAGCTGATTTCTTCCGCCTGCAATTTTGTGTATACCAGCCTCCTGCAAAATTGTGCTTGCCCCCCCCCCTCGGTGGTCCTCCTTTGCCACTTACTAAAAATAAAGTCCCCAGTTCTTCGATAATGCCATGGAATAGAGTTGAGACCTTATCGTAATCAGTCTCGTGGGTATTATACCTGGCTAACTCAGCTTGTGCTATGTGCAATATAGATCCAATCGACTGGACTTTCTTCTCATCAAGCATCACTTTACGCCATTTAAGGCGTCTTTCACAATTTGAGGGGCATACCTCGAGAGTTGACATTAAAATACCAACTGTTGGAATCATAGGTCCAGTTACTCCCTCCCAAAACGGTTGTAAACTTAAAGATAGCTGATTGTGGTCGCTATCGATAGTGGGAATTACTTCCATATCCAGCACGTATGGCCAAAGTTTGAAGTTAAGGAGGATATAGTCTATCCTTGAGGAGTGATCTATCCTATTGTAGGTATGTGCGCCTTGCAGATCTGAAGGAGTTCTGCCATTAGCCGCCCTTAAGCCAAACTCTAAGATCATGGTGTTAATAAATACAACTGACTTCGACCATCTCCTAATAGGAGGCAATGATAGGGAAGGAATGCCTCTTTTAGTGTCATCCTCCAATAGATCAGGAAGATCTAACGATGAAAGGGGCTCAAAAGAGCAATTGAAGTCTCCCGCTACCAAAACATGAGATGCGTGATGGCACTTGCGCTATTCCCGCTCAAGGGATATGAGGGTAGGTGACAAGGCTCCCCCGCTCAGGCCTCTAGCATAAACGTTTGATATATCAAGAGACTTCCTGCCCTGGGCTCCCTTAATAGTAATCCTTAAAACGTCAGGAGAGATATGGCAAACCTGCCTGGTAGTGCACCCAAGAGAAATACTAACCCAAATGAGGAGACCGCCGGAGGGGCGACCTCTCCCAGACGAGGATAAAATGGCTGGCTCAAAGAAGGTAGTAAAGCCCACCATATGGTGGGGCACTGTACTCCAGGTCTCCTGAAAGATGCAAATACAGTAAGGCTCTATCAGAGAGTTCCAAGTTGGAAGATCTAATTTGCTAGCGATGCCAGCAACATTCCAACTTAAGATCTTAAAAGGAGGGACATCTAAAGGTGAGTCTATAGATGAATCACAAGTAATAGAAGAAGTGGCGGGATTAGGAATACCCTGGGATAAATTAGGTGTGGGAACCAACGCTGGATAATTTCTATGCTGGGAGTGTGGGCCAAACTGTGGTCTTTGAAGTTGGACTTGAAGTGGGGGAGTGATAGGTGGAGAATCCCCATCAGGTTCATAAGAAACCTCTACCACTTCACTATGAACGTCACCAGCAGGGATACAAAGATCAACCGCAGCAAAGTTTCCATGTCAGTCAAAGTCGTACTGTAGATGTGGTTCTCGATGCCTAATAAGGGGAAAAGTGACAAGACCATTGTCACTGATGGACTGAACCCCCTTTTGAAACCCATCATGAGCTACATGGAGAAAAGACTGTGAGTAGTGAGAATATGAAAAGTCTGAATAAAATTGGCTTAAATCGCAACATCCTATACCATTCGTAGCAAAACCTAAGTGATGATTGCAAATTAGCCTTGCAACACGAGGATCCCTGAAGTTTACAAGAATACAATCCCCACACATATTCTTGCATCTGTTACCCACCCAGGAAACCCTTCTGACATGAAGGACGTGGCCGTCCAGGTGCCTCGGAAGCGGCCTGTTGTTATTCAGCCAATGGGTTGTTTTATTTTTTAGCTCGGTAAAGGATTCAGATTTACCAGCTTTAAGCCGCGGAACTCCCGTTAAGACAACCACGTAAGGTAGACACTCCGGTGGTAAATTAATGTGGGGTAAGGCTTGCTGGGTGTGAGCAGAATTATCATTCAAGTGATCGGGCGCGAGGCTCACACTAGGTGGTTTAGATTGGCTCTTGGTAGATTCTACCTCGTGGACCAACACTTCTAAATTATCATTACAAACAGTTGGGCCAGAGGCTAGTGTTTTGTTATTCGTGGGTTTGCTATTCCGGGTACATGGGGATATTGCAGATTTGTGACGTGATATAAGAGCTCCATTTTTAGGCCTTGTACTTGAGGTAGTGTTTAGAATTGGCAAAATGGATAGGGAGGAAAGCTCATTTGGAATATTAGAAATGGAATCTACAATGGCAGAATTTTCTTGGCCAATCTTCGAGTGCAGCTTAATTAATGATTTAAGAGAGAAGAAATTGTCTAAAGAGGCCTGTTCGAATCTCTCGAGCCTCTCAGACAAAGTCTTCACTCTTTCAATCAATGGAAGTGTAAGAGATTTAACGAGAAGTTCAATTTGGTCAACAAGGGAAGGTTGAGACTCAGGGCCATGAAAACCAGTATTCAGAGGTAATTGTTCTGCGGATATTATTTGGGGGGTCAAATTAGTGGGATGCACAGTGGGTGGATGTGTCCTCTGGTAACGAGGAGTCAGTAGCACTGTGCGACCTAGTTTGATATTAGTATTATTACATGACTTGGTGTTATATTTCTTAGAAGCTTTTTGGCGGTCCCCCCTGTGACCGCTACCCACTCTTTTCCTTTTGCTAGGAACGACTTTAGGCCCGCCAATGTTAAAAACCTCAGAGGGAAGAGCAATGACGGGAGAAGATGCTGGGTTAGAGGGCGGCCTAGAGGTTGCAGTTTGAGTTGCCTGCAAGGGAGAACATGAAAGATCTAATTGTAAGGGAAGGCCATGGTTAGGGGAGCTATCAGATTTTGTGTCCCCACTGGGCGCCGTGCTTTGATTAACCCCTGGTCTAGTAACATTAATCTGGGTGGATTCTATGACAGGGGAAACTGCCGTTGCTATATTGCCCAGTGACGAGCGCTTGGCGTTAAGCAGGTCGAGAGACAAATGGCGTTCAGTAATGGCTATTTCCTTTTCGAGGACTGAGCAGGCACGTATTATAAAATGATCTAGAGTGCCGCTAACCGTGCTCCCACCAGTCCCACCTCCCTTTCCCGAACGTGTGGACATAGCCATGAGGTCAATTGGATGAAGCAATATTTAGCGAATAGTACAAAATGGCTATGAGCTATTACAAGCACATCCACGCTTAGCGCACGTATTACAGGTTGACAGTCCACTTTACCAGAATCAGTACAGTAGCACAAGGGAACCAAGAGGGATGGCCCGGCTCGGCCTCCCTAGGCCCCTGACGGCCACAGACGGTCCCGCCCTTGTCCCGGACTTAGCCCGGCGCCGCCCACGCGCATCCCGCGACGCGGAGGAAGCGCCGGACTTTTAAGCGCCTCCTGGCACGGGAAACGGTGTCAGCGGGTCTCCTGCCGCAGAGGATGATGGTATTTGTGGTCCGTCCCCGCTCGGCGGCCGCTGGTGGAAATGGCGGCAGCGGAGGACGAAGGACAGCAGCGAGGCAGTGAGCACAAGGTGAGTGGCAGCACAAGGACTGAAGGCACGTCCACGGGTCAGCAGAACCACACTTGACTTTCTTGTGGCTTTTCTCAATCAGGTGGGTTGGTGTGAGAGACTGGACTCCCTGTCCTTGTAATAACTTAGCTGAACAAAGTACATTGCACCATATGCTGTTTGCACTTTACATAAAGATATAAAGGCTCGTTTTATGAGGCCCATCCTGAGGGAAATCGCCCCTTGCTCATATAAGGATGGTTTTAATTATTTACGTTCTTTGCCCAATGCCGTCACATGTTGTGCTGTGTTAAATTTTATTAGAACTGTTTTGCGAATTAGGAAACAATATGAATTATGATAGGGAAACCTGGAAATAGGGCATCAAGTAATTTTAGTTATTTATTTATTATGACACCCTTGGACTGATATAAAGAGAATGGTAGTTTATAGAAAATCCTTCTATGAAATGTTATATGTTGTTTGGCTATCCTTAGTATGTGTAAAATGTAATATGGAATAATATTTGTAAGCAGTGCTTTATTATTGTAACCATGTACTTTTATGATTCACATGAATCGAATAAAGTTTTTCAAACGACAACGAAATGAAACAGATAGTGGCTCAGAGTTAGAGTAAAAGGGAGAGAGAAGTGTAGAGATTGGGATAGAGAGATATAGTACTATTAAGAAAAAGGAAGAACTATAGAGTGAAGAGGTAACAAGTAAAGATCTGGTGACACAGATAGAGTACAGAAGTGAAAAAAAAGATTGAGACGTAGAAATAAAGAGATTCAGCCTTAGAGCAATAATTAATGTATTTGAAAACAAATATTACTAGTGACTATAGTTGGCTCAGCTTTAACTATCTATATACCATGGGTGGGAAACATGTATTACACCTGCTTGTCTGGTGAAATTTTGTAGGCAAAAAGAACTCCTAGTTCATAGGCAAGACTCAAAGTTGGTTATCCCCTACTGTCCTTAGTCCAGTCTGCCTGGATATTGAATGGCAAGTAGAGCGAAATGTGTTTTCTAAAATGGAAAGTTTTAACAGGTAGATGTTTTTAGATTTTGCCAACCCAGGACTAATAGGACAGTTAATTAGGACAGAGTTCATGGAGCATCAACTTTCGTCTTGTCTGAGCTCAATGACTCAAGGAGCATGACTATCATCCCTGATATGGAGGTACCCTGCCCTGGGTAGGGAATGATGGCTGTGGCCAGTGCATGGAGACCAAGCACAGTCATTCACATGGGCTTCACAGTGCTCTCACTGAAGTCCTGTCTGAGCTTGATGACTGGAGGTGGATCATGCCCCAAGCATCTGTACAAGCCTAACAGACCTTTCACTGGGGCTTCTTTGAATTGGTTAGCAGGGATTAGCAAGTGCCTTCAGCTGTTGCCTGGGGGACCAGATCCCAAGCATTCACACAGGCTTTACAGAGTTCTTGTCTGAGCTTGAGGGTGCACAGGACTTGTCTATGGTCTAGCAGCACCCAGTCTTGAGTAAGCATGGTGGCTCTGGAGGGGGCTGGAGCCCTTGCCTGAGGGACCAGACCCCAGGAATTTCTGCAGGCTTGAGGGAGCTCCCACTGCAGACTTGTCTGAGCTTGGTGCCCCAGAAGATAGCTGGTGTCCTCTACAGGCTGGTGATACCCTGCCCTGTGTATAGAGGCAGCTCTGGCCAGAGCCCAAAGCCATGGCCCTTGGGGAAGCTCAGGACCTAGGTATCTGTACTGTCTTCACAGAAATCTCATAGGGGCTTGTATGAGCAGGCCACACCCTGCCCCCTCCATGGACTGCCAGCCCAGTTGATCATCCCTTCATGCCCAGGGTGCTATCTGCTTTCCTAAAACCTATGGCTGGTTAGCCGGGGTGAATTAAGTCCTCTGCACCCTTTGGCCCTGTCCAGGAAGCCATTTGCTGTGCATATTAAGCCCACCCCAAAGTGAGTGTCTATAGAACCAGGGAGGAGTGACAAGACGGAGCTAGCCATATCAGTTGAGCCTCCAGTCACCTGGACTGTCAACTGCCAATGAGATGGCCTTGGTCAGCTGCAGACCTGATGGACTTGGCCATCTGTCCTTCTGCCTTAGGGCACCTCCATTATTATTTGATAAGCATGCCAACCCAAACTCCTTACCTGATACTTTTGCAGTGGTGGGAGGGAGTCATACCCCAGTATGTGCCAGGCACTTGGAAACAAAAGCAAGAGCCCCAGATGGCATATCTCTATGCCAACCCCAACTCTCTCTTCAAAGTTATTTTAAAATGTACCTTATGGTACCTGTTGGCTATTGGTCTCATGCCCATATCCAGCCTTAGACTTTTGGAAAACCTACACCTATTCACACATCAGAGACCAAAACATGCAGTACAAATTAATAATCACACCCACCTGAGTAGAATGATCTCCCAGCAGCAATGTTAATGGAAGAGGTAACTGAGACAGTAACACGAGAAGCTGAACAACACCACAGAGCACAAAGCCAAGTGCCCTGAGGTTTCACACTCAGGGTGGTATTTGCACCTTCTCCCCACAAAAGAGAGGCAACGTGCACACAAGTAGAAAACCTCTATGCCAGACCAGGCATCATACAAGAGGCAATTGAGGTCTGAACAAGAGGAGACACAGGTAACAAACATCCCTGCAACAGCCCTACCCACATCCTGGAACTGCCTCAGGGTGATTGACTTTCACACATAGCCCCATGAGCAACCTAGACCTGAAAGATGTGTTCGAAGTTTCAATAATCAATCCGATCATCCCAATCATTTATTTCCTATTTTGTGCAACTAGATGGCTGACATCAAAGCCTGACATAGTAAAAAAGTTGAGGGGGAGGAATATAATGACTTTTTTGTATACTTCATTGTGACACCCTAAGTGGGGTGGGTATGCCCAGGTATGGTTCCTGTGAACACGGTGTCACTGAAACCAAGCTATACCGGACTGATGAGCCCTATTAAGGGTAAAATCAGTCTTTGGTTGCTTGTGTTTAGGTACAGGGTGAACCTGCCCTTGGATTGTTCCCATTGGAAAAGTGCCAAGACCGATTTGCATATGGCTGGGTCCAAATTGAGGTGGCATGGTGAGTAAAATAATGATGGACTGCAATGTGACTCCAAGTAATTATCAGTAGCTTGGATTAATTCAAGCTTCCCATTCATCATTATTGGACCTAACATCCTTTTCGCCCTATTTTTGCTGACTACATTCTTGATGGCCTTAGGACTCTGCGCACTTGACCACTGCTAACCAGTGCTAAAGTGCTTGTGATCTCTCCTATACTCATGGTAAAACTGGCCTACACCGATTGGACTATTTAATTTACATGAACGTTCCTAGTACAGTCAGACTACATGTACCCTGGGCCTGCAAATTAAATGCCATTAGTGGGTCTGTAGGACTTATTGTGCCACCCACGAAAGTAGTTGTCTAAAAAACAATTTCAAGCCTTCAATTACAGCCCTTGTTGAAGTTTTAAATTGCTATTTCAATTTGTCAAAATAAACCTTTTGCAAGGCCTAAAACTTATCTTTTAATGCAGATACGTAACCTGGCCAGTATGCAGTGAATTAAAAACATTGGACAGGTACTTTTAAGTTCTACATGCCCTGGTAGTGAAAAACTCTTGAATGTTTTTTGCACCACTGCAAAGCCTACCTCTCCTATAGGATAACATTTGGGTTAACTTATTAAATTTAATAAGGGCTACGATTCAATAGGGAGCACGTAGGAATGTTGAGTTTGGTGTCTAAAGAATTATAATTTAAAACCCTATGTAATAGTAACGTCAGATTTTAAGTAACAATTCTGAAAATGGTACTTTTATAAGGTTGATGTTTTCTAGTCCCATCCATTTTGTGCCTGCAGCCTGTATCCTGGGTCACATGACTAGGTGTAGCTGACAGTTGATCTTCGTGTATTGCTCCCAGACAGTGAGACAAAGAAGGAGTAGGTCTTGGCAGGATGGGCCATTTCTGACTTGATGAAGGGGAGTAGCTGTCACCTACCACACTTGCACAACACAAACGTTCTGCCTAGCAAACTCACAAAAGGTTAGATACTAGTCTTTTGGGATTCTAGAAAAGCAGGGGTCAGGGAAGGGAGGCAGACAATTCCAAGCACCAATGGGGGTGGGAACTTCCAGAACCTTCTCCTACTTTAAATTGGGCCCCTCAGACCCAACTCTTCAGTACATCTCTGGACCTGTGGCAGACTCAGAAGGACTGTTGTACTGCTTTGCAAGGACTGCTACTTTGTTGCCCTGCTGTCAGAATGAGAATGACTGGACACACATCTTGAATCTAGGACCACCAGAGTGACTGCAAGGGCTAGTTGGCTGGCCCCTTGAGCAGAACCTCAGGGACGGAGAAGTCTCCAATCACCTTGAACCTAGAACCTGGACACTTGCTGCTGTGAGTATTGCCCCCCAAAATGGTGTGACTGGACTCTTAGGAGTGAGCCTGAAGGTGCCCTGCCAAACCCAGCTGTGGTCCAAAAAGAACTGACACAGCACAAAGCATTACCTTGCAGATTTGCATTGGAACCACTTCTATGCGATGCATCCCCAACACAGGACCTTGCAGCTCTTCGTAACTGTTGCTGCGCGACACCTCCTTGATGCAGTACATCACATCACATCCCTAAAACGCCTTGGATCCACCGCTGCGTTATGCATCCTTGACACAGGACCCCGCATTACAGTCCTGCAGCTCCCCAGAATCACTGCTGCATGATATATTCTCAATGAAGAACCTCTCATCGCAGCCCATCGGAACCCACCGATGTGCAACGCCTCCTCCATGCAGAATCTCACAACATGCCAGCAACGCAGATTTAAGCCATTTTGTTTAGTGGGCCTTACTTGCTCCCTGTATCTGGCCCGCACTCTAGCACAGTTGGCTTGCCCTTTTGGCTTTGTCCCAGTTCGGCATGACCAGATTACCACAGTTGGTGCTTTGTGCTTCTAGGCACTATTTTCACTACAATCTTAAAAATTACATATCTCCATTCTACTGACTGACTTTTTGTCATTTTGGTCTCAAATAAATTATTCAATTCTGCTCTATTTCTCTAAATTGGTGTGGGATTTTTCTTGTGTTGCGTTTTCACTTTATTACTGTTTGAAGGTAGGTCATGAAAGTTTGCCGCACTAAAAAGGGGGTCATCATTATAAAAATGTGGGGAAGCACTGCTCTAGAGGCATTTAGATATAAACTGTAGAGGACAATTCATACACATATATGCGTAGCAATTGCAAAACGGAGACAAGTGTGGTTATTCTAAACTGGGTAGTCTGGAGACATCTCGAACCCTAATCCCGAGTCAGAAAGGTCACAGTAGGGAAAAAGGCCCTAGTGACCTGGTAGTCACACTTTCATCAAGTAAATTGACCTATGGCTTGTAGGCACCGGTCACCAGGTGATGGTTTCAAATTCTAGGCAAATCTGTACACCATGCATTCAAATGGGAGATGAACGCGACTTTCAGTTTGCACTCATGTGGTAAGGTTTAACAATGTGGTGAACCCCAAGCTAATGACTGGGGACTGGGTCCTTGGGGCCAAGCCAAGTTATTATTTTACATTAAAAACATAGAAATTTACTGAAATAAAAGAATGGTTAAAGTGGAATTATTTGTAGTTAGGGTAGTGAGATTTTAATTTATGTTAAAAAAACTTGGAAATTCACTGAAAGCAGAGTACTACATAGGTCTTATAAAAAAATGGATCATTTTAAAACCAAAAAACCTACTGTCATTCACCAGTTACACATAACTGACATACATATATGCGATATGACAGTGAAAATGAAACTGGCCCAATAAGAATAGTAATACCAATTTAGAGGAACTATACATGCATTCACACATTTATTACTACAGTAGAACAGAGTGCACATTTGTCAACACAGAAGGATACTCGGCATATTCACATATGTCATCGTTGTTGAAATTTGATAGTTTATGATACTATATGATGATAAATTAAACACAGTACATATTTATACACACAATATAGTGAAATATGTCTTCGGTCTGCTGAAGAGTTGTTTCTGTTGTCCAAACAGAATCAGGTGTGTCTTGATGTACAAACCAAAAAAGGTGTGCCACATTTTATTATGTATTGTATGGTGTGCAAAATTGCTGCAAGGCAGTTGACACCCATATTAGATGAAAGAGTGCTCTAATTTGAAAACATTTAATATGGGCAGAAACACAAAAGGGGGTGGTGCTATGGCTAGCAGCGCCATGAGGCTCAGAGCTGACAGTAAGCACATGCATTATTTTAACAAACTATTCCAGCAACTACCGAACCAAGGGCTCACTGAAAAAGGGACCCCTTGGTTCAGAAAGAGACCCTTTTTTTAAATGGTGTAAATCCGTTCAGTAGTTGCTGAGAAAATCAAAAAATAAGAGTCAAAAAATCAATTTCCCATAGGAAACTTTATGCAAGGCTACAGCCGGAACTACTGAACGGATTTACCCCGAATTTTGCAAAAAGGTACTGCTTGGCTCAGAAAGGTACCTTTTTAAAAATGGTGTAAATCTGTTCAGTAGTTGCTGAGAAAATCAAAAATAAAAGTTTCGATATTTAGAGGCACGGAGGATCCGCGGACCCTCCCGACCACGAGCTTTATTCTAATTGGCTGTCAACACTCCAAACCAGGAAGTGTTGGCAGCCATCTTGTGACTAGGTAGAACCGAGGCACAAGAAAACAAAAAAACAAACGCGTAAAACAAGAAAAGGGGGCAGGGTAGAAACACCATGATCCCCTAGGCCTGCTCAGGGGGTCCACAAGGACCCCCAGGGCCAAAAAAAGCATTTTTTTTTGTAACAGCAGAATTCGCGTTGGGGTCACGAATCCTGCTGTGAAAATAAAAAAAAACAAAGCGCGGGCTTCCGAACTTCGTTTTCAAAAAGCCCCCGGGTGGGCCAGCTCCCAGGGGCACTCGCCAAATAAACCCTGGGAACCACCACCTCCCTGAGGTTTATTTAATTGTTTGCGGGGGCACTACGGCCCCCCCAGCCCCAGCGCCCTCCACCTCCATGGGGCTGTAAAAAAAATGTGTGGGGGTCCCAATCCCCCCCTCGCTGCTCTGGGAACTGTCCCCTCACCAGGCTTTGAGAATGAAATGCGCAGGGGCCACCACCTCCTCGGGGCTCTGTAAAACAATTAAAATGATGTGTGGAGGGAAGAGCCCCCCACATGCCCCAGGGACCAGAACCTCGCCAGAGCACATACTAATTAAAAATGCAGGGGTCCGTAGCAGACCCCCTGGCCCCGGGGTCCACCACCTCCCTGGGGCATTAAACGCATATGAGGAAGGCCATGCGGCCCCTCTCCTTGAGCCCTCAATGGCCCTGTGGACCACCACCCCCCATGGCTGGCTCCTGCAGTGTCCCCACCCCAGGACACTGCTGTTTGCTATGGCAGGGTGGGAGCATGGCTCCCACCCTGTCATGGCAAACTCTGCTTTGCTTCATTGAAGCGATCGCAGGGAAACCTGGGCTACTTGGCCCCCAGGGACCCTTAAGATTCAAGGAGACTTAATCCCCCAACTTACAACGCGCCAGGGGGTGCTTTTGCACAGTGGTGGAAGAAGGGGGTGGGGTCTGATATAACAAGTTAGCAGTCCTGCTGTTTGGGATTTACTGGAGGTAATAAAAGGGGTAGTTGGCCCCAAAGGTTGAGGTTGGGGGCTAACTATCCCTCCTGTTACCTTCGCTAAATCCCACACAGTGGGATTGCTAATAGGTGTTTAGAGGCCACGCTCACCTTTCTCCACCACTATGCAAACAAGACTTCGATGTTATAGTTAGAAATTAGCATTTAAAAAACCTTTGAAATTCACTAAAAAAAACATAGGTTTCAGGGACGTTATAGTTAGAAATTAGCATTTAAAAAACCTTTGAAATTCACTAAAAGAAACACAGGTTTCAGGGACGTTATAGTTAGAAATTAGCATTTAAAAAACCTTTGAAATTCACCTAAAAAACACAGGTTTCAGAGACATTATAATTAGTTGGACATTTCACTTGCACAAAACCAGAGAATGCACTGCTGATGACGTCACATATTACATCACTCATGACATCGTCAGTGACATCACTGATGACATCACTGATGACATCTCAAATTACATCACCAATTACATCACTGATGACATCATCCATGTGATAATCTGATGCACCTCCTCACAACCTAATAAAACCTTTTATACACCGACTCTAAAATACAGACTACCAATATCGAAAGCATAGACAGACCAATAGAAGTAAGTATATACCCGCTCAGTGATTCCAAGGTCTACACACACACATCCACTCATTCACCCATACAGTCACTCATGCATGCAGTCACTCATCAATTCAGCACTATTATATGCACTCATACACCTGTACATCCAATCACACACTGCCACTCATCCATAGACTTCCTCACACACCTAGTCAGTCATGCAAAGAATCAATCACACCCATTTACTCACCTATACAGTTATACACAGACAACATCACTTATTTATACAAATACTAACACATACTTACTCTCTTATACAATCAATGATACAAGCACACACTCATCCATACAGCCACTCTCACAATTACTCACTCTCACGTATAGTCATTTATATATTCCAACACTCTCAAATACTGCCTTTCACATATGTAGTTACTCACACAGGTACCACTGAGACATCCATTCACTCATCAACACACCCATACACACACTCACCCACCCATACAGCTCTTCACATATGCACTCTTGAACCCATACACCCAGTGAATTACCCACTCACACATCTATGCACATTGACACCCCCCTGCCTACCCCCACACACACACACACACACACAATCAAGCACCAATACAGATATTAACCACCAATAATTAACCTATATAGACACTCATGCAGCTAATCACCAATCAATGCAGCCGCTTAAACACCAACTGACAGACTGATACAGGCATTTTCACAGTTTAGTCACTAACCCATGCATTCAGTCAGACACATTTATTCACTCACTTACACAGTCAGTCACACACCTACTAAAGCATCTATGCAGACACTCAAACATCCACCTATACTTCAATACACATTTGCATATATATTTATAAAACATATTTAAACTTTACAGAAACACACAGTCACTGGATGATGTCATCAGTGATGTTATCAGTTAAGTCATTTGAGATGTCATCAGTGATGTCATCAGTTATGTCACTGACCATGTCATGAATGATGTAATATGTGATGTCATCAGCAGTGCATTGCGGGGGTGTGAGTTATAATTAGCTCAACTAACTATAACGGGGGAATTTCTAGGGTTTTGTACGAGGGAAATGTCCAGCTAACTATAACACCCCTGAAACCTATGTTTTTTTCAGTGAATATATATATATATATATATATATATATATATATATATATATATATATATATATATATAGATATAGATATATATATATATATACCAAGGTATATTGAAGAGTGACTGACTGTATAAGTGAGTGATTAAATGTGTCTTAGAGAATGCATGGGTGAATGCCTAATCTATGTGAATGTCAGTATTAGTTTGTCAGTTGGTGTGTAGGTGGCTGCATGGGTTGGTGTTTAGGTACATGAGTGTCTATATGGGTTAATGAGTGGTTGACTGAGTACCTGTATGGGTGCCTGAGTGTCTGTGTGGGTGGGTGAGGGGTTGTGTGATTCCCTGCATGGATGTATGAGTGGGTGAATCCCTGGGTGTGTGGGTTCATAAGTGCATCTGCGAGGGATGGTATGATTGAGGAGTGTGCGTATGGGTTTGTTCATGAGTGTATGGATGTCTCAGTGGTAAATGGGTGAGTGCATATGTGAAAGTCAGTATGTGTGAGTGCTGGGGTATATAAGTGACTGTATGTGTGAGTGAGTGACTGTGAGAGTGGCTGTATGGATGAGTGTGTGCTGGTGTCAGTTATTGTAGAAGGGAATATGTATGTGTTACTATGTGTATAAATAAGTGAGGTGGTGTGTGTATGATTGTATAGGTGAGTAAATGGCAGTGTGATTGATTCTTTAGGTGACTGACTAGGTGTGTGCATACCTGTATGGGTCAGTAGCAGTGTGTGAGTGTCTGTATGGGTGTAAGAGTGCATATATCAGTGGCTGTATTGATGAGTGACTGCGTGTATGGGTTTATGAGTGGATGTGTGTGTAAACCTATGAATCAGTGAGCGGGTATGTAGTAATTGGTGTTGGTGTGCCTATGGTTTTGAGAATGGTACTCTGTATTTTAGAGTGGGTGTATGATAGGTTATATTAGGGTGTGATGAGGTGTATCAGAGATTAAGTAGATTATGTCATTTGAGATGTCATTAGTGATTTCACTGACCATGTCATGAGTGATGTAATATGTGACATCATCAGCAGTGCATTGCGGGGGCGTGAGTTATAGTTAGCTCAGATAACTATAACACCCAAATTTCTCTGGTTTTGTATGAGTGAAATGTCAGCCTAACTATAACGTCCCGGAAACCTGTGGTTTTTTCAATGAATTGGTAAGGTTTTTAAAATACTAATTCCTAACTATAACGTCCCTGAAACCTCTGCTTTTTCAGTGAATTTCTAAGGTTTTTCAAATGCTAATTACTATCTATAATGTCCCTGAAACCTGTGGTATTTGTCAGTAAATTTCTATGGTTTTTTTAACTAGCTATCATGTTTGCAGAGTGGTGGAGAAAGGGGGCTGGTGCCCCAACCAGCGCTCAGGAATTTCGCTGCATAGGACGTACAGGAGGTACCAGGAGGGCTTCTTGGCCCCAAAGCCCCTCAGGAGTAAAGTGGACTTCATCCCCCATCCCCTAGTGTGCCAGGAGGCGCGTTTGCAGAGTGGTGGAGAAAGAGGTGTGTGGCCTCCGAAGACCTCTAAGCAATCCCACTGTGTGGGACTAACTAGAGGTAACAGGAGGAGTAGTTAGCCCCCAAGGACAACCTTGGGGGCAAAACACCCCTCCTATTACCTTCAGTAAGTTCCGTACAGCAGCATTGGCAAGTTCTTATGGCAGGTCACGCCCCCTTTGCCCACCAGTCTGCAAACACGCTCCCTGGATGAGGATTGAAGTCTCATTGCCTCCTGAGGGTCCTTAGGGACCAACTAGCCCACCTGATACCTCCACTAAGCCCCACACAGTGGGATTGCTGAAAGGTGGACACAGGCCATGCCCCCTTTCTCCACCACTCTGCAAACGTGCCTCCTGGTGCGCTCTTGGTTGGGGGATGAAGTCACCTTGCCTCCTGAGGGTCCCTGGGTGCCAACTAGCCCTCCTGTTATCTCTAGGAAGCCCCACAAAGTTGGATTGCTGAGAGTGGTCTGAGGCCATGCACCCTTTTTACACCACTCTGAAAACATGCCTCTTGGAGCACTGCTGCTCGGGAGATTAAGTCCACTTTAGTTCTGAGGTCCTCAGGACATAAAAGGACCTCATCATCCCACCAGCAGTGCGCCAAGAGGTGCGTTGGCAGAGTGGTGTAAAAAGTGGCATGGCCTCGGACCACCTCTCAGCAATCCCACTCTGTGGGGCTTACTGGAGGTACCTGGTGGGCTAGTTGGCCCCTAAGGACCTTTAGGATTCAAGGGGACTTAATCCCCCAAACAAGAATGCACCAGGAGGTGCGTTTGCAGAGTGGTGCAGGAAGGGCGCGGGGCCTCCAGTCAGATGCCAGCTTCTTTTTTTTTTTGAAGGGGGCTGTGTGGCCCCCCTTCTCTTAATATTTTTGGGGCCCTGAGGACCCACCCCCAGGGCCTGAGCCATTTTTTATTTTTATTCTTTTTTAAACAGGAAGGGGGCCCCGGGGACCCCACTCCCCAGGGCCTGGTTTCACGATGGGACCGGGGGGAGCCCCAATGACATCACGGTCCCTGTCGGCTCCCCACCTCCTGCAGGAGCCGACATTGGTTTTGGACACAGGGAGATGAAAACATGCAGCTCCCTTTGCCCAAAAGCAATTACGTTTTGCTTCATGAAATCAAGAGCAGGTTTCCTGCTCTGGCTTCCATGAAGCAAAGCCGAATTTTGCAATGGCAGGGCGGGAGAAGTGCTCTCACCCTGCCATTGTAAACTGCAATATTCCGGGGGTAGTCGCCCCAGGACATTGCTGGAGCCGCCGTGGTGGGTAGCGGTCCCCAGGGCCATTGAGGGCTCCAGGAGGGGGGCCGCGCAGCCCCCTCCAACATATATTTGAAGCTCCAGGGAGGTGGTGGTCCCCGGGGCCAGGGTGCTGCAACGGACCCCCTGTATTTGAATAATTAGTGCCCCAGGGAGATGGTGGTCCCTGGGTCAATGTGGAGGGGTACGAGACCCCCACACTTTGTTTTTCAACTTTTCAATTAAGCCCCAGGGAGGTGGTGGTCCCCGGGGCTTGGGGAGGCCTGCAAAGCCCCCCACCCTAATTAAGTAAATCCCCGGGGAGGTGGCGGTCCCTGGGGCAGAGTGGGGGGCAGGAGCCCCACACACATTCTTTTTAAAAAGCCCCAGGGAGGTGGTGCTCCCAAGGGCTGCGGGGGGCCTGTTGGACCCCCTGAGCAGGTCAGGATGTTTCTACCCTGTCCTCTTTTCTTCATTTCTAACCTTTTTTCCTGTAACTCATTTCAACCGAGTCACAAGATGGCTGCCAACACTTTTTGGTGGTTTGGAGGGTTGGCAGCCAATCAGAATCAAGCCTGTGCTCGGGAGGGTTCACGGATCCACCGCGGTCACCAGATATCAATATTTTTTTATGTATGTATTTCTCAGGAACTACTGAATGGATTTACACCATTTAAAAAAAAGAACACTTTCTGAACCAAGAGCTACCTTTTTGCCAAATGTGGAGGAATTCCGTTCAGCAGTTTCGGGTTTGTAGCCTCCTCCAAAGTTTCCTATGGAGAAAACGTGTTTCGGGACCCCCTTTTTTCTCTGCCCCGCTTGACGAATCACCCCGAACCTTTCAAGACAGGAGCTGACCGGAGCGCCCCATTAGTTTTGAAAATGTCAAAAAGATTAGTCAGACGGTGCCAAAGATATTGGCAAAAGAAAAAAAACACTTTTCCTATGGAAACTAGGTCCTAACTACCTACTCGTGACCGCCAGTAGGTCATATGTATATCTATATTCACTGAAAAAACCATAGGTTTCACACATGTTATAGTTAGCGGAAATTTTACTGATAAAAAACCAGTGAAATTTCCCCGTTATAGTTAGTGCAGGCAACTATAACTCACGCGACCGCAATCCTCTGCTGATGCTAATACTGTATTTAGACACTTATTTGCCCATGTCTTCTTCCATACATTTTTAGCTATACATATATAACAAATATTTTTTTTTCATAAAGACACATATGTCATCAGCAGAAGATTGCGGTCGCGTGAGTTATAGTTGCCTGCACTAACTATAACGGGGGAATTTTACTAGTTTTTTATCAGTAAAATTTCCGCTAACTATAACATGTGTGAAACCTATGGTTTTTTCAGTGAATTTGTACGGTTTTTTAAATGCTAAGTTACTTTACGCCATTCGTGGCGTGCGCGCCCACTTAACGCAGTTCGTTCTGTGCGCGCACAGTGCGCTTCGCGCACCGTGCGCGCACAGTAAGCACGCGGTGCGCTTTGCGCACCGCGTGCCCACTTTACGCAGTTAGTGCCGTGCACGCACGGTGGGCACGCGGTGCGCTACGCGCACCGCGTGCCCACGTTACGCTAGATGGGCCATGTACGCACGATGCGCTTCGCGCACCGTGCGCACATGGAGGACATATGATGCACTTCGTTTTGAAAGGTAATATTTTAATTTTTCGTAATTTTTATAAGCCATGCACAAATGGTGCCCTTCGGGCACCATTTGCACACGGGGTAGAGAGAGTGTGGATAATTTTTTCTTTTATTATTTTTTTTAAAAATATTATAGTTTATCACACCTCTTATAAGCCATAAACAATTGGTGGCCTTCGGCCACCAATTGCACACGGGGTGGGGAGAGTGTGGATAGTTTTTTTTTTTTTATAATTTTTTACCGTACGCGTACGGTAAGCGTAATCGGCGAAATTAGCGAAAAAATAAAAATTACATTTTTGCCCTTGGGGGATCTTTGGGGACTCCCTCAACATGGCTATGTGTGTGGGAGCTGTCTAAACAGCCCCTTTACATGTTTTTGGGCTTTATTTTAAAACCTAACTCTCAGTGCGAGAGAGAAAATGGCGGCCGCCGCTTCCTGGTTTCGGCCGATTCGAATGTTTACTAAGATCTAAGAGCCAATCAGAATCGCGCTCGCGCACGCCACCGTACGCGTACGGTAAGCGTACCGTAAGCGCACCGTAAGCTGGCTCAGATATATATATTGATTTAAAGGCTATTTTCTCAGAATCTACTGAACAGATTTACGCCAAACCTACAAAAGGCACTTCCTTGACCTGAGGACTACCTCTCTGCCAAATTTCTAGTAATTCTGTTCAGCCGTTCGGGCTGTAGCCCTGTCTAAAGGTCCTATGGAAAAATGCATGGGAAAAACGCGTTTTGGGACCCCCCTTTTATCTCAGCCCCCGCTTGACGAATCCCCCCGAGACTTTCAGGGTAGGAGCGGAGCATAGCGCCCCACCTATTTTGAAAAATTCGCGAGGATTCGTCGACCGGCGCCAAAGTTATTCAAAATAGAATGTTGCGGATTTCCTATGGAAACGTGGTCCTAACTATAACTACCTACTGGCGACCGCCAGTAGGTAATATCTATATATCTATATCTATATATATATATTTACTGAAAAAACCATAGGTTTCAGGGGTGTTATAGTTAGCTGGACATTTCCCTCGTACAAAACCCTAGAAATTCCCCCGTTATAGTTAGTTCAGCTAACTATAACTCGCGCCCCCGCAATGCACTGCTGATGACGTCACATATTACATCACTCATGACATGGTCAGTGACATCACTGATGACATCACTGATGACATCATCCAGCGACTGTGTGTTTCTGTAAAGTTTAAATATGTTTTATATATATAGGGAAAGGCCTATGGAAGAATGAGTGGGTGTATAAGTGTGTGAATGGATGATTTAATAGATGCGTGACTGACTCTATAAGTGAGTGATTAAATCTATGTAACTGCGGACTAGTGACTAAACTGTGTGAATGTCTGTATCTGTCTGTCTGTTGGTGTGTAAGCAGCTGCATGGGTTTGTGAACAGCTACATGAGTGTCTATATGGGTTATTGATTGGTTGTCTAAGTATCTGTATGGGTGCCTGAGTGTTTGAGTGGGTGGAGTGTGTGTGACTGTGCATAGTTGTGTGAGCGGGTGATTCAGTGGGTGCATGGTTTTAAGAGTGCAACTGTGATGGACTGTATGGGTGGGTGAGTGTATGTATGGTTGTGTTAGTGAGTGAATATATATTTCATTAGTACATGTGTAATTTACTACATATGTGAACGGCAGTGTATATGTATGTTAGAGTATAGACATAACTATAACTGAGAGTGCGTGATAGTGTGAGTGGCTGTATGGATGAGTGTATGTTTGTATCATTGATTGTATAAGACCATAAAAATGTGCTGGTATTTGTATGAGTATTTGAGCTTGTGCGTGTATAATTGTATAGGTGAGTAAATGGCAGTGTGATTAATTACTTGGATGACCGAGTATATGTGTGAGTAACTCTATTGATGAATAGCGGTGTGGGAGTGTCTATATAGGTATATGAGGGCATATGATAGTCCTGTACTGAATGACCATAAGTATGAGAGAGCAGGTTTCCGTGCTCTCTCTTTCAAAATCCTAACGAAGTTTGCTATGGGAGGGCGGGTGACTCCCGCCCTCTCATAGCAAACAACAGTGTCTATTTTCTAGCCCCGGGTGGTAGCGGTCCCCGGGGCTGGGCTGGGCTAATTATTAACGAAGCGCGAAAGCCCGTGCTTCGGGGGGGGGGGCTTTCGGCCGGATCCGCGCACCCTGCGCGCATTTTGCCATTTTCCAAAAAAAAAGAAGGGGGCCCGAGGGGTCCTTCTAGGACCCCCTAAGCAACACTAGAGGGTCAGAGTATTTCTACCCTGCCCCCTTTACATCTTTCACACACTTATTTCCCTTGCTTAATCAGCCTCGCTTCTACTGAGGCACAAAATGGCTGCCAACAGTTCCTACTTTCTAATGTTGACAGACACTTGACATTAGCATTCAGCGCATGATTGGAAGGGTGCGCGCTCGGTTCGCAGAGGGTGCGCTCAGGGTGCGCATAGGGTGCGCGGATCCTCCGAGGCCATAGATATATCTATCTTTTTTACTCTAATTTTCTCAGGAACTACTGAACGGATTTACACCATTTATGGAAAAGGCACGAGTCTGAACTGAGGACTACCTCTTTGCCAAATTTGGTGTAATTCCGTTCAGCAGTTCGGGCTGTAGCTGCCTCAACAGGTCCTATGTGAAATTGCATGGGGAAAACGTGTTTTGGGACCCCCCTTTTTTCATCACGAATCACCACGAAACTTTCAGGATAGGAGCGGACCGGAGCTGGCCAAATGTTTAGAAAATTTTGCGAAAATTCGTCAACCGGCGCAGACTTATTGGGAATAGAATGTTGCGGATTTCCTATGGAAAATTGGTCCTAACTATAACTACCTACTGGCGACCGCCAGTAGGTAATATATATATATATCTGAAAGAAGCAAAACCTGGCTCCCCAAGTGCTCTGCGGGAAAAAAACAGGAGGGTACCACAGCGCTTTCCTTAAGGTGAGTTTATTGCAGATAAATTATGTGGAAACAGCACCCAAAATATCCAGACAAGTGTCCAGCCTGACGCGTTTCGACCGCGTAGCAGCGGTCTTGTTCACATGACGTGCTGGACCAATATAAACGTAGTTATAGTACAATCAACATGTTGAAACCACCCCCAAGAGCACAGGCAATGGAAAAAAGACTCATTGTTACATCAGGACAGCCCCATAACATTTTGGCATATTACATTAGATGTTTAAAGATCTTATCTCGACAATTATATTTGCATTATAGAGCGATGTCTAAAAAATATATAGTGCTTAAAAACATACTATATACAATTTCATACTCTCAAACATGGCGGGAAAAGAATAAAGTGCTTATTATTGGCAGCTGCTAATACAGCTAAAAAAATGCCTTAAAATCCCAGCACATGCTCTAACCCCATCATTAAAATAATTACTAGTCATGTATCCAAATGAGGGGCATCAATACAGTTACAATTGTCAGTCTGCTCAATAAAAATAAATATTTAAAACCTAAAGTGCAAGTGCAAAACAGTGGCAACATATACTTATGTGCAAACGATGCTGATTGCTAGAAAAAATCCTATAAATATACATCAAGCCGGGTCAGCAACTAATCTCAATTCTGCTTATGTAAAAAATTAGACAGTAAAGTGCCAGTGCATATTTTCACATTGATGCCCTCATACTCGACAAGAAAATCGGTTCAAATTCATAAACTGTCTATAGATGTTAAAAACATTTTTTTTCCTTATATGTATAGTTATACTCAGATGTTCAAAAAAATCTCATAAAAAATGGAGAAGCATAAAAATATTGTATAAATCCTATTGGCTCAGGTTAAACCAGGTTATAACGAACTGCGGCTACAAAGTTGTTGTTCAGCAGATCAGTAAAAGAGAGACACTTGATGGTCTATTAATACCCATGATTGCCATGCTGTAATCAAATAATGCTATTCTATAAGGAAATCATCTTGCATTAAAATCACTCCTGGGGGGTGCCTGATGTTTGAAGGGGAGGTGGGTTATGTCCAAATAAATCTGTATCAAAAGATTTTTTATTAATACATCCTAAAAACATTTAATAAATACTAAAAAAAAATTGTTAATAACCAATCCTTTAAAGCATTTGTTAAAATAAGATGCTTGGTTTGGACATTCAAGTTGGTATCTTTGAAACACCCCATTACAAAAAATTATGTAATTCCTCCCCTGTGTTCAAACCATTGGTCATTTTGGTGCTTAATAATACAATGAAGTGGGATTCTAGTTGGCGTAATAAGTTTTCTCTCTTCCCCCCTCTGACTGATTTAGGTACTGATCCGATTACAAAATAACTTAACTTGCTCAGGTCATTATCATGCTTATGCTTAAAATGGTGAGCCACTGGGTAGTTGGGATCAGAGTTAACCACCTCTCTTAAATGCTGAAGAATAAGATTGAATACCTGAAGTTTTGTACTTCCTACATACTTAAGTTTGCATGTGCACTCTAATACATATACAGCGTACTCGGTAAGGCATGTCAGGTGACCCTGGATTTTAACTGTCAAATCTTCAAAGGCGGTGGTATATTCTGTAACATTTTTACCAAACTTGCAGGCCCTGCTGCTCATGCATTTAAAGAAACCAGGTTTAAGCGACAACCAGGTGTTAGAAACCACTACCTCTGGACTAGTTCTAACCAGCGCATCCCTCATGGAGGGAGCGCGTCTGAATGTAAGGGTTGGAAGATTGGGCACGATCTGTGATAATGTCAAGTCTGATAGTATGATCGGCCAGTGTCTATAAATAATCTTCCTTACCTGTTTGTCCTGACAACTGTATGTTGTTATTAACCTGATTGAGTCACTGGTGTTCGATGACTCCCCAGAGAAGTTCCTAGTAGCTTTAGTGGCTGCTGTTTGACCCTGTAGGTACTCCTGTCTGTCAATGATATTGGCCCGTCCCGGGCCTTAACTAAATCCTTAATCTTGTAACCTCTAATCTTAAACCTTTCCAAAGCTTCTGTTTGGCAGGAAGTGAGGTCACTGTCTGAACTATAAATTCTTCTCATGCGCAGAAATTCACTGTAAGGAACACTGCAAATTAGATGGGAGGGATGAGCACTGCTGGCATGCAGAATGGAATTGCCAGCAGTGCTTTTTCTGTACAGCCTAGTTTCAATCCTCTTGTTTCTGACATACAGTTCCACATCTAGAAATTGGACACAGTTAGTACTGATATGTGCAGTAAATGTTAAGTTCAAATTATTGTTGTTAATCATATCAACAAATATATATATATATATATGTATATATATATTATATATATATAATATATATATATATATATATATAAATATATATATATATATATATATATAGTTATGCAGCTTTCAGTCACAAATGTCAAGATAACTTGTGATTCTGTTCCTGCTAGAGAGGGAGATCGGAGTTTTGTCTTATGGCAGTTTTGACATGCCATAAAGTAGCACAGAGGAAGATGTGCCTGCTGTAAAGAACAGATCTGTATTTTATATGGATACCTAAGTGGATTAGTAAATTCAGCTGTTACCATGACTTTAAAACTAATCAAATGTATGTGAGGGAGGGACTATGGAGAGATGAGGGGCACTTTTGCTATGTGGTAGTGAGGGAATCCAAGCAGGAGGTCATGGGGGGTGGCAAAAATAATTGTTGCACTGGGCGCCACCAGAGCTAAAGGCTGTGATGATTGGTATTTGGTAAGGTGAAGTAAAACTGTGTCTTTTTTAGTCTTTTTTTGTGACTTTTGAGAACCTGCTGATTTAGAAAAGAAGACTAGGTAAGGTGACTATGTTGTTATTTACTGTTGCATACATCACTCACACACACACACACCAACTGTTTCATACATTCTATTTGCCTTCGATGTAGGATAGTGTTTTAGAAGGACAGTATTAGGCTGTAGTAGAGATGGCTTCTCGGTGGTTGACTGCTGTTCAAGCCAAACTCGGGTTACGGAGGACAGCTCTGAGGCAGGATCAGTGACTGAGACAGCAGATACTGAGACTGCATCTGAGGGAGAGGACAATGGAGCAGAATCTGGAAGTGATTTTTCAGTCGATCGAGTCCTATCCAATGACTCATCTACCAGCGATTCGGAGGGAGAAAATGATGACAGTCATGCCGTCCCTTCGCAAGCTGCAGCAGGATAACAGTAGCATGTTAGACCAACCCAGGGAGCAGGCATGTGCAGTGGCAAGCACAGAGGGAATGCCCTCTTTGCAACCCCCCAATTTAGTTCAGCCCCAAATTTGACCTTTCACTGGTGACGATGGATGTAAAGTTGATACCAGCAGCTTTTTGCCAATTGACCACATCCATCTCTTTTTGGATATTGACTTCCTTGAGCAAATTGTGCAGCAAAGAAATTTGTGAGCCGAACAAATTCTGATAGAACATGGAGGCACTCTAGGGTCCCATTCCAGGGCTGAAGAGATTGAAAATATGTTTGGGCCTTAAGCTCAAAATGGTGTTAGTGCAGAAACCAGCCTTGCAGTCCTACTGGTCTACTTGCACGGTTTGGGTAACCCCCATCTTTGCTCCGTATAGGAGATGACAATGCTGCTGCATGCCCGGGACCATCCAGACCATGACAGGTTATATGCCAGGTGGCAACATATAAGGCATATGTTGTTTATCCTCATTCAACCACAGGAAGACTCATGTCTTTCCTTGACTTTCAGTTGTCTGTGATTGAAAGTCTCACTGCTGCAGAAGCAGCAGACTCCACTTCATATGTTCCGGAGAACGTGACAAGGCTGCAGGAGCAACACTTTGCTGATCGCATTCCTAAAATACCCAAAAAGGAGCGACCATGTGTCTTTGTAATGTGTACTTAAAGCAGAGAAAGAGGCATGAGAGTCATGTTTACTGTCCACAGTATCCATCTGAGCCAGCTCTGTCTTTTCCTACTTGCTTTATGTTGTTTCAAACTAAAGCAAAGTACTAGGTAATTGAATGAGGTGGAGCTGCTGTTAGGTAAACCCTTCAATGGCTGTGCATAGAAACCTACTGTCTATGAGCCACTACGTCACTAGGCAAGCAGTTGCAGAATTTTAGTTCCTCTACATCAGGAAATTATACACTTCTTATGGCCTTTTCAACATCTTTCTCTGCCCACAGAATGTGATAGGCGTTCTGTTCGCCGATTGACGAGTGAATTATATTCCCCACACTCCACATACTGGTGGACAGAACAAATGCACGTTGTTCTCGGCATGTGTGTCAAAATGTCTTGACTGGATTTTGAAGTGCTTGTTAGAGAACTTATGTACACTACATAACCTCCACCCTGATTGCCCACGAGAACCAGAGAAAGTGTCATAGGTCAAACAAATGTCCTGTGGGACTTATTCACCAACATTTGTACTTGCTTTGAAAGGACTTAATATTGTGTATACTGATTGTTTTCACATCTGTAGTAGAAGATGTGAAAACAATCACCATACAAGACAATGCGTCCTGTACCCTTTTTAAATCATTTTTCAAGTTATTAATTGAGTTTTTCCACTGTCAAAGCAAAAGTGTCAGTGAATGAGCCCCACAGGACATTTGTTTGGCTTATTACTTTAGGGAACTTAGGCAGTATTCCCCAGCATGTTTGCATTAGTTTAAATGATAGATATGCTCGCTCAGTTCAAGGAACAGGCCTCACAGGGCATCCTCGGACACCCCTAACTTGCATCCACATACTGGAAGGAGGTGGATTTAGCACAGTAGGTGAGTTGATGGCACATGAAAGGCATGTTTTCTCGAGCTTCAAGTAGCTTAGGATGGATAGCATTAATATAGGTTCACTTGGTAATTATACAGGATTAGTGAGAACTCTGATGAGGACAGAGACATGAACAGGTCAGAAAAGCTTACAGTAGGTGTGCTTTCCCAGGGATATTGCATAGGTAGAAGGTAGTTAGTGAAGGCAGTACAGATACACAAGTCATGACTTCATTTTCACCTATGGATTCAAACCCACTGGTGCCGCACTTGCATTGAATTACTATGGCAAGTACAGGTCAATGGTTGACCTGTTTGCCATGTTCATCCTGCGTCAGAACTTAGTAGATGTTCAGTTTGTTGCTTGATACATGCATTGCAGTCAAAGAAATGCACATAACAGTCGATGGGAGATATGCTATGTTCTCACAGACTACCCTGTGTTTCAAAAATGCCCGTTCTTCATAGTTTATGATGTTCTCTTTAGGAAACTTTGGAAAATTCCCCAGCATGTTTGCCTTGGTTTCAAAGGTAGATATGCCTGCTCAGTTTGAGGAACTGGCCTTGGGGCATACGCGGACACCCTCAACTTCCATTCACAAACTGGAAGGAGTTGGGTTTAGAACAGTGTGTGTTCTAAAGGCACAAAAAAGACTTGTCTTTCTAAGCCTCCTGTGACTGTCACGGAAGCTATTAATAAAGGTTCACTAGGCATGCGTTAGGTAATGTTCAGAAAAAAGGAGGTGGTTACATGACAGGTGGTAAAATGTAGTCAAACTGATTCCGTCCTGTGGCGTATGAATGTGATAGGCCCTTGTATGACGGTGGTATGTTGATGTGAGTGCACTGATTTTTTTATCTGTACTGAATACAAACGCAACCCAAAGCCCTCTGGAATCACACTTAAAATTATTATAAATGTGACAGTGAATTTTATACATTAAAGTTTAATTCAATGTTTAGAGGTAGAAGGAAATGTTCGGCATGTTGAAATGCAAAACATGTAATGTGACAGATAATACAGTTTTTGCAATCAAGAGCTAAATTATTGAAACTGCATTTGCTGGGAAATTGTTTCTACCAGAATGCTATGCTAACACACCTGTCATTAAATGTATTACTGAAGAACATCTGAATATATCCATTATAAAGTAGGTTATTAATAGAATCGTTAAAGGGGTTAGAAAACTAGAAGTGAAGCTCATTCATAACTGGGATGAACATAATACATATGTCCCCAGTTTAAGAGATGCTTACATCCAAATGCTAAATTGGTAACTTGGATTTAGTTTAGGTAGCTCTAAAACGGGCGATGTGAAAGATATTTATCAGTGGCTAGTCATTCTACGTATTCTTTGGTAAAAATTGACAGGCTTAATCATACGTTTTCAATTATGAAATTCAAATAAATTACTATTGAATCAATAATTAAGTAAAAGATCCTTCACATGTGTTCAACATGCACGGGAGTTGCACAAAGACACATTTTAGGGGACATAAATTCAAATTTAAAACCACGGCTCTCATCTAGATAATGTCTCAGTGGTTCAGTAGCTTGGGTAAGTGGGCTGTTTTTTACAATTTGAGTAATAAGTGAAATTTATATGTTAAAGTATGACATATTGCTTTGTTGTTGCTCTGTTAAAATAATTTTCAATTACAGTGAGATTAAGGCACTAGAAAAGGATGAATACACCTTTTCTGGAGCCGATTTTGCTCAGGAAGCGTCGCCTGGATAATCGAGTTTGGAATACAAAATAATACATCTCCCTTGCCTACAAAAATATCTCTTTTTAAGGATATATCTGTAAAACATGTTAAACATTTCTAGGATGGAGATGATAGAAGACTGAGGTGTCCTGATATAGGATTTCATTCAGAATGAAATGTTGGATTGCAATATTTGTTACTTGAAGGGATTTTGGGTTATGCACTAGGAATGGGGCATAACTTGAAACTTGAAAATGTACCAGTGTTACCTTTCCAACAATATTTGTGGTCTGGGTTTGTAAGAGTGGGTGCACAGTATATGTGATTAATAAAAGTAACAATGTATATATGTATATCTCTGAAATAAAAAACAGGCTCACCATTTTAGTGAAAAACGGTCACTTTTAATACTAACTCTTGGGAGGTGTGTTTTAAGGAAAGTCTCATTTTTCAGTGAGGCCTGAATGTGTTCAAGAAGGGACTATGTGGAATGGAAATTAATGCTTCTGACAACCTGATAGCGGATTGTTGTATATATCAAATAAGAGTTGGAAACAAGAGTCAATTTAAAACACAGTTAAGACTACATTGAACATGGTTGCAAAGTTACATTTTCTTTCGCGTCTTACTCAGAGTTATGGGGACATCTGTAGTACTTTCCCAAAATGTGAAAACAGAGATATAAACCTCGGCACTCTTGTTCAGTTTTCTATTAATTCATAAAGTTGTTTAAACAAGTCAATCCAAATACCAGCAGGACATGAATGTAATTCTTGCTGAATCAATGTAATATGAATATATAACAAAGTCTTGAGTTACAAAGTTAAAAAGCAGTAACAATATAGTCAGGATTAAACAGCTTGGTGTGACAATCCTCCTTTCAAATGTTGAACCGGCAGCCGACACGTGTTTCGTTTCTTAGAAACTTTTTCAAGGCTTTGATCAATGTTTACAATTATATAAAAAAGGCCAAGTCTTGTAGTAGGAAATTGTCTGTCCCTAAGTATGTTTTAGCTCTCTGTTATAGCAAGAGATAGATAGATAGATAGATAGATAGATAGATAGATAGATAGATAGATAGATAGAAGGTTGTTTCATTCTACACAAATATTCCTCAGGATGCAGCTTTGGAGATAATTGAACTTTATCTGGACAAGAGAGGCAGACCGCGTAAGGTACCTACTGAATATATGCTAAGGCCTCGGGTAGGGAGGCAATGAGCCAAGTGCATCAAACCTCCAACACCAAACCCCACCAGTGGGGGATGTAGTCACAGCTTCCTTAGAGGAGGTTACTCTGGGTTTCATTCGAGAGTTTCACTATCCTTGAGTCATGGACGAAGTACTCCAATTATTTTATCATTTAGATTTATTTCGTTTAATTCCACCAAGAATCTTAAACTCCAACACAGCCAAAATGTGTTTCGAGGTAAACACCTTTTTTTCAAGATTTCAAAAATGTCAGAAATATTAGAGAACGCCTTGTGCAGATTGTGTTAATCTGTTATTCACCCTGCACTATAGATGTATTCTCCTCCATGTTTGTATCTGGAGTTTCCTCTTTGTTATATGTGTCATTGAAATGGCTCGCAGCAAACAATGAGATAAAAAAAATGATTACTCTAATTTAATATCACCACTTATTTTACTAATGTAGCTCACATGCATTGATGTCCAGGATTACGACCAATTGCATTCTTCTTTATTATGCATAATCCCATCTATCCTTGCCAAATTAAAGGTATTTTTGACATTTTCCATGCACTATACTATCTAAAAGGCAGTATGATTATTGGAAGTATATATGTCCTGGCCCTAATCTTGACAGTTTTGAGTGAGTCCCCCACCAAGACTCAACTATTTCTAACAACTTAAATCTTAATTCCGAGCACCCAATGAGTAATTAACATAACCAAGGCACTTCTACCACTACAAACAAGGGATGCCGGACACACATTACCATAAATAAGATATCTTTCATTCACTTGGATTACATCTGAGACAAGAAATCCTTCAATGGTTTAACAGCTTAATCACTCAACTACTTGGGAACCATGTTACCAACCATATTACATTTCCCATCATACCACAAACATAGGCACAAAGAAAGGACCTCTTCCCTTCAGCTAGTAATGAGACAGGCAACAAAGGATACCCATAAGAACAAAACAGATTTAAATTAATACAATACTTCTTAAATAGTTAGATTTGCATTTGAGCAAATATATTCAATAAGGGTCTAAGTGTTTAAGTACTATTTTCTGACCTTACTCGGCTTGTACCCCCTTTCCTTCCCTTTAACTATATGCTTAGCAAGAGGCTGCATGCTGTTCAGTGCTTTCCTAACTAGATGTAGCACCCAGAGTCCACCCCAATTAACAACTACTGAGCATGCCATTCATTTAACAGGGTGAAGGACTCTCCCTGTTAGATTTTCATGCCTTCCCCAACATTTAATGGGTTCAAATTATAAAAAGGTATGGTCCTTTTACAGGATGTGGTTACAAAATAGCAGCATAATGCAGAGGTGTAAGAAAATTCCCTCTTTTTGCATGGTTGCCCCCACTCTTTGCTGAACTGCTGATGTACTTTGAGTGTGCCCTGGGCTCCTGCCAAACAGGTACCCAGGGCCTATGTTATTTCCCTAAAACTACATTTAAAACAAAACCCAATTAGCACTCTCTGGCCACAGATTAGCCCCTTGTGAATGGTACCACAGGTACCAAGGCCACTGTGACCAGGGAAACCTCTAAGAGCTGCGGCACTTATTGTGCCACCCTTAGAGGCCCTATACCTTTACACACTCACAGTGCCTTTGCAGGCTGCATGTTCTGGTGCAGAACAAAGTGAAGAGTTGGCATGGCACACATCCCTGGCATAGATCAGCCACCCCTATAGCAGGGTGCGCTATACCAGTGGCGAGTGTACAGGTGCATGAGCCCTGTACCCCTACAGTGTCTAAGCCAATTCTTAGACATTGCAAGTGCCATAATGCCATTAAGACTATATGGTTCTGGGAGTTTGTCATTACGAACTCCACGGTACCATAATGGCTTAACTGAAAACTGGGAAGTTTGGTATTATATGTCTCAGCACATTAAACCCATACTGATGCCAGTGTGGGATATAATGAAAAATGCACACAGAGGGGATCTTAGAGATACCTCTTGAAAAACGACCTAAAACTAGTGTCCAGGCTGAGTGGTTGCTCACCACCTGCCACACCGGACATGTTTCTGGACCCCTGGGTTGAGAGCCTGCTGCTCTCGGGGGCCTCAAACAATGCACATCCTGGGACGAGGTGCCAAGCCTCCTCCCCCAGGATGGGCAGGGTCCAGGAAGGGAAAACTTCAAAGGTTTGCCTCCTTTGTGAGCTTCCCCAAGCCTTTTGCCGCTTCCAGCAATTGGCCCCCACCGGTTCTGACTCCCACTTTATGCGGGAGAATTGGCGGGCAAACCAAGTGAGGAAGGGAGGTGTGTCCACCTTTGGTAACCCCACCCCTCAGGTGGGAGAGGCGAGGTGAAGCACTCTCAGTCTCGGCCATCTTGCAGATGGAGGGACCCAGCCAACCAGAGTCAGGTATATGCCCCCCTCCTGGCATAATAGGGGGTGTACCCACCTCCAGTTAGGGACCCATTGGTCCCAACATTTACTTTCCTGTAACAACCCTAAATGTAGTATTTAGGGGCACCCCTGAAACCTGCCTCCTCAGACAAGAACCGACCAAGAAGAAAGGAAGAAGGACTGAAGAACCGTGCTGAAGCTAAGAAGAGGAGAATGCCCAGTGACTTGGCCCCAGCCTCACCGGCCTGTCCCCACCTTGAACCTGCAGAAGCGAAATCCTGGTGTGTCCTGCAGCCAGCATCCTCAAAACCCTGAGGACCTGCCCTGCTTTCCACAGAAAAGACTCTGCCTCCTGTGAGCACCAGATTTACTCACCCACAGACTCTGACTCTGGCCAAATCCACGAGTCTGCACCACTCTGCACCCAACGCTCACGGCCTGAGTTTGAGAGGCTCAACACCACAAGGAGGTCTCTCCAGCAATACTGACCTGAGATGTGGTGATCTCTGACCTGCATCAATCCTCTTCACGATGCCTGCAGTCTCTTTTTGGAGGATCCCTCCGACCGCAACCGGAGCTGGTAAGAAAACTCCCCGCCTTAAGACAACCCTGCAACTGAAGTCCCATGGGCTTGGGGGGCCCAACCGACGGTGTCTCAGCATCCCCAGACATCCCAGCTTACCTCTCCAACCAGTGGTCACCTCCAGAAGATCTTCGTCTCCGAGCCTGCAGTCTTTGTTGAAACCGGAGAATCCCCATTTGAAACAAACTGGGCACTTAACGACGAGACATCACCCTGCACCCAGCCGCCCCTGCGCCACTGCGGGTGTACTTTGGGTGCTAACTCGGATCCCCCTTTGTCCTGAGCCTAACGCCAGGAGCTTTGCTCTTACAACCCATTGGCCTGCTCGTAGGCAGCCAGTAACCGAAGGCTCCCTATCCCCCATTGTGTAACATTGGGGACCGCTGTTGCCTCATCACAGGAGCCATATGTTTTCGCGTCAGGAGCCGCTTGTTGCAATCTTTCCCGCAAGCCAATCACAGCACCAGGAGGTGCTTTAAAACTCAGCGCAGGCTCCCACAGCACGGGATGCGCGTGGGCGTGCCCGGGCCAAGCCCGTCAGAGGATGGGGGAGGCCAGACTGGGCCACGTTATTAACATCTACTAACGGATTTGAACCCAACGAACGCTGAACTATTAAGGTACTGTGATATTAATACGCCTCCCTGTAGCCTTGCTTTGGTCTGAGTGAGGGTATTATGAGTAGGCCTAAGTCTGGAAATGGGTAGGGTGTAGTGGGGACTGTAGATGCTTTTCTATTGAGGGCTGAGTCAGCACTCATCCATGAAATCGAACTTACAGAGCGGATACTGTCCTTGGAGCCACAAAACTAATATTCGCACTGCTTCTATCATTTCTGCTGTTACTGCTCCAGTTCCCCAATCGAACCTGGAAGTTAATGTATCACAAAATAATAGACTGCATTTAATTGCCTTGGACTCTGAAATTATTGATGCTCCTGATATATGTGATAATTTTGATAATTCCCAAAAATTGAGCAGGCCAAATGTTGTCACACGGGGTCAAAAACACTAAAGCTAAAACTAATCATGTGAATAGTCTTGCACCGCCCTCTAAGAAAAGCAAGGGACAAACCATGAATAAATAAAATTTCTTTTGCCCAAGCCCCTAGGGAGCAGGAATAAACCTAAAAATATAGAGCACAACCAGGCGCCTTCTCAAGCCTGTGTTGAAATGGCCCCGGGGGGGGGGGGGGGGGGTATTACCATCTGAGGTTGATTTTTGGAAAAAATTGGAAACCACGGTCGCGGCTCTTTTAGACCCACTGATGCAAAGGCAAACTGACAAGGAGGTCAGGTTATCGAATCTTGAAAAACCCGGTGGTAAGCCGTTGCCAAAATACAGCAAAAAGTAACAGTGGTGAGTGCACTGTTACGAATAGGACTATGGACCAACAGAAACCCTGTGATAGAAGTAAAAACCAGAATGACCCGTTATGCTCAAGGGCAGCAGGACAAATGTTAAATAGCGGTGAAAACCCTTCCTAGGTAAAAGATCCAACCCCCATGTATGCCCAGATTACACATGCTCCAAGCGGCTCTCACACTAATAGCGAGAGACCTCAGACCACAAGTATCATGTAAGGTAGGTTGTCTGATCAAAGAACCCCAGGTGGCCCACATACTAATTTACCTTTACCACCTGAAGCGACCCCTTACACCGTAATACTAGCTAATGTTCCCCCACTGTCACCCGGTGAATCAATCAATCAATCAAATAATTTGTAAAGCGCACTACTTACCCGCAAGGGTTTCAAGGCACTGAGGGTGAGGGGGGGGTGCTGTTGCTACTGGTCGAACAGTCAGGTCTTGAGTCGAATGTTAGAAGGTCTTCGGTTTGTCGTAGGTTGAGGAGGAGGGTGTTCCAGGTCTTGGCGGCGTGGTGGGAGAAGGATCTGCATCCGGCTGTGGTTCTATGGAAGCGTGGGACAGTAGCCAGGGAGAGGTCTGCGGAGCGGAGTTTCCTGTTGGGTACGTAGAAGGAGAGTCGACTGTTGAGATAGGCCGGGCCGGTCTTGTGGAGTACTACCAGTAGTTCCTCAGAGAGAGGAGAGGAGTGGAGGTGAATCGGTGATTGAGCCTAAGAGGACTACATGTACACTATGTGTAAAGTGGGTAATCCTTTCGTTGGATTTTAATGCCCTCACACACCCTTTCAGGTGTCATGCTTCATCATCTGGGCTGCTCCTCGTCGGGCCGGCGGTGCAATGCCTAACGGGCTCCCTAAAAAGGGGCACTTTATCGGAGTTCTTTTAATCCAACAGCCGTCAGGTGAAGTGCGGGTGTGTGGGCCTGGTTATTGTAGATACACAAAGTGAGTTAAAACAGGGTCGAAAGTACCAGTATGGAAAATCAATTTATTCTAAAGGTCTCCTTCCCTGATTAAAAAGGTGTATGTAGCACTAGGTAGAGTGTAATGTCTCTAGTTGTAGTGCATAGGATTGGTGGTCAACATGTTTCTCGCAATGAGCACGTGCGCTCGCGATTCGTCAGGACCTATCTACAATAGTAAGAGGGGACTATCTATAATATAATGGTCTCCTAGTCACAGTCAGTCATGTGAACAAAAACTTGTTTCTAAAATACCTGTTAAGGTCTGGTGCTACCTGTTGAAAAAACGATACATTAAGTTGATCATTGTTGAGACATATAGCCACAAGTATCAGGAAATACAAATCAAAAAAGGCTTGCAAGGTGATTCATCTCCAACGTAGTTAAAATGCAACAGTGGTGACTGCTGGTGCTTGAGCGTCAACAACTGCTCCTAAAAAGTGGTGTACCAACAAGGTGAACTATAGTGGCTAAACACCTATGTGGGACATTAAAAAACAATCAAAGCGGCAGAAAACATCATTAAACTCACCCTATTCAGTAGGACTGTAGACCACAACAGGGCTCAGTGGACTCAGCGTGCGGCGAAGGACCTCTAAAAGTAGGTCTGAACTAAAAGGTGATAGCGAGTTTAAATAAAGCAAAAAATCACAATTGACACATTTGGGGACATATGGCATTGTCAAGCTCTAGGCATTTGCTGACTGAAGGACCCCACGGACAGGCTATACTCCCAAGGGATGTGGGGTGAAATTACATGTGATTGAGGGCTGTCTACTCGTGCAGCAGGGGTCTAATATATGTCAGTGGGGGCCCACTCATATATCACGAGTTCCTTGCTTTAGGACCCAGTAATTGTGGAATTACAAATAAGGATGGAGAATTGCTCAGAGCATCGCTAATTCACCCGATGCAGCCAACCGGGTGTCAGCGGGAGAGTCGATAGCTCGCGCTGATGTTACGAGAGTGTCACAAGCGCTCGGGGAGAAGCTGAGGTATTTAACCGTCCGGAAAACATAAATGCACGGACTCCGTATATTAATACTTACATCTGCCCCGCTCACGCTCTGTCTCTGGACCTACCCGAGCCACCGAGTCTGGGAGGTGGCGACCAGGACGCTGGGTGAAGGTTAAATGCATCCGGTCATATCACGTGACAAGGTCACATGATCGGAACTAAAACTCGTTCGAGTAGCGCGGGGTTTATTTTTCTTCAGCTGGGATTATGTATCAATAAAATGTTGATGCGCAGTTTAATCAGTCTTTGGATTCCAAAAAATCAGTAGATGTATGTAAATTCCTTTCCATGAAGGAAAGAAGGACAACATTTTCGGCCATCTTGGTTTGGGAAGCGAGGTGTCAATAAAGTTATCTGTATTGTATCAAATGAGCGCAGAGAGGAGGTAGGATGCACAGACAACCTCAGTAGTATGTAACAACGGGTTGTGGTTGGTAATGTGAACCTTGGCATGCACTAAAAAGCATATTCATAACAGCAATTGTTTTTTAGTCTTAAGCCTAAGTGAAAATAAAGGCAGAAGAGTGAACTAGTTGCCAAGAGTATACCACGTTAGAGCTTAAGGGCTCCCCAGGGAATATCATCATTAAGCCCAATAACATTCGAAGACAGACGGTGTATCCATCTCTGTTCCTTCTTAAAGAGACTTTGTTGTGATAATTGAGGGTTGGTTTCTAGAATCAGCCATTTAACAGAGTCTGGGGAATGTTGTTTCTCTAGAAAATGGGCACTGATCTTTGTGTTCTGTTTTTTGCACCGAAAATTGCTGCGATGTTCAGAGATTCGCAATTTTATTGGCCTAGTCGTCATCCCTATGTAATACAGATTGCAGGGACATGTAAGGAGATAAATGCAATTACTGGTGTTGCAGTTGGTATGTGACCTCAATTCCCAAGTAAAAGTAGTATTAAGGGTGACGGTTTTATGTACAGACGTGAATGTACAGGCAGTACACATACCACACGGGAAATGTCCTTTTACTGCAGGCAGTTGCCAGAGTGTGTTCTGAGTGGGTTTGATTTTGGGTCTGGGTCTGGTTTGTATTACCAAGTCTTTGATGTTTTTGGTGCGTCTGTATGCAAATCTAGGTGGTTCAAGGTTCATTTTCCCAGTATTGAGAATATTCCAGTGTTTCTTTAGGACCTTAACTACTCGGTTGGTGTTGGGTGTGAAGGTTGTGACACAGGTAAGGATATCAGAAACAGCAGTGGTGTTCTCTCTGGGTTCCAAAAGGGCTTCTCTGTTGTTATTACGTGCCCGTTTTTTAGATTTGGTGATACTTTTCAGCGGGTATTGTCTTTCTCTCAATTTATGGGAGAGGATTTCTGCTTCACTTTTGAAAGTATCGATAGTGCTACAGTTTCGTCTCAATCTAAGGAACTGCCCAAAGGGCAAATTCTCCTTGAGAGCTCTCGGGTGGTGACTGGTAAAGTGCAGCAGGCTATTACGATCAGTACTCTTCTTGTAAAGAGTCGTGGAAAGAATGCCCTCGGTCAACATAATGGTTAAGTCAAGGAAAGCGATCACCGAGGGGGACGCTGTGATGGTGAAGTTAAGGTGGGGATTCAACTGATTGAGCCATGTATAGAATGCTTCGTAGCTCCCAGAATCTCCTGACCAAAAAATCAAAATATCATCTATGAATCGTCTCCATAGTAGAATGTTTTGACGGTATGGATTCGTATCACAGAAGATATGTAACCCCTCAAACCAGGCCATGTACAAACAGGCTAGACTCGGAGCAAAGGTACTTCCCATGGAAGTACCTTGAGTCTGGTGATATAATTGGCCTTTAAACTCGAAGAAGTTTTCTGTCAGGGCTAAGGTGGCGCATTCAATGATGAAGGACACTGGGGTGGGTGATTCCCAAGGTTCACCTCCAAGTACTTCCTCAATCACTTCGAGAGTTGCCCTTTGTGGAATGTTAGTATACAGGGCTTCCACGTCTAGAGTGATGAGGAAGTTGACGTTGTGGGTATCCTCTGTTTGGTCCAGTAGGCGTAGAACATCCGTCGTGTCCTGTATGTAAGAGGGCGTGCGTTTCACTAAAGGTTGCAGGAAATGATCGCAAAATTGCGACAAAGGTTCTAGAATTGAGTTAATGCCCGATACTATCGGGCGTCCAGGTACTGGTGTGACCCCCTTATGAATCTTTGGTAGAACATAGAAATAGGGGGTCCTTGGTTCTTTTTGGATTAAGAAGGAAGCCTCCTTCTCACTTAACCAACCGTTGCTCTCTGCGGAGTCTACCAAACCAGTAATTGTGGTTTTTAGACGTTGAGTGGGGTTGTTCGGAATTGGTGTATAGTACTTCCTGTTGCCCAATTGACGCAAACACTCGTTGTCATAATCAGTGGTTGCCATTATAACAGTGGCCCCACCTTTGTCGGCCTGTTTGATGGTAATAGACGGGTCGTCCGCCAACGTTGTAATAGCAAGCCTCTCTGCTCTGCTGAGGTTATTGAATTGCTTATGTGTAGGTATGGTTTTAATGTCCTTAAGTACTGCCTGCTCATAAGTGAGTACTTCATTTGGTATCATCCCCGAGTGGGGAGTAAAGGTGGAAGGGTTACGTAAACCTGAATCATTGTCCGGTATATAGTCTTTACCCTCAAAGAAAAATTTCAACCTGATCTTGCGGAAGAATTGATGTAATTCGCAAGTTTGGTTGAAAGGGTCTACCCTGGGGGTGGGGACAAATCCTAGTCCTTTCTGTAGGACGGTGTCCTCTGTTGCTGTCAATTGTCTGGAGGACAAATTGACAACTAAGTTTGTTTCCTGGTGTGACTCCTGGTTTCCACTCCCCGTTGTGGTGGTTCTTCCCATTGTACTCTTTTCTCTTGTGGGGCCCCTCTTCTTCGCCCTCGCCCTCTGCCCCAACCTCTGCCTAAAAAAGGTGAGGGCTGGATCATGCCCTGAGGTGCAAATTGTGGTAAACCTTGAGGGCCAAATTGAGGGGGGCCTTGTGTGTACATCGGGTATTGCCAGAAGGCTGGTCCCTGATAAGGTGTGGGTGGAAAGTAATTGTACCCACGTCTACCTTTCTTCCCTCTAGCCTGATTAGGTCTCATATTCTCAGTGCTAGAGTCACTGTTGGTAGAGGATCCTCTCCTTGAGGAATCAGAATCAATGTCTGATGTGTAGTTGGTATTGGGCGGGACATAATCTGCTTTAAGGTAAGGGTAGACTTTTTCCTTATCAAAGCGTTTGATGTCTTTTTGGAGCTTTGTTACTTTCTGTTTCATCAAGTAGTCTCTGTGTTCAGCTATCTCATTGTTGATCTCAGTTAGTTTCGATTTATACTGGGAGCCAGGGTTGTTTTGTTTGAGATTACTTTCCATCGTCTGAATACGTAAAAGTAACTCATCTGCCAATCTCTTCGCAGTGTTCACTATCAGAATGAGTAGGTCCCTGGTACACTTCCACGATATCTGAGACCATTCGACTTTAAATTGCCCATCTTCCCAGAAGATTCTGGGAAAATTCTTCACTACAAGGCCATTAGGAGAGATATTGGCCCTGAAGTACTCTGTCATAAGGGCACCATGTAGTGTGATGCGTACCCATTCTCTTTTCATATCCGAGAGTGATTGCCATTCGGCTGATTGGCTGCCAGTGGCCAATTCTTGGTCGAGGCCCAGAATAGACGGGGTCCGGAGAATTTCTGCTGCTTGATCATCCCCATAACTCAAACCCTGTCCCTCCATGGATGGAAGGGTTGGATAGGAGGCTGGGGTGTAAAAACCGTTACAAAATGGGTAACCGTACTGCTTTCCCAAAAGGGAAAGGGAAGGATTAGATAAGTCGGGGGATAGAACCAATCTCACCCACCAATAAGAGAATCCCACGGGGGTTTAAGCCGTGCAGAACGTAGGTACCAATAAAGGAGGGATCAGAGGGGCATTTTCCGCTCACAAAGAGTGAGTGGGAGGTCCAAACTGGTGAAGTGCCCCGGCAATGAGACTTTTAGAAGGAAGACTACCAGTAGTTCCTCAGAGAGAGGAGAGGAGTGGAGGTGAATCGGTGATTGAGCCTAAGAGGACTACATGTACACTATGTGTAAAGTGGGTAATCCTTTCGTTGGATTTTAATGCCCTCACACACCCTTTCAGGTGTCATGCTTCATCATCTGGGCTGCTCCTCGTCGGGCCGGCGGTGCAATGCCTAACGGGCTCCCTAAAAAGGGGCACTTTATCGGAGTTCTTTTAATCCAACAGCCGTCAGGTGAAGTGCGGGTGTGTGGGCCTGGTTATTGTAGATACACAAAGTGAGTTAAAACAGGGTCGAAAGTACCAGTATGGAAAATCAATTTATTCTAAAGGTCTCCTTCCCTGATTAAAAAGGTGTATGTAGCACTAGGTAGAGTGTAATGTCTCTAGTTGTAGTGCATAGGATTGGTGGTCAACATGTTTCTCGCAATGAGCACGTGCGCTCGCGATTCGTCAGGACCTATCTACAATAGTAAGAGGGGACTATCTATAATATAATGGTCTCCTAGTCACAGTCAGTCATGTGAACAAAAACTTGTTTCTAAAATACCTGTTAAGGTCTGGTGCTACCTGTTGAAAAAACGATACATTAAGTTGATCATTGTTGAGACATATAGCCACAAGTATCAGGAAATACAAATCAAAAAAGGCTTGCAAGGTGATTCATCTCCAACGTAGTTAAAATGCAACAGTGGTGACTGCTGGTGCTTGAGCGTCAACAACTGCTCCTAAAAAGTGGTGTACCAACAAGGTGAACTATAGTGGCTAAACACCTATGTGGGACATTAAAAAACAATCAAAGCGGCAGAAAACATCATTAAACTCACCCTATTCAGTAGGACTGTAGACCACAACAGGGCTCAGTGGACTCAGCGTGCGGCGAAGGACCTCTAAAAGTAGGTCTGAACTAAAAGGTGATAGCGAGTTTAAATAAAGCAAAAAATCACAATTGACACATTTGGGGACATATGGCATTGTCAAGCTCTAGGCATTTGCTGACTGAAGGACCCCACGGACAGGCTATACTCCCAAGGGATGTGGGGTGAAATTACATGTGATTGAGGGCTGTCTACTCGTGCAGCAGGGGTCTAATATATGTCAGTGGGGGCCCACTCATATATCACGAGTTCCTTGCTTTAGGACCCAGTAATTGTGGAATTACAAATAAGGATGGAGAATTGCTCAGAGCATCGCTAATTCACCCGATGCAGCCAACCGGGTGTCAGCGGGAGAGTCGATAGCTCGCGCTGATGTTACGAGAGTGTCACAAGCGCTCGGGGAGAAGCTGAGGTATTTAACCGTCCGGAAAACATAAATGCACGGACTCCGTATATTAATACTTACATCTGCCCCGCTCACGCTCTGTCTCTGGACCTACCCGAGCCACCGAGTCTGGGAGGTGGCGACCAGGACGCTGGGTGAAGGTTAAATGCATCCGGTCATATCACGTGACAAGGTCACATGATCGGAACTAAAACTCGTTCGAGTAGCGCGGGGTTTATTTTTCTTCAGCTGGGATTATGTATCAATAAAATGTTGATGCGCAGTTTAATCAGTCTTTGGATTCCAAAAAATCAGTAGATGTATGTAAATTCCTTTCCATGAAGGAAAGAAGGACAACATTTTCGGCCATCTTGGTTTGGGAAGCGAGGTGTCAATAAAGTTATCTGTATTGGACCTCCCACTCACTCTTTGTGAGCGGAAAATGCCCCTCTGATCCCTCCTTTATTGGTACCTACGGTCTTGTGGAGTGCCTTGTGTGCGTGGATCAGGAGCTTGAAGGAGATTCTTTTGTCGATGGGGAGCCAGTGAAGGTTCCTCAGGTGGGGGGTGATGTGGTCGTGGTGCGGGACATCGAGGATCAGGCGTGCAGAGGCATTCTGGATTCTTTGCAGCCTGTTGATGAGCTTGGTCGGGGTTCCGGCGTAGAGGGCGTTTCCATAGTCTAGTCTGCTGATGACTAGGGCCTGGGTGACTGTTTTCCTTGTGTCTGTCGGGATCCATCTATAGATCTTGCGAAGCATACGGAGGATGTTGAAGCAGGTGGAGGAGACAGCGTTGACTTGTTTGGTCATGGTGAGTTTCGAGTCGAGAATGACTCCCAGGTTGCGTGCATGGTTGGTAGGTGCGGGGGGTGTCCCCAGCGATGCGGCCACCAGGAGTCATCCCATGCTGAGGGGTTGGGCCCGAGGGTGAGGATCTCCGTCTTGTCTGTGTTCAGCTTAAGGCGGCTATGCTCCATCCAGTCGGCGACAGCCTTCATTCCCTGGAGGAGTTTGGATCTGGCGGTAAGTTGCATGTTGTCGGCGTAGGAGATTATGTTGAGGTCGTGATGTCGGGCGATGCGTGCGAGAGGGGCCATGTAGACGTTGAACAGCGTCGGGCTGAGGGAGGATCCCTGTGGGATGCCGCAGATGATCTCGGAGGCTTCGGATCGGAACGGGGGTAGGCGGACTCTCTGGGTTCTGCCGGAGAGGAAGGAGGTAGTCCAGTCCAGGGCCTTGTCTCGGATCCCTGCGTCGTGGAGTCGTGTGCGTAGTATGCGGTGGCAGACAGTGTCGAAGGTGGCGGAGAGGTCCAGAAGGATGAGGGCCGCCGTCTCGCCGTTGACCAGTAGGATCATGATGTCGTCTGTGGCGGCGATGAGGGCGGTCTCGGTGCTGTGGTTGCTGCGGAATCCTGACTGGGAGGGGTCCAGAATGCTGTTGTCTTCGAGGTAGCGGGTGAGCTGGATGTTGACTATCTTCTCGATGACCTTGGCTGGGAACGGAAGCAGGGATATGGGCCGGAAGTTTTTGAGTTCGCTCGGGTCCGCCTTGGGTTTCTTCAGTAGGGCGTTGATCTCGGCGTGTTTCCAGCTCTCAGGGAAGGTCGCGGTCTCGAAGTAGAGGTTGATGATGTTGCGCAGGTGGGGTGCGATGGAGCTGCCAGCTTTATTGAGGATGTGGTGGGGAAAAGGGTCAGACGGCGAGCCGGAGTGGATTGTGCCCATGGTCTTGATTGTGTCTTCGATGCTCACGTTGGCCCAGGTTGTCATGGGGTTGTGGTCGGTGGAGTGTGGTGGTTCTGGCGTGTTGGGGCCTGTTAGGGTCGTCTGGGGGTTGAAGCTGTCATGGATGTCGGTGATCTTGCGGTGGAATAAGGTGCCGAGTGACTCGCACGGAGCTTGCGACGGCGGGATGTCGGTGGAGTTGGAGCTGGGGTTGGAGAGTTCCTTCAATACGTTGAAGAGCTCCTTGCTGTTGTGTGCGTTGTTGTCGAGGCGGTCTTTGAAGGAGGTCCTCTTGGTGGTCCTGATGTGGTGGTAGTGGTTGCGGATGGCATCTTTGTGGGTTGCGTGGCTGCCCGGCGACTTCTTGCTGTGCCATATGTTCTCCAACTTCCGCCAGGTGCGCTTAGATGCTAGGAGTTCCGGGGTGAACCAGTTGGCTCTTTTGCTGGTGTCTTTGAGGGTTTGTTTTTTCTGCGGGGCTAAGGTGTTGGCGCAGTTGTCCATCCATCGTCTGAGGGTGTGCGCACCATCGTCGGGGTTGGAGGGGTTGGTCGGTGGGTTGAGTGCGAGGTTTGTCTGTAGTTGTACTTCGTGATTTTGCCCCAGCAGCGACGGGGGATCTGTAGGGTGCAGTGATGGGCGACGGGTTTCCGGAAGGTGAAGTGGATGCAGTGGTGGTCGGTCCAGGTGGGTTCGGAGACGTGGCTGAAGGAGACATGGGTGCTTGAGGAGAAGATGGCGTCGAGCATGTGTCCGGCGATGTGGGTCGGCGTTGTGACAAGCTGTTTCAGTCCGAGGTTGGCGAGGTTGTCTATCAGGGTGGAGGAGTTGCTGTCATTGTTGTTCTCCAGATGGAAGTTCAGGTCTCCGAGGAGGATGTAGTCGGTGGAGGTCAGTGCGTGCGTGCTGATGAAGTCGGCGATGGTGTCGCAGAATTGTGGTCGGGGTCTAGGTGGTCTGTAGACAAGGGTGCCTCTTAGGGTGGTCTTGGGGTCGGTGTGGATCTGGAAGTGCATGTGTTCGGCGGTGCTGAGAGTGTCGTTGGTGTTTTTTGAGACCCTGATGGTCTTCTTGTGGACGATGGCGATTCCTCCTCCGACGGTGCGGTCTCTGCTGGCGATCTTCTATCCGTTGGGGATGGCTATGGCGATGTCTGGAGTGGAGGCTTCGTTCATCCAGGTCTCGGTCAGGAAGGCGACGTCTGGTGATGCGGTGTCGAGTAGGTCCCAGAGCTCGATGGCGTGTTTGCGTGCGGAGCGGGTGTTGATCAGGATGCATCGGAGCTGGTTGTGTTCTGTCGTGGCGGGTGTCTCGGCGTCTTCGATGCAGGAGAAGCTGCAGTTCCGGCAGGCGAAGGGACCGTGAGTGCGCTTCGGGGTGGCCCTGCAGCAGGTGTGGGTCCATCCTGAGTTGAGAGCATTGAGGGGGCTGGCGTCGTATCGGAGGCGGTCTTCATGGCTGGTGCAGGGGCCAGGGGCTCTGGCGCTGGGCGCTGTCCAGGCGCGGACGGGCGCAGACGAGCTTGCCTTAGGCACGCCTTCGGCGCGGCAGCGCAGCAGCTGCCATTTAAGGGGAGGTGGGAGGGAGGAGCAGCTGGGAGGCGGGTGGAAGGGGGCAGCGAATGGGCATGGAGGGGGAGGGGGACAGAAGGCAAAAACGGGCAGTGGGGCACAGAAGGAGCAAAAGGGCACACAAGGGCACGGGGAACAGAAGGCAAAAATGGGCAGCGGGGCACAGAAGGCAAAAATGGGAGGCGGGAGGCAGGTGGCAGGGGGCAGCGAATGGGCACGGAGGGGGCGGGGCCGCAGGGGATGCAGCGGCGGGAACGGGAGCGGCGAGGGGGGCCAGCAGGCACCTCAGAGGGCACAGGGTACAGAAGGCAAAAAAGGCAAGCGGGGCACAGAAGGAGCAAAAGGGCACACAAGAGCACAGGGAACAGAAGGCAAAAATGGGCAGCGGGGCACAGAAGGAACAAAGGGGCACACAGAGCAGAAGAAAATGGCAATGGGGTAACAGGGGCACTCAGAGAAACATACAAACCTAAGGCCACCACTGGCCACCAGGGATGAGGCGCAGGTGGTAGCCTGCGGGTGGAGGAGGGCCTCGACTTCGGCTGTGACAGCAGGAATGCAGGTGGAGCTGCAGCGGGAGGGGAGCGACCTACCTGGCAAGGTCAGAGCACTGGTCAGCACTGAGGAACAAGTCACTACATTTCCTGAGGGAAAGGACGGGGATTGATGAAGTGCTGTTTGTGGAATTCAAAATGGCGCGTCGGACTAGGTGGGTGGGGCAATCCACTATGACATTTTTAGGTGACTGTATAGTGCTAACTTTTAGATCTCCACGTCTAGTTAAGACAATCCTAGAAAGGACAATCTCCTGGTCCGTGTGTTCAAGGGGGGTTTCTATCTTACCGCTGGGTTTCTTTTACCAGCCACCTAGACCTCAGTGGTTTGTTGTAGAAAAGGAGAGATCTAGACAAAATAATCAGTATTCTATGCATCCTCCTTGGTATCATCCAAACTGCTATGAGGCACTAAGTGGTCTAGGAGACATAGACTGACTGGCCCTAAACTTGAGACGTCTGGGTAAAATGGATATCACAAACAATGAATCAGAGACAGTCCCTACTTCATTAAACGGTATAATGGACTTTTCTTATTTACCTGATAAAGAAGACAGCTTAAATCTCCCATTACACTTGTGCTCAGAAAGTGAAGGGAGGGTTAGCTGGGATGCAAACATCGTGACAGCAGCGCAGCCTATTTTTAATATGGAAGGGGAAGGGGCAGCAGGGCATCATTGAAATGCTTGCCCACTGAGACTTATCTCATGGAAAATTGTGGGTATTAGACCTAGACTATTAGATGAGGTTTGGTTACAATATATTAAGACATTTGATATAATTTGCACCCAGTTAACATGGAGCAGGGATGACATTATCAATGGTTTCCGTTCATTCAACGTTCAGGCAACTCCATTCACTGCAGGGAGAGCGAAGTGAGGATTAGCGATGTTTATCTCTGTTAAATATGGATCTTTAAAGATTGAGAACATAGTTGATTCCAGCTGGTATCAGATCATTCTGATCTGTAATCTGATTGATGTCAAAATATTATTGATTAACTTGTATTATAATATTTTTGATCAGAATAATTGTGGGGTAATTAACACCCTCAAAGAGAAAATTGATAAGGCTGTGGTTAAATGTTTTCCTTTATGTATAATATGGGTGGGCGATTTCAATTGTACTTTGTGTCAGCATAGTTCGCAAACGGTATGTGGGCTCCTAGATACCGAAAATCAACCGCTTTCCCATTTTAAGCATTCTCCACAGGCTGAAGCTTTAAATACCATCATTGTTGTAAATGAACTATGTTTTGTTGATACTCTGGTTTGTACCCCACCTATACAATATCCCACATTTTTGGGAGGAGGTAGGGCAAGTACTATTGACTTTATGCTGATATCTAAAAACTGTATCCACCTGGTAGACAGCTTTGCGGTAGAACCTAACCCTACTAGTGATCACAACCCTCTTGTTGCTTTTCTGTACATAATGGCTCCAAAGGGTAATAGTGATGAATGCCCATTAACATATAATCCTAATCAGGGGGTGAGATTGAAATGGAGCAAAATTAATGCACTACTGTTTGAGAAGGATATTTTGAAATATAATCTTAGTCAAATTATGACATGTTTATCCGATGATTCTACCCCGGAGGTGATTATACAGTGCTTTGAAGGAATCTGTAAAGACGTGGCCTATAATTTAACAAAAACAGTCAGAAGAAAGGACTCACATAAAATTAGATGGTTCAATGCTGAGTGCTCCAGAGCACAAAAAGATCTTTAAAAAGCCCTGCACACGGAGCCCCGTGATAAGGAACTAATTAGGATAGCGAGCCAAACCTATAAAAATGTAATAGGGCTTAGGAAAGATGAATTAAGAAGACTTGCCTGGGAAGATCTTGAGAGAGCTAGCGCTCTCAATGACTCTAAGGGCATTTGGAAAGTTATAAATCGTTCCCTTTTCTCAAATGATGTAAGGAACATGGAATCGACAATAACAGGGGAAGTTTGGTAATCTCATTTCTCAAATATATTTAACCCAAAGGGTTTATCACCGCAAGATCAAAGAGATAAAATAGTAATTAATTCTGAAACTGCAAATCAACTTAGTTTATCTATCTCTCTTGGTGAGGTTGAAGATGCATTGATAAAGGGCATTTCCGGGGGGGGCGTGGCTAGGCGCCCGTGGAGGATGGCGGCGTCGGTGTAGGAGCTCCGTGTACACCAGAGCTCACCGGCGGTTCGCGTTTCTTCTCCGAGTAATTGAAGTAAGCCTTCATTGACCGAAGATGCCGGGCGTGTCCTGAGCCCATTTCCGACGCTGCGGCAGAGTTATTTAGGATCTTATTGCCTTTCACGTCTCCGGTCGCGGCTCTGCATCGGCCGCGACCGCCATTTTGTTTGATTTCACACGCGATCCCCTCAGCAGCGCGTTTTACCGCGCATTGGATTCCCGGTTGCCTCGTTTGTTCTGCAATGTTCCCAGCACTCCTCGTGGCACAGATGAAACAGGCCTGCATTTCAAGGTGACTTTTTTCTAATGAATATGGCATTTTTCACTGATTTAACTGGCATTTTCTGCTCTCCTCAATCCTGGCGGCCATTTTCAGACTCCAATTTATGTCTCCTGGCTCATTGGTATTTATGACTCTTCTTTTTTGGCCTAGCATATTTTTCTGTTAAAGCGCCTCTGACACAAAGCTCTTTTACTGCACCTCTTTTATTCTCCACGTTTTCTGGATCTCGTAGAGTGCCTGTTTTCATCTCCAGTCTGGCAGTGTGTTCTTAGTGGGCTTGCACTTCACAGGCGTGTTGATGGCGGACTGCTCCAGCAAGGTTCAAAAACGTAACTATATTAAAAACTTCAAGCTGTTCACGGCACTGGCTCATTTGGAAGCCTCTCAATCTCTCCCTACTAGTGAGACGACGCCGAACATGGAAGCCTCTTCACAGCCTTCAGTAAAAAAGACTCCTAAGAGGTTAAAAAAAGATCCACCTTCACCTCCTAAGTCCTCTTCGGCCATTTCGATGGAGTTACTCTTTGAAGAGATACGGGCCTTGCGCCCCTTCATGGAAGAAACCAATGCTAAGTTGCAGATTCTCACTGACAACTGGGCTTTGATGGATGAAAGAGTGTCATCGGTGGAGCGAGATGTCTCCTCTCTTCAGGACTCTGCAACCAAGGTCACTCATATGCATGTGCAGATCTCTTCTCTCCAGAAGCAGGTGGAGGACCTTGAAAACCGAAACAGACGCAATAATCTCCGCCTTTACGTCCTGGTGGAAGGTTGTGAGGGGAGTGATCCCATCAATTTTTTCAAGTCTTTTCTTCCTAAGCTTTTGCACTTGCCTGAAGATACCTCACTCAATATCCAACGTGCTCACAGGCTTGGTCGAGCTTCCTCCTCTCTTTCCACGCCAGCGTAGCCTAGAGGTGTAATAATGTATTTTCTAGAATACACAGACCTGTTGAAAGTTCTCTCAGCAGCTAGAGCCTCTCCTCGTCTTACATGGTCGGGTTTCACCTTGTTCTTTGCACAGGATTACGCCAGAACCACTGCAAATCATCGCAAGGCCTTCTTGGACATGAGACCTGACCTTCGCTCCATTGGTGCCATACATGGTCTTTTTCATCCTTGCCTATTTAAAGTCACCTACAATAATAAGACTACGACATATGAGGATCCTACGCGACTTCGGAGTTTCCTGAAGCCAGGCTGTTATAGAGCTTTCTGGTCCTTCCTCTTCTTTCCCACCGTGACTTTTTCTGAAGATGTACTATGATACTCCAGCTTGTTATGTCTGCTGATTTTTCAAGTTCAACTGTTCTTAAGTTCGCATGTTCTCTTGACGAGTTTATGTTTTCCACTTTAGCCTTGGTTATTGAAGTTTTTGTTCCTTGGTATGTCCTATTCTTTGCTTGTTTTGTGCCTTTGTCGTCTGCCGTTGCCTAACCTTGTTATTTTTCTTCCTTCACAGATCAAAGTTTTGCGTTCCGTCTTGTTTCTCTGGTTGGACGTCTCACTGACCCCGAGTGCCCTGCCTTCTCCAGTTGGCCCTACCTCCCTCGCCTCCACGTACATTTTCGCTTGTTCTTGTTCCTGATCGTATTTTTCCTATGCTACCCTCTGTAAGTACTCTCCTTCCCTTTTTTGACATGTTTGTCCTTGTTTTGTATTTCCTTATTTAGTTCTCTCCCTTAATATTTTCAGGTTTATTGGTGTCATTACCTTCTTCGCTGCTTTTTTCTTCTTCTCTCTTTTTCTCCCTTCTTCTCTTCATCGCTTATTGGTTCCCTTGGTCATGCTTCTTTCTCTTTACATATTTTATTTCCCTGTTACTTCACTTCTCCTTTTATCCACATTCACATCTCTCTCCCTTTGGCCTTCTCCTCTCTTGTCTTGCTCGCTCATTTACCTTTCTGCTCATGTTCACTTCTTTCTTTCATCGCACCTTACTTACCAGTCTCTCTGGACTTTACTGTATTTTCACACCGTTCTTAGCATTTCCTTGGCTTTTTTCTATTTTTATGACATCTCTGAGTCTTCTTTTACTCCTCTTTCTCTTGTTCATTCTTCCTCTTCTCTATCCTCATTTCTTTTTTTCTTTTTCCTACGTTCTTACTTACCATGAGGCTTTCTCTTGTTGTTTTATTTTTTCTTTGCATTACTCTTCTACTAATCCTTAATGTCAGTACGTATTGTTTCTTGGAACGTTAAAGGTCTTCATTCTCCCATCAAGAGACAAAAAATTCTCTCTCACTTAGCCAAACTGAATGTAGACATTGCCTTCTTGCAAGAAACCCATTTGTCTGATATTGAAGCTGCTAAGCTCAGAAGGGGATGGGTGGGTGTTGTGTTTTCTGCTCCTGGTGATGGTAAGAGAAATGGTGTAGTTGTGTTAGTTCACAAATCTCTCTCTCATTCGCTCTTGGTTTCTGAGTCAGACCCAGAAGGTAGATGGTTGTATGTCAAACTTTCCTCGAAGGGTATCCCCATCTTCCTTCTCAATATTTACGCACCTACTGGTGGTGACCCCGCCTTTTGGCGCACTATGGCCACTCGTATTACTTATTTTTTGCCATTAATGATACACCCACTTTGCCCAAGCACGCTATTTGGGACGCTTACAAGGCTGCAGCCAGGGGTTTCATCATTGGTCATGTGGCTAGAAAACGTAAGACTGCTCGCAGACGTACTAGCGATCTTCTTCTTACGATGAAAAAATTGGAACATTCTTTTTATACTTCCCATTCGCAGGAAAGTTTGACTGCTCTCATTGATGCCAAGATGCAATTTAACAAACAATCCACTGAAGATGCTTCGTTATACTTGTTGAAATCCAGTTCAAAATTTTACGGGGGTAAGAACAAAGCGGGGAAGGTTTTAGCTAATTACTTAAAAGTCAAGCAAAATAAACTGAACATTGAGTCTGTCTATGATGTTAATTCTGTTTTAAAGCATACGGATGTTGACATTTTAGAGGAATTTTCCCGTTTTTACTCTACACTCTACTCTTCTGAAACTCACCCTACTGCCCACTCTCTTGCTACTTTTTTTCCAACATTCAGGCACCTCCCAATTTTCCTGCTGATTTATCCGTTCTTGAATTACCCATTTCTAACTGTGAATTACATACTGCACTTCAGTCACTCAATAAGGACAAAGCCCCGGGTCCGGACGGGTTCACAGTTGAATTTTATCTGCACTTTTCTAAATTAATATTACCTAGACTACACTCCCTTATTGATTCTTTCATACTTAGTGGCACTTCCTCTGGCACATTCTCAGACGCCCACATTTGTGTTATACCCAAAGAAGGGAAAGATACCCAGCATTGTAAGAACTATAGACCAATCTCTTTGGTTAACATTGATTACAAGATATATGCTAAATCCCTTGCCATAAGATTAGACCCCTTCCTTCCTGAATTGTTGGGCCCTGAACAATCTGGATTTGTTAAGGGCCATTTCATCACAGATAATACTAGACTTCTGTTCAATGTCCTGTCCAAATCCCCACGGTTCCAGGATTCGCTAGCAGCAATTGCTTTAGACGCAGAAAAAGCGTTTGATAGAGTAGAATGGACTTTCCTTTTTTCCGCCCTCAAATGGTTTGGGTTTGGTCCTAATTTTATCTCCTTCATTTCCTTCCTTTATTCCAGTCCCAGAGCGGCGATTTGCGCTAATGGCCTAGTCTCTTCTTTTTTCAACTTAGGCAGAGGAGTCCGTCAGGGCTGCCCCCTTTCCCCCTTCCTTTTTAACCTGGCCTTAGAACCCTTTTTCTCAAAACTCCGTCAAAATCCTAACTTGCATGGCTTCCAAATTTCCCAAACACACGTCAAACTTGCTGCTTATGCAGATGATATCCTACTCTTTATGTCCAATCCCGTCATTTTTATTCCAGCATTTCTGGCTGAAGTTCATGAATACTCCCAAATTTCTGGTTATAAGTTGAACAATGACAAATGTGAAATTTTACCCCTTACGAAATTTACTTTTAAACCTGATTTTGCTGCGTCCAATTTTACTTGGAGTCCCTCACATATCAAATATCTTGGTTTGCACATTACCCCCTCCCTTCCCGATACTGTATCGTTATGCCTTAATAAATGCACCCAGAAATTGTCCGATCTCACTTCTAGATGGCACCCGCTTTATCTTTCCTGGTGGGGTCGCCTCGACACGATTAAAATGATGCTCTCCCCAATAGTTCTTTACATCATCTCCAATATTCCAGTTCCTATCCCTACTAAATTTTTTAGGAAAATCAATACTATTCTCTCTTTATTCCTTTGGTCCGGCAAAAAAGCACGTATGTCCTTGCTCAGATTGCGACTTCCCAAATCAGAGGGTGGGGTCAACTTTCCAGATTTTCCCACTTATCACAAGGCATTCCTTTTGCAGCAAGCTTCCCTTTGGTTGCGAGACCCTGCTGAGTCTTCCCCCTTATGGTTTGTAATTGAACGTCTTTCTTTATCCCCTTTTACTTTCGCTGAATATCTCTCAATTTCCCGTAAGCCCCAGTTTATCTCCACTCCCATCCATAAGTTTACTACTAAACTACTTCTATCCACTTCCCCAGGCCCTCCTTCCTCTGTAGCCGAATTTCTCAATACCACTATTTGGTATAATAATAGTATCCTCATCAACCACAAGCCCTTTTATTGGAAATCTTGGAGGCAAAAGGGTTTGATCTGGGTGTCTCAACTCTTTTCTGGTTCCGATTTCTTACCTTTCTCCGTTCTTAGCCAAAATTTCAATCTTCCTCATTCTTTTGCCCGTAAATATCTCACGCTTAAGAACGTAGTTATGTCCACTTATGCCCATCTCTCTAATTCTCCCATCCAGCCTGACCCTCCCAATCCTACCTTGCAGCTCCATTCCTTGCTGCGTACACATCCCACAGCCTCCTCAATTTACCACTCATTTCACAAGACTCTCACTCCTAGGCCAAAATCCAAGGTAGAGGAACAATGGGAGTCTGATTTTGCCATCTCTTGGCCCACCTCTCTTTGGGATAAATTGTGGACCAAGCTCCGCAAGTCATCTAGGGCTGCTTCTCTCACACAAACTCTTTTTTTATTTATAACAGACTTCTCTTTTACCCCATATGTTGAATAAGAGTTTTTTTTCAGTCCGTGATCTTTGTTGGTCTTGTTCGACACCTAAGGCTACTCTTTTTCACATGCTTTTTTCTTGTACTGTTACGCACAATTTCTGGAAACAAGTTTGGGCCCAAATTAATGCCATATTTCATACTGCATCCCCCTTATCTTTTGTTAATATTTTTATAGGGAGTCTTTCTCCTTGTTGGGCAGATACTGATTTTAATAAGCAAATTGTTGACTTGTTGTTAGCTGTCGCATTCCAGCAAATTACTGTTAATTGGAAAAATGTCACTAATATTTCTTTTAGAGCATGGTGGTACAATGTATGTCACAATCACAGACTAGACACTGCTTTCGTCTACCCCCTTAGTCTTGCTACAAAGCGACATGATTTATGGCTTCCTGTGACCCTGTACCTAGATGTTTGTGCTAAGCGTTCCTCTCATTTGCCTCCCATTCAGCAAGAGGTCTCTAAGCCTCCTTGATTGACCTTTTTGTTCCTTTGCATTTTTTTTTATATAATCCATTTTATTGCATATTATTTCCAGTACTGCTTTTTGTTATATAGCCTCAATTATTTGTTATCTTCTAATTTAATGTTTATTTCCATCACCATGTTTTATTCCACCTCTCATACTGATGCTATGTTTTAGTTTTTCTTATGTATTGACACCTTTATTTGTCTAATAAAAACCTTTTGAACTCCTAAAGGGCATTTCCTCAAAAGCCCCAGGGCCAGATGGGGTGCCCCTGGATCTGTTTAAGGCAATCTCCAGTTATGGGCACCACTGTTGGTAAATGTTTTTAAATCAGTAATAGTAGGCCACATCCCTAGTTCATGGAAAGAGGCAGTGGTGGTACCGATATATAAGAAAGGCAACAGGAATGATCCTGTGTGCTACAGGCCTATTTCATTAATTGATGCTACATGCAAAGTCCTGGGTAGGGTAATTCTTGCTCACCTGGAATCGTGGGCCAATGATGTTGGTCTTATATCCCCCACACAATACGGTTTCAGGAAGGGAATGAGAACAAACGAACAGTGTCTTACTCTCTCTCTAATCATGGGTAAGTACATGAAGGCCAAGGGGGGATCGATCCACCTGGCCTTCATGGACTTATTCAGTGCTTTTGATAAAGTGGGCAGGGGTAAGCTGTGGACACTTATGGAGAAAATGGGCTTTGAGGAAGCCCTTATCACCCTGTTACGCAGGTTGCATGCGTCAACCACTGTCTCTATTCGTTACGGTCCAGGAGGAGAGAAGACTAGGCTTATTGCCTCAACAGAGGGCGTCCGGCAGGGCTGTATTTTGGCCCCTTTTTTTTTCCTTTATATACAAATTGTCAGGTCTGCCTCTCGGTTTCCTCGGAGTTGCACTGATGCTCAATGGGGTCCACCTCTTGACTGCCCCAAGTCCGGACTAGATATTAACACGGACTAGTGAAGTAGTCAAGCGAGGGAAGGAAAGGGTAGGGACTGCAGGGAGGGAGACCTGGAAGAAAAGACAAGAAAACACCCTATTAGTTCTTATTGCTCACCCCCACCTATCACCTAAAGCTGCGGAGAAAGTGGGATTCCAATACAGTCTACCCCCTACCTGTAAAGGAAGAACATGAAGCAAACGCTGCTAGAAGAGAGAAGGGGGTGCTTAAACTGACTCGGCCTGCAAGGGACCAGAAAGGGGAACACGTTAACCAGGCACTCTATCATCAGACAGTTTGTTCTCTCCACCCTTGCTCTCCCTCTTCCCTGAGTACGGCGGAGAATACTCCTCACCTACCCAAGGAAAGTAATAAACCAGGTAGTAGGGAAAGGCAGTGTTCTCGTAGTCACCCTTCTTGAACCTTTACTCTCTCCTGGAACAAATAAACAATTAAAGTGTAGGTGTACTTGATGCTATGGCGTGATAAAGAAATACAACAACGGTAGAGCAGAGTCTTTTGCACCCACGATCCTACTGGGTCTTTTTGGTTTCCAGGTACATGTATAGTTCCCTGCGTGGAAATATCAGTCTTTCCACTCGTCGAGTAGCCCCACACCACACTCTGGCGTAGAAGGGCTTCTTACGTTCCTCTGCAACGGGACGGGGTAACTGTCCCTTCCAACAGAGGAACGTACCAGCAATGTTTACAAATGCTCCCCTGTTGAGACCTAGGCAAACAATCTTGACCACAGTGAGGCAAGCGCGGGGCACCTCTTACCTCAGAGGAACACCCTGCGACTGACAAGAGCAATGAATTCACACGAGGATGGGCAGGCTTCCCGGCGCTCCTCTGCAAGAGACGCAGACAGCAGCCTCGCCAACGGAGGAGCGCTAGCCGGTAATCACACCCTCAACAGTACAGACTCTGCAGAAGTACTCACGGCACCAGGACTGGAGAGGGATTCTCGGATCAGGAAATGTCACGGAGCAGACCGGACGGCAACTCGGAAAGGAATATCCGGCACCGCTTGTTCGTCCTGCCGGGTAAAGTAACGGGATGGCGCACGGCGTCCAAGTCACGTGGGGCGTGACTCGCGCCTTGCTTGTCGGGAGTTGTAGTTCCCGAACTGAACACAGTGAAACGCGGTAGTCTAGGGTAGGCAGTGTTTACCGGGCGCGCTGCCTGACAGTACATCCACCCTTCGGAGGACACTGCCTAGTACCCAGCTTACCCGGGTACCTGGCATGAAACCCCCTAACGAGACAGTCAGCATGCACTGCCTCGGCCGGTTCCCAAGAGTTTTCTTCCGGGCCGTACCCTTTCCACGCCACCAGGTACCAGAGTTTCTGTCGCACAACCTTGGAATCCAGGATTCCCTGAACCTCGTACTCAGGTTCTTGTTGAACCCATATAGGTATGGGTTGCTTCTTTATCGGGCAATGGGATGGCTTCAGCAGGGACACGTGGAAGACGGGGTGCAACCGAAGGTGAGACAGCAATTTGAGTTTTACGGCAACTGGATTGACGTGTTTGAGCACTCGATAAGGGCCGATAAACTTATGGCGAAACACGCTATGCTTCTTGAACTTAATGTGTTTCGTCGACAGCCAGACCCACTCCCCGGTCTTATAAACAGGGCCTGGTCGTCGACGTTTGTCTGCCTGGGCCTTGTACCTCGCCTTGGCTTGGAGCAAATTATTCCGGGTGTCTATCAAAGTGGTACGGATGTGATCTAGTCTAGCTTGTACATCGGGGAGCCTGGAATTCTGACTGGGAATAATCAGTGGAGTAAAGTGGGGGTGAAACCCATAAGTGCTAAAGAAAGGAGTGTGTTGTGTGGAGGCATGTTTGGCATTGTTATACGCTATCTCTGCTACCCATAGCCACTCTACCCAAGCTTCTGTGTTATTGTTGACGTGACACCTGAGATATTGCTTCAAGGTTTGATTGAGCCTTTCCGTCTGCCCGTCTGTTTGGGGGTGAAAACTGGTTGACAGTGAGGATTCAATCTTGAGTTCGGAACACCAGGTCTTCCAGAATCGGGCAGTGAACTGGGCCCCGCTGTCAGATACAATGACTTTTGGAAGGCCATGGAGTCGGATTACATGAGTTAATAGCAGTTTGGCTAACAGTCCAGCAGTCGGGGCCTGTTTACAGGCGATGAAATGCCCCATCTTTGACAAATAATCAACCACAACCACGATTGCGGTGCATCCTTGATCTCGAGGTAATCCTACAATAAAATCAACTGAAAACCGTTCCCATGGGGTGTCAGGTGTGGGTAAGGGCTGCAGCAAACCCTGCGTGGGGCGATGGTCAGCCCTTATCTGAGTGCAGGTAGAGCAGCGTTTTACCCAGGACGAACCGTTGGCCACCAGAATTGCCGTAGCACTCTCTCCAAGGTTTTCAGCCCTCCGGTATGTCCTGCACAGGGAAGGTCACGACACCAAGCGAATACCATCTTTCTCAGGTCCTGTGTTGGGACTAAGAGTTGATGACCTTCCATGGGAAGACCCTGATGGCTCCGCCATTCCGGGTGTCGTTTCAGCCAGGTTCTCCAAGTAAAAGTTTGTATCCCCCGCTGAACCTGTTGTAGGAACCTGTCTGTGTGTGTGGCACCAATCACTCGGCTAGGCTCGATAATGGCTCTCTCCTCCGATACGGGTTGTTGTGGAGGGTTTTCTTGCCTTGTGAGCGCATCGGCCTTCTTATTGTCTCGGCCAGGGCGAAACGTGACGATAAAGTGGAACTCCGCAAAGAACAACATCCAACGTAGTTGGCGAGGGGTAAGATGGCGTGCCGCTCTCATAAACTGAAGGTTTCTGTGGTCGGTGTAGACTGTCACTTGATGGGTAGCTCCTAGCAACCAATGTCTCCACTCCAGAAACGCTTCACGGATGGCCAGAAGTTCTTTTTCAGCGATTGTATAGTTCTGTTCCGCTGCGTTGAGCTTTCTAGACATGAAAGCGATGGGATGGAGGTGTCCGGTCTCTTCATGTCGCTGGGACAAGACGGCTCCCACCGCCACTTCGGAGGCATCGGCTTCCACAATGAAGGGTGTCTCAAGACGAGCATGGGCAAGAACGGGAGCCGATGTAAAGGCCTTTTTGAGGAGATCAAACGCTTCCTGCGCATCGACAGACCAGCGGAAAGGCGACTTCTTTCGCGTCAAACTGGTGAGGGGAGATACTTTGTCCGAAAAATCGCGGATGAACCGCTTATAGAAGTTGGCGAATCCCAGAAAACTCTGAACATCCCTCATGTTCTGCGGTTGTGGCCAGACGGTGATCGCCTTTACTTTTCTCTCGGCCATGACCTGGCCCGAGGGTGTAAGCATGACCCCAAGGAACTCCACGGAGGTCACGTGAAACTCGCATTTGGTTATCTTGCAGAACAGTCCGTGGTCATGGAGAGTTTGTGACACGCATCCTACATGGACCACATGATCTTCTTCGTTAGTTGAATACACTAGGATATCGTCGATATAGACGACAACGAATCGGTCCAAGAAGTCCTTCAGGACATCGTTGAGGAAGAACTGGAATGCAGCAGGGGCGTTGCATAGCCCGAAGGGCATGACCAAATACTCGAACAGCCCATACCGCGTCTTGAAGGCCGTCTTCCATTCGTCACCTTCGCGCATACAGACCAGGTGATACGCCCCTCGAAGGTCCAACTTGGTGTATATCGATGCAGTCCGTACCTGTTCCAAAAGAACGGGTATCAGAGGCAACGGGCACTGGTTTCTGACGGTGATAGCATTCAACGCTCTGTAGTCAATACAGCATCTCAACTCTCCTTCGGTATGAAGAAGAGGGGAGATGCCGCCGGCGATCTGGAGGGGCGGATAAACCCCAGAGCAAGGTATTTATCAAGGTATTCCCGGAGATGTAGAGTTTCTGGGGCTGTCAGCGCATAAATCCTACCACAAGGGATCGCCGCACCCGGAATCAATTCTATCCGGAAATCGTAGGTCCGGTGTTGGGGCAATTCTTCTGCCCTGGTGTCGCTGAACACCTCAGCGAATCTCTCGTAGCACGGGGGTAGGGACACTTCTTTTTCTGCTGCAGTGGCCAGGTGAAAACAAGCGGCCAGGGTTTCTGAAGGCCGTGAGGGAGCCTGGTTGCATACCGCCTGACAGTAGGCGGATTGTAGGGATAACTTCATATCTGTCCAGTGTATGATTGGTTCGTGTCTTCGTAGCCAAGGAAGACCCAGTATCACTCCGTAGTGAGGTGCTTGGATCACTTGAAAGGAGATCCATTCATGGTGGTACTCTCCATAAATGAGTTTGTGTTCTTTGGTGACAAACTCGATGGGGCCTGACTCCAACTCCTTGCCATCCACTGCATAGACGCGTTCAGGAAACGGTTTGGGAATGAGCTGTATCTTCAGCCGTTGTGCTTCCTTGCGATCCATAAAACACCCCGTGGCACCTGAATCCACCATGGCCTTTATACTCTTGAGGTCTTGGTTAACACGGAGTTCCAACGCTACGAAAAAGTGTCTTGAATCCAAGAAAGCAGTAGGGGTTAGGGAAGGGATCATGTATTTGCTTGATGGTTCCCCTTCTTGTTCCTTCAAGCTTTGTAGTTTTCCGAGTCCTTGTCTGTGGTTACGGCGGCCATTGCCCCGGCCGAGAGCGTCCGTATTTCGGTCTAACGGGACAGTCACGGAGGAAGTGTCCCTTCTTTCCACAATAGAGACAAAGGCCTTGTTTCCGTCTATGGTCCTTTTCACTCAGCGTCAATGATGCTCTCACTGCCCCTACTTCCATAGGTTCCGACCGGGTTAAAGTAGGTTCCATAGGAGGTACCCGATCGGGTTGAGGGGAGCTCCGGTCCTTCTTCTTGTATTCTCCCTTCCGTTCTTTCAGACGGTGATCCAGTCGTAGGGTCAGTTTGATGAGGGCGGTACAGTTTTGTGGTTGCGGATCGATCTGAGCGAGGACGTCCTTCAGCTCTTCTCTCAATCCCTGATAGAATATGGCTGATTGCTTAGACTCTGGCCACTCTGTTTCGGCCACTAGCCGTCGAAAGCTGTTTAAGTAAGAGATGAGGTCCGTATTCCCCTGTCGGAGTTCAAGCAAGTCTCTGTCGGCAGCGAAGGACTCCGTTCTACGATCAAACGTTTTCTCAAACTCCACTCGGAAAGCGTCCCAGTCGTAGAGTAACGGGTCGTCTCGTCTCACCAAAGGTACTGCCCACTGCGCTGCTTCCCCTGCCAAATAGGATATCACAAAAGCCACCCTAGCCTGGTTTGTAGAAAACAATTTAGGTTTACAGTTAAAATGAAGCAGTGCTTGAGTCATGAACACTTGAACCTTCCTGTTGTCCCCATGGAAACGTTCAGGAGGGGCTAACGGGATTTTCGAGGGCATTTCTACCACCACCGGGAATGGGGCAGAGTAAGAGGGCACTCCTGCGTCGAATGGGTTTCTTTGTAATCTCTCTACCCTGGCCTGTAGGGCAGCTGTTTCACTCCGTGAGGCTGTGAGTTCAGCCTGGACGAGAGCCAAGGCCGCCATGACATCCTCAAGCGTGGCCATTCTGACAACAGTGCAACCAGGAGGAATAGAATTCGTGGGCCGGATATTCTGTCAGGTCCGCCTCTCGGTTTCCTCGGAGTTGCACTGATGCTCAATGGGGTCCACCTCTTGACTGCCCCAAGTCCGGACTAGATATTAACACGGACTAGTGAAGTAGTCAAGCGAGGGAAGTAAAGAGTAGGGACTGCAGGGAGGGAGACCTGGAAGAAAAGACAAGAAAACACCCTATTAGTTCTTATTGCTCACCCCCACCTATCACCTAAAGCTGCGGAGACAGTGGGATTCCAATACAGTCTACCCCCTACCTGTAAAGGAAGAACATGAAGCAAACGCTGCCAGAAGAGAGAAGGGGGTGCTTACACTGACTCGGCCTGCAAGGGACCAGAAAGGGGAACACGTTAACCAGGCACTATATCATCAGACAGTTTGTTCTCTCCACCCTTGCTCTCCCTCTTCCCTGAGTACGGCGGAGAGTTCTCCTCACCTACCCAAGGAAAGTAATAAACCAGGTCGTAGGGAAAGGCAGTGTTCTCGTAGTCACCCTTCTTGAACCTTTACTCTCTCTTGGAACAAATAAACAATTAACGTGTAGGTGTACTTGATGCTATGGCGTGATAAAGAAATACAACAACGGTAGAGCAGAGTCTTATGCACCCACGATCCTACTGGGTCTTTTTGGTTTCCAGGTACATGTATAGTTCCCTGCGTGGAAATATCAGTCTTTCCACTCGTCGAGTAGCCCCACACCACACTCTGGCGTAGAAGGGCTTCTTACGTTCCTCTGCAACGGGACGGGGTAACTGTCCCTTCCAACAGAGGAACGTACCAGCAATGTTTACAAATGCTCCCCTGTTGAGACCTAGGCAAACGATCTTGACCACAGAGAGGCAAGCGCGGGGCTCCTCTTACCTCAGAGGAACACCCTGCGACTGACAACAGCAATGAATTCACACGGAGGATGGGCAGGCTTCCCGGCGCTCCTCTGCAAGAGACGCAGACAGCAGCCTCGCCAACGGAGGAGCGCTAGCCGGTAATCACACCCTCAACAGTACAGACTCTGCAGAAGTACTCACGGCACCAGGACTGGAGAGGGATTCTCGGATCAGGAAATGTCACGGAGCAGACCGGACGGCAACTCGGGAAGGAATATCCGGCACCGCTTGTTCGTCCTGCCGGGTAAAGTAACGGGATGGCGCACGGCATCCAAGTCACGTGGGGCGTGACTCGCGCCTTGCTTGTCGGGAGTTGTAGTTCCCGATCTGAACACAGTGAAACGCGGTAGTCTAGGGTAGGCAGTGTTTACCGGGCGCGCTGCCTGACACAAATGGGGTGGAGAAATTCTTATTAGAACAGCAGTTGGATTATCCTAGCATAGAAGGTGAGCTGGTCCCCTTATTGTCATATACTGATGATACGATTTTGATGGCTTTAACGGCCAATAGCCTAAAAAAGCACTGATTGCTCCTACTGATTTTATGATGGCATTGGACCTAAAAGTACATTTTAGTAAATCTTTTATCATGGTATGCGTCCCAAACAGATTAAAACTAGAACATTTGTGGAAAAAGAAAACATCATTGACAAGGTACCCAACTTTACATACCTGGGGAATGTATTTAACAACAAACTGAATTGGGACCATCTGATTGGAGCCAGGGTTCAGCATACAAGTAAAATCATAGAGGGACTGTTCCGCTTTGCGTGCAAGCTGGGATATAAGCCGGTGGCAGAAATGTTAACACTATATAAATCAAAATGCCTGTCAGTGGGGCAGGAGTTTGGGGTCATCAAAAAAGCAGCCAGATACCAATCTTGGAAAATAAATTCTTGAAAAGATTATTGAAATATTCCCATCAGTTCTCCCACAAACATTTGTCACTCTGAAGTGGGTTTAGACTATGTGAGAGATGGAATAAACATTGCCCCATTGATCCTATGGGGAAAGGTGTGGGCCTCGGAGGAATTATCATTCTCCAGGGCGATTATTAGAGATTGTATGAATTCGGAAAAGCTCTGTCTATCCCCTGGCTTTGTTATGTCAAGAACACTTTCAATAGGATTGGTTTGGGACACTACTAAGACAATCCTGTTGGTACACAATCTAATATGAAGTTAATCATAAAAAAATGCATATTACAACGAAATAAGAATGTAACTGGGACAATGATATGGGCCGTTATGCCGTCAGCAATTTTACTTGTCTTTTACTATCAATACACAATCACGTTTTCTTATGACTAGGTATTGTCTTTGCACATTGCACTTTCTTGTGGATTTTCCTAAACAGGCAAGTTGGTGTGAGAGACTGACTTCCTGTCCTTGTAATAATTTAGCCCAACAAAGTACAATGCACTTTATGCTGTTTTGCGCACTTTATAAAGACATTAGGTCACGCTTTATCAAGTCCCTTTTGAAGGAAATTCACCCTTGCTCCTATCAAGAAGGTTTTAATTATTTACGATCTCTGTCCACTACTGCAACTTGCAGCGCTGCGCTCAACTACATTAGAACTGCGTTGTTAATTAGGAAACGGCATGAACTGTGATAGGAAAATTACATTGATGAAATGCTGTATATTATTAAAATTTGTTTAATTTTTTTTTTTATTGTGAGTTAATTTATGTATTCACCCCAATTGTTGTATAGGAGGTTTTTAAGTTTTATCAAATTGTTTTATGTGTGTATGGAACACTTTTATGATTCATATGAATCAAATAAAGTTATTTGAACTGAACTATAACATTGGGCCTAAGCACTCTGCACCAGACCGCCCTAGTGCCGCTGAGGCAGCTTTGAGAGTGCATCCTTGACCCTGGGGATCCCTTGTTCTAACCCCAAAAACTCAACCCAAAAAAGTACTTACCTGTTAACCGATAACTTCATTTCTCTCCATAGGAATACATTGACTGTTTTTCTTTGAAAAATGTTGGAGTTGAATTGTATGAAAACCTGAAAAACTACATCTATGCAAAACTGATATTACTTACCATATCTCTAGGAAATGTCCCAGTGTGATATCTATGCATATCAAACTGAGTAGAAAAAGTAACTTAAAAAGTAATCTGAAAAGTAACTAAGAAGTAATAAGAACAGTAATTTCGATATTTTGGCTTAACTGTATTTCAATAAAACTGCATTTGAACCTTCATTCAATTGTAAACACTGCATAAGATTTTGCAAAGCATTTATTTCACTTACCTGTGCCAGACCTGGCTTGGTTCTAGAAATAAAATGACAACAATATTTGTATACAAATAAAATTGGCCTGAGTTCACTCTGTGAGTGTGTGACATCATTTGCTGATTGAGTGTATACAACAAATGCTTAACACTACCCTTTGATAAAGAATCACTGCTCACACTACCACAAATAGAGAGTAAGGTGCTATCTACTTTCAACTCTGCCTGCCTTTGAGGTTCCACTGGACTCTGTGCACACTATACCTCATATTGGTATAGTATATACAGAGCCAGCTTCCTACAAGAGGCACATCCTTAATGCCAGAATCCTGTTTTTGCCCCTAGGTCTCCACGCCCTAAATGTGACGATGTGGTGTTTCGCTAGACAACATAGGCAACACAAATTATCATGCAGGAAGTTTCAAGACACTAACTTGTCCTCTGCCCCTCTGCCCCTAAGCATCCTAGAAGGGTTGCCAGTCTAAACGTTAATTATTATTCCACAGCATAGCAAACTTCAATAGATCTCTCTCCTGGGCAGACTCTCAAGTAAATAGGGTTGGAAATGTGTCAACCTACTCCCCAAAAGAGAAACTAACATTTTAAAGGACAGATATATAAAACTCAAATTTACAAGTTCTCACCCTTGGTATTGACCATTGGTAGTGGGACAGATACTACTTCCTCTGAAAAACTACACAAACCAATACGCCCATATTTTACCCAGTGGATATCTCATACACATAAAACACTATCAGTCGTGATGGGTTGTTATCCCTTTAGATATCATTTGCACAGTGGTATGAATTTGTTAAATACTGATGGAATCGAATGCATGCTAATTTGAAATGATTGAATGTCCTTAGCTGTTCATGAGTTGGTTTTCAATGTGAATGTTCATGAAGTTCTTGTGGATTAAAAATCGGATTAAATCATTGTGACAACAAATGCAGCCTGCTCATTTAGACTCATAATGTCTGTGCATAGATTGGATGTTTGAGTTATAGCAAAGGGCACTTTTCTTATGTGTATATACTGTTGGAGGCCAAACCTCACCTCTGCCTTATATGGGCCTACCTTGTGTCTTTAACTAAGACTGTTTGAAAAAAATCCTCTTCCTGTCAGGACCAAGATCCTTGGTTGACTTCTAATCTTTTGTAGACGCTTTCAGACATTGACAAGTTGGCACTGTCTACTTAATACTTATTAATTGGACCTTTAACAGATAGCAAAGACAATAACTAGATGTCAGAACCCATTTGAGAGGGCCACGGAGCACTCAGGTTCTATTGAGGCCTTTTACTCCTTATGTCCTGGGGCCCGAACTTCTATGGATCCTGAGCAACTGGGCCAAGTAACCCTTCTGCACTTCATTCTCAGTGGTAGCTATGGTCAAGCAGTCCAAGGCTATCTTGGGGTAAGGGGTATGTGAATACAGGTCAGTGAACATGACTCCTAACTTACAGAGCACACAGCAGTGTCCACCCGTTCATTGCAATGTGGGAGGGGTCATTCCCCATTCACTAGTGGCCACATCCAGGGAATATTCACTAGTAGGCTATAACTCAAAAGTCCACTCTGACTCTGCGTAAAATATTCAAAAGTGTCTTGGCCCTGCAACACCCTCAGCAGCGAGTCTCCCATTGCCCGATAGGGCCATAGCCAGTCTTACCTGCTCCAGCCTTGAGGAGGCTTGCAATGTCCCAGCGAGTGCCCTGACAGCTGTTCTGATTCTGTTCAGAAAGTCAGCTGAATGTGTCTCTCTCATGAGCATATTCAGTAGTCTCCAGCAGTAAACAGAGGTGCTCCGGTACTCCTCTTGCACTACCAACATGGGGCGGGTGGACTGGATTCCAGTGCTCCCAGTTGGGGTACTAGTGATGTGTCAATGCACACTCAGTGTCTTTCTCAGTTTCAACGGGTCAACTCTGGCTCAATCCTTGTTGCTTAGTGGTGACCTCATGGCTTATATTTCTTGGGCAAAGGCCTGATCCTCACAACCACTAGGTATCAGCAGCCCCTCCTGGCATAAGGGTTGCTGTAACACTACTAGCAAAGGCACCGACCCGCAACAAACGGTAGTCAGTACCATGGCAACCCCTCCTGGCACAAGGGTCACTGCTATGATGCACACAGGCTGAGGCCATTTTTATATTGCAATCACTTTCACAGCAGCTCCTCCTGACAAACGGGCTTGCCACCACTGGCGCCGCACGCTTTATTTTTCCACATGGCTATCTTCCCAGCAACCCTCTGCTGCTGGCATATGCATTCCACCTACTGGAATCTGCACATGTGCTATGACCCGATCAGTGTAGAAGCTGGCTCCTCACACCTTGCACCAGGAGGCCACTCAGATAGGTTCCCAACTGGAACTCACTCCCTCCGATGTTCTCCTCTTCATCACAGAGTACACATGTCTTGGCAAGCAGTCAGGCACTGCAGCTCCAGGTTCCAGAACAGGTGATCTTGGTTTCCCTGGGTGATGCCCCTTCACCTAGCAGGGAGACTAGTAGGCCTTGGCCCCCAGTCCTAGTCACAGGCAGATGTCTTGCAGAGCTTACCTTCCTCACACAGCCCATCTGGGTGCTTGGCAGATGACAAATATTGGGGACTCAACCATCCCTTCGCATAGTCAATTTTCAGACACCTGGTACACATGGTAGCATCAGGAGGACAGAGAAGTATGACTAGGTGCTGATGGCAGGGAGAGACCTTTCACAAAGTAAGAAAGATTGGGTGTGCATACTTGCTTGCTTGCAGTACTTGAAAAGGACCATTGCAGATATTAAACTGTATGCATGGTGGGACAATTTTGTCTTTTTCTTAAAGTGTGTGACTTCAAGGCTCCACTCAAACCAGTCCTCCATGAGGTTTATCTGTCCAAAGTTAGGATAAGATTTACAGTGTGAATGTGTGCATGTGTGTGGAAAAAGCACATCTTCACCTTGCGTTATATGCATGTTGCATGAGTGAGACCACACCATATACACATATTTTAATAAAAGGCGGATATGTTGCCCCACAAGTGCCATGGCTAAGTCATGACATACTGACATGACAATCGTCAGTCGGTCTTGCCCGTGTTTTTAAATATTACATGTCCCAGTTACTGGGTGTTGGAACCGGGGTCTCTGGTTGGCAGGGGTATGCACCCTAGCCCAAGTAGGGACAACCGCTTCTGACAGGGTAGCTTGGCGCAAAGCAGGTAGGCTAAATGCAGGAGGCAATGTGTAAAGTATTTGTGCAACACACCCCAACAGTAACACAGTAAAGGCACTCACAAAAGGGACACCACACCGGTTGTATATAAAAATAAAAGTATCTTTAGCTAAAACTCATGCAAGATTCAAAAAGGCGATAATCCACATATAACCTCAAAAGGCATCAGTCGAATGTCTTTTGGGATGGCTGTTACAGGTATTCTAGCCAGGACTGGCTTTTAGGCGGAGAACATGAAGGCATAAACAGTTCCACCATGGTAGTAGATTATGCACTGCTCGCAGTCGTTGTGAGCCTGCACCACCTTGGCAGAACAGTTCCTTGCAATCAGAACAATACAGTTCCTTAAGCGATGAAGATTGTGCAGTATCTCTGCCTGTGGGTTACTTTTCTTTTCCCCCTGACTGTATGGTGGAAGTGCATCCTGGATAGCCTTAGGCAAAAAGATGCAGAGTTAAAAGGCCCGTTATTTCAAGTAGGGCAGTTCCTGGCAGGCCCGTTTACCGTTCACCACAGTCCCCGGTGTTTAAAGAAAATGCCCCAAGCAGAATCAGGTCAAAAGGAAAAGCCCACCATCATATCAGCACAGTCTCCGGCAGTCTAATACAGTCCCAGTAGGCTCGTTAGCAAAGGTCGCATAGTCTTGGACCCGCAGCCTGCGCCTAAGATAGCACTACACTCGGCGGCTCGGTTCTCAGGAGAGGTGACCCGCGCTATCCGGAGTGACCCCAAACAGTCTCCCGCTGGGCAGCCAGCAGTCCCGCTGATCCCCAGCCCGCCCAGGCCACCCAGTAAGCGTAAGGGCAGTCGATCGTTACCTGGGGCTGGCGCCGGAACGAAGCTCCATTGGTCTCTGGAGACACTGGGCTCTCAGCGAGGCGGCAGTCCTTCCGGCCGTGACGTCAGGGAAGTCCTGGTTGCTGGGCAACCCTCGTACCAGCGCCCATTTGCAGCGTGGAGGGGGCCTACGTCACGGTGGGGAATCCTCAGTGGCTTCCCGAGGTTCCCAGGCAGCGGGGATCTCTGGCCCACAGCGATCTTTGGTCACAGCGCGTCACGCCGATTTCAGGTCCCGGGCTGGCTACGGTGATTCTGAGGTGAAACAGCGCTTTCCTGCACAGCTCTACACAACATTGCACAGCGCAGTCAGGCCCCGAGCCGGCAGCGGTGATTTAGGCTCACAGCGCTTCTTCCTCACAGCGCTTTACAATTCAGTTAGAGTCCCAGGCGGCGGCGGTGATTTCAGGGGGCAAGGCTTTTGGTACCAGTTAAAGTCCCGAGTTGGGCGCACCCTCATGCACACCGCGTGGTGGCGATTTTGGTCACCAGGTCCTCTTTAAGCAAAGCAGGTCTTTAAGGGAGGCGCAGTTCCAGGCGCTCAGTATTGTAGAGGCAGTTCTTAAGAAAACATTGCTGTTTCAGCACCACGGGCAGTTTTAAAAGCGTGGTAATCCCAACGGGGCAGTTCTCATGATTTCGTGCTGTCTTTATGAACCCCCAGCAATCAAGGGGCAGTCAGAGAATGGTGGAGACACTCTGGTGGTGTTTCTTTAGCCTCCCTAGCAGGGCAGGATCCGCAGGCAGCAGGGCATCTTAGCAGGTAGGGGCAGCAGTTCCTGGGAGCAGTCAGCCTCCTCACAAGTGGCAATCCTCCTGGCACTGCAGTCCTCACTCCAGCAGAGATTCTTCCTGGTCCAGTAGTGTAACAAAGATGTGTGGCCAGGACCCTCCCTTATATACCATGCAGTCTAGTTACTAGAAGGGGGCAGAGGTCTCTGGAAGGGTCTAGGGGGCAGGGTTTTCTGGAAGAGTCCTGGGAGTTCTGGGATGTTCCCTGCCTTCCCTGACCTGGCTGTCACAGTGACAAAAGGCAGGGCCATTAAGGCTACAATGGGCAGCCAGTCACAGCCCATTCAAGTGGAGAAGGTGTGAATCGCCCCTCCCTCCTCACAGCCCAGGCAGGCTATCAGTATGTAGATGGGAGGGGGGAACCTGCAGTGCCCAGACTAAGTGTAGGCAGAGAAATATCTACTTTTCAAAAGGGAGAATTCTAGGGTAGTAGTGCCCAAACCCCATATATCATTGGAAATGGTTCCCCGCCCCGATTCTAACAAGACGAAACATTACAGACTTATTAGGTCCCAGTCAGAAATTATCCCAGAAGGGGGGTTCCCAATGTTAGCCTAGGGAGGGTTAAGCCTCACTGCAGTAGCAGGGGCTTGTGGCAGATATGCCAGTGTCACAATGTTTTAGGGGAGAGCACCTGCACCTCAGCACTGTTTAGCAGTGGTGAGGAGCCCAGAGGCCTAAGTCCAACAATAAGGTACGGGAAAAATAGGAGGCACAAGGGTGAAAAAAATGTAGGGGGAGACCACCCTAAGGCTGACAGGTCCAACACTGGGGTTTGCACAATGTACTGTTTTGCCAAATGCAAATGTTTATACTTGTCATATGTCTTTTTAGGACTCTATCATTGACGTTGACCAGCTATTAGGAACGGGTACATGTTTGCATGTGCACTGAGTGGGTGTTGACGCTTGTTACAGGGATTTAAAAAGGGACAAACAGGATCCTAGTCCAAGCCTTGGAACCATCTGCACACTTTTGTTGGGCTGAAACATGTCGACCTAGATAGGGCACAAGCTGCGTAATTTTGCCTCAAGTGTCCAATATATGTTTTAAATCACCCCTACAGGACCCATTAATAAATTATGTAATTTGAACACAGATGGGTGAATGGGCTATTTAGTTGTCAGAAGCTCCCACTCCTCAAGAACATCACTGAATAGTCCCTCTACCTACAACAAGGAACGTCCACTACTAGAGCATTCTCTGGCAAGTGTGGGATGGCCAATGATGAAACATGACACCCAGGGGGGGTGTGAGGCCATCCATTTCATTTTTAGAATCCCCCCCCTCAGCCCAGCACCTCCCCCCGATCTGCGTGAGGCATACAATACTCGCTTGTGCATGGTGCGCTTTGTAATGTTACTCTGACAAAAAAGTGGCAAAATGGATTATCACAGTGTCTGTTTAGGGATTCATAAACAACGAAACCCTCCAACTCATACACTTACTTTAAAGTGAAGTTCATTTGAAATGGTTTATCTCTGGGCATTTTGCCTCTTAAAAAATCTCAGTGAAGCCGTATAAAGCCAGGCTTGCAGATTTTCTCCTTAAGGCCTCCATTACCAGGTCTTGCTTAAATACCAATCCCCCTTCATACAGGTCATGATTAGACCTTGTGAGGTGTTTGTGAGGAGTGACAAAGACTGCACAACTGTTTTTTTCACCTCAATATACATTTCTGGAGGTTAAATCTGCGGGAATTGAACAGGCATACAAAAGCACAGTAAGTAACAGTGCAGGTCAATTTTGGTAAGGAATGCACCGAAATCTGATTGTTATGCTCCACCTGTAAGCTCACACTTCATAATAGTTACTATGTCTCGCACCTATTAAATTCTGAACCTCAGGAAAGAGGACCCCTTTATTAGACTGTTTTTTTTCTGAATGAGTAACTTTATTATTGTCCATATTTGTGAAGTTAGAGTAAACCAATGGGTCCCTTTTTTTAATTAAGGTGTTTGCTTCAAGTATAAATATATCTTCCCTGCACTTTATTATTATTCGCTGTACATTAGAACTGACAATAATGCATGTCAATTCAAACTTCATTTCGGTGCTGTTTACATTCTTCAAAATAGATCTCACTTGAGACAATTTGTAGAACCACAAAAGCCTGTCTGCCTGAATCATCCCCTTCATATCACTCAAACAGCATCCTTTGTTATTGAAAATGGAGATGATTACATGGCAATTATGTGGTGCTGTGAAGCAACAGTGCAGTGGGAGGTAGACAGATTGCTCCTATTAAACGTTCAGCTAATCTCATATTTCAAAATGGAAAACAAGACTGGGTGTTATTTACATGTTAAAAGTGCTAGAAAAAGAGTTAATTGTGTGAAGTCCATCATCCAATATTCTGCTTGGGAGGTTTCTGACATCCTTTTGATTAAAACGTTGACAATTCTGTAATCCTTCTGAAAGCTAAAAGCAAATATGTTTTGCCTTTGGTAAGCAAACAATAATAACAACTGAGATATTGCAGATTATTCTAAATTCAGTTGTGCAAATTTTACCGTATATATATATAAAGAGAGAGAGAGAGAGAGCAAACATTTTTTCTGTGACAGCCAATGAGTTTTAATGCTTTTAGTTTTAACAAATGCTAATGCGTTCGGCATTTCAAGAAAAACGAAAATACAAAAGAAACACCTATAGTAAGTACGTTAATTGCTTACTTTTCATATTTAATTCTTATAGAGTGATTCATAACAATTATATATCTGCACTCTGGGTGTGAAGTAGCTCTCAGCAGTCATGTTCTTGTGTGTGCAAGTATTTATTGCTCTGAAACAGGTCCTAACACCTGCTATTTGCTAATGGATGTGTTTGTGGCCTCCACTTAACTACTGGAAAACCACAGTCCACTGAAAATACATTTGCAGTTTCTAGGTGTGGCTTTGAGACAACGTTAGCTGTTGCCAGACTCTTGTTTCCAAATTAAGTTCATAAATAAAAATGCATACTTGTATACATACATGAAGGGGCTTTCCGTCATCTCTCTTCATTCATTGGTCTGTTCAAGTGTCATTCAAATTTTGCCTGGCAATTAGTCAGACGACTTCATTAACTTAATATATAGATTTCATATCTTAAATCAAAAGCACAACTTTTCAAAAGGTGATACATATATTTTGCAAAGTTGGCAATCAAGGGTGTGGTAGCCGAATCCATAAACATATTGAGCTTCACATAAGTTAACATGGCTTAAAAATTATGACCTATTTCTCATTTTTAAAAGCAAATCACACTTAAGGTACTGGAATTTTTAAAATGTGCATATATGCTGATAAATAATTATAAAATTAATTATTTATTTATTTAACAGACCAATTATATTACGTGAATTCTATAAAATCAGCTTAATTTTCAATTTGAATATTATTTAAACACTTGTGTATTACTGTATTCATATGATTACTGCATAATTATAGGCTTCATTTAATTACTATTTTTCAGACGGTATGACCATGTAACTAAATTAAATTTATTCTGCAATATTTGTTTTCTTTATTAATTTATCCATTATTTGATATGCTTGAGCATTATTTTTTATGCTCCTATTCTACAGAAAACTATTGCTTAGGCTTACACTATTTCAGTACGGTTGTCTTGTCGTGTTTTTTACTAAAAGGACAATTCATTTATGCAAGTAAGGTTTATGATGTAATAATGATCAGGCAAGACCTTATAGAGAATATGTTTACATCTAAAACAGCAATAATGACTATAGAATGGTATAGCCTATGGTATTTCATTGAGACTGGTCACAGAAACTACTATGTGATGCTGAGGAGTTGGAAATGCTTAACTAAGGCAGTCAAATATACAGTCTGGCTTTTACTTTAAACGTAACACAATAAAAAGCATATGTACAATTTACGGCACCAGGAGACCGGTCATTTGCCAGGTATACCATGATGCTAACATAAAATCTTGAAACCAAGTTTCCAGGTTCAAAGGCAAAAACCTAGTTACCAGAGCACAACTCTTTCATAGTTATACAAATTAATTCTACAGTTGTTAACTCTATTTCTATATAAAGTTGTATGTTTGCTTTAGTGAGAATGTGCACTGATAGCGAAAAATCACATGTAGCCATGGGCTGCAAGCACTTGGAACAGTACGTGGTCTTTGGCCATATCCTGTGCACGTTCCTTTGCCTTTTAACCCACTACACACCTTATTTGGCTGTGCACAGCTGGCACTGAACGCAGGGTGTGGCTGTACACTGTGTACTGTGTTCTCCCCTTTGCCACAGAAAGGAGATCACAATACATTGCCTTTGGCCGTGAACTGTGGGAAGTTGGCTCGAGGCCTGACCTGTGGGCATGTCCTACACACAGTCTTCATGCCTCCAAAATATCAGTCAAATACATCAGACATTAGGTGTAAGGCATTTCATGCCCAGTTCCTCTTGGATTCCAGTAAAAAAGTCAAATATGTAAGCTCGAGCAGAGAATTACATAAAGGGAAAAAGTTCGATGTTTGAAAAAAAAATCAGAAAGTCGTAAACACTTTTTAGAACAGAGCAATTTCATTTTTTTTTTTAAAATCATAATGAACTGCCAAAGGAAAAACAACTACAAAATGTCCTCCGTTTCAGTTTGGAGAACAGTTGGAAGGGCTCCATCAAGTGGATACATGCAATCTTGAGACAAGGAGAGCAGCGAGTTAATAAGGGCAAGAGTCGGGGCAAAGGAAAAGGGGAATTAAGCAGAGGGGGAGAGGGAATGCCTAAGGTGAATGGAAGCAGAAGTGTAGCCAGAGGGAGAAAATGGGACATCTCCCTGCAAAAAAACGAAACATATACAGGGATGGAGACAGGAACAGGCGGGGAAGCAGGAGTCGTGAGGGGCCAGTGGGGCTAGGAGGAGAAGTGTAACTAGATGGAGTAAGAGTGAGAACGGGTATTCTTTAGGAATGACAGCGGTGAACATAACTAAAAGGGGAAGGAAGATTGAAGGCAAGAAAAAAAACAAGCCTGCAAGGTAGGACAAAGGAAAGAATAAAAACGAAGAAATGCCCCCTTTGAAACATTACATACAAAAAAAATGGAAAAACGTGCATAGTTCAGACTAAAGATGGTGGACAAAATTTTAGGAGGAAGCCCCTTGGAAAATATAGTCAACAACAAAGTTGTGTGAAAAAACTACCTTTTTACAACAACTGTTTTGTAAAATTCATATAAATCCTGCCTTTTTTAAAATAACTTCTAGCTTTACAATGTTGCTGTTGTTTTGAAGAACATATTTTTGCATAAAATTTTCCTCTGACCCTAGAAGAGGTCCCACTGCACACAATCACTGGACTTTCACAGGGGCACTTAGCTTAGGGTGTGGCCTTTGAGAATGTCCTGCACCCTTTCCACATGCCGTCCAACCGTCGGTCTACAACTGAGTGGAAGTTGTGGCTTATCGGGATGGATGAAACAAAAGTAGTTAACTTACAAAATCTGAAAAGAATTTAGTGATGCTCATTATGAGTCCTTCTCCACTTGCAAGTGACATGCACAGTTGGTTCATCATCCTTCATAATTTGGGAAATCCTCAAACTTCTCCAATAAATTTTATCCAATCATACCCAACTGATCTCGTGAACAGCATTGAAATTGTGATGTCTACCTTGAACCACTCTTCTTTTGTGCAAATGTACCTTAATAACGGAGTAGATGAGCCTCAGAACTCATATGCACAAGGAATTGTGGAAGATATTACAATCTAGAGCTTCTCCTAACTAAAATGATGTTTGTCCTTGCCGCCCTCTCATGCAAAAAACTACTTTCTACAATGTTGTGCTCAGAAGTATCTCTGCAAACAACGATCATTAACCTGAAATGAGGGCAAAAATGGCCTGCACTAAGATCACCCAGGTGAAAATTGTGAACTGCCAAGCCACAATAACGTGTACACCTGTGCTCTGCAGTACCTTTCCTGGGGTTTATGGGTCAGTGTGGTTACTGGGTATTAAAAAGGTTCCAGGACATAGATATGAACTTAGAGGTTTGTTTTCAGGAGTCTCCATAATCTAAGGAAGTTGCACTCCAAATTTAGATGAAGTGTTGGGGTTTTAGAGTGTGCAGCATTACCATGAAGAGATCTCCTCCTCAATCTTTGATATCTGCACAGGTGGTGAAAAGTAGGTTCAAGTTTCTTAAAAATAAGTCTTTTGATAGCGAATGGTATGGAATATCTTGAAGAGAGATACTGACAAGAGACTATGAGTACTTTGTGGATTAGGCAGAGAGTCTTCAACTAATATTTTTCATTTCCTGGTAGACAATGTAGGGTTTTTAGTGCTAACACAATGTGGACTTGGTGCAATGGGCTGAGTAAATCTCAGACACCTGATTCTGGACTCTTCAAAGATTTTATTTTTTAGGGGTGCTTTGGTAGATATCATGGCAGATTATATGACATTAGTTCAGAAGGAATATTATGTCTGCCAAATTTGCTGGATTTTGGAGGATTATACAGTGTTCAACAGTGTAAAACATTGGCACAAGATCTTATAATATTAGGGAACATTGTTGATCTTGTTTGTTGTTATAGGGAAGCTCCTATAATGTGTAAAATAATTCCAGTCCCTCTAAAATGGGAACTCACATAATAGTCAATTTCACAGTGGGATGACTGGTTATAACGTTTTCCATTTCCTCTGCTTTGCAAGATAGGCTGTAGGTGTATTTTTTAACAATATGTTTTGTTTTCTTATTAATTAAACCAGTATACCTTGCACAATATCAAGAAGAAGCATCTCCTTAGGTTATGAGAACATCTGCCCCATGAAAAGTGTCACAAGTACATATTGTCACATATATCGCCAACAATATAAGTCCAGTGCAGTTTACAATCTCGCGATGATACCAACACTTCTCACCTCATTGTTGCATTACACTACCACAACTCACTCCAAGGATTGTGAAAACATTTTATTGATATTATCTATATTCTTTGCAGGGCATCTGCATCTTTTAAAACATTTTGGGCATCCCCTACTTTTACATATAGTCTCTCCACTCCCCTGATACACCAATCTACATTGTCTTTCTAATGTGTGAGCGCTGGGAGGGTTTGATATCTCATACTCTTAACTTCAACACTATTGTTCCCAGTTGGTTTTTTTTTGGGTGGTGCATTATGACCCAAAATCCCCAGCTTGTTTTATGGATATGGTCATAGTAGTAGGCATGCTGACACAGCCTCCCAGACCATTTTAAGCATGGGCAGTCCCACAGTATATGCATAAATGTCCCCTTGTGGCCATAGTCTCTAAGGCATGCATCAGAAGAAAGATGACCAACTTTTACCATATGTTTTCTTCTCTAACAGCTTCTATAAATGACTGATTTTAGTGTTACTTCTCATGGGTACTTAAGTTCCTCGGGCCACACTTCACCAACAAGGGCCACAAGGTCTATCTCCAAGTTGCCTTTGAATTTTGGGAGAGGGTCCGGTGAGTTATTCATTTTTTTAATGTAAGTGATATGGCTTTCTTGGGGAGAGGTTTGACTAAAACTCTATTGTGTAATGGGTTGACTTTGTCAATATATGTGGCTTTAGGCATGTGTAGCGCCGGATAGGTCTAAATTAGCAAAGTGAAGTCTTTATGTTTCAGTCATCTGTATTCCTATTTCAATTCATCAAATTACTTCAGTCCCATCATTGCCCACACATCCCCCATTTTATTGATATCCATGAACTCTCATTTACTTAATCCTAATAGCTGCCTACTTCGATCAGTAGGTCACTGTCCGAGAGGGATGTACTTATTTGCAGTGTGCCAAGACTGTACCACCACCATTGTATTTACTAAATGTTTATAACTTCCTTTTGTCTATATATGGCTGATAGGTATCTTCTAGGCCCCAAACTGTATCTGCCATATCTGAGAAATGGTTTATCTAGTGGAGAAAAGGTACAGTCATTTATTTCAACCAGCTGAGTAGCCACTAATATTTACTGATATCAGGGATGGTGGTTCCCTCCATCGCAAACCCCCATTAGTTTGTTTACAGAAATCCTTGGTTCTCTAAAATTTTATAGGAGTGATCTCAACAAGATCTCTATTTTCATGAAGAACTCCTCAGAAACTCTGTTTGGCATATTTTGAAGGACAGACAGAAATTTGGGTAGCATAAACATCTTAAATAGTGTCGCACACAGAATATGTGAGATTGGCAGTTTCTTCCAATGTCACACATCTCGTTTGAAACTGTCTAATGCATTGTATAGTTTGGTTTTTAGGACTTCACCTGTCATGACCCTGAGCCCTATCCATTATAGGTGAAGGAGAGCCTGCACTACCTCACTTAGAGATTGGATTCACCTGGTGGAAGTGTGGAGAATGAGGGAATAGAATATCTATAACCAGATCGGGATCTGTAAATCATAGAAACCATGGACAAGTTGCAGGATTATTTTGGATCAGTAGTGAAGCGTTAAAGGTACAACAGCACATCAAGCTAGAGAATAATATTAATTAGAGTGCAACTTGGCCAAAGTGCAAGAATATTCACCAATGCTTCTTTGAATGTCTGGTTGGAACTAGATGTGCTAATGCTTGTTTGAACTATGGTAAACTTTGTAATGCTGATGCTTGTTTGAACAATGGTAAACTCCAGAAACTTCTAGGCATCATCTAAGCCAAAGCTTATTTGAGCAATGAAAAACTATAGCACTTCTAGACATGATCTCTGCCAATGCTTAGTTGAGTTATGGTAACTCCAGAGGCTTCTAAACACGATCATGTGAGATCTTGAGATCTCAGTGGCCATTTTTGAAGAAAATCTAAATATGTGGACACATATAGCTAGGTAATCTGTTTTCACAAGATGAAGAACTTACTTGAACCCCATTCTGGTTCTATCTAGGACAACAAGCCTCCATGCTTCCTGTGAGACAACAAATATTGTGTGGGAACATCAGATTCAGTTGTCAAGTATCCTAAAGAATCAAGAAGAGAAATAACAAGGAAACAACATTAACCCAGATAAGTGACAATAAGTTACTACCAATAATATCAAGCATATTGCAAGCAAGTAGGTGAATCATACAGATACCCATTGGCATTGTTACAGTAAAAGCATAAGCCTCCAAAAAAAGAATTTAAATTATTAAGCGTTAAGATTACAAACATATCTGAAACTGGGCCAGCTCAATCTTGTGCAATTATATAACAAGGTGGATTTGACAGAGGAAGCTTGTCGAGAATTAAGTGTTCTGTGAAGCATTAAACAATAGCACCAACACCAACACAAGTGATAATTAAAAGACAAGATAACTTTGTTCAACAAGAGAGAATGGAGGTCATAAAACTCGCTTAGTATATGGGAAGCTGCCTTCCTCTATTATTATCGGGTATGTGGTCCCTCCTGTCAGGTCAGGGCCTACTGAGTTAGCAGTTCCTAGACCTAAGAGGACTGTGGCAGCATTCTCAGTAACCCATGATTGTTTCTGATCTCTACTTAGGAAGGATAAAATCCAGAAACACGTGTCTAGAGAGGAACAACACTACCTGCACCAATTTTGGCGAAATACTGCTACTCATATTCATAAGTGCCAATTGTGAACTGCATTCACCATAAGCAAAGAGGCGAACTGTGCTGGGATTTGAGACAGTGTGCTCCCATTCCCCTTCTGTTTACAAAGGGTCCCTTGAGCCAGAGAGCTGAAGAGTTTTGGGAGATGCGCCTGTGAGGTACTGAGGCCTGAGACGACTGTGGCAGCATTCTCAGCAGCCCCTGATAAAATGTGTTTTAATCTCTACTGATAAAAGGATAAAATTGAGAAATATGTGATCAGCACTACTTGCACCAACTTTGATGAAATTCTACTACTAATATTCAAGAAGCGTTATTGTCAACTACATTCACCATAATGAAAATGGGCAAACTGTGCTAGGATGTAAGACAATGTGCTTCCATCCCACTTTGGTTACTAAACCATATTTGTATAATCCACAGGGACAGAATTCCTGAAATAGGCAATAAAGATATAGGACAGGCTAAACATTTGCTGCAGATTTGTTCATGGAATATCGCAGGCTAGGATAGACAGGGGAAAAAATAATCATCAGAATTTATACAGTTTCATGAACCCACTTGACATAGTTTTTTTCACAGGAAACATGGAAGATAATGGAGCTGACTTTTTAAAACTACAAACCCTTGGGCATATCACTAGCAAAAGGCATATTAGAGAGACCCAGTGGTGTGTCATCAATATTAGCGAATGGCAGCTCAGGAATATCAAATTACAAAATGTCTCAAACTATTTTGGCAATATGGGTAAACTAAGATTAAAATATACAACCACATTTAATTATATGTTTATATTCCATCTTCAGAAACCAGGACAGAAAGAGAGTAACGTCATTGTTGGAGGAGATTGAAAATTTGACATGTTTAATCCCAGGTGCTAAGGTTGTCCTGTCAGGGGATTTTGATAATAATCTGTACCAGAAGAGCTCCTTGGGGGGGACTCGCTGGATTAACACTTGACAGTCCCCTCCCAAATTGTTAAAGACAGGATACTTATGGGCATGTGGAGAATGGTTTGTTCCATGCTTATGAATCTGGGGCCACACCATTTAAATGGAAGTCATATGAATGATCAACGTGAAAAATCTACTTTTAAAATAATGAGTAAAATCTCTGTTATTGATTATACACTCATTCATGCATTTGGTTTTACTAATCTACAGGACTTCAAAATAATATCTAGACAAGAGAGTGACCACGATCCCCAGCATATTAGTCTGATTGTCCATATAGGTGAAGATCAAACCAAGGGGACCTTATGTGAACAGAAGGAAAAGGGTAATATGGAATGGTGATTTTATCTGGCTTCAACCTTTTTTTCTTAATTTTACCTCAGCAATACATTCACACAGATATGTATCCAGATTAGACATAGATTTTTCTTATTGATCTTCTGGACCAAATCTTTGACATCTTAGCTGTTAGAAAAGCAATATATTTTCCAAAGAGAAAAGCATGAATGCCCAATGGATTACAAAATAAAGGAACATAAAATAAGATTTAGGAAGGAATTAAGGCACCTCATGAAGTCAAAACACAGTAGGCGGAAGGTATTGGCTATGGAAAAGCTGAAGGCAAATTCCAGAAGGAAAACTAGGAACAATATAATTACAGAATGAGACTATAAAAGGGCAGCGTTGCATCATGCAATACTCACAAGAAATAGCTAGGAATTTTGATCTAATGTTGGAAAGGGTACTAAAACGAGTAGAAGCGGATGTGAGTATCAAATCCCATATAAAAAATGGGGTGAGTCTAAGCTTTTTATACAGTGCAGTGTATAAGGTTCGGCCACCTGTGATGGGTATGCAAGATAAATCTCATTTTGGGGTTAATTATACAGAGATAAAGAAACTAATCCATTCCTGTAATAATACACAGACACCTGGGGCAAATGGCATCCCAGTGGCCCTAATGAAGCTTAATCCTGATAGTTGTGGGCTCATGCTAACCACGATGTTCAACATGGTCATTGTTTCGGGCCTAATAGTACCCTAATTTAAAGGCTTGATTCTGCATTCCATCTAAGAGAAAGACCCAAAAGATTTCCCAAGTAGTTATCACCTTATAGCCCTATTAGACGCAGGTGGAAAATTATTTGCAAAGCATCTGATAGCATATCTGGAAGAGTGGGGAGAACAATCAAATAGATTCTCCTTTCACCGGACAGAGTTTTAATCCAAACAGTTGAGAGTTAAGCTGTCCGATTTTAGCTGTTTATCCCTGAAACTCTTCACGTACAATGGGCTGAAACAAGGATGAATTTTGGCCTTGCTTCTGTTTAGTTCATACATATAAGACCTTGATGACATTTTGGTACATTCGTTGGAGTATGCCCCAAAGATTGTGAGAACAAAAATCCAGTTTTTAGCTTATGTAAATGATTTAGTTATCCTGTCATCTACCCAGATAGGTTTACAAAGACAACTGAGCAGAATGCACTCTTTCAAGGTAGCAAATAATTGATGCTTTGATTTTAACAAAATCAAGGTTATATCCTTTGGATGGCAAAGCTCCAACTTCACCTGGACAATAGGTGGTACTAAATTAAAAAGGTTTCAGATTAATGACTAGAAGTTGCGATTGTATGGGGCAATTGGTCCTACTTTAAGTGTTTCAAAGGCCAAGATTCTTCCTGTTGTTCGATATTAGTCTTTTGTTTGGAATTGTGAAATAATCCAAACATTGGTTACAATGTTTTTGAACTCCATTAGAAGACTATTTAACTTAATGCAGTCAACCACAGAGTGCTGTTTGTGTCTTTAATTTTTTCTTACCTCATTGATGGCCATGGCTGATATTAATATAATCAATTACTTTTTAGATTGTAAGCCGGCAGAGATGAATACTTTAAAATTAATCATTAACAATACCAATCCAAATGACTTTATTTCGGGCACTAGGGTCATCAAAGTACAGTTCACAGTAAAACAGGTATGGTGCATTTTGTAGTTAGAAAATTATAAATTTCTCCAATTCATATATTAAACAAGTCATCCAGTGGACATACACAGGTTAAAAATCTCACAAGAAGTAAAAAAGCTCATGATACAGTCATCAGCCAGTTAAAAAGAAAAAAGATGGGTGCAGCCGACTAGGGGAAAGCAGCACTCAATGAATAATTTGTGTGACAGAGGCACTAAACCCAGAGCATACATATAATTAATTCTTATCTAAATTCAATGCATTTCTACAGCCCCGTAGTTCTGCTTAAGAATAGCTCGTTGAATGTGCCACATGCTATTTAAAAATCGGGATACAGCAAAGACTACTGGCGGATGAGTATCAAACTTTAAAACTCTTTAGGCCTCTGTGCAGCGTACAAAGCCTAGGTTCTTGCAGAGTTGTATTAACCAACGCTTACGCGGCATCCGATATAGACTGGACAGAGGAACAGAATGTGTATTTCGGACTCCACCTTTGTAACGGAGGCGGACGACCCACAAAGGAAGAATGGTGGACATATGTACCATTTTCACCCTCTCTTATCCCCTTGTCGCAGGAAGACTGGTATCAGGCTCCCGATACCTTGACTTGGAGTCAAAGCGACGGCCAGGTTCCCTTTAATTGGGCGGAGGACACAACAACAGACACACCCCCTGATGACGTCCCGACGTCCGCGGCGTCAAATGGAAGAGAATCCAGGAAGTGGACAAACTGCGATTCCCGGAGGACTGCAGTAGGAGAACGGATCAGCGGAGAGGAGACAAGTGGAGTGGAGGAAGGAAGGACGAGGAGGAGTGAAGGCGAGGAGTCAAGACTGAGCAAGGAAGAAGACAAGACCAGACCAGGAGAAAAATCGGGACACTACGCAGCGCCCCGTCACGTTCCCAGGGGAGGAGCGTGGCTAGGACAGGTACGAGACCGCGTAGCGGGCTGGGTGGGGTTACGGGAACCGAAGCCTCCCTAGATAAGTACTGCTCCCATCAACTGGTCGCGGAGAAGCGTGTTTTGTTATGAGTGTTTTGTTCTCCCTACCCCTATTTGTGTTTTTCCTTACGTAATCTGGGGAAGTCACTTGGTGCACTGCTGGGAGACGTGCAAAGGGGAGGGGGGACGAACACTGTGCACTACTAGGGGTCTCCTCACTCCCGGTCCTAGGGTCAGGCGTTCTTGTGCTGAAATCGCACCACTGACCAGAGTCTTTTTCCTTACTTTTGGGGGCCTCCCACGTTCCCGGAGAACACGGACGTCACGAACAGATCGCCCGACCACCAGGAATCCCAATCACCCCTGGAGGAAGACTCCCCGTCACCCCGCACCACGGACCCGGCCTTATTTGCCCGCGAAAGACTGACCAGTAGAAAGAAGAAAAGCTATATTTCAATAAAACCCCATTTGCCAAAAAGAAGTGTGTCGTCTGTCCCTGACCAGTCATTACAACTGGTGTCAGAAGTGGGATCTCACTCCGTCTGTACTAAGATGGAGGCCCTTATACAGCACCTGATCCAGGGACAAGAAAAACTTGGCTGGGCCGTTGAAAGGCAAATGACCTCGGCCCAAGCCGACCGAGAACTCTTTCAAACATCACTAAACGCCCATATTGAGTCCCTCCAAAAGGGGACAACAGAAGCAGCCGTATCAGTACCGACGGAACGCCGGGCCCAGGTCCCTCACCCGACCGGAATAGCCCTTCAGAAGTATGTGGCCGGCGACGATCCTGACGCATTCCTAACAAACTTTGAAAGAGCGGCTAGAGCCTATGGCTGGCCGGAAGAAAAGTGGCCTTTTTTTCTGGCCCCCTTGTTAACGGGCGAAGCTCAATCAGCTTATCAAGTGGCCAATCCATTAGGGACTACTCCATATCAAGTCATTAAAGACGTAATATTGGGTCATCTCGGACTTGATGCCGAAGCATACAGGGCACGATTTCGCAAAGAAAAGGGTATCCCAGGGGAAAACCCGAAGACATTATATTTTTGACTAAAAATGGCCGCTGATAAGTGGCTGAAGCCCGCGAGTAGTACCAAAGAGGAGATAATGGCCCGGATTTATCTGGAGCAATTCATGGAGGCGTTACCCTATGGAACGCAACGATGGCTGAAACAGCATTCAAATCTCTCTGTGGCCCAGGCAAGTGAAATGGCCGCCAACTATGCTCGGGCCCAACCCCGATACGGTATAGGGGAGAATGAGAAGCCGCCACAAAAGGGACTAACCATGGTACGACCAGAAAAGAAAGGAAAGGGGCTCCCTGACACCCTCCAACTTAAACCTGGAAGAACGGACCTCCCCTCCATAAAAGGACCGCAGTGTTATGAGTGCGGAGAATGGGGGCACATCGCACGTCTATGTCCCAGGAAAAGAGTAGAGGAATCAATGGAAGTGGGGTATCTACCAGCGACCGTCCTCTATTCAGCGGAGATGGGAGCGTCCTACTATGTACGTGTAAGGATGAATGGCAAAGTGATAAAAGCCCTGTTAGATTCCGGGTGCAGACAGTCCGTAGTTAGGAGGTCACTAGTCCATCCTCGACAATACCTTACCAATCAAGTAGTCCACATCCGATGTATACATGGAGATGTGAAGCCGTACCCCCTGGCCCAGGTACAGATAACTCCGCTACACCGAGAGACGCACACAGTAAGAGTAGGGGTAGTAGAGACCTTGCCCGAGGAAGTGATCCTAGGGGTGGATAATCCGGGTTTCCGCTCCCTCTTCAAGCACGAGTTACACAAGGTAGGTCAGATCCCACACAAAGCTTCCCCTGCCCTGGTCGGTCAAGATCCCTGGATCATAGATCGGAGCTTTAGGTTCGCTCAAGCGAATGATAGGACCTTGTTCAATGCATGGGAAGAAGCACATAGGAACCAAACAAGGGTAGATGTAGTATACCCCCGGTTCTTGATTCAAAACGACTTACTATACCGAGAAGGAAAAAAAGGGGAAGATCTCCAACTGATAGTTCCACAGCCCTTTCGTGAGCAGGTGTTATTCTTCGCTCATGCCCACCTGACTGCCGGACATGGGGGTAAAGAGAAAACCACACATGGGGTCCTCCGGTGTTTTTATTGGCCGGGCATATATGCCGATATAGAAAGATACTGCCAATCCTACGAGACCTGCCAAAGAAAGAGTTCTTCCAGGCCCCCAGCAGCCCCCCTCCAACCGATGCCTATAATAGGAATCCCCTTCGAAAGAGTGGGCATGGATCTCATCGGTCCCCTGCCGCGAACACAAAGAGGACACCTACATGCCCTGGTAATTGTGGACTACGCCACCCGTTTCGTGGAAGCTTTCCCCCTCAAGTCACCCACCACCAAGAATCTGGCAGAGAAATTATTAGAACTATTTTCCCGAGTGGGGTTCCCCAAGGAGGTGGTGACTGACCAGGGAACCCCTTTCACTTCTCGTCTGATGAAAGAGGTATGTCACACTCTGGACATCCACCAACTGCGTACCTCCGTATACCACCCTCAGACGGACAGACTTGTGGAACGATATAAATCGCACCCTAAAGAACACTTTGAAGAAAATGCTGACAGTGGAAGGGAAAGAGTGGGACCGTCTACTACCCTTGGCATTACATGTGTTACGAGCGCAAGTCCAAAGTAGTTTAGGATATTCAGCATTTGAATTGTTGTATGGGAGACAGCCCAGGTCATTGTTGGAAATGACCAAAGACGCGTGGGAAACAGAAGAAAGGAAAGACCACTGCTCGCTACAAGAATATACCCAACAGCTAAAGTTCAAAATAGGTAAGCTCAGAGACTTGGCGTATAACAATCTAGAACAAAGCCAACAGAGACAAAAGAAATACTATGACAAGGGGAAGAAACTCAGACGATTACAAAAAGGCGACTGGGCGCTCGTCCTGCTCCCTTCTTCCACTAGCAAATTTAAAAGCGAGTGGCAAGGTCCTTATCCAGTGAGGGAGACTATTGGGGAGACGACCTATAAATTGCAGGTGTCACCATCCAAAGTGCAAAGCTATCACATTAACTTATTAAAGAAATGGATAGGACTACCACCTAAAGAAGCACATTTCCTAGTACCTACCGGGAACCAATCAGCGTCCACGTTGGGAGACCTAATTATCAATACGGAGTTAACGGAATCCCAAAGAAGAGAGTTACAAGAAACCTTGGCGCCCTTCGCGGATCTGTTCTCGGATATACCCGGAAAAACCAGTCTCATAGAACATGGCATAGAGACGATTCCAGGCAAACGAGTCTGACAAAAAGCATACCGAATACCAGCTGCCCGGAGGGAAGCCATCTGAAAAGAAGTGGGAGAGATGCTAAAGTTGGGTGTTATACGCCCTTCCATGAGTGAATGGACCTCCCCCATAGTCATGATACCGAAGCCAGACGGGTCCACCCGTTTCTGCATGGATTTTAGGGCACTGAATGAAATATCCACCTTCGACGCCTATCCGATACCAAGGGTGGATGAGTTAATCAAGAAAATTGGAGACGCCGCCTACATTACAACGTTCGACCTAACCAAAGGATATTGGCAGGTTCCGCTGAAAGAAGCTGATCGGAAAAAGACAGCCTTTTCCACCGATCAGGGACTGTTTGAATTTACGGTGCTGCCTTTCGGACTACATGGTGCCCCGGCCACATTTCAACGGTTGATGAACATCGTTCTGCAAGCCTTCCCCGCCTTCAGCTCGGCATATCTAGACGACATAGTGGTCTATAGAAAAACCTGGACTGATCATCTACGCCACCTACAAGTCATCCTAAATGCCTTGAGACGGGCCGGACTGCATATAAATGCAAAAAAATCCAAAGCAGCCTGCCAATGGGTCAAATACCTGGGTTACGTGTTAGGAGACGGAGTCATAGCCCCTCAGACCGAGAAAATAAAAGCGATAGCAGCCTCCCCTTTTCCAACCACAAAAAGGGACCTCCGGGGATTTTTGGGGCTGATAGGATATTACAGGAGGTTTATACCTAACTTTGCTGAAGTAGCCACCCCCTTAACCGATCTACTACAGAAAAATAGCTCCCCCCGAGGTATGCAGTTCCCAACAGAGGATGCCGTCCAAGCTTTCCAAAAACTAAAAACCGCCATCACGACTACACCAGTGTTGATTTCCCTTGACTTTCACAAACCCTTCCTGGTAGCCACTGATGCCTCCGAGACAGGGATAGGGGCGGTGCTGTCCCAAATAGGGGGGGACGGGCTGGAATATCCCATTCTATATGTAAGTCGCAAGTTGTTCCCCAGGGAGCTTAAATATCCCACTATTGAGAGAGAGTGCTTGGCCATAAAATGGGCGATCGAAAAGCTAAGGTATTACCTCGAGGGCAAGCCATTCATACTCTATACGGACCATGCCCCCCTGAAGTGGATGTACAGACAAAAAAGCCAAAACGAAAGGGTACTCCGATGGTTTCTGTCTTTGCAGCCTTTCTCTTTTGAAGTACGGCATAAGAAGGGGAAAGAGAACTGTACTGCAGACTACCTGTCCCGCTCAAGTCCTCTCCTCGAACGGGAGAAGCCAGGGGGGGAGGAATGTAACAGAGGCGGACGACCCACAAAGGAAGAATGGTGGACATATGTACCATTTTCACCCCCTCTTATCCCCTTGTAGCAGGAAGACTGGTATCAGGCTCCCGATACCTTGACTTGGAGTCAAAGCGACGGCCAGGTTCCCTTTAATTGGGCGGAGGACACAACAACGGACACACCCCCTGATGACGTCCCGACATCCGCGGCGTCAAATGGAAGAGAATCCAGGAAGTGGACAGACGGCAATTCCCAGAGGACTGCAGTAGGAGAACGGAGCAGAGGAGAGGTGACGAACGGAGTGGAGGAAGGAAGGACGAGGAGGAGTGGAAGGCAAGGAGTCAAGACTGAGCAAGGAAGAAGACGAGACCAGACCAGGAGAAAAATCGGGACACTACGCAGCGCCCCGCCACGTTCCCAGGGGAGGAGCGTGGCTAGGACAGGTAGGAGACCGCGTAGCGGGATGGGTGGGGTTACGGGAACCGAAGCCTCCCATCAACTGGTCGCGGAGAAGCGTGTTTTGTTATGAGTATTTTGTTCTCCCTACCCCTATTTGTGTTTTTCCTCACGTTATCCGGGGAAGTCACTTGGTGCACTGCTGGGAGACGTGCAAAGGGGAGGGGGGACGAACACTGTGCACTACTAGGGGTCTCCTCACTCCCGGTCCTAGGGTCAGGCGTTCTTGTGCTGAAATCACACCACTGACCAGAGTCTTTTTCCTTACTTTTGGGGGCCTCCCACGTTCCCGGAGAACACGAACGTCACAAACAGATCGCCCGACCACCAGGAATCCCAATCACCCCTGGAGGAAGACTCCCCGTCACCCCGCACCACGGACCCGGCCATATTTGCCCGCGAAAGACTGACCAGTAGAAAGAAGAAAAGCTATATTTCAATAAAACCCCGTTTGCCAAAAAGAAGTGTGTCGTCTGTCCCTGACCAGTCGTTTCAACCTTATAATTACATGCAGGGCATTCCCCCTTTTGTTCTTCGACCCACTTGCTGGTAATTGCTAGTAATGGGAGGGTCCCTAGTCTAAATTGCACGTAAAGTTTCCTAGCCAGTGGGGGTTGGATGAAGTCCAGAAACTGTTACTTACTGTATGTATTTATAACTAGCAAACATTCTGCTGTTAAACGACCACATGAGGCTTTTTCTTCTGGGGACATTAAATTGGTTTGTCTAAAACATTTGACTAGTTCAAGCCTCGATGTCGTGGCACATGATGCTTCGGGAGTTCTCCACAGGCCCGGTTTACCCAGCTTGGTGGCTAGATCCCTTATGTGACGGAGCCACGGTAGCTTTTTAATAGTACTTAATGTCAGAAGCTCCTTTAGCTCAGCCCTATAAACAGACAGCTCTGGGGTTACCCAAAGCCTCCTCCAAAATGTCAGTGGCCTCAGGGCAATCTCTTGCTCAAGGGGCCTGATACCCATATCCATGCGGAGGGGAATGAGAGGAGTACTACGGGGTAGGCCCACGAGCTGCCGCACAAAGTTATTCTCAACCTTCGCTAAATTAGAGGTGGAGCAGTGCCCCCACAGCTCTACCCCATATAGCGTGGCGCCCCTTGCTTGAGCTTTATAAATTTCCACCTCAGGGGCTACTGGTTTACAAACTGAACTTCTGTACATCTTCATTATACCACCCACTGTCTGGCTTAACCACAGTCTTGCTTTTGCCAACTGGGACCCCCATTCAAAATGCTCTGACAGGGTGACTCCCAAATATTCAAATATCTTTACTCTTTCTAAAAGAGTACCACTTAGAGAAGGGTTTGGCCTGGACGTGCTAGGAGGGTTGAAGACCATATATTTGGTTTTATTTAGATTGATCTCCAGCCCTCACAGCTTACAAAAATTAGCAAAGCCATCGAGCGTGCACTGGACGCCCATTGATGTTTTTGAGAGTAATAGGGTGTCATCGGCAAACATCAGCGCAGGCACCCTCCCTGATGCTAGCTTGGGAGCATCGATGTCCTTGATGTTTGTAAGATAGTTGACCAGACCATTAATGAAAAGACAAAATAAGGTAGGGGCCAGTACGCAACCCTGTCGTACCCCCTTTTGGACAGGGAAACGAGAAGTGAGTTCCCCATATTTTCCACAGCGTACTTGCGCAATGTTTCCCAGGTTGAGCCTCTCTAGGACCTTGAGAAGATAGGGAGGAATCCCAAGATCGCTCAGCACCTTCCAGAGCTTCTCCTGAGGAACCAAATCGAAGGCCGACTTCAGATCAACGAATATAAGATAGAGGCTGCCATCCTCTATTGTCACCGTTTTCCAGAAAAGTAGTTGTATTCTGAATATCTGGTCTACGGTTGACATGTTTGATCTGAAGCTGGCCTGGTAGTGACTTAGTATTTGTTCTTCCTCCATCCAGCCCTGAAGACGGTCCAAGAGCACCCGGCCGAGAAGTTTTTGGGTGATATCAATTAAACTGATCAGTCTGTAGTTGGAGGGTGAGAGGGGACAACCTTTTTTAAGTATGGGCACTATCTCCGCCCCACACCAGGTATCAGGGGGATCCAGACCCTTCAGAACAGCATTGAAAAGGGCACATAGATAGGGTACCCATATTTTTGGTTCTTTCCGGAAAAGGTCCCCTGGTAGTCTGTCTAAACCTGGCGCTTTGTTGGGGTGTAACTTTTTAATGGCATTTTCTACCTCGGTCATGGTGATCTCCAGAAACCCCGCCAAGTGGACCTCCGCTGTCATATTAGGGGGAGTAGAATTGGCAGAGCCACCATCTCCAATGGCATATAATGACCCAAAGTGGGTTTCCCAAACTTCAGGCGCTATGTTAGGCTCGTTAGCCGATCTCCCTTCCCTGTCACCCTAGTTTACTATGGCCCAGAAGGTTTTCAGATTTTTATCATTAAGGGCGATCCTAAAGGGATTCCCACTTCTCTGCTTCCCAGTTTTTTTTTCCTGATAAGTGATCCGTTTGTACATGGCCCTAGAAAGATTGATTAGTGTCCTGTCCTTCACCTTCACCGCATCCAAGAGGTCCTTCTTAGCTTTGCGGTAATTATTGTTAAGCCAGGAACATTTGTTTCGATTATTTACCCATCTGCGCACACAAGGAAAAAACACATCAGCTAGTTTCGTGGTTAGCTCGGTGTGTATTTCCCCTGCCACTTCTAGATCCCGAGTGGGCCCCTCCACCTGCGTTGCCTCCCACATTTTAGCTATCATTGGGATTGCTAGCTGGTACACTTTGGCTAGCTTAGTGGGGGACTGTTGTATATTGCCCCATCTGACCTTTCTTCTATTGTTTGTTAGAATTAGTGAGCCTGTCCCATTTATAGTGTTGGGAGGGGGATTGGAAATGCCAAGGTCCCATGGTTTTAAAATCAAGTTTAGGGCATTGTGGTCGCTGTCCTGCCTCTGCGTGATGTAAAAATCAAGGACCTTATCCCACAATCTTGTTTCCACCATAATGTAATCCATTAGGGAGGATTGACCTACTCTATTAAATGTGTGCTGGTTTGGCTGGTCGGATTTAGTCCATCCATTACATGCCCTAAGTGATAGAGCTAGGGTAAGAGCGTTAAGATGCATTACCAATGGTGCCCATACTTTGGTAGGGGTAGCGAAGGGATCCGGAATTGACCAATAACTATCTTCCTCGGTGGAGGGTTCAAAATGGCAGTTAAAATCACCTGCCACAATCAGCCATATCTCTGGGTCCCAAGTAGGAATAAAATGTCCCAGGTGGTCGATTGTGGCAGATTCTTGGCTATTGTTAACAGGGCGGGAGTACACGTTGATTAGGGCAAATTTCGTCTTTGAGGGAAAGGAGAGCAGGACACATTGGATGTCATTTGTGGGTGTTGTCATCTGCTCTGCCCTACAGCCAAGGTGGGTACCTACCCAGGTGGAAAGACCACCTGAGGGTGTGCCCCTCCTCCCCGAAGATGCCAAGATGTTAAATGAGGCGAAACCCATCCGGTGGAGGTTTTCCCTCGCCCATGTCTCCTGCAAGAGATATATATCATGTTCATCAACAAATTCACCCCAGTCAGGGCAGGGCAATTTGTTTTTGATACCTGCCAGGTTCCACGAAAGAAACCTCATCCCGTTTGCCTGCCCACTTCCCTCCCTTGCAACCTTGGGGCCACCAGCACGCTGGGATAAAGGGTCATCAGTGCCAGCCCCAGACTGCATAACTAGTGCCCCCCTCAGTTGACCTTCTCTTCTTATGATGCCCGGCAGGATGGGGGAAGTCACATTGTGAGTCCCAGTTGATCCTATCCTACCACCTGCCGGCTCATTCCGATGAGGGAGGCTAGAGCTGTTACCCCTGTTTGTAAATTTCGAGCCACCACCCTCTTTGCCCATTGTGTCCTGACCTGCCGGATCCATATTCACACCCTTAAAAGGTCCCTCTGTTAGTCAGCCTTCCTCCTCGAGGCAGCCATATCTATTGTTCAATGGGATGTTAAATTGGGGGAACCTAGTATGGGCATCCCTGCTTGTCTCTTGGAAAGCCCCTGGACCTTTTAATGGAAGTAGAGATGGTTCACAGCTTCTAGGGTGCAATTGGGGTTGTGGGTAAAAGAAGTCCAAAGGACGGAGGCTCATGACTCTTGGTGGATTGTAGCAGTTGGGGGTGGTTTTAAGTAAATTGGTGACAGTTTGGGGGTTAATAAAATTAATGACTGCACAGTCCCCCAATTCGCTCATTCTGCGGTTGCCTATCCACCCAACCCTTCTGACCATTAGTAGCTCTGGCATAGTCAAAGTGCTTGTATCTAGCCAGCCAGAAGAGACATTTATTTCTCAGCTGAAATTGGGTTTCCTTAGAGTTCAATTCAGTTGGCGGGACCCCTGTCAAAACAGCTACGTACAGGGAGCAAGGAGGGGGAAGATTTATATTTGGCAGGTCTGTACTTAGATAGGCCTGTCTCCCCTCACTGGGTTCTTGTACCTGTTGCCCTCTGACTTGTCTATTAATAACTTTGGTGCTGGATGTGTCACGCTGCCTGTGGGGGGATGACCTATTTTTTGCTATGAGCTTGTGGCTGACACCTCTGCCTCTCTGATGCATGTGGCCACTCTGCTCCCCCAAATCTTGTCCGGTAGGGGGACTGTCATGGTCATAAGTCTCCGCCCTGGGCCGGGATATTGGGCCCATGCTATCTACCTGGCAGCCCATGTCGATCCCTCTCTCAATCTTACTAGGGGAGTGGTTGTGGGAGTCAGTTGATCTCGCTTCCCTTGTTGCCAGTGCTTTCTCCAGACTGTCTAAACGCTTAATAAGGGGGGTCACTTCTTCTCTAATAATGGCCCTCAAGTTGTTTTGCAAATCAGTCATCAGATTCACAGCCCACGCCAGATAGATTGAATCTATTGTGTCTGTCGGTATACTACCTAGGGTCAGTTCTTGCTCTTCCCCCTCCAAGTGGACTGAATTGCCCTCACTGCATTTCTTTTTATTCTTTTTTGGACCAACCTCAAGTAATGGCTTGCGCTTTCCATTCTTAGGAATATTCATGGTAGTTTTACTCTTTTGCACTACTTTCTTGCAGGGGACAGCCAGTGGTGGAGGTGGCAGGGGTTGAACGACTGACTGGGTTTGGGAGATGTCTAATGGCATACCCACATCAGGCGGTGGAATGAATAAGTCTGGTGTGAGTGAAAGCAGCCTTTCTGTTAGCTCGATTTCAGTGTCTACCACCCCAATTGCCCGCTGCAACATTCTATCTATAGCTGTCGGAGATGGCGGCATTGAAGGTACACTAGTGATTTTGGCTTTGGCTGGGCCTGCCCTCCTCCCCATTTTGTGCTTAGCTTCCCACCGGGGAGCAGAAACCAGAGAAGGCCAGAGGCCAATGTCCAGGTGGAACAAAAATGCAGACTACCCCAACAACTTCCCCCTACTGTCCTGCAATTGGTCGCTGGATGTGGTGTTGGTTCAGTCTGCTGGGCCTTGAAGTTTTACAGAGCACAGTTTGAGCCAATGGTGTAGATGATAAATCCCTGATAGAAACTGCTTGATGCAGAGGGGCACTGTGGGCTTACCCGATAGTACTTCTGGGTCACAGGTCGCCATGGACAGGGGTTCTGGCCCTGCCTCTTCCTGTTGATGACGGGCGCGGCCCGGGCATGCCCACGTGCATCCCGCGCTGCGGGAGTGCCGGCGAAGTTTATGTGCGGCGCTGTGAGGGTGACTTCACCTCCCGCGCCGAGTGGATACAGGGCCTGCTGGGGGACCGAGTCCCACCCCAGCGCCGTGGATCAGGCACACCCGGTCCTGCCTTCCGCTGCCGCTGTTGTTGGATTTAGCCCCCGAGGGGCGAGAGCAGGTAAGGGGTCTTGACGGGCTCACCAGCCCAGAAGTTGCTTCCCGTGCTGCGGGAGTGCCGGTGAAGTTTATGTGCGGAGCCGGGAGGGTGACATCACCTCCCGCGCCAAGTGGACACAGGGCCTACTGGGGGACCGAGTCCCACCCCAGCGCCGTGGATCAGGCAGCCCCGATCCTGCCTTCCGCTGCCGCTGTTGTTGGATTTAGCCCCCGTGAGGCGAGAGCAGGTAAGGGGTCTTGACGGGCTGACCAGCCCAGAAGTTACTTCCCGCGCTGCGGGAGTGCCGGCGAAGTTTATGTGCGGCGCCGGGAGGGTGACGTCACCTCCCACGCCGAGTGGACACAGGGCCTGGTGGGGGCCGAGTCCCACCCCAGCACAGTGGATCAGGCACCCCCGGTCCTGCCTTCCACTGCCGCTGTTGTTGGATTTATGGAGTCTGCAGTAAGATACAAACATAATAGGTATACTTTAGAAACCTATACCTTTTCACGACAATGTTACATTGATTACAATATGGAAGCATAGGAGAAAAAGGATTTTATGCGCTTTAGGTTTCTGTATCTTTTTTAAGGACTTTGATGACTCTGGCACTTTAAAGGGGCAAACATACCGCTTGTGCAGGATGTGTAATCTAGCCTTTGAGTCCATTGAAAATGTTATATGTTTATGTCCATCACTGTTGGATTCTTGGAAAAATACCTCCTCAAACCCATTTTCAAGGCTTACAGTATCAGAAATATTTCAGGGGCACTATTATTTTGTTTTAAAGGCAATATACCAACATTTGTGGCACATCTGGTAAAATGTATAAACCAGGCGTACAGGGTGTGAGAACAAAATCCTCAGACTGCTGATGCTGGCAGGGATTAATACACTAGTTTGAACCTTTCTAATTGAAATATGTATTTTGATGATAAATTAACTTTTAATAGGTGATATTTTCAGCTGTGTACAAAAATTGTATACGTTTTTAATTAAACTTAAACAGTAAATGTATATTCAATTATTCGTTCAAGCAATGAGTCAAGCACTTTCCCCAATATTTTCATTTCAATACTAAACAATGAAATGAGTCCCAGTCTTCTTGGGGTTTACCCTGCCTATAAGTAACAACTATTGTGGCTCTTCTGTGGTCTAATCTTTTGTCTCTACATACATTTTTAGAACATGTTTTTATTTTGCTATTGATAGCTTTACATAGTTACATAGAAAGGTCTGGGACTTCAGTGGGTTGCATTTCCTTAATTGCCTGTTCAATTTTGTCAATCGGTGTGTCTCCCGCTAGGTCCTCACCATCGCTAGCTAATAGGCAGGGCACCGTCATGTCTGCTAAAAAAGATCATAGACAGTATCTCTTGAGAGGCCTTGTGTGGTATAGAGGTTCCAAAAATATTTTGTGAAAGCAGTCACAGTAACTTGGTTCTCATGCACAGATATTTCTGTATTATCAACTATTTCACTTACCCATCTCATATTCTCATCTCTCCTCCCTGATCCTGTAGATATGTTATTTACCAGTTGTTAGGGTCAGCTGTTGATATCATTATGGAAATAATGATAAATAATTGGATTAGAGGTTGGATGATGTCACTTGTGTAGAGTTAGTCATGGAGAAATGTTTTTGATGAGTGAGGCAGGTGTGCTACCCAAATTGTTAGTTTTGATGAACAGAAGGCTCTTTCCTAAGCATTATTTCCTATTCTGGGTTTACTACTTGTTTGTAATTTATTATTACCTCTTACAGCTTGCCATATCTTTACAAACCATTCACAGATCTTTCCTTCTTTGTCGTCATTTGTTGTTTATTTAGGATATATATTCATACATGTCCCCTCAGGGTTATTTCAGAGTGCTGGAAAAAGTGCATGTTAATCAGTTGGCTGTTGGCTCCTATTTCATTTTCACCTTCAAAGTTGTTTTCCTAGCATAGGCTAAAAGTGCATTTACAGTTTTACTCAGTCTTATTTTGACTTTTCATTTCTGTTGAAGACCCTTCACATTATTTTTGTCCTGCTTCCTAGGTTTTTTCTAAAGACATCTTATATTGCTTGCAGTTTGTATACAACAATACAAAGATAGAATCAAAGATAAATCTACCACCATCTCCAAACATTGGACATGGAGTAACAGGTTATCATGAAAGAAACACCACAACAATATATGCATATCATATCCCAGCAGTCCCCTCTCAAAGAATTACAATGACTTCAGCATCAGGGGAAGAAGTAGAATGCACCTCGTCCTCTGACGCAGTGTCGAGCGAACGCTCCAGATCCAACAATGTAGCCAGCATTGCCCCCCTGACTTGTACATCGACTTACACCTTCTCATCATGACGACACTTCCTGAAGCATAATTCCTCTGCAACTGCCCACTCATTTTCATCTCTCACCCAAACATCCACACTCGGCCCAATGTGCCCCATCCAGGCAGTTGCAACTCGTCATTTTGACAATAACAACAGCAGATGTAGGAACTTACTGTCGGGCGCGTCTTCGTAGCGGTAATATGACGGAGCCGTTTCTTTAATGGGTGGAATCTTTAAGACTGCGCTCTACACCACGAACAACTGCTTGTTGCTCGGGAAATCCATTCTGCCTACTAGTGTTGGCGTTCGGAGCTGTCTCCCCGTTTTCTAATTCTTCCTATTGGTTCCTTGGAAGAACGTCGGGTTCATCACAGTGATGCGGGATTGCCAGGTTTAAGATTCTTCATTGGACTTCAGATTCCTCTTTTTTTTACTGGAACAAGCTTTGATATCCATTCAATTGGGTAACGCTCTTATGCGTTGGTACTATTTATATCAGAAACTTATTTGATATTATCTTTTTGCTAGACTTTAAAAGTGAAATGAACTCAATGACTTTTCACCGTATAATACTCTGAAAAATAGCTGTCAAAAAGAGAGATGCAAACAGTATTATAAAAATAATTGTTCTTGAATGTAAAAATCATTATGTAATGGACTGCGCAGTTGAAAGCATTAACATTTTTGGAAGAAGCATTCAGTAAATATGATTTAATGGCTAATTGAATTGAATTCTATTTTGTTATATTCAAAAATGTCCTATGTCTTTTGGAAGAAGAATTATGTTCTATGAGGGAAATTAGCTTTCTTGGAAAAAGGCGTTATGGTCAGATGTCTTTAGAGGATAATTATATAGGTATGAGTTAGCGCAATTAGACCAATACCTTACTACACAGAGAGAAACTATTACGCAGTCAAGACTTACCTTGTAATTCCTTTTCATTGTCATTGCATGCTTTGGAACATCAATAAACCTGATAGGGGAAAAAGGACATAAGGTAATCTACAACAGGTTTATTATAAAATTGTCAAGTCTTCATTTATAAATCACATAATACATAGAATGTTGTCTTTCATTTTTGTAGAGATGAGAAATCAAGATCACACTTGAGCTTTGAACTGATCTTCTGACGTCCACCAGTTTGAGTCTCTTCATTCCCTTGGGTCAGGTGAGGCTCTGGTATGGATCCACTTGACCTTTAGGGAAGCTGGGAATTTCACTCCTGCGGATAAGGTCTGGTAAGAGCCTGACACTTAAATTCAATTGTTTTCCACTTATGTCATCTAACATCCCCCAGTAAACAAACAACCGGGCCATCCCTATTAAATCCATAACCACCATAGCCACTCTTGCCACAACAAATGTCTAAAATGAGTTCACCAGTGGGCAATACCATGCAAAGTGTAGGAAAGTTGCCACCTGTAGTTGGCATCGGTGGCAAGGACTAGGCCGACCAGAATCTATCTTGTGAAGCAGCACTGGAGTAATATACGCACGGTGTAAGAAATTAAAATGAACCAACTTAATTTGTGCATTACCTACGGCATCCCCAAATTCTCCTCCAAAGCCACCCTGGCCTAAATCGGGCCCGGGATCTGGCAGCTGTCATGGCTCAATATAAGGGTGAAACCAGATGATGAGCCCCTCCCCCCACCCCTGTTCTAACAGCCCTTGAAACTGCAGTAATGTGGATGGAACAGCAGGGAATGTGGGCCATATTTCACAAACTCTGGCAACTATGCTTGCCTGTGTTAAGAACTACCCAATCGATAAGCCTTCTGTGCCGCCTCAAAAGTAATAAAATCCTCAATTGGACCAAGCAGTGCTATTGACCGAGTCAGCGAGTACACAAAATGCTGGTAGATCATAAAAATGTAACTCTTGCACAAAAGGTTCTTCATGCAGCACTACCTTGATCGTATGCTCCCGTAGGGTCTCCATGTGCCTAATTTGGTACAAATCGGTGATGCATCCTGCCCCCCCTGTAACAAAATTGCAGCAAACAAAAAGCATATGTCCCATCCTTTAACAGCAGTTTCTCCCAGCTCTCACCATTCAACAGATAGGCAATGGGCAGCATGCAGAGCTGGGAGGCAAGGTAATAGAGCTCGATGTTGGGAATTGCCAATCCACCATTCAGCGTGGACTAGATCAAGAAATTGCTTTTGCCACCATCCCAGTTCAGTATAATAAGGAGAGAATGCAACCTCTAAAGGCCGCCTGGGGATGGTATCAAATAAATGCTGCATGGTATACAGGTGGCAAGAAGACAATCCAGGCCACGGCCACTTGTCCCGTTAGTGACAGAGGGAGGGTTTTCCAAAACTGGCCCAATGCACTAAAACCCTCAGTTACTCTTTCAATATTGAAGCGCCTCCGCCGTTGGAAAGTGTTCACCACCATGATCCCCAAGTAACGGAACTGGTCAACCTCCATTCGCAGGAGCAGGGTGGGCACGGACGCTAGATCCCAGGCAGCCAATGCACCCAGCCGGAAAGAAAGCAATTTACCATGAATACATTTGTCAGATCCCTGAAAGCATCTAAATATTGTAAAATAAGGGGTGAGGATTTCCAAGGTGCAGAGAGATAGTAAAGGGTTTCATCAGCATATAAAGACACCAAAGATTGCCATCCCCACTCAGATCTCCCAGTCGACATTGTCTGTTGAATCTGGATTGCCAAAGGCTCCAGCGATATGGCAAAGAGGAGCGGTGATAGGGGACAGCCTTGATGCATACCACTACCCAACACCCAGAACACAGGCAATCCACATTCACCCTGGCCATTGGTACAGTATACAACTGAACCCATGCCCAAAATTGCACTCCAAAGCCCATTTCCTCCAGCACTCTCAGAAGATAACTCCAGTCCACGGTACTGAATGCTTAAATACCTTAGCAATATCAATAGACACCACTACTAACGCCTACTCCCTACCCTCCAACTCATGCAGAACATACATCAGTCTTCTAAGGTTTATAGTAGTTTTACGTCCCAAGATAAACCCACACTGATCCACATGGACCAAATGAGAAACCACCGGTGCAACCTAAGGGCCAAAACCTTACATAGAACCTTTGTTTCCGTATTCATCATTGCCAGTGGCTGAAAGGAGTATGGATCTGAGGCATCAGCACCAGACTTCAAAACCATGGAAACAGAACCCTCCTGAATAATCGGGGACAGTGTGCCTCCTGGTACACCTCAAGAAGCTTTTATGTGAGGCACAAGGAAAAAGCCTGATAAAACTCAGTGTCGAAGCCATCACTCCCTGGAGCCTTCCACCCAGGTAGGCAAGCAAGGGCAGCTCTAACCTCCTCCAGGGTGAGATCCACATCAAGTTATTGAGCCACCACATCCCCCAATCTTGGATGAGGCAAAGTTGCCAAAAAATCAATAATGCGCTCCGGGTCCGGTCGCGAGGGCTTGCATAGACGCATACCAAATGATCTCTAAGGGTCAGCAAAATAGCACTCTGTGTGTAAACATCCCACCCGAAGTGTCTTAAGATGAAGAATAGGGGCATGCGATGTCTCCAGATAGAGCACCCATGCCAAAAGCTGTCTAGAACTGTCCGCCTCCCTATACAGTGACTAACGGTAAGACTTCAGAGTATAGTTCTCAAGTCTATCCCTTTTAGAAGACACTTAGTGATGGATCCCCATCTCACCCCGACTCCTCGCCCTGTCGTCCAGGAGGAGCCACTGAATCTCAGCTAAAACTCCTTCTAGAGAAACTCTGCCTGCAACGCCATCACGCCCCACAGGAGAGGCCCATGCACCACCCCTGTGGGACAGTCTTCATTGCCTCCCATTCTATTGCCCAGCTCTGTGTGGAAGCTAAGTTCAACTCTAAATATTCTGTGAGGACAACCGCTAGCATAGCCCTGCCCACGGGATCCTGCAGTACCTCCTAAGAGAACCTCCAGGTAAAAGGGGACCAAGGGGCATCCCCCATTCAAGCTCACATGTCACCAGAGCATAGTCAAAGAGTGAATGGGACAGATGAGTCACCGGAAGAACCCTTGGAGCTAAGTACATTGGCAATAGGATATGGGCAAGCCTACTAAAGGTGGCAAGTGTCACAGAATAGCAGATAAACTCCTGCCCAGTTGGCTGCGTCTCCCTCCATACGACACATAGCCTCAACTGCATCATATCCTCACACAGTGTGAAAGTCCTATTTTGCTTAGTGTGCACTCTAGAGGGGTGATGATCGAGCAAACCATCCATAATATAGTTAAAATGCGCAACTCACATCAACCTGGAATCAACAGCGGGAGACACTATATCCAGTAGTGTTAAATAAAGGGACTTGTCATCCGTATTAGGCCCGTAGGAGTTAACAAGGGCCACTTCAACCTCATCCAGCCTCCCTGCAGCAACAGATACCGCCCCTCCTCATCTGCCTCCATCTATGCCAATCCAAACAGCACACCAGGGGCAAAACAGACCATCAACCCCCCTGAAAATGGCAAGTAGTTGGCATAGTATACCTGCCCTCTCCATTTCTCTGCTAATTTCCTAACTTCAGTGTTGACAAGATGGGTATCCTGCAAACATGCTATGTCAACACTGAGGCTCCTAACCCCTTAGATGCTCATGACGGAATGGTTCCGTCATGAGCATCGGTGCCCCTGTGCTCATAACGGAACCATCCGTCATGAGGCCAGGGGCACGAAATCCCTCTGCTGCAGACAGCAGAGGGATTTCTATGTCATGCCTTTGACCTTGGGAGCTGGGGAAGAGCTTCCTCAGCTCCCGAGGCCCCCTCCCTGGTTTCTGTGCAATGAAGATCAGCGCGCACGTCGCGCTGTCTTCATTACACAGAAACCGAAACTGAAATGAGCCTTTAGGCTCATTTCAGTTTCACTTTGTATGTGCTCAGGGGGCTATCTCAGCCCCCTGGGCACATAGAAAGACGGGAGAGGTATCATTGGAAAGGGGAGAATCTCCCCTTTCCAATAGTACCCCTCCCCAGTGGATCCCTGATTGGGGATCGCCCCAGGAGGGCGATCCCCAAGCACGGATCCACCCACTTGATACCAGGGAGGGGGGAGCGGCCCCTTAGGCAAGGGTTTTTGCTCCCCCGAAATATTTGGAGTGTAATTTTGTCTTTTTGCCCCCCCTGGGGGGCAGATGGGGGCAGTAGCCCCCAATCTGCCCCCCGGGGGGGCAAAAAGCCCACTAGACACCAGGGATATTTACTTGGCGCACACAATTTTTTAGGGTGCGGGCTGCCCATGAAGGGCATGTCCATGCCCCCACCCGGCATAATGTACAGCCTTTCTGCCCCCCTGGGGGGCAGTTGGGGGCAGTAGCCCCTAATCTGCCCCCCCGGGGGGCAGAAAGCCCACTATACGCCAGGGATTTATTTTTTCTTGTAATTTGTGGTGGGGGCTGCCCAATATGGGCATGCCCATGCCCCCACCCACCCTCCGCAAAAATGACAGCCTTTCAGCCCCCCCTGGGAGGCAGATGGGGGCATTAGCCCCAAATCTGCCCCCCCCCGGGGGGGGCAAAAAGCCCAGTAGACACCAGGAATATTTTAGGCAAATTTTAATTAGGGTGGGGGCATTGGTCTGCCCGTTTTGGGCAGCCCCCACCCTAATTAAAATTTGCCCAAAAAACTCCCTGGCGTCTTGTGGACTGTCTGCCCCCCCTGGTGGGCAGATGGGGGCATTAGCCCCCAATCTGCCCCGCTGGGGGGGGCAAAAAGCCCACAAGACACCAGGGATTTTTTGGGGGCAAATTTGAATTAGGGTGGGGGCTTCCAAAACGGGCATGCCCATGCCCCCACCCGCAAAAATAACAGCCTTCCTGCACCCCTTAGAGGGCAGATGGGGCAGTAGCCCCCAATCTGCCCTCCTCGGAGGAGAAAAAGCCCACTAGCCGCCAGGGATTTTTTTGGCAAATTTTAATTAGGGTGGGGGCATTGGCATGCCCGTTTTGGGCAGCCCCCACCCTAATTAAAATTTGTCCAAAAAACTCCCTGGCATTTAGTTGACTTTCTGCCCCCCTGGGGGGCAGATGGGGCCATTAGCCGCCAATCTGCCCCGCCGGGGGGAACAAAAAGCCCACTAGATGCCAGGGTTTTTTTGGGGGGGCAAATTTGTATTAGGGTGGAGGGTCCCAAAAAGGGCATGCCCCCACCAAATTTACAGCCTTCCAGTCCCCCTGGGGGACAGATGAGACAGTTGCCCCCAGTCTGCCACCCCGGGGGGCAAAACACCCACTAGATGCCAGGGATTTTTTGGGGCAAATTTTAATTAGGGTGGGGGCATTGGCATACCTGTTTTGGGCAGCCCCCACCCTAATTAAAATTTGCCCCAAAAACTCCCTGGCGTCTAGTGGACTTTCTGCCTCCCCTGGGGGGCAGATGGGGGCGTCAGCCCCCAATCTGCCCTGCCAGGGGGGCAAAACCCCACTAGACACCAGGGATTATTTTGGGGCAAATTTGAATTAGGGTGGGGGTTGCCTAAAACGGACATGCTCAGGCCCCCACCCCCTCCCTGCAAAAATTACAGTCTTTCTGCCCCCCGTGGGGGACAGATGGGGTAGTAGCCCCCAATCTGCCCCACCGGGGGGGGCAAAAAGCCCACTAAACGACAGGGAGTGTTTTGGGGAAAATTTGAATTAGGGTGGGGGTTGCCCAAAACGGGCATGCCCCTGCCCCCACCCCCTCCCCGAAAAAATTACAGCCTTCCTGCCCCCCGGGGGACAGATGGGGCAGTAGTCCCCAATCTGCCCCTCTGGGGGGCAAAAAGCCCACTAGACACCAGGGATTTCTTTAGGCAAATTTTAATTAGGGTGGGGGCATTGGCATGCTCGTTTGAACAGCCCCCACCCTAATTAAAATTTGCCCAAAAAAATCCCTGGCATCTAGTGGACCCTCTTCCCTCCCGGGGGGCAGATAGGGGCAGTAGCCCTCAATCTGCCCCCCTTGGGGGGCAAAAAGCCCACTAGACGCCAACGATTACGCTGGCTTTTTTATGTGTGGGGTGGGGGCTGCCCAGAATGGGCATGCCAATGCCCCCACCCCCCAAAAAATAGCTACAGTGTTTCTGCCCCCCTTGGGGACATATCGGGGCAACCCCCTCCCCCGATGCCCCCCCGGGTGGCAGAAAGCCAACTAGGCACAGAGTTGTTTTTAGCAATATGCCTACATGTGGATTTTGGGCCCTAGCGCAGGCGGCACATAGGGAAACCTACCAAACCCACACATTTCTGAAAACTAGACACCGGGTGGCTTCCAGGGAGGTATGGCTTCCGTGGATACCCCAACGTTTCCTTACCCAGAATCCCCTACAAACCTCAATTTTAGCTGAGAAAAACACTTTTTTCACATATTTGTGTGTGGGAAAGTTGTGGCATCAATGGGCTCACACAAATTTCCCACCACCCAGTGTTCCCCTAGGTCTAACGGTAAAAATGGTGCCTCACTTGTGTGGGAGGCCCAAGTACCAACGACAGGCAAGGGCCCAAAACGTAGTGAGGCAACATCAAAATGGCCTCTCGCAAAACCACCTGGTTTTGCAAGGGGGGTCACTTGGGTTTTTGGCCCGGTGCTCGGCGGCCATCTAGGGAAACCTACCAAACCCATACATTTCTGAAAACTAGACACCCGGCGGCTTCCAGGGAGGTATGGCTTGCGTGGATCCCCCAACGTTTCCTTACCCAGAATCCCCTGCAAACCTTGGGGGATCCATGCAAGCCATACCTCCCTGGAAGCCGCCGTGTGTCTAGTTTTCAAAAATGTATGGGTTTGGTAGGTTTCCCTATGTGCCGGCAGAACTAGGGTTCAAAATCTACAGCTAGTCGCTCTGCCAAAAAAGGGTCATTTTTTACTGTAAAATTGAGGTGTGACCACGTTGCATTTTGCGCTATTTCCTGTCGCGGGCACTAGGCCGACCCGCACAAGTGAGGTACCATTTTTCTCGTAGGACTTTGGGGAACGCGGGGTGGGTGGAAATTTGTGGATCCACGCAGATTCCAGAACTTTCCATCACAGAAATGTGGGGGAAATGTGTTTTTTTTGTCAATTTTTTACGTTTGCAAGGGATTCTGGGTAACAGACCCTGGTGGAAGGCACTCAAGTCACCCCATCCTGGATTCCCCTGGTTGTCTAGTTTTCAAAAATATATAGGTTTGCTAGGTTTCCCTTGGTGCCGGCAGAGCTAGGGTTCAAAAACTACAGCTAGGCACTTTGCCAAAAAAGGGTCATTTTTCACTGCAAAATTGAGGTGTGACCACGTTGCGTTTTGCGCCGTTTCCTGTCGCGGGCACTAGGCCGACCCGCACAAGTGAGGTACCATTTTTGTAGTAGGACTTTGGGGAACGCGGGGTGGGTGGAAATTTGGGGATCCACGCAGATTCCAGAACCTTCCATCACAGAAATGTGAGGAAAATGTGTTTTTTTGTCAATTTTTTACATTTGCAAGGGATTCTGGGTAACAGACCCTGGTGGGAGTCACTCAAGTTACCCCATCCTGGATTCCCCTGGGTGTCTAGTTTTCAAAAATATATAGGTTTGCTAGGTTTCCCTAGGTGCCGGCAGAGCTAGGGTTAAAAAACTACAGCTATGCACTTTGCCAAAAAAGGGTCATTTTTCACTGCGAAATTGAGGTGTGACCACATTGCATTTTGTGCAATTTCCTGTCGCGGGCAGTAGGCCAACCTGCACAAGTGAGGTACCATTTTTCTCGTAAGACTTTGGGGAACACGGGGTGGGTGGAAATTTATGGATCCACGCAGATTCCAGAACTTGCCACCACAGAAATGTGGGGAATATGTTTTTTTTGTCAATTTTTTAGGTTTGCAAGGGATTCTGGGCAACAGATCATGGTGGGAGGCAGTCAAGTCACCCCATCCTGGATTCCCCTGGGTGTCTAGTTTTCAAAAATGTATAGGTTTGCTAGGTTTCCCTAGGTGCCGGCAGAGCTAGGGTTAAAAAACTACAGCTAGACTCTTCGCAAAAAATGTGTAAATTTTCATTGTGAAAATGTGGTGTGTTCACGTTAGGTTTTGAGCCACTTCCTGTCGTGGTCACTATGCCTACCCACACAAGTGAGGTACCATTTTTATCGGGAGACTTAGGATCGTTCAGATTTGTAAAGCAACTGTTATTACCTATTGATTTTTGATGCATTTCTCCCTTCCAAATGAAAGACATTGTGTAAAAAAAAAGTCATTTTGAAAAATGACCAATAATTCTCATGCTAGTATGAGCATTCCCAATTTCGAAAATGTGCAAATATGCACCAGGAAGGTCCAGCGGATGTAACGGTGCATTGCTTTCAAAGAGATGTAATAATTAGAAGAAGTTACAGGTGAAAACGTTGACATAAAAGGCTGCTTTTTTCAACTAATTTTTAATTTTTCCTATATTTAACTGGTAGTTTCTATAAAGACACCTTGATGGATCTACACAAATGACCCCTTGCTGAATTCAGAATTTTGTCTACTTTTCAAAAGTGTATAGCTTCCCAGGATCCATTATTGCTTTTGTACCCATTTCTACCATTATCTGGAAGGAGGTTGAAAGCACAAAAAAAATAGCAAAAATAGGGTATGTCCCAGAAAAATGCCAAAACTGTGTAAAAAATGTTGGTTTTCTGACAAGATTCTGTCATTCCCTAAAAGCTGGAGAAATGGTGATTTCAGCCCCACAAACCCTTTTTTGATACCATTTGCAGAGAAAAACGCAGACCGTTTATCCCATTTTTCACAAAAAAAACTAATTTTTGCTGTATTTTGGCTAATTTCTGGGACCCTTCCAGGGGAATCCCCAAACCCTGGGTACCTTTAGAATCCCCATGATGTTGGAAGAAAAGGACGCAAATTTTGCGTGGATACCTTATGTGGTCAAAATGTTACAGGGGCCTAAGCGCGCACTACCCCAAATAGCCCAAAAAAGGCTTAGCACAGGGGGGTAAAGGCCTAGCAGCGAAGGGGTTAAGCAGCAATAACACCCTATACAGTTTTTATAGGAACCTAATCCACACACATTCCAAGAGAGGAGCTCAGAATAAAATTACCAGTCCCACAATCTCCATTCTTCAGCAAGCCAGTCACCAAACTCACAGCCCTCCCAGGCCAGAGCCACTATAAGGCAACCCTTCCAAAAAGCCTCACAAGCAGAGAGACCCCCCAACAGGTCGTAGTGTCAGGTATAATGTCATCAGTATTTGAAGGTGTATCAGAGTCTTTGCCGCCCTGGGAGGAATCACCTACTCGCTTTTCCACCTCCCACTGTATCGCCACTGCTTCCGCATCCATGGTGCTGTCGTCTCGGATTGTCACGCAGCCTAAGTCACCTTCTGCAGCCAGTGATGCACCCCTGGAGCACGGGCGACGTTCCCCCACTGCTTTCCACTAGCATGAAAGGGTTCAACTTCATTCAGGGAATGCCCCAGGGTGCATCTGACATGTCCAGCCATGATCAGACATCTTCTGGGCGATCAAAGAAGAGTGACTTTCCAGTCACAATGACATGGAGCTTAGATGGATAAAGGAGCATAAACTTAAGATCCATAGAGCAGAGTCACTTTTTTTACTTCCAGGAATGTTTTGCAATGCTTCTGCACTCTGATCGTGTAGATAGATGACAATGTTCCTGTTTTCAAATTGAGGAACCGGAGCCTCCCTGGCAGCTTTCAGAATCACATCCCTGTCCCTTGAATATAATTTGTGAGCATTGAGTGCTCTCAGAGGAGCACCCGGGGGGTAACAGGAGCCAGAGACATGCACGTTCTTTCACTAACAAAGGTACTAGACAACCCCATGGGCCACAGGACATTCCTCACCCACTGTTACAAAAAGTGCTTCACAGACTAGTCCTCCACCTACTCCGGGAATCACAGTAGGCATGGATTGTTCCTCCTCGAGCATCCCTCATCATATTCGACTCAAGGGTGCCAGTGACCGTGTTGAGGCACACCACCTGCAGCATGAGTTGTCGCACCTCCGTCTAAAGAGAGGAGATGTTGTTAGGTTTGAAAACCCCACTCCAGCTATGCACTCGTTTCATGTTATCTTAGGTTAGCAGTGTGTGGCTAAATAGAAACCATGTGTATTCAAGTTATGCAACCCAATGAGTTATCCCAGTAACGTGCAAGCTTTAGTTAGCGAGTGTGACTCCATTTTGTATTTCGTAATCCCTATTAGGCTGCTTAGGCTGTGCCTGAACTAGACCTCAATACTTGTATTGCTTGCCTCAGCAGAACACAGTAGTTTGTTATTATCTTCTCTTTCTTTTGTCCAAGGCTGCTTCCCGACTTACTAATGAATAGGCCATTCTGCCCTCACATACCTACCCGGTGTGTAGTTCTGCTTCCATGTTAGGAGACCCTGAGACTCAGTGCGGTAACCTTGAGTTACAGATAGCATGTACCTATCTGGCAGGTGTTAGCCCATGCTTATGAGCCTCCTTTGTTCTTGTTTGGCCCATACTGGTAACTTTCCACTGTGGGCGTGGTTGGAGGCTTCTGGGAGGAACGATTATGTGTTGTGGGCTGTTGGGGGGTTAGTCCCTCGGCAGACATCTTAGGGTGCAGGTCAGATTGGACCCATCTGCAGAGTATTGCCAATAAAAGCCTGTTTGTATTCTCTACCGGGAAGGCATAGCAGGTGGTTGTAAGTAACCTGAGTGGCCACTAAGGGTCACTTCCTTCAGTGTTGGATTCTGCATTGTTCACCTTATCTGCAACTTTTTGAAAATACACCCAGAGCAGATTCACTTCAATTGAGACTCCTGAAATGAATCCCTCCAGGGCCACCCTTGACCCCTGGATGGTCTTCAAGAGGGCAGCATACGTTGGTTCCCCTTTATGCTCCGTGATTGCCCTGGCATGGCTAGAGGACTCTATCTGGTTATTTTCTGAGCAGTCTGACCCGAAGTGGTGTACTGCATGATGGTGTTACCCTGCAGCTGCCTCTTTGGCCTGTCGTTCCCCATGGTGAATGTGAGACTATGCAAAATTTCTGCTCAAGCCTAAAGAGTACGAGTGAACAAGCCAACCTCAGTCATCGCAAGACCTCCACACGTGCAAAACACCTGGAGCCCACTTAGGAATGCAGAACCAAAACCAAATAGGATAATCACTCTCAATTGTCACCGAGAGGGACGGCAATTCATTGGCCCGGAATCCCTGGGGTCCACCCCGAAGCCAGCTGTATACAAGGTTCAATAATTTTCCAGCGGAGTGGGCCAACCCACACAGACCACATCCTCGGTCCCTCCCTAAGAGAGCTTAACAGCAACTGAGGCCCTATGGGCCCGGATCTCACTGGTGGAGGAAGCCAATCGAATATGGGTTACCAAGGCTCTCGCCTCATCCTGGACCGCTACATAGCAACCTCACCTCAGCAAAGGGTCCCAATCTGAATCCTCTAGCAGTGAGCATCATTCTCCCAGCCACCACCACACAGATTGGCTCTCACCAAGCTGACCCCAGTCCGCTTCCAGGTGGCAAATTCCCTTGAAGCCCATGAAAGCCAGTATAAGCGTGCCTTGCCCTGCGATCTACACGTCTTAGTTCACACCACCCGGCTCCCTCAAAAAGTCCAAGAACCCGGGCGGGACCTCCAGCCAGCATTGAATTGGGATTAAAAATCGGCCCAGGCACACTAAAAAAAAATTGGGCCACATTTGCATATTGCCTTTCCGCAAAACACTGCTTCGGCAAAATTTTATTGAAAAAAAGAGAGGTAAAAAAAATGCACAGCTTAGTTAACACTGGTAAAGCACACCTGAAAACAAGAGAGGCCACTTTTGCTAAGGCCTCTCTCAATATGGATACATTAATGGGCCGGCCCAGCGAGAGAAAAGGAGTGACACCTTTGCCTGGTGATAAAAGGGAGGTGATGGACACCCATCTGTCTCCAGAGAGGCCACGCAGGCACCCACTGGGCTGCTGGCGACATCCTAGCAATGCAGAAACCGCCCAAATCGGCCCCCCAGGCTGCAAAAAAAAACAGCTCACAGCTGGAACTCGGATACTCACCCCTCAGGCATTTCCCGAGTGCCCGTGTTACCAATCCAATCCTGCCTCCAGTCGTCGTTGTGGATCACTATTTGCCCCTAAAGAGCCTGCTCCACCTTGATATCACAGGCCTGCCAATCCTCTGCACCTCCATGGCTGCTTTCACAGCAGCAGGCCAATAGCGGAGCTGTGGGACACAATGCGGCTTTTCAGGCATCTCCTGGCTTCACCGTCTGTCTCCACCACAATGTACAGGAGCCCCGGAGTGGCCACAAGTAGTCACGTAGTGCTGGTGAGAAACCCCTATCCCTTCAGGGATGAGCGCAATGCCACAAATGCTGTTCAGGTGCTTCCAGGCTCCATGTCCAATGTCATGAGTCTGGACAGGGCTGCAAGCAGCCACATAGTGGCGGTGAGAGACCCCCCGCCCAACCCCCGGGCTGATCACAATAACACGGATAAAAATGCAGCCGATTGGGCACTTGTTGGCCTCACCGTCTGGCTCCACTTCCAGTCTCAGGAGGCCAGATGGGTCCACAGAAAGTCACTCAGTGCCGTGTAAAGTCCCCCAGGGGCCAACCCAGTAACTCTGTGATTCTCCAGCACTGCAACTCCTCAATTGAAGCCACCCAAGCAGTAAGACTGCCGGGGACTGTACACCATGGTCGAGGCCCCCCTCTGAGGTTGACACTCCACAGCAGGGCAGCAGAGAGCCTCCTAGCCTCTCCACCTGGAGTTACAGCAAGGCCCATGCGGGACTTCCCAACTCATTGCAGCATTGGCCAGTGCCCCCACCGGGCCGGCAACTCTCCTCAGCATAGTCGCCACTCCCTGCACAGGCTGCAGGTCTGTTTGGTCCCCTGAAGAAGGACAGAGCACCCCTCCCGGAAGCCGGGGTCACTGCCGCAGGTCAGAATGCAAGCAGCACGACACCAACAGGCCACAACCACGCCAAAGTTGTATGGGATCTTCCCCAGCCACTCCCAACGCCTCCATGCTACTCAAGCTCCCCTCAGAGGAAGGGGGAATAAAGCCCCGCATCATGGGAGTAGAATGTCTGCTCATCAGCACAGGATACTGCAGGATTAGGCGATGGGGATACGGAGTTCACTAGAATCGCATCCTGGTGTTGGCCATGCTCCGTTCTGCTTCCTAGATTGGCGTGGTTTCACCTCCCACTTCTTTGGCATATGTCAGTTTAATGCCCCTAAATACTAGAAACCTCTATTTGACTCTCTTGTAGAGGTCATTATCTATCAAGTTCCTATCTAATGTTTTAGAAAAATGCTTTCTTTCTCTTGTTTTTCCTGAATTATTTACTGTATCATAGACTATATCTTTTACTCTTCTGCTAAATTGTTATTCATGCATATATATTTTATATGATTTTGTAATTTTTTGTAAGGTGCTTTGGTAAAGGTGCAATACAATGCCATTTGCTACATGATGTAGCCACATGCTAACAAATTGTGTGCAGTCCTCAGATCTGAAAGCACAGCTTGCCACCTTATTATTGAATAAAATGAACTGGAATGAGAGAGATATAAGAGAAAGAGACTATGGACAAAAGTAAACAAATTAAGGAGTATAGAGACTGACCTGGGTGAGGCAATAGAGTACAAAACATAGAAAAAAATCAAAACTATATGAATATGGAAGCATAGGTGAAAGAAGGCAAAACTAGAGGTGCAGGAATAGAAAGGACAGTGATGTTTCCCTAGTAGGCAAGCCAACTGGGCTGTTGGTATTTCAACCTTTCATTGATTTTCAGGTCACAAACAGGCCTATCATCCCACAAAGAATAAAGTGGATTTCCAATACTCAATCAGGAGTTCAGAGTTGAAATTCTGTCTGTGCTTTTCTTCCTGCAAATATGCAACAATTGCCCCTAGTAAAGACACATTGAAAGGTTATCTAATTGGTGAATTATTTACAGGCAAATGTTGATCTGCCTGCCTTTTGTAGATATCTCTCCATTAACCTACCAACCTTAAAAGAGTCCTGTCCTATGGGGGGATGATTGTAATCTTGCATTGGCTCCATTCTTGGATAGACATTCAAAAATGAAAGGCATAGTTCGCTCTAGGAACAAAACACTATTGCAAATAATACAGGAACATGGCCTACAGAATGTTTTAAGGGCTCATATGCCAGAGTATACATTAATTGTCCTAGATATTATTGGTTTTCTGGACTAGATTTTGGGCTACTCTCCAAAAGTATAAGCAACTGGGCCTCTACAATTACACGCCTTGTTTGTGCACTCTTAGACCAGTGCCCGGTTAGTATCACTATAACTATATATATGTGCTCAACGCAAGCCATTGTGCTTTCCGTCAGAGGTGCTGCTAGATCGGGCATTTAAGGACGTAGTGTACAAAGCTAAAATAGAATATTTTACAAATAATGTAGCATCAGTATCTGACCCCACAGTGGTGTGGGAAGCCTTTAAGGCAAATATTAGGGTATATGCATTTCTAAACATGTAGGAATACTGAAGTCATACAAAAACAACCTAACAAAACTGGAGAATTTTTTTAAGCAAACAGAAGCACAATATGCAGCAAACCCTAGCACATCAATGGAAGCACAGATATTAGAAATTAAATGAAAATATAAAGACACAGGAGAAAGGGAGATATGATATATGGGTAAGGTGAGAGATCAGTTAAGATCTAGAAGGAATGATCTGTGATGCCAATATATCACTTGGGGTGGCAGAGTTTTGAAGGCCAAGGTGGGAAAATATACAACTCTACTGCTATGCTCTGGGAATTCACACACTTTTAGATGGCCCTATATTCATCCTATATTCACCATACACAGCATGTATGGAGGATGAGGTGAACAGTGGCATTAATTTGAGCCAGTGGTGGCCTGTGGGGGCTACCAACACTCATTTTGTGGAGACCAGCGCTTATTTTTCTGCATCAGACATTTACAGAGAGCAAGAGAGAGAAAAACAAACACATTGGGAAGACAGAGGAAGAGAAAAATGGCAAACCCGTCATAAAAGGAGAAAGCAGGTACCTGCAAAAGTGAGATAAAGGGGCATGGAGTGTCTGGTAGTGGATTAAAGATCCATGAGGTGAATTAAAGATTATGCAGCCTTGATATTAGGCACACATACATTTAATGGCACTAGCCACAGGCTTCTGAGTAGAACTTTGGGCACCAGCACTCATTCTTTCACAAATTAAGCAATGGAGGTCAATAACCACTTGCAGGAAGTGGTGCAGACCTGATTGAATAATTTGCACAGCAATACTTAGCACAATTAATACTAGCAGGAGACATCAAACAAGTGATCCACGAACTCCGGGGGGTAAAGCTCTTGGCAGTGAATGCTTCACAGCTGAGTTTTATGAAGAGTATGGAGACAAACTTGCATCACATCTTCTGTAGGCATACAATGGAGAAAAAAAGACGAGGATCCTTCCCCAGTGATGCACAAGATCCTATTAATCGCATGTCAAACCAGGCAGAAACCCTAAATATTGCTCATCAAACCACCCCTATCCCTGATTAAAAAAGAGAACAAAAATCTAGGAATAATATTAATGGGCGACTGATGCCACTCATCACAGTTAGCACTGCCGGAGAAGGCAGCTTTTGTTCCTGGGTGCTCATCCTTGTATAAGCTCAGGACACTATTTGCCATTTTGCACCAACTATATCCAAAGATACAGGCGGTGGCTGTGTTTTTGGATGCAGCCAGGGCATTTGATTCCATTGAGTGGCAGCACATGTTCAGGGTGCTCAAACAAATTGGTTTGAGAGGGAAAAATCTGTCCTGGCTGAGGTTGCTCCATGTGCAGCCTACCACTAGAATACTTGTAAACAACGTAATATCTTATAACTGGAGGGGTTTTGGGTCTTAATATTTACTGGTAAAACCTGCTGTTTTTCCTTCTAACAATGGCAATGCACCAATGCCAGCTTGTGTATTAAGAGATCCACCGAAACACTAAGTCAATACTATGGGAAATTAAGGTGCCCCTATTTTAAATCTTATGGGCCAGGTAAAATGGTGGATTTGGCTCCATCTGACGATGGCAGGCAGTTAGGCAATGTTAACAAAAATAGTAGTCCTACTGAAATCTCTTACGATACATCTCTATTTCCCCTATTTACCGCCAGTATTTTTTAACAGTAGACAACATGATAAGCAGTTTAATATGGGGAGGCAAACAGCCTCAAATTAAACTAACAATACTAATATAACCATATGGGGATGGTGGGCTAGAGATTTCAGATTCTGAATTATATTGCTTATGTACCCAGGCACACTTTGTCCATCATTGGTTCCGTTCTGCACTTTCTTCATATATTGTGGGTGAAACTGACTTAGCTGAATCCCCACACTTAAAGACAATATTAATCTAATTGGATGCACAACTAAGGAAAGGTAAATATTGTCAGAGTGCGAATGGCTGGAGGTGCTCTAAACACCACACATGCCCCTTAGCAATAGTCAGGCCACCGGTCAAGCCCAAAGCCTCTCAACAATTAGCTAAACTCCAGAAATCAATGGCTGGTGACATGTTTCACAGACACCAATTATTCTCGCTAGACAAATCTGAGCAAAAACTACCTTAGATGCATTTCTCTATCATAGGTTAAAGTTTTGTGTTTAAGAGCTTATACACACTTTTTTGTGGAAACCCTTGTCACTCCCGTTGCTAAAATATATATACATAACATAAGATCCCTCGCTTAGCATAGCTAAACTATACGCTATATCCCAAGCAAGCAAAGTGTTGTGCCCCCTAGGAGTCTGAGGAAGCTGGAATAGAGATCTAGACACACTCTTAACGGATGCACAATGGATGTGAAATTACTAGAGAAAAATCTGCAAAGGGTAAACACAGAGCTGTGCACTAAAATTTCTTGCACAGAAGCTATGATTGAACAGAATCACTCATTTTATAGTCATTCAAAAATGCAAGGCACAGTTTGCTCTGCAACCAAAACACTATTGATAGAGGCAAGTTGGGCAGACCTGTAATCTCTTTATATATCACCACGTCATAACTATAGAATGAGGTAAGGGTATGGAGAGAGGGGTACGTTGAGGGGTGAAAGGAGGAATCTACTATTCCGGTAGTAGCTGATATGTTAAGCACCGCTTGAATTGATGTGTTTACGGTGTTGGAGTACTGCTGTGAGCCACATGTTTCAGGACAGACTGCTGTTTACTTACCATATATGTGACTTGGCCTACTGTTAATTGAAATATAAATTAGAAAAAAGAACTTGTATCCCTTTCACATTGGTGAAAAGTACTAATGCAGACTGGTGATGCTACACTATATAACAATGCCAAATAAATCTTTCTAACAGTAAAACAAAGATGGGGAGATTGTTGTGTTCACAGAAAGTGTCATAAGAAAATACCAAGGCCAGAACTCTCTGTCCTCACTGACAACAGAACAGGAAGACTACAAAGCTAAACAGCTGAAGCCATGCCATGCCATGACAACACATATTTACATCTATTAAAGCACCAGCACCATCCTTCTGAAAGGCTGCTTCAAGAGTGTAATACAGCATGTGTTGCCAACATACACAAGCCAGCACCAGGCTGTCACTAGACATCCCTTGATGTTGTCACGTTTATACATGTAGAAACATGAGAAGCATCAATGGTGCAAAAAAGGATATAAACCATGCGGTCCAGCCCCTGTAGCGGAGAACACATTTCTAGATAATCCAGGACGATAGAAACACCTATTCTGGGGAATAAGGAATGCTTTTGTTAGAAAATATTGGTGCAGGTCTGTTATTCTTCCCCTCTAATAACAAGTATTGGCATAGCCAATAGGTCCCGCCTTTGGGACCGCATAAGTGCCATGAACACCAAGAAAGTAGGCAGGTCCACATCGGACATTTCACCTCAAGATATACTGAGCTACCTAGTTTGTAAGTGACCCCACTGGTGCTCAGAGACTAACTCTGCGGGTATATCCAACACTCTACAGACCACAGTAACGGATTAACCAAGACCATGCACTTCCATTTATGAGCTTCACAAGTGTGAACTCGGCCACTAAGCAGAATCATTTAACAGCCCGCCACTACTTTTGGAATTCCTGTTGTCAACAAGACAATCTGTAAATGAGTCACCTTGTACTTCTTAGGAAATAGTCTTTGTGGGGGTCAGATTTATTGAACATTAACAACTTCCCTCACTCCGAGCCACAGTCGATGCGAATGGGTCCCAGACATACCTGGCCTTGCACAAGACATTCAGACAGGTTATTTCAAGGATGAACACTGATGAAGCTCAGATGTGGCCAGACAAAGTGCTTTCCGCTCTGAGAAAGCCCCGCAGGTTGTGGGTTTGGCAGCTCGGCTACGAGTCGAGACAACACCTGCACACTATACTGACTGGGAAGGCCAAGGCTAGCATCAGGCAGCCTCAATTCGTGTCTGGTGGGGAGGAGGGGTGCGAACGCGATGTGGAGCAAGCATATCTGCAGCAGTTTAAGCAGTGAATGAATGCACTAATCCACGATCAATGGGCGAGAAGGATTCTTAGCTAGGTGCAAGAACAAAGCCGCTAGAAAACCCGATGCAGAGGTTGGAGCATTTCTCAGAGGTCCGTGCCACCACAATGCCAGCTTACATTAATATACAGGGCACCAACTAGTACTAAACAAAATGCAAGAACCTGGGAATTAGCTTAACAGGAAAAAACACGATCGGCTCAACCTAACTGTGGAAATGCCAAAAGGTGCACTGGAAAAGTAGTCCAGGTTAGACCCAAAATAGAAGCGTCGTGATCTGAGACTTTCGGTGAGGGAATAGTATGGATGAAGGTGCACTGGCAAAACTTGGCGGCAAGAGAATTCCCGGAGCTAGAAGAACTGCACAGTGGTATCCAGGAAGTCATTAGGCGCAACAAGGAGTGACCCAACATGCAGTTTAAAGGTCCGGGAGCGGGGCTAAGGTGCAGCCGAGGTTAGGGAGTGTTTGATGCTCCGGTGAAAACACAAGAACAAATTAACTGCCAGTGCTCTTATGAGCGCAGCTCGCTCGTCAGCATGCCATGCACACCGTGTCTATGCAGCCGAGGCATGCCCTCCGCAGAATAACAGAAATGAGAGCAGGTAAGGTGGCGCAGCTTCAAGGTACCCATTAGGCAAAGTAGGCATCTCGTGGCAAAACTAGACATGCTGGGGAGCAGTCAGAAATGTGGACCAGCATAGCCACTAACGGCAGGACGCAAACTGCCAAGAAAAGACAGTAACGAGAGTGAGCACAGCGGGAATCTACGTCCGGTGGCACCAAATTAACCCTAGCAAGGAAAGTCTCACGAGAAGCAGCACCACTGACAGTACACCTACAACCAGCAGGCACCCAGAACTAATCTTCAGCATATGAAAGATCATTCTGGTGTGGTCCATCAATGTATACGAGTCGCTACAAATCATGCACCAGGCAAGGCACAAGCGAGACCTCCAAATTCGTACCAGTACATCATGCATTGTGGTTGCTTACTCTGCCAGGAAGGATATAGACCGGCACTCCCAGGAATAAATACGGTAATAAAAAAAAAGCCAGGGCGAGCGCGAGTGCTATCTGTTTCCAATTAACGCGAACACGGTCGCGTTAATTGGAAACAGATGGCGCTGATGCTCGCTCTCGCAAGCCGTAGGCCGTGGGCGGACGCACAGGTGGGACATGCACCCGCCTTTGCCCAATTGCGTGCTGTCTTTCTTAGAAAGACGCACGCAAAGGCCAACAAATAGCTTGTGGTCCGAGTTGGAAGTCCTTACAATAAGCTTCGCAGAGCAGCACATGCACGCTGGCTCAGGCGAGACCTTAAAAAGGGGGTAGAAGCGTATGTGGCAATGACTAACCTCTGTCATTATTGGATTTGCTAGGTATGATTTTTGACAAGCTATTGCTAAATAACATTTTGGTCTGGTTAGGTAAAAAAAGAATGCTGACAGACAGCCAAGTGGATTTCTCTAAAGGTGACAGCACTATGGATTAGACTATGCTTAGTGGTAATAAAGTATATATTATTGAGGAAGCAAACCTATTGATATGAAATTTATTAATATGAAAATTGTATTTGTCCTTATAAATCACCTGAAACTATGATTAGCCGTGGAAAAGAAACAAATGTTACCCAGCTTGATATATTTGATATGGTTACTACATTAAGGGGATGTTGCAAACATTTAAGATAATAAGCAGAAGTGAATGGCTGAGACATTTCTGGTAAACACAGAGATCAGATGTTAGATCTGGGGGTCTCTAGTTGGCAGGGTAGGTACCACTGTCCAAGTAGGGACCCTTGCTTCTAGTCAGGGAAAGGGGGATACACTGTTAAGATAACCCCTGCTCACCCTCTAGGTAGCTTGGCCTGAGCAGTCTAGGCTATCAAAGGCAATGTGTAAAGTATTTGTACCAACACTCACAGTAACACAGTGAAAACACCACAGATTTACTCCACACCAGTTTTAGAAAAATAAGGTATCTTTACTAAAAACTTCACAAGACCAAATACTACAGAAAAACCAACATACAATTAAAAAGGTTACTTTAAAGATAGTTCAAGAGTTTGCAGAAAGTACCCCAGGATGTAAAAGTCAGTGTCCTGCACAATGTGACTCTCAATGCACAAAATGCGACACTCTCGTGCCCAACAGTACCTGTAGTTGCGATAAGGTTCCCAAAAGCTATAACAAGGAAGATGGCAAAGGCGATGCGATACTCCTGAGACCTTGGGGAGGCTTTGCAGCAGGCCTGCTTCACGCAGCAGAGGTGGATGCGCCGGCTCTGATCTGTAGGGGGAGGATGCGATGACTTTGGCTTTCGTTGCGTAAGTTTCTTAGGGGAAGCTTCACGCACAGGTATGATGCAACGATCTTTGATGCGGCGCGATGCGCGGCACAGCGCTGACTTCTGGCGCCGCAACCTTCGATGCGTCACGGGACGGGACTCTGCGTCGACACACGCAGCGACTGGATACTTTCACGCACCAGCAGTCGTGCGGCCCGCAAACTGGTTCTGCGACGACCCTCGCAGCGTCAGGAATCTTCACGCACCGGGACGATGCTCGACGCACTCGGTGATGCGGGGACTCCGGGTGCTGCGATGACGCCGCGATGAAATTCTCCTCGCACTCTCGTTCTTGCGACACGCAATCGGATGATGCGTTGGGTACCAGTTACTCTTTTTCACACTTCTGCTTCCCAGCTCCCAAACACAGCAAAACGACCTCCTGAGGCCCCAAGACTGGGCAAGCACTCCAAGGCAGGTCAGAACTCCCTCAGCAGAGTTCCAGGGGAGCTGGTGGTGAAGTCCTTTTGTTCCTGGGACTTCTTAACAGGGAGCCAGCTCTTCTCAGGCCCTTGGACATCAGAATCAAAAGAAGGGGACACAGCAAAGTCCTTCCCCTCTCCTTGGCAGCAAAACAGCAAGCAGGCAGTCTTCTCCTCTTCAGTTCTTTTCAGCTTTCTCCTTGGCAGAGGTTCCTTCCTAGTTCCAAAGTGATCTAAAGTTTAGGTGTCTGGGGTTCTCTTCTTATACCCCTCCAAGTCTTTGTCTCTCTTTGTTTCAGTGGGGGGATTCCCCTGCTCAAACCGGTTCCTGGGTGTGCTCTGCTCTGGAGCACCTGGTTCCTTTCAGAGTGAGGGGCAGGGTCGTTAGACGCTCAGCAGGAGGTGGAGCCTTCTTTGTGCCAGCAGAGGCAGAGTCCTCAGCCTGGCCAGCAGGGGGTGGAGCCAGCATTGTGCTGGCAGGGGCAGCCCTATTCAAACCCAGGGACTACTCATCCCACCCATCTAAAGCAGATCTCCCTATTCACCCTGCTGCTGACTCATCCAGGCTCCTGGAGCCACCTAGCCCATTACATGACACCAGTCAGCCAACCAGCACACAGGCACACAGGAAGGTTAAACAGGAGAATAGCTACTTTCTAAAAAGTGCTTTTCTCACACAGTGAATTTAAAAACCATCTTGCTAAAAAGATGTATAATTAAATTCTGAACACAAAGATACCAAACTTGGATTTTCTATCTTGCCCTTATGGGAAGATAGGCATGTAAACAGCCTCCCCCATTCTATCCTATGGGCAAGATAACCTCTCAGCAGTGAAAAACGAAAATGGCTGTAATTCACTACCAGGGCATGTTACACACCTCAGTACATGCCCTACCTTTCAGATAGGGGTGGGCGGAATTTGCGTAATTGCGTTACGCAAATCTTCGCGAAACGGTAAAAAATCTCCGCGAACACGCAGAAATTCCGCGAACACGCGTAATTGCTTGTTCGCGATGCTTTTTTCCTGTTCACAATCGCTGTTTGCGTGCTCAGGGAGAAATATCTCGCAAACACGCATTTTGGGAACGCGAACAAGCAAAAAATTTAGCAAAATCGCGGAAAGCAGACTTTTGAGCAATTTCGCGCTCTCCGCGGAACGCGAAATTACGCAAATTCCGCAAATTCCGCGAGCGGAACGGAATTTACCGCCCAGGCCTACTTTCAGATACACTGCACCCAGCCCAGGGGGGTACCTAGGGCCACCATAGGGATGCCTGACATGTACAGAAAGGGAAGGATAAGGCCTGGTCAGTGGGTGCACTGGCCAGGTCGACATGGCAGTCCTGGACTGCACATAGGCACTGCAAGCAGGCCTAAGACATCATTTTAGGGCTACTCCTGTGGGTGGCACAATCAGTGCTGCAGCCCACTAGTAGCATTTGAATCACCAGCCCTGGCACACGCAGTGCACTTTACTAGGGGCTAACAGGTGAAACAAATATACCAATCATGGATAACCAATCAATATAACAATTTACCAAGGGAGCATATGCACTTTAGCACTGATCAGCAGTGGTAAAGTGCCCAGAGTCCTATTGCCAACAACCACGGGTCAGAAAAAATAAAGGAGGAAGAAGCAAAAAGTTTGGGGATAACCCTGCAAAAAGGGCCGTTTCCAACACAACCCCCTTCCAGCCTAAAGCCAGGGTAGACCAAGCGATACCTCGATGGGATTCCCTGCTTAGGGCGATAGAACACGGAAACTGGTCCAAACAGCAGGGCACTATTCCTGTTCTACGCCTTCCAGAACCCGGTTGGATCACTCCATCCATACTCTCAGAGTCCACCAAGCCAACCCATGTGGAACCCTTCTCTTCACCTGTGGACACCACCTGTGCAACATCTAGCCTTAGCTTGCTCACAGGTGTGTCCCAACAGACAGACGGCAAGCCGCAGTGACCAGTGACAGTGGTCAGGGATGAGACCCAGGCCTTATGCCTCTCAGGGCCCTCAAACCCCTGTGGCGTCAGAAGGTGGGGGGCAGTAGCCCAGGTGCTTGGCACCCTTTGTCCACTTCTTTTCCTGTCAGGTCGGGTCTGACAACCTGGCACTGACCCACCAGCCCCGGGCCTGTATCCGGTGGCTGGACAGGAGGCTGGGGTAGGCCTTTCCAGACCCGGTCCTCCTCTTCCTTGGGGCTCTGTACCCTCCCACCTGGAGCGGTACCCCCTTCTAGAATAGTCAGGGCACCTGTGGCAAGTGTCCTGCACCATTCGCCCACCAGTTCAGGGGTTCTATCCTGCAACTGGGATTCCAGGTCAGGGGGGACACCCCGGACCTGGCCCTCCAACCTAGGGTCTAAACCCTCCAGGTGAACCGTTGCCAACAACCACGGGTCAGAAAAAATAAAGGAGGAAGAAGCAAAAAGTTTGGGGATAACCCTGCAAAAAGGGCCGTTTCCAACATCAGACAAAAGCGTGATGTGGCCCCTTCCTTGTCCAGTCTATTCCTCAATGAATTGGAAGCATATTTCATAGATCTGAAGTTACCCTGGTTTGAACAATGCCTGACTGACAATCCCTTTCTCTGCTGATAATTGCTGTTAGACCTGACAGTCTTTGTGTGGTCTTCTCCCAAACATTTAGCTTTTTCCCATCCTGTTTGCTGAAATTTGTTTTTGTTGGCTTTAGCTTAAAACATTTAAAAATTGGCTTACACCTGATTGGCATCCTTAATTTATTTATAAGCCCCTGGTAAAGTGGTCATGCCATGGGTATATGTACCCAGGGCCTGTAAATTAAAAGCTACTAATGGGCCTGCAGCACTCATTGCGCAACCGACTTATGTAGCCCTTTAAAACATGGCTCAGGCCTGAGTGCAGTTTTAAACAGTGAACTTGACTTGATAAATTAAACCTCTTGCTAGGCCTAAACTTTCCTTATTAATACATATTAGTCACCCCCAAAGATAGACCCTAAACAGCCCACAGGGCAGGGTGCATTGTATTTAAAAAGTTGGACATATAATTTTAAGTTTTATATGTCCTGGTAGTGAACAACTCTAACATTTGTTTATCACTACTGCAAGGCCTACCTTTCCCATTGAACAACTTTCTATTACTTACATTTAATAAGTGCTAATTTTTGTTTTGGAACAGGTAGAAAAGTCATGCTTGGTCTCAAATGAAAAGTAATTTAAATACCTGTTTAATGGTAAAGTCGCATTTTAAGTCACAATTCTAAAAATGCCACTTTTAGAAGATTGCCATTTTTTCTGTACTAATTATTCGGAAACTGCAGCGTGTGTCTGGGGTCACATGATTGTGAATAGAGTGGCAGTTGGCCTTTGTATATTTCTCCCAGACAGTGAGACAAAGGGGTACCTGGTATTGTCAGGATGGTCAATCCTGCCAGGATGAGAGGGCTTGATCTATTTTCTGCCCCCACTTACATTTCAAAGAAGCTGCTTTGAGCACATAGCACACTCACAAAGATCTTAACACCATTATTTTGCCACCCTAGAACTCTTGAAGCCTGGGCAGTGGAAGGGGTAAATTTCCAGAACTAGATAAAGTAAGGCCTACTTCAAAGGCTGTCACCAGGACCCTCACGCAAACACTTTAGTTTACTTCTGAACCTGTAGAGGACTTACAGAAGGACTGCTTTGCATTTCAGAGGACTGCCCTTCTGCTTGAAGCCTGATTCGTGATTCAGAGGACTTCGCTGCTGCTTCCAAAGGACAGCCATGCTGCTTGAAGCCTGCCATGTATGCTCAAGGGACAACCCAGCTGCTTGAGGCCTGCCTTAATACTTAAACCCAGGTCTACCAAAGTGACTCTAAGGGCTAGTTGGCTGGCCTCCTGTTCGGAGTTACATCGACACACCATGCTCTACCAACCTTGAATCCCCACCTGGACCCTGCCTGAAATGAGTACTGCCCTCCAGGTGGTACCCAATTAGTCCTGGACTCTTAGAAGTGGTGCTGAAGGTTCCCACACAGCGATATACTGAGAAATATGACTTAAAAAACTTCCCACCAAAAAGTGGCCTGGAACCAACAGGAGATGGGACCTACATCATCGGTGCATCGGAGCATCATCGGTCGGCCTGACTTTGCAGTAGATTCCATTATGTTCTTCTCCGCAGCAGCAAATTCTGTTCAGCTGCTCCTCCCAGGAAGGGCATTCAGCCTTGCGGAGTCTTTGTCAGATACAGCCTGCAGCTTCATCCCGCTTGAGATTTTTGACTTCCAGAAAAGTGATAGAGTCCAGACATAGAAACGTTCATCTAGCGGCTCCCAAGTGAGAAGGCCTCCTCCTCGGATGTCGCCGGCTGACTTTTCCTGCTGAACTTTACCTTCTCACAAATGTTTTTTTCAAATGTCTTCAATGGCCAAAGGTAGGCTGAGACCGGGCCCAATATACCTTGTGTATCTGAACTGTGCATCATTGCAGTCAGCCATAACTTTTGACTTAGCCCCAGTCACGCACAACTAAATGCCCACGGTTGGAGCTTTGATTACAGCTGGCACTATTTTGCACTAAAACCTTAAAAAATTCATAACTTCAGTTTCTCTGATTGGATTTAATTTGTTTTGATGTAACATTATTTATTAAACTATGCCTGACTACATTTGCCCAGGTCTACCAGAGTGTTCAACACAGGTTAGTTTAGTGACCTTTTTGGTTCACCTGACAAGGATTGTGGTTGTTGCTTGAGAAGGGTTTACACCCCAGTCAATCAAAAAAAACAAATTCTTACATTTTTATTTTGGTAACCTGTCCTGAAATGTCAGTGCATAGACTAAAGAAACCCTTCACCATCTGCTTCTTTAACAAAAGCTTATTTATTCACAAAAAAAAACAATAATAAAAGGCCTATGAATAAAAATATTAAGACAGCATTAAGGCTGCATAGAAGAAAGCTGGACAGAGGAACAGCATTGATAACCTACATCCAAAACTACCAGTTGTTACTAAACTTTTTAGACATCAACATGGCTGTCCATCAGTAAGAGATGAAAAGGAGATATTTGAGGGTGTGTATTTTATGTCAACAGCATATGGGAGTGGTGAGCTGGGCGATTCTCCCTAGTTAACAAAATTAAATAGTTTAACAGGACCTCTGGAGTGGCTTCTGTCTGTATCCCTACCTGTAGGAAAGGGACTTTTTTGCATGATTATCCCCCACTTTTTGCCTGATGCCTGAGGTGATTTCAAACTGTAAGTGTACTGGGTCCCTGCTAACCAGGTTCCCAGTGCCACAATCTCTTTCACAAAACACTATACCACAATCTGCACAACTTCAGCTACCCCCTGTAGGTCCCTAGTAAGTGGTACCTCTCGTGCCTAGGGCATGGGTACTGAAGAGGGTCCTCTGAGGCTGCAGCACTAGTTGTGCTACCCCAGGTCCCCCTCACCAAGCCTATGGACTCTGTCATTGTAGACTGTGTGTCTTGTGCAGGAAAATCCGAAGAGTCGACATGGCACACAGCTCTGTATGCCTGGCCTCCCATGCACAGCATAAGATCTGGGTACGTCACCCCTACTGCAGGCCTTCAGCCTTAAGGCAGGGTGCACTATAGCCTATGTGTGAGCATATCAACATGAGCAGTTATGCCCCTACAATGTCCAGTCTATTCTGTGATGTTGTAAGTGAATGAGGAAGCCAGAAAGAGTACATGGGCTGGATACTTATCAGCACACGTTTCCTAGTTCCATGATGGATTCACTGATTTCTAAGACGGTTTGAATATTTGGTACCAAATATCTTGTCTTAATAAATCCTCACTGATGCCAGTGTTGGGTTTATTAATAAATTCACACAGGACACCATTTTAGAGAGTCCCCTGAAACGTAACCAAACACTAGTGGGGTCTCTGGTCGGTTTGCACCAGTCTACCACCACCAGACATGCTTCTGACCTCATAGGGTGGGAGCCGGCGCTCTCAGAGGACAGAAAAAAATACCTGGTCTGGGCGGGGTTGTTTCACAACTCGTCCAGAACAGGAAGGCCTTACCGGGTGGAAAGCCTCAAAGGCAATACTACCTTTGAAATCCAACCCAGGAACCCTCAGATAGTGGGGAGGTCAATCCTCCTTTCCTGCTCCACTTTTGGCGGGAGGAAAGGTGGGAAAATTTGTTAGATGAGGAGGAGGTCCCCCCCTAGCCTGCACCACCCCTAGGTTTGGGCAAGCAAGGTGAACCCTAAAATTCAACTATCTTCAAATGGTGAGAAAACCTCCAATCAGGGATAGGGTAGTGCCCCTTCCCACAGGAAGAGGTCACTAAAAGGTGTAGACAACCTAAACGTAGATAGCCTATTGGCTATTACCAGTCTCCCCTTGTAACGCCCCTACATTCAGTATTTAGGTGGCTTCCTGAGACCTGAACCTCAGATGGATCGGACCAAAGATTACCAGGACAAAGAAGACCTGCTGCACAAGAACTGAAGGCCTGCTGCAGAAGAAAAAGGGGCCATACCATGCCAGATGCTCCAAGCGCCTCACAATCGCTGCCTGCTGGTTCATTCTGAACCTGCAAGGACTCCAAGAATCTTGGAGCACCTACAACCTTTGAGAAATCGCCAACAAGCTCCCTTGGAGTGAAGGTATCACTCCTTTGCACGCCCATGATGTCCGGTTTGTCAACTTGCTTCTCCCCAACAACCTTGAGGCAGTATCAAAAGAAGAAGAGGTACAACAGCTCCGGGGGGTTAGATCTGCCTCTTCGCCAAGTTTGGAGGCACCAGGACGTACCGGATCTGCGAAGTACGAATACCCAGGGTACCGGACCCTCAACAAATAAAACCAAGATTAGTCCACTTCAGATGACAAACACACCAGAAGCAAGCACTCATCAAAGAACACAAAGACACCCAAGACCCATTTCCTAAGTGGCCCAGCCATCCCAAAATCACCTAAAAGTCGCCTGCTCCTGACCGCGAGGAGCTTAAGATGTACAACGCCTGACTGACCTGTTTGCTCTGCACCCGGCTCCACCGGCCCCAGCACTGATCAACCAGCCCTGCTCTCATGGTCCCAGGGTCCTTGCAAACTCCTCCCTCTAAGAAGTCCCACCGGACTGACCAGTAAGTCTACTGGTGCAATGCATTTTCAAGTGGTCTCCTTCATCTTTGCGCACCAGTTTCCAAGACCTTCAGCACTTTGTTCATGCCTGTTTCAGGATGCTCCTGAACTTCTTCTGCTGGTATTTTGTACCTGGTCCCAACATTATTCTAATACAACAAGGTGAACTTCATGAAAGGATTGCCTCATTGATTCCTATGGTGCATAATTGCATACAAAAAATATATATTTTCTGAACTTTTAAAAATCATAACTCTGAAAGTACTTACATTAGAACTGTGTTCTTGGTCTTAAAAAGAACATAAAGATGGACTTATTTTTATAAATTGGTCTCTGATTTATTCTTGAGTGTGTGTCTCATTTATTGCCTATGTGAGTACAACAAATGCTCAGCACTACCCTCCAATAAGACTATATCTGTTTGCCCGCACTACGATAAAAATTGCATTAGAATTATCTGCTTTTACCTCTGCATACCATTTGGGGATTCTCTGGACTCTGCACAGTGTACTTATTTTCAGCAGACTATATAGAGACCCTGCTTCCTACACTAGATTATCGACATTTTCCGCTCTCAAAAACCGCCTTACAGAAAACTAATAACCAATGACTTAGTCGGATAGTGACATTTCTTCACTCCGAATAAATTCTTCACAGACTCATTTTAGCCTTGAGAAGGCAGTAGTGTATAGTTTTATGAAACACATGTCGGCTGTCTTGGATTTATGTTATTAATGCCGGCTAGAAGGCCTTCATAGACTCCCCTGCATTTTGGCTGTTTTTTTACAAATATCACCCACATACATACATACATACATAATATTTATTTCTTTAAATAACACTACATCACTAAGCCGTAACTGACCACTTCTGCTCCCAGAACACAGCTACTTCTCCAATCATTTGTAGAATGTACCTTCACCTTTATAGGGTCGATTCCGATTTCGGCTGGAAAAGGTTTTTCCCGACACGGACCCATCATATTTTCCGACTGAAACGTACACACGCCTTCCAAATGGCTGAGTACGATGCGATGTTTGACCGTTACACCTGACTCGGCCGTAAAAAAGATTACGGCAGAGTCGGCAGGAAAGGAGCCTGATGCGATAGACTTGTACGCGCAAGATTTGAGATGGCCAAGTGTCAAACTGATGCAACAGACACGTACGTGAATGACTCCATGTAGCCAAGCATTAACACAACAGGACAGACTCGGACGCGAACGATGCCACATAGTCCAGCATCAACACAACCCAATAGACACGTACGCGAACGATTCTACACAGCCAAGCACATACACGACGCAACAGACACATACGCGAACGACTCCACTAAGACGATGGTTTAGACCCCATTGCCACATTGGTCCTGAGATGCTGGATTTTTGAACCCCACTAACACCTTTTGGGCACTGTAGTGATGGTGGGTTTAGACCCCATTCCACATTGGTCCAGAGATGCTTGATTTTTGAACCACACTATCACCTTTTGGGTACACATGTGTTGGGAGTCACAATGTATGTTCACTGTCAGGATCTGTGTTGTGAGCATTTTACACACACAAACATTAAATCTTGCAAAGATGGTGGGGGGATTTGCCTACTCATCCTATGTGTGTTAATCCTGGTGGCGCTAAGCATCCACCCCCCCATGAGTGGGGATGGTAATAGTGATGGGCATCCAGCCTCCTATGGGTGGGGGTACTGATGGTGATGGGCATTGTGCCCCCTATGAGTAGGGAGTACTGGTGGTGATGGGCATACAGCCCCCTATGGTTAGGATATGCTAGTAGTGATAGGCATCCACCCCCCATGGGGTGGACTATGCTGGGAATGATAGGCATCCACCCCCTATGGGGTGGACTATGCTGGGAGTGATAGGCATCCATGCTGGGTATGATAGGCATCCGCCTCCCTATGGTGGGGTTTCCTTTCGTGTCATTTTGGTGTGTGGTAGGTGTCTGACTTACCTTCTGCATTGTGTGTGTCGGTAACGGTAGGAATACAGTATAGGGAAGACATGAGTGATTGGATAAATGGCTGCTCCGTCTCATTCCCGTTGATCGGCACCCTGTACGACGAGTAGTAAAGACGCATTGTACTTGCATGTCCGGAAACTGGTCGGGAAAAGCCTCCTACCTGGTGATCATTATTGGATTCTAATTTTACCTTATCAAGAATTTGTTTAAAGAAACATTGGAAGCATTGCTCGAAATTTTGTGAGTCTTCCCGAAATCTGTTGTCTGACCCAGAATTATGTGAATCTAACATGTGCTCATAAACGTCTACACTTGACTGACCGCGAAACATTCCAGATCTCCATATATTAATTGATATTTCTAGAAAGCCCTGACAAAGTTCCCGTGGCACTAGGGAACGAAACGCGTTGGCTGTGTGCCGTTTTTAAACAAGATTAAATAAAAAGAAGAACTTTTTTGGGACTAAAAGTGGGTCTCCTGTTTGACTTCTATCAAGTGCACCTTCCTTTTGTGTGGGAAAAGCCTCCGTACGACTCGATTTCCGTGTTTCCTGAGCCTGTTCGGTCGTGAAATAGAGCACGAATCAGACCGGACAATTCGGTCGGAAATTTGCCTGTAATACGCATTGTACTTGCTCGTTTGTAGAAAAAAGCTCCGGATACGAGTCACATTGGGAAGGCATTTTTAGCGACATCGGAATCGGGCCCTATATGTTGACATTTTGATACTTATGAAATATGTTCTATCTCCCTGTTTGAAATGCCTAATAATACTTCTAGCTGTGCACCTCTGAAAGCCAAACTCTTGAGCTAGTGCTGCCAAACAATGGGTGTCTGGCAACCTATGTTAGTGCACTTGCAGTGCTGTGTCTATACACGCCTGGTTTCACCCCAGTTCCCTTTTTTTTTTTTAATAAGCAGTAGATCCGTTTGGACCTCTTGAGCAAGAGAGAGACTTCATGAGAATTTAATGATTGGTGAGGAATTATTAAGGAAGTAATTTTAGAATTTAGAAATGTATTCATGCAACACTTCAAGAACTTTTGCACGCTCTGAAAACATTTTAGGACTGTATCTTAGAACATTTGCTGAATGTTGATGATTACTTGCAATAGTAAATGGTGGAGCAGCGTTATTTTACCCTCTCTCGTTTCAACCGTGTATCAAAGGAGCAATACATTCAGTGGTGTTATTAGCAGTGGCATATTTTTCCTTCATAAGCGTTTTCAAAAGTTGCAGTGTCTATATATATGACTGGATTAAAGAGACAGTTGTGATAAACGTTGCACATTGCTTTACTCTAGGATATTTGGAAGTGTGATCATTTTTACCCTGCAAGAGATTTCCCAAATAACCCCGCGATGACGTACGACTGCCAAATGTACTGAGGACGCATTATTATTTTAAATATGGCACTGTAAAACGTTTACACTTTAACCCCTTCAGTGCCCATGACGAGCTGGACTCGTCATGGGCTGCGGTGGCAGAAATGAGAGCAGGTAAGGTGGCGCAGCTTCAAGGTACCCATTAGGCAAAGTAGGCATCTCGTGGCAAAACTAGACATGCTGGGGAGCAGTCAGAAATGTGGACCAGCATAGCCACTAACGGCAGGACGCAAACTGCCAAGAAAAGACAGTAACGAGAGTGAGCACAGCGGGAATCTACGTCCGGTGGCACCAAATTAACCCTAGCAAGGAAAGTCTCACGAGAAGCAGCACCACTGACAGTACACCTACAACCAGCAGGCACCCAGAACTAATCTTCAGCATATGAAAGATCATTCTGGTGTGGTCCATCAATGTATACGAGTCGCTACAAATCATGCACCAGGCAAGGCACAAGCGAGACCTCCAAATTCGTACCAGTACATCATGCATTGTGGTTGCTTACTCTGCCAGGAAGGATATAGACCGGCACTCCCAGGAATAAATACGGTAATAAAAAAAAAGCCAGGGCGAGCGCGAGTGCTATCTGTTTCCAATTAACGCGAACACGGTCGCGTTAATTGGAAACAGATGGCGCTGATGCTCGCTCTCGCAAGCCGTAGGCCGTGGGCGGACGCACAGGTGGGACATGAACCCGCCTTTGCCCAATTGCGTGCTGTCTTTCTTAGAAAGACGCACGCAAAGGCCAACAAATAGCTTGTGGTCCGAGTTGGAAGTCCTTACAATAAGCTTCGCAGAGCAGCACATGCACGCTGGCTCAGGCGAGACCTTAAAAAGGGGGTAGAAGCGTATGTGGCAATGACTAACCTCTGTCATTATTGGATTTGCTAGGTATGATTTTTGACAAGCTATTGCTAAATAACATTTTGGTCTGGTTAGGTAAAAAAAGAATGCTGACAGACAGCCAAGTGGATTTCTCTAAAGGTGACAGCACTATGGATTAGACTATGCTTAGTGGTAATGAAGTATATATTATTGAGGAAGCAAACCTATTGATATGAAATGTATTAATATGAAAATTGTATTTGTCCTTATAAATCACCTGAAACTATGATTAGCCGTGGAAAAGAAACAAATGTTACCCAGCTTGATATATTTGATATGGTTACTACATTAAGGGGATGTTGCAAACATTTAAGATAATAAGCAGAAGTGAATGGCTGAGACATTTCTGGTAAACACAGAGATCAGATGTTAGATCTGGGGGTCTCTAGTTGGCAGGGTAGGTACCACTGTCCAAGTAGGGACCCTTGCTTCTAGTCAGGGAAAGGGGGATACACTGTTAAGATAACCCCTGCTCACCCTCTAGGTAGCTTGGCCTGAGCAGTCTAGGCTATCAAAGGCAATGTGTAAAGTATTTGTACCAACACTCACAGTAACACAGTGAAAACACCACAGATTTACTCCACACCAGTTTTAGAAAAATAAGGTATCTTTACTAAAAACTTCACAAGACCAAATACTACAGAAAAACCAACATACAATTAAAAAGGTTACTTTAAAGATAGTTCAAGAGTTTGCAGAAAGTACCCCAGGATGTAAAAGTCAGTGTCCTGCACAATGTGACTCTCAATGCACAAAATGCGACACTCTCGTGCCCAACAGTACCTGTAGTTGCGATAAGGTTCCCAAAAGCTATAACAAGGAAGATGGCAAAGGCGATGCGATACTCCTGAGACCTTGGGGAGGCTTTGCAGCAGGCCTGCTTCACGCAGCAGAGGTGGATGCGCCGGCTCTGATCTGTAGGGGGAGGATGCGATGACTTTGGCTTTCGTTGCGTAAGTTTCTTAGGGGAAGCTTCACGCACAGGTATGATGCGACGATCTTTGATGCGGCGCGATGCGCGGCACAGCGCTGACTTCTGGCGCCGCAACCTTCGATGCGTCACGGGACGGGACTCTGCGTCGACACACGCAGCGACTGGATACTTTCACGCACCAGCAGTCGTGCGGCCCGCAAACTGGTTCTGCGACGACCCTCGCAGCGTCAGGAATCTTCACGCACCGGGACGATGCTCGACGCACTCGGTGATGCGGGGACTCCGGGTGCTGCGATGACGCCGCAATGAAATTCTCCTCGCACTCTCGTTCTTGCGACACGCAATCGGATGATGCGTTGGGTACCAGTTACTCTTTTTCACACTTCTGCTTCCCAGCTCCCAAACACAGCAAAACAACCTCCTGAGGCCCCAAGACTGGGCAAGCACTCCAAGGCAGGTCAGAACTCCCTCAGCAGAGTTCCAGGGGAGCTGGTGGTGAAGTCCTTTTGTTCCTGGGACTTCTTAACAGGGAGCCAGCTCTTCTCAGGCCCTTGGACATCAGAATCAAAAGAAGGGGACACAGCAAAGTCCTTCCCCTCTCCTTGGCAGCAAAACAGCAAGCAGGCAGTCTTCTCCTCTTCAGTTCTTTTCAGCTTTCTCCTTGGCAGAGGTTCCTTCCTAGTTCCAAAGTGATCTAAAGTTTAGGTGTCTGGGGTTCTCTTCTTATACCCCTCCAAGTCTTTGTCTCTCTTTGTTTCAGTGGGGGGATTCCCCTGCTCAAACCGGTTCCTGGGTGTGCTCTGCTCTGGAGCACCTGGTTCCTTTCAGAGTGAGGGGCAGGGTCGTTAGACGCTCAGCAGGAGGTGGAGCCTTCTTTGTGCCAGCAGAGGCAGAGTCCTCAGCCTGGCCAGCAGGGGGTGGAGCCAGCATTGTGCTGGCAGGGGCAGCCCTATTCAAACCCAGGGACTACTCATCCCACCCATCTAAAGCAGATCTCCCTATTCACCCTGCTGCTGACTCATCCAGGCTCCTGGAGCCACCTAGCCCATTACATGACACCAGTCAGCCAACCAGCACACAGGCACACAGGAAGGTTAAACAGGAGAATAGCTACTTTCTAAAAAGTGCTTTTCTCACACAGTGAATTTAAAAACCATCTTGCTAAAAAGATGTATAATTAAATTCTGAACACAAAGATACCAAACTTGGATTTTCTATCTTGCCCTTATGGGAAGATAGGCATGTAAACAGCCTCCCCCATTCTATCCTATGGGCAAGATAACCTCTCAGCAGTGAAAAACGAAAATGGCTGTAATTCACTACCAGGGCATGTTACACACCTCAGTACATGCCCTACCTTTCAGATAGGGGTGGGCGGAATTTGCGTAATTGCGTTACGCAAATCTTCGCGAAACGGTAAAAAATCTCCGCGAACACGCAGAAATTCCGCGAACACGCGTAATTGCTTGTTCGCGATGCTTTTTTCCTGTTCACAATCGCTGTTTGCGTGCTCAGGGAGAAATATCTCGCAAACACGCATTTTGGGAACGCGAACAAGCAAAAAATTTCGCAAAATCGCGGAAAGCAGACTTTTGAGCAATTTCGCGCTCTCCGCGGAACGCGAAATTACGCAAATTCCGCAAATTCCGCGAGCGGAACGGAATTTACCGCCCAGGCCTACTTTCAGATACACTGCACCCAGCCCAGGGGGGTACCTAGGGCCACCATAGGGATGCCTGACATGTACAGAAAGGGAAGGATAAGGCCTGGTCAGTGGGTGCACTGGCCAGGTCGACATGGCAGTCCTGGACTGCACATAGGCACTGCAAGCAGGCCTAAGACATCATTTTAGGGCTACTCCTGTGGGTGGCACAATCAGTGCTGCAGCCCACTAGTAGCATTTGAATCACCAGCCCTGGCACACGCAGTGCACTTTACTAGGGGCTAACAGGTGAAACAAATATACCAATCATGGATAACCAATCAATATAACAATTTACCAAGGGAGCATATGCACTTTAGCACTGATCAGCAGTGGTAAAGTGCCCAGAGTCCTATTGCCAACAACCACGGGTCAGAAAAAATAAAGGAGGAAGAAGCAAAAAGTTTGGGGATAACCCTGCAAAAAGGGCCGTTTCCAACACAACCCCCTTCCAGCCTAAAGCCAGGGTAGACCAAGCGATACCTCGATGGGATTCCCTGCTTAGGGCGATAGAACACGGAAACTGGTCCAAACAGCAGGGCACTATTCCTGTTCTACGCCTTCCAGAACCCGGTTGGATCACTCCATCCATACTCTCAGAGTCCACCAAGCCAACCCATGTGGAACCCTTCTCTTCACCTGTGGACACCACCTGTGCAGCATCTAGCCTTAGCTTGCTCACAGGTGTGTCCCAACAGACAGACGGCAAGCCGCAGTGACCAGTGACAGTGGTCAGGGATGAGACCCAGGCCTTATGCCTCTCAGGGCCCTCAAACCCCTGTGGCGTCAGAAGGTGCTTGGCACCCTTTGTCCACTTCTTTTCCTGTCAGGTCGGGTCTGACAACCTGGCACTGACCCACCAGCCCCGGGCCTGTATCCGGTGGCTGGACAGGAGGCTGGGGTAGGCTTTTCCAGACCCGGTCCTCCTCTTCCTTGGGGCTCTGTACCCTCCCACCTGGAGCGGTACCCCCTTCTAGAATAGTCAGGGCACCTGTGGCAAGTGTCCTGCACCATTCGCCCACCAGTTCAGGGGTTCTATCCTGCAACTGGGATTCCAGGTCAGGGGGGACACCCCGGACCTGGCCCTCCAACCTAGGGTCTAAACCCTCCAGGTGAACCGTTGCCAACAACCACGGGTCAGAAAAAATAAAGGAGGAAGAAGCAAAAAGTTTGGGGATAACCCTGCAAAAAGGGCCGTTTCCAACATCAGACAAAAGCGTGATGTGGCCCCTTCCTTGTCCAGTCTATTCCTCAATGAATTGGAAGCATATTTCATAGATCTGAAGTTACCCTGGTTTGAACAATGCCTGACTGACAATCCCTTTCTCTGCTGATAATTGCTGTTAGACCTGACAGTCTTTGTGTGGTCTTCTCCCAAACATTTAGCTTTTTCCCATCCTGTTTGCTGAAATTTGTTTTTGTTGGCTTTAGCTTAAAACATTTAAAAATTGGCTTACACCTGATTCGCATCCTTAATTTATTTATAAGCCCCTGGTAAAGTGGTCATGCCATGGGTATATGTACCCAGGGCCTGTAAATTAAAAGCTACTAATGGGCCTGCAGCACTCATTGTGCAACCGACTTATGTAGCCCTTTAAAACATGGCTCAGGCCTGAGTGCAGTTTTAAACAGTGAACTTGACTTGATAAATTAAACCTCTTGCTAGGCCTAAACTTTCCTTATTAATACATATTAGTCACCCCCAAAGATAGACCCTAAACAGCCCACAGGGCAGGGTGCATTGTATTTAAAAAGTTGGACATATAATTTTAAGTTTTATATGTCCTGGTAGTGAAAAACTCTAACATTTGTTTATCACTACTGCAAGGCCTACCTTTCCCATTGAACAACTTTCTATTACTTACATTTAATAAGTGCTAATTTTTGTTTTGGAACAGGTAGAAAAGTCATGCTTGGTCTCAAATGAAAAGTAATTTAAATACCTGTTTAATGGTAAAGTCGCATTTTAAGTCACAATTCTAAAAATGCCACTTTTAGAAGATTGCCATTTTTTCTGTACTAATTATTCGGAAACTGCAGCGTGTGTCTGGGGTCACATGATTGTGAATAGAGTGGCAGTTGGCCTTTGTATATTTCTCCCAGACAGTGGGACAAAGGGGTACCTGGTATTGTCAGGATGGTCAATCCTGCCAGGATGAGAGGGCTTGATCTATTTTCTGCCCCCACTTACATTTCAAAGAAGCTGCTTTGAGCACATAGCACACTCACAAAGATCTTAACACCATTATTTTGCCACCCTAGAACTCTTGAAGCCTGGGCAGTGGAAGGGGTAAATTTCCAGAACTAGATAAAGTAAGGCCTACTTCAAAGGCTGTCACCAGGACCCTCACACAAACACTTTAGTTTACTTCTGAACCTGTAGAGGACTTACAGAAGGACTGCTTTGCATTTCAGAGGACAGCCCTTCTGCTTGAAGCCTGATTCGTGATTCAGAGGACTTCGCTGCTGCTTCCAAAGGACAGCCATGCTGCTTGAAGCCTGCCATGTATGCTCAAGGGACAACCCAGCTGCTTGAGGCCTGCCTTAATACTTAAACCCAGGTCTACCAAAGTGACTCTAAGGGCTAGTTGGCTGGCCTCCTGTTCGGAGTTACATCGACACACCATGCTCTACCAACCTTGAATCCCCACCTGGACCCTGCCTGAAATGAGTACTGCCCTCCAGGTGGTACCCAATTAGTCCTGGACTCTTAGAAGTGGTGCTGAAGGTTCCCACACAGCGATGTACTGAGAAATATGACTTAAAAAACTTCCCACCAAAAAGTGGCCTGGAACCAACAGGAGATGGGACCTACATCATCGGTGCATCGGAGCATCATCGGTCGGCCTGACTTTGCAGTAGATTCCATTATGTTCTTCTCCGCAGCAGGAAATTCTGTTCAGCTGCTCCTCCCAGGAAGGGCATTCAGCCTTGCGGAGTCTTTGTCAGATACAGCCTGCAGCTTCATCCCGCTTGAGATTTTTGACTTCCAGAAAAGTGATAGAGTCCAGACATAGAAACGTTCATCTAGCGGCTCCCAAGTGAGAATGCCTCCTCCTCGGATGTCGCCGGCTGACTTTTCCTGCTGAACTTTACCTTCTCACAAATGTTTTTTTCAAATGTCTTCAATGGCCAAAGGTAGGCTGAGACCGGGCCCAATATACCTTGTGTATCTGAACTGTGCTTCATTGCAGTCAGCCATAACTTTTGACTTAGCCCCAGTCACGCACAACTAAATGCCCACGGTTGGAGCTTTGATTACAGCTGGCACTATTTTGCACTAAAACCTTAAAAAATTCATAACTTCAGTTTCTCTGATTGGATTTAATTTGTTTTGATGTAACATTATTTATTAAACTATGCCTGACTACATTTGCCCAGGTCTACCAGAGTGTTCAACACAGGTTAGTTTAGTGACCTTTTTGGTTCACCTGACAAGGATTGTGGTTGTTGCTTGAGAAGGGTTTACACCCCAGTCAATCAAAAAAAACAAATTCTTACATTTTTATTTTGGTAACCTGTCCTGAAATGTCAGTGCATAGACTAAAGAAACCCTTCACCATCTGCTTCTTTAACAAAAGCTTATTTATTCACAAAAAAAAAACAATAATAAAAGGCCTATGAATAAAAATATTAAGACAGCATTAAGGCTGCATAGAAGAAAGCTGGACAGAGGAACAGCATTGATAACCTACATCCAAAACTACCAGTTGTTACTAAACTTTTTAGACATCAACATGGCTGTCCATCAGTAAGAGATGAAAAGGAGATATTTGAGGGTGTGTATTTTATGTCAACAGCATATGGGAGTGGTGAGCTGGGCGATTCTCCCTAGTTAACAAAATTAAATAGTTTAACAGGACCTCTGGAGTGGCTTCTGTCTGTATCCCTACCTGTAGGAAAGGGACTTTTTTGCATGATTATCCCCCACTTTTTGCCTGATGCCTGAGGTGATTTCAAACTGTAAGTGTACTGGGTCCCTGCTAACCAGGTTCCCAGTGCCACAATCTCTTTCACAAAACACTATACCACAATCTGCACAACTTCAGCTACCCCCTGTAGGTCCCTAGTAAGTGGTACCTCTCGTGCCTAGGGCATGGGTACTGAAGAGGGTCCTCTGAGGCTGCAGCACTAGTTGTGCTACCCCAGGTCCCCCTCACCAAGCCTATGGACTCTGTCATTGTAGACTGTGTGTCTTGTGCAGGAAAATCCGAAGAGTCGACATGGCACACAGCTCTGTATGCCTGGCCTCCCATGCACAGCATAAGATCTGGGTACGTCACCCCTACTGCAGGCCTTCAGCCTTAAGGCAGGGTGCACTATAGCCTATGTGTGAGCATATCAACATGAGCAGTTATGCCCCTACAATGTCCAGTCTATTCTGTGATGTTGTAAGTGAATGAGGAAGCCAGAAAGAGTACATGGGCTGGATACTTATCAGCACACGTTTCCTAGTTCCATGATGGATTCACTGATTTCTAAGACGGTTTGAATATTTGGTACCAAATATCTTGTCTTAATAAATCCTCACTGATGCCAGTGTTGGGTTTATTAATAAATTCACAAAGGACACCATTTTAGAGAGTCCCCTGAAACGTAACCAAACACTAGTGGGGTCTCTGGTCGGTTTGCACCAGTCTACCACCACCAGACATGCTTCTGACCTCATAGGGTGGGAGCCGGCGCTCTCAGAGGACAGAAAAAAATACCTGGTCTGGGCGGGGTTGTTTCACAACTCGTCCAGAACAGGAAGGCCTTACCGGGTGGAAAGCCTCAAAGGCAATACTACCTTTGAAATCCAACCCAGGAACCCTCAGATAGTGGGGAGGTCAATCCTCCTTTCCTGCTCCACTTTTGGCGGGAGGAAAGGTGGGAAAATTTGTTAGATGAGGAGGAGGTCCCCCCCTAGCCTGCACCACCCCTAGGTTTGGGCAAGCAAGGTGAACCCTAAAATTCAACTATCTTCAAATGGTGAGAAAACCTCCAATCAGGGATAGGGTAGTGCCCCTTCCCACAGGAAGAGGTCACTAAAAGGTGTAGACAACCTAAACGTAGATAGCCTATTGGCTATTACCAGTCTCCCCTTGTAACGCCCCTAAATTCAGTATTTAGGTGGCTTCCTGAGACCTGAACCTCAGATGGATCGGACCAAAGATTACCAGGACAAAGAAGACCTGCTGCACAAGAACTGAAGGCCTGCTGCAGAAGAAAAAGGGGCCATACCATGCCAGATGCTCCAAGCGCCTCACAATCGCTGCCTGCTGGTTCATTCTGAACCTGCAAGGACTCCAAGAACCTTGGAGCACCTACAACCTTTGAGAAATCGCCAACAAGCTCCCTTGGAGTGAAGGTATCACTCCTTTGCACGCCCATGATGTCCGGTTTGTGAACTTGCTTCTCCCCAACAACCTTGAGGCAGTATCAAAAGAAGAAGAGGTACAACAGCTCCGGGAGGTTAGATCTGCCTCTTCGCCAAGTTTGGAGGCACCAGGACGTACCGGATCTGCGAAGTACGAATACCCAGGGTACCGGACCCTCAACAAATAAAACCAAGATTAGTCCACTTCAGATGACAAACACACCAGAAGCAAGCACTCATCAAAGAACACAAAGACACCCAAGACCCATTTCCTAAGTGGCCCAGCCATCCCAAAATCACCTAAAAGTCGCCTGCTCCTGACCGCGAGGAGCTTAAGATGCACAACGCCTGATTGACCTGTTTGCTCTGCACCCGGCTCCACCGGCCCCAGCACTGATCAACCAGCCCTGCTCTCATGGTCCCAGGGTCCTTGCAAACTCCTCCCTCTAAGAAGTCCCACCGGACTGACCAGTAAGTCTACTGGTGCAATGCATTTTCAAGTGGTCTCCTTCATCTTTGCGCACCAGTTTCCAAGACCTTCAGCACTTTGTTCATGCCTGTTTCAGGATGCTCCTGAACTTCTTCTGCTGGTATTTTGTACCTGGTCCCAACATTATTCTAATACAACAAGGTGAACTTCATGAAAGGATTGCCTCATTGATTCCTATGGTGCATAATTGCATACAAAAAATATATATTTTCTGAACTTTTAAAAATCATAACTCTGAAAGTACTTACATTAGAACTGTGTTCTTGGTCTTAAAAAGAACATAAAGATGGACTTATTTTTATAAATTGGTCTCTGATTTATTCTTGAGTGTGTGTCTCATTTATTGCCTATGTGAGTACAACAAATGCTCAGCACTACCCTCCAATAAGACTATATCTGTTTGCCCGCACTACGATAAAAATTGCATTAGAATTATCTGCTTTTACCTCTGCATACCATTTGGGGATTCTCTGGACTCTGCACAGTGTACTTATTTTCAGCAGACTATATAGAGACCCTGCTTCCTACACTAGATTATCGACATTTTCCGCTCTCAAAAACCGCCTTACAGAAAACTAATAACCAATGACTTAGTCGGATAGTGACATTTCTTCACTCCGAATAAATTCTTCACAGACTCATTTTAGCCTTGAGAAGGCAGTAGTGTATAGTTTTATGAAACACATGTCGGCTGTCTTGGATTTATGTTATTAATGCCGGCTAGAAGGCCTTCATAGACTCCCCTGCATTTTGGCTGTTTTTTTACAAATATCACCCACATACATACATACATACATAATATTTATTTCTTTAAATAACACTACATCACTAAGCCGTAACTGACCACTTCTGCTCCCAGAACACAGCTACTTCTCCAATCATTTGAAGAATGTACCTTCACCTTTATAGGGTCGATTCCGATTTCGGCTGGAAAAGGTTTTTCCCGACACGGACCCATCATATTTTCCGACTGAAACGTACACACGCCTTCCAAATGGCTGAGTACGATGCGATGTTTGACCGTTACACCTGACTCGGCCGTAAAAAAGATTACGGCAGAGTCGGCAGGAAAGGAGCCTGATGCGATAGACTTGTACGCGCAAGATTTGAGATGGCCAAGTGTCAAACTGATGCAACAGACACGTACGTGAATGACTCCATGTAGCCAAGCATTAACACAACAGGACAGACTCGGACGCGAACGATGCCACATAGTCCAGCATCAACACAACCCAATAGACACGTACGCGAACGATTCTACACAGCCAAGCACATACACGACGCAACAGACACATACGCGAACGACTCCACTAAGACGATGGTTTAGACCCCATTGCCACATTGGTCCTGAGATGCTGGATTTTTGAACCCCACTAACACCTTTTGGGCACTGTAGTGATGGTGGGTTTAGACCCCATTCCACATTGGTCCAGAGATGCTTGATTTTTGAACCACACTATCACCTTTTGGGTACACATGTGTTGGGAGTCACAATGTATGTTCACTGTCAGGATCTGTGTTGTGAGCATTTTACACACACAGACATTAAATCTTGCAAAGATGGTGGGGGGATTTGCCTACTCATCCTATGTGTGTTAATCCTGGTGGCGCTAAGCATCCACCCCCCCATGAGTGGGGATGGTAATAGTGATGGGCATCCAGCCTCCTATGGGTGGGGGTACTGATGGTGATGGGCATTGTGCCCCCTATGAGTAGGGAGTACTGGTGGTGATGGGCATACAGCCCCCTATGGTTAGGATATGCTAGTAGTGATAGGCATCCACCCCCCATGGGGTGGACTATGCTGGGAATGATAGGCATCCACCCCCTATGGGGTGGACTATGCTGGGAGTGATAGGCATCCATGCTGGGTATGATAGGCATCCGCCTCCCTATGGTGGGGTTTCCTTTCGTGTCAATTTGGTGTGTGGTAGGTGTCTGACTTACCTTCTGCATTGTGTGTGTCGGTAACGGTAGGAATACAGTATAGGGAAGACATGAGTGATTGGATAAATGGCTGCTCCGTCTCATTCCCGTTGATCGGCACCCTGTACGACGAGCAGTAAAGACGCATTGTACTTGCATGTCCGGAAACTGGTCGGGAAAAGCCTCCTACCTGGTGATCATTATTGGATTCTAATTTTACCTTATCAAGAATTTGTTTAAAGAAACATTGGAAGCATTGCTCGAAATTTTGTGAGTCTTCCCGAAATCTGTTGTCTGACCCAGAATTATGTGAATCTAACATGTGCTCATAAACGTCTACACTTGACTGACCGCGAAACATTCCAGATCTCCATATATTAATTGATATTTCTAGAAAGCCCTGACAAAGTTCCCGTGGCACTAGGGAACGAAACGCGTTGGCTGTGTGCCGTTTTTAAACAAGATTAAATAAAAAGAAGAACTTTTTTGGGACTAAAAGTGGGTCTCCTGTTTGACTTCTATCAAGTGCACCTTCCTTTTGTGTGGGAAAAGCCTCCGTACGACTCGATTTCCGTGTTTCCTGAGCCTGTTCGGTCGTGAAATAGAGCACGAATCAGACCGGACAATTCGGTCGGAAATTTGCCTGTAATACGCATTGTACTTGCTCGTTTGTAGAAAAAAGCTCCGGATACGAGTCACATTGGGAAGGCATTTTTAGCGACATCGGAATCGGGCCCTATATGTTGACATTTTGATACTTATGAAATATGTTCTATCTCCCTGTTTGAAATGCCTAATAATACTTCTAGCTGTGCACCTCTGAAAGCCAAACTCTTGAGCTAGTGCTGCCAAACAATGGGTGTCTGGCAACCTATGTTAGTGCACTTGCAGTGCTGTGTCTATACACGCCTGGTTTCACCCCAGTTCCCTTTTTTTTTTTTAATAAGCAGTAGATCCGTTTGGACCTCTTGAGCAAGAGAGAGACTTCATGAGAATTTAATGATTGGTGAGGAATTATTAAGGAAGTAATTTTAGAATTTAGAAATGTATTCATGCAACACTTCAAGAACTTTTGCACGCTCTGAAAACATTTTAGGACTGTATCTTAGAACATTTGCTGAATGTTGATGATTACTTGCAATAGTAAATGGTGGAGCAGCGTTATTTTACCCTCTCTCGTTTCAACCGTGTATCAAAGGAGCAATACATTCAGTGGTGTTATTAGCAGTGGCATATTTTTCCTTCATAAGCGTTTTCAAAAGTTGCAGTGTCTATATATATGACTGTATTAAAGAGACAGTTGTGATAAACGTTGCACATTGCTTTACTCTAGGATATTTGGAAGTGTGATCATTTTTACCCTGCAAGAGATTTCCCAAATAACCCCGCGATGACGTACGACTGCCAAATGTACTGAGGACGCATTATTATTTTAAATATGGCACTGTAAAACGTTTACACTTTAACCCCTTCAGTGCCCATGACGAGCTGGACTCGTCATGGGCTGCGGTGGCGCTGTGCCCATGACGAGTCCAGCTCGTCATGAACTCCGCCCGCTAATGGAAGGCGCGGCACTGGGCGGGGAAAGGGGCGGGCATGCAAGGGGTTAAAAAAAACTATTGAAGGGTTTTTAAAGAAAAATCTGGCATCAAATGGCGAGAGCCAACAAAAGGAATCAATAGAATCAAAGTAATACTGCTCCACCATTTACAACATTTTAACAAATTAGCATCGCCCACTGCATGTGCTGTGCCCAGGCCCTCAGAAGTGGTGCCAGTATTCTGTGCGCCTCTTTAGCTGAGCACACAGGCTCTCAGTAATCGACAAACCTTCCTGGGACCCGTTTTACAAGAAACATCTTTTAAGTATCTTAAGTCTGAAGTATTCATGTTCACTAATATAATGGGTAACCTTGTTTAGCTGCTCTCTAACTGTTTGATCGTGCAATAACTGCGTTCTTTGTTCTCTCACTGCCCAGGTTACATTCCCTCTCTCGCTCACCCCAGCCCCTTCCCTTAAAGCATGTGGGAATGAAAACATAGTTAGAGTCAGTGTGGGATGTTTAATTTGCATAATAGCTATCTATACACATTGCCATTGCAAGAGTGACATTGGCCCTAATGCAAGCAATGGATATTATCCCATGATGCACCTTTAGTAGTAAAGAATATAGCCATAAGTGGTTTGTAGGGTGGCCCGAGTTCTACTGCACCTGCTGCAATATTGATAGCTACACCCTTGGCACTGGGATTGGTGCTACTTCATTGTAGATGTTTCGAAATAGCAATTCCATTTTACTCGATGCTTCAATATTTGTTACCTTACCTTAGTGTTACACGTCATATTTAAAGCAGCAAAGGCGTTTTCACCAATTGAGTATGCACCCCCTTTATACTCACTATGATAGCTGCCACTTACATCTTTAGTTACGACGCCGTCTTTAAGTATCTTGTTTACACAATTGAGGCAGCTATAGAACCTGGCATGGGTATGAGTGTGTTGCAAGGGCGTTGCTGCAGATGGGCTCACAGATGTTTATAATCCGGTTTTATTGAATGGGGAGTAGTGTATGTGCCAGCTGGACCTATTCATCAACTATTATTTAGAAAACATAATATTCCAATTGATGGCATTATCACTGGATTTTTAAACAAAATGAGAAAATGCTTTGTATGCAGGCCATGAAAACGTAGATCAAATATTGGCCATGCTCCTTTTGTCTGCCATTTCCCTCGGCACTCCTGACTATGACTTCACAACCGTCTTCAAGCTAGCTTCCTGCCTTTATTTTGTTCCTGTTGTAACTTATTCTTGATCTTGTGCTACTACGATAGATGCTCTCCGTTCAATATTTTACAGTACGCAAGTACAATACTATCTTGTCACAGTCCTAAAGAAGTGGGGTTTGCCTTGACCATGAGACAGAATTGTCAAACCTACACAACAATTAAAAGAGATAAGTTCTATCTTTATCCCACACTTAAGTATGGTTACTCTCCTTCTCGCCTCATAAGGGGTCCATAGTTCACATCCATTTCTCATGTTGCAGACTGAAAATCTCACACTGGACATGGGAACGACATCTTCTCACGCACAGGTTAGATGCAACATTCCTGTATAGGCCTTTCAGTTGATGCTCTGGGTCCTCATGTTCTTTTGTCAAGGTCTTATTTTCAGGCTCTCTCCTCTATCAATAGTACAGTGATTCAAACTAACAATGCATGTGAACACCTACAAGAAATGTCACGTTAGCAAAAAATGGAAAATAGTATTCATACAGCATTGAGAATATAGGCCTAGTCAGAACAAGTTAAAGAATTAACTCAATAGTGCACATTTAATATGCGTGTGCACATTTAAAGACAAATTAATATAAGTTTCTAGTGCATTAGATTCACATTACACAAACATGCAGTAAGTCTTAAAAATAATCATGTGTAAGTATGGCTAGGAACTACATTTAACTCAAATATATGAAATATTAATACACACATTAAATAACTTGAAAACACATTCTTCATATATGAAGATAGTTTCTATTCAGTTTGCTTATCAATAAATGTTATTCAAGATATTAAAGCACACATTATGAAAGTCGAATTTCATCCATATGGTAAGTACATTCTACTAAGTAAGGATGGTTTATTTTATCAAAACTTGAAATAATAAATCAATCAGTTAGGGTAAACACACATTATCAGTATCATCTAATCCTTCAGTGAATGCACCCTTTAATACTGATGTAAAGTGCAACACTTACATTAATCGTTAAACCACACAAGAAACATGTGCTAAGTGCACATTCATGTCATGTATCTATTAAGTATTTGTGATGTGTGAAGGGTAGGTAATGTTTCCACTGCACCAGCATCTATGCCTCTTACAGAATCATGACATACCCATGTGGTCATAAAAGCATCAGGGTTGTGGTAAGGAAGTCGTGGGCTCATAGTAAAGAAGATTATGGTAAGTAAGCTTGTCATCTTTCTTATCTCAGTCCTACTGACGTGAAGATCTACCAAAGCAGTAAACAGACCTGACTACAGATCAACAAGGGAAGCTTAAAGAGCCGAAAAATACCATGTGTAAATCCAAGAATTGGAATATGAGAATGGGACCAGAATTGCGTCAATGAAACTACAGTAGTAAAAAAAATCCTACCACAGGCCTGAAAAAACAATGCCCTCAAAAGGGAGAACAAAATGAAAAATATTAATTAGTTCAATCGCTGGAACCCAAGACTGCAGAAGGAAGATGGATGAGATAGTAAAAACCTCCCTCCAACACCTTTACCAGAGGGAACTTAGCAGATCAGAAAAACAAAAAAGGACTCTACCCTGAATACCACTCAGAACAGAGGACCCACTCCAGGCCATATTCAAAGTTGTGCACATCCAAAACTGGAAAAACAAAAACCCAATAACAGAACACAGGGCACCACTCCAAACACGGTGACAGCACAACTTTCACGTACAATTCACCCAAGACAATGGAAAGAAAAAAAATGCTCCCCGAGAAGTGGATTAGGCACACACTCCAGAACAATATGTCTGAAGCCTGAATAGAACAACAGCTATTCAGGCTCAATAACTTAGGAGCATCAATCCAAAGAGACAGGGAAGCTAGGAAACAGACAAGACTTGGACCTGCCAGGAAACGAGAATGAAGAAAGAATGACCAAAGAGATGTCAAACCCTCTTGAACTAATCGAATAACAAGAAGCAATGAACCCTGAAACCGATGCAGGCTCATACTGACACTGTAACACAAAGGACTTACTTTTGTGATCCCCAGTTCCCGTTGACCAGGACTTGGAGATATGTGGCATTGGTAGGCATGTCTCTGTGTTTTCTCCCTCCACATCTGCACACCATTACTGCTGAGCGTGCACTACGCATTCTGGGACCTGCTGTCTTGGGGTCTCTGTAATGCTCAAGACTCATGCTGCCCTTCTTGTTTCTTTTTGTCACCTCTTAAAAAATTAATTATATACATGCGGCGTCTCTGAAACAATGCACTCATTTGGAAATTTTATTTTTAAGAAACATGGTGGAAAGTAAAACCTGTAATTGGAGGATTCTCTTCCTACTCTAAGACTATATAAGGAGATCAAAACCAAGCCCTAACTGGTTGCAACTTTTCCTTCTCAGTTGCTCTCTCGTGGCTCTGGTTTTGACTCCTTCCCCTCTCTCCCAGAATCTCTTTTGCCCTATTCCAGAGTTCTGTCTCTGGTTGCTCATCCATGTCCTTTGGCCTAATGTTTGGAAGGTTTTTTGCTATAGTGAGCTTATTTTCCTTTCAAGAAATTGCTTTAAGGGTTTAAATCTGAAGCCATAAATTGCCACTAAAAGTGAAAGGCCATATCGATGCACCAAGAAGACCATCAAGACGTCACCCAGCCAGTCTGCCCCTGACGGACACCAGGGACTAAACTCACTGGAGAATCTAAAGCTTTAGCCATAAGGCAAGAAGGGACTCACTAACGTATTGGAATAGGGCAAGAACACAGAATATCAAACTGAATGCTGTCAACTAGTCTGAAGAAACAATTATGATGGACATAAGATCTGCATAATGATACTGAGGAGAAGAAGCAGAGTTCTGGAGAAGACCCAACAGTTCAACCATCAGACAGCTCAGAAAGAATCAAAACAGTTTGGACCACACATCACAACAAGGCTGCTACAGAAGAGGAACAGGACTAAAAGGAGGAATTCAAGAGCATCTGAAACAGCAGAAGTACAGGGAACCCTCATAAGGAGATCACTACCAAAAGTGAGAAGAAAATAGGTATACAGAACAGAAATATCATGAGCCATGGTCCATGAGGAATAAATTCAAAGGATCCTTCCAAATACAGCCTTCAACTGGACAACGATTCCTTAAATGAGTGGCCATTAATGAGAAAAGAAAAACAACTAAGCGGACCCTTATGGGGGATTATTTTTGGAACAGGAGCCTTATACCAGCAGCAAACATTCATCCATTTCAAGACAAATTTCAGAAAGAAGTTCACCCAGAAGTAGCTGAAGAAGGAAAAGAGCTTAAAACATAATTGAAGGCCACTAATTTACAAGTGGCCAAGTGCAAAAGAGCCCAAATCACAGGGTGGGGACTATATATGAACAGATAATTATGTTGAAGCAGGAGCCTGACCATGGTGAAGTTTGATTAGGAAAGCATTCCCAAAAGTTGCAAAACATATAAATAAAAATATTACCCTATATTTGCATTTTTGTATACAAGAAACACTTGGGCTGATTCCGATGTGGTTTGGAAACCATTCCAACCGAATCAGTTTGGAAATGGTTTCCGACCGACTCGTATCGGGAGAGTTCGACCAACCAATTATGACGCATCCGGATACTTCCAGATGCGATTCGGTCGGACTCCCATTGACTTCAGTTCAGCTGTTTTTAGAAGTACATGCACAATATGCACTGGGAATTTGGCAAGAGAATGTTTTAGATATTTGTGCTTCACATATTGCCTTTCCGACATGCTAAAAAAAACTACTTAACCTTCATTTATTAAAGCAAATTGTATCCTTTTCAGTGAAATTAAAAGGTTTATTGAGCGATTACAATTCAATCAGTGGTACAATCAAGCCACAGAGTAACAATGACTATCATCGCCTCCTCTCTGCCAAACATTCTGTTCCCTCTATCTGTCAGGTTTTGATGTGCCAGACCTGCTGAATCTGTGTACTGGTGAGAAGAGTGATATGTATCACTAGACAGAGAAACAGGGAAAGGGAGTAAGAGATAAATCCAGGACTGGTGCTCATTCTCTGAGACTTTGTCTGTTTCTAGGGATGGCACCACTCTATCTAGATGGTCTAAGTCTTGGGTAATTCTGACCGGCAGTATGTCAGAGGGCCAATGGTCTGTAGCGATACCAGCTAGATGTAAAATACAGGTAACAAGTGGAACAAGGCTTACCAGTTCCAACAACCGATGATACTATGATGTGCCCAGGATGCTGCTGGACACTTACGTAAAACTCTGCAACAAAATGGGTATGAGAGACAAACAACTGACAGTGCAATAATAATAAGGAAAGGACTAACGAAGGAACCAAGAGTAACAAGCAAACAGTCAGTGATGCAAAACGGGCGCTAACTATAGCGAGGATCGGAAAGCTCAATGCAACCTTGCAACTCATTGCCAGGCATACAACTAGGGTATCTGGAAGTCTAACTAGGGCACCATTGCTTTTGACTGGGAAATGACCACAATCCAGGAAGTGAGAATACGTGTATTGCCAAGACGTTAGCTATCTAGTATTCCCACCCGTTAAAGCTTTCATGGTTCTGGTCTCCAACACTTCCAACCACTGAGTGCCTGCCACCTAACCTGATTCTGACACTACCCCACTTTGTAATTTATTCTCCAGATTGTCCCATGAATAGTCAAATCCCAAATTCCGCTGGCATTGTGAAAGTTGGTAAGGGTGTGTGATGCATCCATCTCTTATGGAAAACCAGAGAGATATTTAAAGAGTGGGGGGCAGAGAGCTTGAGCCAAAAAAAGAGAAAAAGAAGAGACACAGAAGAAAAAAGAGGGAAACCTGGAGGAAGAGAAAGACATTAGGAGAGAGGGAAAATACTTAACAACCTAGGAAGAGGAGGAAGATGGAGATGAAAAGGAGACAAATTAGAAAATGAGAGGGGCTGAAAGAAAAGAGGGAAGAGTGAAATGGGGGAGTTTGGGGCAAAGAAGAGAAAGATGGAGAGGTTAGAGAAAAGGAGAGTGTGAGAGAACAGAGGAACAAAGAAAAAGGAGGAACAGGAAAGAAATAGTATGAACTGAAGGAGAAAAGAGACTCTAGTGATGTACATTGTGGAGAACATAAAAATGTAAGAGACATATAGAAAGGAAAAAGAAAGAGAAAATGGGCAAGACTGTATAAGAAAGAGGATATTAGAGATGGAGAGAGGGAGCAAGAAAGATAGAATGTAAGAGAGAAAAAGAGGGAGGGGTGAGAGAGATTGCAAAAGGTGTATAGAAAGGCATGGAGAGATAGAGTGTAATCTTTCACTCAGAAGCATCTTAGGGGCAGATGTATCAAGCATTTTTGCATTCGCAAACGGGCAAATTCGCAGAATCTGCCCGATTGTGAATGCAAAAATTGCTTTTCTGATGCAGCAAACCTAATTTTGTGATTCAGTAACCTGTTACTCAATCGCAAAATGGGTTTGCGATTCGGTATTAGGATATGGCGTGTTTAGGGCGTCCCACGGACCACTGTCTGCTCTTAAAACATTAAAAGAACACTTTTAATTTTTCATTTTGTAAATCTTCTCATTTTCCTTTCAGGAAATTGGGCTGCTTTACAAAAAAAAAGATTTATTTTTTAATTTTTTTTTATATTATTTATGGATTTTTAGTCACAGATACCAACAGAAACCAAAAAAGTATACATAGCACAGAGAAAAAATGAAATATAGAGGAGAAAAAAAAAAGAAAGAAAAGAGGGGAGAAAAGCAAAAATAAAGAGAGAAAGGAGAATATCAAACATCAAAACTGTAAGAAATGGTATATACAGATTGATCATGAACATAATATTGTCGAATCCCGATTGGGAATACTTATAGATGGAATTATCAATAATTCATGACAGAATTATAGACAAAAATAATGAGTCAGTTAGTCCCACTGAAGGCTAAACCAGACCCTTCCGAATTTCACCCTTGAGCGTAGACCCCGAGCTTTAGCTACTGCCAGCTCCATTTCATAAACCCCCCTCAATAATAACCAAAAATCAGTAATTTTGGTACACAATGCGTCAATCCAGACCCTAGCAATGCACAACCGGGCAGTAATGATAATGATTGAGACTAAGGAGGTGGATAAATAGCCTGGGTCTGCTACCAGGCTCAAGACTATTTCTTTCTCAGTTAATTGAATCTCCTTGCCGGCCAACCTACTCAACACACATGTAACATCATACCAGAACGTAGTTAGTCGAGGACACGTGACAAACATATGTCTGAGATCGGCAGCATACTCATTACATTTAGGGCAGTATGACTTTGATGAGACCTGCAAGGTAGTCCATTTAGCAATGACCTGCGGGGTATAGTATACATAAACATAGTGCGATGTTGTTGCAACTTTAAATTGATTGAAGTAACAGCAGAGTTAATTATAGCCATTGAGTCAGCGACTTCTTCTGTATTAATATCTATTGAAAACATGCAAGTGAGTTTAGCCGCAATCTGCGATCCGTCACTTCCACTTACAAACTAAAAACTCTGGTATATTTTCCCAATCTGACCCCGGCCAGAAGTCTTAAAGATAGCCCGCAGTAGATCTGAAGTACAAGGGAGGGCAGATAAGCCCTTCCCTTGTACAAAATAATCCCTAACTTGCAGGTACTTAAAAAAGGAATTGTGGGATAGCCCAAATTCCTCTTTTAAAGAGGAGAATGACCTAAAACCACATTCATCATACAACTGCCCTAACACTGTTATTCCACACTGTTGCCACAACCTGCATACCGAGTCTGAGAATATGCCCGGAAACCTAGGATTGTCCCACAAAACAATAAATTCATGTAGATCTGGTACGACAAAGTTTTTACCGATGTCTTGCCAGATACGATAGATGTGTCTAACTATCTTAAAATGGACTTTCTTGAAGTACTTAGGGTCCGACATGTAGTGTAGGAGAAACCCAGTGTTTAGACCATATGCGAGCTGGTACGCAAGCCATGTTTTGACCACATTAGGTCCCAAAAGTAAGCTCTGGATACGATTCAGAAAGGCTGACCAAAAATAAGTCTTAAAATCAGGGAGAAGGAAGCCACCTTGCTCGTATGTCAGCTTTATATATTTAAGAGCTGTTCTGGATTTTCGAAAGCCCCAAATAAAGCTTCCGATAGCAGAATCAAGCCGTTTAAAAAAGACATTGGAACTCGTAAAGGAATAGAGCGGAACAGATAAAGAAATTTGGGCAAGATGTTCATTTTCACTATATTACATCTCCCAATGATAGTTAGAGGCAACCTATGCCACCTACACAGGTCAGCTGTGATTTTTTTAAGCAGTGGTTCATAATTCAAGGCCATAAAGTCCTCAGTACGACCCCCTATACAAACACCAAGATAGATAGCAGAGGTAGTTAAACGTAGGTGGGGTACTGCGAGTGTAGGCGCATAGTTAAGGATTGCCTGCGTTTTATTTATATTAAGCTTATAACCCGAAAAGGAACCAAAATGTTGTGCCTCATGTGTTAGTACGGCTATGGCCATCTCGGGCCTGATAGTAAATACAGAGATATCGTCTGCATAGGCTGTGACTTTTAACGTCATACCGTTGAGTGAAACTGGCAATATAGAAGTATTCTGAAGGAGATGTCTGATTAAAGGCTCCATATAGAGAGCAAATAGTAAGGGGGAAAGCGGGCAACCCTGACGCATACCCCGCTGGATACTAACAGGACTAGATGTACAGCCATTAAGTTTGATACCAGCAGACGGATTATGGTAGAGTCGCTGGACCACCGAGACAAACCTCCGACCGAGGCCTAGAGAGAGCATAGTACACCAAAGAAACCCCCAAGCTACTCGGTCAAAGGCCTTCTCGGCGTCCAGCATTAGCATGCCAATACGCTGACCCAAGTGACCAGCAACATCAAAAGCTGAAGAGGCGGCATTTATATGAGTTACCGTGTCTCTTCTGGGGACAAAGCCGTGCTGTTCTTCTGAGACCAATAGGTGTATAAGTGGGGCAAGACGAGAGGCAAGAAGCTTGGAGAATATTTTCGCATCCGTGTTGATAAGAGAAATCGGTCGATATGACTCTAAGTCTTCTACAGATTTGCCCTTTTTGGGGAAAACCACAATGTTAGTTCTATTCCATGAAGGAGGTGCCTCCCCTCCCTGTTGTATGTCATTAATCAGCTCGAGAAGAACTGGCATCAACAAATCACTGAAAGTTTTATAGAACTCGAGCGGGATAGTATCCTCGCCCCCCGCCTTGCCGCTGGGCAAAGTCCTGATTGCTACGTTCAATTCCTCCGAGTCAGCAATGTTCTCTTAGCTCGAAGTATGAGATACATCCAGAGAGGGTAGCACGCTCTCTCGTAAATAATTAATGGCCACCTGCTGATTATAGCTGTCAGATTCCTTATATAAGCTAGCATAGAAAATCTTAAATTGCTCGGCTATGTCCTCAGACTTCGTATAGGTGACACCGTCTACCCCGTTAATTATCTTAATATGTGATTTAGCCTTCTGATCAGCAAGTTGGTGAGCCAGTACCCTTCCTACCCTCTCCCCATACTCGTACTGCAAAGATCTAAACTTAAGAAAGTTGTTGGCGACCTTATCCTTCAACCCTCTACTAAGTTTTGCTCTGACTTCAATAATTTGGACGTATATTAGTGACTCACTAATATCTTTTGAGGCGATTGCCCGGGCATGTTGCTGCTCTAATTCGATATACTGCCGATGTTCGTTACCCAGCTGAATACTATTTCTTAATTGAAAAACAATCACGGACATTTTGGTCTGCTTATCTCAGCAGGCCACCATCCCCGTGATTTTTGCGATTCCTATGTGGTAGCAAATTGCGACCTACCTCATTAATATTCATGAGGTAGGACATTTGCAACCCCCTAGGAATCGCAAAAGGTGTACTATCCACCTTTATACATTGCATTTTGCGATTTCCTAATTATGAATCCTTGTGATTCGCAATTAGGGAGTCACAAAATGCTAGCTACATATATCTGGCCCTTAGTGCTTTAAGACAGCTCTAAGGTGGATAGACTTCGCATTGAATTATATAAGAGGTTAAAGTATTCTCTGTCGTACATTATAAGGATATTGCAAATCACCGAGGTGTTCCATAACCATATAGAGGAACAAGGCCAAAGATAACGTTCCTTAATTAGGTTATGGAACTCCAAGGAGGCTTGCAATATCCTTATCATGTACAGCTGGGGGTACTTTATCCCATAAAATACATGGTCACAACATAATCATTCCCACAAACCACTTAAAACCTTGGTGCATCACTCTTTCATATTAATGAGAGAGCAGGTTTGCAAACATGAAGAATAAAAATAGAACCTCTAGTGAAAATATAAACATAAAAAAAACTGTTAGATATGTGTTGCAAAAAAATATTGGACACAGTTCAATACAAGTACGTTTTTTTTAAATTTAAAGTTGCAGTCGCTTGGATAGTGTAGAAACATGCTGAAAGAATCTAACTTTTCTATAGCAATCTAAGGAGTGCAAAAAATAAACATGTTCTTTCTGCTTGTCACTGTAAGCTAAAACAAAATAGAGCAGATAAAAGAAAAGCAGCATTTCATTTATGTTGCACAGCTGCTCTGTGACCTGAGCTGCCTTTCACCTCAGCTGCTGGGTCTGGCAGTAGGCATTGTGCCGTCAGAACTCAACTGTAATAACTTATTACAGTTGACTTTTGACATCTTTAGAATCGGCGACTGGGTGCCAATTATAAAGGAATTACAGACAGGCGTTGATACAGGGATTGCAGAATCCCCTGTATCATGAGCAAGATTATACAGGGTCTCTACATACGAATGTTAATGTAATCTGCTTCCTTACACTGAGTTGAAGGTCATTTGTTCCAGATAGTGGCCACAGCGATCGTAAAACTGTGCCACAGTTTCTAAGATATTTAGGGGTAGATATTGAACAGCTGATCTCAACGTTCATGACCAAATAAACATCACCAAATACCTTAATTAGGCACTATGGACAGGACCAAGAGATTCTGGTGTAGAAAAATTGAAGACAACCCCTACAACATAGGATAGCTGAAGAGCACATTTCATGAAATGTCTGCACGCTCTACAACCTTTTAGGCTTAGGATCTGTGAGAGAGCTGAACCCGTTTTGTGCTATGTACATATTTCTACTATATGCAAGTTCCACTGACCAACCCGGAAACGGCTGTACAACGGTACAACGCAGGTAAAGAAATCATATGCCTTTACCACACATTTTTACCATGCATGTTTTACCCCAAATATGCTTTTACAACGCATGCCATTACCATGCATTGTTTTTATATATAAAAAACAATGCATTTGTGGTGGGGACCCCCTAACTTACCTTAAATGCGTGGTAAAGGCATGCTTTGTAAAGGCATGCATGTGGTAAAAATATTTGTGCTAAAAAATGCATGGTAAAGGTACTACGAGGTAAAAACCTCGTTGTAAAGGCTGTTTCACCCGGAAGCAAATCCAATAACTACAGAATGGCATTGCACACACCTTTCTAGCCCCGCTCATGTACAACATAGTTCCAAAGCTATACAGTCAGCAAAGAGATGCTGCCCAGTTGTAAACCATTCTCATGAATGATAATATTCACTATCTGTGAAAAAAAAGAACATTAGATGGTAAATCTTGTATCCACTCGGACACAGAAAAGCACCCCCGTGTTGATTACCAATAGTACTACCCAATTCACATCCATGCCAATAGCTGCTTCACCTAACACAACATAAACAGGTAGCAGCGGTTTATGCATGGTCCCCAATAATGCAGTGCAGACTTCACACAAACACAATCCAGATGGACTGTGGACAACTATTAAGACTTGGAAAGCGACAGAAACACTAATTTCGTGCAATTCACTCACTGCTGCTAAGCACTACACAGAGTACTTATAAACACAGTCATTGTGTAACCAGACTCCATTCATTGTGAAAGTCCAGAACCACTTGCAAAGGCAACCTCCGAATTTCACAAAGTAACTCTTGTGGATTGCAGAAGAAAAAATATTATATTATATTTAATAGGTTTGTTCGGTTAGTGGTCCATAATCGTGGTTTGATTATAGTAGGTAAGTCAGGTAAAATTGTTTAGAGTGGAGAGTATGTTTCACAGGGCAGATGGATAGGAAAATAGTGTTCCTGCATTCACTTTACTGCTGGCACTGTAAAGCGCCATTAGCCCTGCCAGCACCCACATTTTTGAAGTTAAACTGCTTGAAGGCAACGGAATCTTAGAATATCTGGAGCATTGCAAATGTCAACATTACTTTTAACCATCCATGAAACACCTTCCATGGTTATTCAAAACACTACTGTTGTTTCTGTCAATGTTATTCCCTCAAATTGGCATCAACACTGTCCCCTCGAAACGCCACCTCCCTCACCTTCTCCCCCATACCACCAAATAACTACAAAGTTGAAAATGAGGATAGTACATGTTGTGCAAAAATGCACTAATGCAGAATCTACAATGTGCTTGATTCTCACATGCTTTATAAGGAAAAAGTGAAATAAATACATATATGCTTGTAATTGGGTGTGCAAATGCACAATGTTAAAATGTGCAAATTGTATTTGTCTCAGACTAAACAAACATAATTGCCCAAATTGATGCTGTGCCTGTGAAATATGCACAGTTCAAATAAACAATGTTATTATATTGTGTTAATGCCTATTACTTGCAAACATTTGTATAGTGCCATATATATATATCACTGAGGATTATATGTTGATCTGCCCCAGATTTAATCTTACGAGTGCTATGGTAGGTCCCTGGAATTTTAAAGACAGCACAGTAGGGTTCAATGCAACAAATGGTAGAAGTCATTGGAATAATCTAGCGACCGCAAATTTAAAAGCAAACTTAACAGCTTTGATAAAAGAACAGCAGCATTTAGTAATGGCCGAGAGTGACCCTCCTCAGTTTGATATACTAGAAGCCTTTTCCCACAATATGGGTTCTTTGGCCACCTTCTGTAAATCTACGGAAGGTCCGGCTAAACAGAGATCATATCATGATCCAATGCTCACCTTAAATAGGGAAATAAATAAATTAGAATGAAGTAATCTAATAAACCTATTAAAGAGGAAAAGGCAGAGAAAAAAACGCTCTTTAAAACAAATAAAGGAAGATGGCATTTGGGTGCAGTTAAAAGAGGCGGCCTCAAAAAATAACCCCCCAAAATATTGGAAAATAATCGCTGACTGTTGCGGCACAAGGATTAAATCTCTTACCATTCCTATTAAAGAAGAGGATTGGAAACTTGACCTGGCAGAACTCTACTCTGCGAATTCTAAATCTGCCAGCTTTGTCCCCGCTGCACCCGACTTCTTTGAAACTCCTATTTTCAACTATGTACATTCAGTGAATGACGTGGTTGGATCTATTAAAAAAATGAGATTGTCAGGAGCAATGGGTCCAGATGAAATCCCAATGACGATAATCAAAAAGGAACCACATTTGTGGGCCACATACCTAGCCCCATTGTTTAATTTTTGTTACTCTCAGGGGAAGACACCACCATCTTGGTCTGGTAGTATATTAATCCCTTTGCACAAAAAGGGCTCTAGATCCCATCCGGGTAACTATCGGCAAATAGCCTTATTAGATGCAGTAGGGAAAATATTTGCACCTAGTATTCTCGATCACCTTTTGGAAAGGGTGATGGAGAAGAAGGTACTCCCCATAGAACAAGCAGGTTTTAGGAAAAATCACTCCACTCTGGATAACATCTCCATGTTGAAATTAATTGAGAGAAATATACGATCTCTCGTGAATCAAACGCTTATACGGCCTTCATAGATTTTTCAACGGCCTTTGATAAGGTAGACCTACCATTACTATGGAGAAAATTACACATTATGAGACTGCCAGCTCCCCTGCTATCCTTAATTATTGCATTACATTCTCAAACTTGCTGCCAGGTATTAATGGGGGGAAACCAAGGCTTATCTTCTGTAATACCCATAGAAAATAGTCTGAAACAAGGCTGCTTACAAGCACCGCTACTATTTTCTTTATATATAGCAGATTTAGCTGATTGTTTCTCCCAGCTAGAGGGAGATGCACCAAAGATAGGTAGCCGTCCTTTTGCATGTCTCCTTTATGCAGACGAGGTAATAGTGATGGACCCAACACCTATTGGGCTGAATAGAAAGTTGACTTCATTACAGAATTATACCATGGCTAATTTCTTGAAGACAAATGTACCAAAAAGCTAAATTTTAATCATGAAATGCAATAGAAGTAGTAAATCAAGTAAGTTTAAGTGGCAAATTGGTCCCGAAAAGCTGGAGGTGGTAGATTCATACCTTTACCTAGGGAAACTAATAGCGGGCAATACGAAGAATAAACTGCACATTGAACACAGTTCCTGTAAAGCTGTATCTCACGCTAATGGTCTGCACATTTTTTATAGTGCAATGAGCAGAAGGCATTTTTTACATATGCTGACGGTTTTCAAAGCAAAAATCCCTCCAACTCTGCTTTATGCCATTGAATCAATCCCTGTAAAGGACTGGAGTTTTTTAGATAAGATTGAAGGCCAAATTTTGCAGAAATTGTGCATTTTTAACACGTTAGTTCCATCAGCTGCTATTAGACTAGAATTTGACCTGATAAGCTCCTATATCCAAGGTATAGCCAGGGTTTTACATTGGGGATACCAGCCCAAAAATTTGCGAGCCTTACTCATTAGGAGGTTTTATGCGTCAATAAATATTTGGCGGTATTGGGGGAAAATGTTCCTTTTATCGTGACTTCTCTCGGGCATTAAATCTCTTTTGTGTACAAGAAGAATCAGTGATTACCCTCCCGCCATTAGAATTTAAATCTCTTTCACAAACTCTAAGTGGTAAGCTCAGCTACAATAGAGATATCAAATTCTGTAATACAAAAAAGAGATTAAAGATAATAACTAAGACAAGCTCCCCGAGAATTTACCAGAAATATTTATCTTGGAACTTGGAACACAAAATTCGACGTTGGCTCACCCTATGTTGCATGAATCTTTTACCTTTAAACGTTGTAACAGTAAACTGGTTCCAGAATATGAAAAATTGAAAAATATGTAATTTCTGTGAGTTAAGCATTCAGAACCTGGATCATGTCTTGTTTGTCTGTCCAGCATTGGTTTCGAGTCGTCGCCGCTGGCTTCGGCCAATGATTTTATAAAACGGTGTCAAAGATGTAGCTTCAGCCCGCGACTTTCTCTTTAGTCCAAAAAACGAAGCTATCTGTGTAAAATTATTCCACTTTTTTTAAGGAGTTTATGTATATACTTTAACCTTTTATACATTCCTCTAAATGGGCTGTTACTCCTGTGCCTATCGCCCTATTATGGAGTATTAATATTCTCTCCCTGTTATGTCTGTATTTTGCACATGCTTTGGCTACTACTTAATTGCTCTTTATATAAGTGGTTAGTTTTGCTTTTCGTCCACTTTCTTGTTGCCAATTTTAAAACCTAAATCTATATTGATGCTGGATTTTGGATTATATTATGCATACGAATCCGCTGTAACTCAACTGCCTCTGTTATATATGTTAGGATATGCTTTGGTACTCCTATTCTATTGCTGCTAACCTCAAACTCAACTTTCTGTTGAAATTGGACTTTTAATTGTATTTTACACATGAACTGACGGCTAATTTTAAACTCAACTTTTTGCTGAAGTTTGGATTTTAATCGTATTTTGCACATGAACGGACTGCTACTTAAATGCTCTTTGCACAATTAGTGATATGCTTTGTTACTTCATTCCTATTGCTGCTAATCCCAATCTTTATTTGTCGAAGCTGCTATACGTCATAAAATGTGTACATGTAGTTGTTGCCATTAAAGTGCCCCATGATGTTTTACAATTTTTTATGTATTAAGTTGAAGGTGTATTTTTTGTGGACCTCATTTGAGTTCCAAATCTTTAATAAATATTGAATTGAATATTACTGTGGATACCTTCATCCTTTGCTAAAGGGTGAGGTGCCATCATGCAGTAAAAATATGCTGTAAAAAAAAAAACTTCTAAAAGGTACGGCAGCTGATGGAATCCCTTCAAACCTTTGGAGACTGTTAATGTGGTCATTTGTTTGAACGCCTTGGGTGTTTGTGCTAATTGCAGAAAGGCAGCTGACTTTGCACTAACAAAAAACACTATTTTGCAATGATTGAGCAGACAATTTTTTGTTTACCCAAAACCAAACGTGCTCTTGTTGAAAGAAAACAGTAGAGATGTTTTGAAAATTTATACTGCCGAATGTTTTTGTTGAAGAGGCAACACAATAGTCTCGGCAATTCAATTAAAGTGCACGTTCACCCGTAGGTATCTTGGCACTGAATAACAGATGTTTATTGTTACCCAACTCAATGGTACTCATTTTATCAACCTCAGATGGATGCAGTATAGGTGGGAAAGTTTATGACTTTTCGTAGAGATCAGAACCAGCGACCATAGTGTCATCGAGTGACAAGTGACTAAAGGTGATGTGGGTGTTGTTTGGGTAGATGTGATATGAGAACACAAAGGTCGAGATGTGAGAAAGACAGGTGGGGTATAGTGGGAAAAGATATCCCATGAAAATATTAGGATGGCAACTTTTACAAGCAGTTTTCTGTGCATGAGATATAATTTAACAGATGAGGAAAAGTTGGCAGATTGATGTTACTTTTGCTTTCTTCATGGTGGGTCTCAATGTCACCAAAGACAATTGCTGTTGAAACTGGCATTGAATTTGTGTTTGTTGTGCATTCTAGATGCAATAAAACACATCAGCTTATTTTTCCTTAAAATGTATCTGTTCACATTTGTGTGGCAACATATGTTTTCGCCGCATCCCAGACGGTAAGAAGTGTTTGCATGTGTTTGCTTTAACCCTGATTCAACCCTTCACTTTGAGTAGAGATTATACTTTTCACTAAAGGTATTTAATTAAGTGTGAACCTAGCCACAAACAGTTGTCAATCCCATCACAGAAAATAAAATGTTGTTGCAGCAGGAGTAACCTAAGCAGAATGTGTTGCACACACAATAGTAATGAATGAGTTTGTTCCAATTGAAGCCTAATTAATGTGCAAAGATGTGGAAATAATGGGGATGATACTAGACCATAATTTTTTACATAGCCTATATGAACATTATTTAAAAACACTTATGAACTCTTATTTACATTTTTTGAAACAATGATCCTTCTGAAATAGCAATCTTGCTGTTTACTTTCTGCTCCTGCTGCTTCTTAGACTACACTTGAACCAAAGGAGAGCAAGGGGTGAGGAGAGCAAATACTTGAGGACTAGCCAGGGGTAAACATTTGGCCCGAGCTAATCCTATATGACGTCCATATCAAACTTTCTACCCAGATAAACTAGGAATTGATCAGCGTGCGCCCACCCATGAATACAAACCGTGTGTTGGCATATACTTAAGGCACAGAAGCTGATGTCACAACATAACTTTTCTAGAAGTCATATTTTTTCTGCACATAGCTCTTGTTTTGTTAATAACTCTCAATACTTGAAAGCATTTTCCCTTTCCTTCCTTACAATGGATGCATCCACATTTCACATTGATTGAATTAATTTGCGTTATTCTGCAATGCATTGCATTTACATAATTCATTATATTAACAAATCAGCAGAAAATTAGTTTCCCAAGCTATGAACAAGAGATAGTCATTATCATAACTGTATCAAATTAGCACAGATTATTAAAAATACAATGGTACATTAAGGAAACAACAGAAATGTAAAGTAGCTTAAATGCTGACCGTGAAACAGTGTTACAGTTGTAGATTGTACTGGTAATTATTATGACTTTATTTTCGGTGTTTGCAAAGCATAAAGCCACTTGCCGCACCAGTACATATAAATTGCTCGCAATATTGCAGTGAGTTGATGATTCATGAGTAGCATACCAAAGGGAAAGAAAGAAGGAAAGAAGGAAAGAAAGAAAGAAAGAAAGAAAGAAAGAAAGAAAGAAAGAAAGAAAGAAAGAAAGAAAGAAAGAAAGAAAGAAAGAAAGAAAGAAAGAAAATACAATGTGTTCATATACCTAAAATGGGAAATCTGATAGGTATTGATTTGTGCAAATAATTTATTGATGCCGCTCATAATGTATTATGGGTGCCACTAATAACGACACTGTAGGGGTGAAAGTCCAAGCATGCAAGTAAAGCTGGGACATCTTGCAACAGTTCAACCTTTTCTAGTCTACTCTGCTGGTTTTCCTTATTGTGCTGAACAATCAATCATTGAGTCCAATGAGTCTGCTCCACGTTTCTGTACTTTGTACACAAAGGGCAAAGCGTTACACACTCGGGTGCACCCATATTAATACTAGAGGGTGTCTACTGCCACTCTGCAGGCTATGTGAAAACTCACTGTTGGTGGATTTAAAATAGAATAAAAGGCCATTTTACCAGTACCCTGAGACAGAAGTCTACTAATTTGCTATGTCTAGTTCCCATTATCTGGCGCCTGCCTCCTTCCTGTAAGAAAGTGCTTCTTGGCTTGAGTCCAGGGTCCATGAAGACTGTGTATGGTACAAATGGTGTCCTCCACAAGAACATCTTTTGTGTAGCTCAGATATGAAAAGTAAGACTCTTACAGATTCTCTATTTTTGGAACACCATTTGAAGTTTTCGTTTATGGACCCTCTGGCAGTTTCACAAATGCCTGCTTTCAGACAGCAAAACAAGTTCAGCCTGAGTCCTGTCCTGCCATGACCTAAACTGATCAGACAACCTCGACAGATAAGTTTTCAGTTCCGTCTAGAGATATACTATCACTACTCATAGTGGTGGCTTGTGAGGGGCCTAATCCCTACTTTCCAACCTGGCACCACAACTTCATTGGTCCTGATATAGCACCAGTGACCAAAGTTTTACTTGAATGCTAGCCCCCAAAAAGAAACTATGTTTATTAACCCCTTCAGCGCGGCGGGAATTCCCCCGCGGTGCTGAAGGGTTCGAGCGCGGGCGGGGCCATGACGGAACGGTTCCGTCATGAGCACAGCGCAACCGATGCTCATGACGGAACCGTTCCGTCATGGGCATGGAAGGGGTTAATCTGGCAACACTACCATGGGGGAATGTTTGAAAAGCAGCACACCTTTAGATGTTTCTGTTTTCATCCAGCAACATTACCACAGAGAGAAGTTTGAAAAGGAACATGACTATAGACGTTTCGATTTTGCGTTTCTTATTCTGGGAATAAGGTGAGAGTCTTTCTGGTGAGACCTGTCCTGGAAGAGGAAGCTGTACTCCAGCCTGTCTTTCCCTCTAGTATGAGTAAGTGGTCAGAAAGGTCCTTGGGAGTATTTCGATTTTAGTAAACAGCCCAGTTCACAAAGCCATTGAAGGACTTTTGGTTTAACTTGTACATGAAACTGTGGGTGTAAAAATAGTTGCAGAGGTCAGTGTCTCAGCTAGTCTGAGTTTGAGTCAAACTGAGCTCTTTACACAGAGGAAGAACTAAGCTGAGGTTACGTATGTGTATATATATATATATATATATATTCACTGAAAAAACCATAGGTTTCACACAAGTTATAGTTAGCGGACATTTTACTGATAAAAAACCATTGAAATTCCCCCGTTATAGTTAGTGCAGGCAACTATAACTCACGCGACCGCAATCCTCTGCTGATGCTAATACTGTATTTAGACACTTATTTACCCATGTCTTCTTCCATAAATTTTTAGCTATACATATATTACAAATATTTTTTTTTCATAAAGACACATATGTCATCAGCAGAGGATTGCGGTCGCGTGAGTTATAGTTGCCTGCACTAACTATAACGGGGGAATTTCAATGGTTTTTTTATCAGTAAAATGTCCGCTAACTATAACTTGTGTGAAACCTATGGTTTTTTCAGTGAATTTGCAAGGTTTTTTAAATGCTAATTCCTAACTATAACGTGTGTGAAACCTATGGTTTTTTCAGTGAATTGGTACGGTTTTTTAAATGCTAAGTTACTTTACGCAGTTAGTGCCGTGCACGCAGGGTGGGCACGCGGTGCGCTACGCGCACCGCGTGCCCACGTTACACTTGATGGGCCATGTACGCACGATGCGCTTCGCGCACCGTCCACACACGGAGGCCGTATTAGGCGCATCGTTGTTAAAGGTTATCTATTGATTGGTCTTAAAAAAAAAATTGCCATGCACAAAAGGTGCACTTCGGGCACCTATGGCACACGGGGTGTGGAAAACGTGGATATTGTTTATATTTTTTTTTATTTTTTACCGTACGCGTACGGTAAGCGTAATCGCCGATTTTTCGAAAATAAACAAAATTAAATTTTTGCCTTTGTGGGTTCTTTGAGGACACCATAAACATGACTGGGTGGTTGGGAGCTGTCCAGCAAGCCTCTTTTATTGTTTTCCGAGTTTGCTTTTCCTCCACTCCCCTCAGAGTGCTGTGGTAAATAAAATTCCTTTACCGGGACTGAATTTGATACAGAAACATTATAAAATAGCTCAGTAAAATGAGAGGCAGAATCCGTGATTTTAGAGTTTCGGAATGGGCTTTATTCCAGTAATCAATTATAATCGGTTGCTCCAAGTTCCATCACCACGGGGGTTCAGGAAGTGAAGTACATACTTTATTGACAAGAAGTAACTTTTATAGTACATACATTACAATGAAGCGAATGCAGTAGGCGTAACAATTGATAAGGAAAATGACGATTTGTTCTGCGTAACCAGAAATGGGTGTAATAAAGAGTAAAAAGGAACATAATTGGTTATGATGTCATATATAGGTGGATCTATAAGATAATACTTGGCCTAGATGCGCGCGCAGCAGCATGACGTGTAATTGACGTGTAACTAGGGGGTGAAGGGGACTTGACATTTAGCTCTACATGTGGAGACGAAAAGTCTGGGGGGTCAAGTCAACCTAATCCCAAATCATATCTAACATCCTATGTTTAAAGAACTATGTTATCCACAAAAGAAGGACTCTCGGACAGAATCTATTCTATACTGACTGTGCGTGCATGTACAAGCGTCTAAGTGTCTACACTGAATGCGAGGGGGTAGGAATATTCCATGGTGACAGGACTATGAATTACTTGCATAAAGACAGAGAAGTCGGGCCTTTTGCTCGGTAACTGGAAAGAATGTTTACTTAAACTACTAGGCAGGAATGCATCGGCTGAGGGGGAAGCAGATAACTCGAAGGTGAAATACAGTTCTTGGCAGAGAATAGGCTGATGTCAGGCTTCGTGAGCCGCGCAGAGAATGAGACAAAGTTCATGGTCACAGATGCAGGCTCAGACTGGAGCTTTCAGAGGCAGAAAGCAAGAAGAGTTTTGATGACAGAATCAGGGCCTACTTGCCTGGACTGTAAAATGGCATAAGTGAACCATACAAAGCCGGTGGCCTTTCATATTTAGGAATGGAATATCCGGCCTGTTCATGGCGGATCTGACAGAGGACATGTTGACGGTGGACGCATATGTATTTGCGTCTTCATAACTGGAACTGGAGGGAACATACATGTACTTGTGACACGCACATAGAACCGTTGGGGTCCAAGATAGGGGACATAACTGACCAGAAAAATCCAGATTTCCACATTCCCTCCTTGTCCCCTACTTGCCCTTCAAGAGATATCAATCTTCATCAATCCATTGATCTGTTCATATAGCATCATTTGTTCTTCTTTCTTCTTCCGTGACGAATGAAATCTTGGTGGTGGAATACACGATGTGGCACACAGACCACAGATCGCTGGTCCACATTGTAGACATAGACAGCAACTGAATAGTATGAGAAGGCCAATACCTAGGAAGGATAAAACTCTCCATCCCCAGGCTGATATCACATTCCAAAACCAACTGGACCAAGTCCAAGTCCCTGGGTTCTGGTGTATCTGGCTTACAATCTTATGAAGGCGAGTGATGGCTTTATATACAGATGGCGAATTTTCTGGTATGAATACGCAGCAGCTTGATCCGATGACCCTACAAGCTCCGCCCCTATCAGCCAGGATGACGTCAAGGACAAGACGATTTTGAAGCACAACAATCCGCATAGCAGACTGCTCTTCTGTTAAATTGCCTAAGGCGGAAATAGTCTCATTCACTACTGCTTCAAGGGTTCTAGTTAATCTACGTATCAGCTTACTATTAGTAACGGTACCTATATAGGGAAAGATGCCTTTATTAAAATCTACATACTTGTCCCATGCTGTCTCAGTGTAATCGACAATGGGGAGATCTCTCCGCTCTCTGTTGTGTACTAAATGAATATTTCTGTAATAATCAGGAGGAGCTAGGAAAACAGGTGGCAAAAGGAATGCAATGTAGCAGGTACCATCCCAATCTAGAGGTAAACGCATATATGCAGTCTGACCACATACAAAGTAGGAATGGCGAGAAGCTCTAAATGAAGATTTGCCTTGATCACTGAATTCTACTATAGTAGTGCATTTACTATGGCCCATATGTATGGAACCAACCTTTCTTACACACAATTCACCTTTCGCTGGAAATACTGACATGGTGGGTAAGACTAGTTCAATTTCGGATACGACATTTAGAATCATGAGATTAGGTGTAAAATTACCTAATCCATATACTTCATTTTCTAGATCAGTTCCTGTTCTTTTGGGGCGACCCTCCTTGTCGCGGTAACAGACCTTGAGTAAAACTAGGTTCAGGTTTCCCCATACCCAATGATCTTGGTAAACTGCTGTGTCTGAGTCTATGGAATTGATTAAACTAAACCATGCTCCACAGGAGCCATTACGTGTAAATGGATGTGGAAAGAAAGGCAGGACTCCTTCATAATTCTGATAGGGAGGGAGTCGACCACACACCCAACAATTAGTAGCATTACTAGTCTGATGGGAATGATGTAACATACTAATGAAAGTGTTATTGCGCAGCGCAAGTCTATAAGACAATTCATGTGGAGGTAAGTCACTAAAAGAATGTTCAGCAGCAATATTATAAACATGTCTAGAAATAGGGTAATATATGTGCAACAACATACTTGTAACAATTATTAAAAGACTTAATAAAAACAGAATTAATAATGTCACTATGCAGTGGCTACGCAGTGATTTACAATACGCCTGTCGTTTCAACATTTTCCGGGTATTTTCTCTACTCAGGTCCAAGGGATACATGTCAGAGACAATTCAACCGCTTCACCTTGGAGAGGACTTAAACAATCAAATTGCTCGACTTGTTGGGCCTAAGCTTTAGTTTGTAAAGTTTGGTTTCAGTCTTTTCAACCAAAGGAAGTTTTGAATCAGTCTGTGAGGGAGTGCAGGGCACAATGTCTATATCCGAGGATAGTCCATGAAATTTCTTGATATGACTTGAATGAATCCAGCCCTTGCGGCCCTCGATCTTCACGGCTGTCCTCGTGGTCAGCAGGACCAACTTGGGTGCTTTCCACCTGGGCTCCAGCTGAGTCTTTCGGTCGAAATTCCTCACACAGACGAGATCCCCCGGAACTACGTCATGGGGTTTCACCTCAGTGTTGTCAGGAAAAGCTGCAGCTACCTGTGAACGACAAGATTGTAGTGCAGACATCAAGGAAGCCAAGTAATCTGTCAGCATATTACAGTCAACATCAGTTATTTTTCGTGGTATAGGCGTCCCCCACATATTTGGTGGCCTACCGAAGATCACCTCATACGGGGATAGCCCTGTTCGTGAGTGTGCTACCATTCTCATGTAAAAGAGTGCAACGGGTAACGCTACTACCCAGTCGACACCTTTTTCTCTGCATATTTTGGACATTCTGATTTTCAGTATCTGGTTATGTCTTTCTACGAGACCTGCTGCTTCGGGGTGTCGAACACAGTGGAATTTCCACTGATAACCTAACAGAAGTGAAACGTGTTTCATTAATTCGGATGAGAACGGCTGGCCGTTATCTGAGTGAACAACACGTGGTAAACCGTATCGTGGGAAGAATTCTCGAACCAACTGTTTGGCAGTAGTCGGGGCAGTGTAATCTGAAACCGGGTACGCCTCTGTCCAACGGGACAGAGCGCAGACAACTACGAGAACATATTTGAATCCTCGACATCGTTCCATCTGGATATAGTCCATCTGGAGTACTTCAAAAGGATTATTAGGAGGATGAAATCCACCCTGTTCTACGGGAACGCTTTTTCCTGGGTTAAACTGGCAACAGATCATACAGGTACGGACCTTTTGTTTGGCTGCTGCTCGTAAATGTTTGTTGAACCAAATGTGTTGAATGCTGTCTAGCATAGCTTTTTCTCCTAAATGTGCTGGACTATGTATAGTGTTAATTATAACTTGGACCATTGAATCAGGAAGGAACCATACAGACTTTTCCTTCATCATCCATCCTTGGTCCGTTTGAATCCCTCCTAATTCAGTCCATTTCTTTATTTCGTCTGGTGTAGCATGTGTCTGTATGTCAATCACGTCAAGAGTAGGATCTTTAACTGTCATACAATGTGTCGGTGTCGGGACTATTGTCTTTGTCATGTCGGGGGTTTGACTTTGAGCAGTCTGTTTAGCTGTTCTGTCGGCTAGATCATTGCCTTGGGAAATGATATCAGTAACCTTCGTATGAGCCTTACATTTCATAATTGATATTGCAGTAGGTAGATGTATTGCATCTAATAAGGCATGAATGAGGGGTCCGTGCTGAATGTGGGCACCGTGGGAAGTTAAATAACCTCTCTCTCGCCACAGCACGCCGAAGTCATGTACAACTCCGAATGCATAACGTGAATCAGTGTATATGTTGACTTTTTTATTCGTGGCTTGAATACAGGCTTGTGTCAGAGCGATGAGCTCTGCGGCTTGAGCTGACAAAGTATTTATACGATTAGTTTCAATGACTTCAGTATCTGTTGTGACTGCGTAAGCGGCCACTAATTCTCCTGCACTTGTTCTCATACATGAACCATCTACATACAACGTCAGGTCTGGATCTGACAATGGGACATCTGTCAAGTCTTGTCTGGGTTTTGTCGTTATAGTAATAACTTCAATACAGTCATGGGCTAGTGGGTCTGTTCCGGTTACTGGCAAAAGTGTGGCAGGATTCAATGTGTTACAGCGTCTGATTTCTATGTGTGGCTGAAACAATGTAAGTTCGTATCCTGTAAGTCGCGCTATAGTCAAGTGTTGTGTTTGCGTTCTATTTACAAGAACCTCTACTGCGTGTGGTACTTGAACTGTCAATGGATGTCCTAACACTATGGCATCGCTTTGTCTGATTGCTAAAGCTGTCGCTGCTACTGATTTCAGGCATGCAGGCAAAGCCTGAGCTACGGGATCTAATGTACTAGAAAAATAAGCACATGGTTTGTGTGCTCCTGCTTGATCCTGTGTGAGTACTGACAAGGCAGTACCTTCGCGTTCTGTAACAAAGAGTGTAAACTGTTTTCTGTAACATGGTGTTGCTAAAACAGGTGCTTGGCATAAAGCTTTCTTTAGGCTTTCAAAAGCTTGTGTATGTTCCTGAGTCCAAGGGAGAACAGTCGATGTGGCTGCCTCCTGTGCTGTCAACTGAATGAGTGGTTTTGCTAGAAATGCATACTGAGGGATCCACTGCCTACAATATGAAGTGAGGCCTATGAAAGCTCGTACCTCCTTTTGTGTCTTAGGTATAGGTATGTTAGCTATTAACTGAATGCGGTCGGGTGTAAGCTGCCTTCCCTCCTTGGACAGCGAGTGTCCAAGATAAACAACTCGCTGGACACAGAATTGCAGCTTAGAAGGGGACACCTTGTGCCCCTTTTCGGCTAGAAATTGTAAAACTGTCAGTGATGCTTTTTCACATTCCGGTTCGCTTCTTGCGGTGATCAGCAGATCATCGACGTATTGAAGCAGTGCAGTGTTAACTGGCATGTGGATACTGTCAAGTTCTCGTTTCAGTGCTTGGCTATAGATGCTGGGGCTTTCTGTAAATCCTTGAGGTGCGCGTGAGAATTTAAAGCTACGTCCATTTAAACTAAATCCGAACAAATATTGGCTTTCCGGATCTATTGGGACGCTGAAAAAGGCATTCTTGAGATCAATTACAGTAAAGAATGTTGCTTCGGAATCAATGGCTGTCAGTAATGACGAGATATCTGGGACCACAGGGAATTGTGGCACAATGCACTTGTTTAATTCGCGCAGATCAATAACCAATCGATATACTGGCGGGGCCTTTGGATCTGTTCGTTTAAGAATCGGAATTATCGGTGAATTACATACATTGGAGTCTGTTTCCACAACTACTCCTTGGGCAATGAGCTCGTCAATGATTTGTAGTAAAGCCACTACAGCATCTGGTGGTAACTTGTATTGTCGCATTCGTGGTAGCACCACTCCTGCCTTTAATGTGACTCTATATGGTGTAATATTCATGCATCCAACATCAGTAGGGCCTTGTGCCCATAGACGTGTAGGTAAAATCTGCAGTCGGGGATCCATGTCTCTAGACACATAGTGACCTTTAAAATCACGCAAAAACAACCTTACACCTTCCGGAGAACAACATATTATGGCTCCTAGAGCTTTCAGGGTTTTAATTCCTAACAGATTTTCTGGACATGATTTAGTAAGCAATAAATCTGTAGTTCGGGTCAGAGGTCCTATCGTAAGTGGCAGTGGTTGTGACACTTCATTAACAATAGGTTTTCCTGAAAAACCAAGGGAAATATTCTGAGAGCCTGAGAGGGGTGCCCCTGGAACTTCACTACGTTTTATAGTTGTTCGACTTGCCCCTGTATCGAGTAAAAATGTTCTATCTTGGCCTAATAATTCACTATGTACATAAGGTCCTTCTTGATCTACAGGAATCTCGATAAGGGGTAAGTCAACTTCCCTCTCTAGGCTGGTTCATGCGTAACGCTGATACTCAGGGTATTCATACTGTGCGGTCTGATACATTTGTCGTGTTGTTGTCTGTGTGGCAGTAACAGGCAACGGTGGTGCAGCTGGCACAAACTGTATTGGCTGTTGTGCGGCTGGCATGGCCTGGGCATGCTGCATAGCTCCTTGTTCATTCTGATCTTGTCTGAGTGGCCGTGATCTTTCTTGTGTTTTACCTATGGCGATATTATGTTTTAAAACTGGACAGTCGTGTACGTAATGACCTGGCTTTTTACAATAATTGCATGTCCCTTTTACAGGTCCTGCTGAATCGGAATGTGTCATACCCTTTTTATGTCCTTCAGCTGGAACAGTCTGGGAAACTAGCATTTTCATTTTCGTGTCTTTCATGCGTCTGTGTTCATGTTCTTGTTCTTCTCTGATTCTATTGTGGTGGTACTGTAACATTTGTAACATTTGTGATGGAGTGTTACCTTGCCAGGTACTCTCGAATTTTAATACTCTATTCTTTACTGGGGGCAGGGCATTTTCCACTAACTTTGTTACAAACAGATGTGGGTATGATTCGCTACTTGCTTTTATGCCACTATTTATACCAAAACATTTTTCAAATCGGGCATAGTAATCACTAGTGTCTTCATCTTGCTTCTGCTTACAGGCTGAAATCGTTCCCCAATCTTCCTTTTTCGTAGTTAATAGACGTGGCAGTACCTGTACTAATAAACCTGGTAATGCTTTAGTTTTATCCCCAAGTCCTGCTCCTGCAGTTCGGGCTTTTTCTTCCGCTTCTAACACTGACCATTCTATCTTTTGGTCTCCTACCTCCCACTCTTTTTCCTTGAGTTTCTCATAAATACCAGCAGGCATCAACACCTTTAATATTGTCATAATGTCGGAATAGGTATACTCTCCCATGAGTAACATGTCTTTAATTTCTCGGTGAAAACCCGCTGGATCTTTGTCATGACTGGGTACCACTTTCTTCATTTGTAACAATTCTATTTTTGATATGGGCGTATATACAAATACGCGCCTAAACTCGTTGTCCTCGCCTCTTATTGGGTGCACTTCTCGTAAGGGATTCTGTCTATCCATGTGATACGTGGTTCTTTCCTTGACGGGCACTGAGACCTGCTCTGAGCATACAAAAAGAATATACTGCTTTCTTGATTCTAGAATTTCTTTAATTAATTTAGTACCTGGACTTCTCCATTTATTCATAAGCAATTCAGTCAGTATGTCAGGTAAGGGACCAGGGTCCGAATGCTGACTCCGATATAGTATAATGAGTTGTTGAATCATATAAATCCCAGCTAACCTCTGTTCATCTGGGGTGAGATTCAAAAATGTGCGTACTACTGTATCATCACTATATTTTCCGGGACTGTCCACCCAATGGACAGCTGCCCTGGCTAAATCTTGTTCATCCATGGAGTCGAGAAAATGATAACCCCTTCGTTCTCGTAGTAGTTTGTCGGCGGTTTGGAACGAATGCTCGTTAGACCTTATATTAATTATAGGTATTTGAAAATTCCTGTTATTATCTGGACATATCGGATGTATTGAGTCAGTATGACATCTAGTCTGATTCCTATTACAAGATCTTCCTCTACCTACATAGGCTATGGTGTCCGACTGTCCTGCGGGCAGTCCTGACCCTTCTTCCTCGCTTTGTTCGAACTCGTCTGCCTCTAATCTTTCTTCGTGTAGGCGTTCTATTTCTTTACGGATCTTTCGGCACATGGCTATTATACAATTTTGCTTATCGTGTCTCCCTTCTGATATATTCTGGCTCCACCTTGTAAGAATTTGCATTGCATCCGGATCTACCCCCGGTCGGTCTTGATTTCTGATCACACAGTTTATGAGGAAACGTAACAGTTCCCCCTGTATCTCTACTTTCTGGTATTCCATAGCTCTGTAAATACATTCTGGATCTCGCCCTGTTTGGACAAAATGATATATATTATCTAGATGCGCAGGCATTCCTGGTAACTTCGCTAAATACACTGCGGCTCGTCTGATACGCAATGAGGCCAGGGTCATTTCGTCCTCTATACCGGGCACCGGGTCATATCTACAATCTACGAGAAGTTCTTTAAGTGCACGAGCACTTACGAATTTGGGTGTACATGAATGCGCTGACTCTTGAAAAGTAAGTTTATTTATTCTAGGTGGCGTAGAAAAAATATTGGTAGCACCTCCCGTGGCCCCATCTGGGGCGTCGGGTGTGAAAGGATTCGTCGAACGTGACACAGCAACTATAGGTGTGGACACAGCTATAGAAGTACCTGTAGGAACAGATGCGGAAACAGATGTGCTTGCCGGAACTTGTGACTCGATTTGTTGCTGTAGGGATACGGGTGCTGGATCTTGACGTGAGACCTCCCTGGTATGCGGCCTATGTGGGGCAGAATTAGCATACTCGGGAGCTGCGTCATCTAAATATGAGGAAAGAAAAACATCTTCTGCGGTTCTAGGATGCCCCTTAGGATGTACCTTGATTGGGAATAATGGGGGTGGCAAGTCTTTCGGTATCTCTGGAGTAGCCTTAGGTAATCCTTCGGCCAGAAGGGGATACATACCATTCATAAGGGCATTTCTTTGTCTGTCTACTTGTTCTGATTTCACTCGGATACCTTCCTCAATTAATAGATTTCCTTGAACTTTATTTGAACTTTCTTTATTCCTTTCTTCCTGTCTACGTGCTTTTTCTGTACGTCTATGAGATTCTTTATGCCATAACTCAACGGCGTCTTTCTGTGACTGTCTGACTTTCCTTTTCCATAACTCTTCCTCGACTTTCATGATGCACTCTGCATCCCAGGTCCCCGCTGCGGGCCACCTCTGACTTTCTGGTAATCCCTTGGTATAATCTACCCATAAATCAAGAAATAATATAGCGTCTAAGCCATGTTTGTGATACATGAAGTGCCCTGGAGTATCCCTAGGAGGAATAGGGACGGCTTCTTCGAGTACCCCTTTTCTAGTAGTGATCTGTCTTAATTTCGAAAAGAGCGGCATATTGACAACTGATCTGACACTTTAATCTTGAACACACTTAATACAAAAGCACAATAATGAACAATCATTCATACCACAATATGCAGGACGTTTAACACATTAAACATTAAACATTAAACATTTTTTTTTTTACTTTTAAAATAAACAACAATGATGATCGTCTGCATAACTAATCACCAAGCATAACTCTTGACACTAACTAGATACTTCGGAATACTTGATATACTGCTAAACAGTACAGATACACTGCTAAAACAGTGCAGACCGGATTTGTGTACCCAAACCCGTCTTGACCGGCACAACCTATGTGCACGTCAGAAATGCCTCCCCAGTAATGGTACTCACCGGGTAGCTTCGGAAACGGAAGGCCTCGGTAACTTGAACTTGAACCGGACTGGACTCGACTCGACTCGTCGGAAACTGGGCTTGACTTCGAACTGGTGGGTCTCTGTATACCTCGGATCTTGCTCTCTCAGCTAGGCTCTGGTCGGGATACTTTGCACCTCTCACCGCCTCGTCTGGGTGTTGATCGCAGTCTCAGTCGCCCCCGCTTGACCGGAGGGAGATACAGGAAATCCTGCTGGTACGCGTTATTGTCCGTCCAGCTGTGGCAGGAGACCGGGCCTGCAACTCACCGCCGGCGCGTGAGATGAGAAAGTGTCCCTGTTCGGGCGCCATCATGTGGTAAATAAAATTCCTTTACCGGGACTGAATTTGATACAGAAACATTATAAAATAGCTCAGTAAAATGAGAGGCAGAATCCGTGATTTTAGAGTTTCGGAATGGGCTTTATTCCAGTAATCGATTATAATCGGTTGCTCCAAGTTCCATCACCACGGGGGTTCAGGAAGTGAAGTACATACTTTATTGACAAGAAGTAACTTTTATAGTACATACATTACAATGAAGCGAATGCAGTAGGCGTAACAATTGATAAGGAAAATGACGATTTGTTCTGCGTAACCAGAAATGGGTGTAATAAAGAGTAAAAAGGAACATAATTGGTTATGATGTCATATATAGGTGGATCTATAAGATAATACTTGGCCTAGATGCGCGCGCAGCAGCATGACGTGTAATTGACGTGTAACTAGGGGATGAAGGGGACTTGACATTTAGCTCTACATGTGGAGACGAAAAGTCTGGGGGGTCAAGTCAACCTAATCCCAAATCATATCTAACATCCTATGTTTAAAGAACTATGTTATCCACAAAAGAAGGACTCTCGGACAGAATCTATTCTATACTGACTGTGCGTGCATGTACAAGCGTCTAAGTGTCTACACTGAATGCGAGGGGGTAGGAATATTCCATGGTGACAGGACTATGAATTACTTGCATAAAGACAGAGAAGTCGGGCCTTTTGCTCGGTAACTGGAAAGAATGTTTACTTAAACTACTAGGCAGGAATGCATCGGCTGAGGGGGAAGCAGATAACTCGAAGGTGAAATACAGTTCTTGGCAGAGAATAGGCTGATGTCAGGCTTCGTGAGCCGCGCAGAGAATGAGACAAAGTTCATGGTCACAGATGCAGGCTCAGACTGGAGCTTTCAGAGGCAGAAAGCAAGAAGAGTTTTGATGACAGAATCAGGGCCTACTTGCCTGGACTGTAAAATGGCATAAGTGAACCATACAAAGCCGGTGGCCTTTCATATTTAGGAATGGAATATCCGGCCTGTTCATGGCGGATCTGACAGAGGACATGTTGACGGTGGACGCATATGTATTTGCGTCTTCATAACTGGAACTGGAGGGAACATACATGTACTTGTGACACGCACATAGAACCGTTGGGGTCCAAGATAGGGGACATAACTGACCAGAAAAATCCAGATTTCCACAGTGCGAGAGAGAAAATGGCGGACGACACTTCCTGGTTTCGACCGATTCGAATGTTTACTAAGATCTAACAGCCAATCAGAATCGCGCTCGCGCACGTAACCGTACGCGTACGGAAAGCTTACCGTAACCGCACGGTAAGCGCACCGTAAGCTGGCTCAGATATATATATTGATTTAAATGCTATTTTCTCAGGATCTACTGAACAGATTTACACCAGACCTACAAAAGGCACTTCCTTGACCTGAGGACTACCTCTCTGCCAAATTTCAAGTAACTCTGTTCGGCCGTTCGGGCTGTAGCTGTGTCTAAAGGTCCTATGGAAAAATGCATGGGGAAAACGCGTTTTGGGACCCCCTTTTTTCTCAGCCCCCGCTTGACGAATCCCCCCGAGACTTTCAGGGTAGGAGCGGAGCGTAGCGCCCCACCTATTTTGAAAATTGCGCGAGGATTCGTCGACCGGCGCCAAAGTTATTCCAAATAGAATGTTGCGGATTTCCTATGGAAACAGGGTCCTAACTATAACTACCTACGGGCGACCGCCAGTAGGTAATATATATACATACACAACAGTAACCAAATTTACACATTTTTATGTGGTGTGGAATTACTCACATATGCAATACTTAACAAACATTTATAAAGCAATACTATATAAATAAAATAAGCCTTAAACATGAATAACGCAAGTGCAAACAAGCACTGCTTAATGAATGTAAATATATATAGCTACCTAATAAAAATAACAGCTTAAATAAATTATACCCAAACTTAATCACTGAAACGCATAAATAAATACATAAATAAATGAATGAATAAATAAATAAATTGCTCAGTTTAGATAAATTACTTTTAGGTTTGGCGTCAGTCTCTAGTTCTATCGAGAAAACTAAGCTTATGCCATACCAGTCAAAATAAAGGTCACCCAATAACGCAGGATATTTAGAGCAGCTGTTCTAATAACCACACATTTATTACTACAGTGTAAAAGTTAAGTTCCATATTATTACCATACTACAGTGAGCTGGTTGTTGACGATCTTCTCTGTGATTTTGGCTGCGAAGGGGAGGAGAGAAATATGTCTGTAGTTCTTGAGGTCCATTGGGTCTGCAGAGGGCTTCTTGAGGAGGGACTTGACTTCTACGTGTTTCCAGTTGCCTTTTTCGAGGGTGCAGTTCATAGTAAGTCATAGTTTGGGTGCTATAGAGGAGGTGGCTCTGTGGAAGATGTGTGGCGGGCAGGGGTCGGTGTATGCTCCTCATGGTCTTAGCAGTGTCTTCTGTGGTGACAGGGGTCCAGGCGGTGATGGTAGGCTGGGTGGTGTTGCCGGTAGTGGAATAGTGTCTGTGCCTTGGTTAAGTTCGTCAAAGTTGTCGTAGAGAGTCCTGATCTTGTGATGGAAGTAGGTGCCGAGTTTGTTGCAGAGGTCCTGGGGGGAGGGACATCGGAGGATTCACTGGGGGGCTTGGTCAATTCTTGTATGATGCTGAAGAATTCCTTAGATTTGCGGGAGTTGGCGAGTATTCTGTCCTGGATGAAGTTCTTCTTCGTGGTTCTGATGAGTTAGTGGTGTTCTGTCATGGCTGTCTTGTAGGCGGTGCGTGCTTCTGAGGGTTTGCTGTTCCTCCAAGCTTTCTCGAGTCGTCGGCACGTCCGCTTGGATTCTCGGAGGTTGGTGGTGACCCAGGTGGATTTCAAATTGCGTTGTCTGTCAGAGTTCTGGAGGGACGCGAGTGTGTTTGCGCAGTCGGTGATCCATTGGTGGAGTTCGTTGGCTGCAGAGTTAACATCTCTCATGGTGGGTGGAGGAGCACAGTTGAGGGTGGAGTTGAGGTGCTTGTCGGTGGTCTTGCTCCACTTCCTGTGTGGGGGGAGTGGTGTAGGCTTGTGTATGGTTGGTTTTGAGAAGGAGAAGTGGACGCAGTGGTGGTCGCTCCAGAGGGGTTGCATGGTGTGACTCAAGCAGATGTTGTTTCCTCCTGCGAAGATGGGGTCGAGGGTGTGTCCTGCCTTGTGGGTGGGGGTGGTGATGAGCTGTCTCAGTCCGATGTTGGTGAGGTTGTCCAGGAGGGCAGTGGAATTGGGGTAGCTGAGGTTGTCGAGGTGGAAATTCAGGTCTCCAAACAGTACATAGTCCGTGAATGCGAGGGCGTGGCGAGGTCTGCGATGGTAGTGGTGAATGTGGCATGCAGTCCGGGAGATCTGTAAGCGAGGGTACTGAGTAGTGTCATTCTGGGGTTGAGCTGGTTCTCGAAATGGAGGTGCTCCATGGGGGACGAGGGGTAATTTGTGCTGGCTGTAGTGAGTCGGAGGGAGTTTTTGAGTACGATGGCGAGTCCACCTACAGTGTGGTTGAGGCGGTCCTTCCTCTGGATCTTCTGTCAGGTGCGAAGCTGGCATTGGTCCAGGTCTCTGTGAGGAAGGCAACGTCGGGCAGGAGGCTGTTGAGGAGGTCCCAGATTTCTACTGTGCGTCTGTGCACGGAGAGTACGTTGAGGAGGATGCAGCTTAGGGATTTGGTCTTGCTGGCGTCCGGTGGGTTGGCAATAGCATTGGAGGTCTGGAGGTGGGTGAAGGTGCGGCAGAGGTGTCAACAGTAGAACTGGCCTTGGGAGGTGTTAAGCATCGACAGCTGACAGTTGTTGTTTCTTCTGGGTTTGAGTGCGTGGAGGGTATGCTGAGTCATAGCGGTGGGTCCCTGGCGCTGGTCGGGTCGCAGACTGGCTTGCATTTGGAGCGCCTGCGGCGCGGCCACCATTAAGTAGGGGGAGGGAGAGCAGCTTGGAGGCAGGAGCGTCAGCAGACAGAGGTAGAGGGGGCACGGGGGCAGCAGCGGCGGGAAAGGGAGAAAAAAACGTCAGCAGAGAAAAACGGGAAATAATCAGAAAAATTAGACAAAAAGGCACAAGAGACAGAGGCACAAAGAGAGACAGGCGCAAGAGACAATGGCACATAAAACAACAAGGCACAAGAGACAAAGAGGGACAAAGTGCACAAAAACTGTCAAATTGGGCAAAGACAGGCAAACAGGGCACAGACAGACAAAAGCAGGGCAGAGAACCAGAAAGGCTGGCAAAGCAGACCAGCAGAAGAGTAAGGCTCTCCCACTAGACCACCAGGGATGAGGCGCAGGCAGGAGCCTGCAGGCGGAGGAGGGCCTCGAACACCTATCTGTAAGCAGAGAGGTGCGGGGCAGCAGCACAACGACAGAGCTGCGCGAGGGGAGAGCAGTTTCCCTGACCAGTAGGTAATAGCAACTTCTCGAACTATCACATAAATAACAACATTATGCAATCAATGCTGCTTTATTTCATTTCAATTATTATAAATACGACAATTAAGTAACTTATATAATTTCACAGACATAATTTCACAAGCACTCACCATTATATAAATTAAAAAAGTAACAAAATAATCAATATAAAAATAGTATTCATAATTAATTACTATTTAATAAATTACATATAAATATCAATTATTATAAAAATATTATATATTTATTTTCTTCCTAACAACTCACAAAAAAACACAGCATTTTAAATACATGTGTAATAAAAAATTAAAACTAAAATACATATGAAAATAAATAAAACAGTACAACAATTCAACAATCATTAATAAATTAAGTAATGTATATAATTAATTACATAATATTTAATAAAAATAGCATTAAAGTAATTAGTTCATTTTATTTAACTTACCTCCCTATTCCCGTACAATCATAGCAACCTACAACTAAAATATAACTCAAATAAATCAGTATCAAACTATTTGCATTATTAACAACCAATTTAACAATTACAAATTAATTAACAATAACTTTTAAATAATTATCATTTATTTAACTTTCCACCCTATACCCCTACAAACCCAACAACCTGCTATAAAAATATAACTCACTGCTGACAATAAAAATCAAATTACAATTGAAATTTCAATTTTAAATTCAAATTACATAATTAAAAAATAATTACAAATAAAAAACAAGGTCATTTTAAAACAGGAATATTTAAATAACATCCCACCATTTCACCAACAAATCCAACAACCCACTATGACATTATAAATTGTTAATAGCAATAAAAAAATCACTTAAAAATACAAATTATATTTAACAAAATTGATATCAACTATAACAACAATACTGACACATAATTTGAGTGTATTAACTAAAATACATTAAAATAATTTTAAAAATTATATTTTATTACAACTATTACTAAAGACCTTATTAAGGAAACAGTATTCTCGAAAACAATATTATTTATCAAATGAATATGATATTCTTGACAACAATATTCTATACCATGATATTTTGGACTCACAATATATTTTTCAGAAATTTCTGAAATTTCTGTGTTTCGATATTGTTAGCTCTATATTTTGTCCAAACACCTTATCGCTTAGCTTTAGTGACTATGAAAAAATAATGAGGCTGATTTACAAAGTATTTATGAGTATGTGAAGTATTACTCCTTATCGATGACTAATGGTGCAATGTCTGTCTCCCAACTCCAACTGGTTCTCTAAGGATTTGACAAGGTACACTTTTACCTAGTGTTCCAGGGAATAAAACAGTGAAAATACATCACTTTCAATTCTCTTACTCTATTCTGTGCCATAGGAGTATGCTAAATTATAAGTACTTGAGCACTGGCCCTATAGTAATTAATGTAACTTGTTAATTTCAAATACATAATTGTCAGAAGGCACTTAACTTGTAGTCTGGGTCTAGTAGGAACGATGTATGCTTCCACATTTCATATATCCACTACCAACCCAACATAGCTGCAATATGCTAGTAAGATGTAGGCCCAGAAAAAGAGAATGGATCAAGAGAGAAAACAAAAACATTAGTGATCACCACTCTAACCCGTCAGTTCTGCTGGGCATGGACTTCAACTGGCCATTCGAGTTATCTTCAGAACATCTCTAAATCACTGCCTCTCTTATTTTTGTGAAAACTTTAACTGTAGTTATTCTTTAAACTCTATGCACGTTATATGAATTCCTGAGCAGGACTGCTGTGAACTTATAGACAATATGCTCATTGTAAATATACAAATCTTGAGCTTGAAGAATCACTGCATTACCGTCATGTCATAGTTACCAAAAGGCACTGAGAAACAATAGCTCAGAAATCCCATTAAAAGAATTCAATGGTTTTTCTAGTTCACCACTTATCAGAGAGAATCGTCTCTTAACATAAATGTTCTTATGCCATTGTACCCTTAGATTTCTTCTCTGAATATAGTGATGGTTTCCAGAATGCTAGACATCTGTGAAAACAACTCTCATGTTGTCATGGTAATGTAGTTCATGCTTGGTGCTGCTGGATAGTGTACCTTCCAAAGATGAAAAAATATTTCGCCAACAGTTTCAATTTCCTTGTGAGGCTCCAGACTTTCCTTCATGTGACTGGCGCTAATGTGACTGCACTCAAATTATAATTCCTACAAGCCCACAGAATAAAGAGAGATAAGCCACAGGTCATGGCAATAATACTCTGCAATGTCTAAATTGTATGTACTAATACAACACTGTGAATGAAATACAAAAATCTTCATAGAAGTCACGAGTACAAAAATAGCCAGCTAGTTTAAAAAATATTCTAGGTGCAACTTACCCTTTTGACAGAAGATGCCGTCTGATCTGTTGGAGCATGTAATGCTAAATTCTATACATGTTGGTGCTACATTTATACATATTTTTCTCAATGCAATTAAAGGAGAAAGGATGTGATCAAACAGAAGCATCATATATACACTAAGAAGCAGGTGCTAGGCTCTTCTCGTGGGGAGAACATGAGGCGACTTAGAGGAAGAGATAAACATGCTATGATAAAAGCTAAATCGCCAATCCTTGCTTTGTATCAGCTTGAGAATGAGTATTATGCTATGCTTACTTGAGCAGTTAGGTTAAATTTACAGTGTGCAACATAGAACAACAAGATAGCATCGCTTTTAAAATATGTGTGAATGTGCAAAAATACTAAGGCTTGAGTGTGCTTTAAGCTGATATAAAAATTAATTCACAATTGTTAATACAGACAGCTAGGTATATGAACATTTAGGGCTTGATTATGGTGGCGGTCAGACGATCATCTGACCACCATTGCAGTGAGAGTGGGACCACCTGACAAGTAGTCAGAGTTCCCACCCACCAGATTAGGATGCGACCGCTTTGGCGGCGGGCGGAAATATCCCTTTTTCTAATGCAGCTTGTGCTGCAGTTCGGAAAAGGGCTGCAGAACAAGCTGCAATAGGAAAAGGGATGTATTGAAACATCCATGCACCATGTGGTACCTGGCACACAGTGCATGGATGTTTGGGGGGCACCACATGTGCCCCCAGGCCATATAGCTGAGGCCGAGAGAAGATGGGGGCCCTGCTACGGGCCCCCAAAGTCCGTTTCCAACAGCCTTTCCATGGAGGTTGGACCGCCATGGAAAGGCTGTCGGAAACTGACATCTTAATTCCTACGGCGGTTTCTCCGCAGGTACTACCGTCATTGTAGGGATTAGGCTTCGACCGACGCCCTGATGAGCTCCTTGAGCCTGTCGGAGGCGGTGGTCCTTCCCACACCCACTGCACTCTGACTGACAGTATTATACTCCAGCAGTCGGACCACTGCCCTAGATGTTGGGCAGACTGACTCTGACGGCCTGTTGGTGGCGTTCCACCCGACATCGTAATCTGGCCCTTACATACGCAGCACAAATATCTTTGCGTTCAGCAAGAATTAAAAATTAAAAATATTTGTCAGATAATTCTGAGAGTATGTTTAAATTATATTTTAATTATCAGCATTTACCTACTTGCTCAATACACGTTCGTTTCACCCTGAAATATAAACTAAGGTGTAAATAATACATTTAGAAACTAGTTTAATTAGCTCTACAGTGCTTTCCATTCAGAAGAATAGCTGACCCATTACACAAAGGATAACAAGTAAAGCCTGTCAGACAGAAACCTAAGTAGAAGTTGTCTCATAGAAATTTCTCATCAGTATACTTAAAAGGAGCTTGAAGCCTATCTGCCCAGTGTATATACTTGAAGGTGCATCATGTACAGAAGGCTTGGGGATTCACACAAGACATCCCAGAACACAATTGTTGGGAGCCTGCAAAAGGCTATATTGTCCCTTATTAAGACACACAGGGTATTTTACATTTTCTAGGCTCTATGAGTAGTTGTTTATAGCTGAGGTGAGCTGCTGTAATTGCAGTACCATCTGAACCATCTCTGTACCCCAGAAGGTTGCAAAGGATTCCTCAGGATTTCTAATTTAGCCCTCCACAAAAAAAAACCTTTAATTATGATTTGATAAGTGCCTGTATTCCCCCATTAGAAATATGGCTTTGGAGAAGAGGTGGAGCTATAAACAGTGATTCCACTGTGCCCTCCATGGACTTCTCACACTCTGTGCCCCTCTCCATGTTGAAACAATCCTTGGTAGTGTCCACGAGGCCTTTCACAGGCCAGAAGGATAATTTTGATGTGAATCCACACCAATATGATTGTGTTTAAAAGGCTGAAAAGCCCTTTTGTCCCATCTTTCAGGCCCTCAACATTACAATGATTTTGGACTAGACTTTACACCCATCCAGGAGAGAAGTCATCCTTTCTCCCTCCCTATCCACTTACATTACGATGTCTTCCTATATTCTTTCAGTGGCCAGCAGAATAATGTGACTGCATCTACATCCCTTAAGAATTTGCTTTACACATCAAAAGATAGTATTTCCCTCTTTATACATTACTTTCAATTTTCACTGAGCTTGAACTGGTCTTTTGAAAGACCCAGCAGGCAGCTCATAATTCTATTATGCCTTCCCTTTTATAATTTCTAGAAACTTCCCGAAGGTCTCCAAAAGGCCAGTATAACCTCATCTACCTCTCCTAATTCATGGCAATCAAAAGTAAAAGATCTCCATGTTTTGCACGCCCCTCATCTTCTCCTTCATCTCATTTAGGGCTCCCAGTTTTCCATTCTTACCGATAAATACAGACAGAAAACTACTTATTTTCCTGTCTGTATTTATTTTTAAATACAGAAAAATACAGTCTTCTTTGGGTGATTTTTTCTACAGTCAATCATGAGTGACAGGTCAGTAGGAGTATAGATTGAGAGGTAGGGGAGATGAAAAAGACAATATATTTCCCAATTAAGTGCAGATCAACAGTTATTGATGCTATTCTACAATGCAAGTGTTTTCAGATAGCACTATTGCACTGTATACTGCTGAAACCTTTCGGACATTCAAATGCGAGTATATATTCATCAGTTAAATAAATGTGGAAAAATACCCATTGCAGCTTAATTTATTTATGAAACATAAAATAAAGATAGATAAGTACAGAAAAAATAGGCAAAAAATACACATCGAAAAATGCAGGCGGAAATGTTGAAAAAATAAATACCACAAAACCGGGAGCCCTACTCTTAATTAACCCATTATTCCATATTTATGACCACTTGTTCTCTCCTACTCCATCATTAATATCCATCAATACTCTTTGGTGCTGCCCAATAATTTTACAAACAATATTAGAGCCACATGAAATTTAGTTGCATGACTAACCCCCACATTTCATAAGGACTGGTTTTAGACCTCATTATATCCTTTGCTACCATTGCTGTGCTCCTGTTAATTTACCCCTTTGCTTGAGCTGGTCATTGAACCATGTGGAAGATTGCTCACTCTCCTGATCCCTCTTTCTTCCAATATGCCCGATGCATTCCTTCAAATGACTGAAAAAAATAGGGGCTCAACAGTCACATGGCAACATAGCACAATCACTTACTTGGAAAATAAAAACAGAAATTTTTATTAATCTCTTTTTTGTGTGCTCTCCTTACCACCACTGATTTAGAATTTTTTTTATATAATTCACTAGACCACATTATCTCCCACTCACCTTCCACAGCAATGCCTTGTCACTCCCCTGAGATTCGTCATAAGCCAATAGTGTCAGATGTTCTTTTCTCTGCATCCGGCTGCAAAGAATGGTAGTGGGCAATGCCCCTGTTGTATAGTGCCGGTTTTTAACATTTCCCATGGCCTGCTGCACTATATAAATTGGACTGGATAACTAAGGGGCTCATATAGAGGCACATTACCCTGTCCACAAAACTACTAATCCACCTGTCTTTTTTAGAGTCTGGCAGACCATTATTTTTCTCCTGCCAGTTTCAGGCTGCCTCTGCTGGTGATAACCTTACACAGATGAGCCAATGGGGCAGTTGGTGTAAGTACATCAGACCTCGTTCCACTCTATATAGGGCAAATGTTATTTATGATATCCTTTTTCTTTGCTCAGGACCACCAAAAACGGATGTTGCTCCGAACAGAAAAAAAAGAAAAATGACATCCAAACCCTGACAAAAAACTATGTCAAGGTCATTCGTTTTCTGTTTTACAAAAACAAACTCACACTTGGTGAGTTAGTTTTTGTAAAACAAAAAAGTTTTCTAAGAAGCTGCAAGAAGCATGGCAGCCACTCAATAAACTTTCAGTAACTTCAGAGGAGCTGAAGTGATGGCAGCTCCTTGAAAGGCATGAAGAGGTTCACCAGCGAGGGAGAGATCTGCAAATATGAGGGGCTGTGTGTATAAGGGAGGACAGCTGGGCAGGGTCTAAATGATCCCTTAAGCTACCTCCTTTGGGGTCAGATTGGTATTAATATATATGTGTCCTGATATCTGTGTCTCTATTTTTAGAATTGTAATACTGTAACTTTTGATGTCCAATTGACAGTTGGTTTAAGCAAGGTTTTAAATCATTATTTTAAGAAATGTTTTGATGTATTATGTGATAATGAGTGTATTTGAGTCTTTATGTTGGTTATGATCATGCTATTGGTCGATCAATAAAATAATTTTAATACTTCCGTTGCCCACTTTGGACTCCATTAGTAGTGCATTGAGAAGTCAAGGCCTATTACAGTAGATGGGGTTTGGAACTCAGCTACTCTATGTTACCAGTAAGTAATATTAGTAAACTCAATGGACAATCAGAGCTATACTTTTTTAAATTATTATTTATTTTATCCATGTGCCACACTCATGCCCCTCTCAAGAAACCATTCGCTGACCCAGCCATGCTTCCCAACTACAGACCCAGCAGAGGACTTCGAAAAATTAATCAACCAGCTAAGCAACCACCAGCTCCTCGAGGTCACATAGTCTGGATTTAAGCCCAACCACAGAACATAAACAGCACTCAATGTTGCCACAGACAGCATGACCTTGACAGAGGATACACGGCAGTCCTCATTCTCCTGGATCTCTCTGCAGCATTTGACATGGTCTCACACCCTACATCAGGCACCTGCATGAGATTTGCATCCAAGGATCCTCTCGCCACTGAATCTGCTCCTACTTAACCGATAGAACATAAGCTATTGGCCTTGCACCTTACTCCTTTCAAAACCTGCAAACTCATCTGTGGAGTGCCTCTAAGTTCAACACTCAGCCCACCCTCTATGACACATATATGATCTCTCTAGCCAATATCACTTCGCACATGACATCAACATCCTCTCCTATGCCGACGATACGCAGCTCATTCTCTCCCACTCAGACAAGACCCCCAACACAAGAAACAAGTTCTCACCTGCATGACTGAAGTCACTAACTGAATGAAAGATAACTGTTTCAAGCTCAACACCAACAACACAGAAGTAGTGGTCTCCGGCAAGAACACCAGAGCATCGGACTGGTGGCTGGCTAACCTCAGACCCACACCCGCACACATGCCTGGAACCTGGGAATAATCATGGACAGCAAACTGGGCATGAAAGCACAGTCAACACAGTCACTTCATTCTGCTTCCAACAGCCTGAAGATGCTAAAGAAAATCTTCAAATGTCTCCCAAGCAAAACTAGATACACTGTCACTCACACCCTAGTTACTAGCATGTTGGACCACAGGAACACCCTGTATGCTGTGATCACAAAACAACTCACTAGAAGACTTCAAACCATCCAGAACTTGGCAGCCAGACTCATCCTCAACCTCCCTCACAGTACTCTCATCACACCACAAATCAGTGAGTGCCACTGGTTCCCAATACACAAACACACTCATTTCAAACTCCTCACACACACATTCAGTGTGCTACACAAGTTAGGCCCCACCTACCTGAACAGCTGCATCTCCTTCCACCAACCACCGAGACACCTCTGCTGTGCAGGAGTTCTACTTGCGCACATCCCATGCACACACAGAACCAGATCAGGGCGGTTCTCTCTTGCACCACTCCTAAATCGTGGAATGGCCTCAGACATCCACATCAACGCATCCTCCTCTCTAACTGAATTCTGCAAGAGGCAAAAGACCTGACTTTTCAAGTAACCAATCTACCATAGGCAAAGCTAGGCACAGCACCAGGATACCCTTATAGGTGAGTTTTACAAATACACATAACCTAATCTAACATAACGTAACATAACCAGGGCCATTGGAATTATGCGATTGTGAGGCTGCTGAATTTTTTCATACAGTTCTGGATCTGCCACATTTGATGCTTATTCCATAATTTGCTATATAGTCTGCAGGTTTTTTAACAGAAATATGTGTTCTAGCTCAAATGGTTAAAATGTTCATAAAAACACAGCAACAGATGTTGTCGCAATGTGGAAAGCACTTTGCAAATGTTGACTGGCCACTTTGTTGGTGCTTATTGCTATGTTTGGGTGTTGAACCGGCATTAACCCCTTCGCTGCCAGGCCTTTTCCCCCTCCTGTGCCACGCCCTTTTTTGGCTATTTGGGGTAGTGCGCGCTGAGGCCCTTGTAACTTTTTGACCACATAAGGTATCCACGCCAAATTTGCGTACTTTTCTTCCAACATCATGGGGATTCTGAGGGTACTCAGGGTTTGTGGATTCCCCTGGAGGGGTCACAGAAATGAGCCAAAATACAGCAAAATGTAGGTTTTTGGGGGGGAAAATGGGAAAAACGGACTGCAAATGAAAGCATCTGGGTTTTTCCCTTCAAGTGTTATCAAAAAAGGGTTTGTGGGGCTGAAATCACCATTTTCCCAGCTTTTAGGGGATACCAGACTTTTGTCAGAAACCCAACATTTTTTACACAGTGTTGGCATTTTTCTGGAACAGAGCCTATTTTTGCTATTTTTTGTGCTTTCGACCTCCTTCCAGTTAATGGTAGAAATGGGTACAAAAGCAATAATGGATCCTGGAAAGCTATACATTTTGGAGAAGTAGACAAAATTCTGAATTCAGCAAGGGGTCATTTGTGTAGATCCATCAAGGTTTCTTTATAGAAACTAACAGTTAAATATAGGATAAATTGAAAATTTGTTGAAAAAAAGCGCCTTTTGTGTCAACGTTTTCACCTGTAACTTCTTCTAATTTTGACAGCTCTTTGAAAGCAATATACCGTTATATCCGCTGGACATTTCTGGTTGTGGGGATATATAGGACTTGTAGGTTCACCAAGAACCCGACGAACCCAGAGCCAAAAACTGAGCAGCAACTTGCAATGGTTTTTTATTATGTACCGGGTATATAGTAATTATTCTGTAAAAATGTGTACATGGAAAAATCGGTATGAAAGACACCTATGTATTTCTGAAATGGGACCAAAATTGGGGGCTTGATTCACAGAACTAACTTAAGACAAAATCCTAAACTTACTACCATTTTGGTATTCACAGAAGGCACTTACTCATTTTGGTATTCACAGAAGGCACTTACTCATTTCGGTATTCACAGAAGTTAGGAGTCCTAACTTTAGGACTCTTAAATGCCTTCTGTGAATACCAAAAGTCTTAAAATTAGGATTTTTCTCAGTTTAGTAGTAGTATAGTTAGGACTCCTAACTTTAGGACTCCTAAATGCCTTCTGTGAATACCGAAAGTCTTAAAATTAGGATTTTTCTCAATTTAGTAGTAGTAAAGTTAGGAGTCCTAACTTTAGGACTCCTAAAAGCCTTCTGTGAATACCGAAAGCCTTAAAATTAGGATTTTTCTCAGATTAGTAGTAGTATAGTTAGGAGTTCTAACTTTAGGACTCCTAAATGCCTTCTGTGAATACCGAAAGTCTTAAAATTGGGATTTTTCTCAATTTAGTAGTAGTAAAGTTAGGAGTCCTAACTTTAGGACTCCTAAATGCCTTCTGTGAATACTGAAAGCCTTAAAATTAGGATTTTTCTCAGTTTAGTAGTAGTAAAGTTAGGAGTCCTAACTTTAGGACTCCTAAACTGAGAAAAATCCTAATTTTAAGACTTTCGGTATTCACAGAAGGCATTTAGGAGTCCTAAAGTTAGGACTCCTAACTTCTGTGAATACCGAAGTGAGTAAGTGTCTTCTGTGAATACCAAAATGAGTAAGTGCCTTCTGTGAATACGAAAATGGTAGTAAGTTTAGGATTTTGTCTTAAGTTAGTTCTGTGAATCGGGCCCATAGAGTTTAGAAACAGTAGATATTTGCACATTTCCGAAATTGGGAATACTCATACTAGCATGAGAATTATCAGTCATTTTTTAGAATGACTTCTTTTTTACACAATGTCTTTCATTTGGAAGGCAGAAATGCATCGAAAGTCAATAGGTAATAACAGTTCCTTTACAAATCTCAATTACCCTAAGTCTCCCGATAAAAATGGTACCTCACTTGTAGGGGTAGGCATAGTGCCCACGACAGGAAATGGCTCAAAACCCAACGTGAACACACCACATTTTCACAATGCAAAATTACCCTTTTTTAGCAAAGTGCCTAGCTGTAGTTTTTGAACCATAGCTCTGCCGGCACCTAGGGAAACCTAGCAAACCTATACATTTTTGAAAACTAGACACTCAGGGGAATCCAGGATGGGGTGACTTGACTGCCTCCCACCAGGTTCTGCTACCCAGAATCCCTTGCAAACCTACAAAAATTGCCAAAAAAAACACATTTTCCCCACATTTCTGTGGTGGAAAGTTCTGGACTCTGCGTGGATCCACAAATTTCCACCCACCCCGTATTCCCCAAAGTCTTCCCATAAAAATGGTACCTCACTTGTGTGGGTCGGCCTAGTGCCCGCGACAGGAAACGGCGCAAAACGCATCGTGGACACACCTTAATTTCGCAGTGAAAAATGAACCTTTTTTGGCAAAGTGCCTAACTGTAGTTTTTGAACCATAGCTCTGCCGGCACCTAGCAAAACCTAGCAAACCTATACATTTTTGAAAACTAGACACCCAGGGGATTCCAGGATGGGGTCACTTGACTGCCTCCCACCAGGTTCTGTTACCCAGAATCCCTTGCAAACCTAAAAAATTGCCAAAAAAACACATTTTCCCCACATTTATCTGGTGGAAAGTTCTGGAATCTGCGTGGATCCACAAATTTCCACCCACCCCGCATTCCCCAAAGTCTTCTGAGAAAAATGGTACCTCACTTGTGTGGGTCGGCCTAGTGCCCGTGACAGGAAACGGCGCAAAACGTAACGTGGACACACCTCAATTTCACAGCGAAAAATGAGCCTTTTTTGGCAAAGTGCCTAGCTGTAGTTTTTTAACCATAGCTCTGCCGGAACCTAGGGAAACCTAGCAAACCTATACATTTTTGAAAACTAGACACCCAGGGAAATCCAGGATGGGGTGACTTGACTGCCTCCCACCAGGTTCTGTTACCCAGAATCCCTTGTAAACCTAAAAAATTGCAGAAAAAAACCACATTTTCCCCACATTTCTGTGGTGGAAAGTTCTGGAATCTGCGTGGATCCACAAATTTCCACCGACCCCGTGTTCCCCAAAGTCTTCCGATAAAAATGGTACCTCACTTGTGTGGGTCGGCCTAGTGCCCGCGACAGGAAACGGCGCAAAACGCATCGTGGACACACCTCAATTTCGCAGTGAAAAATGAACCTTTTTTGGCAAAGTGCCTAGCTGTAGTTTTTGAACCCTAGCTCTGCCGGCACCTAGGGAAACCTACCAGACCCACACATTTCTGAAAACTAAACACCCGGGGGATTCCAGGGAGGTATGAGCGCCGATCGTCATTACAGTAAAAGGGGGGGGCCTCGGGAGCTGGGGAAGCTGTTCCCCAGCTCCCGAGGCTATTTTGCATGAAAGGGAATCCCTCTGGTGCCCTCACCAGAGGGATTCCCCAGGGTATGCCTCATGACGAGCTGGACTCGTCATGGGCACAGCGACGTCATGGGCATACAAGGGGTTAATGATGTGTAACCTATGTCCAGTGTAAACAAGTGTAAAATTAACAACATAATGAAGTAATACTATCAGAAAATGTGCCTCATTACACCACGTAAATTGCCTTTTCTTGCTACATCATTTAGTCAACCCTGCCACTTTTAACCAAAATTCTAATTTAACACTAACCATCCCTGCTGCATCGTGTTTCAAAACTACGGGCCCCTTTCAGAGGCTGTGCACCTCGGACTGTTGAACCAAGAGTGTCACAGTTGTGTTGGAATCATTTTCACATGCACGAGCAGAGAACTCACCTGGGTTTGCAAACAATAAATGTCAGCCTTCAAGCATTTGTTCATAGTGTGTTTAAAAATGGGTGTGCATTCTCCTCATTTAATGCGTTTCACACAGCCCTGTGTGCCATTCCCCCATACACTGCGTGAGATATAGGTAAGTCACCCCTACTGCAGGCCTTACTGCCCTAAGGCAGGGTGCACTATATCCCTTTTTTATTAAGGTAGTAGTGGATCATGACAACAGGTATCCTGAGGCAATTCCCCTAAAGACCACCACTGACCCTGCAGTGGTAAAGGCTTCTCTTTAGTAGTTTCTCCAGCGCTGGCTTTCCTAAGGAGGTAGTATCAGACAGAGATACAAACTTTATGTATGCATACTTAAAGCACATGTGGAGTGAGTATGGCGTGACCTATAGATTCACTACCCTATCCCATCTGCAGACACATGGGCTTGTTAACAGGTTTAACAAGACCCTAAAATATATACTTGTAACACCTGAAACCCTATAACAACATGGATGACATGGCCATGCTCATGGTTACATATGAGGAACGGGAAGCAGAGAGTGAACCTCTCTCTGACCTCCTCTCTCACAAACCTGAAGATGGATCAGTTGAAAAAGTGGTTTTGTCATACACCCTCACTGACCAGCAGCAGACTGATAGCAGGCAAGTCCTAAATCAGCTTGCTGAGCTCTTCTCCCTGACCCCTAGTCTGACTAACTGGTGTATACATGATGTGGACACTAGGGACAGACTACCAGTCAAAAATAAAATCTACAGGCAGCCTGGCCATGTCAAGGAGAGCATCAAGGCTGAAGTAAGGTGCTGGAATTGGGTGTCATTGAACCCGCAGAGCGCCCCTGGGCCAGCTCAGTTGTTTTAGTCCCTAAGCCTCATTGCCAGGGTGGAAAGAAATAAACTAGATTTCTGTGGACTATAGGGGCCTCAATGTAGTCACAGAAACTGATGCATATCCAATTCCTAGGGATGATGAATTAATTCACAGATTTAGGGCAGCCATATATCTCAATACTTTTGATCTCCCATCAAAGTACTGACAGATAGGTCTGACACCTGAATCAAAAGAGAAAGCAGCATTCTTAACACCAGATGGGCACTTGTAGTTTAGGTTAATGCCCTTTGGATTGAAAAATTCCCCTGGCACCTTCCAGAGGTTGGTGAATAAAGTCCTTGCTCGATTGGAATCCTTTAGTGCCTCTTTTGACATGGTTAGCCCCCACTTTTTGCTTGATGTCTGATGTGATTTCAAACTGTGAGTGTACTGGGCCCCTGCTAACCAGGTTCCCAGTGCCAGATATCATTCCCAAAACTGTACCAAATTGGCACAATTTCAGCCACCCTTGCAAGTCCCTAGTAAATTATATCCCTGGTGCCTATGGCATGGGTACTGAAGAGGGTCCCCGAGGACTGCAGCACAAATTGTGCCACCCCAAGGACCCCTCATCAAGACCATGCCCACTGCCATTGTAGGCTGTGTGTCTTACTGCAGAGAAAGCTGAGTCGGCATGGCACACAGCCCTGTGTGCCATGCCTCCATACACTGTATGAGATATAGGTAAGTCACCCCTACTGCAGACCTCGCTGTCCTAAGGTAGTGTGCACTATATCCCATGTGTGGACATATCTACATGGGCAGATATGACCTGCCAATATTTGAGCCATTCTTGGATATTTTAGGTGCACAGGAAAGCCATGAGTACATGGGCTGGATACTTGTCATTACTAGTTTCCTAGCTCCATGATGGCTTCATTGTACCCTAAGATGTTTGGTACCAAATATCTTGTCTCGATAAATCCTCATTGATGCCAGTGTTAGATTTATTTATAAATGCACGTAGGAGACCCTGAAAACCTACCACACACTGGTGGTGTCTCTGACTAGTCCTAGCCAGATTGTCACCACCAGAGATGTTTCTGACCTCATGGGGTGAGAGCCCGTGCTCTCAGAGGTTCGAAACAAAGCCTGCTCTGGGTGGAGGTGCTTCACACCTCCTCTAGGCTGGAATTGTCTTCCAGAGCGGGAAGCTTCAAAGGTGGTGCAGTCTTTGAAGTGCTACCCAGGCATCCCCAGATAGTGGGGGATGCCAACCCACCTGTTCTGCTCTACATTTGGTAGAAGGACAGGCGGGAAAACTAGTTAGATGAGGAGGAGTGTCCACATTCAAGCAGCACCACCCCTAAGTTGTGGCAGGCAATTTAGACACTACGTTTGAAAATCCACCATCTTGAGATGGTGGGAAAATAACCTATCAGGCCTAGAGTGGTGCCCCTTCCCACAAGAAGTGGTCACTTAGAGGGTGTAGACACCCTAAAGGTAGGTAGCCCATTGGCTACAACCGTTCTCCCCCTTTAATGCCCCTAAATTTAGTATTTAGGTGCACCCCCAGACCTCGAACCTTAGATTTGATGGACACAAAGAAGAAAAGGACCAAGAAGAGCTTCTGCCTGGTAACTGAAGCCCTACTGCAGAGAAATTGGCGCCAAACCCTGCCTGCTGCCTGAAGAACCCGACAATTGTGGTGAGCTGCTTTGCCTTGCCAGTGTGAGGACTCGAAGAACCCCGGAGAACCTCCAGTCTTTGACAAATTGCCAAAGAACCTCCTTTGGTGCAAAGGCTCTGTCCACCTGCGACAGCAGGCACTGACCCACAGACTGCGTACTTACCGAATTGCTGCTCCCCGGCGACTTTGACGCATAACTTGAACCAAAAGAATCCACTGATGGAACATTGAACCTGGCCTTGCTAACTACCAAAATCCAAGAAGTGAACCTTAAAAGTCGACTGTACGATTTTTCTATAAATGTTTGTCTTTTTCCCCCATTGATTTCAATGGTGCATAATTGCTCCCAAATGTGATTGATTGTGCAAAATCTGAAAATTCATAGCTTTAAAAGTACTTATTGTGGAATTAATTTTCTGGTCATAAAAGTTATATAAAAAACAATATTTTTTGAAAATTGTTCTGGGATTTATTCTGGAGTATGTGCCTCATTTATTGCTTCTGTGAGTACAACAAATGCTTAGCGCTACTTCTGATAAGCCTAACTGCTTGCTCACACTACCACAAATTGAGCGTTAGTATTATCTACTTTTCCCTTTGTGACCCAATAAGGGACTCACTGGACTCTCTGCACACTGTACTTTGTTTTAGTGCACTATATAGAGAGTCAGGTTCCTACATGGCCTTACATGCTCAAGATTTCTTGCCAGCCAAGACAACCACAGTCTTCCAGGTGCTCAGTGGAACCTGGAAATAAAAACCAAGCAAGACAGGAGAAAGTGAGTTTAGTAATTGGGGATCCGTTTCTTCCATAAACCATTCGGTACATAATTCCCTTCATTCAAGGGAGTGCACATCAGTAGCAGAGATTTACTAGACTTCAAGTCCCATTCCTGCTTGAAATTATCTATGTGCCAGCTAGCACATGGCGAACTACAAAGGGAAGTTTGTGGTTTGAGACAGTCACATGGTCCATAGGAACCCGAGCAAAGACTACGGGAATATAAGTCATAAACACTACTAGTACTTACAGGGACTCATTTTTAACAAAATAAACTTATTAGCTGCAACAGCTGAGGAGCAAATACAAAATGTTATAGCACTTTGTATATCATATTGGATTTGATCTAAATATATGTGTGAGATTTATTATGGCCCAGCTATGTATTTTTCTATGTAGAACTTATTCCAACCCAATGAAAGCTTTTATATCTAAATTCACCAAACGATATGGATTATATTTATAAAAACTGTCCTAAAATGATTTGTGGGGGTACCATCATTGGGCATCAGTTTACCATTCCTTATTTCACCACATACCTTCAACAGATGACTCCCGTCTAGGTTCACTTATGAATCACATTTTTAGAAAAGGCATCAGGGACTAAACATATCTGGAAAAAATGGCAGTTTAGATCAGAAGTTATGCTGTGCAACAAAGTTCCTGGTATTTAATCTCCACAAAATGGCCACTGCTTGGATGAATTAGAACACCTAATTGAATCTTTTATAAATGACACTATAATAATAACTGGAGACTTCAATATGAATTTACTAGACTCTTAAATGCTATGTCAGAAGACACCTTGGGCAATTTATACTTGATTTCGAAGCTACTATTCAAGAGCTTTAGATCAAAATGAACTGGGGAGACCACAGAATCCCTTTTGTACAATCTAGGCACTCAAAAGAGGTGAATGCACAAATATACCTCAAAAATATAACTGTGCTCTAAAGTGATCTTTTTCATAATGTAATAAAAGCTTGAGAAGACAAACTCATGATTTCTTCATTGTGTCTATATATTTAATGCACTTGGAAGAGGCAAGTTGTGCAGCGGAACCAATATGTTAGCACCAGTTGCCTCGGGGTCAGCATCAGGGTTTGCTCACCACCACCTGCAGTACTTTTGTTGGCATGGACTGTAGAGTAAATCGGCTCCCTATGGACCAATTGTAGGTCTGTGATCTAGACAGATGTGAATCTCCTCTTCCATAAGGAAGGATTAATGTCCTGCTCTGTCTACCCATCCCACCCCACCCCACATTCTCCCTGTGTTATTTTCATATATTTAATGCTATGCTCTCATTCCATTCAATAGGTGAACACTATTTCGTGGGTAAGCAGCCCTGGGGATTTAATTGGCAGCAGTTTTTTTCCATTGCAAGATCAAAAACTTCAAGGGCCTTGAGACATTTTACCTTCTGCACGAGATATTGTTCTTTGTTGACAAGACTATCCTCGGGGTCCACATACTTAGTGATTTTTGATCTCTGACCTATTTGTGCTACACTCCCGCAAGTCTCCTAAGCACTTTGGGAAATACTGAATATGTATCAGTGGATAGTCCAAACATGCAGTGCAGGTTCCATGGTGGAATTGCTCATGGCGACTTTCACTGGCCTGCACATTAATGTAATTTCCTCTGTTTTTTGTGTGTATGTTGTCTATATAAAATTGAGCCAAGCATTTAAAGAGGAAGATTCGAATAAATGTATTATAACGTTGGCTAATTAATTAGGAGTAATTTCCCTTCATCTATATGGCATATAATGCAAAATGCAAACATGTAGTTTTAGTGACATGAATCTCCATCTATTCGAACTACGACGTAGAAAAATAATTGCTCTATTTAGGCAGTCAAGGCACTGAAAATGTTCCCTTCAAGCCCCTTTTAAACATTAAAAATGCATGCATGTCAGCCAATTGATTTTCTGGCAATAAAAGGGTTGCCACTTCTGCTGCCTTTAGAAGGCTGTCATAAAAAAAAGTGTGGTAAAAATCAATTTCATAAACGTTTTAAATGTTATGCTCATAAAAAGTTACCCTGCATTCGTGGAACAGATTTCGCATTTGTCTGTGATTCTCTCTTCCTTCGCTGGAAAGCTATAGGCCACCGTGGTTGCTATGGCGCTCCACAAATATCACACAAACGTCGTGGCTAGAATACTAAATGATTAATTAGGTTTTTACATTGGTTTTTAGTGAATTAAATAGCAAAAAGCGTGTGTGTTTTAGGAAAGGTGGACTAATGAACCTCTTGCATTTGTATGGAATAGAAGAAAAAAAATAAAAAGAGGAATATACTGCTACGCGTGGAGAATTAAAACAACGACCGTCCAGGTACCTTGTATTAAGCTTTCGGAAACCGCGTCTCTTCGTTGCTTTTGCATCTGATGGAGCCGGCAGGGGCAGCGCTAGCCACGGCAGGCGCTGGGAGCCATTTGCATTCCGATTGATCGGCTCGGCATTGCTGGGAGTCAGCATGTCAACCGAGACAGGTAACAACGTGCATAAACGTGCTCCGCCGAAGAATGTTCTCGCAGTATCTACAGTTGCTCTGCATTTTAAAACAGAGTGCTCGGTGAGATGCAGTTCTTCCCCCTACTTTATGTTTAAATATTCCGCGCGGCCTATGAATAGAGATGTCTGTGCTCAAGCTGTTCATTGTGTGACCCGCCACCGTCTTTGTATTTCAAACGACTGCTGAACTATGCAATTAATAACATATCGCACCTATGCTGCAAGCTGTAGCCGCACTCTAAAACCAGCAGTGCAGGGAGCCTCCGTTTTGAGCGAAAGGATGCCAAGTTCAATCATTTCAGAAAGCAAGTGTGAAAATGGCTGGGATGCAACTGGTACAATTATCGTATGTCTGGCATCCTGTCTTCTGGTACAAATGCCAATGACTAGCGCGCCGGAGGCATTCATTTTCCTAACTAGATCTCTCTAAATGAGTGCTTGGTATAAAGGAGCTGACTACACTCAGCCAATTTGCCTTCACCAGCCTGGTGCTCATAGAAAGGGGTTTCAAACCAAAGATTGACTTTAGGATGGAAATCACTTCCTGGTGCCATTAGAAAGAAGGAAGCTTATTTAATAGGACAGGGAGCTCGCAGGAAGCTCAGACCAAGCCAGCACACAGGCCTGGACGCCTAGCTGCGATTCCCACGAGCTAGCAGCCAATGGGTGTGGGTCTGATATATAAGGGCTCCTTAATATCATAGCCAAAATATTGAGAGCAAAAACATAGACTGATAAGTAGGTATACATTTTCTGTACATTACTCCACATCTATATACCTTGAAGGTTTATGTATTCTCAAGGTAAGTAAATATGCTGTTAAAAATAGTAAATCTAAACTTCGCTATAGGCACTTACCTCGCAATATTTTTGCCCTCCATATTTTGGCTACGATGATAAGGATCACAAAACTCCCTACTCGATATGCCATAATATAACCCAGCCAATGAACAACTCGCTCTTTGATATCATGATGAGCGAAGTAATCCAGCGTTACAGACAGAGGTATGGCAGTGAACCATCTTTTTAAAAGATTGCCCAGGGGAATAACCTACGAATGCACGAGTAGTCTGTTTAAGAAAGTTATTTGGTCAATTCATCTATGCCCAAGAAGGGCTTTTTAAGGATACGGATATTACATTGATTTGACATTTTCCCAGGACTCTGCAGACAAGAGGATTATTATAGATACTTGGGTAGAAATGCACACATCGTAATCATGATGTTGTACCAATGTCACTGGACAGATTACAAAACAACATGCTACAACCCTAAGGGGAGAAACTCATTAAAAGGTGGTAACTGAATGTGGAATCGCTTTAAGCAGCAGAACTGATCAGATTGTGAAATGGCAGGTTTATTTCAACATGCATTGAACAGCTGTGCGCTGCATTGCATGTTAACTATTAGAACATTTGGATGCAAGAACATTTTTTTTACTCTAGAATACTTGGCAGTCCGTGTTTGATTTCTGGAGAAGAATTTATACAGTCAATAGCCAACTTCACGTAGTAAGACAATTCTTTGCACCAATTGGATTTGTACAATTCTAGGTGTCTGAACAATGTTCATGAAGAACATGGTACACTTCCTTACATACTTCCTATGTGCACTATCTTGCCTTCTCTGTTCACCATGGCATCATAGATTGGGATGTGGTGGAGGGTCTGTGCTTTGTTCCAAAAGCAGTTAGACCAGGGCTGAGCTTTGTGCAACACCTATTCCTACCGGGGTATCGGTCTTCTTTACTTATACTTGTATCAGCTTGACAAATATAGCCTCTGTGAAACCTACAAACGTCTGAGTTCCTATGTTCTGCTGACCAGCCTTCATGCATCATTACATAACATTCTTAATATAATTTAAGCAAAATATTGAGATTAGTTTAAAGCGATTGGTTAGGTTAGTCTGTCTCTGGCCACTCAAACATCTTGCAGACTGATTATTTCAGACTATCTGTGGCCACCAGTCACGGAGGTAATCAGGATTATAGAAACACCAGACATTTGTATGCAGCAAACATTTTCAGAAAGCGCCTGGCGAGGATTTAGTTTGTAGTGTGCATGATACATAGCATAATGCTTAAACTGCTAACCAAGATACATTTTCAGACTAGTGCACCAGTGAAGGCCATTCATTTGTAACAGGAAGTCCATATTTAGGGAATATTTATGAAAACTAATTCTAATTAATTCAATGTGCACACCCATGCCGTAAACTGCTTGAAAAACCCAAACCAATGGGTTAGATTGGTGTAGTTGTTGCTAAAACGTTATGAAATGGAAATTAACAATTGCAATTTTCCTTTCAAAGGGATTAGCAACCCACAAGATTCGTTAGTCACCACTAAGCCCAAATCCATGTACTCTGAACTCTAAAAGAAGGTCGGCCTTTTGTAGACATCAAAGTGGCTTCCAAACTTGACTAATGGCCTTGTTGGGTGCAAGATGACAATGCTAAAAGTCATTACAGCTTACTCGTAAAAAAAATCAATGCCTTCAAATAACTTCGCTTGCATAGGCTTTGCTGGAGTTTTCCTAGTTGAAGGATAGGAAATTAATTTTCGATAAGATCTTTAGACCAACATTGGATGTCTTTTTGTGTAACAAGAACAGAACTGGTAGGTCTAGAGCTGCAATCCCACAGGCCATTTTTATCAAACAAGGTGCAAAAAGAAAAAAGCCCTCTGTATGAATCCACACAAAATAAATCATGTGCCTAGCTTTATAGGTGAGAAAGCAAAAGACACACAATTGATGGACGGAATGCAGAACAAATCAGAAAATTCACCCCCAGTCAAGAGATCTGGGTTAAATCCATCATTCTTTTGCACACCGTGCCACCCCAGTTTAGACCTGGCCATATGCAAATCAGCCTTGACCCGGTGCCTCATGGGAACAGTCCAGCCCAAACTGCCAAGCCAGGTCTTCCCTTAACCAGAGACAAGCATCCTGGGACCGGTTTCAGGGTAGCACCCTTCTTCAGCCAGGCTAGCTTTAATCCAGTGGCAAAGTGAGGCGCTTTTTTCTCTGTTTATTGTTGTTCTTACCTGTAGGTTTTATTGTATTGTGTCATTGTTTTGTTGAGTTTTCTCTGTTAGCTATTATTGTGGCTTTTCTCATGTACTGACTTGGACGGGTATATGCATTTTCGCAGATTGGCTCTCTTACTATTCTGTGTGCTGGGCTCAGGTGATGTTTCTTTTTAATACCCGTGTTATTTTTTGTATCATAAATGAAAATGAAGAAAATGGATATATAATTAAGAAAAATATATTTTTGATAAAAAAAAAATCTTATAAATTCACTTTTGGTCTGTCGGTGTATTTATCCAATGGACTAGTTGCCAACATTTGATGTACTAGTGTGAGGAAAGTTTTGTTTTTTGATAAAAGGGAGCAAGGAACCCACATCTGGGCATACCCTGCCAACTAATGGCACATCTGGATTGACAATAGCCCGTGGCTCAACATCATCCTGGCTTGGTGACCTTGATGGACCACACCTACCAGCTGTCACACCACAGACAGCAGATGAGATCATATGACTGAATGTACACACATGTTGTACAATAAGGGCACTATGTGTATTAACGCATACAACATCCATACAACGCCGTGACCAGCAATAAGTCTCGCACACCTCTCTAGTTGCGGACTGGCCGAGGAAACCGGTCCTAGGATGCTTGTTTCCAGTCCAGGGAGGACCTGGCTTGAAAGTTCAGGCTGGACTGTTCGCATGAGGCACAGGACCAAGACTGATTTGCATGTGGCCAGGTCTAAACTGGGGTGGCATGGTGAGCAAAGGAGTGATGGATTTAACCCAGATCTCTTGACGGGGGTGAATGTTTTGATTGGTTCTGCACTCAGTCCATCAATTATGTGTCTCTTGCTTTCTCACCCGAATTGTGCCGGGTAAGCCAAGACATGGGTCCCCGGTTCACTGTGCCACTAGATTCAAGCTATCCTGGCTGAAGAGGGGTGAAACCCTGAAACCGGTCCTAGGATGCTTCTTTCCAGTCCAGGGAGGACCTGGACTGTTCGCATGAGGCACAGGACCAAGCCTGATTTGCATATGGCCAGGTCTAAACAGGGGTGGCATGGTGAACAAAAGTATGATGGATTTAACCCAGATCTCTTGACTGGGGGTGAATGTTTTGATTGGTTCTGCATTCCGTGCATCAATTATGTGTATTTAGCTTTATAGGTGGCCAGAGATTAACTACTACCATGTGAGGGGAATGTGGCCAGTCAGAGATTAGGCAATTGGCTAAGAGAACCTGAAAACCAGAAGTCTCAGACCTTAGGAGAGCACAAACATCCACTGAAGAGATTAGCATGGGCTGAAACCAATAACGGCGCTTCTTTGAGAGAAGAGGTCATGGTAGACTACAGTTCCTCAGCGTACTCCAGAGGGCACGATCTAGATGTGTTCTGAAGTGTGGCCCTTTTGCGTGTTTGGGTAGGTCGTAAAAATGTTGGGAAGATAAAATTCAAACCTGATGGTCAAGCGAACAATTTTGTAATTTTTACCAACAGCGGCCACCTAGTGACTCCTTTAATAGCCTCTGCTTTCTCCATGGTTTACTCTTCTCTTCCACAATACTAAAACGTTATCCACTCCCCTATCCATGCTATTTATATGTTATTTAACTAAAATGACAGTAAAGAGCACTGATCAGTGACAGAATAACTTAATTATTGCAATATCGTAGGTTTCAGCTAGTGTGGCTCAACACATGGGACAGTTGGCAATCTCTGCAACCAGGTTAACACTTTACTTGGTTAACATCCTTAGAGAGGCTGTAAATAGTGTCAGAAGAAAGACGTTTAGAGGCTACAAATGGCGATAGAGCGAGTCATTATACTATCTAATGCCAACAGATGCATACAATCCATTCCCTCACTTGGACCTCCCTCTTTGCGGAGTTCGTGAATGCACAGATTATGGTTATCACTTTGCGGGCCAATTTTGTTGTTCTTCTTTTAGCTTCATGGTTGTGTTGCGATACCAGGCAGCTGCAGCTCACCCGAGTAGAACATCTGTTCAGTTACTCCAGAAACAGCATATACAAAATGATCCTTCATACATGTACGGAATTGGCCTTAAATGAAACGATTTGGGAGCTTTGTAGTTTTGCAAGTTAACCTTATTACAGACACTGGGTAGAGACGTCTAAAATGGAGGCATGCTAATTGTAAAATGAGTCTATAATATACTTCCTATATTATTGCTTTGGGTGTTATTTTGGTTTTATTAATGTTAAAAGGACAGTCAAAAACATTTCAAAAAGGTATTTCTTTACTGTATTGACTGCAATCTTGCAAATGCTTCCGTTTCCCTCGTATCTTAATAAGTGATGTAAAAACCATTGCTAAGAAACGAACCCAGAAACCGGAAAGTAAATAATGCAGTTTACTACAGTTCGCTTCTCAAAAGAGCTGTTTAAGAATGTGTCATCTGCCCTCATCACAGCACTGGGACAGCCTTTTGCAGTGTACATTGAGTGGTTGGTACTCTTTACAGTTTACCCAAAAGATCCTTTTCTGGCTTATTGGAAAAGCAAAATCCGGACTTCAACTTTCAGGCATTGTAGATGTGACTTAAGTAGCTTACAACTCCACTAAGCACAATGGTAGTACTGCAGCCCTTGTGTGAATATTTAGACAAGTGATTTTACCATACACCACCTTCAAAGGATAAGCAGGACAATGATCTCCAACACCCTTTGTGCCACCCCCCACACAGAAATAAGGACTGCTTATGGCCATTTAGCACTTAATTTGATTAATGATTGGTAGATTTAATTGGTGCATCATAACGAGTACCATACTGTTTGCATATAAATCCATCGGACTAGACTATAAATTATTCACGTTCTGGCAAACAAATAAGATGTTTGCGTTCTTCAAAATCCATACGTGGAATAATGGCTTCTTTTGATTGGTTATTAAATGAAAATATTATGCAATATTGTGCCCAGTTGTTAGTGCTGTAGCTGACCCAGACGTATTGCTTGAAGAGAAACAGAACAAGTAAACTCCCAATAATTAAAAGAAAACCACACTACAAAGGTGCTAAGAATTTGTTTTTATGTTATTCCAATAAAAAATACATTCATACAGAAATATAACAATCTTGCAAAAACAATTTCAAATAAAATCTTGAAAAACAATTTTTTTTTTTTTTTACAAAAATCTTACAAAGATTCTTCAGATAACAGGGTGCTTCCAAACAAAAAAAGAACTTTCAACAATAGAAACATTTTTTATTTATTTTTGTTGTTTTTATAACGTAAAGCAAATGCTTTATGTTTACCAGCTTGGCTGAGGCTCAGTTATCACCTGGACAGTGTGTACTAACTCATCACGAAAATTACAGGCATTTTGACACAGTGCGCAACTCCACCCTGCCCATAGAAACCCAGAGGCCTTTCCACAAATGAAACAAGCCGGTGCAAGTTTTGTTTGTGTTTACCCTCTCGAGATTAGGTAAGCATTACAAGGGGGATTTTGAAACACCAGTCAGACTGCTTCTCAAAAGGAAGATCTTTCCAAACTTGCACAACTGGTTTACCTTTCAAAACCTGCATCTACTCAAATAGGTTAAAGACGTTGTTGGCGCATATTTTGAGCAAAATAACTAACTTGTTGTGTGGAAATGTACTTGGTTGTAGAATGCACTGCTTTGTAGGTCTTGGGCCTGTGTACTAGCTGGTTTTCTTTATACGACCAAGCGATATTGTACTAATGTGTGCAAAACATCCTGCCATTCAGCAGCCAAGAGGGTTGTACAATCAACAAATCAATGAACAGGTAAAAAAAATGTAAACCAATCATCATTTACGTCAGAGATTATTTGTGTACGTTTCCATCTTTGAACTGAAAGACACCCCTAACTCTCGATTTAAATAAAATATATAATTATAAAAATATATACTACTGTCTTCTTTCTAAAGCTCGATTACAATACTGTGATGAGGCTAATTGCCATTGGTTCCATAGGTATATGCCTCCGCTCATTCTTCTTGGTCTAGATATACAATGCTTCAGAGGATGATGGCAGTTAGAGATTGTAGTGTGAGGGCATACATCCAAAATCATGCTCCCCACATAATACTCTATTGCATGCTAAGCATAGACATATGTAGATTTTCAAACTGTGAATTATGTATGTCAAAAGTAAAGTCAAGATTTCTGTACCTATAGTCTACATAAACATATTCTTTTTACAATTTAAGTGCAAAATGTAAGTATCAAATCAGTGTGCAAGGTCAATGTAAAAAAATATGGAAGAGAACAGGTGTATTTTATACATTGTACTTGCAAAGAGACAAAAACTTTCTGAAGTAACTTGAATAATCAAAGAGTGACATGCTCTAGAGTTCTTGCATGTTAAAGGGTCAAATATATATATTTTTTTAATGGGTGGACATGAAGGGAATTATTTCTCTTGCACATTTGACACAGTACCCTTCCAGGTGACAAAGGAGCCTTAATAAAGCTTGCATCTCCTATACCCCTGTATAAGACCCTCCACAAGAGAAGGTCACTTGCATAAGGCACCATTATTAAGGACAACAGTGCATTAAACTGCTAGAAAACCAGAAATTAGTCCTCAAGGCATAAATAAGAGAAATTAGCTGCATGAGAAAATCAGTTTTAAGCAATAGTGGTGTTATCCACCCAACAGAAAGTTATCCATGTTCCGTACATAGTATTGTAACATCAGACCAATTGTATCATAGCTGCTCTTGTACTGGTATCAAAACTGCTGTCTTGATTAAAGAATGAAAAGTGTATAGTTCCCCAGAACCATGCAATACCTTTCTATTATAATGAAAAGTTATAGGTGTGTTATATTTGTAAATACACAGCTTATACAATGGATTACAAATGAGCTTTGTAGCATGTAAAACAAGCTACTTGACACATTGCACGTTTAATAGCTGCACCAGACACCAAAAGCTCCTCTCACACGGGAAAAGGGGCCATCTCCACTCAGGGTTCCCAACCTTGTTTTCCATTCTTCTAAGGGGTCGAACCCCTCTGGAATTGATTGGTGGTTGTCCCATCTTGAAGTTTGACCTTCCATACAAACATTCAGGCCATGTTTTCCTCTTTCCCTTACTTCAAACTCTAGTTCCTCAGCATACAGTCACTACTAGCTCCTCGTTTTCATATACAGTCACCCAGTCAATAACATTCTCAGTGCACATGCTCACGGCAGAGGCTTAGGAGCCACTCAGAAGGTTAGGTACCACTACGGTACAAGTCCAGGAAGCCCTAGACATCACGCACCACTGCTGCTATGCCGCTTCTTACATGGTTTCATTAGCCCTCCGAAGACCTTCAAAGAAGAAAGGTCCTGAAGGCCACTGGGTAGGGTGCAAATTGGCATGCTTTGGCTGGAACACGCATCCCTCCTCACAAGGCAGTACAACCTTGAAGCTGCTTAGCTCACACACTTCACCTGCTGACCAACTCAGAGGTGTCTTTTCATGTGAAGGGCAAGATGGTCAGACCTGGAAAAACACCTAGAAAAAGAAAATTACAATGTTTATTACTATTTGTTTCATGTAGGAAAAATAAAGAGACTATTGGTGGAAGGGGGTGGGTGCAAGGAGCACATAGCCTCATTCCTTGATTTGACTACAAGTAATAGTTTTATACCTGATAAGGGCAACATATTAAACTTTAGGTTCCCAATTTTATGCATTCCACTGTACTGTGACTGCATTTATTCCTCAGTTACTAACCTGGACGAGGTGTTGAAGCACTGTGCAGCAAGTAGCACACTAACCGGAATCCAAGGGCAGTGGTTATTGGGATTAGCCTTTGGCCCTTAAGGAAACCAATCCATGCATGTACATCCATTTGTTTCAGTTTTATCGAAGTAATAGCAGTAAGGGGGTTATCACTAGTGGGGGTACATGAGCTCATGTAAATGGTTTTATTGGATGAACAGACAGGCTAGAGAACTTCAATACTGATTGTTTGCATGGATATAGTTTTAAAGGATCGGTTGTGAGCTATGAAATTAGTGTGGGCAATTTGCATAGATACAGTGTGTATTAAGGCAGTCATGCAACTTATAGTAGGCTATACTCAGACAAAGCACGGAGAGGATGGAAGCTGAGGAATGGATCCATTCACAGGAAGGAGAGTAGAGTGAAATAAATAATTTTAAGTTAAGATCAATTTTTTATACAGGTTTTTGGGGTTTTCTGAGATCGTTTCAATATGAAGCTGTAAAATTATAGAAAGACTAGTACTGCAATACTTTATATTGCTTCTTCTAGTAGCGGTTAGAATACCTTCCTACTGCAACAAAAGTAGATCTAGTTTTGCATGGGATAAATGAGTAAGACACTCATTTGAAGATTTGGTATTACAATGTGCCATATCATAATTTTATTACGCATCTAACTAAATGATTAACTAAATGGTCCATTGTTTGAAATTGCATATTTCCTGCTGTCACTTCAGGTGTAAACCAATATTGCACATGCACAAAAACCAACACCCTTCCACCTCCTGCTGAATTGAAAGAAGGCATGTGGTTAGGGACTCTTTGACATGCAGTATCACATACACACACAAATATACATACCTGTCACAGTGAGCACACTTAAAAGGTTTGGCACCAGTGTGTTTTCTGAAGTGTCTAGTTAACTCGTCACTCCTTGCAAAACGCCACTGACAACCATCCCAGGAACACCTATAAGGCTTTTCACCTGCAATGAAGAAGGTCATGGCATTACAAAAGTGGCAATTACCTTCATCCTTACATACTATACAACTAAACATGGGACTGAGAAGGGCTGTTGTGTAGCCATCTCTTGGTACATTGTAAGACCTTAATAATCAAATCTATAAATAAGACTGAAGGGAGCACGTGCAGGAGATTTCTCCAGAAAGCGTTTTGCAAAAACACAAGTTTCCAAAACAAATCTGAATGCAAATGCAATTGTATACCTGGAGCAAATATTTTTTTTTTTGGGGGGGGGGGGGGGGCAGAGGTGGGGGAAATACACAAACACTATTACAGCCATAAAACAAAAATATCAAATCAATAATAACATTCTAAAGAAGTTGTGGTAAGTTGTAGTGCAACTATAAATAGTAAGAAAAAACAACGCAACTACCATCTTAATCAGATGGATAACTCAGCAAAAGTAATGCCATCTCGTTCAGGTCGTAAACATAGTGGCCATGTGCAAGATTCTTGCATTTGCTAGATGTACAATCCTGTCAAACACCAAACTGAATTATATCCATTAGTACTACTGTTATCTGTCTTGCACCTCCGAGTGGGGCCCCAAACAAGTCACACAATGTTAGTCACCGTCATACTATATTTTTTGGTTCGTCACCTTATTTATTAAGGACATTAGGGTACAATTCCTTACACTTCTGGATTCATCCTTTTGATTCCTGAACAGAGTTCAATGTATGATTTGAAGATTATAGGATCTAATATTGTTCAGATGAAACAGCCTTTGTTGCAAAGAAGATGGAGTCCTCTGTATTCAATGGGATGGTGTGCAACAGGCCAGCTGTAATGTATTTGGCAGTAGCATGCTGGGAAATCTGCACGACGTTACTGTTGCAGTGATTGTAGCCAATGAATCACCATTGTATGTTAAGCATTTTAAGGAGGCATGCAGTGTCTATTTTATAAGAGAATATAGGGACAGTGTTACATGTCCTGTTACTCAGAGTGGGCTATTTGAAGGACCATAAGCAAATGCCCATTTGTGCAAGAAAGGTTACTGTGACATCTGAACATCTAACATGGCTAAGCAATTTTGCAGGTATTTTAGGCACTGCGCTGGCTCAGGCGATTGGAATTAGGTCATAGAAGTTGAAGCAGAGTAGGTTCACCGTCTGGTGCATGGTTCACTATTCTCCAAATTACTTCACAAAATAAATATTTTCAAAAATTCATAGTAGCGGAAAAGTAAAGATGTTCTCTGTTCATGACCATCATATTTCGTTGGTAAGAAGTCAAAAGATTGGACAAATTGAAAACCTGAAATGCAATATGCAATCCAACAATTTGCAAGTACATCTCATCTATGTCCAACAAGCAATGTTTTACTCATGATTGGAATGGTGAATCACCAAATAAACTAAATGGAAAAGGAGCCACTGTAATCAGTCAACCAAAAATGTGGTTTAAGGTTACATATTGGCAGAAACAGTCTAAATAACTATGAAAGTTACACACATGCAACTCAAACATTCCAGATCCAATTCACTGCCAAAGCAGGCCTCCCATGTGTCATTTCATGTGGGCTAAGTGCAGTCTACAGTGCATGACTTGCCAAAGCAAATTAACATTCTCTCATAGCAAAACATTCCTGTAGCAGTCAAAATTTTAGTTACCCCAAAGCTTGACAAGATTTTACCATCCAACATTCAGTCTGTTCCAGTGTCTGATTCTAGTAGAGATAACACAGCCTTGCGGGTTTTGTAAGTAGGAATATTTCAGAGATCACAAAAGTTCGATTTTCCAGTAAAGGTGCATTTTGCCCCCATAAAATACTAAATAACTGTAAGGACAAAGGTATGGGTACATTGTTTTTTGCAACAGCAAGATCATAAACATAATTGTGTGCCAGAGGTTTCTAATCATAGCCCAATAAGAATCACAATGTACTCTGGTATGTAAAAAAAAAAATGCCATTGACAATCTACATGCATGACATAACTATGGAGAACCACCTCTGACTACCAAGGTCATGTGATCCTCACATCTACAGATTACTGTATTCCTATTATAACCACAAAGATGTGTGTTGACACTTAAACAGTATTTCATTTTACATAAGCTTTCCAACTCAAGTAATGTGTCCGATTGTTAGGCCTGCATGTACCCAACACGTTTGTTATGGAGTCATTCACATTTTTCTTCCATCCACTACAGCATACAGCTTGAATCAATTGGTTTTCCCACTTCAGCCATTGGTTAACTTTACTATGAGTGACAGCATTCAGCCTATTCACACAAAGCAAATCAGACAATGCAGTTCCCTATAGCATAGCAATGTGTGTTTGAGGCCAACTAAATATTTTTGCTTTTAGCTTCTGTGTTTAAGATTGATTATTGTTGGCAAAGCTGCCAGACTCAAGTTTTGCATAGATCATGACAAAATAAAACAAAGCATTGACTATGTCAAACGTCTGGCCCCCTACGCCAGATTTACTGGCTTTGCCAGTGCTTGTTGTTATAATAATTGTACATGCAGTCAGGAGTGGGTGTTTATAATCTAATCTACTCAATGTGCAAAATGATATACAGTAGGAATATTGTGTAAAATACAATAAAAACACTGTTGGATACTTGAGGGAGGACAGCAGGGGAGAGCACAATTGTTCTTAATAGGAGTCTCTTTCAATCTAACAAAGAGATGGGCAACAAATGAACCTAGTTCATAGCCTAGATATAATGGATTAGCATAGCTTTGGTTTTAATTAAATGTGCTAGCCATTCAGAGGCGTGTTCTGCCTCGTAAATGGGAAAAGAAATAGGGAAATGTCATTTCCTACTCAGACTGAGAAACTGAAGCATTCCCATTGCATTAAAAATTAAGTTTCGAATTGAGTACATTATCAAAAAAGATCTTTAGACAGTGAGTAGGCAAAAAAAAAAAAAACCTCAACACTTCTATTTTTCCTTTATAAAAAAAAAAAAAAAAAAAAAAAAAAAAAAAAGTTCCTGTGTATTTAGCTACCCTGGTAGTCACCGATTCTTGTACAGTTAATTATTTGTATTTTTAAATAAAACCTCAGTTTAACCTTTTAAAGTATTTCTCAACTCTGAGCAGTTGAAAGTAAGCACTTGAGTTATAGGTACCGCTGTAGAAAATGTTAACTCAAATGAACCCAATTCCCAGTGGTCGATTTCTCTTAAAAGCAAACATGTGTTCTTAACTTTAAAGAGGCCAGAGGCTTCCTTTGGAACATTAGGTAATTTCAAACGATTGCCATTCATCTATGGCCAGAGCTAGGGAGGCCTTTGTACTTCAAGGGTTTTTCACAGTGAAAGAATGAGGAAGTGATGCATTTTCATGATGGTTAACTTATGGTACGATTACATCATCTGCATGCTCTGGGCTCTCACAGGGGTTGAGCAAGGTGGCACAATAAATTAGGATATACTCAATGTTTCTTTTCAATACTAACCTGTGTGAGTGCGCTCATGTGCTTTCAAGTGTGAACTTTTAGTGTAAACTTTCCTACAGCCATTAAATAGACATCTGTGGACGCGCCTTCTTCCATCTGGTGAACTGTCCCCATTGAGTGAACTACATTTGTCATCAGTCATTCCCACAGATTCAAGAAGGCTGTGCTCCGGGGAGTGCAGCTCCCCACACACACTATTCCAGAGTTGAGAAGGTTCTTTGCCCAGTTCAGGGGAGGATGGAGGAGTAGAAGCAACTGAGGAACATACATTTCCTGAATTGGCTAGAGCGTCACTAATTGGGTCAGAGGTAAACATAGTGGTGGTTGGCGAAAGTTCTTCTGAGCTGTCCGAAGACTCGCTGCCAACATCAGAATTCAGACTGCTGGTCTCCAAGCTCAGCTGATCCTGATTTTCCTCCTTTGGAATGAGTGTACTTGCACTTTTGAGATCACAATCCTCCTTTTTTTCACACGCCAGTATCAATTTGGTCCAGAGATCCTCTTCTCTTTCAAATTTAAATTCAGACGCTGTCACATAGCAAGGCTCACTTTGAAGGTACCGCTCCAATTCCAGGCATGTCTGTAAGAAAGCACAGAAGAAATAAATGTACAAACATTTTGTAAGTGGAAGACCATTCCTAATCCTCTTACTGCTGTAGGGATAAGGCATCAGAAACATGCAGGCATGGCATCACCCAGTCACCAGACAAATATGAAATGTGGGCAATAGGAGGACCGACCACCATTTTAAAAACAACCACATTCACCTAAAGAGTCTGGGATAGTATGGAGCAACACAAACCAGCTACAACGGTAAGAGCAGACGTGTTCAAAACAGCATTACAGATCTTCCTACTTTCATTTGAGTATGCAACATACCAGGTATTAATGGCTGCATATTGGACAAAAGAATACGTTTTAATGGAGATGGGATTGTGTAAAAATGCTTTAAACAACGTACTCGAGAATGAAATGTGCTTTTGTATTGTAGGGAAAGACGATTACAATCAGGCCATAACCCAAAAATAGTATACAGTACGGCCACATAAAAGGAGCAAATATATGCATGAGGAACTCCGCATGAACAGTCACCAAAGCTCATGCAGTGTGGCCTGACAGACAGTTAAATTAAGAACAGTGTCACGTCTTTGAGAAACAGCACACAAAGCCACATTCTAGTATGGTTGCAAGGAGCTGACAGCCTGCATTCAGGCCCATCAATGGAAGGGCTCATAACCACCCATTTCCTGTCTATGAGAACGCAACCTACCAGACTTTCAAAGAATGCCACTACCAAGTGCACTGGCATACAGCACGCTGCCCAGGCTACACTTGTGGCAGCCACAGGAACAGGGCAGGCCCCCAATCATCTCACTAGAGGAAAGGGAAGTTTCAGAAAAGGGATGTGCTTTTGTAAAGGATGTAAAAAGAGGAAATTCCTGCTGCGAATACCACAATGAGCAAGAACTGTATCTACTGACCAATCGTGCAAGAGTATGAGTCACAAAGGCAATTTCTTTCACTCAGTGCCAAGAGATACTTCCCTTAAAACTCAGATGGTCAGCTAAAAATAAAAAATGAAAATCGGTTAGCGTGCGAGCTCAGTGAAACGTCGTGTTCTCTAAAATGGCTGAAACAGAGCTGGTCGGGCAACATATTCACTGTGTGCAAGTATAAAGTACTGCCCTTGCTTAAGTGTCCATGGAGAAATTGTTGAATCCTTAAGTGTGTCATGGTGAGTCACGCTTGCACAAGGTGCTCACAGCAACACTGGGGGTCGGGATTTTAGAAAACATGTACGCTTGGTATGAAATCTCCCCCTGCACGCCAGCAAATGTCCCCTCTGCCCATGCCTTATTTTAGCAGAGATCAAACGCCAACGCGACCACATAGCTCGCAGGCAATGCCTATCTAACATACCATGCATATTTCTCATGCTGTCTGCAATGCAACTGGGAGTTTCGCTCGGATCATATTCCTTGCATGCCTCACACCGCCTGCTAAATGCAGACAACTGCAACCAGTGCAAAAAATAAATGTGGCACAGAAGGACTAGGAAACAGCTACGAGTTACAAAGCCTATTTACCTACAAAGGCAGTGACAACTGGATTTGTCTGTATGGGTCTACATTTCAGAGAATAAAGAGAAGGGAATTCTTTCTAAATGCTCACAGTGAACTCAATCCAAAATCCCCATTATGCAGATTACCATGAAAGACAGAAAAAAAAGCTCCGTGAGAGTTTTAAATCAGTCCAGAGGCTGCTAGGAGCCAAGGCTGGCACTGTGCCCAGCTCCCGAATGCCTTGAAGGAAACAACTTGGGATCTATTGCAATCGCGTACCATGGAGCTGTCTCTCTGAAAGGTGGGGGTGGGGGGCATACAATTAAGTAGGCATGCCGAGATTACAACACTTTGCGTTTCTGACCTTCTTCAAACATCCCTGCCCCTATGTAACAAACAAGCAGTCGCCTGATCGTGGTAATTCTGTTTGTTAGGGGTAAACATCACTGTGTATGCATGACACAAGAGCTCCGTCTTGCAATCAATACAGCAAGACAATAGCAAATCCAATTAAACTCTGGTGATGCGATCACCTAGAGGGGGGGGGGGGATACAATGTCTTTTACGGTGGAATGCTTAAGGCAGTGGGGATAATCACTGTCTGCTCCCAGCTAACCCAGGCAATTCACAACGCGTGACATTTCATGTCAGATGACTGACTGTCTGAAAGGAAGCTATTCTACCCCTCAAAAAAAAAAAAACATGTGACGTTTTAAAGTAGCACAAAAGCATCCAAAGAGAAGGTACAGAGTGCCGCAAATTCAATTACATTCCCACTGTCGGCATAGAATTCAGATGAGTACTTTTATATGCAACCACAACAACAACAAATTTTCTTTAGAACAGAGAAAGAATTAAAAATATTAAATTTAAAGCATGAAATGTTAGCTTTTGAGAGGACACTCCACCCAACCCCTTTCCGAAAGTGGAGTAGTTGGAAGGAAAGGACTCTCACTACCAAAATGGAAGTTAAAGAAAAAAAAAAATCTTGGCTGAAACAAGCTCAAATGACAAGCCCCAGCTGCGCAGCTTGGATCCTGGACAAGCATTAAGTTTACCACTGGCAGCAGCACCGAGCACAGGGATAGCACAAGTCAGCCACGGTTTCTCAGCGTGCTGCACTGTCATTTTCTGCTGCTTGCAAACATAAAGGCTACCCGTGACAGAACATTTTCAGGAGCCTCAGATGTCTCAGCTGGGTGACCCTTCTCCAAACGCACAATTACCCAAAGAAGCGAAGGCCATAGCTGCGCATGTAAATAGGCACAACATTGGATCGTCTCTGTACCATTATCGAGTGCAATAAATGTTGACACTGTGGCAACAGTTAAATCTTCAAGAGCAACGCCATGAAAATAAACTTTCATTTACCTGTTGCCAGTATTCTTCCAGAGACGGTAAAGCGGAGAAGTACCCAGTGTCGTGCACAATCTGAAGCTCCTGGAAGATGCTGCACATTGGTAGAACATCCATGGTCAATTAAAACGTCCAAATATATATTTAAAATATATTTATTAAAATCCCTGGAAAATCCTCAGAAGGCCAAAAGAAACGAGTCTCATGCAAATGTCATTGCAGTTAAAAACAAGAGTCGAAAGATAGACTTCTGTCCTGTCACCAAGAGAACCCGCGGAGAGCCTACAATATTTGCAAACACTGAACTGGCTGCAAATGTAAACCTCTGCAAAACTTCCCTATTCAAACCTTCAAGGCAAGCCTCCCCCGCGTGACCACATTAGCCTGGCTCTGGAGCCTCTGCCAATCGCCGACGCCGCGCAGGGGCCGTGCTCCTATGATGTCAGCCCCGTCCAACCGCTGAGCAGAGCACATTTGGAGAAGCTCTGGCGTGACGACACCTTCCGTGTGGAGCTCAGCTAATGGACCGATTCGAAATCTAGACAGACTGGATTGGCAGCCGCTCGGCGGCTATTTTTAGCAGCGTATATAAGGCGTTTGGCAGTCTGTGTTTAGGAAGTGTAGTGAAAGGTTGTGTGCGGGCTGAGCTGCTTCGTCGGCGATGTATACCCCTGTCTCCCGTGAGGAGTACAGGCGTTTGTTAGGAGGGTTCTGTGGTGCTGGGTTGCTGGACCGCTTTTCTTCATGTCTCAGTTCGTATCCGGGGAATCAGGGTGCTCTATGGTTTTGGAAGCGAACTCTTGCTCCACTCCGGGATTTGCAGCTACTGTGTCACTGGATTGCGCAAGGGTCGTTGCTCTTCCGTGTTTGCAATAGGGTTGTAAAGCCCACACCCAATAATTTCGTAGCTCCCGAGTTAAACTCAACCATTTCGCTGCAACTGATAGACTCAAGCTGGCGTTTTATGTGAGACCGCACATTTTATTGGGAGTGAATCTGGTCTATTGCTCTTTAAATACCAGAGCAAAACTCCAGTCGTTCACTGTATAAAGACTTATTTCATTGGTGGTATAGTAAAAAAACATTAAACCCTCACGTATTTGTTTGGTGTCACAAAGTGACCATTTGCAACTCGAACGGAAAGCAAAACAATTTTGCACACTTGTCTCCTTTCATGTGAATTTGTAACTATCCAACAAGAATGTGCACAATCGTAGTTTTTTTCTCGAAGTGCCACAAAATAACTATTTTCTAACCCACTGTAACGCACTAAGAACAAAAAAAATACCTCTCAAATTGTATCCTTTCATGTGGCTAAATAACTGTAGCCTGGTGTGCTCTGGCAGCTATTTCAGCGTATTTATAACCAGGAAACGGAGTCCTAGCTATTGTGTTCTTCATAGTGGGATCCTCGAAAAACATTTTTTCTCACTGAGTTCTGATCTGTGTCCTAATTTGAGAGCTTCGCGTAAATGTACAAATGTCAGTACTGGTCGCTAGATGAATAATTAACCCTCAGGGTAAGATGTGGCAATATTTGTTGCACACTCATGGAATGTACAGCACTCACCAATGCAGTCGGATGGGGTGCAGCTCTATAACAGTCATAAAGAGCTATTGTGTAATATGGTGAACACTTCAGAGAATCCCGATTTTACGTGATATACTTGAGAAGGTTTCCCATCAGTGTATTGGCCTGACACACGTGACCCGCTCCATGCAGACTGTTGGATTGTATGCAAATCGAGGGCAAGTTACCAATAGTTAAGTCGCGACTTGCTAGTAATGGATTCAGTTTTACTTCATCATACAGTCCCAAGTGTAGTATAGAGATCAAGGAAACCTGCACACGGTCCAAGCATCAGGACGTGCACTTTGGTGTAACTGCTGAAACTGTTAGTGGGACGACCTCGGTGTTGTGTATTTTAATTATCTCCATTATCCAGTGCCATCAAACATCTTTGTAAACAGGCCACCGCAAATACGTTCTTGTGGAGAAATATGACTTGAAACCTCTGTCATGGCGTAAGCCTTCATTAGTGAAAGTGCTAGTGTTTAGTTTCTCCTGCGAGAGCCCTGCTCTGTTGATTCTGGAAATGACCACTGTGTAGTGAAACGATGACTCTGCTTGAAAGGAATGGCACATGGTGTACACTGGGTAAAGCCACACAGTTACTGTTCTGAAGGAAGGAGAGACTGTGAAGACCTGCCAAGCTGCAGTACAGGGAATCCCCTCCAAACGTCGCTCTTTCCAGGGTTATTACACATTGATAGTTCCTACTGTCAAAAACACCAAGGCCCTTCAACTCCCCCCTCCCGCACTCTGCTAGTCAGCTGTTGCTTTGACTACAGTGAGAAACCTTAACAGTGTCTGGTACAAAATGCCGGGATCCCTTCCTGTAAGGAAAGCACGTTACAATGTGGTCATTTTCAAACTATTTTTTTGCCACTGGAGGAAGTTGTTGGCTTTTGCTCTGTAGTTTGGTCTTTGAAAAGAGCTGTGTGCAGTTGCGTTGAAGGTTTTGTAAGGAAACATCGAGCAGACAAAGTTGTTCTTGAAGAGCTTCACGTTCAGTACGTCTTTGCAGTAAAATAGTATACATTTTGAAAAGAATAATCTCCAAATTAAACTTTAAAAAAAACCGATTTTGTGAGAGAGTGAAAAGCAGTTGGATTTTAACGAGCTACTGCTATATTAGTAACTTATTCCCGTGTTTAACTAGTTTTAAAAATCAACACTTTTGACGCTGCAATGAATACCAATAGTTGTAGTATTCATTAGCAGAGTGAAACACGGCACCATCCCTCAGCATCTGCTGTTCAAGCAAACCCACTATTAAGTGTTCTTTCTATCTATATTTTGAATTACTCCTGCCCCTGTTATAGTTCGAAGATGGCAGCATGGGTTGAACCACAGGATAATATTGTTGTATATTTACTGTAGGTCTGCTGTCACCTCATGGTTAGAGCAGAATGGTCTGAAATGTTGTGCAGATGATAAAAGAGTTTCTGTGGTTCATTAATAATAGTCCTTAGAGCTCCATTTCTGCAGATTGTTTGCTGCTCCCTCTAACAAATGCCCCTCCCCCCATTCAGCTGAGGGCTGAGGTGTTGAGTAATAATGGGTTCTATTTGCATGATAATTTGTTTCTCTTGGAACTGGTTAATCATCTTACTGCCACCTGCTTTTTCTTGCTGAGGGTTAGACACACAATCTTGCTACTACTTCCTTCATTTGTGCATCCGATGGTGGCTTAGGTGGCTATCTTGAGCCAGCTGAAGAAAAGAAATTCTCTTTTTTTAGGCTCCCGTACCTCACTTTTATGTAGACGCAAGCATATACAGAATGCTGTAGCCAAGTTGACTCTTGGTCAGCATCACTATTCCTCTACTGCCATGGATGTTTTGCACTGGTTGCCAGTCTCAAAGAGGATCTGTGTTCAGACCCTTTGTTGTGTTCATAGAGACTTCTATAAAATGAGACCTAGTTAACTTCAACATAAATTCATACACTATCCCCCTCCTTAAAACTTAAGGTCCACCTACGCTTCCTTATTGGTGTTTCCTAGGTTCAAATCTGCACGCTTGGTAGGCAGATCTTTTTCTGTTAACAGTTTTGGAGCGTAAAATGCTCTTCCAGTTTCTCTGTGCACGATTCAAGAATTGCTTTTCCAGAAAGCATTGCAATCTTGGCTTTGTCCTCAATAGCTTACCATGGCATTTTGTCTTCATCAACAGGTCTTTTTCCGCAGGCCAAGGGCACCTTTATAGGTAAAAGAGTGATTTATAAACTCAATGACATAAAATAACGCAGTTCTGCTCGGTCAGTGTGTTGTCAGGAGTGTACAAGTTGCTAGACTTTTATCGATGTGGTCATGCCAGGAATTCCTCTCTGCTTGAATTAGAGTTCTGAAGGTACTGTTTGTTTCATGCACATGCCCCTCCTATCCTGACTCTGATATTTTAAGAGTGATAGGAGAAGCTTTCACTGCCAGATTTGGTTTTCCGTAAGCAGGAGAGGTGTGCAAGTGGGAGTTCAGATGAGCGGAGGTGTCTTAAAGGTTTGTGAAAGCAGATGTGACTGTTGAGGTATGCTCGGCCAGTGTTTTGTAGTGCCTTGAAAGTGTGGGTGAGGAGTTTGAATTGTGCACGTTTGTGTATGGAGATCCAGTGGAGTTCCATTAGGCGTGGTGGGTTGTGAGTATGGCATGGGAGGTTGAGAGTGATTCTGGTTGCTGAGTTTAAGAGAATGAAGTGAAGTAGATAAGTCAGTTTTTCCAAGATTTCATCTCAAGTGTTATCCACTTCTGCAGTTTGCAGAAGAGTTTTCCTTTGCAATGAAGGTTGACACTTTGATGGGTATCCTTTCATTTCAAGTAACTATAATATTGGAATATGCCTTTCCATCGGAGCCTTTGAATGGAACAGTTCATATGTCCACTAAAAGAGCATATTCTGCTCCCAACTTTTCTATTTGTGTGAACACTTACCCTACTACATATGATGTTCAGTATCTATTAAGAGGTTTTCTGACGTGCTGAAAATATGGTTCATATGCTTCCAGTTTAGCAATAATGGAGTAGCTAATCAGGTTCTATCTGACAATTCATTTGACTATTTATGTGCAGTTGCAGCAGCCTCCAGATTCTCTGTTGCAGCAAGATGTGTTATATGAAAGAGTTCATGGAAGGCAGAGATTACTAAAAACAATCTGTTTTACAGGGGATAAGCTATTTAGGCTTCTGCCGGGGAAGCTGGTCAAGAAATAAGCAGAAGATTGCAAGTTACTAACACTTGTCTGTCCTGTAATTGGAGGGGGTGTCTGAAGTAGAAGGAAGATTTTTGGATCTGATTCATCCTCTAGAAAGGTCTTTTAAACCCTGTCTTTGAAGGGGGCTTAGCTGAGGGGCCCATCTACCTTAATGACCCATCTTCAGACCTAGGTAAAACCATCCTCTCCTCCTCCAAAGACCTCACTGTGCCAAAGAGCCTTCAGTTGGAGGGATGCCTAAATAACCCTTTAAGAGTCATGGAAGCGTCAATCTCAGATGTCTGGGAATTGGAGAAAGTGGAGAATAATTACCAAATCCAGTTCAAAGAACTGCCTCAAAGCTTTCTTTCAGGAACAGTTGAGGGTATAGCGGATCCCGTCTGGCATGCATCCGATGTAGTTATGCCTTCCAACAATCATGATGTACGGCTGCTATAGTCACACGCACGCAGAGTGGTAACGAGCTGAAATGAAGCCTGCTCTTCCTGGGGACTTTCAGGGAAAGAGGAGTGAGTTCTAAAATCCTGATGGGCCAGTGCTAGAAGGGGATTCTCTATGTGGGTGCTGTGCTCTCTATGTTGCCTGGAGCAGGTATCGGGTGCTGAAACATCGAGCTAGAATGCTGGCCCGGAGCTACAGAAGCATACCTGCTCTGTGCTGCCTGGGATCACTTTCATGCACAGCTCGGGGAGCTGGACGGCCATTATACAGATCCCAGGTATGAAGGAGAAAGAACTCTGGGCCCATATAAAAAGTGGAGCAGCATTCAAAAATCTGGACTGGTGGATCTAAAAAAAAACTTTGCTTTTTTGTGTGGAAAGGAAAGAAGCTGAGAGTAAATACAGGAAAATTGATAGTTCAGTCTGGAAATAACTGGAGAATGCTTCTGGTCACTAAAATACAATATTTGGTCTACACCTGCGCAGTTCAGTGAACTTCTGTTTCCTAATATGAGCTACTTGGTGGATGATTGTTCCTAATGTTTGCCTCCAGTGTGGAAAGATAAAATAAGCCCAAGGTTGGTCAGGAAAGGATTCAGCTAACCAATTAAAGAAAGAGCAACCAGAAAGGCTTCTAACCTTGCTCAGAATGCTCCTATAGTTAAAAAAGCAGCTGCTCAGGATACCAACCTTATTACAGTATCTAAGTTCTTCATCCAGAGAATAAAGAGCACAAAAATAACACAACTGTCTCAATGAGAGGAATGTTTTGATGGTCAAGGCCAGCTAGACAGACGGCCCTATGAAAAGTAAGAGAGTCTGTGGGGTGGAAGTTTTCGACAGAAAAACAAAGAAAATGGAGAACAAAATATCCATGGCTTCCAGATGTCTTATAAAACATGGCGACCATTCCTAGAGTTAGTAGTAATGTCAGAGATAGGAGGACAGCCCTTGGTACTTGCATGTTGTGAAAATACTGTATCGGCCATCAATCTTGCTCATCACCATCAAATATTACACTATATTGCAGAAATGGCTGGCCATTACATTGAAGTCCTTTAAGTAGAACTTTTTTTTAAAGATATATCACAAATTCGCTACTATAAAAACTATAAATATTAGCTAAATTACTCAAAATAAAATATTTGACTAAGAAATTATCCATACAATTACAAAGCTAACTCCAAATACATAATAGTTTAAACACATTTATTATTAAAATGGAAACAATTATTTAGCAAATATTTTATTATAAATCTTCACATTCTCCTAAACATATTTTCAATAAGGTTATCTTTTCAATTTCCTAATTATATATATTCTCAAAAGCCATAATTCAAGTTACAGAACAAAATATAATATTTATTAATACTCCCAACCATTCTTCTCTATAAACAGAAAATCCACCTAGTAATAGTACTTGAAAATTAATTCAGAAAATAAAAAAATGTTAAAATGTTTGTTAATAATCTAACACAAATTGGAAAAAAATGTAATATATATTCCCCAACATTAAACAACATAAACTCACATACTCAAATCCCCAAATATAACGTGTAAATATTTAAATATATTTTCAAAAGCATTTAAAAAAAGAAATCTAAAAAAATACCCAACATTTTCCCCTATAACAGAACATTCCACTGCTATAATCATTTTTTTTTTTATTAGAATTTTTCAAATAAGATACAACCATTAGCCGTAATACCGGGTGGTAAAGTAACATACATTATCACAAGTTTGTACGTAAAAGACTGTCTATAGCTTGGTTACTCCCTCCACAACTTTCATAAACATTTGAAGTTCACACTGCAAGATAGAAAAAAAGAATGGTTTCAAAACCACAGCCGGCCGGCCTGCACCTAATCCATTGTTCCCCAAGTAAGCAGGATAACAAGATTTGACCTTTCTCACCTTCTTTAAGAATGCAACCCATGCAACCCTGTATATTCCATGATCTTTATCCGGACATTCCCAGCTTGGTCTCAGCTGCATGGGGCCCAGTTCGGGTAATGGGGTCATAAAGCAAGAACACCTGTAAGGGGTCCCATATGTCTCGTGACCTGGTGGTCAGTGGTAATAGTTCTGCATAATTATTTGTTCCCGACAAAATATGAGAGAGTAACCTGGCGCTTTATAAGCTTAATAATAATATTGTAACCAATCCTTAAGCTTAGGGGCACGACCCCTCCCCCATCTGCAGGCCACCCTTAATTTGGTTAATAGTAGTCCAAGAGAGATGTAATTCCTGAAAGCTGCCTCCACCTCTTCAGTGTTACCCAGCAATGCAATTAGAGGTGTGGTGGGCAGAGAGGAACTAATTATCAGTTCTAGGCCCTTTAAAAACCTGTTAACTATAGTTTCTAATCAGCTCGAAGTCCCATGCTAAATGTATAAAGTCTGCCCCTCCCCTCCCACACCGGTCGAATCTGTCATCTGGCCATAGCTGAAATCGATAAAGTTGAGCTGAGGTATAATACAGCTGATACAAGTATTTCAAGTGTTTAATACACAATCGGCTGCATGCCGATATCATTCCTGTTTGTTGGCAACAATATCTCCATTGTCCATCACTGAGGTTAGTTCCCAATTCTTTTTACATGTTCAAAAGCGAGCCCCCCCCAATTCACCGCATTCCACCTGAACACTATGATATGGCATCAAGACCATATGTGTAGGGTTAGTGCCTTCTAGTAGTAGTATATGTAAAGGAGACAGTGTCTGAGGCTCATGAGGGAATTCGGGGACGGCCCCTCTGACATTTTGTCCCAATCTGTTGTAAAGGAACAACTCCATAGGGGCGGGCCTAACTCCTCTAAGGAAAGTATCTCAGTCATGAAAAACACCCTCCTCATACAGATCCTCCCATGTAGTCACGTCAACTCTGCAGCATCTGGCGGCAAACACTTTTTTTGCATCACCGGAAGATCTGGGTGGTAGGGGAGAGTAAAGCATGGGCACGTGCAGTAGCTTTACCAGTCCCTGCCGAGCTGCGGAGGCACATATTATGTATTGTCAAGAAAACCTGCAAAGAGAAAGCATGGTAGCAAATCGTGATGAAGGTTCAGATCCCAGGGAACCAGTGTTGTGACAGGCAGCAGGTGAATACATTAGGGATGGGTTAAAGAGAGACAGTACAATAAAACCAGTATAGAAAGGGAATGTTTGAGAAGCACGGCAGTATGAGAAAGAGTAGAGATTAAGCCAAAGGTTGAAAGAAGTTTGTATTAGGGGTATCCTTAAAAGGTATCTCCAGAGGGCCCAATAGGTTCCCCCCAAAAGGATGAGGGGACCCAGGAGGGTCTCATATTTGTCCCAAATGTCCGAAGTCACTATGACAAGTTCACTAATGAGGAAGTCATCACATCATCGTTGCCTCACTGGCGATTGCATAAAGTACAGAAATAGGTGGAACTGTGAATAAACGTCTGAGGTGAACCAGTGTCTATGCATATCAACCATATCAACTGTGAAATAGTCTATGGATACTTCAAGGTCTGGCCCAGTGTGATATCCTAAACCAGCTCCGACACCGACGATGTAGGACGGGAGGCAGATTGGGTTTTTGCGTTCGGTAATGTCCCACTAGTGATGCACTTCAGAAAGCAAGCCCCATGTTGTGGGTTGGTAAAGAAATGTTGCTTCCCTTGATTAATGCTGCAGAGGCACACTGGGTAAAGCATGGCATACGTGATGTTGATCAACTGAAGGTTATTCTTGACTGGCAGGAGTTTCTTCAGAGCTTTCTGTACTGCCATTTGAAATCAGGATGATTGGCCACGGCAGAGCCTTCAAAGGTAAGCTGGCGCTGTTCCTTGGCCAGACGAAGGGTGATGTCACAGACCCGATATTTTAACAGCCTGGTGATGATGGGTCTCGGGGTAGATCCTAGAGGGGGTCTCGGCACTAACGAGTGATGGGCTCCCTCTACCACCTGCTGTTCAGAGAACGCTGCAGCCCGAAGGTGGTTGTAAGCAGAAATTCCACATAGTCCTCCATCCTTCCAGTATTTGTAGATTCTGGTATGCCAAGGATACGTATATTGTTTTGGCATGAACGTGCTTCCAAATCTTCATTTTTGGCCGCTATTACCCTTAGGAGGGGCTGTATATTTATTAGTTATTCCCCCTGCTTTCAAATGTGTCCTCCAGCTTGGGGATTCTGTGCTCAGCCTCCTCGATGTATCAGTCATGCTTCTCAAGTTTTTGGGCTATAAAATCCATGCATTTAGTATCCATTTTAAATTCTATAGAGGTGAGGCTATGTTTTATCGTAATGAGTGATGATTTCATGTCGTCCTCTGGGGCCTGATGATCTGTGTGTGTCCCTTCAGCCATGGTATGATCCACGTCATTACCTTGTGCGCGTGTATATTTACGGGGCTCAAATGGTAATTTGGACTGCTTGCCCCCTGCTCTGTCCTTGTTGTGTTTGTAAGTGTCTTATTGGCTACATGCCAGAGAAGCAATTATTGTAGAGGCCCCCAGAATGAAAGTCTTCTCCCCAATAAAAATGTATGCAGCAGGCCTATAGTGTTTCACAGGCTAGAGCAGTCCCCCCCTCCGTTCACCAGGAGGGATGTCAATCGAAATGGGCCCCTTCACCCTGCCCTCGGTGGTCCACCATCCCAGGGGCTATCACGCCACAGCGCCTTCCTGCCGAGACCCCACGGGGCCAAGCAAGTTCCACACAATGCCCGAATGGCCTGCTGCAATTTTGTACTCAGCAAAGAAACTGCCAATCCTCCTGAGTGCTTTTTGTTTTTTGGAGCTGCCCGGACCCTGAGCCACACCCTCCACAATCCGCTCTGCTCTAACTTGGGCCCAAAGAGTCCCACTGCAGAGCGTCTCTGCTGATGCCCCGGTGCGACTCGTAAGCCCAATCGTCAAAGGCCTAACCGCCGCTGCGAACGACCCTTCACCTCTCCTCGCAGGGCCGAGAACAGTCTCCACGGGGCAGACTGCTGTATTAGTAGGAGCACTCTCCTTTGCTCACTCCGCACACATTGGGCACTGGCTGGCACAGACGCCCACCTGGAGGTGACGCAGGGCCCGCGACTCCCAGGTCTGGCAGCTGCCCTCCTAGGCCTCAGTAGGGCCTCTGCCGCTCCGGAAGGCCTCTCCCCCATTTCTTGCTCAATTCCTTTGTGTGTCAGGAAAAATGAGGTATTAGGGGGTTGATGCATGCTTTACGACTCCTATCCTCAGATCTTGGTTCTGGAGACGTCCCTTTAGGACAAGATACTGGTGACTGTATGTCCTGGGCAGCAGGAGCCTCATGTCAGTGCAACCATCTTGCATGCACGCCTTCTAGCGCCCCCTTCCCCTGCTCAGTTCTAAAAAAAAATATATTTTTATTTTCCCAAAAAATAACTACATCCTTTAAATTCTTTAAAGTATTCCCCATCTTTTTCCCCAATAAACATCCCACTTCTACATTTTTGTAAACTTTAATTTATTTTTCCACATTTCTAAAACAAAAAAAAAGTTTGGAAAATTTAAAAAATACTCCCCAACCTTTAACCCTATAACACTTATTCTTCTCCAAAATATTTTAATATTTTTTAATATTAATTTAAAATTAAAAACATTATCAATTTTTTAAAATTCTAAATTCTCTTTTTCTATCTGCCCTTAATATTTGTTTAATTTTTTTTTAAATTATGAAATATTTTAAAATACATCCCACCATTTTCCCTTGTAACACAACATCCTGCTCCTTAATTTCTGATAATTCTCTCCAAATTTTCTTAATTTTCTAAAAATAATAAACACACTTAAAAAACATTTTTAAATTACTCCCCACCCATATTTCCTGTATAAACCCAACACCCCGCTGCTAAAAAAAAGAACACAAAAAAAATTCTACTATTTAATTTACTTACCACAAATAGTATGACACCATAAAAAATAGTAAGGGCCTTACTATGAGTCTGGCTGTCCACAGACCGCCAGACTTACTGTGGTGATCTCCTGACCACCCTATTACGACTAGGGCAGTCAGGCCACCCTGGGACCACTGCAGCGGCTAGGGAACCGCCATTGCCTGGTGGTTGCGCAGTGGTCCTAAGGCCGGAATATGCTTGGAGGGACCTCTGCAGTCCTGCCAAGCATATAACGAGTTTCCTCTCTGCTACAGTTTTCATGGCGGTGAGGCTGCCATGAAAACTGTGGTGGAGAGGAAACAAAGGGGGCCCTACAGGCCCCCTGGTGCCGCACGGGGGAGCTCATGCACCCCAATACCTGCACATGTACTGCATTTGACATTCCCATTGTGGTGCTTATTTCATAGGCACCACTTAGGAGCACCAAAGAACCACCTGCCAGATCAGGAAAAACCACCTGATCTGGCGGGGGTTCGTACATAGGTTTGACGTTGCAGGAGCAGGGCGGTACCGCTCTCACACTCCGCCAAACTGATAATGAGGCACTAAAACACATATTATTTTATTATAAATAAAAACACATTCAATATATATACAGTTTATCACACCCCCTATTTTTTATGTAAAAAAAATATTGTATACAGCTATATTTTTTTGCATCAATAATTTTTACATTGATATTTACCTAGTTTCAATACTTTTGACTTCGATATTACATACCACAACATTTTATACACAATATTTTCGTATCACAATATATTATACACAATATTTATGCCACACAATATTTATTTTTCCGATATTTTGTCAGAATATTGAGGGGAAGGGAACGGGCGAGGACTCAATCTGGCAATGAATAGTGGCATGTCAGAATGGGCCACGTTAAGGACAGAGAGATATTGAATGTGATGAGTACACGCAAATCAGTGTCAAGGGAGTCAGCATGCACCATCTGTTAATGGGGCCGCTGCCTTTCTGGGTGAATAAATGGAATCATCCAAGGATGACACAGGTGCCTTCAAAATGGATGGAGAAAGGAGTAGGCTATCCAAATGTCAGCTATACTTCATGGATGTCTGCAATAAGGACTACTTGTTTCACTTTTCTACTGTTATTTGCCATTGTGCTTGTTTATTATTAACTATTCTCACATTGTCCACAAGAACCATTGTTTTCCTATATATATTGTGTGCCCTGGTTTCTTGTGAGTAGGGTTGCCCTTGTTGCTTTAACACTAACAATAAGTAAACTACATGCTCTGTGATGCTAAATGTCTCTAGACCAAGGACCGTATTGGTAAACTTTGGGGATTACAAAATAAAGGCAAAGATATTTTCCATGGCTTAAAAACAGAAAGAATATAACATTTCTTACAAATTTACTTTTCTGACTTTTCTCAGATGTTGTAAGAGACTACCGGAAGAAGAGTATGCAGACATATGATATCAGTTTTGAGATTGCCAGGGACTCCAGCAAAACCTTTACAACCAGAAATACTAAACTTGCTTTCAAAGTGCCTTGTTAAAATTTGGTCTGACATAGACACAGCATAAGCTCTTCTTGCTAAGCTACAATGAGAATAAAAAGGCTTACCATTGTGATGAAGACGGTGATAGACATTCGTTACTCAAACATGTAGTAATGTTTATATGTGTATTGATAAGGTTATCACGGCTTGCATGGTGTAGTATTGTTTCAGCCCTCTGTAAAATCTTCATCTTCTCTTGTTTCCATCGCAGATACTTCTTTTAATTGTTTTTCTTTCCTTTTTTGTGGTGGGTTCTTGTACCTTTGTGCATCGACTAGAAAGATCTTCCAAGGGGGCATGGCAGACTTCAGAATCTAACTGTTCACTCCAACAAATCACAATTGGGGTGGAAAGACGTTATCAGGAGAGTTGGGTGGGCACTCACTGAGGAGGATATGGAAGGCATGGGTTGGATGAGAAGGGATGGAGGAGGGGAATGGAAATTGGTGGAAGAGGTTGGGGAGGGTGGAAAATATATTGGCTAAGAGCATTGTAGCATATATTCATTGGACGGTTGTCTGGACTACATCTGTATACGGTTCTATACTGTAATGCCAAATGCTATAAGATACTGTTATTGATCTTGAGGTGAAGTCAGTAAATATAAACGGGGTGAACCAGAGGTTGCTAACCTTTTGACTTCTATGGACCCATACTGAATAATTCCTGAAATCTGGGTTCCCTCAATGAGTCATTATTGGAAGCCGGGGATCCCCAGCCTAAGCAATGTTTATGATTTGGATCTCAAAGCAATGCACAAAAATACAAAACAATAACAAACCCAAACAAATATTTATAAAATGGGCATATTTTGTGTAATTAGCAATCAGATATAGGAAAAGGTTTTCAAACTGTTGATGCTGCTTCCATATTTGTAAATTTTTTATTAATTTTAATTGATTAATGTTATTTAATTTTGTATAATAGTAACAGCCTGCCCGGGTAGGCCTTATGGACCCTCAGGGTTCCTCGGACCCCGTGTTAAATATTTTAAGGAAAAAGATCTACATTTTAGCAATAATTCAATAATTTTACTGCAAGAGACTTGTATTCTAAAATTAGACTTATAAAGCGGGTTTGGAAACCTCTAGAGCCATTAACTTTCTCCTCAGCTACAGCAGCTCATAGAGTGGCTGCAATTTTAATGCACAAAAAATGGGGGGAACACTTTAAAAAACGGTACAAGATGAGAAAGAGAGATAGACAACTATAACTTTGATAGTACATCAACTGAATGTGCCTGATTCACACATGCTTTAGTAACTTTACTACTTTGGTGTTCACAACCTACTAGTGAAATTACTAGTGGTAATATTACACTTGTAGTTTGTGAATACCAAAACAGTAGTAAACTTACTACAATGTGTAAGTTTACCTGTGTGAATCAAGCCCTGTGGGCCTGATTTGCAGTGCCCGATTCACAAAGGTAAACCTACATTTTTGAGTAAGTTCACATTCAAAGACTATGAGTGTAATTTTACTAGTAGTAATTTTACTAGTATCAAAATTACACTTGTGGCCAAAAAGTAGTAAATTTGCAAAAACAAGTGTAAACTTACACATGTATGCAAGTGTAAGTTTACCTTTGAGAAACAGATCCAAGATCACAATAGTTACATGCTATGGTCAATCGGAAGACTGCTCACAATTTGTCTATGATTTCAATCACAGTATTGGTTGATTTTCCAAAATTGATCCTTATCAAGGGAACTTCAATTTTCAACACACAGTAAATAATTCCATACTATTTTACACTAAGCAAGTCCCAGAGTAAACCACAGTCTGTCAGAACCTTGCAGCAATTAACAGAAGAGCTAAGATTGATTGGTACTTGAAGCTTCACTTGTTGCACAAAGAAACATTTTACCTGCTTTTCAGGGAGATTTCAAACTGACTCTCACAACAATTGCTTCTTAATTTCTAAAGAAATTTAAATTCCACTCTCCCAAAATCATACTGCATTGTTTCTCTGATCAATCTGCCATTCAAATAAATATTTGTTACACGGTTAGTCCTGATATTCGCAGAAGTTGGGAATTGAACATGAACATGACTTTAAGCATAAATATACAGTTTATAGAGCAAATACAAAATAAAACAAATTAATTTTTTTCCATAAAAAATATTCGATCGACATCCTGGGGTAATATCTGAGAGGCATATAAGGCTACGATGAGAGAGGAGTTTATTGCTTTTCCTTCCTATCTGAAGAAAGCTCAAGAACCTAAATTACAGACACCTCAAAACACTCCTGCTGCAGCAGAACGTAATTTGAATTTAAGTAACTACGGCTGTAATTTTGTTAAGTGGAAAGATGCTAAAGAAAAACTTTAGTTCTATTTTTGAAAATGGAATTATTGAATTCACGTAAAATATGAAGCAGCATGTTTATGAAGGGGAATGCGCAGTCCATTTCAGTCTGCCAAACCAAAAGTCACTTGATTACAAAGACGGTATTGCAAATGTTGGATAATATTAATCCTTTAACATCCGATCCATCAGCTATAGAGAATGCATTTGGGAAATATTTTGGAAAGGTATATCAAGAGCAGGTGTATCCCTCTGATACAGTGGTAGAAACTATTTAATTTGACAACATTGAATGTTATACATTCTGTAGCATTAATGCATCCATTTACTCCAAACTATATAGCCTTGACTATAAAAAATCTAGCTAAAGGGAAAGTGAAGACGGCATTCCGGCTGAATGTTACCAAATATATTAGCTGGGAGTAGGATACCATCATCCTTTCATAAAGGATTTTTAATACATCTTCAGAAGCAAGGGAAGGATGCACAATAGTTGAATTCATCCCATCCTATAACATTATTAAAAGCAGCCTACAAAATATTTACTAAAACAATTGCTTTACGTGTAGCCCCAATGAACACTCACTCAGTTTAAAAGTATCAAACAAGTTAGTCCTGGGGTTAACTTCATACCAATACTCACATTTTAATAGAAGCCTTCGATTTTTTTTGCTTCTTCCAAAGTTGGCACTGCTATTATTTTCCTAGACATTGAAAAAGAATTTGACTATGTCTGTTGGAAGTTTCTATTGAGAATACTACATGTTATGCAATTTCAGGATTTATTAGTTCGGGTTTTAGCAGTTCTTTATGAAGGAACAACCACTTTACTAGTCAATGGTTTAGCAGCAAAGGAAATTAGTATTTCAATACTAGTATTCATGTATTGATCATCAGGTCTTGCTGGTAAGAGGACTCCCTCTGAATTGGGTGCACCCTTTGATTAAAAATCCTTTTCCACATAATTCAATTATTAAGATTGGTGGAATATCGCTCTTCACAAGCATTAGTGGGTAACCAGCTGTTTTTTCAAATTCGGCAATGGCGCCCTTTATCAATTTTGGGAGCTGTAACAGCCAGCCGGACATTCCGGTTTCTTCTCTATGTATGATACATAGAGAAGAAACCGGAAATACATGAATGCCAGTCAGGAAAACGTATATCAATCAGGAAGCAAGAAATTAAATGAGTGCTGACCTAGGACAATCATGTGAGAGATGATTGTTGTCATAAACTAAAGTCCTGAAGAAGGTGGTTTATCAATTCTCTTCCACCGAAACGCTGCGTCGACAACTTGGATTAGGAGTTTTCATTTCACGTGATATTTGTATAAGATTTTGTCTTGTGTTGTTCAGCATACTTGCATAGTGTGTACAACTAAAAAAAAAGATCTCTTTCTTGAAACTGTATTTTTTCAAATGAAATATGTTTCTCCTATGACACTATAGGAACATATTAGGTGGAAAGGGCTGTAGGAATTCATGTGTATAGTGAGAGCGAATAGAATGATTTCAAATTATTTTAACTGTTTTAATTGTCTGACAATTGTACACTATATTGATAAAATAAATATTTGACATTTTTGCATATACTTGGGTGCAGTGTTATGAGACAAGAGAGTGTTTAAGGTTGAATCTGTGGTGTGAGTATATAAGTAAGGTTTGAAATTGGTCAGTAGGGGATAACCCATTGATTACACTATAGTGCACCCAGTCCTCTACACTTGTAAAGGTGCCTCTCAATTGTTGTTAAACCGCAATATATATTGAGACATTAGTATTTGCTATAAGATGCTTCCAAGAGATTAAATTGGAAGTTAAGGGGGAAGGTGTTATTGAAACTATACTAAGATTATATGGTTCTGTATTTAGACCCCAAACAACCCATTATTGTTTCACTATTATCCATCATTGAGTATTTCTCTAAAGTAGGAGAATATACAGTTAATAAGAGCAAGACTGAGATGCTTCCGGTTAATACATCCCCCATATATTGATTTCCTTCTTGCTAAAAACTATGCCAGGACACCAAAAAATATCTGGTAATTAGGTATCTGGAACCCTAGCAGAATTGTATGACAAACTATAATAAACCACACATTTTTTAGAGTAAAAATGTATTAGAAAAATTGAAGAATCTACCTCTTTCAGTAATCAGGAGAGTTGCATGTATTAAAATGAGTATACTTCCATTGCTGGTATTTCTTTCCTCCCCTTTATCATGCACACTCTTTGAGAAAAACTTTTGTACAAAATAGAAGGCTTAATTAGTAGATTTTATTTTTTGGGGACGGCGCCTACCCTAAGAATTAGTCTTAAAATATTACATCTTCCAAGGGAAGAGGTGGGATTAGCACTACCTGACTTCAGGAATCAAGCTGTGCATATATTGATGCTTACTAGATTGCATGGTCATTTTTACAACCAGACATTTGATTGTTTCTTTCTGCCACTGATAAAAGAAGAACTAGGAACATATCACCTTCCTAAAACCAGCATATATACAGAATCCTAAACTATACACTTTTGACTTAAACTGATTTTTAGAAAAGACACAAACAGCATTATCTTTTTCTAGCACTACCCAGTGTTCATGCAGAAACCAGTTTAGTGGGTATTTAGATGGAAATTACCTGAGGTTAAGTGGACTGCTGAAAAACAGTAGGCCTTGCAAAAGTGGAGTATTGGGTTACCAATCTACAATTGATTTAAAAGAAATGTATTAGTGTAAACAGGGGTTAGTAATCAGTTCTCGTACTTTCAGATTTGCAGTTCAGTAAGCAACATTTCTCTTTCTGAAATCATGGATATCAGACAGGTAATTAAGCATTATTTAAGGAGAACTTATTTCAGCCAGGAATCGGCTTTTGGGCTTCCTTTATATATCCTCTGAAGACTATCCTCATGGGGATACAAGAACGTTTCTTCTACAAATGTAAGGAAGAAACATTGACTAAAACCAACCTGACATCTTGTGGCTGGGCTTCTGAGTACAATATGAGTTTTACAAGGTTCAAATTTTAAAAGGATGCCACTGTAGGCCTAAAAGCTGGCATTTTATACTCCGACTTTCTTGCATAGTAGGAACACAAATATTTCAGAACAGTACCCTAGGTGTTCTGATCCTTGAAATTGGATACATATGATCTGGTTTTGCCATGGATTAATAGAATTCTGGAGCAGTTTCACAAATTTGTGACAAGTTGTCACAAATGTAAATTTAGACTCAGTAACAATTTTGTTGAGTAGTACAAGACATCTGGGAATTTGATCTAGGTCAGTAAGACACTGGTGGTGTATAGCAACATCATTCTCAAGGTCTGTGATTACTACTCACTGGCAGTCAATAACCATTTTCTTTTAGTCTGACTCCTCAAAATGAAAAAAATATGCATCTGAGAGAGAGGCGTAGACAATAAATGCCATTAGATTTGGAAGCACTGCAAGCACTTTACTGAAATTATTTAAAATTTTCTTTCAGAAAGACAATTAAAAGCGGGTTATGAAATAGTGAAGTAATACGGATGAATTGATTATGTAGGTATATTAATTTTGTCTGGTTAATCTCAAACTTTTCCTTACAGTGCATTAATCAGGGTGAATTAAAAAAAAAATGCTTTCGGTCAATTCTGATTCCAGCATTTTCTGGTTTCATTGTCAAGCTCTTCTCCACGGTGTAGGAAAAGTCCTTTGAAAGGCTGCAATAATTCCGGGGCCACAATCACTGAGAGATCTGGAGTGGTACTTCATCCTGTTTTTGGTCTGAAAAACATCATGCAAATTCAGAGCGACGTTAGACTTGAAAGAAATGCATTCTTTTATTCCACATAAGCCATTCAAGGTGGTCACCCATCTGTCGATTGTACTTCTGATTTCTTCATTCTTAGAACTTTTGGATACGTGCTTACATGTTCTGATTCATCAGAGTCCCCAAAATGTCCATACATCAGACTTGGCCATTTTCATTTCAAATTTCAAGTGCTCCCTTTCAGATGAGCCTCAGCTGCAATGATGTTCACAAAGGTAATCCCCCTCCCACGGCAGGTGAGGGTGTTGCTTTCAGTCTGTATTTAGGTTTTCCTATACATGGACAACTGGCTAATATCTGCTGCTTCTTTATCAAAGGGATGTGAAAAGTTAGGAGAATCTGTTATATCAGTCACGACTATGGGTACTATCTGAATGTGGCGAATGAGTGAAATGATTTTGGAAAGCGCATGATTACCCTAAAGTGTCTTAGCACTATAGGCAGAACATAAGAACCAGTCAGATGCTGAAACGCAATAGATTATAACAGCAAATGAATCAATAGCTTTGGCAAACAGACAAGTCTTCAGCTGCTTCCTAAATTGCATCAGAGAAGGTTGACAATTCAGCATGAGAGGTAATGAGTTCCAACATTTTCCTGCCCCTATGAAAAACACCCTGCCTCCCCATCTTGCTTTATTTGATCTGGGAATGATGACAGATCATGAGGAGCTGGATCTGAGATTCCTGCTTTGCCTATACCAAGAGAGCCGATCCTGAAAGTCCTTACGGCCAGTCTGATGCAGTGCCTTATAGACTATACACATAGCTGTAGTGATGGTTCATGAATAAAGTTAATCAGGCTGAGTGGTAGCTTGTAAGATTTATTCCAGGTAAGTACATAAGAAGAAAATGTACAAAGTATGAAGTAATAAACTACGAACCCCACCAGGAGCAGGTTCCTACCCGCTCAGCCTCAGGTGTTAACTGACTCCAGAGAGTCAGGGAACATTCCAAATCATCACAGAATGTGAACGTTCTACATGGACTAGTCAGAGGCAGAGATGGATGCAGGGACAAGTCACTACAATAGCCTTGAAAACTATCCTTGTTCACAGGAAGCCAATGAAGATCCTGGAATGATTGAGCTACTGGGTTAAACTTAGGAATTTTGAGTAGCAATGTTGCCGCTGCATTTTGTAATACCTGCAATTTCTTTATCACACATTTATGAGCACCCAAATACAGAGCATTACAATAATCCAGGTTTGTGAGAACTAGTGTTGTTATCACTGTAGACCTCACGTTGAAGTAGTTTGTTGTTATTGTCTACTCCTTGTTGAATTTTGACTCTCTATGATTTGAAACCTTAGTTGGGAAATTGAGTTATTTGCCTCTGTCCAATGGGCGGCTAATGATGAATTCAGATTCTTGGTTCTTATTCGACTTTTGTGTTCAGTCAGTCTGATTTTGATTTTCCGTTCTGTTTTGCCAATGTAAGTTTTTCCACACGGACATTTTATTGCATATATCACGTTGCTGGTGTTACAATCACTCGTATGTTTTAATGGAATTGCTTTACCAGTAGTAGGATGAGTAATATAGTTGCCCAGGATTACGTTATTGCAGTGAGAGCAGTTGAAACATCTGAGGGTGCCTTTGGATGTTGTGAGAGTGGGGTCCCCATGAGTTTGAGATAATAATTCTCTCAGGTTTTTCCCTCTTGTATAAGCATGTAGAGGAAGTTCTTTAAATATATTATTGAAGTCCACCTCATTAGCCAGTAACTCCCATCTTTTATTGATAATCGTTCTAATCGCTGAAGAACTGGTTGTATATTTTAGATACAAATACTATGTTGTTGCTCTTAGCTGGTTTGTGCTGTTTAAACAATTCACTTCGTTGTTTGCTAGCTACTCTTTGTATACAATCTTGGAGGATGTTGTCCGGGTATCCTCTTTGTATATATCTTTGTCTGTATTCTTCTGTTTTGTTCAAACATGCTTGGGGGTCAGAACATATGCGTTTAATCCTTATAAACTGAGAATACGGTAGATTTCTAATGAGACTTCTTGGGTCAAAACTTGTGTGGTCCAGAGCATTATTACGATCCGTGGGTTTGGTATAGGTACAAGCTTCTAGATGTGCTTGATCACGATTTTTAGTGATGGTAACATCCAGATATTCAATTATATCCTTATCGATTTTATAGGTAAATTGAATTCTAGGGTCAAAAGAGTTCATTGTTAGAATCATGTGTTCCAGGGTTTCACTTGACTCCGTCCAGATTAGAAATATGTCATCTATTAAGCAACAATATAATCTGATTTTGGACCACCATTGTGGGTTACTCATGATATGCTGATGTTCAAAAGCGATACAAAAAGGGGTGGTGATGGACGGAGCCTCAGAACCAATCAAACACTCACACCCAGTCAACAGATCTGGGTTTGATCCATCACCGTTCTTTAGCCCACTCTGCCACCCCAGTTCAGACATGGCCATATGCAAATCAGTCTGACCCTGTGCCTCACGGGAACAGTCCAGCCCGAGCTGCCAAGCCATGCATTCCCTGGACCGGAAACAAGCTTCCTAGGACCTATTTCCTTGCTTCCTTTCCCTATTAAGATCCTGGAAAAGGTTGTGAGCAGATCTCTCTCGGAATTCCTGGAAGAGCATCATCTGCTAGACACGAACCAGTTTGGTTTCCGCCCTGGGCATAGGACGGAGTCGGCTCTGGTCACCGTGCTGGATAACTTGCGAATGCGGGCTGACACCGCTGTCTTGGTGCTCCTGGATATGTCAGCCGCATTCAACACAGTAAGTCACCCTATCCTACTGGAGCGACTGGAGGAGATAGGGGTAAAGGGCCGAGCATTACAGTGGCTCCGCTCCTATCTTGCGGAGAGACAACAGATGGTAACGCTGGGACCATTCTCTTCAGGAAAATCTCCCGTAGCCTGCGGGGTTCCACAGGGCTCCAGTATCAGCCCCATTCTTTTTAACATATACCTGCAACCACTATTTGCGGTTATTAAGGCGTATGGGGTTGAAGTGGTAAACTATGCAGATGACACACAGCTGGTGTTCTCGCTGGAAGGAACAGGCGATGCCCCTAGAACAGTTTCAAAACTGCATGCGCTTGACCACAGACTGGCTGCGGAGTAACTCCCTGCAGTTTAATGGAGACAAAACTGAGGTGCTGTTCTACTCGCCACTGAGGCAAAGTCATCATCTGTCGATGGAGTTCAGGCTGACCCCGGATGAGGCTCCATTGATACCAGCAAATACTATCCGGAACCTCGGCGTCTTGTTTGATAGTAATCTTCAACTAGATTCACAAGCAAACAAGACAGCCAGCGTGTGTTTCGGGCTACTACGAGTACTCCGCCGGATCCTCCCGTTTTTGCCAGGCAACTCGCGTGCCCTGATTGTAACGAGTACAGTAGTCAGTAGATTGGACTACTGTGACTCCCTGTATTTAGGAGCTCCCCAATATATCCTGCAGGGACTACAGAGAGTCCAATCAGCCGCAGCAAAGCTGGCGCTCAATCGCAGGCACGATTCCTCCTCCACACAGGCGCTGCGAGAGCTTCACTGGCTACCGGTCAGAGAAAGGATTCATTTCAAGTCCCTCTGCCTGGTCCACAAAGCAATGCATGGGGAGGGCCCGATCCCTTTGCAGGAAAGATTCTCACGTTACTCCCCTCCAAGACAGCTGCGCTCCTCCAATGCTAATCTATTGTCACAACCCAGATTCAAACGTGCCAGGATGGGCGGGAGGGCCTTCAGTGTGATAGGGGCCCGACTGTGGAATGAGCTCCCCTGGAACATCAGACAGCTAGACTCCTTATTGGAATTTAGAAAGAGTCTTAAAACCTGGCTTTTTCCAGAAGCCTGATTGCCGTCGATGTCATCTCACCTCTTGTAGCTTAAGCAATTGATTGTTTTGTCAGAGCGCCAGGATACCCGTAGGGTGACAGTCTGCGCTATACCAATGACTATACAATACAATACAATACAAGTCCATAGTGTCTTTGACATACGATGTCCAATTTTGTACGAATTTTTGCAGGAAATAATCCAAGTATCTGCCAATTGGGTCAAATACAGATCCACAACCTGAAACGATGGGTCTAAATGGTGGGTCTTCGAGGTTTTTATGTATCTTTGGTATCATGTATAGACGTGGTCTCCGAGGGTTGGCTGTTGTCAGGTATTGTCTAGCAGGTCCATCAATCCATTTCATGTCTGCTGCATGTTGTAAAATCTTATCCAATAACTCAGAGAGTTCCAAAGTCGGATCATTTGGTAGAGGTAAATATATTTCAGGATTTCATGGCATGTAAGTTGACTTTATGTTGATAGAATGTAGTATCCATTATCACTATTGCCCCACCTTTGTCAGCAGGCTGGATGGTTATTTCATGATTGTTTGCTATTGATTTAATGATAGCTCTGTCATGTTTGGTCAGAATCTGGTAATTGCATTTCTTCAAGTTCAGGGATTTTATATCTTTTTTGACCATTATTTCAAATGTGTCTAGCATTTTATGAGAGGTCGGAGCTTGAAATGTGCTTTTAGGCTTGAATCTCACAGTATCAAAGATCTGTTGTTGTTCAGATGTTACCACATTAGTAAAAAAGTAGAGAGCGCATGAATCTAAATAGCGAGACCTCTACTTCCAGGATATTGGTAGTACTGGTCGGTACAAACGATAGTCCTTTGTCGAAGTGGAATGTAAACCACCCCACTTTGTTCCAGTCCCAAGTGCTTCTTGACCAAGGGAATGAGTGCTCCACAGAGTCCTCTAGGAGCTGCTGCATAATCATGGCTGGTGTCTGCCCCACAGCTAGTCCCCCAGAGGTGAGGGGGCATCAACTGAAGTTTGCTTCTTCTGCTGGATGAGCCAAGAATCTGCACACAGAGCTTAAACGTCTGTCTGCCTGCTGAGAGAGGGAAGGATTGTGCCTGGCCTTCCAGGCATAGACACTGTTAAGGCAGAGAGGCCCAGTACGTTCTTGGAATATGGAGCACCGAGAGAAAGCAACGAGATTGAGCCAGGAGTGATCTTTGCAATAAAGCATTCCCTGTGCAGTTTAGTTTCAGAGTGACCTGTATCATGAATGCACCACAACAAAGACTCCTGTCTTATCTGGCAATGTGAGATATTGGTATTGCAGCTGCAGTGTAAAAAATAAAAGCCATGTTGCTGTGAAGAATCTGGGAATAGCCATGAGGCTACAACTGCCACAGAGACATCACTGTAAAGAAACTCAACTGAGAGACTGCAACTGCTATGTCTGATCACCGGTCTGCAGCCAGCAAGGAGGGACACAATTGCTAACGACTGGTGAAACTGTGCAGACCTGCCCAGCAAGTCTGCTGCATGAACCCTGACCCAACTGAAGGTGCCACTAAGAAAGGACCAGCCCTCTAAGGGTAAGAGCAGATCCTGTGCATGCTATACATCCTGAACTGTAATGCAACCAAGAGCAGGTGAACACAAATGGGGGCAGACACTGCTGCACAAGGGGAAGACTGCCGAGCCACTTAAGACTTTTAAACCAAGGGTTGAAAAAGACATTGAACCGAGTTGCCAACAAGTGAGATTGCTTTACACCTGTTCCTAATCCTTGCCTACTCTGCACATGATTGGACCTCTAATGACAGAAACTCATTCACAGTAGCAAGAAGAGAGGAGCTAGCGAGATGGAGGTTGTGGTGCTTCACTGTTAATTACAATCCTGTATTTAACTCACATCATGTTGTGGAGTATTTAGTTTTGTTGTGTGAGTAAATTGTTTTCTTTGCCCATAAAATGTAAGTACTGGGCATGACATGCTTTTGTCTCTGTTGGTTAGCTAATTTCTGAGCTTTTGCACCACATTAGTTACCTGACAAGCCTGTGACTGCTCGCTCTCACTACCCTGAGAGTCATGTAAGGAAAGGTTTGTGTTTGGCCTAATTTGCAGAGCCATCGTAGATTACGCCCCAGGAATCCTGGGGCAAACAGCCCCAACCACCACAGTTTGAACCATTAGCCCCTGTCTGCCCTGGGAACCCCAAATGGGGTCTGACATACAGTATAACTTGTTTGATATTAAGAATATATTTAACACTTTTTGCAGGCCTTATTAAGATTTATCTAATAGGGGGAAAGCTCACTGACTGGCATGCCAGCAGATAATTCGCCCAGATGCATTGTAGTAAAAGCAGCTCATTGTAACACTCACTTTAGTTGAAATTATTTAGTATTCACCATTGTTGGTGTGGCCAGTTGGGAGTGCTGCTAACATTCTTCTGCGGTTTCTGTATCACTTTCAGAGCACAGGTGCATCCCATTGAGCTTGTCAACCCAATAACTCAAAGAAACCACAGTCTCTAAAGAGGGGAGGGAGCACACTGAATGGCCAGCACACAATTCACCTAGAAGCATTGTGGTAAATGCAATGCGCAATAACACTCGCTTTAGTTGAAAGTCTTTAATATTCGCCATTGCTGGTCCACCCAGTGGTGGATTTATCAAAGACACGTGTATCAGGATATCTGTCGACCTTCAGCAGAGCGTAACACCTTCAATTTGGGTTCCGGAAACCTGAGAAGCCTGTGAGCAGCATTGCCACCCCCCCCCCCCCCAAATTTAACTTGTTACTCTCTACTGAAGAAGGACAACTATCCTGAAAGACCTGTCGAGAAGTACACAGCACTAATTGCACCAAAAATTGTGAATACCAAGGTCCTTAAACTAAAGTGTGTGTTGTTATGCACTGCGTTTACCACAATGCATCTTGACGAATTGTGTGCTGGTATGCCAGGTGGTGTGTCTCCTTCCCTTTTTATGATTTATCAAATGACCACCTTATATTTCAAGAAATTGCTAACAATTCACCACTTTCTAAGCTATTTTAAATGGACCAAACTATTCTGATACTTTTAAAATAAAAGTAAAGTTCAAAATCTGGAAACAGTAGTGAATATATTTTTTCTGTATGTTTAGCCAGCTTGAAAAGGAGAGGAGTTGGCCCAAAGGCTAGGGCGGTCGACCTCGATTCTGGTGAACGGGGTTAGAGTCTCGGCAATGACGCTGAACATCCTGTGATTCTGGGCAAATCACGTAATCTCCCCGTGCCTAACACAAGTGAATGTGTCCTCATGTAATGCAACTGGTGCTATGTACAGCGCTCTGATACCCGATTTGGGTCAGGTTCGCGCTATATAAAACTCTGTAATACAAAAAATAAGTATAATAAAAAACAGAAATGGGGAACCCCTCTGGGAGCCTGAGTATAGATATATAAACACATAAGAGGGAACCTTCGATGTACGTATTTGCAACTTTTAAAGCTATTATTCAAAATTACTAAGAGCAATACAGTGTCTTAGGTGGTTTGAAAAAGTGTTTGAAATTATTTAAAGAGTGGATTTGTAAAAGGTGGTTTGAAAAAGTGTTTGAAATTATTTGAAAAGTGGATTTGTAAAAATGTAAGACACCATGACGATATACAAATAAAAATGCATAGTTGCTTTTATATGTATTTCAATAAATTACATGTCTGCATACATCTTAACTATGTTGATAGTAAGGAAAATGTGTTAGAGCAAACCTATCATCACAACTGTGTAGATAATTCAATAGTAGGTTATGCTAAGAATTTGCCAGGAACGCAGAAGTCAAACGAGTAAAATCTGATGTTTCAGACTGACAAGATATTCAGTCACAAAGATTCAAGGCAATATCATGTTTTCGAAGTGTCAGCTGCTAGTTTGCGGAACAGTGGTGGGGAATAACGTCACACCAGTTATTTTCAACACATTGCAGGTCACGTTCGGCATCTAAAGAGATCGTGAAAATGAACTATTTACAACTCGGGGTATGATATGCATCGAATTGTTTGAGTTGCGAAGTTCCATGCCCTACAAGAAACATTCCTTGGTATGTTGAAATTTTTTGGGAGAGTGATCTAGTAAAGGTGCAATGCATGAAAAAAAAATTGTGCGTAAATAGCAGTGGCCTAAAGTCTGAGGTGTGGCCAATGTGCAATTGCTGGGAGTGGCATTGTTTACTGAAAAACAGAAAAATATGACTCACTAGTGCCATCAGACACCTACAGGTGCTGCTTTGACGTCCTGTGCTGTGTCCTCCAAGCACGGGCACTGATTATTTTTGGGTACTTTGAGCTAGTAAAGGGTTTTGCCATGACAGTATCTCTCCTGCACTATATATTTGCTTTTTAAAACAAATGTTTATTTTTTAATACCTTTATACATAGCTCTTTTGTTTGTGTTTCTTTTGATCCTTATTTCATTGGTACGAGAGAGAAGTCTTGCGACGAGTGATAGCCTGTATTATGCTTGCCCACTTGGGTAAATTGGTGTGTGAAAAGATGCTGGGGAGATTCTTGTGTTTGCGGGGGCTTGCCCAGTGTCGGAATGATGTTGAAGTACGGTCAGCCTCACGCCATTTTTCCTTTTCTGAGCTATACTGCACCAAGACGCCATCTTGGTTAGCAGTCTAGTTGACTGTAGTAGACTGAATGTGCAGGCAAGAGGCCACCTATTTAGGGATCCTTGATGCGTGCCAGCACAGTGAATAGGCACATCGGGTATGCCGAAGGTAAGCCTATCTGCACCCTGGCTTTGCTCAGTGCCAGCCATAGTGTCCAAAAAGCTGCTGATGGTAAGCTCCTGCTTGTTTGTCGCTTGTCAGAAAACCTTGCGTACTCTAATGAGGCATTACTGTCTGTCGGGTATGACTAGCTTGGCCCTTCCCTTTTTTTCTAGCATAGAGGGATCATTTCAGGTGGGAAACATCCTCAAGAACAACTCCAGAACAACAAGTTCCGGAGTCATGCATGCCGAACTATGACTTGCACGAACGAGTTAGCCTGAACCACACATGTGCGTGGTTCAGTCTAAGATGGTCTAATGTTCGTGCAGGGCAGAATTCAGAGGAGTGTCGGACAGGAACAGGTAAGAGGGGTTCGTGTTAGATTTAAGGGGGTGGTGGAGTTTGGGTTAGTTTTAAGGGGATGGGGGATTTGTGTTTGTTTTTAGGGGGTGGGAGGGGATTGAGTTCGTTTTTAGGGGGTGAGGGGTTCGGGTTAGTTTTTAGGGGCTTGGAGGGTCTGTGTTAGTTTTAAGGGGGTGAGAGGGGATCAAGTTCATTTTTAGGGGGTCGCGGGGTGTCGTGTTAGTTTTGAGGGGGAGTTCGTGGTTCAGTAAGTCGTGGTTCTTTACTTAGTGGTTTAGATTGGGTCGTTGTTTAGCCATCGTGGTTTAGGCACTCGTGATTTACGAGGTAGTGGTTTAATCATACAACCATTTCAGGCACCTGTTGTACATGCTATGTGTGTCCCAAGTCCAGTGAACCGTGTCAGTCAGCACTGACCCATGAGGTACATATAGAGCAGATTTGGGCTGTACCCTAATTAAATCTAAGTCCTTAGGAAAACACACCTTAGAGATTAACAAGATCCTTACTACAGGAAAGTTTGACCTACTTTTGTTACTGAAACCTGAAGTTCGAAAGATTCGGTGCCTGACTTGGCAGTTGCCTACCCTGACTGCAGCCTCCTTTAAGGAAGCTAGAAGGTTGAAGAGTTAAAATTGAGACCATTTACTTCTGCAGAATTGTTCGAGTTCTCCACTGCCATTTCTGCCACAGTTTCTATCAGTGGTATATTATGTTATCGCCCCCTGAGTGTCTTCTTTAACTTTACAGACCTTTGACTTTTTAATTCCGTTAATTATGTCTCACAGTGCCTTCCTATTATTAGATGACTTTAATTTGTGGACTGATTTGGCCAGGATGGAATGCAAGTTCGATACAAAAAGTGGATTGGGCCCGGTCAGCGCATACCTTTTAAAAATCTGAGAAAAATTTTCTGAGAAGGTAAAGTTTAGCAGAGGAAGGCTGCAGGCATTGTCTGAGGATAGAGCATCGGAGCACCTCTGGACAAACTTGCAGTGAAGGTTTCTACATTCCGACATAGTCTCTATTTTGGAAGTCGAACATCTCCATTAGGGCAAGGCAAGGGGCTGTAACTGATGAGTGTTCCATCAGGCCAGATACCCCTCTGGCCAAGGACCGCTGGTTTAGCTGCTGCAGAGAAAAACTTAGTTGGAGCTGCTGCAAATTTAGGCGGACTGGCGATACATCTTTAATGGATAGATGAGCAGGTTGGTCCCGGTCCCCTGTCAGCTCTCAGAGCAGTTTTAGCCAAATATTTTCTAGGTCCTAAGTTTTGGATTTTGGCTCTCTGGGCACCTTTAACACAGAACTGGAGGGGCACTACTTTGAATATTAAGACACTCAGGCCGAGTCCAGGTGTGGGTTCAAGATGGTTGGATTCTTTTCTATTCCTGAAGCTCAGATCAGGAGGCCAGCCAACTAGTCCTTAGAGTCACTCATGTAGTCCTGGGCTCAAATTATGAATCAGAGCTCAAGCAGCAGGGCATGTCTCTGAGCGTTCAAGGCATACTCAGGCAGAAAAGCAGTCTTCTCAGGTGCAGAAAAGTACACAGCAGACCACAGCAGCAGGCAGTCCTCTGATAGTCCTTCTGCAGGCCCAGAGAGTGAACTGGAGGGGGGGGGGGGGGTCTGAGGATCCTATTTTTATACTTTGTGCCTCTTTTGAAGTAGGAGAAGTTTCTAGAGAAGTCCCTCTAAAGTGCTTTAGCTGCCGCACTCCCCTGCCTTTGCTGCAAGCTGCAGGGGCGACAAGTCCTTTGTGTGAAGGCAGAGCACAGCCTATTCTGTTGCAAGTGGGGCTGTACCCAGCTCAGGTCCCCATCCTGCCAGTTAATGGCCCTTGCAGGCACACCTTATGTATCTCCTCCTCACTCGGCACCTTTAACCTTCGTATCAATACACTGTAGTGCCTTCCAAACAACTCTCCATTTTGTTCTGTCTGTCTGTTCTTTCTTATTACCTGTGTACATGTTGTAAAGCGCTCTGATACCGTTGGGTCCTGCCAACGCTATATAAAACTCTCTGAATAGAACTAGATAAATAAAATTGTATGGCTGTTTGGGAGGAGTAAACAAAGTCCAACTGCCAACTACACCCAGTCATGTGACCCACTACCAGGCTGAAGGCACCAAACTGTTAGGGCAGGAAAATTCCAACTTTCTAAAAGTGGCAATTTAAAACATTGTAGCTTAACATCTGACTTTGCCAGTACAGAGAGTTTTAAATTAACATTTTCAAACATCAAACACAAAGTGTTACCTGTTCCCAACTAAAAGGTAGCACATATTAACTGTGTATGCGAGAGGTAGACCTCACAGTAGTGAAAAAAGAGTTTAGGAATTTTTTACTGCCAGTAACTTAAAATACATGTTCAATGTTTTAATTACAATGCACCCTGCCCTGGGGCTTACCTTAGGGGTGCCATTTATGTAATAAAAGGGTAATGTAAGGCTTGGTAAGAGTGATATATTGCCAAGGCAAATTGGAAGTTTTAAACTGATTCAATGGTAGACCTAGGACATCATTTAAGGGGCTACTTAGGTGGGTGGCACATTGAGTGCTGCAGGCCCATTAGTAGCATTTATTTTTCAGGGCCTGGGTATATGATATACCACTCTACAAACAACTTAAATGTAAATTAAATATGCCAGTCAGGTGTAAGCCAATTTTGGCATGTTTAAGGAAAAAAGCACAACCTTTTTATCACTGGTTGGTAGCGACAAAGTGCACAGAGTTCTAAGGTCAACAAAAACAAATTCAGCAAAAATAGGAGGGGTGAAGCCTAAACGTTTGGGGAGGACCTTGCAGACAGGGTCAAGTCCAAACCAAAGGCTTCCATCGATGTCTAAAGTAATTGCAGATAATGGCTATATCTTTTTTAAAAGACTTACTTAGTACATTAAAATATGCTCAAGTGTTGTCAGAAGAGAGATTGCCCTTGGACCAGTCATGTTACAGGTTAGAGTGCTTGGCACTTGGTAAGGAAAGAAATGTTGAGGAGAAATTCAGGAAATTGTATTTTACAATATATGAGCAATGGCTAGCAATGATGCATAGACATGCCCTTTCACCAAGCCAATGAAGCCTCACTGTGGAACTCTGTACAAGTTCTAGATCCCTTCAGTAAAGGGGAATTTTCTCCAATCTTTTAAAATGCTGCTTTATTTTTGATCGCTTTAATTACACTGAGGGCATATGCGCCCATTTCAACGCATTTGTTGCAGAACCTGTCCCAGAGAATCACAATCTTCAGGTGCACCAATATAGGCATGGAAAGCAATGTCAGTGGCCAGAGTTAGCAAATTGTGTACTAACTGTTTTGGCGTTGCGCGTCTCAAGTGTCAATGTTGAGAGGGCCTTTTCACAGATAAAAGTTTACATGGGAAGGAAAGAGCAAGAGATCATGACCAAAGACTCACTGAAGAAGTATTGTATGGTTTACTACAGTAAGTTTGATTTGTAAAAATGTATTTGGACCTCATATTCACTGTACGTACACTCTCTATATAACATGCCCTATCAGTGTACAAAGCAATAATAAAAGCAAAACGTTCCATAAACACCGGAAAAACACTGTTTCCGTTGTTTTTAAAGGTGAGAAAATGTGTAATCACTGATAACCAGTGTTTTTTAAGGTATGGAAATCACTTGAAAACACTGAAAAAACCCTACCAGAATTTACCAAAAATAGAAACGGAAAACAGGAAAGCCTACTTATAAGATAAAACTATTACATATGATGATTTATTCAAATTAAGGACATTTATAACTGAATGCAGAGGAAAAAGCTCAAAAAATCTATGGACATCGATAAATCAGGCCTGAGGAGCTGCCGTCATGCTCCATGCTTAGGAGGTCACTTCCGATTGAGACCGCTGCGCAACGGCTGGATGGTACCATGAGCGGTGTTTCCTCTGGCCTCTAACCATCGAAACATTGGTGACTCTGGGAAACAACAGGAACCTTAGAAGAATTCAGATAGGCTGAAGCGCTATCACTCCTCAGCTGCTGACCATGGAAAAAACTGCTGTAATGCAAAGGAGAGGCACAGCAGAGAGAAACAGCACTGCAAGCAAAGGTGCTAAGCAGAGAACCGTGGTGCGTCTTGAGCACAGGCAGAAAGGCAAAGCCTCATAATGGAGGAGAAAGGAAAGGAGAAACTCGGCAAGGAGTGCATTAGGCACCCCTCAAGTAGGGTGTGGGGCCTAGGTGGTGGTGGTGGCGGAGGCGGCCCTTTCAGGTGCGGGTTTGGCCTTCTGCTGCCTGGCCCCTTCCCCTTCTCTCCGTTCAGATTATTTGTAGCACTAAGGTTAGAGCGGAACCTGTGGTGGGAAGGGATAGAGCTAGTGGGAGATTGTACCATTCCTTCTCAGGGGAACTACCACCTTTGGCTTCATCAAGTGGCATGAAGCGGCACACTGTGTGCGATGTTGTGGGGAAAACTCGTACCCCAGAGAAGGTTTCTAAAACTGCCAAAATGGCAAAAACCTGGAAAATCAGGTGGGAGATAGCAGAAAGTAGCAAAAGCAGCCCGAGTGTCAATCTGAGTTTAACACAAGGGGGCTCTCCGAAATCTAAGAGAAGTTTTTATTCAGGGAAGGCAAGCAGAATTCCAGATACGAACCAACTGGTGCTCTCTCCTAAAAATCCCCCAGAACAGGGCATTGTCCATTCTAAGGAGTTACAACGGACACACGATAACGAATCAGGTAACACACAGGAAGCTGCGCCAACAGCATTAATGAGTATGAAGTCTGAAGAGAATCATTTGTACCCACTGTTTGGGTCTAAGGGAATAAAAGCGGTAGTGGAAAATGGCTGGGGACTACCAGGTTTGATGAGATTTTACTCAGGACGAACGGAGTTGGTGCCAGCGACTTCCTGGTGCCAGAGAGAGATCAAGAAGTCTGGATTCCTACAATTACGAATTTGCTTAAAGAAATGTTAGCATCCCAACACACACGCCCAGTGATGCAAACCTTCAAACAAAAGAAATTATTTACAGTCAAGGGCGGGCTCGCTGGAAGCCTCAGCTAATAAATCCCAGACCTTCTTCATGCAATTCTAGAGGAAAAAAGAGAAATGAAAAGGCTCATAGGGAAGTTAAGACCCAGCTTGATATAATCAACGACAATATTTTGCAATTAAACAAGAGACTCATGCGAACAGAACAGCGTATATCGGATCGCGAAGATTTCCAGGAAAACCTTGAGTCATTCCAGATAAAGCTTGATGAGTTTAAGCATTACTTTGTAGGCATCCCAGAAGGTCAGGAGTTTTGACAAGATAAATAAAAATTGTTTCTGATTTAATCCAGAACTATGTCCTGCAGGGCGATGCCGTTGACAAAGATTGCTACTGTATCATGAGGACCCATTGTGTCCTGTGTCATCGACAGGCTAATGTAAAACACCCTCATACTTTCCAGGTTAAGTTTGGAGATTTCCAGATAAAATAACTAATTCTAGCAGCAGCCATCAAGCAAAAGGGTTTACGGATGCCGTGTAAGTCTTGATTCAATAATTTTTTAGACATTTCAGCCATGACAGCAAGGCGTCGCCATGAGTTCAAGCAAATTCTGGAACTATTTAAGAATCCGGGAATACAGGCAGCCATAGTGCAGCAATCAAAATTGAAAGTACTTGAAAGTACTTGTAAAGGGACAAATTCATATTTTGAATTCAATCCAGCAGTCAAATGAACTTTTGCAACAGTTATATCATGACAAGTAATTTGTGTGATGGGTATAAGGAGAAGCAGAATGTCATAATTGATCCAATTTTCTCTTAGTGTTTAGGTCTTAGGCGGTTTTTTGTTTTTTAAACTTTTTCTTATTCTTCTATTCGGTTGGGCAGTGGTCAATAATGGAAAGTAGACCTCTAGTGCCATACCAAAGCACACATTTTTTTAAAAAAATGAGTGGGAGGGAGGTAAGGTGGGAAATTCCCCCCTTCCGCTGGGAAGGGGAGTCCACCAAAGGGTCACTGGGGTTCCTGAGGGGTGTGCAGGGTTGAAAGGGGTGCACCTACGCAGAAAGAAAACAGAGCAGAAATCTGATGCACAGGAAAAAGTATATGGAGTGCATATTAGCAGATATAATGGGGATCAAACCGATAATACAAAGGATGTGCTAACAAAATGTTTTAAATTTTGGTTGAGAGTTAATGCAATTTTCTTAGAATTAGAGAGTGAGTAATAGGGGGACCTGAAAGGAGCCAACATGATTCCTTCCCTTGAGAGATTGAAGGTCTGGAATCTCTAGTGTTATGTTAATGGTATCGCTAACAAACATAAATATGAGAGTCTAATGAGGTATCTCTCATTTTTTTCGCCTGATGTTATTTTCCTACAAGAGACCCACCTCAAGAGCAATTCCCTAAAGATGTCTATTTCCCATAAATACTCACCGGCATTTTTCGCATCTGCACAAGCTGCGTTATGAGGAGTAGCAATATTCTTGGGATGAGGCATTGATTGGGAGATCGGAGAGGTGATTTGCGACCCACAAGGAAGATGGTTGTGGGTAAAAGCAGTGGTCTGTAGGAGCGTTCTGAAATTAATTCACTAATATTTTCCTATTAGCCATGATATTGACTCTCTCTCTCAGATCTACAATATTGCCGTGGGGTCAGTAGGCCCTTTGATATTTGGAAGGGATTTTAATTTTATTCAAGATCTGGTCAAGGATACATCCAATAAGACTAAAAACTGTTAAAACCCAGGACTAAAAAAAGGATAGAATAGTTAAAACCTAGTTTTCAGCTGGTAGATCCTTGGAGAGAAGACCACCCACATTGCAAGCAAAATACTTTTTTACAGCAATTTAAAACCACCTCTCGTATAGACTTATTTTTTTTATCTCTAAGACATTAAGTAGGGGGTGGACGAATACTTGGGCTAATGTCTTCTCAGATCACTCTCTAGTCTTTGTAGTGACTGATCTAGCCACAACTAATAGGGATTGGCAGGTGGTAGCTAGATAGATCTTTGCTGTCAAATCCTCAGTGGGTAGTAGAAATTAGGGAGTTTATCTCTGAGTTTTTTGCCATCAAATGAAATACGGCCTCAGTGATCGCAATATGGGAGGCCTTTAACGCAACACTAAGTGGGAAGATCAGTGCCGTTAAAGCAAATCAAACAATAGAATGAACTCAATTGATAATGGGCCTGCAGGCAGCTGTAGATAATGCCATAAGAGCAAGTGAGTGAAATACTGGTATAGAACCTTATCCAGGGCAATTTGCTACAGCAAGACAGAATCTTCAAGATGTTTTTATGTTGAAAGAAATCAATCAATCTAACACCTACCAGCAACAAACATATGAAGAGAATCAGCATTTAAACAAGTTCCTAGCCTGGTATAGAATTAAGAATGAAAAAGCTGTGATGAAATCAGTAGAGAATCCTATTATTGGAAGAATAATAACAGGGCAGAAAGACGTTTGCCAAGTGTTTCCAATATTATAGCAGCGTCTATCAAACTCAATACCCTGTTTAAATGGCTGGTATTGAACAGTATTATGCTTCCATCCAACTCCCTTTATAGCTAAATTCTCTATCTCAGGTTTTGCTGGAGCCTAACTAGCTCTGATGTACATATAGTAATAATGGGTCCCGACCAATTCCATTATCATTCTGGTGTCTCTGGTTCAATCAAGAAAGCTTAATTTAGTGTTCGGACCAGGAGACATAATGGACTTGGACCAGTAAAGACGTCGACGTTTCGACCCTGACGTATGCATAATTAGGAAAGCGTCACGGTGGGTCTTCTTCAGGACAACTAAACAGTAAAACGACATCCTAGAGGGAAATAAATCCACATAAGAGTCAGGCGTGTTCCATAGGGTGATTTATAAAAAGAAAAAGAAATGTGGCGCGGTGGTTCAACATTACTCACCACCTTCAACTGATAAATGGGGTTGCCTCTGGTTGCGAAATTAATTAGCCTGAGGCACGGGGATGCAAGGCCTCGTCATGCTTGCTTTGAAAATAGGAGTACACATGGGAGGTTGTGATCTGAAAATAATTATGAGGAATTCCATTATTATCTAAAGATGAATTCACAAACCATGCTTGCATTGAAAAAAGGAGCACAGCTGGAAGGTTGCGATCTGAAAGTAATTATGAGGAATGTCATTACTATCTAAAACCGATTTCACAAACCACAATATGTTCCATTAGGGTGATTTATAAAGGAAAAAGAAATACAGCGAGGTGGTTCAACATTACTCACCACCTTCAAATGATAATTGGGGATGCCTCCGGTTACGAAATTAATTAGTCTGAGGCATGAGGATGCAAGGCCTCGTCATACTTGCTTTGAAAATAGGAGTACACATGGGAGGTTGTGATCTGAAAATAATTATGAGGAATTCCATTATTATCTAAAGATGATTTCACAAACCACAGTATGGAGCACAATGGACTAAACTATACCTTGTCACAATGTTTCAGAGCCTCTAGCAGGGGCTGGTTACGAAGGACATCGGGTAGGAAGAGAGGCTAAATGAAAAATAATTGTGTCAGGTACAGGGATTGACTCTCAATAGTCAAAGATACGGTTAAGAGTTGAAAAACTACTGTTTCAATGTACCTTCTCATTACATTCCGCCTTCCGCGAATATCCAGCGATGTGCGGTCTTCATGAAGGTTCTGACAGGGACAATTAAGGCAGCGATTAATGGGAGCACATTTACCCATGGTTTGTGGAAGAAGTAAAGAGGAAAAAGGATTCTTCTCTCAGTTTATTTCAATGCAGTCAAATTTATATCAGGGGAACAGGCAAAAGTTTTGCTAAACTCTAGGATGGCTGGCACAATTACAATTAAAAGGAGCACTCACCAAGGGTGTCCTCATTTACCAATCTTATTTACGTTTTTCATTGAGCCTCTAGCGGAACAACTTTGTAAAGGAAATATCAGGACATCCATAGTGGAGATGACTAGGCTTAAATTATTTGCATACAATATTATCCTTTATCTACAGCCTGATGAAGATGATATTAGGGGAGCTTTCCAGATCATAGAAGACTTCACTAACATTGGTGGCTATAAGATAAACCAAAATAAATCAGAAGTCCGTCTCCCAGATCCGTTTCGGTCAGAAGCAAGGTTGCAAACCCAATAAGACATCTGGAGATATTAGTTATGAATAACCTCTCCAGTTTGTTATCTGAATTATGAGACAATGTTAAGAAAAAGAAAAGGTGAGAGGTGTTCCCTTCTCCCATTGACTCTTATAGGAAGAGTTACAATGTTTAAAATGTCGGTTTTACCATTGCTGGAATTTCTTTTTTCTAATGTCCAATAAAAATTCCTAATAACGTTTTTAGGAATTAGACTCATTAATAAGGAGTTTTATTTGGAACAAAAAGACAGTGAGGGTGAAGTTCAGTGTACTACAACTAGAGAAATCACAAGGTGGATTAGCACTTCGCCATATGCAAAGCTAATATCAGGCCACTTTAATGGATGTTTTAACAAAGCATCTAGATGGGTGTGGAGTATTAGATGATTTTCTTTTCACTAAAATGGTGCAGGAATCAGAAACTAGCCTACCAGCTTTTATCTGAACCGCAAAACTGATAAAAAAAGACCAGGTATACGTTTTTACGGAAGACTAAAGAGAGGATGATCACCTTAAGTAAGCTATTTCAGTTATCTTTCGATGGTTCGGCTTTACTGCTTCAGGAGGGCATGTTCTTGGGGTTGTTAGCAGATAGGGTTGTCGAATTTTAGAACTAAATTGGGTGGGTGGAGTTTGCAGAGTTCTACTTCACGGAATTTCACAGAGTTACTAAAAAACTCTGCCAAATTCCCCTGACTTCTGAGACTGGGTGGAGTATTATTAACATGTCCTCTTATTCATTCTTGAAAGGGTTGTGCCTATCCCATGGCAACATTATGCCCAGAAACCTGCATGTGCCCTTCTTTCTACACGACAATGTATCTGGTAGGGCTATGTATGTGCATGCAGGTAGTTGACGGGACACAGGTACCAAGATTGCACTGCTGCAGGATGTAACTAGTAGTAACCTGCCATCCTGCTGAATACAACAGGAGGACGATCCTAGTGTCTCCTGACGATGCTTAGAAACATGCCAGGCTGCTAAAGAGTTTACACCCACCACTATTCATAGTTACAGCAGTACCACTGCAGGCATGCTTGTGTACTAGACCTACCTACTCCCAAGGATCCACAGGCTTCACCAGCTGTTTATTCTTGTAAAGCAAACGACTACAGGCCGTTGTTTGGCAGAAAAACCAAAGCCACTATAAACAAAAAATGTATTTGCAGGACTGCCATCTGCTTTGTCTTTATAGCAGAGGCGGATGATTTTCTCAATCCAATAAGGGTCACTCCCAGGCAAGGGGGACGATTCCTCCTGATCAGGGACTGATGAAAATGTGACCTTCCTGTGCAGCTCAGTTCAAATCCGAAAGTGCAGGTGTGAGCAGTGCATGACCTGCACCCTCGGGCACTGCCCACAGTTTCACTATTGAGAACTTAAAGCTTGGCTAACCAACCTGACGGCACACCACGGTCGTGTCCTCAGTGTTATCGTTGGCACTGTTCAGGCCAAGCGCCTTCTTTCCCCTCTGATAAAGTCACATGAAGACTCGCAACAAATCAACACTTCAGGATTGTAAGTGAACTGAAATTGGCTTGCGTGGACACAATGCTCCAATCCAAGGTCACATTAACAGCACCGACCACTCCACGATGACACCCAGAATACATTTGGCTGTGGAATACTTCTTTACATGACCTGGAAGTGTTAAAATTAAAAGTGGCATCTAACCGTAAAACAATCAGTTATGGATTTTAATGGCGAGTACACCGATGAACTGCTCTCCGCCTGCGGTGCAAAGCTTTTGCTCAAACACGTTCTACGCTCTACGTGGATAGCAAAACTCCATGGACTCCACTAGCAGAGCAAAGTTTACCGCCCACCCTTAGTTTTTAAGACCTTGGTGATTTTATCCTGTGGGGCCAATGTATCTCTTGGGAAGAGCTCCTCTCCAGTAGTGGTGAACTATGTAAGAAACATTTGCTTAAGCTTCGGGCAGATAGTGCATTTTTTGAAGGCCAATATCCAGGAGGAGAGTCAGGGACCCTTTAGCAGGGCTTTTTTGAAGAGTAGACTGCAGGGAAAGGAAATTGGTATATATTAATACAGATCTTTTCCTCACAAGTAGATATAACTAGCTTTTAGTCTAAGTTAATGGAAAAAACACAATGTCACCTGTCTGAGATAGGAAATAAGTCCCTTCATGCTGTACATTTTAAAAGAATGTCATTCTCATCAGATGGATGGCATACTTCACTCCGGAGACTCTCCATAAAATCTATTAATTGGTACCAGATACTTGTTTTTGCTATCATCAAGAAGGTGCAGGAGATTAGTGCCATACGTTTTATACTTGACCGCAACTGTTCAAATTTTGGCAGGAACTAGCCAAGGGCATTAGTCGGGGTATTCAGTCTACCATACTACATAGGCAAGTCTAGCTTTGTTTGAGGTTTCTAAAATTGTGTTGTTTGGGGTTTCTAAAATAGCCAGCAATTAAATAAAGGTTGATAATATTTTTTATCTGTAGCTCTGATGATTGCACGATCTTTTAGCCTGCAAAATTGGAGAACTAGTACGATTCCAACAGTACAGGGCTGGAAGATCAAAATGCCATGAACTATGAAATCTGAGAAGGCATATGCAAAGCGCGTGGGGGGATAAAAGAGGTTTCATGCTATATGGCAATATTTGGAACACTGTTAAATGTTAATCAGAGCTCGGAATTGCATAGCAGACGTATTGTCTTCTAGTCTATATTATCAGTGTATTCTGGTTTTGGCAATAGGTTAGAGGAGCTGGAGTGAAGCTATTGAAAAGATATTCTGAATTATGTTGCACTTTACACACTGTACTTTGTGTTGCACTATGGACGCACAAAGGCACTTTTATCCAAATGCACTTGAACTCATTAGGAAAGTGATTGGACATCTTAGAAATGGCTGGAGAATTTAATAACAGTTGCACTTTAACTTGCCATTTGCACACATATTAGATAACTATTATCGGTTATGAAAGATGAGATTAGAGTAATTGTAATGTTTTACCTGTACAATGAGTTTTGATACAACTTTTTGTTCCTTTTATAATTTAAAAGCATACTGCATCTACCTATTTCTGCTCCATGAAAATAAAATATTAGGCCAACGCTCACTTTCAGAGTGCTACAAACCAGTCTCCAATAAAGAAATTATTTTGTTATATCTGTAGTCACTTATGCCAGCAAATAGATTGTTTCTGCACTAAGATACGTGCTCCATGAGTAACTTCAAGTAAATTAGTATGTTTTACAATAGAGCTATCATGCCTCTGGGCTTTGTGGATGCTGACACTGATTTGGGCTTCTCACCTGGTTTGTGAGCTTCATGAATATTCAACATTTTGGATTCTGGCATGTCTAAAACCGTGGGAGTGAAAGAATAGAAGAATGATATAGGATCACTAGCTTCAATGTTTTCCCAAAGATCATACATTTTGAGGTTATTCCTTCTGTTCCTGTTTTTTGAGGTCTTCAGCAAATGTGTTGAGATTTTAATATCAGCCTGTAAATTATGAAATTTCTAAATAGTGTTATGCACGTCACTTCTTAGCCTCAGTGACTCTTTCATCCTTGAAGGCTATTTTTCTTCTAGACCATCATTTATTCATCTTTTTCACGCAAGGATGTAATGTTTAACTTTGTCTAAAAAAACTTCCATGGATGTAGGAGATGTTGGATTAACTAGAGAATGATGATCTTTCTTCTGTATTTTCTTTGTAGAAGCAGTTGTCCGTCTGACAGGTGTAATAAAGTTAGGAATTGCTGAATTTAGAACATCTTTTTGGGGCAAAAGATTCCTCCATTTCACCTAAGAAATGAACATTTGGCATAGAGCTGCATGATAAAAACCTATTAGATAATATTATTTTCCTTGTCTTTCCCATACATGAGTTCAATAGATCACCAGGGTAATGCTTCTTGTACAAGAGCAAGTAACAAAATTGTAAAATTACATTAATATGAAAAACTCAAAAAACTCTGTAAGCTCTTGGAGGTAGCAAACATTCTAAGGTAGATTGCAGAAAAGTAGTAGAAAAAGCTTGTAGAAAAAAGCATCAAAGGACATTTACTTTTAGGAGTAATTCAAGAGACAAACACTAATGGATGCCATTTATAACTTACAAATTGTAAAATAAAGTGACTGCCAAGTAATCAACATTGTTCAATGGACTTAATAAACCAATGCAACTTCAAAGCTAAGTCATAGGAATTATTGTGAAACAGAAATAAAATTGTCTAATGTGAAGCAACTGCTCTCAATATAATATTCATTAATTTTAACAGAGCTCAATTTCATCTGACAGCAACACACTATATTGCTTCACAAAATTGTAGCCATGCTTGTGATGTACCTCATAGCATGCATGATGAACAACTTGTAGAAATAGATGTTATTAGGAAGAAGCAGCACATCATTGAGGATGCCCGAAAGGTGAAGTCTTCTGGAGCTTAATTTCATGGATCTCAGTGTACCTCACCTATAGAAAAGTTGAATAAAGCTCCTTGTTACCTCAAGGGAACATTAAGAGGTGGTCATGTGAAAGCAAGTCCTATGCACATGCTATAGTATTGTACGAAAGTTCGATTGTATACAGACGATAGGATGAAGGCAAATGATGTCTTTTTAGGATGTTCTCCTTGTTTTAATTCAATGAAACAACACAGGGTCCAGCCAACACATGATTTGTATTAAGTGTAGTAACCTTAGACTTCTTCAGGGCTGTTGAGTCAAAATATGTCTCAGACCTATAAGCCGGTGATAATTCCAACCCGCTCGGTTATAAGGAAATCCAGAGTTTCTCTTCTGATATAAAGTTTTGTGATTCTTATAATAAAAGGCCTCGGCTAACTAGATGCGAGCCACTGTGGTCGATATTCTATTAAGGCAAGTGACGGTGTAAAAGGCCGGAATATGCCTAGTAAGTCTGTAAGTCTTAAAGTGAGTACGCTTCAATCCAAGTACTGTCCCGAGAACACGTTCGGAACCGGATGGTAGTCATTGTGCACAGCATCCAAAACACACCCCTGAGCATGTAGATTTAAACAGAACACACAGGGATGGAAACAAATATGCAGTACATGCCTTAAACCCTAGGGTCCAAGCATCAAGTATGTTTTGAGATTTACAATAGGGCAAGTGAATTTCTCACTAAATCTTGTTTTTAAAAAAAGTAGCTTTTACTTTCACAATTGTATAACTACCAACTTTTTATTCTTCAAGTGTCACTGGATCTTTATAGCATATTTATTCCCCTTTCTTTCTACCCATCCACTACATTCTAGTGATGCCTGATGCTTTCTCTGCTAACATTGATACCACGACTAACAGTTGTCAGCCAGCTATAAAACAAAACTATGGGCAAGATCAATGCTTGTGTAAGAGGTAACTGCAGTAGCACTGCAAATATTCATTTCCAAGAGAAAGCAGCTAGTGGTGCTAGAAGTAGTATCAGGGATGAAAACAGACCCATATTAATTATTGCTGTGTGGAACCATAGCACATAGCACAACACCTTTTTGTATATATCAACTAAATACATTCTACCAGTGGTAGGGTTGATAGTCAGGTGGAAAGTCCTGCTAGTTCAGAGCAGTTATCAGTTTGAGTCGTAAACTCCAGTGCACAACTCATCTTTTTTTTGAGCTAATCACCAACATTTCTAGGTCGAGCCTAGAGCAATGCGCATGCGCTGCTTGCTTGACTTTTAGTAATGGGCTTTAGAAAGCTCACCACACGCTCGTGCGTGTGGTGATGTTTTTCTCCCAGGCTATTGGTCTTAGCGTGCGTCTTTCTAAGAAAAAGAGCACGCAATTGGGCAAAGGAGGGTACATGTCCCGCCTTTGCTCCGCCCACGGCCTATTGCTTGCGGTTACCCGCACAGGCCACATCTGTTTTCAATTATCGTGCCCAGACACGGGAGTGATAATTGAAAACAGATCGCTCACTGTGGCGCGTGCGCGCGCACCACTCGCATGCTTGAAAGTTGGAACCTCTGGTAAACTGTGAACATGTGCTGCAGGAATCCACTCAGTCTCCAGTACGGGTATAGTGTGCTGCAGGAATGCATTCACTCTCCAGTGCGGGTATAGTGCACTGCACCAATGCAATCACTCTCTAGTACGGGTATAGTGTGCTGCAGGGATGCAATCACTCTCTAGTGTGGGTATAGTGCACTGCACCAATGCAATCACTCTCTAGTACGGGTATAGTGTCCTTCAGGAATGGAATCACTCTCTAGTACGGGTACAGTGCCCTGCACTGATGATGTGCCCCTGGTGACGCAGGAGGGTGGTCGTGGGCCCGGGTGGGGTGCTCCTCCCGGAGCGGGTGGGGTGCAGTCCACGGCACCGCAGCCACAGCCTCGGAGACAGCTCAGACTGCAGACGTGCGCTGCCTGACAAGGAAGGTGCCTCGGTGCATGTGCACTGGGCAGAAGGCACACGTGGCTGGCGCCGGCGGCAGGTGTGAACCTCCCAAGCCGCACATTAGAGGTTTGGTGATTAGAGGATCAGGGCTGCCTCCTACTAACTTGCACCAAGGAGATGCATTCACAGCTCAGGCGTCAGTGTTATTCTATGAAACGGGCTGCAGGTTTGTGGCTTTGTGGCGCTGTAAATAGCAGGCGTGCACCAGTGGCAGTAATTGAACGAATGTTAAGAGGCTGCGTCTGTCATAATGAGAACCAACCCTGGAACCCTTTGATTGTGCGTGCTTTCAGCTTACACGTGCTTACACTTACAAGCTATCAGACAAAATAACATTCCTTGTGACTCTTCCACGTCATCTGCAAGGGCACGGTGATGTATTTAGATTAAGTAAACAAATAACACTACTCGTTGAGAACTAGTGCATATCTCAAATGGAATTATTTTCAGGGGGTTAAATAATACGTATTGTTATTTTCAAATCATGGAACCAGAACAGCAAGGGGGCGGAGTGAGGGGGTGTTCTATATTTGTACGTGTATCTTCCTTTCTCTGACATACACTATCCAAGGCGGATCGGAGGGCTGGATGGTGTATACATGTGTCCGGGTAGCCAATGGTTGGGCTTCATAAAGATAGAGGTGACGGTGTGCGTGTGTTTGATGCCTGTAGAGTCTGCTGTGAGTAGAGGGCATGAGTTTCATTCTTCTGACAGTACCAGATGACGTCACCCACAGCCCTGCATTGCAGGTCGTCAGTGTCCATCCAACCTACCCATGCAATGCGGGGACGAGCAAACTCCATGCTCATTCAAGCTTTGGCTTCTTTGCGGAGACTGTAAGTGAAGGTGCTGCTGGGTGCCACTTTAGTGGCAGTTAGTGCAAAGTAACGAGACATTAAAGGGACAATCCAGTGTAGAGAAATATAACAGTTCTGTTTACCCAGCCAGCAGTAGGCATTCCAGAATATTCCTTTGTTTGATGATGTTAGCTGAGGTATTGAGACCTTTTGTGAAATCAATCGTGTTGCCCTTTTTATATAATATCACAGAGTGCTGAAACATATCAACAGTGCCAATATTTAATATAACTCATATTAGTATATGGCGTTTCCTGCTGCAGCCTTTTTCTCTGTAGTGCATACTGCTGAGTTCAATAATACTCCGGTATCTGCCTTGAACGGATGGACTGCAGAATCAGCCCTGCTATGGTTCAACACTTTGACCTAAGCTAGGCCTCTGGAGATATGCAGTTGTACAACTGGAGCAGTCTGCACATGGTTTTGGATTTGTCACACTTTCCACATAATCCACCATCTGCCGCATATGTTGAAGAGTCGAACAAGTAGTTTCTAGCTCAAAGTTATCAAAAGTTATTAGAATCACAGCAAACAGGTTCAAGTGCTGTGCCTGACAGTTTTTTAAAGTTAACTGCTCCCCTGTCAGGTGTTGATTGCTGTAGTAGGCCATTTAAAGAGGTGACAAGTGTGCCCAGAGAGCAAAAACAACCTCAATTGGATAAGCTGGGAGAAGGACTTTTGCCTGCTACAGGAAACAAAAAAACTAAACTAATTAAATATAAATTGTTGGAAACAATCATTCCTTCTTAATCGTGAAAATATTTTGGGTTGCTATTCTCAGAAAATCATATTTACATCACAGGCTGTCCATCAAGCAGCAGTTATTTAGAGAGGGCACTTTGTTTTCACAAGATTTACAGCCAGGTGGCACCTGTTTTTGACCTCCAATGTCCTGAGTCCTAATGTGACACTGGTGAGACATATTGTAAATAAGCATGACATGTAGCAGACTGTTTGTCAGGGCTGTCTCCTATGCCCTTGGCTCACTAGCGAGCATAAGCGGTGAACCCGAAACTGAAGACGGGCTTTAGAACACTGAATAAATGAGGCGCCCCTTTTATTATCACCAGGATTGCTTATACGAAGGCTTGTTTATCGCAAAGTCATCTCTGTTTGTATTTGACACGTGCTATTTATTACTCTTGATGGTGGAATGGGGAGGGGAAACACAGTGGTGTTTGTGTGCTTCTGAGCACGATAGAATTATTGTTTGTGACTCACTTTTTATGTTTTAGTAATGGGCTTTAGAAAGCTCACCCCACGCTCGTGCGTGTGGTGATGTTTTCATCCCAGGCTATTGGGCTTTACCTGCGTCTTTCTAAGAAAGACAGCAGTTTGCACAAGGGGCGAGTCTAGCCACATCTTCAGTCTCTCACGCATTGTATGCACATCGGAGTCCATGAGAGTTTTGCAATGACCAAAGCTGCTGCTTGGCTATCCTAGGCTGGCCACCGTCCCATGTTTTCCTAACACTTACTTCGACTCTTCGCACTGCTCCGCTCCAAAATGTACTGTCCAGACTGCACCAGGCCAGCCTTCGAGCAAGTCAACTTCTGCTGTCCATTCTGCTTTAGCTAACTGTTCTATGGTTAGGCCTGTGGTCTGAAAAATGTGAAGTAAAAAGATTCTTTCCTTTTTGAACAACCACTCATAAGATTATGACAAATACTCCGTCTCGTCTAACTCCTAATTTCAGTCTTCAACCAATCACTCCCCTAGATGGAACACTTACACACAAAAAACAGTTATAATAAAACAAGCTATTTATTAGCATAAAAAGATATTTTTCACACAAATATGGTCAATATAAAAAGAACATTTTCACTTTTGTTAAAAAAGGACAAATAAAAACATAATAACATACAGGAGAAAAAATTATACAAGATAAAAGACAATGAAATTTGTCATTTGGCAGTTAATTCAGACCCCTCATGGGCAACATTGAGTAAGGATTCACTTCCTTATTTCAAATCGATTGTATGCCCTTTCCGAATTTAACATGAAAAATGTGCACATTGCTTGTAACACTTTTGCGCAAAACTGGTTTCATTTTATGCATTGTCTGCTGGTTTTTAATTACTTTTAACGAAAATCAGCTAACCTTTCTGTCCACCTCTTCAGACCTGTCCAGCATGGGGCCTGTGTTCTGCGATTTGTGCCTTGGGCTTACTGCTCTAACCCATCCACAAAGATCCACCTCGCAATGTGCTCTATCTGTTTTCTACTTATTAGGAAAGCAACACCAATATGAACCTTCTCCGTCGGTACTTAGCGTTGTTTTTATGATATGCCAATAGGTCTCGCCTTTGGGACCTTATAATTTTTGAGCCATGCAACAGTTGATGTTGTTGCACCAAGGATATTGTACTGCATAACTAAATACTTTTAAGGTTCCAAGGGTGAGACCTATTGGCTATGCCGATGCTTGTTGTCAGTTCTTGTTCTTGTAATGGAGATTACTGATGGTAATGCATTTTCAGCTGGCAGCAATTTTATCAGTATATGTTTGTTCTGCTCATGCTGTGACGAGGACCATGATCTTTCCTTTTTCTTTTCTTCTCCTTTTGCCCTAGCCCCATCTATCCCTCAGTATCCCTTCCAGACACTCCTTATCACTTGTTCCATTCTGCTAGAAACAGTTTTCTTAGTCTTAGTACAAACATTGAGACATCCTTCACCAAAATATTTCACCTCCTATTTTATGTAGAAATTGTTTGAATGTTAAAAGAAAGAGGTTTCAATGTTTGCTGAGTATATTCAAATTGATATACATCTCCAAATCCCCGTATAATGATTTATAAGAGTATAATCTATAAAATGGAACATTTATTTCACATAAAACATAACAATGAGCTGTCCTGATGTACAGACTCAGACTCAAGCAATTTTCTTCAATGGGGAAGCATATGAAAAATGACAGTAGTTTTTACAAAAAGCATTCTAAAACCACAAAATTGCATTCACCTACTATGCTCTGGTAGACAGATTGTCTCTGTAACAGGGTGTGACTGTGATCAAACACAATTAAACCAAATAATATAAAGGGACAAGCATCACAAGAATATTTTAAACAGCAGTGATACAACAATAATATGCAATCTTGTCATGGCTTCCAAGATGTACACTTTTTCTGGGGGTTTCATTGAAAGATCCAGATCCAGGCCTGCCACGTTGTCATCGCCTGCATTGAGGTACTGGAGAAGACAGGAACCGGATGTGTGGTTGTGGAGCCAGCTGTCCTGAGTCTCCCTCCACTCCCCTGATGTCCTCCCTGTGGGAGTCAAGGAACATGGGCAAGCATAACCACAACTCACCCTGCCGGGTGAATCAGGGCCTGATAAGTAGAACCGTAAAAATAATATTTGTATGAACACATTGAGAGTTTTCTGCAGCGCCTCCGGTGTATTTTGAGCTGCAGTTCCATTACTCAAAGCTTGTGAGAGGAAGCATAGCTTGGGGATGATCCACATTGTAGTATCCTCACCCCTGGGGTTGTTTTACAAACCATTAGGTGTGATGTGGGCCCACATATGACAGAGCTGCAGAGGCTGAAAGTTTTTCAATGGGACCGTGAGAGGCATTGGAAAAGCCAGAACCATTTATTATGTCCAGTAATTAATATGGTCAAGAACCACCAGATCTCACCCGAAAGGAAAATTCATTATCTGCATTTTGAAAACCGATTTCTTGTCAAAGCCTTAGGTAGATGTTGTGTCTCATAGTGACAGCTTCAAGACAGTCCATGGATAACAACCATAGTTCTTCACTTTATACTAGCGACAGCATCCCCAGGGTTGCAAGAGGGATATACAAAAAAAGATAATAAAAAGTATTAATAAATAAAGAGCTATATGATCTACAACATATTTGGGGGGGGCATCAGGGAGTTTGGGGAGTTAGATACAAGCTAGATTTCATAGAATGTCTTGGTTTTACAAAAGTAGACTCCTGCTTGCATGGAAAGTATGAGACTATGGTTTGCAAGAGCCTCTGGTTATGACTTATAATTCAGATGCTCACAGGTGATAGAGGTGCAAGACGAAGTTCATCCTTTTACTCTCAAGGGCAGCTGTCAGCATTACTTGCCTTAGATGGAGAAAGAGCCAAATGCATTTTCAACTCAACTACAAGGGCATGCTAACTGAGGAGGGGGTTAAGCTCCCTGGCAGATTCATAAATAATCCATTCTATCTATAATATTTAGCCCTAAATTTTCGTACGTTTTAATGCTTTCAGGTTTAGGGTTGGGACACACATTGCTCATTCACTGTTTGCAATATAGGTGCACAAATAAATAAGACTCCATGGTACATAGATTACATGTCTGTTGATACTGGAGTTGCTGATTTTAACTCTTATCAGGAAAATATTGTACTGCAAATTAGACATATCTGGATGCATAATCACTGGAAATTTTAATTGTGAGGCTTGTGCACAGTATTAGTTTATATGTGAAATAATATTCAATCAGAGCTAACTGGGAACAGTGCACTCTTTCTTAGGAAACTTATCTGAAGCAGTCCAATCTTCACAAAATCATGAAAGTGGTCCAATCCATTAGAGTAGGGCATGTTGTGTGCATTTTATTAGTAAATGGATTCTAGAGTGAATGGAATGTTTGGCAACTTAGGTTTCACAATATTTTGCTATTTACATTTATTTCAGAGTCTACCTACCACCAGATCCTATCCTAAATATATGGACATCGTGAATCTGGAATGTATTTGCTAGATTAACGGACTTCATCATCATCAAAATCTGTTTTTGATTATGACATAAAATCATAAAGGTGCAACAATAACATAAAACAAGTACTTGAGAATGGTAAATTCATGAAATTTAGCACCTACCACAGATCAGACCTCGCCATCGCTAGGGAACTGTCGAATCCGTAAGGCTGGAATACTTGTTCCTAATTTTCTCAGATTTAGGAGCACAGTCATTAGGGTCAAACTCACACTACCATTACTTACCCTATCCAGAGTGTGAAACTCTTCACGAATGGGGTTCTGTATCTTAGTGTATGATGATTCCACAACATATCTTTCTTTTAAAATGTTTAATTAATGTTGGGGTATTTCAGGCCTGCATTCCATGCTTCTAACCTTAGTTGTACTTGTAGCTGTGCCAACAAAAGAAAGTTCATACAGGCTCTTACAACAAAAACTAAAACACATGGATGAGTGAAGTTTTTAGTGGGTAAGATCTACCACACGTTCTATGTTTAATTCAATCAGCAATAATTATAATAGACTAAGGGAATCCTGGGAATGATAGAATAAGGTCCCCTATCTTTGTTTACTGGAGAGTCTGAACTTATGCTTCAGCAATGTGTTATCCCTATTCCCTGTTTTGTAGGCAAGTGGGGAAACCGTGCATTCATTTGAAAATTACATAGTGTGAGACCTTAGATTCTTTAATTATGTTTCCATGTGGTAACAATAAAAACCAATGCCAGATGATGAGGGTAAAAATGTTTCCTACTATCCTAGTCAACATATTGCTTTGATTTTGTTTGACCCATACAGGGCCTCAGACTCTTTTCAAGTGTGAGCTTCAAATTTGATTGCTAACTATCTAATTCTTGGTATTGGTGTAAGGTGTAGGTTGAAGTGTGAGGCATGCAGAAAAAAGAAGTAATACAAACCCAGTTGCTTAGTCCTCAACCCAGTTACAAGACTCAATAGGTTTCCAATACTTAGCATCTCAACTAATACAACAAGCTCTAATGAATTGCAAACATTTATTTCTGCTGTGAAAGCCACAGAAATGTCCTATAATTCTTACACATGGTTTCTGTATATAACATCCAACACTTTACTTTCTTTGTGCATTGTTCTAATCCTTCACTTTTCTTATTCAGATCAAGGCACTAAGTGATCTCACAGTGGCAACAGCATAACAGTGGTGTAAATGTTTGTTTGTTTTGGTCAATTGCATGGGCATGTGCTACTCACGCTGATTGATTTACTGCGGTCTTAAAATGGATGTTCAAAACGGGGTTGACTTGTTTTGGTCAATTGCATGGACTTGTGTTACTAAATCTAATTAATTTACTGTAGTCTTACAATGGATGTTCAAAATGGGTTTGACTGTTACACACATTAGTTGATCTCAAATAAGTAATAAATACAAAAAATGTAATCCTTTCTTGACAGCAGTGCTCGTAAATGCATTTAGAAGTTCACTGAATGCATTTAGAAGTTCACTGAATGCATGTATGTTGGACTTAGCAGCATTGTGAGTCATACGTCTGATGAAGGCACTGATGTGCCATATATAGATGAGTGTGAGCGTGCCCCTTAGGTGCTCTGACTTCTTGTAGGGCAGAGGTATCAGGGTTTGAGATTGGGGAGAGGAGTTGGCCTAACGACTAGGGTGGTCGACCTCGAATCTGGGGAACTGGTTTCGAGTCTCGGCAATGACGGCAAACATCTCCCCGTGTCTAACAAAAAATGAACATGTGTCCTCATGTAACGTAACTGGCGCTATGTAAAGCGCCCTGATACCAATTTGGGTCAAGTTCGCGCTGTATAAAACTCTGCAAAAACAAAAAGTGCTTTAGGTACTGCCCAGGCACTCACCTGGCTTAATATTACCTGGGCTATGATATCAGAGTGGAGGACCTCAACTTGGGTCACCTAAATGGCTTCCCTAGTGAAACCAGTACATGTGATTTAATTTCTGCAGTTAACGGTGCAAATCCTTCCCATTTCACTTTATGATTCAGAGATCTTGAATTGACATGGGAAAGTGACTGACTGAGAATGCGATTGATTGAAGTGCAGTTTGTCCTACTGAGTGAAAGAGGAGTACAGTGCAATTTTGTTCAGTGTAAAGTTTCTGTGAGGCAGCAAACACATAGGTTGCCACCCATACCGGGTTTCATCTAGGATCTCATTATATTTGATTTCCAAGGGAGAGGGACTGCGTACTCAGTACTGTTGCTCCCCTCAGGCAGCCCAAACAAAGTTCTTCTGAGACTGCATAATTTGTGTGTATGATGACCCTTCTGGGGAGAATTTGTGGCCAATTACAGCACTCTGTCTATGTGTTGACCTGTTATCGCCTCCAATGCTGGCTTAATTAGAGTCCAATGCTTGCACCTGTTTTGTGTTAATTGCACATTCACAAAGTAGCAAAACCTCATGCTAATACGTTTTGTACATTTCCATAAGATCTTCAACATCACTTGGTAACATCAATTGACTTTTTTTCTGATGGTTTGCTTTATTGCCTTGTAGTTGCTTCACTGTAATGCATGCATTGTGTTGTGCTGGCTTTACACAGGCACCATATGAAAGTAGTGGTTTAGCACATAGGGCGATGTAAGTGATGCTTTTGGGCGTTGAAGCAGGAACTTGAACCAAACCACTAAAGAATTTGTCAGACTTTGTATCTATATATTTATTTATGTGTTTTATATAGTTCTTTAATGTAATACCAATAGTGTATTTCAATTTTTTCTGCATAGTGTGTACGTTAGCAACCCAAAGTAGAGAGATTTATTTTTTAATAAGATAAAGTGGCTTTTTTTTGCGAATGTTTGGGCTGGTATTAAATGTGTGTATGGTGAAGAAGTGAACTTAAGTGGTCTAAAGCAAAACATGGTACTTCAAAAGCAGCCATGCAAAAACAACATTTTTAGACAGATGTAAGGCAACAAATAGTCTGATTCATGGTCTTGTGGTCTAATCTTGAGACTAAGCTTCTCTTCACAGAATTGCTGTTTTGTAATTTAAATTTTGTTTGCATGTCTGTAGACGTTTTAAAAATATTTTTAGATTGAAAGCTGATCAACATTTTCCTTGACAATCCTATGACAGATATTTTAATATTTTTGAAACATAATGCATACATTATCGTGTGCATTAATGATCCCATGCTCACTTCTCCAATAACATGATGGTGAACTTGAAGCATTAGTACGAGTATTTCTTTTAATGTCTGCGCAGAAAGGCCTAAGCAGCTTTTTGGTTTAAAGTAGCAAAATGTCTGGAGCAGCAGCTGGATCCCAGTGCCAACATAAAAAGCACCTTATTTTTTTTGTTTTAGACTTTAATCATTTTGACACATTTTTGTAAAACCTAATAATAGGACATTCCTCTGCTCCTTCCCCATTTAATTGAATATCTTTTAATTAGGGCCGTTGGACCTATGCAGCAGGGAATGACCACATCATGTGGCAAAATTGACTAAATTATATGGCAAGAAAGGCAGTGTTATGTGGGATAATGTGGCACAATTAATTTCAGTTTTGCTTGTTTTGGACCTGGCCCTTTTTGTAGGGTCACCACCAAACGTTTTGCCTTTATTTATTTATTTATTTATTTATTTATTTATTTATTTATGGGATTTTTAATGCGCAACTAATACCCTAGGGTGTCTAGGCGCAATGAGATGCTCTAGGATACACAAAATTGAGGACAGGAACTTATTGATTAAATAGCCAAGTTTTCAGAGCCTTACGGAAGGCAATGAGTGTTGGTGCTGTTTTAATATACAAGGGGAGTGTGTTCCACAGTATGGGGGTCGCTACCAGGAAGCGTCTATCTCCCCATGTGGCCGTTCTTGTTCGGGGAACATGCAATAGGTGGCTTGCTGCTGATCTTAGATTCTTTCCAGGTATGTACACCTGAAAAGCTTCCTTTAAGAACTTTGGTCCAGTCTGATGAATGGCCTTGTAGGCGATGCAGAGAGCCTTGAATTTAATTCTGCTCTCCACTCTTAGCCAATGTAGATGGCGTATGGCTGCTGAAGTAGAGTGTCGCCAAGGAATATTAAACAGAATTCGTGCTGCCACATTTTGCACGGACTGCAGTTTGTTCAGGATGTATTTGTGAGTGCTAAGGAAGAGGGCGTTTCCATAGTCCAGCTTCGAAAACACTAAGGTGGTAATCAGTGTTTTCCCTGCCGAAGCGGGTAGGTATGGCATGAGTTTTTTTATTTTCTTCAGCACGAAGAATGCAGCAGAGACCACCTTGTTGACATGATAACCAAAAGATAGCCTGTTATCAAAGATCACTCCCAAATTCCTAACCTTGACAGCTGGAATCGGGGGGGAGCCCATCTGACTGGGCCACCAAGTTGGGGACCATTCGGGGGAGATCTTACCGAAAGTCATAACTTCGGTTTTCTCTGCATTAAGTTTCAGGCAGTTACTGTGCATCCATGATTGTACATCCAGTAACCCCTCCTGAAACTTAGCTGCTACCACTGGACCGTTCTTATGCACCGCCAGCACAAGCTGGGTGTCATCCGCGTAGGTAGTTAATCGCATCCCATGTGATTTAATAACCCTCGCCAAGTCCGCAACATAGATATTAAAAAGCGTGGGACTTAGCGAGGATCCTTGAGGGACTCCACAGGGCAGTTCAGAAGTGGGCGAGTAGTAGTTGCCCAGTTTGACTGCCTGTTTGCGATTAACAAGGAAGGAGGCTATAAGGTCTTTAGCCAGATGACTAATTCCAAGGGCTGCGACACGGTCGACCAAGATGACGTGGTTGACCGTGTCAAAAGCAGCTGACAGATCCAATAAGATGAGCACTGCAGCACCTCCCGAATCCATGATCTCTCGAATTTCATCCGAGGCCTTTATCAATGCTGTCTCAGTTCCGTGTCCCTTCCGGAACCCGAACTGAGTGTCATCTAAGAGCTTATGTTGTTCAATAAACTCAGAGAGCTGTTTATTCATTATTGCCTCCACTATTTTGGCAGGAAATGGAAGGCAGGCAATTGGCCTGTAGTTGGAAGTGATGGTAGGGTCTAAAGATGGCTTCTTAATCAGAGGTTTAACAATAGCCTTCTTCCAGGTCTGTGGATAGACACCTGTCCTAAAGATGGAGTTGCATATGTTGGTCAGCGGCTGGGTAACCACATTGTGTAGTTGGTTCATTATGGTCGGAGGACATGGGTCCAACGGAGAGCCTGATTTAATTTTGCCAACAAGTGCGTTGACCTGTTCTTCGGTAGCTGACTGAAACTGAGTAAAGGAAGGGTGCTTCAGTGCTGGTTGAATAGTTAAATCAGTGGTTCTTCCTACCGGCTCGTTAGAAAAAGTGGAGTAAATATCCATTACTTTAGTAGTAAAAAATGTGGCTAGGGCGGTACAGAATTCCTGCGAGTTCTCTATTGTGGAGCCAGCTGGAGGACTAGACAGAGAGTTCACCACCTGAAATAACATCCTAGCTGAGTTCTGGGCGTGCTCAATACGACCAGTGAAGAAAAGATTCTTTTGTGTGGTGATAGCTTTCTTATATATAGCCAGAGCACTTTTGTATTCTTGCTTAGCCGATGGACTATAGTGCTTTCTCCAGCGCCTTTCTAAATTTCTACAGAACTGACGCTGAAGTCGCAGCTCTTCTGTATACCACTGGGCAGATGGAGTGGTTCTATTGGGGCGATAAGTTTTTTCAGGAGCAACTTCGTTCGCTGCTTTTAAGATCCATTCCTGAAATTTAATGGACATAGTTTCAGTATTGTCTCCGCTTTCTGGAGCAGATGACAGCAAGAGATTTGAGAGATGTGGTATGTCTGCGTTTTTCCACATCCGCGCCCCCACTGGTGCCCTATCTTTGGTCTTAAGGGGTTTGAGTGGTAGCATCCGGATCCTAAAAATAATGGCTTGGTGGTCAGACCAGATCAAAGGTAGTGTTGCTACCAACTCAATGCCATGGTCATTCGTAAACAGGCCATCCAGCGTGTGTCCGGCTTCATGCGTGGGGCCCTTCACCAGCTGCTGCAGTCCTATTGCCTGCATATCAGTAATAAGTTGGAGTGTATCTTTGTTTTCCAAGTTTTCCAGAGGAAAATTAAAATCCCCAAGAATTGTATAAGTCGGGGATTCTATTGCTGATTCCATAATTTCAATAAGTGCAGCTAGAAATTTGGTTCGAGCTCCAGGTGGCCTGTACACCAGGGTTCCTTTAAACGCCTGTTTGTGTGTAAGATTGATAGTAAATGCGAGAGCTTCGCAATTGGTACTTAGAATGGGCTCAAATTTAGCGCGATAAGTGTCCCTATGAATAATGGCTAAGCCTCCGCCTCGCCCCGAGGCTCTATCTTTACCCTCTAATTTTTTGCTGAATTTGTTTTTGTTGGCCTTAGGACTCTGTACAACTTACCACTGCTAACCAGTGTTAAATTGCTTGTGGTCTCTCCCCAAACACATGGTTACATTTGCCTATACCCAGTTGGCATATTTACTTTACCTGTAAGTCCCTTGTAGAGTGGTATACCATATACCCAGGGCTTGTAAACAAAATGGTACTAGTGGGACTACAGCACGTATTGTGCCACCCACTTAAGTAGCACCTCAAAACATGTCTCAAGACTGCCATTGCAGTCTGAATGCAGCGTTATATTACCATGTCAATTTGGCCTTTAAATCCCCTTGCCCAGCCATAATAGCAGTCAAGATCAGCCTTATATTTGATGGGAACAAGGAGGGGTTAATACTTTTCAACAGCTATATAGTCCTTATGGCAGAACAAGGAAACTAGCTAGACGCCTACTGGAAGATTTGGAGAACACCAACTTCAGGGTGCTCAATGGAAGATTCCCTGAGGACTCCCCGCCGGCAGCTTCCTTTTACTTTCCGTCCAACTGCTCAACTCTAGACTATACATTTGTCTCACTTCCATTGCTTCACAGAGTCACCGCATTCCATTTAGCGGACAAAAGAGACACCTACCATCGGCCACAGGAGATATTCCTCCTAGCAGCAGCACATTCATTGGAATGCTTAGCAGGGGTTCCATACTCCAGCTTTATGACCAACTTTAAAGTGAATCAGAACAGCCCTGGCAGTCTCAGAGGAGGTGCTTCAATTGGCAAAGGATCTATTACAAGCACAAGAAAAATCTGCAGGCATCCTCACTAACAGATGGAAAAGTTTCACTGATAACCTAGCTAATTCCTATTCCACGATGGCCAAAGCAAGATTCAACCAAAGTACTAGGGAAGTAGGTCGGATTTTCATCACTCTTCACAAGCAACTGAACCAACTCAATAGGGCCATAAACAGCACACTGAGATTGCTGAGATACAAATCTACGGATTCCTACCTCCAATCTCTACTCCACCAACAAAGAAGATTGTAGAAAAATTTAAATGAACTCGAGAAGATGACTTCTTCGCTAAACTATTCTCTGACATCAAATCAAACAACGGCAAATTAAATAATGTGTCCCGCCCAGGAGGGCATGACATCTCACATCTCTGAAGAGATTTGGGCAGGCTTTCTTTGGGTTCACTTCAATCAACAATCCTCGAGCCAGCCAGTGAGCACGGGGAGGGAAGATCCCCCGATCACTGACCCACAACGCAGCGTCATCCCTCTCTAACCACCCACAACCAGCATGACTCAACGGCTTCTCAAAATTACCACCATCAAGCGACAAATCACCAAAGGCAAGAGAGAAGGAACCCCGGGACCCAACGGGATCCTAGGACTCTCTTCAGGCAAGACGGGGATTACTCATCAGAGACCCTGGACCCTCGATCCTGAGAAAGTAGATCCCTGGGGAAGCTCCCAGCCTCCCGGAAGGGCTCAGTCATTTCTCCAACTCATAAAAGAGGAGACAAATATACACCAAAAACTACCGCCTGGTCGCTTTGATCGACAATGAGGCAAAATAATTTGCAGGCACACTATTCGAGGAACTCCAAGGCTGGGCATCGGTAAACACCATCATCCCACTCAATCAAACTGGATTCTCCAAATCTACTGCGCAACTATCAATATCCTGGCCATGACTATGCTCATAGATGTGGCAAGATGCTCTAAGCAGCCCTTCTATCTTTGCTTAATATACTTCAGAAAAGCATTCAACAACATAGACCGGGCTAGGCTCTGGAGGAAATAGGCAGACTGGAACGTCCCGTGGCCACTGCTGGACATATTAATCCTACCTCACACAGACACTGGGGTGCAGGTGAAACTGGGTGAGGCACACACCTCTCCAGGTGAGTTCCAACCATCAAAGGATTAAAACAGGGGTTTAAGTTTACCCCCATGATATTCAACCTCTATAATGCGGATCTGAATCATATACTCAACTCCTGCAACTCACATGCCCCTAGGCTGGGGGGCGCAATGCTATCGAGTTTCCTATATGAGGATGGTGTGGTCCTGGTGACCTACAAACAGATGGGCATGCAACACCTCCTCAACGTAATACAGGCATACGCTACAGAAAATTTCCTGGCAGTAAACCTTGAGAAAACGAAAACAATGACCATCAATGGCAACAGGCAAAATAAACCAGCCTGGTATCTGGGGACTACACCGATCCAATCCACAACAAGCTACAAGTACCTAGGCTTAATAATTGACCAGGGGGTGCAATTCGCCATGCAAAAGGAAGCAGTCAAAAGGAAAGGGATGGCACTGCCAGTGGCATCAAGGATCTTCAAACTGAAGCTAACAGAACAGACACTGTCACCTATCCTCCAGGTAGCTCAATCAAAAATACTACCAGCAACCACCTATTGAAGCATATCCCTGAGAGGCAGAGACTCTAAGACTCTGGACAGTATACTAGTCAAGGCTTATAGACTCATCTTTAACATCCCAAACTACACCTCGATGGCACAGATCCGGTTGGAGTTTGGCCTAACGAAACAGTCCTCAGTAAGGACGGTGCATTCATTCTGCTGGTATAAGACCAGGCACGCCGCTCCTAACAGCCTGAATCACCTTCTATGGGAAGAGTTGCAGCACTGGAGCACATCGCCTGCCAAAAACTTCCTCCAGGAATCCATCGCAAGCACAGGACTGTCCCAGGCCTGGGACATTCCAACCAGTTAGGCAACCTTAAAAAAACTGGGTTGGAAATCAATTAAAAGCCTCTCAGTAGTAGAAGGCAAGGCCACATTCTAAGGCCGCAGTCATACCTGGATGAGGATCAAATCTCACTCGCTTCTCAGAAATATTTCATTCTAGGCTATTCAAAGAACGTAAAACAAAAGTTCATAAAACATTGTCTGGGCTCTGCACCTTCCACCATGGCAGAGGGATCAATTATCAAACTGATGTCAACAACGTGGCTCAGCCACTAAAGACCTGCTCTACCTGCTCACCATTTGCAATGAGCTGATGGGAGAACGGATCTGACTGCTCAAACTCGGTTCAACTCAAGAAGGGTTTGCACGCGGATACAGGCAGTGATGGTCTACTTCAACCCAGAGGATCCTCAGCTCAACTCCAGGCTGTCAAAGTTTCTTGAGCTGCTACAAAAGAAAACACCAAGTGCCAGCCAACACACTCCACCAATAGTGCTCAATATGTATTTATTTTAAGTGTGGTTTAATGTATTTTATGCATTTTATTTTGTATATATTTGTTTCCTAAACTTGGTTGCATTGCATTGGTTTGAACTAACTATACAAATAAAAATTACTCACTTACTTACTCTTGCGAAGCCTTAAACTCCTCTTTTATTACATATATGTGAAGCCTAAGTAGGCCCAAAGAAGTCCATAGGGAAGAGTGCTGTGTAATTAAAAGGTAGACCATGTACTTTTAAGGTTTACATGTCCTGCTAGTGAGAACTCCTAAACTCATTTTCCACTACTGTGAATAGAATAACATTGGGGATTCCATATTACATCAAATAAACTGTAATTTCCAATTGGTAGTAGAAAGCTATGTCATGTTTGATGTCTATGAAATTGCAATAATAAACCCTCTTAAATGGTAAAGTCTGATTTTTGATAAAAAAATTGAAAATGCCACTTTAAGAAATTTGTTTTAAGAGACAACAGTTCCTCTAAAAGCTTTGAACCAATGTTGCACAGAACTGCATTGAGACCTGTGTCAAAATCGTCCAAATGGAGAGACAATGTATTTATTAGTTGCACACATATGAAACACAAAGCAAAAATATATACAAAGACTTAAGTGGGAAGAAAGGTTGGAAATCAGCAGATTTCAATACCTCAATCATATACATACATAGTGACTATGATGATTATTACATATTAGGAACAGTCACAATACGGAAGAACATCTTATGCTCCACTTGAATCCAAATGAAACAGTTTAGAGTCAAGATGTGTAAGTCGACGATGTTTCGATCCCAACATTATCAGGACGCAAAGATATATGCCTGAGAAGCGCCTTTGTAAGGCAGAGAACTACTTAAAATGGCAAGTCAACTGTGTAATTCAACCACCACTGCGAAGCACAGACATCGGCACTATCCTCAACAAAGAAGAACTGAAATGGATACGAAGGACAAATAGCGTACACACTGGACTCAACAGAATGGAGAATTGGACTATTCTGTTTTAACCTGTGTACTACTTCAACAGGCCCATAGTAGGCAGCTCCCGATTGGTTCCTCCCCCCTTTTCCTTATTCTGTCCTGGTCTTCCTTAATTTTTTCTACTTACAATATTAGATTTCTTTACTTCTTGCATATCTTTTTTCATTTTGACAACAACATGCAACATTTATTCCCAATAAGATAGCTGATGTAATTGAAGACCCTGTGGTAACCTTTTCCTGAGGACTTGCATTTGCATCACAAGGATCCCGGCGGGACCAACCTGCTTGCCTATCCGCCCGAGGTGCATCACCGGTCAGATTGAATGTGCGGCTTCTCCCGATACATTCTTCGCAGCAGAAGCAAATCCATTTCATAGGTATTAACCCGAAGGGGATCCCTGCCTCATGGAACTGTTTACGGCTACAGCACTCTGCTTCGTCCCGCTGGAGATTTTTTACTTCCTGTTCAGAGACTGCCTCTGAATGTAGAAATCTTCACCATGGCTTCAATCCAAGGCTATCCAATGACGACGCTCCCTCCCTCCCTGCAGCCTTGCCTCGCTGAACTTTACCTTCTTAGACACTTTTTCACAGAGTTTCTTTTTAGTTCGATCCAGGCCCAATCCACTTTATGTATCTGCACCACACTTCATTGTTGTCAGCCATATTGTTTGACTTTGGCCCGAGCTTGTGCGACTAGATCTCGGTGGTTGTTGCTTTGATCTTTTAGGGGCTGGTTTTTACTAAAAACCTTAAAATTCATAACTCCGGTTCTACTGTTTGGATATTTGTCATTTTGGTGTCAAATAATTTATTAAAATGTACTCTGTTTCTAAACTGTTTTGGGATATTGCCCATGTTTGGGTTTCACTTTATTACTGTTTGTGTGCTGCATAAATACTTTACACATTGCCTCTAAGTTAAGACTGATTGCTTCTTATGCCAAACTACCCAGGGTTAAGCACAGGTAATTTAGTGACTTTTGATGGCTCACCCTGCAAGGGATTATGGTTGTTGCTTGACCAGGGCTCACACCTCAGAAACCAACAACTCAATTTCTCACAGCTTGATTATTATTTAAACATGTTAATATTATCAGGGCAAAAGTTCAACGTCATTAGTATCAGCAACTAAAGGCGACCAGTTAGCCTTTGCAAAGGGTTATGGATTATGCGGGAAGCCGCCAAATCCATAAATATGGGGAAATCACTGCTACCCTAAATTTACATGATTCCAGTGGCCCTGCTTATAACATGCATTATGACATAAGAGATTTTGCAAGCTGGACGCTAAGGGCAAGAGTGTGTGGAGGCGACACTTGGAATTTCATAAAGGTGAGAGAAATTGTACACATGCCCAGGTTGACAGAAAGACAGTTTTGTGAAGGAGGAAGTTTTTTTAAAATGAAAATGTATAAATAACATTTATTACTGTATTATTGTTTTAATTAGATTTTTTAATGCAGAATTGAACTTGAACATTGGCAGCATGCTTAATTTTCCAAGCAAAACTTTAAAAAAAATCATGCAACAAATTCCATGAGAAAAATGAAATATTTCTTCCTAATGAGATAAAGCTATCGAAAAGAAAACACATCAATGTGAAAATTGAAGGATTCCAACTACCTAAAGTTCCTGATGATTTTCACTGTGAGACTTCCATTGTGAAATGAGGGAATTTCACAATAACGTAGTATGCGTTTCCAGTACATACCATTAAAACAGTTCTGCTGATGAAATGTGTAGCAGAAACTTATTATTTGTGGGCTGGGAAATGTTTTTACATGTGGTTATTTGCAAAAGAATAATGTTGCATCATTGCCTTAAAAACTACATTTGTTTTACTTTGACAATTTTGATTAATAAATAATAAGTACATATTGTAACAAAGTCTGAAAATTCTACTTTTACCCTTTAAGCAGGGAATGGTTGTGTGTGATACCATGTAGATGGGTCAGGCAACTCTTATTTAGATGAGGCTAGTGGTAAAGGGACCCCCCCTTAATCAAGCATTGGTAAAGCCAATAGGTCTCTGCAATGCCCGAGCTATTGGCCTAGTCAATGTGAATGTCTTTTAGCCATGTTTTCTTGCAGCACATCTGCTGTTTAGCATCTGCAACCACATTCAAATGACTACTTTTGCCATGGACACTGAGTGGCAGGCAGCTCTATATGACATCAAGACTCGGCTTGGCTCCTTTGAAGAGAATTCAACGTAAGCAACAATGGGGCACGGAAACACCTCACCGGTAAATGCGTAAAAAGTAAGAAAGTATTCAGATGGGAGAAATTTTAGGAAGTGGAGTCCCACTCTATGAAATGAGAAGCTACAAGGTGTGACATGAACAGTTCTTTTTTTTTTAAACATATCTCTATTGCCATTTTATAATTATACATGACAATAATCTCAGTGTTTCTCCAGGATTACATCAACCATAATCTGCATTGATGCAAGTAATGGGGGTGGCCCTACATGCAACCACCCCTCCATGTATACAGTGTTGAGCATTACTGTTCCCCAGGGTACCAGTGACTTGTACATAGACTTCAAGAATGCCTCCCATAATATAGGGGTCTGCTCATACTCATCGATTTTCATGCACTTCCCTCTGTTTGTCCTGCCTCCATAGATACCATAGTGTCTATTATCTATGACCATTGACATTAGAGTTCCTCCGAATGAGATTTCGGGGTATTAGGATACTGCATATGGCCATTTATCAATTCACAGTGCTCCCCATTAAACTATAATGGGAACTGTTGTAGTGGCCTTTCAAAAGATTAACTTTAATTACAACCATAACAAACCCAATCGTCTTTGAGCAGCGTACTATTCTGAATTGGTGCTCTATGCGGGTACATACTATCCCGCAATCTGCTGGAACCTTAGGAGGAAAGGGGAGTTCCTGGCTAGGGGGCAGTAGGGGGGGCTCGGGTGAGACCCTACACCAGGCTACTGCCACTACGCTCTTCTTTCAGGTTTGGGCTCTTGGGCAGAAATAGGCCTGTTGCCTGCAACGCATAGCCAAGTGCGGGCATTAGATATCTCCATTCTGAGCGTTCACCAGCGCATATTTCCTGCGTTCCCGTACTGCTGACAGGAGTTCCTGCCACTTCCATCCTCACCTCTCTTATCATCAGTGGCACCTTCGGAGTCCTCCGCTGGCCATTCCCAGTTCCCCAATATCTCTGACCAAAATCCTGCAATGGGGTGCCTAAGCACTCCTCTGCTGTCTTCCCTAATGAGGGTTCTCTCTTCCGCCCTGGTCCATGTCGTAACGTCAGGCATCTGGCCTACTAATCAATGGTGATTTGGGGATGCGGCAAGCACTGGGGGTTACAAAGGAGAAAGCAGACATGTGAATCAGAATGTGGAGGAAACCGAAAGCAGCAATAAAGGGAAAAGCAATGACGGGGCGGGGATGACCGCTGGATGGAGCATGAGGGCGGGTGGGAGGAGATGGAGCTGGTAAAAGCACGAGCACTGTGTAGAGTGCAGTGGATGTCTACAAGTACTTGGCCCATGCTCTGGGGCGGGCTAAACAGAAGAATAGGCATGACCATGCATGCCAGGGGCAAATAGTTGCCAAGCATAGGAGACAGATGATGGACCGAGCAAATGGGAAGCCCACAGATTAAACACACTGTTTAATCTATTAAAGATGTGCTGTCTAGCCGCGACCTAAAAAGAACGACCTGAACAGCATATATGATTGAAGTTGTTGGAGTTTCTTTTTTGAGTCACGGATGCCAATTTGCGAGTCAAGGCAGAGATCCAGGATTGTAGTGAGAATCTTCAGTGTGGGGCTAAAGACAGACCAGGGATGGTACCATATTCGAGTGATATCAACAGTGAAGGAGAGCTACAGGTTGGAGAAATTAATTGAGGCATTAAGCTGGACATAAGTCAGAAAAGGACATGTTGTACCAGAGACTGATAAGTGCTCATGTACAATGCAGCCCTACTAGGAGAGGTAGGTGGGGCTTGTAGCTGAAGCACTACCATTTAGAGAGTGAGCTTTGGATGTTTTGTCTTACATGATTTGGATTATCACCTACAATATTTCTTGCTTTCTGACAAGTGCTTAAAGCAGGTACTATAAGTTTTTTTCCTACTTTTCGAGTAGGCAAAAAATTAACTGAGTGCTGCTAGTGAGAATAGTGGCAAGTTAGGTTCAGTGGTAATGTCACAATGTGTCTGATGTGCACCTTGTGTGCTAAGGTCAGCTCCAGTTCTTCCCTACATCTGACCATCACAACATCCTCCGCATGAGGGGACACCTATCAGGTGGAACCCTCAAATCTATCCTTTACCCCCATACAAAAGACTTCCATGTGTGACTATGTCCCTCATGGCATTGTGCAGTGCCTGGACCCTCTCTAGTATTCCTCAATACAATGAGGTCATGAGTAGGCCGATATTACAATCTCTAATGCTCATCTACACCTGTTCTCACCGGACCAGGCATAAAGCCTTTCAAGAAGGTGCAGGATTTTGGAATCTTTTGAGATCAGGTTGCCATCTTGGATTCACTTGTATAGAAACCCAATACATGACTGGTTACTTGGCTTCATCTCTTTATTGTAATTACCAACTTGGATCTACAAAGGTAGATGAAAAATCAATATTAAAGTTAGTGCTTTAGAATAGTATACTTGCACACGATCCTGTAATCACACTGAGACTTCAAAAGTAAATGTGTTAACCATTACAATAATGAAAGAAGGCTCAGTGTACAATAACGTGAACATCATCAATACTAAGTAAAAAAGAACTGTGTAATGTTTAATGTTTACAAAATCTGGCAAATGGCATCTGTTAAGCAGCAGTTCTCAATTTTCTCTTTCAGTTGTGAAGCAACAGCTTATAATGACTTTCTACTTCTGTTATAAACCAACAACTATTTGGAACTAGTTGTGGAAAAAGCAACTAATAAAGGACTATCATCAGTGCAACAGATTTTGCACAAAATAATTATTTTAGGAAGGCTTATATGCCAAAGGATTGCAGTGAACTTTATAAAAAGACAGAGCATTAATATCCTATATTAGTGATGCGCCAGATTGATCCTGTGTAAATCATGTTATAACCTAGAACACACTGATCATATGAGTTAATGTTTAAGAAATCTTAATCAGTGGTGGCTGGCTTCGATGGGGGTGGGCGTGCGTGAACAAGTGCAAATAAAACTTTCTGCACTAGATATCTTATTTCTTAATCTGCAGCCCCGGCCATCAGGAAACTCCCTTGACCAATCCCGGCGTTGCTCTCATGCAGCATGAGAGCAGCGCCCTGATTGGAGGGAGTAGCTTTACTCGGCATTCCATGGCACTCTGGAGGCTTGCACTTGCTTTAACCCAGTTGTCTTAAGATAGCTGGGTTAGAGATGTCTGAAGTGCACTTGTGTGGCTGGACTTTGCAAGACATCCGTCTAAAAAGACATGTGCACTTTAAACTGTGCACATACACACTGCATCTGTAGCAGGTCCCAACAAAAGGTCTTGATAGATGAAGACCGAACCATCAAAGTAAACACCTAAGCGAGTGTGTTTCTTGCTTAGGCCATTTGTGAGGCCATTTTGTCCAGAGTCCATTACCACTAAACACAACTGTTGGATTGTCCTGAGCAGCAAATCTATGCAGCCAGTGGGGGTAGGCAATCCCTGCACAATGCTGAAACAATTGACTGGTCTATGTCTGCTGAAAGAGGTCCATATATTTGCTGCTGTTTTCTAATAAATTCTGGGAATAGACTGTTGAGGAGTTGAGACAGCGTCTGGCAGCAAGACAACGTAATTGACAACGTATTGAGTGAATACAAAATGAATTTTCATAGAGCACTGAAACTAGTCTTTTTAATCTATTCCCATCCCCATATTCATGCTTTCTCTTTAGATTTTTAGACTCCTGTTTGTTTCAACTCGTTCCCAATTCCTGTTTTAATATACAATTTAAATATAAATTGTTTTATTAATTTTCCAAAGCTTATATTTTTGTGAATGTATAGAATGCAATATGTTCTTTTTTCAAAACAGCCGGATATAGAATACCTGGTGGGGAGGTCAATAATTTTAAAGTCTAGTACCAACACAATACGTTTTTCCTGTTTTTAAGCTGTGTCTCTGCACCTTCACCTAGTGTCTTGTGAAGCTCTTAATACAGGGCAAGAAGTCTCAGTATTTTTTTTATTTTTGATTGTCATTGACACTTTTTTTTGACTCTATGACAATTAATTTCAAAGAAGGTGTAAGTTTAAGTCCTTTGCACTTCTGTAAGGTTTGGCTTGATATGACATATATAGGAGAGTAGGATCTGCTTCACATTAGTACCCCCACTTTTTGCTGGTGTTTCACTGTTTTTCAACCTTAGTCTGGCTGTGGCCCTGCTAATCAGGACCACAGCCTAGCTGCTTCCTCTCTAAAATGGTTTGCATGTACATTAGGTACATATCTAATTGGATTCTGGAGGGCCTTATAAGCCCCTAGTATATGGTATACTATGTACCTAGGGCATAGGTACCTCAGAGGCCTACCAGGGGCTGCAGCATATATTATGCCACCCCTGGGAAGCACTCCAAAATGACACCACAGGTCTGCTACTGCAGCCTGGGTAAGGGTGTGCTTGCACCCCTTACTGTGGTATAGGCTACCTATATCACTACCCTATACAGACACATATAAACCTATGAGCCACTCCTATAGCAGGCCATGACAATCCTGAAGGCAGAGTGCTTGGTTTTATGTGAGAGTGTGCCCAAGCATGAGCTGAGCCCTTCTGCATCTTTCGGAAATACTTCCTTATGGCTGTTCTGTGATACAGCCATACCATATACTCTTAAGTGCATTATGATCTCGCGGTAAATGCTAACTTTGGGATGGCTGCATCAAAACATGTCGTGTTTGGTGTCAAACGCTTTGGAATACTACCCCCTCCCCGCCAGTTCTGGCAGCGGGGGTAGCATTCCACCCTTCTAGAGGGAGAGACATGTTCACGCTGGCTAAACCCGGTAGGACTTTCCTGAGCCCTGGCATCACAAAATGGATGCCTCTGACACAGACACGGGTCTGGCCTCCTGCTGCTGACCGAAACTCCGGCAGGGGAGGCCTGGACAATAGGTTTCCTGTCGAAGGGAGGTGTGACCACCTCCCCAGACAGGCAGATGTGTATTGGGGCTGGGCGGGAGCACTCTCTGGTGCTTTGAAGTCCTGCACTGGGGGCACACTTGGTGTCCCTGTGCATACTCCTGTTCAAACCGGTTGCAGGGGCTACCTACCCCTTCTCCGGCATAAAACTGGACAAAGGAAATGGGTGTAACCACCCCTCTTTCCGGGCCCACCCATAGGTGGGGCCTTAGAGTGAGTCCATCACCTAAACTCACTATAAGTATAGGAATCCAGTCCCTACGACTTTAGATTACCCTGGACGAAACTCTGCAACATACATCCTGGACCTTCGATGTTCTATCCTGACTAGAAGACTGAAGAGATCTCCCTTAGGGTCAAGGAGTGACTCCCCTGCTTGGCAGGCACCAAAGAAGCAACTGACCAGTCTGCAATTCTGAAGTTCCCGCCGGACGCCGAAGCCTCTGCATCCCCAGAGGTGGATTTCTGGACTTCCCAGAGGATACCCAGAGTCCACAGCAAAGCTGAGGCCCGTGGCTATCGTGGAACCATGACCCCTGGACACCGTGAACTTTTGCAGCAACACTATCTTCCTGGTCCTCCTCGAAGTTGTGCTTTGGGCTCTGAGTGGCCCCAGCCTTGATCACCTCCTGCACCAAAGATTGTTGGCCTCCACTCCACGAGTGACCCGTGGGCCAGCTTCAAGTGCGACCGCTCGAGGCTCCTTCGCGATCACTATCCCGTTGGCTAGCAGGTCCCCACAAAGGCAACTCCTTTTCTGATTGGGCTTCCCTGGTTGCTCCAGAAGTGCCCTGACTTACCCTCACTGGGTGAGTCCCCCAGACCTTGCTGGTCTGCACCGCAGTCCTTTCTCTGAATTCCAGTGACTTGCCGTTGCCAAGGCTTGTTGGGTCCATTCTGGTCGCCGATACCGCAGCACTCGACAGACTTTGTGGGACAGCTCGAATCCGGCTTGTGGACTTCGTCAACGCATCCTGGACCTCGTGGCTGAAGAGTCAAGACACCCATCCACTCACCTGAAGCACCCGACATCTGTGGGCATTGGTCCATCCTGCCCTAGGTTACTGACAAGTGACCCAGACTCTATCCCCTCTGCTTTCAGGTTCCTTACATCCTAGATCCAGGCTTGGATCTCTCCGGACACTTCTCCTCTTCACGGTAGCAGCAGTTCTTTGCAGGCTCCCATTGAAATCGACGACGCGACCCTGGGTGAGGTAACTCGAGTACTCCGGTGATCTCGTGGGTGCTAGCCCTACAACTTCTTAAGTCCAAAAGGGTTTGGTCCAGACTCAATTAGAAGTGTCCCTAATCTTTACACACTGCATACAGTCCCCGTGGGTCTCCTGTGTCACTACCTTGAGTGGTTCCTTGGGGTCCCAGCGATTCTAGAGGCTATAGGCCTAGTGTCTATCCCAGTCGTGGTTCTTGTACCACTTTTTTGGTATATGGTTTGGTACGCCCCTAGGGCCCAAATGTGTATTTGTGCTATTACTGATGATTGCTATCTTCTAACTTAAGTACTTTGAACTCCAGTCTCATAAAGAGACTAGAGGGGTGTGTGATAGCCAACAGCTGGTAGAAGGTGCTGTTTTGAGCACCAGCTTTATGATAAAAGTGAATAGTGACAGGGTGCCTTGGCAATGCTGGCAAATGTCCTGGTTATGAAATTAAGCACCTTGTCTAGTCAATTTAAGTAATACTGAGACAGCCCTACTGTCATACTGTTACAATAGCAGAGTTTGGGATTAATTAATGCCTTACTGCTATGGAATGGGAGGAATGATCATATTTGTAATTGGTTGATGACCTGGTAAGGTGGTATTCTGGCGGTGGTGGTAATGAATTCTTCAATGTGTATTGAATGATTGAACAGTACACCAAGGATCCTAGCTCAAAAAGCATAGGTCAGGCTGTTGGCAAGTTAGAGGATAGAGTATGGCCTGTAATAGGAGTAGATGATGGGGGAATGTAGAAAGCTTCCATCTTGGAATAGTTGAGCATAAAGCACCACAGGGCAATCCGGTATGAAATGACAAATAAGTAGTCAGAGATGCAAGATTGGAGACAGAGAGCAAAGTAGAAAAGAGATTTGTGTGTGTGTCTGGCATATAGATGGTATGAGGAACCAAAAGAGGAGATGATGTCGGCAAGTGGTGCGGTATAAGTAAGGCCCTAGAACAAATTTTTGGGGGACACTTACAGGAAAGATGTTGGTGGTAATTAGGGGTGGGCGGAATTTGCGGAATTAACCTTCGCAAATTATCGCGAGAATGTTTAAAATTATCGCAAACAAGCAGAAATATCGCGAAGATGCGGAAGTTTTTTTCCGGCATGTTCGCGAGATTTTCTGCATGGTTGCGGGTCGCCAACTTACCCATGTGGTTGCTTGCGGGCGCGGCCATCTTGTTTTGAGTTGTTCTCGCGGTGCATGATCGCGAGAAGAAAGACGTGATCGCGTGACGCATGACGTCACTGCGGGCGCGAACTGTCGCGAGACAGCGCAAATGGCTAAAAACAATACAACATCTCATGGAGAACGCGACCGGATCAAGAAAACTTGTCGGCGAACGCAGGGATTCAGGTAAGGCGATCGCGCGCGCGCGAGAATGTATTATTTTACAGCGCGAGCAAGAAACAAATTATCGCCAAGCTGCGGAAACCGGAATTTTTGACATTTTCGCGCTCTCCGCGGAACGCAAAAATGTCAAATTATCGCAATTTCCGCGAACGGAACGAAATTTTTGCCCAGGCCTAGTGGTAATCTGTTGCAGCCTCACTCCAGTTAGGTAGGAGAAAATTCCCTGAAGAGCCATGTTTGGAGAGAACAGAGCAGGCTGAATGCGTCAAACCTGCCGATAGTTCTATAAAAATGAATTGGAAAAGGATTGTATTGCCATTAATTATGCTCTGTAAGGCTCACATGCATTTCCTTTTTTGTTGACCTGTTTGCATTATGACTTGTCTTTTTAATACAATATGTATATTTTCTGAGTTTCATATTTTTTCTTTTGTATTTACTTGTGATGTGATATTGATGGTATGGATCTTAAATTAATTACAATGCACTTCTTATTTGCTGTCTTAATAATAGCATTTCCTTTTGAACTTGACAATTTAAAAAAAATAACGAAACTGAAGTTGTGTGTTCAGAACCAGCTTGTTTCATTTGGATGTTCAGACCCTCAGTATGCTTCAACACAATTTTAATGATCAATGCTTATTTTACAATGTAGCTTTATTACTGTATGAATCATTTGAGGAGATAAAACAGAAGAGAAAGAGGATGGAGAGACATGGTCTTCTTATTAAGCAGTAGACAGTTGCCTAGGTCAGAGAGCAGCGAGCACTTTCAGAGCAAGCAGAATACTGTTTATTTATTGTCTTATAGTGTATGGGAGTTCACTGTATTGTCATCAAGTTACACCGTGAAGGTAGGCTGTGGCTCTGAAAGTGTCACAAATGCTTGTGTAGCCTGTTGATCTGATTGAGGGCTCCAGATTTGGAAACAACATCCAGAAGCATTCTTAAGAACTGAAATCAGCACTCCAGATAAAACACTATCAATGATGTACAATGGTAACACAACATTGAAAAAAGACAAAATCCCTAGGCAGCCCATTCAATAGTAAGAGTTACCGTAATAGAAAAAGGCCATCAGAGCATGTGAAAATAGCAGGAAACTTTATGACATAGCAATGACATGTAAATGATACTCTTTTGCATGGGGTAATAGAAAGCTCCAATATACAATGGGATTGATATTTCAGTACTCAATACAAATGCAAATGCAAAATGAACAAAGTGTTGGATCTACAAAATAACACATTTAGATGAAAGAAAAACATGTGTGAACATTTAAAACCATGTACTATAAACAAGTACAAAACAGAGTTATAAGTAACATGAGACATCATTTTCAAAATAGTTTAAACATTATAATGAATATCAGAGGCAGACAAAATTGATGAAAGAGATTACATGTTCTACTCGCGTTTCGGCAAGCTGACCCGCCTTCTTCAGGAAAAAGCCACCAATGAAGTGCAATGCAAACCTGAAATATATTACATGTACTTAATGGCTGTATAGTGAGTTTATTATTTAATTATTTATAAACTACAAAAGATCTGAACAACAAAGGTGTGGCTGGAAAATAGAAACATTTATGGAGAAAGTCAAAAAGCCCAAACTGTACAACAGTGAGTTAGAAGCATCCATGCAGGTAGTGATACCATGCAAAAGGTTTTCCACATTTTACTTTTGTATCGCAAAATTAAAAGCATCCATGCATGTATTGATACCATGCAAGAGGTTTTCCACATTTTAACCCTGTCCCGTGAATTAGCCAATGTGTTTAACCATTTAATTAGGCCAGATGTATGGACAGTAATAGCAAAAAGTAGAGAAAAATAGACAAGAAAATAAAAGGGTCTATTCACTTACTCTTGATTCTGATATTGTAATTGTGATAGGGATTTGTGTGATGACAATCAGATTCTACAGTGTCGAACAACTAATGAATGAAAACCGAAAATATAGTGACGAAGAGATACATTATAGAACAAAATACAAAGCAAGAGAAACTAGCTTGTAGATTTGATTTACCTGTCAAGTCGCATGCTAGAAGACGTTGTTCAAATCCACCCCCGAAAAAGGTTATGAAATGCCCAAACACAACGACACCTGGAAAATATCAGCCAGTTTCCAATGTAGACTATAAACAGATAATTCCCTGATCACTAAATAGATCATATTTAAGGTAAACATGGGTCAACCAACCCCATCAAATAAAATTTAAGGAAAGAAAGTAAGCTAACTTAAAGTATAAATTTGAATCTCATTGTAAAACGTATCAAGACTTATATCCTTAAATGTTTAAATCAGGAACAATGACAAAAAATAGCAAAGTTAACTGATGTATACAAGCGTACACAGAAACACTGATTGAAGGTTGAGTCTAGACTACAAGCGACATAGCAGCAAAGGTTTCACATCAAGTTTTATTATTGAGTAGAAATGTATTAGAAAAAGACCTCAGATGAATGCACAATGTAGGTACCTTAATAGTGAAAGCAGACTACGTCAGGAAATATCTTGGCCTCCCACAGTTGCAATTGCCACACGGCATCAAAGGGCTGATATTTGCCGAGGAAGATAAGGCGAGGCATAAAACCCTTAAAATTCGCCTAGGGTCGATTGATACCCCCCTCTATGGAATACATACATCAAAACATAATGATGCTGGGCAATGTGGTAAGTACCCAAAACTAGTGAAACTTTCTAGAAGTCACACGGATACCCAGAGCTTACTTCATGGCCAATATAAATGCCTGCAGGATGAAAAAAGAATCCGGAAACCCAGTTGGCGTGTCTCTTATGTACGGCCAGAGTAATGTGTACTTGATGCATGCAAGTCATGGTGATAAAAATAGGACTGACATCTTTGTCAATTAGGTATATAGCTCACGATTCTGCTGACATAGAAAGGCTCAAGGTGTGTGAGAAAGACTATACGAACATAGCTAGAAGTGATGAATAAATAAAGAAAACTAATCCAATAGAGAATTGGGGAGCCTGAAAATAGGAACAAAAAAGTATCAATGATGTATCTAACAAAACCAAAAATTACAACCAAAATACAGATGTAACTAAAAAGCTGCAGATAATGGATAACAATGAGGAACCTATGTTTACTATTGTTGTACCGAATTGCATTTTCCCAATGTAGCTCATTATTTAAACCTTGTTTAAATGTATTAAGGTTGAACATCTTATAGACTTCTCTCTTTTACCAGATCTCTGTACCAATAATCATGTGGGGAATCTCAAACTTTTTCCAGAATCACTCATTTGATGTCTTCTGTATTGTGTTGGTGGTCCAGGTAATGTTTGACCAAAGGGTCAGACATCTAAGATGTTCTGCTCACTGAGTGATGTTCTGTGAAATGGATCGCCATTGACCATGAGGGTTCTCCTATGTAGCCTAAATTGCATGGGCATAAAAGGAGATAAATCAAATCTTTGCTCTTGCAGTTAGTGATTTTTTGCCTAGACTGTAAAACCATTATGCATAATGGATTCAGTCTGTATTGCTGATGCACAAGCTTTACATTGAGTGCAGCTGAATGTGCCAACCATAGGCTGACTGCCATCTACAGTCTTTTGAACGAAGGGAGAGTCCATTTTGAAACCGTATCGCACCACCATATCTTCGATATTTTTATTTCGTCGATGAGCAAACATTGGTTTTGGTAAATCTGAGTTTTTATCAGTCTGACTATTTAAAATGTGTCGATTCGAATTGACAATTTGTCAGATTTTTTTCATTTACAGTAGATTGGTGTGTTTCACAGACTAAACGAGATGTGGTTGATCTATGTTGTTTATTTAGTAAATGGTCTCTGTCATAGAAATGTGCTCTTTTGTATGATTCTCTCACTAGGCGCCTGGGATAGCCTCATGATGAACTTCTCCTTCATGGTGATGGATCTAGCATCATAGTTTTACAGGTTGGTGCAATTTCTGCAGAGTCACAAAAATTGCCCAAAGGGGATACTTTGTTTTTATGTCCTCGGGTCGTAGCTTTCAAAATCCTGCATAGTGTTTCTAGCTGTAGGTTTAGCATACAAGTCTACCTCTAAAGAGCCATTCTTGTGTCTTACCAAGATATCTAGAAATTCTACATGGTTATGGCTTACATGGCTGGTGAAGTGTATTTTTGAATCGCATATATTAAGTCATAGAAGAAATTCCTGAAGCATTTCCTCTGAGTCTGTCCAGATAAAAAATATATCATCTTTACAACGTGACCAACCGCATATAGACTCAAAACACATAGCTATTTCATTAAAGATATGCCTGTTCTGAAATGTGGCCTTATAAATGTTAGCTACTGTCCATGCCACAGACACTCCCATGCTAACTCCTTTAATTTGTTGAAATTGGCGATCTCCAAATTCGAAGGTGTTTTCAGATAATACGATGTCTAGACATTCCAATAGAAAACGTTTTGGACATTCAATTTGGTACTCATCAATAAACCATCTCACAGCTTCTATAGCACCCTCATGAAGGATGTTGCTGTAGAGTGACACTCAATAGCCCTGGCCTACTTCACCTCTTAGAACTGTAGGGCCACTCCCCTCCGTGACGTGTGCACCCTTGCTTATTGAATGCACCCTGGGTGCTTTAGGTTTCAGCCCAGTGCTGCCCGAGGCCGTAGGTCACTCAACGAGGGTGCACCTTCCAACTCGTCATAGGCTGGGATCTGCTGATCACACCTCAGCCTGTGACGAGTTGGCAAAGTTGGCAAAGAGGGAAGGAGAGAAGTCAGGAGGGCAAACCATGAGGAGTGCAACAAGCATCATTAGTGAGTCTGGTTGCACATTTTAAACAAATGAGAATGCTCATGCTGGTGTTTGTCATGCTATTCCGCAGGCCTGGATTTACTGGTCAAGATCCCCTAAACCATTCCTTCGGTGAGTAATGTTGCTGGTTTTCATCTAAAGCACTCCAATGCCTTTGGTTCGATTTCTCACTACATAAAATTAAAACAAAAAAATAGAGTACTCTTCATCAAATGCCCTGATAACTTCATTTTGAGTGGCTGGTTGCTGATGGGGGCTTGCAGCGAGGCCTTAGAGCAGTGAATGGTATTTTGAACAAGCTGTTATCCTTGTCAGCCTTGCACTTTTTAAAGCTGTGGGTGCGAGGGGGAACATACTGGGCAAGGAAAATGGAGGGAAGGGAGAGGCATGTTGATGGAGACGAAAAGGAATGCAATTAACTAGTAGGGAGAAGCGTGGGCATATAGAGGAAGAGAGGTATAGAAGAAGGGAAGGAACAAAAGAGAAAAGCGTAAAGGACACAGAAGAGGGAAGGTGGCCCTGTCTCCTAAACCCTTTTCAATCACACCAGACATAATACCATAACTCCTTTCTCTTTGTATATCCCATGTCCATTTTTACCCATCTGCTAATACTAGCCACCGAGAAGCATAGCAGAGGGAGGGTCTCTGCACTATGCAAGGGTAACAATATGTGCTATACCCTCATGACCCAGATATGGCCCCTCACAAAGAAAGGTAATTGTGGGGATTGACGATCAATTTCTTTTATACATTGTGCGAAAATATGCACTACTTTACTCCATTTAAAAAAATATATATTTATTCTCAGCAGAGGATTTCCCATGAGCCTCCCTTGTACCAGTCATGCTCACTTGGTGCTCTTCCTCGCACAGTATAATTCAGGACTGGCGCCTTACTAATTTCAAAGTTCACCAGCCGCCACTGTTGTAAGCCAAGAAAAACGGTCCTGATTTAAGAAGTATTCAGAGCTGATTTAAGAGAGTTGTAAGAATATCCTTCCTGGTTTAGGATAGTATTTTTTTTTTGCCTAGAACTAGTATCTTAGAACTGTCTTAAAACAGGGGAAGACTGTATCCCTGTATCAATTACCACCATGCACGAATATCCGCTCTAATTACTCCCTCTATCTGCTCTTACGTTTTGGAATGTGCCATCTATTTCTGTCCACTTTGTCACAGTGCCACTGCCTTCCACCACATCTGTAAAAATCTTCTCATGTGCACTTTCCTACACACTTGTGTCTCCGCTGGAATGCTCTTCCCATTCCCCTGGTAGCTCCTCATACTTTTGAGTTCAAGTTTGTAATTTCCCTTTTAATTTGTTCCACTCATCCCCCGTCACTAGCTGTGCTCAAAATATGTTGTATAAATGGACTTGCCCAGGCCCTGGTATCTGATCATTTCCGAGGCATGGGACTGCCATGTGACTCAGCTCTTCCTTAGCTCCGCGGATGTTTTGTAGACATAAGACTGATGATAAGAATGTTGACAACATCACATTTACATGTAGCATTCACAACACTCCGCCTGAATGGTCACAAGTTACTTCGGTAATGTAAACAACATGTACATGAAACATCACTGCAAAGGCTAAAAATAAACTAAATCGCTAGGAGCACAGAGAAAAAACTAAACATGATAATGCAAAACGAACTGTTTAACACAAGATAAAACAAATTAAAGTTTATTTCAATGATCTGTGAATCTGACCACTGAAGAATTTACTTTTAACAATTTGTCCTGTTATGTGCCTGGCACTGTTCTCATGATTAAATGACCGCGCACTCCAAACGTGCAGAGATCAACCCCATAAAAGTTCAAAGACATGGGTCGCTTCGATTTAATTTTCATTAATAATATTTTTTCCTTTTCACACAATTATTTATTTTACTTGTAAAAACTTAAAACCATTGTATAGGGACCTTCAATACCTTTTTTCAGTATATCTCACTCTTTTCCTCATTTTACACTCATCCGGCAGTGTCTGGTTTTTCGATATGCACCCTTGATGGAATTGTACTTTATGATTCAAAGGTAATGATGAAAATAAATTGATCCTGTTGGAACTTTGAATTGATCCAACAGCGCTAACTTGATAAACATTCTTTAAAGAGAAGCATTGACATTTGCTTATCAAAAGCCCTCCGCTATTACTGTATCCCAAATTACCATGTGTAAACATAACAAATAAAAAGTATGGAAGAAAGATGAGTCCCAGAGAACCTCCTCTTTCAAGTAATGCAAATAAAACCCAGGTTTCCCTAAAGGGTAGAAGGGTCAGGGGCCTATTTTTAATAGTGTTCCTTTGCATGGAACTAAATAGGACATGATGCCATGTTGGTGCTTTGTTACATCATTGATTTAATTAAAGATGTATTTCCAGTAATGTATAACAATTGATTACATTTCCTCATGACATGTAATACCAGAAAACAAATTTCATAGAAGCATAAAAATATAAAAACGTATTTAAAAGCTAATGGACAGTGGCACAGCCTTTGTATCATGGGCCCTAGTGTAAAGTAGGAAATGTCCCCACCCCGGCTTATGCTTGAACTGTAAAATACAGCAATAATCAGGTTCAGTGGGCCCCTTAGACCTCTGGGCCCTGGCACCACTGCACCTGCTGCACCAATGAAAGTTAAGCCCCAGCTGATGGAGTAATTTAGAGTTTGATTGTGAGGGAGTTCGCCGGCGCGGCTAACCTCCTGATATCCCAATGCCATTTAGAGGTGGAGGAACTTCTGGGTCAACAACAGCAGAGCCTCAGCTGGCAGCGCTAGCAGAAACCCTCCATCTGTGTCCCGTACACTGGGCCACAATGTGATAATGATGTTCATCCCACCCTTTTTAGGGTGGATGGCTGTCACTTGCTTAGGACTGCTAGGTGGTGCATGTTGCTCCGGGAACAAGAAGTAAAATGGCCTATGCCCCACACACAGGGAAAAAGTCTTGCATATCAGGGTCATTAGGTTTTTGTATTTTTAGTATCAAACCACTGCTTTGAGGATTTGTTTCTGGAAAGCAAAAGTCTTTGACAAACTAGCACAATAAGCATGGCACCCACTTAGCAAAGTTCACTTCACTGCAGCTGCCAGGAAAGTTTTAGATATCTCCACCAGGCAGGCAGAGTCAGTATAAATGGGACTGGCAGTCCTCCATCAGGGAGTGGAGGTGATATCCTTTACTGACCTGGCAAACTGGTATGCCACCTCCCAGGCTCTAAATTGGCTGTATTTGAAAGAGAAATACAGTTCTTTACCTAATAGCTTAGCCAAAAGAATAATATACTAATAGAAAAACGTCTTCCACCAATTCATAAATGGTATTGGAGGACCACCAATCTAATTAACATAAAGCATAGTGTATGAAACTGATCCTGAAAAACATAGGCCATAAATCATCCTAATAAAGGTGATTATGTTGGTTCTTCTGGGGAGAAAGTAATTGACTAGATGAATTTTGCTTCAATCATGTGAACATAAGCACATTTTGTAACTGAATCACTCTGATAATACAGAGGATTTTTACCTAAGACAACCCCTATTCTTTTATGACCGGCAAAAGTTACTCATCATATCGAAACGACTTTTGCCCAGTCACTGTTGCCTCTGTGGTATGAAATTCAAGTAAGAAGATCCTATCATTTTGGCCTGGGAATAGAATTAAGAAAGACTACACCATAAATGAGTTATTTCGTATGCCATTTCTTATCTTTCTCCATGTGCCACACCTTGGAACTATAATAAGAGCCTAATTTATATGTTGACAGAAAGGGCACTCCGTTGCAAAATATTGGTCCTCATTCCTGATTTAAATACAGGCAAATCTGTGGTGTTACGATGGCCAAGACTACTCTGTCTGCACCATGGCTATGTCCCTCTGAGGGCCCGATGGAATAAGTGCCATCGGAGGATGACCTGTATATCCGCCCACCTTATTAAGATGGACAGACATACAGGTCAGTTTTCACTGCCAAGAAACCCTGGCAGTAAGGGGCAGTCAAAACTTTAAAATGCCACCTCGCCATGGGAGATAACTCCCATGGCAGGGGTGGGGGCATTTTTTTCTCAAAAACAAAATCTCAGTTTGATCTTTTGTTTTTTATTTGTTTTTATTTTTTATTTTGCGTTATGACTGCATCATGTTTGACAGAGCCTTACGGCAAAGTTACAATACATCAGCAGGACCCGACCAAGGGACATTTCAGAATTTGATCATATGGACCTCTGCCAGGATGATGAAGTCATTTAATCCATTGCCCTGGTGGAGGACGACCAGACTGAAAACTTAGCTGAATCCCAAGACCCTGAAGTGGTAAAGAGCAGAGAGAGAGCTGTCTTTAGAAATCCTATAACAGGTAAACATCCATTTGTACGCGGTCATTACACCACGTACCATTACTGCGTAAGCGTTACAACACATGCGCTGTAATAACACATAGCCATTTCTACGCATGTTATTACAATGCATGCGTTGTAATGCGAACCACATCATTGTGAGGAAACTGGGGTGTTTCCTCACAACCACGTGCAACGATCACCTCCCTTCTGATGACGCAGGCAGGAAGGAGAACAGAGGACACGAGGAGAGAGAGGTAAGAGGGTCTGTTTTTAAAGGTTTAGGGTAGGGGGAGGGTCGTGCAGGGGGTAGTCTTTTAGGATTAAGTGTAGTGTTGTGTTTGAGGAGTAGTGTTTTGGGGTTTAGGGTAGTGTTGTGGTGTTAGTGTAGCGTAGTGTTTTGGGGTTTAGGATAGTGTCGGGGGGTTCATGCAGAGGAGTGTTTGGGTGTAGGGACAGGACTCTAGGGGTAGGGTCGTGCTGGGGGTAGTGTTTTAGGGTTTAGTGTAGTGTTGTGGTGTTTGTGTAGTGTAGGGTAGTGTATTAGAGTTTAGAGTAGTGTTGGGGTGCCCTGCAGGGTAGTGTTGTAGTGTAGGGAGCGGACTGGGGAAGAGTGAGGGTCATGCAGGGGGTAGTATTTTAGGGTTTAGGGTAGTGGTGTGATGTTTTTGTAGTGTAGGGTAGTGTCGGGGGGTCGTGCAGGGTAGGGTTGTGTAAATGGGTTGTGCAGGTGGGAGTGTTTTAGGGTTTAGTGTACTGTTGTGATGTTTGTGTAGTGTAGGGTAGTGTTTTAGGGTAGTGTTGGGGTGTTGTGCAGGGTAGTGTTGTAGTGAAGGGAGCGGACTGTGGGTCGGGGGAGGGTTGTGCAGGGGGTAGTGTTTTAGTGTTTAGGGTAGTGTTGTGGTGTTAGTGTAGTGTAGGGTAGTGTTTTAGGGTTTAGGGTAGTGTTGGTGTATCGTGCAGGGTAGTGTTTCAGTGTAGGGACAGGACTGGGGGTCGGGGGAGGGTTGCGCAGGGTTTTTGTTTGAGGTTTTAGGGTAGCGTTGTCGTGTTGTGTAGTGTAGGGAAGTGGTTTAGGGTAGTGTTGGGGAGTAGGGACAGGACTGGGGGTAGGGGCAGGGTCGTGCTGGACGTAGTGTTTTAGGGTTTAGGGTAGTGTTGTGGTGTTAGTGTAGTGTGAGTTACTGTTTTAGTGTTTAGTGTAATGTTGGGGGGTTGTGATGGGTAGTGAATGAGTGTAGGGACCGGAATGGGGGAAATGCGTATGTTCGTGCAGGGGGTAGTGGTTTAGGGTTAAGGGTAGTGTAGTGGTGTTCCAGTAGTGTAGGGTAGTGTAGTGTTTGAGTATTTTGGTAGTGTTTTCCATTTTAGATGTGTAGGGTAGTGTATTTCTATTTATTATTTAAAGTACTGTTGTGCTTTAAACATTTTAAAAAAGGGATTAAATGTCTTTTTTTAATATGACACGTTATTCCGCATACTATTTTTATTACCAGGCAAGTTTTTACTTCGTATACATTAACACTTTCAATGTAATGGTATGCGAAGTAAAAACTTGCGTAGTAACGGTTATTGCTAAGTAACAACCCCGTAGTCCCTATAACAACCTTTTCAACAGGAAATTGCTATCCTATTTTTCTGGACCACTGCCATTCTGTAGCTATTGGGTGGATATGGGTGAGTCCGAGATTCAGTTATTAAAGGGAAAGAATCTTATATACGGAGCTTGATCTTTTTTCCTTCACAGTGAATGTTGTATCCAGCAAGGCACAGCTTCACACCTGTTGTGTTCCAGTTATGGGTGCTAATATTTGGGAAAGCCATCACCTTACACCAATACTGAATCTGTGCTGCAGCCAGAAAAATAAATGTGTTAATGATCCACCCCAAGCTGCTTCCTGCACTTTTAAAAGTGGATTCACATCATCTGTCTGGAAATCCTGTATAAAAATGGAAATCAAACTTTTCCTCTTCAGTGTCAAAATCAGGCCTACCCAACTCCATGGGCAAACCTTCAGGTACAGCAGCATTTGTGTGACTCTGTCATGGGAATTAATTTCACAAAAAAATATCCCAGTCAGACCCCCAGACTAGAAGTGTTGGGGGTGTTAGTGGAGTTGAACAGCGTGGCCTGACAAACGCTTGTATGGTGCTAGATAGGCGACTGCAACTGGGATTCCCCATGCCTAGTTTTTTTTTATCATTCTAGCAGACCATTATCCGAGGGTTGGATTTTGTCTAACTGAGGATGGGGATCAATGAGAGCAGTCAATACAGACACAGTAACTGATCCCATAGGAAATGTAGAGGGACCTGCCGACACCTGGGGAACAGAGTTGATTGATTGATTGATGTACTTATAGAGCGCAGCTATCACCCTACGGGCATCTTGGCGCTTGCATTGGGAACCCGTCCTGGTTTTTCCCTGTAAGATAACCCGTACTGGGCATCCCCAAGGTGAAAGCCAGGCATCCCGCCGCGGGGGGCCGTTGTGGAGATTAATCAGGCTTGTTGCCCAGAGCTGCATAGTGTGAACTCGTGCTTAGAGTGGACACCGAAGCGAGAATTATCGAGTCCGTGGACGATTGGGCTCTGGACCCTGCCGCGTCGGGAATCGAACCCAGGTCCCGGGTCTGATCTCTGCTTCAGGGTATGCCTCCTCTAACCAGTGAGCTACACTTCTCCACTAGTTGATTAGTGTCCCACCTCAATCCCTGGTAGCACTCTCAGATGACCACACAGCCTGTGGCTCAATTAAGTCAAGTGACAGTCTCCTTTACGCAAGGTTAATCTCCTTAGAGATTACCCACCAAACAGCCTGGGCAAGAAATTAACACAGTGGTGCAGTTCATCTGTACTGCTTTGTTTTGGCATTGGGCTTTCCTTTTGCCCACGTTTGATGCTACTGTGTAAGAGGTACACAAGTTCAGCTCTAAGGAAAGGCTATCATTCCAAGATGCTATACCCAGACATGCAAAAAAATACTTATAAAAAGTAAACTGCTCTTCAAAACCTCCTACCTCTTGCAACACTTCACAGGTTACAAAAGCTGAGCCACTTCCTTTTCCTCTTTTTAACATGTAAGGGGAGTGGCCTAACCCGGCCTCAAAGGGCCACAGTCAGGCACAGACAGGCCTGATCTTGGCTAGGGTGTGTGCTGTGTATGTAACGCGCTGCTGGAATACAAAGTGTGCTTTGTAGTGCTCAGCCCCTCCATCTGCCCCAAGGGGGAATCTTGGGGCCTGTTGTCCCTCAAAGAACAGCCATGCAGGTGGAAAGAAGTCTGTGTAGCTCGTCCTGCACAACAGGTCTAATAGACATCTTTGTAGTGCTCAACCCCTCCTCCTAACTCCAGGGGCATCCTGGAACCTGTAGTCTCGCAAAACAACGCCTCGCAGGATGGTGAAAAGGTGTGCGAGTAACGCCTCCCGCACAGCAGGGCTAACAGGTGCACTTTGTGACCCTCAGCCCCTTCTCCTGTTCCCAGAGGGTTCCCGGGACATGGTGCCTCACAAAGAGCAGCCTTGCAGGTGGAAAGAATTTTGTGTAGCGACTGTCATGCCGATTAAAAAGTCAGGACATAGAGACACTTGGCAGCAATTTATGCAACACCACCAGCATCACTTTCATACAGTCAGGCAAAGAGTGCAGAAAAGTAGTAACAAATATGTAGCAAGCATCCATTTTCAGGTGTTTTAGAATGCAGGGCTAGAAATTAATCTGATGTTATTCAACATTTTAAATGTTCCACAAGGTACTATGCTGTTGGCAGGGTTGACCACCTGTACAGTGTCATAATATTTCATAAGTAGTAGGTGAATGACCCCGCCACACCTATGTATTAGAATTGTTTCTTTGAAAAACATTTGGGTGTAACAGTTTCTTGCTTTCTGAATCCACTAATTGTTCTGTAACCCAGAGTGCGGAAATAGTGAACATGAGAGCTAATGAAATGTGAGAAGGCATGGAAGAGCCTGTGCTTTAAGTTTATTAATCACAATTTTAGTTAGTTAAAACCATTACATTATATAAGCACACAGTATTAACCAGTATGCAATCAGTTAAAAGAATAAGCGCGTGCTAAAACATAAGGTCACTTCAGTAAATGTCCTGAATAATTCAGTGTACGCAAGGTAAAGTGCTAGTGCGCGAGTCCTTCGATAATTAGCCTTAATACTACTTAAAAGCTAATGCGCAGCAGATAAAACCAAAGAAAGGGTCACATTTTTCCAGGAGAAAGTCACTTCAGTGAGTGTCCTGATTAATTCAAGTATACACAAGGCAAAGTGCAAGTGCTTGAGCTCTTCTATAATTGACCCTGATACTACCTGAAAAGCTAATGCACAGCAAGATAAAACTGAAGAAAGGGTTGCATATTACCAGAATAAAACAATTAAAAAGTTCAATTTGCTTGCTAGTCGCTAAAGGACTCTTCATTAAAGCTTGTTAGTTGAGATGGACGAGCACACAATAAAGTGCCAGTGCACAGAAAGTGCAAATGAAAAGGGGAAAGCCTTTGGGATATAGTTCCTCCATTTGATTGTTTTAAATTGTTGTTCTACAGTGGTAAATATATTTTACCGAGCATGCTATTACTTGGGGGCTACAACCTTGCAAGCAGAACAGCAAGGCTTGGCATCATGTTCTTACTTCATTACCATTAAATAGATTGCGTAAAAGCTTTCTGCTTACCGGTTGCAAAATGGGGCATATGCATGATATGTGCAAGAAAGATTTGTCCGACCCCGACACGGCATGCTTGATGGTGAAGTCGGTTCTTAGGCCCATGGTGGCATTGCACCCTTTGTTGGTAAAAGGCCGAGTCTTAATGGTAAAAAGCTAGCTCTGTAAAAGTCTTTGATGGTTTCAAAGAGATAGCTCTGTGGCATTAGAGATTTGTATGTGTTGATACATAGCCACGAGTGTTTGTGCTTGTGGAAGCATTCTTTATCTTGCATCCAGGATAATAGCCTTGTCACTGCAAATATAAAAATGTGATCTGGTAAGTGTGCTTCCCACAGATGTTGCGAGTCCAGTGCTTCTAAAGTCTCACTTCTTGCCTTGGCCCAGCAACTTGCTTGACTGTTATCCAGAATCTCCTTCCAGATTAATGCTTTTAGAGTGTTCGACGGGCCCATTCTTACGGATGACAAGTACTTGAGAAGAGCCTGTGGGTGTTAGTGAGAGTGTAATAAACAGTCCACCATTAGTCAAATGAAGAAATTACATATAACAGTCAAATGAAAAAGCATCATGTTTGTAAACACTGGAAAACACAATTTCTATTTTGGAGGCTAGGCAATAAACACCGATAAAAATACCCAAACTGTTCAGAAAACTCCTCAGAACTCCACATAAACACTGAAAACAGGAAAGTCTATGAATGCTCTCAACTAAACAGTTTACAGACTTAACCAGGGTCACTTTCTACAGAAATGATGAAGTTGGCAGATAAACTTGCCTCACAAAAACTGTAAAAAACATAATTATATGTCCACTTAATGGTTTTCTAAAGAGCTTTTCAGTGAGTGAAGCACTCCTAGGGGGATGCTTGTGGAGCCAAAACAACTCCAAGCTCATAGTTCCTTTTTCATTTCCATAAACACTTTGGGGGGGCTTTTCTATCAATCTCAATTTGTACTTCAGTCAGTTTAATCGGAGTGGGGCTCTGTATAGTGAATGAATTAAAATTACAAGCAGCCAAGGTTATGTAGACAAAGTCACAAAGTAGATCAATGCAACTGAATAATGGATTTGGGCACTTAGGGGAGCATTGTACATGTAGCAAGAACATGTTGACATGTTACTTAAACTCTAACTGAAGTACCATTAGTAGGGAGGTAATTCTGTAGAAAGTAAACTATGGTCATGGCAAGGATATGTTGCTTACAATTCAAGTAACATATTAGCAGGATAGGTGATTATGTAAGAAGAAGACTGGGTGTGACAAGGACATGTTGTTAAACTTTAACCAAGGAGACAGGGAAAAGGCTATGGGACAAAGCGGTCATTCGAATATGAATAGCAGTTGTTGGAGGAGGTGAGGAGCAATTGTGCCTTGACCAATGGAATCATCTTGGAAGGAGTCGTGCAGTGAACAAAGCAATGTTAACCCATCCGTTAGGTGTTAGTAACCATGTTCGACAAGGGTGATTTCAAATACAGCTGTTTCCTCAATTTGGCACTAATTGTAACCCTATGTTCTGTAACTTCAACAAACATTGAGATTTGATTTCTCCTGGGTGTAACCCATTGGCTGGCTTCCTGGCTTTACATTTTGCCGCTGTTGAGTTAAAGTGGTCAACAAAAGAAAATAAACAAAAACACTTCTGTATTAAAATAATGTCACAGTGAGTAATCCACAGGAATACACCAGGCCATGGTTGGGACCACAATCATATCTTCTGGACAAAGAACAGTAGTGAGACTCACTGCTCTACTGTCTCCTTCATTGCTGGCAACTGCAGACTAAGGGCCTGATTAAGAGTTTAGCAGACAAGTTACTCCATCACAAAAGTGATTAATATCCTGTCCACCTTATTGCAAGCGCATTATAGCCTAAGGGATTGTAATAAAGCAGATGGGATGTCCGTCACGTTTGTGATGGAGTACCCATCTGCCAAACTCTAAAAGGGGCCCTTCAACAAGTTTGTTGTACAGCAGAATCCAACAGAAATTTCTCTTTGCAGTGTTTAGATCCATCCATACCCACCACCCCTAAAGTAGAACAGGGCATCTTTATTTACATGCACTCCCCTGCTTTGATTGTCCTCATTTCCTCAAAACAAGAACCACAACCCTAAATACCTTTAAATTAACCCTGAAAAATACCTGCTAGAAATGGAATCATCCCCTCAGCTCCATTACCCTCCTCATCCAAGGGCGGCAAGTGTAGTAAAGAGTATATCACAAAAAACAGAATTCATTATAAGAGCCTTTTCTTCTGTAATTGTCTTGCAGTGTCTCTAGTCCCTCTCTACTTTACCCTTTCGGAGAAATATAAAATTATTGCATCCATTCTGAGACTCACTAAGGATTGCATATTATGTTTAGTGGTGCCAGATTGGTGCAATAAACCCATCAAAGCACAATGATAACATTATTGCTATTGCATCAAGGTGGTGGACTTGACTACCTCACATGAATGTGACTCTACAGTGGTACCACAGGGTTTTATTTGTAATCATTTTCTTTGATAAGTATTCTTTGTCTTTTATTTAGGCTATAATATTAGATCCACTTGTATGTTTCCCCTGTAGAAGGAGCTTCCCTCTAATCATTCTAGGAAACACATCTGAAATCATATTTTTCTACAACTGTTTGCTGTAGAAGAGTGCCAATAGGGGAGAGGAGTTGGCCTAACGGTTAGGGCGCTCGACCTTGGGGAACTGGGTTTGGGTCTCGGTAACGACGCCAAAACCTCCTGTGATTCTGGGCAAATCACTTAATCTCCCCGTGCCTAACAAAAAAAATAAATACAAACAAAAAAAGAATGTGTTTCTTCATTTAACGTAACTGGTGCTATGTAAAGCGCTCTGATACCTGATTGGATTTGGGTCAAGTTCGCGCTATATAAAACTCTGCTAAAAAAAAAAAAAATAAGCTTAGGATATTTTATCAAAGAACAATTCCAAATCAGCAGTACCAAATTAAAACGTATATATCTCCTAATAGTGTGGCTATGTGGTTTTATGATTACATTTATGAGCCACCATTGCACCCATTTTCTGTGTTTCTGCATGCAGGCATTTTCATGGGTTGCAATACGGTTATTAGTTGCAGCAATATATATTTTTTTACAAATAAGAAGCACACATTCTAGTATTTTCGATCAAATAGAAGTGGCCTTGTTTCGCTGTACTCTAAAGAGAAAAACAATCACAACACAATCATGATGACATGGATGAAACCTAGCCATACATACAGTATTGAATAGGTGAATGCAACTGAATCAAATTGTTGTGGGGTATTGTGAATCTGTGTAGAAGACATTACTTTTGAATTGGTTAAAGGTACAGACTGTGGAACAGTGTATGTTTGGAAATGTGTTTGAAGGCTTGCCACTGAATAGATGTTTCAAGAAGCTTCTATTGCAATTGTTTTTTGAACTAATGTTTTCAACTGATATCGCTTATGAACTAGTGGCTAATGAATGCCACATTAGAGGTGGCCCCATGCCAGGAAAGAGGTGTAAAATATCTCTACTGTATTTTTGATAACCTACAGCTGCTGACGTTGTCCTAAAACGTTCACTTGTGGTGCAATCCCCTATCAACTTTTCATTGTGTACCTATATATAAAGAGCGCAACATGCGCTATGTCACGCAAAACATGTGCACTAATACTCCTGTACGCAAATAGATGTTACCTTGCTGCCACTGGCTGTTTTATATTGTCAATTAAACCACCATGAGAAAATGGTGCTGTTTGAAATGCAGAACATTTCTTGCAAACTGTGAGTTTCAGAGATTTCAAAGAGTTCACATATTGGCACATATTTTTAACTGTCTGAATATCATGAGTAAATCTTTTCAAGATGCTAATTTGCATATGGAACTTTGTTTATTCTTTCTCTCCACAGAGAAATCATTTTTCCCTGGTGTTAAGCCAATACCTGTGCAGGCCCAAGGTATAGGGGGGTTTCCCAGACAGGTTAGCCACATCATCCTGGTTTTACAAAATTGTGTTAAATTCATTGTCCACTAGTCCCCCCCCCCATTAGTCAATTGCTAACAACACATTTTTTGTAGTAAATTAAACCTGCTAAAACATGAACAAAGATGGCCTACTGCTTTTCACTGGAGTAATTTTGCACTCTTTTAAGTGAAGAGAAGCACACCACAACACGTTTGTGAATACCGATACACTTAAGTTTGTGGATGTTCACTCCGTTTTTCAGCATTGCCATCTTTCCCACCCGTAAACCTACATTTTCCAGCAACGGAACTTACCACTTTATTTTATTTTTTTGTGCACCGACATCGTTTTAGGCGTGCACGCATTTTTTAAATGCGCCCATCTGTCTGGAGAGAGACTTAAACTGCAAATAGAAATGTAACAGTCCAGATTTCCACAATATCTGTGCTCTGCTGGTTGTCAAGGGTGAATCACTTCCTGTTTCAATAATACTGTGTGTCACCCGCTCAGTGATTCTGACATGGCCGTTTCTGGGCCGGCCTTATATCTCTTTCTTTATGCAGGGAGTGCTTTGCGGGCACCAGGCCCTTGATTTAAGATAAAGATTTCTGCTGTGTGGTTTCCGACACGTTTACTGTGAGTCTGATACAGTTATTCTTGAATAACACACTCCTTCATCGTGTGCGTTTGCTAAAAGCTGAACAGCTGGTCGATTCAGACACAGAGAGAGCTGTGAGGCTCGGAATTTGCTAATAAAAAAAATAACAACTGTTTCATCATCTTTTTGTGCATTCAAAGGCAGCTGAGGAACCGGCAGTCCAGCAGCGACGTCTCAGTCATGCACCCTTTCTCATGTGACAGCTTGTGAGACCCTAGAGTCTCGTCTCAGACACCTCATTCAAAATGTGTTTTTTTCTGTTGGACACTTTTCGAAATTGAAATCTGTCATTTGTAGCATCTTTTAAACATGGTGCACTGCCTACGGAAAATAAACCAGTTTGATTATTTCCCTAGTGTCAACTATGAAGGCAGACTTTAATGTCTAGCTTGACTGCATCCCTTTTGCAAATATGCGTTTTTTTTCCATTGGATTGCAGTGTGCATGAAAAGCAATTGTGTTGAGGAAATCATTAAGAGGGCTCTGGCAGTTTCTATCGTTTCTTAATTATTCTTTTGTTCATACCTCTGAAAACAGTCATGTCAGTAGGCATTTAAAGTGCCGAGTGCCTTATAATGTCCTCGGCAGCTTTTCTGTGAGGTATACCGCCTGGGCAAATGTATGTGCAGTGTTACACAGTTTGTATTTTTTCGCGGTGTGGCATTACTGCACGTTTTCCCCAAGTCCGGCCTGGAAACCTGTAAATCGTGCAGTTTTTTTGCATATATTTTTCAATATTTACTTTGTTTACAAAGTTGTGAAAAAAGTTCTGTTGGGAGAAACTTTACACACAAGATATAGTTGAAATTTAGTTACCATTTTCCACCCAAATCAAAATTACCAGGGGCCTCACAATGATGGCCTATGTACATTGTATTTAATTCTTTATATATTTGAGATACATAGGTGAGCTTAAATATGTGCAAAAAATGCAGTGGAATGCATTTTTGGACAGTCTGGACTATGGCATCTTGAGACTGTAGCTTAGTTTGCTGCTTCTACAATGCCCGTCAAACCAAATATGTCATTCCAGGCATGCCAACGGCATACTTTGACAAATTACTGCTTTTACATCAGATCTTAAGAGTCTTGAATACTTTCATAATTAGACAATTGTTTAAGGAAATCCTTTCACTGCCTTCTGCTCTCTGGGGCTGTACCATGATCTTCAACACCCATTTTCTAACCATGCTTTCCTTGGAGAGAGAAGAAGGGTAGCTGGGAACATCCAGAAACAACCACCACTTATAGTGATTGTACACCTCTGCAGAATGAAGAAATAAAAAAATACTAAGGTAAAAGTTATTTGCTAAAATTTAAATATGTGGGTTTGCATTAAGAAAACAGGAACGCCATTTTTAAATCCTTTATGCAGCATGTTACCTTGTGCTTCACACACTGAGTTCATGTCTATAGAAGTGATGTTGAAGTCTATTATATGGCGCATGCAGGCATGACAGCAGATTTGCTGTGACACAGACAACAAAGTGAAAATATATTCCGAGCAACAGACTTACAGATATCTAATCACTAATAAAGCAATGCATTCGCGGCCACGCATGCACACAGACCAGCATACACACAGAATGAGTGACATACATTTTGTTGTGTTGGTTGCATGTATGCACTTTATGCTGCTCTTAGTTCATTCAAAGTGCTAGATGCGACAGGACAGTGGAAAGGAGGAAACAAAAATAGAGAGGCCGAGGATGGAGCCTGAAGAATTGAATGATCTTTCCCAGAATCTCAGAATGAAGTGTTAGTCACAAGAATGTTTGGTGTAATATTTGGAGGCACTTTGTAATCAAAGAGGGGACGTTTCAGCAATGAAAAGGCTTCTGATGTAAAGAGATTTGGTGCTCATCAACACTGGACCTCAAACACAAGCCTAATGATGGAAGGATTACTGGAGCGGTGTAAAGCACGGGCCGGATTGGCCGTAGTGGGCACCAGGCGTTTCGCCGGTGGGCCGCCATGGTGAGGGCTTGCTTTGGACCCCTGCGGGCCGTTTTTGTTACCAAGGCCTGTTTTAGCGGCCCCCTTTAACAAAAGCAGCTGCAGTGTTTTCCACATGCACCCCTCCCTCGTGGCCGGTCCGACTCAATTGCCAGGGCCGGTTTGCGATGCCAGTCCAGCCCTGGTAAAGACAACAGACTCAAGTGCCATTTAACATCATCAGTGAAAACCTCCAAGAAAACTCATCTTGTTGAAGTGTGCTGTCTCATTGATTTTGCTCAGGTATGTTTTTTATTTGCACTACAATAATAAATCAGGTGGAGGCAGCTGCCATAGAAGAGGCTCCAGCAGTGATCCAGGGGGTAGAGCTTGGACAGCCAGGGAAGTGACCGTCTGTAACAATGGCACAGGGTGATTATGCAGGCTCAAATTCCCAGAACATATTTTCCCAGTTTCTCCACGAAAGTGGGCAATATCGAGATCAAGGACCTTATGGTTGGAGATGAGGCCTGTGACCTAAACTCCATGCTTGGGTTTATCTACCTCATGGAGAATAGAAATGTCCGCAACCGAAATGACATGAAGCACCTTTGGGACTACTCCTTTTGACCCCAGAAGCTAAATGTGGATTCCCAGAATTACAAAATCCTGCTGCCGGAGCCTCCTGTGAATCTCATCAAGAACCAAGAGAAGATCATTGAGGTGATGTTCGAGTCATATCAGTTTGAAGGTGTCTATATCGCTATCCAGTCAGTACTGACATTCTGTGCACAGGGCTTGCTCACTGGGGTAGTTGTGGACTCATGAGATGGCATGATCCACACCTGTTCTGTCAATGAGTCCTTCTCATTACCTCATCTTACCTGTCGCTTGGACATTGGTGGCAGAGACATTACACGCTACCTGATAAACCTTCTGCCCCTGAGAGGATACACATTTAACCATTTGGCTGACTTTGAGACAGCGAGGCTGATGATGGGAAAGCTGTGCTTCATGGGATATAACAGCAAGCAAGAGCAGAAACTGGCCCAGGACATTACAGTGCTCGTGGAATCCTATACGATCCCAGATGGACGAGTGTTCAAAGTAGAAGTTGAAAGTTTTGTGAGAGCTCTGTTCCACCCTGACATCAATAATGTGGAAGGAGTTGGTGTGGCAGAATTGCTCTTCAACACCATTCAAGCTGCTTGTATCGATACCAGATCTGAGTTTTATAAACACATTGTGCTGTTTGGTGGATCCACCAAGTACCCAGGTCTACCCTCTCGTTTGAAATGGGAACTCAAACAGCTCTGCCTAGAACAGGTCCTGAAAGACGATATGGGGAAACTTTCATAATTCAAGATCTGAATTGAGGATCCACCACACTGGTGTTCCTGGGTGGAGCAGTTCTGGCTGACATTATGAAGAACAAGGACAGCTTCTGGATGACTCGACTAGAGTATCTGGAGAAAGAAGTCTACATCCTTGAGAAACTTGGTGTAACCGTTTGATAGGCGAAGGGGAAGTTCATTTTTTTGCCATCCCATGCCCGACTCCACAGAAGGATACAAGGAAACATTGGCAGCATTGGCAAATTTGTTCAATGCAACGTGCTTCTCTCCTTAGACAAAACAAAAGAGCACTAATGAACATATGGATGAAAATTACTGTCTAGCATCTGCTTTGCACTTCCTTTCCATTAGTAGACTTGCAGGGTGGGTGCCCAGCCAACATTTGGTTTGGTAAGGGCTGACCCGCAAACTGTGCATCTTGACATTTAAGGGTTTGATTGTGCTTCTTAAGACGAACCAGTGGGCATGATTTAGTAGTAATTTGGAAGCGTTCTTCTAACTCCATACAATTCTTCTGAGAGGTGTATACATGTTATCTTCTGACAAAAAATTTTGATTTCATTGTTTTCAGTTTAACAATAACCAACAGGGAAGTCCCTCTCTATGACATTTTTTACTAATGATTTATCTTCAATAAAATGTGCTGTTTTGCGGATAAAAATAAAATAAAAAACAATACAAAAATAAAACAGCAAACTAACATTCTGGATGCTTTTCTCATGTTTTGTTTTAGTGTGCGATGTTCTGTAATCAAGTCTTCCAGTTTTGGGAGTTAAGCCTGTGTGTGCAAAAGTATCGATTTAGCCTTCAAAACCGCTCATGTGGCAAAAACAAAGTAAGATAGACGTCAAGCAAGGAGACTCTGAAAAGGATGATTTCGCCCACTAGCCTCTCAGTCACTACTTGTAAGTCTAGTGTCAGCCAGGACCTTTTGATTTTCCTGAAGCAATATGTATATATGTCACTTTAACACAAACAGCAAACAAGTAGAAAAAAATGGTATAAATAATGTCAGCTGACTTCCATGCGTGGCATGTGATCAAGGCTCTCCATAGCCAAAACGCGTAATGGCTGCTTTACCTCTGGGTGAATATATCTGATTTTATGCACCATAGCTGTGGTCCGTGCTCCGTTCTTCCGAATCGAAGAGCCAGCGGCAGTGGAGTGCTCGAGATATTTTAAACCGGTTGTCTTCTTCAGTTGTACACGGACCCCCACTTCGGGCAGGCAGTGAGCAAAGAAAATGCTGTCTGGTAACAGACACCATTTCTACAATCCAGGAGGATTTTACGGTGTCCTACCCCCAGCAACGCAGACGAAGATACCTATCGGGAAGCAAATCAGCACAGACTCGAGTCGGAGGATGCGAGGTGGACTGACAGCAACCCAAGGTAGGATCAACAAAAACGCGATACGCTGGGTAGAGGGGTGTGCGAAGGACTTAAGGACGGTTTCGCTAATTCGGATTCATAATTGCAAAAAAACGTACTAAAGTCAAAAGTCACAAAGAACATAATCCCCAAGTAATGTCGGCTGACGCGCTGAGAGACCGCGAGGCAGCTGCGGTAGAAATGTTCAATGACATGAACATACTCAAAACAAACTACATAGCCCAGAATGCAACAGCAGGAGCAAACAATACAAGTCTCCAGGATAAATACAGAAGTTTAGAAAAACTAATGAAGAGTGAGCAGAGCAAGTGGTGGGAGGGGGGATCCCTCCAGCGGTACCTTGATGTTGGGAGGATTCCACGAGGTTTACTCACATTAATAGCGCCCAGCTATGAAACACCGGACCCAAAAATGATGAAAGAGTGGGCTGAGACAAATTTAGAATCATCAAAGAGACTAGTAATTCTTTTGTTAAAGTATGCAGAGTCAGATCGACTCAAACTACAGGAACAAATAGAAGCCCTGAATGATGAAATCGGTGCAATAGGTCAAAGTGACGAAGATAAGAAATTAAGAGATGAAATGACACAACGCCTAAAAAAAAAAGGAGGATAAGATAAGCGAACGCAAAATGTATAAATACCATCGAGACAAAGCTGATTACGAGTGCGGGCGCATTTTACATTCGCTAAAAAATATGAGAACATGAAAATATCCAAGTACATCGCCAACTCTAAAACTCCATCTAGAGGCAATAGAGGGAATAAACAAGCGGAATTCTCTACTTCCGAATTGAGTTCAGCGGATGTATGACGTTACAACGCATGCTATTACAACGCATACCTTTACAACGCATTTTTTACAACGCAAGTACTACTACAACGCATTACTTTACAACGAATACTCTTACAACGCAAAACCTATTAAAATACTGAAAAGTGCTGTTACAACGAAATCTATTACAACGCATACCATTACAACGCGATTTTTTTTTTTTTTTTAAATTAAAAGTTCAATAAAATCTGGCACGGGATGCAGGGAAATTAGGGGTTTTAGGGTGGGGAAGTGTATTAAAACGTGGAGAAAAACTGTACGTAAATCGACTGAAACGCATTACCAAATTAATACTCGAGTATTAAAATTAATACTCGAGTATTACAATTAATACTCAAAATCCCCCATAAAATTCCGTTTTCACACATTTCAAAGTTTTACAAAAATAACGAAAATTTAAATAACAGTACATAGACATTTTTATCATGATTAGATCGGAAAGTAAGTAAACAAAGTAAAACATAAGACACATACACATAGGCGCCATTTTAACCATCTCACTTGTAAAACTTGTCCTACCACAGTTTCTATGTAAACAATACCAAAAGACATGTTCCAAAATGGATGCCAAAACGGAGCAAATGAATGAAAACAATATTTTTTAAAAAGCATTTTTAAATTATCATTTTCCACAGTAAAACAAAGCATTTAAAAAAACACAACGAACGCAGTTTTAAAAAAAATTAATAGTGACACAGAGTAAAACTTATAAATACAAGGAAGACACCATTTTGCACTCAGTTGATTATCAACTAGCAGAGAGACCAGACGTGAAAAGCTGACCCTCTGTCACCTCCACTGCGACCTCCTCAGAGAGAGCACGGAATTCATTCGTAAAAGCATTACAATAGAGCAACTACTAGTAAGTCATTATAATATTTTTAAACGTTGGTTTTGAGGAAAATATATTTTCTTAACCCAAAAAAAATTTAAATAAAATTCTTAATAATAACTTTTAAAATGTACTGTTTCTAATTTATTATCACTAAAAATATACACCAACTTAAAACAAGTATTTTATTTTCCAAAAACAGAAACTCGGAATATTTTGAGATTCAACAATTGGTGTACCTAATTGAGCATCACCACCACGTTAACGACTGACATATAAAATTGTGAAGGTAAATGTAATTTATTTGTAATGGTTTTACTTGTAAAATATATTTTTAAAAATTACCTAAAGTGATGTATGGCAATGGTGTTTTTTTTTTAAACCTCAATCTCACTACATCATAAACGAAAAAATACCATGATGCAGGAGTAACAATTACTAATAAGACTTCAGTTGGGTACTACATCTGAAAAAGCGATTCATATTACTAGGGCAACTATTTCTATTCAAAGTCCTAGAATGTTCTGCATTATAGTAATTTAGTGATAGTATCGGATTAACCTTTTTTTTTTTTTTGAAAAATGCATTAAATGTGTAATATGTTTTCTTTCACCAATTGTTACTCATACTCCTTTGTCATATATCAAATTGTTTATAAATTGTATTTTTTTTCCAACCAACGTTGGCTAAGGAACATTAATTTATTCAACTTTTTTTTCCCCCAGAGTACATCTGTACCAAAAAAAAAAATTATCCTGCTGCAAGCATTACCTTAAAGGCACGAAAACAAACAATAACAGAAAAAGGTATGTTACCTTTTCAGTATTATTTTTACTATACATTTTTAATCCTTCCTTTTGCAATTATTACTCCTCTAACGTACCAAATTAGAAAAAAAATGGATAGTTTAGAGTAACAATATACTATTTCTACTCCAGGAAGGTGCAACATTAGGGAGATTTTTTTATAGTGTAGGGGTAGATATCTCTATTTCAACTACAGGAAGGTGCATTGGTTAGTACAGTGTCATGTAGTATTAGTTATATTGTATGTCAATATTAATTTAAATATACTCAGATTTTACATTTCAAACCAACGTTAATTTTTTTTTTATCCTCTTTTTTTTCAAAAGACAACAATTTGATTCCTTACAGAAAGATTCTTTCCACCACACACGTTAAATCTTGAACCAACAGACCAAATCATCTTCAGAAGCCTCATCCAGAAAAGCAAGTTCTACAAAACAAGGTATTGATTTTCATGATGGTTTCTTAACCTTCAATATATTAGACTAGCTATCTCATTGCTAATGTTGAAAAAAAAACCAATTTATTTATGGTTACATTTGCAGAATTCAGAATTTTATTTCATGACTAAAGGATGGTGTAGCATTAGGGAAAGTGTTATCTACTGCAACTTATAACAAATATACAATTTTTAAAAAATTATTGTGAAATCGCATTTCTCAACATCGTTCAGTTTTCTCATTCTTTTCTTTTTTCACTTTTCCAGACATTTATTTTTCCATTCGAAATCCAATCACCTCATAAGTGTCTACTCCAGCCTACACGCCATTCCCACTTAAGAAGAGTCAGCAAGAAAAGCAACTTCGAAAGAAAAAGGTAATTTTATCCAACATTCTAAGGTGCAGCAGTTGTAAAAATGTACCATCCTGTAGGGGTAACAATTTACTATTCTAACTCCAGGAAGGTGCATCAGTAGGGAAAGTGTCGGATGGTGTAGGGGTAACAATTTACTATTCTAACTCCAGGAAGGTGCATCAGTAGGGAAAGTGTTGGATGATGTAGGGGTGCAATTTACTAATCTAACTCCAGGAAGGTGCAGCAGTAGGGAATGTGTTGGAGGGTGTAGGGGTGCAATTTACTATTCTAACTCCAGGAAGGTGCATCAGTAGGGAAAGTGTCGGATGGTGTAGGGGTAACAATTTACTATTCTAACTCCAGGAAGGTGCATCAGTAGGGAAAGTGTTGGATGATGTAGGGGTGCAATTTACTATTCTAACTCTAGGAAGGTGCAGCAGTAGGGAATGTGTTGGATGGTGTAGGGGTGCAATTTACTATTCTAACTCCAGGAAGGTGCATCAGTAGGGAATGTGTTTGATGGTGTTGGGGTAACAATTTACTATTCTAACTCCAGGAAGGTGCATCAGTAGGGAAAGTGTTGGATGATGTAGGGGTGCAATTTACTATTCTAACTCCAGGAAGGTGCAGCAGTAGGGAAAGTGTTGGATGGTGTAGGGGTGCAATTTACTATTCTAACTCCAGGAAGGTGCATCAGTAGGGAATGTGTTGGATGGTGTAGGGGTGCAATTTACTATTCTAACTCCAGGAAGGTGCAGCAGTAGGGAAAGTGTTGGATGGTGTAGGGGTGCAATTTACTATTCTAACTCCAGGAAGGTGCATCAGTAGGGAATGTGTTGGATGGTGTAGGGGTGCAATTTACTATTCTAACTCCAGGAAGGTGCAGCAGTAGGGAAAGTGTTGGATGGTGTAGGGGTGCAATTTACTATTCTAACTCCAGGAAGGTGCATCAGTAGGGAATGTGTTGGATGGTGTAGGGGTGCAATTTACTATTCTAACTCCAGGAAGGTGCAGCAGTAGGGAAAGTGTTTGATGGTGTTGGGATTCAATTTACTATTCTAACTCCAGGAAGGTGCATCAGTAGGGAAAATGTCGGATGGTGTAGGGGTAACAATTTACTATTCTAACTCCAGGAAGGTGCATCAGTAGGGAAAGTGTTGGATGATGTAGGGGTACAATTTACTAATCTAACTCCAGGAAGGTGCAGCAGTAGGGAAAGTGTTGGATGGTGTAGGGGTGCAATTTACTATTCTAACTCCAGGAAGGTGCATCAGTAGGGAATGTGTTGGATGGTGTAGGGGTGCAATTTACTATTCTAACTCCAGGAAGGTGCAGCAGTAGGGAAAGTGTTGGATGGTGTAGGGGTGCAATTTACTATTCTAACTCCAGGAAGGTGCATCAGTAGGGAATGTGTTGGATGATGTAGGGGTGCAATTTACTAATCTAACTCCAGGAAGGTGCAGCAGTAGGGAAAGTGTTGGATGGTGTAGGGGTGCAATTTACTATTCTAACTCCAGGAAGGTGCAGCAGTAGGGAATGTGTTGGATGGTGTTGGGGTGCAATTTACTATTCTAACTCCAGGAAGGTGCAGCAGTAGGGAAAGTGTCGGATGGTGTAGGGGTAACAATTTACTATTCTAACTCCAGGAAGGTGCATCAGTAGGGAAAGTGTTGGATGATGTAGGGGTGCAATTTACTAATCTAACTCCAGGAAGGTGCAGCAGTAGGGAAAGTGTTGGATGGTGTAGGGGTGCAATTTACTATTCTAACTCCAGGAAGGTGCATCAGTAGGGAATGTGTTGGATGGTGTTGGGGTGCAATTTACTATTATAACTCCAGGAAGGTGCAGCAGTAGGGAAAGTGTTGGATGGTGTAGGGGTGCAATTTACTATTCTAACTCCAGGAAGGTGCATCAGTAGGGAATGTGTTTGATGGTGTTGGGGTTCAATTTACTATTCTAACTCCAGGAAGGTGCAGCAGTAGGGAAAGTGTTGGATGGTGTAGGGGTGCAATTTACTATTCTAACTCCAGGAAGGTGCATCAGTAGGGAATGTGTTGGATGGTGTAAATGTTATGTTTTAGGTAATTCATACATTTATTCAGGCTAATTTTTTTGTCTTTTCTCCTCTTTTCAGATAATGTCTAGCCTGGGAGCTGCCAACTTTATTAAATCCAGGAAGGGCAAAAATGTATTAAACCATGGTGGATACATATATAGTAAGGAAAGAATAAGTTTAACTAGAAATCATTGGAGGTGTGTGCAATACTACACTACCCATTGCAGTGGCAGAGCGGTTACTGTTGATAATATGGTTGTGAAAACCACAGAACATAACCACTCTGCCTCTGCAATGGATGTAGAAATTAGAGAAACAATAAACGAGATGAAAGCTATTGCAAGCACCTCCAATGATTCTACAGGATCAATTTTAAGAGAGGTTGCACAGCATGTCCCCAGTCATGTTGCTAGTGACATGCCTATAATACCTAATTTGAGAAGAATTATTCAGAGACAAAAGCAGGCAAGTAACATTCAATTATCTACACCACATACTTTCTCTGACATTAGAATTCCTCATGATCTTTCTATTTCTTTTTCTGATGAACCTTTCCTTCTGCATGACAACGAAAACCCTCAGAAACGTATTCTAATTTTTAGTACCCCACGTAACCTTGCTAAGTTAGAAAGTAGTGAAATTTGGATGATGGATGGGACGTTTAAAAGTACACCCCATCCTTTCACTCAAATTTACACTATACATGCTAAAATTAACAATAGTGTAATTCCCTTAGTTTATAGTTTGCTACCTGATAAGACTTCTGCAACATACACTGAACTTTTATCAGTGATTAAAAGTAAAACATCTTCAAGTCCTCGAAAAATAATTATTGATTTTGAATTGAGCATGATCAATGTGATCACTAAAACGTACACGGATACCCAAATTCAGGGATGTTTTTTCCATTTTTCGCAGGCATTTTGGCGTAAATTACAGAAAACATCCCTAGTTGCAGAATATTCTCGGGATAGCAAACTACAATTTGAACTAAAAAAATTAACTGCACTTTGTTTTGTTCCTCCCGATAGTGTGGACGAGTACTACACTGCAATTATAGAATCTGTTAATTATACGAGTAACGAAGAAAAATTGGCACCCATTCTAAATTATTTTGAGGACACATGGATTGGACACCTAAGCAGATCGGGTCGCAGGAGGAAGCCACGATTCCATGTGGAGTGGTGGAACTGCTACACGAGTTGTTTAGAGGGAGAAGCAAAAACAAACAATGCCATTGAGGGATGGCATAACTCCTTCAACCATACAATTGGTAAACCACATCCTAACTTCTACTCATTTTTGGAAACTTTGAAGAAGGAGCAAAGTTTCCAAGAAATGAGAATAGCACAAACACTCGCAGGTAGTCTAAACCCACGAGTAACAGTCAAAACAAGGGAAATGTCTGAGAGACTATTGGCAATTCTACAACAATTTTCGTTGTGTGTGGCTATAGGCTACCTGGAAAATCTTTCTAACATTCTTTCTTTTTAAAATAATGTAATTACTTACTTTCCTGCTTTGCTTTAAATTTTACTAATTTTCAAATTACAATTGGCATACCAAGGTATTTTCTAAAAGTTTTTTCAAACAAACAAGTCGGGTTCTTTACTGTCCCATAGTATTTGAACTATTGTTCGACATCGGAACTCCATTAATTAAATTACCGAAAAATTCCAATTTAATTACCGTCAAAACAAATCACCAAAACTCAAACATATGTAAATTCTACAATTCAAACCATATTCCGAAATGTACTTTGCAGCTTAATCATCATTTTTATAACAATCGTTATTTTTCAAAATTTAAAAGTACGCAACTTTTTTGCACTTAGAAATGAAGATCGACATTACTTTTGTTACTTCCTAAATAAATAAATCAACTTTCTGAACAGTAACTTATAATTTTTTTACAGTTACATACTTTTTTAAACTAAATAAATAACTTTTAGCGACCCGACATAGGCATACATTAATGACATTAATGTGGACATGTTTAAAAACAATTAAGTAATCAATTAGTTTTCCCGCAACCTCCCCTTATTCTTTCCTCACTATGGGCCTCATGTAGGTAGCCAAATACCGGTCGGTAACGGCCGATTTTCGGTAAATATGCCGTTACCGACCGGTATTCAGACAAGTGAGATGTAGGAGTCCAAAAACCACTTTTCGGTAAATATGAGGCGGTAAATACCGATTCATATTTACCGAATTCCAAAATACCGAATCAGATTTACCGAATACATAATTAACGATTCGGTAAACATGAAGTGGTAAATATGAAGTGGTAAAATTGAAAATGACATGTAGGAGCACTCGGTAATTAAGAAATCCAGGAAAATCGGTAAATAAGAGTCGGTAATTAACACGGATTGAAAGCAGGTGGTAACCATCAACAATGCATATAGGCAAACCCAAAATGCAACAGCGTGGACAACATGGCCGCCATGTACGTCATTGCAAGGCGCCTACGTCTACAGGCAGCAGGACTGAGGGTGTGGCGACGGGAGGAACAAATCTACAGACAGCGCATCACACTATTCCAGCTGACTGATGCAGAGATACATGAGAGGTACAGGCTACACCCCGAAACCATCATGGACTTAATCAGGGACCTTCACCCACTCCTGGACCAGCCAATAAGAAGGGCGCACGCCATACCCCCACATGTGCAGGTGCTCTGCAGCCTACATCTGTTGGCATCCGGCAGTTATCAGGTGGTGATAGCTGCGGTGGGTGGGGTATCCCAGAGTTGCCTGTCACGTTTCTTCAGGAAGTTCCTGGATGCCATGATGCAGAGAATGCACCACTACATAAGCTTCCCAAACACACAGGCTGCACTGCAGAAAACAAAAACAGACTTTTATCACATGGCACAGTTCCCCCATGTCATCGGCTGTATTGATGGTACACACATCCCAATCTGTCCACCAGCTGATACAGAGCACATCTACAGGAACAGGAAGTCCACCCACTCCATCAATGTGCAGGTGATCTGTGATGCAGGGAACATCATCACAGATATTGTTGCAAAGTTTCCTGGGAGCACCCACGACTCTTACATCTTCCAGAATAGTGGGATCTACACACGACTGAGTGCCGGAGAATTCGGAGAGGGATACCTGCTAGGTAAGTAACAGTGACGCCCCTTGAAACCTGCAAATCATAGTGTATAGAGGCATGTTACTGATGGTTCCCTTTTACTCATCCAGGCGACAGTGCATATGCATGCCGGTCATTCATCCTCACTCCCTACCTACACCCAGCAACCCAGAGTGAGAGACGATACAACGTGGCACATAAAACAACACGCAATGTGGTGGAGCGCACGTTTGGACTACTGAAGAGCAGGTTCCGCTGCCTGCACAAGAGCGGAGGCGCACGCCAGTACAAACCCATCACCTGCTGCAAGATTATTGCCACTTGTGCAATGCTGCACAACCTTGCCACGAAAAAAGGTACAGATGTGGAACTAACATATTTTGAGGACAACGAGGATGAGTCAGGCCAGCCAGAGGGCAACGCAGCTAGAGTGCCAACTGCAATCGATGGGAGAGAGAGACGGGCAGAGATCACATGCAACTATTTCTGAGTAAGTGAGGGGACACAGCAAGTTGTGAGAAATACTGACGTAGTTTTAATGTGGCACCACGCCATGAACACATGAACAGGCCAATCAGGCAATATACCATCTATACAAGGAGTATGTCCAGGGTTACGTCACCCAATGGGAAGTGGCTTAGCAGGGCTACATCAATGTTTGCGCATACGCGCTGCAGTGGTGGATTGCACGGCCTGTGCATCCTCACTAGAGCCAACCCCAAGCCGCCTGCTGCTCCTGCGTGCTTCTGGGACGGGGGGTGTGATGCTGCTGCTGGTGTCGATGCTCTCCGCAGCATCCCCTGCAGCAGTTGTCGACGCCTGACTAGTCAATAGCACCCCTAGTGCACTTGTCACCTGCACTATCCCCCGAGACAGGTCGCTGCAGCACTGTGTTAGGCCCTCCTGCATCGTCACAGAGCGCCGGCACAGTAGAGAAGTCGCAGTTGCCAGACGGTTGAGTGCCCTGCTGGTAGTGTCCCTTCTCTGGCGTTCCCGGCGCCGTGCTTCAATGTCAGCATCTAATTTGCTGCACAACTGCTGGATTGACTGGGACATGTCCCGAATGCCCGCAGCCATGCCGCTAATGTTACTGTCCATATTGACTAATGTTGTCCTCATCACCCGCATGTGCCTCTGGACTGACATGACTGCCTTTGATTGCAGGCGCTGTTGCTTCAACATTTGGTCCTCGAGACCCAAGAAGACACCATGGCCGTCAGTGGGTGCTGGTGGACTCTGGACACGCGACCTGCGGCGCCCTCTTGCTCCCGTCTGTGCTGCCTGTGAGGTGTGGGGCACAGTGGCATGGCTCCCTTCCTGGGGCCCGGTGCGGTCTTCTGGGCCCATGCTGTCGTCTGACGAGGTGTCTAAGGCTCGTAGCCTGGCTGCTGGACGCCTCCTCATTCTCACACCTGCAAGCGGAGATGTGGCCGGTGAATCGAACATGAGTGGCGATGCTGGCTCTGGTTGTGGTGATGCTGGCTCTGGTTGTGGTGATGCTGGCTCTCGGTGAGGTGATGCTGGCTCTGGGTGCGGCGAGGCTGGCTGTGTTGGTGGTGCGGCTGCCAGTGGGCCTGCTCCCTGGTCTGAACTGGTGCTGGCTAGAGGTGATACTTGTGGCCGGTGTGCCGTCTCTCCTGCAGCATGCCCTGTCCTGCATGATGTCACATCTGTGGACAGAAATACAACATTGGCTCAGTGTCCCCGAAGGGCTGCATTGCAAGCGTCACAATAAAACATTTCACATTCCAATATGTCCTCTGTCTCCTTGTGCCTCGAGTGCGTGACATGCCTTGTTGCCCTGTAACATTTACTATATCAAACAATAGGGCAACCCAATAAACCCCAAGGAATTGGGTATAATGTAAATCACAAAAATAATCCTTGAGGATTTATTCCACTTAAATCAATCAATTCAGTAGTCACCACAGTGAGCTTAATTTATCAAATACTCAGATATATACAAAAAGAGGACCACAGTTCATTCTTTTGTATTCGTTTTCATCTGAAAAAGAATCTTTTTTACTTCATAAATATAATCATTTGCTTTATACATGTACATTCGAAATACACAAATTAAATTCAAACATTGGCAACACAAACTACTGTCTTAATATAGAATATCCGCAGTAGTTATTGACACTTTTCTCTCCAATATATACCATCCACAGTTGGTTATATAATTTCAGCAATTGTAATATATTTTGACACCAAATGAAATTTCTTTGCGTCAAAACAGTGTCATAGCGTCGACGTTTCGGTCTTTTTATCTGTAAGGTTATCCACCGAGACCATCATCAGGACCAAAGTTGCACCATGTATCTAGTACAGAAATACATACATATGATAAATACCACATCATTTTCAACAACATCCGAGTAATACTTAAAGTATTGCCATACACCGAAGGAAGACAGGTCAATAGGTGTAGTCCCTTAACACCAAATTGGGTGCACAAGTAATGAAACCCCAAGAATTATATAGCCACCAGTGAACCAAACAATAACCACCAAGTCAAACGTGCATTATAAAAATGTCACACTTGTGCCTTAGAAACACCTTATAGTAAAACCACTATACGTCACTTACTCCTTCAGTAATGATTTCTCTCTTATTAAATCGTATCGTTTTGCAAGGGAGCACTAAATTTAAAAAGACAACCAAAGTTTATATTAAAACCGACTCTGCAGTCCCAAACCTTTAGAACAAGAAACCCCTAAACAACACTGTGGCAGACGATTACTTACAATGAAGCAGCTGCTTGCATCAGTGCTTCCGTGTTCTAAAAATAGCCAAAAACAACGGAGTCACAAAAACGGTCCACTCGGACACCTCTCACTCTTCCCTAATAGCGCTAAACTTGTGTACCCATATCGCGTGTCCAATTTACCTCATAGGCTACCAAGTCGCCTTCTCCTGTTCCACTCGCCAAACCAGTCCGAGCAGCAAGCATCGGAACAAGGCGGAAGTCAATTATATATCCGGTAGCGTCATGGCCTTGCAACAACAGCCGCTTAGTGGTGAAAATGAATCGGCCATATTGGAGTGTAGTCTGTCATTCACCAGTCTCAGCCATAGACATGAATACAGATACAAAAGCATTTTCACCGTTGTTTTTGGCTATTTTTAGAACACGGAAGCACTGATGCAAGCAGCTGCTTCATTGTAAGTAATCGTCTGCCACAGTGTTGTTTAGGGGTTTCTTGTTCTAAAGGTTTGGGACTGCAGAGTCGGTTTTAATATAAACTTTGGTTGTCTTTTTAAATTTAGTGCTCCCTTGCAAAACGATACGATTTAATAAGAGAGAAATCATTACTGAAGGAGTAAGTGACGTATAGTGGTTTTACTATAAGGTGTTTCTAAGGCACAAGTGTGACATTTTTATAATGCACGTTTGACTTGGTGGTTATTGTTTGGTTCACTGGTGGCTATATAATTCTTGGGGTTTCATTACTTGTGCACCCAATTTGGTGTTAAGGGACTACACCTATTGACCTGTCTTCCTTCGGTGTATGGCAATACTTTAAGTATTACTCGGATGTTGTTGAAAATGATGTGGTATTTTTCATATGTATGTATTTCTGTACTAGATACATGGTGCAACTTTGGTCCTGATGATGGTCTCGGTGGATAACCTTACAGATAAAGAGACCGAAACGTCGACGCTATGACACTGTTTTGACGCAAAGAAATTTCATTTGGTGTCAAAATATATTACAATTGCTGAAATTATATAACCAACTGTGGATGGTATATATTGGAGAGAAAAGTGTCAATAACTACTGCGGATATTCTATATTAAGACAGTAGTTTGTGTTGCCAATGTTTGAATTTAATTTGTGTATTTCGAATGTACATGTATAAAGCAAATGATTATATTTATGAAGTAAAAAAGATTCTTTTTCAGATGAAAACGAATACAAAAGAATGAACTGTGGTCCTCTTTTTGTATATATCTGAGTATCTGATAAATTAAGCTCACTGTGGTGACTACTGAATTGATTGATTTAAGTGGAATAAATCCTCAAGGATTATTTTTGTGATTTACTGTAACATTTACGTCATGGTTAGTGTTGCCCTGACTACATCTCCCGGAATGCATTGCCTGTCTGCACTGACACGTGTGGACTGCAGTGTGATTCTCGTTTCACAATGGGGGATGTGGGATTGGGGTAGGGGGGGCTACATTGCTGTGCTTTCGTCTTACCTTGGTGTGTTGCGGCTCTGGCAGAGCTGTCGGCGTCCCCAAGACCCACGACGCTCTCCTGCTGGATTGTGGCCTCCACCAGCTCCTCCAGTTCGGTGAGGGCAGGTGCCCTGTTGGTTCCACCTCCGGTCTGGCTGGCCTCCTTCTGGATGTCGCCCATCTTCCTCTTGGTTACAATCCTCAGGTCATACCAGCGCTTTTTGAGGACCTCAATGTCCCTGTGGGTCACTCCCACAGCATTGACCTGCGCCTGGATGGCCAGCCATATGTTGCGCTTTTCCGCCTCAGGCACTTGCAGGGATTGCCTTCCAAACAGCTTCTGGTGCTGCTTCACCACCTCCTCCACCAGCACCTGGAGTTCCTTGGGGCTAAATTTCAGCTTCCTCCTCCTTTCCCCTCCGTCTTTCTGTGTTCTCTGGCTGGACATGCTGTTCGTTTACCCGCTCGCACATGCAACGGCTCCCTGCCTCTCCTCTGCACTCCAAGCCTCTCCAGGGTCGGCTAATTATGTACACCTGCCTGGGTGTGGCCACTTCGGCTAATTATGTACACCTGCCTGGGTGTGGGCACTTCCTGGTTGGGTGGGCTGTCGTTGCACAGGATTAGCTGTTTCGTCAAGTCATGTGATTTTATTTACCGAATCCGTACATACCGATTCGGTATTTTCCGATTCGGTGAATACCACCTCGGTATTTTCCGATTCGGTAAATACCACCTCGGTATTTTCCGATTCGGTAAATACCACCTCGGTATTTACCGATTCGTTGAATTCCGATTCGTGATTACCGAATGTTACCGAATCGGTAACTGTTACCGAATTTTTACCTACATATAACTTACCGATTCTAATTTACCGATTCGGTACGGCTCGGTATTTAAGAACCGGTAAAATTTATTTACCTACATGAGGCCCTTAATATGTATCCCTTTTAAAGGTTTATTCTACAATTACAAATGAAAATATTTCCTACCTGGCCGCAGATCAGCTTCCTGCTGCTTCCTCCTCCGATGCTCTGCAAAATGGCGTATTACGTCGACGCTCACGTCATTACGTCATCGCGTGCATCTAAATTTATAGCGGACTACTTTATTTAACTAATCTGTAAATAAATGTTTATAAATGTAAATAAAATATTTATATTTTGTTTTAAAAATGTTACTTACATTGCAAAATTCATTAAAAATATGGTTTATTTTTTCGTGATTTTTCTATAAATAAAAAATGTGAAAACAAAAATTGTTTGCTGTCATTATTTTTTAAATAGTTATTTAAACTTCAAAATTGTAACTAATTAAATGTTAATTTACTAAATATGTTCCTTACCTCGACTCTATTGTCTTTTCCCTTCAAAACTTTCTATTTCTTCACTTTCTGATCCTTCTTTTCTTGTTCCGCGGGTTGTATATTCTGATGCTGCCAAAATAAATAAAGGACAAAGACGCTCATAGACTTCAATGGAAAAGCGTGGGAATTTTTTTTAAAAAGTAAGTAATTATTTTCTTTTATTTTTTTTAAACTATTATTGTTTTTAAAATGCATTTTTTATTACTCTTTTAATATTTCAACTATTATTATATTTTTAATTTTTTTTAATAAATTTATCTAATTTTTATAATAAATAATCCAAAAGTACTCTTCCTTTTTTAAAAAAAAATGTTCTGTATTTTTGGAACTTATAAATACTCTAGTATTTACATATCTGATTACTTAAATTTTTGATAGATACTGTATTATTAATATTTTTAAAAAGTACTCACAAACTTTAAATAAATTAAATTTAATATATGCTGTTTCTTAATTTGAAAAAACCAATGAACTAAATTAATTTAAGAAATACACTTTAATATTTTAAAAATACTCTATTATTAAAATTTAGTTACTCACTCTTATTTATTTTAAATAAAATATTAAATACTCTTTCAATTTAGAATAATTCTCAATTATTTATAAAATTAAATATAAAAAAACTCATTCTATTTTGAGAAATACTCAAGTATTAATTTAACTATCCAACAAAACATTTCTAGTAGACAAAATACTCAAGTATTAAATATCAAGAATTAATATTAAAATACTCAAGTATTAATTTAACTATCCAACAAAACATTCCTGCTAGACAAAATACTCAAGTATTAATATTAAAATACTCAAGTATTAATTTAACTATCCAACAAAACAGTTCTACTAGACAAAATACTCAAGTATTAATATTTTGATAAACTACTCACTTTTTTTCAATTACAATTTAAAAAAAAAAAAATAATTATACGATATATATTTATTTTAATTAAAATACCAACATTAAAAAATGCGTTGTAATAGTATATGCGTTGTAAAAGTACTTACCATATAACATCTTGCGTTGTAAATGCATGCGTTGTAAATGCATGCGTTGTAAAGGCATTTTCAAATAATGCGTTGTAAAGGTATATGCGTTGTAAAAGTACTTACCATATAATAGCATGCGTTGTAAAAGCATGCGTTGTAAAAGTTTTTGCGTTGTAAAAAATGCGTTGTAATAGCATAGCGTTGTAAAAGTTGCGTTGTAAAGGTGGTTCCCCGAGTTCAGCTATTGAAAGTGAAACGGAGGTTGAAACCAGAGATAAACGTTTCCCGATTGCCATGTTATTAGAAGAAGAATTGGATTTTTTAGTGGAAGAACGAAAACAAACGTTGTGACCAAGACGACAGCAAGGAAAAATAGTACCTCCAAACGCCGAGAAAGGAGACGGGCAAAACAAAGGCGAACCAACCAGGCGACATCAAACACGCCGATGGAATCGCGAATAAGCAACAAACAGGTCAAAGCTAGTAACATCACAGCGACAAACCTATCAACCACAGTCCTTAACATAGCAGAACTACAACCACTCTCCCTGGGACTGTCGTTTTGTCCAGAAAGCTCGTTTGATTATGCTGCAACGCAAATTGACGATTTCAAAGGTATTAGAAAATTAAAACTTAAAAAATACCATCTTCTTAAAGACACAACAAATAAGGAAATCTCCAGATGTTGGCACAAACAACTGAAACTCTGGATGAGCTCAATCGGAGCTTATCCACAGGGACTAACATCGATGTCACCATCCAAAGTAAGACATTTAAACCTCGTTCAACATTTGTTCCCATTATGCCGAGGGATTCAATCGATCTATTTCACGAACAGGTCATCACGGGATTTAAACATTTGAATCACAAGATGAATAAGACAAAAAGCACCAAAAAGAATAAACAGGAAATGGAATATTATCAACTTATGAAAAAATTGTCAAACAATAAAGATATAATCATAAGGAATGCTGACAAAGGCGGCAATTTGGGCAAAGGAGGATTATATCAAAGAGGATTTAGAACAATTGACAGACCGCCAATGTTATCGTAAAAGCGATTAAGCAACTCTGAAAGCAACATATGATAATTATTACAGCAAATTTATGACTTGGAAAAATTTGGGTTTGATTAACAAAGATGAATATTTTTTTCTGAGAAATAGCACACCCACAACTCCAGTGATATACTTCATCCCCAAACTACACAAAAATCCGGTCAAACCTCCTGGACGCCCTATTATTTCCGCCAACAACAGCTTAACTGAAAACACATCTCAATATATAGACCATTTCCTTCAGGAATTGGTCCAATCTCTACCATCATACTTAAAGGACACAGGTGATTTGATGGCAAAAATGCATGACTGCAAATGGCAACCCGACTTTTTATTGATAACAATGGACATCACAGCTCTCTATACGAGCATCAGTCACAAAGATGGTCTAAGGGCGGTAAAACACTACCTTAGGAAAAGGCCAGCTATGCAAGAACAACATAGTAAAATGCTCATAGACATGATTGATTTCTGCCTGAATAATAATTTTTTTTATTTCAGAGCACTCTTTACCAACAGTTACGGGGAGTAGCTATGTGGGCCAGTTTCTCCCCCAGCGATGCCTGCCTCCACATGGGCTGGTGGGAGTAACTGGTCCTACATAGAAGATTTGAAAACCTTCTGAAGTCCAATGTGAAATGTTGGTGGCGCTATATTGATGATCTGTTTTTAGTATGGCATGATTCTGAAATAGAGTCTAAAATATTCATTGACAAACTGAACCAAAATGAAATTAACCTTCAGTTTACCGCAAACATCAGTGCGGAGAAGGTCATTTTCTTGGATGTAGAAGTATATATAGAGAAGGGTAAAGTCGAGACAAAAATACACAGGAAACCCACAGCAGTAAATTCAGTGCTGCACGCGACAAGTCTACATCCAAAACATCTTATTCAAAGTATTCCCTACGGGGAAATGATTCTGCTCAAAATAATCTGTAGCACTGACAAAGAGCTACAGATAGCTCAACAAAATAGTCGAGTCAGATTCCTCGAACGGGAATATACTAAAAGATGTATTGATGCCGCCATATCCAAAAGTGAGTTGACAAACAGGGATACTCTTTTGAAACTAGATGTATCAGGGGACCATACAGGTAGAACACCAGATGCCCCGGAATCACCGAAAAAAACAGCAAATGAGGAATTCAGGATGTTAGTGGGCTACAGCAAACAAAATAAGGACATCAACCGCAACAGAAGAGCACCAAATATGAAGGATAGGCTGGTACAAAATAATCCAGTATACAGACTAAAAGGCATTTGGTTAGCTCAAAGGAACGGTTTTTAAAGATGTAAAACATGTAAGGCCTGCCAATATGGCACTAACACTACAGCATACAAAACAGCCTTTAGTGAGCAAGAACAGATGATTACAAAAGCTCTGTCATGCAAAACGGAATTTTTTGTATATGTCCTCGAATGCCCCTGTGGTCTTCGGTACGTGGGAAGTACCAAGCTGCAGGGACATAAGAGGATTTTGCAACATATCAGAGCAATAGTCAATCAGGATCCTGTGTACCCAGTTGCCCGTCACTTTAAGGAACACCATCAGTCAGACCCTAAACATCTGAAATATTACATAATTGATAGTGTACCTTTTAACAGAAGGGGAGGTGACAGGGAGAGAACCCTATGCAAACTAGAAATACAATACATCTTAGAACTTGACTCCAAGAGCCCCACGGGTCTGAATACAACCGAAGACCTTTATACTTGTCTCTAATGATAATTAGATCTCATGCTAGAAGAAGCTCACACATTAATGCAGATCAAAAATAATCTCTCCATTTTTTTTCTAAATATTGTAAAAAGTAGAAAATAAAAAATAAAATATAAAAAAGCAGCAAAATGAGTCCAACGGTCTATAAAAGTCAGAATAGGATAAAAGATTTTTTTTTTTTTTTTTTTTTTTTAAAACCTTTATTTACGTCAACATGGTACACAGCTATTCAGCCGACATCCCGGAGGTTCGGCAGCACGATGGGAACAATACGTAGGAAGGTCCATATCCGTACATCAGGAGTAACAAAGGTTTAGTTTTAATGTAAACCAAAAAAATAAAAACACGAGCAAGGCAAAGCATATAATAAGCATGCGCTAGTTCTCAGCTAGGGCGAGGTCCCACTCCCATCAGCGGAGCGGTAGACCATTCCAAAGAAGTGAGGGGAAAGCAGGGGTACGGACTCCAGGTTATGAACAGTTTACGTATATAGTTGGGAGTAGAGCTAGGGGGAAAGTTGCACATCGAGCATCTCAGCAACCGGGGGCACACAAATATCTCCCCTATAGTGGTTCCATTGCCCCCATATCTTATGCCACTTCTTAGGGCGACCCCGGGAACTGTACACCGTTTTCTCCCGGAACATGCCCCAGTCCATATTTTCCATCCATGTTACCAAGGTGGGAGGTCTCTGGGATCCCCACAGCTGCGCAATATCTCGCTTCGCCACCATATTCCCCAGAGTCACCCATTGGGTCTGAGCGGCATCATAGTCGGTGGGGCCCCAGACATTCAACAGGCATCGTCTTGCCTCCGGGAAGAGTGCGATACCCGTGACCTCTTCCATCACATCATGAATTTGTTTCCAGAACTCTACGATCTCCCCACACTCCCAAATAATGTGTAGAAAGGTGCCCACCATCCCACAGCCTCTCTTGCATAAGCCATCGTCAGAGAAACCCATATGAATCAGGCGGGGCCCCGTGACATGAACCCTGTGAAGTATCTTAAGCTGCACCAGCCGCAGTCTAGCCGGGATCGCAACCTCCTTCGGAGAGGAGACGGCATATTGCCAGTCCTCATCGTCCAGTTCGAGACCATCCCTGGTCCATTGTTCTCGCACATCAAGGAGGAGGTCGGTCCGGACATTTACAAGCTTTTTGTAAATCAAGGAGATTGTACTCTCCGGCATATGACCATCCAGAATCCGATCCTCCAAAGGAGAAGACTCAGGCACGGCCTCCCCCTCGGCACGAACAGATAGCAGAGCGTGACGCACCTGGGCATATCGAAAGTATTCAGTACCCCCTAATTCGTATTCCGTCTGCAGCGTCTCAAACGATTTCACCTTACCCTTAGTCAGCAAATCCCCAACTCTAGAAATCCCAATTAGGTCCCACTTCTCAAACCCTTTCGTGTGCCATAATTTCCCTAGGATATCGGATTCAAAAAGCGGAGTAGCCTGGGTAAGTCTGTTCTTCCAGCCCAACGAGTTTGTAACCGCCTTCCACACATGCACTGCCGTCTTGGTCGGTCCTGTGAGGGACCCATCCAATGATTTGGAATACAGCGCCCTAAGGTAATTACCCCCGCGCAACAGCCACCGATCCACAGCAAACCCAGGGTTCAACGCCGGACCGTAAACCCCATGGTTGATCGCTCCCAATTGGGTAGCCCAATAATATCTTCTGATGTCAGGGAGTGCTATCCCTCCGTCATACCATGGAAGGGTCAACTTTGCTATAGCTATACGCGGTCGACCGTCCCATAACAGCGAACGCTGGAGGCTCTCCACCTCACGAAAATAACAGGCAGGAACTAACTCTAGGGTGTTCTGTAAGGCGTAGAGAAACCGGGGAAGAGACATCATTTTAAACAATGCGGCGCGGCCTAGGATGGAGAGCGGTAGCCGCCTCCAACCCGCAACATCCCGTCTCAAGCGTGACAGCGGAGGAGGTTCTTCTCGTATCGGACAGAGGGGTCTGTGGAAATATACATCCCCAAGTACAGAAAGCCCCGCTGGGCGATCTGGATGGAGCAATCCCGCGGGACGGTAGGAGTGTCCCCACTGAGAACATATAGGTGCGACTTTCCCCAGTTAATGGCGAGACCCGAGTTACTACCAAAAGACTTCAAAACGTCACAGACCACTATGAGGGATTTCCGAGGCGAGGTCAAGTATAACAAGATGTCGTCTGCATACAAAGAAATGCGGTCCTCGTGGTCTGGCGACCATTGGATCCCTCTTATGTCTGGCTGCCATCTAATCCATGCCGCCAGCGGCTCGAGGGCGAGAGCGAACAGTAGTGGCGACAGAGGACAACCCTGCCGGGTGCTCCTCCCAAGCTCGGACGGAGATGACGCCCTACCGCTCACCGCGATTTTAGCCAAAGGTTCCTCATAAAGTAGCCTAATCCAGCCTATAAAACCCGGTCTGAAGCCGAATTTTGTGAGCGCTTCCCACAGATACGGCCATTCCACAGTGTCGAAAGCCATCGTGGCGTCGAGTGACACCAAAATGGCCGACTCCCGCAGCGTCTCAACCCTCGCGAGCACGCCATGAAGTCGCCTGAGGTTCAACGCAGTGTTGCGGTGTGGGATAAACCCGGATTGGTCCGGGTGGATCAAGTCCCCAATGACCCTGATCAGACGGTTAGCCAACAGTTTGGCGAGGATTTTGGGCTCAGCGTTGAGTAGGGAGATCGGCCTATACGATCCGCATCTGTTCCGGGGCTTGCCATCTTTATGTATAAACACTATTGTCGCCAGACATTGGTCAAATGGAAGACACCCATGCTCCCGCGCCTCTACAAACATATCTCGCAAATACGGAGCAATCTTATCCGGTCTGAGTTTATACAACTCGACCGGCAAGCCATTCGGGCCCGAGGCCTTGCCCGGGCGTAGCGAGCGGATAGCAACTGCAACCTCATCCGCGGTGATGTCATCATCAAGGTCCTCCCTGTCGACGTCGGATAGACAAGGCAGGGCAATGTCTCGCAGCAGTTCATGCGAGTCTTCCTCCGGCTTGTCCGACCCAGACGTATAGACCATGCGGAAGTGGTCCGCGAAACACTGGACTATCCCATCGGGTTCAGTGACAATATCCCCGCCATCCGTCAGTAATTCTGGCACAACTCTATTCACTCGTTCTTTCCTGTCTAACCACGGTATTAATTTCCCAGCCTTGTCGCCCACATCATACAATCGCACTTGTCGGTCCCTGCTAAGAACCTTAGCCTCGTTTGTCACCAGTGCTTTATACTCAGACTGTTTTAATCTCAACTTATGCAGTGTTTCCGCCGTAACCTCGTCTTCCAGGACAGACTCTAATGCCACTATCTCAGCCTCGATCTGCGCCACCTCCGCATCTCTCCGACGTTTGACATCCGCTATCAAGGAGAGGGCCTCCCCTCTCAATACTGTTTTAAACGCTTCCCACAAAGACACCGCAGAGGTAACCGAGCCAAGGTTCTCCGAAAAGTAAAGATCAACCACTTTCAACAACGCTCCACGAGTCTTAGGGTCACGGAAATACCAGGGGTTAATAGGGGCAACCCTACCTGCCGCGCCACGGCCAAAATCCATACTAATCCACACCGGCGAGTGATCGGAGATGCCCCTGGCCATGTGCCTAGCCTCAGACACCAAGGAAGCGTGGGCAGCCAAGGTGAGAACATAATCTATTCTAGAGAGACTGCCGTGCGCTCCAGAGTGAAAAGTATACTGCCGCTGAGCGGGGTGCAGCAGCCTCCAGCAGTCAACCAAACCTAGTGTATCAGTAAAATCTGGGAGCCATCTCTGCGCCCCCCGGGGTCCCTTGGTGGATGTCTGTCTAGTAATCCGGACCCAACTGCATTAAAGTCACCACCCATTACCAACACACCCTCGGGGAGATCCAACATGGCCCTCCCCAAGTCGGCAAATGTGGCGGCCTGCAGGCCAGGAGGGACATAAACAGAAACCAAAACCAGTGTCCTGCCCTCCCATCTCCCCGCAGCTGCCGCAAAGCGCCCCCTCTCATCAACAGTAGTAGAATCAATCTCCAACGGCAGCGAGGTCCTAACAAGTATTCCAGCCCCCCGAGATCCCGAGGAAAACCCAGAGTGGGCGATGAATTTATAACCCTTTCTATTGAGAGCATGACACGTGTTGCCTATCAAGTGCGTCTCCTGCAGCAAAACTATGTCAGGAGAGCAATCCCCCGCTTAATACGATCCCCCAAGCCATTAACATTCCAACTGAGTATATTCAAACCCCTACCCCCCATCACAAACTGGCAAGAGACCCCCGCCCATCCCCGAGAGCAGCACACGAGACTTGCATTGCGATACCTTGCAAAACAAAAAACAACAACAAACACTCCAACAAGCCCAAACCACCCCCCACCCTGCACCCCTGCATAAGCCTAAAAGCCCCCCCAACTTGCAGTGTGCCTGTCGCCCTAGCAGAAGCTAATCTACAAGAAGAAACCCCGTAGGAGGAAAGAGATCCCATTGCGCCCTCGCCACCCCCGGACAATAGCTAGCAATGAAAACAAATCAGCGAACCACTGTCCCGAGCTTGGCCAGAATGGTCTATCACCAGAGTCCTCACTCTTTTGCAACATGGCCTCCTTCCGCTCCGCCAGCATGATCCCCGCTAGTCCGCCGCTGAGGCAATGTGTCGAGCCATTCCCCAACCTCGTCTGGCAAGTCAAAGAAAAAGGTTCGTTCTTCGTATTCGACGCGCAACTTGGCTGGGAAGAGCATGGCATACTTCAGGCCCCTCTCACGTAGCCTCCTCTTAACCCCTAGGAAACTCTGCCGTTGCTTCTGCACCGCCTGGGTGAAGTCAGGATAAAAACTCACTGCAGTGTTCTGGAAAGTAACCGGTCCGGACCCCCGTGACGCCTGCAGAATGGCATCGCGGTCCCTGAAGTTGAAGATCCTGGCGATGATCGGTCTCGGGGGGGCTCCCACCTTGGGCCTCCCGCTCGGGACTCGGTGGGCCCGCTCGACCGCAAAGAACTTGCTGAGGCCCTTAGGCGCCAGATGGTTAAGCACCAAGTCCTCGACAAACAGGTCCGCCGATTGCTCCTCCGATTTCTCCGGAACGCCAACTATGCGCACGTTATTGCGCCTTGCCCGGCCTTCAAAATCCTCCATCTTGCGGGCAATGAGGTCGTTGGTAGTCCTCAGCGTGCGGACCTCTATTTGCAGATCAGAGACGTCCCCCGTGAGGCTAGTGGTTTTTTGGTCCAATGATTTTACTCTCTCATTAGTTTTCCCCAGGTCAGCGCGGAGCAAATTAGCGTCGACTGAGATGGTGTCCACTTTGTGTGCCAAGGCCTCAAACTGTTGCCCAATAGAGGACTTCATCTCCTCAATGGCGCCCATTATATCTTGCAGTGTCAATTCCGGTGCGGGCACCAAGCCGTCTCCCGATGATTCCTGTAGCTTCCCCGGTCCGCTTGGCGATCCCTTTTGCTGGGCATAGCGATCCATATTGTTGGTTTGGGTGTAGCCCCCCCGCCTGGTATTCTTGGGCTTCTGTTTGTCGGCCTCCGATTTGGTCGACATCCTCAACCCCGGAACAGTCAGCGTCCAAAACAGGCCGCTCAGCCACGCAAGTGACACGAGGTCCGCTGGATCCGGGTCTCCGATGCAAGCCCATGCATGTGCAGGCCGAGCTACAGGCAACTGTTGTCCAAGACACTCACGGGCCGAGGCACGTAATTGTGAGAGAAAACGAAAGTGAAAGTGGAAACAGCCCCCCTCCGATGATCCGCACCGCACACGGCCGCTGTTGTTCAATTAGTGTCCGGGCCCATGCCAACGCGAGACCCGGGCACCTCCCGGGGGATAGGCCGCAAACTTCAACCTGTCACAACTTCGGTCTCCGGTGTACGATTTCAGTCCGGACAGCGACGCTCGCCTCAGCAGTAGTTCATCTCCAGTATTCCGGATATTTGACACAGGATTTTTCCAGGATAATTGCCGGAGGGAACGAGGGTTACGGGAGCTCTGTGCTCACGCGGCCATCTTGGTCCCGCGCTAGGCCGATAAAAGATTTTAATTGTTTTTCAATCACCATTTTTTAGTCACAAGTAATTTTTTGAAAGGATATTTTAAACACATTATTGAGGGTTGCACTAGCACTTTAAAATTAAAATTTAAATCTTATTTGCACAATTCGTTTGATCAGTCAAGGGAAGTTTACATTGCAATAAGATGTGTTTTTAACTTTAAGTAAGAATTTTAACACTGGGCATCAATTACATGTGATCAAGAGGTAAACAAATATAAAACTACAGGAGTATGGACAATTTATTAACATACAATATGATTCTATAGATAATTTTAGATTAAGGTTTTTATTATGAAATCTATATCTATTTATTGAATTATTTATTTACCAAATGTATGTTTTTTATGATGTAACTATCTGGTAATAAGATATGTTAGTTTGAATAGGGAATTGGTATTTAAACCATGAATGAAATGATTTCCCACCATCTCCTATAAATTCTATGGTTGTTTAATTTCATTTAATTTATCCTGCATAATTTGCACATGAGGCCCAGTAAATGTCAATTTGAATTTCTAAATGGTGATTCAAACACTTGTTATGCGGGGACGATCTAACAAGTCAAAACTGTTGTTCAGGTATTCATACCACAATATAAATATGGTGTTGGTTACTAATGAATACAATCAAATTGGTACACAAATGCTAAACAATAGTAACCATTGTTTGGACGTTCCCAACATATGCAATGTGAAACTGTATTGTTTTCTTGACTGGTTTCAAACTTAAATCTATTGCACTGTCACTTTAACACGAACAGCAAACAAGTAGAAAAAAATGGTATAAATAATGTCAGCTGACTTTCATGCGTGTCATGTGATCAAGGCTCTCCGGAGCCGAAATGCGTAATGGCTGCTTTACCTCTGGGTGAATAAAACTGATTGTACGCACCATAGCTGTGGTCCATGCTCCATTCTTCCGAATCAAAGAGCCAGCGGCAGTGGAGTGATATATATATGGGGTTGGGGCTCAATATGGGCTCTATCATGCAGGAATTGTGCACGGCTATTATGCAAGGTGAATATTAGCACTACAGCCCCCAGAATGCCCCATACACAGACTCATTGGAGCTACCTCACACAGGGGTGTGTCATTGTGGTCAATAAAAGGGAGGAGGTTTTGCACACCGCAGCACGTTATTTCCGTGTTAAGCCTCTGAGGAAGTAATTATACGAAACGCGTCAGGCAAACACGCAAGTCTGCTTTCTATTGAACCAACCACACAAACTGCATCTGTACCTGTTACTGGGGCTGGTAACCTCCGCCATTGTCTCGAGTGCTTCTCAAGAAAGGACTACCATCGCATCGGAATTTAGAGACGGCGGTCCGGCCGTCGAGTAAAGCACCACCCCGGAACCAGGGGGGCCGTGAGGTATGATGCACGAACCTCGTATCGGAGAAGTGGCGCAGGAATGAAGATGGTTTCGAGTGGTTGGGGCTCAATATGGGCTCTATCATGCAGGAATTGTGCACGGCTATTATGCAAGGTGAATATTAGCACTACAGCCCCCAGAATGCCCCATACACAGACTCATTGGAGCTACCTCACACAGGGGTGTGTCATTGTGGTCAATAAAAGGGAGGAGGTTTTGCACACCGCAGCACGTTATTTCCGTGTTAAGCCTCTGAGGAAGTAATTATACGAAACGCGTCAGGCAAACACGCAAGTCTGCTTTCTATTGAACCAACCACACAAACTGCATCTGTACCTGTTACTGGGGCTGGTAACCTCCGCCATTGTCTCGAGTGCTTCTCAAGAAAGGACTACCATCGCATCGGAATTTAGAGACGGCGGTCCGGCCGTCGAGTAAAGCACCACCCCGGAACCAGGGGGGCCGTGAGGTATGATGCACGAACCTCGTATCGGAGAAGTGGCGCAGGAATGAAGATGGTTTCGAGTGGTTGGGGCTCAATATGGGCTCTATCATGCAGGAATTGTGCACGGCTATTATGCAAGGTGAATATTAGCACTACAGCCCCCAGAATGCCCCATACACAGACTCATTGGAGCTACCTCACACAGGGGTGTGTCATTGTGGTCAATAAAAGGGAGGAGGTTTTGCACACCGCAGCACGTTATTTCCGTGTTAAGCCTCTGAGGAAGTAATTATACGAAACGCGTCAGGCAAACACGCAAGTCTGCTTTCTATTGAACCAACCACACAAACTGCATCTGTACCTGTTACTGGGGCTGGTAACCTCCGCCATTGTCTCGAGTGCTTCTCAAGAAAGGACTACCATCGCATCGGAATTTAGAGACGGCGGTCCGGCCGTCGAGTAAAGCACCACCCCGGAACCAGGGGGGCCGTGAGGTATGATGCACGAACCTCGTATCGGAGAAGTGGCGCAGGAATGAAGATGGTTTCGAGTGGTTGGGGCTCAATATGGGCTCTATCATGCAGGAATTGTGCACGGCTATTATGCAAGGTGAATATTAGCACTACAGCCCCCAGAATGCCCCATACACAGACTCATTGGAGCTACCTCACACAGGGGTGTGTCATTGTGGTCAATAAAAGGGAGGAGGTTTTGCACACCGCAGCACGTTATTTCCGTGTTAAGCCTCTGAGGAAGTAATTATACGAAACGCGTCAGGCAAACACGCAAGCCTGCTTTCTATTGAACCAACCACACAAACTGCATCTGTACCTGTTACTGGGGCTGGTAACCTCCGCCATTGTCTCGAGTGCTTCTCAAGAAAGGACTACCATCGCATCGGAATTTAGAGACGGCGGTCCGGCCGTCGAGTAAAGCACCACCCCGGAACCAGGGGGGCCGTGAGGTATGATGCACGAACCTCGTATCGGAGAAGTGACGCAGGAATGAAGATGGTTTCGAGTGGTTGGGGCTCAATATGGGCTCTATCATGCAGGAATTGTGCACGGCTATTATGCAAGGTGAATATTAGCACTACAGCCCCCAGAATGCCCCATACACAGACTCATTGGAGCTACCTCACACAGGGGTGTGTCATTGTGGTCAATAAAAGGGAGGAGGTTTTGCACACCGCAGCACGTTATTTCTGTGTTAAGCCTCTGAGGAAGTAATTATACGAAACGCGTCAGGCAAACACGCAAGTCTGCTTTCTATTGAACCAACCACACAAACTGCATCTGTACCTGTTACTGGGGCTGGTAACCTCCGCCATTGTCTCGAGTGCTTCTCAAGAAAGGACTACCATCGCATCGGAATTTAGAGACGGCGGTCCGGCCGTCGAGTAAAGCACCACCCCGGAACCAGGGGGGCCGTGAGGTATGATGCACGAACCTCGTATCGGAGAAGTGGCGCAGGAATGAAGATGGTTTCGAGTGGTTGGGGCTCAATATGGGCTCTATCATGCAGGAATTGTGCACGGCTATTATGCAAGGTGAATATTAGCACTACAGCCCCCAGAATGCCCCATACACAGACTCATTGGAGCTACCTCACACAGGGGTGTGTCATTGTGGTCAATAAAAGGGAGGAGGTTTTGCACACCGCAGCACGTTATTTCCGTGTTAAGCCTCTGAGGAAGTAATTATACGAAACGCGTCAGGCAAACACGCAAGTCTGCTTTCTATTGAACCAACCACACAAACTGCATCTGTACCTGTTACTGGGGCTGGTAACCTCCGCCATTGTCTCGAGTGCTTCTCAAGAAAGGACTACCATCGCATCGGAATTTAGAGACGGCGGTCCGGCCGTCGAGTAAAGCACCACCCCGGAACCAGGGGGGCCGTGAGGTATGATGCACGAACCTCGTATCGGAGAAGTGGCGCAGGAATGAAGATGGTTTCGAGTGGTTGGGGCTCAATATGGGCTCTATCATGCAGGAATTGTGCACGGCTATTATGCAAGGTGAATATTAGCACTACAGCCCCCAGAATGCCCCATACACAGACTCATTGGAGCTACCTCACACAGGGGTGTGTCATTGTGGTCAATAAAAGGGAGGAGGTTTTGCACACCGCAGCACGTTATTTCCGTGTTAAGCCTCTGAGGAAGTAATTATACGAAACGCGTCAGGCAAACACGCAAGTCTGCTTTCTATTGAACCAACCACACAAACTGCATCTGTACCTGTTACTGGGGCTGGTAACCTCCGCCATTGTCTCGAGTGCTTCTCAAGAAAGGACTACCATCGCATCGGAATTTAGAGACGGCGGTCCGGCCGTCGAGTAAAGCACCACCCCGGAACCAGGGGGGCCGTGAGGTATGATGCACGAACCTCGTATCGGAGAAGTGGCGCAGGAATGAAGATGGTTTCGAGTGGTTGGGGCTCAATATGGGCTCTATCATGCAGGAATTGTGCACGGCTATTATGCAAGGTGAATATTAGCACTACAGCCCCCAGAATGCCCCATACACAGACTCATTGGAGCTACCTCACACAGGGGTGTGTCATTGTGGTCAATAAAAGGGAGGAGGTTTTGCACACCGCAGCACGTTATTTCCGTGTTAAGCCTCTGAGGAAGTAATTATACGAAACGCGTCAGGCAAACACGCAAGTCTGCTTTCTATTGAACCAACCACACAAACTGCATCTGTACCTGTTACTGGGGCTGGTAACCTCCGCCATTGTCTCGAGTGCTTCTCAAGAAAGGACTACCATCGCATCGGAATTTAGAGACGGCGGTCCGGCCGTCGAGTAAAGCACCACCCCGGAACCAGGGGGGCCGTGAGGTATGATGCACGAACCTCGTATCGGAGAAGTGGCGCAGGAATGAAGATGGTTTCGAGTGGTTGGGGCTCAATATGGGCTCTATCATGCAGGAATTGTGCACGGCTATTATGCAAGGTGAATATTAGCACTACAGCCCCCAGAATGCCCCATACACAGACTCATTGGAGCTACCTCACACAGGGGTGTGTCATTGTGGTCAATAAAAGGGAGGAGGTTTTGCACACCGCAGCACGTTATTTCCGTGTTAAGCCTCTGAGGAAGTAATTATACGAAACGCGTCAGGCAAACACGCAAGTCTGCTTTCTATTGAACCAACCACACAAACTGCATCTGTACCTGTTACTGGGGCTGGTAACCTCCGCCATTGTCTCGAGTGCTTCTCAAGAAAGGACTACCATCGCATCGGAATTTAGAGACGGCGGTCCGGCCGTCGAGTAAAGCACCACCCCGGAACCAGGGGGGCCGTGAGGTATGATGCACGAACCTCGTATCGGAGAAGTGGCGCAGGAATGAAGATGGTTTCGAGTGGTTGGGGCTCAATATGGGCTCTATCATGCAGGAATTGTGCACGGCTATTATGCAAGGTGAATATTAGCACTACAGCCCCCAGAATGCCCCATACACAGACTCATTGGAGCTACCTCACACAGGGGTGTGTCATTGTGGTCAATAAAAGGGAGGAGGTTTTGCACACCGCAGCACGTTATTTCCGTGTTAAGCCTCTGAGGAAGTAATTATACGAAACGCGTCAGGCAAACACGCAAGTCTGCTTTCTATTGAACCAACCACACAAACTGCATCTGTACCTGTTACTGGGGCTGGTAACCTCCGCCATTGTCTCGAGTGCTTCTCAAGAAAGGACTACCATCGCATCGGAATTTAGAGACGGCGGTCCGGCCGTCGAGTAAAGCACCACCCCGGAACCAGGGGGGCCGTGAGGTATGATGCACGAACCTCGTATCGGAGAAGTGGCGCAGGAATGAAGATGGTTTCGAGTGGTTGGGGCTCAATATGGGCTCTATCATGCAGGAATTGTGCACGGCTATTATGCAAGGTGAATATTAGCACTACAGCCCCCAGAATGCCCCATACACAGACTCATTGGAGCTACCTCACACAGGGGTGTGTCATTGTGGTCAATAAAAGGGAGGAGGTTTTGCACACCGCAGCACGTTATTTCCGTGTTAAGCCTCTGAGGAAGTAATTATACGAAACGCGTCAGGCAAACACGCAAGTCTGCTTTCTATTGAACCAACCACACAAACTGCATCTGTACCTGTTACTGGGGCTGGTAACCTCCGCCATTGTCTCGAGTGCTTCTCAAGAAAGGACTACCATCGCATCGGAATTTAGAGACGGCGGTCCGGCCGTCGAGTAAAGCACCACCCCGGAACCAGGGGGGCCGTGAGGTATGATGCACGAACCTCGTATCGGAGAAGTGGCGCAGGAATGAAGATGGTTTCGAGTGGTTGGGGCTCAATATGGGCTCTATCATGCAGGAATTGTGCACGGCTATTATGCAAGGTGAATATTAGCACTACAGCCCCCAGAATGCCCCATACACAGACTCATTGGAGCTACCTCACACAGGGGTGTGTCATTGTGGTCAATAAAAGGGAGGAGGTTTTGCACACCGCAGCACGTTATTTCCGTGTTAAGCCTCTGAGGAAGTAATTATACGAAACGCGTCAGGCAAACACGCAAGTCTGCTTTCTATTGAACCAACCACACAAACTGCATCTGTACCTGTTACTGGGGCTGGTAACCTCCGCCATTGTCTCGAGTGCTTCTCAAGAAAGGACTACCATCGCATCGGAATTTAGAGACGGCGGTCCGGCCGTCGAGTAAAGCACCACCCCGGAACCAGGGGGGCCGTGAGGTATGATGCACGAACCTCGTATCGGAGAAGTGGCGCAGGAATGAAGATGGTTTCGAGTGGTTGGGGCTCAATATGGGCTCTATCATGCAGGAATTGTGCACGGCTATTATGCAAGGTGAATATTAGCACTACAGCCCCCAGAATGCCCCATACACAGACTCATTGGAGCTACCTCACACAGGGGTGTGTCATTGTGGTCAATAAAAGGGAGGAGGTTTTGCACACCGCAGCACGTTATTTCCGTGTTAAGCCTCTGAGGAAGTAATTATACGAAACGCGTCAGGCAAACACGCAAGTCTGCTTTCTATTGAACCAACCACACAAACTGCATCTGTACCTGTTACTGGGGCTGGTAACCTCCGCCATTGTCTCGAGTGCTTCTCAAGAAAGGACTACCATCGCATCGGAATATATATATATATATATATATATTCCCAAAGATGCCTCTTCAGATAACAATTGTGTGGCCGTGAGACAGCGTGGCCAGATTAAAAATTGGGAAAAGCTGCACATCACGCCTGGAGCCCACCGGAGGGCTGTAAAATGAAAATAATAACCAAAAGAAACTGTGTTTTGCAATGTACACGGACCCTAATGGTGGGGAAGAATTGGCTTACAACTACCAGCATGCATCACCGAAGATCGCGTGTTCTTTGGGAATAAATAGTTGTGGCGGTGCCGTGGCTTGCTATTGGTTACTCTTGGAAGAAGAGGCTCGTAGCCTCGAAACGCGTTGGGACCTAGGAAAACAGCTGTGATATGCAACCTTTCAGAAATAAAAGGTTTCGTTGAAACTCACTGCCTCGGAGTGGCGTCCTTATCTGAAGAGGCATCTTTGGGAATATATATATATTCACTGAAAAAACCATAGGTTTCAGGGGCGTTATAGTTAGCTGGACTATTCACTCGTACAAAACCATTGAAATTACCCTGTTATAGTTAGTTCAGCTTACTATAACTCGCGCGCCCGCAATGCACTGCTGTTGACGTCACATATTGCATCAATCATGACATGGTCAGTGACATCACTGATGACATCTCAAATGACATCACTGATGACATCATCCAGTGAATGTGTGTTTTTCTGAAAATTACATATGTTTTATATATGTATATCTCAAGGTCGATGGAAGAATAAAGGGGTATATAAGTGTCTAAATGGATGATTTGTTTTTGAAAAATTGATTGTATAACTGACTGATTAGGTGTATCTTAGTGAATACATGGCTTAGTGAGTAATGTTTAAATATGTAAATATCTGTATCAGTCTCTCACTTTGTGTATGAGTGGCTGCATGGGTTGGTAAGTAGCTACATGAGTGTTTATATAGGTTATTAGTTGGTTTTTTGAGTATCAGTATGAGTGTCTGAATGTCTGTATGGTTCGTGGGGGGTATTACGTAGTGCATAGGTGCATGAATGAGTGACTCACTGTCTGTATGTGTTGAAGACAGCATGTGTGCAGGACTGTATGGGTGGATGAGTGTGTGCATGGGTGTATTAGTGAGTGAATGACTGTCTCAATAGTGTCTTTATGAGTAACTACATATGTTTTAAACTAGTATATGTGACTATTGGTGTATATAAGTGAGAGTGAGAGATTGAAAGAGTTCCTGTATGAATAAGTATGTGTTTCTATAAGTGATTGTTGAAAACACTAAGTATGTGTAAGTTTCTGGAGAAGTAAGTGTGGTGGTATGTGTATAACTGTATAAATGGATGTTTGATTCTTTATTAGCATGAGTGACTATGTGTGTGAGTAACTCTATGCATGAGTGGCGTTGTGTAACAGGATGTATAGGTGTATGAGTACATATGATGAGTGAGTACATGTATGAGTGACTGTATAGGACTGTTGGTGACTGAGTGGATGTGTATGTGGATCTTAGAATTACTGAATAGGTTGTTGTAACTGATATTGGTATGTCCATTGTTTTGATAATTTTAATTTCTATTTTTGAATGTGTGTATCAAAGGTTATATTAGGGGTAGAGGAGGTCTGCCTCTCAATCACAAGGATGATGTCATCAGTGATGTCATTTGAGATGTCATCAGTGATGTTATGAGTGATGTCACTGACCATGTCATGAGTGATGTAATATGTGACGTCATCAGCAGTGCATTGCGGGCGCGCGAGTTATAGTTAGCTGAACTAACTATAACGGGGGAATTTCAATGGTTTTGTACGAGTGAAAAGTCCAGCTAACTATAACGCCCCTGAAACCTATGGTTTTTTCAGTGAATTTCTAAGGTTTTCTAAATGCTAATTCCTAACTATAACGTGCCTGAAACCTATGGTTTTTTCAGTGAATTTCAAAGGTTTTTTAAATGCTAATTTCTAACTATGCCTACAGAGATAGGACATGTGAAAAAAGAAGAAAAAACGCACAGAAAGAAAAAAAAAGAAATGCAGAAAGAAGCAACAGAAGTCCTCAAAGACGAAGAAAAGTGCAGGAAGAAGGATAACGTGCAGAAAGAACAAACAGAAGAGCAGAAAGAAGCCTTGTTGCAAAATCATCCTGTACCCTCAACTTTTTCAGTCGGATACTGGTGGTAACTGAGTCTGACTAACCAGTCCTAGAGCCAGTGCTATGTTAAAAGACACTCAGAATACAGGGAAAACACCTCCATACACTAGGGAACACTATGCGTTGGGGTCCCCCTGTGATCAGGATGACCTCCTCTGTAAGCCCCTAGTATATAATAGGGCAGGGGATTAAAACTACCTCTTAAAACGCACCACAGGGCTTGTTTGCACACGTTAACTCAGGACCCGTCACCTCCCTTCACCACAGTGTAAACACGCCCTGTGGCCATTTTTAGTTGGGAGATTAAGTCCCCTTGAATCCTGAGGATCCCTAGGGTCCAACTAGACCACTAGGTACCTCCAGTAAGTGCCACAGAGCTGCGTTGCAGAGAGATGTAAAAAGGGGCACGGCCTAGACCACCTCTCTGCAACGCAGCGCAGTGGAGCTTACTGGAAGCACCTGGTGGGCTAGTTGGCCCCCAAGGTCCCTCAGGATTGAAGGGGAATTATTTCCCCAACTTAAAACGCGCCACAGGGCTTGTTTGCACACGTTAACTCAGGACCCGTCCTATCCCTTCACCACTGTGTAAACACGCCCAGTGGCCGTTTTTAGTTGGGAGATTAAGTTCATTTGAATCCTGAGGATCCCTAGGGTCCATCTAGCCCACTAGGTACCTCCAGTAAGTGCCACAGAGCTGCGTTGCAGAGAGGTGTAAAAAGTGGCACGGCCTGGACCACCTCTCTGCAACGCAGCTCAGTGGCGCTTACTGGAAGCACCTGGTGGGCTAGTTAGCCCCCAGGGGCCCTCAGGATTGAAGGGGAATTATTTCCCCAACTTAAAACGTGCCATAGGGCGTGTTTGCACACGTCACCTCAGGCCACGTCCCCTCCCTTCCCCACTGTGTAAACACACCCTGTGGCCGTTTTTTATGTTGGGAGATTAAGTCCCCTTGAATCCTGAGGATCCCTAGGGGCAAAATAGCCCACTAGGTACGTCCAGTAAGCGCCATTGCAGACAGGTGTAAAAAGAGGCACGGCCTGCACCACCTCTCTGCAACGCAGAGCAGTGGCGCTTACTGGAAGCACCTGGTGGGCTAGTTGGCCCCCAGGGTCCCTCAGGATTGAAAGGGAATTATTTCCCCAACTTAAAACGCGCCACAGGGCGTGTTTGCACACGTCACCTCAGGCCCTGTCCCTTCCCTTCACCACTGTGTAAACGCACCCTGTGACCGTTCTAAGTTGAGAGATTAAGTCCCCTTGAATCCTAAGGGTCCCTAGGGTCAAACTAGCCCACTAGGTACCTCCAGTAAGCGCCACAGAGCTAGGTTGCATATAGGTGTAAAAAGGGGCGTGGCCTCAGAACACCTGTCTGCAACGCAGCTCCCTGGCGCATACTGGAGATAGTTGGCCCTCAGGGACCCTCAGTATTGAAGGGGAATTAATTCCCCAACTCATAACTGGCCAGGGGCCGCGTTTGCAGAGTGCTGCAAGGAGGGGGCATGGACTCCGGCGCGATGCCGGTCTTTTATTTATTTTATTTTTTTAAGAAGGAGGGCTGCGTGGCCCCCCCTTCTTTTTCTAATTTACTGGCCCTGGGGACCCCATCCCCCAGGGCCTGCATCCTAATCTTTTTTGTTGAAAAAAATTAATTTGGCCCTCCCAAGGCCTTAATCGGCCCTGGGGACCCCAACCCCCGGGTCATGGCCTTTTTTTTTTTTATTCTTTAGGAGGGGAGCTGCGTTGCCCCCCTCCTCAGGTCACTTATGGCCTCGGGGACCCTATCCCCCGGGGCCGGCCTTTGTTTTTTATTATTTAAAAAATATACATATTTATTGAAACACCTAGGACATGCTGGACAAACCGTATTTACCTATCACCATGACGATTTGCGTGATATTCATTAAAAGGCGACTATGCTTAGAATGAATCCACATGGAATGTATTTACACCGCTAGTGAAGCTCTGACGTGTCTGACGCCCTACCGTGCCTAATCCTGGCGCCTCAGGCCCCGTCCCCTCCCTTCACCACTGTGTAAACGCGCCCTGTGGCCGTTCTAAGTTGAGAGATTAAGTCCCCTTGAATCCTAAGGGTCCCTAGGGTCAAACTAGCCCACTAGGTACCTCCAGTAAGCGCCACAGAGCTGCGTTGCATAGAGGTGTAAAAAAGGGTGTGGCCTCAGAACACCTGTCTGCAACGCAGCTCCCTGGCGCACACTGGAGATACCTGTTGGGCTAGTTGGCCCTCAGGGACCCTCAGGATTGAAGGGGAATTAATTCCCCAACTTACAACTGGCCAGGGGGTGCGTTTGCAGAGTGCTGCAAGGAGGGGGCGTGGCCTACAGCGCGATGCCGGTCTTTTATTTATTTTATCTTTTTAAGAAGGAGGGCTGTGTGGCCCCCCTTCTTTTTCTAATTTACTGGCCCTGGGGACCCCATCCCCCAGGGCCTGCACCCTAATTTTTTTTGTTGAAAAAAATTAATTTGGCCCTCCCAAGGACTTAATCGGCCCCGGGGACCCCAACCCCTGGGTCATGGCCTTACTTTAATTTAAATTCTTTAGGAGGGGGCTGCGTTGCCCCCCTCTTCAGGCCACTTATGGCTCCGGGGACCCCATCCCCAGGGGCCGGCCTTTGTTTTTGATTATTTTAAAAATATATATATATATATAGAAACACCTAGGACATGCTGGACAACCCGTATGTACCTATCACCATGACGATTTGCGCAATATTCATTAAAAGGCGACTATGCATAGAATGAATCCACATGGAATGTATATACACCGCTAGTGAAGCTCTGATGTGTCTGACGCCCTACCGTGCCTAATCCCGGCGCCCCCGCCGGTGTGTACTCTCCAAGTAGACACCCTTGTTGTTTATTTATACAAACATGGGTAGCTATTGACGGACACATTTAATATACACGCACACCAAGCCATTCAAATGGGATTCGACAAAAATTCGACCAAACTATGCAAGAAACCCCCTCACGGTTAATAAAACACACATCCACCGCCGGATGTGTAATACTTTTTATTTTACTCTCTGGAAAGGAGACGAACCTCACTTGAGAGTCACAGCGTGCTCCTGGCTGAGCCCAATGCTGTGTTAAACCCACCAGTGCCCGCCGAGTGCCTCACACCTCTGTGTTGTATTCCACCAGCTAGGGTGTATGCTATGACACTCTCTAGCCCATGTGCACTGTAACACCACCCCGTGAATAAGTCATGCCACACTTGCCTTCGCACGGGTTATATTGCCCCATCTAACGTGCCTTCCTCGATGTCTATGATATAACGCACAGCGCTATGCCATACATAATACAATCTGGGATCCATATCTTTGTCACAGAGCATATGCAACGTTACACTCCCCAGCACATATTTTATATTACAACTTTAGAGACTAGTTAGGTTACACAATACTGCCCTGTGCATATGTAGCGATACTTCACGGTTACAGGCAAGCCCGAGCTCGCCACCACCCTTATCAGGCGACTTCCAACCAAAGACATAGTCGGGAGCGGTGCACAACCCAAAACTACAACTCCCAGAACACCATGGGGCCTGGCCGGGAAACGCGCGGGAACAGGAAACAACCCGCCCCTATATAAGCTCCACCTCAAGTCAAGGTGAGTGCTTGACAATCCTACCGGAACCTGAGACTGCCCGAGGCTTCGCGGCAGTTGACCCTCGTACGTCTAATCCTCGGTGCGCGGACGCTTGCCTTCCCGCTAGGACCCGCCGGAGATCTATCTCATCCCCGACGCGTCCGCGGTGCGCGGGCGCTTGCCTTCCCGCTTGGATCTGCCCCAGAGCCCTGTTTCAACCCCGACGCCTCCTCAGAGCGCGGACGCTTTCTTTCCCGCTGGAGCTGCAGGGGGCGTGACCATGGTATTCTGAGGGCGGACGCTCTTCTTCCCGCCTCAGAATACGGATCAGGTAAGGGGCGCGCGGAGAGCGTGATACATAACGCTCTTTCAGACGCTCACCATCTTGTTACTTTACAAACCCCCCGTCGCACGTTGTGCGATGTACTTTTGTATCATCAGAGATACAACTCCGAGACTTATAGGTGGTATTTGGGTACACGCAGATCGAACAATCGCTTCCCATTCATCGGCTGTGTATGAACAGATCGATGGTCTACCTTATATCACGCCTGAACTACAGTCTCACACCTTGGCGCTCAAGTCACCCCTGACATTTGGCGCATGCAAACCAGGGATTGGAACCCCCTATGCCCTAGTGATTCCATACTTAGGCCTTGTGAGTAGTTTGGGAACAAACCTATCAGAGATGTCTTGGTCTAGTACATGCCCTGTTCGGTATTAATGCTTATGTTCTCACCCTTCTGCAGCCTACTCCAAGCCGTGTGGGACGGAACCATCACCCTGCACACACATCAGCTATTCCCGATCGGATACTCTCTTCCCTGTTCCCCGAGGTGCTTCCCTCCATACCAGATTACATTGCTGGGTGGGAGGCAGTGACTGGGCGAATAGGGAGGTCTCTCTGCACTGCTGTCGTCCCTGCTGGCTGTTTCATAAGGTTAGTGGCTCGCCTGTTTACCTTGTGCTGCTGACACCCTGACAGCATATTACACTCCAAGGCGCATATCGCATAGCACGCGCTAGTGCCTGTGCTATCTCGCACTCTCCAATTAATCTGTAATTGCGCACAATGTATTGCATATTATATTTCACGCCCCGGTTCATCTTATATCACACTTTTTGGTGCATAGTTTATACCATATACTATATCTAGTTTTCATTTTCAATCGTGCTCTCAGGACTATGTTCTATATAACACTGCGTCCACCTACCCTATTCATGGGCATTACATTTTGCGATGGGGGGTGGAGGGTCAGGGGGTGTTTCTGCCAAGTGAGCCCAGAGTCACAGTCACAAACGTCCCCTTCTTCCTGAATAAAAGTGAGATTATGCTGCATACTTGTTCATATTTTAAGTAGTTCGCACAGACACACATTTTAAAAACAATAAAGTTCCTAATACCCACCTTCTCTGAACAGTTAGCTTGCTGCCCCATCCACCTCCTCCCTATCCTCTGTTGTCTGAATCCATGGACTAGCCTCCTCCCTCCTGCCATGCATAGTCTGATGTGCTGCCACTGCCTTCCATTTAGCATGATGTACCAGTCCACTCCTCCTGCCCTCCATTGCCCAATTCTATGGCCCATCATTGACCTCCTGCTTAGCCTCTGTGCTTAGCTTGCTGCCCCTATTCTCCTTCCCCCTGCCCTCCAATGTCTTTGTGCATGCCCCTGCTCCATCCTTTTTGCCCACCATGTTCCATGGACCTGCCACTCCTATCTACTCCGAGTGTTCTGTTGAGCTGCCACTCCCCTCCCACCTGCCTAGCATTGTCAGATGACTGTAACCTGTCCCTGCCACCTCCACCCTGCCTGTCCACATGCCATGCCCCTATCCCCTTCCTCCTGTCCTCCATGGTCCATTTTACTGCCACACCCTTCTGCCCTCCCTGGTCTGTTGTGCTGCAACTGCTCCTCTTGCCTGCCCCGCGTGGTCTGTTGTGAGGCCCCTTCCCCTGAACTCTCTTGTCTGTGCCCAGGTCCTGACCCTCCCTTCTATTCTCCATGGTCCTTTGTGCATGCCCCTGCACCTTCCTTCTTCCCCATCATAGCCATTGTGCTGCCACTAACCCTCCTGCTTGCCATGCATGGTCTTCTGTGCTGCCATGGCCCTTCCCACCTTCCCTGTGTGGTCAGCTAGCTGCCCCTGACCCCCTCCCACCTTCCCTCCATGGTCTGTGTGTATGCCATCATAGTCTCATTGTTGCTCTCCATGGTGTGTCTTTTTTCTAGTGCCCAACCTGCCTGACCTCCATGGTCATCTTGCTGCTCCTGCCCTGCCCCCTTGCCCCCAGCCCTCTGTTTCCATGTGCAGACCCCTATTCCCTCCCTCCTGGCTTGTCTGTTCCATTTTAATGCCCCTGACCCGTACCTCCTACCCTTTATGGTCTGTTATGCTGCAGCTTTCTCTCCTGTCTGTCCATTATGGTCCGCTAGCTACCATTGCCTCTTTCCCCTCTGTTCTCTGTTGTCCATGTGCATGGTCCTGTCCCCTCCCTATTGCTTTCTATGGATTGTTGTGCTGCACTCCCGTCCCGCATGTGCTGTGTGGTGTATTGTGCTGCTGCAAACCCTGATGCCTGCCCTGTAGGGTCAGTTTGGTGCACCTCTCCATGTCCCTCCTGTCCTCTGTTATCTGAGTCCATGTCCCTACCCCAATTCCTCCTGCCTACCATGATCCAATGTACCATAGGTGCGAACATTTTGAACTTGGTAAGAGGGAGATTTTGAAAAAAAACTGGGGTATTGATTTTCCCCTTTGAGTTACATTGAAAAAGAGGAGATTGTAGACAGGAGACAGATCAAGGAAAGCCCATTTGAGCTTAAAAACATTGGACGTTTCCTGGCTGAAACGGGTCTGTTGGCATGTATGGTTGTACTACCACTGCCTCTTCCTTCTGCCCACAATGGTCTATTATATTGCCACAGCCTCTCTTGCCAGTCCTCTATTGTTGGTTTGTTGCCCCTGCCCCCCTTTCCACTGCCCTCCATAGTCTGTTGTGCTGCCACTGCCCTTCCTGCCTGCCCAGTGTGGTCAAATTGTTGCATCTGCACTCTCCTACCTGCCTTCAATTTTCAGAGTCCGTGCCCCTGGCCTCTGCCTCTCAACAGTATCCCAATGAACACTAGATTGCTAACATTCTATATTTATTACAAAAGTGTGGAACGCCTGACGTCATCTTGATGTAATCAAAACTGTAATACCTGGAGTATTTCCTTTAGAAATTACATATATGAGAGGGTCTTATTTGCATCAAAATTATGGTTAGTGCTCTAAAAAACAAAAATGAGGACATATTTTCTGAGTTTTCAAATAGCGACAAAGAACTTTTAAATTATTTGTAATCTTTATGTTTTTTTATCCAGTTGACCACTTGATTAAATGTTGCACCTAGGGGAGAGGATGTGGTGTTACTTCCAGAGCTGCAGACTTTGCAACTGGGGAATCAGGTTGGAGTTTCTGCTTCAGCTCAACATTCTGTGATTCTGGCCAAATCACTTAATCTCCCCATGTCTACAACCAAAATGAATTTGATCTTGTGTGATGTAACCAATGCTCATGTAAAGCACTCCAATACCTTACAAGTCTGCACTATATAAAACTGCAAATACACCAAAGATAAGTGTTTTGCACACTTCTGTCATTGGGCTACATGTGGGCTACATCTGGGTGATATTTGGGCTACATTTGGGCTCTTTTGTCTCTGGTGGCCATCTTGGGAGATTTATTTGTTATGAAGTTTCCTAATTTCCTGCAGTATCCTCAGTAGGAAATACTTTCAGTTTTGTATTTTGGTTCCATCAAGAAGGCATTCAGATGTGTCACACATTTGCCATAAATTCTGAATGTTAGCACTCTAGTTGCTCATTAGATCACTGTAGTAAAGCTACTGCTCACCAGGGAAGTCTGCTGCTGGTATTCAAAGTGCATGTTTCAGTCTGCATGTCAGAATTGTTTTATGAAATAGAAGAGGATTTGAGAAGTCAAAATGTGCCCTAATTTTTCATTCTGAAGCACTAATCATAATTTCTATGGCAAAATGAACCCCCTCATTTTGTTCCTTTGTAAATTAAATGTTTTAAGTGTTACCACTTTATTCCAATCAAGATGGCTTCAGGTGTGCCATACTTTTGTCATAAGTAAGACTGTTAGCGCTCTAGTTGTTCGTTAGAACACTCTGGGACATTCTGTCATTGGGCTATACTTGGGCTACATCTGGGTGATATTTGGGCTACATTTGGGCTCTTTTGTCTCTGGTGGCCATTTTGGGAGACTTATTTGTTATGATGTTTCCTAATTTCCTCATTTACTACAGTCTCCTCAGTAGGAAATACTTTCAGTTTTTTACTCTGATTCCATCAAGAAGGCATTCAGATGTGTCACACATTTGCCATAAATTCAGAATGTTAGCACTCTAGTTGCTTATTATATCACTGTAGTAAAGCTACTGGTCACCAGGGAAGTCTGCTGCTGGTATTGAAAGTGCATGTTTCAGTCTGCATGTCAGAATTTTTTAATGAAATGGAAGAGGATTTGAGAAGTCACTCAAAATGTGCCCTCATTTTTCTTTCTGCAGCACTAATCATACTTTCTATGGCAAAATGAACCCCCTCATTTTGTTCCTTTTTAAATGTAATGTTTTAAGAGTTACCACTTTATTCCAACCAAGATGGCTTCAGGTGTGCCGTACGTTTGTCATAAGTAGGACTGTTAGCGCTCTAGTTGTTCTTTAGAACACTCTGGGACGCTGCAGTAGAACACAAAGGAATCAACTGACAGTCTCTGCCCTTGTTGGATGTACATGTTTTACTGAGAATGTCAGACTTCATTCTCACAAGACTGAGAAAGATAATGTGAATTTACAGAAAATATGCTCTCAGTTTAGCTTATAGATCACCTTCCAAACCTCTGTGGGAAAAGCATGAGAAAAGCATGATTCATGATATCACAGCAGAAGGCTTTTTCGCATGGTAAAATCACCTTAGAACACACCACAATTCCTAAAATGAGTATGGTACCATCAACAAATGATTTATAATGTAACTAAAGTCTTAAAACCTTCTATTAACTGCAATGCTTTTTAATGAGGTGCTATCATGTATATTGGTCCCAAGATGGCTGCTAACACTTCTTGGGTGAAGTGCTAACAGCCAATCAGATCTCACGATGAGATGTGTGGTTAGGCTCCGCCCAGATATATATGTGATTTTACTTTTGATTTTCTCAGGAACTACTGAACAGATTGACACCATTTAAGCAAAAGGCACATGCCTGACCTGAGGACTACCTCTTTGCCAAATTTCAAGTAATTCTGTTCAGCCGTTCGGGGCTGTACCTTCGACTAAAGGTCCTATGGGAAAATGCATGGGGAAAACGCGTTTTGGGACCCCCCTGTTTTTTCTCAGCCCCCGCTTGATGAATCACCCCGAGACTTTCAGGGTAGGAGCTGAGCGGAGCGCCCCATTAGTTTTGAAAATTTCACGAAGATAAGTCACCCGGCGCCAAAGTTATTCAAAATAGAATTTTCAGATTTCCTATGGGAACTCGGTAATAGTGGCTCTTTTAATGATTTACCAAAATGATGTGTATTTTGCAGAGAGTCCAGGGCTTCCCTTATTAGTGGACAGGGCTTGCTCTTGCAAGCCCAAGGTGCTCTTATAGGGGGTAGTGTGGTCGGGCAGTCTTAGTCTTATCAGAGACGAGTGTTAGACATATGCGAATATGCACAATAGTCAATAAATGATGCACATGACTCAAAAAGGAGATCCATACCAATTTATAAAAATAAGACATATCTTTAAATATGTTTAGGCACCAAAATCAATATGATCAGGTGAGTAAGGTCTTTTAGATGTCGGTTTCTTTGTAAAGAAGCACTTACAGTTGAGGGGACCTGCAAGCAAAGGCTGCAGGCGACATCGTGGAGTTCAGAAGAAGTGAAATGGAGGTGAAACTCGCTCACTTGAAGGCTTGGGGATAACTCTGACACCTTTGGCCCACTTCAACACGGGCTGGGGACAGTGATGCTTGGTGGCTTCAGGTTGTGGTGGTTACGGAGTCCCCACGGTTCTTCTTGGGGGGCCTGCAGGATGCAGGGGAGCAACTCTGCTACTCCACTGGAGTTATTATGTCTCATGGGGAACAGCAGACAAGCCAGCAGGGTTGGTGCCAAGTCAGTTGCTCTTCTTCAGTCGTCTGCTTTCACGGCTCTTCAGTGTCATTCATCGTAGGTCATCATGATCTGATTTTCTGGTGCCAAGGGCTCCCCAAAATGCTGAATTAATGGGTGTTAGGGAAGTGTAGGGTAGTAGCCAATGGGCTACTTACCCCTGAGTTCACTATGTACCCTATATAACCAAATCATGTGGGGAGTGGGCATAACCCTTTCCCAGAGTTCCTAAGTTTGCCACCACCAAAATGGCTAAATCTGAAAACTCACCTCCACTTCAGGTATCCCACCTCAGGGGTGGTACAGGCCTGAGGGTAAACACGCCAATCTGACTACCTAATTTTATCTGCCTATCCCCGGTGTCAAAGGGCTCTGGACAAAGGGGGCCATCTTCTTCTCCTATGAGAGAAGCCAGATTTGCATACAGAAGGCTGTGGCCTCTTTGAAGCTCCCCTGCCCATGAATGCTAATATGCAGGTCATCCTGTAGGCACCCCCAACATGAGCAGGTCCTGTGTCTGGCCTCCTGAGAGCAAAGGCCCTCACCCTTGGGGGTCAGAAAATCATCTCTAGTGGCAGGCTGGCAAAAACCAGTCAGTCAGCACACCAGTAGCTGTTAGATTTTCAGGGAGCACCTTAATGCACTCTGTGAGCATGTATTATTAAATCCAACACTGGCTTCAGTTTGGGTTTATTAATGCAATTTTTTTTATACCAAACATCCCTATTTTCAGTGAAGCCATCATGTAGGTGGGGAACTCGGTTTTACCAGTGTCCGGCACATGTATTCAAAAATGGCTTCCATGTTCACTTGCACTGGTGGTAGTAGAACTGACCAGCACAGGGACATATCTGCTTATGGAGATGTGTCCTCAGATGTAGTATAGTGCATCCTGCCTTAGGGATGTAAGGTCTGTATGTAGGGGTGATTTAGCCATACTGCATGCAGTTTCTGTAGCCGTGGCACACAGGGAGGTATGCCATGTCATCTTTTCTCTGTACCAAGACACGCAGCCAGTAGTGGCAGTCTGTATGCATTTACTGAGGACTCCTTTGGGTTTGCACAGTTCAAGCTGCAATCCCCTAAAGGTCCCTCTTTAGCCTCCTTGCTCCAGGTACCAGGGGTACCTCTTTCTAGGAACATGCATGGAGTTCTAAAGGTATTGCCAACTGAGGTACAATTGCACAGTTTTTGCGAAAGAGCTCTGGCAATGGGAACCTAGTTAGCAGGAACCCAGTGCACTTCCAGTCAAAATCACATCAAATACTAGCCAAAAAGTGGGGGTGATTCTAGTTGTACATAGAAAGTTTTGAGTCGATCCATCAAGTGGAGTCCGGAAAAAAGGATGGTCAAAAAAGTGTGTTTCCCATAGGAATTTTGAACACGACTACAGCCCAAACCGCTGTACGGAATTACACAATATTTGGCAGAATGCTAGCACTTGGTCCAGAGAGAATGCTTTTTGTTATTTGGTGTAAATCTGTTCAGCAGTTTTATTGCTATTAAAGAAAAACAAATTTGGATATCTAGGGTATTGGAACCTTCTCAACGCGTATGCGGAGTTTCACAAACCCACTCGCCAGGATCAGTGCAGTGATTGTGTGACCACAACCTGTGTAGAATGTTGTGGCTGCCACTTTATAAAGTGGTACCCTCTCTGTGAGTGGGTACATGAGCCTCTGAGTGAGTCTGTGAGTCGGTGAATGAGGTTCTGAGTGGGTCTGAACTGGTCTGTGAGTGGGTCTGTGAGTAACTAAGTGAGCCTTTGAGTGGGTGTGTGAGATGCTAGGTAAGAAGATAGGAAAATAAAATAGTTGAGTGGGGTTATAACAAAAAAGCGAGGAGCTGTCTAAGGTAGTAAGAAATTAAGATAGAAGTAATACAGTGTATCAGTTTTTAAATATGACATGCAGCATAGTCCTACAGAAAAATGTAAATGAAGCAAGCCATGCAACTGCATAGGCTGATTTTCAAGCTAATAAATGAAATGTGGTGCCTTAGAATGTATGGGTGGCATAAGCAAAGAGAGTTGTGAGGTGAATTAAATGGTGACGACCAGCGTAGCCTTATATATAAATGCAACCACAGAAAGCCATGCGAGTCTAAAGAACTGCATGGGCTGTTTCAGAATCTTAAATTAAATTTGCTACTGAATGTTTTAGTTTGTATTTGATGGTATATTTAAGAATAATTAGGTGAGGTACCATAGCCCACCACATGAATGTAAAAATAGCCACATTTATATGAGAGTACTTGATATGCTGATGTGTAGCCACAGTCCAACACAGCAAGCTTTGCGAGACAATATGGTAGGTTATCATATACCAATATTAGAGATGCCTGATACACAGAAGTATTGATCTCGAGTGTTTATCCACGTATCTTCGCGATGATCTATAGCTCTTCTTTGATCTTAGTAAACAGGTGATCCTCAAATACTGTTTTAGACACATGGTAGTAGAAGGTCCGTATGCACAAGGCCGAGAAAAGGCCGAGGCAAGTGCTGAGAAGCATGGGATTAGCTATAATGGAGGCAATCTGAAATAAAAAAAGAAAACTAAACAAGTGATAGGAGGCATTGTATAGAGCAGAAGTATTCAATACCGAAACTTATTTTTTCTAGATTCCCATATCATGGGGCACTTATGAAAGCATTGTGAAAGAGATAAAAATTTCAAATTAATACATATGGCTCACAAACTTGTGTTTATAGGTGAGAATTTCAGATATGGAACACTTCTTAGTTAGGTCATTGATATGCATCTGAGATTTTAAATATGTGTTTTTGCAGAATAATTTCAAATAACCTATCAATATACGAGGACAGTGCTGCTTAATGAGTTTGAAGAACACGACATAAAATAGAATACAAAATAGAAAAAGAACTCCAACTCCAATGTGATTTGACTAATAATATCAAATTATAAGTAAGGGTGAATATTTTTATATTTCTATAACTATAAAACCACAAAATGAATATTCAGACTGCAATAAGGGATAGCGGTCTATGTTTGCAGGTAAAAACCAATGTAGTGACTGAACAGGCAATGAAGCACAGCGAGGATGAATCAACTGAAACAATTATATGAGGTCTGCATGTATAGGAAAACACTCTAGAAGAAAGACACTGAGACTAAGGAATTTAATTAATTTATTTCTTCCTTTAATAATAATTCAACACATTAACATACATATAAAAAAGCATATATACATGACCACATGTGGGCCTACACACGTTGTACATGAGTCAGAAATAAAAAAATTGTTAAGGGGTTTACCTTATACCAAGGGAATATTGAGGTTTTCTGCTATCATGCCGAATAATTGTTCGGAATAAAGTGCAAACGCTAGCGTAATTGGCTGTTTAGAACTGATGTATGTTAAGAAAATTGGTTCATTTCCTGGGTGGAACAAAGATTTGAATTTGTATGTTTTATGCAGGAAAAGGATTTATAAAATGTATTAGCTCCATGTTAAGAAGCTTTGGTGAAAAATGCAATGCTGAGATCAGCAAATCAATTTTTTCAAAGCTCTAAAAGAGAATAACTCTGTGAGAATCAACAACAGTGAGACAATCAAAAAGTGTAAATATGTGAAAAAATGTGTGTGTGTGTGTGTATATATATATATATATATATATATATATATTCACTTAAAAAACCATAGGTTTCACACACGTTATAGTTAGGAATTAGCATTTAAAAAACCTTGCAAATTCACTTAAAAACCATATGTTTCACACATGTTATAGTTAGCTGGACATTTCCCTCGTAAAAAACCATTGAAATTCCCCCGTTATAGTTAGCGCAGGCAACTATAACTCACGCGACCGCAATCCTCTGCTGATGACGTCAGATATTACATCACTGTATTTAGACACCTATTTACCCATTTCTTCTTCCATTAATCTTTAGCTATACATATATTACAAATATTTATTTTTCAGAAAGACACATATGTAATCAGTGATGTAATATCTGACGTCATCAGCAGAGGATTGCGGTCGCGTGAGTTATAGTTGCCTGCGCTAACTATAACGGGGGAATTTCAATGGTTTTTTACGAGGGAAATGTCCAGCTAACTATAACATGTGTGAAACCTATGGTTTTTAAGTGAATTTGCAAGGTTTTTTAAATGCTAATTCCTAACTATAACGTGTGTAAAACCTATGGTTTTTTAAGTGAATTTGTACGGTTTTTTAAATGCTAAGTTATGTATTTATTAATATTTTTATTTTTTCAGGTTTTTCACTGTGCGCCCACGATGCGTTGTTCCTGCCGTGCGCATACGGTGCGCGCACCCCGCGATTTTTCGGAAAAAAAATATCTTTTTTTTTTACCTTTGGGGGTCCTTCAGTGACCCCCTGGCAAAGGCTAGGGGGTCAGGACCTGTCCATCCTGTCCCCTTCTCACGTTTTCCCCCTTTGTTTTTCATTGCCTCAGACTGCGAGAGACAAAATGGCGGCCGACACTTCCTGATTTCGACCGATTCGAATGTTTACTGACATCTAACAACCAATCAGAATTGCGCTCGCGCACGTCACCGTGCGCGTACGGTATGCTTACCGTACGCGCACGGTGCGCGCTTATAGATATATATATGCTTTTAACTGCAATTTTCTCAGGAACTAATGAACAGATTTACACCAGACCTGCAAATGGCACATCCCTGAACTGAGGACTACCTCTCTGCCAAATTTCAAGTAATTCTGTTCAGCCGTTCGGGCTGTACCTTGGACTAAAGGTCCTATGGAAAATTGCATGGGAAAAACGCGTTTTGGGACCCCCCTTTTTTCTCAGCCCCCGCTTCACGAATCCCCCCCGAGACTTTCAGGGTAGGAGCGGAGCGGAGCGCCCCACCTATTTTGAAAAATTCACGAGGATTCGTCAACCGGCGCCAAAGTTATTCAAAATAGAATTTTCAGATTTCCTATGGGAACACGGTCCTAACTATAACTATCTACTGGCGACCGCCAGTAGATAATATATATATCTATATATATATTCACTGAAAAAACCATAGGTTTCAGACATGTTATAGTTAGCGGAAATTTTACTGATAAAAAAACCAATGAAATTCCCCCGTTATAGTTAGTGCAGGCAACTATAACTCACGCAACCGCAATCCTCTGCTGATGCTAATACTGTATTTGGACACTTATTTGCCCATGTCTTCTTCCATACATTTTTAGCTATACATATATTACAAATATTTTTTTTTCATAAAGACACATATGTCATCAGCAGAAGATTGCGGTCGCGTGAGTTATAGTTGCCTGCACTAACTATAACGGGGGAATTTCATTGGTTTTTTATCAGTAAAATTTCCGCTAACTATAACATGTCTGAAACCTATGGTTTTTTCAGTGAATTTGTACGTTTTTTTAAATGCTAAGTTACTTTACGCCATTCGTGGCGTGCACGCCCACTTAACGCAGTTCGTTCCGTGCACGGTTTTTATCAACTATAATAAGCCCTGTACATTTGGTGGCCTTCGGCCACCAAAAGCACAGCGGGTGGGGTCAATGTGGATAGTGTTTTTTTATTTCGATTTTAAAATTTAATTATAATTTAATGCAAATTTTTTTTATGTCATTTTTTGTAAGCCTTTTTTTAATAATTTATGTACTATATCCTGCATTATGGAAAGGTTTTTTTTTATGCATTTTTTTCCGTGCGCGTACGGTAAGCTGATGCTACGCGCTTGTAGAATACGCGTACGGTAAGCTGACGCTACGCGCTCTGGACGTAATTAGTGCGGCGCGCCTACGTGATACGTGCGTGCCGTACGCGTATACCCGGAAGCAACGTCACGGTTACGCAGGGGCGTGTAATGCGCATGCGCGATACGTGATACGTGCGTGCCGTACGCGTACACCCGGAAGCAACGTCGCGGTTACGCAGGGGCGTGTAATGCGCATGCGCAAAAGTGACGTAAGCGCTGCGTAAGCGCACCGTAAGCGTCACGTGCGCGCACGGTAGGTCATGTGACTTACAAAGAACACTTTTTATTGGTTGAAATTACTTTCACTTCCAGAAACTTCCCACACCACACCCATTCCCCTCATTACTGCTTGAAAGAACACTTTTCATTGGTTGAAACTACTTTCAGTTCCAGATTCTTCCCACACCACACCCATTCCCCTCATTTCTGCTTGTGATTCTCTAGGAGCAGGAGCTGGATTGACATTGGGATACAATGGCAGAACAGCAGGGCTCTTCTGAGAGTGAGGCCAGCAGCACCACCATGATCCAGAGAAGGAGGAAACAAAAGACTTCTTTTGTATGGGAGTATTTCACTTTTCCAGAGGGGGAGAAAAAGGTGAATGCTCAATTGGTCACTTGCATACTTTGTGATCGTGTTTTATCAAGAGGAAATCCAAGGAAGAAATATTCCTTCGGAAATCACTCTATGACGAGACACCTTCAGGACAAACACCCAAGGACCTTTGCTCGACATACTGGAGAAAACTCTTCAGTAAGTCACCAGAGCCCAGCCTCAGATGCTCAGCCGAGTACATCATCGGCAGCTCAGCTGAGCCCTTCCTCTGTTGTTGGAGCATCACCTTCTTCTTTTCCTTTGGACATCAACCCTCGATTTGCGAGTGTTGAAATGAGGTGTACAAAATGTGGTGGTCTTATTGTTTTTGGGGAGGTCAGTCTTCCCCTTATTAACAATAAGATAGACCAGCATGTTTGTAGATGCTTATAATACTCCCATTCTTTCTTTCCTCCATCCCTGTATGAACCCAACGGCTCTTATAAGAGCCAACCTTACCTCACAATTTTTTTTATTTTTTTTTAAGCTTTCCTTTTTGCAATTTTTTTTTTGCCGTGCGCGCACGGTACGCGTAATTCCGCGAATTTCGCGGAATTCCGCAGGTCACCGTGCGCGTACGCTACGCGCATACGGCGATTTTTTGAAAAAATGTTTTTTTTTATTTTTGCCCTTGAGGGTCCTTCTGGGACCCCCTGACCAAGGCTAGGGGGTCAGGAACTGTCGAGCCTGCCCCCTTTTCACATTATCCACCTTTTTTATTCACCCCCCTGACAGTTCGAGAGAGAAAATGGCGGCCGCCGCTTCCTGGTTTCGACCGATTTGAATGTTTACTATGATCTAACAGCCAATCAGAATCGCGCTCGCGCACGGCACCGTACGCGTACCGTAAGCTTACCGTAAGCGCACGGTAAGCGCACCGTAAGCTGCCACAGATATATATATTGATTTAAAGGCTATTTTCTCAGGATCTACTGAACAGATTTACACCAAACCTACAAAAGGCACTTCCTTGACCTGAGGACTACCTCTCTGCCAAATTTCTAGTAATTCTGTTCAGCTGTTCGGGCTGTAGCCCTGTCTAAAGGTCCTATGGAAAAATGCATGGGAAAAACGCGTTTTGGGACCCCCCTTTTATCTCAGCCCCCGCTTGACGAATCCCCCCGAGACTTTCAGGGTAGGAGCGGAGCGTAGCGCCCCACCTATTTTGAGAAATTCGCGAGGATTCGTCGACCGGCGCCAAAGTTATTCAAAATAGAATGTTGAGGTTTTCCTATGGAAAAGGGGTCATAACTATAACTACCTACTGGCGACCGCCAGTAGGTAATATATATATATACATATATATATAATATATAGAATACTCAGGCGGCATCCACTCAGAGACTCATGTACCCACCCACAGACTGACTTTGACACTCACAGACTCACTCAGAGATGCACACATCCACTCCTCCGACCCACTCAGGCTCATGCACCCATACAAAGACTCATGCACTCACTCACAGACCCACTCAGAGACTCATACTCACTCACAGACCCACTCAGAGACTCACACACCCACTCACAGACCTACTAAGACACACAACCACTGACAGACCCACTCATGCACTCCCACACCCACTCACAGACCTACAGTGATGCTCATGCACTCACTCACTCACACACTCACTGTCAAAGGTTAGTGGTTATAGTTTTGAAATAAAATTAAAAAAACCTTAGATATTCCCTTAAAAAACCAAAGGTTACAGGGACATTTTAGTAAGGAGAGAATTCTAAAAACGTAGTAATTCACTGAAGAGCCAAAGGTTACATGGACCTTCTATTTAGATTTCAGTCGTACAAAACCAGTGAAATTCAGCAGTTAGAGTTGCGTGAGCTAACTATAACTTACGCCCCTGCAATACACTGCTTATGACCTCACATATTACTGCACTCATGACACGGTCAGTGACATCACTGATGACATCTTAAATAACATCACTGATGACATCATACACAGAACAACTCACACACCCAACCACTCACATACCTACTCACACCCGTATACAGCCTCCCGTACACCCACTCCCTTAATAACTTTGCACCAGTTTCACAAATTTCCTGCAAAACCCTGCATACCTGTTGCACCCGTTACATTGCCAGAGGATTTAATGTTTTGCCGTGTTTGGTCGGGGGTGCATAGAAAAAAGGGGGGGTCCCAAAACACACTTGAAATCTAATGCATTTAACACAGACTTTTGTATTTCATGTAGCACAAAAACGGGCAGTTGGATTTGGATGAAATTTGTCAGGATAGAAGATTTTGGTGTGCAAATGATTCTTTTTCTGGTAAGTATTTTTACTGTGATTTGCATTTTAAACTTGGGGATATCTGTTAGCATAGTAGTTTTGAGATTCCACCAGTAGAAAATGGCGATTCAATTCATTATTTGATTGGATAATGACTGTCTTACAACAATTGCAGGAAGCCATGTTGTTTTAAGGCCACTTTGCTAGTGTTCTAGCTTGCGGCCTTTAATTTAGGTAAGTATTAGATTTGTCATATTTTCCCTACCTATTGCCACTTAATTTAAGCGGTAATAGGTAGGAAATATAATTATGTTTCTAAATATTTTTACAAAATATTATGGAGTACTGAGGTACTACCTACATAGTACTGTGGTACCTTCAAAATAAACATATATACAACTTGAAAAACCACTGTAATACACAATATTTCACAAATATAGTGTACTACAGTGTCTTTACAATTTTTTGCATATTTAATTGTGTCAAAAAAGAGTCCATGTATTACTGCAGTAATACCTACAATTTACCACACTACTTTAAAACAATTACTAAAAATAATTTACATTTGTTAAAAAACACGGTACATGCTAGGTACTATTGTGGTACTACATAAACAGGTTAAATACATTTATAGAAAATTACACAAAAATGTCCATACCTATTTCCACTTTAAGAATATGGTGTTCAGTTGGGAACAACAATACAAACTACTACCTACTTATGTTTAAGGCCCTAGGCCACTACAATGGGAAGGTCAACTAAAAGGATTATGGCTGCCTGTTAAGTTTGTAAAGATAGACACTAGCCAATTATTCACTGGATTGGTATTGCTTTGTACCACGGTATACCACTACCACACCACGGTATACCGTTGCACAATATATCACTAGGGGTCAAATTTGGGAATCTAGAGCTTTTCCCTTGTACGACGCATAGCGTTGCAAGGCCAGCACAGTACATACGTTATTCTTTTCCTACAAACCATACTTAAACTACACAAACATTAAACATTCTAAAGTTATAGTTATAACTTTAATTTACAATTTACACACCACCTTCACATTACTATAAGTAGCCCACCTACGTACACAGTGTTACTAATAAGTCACATTTTAACTTAACACACCACCTTGAAATTGCTATAAGTTGCTCAGTTTCATACACAGTATTCTCCCCTCACTCGCCATACACCATTAACTATAACTCACAACTCTACTATGCACTGTGTTCTAAAAAATCATCTCATTTGAGATGTCATAAGTGTAGTTATGAAAGCTATGATTTCAGATGGTATAATTAATGTCTTACGCAAGGGTTAAACCAGTGCATCGAGAAGGCATGAGTTATAGTTAATGTAGTTTGACAATTGAGGTGAGAACATACATACATTTCTTCTTCATCCATTTGACTGTTGCAGTGTCAGTCACATTTTTCTTCCATTTTCCACTGGATTTGTAGTGTGAATACGCTAAAGCCTGAAAAGTGCATCAAAGCCTGAAGAGTGCATCCCAGAGTAGGCATGGGCGGTAAATTCCGTTCCGCTCGTGGAATTTGCGGAATTTGGTTAATTTTGCATTCCACGGAGAACGCTGAATTGCCTCAAATTCTGCATTCCGCGACTTCGCAGAATTTTTTGCTTGAATGCATGTTCACAAGATATTTCCCCCCGAGCACGCAGACAGCGTTCGCGAACAGGAAAAAAGCATCATGAACAAGCAATTCTGCGTGTTAGTGGAATTTCTGCGTGCTCGCAGAGATTTTTTACAGTTTTGCGGAGCTTTGCATAGCGCGACTACACAAATTCCGCCCACCCCTATCCGGGAGGTTGCAAACTCCATTGTGAAAGCCGAGACGCCCTTCAATATGTAGCCAAACTGCAGGCAGCAGCTGTGGTGGAACGTATATATATATATATTCCACCAGAAAAGCGCCCAAAGCATGAGGTGCCACACACGACGTTACTTTTACCCTTTATTTCTGGCAGACAAGCAGCATTCTCAGCAAAGCCCCTTTCAGTACAATGTTCTTGGCCATACGAGTTTCGGGATCTATAATCCCTTGTTCTCTGGCTTGCATCAGGAAACAGCTGTCAAGATCAAATCGCACTCGCGATATTTAAAGCAAGTCCCGCCCCATTGGGCATGCTTTGCATCTTGGTCTTTGTAGTAGGTAATGTCCGAGTTGGATTCAGCCGTGTATTCTGTTTTTTATTTAAAATATCCACCTGGATTACTGATAATGGCCAGGCTAGACTGCTGCCTTACTTGTGTCACACCAAAATGGATACGTCGCTCCGTTACGCCCAACCTTCACCGGCGCCTGGACTCGCTGGTATCTGCGGTGGGGCATACCTCGCGGCCAAAGCACACCGCTATGAATTCCACAAGAAAAGCGCCCAAAGCATGAGGTGCCACACACAACGTCACTTTTACCCTTTATTTCTGGCAGACAAGCAGCATTCTCAGCAAAGCCCCTTTCAGCACAATGTTCTTGGCCATATGCGTTTCGGGATCTATAATCCCTTGTTCTCTGGCTTGCATCAGGAAATGGCTGTCAAGATCAAATTGCACTTGCAATATTTAAAGTAAGTCCCGCCCCATTGGGCATGCTTTGCATCATGGTCTTTGTAGTAGGTAATGTCCGTGTCGGATTTAGCTGTGTATTCTGTTTTTTATTTAAAATATCCACCTGGATTATTGATAATGGCCAGGCTGGACTGCTGCCTTACTTGTGTCACACCAAAATGGATACGTCGCTCAGTAGCGCCCAACCTTCCCAGGCGCCTGGACCCGCTGATATCTGCGGTGGGGCATACCTCGCTGCTAAAGCAGACCGCTATGAATTCCACAACAAAAGCCCCCAAAGCATGAGGTGCCACACACGACGTCAATTTTACCCTTTATTTCTGGCAGACAAGCAGCATTCTCAGCAAAGCCCCTTTCAGTACAATGTTCTTGGCCAAACGTGTTTCGGGATCTGTATTTATTTAGTTAGTTATTTATTTGTCGCATTTGTATTGCGCATGGCTGCCCCAGCAACGGGGCGTCCCAGCGCCACCAAAGACAGTGAGAGTGACCGAGGAGGAAAGAGACTTAGAGTTTGACCGGGAAAAGCCGGGTCTTTATGGCTTTGTGAAAAGCAAAGTGGTTCTGGATCCTTCTGGAAGCAAATTCCAGAGTTTTGCCGCAAGACTGCGGAAAGAGCGGCGTCTGGCTCTAGCTCTCAAGACACGAGGGATGCTAACCAAGGCTTGGTCGGCAGACCTTAAGGTGCGCCGCGGCACATAGAACTGCAGCAAGTTGGACAGCCCCAGAGGAGCCTGTTGAGTCAGAATCCAATGCGACACACAAAGTGTTTTGAACTGGATTCGCTTTTCAACATGCAACCAATGTAGTTTAGGGAAAACATGGGAAACCGAGCAAAATTTCAGAAGTGCTACTAAAATACGTGCGGCAGCGATCTAAATTCTCTGCAGGCGCCTAATGCTGGACTTATTGGCCCCAAGATAAAGAGAATTACCGTAATCCAGTCTAGATAAAATTGTCGCCTGGATAATGGTTTGACGCACTTTGGGAGGAAAGAAACCTAGAAGTGGTTTCAGCCAGGCCTCGCAGAAGCTCAAAGCAGGTCCCTGGCACAGCTTTCGATTGTGTATCCAAGGTAAGACCACTATCAATCCACACACCCAAGTTCTTTACTGCCTCTTTGGGCAAGGAAGCCGGTTTAAGACTATCCGGCCAACACTGCTCGGACCACATATCCCGGTCCTTCCCGAGCAGCAGAACCTCGTACTTACTGACATTCAACTGCAAGCAGTTTGCAGCTATCCAGTCCGCAACCTCTAGCAGGTCCTCCTTAAACTTTCCCAGGTTGACACTACTTCTCTTAGAGAAAGCGATCACCAATTGGGTATCGTCAGCATACGACACCAATGACATCCCTCTTCTTTTAGCCACCAGCGCAAGGGGTTGCATGTAAATATTGAACAGAAGGCGGCTCAGTATTGAGCCCTGAGGCACCCCCTGTTTCAAGGCAAACTCCTGCGACTGAAAAGGTGGCACCAGGACCTGGAAAGATCTACCCTCCAAGAAGGACCGACACCAGGCCAAAGCCAAACCCCTAAGTCCAATATCCTGTAAGCGCTTTAGAAGTATCTCATGGGAGACAGTGTCAAAAGCGGCACTTACGTCCAAGAGAACTAAGAGCGCAGAATCACCCACATCAAGACTCCATGGATTTCTTCCATCACAGCCAACAGAGCAGACTCTATACAGTGGCAAGCTCGGAAGCCGTTCTGCGAGGAATCAAGGATGGCATTGTGCTCAATGAACTCAGTGAGAGTAGTGTTCACATGAGATTCAACCACCTTAGCCAAAAAAGACAATTGGGAGATAGGGCGAAAGTTGCCCGGATCAACAGGATCCAAAGACGGTTTCTTTAAGAGAGGAATGACTTTTGCGTGTTTCCATGCCACTGATACAGAAGCTGAAGACAGGGAGAGGTTAACCAAGTCTAAGCTCACTGGAGAAATCATGGCAAGAAACTGACGGAAGTGAGTGGGTGTCAAAGGGTTGACCGGCGAACCTGATTTGATTTTCAAACAGAGGGTCTCAAAGTCAGCGGGGGACAACAGAGAAAAAGATGACAAGCTGTTGCCCACCCAGGGTCCAGAATCCCCTGGCCCATCCCTAGTGCCCGACCAGACCAAGGTAGGAAGGCTTTGATATATCTTCTCAACCTTGTTCACAAAATACCTGGCCAGATCGTTACACTGACCATTCGATGAAACAGGAGAGTCCCCTGAAGCACCCGCACTCTTCATGCTCTTGAGCAGAGAGAAGATTGTCTTAGAAGGGTTAGTGCTGACCCAGATTTTTGGGGCAATAAACTCTGCTCGTGCTCTCCGAATTAATTTATGGTAGTGCTTGATAGACGCTCGGTATTTGTTTTTTGCTACCAAATCATACGAGCGCCTCCAAGCTCACTCAAGCTGTTTACAATATTTTTTGGCTTTGGTCAACGAATCATTGAACCAAGGTTTGGACTGCCCTCGATTATTCCCCCCCAATTTAGCCGGGATGTAACTATCCAAGCCAAGCGTCAACCAGTCATGAAAATGCGAATTAGCAACCTCAATGTCTGGTGGCAGCTGCAGCCTGTGGCTAGACCAGAAAGCTGATGGATGGCTAATATCCAGCTTATGCCAGGGACGTTTTAAAACAGGAGCAGGCCGGTAGGAGCCCAGCTTTCCCTGCCACCGCAGTGAGAACAAGACCAAAAAGTGATCTGACCAAACCTGCGGAGCAGGAGGCTGAACCTTCAACAAAGCAAGGTTAGAAAATAAAGGGTCCAGTAAGTGCCCTGCGGCATGCGTACTCTCAAGCAAACACTGAGTCAGTTGATAAGCCTCTAGATTAGCCAGAAAACTGGCAATCTCCACCTTCCCAACATTCTCAAGATGAAGATTTAAGTCACCAAGATGGTAAAATTCGCTGCTCGACTGGCGTATAACATGACTTTATTCAATAAATCTTCCCTAAACACACCAGATGGACCTGGAGGACGATAGATGAGAAATCCGGTAACAGTGAGGTTATGATTCAGCATGATTTTAAAAAGGGCACTCTCACTGTCCACTATATTCTCCCTAGTGAAACTACAGGAGTATATGTATTTCACGATGACTGCAATCCCGCCCCCTCTATGACCCACTCTGTTTACACTCTTGATTACAAAACCTTGTTGAAGAGCCAACCAGGACTCTGCAACGGAGTCTTATGTGAGCCACGTCTCCATGAAAAAAAGAACATCTGGGGATTCTTCAGTTAGAAGATCAAAAACCTTGGCATGATGTTTTGCTAACGACCTGCAATTCAGACTCAAAAAATTAAAGTCCGTATGGTCCGGGAGACATGAAACAGACTCCTCCCCTTGGAGTTGGAACGAACATACCTTACATTTAACAGGGCCATCCAGGGGAGCCCAAGGTGAAGAGGGGCATTTAATCTCCAACTTCAAGAGCTCGGCACGCGAGTACCTGAGAGGGTCAGCCGGAAAATGGGCAGGCGTTCTGGTGACTAGCGACGGCCTGGCGCGGACGGGCGTAGACGGGCTTGCCTTTGGCGCGCCCGCTGCACGGTCGCGTCAGTGCCTCCATTAGTAGCGTCAGGGGTCTAACAAGTATACCGCTGACCCACGATTACCCCCAAGATGGCGGTCACGCTCCTCAATCCCGAAGCATGATTGTTGCTTTTCCCCTCTCCAAGCCACCTCTACCTCCACAGAACACTTCCCCGCAATACCCCAATTCGCAGCAGTCAGGTAAGAGAATAATACTTTTGCGCGGCGATATTAAAAACAGTATAGTAAAATTGAAGAATTTCCTCTTGAGCAGGGTGCTTATCCAGTTCTTCTTTAAGTTTGTCTGTTTCTTTGATCGTAAGGTCAAGCTCCAATGCCGCATATTTAGACAGCAACCCCAACATATTTTTACAGGTAGCCGCCATGAGACTCGACCACTCCTCCAGTAACTTAGGGTGGGGGTTTTGGTATGTGGGCGTAATCAGAATGTGGAGCCCTCTCGGGACTCTGCCTACTTCGATGTAGTTGTCAAAAGATGACACTTCCCACCACCTGTTGATCTCTTTCTTTTGTAATTTTTCATATTGGAATAGCATTTGTTTCAAACTTTTCCCTGCTTGACTCGTCGATAATCCTTGTGCTTGATTACCTTCATCATCCTCTCCTCTCTGTTTCACAGAACAGCGAGTGTGCTTCTCCCGGTCCCCCTGCTCGTTTGTTTTTCGGAGCCGTTTCCCCTGCCGAGGCGCCAGTCTGCCTCCCTTTACTAATTTCCGTTGTCGTTCAAGTGTCTGTAACATGAAGAAAACCCTGCCGATGACCCTGTCAATTTCGGGAACGCGGTACCTCTGCCAGGACTTAATGCAAAGGACAGGTATATATCGTGGCTACTGTTAGAAACCAATGAGTGCCGAGTCAAAGTTACGCGCTCCCTCCGGTGCACGCACCCCTATCCCACATTCACCGATTCCGTTGCAGTTGGTACAGCCTCCTCCCATATATCCAGTACGTCAAGGTCCGGCAGTGAGAGCTGGGCGTGAGACAATTTGGAAGGAAAGTTTCCGGCAGTGCCCAGCTCCTCTCCAAGTGAGGTCAGTGTGAGACCCGGGTGTCGGATCCCGGTTGTAAATTAAAGAAATTGCGCGAGCATATTAAACTCGGCCAGAAAAGAGACTCGCACACCAGAGTTCGTGTTTTGAAAGTGTGTTATTGGCGACGCGTGTCGACCGAACGGTCTTCTTCACAAGCCAACATTACAGATAGCAAATTTACCATTTAAAGTGTATTCACGCAATACTGAAGACGAACCATTCTGGCCTGCTTCCCGTTTGGACATAGAAAACAGATTATCATACATTACTTCATGAATGCATAGTATGAGAAAAAAGACTTCCATTTGGTATATATATATATATATATATATATATATATATATATATATATATATATATATATATATATATATATATATATATATATATATATATATATATATATATATATATATATATATATATATATATATATATATATATATATATATATATATATATATATATATATATATACATATTACCTACTGGCGGTCGCCAGTAGGTAGTTATAGTTAGGACCCCTTTTCCATAGGAAATCCGCAACATTCTATTTTGAATAACTTTGGCGCCGGTCGACGAATCCTTGCGAATTTCTCAAAATAGGTGGGGCGCTACGCTCCGCTCCTACCCTGAAAGTCTCGGGGGGATTCGTCAAGCGGGGGCTGAGATAAAAGGGGGGTCCCAAAACGCGTTTTTCCCATGCATTTTTCCATAGGACCTTTAGACAGGGCTACAGCCCGAACGGCTGAACAGAATTACTAGAAATTTGGCAGAGAGGTAGTCCCTAGGTCAAGGAAGTGCCTTTTGTAGGTTTGGTGTAAATCTGTTCAGTAGATTCTGAGAAAATAGCCTTTAAATCAATATATATATCTGAGCCAGCTTACGGTACGCTTACCGTAAGCTTACCGTACGCGTACGGTGGCGTGCGCGAGCGCGATTCTGATTGGCTCTTAGATCTTAGTAAACATTCGAATCGGCCGAAACCAGGAAGCGGCGGCCGCCATTTTGTGTGTTTCACTCAGAAAAAAAAGAGTGAAAACAAGAAAAGGGGGCAAGGAGGAGAGTTACAGACCCCCTTACATTTGTGAGGGGGTCAAAGAAGGACAGAAAAGTACAAAGAAAACATTTATTGATTTTTAAAAAAATCACGGGGTACGCGTACGGTAAGCTTACGGTAAGCGTACGGAAGAAAAAAAAAATTAAAAAAGAAATGAAATGCAGATTTAAGAGTTTAGATATTAGGGGGCTCTAAAAAGAGCCGTTGTGTTTATGAAGTGATTTGTTAAGTGGTACCTACAAGTAAGTACCGATGCAGAGTCTAAGGTTCAAGAGGAAGACTCTGTTCCCTTCATCATTGAAGTGCACACCATCTCCTCTATAAATGTCTTGCATGTCATAACGCAAGTTGTTGTGGTAAATGGCACCCATACCATAGTCACGGAGGAAAGCAGAAACAGATTTGTTGACGTGCTTCCTTGCTTTGTCAATTTGCGGACAGAAATGATTGGACCAGTTCCATTTTTGCCTTTGGCATATGTTGGAAAACACAAAGGCAGTTTTAGGGAAAAGAGAAAACAGTTGTGCAAAGGTGTCCTTCATAAGCATTTCCAGACCTACCCCAGTCAAAGTGCCTAGGTCATTGCCACCACAGTGCACTATTATGAGGTCAGGGTGTTGGTTTTGCATGAAGGATTTCACCAATGGCATCAATTGGTGCCACTTTAACCCTCTCTGACCAATCCATTTAATGTCTACATTTGGCAAAGCAAGGTCTCTCACCATACCTGTTTTCTCTGCAAACTTTTCACTCCAGAAGACATAGCTGTGCCCTACAATCCACACTGTGAACATCTTCAAAGGAGATCTGGATGCACTCAGGAGGTGTAATTCAGTAGAATGGGAAAAAGAAATGAAAAACAGTTTGGAAATGGAGGCATACATATTTTTTTTTTAAAAAAAGAACTGATTGGCTGTTTCATACCATTCTACACTAAAAACTAAGCTGTATGTGTAAATTGATAGAAGCATGTTTTGTATTGGTACAGAAAAATGTGTTACCAAAGAACAGTACTATGGATTTGCTGTAAGGTTTGAAAAGTCAAGCACTCTTGCTCTGTGGAATTGAAACATTGTTTGGCGAACTTCTGACCTAACTCCACACAGCAGTGTTCCATGAGGTGTTGCTATGGTAGCAGGCAGAAGTCAAGTTGGGGGAAGGGTACTTTAAGAAAAGGGTTGGTTTTCAACCAATAGAAATGTGTGATTACATTTGAAAAAAAGGGGGAAGCACTGAGATTTGAAACTTACATGTATATGTGTGGAAAAATAGAGGGAAACTTACCGTACGCGTACGGTGGCGTGCGCGAGCGCGATTCTGATTGGCTCTTAGATCTTAGTAAACATTCGAATCGGCCGAAACCAGGAAGCGGCGGCCGCCATTTTGTGTGTTTCACTCAGAAAAAAAAGAGTGAAAACAAGAAAAGGGGGCAAGGAGGAGAGTTACAGACCCCCTTACATTTTTGAGGGGGTCAAAGAAGGACAGAAAAGTACAAAGAAAACATTTATTGATTTTTAAAAAAATCACGGGGTACGCGTACGGTAAGCTTACGGTAAGCGTACGGAAGAAAAAAAAAATTAAAAAAGAAATGAAATGCAGATTTAAGAGTTTAGATATTAGGGGGCTCTAAAAAGAGCCGTTGTGTTTATGAAGTGATTTTTTAAGTGGTACCTACAAGTAAGTACCGATGCAGAGACTAAGGTTCAAGAGGAAGACTCTGTTCCCTTCATCATTGAAGTGCACACCATCTCCTCTATAAATGTCTTGCATGTCATAACGCAAGTTGTTGTGGTAAATGGCACCCATACCATAGTCACGGAGGAAAGCAGAAACAGATTTGTTGACGTGCTTCCTTGCTTTGTCAATTTGCGGACAGAAATGATTGGACCAGTTCCATTTTTGCCTTTGGCATATGTTGGAAAACACAAAGGCAGTTTTAGGGAAAAGAGAAAACACTTGTGCAAAGGTGTCCTTCATAAGCATTTCCAGACCTACCCCAGTCAAAGTGCCTAGGTCATTGCCACCACAGTGCACTATTATGAGGTCAGGGTGTTGGTTTTGCATGAAGGATTTCACCAATGGCATCAATTGGTGCCACTTTAACCCTCTCTGACCAATCCATTTAATGTCTACATTTGGCAAAGCAAGGTCTCTCACCATACCTGTTTTCTCTGCAAACTTTTCACTCCAGAAGACATAGCTGTGCCCTACAATCCACACTGTGAACATCTTCAAAGGAGATCTGGATGCACTCAGGAGGTGTAATTCAGTAGAATGGGAAAAAGAAATGAAAAACAGTGTGGAAATGGAGGCATACATATTTTTTTTTTAAAAAAAAGAACTGATTGGCTGTTTCATACCATTCTACACTAAAAACTAGGCTGTATGTGTAAATTGATAGAAGCATGTTTTGTATTGGTACAGAAAAATGTGTTACCAAAGAACAGTACTATGGATTTGCTGTAAGGTTTGAAAAGTCAAGCACTCTTGCTCTGTGGAATTGAAACATTGTTTGGCGAACTTCTGACCTAACTCCACACAGCAGTGTTCCATGAGGTGTTGCTATGGTAGCAGGCAGAAGTCAAGTTGGGGGAAGGGTACTTTAAGAAAAGGGTTGGTTTTCAACCAATAGAAATGTGTGATTACATTTGAAAAAAAGGGGGAAGCACTGAGATTTGAAACTTACATGTATATGTGTGGAAAAATAGAGGGAAACGTTGCCATTTTCTGGTTCTGCTGAGAGGAGAGAGGTGTAGAGAACAGAGATCCTGGCTCTGATAATCTGCTGTTTGAGTGCCACATTTCTTTCACAACTAACTAATTTTAAAGGTGAGTTATGAGTTTGAGAGGGGATGTATATGGTAAATTAAGAAATGAATAATAGAATTGGAATTCCTTTTGTAGAAGTTGTGTTTATTATTTTCTGTTTTGGGAGAAATTTAAATGTGAGGAACATGTAAAATAATATGGACTATTTTTTCATGATAAATTAAGGTGTACTGGTAAAAATAAGGAATACTTTAAGGGTTTGAGGTTGCAGTCAGTAATGCAAATACATTCAGCATCACTAAGGCTGGTTGCCCTTGCTGGAGTGTAGGCAGTCACCGAGGATACACATGGTGGTGGTCTGAAAAAGCAGTCTGGACATGTGCAATTAAAAAAATCTAAAAAGTGGATTCATAATGTGTCAGTCTGTAAAAGTGATTTTCACTTGCCAAAAAAAAAGAGCAGTAAGTGTGCATTTAAATTGGCAAAGAAATTTCGTTTTGGGACTAATGTGAAAACATGACTCTGTGTGCAAATAGGAATTACAGGCAGAGATTTATTGCGTTTTGCTCTGGTGATTTCACAGTTGCATTAGTAGGAAAAAGGGGGAGCGATTTTTGGGGGGAAGAAGCAGACTCTTAGCACACACCCAGCTCCTTTCCATGTATAATCATGCACAGTATTTAGAAGCGAGTGGGGTTTTGAGGTTTCAGTCTGTAATGCAAATACATTCAGCATCACTAAGGCTGGTTGCCCTTGCTGGAGTGTAGGCAGTCACCGAGGATACACATGGTGGTGGTCTGAAAAAGCAGTCTGGACATGTGCAATTAAAAAAATCTAAAAAGTGGATTCATAATGTGTCAGTCTGTAAAAGTGATTTTCACTTGCCAAAAAAAAAGAGCAGTAAGTGTGCATTTAAATTGGCAAAGAAATTTCGTTTTGGGACTAATGTGAAAACATGACTCTGTGTGCAAATAGGAATTACAGGCAGAGATTTATTGCGTTTTGCTCTGGTGATTTCACAGTTGCATTAGTAGGAAAAAGGGGGAGCGATTTTTTGGGGGAAGAAGCAGACTCTTAGCACACACCCAGCTGCTTACCATGTGGAATCATGCACAGTATTTAGAAGCGAGTGGGGTTTTGAGGTTTCAGTCTGTAATGCAAATACATTCAGCATCACTAAGGCTGGTTGCCCTTGCTGGAGTGTAGGCAGTCACCGAGGATACACATGGTGGTGGTCTGAAAAAGCAGTCTGGACATGGGCTTTTTAAAAAAATCTAAAAAGTGGATTCATAATGTGTCAGTCTGTAAAAGTGATTTTCACTTGCCAAAAAAAAAGAGCAGTAAGTGTGCATTCAAATTGGCAAAGAAATTTCGTTTTGTGACTAATGTGAAAACATGACTCTGTGTGCAAATAGGAATTACAGGCAGAGATTTATTGCGTTTTGCTCTGGTGATTTCACAGTTGCATTAGTAGGAAAAAGGGGGAGCGATTTTTTGGGGGAAGAAGCAGACTCTTAGCACACACCCAGCTGCTTACCATGTGGAATCATGCACAGTATTTAGAAGCGAGTGGGGTTTTGAGGTTTCAGTCTGTAATGCAAATACATTCAGCATCACTAAGGCTGGTTGCCCTTGCTGGAGTGTAGGCAGTCACCGAGGATACACATGGTGGTGGTCTGAAAAAGCAGTCTGGACATGGGCTTTTTAAAAAAACTGAAAAGTGGTTTCATAATGTGTCAGTCTGTAAAAGTGATTTTCACTTGCCAAAAAAAAAGAGCAGTAAGTGTGCATTCAAATTGGCAAAGAAATTTCGTTTTGTGACTAATGTGAAAACATGACTCTGTGTGCAAATAGGATTTACAGGCAGAGATTTATTGCGTTTTGCTCTGGTGATTTCACAGTTGCATTAGTAGGAAAAAGGGGGAGCGAATTTTTGGGGGAAGAAGCAGACTCTTAGCACACACCCAGCTCCTTTCCATGTATAATCATGCACAGTATTTACAAGCGAGTGGGGTTTTCAGGTTTCAGTCTGTAATGCAAATACATTCAGCATCACTAAGGCTGGTTGCCCTTGCTGGAGTGTAGGCAGTCACCGAGGATACACATGGTGGTGGTCTGAAAAAGCAGTCTGGACATGGGCTTTTTAAAAAAAATCTGAAAAGTGGTTTCATAATGTGTCAGTCTGTAAAAGTGATTTTCACTTGCCAAAAAAAAAGAGCAGTAAGTGTGCATTCAAATTGGCAAAGAAATTTCGTTTTGTGACTAATGTGAAAACATGACTCTGTGTGCAAATAGGATTTACAGGCAGAGATTTATTGCGTTTTGCTCTGGTGATTTCACAGTTGCATTAGTAGGAAAAAGGGGGAGCGATTTTTTGGGGGAAGAAGCAGACTCTTAGCACACACCCAGCTCCTTTCCATGTATAATCATGCACAGTATTTACAAGCGAGTGGGGTTTTGAGGTTTCAGTCTGTAATGCAAATACATTCAGCATCACTAAGGCTGGTTGCCCTTGCTGGAGTGTAGGCAGTCACCGAGGATACACATGGTGGTGGTCTGAAAAAGCAGTCTGGACATGGGCTTTTTAAAAAAACTGAAAAGTGGTTTCATAATGTGTCAGTCTGTAAAAGTGATTTTCACTTGCCCAAAAAAAAGAGCAGTAAGTGTGCTTTCAAATTGGCAAAGAAATTTCGTTTTGGGACTAATGTGAAAACATGACTCTGTGTGGAAATAGGAATTACAGGCAGAGATTTATTGCGTTTTGCTCTGGTGATTTCACAGTTGCATTAGTAGGAAAAAGGGGGAGCGATTTTTTGGGGGAAGAAGCAGACTCTTAGCACACACCCAGCTCCTTTCCATGTATAATCATGCACAGTATTTAGAAGCGAGTGGGGTTTTGAGGTTTCAGTCTGTAATGCAAATACATTCTGCATCACTAAGGCTGGTTGCCCTTGCTGGAGTGTAGGCAGTCACCGAGGATACACATGGTGGTGGTCTTAAAAAGCAGTCTGGACATGGGCTTTTTAAAAAAACTGAAAAGTGGTTTCATAATGTGTCAGTCTGTAAAAGTGATTTTCACTTGCCCAAAAAAAAGAGCAGTAAGTGTGCATTCAAATTGGCAAAGAAATTACGTTTTATGACTATTGTGAAAAGAAATGTAGTAATATATTTAAATAAAATAAAGGAATTTTTTTTTAGTTTTTTTCAGGTATTGCTGAAGAGCAGTGGACAAAATTTAAGATGCCTACAAAATCCAGAGTTCAAAAAACGCACAAAAAAAACCTATATTTGAAGACAACTAGAGGACCAAAGTTAGTAGAAGATGCTCATGTTGGGAAAAAGAAAAAATCTTCTGGTAAGCAGAAAAAATATATTCAAAAGAATGAAAAATGTACAAAATGTCTGTACTCGAAAGGATGTTTTGAAAAAAAAAGGAGAGGAAAAATTGACAATTTAGTTAATGCAAATATACCTTCAGCAACTGAAAAGATTTATATAAATAGAAAAACAGCGTTTAAAGAGATACGTAGAAAAATGTTTCAGAGAAGAGTTATGTCCAATTTGATGAAGGATGTGAAGAAATATAAGAAAAAGACAAAGTTTTATAAAAGAAAAAAAGAAATAGAAGCCATTGCAGCAAAGGCATTAGAATTAAATAGGAAACTATTCATTTTAATTTTGAATAGGATGCGTACATTAGACAAAATGGTTAATGTACTGAAATCACATAGCAAAAGGAAAAGAGTAGTGAACAGAACAAACTTTTGTAAAGTGTTTTTAGGAAAGTGGATGCATAGTTCAAGTAGTGAACCTTTTTTTAATGAAGAGAGCTATTTTCAAAGTAATAGTTTGCTGCATGCAGTTGACACCAGAGGTCGTTCTTACGAAGTAAAAAATGGTTGCATAATGGAGAAGGAGATAATGGTTCCAAGAGATGAGGTACAAGTGATGGCAGATGAGGCTATGGGGAGACGTCCTAAAGCCCCAGTGTACACTTGGAATTGTAGTAGTATTTGCACTGTGCGTCAGGAATCTATTGACAAATTTCGAGAGTTTCTAAGAGAATATAGTAAAAAAAGTATAAAACAGAAGATTAAGGTGCTTCAAAGTCTGGATCCATGCAGAGTGAGAGAGAATACTGGTTTGCAGGGTCATTCTCTGGCTTGTCTATCTAGAAAAGTGTGCAATAGTGTTTTCCATCATTTTAGGATGCTGGCTGTTCATCATACTGAAATGAGAAAGTTTGTGAGACGGTTGTATTTTGCCAAAAGTCCAGCAATAAAGTTAAATGAATTGAATAGGGCTCTGTTCCGAGGAACGGTATCAGATGTAGAGAAGGTTGTTGATGAAATTCAGTTTTGTTACTTTGGTCCTGAACAAAACAGTGCAGAGAAGGACACAGTAAATGAGGAAGAAGTGGAAGAGAATGTAGAACCCTCTGTAAGTAACACATTTAATGATCACATAACAAAATTTGCAATAGTCTCTAATGAAAGACCAAATTTTACTTGTATTTGTTGCCGCAGAACTCATTATAGAAAACAAACTAGGAATGTTGATCTCTACAGAAAGAGTGAAAATGAAGATAATTATAAGTGGAAGGATTTTGCCACATATATATTTCTAGAAAATTGTTTTGATTTGGGTGAAGATCAGCGTATTTGTAAATACTGTTACAACAAGTTAGAGGAAAATAGAATGCCGACCAGAGCTGTACATAATAATTTAGAATTGGATGCTATTCCTGCTGAACTTTCTGAATTAAATACATATGAGTCTATACTCATTCAATGTGTTCATCCGTTCCAGACCATAGTACGTATGGAGCCCAAAACTGGTAAATTACCTCCTTCTGATTTACTGAGAGGTTTAAAAGGAAGAGTGGTGTATTTGCCCTTGGATTTGAAAAAAAATATGGAAACTATTGATGCGGATACTTTGGAAACTGAACCATTAGTTATTCTGGTTAATGGTGTACCTACAAAGAATAAGAAGATTTGGCAGGAGCTGGTAGATGTGCGGAAAGTACAAAGAGCAAATTTGTATTTGAAAAGGAATAACAAATGGTATGAATCAATTTATATAGAAGAAGAAGAAGAAGATTTACAAGAAGACACAGAAACACCAACTGGACAAATTGAAAAAGTGGACAAGTCAAAGGAAGAAGAAATTTATGAACATTTTAGCATACATCCTCTTCATTCAAAAGAAGTTATGGGAGATAATATTGATCTCTTTCAGATGAAGAAAGCAAAAGGAACTCCCGTGAGTGTATGGGAGGAGAGCTTGGAAGCTCGATGTTTTCCCCAGCTGTTTCCTAAAGGAAAAGGAGGACGATACGATGAACGTCCAGAACAGGTTCCAGCTTCTGAGTATCGGACTACAAGACTATATGCTGAAGATCCCAGATTTCGACAAAGTATTCCTTATTTGTTCCATCTTTTATTTGAAAGCGACTTGTCTGCACTGTCTTATGCAGTAAATCACATTTTAAAAAGTGGAGTACATTTACAAAATGTGTCTGCTAAGGATTTTATGGAGAAAGTGCAGCACCGAGATGATCATTTGGAAACACAACTGATCAATCTGATGGCTTGTCAGCGTGGGACAAATGAATATTGGTACCGACGCCATGGTGAATTAAAATGCATGTTACGGAATTTAGGAACACCAACATGGTTCGTTACCCTAAGCTGTGCGGAGTACGCTTGGGATGATTTACTGGATTTTCTACGAGAGGCAAATTCAAACATTAAAAACATCGAATACAAGACAGCAGGAGAACTGTGCTCATTGGATCCGGTTAATGTTTGCAGATATTTCAATCATAGATTTGAGGCTATGATGTCCTTCATCTGCAATAAAAAAAATCCACCTCTTGGAGAAGTAGTAGATTTCTTTTGGAGAAAAGAGTACCAGGCAAGAGGTGCTCCTCAAAAGTCAAAGTCAAAAAGTTTTTATTTTTGTTACGGTACTCTTTCGAGGACCACAAAGTAAAATATACATTATACTTTCCATTTAATACATTTTCAATGAAATTTTCAAAAACTTAAAAATTCTATAACAGATGAATTCATTAGGAGGATTTTTACATAATAATAAAAAGTCTTTTGATTTAACGATCCTACAGGACCGATAGACGGGCTTAAGACATGTTGACCTTGCGTTTACAATTTCTGCATTTGGACATATAAAAAGTAAGTGTTCCAAATTCTGGTTGCCCCCTTGACAGAGGGTACAAATGGCAGAGCTATCAGGCCTCCAGGAGGAAGTAAAGGTTTGTACAGGAAGTATTCCCAGGCGCAACATCATAATTGCACGCCTTGCACCGTGTTGAAGTGAATACTCTAAATAAGGCTGGCATTGTTTGTATTCCTGGGAGGCTGCATAGATCTTATATAATGATAGTCTATTACAATGTAAATGGTCAATCTCGTAGCTCAGTTTGGTAGTGAAATTTTTTAGAAAAAGCTTGAGTTGGGCTGGTGACCATGTAGACAAAATTTCCACACTAACTTTTGCAAGCTGTAGGGCCTTTCGCATATTTGTTAAAAAGGTAATGTGGGTAGAGCTAGTCTCAAATGTCTCTATTTTTAGTAAATTTCTTAGAGTACCTTCTTTTGAGTGAAGAAGGTTATAGGCCCACCTTATAATACTAGCAGTGGCTACCGCATATGCACTCGTGATGTTACATTCAAGTCTCAAAGCTTGTACCGGGGTAGGTGTAGAAATCCTCAGTAGTTTTTTCAATATTTTACCTTCAACTGAGTCCATATATGTCCATTGTTTAAAAGGAATATATTCCGAGGCGTAAGACAAGACCGGTGTGATTTTGGCTCGATAGACTTGAATTAGTGCAGAGAAATGCCTTTGTCCAGTAGCTAAGTATAAGCGGGACAAAGCCCCGGCATGTAGGTCACTTTTCCTTTTCAGATGATTAATTTGGTTGATGTTACTCATATTTTGTGAGAAAATTCTGCCCAGATATGTATACTCCGTTACTTGTTCTAACTTCTCACCACCCAACTTCCATTCGTACCTTACCTTTTTCTTCTGGTTTGAAAAAGCAACCACTTTAGTTTTGTTTGTATTTGGGATTAAAATTTTTTTTATAGAGTACTTGAATAGAATATCTAAAAGATTTTGTAGTCCGAATGGTGTTTGATCAAACATGACTATATCGTCTGCGTACAGCAGGGAATGAATATATTCAGTGGCAATCTTAGGAGGGATGCATATCCCTTGCTGCAGTTGGGAAGGTAAGTCACTTAAATACAGTGAGAATAAAATTGGAGCCAAGAGGCACCCTTGTTTCAGGCCATTTGAAGTTCGTATTATCTTCGATAGGCCCTTGTCACTCCCCATTTGGACACGGCACCAGGTGTCACTGTGTAGGTTTACTATCAACTGCAATAGCTGCTCCGGAATGCCCATTCTTCTTAGCTTTGACCACAGGGTCGGTCTGTCCACTCGATCGAAAGCTGTCGAGTAATCAATGAACGCTGCGTAAATAGTTTGTTTTTTCCCTGTTGCGTACTTATCTAAAATAGTTTGGAAGATTGCTACATTATCAGTGACTGAGTGGTTTGAGCGAAATCCGGACTGAAACTTAGGGATTAGACCCGATGAAAAGGCCCAATTTTTCAGCCTATCCAGGATTTCTGCTGCAAAAATCTTACCGGCTGCATCCATGAGGGCAATTTGCCTATAATTTCCCGGTATGTTTCTTTTTCCTTTTTTATAAATCGGGATTATGATACTTCCTTTCCAGGAGTTTGGCATTTGACCACTATCGAATATATAGTTAAATAGCGGCGAGAGCACCAGTCCCCACTCTTTATGTTCAGTTTGGTAGACCTTGATAGGTATCTGATCGGGGCCAGATGCACCCGTGCTCCTTGCCTTCCTGATATTCATAGAGACTGATATTGCCGATGTATTGTTGATCTTAATATCTTTAGTTTCCGCAATTTGTTCACCCGCCTTTTCATTATTAATAGATGTATTCTCTTTATATAGCTCACGGAGGTAGATATCCCAGTTTTCCTCTGAAACAGGAGTTGCCTCCAGCTTTTTTTTTGATCCCGTCATTATTGCAATCAGTGACCAATATTTGCGCTGGTTGTTTTGTTTAGCTGCTTGTTGGATTTCAGTCCAATTGAAGTCCTGTTTCATTTTTTTCTGTTTAGTTTTTTCTCGTCGTATTTGATTCTTTAATCTATTGATTTCCTTTTTGTTTGCTGACGAGAAGTTCAGATACTGTGCACGTATCAGCTTATTGAGTTGTTTTACGACTGGTTGGTTCCAGTTTTTATTCTTATTTCTCCATTTACTTTTTACTGATCTGCTATGTTCTAACTTAGTTTGTAAAGCTTGTTTGAGATTATTCGTTAATTGTTCGAAATTCTTTATAGGGTCATCGGAATATATGTTGGTCAATATCTTGGTTTCGGAAATTAACAACCTCAGATAGTCCAGATTTTCTGTCCCCCAATAAATGCGACGCCTTGTTATGTTTACTTCTGTTTTTGTTTTAGGAAATATTGGCTGATTATAAGAAGAGGACTGTGCAATCCAATGGGTTGAAAGGTATAGAAGAGCATGATCACTTTCTGCCCTGAATATTATTGAGAGTTGAGTCATTTGTTCTTTTGCTTCAATCCCGCATATAAAGTAATCCAGGGTAGAAGGAGATCCATTTCCTTGCCGTGTGTATGCTGCTGGTATGTCACCGTTGATGTTACCGTTTAATATAGTCCCATTGATGCTGAAGAGAAAAGATAGTAGTACGCGTCCTCTCTTATCTGATTTAGATCCTTTTGGGAATTCAGGAAGTGATGTTTCCAAAGATTCCTCTTTGAAAAGACGAGCCCATTTCTTTATCTCACAGTTTGAAATTTTAGCGTTCAAATCACCCATTATAAGATATTGAGATTGAGGTTGATCTTCAATGATATGGGTGATAATCTCCATTAGGCGATCAAACAGCAAATCATTATTATTACTGGGAGGTGCGTAGATATTAAATAGTAATATTTTTTCAAGTTTGGCTGACGCTTGAGTTCTAAGGGATACTTTTAAACATTGTAAATTGTCTGAGTTTGTATCGATTATTTCCTGTGACCAAGAGTGATCTTCTTTTAATAATATTGCCAGACCACCCTTAGCATGTCCCCTTCTAGATCTTTTTGCCAATGTTTCATATACATAGTATCCTTTTTGAGTAAAGGTATTAATTAACCATGTTTCCTGGAGGGCAATGATATCCGGGGAGTTTTTGATAGCATGTTTCATTTTTAATTCATTTTTCCCTGCCAGGTTCCAGGACAATAACGTCAGACCTTTGCTAAACTTGATGTTGTTGTGGATTCGCCGTTTTTTTGCTGTTTAAGGTTTCTGATAACCATGCCCACGATTTTATTGAGTTCTCATTGATACTTAAGCTAGAATTCCGGGACCATACTGACCTCTCACCCTGAATTACTTGTACTTTAAGTGAATCTTTCCTCATGATATTTGATGGTGGGTCTCCCCAATTAAAGCTATTGTTTTCTTTTCTTCTATTAGTTTGTCCTAATGTGCCTTTGTTTAGGTTGTTGATTCTAAGATCTTCCACCCAAGTTACATCATAACCATTTTTGTGAAGAATTTCCTTCTCTCTGATTATTATTCCAGGCAAAACTGGGGAATAAAAGGATACCTGTACTAGTTTGTTATTTTCTTTTGTTGGAAAGAGTACTAGGTCAATTTCTTTACTTGTCAGAGTGTTCAGGGATGGTATTTCTTGTAAGAGATTGATTATTCTACCACGATTGAACGGCTCCTTATCTGAGGGGAATAACTCTTCGATAATTATGTGTTTAGATGGACTTACTTCCCATGATTGAGATTTATTATCATGCAGTTCTTTTATATCCGTGATATTTTGCGTTGTTGATCTATTTTCTATCGAAGGACAAAATACGTCTACATTTGGGTTTAAGGTTTTTCCTGATGGTATTTTTTGAATTTCTGGAGAGTTCACCAAGTTTACGGGAGTGATTTTTTGGAATTTAAGCTTATTCCCTTTTTTCTCTGTATTCTCCTCAAGGGTTTTCTCTTCTTCTTCCCCCTTACTTTTTCCCTAGTGTTACTTTTTTCTGCATGTCCTCCTTGACTGACATCCTGTTCAGCAGTAACTCCTGATATTTCTGCTTTATTTTCCCCGATTATCTGATCACAATTATTATCGGATACTTTGTTCGAAAAGATAGGGTAATGTTTAGTTTTATTTTCGGTGATGGTTTCTGATTCTTCTTTGAACAGTTTTTTGAGTGAATATGTAGAAAGAGGTTTTTCCTTATTTCTTTGTCCCTTAGTTTTGGTGTTAATTAATAGTATGTCGTTCGTTTGCGTGCTTGCTTCCTGTTGTTTTGGGGTTGCACTTCCTTTTTTGTGAAAATCATCTATTTGTTGTGATTTGACTACTCCGGGTTGTTTTGGTGAAACTTTAGTTAGATCTTTTTTCTTTTTTCCTTCAACCAGGTATTTAAGTATTCCTATTTGTACATCTAAAGTATCATCCGAGTTAGCCAAAATTTGACCAAGATGAGTTAGTACTGATTCCAAAATTTCTTGCAATGAAAAAAGTGCTTTTGACAGAGGAGAGACTGTGTTTTCAAAATTTGGATTTATAAAATTATGGTCTGATAAGCTGGCCAGATTAGAATAAAGGTTGGGCGATTTTTCTGGTGAACTGGTTAATGGGAGTTTTTGACTTAGTGATATTTCAGATTTTTCTTCTTTGGATTTCGTGTTATGGTTTACAGATGCATCGAAGAATAAGTCATTGCCCTGATTTTTTATAGGTGTTATAGATGTTATTTGGGACGTATCAGGGAGTGATTTTTGACATTCTTCCGAAAGAGAGAAATTTGCCAAATTACTTTCAGTTGTTATTTGACCTTGATTCTGATCTGAGAAATGTAACGAATCGTGATCAACCTTATTTATTGAAGAAACCAGCTTTTTTTGGTCATCAGTAGAATATGGAGATAGATACTTTTTCTTAGAGAGGGTAGAAAAGTATTGACTTATAGCTGGGGTACTTGATATTTGACCAGGTTTTATTGATTTGTCAACAGATTTTCTTACCGCTGCATCTGTCCCCATACGTCTCATGTAGATTGTCCGTGAGCGTAGTTTTTTTAGAGCCCTCATACTTAGAGTCGGAAATTTACCTTCTCGCTTATGGTAATGGCAGCAGGATTTGTATATTAATGATAATTTTACCTTTGACTCACGATCTCAGATGATCAGTAGCTAGTAGGGCGCTTTTTTAGCGTCGAATCAGAAATTAGGTTGAGTACTGTCCTCGTGTACGCAACATTAGTGGGATGGCCCGTCCCGTCCTCGGTCGTCCCCGGACGGCCACAGACGGCCCGCCCTTTGTCCGGGCTTCGTTCCGCGCTTGGTCCCGCGCGCGTCCCGCGTAGCGGGAGGCTGATCGGGATTTGTACGTCTCGTCAGTGGGCGTGTCCGTGGGCGTGTCGCCTGGGGGAAGAGGAACCAGCTGGTCCCAGCTTGGGATTCTGGTCCTCGCAGTCCCCCAGGTTAGGCGCGCTGAAATTCTTCGCCCAGCCTCAACCCTTCTGACTCCAGCTGGGAGCGACAGGCAGAGCGTGCGGATTGCAGCTCACGCTCACACCAGCGAGTCAAGGGGAGGCGCGCCGCGGAACAACACACAGCAACAGCGTCAGCTCAGGCACAGCAGCTCAGGGAGTAGCAGCAGATCAAAGGAAACCAAATAGCGGTGAGTGGCGCCCGCGAAGCGGGTGTCACGAATCTTTATCCTGCCTCGTCAGTGGGCGTGTCCGTGGGCGTGTCGCCTGGGGGAAGAGGAACCAGCTGGTCCCAGCTTGGGATTCTGGTCCTCGCAGTCCCCCAGGTTAGGCGCGCTGAAATTCTTCGCCCAGCCTCAACCCTTCTGACTCCAGCTGGGAGCGACAGGCAGAGCGTGCGGATTGCAGCTCACGCTCACACCAGCGAGTCAAGGGGAGGCGCGCCGCGGAACAACACACAGCAAAAGCGTCAGCTCAGGCACAGCAGCTCAGGGAGTAGCAGCAGATCAAAGGAAACCAAATAGCGGTGAGTGGCGCCCGCGAAGCGGGTGTCACGAATCTTTATCCTGCCTCGTCAGTGGGCGTGTCCGTGGGCGTGTCGCCTGGGGGAAGAGGAACCAGCTGGTCCCAGCTTGGGATTCTGGTCCTCGCAGTCCCCCAGGTTAGGCGCGCTGAAATTCTTCGCCCAGCCTCAACCCTTCTGACTCCAGCTGGGAGCGACAGGCAGAGCGTGCGGATTGCAGCTCACGCTCACACCAGCGAGTCAAGGGGAGGCGCGCCGCGGAACAACACACAGCAACAGCGTCAGCTCAGGCACAGCAGCTCAGGGAGTAGCAGCAGATCAAAGGAAACCAAATAGCGGTGAGTGGCTCCTCATATTCATATGCTGTTGTGGATCAAGGATGCCCCAAAGTTTGGAACAGATACTGATGAAGCAGTGTTATCTTTCATTGAAGAATATGCAACATGTGCTATACCAAAAAGCACAGAAGAGAAAAAGTTAAAGGAGCAAGTTTTACGTTTCCAAAGTAATCGGTGTGGAAAATACTGTCGACGGAAATACAAGAGCAAAGATAAATACTACACTAAATGTCGATTTGGATTTCCTAGACCTGTTCTTTCAAATGGAAGAGTCAACAGTTTTATGTCAGCTGTGAGACATACTATCACAAGAAAATCACCTAAGAATACCTACAACCTAAAAAGAAAAGAAGAATCAAAAAAAAAAATGACTACAACCCAGTCATTTTATCCATGTGGAACGCTAACATGGATATACAGTATGTAGCTGACAATTCCATTGCTGTTGCTCGATATGTAACGTCTTACATTACGAAATCAGAAAAAACAGAATTGAAGGAAATGTGGGAAGAGATTTCTCACGAGAAGACTGTCAGTAAGAAGCTGTACAGTTTCAGTTTGAAGATGTTATCGCATCGAGAAATTGGATCCTACGAATGTTCAGATAGGTTATCTTCTGCAAGTCTCTACTCGAAATCAAGAAGAATAATTTGGGCAAGTTTAGGCCTTGCAGCAATGAGAAATCGGGTACTGAAATCTGTTGGAGAAATTGAATATTTGGCCGAGAATGACCCAGAAAGTACAGATATTTTGAAATCAAACATGTTGGACACATATTATCCCAAGAGAAGTCAACATCTGGAGAACATGTGTCTCTATGAAGTGCTGCAGAACTACATTTATTCACGGAAAGCCGCAGAAGACATCAACAATGGAAAATATAAAGTCGTTGGTGAGGAAGGATGTTTGGTGAAGCAAACAAAAGGAAGTTTGATAAATCACAGGAAGCTGAGTTGCGACACTACTGACAAGAAGGAATTTTACTACTTGGCTCTTTTACAGTTGTTTAAACCATGACGTACAGAGGATGAACTACTGGGAGAATTTCAAAGCTATGAAGATTCTTTTAATGCTTGCAAAGACAGCATACAATGCAGTACATTCTCAAGTTATCTGCAAATGTTAAATGAAGAAATTGAACAGGAAACTACAATTGCAGCAGAAATAGCTAGAGACAGTTCTCAGGACAGCCAAAGTTCAGGAACACTCAGTCAAGATCCCCTAGGACAACCAATCGTTGAAAATGAAGCATCAATAGCCATGAATGAAGTGGAAACGGCTATGAATCAAGCTCAAGAAGAATTTATAGACTTAGAAAATTTGGAAAGACAACTGAATCAAGAGCAGCAACAAATTTATGAAGAGATCAGAAACAAAATTGATCACGGATTTCTACATGAAAAAAAAGAGTGCTCATGCACATCATTTCATCCAATCAGGATGTATGTAAGCGGACAAGCTGGAACTGGAAAAAGTTTCCTTATAAAAGTCATCAGAAGCTACCTACAGCAAAAAACAGATTCTACTTTGTCTTGTGTGGTTACTGCTCCAACTGGGTTAGCAGCATATAACATAAAAGGAATCACTTTACATCGTTTGCTAATGTTACCAGTGGAGCATGAGAACAAAATACAATACAACAAGCTAACTGGAGAAGCATCCTTGGAAGTTTCAAGAGTATTGAAGAAGATGCAAGTTCTCATTATTGATGAGGTGAGCATGGTATCAAACTTAATGCTTGCCTTTGTGCATTTAAGAATGCAGCAAATTTTGAAGACAGACTATGACATGTTATTTGGTGGAAAACACGTCATAGTTTTTGGAGATCTTTTGCAACTTACTCCAGTTAAAGGACAACCAGTGTTTAATACTGTCACACATGAAGACACGAAGAAGTCATTGGGAAGCATCGGAAATACAAATATTTGGTCCTTCTTTGAGTACAAGGAACTTACTACTAATATGAGGCAAGCAAGCGATGAAGAATATGGAAGTATTCTGAAAGATATCAGAATTGGACTACTCACAGAAGTTGGCAAAAAAGCATTACAGAGTCGGCTGCTACATAATTTATTTCCAAAGGAAGAAATAGTTACAGAGAAAATATACAAGAACATTGCAGAAAACAAAAGTGTCATCTGCTTAATGCCAACTCTACGTGAATGCTCAATATTTAATGAGGAGCTTTTGAAATTGGAAAAGGAAGAGATCAGGAAATTGGAAGCAGTGGACAAAATTGAGGATGGAAGAATTACTGTCACAGTAACAGGCAAACTGAAAAATAAATTGGATTCACTAGAGAAGAACATCTCCAAAACAGCTGGATTAGAAAAAAATCTATATGTTTGCATGAACTGTAGAGTATTTTTAAGAAGAAATTTGGATGTTGAAAAAGGTTTAGTTAATGGAGCTATGGGAAGAGTTGTGGATTTTATTAATTATCAGAAAAAAGATGGAATTGAATGTTTAAAAATAAAATTTGATCAGATAGAAGAAGTTAAAGATATTTGTCGTTGTACAGTTCGTTTCATGCTTGTGAAAGACTTATATGTACGTAGGAAGCAGTTTCCCTTTTCTCTAGCATATGCTGTAACTATTCACAAGTCTCAAGGATTGACTGTAGATTGTGCATTTGTGAACATTGGTTCAACTGTGTTCAAAGAAGGTATGGCATATGTTGCTTTGTCACGAGTGAAAACATTATCAGGTTTATTCATGATAGACTTTGATGATTCAAAAGTTAGTGCTGATACAAACTGTGTAAAGGAGTATAATAGATTAAGAAGAAGCTATGCTCCTCATTTAGGTCAGTATCCTGTGTTGGAGAAACGTGTAGTTTCTCGTAAAAGAAAAAATGAGAATATCTGTAATGAAGATGTAGAGAAGAGGAAAAAAAAGAGGAGTGATGTAATTGCAAGCAAAAAGAAAAAGGAAAATGAAGAACAGGTTGTAGGATGTCATTTTGAAAATAGCTCTGGTGTCAACTGCTACGCAAATGTAGTGCTGAATGTTGCATTTTATCTGGAAAGTTTGCAAGAGCAGATAATAGTAAATCAGGGAAAAAGATTCTGTTCTGAGCTGAGTCTCCTTTTTCAAAAGCTGAGTAAAGATAAAACTCAAATAGAAAGTGCTACTGAAATTAGAAAACTTTTAGATATATGTTCAGGACGAACACAGTTTTCTCAAAATGAACAGCAAGATGCACACGAATTTTTGATGTATTTTCTTCAAGTACTGGAAGAAGAAGAAGTTGCAATTGATATTTTATTTGGTCTCTCTTATAAATGGGAACATAGTTGTGAAAACTGTTATAATATATGTGGCTCTAATGTTGATAATGAAAGGTTTATTTATTTGACATTGCCAGAGAGTAAAACAGTCACTTTTGCAAAATTAGTTAAAGATGCTAATCATAGCATGAAATGCGGTGAGTGTAAATCTGACATGTTTTCAACATTAATTTTAAAGGAATACGGACAGTATGTAATTTTAATGATGCAACGATGTAGAGCTGATGGTTCAAAATTGGATACTTTAATAAATAAGTTTACAGGACAGCAATTATCAATTTCAGGAAAAACTTTTGTAACTGTTGCAATAATTTTCCATGATGGACCTACTGTTACTTCTGGACATTACACAGTTTATCTTAAATGTGAAAAAGGCTGGACACTGTGTAATGATTCCCAATTGATTTTCAAACAACGTTTGCCTTTTGATTTAGCAAATTCCTATCTAATCTTCCTGAAACCTAAATTTTAGAGAGACTTGGTAAGATCTGGACAAAATAATTTTAACATTTTACTGGATTACCATTGGAATTTTCTAAAAAAAAGATTTTTTAAATTATCATTTGGCCTAATGGAAAGATAACCAATTGTAATGTGGACTTTTTTAATTTTTAATGAAACTTTCAAAAACCAATAATTTAGAGAAAATCGGTAACATCTGCACAATTTAAATTTTGGAATGTTATTGGAGTGCCATTGGACATTTTTTCAAAAAAGATTTAAAAAATTACTATTTGGCCATGCGGAAAAGTAACCAATTCTATTGTGGACTTAATAAATTATTTAAAAAAATTTCGGGAACCAAAATGTTACAGAGAATCGGTGAGATCTGGACAAATTAAACTTTAGAATTTTATTGGATTACCATTGGAAATTTAATCCCCAAAAAATTTTAAAATTACTATTTGGCCTAAAGGAAATGGAATCAGATGTATTGTGGAGTTATTTGAGATATAATATTGTGATTATACTTCTGAAACAAAAATATCAGACGGTATTTTAAAGAAATAAGTATTCTTTTTTGATGATATTTTTTTAGAATATTATGCATTTCTGTAATGTTAAGTTTAAGTGAGAAGAGATTCTGGGCTTTTTTAATACAATCTTTGAGATTGTTATTTTTTTTTTTGCCCGCTGTTAAATGATGAATGCAATTGCTTTCACAATTTAAAGTGAAATGCAATATATTCTGAAAACAGCAAAAATAAGGCAAAAATATTTTTTGGTAAATATGTAAATACGTGTACTGTATTTTAAAATGTTTAAAAAATATTAATACTTTTTTCTTTTTTTTCAGATTGATATAGAAAATTTTCGAAAACTAGAACCATTTTTAAAGCAATTTTTTTAAAAAAAAACAAATGAATAAATATTTTTTTGAGTGGGTATGGTAAGTCAATAATAATAATTGTAGTGTTTCAAAGTCCTTGTAATGTGATTATTGATTTTTAGTGTTTTTTAAAAAAAAAATTACGCGCACCGTACGCGTACGGTAAAAAAAAAACAAAAAAGTTTTTAAAAACATCTATAAAAAAAAGATGAAAGATAAGGTTGGCTCTTAAAAGAGCCATTGTGTTCATGCAGGGAGAGAGGAAAGAAAGAATGGGAAAATTAGTCTCTGTGACAAGTGTGCTGATCTATTTTGAGGTTCAATAGGGAAACACTGGTCTCCCTATGACAAATTAGATCATGACAAGAGGCACATCGAATATCAACCCTCAGAAATCGAGGGTTAATTTCCAGAGGGCCAGCAAAAGGAGATGCTCCCCCCACAGATGAAGGGCTCACCTGACCTGCAGAAGAAGGAGTCAGCCCTGCAGATGATGGTCCAGGCTGAGCTGCTGTGGATGTGCTTGGTTGACTTTCTGAAGGGTTACCTCCAAAAAGTCGAGCATGTGTCCTTTTGTGTACATCCTTGAGGTGCCTCATCATGGTATGATTCCCAAAGGAATACTTCCTGTCAGGATTACCTCTTGAAAGTACACGCTGACACAGCTTGCAAGTCACTAAGGGTGCATTTACCTTTAGCTGGCCTTCAGGAAAAGTAAAATAATCCCATACATAAGAGGTCTTTTGTTTCCTCGCTCTCTGCCTCAAGGTAGTGCTGCCAGTGCTAGCCTCACTCTCAGAAGAGCTCTGCTGTTCTGCCATCGTATCACAAAGACAACCCAGCTCCTTCTCCTAAGGGATCACAAGCAGAAATGAGGGGAATGGGTGTGGTGTAGGAGAGTTCTAGAACTGAAAGTAGTTTCAACCAATCAAAAGTTGTGTTTCATGATCACATGACCTACCGTACGCTTACGGTACGCTTACGGCAAAAGTGCGCATGCGCGTAAAAAAGACACGCGCTTGCGCGCATGCGCATAACAGTCACTACCCGACACTTCCGCGTAACGTGCGCGTGTAGCGTACACGCGTACGCGTCCCACGCGGAGTCCGCGCGGCTACGCAAATTGCGTAACTATACGCAAACAGCGTAGATAAATTACGGGCGTTGCGTAAACCGTACGCTTACCGTAAGCTTACGGTACGCGTACTAAAAAAAAAGGAAAAAATGTACTGCAAAAAATTATAACATGTTTATTTTATGAAATATATTTAAAAAAACATATTAAAGAATTTTAAAAATGTAACCATAGTCTTTATAAAAGGTTAGAACATTAAATTAAAAATATGTTTAAAAAAATAGAAGAAAAAAAAAAAATTTGCATTTAAAAAACCTTGCTAATTCAATGAAAAAACCATAGGTTTCACACACGTTATAGTTAGGAATTAGCATTTAAAAAACCTTAGAAATTCAATGAAAAAACCAAAGGTTTCACACACGTTATAGTTAGCTGGACATTTTACTCGTAAAAAACCATTGAAATTCCCCCGTTATAGTTAGTTAAGCTAACTATAACTCGCGCGCCCGCAATGCACTGCTGATGACGTCACATATTACATCACTCATGACATGGTCTGTGACATCACTCATGACATCACTGATGACATCTCAAATGACATCACTGATGACATCACTGATGACATCATCCCGTGAATGTGTGTTTTTCTGAAAATTAAATATGTTTTATATATGTATATCTCAAGGTCGATGGAAGAATAAATGGGTATATAAGTGTCTAAATGGATGATTTGTTTTTGAAAAATTGATTGTGTAACTGACTGATTAAGTGTATCTTAGTGAATACATGGCTTAGTGAGTAATGTTTAAATATGTAAATATCTGTATCAGTCTCTCACTTTGTGTATAAGTGGCTGCATGGGTTGGTGAGTAGCTACTTGAGTGTCTATATAGGTTATTAGTTGGTTTTTTGAGTATCAGTATAAGTGTCTGATGTCTGTATGGTTCGATGGGGGGTATTACGTAGTGCATAGGTGCATGAATGAGTGACTCACTGTTTGTATGTGTTGAAGATAGTATGTGTGCAGGACTGCATGGGTGGATGAGTGTGTGTATGGGTGTGTTAGTGAGTGAATGACTGTCTCTACAGTGTCTTTATGAGTAACTACATATGTTTTTAACTAGTATATGTGACTATTGGTGTATATAAGTGAGTATATGTGAGAGTGAGAGATTGAAAGAGTTCCTGTATGAATAAGTATGTGTTTCTATAAGTGATTGTTTAAAAGACTAAGTATGTGTAAGTTTTTGTAGAAGTAAGTGTGGTGGTGTGTGTATAACTGTATATGCAAGTAAATGGATGTTTGATTCTTTATTAGCATGAGTGACTATGTGTGTGAGTAACTCTACGGATGAGTGGCATTGTGTAACAGGATGTATAGGTGTATGAGTACATATGATGAGTGAGTACATGTATGAGTGACTGTATAGGACTGTTGGTGAATGAGTGGATGTGTATGTGGATCTTAGAATTACTGAAGAGGTTGTTGTAACTGGTATTGGTATGTCCATTGTTTTGAAAAGTTTAGTCTCTATTTATGAATGTGTGTATCAAAGGTTATATTAGGGTGAGAGGAGGTCTGCCACTCTATCACAAGGATGATGTCATCAGTGATGTCATTTGAGATGTCATCAGTGATGTCATGAGTGATGTCACTGACCATGTCATGAGTGATGTAATATGTGACGTCATCAGCAGTGCATTGCGGGCGCGCGAGTTATAGTTAGCTTAACTAACTATAACGGGGGAATTTCAATGGTTTTTTACGAGTAAAATGTCCAGCTAACTATAACGTGTGTGAAACCTTTGGTTTTTTCATTGAATTTCTAAGGTTTTTTAAATGCTAATTCCTAACTATAACGTGTGTGAAACCTATGGTTTTTTCATTGAATTAGCAAGGTTTTTTAAATGCTAATTCCTAACTATAACGTGTGTGAAAACCATGGTTTTTTCAGTGAATATATATAATACTTACTTATGGAGGCATTAAGCTGACCTTCTTCATCCATTTGTCTGTTGCAGTGTCAGTCACATTTTTCATTTTTCTTCCATTTGCTACTGCAGTCATGCCACTTGAGCCATTAACTAACTTCACTGTGTGTGACTGTATTCTGCTCTTTCACAAAGAGCAAACTACACACAATGTAGTTCCCTTCAGTGTTAAGGGTTGCTACAGCACTGTGTGTTTTTATACCAAAACATATTTTTGCTTTTTGCCAATGTTTTCTTTTTAATATTGATGAGGGTCCAGCATCTCCTCCAATAATAACGTTTTGTAAAAAATGTGTCAAAACCAGCATTGACAAAGCCAAAAGACTGGCAACCATTGTTGGGGTGATTGCCTTTGCCATTGCTTGTTTTCACCCTGGCACTCGGTTTCTTCACCTGGATCAGAAGTGCCCAACCGGCAGGAGGTTGATTGAAAGACAGACAGCTTCACAAATGGCAACTCAGGCACCAAATCATGCATTGAGACATGGGCTCCAGGTTTTTTTTTAAAATGTGTGCATTTAGATTTTCAGTCATGCACAAATGAAACCCAAACCAGGGCCATGCCACTAATACCCTAAATCTTGTGGTGTTCTAATTAAATGTATTCTGTGTATGAGATGAAATAGTCGGATTAAGAAGATTTTCTTCAGAACATTGATTTGTTTTTAAGATTGTGACTAGGGATATGGAACATAGAATCACAAGGAAAATAATTACCATTAAGAGATCAATTTTTGAACTATGTCATTGTGAAAACTCTTCAGGTGAAGAGAAATAGAACTGTTTGACAGGTTATTATATTTTTTGCATACAAGCACAATTTTGACTCACAGCAGTCCTTTACATGGGAAAAATAAATTGCATATTTCTACACATTCTGACCATAGTAATTAATTTTTAAATCTGACTTACATTATACTAATTGTGAAGTCATTCAAAAATTACCAACTGCATTTTGGTATGTTCAATTCAATTTGCACTACAGGTTCTACTTCTATTCTTCATGTCTGCAACCATACTAGCTCTTTCCGAAGATACTGCAAGACACTAATGATTTAAGTGGCTTATGGGAAGAGGGATTATGAGACCGTGTGTTATATGGAATAAAATACCCTATGCTGTACTTTATAAAGATATTGCAAGTCACCTCGGAGTTCCATGACCTTAGTAAGGACCTCAGCCTTCTCCGTGAATTGTAACATCATTATAATGTACTGCTGAGGGTTGTTTACCCCATCTGTAATATTCAGTTTGCACACAATAGATTATGCGTAGCTAATGTCATTGTGTATTAGTACAAGTACAGAGACGTATGCTGTTCCTAGAGGGTGAGAAGAGAAAGAGGCCTACAGTAATATGTTAATCAGTGAAATCGGGAGGGATTTCCTCCTTCAGGAAAAAGACCCTCACACATCCAGCCAGCTAGATGTCATGCTTCATCATCAGGTCTGCTCCAAATCGTGGCGGAGCTGCAATCACCGATCGGCGCCCTTAACGGGGCCTTTTGATGGAGATATTTATTCCTTGTATGCCGGTTGGTGTAGTGCGGGTGAGGGCCCTAAGTGTAGTGTGTACTCGTGAAGTTTAAAACAAGTAGTAGGGATCCAAAATAACAAAAGTTTAATAAAGCAGGTCCCACTCTTGACTAAAACAAAAAAGTGTGCGTCCCTGAAGTAAAGTTGTCAGGTTTGTGCTGCAATGGTCAACATGTTTCTTGCACCGGTTAGATCAACCGCAATTCATCAGGACCACAATTAAAGTTCACACACTTACTGGTAGTGATGGCAGCTACTGTAGCACTTACCACTTTTACAGCACCCTAATAAGTGGTTACTTTGTTGATAAAAATCCAATGCACCTGTGAAGAGAAGATAAAGAACAGGCACGAGTAAAAACAGATTTCCTACAAGGTTATGGGTAGTAGGCCTCATATACTGCGAACACGTAAAGTGGTGTCATGCAGCACTCGTGGTACAATAAAGTCCAGTGGTGATCAAAAGGTGAGCTTTTGAAAATTTACACATGCACTTGATGGTGAGTGAAAAAGAACGTTGCAGAAAACACACATTAAAAGTTATTCTATTACTCAAACAATATACATAGTCGAAACTACACAATGTTGTGTTAGAAGTTTGAAAACACACAGTGGTCAAGTACAATAAATTGACAAGGTTTATTATTCGACTCACCCCGTAGTGGTGCATTAGAGGCTCCAGCGAATCAGGGCCGGACTATAACACTGAATAGTGCAGTGTTATGTTACGGTATAGAAAGTATGACAACAGCGTTGGTATTACAAAGAAAGATCAAGAGTAACAACTGTAGACGGTTCTACGAAAGCATGATCAAACCGAGAGGTAGTGAAGGTCAGCAGTTAGGTAATGTGTACTCAAAGAATTTAGTTCTGCCCCATGGTATAGGTTTAAGAAATGACGTTAAACACGGTCAGAAGGGCTAAAGGCAGGTAACCCCGTCAATAGGGATCAATAATAGAGTCAATTGTTCATGAAGTTTACCAGAAAGATTCCATGGCCGTTAGTAGCAGAGGAAGACACTGAACAGAGTGTAAACTATGATGTGAATTGCGTATAGACTTAAGGCGGAGAAATGAAAAAGAAGCAAAAGGGCAATAGGCCCTAGTGTCAGTGCGGGCGCCATTGTCCGACATTTCAAAGAAACGTGTCTAACATTATCACAAACACTGCGTGAACCCATTTAGTGGTGTTCAACGCACCGTTAGGGGCCCTTTGACTGAAAATGCTATACCTACGACAGGGGTGGAGCTACCGTATCTGCGCCATGCATTATTATGCTATTAACCTGATAGCAAGTGGGCATCCAGAGTTTAAAAGAACACTCACGTGTTTCCTTGACACGAGACACGTAGAATCCTACCCCTCGTCCAAGCCGATTCGGGAGACAGCATCGAGCAAACGGGGACTACAAATCTAGTCCAAGGACCAATCAGGGTGAGTGGCTGTTCCTATACTCGAAGGGAAGACTAGAGCGCGAACCTCACTTCCGGATACAGTTCCGTCTTAGAAGCGTAACGTGTCAACTCACAACACAGGGGGCAGGACCAATAGTAGCGGGCCGAATTTGGACTGCAAGGCAGTAAAGCAGCTCTAGCAAGAAGCGACAGCGGGTAGGTATGTCAAAATCATGTACCCTACTAACAAAAAGCCCCCAAAAGACGCACTCGGTTCCAACTCCTTTAGGTAACCCCCACTAGGTCGGCGTGCAGCTCTGGATGATCAGGTGTATGATCGACCTGTGGGCTATATTGTAATGTAAAGGTGAGGATTAATCACAGACCGGAGTTCAAAGATTTAGAAGACTACTTCATGGGATCTCCTCATTCAACCCTTCCCAGTGTGTGCCTCATCACCCACCTTTGTTCCAACTGGAACAATTTATCCTTACTGATGTCCTTGGCAGACTGAAGGACCACCCATTGTAAAGAGTCGGGGAGTGTCGTTTCTCAATAAAGTGTGTCGTCATTTTAGTGTTTATTCTGTTGCACCGGAAGTTACTCCTGTGCTCGATAATTCTTGTTTTGACTGGTCTTGTTGTCATCCCTATATAGGTGAGGTCACATGGACATGAGATCAAATAGATACAGTTGGGGGTATTGCAGTTTGTGTGTGTCCTGCATTCCCAAGTAAAACCATTGGGAAAAGTAATATTCTTAGTGATCTTTGTCAAAGGGCACACCACACATGAGCCACATGGGTAGTGGCCCAAATCCAGGGGGAAGGTGCCACAGTGTAGATTGTCTAGTGCCCATAGATTGTTTAGGTCTAGTATGTGTGAGGCTCTCCTTTAAATTAGTGGTGCGTTTGAAGGCAAAACATGGGGTAGTTAGTGTAAGCTCCACTGTCTGTAAGATCCCCCAATGATTTTAGGTCTCGCTGGCGTTGAAGCGCAAAGGGCTGCCGCCAACAAGACTATTGTTGCCGTGTTTACTCCCAAGGGAGACAGACCTGGGCACGAGCCGATTCTGGTCTGGGCACGAGCCGATTCTGGTCTGTGAACGCGCTTCACAGTGGAACAGCTTGTGCGCGGTAATTCCAGCTGAGTGCTCGTCTCCGGAAGACGTGCTGCGCCGATTCTGGTCTGGGCACGAGCCGGTTCTGGTCTTTGAACGCGCTTCACAGTGGAACAGCTTGTGCGCGTTAATTCCAGTAGAGTGCTCGTCTCCGGAAGACGTGCTGCGCATTAATTATAGTTGAGTGCTCCAGCAGCCTGGGCGCCTGTTGACATGCTGTGCTAATGATTACTGTGGGGTCTCATGCTGTGATAATTCTCACTTTCTGTGTTGTGATCGGGAGCAGGCGTATTACTGGCGCCACCGCCACGCCTTCATTAGACATAAAAGCTGCATGTTTTAGGACATTTTTAGCAATTACTTTGTTTACTTAGTGCTATCTTTTGTGCATCCAACGCTCTATTTAAACGTGCAGCACTGAACATTTTCAAAGAAGGGCGAATCAGCGACATTCATTGGAGACACGACCTATTTGAAAACGCTTGTTTTACTGGGGTAAGTTCTGTGAACTGTTTAGTTTGTTTACTTTATTATAGTATAACTGGCAGGGTTGGCTAAATTATGCGAGAAAAGGAAAAATATGCAGGAGATGATGGTATGAGGCAAGTGTGGCAAATGTATAATTATGCGTACACCATATAAAAGCAAGTTGCAAAATGTCCGGTGTTGGGCGGATGGGTTCACTGTGCTGTTGCGTCGCCTGTAGGTGTGGTTATGAGTGCATGTCCTTGTACTGTTACTTGCCTTTGCACTTGTTTTTTTTTGCATATATATATATAGCTCGAACTCGACCCGAAGTTTATTGGAGCGCTGTACACGAGCACCGTATTTACATTACACATTCAGGCACGGGGAGATTAAGTGATTTGCCCAGAATCACAGGATGTTGATGCGACCTCGGGGCTCAAACTCTGGTTTCCAGCACCAAAGTCGGCAGTTTAGCCGACGGACCACATCCTCGCCCTTGCCCTGCTGATTTTCAGGGACGGCTGCTCTGTCTTCACAAGGGTCGGGCGAACTATGACTCCGCTGCCTGACCTGGAACAGATCTGTTAGGTGTTTGTATTTATTTTTTAGTTTTTTTTATTTAGCGCAAACTCAATCCGTAGGTATTGGAGCACTTTACATGTATACCACATCCATTATAGAAGGACACATTCATGTTTGGTAGGTACGTGGATATTAAGTTATTCATAACCAGCGGAGCCAAGGCTGGTCTCTCTACCTCTGTGACTCCGGTTACTGCTCGCGCCTCTTATATAGCTGGTTTTCCTAGTTATCTGGCGAATACAAAAGCGGGCTTTGCTGTGTTTCTGTTTAAAGGCTACACATAAGGGGCTCAACTGATCGAATTGTAACCAGCTGTCCAACACAATACCGGCAGAAGGGCTCAGTGAGACGTACACTTGTAAGGGGCAGTGGTTACACTCCCGGCAAGTTTGCCTCAGCCTTCATTCTTCTGAGGTGAATCAATTGAATACCATTGATTGGGTAGTAGTTCTATCTGTTAACCAAGCGTAGAAATGGAGCAAATTTAATACGGAGGGCTATTTGAAAAGTATAACTTTTTTCCAATGTGCCAGATGAATTTGTCTTTATGTTCCTGGGACTTATAAGAATCTTGTAGTGTGTACATCAGGCGGGTCATGTGTCTTTGGGAAACTAGCACCTTTTTGTGATATTGTAGTTGCGTGATAGTTTCACATTATAATAGTGGGGGCACGGATGTCAAACCTCCTTTCCGGGTGTTGGTCCTTGCCAGCAGTCATCACCTACTGCCAAAGACCTGCTTTTTAAAATGTATATCACCTGTCCACCTCCTTCCCCTTCCGGTACCCCCCTCACTAGTGCCCTCTCTCCCTTTCGTTTTCACCCTTCCAGCCTCTCTTCCCCGTTCTCTCTCAGTCCGCCATTTCTCTCCATGCCCCCATTTCTCTCTCCCTGTGCCCCCTTTCTCTCTCTCCCTGTACCCCCCTTACTCTCCATCTCATTTTCCCGTGACCCATAGCTTTGGCTGCAGGTGAGTTGGCACAACTCCTGTGAGAGAAGTGTCTCTAGATTAGGTGGCACGTGCCCCTGCTGGAACCATGGTCAGGCGTTTGTCTGTTACACAGAAAACCACGTCTCCGTTAAACTGCAGCCATCATATAAGGTCTCTGGAATGCCTTAGACCTGGCAGAGTCTCTTGATGCCCATGAGCAACAGTAAAGAGCATGTTCACCGCTGAAGAGAGTGACCACTTCACCATTCATCCCTTTGTGCCTGCAAACAGAGCTGAATACTTCACCTTTCACCACTTTGCATCTGCAAACAGAGCTGACCACTTCGCCAGCTGAACAACATTTTCACAAGCGTCGCTGACACCCCGTACTACCGATTTTTTTATTGCATATGATGCCCCAATCGCTTCAAGTACATTTGTTGTGATCGGTAGTCCCTGTCCCCTGCTATACATTCCATCGTACATTTTTAGATCCTGTTTTTTGTATTTTTATTCATCCATTCACACTCCTTTACGTTAAAATAGCCATAGGTTTACTGTACAGTTGCTAGAATAGCTTATAATATGGTATAGTGTGTAATTTTTAAATAATCACTCCACTGCAAACAAAAACATTGATAAAAAACACTGCCATTTACAATGCCAGTAGCTCCAACTGCAACAAATGCGAGACCTATTGCATTGCAAATGCTTGTTTAATGATTCTCTTCAGTTGGTGAGAATTGGGAGTAAAGGTTTTCACGCACGTGATCGAATCATCCGTATGATGCTCACTAGGTTCAAGTAGCCCTTCCCGGTTATTATTACGGGCACGCTTGTATGACCTACTTACATCCAGATTATGGTAACCCCTCTGGAGAAGATTTTTTGTGAGGATCTTAGATTCCTTTTTAAAATCAGTCACGGAGCTGCAGTTCCTTCTAATCCGGAGGAACTGTCCAAACGGTAGATTCTGTTTGAGGGCTCTAGGGTGGTAACTATGGAAATACAAGAGGCTGTTCCTGTCAGTGGGTTTACGGTACAGGGTGGTGCTCATCATGTGATTGTCTTATTGGATCAGAAGGTCCAAGAACGGAATTTGTTGATTAGAGATAGTGCTTGTGAACCTTAAATAGGGGTTCAGAGTATTGATCCAGGAGCAGAACTCTTCACAGTGAGCTCGATCACCTTTCCAGAGTACCAGAATATCATCGATGAAACGCCTCCAGAGTAAGATGTTTGCTCTGTATGGGTTAGTGTCACTCTGGATGGCTCTTTCTTCAAAGGCCGCCATGTAGATACAGGCCACACTTGGGGCGAAGGTACTCCCCATCGAAGGGCCCTGTGTCTAATGGTATAGCTGCCCCTCAAATTCAAAAAAGTTCTCTGTCAAAGCTAGAGATGCGCACTCAAGGATGAAGGGACGTGGGGTGGCTGATACCCAATCCAACCCACTTAGTACGTCCTCAATAACATCCAGGGTTGCCCTTTGTGGGATATTAGTATACAGGGCCTCAACATCCAGGCTGACGAGGAAATCAACTTCCCCCTGGTGCTGAGTACCCTCTATGAGCCTAAGGACATCAGTAGTGTCCCTTAGAAAAGAGGGTGTACCCTGTACTATTGGTTTCAGGAAATGATCCACAAACCTTGAGAGGGGTTCCAACAGGGACCCGAACCCAGAGACAATAGGTCTCCCTGGAACCGGGGATACACCCTTATGTATTTTGGGGAGGCAATAAAAATAGGGGATTCTAGGTTCATTGGTAACTAGAAATGCTGCCTCTTTTATCGTGATCCATCCCTGGGTCTCTGCATGGAATACCATGGCTGTAATCAATGTATTGAGTCGAATGGTGGGGTCTTCCTTTATCGGAGTATAGTATCTCCTATCACTGAGTTGCCGCTGGCATTCAATACGGTAATCAGGGGTGGACATAATTACCGTAGCACCCCCCTTGTCTGCTTGCTTGATGGTTATCGAGGAGTCATTATTCAGTGACTGTATTGCTATACCTTCCTCTTTGGAGATATTTTGAAAAGCTGTGACAGGGCGTATATGTTCCCAATCCTTCAGTACAGCCTGCTCGAAGGTCAAGACTTCATTGGGAACTATCCCACTGTGGGGATTGAACGTGGATGGTTTGTGAAGGCCAGAGTCCTCACTCAGTTTCTCTGGTTCATCATTGAAGTAGGCCTTCAGGCGTATTTTCCGAAAGAAAGCCTGTATTTCGCACATCTCCCTAAAGGAGTCAATTTTCGGTGTTGGTACGAAGCCCAAACCTTTTTGGAGTACTCGGCTCTCTGTTTCCATAAGCAGCCTGTGAGAGAGATTCACTATTAGTGTCTCTTGTTCTTGGTCTGACTCCTGGTCTCCATTGAGGTTGACGGTTGGTCCTGCCAATGTATTCTCTTGTTGTCTCCTCTTCTCCGCCCTCTTCCTCTGCCCCAACCGCTACCTAAAAAAGGTGGGCCCGGTTGGTAAAAGGGAGGAGGTGGTGGGCCCTGCTGGTAATTTGGATATTGCCAGAATGGAGGGACTGGTTGATACTGTCCCTGATAAGGTACCAGCGGGTAGGGAGGGTAATGTTGTGGACCCTGTTTGTTGCGATTCTTAGAGAAACCACCACCACTTGAATCGCTACTCGTGTTAGAGCTTCGTCTAGAGCTGTTCGATTCCTCATCTGAGGAGTAACTGTTACTCACTGATATGTAGTCCGCCCTTAAGTATGGGTAGACTTTTTCCTTCTCGAATTTCTTGATGTCTTTTTGTAGTTTTGATATTTTCTGTTTCATCAGAAACTCCCTATTTTCTGCTATCTCGTTATTAATCTCAGACAGTTTGGTTTTAAATACTGAGGTGGTCAGAGTAACTTTGATTGCACCTTCTGCATTTTGGATTCTAATCAGAATAGCATCTGCTAATCTTTTGGCCGTGTTGATAATGAGTATGAGCCAGTCCCTGGTGCACTTCCAAGACACCAGGGACCATTCTTTCTTGAAGATCATATCTTCCAAAAAGAGACGGGGAAGTTATTAACAATGAATCCGTTAGGGGCGATGTTGGCCCTGAGATATTCCGTCATCATAGCCCCGTGTAATGTTATTTTCAGCCACTCACGTTTCAAGGCAGTGAGAGTCATGAAGTCATCTGATTGGGCTCCAGTAGTGGCATTGCCATCTGGTCCTAATAGTGAGGGAGTGCATAAAATTTCTGCAGCGATATCATCACTAGGTCACCAAAGCTCAACCCATGGTAATCGTCCATGGTTGGGGCTTACGACGATTATGAAGGGTGAGAGAAAGATCTAGATAAAAAGAGGCCAAAAGTGATCCTCTCGTGATATAGTTGGGCCAAGGCTTCACAATGGTGAGTGTCCTTGGTATCCTGATCGGTTCCTACGGGGGAATCCCCGTGCTGAACGTCTTTATAAATAAGAGGAACAACGGGCTATTTTGAACAGGTCCAGCACACAAGGCCCAATAATAAGTACAAGTACAGAGACGTATGCTGTTCCTAGAGGGTGAGAAGAAAAAGAGGCCTACAGTAATATGTTAATCAGTGAAATCAGGAGGGATTTCCTCCTTCAGGAAAAAGACCCTCACACATCCAGCCAGCTAGATGTCATGCTTCATCATCAGGTCTGCTCCAAATCAGGGCGGCGCTGCAATCCCCGATAGGCGCCCTTAACGGGTCTTTTGATGGAGATCTTTATTCCTTGTATGCCGGTTGGTGTAATGCGGGTGAGGGCCCTAAGTGTAGTGTGTACTCGTGAAGTTTAAAACAAGTAGTAGGGATCCAAAATAACAAAAGTTTAATAAAGCAGGTCCCACTGTGTATTAGTACCTCAGTCTAAGAATGACTCTAATGTTTGTACAGTGTAAACTGCCATTGTGTATTTGTACCTCATGCTAAGAATGACTCTAATGTTTGTACACTACTCGAATGAACGAATGTGTAAATCCGACTCAGACTCGGTTTACTGATTAGAGCTATAATTGTTAAATACTATGTGACTAAGCATGGGAATGGTTGAAATCACTAATACGTAAGTGCCTCTTTAATTTCTACCAGTGCCTGATATGGTAAATTGAATCTTGACAAAAATTAGAATGATTATTCTTAGCGTGATTGACTGCTGCCTTATTAGTCAGAACATTGGTGGTTCCATTCTGCTGTATGAATTGGTGAACTTGAACAATTCAGCATGTGTGATCGATGTCAGTTTCCAAACAATCATAGGCCAAATGTAAGCTCATTAGTAAAAGATAACACATATCTATACCCTCAACCCTTAGTGGTGTTACCGAAGATCGATCACATTTATGAATTTCCTGTAGCCCAGACCACTATAGTGTTCAAATAACATCTGGAACGCCATCCTCATATGTCAGGAGATACCCCTGTCTCACATCTCAAGGTGCACTATGTACGGAGTGATTGCTTCTATACTAATAAGATTCTTATCAAGAAATTCCCTCGGGACAGGACTTTCTCAAGTAACTCCCCCAAAAGTTGTAAAGAACTACCAACACAAACAAGACAAACCTCATTCCTTTTCAACAAGAAAGTGATGGAACACCTTCTCATTAAATACCTTTGCACACAAACACCTTAAGCATCCTGATAACCTATTTTCCATCTCCTATTTGCTCTTGCTAGATCTAGTGAGGAACTACGATTTTCGATCACGATCGAATCGACCCGCCATTTTGTAACCCGCCGCCATTTTGTGTTGCCATCACTCAGGCAGCATGGCGAACGAAGTCTATTCTGCTTTTCCCGTAGCTTGGTGTCGAAATCCGTCCTCGGCCTTGATTGTGAAGCTGATGTTTGGACTAGCCGAGTACACTAATCCGTGTCTGGCTTTTCTAATCCCTGTTTCAACTATCTGTAGGCTCACACCATTCTTTCCCGATCATATCTTATCAACTGGCCTTCACTGTCTGCTGCTAGCATTCTCTTGTGTCATGCCTGTCCTCCAATACACACAAACGTATCTCACCACCTGCAAGTCAATTGTAATCTGTTAATAAATTAAGTTTGGGGGTGGGATGCAAACACAGTTGGAGGAGAGGTCTCTTCGAATCATCTGATCTTTCTGTTTTCGAACCCTTCTTACTGGTTCCGCTTTGTTTTCCACTTACCCTATTGGCTGTTTCCTTCTTTGCTTGGGGCGTGTGTTTTGTTAATAATTCTGTATTGTATGATATTTAATCTGATGCACCACAGAGTGAAGTGGCAGTCTCCTGAGAACCTACTCTGTGTACTTCTAGGATAACTGTACTAGCTGCAGCTAAATAAATCCAATATTCTAACGCCGACAGAGTGTCCCGTGTCTCTGTGTAACGAAGCAGGTGAACCCAGAAGACGGAGGGCGTACCCTGCGCCGCCAGGTCCAAAAGGTTCTGGTTCTTCAATTGGCGCCCAATGTGGAGCGGCATCAGTGGTACCGGTTCTGCTTGAAGGTCGTGAGGAACCTCGCAAGAAAATTCCGGAGGGTTCGCGAGCCACACTAAGCGACCCCTGTATGTCGAAAGTGGTCCAAAGGTCTTTTGCAGCGCGGTTACTCCTTCCTGACGGCTACTGGCGACCGCTGCCCTGACTGCTGCCCTGCTTTGGCCCATTCCTTTGGTGATGTATGGTAAAGCGAGACGATAGACGGGCCTCTGTTGGTGGAAGAAGACGTCCTTAGTTAAGTTAAGTATTTTCGTGGGTCGCGCCCACAAATTTTGGTTCTTTGTTTGATGTCCTTAGGTTACTTAGATTTAGTCCTTGCAAAGACTAAAGCCGAGGGTAAGTGCATTTGTGCTGCGTAAACTGAGTTTTACTCCCTTGAAGTTTGTGAACAGTCCAGAGACATTGTGAAATGCCTGGTCTGACTAAGTTTGGAAGAATTTGTTGTCTTGGTTGTAATAGGGACTCCCGACTTGAGGACTCTTGTCCGATTCCTTCGGTTGGAACTCCCACATATGAGCTCTACTCGAAACATGGTATCGGCCCCATCGCCTTTAACGAGACATGGACTCGATACACGAAGAAGGATGGTGTTCTTAAATGGCCAGAAAACGGTAGTTTTGACCCTGATGTGTTAGATAATTTAGAAACAGTTTTGTTTAAAAGAAAAGCCCGGCCGGCAATGTTTGACTCTCTTCGCCTTTGGCGTAAGGAAGCCAAACAGAAAGAAATTAAACAAGCAAAACGAGCTAGGAAAGCACAGGGTATGACGATTATACAGGCTGTCCAACAGTTCAAAAATGATGAAATTGACAATGCGACTGAAATTTCAGAAAGACAACATCGTATGGCGATAGATAAATGCTATCCGGTGTTGCCTGTTTCTCCTTCTGATAACAAGAAAGATATAGAAGAATATCCCCTAATGTCCCGTTTATTGAGGTTGCCTCCGCCCTATGCGCAAAATGCCAATATGCCTCAGCCGTTACAGCCTGCTCAGTTGCTGGTAGTACCTCCGCCGGTTCCAGCTCTTCAGCATTTGCCTCCTCCAGTACTACCGCCCTTGCCGGTTTTACCATTAGTTTCAGCTTCTCAGCCTTTATCTCCTGATCTTAGCTCTCCTTTGCCTTCTGCTCCTCCTGTGATTTCTTCTCTTGATAATTCTCCTTGATAGTCTCCAGTTCTGATGTCTAATTCACCGTCTATGCGTAAGCGTCTCACAGATTCTGTCACTAGTATTTTATCTCCTTTCTTTGGAGCTCTTAATGCGTCTTCGGCTTTTGCTCGAAGACAATCTCGTAGTCAGTTCCCTAGATTTCGAGGAATGAGAGAAGCTAGATTCTCTGGCATGAAGATGGATCAAGAAGGGTCCACAATATAGTGTGTCTGATATTATGCCTACCTTTTTGCAATGGAATGCACCTACGCAATGGTATGTTTTTAATGTGATGTGCGATATTCTCATCAAAGAATGGGAAGATGTGAGTTCGAGTCCGATCTCACAGGATTTGTTAGATGTCCAAGCCGATTTTGAAAAAGGACTCATTGTAGGTTCCAAAGTTGAGGAAGCTGTAAGGACACTCATCTCTTATAGAACCTTATTGTTCTCTCAGATTTTTCTTGATTCTGATCCGTCGGTTAAATTGACATCGAAAAATTACCCTATGAGAGAGGTTCCGCCAGTATGGAAGGAAGAGGTTGCAGCAGCAGGTGCTAATCCAGCTATTCCAGCTCACTTTCAGCGTATATGGGTACATGTACCATGGAAGAGATCTGAAGTTTTGGCCCTTAAGCAGACTCTACCAGATCCTCGTAAGAACCCTGCAGGTTATTATAAAGAATTATCGCAGACAATCGATGCTTGTATTATGAATCTGGCAGATATTGATATGTTAATGGGTAATGTAGTCCCACAGACAATATGGGCTAAGATTCGTAGAGAGGATCACGCACAGGAACTGGGTGCTACTTGGGATGTCATAGCTGATACAGATAGAGACCAAGTGGGTGGTGCAAAGCCTGACGCCTTGATCTCGGAGCTTCCTGGTAGAATCATTACGTTAATGAAAACTATGATGCCTGCATTGAGAGTGAATTGGGATAAGCTAGCAGCATGTAAACAAAAGAAAGATGAAAGTGTCTCTGATTTCTTTACTCGTTTCGAGGAGACATTTATTGATCATAGTGGTCAGGACATGGCTACCGAGGGTGGACAGCGACTATTCGTGGACAAATTTGTATTCAATTTGCTTCCCGAGCTGTCACACAAATTAAAGGATTCAGAAAGTTCTTGGGCTGTTTCTTCTTCTGCCCAGATATTGGCTACTGCACAATATTACGAGAATAGGGACAAAGAAGAAAAAGAAAAGCAAGAGAAGAAGACGAAAGATTTAAAAACGAAGGTTCTCTTGCAGCAAGCTTATCCGCCACGTTATGTTCAGCCTCAGACTCAACAGCCACCGCAGTTTCAGAGATTGTATCAGAAACCTGAGCCATACATTCCGCGACCTTTGTTAGGTCCTAATCAATGTGCCTATTGTAGAGAGGAAGGTCATTTTAAAAGCAGTTGTCTGGTTTTATTGCAGCGCAATGGAGCGTCATCTGCTCCACGAGGTCGTGCTGGCCTCCAGTCAGCAAACAGAGGTAGAGGTCGAGGCATGTTAACTCAAGAACAGCATGCCCTTCCTTCTCCTAATTCTATGAACTACTTTGATCAGCAGAATGTGAGATCCACTCAATATTATAATGAGGACCATTATGTTGAAGGCGAAAATGAGAGTCTTCATGCCAACTAGGACAGCCATGGACAAAGTAGAGGAGTTGTGCCAATCCCAGTAGATCAAAATGGCCCTTATGTCAACGTCACTACTATGGGTGTATCAGAGCCATTTCTTCTAGATACTGGAGCAATGAGAAGTTCTATTATTCATTCTAAACTCCCTGGGGCACCTTTGTCTGGCTTAACGAATGTTTCTGTAGGATTCTCTGGCGCCCCTGTTCGCAATCCGGTTTCTTGTCCTTTGCCTATTTCCGTTGGTCCTTATGACTTGGAAGCTTCACTTCTGTTATCGAATGGTTGTGGTGAGAATCTGTTGGGTCTAGACCTATTGAAAAGAATGCATGCCACAATATATTGTTCTCCTTCAGGCGTACATCTCACTTTAGGTCAGAAGTTGATCTCCCCAATGTATCTGTCTAAAGGTCAGTTTCCTCCTGAGTTGCTTTCTCTTCCGACAGCACTTAGGGCCACGGGTCCGAACGATGTGGGTTGTCTTGAAATACCGCCTTATGTTGTTATTCTCAAGCCCAATGTCGAATTACCACGTATTCCGCAATATCGAATTGCTGCTGAAGGTAAAAAGGCGCTTTTAGAAATCATTCATGATCTCATTCGGAAGGGTGTGGTTGAAGAAACGAGGGGCAACACATGCAATAGTCCTATTCTTCCTGTTCTTAAACTTACTGATCATCTTCTCAGCCTCCTGTGTACCGGTTTGTGATTAATCTGCGAGAAGTAAACAAAATTGTGATTCCACAAGTTCCTGTTGTTCCAGATATCACTGCCTTGTTGACTATGATACCTTCCACAGCGACTTGGTTTTCTGTTATTGATCTAAAGAATGCCTTCTTCAGTATTCCAATTGCAGAAGAGAGTAGGGACATTTTTGGTTTTTCTCTTGGAGGCCGAAGTTTCCGATTTAAGCGCGCACCCCAAGGGTACTGTGAAAGTCCCTCCATTTACAGCCAAGCTTTGAAATGTCATCTTGATACTCTTCACTTGCCGTCTGGTGCTGCTCTTATCCAATACATGGACGACTTGTTAGACGCCACCGATTCAGAAGATATCTGTAAGGATGTCACTGTTGCACTATTGTGTCACTTGTTTAAGCTGAATCACAAGGTTTCACCTTCCAAACTACAGTATGTTTGTCGAGAGGTTACCTACTTGGGTCATCTCCTATCAAAGGAGGGACGACGATTGACACCAGAGGGAATTCAGGCGATTGCTCGAATGTCAGTACCATCCACACAAAGGGAAGTACGTGCTTTTCTGGGAATCACTTCTTATTGTAGACAGTGGATCCCTAACTTCTCTTTGATTGCTAAACCTTTGTTGGCACTCACTTTAAAAGATACGCCTCAGCCCCTTCCTTGGACTGAAGAGTGCCAAAAGAGTTTCACTGATTTAAGTACTGCCCTGTGTTCTGCTCCTGTACTGGGTACCCCAGATTACACTAAGCCTTTTACGCTGTATATTCACGAGAAAGAAGGTTGTGCATTATCAGTCTTGACACAGCAATTTGGAGATAGACAGCGGCCATGTGCTTATTTTTCGGCTACGTTAGATCCCGTAGCTAAAGCATTGCCTAGTTGTCTCAAAGCCGCAGCGATTTCTATCCGACAGTCCGCTGGGATAGTGTTAGATAACACTCTTATTTTCATGGTGCCACATGCAGTGGATACCTTACTAAACAGAACGAAGACACAGCATCTCACGAGTGCATGTTTAACTGGTTACGAGCTGACGCTTTTGGCTAGTCACGTACACATCAAACGATGCAATACTCTGAATCCAGCTACATTGTTGCCCCTTCCAAATGAGGAGAGTGTTGAGGATCAGCGTGATTGTTTCTTCCGTACTGAGGAAGAGACAAAAGGAAGAATTGATTTGAGAGACACACTGTTAGAGAATCCAGATGGGACTCTATGGGTAGATGGTTCTTGTTTTAAGATGCCTAATGGAGATACGGTTTCAGCCTCTGCTGTAACTACCTTACATACGATTGTGGAAACTGCACGTGTTAGACACAATTCAGCGCAAGCAGCAGAGTTGATAGCACTGACAAGAGCTTGTGTATTATCAAAAGGGAAAAGAGTGAACGTGTACACTGACAGTCAGTATGCCTTTGGTGTTGCGTTCAATTTTGGGCGTCTCTGGAGAGAGAGGGGTTTCTTAACTTCACATGGCACTAAGATATAGCATGGCCAGTTAGTGACTGATCTCCTTGAGTCACTTGCTTTACCTCTCCAAATAGCGATAGTGAAGTGTAGTGCTCACAAGAAGATTACGGATGATGATGGACGAGGGAATGCATTTGCTGATGAAACAGCAAAGAAAACAGCGAAAGATTCAACAAATCGAATGTATATGGCAGGTCCTGCGAATTGGGTCAGAGAGAGAGGAATGTGTGAGAATACAGTGGAAAGCATGAAAACGATTCAGAAAGAGGCTACAGAAAGAGAAATGAGCAAGTGGAGAGAAAGTACGGGAATGTTAGATGAGATTGGTTGTTGGGTAGAATTATCCGAACATCAACGTTGGTTGTTACCGGATGCTTATGTACTCCCAGTAGTTACTATGGCTCATGGTCCAGCTCACCTTAGTGCAAAAGGTATTTGTAAACTTCTAGCTCCAGTTTGGCAGAATGAAAATATCCCGAAATGTGCAGACAACGTAGTAAAGCATTGTATTGTTTGTCTGATGTATAATCCAGGAAAGGGAACCCCCACTCCAGCAGGTCACTTTGCTCCTCCGACATACCCATTTGAAGGGTTGCAAATCGATTACATTCACATGGATTGATGCAACAACCTCAAATATGTTCTGGTGGTAGTATGTGCCTTTTCAAGATGGATAGAAGCATACCCTTTGAAAGACAACACAGCTTTATCCACAGCCAAAATCCTTCTGAAAGAGTTCTTTCCCAGGTTTGGATTGCCGCGCATTGTCTGGAATGACAATGGGAGCGAATTTGTTGGCCAAGTGATGCAGAAAGTTTGTGCAGGTCTTGGAATCAAGCAAAAGTTCCATGCGGCAAATCATCCCCAATCAGCGGGTTTAGTAGAATGCTACAATGGGACCTTGAAGTTAAAATTAGCGAAGATTCAAGCAAGTACAGGACTTAATTGGCCTGAGGCTTTGCCGTTAGCTCTGCTATCCACCAGAACTGCAGTACACTCTCGTCTGGGACTTAGCCCTTACGAAGTGGTGTTTGGCCGTCCGGCCAACGTATGGGGCATACCTCGTCCTAAAAAGTTCTCAGATTTACCCTACCCAATGTTGATTGACTATTTGCATGACCTTACAACTAAATTGCATGTCCTTCATCGACAGGTTCAGAGTGCTTTGCCAGAGGCTTCCACAGATCCAGGTCACTCCATCCGACCAGGTGACTGGGTCTGCACCCGAAATTTTTAGAAGAAAAAGAATTTGGAGCCCAGATGGCGTGAGCCCCGAATGGTCCTACTAACGACGAGGACAGCAGTTAAAGTTGAAGGAAAGAAAAATTGGATTCACGGTGTGCATTGCAAGAAAGTACCTTTGCCCTTGCCTTTTGATCAGTGGGTTCGTAGAGGGGTTGGTGACTGTGAAGGCGAAACAGTTCCACGATTTGTACCCTTTAGCGATGCACACCTGAATGGGACATTGTCTGAAAAAGAGGACGACGACATTTTACAGGCAGCAATTCCATTGCATCGTCGCTTGAATACGACTGAACCAAGAACATTGTTTCAAGATCAGAGTGTTCTAGGGAAGGAACGCTACCATCTCAGGCCCAGACCAAAGAACAATTGAACTTTCCTCTTCTCCCTTGTGTAGTGTTCTGTTTAGGTTGCAGGGTCACGGTAGGAGTCTAGGTCACGACCTGAGTAGTGACAATAGGTCTGCAGGATTTTCAGTGTCATAGGACGGTTGAGCATCGTGACTTCAGTGATTGAGGAAGATTGCCGAGAGCATCCACTAGTGAAAATGGAAACTACACCAAGTAATAAAGAGAGAAGAAATGAAATGAAGAAAGCATCTTGTAAAATAATGAACAGTTGTTACAGTGTAACTCTATGTATTTTGATATCATTATGTATTGCTATGGCGATTATTGGTTGGATAGTTTATGTTTTACAGCCAAGAAACACCTCCCCTTCCTCCTCTTTGCCTTCTTCTACTATCTCTCCACACCTCTTTCATACTTTTCCTTCACATGAACTTGTCAGAAGAACCGAGTATTACAACAAATCCTTTGTCCAACTATTACACCAGCATCAATTAGTAGTTAACACAACTGATTGTTGGGTATGTGGTCTTATGCTGCATACTACTGAGAAGGAAATACCATTTCTAGTTCTTCCTTTCTCCTACGAGGGTTCTGCTTGGGCATTCTTTGTTATTTTCTCAAATGCATATCAAAGTAAATTCAGACGGTCTGTTGCTTCACAAATTAATTATCCGGATTTTAGTCATAGTTCTTTGATTAAAAGTATGGTAGTTATGGCTAAAATCATGGAGAATAGCAAGATTTCTATTGATGAAAGAAAAGCATACACCAATTGGAACGTCACCCAATACATTTCGAGTCTTAATAATAAAATGGGAAAGGAGAAATCCTCACCAATCTGGACTGTACCACATCAAGGTAACTTCTGTTTAAAAATAAACGATCGCTCTTCTGACACTGCACCAAAGAGTGACTGTTCCTACACATACATTTATTTCTCTCTGAACTCACCTCCTCTAGTACCATCTCAAGGCACCTATTTCATTTGTCATGATAGAGCTTATACCTGGTTGCCAACGGGTTTCTCTGGTACCTGCTACATAGCTTTCCTTCTTCCTCCTACTTACACTGCTTCTGCCAATTATCACCGAACCCGTCTCAGCTGAGGAATTATTGACTCAAAAGACACCACGGGACAAGAAGGAGGAGATTTCCTTAAAGGTTTTCTTCCCTTCTGGGGTCCAATGGCCAACAGCAGAAATATAAGGCAACTGGTCCGTGTCGTAGAGACTACAATAGACATCACTGTAGGAGCCTTGAGTAATATCACGGCGGAACTACAGGCAGATCGTCTTATGACCTTGCAAAACCGAGTTGCCTTAGACTTTATTCTTGCCGATCGTGGTGGAGTATGTAAATTGATCGGGTCAAGCCGTTGTATTTTCATACCTAATGACGCTCCGACAGTATACCAAGCTATTTCCAAGTTGCATATGATCTCCGAGTCTATTCATCAGGACGAAGGAGATTGCTCCTTAACAGAATGGTTTTGGGGACTACTGTCCAAATGGGGCTGGAAAGCATTGACATTCCTTGGAATAATCTTGACAATCGTATTTTCCTGTTGCCTTTGTATGCACTGTGGTCCCGCTATCTGTGATCTTTGTGCTACCATATGCATTTCAAGACCCAAACCTCAAGTAACAGAAAACATAAGGATGATGTTACAACAACAGCTTGATGATCTCATGGCTATTGATGTGGACTCAGATTAACGTGAGTCTATCTTGCCTGAGTTCTGGCAAAAGGAGGGTCTGAGGAACTACGATTTTTGATCACGATCGAATCGACCCGCCATTTTGTAACCCGCCGCCATTTTGTGTTGCCATCATTCAGGCAGCACGGCGAACGAAGTCTATTCTGCTTTTCCCGTAGCTTGGTGTCGAAATCCGTCCTCGGCCTTGTTTGTGAAGCTGATGTTTGAACTAGCCGAGTACACTAATCCGTGTCTGGCTTTTCTAATCCCTGTTTCAACTATCTGTAGGCTCACACCATTCTTTCCCGATCATATCTTATCGACTGGCCTTCACTGTCTCCTGCTAGCATTCTCTTGTGTCATGCCTGTCCTCCAATACACACAAACGTATCTCACCACCTGCAAGTCAGTTGTAATCTGTTAATAAATTAAGTTCGGGGTGGGATGACAAACACAGTTGGAGGAGAGGTCTCTTCGAATCATCTGATCTTTCTGTTTTCGAACCCTTCTTACTGGTTCCGCTTTGTTTTCCACTTACCCTATTGGCTCTTTCCTTCTTTGCTTGGGGCGTGTGTTTTGTTAATAATTCTGTATTGTATGATATTTAATCTGATGCACCACAGAGTGAAGTGGCAGTCTCCTGAGAACCTACTCTGTGTACTTCTAGGATAACTGTACTAGCTGCAGCTAAATAAATCCAATCTTCTAACGCCGACAGAGTGTCCCGTGTCTCTGTGTAACGAAGCAGGTGAACCCAGAAGACGGAGGGCGTACCCTGCGCCGCCAGGTCCAAAAGGTTCTGGTTCTTCACTAGGACCCTGTGGAACCCTTGCTACTAGCATTCATGCTCCACTAATCTCTTCAAATCACTTCAATGTCACTTTTATGCCTTTTGTTTTTAACTCTTTCACATTTGTAATTTGACTGAGCAGTTAACATTAAATATCTTTTTTTTATGTTTCATATCCTTTTCAAATTGTATTTCCGCTATATTTCTGTATAATTATGTAAAGGCGTCTGTCACTCACCCGTAGGCTTTGGTACATGCAATAAAAAAATCTAAAAAGGAAATAAATAATTAACTGCTATAAAAATCTACAAATAAAATATATAAATAATGAGATATCAATTTATATGCTTTCTTTCTTTTTGCTTATGTGCTGTGCTTGAATAAGATGTCCCACACAGTGGGCCCATCCTTATCTGTAATAGTAAATAAATATTTCATGATAATCGCCATATCTAAAAAGAGGGCTAAAAGCAGTTGTTATATCTAATCTGTAAACATTGAAACATTGATCAAATAATCAACCTATTATCATGGGACCCATGTGGATCTGGTCTCTTCAAGATTGCATTTGCCATTGACAGGAATACATCTTCAGCTATTTCTATGTGGGTCATGGAGAAGTCTGTGAATACCACAAACTCTGTAGTTTGTGGTGTCTCCAACCTTTCCAAGCTATCTACAGTCTGGTATACTCACACCTGTTCAATAGGGGTGGATTTTAACCCATGCTTAATATTAGACCACTCTGGGATAACGTTATACTAGACTAAATGCTTTTTTGCATTGAAATTCACTTTAGGTGAAGCATACCCATCAACAGTACAAACCCCTGTTTTATCATCAACTTTGCTCCATATTTGTAGGTGACAGCAGCATCATTTGTTGCTAACTCCCAGTTATAAAGTTACCTTTTGCAGAATTTGAAGAGATACTGCAGCATGGGTCCTGCAGCTTTGATTTCCAAGCCTACTAAAGATTTTCTATAAGTACTGCATTGAAATGAGCTATTCGTGCAATGGAAATTTGCCTTTTTCCATGCAGCACCATCACTACCTTTTAAAGAGTATTGTAACTTGCTTCCCTCTAAGTGTTTAATAGAACGCAATGAAGCTACACACTTTGCAATGATTACTGATTGACTATCAAATCTGTATTGAACCCCCACACGCTCCCTTGTTAAACTCTTTCACATATATAATCCACAGTGTTAACTGTCTATAGTTTCTGTCCCACCAACTAGCAGGCATTTCTAATCTATTTATATCCAAATTTTATAATTTCAGCTTTGCTCACATACATATCCAACTGTTTTTTTTACACAAATGATTTCTAAAGTGTCCAGCTGTAGACCAATTCGTGTCCCCTTCAGAACTCTGTCATCCACGCATAAAAAGAAAAGAGATACTTACCTACTACTTATCTCGATTGAGGCAATAGTTTCAGATGGTTAAAGAGGAGGGAACCGATACACATTCCTTCTGTAAACCATTATTAGTTCTAATTTGAGTAGAGCACTGACAAGGTTCATCTATCAATATCCTTGTCCATGCCTTCTTTAACAATACTTTAAATATGCCCACTTATCCCTGGTCAATCTTCGTAATCTTATTTCTTCCAAACTTACTCAGTTTTGCCCTATTTAAATGCTGACAGGAAGTCAACAAAGATTCAAAATGATTGCTCCAGTCTAGTACATGTGGGCTTCTGGCTAACATATGTTAACACTAGACAATGATCCTGAGTACCCATGCCAGCCCAGACCTTGCCCGATATAGATGGAAAACATTCACTCATCCACGTTACCTATAACTTGGAACTTTGTGTTCGCAAAAAATGTTCAGTACATTTCACACGATTAGCCTACCTAACCAGGGGCTGCTTTATCGCCCCTGAATTCCTGGGGGTGGTGATCACTTTCTGCTTGTACCCCTATCTGGAAATCAGTTGCCTTGTTAAAATGCTTAAGCTATGCAGCGGCATAATCACTGAGAAAATAAGAGATATTAAATGTCAAACATCTGATTATGGCGTAGTTCATTGGGCTCCATTAGGTAGATGCTCACATATAGACATTCTCTTAATGTATGCTTATCACCATATATTCTTCTGACATGTATCAAACAAAAAGGAGTCAGTTTGTAAAACTCAGGTGCAAAGTTTTACATTATATCTGAGATCAGTGAATAATATTCTAGTACATATCCTAGAGTCTATTCATGAAATCAGAGAGGCTTTCCCATCACTAGGATTAAAGATGACATTATTATGCACGGCTCATCCTATTGCTTACAGAGTGAGATGTGTGTACCTCACAGAAAAGTGCCACTTTTGAGCCGTCCCATCAGAAGACAACTCCCATACGGGAACACAAACTATGATGGCTCCCTATGCAAGGCATGAAGCAGTGTTAACATGACAACAACAGTGTTGTAAGGATTCAGGGTGAAGAATACTCATACAATTGAAAAGTGTAAAGAAAACTAACATTTTGGTATTGAAATCAGCAAAATGAGATTTCAAAAAGGAAAATGAATAGTTAAAGAAAAGAAAATGTTAAATATGTAAATGTGAGAAAAAATGTAACAATAAAGTGTTTTTGTCAAAACATCTTAGACAATGTATATGCTTTACCCATCGAGTCATTTAGATATTGCCTCTCATTTGTTTAGAAAATAGTTATAATTGCATTTACTAGATTTTTTGCAAGTAAATAAGCAAAAAAGAACATAAATTTGGACCTGCAATATTTTATGTGCAGTATATTTATAGTATTAGATTTTTATAATATAATCAGCCATTGTCTACATTCCATAGAATAAGTGAAGTCAAACTCCATTATAAAATTGTAGCTTGCTGGCAGTAATTAATTTCACATAATAATTGCTAGGAAATATGTAATTTTGTTAGGACTGCTACTAAAGTATTTTACTCAAAGGGTGCTCAACATGAAAAGATTTAATGATCACCTACTTAAAGTATCATCAGTCACCCTCATGAAACAACTGAGACTCTTTTGTTAACGTGGCTTAGGTTAAGCCACCACACCTTCCTCCATTGGAAAAAGAAATTGCCCCATCTTTTGGGCACCATTACATTTGGATTGGGTGTTGGGCATCAAGGGATGCATATACGGACAGCTCAAACCAAACCTAAAAAAATACACTGCTTTTAGCAAAAGGTACACCTCTGGTGTTCTACATATCCCTGTCATGTTTGAAAACATCTCTTGCAGTTCACATTTGGGTTTATTGTTCCAACTGTGGGGATTGTGGAAGAAAGACTGCATATTCATCGTACAGGAGTTACACTATAATGCACTTTAATTTTCAAGACATTAAAGTGTAAAACAAGATGCTAAATATTTGTGCTACTTTGAAAACATTGTACACAGTGGCAGCTGGTATGTAACGGTGCTAGGGGTTCGGTCGTGCACCACTTGAGGAGTGCATGAAGAAATAAAATAAAATAAATGAACACTTACCTGTCTGCTGTTTGCCGCTGCCGCCTCCTCTCTCTCTTCGCCTGCTTCCGGGGCAGGAAACAGGAAGCACCTGGCTCCCAGCTCCCCGATAGCCAATCACAATGCTGCAATGGAGTGATGTGATTGGTCTGAGCACCACGGATCGGTGCTCAGCAAGAGAATGGATGGCTGGGCTTGTTCTCCATGCAGGCTGTAATGCAGCCTGCATGGAGAACATGCAGAGTGTGCATGACGGTCTGACCGGCACGAGACGGCCGGCCAAAGCCTCCTGTGCACTTGGAGTGGGCAAATCACTCCTCCCCTGCCCTACTCTGTGGGCAGAATAGCCCGCCCCTACCCAGGTGAGCAAGGGGAAAAATAAAATGATAATAACATTGAGTTATTATCATTTTAGTTTTTCCTCTTTGACCTCCTCGGTGGGGCGACGCTCCACCTTAGCGGAAGAGCCGACACTGATTGCACAATAGCCATGAATTAGTATCACGAGTGGAGCAAAACATTCTTTCAACATTACTTGAAATATTTTAAATAGCCAAGGAGTCAGTTCAATGTTAAACCAACTCTTGCAATCCTTGTTTTTCACGGAAACGTTCAAGACATTCTACTTTCGGCTGGAAATATAGCAGCATGTATTGACAAATCTAAAATAAACAAACATAACACAATAACGTACACAACGCAACCTAGCACCACAATTGAAACATAACATAACACATAAAAAACAAAACAGTAAATACGGAATGCAACATATAAACTGCAGTACAAAGAAACAAAATCACATTGCAATAATGCAACACAAAAAGGCAAAAGCACTAAAAGCAACAGAACCAGCACAAAAAAACGCCACACATCAATTGTGCACAAAGGTTCTTGTCACACATTGCCACCTCCAGAATCCTGATTTCCTAGTATGGTAGCTAAAGTTATTTAAAGCAACCACTACATTGTAGTGAAAGTCAAAAATGCGTTGTGACTCGGCCCTGTGTCTTAAATCAGCAAATGCGTGCTTTTTGTGATACGGCCCTGTAAGGGTTCAAAGTTTTTTAAAGCGGGCTTTCTGTAATGCAGTTTAATCATCTTTACTTTTGCATTACATGAACATATACCGATTCTCACTGTTAGGCAAATGTGAGTAGCTGTCAGTATCAATTAAATGAAAATTCTGCGCGTGCAGGACTTAGTTTCTGCCACGAAGTGATAGAAGCTATCACTAGTTATGTGTAGACACAGCAACGACAGTGGTGTGTGTTCGCCAGCGCTTACTGGTGTTGATAAGAGATGAAAGACACAGAGACAAGTGTTACGGTCAAAATGGCGGCCCTGAAGAGCGTGTGTTTGTCATCACTCGAACTGAACTTTGTTTGAAATGACTTGCCTGTCATACAGTCGCCTTCCCTGTCCTGCGGAATGTTTTGTGCCTATCACTCGTCTGCTGTTGTCATCGTTGGCTTAAACTTCTCGATTAGCTGGCTTTTCAAGTTGCCAGCCAGGCTTGAAGTGGACGCAGTGCTGCGGCGGCCAGGCCTTATTAGAATGTGCGTGTTTTTCCTGGCGATCCTCTCCATGCCTCCCGTGTCTGGTTGCACAGATCAATTGTAAACAGTATTGTGAAACATTCGATAAAGCTTTTGCCAGGCCCGGCGGAGAAATGCTTACTGTCTGGTTCTAAAAGAGAAGCATATGGCCATAAAGTTAGAATGAAACAATGTGTACTCATCTGTACATTCCCCATATGCAGAGAGCAATTTAATTAGACAGCAGAAGATGAATGCGGGGCCATTATTTCTTCCCCTTCCAATTACCTCTCGCTGCACAGTTAGACCCAAGTAACCGCCAATTTTACCCACCACTCCTCTGTGGTTGCTGTCTCTTTGAAATCACATTTTACGTGAAAACATGTCTCTTCGTGATATAATTCTGCTTCTCTGTCTGCTTTCACATTTTGATCTCTAGTTAGTTGTACAAATACTCTTGCAGTGCATTATGTTTACACTGTGTAGCTATCCTTGCATTCTCCAGTGAGAAAGTGCCATCAATTTGTACTTTGAAAGTTGTTATCATGTAATGCTGCAGAGAAACAGAAAATGCACCCTGAAAGTAGCGTCCCACACAGTGAACTGCCCCTCAGTTTTAGCGAGAGTGGTGGTCTGACCTGCTTCCATTTTCCATAACCTGAGGAGATATTACCATGTGGGCCTTGTGAGGTATTACAGCCCCACGCACGGCGCAGCTGCTCCATTGCGTTTTATGTCTCTACATCTAAGGTTTAACACTTTGCTTCCATGTGTTTGTTGCCTTGGCTCCCTATCCACCTAACACCTACATTCTTTTGAGGTCTAGTGCTTTGTGGTTCCTGCCAAAGATTTGAACAGGAAGAGGCTCATGTCCTGAGGGTCAAGCAATACAGCTTAAGCCACATAAATTTCTTTAGTTATATATAATTCACATTGGTGCCATCAAATTGTTGAAAGAATCCAGCAAATATGAATTTATTGTAGACTAAAGGCACACGCATTGTTGAATAGGTGCCATGGTACAGCCTGAGCCTGTCAGGAACCATCTTGTTAGCACAAAAGAAAAAAAATATGAATCCAGCATATATACAGGAAGGACACCACAGACAACCCATTCACTGGGTCTCACTGACAGTCCTCTTAAATGTTCAACTTTAGGATTATTTCACCTCACCTAGAGTGTGGACAGCAATGTGAGGAGGAAAGAAGAGGATCACAGCAGCTGGCGCGAAATGCTGGCCATCCTGTGCTCCCTCTGGGTCCACTCATCAGATGGGTATGCCATGGTTTTGTTTTGTGCTAGATATGGAGTAAGTCTCACTCCCTAAACAAATAGAGCAAGGGTGGACCTGCATTATAACTGAATTTCTGGTTTTGGTAGCCATAGCAGTTGTGACCCAGCACGCATCACCTCCTTTTTGCCTTGCTGTACTGCACAGCATCGGCTCCAACTTCCAATAGACTCCAGTGTCTACCATGACTTCAAAGATGGACCAGAGGATATGAGAGTCCCAAAGAATCTGTCCACTTGTGGCTTGTCCCAGCTTTGTTCTGTTCGTTTGTCTCTAAGGGGCATATGTATCGAACGATCTTGTATTCGCAAACGCTGCGAATCGCAAATAAACAGCGTTTGCGAATACAAAATCGCAAAATGAGAAGTATGAGGCATTTCAGCATCGCATTCTTAAGGAATCGCTAATTTTGCGATTTCTTAAGTTTGCGTAAGCATTTAAGAAATCGCAAATTGCGATTCCTTAAATGCTATGTAACACGCACCCAAGTTGTGCGATTTCTCCTTAAGAAATCACAAATTACCACCAAGTTGGTGGTAATTTGCGATTTCTTTGAAAAATGCACTTTTTGGCATTTTTCAAAGTGCCATGTGGCGCACATACATGCCCTTAGGGCATGTATGTGCGCCATATGCGCACACATGCTGATTTCAGGGGTGCATCAGGGTGTCATCATGACACCCTTGCACCTTTGAAAATATTCTCAATTTGCGATTAGCAAATTGCGATTCGCAAATTGAGAAAGACTTCCCATTCATTGCTATGGGCCTCCTGGCCCATAGGAATGAACGGGAAGGTATTCCTTAATTGCGATTTCGCAATTTGCTAGTCGCAATTAAGGAATTTTAAGGATTCGCAAAATTTGGGCAAATTTTTAGATACATCCCGTTTTGCAATTCTCAAATAGCCATTCTCAAAAAATCGCTATTTGAGAATCGCAAATGGAGATTTTGATACATATGCCCCTAAGTGACTATTGCCAGGCTGTGGCTGTACAGGTGCGAGAATTTTCTTTTCTCTTCCATTTCCTTTCAAGGCATAGTCCAAAGGCGAGTGGTCCACATCCCAAGGCTTTTCACTTCTAAACAGAGCTCTATTTTTTCCCAGTACACTCTCTCGTCGGTTTTACAAAGTCAGACCCACAGCGCTGCTCATTCCATCACACACCTGCAAACCGTTGTCAACCACACCAAACACAAACCATATACAGTTCTTACACCACCACCTTACGTATTCACCACACTCCTGCAGCTGCACACAGTGACTGCCCTGCAGACACCCTGGCACATCTTGAGGGAAAACTGTCACTCAAAGTAGACAATGTAATCTGAAAACATGCATAGTGGTTTCATTAATGATTCCTGTTTGGAAAAGAGCTGTGAGTGCTTGACTTGCAGAAATGAAAGGCAAGGCTAGCTATCAGGATCCGATCTTGCTCAAGGGTGCAAATTGAAACTCCAGCCACCCTCCGTGGTTTCTACATCATTTGCAATTTCTCATGTAACTTGTATTTTAGATTTTCTCATGATCCTCAGCTGACCTGTTTGAACTCCTCTGTCGGAATGTGATGTAAGGGGTGAGGAATTTTCCTTTGTATTGCACAACAGAACAGTGCGGCATTATCTGCCTCATACATCGCATTGTCAGTGGAATGTAAACATGCCAAGAAGCAGAAATACGAGCTGAGGTACAGGCTCAAATTATAGGTATGTTGTAAACCTATACCTGAAACAAGAAAGTGCTTTGTGGACGATTTATTTCTCTTTTACACCTTTTGTGAGAACTATACCTTAATCGTCCAGGGCCTGATTTTTCAAAAATATCGCAGGCCCTCTTTCTTATAAATTATCACATTGGAGGACAATATCCTTTATTATTACATCGTGAAAACAAAAAAAAATAGACCCATGTTTTCCTCATGAGTTGCATAGATCAAGCTGTGCGATGCTATGCAAAAATATATTCTGTACAGTAAGTGCGTTTCAAATGTAAAGTTAGCAGGATGGTAACTTTGTCGCACTCAAGACTTAAAGTGGATTAATGTGTGTTATGCCTGTGAAAACCTTTATTGCCCGAATTCTGCGTTAAGCTAAATGTGCGGAATTTTTGCTAACACAAGATGATGTAGGCTTTTTTTTCACTTGCGCGGAATTGTTCATGTAAATCTTGTGCTCTAGTCTTGAACGAGTCCTTTCCATACTGGTATCCCGCATGCTTTTTCTGAGATATATATACTTGCGGAGAAAAGTTACTCAAGATTAGGGGTGGGCGGAATTGCGAAATCCACTTTCGCAAATTATCGCGAAAATGTTTAAAATTATCGCAAACAAGCGGAAATATCGCGAAGATGCAGAATTTTTTTTCCCGCATGTTCGCGAGAATTTCTGCATGGTTGCGGGTCGCCAACTTACCCATGTGGTTGCTCGCGGGCGCGGCCATCTTGTTTTGAGTTGTCTCGCGGTGCATGATCGCGAGAAGAAAGACGTGATCGCGCGACGCATGACGTCACTGCGGGCGCGAACTGTCGCGAGACAGTGCAAATGGCTAAAAACAATCCAACATCTCATGGAGAACGCGACCGGATCAAGAAAACTTGTCGGCGAACGCAGGGATTCAGGTAAGGCGATTGCGCGCGCGCGAGAATGTATTATTTTACAGCGCGAGCAAGAAACAAATTATCGCCAAGCTGCGGAAAGCGGAAATTTTGACATTTTCGCGCTCTCTGCGGAACGCGAAAATTTCAAATTATCGCAATTTCCGCGAACGGAACAAAATTTTTGCCCAGGCCTACTCAAGATAACAGCGAAATGTGTGTCATGTAATTTTGTGTGAAAGATAAATAATTAGAAAAAAATTAAATGTTGCTCTCCCATATTTGTATTCAACCACTTTAGCCTTCAAATGTATGCTTACTTATTGTTCAGCAGGGTATATATTAAAATACATACGAACAGTGTGCTCCATTTTCTGTTCCATTCATTAGACAAAGAGAACATGGGAACTGGAGGCAGGATTGTTGAGTGGTGGAGTTGGGTTAGCAGTAAAGAGGAGTAGAGCAGCAGTTTTGGGTGTAAGACAAAGAATAGGAGGGACAGTATTCAGAAGGCCTGAGTAGTCAACAGCCTGGGGTTTACTTGTGGGCAGGAAATGACAACAGGAAGCATCTCAGGTATGGGAGATTGTCAGTTATGGGTGTAGCCAGCATTGCGGAAATGAGGCTCAAGTGCTGTTCACTACGCCTGTATGGCTATGAGTATGGGGAAAATATTGTGACAAACAACTTACTTGAAAGCACATTACAGTGCTCAAAACTTGGTAGAATTTAAAGATAAAATGAAATACTTTTGCACCTTGTCTTTATACACACCCAGAAGCCCCCCTCCCCCTTGCTTGCCATCAGATGCTCCTCGCTGAGCGACGAACACCCAAATTTGCCCTCATAGAGGCTCAGAGTGCCCCATGAGGCCCTGGTGGATCCTAAGCCATGTTCTAAAGACTCTCATCCTAACTTAAAACACATTTTTCAGCCAAAAGATGGGACAGCCTATGTTTAAATGATTGATGCCCGTTTGGGATGATGGGGCTGGTGGTGGCATTGGAGATTATTGAGCCATGCCTTAACGGAATGGATAGAATTGGATTAACTCATTTGTACCCGACTGCCATGGACGTTAAGGAGATGTAGTTCGCAATGATGGCAGTGCATGCCCAGCTAAGTTGCTTGGAGAGATCGCTGCTCTGCATGTCAAGCGCATTTTAGGCCAAACATGGAGGCTTTCACGAGAGGGATGAGGGCACAAGTAATTTGAAAATGCACCTCTGGAAATAAAAATATCTTTATAGGAACTTCTAGGGCCATAACAAGATAGAGCAGCTAGAGATGTAGTGCTATTGATGGTTCAATTGTTTGGGCTGAATAATCAAAAGTCTGCTTGCTATGTGGGGGCAGAAAACGTTTGGAACCAGGAAAGAGCAGAACAATAAGGACACACACAGACACATACGGGTAGATCTTTTAAATGCAGGAGTTAAATGTGACGACATGGACACCTTGGGAACCTGCAATTTGCTAAAAAGCTGCTTAAGATGACACATTTTAATACCTAGCTGCTACAGATAATCTTTTTTGTGATAATTGTACTACTTATTTATTGTAGCTTCACTTGGTTTTATCTTCATCTTGTATGCAATTAATTAATTGTATTATGTTCTGTTTTGGTAGAAAGGTTCTTGAAGCTTCGTTTACCAGCATATCTTGTGCTGTTTAAATTTAATAAACAAACAACCAATGAACAAACATAGATTACAAACCAACTATCTTTATTTTTCGTAAATGGATAGCATTACAACTAAAGAACAGCAAAGATAAAGAGGAGGTGCTGTAAGTTTCCAAGATACAGATGATATGAGAACAGGGAAAGAATAGAGTGGGGGAAATCACCCTTCCAAAAAACGACAAAAAGGCGCTCAACAACAGGGGCACCACTAGCAAAGCAGCCCAGCAAAAGGAATGCAAGGGAGGGCAGTCCCCCTCTCGTCTACAGTTTTCTCAAAAGCCCATAATCACCCCAACTACCTTATACAACCAGAAAGGAAGACAACCCTTGCTTAGCCATACGTCAAGCCCAGGTAAAGTTTCTAACCAAGAGCATGAGGTGCTCAACAGCTCTAACTTAAATGACCTCTTTAAGTCTATTAACGCCTCCTCCCACACTCTGGAGACCATTGAGTCCACTAAGATCACTCAACTGCCTATAGAAGAAATTGCAACAGTACACGAAGAGGGCCATTACAAGCAGCCGAAGGAGGCCATGGAAACCATACAAAACTTAGGGCGAGACGGTTCTACCAACGTCTCCTATCCGGGACAACAGGAATGGGGGGATACAATCCTTCCTGAAATTCAGGTCACCTCTGCTAAACAACCTCTGTCTACAGCCAAAACCAAAGAAAATCAGCACGTTAACCAGGCTTTTTATCAGGTGGCAACTCCTCCAAACTTAATAAACCAACATAGTGCTTCAGCCCTTTTGGAATCCCCAGGCCTCCTAAGCCTATCTGGGATCGAACTAGGGACCCAAACATCGAACGCATCTAAAACATGGGACATTCTTTTAAATATAATGCAACGAACGGTTGACACCTTACATTACCAGTCCGACAAAATGGATCTACAACTGACCATACTTGACACTTTGGCCCTCTTTGTGGGGCGGATCGATGAGAAATTAGGCCAACTAAACCTTCTAATTGGTAGAGCTCAGCAGGAAGCAAAGTTAATCTGCAGTTGCGGTCCAATTATTGACAAACTATCGTCACTCCCAGAAATAGTATCCACTCTGATTGAAGGTTTACCAAGGGGGCATTATAAAGTGGGACTGGACACTAGCACCAGCACAAAAACCAGCTTCGAAAACCCAAAAAAGGATCCTTCCATAGCTAAAACTACTGACAAATTTGTACTGTCAACGCCAGAGTGCACTTCACCTAAATGCCACCCTTGTCCCTCCGAGCACCAAAATCCAACTCAGAATGCTAAGCAGCGTCGTCAACAAAGAAGGAAAGGCCGTAACAAAAAACTAACCTTAGCCTCTCCTGAGGTCTATCCCCTTTTTAAGACAGAATCTGGACAGGAGCCATCTGAACCAAAATTTCTTACAGCTCTCTTCACAAATTCCTATCAAGACAATTGAACCTACAATAGGGGGAAACCAGGCAGTTCACAAAGAGGCTCCAATATTGGGGGCAGGCCGGGCCCAGTCCAACAGCTACACTGACTCTTACAGCATTACGGTCCTCAGCGGGACTAGCAATGGGGAAGCTGCTAACTCCCCAAGACAATCACCATCAAACATGCCAAAGGAGGCGCTACTCACACATGGTACTGATTCAGTACCGGAATCTACGATCATCCTCTACTCGCCCCAATCATCGGGCAAGGAGCCCATACCTTCTGGACTTTTGGGTCCCCGGGCTCAACTGCCTCCCCACTCAGACGGAGCCCCTAAAGCCCCCCCAGCTTCCAAGTCTCAAGACCCTCCAACTCTTGAAATCAATCCGAGACCCCCACAACAGTTTATATCAAACAATGGAGGAACCTACTTGGGTGGCAACTATCCAATAGCTCGGCCGGGACCCCAAACCATGAATTCCACCATTATTGTTTTCACTCCAGAATATGAATCAAAGGGTCCATTTGGCATCTTGAATAGGGATAAGCTACTTCGACTCCTAAACACCATGCCAACCCTAAATGATTTATGTTCAGCTGATCTTCTCTCAGTAGAATTTATAAAAGTGGATAAATTACAGAACTTGGAAGCCACAAAAGCAATCTGGAGGTCGTCCGAAATAGTTAATAAAATTCTGGAGGCGCAGACAACCCTCAAAGCATGGGGGATCCAATCAGCCTTATACCACAACATAGGATATCCGTTCCCCCTGATTGAGAGACCCCGTGAAGGACTACCTCTGAAAAACTCACAGACCACGTCAGTCCTAAGGGGCGCCCAGGGTCGTTCACTGTTAAAGAGGCAGGTGCTGAACCATGAAGAGGGCGCAATGGCTCACCACTTAGATAATTTCGAAAACGTCCGGATCTTTAGGACGATCAATGCTACGAACTATCCGCAATGACAGGGCAACCCGATAAGGAAAGATCCAAATCCAGACACTACGCTACTAAAACTGTGCTCATGGAACATAAATGGGCAAAACAATAAGGCTGTAGACGCCGAATTCCTTCGATACGTAAAATCATTTGACATTATCCTGTTACAGGAAACATGGTCAGAAAACCCGGTGCAAATAGAGGGTTACACCTGTTTTTACACTTCAGCCACAAGGAAAAGTAAATTTGGCCGGCTAGCGGGCGGCTTAGCCTCTTACATTAAAATTACAAAAATTCACAGTGCCCTGGAATTAACTCATCAATCCCCAGTTATAAACACCGTAAAGATCAAATTAAACCTTAAAGGGAAAAAAGAAGAGGTACTGGTGATAAACATCTACATAAATCCAAAAAAGAAAAAACAGGAGTCGAAATCTCTATTGGACTACCTGCACCAACTGATGTCCACACAAACCACCTCTAAATTCATTCTGTCGGGGGACTGCAACTAAAATATCCTAGGCTCGTCCACAAACAATGACATTCAAGCTCAGTCCTCCTATTGGAATATTCCAACCCAATCCACCAATGGCCAGGGAAAAATTCCCAAAATGGGAAAGGAGCTTCTAGAAGAGATGGAGCACTTAGGGCTGAGAGTTTTAAATGGAAGATTTGCAGACGATTCACCATCTGCCGCCTCATTCCACTCAGGTAACACGTCTTCCATAATTGACTACACTCTAGTATCTCTCCCATTTTTCCATCATATATTAAACTTCAGCCTAGGAGATAAAGGAGACAGTGACCACCGACCTCAGGAAGTCTCCATTCTGGCCTCTCCAGACTTAACCCTCCCCAATCCTACAGGATTCCAAGCTTGCCACACAATAAACCTTATAAGAATTAAATCCTCAGTGGCAAACACAAAGGAGGTACTCTTAGCAGCAAAATTTCAATTAAACAGTCTGAAATACCCCATTGGCAATCCTATAGCCCTATGGGAGATCTTCACAGACGTATTTTCAAACCTTTACTCTACCATAGTTCGGCACCATCCGTCTCACGGCTCAATGATCACAGGGAAGATATCCAGTGCTCAGAAATCGGCCCTGAAACATCAAAAAATGCCATAAATAAATTACTAAGGCTGCAGAGGACACATCAGGGGGCACAGGCATTTTTCAACATCTTCGCAGACGAAAGGCTGATCTTAAAATACTTAAATGGGAGATCAAAAGATGCAAAGAAGATGACTTTTGGGCTAAACTTCACTGCGACATTAAAGTAAACAATAGTGCGCGCTTCTGGTCCACACTGAATAAATTCCTAAACCCCAAACACGGAGGTATAACATCACATGTAACAGATGACTCCTGGGAATTCTTTTTAGCTACTCACTTTAATCAACAGGCTGTAGGAACAATCAGGCGCCAGGATGTTCAGGTGGCCAACCCACAGCAAACAATAACACTACTTGAAGAGGCACCACCTGAAATCAGCGCTGCTACAATCAGGGATCTAATTTCCAAAGGGAGAAAAGTTGGAGCGCTAGGGCCAAATGGAATACCACCAGCGCTTTTCAAACACGACCCGGATTATTGGTCAGAAATTCTGACCCCACTCTTCATCTCGGCCAGCCTGTCTGGGGGCCTCCCAGCGTCATGGAAGGGCTCAGTTATCTCACCAATATATAAAGCAGGCGACAGAGCTCTTCCTAAAAACTATCGCCTGATCGCTCTATTGGATATTGAGGCACAGTATTTCGCAGGGCTACTATTGATTCAGCTGCGTGAATGGGCTACCAAGAACAACTTAATTCCGCCTAGCCAAACAGGATTTTGTAGAGATGCTGGAACAACAACAAATCTTTTAGCTTTATCACTACTTATTGATAAAGCAAAACAGACCATACAAAGTCTCCACTTCTGTTTTGTAGATTTCAAAGCAGCCTTCGACAATGTCAATCGAGCAAATCTGTGGAGGAAATTAGCTCTATGGGGGATTCCTGCACCACTCTTAAATCTTCTGATAGAACTGCACTCCAACACATGGGTCCATGTGAAGCTCGGAAATGGCACCCACCTTTCAAGGCGCATAACAACAACAAAAGGCCTTAAGCAGGGGTGCGTTTTAGCACCAACTCTCTTCAATCTATACACAGCCGATTTGCCACCAGCTCTAGAGGCCTGCAACGCACACGCCCCTCGTTTGGGGGGTCGAACCTTGCCCAGCATATCCTATGCAGATGACGTGGTTTTGATTAGTCACACTAAGGTAGGTCTGCAACACCTTATCAATGTACTGCACGGATACGCTGAGGATAACCTGCTCGAAGTCAACATCGATAAAACCAAAACACTGACAATATCCGGAAAAAAAAATCCTTCTCCTGGTCCCTTGGGACAAGGGCAATAGAGAACTGCTCTGAATATAAATATCTTGGCGTCATTGTCGACAGGGGTGGCCATTTTTCAAAACATCTTGAGGCCACCAAGAGGAAAGGTATGCTGATCGCAACAACTCCCAGACAACTCAAAACCAATCTGTCCGGGCCAACTCTTCTGCCACTACTGCGTGTTGCCCAAGCAAAAATCGAGTCATCAATTACTTACGGTAGTGAAGCCTTAAGAGGTACAGACGCAAAACTGCTGGACATAACTATCTCAAAAGCTTACAGAGTCCTCTTAAACCTACCATCATACACCTCACAGGCTCAAATCCGGCTAGAATTTGGTTTAATCAAGCAACTACTCGCAAGGCGAGGATCATACATCAAATGCTGGTACAAAATAAAGAACTCGCCTGAAAATACACTGAATCACCAGCTTTGGGAAAACCTGCGCGGCAGTTCCACTGCACTTGCAAAAAACTACTTAGAGGAGTCACTAGCAAAGACAGGCCTATAAGCTCTATGGGAAATTTCTCTTCCGAACACACAATTTAAACGAGTTGTAAATAAGAACATAAAGCGACTCTCCTTTATAGAGGATAAAGCCACCTTTGCTCACAGACGCCACGCATGGATGATATTAAGCTCTTATAAATCGCCCGGGTTACAGGCATACTTTGGACTGGGTTACTGCAGGAAATCAAAAGAAGCATTTTTAAAACATAGGCTCGGGGTCTTACCAGCCATACCCCACTTACAACCCTGGCTGAGAATGAACTGCGGGCCCACATGCAGGCTGTGTGGCTCAGGGAAAGAAGAAATGGAACATCTGATATGCTCCTGCAAAAAGCTAAAAGAGGAAAGAGTAGCTCTCCTGAAAACCACCTTTAACGAACTTAACATACGTACACGGAGACAAGCAGTGATTGCATGCTTCGACCCAAGACTTTTACATCTGAATGGACTGTTGGTAAAATTCCTGAAACTAGTTAAGTTTAAACAACCTAAAACAGATAACGGTGCACAGAAAAACAAGGAATCATGAATATTTCTTAAACTTTTATATTTTAACTTCTTTAAGACTGTTCTCAAATTCATAAATTTATGAAATGTGCACTCATTATGAACTTTTGTAATGGTTTTAATTAATCAGAAACAATACATTTTTACTTACTACTTACCCTTCCAAAGGTCAACCCTGACCAAACGTGGGATGATTGGTGGGTCCTGGAACCTAGGTACTAAAGGTGAGGCCAATTTCCAGCTGTAAAAGCAATAAAGGTATTACCTGGCTTTAGGAGGTGACATATGTTCTCGCAATTCAGCAGGAAAACTGTGAACTGTGCATCATGCTAGTGGTAGATACTGTCAGGATAACAGGGCAGGTAATGAACCTGAAGAGAAAGCACACCCTACCCGACCTCTTAATCCATCAGCATAGAGATCTCCCAACTGGAGCCACTAGCAGCAGTAAAATGAGGGTAAAGGAGAAGATATATCAAAGAACGCTCATGTTGTCCGTATGGTAAACCAATATCTCTACAAAGAGGATTGATGGGAAGGAACTTCAGTCGATGCACTAAAGGGAAGGTGATTCAGATTAACGTTGGGGTATCAGTCATTCAAGATGAGTAGACACACAGTAGGGATAGCTGTCACTTAGTAAGATTTTGCGGCATGAATGTCAGAACTTCCAGGTACCATGATCAACTAGCAGCTAAATTTGGGGAGACAGGAAACTAGCACAGCAGTACCAAAAAAGTGGTGGAGCTAAAAAGCGAATGGCAGGAAGGAGTTCTTAACTGAGGGACTGGTTGGGGAAAATAAGGTGCAGGGAACAAAGATTGGATGTGACTAAAATGCATCTGTGAAAACACCACTTCAACCACACAACACGTTGCCATGCAGGTAGTTCTGGTGCTATAAGCCCTTATGAGCTTATACTATATGTGAGGCCTCAGCGGTGGTGGACTGAAACACTTACCTTTTGAGTGTATTAGTAATCTACTTTATCTCTTTCCTCCTCGCTACCGCTTTCTCACTTTCGAAAGTCGCCAGCCAACCCTACTCTACCAAAATTAATTGAAGCGAAATCTGACCCTCTAGACACCACACAAGGAAGGCAAGGTGAGCACCTCTTCAGGGGTGGTGAGTACTATATAAATGGCACTACAATTCAGTGCACAATTCAGTACACAAAGTGATCACATAACATACAGAGCAAGCAATAATCAAGCCAAGCCTACTGTAACTCTACATATTTCAAACTAGCAACACATTTTAGCATTTACTGCTGGTCGTATGTAATATATTTAGAAACTTTATTGCAATTTTCTAACTGTTATGTGTGAAACATTAAAATGCATATTTTATCACATTTGCTTTATTTTGTTATTCAAGCACCTGTCTTGTGGATCTTTCATGTCCTAAATAGTATATGGTCCATTAACTGTACTGTTCAATAATGCTCCAGAAGGCAGAGATGAACGAAGACATCTCCCCCACTTTATTGTTCTACTGCATCGCTGGCTCAGTATTGATCTCAGTATTTCTGAGAATCTGCATACTCCTGGATGCCACCAAGTTGGCTTAATGTCTACCTTGGGATGTTAATCTGAAATCGGAGAAATATAACTATTGAGAGTGTGGTAAAATTTGATCTTGGCCACTAATGCCTTGTTTCCCAAATTGTGGCTCTTGAACCACTAGTGGTTTTTGTGGGTCAATAAAGTCCTTGCAATAAATAAAGATGCCTTTAAACTCTGCTTTTTTATTTAACCTGGGGACTGGTGTTTACAAACCTCTCTCACTTTGCAGTCAGTGAAAGAAAAGTCAAGTGAATTATGTGAAGATCTTGCCTGTGTACAGTGACCGTAAAAGGAAAGGCTGGGGGATGGTTATATATTTGTAACACACAACAAAATGTAGATACGTATGAATAAATTGTACACATTCAGCAGTGAAGAAAATAAAAATGAAGCCCATTTTTTTGTAATTCTGAAGTGTGATGGAAACATAGATTTTAATGGAATCAAAACAAATCAAGAAACTTTACTTGGTGTGAAGTACTGGGTATTTTAAGCCCAGCGGTGCAGGGGAACACACCCTATGACTTCGGGGTTCTTCCTGTTTCAGACCTACAGAAACACAGAGTCTTCTGGGTGAAGTCAAAGATCAGTTTATTGGCTGCAGACCAATTACAGGCGTCCTAGAAGTACAACAGCGTGTATGTTCTCAGGAGACTGCTGAAAATCACAGAAACGGGCTTCTCCTTAAATACAGAATTTCCTGCCTCAGGCATACATTCTTTAGTTTACGATATGGCTATTACACGTATACATTACAAAACGAAAAGGCAGAGTCATGATGACCATCCCACATTCCAGTTAAGCCAGCCCGCAATTATTTACACAGCAAAGCTCAGATCCCACATCAGATATCGATAGGCCCCAATAAACATGAGCATCTCCTGTTTTGGGAAACAAGCCATAAAGCAGGAACAGTCAGGTGTGAAAGAGATTAGCTGGAGGCTCGTGTAGGATGAAAAGACTTTATTGTGTGTCAAGCCCTGATGCTAATCACAGGTGGCCAGAGGACGGGGAACTCGTGAGACCAGTTTGACCTGGGGCAGCGGAGCCAAGCTGCCCAGGTCACAGAAAAGTCAAAGAAAGCCAAATGTGCTCTGAAAGGCCCGTTTTCGCTTCATACTATATAGCCTATGTGAGGGCAACCATAAGATGGCCACCGCTACAAAATGGAACCCACGCAGTGATGTGAAATAGCGTATACATAGTGCATTCATAGCTAAAACGTTACAGAAAGCACTCGTACATACCGCATTAACCATTCGCGGTTCACTACTATCAGGATAGACAGGGGTAGCGCCCTGCCTCCTACGCGGTCCCAAATTCAAAAGTACGACAGACCCTCCTTTTGCCCTTACATAGGCAATAACTACACTCATTTCAATCCGAGTCTAGGTCAATATTCACGAAGTCATGGAGATGTTGCTGTAGCATCATCCTATTACTTAGCTCGTCCCTCGATACAGGTTTCCTTACACATAATGTAGCACAGAGGCCACATATCGCAGGAGCACACTGTATGCACAGACAGAACAGGAAAAGGATGGCTAAGATCATTCCAATGACCATCAGAACTTTCCAACCCCAGGCAGATATCAGTTCCCAGAACCATCCCACCAGTGACCAATCTCCTTTATCCACGTGTATGGACTCAGATATTTTATGCAGTTTGGAGATGGCTTGATAGACTGTTGGAGCGTTGTCTGGTATGAAAATGCAACAACTGGATTGGATAACCTTACATACCCCACCGCGGTCTGCAAGTATAACGTCTAGAACCATGCGGTTCTGCAAAGTCATGAGGCGATCCGCTTGGAGCTCAGCTGTCAAATTACCAAGGGCACCAGTCGTAACATTAACAGTGGATTCAACCACATGAGTCAGCTGTCTCAGGTTCCTACTATTAACCATAGGCCCCCAAAACGGCAGGAAACCCAAAAAGAAATCTCCCGCTTCCTGACCGGCAGTATCTTCCTTACTAATCACACCTCTCACAACTCTGGTCTTGTGATAGTCAGAGGCGGCAGTAAATGTTGGCGGTAGCAGATTTGCAATATAACATGTGCCCGAGAAATCAGGGGGCAACCATGTATATGCTCGGTCATTGCAGATAAAATATGTACCCTTGGCAGCCAAAAACGCTGGGGAAAACTGTGACTGAAAAGTGTACGTTTCAGTACAGTCACTTCTTCCCAGTTGAGCTCTAGGATTCTGACCATTACCTTGCAAACAGAACCGACCTATGTGGGGTACGACCCAGATTGGGGATGAGATTTTCCGCTGTCTTTCACCTAGACTAATTCTATACCCCGTCGCGTTCCACCCTACATAAGCTCTCAACTCTTCTTTGGGAATGGATGAGTATGCATCGATATCTCTACTCATATCGGCAACTCCTTTCACTAAAGCTTTGTTATTGGTGCTAGGTCTGATGGAACGCGGTTGTCGCGGGGAGTACGCATCTAGTGCATAGAGAAACATGGTCTGGAATGCCCATGACGATCCATTGTAACTATACGGCAGCACTAGATAAGGAATACCTTTATTAATGGTATGTGGCATTAAACCACACACCCAACAATTTGTTGTATTCATGACTAGTTGGTGCTGGTGCAGGAGCTGAATAAACGAGTTATTCACAAACTCTGATCGTCTAACTTGTTCATGTTCAGGCAGAGGGTGAAAAGAGTGTGAGGAGGTAGTAAGAGGAGGTATAGGCTGTACAGTGGGGGCAATGGGCTCTTGAGAGGAGAAGAATACAAATCCTACAGTAAACACTACCATACTACATAATACAAACAGGCATAAAAATACAAAACGTTTGGTTTTCATTATTTTACATATTCTTGCTTTAAAGTTCATTTCCTCAGTGAGTCTCTCCATCTTACAAAACTCCATCCTCTAATCATGCCGCTCGCGGCGGGTGAGTATCTTCTGCTAAGGAGTACGCCTGTCAGTCCAGGGAACGCCCTAGACCAACCAGAACAGGCCTAACGTCTTCGGCCTGTACCCCAGAGTCTTGGCACCGCGACCCTGCGGCTGGACCCGGATGGTGGTTCGAAAAACAAAAATCAAGAAAGTCCTTCAGATGGGAGAGCTCTGGTTATCAAAGAATAAAAAGGTAAAAGAAAAAGAATATTTATTTGTCCGTGGGCCTTGGCCTCAGATTGTAACGAAAACGGCCAGGCACTGTTTGATCATGAAACAAGAGTTCAGGCTCTGTGGTGTCCAATCGAATTGACGGTGGCCCAGCTTCTTGCAAAATATCGTCACTTTCCTGCGCTGAAGCTGTGCCTTTTATGCGTGCATCACTGAACGGCACAAAACGAGGTACAGTGTCTGTTTCAGAGTCTGCAATACCCTCCTGGACCCACTGGTCATACGGCAGAGGCAAAGGGATCCTCTTCACGTGGGCGCCGTGGATCCAGTTTTTCTTCCCCTTCACTCGAACAGCTGATCTTGTCGACAGCAGCACGAGGTGAGGGCCAATCCAGCGGGGCTCCTCATTGGTTTTCCGCTGAAAGTTTTTCACAAGGATCCACGTGCCTGGTTCGATAGGGTGTCCAGGAGCTTCAGAAGCCGGGGGGAGAGTATCATGCACCTGTTGGTGTAAAACACGCAGTTTAGCTGTCAATTCGTGCAAGTAATCAAGTAACACTGGATGCTCGATCTCACTGAATTTCGTCGGTCTTGGCACACCCCATACATTGGCCGGGCGACCAAAAACGACCTCGTAGGGACTAAGTCCCACTCGTGAGTGTACGGTCATTCTAGTGGATAGGAGTGCTAGAGGCAGAGCGTCAGGCCATTTAAGACCTGAGCTCGCTTGGATTTTGGCCAGCTTGAGTTTGAGAGCGCCATTGTAGCGCTCTACTAATCCAGCTGATTGGGGGTGGTTTGCAGCGTGAAACTTCTGCCTTATACCTAGTCCCTCACACACATTCTTCATCACTTTACCCACAAACTCACTCCCATTATCACTCCACACCATTCTTGGCATTCCAAATCTAGGGAAAAATTCCTTCACAAGGGCTTTGGCTGTGGACAGAGCAGTGTTATCTTTTAGAGGATAGGCCTCAATCCATTTTGAGAAAGCGCAAACAACCACCAATACATATTTCAGGTTGTTGCACCTTTCCATGTGAATAAAATCTAGCTGCAAAACTTCAAATGGATATGATGGAGGCGCAAAATGACCAGCTGGAGTTGGGGTTCCCCTACCAGGGTTGTACTTCAAGCATACCATACAATTCTTGACCACATTCTCTGCACACTTAGGAATTCCAGCATTCTGCCATACTGGAGCCAACAACTTACAGATTCCTTTCGTACTGATGTGTGCCATTCCATGTGCCATAGTAACCACTGGAAGCACATATGCATCAGGCAACAACCATCGCCTATGTTCTGACAAATCAATCCAACAACCATTCTCATCTAACTTACCCATACTTTCTCTCCACTTGCTTAACTCTTTCTCTGTGGCTTCAGCTTGAAGGGACTTTACACTTTCTATTGTGTTTTCACACATTCCAACATCATCAACCCATCTGGCAGGGCCTGCAACATACATTCGAGTCTTTACACCTTTTGCTGTTTCTTTCGCGACTTCATCAGCAAACGCATTACCACGACCAACATCATCAGTGATTTTCTTGTGCGCACTGCATTTCATAATCGCAACTTGCAACAGTAGGGTCAGCGACTCAAGGAGATCATTCACCAGCTTGCCATTCTGAATCTTAGCTCCATGCGAAGTCAGGAACCCACGTTCTTTCCACAATCGTCCAAAACTATGAGCCACGCCAAAGGCATACTGGCTATCTGTGTATATGTTAACTTTCATTCCTTCAGACAACACGCATGCTATTGTAAGGGCAATCAATTCTGCTGCTTGAGCCGAATTCTGTGGCACACGCGCAGTTTCAACAATCGTGTGCAAAGTCGTGATAGCATATGCAGCAGTCGTATCACCATTTGGAAGCTTGAAACACAAACCATCCACCCATAAAGTACCATCACACTCAGTCAGGGGAGTATCTTTGAGATCTACTCTCCCTTTCGTTTCTTCCTCTGTTCTGAACAGGCAATCATGTTGCTCAATCTCATCTAGGTCTGCTGGAATTGGTAATAGTGTAGCTGGATTCAATGTGTTGCATCTCTTTATGTGTATATGGTTTGCTAACAGTGTCAGCTCATAACCAGATAATCGCGCAGTAGTTAAGTGCTGTGTCTTGGTCCTGTTTAACAATGTGTCCACAGCATGTGGAACCATGACAATCAAATCAATGTATTATCCATTACTAGTCCAGCAGACTGTCGAATAGACATAGCTGCGGCGGCTGTGGCTCTCAGACAACTGGGCAATGCCCTCGCTACAGGGTCCAAGGTTGACGAAAAATACGCGCATGGATGCGGTCTGTCGCCAAAAGGCTGTGTTAACACTGATAATGCACAACCATCTTTTTCGTGAACATACAATGTAAAAGGCTTGCTGTAGTCAGGGGTACCCAACACAGGAGCTGAACACAATGCATTACGCAATTCCCAAAAACTTTTCTGACACTCTTCAGACCATGGAATAGGATTCGGTGTGTCCTTGCATGTTAATGCTAACAAAGGTTTTGCCAACAAGGAAAAATTAGGAATCCAATGCCTACAGTATGAAGTAATGCCCAAGAAAGCACGCACTTCTCTCTGTGTTCTTGGCACACTCAACTGTGCAATGGCTTGAATTCTTTCTGGGGTCAGTTTCCTTCCCTCCTTCGATAAGAGATGACCTAAGTAGGTCACTTCTTGTCGACAATATTGCAATTTTGAGAGAGACACTTTGTGATGGAAGGCAGACAAATGACGCAACAATGACAATGTGGCTTCTTTGCAAATCTTTTCAGTATCCGCGGCGATCAGTAAATCGTCGACGTACTGAATGAGGATAGCGCCATTAGGTAAAACAAGTGCATCAAGCTGCGCTTTTAAAGCCTGACTGTATATTGATGGACTCTCACAGTAGCCCTGGGGAGCGCGTTTAAAGCGGAAGCTGCGACCTCCTAAACTGAAGCCAAAAATGTCTCTGCTCTCCTCTGCAATTGGGATGCTAAAGAAAGCATTCTTTAGATCGATTACTGAGAACCATGCAGCGGAGGCTGGAATCATAGTTAACAAGGCAGTTATATCAGGGACAACTGGAAACTGTGGTACAACAATCTTATTAACCTCTCTAAGATCAATCACAAATCTGTAAACAGGTGGCTGTGAAGGGTCCGTTCGTTTTAAGACAGGTAAAACAGGACTATTGCAAACGTTGCCTCTTGTCTCTTCAATTACACCCTTCTTAATCAGATCGCTGACAATTTCTAACAACGCTTTCTGACCTTCATTGGAGATCTTATACTGGGGAATACGTGGCAATCTGACATTGGCTTTTAAAGTGACCACATATGGTGGTATTTCCAAGAGACCCACATCATTGGGACCAGTAGCCCAAAGGGCATCCGGAAGGGATGACAATTCAGGTGGCCTTGCATTTTTAGACAAATACATCGGGGAAATCACTTTCTTGCTTAATGTAAGTTGTACTCCTGAAGGTGTCACGAACCACCGTGGCCTCCGTAGAACACTGACAACCCGCGCTGTCGCAGCGCGACGTTCTTGAAACTACAAAACTTCATTTCCCAGGTTTCCCGGGTACCGGAAGCCAGCGCCGACGTCATGACGCTCGGCAAGGAAATCCTGAAAAGCTTCCGGGTTCCCGAGGAGCGGCGCTGCTAATTCAGAGTTCGAGGACGGCTGGAAGAAGACAACAAGAACCGGTAGGGGTGCGGTTGCACCAAAAGAGAACTTGTGGTCTTTCTGTTACATGCTTGAACGTTTCTGGTAGTTTCAGTATTTCGACGGCTCGTAAGTCACGAGGCCTGACAATTGCACTACGTATTCATCGTCAAAGGGATTCTCTACTCCCTCCTATTTTGTGAACCCTTCCCCTGTGACTCAAGGGGATTCCAGGTACTTTGTTGGTTACTGGAAGCGAGCCGCAGGCCTGTTGGACGAGCCGGTGCCGGCTCTTGCAGGCTTGTGTTACGCTTCTTCTTTAATCAGACCTGAATGGTCCCAACCGCCGTGGCGGCATATTATTTGGTTGAAAAGCGAGAGAGGGGCCTAGGAGTTTCTGGCTGTATGACATTAATACCGTCTGGGGAGTGCTGGGCACAGTGACACTAGAGGGTTGCCATTTCTGATACCTTGGGACATTGAGCTCCGGGTCTGATAGAGCTCCGTGGAAGATAGCTCCTTACCTGTTGCTGTTACTTCTAGGTATGTTCTGTTTGTGTCTGTCCTCTGTATCCACTCCTTAACTCCCGTGGTTAGACCCTGTAGTAATTGTGCTCTCCCCTATACAGGACAAGGCAGAGACAGTGGCTTCCCCCAAGTTACTCCCTCGCTTCAAGGAGCCGTTCTATGTTATTTTGTCGTTACAGATCTCCCTCCCTGCTGTTCCCTTCCTTTCCTTCCCTCGCCTGATCACTCGATAGAGTCTGTGTGTTCAATCAGGCCTTTTGAGGTATCAGGAGGTGGACCCCATTGAGCATCGTACGTCTCCGAGGATCTGCAGACCTGACAGAAGGAGAACAATATAGCGTGGCATGCAATCTTTTTAGCAAATCTAAGCCTAGCAAATTTTCACCACAACCTGTTGTTAGAATGAGGGGTGCTTTTAGCTCACAAGGTCCAACAGAAAGAGACATAGGACTAGAAATCGGGTTCCTAACTGGGGCGCCAGAAAAACCTACTGAGACATTCATTTCGCCAGACAAAGGCGCGCCAGGGAGTTTTGAATGCATGATTGAACTCTTTGCAGCACCAGTATCCAGCAGAAAGGGCTCCGTTACATTTGCTGTAGTTACTTTAACATAAGGTCCGCTCTGATCCACTGGCACTGAAACAACTCCCTCTCTCTGTCTACGGCTGTCCTAGTAATCATCATCTTCTACATTGTCGTCTTCCGCATAATAATCATTATTGTAATACTGAGCTGTATTACCAGTCGCGTTGGCTTACTGATCAAATCTATTTATGGTATTTTGAGGCGGAAGAGGACGCGCGTTCTGGGGAGCATTTCCACGCCCTCTGCCTCTAGGAGCTTGTTGACCACCTCTACCTCTTGCGCCATACGCATTACTGTTACGCTGCATCAATTTAGGGCAACTATATTTAAAATGACCTTCCTCTTTGCAATATGAACATTGGTTGGGACCTACAGGAATTCGTGGTTGATAATACCCATTCATTTGCTGACTATTCTGAAACTGTTGGGGCTGGTGATAGACACCTTGTGTTTGCCTATAATTATTCTGTCCTCCACGTGGCGGATAGGCCTGCTGCAAAAGGACCTTTGTCTTTAGTTCTTTCGTTTTCTTATCTGTTCTATCCTTCTCATCTTTGTCCCTATTCTCATAATACTGTACAGTAGCCAGTATTTGCGCTGAAGAGGAAACAGCCCAAGAACTTTCTGAGTCTTTTACTTTCTTACACAACTCGGGGAGTAGATTCTGCACAAATTTATCAACGAATAACCGTTGGCCACCTTCAGTGCTCATGTCTTGACCACTGTGGTCGATAAACGTTTCTTCAAACCTGGTGAAGAAATCTGACACTGTTTCATCTTTCTTCTGCTTACAGGCGGATAGTTTGTCCCAAATTACGCGCATCGCGGGCATTATGGTCTTCATGTATGTAATAATTCTACCAGGGAGCGCTGCTATGAGGGGCTCAGGTTTTGCACCACCAACTTGTCTAGTGTCTGCGGCAATGATATTAGCCCATGTGTCACCCAATTCTGCAGCGTGATCTACATTACGAATGGATCCCCATAAGGGCTGTGGAACCACATTCCCAAACAACATATCTATATCGGCTAGATTCATGACACATGATTCTGCAGTTTGTGACAACTCCTTATAATATCCTGCAGGGTTTTTACGGGATCAGGCAATGTCTGTTTAAGTGCTAACACCTCAGATCGCTTCCATGGTACATGTACCCAAACACGCTGAAAATGAGCTGGAGTAGCAACAATACCTCGAGCGGCATCAGCCGCAACAGCTTCCTTCCATACCGGAGGTACTTCTCTCATGGGGTATTGTCGCGCTTTTCCCTCCTTCCCCACAGGGAAATCCTGGTCAAACAATGATTGCTGACAATCGCCATTTCTGAGGGACAGTAAAGTCGCAACTGCTTTATCTACATTGGGGCCCACAATTACACCTGTTTCGAAATCAAATCGCACTCGACACAATTCCTGTGGGTTTGGGTTTGCACCCTTATCCTCCAATTCCTCACAGAGGAATTCACACATTTTATCAAACACATACCTCTGTTTTGGGGCATCCCATTGGTGAAAAACGTTAACAACCTGTTCCACATCATAGAGTGAAGGGAAACCAATCCACCTACACGCCGAATGATCTAACACCTCTTTCTCTTCGGGACCAGGTAGCTGACTGCGCAATTGCTTACGCTGTAAACCAGGTGTCGCACTAGATGACCCAAAGAGAGGCGACATTAAACTAGTAACTACATTAGCTAGTCGTTGTCGTGCTGAAGGAGAAGTTGAGGCGAAAACGGGGGGATAGACAGAGGGAAGAAAAACAGATTCAGATACAGGTACCGGGGTAGTGTGAGAAGGAGCGCCAGGGTAAACCTCTGGTGCGCTAGGCAAAGTCGCAGGAAGCGCGGGGGTAACAGGTAGCAAAACTGGCGGCCCTTGAGAGGGCTGCCCTGCAGAGATAGGAGCCAGCTGAAGAGGAGCTGGCAACTGCGGGAAGGCTTGCGGCATATTTACTAGAGGCTGCGCATTTACAAGCTGTGGAGGTGCGGTGGCATTTTGCGCATATGGGGGTGGTGAACTTAACAAATGGGACATTAGGGAATCTTTCTCATTCTCTTTTGTCTCATCTTGCACAAGGGGTGACAAAACAGGGTAACATTTATCAATCCCTAGTTTGCGCTGTCTATTTAACTGTTCCTTCATTTGTTCCTCCTCATTATCTTTAAATTGCACAGCTGCTTGCATCACTGACATACCTCTCTCTCTCTTATCCCTTTTCGCTAGCTTTATTTCCTTCTGTTTGGCTTCCTTTCGCCATAGGCGGAAAGAATCAAACATCGCCGGCCGGGCTTTCTTTTTAAACAATTTAACTTCCAAATTATCTAAGATATCTGTATCGAAACTACCATTTTGGGGCCATTTTAAAACACCGTCCTTTCTGGTGTATCGGATCCATATTTCATTATATGCAATGGGGCCCACGCCATGTTTTACATAAAGCTCATAAGTAGGAGTTCCAATTGGAGGAACCGGACATGAATCCTCTAACTGGAAATCCCTTCCACAACCCAAACAAAACAATCTACAAAATACACTAGAACCAGGCATCTTTGCTCACTAGTCTAGTTTCAAACGTCAAAGGATTATCGAATACGATAGTCTCGTGAATACACGAGTCCTCTGGCTTTGGGACTTGCAAGCACCAAATCAAAATGATCCCGAAGGATACCAAATTCAAACTGGGAGACGCTCCACTTATACTTAACTGAGTATTGATGATCGATGGCTTCACCAGAAGACTCTCTCGATTGTTTCGCTCTACCAAAATCGTCAAGGGTCCAAAACAGGGCGATTAATCAGGGCAGCAGTCCTTCGTAGCCGTCGGGACGCGGAGAACCTCGCAGAAAAGACTTTCGGACCACATCGACATGCAGGGGTCGATGAAGTGGCGGCCTTCCTCCAGAATCTCCACACGAAGCTCCTCACGAACCTCTGGCTTGGACCGGTACCGCTGAAATCGCCCCACGTTGGGCGCCAACTGAAGTACTGGGTATTTTAAGCCCAGCGGTGCAGGGGAACACACCCTATGACTTCGGGGTTCTTCCTGTTTCAGACCTACAGAAACACAGAGTCTTCTGGGTGAAGTCAAAGATCAGTTTATTGGCTGCAGACCAATTACAGGCGTCCTAGAAGTACAACAGCGTGTATGTTCTCAGGAGACTGCTGAAAATCACAGAAACGGGCTTCTCCTTAAATACAGAATTTCCTGCCTCAGGCATACATTCTTTAGTTTACGATATGGCTACTACACGTATACATTACAAAACGAAAAGGCAGAGTCATGATGACCATCGCACATTCCAGTTAAGCCAGCCCGCAATTATTTACACAGCAAAGCTCAGATCCCACATCAGATATCGATAGGCCCCAATAAACATGAGCATCTCCTGTTTTGGGAAACAAGCCATAAAGCAGGAACAGTCAGTTGTGAAAGAGATTGGCTGGAGGCTCGTGTAGGATGAAAAGACTTTATGGTGTGTCAAGCCCTGATGCTAATCACAGGTGGCCAGAGGACGGGGAACTCGTGAGACCAGTTTGACCTGGGGCAGCGGAGCCAAGCTGCCCAGGTCACAGAAAAGTCAAAGAAAGCCAAATGTGCTCTGAAAGGCCCGTTTTCGCTTCATACTATATAGCCTATGTGAGGGCAACCATAAGATGGCCACCGCTACAAAATGGAACCCACGCAGTGATGTGAAATCGCGTATACACAGTGCATTCATAGCTAAAACGTTACAGAAAGCACTCGTACATACCGCATTAACCATTCGCGGTTCACTACTACCAGGATAGACAGGGGTAGGGCCCTGCCTCCTACGTGGTCCCAAATTCAAAAGTACGACAGGTGATGCACTGAAACACGATTTTCACACATTAACATTTGTGTGCAGTATAGTTGTATCAGTAAAACAGTATGCCTATGTAAATTTAGTGGTAATTTCAATAGAAAATATGCTGTCTGTAAATGTCACTCGCTACCACACAATGCTTTAGCTACATTAAAATATACCTGCCTCGTGTGCATTAAAGCCAGGTAGGTAGCAATCTTTTGTCATTCGAATAAATGAGTCATGGTTTTTAAAGTTTGGGAAGCACTGCACAAGTGAATCAAGAGATTTTAAGATGGCTACAAATGTACCAAAATAGGATACATGTCTAAATCCACACACCAGTGGCAGAGAGCTGTGAAAACTGATTTATGAGTTTCTTAGATTCAGGAGTTGCAAGGAATCTCAGATGTCTTCAACAATAGACCCCAGAGGTTCCAGATCAAACACTTAAAAATTTCAAATTAGTTGAATGTATACCAAAATATTGTGAAATACATTGAGAGGGTCCAGAACCAGAAGATGATAAGGTAATAGGGGAAAAAACGATAGAAAATACTGAGACCTTCTTGTACAAAGTTGAAAATCATGCCATTGGACCCCAAACTAAACCCATTAACACAAATGAGAGCTCCTGCCTTAAGGATCTGAGACATACATCTATAGCTCGCAGTGAAACAGGAGAATTCATTCTTCAACCCTTTTGAACCAGTTTCAAGGAAAGCATCCATGTTTAGGGTTTCTGAATCCAAGCTCCAAATAAAGAATCTTGGAAAGTGAACATTCATAAGAAGGTCTATAACATCTCAGAGGAAAATAACACACATGAGTTACAGCTCTTAAAAAATTAAAGCCAGGAGGTACTTGGTATCCTTAATCAATGCAGTGTCTAAAATGCTGATCAGCTACTACATATTCCAGACAATCCAATCTGAGACCTATTAAGGAAGAGCATTAAGTTAACCAAAAACATGTATCTGGAAAGTGCTCCCCTGTAGGTGTCAAGTATTTAGTCAAATAAGATAGTTTCTCCTGCGGGATGAATAACTGAGTCAGACAGATGCAGAGCAAATAAAAAACTACAGTACACCAATGGTTCTTAACTTTATAACATCTAGGGACCAGAGACATTTTAAAGCATGGGCAAAGTGTGCTCTGGCCCAGAACCCCAGTCTTTCAGGGAAGCACCTGATAGAGCCAGCTCTGCTCTGCAGTCTCTCGCCCTGATGACCTTGAATAATTCTTAAACAAAATGTTGTAAATACAGTTTTCCTTTTATTCATTTTTAATGTGGTTGATGTGTGAGAACCTATTACAGGGAGTTTGCAGAAAAATTGGTTTATGTTTCATGCAACATGCATAACAAAGTTTCTTTTAGAGCAAAACAGGACCTCTTATGTGAGAAATGAGAGGGTGTCACAGAGATTATTTGCAGTACTATAAGTGAGCTGCTGCTTTGTTACAATTTTGAGAACACACATTTAGAATTTGGACATGTGCCTGTGCACTGTCAGTGACCAAGCCAAAGAGGGCATTAAAGTGCTGAAAATGGATCATGAATTCAAAGCTGTTCAGAACAGGGGCCTCCAAAATATGTTTGGGCCAGGGCCCCCCAAATCCTTAAGATATCCATGCTAGGGACGCCAACTTAATTATCACCCAAAACCAGGCACCCTCACTGAATCATTATTAGAATCTAGGAACCCCCCACTGTCATTACTGGAAGCCGGGGACCCCAGCTTAAGTATTGTCAATTATTTGAACCGCAAAATAATACACAAAAAATGTATAAAAAAGCATTCATCAAACAAATACACAAATTACGCAAATTTTATTTCTTAAAAAACCCATATCAATTTTAAAAAATCAAAATTTTAATAGAAAGGTTGGAGTGTTTCTAAATTCAATTGAGGCAACTTTTTGTCCCTTTATATTATTTTTGATGCACCTGCACTGCTCCCACAAATCAATCTGAGGATGCTAATTACATTTTAGCCTCCAATTTCAAATTCCTTCACATTTACAGTACATTTTACAATTTTCAATTGCACATTTAGCTTCTTTATTTATATACACTTTATTAATCTGTTAATAATATTTAATTTTCTAAGTACCCCATGAGGAGGCTTCGCGGACCTCCACGGATCCCCAAACAAGAAGTTGGGAACCACTGCAGTGCACCATTTCCACCTCTGTCTTTTCACTGAGTCTTCAGTAGCTGATAAGAAAAGAAGGTTGGAAAAAGCATCTTTAACTTTGATAAGATCTTAATTATCTTTCACTGTTAAGTCTTTACTCTTTGGCATGACTGAAAGCCCTTACAACACTAACTAGAAGTTTAACAATAATCACACATGTACAAGTGACTAACATTAACCCCTTCGGCGCTCATGACGGAACGGTTCCGTCATGAGCGTCGGTTGAGCTGTGCTCATGACGGAACCGTTCCGTCATGACCACGCCCGCGCAAGAAACGGTCAGCGCTGAGCGGGAATCGGCGCCGCATCGAAGGGGTTAAACAGTGCCAATAAGTTTAATTCCCACAGCACTCTGTAACTTTAGGAATGTCCTCCGACTAAGCATCAGCTGAACATGTGTAAAAAACAATTGCCCCTCTCGACACATGAGCCACATATATGGAGGTATCCACCTCACATGATGCCCAATCCATTTGACAACCAGGACAAAGGAGGAAAATACACAGGATTAAAGTGTTTTCTGAAAAAGATTAGTAATTTCGGTAGAGTTCTTAGAGCGCGAGTTCTAGATTCACAATTTTTACGTCTGACCACTGAGAGTCCATGAAGGTTTGCAAAGTAAGTATGTTTAATTCTTAACACATTTTGATTCTCTTAGGAGCAAGAAACAAATACCCATTTAAAAGTAATTATGTTGAGAAGCATGGTCAATTTGTGTAAAATTCTCCTCTTCGTTTTGCTGTAATGTGCAAAAACATATTTTAGTTAAAAAATATGTATATAATTAAAATACTGTTAAAGGTTTTCAAGGTATAAAAGTAAGAAACAGAAAAGGTTGCAGAACACAGCTTAGGGTACGAGATAGACTTTCTGCCCCATTAGAAGGAAGATTGGAGGATTTATCTTCTATCTTCCTGCCTCAGGGTACATCCCCAAATCTGAACTCTTGGGATAGGTGATGGGTGTGGAGGCAGAACAGAAACATGATGTGGACTTTAGGGGCGGAAGGTACAGCCTGGTACCAGAATGATCTAACCACACCAAAAAAAGTTAATCCATGTTTCCAGTGTGCTTGCTGCCCAAGAGGGCAGATTGAGGGTAAATCCCCAAGCCTGCCGACCCAGGGGGCAGAATGACTGTTGGACCTTTAGGGGCGAGGATACCACTCGATGCCAGGATGGGGCCACCCTTACCCCATTCTATTTTCTTTTTTGAAAAAAATCAACTGCTTCATCTACTGCAGTTTCTGCCCCCCTCGGGTAAATTCCCCAATTTGCCCCTATAGGGGCATGAAGACTTTGGGTGTTTAGGGGTGGGATATGTCAGAATGCAAGTGCCGGATGGTCCCCGCCCTATTCTATATTTAAAAAAAAGTAACCCTAATGTTTGATGGGCTTTCTGCCTTCCCTGAGAGGCAGATTTGGAGTGACCTTTCAGTAGCTTGCCCCAGAAGGCAGAGATACTGTATTGCCCCTTGGTGGATAAGGGGCATACGGATATGTCTGGGGTGCTGATCTCTCCATGAATTCATCCGAAGTGGCCAGTGGGTGGATCCCTTCTCAGAGATACCAATCCTGAGGTCATTCCTGAGCAGGAATCCATGAGAGACATTCTCCCCTTTCCAATGTTAACTCTCCCGTTATGATCAGTGCCTGGCGGGGATGAGATATGCCTGTGTTATTGAAAGATAATAGTCATAAAATAAAAACTGCATAGTGGTCACAGCTGCCAAAGAATTAAGCCATCAAGGTCTAAGTTGAACCATACAAGTTTTTTTAATGTAATACGCTGTCTCCTTGTGAACCCTCTACGATGATAGCTATGGTTCTCTTATCTAGAGTGTTAGGAGGGCACAAGGGAAAGGGAGTAGGGAAAACACACAGGAACCCCAGACATCACAGTTGAAGATATCTTCCCCGTGAGGACCCTGGACCTAGCATTCCTTTAGAGCGGATCCCAGCCACTATAGGGTGATCTACATTATGGCAGCAAAACAGTGAGTACCAGAAGCAACACATTACACTACACAGTTCTCCACAGTTTAGTGTGCATCATCATCTGGAATGAATCTGCAAGTTCAGCCTGAGAAGAAATATGTGTCTTGCCCTTCAGGATGATGTTCCATCTGGCTGTTTGCCATATAGATGCTTCCACCATGGAACCCATTGGAACTGTTGGTGTCCTCTCATGGTTGAGTGGCCATAATCTGCAAAGATTCACTTAATTTATTTGAGACAGTTGATATTGTTGTCAAACATTTGTGATTTAACATTACACTAGCTAGTCACTTTGTATGTATTTTATTATTAATTCTCATATGTTAGACATGATTATGATTTATGTATGGTAATATGCAATCAATCAATCAAAGAAAGCTGTTTTCAGCTAAATAAAATTGCCAAAAAAGCACAAATAACAGTCACCTTAATAAATATTGCAACATAACAAACAAATTCAACAATACTGAAATCAAATGTATTTGATACATTTGATTTCAGTGTCACCAACAAACATTTAAATCAGAGAGCATCTTTAACTGCATTAAATACACCTGGTACAATCATGTCCTTTTAGCAATGGGATTAAATATCTTAGAGAAAATATTTATCAAATTTACAAGGAAACATATAGTGTAAAAGTGAATGGGGTATAGCCTCGCCACATGGACAGATAGAATCAGAGCTGTATTGCCCCTCTGTGAACAAAGGGTGCAACAAACTGAGCCCCACCAGAAATGGCAAAGAAGACTTCTCTCCCAGGGATGAATAACAACTGCTTTAGTCAACAAGCGTACACACAAACTAAAGGATTAAGAAGCTCACAAGCTTCTATTGAGCAGATATGATTTTAAGGAAGTGCTGCCTAACACTGTTTTTATCTAGCTTAAAAATGCTCTCAGGGTTAGAAGACGAACTCAATCGACAGACATGGCTGAAAGAAGATATAATACATTTCAGCCATGGAATTCTAAGTATATCTAAGATAATCAATATTTATGGCCCTATAGAGAGAGGCTTTAGGTTTAGACCAAATTGATAGACACAATAATAAGACAACTAGCAAAATAAGATCCTCAATGTTTAGCAGACCAAACTCCTTATGACCAAAAGTGAAAAGTGTTGGGAGGCAGACCGAATAACCTGCAGCAGAAGTTATTATCTTCTTGTTGTAATTTTTCATTATAAATAAAACTTCATTTTATTAATCACCAACATTTGCTCATGAGGTTTCTATACCAGTTTCAAGGCAAAATTGAAAACAGCTCCTACAGATTTGGCAAATGTAAAGTATTGGAGGTTATGACAAGGAGACTAGGTATGAGCGGAATCAAACGTAACCCCCAGATAAGACAAGTGATAAACTCTCGCAGTGAATTTGTTTTTAACACATTTTGCCTTGGTCTTAGTGTTTTTTGGCTTGCAGATCATCACACTGGTTTTTATAAAAATCAGTATGCACATCTAGGTTATTCATAAAAGCGACAAAAGCGTCTACAGTTTTATTTTCAGTCTGTTAGCAGTATGGGAAAGTAAAACGGCTTCATCTGCATAAAGAAGAGTCGGGATAGGTTTATGACCAATGTGAGGCATATCTTGTCCCTTGGAGATTAAACAAGGATTAAGATTAGTGATAAACAAGAATAATAATATTGGGGCCAAAACACAACCCTGCCAAACCCCTATATTTACCCTAAAAGATTTAAAACATTCACCACAATCTCTATATTTAACAGTAGCAGATAAATCGGTATGCAAACAGTGAAGAAAGTTAATAAGGGATCCATTGAGACCCATAGAGAATAAAATCTGCCATAACTTTGATCACAATCAAAAGTTTTGTTCACATCAATGAAAGCTAAATGGGTAGAATTGTGTTTTAACATAGTATACTGGCTGATCAACAAATGCAGATTGATGCTCTGCTTCAGTCTCCATGGCCCTCCCTAAAGTTCTACTGGATGTCACCAAAAAGACTAATGTAAAAATATTTTTGTAAATTACCCTTTCACCTACTTTAACAACAGAATAAGTTAACCAGGTGAGCCTATAGCATTTTGGACTGCTTTGATCACCCTTTTTGAATACAGGGGTGATAATTCAATAGGTCCCGGAGCACATAAATCTTGAATAACTGGCAGAGTTTAAGATGTTAGTAAAAAGGGTGGCCCAGAGCTCTTTTTTGGATTTGAACAAGTCCATGGGAATGTCGTCTGGTCCAGGGGCTTTATCAGATGTACTTTTCGAAAAGGCAGCTATCACATCCTCATCACCAAAGCTACAGCAAGTGGTAATGTTTACAACTAAAGGCGAAAATGGGGAACTGGAGAAGCCATAAATATCTTTAGTATTTGTCATCAGACAAGTAGGCCCACATTGCTGTAGTTCCTAATTCCTGTTTCAGATCTTGCAATATTGTCCGGTATTTTATATTCAACAGTTAATTTTTATTGCTTCACCATTTTGGTGACTTTCACAACATGTTATGTGTTTAATTTTCTGATCATGGACTTCACCACCTGCTTTTGTTTCATCATCAAGTCCATTTACAAAATGTCCCAGAACGTATGCATTGTTTTACATCCCCAATGCATTTTGGACAGATGTCCTTCATCAGAAGGTTGTTGATTCTCCAATTTGATTACAAAATACAGTGGCATCAACTAAATATCAGAAGGAATAAGTAAACAAAAAAGTTAACATTATGATAAATAAGATTAACGTGAGTAGGCCACAGTTGAGCTGACATGTAGGAAGCTAAGAAATTTCCAGAACCCTCCCCAAAGAAGGCGGTGTTACCAACTTTGCATAAAAGTGAAACATATTTCAATCTGCTAGTCTGTTCCAGCTGTGTCCTGACATCTGATTTAACAATACGCCTTCTTTGTTTCAGAGCCAATTTATATGCTGATCTGCAGGAAGCAATCTCATTTTTACATCTAGGACATCTAGAAAGAGCAGTCTAAAGACACCTATGTACTGCAGAACAATTGGAATCAAACCATCTACAGTTGGGCTGCTGAGTAAACCGGACAGATCTAGTTAGTAACTTAGAATCAACAGCACAAAGGAACTTAACATGACTTAAACAAGATAGAAGACAAATGTAAGAAAAAAAAAAGTAGAGCCCAACAAAATTGTTAAAAAGCAAGTAGGATCAACATGACACCAGTTAATTCTCAACACACCATCTTTAACAATTTTCCCAACAGATCACAGAGGTAGGATGATAAACATCACAGCCAGGCAAACAAATCAAAATGAGATTTAATTATTCTCGCTTTAGCAGCTCACCTTTACAGAATAATCAGTAACAAAAAACAAAGGTAGTCGGATCCCTAGTTACAAAAATATAATCTCTAATAGACGAACAGCCTCTACCTGTAAACTTTGAAATTCCTACATGATCAGAATTAAACAACTGATGGACCTTCACAAGCTCATGTTCAATTTTAAGGCCATACAATAAGACTCTGCCTAAAACAGCAGGCAAGGAAAATGAATCATTTTTATCATGTCAATAGAAAATATTAGGAAGATTTTAATTAGAGCCAAGCTTAGAACTGAAATCTCCAGCCAAGATCACATACTTAGCAGGTGAGTGGCAGTCAACCATATCATAAAGTGTATACAAATTATTGATGTCACTTAGTGAAAAACAATCATTGTAAAAATGAAAGACCTAGAACTGAAAACCATTTTCCCAAAAAACAAGAAATTGTTGACTGCCCGAGGAGTAGTTGCTAAGAACACTGACTGAGCATTTAAGAGATGCCCTGAGCCAGGTTGAAAGTCCTCCCTTAGCATGCCCATAAGTTGATGGACAAAGGAGCAAAGAATAAGAGACATACCCCTCACATGAAACATCCAATATGGCCCATGTTTCTTGAAACATAACAATGTCAAAGTCTTTCAAATAGGACAACCAACTGACCAGATGTGGCTTAGAGGCTAATCCATCTGTGCTCCATCTATTCAATTCAATTTAAATCTTTATTTGGTTTTGTAATAAAACCATAAAAATACACAAAACAATTACATAATATATAGAGAATATATCGACATTACATCTTACATAAAAGCAATATATCCACAATATATCACAATATGTTAATATATTTCAACCCATACCCCGGTTCGAGGAGCTGCTTCTATTAACCACGCAGAGTTTCTGCGTTCCTGGGCAGAGGGCTGGGCGATAAAAAACATTTGGCGTCTCCAAAACCCAACGAACTGTGAATACTCTTTTTATTCTCCACCGCACCAACTACATACTAGATTGGACAGAATATTCTGTTCCTTATCCATCACTCCTCAAATTCCCAGGCTACATATCTTGGAAATACTCTTTCCAATCATAATCCACTTGAAATCACCTTAGAGTGGGGGAAAATACCCACCCCGGTCCCAACTTGGAGGCTCTGGCCACAGATGCTAGAAGATCCGGTCTTCGGTGGTAAATTAAGCTCGACCATTACCATTTATTTTAACGAAAATGCCAACTCTGCCTCTTCTCGCCTAATAGAATGGGATGTATTTTAATCAGTGATCCGGGGCACGGGTGTAGGGATGACAGTTGGGGCCCTCCAGGAAGTACATAAGAACCTCACAACACTTGAGGCCTCGCTACATGCACTAGAACGAGATGCAAGTAAACATCCCTCCAAACAAGAGAACTTGAAAGAAGGGGGAATACGGGACACCGAACGTCTTGAGCAACTGCGCTCGATTGATTATCAGGCCTATAACCAACATAGACATGCAGAAGCAGACAAATCGAGCACCCTTCTGGCGCATCTACAGTGAGAAACGCCCCCCCTGACCCAATACCGGAAGTGGCATTATCGGATGATGGCACAATTGTACATACTCAGGCGGAGGTCAATCTCGCCTTCAGTAATTATTACCAGGCACTGTACAGTGCCCCCATAGCCGAAATACCAGAACATATAGGGGCATTCCTGGATAGATTGGCTTAACCCAAATTAGCAGAGGCCACCCAAAAGGAATTGGACAACCCTGTTAAAAAGGCTGAAATTAAAGAGGCTTTCAGGGAGCTCCCAGGAAACAATCCCGGGGCTGGATGGTCTACCGGCAGAATTTTATTCTACTTTTGCAGATAAATTAACTCCACACCTCGACTGCTTGTATAAATAAGCACACGAGGCCCATTCCCTTCCACTAACCACCATGCAAGCGTTAGTCACCTCCCTTCCCAAGCTGAATAGAGATCTACGAGACATGTCAGGGTACCGCCTTCTCTCTCTACTGTCCACTGAATACAAAATACTTAGCAAAATCTTGGCCCGCCGTCTCCTTCCTTATCTTCCAAAAATCATTCATATTGACCAATGCGGTTTTGTCCCAGGCCTTAACACATCCCTTAACATTAGGCACCTGCACTATGTCATGGAGGCTGCCTCCGAGATCTCTTGTAAAACGGGATGTATCTCCCTCGACCTACAGCAGGCGTTCGGTACATTAAATTGGGAATACATGATCGCAACCATGAAAAGATTTGGCATCCCGCTCGGCTATATGAAATAGGTCAAACTTTTATACAAAGCCCCTATGGCCCGGGTCACATATCCCACCCTTATCCAGTGGCAAGGGGAACGCGACAGGGCTGCCCCTATCCCCACTACTATTTGTACTAGCTCTAGAACCCCTTATCATTAAACTTCAGAAAGAAGCCAAAAATAAAGGGAACCGACTGGGAGAGACAACACGTTGGCATGTGCAGATGACCTCACATTATATATTAAGGACTTAACAGCTGACCTGGAACCCCTTCCAAATATATTCTGACAATTTGAACAAATCTCGGGGCTTGCAATCAATGCTAAGAAATCACATGCATTCTTTATGCAATATAGAGAACACCCAGAACCTACTAAATTCGGACAATGCACACTGTCAGTTGCCCCACAAACTTTCAAATATCTGGGTATACAGATATATAGAACACCTCAAGACCTTCTGGAAGGGTACCTGATGAAAGCGATCAGAGCTCTACGGGCTCAGGTCTCTTTCTGGACATCATTACCACTCTCGGTGAAGGGTAGAATAGCCAGCTCTAAGATGGTGATGCTCCAACGATTATTCTATTTCTTTACTAATCTACCGATCCTGATTCCTGCCAAAGTCTTTCAAACATTAGACTCTCTTCTCCCGGAGCTCATATGGGGAAGGGGACACAGGAGTGTGAGCCTGGCAAAATTGCAGTTGAGGCCTGAAGATGAGGGACTAGTGGCTCCTGACTTTCGTGTATATTGCATGGCTAGTCAGCTGCAATGGCTGTCATATTGGTTTACTGGATGCAACCTACAAAAAATTGGCTATACACCACAAATATTGAACCATGGAACACTTCATACACTACTGTTACCTGGAACTAGAATACGAGCCGCCACACCCCTTTACTTAAAACAGCCCTTCTGTATTGGAGACGGACATTGCAGTATACCAAACGGACTCCCCCATATTCACCTACTATCCCCTTGATCAGATTCCCCACTGCAACAGGGCTACTTACTAGATGCAGAATTTCCCATTGGGCACAAGAAGGAGTAACAACAGTAGGAGCATTGTTTATAGATGGTGCATTAGCAGACCATGAAAATGTTGCCCACACTCAGGGAGTGCCTCAAACATTATTCATACTACACGCTACCATCGTCCACTATATTGAAAAATACTGGTCCCCGGACGGAAATGAGGCCTGTACTTATGACTTGATTTATGCTGTACATCTGATGGGACAAGGACAACACTGATCCGATGGTTGTATAGAGGTACCAGAACACACGTGGGTGCCTCTCTAGTGCCCCTGCACAGAAAATGGACGAGGGACTTTGGTAGAGATCTAACTGATAAGGAGTGGTCCTCCTTGTTGGAGTTCCACAAAAAAGTGTCATATATACAATATATGATCCTCCATAGGGCTTATCTTACCCCATACCATCTCAATAGTATATATCCAGATGCCCAGGTCTGCTGTCTTAGGTGTCAGACACCAAACATAGATATATTACACATGCTATGGGACTGCCCACGCCTGAAGAGATTCTGGTTCATAGTAGGATATCTAGTAAAGGAAACAACAGACACCACTGTTTCGGAGACAGCAGAAAGCTGTCTATTGGGACTATACCGCTGCCCGAAAGGACAGAAAGTCCAGTATTGATTTGCAAACATGGATATCCTCACAGCAAAACGTGCCATCACAATGAGGTGGAAATCGGCTTTTCCCCCACGCTACTTACCTGGCATACAGAGATGATCCGATGGGGCGGGGCAGAGAGTGCTATTATTAGAAGAGAGGAACTCTGTGGTTTGCGAAAAACACCCATTTCTATGGAATGGGATCAGATGCTAGAAACCCTATAGGCTATGGATCCGTTGGAGCCCCCCAGTCTCCAGAATGTGCCATCTCCTCTCCCCCTCTAATGAGCCGGGGGGGGGGGGGGGACGCAAAAAAAAAAGAAAATAACATAAAAATAAATAAAACTGAGTCCGTGTAAAACTGCACTTTGCTCTATGTTATCCAATAAGAAAATGGTTTGTAAACACACCAGCCTAAACACGGTAATTCAATGTAAGGAATGTGTAACCCTGACCCGGGATAAAGGTAAGTGGGTGAGCCAGGAAGAAGTGTGGGGGGAGGGTAAATGCAGGAGTTGGGGTATGTTATCATAGATGTGCTTGGAGTCCCATATAGCAGATACACCAATAATTGTATGACTGCATAATTATTAATACGTTTGGAATGAATATGTACATACTAAGTATCAGGTGCCAAAAGGAGCATGAAACCTAATATTTCTACTGCAATGGTTACACTGTTAATATGCAAATTATAAAAGGCTCTACTGTTTCTAGCTACAAAAAATACTGTAACAGTATATAGTAATGCATGTAATCAAAATCAATACAAATTATGTTTAAAAAAATGTTAAGATATTTCAAATCTCATGATAGAGAAGGTGTGCAGAAATAACAAAATATAAAAGATGAAACTAAAATGATGAGATTACTAGCAATAAGAGCAGAATATCGCACAATTCAAAAAACATAGCTCATCCTCAGAAGGGAGCAAAAAGTAGTGGTATGAACCCACAGTGGCAGGATGGAAGGCAAGCCAACTCATTATAAAGTGAAAATGTGATTTATTCATTTAAACCAGTCCTATAGGATCATCAAGTGCTGGTGCAAATGTATGTGTTTGAATGGATCTAAATAAAACTTAAGATCGACTAATGTGGTTGCCATACTATATTGACCCTATAGCTTCCAAATAGACTTGGCATTAAAGAGGCCCACAGGTTAGCCACTAAACTCTATAAAACAAAAACCTTTATCTATGGTCTGCTGTGTTAATATAAAATGAAGTGGTAAACCTGCTAAAGCAAACGTACCATACAAATGGCCTGCAGGTTAGCCACTAAACTCTATAACACAAGATGCACCAGGCCAGCAGATCAGGCAGAAACATCAAAACAAGGAAGAAGGCACTGGGAATGGCACAGGAATCCATACTGGTCAGTAGAACAGATACTATTGCATATGCTAGGAAGTCAGTCATTGTGATCTAAGCAATCAAAAGGCAACTTTTAAAGCAGCTGTGAGTAGGTACAATGGAAAATAATGAGGAAGTGATAGGCTGAGAAACATTGTTACATATATATTTTTAAAAATCAAGCACATTAAATGTAGAGGAGGTTTTATAAAAATAAAACGAGTGGAAAAACATTACCTGAATTATTAAGATTGTCACAAAACGGGATATAACTTTAGGGAGAATATTCCTTATGTCAGCAGCATATTGAAAGTTAACAACCACACAATGCCTTTTAAAGTTTACGGTGCTGACCCAGGGAATTCACATCAAAAGCAAAACCTTATTGTGGACAGCAACGTTTTAAATTGATTTTAATTGACAACAAGTGCATCACCTTATTTGTAAATAGAGGGGTGAGTCTAGGTAATATTAGGGGGTATAATACGAATATTGGGATAATGACTGTCAGAAATGGGATATCTGGTTGGCTAGGGCAAGCGCCTAAGCCAGGCAGAAACCACCACTCTAGTCAGGGCAAGGGAGTTACACACCGAAGATAACCCCTGCTCACCCCCTTGGTAGCTTGGCATGAGCAGTCAGGCTTATCCCAGAGGCAATGTGTAAAGTGTTTGCACAAAACACACACACAGCAGCGTCACACCAGGCACACTACAAAATAAACTCCACACCAGGTTATATAAACAATTGCCTTTGTATTATCCAAAACACATTAGAATCATAATCACACTGGCACCAGGTAATAATTTACAGGGATTATATACATGACCGGGCCAATCGGGCAACGGTCAGAACCATTAGAAAGCACAAGAAATAACACAACCAGTAACTACCGGTAAAATAATGAACTGAGCATTATTACAAGCAACATAAATATCATAGCATGACATTTACATCACATTTGTCATAAACACATTATGCATTCTTTTAGGGCTTTGCGCCCTACCAGTACCCACCGAAATGACCCTAGGCCAACTGGCCTTCCTCTGGGGCCCAAATGCCCTCTGTCCCAAAAGTCAGGGCTCACAATTATAGGGCCTCCCAAGTAGCCCTCTGGCAGCCAAAGCAGCAGTAAAGATGTGCGTCATGCACTGTGGGCTGGGGGTGCATCTCACCCCTTCGTTATCATAAAAAGAACTGTCCCCCACGGTGCAGCTGCCCGCGCTCTTGCGATGCAGCTGAGAACAGCAGAAAGAATGGCACCCGCAAAGTGCCGTGGGAGCCCCTCCTTCCCGGGGCCCCTCCCGTGCAGAACAAGCACTGGCACTACAGTGCCTTCTTAGCCCCCTTTCTTGGACTTCTCTTGGGGGAAAAGTGGCACCCATAGTGCCTCACACCGGTCCCACTCACCAGGGCCTTCTTGGACTCCTCCCGCATTCCCCCGGGGCCTTCTTGAAATCCCCCCAGGACACAGCAGGATTCTGGCAGGGGGCCTGCGAGGCTCTGGTCTCCTTCTCACGGTCAGGGTACCTCTCACAACCAGGCCACAGTTGCTTGGCTTCCGGACTGCCTCTCCGTCTTGCTTGTGGGCCCCACCCACCTTCAGGCCTCAAAGATGCCTGACTTCTTTGGTTTTCCTTGTCCAGCCCGGCCCACGACCAGCCACCATCACGCTTCCTCCGGCCTGTCTTCCGTTTCTCCTCACTCGGGTCCGAGGCCGGGGACGGCGAACATGGAGCCCGCGAAGCTCCTCTCAGCTCATTGGACATGCACCGCCCACAGTCGGGCATGGGTGCCTGGCTTCCATTTTTGCCGCTCTCTGCGATTCCTCTCAGTCCAGCAATGCGGGGTAGGCTCCTGCTTTAAGGGGCACAGAATGCAGGGTGGGCTCCCGCTCAGAGGAACACAAAAATGCGGGGTAGGCTCCCGCCACTCTCACGAAAGCACCAACATGCGGGGTGGGCTCCCGCTCCACAACAATGCAGGATTACCTCTGAGCAAGTTGCAACCCAGCGCTGCAGAGCCCGCACGCTCCTCTCGTCCTGGAGCTTGTCAATGGGCAAAGCGTTATCAAAGAAAGCAACATGCAGGCCAGCACGCTGGGGCTCCAAGGCCAGCAGACCCCCCAGCTGCCTAGCAGGGCAGCAAGTCCATTCCCAGTGGCGGTTCCTCCTGGCAGGCTAGCAGCCTGCCTGCTGCAAGTAAGCACCAGAACAGTACCCACCAAAGCACACTTTTCATGGGGTCCCAGTCCCAGTACATATAGTACATTTTCCTTTGTTCTGCCCTTGGCATAGGGCTTTGTGGAACCAGTCTCAACTGGTTCTGGGGGTTAGTGGAGCACTTTGTGTACAGAGCTCACACCCTCCTTTGTCAGGTGGGGGCTCGGTCATCAGACACACCACAGGGGGCGGAGCCAGCATTCACTCAGGCAAGCACAAACCTATTCAGGGTCAGGGGACTACTCCTCCCACTACTCCAAATGCAGATCTCCTATTCAGCCTAGCGCTGACTCGACCTTGCCTTCCTGGAGCCACACACCTCACCAGCCTCTTTCACTCCAGAGCAGACATGCAATACACATCAGGCAGGCAGACAAATAGCACACTGAAATGCCAACTTCTAAAAGTGGCATTTCTAAAATAGTGATAATAAATCTGTGCATACCATTGCGTAGCATTTATTATTACTATTCCAAACATACCAAACTTGACGACCCTCTTCCTCTTATATCAGGAATTACCACTGAAACACTAATCAGGGAATCCCCAATGCATTCCTATGAGAGGGCAGCCTCCCACTGGGCAGCAGTGCTAAAGTGCCCAGAGTCCTAAAACCACCAACACCATGTCAGAAAAACAGACTAGGAGGAAGGCAAAAAGTTCAGGGATGACCCTGCAATAAGGGCCATTTCCAACAATGACATAATGACAAGTTTCAAGAGGGAGATGAAGGATAGAAAGTGAAGAAATAAATCAGTTGGACAGACCTCTGCTGTGATTAGTAGAACTAATACAATTGGAGTCAGGCTATTCGCTACTATGCTTAGAAGATTCAATGAGATGAATATACGGGAGGCAGAAAAATTGCCAGTAACAGGTGCAGAAGTACAGGACAAAGAAGCACCAGTGTTAGGCGCATGAGAGCCTAGCAAAGCAACTACTTGCATGAGAGGAATTAAGTGCGGCATTATTAGTAGGAGACTTGAATAAAAAATGAAAGTAGCGCTAACCAGTGTGCATAAGGCATGTTTAATACAAGACAGCCTATTTTCAACTATCTTAAAATATGAGTCAATTAAAGACCGCACGTGCTTTCCTGCCATCACACAAGGGAGACTACTACAATCCCCAGACTCCCCAGATTTGGCCACACCACCGCCACATCACCATCGCGCCTGGAGGCGCCTAAATTCAACTTGCAGGTCCCGTGGCTCGAGAAGCCCGTCCGTAGTTGCCTGCCACCACACATGGGAGAGTACTACAATCCCCGCACTCCCTGGGTTTGGCAGCACCACAGCTGCATCATCATCGGGCATGGAGGTGCTTAAATTCAACTTGCGGGTCCTGTGGCGTGGGGTGAGCATGGGTGGCACCCGGGCAAAGCCCGGGCCAAGGGCGGGCCCGTCCTTGTCCATCATTGACAAGAAGAGGTAGGGCAGGGCCATTCTCTTTGATCTAAGTATTAATACAGTCCGTGTTTTTCCCTTATGTAGTAAAGATCCCCTCTTTTATGAAGTCATGTGCAGTCGAATTAGTAATATCTTGGAGGACATGCTCAAGCCATTAATGAAGCGTCTCATGAACATAGATAGGAAACTAGATTCTGTTTGTTACTCTTCCGCAGCACTGCATGTTAATAAAATCCCCGAAAGTGGAACTTATGTTACCCCATTAATTACACCATATGGGCTTTCCACAATATGTGACAAGGAAACACAAAGAACTGACCCCTCTTCTCAAAACAAGGCCCTTCAGAATCAACATAACAGATATGCCGTAAGTACCAGTTGCACTTCACAAGGAAATACCTTCATAGTTGTCATCAAACCCCCCAGAATGCCCCTACAAACGGTAACCTCAGTAACACTTAAAAACTGGGGCACCAAGTTTTTCAAACTAATAATGATCCTGAAAGTTTTTCAACAGGCCGAGAAGTTGACAAAATCATGGTCACTCTGGATCTTCCACCTGCATCCTGTCCGTAAATTGTGGTTTTAGCTTGGGTACCGCCCCTGAGGGGTGATAAAAGAATCCTGGGAGGAACTGCGTAATAAAAGTGTAGACTGGCTCAGCAAACAAGAACATTTTAGACCTGCTCACAGTAAAAATGTATTGATGGTATGGAGGGTGGGGTGAGTTGGACATTTCGAGAAAAACATCAAAGGTGACTGTATAGTTATTAATGTTAGTAGGCCTGCAATTGTTTGCAATCTATTCAACAGTCAGGAGGTCATACGTGGCCTCGACACATCTGTTGCCTCCCTCTAGGCTACTTTTACAAACCATCACCTGCAAGGGTTTTTGCCCCCCTCTATATCCTATATAAGAAAATATGCTTGCAACTTTAGAGGGACTTGATGGGATCGATTGACTAAGGCGCACACCCTTACAGGTCGACGAAGTATGGCAATAACTAATTTGACCACTGATCTAGTATCACAAGCCACAGCCAGCCCCAGTAACATTGGCAACCTGGATAATCACCTATTGAAAATTTTGAGCTGTAACGTAGCGGGCTAGATTCCAAGTTGCTTTGCTCAGATTGGCTCTCCTTTGTCAGCCAATTCGATATATTAATGTTCCAGGAGACCTGGATGAAGATTATTGCTCACATTGACGGTTTTGTTTGCTGTTATAACCCAGCATCCCCATCAAGGTCTGGGTGAGCGATAGGGGGATTGGCAACTTTGGTAAACATTAAAGCTGGTGGCAGTGTTAAGGTCCTTGAGATAACTGATGCAAATTATCTGACAGTTAGATATAAACGAGGTTTAACATTCTATTGCACACATTTTTATAATAACGATTTTACTGGTATACCGAACGTCAAAATGTTATCATTATTTAAGCATCTATCCTCACTTTAGAAATCTGTAAGTGATAATGGTCAGCTCACAGGTTTTTGTATAGAGGGAGATTTCAATGCTAGACTTAATTTAATCACCTAATTCCCTCACCATGGCAGGGCCCCAATCTGCAATTTTACAGCCCTGATGTAAGAGGGAGTGAGTTGACATCTTTTTGGCCGCCGAAGATTCAGTAACTATCCTGGAAACTACTTATAGTGGCCTAGAACAACCTCCTACTTTTAGGGCCAAAGGCCACTCTTCTATAACTGATTATATTTTTATTTCCTCAAACCTCGTAGACCTTTTAATTCATGGTGAAGCGATCTCTTCTCCTAATAGCGACCATGACCCAATTGAAGCATCTTTTGTTAAGGCTCCCAAACCTGTATATATTTAAGAGATTGGGGCCTGCCAGCCTGTCCCTTCCAGACATGAATTAAGATTAAAGTGGAAAGCAGTAGCCTCTGAATACTTATTAAAGAAAGTGATTGGTGAAAATCTCCACTTGTTGATGGTATGCCTTACTGAGACTGTTTATGTTAACCCTACACTCACCCCCTTCACCTATCTTTGCACTAAAATTAAAAAAGAGTTTATTGTCTCAGGTAATCCAACCCCAGATAGGCCTAGATGGTTCAACCGGGCATGCTCCATGGCGTGTCGTCAGCTGCGACGTGCCTAAAGGCATCATTAAGGAATGAATGTGGCTGGATCACTTAAGCAATATTAACAGTCTATTTCAGCCAGGAAAGTTGAATTGCTAAATAGACAGTGGGACTCATTAGCTACAATAAGAATAGTAAAGTCTTTTGGACTACTGTCAAAGAAATGAAACAATCAAACCTAAAAGTGTCCCAGATTAGTTGCAATATCACAAGCCCAGACTGGGAAGCACATTTTACTAATGTATATGCCCTGGATCAACCTGATGCTAATATCTTGCCCGAACCTGACTTTGCTCCAGTACTATTGACATTAGAAGAAGTAGAGAAGGCATTAGATCAGAGTGTAGTGGGAGAGGTCCAGGGACAGATGGGGTACCCATAGATCTTTTAAAATATAACCCTGACTTTTGGGCTCCTCTATTACTAAATATGTTCAATAGCCTTGCTTTTGCCCCTGCACGTTACACATGGTCTAATTCCATAATTGTGCCAATTTGTTTTAAAAAGAGATTGCTCTATGCCTAGTTGTTATAGGCCCATATCCCTAATTGACACCACCCTAAAACTTTTAGGACGGGTCTTATATAATCGCATCAAGGAGTGGGCCAAATAGAAGTCGATACTTCATCCTATTCAATATGGCTTTAGAGCCATAATCAGCACTATAGAGCAGTGCATTAATTTAAATTTGATAGTAGGCAAATATACCGTAGCTAAGAAATCCCCAATTTATTTGGCCTTTATGGATCTCTCCACCTCTTTTGATAGTGTAAATCGTTCAAAGCTGCGGGCCATTTTAATATCCCTAGGATTGGACAAAGCACTGGTGCACTTTTTGGCATATTTGCACAGGGACATGAAAGTAAGGATCAGAATCAATGCTCAGGGGGAGGTTTCTGAAGAAGTTTGAATTCCTAGAGGCATGAGGCAAGGTTGCGTTTTAGCTCCACTTTTATTTATCTTGTACATAAACGACCTTCAACAATTTTTACTCACAATCAGTCCAGACATTCCTGAAATCAAAGACTCTCCCTTGCCATCATTACTCTATGCTGATGATGCCGTGTTGATGGCTCGCACCCGTAATGCACTGCGTCAGTTGGTAAGTGGCTTTGTAAAATTTGTGCAACTACTAGATTTGCAGACTAATTTTAACAAATCTTTTATAATGTCTTGTGACCCAAAAAATTGTAAACTGGTGAATCTGAAAGGGGGCACTCCAACCAACAAGCACTTTTACTTACCTTGGCATGATTTTTCTGACAATGCTCTTGAAAATCCCACATAGCACTTAGCGGGAAAAAACTTTCCAGAGCCACAGGTTGTATACTTAGTCTACCCTGTCCAAGAATGGGAGGAGCCTTGGTCCCGTTATTGAATATCTTTAGGAAACAATGTCTCCCAATTTCCACTTATGGGGCCAAAATTTGGGGCGCTGAAAAATGCCCCCAAATTCAATCGGAAAAGAACAGATTTTGCAGGCGAACTTTGGAGGCACCAATCTGAAGTGTTAACTTCATCAGTCAAAATGAACTGAATATCCCTTTTGTCGAGGATTGTATTAGCGGAGCCCCACTGCTCCTCTGGTTTGCAATCTGGAAAAATACAGAGTTAGATCTTACACATAACATTATATTAGATTGTCTTTCATGCGATAAAGGTAGAAACATTCCGTGGCTGGCGTACACAGAATCCTGTATGTATAAGTTAGGTTGGCAACAACTATATGAGAAACCAGGTGACCCTAATTCCATCACTAAAAGACAGCTGTGTACTGCCTGGTCTGAATTTACACATACAGAGAGACTGAAGACTGAGCTTGGTAAACCAAAAGTGGTAGCATATCAGAACATGATCCCTGATGGGTGTGCCTTAATTCGAAAGCATCTGATGATACCGATGGGGCAGTGGGAGAGTTCCCTGCTGTACCGCCTTAGACAAGGCACGGTTAAATATTTGTTAAGCTTTCCACTCAGTTTTCAAACCAGTCTAGACTCCTGCCCCTGTCTGTGTAATGGGAGATTGGATCAATCGATCAGACACTTTTATTGTTCTGTGAATTTTATCTAAAGTACACCAATAGTTTTTTATTACCATTAATTAAAAGGCTTCATATAACAGATTTTCGAGTAGCCTATGGCATCTTGCTTCAATTAAATAACGAGAAATGTATTTTTTATGTTGGACTGTTTCTAAAAATGGTGGTGAGGGCGTGACAATCGATGACTGCTTTCTAAGTGCTTAACCCCTAGTAGTTTAACATTCTTGTGATTACACTGTTTCTATTATCTGTGTTGGATATGTCCTAGGACACAAATGTGTTTTTATGTATTTGAAGTATTTTATGTATGTGTGTACTTGTATGGTTACTTGTGTAATCGAATACAGTTTTTGAAATTGAATTGAGTCAATCAAACAAGTAAATGTCCTCATCGTGCTTTCTAAGAGACTTTTAACTATAGAAAGTGATAGTGTCTCATCTAAGGTATTTCAATGGCACACAGGTGCTTTGGAGTGTGAGTTAGACTATATTTTCTTTGGTTTGGCTGCTGGGCTGGCAAAGTGGGAAGTATTCAGGAAGTTCCACTGAGTCAGAGACCAGGCCAGAAAGGAAGATGTTCGAACAAGTAGAAGGCCATGCAGTTGTAAATGTTGCAATTGAAAATGTAGAAGGAGAGACGGAAACATTTGGGAGACCCTCCACCGATAGACACTTCTCTGCCAATTCAATTTCTTTCTTCGAACAGCATGATCAAGTAAATAGTCAATGTTGGAATGAGAGGGCCCATTATTAACCAGCCTGGAGTTAGAGATGGAAGACAAAAGGGAGTGGTCAAGCCCAGACAATACCAGGTGCTGACGGATGCAGATGTGCCTGCTCCTGGTCTGGTCTTCTCCTGAGTATACCTCACAGGCATCCACCCTGCAGGAGAATAGAATGTTGTGCCTAGCTCCTCCTCCCCCTCAGGGTTCACATCAGCAGGGTAACCTGGGGGGTATTGTTCTTGGCTCCCTCACAGGCAAACGTCCATCAAACACCAAAGTGATCTGCACTGCAACCAGAGCTGAGCACACTATGTAATGCCTAACCCCACCTTCTTTTCACACTCAGGGTCATACCAGCAGGGTAGTAAAGAGGTGTAAGTCTTAGTTCCCTCCTAGGAACAAGTTTAGCAACCATAAATACTACTGTGCTGTGGGAGAGCAGCCAAGCTCCTCCGCTCCACCTTCAGAGTCCACAGCTGTAGGGTAGCCTAGGAAGTGCAGTTCTTGGCCCCTTCCCAAGAAAAAGTCTGTAGATACCCAAAGTGTCCCATGCTGCAAGGGAGCAGAGCACACTATGCACTGCCTAGCTTCACCTCCTCCTCACATCCAGGGTCCACAGTAGCAGGGTTGCTGAGAGGTGTAATTCTTTACTCCCTCCCAGGCAGAAATCCAGCTAACATTAAAGCATCATGCACTGTAGCAGAGCCAAAAGCACTATATAGTGCCTTGCTTCTCCTCCCCACCTTCAAGCAAGCAGTCAGGTAGCCTGAGGATTGTAGTTCATGGCTCCCAAGGGAAAAATTCAGAAAACACAAAAGCGTGGTAATTTACATTAAAGTGCGATAATACACATTACGGGTACTTAATTCATTTAAAGTGTGTATTTCGTGCAGTTGAATTGTAACTAAAATAAACATTGTATGTATGTTTTACATTCCCAGAGTGTGATGTGTCTTTGCTCACAACCTCATTTGTGATAGCTGTAATCCTTGCACGTTATATAGTTGAAGGCAGTGACTACTAGATGATGTGAGGTATTTAGCTTTAAATGACACTTTCTGGTTCATAATAGGGTAACTACTGTCCCTCTGTATACATTATATTTTCTGCTGCCTCTTTTATGAAGCATTTTACCACTAACGTGTGAAGACAATCTAAATCTGACTGAGAAGGGAACAAGTTCTAAAATAATGTCTTTGTTTTAAGAAAGCATGCATGCACAATTCTATAGAAAAATCCTGAACTTTTGTGAGATCTGCTATCTACAGAAATGTATTCAATAACAGTTCTTTTAGGCCTCATTCATAGACAACTTTAACTGCCTTTTGTAGAAGACCTCTTGTGAACAATACAATACATTCAGTGAGGTTTGAATCAGCCCCCACTTATGATTGGATGGCCTTCTTTTCTGTCTCACTTCCCTGCTCCTTATTGATGGTTTTCCCCTTATTCTTCTGTTTGTCCACAGCAAGAAACATTTCGGGCTCACCGTCTTCTGAATGGATGGGATGTATAATTCCACTGCTGACTTCAAACCTTGCATTGAAATATATATGAAGGAATACTTTCATTCCTTAGCTTAATTAATAGAATCTTACCTTGGTTTGTAAATGCGTATCATAGTGGTCAGTGCATTTAACTGCCCAGACCCAGTGTCCACTGCCCATTTTTTAAATTGCATGGGAAAACCTTCTTCCTAGAAGGCTCTACCTTGTCCATGGATGATTAGTGTTAGGGTTCCCCGTTAGCTCCCACAGAGTTGTACGATGAATTGTAACATTGAAGCATGTTCCACTCTCTCTCATTGGTTCATTAGACGGGGGTATGTACTTTTGAGAGGATCCCTAGACCTGAAAGTACATAATTTAGAGACGCTCCCTAACTCCTTAAAACTGAAGTCAATTCCACGAATCAGGGCTTGGCTTACTGATCCGTCCTGTGAATGGTGACCACGCCCCCTACATTCAGCTCGTCGTTGTGTACTGCTCCGACTTATGAACTTACTCTAGCCTCGTTCCTCCCTGTTCCTGCGTTGTATATCGTATACATTATTTTCCCGACACTAGACTTCTGAAGGAGAATTTCCCCCGCTCTTTCTTCAGAGCTGGTCACGCTAAGAGTATATACCTTCGCGGTGGCCAAAAGTTGCGTGTCATACCTCATTGGGAGTGTCTTCCCCCACGTCTCCCTAGTCCCGACCGGAGCCGGCCACAGAGGGCACCCGCTTCTCTCAGGTAAGCGTGTTTGTTGTCTGCCCCGCTCACATTTTAGTTTTGAGCCGGTCAGCGTATCACGTTTTCTGGGAGGTGGGGAACCTTTGTCTGCTCCGCTCCCGTCCGGACCGTTTGGGCAGCCTTGATGCTCGTGGTTGCTCTGCTCCTGTAGAAGCTTGGCAGGAGCCGGCCAACACGACATTCGGACAGGCTCCAACAAGTCTTGGCTGCTCCGCTCTTCCATAGTCACTGATAGAGCCGGACAGCGGGATTTGTCATTGCACTCAGGGTTTAGAAGTGTATGTGGGAACCCCAGACTATCGCAGCATTGAGCCCCCCCTTCTCCACCACACCTTCATCTAACCCTGCTAGTTTAGAACCTTTTCTTTGGCTATAGAATCCTGATTCCAACCTTGATACTGGTGTGTATGAATGTGAAGGTGCCCTCTTTTTGGAGTCATTCCTTTTAAGACCTCAGGGCGACCGGGAGAACTTCAAAACCTGATCATTGGTCTACCTGACTTCAAGAGGCATCTCTGTTTATTCGAGTGTACAGAAAGACTCACCAGAAGTAAGTGAGCCATATGAGGAGAGTGGACATGTATTAATGTGTTATTGGCAGATCATCTAAACACTTACTTTCCAGGTCTTCCCTGATCAACTACCATCATTACCTGACCCACAAAAAAACCTTAGGGGAAGAGTGGTGGTCACTCATGGGTTATTCCCCTCACTTTTAGCAAACAAGACCTCACAAGAGAGTTTTTCTGTCTCACTCTGAGGGTTGTCTTCTGAAAATGGGGAGAGCAGCATCTTCGCTCCTGTGGAAAATCGGAACAGAAGGCTCCCCCTTCTTTGGACTAGCGCAACAATTAGGCAGTGATATACTTGTTTATTACTTTTATAAAAGCAAAGAAAGAACATGTAGAATCACAAACGTGGTACTTGTGATAGGTGTGCAGACTAGTCTCATGTATACCAGCACCCCCTGTCTCCTCTCTTTAACCCATGTCTGTTGGAGAGAGGAATAGAACATACCTGAGGAAGGATAACATTAGAGTGGCACTAACCATGCTTTCCTTTCCAGTTTTCTCAGGGCCCTAAGCAATCACTTCGCACAATCACAGTCATCAGCTTAAATCTCTACGGAATCTCACAACTTTTCCAAGTTGCCCAGGCCAACATCATCAAAGTAGCTACCAGCTACTTTTGGTTTTCCTGCCCACATCTCCCCAAGTTGATCTCATTGCTCTGGTTTCTACAAACATACGGGACGATACACTTCGGTAGGCAACAGAACAATCATGCTTCGTTGTGTAAATCCTGGAGAAGATCCAGCTTCTTTTCTTGTTTGACCGAAAAACATTGACTGAGAGACCCAGACTCGGAGACCCTTTGTTTAAAAAAGAAGAAAAATACTTTTATCTTGCTGGTTTGGAGAATTGAAACGTGACTATTTATAAACACTGGTACTGCCTTGCCATAACAATACACTGACTGGAGCCTGAGCCTTGTGCGGACTTTATAAATGTAAAGGAAGGTCAAACCATGACATTCTAATGAGTGTCTGACCTGGATACCATCATGCAAGAACAAAATTAGCACATTACTTGCATCATGCTATTGCCCATTGTTACCAGTTTTCCTGACCTCTTCTGCATTCTCCCTGCAGGGTGGATGCACTTATCCTGATCATGTGTTCAATAGGTCTGCTAATCTTTATACATTTTCTTCATTGTATATCAATATATATGCGCCTGTCTTTTTAAATATAATGTAAAGTAACACGACCTATGAGACAAATGCTGACGACAGACAGAAACCCACCTTGCCCCTTTCAAAGTAATGTGGAGCTACAGAGTTTTGGCCACAGATATCTTACTAGCACCATGTCCCCTTTGGCCAGAGGACCCTTGCATTCTCGCACTGTACAGCATGGCCTATATCCCTGTGCATCTTGCCTCAAGGGGCTTCAAGTTTCACAAGGAACACAGCCGATACAAGAAAAGCTTCACCTCTCTTTTCACAAGTTCTGAGTGCTTCAGTCTAACTTATACAAAGTGAAAGCATCACAGGTGCTTGAAAAACAACTTTTCAAACTGTAAAGTATCCCATAGCCCAAACCTGATGCATAGTGGAAAGAAAAATAGCAACATTTATGGGAGTCCTCCGGTTCATGACCTGTGATGTCTGCCCAGCTAGACAGACAAGAGACTTCTGGGTGTCTCTGTTATAGAGCCAACAGGCGAGGAGGGGCTTATTCAAGTATGTTTTCACTTGATGAAAGGTAAAACCTAGCACCTGGGTGCCTGTACAAGGGCGCCAGACTCACCTTAGTCTTGTAAAACTGACAGAAGAGGAATGCGAGGGTAATAGGCATCGATTTCCTAAAAACATGGTCATGTAAATAGGTCTCACTTTTGAGACCTATTGGTTCAACTAATACCTTTTGTTCATACTGTGAAGCATCAATCATAGAGCATGAAACAAAATGAAAAAAGGCTTGGTGGTGAAGCTGCGTTTTTTGTGTGTGTAAGCGTGCAAATGTTATGTGTGTGACACTGAAGCTATTGTTTTCTTTACTGTTCAGAGGTGGATCAGTAAAAAGAGAATATTTGCACTCTTATGGAATTTAAGGAAAAAGAAAACTGAGTTTCCTAAAGTAAGCAGTGTGAGGGCACAAGTAAATAGAATATGTTCCAGGAGAGGGGCAATCATATGATGGACAATGCAAGCCTTCCAATGAGAAGTAAGACAATGAGAGTGACAATAAAGCCAACCAATGGTAAGCAAATGCCGATAGTTAAGTCCGTTGTAAATTGACAATAGCTCTTTTTGAAAGCTGCGCTGCCTGGTAGGCTCGATGTAAAAACGACAGAAGCAGTAAAACTACAGAGGAAGGAATGAGAGACGAGCTGCCTAGATTTGGGAGAAATAGCAACATTTATAAGCACATTTTAAAGAAACACGTAAACGGTTATAGCATTTCCCTGGATGATAAATCACACTGACCTTTGTATTTAGCCTACAGCAGTACACTGTAAAGTGTTGTTATTGGAAAACATGTTTTGAGATGTTGCATGGTTGGGAGATTTGTTTTCAAGCACTTTTGAAATTGCTCAGGCCCTCAAAAGAAGGCTTCAGCATTTACACAGAGCTCAAACAGCGGTGCTAAATACATAGCCCAGCCGAACTAGAGTTATCTTTGTGTCAACTTGCAAACTAACAGGTTTGTCCAGGACACTTTTAAATCATGCTCGGAGACGTTCTCTGCTTTGTGGAGCAGAAACTTGTCTTGAAATTCCTTTCTAATGACTCAAGTGTTACATCTGTTTGCTTGGCATTTTTGAAACCAGAAATCCTACTGCCAAAAAGGGCAATGCACCATTAAAATCTATGCATGAATGAAACGCATTGTTGTAAGGAGTCTCAAAATAACTGATAACTGATATGTACTCTAAAAAGAGATTTGCATTAGTCAAAATAGCCTTGCTGTTATGAAATGAAATTTTGCTGTCATTGACACTACAACACATGCAAGCAGCACATTTCCTGATACATATAATCGATGGGCGTGTTTTGCCCCAAGGGTTGCATTCCGATGTGTGACTCTGAGTGCATTATACTAATTTCAAAATCGTGAGAATGCCCACAGGGAGATGACACTGAAAGAATGGCATGTAATATGGAACTCCATTCATCACCAGAAGATACATCTCTGACTCAGGCATAGTAAGAGATAGCAATTGTCCATTGACATTGATTTGGTTTACTCCTGCGCTGTGAATACAAACGCCTTAGATCTGTTTTCACTTCTGTGAAACTGGCAAAACGATAATTTATTTTCCAAAATTAATGGATACCAATGGAGTACAAGTTTCTCTAAGTTTGGAGCTATCACAACAACAGGAGCAGACCTATACGAGGACCATTCAAAGACATTCAGTAAATGTTATGCATATCTGTACAATGCTGGCATTCAAGGAAACCCCTTCTCTATCGAGGAAGGGCGTGCAAACTTACAAAACCTTATGGCTCGCATGTTCACAACCTTTTTTGGTTAACTCAATGAATACAGTGAGTTGGTGAGCTAGTGAAGTTTAAAAAGAAAAGGAACAGATTCAGCAAGCTTTGTCACTTCCAAACATTTTCTTGCTGCCTTGTGGAGTCACTCTGGCTATGGTGAAGTGTATACACATTGAAGGAAGCCGTTGTACTCCTTTTTTGAATTTATTCCATCTTGTTTCTCAGTGTAATCCAATTCTTGTTTTTCTGTTGGTTATGCGTGCAGTCTGGGGCGACGCCTCACCTCTTTGCGCGGATTGTGAATAACAAGCTTCCGTGTGCAGCCTATGTAGGCTGCAAACCCATTCGCACAGCAGCAAATTAATGTATTGCAAACTTTCCAAATTTATCATTGTTATTCTTTTATTGTTGAATTTGCCAACTCGACTTCTTTTGTACCAAAAACGTCCATTAAGCTTCACACAAAATAGTTGTGCCCATCCAAGCCTCTTACTACTTTGCGAAAGGACATTCAATTCATGAATAACAGCAAATGACATAATATTCCCAATGCATTTCGGGCTTTTTTGACTGCCCTTCGTCAGGAGAAACTGTTGAAAAAAAATATAAAACCCATGTTCATTTTCCATCATATCTTGCGCAAAAACGTTTAAAACATTGCATGTAATAACCTACAAGCGTCAATCGTTCTGTTTAGTTAACACCCTCTACTAGTTTGTACCACCATAGAAAATTATATCTCTGTGCGACATTATGCCCTGTAAAAAATTGATTCATTCAGTACAATAACCTCCCCATCTCCTCCATGATATAAAACCTACCATAACTTGCCCACATTACTGAATCCCCACTAAACATCACCCATTCATTTTTACGTTAAACTTGTGCTTTAAATAAATACCATCCCTCTCCCACAAAGCTAAACTATTAAACTAATAATGACTAACTGTTAAACCGGTCCCATGCTAATAACCTAGTTGTGTTTCCCAAAAACCTCCAATTTACCTGCGAATATAAGCGTTGTTTGTCTGCTGTTTACCACTTCTCATTTTGCTAATCAAATTGCCAAACTCTTGTTGCGCTCGCTATTTAACCTTGTTTTCGCGCCCCTCACACCTGTGAAACCGATTCACTGACCGTTACCAAAAAACAATTAGAAAAAACCACCCCTTGTTGACCTCGTGTGTTCACCTTGCTCTACTTGATCTGTACTACATATCCCATAAATCCCCGCTATTCCTGCATAGCACTGTGTGTTCAACTCAAAACGTAAATCATATGTAAACAATACATCCATCGTGATTCTGACTAAAACGCGAGACGATTGAGCGTCCTGAATAATAATGCCAATTGGTTATTACTGAAGGTCAACTTCCAAACATTCATGCAGTTTCGATATGTTTTCCCAATGTACATGAATCTCAAAATCTTTGTCCATGAATTCTAGTACCTTCGGTCGTCAAGTTGTTCAAATGTTTGTATTTCTTTTATCTTATATTTCCGATCTCTAGCGGGTGCAACACGGCTAATGAGGCGAGAAAATCATTATGAATACACATTGAAGGAAGCCGTTGCACTCCTTTTTTGAATTTATTCCATCTTGTTTCTCAGTGTAATCCAATTCTTGTTTTTTTGTTGGTTATGCGTGCAGTCTGGGGGCGCGCCTCACCTCTTTGCGCGGATTGTTAATAACAAGCTTCCGTGTGCAGCCTATGTAGGCTGCAAACCCATTCGCACAGCAGCAAATTAATGTATTGCAAACTTTCCAAATTTATCATTGTTATTCTTTTATTGTTGAATTTGCCAACTCGACTTCTTTTGTACCAAAAACGTCCATTAAGCTTTACACAAAATAGTTGTGCCCATCCAAGCCTCTTACTACTTTGCGAAAGGACATTCAATTCATGAATAACAGCAAATGACATAATATTCCCAATGCATTTCGGGCTTTTTTGACTGCCCTTCGTCAGGAGAAACTGTTGAAAAAAAATATAAAACCCATGTTCATTTTCCATCATATCTTGCGCAAAAACGTTTAAAACATTGCATGTAATAACCTACAAGCGTCAATCGTTCTGTTTAGTTAACACCCTCTACTAGTTTGTACCACCATAGAAAATTATATCTCTGTGCGACATTATGCCCTGTAAAAAATTGATTCATTCAGTACAATAACCTCCCCATCTCCTCCATGATATAAAACCTACCATAACTTGCCCACATTACTGAATCCCCACTAAACATCACCCAATCATTTTTACGTTAAACTTGTGCTTTAAATAAATACCATCCCTCTCCCACAAAGCTAAACTATTAAACTAATAATGACTAACTGTTAAACCGGTCCCATGCTAATAACCTAGTTGTGTTTCCCAAAAACCTCCAATTTACCTGCGAATATAAGCGTTGTTTGTCTGCTGTTTACCACTTCTCATTTTGCTAATCAAATTGCCAAACTCTTGTTGCGCTCGCTATTTAACCTTGTTTTCGCGCCCCTCACACCTGTGATACCGATTCACTGACCGTTACCAAAAAACAATTAGAAAAAAACACCCCTTGTTGACCTCGTGTGTTCACCTTGCTCTACTTGATCTGTACTACATATCCCATAAATCCCCGCTATTCCTGCATAGCACTGTGTGTTCAACTCAAAACGTAAATCATATGTAAACAATACATCCATCGTGATTCTGACTAAAACGCGAGACGATTGAGCGTCCTGAATAATAATGCCAATTGGTTATTACTGAAGGTCAACTTCCAAACATTCATGCAGTTCCGATATGTTTTCCCAATGTACATGAATCTCAAAATCTTTGTCCATGAATTCTAGTACCTTCGGTCGTCAAGTTGTTCAAATGTTTGTATTTCTTTTATCTTATATTTCCGATCTCTAGCGGGTGCAACACGGCTAATGAGGCGAGAAAATCATTATGAATACACATTGAAGGAAGCCGTTGCACTCCTTTTTTGAATTTATTCCATCTTGTTTCTCAGTGTAATCCAATTCTTGTTTTTTTGTTGGTTATGCGTGCAGTCTGGGGGCGCGCCTCACCTCTTTGCGCGGATTGTTAATAACAAGCTTCCGTGTGCAGCCTATGTAGGCTGCAAACCCATTCGCACAGCAGCAAATTAATGTATTGCAAACTTTCCAAATTTATCATTGTTATTCTTTTATTGTTGAATTTGCCAACTCGACTTCTTTTGTACCAAAAACGTCCATTAAGCTTTACACAAAATAGTTGTGCCCATCCAAGCCTCTTACTACTTTGCCAAAGGACATTCAATTCATGAATAACAGCAAATGACATAATATTCTCAATGCATTTCGGGCTTTTTTGACTGCCCTACGTCAGGAGAAACTGTTGAAAAAAAATATAAAACCCATGTTCATTTTCCATCATATCTTGCGCAAAAACGTTTAAAACATTGCATGTAATAACCTACAAGCGTCAATCGTTCTAACTGTTTAGTTAACACCCTCTACTAGTTTGTACCACCATAGAAAATTATATCTCTGTGCGACATTATGCCCTGTAAAAAATTGATTCATTCAGTACAATAACCTCCCCATCTCCTCCATGATATAAAACCTACCATAACTTGCCCACATTACTGAATCCCCTCTAAACATTACCCAATCATTTTTACGTTAAACTTGTGCTTTAAATAAATACCATCCCTCTCCCCACAAAGCTAAATTAATAAACTAATACTGACTAACCCGTAAACCGGTCCCATGCTAATAACCTAGTTGTGCTTCCCAAAAACCTCTAATTTACCTGCGAATATAAGCGTTGTTCGTCTGCTGTTTACCACTTCTCATTTTGCTAATCAAATTGCCAAACTCTTGTGGCACGCTATTTAACCTTGCTTTTGCGTCCCTCACACCTGCGACACCGATTCACTGACCGTTACTAAAAAACAATTAGAAAACACCACCCCTTGTTGACCTCGTGTGTTCACCTTGCTCTACTTGATCTGTACTACATATCCCATAAATCCCCGCTATTCCTGCATAGCACTGTGTGTTCAACTCAAAACGTAAATCATATGTAAACAATACATCCATCGTGATTCTGACTAAAACGCGAGACGATTGAGCGTCCTGAATAATAATGCCAATTGGTTATTACTGAAGGTCAACTTCCAAACATTCATGCAGTTCCGATATGTTTTCCCAATGTACATGAATCTCAAAATCTTTGTCCATGAATTCTAGTACCTTCGGTCGTCAAGTTGTTCAAATGTCTGTATTTCTTTCATCTTATATTTCCGATCTCTAGCGGGTGCAACACGGCTAATGAGGCGAGCAAATCATTATGAATACACATTGAAGGAAGCCGTTGCACTCCTTTTTGAATTTATTCCATCTTGTTTCTCAGTGTAATCCAATTCTTGTTTTTTGTTGGTTATGCGTGCAGTCTGGGGCCGCGCCTCACCTCTTTGCGCGGATTGTGAATAACAAGCTTCCGTGTGCAGCCTATGTAGGCTGCAAATCCATTCGCACAGCAGCAAATTAATGTATTGCAAACTTTCCAAATTTATCATTGTTATTCTTTTATTGTTGAATTTGCCAACTCGACTTCTTTTGTACCAAAAACGTCCATTAAGCTTCACACAAAATAGTTGTGCCCATCCAAGCCTCTTACTACTTTGCGAAAGGACATTCAATTCATGAATAACAGCAAATGACATAATATTCCCAATGCATTTCGGGCTTTTTTGACTGCCCTTCGTCAGGATAAACTGTTGAAAAAAAATATAAAACCCATGTTCATTTTCCATCATATCTTGTGCAAAAACGTTTAAAACATTGCATGTAATAACCTACAAGCGTCAATCGTTCTAACTGTTTAGTTAACACCCTCTACTAGTTTGTACCACCATAGAAAATTATATCTCTGTGCGACATTATGCCCTGTAAAAAATTGATTCATTCAGTACAATAACCTCCCCATCTCCTCCATGATATAAAACCTACCATAACTTGCCCACATTACTGAATCCCCACTAAACATCACCCAATCATTTTTACGTTAAACTTGTGCTTTAAATAAATACCATCCCTCTCCCCACAAAGCTAAATTATTAAACTAATACTGACTAACTGTTAAACCGGTCCCATGCTAATAACCTAGTTGTGCTTCCCAAAAACCTCCAATTTACCTACGAATATAAGCGTTGTTCGTCTGCTGTTTACCACTTCTCATTTTGCTAATCAAATTGCCAAACTCTTGTTGCGCGCGCTATTTAACCTTGCTTTCGCGCCCCTCACACCTGCGACACCGATTCACTGACCGTTACTAAAAAACAATTAGAAAACACCACCCCTTGTTGACCTCATGTGTTTACCTTGCTCTACTTGATCTGTACTACATATCCCATAAATCCCCGCTATTCCTGCATAGCACTGTGTGTTCAACTCAAAACGTAAATCATATGTAAACAATACATCCATCGTGATTCTGACTAAAACGCTAGACGATTGAGCGTCCTGAATAATAATGCCAATTGGTTATTACTGAAGGTCAACTTCCAAACATTCATGCAGTTCCGATATGTTTTCCCAATGTACACGAATCTCAAAATCTTTGTCCATGAATTCTAGTACCTTCGGTCGTCAAGTTGTTCAAATGTCTGTATTTCTTTCATCTTATATTTCCGATCTCTAGAGGGTGCAACACGGCTAATGAGGCGAGCAAATCATTATGAATACACATTGAAGGAAGCCGTTGCACTCCTTTTTGAATTTATTCCATCTTGTTTCTCAGTGTAATCCAATTCTTGTTTTTTTGTTGGTTATGCGTGCAGTCCGGGGCCACGCCTCACCTCTTTGCGCGGATTGTGAATAACAAGCTTCCGTGTGCAGCCTATGTAGGCTGCAAACCCATTCGCACAGCAGCAAATTAATGTATTGCAAACTTTCCAAATTTATCATTGTTATTCTTTTATTGTTGAATTTGCCAACTCGACTTGTTTTGTACCAAAAACGTCCATTAAGCTTCACACAAAATAGTTGTGCCCATCCAAACCTCTTACTACTTTGCGAAAGGACATTCAATTCATGAATGACAGCAAATGACATGATATTCCCAATGCATTTCGGGCTTTTTTGACTGTCCTTCGTCAGGAGAAACTGTTGGAAAAAAATATAAAACCCATGTTCATTTTCCATCATATCTTGCGCAAAAACGTTTAAAACATTGCATGTAATAACCTACAAGCGTCAATCGTTCTAACTGTTTAGTTAACACCCTCTACTAGTTTGTACCACCATAGAAAATTATATCTCTGTGCGACATTATGCCCTGTAAAAAATTGATTCATTCAGTACAATAACCTCCCCATCTCCTCCATGATATAAAACCTACCATAACTTGCCCACATTACTGAATCCCCACTAAACATCACCCAATCATTTTTACGTTAAACTTGTGCTTTAAATAAATACCATCCCTCTCCCCACAAAGCTAAATTATTAAACTAATACTGACTAACCCGTAAACCGGTCCCATGCTAATAACCTAGTTGTGCTTCCCAAAAACCTCCAATTTACCTGCGAATATAAGCGTTGTTCGTCTGCTGTTTACCACTTCTCATTTTGCTAATCAAATTGCCAAACTCTTGTTGCACGCGCTATTTAACCTTGCTTTTGCGCCTCTCACACCTGCGACACCGATTCACTGACCGTTACTAAAAAACAATTAGAAAACACCACCCCTTGTTGACCTCGTGTGTTCACCTTGCTCTACTTGATCTGTACTACATATCCCATAAATCCCCGCTATTCCTGCATAGCACTGTGTGTTCAACTCAAAACGTAAATCATATGTAAACAATACATCCATCGTGATTCTGACTAAAACGCGAGACGATTGAGTGTCCTGAATAATAATGCCAATTGGTTATTACTGAAGGTCAACTTCCAAACATTCATGCAGTTCCGATATGTTTTCCCAATGTACACGAATCTCAAAATCTTTGTCCATGAATTCTAGTACCTTCGGTCGTCAAGTTGTTCAAATGTCTGTATTTCTTTCATCTTATATTTCCGATCTCTAGCGGGTGCAACGGGCTAATGAGGCGAGCAAATCATTATGAATACACATTGAAGGAAGCCGTTGCACTCCTTTTTTGAATTTATTCCATCTTGTTTCTCAGTGTAATCCAATTCTTGTTTTTTTGTCGGTTATACGTGCAGTCTGGGGCCGCACCTCACCTCTTTGCGCGGATTGTGAATAACAAGCTTCCGTGTGCAGCCTATGTAGGCTGCAAACCCATTCGCACAGCAGCAAATTAATGTATTGCAAACTTTCCAAATTTATCATTGTTATTCTTTTATTGTTGAATTTGCCAACTCGACTTCTTTTGTACCAAAAACGTCCCTTAAGCTTCACACAAAATAGTTGTGTCCATCCAAGCCCTCTTACTACTTTGCGAAAGGACATTCAATTCATGAATAACAGCAAATGACATAATATTCCCAATGCATTTCGGGCTTTTTTGACTGCCCTTCGTCAGGAGAAACTGTTGAAAAAAAATATAAAACCCATGTTCATTTTCCATCATATCTTGCGCAAAAACGTTTAAAACATTGCATGTAATAACCTACAAGCGTCAATCGTTCTAACTATTTAGTTAACACCCTCTACTAGTTTGTACCACCATAGAAAATTATATCTCTGTGCAACATTATGCCCTGTAAAAAATTGATTCATTCAGTAAAATAACCTCCCCATCTCCTCCATGATATAAAACCTACCATAACTTGCCCACATTACTGAATCCCCACTAAACATCACCCAATCATTTTTACGTTAAACTTGTGCTTTAAATAAATACGAATATAATGAAGTGTATGCCATATGGTAGCCAACCCTAATGACATTCTCTGAGTTGCCTCCGCCTATGCTTGGCCCAGGAAAAGTTTCAGGCCCAAGTCTTTCACCTCAAAGCCCCCGCTATGTGGAAGAGCCCCAATCCTCCAGAAGTAGCGATGTGCATTTCCTACCAAGTCATACACTGATACCTGCAGTCAATCCCTCACATGCCAACTTTGTGACTAAGGGACTGCCCAGGGCACAGGGCTGCAGAAAATTCCCCACCATACAAAGAAATCCACATTAACACGATTTCCTCCTGGGGCTCATGAGGATTTGCTCTGATTTGTGGAATTTTTATAGAGGGTATCATTTCCCAAACCCGCTCACTGCTTCTTCAAGAGCAAGCAAAACCACAGGCAACTTATGAAAAATGCCAATCTGGGCCAATCTACATGTATGACTAATCAATCATCATGTTTCAAGCGCCAACACTTTGAAAATGTGCTTAGGAACAGGCTCTGTACCATGAAAGTTTTTGACTATTAAAGCAGTTTTCAGTTTTTCTTTGTTCCCTCTTTAGTCAACCCTTACAGATCATAGAATGTGCACTTGTGTGCGTTCTGTTGTTCTCTGCTTGTGACAAATGTTTTGTTTCGTACATGTTCCTCCTAAATGTATATCTACCGTGCAAATTTATTTTTGATTCCCAGAGTAGTGTGGTTATATGTCCAAGAAGAAGTCAACGCATGCACTGTACTGTTGTGTATATACAAATGACATTGTAAACAAACTATTTTTGTGATTGTCCAAAACACACCTAAACAGAACTCTCATTTGCACCTCATCCAAAAGCTACAACAATAAAACCCCTGAAGTCTATTACACGCTTTTAACTACACAACTACGCGTGCAATTTAATTCTAGAAATGTTCTGGTGTTTTTCAACTTGCCACATAGCAAAAATTATAGTTTCTGTAGAACTACTGAGCCCTGTGATACCAAAAGTCTTACCACAGTCAGCACAAGAGTACACTTTTGGGGCTGTTTCACGTTGCCAGTGCAAATTTAAGGCAGGGCGAGGATTGCAAGCACTCATTTCAGACACTGTGGGCTCGATTACAGAACATTTTTGAGTGGCACTATGTCATTACCTTAATGGTAAGTTAAGACAGTGCTTGCTCCATACAAGTTTTGCACTTTATTTTGAAAGCAGGATTCTGGAGGTGGTAATCTGTAACAAGAATATTTCCACACATTAGTTGTATGGCATTTTGTTGTGGTGATAATGTGTTCTGTTTTTCGAACTGCTTAATTTTGTGTTGGAGTGAGGCTCTCAGAGCTGGGTTTGAAAAGCTGACAGAACCCTGCTTGCGGAAGCTCCAACTTCAGGGTGGCATAGAGCACACTTCTAGGTGCTGTAGCACTGACTTATGCGTGAGTTTATGCTCTTCAGGTCCTTTACTATTGATACCGCACTGCGGTAGGGGATTTTACCAATCTCTTTCTATTTTTCTGATAGGAGACTATGGGGTTGAGCTAACACAGTTTACTGTTGTAGTACTAATAACTGTCCAGGAGAGATCAAAATGTTAACTTCCTGTAGAGGGCCGATACACTTAGAACTCTGTAGTAGTCATGCAGTTATTCACAACAGTTTATTTCTATCACTGATGATAAAAACATAAAACTCACAATCGCTATAACATTGTTTCCCAACCATTGTACCGACTGCAAAAGCTAAAACAACACAGTGAAAAAACACAGCTTTACAATAAATGCAGTATGCTGCAATAATGCAGCCTTGACAGGGAGCAATGGTAGTAACTCAGGGCAGAGCCACAGGGCTTTTCCTTAAACACATTAGTCGAAAATATCGTACCACCCTTTTTACCCTCAGCCTCAAAGCAAGTCTTGAGAAGAATGTAATATATGAGGGCATCAATTATAAGTAGACAAGAGCTGTGTCTAGGCCCCTGGGGTGGCGGATAACTTGCCTGTGCCCACCCTGCAGCAGACTGCCACCCCTATTTAGGGTTAAATCCTCCATTGATGGTCCGTTGCTTTTGAAAGTTGTTAAACCCCATTTGGTAGGGCCACATGGCAGCCATGGGCTACTAGGCCCCAACAGTGGTGGCTGAGTTAATTTGCCATGGAGGCCCAGTGTCTGTCTAACTGTAGGCCTCCATACTGGACCAGGTAGAACCCTTTCTGCAATTGACTCTTAGGATGGAGAAAAAAAAGTTGTCACAGGCTTCTCAAGGAGGTAGTGTGGGGGCACAATCTTAAACTCAACAATCAATCAGCAAATACATTAACTTCAATCTCCAGCCACGTGCTGGTCTTTTTAGAAAAGAAAGTAAATTGTTATCTCACAGCAGTATTTAGCACAAAACAGTTCAATCCAGTATACAGGGTAATGATTCTGGTCTTGCCTAGGCCAGTGTGAAATTTAAATTAGGCCAGCGTAATTTGCATAGTTCCTTAATTTTGTGTTACTTGCTATGCAAACTTCCCAAAATTATGCAATTATGCTACTTCATGTATGTATGTGCCATTTGCACAAATTTACAGCATACAAGGCCATTTGTGCCAAAAATGTACCACGCGTGCACAGGAACAACACAACACAAGCAGCTTTTGTTTAAATGCGTCCTTGTGCCAAAAATTGACACGAGGATGCATTTTGCTCTGAAATATAGTGTGAAATGATGGATTTGCTTTTGAATTTCGCACAATTATGCATAATTCTGTGCAAAGATCACATAATTACATGAAAGCAAAGTGCAGCCACAGTCATGCCTTTTTTGGTGCATCACCCCTTATCTCTCTTTGGTTTTCCTCCCACCTTGGTGACTATAAATGAGCAGTCCCTTTTTGTAGAATTCAGTCTCTAACCCTTTTTGTAGACTTCAGTCTCTAAATTCTCTGCCCTTAACTAAATCTTGATACCACTATAAGTGGAAGCCCATGGTGATACGGTGCAGTCACTCAGATGCTGCAAAGGAGGCTGGGCCCGGCCACTGTCAGTATGCAGCTACGCTGATTAGTCTGGTGTTGATTGGCAGTCCTGACACTACTGTATAGACACTGTTTCATTAGCTGCTGTCCTGTCTTGACCAGTGACCCCTCCAAGGCAGATACTCCACCCAAGGGGCTGATGACAACACCATGACAGTTGCAGCCCCAACCAGGCCAATTCAAACACCAAGGCAGCCACAGGCCCGACTGGGTCAGATGCAAACACCAAGGCAGTGGCAGCCCCAATAGGACAATGCAGAAATATGTATACTTGTCGTAGTTCTGTGAACCACTGAGAGACCTGGAGACCCTCTGCAGTACAGGCCTATTCTGGCTTTTTTCTCAGGCTGACCTCTTTCTCAGTATGTTCCACTAACCAGAAACGTATCTGGCTTATCCTCCTAGACAGTTTTCTTCCTACTCTACGCAGGGAGGTTGTATTCTAGGCACTAGATAGACCCTAATCTCCTCCTGCAGAAATTCCAGACTTCGGGTGATATCCCCTCCCCCTTGGAAGACTGGTTATCACACAAAAATATAGAAATGTCCAAGTACTCTGTGGAGCACTCCCCTCCTTGGTCAAGAAGAACTTGGGAATGGAAACAAACTGGAATGGCTTGGGTCCCACTTTTTTTTTATTGGTAAAAGTCAGGTAAATATATGATTGCATAAATGAATACTGTTACATTATAATTATACTTACAATCAGAGCCACAGTACAATACTTTGCATTAAACATTCCATATTTACAAATGTATTAATTATTCCCTACAATTCTTTGTTATTCCGCCATTTCAGTAGGGGTTCCCATAACTTCATGTCTTTCTTCCTTGCTTTTTGTCCTTTGCATTTATATAATTAAATTTCCTGCAGACTAATATTCAATAGCCGATGTAGCCATAGCTGGGATGCAGGTGGCTCTGTGTCTTTCCATGCTGTGGCTATCAACAGCCCCACTATAGCTAATGTTATGAATACAAAATCTCTTTGTGATGTATCGAGATTTGCCCGGCTGTCACACCCTAGCAACATTAAGACTGGAGTGATCGTAATTTCCTTATTAAGTGTCTGTAGCCAGAAATTCTCTATACCATTTTTAAGCATTGAAAGCTTAGTGCACGAGTAGAACATATGTATAATGTTTGCTTGACATCTCGGGCATTTTCTGTTCTCTCTCTTTCCCCATCCATGGAGCTTGGCCGGGGTATAGTATAAATTATACAGGGTTTTGTAATGCTGGACTTTTAAATTGGCTGATAAAAAGTTATTTGCCCCTAATTTAAGCGACATATCCAAATCAACCTCCCCATCGGCCATCTTTTCTACCCATTTTGTTTCTGTTTTTTCCATGTCATCTGGGAGGATCTTAATTGGTTCCTGATAATACTCGCTTATCCTACTATCCTGTTGCTTACTGATTTCCAAAATTGCAATTTTATCCAAATTAATAAAATCCTTGGGGAGACTTTTTATACAACTCTGGACCTGCATATACTTAAACTGTGTATTATTATTGATACCGAATCTCTGCAGGACCCTGGCAAATGAGATATGACCATTGTCCTGAAATAAGTCTGCCACCCTATCTATGCCCACCTGTTCCTAACTTCTCGCCATACCATCATATACTGCTTCCGGTAGTAGAGCTGAGCACCACAGCGGAGTATATCTATTATACCTGGGAATTTTCAAGATCTTGCTAACCTTTTTCCAGACCTTTCAGGCCCCCTTAACACACTTAAACGGCATTCTTTTATAGTAGCTTGGTTCAAGTTACCCTAAGAAAAGCCCTTCTGCATCATTTCCTATAGATAGCTGGTATATTGTGGGTAAGCCCAGGATCTCGGCTCTGCCTTGCTCTGGTAGAAGTAAACTACCCATCTGCTGCAGAGCAGTGGCCCAATAATAGAATAAGATACTGGGGGCTCCCCATCCACCACGTTCTCTTGGGAGAGTCATAAGCTACAGTGCTCGTCGTGTTTGCCCCAAATAAAGTTAGTAAACAAGGCATTAACTTTATTTATCTTGTCTTCTGCCAACTCCAATGGTATTGCCCGAAGAAGATATAGTATTTTGGGAAAGATTTTCATTTTTATTACATTGATTCTTCCTATTATCATAAAATGTAATTTGTCTATTTGTTTAAGTTCCAAGTTTATTTTTTCCATTACAGGGTCAATATTGGTCGGCCAAAGAGTATCCATACGAGTTGTTATATTTACTCCTAAATAGGTAGCCACTTCACTTTTGCGGGGATCTTGTAGCTGGCAATGGGAAGAGCAGATGATTTGAGTTTTCCCCTTATTCAAAAGGTATCCAGATTTCTTCCCAAATTCCTCAGCCATATTTTCTATTTTCCTAATAGCCGTATCCGGTCTGAAGTGATTGGCAAAGGTATGCACCCTGTCAAAGCAGGAGCCACAATCCTAGTCAGGGTGGGTTAGATAACACCATACATTAACCTGTGCTCACCCTCTGGTAGCATGACACAGAGCTGTCAGGCTTAACTTAAGAGGCAATGTGTAAAGTATTTGTGCAAAACAGTAACACAGTGAAAACACCAAAAAAAGAACTTAGGTTTTTTTATGAACAAAACAAGACCAAAACAACACAAATATAGTTGAAATAAACTGGAGTTAGGAATTTTTAAAGAGTAAATGAAAATGTAGTGCTTGAAGCACAAACCAGGGATATCTGGTCATGCTTAGCCGCGGCCAATCCAAAAGTTCAGGCCAACCGTGATGGAGCGCGGGAAGATACAGGGACCAGTCTTGGCCCACTGAAAAGTACCTGGGATTCGTCGTCAAAGGACTCGAGATGCGAGAAGCAAAAAGGCAATACATCAGCGTTGCACGGCTGGATGGAAGGTGATGCATCTGTGTCGATCCGCTAAATGGAAGGTGATGTGAGGTCAGATATGCATCGGATACTAGAAACAAGCCATACAGTCGGTAATGCCTGGTTCATGGTCCGTGCAGCAGCAGCGATGTGTTGGCATCGAGGGAGATGTGCCAGTTCTGATCACCACAATGTTGTTGATGTGTGGATTTTAGCAGTTGTGGCACTTTATACTCACATCCAAGGGCCCAAGACTGGGTTGGCACCACTTGGCAGGGCATGACTTGCAGCAATCAACGTCCAGGTGCTGATGCAGGGTGATAAGAAGCCTTTGATGTCACTGTGACCTAGAACAGGGGGTAAGCCAGCAAGCCTTTTGAGTCACTCTGGGTTAAAGTGAGATGGGTCCTGTTCTTACTCAGCAGGACAGAGGGTAGTAGGCAGCAGGGGAACACAGCAGAAAAGCAGTTTTTTCAGAGCAACAGTCCAGCAGAGTGGCAGTCCTTGTAGCTGTGCAGCAGTCCTTCTTCCTGGAAGAGTTCTTCACAGGTCCAATTGTGCCCTGAGTTGGTAGGGTCAGAAACCCAGTTCTTATGCCCAGTTGTGCCTTTTTAAGTGAGGGAGGTTCCAAAGGGGAATTTGAAGTGCACAGAGATCCTCCCTCACCAGCCCTGGCTCCAGACTCCGGGGGGTATGCAGCCCTTTCTGTGCAAACAGGACACAGCCTATTTAGGTGCAAGTGTCAGCTCTACCCTCCATCCTTCCCAGGATGACTCATCAGGATATGCATGGCCCATCAGTCACACCTAAGCTGTGTGTGGATATCTAGAGGAAATCCACAAAATCCAGCTAACACCCACCCCAGACTTGATTGGAGATAGGCTGCAGCCATGCAGGGCTAATTGCAAAGAAAGTTATTATTTCTTAAGTGGCATTTTTAAAAGGGTAATGATAAATTCAACTTTACCTTCAAAGAGAATTTATCTTACCCATTTCAGTGGTACGAAATATGACACATCTACTCCTCCTCGGTCAGGAATTACAGCTTATTAAGTGTAATAAGGAATCCCCAATGTTATCCTATGAGAGCTGGTAGTCCTCACTGTAGTGAAAACATGAATCTGGGAGTTTTTCACTACCAGGACATGCAAAACTTTAAAGTGCATGTCCTACCTTTTGATTACATAGCACCCTGTCCCATAGCCTACCCAGGCCTACCTTAAGAGTGTTTTATTTGTAATAACACAAGTCAGTGTAAACTGCACATACAAGCTCTGCAATGTCAGGCGTGAGACATGTTTAAGGGCTACTTGAGTGGATGGCACAAGCAGTAATGCAGTCCCACTAACAGCATTTAATTTACAGGCCGTGGCCACATGTGGTGCCCTGTACTAGGTAAACACAAGGAAATGATGGACGGAGTGCTGAAACCTTTCAAACACTCACCCCCAGTCACGATCTGGGTTGAATCCATCATCATTCTTTAGCTCACTGTGCTCACTTTGTGGAAACAAGCATCCTGGGACCAGTTTCGGGCTAACAGCCCTCATCAGGCAGGCTAGCTTGAATCCAGTGGTAAAGTGAGCAAGGGACCCACGTCTGGGCATACTCTGCCAACTTAGGGCGAACAAAGCAAACACAAGACAAAGTGATTGTCTTGGCATGCTACAGTTTTATAACACCATTAAGTATCAGTCAGGAATGCCACAAATGAAAGGCCAACCATATGGCAAACAGAGTGATTCTGAGACAGGTGGGGTAAGCTGAGATCATGCAATAAATCTGTTTTCCTTCAACTGGAGTAGAAAGTCCTTCATATCCCCTAAATGACAGCTTTGTAAATTGCACAGGAATGATTTTTACTAAGTCTGCGTTAAGCATGGAGGATAAATAACTTTTTCCATGTCTGGTTTCATCAGAATTTATCTTACCCACAATGGCCCTCCTCGAGGTAAGTAGTGGCCCCCAATCAGTGATATTATCGAAATACCACATCATGTAGCTGTTAGAGGACTTTTCTGAGAAGACCTTTCTCTTGTGGAGTCCATCCACACTGTCGGAGCCATGCTGACTGGAGGAAGCCTGCATTGCTGAAATCATATAATGCTAACAGGGCACAGCTTGCTGCACACTCACTATGCTGGATTCCTACAGGTACATGAAATACTGGTCCCACAGTTGAATACAATACAATCAGTACAAATTAATCAAATGGTTTTTTAATCATTGTTTATAATAAATCATACATAAAGACATTTTATAAAAATAACCTTTTACTTTGTGATGGCTCAGTAGGTGTGTAGTGAGAAATGTGCTTGGTGCGTGGCAATTTCAGTTGTCAAAGTTGTGCATCCTAAAAACAAGAACACAGCCCTTTTATATATCATATAATCAGTCCAAGGTTCGTAGTGGTAATCAGCAGCGTTTGGATCCCTCAAGATGATGTGCTCATAAGATAAAGAGGAGCTCTAAACAAGAAAGAGTAATAGACATAGTTCAGAAACGATAGAGTTATGGCGTGAGGTGTAAGCCTTTAATATAGAGTGTATACTCACAGAGTGAAGATTGAAAGCTTCCATGGGGAAGAAAGATGGCCATACTAAAATAAGAAGTCAGAGATCAAGATATAGGGGGGAGGCTCCCGAATAAATACAAAAAATGCAGAAGTGGGCAGAACAAGCTCTGGCTGAATCCTGGTAGGTCGAATGAACAGGGTAATAATATTGTAACTGTGATGTCAGCCCTACCTTTCCTTAAGAAAAAAGCATAATGGTCAGGAAAGGTCGTGATTCCTTGATTTCACAATTAATGTGGGGTTCCAAAAGTCCTAACTGACTTCATGTCCACTGTGCTCCTCTGCACACAGAAAATAAAAGAGGATTCCCAAAGAATGGTCCAGTCAAGTAAATTCCGACAAAGGGAGAGCTGTTCTTGCATATATAGAGAAGCGTCTACCACTGCACATGGTCATAGGGGAAGGCTCACACTGCCATTCAAGAATAGTGAAGCACAAAAAAGGACTAATAGGCAAAATGGAGTCATTGGCCGCCATGTTGGGAGAAGACAAATTGTCTCATGGAAAGGTCACAGGAAAGAATATTACAAAAATAGCTAGATCAGCAGATTAGAAACAGATGTAGTGTCAGTCAAAAGAAATCAGTGGAGGTCATGTGTAACATAACAATATAGTATACATGATGAATGCAGAGAACAGCCAGGTTAAACCACTTAATCAGATCATCAAACACAAGGCAAAATAAAGAGAGGAAAAATAATGGAGTCCGAAGCAGTCAAGCTGAAAATCTAGAACTGATATCAGGATAACTAAAGTGTCCATAGTGAAGATACTGATCAACACACTTTGGGGATTTCTCAAATCAAATGAGTCCATTCTTCCTGCAGTTAAGGCCAGTCCTCATCGTTTCCATTTTGAGGATCTATTTTAATTCCTCCTTATTGAGTAGCTGCTTCAAATTGCCACCTTTTTCAGGAGAATTTACAAAACTGATCACCTGCCATCTTATTAAAAGTCAGACTGTTGAAGTTTTGATTTAACCAGGTAGGAAAGAGTGCCAAAGCCTCCATAGATCCCTTCCAGATCGAGACAATATCATCAATATACCATTTCCATGTTATGAGGTGCTCTCTGAATGGATTGGAATCCATGAGAATAAGAGAGGATTCCAAACTACTCGTGTAGAGGACTGAAAAATCCAGGATGAAAATCACTCCCATAGAAGTCTCCTTTATTTGCATGTAAAAGTTATTTCCAATCTGAAAATATTTTTTGTGAAGACCATGTTGAGTAAATCAATTGTGAAGGCCGTTGAGATCCGTTGTGGTTTAGGTCTGTTATTAAGTAGGTTTCTGATAACCTGTATCCCTTACTGTTGTGGTATGTTAGTGTATAGAGACTCAATGTCCACGGTTACTAAGACATTCTGATTGTGAGAATTTCTTCTCTTCAGTTAAATTAATAAAGTTCATAGTGTCCTGTATGTTGAAAGGTCTCAAGGGTTTAAAAGGTTTTATAAACTATATATTGTCCTATGGGTTCCAGTATAGAACCACACCAGTATATAATGAAGCTACCCATGGGATTGGATGGGCGTTTCTGCACTTTGGGCAAGGTGTACATCATCGGTGTTGAGGCTTGGTTATAATCAGGAAAAGGGATATTGATTTTGGCTGAGGATCCCCTCTTCTTTAGCAAGTGTTGTGGGTTTAAGAATCTCTACTTGGATATCAACGATAGGGCTCATTTTAAGTCTCACATAATAATCCGTATTAGATAATTGGTGATGTATATCTGACTTGTAGGTAGTCATAACCTGTAATATTATACTGCCCCCCTTTGTGGGCTGGTTTGATTATTAAAGATTTATTGTTTTTAAGGTCATGTACTGTCTTATGTTCCTATATGGAAATGTATGGTGTGAAGATTTTTCTTTGCTGAAGGTCATGAATGTCTTTTTGAGACAAGTTTCTCATACATGAGGATGTCATTGGGGGTGCAACTGGGTGGGGGTAAAAATGTAGAAGCAGGTCGGAGTCGTATGGCATCCTTGCAAACACATTGTCCTTGTGACTGCACAGTGACTGTGTAGTGAGTAATGTGCTCGGTGCTCTCAAAGTGATACACACATGTGAACAATTTCAGTGATCAAAGTTGTGTATCTTGGAAATAAGAACAACACAGCCTATTTATATATATTATAATATAATCTATCTAGGGTCCATAGTGGTAGACGATGTTTCAATCTCTCAAGAAGATGGGTGGACCATCATCAGGAATTATAAGATTAAGAGGAGCCTTAAACAAAGAGAAGAAGGGCTGAAAGAAAGAATAATAAACATAGTTACAAAAGAATAGTGTTATGGTGTGAGGTGTAAGCTTTTAATATAGAATGTATACTCACAGTAAAGACTAAAAGCTTTTAATGGGAAGAAAGGTGGCTGTCCCTAAAATAAGAGGTCAAAGTTCAAGATATAGCCAGTAGGCTGCCACAAAAAAATAAAATGTCAGAAGTGGGGGGAACACTCTTTACCAGAATCCTGTTAGGTCGAATGAACAGGAAACATAATTGTAACTGTGATGTCTGTCCCACTGGAGTATGGCTGAAAAACACACTTATTAAAAAGGAGTGAAAAGGTCTTCAAGTGCCCTGGGGGAAGAAGTGTGAATAAAAAAAGTATAAAATGAAAAAGGCCATAACTTTCAGATTTTCCAGAAGAAAAATTATAACAGGCAGGACATCATTGATATCAGAGGTAGAGCGGGCTTCTAAAAGTCCTTACTGTATTCTCTAGGAAGGGAAAAAGAAAGGCAGCTCTCAAAAATCATGCACACTGTTTTGCAGTGCGTGCAAGCACAGTGTGCTTCTCCGAACTCAGAAAATAAAAGAAGATTTCCAAAGAATGGTCCATGGACAGCAGGTCTGCAAGCCTGTCAGGTGAATTCCGAAGAAGGGAGTGCTGTGCTTTCATATATAGAGAATTGACTCTCACTGCATATGCTCAGTGGGGAAAACCCACAATGGCTACAAGTTTCGTAAAACTCGTTGGAGGGAGCGCACACTGTTAAAGTCATATAACACTGACAAGGCACTGCTGCAGAAGTTCAAATTGACAGACTCATATTAAACTGTTAAATCATGGCTAACGGAAAGTCTGTTTTAATAACAACATAGGCAGGAAGCTCCTGGGAAGACGTTCAGAGTGTATGCATAGACATAATACTGCTTAGAGCCAGCACACACTGGCAGGATGTATGCTCTAAAAGGACACATCTAATCTTACTTATGTGGCCCTGAAGCATTGACTGTACATTTTTGGAAGTTATGTAATATTGCTAGATCCTGTAGCAACAAGCAGGAGCTCATCTTGCCAGAGCACTACTACATTGCAATATCATTGCCGGAAGGAGCTCTCAAACCTGTGGATTAGAGAACTCACACCGCACAGCAGGAGGGGACTCTGTACTTTTTTAGTCCTTTTCTATGGAAAATGCTCTGCTTGCGGGACTCACATACAACAGTAAATAATAACCTAAATCAATATGAAGAATACACCTAGTGGTAATGATGTGATGATATCTGAGTTCTTCACCTTTGGTAGTGTAAACAATTGAGGGCTGGTAATTGCAATGGGAAACTGGCATAGATTGCCAACCACCCTCCCCTTCTCCTGCATTTAGCGCCCCGTTCCTTGCACAGAAATTCCAACGTGATCACTCAACACTGCTCACCTGCCCTAAGTGTTTCTGTCACAGCCTGAAGGCCCCCCTTGTTTTACACTTTACCCAGCAGCACCCTGCCTGCCCCTTCATTGTAATGCGCCCTCTGTGGTCTCCGGGTTGCTCTCCCACATACCAGCCTTTCATTATTTTGTACTTTTATTTACAAAAAGCTTTATATTTATTTATATAAAGTTTTGTATAGAGTGAACAAGACCCCGAAGGGTATCAGAGCGCTTTACAGTAGAGGGTGGAGGAACAGAGTAAGGGGACGTTGAAGAGAGGGTAGGGGAGGTTATGAACGAATTAAATTTTACAAAGAGGTGAACAAAACGTTACATAATGAGGTAAGGCAGAGAAACATAGACATTGCAATAGTAAGGAGAGTGAATAAACAAGATACATTTCACAACCAGACAAGCCATGATCCATTTAAGGCAGGAACTTGTTCATTAGGATTGTTTTTACTTCAAGTTTGAACGCCGCCGTGTAGGGGATAATGCGAATTTCAGGTGGGAGAGAGTTCCAGATCTTAGGAGCCACGCCAGAGAAGGCTCTGAGTCTCATTTTCTTTTGGGGAAAGTCTGAGGTTTCAGTAGTAAAGCATTTGCACTTCTGGTGGGTCTGCCCCCTCCTGATAATTCCAGTTTTTGAGCCAGGTATCCACGGGTTTTGAAGTGGAGGGCTTTGTGCATCAAACAAGCAATCTTTAAATGAATTCTTGCTTGGTAGGGTAACCACTTTAGAGTTCTTAAGGCTCAAATGAGAAAATGTAGCTTTCTTTTAGATATTCAATAGTGAAAGGTGAAGATTGGGACAATTATGTTTATTGATTTTATTAAAGTATAGGGGCCAATTCAAGTGATGTAACGCACAATGATGGGGCACACTTGCAGAATGTGAAGAAGGGCCCCTTAGTCTCCTATATCTAACAGGTATATATTGGCCTTGAGCTAAATGGTGTCCCCTTTTAGGGTTGGGCGACCCTGAAAGATGGAGGGGGGGGGGGGGCTGCGCCGCACTACAGGAGTGCTATTATACATACATTTACATGGGCCCCAAACATCAAACTCCCTATTAGTAAAAGAGCAAAGAGGGTACATTCCTTTCTATTTGTACTCATTATAAGTGAATATTACTGTTTTAGACGATTTGGGGCCAATTCACAAAAGAATGTATGAATACATAAAAGAGTATTACAGAAGTACTACTTTACATACTGAAAGATGCCTTTGGGAATAAGCCTCCAAATTGTTTCTCCCTTCTCTGTCGTTTCTCTTTGTCGCCACATTAACACTGAACACAACAAAGGAAATGAATCAATACCGTTTTCAGCATTTGTAAAAAAAAAAATGCATTCATACAGTTAAAAATACAATGATCAAAATATAAAAAGTAAAACACACTTTTGTCCCATAATTCACTGTATGCGGAAACCCATTTTATCACAGAGAAAGATAATAATGTCTGAATATACATTTCTGCCAATGAGATGATATAAAAGGATTTTAGTTATACATGTAATGCTCCATAGGATGCTATCCTGCAGCATCAATAGAGACAGCAATGCTGCTCCAGTCTGATAACTAAGTGGTATTCAAGTGGGAATCTTTGCTCATTCTGTTCATGAACAGATATTATGTGCATGCAGCCACCGCCTGTCAAGCTGGCAGCATTCACAGCCTGTAGCGATATGGCCTACTGCCACATTTATTTCAGTCGATTAAATGTAGACTGCTTTGCAAGGATGACTTTATCCTGTGGCTACACATCCTGTGCTCTGTGTTTCCCTTCTGTCTGCATGCTCATTAAATCATGGAAAAAAAGCATATTAATGTAGGTATGAAAAGAAGGTTGCGCATAATCCTTTCATTTTGTTTTTCTCAATGAGCTACCATAAGCTCCATGGATATGGACAGAGTATCCGATTTGTGTGCAACATTGATTGAAGCTGCACATGATGATTCTCAACGAGGCTAATATATAAAACATAACTGAGCTTGTGGACATGTTCTGCAGAACCATGGTCCACTGACTGGTCTGGAGTGTCCATTTTGGGGATGAACCACAACAGATTTGCTTATCTTTGGCCTGTGTCTTTGATTAGGAGACCACATCCAACAGAAATGAAGGCCCCCCAGGGTAAATATATGTTTTTGAAATTAATTCACGTATTCCGTTTAAAACATGTTGCCTGTTTTCAGCAGGGGTGTAGGAGACCCGAAATTTCTGAGGGGTACAAAACATGACCAGGTCCAGTCCATCTGCCATTGTAATTGGATGGACATCAGTCCTAGTGACTGCATTGAGGCCTCTATAGTCAACACGAAATCTCATCTCTCTCTTACCATCCTGGGTGTGAGGTTTTGGTACAAGGACTACAGGACTAGCCCAGGGGCTATCTGAAGGCTCAATGACTCCCAACTCTGGCATCTTTTGGGCATCTGTCCTGATGCAATTTCTGACATGATCAGGCTGTCTGTAAATTTTGCCCGTCACAGGCAGGCTTCACCTGTGTCCACTCATGGGTACACCAGGGGGTTTGACTTGGTGTCAGAGAAAAGAGACTGGAAAATTGGGAACCTATCTACAATCAGCTTGCTGTTGATCAGTGAGGCTGTCTGCCAAGGCAACGTCTTCAACTGATCCATCAACAGGGTCCTGAGAAAGGTGTTCAGGGAGAGGGTCACTCCCTTCCTCCTGCCCCTCATCAGTGGCCAAGAAAAGCTCATGTCAGCACTGTCAACAAAAGGTTTCGGGTGAATCACATGAAGTACCCTGTGGGGACATCTTGGAGTACCTAAGTCTACTAAGTAGGTGACCTCACCTTTCTTTTTCAGTATAGCTTGGGGGTCAATCCACTTGTCTTAGAGACCTGCTGGGGCCACAGACTCCAACACCCACACTTTATTTCCTGGCTGGTAAACAGTAAGTACAGCCTTTTGGTCATGTCAAGCTTTCTGAAGTTCCTGGCTGGCCTCAAGGTTTTTGCTGGCCTTCTTCATATGCTCAGCCTAGTTAGAACGCAGGTCCAGAACATAGTGTACTATGGCCTGTTTAGGAGGCTTGAGAGGTTGTTCTCATCCTTCTTTGACTAGACATAATGATCCCTAACTGCATGTCCTAACCGAAGTTCAAATGGGCTGTATCCCACCCCCTTCTGAGGAACCTCTCTGTAGAGAAAGAGAAGGGAAGGTTGTAAGACATCCCATTTTCGCCTGAGCTTTTCTAGGAGTCCCATGATCATACATTTGAGTGTCTTGTTGAACATTTCAACAACCCCATTGCCCTGTGGATGGTAGGGTGTGGTAAACCTATAGTTAACACCACATCCTTTCCACATAGCAGTGATGTAGATGGACATGACGATAGTACTTCTGTCTGACAAGACCTCCTTAGGAAACCCAACTCTAGAAAAGATTCCCAGAAGAGTGACTTCTCTACTGACTTCCATTGGGCACTCTGTGTTTCCACTCTGCACACAGCCTCCGTGGGGTTCCTGGGTACTTATCTTGGGAGGATCCTTGTATCCCCATCTTCTATGAGTCTTCTGGTCCTAGTCATGTTTTCCTTGAAGTTTGCATTCCACTTTCTTAGTATATGGTGTGGTCTTCCCCTGGACACCAGTGTATATTTGTGCTACTTACCTAATTATTTGTGTAGTATTCTTGCGTGCATTGTTGAACTATCCAGGTAGGAGATATACCAATGTGTTAGTGATTGTGTTGCAAAATAAATAACCTTATTTTTATAAACACTGTGTGCTTCTTTTTCATCTAATCTACCCGTGTAAACAAGCTGCTTTACACTTCTTCAAGATAAGCCTGAAGGCTGCTCTCCACAGCTACCACTTTGAGAGATTTCTATGGTTATCAAAAACCACTAAAATCGCCATAAGGGTTGCCTGGATTAGTGCAAGGTGCATCACTCCTGAGAGTGTTCATCATATACTAATCCAGCCTCCTATAACAACCAACACCAGTTCTCCAATTTACTTCTGCCTCCAGGGCACAAGTCGTAAAAAAAAAGAAGTGGGGCACTAAGCAAGTTAGGCAGTATGTAAGTGACATCACAGCGCATGACTGGGATCCTGCTAATTACGACCCCAGTCTCTCTGCTTTCTCCCTTAAATTGTTGTTTTCAGTACTTAGGTACACCCAAGATTGGATACTAGGGTACCCTTATAAGTTCCTAGTATATGGTACCCATGTACCCAGGGCATAGGTACCCCAGAGGTCTCCCATGGGCTGAAGCATATATTATGCCACCCATGAGAGACCATTCAAAATGGAGCTACAGGCCTGCCAGTGCAGCCTGTGGAAGCTGGTGCTAGCACCACTTAGTAAAGATATAGGTTTTCTATATCTGGAGTCACTGCACTTAAAACCTATACGTCATCCCTATAGCAGGCCTTTACAATCCTGAAGGCAGGGTGCTTGGTTCTAAGTGAGCGGGTGTACCTGCATGAGCAGGACACCCTTGCAGCCTACGGAGTCCACTCTCTCGGGTTGTCAGCGAAGCAGCCATTTACTATATAGAGGGGCACCATGTAATAATGCGTTGACCATACGGAAAACGGCTGCAACGAATCCTATCATGTTTGGTATCAAACATATTGGAATCATAAACGGTGTGGGAGGTATGATTCCAAGCACTGGAAGCCCTCTGTTAGGCTTTCAGTGTTCCCGGTGCAAGGCTTCTTGGCCCGGACAGCACAAAATGGTTGCTGCTGGCCGGAGACACGATTCTGCCATCCTTCTGCTGAGCCAAGTTCGAGCAGGGGAAGGCAGAACAATAGGCATCCTGTCACAGGAAGGTGTGACCACTTCCCAGATAGAATTTAGTGTATTGGGATGGGGTGGGTGCGCTTGCCAGTGCCACTCAGTCTGCATGAGGGGCACATTTGGTGTCCCTGTGCATAGTCCAGTTCAAACCAGTCCTGGGAGCCGTTGGCTCCTGCTCTGGCGCAAAACTGGACAAAGGACATGGGAGTAACCTCTCCCCTGTCCAGACCGTCACCTGGGAGGGTCCCCTGAATCTTCCCAACCCTTTCCCTATGGTACTTAAGGGCTTACCTGGGTGTAGGTCCCTAGATTTGTCATGGGATAAGATTCAGATCAGATTCCATTGCTCGTCTACCATCTGGGCACTCTGGTCTCCCTTCCAGTATGCTGCATTGTCTATGCCTATGCATCATACAGGAACTTTCCAAGGCCTGCGAAGCATCAAAGACAATTGACATGGAGTGAAGGAGACACCGCAAATAAGTCATCTGGTCTGCTGATCCTGAGCTCCTCCAGACTCCGAAAGGTTCTGCAACACAGGTGGTGGTTTTCCACAGCTCCCGAGACCTGCACTGCCCTCTCACCAAGTTTGAGGCCTGTATCCCTCATGGGGGTTGCAATAACCGAACCCCTGTGCACTGTGTCAACTTGCAGTTACAAAGGCTTGTTGACTTCTTTCCAAGAAGATCTTCGGGCTCCAAGTAGCCACAACCTCGAGCACCTCCAGTGATCAGAATCTTCAGCCACACCGCATTGTATGCGTCGTGGCCTGCATCATTTTGGTGAGCTGCTTGAGGTCCTCTCATGACTCAAGTGCCTCCGGCCTGTGGGTCCACTTGAGGGTCACCTTTGTTTCTTTCAGGCTCCCCTGATTGCCCAGGACGTGCCCTGACTCCCCTCCCTTTGGTAAGTCTCCTGGACTTTGCTCGTCCTGAAGTGGCTCCTTCTTCAATTCCAGCATTGGTTGCATCTGCCAAGGCTTTGTGGTGCTCCCTCCAGGCACGGACCCCTCAGCACTCGACATTCTTCGTGGGACAATTTGTGCATGGCTCCTGGTCCTCCTCACCATAGCCTGGTCCTCACAGCTGCAGAGTCAAGGTCATTGTTATCCATCCAGCAACACCCCACATCGGAGGGCATTCATCTTCCAAGTCCCCGGTCACCCTGAGTGGCATAGACTGTCCCCTCTGCTTGCAGGTACCTCTCAACTAGAATCCATACTCAGATTCCACCGGACACTTTCTCCTTCTTCAGCAGCAGCACTTTCCTGAAGTCCTCCATTGGGTTCGACGGCGGTTTCCGTTACCACTTCATACATATGCACCCACTTCCCAGGTGTAGGTAATGTGGGTACTAGGGCATCCACGGGTGGGGTGGCTCTCCAACCTTCTCTCTTCCACAGTGTTTCTTCAGGGTCCATTGGGAAGAGTCCCTTATCTTTAAAAAAATAACTGCGACTTACACGTAGAGTTGTACGGAGCACACACTTGTGTTTCCACACTGCACACGATCTCGGTGGGGTCCCTATCTACTCACCTTGGGTGGTTCCTTGGGTCCCCAGCATTTCTACGTCCTCTCGACATTGTCTTCCCCGAGTCGTGGTTCTTTTTTTTTTTTTTTTTTTTTTTTTAAATATTTTTATTGCCATTTTCATATTTCACACATCGTATATCATACACAGTTTTCGAACAGTGAAGTTAGACTGTACATTCCATGGTGGTACATAATATCTGTATATACTGGTGATACATCAAGTGAGAGCTTAAACAACTTACAGATATATCGTGATGTGTGTACCCAATTATCTCAGGTTCCAGACCTGGCACAGGAACTGGGGTGGAACGGGGCAGAACCTAGGGAACGGGCATGGAAGAACCTCTCCAGAATCGCTAGCGAGCGTATGGACCGTCGTATGGGAAGGCACCACCACTTTCTTAGTATATGGTTTGGTCCCCCCGGGTCCGCTGTGTATTGCGCGCTATTTACTGTGCCCCTTTGCTAAAGTATTGTGTGGAGAAGTGTGGCTCACTGGTTAGAGTAGGCAGACCTGGAAGCAGAGGTCAGCCCGGGACCAGGGTTCAATTCCCGGCTCGGCTGGGTCTTGAGTCCATAAATTGTCCATGGACTCGATATTTCTCGCTCCAGTGCATACTCGATTCATGGGTTCACACTCTGTGACTCTGGGCAATAGCTTGCTTAATCTCCACAATGGCCCCTCGCGGCGGGATGCCTGGCTTTCACCTTGTGGATGACCTGCTGGGTTATCTCACAGGAGAATACCAGGACGGGTTCCCTAAGCAAGCGCTTAGAGACCGGTTGGTGATTTGCGCTATATAAATATCTGCACATTTACATTTACATTTACATTGTGCATGTCTCTGGGTAGGAGATATTTCTATGTGTTAGAGAGTATTATATAATAAATAGATATTTTTATAAATACTTTGTGTGGTTCTTTTTCACTTAATCTATAATGTAAGATTGCAGTTTGGTAAAAACAAGCTGCTTTACACTCCTACTGGACTAAACCTGAAGGCTGCTCTCCAAAACTACCACTTATTGAGCTTTCTAAGGTTGTCTACGACCTCTTAAATTACCATAGGGGTTGTCTGGACTGGTGCAAGGTGTCCACATACCTAACTGTACATCATATACCAGGCCAGCTTCTCACAGTCTATCAAGGTCCCAGTCATTTGGGGTTTAGTGTTCACTCGAGGGGGCTCACGGTCCATTATCACATGAAGAACACAGTTAAAGTCTCCCGTTAGGACTATCGCTACCCCCAAGTAAGGGGCTGCTGCTTCAATGATGGAGGGAATGAAGGCAGGGCAGTTCGTATTAGGGGTATATACATTAATGAGACATATTTCCCTCCCCTCCAATTAACCGTGTGAAATCACATATACCCCTTCAGGGTCTGTCACGTGACGTAGGTGCCACCTAAATAAGAGTTCCCCCTGCAAACCCCAAATAAGAAGTGGCGTATAGCTGTCCCTTCCATATCCGTCGGATATAAGGAACAGAGTCACCCCAAATGTCCTTCTCTTGTAGACAGTAACAGCTCCTGGAAGGAGGGCGGTGGGGCGGGGCAGGGGATGGGCAGGGTTGGGGTAGTAAACTACGGCATATGGCCGAACTGAGGTAAGTACATAAATAAATACATAAAATGAATTACATTGCGCACGCTACAACGCCAAATGGCGATGAAGGGGTGACTTCTTCCCTCAATTGGCCTACTTAGGGACCTCCACACACTGTTTCCTGCTTGCAACCCCCCAGAACCCGGGATACGTCTGTCCTTGAATCAAGGCCCTCACTTTGGCCCCTCCAAATTTAGAATGACTTTTTCGTGATTTGTTGTATTGTCTTTGTCTAGTGTTTGATTTGAATGTTTTATCATTGACACCATACAGTATCATACTTTGTGTACAGAAGAGTTGAAGAATACAACTGGATATGTTAAAATAAAGAATGTATGAAATTTGTATTTCAATCAATGATTAATTGAAGTAATCATTTTGATGGAATAGCAGTGCATATATTTATCCCTGCATTTCAGCTTGTGTTGTATTTTTGCCATTTGCTGTTTTGGGCATCAGTGTCAAGAGTTGTCTCGGCCGCCCCTAATCAGGGTAGGCCTCCACACCCCCTCAACCTCCGCAGCAGCAGCGTGTTCCCACTTGGAGGTCATCTGTCAGGATTCGGGGTGGGGTTCACTCGATATCAGGCTTCCTAAATGTGGAGTCCCTGCTCCACAGCTATTCCCGGGGCCACGTGGTTCCTCACCACCGTCCGGGAACGGCTCCATCTCTTCTTACAGACATGCAGGTTTCCTCACATCGCCAGTCACACTCCTTCAGCCGGCTGCATTCCACCAAGGCCTCCCTGGTCCGAGGTCTGAAGTGGCACACTTCCGGCCATTCACACCACCATAACTTCTCGTTCTTTGTTGCATTTAGCACCTGGATTCGACCTCTTTGCACTGAGAGAGAGCATCATCGCTCTTCTCCAAGTCTGTCACCTCCGATCCGCTACACAGTGCAGAAAATGCTGTGTAGAGGTCAGCTCTTCCCGGGGGCCCAGCTCGCAATCATTCTCGGTGCTCAGACACCGTCAGGGGAGAGCAAGCAATGCCTAATTAGAGTGCATATGGGTGGATAATGCAGGATTTCAGTACCATCAATGAGAGTGCCCATAGAGATGTCTACTAAGCCATCTTAGCAGGCGATGCCCCCTGGAAAGGTATGCCTGTGAGATGTTACAAGGCAACTCCCATGTCAGCCTATGGGACAGATAGCCTTGCTGTAGTGAAGATCGAAATACACAGTCTTTCACTATCAGAACATGTAAAACACACCAGTACATGACCTACCTTTCTCATACACTGCACCCTTCCCATGATGGTACCGTGGGCCTACCTGAGGGATGCCTAACATTTAAGAAAAGGGAATGTTTGGGCCTGGCATGTGGGTGCACTTGCCAGTAAAAACTGTGCACAGACACTGCAGTTGCAGGTCTGAGACTCCTTTGAAAGGCTGTCTGTGTGGGTGGCACAATCAGTTCTGCAGTCCCACTAGCAGCATTTGATTTACAGGCCCTGGGCACACACAGTACACTGTACCAGGGACTTAGTAGTAAATCAAATAAACCAATCATTGAAACATTAAATCATAAACACAATTTAGGTGGAGAGCATTTACACGTTAGCACTGAATAGTAGTGGTAAAGTGCCCTAAAACCAACAAAAACAAAGTCAAAAACAGGATTGCAAAAAGGCTGGGCGTGAATCTGCTGAAAGTTACCTCAAGGCTGTGTGCCACTTTGAAGTGGTGTGTGAGCTACTGATATCTTCCACACAACTGTTTGAAGAGCCCTGATCTAGGCTGAGTGAAAAGTGGCACTATACACATAGCTAACATAATCCTCATTAGTATATAAGAGTACATGCACAGCTCATTCTGTAAAGGAAATAGATTTGTATTCATTTTTAGCATTATGTGAGTTGTTTAAATATCACAGGTATCATCAAATGTATATATGCATACATGTCTACATACACACCAAGGACAGACTAGGGCTTTATACACATAACACATCACAGTGGTGATGTTAATTACACAATGTAGAGTGCTCAACAATCCCTAACATGAATGTCCTATGTAAGGCTCACATAATGTGACATTATTTATTACACTTAACTCTGGAACTCAGAGGCACATTGTAGCCTGTGGAAATGGACATGAGGCAGTTAGACAGATAATCATATGTATACAAGAAATGAACCTGTTCCTTTGGCGAGCCATACAGCTGCCCATACATGGAAAGGACCTCAGTAGCCAGCAGCTCCAGCTCCTCTGCTGAGAAGGTATAGGCCCTATCACCTGCTTGGCCCAGCATGATTGCACACAGAGGTGGCAAACTACAGAAAAAGTGGAGGAGGTATTGATAGCAGAAGTGTCAGGAGGCAAGCGAGCTATGTTTTATACCGCTACGCACACGTATGCAATGTACGTGATCATCAGTGGAAATGGACACAGCCATTGGCCTTCTACCATAACAGTTACCAACATTAGCCTAAGAATGAGTCCACCATGGAGTTTACCGCCCACCGGGTGGTCAACATCCGCTGCCTGAATCAAAAGGTCGAGGTCATGCACCTGCTATTTTAGAAGTCCACAATCTGTGTAAGTGACATAAGTGCTTCACCAACAGTCCAAATGGGGGCTAGTTTGTTGATATATTCAACCATCCATGGACTGTTGATTTTTGAAACTAAACATTTATGTGTTTAGCGTTACTGTGCTGAAACACAAAAATAGCGCTGTGTTCTGTACATCTCCGTAGATGGTGTATTATGTAATAAAAGATTTGGGAATAAAAAGGAATGTGTACATTACACATTTGTGACTTCATACTTACAAATTTGTATTAATACACATATAACGTCCACAATTATCTATAGTCAAGGATTAAAGACATTTCTCTGTTGAAAATATGTATTAAAGCATATGCAGTTATGAAGAAGCACCAGACGTTTGTGCTACTCTTCACATAAGTGGCTGTAGACAATGTCACTAATGTTGACATTTTTTATCACTGCAGACATTGGAACCCTGGGAGAGTTGGAAGAGGTCATTTCCAGACCTTGGCACCATGGAAGAAAGGGATGTAATCAAGAAGTTCAGGATGAATAAGCAAACAGTACTGGATTTATGTAATCAGCTGGAGCCAGATATCCTGCTTCACAACACTAATCCCACTTGTACACCACCGATTGTCAAACGAATGGCAATACTTCCTTTTGTAGCCATGGGTTCCTTCTAATACACTGTGGTAGTTTCTGCTTTCTTCAATGATAAGACACATCAACCCCTTCATCCAGTTCCCACGATGTGAGGATTTATACAGTGTAAAGGTTGCATACCACATGTGGTTGGAGCTATTGATGGCACTTATATTGCATTAGTATCACCACATGCCAGGGAACAAGTTTACCGGATAGGAAAATCTTCCATTCAATGAAAGTGCAAGTTGTCTGCTTACCGGATTTGTATATCTCCAATGTCTGTGCCCAGTTCTCTTGATCAGCCCATGATTCATCTGTACTGCAGAATAGCACCATACCCCTGCTGATGTCACATCTTCTACTGGAGAGGGCCTGGCCTGTTGGTATGTATGATCTGTCCAAAGTTTCTAAGTGTAATTTCAAATTGCTTGATGTAAAAAAATGTAAAATCTTGTGACACTTATGTTTGTCTTCCATCTAGGAGACTCAGCTTATCCCAACCAACCATGGTTGTTGGCGACACTGAGGAATACACCGCCAGGGGAAGTCCACTTCAATGAGACCCATGGAAGAACACAGCAGCAAGTGGAGTGGGCTTTTGGGCTCCTGAAGGCCAGATTTAGATATCTGGGCAAAACCGGTGGAGCCCTCCTCTACCTGAGAAGGTGTGTCATATCACCATGGCCTGCAGCATGCTCCACAACATCGCCCTGCAGTGGAACATCCTCTACATTGCAGAGGAAGGAAAGCGTGAGGATCCGGAAATGCAAAATTAAGATGATAATGGTGAAGAGGAAGGTGTTGACTTGCATCAAGATCTCAACAACTTCTTCTCATGACTGTCAATATTACTTTACATTTTATGAATGTCACTGTTAAAGCAAATATTGATGGGATGATTAGAGAAGTATTTTGTGGTAATTTGTTAAGAATGACAAGCTCTGGGAAATCCAGGTCAAAGGTGTTTGTTGAACACTGTTTTGAAACATTGCCTACTGTGTTCAGTTACATTCTTGAACTCAGAATGAGGTGTGAAAGTGTATCTTACAAAAGTTGACTTTGTAATGTATCTGTTTTGTCATGTTATGTTTGATTGGTAATCTTCTTGTTTTGATCTCTTTTATGTTCCTTCAACATGTCATCTTCATTTGGACATTTTAGAGTTGTGGCATTTGCAGGTATATGGTGCTGTCTCGAACTACAAAGGTAACATGGGTTGATCCTGGAAAATACAGACACAGACATTGGGTGTACAATCGTATACCAAGGAAACTTGCACTGTGATTGAATGGAATATTTGAAGATTAAATTGCACTTGTTCTCTGTCACGTGTTGGCACTAAGGAAATATGTGTGCCATGATTACCTCAAACCACATGTGGTAATGGAGCCAAATCATGATACTCTCCCTTCACATTGCCTAATTCATCATTGTGTATCGTGTATGTAGCTGTTGATGTGTCTCATCATTGTAGGATATACGTCTTGCGGCACACCACTGAAACCTGGTTGCGACATTCCACCCTACTGGAACAGTGGATTAGAATCATATGGTATCTACAAAATTGTAGTACTGCCATGCTTTGACTATTGGTGTTATTGATGAGGAATTCCTTATATGAGCCAGAAGATCTGGCTCCAGCTGATGACATGAGGGAATCCGATTGTTTTTTCAATACATCCCCTTCTTCCATGTTGGCTTGGTCTGGAACTGCAACATTTAAACTGGCACTGAGAATTAGTGTAATATATGTAATGAGGTGTCAGTGAAAAGTTGAGAGTTAATTATTGGTCAAATGGAATAAACATATTAGTGGATGATTGAATGGACTCATTTTTTGATAATTATGGTTATGAACTTGAGGAAAACATTACCTACTTCCAAATTATCTGAGTTTACATAATACTTTAATTTTTGTCGTGGTTTAGTTACGATGGAAGGAAACAAATGCATTGATAGATTTGAGATATACAACACCAGTCTATGAGTCTTTGAGTTGTGAATTTATTGAAGTAAACATGAAGAAATTAAACAGGTTGAAAAAAAAGCAAGCCAAAAAGTGAAGAAGTCAGTCATGATAAATGTAACAACGGTTGTAGAGGCAAAATTGTTTGGAGTCCAATGTCCAAAATACAACTATCATCTGAAAGAGGAATGTTTCCAGAAATATTCCACATAGTGAATAGTGAATGGTCGGCACACATTGGAGGAAATTAGGTGAGGCACTTCTTGCTGGTGGCGGTTGAGGTCTTGCCATCCTCAATGACTGATGAAATGCATGGGCATGCCCTACTGCGGGAGGATCCACAGTTGCAGGGTGGGTCTTTCTCCCTTCCTACAGCTGTGGTAGATATAGAAGGTCCTTATATTGTTGGACCACAGGAAGAGGTATACGGTGCTGGAAAAACCCTGCACAGGTGGGTGTAAATGTCCTGCAGCACACCAATAAGGGAGCCCTTGTTGGAATTGTGATTCTCCATCAGATGGTTTAGGTCCTTCTGCAACTGTTTTCTCTTGGATTTTGTTGAGTACTTGGCACATCACAACTTCAGAGTCCTTATATACTCCCAAAACTTGGTGGATAGTGGCTTGGGTGTCAGGGACCCCAGTGGCCTCACTCTGCTGGCCCACAGAATACCTCCCACGACCCAAACCCCCACAAGACAGTCCTCTTGGTCCAGGGTGCCCACTCCCGCTCGGATATGTCTGTTCTGTAGCTGTTGGTGTGGTTTTCTCAATATTGTCTTGAACTGGGAGGCACACAACAGGTGTTACTGTGCTAGGTACACAGAGTGTAGGGGCATCTGTAGGGTGAGGTATTGCAGCTGGGATAGGAGGTGTCGTCGTGGGCCGAGTGAGACTCACTGTAGCTGTCTACTCAGGCTGACCAGATGGACCAGCATCGTCGTCCTCATCCAGATCACCAGGAGTGTTTTCTTGCTCCTGGAATGGAGTGGTGGTCTCTTCACTGGCAGAGCTCTGGCCACGAGTTCTGACAGGTAGACCTGTTGAAAAATGGAGCACATTGTTATTAGTGAAAGTGTTGAATATACATCCAAATATTAAGGAACAAAGAAAGTAGTAACCTAGAAGAAACAAAAAGGTAGTGATTAATATGATGATAGGTTTCAGTGGTATTTAAAATGTTTACCAGACATTTTGGCATTTCAAACAGATATACTTCTAATGAGCGGGTCATATGATGTCCTGAGATGTAAATGTTTTGATTATGAAGTGTAGCTTTAAAAATAGAGGGGACAGATTCAGAGGGGCTCGTTCTCTTACTGATATGTATCAAAACCAAAAAGAGCCCAACTGCTTGTATGGACTAACCCTGCTTGAGGAAGAGAAAGTGCTAAGTTTTGTTATAGAACCCTCACCCACAGAGTTGCCTCTTCATCATCGGGTCTATCCCATTCCATTGCAGAACGGCGAGTGCTGCGACTTACGTGTAATGTGGGAGCCCTTATTTGTGTATATTAAATGCTGAGAAATAGGAGTTGGGGGTCTTGTGTGAAAAGTAAAAATTACAAATACCTGGCTAGTAGGTAAAATGTTTTTTATTCTGGTCTCTAGTCGGTATGGTAAAAAACAGGTTTCTCTCTCCACCGAAGGTCCCATGGTGATAGATTTCTGCATTATTTATGTATGTGGGGTGTTTTTATATGTGCACTGTGCTCTATGTTGTGTCACAAGTATCAGTTGGGTTCAGTAGAAGTGCACACCTCAAGTATGAATTTTGTGTCTTCAATAAACTGGTGACAAGGAGCTGCTTACATTGCGAAATAGGCACAATATGCTCAATTTTACCAGCATATGTTGTATGTTGTAGGATGTACCCTGCCAGATTTGTTGCTAGATTAACTCTCCCATTATGTATTTGCAGATTGACAAGCAGTAACACCAAGTAGATGCTGTATATAGTATATCCTTAGCATGCAGAGTGTGTGCAGCTAAATAGTATAAAAGGAATGGTAGCAGGGAGCTAGATCCTTGGTCCTGACGAAAAGCTATGGGGTGTGGCTTGAAACATGTTGACCTTTAGAAAGGCAGACACATTATTGTCATTAAGGCACCTTAAGCATTCCCTCTGATATGCCTCTGTTGGCTGGATAACAATGCCTTCCTCTTTGTCTGCTGGCTTGATCACTGTACTTTTATCACTAGCCAAGTCACTTATGGCTGCCTTTTCTTCCTTGGTAATATTCTGAAAAACTCTCAGTGTACTGGGTTCAATATCCCCAATCCCTTTCTAGACAACCTTCTCAAAAGTGAGTATCTCAACAGGTAGTGCAATGGTTGGTGGAGTGAATGTAGACTTCACTCTAAATCCAGTCTCCCCCTGCATGTCATTGTTCAAAGGTTTTCCTTAAAAAAAGGCACTCCGATTTATTTTTCTAATGAATTCTCTGATTTTACAACTAAGTTTTAGGAGTGGTGTCAGGTAGTTAGATCCTTGGTCCTGAAGAAAAGTCATGGGGTACAGCTTGAAACATGTTGACCTTTAGAAAGGCAGAAACATTATTACCTACAATTTCTTCCTCCCATTTTTGAACCATACCGACTTGAGGCCAGAATTAATAAAATTTTACCTACTAGGCAGGTATTTTTAACTTTTACTTTACACACAAGACCCCCACTCCTATTTTTAATTATTTAATATGCACCAATAAGTGCTCCCATGTAACACGTAGGTCGCAGCACTCCCTGTTGCGCAATGGAATGGGTTAGACCCGATGATGAAGAATGGCACCAAGGGACAACCCTGGTGGATGAGGTTTGTGTAAGAAGATATAGCATTTTCTTTTCCTCATGGAAGGTTAGTCCATACAAGCAGTTGGGCTCTTTCTGGTTTTGATATGAAGTGTACCTGACATCTCCCAACACAGTGTAGAGGGGTCATGTGCATTTGACGATTACAAGGCCTAGCTGAGTACACAACAGCTAATTACACAACATGGTTGGCTATTTACCATTAGTCATTATATCATTTGAGCTCTGCATCATCAATATTTCAGCTGCCAGTTCTAATCAGCATAGTAAAATGAATCTCTTACAATATTTGACTCAACACACTTGGTATATTGCCACTCATGCAATCATTTCAATCAGTTGAGGAGAACTGGACAACATACATGAAACACACCAGACATTTCTCAGGGGAGAACATTGGATAGGGAATGCTCAGTACATGAGTAGTGACATTCAGTTGGAATATGTCAGACAAGAGACAATGAGCAAAATCACATAGCAAATTTGTTTTGAGTAACAGAAACAGGACATCCTGGTAGTTGTAGTCATTTGAAAGTAAACTTGCCAACACTAGCAAAATGGGTAGTGGAAGATACAGAAAAAAAAACTGATGAGAGGCAATACACACGATTATCATAAGTATAGTACACGAACAAGGAAAGTCCATTCAGTAGGCGTCGTGGTTTTCTCTTGTAATGCTTTAATTTCTCAAAATCCTTTGTACATATGTGGAAATAGCCAACACGTTTAACCCTTCACAAGGGCTTCTTCAGGGCAAGGATAAGAAATCGTAAAATCGCATGCCAATTTAAAGAGTCCAGCGATAGATACGTTTGCAACGCGTCTCTGTTGGTGGACATTGTCTCCTGAATTGAAGGCCTTATGCCGGTAGCGTTTACTTTTGTATCCTTAGTTCTATTATAATAAAGGTTGCCTTCAAAAGGGCAGTGAAGGAAGTCTGTATGTCACAATTATGCCTCCAATGTGTTCAATAAAAGTACTTGAGTCATCCACGAATCCGAAGTCCCGGTAGAGCCGTGTCCGGCAGCAGCAGCATTTCAGAAATGTGAGTGGTGAGAGGAAAAGAGAGAGGAAAAAAAATCCTGCCTTCTCTGACCAACATTCTGATTACCTGTGTCGTGGTGCAGTGGAATGGCAAAGAATCATGGTCTGAAATGGGGTGTGTTTTATAGTGTGATATGCAGATGTTTCCACGTGGCCAATGGACATCAGGTGGGTTGTCTTTGTATCCATTTAATGCCAACTGTTAGGGTGCTTTGTAGAGTGCCGAACGGGACGGACTCCCTCCGTTGGGTAAGCGCTGCAAGGATACCTCTAGTGCAACTGTGATTTCTTAAAATGCCCGGCATTGCAGTCTGCCATGTCACAGGTGGGACATACTCCATCAACGTGGTCAGCGATATAGGCTGCATGCATCTAAATACGACGGGCGGAATACTGACAATTCAACTGAGTACTTGGAGCTGCTGCCACGGTGGGATCACGGTAAGACCGTTAAACTCATAATCGGGCCCTTGCGCCGAATGTTCTTTCATGTTAAATAACAAGGCTTTCAATTAGCTTCATATTAACAGAAGAGCTTGTTCAGCACTTTCTATGGTGATATAGGGGGTTATCACACCTAGCTGTCATTTGCAAGATTTGCGGTTCAAACCCAGCCACATCTATTGTTTTCAGATAGTGGTAATAAAGTTCTATTGTAGCATGGTGATGATTGGCAAAATAAGTGCAGCATCGTCTGGTTTTTCTTTCTTTCAGGCATTTTCAATGAATGGGACTTGACCACAGTTCAAAGCACGAACATGGTTATTAGTACAGGCGTATCTGCTAATAAGCAAAGAGTAAGGTAATTCCCAATGATAAACATACTTTCTGATATTATTCTAATGACTCCACATATGAACATCCTGTATATCTGTAATTATACACCGGAAAATGAACAATGCATTTCACTAATCCTGCAGTCTTAGGTTTTTCACCTAACATGCAGGTATCAACATCTAACAGGTGCAGACAAAGGTGTAGGACAAATCCCTGCATGTTGTAGAATTGTGATTTGCATTTTACAAGCAATGCTCCAAAAAACTAATACATTTCTTCAAATTTCATGGAGGTCATGGGATTGTAAGATGCAACTTAATATAGTCACAGCAGTTTTGTTACTGCTCTGTTCTTTGGAGTACATTTTATGCGTAAGAACCTGCACATTATAATCACAAAGACTGAAAGCGTGTTGCAGATTCAGTCTATCGATTCCTCTAATGCACTCTGTTGCATGCTGCTCTGTGTGGATAGATTTATTTATTTATTTATTTATTTGAGGTATTTGTAGAGCGCAGCATTCATCCCAAGGGATATCAAGGCGCTTAATGAGAAAGGGCTGCTGAGGTTTGGACCGGGGGTTTATTATTTGGGGAAGAGATGAGTTTTGAGTTTTTGCCTGAATACAAGGAGGTTCGTGGTGTGTCTCAGATCCGCCGGTAGTTCATTCCAGCGTTTGGCCGCCAAATGCGAGAAGGCTCGTCCTCCTGTTCTTGTTTTGTAGATACGCCTGGGTTTTGCTAGGGCTGAATTAGTGGATCTTAAGTTTCGGTTTGGAATGTAAAATTCAATTTTCCCTTGCAGGATAGTAGGGCCTGTTTTATGGAGGGTTTTGTGCGCTTGACAAAGTAGTTTGAATGTGGCGCGCTGGCGCATCGGCAGCCAGTGGAGTTGTTTTAAGCATGCCGATGCTGAGTCCCTTTTGCCTTTGTTACATACCAGCTTGGCAGCCTGGTTTAAGTAATATGTGAGGTTCAGCAGACAGGAGCTGACACTTTCATTTCTTTGAAGAACTCACTCCTAGAAGGAAACTAGTTACATTTAACGTATTTGTATCCGGAAGCTAGCACTTATTTTTCTGTATCAGCAGAGGGAGAAAAAATACAAAGTGAAAGATGGAGAAAGAAGGAAAAACATTGCAAAGTGGATTAAAGAAGAATGAGGTGGATTTAAGACTACACAGACTTGTTATTCCACCCACTGAAATTTAATTGCACCGGTTGCGGGCTTCCGAGCAGAGTTTTGAGCACCGGCACTCAGTCTTTTACAAATAAAGCACTGAGTGGAGGTATTACTGTTTTTTGCATGCAATGTCACAATGCCAACGTTTCTGATATCAGAGCCAGCTAAGGCTTTGCTATTGGAAACCGAGAGCCTCCTGACTTAAAGTTTCCTGGGGGAACGGCAAGGGTGGCAGAACAGGACATCTCCCAATATATGGTGAAGGTCCTATTCTGCCAATCTCACCCTAAGTATTGAATGGTGGGGGGGGGGGCAATAGCACCATTCATAATGTGGAACAAACTAATCTCTACTGTACATAGAAGGAATATTACAAGTGACCTCTCAATATTGTGACAATATTAACTAACTTGGCCCTCAGCTTTCTTTCTATATACTGTAACAGAGCTCTGTGATGAAGAAACAATTCTTTCTACTGGCTCAGACAGAGGAGTGTTAAGGACGGAGACAGAAGGCCCATTTGGAGCTACAGTGTTATCCCTTGGCCTTTCCTGGCACTGTATTCCCTAGGGAAGGCTAACCCCCACAGGTTAATATTTGTTTAGCTCCCGAGAGGAAGCTCACAGTTCCCCGCCTTCATCTATACACTTGTGGCAAAAATCATAGCTGGACCTGTCTGCGTGGAATAGAAAAAGAAAACAGCTTCCCAGAGACGGTTACAGAAATGACTGCTGGAATACACAGGGACTGTCTGCAACTTGGTTGTAAAGGTGGGACAGAAGTTTCCAGTCAATTTGCAAAGATATATTGGCCGGTAGCCTAGGCTCCAACACAAGTGGTAATCAGAAGATCCCTTTGAGCTCCAGGGTGGAGATACTGAGTGTTCATTTTCCTTCCCAAGTTTGGAACAAGTAACTGGACAAGTAACCTGGGATCAACTCAACATGACTGTCAGAAGGGGCTCCCTGAATCCTGATTCAAGGGAGAGAGCTGACAGACTGTTCAGGAGGCTTTCCATCCATCACCTGCGCAGGATTAGGAAAATAGCAATGTTTCTTCCGCCTAATCTACTGAATACAGTGGTCCTCAGCCGTGTAATCTCTAGGATTGACTACTGTAATGGTCTTCATTTCAACCCACCCAAGGTCCAGCTGGAAAAATTGCAGATTCTACAAAACACAGCAGCAAGATTGCTGTTGAAAATACCGAGGTTCCAGTCGGCCTCACAGTCCTTGGTAAGGCTTCATTGCTCCCTGTTCATCAAAGGATTCTCTTCAAAGTGCTTTGCATAGCCTATTAATCGCTTCAGGGACAAGGTCCAACCTTCTTAAGAGAAAAACTTAGAAGATATGTGCCTAACAGGTCCAGCTCAGCAATGAATTTGCTGGTGCCTACCTACAAGCTCTCTTCTTGAGGAGGTAGGAGCTTTCTGGTCTGCACAACTCAAAACTGGAACATCCCCATATATGCACAGGGTCTTAACAAACCAGAACATCCAATGCAGGGTCACAGGCACAGCTTGGTCTGCATTGCTCACCTCAGCCTGTCCTTGCAAATACACTTCTAAATGACCGCTTTGGGACGGGAGCGCATCGTCATCAAGTCCCAATATGCTGAGAGATGTTCCTGACAATAAGTGGCATCACACAACCAGCCTTTCCTTTTGGGGCTAGGTTGCCAGCCCCATTGCAGCACGATTTGACATTGGGCTAGCAGTAGCAGCATCACCGCTACCTTTAGGCTATGTTAAAGATACCCCAGGCAAGCAGGATATCTTTGACATAGCCTAATTGTGCAATGCGCCGTGAGTGCTCTATCGCGCATTCTCCGATTTCATTAATCGTGTCAAAAATCTTTGACCAGAAGTATTGTATGCCAGGACAGCTCCATGCTAGGTGTATGAAATCTGCTGTGGGTACAGAGCATTGCAAGCAGCACTGGTCCTCAATAAGGCACATTATTTTTAGACACGCTGGAGTGTGGTATATGCGTTGCATGAATTTATAATGTAAAAGGCGCAATCTATAATTAGGGGAAAGGGCCCTAGACTGGGTGCCGCAGTATCTCCACTGATTATCAGTAAAGGTAGTATCAAGGTCTGTTTCCCATTCTAGTCTAGCACGAGGAACGGGCACCAGTGAGCCTGCTTGCATTTTATCATAGAGTCTGGTTACTTATCTGTGCTGGTTGATGTAAGTGAGCGCTGTCTCTAGCCCTTGGAACGTGGCGGGACACGGGGAAGGAGTCATGCAGTGTCCTAAACTCAGCACATAACAGTTAGTATGTGAATGTGTTCTGCAGGGTAGTGTTAGACCCCTGAAGAGCCTGCTGTGGGGTAACAAAAGTGCCCACCGGATAGAGCATTCTCATGGTCGTTAGGTTTATGTTCCGCAGCCTAGAATGGGTTCCTGCATCTTGCGTAAAGTGTAGGGATGGATGTCCAATAATGGGCATCAGTGGGGCATATAGGATTTCAAAGGGGAGCCCTCCACTGAAGATCATTCCATGCCCACACAGTGCAATAGGATGTGGTCATCTCCCTCTCCACGAGCACAGTGCTGACATGGTAATGATTCATATAGTCATGTAATTCGGTATTGTAGTTGCTGGCCCAGTGTTTATGCAATAGGTTGGCAACAGTTTATCCCACCTTGTCACCTGAAGAAAGTCACCCATTTAGGGTCACCCGGGTCACTAATGACCACCTCCCAGCCTTCCATACCAAATGAAGAGTCCGTCAGACAGTAGAGAATACAAACCAATAACTGTTTATTCAAAGTACACTCAGAGTGGAGCCCAGTCTGCCCAGTCGCTAGGAGTGCTGCAGAGGCACTGACATCAGCAAGCATAAAGATACATTATGTACATTTCAAAACCAATGAAGGCACGCCCACTGTGGAATTTTCCAAGCTGATGCAGCAAAACAGTGAAGTAAATAGAATAGGTTTCGATTCTGAGGCCGGGATTGCACTATCTACTACTCAAGGTCGCTCTGCCCGTGCCCGCCACTAGACGACTGGAGAAGGCCTCTATCTAGTGGGAAAGGTATGCACTAATAAGAACAGTGTATTCATTAGTGAAGTGAATCCCAGACTCGGTGAAATGAAACCCAACCGAGGCCTCTTCTCAGAAATGACGGAGGGCAAGTTTAGATTATAACCCAAAATGGCGCCCAAAAAGAAAATGGCACAGCGAATGCTAACATACATAGTACAATGCACAAACATGAATTTTTCTATTCTATCAGACCCTCCTTTTAGCATGAGTTAAAATTTTTCTAGTAATAGCAAAGAACATATAAATAAATAAAACAGTAAACCTTTTAGGAAAACTCCATACCTTCAGCATCAGGAAGGGGGACTGTAAGGATGGAAGAAGTCTCGTAAATGCCCTCGTCTATCTGCACTAGGTCATCTATCTCTTTCTGGACCATAATCGCGGCATTGGCGTCATGAATCTATATCTTCTTTTTTAGGAGTAAGGAGAGTGGTGCAATATGAACAACAGAAGGGAAGACATTGAATAAGGACACAACAAGACACCAATATCATTATTAAGTAAATCACCTTTTTAAGAATCCAGCCCCAGCTGCCAAAAAAGAGACCAACTCCAGTTCTCACTTTCAATTCCTTTGACATTGTCAAGAATATCTAAAATGTGTTGGGTTATATTCTTTTCCATATGTGTTATCCCGATAACACACTGATCTCCTACTACCGCACATAAACCACCACACTGGGCTAAAATGAAATCAACTGCATATCTGGTTTGTTCTGAATATAAATTAAATCAAGGGGGGAAAAGAAGAGCTAATGTTTATAGAGGTCCTGTACCCACGCTCCTCAATAAGTATATCTGAGACATTTTTAAAGGTAACCTGTTCCTCTTTTATAGTATATAAGGCATATACGTGCAAGTTAACACTGCATGCCTGACACTCTAAGTCGCTGGGAGATCTGGATTTCAGATCATGTTGCCCTCACACACCTTTTTAGGGGTGTCATGCTTCATCATAGGGCGCTCCTCGTCGGACCGGCGCTGCAATGTCCAACGGGCCTGGTGGCTACTTTGGCGGAGTTCTTTTGAACTGTATAACGCCGTATGAGAAGGGAGTATATGGGCAATCAGTATTATGTGTATAGTATCGTGATTAAGTGATTTTAAAAAAGGCTCCAGGTCTTTAGAATTTTTTTTTATTCAATATTAGAGCTGGGTCTCAGTAAAAACAGTGAGGCCACCAGCAGGGTTTGAGGTACCTAGGTGGCAAGAAATAGGGTGTATCAGGTCGACATGTTTCGTGTCGTAAATGCTCCAGGTTTGAGCGACACTTCTTCAGGACCTATGTTGTGTGATGACGGATCCCCATGTGATGCGTCATGCAAGAAAAGTTCTCCAGAGTCCGAAGAGGTAATATAATCAGAGGGGAATCCCGAGTAGGGACAGGTCCCTTCCTTTCCTTTCCACCTAAGTCACAGGAGAGACAAAAGGGAAAGGGGTGGAAGGGGAGGACAAAGAGAGGCGACATAAATCAGAACAGTTCAAAGAAGACATGTGTGTCTATAGGAAGCATAACGTCTGATTTAAGATAAAAAAGTGAAAAGGCCGGGAAACTTCACAGCCAATAAGATTTCATCATTTGTAGAAATATAGTAAAAAAAGGGTTTAAAAGCTAACATTATGTAGATAATATGCATATAACACCTTACAAACAGACACCAGAGGACCACCCAGTCTGAAGAGATAATACAAGTTAGGTGATAGCGAAGTTTAACAGACACACCAAACGAGGTGTAATTCTTACCTTAATTAAGGCAGCGGGGTAGACAACATGGAGGAGGGGGGGTGGGAGTCAACTCAATATATTAAGAGGTTGCCAACTAAAAACAGAGAAAGAAAGAGAGAAAGGTAGGAAGATAACCATTAGAAAAACTTCCCAAATTAGAATAATGGAAGTAAACTAATCTCGAATTGGTGTCCAACACTCAGCATAAATAGCGTGAAGGGTAGCGTGTCAAAGTCAGTAGGAACCGGAGACACCTCGCACAAGCTAACACGAACGGAGACACACCGAGGTGGACGGTGACTCCAGATGTGAGGGAGAATTACTTAAGTAGCAAAGAACTTAAGAGGCAAAAAAAGGGGGCAATTTAGTGATCAAACCCCAGCAAGCCAGTCCACTCGGACATAGAGTGGAAACGGACCCCGGGTAAGCCCGGCGTTCCGAAGAACAGAACAACCAGACGAGTGGGGCCGACAGTGTGTCCCAAGACTGATAAAGGCTCTAAGAAAGGCTATGTAACACTCACCAATAGACCCAAGCGCAAATGCTCCTCAGACAGGTAACCGCCGAATCCTCTGTGTGTATATGCTGCAGTGGCCGCCATAAGTATATACGGAAACGCGGAACGCTACCCTGCGTGAGAGGGGCGTGATGACGAAATAGGGGGCGGGTTTGCCCACCATATTGTCCCGTACTCACTGCCTGACTGTGTAAAAATAGAGGGAGGCGGGAGAAAAAGGAAATGCTCAATGAGTAAAGCGATGTGCCTAATAAGGAGGATATATGAAACGTCGCTGCCTAAATGTTAAAGCGCGACATTAGAATGCATAGGTGAACACTGAACTGCCCGCAATAGCGGGTGTGTTGTCAAAGTTAAGAGCGGGGCCAAATGTTTAGTAAGTCCACGAAACACTGCCAGTAGCACATGAGAACTAGTGCAAGAAAAATAAACTGTGGTATAAAAATAAATATAAATATAAATGCTAAGGGGCATGTATTAGAGAGGGGTAATTGGGGAACACCTCATACCAATGGTATGCAGGTGAACAAGAGGCAGACTACAGATTAGTCAAAAAAACACAAGAAAGGGTCAAAAGGTATGTGTGATGTAACGATGTCTAGAGAAATTGTAAATCATAATGTGTCATGTAGTGTAGAGAAAGGTTAGTACACGACAGACATGGTTAATACACAATTCGTATATTATTTCAAGTTGGTATGACGCTATAATATGACTTAGTGGTTGTTCCGCATCTCGGACCAAGGGATGGCATTGTTCAATCCCTTCTTGTGAGTGGACAGACGGAAAATCCACCTTTGTTCTGTCTCAAACAGTTTACCGGATGACCAGTTGGTATTACTTTCAATTATTGTCCATACCATCTCATCTGCCCCATGAGGTTGGGCCAGGAAGTGGGTACTCATTTTTGTTGATGATCTACCGCATCGTATATTGCTGCGGTGCTCCATTATTCTGGTTTTGACGGGGCGCGTAGTCATACCCACGTATTGTAAATTGCAAGGGCACTTGATAAGACATACACAGTTCTTTGTGTTGCAGTTTGTATGTGACCTCTGGGTCCACGTCTTTCCTTCTTCCAGGTGGAGTTCCTTGGTAGTCCTGGTAAGGGGGCAGACTCCACACTGTCCACATGGGTAATGTCCCTGCACAGGGGTTGTGTTCCAGAGGGTGCCTTGTATGGTTGGTTGTACAGTTTTTGGGCAAGTATGGATGAGGATGTCTCGCAAGTTGTTAGTCCGTTTATTCGCAAACCTAGGTGAATATATTCTCATACTCTCCAACTGAGTAGTGATGTCGCGTAAAGCAGCCACAGTAGTATTAGATAAAATTTGGAGCTAGCATCCACAATATTCTCTGGCTCTCCCACTTCGGGCCGTAGAAATCCTACCCAAAGTAAAAATAGAGGAAAGGATGTATCCAAAGGTGATGCCATTACTATAATTATTGACCTCTATATCAGTCACTCCCTCACAGAATTCTTTGGTCAGAGTTCTTTTGATCCATCTCACTTTAGGCTTCGCACTTTTACACGGCACACCCAAAGGCAGTATTATCCCAAGTGCCACATCGTTTGTACCATTATAGACATTAGAATAAGTCCCATTAGACAAAAAGAAAAACTCCGGGTGTGCATAAATTGGTCTATCATAATCCGCTGCAGAATATCGGGAATTCCACCCAAAGGTACTGGAACATTCTGAATTAACCAAAGGGAATGTGGTCTTATGTAGCACAATTCCTGAACAATTTATGTACAATGAAGTATCAGTACTATTAATAATTCGACAACAAGCAGGATAATAACCAGCTTGTCGAGGAACTGTCAATTGCTTATAATGCCAACCCACCAGAGTTATATTCTGTTTCTCCATGTAAAAATTATCACAGTACGTACTATCATCACAACCGGGATAACCCTTCCCTGATGGGTCTCTATAATAAAGGCATGGTCTTGAGTAACCAAATCCAAACACTGCTTTCACATCTACAAAATCAGGTAGCTGAGCGTAAGTATAATTCACAAGTGATAAAGGGTACACGGTCCATAGACTGGTGACAGATTGAGTGGGGTAACAAGCCGTTCCTTCTCCAAAGAACCTCTTATGTGTCACGAAGAATAAATTGCTTGTGCTGCTCTTTTATTTCTTGTTGGGGATATAACCTTACCCTTACTACGTAAAGGTACACTTTGATCATTTTCCAAAACCCATGATACACCACATAATATGTTTAACAGCAAAATCACATAGGCAACACGTTAACTTTTGTTTAAGGGTCCACACAATATTGTGCTGGGCAACAAGAAGCACTGGTTGCCCTTCCTCAGCAACCATTCTACCAAAGGGATGCATAACAAAGGATGAAATGGGGGCAAAATGGAAGAGAACTATATGAGTTCCCAGTGTCCGTCAGAGCCTCACTGGTACAGGCTCCTATTGCCCATCAAAATTTGACACTCTTGAGCACCAGCAGTGGAGCTTGCTCGGTCCTAAGCTCGTAACCCACGTCGATCAGGATGGTATACCTCCAAGGTATACTTCGATCTATCCTGTCCAATGTTCAAACAGTGCACAAAGCTCCCATCAATCTGAACTAACTCCGAGGGTACTATAACAGAGTACACCCTAACTTACACAGTCCATCCCGAACTAATCCTTCTTTTTTTTTGGTGCACTTTCTCTCAGACAAGGGCGCAAGTTGTACCTAGTGGCCCCGGGCACAGAATGAGCAACAAATAAGGACTCCTTGATAGACCTTATTTCTGGAGGAACTGCTTCATTCAACACGTCATCATTTTCCTTAACTGTTTGCTTCCATGTCAGTTGGGCATCACTAAATGGGACGAACCAAGGCACCGTCTCGCACTTGGAGTCCCCGATGCCGTCTTTTACCCACTGGTTATAGGGCAGAGTCAGAGGGACCCTGCAACAACGGGTTGCATGGATTCTGTTCTTATGACCAGCAACTTTTACAGCGGTGCGTGTTACCAAAAGGACTTTTTCCGGCCCCTTCCACCGTGGCTCCAAACTCTTCTTCCGCTGAAATTTCCTAATTAAGATAAATTCACCAGGCTGGATCTCATGACGTAGGAGGCAGGGAATCCCAGACCTGGTGCTGAATAGAACATAAACTTTCAGTTAACTGGCCAAGCTAGTCAAGTAACATAAGTAACTCAATATCAGAAAACCGCCGAGGGCGCGGGACGCCCCAGACATTTATCGGGCATCCACATATGACCTCATGCAGTGACAATCCTGATCTAGAATGTGCTGTCATTCTTGTTGATAAAAATGTCAATGGCAAAGCATCTGGCCACTTTAACCCTGTTGTCTCCTGAATTTTCACCAGTTTGAGCTTGAGAGTACCATTGTACTTCTCAACCAAACCTGCTGACTGTGGATGATTGGCAGAATGACATTTTTGCTTTATGTGCAGACCTTTACAAATCAATTGAATCACTTTTGCATTAAAATGACTTCCGTTATCACTCCAGATCACTTGTGGCAAGCCGAAACGAGGAAAGAACTCCTTCAGGAGCACCTTTGCAGTCATAATCGCTGTATTGTCTTTGGTGGGCTAAGCCTCAACCCATTTACTAAATGCACATACAGCCACCAAAATGTACTTTAAATATTGCATCTCTCCAACTCTATATAATCCATTTGAATTACCTCAAAAGGAAAAGTGGGTGGTGCAAAGTCTACGGGCGGTATAGGGGTACCCTTTCCAGGATTATGCATCATACACACCATGCTATACTTCACTAAGTGTGCATCTGTCTTAATGATGTCATTCTGCCATACAGGGTCTAACAATTTGCAAATGCCTTTGGCCCTGATATGAGCTGGGCCATGAGCCATAGTGACTCCAGGAAGGACATATGCATCTGGCAACATCCATCTCTGTTTCCCTGACTTATCAATCCAACATCCCTCATCGTTCAGTTGTGCTGTATTTTCATGCCACACCGCTAATTCTTCTATCGTGGCTTCACTTTGTATCTACTTTGCACTTTCAAGCGTGTCTTCAAACACAAAAACCTCTGGAACCCACCTAGCTGGACCTGCTACAAACATTCTTTTCATCTTTGTCCCGGCCGTTTCCTTAGCTGTCTGATCTGCAAATGCATTTCCCCTACAGTGACCTTCCAGTGTGTGCTACACTTTACTATTGCCAATTTCTTGGGGAGTGTCAAAGTGGGCAATATGAGGTGTCCATGCTGGATTTTTGTGCCATGAGAAGTAAGGAACCCTCTCTCAGCCCAGAGATGCCCAAAATTATGCGCGACCCCAAAGGCATACTGGCTGTCAGAGTATATATTGACAACCAGCCCCTCACTCAATTCGCAAGCTCGAATAAGGGCACCAGGCTCGGCAGCTTGATCCGACTGATAAGGGACTCTACTACTATACACAGTGCAGTAATAGCATAAGCAACAGTTATAGTGCCATCTGGTAGTTTGAAACAGGAGCCATCAACATATAGTTCTCCTTGTGGGTCAGATAAGGGAATGTCAGTCAAGTCTACCCATCCTTTCATCTCTTCTTCCGTCCGGAAAGATACAGTCATGTTTGTCGACTTCATCACTCTCAGAAGGGAGGGGCAGTAACGTGGCTGGATTCCGAGTTGCACATCTTTTGATTGTGATATGTTTAGCAAACAATGTCAATTCATAGCCAGTAACACGTGCACTGGTGAGGTGCTGTGTCTTTGTCTTATTCAAGAGTGTATCCACAGCATGGGGTACCATGACTCTAAGGTCAGTATCAAGCATGAGTCCAGCCAATTGTTTGATTGAAGTGGTCGCGACCACAACTGCTCTTAGATAACTCAGAGGGTTCTCGCAACTGTATCAAGGACAGCAGAGAAATAAGCACACGGTCATTGCTTATCCCCAACGTTTTGTGTTAGAACAGAAAGCATGCAACCAGCCATCTCATGGACATACAATACAAATGGCTTAGCTTAATTAGGAGTGCCAAGCAATGGAGCCGAACAAAGCGCTGCTTTCAATTGCTCAAAAGACTGCTGACATTCAGACGTCCAAGGCAGAGGCTCATGCTCTTTTTTCGTTGTTAATGCAAGCAAGGGTTTGATTAGCAAGGAATAGTTAGGTATCCACTGTAGACAGTAGGAAGTGATACCTATAAAAACAAGCACATCTTTTTGAGTTTGTGGAATGGGCATTTTAACATTGGTACTATGCACTCAGAGGGTCAACCTCCTACCCTCCTTCGACAGTTGTTGACCTAAATAGGTGACCTCCTGTTGACAATGCTGAAATTTAGAAAGAGAAACTTTATTTCCATGTTGAGCTAAATGGAGCAATAATTGAACTGTACTGTCTTTACACCCTTGTTGGGTATCGGACCTTTTAATGCCTGGCTATAAGTGCTCGGACTCTCTGTATAGCCCTGTGAAGCTCGACAGAACCTAAAGCTCCTGCCAACTACGGTGAACCCAAACAAATATCTGCTATCTGGATGAATAGTAATACTGAAGAACGCATTTTTCAAATCAATGACAAAATTATTTAGCAGTGGAAGGAATCATTGTCAAAAGCATGGTAATATCTGGAACCACTGGAAACTAGGGAACCATTATTTTATTAACTTCATGCAAGTCAATCACAAAAAGGTAAACATCTTCATGATCATAAAAGGAACCCAAGGGTATCCGTTTAAGAATTGGAAGAATGGGACTATTATAAATATTGGCAGACATCTCTTCAACTACTCCTTTGCTTATCAAATCCTGAATAATTTGTAGAAGTGCCCGTTCTCCCGCTGGGAGTATTTAATAATGAGGAATACGAGGCAAAACAGCATTATCTTAAACCTGATCGAAACCGGTCGTATATGCAGCAGCCCCACATCTGTATCTCCCGTCACCCATAGTGTGGATGGTATATCAGCAAATTCAGTGGGAAGAGGGAGGGACAAGCACTGTTTAGTACCTACACTTGGACCAATCGTCATATAAACGCCTGCCGGGGAACAATAAATAGTAGCATACAGTTTTTTCAACAAATCCAAACCCACCAAATTTTCACCACAATTGGACGACAACAAAAACAGAAAATCCAGAGTAAAAGGACCAACAATCAATGCAAGGGGGATTTAAATGGCGGTTTCAACTGGTACATCTGAACAACCTACTGACACATTATTATGGTCAGACAGAGCTGCCCCATGGACCAAAGATCGAGAAACGGAACTCTTCGTTGCACCTGTATCCACCAAATATTCCTTAGTCGAGCCATGCAAATCTGCGGTGACATAAGGACCACGCTGATCTACAGTTATCAGAACTGGTCCCTCATTCTGTCCCTGGCTGTCCTAGCTATAAGACATCCCTGTCAGCTAATCCAAATCATAATCATCATGATAATACTGTCCATCACGAGGGTCAACAAAGTAATTATTATCAGAATGACCCTGTGAGACCGTAGCACTCTGAGCTCTATTTGTCCCTCAACCTCGTCCCGAGGACCTCGCCCTCTAGGGACCGCCACCTTCTGCAGAAGCACAGGACACTTGCTACACCAATGGCCCTCTTCCTTACAATATTCATACTGATTTGGCCCCAAAGAAGTTGTGGTGGACTGCCTACTAGTGCGTGGAAGCTGTCTTGCAGAACCACCAAGTCCACTGAAGGACTGGGCTTTTCTAAGACCCAGCGGTGCCAGGGGACAACACCTGAAACCTTCGTGGGTTACCTGTTCCGGCGTACAACACACAGAGACACGGGACACTTCCTGCGGCATCAAAGATCAACGTTTATTTACTGCAGGGATACAGAAATCGCAAGAAGTACACAGCGTGTAGGTTCTGAGAGACTGCTTCAAATTGCACAAGTGGATCGCTCCTTTTATACACATTTTGGTCATTGCACAACATGGCAACAAAGGTTACGACTCAGTTCCCACAATAAACTTTAAAAGGGTCGCATTCATGTTTCAGAAGCCCGGAACATAATTACAGCAACATTGCCGGTTCCCAACTGTAAAAACATATTATCCCCACATTAAGCACATTCCATTCTGACTGTAAACACATTAGGGGAAGGGACAGAAACAGATTCAAAGGAAGAACAAGGATGCACAACAGATTGAAAAAGAGTGTAGAGAGTAATAACAGAAACTTGATTGCAGGATCAAAGACCTCGTGCCTAATGCATGCATGACTAAAACAATAGACGGGCACGGCAAGATGAGCCTTGAGCGGGGCCATCTGCCTTTGCCGTCATTTCCCCTATCATAAAAGACACCCTCAAAGAAACACGTGTCCTTCGTGAAAGCTTGGGAATCCCAGGGTCACAAAGCGGACAAGGTCCGTTCGCTGGCTACTTGAGGGCAAGAAACAAAATGGATGCCGTATCTAAAATGGAACCCGAGGGTTCGGATGGACATACCTAGGAATGAGACGATCCGTACATAGTAGCGTAGCGAAAACGCGTACACCCACTAAACTCGTCATTTGCGGTTCGTAGATACCAAACTCGTCCATATTCGAACACACCCAGAAAATGTCGTTCCGATTCACACGGAACCTCAGACGCTCCTTTTGCCCTCATGTAGGCAAGCACTAGTCGAGATCAGAATCGATTTCGATATTCATCAGATCGTTCAGCTGTTGCTGGAACATCATTCTATCCATCAATGTCTCCTTGGTAACAGATGGCCGTCTTATACACGTTGTAGCACAAAGACTACATAAGGCAGGGCCACACTGCACACAAAGACAACACGTGAACAGAAACGTTACAACAACCCCTACGATCATCAGAATCTTCCAACCCCAAGTTGATATCAAGCCCCAAAACCATCCTAGTAGTGTCCAATTACCTTCATCCACGTGTATGGACTCGGAAATCTTATGCAACTTCGAGATGGCTCGACAAACAGTTGGAGCGTTGTCAGGAATGAAAATGCAACAGCTCGAATGGATAACTTTGCACACACCACCTCTATCTGCAAGAACAACGTCTAGAACCATACGGTTCTGCAACGTCATAAGTCTATCCGCCTGAAGTTCCGCTGTCAGATTACCAAGAGCACTCGCAGTTATGTTAGCAGTCGACTCCACCACACGGGTCAACTGTCTTAGGTTCCTACTATTGACCATAGGTCCCCAAAACGGCAAGAAACCCTTAAAGAAGTATCCTGCTTCTTGACCCGCAGTATCCTCTTCGCTAATAACGCCTCTCACAATCCTAGTTTTGTGATAGTCTGAGGCAACTGTAAAAGTCGGTGGCAAAAGATTCGCGATATAACAGGTACCCGAGAAGTCACGGGGCAACCATGTATATGCACGTTCATAACATACAAAATAGGTACCCTTGGCAGTCAGGAAAACAGGAGAAGAGAGCATCGGTAGAACGTACGTGTCAGTACAAGCGCTCTCCCCGAGCTGGGCTCTCGGATTTCGACCAAGACCTTTCAAGCAGAAATTACCGAGGTGGGGTACGATCCATATTGGAGACGAGCTCTTGAGCTGTCCATCACCCACTGACATGCTATACTCAGCCTCACTCAGGTCCTTATAGGCTTGCACCTCTTCATCTGGAATAAGCGATGCATCAAAAACATCTCTATCCAAATCAGCAATCGCTATCGCCAAAGGCTTATGGTACGGGCCAGGACCAAAGCTTGCAGAGCGTGGCTCTCGACTGGGGTAGGAATCTAGTGCACTACGGAACATAGTTTGGAATGCTCGAGCTGACCCTTGGGAGCTATAAGGAAGAACCAGATATGGAATACCCCTATCCATGGTATGTGGCATTAACCCACACACCCAACAGTTGGTAGTATTCATCACCAACTGGTGCTGATGTAGGAGTTGAACAAAGGAGTTATTCATGAATTCCGCACGTCTAACCTGTTCATGTTGGGGCAGAGGATGAAAGGAATGTGGAGAAACAGTGGTAATAGAGCTTGGTTTAGGGGAAAGAGTAGGTGAAATGGAAGGCAATAACAACTGTATTCCGAAATACACTCCACCCACCAATAGCATAGACACAGTCAGAAACAGCAGAAATACCTGAAACAAAAAACATTTCGTTCGTACAATCTTATGCACTTTTGATCTTTGCGCCGACATCCTTTCTACTTCCAACAGCTTAGAGAATGCCATCCTCTAAAAACCGTCCGTGACGTACTTGACGCACTTCGTTCTGAGTAGCGATTATCAATACCCAGGAGTTCCCAGGAGTCGACAAAAAGTAACCGACCTAGTGTCAGAAACCTGCTAAACAGAAGGGAGTACCCGCACGGCCCTACGGTTAACCCGGATGATAGGTTTTCCTAAACACTCAGCTTAATACAAATCTCTGTAGCTGTGAGAGGCACACATAAAAAGAACCTCAAAAAAGGATGTAATTGTTCATAATGTTCGTGGCAACAGTAAAGGAAAATATAAGAAAAGTTTTATTAGTCTTTGCTACGTGGACGAAGAAAGTATCGATTTCTTCCAGGTCGGGTCGGTTCTTCAAATAATTGTTCAGCTGGTGAAACAATGTTCAGTCGATTGGGTGACGATTCAGACCTCGAATTCTCTTCAGCTAACGACTCAACAAGTGTGTCTGACTGCAATGAATTGTCTCTCACAGGTTGAGCATCGCTAAACTGCACAAAGCATAGAGGGGTCTCAGTTTCCGTTGCCGCTATACCAGTTCTCACCCAACTATCTGTTGGTGAGGGGATCGGCACCTTCTTGGTATGGCCGGCGTGTACCCAGTTCTTTCTGCCTTCCAACCGAACTGCAGTCCTTGTAGCCAATAGCACTTGAAAGGGTCCCATAAATCTTGGCTCCAAATTGCGTTTTCGGCCAAAATTTCGGGTAACGACCCAGTCACCCGGTTGGAGCCGATGTCCAGGACCCTCTGTCTGTGCCGGCAAAGTTTCAAAGACCTGTTGATGAATTAACCTCAGTTTAGTAGTCAGATCATGAAGATAATCAATTAGCATTGGATACTCAAGACTATCAAAGGCCTTAGGTCTCGGGACTCCCCAAATATTCGCAGGGCGGCCGAACACAATCTCATATGGGCTGAGCCCTACTCGAGAGTGTACAGTCGCTCTGGTTGATAGGTGAGCCAGAGGTAAGGCATCAGGCCATGACAAACCAGTCGTAGCTTGTATCTTTGCAAGTTTCAGTTTCAGAGTACCATTGTACCCTTCAACCAAACCCGCTGCCTGGGGATGATTGGCACTATGGAATTTCTGTCGAATTCCAAGGCCCTTACACACACTCTGCATCACACTTCCCACAAACTCACTTCCATTATCTGACCACACAATCCGTGGCATTCCATACCGAGGAAAGTATTCCTTCAGTAGGACTTTCGCTGAGGACAGGGCAGTATTATCCTTAAGAGGATAGGCCTCAATCCATCTGGAGAACGCACAAACCACAACTAAAACATACTTCAGATTATTGCATCTCTCCATATGGATGAAGTCCAGTTGGATAACCTTGAAGGGACAGGCAGGAGGAGCAAAATGACCAGGTGGAGTGGGGGTGCCCTTGCCAGGATTATGCATCAAACACACCATACAATTCTTAACCACCCTCTCAGCACATTTAGCAATACCATCGTTCTTCCATACAGGAGACAATAACTTGCATATACCTTTCGCACTAATGTGTGACAACCCATGAGCCATAGTCACGACAGCCAATACATAAGCATCCGGTAACATCCACCTCTGACGTTCCGACAAGTCAACCCAACATCCATGCATGTCCAACTTTCCCGTGCTTTCTTTCCACTTGGTTCTTTCAGTTTCAGTGGCCTCATTCTGAATTGCTTTCACACTCTCAACAGTGTCTTCACACATACCAGTCTCCGTTGGCCACCTCACTGAACTCGTAACATACATTCGGGTTGCAAGATTCTTAGCCGTTTCCTTGGCAATCTCGTCCGCAAATGCATTACCACGACCAACATCATCCGTAACCTTTCGATGCGCACTACATTTAACAATCGCTACCTGTTTAGGCAATGTAAGTGCATCCAAAAGATCATTCACGAGCTGCCCGTGTTGAATCTTCGTACCATGCGATGTCATGAATCCTCTTTCTCTCCACAGTCGACCAAAACTATGCGCAACACCGAATGCATACTGACTATCGGTAAACACATTCACTCGCTTTTCTTTAGACAACACACACGCTCTCGTCAATGCAATCAATTCTGCCGCTTGGGCTGAATTCTGACTCAATCTCGCGGTTTCCACAACCGTGCTCAACGTCACTACAGCATACGCAGTCGTCACATCACCATTCGGCAACTTAAAACATGAACCATCAACATACAAAGTGCCATCGGGATCTGTCAACGGAGTGTTTTTCAGGTCCACACGACCCTTCGTTTCTTCCTCAGTTCGTAAATAACAATCATGCGGTGGTACATCATCTGATTCCATACTAGTCGGCAACAATGTCGCCGGATTCAGCACGTTACAACGCTTGATCTGTATATGACTTGCCAGAAGTGTTAACTCGTAACCGGACAACCTTGCACTCGTCAGATGTTGAGTTTTTGTACGATTCAGGAGAGTGTCAACTGCATGGGGAACCATCACTATGAGCATATTATCCCAGACCAGACCTGCGGATTGTCGAATAGACACCGCAGCTGCCGCTGTCGCCCTCAAGCAACTTGGCAACGCTCTAGCTACCGGGTCTAAAGTCGAGAAAAAATACGCACATGGACGCTGTTTACCACCGAATTGTTGCGTCAAAACACTCAACGCACAACCTTCTCTCTCGTGAACGTATAGTGTAAATGGCTTACTGTAATCAGGAGTACCTAACACAGGAGCTGAACACAACGCATCACGTAGTTCAGAAAAACTTTTCTGACATTCTTTCGTCCATGGCAAAGGAGTCGAAACATCCTTGCACGTGAGAGCTATCAATGGCTTCGCTAACAGTGAAAAATTTGGAATCCACTGTCTGCAGTATGACGTGATACCTAGAAAGGCACGCACATCTCTCTGAGTTGTTGGCACAGTCATTCGAGCAATTGCTGCAATTCTTTCAGGGGTCAACCTTTTTCCCGCCTCTGACAATAAGTGACCTAGATAGGTTACTTCTTGACAACAATATTGCAATTTAGAAGGTGACACCTTATGATGTAAGTCACATAAATGCTGCAACAGTGATACTGTAGCAGTTTTGCAAATCTGTTCAGTGTCAGCAGCTACCAACAGATCATCAACGTACTGAATCAAAGCCGCACCAGCCGGCAACACAAACGCATCAAGTTGACTCTTAAGAGCTTGGCTGTAGATCGATGGGCTCTCACAGTAGCCCTGAGGTGCGCGTTTGAACCTGAAGCTACGACCACCTAATGAGAAACCGAATAAATCTCTGCTTTCCTCAGCAATCAGAATGCTAAAGAACACATTCTTCAGATCGATCACCGAGAACCAAGATGCAGAAGCTGGAATCAGAGTCAGCAAAGCTGTAATATCAGGCACCACGGGGAACTGTGGGACAACAATTTTATTCACCTCCCTTAAATCAATAACAAAACGATACACAGGAGGCTTGGATGGATCAGTTTGTTTCAAAATAGGTAACACAGGACTATTACACACGTTACCTCGTGTTTCCTCGATGACATCTTTATCGATCAAATCGTAAATGATCGCTAATAGCGCTCGTTCACCATCAAGAGAAATACGATACTGGGGAATACGCGGCAGTCGCACATTTGATTTCAACTGAACAACATAAGGTGGTATATCCAGCAGGCCCACGTCATTGGGACCTGTCGCCCACAAAGAATCAGGAAGAGAACTCAATTCCGGTGGGAGCTTATCAGTCGACAGATACATAGGAGAGATCACTCTCTGACCCAATGTAAGCTCCACTCCCGCAGGAGAGCAGTACAAAGTCGCATATAACCGTTTCAATAAATCCAAGCCCAAAAGATTCTCACCACAACCAGTAGTCAAAATCAAAAGAACGTCTAACTCACGAGACCCAATTGTAAGGGGCAAAGGGCTAGAAACTGGATTGCTAACGGGGGCGCCAGAGAATCCAACGGAAACATTCGTCAAGCCAGACAAAGGCGCGCCAGGGAGTTTCAAATGAATAATGGAACTTTTCGCTGCACCAGTGTCCAACAGAAAAGGCTCAACTACACCCAATGTAGCAACTGCGACATAAGGCCCTCTCTGATCAACAGGAACTGATACTTCTCCCTTCCTTTGTCTACGGCTGTCCTAGTAATTACTGTCAACACCAACATCATGCTCGACATAATAGTCGTCCACATGATACTGTGCAGATCTACCAGACGATGGATCGCGCCGATCAAAACAATTTTGCGAATCTGATGAAGTGGCAAGACGCTCGTTCTGATTCTGAGTAACACCGCGACCTCTACCACGTGACGCTTGTTGAGGACCACTACGACCTCCCCGAGCCGAAACACCATTGTTGCGGTCACGCAGCACTGGACAATTAAACTTCAAATGACCCTCACCCCTACAATATGCGCATTGATTGTACCCCAACACAAAGCGAGGTGTAGAGGAGTCATTACGCGACTGCGATCTAGAAAACTGCGATTGTAAGCGATTTGGCTGTTGCGAGTCATTCTGATTCGAGCGCGGAGGATACGCTTGCTGCAATAAGACCTTTGTTTTAAGATCCTTCATTTTCTTATCTGCGCGTTCGCTTTCTTCTTTCTCCCTATTTTCGTAGTATTGGGCCGTGGCTAATATCTGAGCAGTGGTAGAAACGGCCCACAAACTTTCAGATTTCTTCAATTTGTTGCTTAGTTCAGGCAACAAATTCGATACGAATTTATCAACAAACAATCGCTGACCTCCCTCAGAGCTCATATCCTGACCACTATGATCAATAAATGCCTCCTCAAATCTCGTAAAGAAATCGGAGACACTCTCATCCTTCTTTTGCTTGCACGCAGACAATTTGTCCCAATTAACGCGTATTGCTGGCATAAGTGTCTTCATAAGGGTAATTATCCTCTGGGGCAGATTCTCAATGAGCTGTTCAGGTTTAGCCCCACCAACTTGCCGTCCGTCAGCCGCCGCAAGAGCAGCCCAATCACCGCCTAACTCAGCTGCGTGATTCTCTTGACGGATTTTCGCCCAAATCGGTTGAGGTACTACATTACCAAACAACATGTCAATAGCGGCAAGGTTCATGACAGTAGCATCCACTAATTGGGACAACTCCTTATAATAACCTGCAGGATTTTTACGGGGGTCGGGCAAGGTTTGCTTCACCTGCAAAACTTCCGATCGCTTCCATGGGAGGTGTATCCAAACTCTCTGAAAGTGTGGTAGAATAGCAGGATTAGCATTAGGATCACCTGGCATCCATACTGGGGGAACTTCCCGCATAGGATACTGACCAGGTTGTGCCATCCACTCCCCAGTTGCATCCTTAAACAATGCTCGAGGTTGCACTATAGATCGAAAAGATAACAGACGCTCTAGAGCACGTCGGACGTTATCACCTACAATCGTAGCAGTAAAAAATTGATTCTGAAGCTCAGTGATCTCGGGCGGTACATTATCTACCGCATCATTATCCCACTCTTCTCTCAAAGATTTACACATTTCCTCAAACACGAATCTTTGAGTGGGCTCGTTAAACTGAGAAAATGTCTCAAAAACTATACGCGAAGCGTACTTCGCAGGATGCCTAATCCATTTACGCGCCATTTTTACCAATGACTCACGTTCCCTACCATCAGGAATTTGACTGCGCCTCTGAGCAACATCGGAAAGATTTGACCCAAGTACTGGTCCAAAAAACGGAGAATAGAGAGTAGCGACAGCATTAAATGTACAACTACGAACAGAAGGGGAAGAAGAAGAAGGCACAGGAGCAACAACATTAGGAGTAAGCGTAGAAACAGTAGCAGTAGTCGGGGTAACAGGAGTAGTGGTAAGATTGGGCTGATGAGATACTGGCAAAGGAGCAGTAGGAAAAAGAGCGGGTAAGGGAGGACGAACAATTTGTGGCACAAGGGGATTCGGAAGAACAGGAAGAACGGCGGGCTGACCAGCAGCCGCCAAAACAACAGGTGGAGGAACAGGAGGAATCACAGGACCCACGGTATCTGGAGCATAGGGAGGTGGTGATTTCAATAGATAAGACGATAATGGATCCTCTATCACTTCCTCTCCCGTCTTATCAGAACTAGACGGTAATACCGGATAACATCTATCCATGGCCATATGATGAAGCCTAGCACTAACTTCCTGCTCCTTCTCATCTTTGTCTCGCTGATACTGTTCTGCATTTCGCATCACCGTAATGACACCTTCTCTCTTATTTTTCTTAGTCTGTTTGATTTCCTTCTGCTTGGCCTCTTTGCGCCATAATCGAAAGGAATCAAACATAGCCGGCCTAGCCTTCTTTTTAAACAATTTAGCTTCAAGATTATCTAAGATTGCAGTTTCGAAACTACCATGTGATGGCCAACTAAGAACACCATCATTTTTATCGTAATGAATCCAATATTCATTATATACAATAGGACCTACGCCGTGGCGACTATAGAGCTCATAAATTGGAGTTACAACTGGAGGTATCGGGCATGAATCCTCCAGTCGGGAATCCGTGCTGCAACATTTAAGGAAACCAAACAACGTACTACGGCCAGGCATCGTGCACACTAACCGAGTTTACAAACTTCAAGGGCTATCGAATTACGATGTCCTCGCAAAAATGCAAGACCCTCGGTTTTTGGCAATTGCAATCGTCAAATAAAACCCAACAACTAAGAATCAACAACTAAGAACCACAAATGCAATGGAATCATGCAAACAACAAAGTAACCTGGGAGCGACCCACAAATACTTAACTGAAAGAGCAATGACGTCACCAGGAAGGCCCGTCTATCGTCTCGCCGTACAAAGGACTACGCCAGGCGCCAAAACAGGTCGACAGTCAGGGCATCAGTCCGTCGCAGCCGTCAGGAGGCAGGAATCTTCGCGGGGAAAATCTTCGGGCCACTTATTTCGACAACTCGATCGATGAAGCGGGGTGCACCTACCCTCGGAGATTTCACACGAAGTTCCTCACGATCGTCGGGCTTTGGACCGGTACCGCTGATGTCGCCCCACGTTGGGCGCCAACTGAAGGACTGGGCTTTTCTAAGACCCAGCGGTGCCAGGGGACAACACCTGAAACCTTCGTGGGTTACCTGTTCCGGCGTACAACACACAGAGACACGGGACACTTCCTGCGGCGTCAAAGATCAACGTTTATTTACTGCAGGGATACAGAAATCGCAAGAAGTACACAGCGTGTAGGTTCTGAGAGACTGCTTCAAATTGCACAAGTGGATCGCTCCTTTTATACACATTTTGGTCATTGCACAACATGGCAACAAAGGTTACGACTCAGTTCCCACAATAAACTTTAAAAGGGTCGCATTCATGTTTCAGAAGCCCGGAACATAATTACAGCAACATTGCCGGTTCCCAACTGTAAAAACATATTATCCCCACATTAAGCACATTCCATTCTGACTGTAAACACATTAGGAGAAGGGACAGAAACAGATGCAAAGGAACAACAAGGATGCACAACAGATTGAAAAAGAGTGTAGAGAGTAATAACAGAAACTTGATTGCAGGATCAAAGACCTCGTGCCTAATGCATGCATGACTAAAACAATAGACGGGCACGGCAAGAAGAGCCTTGAGCGGGGCCATCTGCCTTTGCCGTCATTTCCCCTATCATAAAAGACACCCTCAAAGAAACACGTGTCCTTCGTGAAAGCTTGGGAATCCCAGGGTCACAAAGCGGACAAGGTCCGTTCGCTGGCTACTTGAGGGCAAGAAACAAAATGGATGCCGTATCTAAAATGGAACCCGAGGGTTCGGATGGACATACCTAGGAATGAGACGATCCGTACATAGTAGCGTAGCGAAAACGCGTACACCCACTAAACTCGTCATTTGCGGTTCGTAGATACCAAACTCGTCCATATTCGAACACACCCAGAAAATGTCGTTCCGATTCACACGGAACCTCACCTCTACTATTCCCTCTAAACGATTGCTGCAACAGCACCTTCGTATTTAAATCTTTATGCTTTTTCTCTGTCTTCTCTTCTTGATCATGATGCTCATAGTATTGAGCCATATTCAAAATAACAGAGGGGGAAGAGGTGGACCAGGTACTCTCAGACACCTGCAAACAAGTCGCAATTTCAAGAAGCAGTTTAGAAACAAATCGGTCAACAAACAATCGAACACCTCCCTCAATAGACATATCCTGCTAACTTTAATCCAAGAACGTATTTTCAAACCAAGTAAAGAAATCTGACACTTTCATACTTTTTCTGTTGGCAAGCCATCAACTTGTCCCAACTTACCTTCTTTGGGGGATAAAAGAGTGCATATATGTAATAATGCGACCTGGCAAAGCAAGTATCTCGGCTCAGGGCTTATCTCCCGGCTTCCTTTCCTGTTCCCATCACCTAATCGCAACCCACGTTCCACCCAATTCTACAACATGGTCTTGAGTATGAACCTGTCTCCAAATGTCAACCGGAGCAAGAAGACCAAAAAACAATTCAATATCAGCAAGGGTCATTACAGTAGAACAGGCTGCTTCAATCAATTCTTTATAATAAACAGTGGGATTTTTCCTAGGATCAGGTAAAATAGTCTTAAGGGCGGAACCTCACTCCCTTTCCACAGAGTATAAACCCACTGTTCTTTGAAATGGGCCACTCCACCTGGTCTAGTGACAATGCCATACTGATCCATCAATTCTGGTATTTCTGGGCGATATATAGGATGATCCTCTTGCATCGGAAACTGAGACACCGGGATAGGACTCTTCTCATGGATCCTACCTGTATAAGCAATCAATGTCACCACATTTGCAAAAACATGGCCAGGCTCCATACCACTAGCATACACGAGATCTTTAATGTCAAATAAAATATACGGTGCATCATCCCCAAGATGTTACTGCCAAAGATGAATTAACGTAGAAGACATATGCTTAAGGACCTGTTGCTGTAAAAAGGGCTCATAATCTTTCATTACTTCCCAAACATCCTCCACTGAGCACCTTCTTCTCCTCATCCCCATCTCAGATCGCACAAATGGGCCCATACGCTCCTTAAAGTTTTGTCAAATCTCTATTCTCAATTCCATGAACTGGCGTCTCAATACGTGCAAATGTCAGGGTATAAAGAACCATAAAGGGAGAAGCGACAGAAGGAACAGGCACAATCGTCGCTGGCTGAGAGCAGGAGACATAGCAGTCGAAACAATAGGTGTACTAACAGTCACGGTTGCCACAGATGGCGAAGCCAAAGAGGGAGCAGAGGGTGCCATAGCCAGAGCCGTCAAAACAACAGCAGTAGATACAGAGCAGTAGTAACAGGCTGCTGTGATAACACGGTAACAACGGGATATATCCTCTGTGGGGCATATGGGAGTAGGGGTCGAGTATCTAACAATTCCTCTACAAAAGTATAATTTTCCTCTTGTGCCAAATAGGATTTATCAATCTATAAACAAAACCTCCTATCTTCACATTCAACTCCTTTCTCCTGCTTTTCTCAATCTTAAGCTACAGCTTTCTAGGTCATCTTCCCTTTTCGTTGATCTTTTTCCATTTTCAATCGTCTCTGCCTAGCTACTTACTGCCACGTTCTGAGGGAAACATAGACTGTCTACTTCGTCTTTTGAATAGCTGTTCCTGTAAAAACCCATCTTTTGTTCATAAAAATTGCCCGTCAACGGCCACTGTAACTTGGCGTTGTCCCTCGTATATTTGTGCTATAATGTACTAAACATAATAGGGCCAAGACCATGCTTCACATACATATCAAAATTAGGAGTGCCTTCTGCAGGCGCTGGCTGGGCTTCTTCCAGTCGACCTTCTGCAGAACAACCACGACAACAGGAAAGCAAAAGCTTGCTAATCCCAGGCATTTTCAAAAATAATCAAATTCGTTTTTTTACCTGGCAAAGCAATTGCAAGTGCTTTTATCCAAAACAGTACTCAAACTGCACCAAACTCAAACCACAATGGTACCATATCCACAAAGAACTAAAACAAACTCACCTGATATGAGTAAATGATACAAACCAATTCTCCACTGCTGACTCTTCAGACCAAACAGTCAGATCCAAGGGTTTCGCTGTTCAGTACTCCAGTTGGTATGACCACTGGGCGAGGCACCATCCGGCGGCCCAGAAGGGGCAGCTGCGAGTATCAGAAACATGCAGGGATCCCTGATCTGTCAGTCCTACCCGACGATGGCCGCGACCCCACCCCCGTCCACGGAAGGGGATGGGTCACTCAACTGAAGGAGTCCCTGTTCGGGCACCAACTGAAGGAAGTCACCCGTTTAGGGTCACCCAGGTCACTAATGACCAATTCTAAGCCAAATGAAGAGTTTCTCAGACAGTAGAGAATACATACCAATAACTGTTTATTCAAAGTACAGAGCGGAGCCCAGTCTGCCCAGTTGCTAGAAGTGCTGCAGAGGGACCGACATCAGCAAGCATAAAGATACATTATGTACATTTCAAAACCAATGAAGGCACGTCCACTTTGGAATTTTCCAAGCAGATGCAGCAAAACAGTGGCGTACAAAGAATAAGTTTTGATTCTGAGGCCGGGCATACACTATCTACTACTCAAGGTCGCTCTGCCCGTGCCTGCCACTAGATGACTGGGATAAGGCCTCTATGTAGTTGGAAAGGTATGCGCTAATAAGAACAGTGTATTCATTAGTGAAATGAATCTCATTCTTGGAGAAATTAAACCCAAACGAGGCCTCTTCTCAGCAGTGGCGAAGGATAAGTTCTGATTATAACCCAAAATGGCGCCCAACAAGAAAATGGCGCCACGATGCTAACATACATAGAACAATGTGCAAACATGAATTTTTCTATTCTAACACACCCTCACAGTGTCTTCTGGTAGATGACACCTTACCTAAATAGTGAGTCTCCTGATGTGCCACCTCCTCATAATCTACCAGCCTATACTTAATGTCAGCCAACACATCAGGGAACAGTACTGAAAGTATTGAGTCTCAAGTGTGCGGATCTCTGACTCAAGGCAGCTAAATTCCACCCATAGCACCCATCACATGCTCATCTGCTTTACAGTACAACCCCCCCCCCACGTATCACAGCTTTAAAAACTTACCTAAGTGTAGAGGAGGAAGAGAAAGAATGCTGATTTTGCTTGAAATAGTACACAATGGCACCTCTGATTTTCTCCCAAAAAGCCTGGTTCTGCAGTGCTTCCAGAACGAGCAGCCATGTGAAGGCACGCCTAGTGCAGTCCTGCGGGAGCAGCTCCAACAAAACTGGCGAATGGTCGGATAACATCCTAGCCAAATCCTCCACCTTAGTGGTCCAAGCATTACCAGCTAGTAGTGGAGTGAGGTGATGTGTGACACAAGTGCATTCAATGTATCCAGTGTGTCTAGTACACTACAGGTCTAAAAGGTGATTGTCCTCTATGAGGCTACGTAACTGAGCAGCTGCATTCGGGTACGGCTGCTGGGTGTCACTAAAGAAGTAGACCACGGGGTCTAGGATTACATTAAAATCTCTGCCCCTCAAAATTGCACCCTGATTCAGCGTGTCCACAAGCCTCCAAATCTCAGTAAAGAAGCAGCGGTCAACATTAGGGCCATAGATTTATAGCAGCTTCAGTTAGATGCCCTGCTGTGTGCCAGTGAGCAGTACATACCGGCCCGAGGGGATCACATAGGACTCGGTGGGTGTGCCAAAAGAGTCCCTTACGAAGTCATATCTCCACACCTCTTGCATAACAAAAGAAGTAATCTCTATGTTGTTCCCCTATCCATCCCGCTCGCAAGCGTGCCAGAGTGTATTCAGTAGGGTGTAGCTCCTGCATCTATCTGATGATGTTGCAGGTACACCAGCACATGTTACGCTTTACGTCTGTGATTGAGAGTGCATACATTCCACATTAAACACTAAGCGGGCGCATAGCGGAAGGAGAGAAGGAAAAAAGAGCCCCCTGTGTTCAGGATTTGGGCATTCAACTAGGGAATCACTAAGTAGTGCTGAGTGGTCAGGGAAAGGAAAAGAGGAAAGAAATAACATAATCTAACAAATGTGTACAACATCCCCCAACAGTCCACCCTCTCCCACTTTGACCCCCAAATAGGCCAAATCTGCCAAACCCTCCCATCTAGCATTCCTAATTTCGGGAACATGAAAGAGAGAAACAGGAACTCATTCCATGGGGGTGGACTATAGGTCTGATACCCTCCCAGCCATAAAGTATCTGAGTGGCTGGAGTAGAGATAGGTGCATGGCCAGGGTCCGCCAGGGCATGCCACCTGTTTGTTCTGCAGCTAGCATTGCCATTGTAGCTTGGCAGCAAGGGCAGCAGTGCCAAGCATGCTCACCAGAACATTTTCCATCTGCAAGAGTCTCATACCAGTCGTTTGGTGGTTATCTTCTATGTCTGAGGTGCGTCGTTCTAACTGGTCGATAAGTTCATCATGTTTGTCTACCTTGTCCATTAAGCTGTCAAATTTGCCAGTTAATAAATCGATTTTGGTGTCAATGGCTGTCAGATTGTGCTTCAAGTCTCAGAATATGGAGCGTATGTCTGGATCTTATGTGGGGCCATTGGTTTGCGATTGGCTTGACTGAGCACCATCAGAGTCCTGATCAGCAGCATACATCTGGTGGCGCTAGTCGAAGGATAAATTAGTTTGTTTGGTGTTGGTGTTCCCCATCACAGCTGGATATTTTGCCGCGGCAGGCCGGGGGAAGGTCCCACAGTAGCACTTCTTGCCAGTGCTCACCTCCAATCCCAGGGTCCTGCCTCACCCCCCAGAGTAGGAGATGTGGGGACGCACGAGCAGACCCCACACGGCAGGCACCAGCCAGCAGGTGGCATGGCAGACAAGCGGACAAGCTGCAGGATCTTAATAGGGAGGGAGCGTTGAGGCACAAATATTGCTGCAAGGGGGCTCCCAGAGAGGAAGTCATCATACAAAGTTCCAGGGCCAGGAGTTCACCTGGCTGGGGGGAAGCCATCAATCATGCACAGAGCAGACAGCCGCACAATATGACTCTGTGGCTCAAGGGGGAGAGCATTGCAGGTTCATATCTTTATAGTGGAGTTCACAAGTTGCATTGACTAGAACCCCACCGCACCCGGGGTGCCACCGCAGAGGGTAGGAGCAGGCTGGGCAGTGCATGGAGCACTCGTGCAGTAACTGTGCTTCCTGGGATTACAGATGTCTTCTCAGCACGTATACCTGACGGAGCCAACAGGAGTGGCAGCGGCACCGAAGAGGTGGGGGTTAAGAACAGGTGACCCCCAAAAGCCGGCACCTCTCAACTAAGTGCCACCCCTCAGGGGTCCTGATCATCGTTATGGATGGATCAGAGCAATAAGTGGTTGGAGGCAGACACCATCTCTGGCAAGCCCCCAAAAACAGCACAGGGCCCAGCAAGGAATGCTTTTTGCATTCTGGGTGCACTGAACCATAGTGGCGAGGTTGACAGGAAGGGAAATGGAGATATATCCCACATGGAAGTAGAGTCTGGAGAGACTGTCCATCGAGGTGGTGAGGCGTTGCAGGATTGAGGGCCAAAGGGCTCCCTGCATTGCAGGGGGACTCCAACGATGCCAGTAAGGGCCATTCTCGTCCTGGTAAGGCTCACTGGGGGGGCACAAGCAGACCGGCCACGAGAGCCAGGGGTCTGCACAGGCACCAAACCACCTAGGCCACTAGGGGGGGGGGCAAGCTAATGTGGTCTGGCCCCAAGCCAGCAATCAGAGGGGTGCTCCGACGTCCGACCAGACATTCAGCAAATAGCCTCCTCCGCTTCTACCAACGATGTAGTGATGCTCCAGTTATGCACGGCAGCAGAGATGAAGATAGGCCTGTTGGGGATTGAGATCCAGCCCCAAAGGCGGGCAAGCCGAATTGGCGGGCTGCCTCTTAATTCTGCACTCCCCAAAGCCAGGGAACAGGCAGTATTAACTCTCCAGGGCCCCAAAAATGTGAGGAGCAGCATGCGCCACCCTCCTCCTCACCTCATCTTGCAATCCTGCAGGGAGGCAGCTCAGTGCTGAAATTCCTCCTGGCGTCATCAATAGAAACAGAAATACTACATAGTTTTGCAATTTTTCCTTTCTAAGCAAAGTTCAGTATCCTCAAAAACATGTGCGACTTTAAATCGGCCATCAGTTTTGTTATAGCCTCTACAGCCTATGGACTATCATATGCTCCTAGTGAAACATAATCATCTAATTAATATGAAGAACATGCAGTACCGGTGCAGTCTCAATGGATGCCTGAATTAGTTAGTTGAACTTTGTGCAGTTGATACCAAACAAAACCTTTAGAAGAAATACACTGATGTTAACCTGATGCATTTCTTCGAAAATGGGTAATGGGGAATATGGTAGGAGTTTCATGTTAACTTAGGTCAACTTCAGCGTTTCAAAAGTCGTGAATCCTTTTAAGTCAGGACATAAAAATAATGTTATGTGCTGGTAGCCAAAACAATTACAATAACTTGGTTAAATATGACTAGAGACAACTTTTTTTCAGAGCTTTTGTAAACACACAAAATTATACATATAAATAATGGAAATACAGTATGAAGCGTTCGGATCAGTGCACTTCAGTCATTGCATGGCTAAGGTTTTGGTGTCAGTCACATTTTGCCACATCCCACAGGAGATCTATTCTGTGGTGAAAGTTTCAGCCAATTGCGCATGTACTTTCGCTTATTTAAAGCAGCTGATATTGACTAGCAGTTGTAAGAGTTCACATGGAGAGGGTCTCCAGACAAGCTCTTTTTTAGATTTCCTTTAACCCCTTCAGTGCCACGCCCTTTCCCCCTCCTGTGCCGGGTGTTGCACTAGTGGGTGGGGTTCATGACGAGATAGTCTCGTCATGGGCACAGCGCAACCGTGCTCCATGACGAGACCATCTCGTCATGGGCACTGAAGAGGTTAATGTGCAGCATTCGATGCTGGCTCAGCCCAATAGAAAAGATATAAGTAAACAAAGTGGTGATTCAAAGCCAGCACGCTGCCGGCAGTGGTTGGCGGATAAGGTTTTGTCTGGCTGGACTGTGACTGATGCACAGAAAAAAACTATTCTGCTAAAGATGGCCTGGCAGGTGAATCTCATTGGGCTGTGGGAGGAATCTTCTCATCTAACATGGCTGCCACATATCCTTGATGACATGACTGTCATGTTAGATTAGGGTATTCCCCAATTGGTTCTATTGTGCTATCTGTAAGTTAATTTCAATATTTATTTCTAGGCTCCTTAGCTACTGAACTGGGAGTGTGACCTTTCTGACATGGGCAGATTGGAAGGATACTTGAACAGAAAGATATATTCCTTCCAGTAAGCTGTCAAGCACGACAAGGGCTGCTGGAGTGACAGAGAGAGAGAGAGACTTGTACCTCATCATGGAACATTGGATTTTGGAAAATAGGGGCATGTGTGGGAGATCTAGTTGCCGGGAAGGTAGGCATGCAAGTTACTAACTCAAGGCTGTTGAGAGTAAGAGTCATAGAGAGAAAATGTAAGCATTTAAAACAGACTCAAAGCTGATCAAACACATTAGGACTCTAATGTTTTGAGAAGGGAATAGCTAGAGAACCATAAATACACAAGAAAGGAAAGCATAAGAATAGCTGCTCTCAAAGTGGTTACAAAATAAACTTGTTATTGGATTGACCAGTCCCAAACATGTCATGAGTTTCCCAAAAGGAGAAATGGATGTATGGGTACTATATAGCGGTTCCTCGACAGGACAACCTTAATTCAAAAATTCATTTAAGTTCCTAGTAGCTCTTCACTCCGAAAACGCCGGACCACCATTGCAGGGGGGCGGAGCAGCATCACCTATGGCTGCACGGAGTCGTGAATCTCCACAGCCATCCTGCCCAATCCTGTGAATATTAGATGTGAAAGACCCTACAATTGATCTGGTAGATGGAGGTTGGAAAGCATATACATTGGTACCCAATTCTCACTCCTTTTAGATTTGAAAGATTTCTTATTGTGAGGCCTTACAAAACTGAGTGGCAGTGCGTAGTGTTGGTTGGTGATCAAATAAAAAAGCATGTATATAGCAAATTTTTGTACTTGCAATAGTTGTTTATAGAAGGAGGTCACATCCATTTTAGTTAACGACAATGACTCTAATTCCCCTTAGCGCTTAAGAGTCAATAAAAAGGCTGTGGGCAGGGCTAGGACCTAACTCGGCTTGAAGGGATTAAAAAAAGGCATGACGGCTCCTCAGGTTGCATGGAATACTACCCATAAGAAATTCTCAATGCTTAAGAAGCATTGCACAAAGCATTCCGATCCATCAATTGTTTGTTGTTTCACATTATGAACTGAGGGCTTTACATTCAACTCTGTGCTTAATTGCCTTATCATGGTACAAGATATTTATTATATTTATTACTATGAGTGAAGTGGCATGATATCTAGGTTTATCAGAATCAACAATGTCTGTAAAGGGGCTAATTATTCCAACTTAGGCTGCAGATCACACCACATCACCATTAGGTTCCCAAAATGCATCTTCCTGAAATCCACTGGCAGGACGGCAAAGAAACCTCTTTGGCTCAAAAGACTGTTGGCAAACAATGGATTCTTTCATTTTGAAACTAAGCTGTGGCTGTTACCTTGATCATGGGGTTCATATAATAAAATGGAGTTTAACATTTTCCTTTGCAGCGAGGATCAGAACTTTGAATTTTGTGATAATTATCAAAAACTGATAGTTTTCCGATAAGAGATTCCAGCAGCTCTAACTTGCCAAACATTCTGAGGGAAAGTGCCTTTAATAAAGGCAAAACATTTGGAATATTGATTATGTATGTTATATCTAATTTCTAAGTTGATAACTCGGAAATGAAGTATTTTCCACACTGAGTAATGCCTCTTTCTGGGGTAATGGTCTTTGTCCCTCATTGCTATTTAAATCCTATTCCATACTACTTGTCATCCGGGACTCAATCTGTTATCCTTAGAAACCTGTTGTATGCTTTTTCTGCTGCCAACTTGAATAGTATGATAAAGTAACTACACCTGGTCTAGAAGTCTATGCTTCTTTGTAAAACTTCCTCCAGAGCTAGAGCCAGCCCCAGCTTTCGAGAGTGACTCAGTATAAAAATCCCACCTGCCCTCTTTGCTTGCCTTTGACACTTCAGAACAGTAGTCAGCGGCATCCGTTCTGACTCAAGTGTTCCATACTCCAGACCAGATGGTCAAAGAGCCTCACCAACATTTCTGTAGTGATTCATTGTGATCTACATTGTTCAGGTACTAGGAAACATCAGCTTCATTGCGTGCTTCAAAGTTCTTTCTTTGATACCTGCCGGAAGATCAGTATCAAAGTAGGATTACTTAGTCAGTTAGGAATTCAGTTCACATTCTTCTCAAGCATTTCAAAGTTTCACACCTGAAGAAGGCATTTGGAACTAAAGAAAAAATGCAGACTTTTACCCAGTGTTATTACACTGAAAACGAATAGGACAGCATTGAAGACTCATTTGATTCTGTGCAGGTTGTCAGTTGTTTTGGTGCTGCTATTTTTTTGATTATTAGTATTTTTAGCACTCAGCACTCTCCATTTTAGTTTTTGATTACCGACATAATGAATGAATGCAAAAGGGAATTTTTGAAAGTTCCAACAGGTGTGTGTAAAGATTTAAGTGAATATTTCTGTATAACATGTTGTTAATATTATGTTAGTTGTAGCATTATCAGACCTATGTTAAACTTCCTTGTATAATGTTCACAGCACAATCGAATATCTGTAAGCAATTAGTGTAGTACACCATGCTTTACAGATAGAGCAGGATGGGCCTCATTAGCAGGTACAATCAGATAGGGAATGCCAAGGTTGATTGTGTAAATGGTGACAGATTCCTACTAAAGTGATTATTGCTGTATAACCTTTTGCTTATTTCACCATATCAATTTTACACCATATAAATCACATTACACCCTATACATTAAATGAATTTACAAATTTAATTGATAATTACGTACATTTTTTATTGATTATTATGTAAATTATTTGTTTCATTTGAATTATGTATTATTTTATTGATAGTTTATAAATGTGTTTATTAATATTTGTGGGTGTGTTTTATATTTATTAATGTTTGCTTTATTTATGTAGTTATTTCATTTTATTATTGTATTATTTATACTTTTTGGGTGTTTGTAGTTACTTAGGTAGTAGGAAGGCAAGTGAACTTTCTTTAAATGTATTTCAATATTTAAATATTTGAATACACTTTCCCACTGCTGCTTAGACTGGAATAGTAAATCTAACCACTTCAAAGTGCAGCTTTTTTCTTATTGTTGCTTACATTGGAGTGAGACTAGTAAATCTTGCCCCTTTGAAGTCCAACGCGTTCCCTACATTTGCTTACTTTAGTGGCAGTGGTAAATTCAATTGCTCTGAAGACCAACACTTTCTATTCTGTTGCATAGACTGGAGTGGTAATAGCAAATCTAACACCTCCAAAGTCCAATACTTCCATTTGGTTGCTTTGATTGGAGTGGGAATAGTAAATCTAACCTATTTGAATTCCAACACTTTCCCTACTGTTGATTAGACTGGAGTGGGAATACTAAATCTTATCTCTCCGAATTCCAACAAGTTCCCTGTTTTTGCTTATGTTGGAGTGGAAGTAGTAAATGCAATGCATGCAGGGTGTAACACTTTCCATACTTTTATCCAAATTGTAGTGTATTCGATATTTTTGCTACTTTTGTTTATTTTTAATTATTGTTATTTTTTTATGTTTTTTAAAATGTTTATATATTTTATTTCAAAAAGCTACTATTTAATAATAATAATAATACTGATATTTGTAAAGCGCGAACAGCTACCTCACAAGGAGGTGTCCCGGCGCTATAGACCGCTGGGGAACCCGTCCTGGCTATCCCTGTGAGATGGTCCCTTTCTGGGTATCTCCAAGGTGAAACCAGGCATCCCCAGCGTCTGTGGGGGGCCGTTGTAGAGATGAGGCAAGCTTAATGCCCAGAGTTGCCGAGTGTGTTCCTGGTTAGAGTAGGTACCGAGGCGAGAATTATCGAGTCCGTTTTGACCCTGGTCCACAACCCTGCCGCGTCGGGAATTGAACCCTGGTCCCTGGCCAATTCTCTGCTTACGGGTCTGCCGCCTCTAACCAGTGAACCACACCTCTCTAAATTATTTTGTACATTATTTGTACTAATCTAATTGAGATATATCTTTTTATGCACGTTGTTTATTTTAATTTTTAACTACTGTGAACTTCGAATTATTAAAACATTGTTTACATTCTTTAAAAGAATATATATTTGTATTCATATATTATTTGTGTCCTTAGTTTAAAGTATTACTTAAAACTATTTTTATATGTTAATTTTTATATTCAAATTAAACATATGTGTTGGTTATATATAGTTGTTAATTTAATTTTATAATATTGTTAATGTTTTAGTTTCTTTTGAAGATAATTTTTCTTATATTTTTAAAGTTTTGGAAAGAAGATGTACTCCTGATCAACGAGGTAGCTGGTGTGGAAATTCCCTGAGAACCTATACCATGTTTATTCAGTCAAACTAAGAAAAAGTAAGCCACTAGGCAGAGGTGCAGGTTTATAGATTTGGCCCTCATCTTTGCTAAACATAACAAGGCAATGGCATGAAAGACATATATAGCCCCTGATCAAACAAAGTTGTTAAACAATATGATTAAAAGGACAAAGGTGGAGGTGACCACATTAGTAACCCTCCTAAACAGTAATCATAACACAATGGCGACTGATGAATAGGATTCAATCGTGTTGGCCCTGGAAGCAAAAACGGACAATTGACAACCATGATTCCACTCCAGGATATATATATATATGAATCACTATGAGGACAATTAATACAGTTAATACTGATAAAGTACCTCTTCATCCCTATTAGCATTGTATTGATTGTTTGATTAAATGCACTTAGGAAATGCTTAATACACAATGGTTGCACTGCTTGGCTAATTGGGAAGGCAGGGTAGTTTTGGAAGTTGGGGTTTTTGGTTTATTGAGTTGTCTTACTATTCATGAACGGGTAAAAAGAAGATATATTGTAAATCTCATTGCCTGAAAACATTATATGGATAATTCCGCGTTATCTGTTTGATTTACAACTGAATAAAGACAGGTTTAAAAAATTAGTTCTCTAAAAAACTCCTCCTCTGTTAAGCGATAGTGGAATGTATTTGGCATGTATAAGGGCTTGTCTTCTCCTAGCAACCCCCGTCCCCGTTTCTTTCTCTCGATTAACGTTAATTTTATTTTAAAAATGGTTCACTTGTGTCTATGTATCAATATCTTTGAAAGTCGTCTGTCTTTGATTAACGAGTTGCACTTAAGTGACACTGCATCTACATGTCCTTAATGTGGCCTGTTGCTTGGAATATTTCAGGATAATAAGTGTGTTCTCCAAGGAGTTATGAAGAACAATGGTGTTTGTTTGCACCTTTATCATAAGGGGAAATCATTTGCTAAAGGGAAGAGAGGGGCTGTACATCGTTTATAGATGGTTAGTTTATATTTTCTAATTCAGTAGATGGATTTTCAATTTGCGTTATCAACCATGACATGTGCAATCCAGACAAATAGACCGAAAGGCTCATGTAGAAGCAGAAATATTAGATAAATGTACATTTCCAGTTACTTCAAAATTGAACCCGTTTTGTTTTCCAAGAAACCACAATATTAAACTAAGCGTCTGATGTTTTTCTTCACTTACATTTTTTTGTACATTATTTTTTCTCCACACAGAAATTAATCTCATAAAATAATATTATCACAGTGTTCGTTGAGGTGCAGTGCCATGAGCCTGACCCCCGCACTGTAGTTTGAACATACACACTTGCAGAGTTTGCTCTAAATACGGTCCCAGCATCCTGGACATGTTAAACTGTGTAAACAGAACATTGCCTAGGATGAGCCACATGAGAAGGGTTTTATTTATTTGCATTTGACTGGAACTAAAACCACAATGGTCTACAAAGAGAAGGTTGTCAGGAATCGTCTCAGTCTTCAGGGCGTTAGGTCTCTCAGCATATTGGGCCTGGTTCACAAAATCATATATATGCACTCACTGGTGATCACACTGCTCAGAGGAGGTTCAGTGCTGTTGTGACCTTGCTGCAGTTTGCTACCTACTTGAATAGTCAGCTTTTCTGAGTGAGGAAAAATTGCATTCTCACTGTGTACCATGTCCCATGCTGTGATGAATGTACAGAATGAATTAACTTGTTATTAGCCAGCTGTAAATGATCATGAAGGGGCAGTCGAAGAGTCAACAGAGGGTGAGTCACACGAAGGGAAGTGTCCTTCCACATTGCTGTCACACCTAGCTGATTTAAAGATATCCCCTCTTTTCAGTAGGCCATTAGAATAACACTCAGCAGTCATTAGTGATTTAAAATGTGTCTGTTAACTCCAACAATGGTGTTTTGCAATTAATTTTTAAAAAGCAGTAATTACAGAGGGTGCTATCATCAAACACATTTTGGAGTGAATAAAGTATATTTATGTTTATGTTTAGAATTTATAGAGTGAATGGCTGCCCTAGCAGGGGGTCCCAGTGCTAAATGATGAGGCGATGTACAGGTAAATGGTTAGAATAGCGGTGTTTTAATTTCTTCCTAAACAATGCTTCAGTAGGACGCAAGTGCACGTGAAATGATAGGCTACACAAATGTTGATGGGCCATTTTTCTGAAGGAACAGCCTCCCTGTCTGGCTGTTTTAATTCAAGGGACATAGGGAAACATGCATCAACCTAAATAACGATCACAAATGGGCCGATTCGCCTTTCCGACCAGTATTTAGGCAATTGGGATGCATCAACCTAAAACCCATTCACAATATAGGTAATCGCAAATTTTGCGATTACCTAAATTGCGAATGCTTTTAGGGAATCGCAAATTGCGATTCCCTATTTGAGATGCATCAAAACCTTTCCTAAATGCGACTTCGCATTTATGAAATAATAATTACCATCAACTGCAAGTTGATGGTAATTTGCAAAAACTGTGAAAAATGCATTTTTCAAAGTGCCATGTGCGCACACATGGCACTTTGGTATATATGTGCGCCACATGAGCATACATGCCAAATTTGGGGGTGCATCAGGGTAGCCTTTAAGGACCCCTAGCACCCTTCAAATTGCATTTGCAATTGGGAGTTCCTATTTGGTACTCGCACATTACGAATGGCTTCCCATTCATTCCTATGGGCCTCCAGGCGCATAGCAATGAATGGGAAGGCATTCCTTAATTGCGATTCGTAATTTGCGATTTGCAATTAAGGAATTGCAAATTTTTTTGCGAATCCTTCAAGCATTGCATTGTGCGATTTCTAAATAGCGAATCGGTAAAATTCACTATTTAGAACTGGCAAAATGTGGGCTTGATGCATGTGCCCCATAGTCCACCACTAGGTTAGACAACTGGAGAACCAAAGAGTAAGTGTATAGCTAAATCAGATTCTGAAGGTAGTGTGTGACTGTGTTTGCGTAAGTGAAGTAGTACTCTGTAGTACATTTTACGTATCCTTAAATGCCTTTGTGATTCAGGCCAAGTCACACGATGGCTGCAAACACTTCCTCGTTTGAAGTGTTGGCAGCCAATCAGGTTTCAGCACGAGATCGAACGGGGTCGTAGATCCTCTGCGTCCTTAACCTGTACCTGAGCTCATTTCTGTTGAAAGCGCCAAGCAGGCACAACACTATCAGCGGATATTAGCACTGTTTAGTGATAGCGTTCCTTCACGGCCGCCATTGCATTTGACGCGAGGCCACACCCCCTGACAGGCCACGCCCACTCCCTCTCCCGCCTAGAAAAAGCCAGCGCTGACTACAAGCGCACCTACTGGAATCTACCTCTGAGGCGGAAGCCGGAGGAAGCACTCGCCGTTTTTTTAAAAAACTGTATACTTTGTGATTGATGCATTTTTAAAACCTTAACCTGTACCTGAGCTCATTTCTGTTGAAAGCGCCAAGCAGGCACAACACTATCAGCGGATATTAGCGCTGTTTAGTGATAGCGTTCCTTCACGGCCGCCATCGCATTTGACGCGAGGCCACGCCCCCTGACAGGCCACGCCCACTCCCACTCCCGCCTAGAAAAAGCCAGCTCTGACTACAAGCGCACCTACTGGAATCTACCTCTGAGGCGGAAGCCGGAGGAAGCACTCGCCGTTTTTTGAAAAAAACTGTATACTTTGTGATTGATGCATTTTTAAAACCTTAACCTGTACCTGAGCTCATTTCTGTTGAAAGCGCCAAGCAGGCACAACACTATCAGCGGATATTAGCGCTGTTTAGTGATAGCGTTCTTTCACGGCCGCCATCGCATTTGACGCGAGGCCACGCCCCCTGACAGGCCACGCCCACTCCCACTCCCGCCTAGAAAAAGCCAGCGCTGACTACAAGCGCACCTACTGGAATCTACCTCTGAGGCGGAAGCCGGAGGAAGCACTCGCCGTTTTTTAAAAAAAACTGTATACTTTGTGATTGATGCATTTTTAAAACCTTAACCTGTACCTGAGCTCATTTCTGTTGAAAGCGCCAAGCAGGCACAACACTATCAGCGGATATTAGCGCTGTTTAGTGATAGCGTTCCTTCACGGCCGCCATCGCATTTGACGCGAGGCCACGCCCCCTGACAGGCCACGCCCACTCCCACTCCCGCCTAGAAAAAGCCAGCTCTGACTACAAGCGCACCTACTGGAATCTACCTCTGAGGCGGAAGCCGGAGGAAGCACTCGCCGTTTTTTGAAAAAAACTGTATACTTTGTGATTGATGCATTTTTAAAACCTTAACCTGTACCTGAGCTCATTTCTGTTGAAAGCGCCAAGCAGGCACAACACTATCGGATATTAGCGCTGTTTAGTGATAGCGTTCCTTCACGGCCGCCATCGCATTTGACGCGAGGCCACGCCCCCTGACAGGCCACGCCCACTCCCACTCCCGCCTAGAAAAAGCCAGCGCTGACTACAAGCGCACCTACTGGAATCTACCTCTGAGGCGGAAGCCGGAGGAAGCACTCGCCGTTTTTTAAAAAAAACTGTATACTTTGTGATTGATGCATTTTTAAAACCTTAACCTGTACCTGAGCTCATTTCTGTTGAAAGCGCCAAGCAGGCACAACACTATCAGCGGATATTAGCGCTGTTTAGTGATAGCGTTCCTTCACGGCCGCCATCACATTTGACGCGAGGCCACGCCCCCTGACAGGCCACACCCACTCCCTCTCCTGCCTAGAAAAAGCCAGCGCTGACTACAAGCGCACCTACTGGAATCTACCTCTGAGGCGGAAGCCGGAGGAAGCACTCGCCGTTTTTTAAAAAAACTGTATACTTTGTGATTGATGCATTTTTAAAACCTTAACCTGTACCTGAGCTCATTTCTGTTGAAAGCGCCAAGCAGGCACAACACTATCAGCGGATATTAGCGCTGTTTAGTGATAGCGTTCCTTCACGGCCACCATCGCATTTGACGCGAGGCCACGCCCCCTGACAGGCCACGCCCACTCCCTCTCCCGCCTAGAAAAAGCCAGCGCTGACTACAAGCGCACCTACTGGAATCTACCTCTGAGGCGGAAGCCGGAGGAAGCACTCGCCGTTTTTAAAAAAAACTGTATACTTTGTGATTGATGCATTTTTAAAACCTTAACCTGTACATGAGCTCATTTCTGTTGAAATCGCCAAGCAGGCACAACACTATCAGCGGATATTAGCGCTGTTTAGTGATAGCGTTCCTTCACGGCCGCCATCGTATTTGACGCGAGGCCACGCCCCCTGACAGGCCACGCCCACTCCCGCCTAGAAAAAGCCAGCGCTGACTACAAGCGCACCTACTGGAATCTACCTCTGAGGCGGAAGCCGGAGGAAGCACTCGCCGTTTTTTTTAAAAAACGGTATACTTTGTGATTGATGCATTTTTAAAACCTTAACCTGTACCTGAGCTCATTTCTGTTGAAAGCGCCAAGCAGGCACAACACTATCAGCGGATATTACCGCTGTTTAGTGATAGCGTTCCTTCACGGCCGCCATCGCATTTGACGCGAGGCCACGCCCCCTGACAGGCCACGCCCACTCCCTCTCCCGCCTAGAAAAAGCCAGCGCTGACTACAAGCGCACCTACTGGAATCTACCTCTGAGGCGGAAGCCGGAGGAAGCACTCGCCGTTTTTTAAAAAAACTGTATACTTTGTGATTGATGCATTTTTAAAACCTTAACCTGTACCTGAGCTCATTTCTGTTGAAAGCGCCAAGCAGGCACAACACTTTCAGCGGATATTAGCGCTGTTTAGTGATAGCGTTCCTTTACGGCCGCCATCGCATTTGACGCGAGGCCACGCCCCCTGACAGGCCACGCCCACTCCCTCTCCCGCCTAGAAAAAGCCAGCGCTGACTACAAGCGCACCTACTGGAATCTACCTCTGAGGCGGAAGCCGGAGGAAGCACTCGCCGTTTTTTAAAAAAACTGTATACTTTGTGATTGATGCATTTTTAAAACCTTAACCTGTACCTGAGCTCATTTCTGTTGAAAGCGCCAAGCAGGCACAACACTATCAGTGGATATTAGCGCTGTTTAGTGATAGCGTTCCTTCACGGCCACCATCGCATTTGACGCGAGGCCACGCCCCCTGACAGGCCACGCCCACTCCCTCTCCCGCCTAGAAAAAGCCAGCGCTGACTACAAGCGCACCTACTGGAATCTACCTCTGAGGCGGAAGCCGGAGGAAGCACTCGCCGTTTTTTAAAAAAAACTGTATACTTTGTGATTGATGCATTTTTAAAACCTTAACCTGTACCTGAGCTCATTTCTGTTGAAAGCGCCAAGCAGGCACAACACTATCAGCGGATATTAGCGCTGTTTAGTGATAGCGTTCCTTCACGGCCTCCATTGCATTTGACGCGAGGCCACGCCCCCTGACAGGCCACGCCCAATTCCACTACAAATGTGCCTTCCACGCAAGCGCAGCGGACGAGCGCAGCGGGAGCGCCGTTTGCGCGCCGAAGGCGCGCCTAAGGCAAGCCCGTCTGCGCCCGTCCGCGACAGGCGCAGGAAACTCTGTACCCGGCCTCACTATTTTGAGTTACCAGTCCAACTGTCTATTAAACCTACGCAGCGGCAAAATGTGCGCATGCAAAATTTACATTAATACCATCAAGGGGCCTTTCAGCTGCAGGCTATGCAGATGGACCTCCTCCCCCGTCAATACCACAGCCCCTCGAACAAACCCTAGGGACAACAATCCACTCTTTAAAGGAGGGTTGATTAATGCACGCTCGATGGGCTGCCACAACCAAGATATCAAAGACCTCATTCAGGAATTAAACCTTGACTGTCTTCTCATAACGGAGACCTGGCTCTCAGACAACAGTAATCCTGACCTAGCTACTGCTCTTCCACAAGGCTACTCCATTTTCAGGCAAGACAGACTGAAGGGGAGAGGTGGAGGAGTAGCCCTGCTGCTGCGCAACTCCTTCAAATGACATACCTTCACCCTGGACTCATTAAAAGGAGCCGAATCCCTCGGATTCTCCATCAAACTCAATGAGTCCGCCTCCTTTTCAGGAGGACTAGTCTACCGTCCCCCAGGCACCGCCACCAAATTCCTAGATACTCTCAGTGATACCCTTGGTCAGCTCCTAACCAGATACCCACATGTCACCCTTTTGGGCGACTTCAATCTACACCTCGACTCTACAGAGGACGCTCAGACACTTAACTTCCACCAAACTCTAGAAATCTTCAACCTTCAGCAAAGGGTTAAGCAACCCACTCACCTAGCTGGACACACTCTAGATGGGGTCTGCACGAACTTTCCCCCTCTAGAAACCCATACTCCGATTCCACAAATCTGGACAGATCATAACCTGATCCCATTTCTCATTAGAACCCCGCAGCCTATAAACTCAAAAAAACCCTGTTCACCCCCAGAGAACCATGTCAACTGGAAAAAGGTAGAAGACACCTTTAAACTCCAGCCTACCTTTGAGACTCAAAACCCCAGCCTGACTGGTAACGTCGAACAAGACTCCCAATCCTTCCACAATTGGATACTACGCGAAATTACAGAACGTGCTCCACCCAAACGGACTAGGAAATCTGATAGTAATGGCAAAACCAACGCCCCTTGGTTCACCCCAGAAGTAGCCGAGGCTCATATGCTCTGTAAAAAAGGCGAACGCAAATGGAGAAAAACATACGACAGTTCGGACAGAAACTCCTATGTCCAACTAAGGAAAAGTTACCACTCCATTATAAAAAGCGCAAAAAAAGAGTTCTACATCAAAGCCATTAATGAGGCCAAGCAAAAACAAAAAACCCTGTTTGCAATAGTTAAATCTTTCACCCATCCAAAAGCCGTACAGCCCGAAATACCTCCCTCTCAAGACCTCTGCGACCAAATAGCCGACTTCTTTGAAGAGAAAATCAATCTCATTCAGAAAGACTTCCCCCCTTACCATAGCCCACAGTCCCCCATCCCTCTGGAACAAGCAGATAAACTAACTGGAAACCTAAAAACGTTCTCACAGGTCACTCTAGCCCAAACCAAGGAAGTCATCTTAGCATGCAAGTCAGGAGCCCCCTCTGACTCCTGCCCTCCTAGAATTCTTCACCAACTGATTGACACTGTCAATCCCATCATAAACAAAATAGTAAATACCTCCCTCAGCACTGGCATCGTCCCCAGGGCATGGAAACAAGCCATTGTTAAGCCCTTAATGAAAAAATTGAACAAATCCCCTTCCGACCTGACCAATCTCCGTCCAATCTCACTTCTCCCAGTTCTGGGAAAAATCACAGAACAATTAGTCTACAGGGAACTCAAAAACCATCTCGAAATGAATAATATCCTCCACCCTCAACAATCAGGCTTCCGCCCCCAGCACTCGACGGAAACTGCCTTGATCGAATTGACTGACTCAATAAAAATATTACAGGACCAAAGAAAGAACGCAGTATTGATCCTGTTGGACCTCACAGCAGCGTTCGACACCATCTCCCATCCCATACTACTGGACAGACTCAGGGACATTGGTATCTCTGACCTGGCATTGAACTGGATAACATCTTTCCTAACAGAAAGATCCCAATCCATCACACTAGGACCTTTCAGTTCTGCAGAGAAAAAGATTCGATCAGGAGTCCCACAAGGCTCCATCTTAAGCCCCCTGCTCTTTAACGTCTACCTTATTCCCCTTATCTCCCTGATCGAATCATTCAGCATAACTGTTACATCATACGCCGACGATACCCAACTCATAGTCCCGCTAGAGGAGAATTCTACATCAGCCGAACAAAATCTAAAAAACTGCCTGAAAAACGTCTTTCTGTGGATGGAAACAAATCACCTCAAGTGCAACACTAGTAAGACAGAAATCCTCCCCATGGGGAAAAATGTCAACTTCTGTCCTCATCTCTGGTGGCCAGAGGACTCCACAGCCCCTCCCCAGACCGTCACAACAGCTAGAAATCTTGGAGTCACCTTCGATACTGACCTATCCTTCGATCATCACGTAAGGAAGGTGGCAGGAAGCTGCTTCGGAATCATTAAATCCCTCAAAAAATTTTTTGACTTCCTACCAACGGATGCTAGAAAAGCGGTAGCCGTGGCGCTAATCCTATCGCGCTTGGATTACTGCAACGGCCTAATGGCAGGTGTGAAAAAAGTCACACTCAAAAAACTGCAGAGCGTCCAGCATTACGCTGCCAGAATGGTGCTTAAACTCCCCAGGAGGTCTTCAGCTTCCACTGCTCTGAGAACCCTCCACTGGCTACCCTTGCACAAAAGGATTCTTTTCAAAATCCTAATCATTGCATTCCGGGCATTCAACCACATCGGCCCCAAATATCTAATTAGGCGCTACCCCCATTACAATCCCCAGAGGACCCTGAGATCCTCCAATAACAATCTACTAAAACCATCGAACTTCAACCTAAAAACCAAAGGGGGTAAAACCCTCACCCACTTATCTTCTCGAGCCTGGAATTCCATGCCCCAGCATCTGAGGTCCCTAACCAAGGAAATCCATTTTAGGAAACAACTAAAAACCTGGATCTTCAGCCTTTCTGACGAGTACGTACTGGACGCCATCTAATCCCGCCTTCCCTCAACCTCAAGCATACTTTCCAGTTAGCGCCAGGATGCTCCTTCCGGAGCGACAGTCGCGCTCTATAAATACCAATACCAATACCAATATACAACTGGAGATTTTTTTTTATTTACTCCGCAACTACTGAACGGATTTACACCAATTTACAAAAAGGTCGCTTTCTGTCAAATTTGGTGTCATTGAAATGAAATGAAATGAAATGAAAAGACCATTTATTGAGCGCGATAGCTACCCTGAGGCGTCCTAGCGCTACGGACCAAGCATATAGGTAGTGGAGTTAGGGGTTTATTCAGATCTATTAAAAAGCAGAGATTTTAGTTGCTTACGAAACAGCAAAAGGTTGGTCTCAGAGCAAAGGGAAAGGGTAAAGGAGTTCCATAGTATGGCCGTGTTATAAGAGAACGACCGGCCCCCACACCTGGTCCTCTTAATCCTGGGTACTGTGCCAAGGAAAGAGGAGGCTGATCTAAGCTGTCTGGTGGGATTGTAGGGGGTGGTCAGTAGATAGTTGATGAGAGCCCCGGTTTTCCAGAAGGCTCGATGAGCGATACATAGGGCCTTAAATTCGATACGTTCAGCAGTTCAGGATGTAGTTGTGTCTAAAGTTCTTATGGAAATTAACATAGGGAAAATGTGTTTTTGGACCTCCCCCTTTTTCCCAGCCCCACTTGACGAATCACCCCAAAGCTTTCAAGACAGCAACTGAAGTGAGCGTTGAACTAGTTTTGTAATGACGCCAAAGTTATTGGCAAATAAAAAAATGCTCTTACTATGGAAACTACATCCTAACTATAACTACCTACTGGCGACCTCCACTGAGACACTCAAAACGTGTTATCCTAAGCCACAATAAAGCCGATTAAAGTGAGCCAGAGTGTGTTGGAAACTGTTGTTTGATGATAAATGGGTGTGTTGAAATAAAAATATATCTATCTATCTATATATCTATATATATCTAATGCGGTTGGTGCAGGGCACTGTATTAAATAAAAATGAGTACCAGCAGAATTGGGTCTGCTTCGTCTGTTCCCAGGACAAAGGGATGGAGCTTAAGGCGAGTAATTTGGAATATATATATATGAACACAGAACATCAATCCCGCCGCTCCACTTGTCCCGGGTGCTTGACTCCAGTGGTGGTGAACCACTAAATCTGCAAACACGATGGCGCCGCACTCTGACGCCAAGTATGAGAGCAGACACAGAAGATTTTCAAAGCAAGAAATGCTTTAATGTGCAGACCCCTGCACTGACAGACGCGTTTCAGCATTTAAGCCTTCCTCTGTGTCAGCAGCTATAGTTTCACGGAGGCATTTAAACCCCCAGGAAGTGTCGCATGTGAAACATAAAAAGAAGAAAGAGAAGATGGTCTTACAATCACAACTCTTTTCCAACTAACGTGGAGGACATCTTTTAGTATGGTTTTTAGCATTTTCTAGTGCAACAATACATAAAACCCATTAGTGAAATATGTGAAGGGATGTCAAATCAACCATAAAAACCAAATGATGAAGGGTAACATTGACATAACGCTGCGCAGAATCACATGTATCAATTTTTGAATTCATATCAACATTTCATATGTCAAAATATACATATGTTTACTAAGTTTATACATTCAATTCAGAGTCTTTACGCATGCATATGTCCACAGCGTTTCTCCCTCAGATTGTGCTTATTACACCCTTAGTGGGCAATTGTCACTATCATGTACAGAAGAGAGGGGGGGAAGCGGCATCAATTCTTAAGATGGCTATTGCAGGGGAAGGGAGGGGGGAGGAAAAGTGGGAAAGGTTGAAAAGGGGTGAAGGGAAAAAAGGAAGGGGGAAAAAAGGGGAAGGTGGGGGGAAGAGGGGGAAAAGGGAAAGAAAGGGATGATGTGGAAGGGAATTGGTTCCTAAGGGAATAGGTGAATCTCTTCCTATTCCAAATGTACCCACATCTCTTCATCGTCATTAAGCCCTATCGGGGCTTTCGTTTGGAGGTCTATTATATATTTGGACTCCAGAGTACGTAAATTCCTAACCCTGTCCCCTCCCCTCTCGTTTTTCTGAATTTGATCGATGCAATACAATTTCAGGAGGTCTTGATTGCTCTGGTGAAAGGTCTCAAAATTGCAGGCTACAGGATGGTTTATATCTTTTTTAGTAATAGCTTGCATATGCTCGAGAATGTGCTTTTTGGTTGGATGTATGGTGCTCCCTATATGACGTTTTTTACATGGACATTCCAGGCACTACACCGTATATTCTGAATTACAGTTCAAAAGGCGGCTAATAGTTCTGGTAGGTCTAGGATCCCCTGGTCTACCTTCATAGGTGGTTATTTTTTCACTATATTTACACACCTTGCAGCGCATACAAGGGTAAAAACCTGTAATCGTATTTCTGGTGGAAGATGTTGCATCATAATGACTATGTATCAAATGGTCACTGAGAGATCGACCACGTTGATAAGTTAACTGTGGGTGTGTTGGGAGATTTGTTTTCAAAACATTATCAGTTAGAAGGATATGCCAATTTCTCTTGAAGATCTGAACGATCTCCCCAGACTTTTCATTAAACTGAGTAATCATTCTAGTGGGGCCCTCTTTTGTGGGGTTCCTGTCAGTAGCTCTATTCTTTTAACTTGATCTACCCTTCTCTCTGCTTGGCATAGGTCAGCGTTCGTATATCCTCTAGCCTTAAGTCTTAGCCCCACTAGAATGCATGCTTGAATGCTTTTGCTGGCCGTAGAATTCTGTGCATTTTACCCCTGTTAACCAGTATCAAAATTCCTGTGTTCCACTTTAAACTTGATAAAATTGACATACCCTTAAATGTCATATTTAACTGACTTCTAAGTCCCTAATATAGAGTACACAAAGTGTACTCAGGGCCTGTCAGTTAAATGTCACTAATGGACAACAGCACCCATTGTATCATATATAACAATAACAGTGTAAACATGACTGCAGGTCTACCCTGTGGAGCTTAGGTATGCAAATGCAAATTCAACCTGTAAAAATAACCCTTTCTGACAGGTCTATACATTCCTTTTAAATTGTAATAAGTGACCTCTAAGTAGGCCTTACTACCCATAATGCAGGGGGTATGATATTTAAAAGTAGAGCATGTGAAGGTTTACTGTTAATGTGCATTTACAGTGAATAGGCCTCAAAAGGTTTTTTCACCATAGAAGGGTTGGATGTTTAGTAAGAAAGCACTGGGATACAATATTAAATTAAATAATATTATATTCAGCTCTGATTCAGCTAAAAAAAATTCTGTCTTGGAAATTCTAAAATATTTATTACATGCCCCATTTACTGGAAAAGTCAAATTTGTAATAAATATTTTGATAAAAGCACTTTTTAAAAGTTGAGTTTTTCTTGCTTGAAGCCTCTGCTCAAGTATTGCCTGCCCGCATGTCCCAAGTGCTGACCCAAAGGTCCTGGATCCTTGACTGGTGTCAAACTATGCTCCACCTAATCTTTCCTGAAACCTGCGACTTAGACATTTTGCCTTCATTTACCTCTAGAGAATGGGGCCAACTTGCCAAGTTGATCTGATGAAGATTCGTTGCCAATGTGCCGAAGATTCAGGTTGCTTCTGCTCAGAGGTTTTTCACAGCAGCAAATCTGAGTCAGTAGACCATACAGGGATGGTATCCTGCCACATGGAGCTCTCTTTTGTTAAAGCATGCTGTGTTGCTCTGCCTGAAAAGTCCGAGCTTCAAAAACGTGACGTGGTACGGAGATGAAAATCTTCACCCGGAGAAGGCACCAAAAGTGTTCAGCCAATAAAGGACATTTCCCTGGCACAAAATGTTAATTTTTTCCCACTTCAAACTTTCATTGGCTTTACCAAGACCTCATCCAGATGCCAACTGAAAGTATGTAGTCCACTTTGGCCACTGCCTGTTGCCTTAAGTTTAAAGGTAAATCTTCCAACTGGGTTCAAATTGATTTCTGTATCAAACCCGAGCTCCACCAGGGTCAGCCTTAATGTGCACCTAGGAACCAGAAAGAGCAAGCAGATGACCATGGTTGATGCTTGACCCTTTATGTTGCTATTTTATATTTACATTTTTAAATGTATTACTTTGTTTTCCCTTATTAGATGTTCATAGGTTTTTTGGTATTTTATTTATTAAAATCTGTACTGTTTTTCTAAATAAGATTGGGATTTTTCTTGTGTTGTGTTTTGACTTTTTACTGTTTTGGTAATGCCTAAATACGTTGCCTCTAGGTTATCCCTGTCTGCTTTGTGCCATAGCTACCAGGGAGTTGAGCTCAGGTGAATTTAGTGACTTTGAGGGTTTATGTTGACAAGGGGTATGATTATTACTTGAGGTAGGTTCTCACCCCCCTCAAATAGTATTTTAATTTCTTACAGAAAGGATGTTGAGCATAAGACCAGGACTAAAACCTGGTTTTCCAGTTACAAGGTTGGCAGTCCTTGTCAATAGGCCACCTCTGTGATGTACCACTGAACATACAGAACCTTGCATCACAAAGGGTTCACTGACCATAGAAACTCAGATCTTGTATATCAATTAGATTGCTAAGGTTGCAAAACAAACTGGCGTAGGCCTCAGTTAGTGGTGCTATCTTCAGGTTGCACAGATATTACGGTTACAATCTTCAAAAAGCAATGTAATCAGGTTATTAGAACCTGTTTGCTCCTTACTTGGATATCATTGCTTTTCCTCAAGTTACACAGTTCTTATGGAGTCAGACCTTTTAAATCATAGCTATTTGTCAGGTTTCTTTGATAAATTTGTGTTAGGCATTAGGAAGTATAATTAGTGCTCACTTTACTAATTACAGGCTATCACTCAAGTCGCACATGCAAACACACTAACACACACACACACACACACATCTCGTGTACAGCATACTTAATACCATTGTAGCAGATCTAGTTTTAGATGACATAGATTTTACAGTTTAAAGCTTCAGACAACAAAATGATATTTCTGATTAAAGATTTCACAAGCTTAATCACGCAGACACAAGTTGACAAATTATTTCTGAACTTTAATCAAACATATGGACTGTGAGCCTGATTTGCAGTTCAGTAGTGTAGAAAATCTTCCAATACGTGGAGGAGGTGCTGAATGTAGAGAAGAATATTCTGACAGTGTTTTCTCCACCATAGTATCACAAAGATAACGGAATTTCTTCAAACCTAGCAATTCCTCCACAAATTTGAAGTTTTCATTACCACTCATCTCAAAATCAGAGACTCATTTCTTTGGCAAGAAAACTAAAGGCCTTGTTGCAAAGACCAGGTGCCACAGAAAGGCCTATCAGGGTACATGGACGTGCTCCTTGGATCTCAATATTAACCGTCAGGACAAAATATATGTTACTTTCTCAAATCCCTCTTGTGGCACAAATGGGGTTTTCCACAAGTTGAGAGTAAATGTTGTTTACTCTTGCAGGAGAAAAGCAGGAGGGCTTATCATCGTCATGATTCTTTCTTTAGTCTGGGCATCTTTGCTTTGAATTTTGACATATTCTTACACCAGTTTTTTAAAATAAATATGAATAAAGATAATGCATAATTCAAGGAAGCCTTGGAATGATTATGCAGAAGTAGACTACACAGCTCTTGAACATTACCATGAAGAGAGATGAGATGCTTCATTTGACTGGACATATAGACTCAAATAATTGCAGACATGTTGTTTCTCTCATTCTGAGCAACAATCACATTTATCAATTTAGGACTGAGATAAAAGCACAGCTGGCAAACTGGCCTTCTGCTTATAATATAATTAAAATGAGCTTTGAATCTGCCCCCTTCAACCATTATCTGATACCTCCTGCCTCTTTCAGCCATTGGCTTGAGACTTTGACAATCACAGCTTGGCTCATTTTAAAGGAGCAAAATATTGGCTGTTAGGGTTTTTCTTTACATCTGCAGTGCAGTGCTCATATTCAACTAGAAGAGGGACTGATTTACAAGCAAAGTCTAACCCGTCCTGTCTTCTTTCCTATATGTTTATCCCTTCATCACTCCCTCCTACCACCCAGTCTCCTTCCTACCTCCCTCTCTCCCCTCCCCTTTACCATGAGTGCACATTGCTCCACCCCCCTGCCATCCCCTCTGATTCTTTTATCTTCCACTTGTGTGCTCCTTGTTCCCCCTGCCCGCCACACTCTCTCGCTCCATCTGTCCACACACCAGTGATGGCTTCTCATGTGTGCTTCCGGGAGCAGGTTTCTCCAATTCCTTAGACACTAACGGCAGTCTATATTTTTTTTTTTAAACTTGTTTTTATTGTATTCATTAGCAGCAGCACAATACAGTAATCAGACACATAATTTTCCACAATGTAGAGCAATGCAGTAGCCCCTGAATGCGGCAAGTTGGCAGAAAACAGTTCAACAGCGGTACATTTCTCCAACATCCACCATCTCGCTCCCCCACCCCCGGGATCCCCCATCCTAGTCTGTGTCTGAGGCATCGTCTTCAGGATCTGAGGGCGGGTCACAGATGTCACCCCTATAGGAGTTCCACGCTCCCCATACTTTACTCCATTTGCCAGGACAGCCCCGTCTAATAAAGGCCGACTTCTCTGCAAACATGGCCTCGTCCATGTCTGTGCCCCAAGCAGTGAGGCGCGGCAGTTCCCCTGTCCCCCATTTTTGAGCTATGTTGCGTTTAGCTATCATTAATCCTAATGTGGCCCAGCCCTGCGCCAGGCGCGAGAGGTCGTTAGGCTCCCAGATATTCAGCAGGCAGCGTCTGGGCTCCGGCACCAGCGTGACTCCCCCTGACTGTGACAGCATGTTCATCACTCCCCGCCAGTACTCCTGAAGCACGGGGCATTCCCATATGGTATCGAAGAAGCCTCCCACCTCCCCGCAACCACGCAGGCAGAAAGGATGTGTCGCGCTGCCGATCTTGTGCAGTGTGTGCCTGGTGTAATAGGAGCGGTGGAAGATGCGAAGCTGCACCAGCCTGAGCCTCGATGGTATACCCGCCTCCCATGGCGAGGCCAGCGCCTCTCGCCACTCCGGTTCGTCGAATTCCCCCAGATCACGGGACCATTTCTTGCGGAGAGGGCCCATTGGGTCCGGCAGGTTGTTAATCAGCTTACGGTATGTAAACGATGTGGCCCTTTTCGGCATATAATCCGTTAATAACCGGTCCTCCAAGGGCGATGCCTCTGGTACCGCCACACCCGGTGTTAGCCGTGCCAGCAAGGCGTGTTTAATTTGCGTGTAGCGGAACCATTCGGAGGGCGCCAGTTCATATTGCTGTTGGAGACGGTCGAATGTGATAACGTCATTCCCATGCCACATGTCGCCAATCGTAGAGATCCCTATAGCGTCCCACTTGTCAAATCCCCTGCTGTGCCGGAGCCTCCCAAGCTGCCTGGAGTCCCACAGCGGTGTGAGCTTGGTCAGCACCCCGCGCCACCCTAATCTGGCCTGTGCTGCATGCCATATGGCCACCGTTTGTCTGAGAGGGCCGATGAAAGCGGGAGTCAGCCCACCATCATACAGGGTTGCCAACACACCTTGTTCCCCCATTATGTCCCTATCTGCTCTAAATGCCGGGTCCGTATGCGGGACATGAAGCCACTGGTTTATGACTTTGAGCTGCGCTGCCCAATAATAGAGCTGAATGTCGGGAAGCGCTATCCCCCCGTCGTACCAGCCGCGAGTCAATTTTGACTGCGCTATGCGCGGCGGTCTGCCACCCCACAGAAGGGTAGTCACCTGCGCTGCTATCGCGCGGAAGTAGTCTGGCGGGACGCGATACGGTGTGTTTTCCAACACGTAGACGAACCGGGGAAGGGCCATCATTTTAAAGAGGGCCGCCTTCCCCAGCAACGCAAGCGGTAGCGTACCCCAGTGACGCACATCGCACCGGAGGCGGTCTAATGGGGGGTGCAGATTTAGTTGGAAGAAGTCCGTGGGGTTGGCCGTGATGTGGATACCCAGATACTTAAACGACTCCGTCACCGTCTGCAACGGGCAGTCCACGGGGAGCCGGGGAGTGGGGCCGCGCAGCACATAGAGCACCGATTTCGACCAGTTGATAGTATAACCGGACGCTCTCCCGAAAATATCACAAATGTTGAGTAGGGCAAGGATGGAGCGTCTCGGGGAGGAGAGATAGAGTAGCACGTCATCTGCGTAGAGGGAGATACGGTCCTCCCAGTCATTTGTCCATTTAAGTCCCCGTATCTGGGGTTCCCAGCGGATCCAAGCCGCCAAGGGTTCTAGCACCAGAGCGAAGAGCAGGGGCGACAGGGGGCATCCCTGTCGGGTGCCACGCGTAAGGGGAAAGTCTCTCGATATGTGTCCGTTCACGGCCACATGGGCCAGTGGTTGGGCATATCAGAGCCGGACCCAGGCCCTAAATTTGGGCCCAAAGCCCAAGTGCGACAAGACGGCAAAGAGGAAGGGCCATTCGACCATGTCGAATGCCATTCGCGCATCCAATGAGAGCAGCACCGCCGGTTCCTGCACCTGTCCCACACGGGCCAACACTCTGTGTAATCGTCGCAGATTAAGGGCCGTGCTCCTGCCAGGCATAAAACCCGATTGGTCCGGGTGTACAATGTCCGGCAAATGCGGCGTGAGCCTGGATGCCAAGAGTTTCGCGAGGATCTTCGCCTCTGCGTTCAGTAGAGAGATAGGGCGATAGGAAGTGCATTCTGACGCCGGCTTGCCAGGTTTAGGGATAGCCACAATAGTAGCTGTCCGTTGGTCCTGCGGGAGTACACCCGCTCGGAGACTATCCGTAAACATGTTGAGCAAATGAGGGGCGACCGTCCCGGCCAGTCGCTTGTATAGCTCAACTGGTATACCGTTAGGTCCCGTCGCCTTACCTGACTGCAGCGCAAGGATTGCCATTTGCACCTCCTCCACTGTAATGTCAGCCTCCAAGACATCCGCCGCCTCAGGGGCGAGCCGGGGCATCGCCAGATCCCGCACATACGTCCCTGCCTCCTCCTCTGTCATGGAGGAGCTGGAGGAGTAGACCCGCCGAAAGGGACGCGCGAGAGTGTCCGCTATCTCGCCAGGTTTTGTTAGCACCTGGCCTGCCTAAGAGGCGAGCTGCGCTATCCACCTGGTTCCACCCTCCCTCCTGTCAAGCCACGCCAGGAGCTTCCCTGTCTTATCCCCCAGGTCATATATCCTGTGCCGTGTGGCCAGCAGCTGCTGCTTCGTATGCTCCGTAAGGTGCGCCCGATACTTGGTCTGCGCAGCCCGCAGGGCTGCGGCTGACTCCAGAGTTGGGTCCCGAGCCTGCCGATCCTCCGCCAAGCGCAGTTCCCGTTCAAGCAACTGTAGCTCCGCCAGCGTCGCACGCCGGTGCGCCGCCATGGTGGTGAGCGCCTGATCTCGAAGGACTGTTTTGTACGCCTCCCATAATATCGTCGGCGAAGCAGCAGAAGGGGCATTTTCCTTAAAGAAGAGGACCGTCGCCTTTGACAGCGCTTTATGTATCGCCGGGACCTGGAGACAACCCGGACATATCACCGGAATACGGCGACGTGCGAGGCCGTAACAGTCATATTTCAGAAGTATAGGGGAGTGATCGGAGATACCCCTAGGTCTAATCTCAACACTATCGATATTGCGAGGACAGTTAGTGGAACCCAGGAAGTAGTCAATCCTAGTAAGACTGTTATGCACCCCCGAGTGGTACGTGTATTGCTTTGTCGTTGGATGGTGCAACCGCCATAAATCCAGCAGGCCCATGGCCTCCAGAAAACCTCCGAACCGGGACAGTCCCGCCCCACCCGCTCGCTGAGGGTGCCTATCAAGTGCTTCGTGCACTACAGCATTAAAATCACCGCCAATGAGCAGTTCCCCCTCCGGTAGGTCGAGGAGGAATTCGCTAAGCGCCGGCAGCGCGGTGGCGTGCATTGCAGGAGGGATGTAAACGGAGACTATGTTAAGGGGCCGTCCCTCCCACTGGATGGCTATAGCCGCAAACCGCCCCGCTCTGTCCGTTTTATGTTTGTGTATAATAAGCGGGTAGTGCTTCCGTACTAAAATACCCACCCCTCTGGACCCGGAGGTAAACTCCGAATGTACTACCATTTTGTACCCCCACCTGTCCATCGCTTTACTGGTGGTGTCGATCAGGTGGGTTTCCTGCAGCAGGACAATCGCTGGGGCGCATCTCTTAAGACTGTGTAAAACGAGGCCTCGCTTGATTTTGTCCCCCAGGCCATGCACATTCCATGTGAGCAGGGAGAGTGGTGGTATCGGAGTGGAGGGGCCCAGCTCAGGCGCCTCCTCCCAGTCAGTAGCCATCAGAACGCTCGTGCACCAGGGGAACTAGCGGCGGACTCCAAACTGCCCGCCACCCCAACTCAGCAGAGCGCTTTGACCCCATATCCCAGCACCTAACTGACTGAAGGTCCGAGGAAGACCAGTACCTTCCCCATTTCGAGTGTCCATATGTCCCGGGCTACTTTAGGAAGCACAGCCATCTCCCCACCCCAGGGTCGTCCCCCTTACCCTGCACCGTCCATTTAAGTAAGCAGTGTCCAACGCCTTCGGGTTAAGCCTGATGGCTGCAGCCGCGCCGCAGCCATCAGAGCTTCATCTCGGCCAGTGGGGTCCGGCGCCTCTCCCGCCGGTCGTTTGCGCCTGTCGGAACGGCCTGACTGTTTCACTTGTTGCCACCCCTCCAGCCAGTCATGCGCTTCCTCTGGCGATTCGAAGAACAAAGTCTTTCCCTCTGCCACCACTCTCAGTCTGGCCGGAAATAACATAGAGTAGGAAAGTTCGCGGGCCCTCAAGCTCTTTTTGACTTCCAGGAAGCTCCGCCGCCTCCCCGACACCGCCGCCGTGTAGTCCGGAAAGAAGGATATTTGGGAGTTCTGGATACGCAAGGGTGGGGCCACGCGGGCCGTCTGCAAAATGACATCGCGATCGCGGAAATTGAAAATGCGGGCCAGGACCGGCCGGGGGGGAGCCCCGACCCTCGGCCTCCCCCCGGGCACCCTGTGCGCCCGCTCCACTGAGAAGAAGGCAGAGAGCCCCCTGGGCTGCAGTTCAGTTTTTATAAGGTTCTCCACATAGAGGTCCATGGCTGGGCTCCCCTCGCTCTCCGGAATGCCCGTGATGCGGACATTGTTGCGGCGGGAGCGCCCCTCCTGATCCTCAAGCCTCTCGACCATGCGTTTATTCTCGGCCACCAGTCGCGAAACCTTTTGGAGCAGCGTGCCAGTGTCTCTCTTCAGAGTGGTAGTCACCTGTTCAACCTCTGTGACTCTGGCGGACATTTTTTGGAAGTCCGCCCGGAGGAGCGTCACGTCCGTGGATATCGACCCCACCGTCGCTTGCACAGTGGTCAGGGCGGCCATGATGTCCTCCAGCGTTACTTTAGGCGGGCCGGCCGGGTCAGAGGCCGTGCCCGCACGCTTGTCGTGGTCCGTCGGCGGGGGTGAGCCTTTAGTGAACGCATATTTGTCCAGTTTCCCTTGGTGGTGCGCCCTATTCCCCTTACCGCTCATGGTGAGGCCGGGGACCAAACTCCGTGGCGGGTCGTCGTCCCCACGACTCCAGGGGGAGGATAGAAAACCAGGGGCTGCTTCACTCCACACTGGACCCAAGGCAGTATTGCCACCTCTCAGGTATCTCCAAGGGGGCAGGGCGATCGACGGACGGCGCCTCAGCGAGCCAACACCAGCGCGCCAGGGCCGCCGCAGTCACAACTGCCCAGGGGCCGCACTCCTCCTCTCCCCCAGTCCCCGGTCACCGCTTCCGCTGTTTTGCACTGCTGGTAGCACCGTCAGGTCGCCCCCGCACTCCCAGCGTTGCCGACGGTGCTGATCCGGGAATGTTGTCCCGCAGGGGAAGCGCCACTGGCGCCGAGCCGCCACTGCCCCGCAACGCCACCTCGCTCCTCACTCGGCGATGCCCCGGATGTACCAGGGGTCTGCGCGGCTAGTGGGCGCCCTCCAGGGCAGTCAGGCTCCAGGCTACTTCTCCGCGCCGTCCGCCGCACGTTCTGGCCAATTGCAAGGCAGGGGCGGGGGGGGGCCGCCACTCAGCGACCCCGGGGCTCGTGCACTGTACCTGGGCACGCTGTCGCACTCGAGGTCCCGGCTTTCGCCGAAGGTACAGGCCCAAGTTCGCAGCGCGGCCGCGGCTGCCTTCCCGGTCACGGAGGGACTCCCGGGTGACACAGACGGGCGCCGCTTTGTTGCGGCGTTGCAGGCGCAGTCTGGGAACTCGCCACAGGACGCGGATCAATGTGCGGATGGCGGGGAGGACGGTCTCACTCCCGGAGCTCCTTCAGGCTGCGGCCATCGCGCTCGGCAGCTAGCCACGCCCCCTCGGCAGTCTATATTTAAAGGCTCTATTGCCTTCAATACGGTCCTCTTATTGTTTTAATGTCAAGTGACCAAACGAAGGGCTGTAATGAAGGCTTCCTTGCCATCTAGCCTACATACAAACATAAATATGAATGTGTCAAGTGCAATGGAGCCTTCAAATAAGACAGCCTTTCCTTCCTTATATTTGCTTGTTTTAAATACGCATGAATTTGCACCTTAAACTCATACCTATTAGCTTTGTCAATGCCTGCCATTGGTGATACATTTTATAGGTCTTTCCCGCATTGGGATTGTCGTGTCGCTCCACAGCAAACATCCCTGTAGTGACACTACAGGGATGTTTGCAATAAAACACTCTGAATAGGCCACAAATAAAAAAAAGCCCCCAGCAAACATTAAGATGTCGTGTGATGTGCCTTAGTTCTAAATATACTCCCTTATCATCACACTCACACACATTGTCACCTATGGATTAGAGCTATCCTGCATTGGCCTGTGAGCTGCCAGTGTGTATTACAGTTCACAACACAAGAGCAGCACTTAACTCCTATGAAGTTAACACTACTCTCCAATTAGCACCTAATATTTTGAGAAAAGCCTTTCCACTGTTAGTTGACTGGTGTTGTGTGATCAAACCTGTCCCTTATCCATAGCTTTAAAAAAATGCGACTCAACTGTGATAGCAGCTGTGCTCGGCAAAGAAGAAACAGACGAACAAGAGGGAACTGTCATGTTTCATCTCAGGCAAAGTGACTTGCATGAGCACACAAATGACAACTTAGTTGTATGAAGCAGATATTTTTGACAATTATAAGTACTGCAGCGGGTTGCTGGGAGCATCAAGTGAGAGACAGCGCATTTAAATAGCATTGTGGGAAGCCAGTTAAGCACAGGCTCTGGAGAAATCTTATTCTCTCTCAGCATTTTCTTGAAATCTGTATTTTTTATGTTTTGCCCTGATGACAGAATGAACACCTCCCTTTGTCCAAATTTTCGGTACCAGGTGCCGAACTGCAGAATTCCACCCGATATTTACATAACCAAAACAGAAAAGGAACAGACATTTAAAAAACAAGAACCTACCCTAGGGACCCAAGCAATCATGTTTTCTTGCATAACGGTATACCGTGCCAAGCAATCAAAGTGTGTGTGGGAGTGGGGGGCGAGGGGGGTTTGATGTAGACCTGGGTGACATTTTAATTATCCTTATGAAATTTACAAAATGACTTTTCACACAAGAATCCTATTGCTGGAGCAGGGAACAGCGCGAATGACCAGAAACCGAGCAGCTGCTGTCCAGGGCAATTGGTTTTTTGCACTATTTATTGTGGTGGTAAAAGTGTTCCTGAATGCAAGGACATTATTTCGCACTGAAATGTAGTACTAAATGGTGGATTTCCATTTCACATAATTGCCCTTAAATTTTCAGTCTTTTTGCGCCATTTTGCTGAAAGAAATGTGTGCAACGCTGTGACACTATTTCTGTCCCTTCATTAAAAAGCCCTTCATTTATTTACTTTTTAACTTAATATATTGAATGTGTACTCAAAGGAAAATAAAGAATTGTATGTTACAATCTTTAAATGCTTAAAAACAAGTTCAGTACATTCAAGCAGATGTATGCTTTATTTTCAGCCAATGAGGTATGCACTTTTTAGTGCAAAGCCTAGCTCAGATGTCAGTAGCTGTGTATCTTCTTTTCCCATCAATTCTAAGGCCAGTCCCTAGGCTCCATTCCAGGTTTTGCAGAATCTTCAATAGGTCAGGCCACAGCCTCATCGGGATTCTAGGATATGGTGGAATACAGAATCGCATTTGGACAACAAATCGGCCTGGGCACTAAAATAAAAGTGGCCTTTTTACCGAACCAGATAGTTAAACAAGCATTGGCATAGCCAATAGGTCTCGCTCTTGGGACCTTATAAGTGTTTTGCCATGCAGCACATTATTCTGGGTGCTGTGCCACCAGTGATTACATAGCTATACAATGTTGTCATGAACCAGTGTGGAATGAAACAAAGATAGCTTGAGCAATTGGATGACCAAACTACATTGTTCAGTTTTTAACTAATTGTTTTTTTTTTTTAAATCTTACCTGTGAAAACACATTTTCTCGTGCCAGCTGCATTAAAACGAATATTTGATATATTTAAAAAAGCCATCTTGGAGTTCTGGTAACATTTACAAACCACTTGGCTTTTGGCCTCATGGGTTATTTTGACACCAGAAACCCACACTGGAATAAATGGACCGTAATACACATTTTATATGGTATGTTTCAAAATATAGACATACTGCTGTATAAAATACTGCCGAAATTGACTGTGACCTTAGAAAATTTCCTGCCAAACAATCTCTGTTATCAGAGGATGCACACAGTGTCCCATTTAGTACATAAAGTCAGACTGCAGCATATCAAGGAAGCCTGGCTTTGCGGTTGTCAAAGCAACGCACCTTGCAAGCATTCGCCTGCTTAATTCCTCATTCTTAGCTTGGGTGCACTCTTGGCATTTCTAAGAACGGGCGGCCATCCTTTTAATACGTGGCCACGAGAATTAATGCTAGTTGTGCTGCTTCAGTATACACAAGCGCATAAGTATTCCACACCAATATAGCACCTGGGGAGTACTGCTAAACGCTGGACACGTGAATGTCACATTCTGCGCCTTTGAGAGTGAGACTTCTGTAAGACACGCGTTGAAACAAAATTGTAGCGCTCTGTGTCGTGAGCGAAACCACAGCGTCTCCAGCGAATATGTGGAGAGATGAAACAACAGTTATGCACCGGGCTTCTTTTCAGGGAATGCCAGTTTTCCTTTCAGAGCTGCAAACATGCTCCGTGCATCAACCCATCCGTGGACAAGCGCATTCATGATTCATGCCGGACACGTGCAGTCAGAGCGAGGGCAGGTCTCAGTGCACAGTAGGGCTGTTTCAAGAGCTTGCGTTTGGCGCGCTTTGGTTGTTTCACGTTCCTTTCTTCTCCCGTCCCCCCAGAACCAGGTGCTACACAGCCTGCCGCGACGGAAAAAGAAAAGGCTGTGTGAAGAGGAACATTTTCTCTCGGTCTCCATATAAAACAGGGATTCAGGCTCTGCGCATGGGAAGTCAGTTTGGCCGCAGAACAGAAAGCGTTATTATGTTGACTCAAGGTAGGCTGTGGAAATGTACTTGTGTTAATGTAAAGCAGTGTAGGGTTGCTCTAATTTTTAAAACTACAGCGGTGCAGTTCAAGAGGAAACAAGCACGCGAGTTGTGCTCGTAACCGAAAGCCATAAGCGGTGGGCAGAAACATTTTCTGGGAAAGGTGGGACATGCACCCGCCTTTGCCCAATTTTGTGCTGTCTTTTATAGAAAGATGCATGCAAAGACCAATAGAAAAAAGATAACAACAAAAAACACACGTACGAGCGTGTGAAGTCCAGAGCGATTCCAAGAAGTCGTTTTCCTAGGGCAGCGCATGAGCGCTGCGCTAGGCTCGACCTAAAAAATGGCCTACATTTGACAATCAGGCCAATTGTGAACTTGTAAAGACACGCTGTATGGGTATTTTGCAAGGTATAGGAGACTGCATGCATTTGTGCTTGCTGCAGTCAATGTTTGTGGTAAAATATCAGGGAACTCAAAAGTGAAAACAGGCTCAACTGGCCACACAACAGGTCCACAAACTGCTAAAAAACGACCCACAACCAGATCTGTCAGACCAGCCCATTGGGCATTGCCAGATTTCCCACCAGGCCAGTCCAACCCTGGTGAAATACTGCAGACTTGTAAATATTATCCATGAGACCCCAACTACTGAAAAACTAGCCGAAGTTTGCAGCTGGAAAATGCAGGGTTGAATGGAAAATGTGGGAGTACAAAGCACTGCACTTAACTTTCTGCATTGCATATGCCTAGGCCATTCGGAACGCATGCAGACGTCATGGGAAGCGTGGAAAGGCATTGTAAAGGTTTGTGAATGGTAACTAAATTTAGCATCTATATATTGACCATGTCTGCTAGTGAACGATGCTACACCTCAAGGAATCACTGAAAATCTGCATGCTAAAAATAATTTTTGCATTCGTGAGTAGCAATGCAGAATGCAAAACTGTCTTTATGAATCCCCTCTCAGTTCTTCATGCAGAGTTTCTTGCTGTTTCATTGCGTACGTAGGACACAAGAATGGGAAAAACACTTGTGAATCAGGCCGTGTTTGAGCAAACGTTGTATCAATAACCAAGATTTGACATTAATGCACCTTTAACTGTTAGGCTGGATCATTAATATAGTCCAGGCTTCTCCTACATGTACCTTGTGAGTTACTACACCCAGTCTACTAAAGTAGAAGCTTTTGCTTCGGCGAATTAGTTATGTATGACAAAATAAAAAATGTGTATTTGAAACTAAAGTGTGTGCATTTTGAGAACTCATTAGCTGATATTTGAAAGAAAAATTGTTGAATTTTCAAAATGTATAGTAGCTGATTTTTTAATGCTAAATCATGCGGCTTTGGAGAGACATATTATTAATATTATTATCTTGGTGCCACAGGCATTGCAGCTATGATAATTATAAATGACCCATGGACAGACATTCCAAATTATTAAATGTTTTTGACATTACTGTTGGCAACCCTGCCTGATTCGCAAAGGTCATCACTGATGGTAATCTTGCCTATGGTGTCCCCTAATGAGATCGTGTCTGGTGTGGTCAATATCACCATATGGATAATATTTTTTTTTCATTAGCTCCGGATGATTTTCATGTAACAGCAGCTTTTATTACAGAAAAGGTTGGATATTGGTACATAGGGGTCCCCTCTCTATGCCAAACCCCAGGAGTCTATACGGCAGGACCCTGGATGAAAATGTCGGCGCCCCGCTAGTCCTCTGGGTAGTTGTAAGCCTGAGCAACTGGGGGCTTCCTTTGCAACGCCCCGCCCCTAAAAAGGCGTGAATAAAGTCATGGACTGGTGGTCGTCAGTAATTAAGGATGCCAGATCGGTTCCGAATCAGTGGCACTTTCCCCCAACTCAATATATCCCTCCCAATCGGGTGCCTCCCAGTACACGAGGTACCTTAGAGCGTGATGCGACTCTAGGACGGAAGTTGGGCAACACTCACATGTACCCAGATATTGGGCACGGCTCACACCACAGAAATCGCCATCCTTAACCTTATAATTTACTTGGAAAAAAAACCAAGATGGCCCCAGCCTGCCTCGACGCGCTAGAAACACCGGTGCATCAAATTTATAAACTGGGCTGACCCCATGACCTACAGGTTACAGATCCCAGCACTGGGCTCTTAGCAAATCACCTTAACCTTCACACAGTATCTACCTTAACCACACAGAGCCTGTGGTTCATATCTGCATTGGGCTCTTCGCATATTATGGCACATTAACCCCACTCTTATCTCGGTATCGGGTTCTTGAGGCAGTTAATCACAGTATCCCTCAGCGCCTGTACTTTCTCTCAGCACACTGGGATATTCAGCATTGCGCTCTTGCCCCGTAGATCATCTTAACCCCTCAGAGCCCGAGAACCGCCTCAAAATTGGGCTCTTGGCACAGTCTATCCCATTAGCACCTGTGCTTTCTCTCAGTATCAGGCTTTTCCCCATCAGCTCCCATCAACCTCTCCGCCACCCAGCTTAGCTCAGTAACTCACATTAACACAACAGAGCCCGTGATTCATCTTAACATTGGGCTAATAAAATGTCATTATACGGACCATATTCTGACTGGTCCTAATTGAGGGAGGTGGGTGCCCAAACTCACCGAAGGATTCCACACAAAGCTGATCTTCACACCCGCTCCGCCAACAGACAACACGACACTGCACGACACAGGAAATGGCGACCGGCACCTCTGGACAGCGTTCCGGGGGGAACATGGAGAAATAGTGGGTGGGTGGAGGTAAAAGTACCTGGCCCCAGCCCTCTGCACGACGGAAGTAACGCAGCGAAGGTGCTGAATTTTGGGAGACTCCTGTGGGGGTCCCAGTGAATAGTGTGTGGAAATGTGCCAGAGTCCGGCACTGAGGTGGCCGCCCTCTTAAAGAGGCACACTGTGTGCGCCGCCGCAGCTGCATATTACAGAAAAGGTTGGAGACGACCATTCTTGACTCACAAATTATTATTGAAAAACTAACTAAATACTAATATATATTTCATAATCCTTCAGGTGAGGAAGTTGGCAAAATGTTAGTCAATAAACTGTTAAATCATTTAAATACACAATTTTATATAAATAGATTTGAATTGAATAAGAATGTGGTCTTTATAGAGACATTTCTTATTTATGGTAAAATGACAAATCCCATGAGTCAAAATTCTCTGTCAAGCTTTATGGAAATGTGAGTTGTGCCGCCATGTGATAGGTTCCATTTATGTTATGGCATGCCATGTTATGTATGTTATGTTTTGTTATGTTACCTTATGTTATGTTATGGTATACTTTTGTTACGATATGTTATATCATACAGTATTTCTAAAGCACAACCTTTGAGGTTGTATCATAGCACTAACAATAAGCCCAAACACAGTGAGGGTGGTCCCACCATCTCCCAATAATCAAAAGAGCCATGTTTCTATGGCTCCTGTGTATGATCTGAAAGGCAGTGGTGGTTTAAAGGACTTCTATTCAACAGGGCGACAAGTGATGACTGAATGCCATAGTTCATAGAACTGTTCTTCTTAAGGCTAGCTGCAGCCCCGTAATAATCAGCATGAACTAATGGGGAACTGTTCATTCCCTCCCCCCTGCAGTTTGTGTTAATTTAACTAGTGCCACAACCACATTTATGTTGGCACAGGATAGGCTCATGCATATGCAAATGAGACCAGCTGCTCTGAGCAGGAGGGAGGGCAGTCTTGAGAGGGGTGGTGGCTGCAGTATAGAAAGTGCAGCAGGTAACAAAAGATCTGCTTACTTGAAGTACCATCACTAGCAGCATATTAATTTGTTGTTAATCATGCTATATTTTTAAATAGCCCTGAATTTCATGAAAAGCAAGGCCTCTATTGTTTTCCAAATTACTGTGGGCATTATAGGACCCTCCCTCAAAACGTCCACCCCCCGTGTTTAGAGTCCACAGAGGCCCTATGCCCTCTCATTAGGGCAGGCAGGGCGTCCACCAACTTCTAAATAAGGCGCGAGTCTGGTAACCTGGCCTCGTGCAGTTTGCCAGGCTATGGTGCTGGTGAATACAAGGAAGGCCTTTTGATGTTTTCATAGCATCACAATAGTCACTTCAAATCACTACTCGAAGCACCTGATTAAAATTCTCCAGTCCTACAGAACGAGGAGTGGGCGAGCTACATCAAAACAGTTTGCATAATCAGCCTCTTGTCACTCTTTTATACACATAAATAGCTTTCATAGAAATTGGATATGCTTATTGGCTTCACTTACAGTAGAATCTCATTTATTTGGTTTAGCAGCCCACAGATTTTTGCTTTTTGTACTGTAGTGAACGGCGGTGGTCACCCAGGAGCTCACGCGTTCCCATGAGATCTATGCAGACTAACAGGCAGGGATCTGTCCATCTCACACTGAGAACCTGCGAGGGCGCCCGAGCTGCTGAAATGGATGTTAAATTATGGCATGCCAAGTTAATTAAGAAATAAGTCTTGACAGGATGATCATTTCGGGGATTAGTGAGACCTCAGGTGAATACCGAGGCAGAAGGCAAGAGGCTAATTGCTTTCAGCTGTCCAAGAAGTGTAATAATCAAATTACCGCTGCTTGTGTCTCCTACCGACTGTCAAATAGAGCATCTTAAATTGGAAAAGGGCTAACATCTTTCACGTGCCACATTGTGAAATGGGACGTGCCTTTACCAGTTAATTTCATTTGCATTAGGCAAATGGATCGTTGCATTTACTATCTGTGATCTAGATTAAAAAAAAGCCCTTCCTTAATGTTTGAATGTACACTCTCTATCTTATCATATGTGGCAGCCAGACATTGTAATGAGGGTCGATTTTTTTCTCGTCTTCATTGTACGTTTCCATAGAAGAACCCCATAGGCTTTCGGGAAATCAAAAATCACCCAGGCCGCGCGCAGAAAGGGCGCACTTGCACGAGATGAGAATGGATTCACTGAGTATTACCATCATTGCAATGTCTGAGTTAGATTCATTTGGGAGGACTGCATGCACATTATATATTGCTTCCAATTGGGAGCACATTTAGTGCTCCTAAATGAAGCCGCATTGATAGATATCGCGGCCCTCAATGTATTCATATCATCATATGAACTTTATTTCGATCGCAAACGATCATAAAAGTGTAGACAAACAGTTACACAGTAAACAACTACATAAAAATACACTTTTGAATATGACACTAAATAAGCATATTAGTTAAAAGGGGCACTAATATTTATTACACAATCATTGCTAAAAAAATGTAAAGGTATCAAAGTCACAAATAATACCTACATCTTTAAAATAAAAAATGTCTCAGCTCAGCGCCTCCCACATTGTCAACATTCTTATATAAAAATCATAGCAGACTGTATGAGTTTTGCACGCTTAATCCAAAAAGCCCTAAGAAACATGGCCACACAACAGATTATTATCTGGCTCGTGTCATCCTGCAGTATTCTGAACATTTCCCTGTGCACCCTATAACCCAAAGTTTTACACAAGGGAACAATCCATTTTGCACGTATTTGTTTATAAAAGGGACCAAAAAAAACATGAATGGACGTTTCAAAATATGCATTTATAATCAGGCATACGCCTTTATTTCTTTTACCGTGGTTATTAGGCAGCAAGGACCCGTCATATCCTCAGAATTTAATCTGTCCGTCCAAACCCACCGGATCACTTAGATCATCACAGGATCACACACTCCTCCTGTCAGAAGGACTCGCATATTCCTTTTTTGGCGGCCAAATAGCTGAATTCTTTACCACCTGATATTTACTGCAAAGTCTCAGAAAGTATTTTCAGGATAAACCTAAAAAATGTAAACTTGGCTTTTCAGCTACTCTTGTAACTCACAGTCACTTTTTCTTTTCAGCGTCAGCTGCGCTTTAAGTTTAGAAATCAGAAGTCTTCTATATATCAAATGATATATTATATGACATCATATTGTATCATATATCGTATAGTATCATCTCATATATCATTTATGCATTGTTTCCCAATATATATATAAAGCATATGGTAATTGATGCCAAGCGCCCTTTGTCATTCATGAGCTCCTGACTTGGCTTAGTATCCAGAAACAGGGTGGGTGCTGGGTTTTAGGATTGCAAAACCACAAGGCTTAGAATGCAGAGCACTAATGGCATAAAAATCAAGGACTGGCAGATGTTCACACTTGATAACGGTGCACTTAGCATTTGCATAGGTAAATCAGGCCGTGCACTGGTAGAGATTGTCCTGTATGGCACTGCCTTGACTGCCCCTTCTGTAGCTAAACCCTGTCAAAGGTATTTCCAAGCTTGTGCTTGGGGGAGCAGGAGGGGTACATGTATCCAGCATCTCCTGCATGGGAAGTATTTACTGCGATGCGTGAAGGTTGGAGATGTGCTCCGATTGCACTGTGGCATTTTTGGGTTTGAGGCGTATGTGCAGTATGTTAGAGAAGTTCTTGTGGCTGCTATGTGGACTGAGAAGAAAATGCTTGCAGTGATCCTGTATGGGATGACTTGGTTGTGGTGAAGGCCAGACATGTGCTCTGATGTCACTGCCTCAGGCTTGTCACCACAATTTTAACTACTGACTTATCTTCTAGATGGGTAGATGTGGATTTAAAAAAAATATATATCTTTAGTTTCCTAGGTGCATGTGCCTTGCTGATATATTGGTAGTCCATATTATAGAAATGATATATATGTAGGTTGATATTCTTCACCTAAATTCAGTGCCATACATCTGAATCTGCAGCTAAACACAAGGGAGTTTCAGAAATGTATGTCAGATGAGAAAAAGTTAATGTGGATACATAGCCCCATACCCATTGTGATTTAATTGGATAGTTGAATGTAGGATCAATACCCATAGGACATTAGACTGTGGATAAAGCAATAGGCAGGGGAAAAGCCAGTATCCTCTTTCAGAATTTGGGAGGGAAGAGACACATTTTGTGAAATCTGGCACATGCCATAATAGAGAAGCAGAAACTGGATGTATTCCCCTGGTTACCTACAAACCGAGCACATCTTCAAATCTATGTTATATTCTTGTGTAAAAAGTTCTATGAGATCGTTTTTCTTTCACTAATTTTTGGAGGATTTAAGTTTGATTTGTAGTCATTTGTAGTCATCATTAAAAGGCTTTTTGCTACTACAAATGAGCACCGGCTTTGCCAATTAAAAAATATGGATAATTAAGCAGTAGGGTTTCCAGAGGAAATGTAAAAGCAAGGCGCCAAACCAGATATTGTTTACCTGCAACTCAATATCGAGAAGGGAATTTGCTTTAATGTTTATATGAAACAAAGATCAACAAATGTGTATTTCTCATGAAAGAGACGAAATAAAAACAAGAGAAACTAGTTTTTTATTACATTCTTTTGGTGGAAATAGTGTTGTTTTTTTCATTGTAATGGTGAAGAAACTATTTTTTAATTTCCGTTTTCAAATTTGTTTATAATAAGGCTCTCTTGGCTCCGATACTCCATGCATTTAATGTAACTGAATGTTCAAATACCATCTTCCTCTTGATTGGAGCACTTCACGGGGAGAGCGAGCATTGTCATTTTGCTTTAGCATACAGCCAGGTGATTCCACAACATTTTACAATAAAATCTAACCTGAGTGTCCCCTGATGCCACCAGATTCTATATAACAAAACATGGCATCATCTACATTCAGTGCCAATGTTACTAGTACTCCATCCACTACAGTCACATCAGTTTGTTTTCTTCAAAAAGACACCTTCCCACCTTATGTATGACAATGACAGAAGAGTAATGAGATTGCTTGGTACAGTTCTCTCTTAAAGGGAGAATATTTCAACTAAAATGCAAGTTTACAACCGCCAATTCCGTTTGACAGTTATAACGTGAACATTGATCAAACCACATAATCGCCCTACGAGTCCTAAGTCCTCACCGCATCACTCTCTCCCAAAATAAAAGGTGATTCACTCCATTGCAAACATGTTCTGTCTGACACATACGTAAGAGTAGAAAAGATTGGACTGTTTGCTTAGTGACTGATTAAATGTTAGTGCTGAATTTTCAAAAACATAGTTGCAGAAAAGTCCATTTGGATTGTAAAATCAATGGAATTGTGAGAACTGTTGAGCTTGCAGAGATTGGGTGATATTGTCACAGATGCTCAGTCCATCTGGATGTAATGATTTCAAATGGTACATTCTGGATTTTTCTTTTGAGTCCAATAGTTCTGTCCTGAAGACATGTTCACCACCGGCAATCTTCATGTCTAAGAGAAAGCAAGCAAGCAAAGTTAATATGAAAGGTTATTGGCTGGCTAAGTTTCTCATAGATTATTTCTGTGTGTATGGAAGTAGTTTACTCTTTGGCCTACATTTTTTTTTTCGTCTTGCTGTTGCCACTGGATCACCTACACGGAAAAAGATGCTCAGCATGTAGAATATTGCCTTATGCCATAGGTTCTTCATTTAACAGAACCTAGGGCTAATGATGTTGCTAAATGGTTTTCACACGTGATGCACTATTTCGAATCACAGCAGTGAACCCCTGCATTTGTTACAGCATCTTTTTTTTTAATATTCTTTTTAATAATTTTGGTTAATGATACGGTACAGGTTATAGTAGCTTTCCATTTAAAAACTAGAGTCAGTTCACAACATAGCAAAGACACCAGATACAGCGGCATTATTAGGATACAGTATCTTACAACAATCGGTTCACGTTCTTGCCTTTTCCTGTTAGTTCGATGGATGGGGAGATTCAGACATCTCCTCTGTATGAGTTCCATTTGCCCCACTTTTTTGTCCCATTTTTTGGGGCATCCTCTACTTTTGAAGACCTCTTTTTCAGCAATAATGCATTTGTCCATGTCGGTAGCCCAGCCTCTCGTTGTTGGTGGGTTCTTGGCCCCCATCACATAGCTGTATTGTGTTTTGCCAATGTGAACCCCAGTGTAGCCCATTGCTGTTCTGAATGTACAGTTTTTATCTATTTTGTATATTTTTTATATTAGATGTTTATATGCTGTTATCTGTGGAGGAATGAAAAATATTTGATTGTGTCATACTTTATTGCGAAGCATTGAATTGTGAATTTCGTGATCAGACTTGTCTCATGTATTAGGTGTTTAAAGAATTAAACATATAAAAGACAGTCTTTTTTAACAAATAATAATGTCTTTTTATGAAATGTATTACTATGTATTTCTTTGGTATCTGATACATACTGATGTCAACCTGTTGCTTTGTGTTCACCCATTATGGCTATTTGGGCTTAGGCTTGAGGGAACGTAGCGATACTTTGCAGTAAGCACCATTCAATCGGGTGCGACGAGGGATAACATTTATTATAATCCACGCTCGTCATAATGGACATGTGCACATTGATGCAATCCTGACGAAATTCTCTTGAAAAAGGAGCTCCTTTTTGTTCTTGAAGATCTGTAGCTTCCCGCACATTGAGGAGTCCCAGTTTAGGTGTTAGTGATAGAGATCAGGGTGTGTACAATATTCCCGCTACCACGGATAAAGTAATCTCACAGTTACACGCACATGCATACATCATACGCTAGGGCCCATTTCACTAACATACGCTCAAATACTCTACCAGCAATAAACCTGTGGAAGGAAAACACTCCTAAACACCCTGCATCTATACCGAGGTCGATAAGACCTGGTTTTTGTGACTGTCCTTAAGCATAATCTATACAATATATACAACAATGATCAATAACGTAAACCCAATAATTGACAAGAAAGAATATCCAACACCATGTTTAAAATTATATTGCTTTATCTAAAATTAGTCAAAGGAAATCAATCAGAGTAAATCATTTCTCATAGTTACCTATTCTAGCTAAATGTCAGAACGGGTCAGGACAAGTCTCTCGGTAAATGTCTCTCAAGACGAAGTCCCGTCAGCATCAATCCTCAGCAACGCAGATTCGGTACGCGGCAAAGGCAAAATGGCAAGTGGCAAAAGACCCTCTCTAGACTAACATCTTATAGTCTCTAAACAATAGAAAGATACATTGGGAACATAGAAAAAACTATAATGTCCGCCGGACTTGCTGAGCAGAGCGAGAAGGAAAGGATGTAACATTGCTACATTTGAGAATCTCCGCTCAGGAAAAATACACATAACGAAAACTACGGAACAGGAACCAAGAAAATAAAACATGTATCACAATTATCCTGCTTCTCCTCGGCCATCGAGCCACAGTTCAGAGCTTCTCTCTAAGGCTCCTTTGTTTCCCAAGGCTGCCAAGGACACTTTCACTTCTCTTGGAGACTTCCCAAAAACTGCTGCCGTCCTCATGGAAAGTTTTTCAACAAGGACCATGGTCAGTTAGCTTCAGGACCATTTCCAGCAGGGGTCTCCCTCGTCACAGTTTTCATATTACAATCACAGCTAGGCCAACATAGGCCTTAATAGACCATCTTAATTAAAAGAGACAAAACAACGTTACTACAGCATAGTGATTAAACAATGTTAACCCCACTAATACCCTTATGTGTATGCATTTATCTAGCACTTGCAACATGGAAAAGCATTAATTCGGAAAGCGTTTTGTGCTCAAAATAAACAGCACATAGCAACGTTTAAACATAAAAACACATTTAACGCGCGTGTTATTATCAGTCAGCACATTTAAGCACACTCACGTGTAACCCTCTCTTGTTAAGACAAACGGATTGATCAATATAAACGCACTTGCACAAGACAAATAATTAATTATTAATTGTTAATAAATTAATACAACGAATAGACATGCCAGAGCTTCAAAAGCCCCAGAATTTTCAAACTGAAAACTCTGCTCCAGCAATCCCCCCTTTGGTGATTTTATCACCAAATAAACCCAAAAAAAAAAAAAATTAGTGAAAATTTAGTCCCATTTTAGGAGAAATCGGAAATGTCTTTTCCCCTTTACACAACATTAAACACCAGTCACTCTTTCATCATCCCTTTTTGTCTCTAAGTAAACACTCTCCCTCAATTCTTCTAGTTCAATTTCTTGAGGTTCTCTCTTCAACCTCTTGTTTTTCTTTTCCTTATTCAATTTCTTCCTCCCTCCCCTGTTTTTACAACACACACACACCAATCTTATTATTAATAAAGCCACAATTATACAAGACAAGGGAAACAATATTCTACCTATAATAGTACTACCTATTTTTGCAATAAAATCCTTAACAGCTATCATTTTATTAGCTATTTTAGTCCATAAACTCTCAGCTTCAAGTGGTACTAATTCTTCATGCAAATCAGTAATATTTTTGATATAGACCTTTAGGTCTCTGCTTTCGTCTGGAATGTAAGTGCAACAATGTTGAACTTTCAGCATTCCACAGACTCCACCCTCCTTGGCCAATAGAATATCAAGGGCAAGTCGATTTTGCATAGACATGGCACGTACGGCACTTAATTCCGTATTCACCAAAAGAAACCCTCCAGCGGTATTTGTCGATAAGCGATCAACCACTGTGGACAGTTTCCGAATTCCATAAGCATTCAAAGAAATTCCCACTGCTGGAATCAAAACCCCAAAAATATCACCCACTATTTCAGACCAAGTTTCTCTCTTAAAACGCATTAGTAAGTTAATATCTTCCACATCTGTTATTTTATCTATATGAAAAATCTTTGGAAAAACTAGGCCCACATAACATGTGCCATACCAATGGTCAGGCAACTTGTAATAAGCCTTATTCCCACAAACATAGTATACTCCTGAAAAAAATTGTATCTTCACCACCTCTGAAACCCCAACCTGTTGCAATGAAGTATGTATCATGGCACTCACTAGTCCCGACAAAATATGTATCATATTGGGATTTCCTTCTTGTAATACAAAGTTTACCCTTCTGTGGTGCATCTAGAGCTAAAGTTGGACTAGCCCCATTCTTCAACTCTTTTCCCATCTCAATGTCCCAAATTGTCTCACTCACTTTATATTTTCCTGCTTTGTCATGCATGTTTAATCTCCTTTCTTCTACCATATCCAGGAAAGCTTTCTCCTCTCCTTTCAAACTGCAAGTTAAATTATTCTTAAAAATGTAATCTAATGTTAATCCTTTTTCTTCAATAAAAATCTCACCAAAAGTGTTAGCTTCTTTAGCTGGATTCAGCTCTTTGTTCATTGGCAAGTGCCCAAAAATACTATCTCTGTTAGACATCGTATAATCTACTTTCCCTAACAAATAAAAAACACTACTTAAAATACTACAAGAAATACCATATGTAGCTGGTAAATGATGATAAGTAACACCCTCTGAAACGGATGCAGGTAATTGCATACAGACGTAGCAATCCCTTACTTCCATTGTTTTCACATATTCATATAACAGTTTCGAAAAAACATTACTAGAAAAGTTATTAATTGACCTATCTTTGTGTATGTAAGTATTACTAATTCTAATTGGAACTACTTTTTGTGAATTCTTTACATTTGTCACATTCTCTGTATGCATCTCAAACTCTACTTTAAAAGTAACTAATAAAACTAAAACACCCCATAGAAGCATTAATAATCCAGTACAGCAGCAGCACATCCTACACCACCTCTTAAGGAAGGCACATCTATTTCTATTATCCTCTATGTTAGCCATTTTAGTTTAGCTTCTACTACTCCACTACTGTTTGAACATTTCAATTTCAATTCTCCAGCAATTCTTCAGCTTTCAGTTTATCCAAATGATCTCTTTGTTCACTTAATCCAAGTGAATCCTTCCTTTACTCAGTTTGGATACTTGTCATTCTTCACTTCAACTTCTTCAACATCAAATTGTATTAGATCTCCGACATCAAAATCTTCAGTACTCGACTCTTCTCCAATGTCAGTCAAGAGTACTTTCAGAATTTCACCAGTATCTTCCTCAACCACTTTTCTCAAGATCTCTTCCGGATTATCTCGAGTCACTGCTTCTTCTTTTCCTCCTTCAGACAGTGCCACATAAGACCATTCCGGTGATCTGTACTTTTGGTTGGGTTTTCTTACTCTTTTTATTTCCACTGGTTCGTTTGACTCCTTTGATTCTTCTCCTTCAGCTTTTGAACTTTGACTCGAAACTTCATTCACTTGTTCAGCTTTCGATGTATTTGCTCTTATTATTTTGTATCTCAGCCTCTTAACTCTGTTGTTAGGCCAACGGTCTCCTCTTAACACCTTTTTCGGCTTTATTTCTTTATTACTTCTTTCTCCGATCCAAGTTCTCTTTCTCAGAACTCGACCCTCTGTTTGTTCATCTTCATCATCTGTTTCAAGTGCCTCTTGTTTCCGTTTTCCAGCAGCTCTCTTCTTTTCCACAGATTTTTTCACCACTGTTTGAGACTTCCCTACTCCTGTCCCTCCTCGGGTCTCCGACACGCAATCTTCTTGCTGTCTACTTGTCCCTTCACCTGGCTCATCAAGAATGTTCCCTACACCTCCTCGGGGGTCTTCCGCAATCTGTCCCTCTCTACCTTCTTCTGACCCTACTTCTTCAAGTATAATCTCAAGTGGTTCTTCAATCTCCTCCTCTTCTGATTCAGGAGTAGTCTCTGTGGGATTTCTCTTTTCTTTTCTTTTTCCTTCGCTGCTGTTTGAAACTTCAGGCTCTTTTACAGAATTTGATCTCTTTTCTGATACTCGCAGTGGTTCATTCGAAGCTCTTCCTACTTCTTTCCCCACTGATTCTGTATCTTCATCATCGCTGGAATCTGACTCTTCAAAATACTCTTTACCAGTCCCTTCTTTCGGGTTTGGAACTCTCAGAGTATGACTCGCATGTACCCAGTGCTTCACTCCAGCACACTTTACTGCAGTCGTCGTAGTCAGAATAACTTGTCTTGGCCTTCCCCACCTTGGAATCAAGCAATTTCTTCTTCTGTGAACTTTTATCCTCACCCAGTCTCCTGGACTTAGATCATGGGCTTGCTTCTTCTCAAGTGTGGTAGCTTCTTCTCCAACCTGGTGAAACACAGAATGAACTGCGTCAGCCAGGCCTTTACAGTAATCCAAAATCATGTCATCAGTTATTGTCACCAATTTATTGACAGGCACGAATGCATGGCGCATAGCACGTCCCATGATTATCTCGTGCGGACTCAAACCAGTAGTTCTATCTGGAGTAGATCTCATAGTCATCAGAACTAGAGGCAAAACATCTGGCCATTTCATGCCAGTAGCTAAGCACATTTTTCCAATCCTATTCTTGATTGTGCCATTAATCTGCTCAACCACACCAGAAGCCTCTGGTCGGTATGCACAATGTAGCTTCTGCTGTATTTTCAATGCTTCACAAATCAAACCCATGAGCTCATTTTGAAAATGTCCACCTCTATCAGACTCAACTGTTACTGGAAACCCGTACCTAGGAATCAACTCCCTTAACAGTAACTTTGCCACTGTTAATCCATCATTTCTTCTAGTCGGGTAAGCTTCCACCCACCTTGAAAACAAACAGACTACCACTAGAACATACCTCAGTCTGTTTACTTGGGGCATTTCAATGAAATCAATCTGCATTCTTGTAAAAGGACCTCCTTCTCTGCCTATTGTTCCCAGACTCACTACTGTCTTTTTCCCAGTGTTAAATTGCTGACAAACTAAACACCTCTGACAGATGCTTTCTGCAATTGTCCTGAACTTTGCATTGTACCAGGTCTGCTTGAACGACCTAACCATCGCGTCCCTCCCCAAATGTCCCTGGCCATGATACATCCTTGCCATTGACGACAAGATGGAATTGGGCATTACTGGTCTGCCATCTCTGTAGACCCAAACATGGTCTGTTTCTCTTGGAGCACATCCTGCCTTAATCCAATCTTTTTTCTCTTCCTCTCCTGCCTCATCTTGCAACTGTTTCACTTCATCCCAGGTCTCTAGGACATTAGTAAACATCACAGAGAGTAAAGACATTTCCCCTTCTCTGTCCCTGTTGATGGACTGATTTGTTTTTGCACAATATTGCGCAACATCGTTAGCATAACGGTTTCCGACCGTTATAAAATCCTCCCCTAGTCCATGGGCAGCACATTTTACAACTGCTAACTCCTTAGGCAGCTGTATCGCCTCAAGCAATTTGCCAATCATTTCAGCATTCTTTATTGGAGTTCCACTCGATGTCAAGAAACCTCTTTGTAGCCAAAGTTGGCCAAAATCATGCACCACTCCAAATCCATACTGACTATCAGTCAACACAGTCGTCCTCAAATCTTTCCCAATTTCGCAAGCTTTTGTCAATGCTATCAATTCAGCAACTTGTGCAGATTTTACTCCTTTCAATGGTGATGCTTCCTTGACCTCTGAAACTTTACATACCACATATGCTGCACATAGCACACCATCATCATTTCTCAGGCATGATCCATCCACAAACAACACATGATCACTCTCATTCAAGGGTAGATCTCTTATGTCTGGTCTTGGTTTTGTACAGTACTCAAGCACATCCAAACAATCATGATCATCTTCCATCTTCACACCCACATTTTCAATATCTGGCAAAAGCGTCGCTGGATTCACATTCACACATCTCTCGAGAGTCACATTTGATGCTCCCAGTATCACTTTTTCATATTTGGTCAATCGACTATGTGACATGTACTGAGTTCTGCTTCTTGTCAAAAGAATTGCCACATTGTGAGGTACGAATACCCTTACAGGATATCCCATTATGATTCCCTCACTCTGTTCCAGGCTTCTGCATGTTGCAGCCACAGATTTCAGACAACCTGGTAAACCCACAGCTACAGGGTCAAGTGTCGATGAGAAGTACGCAATAGGCCTTCTCAGTAATCCATGTTTCTGAATTAACACTGAAAGTGCACATCCATTTCTTTCACTGCAGTACAGCTCAAATTCTTTCTCATAGTCAGGCATACCCAAAGCTGGAGCCTCACACATTTTACTTTTGAGCTCTTCAAATGCTGCCATTTGTTCTGCATCTAGATCCAATGGATCCGTCATTTCACTTTTTGTCAGTTTAATCAGTGGCTTTGCTATCAATGAAAAATTAATTATCCACTGACGACAATAACCCACCATACCCAGGAACATTCTCACTTCTCTCTGGGTTTTTGGAGCTTTCATTTCTCTGATTATTCTGATCCTGTCAGTAGTCACTTTTCTCAGACCCTTTTCAATATTGTGTCCAAGATAATGCACCTCTTTCTTGCAAAACTGTAATTTGGCCGGAGATACCTTTAACCCTCCATCTGCCAGATGATTCAGTAAAGCTATGGTATCTACTTCACAAGCTTCACGTGTCTTTGATGCCACCAGTAGGTCATCAATGTACTGCACTAGCACTGAACTCTCAGGCATGATCAAGCTTTCCAACGATTTCTTCAATAACTGATTGAATATCGAAGGACTCTCCGTATACCCCTGTGGGATTCGTCACCATGCTAAGATACGCTGGCCAAACCTAAATGCAAAAATCGGCTGGCTATCATGATGCAATGGAATTGAAAAGAACGCATGACACAAATCAATCACTGTATACCACTCAGCATCGTGTGGAATTTGATACAGGATCACTGATGGATTTGGCACAATAGGACAACATGCCACCACAATTTGATTAACTTTTCTCAAATCCTGTACGATCCTAAATTTCCCATTGGGCTTTTTTAGTCCCATTATCGGTGGATTACACGGACTACTCAGTAGTTCTCTCAGGACTCCTTGCTGAATCATTTTCTCAATTATAGGAGTTATCCCTTCAATTATTTCTGGTGTCATTTTGTATTGAGGAATGTTAGGATATGTGATTCCCTCTTTTACTGCAATTTTTACTGGATCTACATTATTCATCAATCCCACATCCTCTCCAGTAAAATCCCAAACTGTCCTTTTCACTGTGTCTCTCAGCTCTTGAGGCAAATCCTCCGGATTAAATACAGCAAATGCACCAATTAACTCACTTTCTTTATTTTCTAGAGTCACTCGGTACAAAGCATCTTCATCTGGTGTCTCAAAGGCTATTCCATCCGGTGTACAAAAAATTGTACAGTTCATCTTGCACAACAAGTCCCTACCCAATAGGTTCACTGGACTCGTGTCACAGACAATGAATCTGTGCATGTCTGTAAATTTCCCTATCTGTACTCTTACAGGTTCAGTAAGACGTGTTTTGATTTGTGCATTGGCTACACCAACTACTTGGATTGCTTCATCCGAGAGAGGAAGATTTCTAACATCTGTTGACCTGACAGTTGATCTTGTCGCACCTGTGTCTACCAAAAAAGTAACACTCTCCTCATTTATTTTCCCATCCACAAATGGTCCTGCCTGGTCTATTTCTAGAGTTGCACCAAGTATGCACTCTTCTTCCTCTCCTCGGCACCGTCAATAATCACCCTCAGACTCACTCCCTTCCCTCTTTAACAAGTACTGCTGTACTTTGTTAGAACGTCTTGGTTTGTTTACCTGCTCATCATTGTAGAATCCTGAATCCTGATTATACTTTTGTAACCCTCTATTCTGCGGCAAGGGCGGTTTTGGCTCTTGACTCTGCTGTCTCACAACTTTCTGTTGTTGCTGCTGTTGATTATTTCCTTCGTTCTGGTTCTGCACCTGTTGATTTAAAGGTTTACTCTCATTACTCACTAATGGTGGATTAGGACACTCCGATCTCCAATGCCCCAATTGGCCACAGTTGTGACAAGGGAACTTTTTCTTTGCTTCCTCAAGACTTCCTTTTCCTTTCCCTGCATATCTGGGTCTATTCCCTGCATTATTTCCTGGATTATTCGCCTGTTCCACTAACTGTGCTTCTTGTCTCTCCGCAACTTTCACTTGTGCCCACATTGCTTTCTCTTTCAGCTTTCTTTGTTTTGCTTCAATTTCATCACTGAAGTATTTTGCATGTCTCAGGATCTCATCTACTTTCTTACTCTGCCAATCCACTGTGTGCTCACGAATTCTCTCACCAATTTCAGGTCTAAGGCCATATACAAATCTGTATACAAAATGACTCAAATCTTTGTCACCCAGGTGTTCATCTCCACTGAATTGTTTAAATGCCAGTATCAGCCTCTCGTAAAAAGCATGAACTGATTCTTTCGCTTCCTGTTGTGTTCGATCTATCTTTACCCAGTCTGTCTCTTTTGCAGGTACTTTACTCTTCAGGTATACCATCACCTGATCATACTTCCTCATTACCTCTGGATCTGGTGCCCCTGTTCTTGGGTCTCTTGGATATTCCTCAGTAGGCCAACTCACAACTATTTTACACTCAGTCCACAAGTCTGCTGGAACAATTATATCAAACAGACTATTCAGGTCAACCCACAGCACTTTTGACAATTTCACAAACCTATCTACCTGCCTATACCACTCGACGGGCTTTTCTCTCAATCGAGGGAAATCATTCGTAAATGATAAAATATCCTGTCGGGTCCATGGAACATGTACATATCCTCCTCCAGGTATTTCTCTCATAGGATAATTATCCACTGGTTTCTCCTTTTCTCTCACTGGAAATGCTGAATAAGTTGTTCTATCTTCAGTCTCATCTCTTTTCTTGTACCACCTATCCTTCCACTTTTCAACATCACCCCATCTTCGCAATAATGCTACCATTTCCTTAATCTGTCCTGTTCTACCAGTAGCATTCAAATTTTCAATATCCTTCTCTGTAAAATCCATCTTGTAAGTTCTTTGTAAAGCTTTCACTTTATCAATGTCAACTCCCTGTTCATTTGCTATTGCTCTTAGCCTGTCATGTGTATTCCTTGCTCTCCAGGTAACACTCTTACACATAAACATTAGTTCACCATCATGATGACTCTTCAGAATCTCTGTTGGAACTGTTCCTGTGACAAGCTCTTCTAGTTCTACACGTAACTTAGCTACATCAATTACTTGTGAATCTTTATCCTTTTTCTGTAGAACCTTCATCCAATCATTCAAATCATCAACTGTTATTTCAGCAGTTTTTCTCACTGGAACCACTCTTTTTTGCGGTTCTAAAATTGGCATCCCTGAACAACTAGCTTCACTAGCATCCAATATTTCACTACATGTGTTATGTCTTGATTGTCTCAGGTCATTTCTTTCTGCTCTTTTGCCTGAATCTCCTGAAGGACCAACTGAATTTGTCAGATTATTCCCAACATATGGAATCACCAGTCCATTCTCACCTGCTCTCTGTTTGTCAAACACAGGCATAACTGGACCTATTGTTACAGGCACCGTAACAGTTTCTAGATTCTTCGTTAACTCCCTAATCTTCTCAGTCAACTCTGTTGTAGTTCTGGCTAATTGTCTGGCATTCTCATCAAGGTAATGATCACTCCTTACCTCAGGCGTCTCATTTTCTGTCTCACTAACACAAACTGTATCTCTTATCGGAGAAACAACTGGTGTACTTTTGTCCGGTTCTGGTCTATATGGAGGTGGTCTTTTGTAAATCATGTCATTTAAGACCTCATCCTCATACTCATTAACTCCATATTTTCTTATTTCTGACTCAGGAACCCTTTCTGCTCCTCCTTCAACTGTTCTCATCGGATATAATCCCTCTGACATACTAACATCTCGCCACCTTTTCATTCGATCATGATGAGTCTCACGATCATGTCTCCTCCCAAACATGTACCTATAATACCCTCCAGATCTTTGTTTCTCTCTCTCATGTACTTCTTCTTCCCATTCCACTAAAGCCTCGAACTGTGTAGGTCTCGGTTTCGGGTCAAGACATAGCATCTTTTCCCGTAAATTTCTCAACACGGCCAGATTAAATGAACCATGTTCTGGAAATGCTAGAACACCATCTTCTTTAGTATACCTAACCCAATTCTCCAACCATATACAGGTATGAAACCCATGTCTTGCAGCCATGAAGGATGCAGGTGTTTTCGGTGGAGGTAACAACTCGCCCTCTCTTGTTTTAACATCTTTATCCTTGCTAAACCACTTTTTAACTTTACCAAAAAATGTTTTCTTTTTTTTCTCTTCTTGGTAATACATTTTAGCGTTTACAAAGAACTCTCTACTCTTTCCGTATTATAAATATACAATACGAATTTTCAACCAATTGCAGCGCGACTCACACTAACGCACCAATCCTGGAACGTCTACGTCACTAAATAGCTCTTCCAATCCTTGCGCGGCTCACACTAACGCACCAATCCTAGCGCGATCACTATTCTGATCTACCATCCAATCAGAGCGCGGTCTTTCTGATGTCAACAGTCGCTGCAGTTTGTCTCTTGTCTTCTGTCACTCGTCTACCCCTCCTTTACAAAATCTTTTCAGTAGACTTTGTGTCAAAATTTCTACATAAAAACATCTCCATTGTCTGCTTCGCTAACCACAGAATAATAAAAGAGAGTCTATTTCATAAGAAACCTTTCATTGACACAGTAGCACTTCTTCTACTCTGCCCTACTAACATACATTCATTAACTGTTTCCTCTAGGACTTGTCCAAAGAGTCTTACAATCAACTAAATGTACAAACATTCACGCACATTCATACAAAGGAAATATAGTACATACGCACAGAATCCTGCTTCCCGAGAACAGACAATCTGCTCCACTACAGAATTATAACACACATTATCTAAGCAAGCTTTCTTTGCCCAGTTCTTCAAATAAGCTCAGAGAATACCTATTACTCCTCCCGCGATAAGCTTTAACGGAAATCCTTACGGATCCCTGGGACTTAAGACCAGAGTTTCACAGATAACCTTCACTATCATACACACTCCTTATATACCAGAAATATCTAATAGTAACATACGACGATGTCACTAATTCCGAACCCAGACAATGTGACGCGCAACTTCAATTGTCACACGTTATTCCTTACAATTCCGTCTTTCCCGAGAGCAGCATTTACTTCCCTCTGCCCTACTACGGAACTGCTACAGCTTCCAAGTTCCAGAAGCACTACATATAACTCAACATTACGACTCCAACATATAGTATTAGTACATATACCAACATGAACCAATAATCAATAATCAATAAAAACAATCTTATCTAATCAAGACAATCATCAAAAACCATCAATCTCTGCTACCAGGAAATTGATAGAGATCAGGGTGTGTACAATATTCCCGCTACCACGGATAAAGTAATCTCACAGTTACACGCACATGCATACATCATACGCTAGGGCCCATTTCACTAACATACGCTCAAATACTCTACCAGCAATAAACCTGTGGAAGGAAAACACTCCTAAACACCCTGCATCTATACCGAGGTCGATAAGACCTGGTTTTTGTGACTGTCCTTAAGCATAATCTATACAATATATACAACAATGATCAATAACGTAAACCCAATAATTGACAAGAAAGAATATCCAACACCATGTTTAAAATTATATTGCTTTATCTAAAATTAGTCAAAGGAAATCAATCAGAGTAAATCATTTCTCATAGTTACCTATTCTAGCTAAATGTCAGAACGGGTCAGGACAAGTCTCTCGGTAAATGTCTCTCAAGACGAAGTCCCGTCAGCATCAATCCTCAGCAACGCAGATTCGGTACGCGGCAAAGGCAAAATGGCAAGTGGCAAAAGACCCTCTCTAGACTAACATCTTATAGTCTCTAAACAATAGAAAGATACATTGGGAACATAGAAAAAACTATAATGTCCGCCGGACTTGTTGAGCAGAGCGAGAAGGAAAGGATGTAACATTGCTACATTTGAGAATCTCCGCTCAGGAAAAATACACATAACGAAAACTACGGAACAGGAACCAAGAAAATAAAACATGTATCACAATTATCCTGCTTCTCCTCGGCCATCGAGCCACAGTTCAGAGCTTCTCTCTAAGGCTCCTTTGTTTCCCAAGGCTGCCAAGGACACTTTCACTTCTCTTGGAGACTTCCCAAAAACTGCTGCCGTCCTCATGGAAAGTTTTTCAACAAGGACCATGGTCAGTTAGCTTCAGGACCATTTCCAGCAGGGGTCTCCCTCGTCACAGTTTTCATATTACAATCACAGCTAGGCCAACATAGGCCTTAATAGACCATCTTAATTAAAAGAGACAAAACAACGTTACTACAGCATAGTGATTAAACAGTGTTAACCCCACTAATACCCTTATGTGTATGCATTTATCTAGCACTTGCAACATGGAAAAGCATTAATTCGGAAAGCGTTTTGTGCTCAAAATAAACAGCACATAGCAACGTTTAAACATAAAAACACATTTAACGCGCGTGTTATTATCAGTCAGCACATTTAAGCACACTCACGTGTAACCCTCTCTTGTTAAGACAAACGGATTGATCAATATAAACGCACTTGCACAAGACAAATAATTAATTATTAATTATTAATAAATTAATACAACGAATAGACATGCCAGAGCTTCAAAAGCCCCAGAATTTTCAAACTGAAAACTCTGCTCCAGCAATAGCGTGATATCTTTCCCCATTGCCTTTTGCATTTGACGTGTGACCTTTCCCCAGAATGGTGATATGTTGGGGCAGCTCCATAGCACATGATCGAATGTTGCTTCCTCTGTGCAGTGTCTGTGACAACATGCGTTTTCCCTATGCCCTAGTTTAGTTAGCGTGGCCCTGGTTAGGTAGGATCTATGTAACATTTTGAGCTGGATAAGACGGAGTCTGAGTTGTATGGCTGCCTCAAGGGGGGATATTAGTGCCGTTTGCCACTCGTCAGATTTGAGCGGCCCAATGGCTTCCCGCCAGTGATCCTGGAGTTGTGTGAGTGGGTCAGGTATGTTATTACAGAGTTTTTGGTAGGTCATGGATATAGCTTTCTTAGTCATGGATTCGGACAAAAGCCTATCTCTAGTTGGGATGCCTCTGGTACCTTCCCTTGTGCGGGGATGGTCGCAATAAGTGCATGTCGGATTTGCATATATCGAAATACTTCCTATTGGGCTAGATCATATTCTTTGTGCAATTCTGAAAAACAGTGAATTTCCCCCCTTTCCACAGGTCACCAACGGTTGAAATTCCAAAAGTGTCCCACTTATCAAATCCCAGCTGTGTACTCAGAGTACCCAGTCGCTGTGTCAGCCATAGTGGGGTAGCTTGGGTTATTATTCCGCACCATCTGAGTGTTTTATTTGCCTGGTGCCAGATGTCAACAGTTAGGGTCGTAGGTCCTGTGTAACATTTTTTTTTTTTTTAAATCAATATAGTGCCCCGTTGTTTCCTTCCTTCCCCATTTGGAGTCTATCCAGGTGATATGCAGGTTCCGTCTGGGAATAGTACACCCAGTGGTTATACTAGTTAGGATGCCCAGTAATAGAGTCCTAAATTGGGAACTGCTATCCCACTATCGTACCAGCATCTTGTTAGTTTTGTGTGGCCATACGTGGCATTTTGCCATCCAAGAGCAGTGTCTTGATCTTGCTGTTTATGTTTTTGAAGTAGGCATCGGGAACCTTGAATGGGTTGTTTTGTATGATATATAGAAAACGAGTAATAAACAACAGGAGCAAAAACCCATAAACCTTGTTGAGACTAGGGTAAGTATGCAAAAGACAACAAAAAATCTCAACTGGTATCATTTAAGAAAGACAGTTAAAGATGCATGTATGAGGCATTGCAAGCAAGAAAAGAAAGACTCTCAAACAGTAAATTTTGAAACATTTGCAAAGAGCATCTTGTATATAGATACAATTAATACAAAAAGGAGTAAACAACATAAATGAGCAGGATAATGTTACAGTTGTAGCAGCACTGCAAGCAAAATCAATTAGCATAAAACAACCCGAAATTGTACTTGGTGCTCGGATGTGTATGTGACAAAGAAATAGCGACGCAAGTGACAAAGTGAGATAAACTACGGTCCACAGGTGAAAAATATGTTCGTGGTACCGGAGTATGAACTTGGCACAAAAACAAATAGAAAGAAAACATTGTTAATTGCGAACCTTGATACTAACCAAACAGTAAGCAATACTCATGAAGGTGGGAGATAAACTTTGGGCCACAGTTGAAAACTGTGTGCGTGGTATCGGAGCATGAACTTGACACAAAATCAAATAGATAGAACACATTGTTAATTGCAATCCTAGACAATTACAAAAGAGTATGCCATATTCATGAAAAATGGGGGAAAGAGTGGCTGCGAGTAAGAAAAAATGGAAGGGAGAGAAGAGATATATCAAGAGCCAGTAAAATGTAGTCAATGATGGGGGTAGTGGCAGAAGGTCTGAAAGTCGCTCTAAAAAGCGGTGTTAACTGGCATAACAAATAAGGGTAGATTTGAGCAAGAGGGTACTATTCCATTCATCGATTGTATTTAACCCAGAGTTAACGGAGTTGCAGATGGTCATCCATTTAGATTCACTTTTGTTCAGTAATGCTTTGATATTGCCGCCTCGGTGGGGTAGTGTAGGCTGGTCTACCACTTGCCAGGCAATGTCAGTCGCATTATGGTCTTTCTCAAGGTAATGGGTCACAAGGGGAGCAGTCAATGCTTTGCAATGTATTCGACTCTTATGTTGAATGATCCTCTGTTTAATCATTTGGGTGGTCTGTCCAATGTATGTGAGGTTGCATGGGCATCTAATAGCATAGATCACATTCTGAGACCTACAATTTGTCAAGGTTTTGAGCGTATAGGTTTTATTACCAGTTTTGAACTCTTTTGTGTTTTGTGTGATGTCACAAACTGAGCAATTTTGACATATGTAGTGTCCAATGATCGGGGGAAGGCCCCAAGATGCAGTGATGGTATTTGTACCACTGATGTTGGTTGGCCATGTTATGGCGTGGACCAGATGTGTAGCCAGATTCTTGCCCCGCTGGTACGAGAATATGGGAGGTTCCTTGAAGGTGTCTAGGTGTCTGAGTAAAGGCCAATTGCGTTTGATGATTTTAGAAACCGTATTGCTGCATGGGCTGAACTTTGAGACAAAAGGAATTCTGGACATAGTTTTTTTGGGGTGTGGGTTAAGAAGTAATTCACGTGGGCAATACCAAGCTCTTTTGCGGGCTCTGGTCAGTAGGCGTTTAGGATATCCTCTATCTGTGAGTTTCTGTATTAGGATATCTGATTCAAGGAAATAATCCTTTCGCCACTTGCATTTCCTACGAATGCGTAAGAACTGCCCATATGGGAGACCATCCCGGAGTGCTCGGGGATGGTAGCTGGAGTATTGAAGGAGAGTGTTACGTTCTGTAGGTTTGCGGTAGAGGCGGGTGCCAATTTTGCCATCCTCAGCATGTATGGTAACATCCAGAGAAGGAAGGTCATTGTGTTTTGCCTCGCAGGTGAAATTAAGGTGTTGTTGAGACTGGTTTAGCCACATCATGAACTGGTCAAGATTATCTGTGGTACCTTTCCAAAAGACCAAAATGTTGTCGATATAGCGACGCCAAAGGGAAATACAGTCAAGAAATGGGTTGATGTTAGTGAGGATATGGGTTTTCTCCAAGTTATGGACGTAAAGGATCGCAAAATTTGGAGCAAAGCAAGCGCCCATGGAGACACCTTTGATTTGTAAATAAAAAGAGTCACGGTATAGGAAATAGTTGTTCTCCAGAGCAATTTGAAGTAGGTCCATGACAAAGTCTGTGGGGATCAAGGTGGGGCGTGGTGTGGAGTCAAGTAGATCTCTGATAACTTGAAGTCCCTCGGAATGAGGGGTATTTGTATAAAGGGATTCAATGTATAGCCCTGCCATTACCTCGGTGTTGTTATCAAAGGGTCTATCCTCAATAGTTAGGATGAGATCCATAGTGTCTTTAATATAGGTGTCAGTAATGGGCACAAATTCTTTAATAATGGCATCAATATACTTTCCAAGGGGTTCTAAAATAGAGCCACAACCTGACACAATTGGGCGGCCAGGAGGGTTAATACAATCTTTATGAATTTTGGGAAGTATATAGATGACAGGTGTTCGGGGAAATTTGTTATTTAGAAAGTTGAATTCTTTGGGAGATATGATATTAAGGGCTTTTGCTCTCCCTGTCATGGTTAATATTTTGTCTCTGAGGGCAGGTAGAGGATCCTTGGTAAGTAGTTGATAGTGATACTTGTTGGATAGCTGCCTTTTTATTTCCAGGTCATATTTGTCGTTATCCATCAACACTATGCCACCACCCTTATCCGCTGGTTTGATGGTAAGTTCCACATTGTTAGCAAGGTTAGTAAGAGCTTGTTTTTCGGATAGGGGTATGTTGTATGGAACATATTCGAAGCGGGTTCCTAGGTCCGTTATTTCCTGTAGGACTAGATGTTCGAAAGCTTGTATTTCAGCTGGCATAGATGAAGAAGGAGGGTTGAAGTTGGAGGGGGGGTGAAAACGTGGGAAGAAGAGGATGGGGTAAGAAGGTTTGTCAGAAAAAAACTGTTTAAGTCTAATACGTCGGAAAAATGTTAGTAGTTTAGATTGTAGATCTAAAAAATTAGTACGTTCAGTAGGTACAAAACGGAGTCCTCTGCTGAGTATCTGGGTTTCATCATGGGTGAGGGTATGGTTTGAAAGGTTGAAAATGGGTATGGTGAGTGGATCCAGGGGGGTGAAATTAGTGGTGTGGGTAGATTGAGTTATTGTGGGGGTCCCCATTGGTAATATCTGTTGCAGGTTTGTCTTTCCCTTGAGTATTGATGTTGGTACTGGCGGTTGTTCCGCCGTCGTGATTGAGTTTGGCCGCGTCCGCGGCTTGGCCCTAAAAAAACCTTGTGGTAAAAGGGGTTGTGGTCGTGGGACTGGTTTAGTGGTGTTTGGAGTATCAACCCCGTCGGAGTCTTCCAGGGATGTGTTGGAGGAATCAGAGAAAGTGATGCGCTGGTTATTGCGAAACCTACCCCAATTGCGAACTCTGGGTGGGATGTAGGGAGTGTTGTAGAATTCCTCTCTGAGGTAGGGGTAAGTATTGTCGACACTATAGAATTTTATATCCTTCTGGATTTTCTTGACTTTCTTATTTAGCTCAAAAGTATTGAAAGTGGAGATGGTGGAATTGATTTTGTCAAGAAGGTTTTTTGCGTCTGTGCAGGTAGTATCAGCTAAGGTGAGTTTCTCTAGTTCAGCAATTTCCTCAAGTTCCAAGCGACTATGTTCAATAGCAGTATCAATGCCCAAGACCATCCAGTGGCGCGAGCAGGTGGTCGCGAGATGGCTGAAACTGGTCCGAAATTTGGGGTCTTGGGTGAAAATGGCTGGAATATTTCTGATTTGCAGGCCAAGTGGTATTACGCCTGATTTTAAATATTCTGTGAGCATACGGGCGTGTAATTCAGTTCTGATTTGTTTTTTTCTTAATTTTTCAAGTTTATCCAAAAGTAGACGGGAGGAATTAGGTGTAGAAACAGGGGTGGTGGAAAGAGGGGGCCCACAGAGGAGGGAAGGGCCACCAATCAACCGTTGGATGTAATCTTCTGAATAGGAGAGAGTCTCCCTAGACATTCTACTAGACAAATATATGCCTAGATGAGAAAACCAAGTGAATTGGTAAAAAACTGGTGGGTCACAAGGTGACCTACTCTCGCAGCTAAGCAGCTGCTCACAATCTTGTAATAAACAACAGGAGCAAAAACCCATAAACCTTGTTGAGACTAGGGTAAGTATGCAAAAGACAACAAAAAATCTCAACTGGTATCATTTAAGAAAGACAGTTAAAGATGCATGTATGAGGCATTGCAAGCAAGAAAAGAAAGACTCTCAAACAGTAAATTTTGAAAAATTTGCAAAGAGCATCTTGTATTAGATACAATTAATACAAAAAGGAGTAAACAACATAAATGAGCAGGATAATGTTACAGTTGTAGCAGCACTGCAAGCAAAATCAATTAGCATAAAACAACCCGAAATTGTACTTGGTGCGCGGATGTGTACGTGACACAAAGAAATAGCGACGCAAGTGACAAAGTGAGATCAGCAAGGGACGACGCAAGGTGAATATATATACAATGAAATCAAAGGTTCTGGTCTCAATTCTTAACAATAAAGAATGATTTTTCGGTTATTCATAGAACTATAAGACAAAGCTGTGCCATCAATTGAGCTGAAAGGTCGACGGCGTTTCGATCCAGTTTATTTAGGATCATCAAAGGACTGGGTTGGAATATTTAGGCGGTGCTGTACAAGGGGGAGAAAAAAGGGGGGGTAAGGTTGAGGAAGGGAAGGGCATAATAGGAAGGAATAAGAAGAGGTAATGTGTCTGGGGACAGGGTAAAGCTAAAAAGGCAATCAAAAGGGGCGATCAATCAACAAGGGAAGCAGCAAGGAATTAATGCCTAAAGCCTGTGAAGATATTGCAGATTATGAAGGACTATCAGCATATGATGTCATAAGAAAAATGCTGGTATAAGTGGGACAGGGAGCGCAAGGGGAGGGAGGGAGGAAGGAAAGAAGGAAGGCGCCGCCAGGTGAGACAATGATTACCTGAAATGGGTTAACCGGCAAAATTAAAAAACCGTGACTGAATCGGTACATCGGCAATTCGAAATGCAGGGTCAGGATCTATGGAAAGGAAGGGAGGAGTGGTGTGAAGGAATGGGAGCAACTAATAAATACGAGGATTAGAAAGAAAAGGTATAGTGGATGTCTACCTTGAGGTAATTGAATTAAATCTCGTGATCCGGTTGCGGGCAATACGCGATAATTCAGGAATTCTGAAAGGGAAAGCGAGGAAAGGGTAAGGGGAACCATCGCGGGCCGGAATCAGGGAGGGGGGGGGGGGGGGTGAAATGAGTAAGCCAAACGAAGCGTATCTAATGAATAGAGGTTCGGCGGAGGGCGTCTCAATCAGCCAGGGTCCGGTACATTGAATGAGCAGGTCGGAATGGAAACAAGGAAGTGAAGGGAAAAGCGAGGGCGTTGCTATGACGTAGAGTGTGCGTGCGCATCAAGGGCTCAGACAAGAGAAACAGAAAGGGGATAAGGAAGGGAAAGGAGTGGGCGGGGAGGGAAGGAGACCAAGGCAACAGTAAACGTGAAAAAGGACAATAATTGCAATATAGTTAGGATAAACTACGGTCCACAGGTGAAAAATATGTTCGTGGTACCGGAGTATGAACTTGGCACAAAAACAAATAGAAAGAAAACATTGTTAATTGCGAACCTTGACACTAACCAAACAGTAAGCAATACTCATGAAGGTGGGAGATAAACTTTGGGCCACAGTTGAAAACTGTGTGCGTGGTATCGGAGCATGAACTTGACACAAAATCAAATAGATAGAACACATTGTTAATTGCAATCCTAGACAATAACAAAAGAGTAAGCCATATTCATGAAAAATGGGGGAAAGAGTGGCAGCGAGTAAGAAAAAATGGAAGGGAGAGAAGAGATATATCAAGAGCCAGTAAAAGGTAGTCAATGATGGGGGTAGTGGCAGAAGGTCTGAAAGTCGCTCTAAAAAGCGGTGTTAACTGGCATAACAACTAAGGGTAGATTAGAGCAAGAGGGTACTATTCCATTCATCGATTGTATTTAACCCAGAGTTAACGGAGTTGCAGATGGTCATCCATTTAGATTCACTTTTGTTCAGTAATGCTTTGATATTGCCGCCTCGGTGGGGTAGTGTAGGCTGGTCTACCACTTGCCAGGCACCACTCCTCCCTTCCTTTCCATAGATCCTGACCCTGCATTTCGAATTGCCGATGTACCGATTCAGTCACGATTTTTTAATTTTGCCGGTTAACCCATTTCAGGTAATCATTGTCTCACCTGGCGGCGCCTTCCTTCTTTCCTTCCTCCCTCCCTCCCCCTTGCGCTCCCTGTCCCACGTATACCAGCATTTTTCTTATGATATCATATGCTGATAGTCCTTCGTAATCTGCAATATCTTCACAGGCTTTAGGCATTAATTCCTTGCTGCTTCCCTTGTTGATTGATCGCCCCTTTTGATTGCCTTTTTAGCTTTACCCTGTCCCCAGACACATTACCTCTTCTTATTCCTTCCTATTATGCCCTTCCCTTCCTCAACCTTACCCCCCCCTTTTTTCTCCCCCTTGTACAGCACCGCCTGAATATTCCAACCCGGTCCTGATGATGATCCTAAATAAACTGGATCGAAACGCCGTCGACCTGTCAGCTCAATTGATGGCACAGCTTTGTCTTATGGTTCTATGAATAACCAACAAAGTATTCTTTATTGTTAAGAATTGAGACCAGAACCTTTGATTTCATTGTATATATATTCACTTTCACTTCACCTTGCGCCGTCCCTTGCTGATCTCACTTTGTCACTTGCGTCGCTATTTCTTTATGTCACGTACACATCCGAGCACCAAGTACAATTTCGGATTGTTTTATGGTAATTGATTTTGCTTGCAGTGCTGCTACAACTGTAACATTTTCCTGCTCATTTATGTTGTTTACTCCTTTTTGTATTAATTGTATCTAGTACAAGATGCTCTTTGCAAATTTTTCAAAATGTACTGTTTGAGAGTCTTTCTTTTCTTGCTTGCAATGCCTCATACATGCATCTTTAACTGTATTTCTTAAATGATACCAGTTGAGATTTTTTGTTGTCTTTTGCATATTGAAAACGCAGCAGTGCCCACATTTTAAACAGTGCTGCGCATCCTAGCAGGGACAGACAGGGGTAGCGTCCTCCAATGGCACACATCAATTTGCAATCTGAGTAGGGGGTTCACTAGATTATTGGTGTAGAAAAGCTCTGGGTCTGGGGTAATATATATTCCAAGGGATCGGAAACCCTCCTCTGCGATTGTGGCTGCACATTCTGGTGGCAGTTTTGGATTTGGTCCATGGAATGTGGAGATTACTGATTTGGACCAGTTAATGGTATAGCCTGAATATCTGCCGAAATTTGTAAAGAATGTGGAGGACTCTATTTATCGATTTAGCAGGCAACGCAAGGTATAACAGGATATCGTCAGCATATAGGGATATTCTATCCTCATGACCTTCCACCCATTTTAATCCTCTAAGCAATTGGTCGCCCCTGTCTCAGGTTGCGAGTGGTTCTAGTATCAGAGACAAGATCAGTGGTGATAGGGGGCACCCTTTGTCTCGTACCCCATTCAGCGGGAATGTCCGTGAGGTGTAGTTGTTCACTCTGACTTGTCCCTTGAGGTCTGTAGAGAGAAGTTTAACCTATTTGAGAAATTTGTGGCCGAAGCCCATTCGTTGTAGGACCTCAAATAGGGAGGGCCATTCAATTGTGTTGAATGCCATTTTGGCATCTAACGATAATAGTACAGCGTCTTCTGCTAATATGTTTTTCCTACCCAGGACGTTATGTAGTCGACGGATATTCAAGGCCGTGTTGCGGCTGGGCATAAAACCAGATTGATCCGCATGTCCTATTTTAGTGATTATGGGGGCGAGTCGGGAGGCTAATATCTTAGCGAGGATTTTGGCCTCGACATTTATTATGGAGATCGGACAATAAGAGCTACAGTTTTCGGCTGGTTTCACTTTTTTGTGTATAACCACTATCAAGGCCAGCCTCTGGTCTTCGTGTAGGGCCCCCTTCTTGTTACTTTCAAGGAACATGTTGCGTATGTGTGGAGATATTTGGGAAGCGGTAGCTTTGAGGAATTCAATTGGGAGTCCGTTGGGCAGATTTTGTCCTTTGTAGGATCCCCCTCTGTTGAGTCCCTGTCTTCAGGGGACAAGGTCAACATGGGCATATCTGCAAGCACCTTCTGCGAGTCCTCTGCTGTGGTTTCAATGACCGAGGTATATAGTCTATTGTAGTGGTTGGCAAAAGCCTCTGCTATCTCTTGTGGGTCTCTGATGATATGGGTGTTGTTAATTTGTAGCATGGGGACCCAGCGCGCCGCCTGCTCCTGTTTTTCCAGCGAAGCTAGCAGTTTGCCTGCTCTATCTCCCTGTTCGTATATTTTATGTTGAGTTGCCATATATTTGGCTTTGGCGACCTCTGCCGCACGGGTTTTATATTCGAGTTGTTTAATGTTTAATTTGTGTTTGTTGGCCTCAATGGGGGTCTGTGTATATTCTGTCTTGCTTTCTTGAACCTTGTGTTTGAGTTGCTCTATTTTTCCCCTCCGTTCTCTGTTGTGCCCCACTTGGCATGCTAATGCTTGGCTCATGGCCCATATTATTGCAGTGATTTTACTGAACCCACGTTTTCTTTGAAATTAAGGTCTGTTAGGTGTACGAGGTTGTCTTTTATATCAGTGATTTTGAGGAGCCATGGCTTTAGTGTTAATGGTGTTTCTCTGTTGATGTTTGGCGAAGGAGAGAGTGACTTGGATGGGCGAGTGATCCGACACACCACGGGCATAGCATCGGGCTTCCCTGTATTTACCAATATCAGCTGTGTGCATCAGGATATAGTCTATACGGGACTGACTCTTATGTGCTCTTGAGAAAAGATGAATTGAGATAGCTGTGGATTAAAGTGGCTCCATATATCTGTCAGGCCCATAGCATGTTACAGCATCTTTGACTAAACTCACTCTGTAAGTGTTCATAAATTGGGAGCTCAATGCTAAGCAAAAATTGTGTTTTTGGAATCAATTTTGTACTTTTTCACAGATGAACAATATGTTTTTTGCATTATGGTTTGGAGAATATGAGCAGATCGTTGATAGTAGACCTCAAATAATGTTTGTTGCATCTATGGTGTATGTATATACTAGTGTCCATGTCCTGGGTTGTTTAAGTAGAGTGGTGGTGGTAGTACTACCAATTTTGTGTTTAAGTGGTGTGGGCAGATTATTTTACTGTTCTGTGTGAGCTAACGTCCCAACTCATGTAAAGTTGAACTTAGATGTGACACACAGACCCTGTTGTTGACATTCCCTGTGCTTGTCAAATGTGTGTATGCGGGGTGTAAGTAAGACACATGTAGTACCAAGACTGTAGGCGATTAGAGTATGATTGCTGGGACTCTGGGTTACATTTAGGATTGTCCATGGTTCAGCATGGCACAGGATGGATGGTGGAGGAGATCCTGACAATGAGGTGATGAAGGATCAAGCAGGGCTAACCTTCTATGAATTCTATGAAGCCCTTTTTAGCAATGGATTGTGGATTTGTTTTTCTGAGTGCTGCCTTCTGCTGTATGGTAGGGGAGAATAAGTGAGTTTGCAGATTCTGTTGCTAAAGGTGTGGAAGTTTTGAGATAGAGCCTGCCATTTTTGTCTTTCCCTGATTTCTACTTCAAGAAGGCTGATGACAGCCAGGTGCAGTGTTCAAAGTTGATTGTACTCTTGTTTTTGACAGTCATGCTTGGAACAAGTCCCATCACTACCTGCTGTAAGAGCCTTTACCTTGAACAAAGTCTGTCACTGCCCTATAGCCCGAAAAATAGTTTTGATAGATTACTACACACAAGTGGTTCCAAGACCTTAGAAAGTTGATCACCTACCTGGAAAATCAGTAGGAAGATGGGATTCAAACCACCCTACTTTCTTCCATTTTCAAGTTCCTCTTGACCAAGGAAGGGACTGATTCGCAAAGTACTCGAAGAGCTGGTGTGGGCTGGTGCTAGTGTCTGCATGTGGGACTAGGGCTGGTGTCCACAGACTACTTGAAGAGCTGCTGTGGGACAAGGGCTGGTGTCTCCATCACAACTACTCTCCAGAGTAGTGGAGACATCACCTGTACTCTGCAAAACTTGCTGTAGCAGCTGTGGGTGTGCCTTGCTCCTAGTAGCCTGCCTGCCTGCCTGATCAGAGAGGGAAGAAGCAAGCTATCTGTGTTTAATCCTGTCACAAGGTAGCAGAATAAAGTTCGCCTTAGCTAACCTTGTAGCCAGTATTAAACCCCTTTTCACTATAGCACTGCACTCCACCTACATAACACCATGTTCACCTAGTGTTTTAGGACCATACTCATTCAGAAAAACATCCCTGAGCTCATCCCTCATAGCGAGGGGGTTGTAGCCCGCATCAAGACTAGGTTCTGGATGCGAGGAGGCACCCCTATGATGAAGCATGACACCTCTGGTGTGTGAGGGGAGCCGTCATTAAAAAGGGATCCCCTCCCTAGCATGGTAGGCAGAATCTACATGCCCTTTAGACTTACGATTGGGACCCGTGGGCTCTTTTTGTGTTTGGTGCATATGTTAATCACCAAGGTGAGACTAGACATGACCTAATCTCATGGTATAAAGTGCTGATGACGTTTTGGTTAAGACTTCCAGTTTTAGGATTGTGGACTACTGGTAAGAAACACTCCTAGAAAAAGGAGCTTTAGGTGTATATAAACACATTGTATAAATTCTTAATGATGAGGTGATGCCTCGACTCACCTCTGTGATTATGGTGTGCATTCATTGTGAACTTGGATTTTTCAAAAATGCAAAATGTCCAAAGGCTCATCATGGAGAATTGTGAGTCGCAGAGAGAAAGTCCTGCCACTGCCAATGATGTTTTTAGGTCTCGCCTGACCCAGCGCATGCGCTGGACTGGCGAGACTTATTGAGAGGGCTCCAAAAAGTGCTACCAGGCCAGCCTAGAGCTACAGTGCATGTGCGCGGGCGCGCTTTACCGCGATTACCTTCACTTTCTCGGCCGAACGGCCGCTTTGATGTTTGATCGCGATCACTTTCACTTTCGCGGCCGCACGGCCGCTTGGCATAGCCAATAGGTCTCGCTTTTGAGACTTTATAAGTATTTAGTTATGCAACTGTTGCATGGCTAAACACTTATAAGGTCCCAAAGGCAAGACCTATTGGCTATGGCAATGCTTGTTTGAGTCTGACTTTTGGTTTGAGGCCTGCAAACTCCTTGGACAATTTGTAGGCTTTAATCATACCCAAAAGAGTTTTCAGTACATGTAAACACACTTTTTGTGCTTTAAAGTTAATGTTTAAGTGATGCCTAAATTGTCCTTTGCAATTGCCTTGGTCAATTAAAGTGAGTACTCAAAAAGCATGATGTCCATGGGCTCATCCCAAAGGCCTGCTGGCCACAAACTGGAAGTCCCGCCAGTTTTGGACTGAACCTCAGGTTCAAGCCCATGGATTTCCGAGACAAATCTGGGGATTTCAGGTGCACAATAAATATATCTTGGTACACCTTTACACATGTATTATGCCTTAAATGTAATGGTTATGCGATGCCTTGCCTCACCTTGGCAACTACAACGTGCACTTACAGTGAACTCAGGGATTTAAAAAACACAAAAAGTCTGCTGGTTCATTCCAAGAAGTCCTTGGGTCTCACGCCAGATGTCCGCCGCTCCAGGTGATGGTTTTGGGCCAGATTTGCAGTTTGAGGCCCACAAACGCCTAGGACAACTTTGTCAATATCAGCCATAAAAAAGTTTTAAACACATAAAACCATTTATTGTGTTTTACATTTAATGGCTGGGTAATGTGAAGGCTCGCCTTGGTGAATACAGTGTGCGTTCATAGTGAACTCACTTGTTTCGAGGTACGAACGGTATGTTTTGATATATTGAATTTATTTTCCTCTTTGTGAAATCTGGAGACTTGGGCTCAGAGTCCACAGACCCAAATAAAAAGAAAGAACATCCATGATTTCACAAATGGTCTCAGACTGATTAGCATGTAAATTCTATTGGTTAATAAATAAGTGTTCACTCTCCCAAGAAAAGTGCCCTTGTTCCGTTGAAAAACATTGCGGAATCTATACCTTCTCAGCTGTTACACTGTGGGGAGTTCTTAGACAGAGTGGTACAGAATATGTTCACTTCTTAAGTGGATTTGTAGCCAGAAACACCCTATTTCGTCAAGAGTTGACACCAACAATGTCATTGGGGCTCATGACACTGAACACAACGGTGGTGGTGATCATGGATGAAGGGTTTAAAGGCTCTAAGAAATCTTCTTAAGAATCCATTGCTTTGAGTATTTCTTCTATTGTGGAGGGTGCGAAAAAGACAGAATGCCAGGCACATCATATATTCTGAGACATAACACTAAGTTGAGGCACAACTGCTAAACACAGTTTGGGCACCTTAACAATTACTAAGCCTCCCAACTCCAAATATATAAGATTACTTTCTGAACAAAAAAGCTGGAAAAATATAATAAAAGAGATTTGCTCTCAACATCTAGGAGAAATGCTCTACATGTAACATCTGTGCATGACGTTGTGCTGCATTTGGTGCTGGAAGCAAAAGGAGAACATTTAGACATAGGTTTCAGGAATATAGCCATGTACTGAAGGCGTTATAAAAACCAGGTTGCTGTGGAAGAATAGCACAACATCTTGCATTCTCAAAAATTAGATACTTAAATCAGAAGTGCATGCTTTTATTTTTGTATTTTATTTTATCTTCCCAGCTCTTGTGTGCCTGTTCATTTTTTAAACGTACGGTTTTTCAGGTTAAATAGATATGTTTTCTCATTAAAAACAAATAAAAACATCTCATAGGCATTAAAATGCTTATTTTAGGGCCAACTTCATTCGTCAAAAACAGAATCCTTTCTATTTGTTTTCTTTTACACTTTTCTAAGTATAAACGGTATATTTATTATTTTTTGAATATGGCTTTCTTTAGAGAAACTACAATCACAAAACCATATAAAAACAAAGCCCGCTCATAACTTGTAATCAGATCCTATGTTGAAAAGCCACTGCAGATGACAGTGAATATTTGGAGGCATATATACTAAAACGGATTTCTTTAAATAATATGACCAGCAGTTGTACAAAGTAGGGTTTGGACATCTATGTGAGAATCCAATCTCTGCTGTGCCCAGACGAAGACTGCTTGCATCAATACTTTCCTAGATGAAAGAAATTTAATTGTTCCAAAGGTAGCATCTTGTAAACATACACTTATGGATAGTCCATCCTGTGCAGGATGCGTAGGAGTAAGTTTATGCGAGGAAGAGTACTCATGGAGCTAACTGGCACATGCATCAACATAGGCTTTTGCGATTCCTTAATTGCAATTATTAATGAATCGCAATTAAGGAATTGCAAAAGCCTATGAATGTAGGAATCGCTATAAAAATAGCGATTCCTACACATTCCTTAATTGCGACTCGCAAATTGTGAGTCGCAATTAAGGAATGCTGTCCCATTCATTCCTATGGTCCTCCAGGCCCATAGGAATGAATTGGAGATTGCATGAGCAATTTGCGAGTACCAGTAGGTACTCGCAAATTACTCATGCAATTTCAAGGGTGCAAGGGTGTCAAAATGTCACCCTTTTGCACCCCTGAAATTGATCTGTGCAAATATGTTGCACACACACATGCCTTAAGGGCATGTGTGTGCGCAACATGAAACTTTGAAAAATGCACAATAGTGCATTTTTCAAAGTTTTTGCAAATTACCATGAAGTTCAACTTCACGGTAATTTGCTCCCCCTATTAGCGAAATCGCAAGTTTTATTTACTTTAATGCATTGCATTTACGGAATCTCAATTTGGGATTCCTTAAATGCAATCGCAATTTAAGTAATCACAATTTAGAGATTCCTTAAATTGCGATTTTTGCATTTGGGATGATGCATCCCAAATGCAAAAATACCGGTCGCAAAGGGGCAGATTCTGAGAATCTGCCCGTTTGCGACCGGTTTTTCCTTTGATGCATGTGCCTGTATATTACTTGCCTCAACTTTCATGACTTCTCCCAAGAGGTGCATTGGGAGCTACAAGTGGGCCTGTTAATGGCTAATAATGCCCTATAGCGTATACATTGAAAGCAGCGAGTGAGTTCTGCCATCTCCAGGACGATTGGGGAGAGAATGAAAAATTCTACAAGAAATCTGACTGGGGTACCTGAGTCCCCCTATCCATCTAACCTTAAAGGCAGCCCCTTGGTCCTCAACCTGCAGGGGACTTACATGTGCCCAATTTGATCAGTCGAGTCCTAACTCATTCTGGCGATGTTTTTAACCCTAAAACGTCGTAAATGTGTTTACATCGTAGGAGTAAACTACTATTAGCAGATGAGTAGCTTTCGGACTACAAGCAGTCTGTTGGGGTATAGGGCCAAACAAGGGATTTTTAAGCGCTGATCTAGATTACGCATTTTATGGCAATGCCTAGACAAATATAATATATTTTTTTAAATGAGAAGCAATTTATGGATCGAAACATATTGCTGCATAATTTTAGGCCATTTTTTATTTTCTGTTTAACCTTCTCCTCTGTGCTAACGTTTTGTAAGCAAATGCTGATTTTTTTTTCATTTGTTGTTGAAAGATGTAAAAGAGGCTGTCATTTCGTCACCTATTCAAAGTGTGAAATCGAGAATAAAATTGCTTTGCTTAATAGAGGCAGACAGCTGTGGCTGCAAGGTATGCTGCTGTGTGACTTTCCAATCCTAGCATGTTCAAAGAACAAGATCCTGATAAGCTGTGGAATCACTGAAATGGTCCCTTTTTCTTTCATTCAAAAAAACACCACCAGTGGGGGGACAAAAAACAGCCCTGCAATTCGGCGTGAGTGTCGTTTCTCGTCATGGCTCTCGCTCTCGCTTTGGGCATTGTGCAAAGAGCTGGAATGTGGAGAATTTTGATGTCTCCTGAATGGCTGCTTACGGGAAATGCCCCGATTCCTTGCCAGGCTCTGTCTTTATCAGAGGTTGGTGACGTCAGCAACGCAATCAACAACAGAGATAAGAGGGCTGTTAAAATGTGTTAAAGATCAAACTGGAGCCCTGGATTAAAGATCTTCAAAGGGACGGGGGTGCTTGTTTCAACATGTAGGGGGTTGATGGGGGAGGGGGAAAGTGGAGAAGACGATTGGTAACTAAACCCGTCAGGGTTGTTGGCGAAGATTCTTGGTATTCTATTTTTGTTATATTTTTCCATTGCAACTCTGTTAAGGAGCACCAATCACCAGGCCCCGAGACTATATAATACAAACACATTTAATGCGTTTTTTTGTATTCGATTAAATAAAAATTTGCTGTCCCACTTTCACATGAAATAAATGGCGTCTGCTACCACTTGGTTTTCTTTTTTCTCACGTGCGTTTGCTTGAGGGGAGGGTGGGTGTAGTTTCCCTTGCCTGTCAGCAGGAACATTCCAAAAATGCTCTCCATCTGGTTCGCATCCACCAGCTGCGTGGATTCAGAGGAGGCCATATGCTGTCACTGCTGCCTGGGCCGGGCCTGTAAAGATGGAATTCGCAGACGAAATTCATCTCCCTGGTGCTTCCTTTTTTGGTTTATAGCTATAACGGAACATAATTAACTACGTATCTCTGGAATCGCCAGGGTTCTTCTCTGCAGTTATTTGTCTGCTTTTATTCTCTGCGCTATTTCTTGGCCAGAGGCTAGAATTGTCTCATCTTTTATTAGCCTAATTGTGGCAGGGAGACATACAGTGTGCGCTCTATCAACATGTGGACAGGCTACTGTTTGTGTTGCTTCTGTCTAAATGCTGTTATGTTTGGCTTGGTGTACGTTGTGGGAAACATGGCACGCATCTGATGCCTTGGGCAATATTTAATTAAAAAATAAGGTATTAAAATAACTGGGGTGGCGGTATTTTGTTGTGCATCCGTGAAATGGTGAACAGCACTGTGTGTGGTAATAATCGTAATTAACTCGGTATGGTTCGGGGGAGTAGGGGGTCAGAAATAAACCATCAAAGTCTGGAGTCTTGAAAGCACACAGGTCAGGGAACTCCTTGCCCAAAATCCCCCACAGCTTAACGTCTTCAAGCAGCCTTTCTTCTAACCTAGGGTGAGCGTCATAATAAACGCCGCAGTTGGAGGGTATGGTCTGAGTTAAGCCTGGCCTGGCACGGGGGTGGAGGTGGCGCGTCTGATGTGCCGCATTCCTGCAGCGTCACTCAGATCTATGTTTACACGGAGCTTCCAGTAATTGGTTCCCGGTCCGTCTCATGTTGCGCTGCTGGTAGCCTCCCCGTCCCATTCATATGCGGGTCACAGGGGCATCTGTTCGTCGTCATGAGAATTGGGCGTCTGTGGCAGGAATTCCAAGGCACGTCACTGATTCGGCCAGGTTGAGATGCTGCTTGTTGATATCCGTCTCCAGCGTTTCACCCCCTCCAGGGCTCCCCCTGACCTTCCACATGGCACATTCCAAGCATGCGCAGAAACACAAACCTGCACCCGGGGTCATTTCTGAATTCCTCTTTGAATGAGCCAGTACATTTCAAAATCGAAGTATTTTTAATGTGTGGGTGTTTTATTTTTTCACATACACTGGTAGCTCCTACCTATGTTGGTAAACCATGACAAAACAAGACAAACACCACTGTGAGGACTAGCGTGCTATGAGGACCGGGCCCCATAGCGTTTGCATGTGTGGTGTTACAGCACACTCTTAACACATTTGTGCACTCAGCCACTCACTAGCAGGAAACCAACAGCCTCTCAAATAAATAGGAGCTGCTATGGAAACAAGGCTTATTTTTTGACGTTCTGCATATTGTTTTATTTTTTTATTTACTTACTTATGTGTATGGACCACCTGGCACAGCTGCAATTGCCCCTGCGTACATTAATAACTGATATGCTTAACGTCCATTTACTTTACCTCAAGATCTGAAACTTCCTGTCTGAGTGAATCATCTGTCATTAAAAGGAATTCCTATCGGTTTTCCTTAATTATAAACAACATGTGATTCAAGCATTCTGTAGTATGATTTTGTTCATCTATTTGGATGCTGTATACGATTGTACCGTGTAGGAGGCAGAGCTACTTATTGTGGTAAAGGAATTTGCAACAGAACACATTTGCTGACACATTTTGAAATATGTGATTACTTTGTGAATAATATAAGATATAAAGTACCCCCCGCTTTACGTTATAAGGATATTGCAAGATAAAGTCATGGAACTCTCAGTGGCTTGCAATATACTGTTTACATATGGTAGGGATATTTTTATGTGGTCATGCACTCCAGCTTCTTTCCCTCAGTGCTCTTTTAAAATGTGTGACACCTTTTTGTATGAAAAATGTGAAATCTTTAGTATTAACAATCAGTTGTTTTTCACTTGTAGCAAAACATGTTATATAGCTTAATATAAGACAATATCAGAACAGTTTATATGATGTCTAGTAACACCAAGATATATTCATATTGTCCTTTAGCAGCTCAAGCAGTGCAGTAAGCAAACATGTTACAATAAGTGCATCCTTATCAGAAATTGAAGAAGAATTTCCAAGGGGAAAAGATCTGAAGAAAGAGAGAGGGATATGTCAAGTCTCACTTTATTTATCTAAGTGGCAGCAGCATTTCTGCCCAATGACCTGCCTTTCATTCTCTCTACAGTAGGTTTCTGGGTGCACTGTGAAGTCTCAGCCGGAATCTAATACATTATTACAGTAGAGTAGATCTGTTGTTTTCTCTTTGCAGTTGGCCACAATTAGACAGTAATAACCTATTACAGTTCAGTTGTGACATCATGATGCCTGCTACGAGAGCCAACAGCCAAGGTGAAAGGCAGGTCAAAGAGCATCATTTTTTTTTCTTCTGAGTTTTATACAGCGAAAACTTGACCCAAAGGTATCAGAGAGTTTTACATGAGCACCAGTTACCTTATACGAGGACACATTCATTTTTAGGTCTCGCCTGACCCAGCGCATGCCCTGGTCTGGCGAGGCTTATTGAGAGGGCTCCAAAAAAGTGCTACCATGCCAGCCTAGAGCTACATTGCAGGTGCGCGGGCGCGCTCGCCGCGCTTTACTGCGATTACTTTCACGGCCGCACGGCCGCTTTGATGTTTGATCGTGATCGCGATTGCGATCACTTTCACTTTCGCGGCCGCAGGGCCGCTTTGCATAGCCAATAGGTCTCACTTTTGGCACCTTATAAGTATTTAGTTATGCAACTGTTGCATGGCTAAACACTTATAAGGTCCCAAAGGCGAGACCTATTGGCTATGCCAATGCTTGTTATTTTTATTAGGCAAGGGGAGATTAAGTGATTTGCCCAAAATCACAGGATGTTGAGTGTCATTGCAGAGAATCGAACCCGGTTTCCCCAGATTTGAGATCAACTGCCCTAGCCTTTAGCCCACATCCTCTCATTGCAGGTGCAGATTAAACAAAGGAAAAGGAGAACTGCCTTTTTATTCTTATGATCTGTTTTTCTTCAACTAACAGTGATCAGCAGAAAAAGAGAGGCTTATGGGAACATATTCATTCTTTGCACGCAGTTTATTACAGGAAATAAAGAATCTGTCTGTATGTTACTGCTCATTTTAAGCTACTGCCCTTTTTAAATCTGATTTTCTTTCATCTGATTCTAATTTGTCTTTGCAAGAAATTGTTAACTGCTTTTAGATGTGTTTTTTTTTAGAGGGCTCCAAAAAAGTGCTACCATGCCAGCCTAGAGCTACAGTGCAGGTGCGCGGGCGCGCTCGCCGCGCTTTACTGCGATTACTTTCACGGCCGCACGGCCGCTTTGATGTTTGATCGTGATCGCGATTGCGATCACTTTCACTTTCGCGGCCGCAGGGCCGCTTTGCATAGCCAATAGGTCTCACTTTTGGCACCTTATAAGTATTTAGTTATGCAACTGTTGCATGGCTAAACACTTATAAGGTCCAAAAGGCGAGACCTATTGGCTATGCCAATGCTTGTTATTTTTATTAGGCATGGGGAGATTAAGTGATTTGCCCAAAATCACAGGATGTTGAGTGTCATTGCAGAGAATCGAACCCGGTTTCCCCAGATTTGAGATCAACTGCCCTAGCCTTTAGGCCACATCCTCTCATTGCAGGTGCAGATTAAACAAAGGAAAAGGAGAACTGCCTTTTTATTCTTATGATCTGTTTTTCTTCAACTAACAGTGATCAGCAGAAAAAGAGAGGCTTATGGGAACATATTCATTCTTTGCACGCAGTTTATTACAGGAAATAAAGAATCTGTCTGTATGTTACTGCTCATTTTAAGCTACTGCCCTTTTTAAATCTGATTTTCTTTCATCTGATTCTAATTTGTCTTTGCAAGAAATTGTTAACTGCTTTTAGATGTGTTTATTTATTTTTCGAGTTTTATATAGTGCAAACTAGATCTGAAGGCATTAGAGTGCTTTACAGAGTTTGCACAGCGACATTTACAAAGGATACATAGTAGAAAAATACAGGGTAAACATATACAGTAGATGGAGTAGGAGATGGACGACATAGATCGGACGTAGAGATGGTAGTTGTCACAGAGGTGGGAGGAGCAAATGCTCAGTAATTTCTGAGGAAGAAATATTAAAGCTCTTTGGAGGATGAGTGGGAAGTGCATCCAGGGACATTGGTTATTTTAGGAGGTTGTGGTCAGGTATTTGTTGAGGAGAAGAAGTTTAAGGATTTTTCTGAAGCGTATGAATGATATTGAGTGTTACCTAAATCATTTGACAGAGCATTCTAAATTCTGGGCGCATTCCCAGAGAATGAGCGAGTTATTGATTTTTATTTCTTAAATTTGGGCAGAATCAGGAGAAGAGTGTTTGAGTTTTGCAAAAGCCTCTTTCGACCAGATTTTGATAGTTTGTTTGTGAGGTAGATAGGTTTTTCAGTGTAGAGAGCACTGTGGGTTAGGCAGACAGTTTTGAATATATTCCTCGCTTCAATTGGCAGCCAGTAGAGTTGTTTAAGTGTTTGAGTGATGTGATCATTGCGGCTCTCCAAGGAGAGAAGAATAGCCGCTGCATTCAGTGTGGATTTCATAGGGATAAGGTAGATTTTTGGGGTACCAGTGATGGTTGCATTAGCATAGTCTGACTTGGAGAGGACTAGGATTGCACTACAGTTTTTAAGTCTTCAGGGGGGTGTTCTGCTCGATTTTCCCGGCCTTCTTGTGTTAACAAGTGATTGAATGTGACTTCAGTCTCTTACCATTCAAGCCTAAGGGTTAGAGTAGTGAATGGAGCCTATTTACTAGGCACTTCGACATGATTCTGTGCTCTTCCCCATAGATCAGGGCTTGCACACATAGCCTAGGGGATAGATTTGTTAGTATTAGGGATAACCTGTCCTGTAGTGAGGGTATTTCATGGAGCTGTGCTAAATTCAGGCCTGGTAGGCCTTAAACGGGAGAGACTCCATCTTTCTTTCTGCTTCGGCAGCTTGGGATTCTTCTAGGTCAAGAGTAATGTTTTAGTTATGAGGTGTTATTCGCTTGGAGAGAACCGGTCAGGCCGGCCCTTATCGAAGGATTGTATTTTTCTTCATGCCGAAGACACTACATCAGGCCGGCCGGCTGGGAACGTGTCCTTGGTACGGGGAGGTACAAGAATTTGGTGGGCGGCAGGTTACGGGCCGGAAGTTTCCATGAGAAAATGCACCTCTATATTAGTGAAAGTCTGAGGCAGTTACATGTTCAGTCCGTAGGCGGCATCTAGCCGTTAGCAGTAAAGCTATTACTTATTCCAGGGAAGACGGACGCCATCTTGAAGGCGGAGAAGAACTGAGAGAAAGATGCTTTCCTAACAGAATAGCCAGAGAGGAGAGAGTAGCCGATAAGGAAGAGGTCCCAGTGACTCGGAGAAGGGTGATTCCAGGCGAGCCGAGGCACAGACGAGAAGGGAGCCTAGATGACCACTGTGTGGTAAATATTTAAATTACCTATACTATTTTTTGTGCGGTAAAGTCTAGTAAGAATAACTCAGTCAAAATAAGAGGCAGAATCCGTGGTATTAGAGGTTCTGAAAAGGACTTTATTCCTTACAAAGGAATTATGGTTCGAACCAGGAAATCATATTCCATCACCACGAAGGTTCAGGAAGGGATAGGCAATACATTATTGACAAGTAAATATATATATATGAAAAGCATTGCATTAAGACAGATGCAGGAGGCGTAACAGCTGATAATACAGATAAGAATACACATACGTAATGAAAATAGGCGTAATAATAGGCGTATACTAGAAACGTCATTAAAAATGATGTCACAAGTGGGTGGATCCATAAGAGAATCCTGCAGTGTCAGCAGAAATATTTGGCAGAGATGCGCGCGCAGCCGCATGACGTGTGATTGACGTGCAACTAGAGGGTGAAGGGGAATTGACATTTAGCTCTACATGTGGAGACAGAAGTCTGGGGGGTCAGGTCAACCTAATCCCAAATCGTATCTAATATCTTTGTTTAAGGAACTGTTTTATCCAAAAGGAAAGGTCTCTCGGGCGAAATCTATTCTATACTGACTGTTAGTGCATGTACAAGCGTCTATGTGTCTACATGAGATGCGAGGGGGCAGGAATCTTCCATGGTAACAGGGGCTATGAATTACTTGCATAAAGACAGCGAGGCCGGGCCCTTTGCTCGGTAGCTGGAAGGATGTTTACCTAAACTACTAGACAGGAATGCATTGGATGAGGAGCGGAGCAGATAACTTGAAGGCTGAATACAGTTTTTGGCAGGCAACAGGCCGCGTCAGGCACCGTGAGCCGCGCAGGGAGTAGGACAAAGTTCATGGATACCGATGCAGGTCCAGGCTGGGGCATGTCAGAGGCAGAAGCAGGAAAAGGCTTGATGGCAGAATTCAGGGCCTACTCGCCTGAACTGTAAAACTAGAAAAGTGAACCATATAAAGTCGGTGGCCAATCATACTTAGGAATGGAATATTCGACCCATTCATGGCGGATCTGAAAGAGGACATGTTGACGTTGGACGCACATGTATTTGCGTCTTCATAGCTGGAACTGGAGGGAACATACATGTACTTGTAGCATGTACATGGAGCCGTTGGGGTCTAAGATAGGGGACATAACTGGTCATAAAATTCATATTTCCTCATTCCCTCCTTGTCCCCTACGGACCCTTATGAAATATCCATCTTCATCAATCCATCAATCTGTTCATATAGCATCATTTGTTCTTCTTTCTTCTTCCGGGATCTTGAATGAAAATTTGAAGGCGGGATACACGATGTGGCACACAGACCACAAATCGCTGGCCCACATTGTAGACACAAGCAGCAACTGAATAGTATGAGGAAACCAATACCTAGGAAGGATAGGATCCTCCATCCCCAGGCTGACAACACGCTCCAGAACCAACCGGACCAAGTCCAGGTGCCTGGATTCTGGTGTATCTGGCTTACGATTTTATGAAGTCGAGTTATGGCTTTATATACTGACGGCGCGTTTTCTGGTATGAAAACACAGCAACTTGATCCGATGACCCTACAAGCTCCGCCCCTATCGGCCAGGATGACGTCAAGGACAAGACGATTTTGGAGAACAACAATCCGCATCGCAGACTGCTCCTCTGTTAAGTTGCCTAAGGCGGAAGTAGTTTCATTCACTACTGCTTCAAGGGTTCTAGTTAATCTACGTATCAGCTTACTATTAGTGACTGTACCTATGTAGGGAAAGAAACCTTTATTGAAATCTGTGTATTGCTCCCATGCTGTTTCAGTGTAGTCGACAATTGGGAGATCTCTCTGCTGTCTATTGTGTACTAAATGGGTATTCCTATGATAATCAGGCAGAGCTAGGAAAACAGGTGGCAGAAGGAATGCAATGTAACAGGTACCATCCCAATCTAGGGGTAGGCGTATGTATGCGGTGTGACCACAGATGAAGTAGGAGTGACGAGAAGCTCTAAATGTAGACTTGCCTTTATCACTGAATTCTATTACAGTGGTACATTTACTATGGCCCATGTGTATTGAACCATTCTTTCTTACACATAATTCGCCTCTAACTGGAAATACTGACATAGCGGGCAAGATTGGTGTAGCTTCGGATTCAACATTCAGGATCATGAGATTAAGTGTAAAGTTACCTAATCCATATACTTCATTTTCTAGATCAGTTCCTGTTCTTTTGGGAAGTCCCTCCTTGTTAGGGTAGCAGATTTTAAGTAAAACTAGGTTCAGGTTTCCCCAAACCCAGTTGTCTTGATAAACTACTGAATTAGAATCTAGGGAATTAATCAAACTAAACCATGCTCCACAGGAGCCATTGTGTGTGAATGGATACGGAAAGAGGGGCAGAACTCCCCTGTATTTCTGATAGGGAGGGAGTCGGCCACATATCCAACAATTTGTAGCATTGCTGGTCTGATGAGAATGATGTAACATACTAATGAATGTATTGTTGCGCAGCGCAAATCTATAGGACAACTCATGCGGAGGTAATTCGCTAAAAGAATGTTCGGCAGTAGCATTGAAAGCACGCTTGGAAATAGGGTAATACATGTGTAATAATATACTGGCAATAATAATCAGAAGACTTAGAAAAAACATAATTAACAATGTCACTATGCAGTGACTACGAAGTGATTTACAGTACGCATGTTTCTTGAGCTGTTTCTGTCTATTTCTCTCTCTATTTCGGTCTAGAGGATACATGTCAGAGACAAATTCAACCGATTCACCTTGGAGAGGACTTAAACAATCAAATTGTCTGACTTGCTAGACCTTAGTTTCAGTTTATAGTTTTCTTTTTCTGGCTTATCAACCAGGGGGAGTTTTGAGTCAGTCTGTGAGGGAATGCAGGGCTGAAAATTTAAGTCAGATGATAGTCCATGAAATTTTTTGATATGGCTCGAGTGCAACCACCCTTTACGTCCCTCAATCTTCACAGCTGTCCTTGTGGTCAATAAGACGAGCTTAGGCGACTGCCAGCGAGGCTCCAGCGGGTTCCTTCTGTCGAAGTTCCTTACAAGTACAAGGTCCCCCGGAACCACGTCATGGGGCTTCACCTCAGTGTTATCGGGAAAAGCTGCAGCTACCTGTGAATGACAAGATTGTAGTGCAGACATCAAGGAAGCCAGGTAATCTGTCAGCATATTACAATCAACATCAGTTATTTTACGAGGTATAGGCGTCCCCCACATATTTGGTGGTCTACCGAAGATCACCTCATACGGGGATAGCCCTGTTCGAGAGTGTGCGACCATTCTCATGTAAAAGAGCGCAACTGGTAAAGCTACTATCCAGTCGACACCTTTTTCTCTACATACTTTGGACAGTCTAATTTTCAAAGTTTGATTATGCCGCTCCACGAGACCTGCTGCCTCGGGATGTCGGACACAGTGGAATTTCCATTGATAGCCTAACAGAAGTGAAACATGTTTCATTAGCTCGGATGAGAATGGCTGGCCATTATCTGAGTACACGACACGGGGCAAACCATATCGTGGGAAGAATTCTCGAACTAACTGTTTGGCAGTAGTCGGGGCAGTGTAATCTGAGACGGGATACGCCTCTGTCCACCGGGAAAGAGCGCATACAACTACGAGGACATATTTGAATCCTCGACATCGTTCCATCTGGATATAATCCATCTGGAGGACTTCAAAAGGGTGATCGGGGGGTTGAAATCCACCCTGTTCTACAGGTACGCCTTTTCCTGGATTGAACTGACTACAAATCATGCAGGTACATACTTTCTGTTTAGCTGCTGCTCGCAAGTGTTTATTAAACCAAATGTGTTGAATACTGTCTAGCATAGCTTTCTCTCCTAGGTGCGCTGGACTATGTATTGTGTTAATGATGACTTGAACCATGGAGTCAGGAAGAAACCATATAGATTTTCCCTTCGTCATCCATCCTTGATCCGTTTGGATCCCTCCTAATTCAGTCCATCTCTTTATTTCTTCTGGTGTAGCATGTGTCTGGATGTCAATTACATCAAGGGCGGGATCCTTAACTGTCATGCAGTGTGTTGGTGTCGGAACTATTGTCTTTGTCGTGTCAGTTGTATGAGTCTGATTCTGAGCAGTCTGTTTAGCTGTTCTGTCAGCTAGGTCTTTACCCTGAGAAATAATGTCAGTCACTTTTGTATGGGCTTTACACTTCATAATCGATATTGCAGTCGGCAGATGTATTGCATCTAACAGAGCTTGAATAAGGGGACCGTGCTGGATGTGGGCACCGTGAGAAGTTAAATAACCTCTCTCTCGCCAAAGCACGCCGAAGTCATGGACGACTCCGAATGCATAACGTGAATCTGTGTATATGTTGACTTTCTTATTTTTGGCTTGAATACAGGCTTGTGTCAGAGCGATGAACTCTGCTGCTTGAGCTGACAAGGTATCGATACAATTTGTTTCAATAACTTCAGTGTCTGTTGTGACTGCATAAGCGGCCACTAACTCTCCTGTATTTGTTCTAATGCATGAACCATCTACATAAAATGTCAGGTCTGGATCTGATAATGGAATATCTGTCAAGTCTTGTCTGGGTTTTGTCGTAATAGTAATAACTTCAATACAATCATGTGCCAATGGGTCTGTTCCACTTAATGGCAAAAGTGTGGCAGGATTTAATGTACTACAACGTCTGATTTCTATGTGTGGCTGGAACAATGTCAATTCATAACCCGTCAGTCTTGCTATAGTCAAGTGTTGTGTTTGGGTCCGGTTCAAGAGAACCTCTACTGCGTGTGGTACTTGTACTGTTAATTGATGTCCTAACACTATGGCATCGCTTTGTCTTTTTGCTAAAGCTGTTACTGCGACTGATTTCAGGCACGCAGGAAGAGCCTGGGCTACGGGATCTAATGTACTGGAAAAATAAGCACATGGCTTGTGTGATCCTGCTTGTTCCTGCGTGAGTACTGACAAAGCAGTACCTTCACGTTCTGTAACGAAAAGTGTAAAACGTTTGCTGTAACATGGTGTTGCTAAAACAGGTGCTTGGCATAAAGCTTTCTTTAAGCTTTCAAAAGCTTGTGTATGTTCCTGAGTCCAAGGGAGGACAGTCGATGTCGCTGCTTCCTGTGTTGTCAACTGAATGAGTGGTTTTGCTAGAAATGCATATTGAGGGATCCACTGCCTACAGTACGAAGTGAGGCCTATGAATGCCCGTACCTCCTTTTGTGTCTTGGGTGGCGGCATGTTAACAATTAACTGGATACGGTCGGGTGTAAGCTGTCTTCCCCCCTTGGACAGCAAGTGCCCAAGGTACACAACTTGCTGGACACAGAATTGCAGCTTTGAAGGGGACACTTTGTGCCCCTTGTCGGCTAAGAAATGTAAAACCGTCAGTGATGCTTTTTCACATTCAGGTTCGCTTCGGGCGGTGATCAGCAGATCATCGACGTATTGAAGCAGGGCAGTGTTAGCTGGCATGTGGATACTGTCAAGTTCTCTTTTCAGTGCTTGGCTATAGATGCTGGGGCTTTCTCTGAATCCTTGAGGTGCGCGTGCGAATTTAAAACTTCGTCCATTTAAACTGAATCCGAACAAATATTGGCTTTCCGGATCGATTGGGACGCTAAAGAAAGCGTTCTTGAGATCAATTACAGTAAAGAACGTTGCTTCTGAATCTATGGCTGTTAGCAATGAAGAGATATCTGGGACCACGGGGTATTGTGGTACAATGCATTTATTTAATTCTCGCAGATCAATAACTAATCGATATACTGGTGGTGCTTTTGGATCAGTTCGTTTAAGAATCGGAATTATCGGGGAATTACATACATTGGAGTCGGTTTCCACAACCACTCCTTGTGCAATGAGCTCGTCAATGATTTGCAGCAAAGCCACAACAGCATCTGGTGGTAATTTGTATTGTCGCATTCGTGGTAGTACTACTCCTGTTTTGAGTGTGACTCGATATGGGGTAATGTGCATACAACCTACATCAGTGGGGCCTTGTGCCCATAAATGTGCAGGTAGATTCTGTAACTGATGATCCATGTCTCTAGACACGTAGTGACCTTTAAAGTCACGCAAAAATAGTCGTACTCCTTCCGGAGAACAACATATTACAGCTCCTAGAGCCTTCAATGTTTTTATACCTAACAAGTTTTCTGGACATGATTTAGTAAGCAATAGATCTGTAGTCCGTGTTAATGGACCGACTGTGAATGCAAGTGGTTGCGATACTTCGTTAATAGTGGGCTTTCCTTAAAAACCAAGGGAAATATTTTGTGAGCCTGAGAGGGGTGCCCCTGGGACTTCGCTGTGACTGATAGTGGTTCTGCTTGCCCCTGTATCGAGTAGAAACTTTCTGTCTTTCCCTAATACTTGACTCTGTACGTAAGGACCCTCTTGATCTACGGGAACCTCAATAAGGGGTAGGCCAACTTCCCTCTCTAGGCTATTTCATGTGTAGCGCTGATACTCTGGATAGTCATTTTGTGCATACTGGTACATCTGTTGTGTCGTGTTTTGTGTTGCAGCAATAGGCTGTGGCTGTTGTTGTGGTTGTTGTTGTGGTTGTGGTACGGTCTGTTGTGGAACTGGCATAGGTTGCGCATGCTGAGGGACTTGTTGTTGGATCTGATCCTGTCTAGGCGGACGTGGTCTCTCCTTCGTTATACCCGTAGAGATATTATGTTTCAGAACTGCGCAATCGTGTATATAATGACCTGGCTGTTTACAATAGTTGCATGTCCCTCTAACAGGACCCACTGAATCATTGGACTGTGTCGTACCCTTTTTATGACCGTCAGCTGGAACTGACTGAGCAACAAGCATTTTCATTTTCGTGTCTTTCATACGTCTTTGTTCATGTTCTTGTTCTTCTCTAATTCTATTGTGATGATATTGTAACATTTGTAACATCTGTGACGGTGTGTTACCTTGCCAGGTACTCTCGAATTTTAATACTCTATTCTTAACTTGGGGCAGGGAATTCTCAACTAATTTTGTCACAAACAGATGTGGATACGACTCACTACTTGCTTTTATGCCACTATTAATACCAAAACATTTTTCAAATCGGGAATAGAAATCACTAGTGTCTTCATCTTGTTTTTGTTTACAGGCTGAAATTGCACCCCAGTCTTCCTTTTTCGTAGTCAATAAACGTGGTAGTACCTGCACTAATAATCCTGGTAATGCTGTAGTCTTTTCCCCAAGCCCTGAACCTGCAGCTCGGGCCTTTTCTTCGTTTTCTAATGCTGTCCAATCTATCTTTTGGTCTCCCACCTCCCATTCCTTTTCTTTGAGTTTCTCGTAAATACCGGCAGGCAATAAAACTTTCAATATTTTCATAATGTCAGGATAAGTATACTCTCCCATGAGTAACATGTCTTTTATCTCACGGTGGAAACCTGCTGGGTCTTTGTCATGGCTAGGTACTACTTTCTTCATTTCTAATAATTCAATTTTAGTTATGGGCGTGTACACAAACACGCGTTTAAAATTATTGTCATCACCTCTGATTGGGTGTACTTCGCGTAAGGGATTCTGTCTGTCTATGTGATACGTTTTTCTTTCCAACTTGGGGGGAACTGAAACATGTTCTGGGCATACGAAGACAATGTACTGGTGTCGATATTCTAGAATTTCTTTAATTAAATCAGTACCTGAACCTCTCCATTTATTCGTGAGTAATTCTATCAGTATATCAGGTAGGGGACCAGGATCGGAATGTTGGCTCCTATACAATATAACGAGGTGTTGTATCATGTATATACCAGCTAAACGCTGTTCGTCTGGGGTAAGATTCAAAAACGTGTGTGCTAGCGCATCATCACTGTATTTTTCAGAACTGTCAGCCCATTGTACTGCTGACCTGGCTAATTCTTGTTCATCCATGGAATCGAGCATGTGATACCCCCTTCGGTCTCGGAGTAATTTATCAGCAGCCTGGAATAAGTGTTCAGGGGACTTCGTATTTAGCATAGGGGCTTGAAAATGTCTGTTACATTCTGGACGTATCGGACGTATCGGATCATTAAAGTATCTGGTATTGTTACAAGGTCTTCCCCGACCCACATAAGCTATCGTTTCTAATTGTCCTGTGGGCATTTCTGATTCTTCCTCCTCCTCTCCCTCTGATTCAGTTTTGTCTGCCTCCAATCTGGCTTTATGTATTCGTTCTACTTCTTTGCGGATCTTTCGGCACATAGCTACTATACACGTCTGTTTATCATGTTTTCCCTCTGATATATTCTGACCCCATCTGGTAAGTACTTGCATTTCATCCTGGTCTACCTCGGACCTATCTCTGTCTCTGATCAAGCAGTTTATGAAGAAGCGTAACAGTAGTCTCTGTATATCCACTTTCTGGTATTCCATGGCTTCGTCAATACTTTCAGGGCCTTGCCCTGTTTGGACAAAGCGATATATATTGTCTAAATGTTTAATCATTCCTGGTAGTGTCGTTAAATATATTGAAGCTCGTCGTATACGTAGTGATGATAGCAGCATTCTGTCATTTTTACCGGGCACTGGATCATATCTACAATCTACAAGATGTTCCATAAACATGTCGGACGTTGCTATTTGGGGTGTACGTTGGTTTGCTAAATCTCTAAGAGACGATTTACTTCGTGATGGTGGCGTGGCGAAAATTGCTGCCGCACCTCCTGTCGCACCTTCTGAGGTGCTAGGCACAAAAGGATTTGTGGGATGTAAGGTAGAAACTGTGGATGCAGGAAAAGTGGTGGAAACAAATGGACCTGTTGGATTGTGCGGAGGAGTTTGTGGTTGCGGAGTTGGGGGCGGATGATCTCGGGGTTGAGCACCATCGACAGGTGGCGTGTGTGGTGGAACATTAACATATTCGGGAGCTACATCGTCTAAATAGGAGGAAAGGAAAATATCTTTTGCGGTCTTGGGATGTGCTTTAATCGGGAGTAATGGGGGTGGCAAATCTTTCGGTATTTCCGGGGTGGCCTTAGGTAAACCTTCGGCCAAAAGAGGATACATACCATTCATAAGAGTGTTTCGTTGTCTATCTACTTGTTCTGTTTTTACTCGGGTACCTTCCTCAATTAATATATTTTCTCGGGCTTTATTTGAGTTCTCCCTACTTTTCTCTTCTTGTCTGAGCGCTTTCTCTGTGCGCCTATGCGATTCTTTACGCCATAGTTCAATGGCATCTTTCTGTGACTGTCTGGCTTTCTTTTTCCATAATTCTTCTTCTACTCTCATGATGCAATCTGCATCCCATGTCCCAGCTGCGGGCCACCTCTGACTTTCTGCTAGATCCTTGGTGTAATCCACCCATAAATCAAGATATAATACGGCATCTAGGCCATGCTTATGGTACATAAAATACCCTGGAGTGTCCCTAGGTGGAATGGGAACAGCTTCTTCGAGTACTCCTTTTCTAGTTTTGATCTGTCTTAATTTTGAAAAGAACGGCATCTTTAAACCTTCCTACTTGATTCTTACTCAAACTGGGCTTGAACACAATTAATACGATGAACACTCATTCATACCACAATTTTTAAACATATTAAAACATTTGACATTTAACATTTAACGAACAATGATAATTAGGAGAAAACTAACTACTGACATAATACTAATACTAGATAATACTGAATTATATACATGAACATACTGGATATACTGCTAAACAGTACAGATACACTGCTAAAACAGTGCAGACCGGATCTGTGTACCCAAACCCGTCAGGACCGGCACAAACCAATGTGCACGTCTAAATTCCTCCCTAGCAACGGTACTCACCGGGTAGCACGGAACGGAAGGCCTCGGAACTGAACTGGACTGGACCGGACTGGACTCGGAAACTTCGGAACCTGGTGGGCCTCTGTATACCTCGGATCTTGCTCTCTCAGCTAGGCTCTGGTCGGGATACTTCGCACTTCTCACCGCCTCGTCTGGGTGTTGATCGCAGCCTCAGTGACCCCCGCTTGGCCGGAGGGAAATACAGGAAATCCTGCGGGTACGCGTTTTTGTCCGTCCAGCTGTGGCAGGAGACCGGGCCTGCAACGCACCTCCGGCATGTGAGATGAGAAAGTGTCCCTGTTCGGGCGCCAATTTATGTGGTAAATATTTAAATTACCTATACTATTTTTTGTGCGGTAAAGTCTAGTAAGAATAACTCAGTCAAAATAAGAGGCAGAATCCGTGGTATTAGAGGTTCTGAAAAGGACTTTATTCCTTACAAAGGAATTATGGTTCGAACCAGGCAATCATATTCCATCACCACGAAGGTTCAGGAAGGGATAGGCAATACATTATTGACAAGTAAATATATATATATGAAAAGCATTGCATTAAGACAGATGCAGGAGGCGTAACAGCTGATAATACAGATAAGAATACACATACGTAATGAAAATAGGCGTAATAATAGGCGTATACTAGAAACGTCATTAAAAATGATGTCACAAGTGGGTGGATCCATAAGAGAATCCTGCAGTGTCAGCAGAAATATTTGGCAGAGATGCGCGCGCAGCCGCATGACGTGTGATTGACGTGCAACTAGAGGGTGAAGGGGAATTGACATTTAGCTCTACATGTGGAGACAGAAGTCTGGGGGGTCAGGTCAACCTAATCCCAAATCGTATCTAATATCTTTGTTTAAGGAACTGTTTTATCCAAAAGGAAAGGTCTCTCGGGCGAAATCTATTCTATACTGACTGTTAGTGCATGTACAAGCGTCTATGTGTCTACATGAGATGCGAGGGGGCAGGAATCTTCCATGGTAACAGGGGCTATGAATTACTTGCATAAAGACAGCGAGGCCGGGCCCTTTGCTCGGTAGCTGGAAGGATGTTTACCTAAACTACTAGACAGGAATGCATTGGATGAGGAGCGGAGCAGATAACTTGAAGGCTGAATACAGTTTTTGGCAGGCAACAGGCCGCGTCAGGCACCGTGAGCCGCGCAGGGAGTAGGACAAAGTTCATGGATACCGATGCAGGTCCAGGCTGGGGCATGTCAGAGGCAGAAGCAGGAAAAGGCTTGATGGCAGAATTCAGGGCCTACTCGCCTGAACTGTAAAACTAGAAAAGTGAACCATATAAAGTCGGTGGCCAATCATACTTAGGAATGGAATATTCGACCCATTCATGGCGGATCTGAAAGAGGACATGTTGACGTTGGACGCACATGTATTTGCGTCTTCATAGCTGGAACTGGAGGGAACATACATGTACTTGTAGCATGTACATGGAGCCGTTGGGGTCTAAGATAGGGGACATAACTGGTCATAAAATTCATATTTCCTCAACTGAGTGCAGGCTACATGCTACTAAGGTGATGTCGACCCTTTCTTATTAGAGTGTACAACTTAATCTTTCACTTTTCTTTGCAGGTTATGTGTTATATCGTAATGTTATGTGATTGTATATGCAATGAGTAATAAAGTATCCAGTTTGTAGTGAACCAACATGTGCTGCGTGTTCTTGTATAAGAGGGTAGCCTATTCTTCTAGTCAGCTGCGGCTACATGAACAGATGTTAACCCTGATCAGGTAAGTGGTAACTGAATAAGGGAAAGAGGAGCCCCTCAAACCTGAGAACAGGCTATGCCCGAACTGGCAATCCTTGTGTGATCTGATGAATAGTGAGACTGATTCCCTTTTTGTATGTTATGATGATCATAGGATGAACTGTCGTATGAGACTGCCGTCTAGGTAGAGAGGTCTGGATTCGTAGGGGATCGCGAGGCCGCCGATTGTGCTGAGACTGCCGTCTGGGTAGAGAGGTCTGGATTCGTAGGTGATCGCGAGACCGCCGATTGTGCTGATACTGTCGTATGGGCAGAGAGGTCTGGGTTCGTATGGGACCGCGAGGCCGCCACTTGTGATACTGTCGTATGGGCAGAGAGGTCTGGATTCGTAGGGGATCGCGAGGCCGCCGATTGTGCTGATACTGTCGTATGGGCAGAGAGGTCTGGGTTCGTATGGGACCGCGAGGCCGCCACTTGTGATACTGTCGTATGGGCAGAGAGGTCTGGATTCGTAGGGGATCGCGAGGCCGCCGATTGTGCTGATACTGTCGTATGGGCAGAGAGGTCTGGGTTCGTATGGGACCGCGAGGCCGCCACTTGTGCTGATACTGTCGTATGGGCAGAGAGGTCTGGGTTCGTATGGGACCGCGAGGCCGCCATTTGTGATACTGTCGTCTAGGCAGAGAGGTCTGGGTTCGTAGGGGATCGCGAGGCTGCCGATTGTGCTGATACTGTCGTATGGGCAGAGAGGTCTGGGTTCGTATGGGACCGCGAGGCCGCCACTTGTGCTGATACTGTCGTATGAGCAGAGAGGTCTGGGTTCGTATGGGACCGCGAGGCCGCCATTTGTGATACTGTCGTCTAGGCAGAGAGGTCTGGGTTCGTATGGACCGCGAGGCCGCCACTTGTGCTGATACTGTCGTATGGGCAGAGAGGTCTGGGTTCGTATGGGACCGCGAGGCCGCCATTTGTGATACTGTCGTATGGGCAGAGAGGTCTGGGTTCGTATGGGACCGCGAGGCCGCCACTTGTGATACTGTCAAATGGGCAGAAAGGTCTGGATCCGTATGGGATCGCGAGGCCGCCGATTGTGCTGATACTGTCATATGGGCAGTGAGGTCTGGGTCCGTATGGGATCGCGAGGCCGCCGATTGTGAGATCTTGGTATGCATAGTAGGAATCCCCTGTCCTTAGGTGATAGATTTATGTGGTTGTAGGATTGTAAATAGGTTCTAGGGAGGGGGTAACGTTCTGGCTGGGTTAGTGAGGCTCTGATGAGCGAGTTCTATCTGATCCGAAGACCCAAGCAGAACATTTGGCGTCACGAACCGTTTACGAAACCTGTGTGCGTTGTGGTTGTATCGTGTTTGTCTTTGGCGCGTGCGTGGTTTTGTTTCTATATTATTTGTATATACCTGCGTGTAGTTTTCTTTTCTCTTTCTTCTTTTTCTTTTTCTCTTTTTCTTTCTTTTCAAAGATGTTTTCTAGAAAGTCGAAATCTACTTTTAAGTTGCCCGTTGATATTCCCGGCTGGGATTCAACGCCTTATGAAGCCTTAGCCCGTGAGTGGGCTGATTCTACTGGTTTGAGTGAGAATTGGAATTCTTTTTTGGAGCTGGCGGAGCCGGCTAATGTGATTACTTGTTTACAGAAGGCGCCGGTATCTAAGGGTGATGAGCTTCCCGTTTTGGGGCGCTGAGGTTGGATTGTTCTGTCTGCGTACAGGATCCTGCATGAGAGGTTGTTGAAGTTACAGAATGTGCATAAGGATGTGGAAGCGAACTTTGTTGAGATTCAGAATGCTCATACTTTGTTGCGGTGTCAAAATAAGTTGCTTGCTGAAAGACTTGAGACGTACCAAACTATTGCCGAGAGGGCGGCTGTGCGAATTGCTCGTTATAAATACAAGAATCGGCGTGGTCGGGTTTCGACGCGGAAGGTGCGTCTGGTCGTGGCGAAAGCCGGACTGGATTGGAATCCTGATGAATGGGATGGTAATATCTGGAACTCGAGTGATTCTCCTTCCTCGGGTGAGGAGTCTGCCAAGCGCGAGTCCTCTCGCTCCGGCCGTGCTTGTAAATCTGCTTCTTGCGCCTCTGATGGTGCACCCCGTGATTGCGCTCGTCCTTCGAGAGGGGTCGATGCTTCTTCCACTGATTGTTCCTCTACGTGTACTGGTCGAGCTCCTTGTGATGCTCATCCCGCGGTCCCGGCGCATCCAGTTTTTCGACGGAAGGTGCAGCAGGCTCCCGGTGCTCCGAATGGTATTGCTTTAGACTCTTTGGAGGATTTTACTCAACAAGAAATTAGTGATATTTTGCAGCGATTTCGGCAGCGAGTTGGTGAGCCCTTGCTCACATGGATGGTGCGCCTTTATGAACTGGGCGCTGCTGGCATTATGTTGGATGCTGGCGATTGTTTGAAGTTTTGTTCCTTGAGTTCGGATTCTACTGTACAGGATCATTTTCGTAACTTTAATGGTGGTGGTCAAATTTCTTTGCTTCAATTGGCGACTGAGGGTTGTAATCAAAAATATCCTACTGAGTCTGACTGGCCTCTGAATGACAAACCGTGGTATACTTTGCGCGATGCTGCGCAACGTCTCAAAGAGGAGGTGAAGAAAACGGCAATTTTTCTGAATACTGCTGACCGGTTGCTTGATGGCTTCTTGACATCTTCTGTGCGGAATCGTATTATTCGTTCTTCCCCTGTTGCTTACAAGCAGGTCATGATGACTTTATTGATTAATCAGACTGGTAACATGTTATCTGTGGTGCTGGAATCAGTACGCCAACTCGGTGAGTTGGGTGAGTGGTTTAAACCTGAACGGCAATCCCGGCCTGACACTCGTACTCCTGGTGACAATAAACTTACTAGACGTGATATGTTTTTTGGTCTTATGGCCGATGGTGTGCGAAAGGAGGACATTGATGGTGAGACTACTTCTCGTTTGTGGGAAATGTTTCGCAAACGTGGCTTGGATCGAAAGGAGGGTGCCCGGCGTGTTCGGACAACTGAGTGTGATCGTGGTTTTTCTGACGGTAGCGGTGATGATGACCGCCGTGGGCGCTCTGATCGTCGTGATGATCGACGTTATGCGCGTGATTTGTCCCCCCGTCGTGACAGAGACAGGGAGAGAGAGGGGGAAAGAGAGAGGGGGAGAGATGATTATGTTAACAGCAGACGTAGAGATGATAGGGATCAATCCCCTGAGTTGAGAAGGAGAGAGGATCGACACATATTGGCCGATCGAAACCCGCAGTACAATGCAGGGAACAGTAATCCATTTCGTAATGGAGATGGATATGAACAGGAGGTATCGATACCTAGGAACCGTGAGAGTCTTTATCCTGATTTATCCTGGTACACAGAACACAATAAAAAGGACTAGGAAATAGGTCAAGCTCCAGTACACAGATGGGCTCACAGAGATAATAGACCCTATGTAGATATTGATATTTATTGGAGACATCGTAATATCCAAAGGGCCCGAGCATTGGTAGATACAGGAGCGGAGGCCACTCGTATTCATGGAAAATCAAAGAAGTTTAAAGGTCAGCCTTTTACAATTACCGGATTAGGTGGAAAGGAAACTCCCGCAGTTCAAACCTTACTTGAAATGAGAATAGGTAGAATTCCTAGAAAAGAATACTCTGTATTAGTGGTGCCACTCTTAGAATTCATAATTGGAATTGATATTTTGAAAGGAATGACTTTGCACTTAGATGATGGATGTTACCAATTTGGAACTAAACATTATATATCGTCCAGGCCTGTACGGGTTGGTCGTTTAAGAATGCCCCCCATAAAAGTTCCCCAGGCGACAAAAGTGGTTCGTCAGAAGCAGTATCGTATTCCAGGTGGTCATGAAGAGATTAGTACCACTATTCAGGAGTTGGTGGATGCAGGAGTTATAACCCCAGTTACTTCTGCTTGGAATAATCCTGTTTGGCCTGTACGTAAGAGTGATAATTCTTGGCGCATGACTGTTGATTATCGAGAATTGAATAGACACACACCCCCTTTGACTGTTGCAGTACCGGATGTTATTACCCTAATTGAAAGAATCCAAAAACATCCAGGTACATGGTATGCGTCCATTGATATTGCTAATGCTTTCTTTTCGATTCCGATTGCCCCTGAGTGTCAGTAACAATTCAGTTTTACGTGGAACGGGCGTCAGATGACGTTTAGAAGTCTTCCTCAGGGCTATGTGCATAGTCCTACGATATGTCACCGGCTGGTGGCAGAGCATCTGGCTGAGGTACCAGTTCATCCACAAATTCAGATATGTCACTATATTGATGATATTTTGATCCAAGGTGAATCACAAGAGGAAGTTCAGACCCAATTGGATAGAGTCATTGAGTGCTTGCGTGAGAAAGGTTGGGAAATCAACCCGGATAAATTACAAGGTACGTCCCAGGCTGTGAAATTTTTGGGAATTAATTGGCATGAAGGACACCGAGAAGTGATCCCTCAGGTTAAACAGAAAATTCTTGATTTTGCAGTTCCGAGAAATAGGAAAGAAGCCCAAAGCTTCATTGGTTTGTTTGGATTTTGGCGCCAGCATATTCCTCATTTGAGTCAAATATTGGCCCCTTTGTACCAGGTCACTCGTAAAAAGAATGCATTTGAATGGGGTAAACCACAGCACGATGCGTTCAGTCTGGCTAAGGAAGCAATTCAGCATGCTCTGGATTTATGGCCTGTATGTGATGGTGATGTGGATTTGAATGTGTCTGTACAAGGCCTTTATGCGAATTGGAGTTTGTGGCAGAAACAAGGCAAGAGTAGAGTACCGTTAGGTTTCTGGACCAAAACGTTACCTGATGCTGGTGAGCGTTATACACCTTTTGAGAAACAGCTACTGGCATGTTATTGGGCTCTGGTGGATACCGAGCAGTTGACTTTGGGACATGATATAGTTTTGCGACCTGAAATTCCTATCATGCAGTGGGTTATGAGTTCGCCGAAAACTCACCGAATTGGACACGCTCAAGAGGCGAGTGTGATTAAATGGAAATGGTATATACAAGACAGGGCACGTGTGGGACAAAAAGGAGTTGCATCTTTGCATGAGCAGGTGGCACGGGCGCCATCAACTGAAACTGAGAGTGAATGTTCCGTACCTTTAGTACAGGAATCTCTTGTTAAGTGGGGTAAACCTTTTGATGATTTGTCCGCAGAGGACAGAAACCATGTCTGGTTTACGGATGGTTCAGCAAGGTTCATAGGGACGAAACGGCATTGGAAGGCAGTGTCCTATAATCCGATCACACAAAAATTGCTGAGTACAACTGGTGAGGGTAAGAGCAGTCAATTTGCTGAACTCTATGCTGTTTATCAAGTTCTGAAACAAGAGTTACCTGGCACATGTCATATTTTTACCGATTCTTGGTCTACTGCCAATGGACTGGCAGTTTGGTTACCGTCTTGGCATTCCCATAGTTGGAAAATCCATTCAAAAGAACTGTGGGGAAAAGAATTATGGCAGGAGATTTGGGAAATGCTCCCACAGAGTACTGTTACAATCTTCCATGTGGATGCTCATACCCCGATAGACTCTCTTGACAAATTCTTTCATAACATTGCAGATGAGAAATCTAAAATTGCTGAGGCAGTGGTGGACACGCAAGATTCTGATATTGCGGGATTGGCAAAATGGGCCCACCAGAAAGCAGGACACTTTGGAGAAAAAGCCACTAGCAGGTGGGCTGCTGATCGAGGAATTTATATTCCCCTAGATTTAATTAAAAATGTTATTCTACATTGTCCCATTTGTCAGCATATCAGGCAGCGCAAAGTGCCCCAAATTGTTAAAGGTCATTTACATCGCGGGAAATTGCCCGCTCAAATTTGGCAGATTGATTACATTGGTCCACTTCCTATGAGTAGGAATTGTCAATATGTTTGCACTATTGTTGATACATACAGTGGCCTGTTGGTGGCCCTTCCCTGTAAGCAAGCTACCCAATTGAATACTATTAAAACATTGGAATTGATTATGATGTATTATGGTGTGCCATTCCAAATTCAATCTGATAATGCATCCCATTTTCGTGGAAGATTGGTACAGGAATTCTGTGTGGAAAACAATATTGAATGGGTATTTCATATACCATATTATCCACAGGCCTCGGGTCTTGTGGAGAGGTTGAATGGCCTGCTAAAAGACCAACTTCGCAAATTAACAGATGACAAGTATAAGAATTGGCGAGATTTTTTTGCCTCAAGCGCTATTGATTTTGAATAACCGTCCTTTTCTAAATGCTGAATCCCCACTTATGCGTTTGTTTCCTCCGAATGTTGATGCTAAACCTAATGAGATCAGAGAGACTGTGATGTACTGGGAGATTACTCCCGGAGCTTTGGCTCCATGCAGAGCGACCCCAGGGTCGGCAGGTTTAGACTTGCATGCCATGGATGACACCATTATAAAAAGTAAAGATCGAGTCATCCTTGAAACAGGTGTTGGTGTTCAGATACCACCTGGAAATTTCGGATTAATTGCCCCTAGATCGGGGCTGGCTGTAAAAGGCATTCAGGTGCTTGGAGGAATCATTGATAGTGATTATCAGGGAGAGATTAAGGTGCTCCTGCTGAATAGCAGTGAGGTTGACTTACTGATACATAAAACTGACCGAGTGGCTCAATTGCTAATAATGCCTGTGTTCAGCGGTGAGATCACAAAAGGCACTGCCCCAACGTTGCTAACGGTACGAGGCCAGAAAGGTTTTGGCTCCACAGATAATCCTGGGGCCAGAGTTTGGGTGCAGTCGCCTAAGAATCCCCCTGAACAAGCAGAAGTGATTGCAACCGGTCAAGACAACACCATTTTAGTTATGAGACCAGGAAAAGATAGCTGGGAAGCAGTCCCGGCTGACAAATGTTACTTACGAGAATGAATAATGCCTGTATTTGATTCTTTTTCAGATCATTCTTTGGACTGTTGCTGCAGGATGTGTCGGCATTGGACTCCTTTTGGGATGGTACGACGAGAGAAGAGGGATCCCATCAAACCGGGCTGAGTTGAGAACCCGAGTGTCGCGTTCCTTCGCTGCGTGGGATTCGTCGCCAAACTTTTGGGTTACATTGGCCAAGCAAGTGACGAAGACCCCTCATTTCTGCTTGACACCGATGAGATCGGTAACTGATATATTGGCAACTTGTTTGGTTGCTGTCCCTGCTTCATTGGAGACCCTGACTCATATTTTTAATATAACAAATGCTCGTCCCAATGTTCTTCTGGGCGATTTCGCTGCCCATGAGTATTGCCCCTTGTGTACTGTACTGTCAGACCCGATACCGCCTGTCCAGTCCCAAATAGTTACCTATAATATCACACAAGGTGATTTATGTTTTTTCCTTACTTGTGATCCTAGTGCGATTTCTGAATGTATGCGTTTAAAATTGAAAGGTGCCACCTCATTCACCGCTCATGAACGAACTTTGTGCTTTCAAAGGACACCGAAAACATGTACTTCTGTTCAGAACAACATGACTTGCAAGAGTATGGTAGTTACCCCCAGTCACTATCGCACGATGTTACTACCTGCCGGATGGCTTTTCTCATGTGGTAATACTTCCTGGCCATATATCCCCGCAAATATTTCTGGAGGCCCTTGTGCCATTACTAGACTGAGCCTACTCATGTTCTCGTCACATCCGAATGCCAACTCTCGTGTGATCCGAGATACAGTGAGGTTACAGGAGGATTGTGACTCATCTTTGCATTTATATTCCAAGTCTGAATACCTTAGCCTGGCTGTTTCAATTGTTGGTGTTCCTGCTTTGGCAGTTTATAATGCCAAATCTATTGGGAAAATGGCCTGCTGGATGGTAAAATCCATCAATCATACTTCAACAATTCTGTCTGACATGCTATTAGACGCCCAGGGTGAACAAAGGGCTATCTTACAAAATTGAGCGGCCATTGATTATCTTTTGCTTAAACATGGACACGATTGTTCTGATTTTGAGGGTCTTTGTTGTTTTAACTTGTCGGATCATACAAAATCCATTCAGGTTCACATTGACAAATTACATGACTTGACAGAAGAAGTTAGAAAACACATTGACCAGGGCTGGTTTGACTGGCTCTTTAATTGGTTACCTGATTTGCATTTGTTACGTCAAATATTAGGAGGTATTCTGATTGCTATCGGCATTTTGATTTCTATCTGTTGCTTTATTCAGTGTATTCCTTCACTACTTCAATTCTGCACACCTGGTACTAGACATAGATCAGTTAGTCTTGTTTCATATTATTCTTCCACAGATATTAGTTCTGTTTAATGAATGTATAATAGACTGAAGTCAAGGGTGAAATGTTCTGCTCGATTTTCCCGGCCTTCTTGTGTTAACAAGTGATTGAATGTGACTTCAGTCTCTTACCATTCAAGCCTAAGGGTTAGAGTAGTGAATGGAGCCTATTTACTAGGCACTTCGACATGATTCTGTGCTCTTCCCCATAGATCAGGGCTTGCACACATAGCCTAGGGGATAGATTTGTTAGTATTAGGGATAACCTGTCCTGTAGTGAGGGTATTTCATGGAGCTGTGCTAAATTCAGGCCTGGTAGGCCTTAAACGGGAGAGACTCCATCTTTCTTTCTGCTCCGGCAGCTTGGGATTCTTCTAGGTCAAGAGTAATGTTTTAGTTATGAGGTGTTATTCGCTTGGAGAGAACCGGTCAGGCCGGCCCTTATCGAAGGATTGTATTTTTCTTCATGCCGAAGACACTACATCAGGCCGGCCGGCTGGGAACGTGTCCTTGGTACGGGGAGGTACAAGAATTTGGTGGGCGGCAGGTTACGGGCCGGAATTTTCCATGAGGAAATGCACCTCTATATTAGTGAAAGTCTGAGGCAGTTACATGTTCAGTCCGTAGGCGGCATCTAGCCGTTAGCAGTAAAGCTATTACTTATTCCAGGGAAGACGGACGCCATCTTGAAGGCGGAGAAGAACTGAGAGAAAGATGCTTTCCTAACAGAATAGCCAGAGAGGAGAGAGTAGCCGATAAGGAAGAGGTCCCAGTGACTCGGAGAAGGGTGATTCCAGGCGAGCCGAGGCACAGACGAGAAGGGAGCCTAGATGACCACTGAGTGCAGGCTACATGCTACTAAGGTGATGTCGACCCTTTCTTATTAGAGTGTACAACTTAATCTTTCACTTTTCTTTGCAGGTTATGTGTTATATCGTAATGTTATGTGATTGTATATGCAATGAGTAATAAAGTATCCAGTTTGTAGTGAACCAACATGTGCTGCGTGTTCTTGTATAAGAGGGTAGCCTATTCTTCTAGTCAGCTGCGGCTACATGAACAGATGTTAACCCTGATCAAGTAAGTGGTAACTGAATAAGGGAAAGAGGAGCCCCTCAAACCTGAGAACAGGCTATGCCCGAACTGGCAATCCTTGTGTGATCTGATGAATAGTGAGACTGATTCCCTTTTTGTATGTTATGATGATCATAGGATGAACTGTCGTATGAGACTGCCGTCTAGGTAGAGAGGTCTGGATTCGGTGGGGATCGCGAGGCCGCCGATTGTGCTGAGACTGCCGTCTGGGTAGAGAGGTCTGGATTCGTAGGGGATCGCGAGACCGCCGATTGTGCTGATACTGTCGTATGGGCAGAGAGGTCTGGGTTCGTATGGGACCGCGAGGCCGCCACTTGTGATACTGTCGTATGGGCAGAGAGGTCTGGATTCGTAGGGGATCGCAAGGCCGCCGATTGTGCTGATACTGTCGTATGGGCAGAGAGGTCTGGGTTCGTATGGGACCGCGAGGCCGCCACTTGTGATACTGTCGTATGGGCAGAGAGGTCTGGATTCGTAGGGGATCGCGAGGCCGCCGATTGTGCTGATACTGTCGTATGGGCAGAGAGGTCTGGGTTCGTATGGGACCGCGAGGCCGCCACTTGTGCTGATACTGTCGTATGGGCAGAGAGGTCTGGGTTCGTATGGGACCGCGAGGCCGCCATTTGTGATACTGTCGTCTAGGCAGAGAGGTCTGGGTTCGTATGGGACCGCGAGGCCGCCACTTGTGCTGATACTGTCGTATGGGCAGAGAGGTCTGGGTTCGTATGGGACCGCGAGGCCGCCATTTGTGATACTGTCGTATGGGCAGAGAGGTCTGGGTTCGTATGGGACCGCGAGGCCGCCACTTGTGATACTGTCGTATGGGCAGAAAGGTCTGGATCCGTATGGGATCGCGAGGCCGCCGATTGTGCTGATACTGTCATATGGGCAGAGAGGTCTGGGTCCGTATGGGATCGCGAGGCCGCCGATTGTGAGATCTTGGTATGCATAGTAGGAATCCCCTGTCCTTAGGTGATAGATTTATGTGGTTGTAGGATTGTAAATAGGTTCTAGGGAGGGGGTAACGTTCTGGCTGGGTTAGTGAGGCTCTGATGAGCGAGTTCTATCTGATCCGAAGACCCAAGCAGAACAGGGGGGTGGAGGGTTTGATTTGTTTAGGTGTTTCAATGTGTAGAAGGCCCTTTTTGAGGCATTGATATGGTATTTTATGTTCAGGTTGTTGTCAAGTGTAATCCCTAGTGACTTACTAGAGTTGGAGATAGATAGTTTACAGTTTAGTGCAGTTAGGTTGCCAAGCCAGCTGTTGATAAGGTAGGACTTTCCTTTTGGTTGGACGAGGAGGAGTTCGGTTTTGTTAAGGTTAAGTCTTAGGTGGTTATTGGTCAGCCAGGATTGTAAAACGTAGAGAGTATTGTTTAGATAAGGTTTTAATGTAAAGTTGGCTGTCATCTGCATGAAGGATAGAGGTGGTAGGTGATTCTAGCTTGTTTTGCGATCACTGCAATGGGCTTCATATAGAAGTTGAATAAGGTAACGGACAAGGATTGATCCTTGGGGAACTCCATGTGGGACTGATACTGCTGATGAGGTTGAGCTGTTTAGTTTGATTAGGTGAGATTGTTGGTTCAAGTATGAGACGAACCACCGAAGGACAGTGCTTTTGATACCTGCACATTGTGAGAGGGTGTTTAGGAGAATTTTGTGGTCGACTGTATCAAAAGCCACGGAGAGTTCCAGGAGGTTTAAGAGGCAGGCCTGGCCATCATCTAGAGACCTGTGTAGGTCATTCATAATGTTCAGGATTGCAGTCTCTGTACTGCATCCTTTCCTGAACCCTGATTGGAAGGTGTCATGCAAGTTGCATTTTTTCAGTGTGGTTGTTGAGTTGTGAGAGAACACATTTTTCAAACGTTTTGGTGAAGAGGAGGAGGTTGGTTATAGGTTTGTAATTATTAAGGTCGTGTGGGTCGGCGTCTGGATTTTTGATGGGGCAATGACTTGGCCAAGTTTAAGGGAGGTTGACATAGAACCGCTGCATAGGAGTGAGTTAATAATTGTAATCCATGTTGAGGAGAGGATCTTCCTCAGAGATATTTTCAAATTTGGTCCAGGAAGCAGGGGTAATAGTGTCAAGATGTTCTGACATTTATATGTTATAGTGGCAGGTGAGGTTTCCGGCCGAAGAAAAGTGAGGAGGGGATAGAATTTGTGAACTAATGGAGGATTCTAATTCTGATTGAGGGATTTGGTGCGTATTACTCGCCCAGTGCTTTTGATAGTTAGCTTGGGTGTGGATCTTAGGTTGGTTTACATTGAGAAAGAATAGAATTAGGTGGTGGTCAATCCAATCTGTGGGTAGGATGGACTGGAGAGAAATGGTATTTGGATCGGAAATTATTGCATTGAGGGTAGAGCCTTTTATGCAAATTTGTTTTTTGCAGTGATGCAGAAGATCTTTAGTGTCTAGGAGGGTATGTATGGCTTGTGCTCTTGAATCTTCAGCATCATTCAGGTACAGCATCAAGTCTTGTAATATAATGTCTGTGGTGTCCTTTAAGGGGTTTGTGTTATTAGGTCTGTTAAATCTTCAAAGAATTGTGTTTTTTCACCTGCAGGGTGATAGCTGGTGTGGAATTTGATAGGGTTGGAGTTGTTGGAGGGGAGATCAACTCAAAGGTAGAGTATATGGCTGTGTGGAAGGGTTTTAGGCCTAGATTGATTTTGTGTATGATAGTTAACCCACCACCAAAACAGTTCTTGCGGTCACAGCGAATGATTGAGAAGCCTGGTGGGGTGAGGAGATCAGTAATGGGGGCTGAGTCTTTGTTTAGCCAAGTTTTAGTGAGGAGACAAATATCAATATTATGTAGAAGGATGGTTTCTACTATTTCATTGCCATGCTTGACTGCTGACCGGCTGTTTAATAGCATGCAGTTAAGTATCAGAGAAGTTATCGACTCAGATTGGTTAGGCTGAATGATGTCATATTCCAAAAGGGGAACAGAAGAGGACACCCTCCACTCATTAATGTCAATAAGCAAAGACCTGGTTACATATTACACACAGAAGTTAAAATTGTAAGGGAAAGTCGCACCATTTCTTTCTTAGTGGACAGAGTTTGCTATCTAGTCCTACACCCCCCAAATGTGTCTTTTTTGTATAAAATCAGTCGAAACACACTGGAATCCCAAAGAACTTTGAGAAATGTGCAGGTCTAAAAAAGTGAGGTGAGTAAAGGAAGTGCCTCATGCAAGCAGCACTGGGGGGAGTTACTGGTAGGTACTCACCAGTTCACTCACTGTGTCAACATTGCCACTTTCGTGACACAAAAAGGAAAGGAAACATTACCAAACTCCCAATTATGTAAGTTGGAAAGAAAAAGTGTATCAAAATAAAGTAATATCAAACCAAAAATGAAAGACCCCTGTTACACAAAGGAGGCCAAATGTGCTCTCCTACAAGGTTACAATTGAGTTACAGAAACTCAAAAACACCTATCTTAAGTTTTTATAGTGTCCGTACTCATTTAAAACAACAGTGTCATGGTTAGAACCATTGTAACCTGGAAAGCCAACATGTTTCATTGCCAATAACTTTGTGGCAGTTTCATCAGGGCATGGGGACCCAATTCCACCTCAAGATGCTCCAGACCTGTAGAGTATTTATTAAAAAAGGAGAGAAAAAGCAAGTGTCATAAGTAATATATGTATATCATTATGTTCAACCCAGGAATGTTAAGTTTTCCAATACTTTATGTAAGGTATATGTATCTGGTAGTTGTCAGGTGGAGTCCTATGAGCAAGCCACCGGTAAAAGTCACAGAAGAGTAAAAACCCCAAACACCTGGAAGTAGATATGTGCATATTATCATAACTATCACCATACAGCATCATCACCCCCTCTGTTTTTAAATTAACTCTGTCCTCAATTCTATATTCTTTTTACACAGATCATCTTGATTTGAGACCATGACCGACAGCCCTTAAGAGATCAAGTGTTGACTGCCAACGTGCTTCCCTCTTATGGCCAAAACAGACCATTTAAACACCCACCGGCATTTTTTAGGGTTACAGGACCCACCCCTGTATCCCAACCTATAGCATAACCCTTTGCATGTCATGCTCACCACTGGGCCTAGTGTCTGCATCTACTCTGCAACCACCAGTCTCGGCAGCCTTCTCCGCTAATGAAACACCAGCTGCCAACATGCCGAAAGCTGCCGGTTGCCAGCTTTCGGCGCTATTTTAGAATGATACCCTTGTATGTGGAAAGTCAATGCATGGTTATTGTTACCACATACAATAACGACTCCCTTGGAATTGCTGGATATCAGCAATTCATTATCCTCAATAGCTGTCAATACATCATTGTCAAAACTCTCATATTTAAAAATGTTTCCAAAAACCATCATACAAGATCATAATATATTGAATAAACACAGTGCCAAACTACTAGATTGCACTGTTACTGTGATATTATGTGTAAACCAATCCTCAAGATATGAACTATATTGTGCCCATACAGTGCACTCATTCCTTCATAGTGCCATCCAAGATACCACATACTGTGTACCCTGCAAAGGTAAGATTGGTAATGAGTTATCCTTTTGGACCGTTTCTATCTAGATCTAGGCCCACAATGAGACAGTGTATGGAAATTGCCACAACTGGGATCAACCAATTTTAAAGTCTACACTGCCTGCTGAGTCTAATGTTTTAATGAATGGCATAGATGGGTTTAGTGTGACTCCTGCATCTCCCTATCTTGTGCCATTCAATCAAATTGTTCAGGCCACCATGGTCAGGTTTCTCAGAAAAGATCCACCGTGCTTCCCTACTAATCAGCATGTTCTCAATGGAATGGAATGTACCTGTTACTCTCTCCAAGACTGTCAACCTGAGATTCCTACAGCTGTGTCCCATCTCCTGGAAATGGCGAAGAAGAAGTGTAGTCAATTTGCCAGATTTCAACATACTAATGTGTTCCAGGACCCTAACCTTGATTTTTCTTGAAGTTAGGCCAATGTAGTGGAGACCACAGCTACAGGTCAAATGATAGCTAACATTGTTAGTATTGCAATTGCTGAATTTATTCTGGAACCAAGTTCTTCCATCCACAAGGATGACACTTTTTGATGCCCGAGTAAGCTTCATATGGTATTGCTTATGTGAGGCACTTCCTTGACTCACCTCACTTTTTTAGACCTGAACATTTTTCAAAGTTCTGTGGGTTTCTGGCCTGTTTAATTGATTTTATACAAAAAAGACACATATGGGGGGTGTATGACTAGATAGCAAACCCTTTCCCACCTAGAGAGAAATGGTGCGACTTTCCCTTACAAATTGAACTTATGTGTGTGATATGTAACCAGGCCTTTGTATATTGACTAGACTGAATGGTGGTCAGTTGGGCAGGAGGACTGGGAGGGTGGTTTGAAGAAGGAAACTAATTGAGCCTAGGATGACCAGAATCTTATGGGTTGGGTGGGAGCATTGTCATATGTGTTGCTCAGCAATTCTCTTCCTGCTGGAACATTCCAGTAGTGGTTCACCTAGGTTTGAGGTGGTTGTGAATAAAGGGGATAGTGGACCAGGGTGTTGAGTTCAAGGAGTCAGGGTGCATGTTTGTGGTGAGATTAGTGTTCGCCACAGTTGTGAGATTGGAAAGTGATTTAGAGCAGGTCTTTGTATCCTTTAGTAGTGAGGAGGTTTCCTTCAGTATGTTTTTGATTTGCATGGTGTTGATCTTGAGTTGAAGACAGGTACTTAAGTGGATCAGTTGGATGGTGTTTGGATCTGTGACAGATAGTGGGGTGGACTGGTGGCTGTCGTAAACTGGATAGGGTGCTATGGTTGATATGGTGTGATGTGGATCGATGACTCTGAGGACTCAGATGTAGAAGTTTGGTCTAACTGTGTAGGGGAAATGGGCCTCCATGGAGTGGCAGATACATCTTGAGGTATGATAATAGCTTTGTGGGGTTTAGGGATGGGAGTGGGTGTGGGGGTGGTGTGGGGATGGTGTTGGTATAAGGGGATATGGGAGTTAAGGATTCTGTTAGGAGAGGAGAGCGTGTGGAGATATGTTCTATGGGGAAGAGGAAGAGTCGTGTTGAGAAGAAATGGCATGGCGGTGCAGAGAGTGGGGAAGAGGCGGTCGAAAATAGAGAGATTCTGATCTGAGGCTTGGATAAGGATGTCTGGGGTTCTGTATGTTGCTAGAGACAGTCCTCCACAAATTTTTTGGGAAGGAGATATAGCGAGATTGGATCCATATGGGATGTTGATTATGTTGGTTACATGCACGTTCAGTAGGAAGTTTTTTCTCCATTGGTGGATTTCTTGGTGTAGAAGAAGTCTGTTATAAGGCCTCCATATGTTGAGCTGTAGTAGATGCCTGTTGTTAGTGTTTCTGGGTGTTTTTTAAGGAGTTTGTGCTTGTAGTTTTTCGCTGCATTGCTGAAGAGATTTTGCGGAAAGTTTATGCAGTAAGAATCTGGACCATATCTTTCCATGGCGGTAGAGTGTGATGCCATAGTTGGGGATGAGGTGAGTGGTTTTAGGATGGTAAAGGGAGAGTTCAATCAGTAGGTGTAGTGAAGTAGGATGGTAGTGTTTAGTGTGATAAGAGGGTTAGTTGCGAGTGTTGCTAGGTAGAGAGAGAATCCAGCACTGCTTTATGTGGGTGGAGATTGGTTTTTGTGATCAGGGTTAGTTTTTGTCATGTTCTTATGGAATGGAGAAGTGGTGGAATTGAATTAGGGTCTATGGTGTGTCTAGGTATTGAGTGTGTGGAGTTGTATCCCTGGGACAATTCAGGTGATTGTAGTTTGGTGGCTCCAGAAGGTTTTATAAAGGGAGTTGTCATTCATAGTTCAGCCACTAGGTTGAGCTTCTTGACTGTATTTGGGGTATAGTCCTCTTTTTGTAGCCCTGAATTTCAAACTCTAGGCTTGTCTGGGGTCAAAGTCCTTTTTTTATTTTTTGGGAAAGGTTGTAGGCGGATGGAGGGAAGATGACTGTTGTGGGAGAGGAAGAACATGTGTCAAGGAGGGGTAATGAACCCCAAAATGGGGGTAGTTGGTCCGGGCCACACCAGATTTAATTGGTTGTCTGTTCACAGGCAAACATAGCTGCCCACTTGGTTTAAGGAGCACTGGACAATTTTCCAATGACATCCAAAAATGCATCAGTGGACTGTGAGAAGGACGCCAGGCACTGATGGAGCACAGAGTCAGATGGAGTGTAAATACCAGGATGACTCCTGAGAATAAAGTGGTTAACTCAGCATGCTCTGCGCTGGGAGTTCCCAGCTCAAAGCAAGTTCACTGTGAGGCTTGTGTGGAAAGAAGGGGCATGGCAGTTGTAATGATGGCAGTTGCTGTAGCAATGTAAAGATAATGCTCATCGGGAGAGAGGGCTCGCTGTAATGGAGGAAGAAAGCTGTTTTCTTCCAGTCATGGGCTCCAGGTGCCAATGAGACTCAGTTACGGCATAGGCAGGGCGTGATGTGTACTGTCGACAGAATGTGAGAAAGTGCTCGCTGTATTGATGACAGATGTGGTCTCCTTTGTGCCAAGGGCTCCTGGGCCAGTGAAAGGCTGTTGCGGTGTAGGTAGGGTGCGATGGGAATTGCGGCGAGCAGAGCCAAGAAGGGGGGAGTGGGTTGGCTGCAGGGAACCCTCTCGCCTCCTTATTCCTCATCGTGGCAGTCCCTGTGTCCAAAGTGCGACTTGTTTCAGGCTAGTGTAGCGGGGGCCAGCCAAGCCATGCAGGCCTAGAGGTAGCTGAGAGCGAGGAGGAGCTGCCTCACCGTAAGGCACATACTTACCTCCTTACTCCTAATCACAGCAGTCCTTGGGTTCACAAGCGCAGTTCGCTTGGTACTAGAGCAGCGGGGGCCGGCCGGGTAGGCCATGGGGCAGCTGAGGGCAAGGGGTCAGCGGGCTCACCTCAAGGAACACTGTTGCCTCCATCTCTCACATCACAGCAGTTACAGGGTGCCACTCATCTGGAGGGAATCATAGGGGGCAGCGTTGGTGAGTCCCTGCCATTGCTGTGCGACCACACAGGCTTCTCTGATGTCCTGTGGAGGGCCCAGGCTGTATGGGTCGATGACGGCGCAATCTGCCTGGAGGCACCAAGTAGGAAATCCTTCTTTGTGGTCTCTTGTTGGGATATCTCGAGTTTCGTTACTTTACTTCTTTCTTCACTCATTTCTAGAGATGGGGCAGCTTGATGGCGGGGCTTTGAGAAGGTATTATGCCGATGGCAATCCCTGGCCCTGGTAGCTTCCGCAGGAAGTTCTTTCACCATCAGCCATCTTATCAGATGATCTCAATGTGTTCCTGAGTTTTCACAGGAACTTCAAGCGGAAATCCTTCTACATTATACTTCAGGTAGAAAATAGAGAGATTTAATCAGAATACATGCTTTCTAACTCTATGATTCATAGATGTCATTGTAGTTCGGTGCTCCGAATTCTGTTTCTTTCTTTTGTTCAACCTCTGCAAATAACAACAAATTCTTTGCAAATAATATCTAGCCCTAGCGGGCTAGAGGAAGTGAAACTACACACATGTTCAGTGCCATCAAAAAAACGTATTATTTCTCATAATGACCACTGGTTACATTATCCCCTAGTGGGCTAATTAGTCATGCAAATCTGTTCATGTCCTCAAATGACTAATTAATTGGAAATGTATTAGTACCTGATACTGACCAACGATCAAGATTACTACCATTACCGGCCTGATAACGCGTCCACATGTCTTGTTTAAATGTGCCGTGGATTTGTCCACTGGATTTCACACTTCAGATTCTGCTTTTATTCTTTGTCTGCAACCATACTATTTACTTTCCTGTGAAGCAGCAAGGCAATAGGCATTTAGGAGGTGTGTGGGAAGAGTGAAGATGTGACTGTATATTATGTGGAATAAAGTAGCCATTTGTTAGTTAAAATGTTAATGCAAGTCACCTCAGAGTTCCATGTATGGCAAGGGATACTTTATCCCAAATATAAACCATATTACATACACATAAATGATGAGCACAACATAATCATAAATGCTTCTCTATGGATCAAAACTGAATGATTATAATATCACTTTTCATGTCATCCATGGCAGCCGAAACTGCTGTTGATTTAAGAGGCATTATCTTTTTTTTTAATAACACATTGTTATTCCCCTTACAAATTATATTTCCACACTCAAACAGCAAGTGCTAAGCAAGTGAAAAAAACCCTATGGGGCTGATTATGTTTTGAGGAGATATTTATCACCCCCAATATATAGCAATACCATGGGGTACGTTATTTATCAAGTGCGATAAATGGCACCTATTACAATTGTATGGGGAATAACATGCAGATGTTTGTATTTTAACGCACTAAAATCTGACTATACGCTAAATACCTTGTTTTTCCCCCTTTTAAATGATATCAGGTTTGACCTGCCCACATTTAACTATGGTTGACTTATTTAATGCATCCGATAAATATTGGATGTGTTAAATACTTTCAAACTCATAATTCAAACCAATTCATAAAGAGGAGATAACACATGGGTCGCAATATTACGAGCAACTCGCAATCAGGCCCTTTTAAGCACAACCATCCTCTAATTAGAAGAAAATATTTGTCTTATCTTCAAGGTATTAAATAGTTTAGGAACAGAATGCAATTGTTATCTTATATTGAATAATACACACTCATTGTGTACATGTTAATGATTTTATGAGTCACCTTGGAATTCTAAACTAGTATAAATTGTTCAGGCACCAGCCCAGAACATGGTACAGAACAGCTCCATGACTTCCTGAGAATCTAATATTCGTGGTATGTATTATGTTTTGGTTTATACTTTTGCTCCTCTGCAGAAAATGATTAGAGTGGATTTCTAGGAATGAACTACAGGTAGGAAGAAGCTGGATGTAAGACACATTCTTGCTTTTCTAAAGCAGGACTTCAATCAGTCTCAATGATTGGAAAAGCTCCATTGGTTGCAAGAAATCAGTCTGATTTCATTTATGCAAATAGTTTCTTTAGTATCTTGGGATGGGAAGTACTTGTTGCTGCTCATTGTAATTGTAAAATCACTTATATAGCGCATGGCTACCCGTAGGCATCCCAGCGCTCTTGGCAACGGTGACCCTGGGCTAGTCCGATCTACATTCCTACTGCAAGCTAATTTCTGGGGAATAGGAAGGTTTTGAGTTTCTTCCTAAGCTGAAGGAAGGTCTGTTCCTGCCTCAAGTTACATGGGAGGGCATTCCATTCTCTTGCTGCTTGCAGAGAAAAGAGCCGGCCGCCCGAGCGGGCTCGCTTTATCCTGGGAATGATTGCCAGGTTGTGGTCACTCGAGCGGAGATTAACTTGGGGCTTATAGGGACTTATCATATTTTCCAAAATGGAAGGGCCTTCTCCATGCATGATCTTGTATGTGATGCATAGGGATTTAAATCGCACCCGTTCCTTCACAGAGAGCCAATGGAGTGATCTTAGAGCTGGCTTCGCCGACATATATCGACTAGTTCCAGTCAAAATCCTGGCGGCATAGTTCTGAGCCACTTGTAAGGTTTTAAAAGTGGATGCCGGTGCCCCAAGGTATATAGCATTCCCGTAGGTAATTTGTGATAAAACCAAGGATTGAACTACGGTCTTCTTTGCTTTTTCAGGGAGTTGGGGCGGGATTTTGCGCAGGGATTTGAGTATCCCATGACAAACTGCAGAGGTCTTTCTGGCTTGTGTTTCGAAGAACAAAGCGTTATCGAGCCAGAAGCCTAAACTTTTTATTTCTGGTTTGGGTGGTGGTATGGCACCCATACAAGTGGGCCAAGCTAGACGGTCGGGGATATCCTGCTTTCCTAAGAGCATCAGCTCGGTTTTTCCTCCGTTAAGTCTGAGCTGAGACGAATTCATCCAGTTTACTACCACCTCCAAACAATAAGCCAGATTGTTCGGGGGAGCATCTGTTTGTTGCAAGGAAAACACCAGCTGGGTGTCATCCGCGTAGCTTATTAACTTGATGCCAAACGGAGCAACTAGTTCCGCCAACGGGGCAATGTAGACATTAAACAGTGAGGGGCTAAGGGACGACCCCTGTGGTACCCCACACTGTAACGCTAACAGGCGAGAGCAGTTGTTACCCTTATCTAAAGTTCTTCTATGTCAAGGAATGCAGGGTTGTGTATGTAAGTGATGAGCCAATGCTGGTGGGGCCTGATAAAGTATATATTGGGGACGAGGCAGTAGTAGTAGTAGTGCCCCCGGCATCGGCCCCTCCAAAAAGACGTGTTCTGTACAATTTTCTCCCAACTCCCTAAGTTCTTTGCTTTATGCTTTGTCTATGCTCCTGCCACATCCTCCTTATCCCTAATGCTAGGCATGAGCAGAGATTTGCCAATGCTGTATCACAGGGTGGAGGAGGCCAGGTGTTCGATAAGGCTCCATGCTCTGAACATTACTGTTCTGATTCTCAGGCTCCATTTCAGCTAACTTTTCATTTGAGGGCTGTTTGATGGTCCAGAGAAAGTTTGCTTATGAGTGAAACTGCCCTGTATTGCCTTCTATTCCCTGTGTTTTTTATGATGCAATCCACCTGCACCGAGAATCACACATAGCAAGCGATCGCCTTGACATGAGGCATATATACATAATTATAGACATGCAGAACAACCATGACAAGGAAGGAATTAGAGTCTATCATTGATGCCTATTTTCATCATCTGAAGTTTGTGGTGGTGCCTCATTCATTCTTAGAATCAACGGTGAGGCAGTGACAGTTTTGGATTTTCTCTAGTTTGTGTAAGTTGCTGTGCTTTGAGGTGAAGGCTGCACTGAAGGCTACAATGCATGTGAGGATTGTGGTGTATTATATGGTATGATTGTACAACCTTACGATGTAACACACTTGCAAAACTGTCTTGGGTGCAGTCAGGCACTTTTGCAAAAACCTTTATCTCAAAACTTGGTAGCTGTGGCATCAAGCAGCAAGATTTAAACAAAGGAACTAGTGTAAAGCAATTAGAAGCACGAAACAAGGAAATAATAAAGTCACAGAAGTCGTCAGCCTGTCTACCTGAACAAAGGGGTAATCCATCAGGACTGTGATCGCCATTTCACCATGAAAGGCAGCTTCACCTTTGAAGCTCACCTTTTGGGCCAGCACCCCGAGTGGCTTCCTGTAAGGGGGTGGTAACATCTCCCTCTGTAGCAGGCTACCATTGTTCCTGAGTCTGGGAGTCATTCACACCACTCCCCAGGAGGGCAGAAGGATGTCTGCAGGCCAGCAATTGTATGAGGCCACTGGACAAACTAGGCCATAGAGTGGCAGCTTTCTAAAAGTGACATTACATTTGACATGGGCATCAAGTGAGGTTCAATGCCGCGATTAATTTGATACCTTGCAAAACCCATTTTTGTAGTCCTACTCAGATGTTAGCCAGGCTGAGTGGTCAGTCGTTGGTCAATGGGGCTATTAATTTTTCCACAGCGAAAACAGCAATTTGGTAGTTTTGCAGTTGGGACATTTAAAAAGCATATCTCCTACTTAATAGTGCACAGTTTCCTGCCTCACGGCACCATAAACCTTCCTTAGGGGAGACTTACATATATTGTTAAGGGAAGTCGGGGCTTTTCCTTTGGTTTAAATGGCAAAGTCGAATTGTAGTTTAAACTGTTCTTACAGGCTGCAGCGGCAGCTGGAAGCCATTTTGTACTTGGTCACACACAGGGTGGCACAACCAGTGTTGCAGCTCTGGGGGACACTCTGTCTTACATGCCCTGAGTACACTTGGTAATATATAATAGGGACTTATAATTAAGTCATCTTATGCCAATTGAGGGTAGCCAATTCAACTTACACTTAATAAGAAGTTAGAACACTGGCACTGATGTCTGGTTAGCAGGCCTAATTTAAAAAACCAACAGCATCAGTCCAAAACTTTATGAATCATCATGCAAACAGAGGCATTTACTTACAACGAACATCATAGATCTTTCATGTGAGTTTTTCATTCGGTTGCCACCATGAGTTTATTTGTCTATAAATTAACAACATCTGAGCTGGAGAGGTGCAATACAACTTACCTGGAGAGTAAGGCAATCAAACACATTTTCTTCTTGGATGGTTATAGGAATACCACTGACTAATTGTCTCCAGGGAGGAGTAGTGTGTACAAAGCTTCTTCACAGTTTTTAAACACACATTGGTAAAGCTAGTAGGTCTGGCCTTGGCCTGCTGGAGAAATTGCTCTTTTTCCATTTTTTATTGCAAAAAACTCCAAAAAACAGTTAGTCACCTAAACATAACCACCACACGATTGCAATATGAATGCAAAATTAAAAAAAATATATTCACTTATGTGGCCCTTTTACTAATTGTTGGGACAGAAAAGTCCTTTTCATTGTGATGGACATGCATCCCTGCCCTGAGAGCCCCAGCTGTAATGATGTCCGGATCTCTAATGCTGATTTTTACTCTCATGGGCGAAGACAGATCATGCATACACGCCATGACATAGGCCTGTCCCATGACTGTGGTCTTTTTGTACTGTAAGGGGTGCCCAAAGTGCTACCTTCGTGGAGGGAAAGGCTACTGCCCTTGCCTAGAGTTAAAAAGCACAAGTGTGGTGGTTGCAGCATACCGTGTAGTGATCAGTAGGAGTGAGCAGGTCCTTTTTACCTGTGTGACTGGGTGATGTCTACAGACTCACTCATTTTAAGTTCCGCGTCTGTGTGCTTAACTCACTCTTGGCCTACATCGGTTTTGTGTGCAGTGCTGCGCAGTGAGAGTGTGGTATACATGTGATGGCTGTATGTGTGCCTGTGAATTGTGCAATACAGGGATAATGCAGTGCTGTGCAGTGTGTGTATATTGTATGCATGTTCTGGGTGTATGTGTGTCTATGAATGGTACAAAAATATAGCGGATGTAATGCTGTGCAGCACATGTGTGCTATGTGCATGTGCTGGGTGTATGTGTGTTTGTGAATGGATGGTACAATACTTGAAAGACTTGGTTTTGGTTCCATTTTGGGAAACCCCGGGCTGAATGGAGAAACATGGGAAGAGGAGGTAAGGGAATGCCCCTAGACAGATTTATGCATTGCTGCATTCCTATAAGCTGGGTGGGACCCACTGGAGTAAAGGAGATTCAGGCTCTTAGGTACACTTCAAAGGGTGCTGTTTGGTTCAGAGAGAGCACTGTGAAGGGTCCTGGGCACAACTCAAGAAGGAGATGGACACATGTAGACTAGGACTGAGCCCCTGGGGTAACCGTTTGATACACTCATCACTGTGGCTGACATTCAGTTGTGAACCTCTAGTCATTCCCATGGCCTGTGTTCTTGGGCTATCAGATTTGAAGTCACTCCTGCTGCTTTCAAGAGGTAAGAAGAGCAGAGGAGAGGACACTTCTAAGGGTAGCAGACCTCCAACATAAACTTCAAAGTCTCAGACTCTAAATCACATTTGGTGTCTGGAAATGGACTATAAGAAGAGAACCATGAGACCCCAAAAATTGTCACCTGCCAAGCAGCCAGTCAGACTGTAAGGAGGAGAAGCTCTGCAAGACTTCTCCCTGTAACCAGGACATGGGAGCAAAGGCCTGCTAGTCTTCCAGTCGGGTGAAGGGGCATTTTCCAGGGAATCCAAGTCCACTTCTCCTTGGAGCCTGGAGCACCACCGCCTGTCTGCTTGCCAAAACCACAGTGCCCTGTGAGGGAGAGGACAGCGTTGGAGGGAACGAAGTCCAGTGGAGGTATTCTGGCAATTGGGTTCCCTTAGCGAGGTGTGAGGAGATGGCTGCTGCACTGATCGTGTAGTTGCCCGTGTAGCAGTAGCAGGATCGTCGCACCCCCTTCTATCTATGGGAAGAAATCTGATGAACTTACCAAGCAGAGGAGGAGCATTGAGAACGCCCTTGGCCACTCCAGGATCGCTTGTGAGGAACTCAACGACTTCTGACCTCAGCCCTCCTGGGCTGTGTGTGAAAGACGTACCGGAGGCAGTTACTGCAGCTTCAGCACTTGAAACGGAGGCATGCCCATAGACTCTGGTTACTTGAATCCTGCTGATCCTGCTGGTGCGGGAAAGAAGGCCTTGGGGGATCTTGATTGTTAGATAAGGCTCCAGTGCTGGAACACTTTTGACTTTGATCGAGAGTCGAAGTGAGACTACTTAGACTTGGACTATTAGTGGGGCCTAACCTGAATGTCACCTACAGTGAATGAGGGATAACCACTACCATTAGCTAGAGGGGTGTGTGACTCAGGGACCCACCTAGGAAACGCTAAAACCCTGACCACATCGGAATAGGTGTATTGTTTGTGAATGTTGTATTTATTTTATTTTTATAAAAGCAAGTATTTCACTGGACAAACTTGTATTGCTGTTGCTGCACGTACTTTGAGCTGTTAGCCTGTGTTTACCCCCATGTGTCTGCCTGCTCCCCCCACCGCCCTCGAGAAGCCTTGGACTGCTCGACCGCACTACGACTGAGAGTCAAGTGTTGAAGGAGTACTTGGCCCTTTTGCTCAAAATCCATAGAAGGTCGGGCACTAGCAGTAAAATGCCTCTACCCTCACAGTTGGGCACGGTAGCTCTTGCTTGCCTCGTGGCACTCTGAATGATGTTCTGACACTGAGGTATAAAAAACTAGACTTTCAGTTGTACCATGCATTTCACTATTATTTTTTCTGGAGACAACAAGAAGAAATTATCATCCAACCAAGCGGTCAAATTACAGGCAACTAAAATGCCACTTAAACACTTTATACCAGCAATTTTAGCAAAATTGGACAAGCCAATAGGCTTCATATTTGGGACTTACTGACTTTCCAATGCTTTTTAGCAATGCTGCACAGCATCCGCAATACCATGCAACCTGGCTAAAGTTTTTTTTTTAAATATCCTTTTATGGGGCCCCGTATTATTATGAGGTCCACCTACCACAGTTGCACATGCCTACAAAACAATGTGGGTGCTTTTTGTGTTTTTAGTTGCCGATCCAAGCTGGATCAGTAACTAAAAAGTAAAGGAAATGTACAAAAGTGTGTTTTCATTTTTTTTTCAAGTAGGCGAGGGTAGAACAAACAAACGGAGGGATGGGAGCAATGCAAAATGCAGAAGCAACACATAGGAGGGTGAGGGGGATATAGAGGCAACATGTAGAGGGCTGGGTTACATCAAAGGAACATAGGATGTGAAAGCAGCACAGGAAGGTCGGTTGAGCAACATGGAGTTTGTGGTTTGAGTAAAGCAATGATGGGGACAAACAGTGAGAGTGCGAGTGGGGGGAGCAACTCGCAGGGTGTGGGGAAGTAATGGGAAGCACTGGGGCAAAATAGAGCAGTACAGACCACAGGGGGAGAGAAGTACATTAGGGAGACATCTCCAAAACACATGCACTCTCAGGGTGTTCTCAACACAACATAAAAAATTGTGTTTGAAAAGAGATGGCAGATAAAATTATAGCAAAGAGTCAATGCTGCATGGGAGGGACAAACACAAGATTGACAAGATTGGAACCAAAACAGATGCAGAGTACTGGGAAAGCCATCTAATTGGAAACACTGAGCAGGCTACAAGCCCCTTTATTTTCTTGGTAAAACGGAATACGCTTCACAGCAGACAACACATGTGCTGTCTAGTAGGGTGAACCTAAAAAGGAGACAGGAAATAAACCACCATCTAACTTAGTACCTGAATTGCAGGCAAAACAAAGATCCATTTTTTAAACATAAAATAAAAAAATACAATGGAAAGCACACTTTGAAAAAGCTTTGCCATTGAAGATAACTATGTTTAGCCAGATGTGAACAGTGTGCACATGCGTTGTGCAGTTTTTCAAAGTGAATCGAGCCAATTGGACAAGTGGGTTAACCCATTACCCCAAGCGGGATGCTGTGGTGGGTGGAACAATTGCTTGTTGACAAAAAACGGGGGGGCACCCAAACTTGTCTCCAAGGCTAGACTTAGAAATATGAACTAGGCTCTTCATTGTTATTACATTAAATGTCCCTTTCTAGACAATACACATAACCTTTAACATACCTTCTTAAAAGCATTAATAGTTTCGACAGGTAAAGGACAAAGGGCAAACAGAGACATAAGAATGTCTCTAGAATCTCACACGTTTTCTGAGTGAGAAAATTCTATTTGAGACTCTGGCAAAATGTTCAAACTAGGCACTCACTGTGGGAAGCTGGGACTAGATTGAGGTTGGATCATGGCAACCTATCTATCTCAGAAAACAGCCCGAAGCCTGCAGTCCACCAGGAACATGCCAAAGTAACACCATGAGAAGTCCTGCCCTTGTGAGCTCAAACTAAATCTTCAGTGTGTGTTTTAGTCATAAATCTCAGCAGCAGGTGCTCCTCACAGGCCGGGTTTAGGGGGATTCACGTATGCAGACATAAAGAGATGTATCCCTACAAATTGGCTGAGTAGCCTCTGTTTGTTATTTAGATTTGTGGTGGAATATAAACCAACAGAAAGACTCTGGAATGAAAATGCATATTTTCCCTTTCGCTGCCTTGGAATCTATGCAAAGCAAGGCAGGGGTCGCATTCCGTTGTGACAGTATGAACATTTTCAAGATGAAATCACTTTTATTGTTTTTTTATCTGAAATTATACATTCTGACTTTGGATATGGTGCTGATGATTTTTTAGGGCTTCTGCTGTCCCGGCTCCCCAATCAACAGTCTAATGTAATGGCTTATATAATGTTGCATATGCCACTCTACATAATGCCAGGTATCTAGTAATGTATTTAAATGCTTGAAAATAGAAGTAAAAAAGTAGAAATCACTGGCAGGTTAAACCCTGTGTAAAGCCCACACATATCACTTAATTAAATGTATGGACACTATTAAACCTTTTACAAGATTATTGTTTTACCTTGGAATAGCAGCAATACAAAGAATTTATTTCCTTTTAAAACCCTAACAGTTAATCCTGAAGGCTTGCGAGTTACTAAATGAATGTTGATATGTCTACATAACTCAATGGAACACATTTCATCAACTTGCAAAGAATGAGAGGCGGAGTTCAAAGCAAAGACTTTGAGCCAAAGAGCCTCTATATATAGAATTATATATGGGCAGCAGTGAGTTACAGGGATGAATTTCACAGTGAGGTTCTGAGTGATGTCAAATAGACAGCGAGGTGAAAAACGTCATTCTTTACCCATCTAAAATGTTATGTATGGCATCCAAAATCATCTGCCCCTGCTTTCATCTGCTGTGCTGTGGCAGAGGAGTGATGGGGGAGCCATGCATAACATGACCTCTGTTATGTTTCCCTGACCCAAAGGTTAAAAATAAAATGGACCTTCTAACTTTGCCCAACCCCGCCAACTTCCCTGCCATCCTTGCCCCTCCATCTTTGCCCCTCCATTTTCTGTGCTTTCTGCTTTCAGTCAACGCGAGCAAGCAGAGCTGTGATGACATTCTCTCAGGGAGGTCTGTCAGTCTGGCCCGGACGGCCTTTATGACATCCCAGATAAGCAGGTAAGTGTGCCAACAAGGGATTTATTTATGTAAATTATTTGAATTATTTTTGGTTTTTAACTTAAAACAAGCTTTTATGATATGCTTGCAAATTAATTTCTTTTAGAATAATTGTCTGTGCATAAACATCTCGTATAGTTTCGTTTTCTAAAGATATGAAAACATCAGCATATGTCAAATATGGAAAGAATTTACAAAAAAATCATAGATCAAAAAGACGGGTGTATAGTGAAAAAAGACTTTATCATAATTAAAACATACTCATGTTTTAATTACGATAATGTTTTAATTACAATAAAGTATTTTTTCACTATACACCCGTCTTTTTGATATATGATTTTTTGGTAACTTCTTTCCATATTTGACATATGCTGATATTTTCATATCTTTAGAAAACAAAACTATACGAGCTGTTTATGCACAGACAATTATTCTAAAAGAAATTAATTTGCAAGCATATCATAAAAGCTTGTTTTAAGTTAATAAGCTAAAATAATTCAAATTATTTATATGAACAAATCTCTTGTTGGCACACTTACCTGCTTATCTTGTATCACCCAAGCCGTCAAGGGTTATAACCCATTATATTTCGTACTCTTTATGACATCCCAACAGTTGCTAACCAGTTTTGATACGTCATAGCAGTGGGTTATGAGATTCAGAATCTGAAATATAGAGGCTCTTTATGAGAGCCCTACATAACATTGCTGTTTCTTCGTGCCTTCTTGTGGTAGAACCTGGTATTACAAGCCATGTTCTTCCATTAGGGAGGAGCCAATACGTGCACAGCTTTCTTGGGGATTAAGGTTGGAGTTTTGCTCCTTCTGAGGAATGGGGTTGAACTCTCCGTGTATGCCTACGTGGGTTCAAATGATCCACTGGAACACACCAGCATGACGTGGGCTGCCTGTGTGGCACCTGGACAGTATATAACGAAAAGAGGACCCTAGGAAATGTCTGCATCTGGACCCTGCCTCTGTATCAGGTCTTGTGACCAAGCCCTGAAGAAAAGACCTTGCTGAGGGCGAAAAAGCTCTAGCCTCATTTTTCAAATCCCACACATGAAATCATAAATGCAATTTCATGCGAAAGCTTGAATGGCTTACACAGTGAAATGATTAACCTATAGGTATTTATAGGCTGACCAAAAGTTCAAATCATAAATAATAATGAGGTGGCCACTGCATTTCTGACTGATTGTGCATGGCAGCAAGAAAGGCTTTTGACCTGCAAAGGTAAAAATAGTGCTGTTGTTGCTTGTGGTAAACCAATGTTCCTGCCTTGCATCCCCTGCTCATTTGTGGGGCAGTTTAAAATGTTGTGGCTGTTTGCAAAGCTGTCATTGGGAAAGAAGGTATTTCCTGCATAGCAGCCTCTATAGATTGCAAAGCGAAAGCTGTGCACCCCAGAGTGCTCTCATTTTCAGTGGTTTCTGCTTGTCAAATTAATAGATAGATATCAAATGAATTCAATAGAATAGCTATGAATTTCAGAAATCATGTGTGTTGTATGAAGGGCCACAACTCCTTTGCCCTGTGGGAGGCAATGGGGTAATTGTATTTGCAGTGTGTCTTTTATTCTTTGCCACTGGCTTTATGAATGAAAAGTCCTATTGTGCTTATGCCACCTGCTAGAGAGGAGCATCAGCTGAGAAAATGGATGAGTAATTGATACGAGCATCAAAATGGAAAAGATGTAGAGGGAGGGAGTGTATTTGATGGACTGGGTAACAAATAGCTGGCATGTTAACTAGATGAGGGCAAGCCAGCAAATCCATAGGGCGAGCCAAGCCAGAGATGAGCCAGTGATCTGGCTTGGCTCTAAGTTCCAAAGCACAAGCCCAGCCATGAAACATTTGACAAATAACTCACACAGCAATCGTCCTATAAAACATGATATTCTTTTAGATTTAAAACATCGTTTTATGAACCTCTGTGTTTCACTTTATTATGATGGTTATATCACTGCATTCACGTCTATTAAAATTAATTGTTTATAAACATGAACGTTCACCTATCACAATGCTATGACAACACTACTATGAGTATAGGGCCTATATTGTTATTGGATGTGGAGCTACATTACTGTCTATTAAACCAGACATGGGCTAACTTTCTGTTTAGCACACTACCCGAACGGAATTCCTCTAAGATGGTCTCTGATTTGACATTCAATCAAAATGAGGCAGATTGAAGTAAAGTGATTTGCGTAGCATCACACAATATGTCCTAGTGGGAAGCCGAGATTTGAATGCAAGATTCCAGTTTACATACTGTGCAACTCAGGCCTCGGATGAATTACGCCTTCTGTTCCTCTTCACATGTTAATTCAATCTGACGCAATATATACATAAAATATCATGAAGCTTTTCTTGAAAAAAGTGCAAAGTTGAGCTCAAGGGAAAACAAAACAAAAAAAGATTTTTTTTATCATATCAGTGCCTTTTATAACTTAACAAACAATGAAGAGGGAGAAGGTGGGCACCTCACTAACGGCAATTACATTGATAGCAAATCACAGATGGCTCTGACTTCCCTCATTTTTTTCTCCAGTTACAGGTAAGTAGTTTGCTTAAGCACACAGCAGAAAAGCACCTTTTTTTGGTCTCGACCAACAGCGCATGTGCTGTCAGTTTTGAGACATAGTTTGGGCTTACCCAAAACATACAGAGGCTTGGAGCCCGCCCATTGCTTACCATGGCTGGCTTTCCTGTCACTCTCATTTGCCACCTTCTTAATGGTGTCCAATCTTGTCAATCTTGTGTTTGTCCCTCCCAAGGAGCACTGCCGCTTTACCATCACTTTTGATTGACTGGCTTCTATGCTTCTTCTGTATGCTTTTTATGCACTACTTATGTTCTTTTACCCTAAGCGCTCGATGAGACTGCATATATTTCCTGCTGTCTCCCTCATACTTCTCTCCCATTGCATTATGTTATTCTCTGTCATCCGTGTGCTTCTCCCCACCCCCTATGTTGTGTTCACCCTTGTGTACTTCCCCTTAGTAGCTTTCTTGCCCTGTGCTTCTCCTCCATGTTGCTTTCTATCCAAGGCTTCCTCTCACCTGTCAATTCTCTTCCCCACCTGCATACTCCCCACTGACTGTTACCCCATGTGCTTCTTCCCCATCCACTCTACATTGCTTTCTCGCCCATTCCTACTCCTCCCCCAACCATACCCGCTGTGTTGCTTCTTTCACCCCCCTGCTACCCCTGTTACTTCCACCCCCATGCTGCTTTCTCTTCACACGCTTTGGTTGAGAAAATGCTTTTGCAGGGTATGTTTCCTTTTTCATTAGTGATCCAACTCAGATTGGTAACTAAACCATTTTGGGTCAAAGTCCTCTTTAAGATACACTCTATTACTAATGTTTCACTACTCCATGACCCATTACTGATCCTTCTAGGAGACCCACGAAAAGATTGACCATATCCCACAATGACACCCCTGGGGCAGCTGTTCTCCCACCTTCTCCTAGCCACGCATGTGAGTGTTGCTCAGATGTGTTGATTGCCCCAGGCACCTCCGCTAAACAGGTGATGGGGGAAAATGTGGGTTATTTCTACTATGGGAAAATTCACTGCTATTGCCCGGGACAGGGTCTCAAAATGTGATGCACTATGGTGCCCCTTTACCACTTACATGATAAGACTACAGAAAACTGGGGGAATACAGCAGACAATGTCCAATACCTTGAGAGCATCTGGGGTCTGTGATATGGTTTCCTCTGAAGTGGGGAGCGAGTAGCCGCCTGATGAGCCAGCGGACTAGTCAACTACATATTTTTGCGAGCCCTGTGGAGTGGAGACTGGGGGCTCTAAACTGATGGATATGGGGGCCAGCTGCAGGGATCCCTCTATGAGCATGATGGACTATGTGCTTTCATGATGTTAACTCTGGTTGGCTATAGGTATATGATTAAGTCAATGCAACCTTGTGTGTCTTATGTTTCTCAAAATCAAAGTAAAGTTGTGACAAAAAAGTGCCTCATCATTTTTTAGGTGTGTGCATGCGTAGTGCTTGTGCCTACAATATGGCATAGATGGCTGCGTCAAAGACTTTATTCGTTTTTTAGAAATTCTCCATAACATTGTGCAAAATAGTTAAAAGACATTAGCAAAAGAGAAGAAAACCTGCCTCTGATGGAATTAAGTGGAATATCTCGCTATAAGAGGAGAGCAAATCGCCATGTGGATCAAGCCTAAATTTTTAACATATTTTAAGCAATAAACTGCCACATCCTTACTTTGATTTCAGAGAATTTTTTACTATTGAATAGAAAATAAATCAAAATAGGTATCAACAGCTTATATGCCTATGTTATCAAAAGAAGTACATATTTTTGCTTATTCTGTCCCCCCTCATTCTACTCAATCTCTCCTACACAACTATCACACATGCCACAAACAGACTTTTTCCACTAACATACCTAAAATATAAATGGACAGATATTCGTAAACACAACAGGAATGAACACAATGCTTAAAGGAGGAATCTCATATAGCTCTCTTCAGTTACAGCATTTCAGTAAAGCTTGGTATGTTGAAAAACATTTCAATCATTCTTTTGATGTATTCATGGGTCTATTCAAAAGCGTTCAGTTTTGTACATTGATTTTTTATGAAATAAAATATAAACAACATCATCCAGTATTATGATCCTAATATTGTTGTTCAGTCAATCGCCAATGCGCATTTCAGTAAAGGCAAAAAGGATGGCCAAACCTTCCTCAGGGCCCTCAGATGTAATATTTCATAACTCGATGTGGGGTAGAAAAATTGAGGGGAAGAGAAAAAATTTAAATACAGGTCCCGACAAGGATCCTATGGACCACAAACATATATATAGAGATCACGAGAATATAAATGATGGCTTGGTCCATAACAAGTTAAGAAAATGTACATGTTTAAAAAGTAGGAGAGCGTGCTTAATTTGCTAAACAGACAAGAAAAATTTAGAGACCAATAGACATGCTTAATTAAGCGTATACAAAATACATCGATAGAACCCATGTAGGCCCTGGTGTAGTGCTCACATTAGTTAACTGTGAGAGATAGGCGCTCAATCAACAGTCTTGTAAGGTGCTGCCCAGATGGAAAAACAACAACCGAGAAAAGGAGGTCCTGGTGCCCACTATGTGAAGTAATAAAGATTCAGAGATTGGGAATGACAAGCAGAAAACATAAAAGATAGACTGCCTAATACTCACGCCTCCACTCTTATTGGTAGTATCAGTAAAATGAGACACTAATATTATAGTCGCTGCCCATATGAAATGAGCCGCCAATGACTGTCCTGTTAATGACCAAAGTGATACAATACGGTACAAAAGGGGGTGGTGATGGACGGAGCATCAGAACCAATCAAACACTCACACCCAGTCAACAGATCTGGGTTTAATCCATCACTGTTCTTTAGCCCACTCTGCCACCCCAGTTCAGACATGGCCATATGCAAATCAGTCTGACCCTGTGCCTCATGGGAACAGTCCAGCCCGAACTGCCAAGCCATGCCTTCCCTGGACCGGAAACAAGCTTCATAGGACCGGTTTCTGGCATTTCAGCCGTCTTCAGCCAGGCTTGCTTGAATCCAGTGGCAAAGTGAGCAAGGGACTCAACGTCCGAGCATACCCTGCCAACTTATGGCGAACAAAGCGGTACAAAAGGGGGTGGTGATGGACGGAGCATCAGAACCAATCAAACACTCACACCCAGTCAACAGATCTGGGTTTAATCCATCACTGTTCTTTAGCCCACTCTGCCACCCCAGTTCAGACATGGCCATATGCAAATCAGTCTGACCCTGTGCCTCATGGGAACAGTCCAGCCCGAACTGCCAAGCCATGCCTTCCCTGGCCTGGAAACAAGCTTCCTAGGACCGGTTTCTGGCATTTCAGCCGTCTTCAGCCAGGCTTGCTTGAATCCAGTGGCAAAGTGAGCAAGGGACTCAACGTCTGAGCATACCCTGCCAACTTATGGCGAACAAAGCGGTACAAAAGGGGGTGGTGATGGACGGAGCATCAGAACCAATCAAACACTCACACCCAGTCAACAGATCTGGGTTTAATCCATCACTGTTCTTTAGCCCACTCTGCCACCCCAGTTCAGACATGGCCATATGCAAATCAGTCTGACCCTGTGCCTCATGGGAACAGTCCAGCCCGAACTGCCAAGCCATGCCTTCCCTGGCCTGGAAACAAGCTTCCTAGGACCGGTTTCTGGCATTTCAGCCGTCTTCAGCCAGGCTTGCTTGAATCCAGTGGCAAAGTGAGCAAGGGACTCAACGTCTGAGCATACCCTGCCAACTTATGGCGAACAAAGCGGTACAAAAGGGGGTGGTGATGGACGGAGCATCAGAACCAATCAAACACTCACACCCAGTCAACAGATCTGGGTTTAATCCATCACCGTTCTTTAGCCCACTCTGCCACCCCAGTTCAGACATGGCCATATGCAACTCAGTCTGACCCTGTGCCTCATGGGAACAGTCCAGTCCGAAACCGGTCCTAGGAAGCTTGTTTCCGGTCCAGGGAAGGCATGGCTTGGCAGTTCGGGCTGGACTGTTCCCATGAGGCACAGGGTCAGACTGATTTGCATACGGCCATGTCTGAACTGGGGTGGCAGAGTGGGCTAAAGAACGTGATGGATTAAACCCAGATCTGTTGACTGGGTGTGAGTGTTTGATTGGTTCTGATGCTCCGTCCATCACCACCCCCTTATGTACCGCTTTGTTCGACATAAGTTGGCAGGGTATGCTCAGACGTTGAGTCCCTTGCTCACTTTGCCACTGGATTCAAGCAAGCCTGGCTGAAGACGGCTGAAATGCCAGAAACCGGTCCTAGGAAGCTTGTTTCCGGTCCAGGGAAGGCATGGCTTGGCAGTTCGGGCTGGACTGTTCCCATGAGGCACAGGGTCAGACTGATTTGCATATGGCCACGTCTGAACTGGGGTGGGCTAAAGAACGGTGATGGATTAAACCCAGATCTGTTGACTGGGTGTGAGTGTTTGATTGGTTCTGATGCTCCATCCATCACCACCCCCTTTTGTACCGCAAAGTGATACAATAGGCATGAATAAATAAAGAGATCAGTCTCACTCAGCTGCACAAAAAGCTGAGTATATAACAGCCATCACACACGGCCCTACATCAGGAGAGGGTAGTGGATCTTGGTCCGTTTATCTCAAATCCGATAGCGGTGAATGGCCATAATTCATAGGTGTTCTGAATCTCCCAGGAAAAAGGATAAGAATGACTCTATAAATCAGAAATTGAACCAGTTATATTATCATCAGAAAGAGAGCAGGCAATGAGAATCAAGATTGCCTCATCTGCATGTGAGCCAGAAAGTCCTCTAACTGACTGAATTGTCCAAGGTACGAATTAGGTGTGTAGGAATAGGGGCAGTGCACATATAAATTTCTCAATGGAAGAAATGAGTCGCTCCTGTCCAGATATTAGAACTACCCATGTCATTTTTGCCGGTTACATTAATCATGAGCATGGTAAAAAGAGTCAACTGTAGAGAACCCAAAGTCACCGAGGAGGAAGCATAGAAATGGGGAGATACGCATCTTACATGTAAGGTCATAAAGTATTTGACTCACCTGTGTGAAATCTTAATGAAAGGGAAGCGTAAGAATTCAAACTCCTTGTTTGGTTTGCGGCTATAGGGGAGCTGATATATCCCTCAGTTTGCCTAGACGGTACCGATGCCTATGGTGTACTATATCGCAAAATGGGAGCAGAGTGGAACAGACTAGGTTCTGTTGGTAGCCGGGATGTCACATATTTCGTTCAAATCACGTGCCTGGAATCAAGCGATGCTTTCTCCGTAATGGGTTGCACATAAGTATTGCTAAGGGACCACTGAGAAGACGTTGCAACAGTGTCGCCATCTTAGGAGGGTGAATAAAGGGAATTCGCCAGAAAGATAGGCGAAATGGCTGATAACAATAGAGAAAGGCAGCCAGTCAACCCAGGACTTTTTCTATTATTATATATATAAAAAATTACAGCAAGCTTTCGCTATCCAGAAGTGGGAGAGAAATTCGACATCGTCATGAATAAACATCTCAAGGGAAAAAGTGCTTGTGGCATCATATATTTATGTGCAGAAGATATCCAAAATGAAGCTAGATAAACAGAAGACAAATATATATAATCGGGCCCTGTCCAAAAAGGAAAATATGGGACAGCTCAGATAATATCATGACTCAGAGCTCAAAAAGGAGAATACATACGCATAAAAATATATAGAGATTTTCTCTGGGCATAGGCATATAGTTCTGGATCAGAGTGAAAAGGGATCCTTCTTGCATTAAAACAAGCAATGACAGATGTATAATAAAATAAAGGCAGCTACTGCCAGCCTACAGGGCATTTTCCCAAGGTGTCATTTCATTGAGTCCTTTTTTATGCGTGTCCAATAGAACGATGCAGAAAACCTCTCTTTTTTTGAGACACTTCTTGTCATCTATCCCTCTCAGCAGCCCTATCCTTTCCAATATGGTCCATCTTAGTTCTTTGTCAGTGTGCCCCTGGTCAAGCCAGTGCTGAACTATGGGTGGTGATGTCTTCTGATTGTGAATATTAGACTTGTGTTCTCCTATTCTAAGTCTTATTTCTCTCCCTGTTTCTCCCACATAGCCACAGCCACATGGGCATAAGAAACCGTAAACTACATTGGAGGTCCTGCAGTTTGTCGTGTCTCTTAATTCAACTGTCTTATTGCCAACTTCCACTTGGTCTGCTACAATAGAATTGTCACATGCCTGGCACGTGCCATATCTGTGGTTACCCTTGACAGGGTTAGTGCCAGTGATATATTTTTGGCAAAATTGATCATGGGTCTTGGGTCTCGCCTTTACTAACAAATTCCTCGGGTTTTGGTAACTCTTTAATGCAAATATGGATTTTGGTAGCTTAGGTTCATGCTCATTGATGTTTAGTAGATGACATTGTGAGCCAACTGCCGGCCTGATTTTCTGGTCCAGATTTGAGTCACGTGTAACACAGACCAGTTTGTTCTCTACCTTTTTCTCCCTGGCCTCAAACATGGTGTCTCTATTGAAATATTTAGCCCTTTTGAAGGAGTAATGGACTAATCTGTTGGGGAAGCCCCCCTGCCAACGATTTGTGTTTCAGTACCTCTGCATGTTTTATAAATTCCATAAGGCTCGAACAGTTCCTACAGAGCTGTAGAAATTGGCTTAAAGGGGATACCTTATGCTTGATAATGTGGATGGAAGCTACTGTAGTGGAGAAGGGTATTCTTTGCAGTAGGTTTAGTGTAAAGCGATACAGCAAGATGTTGATTTTCATGTTCTATCCAGATATCCAGGAATTCCACAATTCCTTGCTTGTTTTTGGGGTAAATTTAAAATTGCTATCACATATGTTGATCCATAGAAAGAACTGATCAAGATCTTCTTCTCCCTGCCAAATGAAAAAGATATATTCGATGAAACTATACCACAATCGTTTGTTTTCAAATTCTAAATAAATTTAGTCTCGAAATTCCCCATGTAGAGATTTGCTATACTCAGGGTAAAATAACATTCTCAAAGCCAAAAGACCCAAATGTGAGACATTTTGGCTTTGCCAATGCTTGTTACATTGTGTGCACTCAGCTATCGTCTGTGTAGTGTTTTTTCTCTTTTAAAACGTGATTAGGGAGTGAACAAGGCTATGGCCTTGCACAGCTCTGTTTTTGCTTGCCAGTCCCCGTGGCGCAAGAGCTGAGCCAACGCTTGTTCTCCAGGCTCGAACCTTGCTTGGCTGGCCACCAATAATTTTAGCCAAAGCAGAACTTTAATCAATATCAGACACTGTATTGCTTCTTTTTTGCTTTACAATATTTTTACAGTGGATATACAAATGTAGACCGTTTTCAGTGTATGTAATGACATGGCACTGTGGTATATAATTCATGTTATATATGGTTTAAGAGCAATACCTCCCAACCTAGTGCCTGGTCTTGTATGGCTTAATGGAATATATGTAATAAAACCTGAATAATTATGATAAGTTTGGGGCCCTTTCCCTAAGAACACATGTTTTTATGTTCCCTGATCGGGCTGGGGGTGGTGGATTAGCGCACGTGGAAGCCTCGGTTTGCGGTTTCGTTTTGGAAAGGAAGTCATTTCATGTTGTCACAATGATCTGCCTCACGTTGTGTGACACAAACGCACCAGAGGCGAAGCACAGAAGCGATTCCCTATTGTTTTGTGCTAAAGCTGCGGATAGTAGTTTTCAAGCATAAAACATAAATAGTCTTAATGCCAAATCCAGTGATGCCTCACCGCTCCCCACACAATGTCGGGAGGGTCCCTGACACCCCCGTATCTCATAGATAGATATTCAATGGCCTCGCTCTCAATGGGGGTCCTTTGAATGGGGGTGGGCCCCCCTATCCCTCAAGGGGCTGCGTCACGCCTCTGCCGAAATCCCATCTGAGCCATTTGTTTAGCTGACTGACTGCTTGTTCCTGTTTGCCTCGCATTGTTTTCTTGGTGAGTTACACGTCTTCACTCTGCTGTTCAAAGGCCAGAGAGGCAATAGCAAGCGTGAACAAGGGGGCCCCATTGTCCAGGCGAAGGTAAATAACTAATCCACACGCGGAGGCCGGTGATTAGCGAACAATGACCAACACACACTCCATTTTATTCTGAGCGGGCCTTGTCTTCGACTTAATGCGCCTTGCAGTCAGACAAGAGATCAGATGTCTGGCTCGCTTTTACCTAGTTACTGGCGCTTATTTCGGATGTGCCCCATCGCGCTCGCGGCACTTATTAAAATAGAGCCATGACTTGGTAGCTATTACTGCAACTATATCCGATTACAGAAGCATGATCTATTTTAAGACGTTTCAAGATGGTTTAACCTCCCTATGCCAACCCAGAGCTGGGTTCAGCGAATACTGCACGTTCGCTTAGAATTTAGATGATATGTTTCTTTTACTTGTTAATTTTTTTTTAGTCAATTTAAAATATCGTGTTAATTGCGACAAAATGAACTGGATTTTAATCATGAAAAGGGTACTTCCACGAAAACAGTCCTTTACCCCAATCAATGTACATTAATTTACCGGCCGTTCAGAGGTTTAGGCAGAGAATGAGGAACAACACTTAGCCCTTGGAATTACCGACCCCTTATTAGAATATTTTCACGAATTCCTCTCCCTTTTCTACTCCTAGGTTTCCTATGCTTTGACAGTTGCAAATTCGCCCCAGTAAAAACTTGTCATTATGTAAGGTGTTAATTCAACAGAAATGTGCCGAATTACCACCCGCACAACCTGTACTGAAGGCCATAGGTGCACTTCCCAGCCAATAGTTCACCAGTGAAATTACCGTTGTCGCAGCAGTGGTAATTCCTCCAGTGGAGAATTTTCTCTTTTTAAATTCGGCCCTCTCTCGCTTCTTGACTTGTTTTCTATGTAACTGCGTTTTGTAGTTAAGTGGGTTTAGAGTCTCGAATTGCCACTGTTTGTCTATTGAAGAGCGTTTATTTTCTATGAAAAATAGAGCCATCGCCAGTCTCAATTTGCAAGAGGCCTCTATTAACATTTTCAATTTAAGATAACTCGCTATTTTTATTTTATATTCAAGCACACCAGACTGAAATTGAAAGCTGTATTAAGTGTTTGTCTGACATTAATGCTATAATAGGTAGAAAAATAAACCTCCTCTTTGCTTGTTAACCGCATGCAGTGTTTATATTTTAAAGAGCAGTGACAAATAGAAGATGAGAAGTGTAATTATTCTTGACAAGTCAAATTGTGTATTATATTTGTGAGCCATCAGAGGAAGTGGGAAATACAATTACACCATCACCGTGGCTTAAAGAATGGGGTGTAATCAAAGAACACGTTTTCATCTCATGATTATTTTTAAAGTCGAGGTTTGAATATTAAAGCTTCTATTCTCAGGTAGATCAGATTACTTTTAAGGAAACGGGAACAATAAAAGGTTATTTATTCGTTTATTTTGTGTTATTTTCTTGTATTATTTGCTGTATAGTGAAGCAATATGTAAAAAGTGAAGAAAGGGGTGAGGGAAGAAAACAGTCTTCAATGAGAGGCAAATCAGAAGGTATCATTTTGAATAGCAGAGAGCTCAAAGTTCAACATCAACAAGCATTTGCAATGCAATAGGTCTCACATTATTAAAGTTTGAGCTATTGATGTTGCATTATTTAGCAATGCCAATACCTCAAACTTTAATAATGCAAGACCTATTGCATTGCAAATGCTTGTTGAAAAGTGGCACTGGTGAACATGAGTGAACAACTGAGACAGGTGAAGTGGAGAGAAGCATACCAACAGAAGTACCGACTATATGAAACGGCGGGTGGTAGAAAATGTGGCATAAGCTAACAATCAGATATGTAAGCCTGTTGCATGTGTAATTACGGAGGAAAATGAATCGGGCAGGTGGGGAAGGGAGCAATTTACCACTACATGCAGACATTGGCAGGCAGTGGCACATTACTCTCTATAAATGTAGAGAACTCCAGAGAATTCTGGAACATACAAACAAGTCTGACATGCACGAAGAATAGGCTATCCAGCACCAGGCACTGCTCAAGTTTATGGTACATCAGTCCGTTGGGAGTCTACCTTTTCAAGAAGATCTGGGAAAAGCCCAGCAAGGGACGAGGGGGCGGTAGGAGGACAGAAACAGTCGACTTGTAGGCAGCTACACAGCACGGCACGGCGGCATACGCTAGGCACTGGCTTTGCATCCTAGTGGGCAACGAAGAACGGTGTAGCATTACCTGCATGGTAGCCGTATAGGGAATGCATACTCGTAACTTGCTTTTATCGCAATGTCAAGATACCTCCAAACCATCAACTTCAGCCTGCTGCGAAGCCACACGGTACAGCAGATGAACATCAGATGAGAAGCTGGAGGGAGCCATAATCCTGTTTTATTCCTATGCTTCATCTCTTCGAGAATCTATGAGAACAAGTTACTTAGCTGTAACATTAATCTTACTGTTCTAGATTCATTAGCTGCTCTTATCGCACAATGTACAAGCTTGTCTCACCTACATGTTTTCACTGAGATGAACTTGTTGGTATTAAATGTGGGAGCATCTGAAATCAGGAGGGGTGCAGAGGTCAAAAGAATATGAGGCCAGGTGGGCTAGGGTCGCAAGATGAAAGGTTAGAAGGTATTAAAAGACCACTCTCTCCCATGGTGGACTATAAGGGTAAAGTGAGAAATTGATCAATCTATCACCACAGTCGGGTTACTGGACACGCCTGATACAGTACTGTCACACAATGTAATCTAATGTAACATTTACATTTAATATATATAAAGCAGCAGCCTTTGTTGTTTTCGGATATTGACTAGTAAATTGCTACACAACAGCATTCGAGCAGCTCCATTAGTGGGATCAACAAACAAAGGCAATGGAGTACAGGGCCAATGATCTCCACTCAAGAAATCCTTGGCGGGGCGTAAACAAGCTTCACGAACGCTGGACAGGAAAGAGCCTGTCACTAGCCTGTTGACTAGACTGTGACAGGCTGAACCTCAAGCAAACTCTGAGCTCTTTCCTGCACACTATTTCTCTGATACTTTAGAAACAATAACTTATGCATACTGGGACCAGATGCAGATTTTTTTTCTCCATTTTGTACTCCTCTTTAAATAAATCTGATGCTGCAATCTATCCCGTGAGATTAAAGATAAAGTTGTATTTCATGTAAAACTAATTTCATCTAATATTTTCAATCAGTTACTGCTTTACATTGAAAACAAACCAGATAAAAGGCTTTCACAACAACCTACTTTATGAGAAAAGACTGATGTATTTTTGGTAATTTACACATTGTGGCACAAGATCGTCATTTTATTAAGGTCATCTGTATATGGATGAATGGCAAAGGCCATGTAAGAAGCTCATTTTGGTAGGAGACTTTCACCTAAAACGTCCTCCATTTGGCTATTTTCACAAGTAGGGCATTCAAATCCTAATACTGTACCAAGAACCTAAAGGATGCATCAATTCTTGGTGTATGCACTGTTCAAAAAAGTCACTGGCTACGTCACAGAGTTGTCAAAGGATGCAGTGAATGTGTTCATGCAATCTAGACTGGATTATAGTAGTGCCATATATCTGGCCTCACCGGCCTCTCGGATGGAACAATTGCAGCTTGTACAAGCCAATACAGTGAATCTTATCAATAAGAAATGCACAAAACACTAGCTTTGTCTAACTTTCACTAGTTATCAGTTAAACAGAGGATCTCCCATAAAGCCTTGGTGGCTCCTTCCTTGAGCTCTGTATTTTCATAGTCCAGAATGCGTCTGGGCACGATAACTGAAACCACATGGCCTTTGGTGCGCGTAATAGACACCAATAGGCCATGGGCGGAGCAATGCGTCCGCCTTTGGCCTATTGTGTGCCGTCTTTGGAAAAACACGCACGCAAAGGCCAATCGTGGAAGCCAAAAGGAAAAGCACACGCACGAGCGTGTGCGATTCCAGGCTCTGTTTTCAAACCCCACACAAAAGGGCTCTCGCCTGTGCGAGCAATGCTGCGCACTGCAACGCTAGGGCGCGAGCCCTATAAAAGGAGGATTAGAAAGGAATGCAGCTAAATAAGGTTAGATGGTAGGAATAAAGAAATGTGAGTATAAACTGTCATGTAAGGTACCAAGTCAGGAAGTAAGAAAACAGATCATAACAAGAACACTCATCCACTTCCCTAGCAATTGAGCACTGTTGCCCTCCTAGGCAACCAGGAAGAAGTCTCACAAAAGACACCAATACTTGCAGAAATTAAAGCCACTCAAGATTTAGCTTGTAAAAGGAGTCACCCTAGAAAGTAAAGCCCTGATTAGATTCTAAAACAACGCCAGGGCAAAAATAAGAAGCAGATGGGAACTTCACAGTCACCAAGCCACATATCTGAGTAGTGTTGGTAGGTGTCCGTGCTATTCAGTGGTCATCTCTTATGAAGACCTAGATGAGAAAGTGTCACTATGCTTGACCTGTCCTAGGCATGCACTAAGCACCACAGAGCCAAACACTGACATTCCACTATTGCCACTGGGTTGTATACAATGTTGTATGGATACCCTTGACTGTGCAGCTTCCTAAGCTCGATCCCTTGTGTTAGTAAGTGAGACATGAAACTAAATTGACACCACACGCCTCCCTTAAGATGTTGACTAATGCTAACACACGATGTCATGATCAACTGATGTAAAACACATTGATCAGGTAACATTCCTCACTGCAGTGTGTAGTCATGCCCTAGCGAAGGTGAGGATATTGGAAACTTATTAGAAGAACTATCGAGAAAACAATGTGGAACCAGTAGGAAAGGTACCTCTTTTTCTATTACAACCATGCATCTTTCTTTTTGTGAAGATGGTGCTCAACAACGAATACATTTGTAATTATGACAATCCATCTTGCTTTGCTGAAAACACTAAAATATTGTTTTTAAAACCTCCAATGCATATGAACTCAAGTGAGATAATTATTACTGGACCTTCAACAGAGGTTGGTGAGGGGAACTTCTGTAACTGTTCGGTAAAACAGAAGCACCAACCATCGGCATACTTTAACACTAAAATTATTTTGATTCAAATCAGTAATGACCTTTGCTCATTTCTGATTCTTATTAGATTTGTTTTCCTTTCTTGGGTGTCTCAAAGACATTCCCAACTTTGAGCCTTTGTCTACATTTGCTCCATTTTGGAGGCTGCCCGAAAGTGGTTTCTAGATTAGGAATGCTTTGATCTCAAATCTGTCTACTGCATTGGTTGCTTATCTTGGGGCATACAATTACATTGTTTTAACACTTGGCTGTGCCATTACCCTCAGAGACTAACCATTGGGATATCAGTCTGGGTCTTGCTCAGATTGTACATAGAGGCCAAGCATCTAGGCCATGTCCTCTCCGAATAGGAACACAAGTTTCTGCCTACATTTATACTGGAACAGAAGTAGAACAAAACATTGAATATTATAAACATAGTGCATGTGGTTTCCTAAAATATTCTTAATCTCCTTTATTTTGTTAATCATATTTTTGAGCTATTTATATCACTAGCTGGTGTCCGTTATATCTAACTGTTATCAGTGTAAGACATTTGGAGTTCAGGGTTAAACTTTATGAGCCACAGCTTGGCCAAGTCCTAAAATGGCTGGTTCGCCTCGGTGCTAAACACAGTATATCATAGGCATGACCACCCCCTACTGGGTATTAGACATCATCAGTATCCCTAGATGAAGAGGTTTCATCACGAGTAGTGATGATTTTTTTTCCCTCGTGTCACCAGATGCATTTCAGCACACCCCGATCTAGCACCTCCATAGGAGATCCATGTTGAGGGCTGATGGTATGTTCTCCTGTGGCAAAGTGATCCGTGTATGTAAGGAGGCTATTGATGGTACAGCATGCGTCTGCCATCCTGTTATCCCCACCTACACTTGGATACGTACCAGCACTGAAATCCAATCCTCTAAACATAGCACAGAGACCACAGCCAACCCATGGGACGCGGAGTGTCGGTTGATCGTAGGATGCTGTCACTGCCGAACAAATCACTTTTTATACTACCACTCACTAAACAGTGCGCCGTGACTGCATTTGATAGTAAAACATGGCTAAATGCAAATAGCTAGACAACATTAAACATCATGTAAAAACATTATAATAAAAGTAAATTTCAACACAATCTCTCTTATAGGCTTGGTAGCCACATGTCTTGTTTGCTCCGCACATATCAAGCTTATTGTTCAAGGTTGTCTGTGGTGTTTATATTGCCTGGCATGGGCTGCTTAGAGCCTATCCGGGGATTCTCATGTCTGACACAGGTGGCTTCATTTCTGATGCGGTACAAAAAGGGGGTGGTGATGGACGGAGCATCAGAACCAATCAAACACTCACAACCAGTCAACAGATCCGACTTTGAGCCATCACCGTTCTTTAGCCCACTCTGCCACCCCAGTTCAGACATGGCCATATGCAAATCAGTCTGACCCTGTGCCTCATGGGAACAGTCCAGCCCGGACTGCCAAGCCATGCCTTCCCTGGACCGGAAACAAACTTCCTAGGACTGGTTTCTGGCATTTCAGCCGTCTTCAGCCAGGCTTGCTTGAATCCAGTGGCAAAGTGAGCAAGGGACTCACGTCTGAGCATACCCTGCCAACTTATGGCGAACAAAGCGGTACAAAAGGGGGTGGTGATGGACGGAGCATCAGAACCAATCAAGTCCCTTGCTCACTTTGCCACTGGATTCAAGCAAGCCTGGCTGAAGACGGCTGAAATGCCAGAAACCGGTCCTAGGAAGCTTGTTTCCGATCCAGGGAAGGCATGGCTTGGCAGTTCAGGCTGGACTGTTCCCATGAGGCACAGGGTCAGACTGATTTGCATATGGCCATGTCTGAACTGGGGTGGCAGATTGGGCTAAAGAACGGTGATGGATCAAACCCAGATCTGATGACTGGGTGTGAGTGTTTGATTGGTTCTGATGCTCCGTCCATCACCACCCCCTTTTGTACCGCTTTGTCCGCCATAAGTTGGCAGGGTATGCTCAGACGTGAGTCCCTTGGTCACTTTGCCACTGGATTCAAGCAAGCCTGGCTGAAGACAGCTGAAATGCCAGAAACCGGTCCTAGGAAGCTTGTTTCCGATCCAGGGAAGGCATGGCTTGGCAGTTCAGGCTGGACTGTTCCCATGAGGCACAGGGTCAGACTGATTTGCATATGGCCATGTCTGAACTGGGGTGGCAGAGTGGGCTAAAGAACGGTGATGGATCAAACCCAGATCTGATGACTGGGTGTGAGTGTTTGATTGGTTCTGATGCTCCGTTCATCACCACCCCCTTTTGTACCGCTTTGTCCGCCATAAGTTGGCAGGGTATGCTCAGACGTGAGTCCCTTGCTCACTTTGCCACTGGATTCAAGCAAGCCTGGCTGAAGACGGCTGAAATGCCAGAAACCGGTCCTAGGAAGCTTGTTTCCGATCCAGGGAAGGCATGGCTTGGCAGTTCAGGCTGGACTGTTCCCATGAGGCACAGGGTCAGACTGATTTGCATATGGCCATGTCTGAACTGGGGTGGCAGAGTGGGCTAAAGAACGGTGATGGATCAAACCCAGATCTGATGACTGGGTGTGAGTGTTTGATTGGTTCTGATGCTCCGTCCATCACCACCCCCTTTTGAACCGCTTCATTTCTGATGATATGGACACATGGCATATGGGGCAGATGTAAATCATAAAGTGAGTAAAGTGGTCATCCTGCTATAGATGCCCAAGTTATGTCATGGGAAACAGAAGACTCCACACCCAGCATCTAACATGAGCACACACCCTCCCTGTACTATTCGTTCCTGCAGGCAATGCTGGCAATACAGCGTGGCCTGCCCACCTGAAGCGCCAATTTCACCCTCTTACTTCTGGGATGGGCATTTAAACATCTTTTGCTGCCTTGCAGTAGCTAACAGGAGTTGGATTCTGATCTTGGCATGGGGTAAATGGAGAAAGAGGAATATGGAGGTAATGGGTAGAGGTGGGGAATTAGAAGGTGACGGAGTGAGATGAGAGGGAAAGAGAAAGTGTAAGGGGGAGGAGCGATACATGCACTCCTATTGAGTGCTAAATCACAAATAGCATTGAATAAAAGCACAAAGCAAAATAATTTCCTGATGTCAGCAGTAGAAAGATGCACTGAACCAATCAAAAATAAGGATGAAACCCACATGGTCCAGGGGTCGGTTAAATATAAGAATAGGGACGACAACCACTGAACCACGAGGATAGAAAGGCACCCAATCACGGGCAGGGGACAGACCCAAAGCCCACACTAGCCATACCCTGAATGATTGGTAGCAATATTGTCTGTTGTGCCATCGGAAAAGGTGCGTGACAATCTTCCACACAATGTATTGTTGACATTGAAAGGAACTTAAAATATGTATATTTTTGCCAAATGTACTTCTGAGAGTCAGTGTTATCTTGCTGGAGTCGGACAACTGGGGGTGTACGATCAGTTATGAGACCAATGGTCACTGCTGTCACCCCTGGCCACTCTTTACCTATCCCATAGCAGCAAAAAAGCTTGTGTGTGTGTGAGGCTTCAACCACCAATTCAACAAATAACCAAGGGAATAGGTCCATTTTAGAGTGGTGAAGAGAAGCTTAGTTTTAAATGTGAAATGTTTCTCTGCAGCGGGCCATTATAGAGCCATTAGGTCTCTCTTTACATGTTAATGATGCTCTTTATTTTCCTGCCTGCGGTGTGTGTGAGTGGGAGGATGGGATGGTCCACAGAACACTTCAACGGTTCATTGACACATTCATTTGCTCGTGCTATGAGAGCTATTGGAACCTGACACAGGCACTGTTGTATCTGACTCGGAGTCTCTGCAGCCAACCACCCTCACAAGAAAGCATTTATTAGGTGGGTAGCACCCCTATCGGCCCCTAAAGAAATGCTTCAGCATCTACTCACCGCCCATAAGAAAAGATTTACTACTATGTAATATTATACCACCCTGCTGTCATATCACATAAGTACATTGATTTACCATTGCAGATTCATGCACTATGAACTGATTTTGGAGTCCTAAATCATATCATTTGCTCACTAAACTTGAACTTAGGAGCACGAATGGATTTGTGATCAGGTCCAATAAATTTATTTTAAATTTCTTTTTGTCACAGTGGGTCAGTAGAACTGTATGAGTATACAAAATAAAATAAAGTATTTTGATGCTTGCTATCTCTTTAGTGGGGACCACTCTATGCTCTCTTGAGGAGAGAAACTTACCTTTTCACAAACACCAATGCTTGTGGTATGGGGGAGTTACATACCATCTCTTACTGGTTTAGGGCCACGTGAAAAAACATTTTCCTTATTTTCATTGGTGCTATTTCAGGACCTTGGTGGTAATTTTAGCCTGTCCTTAGTGCGAACATTATTTACCACCTTACTATGAAAATAGTTCTCTGGAGGTGAGAATGTGTGGCAATATTGTTTGTGCATATTTTTCCTGGGAGAGATTTTATTTAGAGACAGGCTATGTTGTTTTTTTTTGCTGCATTACGGCAAAGTGATGCGTAGTGTTACATTTAGTTTTGGCTGTCTTGTTGTGTTGAACCCCATTATGTTTTATCTGTGTTGTGTTGTGTATTTGTCTATGTCATTGTGCTGTGTTCGGTTGTTTACCTTAGTTATCTCAATAACCACTGCTACATTTGCAGCCAAATTTAGGACAAGCTTTTAAAGTTCCAGTGACCCAGAAGCCTTTTCACTACTGTTTAACAAAATCAGGCCTGTCCTTCACTATTCTAGCTAAGAAAATCTGCATTCCCAGCTCTTTGTGAGCTGACGTCAGCAGCAATGCTGACCTGTGTAAGGACATTAGTGTACTAGAAAACCGCCAGCTGTGACCGCGGGGTTAAATAAGCACATTTTGTACGAGTCAGAGAAAGATGGAGGAAGTTTAGAAAGTGAAAAATGCCAACTTGCAAAGAGCTGCACCAAACATAAACATTCCCGGAGTTTACCATTCGGGCCACATAAGAAATCCGAGGCAGAGAATTTAGGAGAAATCCAATCAAAACATCTCGTGCCTGTTTTTATAGTCGAATCATCATCTTTATGATGGTTTCTGTCTGGGCCGTGAAAAGAGATTGGTTTAGGGATTTCGAAGAGGATGTTGTAGATTTTGGTTAGTGTTGCTTTCCCAATGTATTGCTGAACGTGCTGTACATTTGAATATGCATTTTTATTCCTATTTCAAACACAATCGTGCTTTTCATTAGTTTATGAGTCCCATTCTCATGTGCATATATTTTTCGCAAGACATTTTCTTTGCAGTGTGTCAGGGATGGGCCTCTTCCATTTCAATAAATATTACAGTATGAGTATCACAGTGCATAGGCCCCAAAGTTCAGGACAGCTTAATTGGCCTTGATTCCCTATATCTAGGTTACAGTAGCTCTTAAAACATATTGTTGCAAATCTCCTAACAGTGCACAAATGCCGAGACAATTAGCAGTTCATGGTTAAAGCATGGGAAATAAATTGACATGCTCACAGTATAACCAAAAGCAGACATTTCTGTCAGCTATATGAGATCTATCAGATGCATCCTATATTGGATCCAGAATGTTGACATATCAGTTTTCTTGCAGATTTGTACAAAATATCTAAAGAATATTATAATTGTACAATCATTGCAGTAAAATGTTAATTTATTGTAAATTGGTATTCGCATTTAGAAACGAGATTTGTGATAATCAGAAAGGAGTGATTGAAATCTATATCTGTTTTACCAGTAACAAATCTGTTTATTTCAGATACATATCTATAAAACAGTCAACAAATAAATACATGTAATCTCATAAGTTCAAAGTTTAGACTGAAAATAATTCATTGACGCATGCAAAATGAAAGGTATATTGTCAAAGCCTTCATAAGACTCTAAAAATGCAAGATCATTAAAAGTATAAAAGAAATACATATTAAATCCATACTCAGGGAATTGAAGCCTAAAATATCCGTCTACAGACAAAATTCAATAAATGCAAAAATCATTAGCAAGTGTCACACATAAAATTCCACGGTGGAGTCCTGGCCTTATAAAATGGTAATCCAGGCACATTTCAGTATATAATACAACTGATGATGAAAGGGCACCCACCATAGGTGTGATTGTTCCTGTGAACCTACTTGCTGTTCGAAGCGTGGGTTGGGACACTAATGAGGAGATGGCTACATATTTACCATGCTGCGTTCATATATTTTATGACGCCGATAGTCAATTCTCTAGTATTACAACATAACATTCTGAGCATAGTTTCGTATTGACTGCAGCCCAGCCTCTGGCACACAGGATTGATCCACTTCCTATGCTGCGCTTAGCACTCCCTGCAAAAGAAAAGGAAGTAGGGCACAGTTTCTGACTCCAACATACATGATGGACATAAGGTACACACGCTATTTCACAGAAAAGCTATAGATTGGTAAGGTGCCAATATGTACATTTTAAATACAGCTGTTTAGGTAAGAGACCTGAAATGGAATCAAAAGATGGTTCATATGCAGAAATATTTTTATGATCTAAAAATCTGTCAGTCAGACTACCTACCTTACAACTCTCTACTTCCTCCCTCCATAGGTACTCCCATACCATTTCTTTAATCATCTATTGAAGATGATATACAGGCATCCTCAGGGGAAGCCCAGAGGGACTGTAAATCTAGTTTATAAACATACTTTTAACATATGCTAGGCAAGAGATTTTTATGGAATAAATCTTTTTATTCATTTTCATAACCTTACAACAAAAAATATGTTCATAGACACTGGATGATTTAAATGGTACACATATAGAGAAGGACACAGCTATGCGCCTACAACCCCAATGGCCAGCAGCGAGGTCAAAGATATTAGGAGCTTGTGTACTAAGCCTCGTGACAGTGGAAGGCAATGTGCCAAGTGCAAACTAAATCCAGTGGAACATGAAGAGGAAAAAAAAGAGACAATGAAAAAAGAAAGGACAAGCACAACCATGAAAAGAGAGCCAGAAATTAAATTATAGATTAAATTCACCAAACACAGGGGAAGAGCCCTCCCTTCTACTCCACCCTCCCCCCACCGCCAACTCCCCCGTACCAGACACCACTCCCATATCCTGCTATAGATGTGTATCACCGCCTATGGCTCATATCTACTCTATGCGTCCTGTCCCTGTACAATGCAGGTGAGGCGTAGGGTTCTTAGGAACCTGGGACATGTATTTTCCCTGAATTCTTTGCTTAATATTGTGATGAATGGAGCCCATGCCAAGATATTTTTAGATGCCCCTGGGAGTTTAATAGCTCCCTTAAAGGGACCCTGTATGCCTCAAGTTCCTCAATGGACCAGAGTCTTAGTAAGTAGAGCAATGGTCTCCATCTCAGAGTGAAAGAAATCGGGTGAACTCCATGATCTAGCAACATTAATAGACTCAGAGTGTTCTGCGGTAGGTTATAAAGGGACCTGAAAAACCTGTTTTCTGTTGCCGTGTGCCCTGTACCTTTAATCCTATAGTTCTGAGCCCTATAGGGTCACATTTTTGACTTTGGCATTGTATATTTCTATAGCAGGAGAGAGGGTTCTAGGGTTGGTCCTCTTTACTAATTTATGACAGCCCCTGTCTCCTGCTGAAGCTTGAGTACGGACTTATGTGGGGCATCCAGCTGAATTTTTGAAACAATCTTACGCCCTTCTTGAACTTGCGCCGGCAGAGTATTCTGCACTGAAACAGTAGTTCTCGCTGGTTTGTGCGGGTTGAGCACCATAAATTAAGTTTTGCTCACATTTAGCTGAAGCCATCTGTCGGCACAGAAGACTAAAAATCAATCTGAAAGGGCCTGAAGCTGTGCAGGAATTTTTGAGATTAAGAGAGTGCCATCCGCAAATAAGAGTATGGGGATTTTACTGGCACCTATTTTTGGGGCATCCTTACCGGGGAAGTCTAAAAACGAAGCTAGATCATTAATGCATAAAGTGAAAAGAAATGGGACCAGATCACAGCCTTAGCAAACACATTTTTCAACCCTAAAGGAATTGTAAAGCTCTACCTTAATCCGAAAACTTAATCGAGCAGTATTATTTTCATGGAGGCTGATTAGCACCGCTAAGATATTTTCAGTAACCCACATTTAGCCCAAGATGTATTGTAGCTTGTGGCGGGGGATAGAGTCACATGCTGATTTTAAATTGTCTAAAGCCACACATGACTGGCCCTTCACCAGCACAACGTTTATACAAAATATGACACAAAATCTGAAGAGTTGGTCAATCATACTGTTTTTTTGACTGAACCCCACTTGGAGATCTGAAAAAATATTGTTCTGCCTGGCCCAATCGGAGAGTTTGCCTAGAATTTGAAGGCAGAACAGCTTCTGCAACTCATCGATAAGGCTAATAGGTCTGTAATTACAGGGGGTCCTCCCGTCTGCCTTTCTTGAAAATGGGGACAATTTCATCACATTGCCGTGACTTCAGAATACCAACAAGAATTGCACGGGAGAGGATATTAAGATGAGGGCCCCATATGCATGGCTCCACTGCATGCAGATCGCCCAGTATAAATTTCGGTTCTGGAGCTTTTCCAGGAACTATAGTTCTTTGAATTGCAAGTGACCCCATAATAGATAAACCAAGAGGTACTGACTGGAAATCTAGAAAATTAGACCCTGCGATTAACACTAACCCAGGGCAGGTGTAGTGCCTCTATGTGAAGTTCCACGGAGTTGGAAAACATCTCTGTGGAACTTCGCTCCGCTCTGCGCCCTCCCAAAGTAATTATAAAGTAATTAAAAAGGCACTTACCTGCCGTGGCTGCCTCCTCCTTGCCATGGCCACTCTCCTTCCTTGCCATGGCCACTCTCCTTCCTTGTCCTCGCTTTCCTTCTTCTTAGATAGCCCCTACATTGTACGTCTTGCGTAGGGGTTATCAGTGAAGAAGGATGGCGAGGAGGAGGAAGCAGAGCGGGCATGGCGAGGAGAAGGCAGCCATGGCAGGTAAGTGCCTTTTTAATTACTTTATAATTACTTGGGAAAGGTGGAGGGGCCGGCTAACTATGCTCTGCCACAGAGTCATATATTTTCCTAAACTCCGTGTTCGCAACGGAATGCAGAGTAGACAAAACTACGTAAACTACGCTGGCAGAGCGTAGTTACCTGCCCAAACTTAATTAACACCTCGCTACAGGTGGCAGCCTTCCCAGATTAGCGCTTCTCAAAGTGGACGGCCCACACCTACAAAATAGGCTTGCCCATAGTTAATAGTTTTCACTCAACAATGTAGACAAAAATAGGAGGCGTCTATTTACTGGTTTTTACTGTGAGCACCTTTCGGAAATGTGTCATATTCCAAGGCAGTGTATCACCACAAATGCTAAATAAAGTGCACAGGCTTCATGACATCAATACACAACTCTGCTAAAGCATAGGGCTATTTTGGTATAAAGTGTGTTGGAATTCAGACTGCATATTACCTTTTCACTAAAAAGCATTGATGAAATTAATAAATTGCCAAGATGCACCATTCTGCTTTCTTCGGTTGTTCTTTAAAAGATTACTAGTGGTGAACTAGTCTATTTCACGAAATTGTATGCATTAAAAAAAATATATATAATGTTTAAACTCTGATTCAAAGAATTTTGTGGACCATTGAAATCAGTGGTAAAGGCATAAGGCAGGGGAAAATGCTAGATCTACTAAATACGTAATTTAAACGTGAAACAATTATACAGATATTATTTATACTAGGACCATGCAATTGCTACATTTATGTGCTGTGAAATATATTTCAATAGCATCTAGAATGGAACTTTGGGAGCGAGGAAGCCCAAATGCCCAAATGTATTCTGTATTTAACATTACAGTCTCACAAAGGGAGTATCCTGTGGCTGGTTGGCTAATACTGTTTCAAATATGTGCTCTGGGCCTTTAGTGAGTACTGCAGGAACAAGAGCTGTCCCTCACCTGAAAGTTTGGGTATAAAATCAGCTCCATCCTAACTTGGATCTACTTTACCATTTTCCCATCATTTTTGTCAATTACAGACCCATCTACCTTTAGCCTAGTGCCATCAGAGTCGTAAAAAGATTTACTGACACCTGACTTTCTTTTTTTTTTCAAGGCCTTGATTCTAATCAATCTGGCTTTATTGCATGCATCTTGATACCAGTGGAAAAGCTGCCATTATTTTGCTTGCTCTCTCGACTGCATTCAGCACTCTAACCCCCAGCGTCTGGATACATTTAGAGAAATAGAGGTGGGTGGCTATGTCTTTGACTGGTTTATCTCATTCCAAAACGACTGCTCTCAGGCCGTTATCCTTTTGATCAAAGTTTAAGCCAACATCTTGGGGTGTGCCAGAGACCTCTGCCTTAATCCTCACCCTCTCCAATATTTTCATGGCCCTCATGCAAGCCTGATCCATTATTTCAATATGCTGATGATACCCAAATTAGTCTTTTCATTTAAGAACTGTATGGCCACGATTGCCTGCTGTATGAATCAAAACATCCTGCATCACACACTGTGTGCCTGAAACTGAGCAGAGTGAGTGCCACTCACACTTCCTTCTTCGGACTCTGGGCACTTTACCACTGCTGATCAGTGCATGTGCTGTGTGTCTAAAATGTAATAGCATTTGATTTCTTCATGATTTGCATATTTGATTTACTAATAAGTCCCTAGAACAGTGCACTGTGTGTGCCCAGGATCTCCAAATCAAATGCTACAAGTGGGCCTGCCACACTGCTTGTGCCACCCACATGTGTAGCTCTTCAAACGTGTCTCAGGCCAGCCACTGCAGGGCTTTTGCGTGCAGTTTTAAATAGCCACTAGACCTCGCAATTTCACCTACTTGCCAGGCCCAAACTTTCCTTTTATTACATGTAAGGCTCCCCTAATTTAGGCAGTGTAATTAAAAGCTAGGACATGTACGTTTGAGTTTTACATGTCCTGGTAGTGTAAGACTGCCACATTTGTTTTTCACCACTGTAAGGTCTATCTCTCCCATAGTTTAGCATTGGAGCTACCTTGTAACACTTTGAAAGTGTATCTTCCAATCGGGAGCAGATAGAAAATTGGAGTTTGGTTTCTCTGGACTCACAATTTAAAAACACATCTTTTTGTGAAGTTGATTTTTAAAATGCAGTTCTGATCTGAAAATGTCACTTTTAGAAAGTTGGCATTTTCGTACTTTAATCATTCTGTGCCTCTGTCTGTTCCAAGAATACACATCTGGGTTGGATGACAGCTGGGCTTTGCGAATTCACTCTACATAGTCACACACAAAGGGAGCTGAGCTGTGCCCTGCATATCCTGATGGCCCATCACCAGCCTAATGAGCCTTCCTGAGCTAGAGTGGTGAGAGGAGGTGACAGTTGCACCAGAATAGGGATGCACTTGTCCCCAAACAAAGAGCAGCATACCCCCCTGTAGTGTGTCTGGAGCCAGGGCCAGGAAGGGCAGGGTCCTATGCTCTATAAAGATCTTTCTTTGAAGTCCACTACTTCAAAGGCCAAAATGGGTATAAGGCCTGGACCTTTGACACCATATACTCAGAACACAGCTGGATTGAGGACATTCTGCAAGGAGGAAAAGCTTTTGTGTTGCCAGGAGGGACTGCCACTTTGCTGCTTGCTTTGTTGGCCTGCTACCTGCTGCTTCCTGCATGGGAGTGAGAGGACTGGACTTTACTCTCTACGTCCTGCTTTCTAAGGTTCTCTACGGGCTTTATTGAGCTTGCCTTCTATTGCTAAAGTTTCAGGGACATAACATACTTTACCTGCATCTTGCTACCATCACCTGGAATCCTCTGCTGTGAGTCCTGACTTGCTAAGTGGTGCCAAATCCAGTCCCGGGCCCTTGGAGGGGAATTTGGTGTTGTTAGCAAGAAATGGATGCATTGACTCCAAAGCATCAGTTCGGAGGCGGTACAGCCCTACGAAATCAACACATCGCCATTGACTGTACCGAAACCGTGGACACCACTCACCGAGTGCATGATGCAATGACCTCGACTTTCAACGCAGCCCCGACCATGCTGTAGTATCTCTGAAGTAAAGACACTGTTCCACCTCCCCGGTGCCCCCCCCCCCCCCCGGCCCTGCATGGTTTTTGACCGATCCAGCACCTTCAGTCCAGTGGTTTGATTTCTGTGCTGTAGAATCAATGCATTACGCTGTCGACATTGATGCATCAGCGATGCTACATCACCTTCAGGAACCAAGGCCTCGCACCTGCAATTGACACATCGCTTTCTCTATGCAAAGCATCACCCCGGAGTGGCAAGCACTTCAAAAACCCTACACCACCTTACAGAACCGTTGCATCCGTGACGCCTCATTTCCTGTGCGCCACGCGTTATCTTTGTTTTACGATGCATCCAATGTACTGTAAGGGGGTCTGTGTGATTCCTATATACGACCCATGCTCCATCACGGTCTGACTGATCTTTTGGATTTGTCCCGGGCAAGTGAGACCAGATAGCCCCAGTTGGAGCTATTGACTTTTTAGCACCGCATTTGGATTTAATCTTAAAAAATTCATATCTTGTATGTTGGTTTTTCTTTTGTTTTCGTCTTGTCTTACTCAGATAAATATTGGTTATTTTTCTAAACTGGTGGGGAGTACTTTTGTGCTGTTTTCACCGTGTTACTGTGTGTTTGTCTGCACAAATAAATGACATAGCCTCTTTAGTTTAGCCTGACCCCTATGCCAAGCTGCCAGAGGGTGAGCACAGGTAAACATTTAGAGGGGCACTACACTTAGCCTGACTAAAGTGTGGGTCCCTACTTGGAGAGGGTGTGTACCTCTAACAACTAGAGACACTATTTCAAACAATTTGTGATTCTGATTGGTTACCTCTCCCTGGGACCCATGGAGAGTATTGAAAACTGTGAGTCCGATTCACAAAGAGACTCACGACTCTTATAGATATGAGTGTGAAGTCGCTGCACTTGTGGCGGAATCTCTGCAATTGTGGCAGAATCTCTGCACTCGTAGCTTTATGTTTTGTAAGACCCTGTGTGAATCAGGCCCTATGTGCTTTAATTGTGCACTACTTGGCCAGTTAGATTCAGAGGTGCCCCAGCCTCTTGCTTAAGAGCACATGCCCCGTTGGACTAGCTCAAGGCCTTTGCTCCTGCTGAAAGAGTTAGACTCAGATAAGCAAATCCTTTCTAATTGATCTGACTGAATCTTCATTTTATTCTGCCTTTAGAGGCTTTATTCGCTGGTACCTTCTGCTCCATTTCCCCTCATTTTTCAGATGCTTAGTTTAGCATGATAAGCAATTTCCCCTCAGGTGAAACTGAAACTAGCTTGATTTGTTTATGACGAATTTAAACAATCTATCTTTGCATTTGTTGCATCACTTTGAACTATACTGACCATTTACCTATATGATGATTATTGATTTATAACAAGTTTCCATTATTTGAGCAGTAACTTTGCTAATCTGGTAATAAACCTTCTTGGTTTTCAAATGTACTACTCTCTTTCATCCTTATGGAGCCAAATGTTCTTCAATGTAATTGATTTATTGCTAATTTGTTGATGTCAAAACTCAGACTGGGATGAAGGGTCCGTCCGCTTGAGTGCAGCTTGTGCTTGAGTTTGCACCAAAGTCTGCACGGTGTGAATCCCATTCCCCACTGCAACACCCTTCTTAAGGCTTTCAGTGAAGCATTCATTTGCATATGTGTGTTCAGTGCTTTTATGCACATTTAGTTGTGGCGGAGAACAACAGACAAGGCGAGCTGGCACACCAGGATGAAGAGTAATTTGCTATAAGAGTTGGCACTGTAAAGGCTTCTAAAACTTTTTACAACCATATGTCAGACTGATACCCTCCACTTAAAACACATTTCTGATAGTCAGTGTTGTTAGCTTCCTTGATCCATGCTGTCATAATCCTACCAGTGTTTTTCCAGTCTCCAGACGGTTTGTAAATTTCTTAATGGGACTTAATACTGGTAGCACTGACTTCTCCAACTGTGCTTATTGCCAAAAAGGGCTCCAAACAAAACTGAAAATGACCGCACTCCTGGAATGGCTTCAGAAGAGCTTTAATTGCAATCCAAATATGTCATCTGTGCCTTCATGCTGCTCTGCCTGGCCTTCTCTTCTGTCTGGCTGACTTTGAGTCAGAAACTAACACCTCAAGATTTGGGCAAGAAGCAGAGAACATTACTTGGCTCATGTATTTGCTGCTTGACCCAACCACGCACTGCTGCAAACCAGAATGTGCCTGCTCATAAATGAACAGCCAGCTACACATTCAATTCACTGAGCTGATTTGTAATTGGCTGACTCCAATCCAGTAAACAAGCAAGTTGAACTGAATTAGGTTGAAGCACCTTTCTCACAGAAATGATGCACACATGGTCACACTGTACACAGCGCATTGGTGATTTGGATGAAGACATACAGAGGGAAGTGAAGTCTTTGAAACATCAACAGTGACAACACATCCCTAGAGTAACATACATGGTTACATATTTAAAGGTTTTACATTGGATTATGGGAAGAAAAAGAGTACTTAACTAGGCCAGAGTAAGGTAACAGCAGCACGGTGAAAGCTGAGAGTCATTCAGCAGTTTAGATGTTCATCAGCAGATGGGGTATCAAAGCAGTCTTATATAATGAGAGAGAGGATGCAGGCTGTAGATTATCAGGGAGAGAGTTCCAGCAAAGGGCCTAGGCAGTCTGAGGAAGGGAAATCAGAATGAGGCTCATGGTGGATGGGAGTAGGAAGGCATTTTCAATGGGGAATCAGGTATAGATAGTGTTAATGAGGTATGGCATGTCAAGCTTGAGGATCACTTCTTAAGATCAAGAACACTTTTTGAAGGGACTGGCCTCCTGAGTGACAAACAGCAAGTTTGCATTCAGTAGAGGGCATTGGGAGCATATGTAGTGAGTATGACAGTGTCCACTTGACAATGTTGCGAACCTTTATCCAAGGGGAAGTGCAACTAAAATGATTTTTGCAGCTGATTCATCTCACCAAAAGCCCATTGACACAGGCTTTGGTGTTTAGGAAGGGCTGTTAATGTTGTCTTTGTGCATGTACAGCATATGGAACTTTTCAGTTCTGTTTTTTTCTTTTGGAGTTCTTTGGCCTCCAATCTGAAAATATCCAGACTCCTAGTCTGACATTGTCCCCAGGTATAGTCAGTCTCTTTGGCAGGTAAGGTGGGGTCTTATTCTAGAGTGCTTTATAAGTGATGCAGTTGTTCTTGATGATGATACTGGATGGTAAGAGAGAGCCAGTGTACGACTTCTAACATGGGGATAACCTCATCAAATGTTGCCTGACAATAATGGTACCTGATGGCCCGTACTGCCTCGTTATTTTCAGCTTTCCCACCGTCTGTCCCAGAACATGACAGCAATTCAGTGTTTCTCATTCTCTCACTTTCCCCCCCTGCCTCTTCCATGCTCCTCTCTGTTCCCCGCTATTGGTTTTTCCAACATTTACAAAATGGAGCCAGTATCAGCAAAGCTAAGGGTAGCAGACGGCTATCATGCAATTTAATTTTCTTACTTCCAAGTTTGCCGTCACTCTGCATATAGACATAACAGAACAGCCTGCCATGTGCCCCAGATAGGCCTAAAGGGAAACACTGCCATTTTTTGTATGTGCATAGGTTTCTTCCTAACGTTGCCTTCTTTCTACCACAGTGACTTTTGTCACACATTTGCAACCGTGACATTACGGATTAGTTTCTAGGAAACTATACTTGCTTACAAACCAACTTTGCAAGAATACTATCATGATAACTTGACACATCATGTACAAGGTTAATACCTACAGTGTGCAAATGTGGTTATTTGTTTCATACATATGGCGACAGAGCTATCTATAACACATAAACAATGTCGGCTTGATCAAGATCTCGGCACAAGGAAAGGATGCCTTTTGTTATAGATAAGCATCCATTTCCGGATGTTGGCAGAGGAGATCTTTGATGTCATTGACAAGGTCTCTACATGCTGATCCTTCGGCCCAGCAGCCTGCTCAAATCTTTACGAGGGGTGTCCATCTTGTGACCCTGACAGGTACCTACATTATTTCCCTTCAGGTGATAGGGCTTTGCTTATCCAGTACGGGGATTCTTGGCAGAACAGACACACACACCCAGACACTTAGGTTAGGAGACGTGTAGTAGGAGTACACCAGCTTTTCTGTATTGTTTTATATGCTTGCATATATACATTGTTTAAGTATGATTGTGGAACTCTTCATTCTGTTTACAGTCCTAATACTTGTAATAACTTTCATTTGCTTCTGTCTATTGATTATTGAAGCACATATATTTTATACAAGAATCACGTTTTCTCAATAAGTATTGAAAATCTACCACTGTGTATTCCTTGTATATGTCTCTGAGAGAAAAAGAGCAAAAGTGAGTGAGCATGAGGGTTCTAGATCTGTTACCAAGATTCCTGGGGGATCAGGTTTGTCATGTTCAGTGGTTGCCAGAACCATTTGCTACCTGCCTCAGGTTAGGGGGCCTTATGGTGGCACTGTGAGCTAGCTGGCCTATGGGACAACATATTCTGAGGGGGTGCATGTTATTAGTCTGGCACCATACCAACAGTTATGCTGTCCACAAATGTGCAGTTCTTACCATTGAGTGGAAACTACACAACAAGTCTTTAGAAGTATAGAAAATAACATTTGGCCATCTTGTAACATTATTTTTATGTTTTCCTGGTGTCTGCCATATTGCATGTACACATAATGCAGCAGTTTTGAAACCATATTTTCCATACTGTACAATCTAATGCTACATATTTTCTATATTTCTACACACAATGTTGTGACCTTTTTAGAACTTAATAAAATAACATTCCAAGATGGCTTCTTTTTATTTTAGAGTTTCCAGAGGGCTTCTGCATTGTGTTGTGCATAGAAAATGCAGTTTCAAGATAGCAGTCTGCTGCTCTGGGCCAATGTTGGCACAATTGTACATGTATTGGCAAAGCTAATAGTGGTAAAAACAAGTTTTGGAAAAGCAAGACCACATTGACATGAATTGCTTGAGCAATCAGAACACAAGCGATGAGTCTCTTTCTGAGTGATCTAATGGCTGATATAGATTGTTTACTGGAGTATTAGCTCACATTCTGGCACTATGGTCTTACAAGACTTAGACATTAATATTTGTAAGGTTCGTAGAGGGGGCACAATTAATATATAACCCACATATCTCCATTGCACATATCAATATGTGTAACCATCGCAGATGGATTATTAAAAAATGTCATTTTGGATCAGTTTGGTCATATTAGTAACTATCAATTTATTGACTAATCATTAGCATAACAGCCTACAATGATTTTTTTTTTATTGTGACAAAAAACAAATAATGCAACTCATAAAATAATGACTTAGAACTCAAAATATAGGGGCACTTTTATCTATTTTCAAATCCCCTTGGTGGAAACCTAAACAAAATACTTATGTTTTGTATTTAATTGTAACATTTTTATAGCAATTCATACCCCTGAGGTGGCAACAAACCCCATCTATTTTAATGAGGAACCTAGACCCCTTTCAGAGTACATGCTTGATAGGATGTTGGTTGTAGTTTTCCCTACATGTGATAACTTTGTGCAGCAGAAAGACATGTTCCAAACTTGGGACTGTGAACATGGTTACGCATAATTGTAAGAAACAGTGTTTCCCCATGGACTCTTTCAATAAAATATTGAAAATAAATGTAGCAAACAAATTGCTTCATGCAGACTATGCAGAATATTTCAATATTTTCCACAGCCATATAATTGCTGTAAGTCCTAATAAGATAGAGAAACATCATTATCATTATCCAGAGCAAGACAGGAGTGATAAATTGCAAGTCGTCCCCAGTGATAACACATGAAACTTTTAGTAATGAGACTTCAAGGATGTGTGTGTACAAATATCAACAAACACCACAGGTGACAGTAATGTAGACTGGATTAGAGATTCATAATTCTGAACATAGTAAATGAATTTATTCACAATGGCCGATACCAGTGGTTCTTAACCTTTTGACTTCTGTGGACCACCACTGAATCGTTATTGGAATCTGAGGACCCCCACTGAGTCATTATTGGAAGCCGGTAACCCCCAGCCTAACTAATTTCTATCTTTTGAATTACAAAGCAATACACAAAAATACCGATAACTGTATACAGAAAAGAAATGTAAAAATATTGAAATAATTTGGTTAATTCACAATCAAATTTAGAAAAATGCTAACATTTTCAATGTTTCTTCTTTATTTGTATATAGTTTATACATTTTAATATTATTTAATTCGTTAAAACAGTTGCAGACTCCCTGATTAGGCTTTGTGGACCCCCAGGGCATCCTCGGACCACAGGTTAAGAGCACTGGCCTGGGCTGTTGTTTACAATGTAGACAATGTTTCGACCTCAATAATTACTTCACCATCAGGACTGAAAAAATTAAGGACACCTACATGAAAAATAAGAACTGATTTAGAGTTTGGAGAACAGGTTACTCTGTCACAAATGCGACAAATATTCAATCTGCCTTAATACTAGAGCAGCACATTCTATGGCCCTTCTAATAAGGTGGACTGGACACCCCTCACGTTTGTGACAAAACAATCAATCTCCTAAACTCGAAATCAGGGCCATAGTAAATAGACCACAGGATGTTATCCCTGAATTTTATAGAGGACTAGCGGGTTAGTTGCACTCACATAAATGAATGTGAAAGCCCCATGGAAATGTACAAGGTATTGAAGGTGTTCTTCTAAAAAAGGTGAAAAGAATACATGGTACTGCAAAATAAAATCATCTTAAGTATTGCAACTGATCAGGCGAATGAAAGAGAGAGCCACCTAAGTGAAAAATCTAAGCAGTAAGTACTCTCTCGCTTGGTTTGAATTCTTAAGTTTGGAGTACTGCAAAATAAGTTTATTGTAAGGATGTAATCAACAAAAGGTGCACATGCATGAAAGTGGGGTGTTCTGGTACCCAAGTAAATGTGCACCAGGCCTGAAAGTGAGTCATGAGCCGTGGTGAAGTCCACACACAACGATGTGGCACTTTAAAAAAATGGAAGACACTATTTGAAAGAAAAAATATAAGCTTTTATGTGCAGCATAAGGACAGGTATCAATGTACTTATTAGGAAAAAAACTGTATTAGGATTAATAGGGTCCAGGAGAGAGAATAGTAAAGACACACAGAAGGGTTTACATATTAACTGGAAAAGTGCACAAATACATTTTTATACAGATAAATGACAAACAATGAGCAAACGTTCATTCAGTACTCATCTTCAGCCAAAGATAAATTCAAATGTGAGTTAGAATCTGACAACAGAAGGCCATTCTTCCATTGAGTTAAATGGGGTCACAGTGCTGTATCCATTTACCTTCCAGTTTGTGCTGCATCTGCTCAAGGTCTCCCCCTCTACGTGCTTTCTTCGCCTCTTCAATCACTTGCCTTCCAATGTAGTTTTCTGTATGGCCTTTCACAGGACTTCCCTGGCCTAGCCGTTAATAATGCCAATATAGGTGACAGCACATATATGATTAATGTGATGGAAAGGCCACACCACTCCTTCATACTAAAACCAGTTAGGAAAAAAAACCACACAAAAAACAATACTTGCCTGCAAAACGTTTACCAAAGACGCTTATTGTTACTCTAATACAAGAATTACAAAGGAAATAGACAATCCTTCAATGACACGGTGGTTTATGATGCTCCAATATGAGAGAACTTCATTATTTCCCTCAAACAAGCTCAGCACTCCAGAATCCATCAGTATGTTTTGCAAACAGCTTTCCCACTTCCTCTGTGAGCATGCCACAATTGTATAAAAGTGTATCATATATTTTGACTAGAGGAATCACCAAAAAAGCTGCACTTCGCTCTTAGTAGGATAAGATAAATGCAACTTTGGAATGGTCATTTGGGAACACAATTGTGCATTTGCATAGGTTCATGTATAAGGAATGCTTGTTAAGGTCCCCACTGAAATGCTCAGGTGGTGCCAATGATTCAGATGTTGCAGCAAGAACTGCGGACACCAGAGCTAGAATTCTGAGGACATTGGATAGGGTGTCTCCTGAGACCAGAGCCTGGACGGAAAATAGCTAACATATTAGAGGAAGCAGAAATAACTATGGGTCTTGATCTAGGGTCCACAGGGATGGGCAGAGATCATGGAACTATATAAACTAGGGTCTGAGTTGTGTTTGTGCCTTTAAATCTAAAGCCTGATTGTTTTCCAGGAGAGCAATTTGGATTCTGTCCAGGTCAGCCAGCATCATTCTTGGGAAGAAGAACACTAGGACGTGCCCTAGTATTCAAGGTACTAAGAACTTACTTTGTGTTCCAAAACCTTGCAGAAGTGATGGGAATCAGCCCACGCCCCTCTTAATCACCAACATACAGTGTTTCAACAGGGAAAGTAGGTTGGTATAAGGCACAAGAGGGACCATTTGACTGTGTGCTTCTCAGTAGTCACCTGTATTGGCGTGGTCCCTATATGTTGAACCCTTTGCCAGTGGAATAAGCTGCTGCCTCTAGAAGGCCAACACATGTGACAAATGAGCATTGATCAACGTTTGTTTGCTATGCCTTTGTATTTACATTCATTCATGTACAACTCTTTCTAACCCTGCAGATCTGAGTGATAACTGCGAGGTACACGGAAGGTGTTCTTATGCCAGTGGATGTTGATTCGCCTAAATGCAACTACCGCACAGTCTACCGAGCTTCATCTATACATGAAATACATCATACATCAAATATTCTATACTAACAAGTCCTTGACTCCATCATCACATGTAGACACATACTGTTCTCAATAGGTTTCAATAGCCTTGTGTACAGTGAATCAAGCTGAGTTGACGTTGGCAAATGTTCTACAGTGTAATTTCCTGCAATTCTGCTGCAAGTCCTGTTTTGATAGCATGTTACAGAGAGTTAATGTATTAGGACATGCAACCATGTTGTTAACATCAGTAGTCCTTGTCTGCTACAAGTACAGGTGCGTGTCACTTGTAGAGAGTGATGACTGCTAGTTGGAAATCCTGCGGAAGCCATGGAACAGCACTAGATCTAAGAGATGTGCCGCTAGAGAAAAGGACGTCTGCTCTAGTGCATAGAAATTATTTTCCTGATAATGAGCCATAAGGGCAAAACATGCCTAATGTCATGGCTTCTCAACCGCAGAGACTTGTGTTCTCACATAATGTTGGTGGATCCATAGCCGGGTTTGCAGGCCTCCAGTGAGATTTGTTGATCCATGCGGATCAATGCAGGGGTCTGCTAGCCGTGACCTGAAATCTGCAGGCCTAGATAAAGGCTGTCTGGTGGTTTGTTATTGGGTCTTGATGGGCAATTTGAGGACCTGGCATGGATCCTAGCGTGGAGCCGGAGGACTGATCTATTGGTTTAGGTATTGAGGCTTGAATATTGATATTGGAACAAAGATGACTGGGGTGGGGTCAGCGAGTTATGGCAATAAACTGAATTCCTGCAAAAGCATGCACCTATGTTTTACCCTATTGCCAAACAAATCCATTTTAAATGATGGATGATGTAGAACGCAGCATACTAACTGGCTAATAAACTTCCTCTTGTCTATTTTTATAAAACAATGTCAAGATCTCACCTAAAAAGGTGTAAAAGAAGGGGGTCCAACAGTTGCTATTGAGCCTGATCCAGGGTCCATGACAGCCCCGTGGAGATGTGTTGAATGTGTACAGGCCCAATCTGACAACACTAGGACACGTTCAGTGGCACCCACGGCTTGTGTGCTCTCTGTTCAGAGCAGGAACCTCTCTTATTTTCAGTTCTAGTCCCAATGTGTACTTAAAAGGCCTTCAGCACTCCCTATTCCAGGGTATCTCGAGCTAACATCTGGACGCCTAAATAGTTGGGTAAAAGAACATTCACCATGTCAATTCACCAGTGCTTAAAAGATGAACTATAATTTAGAGCCAGGTTTCTTTACTTTTTAACTCTGCATGTATGCAATGTAAGGTACCAGCTATTTCTCTCTAAGTTATCACACTGCTAACCACTGATATAGCACTTACAAGATGCATTTATTCCTACCGAAAGTAATCGCTTTTAGAACCCTAAGAAAAACATAACATTGAGAAAAGAAGTAAAAATGTTCACTTTTGCCTCACAGTTTGCATGCTACTTGTTGGTGCCGGTTAATTACAATGAATTCTAACTTGTGACCGGCAGGCAACTAAAGGATCTCTGCAATCAAATCATTAACCCTCTGAGCTAGCTAAATAAATACAAATCTCTGACCTGCATGTTACATGTGCTGCTTTGGAATAGGCTTGTTAGCCCTGTGCACTGTATTATGATGAGTCAAACCTGTGAGTAGGTTGCACGCATATATCTCCAGCAACGGTACAGAGTTAACTTATGGCTATTATATCCTGGAACTTGCAGTATACACTACGGTCTCTGCAGCAGATGCCTAGCCCCATGATATAAGTTAAATTGTAGTGTGTTTGGGGCCATCCACATGCCACAATACATGTATTGCAACTTTTGCCTTTGTTGCCAATTTCTTACGATCAGAGTTTTAAAAAAACGTGTCCGTTCACTATAGGGTTCTACTCCTCAACGCTTTGCCCCCTTTCTGCTGCCACCAATTTATGAGATTCTGGAGTCATGTTTTCCATTTCCAGATGTGCAGCTAATATAGAGTTGCCTTTTTGCATTTCGAGAAGTACATCTGAATGTCTATTCAATTAATATGAGTACATCACTCATTAGGAAAATGAGCTTGTGGGTGCTTACATGTTTGTGCACCTGTGATTGTTTTTGGAATTTCCGCTGAAGGCATGTTGACATCAAATATTTCTTGTTGACAGAACTTTTATAGTGTTTGCGTTAGCCTCATGCAGTTGTTTGGAAAAATAGATGGCTTAATCAACACATTTCTAGACAATTATAAAATCTGCATATTGTATTTGGGTTATATTTCATTTTCGTTAGTTACCAAGCGCATTTTCATAAGCATGATATAATAAAAAGAACTTGTTGAAGTAAAAAGTACTATGACAGTAAAGATTTTAACTTGGATAATTGTTGCAACTTGCATGTCATTGTACAATGAGGAGTCATTTTAAACAATTAAACCGAACAATGCTCAGAAACTGCCCTCTTGAGAATTGTATTGGTATAAAATTAGTGGTGGCCAATACATTTTGGTCCACCGACGGAGTTTGCAGAGTTTTGCCCACTCCACATTCCGCTTGTAACGCAGAGTTTTGGCACAACTCCACCAAACACCGCATAGCAGAGTTTTTCTCATGTGCAGCTTCCTAATGTTAAGTTGGCAAGCGTGAGTAAGAATTGCCATCCTCTAGTGCGATTCTCGGGCCCAAAGACTGCACCCGCAGAGATTTTCTCACCGCGGGCAGTCACCACCATTCAAGGTGAGAAAGCTGCCCCTCAAGTAGAAAATCTACTCAAGTGGCAGCAAAGAAGCAGCACCCTATTGTGCACCACATGGTGCCATTTGCACTGATTTTGCAGAGTGGACCAAATTCCCGGTGCTAAAAATCAGTGCGACATGCCGACCCCGCTGAACTCCACTGAATCTCACAGAGTTTTCGTGTAACTCCGCAGAATTCCGCATAGTGAAAATCCAAAAGTTTCACCCACCCCTAGACAATATGATAAAATTGCAATATTTTGTTTCATTTTCAACCAAGATGACATCTTGGGATGGAGTCAAGGTCTTTAATGCAAGGCTACCTTGTCTGTTAGATATCAGGCACACACTCCAAGCTGTTGATTTTTCATCACCATATGAAGGATTTAGGATGGGGTCTTCCACAGGACAGAAAGATGCACCTCTACCTAAATTTGATGACATATAAGCAGATAAACAGATTATGAAACTGAGTAAATCATGACTGAAACTAAAAGAACTTGGGCTTCAGCAGAGCCCAGCTCAAAGACACATTTTAAGCAGTATTTGTTCTTTTATTGCCGTGGCACAGAGTTGGAGAAAGTGAGGTTATATGTTTTCAAACTCTTGTAGCCCTTTTGAATCTGATAATTAAAAGGAGCTCTGGCACTCTCAGAGGCATTGACATGGGTAAGACCTGGTGTCAGGACTCAGGGTTCCTAGACAGGGTGCATAGACAGTGCATGTGAGGAGGTGCTCCGGCTCACAATCTCAATATTCTTCATATTGGAGTTGAAGACTTTAGAGAACGAGGATTGGAAGGGAAGCTTAGACTGCCAACTGATGGGGATTCTCTCATTTTTTAGTTGGACATTCACTTCCAAGTTGGCAATGACAACATTAGTATGTAAAGCCTTCAGGGCTATAGCTAAGTGTCTGGTACTGAATCGTGTAGTTGTACTGCTTTTTTGCTGCAGATTAGTTTGTCATCCAACTCTCTGTTCTTTCTTATTTTGTGTCTGTTTGGTTCCCTCAGCGTCACCTGTTAAATATTCAGTACCTACCCCTCTGTTTCTATGTTTAACTGTTCTGGCTGATGTCCCATCGAGTCTCTGATTTACAAGTCTTTGGCATCTTCATTGAATTATTTGCCTTGAATTTTTCAAGTTACTTTAATTTTCATTCCGCTGGAGTGCTGCTGGCTGCTGATCCTTGTTTTTCGTTGTAACCTTGTGCTCCCTTTTTCCTTCCTGTGTTGTTCTAATTCCGAAGACACTTTTCCAGATGACATTGTGACTAAACCTGCTTCCGTGTCTCTCTCATGTTTTCCATTTGCTTCCCTTTAAGCTGCATGAGTACTACAATTGTCCTTTGTCTGAGAAGGGGTTGAGGGGTTTGGACTTTCAGCAGATCTACCTTATTCAGTCCAGCTTAGCACTTGGCTCCCAGCCCACATTATGGGCCTGCTTTCAGACACAACAGTAGGTGTTTCAACACTGCTAGTGACCCTTCCGAGAGATTCATATACCCAGAGCTGACCTCCACTCATCCCCAGATTGCCTTTAGAGTACATAATTACAGTTTCAGAAGCTCTTAACTATCCATCAAACATACTCAGAATGACTTTCAACATCTAGGACACTAAGGGGTTAATTACAAGTGGCGGTCTGACCTCTGCCACACTGCAGGTCTGTGTAATCACAATAAAGAGGGGGGGACAAGGAGCAAATGTGGGAAAGGTCCTGTACCGACGCTCCAAAAAGTTCAACATAAACACAGTTTGGTATCAGTCCCTAAGAGGACAAAGAGGGTAGCAGTCCAAGTGGGATCTGCTGCATAGGAAAGAAAGGTCTCAAAAGTAAGGTTCTAGAGTGTTCGTGAGTTGAAGTCCAGGTACTCCTAGGCGGGTGCTGGAAGTGCCCTCACACACCCTTGCGGGTGCAAAGCATCATCAGAGGGCAAAGCTTCTCGTGGGGGTGGCGCTGCAGTCCCTCACGGGCCCTCAAAGAGGGCGCTCTGTCGGAGATCTTTTTTAGGAGTAGCCGCAGTTGTGCATGCGGGTGTGTGGGGGTGATGTGGGAGGTGGTGAAGCTAAAAAGACCCTTTGGTACCCCAATAGTTTTATTCGTGAGTCCTCGAGGTCTAGTTAAAATGAATCGGGGAATGATGCGTAAATAACGCTCGAATGAGTAGGGAAAAAAAGTGTTTTCTTGTGATCCCGCTGCTCTCAACCCGTGTGTGAGTGTTTAAGGTGAGAGAGAAGGTGAATTGTGGGTGGTCGACATGTTTCGCGCTGCCCGTGGTCCCTAATGGATCCCTTAGCGCTTCGTCAGGACCTTCATAAAAAGAAAGAAGGACAAAGAGGGACTCAGGGAGGGAAACACCCTATAATCCCTAATGATAACTTTGATAATGAGGCACGTCTTATTCGTGTCCCATGCGTAGAACCTAGTGGAGACAAGAAGGAGAAAACAAGGGGGGGGGGGAGAGATACAAAGGGGCAATGTAAGTCAAACAGTAGTATCCACAGGGCTGCAGATCTAGTTACCTAGGTAGAGGTAACAAGTCAAAGAGGCCCACTGGAGTCATGCTAAAAGATATTCAAATGACCTAGTGGTCATGAGAGGTGAATTATGGGGGACCGGAGGAAGTGAGGATGCCACCGTTTGGATGCGGGGTGGATGTAGTGCAAACATAAGATACAGGGTTGCTCAGTGATTCAGTGCCCCAGCGTACAATAATCTATCATGCAAAAGGTTGTTGTGATGTGGTAGCGTCACCTCACGGTAACATATCGAAAGGACACGATAGTTGTTTCGGTGGCCCGGGTCATGTGTGACTCAAGGGCCCCAGGACTACTAAGCATGATAGGTAAACAAGGTGAAAAAGCATCTGGTCGCACACTGGAAAAATGAAAATAGATCGAAAAGCAGCTGAAGGCAGTGTCCTCAGCTGGGGAGGTAACCAGATTAGAGGGGTGATGGGTAGTCTCAAAAGCCGAGAGACCATGCCGTTATAAGTACATCAACAGACGCACGTGATTATAGAGACCCCCAAGTGCATGGAGAGGTGTTCTAAGAAATAGTAAGGTAAGTGCTCAGAAACTCTCCTACCCTCACTGGTATAGAGAAGGGCTGCGCCGGAAAAGACCGTCTGGAGAGGGAGCCCCAGCTGTTGTGAAAAAATATATTGCATACAGCAGAGAGAACAAGACAAAAAGAAACAAATAGCTTTAGTGTCAATCCTGTAAAAAAAGGTTGATTAGCGTAATATTACCGTGGTTAGCAGCAGCGGGATACAAACACTTACGTGTAACCCGAGTGTTCCGAGCTGGAAACCTTGTCTTCCTCCAGGGTCGCCGGTAACCATGACTCGGGGGGGAGCGGTATTTAAACTGTTTCTTGGCGGGTAACTGTCCCGGAAGAATTGGGAGGAGGTGTGACAGCATGCCGGGATAGGGTATGGAAGCCGCTCACGTCTAATGGCGGCCATCTTGGAATGGGATAGAGAAAAGTAAAGACATATAACGCGGGAGTCCGCTGAAATGTCTATCAACAAGTTATTTTGCGACCATCTACGGTTAGGATGGAACGCAGGGAAGACACATAACATCAAATTCCGTAGCGGCGTCTGCCAACAAGTAATGAGTGATGACTGAGTAAATCTAAATCGTGCATGCCTAGTGATAGAAGTATTATTAATTGGAATAACTAAGTCAGGTTTGGAAACGGGACATAAGGTAGGGAGTAAAATCCTGAGTTGAGTCACACGTAAAAAATCGGTGCTAAGATCTTTCCAGGGTAATTATCGCAGTGCGATTGTCTCATCATCGGACATATGTAATAAATGCAAGGGCAATTCATGTTAGTATATGAGCGTAGGTGCGACAGTCAAGATAGTGCAAATCAAATCATGTTAGTGTATGAGCGTAGGCGCGACAGTCACAGTGTCAGCAGTGTGTAGGGTCGCTCTTTAAAATTAAGAAGCGGTAGCCAGCTCATGAATACTAAAATTGATGCATGGTGGTGAGGAAAAATCTACACAAGACTGTTGGAGTAAAAGTGAGCAGCAATGACATTGCTCAAGGTCTCAAGAGGGGAGGGCACTCCATGGTATATCATCATTCAGACCAACGTCATTACTCCTAAGTCTGAAAACCCAGCGTTGTTCTGTCTTAAACAAGGCCGAGGGTGTCCATGTTGGGTTCTGATCAATCACAGTCCATTGAAGACTTTCAGGGGGGTGATTGTATTCCAGAAAGTGAGTCTGCAACCGGGTTAATGTTTTTTTGCAACGTATCGTGCTCTTATGTTCTCCGATGCGAATTTTCACCGGTCTTGCAGTCATTCCTATGTATCGGAGTCCACAGGGGCATGTGAGTAGGTATATACAGTTCTTGGAGTTGCAATTTGTGTGGCGTCTCAGTTGCCAGGGTCTTTGTAGTTTTAAATCTAGCTCCTTCAATGGTTTTGTTTGAGGACAGACAGTACATGATCCACATGGAAAATGGCCCGTTACTGGGGGTAATGTCCATAGTGTTTGTGGAGGTTTGTTGATGTTCTTAGGATGGGTGTGTACTAGAATATCTTTGAAATTCTGAGTGCGTTTGAACGCAAAAAGGGGGAGAGGACCAGGGTCAAAGGAGCCCGTCTTCAGTATTTGCCAATGTGTCTTTACTATTTTTTGAATCCTGTTTGAATGAGGGGTGAAGGAAGTCACGCACGTTAGAGTGTTGGTATCAGATCTGGTTTTGGTTTCCAGCAAAGCATCCCGGTGGTTGTTCCTAGCCCTTTTGTGAGCTGATTTTATGATGTTAGTGGGGTACTCGCTGGCAGCCAAGTTCTTCTTGAGTATTGCTGCTTGGGTTTCAAACTCGGTCAGTGTGTTACAATTTCTTCTGAGACGTAAGAACTGTCCCACAGGGAGATTATCCCTCAGTGCTTTTAGGTGATGGCTTTGGTAAAGTAGGAGACTGTTCCTATGCGTTGGTTTTTTGTAATTGGTTGTTATCAAAATGCCATCTTTGAGGGAGATCAAGAGGTCCAGAAAGGGAATAGATTCTTGTGACTTAGTGCCTGTGAATTTCAAAAATGGGTTGATTGTATTCATCCAGTTGAAAAAGGACATACAGTCTTCTTCGCCTCCTTTCCAAAAAATTATGATGTCGTCAATGTAACGGCGCCATAGTAAGATGTTCTCCAGGAAGGGGTTGGTGGGTCTTCTGATATGCTCTTCCTCCAAACTGGCCATGTAGAGACATGCCAGGCTCGGCGCGAAGGTGCTCCCCATACTGGTACCTTGTATTTGATGGTATAGCTTATTGTCAAAGGCAAAGAAATTCTCTTTGAGTGCAAGGTTGGCACAAACGCAGATGAAGGATATGGAGGTGACATAGGGCCAAGGATCAAGACTGTGCAGAGCATGTTCCAAAACGGTGAGGGTGGCGTCCTGGGGTATGTTAGTGTATAATGCTTCTACATCTAAGGTGACGAGCAGGTCAATCATCTCGGGTGATTCGAACTTTTGTATCAAGTTGAGAACCTCCGTAGTGTCTCTTAGATAAGTAGGAGTACTGGTAACCAGGGGTCGTAGAAATAAATCACAAAACTGACTCAGAGGCTCGAGTATGGAGTTTATCCCTGAGACAATGGGACGTCCTGGGGGAGGACTGGTGCCTTTATGGATCTTGGGGAGATAGTAAAAGTACGGAGTGCGGGGATCTTTCTGATTCAGGAAAATGGCTTCATCGTGTGTGATCCAATCCTCTGCTTCCGCTTCTATAGTCAGGCTAAGTATTCTGGTTGTCAGGCGCCTTGTGGGGTCCTCATTTATTGGTTGGTAATATCTGATGTCTGCAAGTTGGCGAAGGCATTCCGCTTCATAGGTCCCTTTGTCTTGCATGACGATGGCGCCACCCTTGTCTGCTGGTTTGAGAATGATGGTATTGTCGTCAGCGATATTCCTTAGTATACGCCTTTCTTCTTTGGAGAGATTGTCAAAGTGATGGTATGTGCTTGTATGGGTTACCTCTTTCAGGACAGCCTGTTCAAAAGTAAGCACTTCATTCGGTGTCATAGCCGCGGTGGGAGTGAACTTGGACTTGTTCTTGAGGCCCGTTCCTACCACTGGGGTCTCCGGTTTCCCATAAAAAAATGCCTTGAGGCGCAGTTTCCTACAGAATTGGTGGAGTTCTTGATGTAGTCTGAAGTCGTCCTCTTTGGGGGTAGGGACGAAGCCAAGGCCCTTTTCCAGCAGTCTCTGTTCATCCTCTGCTAATGGTCTAGTCGACAGATTGACTACTAGGGTCTGGTGGTTTTGCTCCTGAGGATCATCTGTTCCTGGTCTTGCCATTGTACGGTTTTGGGTCCTGTTCTTCTTTTGCCTCTTCCTCTGCCCCTCCCTCTGTTGAAAAAAGGGGGGTTCTGGAATTGATGGTATTGAGGCATGGGTGGATTTAGTCCAATCGGGGTATTCCACATGGGCTGTGGTCCCATCCAGGGTCCTTGGTATAGGGGAGACTGGCAAGGATGACCCGGAAAGCCTTGAAATAATGGGGGGGGGGTGTTGTTGTGGATGTCTATACCCTCCGCGGTACCTTTGTTGCCTATTCTCTTAACTGGAGATGCTGTTGGTAGAATGGGATCCAGAGGAGTGATTGCTACTCGCATCATCCGATGTTTCGGCATTCTGGAAGACAGTCTTCCTTGGTATAGGGGTAGATCCTCTCTTTGTCAAAACGTTTGACATCCTTCTGTAGTTGGTGTATCTTTTGTTTCGTGAGGTATTCTTTGTGGTCATTCATCTCTTGGTTGATCTCAGAAAGACGCGACTTGAAGGTGGTTATGGCGATTCCAGTTTTAAGTCTGTTTTCAGATAGGGTAATTTGGATCAAAAGTTCATCCGATAGCCGTTTTGCTGTGTTAATGATAAGAACCAACCAATCTCGTGTGCACCTCTAGGATATCCGTTACCATTCTCGCCGGAAGGTAAGATCTTCTAGGAATATCCTGGGTGCTAGTGTGACGAGGAGACCATTGGGGGCAATGTCGGCTCTAAGGTACTCAGTCATAACTGTGCCATGCAGTGCTGTCTTAATTTGGAGTCTTCTCAGGGCCTGCAGTGATTTCCAATCATCATCCCTGCTTCCCGTCGGGTGACTGCCATCCGCTGATAATAATGATGGTGCCCTTAGGATTTCAGCTACTGTTTCGTCATCGAAACTAAGACCAGGGTCATCCATGGTGGATATGGAGCCTGATCGGAGGATGAGGGTGTGGACAAACATGGCAAGGGCAGGTGAAAAATTAAGAAAAATGGTGAGAACAAAAAAGAAGAAAGAGAGAGAGGGGGCATGTCCCACGGCTAGCTGCCGTACTAATATGTAATCACAATAAAGAGGGGGGGACAAGGAGCAAATGTGGGAAAGGTCCTGTACCGACGCTCCAAAAAGTTCAACATAAACACAGTTTGGTATCAGTTCCTAAGAGGACAATGAGGGTAGCAGTCCAAGTGGGATCTGCTGCATAGGAAAGAAAGGTCTCAAAAGTAAGGTTCTAGAGTGTTCGTGAGTTGAAGTCCAGGTACTCCTAGGCGGGTGCTGGAAGTGCCCTCACACACCCTTGCGGGTGCAAAGCATCATCATAGGGCAAAGCTCCTCGTGGGGGTGGCGCTGCAGTCCCTCATGGGCCCTCAAAGAGGGCGCTCTGTCGGAGATCTTTTTTAGGAGTAGCCGCAGTTGTGCATGCGGGTGTGTGGGGGTGATGTGGGAGGTGGTGAAGCTAAAAAGACCCTTTGGTACCCCAATAGTTGTATTCGTGAGTCCTCGAGGTCTAGTTAAAATGAATCGGGGAATGATGCGTAAATAACGCTCGAATGAGTAGGGGAAAAAAGTGTTTTCTTGTTATCCCGCTGCTCTCAACCCGTGTGTGAGTGTTTAAGGTGAGAGAGAAGGTGAATGGTGGGTGGTCGACATGTTTCGCGCTGCCCGTGGTCCCTAATGGATCCCTTAGCGCTTCGTCAGGACCTTCATAAAAAGAAAGAAGGACAAAGAGGGACACAGGGAAGGAAATACCCTATAATCCCTAATGATAACTTTGATAATGAGACACGTCTTATTCGTGTCCCATGCGTAGAACCTAGTGGAGACAAGAAGGAGAAAACAAGGGGGGGGGAGAGATACAAAGGGGCAATGTAAGTCAAACAGTAGTATCCACAGGGCTGCCGATCTAGTTACCTAGGTAGAGGTAACAAGTCAAAGAGGCCTGCTGGAGTCATGCTAAAAGATAATCAAATAACCTAGTGGTCATGAGAGGTGAATTATGGGGGACCGGAGGAAGTGAGGATGCCACCGTTTGGATGCGGGGTGGATGTAGTGCAAACATTGGATACAGGGTTGCTCAGTGATACAGTGCCCCAGCGTACAATAATCTATCATGCAAAAGGTTGTTGTGATGTGGTAGCGTCACCTCACGGTAACATATCGAAAGGACACGACAGTTGTCGCAGTGGCCCGGGTCATGTGTGACTCAAGGGCCCTGGGACTACTAAGCATGATAGGTAAACAAGGTGAAAAAGCGTCTGGTTGCACACTGGAAAAATGAAAATAGATCGAAAAGCAGCTGAAGGCAGTGTCCTCAGCTGGGGAGGTAACCAGATTAGAGGGGTGATGGGTAGTCTGAAAAGCCGAGAGACCATGCCGTTATAAGTATATCAACAGACGCACGTGATTATAGAGACCCCCTAGTGCATGGAGAGGTGATCTAAGAAATAGTAAGGTAAGTGCTCAGAAACTCTCCTACCCTCACTGGTATAGAGAAGGGCTGCAACGGAAAAAGCCTGTCTGGAGAGGGAGCCCCAGCTGTTGTGAAAAAATATATTGCATACAGCAGAGAGAACAAGACAAAAAGAAACAAGTAGCTTCAGTGTCAATCCTGTAAAAAAAGGTTGATTAGCGTAATATTACCGTGGTTAGCAGCAGCGGGATACAAACACTTACTTGTACCCCGAGTGTTCCGAGCTGGAAACCTAGTCTTCCTCCAGGGTCGCCGGTAACCATGATTCGGGGGGAGCAGTATTTAAACAGTGTTTCTTGGTGGGTAACTGTCCCGAAAGAAATGGGAGGAGGCGTGGCAGCATGCCGGGATAGGGTACGGAAGCCGCTCACGTCTAATGGTGGCCATCTTGGAATGGGATAGAGAAAAGTAAAGACATATAACGCGGGAGTCCGCTGAAATGTCTATCAACAAGTTATTTTGCGACCATCTACGGTTAGGATGGAACGCAGTGAAGACACATAACGTCAAATTCCGTAGCGGCGTCTGCCAACAAGTAATCTAAATCGTGCATGCCTAGTGATAGAAGCATTATTAATTGGAATAACTATGTCAGGTTTGGAAACGGGACATAAGGTAGGGAGTAAAATCCGGAGTTGAGTCACACGTAAAAAATCGGTGCTAAGATCTTTCCAGGGTAATTATCGCAGTGCGATTGTCTCATCATCGGGCATATGTAATAAATGCAAGGGCAATTCATGTTAGTATATGAGCGTAGGTGCGACAGTCAAGATAGTGCAAATCAAATCATGTTAGTGTATGAGCGTAGGCGCGACAGTCACAGTGTCAGCAGTGTGTAGAGTCGCTCTTTAAAATTGAAAAGCGGTAGCCAGCTCATGAATACTAAAATTGATGCATGGTGGTGAGGAAAAATCTACACAAGACTGTTGGAGTAAAAGTGAGAAGCAATGACATTGCTCAAGGTCTCAAGAAGGGAGGGCACTCCTTGATATATCATCATTCAGACCAACGTCATTACTCCTAAGTCTGAAAACCCAGCGTTGTTCAGTCTTAAACAAGGCAGAGGGTGTCCATGTTGGTTTCTGATCAATCACAGTCCATTGAAGACTTTCAGGGGGGTGATTGTATTCCAGAAAGTGAGTCTGCAACCGGGTTAGTCTTTTTTTGCAACGTATCGTGCTCTTATGTTCTCTGATGCGAATTTTCACCGGTCTTGCAGTCATTCCTATGTATCGGAGTCCACAGGGGCATGTGAGTGGGTATATACAGTTCTTGGAGTTGCAATTTGTGTGGCGTCTCAGTTGCCAGGGTCTTTGTAGTCCTAAATCTAGCTACTTCGATGGTTTTGTTTGAGGACAGACAGTACATGATCCACATGGAAAATGGCCCGTTACTGAGGGTAATGTCCATAGTGTTTGTGGAGGTTTGTTGATGTTCTTAGGACGGGTGTGTACTAGAATATCTTTGAAATTCTGAGTGCGTTTGAACACTGCAGGCCCGCCCACAGAATTCAGAGTGAGGCTGTCAGACCGCCACAAGACCGCCAGTTCTCCTGGGATCAAGGATCCCACTGGGCCAGCATGAATATGCTGGCGGTGCCGCTGCCGGCACAGCCAAGCAAATTCTGGGTTGCCTTTTCACCACCCTTTTCAGGGTGGTGAGCCCACCAGGAAAGGGTGGCAGGGAGGCAACTAAGGGAACCCTAAAAGTGCCCCCGGCCGGTTCTGAACTTAGGAGTGCATGCATGGGGGGTACAGGTTGTGCCCCCCAGTAATTGCACCCGTTCCTCCATGGAGTGGCATGCATGCCACACCATGCAGGAATGTGCTGCAGCCACTGTCATGGTGGCAGGCTGCATGTTAGGCTCTCCTATAAGCTTAACAGCCCACTGCTGTGACACCGCCGAAGCAGCGCCCGCCCGACCGGGATTACAATCGTAATCTGGTGGGTGGACTCATCGCGGCTTTGGTGGTCCTCCAGCAGACGGGGCAGTGGTGGCGCTACTGGAGGACCGCCAAAGTTGTAGTCAGACCTTTAGGCTCAGACATCCTTGGCTTTTACTCTAACACTTCCTTAAATTCTTTAGAGATCGCTCAGCCATGCCCCAGAGACAATTTCCCCACTTCCATCATCCCCAGACAACTTTCAGACACACTTGACCCATGCTTAAACACTTCAGACTAGTGCAAAGAAAGTCTCATCATTCTGTCGGAAATATTCCAGTTCAGCAGGTGCCTAGACACCCCATTTAATGATTAGATGCCTCATCCATCCCACAATCCACATTAAACACCCACACATAATCATTAGACACCACCAGATGTCCCTCACCAACTCTAAGCATACGTCTGACACACCCAGCAGAGCCTCAGAGAACTGCACCCTGTGGCTATAGACCTTCAGACACCCCCTGCTGATCCTCAGACACATAAAAATCTGAAGCCTGCACAATCCCCTTTTTAGGTCTCGCCTACGCAGCGTGCAAGCGCTGCTTTGGAGTGACCTCTTGGAATCGCTCCAGGCTTTTGTTGAAACTTGTGCATGTTTTGCACTGTTTCTTATTGGTACTCGTGCATGTATGGCGTTTCCCTTGTGGGAGCTAGCAGCAGCGCCATCTGTTAGCAATTATTGCGCCTGCTACTGCTCGCTCCCGCAAGGGAAACGCTTTTGCTTTTTTTTTCTGCTTTCAATTGGTGCCTGCTGTACTTTTATCTCAGACCAGCAGCGGCGCAGCTATCAGCCCTGCGGCGGCACCAGGCTTTCAGAGGCCCGCAGCAACTCAAAAGTTGTTTCGACTGAGGTCATCGGCAGCCTGTGCAGGTGTGAGACTCTTCCCCCCAACCCCGCTTGCAAGCTCACTATTTCCTCCCCGCAGCGGCGTCTCCCTGATGTGCACGTGTCCCGGCTGCGTTCACGGGGCGCCCTCTGCAGAGGTGCTTGGCGCAAGCTGCAGGTGGCTCACCGTTCCACGAGGCATTGTTCGCTGCATTCCATCCAGCGGTGCGACCGTGCTCCCCGTAGCCCGCCCCCCGGGCTGGGACGGGATGGAAGGCGGCCCCGACGGTCAGGCCTCATGGAGCGGTGCAGTGCCCGCCTCTTTTGCGCGGCCACCCTGAAGGGCGCTGTCTGCAAACAGACCCACGTGTTATTGTTCCTGCAGCCCGGCCATGCATTTTGCTGCTGCAGCGCACCCCGCCCCCTCTCCTGTTCTTGCAAAACCCTGCATGGAGGAGCTGGTGGAGGGATGCGAGGTGGGTAGTATGCTTGGATTTAACCCTCCTTGGGGTCGAGCTGCCGATAGCCCACTCCTTTTTTATTTTTTAAAACATTTTGTTTTTATTTGACTTTTTCCTCTTACTAACGATCTTCGCTTGCGGCGGTGACCTCATGTGGATGAGGTATCGCGTGTGAGGGTTGCGGGTATGTTTCTAGGGTTCGGCGCAAATTTAAAAGGGTGCTTTCTGTTTTTTTGTGCAATGGGGTGTGTTCCCAGCTGGGCCTTGCCGTGACTCTGCAGCCTCCTGGGTGTCCAGTTGGCTGCCGGAGATTGTAGTTCCACCAGGCGGCTTCTGGGAAGTGTAAGCCAGCTGTGGCCATGCTTTCCACAGATCACAAAGAGGCGTGCTACATGCTGCTGCCGGAAAGAGGGCAAAGCATACCTCTCGTGATTCCCATATACCCCCTTCCTTCACGCGGATTGCAATGAATTGAGCCTCCCACCTAGGGTCTCTCCACCCGCACGTCCCTGATCAGAGTTTTATGTGTAGCACCCTGTCAGTTCACCAGCTGCACATATGGCCGCACCCAGCTCATCCTGTTTCAAGCATATGGCAGTGGGTTGTGCACGCTTCTTGCAAGCGGAACACACAGGACATGGCCCAATACATTAGATAGAGATCCTGTATCCACACCTCCTATGGGGCACAGCGCTGAGGGTAAGAAATATTTCTGTGGAATATTTCACACAGGGCTGATTAAGCCCCGACCCATTCGGAAGACATTATTTTATGCCCAAGTGTTGCATTTTATTTTTATCTCACCCTCAGTAGTCAAGGATGTAGCATAGATGCATGAGGTACCATTGAAAAGAGTTTGCAATTTCCCCATCAAAACTAATCTTTCAGTTCATTATAAGCTCTAAGTCATACCGCATCATACTCTTGTGACTTCTCAAATGTAGGCTTTATTTGAACGTCAAATATCTACATTTTGATTGCTTGCTCACCAAATTGCTTTAGTCAGTGACTTATTAAGATTACTATTGTAAAGTATCAGTGTTTTTATGAACATGTATAACTCGGCATTTCTGATGAGAAAGTTTCTGGGATAAAAGTGTTTTTGTACGTCGAAAACCCCACTTCTATCTTCCGCTGACTTAGGACGAGAGGAGCCGCGTTGAGCTTTGAGGTACCTCTTTCCCCCCTTGTGTTTGAATATAAAGTGCATGTGCATTGAGCAAGTAGATATTGGCATAGCCAATAGGTCTCGCTTTTGGGACCTTATAAGTATTTAGTTATGCAGCACAATATTGTTGGTGCAACAACATCAACTGTTGTATGATTAAACACTTATAAGGTCCCAAAAGTGAGACCTATTGGCTATACTAATGCTTGTTCCATATGATTTGGGTTTATAAACTAAGCAGGCTCTGTCAAGGCTGATAATTATTGGTTGCGACAAAGTCTCACCCCTGAGTTAATTTTCAGCAGGTCAAACATGCTGGAATTTAATATGCAAAGAATGCTTGATAATTACTGGAGAATGGGGATTTTGGTGCAGTAAGAACTAAAATCTGTATGTTATTCCACAAATACTCCCTACAGGTACTATTTATCGCACCCGAAAGCTCACTACCACCAAACATGAGTCACCCGTGAGGGTCTTGGTGTGCTTCTATGAACCTCACTAATGTCGTCAGACTCAATAATCTTGCCCTGTGTCACCTGCAGCTTGGACCTTACACTCCCTAAGTTGGCCTTTAGAGATCTTCAGTTGGCCTAAAGACAAATTAAGCAGGCCCTCAAAGACAGCAAACAATTCTTATGGATCCTCATTCTGCCTTCAGACAACACCCTATGCTATTTAAACAGCCTGTTTGTGGTCAAAGAGCTCATTATGGGCCATATGTAGGTAGGGACACATTTACGACTTCATAAATACCGAATTTTACCGATTCGGTATTTATGAAGTGGTAAATAATATGTAGGTAATTGGTCGGTAAATATTACCGATTCGGAATAATTCGGTAATTACCGAATCGGTATTTACCGATTCGGTAATGAGGCATACCTTCCCATTGATGGGAAGGTATGCCTCATTACCGAATCGGTAAATACCGATTCGGTAATGGGGGGAACACATGCAAGGGTGGCAGGGTGTCACATTGACACCCTGTTGCACCCCTGAAACGGCCATGTGTGCACATGTGGCACACATACATGCCCGAAGGGCATGTATGTCTGCCACATTGCACACTTGTAGGCGCTATGAAATGCATTTCACCATCCATACTTTATTTACCACCAACTATTAGTTGGTGGTAAATACCGACTCCAAACATCACCCACACACTCCCCCTACATCTCATTTCTGTATTCGGAATTTACCGAATCGGTAATTTTACCGATTCGGTAAATTCCGAATACAGAAATTGTCCCCCTACATACCAAAAGCCAAAATACCGGTCGGTAACGTTATAATTACCGAAAATCGGACGTTACCGACCGGTATTTGGCTTCCTACATGAGGCCCTATGTCTTTAGATTCATCCGACATACTCTGGGAACCCATGAGCTCCCATTCACCTTCAAAAATCATTGATTGCCCTCAGATGCTTCTAGCTTGTCCTCAAGAGACTGTGAGACTGGCTTTACTCACCACAGCTGGTCCCTATATTACCACAGCTGGCTCTGAGCCAACAACATTTTTCTAGACCATAGAAATAATTCAGGATCTCAGTAGCTTCCGTTCTGTGTTTCTGAGATTTATTTCAGGCAGTTCTGATAAATCCAGCTGTTATTTCCAATGATGTATTTGTTCTAATATGCTGGTATATATTGCAAAAAACAACTATATGTCATTGACATATGTGCAAATTCCGACTCCCTTCGTTAGTAGCAAGCTATGCAAATAATCCACATAAATATTGAAGAAAATTGATGAATGGGATTCCTGCAGCAGTCTATGATCAGAAATTATCTGTTGCTGAAAATTCTTCCTTATACACACGCAGCATTTTATTTAACAGAAAAGGTCTTTGCAGATGAACTTTACACAACTGCCACCCTTGTGGTCTGTGAAACAAAATCTTATCTTCACTGTGAAAAAGCTGGGAACACATCTGGCATCACCGTGAGAGATGATGTTCTTCTAAACCTGTTCTTTCACATATGGTAGAGCAACTTTGATCCCTTCTCTGTACCTTAATCCAGTTCTTAAAATTCTGAAGAGTGTGAGTATCCAGATGTCTCACTAAACTACAGGTTCAACAGCTTTTCAATAATTGTAGCCAAGAAATGGGCTCCACTTAAATACTCATCACTTGTTCGGTTGTTCTGATGCCAAAGATGACTTCTTTAGCCATTGAGCCATACAGGCATGCCCAAGGCATCTGAGTAAGGTGTTGGGGGAAAACAATGACTGTTTTGGATATTGTCTTTGGTAATTAATTGGAAACCTCAAATAATTCTTGTTGGGCAGGTTTTCTTGGGCCACTTTGCAATATTCCTATCTTTTCAATTTGCTGAAAGTTCCTTTGATGCAATTAAACACATGTTTTGAGAGATAACTTGCCCTGCTTAGGCTTACTCATGTCTCCCTGTGTATGTCAGTATTGTGAGTCTCTTCTTTTTCCTGATTAATTACCCTTAGAACCTTGTCTTCATTATTGTTTACCCAAATTGCATTATTTTCTCAGCAAATTGATCTTGAATCCTAGATGAACCTTTCCTATGAATATTTGGGGTGTGTGGCAGAAGTGCTAACCAGGTTCACTTCTTCAAGTATCTTTCAAGCCCCTGCAATACGATTTATATGAAAGATAATGTTAGCCACTTGGATAGCTTTTTGATAGCTCCTTATACTTTCCTTATCTCTGAGGGTTTGCCCATCATGCTATTTGACTGTAGCATTTCTTTTCTTAGTTTCTGGTCATATCATTCTGCTGTATAAAAGTTTTTTTGCGGGGGAAGTATTTCATATGTACTGTTCTCACGTGTTTAATCACAGCTCTGAAAACTTTGCTATCAGTCCAATTTGCTCAATATTACCTAATTGTTTGACTAATGACTCAAAATTACTTTGTTTACTAGTTTCTTAAATTGTGGGGTGGTTTCTACAAGACAGCAAATTGTTCACATGGCTTGTGAAGTAGTTGTGACTATATATGGACGCATACAAAAACACCGTTTGGGTGAAGGAGGTCATGGACTTTAAGTGTTTGTGAGTACTGACATTCAACGAGTTCGGTTTCCTGAATGAGTAGGAAATATAAATGACTTCATTTTATTAACGTGACATTTTTTTGAAGATGTTTATTGAGTTTACTTTATGGTTGACATTGCCACAATAGATTAGGAGGCACACTAATGTTGCCCATGTACGGACATCATGTGGATCAGACAAACACATGGATACAGTTACATTGCATTAATTTCAGTTGCATCCAAGCATGCAGTATTTCAATCAGGGATACCCTTGCCCGTAAAGTTCCATCTCTTCTGGTGGGTCTATTATTTGGTGGATCTGTTCATTTAATTTGCATTTCGCCCATTCTGCTAATTGCTCCATTAATTTTTCTTTGCTGTAGGATTTCTTCATGTTTTGTTCATCTCCCAGAACCCAATTAACTGAGGGCCTGATTTAGATCTTGGTGGATTGGATATTCTGTCACAAACATGATGGATATCCTCTCCGCCCTATTACAAGTGCCATGCTTGTAATGCGGTGGACGAGGCATCAGTACCATTTGTGATGGAGTATCCCATCCACCAAGATCTAAATCAGGCCCTACGTTTTTTTTCCAATGTGCCACCATTGGGGTTAGGGAGGTTGAAATCCAATGCATAGCTGTTCTCCTCTTTGTCAAGACTATCCCCAATACCCCCATACACAGTTTCATCTTACAGTGTTTCCATTTCGGCAATGTCCCAAATAAACATGCTTTAGTGGTTTTCATCGCAGTCATACCAGCTATTTCATGATACATTTTTATCACTTCATCCCAAAAAACAATCATGTTTGGACTTCTTCATGTCATATGCAGGAATTTAGACTCGCTTCATCAACATCTAGCACATGCTGACGATCTGCCTGAATATAGCAAAGCAAATTTCTGAGGCTTGATAAATGTTCTGAGTACTTAGTGAAAGTGTGAAATTGTGGAATTAGTGATGGGTATAATTTTGATCTGTTTACAAGCCCTTCTCCAGTCTGTATCGGACATTTCCTATGGGCCACCTGCCGCCCATCTCTCTCTAACCTTCTCTGTTCTGTACTAATACCACATATAGGAGAATTATCAACCTTCTTCTGCTGTCCAAATCTAGCATTGTTTGCTTAACCACTTGCTGTGTGTGGGTCTACGGCAAACCATTAAAGATAGATCCCATCATATGGGCTATCCTGGGCTAATGCAGATATTGTTCCGACCCCTCCTCCAAACTGTTTCTGTGCTTGAATAAATGGAAGAAGTCAGTATATGGGACTCTACTAAAAAGTTTGTGACCACTATTGTGTGCCATAGTTTCACTAGCTAGGGTTCCTTACTGGCAGGGGGTTGATGAGATGGTTTCCGGACATGCAACCTCATTTCCTTACTCCAGTGCAGATGAAGAATCAGTGCCCAGTAATAAAGAGTCAAAAATCCAGATGCGCTTCGTCGACGTGACAGTGGCGAAGCAGGGGCTGCGTCAATTCAACAGCCGCAAGGCAGGTTCTGCATTGAAGTTGGAGCAAGTGTCACGGACGTCGGTGAACTGGTGCTTGAAACTCATGCTGCTACGATTTTTGTGACACACTGCTATGCCCAACTGGGGCCTGCGGTGAGAGCCGTGGTTGATGCGTTGAGTGGAAACCATGCTTCGGGGCAGGCAGTGGCGATCCATTGATCTTTTGGTGCAGTGCATCATTAAAAAAGGCACTGGGAAATCGGTGCATGGATTTTCTCTTTCAGATCACCAGGTTAATCTTTGAAAGGGCCCAGGAACTTGATTTGGCACCACTTGGCAAGTCAGAACTCTCAGCAGAAGAGCCCAGGCACTGGCAGGTGATGTCTTTGATGGCCCTGAGACTTCTTAACATGAGGCAAGCTCAACTCAAGCCCTTGAAGTACCTTGGAAGCAGGATACAGAAAGCAAAGTCCAGTCCTCAGAAAGTCGCAGGCCAGCACAACAAAGCAGCAGGCAGCGTAGCAGACCCCCTACAGCATCCAGCTTTTCTTCCTGTCAGAATGTCCTCAGGCCAGAAGTGTTCTGATTTTGGAGTGTCATTTGTTCAATACTTGTAACCCTTTCTGCCTTTGAAGTAGCCACATTTCAAAGGAATGTCTTTGTAGTGCACAAGATCCTGCCTTTCCCTGACCTGACTCCAGACACACTGCAGGAGGTGGAGACAGCTTTGTGTGAGGACAGGCATAGCCCTATTCAGGTGTGCGTGACAACTCCTCTCACCTCTCTAGCTCAGCAAGGCCCATCAGCCTGGGTTTGAGCCATCAGGATATACAGGGCACACTTCGGCTCCCTTTGTGTCACTGTCTTGAGTGAATGTACAAGAGCCCAACTGTCAGCCAACTCAGACTTGCATTCTGCAGACATGCAGGTAACAGAATGTTTTTTAAAAACAATTATTGAGTTTTATTGCATACCATATATGCATTATACATAAAGCCATAAAATGGCTACAAACAAAAGAACAGTGGAGAAAGAAAGAACAGAAACAACCCGTGCAATGCAGTACTGTATGTGTCACATTACTACCGAGTATCATCTCGGCTAAGTGCGCCAACCATCCACTTTTTATTACAGCAAATTATTATGCACCCTACTTGACTATATCCAGTTAGTATACAAGATGTAAAATTTAAGCCAGTTCTGAGCGGTCAGCAGGAATACAGTCAACAGTGCCCAGACATCATTGGGTCTGGAGGCTTTTGGCGGGTCTTCTGCATAAATGTCTAATTGTTCTCTACAAAATGCAACATCCTTCAACCATCTTGCCACTGTGGGAGCAGTTTTCCCACCCCAATGTTTCGCCACCAATCTTTTGCTAGCAGTATAGTAACAGCCACTAGTTTCCAGTTACATGGTTTAATTGATTTAACAAGGCCCAACAAGCAAACTTTCAATGTGCATTCCACATCTTCCATTACCATTTGTTTTATAATCTTTGTTACCTGACCCCAGAAGGTAAAAATAGGCTTGCAGTCCCAGGCCAGGTGCAATAAATCGGCCACGTCCTCGCCACAGCACACACAATGAGAGTCCTCCTGCAACCCATATCTCTGCAGTCAAGCAGGTGTATAGTACGTTTGCTAAATAAACTTAAAATGGATTATTCGGAGGTTAGAATTGGCAGTAAGGTGTCCAGTTAATGCACAGCACACCTTCCATTCCTCCCAAGCCAGCAGTTCCTCGGACCTGCTGTTCCATCTATCTAGCGCTGCAGAGCTGGACAGTGAGTTTTCCCTAAGGGATGTGTTATATAATCTAGTTATCAGCCCTTGCTTTCTCCAGTTGTCAATACCACCTGCAGTGCTTTCAAGATCTCTGGCTCATTTGGAAACTCCGGATATAACTACCTAACAGCCATGCGCAACCTAGTGTATACAACCCCCAGCATCTCCGTATACCGTTGCCCAGCCTTGAATACATCTAGAGTGAAAAACTGGCCACCTGCATATAAATTCCCTAGGGCAGTCACTCCCACAGTGGTGAGGATTCCCAACGCCCCGGGCTCGTGGGCCACAGTTATGCCCAGATGTGCCACGATCGGCATGGCCGGTGCATTGAGACATTGCAGTCCTGCCCAAGCACCCAGTTCTCTCCAGGCTTTAGAAGTGCAGGCTACAGTGTTTATCTCCTTCCTAATAATCTCCGGCCTGTTATGTAACAACATGGCAGTGAGCGGGATTGGGTGTGCATCGTCTGCTTCCTCCGCTAGGTGTGGAAGATAGCGCTGAGCAAAGTGTTAATTTTGTTGCCAAATTGTGCTTGTGCACATAAATTATATAGTCTTAGCTGCGGGGCTCCAAAACCACCTCTCTAATACCGTTGTGTTAGGGTTTCCCAGCTGCATCTCGGTTGTTTGCCTGCCCACACTAGAGTTAGCAAACACGTTTTGAGTGTCTTAAATATTGCTCTATTGAGTATAATTGGTATAATCACAAACAAATATAAAAATTTAGAAAGAATTGACATCTTCACAACCGCTCTTCTGTTCACAAGAGACAATGAGAGGCTTGTCCATCTGGCAACTTAATCAGGTAGCTTGGCGATAGCACACCCATAGTTCATGCTGATCACTATCTCCAGGTCTCTGTGCACCCATATACCCAAGTATTGTACAGGGTCTCTTGTCTAGGGGCCAATAGGAACCCCTCAAATCGCACATATTCCAATAGCAGGGGTGTGAAATGTACCTCAAGTTCTCTCACATACAAAAGCATATCATCTGCATACAGAGATATGGCCAGGGGCTGTCGCCTGAACCCCAGTGCAGCGTAAGCATGACATTGCCTAATCTTGCACGCCAAAGGTTTACGGACTAGGGAGAACAACATTGGGGAGAGGGGCACCCCTTTCTGGTTCCCCTGCAAATCTCTTTGGGGGCGGAGACCACTTTATTAGTACGTGTCCTAGCAACTGGATCTGTGTAGAGTAGGTGCCCCCATTTTAGAAAGGTGAGCGGCATCCCCATATTCCGCAGGCCCACAAACACATATCCCCATTGTAAAGAATAGAATGCTTGCCAGCGTCTAATAGTACAGCCACGGCCTTACTTAAGCTCAGGGTTTAATTGATGCAACACTGCACACAGGGTGCACAGGTTATGTGTAGTAGATCTTTTGGGTACAAACCCCTACTAATCTGGAAGGACCAGGTTAGGCAGTCTGTTGGCGATTATTTTGGCCAGTATTTTGGTGTCGATATTTATCAACGACAGTGGCCTAAATGATTCACACCTATTTGCCTTCTTATCTGGCTTCAGTAATGTTACTATAAGGGCTTCACGTAGGGTGGGTTGCAGGTCTCCATTAGCATACACCTCCATGTACACATCTAGTAGTCTCCGGACAAGGCTTTAAGCATAGGTTTTGTAGAACTCACTAGATAGACCATCTATCCCGCTGTCTTCCCATTAGGTAGTGGCATTATGGCTTCTTTCACATCATCCACTGTAAAGGGCTGAATTAGGTACTCTCTCTGTACCAGGGACAGCCAACCCAGCACAACATCCTCTAGATACCTAGGCACCTCACTTTCAGGGGCCACTGGTCTGGGCCCATTTAGAATAGTGTAGAACTCAGTGAAAACTTTAATACACTCTGGTGTTTTATAATGTGTCTCAGATTCTCGGTCTACTATTTCTATGATATGGTCCTGTTCCCTTGTTTCTGCCAGTTTATTGGCAAGTGAACATCCTGGTCTGCCACCCTCCACATATGCCCGCACTTTCCACCTTCTGGATCGGTGGCGTACCTCCTGCTCTGCGAGGTCTGTGTGCTCTGAAACCAAATCCCTCACCTGGGTTAGCAGATCATGTGTGGTCCTCCGTTCACATTTATGCTCAAGTGTGTGTATCTTGCCTTCAATGTCTTGTAGCCTGTTCCTGTTTCAGGATCCCCGCCTGCACCCCCATGCATTCCAAGCGGATGGTGACCTTAAAGGCCTCCCACAGCATCCCAGCCCCGTCCACTGATCCCTAATTTTCAAGACAGAGATTTGTGATTGCGGCCCCATTGGTAGTATGAAATACTTGATCAAACAAAGATGAGGGCTGCAGTTTCCATTGAAATGGGGGCCTAGTGCATGTGAGTATCGCTAGCTCCAGTAGCACTGGCACATGGTCAGATAGTGCCCTGGCGATGTGTGATACACCCACCGTCTAGGTGCATACCTCCCTAGAGACCAGCCAACAGTCCAACCTAGACCACGAGCCATGCACTGATGACAGGTTCCCCCCATGGCGGTGGGATTCCGATTCCAACCAGCTCCTCAGCCTCGATTATTTCCCTTATTATTCTAGCTACCAGATCTGGTCTTACCCTCCCCTCCGATGCGCAGACCAGCTGGGTACAACATTGCATACGGGATGTGTGCTGCCTGTATCTGTTTCTTGACTGGTTGAAATTCTTGCTGCGCCACCTGGACCGAGGCAGTGAAATCTGGGTAGAATGAGAGGTCATTCCCTTTATAGTTAATGCTCTGTGTCTCCCTCACAAGGTGCAGGACCTCGTCCCGGTCCCTGTAATTGAGCAGTCTTGCAATAATCTGGCGCAGTGGGGTGCCCGGGACCTGGAGCACAGCCAATGACCTATTGGCTCTTTCCACAATCAGTACCTGAAATATGTTCTCAGGCCCAAAAATGTCCTTAAGCATACCTGCCACGTACAGCTCTAGCTTCCTAGTGTTTGCCGATTCGGGCAGGCCCATGATCTGAGGTTGTTGCGCCTCGACCTCACTTCTAAGTCATTGTTCTTTACCTGGATTACGGCCAGCACCTCCTCCTTATTAAGGCATCTAGAAGAGACAGTTTGTAGGCTGTCTTCCCTGTCAGAAATGCATTTTTCTGCATCTCCCAGCCTGGCGCCCTACTTATCAAACTTCGCTGTCATGTAAACCCTGCGCAGGTTGAGAGCATTGATTTTCCCATCAATAGACTGCTGACTGCTCTGCATCACAAGGAGCGTGGTCTCTAGCGCCGTGGCTCCTTCTGCCGGAGCCTCTTGCTCAGAGTCCGATAATGCCCACTGTTGAGACCTGCCAGGCTTTCGTATTTCAAAGGTTAGGCAGGTTTGACTCTGGTCCGTCTTGACCCAGGGTGACCGTCTGACACTCTGTGCCCTGAACAGACTCCTAGTCACCATGCAGTTAGTCTAAAGGGGAGCTTTTCACACGTGTACTGGAGCACCTTTTGCCTTTGTGTTGTATTGCCAAGCTCCTCAATAGATCTGTGCCTGTTGCCATGTACCGGGCCTCCTGCTCAACTCCCACCCAGGTCAGCAACCTTAGTTTGGCCTCAACAAAAGGATCACTTCTGCTGGACCGGACCAGTACTGCAGACCGGGGGCCGGCAATGCTCACTATGCCAGTTCATGCGGTCCGGATTCAGCTGTCTGCCAGGATTCAATAAAACTAGACATATCCTCCCGGATAACATGGCTGGCATATGTGGAGCGTAACCTCCAGGCCTTGGGGAGGTGTGATCTGTATGATAACCCTTCTGCCATAACTCACTCTGATAGTAAATGGATTGAAAATGCCTATAGGGATAAGCTGGCATCAGAACGTGAGGATTTAGCACTAGTGAAACATTCCATGCAACATGCAATATTAGTAAAAACTGTCAGTAACACTGAACCTTATTTGACCTGGAATATGACACGACAGCAACGCCCTATATTGACCTTATTTCAGGTTGAATTTATTCCCTTGCTTAATCCCTTTTAATCATGGATGTTTCAGGAAATCGGACTTGCCCCTGTGTAACTGTGACAGTACAGCGATCAATGACACATTGCATGTTGTTATGTTTTTCCAAAATATAATAATTTGAGACACAAATATTTACGCCCAATTTTAAAATGAAAGAATTTTAAGCAAGTTAGGCCAGCCTTATTATTGTTACAGCTGTTAAATAGTCCTTTTATTTGCTTTTCTCTAGTATGCTTTTTGATGGGGATGTTAAAAGAAGAACGATTTTGGTAATGTGAAATTGTATCTAATTTTTATTACTTGGCTTTTATGATTTTATATATAAAATCGAATAAAGATCATGAATTTAATTGAATTGACTCACCACGGCACTTCATACGCTCAGCGAGCTGTACTCAAACCCCAGATTGGGGTGCCCCAAGGTTACCAGTGCCAATAGTCTCCCATGATCAGCCGGTTCTGTACTGGCCGCCACTCAGGTAGACTGCACCTCATGACTCTCCTCACACACAGCGGTCTCAGCGGCACATAGCATGCACACGCGCCTCTCAAAGCTGTTATTTTCTGCCTCCTCGCTTTCACCTTGCTACGCTGGGCACAGCGACTGCTTGCCCGCACGTCCGGCCCCCAGTCCTGCTTCCCTGACCCGCTGCTGTCTCTCTGGCAGATTTAGGGAGTCTGCAGCTTCTCTTCATCCTATTTAGGCACTTGGTTGCTTTTATACCCCCACAGCATGTCCTGCAGTGCCACCGCAACTCATCAGGCACCTTCAGCAACTCCCAGCAGTTGTCATTTTCTCACCGGCGACAGCTGCCTTGGGATCAGGCCGCAGCTCCCATCTCCTTTTCCACCTGACCTGGACTGCTGAATATCACCACACCACATTTAATACTAGGATTCTGCTTCCTAGTGGGCACGATGGCATACCATTAACAGGATTTTAGTCAGATTATACACCCGGCCAGTGGAGCTGCACTAAGGCTTCTAGCGCCCCGGAGGCACACAATGGTTAAGCAAGAAAATACCCACTTTTTAAAAGTGGCATTTTCAAACACCCAATTTAAAAACCAACTTAACCAAAATAAGAATTTTTAAATTGTGAATTCAGAGACCCTACACTCCAAATCTCTATTTGTTTTACATGGGAAATTACACTTAAAAGATATTGCAAGGCAATCCCCATGTTACCCTATGGGAGAAATAGACATTGCAATAGTGAAAACGAAATTAACAGTATTTCACTATTAGGACATGTAAAACACACCAGCACAAGTCCTACCTTTTAAATACACTGCACCCTGCCCATGGGGCTTAACAGTGGCTTACATGTACTAAAAGGGATGGCTTGAGCCTGGCAAGTGAGTTCACTTGACAGGTCGAAATGACAGTTTAAAACTGCAGTCACAGACACTGCAGTGGAAGGTCTGAGACATGTTTACAGGGCAACTCCTTAGGGTGACACAATCAGTGCTGCAGTTCCACTAGTAGCATTTGATTTACAGGCTCCTGTGCACCCCTGGTGCACTGTCATAGAGTCTTACTGGTAAATCAAATATGCCAATCATGGAGAAATCAATTATCATCATGTTTTAAAAATAAAGCCAGTCAGTCAGTCAAGTAATCTTTATTTCGGTCAGAGACCATCAAAGATACAAAATATCAGACATATCAATATCATACACAAGAATAAAAACAGAATTAAAAATTGACTGTAAAATTTAGTTACAATTAAAAAAAAAAGGGTAAAATAAAAATTTCCAGGGTTAACAGCAGGAAAGGAAGGGCACATAAATGTATATAAAAGTTTTTCTCCTACGCCACATAGCATTAATAAAACGTGAGACCGAAAAAACAATGGGCGTGGAGGTATTAGTGAGTAATAATTCTAAGTGCCTGTTTGTAATTTCTAACCCCAAGATTTCTGCAGGGTGGAACGAGCCAACGATATCGTATCAGTTTATACCCTTTGCAAAAGAAAAATACATGGGCGACGGACTCTTCCTTGGCGCCACAGGCCGGGCATATCATGAGTTTATCATTCGACCATTTGTGGGAGAAAGCCCTTAATGGGAGTTGTACCGTATCTAAGCTGCAAATACAGTTTTCTCGCAGAGGATGGCACAATCTCGTCAAGGAATGGCTCTACTTTATAACAGGTTTTATGGTTAAAGTAGACCAGTGTTGATGAGCCCAACCCGGAATTGGAAAGAGTAATCGAAATACTATCGGAACGATGTAGGTTGACCAAGTCGACACCTGACATCTCAGCACAGAAAGAGGCAGGATTGGACCATAGACCTGGGATGCCTAATTTCGCACTTACATTCTTAATGTGGGCAAACCAGGGCAGTTTATGGGTACCCACTAGTAATAACAACTCTTGGATCTCTAGTCTGAAGTGTAGCAGTTCGGGTGTTACCCAGAGTCTTCGCCAGAACAATAGGGGACGTAGAGAGACTAATTCTTCGATAGGTCTGATACCCAAGTCCATTCTAATGGGAATAAGGGGGGTGCTCATGGGTAGGGCCAGCAGCGATCTAAAGAATGCATTTTCAGTCTTAGAGATGTCAGAGATCGTGGAATGGCCCCACAATTTGGCGCCATACAGTATAGCACCACGTGCTTGGGAGCTATATATTTCCATGATAGGGGCGACTGGCTTAGTAGAAGACTCTCTGTGGAGCCTGAGTATACCGCCTACGGATTGTGCCAATCTTAATTTGGCTTTAGCCAGTTGGGGTCCCCACTCCATTCTGTCGTTCAGGGTGATGCCCAGGTATTCAAACACAGTAACCCTGTCTAATAATATGCCATTCAGAGTGGGATTGGAGCACCTGGTCTTAGGGGGACCGCAGACCATAAATTTGTTTTTTTGGGTGTTGATCTCCAATCCCCTTATATGGCAGAAGTTGGCAAAACTATCCAGGGCACGTTAGATGCCCATGGGTGATTTAGACAGCAGTAGAGTGTCATCTGCAAACATCAAAGCAACCACCTGGTCGTTGAGTAATTTTGGGGCATCAATATCTTTGACCCCTTTAAGGTGGCTAATTACTGCATTCACAAAAAGACAGAACAGAGTGGGGGCCAGGACACAACCCTTTCTCACTCCCCTCAAAACTGGAAATCTAGATGTTAAGGCACCCCTTTTGCCACACCTGACTTGAGCAAAATTGTCCGTGTGAAGACGCCTGATAATATTAATGAGGGCACTACCATATCCTCCATCACTGGCCATAGGATGTGGCGAGGGACAAGATCAAAGGCAGATTTAAGATCTACAAAAATTAGGTAGAGGCTGCCACCCTCTACTCTAACTGTTTTCCAATATAGGAGTAGAAGCCTCAGTAGCTGGTCTAGCGTTGATATCTTGTCCCTGAATCCTGCCTGGTAACAGCTAAGAATCGAGTGGTCAGCCATCCAAGACTGTAGCCGATCGAGTATTATACGGGAGAAAAGTTTCTGACTAACATCGATCAAGCTAATCGGGCGGTAATTAGCTGGGAGTAGAGGGGAACCCTTTTTAAAAACTGGGAGGATCTCAGCTCCCGCCCAAGTGTCCGGAATTTTGGCTCCCAGAATTATGGCGTTAAATAAGTAGCAAAGATATGGGACCCAAATATCCACTTGGTCCTTATATAGGTCGCCAGGAATATTATCAAGCCCAGGGGCCTTTCCAGCAGGAAGCCTCATTATGGCCGATTCGACCTCTAATAGAGTAACTCTAAGATGATAATCTTCAGTAAATGTGTAGGTCGGGCTGGCTAGAGAGTGTACAGACATGGTCTCAACAGTCTGCGATGGAGGGTAGAAGGAGGATTTGGAAATAGGATGGAAGACAGTGGGAAGGGAATACAAGGATTGATAGTGTTCAATCCAATTCTCAGGGGCAATATTGGGGTCGTCTGCTATGCGGCCCTCCCTGCTACCATTTCTAACTATTAGCCAAAATTCCCTCATGTATCGTTTGCCCAGTGCATATTTTATGTCCTCCCATTTACTATTGTCCCAGTTCAACTTGGCCTCATTTAGCACTGACTTGTAGTGCAGTCTCTGTTGCTTAATCAATGGTCTGTCCATGGATTTAATGGCAGCCAACAGTGCCCCCTTTGCGGACTTACAGTTGTGGTCGAACCAGGTAAGGGGTTGCTTAGACTTTCCAGGTTTGAGCAGTGGAGGATTTAATATATCAGTAAGGGAGGACACTAGGTCCGAATGAATGTGATATATCTGCTGGATAAACGGATCTTTACGCTGGTCAAAATGGGCAATTAGTTCAGAAAGTGCCTGGTGAGCCACTTGATATAAGATAGCCCTTTTCCCTGGAGATCTTTTGACCAGTGGCCATTTAATCCTTCTTCTGTCGTTGAAGAGAAGAGGAATGACATGAGTACTATCTCTATCCTCTGTGTTTAGACCAGAAACGGGAAGGCTTACTTCGAGAACAAGGGCATCATGGTCACTGTCATGGCGAGGAAGAACCTTAAAATCTATTACCCTGGGCCAAGTCCTGGTCTCTATCATGATGTAGTCGATGCGAGAGGACTGGCCGGGGCGATTAAAGGTTGGTCTGCCCTCCTGATCTGATAAAGAACGTCCATTACAGGCTCTCAGAGAGTGTGCGAGGGTAATGGAATTCAACTGCAATGCAAGAGGGGACCAGGACTTTATCAATGGAACTTGGAGGTCAGGAATAGACCAGAGTGAATCTTCCTCTAAGGTAATAGGCTCTACGAGACCCGGCAAGGGTTCGTACTGGCAGTTAAAATCACCAGCAATTATCAAAATAGTCTCACCCTGGACAGTTGGAATAAATTTGTCTAGGGTATCTAGTATCGATGATTCTTTACCAGACTGGGTAGGCCGAGAATATACATTAATAAGAGTCAAAGAAGTTTTGGGGGAAAACAAAAGTCTAACACACTGGATATCAGGAGAAGAGATAGATACATGGGACACTTTACAACCTAGATGTGAGCCAATTAGGATAGACATACCCCTAAACGGTCTACCCCTCACAGCGGAAGATGCCAGATTGTTAATAGATAAAAAACCCAACCTGGTAAAGTGCTCCAGGAGCCAGGTCTCCTGAAGTAAGCAAACATCGAACTGGTCGATGAAGGAACCCCAGTCTGGTGAGTCCATCTTATTGCGGAGCCCCGCTACATTCCATGACAAAAGAGAAAGTTTGTTAGCAATACCTGAGGCTTCGAGTCCAATGAACTAGGGCACAGATGTATGTATGTATGTATGTATCGCGTATTTGTATAGCGCAAAACTGTCACCCGAAGGGTATCCTGGCGCTTTAACATTCTACCAATGGTACGCGAAAATACAATGACCCAAGAAGTTAATCTAACCTAGGAAAGAGATAAGTTTTTAGTCCTTTCCTAAAAGAGGACAGATCCCCCTTACTTCTCAGCACTAGGGGTAGGGAATTCCAACATTTGGCTGCCACAAATCTGAAGGACCGTCCACCCATCCGTGCCTTCAAGACCCTTGGAACCAACACCAAGTGTGCTGACATTGATCGAAGGGAGCGTGTGGGCACATACCACGCAAACATTTCTTGCAACGGTACGGGCCCTTGCCCATGAAGCCCTTTAAACACCAAACACAGTGCTTTGAAAACAACCCGCTGTGAGATAGGCAGCCAGTGAAGGTCTGCCAGCGCCGTGATGGAAGAGTCTGAGCGGTGCCGAGAAAGGGCTAGCTTAGCAGCCATGTTCTGCACTCGTTGCAGTTTGCCCACCAAATTAGCAGGTGCCCCTAGCAACAGTGTGTTGCAATAATCCAACCTACTTAACATGATGCCACGCACCACCTCAGGCCGAGCATGAACCGGTAGCAGCGGAAGGATCTTCCATAACGTACGGAGCAACGCCATACAGGTAGCCACGGTCTTATTTACAAAAACCTCTAATTGAAGATTGGGCCCGAACATCACCCCCAGATTCCAGACGGAGGTTGCTGCCGACGGAGCCTCCTGGAATGAGGTAGGCCAAAAATCAAGTGGCAGTGGCCGAGAGACACGGTCCATCGAGCAATGCAGTACCTCTGTTTTGGAGCTGTTAAATTGCAAAGAATTTTGCCTCAACCAATCTGCGGTTGCTGCCATGCACTGATGGAAAATCTCCAGAGGCACTGCATCCTTACCCTCGATGGAGAAAATAAGCTGCGTGTCATCAGCATAGTTGATGACCGCAATGCCAAATGATTTAATCAGGGTAATCAGAGGCCGGAGATATAAATTGAACAAAATAGGGCTGATGGCAGACCCTTGAGGGACACCCTGCCCAACCATCTTAATGCCAGATTGAAACGGTGGCAAGGCTACTACCTGACGTCTGTTTCCCAGATAGGAGACCAGCCAATCACGGGCCATACCTGTCACCCCAGTTTCTTCAAGTCTTCTAACCAGGATGCCATGGTTGACCGTGTCGAACGCAGCCGACATGTCGAGCAGTACTAAAAAGGCTGCTCGTCCAGTGTCGACTCGCAAACGAAGATCATCCAGAACGGTCACCAGGGCGGACTCAGTACCATGAGCTGGTCTAAAGCCGAACTGAGTCTCGTCCAGACAGGCATTAGTCTCCAAAAAACCGGACAGATGTTTAGTGACCAGTTTCTCCAGAATCTTTATGGGAAAAGGGAGCAGCGATATAGATCTATAATTAGCTGGGCAGGTGGGGTCCAAAGTTTCTTTCTTCAATAATGGGGAGACTACCGCGAGTTTCCAACTCTCCGGGACTCGCGCCGTGACGAGAGACTGGCAACAGATGGCATGTAGCGGGGGAAAGAGCTCCGCCTGAAATAGTTTCCAGTATTTGTGTGGCAATGGGTCCCGAGGGGAACCCGAGGATACACTGTTGGCCAGAAGACAGAACTCCTCAAAGGACGAGGGCGGAAAACGGTCCAACTGTGCCTGACTACCCTTTGCCTCTACCGTTTCTATGACTGTCACTGGTACGGAAACAGGCACCGGTTGGATAACAGGCATACTCGATGGAGCAAGCTTGCTCAGAATCAGAGCAATCTTGTCTTCGAAGGCCTGCGCCAGGGAATTACACAGAGTTTGAGAGGCATGAATATCATTAGCAGCGCAGGCTGGACGAGAAAAATCTCTAAAGATTTTGAATAAGGCCTGTGATTTATTCGTTGCAAGTAATAGCAACTCCTCGAGATATCTCGCTTTGGCACCCTTAATCTGCGTCTTATAGTCCAACAGTGCCTGTTTAAAAAGGACTTTATCTGCTTCAAGATATTGTTTTCTCCAGGTTCGCTCTGCACGCCTGCAACGAGTTTTTAGTTGCAATAGCTCAGCTGTGTACCACGGCATAGCTGTTTTAGATCTGTCCCTAATTTTCCGCATAGGGGCCAATACCTCCAGAGAATCAAAGATTTTCCGACTGAGAGACTCATAGCTCTCATCCACACTGTCTCCGAGAGGGATGCCCTCGCCCAACAAAGACGGCAAGTGAGATTGTTTTAGTAGCCGCGAACACTGCCTGCCAATCTTAGTCAGAATACCAGTGTTTCCACACCTAGATGACTCCATAGGGAGTGCAATGGAAAAATAAACTAAGGCATGGTCCGCCCAGCCCTGGGGAAGGATGTCTCGAATCAAAACCTGCTTGGCATCTGCAAAAATCAGGTCGAGAACATGACCCTTAATATGAGTCTGCGAGAGCACCAGCTGCTGCAGATGAATATTACTGCAGGCCTGAACCAGGTCCGAAAAAGCAGATCCTGTGGAGCCATCTGGCCTTAAATTAAAGTCTCCCAAAATCAGAGTCCTAGCATGAGTATTAGAAAACTCATAGATGGTATCAATGAGCTCGGGTACCGCTGACAAAGTGCTAGCAGGGGGTCGATAACACAGCAACCCTGAATAGAGAGTGCCTCCCTGTCCTTTCAGTGAGAAGCCCAGTGTCTCACAACCCGAAATGCTCTTAGTCTCAAGCTGGGAGAAATCCAGGGAATCCCTGTAAATAAGGCCCACGCCGCCTCCTCTGGCTCCCTCCCGCGGGATATGTCTGATCTTATAGCCAGAAGGGCAAGCTAGCCCCAGTTCCACCGCACAGTCCGCTCTAGTCCATGTTTCTGTCATAAACAAAACATCTAACACACAGGACTCTATGAGCAGAGCAATTTCCGTGTGATGTTTGCTAAGAGATCGAACATTAAGCAAACCACAAGACAGGGATTGCTTCCGCCTATCGGTGGTATGAGATTGTCGACATAATGACGTACCTGGAGCGAGATGTAATAGCATTTCTCTGGTATACGTTACTCTGGCCGTAACAGAAGGCGCAGCATCCCCGGCGCCCGGCACGACCTGTGCGCGAACGGGCGCAAACGGGCTTACCTCTGGCACGCCGCGGTCGCGTTCGCTGCGCGCCAAGGCTGCGCGCTGGTACGCACATCTCCTTATATACTGTTATAGTGGGCCGCGCGGGAGTCCGGTGAGGGAAACCTCTGGACCCGCGAGAAATGGCGCCTGAAAGCGGGCCGATCTAGGGAACCTCACCCAAGATGGTGGCCGGGACGCTGTGTTCGCTGTCTCATTAACCCCCGAAGTCTCAAGTCTACCTGTTTCCCCGCAAAATGCAGGTGGGTTTTCCAATTTATAGTGCGGGTCGGAGCTGACTAAATACCCCCAAGTAATGAGCAGCAGAAGCGCCTAACGCCGAAATGGCTGCGCAAGTAGCAATACGTTTTTAAAAAGATTTTCTAAAAAGAGCTTAAATAAAGCAGCAAATTTGCATGAGCGCTATGGTAGAGAGTTTACCTCAGGGCAGTCAAGGAGCGCCTTAAGTACACTGTCCAATGCGTGGGAGTCCGGTGAGGGAAACCTCTGGACCCGCGAGAAATGGCGCCTGAAAGCGGGCCGATCTAGGGAACCTCACCCAAGATGGCGGCCGGGACGCTGCGTTCGCTGTCTCAATAACCCCCGAAGTCTCAAGTCTACCTGTTTCCCCGCAAAATGCAGGTGGGTTTTCCAATTTATAGTGCGGGTCGGAGCTGACTAAATACCCCCAAGTAATGAGCAGCAGAAGCGCCTAACGCCGAAATGGCTGCGCAAGTAGCAATACGTTTTTAAAAAGATTTTCTAAAAAGAGCTTAAATAAAGCAGCAAATTTGCGTGAGCACTATGGTAGAGAGTTTACCAGGAAGAAAAGGAGATCTGGCCAGATAATTGACTGATTTAGTAGTGCCCTTCGCTGGTTGAAGACCAGCAACAGATGGAGGTAGAGAATAAGGAAGACCCACAGGAGGATCAGGCCTGCTCTTAACTGAATTTGGTGCGATCGCAGTGGAATCTCCATCATAGGCCAAAACAATTTGGTGATAACTATCTAAAGGCTGATCGAATGGCCTAATAAGTCAATCTACATCTTCCAGCGGAGCATAACGATTTGAGACTGGTAGATTACATAAAGTGGTGTAGTGCTGCAGATTGGGAGGTATAAACTGTGGGGGCGGAACGCATCTATCAGAATTAAATAGAGGAATAGGGGCGTCCGACCTCCAAGGGCGGGGATAGAAGAAGTCGAGAGTGTGGGCACAAATTGACGAGGGAGGAACCCTTGTTGTTGGAAGTAGAGTTAGTATACTTCGAATGATTGCTGGAGTTCTGAAGTTTATAATCACACAGTCCCCAGGAAGGGACTTGTGAGTAGGGCCCACCCAGGCAACCCGCCTGACCAGCAAAATATCGTCAGCCTTACTGTACGGAAATTGCTTGTTTCTAGCCAACCAAAATAAACACTTATTATGGAGTTCCAACTGAGATTCTCTATTGCCGTGCTTCAATTCAGGCAGCCCTGAAAGTATTAATACATAGGGGCAGCTTCCGGGGGTAAGTTAATTGTAGGGAGACAAGTCTGTGTTTGCAAGGTACTGGCCCCCCCTGCGTTCTCTAAGGTAGAGGGAAAAAGACTATTAGAAGTGTCAGCATGGGGTCTGGTTGTAGTTTCGCTTTGCCTTACTCTATGGGATGCATTAAGATGAGTAATGTTATGTGAGTTACAAAGAGATGAACCGACCCTATCCTGGCCAACAACTAGGATGTCCGCTAGTTTGTTGCTAGAGTCTGCAGGATTTAGGGAAGGTCGATCTTGCAACGAGTCAGCAACTGCGAGAGGCTGCAAGGTCAAGGGGAAAGTTGGGTTCTGTATGTGCGAAGGCCCTGAAGGTATAGTGGAATCTGTATGGGTTGGCCTGAATTCCTGAATCAGATGTACCGGTGGAGTATTGTTAGTAAATGTACTGTTGTGGAGTATAGATAAAACGGGAGCAATCTCTTCCCTCACCATCTGTCGACACTGGTCAAGTAAGTCCGTGAGGAGGGCTTGAGCCCAGGGAGGATAAGACTGAGATTGGGGGGATTTAGGGGGGATAGGGTTCGATCCTTGTACAGGTTTAACTTTATATTTCTTTCCCTTAGCCCCCCCCCCCCCCCCCCCGGGGAGCTGATTTTTCCTACCTAATTTTGGTAACAAGTCCCTCAGTTGTAGATGCAATATTTGAAAGTGGGGGCGGGTCGGAGACAACAAGAACCTCATTTTGATCACAATTAGAAACAATAGGAATTGAACAGTCATTCGGGGAGGACCGGTTAATATGGAGACAGTCCGGGGTGATAGAAAGACGCCTCTCAGTCTGTTCAATTTCAGAGGTGACAACTCCAATAGCCCTCTGGAGCATTAAATCAATGGAGGTAGGGAGAGCTGGAGGGGGAGAGTGCAACTGTAGGCCAGAACGTTTTGCTGCACATGCACGTTTTCCCTGTATACGGGAAGGAGGGACTTTGGGCGCCATCAAAACCAAAATACAACAGTACCTGAATATAGAGGGAATCGGGCCGTTGAACGTAGGCAGCAATAATAAATCCAAAGGTGCACTGATCAGAGGGATGGCCCAGCCCAAGCTTCTCCGGGCAGTGTCAGGCAAGGACGGGCCCGCGCACGTCCCGTGCTGCGGGAGGGCTAGCCGATCTTTAAAGCCCCCCGGCGCTTGAATGACGCGTTCAACATGCGCCGCCCAGAGCCTGCTGGGAGATGTAGTCTGTGAGAGGCCCTTTCCCTCAAAAGAAAGCACTTGCACTTTTGCACTGGTCAGCAGAGGTAAAGTGCACAGAGTCCTAACAACAGCAAAAACGAATTTCAGCACAGGATCAAAAACAGGTCAGAAGCTAAACAACAAGGGAAACCATGCCAAGAGCTGACAATTCTGAATTGAAACAAAGGTTCTCCCTATATAAATTAAGGCCCTAGAGGAGGGAGAGAGCAAGAAAAATAAAGGTAACTAACCTCTAAACCGGCCTATATATTTAAATGGTTGATCTGTTTAGATTCCGCATTGCCAGAACAACTTGCCAAATGACATTTCACATTGTACCATTATAGTTATGAATACACTGTCAGTCCTTTATAATTTTTAGACCAAAACGATTTTTTATTTCTTTTATCTATACAATGTGTGAGTCACACATAATTAGAATGGGCAAACACATTTTTTTCCTCCTTTTTTTTTAGTTCACTTACAGTTTAAGTGTAGACATTTTACATAGTTCATGTGATAAAAAATAGCATCCTAAACTTCAAACACATAAAATTCTATAACATCCAAGACAGAAATATAGATGACCACTTATTAGCCATTCATACTTGCATTCATTCAGAACAATAAATAGGTACTAAAGGGAGGAATTGGGAAAGGAAGGCAAAGGACCCTTAGATTGGTCGGATTTTTTCAGATTAACAGGATAGAAGATAGCAATCTTCAGTATCACTTTGATGGAAGCAGAATCGCGGTCAACACGCGTTTCAGTGGGAGACCACCTTCTTCAGGACCAACTGCAAATCATTAAAAAGTGAAATATATACAAAGAAAGTCTGGATGTCTGCAAAAAAGACAAAGAAAATGGCATTGGCAAATTTAAAGGCAAATGCTTTTAATTTTAAACGGAGATTACTTCCTTAAATTAATTAAATATCCCTACTTATTAATCTATTAGGTGCCTAGAAAGCTGTAAATGCTCATAGAGGTTTTTCAAAAAAGGGTGTGTAGACCATGCAAAGAAAATGAACTATAGTGCAGGGTCCAACTATTATACAGCCCATTGGTGTGATTAAGGTAGAGGTTGGAGCAGTGTGTCAATTAAAGATTAGGGTAAGTGTTGATAGGTTTAAGCATGCACACCTAGATAGAAGTACTTGAGGCGGCTAACCTATGAGTCAAGGAACAGGATGCACATAAAACGCTGTTGAGACCATCTGTGCAATACGGTACAGCGGTATCAATTTCTAAAAAGGAAAATATTGTTGTTATTCATTCTATTCTATGAAGCCCTCATGATTGAAAACTGATAGGCGGGCCAAACTACCTGAAAGACGGCTGGGATTCGAGAATAAATTCACAAAGAGGGGGTTGGTATTTTTATGTCCATGTCTGTTTCAGGGATACCAGTAGTACTCTGGGAAAAAAAAATTTTTAGAGACTTTTTAGAAAATGTGTCAAGGTGGCAAGACGAAGCATATAACATGTAGTTAGTTACCTTGTCAGGGTGTGTTGTTATTCGTACCGGCAAGGCCAAAACCAGAGTTTGATATTCTCTGTGTTTCTAGAGCGCTTTCTTTTTATTTATTGTCAGAAGGGCTATCCAGTCCCAAATTATCTGCAAAAAATGGAAATATGCTTGGTAAAACTACGTTCTTGTTTTCATGTACTGACAGAATCAATTTCCAATAGATTCTAGGGGTCATCTGTTTGTTCAGGACTATGCACATAAGATCAAAGAGGCCAATGTACATGCAAAGGAGCTTAAATTGAAGCACGAGAATTGGCTTTTTGGGCGCGCTAAGTTCTGGCATGGTGTCAGGCTGGTACTAGCGAGGGTCGGGTTCCGCAAGTTTTCAGGAGCATGTTCTTTAAGGACCACTAAGATTGGGGGGGGGCGGTTATTCTGATATCGGACAACAGTTAGGCGAACTGGCTATTGAACTATCTAATGAACCTCCGTACGTGAAGCCAGCCCCAGCCTTCCTGCAACCGGAGTCACGGAAGGGAATGAGCTCGGACATCTCTCAATTTTCTAGCCCATTACATACAGCTCACCCTGAATCATTAGGGGATTTCACTCCTTCACCAGAGAAAAGCAGCAAGGAATCAGGAACCAAACCCCCGGCTTCTAAAGCCCCAGCTGCTCTCAGAGCAGGGGGCGCCAGGAACAGGTACCAGCTCAGGTCAAACTCGGAGCTCCATAAGGTGGGTTTCCAGGCGGTAGGCGCCTGGTCTGAAACAGGGACAGGGTCTGGGACTTTTGCTTCCACACCTAAGGGGCGGAAGAAGGAAAAGAAGGTGAAAAGCTCAAAAGGGGGGGCTGGCGAGCCTAAACAGAGGCTTCCTAAGAATTTGCCCCTCCGAGGTAAACCGACCCCCTCCTTGAAATCCTATTTTAAAATTTTGGAGCAGGCCATGGACTCTAAGGGGGGCAGCTCACCTCCTCTATCTTCTTTATCTAAGTCTGCATCAAAGTCAACATTAAAGAGTGTTCCGAATGCGATACAACTCCCGGCCCAACCATCGAGGGGCTCAATTTCTATTGCACAACCCCCTGCTGTTGCTGCCACGGCCCAAGGGGTTTACCTCTAAACAACAGATATTCTGTCTTAGATTGTGACTTAGAAACACAAGAGGTTCCACCAGTAGATGGGGAAGCCCCGCAGTCGACTATGGATACCTCGGTTGGTCCCAGGCTCTCTCAATTAGAGTCCTTATTACTAAATATGAGGGAGGATCTGTTATCCAAATTTGCAATCTCTGAGGCAAATCAGAAAAGCATTCACGAACAATGTGCTTATTTGGAGGCTAAGTTGGATGAAGTGTCTAAGCGAACTGGCGTATTGGAAGAAGATGTGTCCCTGCTTACAGGGGCCTCCCAGCGACACGAGAGGGACCTAGAGGCTCTCAGACTGCAAAACAACTATCTCCAAATGGATATTGAGAGACTCAAGATACATTCGAGAAGGAACAATCTCAAATTTCTAAAGATTCCTGAGGAAGTAGAGAAAGGGGATGTTAAATTATTTATTTGCAACCTGCTTAGAGATGGGGTACTAAAAGACAGGCCGGATATAGACCTTGAGGCCGAAATTCAAAGAGCTCACAGAGACCCTTATAGGCTTCATAAGGAGAGGAAGGCACCCAGGAAAATCCTGGTGAATTTCCTCACCTATACAGTAAAGGAGCTAATACCGAGTAGAGCACTATCTGATACAACCCTCCAGATAGACTCTATCAAATATCTGATTAGGTCAGATGTAGGAAAGGCCACAGCACAAAGGCAGTGGGAGCTGGGAAATAGAATGCCCGACCTGAGGAGCCTGGGCGCCCAGGTTCAAATGAAATTCCCTGCATAACTAAAAGTTGTTTGGAAGAATAAGACCCATAACTTTCTATCCCCACATGAAGTTGACTCCTTCATAACTTTAATAAGCAAGAATCCTTAGTAGAACTCCCTAATGGAAACTAAACGAAAATAAAAGATCTAAATGTAGAGAAGCAGGAAGTTTGATGAGACGGGGCAGCAGATGGCTACTTGGAGCATTTAGGAGGGGGAACAGAGGGGAAACAGAGGATAAGGAGTACTCAAAATATAAAAAATAGAAAATATATATAAGAGAGGGGAGGGAAAGGAAAATGAAGAGAGCAGAAAAGGGATAGGAAGCAAGGAAGAAGAGGAAAAGAAGTAAAAAGGGAAAAAATAATTTAGAAAAAAAAAAAATATATATATATAATAGCTTTTCTTGTTGTTTTCATATACACTGAACGGGGAGGATGGGAAGGAAGAAGGAAGAAAAAGAAAGAAAGGAGAAAAAGGGAAAAGAAAAAGAAAAAAAAGAAAAGGGAAGGAAGGAAGAGAGAGAGAAGACATGATAAGGTACCCGGCTCATATATAGAAGTCCGTTTTCTTTTTTTTTTTTTCTTTTTTTTAGTAACTGTCGGGAGGGATCTAGGTCAGACCACGGGAGCCCCAACAGGCGACAAGATCACCAGAGTAGGTATGGGAGGGGTTCCTCAGGGGGGGTGGGTGGCTTGTAGGGTGCCAGGGGTAAGAGGGAAAAAAAAATTCTCATATACACATTAATGAATATACTGAATATGGAAGGGAGCAGGGCTTGTGGTGGTAGGTGGAATGGTTAATATGAATAACAAAATTAAGTTTATTAGCTGGAATGTGAATGGCCTAAGAGACAGGAGGAAACTCTTAAGGGTTAAGGAATATTTATTTAAGACAGGGGCTCAGGTTTGTTTATTGGAAGAGACCCATTTAGAGAGAAGGGAGTGTGAGTCCGGACTGGGAAGGGCTAGGTGGATACAAGAAGTCCTATGTTCAGATCAGAATGGTAGCACTAGAGGGGTAGCAATATTGATCAGAGCTAATGCAGGGATTAAGGTTGTGAAATATGATACTGATCAGTCAGGAAGGTGGCTGGTGGCGTCTCTACAATGTCAGAGTATTCCTTTTGTATGTGCTGTATATTATGGCCCTAATCAAGATCTTCCAGGGGCACTCCTGAAGCTTAGAACAACTCTTTTAGATTACACAGGGCCAGTTATCTTAGGGGGCGATTTCAATTTGATTTTGGATGACAAGCTGGATCGAACATCGAGGGTTAAATTTACACCCCCAGCGAAATCCCGGAGAGAGCTCAAAAACGTAGTTAAAGATTATAACCTTATGGATGTCTGGAGAGTTAGAAACAGCACAAAGAGGGACTTCTCTTTCTATAGCCGTAGACATGGCCACCATTCCAGAATAGATTTTTTCCTTATTGATCAGGTGTTACTTGCGGCCGTTGACACTACCGAATATGCCCCAGCTATCCTGTCGGACCACTCAACAGTGGAGTTAATCATTATTTTCAAAGTAAAAGAAATACAAAGGAGATGGACTCTAGATAGATCTATGCTACTAGAGGATGGGACAAAAATGGAACTGATAATTTTGACTGAGGACTTCTTTAATAATAACACAGGCTCAGCCACCCAACAAGTGGTCTGGGAAACATTTAAAGCTTTTTTGCGTGGTATGCTGACCTCTTTGTCAATCGTGAGGAACAGGATGAGTAAAGAGAAGAAGGAAGAAGAGCTTCGTAAAATCAAATCAAAAGAGCTGGAAATCCAAGTAACCTCAGCCAATCAATCAAGCATGAAACCTCTCCTGCAAAAGGAACTAGATGGCCTGCGAGCAGACTATCAAGCGGGCTTGGATAAGGTCCTCAAAGGTAGATGGGACGCCAGCAAACTTCAAAATTTTCATATGGGGAGAAATGTGGTCGCCTTCTTGCCTGAAAATCTCGGATGGACAGAAATAGAAATTTGATCACTAGTCTAACCCGGGGAAGCTCGGGTATTGTTACAAGCGATGATGAGCAAATTAGGGAGGAGGCTGAATCTTTCTTTAAAACGCTGTACACTGCTAAAATAAACCAATCCCCGCTGCTATTAGAAAACTGGCTAAGTAAGATACAGCTTCCATGTCTGGCTGAAGAGAACTATAGCTTCCTTGCGTCGGACATAAAGGAAGGTGAGGTCAGAGCTCAGCTGATGAGAATGGCTAATGGTAAGGCAGCTGGGCCCGACGGTCTCCCTGTGGAAATTTATAGGATAATTATAGACCAAATAGTGCCTGTCCTTACAACTCTGTGCAATAAAATCTTTGCAGAGGGGGGGAATGCTCCCGACTCATGGGCAGAGGCTAATGTAACCTTAATCCTGAAACCAAATAAGGATCCACTAAAGATCGAATCCTATAGGCCAGTCTCGCTGTTAAATACAGACTACAAGGTGTTTGCCGGCGTGCTCGCAGCCAGACTGGCCAAAACGGTAAAGACAATCATCCATCAGGATCAAAGGGGCTTCATCCCAGATAGACAACTAAATGAACTGACATTTCAGGTTATCGCAGCGATAGATGTTGCCATCAGCAAGAGGCTTCCTTTGACCCTGGCGGCAGTAGATGCCGCCAAGGCGTTCGATCAGGTAGATTGGCTATATTTATGGAGGGTTCTGGATGCCTTTGGCTTTCCAAACAAGTTCATAACTGCTATGAGGTCTCTTTACTGCTCCCCACGGGCAAAGATATTAATCAACGGTCTTTTAACCAACTGGGTACCAATTGCTCGTGGGACCAGGCAGGGATGTCCGCTGTCACCTTTATTGTTTGATTTGTATATTGAGCCCTTTGTTTGTTTACTTAGATCTGACTTAGTATTCAAACCCTTTAGGATTTCTGATTTAGAATTAAAATTTGCATTATATGCAGATGACCTTCTTATGTTCACTTCAAACCCAGGGGTCGCCTTGCCCAGAATGATAGCTTTAGCTGAAGAATTCGGGGTGGTCTCTGGCTATTCCATTAATAAAGATAAAACCGAAATCATGGAGTGGAACCAAGAGTTTAGTACAGTGGGAGCCAAGTTAAAAATGAGGTACCTGGGGGTCCTTTTGACCCATAAAATGGAGGACATCACTAAAACTAACATGGATAAGGTATCTAAGGAGGTTTGTGCTCTACTGCAAAGATGGTCATCACTCCCCTTAAATATCTTTGGTAGGGTCAATCTAATTAAGATGATCATCCTTCCTAAACTTACTTTCCTATTTAATTCCATCCCCTTATCTTTTAAAACTGCATCTATCAAAAAGTTGCAAGGGAAACTGGGTTCCTTTATCTGGAATTCAAAATCGCCAAGGGTAGCATGGAAGAAGCTCAGGAGAACTTTAAAAACAGGAGGTTTAGCCTTCCCTGATCTATTGGTGTATTGCCATGCTTTCCATTTTAAAAACTTTAGACCCCTGGCGGGGGAGATAGAGGCAACATCGTTAGGTTTATTATTTCAAGCGCTGCTACGGGATGTACCACAGGGCCAATCACATTTTCTCTTTAAGTTTGGAGACCCAACATTTAAAAAAATAATAAGACTAAAGATCTTGGGGACAGCTATTAGAAATTGGGTTTTTGTGAGGCAGAAGCTTGATATTCCCTATTACTCAGTGCAGGCTCCAATCTGGGAATCTCCAGGAACACCGGCCTGCCTCGATGACCTACTATCTCGCCCTCTTAGGACAGCGGGGATTGAGTGTTGGGGAGATCTCCAGGTTGATTCGCAGCTTCTTAGCTGGGAGGCAATATCTGGTCTTACCGGGGGTACACTTACTAGGTTTAAATATCCTCAGCTGTCCAGATGGTGGTTAACTAAGCCCTGGAATCTCAATAACCCTAATCCAAATTTTGATCTAGTATACAGGAAGAATAAGTGGAAAAATCAAATTTCATACTGGTACACAGCTATGCTAGAAGCCGAGAACATCTCTGAATCAGAGATACAAAAGCTATGGAATAATATACTAGTATCGGAGAGTGTAGACTCGGTGGATATTTGGATCGATTCATTTACTATCTTGCAGGCTGTGGTGAAGCCGGCCACATTAAAGCGGAACCATTTGTACACTATGTATAGAGCATATATATCCCCAAAGAAACTTATGAAATTCGCTAATCTAGAATATCATTGCCCAAAATGTAGACTCCTGGCTGCAGATGATGTGCATATGCTGGCTGTTTGTCCAGAAATAAAAAATTATTGGGATTCAGTACAGGGCTTTCTGGGGGATGTTCTCCGGATACCAATGGTAATAACAACTAGCACTATTCTTTCCGGACTAGGAGTAGCTTATAATACTGATGATCTCAACACAAGGTTCAGTTTTTACGTTATACTCCTTGCCAGGCGCGAAATATGCAGAGCCTAGAAGGATCCAATACCTCCTTCCTTTTCAAAATGTCTTAAACATGTTATTTTTACCAGTAAGTCAGATATGGCATGTGACCCCACAAGTTTTGATAAAATTTGGAAGCCCCTGGTGGTATGGCAAGACAGGTAAAGGTAATTTGGTGTTCCTATGATTTATCCTGGGCCCTGTCGGTTCCTAAATCTCCCCAGTAACGCAGGGAGCCAGTTACGGCGTGAAAAGGAGTGGATTGGGAAAGCAGTGGCAACTTGAAGGATCAGGCATGGCTCCTTCTGAACTTGGTCGCTTAACATCAGGACCGGGTAGGATTGACCTTTTCAGTTTGAGTTGCCTAAGCTCCCTTCAAGAATTACACAACGGTATATGAGGAAACAAAAAAAAAAAAAAAAGAGGCCAATGCCGAGGTTCCTCTGTGAGTGGATGATAGTTTGACATCTATTGGTTTAAATAAGTCGCTAAGACCCAGAGAGCAGAACACTGCCAAACAGCTGGGGCACGAAATGGGCTGATAATTTAAGGTAAAACACGCAAGATGATTCCCCGTTTAAAAACGGGAGTTCATACCTGTTTGTGTGAGAAGCTTGCCAGAAACCAAAGAGCGGAAGCAGCCGTAGAAATTTTTAAAAGCAGATCAAGGGCTTTTTATTGTAGTCTTTTTCTCACGAGATTGTGGAACGGCGTGTTCTAATTTAAATGCAACCTCATATATTTGAGCGCCATCTTTAAAGGGAGTTTGATCTCAAGACCATTATGAATGGTTAGAAAAGATGGGCTTTCGTAGGATATGGTTTTATATTTTAGAAAATTGCGAAACAGCGTGTTCTAGTTTAGGTATGTCCTCGTATATTTAAGCGCCATCTTTAAGGGGGATTTGATCTCATACCGATTGCATGGTATTTAATCTCAGCCGACACTATATTGAAATAGATGGAAATACCTTATTTATATCATGTTAGATGTTTGAAAAGCGCCTTGTAGAGATAGTATGAGGAGCATACAGAAATCTTGTCAAATTGATTCTATTCATTAAGGTAGATGGAAATACTTAAAATGCAGATGCCGTCTAAAAAGGCCTATAATGCACAAATACAAAATACAAAACAGTCGGTGAGACCCAGAGAGCAGAAAACTACCAGACAACTAGGGCACGAAAAAAAGGGCTGATAGTTTGAAGTAGAACACCCGAAAGGAATCCCTGTTTGAAAACGAGAGTTCATACCTGTTTATGTGGGAAACTTGCCGGAAGCCAAACACTCGAAGCAGCCGAGAAAATTTTAGGTGCAAATCAAGGGCTTTTTATCGTAGTCTTTTTCTCGCGGGATTGCGAAACAGCGTGTTCTAATTTAGGTACGTCCTCATCTGTTTGAGCGCCATCTTTAAAGGGAGTTTAATCTCGTAACCATTATGAATGGTAAAAATAGATGGGCTTTCATGGGATGTGGTTTTATATTTTAGAAAATAACGGAAACAGCGTGTTCTAGTTTAGGTACGTCCTCGTGTATTTGAGCGCCATCTTTAAAGGGGATTTGGTCTCATAACGACTGCATGGTATTAAGTCTCAGCCGACACTATATTAAAATAGATGGAAATACCTAATTTATATCATGTTTAAATGTGAAGAGGCGCCTTGTAGAAATAGTACGAGAATCATTCAGCAAACTTGTCAGTTTGGTCGTAGTCTTGTTCTCGCGAGATTGCGGAACAGCGTGTTCTAATTTAGGTACGTCCTCATATGTTTGAGCGCCATCTTTAAAGGGAGTTTAATCTCATAATCATTATGAATGGTGAAAAAGATGGGCTTTCGTGGGTTATGGTTTTATATTTTAGAAGATTACGGAACAGCGAGTTCTACTTTAGGTACGTCCTCGTGTATTTGAGCGCCCTCTTTAAAGGGGATTTGATCTCATACCAACTACATGGTATTAAATCTCAGCCGACACTATATTAGAATAGATGGAAATGCCTAATTTATATCATGTTGAATGTGAAGAGGCGCCTTGTGGAAATAGTACGAGAATCATTCAGCAGACTTATCAATTTGGTTCAATTAGTTAAGGTAGATGGAGGTACTTAAGGTGCAGGTGCCTTCTAAGAAGGCCTATGTTACAAAAATACATCTAGAATGGTCAGGAGAGCAGGAAGAGTTTGTATCTAATGCCATTTTACAATGGAGCTCAATGATTAAGCTACTACAGAGGATCATTCTAAGTGTACTGGTTACCTCTTAGCCATTGGTAGAATCAGTAGTATAAGATGTGGGGTACAGTCCAGTTAGATGTAATTATGTGATAATCCAAGTTATCTCCTCGTTGAGGACCCTGCGAACTGTATCACAGTGGAAAATCCAAAAGGCCTCTCTGTTTTTCCGCACCTTACTGATTTCTTGTCCTGGTCTCAAGACTATTTTTTCAAGGATCAGCCATTTCAGATCATGTTCAACATGGTTATGATCTAAGAAATGTTTTACCATGGGAGCTTGTTCATTTTGGGTTTTGATGGCGGATTTGTGCTCGGAGAGCCTGATTCGAAATTCACGGCCAGTTTCGCCTATGTAGCCCAGACCACAGGGACAAAAGATAATGTAGATTACGTTGTAACTTCTACAATTTGTATGGCTTTTTAGCCTGCCGCTTTTTGTACCATATGTCCATGTTTCCATTGTAATAGCTGTAGGGCATGCATGGCATGTGCCACACCTGTGATTCCCTAAAATCTGTGGTAGTCCATCAATGGTGTTCTGTACAGCTAAGGTGGTAGTGTGCTTCATTCTACTGTGGACTAATTTATCTCGCAGATTGGCATTTCTCCTGTAAGCCACTATGGGTTTTTCAAGTATTTTACTACTTTCATTGGTGTTGAGAATTTTCCAGTTTTTGTTTAATATTTGCTGTAATTTCTGGTTATATCATGTGTGATTGACCACACATACTAATCGTTCCATGGGCTTTTTCTCATTGCCTGAGATAAGGTTGTCACGGTTGTAGTATTTTGCTCTTCTCATGGACTGCTTAATGAGGCGTTTGGGATAACCTCTAAGTATGAGTCTTTTTTTTAAATCTTCTGCATGTATGTTATAATCATGTATATTCGTACAATTGCGCCTAATTCTGAGAAACTCCCCGAAGGGGATGGAGTCCTTTAGACAGGGAGGGTGGAAACTGGCATGTTGTAGGATTGTATTCTTTGCAGTAGGTTTGCGATAGAGGCTAACTTCGATGTTCTCATTACCACTTTTTATCCAGATATCCAGAAATTCCACTTTTTCTGATGAGTATTTTGCCGTGAATTTTAAATTGTATTCACTGTGATTAAGCCATTCAATGAACTGGTTGAGGTCATCTTCAGTTCCTGTCCAAACAAAAAAGATATCATCTATAAATCTGTGCCAGGTGTTGATATTTTCATAGAAAGGGGCCATTTCGTTATAGATGTGTTTTAACTCAAACTCCCCCATGTAGGTATTGGCCACACTCGGTGCACATGAAGCACCCATACTGGTACCTTGTATTTGTTTATATAGTTTTTCTTTAAATTCTAAAAAGTTGTGATGGAGTACTATATCTAAACATTCCAAGATAAAAGTATTGGGTCTCTCACCCGGTGATCTTTTAAGGAGGGCTGCCACCGCCTCCATGGCTCGATTCTGGGGTATGTTTGTATAGAGAGACTCTATATCTAGGGTGACCAACAGTTGACTCTCTTTGTTAAAGGGCATGTGTTCCACAGTTGAAATCATGTGGCCCGTGTCCTTGATGTATGATCGATATAGTTTGGTCACAGGACATAGAAATGAATCTCCATATTGTGAGAGTGGTTCCGTGTATGAATTAATAGACGATATGATAGGACGCAGAGGAGGATCCAGTGTATTTTTATGGGTTTTTGGAACACCATATAGAGTTGGAGTGACCACATTGTTCTTATTTAGAAAAACCAGTTCTTTTTGACAGATGTAACCATCCATAAAGGCTTTAGATGTACTGGCTTCTATTCTGGTCTGAAGATCTTTTAAAGCGGATCTGCGAGCTGGTTGGTAATGCTCTGGTATATGAAACATGCTCTCTACTTTCTGAGAGTATGAGCAGCTATCCATAATCACAATTCCTCCCGCTTTGTCACTAGGTTTGATTATGATGGAATTATTTTTGCCTAGATCTTTGAGTGCTGTGACTTCCAATTTAGTAAGATTAGGTGTAGGCTTACGGACATATTTGGTAATCCTTTTTAATTCTTTGATTACCGTTTTTTTGAAGATGGCGACTTCGGGTCCTACCATCTCCAAAGTGGGGGTAAATCTTGATGGTGGTTTACACCCTGAATGGTTTACTTCCTCTTCTGTTGGAACTATGTCTGACATATATTTGTGTAGATGGATTTTCCTGAAAAAGGAAAACAAATCTTTATTCATGGTGAAGATGTCCGGAAAGGTGCTAGGGACAAAGGACAAACCCTTGCTAAGGAGCGTACTTTCTGCAGCCGTCAGTTGGTGTCTGGAGAGGTTAAAGATGGGTATACTTTCTCTCTCTACAAAGTTGTCTACTGAGACTTCCAATATTGTTGGTTTCTCGTTCGCATATATGACTGAGGATGTACTTGCTCTGTCTGGCGGTAATTGTTCCTGCCTTTCCTTTGGAATCTCGCTCGTCCCCTGCCCCTGCCTTGTTCTAAAAAAGAAGAATGGCCAAATTGATGGTGATTATATGTGGGTCCCCTACGATTTCTAGGATTGTAGTCATACTCTTCATTAAGAAACGGACTTTCATGGTCCGAATCTGATGAATTAGTGTCTGAGAAGGTAACAATTTTCTGTCTCTTTTGAGGATACGTATTCGTCTGTCCTACATCTGATTCTTCTTGTTGGAAAAAATTGCTCTGTAAATAGGGATAGATTTTTTCTTGAGAGAACCACCGTATATCTTTTTTTAGTTTTTCAGTTTTTTTCTTAATAAGATACTCTTCAAAGTCCTGTAGTTCTTGGTTCATATTTAGGAGTTTATTTTTTCCTTCTTCTACACTGGTATTAGTTTTGAGTTTTTCTTCCAGTTCCAAGATTTCCTGATTAAGGACCTGGATCATTTCCTTGACCGTTTCAATGATCAGGATCATCCAGTCCCTGGAGAAGCGGTTCGCGATGTGCGACCACCGCTCCGCTGACAATTCTAACACCATACAGAATAAGACCTTCCACAGGTACTGCCAATTCACAGCATTGAACACACATTTCAGACTTAATAAAGCTAACGCGTAGTCATTTTCCGATGCTGCCACAGACTACATAATATGTGTCCTTATGGTAAAACTCATGCTCCTTCCAGGGATGAATCCCATCTGATCATCTACAATCAGGGTCCATGTAACTTCAAGTAGTATAGTACCCTACTCAATATTTTAATATGAGTGTTCAGCAAAGACGGAGTTCTACACGATTGAAATAGGCTTGCGTCTTTCCCTTCTTTAGAGATCAACAAAACTATCACCATCTCTTTAATGGACGGGCAGCTGTCTGGAATCACATGCCTCGAGAAATACCTCCAACAGTCTCTATAGCACAAGCAGGGCATTAGATTGTAAAACTCCAACTGGATAAGATCCGATCCCATTGTCTTACCTTTCTGCATACTCTCCTAAGCCAACTTTTACTCTCACTTTTGAGCCTGCCCGGGTGTGTCCCTAGTGTTTCTTCTCTCCTTCACTTTTTCCTGTCCCCCAGGCCTTCCCACCTCTGCTCATTAATTCCCCTTCTACCATTTTCTATAGCAATTATACCTATCTCCATCACCATCCCGGCCTGCATTAGGTACACCCCTTCCTTAGCTTGCCTCCAACTCGCGGCCTCTCATATTTTTCACAGACCCCCTTCCCCTCCTTTCTCCACCTATCTTCCCCTGGACTCCCACATTATATACTAGCTATGGTTCTTCAAATAAGCATTGACCCCAATATGGAGTTATCTGTACGACATACCTATACCATTAAGTACCCATCAAGTTTGACCCAAAAAACAGCCAAATGTTCTAAACATAAACTTCTCAAATCACACCCTGAGACCCTGGTCTCGGATCCTTACTTCTACGTGAACAAAGGAGCTTTAACCAGTGACATCTTTTACACAAAGAGAAGAGTCCAATGGAGGAAAGCCTTCTTTTCTCTGCTCTCTATCTCCACTTCTTTCTACATCAAATGGTCTCAGGATTTCGATCGTCCAATCCTCGATATATAGCGCAGCATCAAGATTCACCATAATCCATAATGGGATCATCCTCATACAGTCATCAGACCGCAATTTGGAACTATTTGATAGTATTTTTCCTCTTATCAAGTAAAAGGCTATGAGATCTGATAATCCCACCCCATGCCCTCTAAACTCGATAATCTCCTCTAACACGCCACCAGAATCCCCCACTAGGCAAGCATGTATTAACCCCAACCTCATTACACACCCAGTCCAACTCCATCAGAATCTCTTGGCTGTGAAAGTCACTCTGCCCCAGCAGTACTTCGCCAACACCCCATCCCCCATTACTCAACACAAATTCTTAATTGGTCCTGCTAACTCTGACCAACATCATATCTCCTGCCCCCCAACACCCATACGGTACTCGCCTCATCTTCTCCCTCTATCTCATCTCCTTCCTCCCAATATAACTCACTCTCCTACCGGCCACCTACATAGGCCCAGGGTGTTGCAACCCCATAAATCCCACTCCTAGCCCACCCACTCGCCCCTGACCAAGTAGTATATACACACCCCTCACTAGTTAAAGACTTGACGAGATCTCACTCTCACTACAGTCAAAACAGACCTCCAAAGCCTGCTTGGCCTTATCCTACATTCACCTAAGGTCAGATGGCCTAATAGGGATTTGGTGATGATCATAGTAACTATTCTCAAAATACCCCCCACCATGCAATCACCTTCTCCGAAGCACTTGCATACAAGATGGAGAACTTTACCCTACCCCAATTCACCTACTCGACCATTCTGATCGAGGGAACCTTTATTGGCCAATGATATCAATTCTCTCCTCCGCTCCTATGAACTTCCGCAACATAATAGCAATACATCATGCCCTGTTAACACAAATAGTCATACCCGAATCCAATCCATCCCCCCAATCCACACATGGTTCCACGATCCACCCATAGAGGAATAAATAAATACAATCTTATGCAAGTCACCCTCACACAGGACTCCCTAGCTCCTGCCAAGCCCCATCTCAAATGTATACTTCTAAATTGTATTTCAGCTTCAAGACATGCGGAAGACATAGCTGATCTTATACTCGTTCATGAACCTGACCTTCTTGTCCTGACCGAAGCCTGGTTAAATGAATCGTTCACACACATCCTTGATATTCTGGTCCCTCCATCCATGAAATCACTAGATTAGACAGATCTGATAGACCTGGGGGTGGCATTGCCCGCATCCATCGGAATAACCTTACTGTTAAACGATCTCACTCACACGTGTTATCCTCTTACAAATACCTTTGTATTGATATGACATGTTACAACAGACCAGTTTACACCTTGCACACATTCTACTACCCTCCAGGTGACAACCTCACTTTTATCGAGCAGTTTATGGATATCGTGACTACAAACACTGGACAACAAGGCACCCAAATCTTCCTCGGAGATGTCAACCCACATTGGAACAACCTAAATAACTCTGCTGTGAACAGCCTCAAAGCATTGATTACTGACTTCGACCTGAATCGAATCTGCAACAGCCGCACAAATTATAAGGGTTCAATCTTAGATCTTATCATTACCAATGCTGATTTCATTCAACTTGAATCAATCATCGCTTGTTATTGGTCGGACCACCACTTCATTATATTTCTCATTAATGAAGCTGTGAGACTAAACTCAGCTCAACCTACCAAACCTAAAATTTGGCAAAGGAGCCTAAAAAATGCTTACATCAATCTACTAACTAAAATCTCTCAGTGGCAACCTCTTTCTGATGACTTATCAGATGTACAGGGTCTTAGAAACCACTACTTTAGTTCCATGACTACTGTACTGCACCACTACAACTGAAAAGACTTTCTACCAACTACTCCAAACCATGGTACGATGGCAGCCTCAATTTGGATAGACGTACCTTAAGACTAATTGAACATCGGTGGAGAGCCTCTCCGTCCCTTGATCACCTAAGCTTCCAAGAGCTACCAGGAACTCCTACCACAAAAATATCAGAAGGTCTAAAGCAAACGTTTTTAGGAACCAGCAAACCAAGCTAAAAACAGACCCAAAAAACTATTTGAATTAGTTAAAGCAAATCAAATGGCCTACCATCCCCATCCCCAAGCTGTACCGAGCTCCTTACCTAGTTGCGAGGAATTTGCCTCTTTCTTCAGTGAGAGGACAGAAAACATAAAGATTGACCTGCAGACAGCTTTAGAGCATTATTCTTTCTTTCCCAAAGACACCCTTTCCCCCACTCTTGCGACCTTTAACATTTGCCCATCAAGACTCACCCTCAAAAACAATGCTGCTTGGTCCTACTTTAATACCTTTAATGAAGGCACAATCTTAAAAATTCTCACATTATTGAAACCCTCTAACCACTTTGTCGATCCTCTACTCTCTAACTTCTTAAATGAGATCAAATCTTTGATACTGCCACTATGGATCAAGATTGTTAATGCCTCTCTGCTTCAAAGCATTATACCATAAAACCTTAAATCAGGGCCGGTGTCCCACCCATCCTAAAAAAAAACACCTGCAGACCACTCAGACTTAAACAATTACCATCCAATCTCTAACATTCCAACTCTGGCTAAACTCCTGGAAAAATGTGTACACATCCAACTTTGCAACCACATCGAACAATTCAACCTGCTGGATCAGTGCCACTCCGGTTTCCGCACAGGGCACAATCCTGAATCGGCTCTGACGCACATAGTGGATGATGCGCTAAAAACCCTAGACCAAAATGAAGCTTGCCTTTTAATCCTGCTCGACTTATCTTCTGCATTCAACACAGTTAAACACGACAATCATCTAGACCTCCTGAGATATAGAATAGACCTATCACGATCCATCCTAAATTGGTTCACCTCTTTTCTCCAAAACAGATCCCAAAGATTCAAGGTCAACCAATCTCTATCTAAGTCCATCCCAGTCATGTTAGGAGTCCCACAGGGCTCCTCCTTTTCACTATTTTTAAACTATTCATGGAACCTCTTACCGAAATTCTTATCTCTTCCAACATCCATTATCAAATGTACAGGAAGATACACAACTGTACCTAAAGGTCACCTCTCCGGAGGACATTCGATCTCTTAACTCTACAAAAAATGCAGTTTTGGCTTGCTGAAAACCACCTTCAACTAAACACCCTCAAGACTGAATTTGTCCTAATCGCTCCTCCCAATTAAACATCCATCATAGAGGAATGGCTTAAACAACTTACAGCGTTCAACTGCCAGCCTCAAGTTCTCGACTTCGAAAGATATCTTGTAATAGCACTTGACAGGAATCTAAACATGCATAAACCTATCAGTGCTGCAACAAGAGGAGTGAACATACAGATGAGAATTCTGAGAAAATCAAACCCCTTCCTTCCCTGTAATGACTTCAAATTGGCATTACATGCTCTAGTAATCCCCAGACTAGATTATGGTAGGGCAACTCTTTGCGGACTTCCCAGGTCTACAATGGCCCCTCTAAGAGCCTCCCTCAATTCGGCTGCCAGGCTCATCACAGGTTCTAAAGGATACTGCGAACAATAACAAAAACCTCTCTCTCACTATACATTAATACTACAGAATTACATCCTACATTTCAAGAACATTAATGTTGTCCCAGAACACAGAAATTTATAAAATGTTCTTTTATTATACCAAAACAGAAATAAATACTTAATAAAGAGAAATTATCAATATATTCTCATAAATATCAAATTCATCACAATACATAGTTCATAAGTGAAAAGAACCCCACAACAAAAATAAATATCAAAAGATTATTTATCCACAAACAATTAAACATCACACACACACCAACAGTCATCAGTCATACCATTCATAACCCAATGGAAACACCAAAATTACAAAAACATAATAACAAAATACAAGGACAACATTGAGGTAGAGCACAGCACCGACGCGCGTTTTGGAGTACAACTCGTGTCCACCGTTCCTTCGTCAGGGCACAGTAGATACAGTTCTTTAAGGGGTCATACTCTCTTTTGCCAATATTTCAACAATGTATACAATGTTGGTGAACGGGGCTCTATATATAATGAGTACATTCAAATATGCAAAGATCATCATATTCCAATTAAAGAATTCAGGAATTGTGAGGGCAGCCTCCTCATGAAGTTCGCAATAAAGCGTGATAGATGCTGTATTGGCTGTCATTTAATAGCTAATTTGATCCTCAGTACAGCTAACTGCCACATTTCCCCTGACCTTAGAGCTCTCATTTGCCTCCCATTTGAAGCAAGAATTCAACTAAAATTGCTTGCATGACTCAGAAAGCCCTTCACTACAAGATTGAGATATCTGGCCCACAAATTGGTTCTCTCAGGTGGTGATAGATCCTCCAGGAGCTCCAGTACTCTTCTTCCGAAACCACAAAGATTTTGTGAAAAAAACATACAACCGAGCCTCCTCTGGAATCGCCCCAAGAATCCCTCTACTGCCTCTTTCAAGAAAGAAGTAAAGTCTTTACTCATGAGTAAACTTACATAATCAATGACGTGACCCGCATGACGGATGTTGGCCATCACTGTTTTTGTATTTTCTAGCTTTATGCATACACTTTTGTAACTATCTATACCAGGAGGCAATAATGGTATACATCGTACTTTGCCCTATGTTTTCCCTGTAAAGTGCTACGATACCCGCAAGGGTCATGTAAGCGCTATACAAAACCTTCAAAATTAATTATTAAAACATAATTTCTTCCAGCTCAAGAGGGGCATCAAACAATGCTATATGCTCAGCCGAAGACTTCAGCAGATTAATTCCCTGTAAATAACCATCAGTGATCACCATATCTAAATCATTTTACTGGGAAAAGCATTCCTTTAAGTATTTACTACATTCCTCATTGATACCATCCCTCGAAAGTATGTCTTGAACCATCCTCTCTGTGCAGCTTCAATAATTGCCTCTTTAGCTTTTCCCTCTTGAACAACCATGCCTGTAGCAATTCTGGTTTGTCTTTCCCCCTGCCTGAAACTTGTGAATGTGTATTTGTCTAGGCGTGTCACATATCCTCCATTTGTCTCATAGTTTCAATCTGTTGCCACTGCAGTGTGGTAAACCATTACCTGTCGGTCCAGGTGGACCTATTGGTTCTCAAGCTTTCTAGCGTGTTCTCCAACTGTTGCCTGACCCCAAAGGTGTGAATCATGCATGGTGACACTATAAACTTCCCCCTCTGCGGCTCTACTGTCGGTGATATCAGGATTGTTCTAAAAAACTCTCATATATGGTGCTATTAGGTCTCATCTGACAGCACCTCAACACTCAGCCTCCAGAGTGGTATTCTTGGTCAGGCTTTAAAGTAAGTTATGAATAATTGTTAATGGCCTGATAAAAACCTATTTAAATATGATCAATTACAGAACAATGCAATATTTTTTGTGCCGCCCATCACATAATCTACTGCCAGGCCCTTTTACTGATGAACTATAAGAATATATATTCGCTAACCGATGGTGATGTTTCCATATCTCAACCAAATTAAGTTCTGCCATGGCCCTGCCCAGGGCTATCTCCACACTCTGTTTCGCTCCCAGGTTGGGAGGGAGCTTAGTCAATCACCTGCCCAACACACAATTAAAATCCCCTGCCCATATAAGTTTAGCATTGAAATATTGGGCTATCATTGTCACAATTTCTGGAAAGAAAGTTCTATCATCAAAGTTAGGGGTATTCCCAAACAGGCCTCCATACCCTCAAGGAGTCCTTCCACTATCACTTAACACCCCTGCTGGCATATTACTTAATTATAGCATTCTAAGTGCACCCCAACTGCTATCGAGGTCATCACTACTCTTGTATAACTAGGGTAAGTAGCAGCAAACAGATGTCTTTTCCTTTCTTTAGCTAACTTTCAACTTCTCAGCAAGTGTGATTCTTGGAGCATTGCAATTTTGAACCTTGTAGCATCTCAAATAGGAGTTAACCCTGTATCTCTTGATTAAACTATTAGGGCCCTTAAATTTCCATGTAACTTGGAGTTTTTGCATTATAGAGTTATCTGCATGTAATTGGGGCCCTATCACTAACTATGCCCTGTGATTTCTTGACCTGATTTATTCTGCACCACTGTATGATGCCGGGAATCCGACATCCTCCACTTGCATGATTGACATTAGAAACAATACACACCTAATGGCATTAAACCCCATTGCAAGACATGTATCTAGCAATCAAGTCATATACCCAGCTTCACAGCACACATCAACTTCACTTGTTATTCCTGTTTGTAGCAGCTGCAAATATTATCACCGTAGTACAATAATATGAAATAGTTATTACTTCTAGTCATTACATAAAAACGCCAACATTCCAAAACATTCATGCTTCATAAATTTAAAAAAAATGCAAAAACAATAGCAGTTTTGTCAAAATTACATATTTGCAATAATATGCCTAACAAAGCAAATAGTAGAAAAAACAAATAAAATGTACAAAAAGGATAGGAATATTTTTACCAATCCTACAGTTAATCATTATAGGCAGAACACTATTAAATACCGTATGTGTACTAATATAAAATGTACACAGTGCTCCAGGCAACAGTCCAAAACAATGAAATATTTGATCGCTCCAAGTTTCAGGCAATAAATATCTGAAACAGCAACCAATCAAAGTAACTTGGTGCCTTATTAGGACATGGTCAGGAAGAGGACAGCAGTCAACACAATATTCAGACAGCGAGTAGTATTCTTTTGGCCCGAACCCCGAATCTCTCCAGATAAATTCCATTACCACTTTATTTTACATAAGTGTCTTCTGAGTAGTGTCATAGACTGGAAGCATGATGGATATGTCTCACATCTTTAGTCATAAGTATTGATTTCAGTCATCTGCGCCTGAACATATGGTCATACAGACAAAATGCTCCAAAATTAATGAAGCAATAAAACGATCATCACAGTGGCAAACTCTGTATTTTCCACTTCTCTTTCCAAACGCACAGCAGTAGAATGATTAAACTCATTTTGTGGTAAAAGAGGTTTTCTTCCTTGGGAATGTTTTGGTTGATAAATATTTTATATTTTTGTAAGCGCCAAATATCCTTCAGATCCAGCTATTTGGCAGGCATACTCTTAAGTTTTAAAATTCCCACAACTTGACCCTTGACAGGACACCAGCATCATTCTTTAACTCTGTATTTCGTGAAAGACTGCGGTGTCGACAACAGCTCCTTCATATTAATGACCGAACTTTGTGACTGATATATGAAAACAATCTTTAGCGATTCGTAAGTTGTGACAAATACCGATTCTCAAATTCGGAATTGCCGAATATGTTTTACAAAACTTTCCTGTAGGCAAATGGTGCTTAGTAAGCATTTGCTATTTTTAAAGACCGAATAGGAATTGGTACGACTCGCAAATTGCGACTTTAACACCAGCCAAATCAGGATGTACATTTACTCGAAACATTTCGAGAAGGCCTCTCCCAACACAGGACTGTCTCTAAGCACTATGTTAAGCGACGAGCCATATGAGGAGGTTGGCAAGAAGAAAAAAGGCAAATTCAGCCACCAAGAGTTAGAAATACAAGTGGCGGAATGTGCCTCTGTAATAGGTCTGGGTGAAATTTCAATTAAGCTGGCGTAATTCATGTAATTTTGGAATTTTGCATCACATTTGCTGCACGAAATTCATGAAATGACACCACTACTGCAAACTTTGTGGCAAAGATTTACAATGAATGCATTGGAACAACACAACACAAGCCTCCTGTTGTTCGAGGTGCTTTGTTTAAATCCATCCTTGAGTAAAATTGCTGTGAAGTTTATTTTGTGCTAACATATACCAGAAAATCAAAGATTTCGCTGAATTTTGCTGACATTTTGCATACTTTAACAAAAAAAAAACTAGAATACTGTCTGTACATGACAAGTTATTCTGCAAATTATCTATGCCTTGTCCGGAGCCAACCAAAAAACCTATTTGGACCAGGATCTAGCACAAGAATAGTGCTGTGGGTGTCACAAAGAGGTTGGCGCAAGAAATTTGGAAGCACTGGTATGACCTGTATTCCTGCACTAAGGAGAAGTTCCCACACTGAGGAGAGAATAACATCAAGAAAACAGGAGGCTGCAGCTCCAGGCGAGGGACTAAGTGCAGAATCTCCATCCAGCCCCTAAAGAAGAATTCATTGAGACTACCTTCCAGGCTGACGCCCTCACTGGAGTATCTAATATATACAAACCAGTCCCTGTATCTGATGCTCTAGGCCAGTTCTTTACAATGTACCTATATAAACATATCTACATTAAAAACTGGTATAATAAACTTCTATGGATAAAAGTTATTTCCAGATGTCTTAACAAAATGTTCTTTATTTTGGAAGTACTCAAAGTAGTAAAAAAAAAAAACAACTAGTAAAAGTTGTGAAATTAATCCATTTCAGATTTCCATAGTGTTCAAAACAATGCATCGTGAGTAATGTAGGGCATGTACATGACACCAAGGCTTACGTAAAACAATACAACTTCTTTCTATACATTTTTGCCTTGATAGCCTTTATAAAATATCTTATTTTTAAATATATATATATATATATATTCACTGAAAAAAACATAGGTTTCAGGCACGTTATAGTTAGGAATTAGCATTTAAAAAACCTTAGAAATTCACTGAAAAAACCATAGGTTTCAAGGGCGTTACAGTTAGCTGGACTTTTCACTCGTACAAAACCATTGAAATTCCCCTGTTATAGTTAGTTCAGCTAACTATAACTCGCGCGCCCGCAATGCACTGCTGATGACGTCACATATTACATAACTCATGACATGGTCAGTGACATCACTCATGACATCACTGATGACATCTCAAATGACATCACTGATGACATCATCCAGTGAATGGGTGTTTTTCTGAAAATTACATATGTTTTACATATGTATATCTCAAGGTCGATGGAAGAATAAATGGGTATATAAGTGTCTAAAAGGATGATTTGTTTTTGAAAAATTGATTGTATAACTGACTGATTAAGTGTATCTTAGAGAATACATGGCTTAGTGAGTAATGTTTAAATATGTAAATATCTGTATCAGTCTCTCACTTTGTGTATAAGTGGTCGCATGGGTTGGTGAGTAGCTACATGAGTGTCTATATAGGTTATTAGTTGGTTTTTTGAGTATCTGTCTGAGTGTCTGTATCATTCGGTGGGGGGTATTACGTAGCGCATAGGTGCATGAATGAGTGACTCACTGTTTGTATGTGTTGAAGACAGCAAGTGAGCAGGACTGTATGGGTGGATGAGTGTGTGCATGGGTGTGTTAGTGAGTGAATGGTTGTCTCAATAGTGTCTTTATGAGTAACTACATATGTTTTAAACTAGTACATGTGACTATTGGTGTATATAAGTGAGTATATGTGAGAGTGAGAGATTGAAAGAGTTCCTGTATGAATAAGTATGTGTTTCTATAAGTGATTGCTTAAAAGACTAAGTATGTGTAAGTTTCTGTAGAAGTAAGTGTGGTGGTGTGTGTATAACTGTATATGCAAGTAAATGGATGTTTGATTCTTTATTAGCATGAGTGACTATGTGTGTGAGTAACTGCATGGATGAGTGGCATTGTGTAACAGGATGTATAGGTGTATGAGTACATATGATGAGTGAGTACATGTATGAGTGACTGTATAGGACTGTTGGTGAATGAGTGGATTTGTATGTGGATCTTAGAATTACTGAATAGGTTGTTGTAACTGGTATTGGTATGTCCATTGTTTTGAACATTTTAGTTTCTATTTTTGAATGTGTGTATCAAAGGTTATATTAGGGGGAGAGGAGGTCTGCCACTCTATCACAAGGATGATGTCATCAGTGATGTCATCAGTGATGTCACTGACCATGTCACTGACCATGTCATGAGTAATGTAATATGTGACGTCATCAGCAGTGCATTGCGGGCGCGCGAGTTATAGTTAGCTGAACTATATATAACGGGGGAATTTCAATGGTTTTGTACGAGTGAAAAGTCCAGCTAACTATAACGCACCTGAAACCTATGGTTTTTTCAGAGAATTTCTTTTTTTTTTTTAAATTACATTTTTATTAGGCAACATCAATGCATTCAGAAATATATAGAACAAATGAAGACAATATTTCAGTTCTATAAAGTCTATTGAGAGAGAAATAATAAGTCAAATGACATGTTAAAACATGTAAATTCTATAAATTTTAAGACATATTACGACAAAAGAAAATCTGACATATATACTAAATAAAGAAAGACACTAAAACCTATCTTTCCAGGAGATAATAGGTAACCAAATTTGAGTGCCACGTTGTCTAGCCTTCGTGCCCTTGGCTGAATAGATTGCCATTTCTTGATTGGAAATCGCCAAGAACCGCGTTATCCAAACTTGAAAATTAGGAGGATCAATATCTTTCCATCTTGTTGCCAATATCAATCTGTATACAGCCATACCCAAAAACAAACATGTCTCTTCTTCTTTACTGTGCCCAAGGATATTGTCATGACCTAGTAGGAAGAGGGTTGGGGACATAAGAACTTTATGACCAAATACCTCTTCCCAGAAATCTGATTTTTAAATTTGAGAGCAGTTAATTTGTGACATTCGACAAACATATGTATTAAGTGGGCCGAACCTATACCACACCTGGGGCATTTATTGTCTATTCTTTTCCCCCATGCATACAATTTTGCCGGTGTAAAGTATAAATTGTATATGGTCTTGTATAGTTGGGCCTTAAGAGTTGATGTTAAAAAACTTTCCCGGCGAGAGAGAGAACCTTGTCAATATCAACATTTGGATTGATCAATTTAGATGCCCAAAGAGATTCTGTTCTCTCCGAATCGTCATGTTGTTGTGCCAGTAACAATTCGTAGAATATACTTATACTAGAATTTTTCTTCCCCCAATATAATCAAAAATAGAAATATTCAACATTGAAATATTTGGGAGTTTCGCAGACAGTGTGGCATTTATCTGAATATATTTAAAGAAGTCAAAGGTCGGAATGTTAAATTTTATTTGAAGATTTGTGAACCTCGAGCTGGGCGTAGTGTCAAGAAAATCTCCTATTGATACCAGCCCAAGGCACTCCCACCTCATGGCGATGTCGTCATTGATTTGGGGAGAAAGAAGAAAGGAGTGCCATAAAGGCATATGTTTATTAATTTTGGGGATATCCAAATGTTTGGAAGTTTTCTTCCATATCCTCCAAGCACTCTCAATAATTTTAAACTTAATTTTTTTATAATACGATGGCTCTATCTGTCTCAGCAATAAACCTTTGACTTTCTTCCCTACAGCTAATTCATATATTGAGGGGATCCCAATCAGGCCTGAAATATTACTTATTGGTTTTATATTAAAAAGTGGAAACATCCCTTGGAGAAAACTAGCCCAAACATACAAAGTTATATTTGGAAGCCCCAGACCTCCTCTCTCCTGTGGAAGGGATAAAAGTTTAGAAGATCTCCTAATTTTACCATATCCCCAAATAAATTTAGAAATTTGTGACTCTATGGCTGTAATCATCTTATCCTCAATAATTAAAGGGATTGCACGAAAGAAATACAGTATCTTCGGAAAAATATTCATTTTTACAATATTAACCCTACCAATAATTGAAAGATTAAGGCTATTAACCCTCAAAAGGTCTTTCTTTATGTTTTGGAGCATAGGATCATAATTAAGTTGATTAATATTTTCAATCTTGGGGGATATAGAGACACCTAAATAAACAGCATTTGTTGATTTTCTGGGGTCATTAAATAAAATATTGTTTGTACAAATAACAACCGTTTTCTCACGATTCAAAGAATATCCGGACATGTCCCCAAAGGACCGAGTTATATTTTCAATTTCTCCGATTGCCTCGGTATGGTTCGGTGTTACAACCGCTACGTCATCGGCATAAGCAAGTATCTTAGTATCATGCTTGCCTGTTTTAATAGGTATTATCGCAGTACTTGCCAGTAGTTTCATAATCAGTGGATTAATATAAAGGCAAACAGTATTGGGGAGCAAAGGCACCCCTGCCTTGTGCCCCTTAGAATGTTAAATGGTCTAGTTTCTAGGCCCATCGTCTGAACTTTAGCAATTGGATCTTGATACATTGCTTGTATAGATCTAACAAAGCCAGCCCCAAAGTTGTTAAGATCCATTATCGCCCACAGGTATTTCCATGAAACTCGGTCAAAGGCTTTCTCCGCGTCCAGGAGGATCATAGACATCCGGCCCCCCGTCGCAGCCATGATGTCGAATAGTGATATGACCCTACGGATATGATTCGTAGTTCCTTTATGGGGAATAGATCCGTGCTGCCACGGGGAGACCAGATGTTCTACCACCCTCCTGAGCCGATTGGCCAAGACCTTTGCATATATTTTCGAATCTGAATTTATTAATGAGATAGGACGATACGAATTGGGGAGCTCTGGGGGCTTACCCTTCTTAGGAAATATAACTATATTGGTCTCTTTCCAAGATGGAGGCGTAATGCCGTTCCCCTGTATACCTATACAGAGATCTAATATGTATGGTATAATGACCGATCCCAGAATTTTATATAAATCTAGGGGGATCTTATCTGGACCAGTTGCCTTACCAAAGGCCAGGTCGGATAAGGCTGCTTGTATTTCGACTAGCGTAATGTCTTTATCTAAGTCATCTCTAGTGGCTGCATCGAGAGTATTAATCATTCCACATTGCGTTAGCCAAGACCGTAGTATTTCTTTAATTTCGTCCGACTCGAGAGTCTCTTCGTTAGTATAAAGATTCTCATAATATCCCTTAAAGACCTCTAGTATCTTGTCTGGTTCACTGCAAGTTTCACCATTTACGTATATATGACTGATTTTATTAAGTGATTGTTTCTGTCGGGTGCGAAGGGCTAGTTGTTTTCTGACCTTTTCCCCGTCTTCGTATAATTTATTACGGCTAGTTTGGTAGGTTTCTGCTGATTTCTGATTAATCTTGCTATTGATTGTAGTTTTCAGAATTAGCAATATGCATAATGTGGCTTTACCATCACCTACTTTAGTTATATCGGAAGTGTGTTCCTGCTCAACTTCGGCAAGGTCTAACATCTGCCGCTGGTTAACCAGGGCTGCCTCTTTCTTTTGTTTAGCTACGAAGCTGATAGTTTCACCCCTAAGAGCAGCCTTGAAACAGACCCAGACTATGACCCTCGACGTGCTATATCGGTTAGAGTCAAAGTAGCCCTGTGTCCATGTCTTGATGTTATCTATGTACTCTTTATTAGCGAGAAGTTTTCTATCGAAAGTCCAATTAAAACGGGGCCTATGCAAGTTGGACAAATTAATAGTAAGAGTAAGCATATTATGGTTAGAGAGTGTCTTAGGTCTTTTTTCGATTTCTGCGCCCGAGATCTGTTTACTGACCAACCACATATAGTCGATCCGCACATATTTATTGTGTGGAAATGAAAAATAAGTATAACCGGGATCAAAATGTCGTTTGAAAGCCCAGACATCGATTAAGTCAAAGCTTTCTCTTAGTTGGGAGAATGCTCTGTAAACTTTGGGGTTTCTTCCTGTGTAGGTAGACAGATATTGGTGATAAGGCATTCCTAAATGTTTAAAAGGAATATTCAAATCCCCATACAATATCAATACCTTAGGCCAGGAAGCCAACTCAAGCTCCAACTCTTCAAATATATGTGGGTCATCATGATTCGGAGCATAAACTGAGCAAAGTGTTATTCCAGGTTCTAGCTCAATGATGACCCGTCTACCAGAGGCGTCTACTAGTTTGCGTTTCGCTTGCCCCAAGAAGCTTCTGGCAAAAATAGCTACACCGCAGGTTTTGGAGGTTTGTGAAGTATTTGCTAATAAGTTAAACCCAGGCATTTTTAGTGAGTCCCTATCTAACCATGTAATATGAGTTTCTTGAAAACAAAGAATGTCAAAGGGCCCTTGCCTAATTAATTCATAAATACTAGCTCTCTTGGCCCTATCATTAAGCCCAGCCACATTCCAAGAGCAAATTTTTAACTTCCCCATAACAGTGTCGAGTTGTTTTGAATGATTATCTCACCAAAAATATAGAAAAACATTTTATTTATTGCTCTAAAATTCAATATACGCAAGGAATTGCCATTTTTTCCCTTATTTTTTCCTCCATTCCGGCTTGCGCCGGCCCTTCCGTCCCCCCCCTGACTACCGCCCCCCTGACCCCCCCCCCCACACCCTCCGTGAGGCTTTTAGACTCCATAAGAGTCTATTTGATGAATGTGCATAACGAGGTCCAGCGCTGGAGCTTGTGTTTAACATTACGTGACACCTTTTTTCAACCATGATAAACCTTGAAATGCTTCAATAAGTGCAGCCTAATATCATCCTAATATCACGGAAACTTAACAGCGCTACATTGACAGCTACTTCATAAGGCATCTAAGAACTCCTTGGCCTTGATTTCAGATGTGAACAATTTTATGGACCCCCCATTAATTATTTTAAGACGGGCTGGATTATTCAGATAAGCCAATACTTTCTTCTCTTGAAAAGGTTTAATCAACTGGCGAAGACGCCACCTCCTTTCCACCGTGGCGTGGCAGAAATCGGGGCGTACGAAATAAGAGATTGTGCCGCTCGCTCGTTTTGACTCCGGTCTGGCTTTCTCAGATATTGCATGCCTGAGGAGGAAATTACCAAAATATACTAAGATTGCACGAGGATACCCCCCCGGGCGTGTAGGTTGTTTTAGATTCAGAGGCACGCGGTTAGCTCGTTGTATCTCTAAGTCCCAGTTCCAGCTCGACAATTCAGGTAGAGAGTCACGGAATAATCTGATAATAAAAGCCCGAGCATCCTCCCCCTCTAAAGTTTCCAGGACTCCCAGAACACGGAGGTTATTTCTTCGGAGGCAGTTTTCGAAATCCTCTAACTTCCATCTTACATCAGAGAGCTCTGCTTCATGTGACTCTACTAACTCATAGTTTGTTGCAATCTCAGTTTCATTGGATACTATGCGAGATTCAAGGTCAGACAGTCTGTCTCCAAATTTGCTGACGGTTTTGTTCAATCTCCGAACCACCCCTTGTACTTTTCGTAGAGTGTTTTGGGCCTTACGCCCGTCATGTGCGGTCTCTTCTCTGTGTGCTGCAATAGCTTGGAGAACAGTGTCCATTACTGTATCGAGAGTAGCTGAAGAGCCTGAAGGGTGATCTAAGCAATCAGGAGCAGCAGCTTGGTGGAATGGAGATGAGATATTCGATGCTGTGCACTCTGTAGGTTGTTCCGGCATAGATTGGGTAGATTGGGTAGGTTGCCTTGTAGGGGTATAGTCCCATACCAAATCAGTCGCACCGTGATGGCCCTTTCTTTTTTTAACTACAGTTTTTTGAGCACCGTGGCCAGAGTCATCATCATTGTCACTACCCGTTGATATTGAACATGTCTCATCCGACGATTCTAGCTCGTCCGAGAAGGAATAAAAGTCACTTGGGTCCTTTTCCACATCTGCATCAAGAGCTCTCCTGTTGTTGCTTGACACGGTGCTACACCCAGCCCTCTCAATAGTTTTATCTTGGGTATCGTTAGGGTGACTGACCCCCCACCAGACAAGGCGTGGTAACCATCTGATTTTGAGATATATTGACATCCAGGTCAGCCATGATCTCATTAAGGGGAGCTTCGGATGCTATTATGGGAGTTACCATGGCTTGGTCGGCCTTATCGCTGGTAGTTCGCTTATCTTTATGTTCGTAATTATGCCAGTTTTGGGATGAGGTAAATTAAATATACTGAGGTTATTTTGACGAGCTTCCTTGGCATTACCTACGTCAAGTGAATTTGCTTCCAACTCCTCAATCACATCCCCCGTTAATATAGCGGGACTTACTTCACTAGCTGAGCCTCCGGAGCTTTCCAGGTTTTCGGAGCTTCTCGAGCGAGTCTGTAACGCTGCGTCTGTTTTCGCCGACTGACCCTGCTTTGCCTGACCTGGAAGTACTCCACCAGATGTTCGGCGAAGGAGATCAGCCACTGTGGGGCCGGCTGTGCTTCCTTTCGCTTTCCCCGAAGACGCAGACCTAGACCCCTGCCTAGGAGTCCTGGAGCCCGCATTAGTTTCTTGAGTAGTCCGTTTGCCGATTACGGCATCCTCACGCTGTGCCTGTCTCGCCGCTGCTGCTGCAGCCCTTGCCTTGGCCGCAGCGGAGGAACCAGCATTTTTAGGAGGCATCGCAGAATCTTTCATGTTAGCGTTAACGTTATCGCTAAAGGCGGATTGACAATCTAAACCCCCGCGTAGCGGCTCCTTCGATTCTCGTGGTACCATCAGCTGCTCGCGGCAAAGAAAACGGATGACAGAGAGACCAATAAGCGAGCCAAGAGTCTTAAGGTAAGCTCCTGTACTCGCGTTTAGTTTCTTATCGTTTACCAGCACCATCAGGAAGCATAAAAGATAGCGATCTCTTTAATTGCCCGCTTATCCGATAAATTCCTCAATCATTCCCTCTTCTTCTCTTCACGAAGTGTGGACCATATGCTCCTTCTTCTCTCCTCTCATTGTTGAATATCAAAGTTCATAGCTTCACTAGCGCTGGACCTTCTGCACAACGGTCTTAGACGACCGCCATCTTGCCTCGCAATGGACAAAAATCAGGCACTAACGACTTTGTTCCACTAACATTTTCCTGTTTCCTGAAGACGGCTGAAATGCCAGAAACTGGTCCTAGGAAGCTTGTTTCCGGTCCAGGGAAGACATGGCTTGGCAGTTCGGGCTGGACTGTTCCCATGAGGCACAGGGTCAGACTGATTTGTATATGGCCATGTCTGAACTGGGGTGGCAGAGTGGGCTAAAGAACGGTGATGGATTAAACCCAGATCAGTTGACTGGGGGTGAGTGCTTGCAATGTTCAACACTCCGTCCATCATTTTCTTTGGTTTTTGCTTTGTTCGCCATAAGTTGGCAGGGTATGCTCAGACGTGAGTCCCTTGCTCACTTTGCCACTGGATTCAAGCAAGCCTGGCTGAAGACGGCTGAAATGCCAGAAACCAGTCCTAGGAAGCTTGTTTCCGGTCCAGGGAAGACATGGCTTGGCAGTTCGGGCTGGACTGTTCCCATGAGGCACAGGGTCAGACTGATTTGCATATTTCCATGTCTGAACTGGGGTGGCAGAGTGGGCTAAAGAACGGTGATGGATTAAACCCAGATCAGTTGACTGGGGGTGAGTGCTTGCAGTGTTCAACACTCCGTCCATCGTTTTCTTTGGTTTTTGCTTTGTTTGCCATAAGTTGGCAGGGTATGCTCAGACGTGAGTCCCTTGCTCACTTTGCCATTGGATTCAAGCAAGCCTGGCTGAAGACGGCTGAAATGCCGGAAACCGGTCCTAGGAAGCTTGTTTCCGGTCCAGGGAAGACATGGCTTGGCAGTTCGGGCTGGACTGTTCCCATGAGGCACAGGGTCAGACTGATTTGCATATGGCCATGTCTGAACTGGGGTGGCAGAGTGGGCTAAAGAACGGTGATGGATTAAACCCAGATCAGTTGACTGGGGGTGAGTGCTTGCAATGTTCAACACTCCGTCCATCATTTTCTTTGGTTTTTGCTTTGTTCGCCATAACTTGGCAGGGTATGCTCAGACGTGAGTCCCTTGCTCACTTTGCCACTGGATTCAAGCAAGCCTGGCTGAAGACGGCTGAAATGCCAGAAACCGGTCCTAGGAAGCTTGTTTCCGGTCCAGGGAAGACATGGCTTGGCAGTTCGGGCTAGACTGTTCCCATGAGGCACAGGGTCAGACTGATTTGCATATTTCCATGTCTGAACTGGGGTGGCAGTGTGGGCTAAAGAACGGTGATGGATTAAACCCAGATCAGTTGACTGGGGGTGAGTGCTTGCAGTGTTCAACACTCCGTCCATCATTTTCTTTGGTTTTTGCTTTGTTTGCCATAAGTTGGCAGGGTATGCTCAGACGTGAGTCCCTTGCTCACTTTGCGACTGGATTCAAGCAAGCCTTGCTGAAGACGGCTGAAATGCCAGAAACCGGTCCTAGGAAGCTTGTTTCCGGTCCAGGGAAGACATGGCTTGGCAGTTCGGGCTGGACTGTTCCCATGAGGCACAGGGTCAGACTGATTTGCATATGGCCATGTCTGAACTGGGGTGGCAGAGTGGGCTAAAGAACGGTGATGGATTAAACCCAGATCAGTTGACTGGGGGTGAGTGCTTGGAATGTTCAACACTCCGTCCATCATTTTCTTTGGTTTTTGCTTTGTTTAACCAGTCCTAGAGCCAGTGCTATGTTAAAAGACACTAAGAATACAGTGAAAACACCTACATACACTAGGGAACACTATGCGTTGGGGTCCCCCTGTGATTAGCATGACCTCCTCTGTAAGCCCCTAGTATATAATAGGGCAGGAGATTAAAACTACCTCTTAAAACGCACCACAGGGCGTGTTTGCACATGTCACCTCAGGCCCCGTCCCCTCCCTTCCCCACTGTGTAAACACGCCCTGTGGCCGTTTTAAGTTGGGAGATTAAGTCCCCTTGAATCCTGAGGGTCCCTAGGGTCCAACTAGAGCACTAGGTACCTCCAGTAAGCGCCACAGAGCTGCGTTGCAGAGAGATGTAAAAAGGGGCACGGCCTAGACCACCTCTCTGCAACGCAGCACAGTGGCGCTTACTGGAAGCACCTGGTGGGCTAGTTGTCCCCCAGGGTCCCTCAGGATTGAAGGGGAATTATTTCCCAAACTTAAAACGCGCCATAGGGCGTGTTTGCACATGTCACCTCAGGCCCCGTCCGCTCCCTTCCCCACGGTGTAAACACGCCCTGTGGCCGTTTTTTAAGTTGGGAGATTAAGTCCTCTTGAATCCTGAGGGTCCCTAGGGGCAAAATAGCACACTAGGTACGTCCAGTAAGCACCATTGCAGAGAGGTGTAAAAAGGGGCATGGCCTGCACCACCTCTCTGCAACGCAGAGCAGTGGCGCTTACTGGAAGCACCTGCTGGGCTAGTTGGCCTCCAGGGTCCCTCAGGATTGAAAGGGAATTATTTCCCCAACTTAAAACGTGCCACAGGGCGTGTTTGCACACGTCACCTCAGGCCCCGTCCCCTCCCTTCACCACTGTGTAAACGTGCCCTGTGGCCATTCTAAGTTGAGAGATTAAGTCCCCTTGAATCCTAAGGGTCCCTAGGGTCAAACTAGCCCACTAGGTACCTCCAGTAAGCACCACAGAGCTGCGTTGCATAGAGGTGTAAAAAGGGGCGTGGCCTCAGAACACCTGTCTGCAACGCAGCTCCCTGGCGCATACTGGAGATACCTGTTGGGCAAGTTGGCCCTCAGGTTCCCTCAGTATTGAAGGGGAATTAATTCCCCAACTTACAACTGGCCAGGGGGCGCGTTTGCAGAGTGCTGCAAGGAGGGGGCGTGGCCTCTGGCGCGATGCTGGTCTTTTATTTTTTTTATTTTTTTAAGAAGAAGGGCTGTGTGGCCCCCCTTCTTTTTCTAATTTATCGGCCCTGGGGACCCCAACCCCCGGGTCATGGCCTTTTTTAAAAAAAATTCTTTAGGCGGGGGACTGCGTTGCCCCCCTCCTCATGCCACTTATGGCCCCGGCCGGGGACCCCATCCCCCGGGGCCGGCCTTTGTCTTTTATTAATTATTTTTAAAAATATATTTATAGAAACACCTAGGACATGCTGGACAAACCGTATGTACCTATCACCATGATGATTTGCGTGATATTCATTAAAAGGTGACTATGCATCCAAAGAATCCACGTGGAATTTATTTACACCGCTAGTGAAGCTCTGACGTGTCTGATGCCCTAACGTGCCTAATCCCGGTGCCCCCGCCGGTGGGTACTCTCCAAGTAGACATCCTTGTTGTTTATTTATACAAACATGGGTAGCTATTGACGGGCACATTTAATACACACGCACGCCAAGCCATTCAAAGGGGATTCGACAAAAATTCAACCAAACTATGCAAGAAACCCCCCCTCACGGTTAATAAAACACACATCCACCGCCGGATGTGTAATACTTTTTATTTTACTCTCTGGAAAGGAGACAAACCTCACTTGAGAGTCACAGCGTGCTCCTGGCTGAGCCCAATGCTGTGTTACACCCACCAGTGCCTGCCGAGTGCCACACACCTCTGTGTTGTATTCCACCAGCTAGTGTGTATGCTATGACACTCTCTAGCCCATGTGCACTGTAACACCACCCCGTGAATATGTCATGCCACACTTGCCTTCGCACGGGTTATATTGCCCCATCTAACGTGCCTTCCTCAATGCCAATGTTATAAGGCACAGCGCTATGCCATACATATTACAATCTGGGATCCATATCTTTGTCACAGTGCATATGCAACGTTACACTCCCCAGCACATATTTTATATTACGACTTTAGAGACTAGTTAGGTTACACAACACTGCCCTGTGCATATTACACTCCAAGGCACATATCGCATAGCACGCGCTAGTGCCTGTGCTATCTCGTGCTCTCCAATGAATCTGTCATTGCGCACAATGTATTGCATATTATATTTCACGCCCCGGTTCATCTTATATTACACTTTTTGGTGCATAGTTTATACCATATACTATATCTAGTTTTCATTTTAAATCGTGCTCTCAGGACTATGTTCTATATAACACTGCGTCCACCTACCCTTTTCACAGGCATTACATTTTGCGATGGGGGGTGGAGGGTCAGGGGGTGTTTCTGCCAAGTGAGCCCGGAGTCACAGTCACAAGCGTCCTCTTCTTCCTGAATAAAAGTGAGATTATGCTGCATACTTGTTCATCTTTTAAGTAGTTCGCACAGACACACATTTTAAAAACAATAAAGTTCCTAATACCCACCTTCTCTGAACAGTTAGCTTGCTGCCCCCTCCACCTCCTCCCTATCCTCTGTTGTCTGAATCCATGGACTAGCCTCCTCCCTCCTGCCATGCATGGTCTGATGTGCTGCCACTGCCCTCCATTTAGCATGATGTACCAGTCCACTCCTCCTGCCCCCCATTGCCCAATTCTATGGCCCATCATTGACCTCCTGCTTAGCCTCTGTGCTTAGCTTGCTGCCCCTATTCTCCTTCCCCCTGCCCTCCGATGTCTTTGTGCGTGCCCCTGCTCCATCCTTTTTCCCCACCATGTTCCATGGACCTGCCACTCCTATCTACTCTGAGTGTTCTGTTGAGCTTCCACTCCCATCCCACCTGCCTAGCATTGTCAGATGACTGTAACCTGTCCCTGCCACCTCCACTCTGCCTGTCCACATGCCATGCCCCTATCCCCTTCCTCCTGTCCTCCATGGTCCATTTTACTGCCACACCCTTCTGCCCTCCCTGGTCTGTTGTGCTGCAACTGCTCCTCCTGCCTGCCCCACGCGGTCTGTTGTGAGGTCCCTTCCCCTGAACTCTCTTGTCTGTGCCCAGGTCCTGACCCTCCCTTCTATCCTCCATGGTCCTTTGTGCATGCCCCTGCACCCTCCTTTTTGCCCATCATAGCCATTGTGCTGCCACTAACCCTCCTGCTTGCCATGCATGGTCTTCTGTGCTGCCATGGCCTCTCCCACCTTCCCTGTGTGGTCAGCTAGCTGCCCCTGACCCCCTCCCACCTTCCCTCCATGGTCTGTCTGTATGCCATCATAGTCTCATTGTTGCTCTCCATGGTGTGTCTTGTTTCTAGTGCCCATCCTGCCTGACCTCCATGGTTATCTTGCTGCTCCTGCCCTGCCCCCTTGCCCCCAGCCCTCTGTTTCCATGTGCAGACCCCTATTCCCTTCCTCCTGGCTGCTCTGTTCCATTGTAATGCCCCTGATCCGTCCCTCCTGCAGTTTATGGTCTGTTATGCTGCAGCTTTCTCTCCTGTCTGTCCTTTATGGTCAGCTAGCTACCATTGCCTCTTTCCCCTCTGTTCTCTGTTGTCCATGTGCATGGTCCCGTCCCCTCCCTATTGCTTACTATGGATTGTTATGATGCACTCCCATCCCGCATGCCCTGTGTGGTGTATTGTGCTGCTGCAAACCCTGATGCCTGCCCTGTAGGGTCAGTTTGGTGCACCTCTCCATGTCCCTCCTGTCCTCTGTTATCCGAGTCCATGTCCCTACCCCAATTCCTCCTGCCTACCATGATCCAATGTACCATACTTGCGAACATTTTAAACTTGGTAAGAGGGAGATTTTGAAAAAAAAACTGGGTTAAGTCTGTTGTGCTGCCACTGCCCTTCCTGCCTGCCCAGTGTGGTCAAATTGTTGCCTCTGCACTCTCCTACCTGCCTTCAATTTTCAGAGTCCGTGCCCCTGGCCTCTGCCTCTCAACAGTATCCCAATGAACAACTAGATTGCTAACATTCTATATTTATTACAAAAGTGTGGAACGCCTGACGTCATCTTGATGTAATCAGAACTGTAATACCTAGAGCATTTCCTTCAGAAATTACATATATGAGAGGGTCTTATTTGCATCAAAATTATGGTTAGTGCTGTAAAAAACTAAAATGAGGACATATTTTCTGAGTTTTCAAATAGCGACAAAGAACTTTTAAATTATTTGTAATCTTTATGTTTTTTTATCTAGTTGACCACTTGATTAAATGTTGCACCTAGGGGAGAGGATCTGGTGTTACTTCCAGAGCTGCAGACATTGCAACTGGGGAACCAGGTTGGAGTTTCTGCTTCAGCTAAACATTCTGTGATTCTGGTCAAATCACTTAATCTCCCCATGTCTACAACCAAAATGAATTTGATCTTGTGTGATGTAACCAATGCTCATGTAAAGCACTCCAATACCTGACAAGTCTGCACTATATAAAACTGCAAATACACAAAAAATAAGTGTTTTGCACACTTCTGTCATTGGGCTACATGTGGGCTACATCTGGGTGATATTTGGGCTACTTTTGTCTTTGGTGGCCATCTTGGGAGATTTATTTGTTATGAAGTTTCCTAATTTCCTCATTTACTGCAGTCTCCTCAGTAGGAAATACTTTCAGTTTTTTATTTTGGTTCCCTCAAGAAGGCATTTAGATGTGTCACACATTTGCCATAAATTCTGAATGTTAGCACTCTAGTTGCTCATTAGATCACTGTAGTAAAGCTACTACTCACCAGGGAAGTCTGCTGCTGGTATTGAAAGTGCATGTTTCACTCTGCATGTCAGACTTTTTTATGAAATAGAAGAGGATTTGAGAAGTCAAAATGTGCCCCAATTTTTCTTTCTGCAGCACTAATCATAAGTTCTATGGCAAAATGAATCCCCTCATTTTGTTCCTTTTTAAATTAAATGTTTTAAGAGATACCACTTTATTCCAATCAAGATGGCTTCAGGTGTGCAATGCGTTTGTCATAAGTAGGACTGTTAGCGCTCTAGTTGTTCTTTAGAACACTCTGGGAAGCTGCAGTAGAACACAAAGGAATCAACTGACAGTCTCTGCCCTTGTTGGATGTACATGTTTTACTGAGAATGTCAGACTTCATTCTCACATGACTGAGAAAGATAATGTGAATTTACAGAAAATATGCTCTTAGTTTAGCTTATAGATCACCTTCCAAACCTCTGTGGGAAAAGCATGAGAAAATAGTTTTCTCTCAAACATGATTCATGATATCACAGCACAAGGCTTTTTCACATGGTAAAATCCCCTTAGAACACACCACAATTCCTAAAATGAGTATGGTACCATCAACAAATGTAATGTAACTAAAGTCTTAAAACCTTCTATTAACTGCAATGCTTTTTAATGAGGTGCTATCATGTATATTGGTCCCAAGATGGCTGACAACACTTCTTGGATGAAGTACTGACAGCCAATCAGATCTCATGATGAGATGTGTGGTTAGGCTCCGCCCAGATATATCTATCTTTTTAACTCTAATTTTCTCAGGAATTACTGAACGGATTTACACTATTTAAGCAAAAGGCACGAGTCTGAACTGAGGACTACCTCTTTGCCAAATTTGGTGTAATTCCGTTCAGCAGTTCGGGCTGTAGCTGCGTCAACAGGTCCTATGGGAAAATGCATGGGGACCCCCCTTTTTTCTCGGCCCCCGCTTGACGAATCACCGTGAAATTTTTAGGATAGGAGCGAACCGGAGCTGGCCAAAAGTTTGGAAAATTTCGCGAAGATTCGTCAATCGGCGCCAACGTTATTTCAAATAGAATGTTGCGGATTTCCTATGGAAAATAGGTCCTAATTAGAACTACCTACTGGCGACTGCCAGTAGGTAATATATATATATGTGCACAATCCTTTGTGAAGTAAACAAAGCTGCCAAGCCCAATTCCTTTAGTCAGGTGTTATTAATTAATTCATGTAGTAAAAAATGCCAGACGTGTTTCAGAGCAGCCACTCCTTGGCCACGGGTCAAAAAACGTTTGTATTCACCATTCACATATAGTACACATAAGTGTAAACATAAAGGTAGGACTACTGCATCACCTCAAATATCATGCAAAACGGCATCCATTTTGAAGGGGTAATTCTCACAATTCAATGTGTATACTTTACACCAGAAATGTTATTCATAATTTGTTGCACATGATTAAACGTCATTATATCTGATAAAACTAGATATTCAAAAATCATCACATTTCATGTTTCTCATCAATCAAGCCCCAGTGGGCGTAAGCAAACATTAATGCATGAATATGTTCTTTGATTTTGCCCTGTAGGCAAATTGCAACAACCTCTGGTCTATACAGCCAAGTGGGCATTCATATGCAACCCACATACACATTAGGTTCTCTAGCACCCCGTATTGTAGCTCTTTTGCGTTCCTCTATATTACAAGGTGATATCTCTGTCTCCTACAAAATTAAAATAAGTGCAAAGATCATTATTGATCAACCTATAACCATTAAAATTACAAACATTGTACAAGAGAAGCATACATGCATTTTATAGCGATGGGACAAACTACTTTGAAAATTGAACAGTGATGCTGCATTCATCAAGTTACCCTAAGTGTACAGATAATTCCTCATCTTTATTCATGTCAACTGGATGATTGGTTTCAAATTTAATGATCATTCTGGATTCCAAACATCTTAAATCGCGAAACCTATTTCCTCCTCTTTCCGAAATTAGGATTCTATGAAGGGCACAATATTTCATCAGCTTAGCATTCATATTGTGGAATTCTTTTAAGTGCCTCGCAATCTGATATTGTCTATCCTCATTTGTGATAGCCCTCATGTGCTCTAAAACATGTTTTTAATGGGTGAATTGTGCTCCCAATGTAAATTAATGATCACGGACAGATCAACGCGTATATGCAAAAATCAGATTGGCACTTCAAATGTTTGGTAATCACAAAAGGTTTCTTAAATTTGGATAGCTCTATTTGCTTGCAGTTGGCACTATTTTGGCATGCTTTGCATGACCTACATACGAACAAGCCTTCTATCTTGTGTTTATTCGTTGAAGTTCAAGTTGATAAGATAAAATACTCTTACACACAATATCTTGCAAAGCTGTACATCTACGAAATGTAATTTTCGGATTTTCACCCTCGTATCTACATAATATTTCATCTGTACCCAAAACATCACAAAATATTCTGAGGCATCTTTTTGCCTCCCATGCTTGATTACTGAACGATGTTAAGAATCTTATAGGTTCTTCCTTATCACTCTCTCCACTTTTGGCTTTTAACAGATCCTCTCTCTTAACTGTTTTCCCTTTTTCGTATGCCTGTTTTATAGTTTTTTTTTAATACCCCCTTTCCCTGAATCTTGCTTCCATTACCATAATTTCCTTCTGGAATGCAAGGTCAGAGCTACAATTACGCATAGCCCTTAATAACTCTCCATATGGTATACTATTGATTAGGTTAATGGAATGACAGCTCTCTGCATGCAGTAAACTATTTCCAGCAGTTTTTTACGGAACACTCTGCTTTCAAGTTTGTTACCCATCACCTTCACTTCAACATCCCAAAATTCTATAACATTCTTATCCAATGTACATGTGCATTTTATATTTAGAATCATATCGTTGAGGGTTTCCACAAAACTTGTGGCTTCAATGTCAGTCCCTTTCCAGATACAAAATACATCATCAATGCACCTGTCCCAGAGGGCGACATGTTGGTTAAAGGCTTTGATGTTACTTGCCACCTGCCCCTCCTACCATCCAAGGTACAAACCTGCATAGCTGGGGGCGAAGCAAGTCCCCATTGCCCTCCTCTGGGTTTGGCAGTAGATTACATGATCAAAAACAAAGAAGTTTTTGGTCAAACAAGTATGCATCATAGTCAGAAGCATTTCCGTATGGAATAGATAAGATAATGCTCAGTTTTTAAGGAAATGTCTATATGCTTCCATGCCAAAATTCTGTGGTACGCAGGTGTATAAACTATTAACATCTAATGTTATTAGTAGCATGTCATCTACCCAAATCATCTTCTCAATCAATCTTAAGAAGTCCCCTGTATCTCGTACATACAATGGAAGGGCTTGCACATATGGTCTTAAAAAATAATCAATGTATTTCGAGGTATTCTCATATAGACTTCCATGGAAGAAACAATTGGTCTTCCCGGGGCGATTTTGAATGTCCTTATGGATTTTTAGCAATAAAGACATTGCTGATAGCTTGGGAAACTCACATTTCAAAAACTTATACTCATCATTAGTTAATACGTTTTCATTTTTCCATTTAACAAGATTAGACATATCTCTCATTGCTTTTCTCGTAACTTTTTCTGTCTCATATCTTATAGCTGTTCTCATCATTGAGTTGTCTCTTGTCCTCATATAAATACATCTTTATGGACCAGATGACCACGTTCCCACCCTTATCGGATTTTTTTTTAACTATACCTTTATTGTCCTGTAGTTCTTTAACCCATTTTAGTTGTTCACGGGTGAGATTACTGTATGAGTGGATTTTACGTCTGTCAAGTTTCTGAAATTCATTTTTTACCTCTTTCTCAAAGACCTCAATTGTGTCATTATGTATTTGGGGTAAAAACATGGATTTGGGTTTAAAACCACTAGTGCTTGCTTAATCAGTTATCACATTCTCCTCAGCCAGACTAATAAATGGATTATCCACCCAGTCATCTCTTCCCTCCAGTTCTCACAACATATATATAGGGTTCCTATATCATCGATGGTAAGATTAGACTCGTAGATATAGGTAACTTTTTCTTTTTTTTGTTTGTTTTTATGCCATTTTTTAAGTTTTAATTTCATCGTAAAATGGAACAAATCGATCCTACTTTCGGTATAATTAAATCTATTCGTAGGACAAAATGTTAACCCCAAAGATAAAACATCACTTTGACTTTTGGATAATGGAATATCAGATAGATTTACCACTGTGAGTCTCTCATTTTGTTGCCGATTTGCCTCTCGTTGTCATTCCCATGAAGCCTTCTAAGTTGCTTTGCTTCTTTAAACCTTTATTGCTGCCTCCTCTCGTGCCTCAACCTCGTCCTTTGTTTGCCTGGGGTACCAGACTCCCTGATCCTTGTCGTCTCCTTGCGATGAGGTCGAATTCTTTTAAAATTCTGGATTTTACTCCTGATTGTTCTTCTTGTTCTTGAATATTGTTGCCCAAAGCAGCACCAGCTGGGCGCTTGTTCAAAGCACTATGCGATTCATTGTCTTCATCTGTTCCAGCAACAGTCAACACCTCTTTAGGCTCTTGAGTGATCTCAATCCTAGTTTTAGTAGTTTCTCAAAGATGATATATGTATATATATATATATTATCTACTGGCGGTCGCCAGTAGATAGTTATAGTTACAACCTAGTTTCCGTAGGAAATCTCAAAATTCTATTTTGAATAACTTTGGCGCCGGTTGACGAATCCTCTCGAAATTTTCAAAACTAATGGGGCGCTCCGCTCAGCTCCTACCCTGAAAGTCTTGGGGTGATTCGTCAAGCGGGGGCCGAGAAAAAGGGGGGTCCCAAAACGCGTTTTCCCCATGCATTTTACCATAGGACCTTTAGACGCAGCTACAGCCCGAACGGCTGAACAGAATTACGTGACATTTGGCAGAGAGGTAGCAATAAGGTCAAGGAAGTGCCTTTTGCAGGTCTGGTGTAAATCTGTTCAGTATTTCCTGACAAAATAGCATTTAAAAGCATATCAATATCTATACGCGCGCACCGTGCGCGCACGATTACGTGCGCGAGCGAAATTCTGATTGGTTGTTAGATGTCGGTAAACATTCGAATCGGTCGAAACCAGGAAGTGTCGGCCGCCATTTTGTCTCTCGCAGTCTGAGGGGGTGAAAAAAAAAGGAGAAGAACGTGAAAAGGGGGCAGAGTGGACAGTTCAGGATCCCCTAGCCTTGGTCAGGGGGTCACAGAAGGACCCACAAGGGAGAAAAAAAACATTTTTTTTTTCAAAAAAAATCGCGAGGTGCGCGCACCGTGCGCGCACGGCACGCACTGCGAACCGTGGGTGCTCGGTGCGCAAAGCGCATCGAGCGCCCACAGCGTGCGCACGGGGCGCGAAGCGCACCGTGCGCGCACCGTGCGCGCACCTTGCGATTTAAAAAAAAAATAATAAATTTCACGGTGCGCGCACGGTGAAAAACCTGAAAAAAAATAATAATACATAATTTAGCATATAAAAAACCGTACAAATTCACTGAAAAAACCATAGGTTTCCCACACGTTATAGTTACAAATTAGCATTTAAAAAACCTTGCAAATTCACTTAAAAAACCATAGGTTTCACACATGTTATAGTTAGCTGGACATTTCACTCTTAAAAAACCTATGAAATTCCCCCGTTATAGTTACTGTAGGCAACTATAACTCACGCGACCGCAATCCTCTGCTGATGACGTCAGATATTACATCACTGATGACATATGTGTCTTTATGAAAAATAAATATTTGTAATATATGTATAGCTAAAGATTAATGGAAGAAGACATGGGTAAATAAGTGTCTAAATACAGTGATGTAATATCTGACGTCATCAGCAGAGTATTGCGGTCGCGTGAGTTATAGTTGCCTACAGTAACTATAACGGGGGAATTTCATAGGTTTTTTATGAGTGAAATGTCCAGCTAACTATAACATGTGTGAAACCTATGGTTTTTTAAGTGAATATATATATATATATATATATGATTATCCTTATGGGATCCTTACCGGCTGTTTCTTTGGACTGCTGTTGCTACCATTATTGCTCTCTGCCTTTTTACTTGAATTCCACCAGCAACTCGCCGGACCCGCTTTGCGGGTCCCGCAGCGCACATTCTACCAGCGAGAGTTGCTGCTGAGAGAGGGGCTGTCTTCTGCTTAAAGATCTGGGGCGTGTCATTGCTGGCAGGGCTGCGAGTACGTTAGCAGGGACTCCATCACCCAGGAGTCCCTGCGAGCCCAATTTGTTTCACCTGGGCTGCTCTCCCTGCTGGCCCCGCCCCCCCGCCCACGGAGTTAAAACTGGGACTCAGGATTATGCCTGTGGGATCCTTACCGGCTGTTTCTTTGGACTGCTGTTGCTACCATTATTGCTCTCTGCCTTTTTACTTAAATTCCACCAGCAACTCGCCGGACCCGCTTCGCGGGTCCCGCAGCACACATTCTACCTGCGAGAGTTACTGCTGAGAGATGGGCTGTCTTCTGCTTAAAGATCTGGGGCGTGTCATTGCTGGCAGGGCTGCGAGTACGTTAGCAGGGACTCCATCACCCAGGAGTCCCTGCGAGCCCAATTTGTTTCACCTGGGCTCCTCTTCCTGCTGGCCCCGCCCCCCCGCCCACGGAGTTAAAACTGGGACTCAGGATTTTGCCTGTGGGATCCTTACCGGCTGTTTCTTTGGACTGCTGTTGCTACCATTATTGCTCTCTGCCTTTTTACTTGAATTCCACCAGCAACTCGCCGGACCCGCTTCGTGGGTCCCGCAGCGCACATTCTACCAGCGAGAGTTGCTGCTGAGAGAGGGGCTGTCTTCTGCTTAAAGATCTGGGGCGTGTCATTGCTGGCAGGGCTGCGAGTACGTTAGCAGGGACTCCATCACCCAGGAGTCCCTGCGAGCCCAATTTGTTTCACCTGGGCTGCTCTCCCTGCTGGCCCCGCCCCCCCGCCCATTACTCCCTCTGTTTGCTATTTCAGGAGGCCGTACTGCCGCAGTGCGGGAGCGTGCGGGAGAAGCCCGGGCAAAGGGCGGGCCGTTTGTGGCTGTCCGGGGCTGACCAAGGCTGGGCTGGGCCACCCCCCTGATATTTGCTGTTGGAGGTGTGTGTGTAGCAAGTATTGTGTGTAATGGACTGTTAGCTGAAGGACTCCCTCTCTAGGTATAGTTAGTGGCTCAACTATCTTTGCTGAGGTCTTTATGTCAATGTCTACGCGATCTGGTAGGGGCTTGAGGGGGGCAGGTGGGGCTGGTGCTGGTAGTGTTTCTGGGACTATGGACCAATTTATTACCCGGGTTGTTACGGTTATCGAGAAAGAAATCGCCATGACAGAACGGCGTCTTTCTCGGGAACCCCTGACCGGTAAACGCTCATCGTTGGGCTCTCTGGCATTAGTCCCTTCTCCAGTACGCCCAACTGACCCTCTAGTTAATGTTTCTCCTGTTCATGCATCTGACCCCTTAGTTAATGTTTTATTAGACCCTGACCACCCACAGGTTGTTGCGATTAGGGTCAGCCTGGACCGGCTAGAGAGTTTGTCTGCTGCGGTTTCGCTGGGAGGTGAGAGCGCCCTGCCACAGCCACGGGCGATTGAGACCCCTGCACTTTCGCTTCCTGTTGTTACTTCACCTCGTCAGGAGGATTCCTCCTCCCCTTCTGTCCCCTTACTACTGGCAGCAAATGGCCTAGCTTCGAGTAAAAGGAAACGACTGACTAGTCCACGTAAGGGCGTCACTTAAAACCTTTTAAGAAACCTAGGAGAGTTGGAAGCAGGGCGGGTTGGTCCCATAAGGGTGCAGGGGTGGGTGTTGGCCATCCCCAGGGGCCAAAAGGGGGAGCAGCTATTGGTGTTACTGTAGAAAAGACATGTGTGGATTTGACGTCTGACCCTCCTAAACCTGCCGAAGGCCCTCCTACCGAGACCCCATTAATCACCCAGCTCGAAAAAATTGTGAAAGCACTGTTGAACCCGGTTCTAGAGAGAGTAAAGGGGCTAACAGAGCGACTGGACAGATTCGAGCAAGTCACTCTTGATAATTTCTTCTCCCTAAAATCTCTCATTAAACTCCACTCTAGAATTAGGGAGGACGGCTTAGTAGGGAATCTTGCTCCTCGAGAGCCACCTACTGCCCCAATAAGTCTAACTAATACATGTGGGGCAGTACAGGGGGTGGCTGAGGTAAATAGCCCTGTTGTACAAACTGTGGCCATCCCAAAGCTCGGGCGGCCACAGTGGGGGTCCCGGCGCAATCTAACGCAGCACTGGGTAGCATTGTCCACCCAGTGACGACTGCAAGGTCTGTGGGCCCAGGTTCAAGCGGTACCGCTACGACTAAAAAATCTGGCGAAAGTAATTGTACAGGTACAACTAATACCAAATCTGGCAAAACAACCCCAATTCCCATCTTGCAACTAAGAAATGCTCCAAGCAGTGTGTCTGTCCCTAACACCAACCAACCCCCAGACTGCCAGCCCTTTGTGACAGTACTCCCTGGGGTCCCCGTGCTAAAGCCAGGCAAACAGGAGTCATACGCCGAACTTAAGAATAAAACCTTATTCTGGCTGAAGGAAAACAGACCTCTCCCTAGCTCATTAGGTGGTCGGGTTATCCATGTGAGGAGGGTTAGCTGGTTAGGCACCCGGCCCAAAGACATAATGGGGGACTGCATTATAGTCAATTTTGAAGACCCTAGGGTTGCCAGCTATGTTTGTAGTTTCAGCAATAGTGAGGGCAGCATGGGCCCCAACACAGGAATTGGTACGCGTGACCTTAGTGTTTTTTAATCCCTATGCAGCTCCCGCCCGGCCTGCAAGAGCCATTAGTTGGGAGGGATGGAATGGCAGACAAACTCCTCATAATCTCCCTAAATTCAGCCTGTTTCGCCAAAACCCATGCCCATTTTCCACTTGGTCCTGGCAGGATTGTTGACATAATAGCCACCAACCTCCCATTAAGTCATCTGCTGTATTTGAGGAGGAGGAGAGCTGCATTTTAGATTGTAAAGGGGTAGTTTTGGGGCCACCCTGTTATAATTCATCTCCTTCTGAGGGTAGTGCTGTGTCCCATATTGGGGAGTCAACAGGTTATTTAAATTCCGATGAGTCCGCCTTTGATGCCCCAAACCAGCTGAAATCAGTGAGTGATGTTCCAACTAACTCTGGATCTCAGGATAGTCTATCCGTGCAGAGGTTTTCCTCTGCGCAGGTTGCAGTTGATGATGAGGTCCTGAAGATTGTCAGCTGAAATATAGCGGGGATTTCTCGCAACCTGGACATACCGGAATGGAACTCTTTTATAGAGTCATTCGGGATATGCTTATTCCAGGAAACTTGGTGTTTGGAACCCCAATACAAGGTTGGTTATATTACCTACTTTGTACCTGCAACCCCTTCGTCCGTCGGGAGAGGTCGACCCTCAGGCGGTTTATTAATCTGGGTAAGCATCACATTGGGGTATCATATAAGGTGTATAGAAATTAAGTCCCCAGACTTGCAGAGACTAGTAGTCAGAGGGTCCTCTGGGGGGCGGACTTTAGAGATTTTTAATATTTATGCTAGACCCCCGAAAGGGGGCGTGCCCTCATTGACCCTATTGGGTCTAGAGGATGCCCTTATATCCTGTAGGGCAGAAACGTATATTATGTTAGCAGGGGACTTTAACTGCACCTTTGAACCCCTAGCCGAGGATGATATATTAGGCACTCAAGAAGAAGATGTTAGGAGAGGCATCCCACCCCTGTTAATACCACCGATTAAGAGCTGGACCCAAAGTGCTATCCATTTAAATGCCCTAACCCTGGAATATGGTGTGAGGGCAGTAAACGGACGGTCAAAGTCGGACTCCTGCGGGGCGCACACCTTCAATAGGGTGGGTTATTCATCTTGAATTGACTATATCCTGCTGAATTTTAAGCTCTGGGGGCATCTGTTGGATATGGCAGCCCTCCCATCGTCTGACAGCGATCATAATCCGCTGTCTTTGTCACTGTCCCCAATGTGGACGGCTGGGGAGAAACTGCAAGCCCCCCAGGCGTGGAAGTCAACAAGTGACGTTTGTCCCTCAAATTGTGGGAGACGCCTAAAATGGAAAAATGGAGCTTTCGATGAGGGCAAGATCGTGGAAATAAGATCAATTATGGCTAATGCATTGTCCAGACTAGATTCCCCTGTGTCAATTGCTCATGAGATTTCCACTCTGTTTAGCCATACTACCAAAGCACTAGGTGACCTCTTCACTGTGCGAAACCCAGGTTATAGGGCTAACAAGACGGGGCGCCTGGTTGGTATTCTGTTCCCTGCAGAAGTGCGAACAGGGACTTAATCAACGCAGTTAAACTTAAGGATACCGAATTGATTAGTGCAGCCAGGAAGCTGTACAGGGGTGCTATTGGTAAGGCAAAGAAAGAGTGGGAGAATCAGTTCTGGTGTGACTTAAAACTGGCAAGTGCTGGGAAGGACTCGAAGGGTTTTTGGGATTTAATTAGAAACAGGGAAAAACCCATGGATTCCCTTATAACATGCAATATACCTGAGGCGTCATGGTTTGACCATTTTTCCAACCTTTATACTGTGGTAACGGGGATTGGGGTAGATCCAGCTGAAAGTTTTTCGGTTGACTTTTTTGGGCTGAGCGAGGACCTCCTGTTTACAGGGAAGGAAGTATAGGATGTGATTTCGTGTCTTATCCCAAATAAAGCTGCGGGGCCGGATGGGCTACCCGGGGATTTGATCCGCATCAATACATTAGAATGGGGAAAGCTTATTGCATCATTACTTAATGCAAATTTTTATGATGCACCTCTCCCAGACTCCTGGATGGGCGCTGAGGTCGTCCCGATTTTCAAAAAAGGGAGTCGGGACGACCCAGCTAATTATCGCCCTATAAGTCTACTGGATTCATCGCAAAAGGTGGCAGGAAAGGTGGTTTTAGGGAGGATGCTCCAGTGGGTAGAGGAGAATAGAATACTTTCTGATTTCCAGGCGGGCTTTAGGTCAGGTACTGGGACCATCGAACAGTCATTTTGTCTGCTGTTGTCATACTGGAAGGTGGTCGTGCTGGGCAAAGGCAGCCTGTATCTTGCCTTTATCGATTTACGGACTGCCTTTGACCTAGTGCCCCGCAGCCGCCTATGGAGGGTGTTGTCAGATTTAGGCATGCCACCGTACCTATTATCTCTGATAATTAAGTTCCATGCAGAAAACTTTGCACAGGTTCGGTGGGGTAATCAGGGCCAAAAGACCGCCCGAATAACTGTAAATAGAGGTGTCCGTCAGGGCTGTGTCCTAGCCCCCACTCTGTTCTCATTGTACGTCAATGGAGTGGTGGAGCATCTCTTACAAAATCCTTCAGATGCTCCATCCCTGGCGGGCAGGAGAATACCCACTCTATTATTTGCAGACAACGCCCTCTTGATCTCCAAGACCCCAGTTGGGTTGCAGAGCCTCCTTGATAGGTTCCAAACTTTTTGTAATTTGAGGGGATTAGAAATTAACACGGGAAAGACCAAATATTTGGTCTTGAACCCCCCGAAGAAAAGGGGTAGGCCACCTGTATTGAACTCAGTGTCCCTAGAAACTGTCAAGGAGTTTGACTATTTAGGAATCCGCCTCTCCGACACCATGAGGTGGAATTGTCATCGCCATAAAATGCTGCTAAGCCATAAAAGGGTGGTGGGGGCACTCCTCAAAGAACAACGGTCCTCCACCCTCAAACCGATTGCCCCAGTACTTGACATCTATAAGGCAAGAGGGGTGAGTGCGGCGCTTTATGGAGCAGAGCTTTGGGGGATGCAGAATGTGGACCAGTTGACGCGTTCGGAAAACAAGTTTTTGAAAGATCTAATGGGTCTCCCTTATGGTACCCCCACCCTTCCCTTATTCCTTGACATGGGCTGTTGCCCTATCAAAGACTAGGCAAGGGTGCGCCCTTTACTTCTCTGGGGCCGCAGATGGAGAGTTCCGGAGCCTGTTAGTTATGCGGAGGGGTTAAATGAGGTTTTATCAATGCCTGGCTGGCATAAAATAGGATGGTTGAGGGATGTTAAGCGGTTGTTAGGTGAGTTGGGTCTTGGAGAAGCCTGGCAGTCCAGGACCGCACCGTCCAAGTCTGTCCTGAAAAAACTGTACTGGAAATGGGTAATGGATTCCAGAAACTCTAATCCCAATCTATGTAGATGTACTGCTGAATTCCTACTAGTAAAGGAGGTGGCACTACTTGAGCCTTATCTCGATATCATTTCAAAATCTAGAGATAGGGCTTTATATTTAAAATTTAGGATAGGTGTGCTACCCGTGTGTGAGTTGACTGCTGGATGGAAGGTGCCAGCACAGACTACTCCTTTTTGTCCTTTCTGTGAGATTAGGATCGAGTCGGTCTCCCACCTCTTATTTGAATGCCCTGCATATAAAGCTCCTCGCCTCAGGTGGCTGAAACCCCTATGTAAAGAACTAGGCACAAGACAATGTAGTGAGGCCCTCTGTATCTTAAAATCTGATACACGCCCTTTATTCGTCTGTGGTATGGCGAAGTTTTTAAACTGGGCATGGACGATCAGATCAAAAAGGCTTTTGCATGCTGTTTAATTATGGTTTTAAAATTTGAATTTTTTATGTAACTTATCTTTGCCATTCGTATTTTGAACTTGCATAACTGTTTTCTTATGAATCCGCTTTTTATTCTTTAAAAAAAAAAAAGATGTATTGTATTGCTTTTAAAGATATGTCTTATATCGAAATAAAGCCAACTTTGACTTGACTTGATTATCCAATGTGACCCATTTACTTAGCGCGTATCAGGTTGTCACGTGGATGATGTCATCAGTGATGTCATTTGAGATGTCATCAGTGATGTCACTGACCATGTCATGAATGATGTAATATGTGACATCATCAGCAGTGGATTGCGGGCGGGTGAGTTATAGTTATCTGAAGTAACTATAACGGAGGAATTTCAATGGTTTTGTATGAGTGAAATGTCCAGCTAACTATAACACCCCTAAAGCCTATGTTTTTTTCAGTGAATTTCTAAGGTTTTTTAAATGCTAATTCCTAACTATAACATGTCTGAAACCTATGTTTTTTTCAGTGAATACATATATATATTCAGCTCCGAACGACACCAAGTAAACCAAGTGAAGAGACCGCACTCAATTGAAGGGTGGAGAACTCGTTTTTTATTTTCCGAGACAAACAAACAGGACGCATTTTGTCTCACGCCTTTTTCTACTGTTTACAAAGATGGCTAATCCACCATATTTTGTAATCATTACGCCAATGCGTCATTTCCGATTCTGCGATACATAGAAATTAAAAACAAACTGTTGACTCACAGTCATTCGGCGCCATCTTGGAGTGGATATATGTCGCATTGTAAGCAATTCATTATCACAAGACAAATATTATCATCATCCGTCATATAGCATACTCATCAATGTACATGCTAATTAATTAATTCATTCATTGATTCATTTTGAAACAATTAATACGCATTAATGCAAAGATTGCAAAGCACAAATCGAGCTTAAAACTTGACATAGTATATATATATATATATTTATATTTAAGAGTAGTAGTTAGGGTTTCCCAAGGTATAATTACCACATAGTGTTTGCCATTAATAACTTTTTACCCATTTGACGAATCTCCACAAAACTTTGCAGACCTATTCTTCCGGAAGTTCCAAAACACATTTTTCCATCAATGTATTTTCCATGGACATTTGTATTTGACATAGAGCGAAAATAACTGAATGAACTGAGATGACATTTGGCAGGATTAGACATTATGGTGCGCAGATGATCCTTATAGGCAAGTATTTTTTAAGTTATAAGGCATTTTAAATCAGTAATATCTGTGGCTGTGGTATTTTCATGAAATTTTACATGGTATTTTGTAGTATTTTGCAGAAGGACCACAGTACATAGTGATGACAAGTCATTATGTTATTGGCTAATGACTTCCTTTACAAACGTTAAAGGCAGCCATGTTGTTTTTAGGTACATTTTACACTAAGACCCTAATGCAGAATGCAGCGAAAAGCAGAACACAGGCAAACGATGCTGAAAACGACATAGCTGCCTTTTGCTTCTGGTAAACACAGCCATTAGCCAATTAAATACTGCCTTATCATGTGCATACTGTGGCGCAATATATAACTAAGTATTTTATAAATTATACCTTTAAAGCTACTTACACTATTCACATATATTACAAGAAATAGCTATTTACATCAAATAAAGGTGGCAGGAAAGGTGGTTTTAGGGAGGATGCTCCAGTGGGTAGAGGAGAATAGAATACTTTCTGATTTCCAGGCGGGCTTTAGGTCAGGTACTGGGACCATCGAACAGTCATTTTGTCTGCTGTTGTCATACTGGAAGGTGGTCGTGCTGGGCAAAGGCAGCCTGTATCTTGCCTTTATCGATTTACGGACTGCCTTTGACCTAGTGCCCCGCAGCCGCCTATGGAGGGTGTTGTCAGATTTAGGCATGCCACCGTACCTATTATCTCTGATAATTAAGTTCCATGCAGAAAACTTTGCACAGGTTCGGTGGGGTAATCAGGGCCAAAAGACCGCCCGAATAACTGTAAATAGAGGTGTCCGTCAGGGCTGTGTCCTAGCCCCCACTCTGTTCTCATTGTACGTCAATGGAGTGGTGGAGCATCTCTTACAAAATCCTTCAGATGCTCCATCCCTGGCGGGCAGGAGAATACCCACTCTATTATTTGCAGACAACGCCCTCTTGATCTCCAAGACCCCAGTTGGGTTGCAGAGCCTCCTTGATAGGTTCCAAACTTTTTGTAATTTGAGGGGATTAGGATTATTACAAGAAATAGCTATTTACATCAAATAATATATTTTCCTGCAAATTACATCTACACTCATTAGCACACTTTCACGCAATGTCTGTTTAAATTAGCACTCTCCACTGTACGCCACCACTCTATGGAACTCTACTCTATGCCACTCCACTCTATGCTGTTATACTTTATGCCATTCCACTCTGTTACTTCAGAGTACGCCACTCCACTCTTCTCCACTCAACTGTACCCCACTCCACTCAACTGTACGCCACTCCACTCTACACTACTACACTGTACGTTTTAACACTCGATGCTACTCCATATTCATTTTAATACCTGAATATTCATTTATAAACATTATAATACATGATTAAAATTTTTTAATGTAAAAAATATAAAATGGTACATTTACACCCCATTATTCAAACAAATATTTATGTAGTGAAATTAAATAATTAAATACAAGATTTATATACCTTACAGAAGAAAATGGAGTTTTTGAATACATTTTTATTAACATTTAAAAGAGTGCAACTCATGTTTATTAGTTTTTTAAATACCAAGCAATTTTTAAAAAGTATTAAAAACAATTAGCCACATAAACTGAATACAATATGTATACATCACATAGAGAATAAGACAGACTTTTTATACATTTCTATTCACATTTTTATGTGATCAACTCAAGTTTTTCTATTTAAAAAAATAACAAATAATTATTTACAAATCTGAAAAAAATATAATATATTTTAAAGAGCATAAAATATTTTTCAGGAATAATTTAACATTTTTACAAGCACTGAAATTGTTTATTTCTTTTACATTTGTTACAGTTTTTTTCCCATGCTTTCCTGTTGAAAACAATAGGAAAAGGTGTCCTTTCTTTGTTTTTACTTTTAGCCTTGATGTTCGTGGTGTCTCGCCTTTTTCTACAGTTGGTGGAATATTGCTGTCAAGATCAGATGCCAGGAAGAGCTCTGGTCAGGTAAGAACAATTTAATTTATTATTTTAACGTTATAGGTGGCTAGGTTTATTGTAAGGAGTGAGGAGGGAGGTAGTTAGATATGTTAGTTGAAATATGTAAGTTTTCTATGTTTTAACCAGATTTTCATTTTTTTGCAGGTAGCGGTTGTAGGCCACATCAGGGCAACTATTTTTTAATTCAAACTCTGTTAAAAACAGTAATTTCAGAATAAGTATAGTTCTTTTTAAACCATTTTGAAATTAGAATCAACATTTATTTCTGCATCATGTTTTTGTATGAGGCTTGGAGTATTGACCCGACACAGACTACATCAGGCCTACATCAGGTACAGGCTTAAAGAAAAAAATGGATTCTTTGGAACGGGTGCATTCATCTTTTTTTTCAGGAAAGCTGGAAAATTATAATTTTTTCAACCCCTTGTAGTGTGTTCTTTTACCAGCATACAGAATTTTTCAACTTTCAGTTTTTAGATCTTCCTCTACAAGGACATGGATGGCTGTATTTTCCATTGGAACGTGGATTTTGTGAACTGATTTGTTGTGGCGCTTTTTTGACAAGCACAGAAGCTTTTCCGAATTTCTGGGGGGTTTCCCATTTTTTTAAACAACACAGAAGTTAATCCAACTTTTCATTGCTGGAAATTGTGTCTTTGTCAAACTGTGGTTTTTGTGCATGGAAGTTGGGCAGTTACTTGCAATATGTGTTTTTCACTTAGGACTATTGAACTTCAAGAGACTCTTGGTGACAGGCGGAATTGAAAAGTCACCAAGAAGAAAGAAAACATCTTCAAGGAGGAACCCCAAAATTCCTTTAAATATCCAAAATAATTTTAAAAATGCCAATCTATTTTTTCTTTTTAAATGATCAAAATAGGCAATTAGGTTAGAGTAGGTGTTAGTATTTTTTAGAAATGTAATATGTGTGCAAGATTGTCCCCCTAGTCTGAAGCCACCATCAACTAAAACTGTTGAATTTGAGCCAATAGTCACTTGGACATTTCTTTTTTTTTAATGTGGGTTTAGACTACCTGTCAATGATTGCACTATTCACATGTTTTGGAATCTTTGGTACATCCAAACAATTTCCCAAAAATGATCTAAGTTAGGTTGAGGTCTACCAATAGATTTGCTTAAGGAGTTGTGTCATCCAGCAAAGGTATTGTTAGGATTCGCAGCTCCCTCTAAGCAGGATGTTTAACAGTTCCACCACTCACTTGGGAACCATAACTTCCTCCCGTGACGCGACCTACTTAGATGGTCAATCCATGTGTTCTTAAAAATAATTTAGTGATGGTGCCAATTTGTCCGAGTTTTGTGTAAAATGCTCTGATTTTGTAATTGTAGTGTAGAATTCATTCATACAGTCAGGAGGTACGAAGCATAGGGCACGTAGTTTTTTAAATTCATATTGCAGTTAGCTGTCTGATATGTAATCCTCAACTAAGGATATTTTTTGAAGTTTTCGCCAATATGACTGTGAAAAGTAAAAAAAAAATCCCTGTATTTGGGTTTTGGGATATAATTTAGTAAAGGTATTAATCATGGTCAATTCAAAATCAATTATCAATTTTTCAGGACTTTTATTGGGTGTTTTCAATTTTACTGCTGTCAAACATTCAGTATAGGTTGAGATTTGCTTATCAGTTAGCAAACTGTAAACTAAAAGAACTGCAGTGTTACTGATAATGCCATGAATAATGTATATTTGGGTGAATGGATGAGGTGTGGCTCTAAAGGTGCCATCCATCATCCAACTATCACTATTCTCCAGCGTTACCAGGTTATGGGGTGTGCTAAAGATTAGCATCCTTTTCTGAGGTTTTTTTGTCATGTAAGAGGAAAGTTTAATTAGTGAATGTTACAGTAAGTTCATGTGGGATGTTAATGTCTGAGTAGGTCTGGGGTGTTACACTTTGGGGGTTAATTGCCTGTTTTTGTCATAGATAATTCTTCTGGGGTTAGGATTTGTAGGCATACAACTTGCTACATGCATAGGAATGTTTTGGGATACCTCTCTCAAAACTGAGCCACAGGGTACAATGGAGGTGGATGAAAGTGTTTTTATTTGTTGAATGTTCTGTCGAACTTCAATCTTCATTGCAAAGGTTATGCTCTGTGGTCCTTTCAACAGTGCCATGAAGAGTAACTGCTCCTCCTGTGCAATGGGATGAAAAATACAGCACACACCTCTAATGACTCCTGGGCTCAGTTAATCTCTCCTTACAGTATAGGTAGCCATCATAATTGAGCAGTCTATTTCCTCTTCTGGTTTTACATAGCTGGCCTGATTTCTTGATGACATTCTGTATCTGTCTGTAGAAACAGAAAAAAGAAGAAAGTTGTGTAAATGTTTTGGTTTAAAAATGCATTTGACTTACAACCTTCAAAGGAAAATAATTTCCTATTATTATTTGACTGCCTACTTTATTTCTCAAAACCATGTTTTTATTTCTATTGCTATACTCTGATTGAGAAAATTGTGTTACAAGTTGATGCCTGTGGAAGAAAAGTTACTTGCTATTGATGAGGGCTGTTTTTTGACAAAATTTACCTCAATGAGGGCCCGATTACAATGTCGGTCGGAAAGCCTCCGACCGCTTGTCGTAAGCTTTCCAACCAACACGGTCGGTTTGTGGTCCAACTGACCGATTACGATGTCGGCAGGCAAAGTGTAAACCGGCCGGTCACACTGACTCAGTTACGACTGGCTCTCGGAGTCTTTCAACCAGTCGGTACCGCACCGTAATCTCCTATGGACGGCTTTCCGCTGTCGGGTTTATGATGATGCTTTCCCACAGCCTTTCTGCTCCAGCCTTTCTGATACAGAAAGGCTGTCGTACAGCGACTTGGGGGGCCCTTAGCTCGGCCCCCTTTCCTCTGCGGCCTATGGTTGGTGGTTGATACCCCCCTGTAAAACCCTGCACTGTGTGGCAGGCTGCATGGGGTGCCTGCCACAAGGTGCAGGGTTTTACATACACCCTCATTTCTCTTAAGAGCCTGCATTATGGACGGTTTACAACCATGACAGAAGCTCCCATAGAGAACAGTGGGAATCCGACCGAACAGTGTTTGGTCGAGTCAGAGGCAACTCTGACCGACATCGTAATACGCCTTTTAGTTTTTTGCTCTGTGAGAGGCAGCTTTTCATGGCGAGGGGATTTCTTTGCTGGTTTTTGCTGGGATGCATTACCCTTTACGTCTGGTGTCTTGTTGTTTGATCTGTAAAGAAATGTTGCCAAAAAGAGGAGGTTTCAAATTGTTTTTCTAAATAACATGTATTTATGATTCACAATAAATCTGGCAAAGAGAAAATGTTTTTTGAATGGTTAGTTTTCATGCATTTTATTGATTGTGAGAGACATTTTTTCTGTTTTAATTTTTTGGAGGAAATGAGAGATGCCTGCCTCTCCTTGTTTGGTTCCTTTAGAATTAAATTTGTTAATTTTTTTTTCAAAAGGGATTTCAAATATTTTTTACCTCACAAGTTCTTCCTGTTTTTTCCTAAGTGCTAGTTCGGATGGTTTTGTGTACTGATGATGGATTGTAATCTTCCTCTAATATGCAGTAATTGCAAGGTATGTAAAATAAAGGATAATGTCAGTATGGCGTACTGTAAATGCTTTCAATTTTGTTCAAAATACTTTCCTCTGCCTTTCTCGAGTGAAGCACCCAGCAGAGTAGTAATAGTAAATTTGACCCCCAACAGTGTCCAGCACCTTCCCTGAGGCAAGTACCCGGTGAAGTAATAATAGTAATTTTGACCCCCACCACTGTCCAGCACCGTTCCTGAGGCAAGTACCCGGTGGAATAGTAAAAGTAATTGTGGATACGGCCACTATCCAACACCATGAAAGAAACAAGCACCCGAAAGAGTAGAAATAGTAATTTTGACTCCGTAAACTGTCCAGCACCTTCCCTGAGGAAAGCACCCCACGGAGTAGTTATAGTAATTTTGACCCCCACCACTGTCCAGCACCTTCCCTGAGGCAAGTACCGGGTGGAGTTAAAATATTATTTTGATGCCAGCCACAGACCAGCACCTTCCCAGAGGTAAGTACCCAGCAGAGTAGTGATAAGAATTTTCACCCCACCACTGTCGAGCACTTTTCCGAAGGCAAGTATACGGGGTGCCGTTCGTTGTGGGAGTCCTGAGTGCCTTGAACTCTGCTGTGTGCTGCCTTTTACTCGAGCTTTTGTCGTGGAACTAAACCCGTTGACTGCTGCTGGCGGGTGGACGCTGTGGACGGGATTGCGAGGACCAGCAGCCCCGTAACTCGCATCAGCTGCCTCCTCTTCCCGCCCCTGCTGTCTGTGGCCCTATAACTCCTCACGGCCCCCGCTTCGCGGGAGCCGTTCGTTGTGGGAGTCCTGAGTGCCTTGAACTCTGCTGTGTGCTGCCTTTTACTCGAGCTTTTGTCCTGGAACTAAACCCATTGACTGCTGCTGGCGGGTGGACGCTGTGGACGGGACTGCGAGGACCAGCAGCCCCGTAACTCGCATCAGCTGCCTCCTCTTCCCGCCCCTGCTGTCTGTGGCCAGAGAACTCCTCACGGCCCCCGCTTCGCAGGAGCCGTTCGTTGTGGGAGTCCTGAGTGCCTTGAACTCTGCTGTGTGCTGCCTTTTACTCGAGCTTTTGTCCTGGAACTAAACCCATTGACTGCTGCTGTTGGGTGGACGCTGTGGACGGGACTGCGAGGACCAGCAGCCCCGTAACTCGCATCAGCTGCCTCATCTTCCCGCTCCTGCTATTTAACTAACTGCCCTACCCGCTGCGCGGTCGCGTGCCGGGAGAAGCCCGGGACAAGGGCGGGCCCTCTGTGGCCCTCTGTGGCCCTCAGAGGCACGAGGAGACCGGACCGGGCCCATACTCCAAGACATTGATTAGGACTATCTGGGTATTTTATCTGTTTGTTCATTGTTATGGCCGCGATTTCAGATAAACATTTACTTGAAAATGTAGGGGGTATTAACAAGGGAACATTAGATGATTACTTCACTAGGGCTGCTTCAGTTATCGAAAAAGAGAGTGTACTCGCTGAGCGTAGGGCTGAGCGGCGTTGCTCCATTGAATGTATGAAAAATAGTTCTTCTTTGGAATTCTTGCAACATACTATTCCACTTGCTGTAAGCTCCCTTACTGGAACTCAGGATCCACTATCCACAGACAATGTTCCCAAACTTTTACGTGACACGCCCCCTCAACCTATTATTTTCAACAGCTTCTACACAAATAACAATATACCTCTCTCCAGTAATTCTACCATAGGAAGGGATATAACTGCCGAACCCCTTCTACCAGCGGTCAAGATTATTAAAAAGAAGGTTGGGAAAGTAGCTATGCCTAAAGCTCATGGGCCACCTCCAGTTAAAAGAAGGAAGAGGGTAGGTGACCCACAAAGAAGCAAGACTAACCATTCTGATTTTGGTAAAACGTCAAGGGCCACTGTAACTATTGTACCTACGTTAAAGTCCAGTGTACCAACTATTTCAACTTTAGTGGCCTCCGCGGATACAGCTTCAATCCCAAAAGTCCCCGCACTGGCCGCATTTCCTTCATCTGGCCCAGCTACCCCTCTAGATGGTCCGCCTAAGGAAGTACTGCCTGCTGCCCCTCTTGAGAGTATTGAACGATTAATAAGGTCATTCGTACTACCCATAATAGAGAGACTAAAAATGATGGAGCAACGGTTGGGGAATCTAGAACTGGCCATTAGTAATAATGCGGGGGTACTTAAAGACCTTGCAAATCTAGTGCCCCCCAATGCAGTCCCGGTGATGCATCCCACCCCTGTTGCCCATAAGGGTATTAACAAAATTAGTAAGCCCATTACTAGTAGCCAACATAGGGTTACATCTCCCAAATTAGCTCAACAATCAGTACAGCATGATCCTGGTGAAGCCCCTAAGGGAGGGAAACAATCCCTTACAGGAAATATGCAAGATGAGAGGGGAAGCACTAGCCCAGTTAGGACAGAGGATCACAAGAGACGCCAAGTTGAATTACCTCCAGAAGCGGTTCCTTATGTGGTAGTGCTTACGGGAGTCCCGACATTAGAAAAGGGTAGGAGGGAAGGGTTCTCCCAGCTAAAAAATAAGACCATACACTGGCTTAGCCAAAATAGACCTCTTCCCTTCAACATTAATGGCGAGATCATGCATGTCCGACGACTCCCTTGGTTGGGACATAGAGCTAAAGATATTGAGGGGGACCTAATTGTTATTAATTTTAGAGATCCTAGAGCTGTTAAGTAGATTTTAAATTGTATTCCAGGGAAAACCAGCACTTTTATTTTGCCTTGTGATTTGACATATTTTTATCCAAGATCTCTAGTGACCCCTACGATGTACCTCGGGGCTATAGCTCGACCACAGATAAATTTACCTGTACCACCCATACCTTTTAACAATCGGTCTATGATCTACGCACCTAATCCTATGGCTACTGATAATGCATCTGGATGGGACACTGTACCGCTTAGGAGCTGTAGAAATGGAACTAGGAGGACAGATTATTGGTTACCATTTACCCCGTTGGAAGCTAAAATAGATTTGATGCCCTTTCAGGCTTTGATGATTGCGATTGACAGGGGAGGTCTCCCAATGACATGCCATCTACCATTGAGAACCAGGTTGTGAATGCCAAGCCAAGCCCTTCAGTGCAAATTCTGTTATCAGAACAAACCATTTACCCCACAATTGCTCCTTTTTCCACTGACCGACATTCATTGAATTGTGAGTCTGAGCCGGTCATAGAAACCCTGGACTATGACTTAACCAGGCGAGATTTGCCGATTGCCCATGTTAAAATCCTCTCTTGGAATGTCGCGGGCCTTAAGAGTAAGCTGCCCATTCCTGAGTGGGGCTCTTTAATGACCCTACACGATATCTGCATGTTGCAGGAAACTTGGGCATTAAAAGGAAGTATAGCCCAGGGATTTGCTACGTACGATATCTTGGCAAGTAAGGGTGAGAAGGGCAGACCCCTGGGGGGATTGTCTATTTGGGTAGGCACGCACCTAGGAGCCATGGCATCGCAAATTCCAACAAACTCACTGGATGTTCAGTGTGTACTGCTGACTACACCAAAAGGGCCAACCATTGCCCTGATTAATGTATACTCAAGGCCAGTCAGGCGGGGCCTTGAGTCAAAGACCATTGAAATCTTATTGACCCTTATTCAGTCAATGGACTCCTCTACCGTGTTAATACTAGGAGGCGACTTTAATTGTCATTTTGAGCCACTTATGGATACGAATTTGGGCGACCTGGATGATGTTGTATCACTGTGGGCCATTCCTGAGCCATTGACTACTCGGGTCAAGGCATGGACCCCTTTAGTCTTGCAACTGCAGTCATTTGCGCTAACGACCTCATTACGAGCATGCAATGGGAGGGTGGAGCCTGATAGACCAGGGAAAGCCACATTTAACCGATTAAATCAGTCTTCAATAATCGATTATATTTTTATAGAGGCTAGGCATTGGGACAGGGTGTATGAGTTCAGGGTTATTGATAGATTTGATAGTGATCACAACGCCCTGGTATTCTCACTCAAGATGGGGAGTTTTGGGTTGAAATGCCAAACCCCGGACGATCTCAGTGTCACTGTGCCCCTAATTATTACAAATTGTAGGCGTAAGGTTAATTGGCCAGACCTTCAGATGTCCAATAGCAAACTTGCCGCATTATACGAGATTATCATTCCATTCATTGAAGAAATGGGGAAATTTGGCCACCTAGGTAGGGCATCTGAAATACATATACAATTGGCCACAGCACTCAAAGATATTCTCTGCCCTGAGAGAAGGGCAAATCAGTCACGGACCACGATTTTTCAGTGGTATAATGCTTCTTGTCAGAACGCTAAAAAGGCCCTCTTTAGAGCTTTAAAAGTTAATAACAGGGAGACCATTAAGGCTCACCGTGCTGAGTATAAAAAGGCAATCTGTGATGCAAAAAAGGATTGGGAGGCTATCAAATGGGAGAATTTAGGATCTGCACTCAGCGACAAAAATTCCAAATTATTTTGGTCGATAGTTGCAACTGGTCTTAGTGGGCAAATCCCCGCACTCGCCCCCAATATTGCCACTTCTATTTGGGAAAGCCATTTTTGTGCTCTTTATAGCATTTCTGAGTCTGGTAGTATGCCTGATAACACCACCGAACCCCAGCAACCTCAAAGTGTTAGTGGGGCTGAAGAGCAGGGATAGTCAATTGCCGCCCGTCCACGCCTTGCTTCAGATGAACTTTTTACCTTGACCGAGGTAGAGACAGCCCTAGGAAATTTGCTCCCAAATAAGGCTCCAGGCTTGGACAAACTGCCAGGGGACTTGTTTAGGACGCAACCAAAAATTTGGGCCCCATATTTGGTCGTTTTATTTAATGGTATTATGCAGGGGGACGATATGCCTCATACTTGGTTAGGAGCAGAAATCGTGCCCATTCTAAAAAAGGGATGCCCACTAATCCCCTCTAACTATAGACCCATCAGTCTAATTGATACATCACAAAAGCTGATGGGGAGGGTTATCCTTGACAGGATCCTCGGGTGGATCGAGGAAAAGTGGATATTTACATTCCAGGCAGGATTTAGGTCTGGCACCTCCACTCTTGATCAGATATTCCGCCTGCAGGTCCTGTATTGGAAAACAGCAAAGGTGGAGGGTGGCAGCCTCTACCTTGTGTTTGTGGACCTGCGGGCAGGTTTTGACCTGGTTCCTCGTGGGAAACTTTGGAGAGTGCTAGCAGATATAGGCCTCCCGCCCTACTTGTTAGCTATTCTCTCGAGGCTTCATTTAAATAATTTTGCGCAGGTTAGGTGTGGAAGGTACGGCGAACTCACAGACCAATTCCCTGTTTAAAAAGGAGTCCGCCAAGGGTGCGTGCTGGCACCAACTTTATTTAGCCTCTACATAAATGGTCTTGTAGATCATCTGAATGGTGTGACAAATAATGATGCCCCTAAATTGGCTACAGGTAGAGTGCCCGCTCTGATGTTCGCAGACGACACATTGTTGTTGTCTAGAACATCATCGAGCATCCAAAAAATACTTGATGGCTTTGTGGAGTTCTGTGACCTTCGGGGGTTGGAAATCAATTTAGGAAAAACAAAGTTTATGATTCTCAACCCCCCTAAGCGTGTACGTCCAAACCCAGTATTATATGGTACCCCCCTGGAAAGAGTTAAAATATTTATTTATTTGGGTATCACTCTTACTGAGAATTTCGACTGGAACAAGCAGATCGCCAAATCCACGCTTAAGCTATCTCAGTTAGCGCGGGGCTTAAGTAAAGTTTTTAGGGAATCTACTTTTAGGCCGGTTTCCCCAGCACTTAAAGTATATTGCCATCAAGCAAGATTGTCACCAATTTATGGGGCTGAACTCTGGGGGCATAAGCAGATTATGGATCTCAAAAAGGTGGAGCAGTCTTTTGCTAGAAACCTAGTTGGGTTACCGCCTAGTATGCCATTGATCCCTCTTAGATTTGATCTTGGCTTGTTTCCAATAGAGGAGATCATAAGTGCTAGACCAATTATGTATTGGAAGAGGTTGTGGTCCGTCCCTGAACTGGCTGATTACAGAGCAGAATTCTCTGAGATTTGGCCTATTCTTAGACACAAAACGATTCCATGGCTTCAGCACATTAGTACAGTTAGCACCCGGCTGGGCTTTTCCGGATTATGGGATACCCCCGAGACCTGTTGCCTCGGAATATCCAAGAATATACTTCTTTCCCTGATACGTACGTCAAATTTTCAAACATTAATGAGCTCTGCATCACTGGGCAGGTTGACTTCTGAGTTCCTCCTAGTAAAATCAGAGCCTAAGGCTGAGGAATTCATGGACCTAATTGAACCCCCAGCAGCACGAAAACTGTATGTTCAGTTAAGGCACGGTTCTCTTCCTCTAACGTCCTTTACTTCCAAATTGTCTAAACCCATTATTGAAGCTTGTCCCGCATGCACCTACAAAATTGAGAATATACCTCATGTATTGTTCTTTTGCCCTGCCTATTCTGTTATTAGAAAACGTTGGCTGACCCCCATCTGTAAGAACTTGGGACTTTTGCACTTTACACAGGCTTGCAGGATATTGACCTACGATACTCATCCTCCTATTGTGTTTGCGGTTTCTCGTTACTTGTTTTACATGTGGCGTAGGAGGCGAAATTTTTTAACCTAATTGCTGTGTTTACTGTTTTTTTAATGTTATGTATTGTGATAACTTATAGTTTAATCTGTTCTTAATTATTTATGACCATTTATTCTCTTAATTTTTGTGTTAATTTTAGTGTATATGCACTTTTTAAGGTCTGTCGACCGAAATAAAGTTATTACAAGCGAAATAGTAATTTTGACCAGCACCTCTGTCCAACACGATACCTAAGGCAAGTACCCAGCGGAATAGTAATAGTAATTTGGACCCCCACCACTGTCTAGCACCTTCCTTGAGGCAAGTAACCAGCAGAGTAGTAATAGCAATTTTGCTCACAACCACTAGGCAGCACCTTCCCTGAGGCAAAGTTTTTTTTTTTTTGGAGAAAAGAAATTAGAGTAAAAAATGCTGGTAACATACACTTACATTACTTCTGCTTCAGGCAATATTGTCAAATCAAGGCTGCAGATAGTTTTTCAAACATCTGTGCCTTTTTTGAAGAATAGAAATAATATATGGTTATGGGGTTATTTAGTTTATTTCTAAGTGTGTTTTTTGTAGCCGTTTTACTTACTTGAACAGATATGTGACACTGTTTCAACAGCAAACTTTCACTTGTCTCCTCCTAGTTCTAAAGCATGTGGTCACCAGCAAAGTCAGTGTACCAATGAGCACAAGATAGTGGACGGCTGAATTTTAAGTTTTTACAAGGTATTTGATAATTTAAAGGAAAATGGGTTTTGGAATGTATTTTTGCTCATCATTCATAAACTGACAGAATGTAGATTTATTTTGTACTGTGGAAAAAGGTGGTTTGTTTTGTTCCTTTTTAAAACAACAGCTATTTTAATTGGTGATAGGCTGCATACATACAGTAAAAATAGAGGAAGAACATCAGAACTGTTGTATTTCTAATGCACATGCTGCTTTTGCTATTACATCTACAGTGATCTCATGTTATTTATTTGACTTTCTTTCGGAAGAATATAAATTGGGAATTGTACTGTCCTTTGCCATTTACATACCTGAAAATATTTATTTATATATATTTTTTGGGGCCAATAAATCACTCTTTCTGATGGGTTTTGAATTGCGCATTTTAATAACATGCATTGTATTTGTTTGCGTAGTAATGTTTTGAGTGGTAATTGAACTTATAATGTACCTATATGGACCTGCGTGGCAGTGACATGCGTTGTAAAATCACATGTGGTAATAATAGATGCACTGTAAAGTCTGCGTTGTAAAAACATGCGTGATAATGGACTGCGTTGTTCCGTCACATCCTCCTCTGAGTAGTGCTTTCACTGGCATGCTGATGGTAGTGTGATATATATATATATATATCAGTAAACAATGTGGTCGATAGCCGGAGCACTCAGCAGCGGGTACAGGCTACGGGCTGGACCATTGGCTAAGAGTCAATTTTGAAACAAGTATTAGCCGCACCCAGAAGTCCATCGATTCGGTAAAGTTTTTTATTCAAAACAGAGTCAGTCTGTCACAACAGACGCGTTTCGGCCAGCACGGACTTTGTCACAGTAGGGAGACACTACTATCACTACTGTTTTATAGCATTTCCTGTTAGTACCCTCTCATTGCATTCTGGGAGTGGTAGCTTTTAGAATTTTAAAACCTTTGTAACCCAAAGACAGAAAGCACATAATGTTACATACAATTATATCATAATGGTTTTACGTTTAATCGCATTGCTAGTGGATGTTGAATTCAAAATTAAAGTAATCAAGTGTATAGTACATATGTGCAATACTTGATAATACATATTTCCGGTGCAATCTTTCCACTATTTACATATATAAATTTTTCGTTTTTGTATTCGTGCTTAACATTAGTATGTCTATATTTGACGTCATATTTTACATATATACACAATGTATTGCATATGGTATGTCATTGTTCTTTGGATATGATGCCAGTTTTGGAATTCAAGGTCTAGTACCTGACCAAGCCTTTTCTAGTGGTGGGGTTGCACCCTTCGTTTGTTCGATATGTGGATTAGTATCCATTAATTCCTTTCTTAGTGCACATCATTTTGAGGCCTTTTGGCACAGTTCTGTTTACGGTGGTGCCCAGAGGTATATTTAGTGTTTATTATCTGATAGTTGTATACTAGTTTGAGACCCTCTGGTACATATTTTATTTGCAGTGGCACATGATTGTTAGATTCAATGTTTCATTTTCTTATGTACATATTTACAGGTGAATGTACATCTCCTCATCATTATTGAGGCCCTTGAGAGTCTTTGTATGTAACCTCATGATATATTTTGACTACAGTTGTCTCAATTTTCATTTCCTGTCGCCAGCTCTTTCATTTGGCAAGATGGTAACCAGGCCAAAGTATTCCATTTTTCTCCAGTCGCTGTTTTGGCAAGCTGCTAAGTGTTTGGCTGGTGCGTAGTTGACATCCTTATTTTTTACAGCTCTGATGTGCTCCAGAATTCGTTTTTTTAGTGTGCAAGTTGTACTTTCGATATATTTTAGCTCACATGCACATTGTATGATATAGACCACAAACTGAGTGGTGCACGTGATTCTGTGATTTATCTTGATAATTCTGCCCTCTGTATCTGTTATTTCTTTTTTATTTGTGGCAATTTTGCAAGCTTTGCATTTGTTGCATTTCTTAAATCCCAATTGCTGTTGTGCCAACCAATTCTTTTCTAAATTTGTTTGAAAATGACTTTGTACAATTTTATCTTTTAATGAGGCAGCTTTGCGATATGTGACTTGGGGTCTGGTGCCAATGATTTTCCCAATATCCTGGTCTAATGTAATTAGATGCCAGTATTTTTTAATGATTTTAATTATTTTGGGACTTTCTTTGCTATATGTTAAGATTAGCCTGGGACCTGACTCGATTTGAGCTGTTTCCGGTTGGAATTCTTTCTCCTTTTCCTTGATTTTTTCTTTTTCAATTCTGGTAATGAGGATCTCCGTATGTGTTGATTGTTCTACCTTTGCAACACTTTAATTCAGATCTATTTGTCTGTATCCCGTGTTTTTCAACCTATTTGCACTTGTAGCTATTTTGTTTTTTGCATCCTCATCTTTGGAGCAATTTCTTAGAATTTGCGCGAATTCTCCATATGGGATGCTTTTAAGAAGTGGTTTAGGATAGAAACTAGTGGCTTACAAAATACTGTTTGTTGCCTTTTTCTTTCTATATAAAGTGGTGTGTATTTGCCCTTGATCAATATAAACTGTCGTGTCCAGAAAATGTATTCTTGTTTTACTTGTAGAACAGGTGAAAGATAAGCCTATTTCATTTTCGTTCAGTTTGTTAAAATAGTTCATAAAATCTTCCTTGTCACCATTCCATATTAAAAACAATTTGTCAATGTATCGTATCCAAAGTACGATTTTCTCAAGAGCAAGATGGTTGTCAGGGCCCCAGGCAATTTCCTTCTCCCACCAACCCATGGTGAGATTGGCAAAGTTTGGTGAAAAGGAAATGCCCATGGCAGTCCCACAGAGTTGTTGAAATATTTCATGATTAAACAGAAAGATATTGTTGGTTAAACATATTTCTATTATTTGCAAAAGCATAGCTGAGTGTTGTAATTCAGTAATCTTCCGTTGTTTCAAGAAATATACGCACGCTTGTAGACCCACATTATGCTCTATTGAGGTATATAATGATACAACATCAATTGTTGCCATGATATAGTTGGAGTTCCATGTGGTGTTTGCGAATGTGCGTAGGAAATCTCCAGTATCCTTTATGTACGAGCTCAGATTCTTTACCAATGGTGCCAAGAAATAGTCCACATATGTTGATATATTCTCATATAAGGAATCACACGACGAGACAATTGGTCTTACAGGAGGGTTGATTTGTGTTTTATGAATTTTCGCGAGAAAATAAATGGTTGGTATTGTTGGGTGTTCCTTGAACAGATATTGTCGTTCACTCTCACTGATTAGTTTCTGCACATGCCATTCATTTGTGTTCTATTGTATTTCCAAGATCATTTTATTAATTGGATTGTTAGTCAGTTTTTTGTATTTTGTATTGTCTTCCAACTGTCTGTACGCTTCCTTAACATAATCTGTTGTGTTTTGAATCACAATATTTCCGCCTTAATCGGCCGGCTTTATGATTATTTTAGTATTTTCCATTAGCGATTTTATTGTTGCATTTTCTTTACAAGATAAGTTCTACGTCATCCAATTCTTTCATGATTGCGTCTGAAAATAGATCTATTCTGATGATGAATAATGATGAGGAGATGTACATTCACCTGTAAATATATACATAAGAAAATTAAACATTGAATCTTCCATCATGTGCCATTACAAATAAAATATGTACCAGAGGGCCTCGAACTAGTATACAACTAGGAAGGAGGAAAAGGAGACTTATCCACCAATCAGATAATAAACACTAAATATACCTCTGGGCACCATCGTAAACAGAACTGTGCCAAAAGGCCTCAAAATGATGTGCACTAAGAAAGGAATTAATGGATAATAATCCACATATCGAACAAATGAAGGGTGCAACCCCACCACTAGAAAAGGCTTGGTCAGGTACTAGACCTTGAATTCCAAACCTGGCATCATATCCAAAGAACAATAACATACCATATGCAATACACTGTGTATATATGTAAGATATGACGTAAAATATGGACATACTAATGTTAAGCACGAATACAAAAACCAAAAATTTATATATGTAAATAGTGGAAAGTTTGCACCAGAAATATGTATTATCAAGTATTGCACATATGTACTATACACATGAATACTTTAATTTTTAATTCAAGATCCACTAGCAATGCGATTATACGTAAAACCATTATGATATAATTGTATATAACATTATGTGCTTTCTGTCTATGGGTTACAAAGGTTTTAAAATTCTTAAAACTACCACTCCCAGAATGCAATGGGAGGGTACTAACAGGAAATGCTATAAAACCGTAGTGATAGTAGTGTCTCCCTACCGTGACAAAGGCCGTGCTGGCCGAAAGGCGTCGGTTGTGACTGACTGGATCTGTTTTGAATAAAAAACTTTACTGAATAGAAGGACTTCTGTGTGCGGCTAATACTTGTTTAAAAAAAAATTATATATATATATATATATATATATATATACATATATATATATATATATATATATATATATATATATATTGTTGGCATGATGGTGTGCACTCTGATATAATGCTTACATTGCCATAAAATTGGTGATTTATAGAATTTACTAACATTATTATTTCTGCCAAGACCTATAAAATGAGTCTCCGTCCACCCATGCATTAACTCACTCTTTCATCCAGCCACTGATCTATGCTTTCAGTAATAACCCATTCATTCACTCTCTAATGCAACCATTCATGCACCCATTCAGTAATCAAAGTGTTTAAACATTCCTAATTTCATCCATTCATCAACTCAAACACTCAGTAACCTACCAATTAATGAGAACAAAAATAAATGTAGTAATTATCCAGATTTCTTTGGTTTGCCAGTGTTTGCAATTTTAAGGCATTATGCCCTAACTACCATAATTATGATCATGTGATATGACTCCAGGGTAGACAAATAAGTCCATAATCGAATGACCTGAACTATCCAAGCTCCTACATTGAAAACCACTTTGCATCTAACCCTAGTATTCCTACACATTATAGAAGTCACATACTCTAGCATGACTCCCAATGTAATGTAAGATCACTCATATTAAGCTCACAGCTTTGTCACGTCTTGTCCCTACTAAAATCTAGATCTCCTTAAACCTCCTAAATAATCTCTATCTAATTTGGAATCTTTAATAGTTGTTATTGGTTTTTTTTACAGTGTGCTTTATTGTGGAAGTTACTTCTTTCCATTGCTTAATGCAGGACATAAATAACAATGGGCCTAGAGACCTAGGGCCAAATGTATGAAGGGAACATTTTATGAGGTTGTAATTGCAACTTTTTTGCATCTTGCAATTAGGAACTCGCAAAATGTGATGTACAAAAGTGACTCAGACACTGTTTGGTATTCCCAAAGGAGTCCCAATTGACATGCCTCATCGGTATTCATGAGTCAAGTCGCAATTTGCTACCCATTGGTAATCACAGGAATGGGGGCATGCTGGGGTCAGCAGACCACAATGTCTGTGCTGTCAATGCTTTTTAAATAAAGCAATTTTTTATTGAAATGCAGCCTGTTTTCCATAAAGGAAAATGGGATGCATTTAAAAACGAAAAATGAAAAGCTACCTTTTCATTTTTTAAGAGTAGGCAGTGGTCCATGATACAACTGCCTGCTCCTATAAATGTTGGTGCCCACATTCACAAAGGGACGGGGTCCCTTGAGGGCACCTTCCTGGTTGCGAATGGGCTACCTCCTCCTTCACGGAGGAAACATTAAGAGATGCCCCTGCGATTCGCCAATAGGAAGGGCCACTCTTGAAACGCCCCTTCCTAATACCAACACAAAACCCTATTTGGTGAGTCCGTCGTAGGTTCCCAACTCGCAAAATAGGGCTAGTACATGTCAAAGGACTCTTTAGCTGTTCTAAACTGCCCCATTTTCCGTTTGCGGCCACTAAAAAGTGTCATACATGTGGCCCTCAGTCTGTAGATACACATTGTTTTGCTTTTTTGGATAAATACATAGGGTGACTATGACCATCAGGGAATCTTAACTGATTTCACACACGACTCCAAGTAAGGGGATGAACATTTACACTAAATGGAGGATCCTCGCACCTACCAGGTGCTGGGGAAGCTAAATGCGTTACAACAAACAAATGATAGACGGAATGCTGACAATGCATACATTCTCCCCCAGTCAAGAGATTTGGGTTAAATCCATCGTTCTTTTGCCCACTACACCACCCCAGTTTAGACATGGCCATATGCAAATCAGTCTTGACCCTGTGCCTCATGGGAACAGTCCAGCCCGAACTGCCAAGCCATGTCTTCCCTGGACCGGAATCAAGCATCCTAGGACCGGTTTCTGGCTATCAGCCGTCATCAGGCAGGATAGCTTGACTCCAGTGGCATAGTGAGCACGGGTCCCACGTCTGGGAATACCCATCCCACTTAGGGCGAAAAGCGTTACAACAAACAAATGATGGATGGAATGCTGACAATGCATACATTCTCCCCCAGTCAAGAGATCTGGGTTAAATCCATCGTTCTTTTGCCCACTACACCACCCCAGTTTAGACATGGCCATATGCAAATCAGTCTTGACCCTGTGCCTCATGGGAACAGTCCAGCCCGAACTGCCAAGCCATGTCTTCTCTGGACCAGAATCAAGCATCCTAGGAACGGTTTCTGGCTATCAGCCGTCATCAGCCAGGATAGCTTGACTTCAGTGGCATAGTGAGCACGGGTCCCACGTCTGGGAATACCCATCCCACTTAGGGCAAAAAGTGTTACAACAAACAAATGATGGACGGAATGCTGACAATGCATACATTCTCCCCCAGTCAAGAGATCTGGGTTAAATCCATCGTTCTTTTGCCCACTACACCACCCCAGTTTAGACATGGCCATATGCAAATCAGTCTTGACCCTGTGCCTCATGGGAACAGTCCAGCCCGAACTGCCAAGCCATGTCTTCCCTGGACCGGAATCAAGCATCCTAGGACCGGTTTCTGGCTATCAGCCGTCATCAGGCAGGATAGGTTGACTCTAGTGGCATAGTGAGCACGGGTCCCACGTCTGGGAATACCCATCCCACTTAGGGCGAAAAGCGTTACAACAAACAAATGATGGACGGAATGCTGACAACGCATACATTCTCCCCCAGTCAAGAGATCTGGGTTAAATCCATCGTTCTTTTGCCCACTACACCACCCCAGTTTAGACATGGCCATATGCAAATCAGTCTTGACCCTGTGCCTCATGGGAACAGTCCAGCCCGAACTGCCAAGCCGTGTCTTCCCTGGACCGGAATCAAGCATCCTAGGACCGGTTTCTGGCTATCAGCCGTCATCAGCCAGGATAGCTTGACTCCAGTGGCATAGTGAGCACGGGTCCCACGTCTGGGAATACCCATCCCACTTAGGGCGAAAAGCGTTACAACAAACAAATGATAGACAGAATGCTGACAATGCATACATTCTCCCCCAGTCAAGAGATCTGGGTTAAATCCATCGTTGTTTTGCCCACTACACCACCCCAGTTTAGACATGGCCATATGCAAATCAGTCTTGACCCTGTGCCTCATGGGAACAGTCCAGCCATGTCTTCCCTGGACCGGAATCAAGCATCCTAGGACCGGTTTCTGGCTATCAGCCGTCATCAGCCAGGATAGCTTGACTCCAGTGGCATAGTGAGCACGGGTCCCACGTCTGGGAATACCCATCCCACTTAGGGCGAAAAGCGTTACAACAAACAAATGATGGACGGAATGCTGACAACGCATACATTCTCCCCCAGTCAAGAGATCTGGATTAAATCCATCGTTCTTTTGCCCACTACACCACCCCAGTTTAGAAATGGCCACATGCAAATCAGTCTTGACCCTGTGCCTCATGGGAACAGTCCAGCCCGAACTGCCAAGCCATGTCTTCCCTGGACCGGAATCAAGCATCCTAGGACCGGTTTCTGGCTATCTGCCGTCATCAGCCAGGATAGCTTGACTCCAGTGGCATAGTGAGCACGGGTCCCACGTCTGGGAATACCCATCCCACTTAGGGCGAAAAGCGTTACAACAAACAAATGATGGACGGAATGCTGACAATGCATACATTCTCCCCCAGTCAAGAGATCTGGGTTAAATCCATCGTTCTTTTGCCCACTACACCACCCCAGTTTAGACATGGCCATATGCAAATCAGTCTTGACCCTGGCCATGTCTAAACTGGGGTGGTGTAGTGGGCAAAAGAACGATGGATTTAACCCAGATCTCTTGACTGGGGGAGAATGTATGCATTGTCAGCATTCCGTCCATCATTTGTTTGTTGTAACGCTTTTCGCCCTAAGTGGGATGGGTATTCCCAGACGTGGGACCCGTGCTCACTACGCCACTGGAGTCAAGCTATCCTGGCTGATGACGGCTGATAGCCAGAAACCGGTCCTAGGATGCTTGATTCCGGTCCAGGGAAGACATGGCTTGGCAGTTCGGGCTGGACTGTTCCCATGAGGCACAGGGTCAAGACTGATTTGCATATGGCCATGTCTAAACTGGGGTGGTGTAGTGGGCAAAAGAACGATGGATTTAACCCAGATCTCTTGACTGGGGGAGAATGTATGCATTGTCAGCATTCCGTCCATCATTTGTTTGTTGTAACGCTTTTCGCTCTAAGTGGGATGGGTATTCCCAGACGTGGGACCCGTGCTCACTACGCCACTGGATTCAAGCTATCCTGGCTGATGACGGCTGATAGCCAGAAACCGGTCCTAGGATGCTTGATTCCGGTCCAGGGAAGACATGGCTTGGCAGTTCGGGCTGGACTGTTCCCATGAGGCACAGGGTCAAGACTGATTTGCATATGGCCATGTCTAAACTGGGGTGGTGTAGTGGGCAAAAGAACGATGGATTTAACCCAGATCTCTTGACTGGGGGAGAATGTATGCATTGTCAGCATTCCGTCCATCATTTGTTTGTTGTAACGCTTTTCGCCCTAAGTGGGATGGGTATTCCCAGACGTGGGACCCGTGCTCACTATGCCACTGGAGTCAAGCTATCCTGGCTGATGACGGCTGATAGCCAGAAACCGGTCCTAGGATGCTTGATTCCGGTCCAGGGAAGACATGGCTTGGCAGTTCGGGCTGGACTGTTCCCATGAGGCACAGGGTCAAGACTGATTTGCATATGGCCATGTCTAAACTGGGGTGGTGTAGTGGGCAAAAGAACGATGGATTTAACCCAGATCTCTTGACTGTGGGAGAATGTATGCATTGTCAGCATTCCGTCCATCATTTGTTTGTTGTAACGCTTTTCGCCCTAAGTGGGATGGGTATTCCCAGACGTGGGACCCGTGCTCACTACGCCACTGGAGTCAAGCTATCCTGGCTGATGACGGCTGATAGCCAAAAACCGGTCCTAGGATGCTTGATTCCAGTCCAGGGAAGACATGGCTTGGCAGTTCGGGCTGGACTGTTCCCATGAGGCACAGGGTCAAGACTGATTTGCATATGGCCCTGTCTAAACTGGGGTGGTGTAGTGGGCAAAAGAACGATGGATTTTAACCCAGATCTCTTGACTGGGGGAGAATGTATGCATTGTCAGCATTCCGTCCATCATTTGTTTGTTGTAACGCTTTTTGCCCTAAGTGGGATGGGTATTCCCAGACGTGGGACCCATGCTCACTACGCCACTGGAGTCAAGCTATCCTGGCTGATGACGGCTGATAGCCAGAAACCGGTCCTAGGATGCTTGATTCCGGTCCAGGGAAGACATGGCTTGGCAGTTCGGGCTGGACTGTTCCCATGAGGCACAGGGTCAAGACTGATTTGCATATGGCCATGTCTAAACTGGGGTGGTATAGTGGGCAAAAGAACGATGGATTTAACCCAGATCTCTTGACTGGGGGAGAATGTATGCATTGTCAGCATTCCGTCCATCATTTGTTTGTTGTAACGCTTTTCGCCCTAAGTGGGATGGGTATTCCCAGACGTGGGACCCGTGCTCACTACGCCACTGGATTCAAGCTATCCTGGCTGATGACGGCTGATAGCCAGAAACCGGTCCTAGGATGCTTGATTCCGGTCCAGGGAAGACATGGCTTGGCAGTTCGGGCTGGACTGTTCCCATGAGGCACAGGGTCAAGACTGATTTGCATATGGCCATGTCTAAACTGGGGTGGTGTAGTGGGCAAAAGAACGATGGATTTAACCCAGATCTCTTGACTGGGGGAGAATGTATGCATTGTCAGCATTCCGTCCATCATTTGTTTGTTGGGAAGCTAAATATCACATATATATTTATTTTTGTGTTTGCTGCAAATACATGTCCTTCAACTGACTTACATTCATCTACATGAAATGCCAACAACAAACTGGATGTTGGTTTCTAAATGGTGAACATTTAGTCGATAGGTAGGCATTGTGTTTGAGGGATGTCAATACAAAGGGATGTATAGTGAAGAATGCATTTCTTGATCCTACCGATCAGGGGTAGCAAGCGCTATATAAATCCTAACCTTTTTTTCCTTCTTCTATCCCTCCGCTATCCTTCTCAATCCAAATAACCACTACTCAAATTACTTTCATATTTTACTATACTAATTCACTACTAATACTTTATAGGGTCCGGAGTAATGTGCTACTTGCTGAAAAAGCGCTTCAGCACCCCATCGGGGTAGCAAGCGTTATGTAAATGCAAACCTTTTCCTTCTTCTATCCCTCCACTATCCTTCTGAATCCAAATAACTGACTAACATATCCACCACTCAAATTACTTTCATATTTCGCTATACTAATTCACCATTAATGCTTTATGGCTTCTGGAGTAGCATGCTACTCGCCAAAAAAAGCGCTTCAATGCCTCGTCAGGGGTAGTAAGCGCTATATAAATGCAATTTCAATACATCACAATACTTTCTATTGCAAGATGACTTATAGGGCTTGGTGATCTCTGCTAACATCACCAATTCGTTTCCTGCCAAAGTCCAGTTGCGCCTTTCTTCTTCAAAGATGGATGAATTGCGTAACATTACACTGTTGTTTACAGTGCATAGAAACGGCCAGTTTACATTAACGTGCTATAAAACAAGTTATTTTTGTACTCTGAGTCTTTCCTCGGTTACTATGATGGGTTGTTACGAACACTAAATGTCCTGCACTGTGAGTCAGAGAGAGAAAGCAAGTGACTTCCTGTTTCTGTAATGGCTCAGTTTCTGTTTTCTTACTGGATTGAAAGGCAGATATATATTTCTAATTACAAAGTGCACGCTCGTCCGATTCCACAATATCTTGTCAGCAAATCCAGGAAGCGACCTGAAGAGGTATAGCATTCCCAAATCGCTGGAAAATCCCCAGTGCAGAATCAGCCCTTGTTCTAAAATAGTATTTCTGGAAGCATAACTCAGCTAAATTGTAATGCAGTTAACCGCCAGAGTGCATGAATCAGATAGTAAGCCATCCATGTTTGCTCTAATAGGAAGCGGCCCATGGCAACAGCAGACTGATTCATCCTGAAACTGCTGAAGCACCATTATAATCCTGTTTGTGGTTGAGGCCGATGAGCTGGCAGCAAAGCCGCCTGATGCCTTTTAAAAAGCCCAGACTTACATATCATGCAATTTGACACACTATAGGCAGCGGCTTGGTGTTTATGGAACAATTATAGCACCGTTTGCAAGGCTTTCATAGCTACATTCTGTAGACTGTTGGCAACTCTGAGCAGTTATAATTTTGACTCCATTTGGGTGATCTTACTTATTAAAAAAAAGATAACTGTGCCAGCGGCGTTACACAAGATGATAGGGCTGCACCTGCAGAATATGAGGAGGGACCTCTTAGTCTCCCTACGGTGCTTAATTTGAGCCGGTGGGGGCCACCAGTGCTTATTTTTGAGCACCAGCACTTATTAATTCTCATCAGACATTTCCCGAGAGAGAAAATCACAGAAAACCGAAATACAGAGGAAGAGAAAAGACAGGAAATCCATCACCAATGGAGAAAGCAGAAACCTGTAAGAGTTGGATTAACGGGGCAGGGAGTGCCTGGCAGTGAATTAAAGAGGCCTGAGGTGGATTCAGGATTACACACCCTTGTGTATCCGGCACACTGACATTTTATAGCACTACCTGCGGGTGCCTGAGCCGCGCTTTGGGCACCGGCACTTATTATTTTACAAATAAAGCGCTGGTCTCCCATATCTTACAGATATTCATTGGTCTTGGGCTAAATGGGTCCCCATGAAGGGTTGGGTACCCCTCAAGGGTAGCCCCCCCTCAAAGGCTGGAAATATTTTGAAAATGCACTTTAAGACAGACTTTTATTTGTGTAACTAAGTGGAGAGTTAATAATGAGGAAATCTCTGTGCAGACTTTGCATACAAATCACACCCCTTTCCCAGCAAGAATAATTAATATAGAAATTGCAGAAAATGTGACAGCACTCTCTTCTAAGAGGAAGTAGAGGGCTGAATGTAATTGAAAAAGAGCGTTGCACTTTCTAAAAGGAGAACCATTTTGCGGAGAAAGAAACCGGGCTTTTTGCCTCTCCATCATCAAACTGGCATGAATGTACCATAATATTTCTTATAGCTTTATTGTTTGAATAACATGTTTTATTACCCTCAGAATAACACTAAGGGCCTCATTTAGAGTTTGGCATACAGGGACCCCCCTCCAGAAATCAGCAGTGCTCCTGCCCCACTGAACTCAGGATTCCCCAGCTTCATATGAAAAAAAATGGGCAGAGCACCAGGTTTCCAGCAGCCGCGTGTCAGCTGGCTCCACTCTCAGAAACCTTTGACCGGAGTCCTTTCCATGGCTGAGTTGTTAGCCAAAGTACATCCGACGCTCCGCACTATTAAGGGTGAATTCATGCAATGAGAGCAAACCACCATGAGCATCAGGTCCATGCGTTCTTTCTTTTTTCAGAAACACCCCCCCCCCCCCCCTAACCCCCCAAAATAAACTCCCTCAGCAACAAAGTTGTTTTGCTAAGCACCTTCTTAACAAATGTATTTGCCTTCTGTACAAGCACTGCACTGAAGGATGCACAGAAAGCAACTGCATCCCTGTCAGTCAAGTGGGGGATCTCATGATAGGTTAGGTGGTCCTCCGCTGGGGAACAGAGGCCATAGCCTCAGTTGACTTGGAGGGCTGGTGGAACCATGCCAGGTTCTAACATTGATTTTATTTTCTCCTCTCTGATTTTGCAGTTTTGCGTTCTTCGTGAGATCTTTCTATTTAATTTTCTTTGCATGCTTGTGGACAACGTAGGCCCTTATGGGTTGTCTCTTAATTCCTATGTGGCTGGTAACAGTAGTTATTGGCCCCATGGGAATTAGGATATTTGTGGTATGGCCCCGAGCATGTTTAGTTTCATCAAGACAATTGAGCTCCTGAAAGCAGCCAATATGAGTGAAACGTCAGGGAGAAGCAACGAATTACTGGGGGAACCCCAGAGAATTTCTCATATTCTAAGGGGATATGCGCCATTCCATATGGAATCTCTGGTAACCTCACCTCCTGGAGTGTGCCAGTTTGTAAGTTCCGCAGATCAGATGAAGTGCACCATTGCTGGTCAAGGTTGCGCATTTGCTGCACTATTTTGTCCTCGTGCTGGGCACATTTGCACCACACTTGTACTATCCTTGGTTTATACCAACCGAGTGGTTCAAAACCTTGCACTGGCCATCACGACAAACGTCGCTGCAGAACTGCCTGGCATAGAGGAAACCGATAGTAAAGAGCCAGGAGCCGATGTCATCGTGCTGGCACCAGAGCGACGTACGTGATCGTGCCTCGTGTCTGCTTTGCTTATCTATGAATAGCCGAGAGGTGAACTACGTCCCTTTCGACGTTGGGAAATCATTTCAGCACTAAATACAACAAAGCAGTGATAATTGGAAGGCTACCCGAGTTTGAGTTTCGCCGTGACCCTGAACTTTCCGAGCACAAGCAGAATGCGAGCTATGCGGAATATATCACACTGTCGCCACAGCAACCTCTGTACCAGTTTCGAAATCTGTGCCTGAAAAAAGCGCCCCACGAACACGGTGCTCTCTTTGAGTTTGTTTAGCATTTATGGCGTAGCCCGGTGAGTCATGCAGTCCTCTGACTGTCTAGGCAAGTTTCCAATCGCTTTTAGTATTTCCAGCGCTGAAAAAAGAACCTGTGGCAAAAGTAAAACCGGTTACGAGGCCGAACACGGCGTTTGTTAACATTGTGACACACTGATAAATAAATTGGTCTGGAGGGATTGCTGATGCGGCAGCTTCAGGAGTGAATATGGAAGCAAAAGACAGCCATTTTGGTAGACAGTGACTGCGTGTTGTCAGACCTGCCATAGATTGTACCCAGGGCTTTAAGTGGGCCGGGTCTCACCGGGTCTGAGCACCGGCAGTTTTTTTAAGGAGGCCTCGAAACGGGTCTCTATCAGGCTCTGTTTTGTGCCCTGGCACAGGCGGTCCGTTTTTTTCAAGCGTTATAGGGGAAGGAAAATCCTTTAAAGAGAATAATTTCTCTCTGGATTGCCCTTTTTGAAACTCAGGAGCAGCAACATTGTCGTGGTGTCACCAGGGCTTTAAGTGGAAGCTTTTTCAATATTGATACAAGCCATAGTTGCTGCTCATTTATCTTATGCAACTAACAACCATTGACAAAGCCAACAGTCCTGACTTGTTGTAGGTATGATGTTACTTTATGTATCATATATCTGGATGCAATGACAGAAACAGCAAAATACCAGTCGGGGGCACACTATGCTAAGCACAAATTTTTAGCTTACGACATTTTAAGCCACACCCTTAATTACAGTGGCCACGCCCCCTTGAGAGACCCCCCCAGATTTTTCATCCCACTTAAAGCCCTGATTGTACCTGCAAAAAGAGAAACTGGGAAAGCTGTGAATCTAGCGCACAATTTATTATAATTTTCAACCTCATCTCCAGTGCTTAATTTGTCAAAAAAATTAAGTGCCGGGCCCTCGTCAGGAGGCCACTGCAGCTTGTGCCACACATTGTCCCTGCCATGCTACCAATGATACCGATTCAAATTAAGTAAGCACTGTCCTAGAGCCAAAGGCAGTTTGCAACAACTTGTTTTAGATTACATTTCCTGGGTGGAGTTCAGTTTATAATTCTAAAGAGCCTTGTAAAATATCTTCTAACAAAGACCACTCATTTCGACTGGCTCGTCTTCACACACATCTTGAACTGATGGGCTCGGGCACCACACAGTTAATATGCAATGATTCTACAAGCATACAACAGGGTTTCTAAATGTGAACTAGCCAAGGGCTTCCACACTGTTGCAAAGTAAACCACACTGCTAAATGAGATTTCTCACCACTAAAAGATTAATTTCTCAGTTACTCAGTTGGCCCCTCTTGTGGAGCTCTCTAGTCACTTGATTTGTATAATCCTGACTGGCCGCCGGTGCCCCAATTATGCATCTCACTGTAGTCGTCCAAATTAACCCCTCTTCACGGAAGCCTGCTTTGCATGCCTTCTTTTCAGTCTTGTAAGGTTGATTCTCTATTTTGGGCATTTTTTTGCATTTCTCCTCTTTCAATACAGTACTCTTGTCCCAGGGTACCAAAGAGATCCCTGCTCCTATGCTTCTGCACAAAGTTTCCTATTCTAAACTTATCATTGGGAAAGTCTGGGCCTGCGCCTTTCTGTTTCAATCCACCATAGATAAATACAGGATTTTATTTTATCTGTTAGACACACCAACATTTCAACTTTTAGGAAAATGTACTAAAACTCCAGTGGGGACAACTTAAAAACAAGAGTTGCTAATATTCAGAATTTAACCGCTTTACTTTCTTCCTCCAATCCCTCTTTCTGGAGATAGCGCCTAGAGTGATTTGCTTGACAGCCCTTTGAATAGCAGTGTTTGGGACATTACACTTGTCTTGTTTACTAAGTCCGCTGCCCCCATCCACAGTCTGTTGTAAAATCTGCATAGGTGGGATCTCACACATGTCCATCTGCCATATGTATTATGCAAAAAGCCAGCTAACAAATGTAGGAAGCGCGGAGCTAAGCAAACATTTTACATTGTATGAAGGGATTACATTTTGGCCCAGAAGATAGTTTAGTCTGTAATTGCTTTAGGGAAAAAGTTACAAAGCTTGTCTTCTGACACTTTTAACAATTGGTTCTCGAGGTCAAGATTTAAAATAAAAAATCAATAGCTACTCAGAGCACAGGCTGGAACACAGATTTTGAATGGAGGTTATTGCACAGAACATTTTGCCAAGATACTCAATGCCTGGTGATCTGAACACTTTTGTCATCAGTGTTAGCACTTTCCACGGAATTTGCTGGCTAGCTGTAAGCCTTCTTGGTTTAGTTTACCAGGGAGTTAGGTGCTCAAATTACTTCAGTGAGAAGTTGCTTCTAATTGCTCTTCACAGGACGACTTATGATATGGGAAATACCATAGTAAAAGGTTTAAGTACATAACCATCCAGTACTTCAGATGGGAGATTACAACTAACTGTGCTAAAACTACACAATACTCCATGTTCAGAAAAGGGCATACCTTTGAAAGTGGATGCATATAACTGTTGGCCACATTTATCACTGAATTAACCTGACGTTGGAAGAACAATACTAATTAAAATTTCCCCAGGTCATGCACATTATGCATTGGTCTAGGCGGTGTTCCCAATAGAGGAAAAAAGTAAGCACTATTTGCTACAGAATTTGTTGACTCCTCATAATGTGGGCTGACCAAGAAAGAGATTTTGCCAGTCTAACTCCATGGTAATCAAAATCCTTCACCTGATCAAGGGGAATATCTTCCCGTTTCAATAAACCTCAAAGGATTTATTTGGATTGGACACTGTTAGACCTGACAGCCTTTGAGTTGAACTACCCCAAACTCTTGGCCTTCACTCCCTGATTTTTGCTGAACTCGTTTTTGTTGTCATTAGGACTCCGTCCATGCTGACCAGTGCTAAAGTGCTTGTGTGCTCTCCTTCAAAAGTGGTCAAATTGGACCTCACCTAATTAACATATTTAATTTACTTGAAAGTCCCTAGATTATACTACCGCCTGTACGCACGGCCTCTAAATTAAATTCTATGAGTGGACAGTAGCACTCATTGTGCCACCCACTAAAGTAGCCCTTTAAAATATGTACCAGGCCTGCCACTGCAGGTTGTTTGTGCAGTTTTAATCTGCCATTTCAGTCTGTTAAAATATACCTTTTGCCGGGCTTAAAAAATCCTTTTTAATACACGTCACCCCTAATATAGGCCCTAAAGGTTCATAGGGGAGAGTGCATTTTATTTGAAACGTAAGACATGTGTACTTACGTTTTACATGTCCTGGCACTGAAAAGATCATAATGTAATTGTTAACTGTTGTAAGGACTATCTCTCCCATTGACTAACACTGGGGAACCTTATCACATTTAAAAAGTGCTAACTTCAGATTGGAAGCAGATAGAGATATACTGTTTACACTCAAATGAAATATAATTTAAAACTCACTTTAAAGGTGAAGTCGGATTTTATATTACAGTTTTAGAAAGTTGTCACTTTTTGTCCTAACCAATTATGCCTTTCTGCCTTTGTCCTGGGGCACATAACTCTGAATGGGTTTGCTGTTGGGGTTTGGTATTTCTTCCAGACAGTGAGACAAATGGAGGCTTAGTTATGGACAGAATGCGTCACTCTGACATGATGGCTGGGGAGGGGATGTATCCAGCCTCACTTATACTTCTAATGGCTTTGCCTACAGAACACAAAGAGGAACTTGACAACAGGCCTGGCCTGCCTTTTATCACCCCAGAAAATTTGGAGCCAGGACTAGGGGAAGGAGAAGAACTGACTAGAAGAAGTATTGGGGGTAGTTCAGGGGATTCTCCCACACAAAAGCTGGCAACAGGTATAAAAATAGAATCTTCAGAACCACTCATCAGACCACTCCTGAACCTGTGGAAGATTCAGAAGATGGACTGCGCTGCTGACAAAAGGACTGCCCTGATGCTCTAAGGACAACCTTGCTGTCTGAGGAAGGTAGTTTGATCCTGCTTGCCTTGATCCCAGGCTACCCATAGTGACTCCATGGGTCAGTTGGCTGACCTCCGGTGTGAGCTGCAGGGATCTGAAACTGCCAAAGATCACCCTGGAACTGCCCAGCTGAAATTGGACCTGCCTGAGCTCCGCTGCTGGCCTTTGGTGGAATGAGTCCTGATCCCCAAGATGTGTCTCCCAGGTCCTGGACCCTTGGCTGGCATCAGTGGAAGCTCCTGCATGAAGAAAAAGGTGAAAATCCTAAAGTTAGGCTCTTTGCAACCACAAACAGGCCAGCTCACTCTGAAACTCTGCTGCCATTGCCAACCGCCAATGCAAAGCTCCAGTGAGACCTGCTCTTTGCAGCAATAGCCACCGTCCATGAAGACTGGCAATGTGAGACTTGGTACAACAGCAACAGCAGCACGCAATGAACGCCAGTGAGAAGCTCCAGTGATGACAGGATCGTCGCACTACAGCAATAACAGTCCATGATGCTCGGCCTGCTCTTCACGCTGAAAGCCTCCTCCTCCAATGCAAATGGAACTCTTCAGGCCAGATTTGAGAAGGTAACTCTTCATCTGCTCTGACTTTTCCCTGTATGTGACCCACGCACCATTGTTGTTAATCTGAACTTGTTACTTTACCCCAGTCTAGCATGACAAGATGACATTGAGTTGCGATTTGTACTTTTAGGTGCTATTTTCACAAAAAAAGTATAAACCGGGGTATATACAGTTCTACTGATTACATTTTGGTGTTCTGGTATCAGTTTATTTATAAAAATATACTGCATTCTTTTAAATTTGTTTGGGATTGTTCTAATGTAGGGTTTTTAATTTATTGCTGTTTGTTGCATAAATACTTTATACATTGACTCTATGATAAACCTGACTGCTTTTATGCCAGGCTATCTGAGGGTTAAGCACAGGTTAATTTAGTGACTTTTGTGGTTCACCCTGACAATGATTGTGGTTGTTGACTGAGTGGGGGTCCCACCCCTTCATCCAACAACCCTAATTCTTGCAAGCATCATATGTTTAGACTCAAAGGTGTTAATTTCCAAGCCATGATGGTCACAAAAGGCAGAAAGCCTATTTATCACAATTTGTAATTCCATATGCGTTTTAGAAATCAACACGATGTCATCTGAAAATAACAAAGCACTGATTTTTGCCCAGCTAACTTTGGGTATCATTATTGTAATTCAGTAAGTAATCAATTACCCCATTTATAAATAGAATATACAAAGTAGGGCTAAGACACACTCCTGGTGGACTCCTCTGTGGATCTGAATACAGTCAGTCAGCTCTCCAGTCACCCCCAGCAAACGTGGGCATAATTAATTCAGCACAATCACATTATTAATGTCAGCAGATTTTCTGGACCCTGTCTGATTTCATAGCACTTCCCAAAGCTTAGTTCTTAGGAGCAAATCGAAAAACACCCCATTAGGTGCTCCTGCTTTATCACAAAAGTTATTTCCAGAAGACTAGTACAAAGTGAATGACATGATCGATTATGCTAATACTCAACCTAAATCCTGCTTGCAGGTGTAATAAAACATCAGATTCTGTCATCCATAGTTGTAGTTTGTCTAATACTTGCTTGCTAAACACTTTCTGAAGATTGTCAATTAGGCTCTTTGGATAATAGTTACCAGGGGATCACGTGACCTTTTCCTATAAATAGGGGTAATATCCACTGCCTGCTAAGGCTCTGGAATGTTATCTCCTGCTGAAAAAGCATGAGATAAGATTTTAATATAAAGCCCCCAGATTGATGGTTCTGATGGAAAAATATACCAAGGACCTTATCCAGTCCAAGAGCCTCTCCTTCTTTCTGGGTATCAATAGTTTTCAACCTATCCAATAGTGAAAATTGAATAGGCCAGTGGATATTTCCTCCTAATGGTTTAGTAACTGAAATCAAATCCCTTAAAAATGAATCAGCATAAAGATTTGTGAAACGTTGGAACCACACTTAAGAATAATTATGGCTCTCTGGCTTACTTACTGTTGTTTCCAGGTTACCATAGGCTAAGAGATGCAGAGTTGTAGAAATCTGAGATTTAGGACTACCTCTGTAATACATATTAACAAATTTCACAGATAATTCTGGGGAAGAATTTAAACCAGACAGTCACTCTCCTTTAGATTTGATAACCCCAATGCTATAATTAATGTAGTCAGATCTAAAATCAAGAGGTGTTGCACAGGTTTATAGGAAAGCACAAATGTGATATTCACAGGACTCAAGCTATACTTCAGTGACGAGGCCTAAGTAGATTGAAACTGGTCAGGGTGGCTTGCTTGTGTCCCCATTCAGGGCGAAACTTGCCTGGTGGATTAGTGTAGACTGTCCCTTTTGGAGCATGACCAAGGTTAATTTGCTTATGGCTGCCCTGTGTCTGAAGTGGCATGTTGGTCAAAAAACATTGCCTTAGAATACAACCTCTAGCAACTATCTTTGTGTTTTTCTTAGTATGGCTCCCTCTGTGAAGCGGGTGTTCCAAGACAAAGGCCACATTTTTACTTTGTCATAAGACTCAAGTTATTCTTGATGATGCATATGTAGGTTAAAAACAGTCCGAAGTTGCATGTGTTTTCATCCAAGATGAACCCGGCCTTGCATTTCAGGCTGGCCTGTGTCTATCGCAGCAGGACCAAAGCTGATTTGACTATTGCTGGTCTCTCTCTGATTTAAAAAAAGGGCCGTAAATGAAGGACTGGAATGCAGCACTAAGCAATTGTCAATGACTGAGACTTTTGCAAACATTCCATCTATCAACTTTGCGTTTACCTATTGTGGAAACCAACAACTAGGGACGAGGGGGTGGCGAACCATCTGCCAGTCTGTACAGTGTGTGTAATCCCATGTTGACAATGCTGTCCAATGCAATTGCATGCATAAATATCAAGACATGCTACATGTGCCATAGCAAACGAAAGTCCCTGCAGCCAGAGAAAGTGTTGATGTTCAAACTCCCAGGAGAGGTATGGTCTACACCATGGGCTGTGTACTCCACGCTACATTCTGTTAGTTTTTGGTTTTTTTCCATTTGCCTGCCAAATTTCATCCACCTCAGGACCAGCAGCATTACCTGTTAACAAGCCATATTTGCTGCATGTTTTATTCCAACCTCAATGAAGATAGAGATTATTCTCCCATGTAGAAGTGCTGATATAGCTGGCAGTAGCTACAGTTGAAGGCAGGAGTTCCACCTTCTCTCAGAAATCATTCCATCTGTAATTTTAATTTTGGCCAGTGCTATGTCTCTCTGCTAAACAGATTTTCAGACAGGTGATGAAAAATAGATATACCTTTTTTAATAATTGATAAAAAACTACATATGCAGAGGGTGACTAAGAGGGAATGTGCATTTACATGGATGCATCATTACTAGACATCTTGAGGTGCTTCCGAGTTTCCCTTAGCTGGTGACTTGAAGTTTATCATGCATTTAAATGGGCATTATCCATAATATGAAACATTAAAATTGTTGCTTAGGTCGGTTGTGCCTATTTTACAACACTATGTCATTAAAGTCTTCCAAATACACTAAACATTGGCAACTTAGATGACTTTCATATCTAATATTCTGTGTAAATGTGTCCATGGGAATGTTAGTCAAGTGCCAATGTATTTGTGAAAGAAACGCTCCTTTTTATGGTCTAGCTTGACAGTGCAGCTTTTGCCAGACAAATATGTGAGCATCACTAGAGAAGGACATTGGCTCCTCCCACATGCTGGGAGCCAGGAGTATATGTTTTGATTGGGCAGAAGCTGTGTGCTTTTACAAAAAAGTGCTTACCATCCCCACAGCTGTGATCATTTTGTTTATTTATCCAGCTGCCTGAGCTTGAACTTACAGGGACACACACAACATTCGAATGCTATTAAAGTGTCTTAGATAACTAGATCATTTATGGTGTTTTGCACTGTCAGCAGCACTTATGGGAGGAGGGCAGTCATTAACCTACATAGATTTTTAGGTCTGGCTTGATAGTGCACCTGTCACCAGACCTTTTAACCTACACCCATATTATTCTACAATTCTTTGCTTCCGCACAAATACATATACATTAACATGCTATGTACTTGTGATTCTTCACGTTACCGTACACAATTGTTTTAAAGCCAGACCTATTGGCATTGCCACTGACTGTTTTATAGTGTTTTACTTGGCCAACTCTTTAATAGTTGCTCTTTCTTTTTTATGGTGCATGAGAGCCTGTGGGAAAGCTACTTCTCCCCTAATGTATACATTTAAGGGGTAATAGTCTAAAATACTATTGTCATTACGTATTAAATGACCTTGGTAAGCCATATATGCATGATGACAGATTTGTTGACAGTATACCTCACAATGGAAGGAAAAACTAACCTTTGTAGTGAACATGCTACTTGCCATGCCTGCTGTTTTGCCAATCGTGTAATATGCAAGCGTGTCTGAAACTTTTGCACCATTCTTGAAACCACTGGCCTCCTAGTAAACATTGTTGTTTTTGCACTGTTCGTTCAGTGCAATGTCATTTTTAGGTCTCGGCTAGCGAAGGCTGCGCTTGCGCAGTCTCGCTCGTGAGATTTAATGTTTTAGGAGTGGGGCTTTAACCCGCCCCTTTTTTTCCCTCTTCTCCATTGGCTGGCCTCTTAAATGCTGTCAGCCATTGGAGAAGAGCTTTGTCGCTCCAAACAAGCCCCGTCTTTTTGCGATTCGGGGGCGTGTTTTTTGGATTCTTTCTCTCCTCTGGAATGTAAACATTCCAGCCAATGGCAAAAGGAGAGAAAGAAAACCACGCCCCCGAATCTGAAACCGCCGCTGCGTTTCTCCGAGGCATTTCTGCTTCACCTCGGAGAAAGGCGGTGGTGTGAATGGCATCATCCCCGTTGCTCCTCGGCCTAAACACGGGCCCTTCATTTTCTCTACGTCTCTAGTCTAAAGCCCTTGCCGATTTGAGCATGTTTATCTAAATGACGCACTGGTAGCAAAAAAAACAGTGCGCCCCTCCTAAGGGAATCATAAATATAATGTCACTTGTGGGCGGGGCCGCTTTCCATAAGCGTCCATGTTATTTCCAGGCAAAACGAGGACTTACCAATTGAAAGCAGGAAATATCATGGAGGCGTGGCTCAATTCTAACGGCAGAATGCTTCGCTTCGCCTGGAAGCAACGTGGCAGTCACTCAAGACACTGCCCGCCCAATGCGCAGCACATGGTGCGCAGACCAATGTCTACGTTTTTTATGGTGGATACTAATTTTTCGCGAGAACAACAGATGGCAACCCAGCGTCCATTTCACTCGAAGGGGCATGAAGGCGGACATGTTGGCATAACTGGGGTTCCTCTGTGATAGTCTCTTCTGAGTGGGAGGTTCTTGTTGTCCATCCGCATCCATCCGGACCGGTGGAACGTTCCCAAACCGGTAGCAGCCATGAGCGGCGGGACGCCCTATATTGGCAGCAAGATCAGTCTGATCTCCAAGGCCGAGATTCGTTATGAGGGCATTTTGTACACCATCGACACAGAAAACTCCACCGTGGCGCTGGCCAAAGGTGCTGGAAATGGGTTTGGAGTTGGGGTTGGGGTTTTAGGCAAGACTGCGAGTAACAAAATTGTATCGGCCAATGGTTTGGGGCTGTAAGAGAGGCTTGGGTAGGGGAGGTCAGGGGTTTGGGGAGGGGTGTTTAACTTCCATAGCCTCCTTGTTGGCCTTCCCAGTGGGGAGAGGGTGTACTTTTAAATATTTTTATTTGCCCCCTAGCCGCCCGCATGGATGTGCTTTGAAACCTCTGGTGGTGATGTGGTCTGCACAGGTGAACTATCACTTTACCCTTTCATATTTTACTTTTGTTTTCAGTGGTACCTCCAGTTCTCTCCCAGTTGTATTACTCTCTGCGTCCCGCTATCGATACAGCCCTATCACGTTCTTTGTTTCTAAAAGTGCTTATCAACATCCATGCTTGTTTTTAAAGTGCCACATATAACGGCTTCACTGAAGCATGGCACCTCCGATCCCATGTCATTTCGTTTTCAGAATAGGAGCACTTAATTGTGTGTTTTTGTAGCCTCTACATCTGTTTCCTGAAAGCATCTGCTGATGTGCAGTGAACTTTTCACATACATATTTGTGCTTTGGTGTTTCTCTTAAGTACGACTTAATCGGAAAACACTGCAAGTAGTACTGTCTGGGAAAAATATCATTCTACTTCAGCCCCATTAACTTTATTTACTGAGAATGCTATTTACTGAGAATCATATCTACTGATGAAAACTCGCGGTAACTTCATTGTGTACGTCTTTATCTCCTAATGAACAACATGTCAGAGTTTTGTGTATTTGTTTTACTTTCATGTGAGACTTGAAACTGTACAGGGATGGTGCAAGTGTCTCTCCCCCTTGCCATATTTGTAAATGATGCTCGTGAGGTAATTATTACCCTTTCTTCTGTAGTTGCTTTTCTCTGTTGGTTTGTAGTCTGACGGAGGATTGTGACCGACTCGTCTATTGAAATAACTCATTTAATCGCTGTAGTAGGCAAAATAAATGACTACTTAACTTGGCTGCAGAAATACGTATTCACGTTCCTTTTTTCATATATTTTAGGAAGGGTAGAGAGCTGAAGCTGCCAGTGTTGCAGCAGTGAGCACGATTTGAAAAACTTCACAGAAAGAAAGCGTGGCTATCTTTGTTTGCCGCCTTACTGATGTATGACATTTCAGTTGCAACAGAAGTTTAAATTCTCTGCAAGGGAGAGTTACGAGATGGTACGTTATAATTAGGGCTCCCGGTTTTATGGTATTTTTTTTTTTTAACATTTCCGTCTGTATTTATCCATATTTATTTAGTGTTTTGCGCATAAATGAAGTTGTAAAACTGTACACTTCCATATTTATTTAACTGATAAACACAGTCATACTTTGGCTGTTGTGTTTTAGCTATTTAAGCTACCAAATATTACATAACGATACATCCACTGGTAAATATTAGCATTATACCACAAATATATGTTGACATACCATTATTTAAAGAAATTTCATCCTGTTTTTAACTTCCCATGCTGTCCGTCTTTTCAGCTGTTGGGCTATAATTCATTGAAGACAGCACGGAGAGTCACTTAAAAGAAGCTCAGTTTTCTGTATTTATCCACTTTTAAAAATAAATGCAGACAGAAAACAAATTCCTTTCTGTCTGTATTTATCTGTAAAAACTGAAAACCGGGAGCCTTAATTCTTATGGAATATCTTGAAGTTTGACTGTGTTTAATATGTGCGAGTATACTAACTGAATTAATTGAAACTCGGTGTCTGTCTACTCAGCCCCTCGTCTTCTGCCTCAGTCCACAGACCTCATCTCTCACAGATCCTCTCTCCGCAGTCCACAGATCTCTCTCCCATCCTCTTCCCAGCCTCTCTCCACCGTCCCCAGTCACCCCTGACCGCTTCCCCGTTGTCCACACATTCCCCAGACATCTTCCACTTTTTTTTTTTTTTTTTTTGCATATTTAAATAGCGTGAAACTCGACCCGAAGGTATTGGAGCGCTTTACACGAGCACTGTATTTACATTACACATTCAGGCATGGGGAGATTAAGTGATTTGCCCAGAATCACAGGATGTGGACGTGACCCCGAGGCTCAAACCCTGGTTTCCAACACCAAAGTCGGCAGTCTAGCCGATGGACCTCATCCCCTCCACTTTCAGTCTCTCTCTCGGTTCCTGCCGGTCCTCGCCAGGCCCCGCTTGTGGGGGTCAGCCCCACTGACAGGCGTGTCTCGCTCCTCGTGCAATGGCGTCTATCCTCTCATAGAAGAGCTGGGTTCAGTTTAAGCCACCACGTTTGGTCACCTAGGGGCTAAAAGCATGTACAGATCAGAGAGCAACAACCCCCCCCCTCCAGCCACCACATCCGTGTGGCGGTTTCCGAAGTGCCAGTACCAGTTAAAGGGGTACTGGTCGAGGAACTCCAAACCATACACTTTGGGGGAACGTGTAACAGGGCCCCGCATTTGCGTGGAAAAAGGATGTTCGCTAGCTATATTAGTCAGCAATACTTTATTTTTATTTTTAAAGCAAAATTAATCTAATACATCTTTCAATAATAATGCTCATTTGTTGACAGTAAAAGGTTCCCAAACAATCTTAAAACGGTGTCCCTTTGACAAGTGGATCACGTATTCCCACACTGTGTACGCGGTGAATTTCCTCTCACAACAGTCATAGTGCCGGGGAAAAATATGACACTTTATTATCTGTGACACAGCAGCAGCGTGTGTGGGTTGCTCTATGTGAATGGCTCTGTGTGGGTGGCTCTGTGTGGGTGCAAATGCAATAGGCCTCGCATTTGAGAGAGATTAAGCTATTGCCATTGTAAATAAAAATGCCGTTTCTATGTTTAAAAACAGAAACATAAACAAAAATAATGTCATGAGCAATGACAATAGATCTAACTTTAACAATGCCGAGACCATTGCATTGTAAATGCTTGTTGCACTTGTCGTTGGTGTAAATGCACCGACTAATTGCCTGGACTTTTGGCAAAATAGTGAAAAATACTTTGTATCAGTGTAATTTAAGAATTTGGCCTTGAGTGTACATAGAACAGCCAGGCTTCGCAAAAAGACTTGCACTATCACAGGATGTAGGTTCTCACTGATGACTGCCATGCGGCAAGCTGTATCTTTTGGTCCCCAATGCACGTGAAACTAAAATGAACTCTTTAGTTGACCATAATAAGTGAAAAAAAGAGAATTTGAATTCAAGTTTAGATCTGGTCTCGACAGTGCAGCTGTCTGCATTACATTTTGGTACCAAATATATAAAACATACATAGAATGGACTTTGGCTGCACCCAAAGGAGTATTACTCTCTCATCCCATGCTATTGGCAATTTTGTACATCATTCACCTGAAAAATCACACTCATCATCATGCAGTTTGTCACAATCAATTCACTATCTTTTACAAGGATTCGATAAAGAAAGGAATCCGTTTTTTGCTGTTTTTCTGGGAATCAGAAGCTCGAGTGGGGCAGTTTCAAATGTGATAAATAGCAATTGTACTAGCAGCAAATTTAACACGCACTCGTGAATGGCTGTGTTTACATCCGTTGTCACATTTAAGACCCATTGCCTTTGTAAGTGCTTGTTTTTCACGGACCTCTCCTGCTATCCCCATTTAACCCAGGAAATGGATTTAAAACCCTGTATGCTTGCCAAATTGAAAGAACAGCTGCCCCTCATTACTTTACATGTTCATCGATCGGATGGATTACAACAAAAAAATATTAGATTAATGTGCACTGCCAGGCTTTTAGTATCTTTCCCTAGAGAGACTGGCAAAAAGCAGATACCAGTCAGCGAAGGTGAGGGAGCTGGAGAACAAATGATAAATCAAATGTATTTGGATAACATTCAAGATCTTCGGGGAGCCACTGTTCTCAGAGTAAGGATAGGTGATAAGGAGTGAAATTGTTCTAAGAGTATCTCGCATTTGTTGAATTTTGTGCAAGACCCAATTAAAATATTCGCAGAGCAAAAATTTATATCAGTTCTTGCATGCATGATTGCCCATCTGGCAGGTCTGAGAAAAAACATACAATTACAAAAAGATGCCTTTGGTGGAAGCACGTGGGAGTGGGGAAGTTTACAGTGATAGAAAATGTACAGGGGGTTCACACAAGTGTGAGGGAAAGGTCCTGATTTCCGTCTTCAGTTTCACGTCTATTATTAGGGAGTAATTGTGTTTTTTGATTGCTTGCCTTTGCATGACAGAAAGCAGTTTAAGATATGTTAAATCTATTGGTCTCTGTGCAGAGGTGTTTGGTTTGTTTTAATCAAGAGCTTCACCCTTCCTAGTCACCAAATCTAACCATTTATAATTTCCAGAACTTTATTTCTGGTCTTTAACCAAACATACTCCTTCTATAATGTAACATTTTCAGCAACGTATATATACATATGTCTTTTATAAAAATATGCTAATACCTTTCTCCTTTCATTTATTTACCCCAACCCAGAATCACAGATTTGTTTTTTTCAGTTATAATTCTTTTTCTTAAAATATAAATAGTGGTGAGAACTGGCCTGTAGGTAATAGAGAATAGACTAGAGTAGCAGATACATCACTCCATACAGTGGTGTAACAATAGCTCCCGCAGGCCCGCGGTAAGGGGGGCCCCCTCCGGCACTGTGCCAGGGCGGCAGCTGAGAGATCCTGACTGGAACTGGAGCGTGCCCCCTCTATTTACTCTGTAGGGGGCCCCCTCAAGTTTTGTTATGCCACTGACTCCATGTCAGCTTAAACATACATATGCCAAGATCATTTCAGAAATAAAGCTTAAAGTTGTGTGACCCCATCCACCAATTGCCAAAGATACCTTGTTCCCTCTGTGGCTTACAATAGCCCCATATAAAGCTACACACAGTTGGAGGAGTGGGGAATTTTCAGCATGATGGCCCAAAATAAGCAGAGAAAGTTTGGTGAAATTAGAATTTTGACGAGATTACGTGAGCCAATAATAGAGACAGATAGGTGATTCCATTTTTTCATTAGTATTATTCACATGGGAATAACAGTAGATACACGCCTTTTTTCCAGTTTGTTCAGAAACACAGATGTCTATATACATGACTTGGTAAACCCACTCAGGAATTGCATCCCTAATGTCTGATGTCCCTATGTTGTGTGCTTCAGAATATGTCTTGGGAAGAACATGCAGGGGGTTGTAACAGGTCAGGGGTATACAGTCACCAATTGTTGGTAATCTTTCCAATCTCTTATTAAAGATGACTGGTGGATTTGCATATTACAAGAATCCTGAAAGAAAAGACTCGATGATAGTGGATACATCTAGAATCCCTGCTGTGTGTCATGCTCATCTGGATGGAAGATGATGGAAAGCCCATGGAGATGGTAGTAGACGTTTATTGTATCTTTGGCATCAGAATGTATTCATCAGGCATGCAAAAACGGCAGAGTGACCATAACTAATCCACCTGGTTGTACCAAAGACTTTCTCAGCAGCCAATATAATCAGAGAACCTGTTTCATTCTTGGACCCAGCAAGGTTCGAATGCCATGGTTGCCAGATTTGTATATAGTGTCAGATCGCCATTAGAGATAAAGCCATGTTGGCATTAGACCAGTAGATGAATCATAGGAGCCAGGTGAGTAGCTAGAGTTTTACACCATTGCATCAAAATGGTTTAAAGAGATGGGATCCACAGGGTTTAGCCTCCAACATCTCGATTGATGGATGGCGATCTTTTATTGCTAACTTAAATATAGTTTTCATGCAGGAAACTTGGGAGGTAAATGAAATAGTATTCAAAGGTTTTATGTTCTTTAGCCTTGCGATCCCATGCTCATCTGGCAGAGCTAAGGGGAATTGACTGCCTGGTTTAAAGTTAATATTGGCTGTTCAGTTTTACAGCTATATCAGGAACAGGGTGAGGTGCAGGCTTTCTGCCTTAGCTGGAATGATATCCATAAGATCTATCTAGTAAACTTTTATAACACAATTTCTCATTTGAGGGCGATTGTATTTTCCAAGGTCTCTTTGTAGTGATCGATATGCTTGTGAAGAGAGAGGCATGGGCGGTATGCCCCCTTAAGCTGTTGATGGCAGGGGACTTCAGTGCGAAACTGGGGTACCCCCCGTCTCTATCTCCAACCACCTTTGACCTAATTGATGGAGACATTGATTGTAATGTGATGGACACTAGGGGGCGGCTCCTATTTTCCTTCCTGGCAGAACGGGGCCTGGTCAACAAAATCCCTAACTTTACTGACCAACATATTCCAACTTTCATAGGGCGGGGCGCTGGGAGCACCACTGATTACATCTTTACATCTTGGAGTATGTCCCCAACTAATAATAATTGTGAGGTCCTTACTCAGATCTATAGCGACCACAACCCCATGTCTGCAAAGTTACACTGCCACATGTGCAATATAAGTCTATGTCTTTGCCTCCCACGTCCTATCTACTAAGGACGCAAGGTGCAGAGTGGTATGGTGATCCGCGAACCTGAAGAACATTATGTCTCAGGTCGTATGCAATAGTACTACCCAGTGAATAGCTGCAATCGCATACCTTGTGATCCGGCTCTCATCTTAACTGATTTCTCAAAACTTCTATTAAGGATAAAAGTGGTGCTTTCTAGACCCATTGCCCAGCCACGTCGCCATTCCAAATCATGGTTTGACAACGCATGTCGAGCAGCCAATGGTTCTTTACGTAGGGCCCTAAAGCAAATCCCCAGAGACCAGAGTGCGATCCTGGAAATGAGAAAGATATATCAGCAAGCCATTAAAAGAAGGAAGTTGGCCATGAAGGAGGAGCAATGGGAGTCCATTGTGGGTGTCTGCCAATCTAAAGACTCACAAGCTTTTTGGAAAGCAGTGCGGTCTGTTTTATCCCCCATATTACCATCAGATAAAGTAACAGTCCATATGTCAGCTGAGGCTTGGTTGGCACACTTTGCCGGGATGTATTCTACTGATTACAAGGCTGACGATGCCTCAGTGTAGAAGACTCCAACATGCTCAAAACTTGTCTTTAACGAAAAAGAGGTTTTTAAAGCAATTGTAGACAGCAGATGCAAGAAGGCTCTGGTTCCGGAATGCAATCCGCTTGACTTATTCAGGGAAGACCCAGTTTTCTGGCCCCCGGTCCTCACTTCAGTTTTCAACTCTGCCTGCAGCCAGGGGGTTCCAAGGTTGTGGCGTTCATCTATAATTGTCCCGGTTTCTAAAAATGGAAACATGCATGATGTCAAGTACTTTTACCCGATATACCTTTTGGATTCTTCAGCAAAAATTATTGAGAGAGTTGCATTGGACCGCTTACTGGATTGGATTAATGCCAACAGTATACTTGCTCCAAGCTAGTATGGGTTTAGAAAGGGTCTCAGGACAATTGAACAGTGCCTTAATCTCCACCTCATTGTGGCAAAATATAAATATGCCAAGGGCATCACCACCCATTTGGCGTTCATGTCCAGTCAAGCGCATTTGATTACGTCTCCCGCTCACAGCTGTGGGTCATCTTAGAGAGCATGGGTGTTGATGTGGGGCTGGTTACATTCTTAAGCCACCTCCACCATGACCTTTCAGCCTCAGTCAGGTTTGGGAGTGCTGGCGAATTGACAGAGCCGTTCAGCATTAAGCGTGGGGTGCGCCAAGATTCTGTTCTCGCCCCAATTCTTTTTCTTCTCTATAAGAACCACCCAGAAAAAACATTAGTTTCTGTTGGGGCAGACGTTCTGCTTGTGGCGAAAAAGGCCGTGCCCGCACTGCTATATGCTGATAATGCAGTTCTCCTGGCAAGGACTGCCAACAGCCTTAAAAACGTATTGTCAGTTATGTTAGCTTCATGAAAGACTTCGGCCTGGAGCCACATTTTAAGAAAACATTCACAATGATATGTGGCCCAAAAAATACTAAGACCCATACACTAAATATTGAGGGCAAACCCCTAGAGAGGGTCAGTTCCTTCCCCTATTTAGGCTTGGAGTTTGATGAAGGTTGTTCTTGGCTCACATGCATTAAAGATAGAATAATCTGATATACTCAAGCTGTAGGCACTAGTTTCTCGCTGGCCATGTCTATTGGTAAAAAACCAATTATGTCAGGAATGGCAAGCGTTGCGCCTGCCTAGACGACGAATCCCACAATGCTCTATGATGCGGGGGCAGAGTGACGTCTTTATATAGGACGCGACGCACACGGTGAGGCATGCGTAATTGTGGATGCGAACCTGTCGCATCAGAGTATCTTCCCGTTTCGTGGAGAAAGACGAAGACTCGTGGACGCGTCTTTTCCTGAAACCTGAAGCACCTGAGGTTCCCCCGCTGCTTCAGGTCATAGCTCCTTGGATTGTTTTCTTTCCGGCTGCCGTAAGATGGAAGGAAAGCCTTTGCCGATTTCCCTGCATTTCCCGCTGGTTTCGCTCGAAGTGGGACATGAGTTCTGTTTCACTCCTGGGCGTCCTGCGCCTTAGAAACATTTCCTGGCTTCCCACACGCTCTCAGGTAGGAGCGGAACAGTGCGCAGGCCGTGCATTTATCGGCTCTCGGAAATAGAGAGTGTATATTGTTTTGTTTGGTATGCTCCGAAGGAGGAGAAGGGCATGATTAATTTGGGCATGAGAATACTCTCATTTTCAGGATCGGTTCCAAGTCCCGCTTGACTATTTAACACCCGGTAAAGCGATAGCAATCCCTGCATGTTTTACTACAAGCTCCAGAAGCAGGAGCTGGGATATTTGAGTTCTTTTGGTACATGTACTTTATGTTGGGAAAGGAACAGTGGATCCTATAGTGACTGTTGAACTGGGGACTACTCACGCTGGCCGTTGTTACTCATCCGAGACTGTCTCTGCACTCACAAGCTCTGTTGCTTCTTTCCTTTGGGCTGCTCTGGTTACCTTCATGGCGTCCTAGGGGTATTGTATCTGGTATGAGTGGTTACCGCTTTTCATGGTGGAAGGAAAGGCACGCTGGTGTTGTGTGACATTTAAGGTTATCAAAAACCCTAGCGAGATTTTATGAGAGTAGTGTTGCATGCCCTTGTATCTCATTGTGTTGTTCTTTGTATTCCAGAATCTACTCCCTGCTGTTCCCTTCCTACCCTTCCCTCACTTGATCACCTTAATACTCTGTGCAGTAATTGTAGGAGTTCGGGATATCAAGGGGTGGACCCCTTATTGCGTCAAACTAACCCTGAGGAGTACCCGCCTTCGGACAGGATTGTTACAAATTGCTCCTATACTAGAGATATACAACCAGAAATGCCTGCCGATCTTAACATATGGAATGGGTATCTGGGGTTGAAGGGATGCACTTGCAATGCAGATAGAGGAGAACAGATTCTACCGCCGGTTATTAGGCGTCCCTCCCTTATCTCTGCATTTCTCCCTCCATCTGGAGTTTGGCATGGAGTATGTCCAATACATCATTAATGCTGCCCCTTTGGCTCTTTGGTGCTCAATTTGGTCCAACCAAGAAGCCAATTTTTACCGTGCTGTTATTAACGATTGCTTAACTTGCACCCGTGGCTTGACTATTCCATGGCTTTAATATATTAAAACCTGCTTTTCGGCACTTGGCTGTGCCTCATTGTTTGGGCACCCAGAGTCAATCGAAAAAAAGGACAGAAAGTGGGTCCGGAATAGTTTTCTCAAGCACAAACAAATCTCTAGGGAACTATTGGAAGTGGCCAAACCCTCAGAGATTACTGCCTTATTCAAGCGACCTCAACAATTGCTCCGTATTTATTATACATGACCAACATTTATGAAAGAGATCTGTTGGCAAGATTTGGGCTGGGTTCTTTTCGTTGGATGATATGTTTTCCCTTAGGTCAGTACTCCTCTGACACTGTTGCCATTTGTCCATGTGATGAGCAATTGAGTCAAACTATTAAACATTTTGTATTTTTTTGTCAATTTTATCTGCCATTTACTAGGAGGTTTTTAATACCATCACTGCGCAGACATAAATTCTCTAAGTGTAAAGCGGCTCTCTTCTACTTATGCAACATAACAATTGTAACGTCTGCCATGCAGTTGCTAGTTTTCTGAAGTGTACTTTAGCTAAGAGAAGGAGTCTGCTGTTTTTACATAAAAAGCATTTTTATTGTTTTTTAGTATTCATTGTCCTTGCATTGTTTCTTAAATGTCCATTGCTGATGTTAATGTTTAATACTTTTTAATCATCTGTCACCTTGTCAATGCCCTTGAAACTAGAACTCTTGCACTGTCACTTTATTCAATGTAGAACAACATAAGGAGTTTATTATTTTAAAAATGTAGTAGTTTCTAACTTACAAGACATGACGCACTTAGAGCCCCTTTTTTTGGACATTTTCCCTTATACCTATACTTGCACAAAGACCTGTCCTATTTTTTAATATATGGTTGTCATTTTTTAATATGTGTGTCTACAATGTAGTTTGTTTTTATTGTGTGTATCTTTTATGATCTGTCCTCGGAAGATCAAATAAAGAGAATTTGATTGATTGTTTAATATTATTCCAAGGCAGTGTGGAACTTCCATATTGAAGACAATGAGCCAAACATCTACCATGATTGGTAATAAAGCAAGGCTTTGTCACTATCTGCTCTACATTCCTGTGTTTTAAGATCATCATAATACTTTTTAAAGACTGCCACAATTCAATTCACAATTCAATTCAATTTTATAATGAATTTGGATCTCCAATGAGGTCCACTTAAAAACTGCACTCAATTATTATATAAATACACATTAAAGTACAAACTCAGTTCATTGCCATTGTAAATAGAATAAAATATTAACATATTAAATTCCAGCCTAATTGTATCAAAGTTCACTAAGACACAGTATTTATATCTATATAAAAACTGCAGTAATAAATTCAAAATAGCCCATCATCAGCGAAACATGCCCCTTCATAGTCAGTTCTCAGGGTCTAGGAGCACATCGGAACAATCAGTGGCACCAAATATACAAATGGAGACAAGGGTATCCATTTGTCAACAAGAACATACATGTGACTACATATGCAATTTTGTAGCTAATATAATTCAGTAAAATAACAACTTCACAGTGGATCTTTATTAAGTAAAGTGCAACGTGCAGAAGCAAAAAAGTATTAATAAAGAAGGTTCTAAGGAAGAACTAAAACATTTGTAGCTAACAACTGTTTTTCCCTGGCAATGACGAGTAACAGCAAGCCAGAATCATATTCTGTGCAAAGTGCATTTATATAGTAGCAGAAACATATGTACACATTAGAATAGTGTACAAATACCAGCTTTCAAATAAGACCAGTTGTTGGATATAGTGCATCATGTAGCAGCAGAAAAGTGTAAACCAGACGGATTTCCGAGGAACAAACTAGCAAATGTATAATTAAGGATTCATTCTCTCTTAGCAACAGCAAAGTAGAAAAACATTATGCTATTTTGCAAGAACATAGGTCGAAGCCATCGGTAATGAAACTGAACTAGAGTTGGGCAGACAAACAGGATATGATCAAAATTCTGAATGCCCAGCACAAAAGCAACAATTTTTTCCAATTTTCATGACAGGGTACCAATTAGCTAGTTGATCATTTAATGGCAAACAGTTCATACAACATAATGTAAGCCAACGTCGAACACCATGTTCTTAATTCCAGGATAGATATTGCTGAGAGATTCTCTGTGTATTTGACATTGCTATTATCTTCAGCCTTTCTTTTGATCTGAAATACTTAACATCTCTCTGAAAGCTAACCATACCACTTATGTTTTTTTAAAAGGATTTAAATTCTAAAAATGAGAGGGAGATTACGGACTCCTCCTTTATGTGGAGTGGTGTGGCTCACTGGTTAGAGGCGGCAGACCCGGAAGCAGAGGTCGGCCCGGGACCAGGGTTCGATTCCCGACGCGGCAGGGTCTTGGGCCAAGGTCAGCGGACTCGATAATTCTCGCCTCGGTGCCTACTCTAACCATGGATCCCACTCAGCAACTCTGGGCAATAGCTTGCTTAATCTCCACTTACGGCCCCATCAGCGCCGGGGATGCTTGTCTTCACCTTGGAGATGCCCAGTCGGGACCATCTCACAGGGAAAGCCAGGATGGGTTCCCCAGCGGTATACAGCGCCGGGACGCCCTGTTGCTGGGGCAGCTGTGCGCTTTACAAGTATACAACATTTACATTTACATTTATGCTAAAATAATTCAATGCCAAGGAGAAGTCACATGAAAATGAATCTTTATCAGTGAGTCCTTCAAATATGTCCTTTCACATGAAACCCCTTAATGTGTGTAACTCACTATTCTTTAGCTGGTAGCTCCAACGTAATATACTGGCTAAGCCATGAATGAATGAACCTATCAAACCAAATTCCAGTCTAATAGCAGCTATTGGTACCAAAGTATTAAAGTTCCAAAATTTACGTAGAATCAGACCTTCAATTTTATTTAAAAAGCTCCAGTATTTTACTGGGATAGTTTCAATAGCATATAGCAAAGTAGGAGGAATTTTTGCTTTAAAAACAGTAAGCAAATGTAACAAAGTTCTTCGGCCCATTCCTCTATATTATATACGTAAACCATTTGTGTGTGTTACAGCTTTAGAAGAACTATGTGCAATATGTGGCTTATTGTTTGCGTTGGCCGTTGTTATTTTCCCCAAATAAAGAAAAGAATCTACCATCTCCAAGTTTTTCGAAACCAATTCGCCAGTTGAAATTACCAAATTGTATACAAATTTTCTATTTCTACTTCTACTACTTTTCAGACTGCCAAAATATGTTCTGATCATGCTAATAACTTCTCCGCTGAATTACAAACAGTCCCAATGAGAGAGATACCCACTTTTTCATGGATACGTAACAAAAGAAGGTGCCCCAAAGAATCATCATATTCATATATCTCTTTGCTCTGACATGCAGCAGTGTCTATGAATTTGGCCAAAAAATGCCCCTTTTAATTGAATCTTAGTTTTTATTAGCTGATTGAAAATTTGCACGCTAAATTTTGAATTGGTGAAAACGACATCAGCATGCTCAGCCAATAAACCTGCAAGGAATTTGTATTTCTGATGATATTCCAATCTTAAACTATGTATTTTGTTCAGAATTTTGAAAACAATAATACCACAAAGATACACTTTTTATAATTCTCACATTACAAGAGGGAGGGCTGAGTCTTTCATTATATCATAAGATTCTATAACCATGATGTTAATCTCATCATACGTGGTTTCTGTCTGCAGTCTCCTATCAAAGAAACACTATCTTGGTGTTAACGGAATCATTAAAAGATTATGCTCTAAATGAACTAAGCTGAGCCTAATAAAAGGTATGGCCAGGCCAGCCTTAATGAAACCACTGCTAAGAATCTTTTGGAGCATATATTTCCAAAACTTGAAAAAACAACCCAGCAACCCCCTGCATGCTTTTGGATGAGAGGAATCTTTTTGAGTATAAACAAAGAGATCACTGCATATTGTAATAGGAGCAGGCAACATGGTTAGAAACATAAGCAAATCCTGAAAAACTCAGAGAGCAGAGTTATCTGGGCCATATAGTGCACATGCAAGTCGGATGTCTCCATGTTTAACCTTTCTACTGGCAATAACTCTTACGGCAGTCGACCTAGAAGCTGGGGAACCGGGTTTGATTCTCTGCAATGACGCTCAACATCCTGTGATTCTGGGCAAATCACTTAATCTCCCCGTGCCTAACAAAAAAAGGAATGTGTCCATTTGTACCGAACGTGGTGCTCATGTAAAGCGCTCTGATACCCAATGTTTCGGGTCTAGTTCACGCTATATAAAACTCTAAAAAATAATTAATTAAAAAATAAACTATTATGAGTGTCAGGAGTAGATTAAGGTTTACTCCATTGACATACTCCATTCATCAATTGGTGTAGCAGTTGCTGCTACCCGAAAAGAGACAGTTGAGTAGAACAAATAATTGAGTAGACCTATTGTTTTCAGCAAGATGCTTTCTTGGTAGACGATTTAGAAATCTTGTGTGTACATTTTATAGATGCAGAGATAGCTCCTTCTAAACCCACCGTCTCCTAATAAAGGTGCTGGAACTGTGTTAACTAACTTTTACATTGCATTGCATCCAAAAACTGAACACAAATAATTCCCAAATCCCCTCTTGAAGAAGGAGCCTCTCTAAAGAACTGGCACACCACCTACTTCCCGCCATCTTCCCAAGCAAAAAAGGGCGCAATGCAAGAAATTACTTGACACGCTAAAACAAGCAGATATATATATATTTGAGATGTCATCAGTGATGTCACTGACCATGTCATGAGTGATGTAATATGTGACGTCATCACCAGTGCATTGCAGGGGCGCGAGTTATAGTTAGCTCAACTAACAATAACGGATGAATTTCTCTGGTTTTATATGAGTCAAATGTCCAACTAACTCCCCTGAAACCTATGGTTTTTTCAGTGAATTTCTAAAGTTTTTTTTAATGCTAATTCCTAACTATAACGTCTGTAAAACCTATGGTTTTTTTCAGTGAATTTCAAAGGTTTTTTAAATGTTAATTTCATATTTTAATATTTATAAAGTCTATATTTTTTCAATTTTTTTTGTAATATTTCGTAACTCTATTATCCTTTTTTTTACATTTGAAAAATTATGTAATTTTTTATATCTTCAAAAAAAGTGTGTATATATATATATTTTTTTTAGAAAACTAGACTCCCATACCGGTAGCGTACCAAGCTCCATCACCACACGAATCCTTTCCGCGATATTGCGAAACTCGTTAAGGATGCGCATTTCGTATCTGACGGCTTCGTAGCACCGTGTCCCGCCTAACATCATATACATATAAGGTTGCACCAGATCCTAGTTTGGTATGCGACCGCTGCACGGTACCAATACGTGTGTTATGTCATCTAATTATAGGGTCACGCCGGCTGCGCGTTCCGTATCCGACGAGCGCACGCTGCCAGGCCCTGTGTTACGTCATAGACGTATGGTATCGCGCCGGGTACGCCATTACCTCATTTATTTTTTTATGTCTCAAAACTGTATCTAAATACGTTTAAAGTGTATATGAGAGCAAGCGATAATGTAAAATATTTTGCACATTTATATATTTCGATCTGTAATAAACTTATATTGTGGTAAATGTATTTTCTCAAAATCACGTCGGGTGCGGCCTCCTTGCGCGCTCGGTGCGCAATTGCCATGTGACCTTAAAAAAAAGCTTTTGATTGGTTCATAACATTTCCCATTGTAACAGTTGGAGGACCCCACCCATTTTAGTCATTCTCTCAACACCGTTTGATGAGAGACACCTCTTCTGCTTACAGAGCTTATTTGAAAACTTTTTTGCTGTGTACACATATCTTATAGTATACACAACATGCAACGATCATCTTGATCAATAATCATGCTCTATACAGTAGCCTTCCACGTGTGATAGCCATGCATCTGAAACGTTACATCAAAAAATAAATGTGTGTTACACGATGCCCCTGGTGTGTGTGTGCGCGCATTATTGTGCTGCCTTTCGGCCTAGGTATTGGTGGCTCAAAGGGGTATCATCAGCCATGGGCAGAGTGCACATTCTACATCACATGTGACAAACAGTAAAGAGTAATGTGTAGATTTGTGTTGCAGCATGATCTGTTGTCAGGCTTTGCCAGTATAGTAGTGTGTCATATGTGAGACTTTTAGATTCACGTTTGACATGCATTGCTTGACTGTAATGAGTGTTATCACTGTGTATGACGTAGCCTCACTGCTGATCCTCCCTCCATCCGAGCACATTCACATGTGTGCGCTTCGCCATAGCAACACTTTCAATAATACCGCACACCATTGACATGCGTGTCTGCGCATATCCACAAGCTTGACAACGACATGTGATGTTGTCCGTTCAATGTTTTCGGACAGCACCTCATTAGCGATAGTTGCCGCCCTCCCGGTACATGCTACATTAATGTAAATTGCGGATTGTGTGATGTCAAAACTGCAACAGGGACACACACATAAGTATACTTTCTGGCCAGGCAGAAACTGAACAATGCCCAGGTCCCCGGGATAATTATTCACACCCCTACGCTGGCCTGACGTACGCAAGCCCAACCCACTTTGCGTATGTATAAATAGGATAACGACAACGCCACATGTCCCAGTTCTTCCACACTGCTTCAGGTGATATGGCCGCATCCACCTCGCATATCACAATGCACAATAAAAAAAAAAGGGATCCATGAGGTGTACATCATCCTGGCAATCAAAACTACATCTGAATTGTGATCCCTGCCGTCGTGTTTGGAAACAAACCAATGACAGCAGGTGAGCAGTGGGGCCTGGGTGCACAGGGGCTGCAATTGAGCGCGGTGCGGCGGGAGGGATGGGGTGCATCAGCCTGGGTGCAGAAGTGCAAACAAGCGATGTTGCCATGCGTAATGATGTGATCTCTGACCTCATTCAGTCACATCTCTGTCTCATTTTAAGGACCTGCTGGACCGTACTGTAGTCCTGAGCCAGCGGGCAGCGCTGCCCTACAGACATGTGGTGTTGGCTTTTGGGGCACCGTAGTAAGCTGATTACTAAGTGTACATGCACACAGGCTTGCGCCACTGCATTGCACATGCACATTCTGCTTCTCGCATGCGTTCTGTTCCTTTGTATGTGAACGTTGGCATAACATATTATTATTTACCCTTGTCTATTCTTGTGCACTTCAACTCCTCTTTGAACCACGATTACCACTAACAGTTGGTAGATCGTACTTCAGGAAGGAAGGATGCACTCAACTGGTGTTCCTTCTTAAGCTTGAAATAAACCTTCATTTACCTTAAGACGTTTCCACCATTATATTATTTCTCCCTTTTCAGACACTGAGTTAGTTGCATGAAAAAACACGCAGCAGGTGCTCAACCGGTGCTGATGCCTTCCATTGTGGTATCAAGACACCGTCCCAGACCGGAGACCTGCTGTGCCACCCTGAGAGGCACCCCGGAGTCGGAGCTCGCACCGGCACGTCGTTGGACACACCGGTTGTGGCAGGTGAGCAGTAAAGCCTTGGTGCGCAGGAGCTGCATTTGAGCACAGTGCGGGGGAAGGGCCTGGGATCCAACAGCCTGAGTGCACAGGTGCAGGCAAGCGATGTTGCCGTAGATAATAATATAATCTCTGGCCTCATTCATAACTCTGTTTCGTTTTAAAGACTTGCTGGACCGCACTGTTTCTCACGGACCCCAGCATCCCAGACACATGGGTGATGGGAGGTGAACAGTGAGGGCAGGGTGCCGTAGGCTGATGCTCTGTCTCCTCCTCCCTCTGTTCTTTTGACTCTCCCTCCCCTTCTCCCTTCCACCCATTCGCTCACTGTCCCATTCTCACTTTCTTCCTTTCATTCTGACTACCTTTCTTTTTGTCTTGGACATGGCATTTTCTCTTGCAGGTTTTGTACCCTGCTTCCGGAGGAGTACCACCCACATCTTTCATGTTTTACTGCTGTTTGAATAAAGTTACGTTTCCATTTATTTGTGTTGTTTTAATAAAAGTTATTTGTTTTACCAATAAATAAGTGAGTGTATGGGTCTTCTTTTTCTGACAACACTTGTCTGTAGTTTATTGTGAAAATCGGCGGTTGATAGGAGGTTATGAGGGAAAACATTTGTATTTTTGCGGTGCACTTACCAAATATAAACCAACAGACTATTACATAAATGAAGCCTGGGTAATTCTACAACGGCAAGGGTTCTATGAGTGTATCATTGCATAACACCATGAGTACTGCCTGTGTGATTGCAGAACCAATAAGGCACTGCCTAGGGCCACCGAGGCTTCAAGGACTGGCGAGGCCCACCCTGCATATTTAAGTAAAGCCCCGGAGGTTGCCGATCCCCGGTCTTGAATTGGCCTCGAAGCCCCCGGAACAATTCACAAACAATACCCGGGGAGGTGTCGATCCCCTAGTCTGCGAAACGTCTCTGTGCCCCCTTGCGCCTAATTTACTTGTGGAATTAAGGTCCCCATTGTTGCAGAGACCCCGCAATATAATAATAGGATTGGCCCCGGAACATTAACCACCAGTGGGCTCATTTAAATGAACGGGTGGGACCCCGCTTCATTTTTTTTCTCCATTTTTACCATCCGGATCCGCTTTATTGAAGCGATACAAGGTTTTTCTCCTCTCGCTTCAACAAGGCAAACAAGAATTTACTATCACAGGGTGGAAGCAATGCTCCCGCCCTGTAATAGCAAACATAAATGTCCCGCGGATGCACACCCCGGGACATTATATGACCTGCGCCTGGGAGGTGGTGCTCCATAGGGCCATGATGCATTGGTTAATCCATAACTACAGAATTAGTATAAATGCATTCTAACACTACTTGCACACGTGTAGTACAGCGACCAGAGTGTAGTGAAGAGGCAGAGGAAGCCCAAAGTCAAAAAATATAAATCCTACCAGAGGTAGGATTACGTAGTTCTATCAGCCGACGACCCTGGGATGAGTAGAAACAGCTTCACCAAGAAAACGGGTCTTCAGCAGAACGCAAGCAAGCTTAAAATCTTGGTGAGTGCTGCCTTCTTTTTACCTTCTCCCGCTCGTCGCCAAATTTATGTAGCGAAGAGGAAGACAGCAGTGGATCCGATAAGTGGATTTATTACAGGAAAAGAAGACAGCTTAAACAGCCACCAACACAACCAGACAGCAATGCAACCATCTACCGTGCACCGTGTACAAACTCCCCAAGATTCCCCTGATGACAGCCCTATATTCTAACATTACATACTTACATTATAGTAGCATTACATGCTAACATTCTACTATGACTTACATTGGAATACTACAGAGAGCACATGACTTTACAGCAATGAGTTCATGGTTTCATCCACGAGTCTTGAGACCGGTAGGGGTGAGTAGTTCGCATCCCACTCCCTGTATTGTATAAATGCAAACTAACACAACTTCCACAGGTATGCTACAGCACCCATAGCATATCACTTTACAGCAATGAGCTCACGGTTTAATCCCCGAGTCTTCAGACCAGTAGGGGTGAGTAGTTTGCTTCCCACTCCCTGTTTAGTATAAACACATACTAACACTACTTACACAGTTATACTACAGCGGCCAGTATGCTACAGCGTCCAGAGCCCATCACTTTACAACAATCAGCTCAGTTTGATCCCCGAATCTTCACACCGGTAGGCGTGAGTACTACGCTTCCCACTTCCGGTATAATATAAATGCACGGTAGAGGTCAGTAATTCGCTTCACACTCCCTGTATGGTATAAACACCTACTAACACTACTTCCACAGGTATGCTACAAAGCTCAGAGCACATCACTTTACAGCAATGACCTCACGGTTTAGGCTCTCGGTTTCATACCCGAGTGTAGCAGCATCTCATCTCAGCACCATGTCACTCTGAGCAACACCGTACTTTCAGTCCGGTCGGAGTGACTACTTCGCTTCGCACTCCCCCACAGAGGTTACAGTGCTCCTATCCTCCTGTTTCCTACTCTTTTCGCCCTTTTTCCCCTTACTCGTTTCAACAGAATCACAAAATGGCTGCCAACACTTCCTAGTTGCAACCGCTCGCACCACTCGCAGCCAATAAGCATCAAGCTCGTGCTCGTAACGCCTCAGCCAATCAGATGGCAGAATTCCCAAATATCAATATCTGCAAATTTCGATATTTCTCCAAAACTACTGAACAGATTTACACCAAATAAGCAACAGCATGCTTTCCCGACCAAGACCCTTCTCCCTGCCAAATTTGGGGTAATTCCGTTCACCCGTTCGACCTGTAGCCTTGTCTAAAGTTTCCTATGTAAATTAACATGGAGAAAACATGTTTTGGGACACCCCCTTTTTTCTCGGCCCCCCCTTGACGAATCACCCCCAAACTTTCAACATAGGAGCTGACATGAACAAAGAATTAGTTTGGAAAATTTCATGAATATTCATCAAACGACGCCAAAGTTATAAGCAAAATAAAAAATGCTCTTCTTATGGAAACTTGGTCTAACTATAACTACCTACTGGCGACCGCCAGTAGGTAATATATATAAAACTTGTATATATATATATATATAAACTGCACAAAATAATATAATTAGCACTCAATTGTTTGGTCCGTGTATGCTGTTACAGCGGTGAAGATACAACTGCGGCTCATCTGCATCCTACCTCTGAGAGCATGCAATCTTTACCAATGATGCAACTGTCTCTGGAGCAATAACTTCTCAGCCAATACTGACATTGTACAGTAGCCACATCTTCCTGGAAAGATCAATAGGCTGTCTTAAACACCATTGCAAACGACTGTGTCTTTGCAAAAGTTGGAATAAATAACAATATATTTTAACCAAGTGCAGTCGCCATACTGGGTTCAGCCCTGTCCTGAATAAGCTGGCACAAGTTTAAGTTATCCAGTGCAACAAAAAGTATTGTTGTTGAAGAGTACAACCTTTATTCTTGGGTCTCTTAGAATGAAAGCATAAATGCTACTGGGGGCTTCTGGAAATGGCTAAATGTATCAATAATGAATTCTTTAGGGTTTTTCCCTTCACAGCCTTCAAACAGAGAACTCATGAATGCCTATTTGTGCATTTGCTGAAGCCTGAACAATCCCTACCTCAACTATTTCAGTTTTATTTTAAATATATTCATTATTTTATATGGGTGGATGTTGTAATAACTGTGAGTGGTCATGGGTGGTGCTGGAGTTACTCCCGGTCTGAGCGGAAGTACATTTACTTGTGTTTTGCATCTTTTTTCGCTCTAATAACTTTAGATGTGCAGTCTGTGAATAGTAATGGTCTTACTCTTTTTTGGGTGGGTGTTCATCCTCCCCAGAACTCTTGCTAGCCCTCCCTTAACACCTCATTACTCCTCCCTAACCTAATTTATTTGTAAAAATTACTCACTGTTCAGCCACCCTCCCTCCAGTCCCTCCTTCATTTACTACTAAAAGGTAGGCGTCCATTTGCAGAGAAACCCACAGTCGGACGGAGATCTTAAACAAAGAAAAGATAGGAGAGGTGGGGCAGTAGACCTCAAACAGTAGTTTAGTGAAGAGCATTTGTAGTACATGTGCAGTACTATTGTATCACTACAAAATGCATTTTGTGAGTAGGCCCATTACCTGATTCGGCCTTTTGTGAAAGGTTAAAAGTAGGTCGGTGATGGTTCTATAATTTCCATACCATTATAAATGGATTGGCCGGGTGAGGATCTATATATCATTAAATCACTTAAAGAAGTGCAATCATAAAAAAATATTGCATTGCAATTCCATTAAATCAAACTACAACATTAAACAAACCTTCAGTTATATGCTACAATTCATTCTTCCTGCTGGATGAGAAGCCCCTGCCACCCAACTTTATTCAACTCTATAAACTAGAATAAATCCTTAAAACATTTCTTACGGTAGAAAAAAGTCCAAGGGGAGCAACATCAGGGACAGCCACAAAATACCACATGTTAGAGCTTGAATGCACCATAGAGGACAGGCATCATCCACAACAAACACAAGTGCTTCCAAGTGGATCAACAAGGAGCTACAGAATAGCTTTCCCAGCAGCTCCATTAAAATTTGAAATTGTTGCCATATGCAAATGTTGCATGTGAAAAAAGATGGAAAACAATTGACTGTAAGTGGCAAATACAATTTACTTAACATGATTACCTTTGTTTCGAAATGAATGAGCTAAGAAACTAGATATTTCACATACCTGTAAGGGTTTAACTATAGGTTAAATGCCACTAACAATTTTCTTCTTAGTCTAATTCAAACTAGGAGTTTTTGCCCCGTTTTTTCCTCATAATCTTTTTATGTGCCCTTTTAACAGTTTATCGTAACATTGTTTTTGCACGTACACAAAGTTTGTTCTGTTATGGCAATTTATGTATATTTTCAGTAAGTGATAACGAAACGAAATGCTTCATGAACCAAAAATTTGGCATCTGGGAATAATTACCCATATGTGAGTCATGCATTCTGAAAAGGCAGATACAAGCAGACAGAACTTCCAAATTTCTCCAAATAGAATAAAGGGAAACGGATACACATGGGCTACAATCCACTTTTATTTTGTTTAAATAGCATGGTTTTATAGTTAAAGAATAATATTGATATTAAGTATCACTGAGGCTTGTTTTAGTTCATGTTACATTTCTTATTTTGATTCTAATGTTCTATTTATTACATCAAATTGTATAAATATGTACCATGCCACTCTGAAGAGCGCTGATTAACAATGTAATTTCAGATAATTGAGCTGGAATTCAAGCATCTATTGTTTTTAATTCAAGTGCCAGAACAACTAGTTCCTGGGTAATGGTGTGCTCCAATCAATCAGTGATGGCAAAGGGTAGGCATTTAAATTTAGAGAATACTATGTAATTCTTATTACAAGTCACTTGGAATCAGATTAGGAGAGATGTGGTGACAAAGGAGAGAGCGGAAGGTCACAGAGAGGAGCCAAATACTCCAGTTTATTTATTTCTTCCTGTAATACTTGGGCATTTAAGTGCATGGTACTAATATATGAGCCTGAGAGAATAGATTAAATGTGAGAGCAATAAACGTGTCTGCAGTGAACACACAAATGTTTCCTCAAACTTCAGACACTCATCTCCTTTATTCCTTTATTCCGTTTGGTGCAAGATTTGTCAGGTTTTTATCTTTTAGTCCTTCCATCATCATGTTTATATCATCCTGGATTGGTTAACAAAGCCATCCACACTAATAAACTAGACCCAAGCTGAAAATGTTTCACCCTCTGACTACATCTTCATGTCCTGTATGTCTCCCAACCTTGGAAAAAACAAAAACTCTGCCTTTCTCTTTCTACTGCCCCATCTTTTGGAACAATGCACCCCATATGTTAAGACAATCCTCAATACTCTGGACTTTCAGTTTTCAATTAAAAACCCTTTTATTCTCCTATCACATGACCCCACTCAAACACTGATCACCTGCTCTGTCTGTAACAATGCCAGTCTTAGAACCGTACATGGTATCTCTGATGTTCACAGGCACAATCTCATGTGCCCAGGTACAGCCATCACATGTAAAGGCAAAGACACATAATTAATCTGGCAAAGCTTGAAATGCCAGGGTAATGGCATAGACATAAACAATATATGCCTTGGCAAAGCAGCAAATAAACAGCCGTAGAGGCCTGGCTCAGTCTCAGACATGGCCATTCCATTTTAAAATGCAGAGGCACAACCCCAAACTCAAAAGCCTAGACCAGAATAACTAAACAAGGTCCCAAATGCTCAAGCACCCCCAAATGCTCAGCCACAGCTTGAAATGTCTGGCATAACATACTTTGGCGAAACCACAAAATGCACAGACAGATCCCTCCTTCCTTTGCAAATTGCCAAAATAAAGAAATATTCCCAAGTATAGTGGTAGAACTTCAAATACCCAAGCAAAGCGTGAACGCCCAGACACTACCTAAGATCACTTTCCTGTTTCCACTGAAAAAAGTAACTAGTCTCAAGCTATAATAATAATAAATTGGAGGTATTTTCATTGCACCCATTTATTTTGTTCTGTATAGCTCTTCCTGACTTTTTTTTTACTAAACTGGACCAAGATATGTGACTCTAATCAGTGCTAAAAACTGTTCTTTTCTTTCTCACATTCTGGCAAATGGGCAACTTATCAGCGTTTCGTTTATAGACTTAGGCATTACTTTATGCTGAATTGATTATGAACACTAGTGATTTAATTGCCTCTTTGTGTTCTTTTTAGTTGTATCAACCCTAAGACATACCCCTGAAGAAGGGTTCTGCGGGACCCGAAATGCATTGGGTATAATGTTGAATTGCTGTGATGATAATTAACTGGATGACCTTTCCCAGTGTGACAAGCATTTCATTTTGATTTGAAAACATTGAAAATAAGCAACATTTTGAAAATAAATTGACTTGATGAAGACAACGTTTTTCAAGTGCTATGACTCTCGCCAAGCAACTTGTTTAAAAATAGTGAATGGCTTTTGAATAGCCCATTGCAAAGCGCTCACGCCAGCAGAAGGCTTTGTCCTTTTTGCACTACAGTTTGGAAGTCAACTTATCAGCATTCTCATTCTCTTAAAACTGATTACCTTAACCTCATAAGCTGAATAGATTCATTGTAGTGCTGTGTGTGGCACACAGCAAGGCTTGACGTCAACATGTGCTGCTAAGTAACACACAGTGAAAACATAAATAAACATTCATAATGTGAGAACAAAAACTAATGAATGGAGCAGTATATCAGGCGGAGAAAATTGAAACCAAATTGATTTACCTGCAATAGTTTCATCCTGGCACATTCCGTTATAAATGAAAATGCATTAAAGGTCGGGAAATGTCCTCATGACCCACCTTTTAGCCAAAGTGATCTTAATGCATGATCAGTTTCATTGGTATTACATTGTGTATTAATCAAGTTTTTCTCTTGTTGTAGATTACATTCTTCTAAATTATCACTTAAATATTTTGAATAGGTAACTTTCAGAGAACATTGTCAATTCTGCATTAGATCTAGGATCTGGGGCCCATGGACTGCCAGATTCTGGGACCAGTAGACTTTCAGGCAGAGAGACAGTCTCTTTCTGTCCTGGTCTTACAGCAATAGAAATGATGTGCTATTTGAACTTATTATATGAAATCGTATACATCATGGGGCTCTTTATCATGTCGTGCGGAAAGCCTCAGCCCGACAGTTGGAATCTTTTCGACCGCATCGTAGCCCTTCCTACTGTTTACAGTCCGACCACCCGATTACCATGTTTGTGTTCGGAACGTAAACCAGCTGGTCATTCCTGCTCAGTTCCGACTGACCCGCCGTTTATTCCTGTTGTTCGGAACCACACCGTAATACCCTATGGACGACGTTTCCGCCATCAGGATTACGATGTTGGTTTCCAACAGCCTTTCTGCGCCAGCCTTCCCAACACAGAAAGGCTCTCGGAAAGTGACTTGGGGGGCCCCTATCCCCTGCGGCCTGTGGTTGGTGGCCGAGTGGTTACCTATGGAATCCCCTGTAAAACCATGCACTGTGTGGCAAGGACCATGGGGTGCCTGCAACGGGGCGTCCAGGGTTTTACACACACACACACACACCCCTTTCCCCCATAGGAGCCTGTGTTACAGCCGGTTCTCACGTGTAACATGAGCTCCCGTAGGAAACAATGGGAATCTGACTGAACAGAGTTCGGTCTCATCGTAATCCGGCGGTCGGAACCGCCGACCGCAAGTCGGTCGGTCCTGAGCCCGATACAGTGTCGGGCAGAGGCTTTCCACCCGACATCGTAATGACCCCTTATATGTATTTATTGACAAGATCTGCTGTGTTCAGTGTCACAGTTTGCAGTTTGGTTCTGGAAATTGATTTGGAAAAAAACAATAAAAAGATTCTATTAAAAAAATGTATCTGCAGTAGATCCAGAATTGGTCTTGTCAACTCAGTATTGCTATCATGAATTTGAATGAGAGTATATGGGAGTCATCTTAATATTTTGATGCAAACATCACAGAATTTCATTCTCTTTGATAGTCCAAACCAACTGTTATGCATTGTTTCCTATCTCATTATTTACTGACAGAAATCTCTCGAGACAGCATGCACTACCTGGAGGAAAAGTATATGAAAGTAGGATGACAATCCAACAACAATACTGATGTGGTATCTTCTCCAGCTTTTCATAACTCCATTTGGGGGATCTTAGCTCAGATGCAAACATCCAGCCTTTTTGTGTATTTTATATATTAGTGCTGCATATAACATATCCATAGTCATAGTATAAGACTGTGCAAATGTAATGATTATTAGCAGTCATAATATTAAACCAGAATAATAAAAGATACTCATACTCAGTAGGAGAAGGATTGAATAGAAACAATTCTATGTATGCATGGCAACAACATAAAGAAAAGCTAATTTTGATAGTGTGCCTTCATCGGGTGCAATTGTTTTTGAGAACTTGGTTGGTGATGCCATACAACAACCATAACCCTAGTAGACACGTTAAATACAAAAGAGCACACCCAGATCAATGCATGATTGTGAGGGCCACTGTGGTATTTAAAGAATAATTCATGTATCTGCACTAAAGCATAAGCGATATTCATACAATCCCATTGCTTAGAAGGGATCTGATGCAGGTCTATCTTGTGTTCCACTTGATGACCATCAACGCATGTCTTATCTGCCCTTTCAAATAACAAAAAAAAAATCATGGACAAATACCATCACAATGACTGGGAAATTGGTTATGGCTGGTCCAGCAGACATCCAGCAGGCATGGGATTGTGCTTGTTCGAACTGGTCTATAGCATCTAAGCCATGTTTATGATACATGAAGTACCCTGGAGTGTCCCTAGGGGGAATAGGAACGGCTTCTTCGAGTACCCCTTTTCTTGTTGTGATCTGTCTTAGTTTCGAAAAGAGCGGCATATTGAGAACTGATCTGATACTTGATTTTGAACAAACTTAATACAGTAAACACGATAATGAACAGTCATTCATACCACAATATGCAGAACGTACTTAAAACATTTAACATTTAACATTTACCTGAACAGTCAATAATGATGACGGTCTAAAGAAAACTTAATCACTAAAACATAATACTCGACTTTAACTGAATTATTCTGAATTTATATACTTGATATACTAGATATACTGCTAAACAGTACAGATACACTGCTGAAACAGTGCAGACCGGATTTGTGTACCCAAACCCGTCTTGACCGGCACAACCTATGTGCACGTCAGAATGCCTCCCCAGTAATGGTACTCACCGGGTAGCTCGGAAACGGAAGGCCTCGGAAACTGAACTGAACTTGAACCGGACTGGACTCGACTCGACTCGTCGGAAACTGGACTCGACTCAGGACTTCGGGAACTGGTGGGCCTCTGTATACCTCGGATCTTGCTCTCTCAGCTAGGCTCTGGTCGGGATACTTCGCACTTCTCACCGCCTCGTCTGGGTGTTGATCGCAGCCTCAGTCGCCCCCGCTTGACTGGAGGGAGATACAGGAAATCCTGCTGGTACGCGTAATTGTCCATCCAGCTGTGGCAGGAGACCGGGCCTGCAACTTACCGCCGGCGCGTGAGATGAGGAAGTGTCCCTGTTCGGGCGCCATTCATGTGGTAAATAATTTAATTACCGGGACTTAATTTGATACAGAAACATAATAAAATAGCTCAGTAAATAAGAGGCAGAATCCGTGGTATTAGAGGTTCGGAATGGGCTTTATTCCAATGGTCGATTATAATCGGTTGCTCCAAGTTCCATCACCACGGAGGTTCAGGAAGTGAAGTACATACTTTATTGACAAGAAATGACTTTTATAGAACATACATTACAATGAAACAAATGCGGGAGGCGTAACAATTGATAAGGAAGATGATAATTCACATGCGTAACCGAAAATGGGCGTAATGAGGAGTAAAAAGGAACATAATTGGTTATGATGTCATATATAGGTGGATCTATAAGATTATACTTGGCATAGATGCGCGCGCAGCAGCATGACGTGTGATTGACGTGCAACTAGGGGGTGAAGGGGACTTGACATTTAGCTCTACATGTGGAGACAAGAAGTCTGGGGGGTCAAGTCAACCTAATCCCAAATCATATCTAACATCCTATGTTTAAAGAACTATGTTATCCACAAAGGAAGGACTCTTGGACAAAATCTATTCTATACTGACTGTGTGTGCGTGCACAAGCGTCTAAGTGTCTATATGAGATGCAAGGGGCAGAAACCTTCCATGGTAACAGGGCTATGAATTACTTGCATGAGGACAGAGAGGCCGAGCCCTTTGCTCGGTAGCAAAAGGAAATGTTTACCTAAACTACTAGACAGGAATGCATCGGCTGGGGAGCGAAGCAGATAACTCGGAGGTGAAATACAGTTTTTGGCAGGCAGGCAAACCGGCCGAGGCAGGCACCGTTAGCCGCACAGGGAGTAGGACAAAGTTCATGGATACAGATGCGAGCTCAAGCTGAAGCTGTCAGAGGCAGAGAGCAAGAAAAGCTTGATGGCAGAATCGGGCCTACTCGCCTGAACTGCAAAATGGAGTAACTGAGCCATATAAAGTCGGTGGCCTTTCGTACTTAGGAATCGAATATCCAGCCCATTCATGGCGGATCTGACAGAGGACATGTTGACGGTGGACGCACATGTGTTTGCGTCTTCAGAACTAGAACTGGAGGAAACATACATGTACTTGTGATTCATACATGGAACCGTTGGGGTCCAAGATAGGGGACATAACTGATCAGAAAAATCCATATTTCCACAAAGACCCAATCCATTCCGAATACTCGTGTATAGTGACACTACGTCTAGTGTCACCATCATCAATCCAGGTTCCCAGACAATGTCCCCCAATATATTCAATATGTGGCCTGTATCCTTTATGTATGAAGGTAGGTTTGTTACTATGGGTTGAAGAAATATGTCTACAAACTGTGACATTCTTTCTGTGGGACCCCCTATACCCGACACAATCGGTCTCCCTGGTGGAAATGGCTGGTCCTTGTGTATCTTTGGCAATTTATACAGACACGGATACCTAGGGCGATCCACTTTTAAATAAAGGTAGTCATCATCATTTAGTAGACATCTATCATGCCCTCCCTTCAGTAGCCCATTGATCATAGTTGTCAGTGTAAAGATGGGGTTGTGGGGTACCCTCTCATAACACCGAGCATCATTAAGTTGGGATACACTTCACTTTCGTAATCGTCTCGGTTCATGACCACTATGTTGCCGCCCTTGACGGCTTTTTTTATTGATAGATTGTTATTCATCATTAGGCATTTCAATGCCTTGCGTTCATTGGGGGTGAGTTTATCTTTTCTGATTCCCAAAGAAGGTCCACATTTAGCAATATAGTTGTCCAAATCCTCTGTCACCAAATTATGGAAAACTTCTACATTATTACCACTTGTTAAGTTGGGAGACCATTGTGACTTAGTTTTAAGCCCACTAATAAGTGTCAAATCTGTTCTGATATCCAAATGATCTAAAACTTCGTTAATAGTAATAGGGTCTTCTTCCAACTCAGTAATTGATAACAAAGTCACTGTGTCATGTATTTCTTGTATTGTAGATGTACTCAAAGTCACACCTTCTGCAAGTGTTTCACAGGCTTAATTTTGCTGCGGAATGAGTGCAAAATATTTCTGCAATTTCAAACATCTGATACATTTAAAAAGATCTATTTTCAAATCACAGCTATTGCCTTTGTAATCTGGACAAAAACCCAATCCCTTCTTGAGCACAGAAATCATATCATCAGTAAGAGTTTGGTCAGAAATATTCACAACATTCATGTCATTCTCTTCGTCTGTCCCTAATTCATTTTGTTCCAGGACCTCGTTTTCATACCCATTCTGTTTTCTTCTGCTGCCCCCTCTTTTGCCCCTCCTGCTTTTCCTGCGTTTGTACTTCTTGTTTGTTCCCTGCTGCCCCTCTTTATATGGTTTACTTCCAGCAAGAAGGAGGAATTCCCTAAAGGGTTAGATGACTTGCTTGATGTGCCCAATCCTGCTACATTATCACTCTAACTTGTTGGTATTGTGCTTAGAGAAATATTACTCGAGCTGGTTGATACAGGCTCCGTGGTTAACTTCTTTTTATCACCTTGTATCACGTAATCATACTTCTTTGAGAATGTAAACATTCTGCCGCTATTGTAATCTGCCTCATCTCGCTTAAGTTTGCACGCTTTTTTTTGCTTTACATCATCCTGATGGTTTGACAATATTCCCTTTAGAATCTCATAATTATTAGTCGTAGCTTCTGGTAGATTTAATGCTAAGATTTCACTTTCCTAACTGTGCTTTTTCAGCTTGGAGTTTTTGGACTTTTCTGTCTGCATTCTCTGTTAGTATATCAATTAGTTTAGATGAACTAGAAGTCAATTCCTTCTCCCAAATATTCAGCAGATCTTCGTCGAGATCGTCATACGTGGGTATGATTTGGGATCCTAAACCCCTGGGGATTCTATTCAATTTGATATACTGTCTAAGTGTGGCCCTATCCCCCCATTTTGACATCTCATTACATTTTAATTTCTCCAACTTTATAAATTACTCACGTAGTCCCTCCTTCTGCTGGAGGTTACCACTTTTTACAGCTTGTGACACTGTACTGCCTTTGCATAGGTTCTCAAACAGTTCTTCAGCATGTTTGTCACAATCTAGATTATCACTCATATTTATATACACTAATGTGCCTATGCAGCTGCCTTACTCCCTTTTTAGATTCTACTGTCATGGGTGCATGAGACAGGCGCTGTACATGAAATACACAATTTAGTAGCAACTGATCAAATTAGTGCGGTGCTCTTGAAAGGAGGAGAAAGCACCCACTCCCCCCAAACTCATCAATCCAATGATTGAATCAACAATTTTACCAGATTCAAGTCACACGACAAAGCAATCAAAATACAGTTAGCAGTTATTTTTTAAGGAATGAAAATTGCTGTAATTCTTGTTACTCTTTGTGTTCTTTATTCTCTTTTAGCCTTTTAGCCTTGTACATTAGTAATAGCACCCAGTGCAAAGACATAATAAAAAATCATTACTGTGACATCCTCTAACCAGCACCTCTCAATTTGCGGTATTCTGACGGTTTAAAATATCCATCATATAATTAATCATTCACGATACTCCAAGCTGTTGAAATCCTAACATTAATTATACATAAAATCATTAGATTGAAATCCGTGGTCTAATCCATATAGTGCACCCATGTTTGATGATATTTTCAACCTGTGATGTCTATACATGCAACTGGTTTTGCCATACAAACAGTAAAATAAATATCTGATAAATTTCAAATCAGTTCACAACAAAACCTAATGGATTGGAAAGAGCAGAAACAAGAGCATATTATCAGTGTCTGACTGAATAAACTTTCAAGCAACAATTACAATAAATCAATCATCAGAAACAAAAAACAAATCACGCTTACCTGCTAAAATCTTGTAGGATTTTGGAGGAACACAATCCATTGGTTCAAAGAAGCGGTGTTTGAAAGCACAAAGTCAGCGTTTTCATGGGAAATACCTATAAAGAATAATTGTGGGTTTACCAATGGGAAAGTACTTCCTCATTCCCCAAAATCAAAAGGCAATAAAGTATAGAGAAAAAACGCTTACCCAGTGGTACAATTACCAAGGGTATTCTTGCAAGTTCCACTCTTGCCGCGTACGCCAGTCTTAAGTAGTAAATATCTACATTCCCAAATCCTGACAGATATCTGAATGGATTTAAAGAGGAGGACAGATTCCAATCAGCTATAGTTTATAAGCCAAAAACGTCCAATTATAACAGACACATACCGCTCTGTCTCTTACCTCTAATACGAGAATTTCTCCATGTGTAAATGCCTCAGGCACAAATACAGGTCTGGCGCCAAAACGGTTGCTTCATGCAAGTATATTTCCTGACTACACATAGAAACTGAACTACGATGACTGATCGGCATCGGAATCCAGCGCCATCTTAGAATAGCAAATGAGACACTACGTCTGTGTCTTCTCAATCTCAAAAGACAAAATTCATATATTGATACATGTAAATGGTAATGCTAAGAAAAGCCAATGACAATAAAAATTAGATACTGCCTGCTGTGCTAGATGCATTTCTTCCATTTCATTGAAAGTAATACCCAGAAAGGAATCATAATAAATAACCAATGCCTATTGCAACAGACTTATTGTGTTTAAATTATTCTAGCCGATAACCAGAACTCAGCAATAATGGTGATGAAAATTACTCCCCCACATCTTGGGCCATATGACTTGGTGAATTATACCTCATCATTAAATCTAAGCTGTCAGTCAAGTCAAAGTTTCCAATATTTAAGGGCCACATTAAAAATAATTAGCAAGTCTTAATGTCAAGTCTGCAAAGTATTTTCACTTTTATTGAAAGTCAATCTAAAGCGACTAAAAATAAAATAAAAAAATGGGTTTCAATTAATCCGAAAAGATTCTTATTGTATATGGAATAATAGGGCACATATAAGGAATATAAATGATAGTTCCCATATTATAAATCTCTTAATCATTGCCCCTCTACCAACGTATTCAATTTCCTAGGCAATATTGCAATTCTTGATCGAAATTTAATCCGTCTTCAACCACCCTAAGGTGCATTATCCATTTGGCTTCATGCCTGCGCAGAAACATTCATGTCATTCACTTCGTCTGTTCCTAATTCTTTTTGTTCCAGGACCTCGTTTTCATCCCCATTCTGTTTTCTTCTGCTGCCCCCTCTTTTGCCCCGCCTGCTTTTCCTGCGTTTGTACGTCTCCTTGTTTGCTCCCTGCTGTCCCTCTTTATACGGTTTAATTCCAGCAAGAAGGAGGAATTCCCTAAAGGGGTAGAAGACTTGCCTGATGTGCCCAATCCTGCTTCATTATCACTCTCACTTGTTGGTATTGTGCTTGGAGAAATATTGCTCGAGCTGGTTGATACAGGCTCCGTGGTTAACTTATTTTTATCACCTTGTATCACGTAATCATACTTCTTTGAGAATGTAAACATTCTGCTGCTATTGTAATCTGCCTCATCTCGCTTAAGTTTGCACGCTTTTCTTTGCTTTACATCATTCTGATGGTTTGACAATATTCCCTTTAGAATCTCATAATTTTTAGTCGTAGCTTGTCGTAGATTTAATGCTGAGATTTCACTTTCTAACTGCGCTATTTCAGCTTGGAGTTTTTGAACTCTTCTGACTTCATTCTCTGTTAGTATATCAATTAGTTTAAATGAACTAGAAGTCAATTCCTTCTCCCAAATATTCAGCAGATCTTCGTCGAGATCGTCATACGTGGGTATGATTTGGGATCTTAAACCCCTGGGGATTCTCTTCAATTTGATATATTGTCTAATTTCTCCAGCTTTATAAATTTCTCACGTAGTCCCTCCTTCTGCTGGAGGTTACCACTTTTTACAGCTTGTGACACTGTACTGCCTTTGCATAGGTTCTCAAACAGTTCTTCAGCATGTTTGTCATGATCTAGATTATCACTCATATTTATTTACACTAATGTGCCTATGCAGCTTCCTTACTCCCTTTTAAGATTCTATTGTTGTGGGTGCATGAGACAGGTGCTGTACATGAAATACACAATTTAGTAGCAACTGATCAAATTAGTGCGGTGCTCTTGAAAGGAGGAGAAAGCACCCTCTTCCCCCAAACTCATTAATCCAATGATTGAATCAACAATTTTACCAGATTCAAGTCACAGGACAAAGCAATCAAAATACAGTTAGCAGTTATTTTTAAGGAATGAAAATTGCTGTAATTCTTGTTCCTCTTTGTGTTCTTTATTCTCTTTTAGCCTTGTAGCCTTGTACATTAGTAATAGCACCCAGTGCAAAGACATAATAAAAAATCATTACTGTGACATCCTCTAACTAGCACCTCTCAATTTGCGGTATTCTGAAGGTTTACAATATCCATCATATAATTAATCATTCACGATACTCCAAGCTGTTGAAATCCTAACATTAATTATACATAAAATCATTAGATTGAAATCCATGGTCTAATCCATATAGTGCACCCGTGTTCGATGATATTTTCAACCTGTGACGTCTATACATGCAACTGGTTTTGCCATACAAACAGTAAAATAAATACCGGATAAATTTCAAATCAGTTCACAATAAATCCTAATAGATTGGAAAGAGCAGAAACAAGCGACTGAATAAACTTTTAAGCAACAATTGCAATAATCCAATTATCAGAAAAAAAAAATCACGCTTACCTGCTAAAATCTTGTAGGATTTTGGAGGAAAACAATTCGTTGGTTCAAAGAAGCGTTGTTTGAAAGCACAAAGTCAGCGTTTTCATAGGAAATACCTATAAAGAATAATTGTGGGTTTACCAATGGGAAAGTACTCCCTCATGACCCAAAATCAAAAGGCAATAAAGTATAGAGAAAAAACGCTTACCCAGTGGTACAATTTCCAAGGGTATTCTTGCAAGTTCCACTCTTGCCGCGTACATCAGTCTTAAGTAGTAAATATCTACGTTCCCAAATCCTGACAGATATCTGCATGGATTTAAAGAGGGGGACAGATTCCAATCAGCTAACGTGTTTAAGCCAAAAACGTCCAATTATAACAGACGTACACCGCTCTGTCCCTTACCTCTAATAGGAGAATTTCTCCGTGTGTAAATGCCTCCGGCCCGAATACAGGTCTGGCGCCGAAACGCTTGCTTCCTGCAAGTATATTTCCTGACTAGACATAGAAACTGGGCTACGATGACTGATCGGCATCGGAATCCAGCGCCATCTTAGAATAGCAAATGAGACACTACGTGTGTGTCTTCTCAATCTCAAAAGACAAAATTTATATATTGATACATGTAAATGGTAATGCTAAGAAAAGCCAATGACAATAAAAATTAGATACTGCCTGCTGTGCTAGATGCATTTCTTCCATTTCATTGAAAGTAATACCCAGAAAGGAATCATAATAAATAACCAATGCCTATTGCAACAGACTTATTGTGTTTAAATTATTCTAGCCGATAACCAGAACTCAGCAATAATGGTGATGAAAATTACTCCCCCACATCTTGGGCCATATGACTTGGTGAATTATACCTCATCATTAAATCTAAGCTGTCAGTCAAGTCAAAGTTTCCAATATTTAAGGGCCACATTAAAAATAATTAGCAAGTCTTAATGTCAAGTCTGCAAAGTATTTTCACTTTTATTGAAAGTCAATCTAAAGCGACTAAAAATAAAATAAAAAAATGGGTTTCAATTAATCCGAAAAGATTCTTATTGTATATGGAATAATAGGGCACATATAAGGAATATAAATGATAGTTCCCATATTATAAATCTCTTAATCATTGCCCCTCTACCAACGTATTCAATTTCCTAGGCAATATTGCAATTCTTGATCGAAATTTAATCCGTCTTCAACCACCCTAAGGTGCATTATCCATTTGGCTTCATGCCTGCGCAGAAACATTCATGTCATTCACTTCGTCTGTTCCTAATTCTTTTTGTTCCAGGACCTCGTTTTCATCCCCATTCTGTTTTCTTCTGCTGCCCCCTCTTTTGCCCCGCCTGCTTTTCCTGCGTTTGTACGTCTCCTTGTTTGCTTCCTGCTGTCCCTCTTTATACGGTTTAATTCCAGCAAGAAGGAGGAATTCCCTAAAGGGGTAGAAGACTTGCCTGATGTGCCCAATCCTGCTTCATTATCACTCTCACTTGTTGGTATTGTGCTTGGAGAAATATTGCTCGAGCTGGTTGATACAGGCTCCGTGGTTAACTTATTTTTATCACCTTGTATCACGTAATCATACTTCTTTGAGAATGTAAACATTCTGCTGCTATTGTAATCTGCCTCATCTCGCTTAAGTTTGCACGCTTTTCTTTGCTTTACATCATTCTGATGGTTTGACAATATTCCCTTTAGAATCTCATAATTTTTAGTCGTAGCTTGTCGTAGATTTAATGCTGAGATTTCACTTTCTAACTGCGCTATTTCAGCTTGGAGTTTTTGAACTCTTCTGACTTCATTCTCTGTTAGTATATCAATTAGTTTAAATGAACTAGAAGTCAATTCCTTCTCCCAAATATTCAGCAGATCTTCGTCGAGATCGTCATACGTGGGTATGATTTGGGATCTTAAACCCCTGGGGATTCTCTTCAATTTGATATATTGTCTAATTTCTCCAGCTTTATAAATTTCTCACGTAGTCCCTCCTTCTGCTGGAGGTTACCACTTTTTACAGCTTGTGACACTGTACTGCCTTTGCATAGGTTCTCAAACAGTTCTTCAGCATGTTTGTCATGATCTAGATTATCACTCATATTTATTTACACTAATGTGCCTATGCAGCTTCCTTACTCCCTTTTAAGATTCTATTGTTGTGGGTGCATGAGACAGGTGCTGTACATGAAATACACAATTTAGTAGCAACTGATCAAATTAGTGCGGTGCTCTTGAAAGGAGGAGAAAGCACCCTCTTCCCCCAAACTCATTAATCCAATGATTGAATCAACAATTTTACCAGATTCAAGTCACAGGACAAAGCAATCAAAATACAGTTAGCAGTTATTTTTAAGGAATGAAAATTGCTGTAATTCTTGTTCCTCTTTGTGTTCTTTATTCTCTTTTAGCCTTGTAGCCTTGTACATTAGTAATAGCACCCAGTGCAAAGACATAATAAAAAATCATTACTGTGACATCCTCTAACTAGCACCTCTCAATTTGCGGTATTCTGAAGGTTTACAATATCCATCATATAATTAATCATTCACGATACTCCAAGCTGTTGAAATCCTAACATTAATTATACATAAAATCATTAGATTGAAATCCATGGTCTAATCCATATAGTGCACCCGTGTTCGATGATATTTTCAACCTGTGACGTCTATACATGCAACTGGTTTTGCCATACAAACAGTAAAATAAATACCGGATAAATTTCAAATCAGTTCACAATAAATCCTAATAGATTGGAAAGAGCAGAAACAAGCGACTGAATAAACTTTTAAGCAACAATTGCAATAATCCAATTATCAGAAAAAAAAAATCACGCTTACCTGCTAAAATCTTGTAGGATTTTGGAGGAAAACAATCCGTTGGTTCAAAGAAGCGTTGTTTGAAAGCACAAAGTCAGCGTTTTCATAGGAAATACCTATAAAGAATAATTGTGGGTTTACCAATGGGAAAGTACTCCCTCATGACCCAAAATCAAAAGGCAATAAAGTATAGAGAAAAAACGCTTACCCAGTGGTACAATTTCCAAGGGTATTCTTGCAAGTTCCACTCTTGCCGCGTACATCAGTCTTAAGTAGTAAATATCTACATTCCCAAATCCTGACAGATATCTGCATGGATTTAAAGAGGGGGACAGATTCCAATCAGCTAACGTGTTTAAGCCAAAAACGTCCAATTATAACAGACGTACACCGCTCTGTCCCTTACCTCTAATAGGAGAATTTCTCCGTGTGTAAATGCCTCCGGCCCGAATACAGGTCTGGCGCCGAAACGCTTGCTTCCTGCAAGTATATTTCCTGACTAGACATAGAAACTGGGCTACGATGACTGATCGGCATCGGAATCCAGCGCCATCTTAGAATAGCAAATGAGACACTACGTGTGTGTCTTCTCAATCTCAAAAGACAAAATTTATATATTGATACATGTAAATGGTAATGCTAAGAAAAGCCAATGACAATAAAAATTAGATACTGCCTGCTGTGCTAGATGCATTTCTTCCATTTCATTGAAAGTAATACCCAGAAAGGAATCATAATAAATAACCAATGCCTATTGCAACAGACTTATTGTGTTTAAATTATTCTAGCCGATAACCAGAACTCAGCAATAATGGTGATGAAAATTACTCCCCCACATCTTGGGCCATATGACTTGGTGAATTATACCTCATCATTAAATCTAAGCTGTCAGTCAAGTCAAAGTTTCCAATATTTAAGGGCCACATTAAAAATAATTAGCAAGTCTTAATGTCAAGTCTGCAAAGTATTTTCACTTTTATTGAAAGTCAATCTAAAGCGACTAAAAATAAAATAAAAAAATGGGTTTCAATTAATCCGAAAAGATTCTTATTGTATATGGAATAATAGGGCACATATAAGGAATATAAATGATAGTTCCCATATTATAAATCTCTTAATCATTGCCCCTCTACCAACGTATTCAATTTCCTAGGCAATATTGCAATTCTTGATCGAAATTTAATCCGTCTTCAACCACCCTAAGGTGCATTATCCATTTGGCTTCATGCCTGCGCAGAAACATTCATGTCATTCACTTCGTCTGTTCCTAATTCTTTTTGTTCCAGGACCTCGTTTTCATCCCCATTCTGTTTTCTTCTGCTGCCCCCTCTTTTGCCCCGCCTGCTTTTCCTGCGTTTGTACGTCTCCTTGTTTGCTCCCTGCTGTCCCTCTTTATACGGTTTAATTCCAGCAAGAAGGAGGAATTCCCTAAAGGGGTAGAAGACTTGCCTGATGTGCCCAATCCTGCTTCATTATCACTCTCACTTGTTGGTATTGTGCTTGGAGAAATATTGCTCGAGCTGGTTGATACAGGCTCCGTGGTTAACTTATTTTTATCACCTTGTATCACGTAATCATACTTCTTTGAGAATGTAAACATTCTGCTGCTATTGTAATCTGCCTCATCTCGCTTAAGTTTGCACGCTTTTCTTTGCTTTACATCATTCTGATGGTTTGACAATATTCCCTTTAGAATCTCATAATTTTTAGTCGTAGCTTGTCGTAGATTTAATGCTGAGATTTCACTTTCTAACTGCGCTATTTCAGCTTGGAGTTTTTGAACTCTTCTGACTTCATTCTCTGTTAGTATATCAATTAGTTTAAATGAACTAGAAGTCAATTCCTTCTCCCAAATATTCAGCAGATCTTCGTCGAGATCGTCATACGTGGGTATGATTTGGGAGCTTAAACCCCTGGGGATTCTCTTCAATTTGATATATTGTCTAATTTCTCCAGCTTTATAAATTTCTCACGTAGTCCCTCCTTCTGCTGGAGGTTACCACTTTTTACAGCTTGTGACACTGTACTGCCTTTGCATAGGTTCTCAAACAGTTCTTCAGCATGTTTGTCATGATCTAGATTATCACTCATATTTATTTACACTAATGTGCCTATGCAGCTTCCTTACTCCCTTTTAAGATTCTATTGTTGTGGGTGCATGAGACAGGTGCTGTACATGAAATACACAATTTAGTAGCAACTGATCAAATTAGTGCGGTGCTCTTGAAAGGAGGAGAAAGCACCCTCTTCCCCCAAACTCATTAATCCAATGATTGAATCAACAATTTTACCAGATTCAAGTCACAGGACAAAGCAATCAAAATACAGTTAGCAGTTATTTTTAAGGAATGAAAATTGCTGTAATTCTTGTTCCTCTTTGTGTTCTTTATTCTCTTTTAGCCTTGTAGCCTTGTACATTAGTAATAGCACCCAGTGCAAAGACATAATAAAAAATCATTACTGTGACATCCTCTAACTAGCACCTCTCAATTTGCGGTATTCTGAAGGTTTACAATATCCATCATATAATTAATCATTCACGATACTCCAAGCTGTTGAAATCCTAACATTAATTATACATAAAATCATTAGATTGAAATCCATGGTCTAATCCATATAGAGCACCCGTGTTCGATGATATTTTCAACCTGTGACGTCTATACATGCAACTGGTTTTGCCATACAAACAGTAAAATAAATACCGGATAAATTTCAAATCAGTTCACAATAAATCCTAATAGATTGGAAAGAGCAGAAACAAGCGACTGAATAAACTTTTAAGCAACAATTGCAATAATCCAATTATCAGAAAAAAAAAATCACGCTTACCTGCTAAAATCTTGTAGGATTTTGGAGGAAAACAATCCGTTGGTTCATAGAAGCGTTGTTTGAAAGCACAAAGTCAGCGTTTTCATAGGAAATACCTATAAAGAATAATTGTGGGTTTACCAATGGGAAAGTACTCCCTCATGACCCAAAATCAAAAGGCAATAAAGTATAGAGAAAAAACGCTTACCCAGTGGTACAATTTCCAAGGGTATTCTTGCAAGTTCCACTCTTGCCGCGTACATCAGTCTTAAGTAGTAAATATCTACGTTCCCAAATCCTGACAGATATCTGCATGGATTTAAAGAGGGGGACAGATTCCAATCAGCTAACGTGTTTAAGCCAAAAACGTCCAATTATAACAGACGTACACCGCTCTGTCCCTTACCTCTAATAGGAGAATTTCTCCGTGTGTAAATGCCTCCGGCCCGAATACAGGTCTGGCGCCGAAACGCTTGCTTCCTGCAAGTATATTTCCTGACTAGACATAGAAACTGGGCTACGATGACTGATCGGCATCGGAATCCAGCGCCATCTTAGAATAGCAAATGAGACACTACGTGTGTGTCTTCTCAATCTCAAAAGACAAAATTTATATATTGATACATGTAAATGGTAATGCTAAGAAAAGCCAATGACAATAAAAATTAGATACTGCCTGCTGTGCTAGATGCATTTCTTCCATTTCATTGAAAGTAATACCCAGAAAGGAATCATAATAAATAACCAATGCCTATTGCAACAGACTTATTGTGTTTAAATTATTCTAGCCGATAACCAGAACTCAGCAATAATGGTGATGAAAATTACTCCCCCACATCTTGGGCCATATGACTTGGTGAATTATACCTCATCATTAAATCTAAGCTGTCAGTCAAGTCAAAGTTTCCAATATTTAAGGGCCACATTAAAAATAATTAGCAAGTCTTAATGTCAAGTCTGCAAAGTATTTTCACTTTTATTGAAAGTCAATCTAAAGCGACTAAAAATAAAATAAAAAAATGGGTTTCAATTAATCCGAAAAGATTCTTATTGTATATGGAATAATAGGGCACATATAAGGAATATAAATGATAGTTCCCATATTATAAATCTCTTAATCATTGCCCCTCTACCAACGTATTCAATTTCCTAGGCAATATTGCAATTCTTGATCGAAATTTAATCCGTCTTCAACCACCCTAAGGTGCATTATCCATTTGGCTTCATGCCTGCGCAGAAACATTCATGTCATTCACTTCGTCTGTTCCTAATTCTTTTTGTTCCAGGACCTCGTTTTCATCCCCATTCTGTTTTCTTCTGCTGCCCCCTCTTTTGCCCCGCCTGCTTTTCCTGCGTTTGTACGTCTCCTTGTTTGCTCCCTGCTGTCCCTCTTTATACGGTTTAATTCCAGCAAGAAGGAGGAATTCCCTAAAGGGGTAGAAGACTTGCCTGATGTGCCCAATCCTGCTTCATTATCACTCTCACTTGTTGGTATTGTGCTTGGAGAAATATTGCTCGAGCTGGTTGATACAGGCTCCGTGGTTAACTTATTTTTATCACCTTGTATCACGTAATCATACTTCTTTGAGAATGTAAACATTCTGCTGCTATTGTAATCTGCCTCATCTCGCTTAAATTTGCACGCTTTTCTTTGCTTTACATCATTCTGATGGTTTGACAATATTCCCTTTAGAATCTCATAATTTTTAGTCGTAGCTTGTCGTAGATTTAATGCTGAGATTTCACTTTCTAACTGCGCTATTTCAGCTTGGAGTTTTTGAACTCTTCTGACTTCATTCTCTGTTAGTATATCAATTAGTTTAAATGAACTAGAAGTCAATTCCTTCTCCCAAATATTCAGCAGATCTTCGTCGAGATCGTCATACGTGGGTATGATTTGGGATCTTAAACCCCTGGGGATTCTCTTCAATTTGATATATTGTCTAATTTCTCCAGCTTTATAAATTTCTCACGTAGTCCCTCCTTCTGCTTGAGGTTACCACTTTTTACAGCTTGTGACACTGTACTGCCTTTGCATAGGTTCTCAAACAGTTCTTCAGCATGTTTGTCATGATCTAGATTATCACTCATATTTATTTACACTAATGTGCCTATGCAGCTTCCTTACTCCCTTTTAAGATTCTATTGTTGTGGGTGCATGAGACAGGTGCTGTACATGAAATACACAATTTAGTAGCAACTGATCAAATTAGTGCGGTGCTCTTGAAAGGAGGAGAAAGCACCCTCTTCCCCCAAACTCATTAATCCAATGATTGAATCAACAATTTTACCAGATTCAAGTCACAGGACAAAGCAATCAAAATACAGTTAGCAGTTATTTTTAAGGAATGAAAATTGCTGTAATTCTTGTTCCTCTTTGTGTTCTTTATTCTCTTTTAGCCTTGTAGCCTTGTACATTAGTAATAGCACCCAGTGCAAAGACATAATAAAAAATCATTACTGTGACATCCTCTAACTAGCACCTCTCAATTTGCGGTATTCTGAAGGTTTACAATATCCATCATATAATTAATCATTCACGATACTCCAAGCTGTTGAAATCCTAACATTAATTATACATAAAATCATTAGATTGAAATCCATGGTCTAATCCATATAGAGCACCCGTGTTCGATGATATTTTCAACCTGTGACGTCTATACATGCAACTGGTTTTGCCATACAAACAGTAAAATAAATACCGGATAAATTTCAAATCAGTTCACAATAAATCCTAATAGATTGGAAAGAGCAGAAACAAGCGACTGAATAAACTTTTAAGCAACAATTGCAATAATCCAATTATTAGAAAAAAAAAATCACGCTTACCTGCTAAAATCTTGTAGGATTTTGGAGGAAAACAATCCGTTGGTTCATAGAAGCGTTGTTTGAAAGCACAAAGTCAGCGTTTTCATAGGAAATACCTATAAAGAATAATTGTGGGTTTACCAATGGGAAAGTACTCCCTCATGACCCAAAATCAAAAGGCAATAAAGTATAGAGAAAAAACGCTTACTCAGTGGTACAATTTCCAAGGGTATTCTTGCAAGTTCCACTCTTGCCGCGTACATCAGTCTTAAGTAGTAAATATCTACGTTCCCAAATCCTGACAGATATCTGCATGGATTTAAAGAGGGGGACAGATTCCAATCAGCTAACGTGTTTAAGCCAAAAACGTCCAATTATAACAGACGTACACCGCTCTGTCCCTTACCTCTAATAGGAGAATTTCTCCGTGTGTAAATGCCTCCGGCCCGAATACAGGTCTGGCGCCGAAACGCTTGCTTCCTGCAAGTATATTTCCTGACTAGACATAGAAACTGGGCTACGATGACTGATCGGCATCGGAATCCAGCGCCATCTTAGAATAGCAAATGAGACACTACGTGTGTGTCTTCTCAATCTCAAAAGACAAAATTTATATATTGATACATGTAAATGGTAATGCTAAGAAAAGCCAATGACAATAAAAATTAGATACTGCCTGCTGTGCTAGATGCATTTCTTCCATTTCATTGCAAGTAATATCCAGAAAGGGATAATAATAAGTAACCAATGCCTATTGCAACAGACTTATTGTGTTTAAATTGTTCTAGCCGATAACCAGAATTAAGCGATAATGGTGATGAAAATTACTCCCCCCCCCACATCTTGGGCCATATGTCTTAGTGAATTATACCTCATCATTATATCTGAGCTATCAGTCAAGTCGAAGTTTCCAATATTTAAGGGCCACATTAAAAATAATTGGCAAGTGTTACTGTCAAGTCTGCAAAGTATTTTCACTTTTATTGAAAGTCAATCTAAAGCGACTAGAAAATAAATAAAAAAAATGGGTTTCAATTAATCCAAAAGGATTCTTACTGTATATGGAATAATAGGGCACATATAAGGAATATAAATGATATTTCCCATATTATAAATCTCTTAATCATTGCCCCTCTACCAACGTATTAAATTTCGTAGGCAATATTGCAATTCTTGATCAAAATGTAATCCGTCTTCAACCGCACTAAGGCGCATTATCCATTTGGCTTCATGCCTGGCAAGTTTCAGTTCCCGGTTACCGTCCCTGGGATCTCTAGTAACATGTTCAATACCAAAGAAGGTAAATGTTTTGTTGCTTCCATGTTTCTCACAATTATTAACATGTTCCGCAATTGGATATCTTACATCATTTTGCTTTATGGCTCTCCAATGTTCACTAATCCTGACCTTCAATGGCCTTATGGTACTTCCCACGTAAATTTTATTCCATTTGCATGAAATAACATAAACAACTAATTTTGTATTGCAATTAATATTAGTGAGTATTGTGTACATTTGGTCAGGACTAATACTGAATTCCCTGGTCTTATCTTGTGCCCATTTACACATTCCACAATTCCCACATTTGTTGAATCCTTTTGAGAACAGGTTTTACCATTGTTTATTTCTTGTCGATGTTGGGTAACTCGGGCTAAGCATGGATCCTAATGTTCTGCCTCTTCGGTAGGTCGCCTGTGGTGTTGATGTAATGCAGGGGTCTCCAACGAGTAGCTCGGGAGCTACTGGTAGCTCGCCAGCACCCTCAAAGTAGCTCTCAGAGGTGAAGCTAAGCCATTCTCAGTCTGTGCACATTAAACAAAGCACCAATGCTCATTTCAAGACCGTTAGAGTGACGACCAGCCAAATCAATGACAGGGTCTTATGATAACACTCAAACATGCACTGTGTGTGCTTATGGGGTCTGCCAAATGACCATCTGTATCCACTTTAAATCTTACTAAGTCACAACGAGATTGACCATGTTATATGTTCTGGTCTATCAGTTGCACCACATGTGCAAACAATGCACCAACAAAGAAGAGTGCCAGCAGTTACTAGTGCTGGCCAATCAAACTGTGTGACTGCAGGTACCCGTGTGAAAATGTGTTTGTTAGTTGGGAGCATGATTAGCTCAGAGCAGGTTATGGATCCAGGGTAGAGAAAATTAAGAACCTTATCTGCATTTATTTATGTGTGTGTCTGTCTGGCATTGTGCCCCTCCCAAATAAACAGTGTTGTTTCTCAGAAGCCACGTCTAAAGTCAAGGGTTTTATCTTTGGTGCGATTGTGTCAGTGCATGGCATAATAGTGCCAATAGCATAATAATGGGCAACCTTGGTCACCTTTTGTCAAGCTAGACTATACTGGCTACCACAATCCACATATTAAGAGCATGACCGGCATACTTTTAGCCATCTCTGGCAGAATGGTGACAGCTTCTTGCATAATAATAGCCATGACTGGGATAGGATGGGGACCCTGGATGGTCTGGCATCCAGCCTTAGCATAGTGGTAGCTTTGGGATAATTGTGGTTTTGATATTAGCATAACACAGGCATTCTTTATGTTATGGTGAGCACTTATGGTCTATGATTGTAAAGTCGGAGTATTTGAAGCTGAATCTGTCCATGTGAGGAATTTTTACATGGTAGTGCTTAATGAAAATCATGTATTTATTATTGGGCACTTTGTATTTTTTTTTTTTTTTTTTTTTAAATGAACACTGTTTTTTGAAGACAAAAATTTTCTTTTTTCTGAAAAAGGTTTTGTTCTGGAAAATTGAGTTTGCTTGCCAAAAAGAGGAAGGTGGTATTTGATGGGAAAATATGTGCATTTTTCATAACTAATATGCTAACAAAGACAAAATATTACAATTCTAAAACACATTAAATTTGATAGCCTATTGACAGTAGAGTGTGAGTTGAGGAGACTTACTCCTAAGGTTATGTCCTTGGTGCCACAAGGCATGTGAAGATTCGAATGTTAATTCATTACTCGGTGGAGGCTTTTAATATGAATTAACATTTTCCTGGCATTTCTATTGGTCACCTTGCCTGGAATGCTTATTGGTCAGTACTGGTAGTCCTGTTTATGGCGGTCATAGTGTAATATGAACACATTTTGTCCCTATATTACAGAGGTAAAATATGCTAGTATCTCTGCAAGTCTTAACTTGAGCAGAAGTAGCTCTCACAAAAGAAAAGGTTGGAGACCCCTGATGTAATGCATCCCTCTAGACTTTTGTCCGCATTAAAAATATCCCAATGTTTACAAAGACTTTTACGTAGGACTTGACTCAGATGTGTGTAATCAGTTATCAGTCTTACATAAGTATTAGATCTTTTCTTTGTATGATTCATTCTCAGTGTTTTGTCATGAGCAGTTCCTATCGCTTTTTCTTTGGACTTCAAAACAACTTGTTTCGAATAGCCTCTCTGGGTAAATCTTTTTTCCATATCTTATATACAAGACATGAAGTATATGTCCTCGCTACAATTCCTCCTTGCTCGAATCATCTCCCCTCGAATTGGTTTAGTTATTGTGAACTGATTTGAAATTTATCAGGTATTTATTTTACTGTTTGTATGGCAAAACCAGTTGCATGTATAGACGTCACAGGTTGTAAATATCATCAAACATGGGTGCACTATATGGATTAGACCACGGATTTCAATCTAATGATTTTGTGAATAATTTATGTTAGGATTTCAACAGACTGTCATAAGCCTCGGTCTGGCAATTAGGTGCTGTTCCGAGCGCCGGAAACCACCGGCTCAAATGAAGCCCTGTGTATACCTCTTGTGAGCTATTACTACTGTCACAGAGTCCCTACCCCTTTAAGGCCCACAAAGGACAATCCACTCATGCATACCAACATAGCGCTATGTGACCCCCATCTATTGTGTAGCACATAAGCAAAGTCCTGGCATTTCATCCAACATCACAATACAACCTGGAGTTAATATTCTCACTTTCACCATTATACGTGTTCAAGTATCACAAGATGCAATGCCAAAAAAGGCAGTGTGTGGCTGCAGATGTCGCTTGACAGAGACACATGAAAGCCATGTCTAAGCGTTTCAAGTTGTCATGTGCCAGGGCCCTTTTTCGACAACTAAACAAATTATTCTTTTTTCGTATGTTAATGTATATCTGCAGGTGGTTGGTCATCTCACTTTGTCATTACTGGCTGGGCTCTTCATTTAAGGATAACTGCTATTAGAGTTTATTGATTAAATTAGATCAATGAAATTAAAATAGGGGTACAACACCCAGAATGCAATAGGCTGTAACATGAAACTCAGCACTAAAAAAGACATCCAACTTCTGATGATCAGTCTGTTGTGAAGTAGCTGTAGGAAGTGGGAGCCCTCGTGTAAGCAAGGCCGTTCTTCCAATGTAAGAGATATCGAGTTTGGGTTGACAGCGCACAGTGGGTATATCAATGTGCTACAGAACAGAGAAGGATGGTGGTGAATGTTAGGGCTCAGGTCTGGAAGGAAGTCCTTCAAGGAGGCTCCGTCTTAACCCCAGCTGGTCGGCCCTATCATAATATAATGTGTACGTCAGCCGCTACTAGGCCAGGCATAGTGAATCATCGAATCTTGTAGAGCCGGAGCTACCATGGTGCCCGACATGCCACCCTGCAACAACAACAAAAATAGCATTGGTTTGGCAATGGGCATGGCATGGTGACTAAGTACTTACAGTTACTCGTGGTAAGCTGGGCGGCCGGGGCACTGCCTCTATTAACTGATGTAGGCCTGCCTGGTGCTGCTGCCAGCTGTCTGCCCTCAACGTTGTTAGGCTGATGGCTTGTGGGGTGCGGGTGCGCTGGGGCACTCTGAAAAAAATCTTTGCACACTTCCTGTCGCACAACCCCTACTCCCACAGAACCAACTCCAGCCCAATCAGTGTTCCACCCACCGGCAACACTGAACAAAGGGCTTCCATCATATCATATGAATGAATCTTGGCTTAGGCTCTCACAGCCTTAACACTCATCGGGACTGGGGAGATGAGAACAACATTCTGTGCCGAGTCAGTGAGGTAATTATATCATCATGCCATATGTGACGTGTAGACCCGGCCCTGATAAGTAAGTGCCAGTGCTAAGCATCGGAAAGCTCTGGCACAAATTAAGCACTGCTTCCTCCAAACATTTTGCCTTCCTCCCACAGTTTTGCTGACCTCGTTTTTTGCTGGCCTTAAGACTCTCACACTTTACCACTGCTAACCAGTGGTAAAGTGCATGTGTTCTCCCCTTAAAACATAGTAACTTTGGCTTATCACCAATTGGCATACTTAATTTGCTTAAAAGTCCCTAGTGTACCCATGGCCTGTAAATTAAATGCTCTAGTAAGCCTGCAGCACTGGCTGTGCCACCCACCTACGTAGCCAATTAAGCATGTCTCAGCCCTGTCACTGCAGCGTTTGTGAGCAGTTTTATTTAAACTGCCATTTTGACCAGGCAAAATGAACCTTTTGCCAGGTCCAAACCTTGCTTTTTAATGCACCTAAGTCGCCTTAGGGTATGCCCTGGACAGCCAAGAGGGCAGGGTGTAGTGTATTAAAAAGTTGGACATGTGCTTTTTAAGTTGTACATTTTCTGGTAGTGAAAAACTCTTACATTCATTTTTCACTACTGCAAGGAGGGCCTCTCCCATAGGAAAACATTGGAGTCACCTAATTACACTTAATACATTGTAATTTCCAAATTGGAACAGGTACACAGCTCATGTTTGGTGTCTCTGGAATTGTAATGGAAAATCCTATCTTATGGTAAAGTCACATTTGAACCACAATTTTGAAAATGCCACTTTTAGAAAGTTGGCATTTCCCTGCCTTAGCCATTTAGTGCTTGCAGCCTGTCTCTGGGTCTCATGACTGGGTGTAGCTGACAGTTGGATGTATTCCTCCTAGACAGCCACACACAGTAGAGAGCTTAGATGTGACTGGATTGGTCATCACTGGCAGGATGGGAGTGTAGGAAGGTGGAATCTGACTGCATGGTTACCCCCACTTTTTTCCTGGTGTTTTGCTGGTTTTTTACTAGTCTGGCTGGGATCCTGCTGGTCAGGGCCCCAGGTTATCTGCTTTCTCCCTAAATTGGTTGTGCATGTACTTTAGGTACACTCCAGATTGGATTATGGGGTACCCTTATAAGTCCCTAGTATATGGTATACTATGTACCCAGGGCCTAGGTACCCCAGAGGCCTCCCAGGGGCTGCAGCATGTATTATGCCACCCCCAAGCGACCATTCAAAATGACACCACAGGTTTGCTACAGCAACCTGTGCAAGGTGGTGCATGCACCCCTTACTTAGATATAGGTTCACTATATCTATCCTAAATCACTGCACGTATAAACCTATCAGTCACCCCTATGCCAGGCCTTATCAATCCTGAAGCCCATAAAGCCCCTCTGCAGCCTTCAGAACTTACTTAATATATACTTAAGTGTATTATAACCTTGCGGTAAATGCTAACTTTAAAACGGCTGCAAGGAAACATGTTGAGTTTGGTGCCAAACACCTTGGAATCATACCTCCCCACCAGTAACTGGCGGGGGAGGTATGATTCCACCCTCCTAGAGGGAGAACTATGACAACACCGGTACACCCGGTACCAGCTTTCTCGACCCTGGCATCACAAAATGGATGCTGCCAGACACAGACACGAGTCTGCCCTCCTGCTGCTGGACAATACTCCAGCAAGGGAAGGTGTGACCACCTCCCAGACAGGCTTTAGCATATTGGGGCTGGGTGGGTGCACTCTGAGAGTGCTTTGATGTCTGCACTGGGGGCACATTTGGCATCCCTGTGCATAGTCCAGCTCAAACCGGTTGCAGGAGCCATCAGCTCCTGCTCTGGCGTGAAACTGGACAAAGAACATGGCTGTAGCCACCCCTCTGTCCTGACCCTCCCATAGGTGGGTCCTCAGAGCTTGTCCCACCCCTTCCTTGGGTGTAAAGTAGGAACCCCTGACTCCAGGACTTTAGATTTTACCTGGACTAAACTCTGCTACAGAAACCAAGTACTTCGACAATCTACACGACGCTGGATGACTGAAGAATCTCCCTTGGAGGAAAGGAGTTACTCCCCTGCAAGGCAGGCACCTAAAACGCATCTGACCGGTTTGCATCTCCCAAGCTCCTGAGGACTCCGAAAATTTCTGCAGCACAAGAAGTGGGTTCCCAAGGTCTCTGAAGTTGGTCTGTGCTCTCAGCAATTCTGAGGCCTGTATCCCTTGTGGGGACTGTGCAACTCGAACCCCTGTGCATTGCGTACATTTGCAGCAGCATATGCTTTTTGGTGACCCCTGAGGCTGTGCTTTGGGTTACTTGTTGTCCTGACCCCCAGCAGTATTTCCACTGAAGATTTCCAGCCCACACTCCACGAGTGTTCCATGGGCTGGTATTTTGTGAATCAGCTCGATGTCCCTTCGCGATCCCTGGTCCGTCGACCTGTGGGTTCCTGTGAAGGTAACTTTGACTTTCCGTGGGCTTTCCTGGTTGCTCCAGATGTGCCCTGACTCTCCATAGCTTGGAGAGTCCCCAGGACCTTGCTGGTCTTCACTGAAGCATCTTTCCTCTGCTCGTGTGGGTTGCAGTTGCCAAGGCTTGTTGGTGTTCAATCCGGACACTGACCCCCACAGCACTCGACATCCTTTGTGGGACAGCTCGCCTCCAGACTTTGGTAATTGTCGACATCTCCTGGTCCCCGTGGCTGCAGAGCTAATCTTCCCCTCTTCTCACCTGAAGCACCCGACATCGTTGGGCATTCATCTATCGTGCCCCTGGTCACTGTAAAGTGACCCAGACTCTGTCTCCTCTGCTTTTAGGTACTTCTCAGCTCCGATCCAGGCTTGGATCACACCGGACACTTTTCATCTTCCCGGCAGCAGCACTTCTTCGCATCACGCCATTGAAATCAACGAGATTTTCCGACACCACTTGACCCCTATGCACCTGGCTCCTCTGGGATAGGTAACACAGCTACCTCGGTACTCTCAAGGACGCAGGCCTTAGAACCTTCTATGTTCCAAAGGGTTTGCTTGAAGTCTTCTCTGAAGTGTCCTTAATCTTTAAATTTCTAACCGCAACTTTCCTAAAGAGTTGTACGGAGCTCGCGCCTGTGTTCACATACTGCACCCGTCCTCCGTGGGTCCCCTGTGCCACTACCTTGGGTGGTTCCTTGGGGTCCCAGCGATTCTACGCACAGTGTCTAGTCAAGTCGGGGTTGTTACACCACTTTCTTAGTATATGGTTTGGTCTCCCCCTGGAACCCACTGTGTATTGTGCTATTTACTGTTGTTCTAGTGATATAATATTGTGTGCTTTGTTCTCTAATCTCATAAAGAGGATAGTAGAGAGTGTTTAGTAATAAATACATATATTGTATATATTCCTTGTGTGGTTTCATTTGGTCATTCAGGAGGTTATATACTGGTGAAACAAGCTGCTTTACATTCCTTCGAGACTTAGCCTGAAGGCTGCTCTCCATAGCTACCACTAGGATAGCTTTCAATAAAGGTTGTCTTTAACCTAATCATCAATAAAGGTCGCTTGGACTGGTGCAAGGTGCCCACTTTAATTAGTGGACAACATATACCAGGCCAACTTCTCACAGGGGGGGCGGAGAGTGGCACAGCCCTACTTATTCTTGAATAGGCTGTGTCCTGTGTCAACACAAAGGACTGCCACCCCTTTAAGTTTGTCTTGAGCCAGTGCAGGGAAGGCAGGAAGCATGTGGACTTCAGATGGAAAACTTTGGAAGCTTCTCCCACTTCGAAGGGAGAACCATGTGTGAATATTGGACCTCGGACAGCAACTCTTCAGTTCACTACTGGACCTGTGGAGGCTCTGTCAGGAAGAAGGACTGCAGTGCTGCTGAAAGGAGTGCCACTCCGCTGGACTGCTACCCTGCTAATCTAATGGCTTGCTGAATTGCCGCCCTCCTTCCTGAGGCAAAGGGATTTGGACCTCTACCTGAAATGAGAACTCCCAGAGTGACTCAAAGGCTAGCTTGTTGGCCTTCTGGTCAAAGCCACCAGCACATAACAGACTAACAACCTCCTGAACCAGCACCCAGATCCAGCTGGAGCAAGCCCCGAACCCCAAGCGATGACTCTCAAGTCATGCGCCCATGGTGTGGCCTCAGAGAGGCTAAATTGAAGTTTGTGAGCTGTTTACGACCACAAATGGGGCCATTGGTGCCGAAACATTGTCAGTCTCACAGCCCACCAACGCTAAGCCCTCTCAGCCCATCTCTTCATGCTACGGCATGGACTCGTAGTGGAGAGTGCCATTGTGAAGCACCTGCCCAACCATTCTCAACAACAACAGGATCTTCACGCTACTGCAGCGCCTGACCTTCTGTTCATGCTACATCGAAGACCTTCTGCAACACTTCCCTGCTCCTTGCAGCCCCTCCACTAGAGATGGGACTCTTTGTGCTGGACTGAGAAGGAAAATTATCAGCGAGACTAACCTGTTCCCTGTTTCTGACCCGTTCCTCATCGCAGTCGGCTTGAACTTGTGACTTTCTCCTGGCCTCACACAACCAGATAGCCGCGAGTGGCGCTTCGGAGTTTTTAGCGCTATTATCACTTAACTGTTTAAATTGCATATCTCCGGATCAACTGATTGGATTTCTGTCATTTTTGGTCTTGTTTTATATTTCAAATCTACTCTATTGTTCTAATTTGGTGTGGAATCCTTATTGTATAGTATTTTCATGTTATTACTATTTGACGGGTTGCACAAATACTTTACACATTGTCTCTAAATTAAGCCTGACTGCTCTGTGCCGAGCTACCAGAGGGTCGAGCACAGGTTAATTTGGGGTTTGCTTGTGACTTCACCCTGACAAGGATCGTGGTGGCTGCTTGAATAGGGTTTCACCCCTTCCAACCGGTAGCCCAATTTCTTACAGCAGGCAAGAGTTAAGTGTATATAAAAATGTATTGTTGTTATAAATAATCATTCAAACTCGATGAAAGTAAAACATGAAATACCTAAGCAATGCAACACTCTCCCACTTGCCTAAAATTTGTTTGGTAAAGAAACATGAAGCACACAGTTACACGTCTCTGCTCTAGAAACAACAGATCGCACAGTAACTGTCTTTCCACCTTTGCTACAAGAAGTGATTAGCTAAAAAAAAAAGTCCACTACTCATGAAGCATTCACAGACTCTTTCTGCCCAATGAAATCCTAGACTCCACTGCAAAGGCAAAATGCCATCACTCAGCATAATTCGCAATGTCATTATCAAATGCCTGTGCTGTGGGCTCAGCCATGACAAGCCTGACACTTTGAACCAAACAGCTAAAGAAGGCTGACACAGAGCCCCTTAATATATGTAATATTTCTATAATGTAATATTTTCTGCAATAACATTAACCTCGGAGACACTGCTAAAGCTGCCCCTGGGCTAGACCTAGGAAGTCATTTATTTTGATGCCAAACGAAAGCCTGAATTTAAGACTTATTTTTATTCAGATGCATGAAAAAATATTTAAACCTCAGTTCTGCTTTTTATTAATTGGCCCGCCTACTCAGTGTGGCATGGGTACCAAATGCCACATTAACAAACAGGAATGGTGAGCCAGGTTTTCCCCTTGGATATCAATTCTCATTTAGTCCAATTACACTGATTTACTAAACTGGCATGGGCGGACGCATGAGTCACGCGGCTCATGTTATGTTTTTGTTCTGCTCTGCTCAAGTCATTTGAGCTAATGGAGTCAAATGATACAGTCACAGGACTTTCAGTAAATCAAGCGAGTTTGTCGGGCTTAAGCTGCTCATCTTCGCCCATCAGCACACATCATGCTGTAATCTGTGTCATACCCGTTGCCAAGAAAGAAATTGATCCGCGTGCTGTTCCCTTAATCGGCTGTTGATTTGCTTTTTTATTTTATTTTATTTTTTACTGCTGGTCTCGTCGTTATTACAGTTGGAAATGCTCTCTCTTGCTACCTTTTTTTTTTTTACTCAATATGAATATAATTAATTGATTACTGAGCCAGTGAACAGCGCGCAGTGCTGCTAATACACGTGTCTAATCGGAATGGACGAATGTCTCGTGGGATGAGTCAGCGTTTTTGACCTGCCTTTGTATCCCAGTGTATACTGTCAGTGATTAATGGCCCATATCATATCGCCTCGTTATGGAGCACAAGTGGTTCGTTTAATGGCATTATGTTAAAGAACAGCGCTGTTTGTACAGCTAACCTTTTAGTGAAGGAATGTGCCACACACTTCTTGGAACGGTGTACTTTCTGTGTGTCTTTCACATAGAGTTGCCGGAGTGCTGCCCTGTGTGTTTCATACACCGAAATCCCACAATTCTCTCCACAAATGGTGTTCTCTTGTGCCAGGTGCACAAAGAGTCGCCCATTCTAGATGCTGCTTAAATTAATATTAATATATCGATTACACATAATGGGTAACCAAATGCATTAGATGTTCATGCCTTAGGCAATGCGGTTTTAGGGTTGACGTGTAACAGTACTTATGGCATCCATATTGTTTTTGTATACATACTTTAAGGCACGTTGGGTCATTTTTTCTTCAGCTATTGGCTTCTTTTTATTTGAAACCTTCAGCCACGGGCTTCAGACACTGTCAGTTTCGCCTTGTCTCAGCCATAGCAGCATTCCAGTCTCATTTCTGTTCTATTAGGTGTTTTTGCAGGTACTTCTGACTACATTGTAAAGCATGATGGACTACTTTAGAGTCCGCAGGTGGTTTGGCGGAACTTGTGGCATCTATAAATGCTACAGAAAAGATAACAAGATATTTTTCTGTAGCATTCGTTTATAGGCGCTTTTGCCTGCACTAGAACCTCAGTACAAAAACAAGCATTGGCAAATTCAATAGGCTGTTGTACCAAGGTCAAAACTCTTTACTTTACCAATGCTTCTTGTCCTGCTGTTATCTGTTTGGGATATGATCCTTCACAGCTATTGACATTGTGTATTCTTTGTTTACTGTAAAGCGCTCTCTTGTGCCTGTGGCAAAATAAATCCTTTTTGCGAAAAACATCAAATAAGTAGAGTTTTCTTTGAAAAGAAAAAAAAGGCAGCCAGGTATTACAAAGGTCTTTTTGTGTCAAAGGAGCTAGTTAAGTCTTTATTACATATGATAGGCAGAAGGGTTCTTGACATGAAAGGGTGTTACTAATTTCACACAGAAGATGGAGGACTTACTCTACATTTATTTATGTGGCGGGTCACAATGTTGATGTGAGCTGGGTCTTATCTCCCCTACTGCTAGAAAGAAAGAGCGTAAGGTAGTGAGTGAAGTGTGAACTCCCGGAGTCTGTTGCAAAAAATCTTTGCATTTGCTAAGCCATTGTAACAAACTTTTCAAATGCAAAGTCACAGTTATTTTTCTATAGCATTCGTTTTGTGTGCAGTAAAACCTTAGTACAAATCAAGCATTGGCAAATCCAATAGGATGTTGTACAGAGGACAAAACTGTTTACTTTACCAATGCTTGTTGTCCTCCTGTTATCTGTTTGGGTCATCATCCTTCACAGTTATTGATATTGTGTCCTCTCTGTTTACAGTAAAGCACTCTCTTGCTCCTGGGGCAAAATAAATCATGTTACGAAAGACAACAAATAAATAGTGTGTTGTTAAAAAAAGGCGTTGGGGTATTACACAGGTGTTTTGGGTCAACGGAGGTAGGTAGTTCTTTATTACATTTGGTAGGAAGAAGGGTTCTTGGCATGAGTGGTGTTACTCATTTCACACAAAAGATGTAGGACTTACTTTGTTTATGTTGGGGTTCACATGTTTGATGTGAGCTGGATCTCACCTCCCGTACTGCTAGGAAGAAAGGACACAAGGTTGTGAGTGAAGTGTGAACTCCTGGGGTCGGCTGCAAAAGAAAATCTTTGCATTTGCTAAGCTAGCCTAACTGACTTTTCAAATGTAAAGTCACAATCTTCAATGCACAAGAGTATTGCGAATTGCATTACTGTTGTGCTTCGAGAATTATGACTTTACATTTGAAAAGTCAGTTCGTATTACGAATTGCAATGCAGGCATTTTTTTACCCTTGCGAGTACCATGGGAAAGGTTGCAATCAGGGGACCTTTCTTCCCCTTATAAATCACATAGGAATGCATAAATGCTTTCGAGGGGTCTCAGACATATTTGACCGCTTACACTGAGCTTGTGCAAACTTCAGACTTGGGAAATGCAGAGAGCGATCACACAGGCCACTTCACGCACGCCTCAATTGTGCGTTCAAAATGGGAAATTGCTTGTGACTTTAGGACCAGTACCCCTTGAAGGAACATGGGTTTAAATGCAGGCAGATGAAGAAAGAAAATGCTAAGAGAGATGTCTGCTTTGAGTTCAATTTCTGCCTCATTCATATTCATGAGACAAGTAGTTTGCGGGTTTTGTGATGAGACACTTTGCAGTGCACAGGCCTTGAGCAACCCAATGCAAAGGGAGAATCTAAGTACAGACCCATGCAAAATATGTACTGAAACCAGCCTCTTTTCTGCACCAGGCCCATAAACTCTTCAGTTTGACAAATCAAGGCAAGCCCCAGGAAATCCCTCTCTTCTCACTCCTTTTTATCAGGTCGAGCCTGGGCAGCGCATGCGCTGTTCTGTGAGCCTTGCTGTATTGGAGTATGGGATAGAAGGTGCACCCACTCCCCGCCCACTATTTGACATTGACATGTGTCATTTTCCTTTGCAAATGCTGGCTTCTGATTCGTTAATAGACTTGTTAATCTCTCCTTAGTACCGCCTTGTCTTTATTCCTAACCTCCCATGAGGACTGGCCCTTTTACTTCGGTTGTTACACGGAGAGTCTTTTTTAGTCTGTAAGCACTATTTTCTTTAAGTAGTTTCTCCTACTGCGGGCACCACATGCTTTCCAGCAACATTCAGTGCACCATGCACGCTTTCTAAGCAGCTAGGGATCATTGCTGACACTTCTTTGAATAGGTCACGCATATACAAAAGTTTTAGTTGTTGGCATTGTATATGACAATGCCTTTTATTTGTGTGTTAATAATCAAAACATATAAATAAAAGGCATTGTCAATTAAAATGCCAATAGTTTAAACTCTCGCACCTACAAGACATATTGCATTGCGAATGATTGTTTGTTCAAAATTCCTTTGAAGCTAGTAGCAGAGCACAAGGATTTCCAGTCCAAGCTACATAACTCTATCTGCTTCTTTGTCCAGAGTGGAGGTGTATGTTAGTTCTAAGTTATCCTCTGCTGGATAAAGTATACAATATTAAAACCACACTAATGTTCTAATAGACTAAGATGCTTAGGATTTTTAAATATATTTCTGGATTTGCTTTTTTGTTTCTTATAAATTTCGGTAGTTATATAATCATGTTTATAGCTGTCACAAGGCAAGAGAAAATAATTTAGTTACAATACACTGTTTAAGAGTAGAGCATCTTAAGGCAGCTGCCTGTCAGTTTTCTAGGACGATATGATATATATTTGAAAGTTGGAAAAAATATCCTTCTTCACACTGATAGACTCCCTCCCTGCTATTGGAAGAAGAGAAAGCCTGCCCAATGTTTTACAGGGCGGATAGGCTAAAACGTGTAAGCTATGGTTGCGAGCAACCACCAGTGCAGCGGGAAGGCATGTGGCCACCATGCACAGCGAGCAGCAAACAAGGTAGGAGTCAGATTATAAATGGGTCATTGTATCCAGCTTCTTTTCAGCTTCATAAATGGTGCCTATTTAAAGACACACTGTTTCTTCTCCTCTGGAATCTAGCCCATATCTTCAGGGCCACTAAGAAAAGTCTGAGATAGACTCCAGAATCAGAGGACACATATATTTCAGAGTTCAATAATTATTTCTTAATAACCCCAAAAACAAAGACACTGTTAATTACGTACCAACAAAGGAAGAAAGAGAAAAGACCAGCAAAAGCCACGCTGGTATCTGAAAGGAAAAAATCAGTTATAGAGTTGGGGCCTGATTTTGATCTTGGGATACGGGTTACTCCGTCACAGCGGTGATGGATATCCTGTCCGCCAAAATATAAATCCCATAGGATATAAGGGAATTCATATTTCAGCGAACGGGGTATCCGTCACCATTGTGATGGAGTCGCCAGTCCGCTAAGATCTAAATCAGTCCCTGAAATCTGGATATTAGGGTGTTTGTTTGGCAAGAACAAATGCTCAATGATACCTTACAGAATGTGTTACTTCATGCACAACAAGAACTCAGTGACAATCCGATACCTATGGTGCATTATTCCCAATGGAATCGAGGACTAGTCTACCGAGATGTGCTGCCACAAAATGCTACTTAATTCCAGAAATATTTGTGTTGAAGGCTTTCCAAGATACAGTCTTACAGTGGGACAATAGTCATGTTACAAGCTAGCATTAGGGAGCTGTAAAGACTGAACAGATGATACTCTGACATTTCTTTGGGCCAGGAGTATATTACAAATCAGTACAATGTGGCAATCAATATTCCGCACCTGCTGGCAGTGCAAGTATCATTCCAAAGGGCCGTCCTGGATCTGGTAGGGCCTCTTGAACCTTAAGGCAGAGGCCATCATTTTATACTCCTAGAATCCTTTCCCCTGAAAGGTATCACTGCAGTGCACATCAGTGACACTCTCATTCGTTTTTGCTCACCAGAGTTTGCCAACCATCGGAAATCCTCACTGATAAGGGGGTACATTTTATTCCTCAATAGTTTTCTCAAATGTGCTGGGTCCTGGGGATCAAGCATCGTATAACTGTTGTGTACTACATTTAGATTTCCTGGTTGAAAAGCATAACAAAACCAACAAATTCTCAAAAAGACTATACATCCCAATGGTAAGGACTGGGATACTGTAATCAAGTTAATTTTATTATACACTCTGTCTCCAGTGTTCCATAGCTTCAGCCCATTTGAAATATTATTTGGTTGACCACCCTGCTCACTGTTGTACATTCCAAAAGTCCATGAGATAGAGCCTGTTAGAGCTATTATTTGGTGTACAGCCCTGCTCATTGTTGACCATGGTATTAGAAAACTAAGAAGATAAAGAATACTTCTCGATCTCTTTATTGGATTATGTCTTAAAGCTCTAAGAGCAATTCTGTATAGTAAGGAAATAGGCAACAGAAAATATGAAAGTGCCACAGACCTCACAAGAAAAACTGTATAATAAAAAAGACTGTTTAAGAGGTTTTATTGTTGCAAATGAGGTGTTGATCTTTCTACGCACCTCAGAAATATTGCTTGCCAAAGGGAATACAATTGGTAAAGTAGCCTACTGAGTAGTGCTTGGCTTGGATTATAAGCCATCCATTCAGGTATACCATATAAACTTCTTGAAAACATTTGAAGAACCAGAGAACCAGAATTACCTGATATTGCCACTTGTGAGAACACAAGTCCTCCGCTTAATGATGTTTCTCACATGGTCCCCTTGTACCTGGAAAGAACTAATTGATTGGTCCCCAATGAACTTTAAAGAAAAATAGGACATAAATTGTTTTTTACACTGAATGAGGCGTGCTTTTCCAGTCTTCTTGGTCATACCAACATTATTGAACACAAGACTGAGGCTCCAGATCAAGCTTGACTATTTATTCATCCACATAAACTTCCTGAAGCCAGACAAGATGTGGCGGCCAAAGAAATTAATAAAATGCATCAGTAGACTTTCATTGAGGCTTCTACAAGGGATTGATCACCCCCGTTGTTATTGTTCCAAAACAAATAGGTCTATTAGATTCTGCATCCACTTAAGACAAGTCAGTAAGAGTTCCATATTTGACACCTACTCTTGGGCATGAGACAATATCCCTAAAAATTAAATCGTCTGTGGAGTACATAGTGCATGCATGAAGTAATGTTCCCAAGGAGTATTAAAAATGTGGAGAATTGTCATCCAGTCTAAAATCAGTATCATTGTTTATAAAGTTCCTCCAACCAGGATCTGCTAGCTTAAAGTGTAAACTAACAAAGTTCCAGGATATAACACTTAAACAATTAGCAACATTATCTGATAAAATGGAATCAAAATGCTGTCCTACAGATGCATAGATTTTGTTTCATTGGAAAACTGGGCAGAGTCTGGGTGATTTATCTTCATCCACAACTAGACCAATAAGGTGTGGGGTTCCCCTCTATCTTTACCAACTAGGGATATCCAGTCTGAGGCCGAGCACCGTCATTCCACTCAGCTAAAGGCAGAGTCCCTACCCCTAGATCCCAGCCTACTGGTTCTCTTGGATACTTTGGCCATTGACACCATGTTCCCCCAGAAGGGTAACTGTATTTAAACTGACACCTACTGTTCCCAGGGCTTGATATTCGAAGATATAACTCTTCTAAGCAATCCACCAGCCTCCCATCTGACAACAATAACTCAATGCAATCAAATTTGCTCCCATTAGGAGAATGCTGTTTCACCTTAGAATGTCAGAGTGGATTATGGCATTGCAGTGCCGTATGCTCTGAATCTAATGAATAGATGTATTAATTAAGAAGCTCTCATCCTCTCTTGTCAACTGGGAAAGTTTTGGGATATCAACCGAAAACACCAGCTTGCTCTTTGAGCTGGATATAAACCCAGACCCTTTTCTTGGGGTATCATATTTATGATAACCAGACTGGGAGTCTATTCACAGGATTTGTCTCCGCAGAAAAGGAGTGGGAGCATTCAAATAATTTCCAAAATGGTTGAAAACCATTTGGTAGCAGCAATTAGGGTCCCTGGTTGCCATCTTTAGCGGTTTCCTAAAATTCAGATGTACTGTAGGAGGTCAGTCAAATTTAACATGGTGTTCTGCAACTTTTGACAATTGAACATCAAGACCTTCTCATCTTAACTGGTGCCCCTTGGGGCTTTGAGCAACCCTCAAGCTTCGTAGGTAAACTTGTGTCAACTGCAATGCAACAGCAGTCCTCACTCTTACCACTAGCAGGGCAGCATATGACCTTTAACTCTAGTATGAGTGATACCAGAGGGCCATCTTCTAATTAAGCTCCTGGCAGACATTTATTAATCTCCTCTGCATTAGACATAATCCCAAGACACTCCCCTTCATATTGACCAATCATTTATAGTAAAGCAAACATCTTTCGACAAAATAGTAAATACATTAACCTCAAGGGAGAGACTGGATGTGGGGTGCCATAATTGCACCCTAACTCTTCCTGGAGCTTTTACAGTTGATGGAGGACCTGTTTTTGGGGTGACTTGGTTAGACAGGATCGACTCATGTGAAGTTTTTCACTTATAAATGTTTGCTGTATAGGGTTGTCTTACTCTTGATCACTTTTGAGATGTTTTTCCGGAGTCCATGAATGTTTCAACCTTATAAAATTAGCCCTCAATTTCATCCAGCATACAAGTGTTGGCATTTGATTTGGTGGGCTTTTTTGATTTAGACATCCCCTGCAGGAGCTCAGCCGCTCTCCTTTTTCCCATCTATTCTACTATTGGCAGAGCCAACAGCCAGCTTCAAAACATAGGCTCACTCTAGAGGTCCATGCTGCTAGTTCAAATAGTGCTAAAACAGTGAACCCCAACACACATTTACCAAGGTTCACATAGTCCAGCAGATCGTTCTGCCTTCAAAACTTTAGAGCCTTAGAATAGCAGTCTCACCTTAAAATCAGTCAGTTCAGAGGGCAAAGGGCAAAGACAAGCATTTCAAACAATGACTGGCGAAGACAGGCCCTTCTTACGCCCAGGTGCGGCCCATGCATGTTATAGAGGTTCTTTAGAGCCCTGGTGGGATGTGGGGCCATCCTCCTTCTGATGCATGCAGCAAGTGCTGGAGCAGAGTTTTCAGTTTGAAAATTCTGGGGCTTTTGAAGCTCTGGCATGTCTATTCGTTGTATTAATTTATTAATAATTAATAATTAATTATTTGTCTTGTGCAAGTGCGTTTATATTAATCAATCCGTTTGTCCTAACAAGAGAGAGTTACACGTGAGTGTGCATAAATGTGCTGTTTTAAAAAAATAACGTGCGTGTTTTCATGTTTAAACGTTGCTATGTGCTGTTTATTTTTGAGCACAAAACGCTTTCCGAATTAATGCTTTTCCATGTTGCAAGTGCTAGATAAATGCATACACATAAGGGTATTAGTGGGGTTAACACTGTTTAATCACTATGCTGTAGTAATGTTGTTTTTGTCTCTTTTAATTAAGATGGTCTATTAAGGCCTATGTTGGCCTGAGAAAAGATGGCCGAATAGTGAGCCTGGCTGTGATTTATAATATAAAAACTGTGACGAGGGAGACCCCTGCTGGAAATGGTCCTGAAGCTAACTGACCATGGTCCTTGTTGAAAAACTTTCCATGAGGACAGCAGCAGTTTTTGGGAAGTCTCCAAGAGAAGTGAAAGTGTCCTTGGCAGCCTTGGGAAACAAAGGAGCCTTAGAGAGAAGCTCTGAACTGTGGCTCGATGGCCGAGGAGAAGCAGGATTATTGTGATACATGTTTTATTTTCTTGGTTCCTGTTCCGTAGTTTTCGTTATGTGTACTTTTCCTGAGCGGAGATTCTCAAATGTAGCAATGTTACATCCTTTCCTTCTCGCTCTGCTCAGCAAGTCCGGCGGACATTATAGTTTTTTTCTATGTTCCCAATGTATCTTTCTATTGTTTAGAAACTATAAGAGATGTTAGCCTAGAGAGGGTTTTTGCCACTTGCCATTTTGCCTTTGCCGCGTATCGAATCTGCGTTGCTGAGGATTGATGCTGAAGGGACTTCGTCTTGAGAGACATTTACCGAGAGACTTGTCCTGACCCGTTCTGACATTTAGCTAGAATAGGTAACTATGAGAAATGATTTACTCTGATTGATTTCCTTTGACTAATTTTAGATAAAGCAATATAATTTTAAACATGGTGTTGGATATTCTTTCTTGTCAATTATTGGGTTTACGTTATTGATTATTGTTGTATATATTGTATAGATTATGCTTAGGGACAGTCACAAAAACCAGGTCTTATCGACCTCGGTATAGATGCAGGGTGTTTAGGAGTGTTTCCTTCCACAGGTTTATTGATGGTAGAGTATTTGAGCGTATGTTAGTGAAATGGGCCCTAGCGTATGATGTATGCATGTGCGTGTAACTGTGAGATTACTCTATCCGTGGTAGTGGGAATATTGTACACACCCTGATCTCTATCAATTTCCTGGTAGCAGAGATTGATGGTTTTTGATGATTGTCTTGATTAGATAAGATTGTTTTTATTGATTATTGATTATTGGTTCATGTTGGTATATGTACTAATACTATATGTTGGAGTCGTAATGTTGAGTTATATGTAGTGCTTCTGGAACTTGGAAGCTGTGGTAGTTCCGTAGTAGGGCAGAGGGAAGTAAATGCTGCTCTCGGGAAAGACGGAATTGTAAGGAATAACGTGTGACAATTGAAGTTGCGCGTCACATTGTCTGGGTTCGGAATCAGTGACATCGTCGTATGTTACTATTAGATATTTCTGGTATATAAGGAGTGTGTATGATAGTGAAAGGTATCTGTGAAACTCTGGTCTTAAGTCCCAGGGATCCGTAAGGATTTCCATTAAAGCTTATCGCGGGAGGAGTAATAGGTATTCTCTGAGCTTATTTGAAGAACTGGGCAAAGAAAGCTTGCTTAGTTGGTGTATGTTATAATTCTGTAGTGGAGCAGATTGTCTGTTCTCGGGAAGCAGGATTCTGTGCGTATGTACTATATTTCCTTTGTATAAATGTGCGTGAATGTTTGTACATTTAGTTGATTGTAAGACTCTTTGGACAAGTCCTAGAGGAAACAGTTAATGAATGTATGTTAGTAGGGCAGAGTAGAAGAAGTGCTACTGTGTCAATGAAAGGTTTCTTATGAAATAGACTCTCTTTTACTACTCTGTGGTTAGCGAAGCAGACAATGGAGATGTTTTTATGTTGTAACTAATAGATTTTGTAGAAATTTTGACACGAAGTCTACTGAAAAGTTTTGTAAAGGAGGGGTAGACGAGTGACAGAAGACAAGAGACAAACTGCAGCGACTGTTGACGTCAGAAACACCGCGCTCTGATTGGATGGTAGATCAGAATAGTGCTCGCGCTAGAATTGGTGCGTTAGTGTGAGCCGCGCAAAGATTGGAAGAGCTAATTAGTGACGTAGACGTTCCAGGATTGGTGCGTTAGTGTGAGTCGCGCTGTAATTGGTTGAAAATTCGTATTGTATATTTATAATACGGAAAGAGTAGAGAGTTCTTTGTAAACGCTAAAATGTATTACCAAGAAGAGAAAAAGAAGAAAACATTTTTTGGTAAAATTAAAAAGTGGTTTAGCAAGGATAAAGATGTTAAAACAAGAGAGGGCGAATTGTTACCTCCACCGAAAACACCTGCATCCTTCATGGCTGCAAGACATGGGTTTCATACCTGTATATGGTTGGAGAATTGGGTTAGGTATACTAAAGAAGATGGTGTTCTAGCATTTCCAGAACATGGTTCATTTAATCTGGCCGTGTTGAGAAATTTACGGGAAAAGATGCTATGTCTTGACCCGAAACCGAGACCTACACAGTTCGAGGCTTTAGTGGAATGGGAAGAGGAAGTACATGAGAGAGAGAAACAAAGATCTGGAGGGTACTATAGGTATATGTTTGGGAGGAGACATGATCGTGAGACTCATCATGATCGAATGAAAAGGTGGCGAGATGTTAGTATGTCAGAGGGATTATATCCGATGAGAACAGTTGAAGGAGGAGCAGAAAGGGTTCCTGAGTCAGAAATAAGAAAATATGGAGTTAATGAGTATGAGGATGAGGTCTTAAATGACATGATTTACAAAAGACCACCTCCATATAGACCAGAACCGGATAAAAGTACACCAGTTGTTTCTCCGATAAGAGATACAGTTTGTGTTAGTGAGACGGAAAATGAAACACCTGAAGTGAGAAGTGATCATTACCTTGATGAGAATGCCAGACAATTAGCCAGAACTACAACAGAGTTGACTGAGAAGATTAGGGAGTTAACGAAGAATCTAGAAGCTGTTACGGTGCCTGTAACAATAGGTCCGGTTATGCCTGTGTTTGACAAACAGAGGACAGGTGAGAATGGACTGGTGATTCCATATGTTGGGAATAATCTGACAAATTCAGTTGGTCCTTCAGGAGATTCAGGCAAAAGAGCAGAAAGAAATGACCTGAGACAATCAAGACATGACACATGTAGTGAAATATTGGATGCTAGTGAAGCTAGTTGTTCAGGGATGCCGATTTTAGAACCGCAAAAGAGAGTGGTTCCAGTGAGAAAAACTGCTGAAATAACAGTTGATGATTTGAATGATTGGATGAAGGTTCTACAGAAAAAAGATAAAGATTCACAAGTAATCGATGTAGGTAAGTTACGTGTAGAACTAGAAGAGCTTGTCACAGGAACAGTTCCAACGGAGATTCTGAAGAGTCATCATGATGGTGAACTAATGTTTATGTGTAAAAGTGTTACCTGGAGAGCAAGAAATACACATGACAGGCTAAGAGCAATAGCAAATGAGCAGGGAGTTGACATTGATAAAGTGAAAGCTTTACAAAGAACTTATAGGATGGATTTTACAGAGAAGGATATTGAAAATTTGAATTCTACTGGTAGACCAGGACAGATTAAGGAAATGGTAGCATTATTGCGAAGATGGGGTGATGTAGAAAAGTGGAAGGATAGGTGGTACAAGAAAAGAGATGAGACTGAAGATAGAACAACTTATTCAGCATTTCCAGTGAGAGAAAAGGAGAAACCAGTGGATAATTATCCTATGAGAGAAATACCTGGAGGAGGATATGTACATGTTCCATGGACCAGACAGGATATTTTATCATTTACGAATGATTTCCCTCGATTGAGAGAAAAGCCCGTCGAGTGGTATAGGCAGGTAGATAGGTTTGTGAAATTGTCAAAAGTGCTGTGGGTTGACCTGAATAGTCTGTTTGATATAATTGTTCCAGCAGACTTGTGGACTGAGTGTAAAATAGTTGTGAGTTGGCCTACTGAGGAATATCCAAGAGACCCAAGAACAGGGGCACCAGATCCAGAGGTAATGAGGAAGTATGATCAGGTGATGGTATACCTGAAGAGTAAAGTACCTGCAAAAGAGACAGACTGGGTAAAGATAGATCGAACACAACAGGAAGCGAAAGAATCAGTTCATGCTTTTTATGAGAGGCTGATACTGGCATTTAAACAATTCAGTGGAGATGAACACCTGGGTGACAAAGATTTGAGTCATTTTGTATACAGATTTGTATATGGCCTTAGACCTGAAATTGGTGAGAGAATTCGTGAGCACACAGTGGATTGGCAGAGTAAGAAAGTAGATGAGATCCTGAGACATGCAAAATACTTCAGTGATGAAATTGAAGCAAAACAAAGAAAGCTGAAAGAGAAAGCAATGTGGGCACAAGTGAAAGTTGCGGAGAGACAGGAAGCACAGTTAGTGGAACAGGCGAATAATCCAGGAAACAATGCAGGGAATAGACCTAGATATGCAGGGAAAGGAAAAGGAAGTCTTGAGGAAGCGAAGAAAAAGTTCCCTTGTCACAACTGTGGCCAATTGGGGCATTGGAGATCGGAGTGTCCTAATCCACCATTAGTGAGTAATGAAAATAAAAATTTAAATCAACAGGTGCAGAACGAAGGAAATAATCAACAGCAGCAACAACAGAAAGTTGTGAGACAGCAGAGTCAAGAGCCAAAACCGCCCTTGCCGCAGAATAGAGGGTTACAAAAGTATAATCAGGATTCAGGATTCTACAATGATGAGCAGGTAAACAAACCAAGACGTTCTAACAAAGTACAGCAGTACTTGTTAAAGAGTGAAGGGAGTGAGTCTGAGGGTGATTATTGACGGTGCCGAGGAGAGGAAGAAGAGTGCATACTTGGTGCAACTCTAGAAATAGACCAGGCAGGACCATTTGTGGATGGGAAAATAAATGAGGAGAGTGTTACTTTTTTGGTAGACACAGGTGCGACAAGATCAACTGTCAGGTCAACAGATGTTAGAAATCTTCCTCTCTCGGATGAAGCAATCCAAGTAGTTGGTGTGGCCAATACACAAATCAAAACACGTCTTACTGAACCTGTAAGAGTACAGATAGGGAAATTTTCAGACATGCACAGATTCATTGTCTGTGACACGAGTCCAGTGAACCTATTGGGTAGGGACTTGTTGTGCAAAATGAACTGCACAATTTTTTGTACACCGGATGGAATAGCATTTGAGACACCAGATGAAGATGCTTTGTACCGAGTGACTCTAGAAAATAGAGAAAGTGAGTTAATTGGTGCATTTGCTGTGTTTAATCCGGAGGATTTGCCTCAAGAGCTGAGAGACACAGTGAAAAGGACAGTTTGGGATTTTACTGGAGAGGATGTGGGATTGATGAATAATGTAGATCCAGTGAAAATTGCAGTAAAAGAGGGAATCACATATCCTAACATTCCTCAATACAAAATGACACCAGAAATAATTGAAGGGATAACTCCTATAATTGAGAAAATGATTCAGCAAGGAGTCCTGAGAGAACTACTGAGTAGTCCGTGTAATTCACCGATAATGGGACTAAAAAAGCCCAATGGGAAATTTAGGATCGTACAGGATTTGAGAAAAGTTAATCAAATTGTGGTGGCATGTTGTCCTATTGTGCCAAATCCATCAGTGATCCTGTATCAAATTCCACACGATGCTGAGTGGTATACAGTGATTGATTTGTGTCATGCGTTCTTTTCAATTCCATTGCATCATGATAGCCAGCCGATTTTTGCATTTAGGTTTGGCCAGCGTATCTTAGCATGGTGTCGAATCCCACAGGGGTATACGGAGAGTCCTTCGATATTCAATCAGTTATTGAAGAAATCGTTGGAAAGTTTGATCATGCCCGAGAGTTCAGTGCTAGTGCAGTACATTGATGACCTATTGGTGGCATCAAAGACACGTGAAGCTTGTGAAGTAGATACCATAGCTTTACTGAATCATCTGGCAGATGGAGGGTTAAAGGTATCTCCAGCCAAATTACAGTTTTGCAAGAAAGAGGTGCATTATCTTGGACATAATATTGAAAAGGGTCTGAGAAAAGTGACTACTGACAGGATCAGAATAATCAGAGAAATGAAAGCTCCAAAGACCCAGAGAGAAGTGAGAAAGTTCCTGGGCATGGTGGGTTATTGTCGTCAGTGGATAATTAATTTTTCATTGATAGCAAAGCCACTGATTAAACTGACAAAAAGTGAAATGACAGATCCATTGGATCTAGATGCAGAACAAATGGCAGCATTTGAAGAGCTCAAAAGTAAGATGTGTGAGGCTCCAGCTTTGGGTATGCCTGACTATGAGAAATAATTTGAGCTGTACTGCAGTGAAAGAAATGGGTGTGCACTTTCAGTGTTAATTCAGAAACATGGATTACTGAGAAGGCCTATTGCGTACTTCTCATCGACACTTGACCCTGTAGCTGTGGGTTTGCCAGGTTGTCTGAAATCTGTGGCTGCAACATGCAGGAGCCTGGAACAGAGTGAGGGAATCATAATGGGATATCCTGTAAGGGTATTCGTACCTCACAATGTGGCAATTCTTTTGACAAGAAGCAGAACTCAGTACATGTCACATAGTCGATTGACTAAATATGAAAAAGTGATACTGGGAGCATCAAATGTGACTCTCAAGAGATGTGTGAATGTGAATCCAGCGACGCTTTTGCCAGACATTGAAAATGTGGGTGTGTGTGAGACCGGCCTCACGGCGTTGCCCTCTCCATCATCCAGCCAACCTGCAACCACCCTCAAGACACGACATCTCCGGCTCCGGACGCCCCAGCCACCCCCGCTCCGCGGGCCGGCCAGAGGCCTGACAGACTCAAACACCCTACCACGCATGTCCACCCGAGGGAGCGGGAACCCTCGAGCCAGACCCCGAGGCGCCAGCCCAGTCACACCTCGGGTCGCCTTCCCCGGGAGGACTCGATCGGCCACCAGGCCCCTGGGGAGCAGGCGCCTCCCCTGCCGAGCGTCTGGGGTCCCTCCCAGACCCACCTGAAAAGACTAAAAGACTGAGCGGCAGGAAATCCCGCCGACCCCCCTCCGTCACCCCAGTCCCCCCTCTGCGAGGACTCCGGACTTCAAAGAGCCAGCGGAGTATAACAAGGGGTGCCGGAGGAACGAAGGGAGAGAAGACCTGGAACCATCTGAGCCTGCAGACGCTGTCGCGGCTCCCGAACGCTGAAATCACCTGGGCCTGCTGAGTGACTCGCGGCCTCTTGCTATTTGAACCATCTGAGCCCTGCGGACGAGGTCGCGGCTCCCGAACACTGAACCACCTAGGCCTGCTGAGTGACTCGCGGCCCCCAGCTACTGAACCATCTGAGCCCTGCTGACGGAATCGCGGCTCCTGAACTCCGACCACCTGTGCCTGCTGAGAGACTCGCGGCGCTCCCCTTGAGGACGACTCGGTAAGAGATCGCCCAGAGACACGACACCCTCCAGCTCGAGGATTGTGAGCTTCCGCAGGGTATTTCGCAGAGACACTATCTTGAAAGACTGTCCCGCTACCCCCATCCCCCACGACTAACTTGTGGTACGTTGTGCCACTGCTGTATCATTTGCCTTTTGGGTCATAAAGATCCCTTGAAATCATCGATAAAGAACCTATCGTCCTACAAAGCATACGTGTGGTGTCCCTCTGTTCGCAGTGCCGTTCAGGGTGTGCGCGCCTGGTTCGGCTTACTTGGGAGAGGTGGGTCAAAGGGGTGGGCCAGACGTGTACCGAACCCCCCCTCCGGCGAACGCCTTTCCAACAGTGTGAAAATGGAAGATGATCATGACTGTTTGGATGTGCTTGAGTGCTGTACAAAACCAAGACCAGACATAAGAGATCTACCCTTGAATGAGAGTGATCATGTGTTGTTTGTGGATGGATCATGCCTGAGAAATGATGATGGTGTGCTATGTGCAGCATATGCGGTATGCAAAGTTTCAGAGGTCATGGAAGCATCACCATTGAAAGGGGTGAAATCTGCGCAAGTTGCTGAATTGATAGCATTGACAAAAGCTTGCGAAATTGGGAAAGATTTGAGGACGACTGTGTTGACTGATAGTCAGTATGGATTTGGAGTGGTGCATGATTTTGGCCAACTTTGGCTACAAAGAGGTTTCTTGACATCGAGTGGAACTCCAATAAAGAATGCTGAAATGATTGGTAAATTGCTTGAGGCGATACAGCTGCCTAAGGAGTTAGCAGTTGTAAAATGTACTGCCCATGGACTAGGGGAGGATTTTATAACGGTCGGAAACCGTTATGCTAACGATGTTGCACAGTATTGTGCAAAAACAAATCAGTCCATCAACAGGGACAGAGAAGGGGAAATGTCTTTACTCTCTGTGATGTTTACTAATGTCTTAGAGACCTGGGATGAAGTGAAACAGTTGCAAGATGAGGCAGGAGAGGAAGAGAAAAAAGATTGGATTAAGGCAGGATGTGCTCCAAGAGAAACAGACCATGTTTGGGTCTACAGAGATGGCAGACCAGTGATGCCCAACTCCATCTTGTCGTCAATGGCAAGGATGTATCATGGCCAGGGACATTTGGGGAGGGACGCAATGGTTAGGTCGTTCAAGCAGACCTGGTACAATGCAAAGTTCAGGACAATTGCAGAAAGCATCTGTCAGAGGTGTTTAGTTTGTCAGCAATTTAACACTGGGAAAAAGACAGTGGTGAGTCTGGGAACAATAGGCAGAGAAGGAGGTCCTTTTACAAGAATGCAGATTGATTTCATTGAAATGCCCCAAGTAAACAGACTGAGGTATGTTCTAGTGGTAGTCTGTTTGTTTTCAAGGTGGGTGGAAGCTTACCCGACTAGAAGAAATGATGGATTAACAGTGGCAAAGTTACTGTTAAGGGAGTTGATTCCTAGGTACGGGTTTCCAGTAACAGTTGAGTCTGATAGAGGTGGACATTTTCAAAATGAGCTCATGGCTTTGATTTGTGAAGCATTGAAAATACAGCAGAAGCTACATTGTGCATACCGACCAGAGGCTTCTGGTGTGGTTGAACAGATTAATGGCACAATCAAGAATAGGATTGGAAAAATGTGCTTAGCCACTGGCATGAAATGGCCAGATGTTTTGCCTCTAGTTCTGATGACAATGAGATCTACTCCAGATAGGACTACTGGTTTGAGTCCGCACGAGATAATCCTGGGACGTGCTATGCGCCATGCATTCGTGCCTGTCAATAAATTGGTGACAATAACTGATGACATGATTTTGGATTACTGTAAAGGCCTGGCTGACGCAGTTCATTCTGTGTTTCACCAGGTTGGAGAAGAAGCTACCACACTTGAGAAGAAGCAAGCCCATGATCTGAGTCCAGGAGACTGGGTGAGAATAAAAGTTCACAGAAGAAGAAATTGCTTGATTCCAAGGTGGGGAAGGCCAAGACAAGTTATTCTGACTACGACGTCTGCAGTAAAGTGTGCTGGAGTGAAGCACTGGGTACATGCAAGTCATACTCTGAGAGTTCCAAACCTGAAAGAAGGGACTGGTAAAGAGTATTTTGAAGAGTCAGATTCCAGTGATGATGAAGATACAGAATCAGTGGGGAAAGAAGTAGGAAAAGCTTCGAATGAACCACTGCGAGTATCAGAGAAGAGATCAAATTCTGTAAAAGAGCCTGAAGTTTCAAACAGCAGTGAAGGAAAAAGAAAAGAAAAGAGAAATCACACAGAAACTACTCCTGAATCAGAAGAGGAGGAGATTGAAGAACCACTTGAGATTATACTTGAAGAAGTAGGGTCAGAAGAAGATAGAGAGGGACAGATTGCGGAAGACCCCCGAGGAGGTGTAGGGAACATTCTTGATGAGCCAGGTGAAGGGATAAGTAGACAGCAAGAAGATTGCGTGTCGGAGACCCGAGGAGGGATAGGAGTAGGGAAGTCTCAAACAGTGGTGAAAAAATCTGTGGAAAAGAAGAGAGCTGCTGGAAAACGGAAACAAGAGGCACTTGAAACAGATGATGAGGATGAACAAACAGAGGGTCGAGTTCTGAGAAAGAGAACTTGGATTGGAGAAAGAAGTAATAAAGAAATAAAGCCGAAAAAGGTGTTAAGAGGAGACCGTTGGCCTAACAACAGAGTTAAGAGGCTGAGATAGAAAATAATAAGAGCAAATACATCGAAAGCTGAACAATTGAATGAAGTTTCGAGTCAAAGTTCAAAAGCTGAAGGAGAAGAATCAAAGGAGTCAAACGAACCAGTGGAAATAAAAAGAGTAAGAAAACCCAACCAAAAGTACAGATCACCGGAATGGTCTTATGTGGCACTGTCTGAAGGAGGAAAAGAAGAAGCAGTGACTCGAGATAATCCGGAAGAGATCTTGAGAGAAGTGGTTGAGGAAAATACTGGTGAAATTCTGAAAGTACTCTTGACTGACATTGGAGAAGAGTCGAGTACTGAAGATTTTGATGTTGGAGATCTAATACAATTTGATGTTGAAGAAATTGAAGTGAAGAATGACAAGTATCCAAACTGAGTAAAAGAAGGATTCACTTGGATTAAGTGAACAAAGAGATCATTTGGATAAACTGAAAGCTGAAGAATTGCTGGAGAATTGAAATTGAAAAAGTTCAAACAGTAGTGGAGTAGTAGAGGCTAAACTAAAATGGCTAACATAGAGGATAATAGAAATAGATGTGCCTTCTTTAAGAGGTGGTGTAGGATGTGCTGCTGCTGTACTGGATTATTAATGCTTCTATGGGGTGTTTTAGTTTTATTAGTTACTTTTAAAGTAGAGTTTGAGATGCATACAGAGAATGTGACAAATATAGAGAAGAATTCACAAAAAGTAGTTCCAATTAGAATTAGTAATACTTACATACACAAAGATAGGTCAATTAATAACTTTTCTAGTAATGTTTTTTCGAAACTGTTATATGAATATGTGAAGACAATGGAAGTAAGGGATTGCTACGTCTGTATGCAATTACCTGCATCCGTTTCAGAGGGTGTTACTTATCATCATTTACCAGCTACATATGGTATTTCCTGTAGTATTTTAAGTAGTGTTTTTTATTTGTTAGGGAAAGTAAATTATAAGATGTTGTTCTGCTTGGGTTTTCGGATCAGATAGAACCCGCTCATCAGAGCCTCACTAACCCAGCCAGAACGTTACCCCCTCCCTAGAACCTATTTACAATAGTGCAACCACATATATATATCTACCACCTAAGGACAGGGAATTCCTACTATACATACCAAGACCTCTTATAATCGGCGGCCTCGCGATCCCATACGGATCCAGACCTCTCTGCCCATACGACAGTATCACAAGTGGCGGCCTCGCGATCCCACACGAATCCAGACCTCTCTACCCAGACGGCAGTCTCACAAGTGGCGGCCTCGCGATCCCACACGAATCCAGACCTCTCTACCCAGACGGCAGTCTCAGCACAATCGGCGGCCTCGCGATCCCATACGAATCCAGACCTCTCTGCCCATACGACAGTATCACAAGTGGCGGCCTCGCGATTCCATACGAATCCAGACCTCTCTACCCAGACGGCAGTCTCAGCACAATCGGCGGCCTCGCGATCCCCTACGAATCCAGACCTCTCTGCCCATACGACAGTATCACAAGTGGCGGCCTCGCGATCCCACACGAATCCAGACCTCTCTACCCAGACGGCAGTCTCAGCACAAGTGGCGGCCTCGCGATCCCCTACGAATCCAGACCTCTCTGCCCATATGACAGTATCACAAGTGGCGGCCTCGCGATCCCACACGAATCCAGACCTCTCTACCCAGACGGCAGTCTCAGCACAATCGGCGGCCTCGCGATCCCCTACGAATCCAGACCTCTCTGCCCATACGACAGTATCACAAGTGGCGGCCTCGCGATCCCACACGAATCCAGACCTCTCTACCCAGACGGCAGTCTCAGCACAAGTGGCGGCCTCGCGATCCCCTACGAATCCAGACCTCTCTGCCCATACGACAGTATCACAAGTGGCGGCCTCGCGATCCCACACGAATCCAGACCTCTCTACCCAGACGGCAGTCTCAGCACAAGTGGCGGCCTCGCGATTCCATACGAATCCAGACCTCTCTGCCCATACGACAGTATCACAAGTGGCGGCCTCGCGATCCTATACGAATCCAGACCTCTCTACCTAGACGGCAGTCTCATACGACAGTTCATCCTATGATCACCATAACATACAAAAAGGGAATCAGTCTCACTATTCATCAGATCACACAAGGATTGCCAGTTCGAGCCTAGCCTGTTCTCAGGTTCGAGGGGCTCCTCTTTCCCTTATTCAGTTACCACTTACCTGATCAGGGTTAACATCTGTTCATGTAGCCGCAGCTGACTAGAAGAATAGGCTACCCTCTCATACAAGAACACGCAGCACATGTTGGTTCACTACAAACTGGGTACTTTATTACTCATTACATACACAATCACATAACATTACGATATAACACATAACCTGCAAAGAAAAGTGAAAGATTAAGTTGTACACTCTAATAAGAAAGGGTCGACATCACCTTAGTAGTATGTAGCCTGCACTCAGTGGTCATCTAGGTTCCCTTCTCGTCTGTGCCTCGGCTCGCCTGGAATCACCCTTCTCCGAGTCACTGGGACCTCTTCCTTATCGGCTACTCTCTCCTCTCTGGCTATTCTGCTAGGAGAGCATCTGTCTCTCGGTTCTTCTCCGCCTTCAAGATGGCGTCTGTCTTCCCTGGAATAAGTAGTAGCTTTTCTGCTAACGGCTAGATGCCGCCTACGGACTGAACATGTAACTGCCTCAGACTTTCACTAATATAGAGGTGCGTTTCCTCATGGAAAATTCCGGCCTGTAACCTGCCGCCCACCAAATTCTTGTACCTCCCCGTACCAAGGACACGTTCCCAGCCGGCCGGCCTGATGTAGTGTCTTCGGCATGAAGAAAAATACAATCCTTCGATAAGGGCCGGCCTGAACCGGTTCTCTCCAAGCGAATAACACCTCATAACTAAAACATTACATTTGACCTAGAAGCATCCCAAGCTGCCGGAGCAGAAAGAAAGATGGAGTCTCTCCCGTTTGAGGCCTACCAGGCCTGAATTCAGCACGGCTCCATGAAATACCCTCACTACAGGACAGGTTATCCCTAATACTAACGAATCTATCCCCTAGGCTATGTGTGCAAGCCCTGATCTATGGGGAAGAGCACAGAATCATGTCGAAGTGCCTAGTAAATAGGCTCCATTCACTACTCTAACCCTTAGACTTGAATGATAAGAGACTGAAGTCACATTCCATCATTGTGCCTCACAAGAAGGCCGGGAAAAATCGAGCAGAACATTTCACCCTTGACTTCAGTCTATTATACATTCATTAAACAGAACTAATATCTGTGGCTAGTACCAGGTGTGCAGAATTGAAGTAGTGAAGGAATACACTGAATAAAGCAACAGATAGAAATCAAAATGCCGATAGTAATCAGAATACCTCCTAATATCTGACGTAACATATGCAAATCAGGTAACCAATTAAAGAGCCAGTCAAACCAGCCCTGGTCAATGTGTTTTCTAACTTCCTCTGTTAAGTCATGTAGTTTATCAATGTGAGCTTGAATGGATTTCGTATGATCCGACAAGTTAAAACAACAAAGACCCTCAAAATCAGAACAATCGTGTCCATGTTTAAGCAAAAGATAATCAATGGCCGCTCTATTTTGCAAGATAGCCCTACGTTCACCCTGGGCGTCTAATAGCATGTCAGACAGGACTGTAGAAGTATGATTGATGGATTTTACCATCCAGCAGGCCATTTTCCCAATAGATTTGGCATTATAAACTGCCAAAGCAGGAACACCAACAATTGAAATAGCCAGGCTAAGGTATTCAGACTTGGAATATAAATGCAAAGATGAGTCACAGTCCTCCTGTAACCTCACTGTATCTCGAATCACACGAGAGTTGGCATTCGGATGTGGAGAAAACATTAACAAGCTCAGTCTAGTAATGGCACAAGGGCCTCCAGAAATATTTGCGGGAATATATGGCCAGGAAGTATTACCACATGAGAAAAGCCATCCGGCAGGTAGTAACATCGTGCGATAATGACTGGGGGTAACTACCAAACTCTTGCAAGTCATGTTATTCTGAACAGAAGTACATGTTTTCGGTGTCCTTTGAAGGCACAAAGTTCGTTCATGAGCGGTGAATGAAGTGGCACCTTTCAATCTTAAACGCATACATTCAGAAATCACACTAGGATCACAAGTAAGGAAAAAACATAAATCACCCTGTGTGATATTATAGGTAACTATTTGGGACTGGATGGGTGGTATCGGGTCTGACAGTACAGTACACAAGGGGCAATACCCATGGGCAGCGAAATCGCCCAGAAGAACATTGGGGCGAGCATTTGATATATTAAAAATATGAGTCAAAGTCTCCAATGAAGCAGGGACAGCAACTAAACAAGTCGCTAGAATGTCTGTCACCGATCTCATCGGTGTCAAGCAGAAATGAGGGGCTTTCGTCACTTGTTTAGCTAATGTTATCCAAAAGTTCGACGACGAATCCCACGCAGCGAAGGAACGCGACACTCGGGTTCTCAACTCAGCCCGGGTTGATGGGATCCCTCCTCTCTCGTCGTACCAGCCCAAAAGGAGTCCAACGCCGACACATCCTGCAGCAACAGTCCAAAGAATGATCTGAAAGAGAATCAAATACAGGCATTATTCATTCTCGTAAGTAACATTTGTCAGCCGGGACTGCTTCCCAGCTATCTTTCCCTGGTCTCATAACTAAAATGGTGTTGTCTTGACCGGTTGCAATGACTTCTGCTTGTTCAGGGGGATTCTTAGGCGACTGCACCCAAACTCTGGCCCCAGGATTATCTGTGGAGCCAAAACCTTTCTGGCCTCGTACAGTTAGCAACGTTGGGGCAGTGCCTTTTGTGATCTCACCACTGAAAACAGGCATTATTAGCAATTGAGCCACTCGGTCAGTTTGATGTATCAGTAAGTCAACCTCACTGCTATTCAGCAGGAGCACCTTAATCTCTCCCTGATAATCACTATCAATGATTCCTCCAAGCACCTGAATGCCTTTTACAGCCAGCCCCGATCTAGGGGCGATTAATCCGAAATTTCCAGTTGGTATATGAACACCAACACCAGTTTCAATGATGACTCGATCCTTACTTTTTATAACGGTGTCATCCATGGCATGCAAGTCTAAACCTGCCGACCCTGGGGTCGCTCTACATGGAGCCAAAGCTCCGGGAGTAATCTCCCAGTACATCACAGTCTCTCTGATTTCATTGGGCTTAGCATCAACATTCGGAGGAAACAAACGCATAAGTGGGGATTCAGCATTTAGAAAAGGACGGTTATTCAAAATCAATAACGCTTGAGGCAAAAAGTCTCGCCAATTCTTATACTTGTCATCTGTTAATTTACGTAATTGGTCTTTTAGCAGGCCATTCAACCTCTCCACAAGACCCGAGGCCTGTGGATAATATGGTATATGAAACACCCATTCAATATTGTTTTCCACACAGAATTCCTGTACCAATCTTCCACGAAAATGGGATGCATTATCAGATTGAATTTGGAATGGCACACCATAATACATCATAATCAATTCCAATGTTTTAATAGTATTCAATTGGGTAGCTTGCTTACAGGGAAGGGCCACCAACAGGCCACTGTATGTATCAACAATAGTGCAAACATATTGACAATTCCTACTCATAGGAAGTGGACCAATGTAATCAATCTGCCAAATTTGAGCGGGCAATTTCCCGCGATGTAAATGACCTTTAACAATTTGGGGCACTTTGCGCTGCCTGATATGCTGACAAATGGGACAATGTAGAATAACATTTTTGATTAAATCTAGGGGAATATAAATTCCTCGATCAGCAGCCCACCTGCTAGTGGCTTTCTCTCCAAAGTGTCCTGCTTTCTGGTGGGCCCATTTTGCCAATCCCGCAATATCAGAATCTTGCCTGTCCACCACTGCCTCAGCAATTTTAGATTTCTCATCTGCAATGTTATGAAAGAATTTGTCAAGAGAGTCTATCGGGGTATGAGCATCCACATGGAAGATTGTAACAGTACTCTGTGGGAGCATTTCCCAAATCTCCTGCCATAATTCTTTTCCCCACAGTTCTTTTGAATGGATTTTCCAACTATGGGAATGCCAAGTCGGTAACCAAACTGCCAATCCATTGGCAGTAGACCAAGAATCGGTGAAAATATGACATGTGCCAGGTAACTCTTGTTTCAGAACTTGATAAACAGCATAGAGTTCAGCAAATTGACTGCTCTTACCCTCACCAGTTGTACTCAGCAATTTTTGTGTGATCGGATTATAGGACACCGCCTTCCAATGCCGCTTCGTCCCTATGAACCTTGCTGAACCATCCGTAAACCAGACATGGTTTCTGTCCTCTGCGGACAAATCATCAAAAGGTCTACCCCACTTAACAGGAGACTCCTGTACTAAAGGTACGGAACATTCACTCTCAGTCTCAGTTGATGGCGCCCGTGCCACCTGCTCATGCAAAGATGCAACTCCTTTTTGTCCCACACGTGCCCTGTCTTGTATATACCATTTCCATTTAATCACACTCGCCTCTTGAGCGTGTCCAATTCGGTGAGTTTTCGGCGAACTCATAACCCACTGCATGATAGGAATCTCAGGTCGCAAAACTATATCATGTCCCAAAGTCAATTGCTCGGTATCCACCAGAGCCCAAAAACATGCAAGTAACTGTTTCTCAAAAGGTGTATAACGCTCACCAGCATCAGGTAACTTTTTGGTCCAGAAACCTAACGGTACTCTACTCCTGCCTTGTTTCTGCCACAAACTCCAATTCGCATAAAGGCCTTGTACAGACACATTCAAATCCACATCACCATCACATACAGGCCATAAATCCAGAGCATGCTGAATTGCTTCTTTTGCCAGACTGAACGCATCTTGCTGTGGTTTATCCCATTCAAATGCATTCTTTTTACGAGTGACCTGGTACAAAGGGGCCAATATTTGACTTAAATGAGGAATATGCTGGCGCCAAAAACCAAACAAGCCAATGAAGCTTTGGGCTTCTTTCCTATTCCTCGGAACTGCAAAATCAAGAATTTTCTGTTTAACCTGAGGGATCACTTCTCGGTGCCCCTCATGCCAATTAATGCCCAAAAATTTCACAGCCTGGGACGGACCTTGTAATTTATCCGGGTTGATTTCCCAACCTTTCTCACGCAAGCACTCAATGACTCTATCCAATTGGGTCTGAACTTCCTCTTGTGTTTCGCCTTGGATCAAAATATCATCAATATAGTGACATATCTGAATTTGCGGATGAACCGGTACCTCAGCCAAATGCTCTGCCACCAGCCGGTGACATATCGTAGGACTATGCACATAGCCCTGGGGAAGACTTCTAAACGTCATCTGACGCCCGTTCCACGTAAAACTGAATTGTTCCTGACACTCAGGGGCAATCGGAATCGAAAAGAAAGCATTAGCAATATCAATGGACGCATACCATGTACCTGGATGTTTTTGGATTCTTTCAATTAGGGTAATAACATCCGGTACTGCAACAGTCAAAGAGGGTGTGTGTCTATTCAATTCTCGATAATCAACAGTCATGCGCCAAGAATTATCACTCTTACGTACAGGCCAAACAGGATTATTCCAAGCAGAAGTAACTGGGGTTATAACTCCTGCATCCACCAACTCCTGAATAGTGGTACTAATCTCTTCATGACCACCTGGAATACGATACTGCTTCTGACGAACCACTTTTGTCGCCTGGGGAACTTTTATGGGGGGCATTCTTAAACGACCAACCCGTACAGGCCTGGACGATATATAATGTTTAGTTCCAAATTGGTAACATCCATCATCTAAGTGCAAAGTCATTCCTTTCAAAATATCAATTCCAATTATGAACTCTAAGAGTGGCACCACTAATACAGAGTATTCTTTTCTAGGAATTCTACCTATTCTCATTTCAAGTAAAGTTTGAACTGCGGGAGTTTCCTTTCCACCTAATCCGGTAATTGTAAAAGACTGACCTTTAAACTTCTTTGATTTTCCATGAATAAGAGTGGCCTCCGCTCCTGTATCTACCAATGCTCGGGCCCTTTGGATATTACGATGTCTCCAATAAATATCAATATCTACATAGGGTCTATTATCTCTGTCAGCCCATCTGTGTACTGGAGCTTGACCTATTTCCTAGTCATCTTTACTGCGTTCTGTGTACCAGGATAAATCAGGATAAAGACTCTCACGTTTCCCAGGTATCGATACCTCCTGTTCATATCCATCTCCATTACGAAATGGATTCCTGTTCTCTGCATTGTACTGCGGGTTTCGATCGGCCAATATGTGTCGATCCTCTCTCCTTCTCAACTCAGGGGATTGATCCCTATCATCTCTACGTCTGCTGTTAACATAATCATCTCTCCCCCTCTCTCTTTCCCCCTCTCTCTCCCTGTCTCTCACACGACGGGGGGACAAATCACATACATAACGTCGATCATCACGACGATCAGAGCGCCCACGGCGGTCGTCATCACCGCTACCGTCAGAAAAACCACGATCACACTCAGTTGTCCGAACACGCCGGGCACCCTCCTTTCGATCCAAGCCACGTTTGCGAAACATTTCCCACAAACGAGAAGTAGTCTCACCATCAATGTCCTCCTTCCGCACACCATCGGCCATAAGACCAAAAAACATATCACGTCTAGTAAGTTTATTGTCACCAGGAGTACGAGTGTCAGGCCGGGACTGCCGTTCAGGTTTAAACCACTCACCCAACTCACCGAGTTGGCGTACCGATTCCAGCACCACAGATAACATGTTACCAGTCTGATTAATCAATAAAGTCATCATGACCTGCTTATAAGCAACAGGGGAAGAACGAATAATACGATTCCGCACAGAAGATGTCAAGAAACCATCAAGCAACCTGTCAGCAGTATTTAGAAAAATTGCAGTTTTCATCACCTCCTCTTTGAGACGTTGTGCAGCATCGCGCAAAGTATACCACGGTTTGTCATTCACAGGCCAGTCAGACTCAGTAGGATATTTTTGATTACAACCCTCAGTCGCCAATTGAAGCAAAGAAATTTGACCACCAGCATTAAAGTTACGAAAATGATCCTGTACAGTAGAATCCGAACTCAAGGAACAAAACTTCAAACAATCGCCATTATCCAACATAATGCCAGCAGCGCCCAGTTCATAAAGGCGCACCATCCATGTGAGTAAGGTCTCACCAGCTCGCTGCCGAAATCGCTGCAAAATATCACTAATTTCTTGTTGAGTAAAATCCTCCAAAGAGTCTAAAGCAATACCATTCGGAGCACCGGGAGCCTGCTGCAACTTCCGCCGAAAAACTGGATGCACCGAGACCGCGGGACGAGCATCACAAGGAGCTCGACCAGTACACGTAGAGGAACAATCAGTGTAAGAAGCATCGACCCCACTCGAAGGACGAGCGCAATCACGGGGTGCACCATCAGAGGCGCAAGAAGCAGACTTACAATCACGGCCGGAGCGAGAGGACTCGCGCTTGGCAGACTCCTCACCAGAGGAAGGAGAATCACTCGAGTTCCAGATATTACCATCCCATTCATCAGGATTCCAATCCAGTCCGGCTTTCGCCACGACCAGACGCACCTTTCGCGTCGAAACCCGACCACGCCGATTCTTGTATTTATAACGAGCAATTCGCACAGCCGCCCTCTCGGCAATAGTTTGGTACGTCTCAAGTTTATCAGCAAGCAACTTATTTTGACATCGCAACAAAGTATGAGCATTCTGAATCTCAACAAAGTTCGCTTCCAAATCCTTATGCAAGTTCTGTAACTTCAACAACCTCTCATGCAGAATCCTGTACGCAGACAGAACAATCCAACCTCTGCGCCCCAAAACGGGAAGCTCATCACCCTTAGATACCGGCGCCTTCTGTAAACAAGTAATCACATTAGCGGGCTCCGCCAGCTCCAAAAAAGAATTCCAATTCTCACTCAAACCAGTAGAATCAGCCCACTCACGGGCTAAGGCTTCAGAAGGCGTTGAATCCCAGCCGGGAATATCAACGGGCAACTTAAAAGTAGATTTCGACTTTCTAGAAAACATCTCGGAAAAGAAAGAAAAAGAGAAAAAGAGAAAGAAGAAAGAGAAAAGAAAACTACACACAAGTATATACAAATAATATACAAACAAAACCACGCACGCGCCGAAAGCAAACACGATACAACCACAACGCACACAGGTTTCGTAAACGGTTCGTGACGCCAAATGTTCTGCTTGGGTTTTCGGATCAGATAGAACCCGCTCATCAGAGCCTCACTAACCCAGCCAGAACGTTACCCCCTCCCTAGAACCTATTTACAATAGTGCAACCACATATATATATCTACCACCTAAGGACAGGGAATTCCTACTATACATACGAAGACCTCTTATAATCGGCGGCCTCGCGATCCCATACGGATCCAGACCTCTCTGCCCATACGACAGTATCACAAGTGGCGGCCTCGCGATCCCACACGAATCCAGACCTCTCTACCCAGACGGCAGTCTCACAAGTGGCGGCCTCGCGATCCCACACGAATCCAGACCTCTCTACCCAGACAGCAGTCTCAGCACAATCGGCGGCCTCGCGATCCCCTACGAATCCAGACCTCTCTGTCCATACGACAGTATCACAAGTGGCGGCCTCGCGATCCCACACGAATCCAGACCTCTCTACCCAGACGGCAGTCTCAGCACAAGTGGCGGCCTCGCGATCCCCTACGAATCCAGACCTCTCTGCCCATACGACAGTATCACAAGTGGCGGCCTCGCGATCCCACACGAATCCAGACCTCTCTACCCAGACGGCAGTCTCAGCACAATCGGCGGCCTCGCGATCCCCTACGAATCCAGACCTCTCTGCCCATACGACAGTATCACAAGTGGCGGCCTCGCGATCCCACACGAATCCAGACCTCTCTACCCAGACGGCAGTCTCAGCACAAATGGCGGCCTCGCGATCCCCTACGAATCCAGACCTCTCTGCCCATACGACAGTATCACAAGTGGCGGCCTCGCGATCCCACACGAATCCAGACCTCTCTACCCAGACGGCAGTCTCAGCACAAGTGGCGGCCTCGCGATTCCATACGAATCCAGACCTCTCTGCCCATACGACAGTATCACAAGTGGCGGCCTCGCGATCCTATACGAATCCAGACCTCTCTACCTAGACGGCAGTCTCATACGACAGTTCATCCTATGATCACCATAACATACAAAAAGGGAATCAGTCTCACTATTCATCAGATCACACAAGGATTGCCAGTTCGAGCCTAGCCTGTTCTCAGGTTCGAGGGGCTCCTCTTTCCCTTATTCAGTTACCACTTACCTGATCAGGGTTAACATCTGTTCATGTAGCCGCAGCTGACTAGAAGAATAGGCTACCCTCTCATACAAGAACACGCAGCACATGTTGGTTCACTACAAACTGGGTACTTTATTACTCATTACATACACAATCACATAACATTACGATATAACACATAACCTGCAAAGAAAAGTGAAAGATTAAGTTGTACACTCTAATAAGAAAGGGTCGACATCACCTTAGTAGTATGTAGCCTGCACTCAGTGGTCATCTAGGTTCCCTTCTCGTCTATGCCTCGGCTCGCCTGGAATCACCCTTCTCCGAGTCACTGGGACCTCTTCCTTATCGGCTACTCTCTCCTCTCTGGCTATTCTGCTAGGAGAGCATCTGTCTCTCGGTTCTTCTCCGCCTTCAAGATGGCGTCTGTCTTCCCTGGAATAAGTAGTAGCTTTTCTGCTAACGGCTAGATGCCGCCTACGGACTGAACATGTAACTGCCTCAGACTTTCACTAATATAGAGGTGCGTTTCCTCATGGAAAATTCCGGCCTGTAACCTGCCGCCCACCAAATTCTTGTACCTCCCCGTACCAAGGACACGTTCCCAGCCGGCCGGCCTGATGTAGTGTCTTCGGCATGAAGAAAAATACAATCCTTCGATAAGGGCCGGCCTGAACCGGTTCTCTCCAAGCGAATAACACCTCATAACTAAAACATTACATTTGACCTAGAAGCATCCCAAGCTGCCGGAGCAGAAAGAAAGATGGAGTCTCTCCCGTTTGAGGCCTACCAGGCCTGAATTCAGCACGGCTCCATGAAATACCCTCACTACAGGACAGGTTATCCCTAATACTAACGAATCTATCCCCTAGGCTATGTGTGCAAGCCCTGATCTATGGGGAAGAGCACAGAATCATGTCGAAGTGCCTAGTAAATAGGCTTCATTCACTACTCTAACCCTTAGACTTGAATGATAAGAGACTGAAGTCACATTCCATCATTGTGCCTCACAAGAAGGCCGGGAAAAATCGAGCAGGACAGATGTCTAACAGAGATAGTATTTTTGGGCACTTGCCAATGAACAAAGAACTGAATCCAGCTAAAGAAGCTAACACTTTTGGTGAGATTTTCATTGAAGAAAAAGGATTAACATTAGATTACATTTTAAAGAATAATTTAACTTGCAGTTTGAAAGGAGAGGAGAAAGCTTTCCTGGATATGGTAGAAGAAAGGAGATTGAACATGCATGAGAAAGCAGGAAAATATAAAGTGAGTGAGACAATTTGGGACATTGAGATGGGAAAAGAGTTGAAGAATGGGGCTAGTCCAACTTTAGCTCTAGATGCACCACAGAAGGGTAAACTTTGTATTACAAGAAGGAAATCCCAATATGATACATATTTTGTCGGGACTAGTGAGTGCCATCATACATACTTCATTGCAACAGGTTGGGGTTTCAGAGGTGGAGAAGATACAATTTTTCCAGGAGTATATTATGTTTGTGGGAATAAGGCTTATTACAAGTTGCCTGACCATTGGTATGGCACGTGTTATGTGGGCCTAGTTTTTCCAAAGATTTTTCATATAGATAAAATAACAGATGTAGAGCATATTAATTTACTAATGCGTTTTAAGGGAGAAACTTGGTCTGAAATAGTGGGTGATATTTTTGGGGTTTTGATTCCAGCAGTGGGAATTTCTTTGAATGCTTATGTAATTCGCAAACTGTCCACAGTGGTTGATCGCTTATCGACAAATACCGCTGGAGGGTTTCTTTTGGTGAATACGGAATTAAGTGCCGTACCTGCCATGTCTATGCAAAATCGACTTGCCCTTGATATTCTATTGGCCAAGGAGGGTGGAGTCTGTGGAATGCTGAACGTTCAACATTGTTGCACTTACATTCCAGACGAAAGCAGAGACCTAAAGGTCTATATCAAAGATATTACTGATTTGCATGAAGAATTGGTACCACTTGAAGCTGAGAGTTTATGGACTAAAATAGCTAATAGAATGATAGCTGTTAAGGATTTTATTGCAAAGATAGGTAGTACTATTATAGGTAGAATACTGTTTCCCTTAGCTTGTATAATTGTTGCTTTATTAATAATAAGATTGGTGTGTGTGTGTTGTAAAAACAGGGGAGGGAGGAAGAAATTGAATAAAGAAAAGAAAAACAAGAGGTTGAAGAGAGAACCTCAAGAAATTGAATTAGAAGAATTGAGGGAGAGTGTTTACTTAGAGACAAAAAGGGATGATGAAAGAGTGACTGGTGTTTAATGTTGTGTAAAGGGGAAAAGACATTTCCGATTTCTCCTAAAATGGGACTAAATTTTCACTAATTTTTTTTTTTTTTGGGTTTATTTGGTGATAAAATCACCAAAGGGGGGATTGCTGGAGCAGAGTTTTCAGTTTGAAAATTCTGGGGCTTTTGAAGCTCTGGCATGTCTATTCGTTGTATTAATTTATTAATAATTAATAATTAATAATTTGTCTTGTGCAAGTGCGTTTATATTAATCAATCCGTTTGTCCTAACAAGAGAGAGTTACACGTGAGTGTGCATAAATGTGCTGTTTTAAAAAAATAACGTGCGTGTTTTCATGTTTAAACGTTGCTATGTGCTGTTTATTTTTGAGCACAAAACGCTTTCCGAATTAATGCTTTTCCATGTTGCAAGTGCTAGATAAATGCATACACATAAGGGTATTAGTGGGGTTAACACTGTTTAATCACTATGCTGTAGTAATGTTGTTTTTGTCTCTTTTAATTAAGATGGTCTATTAAGGCCTATGTTGGCCTGAGAAAAGATGGCCGAATAGTGAGCCTGGCTGTGATTTATAATATGAAAACTGTGACGAGGGAGACCCCTGCTGGAAATGGTCCTGAAGCTAACTGACCATGGTCCTTGTTGAAAAACTTTCCATGAGGACAGCAGCAGTTTTTGGGAAGTCTCCAAGAGAAGTGAAAGTGTCCTTGGCAGCCTTGGGAAACAAAGGAGCCTTAGAGAGAAGCTCTGAACTGTGGCTCGATGGCCGAGGAAAAGCAGGATTATTGTGATACATGTTTTATTTTCTTGGTTCCTGTTCCGTAGTTTTCGTTATGTGTACTTTTCCTGAGCGGAGATTCTCAAATGTAGCAATGTTACATCCTTTCCTTCTCGCTCTGCTCAGCAAGTCCGGCGGACATTATAGTTTTTTTCTATGTTCCCAATGTATCTTTCTATTGTTTAGAAACTATAAGAGATGTTAGCCTAGAGAGGGTTTTTGCCACTTGCCACTTGCCATTTTGCCTTTGCCGCGTATCGAATCTGCGTTGCTGAGGATTGATGCTGAAGGGACTTCGTCTTGAGAGACATTTACCGAGAGACTTGTCCTGACCCGTTCTGACATTTAGCTAGAATAGGTAACTATGAGAAATGATTTACTCTGATTGATTTCCTTTGACTAATTTTAGATAAAGCAATATAATTTTAAACATGGTGTTGGATATTCTTTCTTGTCAATTATTGGGTTTACGTTATTGATTATTGTTGTATATATTGTAAAGATTATGCTTAGGGACAGTCACAAAAACCAGGTCTTATCGACCTCGGTATAGATGCAGGGTGTTTAGGAGTGTTTCCTTCCACAGGTTTATTGATGGTAGAGTATTTGAGCGTATGTTAGTGAAATGGGCCCTAGCGTATGATGTATGCATGTGCGTGTAACTGTGAGATTACTCTATCCGTGGTAGTGGGGATATTGTACACACCCTGATCTCTATCACAAGTAGTTATGGGAAGTGGAATCCCCCAAACAAAGTTAGCGTTCTGCACAGATGGACTTAAACCAGTACTTTATACGTGCGACCTCAAGAACTTCCAACCCATCTCCCTGCTTCCGTTCCCAGCAAAGGTCATCGAGAAGATAGTTAACACCCAGCTCACCCGTCACCTCGAAGACCACAACATCCTGGACCCGTCCCAATCAGGATTCCGCAGCAACCACAGCACTGAGACCGCCCTCATCGCCGCCACAGACGACTTCAGGATCCTGCTAGACAACGGCGAGACGGCGGCCCTCATCCTCCTGGACCTCTCCGCCGCCTTCGACACCGTCTGCCACCACACACTATGCACGCGCCTCCATGACGCAGGGATCCGAGACAAGGCCCTGGACTGGACCACCTCCTTCCTCTCCGGCAGAACTCAGAGAGTCCTACTCCCCCGTTCCGATCTGATGCCTCCGAGATCATCTACGGCGTCCCTCAAGGATCTTCCCTCAGCCTGACGCTGTTCAACGTCTACATGGCACCACTAGCACGCATCGCCCGACAGCACGACCTCAACATAATCTCCTACGCCGACGACACTCAGCTGATCCTCTCCCTCACCAAGGACCCCCTCACCGCCAAATCCAACCTCCACCAGGGAATGAAGGCCGTCGCAGACTGGATGGAGGACAGCCGCCTCAAACTGAACACAGACAAGACGTAAATCCTCATCCTCGGGTCCAACCTCTCCGCATGGGACGACTCTTGGTGGCCCACGTCACTGGGGTCCCCCCCTGGCCCCCACCGACCACGCACGCAACCTGGGAGTCATCCTCGACTCAAAACTCTCCATGACCAAACAAGTCAACGCAGTCTCCTCCACCTGTTTCAACACCCTCCGCATGCTCCGCAAGATCTACAGATGGATCCCGACAAACACAAGGAAAACAGTCACCCAGGCCCTAGTCAGCAGCAGACTCTACTACGGAAACACCCTCTGTGCCGAAGCCTCGTCCAAGCTCATCAACAGACTACAGAGAATCCAGAACGCCTCTGCACGCCTGATCCTCGACGTCCTACGCCGCGACCACATCACCCCCACCTGAGGAACCTGCACTGGCTCCCCGTCGACAAAAGAATCTCCTTCAAGCTCCTGATCCATGCACACAAGGCACTCCACAAAACTGGCGCAGCTTATCTCAACAGTCGACTCTCCTTCTACATACCCAACCGGAAACTCCTCTCCGCTGACCACGCCCTGACCACGGTCCCACGCATCCGGAGAACTACTTCCGGATGCATATCCTTCTCCCATCGCGCCGCCAGGACCTGGAACACCCTCCCCCTCTACCTGCGACAAACCGAAGATCTACTGACCTTCAGGAGACAACTCAAGACCTGGCTCTTCGACCAATAGCAGCAGTAGCCCCCACCAGCGCCTTGAAACCCTCACGGGTATGTAGTGCACTTTACAAATTAAGTGATTGATTGAAGTTCCCAAAACAATTTTATCATCCCACGCAGAGGGTGTTGTAGAGGCGCTTTATAGTGCTGGCTGCATGCAGGGCCCTTCTCCTCAACCCCCTCCTCTCTGGTACATGCTGCAAGTAGTTATGGGCCGTGGAATTCCCAAAACAAATCAGAGAATTGTATTGTGAATTGTAAAAAGAAGAGAAGCAAGAAATATCTCCCACAGTGAGAGCAAGTGTGACTGTGATCTAGTGGTGCACTTGCACACCTACCTCTAATGAAGAAGCTAAAAACTGTCCTTATAAAACCGTTTAATTGCCACCAAAGCATAATAACCTGTATTTTGTTTCAGACTGTGTAAATAGTAAAGTATATTTCTGGAATGTATACAACTCTATGGCATGCTGAGACATCGGACATCCACCACTTGGCCCATTTGAGTAGATACAACAAAACTATTGGATTTCCTGAACCATTTCCTGTATTTCTGTGTCGATGTTTAATCAATTGGGCCCCCATGCTCGTTAATGTGTTTAAAGACTTTAATATACTAAATTATATTAACATAGCGAAAGCAAAACCAAAGCATTCAGTTGGTTAGCACATTTTACTACTTCATTTAATTTTATGTGTTTATAATCATTGCCTCTGTTGTCTAGATGTGCATTTTCACGCCTACGGCAGGGATACTCAGGTGGCTCTTAAATAGGCTTTCTTGTAAGTGAGAAAGGGTGTGGTTCAGTGAGTGCTTGGCCAAATAGACGACTGAATGAGTTGGAAATTCTTGCCATTTAATGCTGTTAAAAATGAATTATTATTGTTATCTTTCCTTAGCAATAATATTCAGAAAATAAATAAACTTTACACTTCTTTTAATAATCCACTTCTGCTTCATCGAAAGTTAAATGAATTATGTTTGATATGGTTTTATTAAAGGACTAATTTACCCAGTCAGCCTTGAAGTTCCAGTAAAGCTGGTACAAATTATACCATTAGTAGTAACAATGGGCATATAACAGTGGAGAGGGAGCACACATTACTCACCCAGGAAAACACAGTTAAAGAATCCAATACCACCATCAAAGGTCACCTCCGCATAGCCTTTATTGAAGAGAAGATTAATAGAATATCTGCAGCACCCGATGTTGCAAAATCAATTCAATTGAAATAAGCTTTAGTCGATTTATAAATAGTAAATCATAAAAGCACAATACATCACATTGTATTATTTATAAGAATAACATTATTAAAAAAACTGTTAAAATGCTGACAGTTATATAGGTTTAAAAGGGCCAAATCCATATACCCACAGTTTTCCTGTTTCTAATTATACGTTTTAAGTACAAGGCTATTGATCTTGTAAACACTTCATACTCTAAGAATTGTAATATCAAAAGGAGGGACGACATTGCATAAAACCTATGTGCCTTAAAATTAGTAAAATCCACCTCTTTCGCAGTATAGAATAACATTTACAGAATAAAAGAACGTGCAGTGTTGATTGCGGAGACTTGTCGTCACATGTGCACAGACTCATGATTCTAGACCAATCATCCATGACTGGGAAACTAATTAGCCTGTGAAAGTTCCCCAGTTGAAAGCGGGTCAGCAACATCCTATCGTAGGCCCCGATAACAGTTTTAAGATACAATTGTATACTATACGTAATTACCAACTGCTGGTTCTCTTGAACAGTTGGCTTTAGAATTTCAGTAGAAAATCTAATTGTCTCCAGGAGTGTCAAACAGGCAGTTTTCAGCATTTTCCTCCGAATGACAGTTATACTGCCTGGGTCATCGAAGTATTCTGGATGCCCAAGATCTTATATAAAATCTTTAACGTGTTTTAGCCAAGTAATGCTAGTCGCCTGCTCTAGTTTTAGAATATAGTTTAAAATGTCCCAGTTAAAACTGGTATCTATAGAAGACCAGCTCTTGTGCCACAGTAAAATGGGTTGAATTTTTATAAGATCTGATATGTGCAGCAATCCTAATTCAGATTGGCAAACATAAGTGGCTGTACTATTTGGAACGGCCAGCAGATATCTAAAAAGGCGTTCTCAACTTGCTGCAAGGGCTGGATGTCAACGTAGCCTAAGATGCCGGCGCCGTACGTGGTAGTTGAAACACATTTGGCTTTATAAATCTGTAGTAATTCGGCAACCAATTGTCTATTCAGCTTTCTGGCGAAATTAGCTAGTGCAGCAGTGGCGTTCAAAAATAATAATTTTCTTGCTTGAACAGCCTGAGACCAAGTACCCTATGATCAAAAAGAATGCCCAAGTAAGAAAACACCTTTAGTAAATTCAACCTTATTATTGTCAATAAATATGTCTCCCACATTTCATAATATAAGTTTTGGAAGTGTTCACTGAAAGGCCCAAGTTTTGCATAAATGTTGTAAAACAAGACACTGCTCTTTGAAGCCCAAGTTGTATTTGTGACATCATCTGCATACAAAAAGGAAGGTATCAGGTGCTTGTCAATCTGTGGAAGATCCTGGCACTGGTTTGTTAGGGCTTGGCCTAAGCCGTTAATATACAGTGTAAATGGAAAAGGGGCCAGAACACATCCTTGCCTTACCCCTTTCCCTATTGCGAATGTGGCTGTGCACTCCCCCTTAATGCCATAGCGCACCCTAGATTTGGCATCACTATGTAACTGCCTCATAGAATTAATGAGCGGGGTTTCCACACCCAGATCTTCTAATATCGTCCATAATTTGTCATGTGTAACACAATCAAATGCAGCGCTAAGGTCTACAAAGGCCAGGAATAACTTGCCCTGCTTAGCCCGTATATATTTGCCCAGGAAGATGTTTAAGTTCAGGCCCTGCTCAATCGTACCTAAGCCCTTTCGAATGCCATATTGTAGTTCTGTTATAATACCAGCATCTTTGGCCTAGACCTGTGCTCTGTTCAGTACTATACGACCCGCCACCTTGACTAGGGAGTCTAGATATTGGTCGATAACATATGGGATTATGGTGGTCTCCCTTCTTAAAAATTGGGACCAAAATTGATTCTGACCACGATGGAATAAATCCACAAGAGCAATACGCTGCTAGTACTTGCGTCAGTGGAGGGCCCCAAAGAGGCACGTTTGACTTGAAAAGGTCTACAGGCACTCCGTCAGGGCCAGGTGCTTTACCTCCCATACATGCCTTAATGGCACAGTTGACTTCTTCCAGAGTAAAATGTACATCCATTGAGTACTTACTGGAGGGTACTGGCTCCAATAATTGACTGGGCACAGTCCTTGGTAACTCGCGTGCATTATCATTATACATTGATGAGTAGTGGTCAACCCACTGATCCTCAGCAATGGTTATCTCCATAGATGGTATAATCTTGAGGGGCTAAAAAAAGGGCGTTTACTGCCTTCCAGAATCAAGTATTGTCTCTAGAAGCAGTAGCTTTGTGCAGTGACAACCACAACTCTTCTCTTATCGCGCCCGTATGTTCTTAGAGGCCACATTTATATGTCCCTCTGGCTGTTTTGATTTCAGCTGGGTTTCTAATTGGTTTATGTAACACATTTTTCAGAGCAGTGGGAGCTTTGGTATATATGGTGCCAAATCAGCCGTTTCTTGTTGTGAGCTTTATTATTCTCCACGCATATGGCTCTTTTGACCTCTAAAATGATCTGTGCAAAAGATTTTAAAATTAAAGCATGAGGGGTAGACTCATCCAGGCAAACTAAGAAGGCTGATTTACAGTTACTTAAAAGAGACCTTGTGAATTCATTCGGATCCATCATGGACCAGTGTATGTGTATGTGTATGTGTATGTGCACGTGTATGTGCACAAGCTGGAGTGGTGTGGCTCAATGGTTAGAGGCAGCAGACCCGGAAGCAGAGGACGGCCCGGGACCAGGGTTCAATTCCCGACGCGGCAGGGTCGTGGACCAGGGCCAGCGGACTCGAGAATTCTCGCCTCGGTGCCCACTCTAACCAGGGATCACACTCGGCAACTCTGGGCATTAGCTTGCCTCATCTCCACAACGGCCCTCCACATTCGCCGGGGATGCCTGGTTTCACCTTGGAGATACCCAGGAGGGACCATCTCACAGGGATAGCCAGGACGGGTTCCCCAGCGGTCTACAGCGCCAGGACGCCTCAGGGCAGCAGTGCGCTTTACAAGACACATACATTTACATTTACATAATGAATGGCCATTAATTTTGTTCTAGGCCATATTCTGTATAGAGTGGTCCGCTTTACCCTTTTTACTTATCAATTTACATGGAAATTCAAAGGCAAAGCTTAAAGGGAAATGATCGCTCATTCCATTATTATGAGTCACAAAGGTTTTTAACCAACTAAAGTGTCTGAAAACAGGATGTTATCAATAATTGAACCTTTCCCTCTACCATTGAAAGTATAGCTTAAGCGGTTTGGCGAAGAGCATAAGTCATTGACGAAACCAAGATCAAGTAAAAACTTGATATCATTTAAATGTTCCCCATACGTTGTGTAGAAAATGAACATAATTTGTTCCATCATCAGATGTTATGCCACAAATGTCCCCCTCTTTGTTTGGGCATAAAGCTGAGTTAACCCCCCCCCCACCCCCCAAATGACACACACATACTTTGCTGTTACACTCTGAATATTACTTAGGTCGGTCCGCAGTTTTTTCAATACCCCCACAATCTGGTCTTTAGAAACATTATAAAAGTTCAACAAGGCTATACATTGCTTTAAATCCACATTAAACATGACAATCTGCTAATGATTGTTTGATACCTTCAATTCAATCTTTTTAGCATTCATCCGGTTGAACACATACGTGCACAAGCTACCCTTGCTTCTCCCATGAGCGGATAATACCGCATGGTGTGGAAGGTTTTATATCCATTAATATGCATTGCTTTCTCCACCCATGTCTCTTGAAAGCACAGTATGTTATAATTCTCCACAAAATCTATACAATTGTAATTGGCAAGTTTGGAACGCATACCTGCTACATTCCAAAATAATACATGACAAAGGTTTGGCCTGCTTCTGTCCTGATTACTCACTTCATTGTTTTTATGTAGTTGGTCTTTAGGAGTGAGCACCTCTATATTAGGTGGCTTGCCTGAAAAAACCCTTGTATTGGGTATCTGGGGTAAAGGGCTAGAGTGAATTTCTGGGTCATGTCCTGCTTCGCAGGATATTACCACATTGGAAATTTGGGCCTGTACAGCAAGTGATGAGTATGAGCTGACATCCCTTATTTGAACAACACGCGTAGATGTTGCCTTTAGTCAGTCTACTTCCTCTGAGGTGGGCAGGATGTCAAAGCGGTTAGAAACAGGAACATTATGTATATAGAAATTGTTTTCTTAGGGAGCCCTGCTTTGTGGTCTCGTAAATGGTGCATTTGGCGGTTGATAAAAATAACCCAGGGGTACTATGTTGATGCCAGTGGTCAGGATGGAATGATTTCCTGCTCTGCTCAAAATGGCTTGGATTAATTGGGGGTATTTAAATGTTAATACTATGCAATCACCTTGAAGCTTTTTGCGATCTTAACCAATCCAACTAACCCTTCTTGCCTTTTTTAATTCTGCTAAGAGTACCTCTGTAAGCCCTGTTTTAGTACTCAGCCAAAACAATGCTTTGTTTCTTAAGGCATCCCAAGGTTGAAACGTCTGGGGCAGTAGTCTGGGCATGTTGGCCAGGATTATAGTGTAGGGTATGGCTGCTGGTTGAAGATCCAGACAGAATGTTTCTGTTTGTTGCCTGTTTGGCCCATTTCTGGGTAGGAGAGAGCTATGCCAGTTGGAAGTTGCTTCTGAAATCGTATGTACCCTTGTACAATTAACTGTGTTTATGTTTGGTAAAAAATAAATCCATTGATATCTTTACGGAGTCAGGAGTAGATGTGGACCCAGGTGTTATGTGGGGGTCCTTACAACATACCAACATACTAGGTGTCGGTCTGCCTGTAAGTATGTTTTCTCACTACTTGGGGGCTTTAGTAAGTTGACCTTGATAGGAGAACGTGGTTTAACTAAATATTTATTTAGGGTCTCTTCAATTGAGCCTACTCTCACAAATAAGTTACTTACAGCATCTCTTATAAATTTATTTAGGTCTTCCATCTTATCAGTTAACTTCATTAGATTACCCTTCAGATTGTCAATTTGGGTGTTTATGAGAGATTGTATGATGAGAATACATGGTATAAGCTGCCTATCACCAACACTGATTTGTAATGTGTGTATGTTGCCTCTATGTGACCAAGAATAATAAAGGAGAATTAGCCAAGTGAAAGATATTATGTGTGCCTTGAACGTATAATATAAGACATTTGTTTATTAATGCCACAATTGAAACAGTTTCTGATACTTAGACAAATACACGGGGAGTGTCTGTATTTGAATGTTGATAAGATGGTGCAAAAAGTCTTGATGTTAATCCAATAATGATAAAAAGCTTTATTGGGATGATGAAAGTAAAGCTGTATTAATCCTTGGTAGAAAATGTTCTCAATTTTGTTTATTAAATCCTATCTGCCTGTCAAATATAGAACACCTACCACACCTGGCCAACTTCTCACTGCAGATCTATCAGATGCTCTCAACAGCTTTGCAGACAGGAACATAGAAACCACCAGGAAACCAACAATATGTAAAGATTCAAGAGAAAAGAAACATCAGACTGAGATTAGATCAAAAAAACTACAAGTACATTATCTATCCTCATCATTCATACAGCCAGAGTAGACCTATAGCATGTGATGTATTGTATTTCACAGCATTTCCTGACATGTTTGCAAGGTTCCCTGGTGTTGTCATTAAGCATTATGCATGAAATCATAGTTTAACTTGAAAAACAGTGACATGTGAATTCAAGCTGTGCACCAGTGAGTTATTACAGAAATACCCACATCAATCTATAGTATTTTCACCTTTCCCCATGTAATCATGATTTTAAGTATGCCTACGCTGCTCTCTAGAAAGCGCATCCTGTAGAGAATGCTTGAGCAATATGTCACACAATGCACTTATAAAACCTGCAATATCCTTTTTTGCGAGTCACAGTTGCCCCATTGACTATTTTAAACTGTTGGTGTGATATTACATGTCACTTGGTGTAATGTTAATTTAGTGGTTATACTTTTGATGGTAATTATGCCAACAGAAGTAGCTTACTGAATGGTTTATGCCATATATCTTGTTGTATAAATAAACTTGTCATTTATTTTGCTAGTGGTATTATCACAATTTGTATCATATATAAGTTTATGATCACTTTTGTATTACTGTTATTTTCCCTTTTGACCAGTAGTGTCAAACACATTAATGATGAAATATGCAAACTACACTTCTCGGGCCATTATTGTATATGTATATATTTCAAAAGAGGGCTGTTAGAATAATGACAGAGATGAACAAAGATACAGCTACCCCCACATAAGGCAGCTTACACTATTTGCCTAGGATGTAATGAATAGTATGTATATTTCTAAATCTAACTCCCACTGTTATTCGAGTATTTGAATATTTAAGAGCATAAGCATTTCTAACTAGAATGTACCACATAGAAACATCTGTAATTTGTACAGATATATCTAGAAGAGGTGGTGCGCCAAATATCTAAACAAAATTGAGATACTTATTTAAGTACCTTTGATTAAGTTTAATTTGTCTCATTTAAATGAATTAATGTATCTTCAGTTGATTAGGTGCATTATCCCAGTGGCTTGTAGCAGTATAGGTAACTTTACTTAACGTTGTTTGAAATCATTTAAATTTTTCTTTTAGATTAAATCTTCCTTCCTTTCTTGCTTCCCATCCTTCCTCCCTCTTTAATGAGTCTTTTAATAGGAAGCCCAACAGAGCTGAGCAACATGGATCTTAATAAACGTTTTCAGATCCAATCTTTGATTGAAAAGTAACTGCACTCAGAGGGAACCTGTCTCTTGTTAAAGTGGAAGGTGTAGTCCGGGTTGTTTATGATGCAAAGGATCGGCCTCTTCAAAGGGTTTAATCTTCAGGTTTGTTTATGAATATTGTCGCCTTTGGTTGATTGCTCAGATCTGTGCACAGGACTTCCAATGCTGAGCTCTTTGCACCTGGAGCAACCTTCCTCCATGGGCTCTATGGGTGAACATGCTCAACATGTTCAGATTTGCGTTACTAGACATTAGGTTTCATAAAAGTGCGTGGTTAGCAAAAAAGTCAGATTTTTTGGGGGTTGTAGCCTGCCCTCATATGAAGATGTTGCAGGAAAGTGTGAACATTATCTGAGTGCCTCTGAGATCTGATGCAGTTCGTTTACTATCTTTGGAGTTTCAAGATCTCTTTTTGGGCAAATAACATACACAATATTACAGTAATAAGGTCTGCGTAAACTCACGGCCCCGGTCAGTTCACTGCAATTTGATAGCTAAAGAAGGAAGAGGCAAGGATCCTTCTCAGCAACATGATATCAAGTGGGGTTTTTAAACACAGTTGTAACTTTTAATAAAAATAATGTTTTTCATTTTAACATACTCCGCTGTATTTATTTCTTGCGCATGGTTTTAAGTACCTACTTTTTCTTTCAATTAGTCGCACAGAAGACTGATAAAATGAGAGATCTCCAGCTTGAAGGATTTCATTCTTCGTATCTTTTAGACAGAGATAATTTTCTGTCATCCGTTGGTACGCTTCTGTCAGAGAGAAAGTGCTACTATGGTATTATTCTTTGTTACTATCCTTACTGATTTAAAGTAGGATATCATCTTCCTACTTTTGGAACTGTGTAGGCGATACTGAGTATAGCCTTGGTCAATGTTCTCCTCTAGTTGTCACATTCAACGCTAGCTCAAACAGATAATCTAAGTGTACAAGAACATGATCAAAGCACAGCTTTGTCCCTACTAGTTTTACTACATCAACACACTTGAATCTCATCCTTGAACAAGGCAAAAGCGCTGCCCACTGCAGAGGTGATACTGATGTGCTATATTACATATTTTTTAAATATTCTGTCCTATCTCAAGCATTAATTTGGGTAAACAAGAATCTCAACCATAAGAAAGTTTGTCGATTCTGGTAGCAATTTGGAAAACGGCATAAGAAGCAATACACCTAGAGGAGCCCGAAAAAATATTACTTTACTGGTAGGGTGATATTATAGAAAGGTGTCTGTCCTGAAAAACACAACCATAAACACAGCAAATACTTTTTAATGGACTAATCAGAGAATTTTTAATAGGTATCTTAGCATACACAATCCTGTGATAAAATACCCCATTTATCTACTACATTAGCAGAATGTCATTAATTTATAGAGACATATTTTAATTAACTATATCTGGTTTATTAACCTCTAGCCAGAATTACCTTCCTATTCAGCCATCCCTATATACACATTTTAATGTTTACAGTTTAGTTCTCTAATATTGAAAATGGTGTTTTGAATCCTGATTTCCTTCCGAAATGTGACAGTATACCATCATGCCATGAAACATCCAATGTGAGTCTCGCAATAGCTTATGTGTCATTCTAAGTCATCAAAAGATCAATCCTCTGTGAACAGAGGTACCTGATATCCTTGCCTGGTTAAAGTCAGTGCCTAAATTTATTTTTCAGCCCATAAAATTATGGATGCATATTCACAAAGTTACCTGAGGCAGTGAAAGTGAAAATATGTGCCATTTGAGCCATGAAAAAATCAATGGGTTTTGAAGCTTTGTCCCTCTCTTAGCCATTAACATGCTCATATTTGCTGCTAAATGTAGATGGAGAGTAGGCAAATAAACCTAAAGAAATGAATTACAGCTCCTAAAGCCCTGTTACTTTCTGCTCCTTAATGACCACGGGCTAATGAGTAATAGGCACCTTAGGGTAGTACAGGGGTAGGCGCTGCTACCCGTAAATGTTGTCCATGCCAAAAGACAGACCATACTCAAAAGATCAAAGTGGTGCATGTTTTACTTCTGGGCATCTTCTGCAGTGACTGTTATAAGCTGGTCCGCATTTACTAATATGTTATAAAGGTATCCTGAAGAAATCAGAAAGGATCAGCAGAGGGGACATTCATCTTAGTCGGCAAGAGCCACATAGCGCCTGCTTCTAAAACATGAACTCTTCACAGCACGTACAAAAGGACTTAAATATAACAGCATCACAAAATGGTTCCTGGTAAATCCCCTTACATCTACGTATAGAATACATAGTTTTACAACTCAAAAATAATCTACAACCCCAAGTAAAGCAGATTACACTATAACTACAAGTTACCAGAATGTTTTTTAAAGGTAAAGTAGAAAAGTATTTTGCACTGTGTTTCTTTATTGTTCTTATCCTAGTTGTTCTATAAGGCATACCTTGCTCAGGGGTGCAACAAATTCCCCCGCATCCCCGATGTATAGGGAGGCCCCAACTTCAGGAGTAGAAACACTTCAATTGCACGCAGGACTCGCGCTCATCCGTGAAGGCAAAGCTGGCAGGGTTGGGTGGGCCCCTTCGATCCACGGTTCTCGAGTCTCTCTGTGGAACGTGCAGAGGGATCTTGCTGAAGCTCTGTTATGTGAGGCCCCCTTCAGGTGAGGCCCACTAACCTAGTAAAAGCAAGCAGTTCGGATCTCCCTGCAGCAGTTTCACTTTCGTAGCTGCTGCATAAACTAGGCACAGTTCGAATTGAACAGTGAAATTAGGAGGCTGGCAGAATATCTCACTCTATCTTCCTGTTCCTGTAGCCTGCTTGGGATTGTCTCGTGTGCTCAGAGTAGACCGAATTGACACCCACATCCTGCATTACTGAGTCTAACAGACCCCTGGATGACTTCTTCCCACGTGTTTCCAGCTAAAAGTAAGTTGGTTTTACTTCCTCTCAATGACCTACTGACATCACAGGGCACGGTGAAAGCGAGTCTTAAAAATCTCAGAGTTCAAAGCCACAACTGTGCAAAAAGATATTGTAGATGTTCTACGAGAAATGCACATATTAAGACCTGCAAGTCAGGAGCTTTTATGTCTGTCTGTCGGATTTCAGTAGCTGACCCCAAACTATGGCCTTTCAAAATTAATATCTAACTTCTCTGGATGTTACTTTGGGAGGGACTATGTTTGGTGTTGAAGCTTATTTAACACATTTCAAGTCTGAGTATCTCTCCAAAGTGAATGCACGCATCTGACAATTGGTCCAATGTCATATGTGACATGTTTCTAGAATCCTAACATTTTAGCCAACATTACTTTGCATTCTAAATGGTCCCAGAGTGCGGTAGACATCAATGCACTCTGTATGGAATATGACCTAAGACCAACCAATGGTCGATCTAAATCGGATCCTTTGGGTGCGCACACCTATAACAGGATGGGACACACTTCTAGAATAGATTATGTTGTGCTGAATTATAATCTGTGGTCACTCCATTATGATATGGAGGTTATTGCGTCTTGCGATAGCGACCACAATCCCCTCTCCTTAACATTGTTTGCCCCCTGGCAGGCTGGGAACCCAGTTAAGATCCCCCATAAGTGGAAAACCTCCCATGAGCTTGCTTCTTCGCGCTGTGGCAGGCGCCTAAAGTGGGCTAAAGTAGCAGCGGACGAGGAAAGGATGGCACAGGCAGGGACCACTATGGCAGCATTGGGCCCGCGCCTTGAAGCCCTGGGTACCACCAGCCAATCTGTTTCACCATTATTCACAGAAACCATTGCGTTGTTAAGTGATTTGTTTATTATACCCCAATCCAGCGTGAATGTTTCTGCGAAAGGTGCTCCTAGGGCAAGAAACAAGTGGTATTCCTCTAAATGTCGGGTTGCAAAGGGGGATCTTATTTCCGCAGTGAAAAGTAAGGATACAGGCAACATTAGATGGGCGAGGAAACTTTATAAAAAAGTTGTGGCAGAGGCAAAGGAGGCCCATGATTATAGTTTCTGGTGGGATCTAGTGGAGGAAAGCACCAGGAAAGACTCCAAGGGGTTCTGGGAGCTGTTGAGAGCTAGGGACAAACCTCTTGATTCCCAGTTTACTTGTAATATTCCTGGTGATCTTTGGTTTGCCCACTTTTCTAAACTGTACTCTGTCCAAAGTGGGGTACCCCATCCTAACATGGGCCCCCTCGCCAGCTTAACAGCCGAGATCTCCATTAATGCCTGCCCCTTCAGCACTGAGGAAGTTGCAAGGGCAATTAGTTGTATTGTATCTAACAAGGCTGCCGGACCGGACGGAATCCCGGGTGACTTGCTGAAGAAATATCCATTATCCTGGAGTAGGTTAATTGCCTCACTTTTGAATGAGGTTGTGTCGGGAGGTTCTCTCCCTGACTCATGGAGGGGTGCTGAGGTCGTCCCTATTTTTAAAAAAGGCTGTCGGGACGACCCAGCGAATTATCGCCCTATCAGCCTCCTTGATTCAACACAAAAGGTTGCGGGCAAAGTGGTAGTAGGTAGGATCCTGCAGTGGGTCGAAGAAAATCAGGTTCTGTCAGACTTTCAGGCAGGTTTTAGATCAGGGATGGGTACCATCGAGCAGACGTTTCGCCTTTTAATGATATATTGGAAAGTGGTTGTGCTGGGTGGGGGCAGCTTGTATTTAGTCTTTATAGACTTGCGAACTGCCTTCGACCTGGTCCCACGAGTCCAATTGTGGAATGTCTTAGGTAAGTTGGGTTTACCTCCCTACTTGTTGGCCTTGCTTATAAAGTTCCACGAAAGCAACTTTGCCCAGATTAGGTGGGGTACCCAGGGGGAGAAAACATCTTGTATCTCCATAGATAGGGGCGTCCGCCAGGGATGTGTGCTTGCCCCCACTCTGTTTTCTCTTTATGTTAACGGAGTGGTGGAGCATCTGCTTCAACAGCCGTCAGACGCACCATCCCTGGCTGGCAGAAAAGTACCTACGCTCCTTTTCGCGGATGATACCCTCCTAATTTCAAAGTCACCAGTAGGTATCCAAAAGTTGCTTTCTAGTTTTAAGGCCTTTTGTGATACCAAGGGCCTATCCATAAACATAAGCAAGACCAAATTCCTTGTTCTTAACCCTCCCAGGAAAGCGGCTGTTCCTCCTTCCTTGGACTCTGTTCCCCTTGATAGAGTTAACGAATTTGACTACCTAGGTATCCGTCTGTGTGCCAATATGAGCTGGAAGGCGCACCACCAAAAGGTGTTTTTGACCCATAAGAGGGTCACAGGGGCCCTGCTCAAGGAACAACGTGCCTCAGTTTTAAAACCTATTGGGGCACTTCTTTATATTTATAGGGCAAGGGTGGTGAGTGCAGCACTGTATGGTGCGGAACTATGGGGTATACAAAGAGTTGATATTTTGACACACCTCGAAAATAATTTTCATAAAGATCTTATGAAGTTACCCCACAGTACCCCTTCAATTCCCCTCCTGCTAGATGCAGGCACACGCTCAATCAGTGAGCAAGCTAGGCTACGTCCCCTTTTACTATGGGTCAGGATATGGAATGTCCCTGAATTGAGTAGTTATGCAGATGCCCTCAGCGAAATCTTATCCTCATCCGGCTGGTATAAAGTAATCTGGCTTAGGGAGGTTAAGCGACTTCTCTATGACCTGGGTTTAGGAGATGCTTGGGTCAATAGAACAGCACCCTCAAAACAAATGCTCAAGAAGATCTATTGGCTCTGGGTGGATAATGAGAGGTTGTGTAACCCTAATCATTGTAAATCTGTCGCCCAGTTTTTGTTAGTCAAGGAGATCCCTTTTAAAGAATCTTATTTGGATGCAATCTTCAACTCAGGTGATAGAGCATTATACTTTAAATTCAGGGTGGGTGTTCTTCCCCTAGGATTCTTTACGTCTACCTGGAAACCTCCATACCAAACTGTCCCTTACTGTCCCTTTTGTAATCTAAGGGTCGAGTCCATAGCTCATTTGTTGTTTGAGTGCCATGCTTATTCTGTGCCTAGGTCGAGATGGCTGAAGCCTTTATGTAGGAGCCTAGGTACAAGATCATACTTGGAAGCTCTACGCATATTGCGCTCAGACGCTCGTCCCTTCTTTGCCTGTTGTATAGCTAAATTTTTGGGTTGGGCTTGGAGGATAAGAACTGCAAGGAAACAGCTGTTACAGTAATATCCTTTTTTAATAATTTTTAGATATTCGACAGTATATGGAATTTAATAATTATTTTATCTTGTAACTGTATTGTATTATGTCTTATTTATTGTGCGTTATGTGTTGTATTGTTGTGCTTTTATGACAAACTGTCGAAATAAAGCTTTTGAACTGAACTGAACTTTGCATTCTAAGACTCATAGTTTTGTTTCTAAAAATGCAAAACTGAAAGCTTGAAAAGTGTTTTTTTTCTAAATAATGACATTTAAAAAAAGTCTAGCAGACGGTGTCCAATTTGCCAGGGGCCACTTGACAGCTGCAAACATCATCCCTTTCCAAGGTTTCGATTTTTTTCAGCTGACACTGATGTACTTACTTTGTGATGTCTGCACTGTACCTGTTTTGTGTGATGAAACGCTGTTCTGTTCTATTCCTGTGGCATGAAAAAGGTTTGCAATGCCCCTTCCCTTGTCTTATGTGTGTTGTGTAAGGGATGCCTACATAGCCTTAAAGCAATGCTGGGCCTGTATGGTAATGGACCTTTGCGGGGGGGTGACTAGCTACCGACCAAGATGGCCGCACACTGAACTCAACACCTAATGGTGTTCCGGGAAGCAGCCGATCTGAAGACCCGAGGTACTGGGCCGTATTCGTCAGGAAATCACCCAACAGTGAGACCTGAGGCGGATGCACCTGCTCCCATGCTGTTGGAGAGTGAGGGACGCGAGGAGAGCCAAGAGCCAGCGAAGGGCTGAGGAGTTTCCTGTCCGGGGGCTGGGCCCTGATGATACATTCATCCCCAGGGGTACTTGGAGTGGATCATGTCACATGCGGAGGCTGGGAAATGAAGGCCTGTATTGGTGCGGGCCTGATCAGTGACGTTAGCTTCGCCCTTTTGGAAATGGGTGAGGGCTCTGGAGCGAGTGCGGAGATTGCAGCATCAGTGCATTCGAGGTCACTACAGCCAAGACTGCACATCAACTGAGGATCCTTCTGCCCTGAGGGTGGTAGCCCATCTGCTGACGGTGGCCGGCGTGAATCTCTTCAACCGGGGGCGGTTGGGCTCGGAGGCGCCTGGATGCACCCTGACGGGATCGCCTCCATGCCTTTTCCTTAATGAACGAGGACTCTGCTGCTTGGCGGAGTGGATGAAACGGAGCCCTTGAGACATGATGGGACTGGTTCTGGGGGCATTTAAGCACGTCGGGGATGATTCCCGATGTCCAGGGGTGCTGCTGCCCATTCGGTGTCACAGTCTCTTCCTAGCACCGCACATCACCTAGAGGAACCCTAGAGGCCACTGCTCGGAGTGGCCCCTCAGTGGCTTGCTATGAAAGGATGACTGACCTCGCATTGTTAGGGCCGCTGGCACTTAGCTTCCACTGAAGACACCATTGCGTGGAAGTATACAGGATTGGACCCTGCCCCCTCGAGCACCTCACAAGAGGCCTTCAGCAATATGGTGAGAAAAAAAAGCCCCCACCCCGGGCAATCCAATCATATTGACAAGTACACCGTGGCGATGACGGTGGTGGGGGACGCTGTGGGGGCTACGATGGGCTCAGCAGTGATGCTTGAGAACTACTCCACTTCATCCCTGAGAGAAATCATGACAGCTATCGGAGACCTCCGGGGCACACTCGAGCCCAAGCTTGATGCTGTGACCATGGATGTCAATATGCATTGGGCGGACTTCTGGAATATAGCAGAATAGGTCACCATGGCCGAAATCAGATAGGAACTTTACTGTCTAAAACAGAAAGGCTGGAGGAGTTTGTCACCAAGCTCACAAAACAACATACTGATGTCGCTGCTCGCCTGTAGGTCCAGGAGGGCGGGCCAGACATAATAACATCCGCGTGGTGGAGTTCCTGAGGGAGCGGAGGGGGAAGCTACAGACCTCTTCCTGGAAGCCCTCATCCTAAACTCCCTCTGCCCCAAGAGACTCTCTAATTCCTTCTTCATTGAAAGGGTACATCGGACCCCCATGCACAATCATAGCTCAGTGTTTAACTACAGAGATCGGATGCAATCCTGCAAGCAGCCCGGTCCCACGGCGACTTACACTACGAGATCGGTTCTTTTCCCAGATTTTACCCTCCAGGTGCAATGCTTGAGGTGAAGCTTTGATTAAGTCAAGAAGGCCCTAGGGGAAAAGAACATCAAGTACATAATATTATACCCTGCCAAGCTCTGCATCATTGCTGACAGCAAAACGCTCCACTTCACAGCCCCGAAAGAGGCCTGGGACTGGCTGGAGGACTGGAGAGTGGTGGGGCGTGGACGTGCCGAAAGACGGAGACCCCATCCTAGGGAGCAGCATCCTGGATTGCAGAGTCCTGAGGCCTCGCACAGCCTGTCCTACCGGAAGACCACTCCTAACAGGTGATGAACAATCGCTGAACAGACACTGAACCGGTATCACTGTTTAAATTTGGCTTTGCTGTGAGTGAGGGAGTTTCACGGGAGAGTTCTGCCAACAACAGGCCTCTGGAAGGGGTTAGGGGTTTTGGACCTCCAGACGTTAAGCTGGTAAAGGTGCAAGGAGCTCCCAGGGAGGATTGACCTTCTTTCAGGGGATACTGTGATAAACTACATCATTCTGCGAACAGTTCACTTTGGGGGCTGTAACGACCTCTCGTAGTTACATGCCCAAGTTTAGGCGACAGGCCCTCTGCAGTTTGGGGATGTGGGTGGTTTATAACTCACTATGCAGGGATGCAGGGTGTGGGGAGTTCATAGGGTTGTTTTCTTTAGTTAAGTTCTTGAAACCTTCTGCTCATCAATGGAATATGCTGAAAATTGTGAGGATTTGGGAGTGCTGCGCACATCCATGGGCCGAGACAGGGCCACATCACATGACCTCATTTATGGTGGGGATCATGCCGTAAACACATACACATATGGACCTGGATTGTGAATGGACTTGGCAACAAAATTAAACATACCCTAGTACTGCGATATGTCCGACGCCACTCCACAGACATTGTACTGGTGCAATAAAAATATCTCTGGGGTATCCACTACAAGGCTAATGACCGTTTCGGGTATGAGCTGCTATCCCATGCAGGCTACTCAACAGACTCCCAGGGTGTGGGGATATTGGCTAAGAGGACACTACCTATTATACCAATTCGCACATGGTGCGACACTCAGGGCTACTACATGGCCCTCACAGGCACATGGGAGGGCCGCACCGTAAATCTCTGCTACCTCTATGTGCTGCCGAGGCTCTATGCCACTGTCCTCCAAAAAATCAGTGCCCTTCTATTGAAACTATCCACTGTGGTTCTCCTGCTGGGTGGAGACATGAATGCGATAATGGACCTCGACCTCGATAGACTAAGCCCCGCATGGGGGAGAGTGGATGGCGATGCTCGCCCAGCCTTCTTGCCTGCAATGGGTTTGATAGACCTTTGGAGAACTCAAAACCCACACCTAAAACAATACACTTATTACTCAGCCCCACATGGATCCTTCTTCACACATCATGTCCAGGTGGAGGACTTTTGGAGAGGTTGTGCACTATGCGTGAGGGAATTCAGATCACTCCTCGGTGGGTGTCAAATTACAGGGCCCAACATTCGACACTTCTACCTTCCTGAGACTTGATCCCTGGTGATTGTGGGATGGTGAGGTCAGGGAGAAGCCATGGTTGGCGGCAGCCTTATACTTCCAAGAGAACCAGGGGACACTGGAGTCACCTTGCCCTCTGTGGGAGGGCTTTAAGGCAGTCATTCGGGGCAGACCCAAGCATTGACTGGAGGGAAAAAGAACAAGTGGAGTGTAGGGCCATTGAACAAGAAATCCTTACCCTAGAGACAAGAGCGGCGGAGGATGGTGGGGCAGATCTGCACCATAGGCTCCTTCTGCACCAACAAGGCTTGCAGGCACACGTTGACCACTCGTAATCTGTGACAGGGCTTTCTGGTAAGTCTGGCGTCTCAGGAGCCTCCCTACTGCTTAAAATAGTGGTTTCTGTTCCTTGGTCCGGCTAGTCTGCCTCCATGGCTAAAAATATTAACAAAGCTGTGGCCAAGGGGGGAGCGGGGACTTTGGACGCCTTTTTAAAGAAAGCTGAAACTGTGGTTGCCAGAGAAATTGCAAGTGTTGAGAGAAGGCTTTCCCTGGAACCAGGATTATCGGTTAACCACGGATCGCAATTGAATCCCCCTATTAATGACATTGATGTGAGCTTGCCCAGTTGTCCATCTATTGTAGAGACTGCACCAGAAGTGAGAGACATTGTTGTTCCTTCTGTAGTAGATGGTATTGATGATCCTCATCTCTCACCTAGAACTACTCGCTCTGGCCAATCTCGAGTATCAATGTCTGCCACTACTAATTTAAAACTTGGTAAAAGAAAAGCGACCAAGGGCCCAATTGGAACACGTCAAAAAGTAAAACAATCTAGGTCTGTAAAATCTGCTACTGAGCTAGCTCCACAGGATTCCATATTGGCCCCGTTGGCACAGGGGAACAAGTCGGTTGGGGCAGGCGCGAATGTTGCTCAGATTCCTGTTGTTTCTGTTGGTTTTAATTTGCTTGATTTTTTAAAGCGTATGGATGAGCAATTGAAGGTCTCTTTGACCCCGGTTTTGAATAGACTTGATAACATTGAGAATAGACTTACTTCGATTGAGCGCCATATAACTGGTCAGGAAACAATTTTAAACACTCGTAATCCATTGGAGAAACCCACCCTAGCAGGAGTTATTTCCAGAGTATCCGACCTAGCTGATTCCATGATATTTACCACTGTAGGTGTTACTAACCAAGCTGCAGTGGCTGTTGCACCACCTGTTGAACCATCTGGGGGTGTTAACTTGAGCTCTCGGGATGTCCCAAGGAGAGTAAGCTTGCCCCCCACACAGGTAAACAAAGAATATCCTTTGCATCTGCCACCAGAGGCTTGTCCGTATACTGTCATTCTGGCAAATGTCCCTCCATCTACTGATGGGAAGGTAGAAAATTGGTCCTCTTTAAGGAACAAAGCCCTACATTTTTTAGCTGAAAAGACAGTTTTGGGGAGCCACCTTTTTAAGTGTTTTAAAATGGTAAGAAGGGTTCCCTGGGTGGGGAAGCTAAATAAGACACTTAAGGGCGACTGTGTAGTCGTGAGTTTTAGCTCACCGGATTTGGTAGCTAACATTTTTAGGCAGGCAGGAACGTCTAGATTACACGATGATTATGTGAATATCCTCCCATTGGGGTTCTTCTATCCACCTCACTTACAGAGACGGGGCGGGAATACTGGCTATAATGCCCAACCTGTCCCTGTGTTTAGACCACTGGCCTTGAGTAACAGATATGAGGTCCTTAGTTCTCTGGACACAAATGACTGACTTCATGTAGCGCACAGCCAGACTTGGGATATTGAAGTCAGTGGAGTGTGTATGGAAAACGATGGAAGTGCGATGCCTGCAAATGATTACACTGGTCCTTACGGTTCGGGTGTTAGTCCCGTTACCCGACTCACTGATCAGGATAAGGGTATTAATCGGCTAAAATTTATGTCTACCCCAGATAATAAGGTTAATGCTTCCGCTGGCACACTTAATTATCCGCCTGTAGGGACTTTGGTTAGGGAGGAGGTTACGGACTCCTCCCACCATCCCTTGACTATGGGTAATAGTGTGGCCAATGTATTAGCAAATAGGGTTATTGCTCTGTCATGGAATATAGCGGGGTTGAGAACAAAAAGAGAGGATTCAGTTTGGAAGACATTTCTCGCTTCCTACCATATAATTGCTTTACAAGAGACGTGGGAGGCCAGAGATCCCTTTTATCTGGATGGGTTTCAGTCCTTTATTAAATACGCTGTCCCTTCTTCCTCGGGGAGACCCAGTGGCGGCCTCTTGTTATTATTTAGTCTTAAGCTATTGTATAGCTCAGAACTTGTTAAGACTAGCTCACCCAATATATTGGCGGTTAAGGTTGTAGGTGTCAACCTCCCATCAATGTTAGTTGTGAACTTTTATAATTCATTTACGAGGACGGACGAATTGGAGCACTTAAAGAATTTATTTACCTTTTTAGAGGATTTCGATGCAAAAAATGTTACCCCTTATTATTTGTTATTGTTTGGCGATTTTAATATTCATTTAAGACAATTTAATTGTTTTGAAAATTTTGAGCAGGCTTATTGTCCGCAGGAGGAAGCCCTTTTTGATTTTTCAAAAGGTGGGATGTTTCTAGACAGTATTGTATCTGCCTTTAATTTATTTATGCCATTGCAGAATTTAGTATCTCCTGTGCCCACATTTACTGGTCAGGGTAATAATAGTATTATTGATCATATATTAATTTCCTGTACTATGAAGGGACTGATAGGACCTTTTTGTGTCACGGCTAATGTTCTTAGTGACCACAACCCACTATCTTTGGAATTAAACATTAAGGATGTCCTTAGGCCTATTCATATGTCCACAATTTCTAATTCTAACATAGTCCCCACTAAACAGGGAACTCGTTTGAGATGGGAGGTTATTACCCCTAGCGATTTTCTTGAGAATTTGTATCATAGTAATCTGGAGGATTTTAATATCTGCCTAGCGATTGAATCTAAATCAGGGGATATTCTTGGTGCCTTTGAGCGAATAACCAGCCAGGTTATGGATAATTTAACTCTCGTTGGGAAACCAAGACCTAAGAAGCATAAAAACTGGTTTGATCAGGCATGTAGTAGCGCGCACTCTACTCTCTTGCTGGCCTTAAAAGACGGCGCTAAAGATACCAGTAGGATTGTGGAGGCAAGAAGATCCTTCAAGAAAGCCCTTAAGGCAAGGAAATCTTGCTTGAAAAAATTGGCGTGGGAAGAATTGTCAGACGCTAGTGTCTTAAAAAGTAGTTCCCAATTTTGGAAAGTAATTAACAGCCCACTTTTTAATGAAATGGAAAACACTACTAATGATTGTCTTATTACCCCAGATAAATGGGTGTCTCATTTCAGTGGGCTTTATTCTGAGATTCCTGACCAGAATCCTGTAAATTTTGGGGATACAATTCTGTCATCGTCAATTAATTTTACTGAGAATGAAGTTCAGGACGCCATTGAATCAATGGCAAAGGGCAAAGCACCCGGCCCCGATGGTGTCCCGGCGGATTTGTACAAGGCAGATTCCAATTACTGGGCGAAAATTCTAACCTTAGTTTTTAATGCGGTAGCAAAGGAGGGTGTTCCCCGTTCTTGGGGTAAGGCCGTGATAGTTCCAATATTTAAAAAAGGTGCAAGAGAGGATCCGGCATGTTATCGGCCTATTTCTCTTCTTGACTCCGCAACAAAAATAATGGGTAAAGTTGTCCTAGCACGGTTAACATCTTGGCTGGAGGATAACTCTATTATTTCGGACCTACAGTATGGTTTCAGAAGGGGAATGAGCACGGTAGGCCAATGCCTTAATTTGCATCTTATCATTGGGAAGTATACGATTGCGAAGCAGGGGGTCTTACATTTAGCATTCATGGACCTATCGACTGCTTTTGATTTGGTTAATCGCCAAAAACTATGGGCTTCCCTGGCAACTATGGGTCTTGACCCCGTGCTGATTTCCTTTTTGGCACTTATACATGAAGATACTACCGCGGCGGTCCGTTATAATAAGGATGGGAATCTAACTGATGCCTGGCAAGTGAAGCGTGGGGTGAGACAGGGGTGCATTCTTGCCCCCCTGCTCTTCTCACTCTATATTAATAACCTGGGGGACGTTTTGTCTTCTTCTTGTAAAGACATCCCAAGAGTAGGTACTAAGTTGATTCCCGCGTTGCTGTATGCGGATGACACGGTCTTATTGGCTAGAACTGCTAAAGGCCTTCAAGCCCTTTTAAATGGTTTTAATGATTTTATGGTCTCTTTGGACTTAGTAATAAATTTTAAGAAATCTCATTCTATGACTATAGGAGATGGTGCTGCAAAAAAGGTTAAATTCTTCTGCAACAAGCAGGTGCTAACAAAAGTCCAGACCTTTCCATATTTGGGGGTCACTTTTGATGACCGAGGTTCATGGGTCGCGCAACGCGCGCTGAAACAGAATATCCTCGCTAGGGCAACTGGAGCGTTGTTGGGTTTTGCAAAACGGTTGGGATGCAAGCCCTTGCCCGCGATTTTGAAAATATACAACGCTAAGTGCGTGCCTATGGCCCTGTACGGTAGTGAGGTCTGGGGCTATGCATCCGCAGTGGAGATTCAACCAATTGAGAATGCCTTTTTCCGGAAACTTTTGTCATTGCCTGTTTCTACTTCAATTTTTAACATTCATGAAGATCTGGGGGCTGAATACCTAGTGGACCAGATTGCCGTTGCCCCTTTAACGGGTTGGCTAAGGGTTTGGGCGCAGCACCCACCAACCCTAAACCAGCTCATTATACAAGATTGTCTGGTCCTTGACAAAGCCATGTGCATTCCCTGGCTACGATATATTAAATCTAAGATGGAGACTCTTGGCTGCCTAGAATTATTTGAGAGACCTTGTGAGCTGTCCAAATCGAAAATAAAAGACTTAAAGTCTCAGTTCATGTGCAGGGCAAAGTTGCAGAGAGAAGGCGAGGAAGTGTGTAAACCGTCTGTTAGGAGATTTGTCATGTTAAGTATGGGCAGTGAGATGCAGCCATACCTGACTTATATTAATAACCCTTTTCATTTGTTTTTACTGATTAGGTTTAAACATGACATGTTACCCTGGCTCCTAGCACACCCGAAGGGCTTTTTTAAAGAGGGCACTTTGGGCCCTTGTCCATGTGATAACGCCTCCGTACAAAATACGCTGCATATGATTTTTTGCTGCAAATTTTACACTCTGTTACGTAAGAAATTTATTTGCCCAATTTTTAAGAACTGTCACTTTGACCAAGTAAGGCCCGCCTTGGTATTTCTGCAAATGCTTGGCTCTCCCTTTGTTTGTTTTGGAGTTGCCAGTTATCTTTCAGGGGCGATTAGAAGTAGAAACCGAATGTAGTCTAATATATTTTAGCTTGATTCTTTTTATAATGTTTGAGAGTCCGAGACCAGGCCTTTTTTTATCTTCTTTCTTTTGAAATCATGAAATAGTCTTTTAAATTCTGGCCTGTTTTATACCTTTTAACATTTTCGCCAATTATTTGTGTAAACATATTTTCATGTATATTTGTGTATTTTGCATTGTCTGAATTTTCTTTGTTAATTATCTTTATATGTAACTTTTTGCAAATGAAATTTTCTGTATGCTTTGATGGTTTTAATTATTAACCGAATAAAGCTATTGTTGACTGACTGACACTCAGCGCCACCTGTACTAAGTGGGGGACAAGGCCTCCAAATTACTGGCCTGGCTAGAGAAAAGAAATAGGGACCGGTCCTGGATAGAGGGTGTCTGAGATAGGGCGGGAGTCCTACACACTGAAAGTGCGGCAATAGCAATAGCAGACATGTTTGCGTCTTATTACGAGGACCTCTACGCGCCCACAAGCACCAGAACCGGGGCAAACTGCGATGAGTTCTTGCAAAACTTCACCTTTAGACACCAACACCTGAGGCTGCAGAGACCCTGGACACGGACATCATGGGGGACAAACTTGTGACGGCCCTCCGAGCCCTACAATCCCGCAAAGCAGTGGGGCCCAATGGTTTACCTGTAGAACTAGACACGTTGCCACACCCATGCTACACATGTTTCAGGCAGCAAGGGACACCGGCTATCTACCAGAAGATCAGCATACAGTCACAGTTGTGGTGATGCACAAACAGGGCAAACCTCAGTAGGAGTGCAGTTCCTACAGGCCCATGTCACTCCTGCATGTCGAATCAAAGGTTTTGGCCATGGCCCTAGCCGGCAGGTTTACCAACTTTCTCCCATCTATTGTCCATATGGTCCAGTTAGGCTTTATACCACTCAGAAGTACATGCCTCAATTTGCGTTGAGTCTACGGCATCCTGTACATGACAGGTTTGCCACATGTGGAGCATTCAGTACTGATGGCGCTGGATTCCAAGATGGAGTTTGACAGCATAAAATGGCCGTACCTCTTTGCCACTTTTACCAGACTGGGTTTTGGTCCAAGGTTTTGCCAGTGGACCAGGTTGCTCTACAATGCCCCTATAGCTCGAGTGAGAGTCAACGGAGTGATGTGTAGAATCTTTCCACTGTGGACCCGGTAGGGATGCCTGCTGTCGCCCCTGCGATTCGCCCTTACCCTGGAGCCGCTGGCGGCTTGGTCCTGCAGAGACCCATTGATATGGGGCATTTCATTGGTGGGTGACTGAGAGGAATGTGTCTCCCTCCACGCCGATGACATCCTGTTATATATCTCCAGGCCATATTTCTCAATATCAAGGATACTCCATATTTTTGAGCTCTTCTGTAGCTATTCGGGCATCAAAATTCTGCATGAACACAATGACATTACCTTGGTTGTTGTACATTTCATGCACAAGGCACCTAAGCACACCCCGTGCACCAGTGTCCTCCTTTGAGCCACATGTGTATCATATAAACCTTGAAATGTTACTGGTTCTCTCCTCCCCTTCCCCCCCTCCCCCACTCCCCTCTCCCTTGTTTTTATGTCTCCCTCTAGGCTGTGAACAGGATTTACGTATAATACCGGATTCTGGACATTTATTGTCAAGCAAACCTGACCCAGGTAACATATAGGATTACGGGCTGTCTTTTCCCGAACCCTATTTTCATCCATTCCGTGGTCCTGACGAAGCGCTCCTGGATCCAATAGGGACCATCTCACAGCGCGAAACATGTAGACCTTTTTCACATTCACTTTTGTTAATACACAACACGGGTTGAGAGTAGTGGGACTCTATTTGGTCTTGTTTCCCCTCTCATAGCAGCACTACCGTGCATCTCCATCCCCGTGAACTTTTTAGTCTGTACCAGGGACCTTTTTGATTAAATATTATTAGGTCCCTATCTCATTTTAAACCTGCACTCACCAGCACTCCCCTACCCACACACCCTCACTCACAAATGCGGCAACTCCTTAAAAGAACTCCGCCAGAGAGCCCCTAACCAAGGGCCCGTGAGGGACTGCAGCGCCACCCCCACGAGGAGCAACCTTGCCCAATCATGATGCTATACATCCGCAGGGGTGTGTGAGGGCACTAGATACCACATTAAGGAGTACTTTTTCCTTACTCTGCACACTCACTTGATCCTTGGAGACACTCCCCACTATTTACAGCTTATCTGCTGGCTGTAATCTCCCCCTCCACTCTGTAGGAACTGTAACCATCCGTTGGAATAAGGTAGGGATTGAACACCTGGGTGATGTGTGGAGGAATTATTCACTGATTACATTTGAAATGCTTAGTCAGTAATGCAAATTGGCAGATGCCGAAAGACTATGCTACTTCCAACTCGGGCATGCCCTTCTAGTCCATATATGGGAGGGGACAAATCTGCCGGATTCTTCTCCCCTAGAAGACCGTTTGCTCATGGAGCCCATACCAGACAAGGGGGTGTCCTTGATCTATCGGAAACTGATGAATAATTCCCCCGACCCAATGGGGCCCCTGGGACGATCATGGACAGAAGACCTGGGAAACATGGACAACGAGGATTGGATGGAGTCCTTGCAGGTCCCTAGGGAAATAGCTGTTCGAGCCAGATTCAGGCTTGTGCAGCTCAGTATCTTACATAGGACATACTATTCATGCACTCTTTTGAACATAATTGTAACACTAAACACACCACTGTGTGTGAGAGGGTGCGCCGTGGAGGGTAACTTCTTCCACATTCTATGAGAATGCCCTGTGATCCAGGAGTATTGGTGAGGTGTGACCAATATAATGTCCAGAGTCATGTCTGTACACGTGCCCATGGATTTGATTTGATTTTGATTTGATTAAAAATTTATAAAGCGCACGTGTGCCCATAGGCGTCTTGGCGCTGAGCAGAGACAATGACTACCTGGTGAAAAAGTAAGCGGCCTGGTCTACAAGGAAGAGAACAGCCAGGTTTTTACCTCTTTCCTGAATGACAGGATAGAGGGGCTGTTTTTGATAGTGATAGGAAGGAGATTCCACGCCCTTGCTGCATGTAACAGAAAGCTTCTCCCCCCCCATCTGACCTGCTTGTATCTTGCTGTTTGAATGAGTTTAGATTGACTTGAACGAAGGGTCCTAGGGGGCTCGTACAGTTGTAGGTGGTCTATCAAAAACTTAGATCCGGTCCCTTGCAAGGCCTTGTATGTCAGGCAGACAGATTTAAACTTTATTCTTTTGTCTATTGGTAGCCAATGTAAGGATCTTAATTTATGTGTGATTGGCTCAGATCTGGGGATATCAAGGATTAATCTTGCCGCAGCATTCTGCAGGCGTTGAAGTTTAGCCAAGTGTTGGGCCTGGATCCCAGCAAACAGAGCATTCCCGTAATCAAGCCTTGATAAGGCCAGGGCAGTTACCACCGTTTTGCGGGAGGCTAGGGGAATAAAAGGCAAGAGTTTCCTGATTACTTTCAGAATGTACCACATAGTAGATGCAAGTTTATTGGTCTGGGCATCAAAAGTGAGTTTATTGTCCAGTATAAAGCCAAGATTTTTCAGTTTGTTTACTGGACGTGGGCACTGGCCTAGGTTATTCGGCCACCAATCCGGGGACCAGATTTCCATGTCCGTGCCTAGCATCATGACTTCACTTTTGTCTCCGTTCAGTTTTAGACAATTCCTCTGCATCCATAGATTAATTTGTGTCATGCACTCTTGAAATTTTTCTGCTGTGTCCCTGATGTTATTTTTGATTGACACCACTATTTGGGTGTCATCGGCGTAAGAGACTGGCAGAAATCCACAATTTCTAATAATAGCAGCAAGGGGCTTAACGTAAAGATTAAAAAGAGTGGGGCTCAAAGAGGACCCCTGAGGCACACCACATGGGGAGCTGAAAGATTTTGATTTTGCTTCCCCCAACTCTACTGTAAACGTTCTGTTAGACAGATAGGAGGCAAGCAATGATCGAGCTGATGAGTGCACTCCAGCTTCAGTTAGACGGGTAAGAAGAATGCCGTGATTGACCGTGTCGAAGGCCGCCGAGAGATCAAGTAAGATCAAGGCGGCCTTTCCTCCGGCATCTAAGATGTATCTAAGTTCCTCAACTGCCTTAATTAGTGCTGTTTCAGTCCCGTGACCCTCTCTGAAACCAAATTGCGAATGGTCTAGGGCATGGGTGTCAGCGAGGAAAGTTGACAATTGCTTATTTAATATTTTTTCAAAAACTTTAGCTGAAAAAGGAATTCTTGCAATAGGTCTGTAGTTCGCTGGAGTTTGCGGGTCCAGATTTGGTTTTTTCAGAAGAGGTAGTACCGAGGTAATTTTCCAGAGATCAGGGTATTGGCGGGAATTTATTATGTGAGAGAATAGACTGCCTAATTGCTCACTCATAAGCTCTGGAAAAAGATGTATGACCTTGGGAGGGCAGGGATCCGTCAGGCTCCCTGATTTCATAGACTTGACGGTTTGAAGAATTTGTTCAACTGACGGTGGTACAAAGTGGAAATCTGTACTATGGTCTGAGAGTTGTGAAACCTTATCACAAATAGTGTGTAACTGTGTAGGTGTGACCTCATCCGTCAGTTTAAAGGATTCATAGACTGTGGTCACTTTGTCTACAAAGAATTGGCCCAAGGTGTTACTAAATTCAGTGCTTATTGTTGCTTGTTTATCGCTGTCGATTTTTGTCAGTTTTTTCACAGTGGCAAAGAGTTCTTTGGATGCCAAATGATTGCTGTTGGTGGTGCAGGGGGAAGAAGACTGGCCCTGCTACACCAAGATTTGGCTGATGATGGTGGCTGGGGTGGCAATGAGCAATATCCTGAGGCGTTGGGTAGCGACCCTCCCCTGACAGTGGCTGAGTAGTAAAATGACCTTGACTGGTGCCAGAGAGAAGAGGAGGTAGTCTATCCCTGTAGAGGTTATCCCAAAAATTGGGAGAGGGTGTGGCCTCCCTGATCGGAATACGGAGACACAACCTTGGAATCCTAGCACTTATTTGAACTCTGAGCCTGTCGTTCAATACCATGGGGAAGGGGATTGCTAGAAACATTGTTTGTGGCCATAAAAGCACCAACTTAATATTAATTGTCTGTCGTGGGGTGTTGCCTGGCCTTTCTATAATTTGCACTCTGCATCGTATCGTATGCTCATACTCGTAATGTCTTCTCTGGCTCTGTATTGTATGATGAGCTTTGTTCAATAAAAAGAGTTTACAAAAAAGATAATGGAAATTTGCACTGCCATCTCCTATGTTGTACCTGTTTTTATGATGTGGTGTACACAGCTACTGGGAATGTCATCTTCATGGTATACAGTTGTGTTCCCTTTCTCTGAGTGTCAATTGTCTGTATCTTCCTGTTTTTAGGTCTCGCCTGAGCTATCGTGTAAGCGATGCTCTGCGAGACTTATTGAGAGGGCTCCAAAAAGTGCTACCAGGCCAGCCTAGACCTACATTGCATGTGCCCGGGCACGCGCGCCGCGCTTGACGCTATTACTTTCACTTTCGCTTTGATGTTTGATCGCGATTGCGATCACTTTCATGGCCGCATGGCCGCTTGTCTTAATTTAAAATTTTCAATGTTGCCTTTACTTTATTGTTATTGTTCACCACCACACCTCTGCACCAGCCTCTGTTTCCTCTACCTCCTCTCTCACAGCCTTAAGCCTTACTCACAATCTTTTTCTGTCATTTACTCTTTGGACATCCTCTAATGCAGTTCTCACTCTCTGCCTCACCGCTGTATCGTTGTGCATATCTCTGTCACCAGTGTACCTCTGCTGCTTCTCAGCACTCTCCACTCTTTAACTGTATGAACCACTCCTCTTTCTCTACCTGACGTCTGTCCCTCTGCTTAATCTCACTACAAACAAATCTCCCCTTCACCTTTGTCTTTCACTGTTTTCTTTTCCTGTCCTGTCTTTCTACACCTCACTTCTTATTTTTCGCCTACACGCTCATCTTTACCATGCAGCTCCCTATGCTTCTGTCCTATCCTCACATTCCTACCTCCCTCAAACTCCTCCTTCAGTGCACCCACCTCCTCCCTACATTTTGTTTTCTCTAACTCCTTACTTCACCTTGTCTCCTTACGTCACCTTGTCTCCTTACTTCACCTTGACTCCTTACTTCAACTTGTCTCCTTACTTCACCTGTCTTCTCATTTCTAGCTCCCGTCTCTGCTTCTCTTCTGATTCTCTATACTCCTTTTACCCAAATCCTCCCATTTTTCTTACTCAGAAGGGGAGGAGGTCACTGTCTAGGCAGAAGTTTACTCCTAGAAAGAGGCAGGGCAAAGTAGGGGAGGAGAATGAAAAAATGGTCAGATTTCACCTCACTGAATAGTGGAAATCTTTCGAGCAGGCCTTTGAACTTACTGTTGCAGCAAGAATGCCTGTTCTGAAGGAGAATTTGGTGAATACGAATATCCAGCAATTAAGCCTAAAATGTCAAATTCATATATCTTATTTTACTATTATGTATATTAGACCATAAAATAGCCACCGAGCCATCTTTGGTGTCCCTCCTACAGTGAGAGGAACAGCCTAGTTAGACCCTGCATTCCATGTCAAATATTGCTGTTGCGAGGCAAGTGTTGCTCAAAGTGCAGAAAGAAATCGCTTTACCAGTGCTTGTTCAAGCTGACATTCTGTAGCATTTGGCTACTAGACTTTGGGCAGCTTGAGCCACTGGCTGTGTTTGTGGACTCCCATTTCTGAAAGTCTCATATGAATCCTTATTTGGTATCATGAGGGCTTGAATTCGCGGAAAATCTGTAATACATTTAACATTGTAAGGAACTGGAGGGCCCCAAATGTTTACCAGGGGCCCCAATAATAATTAAGATATCACTGACCTCAACACCTATAACTTGGTTGGTGAATGTACTTGGATTTTAATGTTACAGTCGAAACTTGCAGTGTGTTTACATGCACATCAGTTGCACAATAACACTAAATGTTGCCACACCGAACAGCCCAACGACACCGACCACACAGGCTACATTTTCTTCAGTCATGACACATTCGCATCCAACTATGCAAATTGCACCGACTTCTTACACACAAGACACTTGTTTACCTTAAGCTACCAAAAACCATCACCTTAAATGAATTTTCCCACACTATTAAAATTTCGAAAATCACCATGCCTGCACAACGCATAACCATCTTCAGACCGCACACCATCCTTGTACAAGAACCTGGACCAGCCCTGCACAAATGGTCAGAACCTAAAAACTGGTTGCTTCCCCCCTGTGCTCCAACCTGCACAAACAACCCTGGCACGCGCTCAATGTCACTCTAAGCCTATACCCAAAGGTCCCTTCCTATGCCCCTCAACTCGCATCTCCTTCTTGTCTACTTGCAAAATTTGCATTGAGCCTCACTTCGAAACTCACTAGACAGACTTTCCTTTTTTCTCCCCAAATAACTCCAGCTACTCCTCTCCACCAACACAAAGTCGTCTGGTACTCACACACTCAGTATCACCACACCACATTGCAAAACTCCGGTCTTATATCAACCCCCCCAAACAATAATAACACCCTTCTGCCATACTCAAACAATCAGACATATGTTGTTCCTTGTTAGTAGTTGCATGGGTCTACAGACAACACGTATACATAAGTGCATACAACAGACTGCTACTCCTTTTGGCTGAGTGCAGTAGCTATTCGAAATCCACCATATTTTTAGGTCTCGCCTGAGCTATCGCGTAAGCGATGCTCTGTGAGACTTATTGAGAGGGCTCCAAAAAGTGCTACCAGGCCAGCCTAGACCTACAGTGCATGTGCGCGGGCGTGCGCGCCGCGCTTGACGCGATTACTTTCACTTTCGCCGCTTTGATGGCGATTACGGCCACTTGTCTTAATAAATTTTAATTTTTTAATGTTGCCTTTACTTTATTGTGACCGTAATATATCGTGTTCGCTTTAGTCATGCTCTGAATGGAAGACTACTTTATTTAGAAAATACATCTCTTTTATTTTTTTATTTTTTTTTACCGGCTTTGCTCTAGTCTTTCTATTCAAGACGTGGCTCCGTCCCTATAGCCACGCCAATACCGGAAAACGCACACTATTTTAAGGGCATCGCAGGAGTTCATTTCCTTCGGCACCCTAGACGTTGGTTCTCGGTCGTTCAGGTAAGCATTACGATGCGCTCTTCATTCCCTTTCGCATTCTACTTCCCTGACCTCGCTTTAACACTATCATTCGCTCGCAACGAAACCGTAGCGCTGTCCTTAAATTTTAACTAATTGCGTTTTGTTCTTATTTTTTTAATTGATACGCGACATAATGTGACGCGCCCACTGATATCTTAAATGAAAGCAAGGACAGAGAAGCGGCTATGCGCGCTTCCAATGCGCTTTTCTCCCCCATCTCTAACATGCCTTATACGTGATGTAACACGCTGCGCCAAACGGGAACAGCATTAATTGGCATTACTGTCTTCACATTTTGACAAGGGAAGTGGCCATACACGCCTCACCGTATTTAACCCATTGCTTTACATGGTTTCGTTAAATATTATTTTATGATTAATATCTTTTTTGACATTTACGTGGTGTAACGCACAGCCCATACTATGACCAATATTGAATGCCTTTTTTATTTCCATGATAGTAACCACAGCGCATCCTTGGCATTGTAATCATTACCTATTTGCTTTATGGACATATATGCGATTTTAGGCACTACACCAGCTTTCTCTGGCCTTTCTTTTAATCCCATGATACGGGCCACAGCGCTCCCAGGACATTACAATCTATTACAATTGTTTGAGGCGGAATTTACTTTTCTATAGCCATTTTCATTTAGACTCCTGCATGATTGCTTTTTAGGTCTCGCCTGAGCTATCGCGTAAGCGATGCTCTGCGAGACATTTGGTAGGTGGGTTTAGAAAGTGCTACCCACATTTTTATGCTGGCGACAAGCTACAGTGCACGATGGCGTGCACGCGCACAGCTGCTCCCCACATTCCCCTCTCCCTTCTCGCCCAGCCATCTGCCTTACCTGCGCCAGCCTTTAGCACATGCCCCTCCCCCCGCTGCTGCGCGCACATCCCTATCGTGCGTCATCGCGATCACTTTCGCTTTTAGAGTGATCGCGATGAGGGATTGTCAGTGTGTAAGTGCTTTCACTTTAGCCACGGCAGGCGCTCGCACGCGCACCACCCCTCCCCTGCTGTGTCTCCATTAATTGAAAACATATGTGCTTTCACTCCATTCAGACTCCAAAAACTACACAGACAACTTTCCGCTGAGTCAGAGGCAACACTCCAGATACCTCTCACAGCAGTTACCATGTAGGAGGTTTAACTTATAGGTTCTCTATGCAGTCGTCTTTTTACGCGAGTTCTGTGTTCTGTAGGTTGCTATTGAATATAACCTTCAATAACTATTGATGGATAAGTATTCAAAAACTATTTTTTTTTTTAATTGAACATATGTTATTGGGTTTATCATGTCCTATTTTGCAAATACTGAGGACCAGTGACGTAGGCATTGCCCCAGGGTCAGGAAGCACATATATGAGTCTGTCTCTGTTGCATTTCACTTTACACTGCTATCAACAAAGTCATGTGCTGGCCTAGTAAAGAGATCATACTTTCAAGACTTTAAAAAAAAATATATATTTATTCAAAACCTATTTTTGATATAGCGGAGATTTCATCCCATTTTTCGTGAGACGGCTCTCTTTTTCTATCCAATTAATGACCCCTTGCCGAGTTCAATATCTCAGATGAAGAAGGGCTTGCTTGCAAGTTTTATGTGTAGCCTACAGGTAACTCATTAAAACACAAGCAAGTAGGTCTTTACCTTTTATCATTCTTAGGGTGACAAAATGAGTGGCACGCATTTGGGTAGAAATAACTAGCTTTTTACATTAGCGCAACATGCAATTTATTATTTTGAGCTGAGTAGTTGAAATGCGGTGCTTTATGCTAATAATAGCCATCACGTTTATTCCCTTCTTCATGTCTAGTGCCGCTCTCATTCTCACACTCCCTCCTTGCTCCAGAATCTCACTACAGACACACTCTGCAGAGATGAAACTAATAGTGTCTATGTACTGGCGTCTCTCCTCCCACCTCACTCCTAACTTGTTCTCCTTCTGTCCCCTTCGCTGCCCCTGTGATTCTGTGCCTTTCTCCTTCTGTCCCCTTCGCTGCCCCTGTGATTCTGTGCCTTTTTTCTCCTTCTGTCCCCCTTGCTGCCCTCGTGATTCTGTGCCTTTTTTCTCCTTCTGTCCCCTTAGTTGCCCCCCTTGATTCTGTGCCTTTTTTCTCCTGTCCCCTTCGCTGCCCCCGTGATTCTGTGCCTTTTTCTCCTTCGGTCCCCTTCTCTGCCCCCGTGATTCTGTGCATTTTTGCTCCTTTTGTCCCCTACGCTGCCCACGTGATTCTGTGCCTTTTTTTCTCCTGTCTCCTTCGCTGCCCCCGTGATTCTGTGCCTTTTTCTCCTTCTGTCCCCTTTGCTGCCCTGTGACACAACCACACACACAACCACACACACAACCCCACCACACACAAGCACACCACACACACTACCACAACACACACACTACCACAACACACACACACTACCACAACACACACACTACCACAAAACACACACACTATCACAACACATACACACTACCACACACACACACTAGCACACACACACAACCACACACACAACCACACCGTCAGTGCACACTTTTACCAGGCACAGACACCATCAGTCGTCAGTGCACGCTTTCACCAGGCACAAACACCACCAGCCGTCAGTGCACGCTTCCACCAGGCACACACCACCAGATGTCAGTGCACGCTTTTACCAGGCACACACACCACCAGCCATCAGTGCACAATTTCTACAGGCACAAACACCACCAGCCATCAGTGCTCGCTTCCACCAGGCACACACCACCGTACATCAGTGCACGCTTTCACCAGGCACACACACACCACCAGCCGTCCGTGCATGCTTTCACCAGGCACACACACACACCACCAGCCGTCAGTGCGCGTTTTCACCAGGCACACACACACCACCAGTCGTCAGTGCACGCTTTCACCAGGCACACACCACCAGCCGTCAGTGCACGCTTCCACAAGGCACACACACCACCAGCCGACAGTGCTCGCTTCCACCAGGCACACACACCACCAGCCAGCAGTGCACACTTCCACCAGGCACACACACCACCAGCCATCAGTGCACAAGTTCTACCGGCGCACACACCACCAGCCATCAGTGCACAAATCAATTGTTAACGCATCCACAATTAAATATTGTAGCAATCGCTGTATGGCGCACTTTACTTTTAAACATATTCATCTAAAGCGCAGCATGCCACCATTGCTATAAAAATAAATACACATTTTTTGGGCCTACAATTTATAGACTTTGGTTGCAATTGGTGTTGCAATATTTAGCAATGCCAATAGCTCAAACTTAATTAATGCGAGACCTATTGGCTATGCCAATGCTTGTTTTATTTTGGCCTTAGCCTCACCCTAATCCACTGCAGGGGCAGAAGGAGGCCTGTCCCTGACATGAGTGAGGTTGTGACCTGAAAGGACATGACAAGCATGATCTTATTGAACCGACAGTGGACTACCTTACCTGTTATGGGTTTAGTCCATAGAATGGTGGTGGTAGCATACCATGCTTTGTGAATTCATAGTTGTGACTAGACTTTTTTTATTTTTGTCACCTGAGTAAAGACTCACTGGCCCACATGTCTAAAGTTCTGCTACTTGCACTAACATCCATCCTAATGTTAACATCCCAAGTATATGTTGTTCTTTTTTCTATATGTGGCCACTATGGCACATACTTTGTGTGTATGAGTAGAACAGAGTAAATGGAGGCTTCTGGCAACCATTCTGGATGCCCCTGACCTCGCCATGTGCACAAGGTGAGGTGAGCTTGTTTTACTAGAAAGTGGAAGTGTATTGCTGCCATTCCTGAAGTTGTAGGAAGGAGACCTAGACACTGAAGTAGGGAAATAAGAGCCTCTTTTATTAAGTCAATTAGACTTTTTGCTGGGAGGGGCTGCTGAATAGTCTTCTTGTAGCACTGTCATTTGTTAGATGGTGGAGGTGAAGAGTGGAACTGCAGTCTCTGTTGTTCAAGGTGAAAGAGACACTTTAGGTGAAGCTAGCTTTTATCTTTCTCTGATTGCTGTTCATTGTGGCTGATCAAGTCAGAAAGATCACGAGCCACTAGGCTGGAGACTACTCTACTATTAGAAGCATCACTCTACACAAAGGCTATGTCTGGAGAGCAGCCTGGAAAGGACACTTGAAAGGAAAAACCACCCCATACCAGTTTGTAAGGTACAGACAAGCACAGATATCATCTGCCTGTTTTACTGTAATAAGTGTGATCCACTGGTTGTTGTTCTAAGTTCTCTATGACCAAGAAGGGAGTGCACCAATAACTAGTGTCCATCATGTGCTTGGGCACATTATGTGGAGGAAATTTGAAGAGTGCTTTTCTGCCCACCTTTGCACATTATTCTTGGACAGAAAGGAAGTCAGTAGAAATGTCTGAGATCAAAGTGGAGGGGGAGGGGCAGCAGGCCATAGAGGTAACTCCCCCAGGATGCACCACAAGAGGTTTCTCCTATAGGGAATAGGTAGAGCACAGGCAACAGCAGTACAAGTTGATTTACACATACAAATGGAACTGCATTTATAGTTGTACTGGGAATGTCATGCATGTAGAAAAGAGATACAGTAAAGACAGAATTGTAAGATTCTCTCATTCAGGACAATTTCCGCATCAACGGTGAAGTTTGCTTCATTCAAAAGGGACAACATATGGAGCAGCTGCACAATCTTCCTCAATACAAAACAAGGACCCATCGTGAATGCTTGCCACACACTGCAAAGTCACCGGTTGGACACTGTTACTAATATGGTTTCTGGTTGTATAAGATATGCACCTAAGCCAGGCAGAATCCACCACTCTAGTCAGGGTAAGGGAGTTACATGCCCAAGATAACCCCTGCTTACCCCCTTGGTAGCTTGATAGAGCAGTCAGGCTTATTCCAGAGGCAATGTGTAATGCATTTCAACAACACACACACGCACCAGCGACACAATAAATACACCACAATTGAGACTCCACATCAGAGGATATAAAAATATCTCATATATTGTATATAAACACATAGACCACAATTACATAAATCATAAATCACTTTGCCAACTAGGTGATTGTCATAGCATCACAGTAAGTGCAATAAAGTAAAGACATATAACACACGTTATTTGCACACGTTATCTAAGCATCTTCACTTTAAATAATCGGTAGGTCCTGAAAATGAGACACCTTAGTTTATCACTGCAAAGTATTAAACAACACATAGCACAACATCAGGACACAAAAATACAGCAGTTTGGTTAGGAACAGAATACATAACAGTCACCATATTCACATCACAATAACCCTAGTGAAAACCTAGTGTACTGCGTTCCTGTGCTCCTATTACGCAGTATAGGGTAATTGGCACACCATGTTGGGTGCAGATGTCTCTGGGCGCCTCCTACATGGAATCCGGAAAACACTGTTCCTAGACACGTAGGCTACTGAGCCACCTGCCCGCCTACAACAGTGAATACAGTAGAGTGAGGGTAAATGCCGAGCTGGACCTCCGTTGAGGGTTCCTTCCTGCCCCGCTAGCTAAGGACAAGAGAACAAATGCCTCAAAGATATGTGATTCATGGGGGGCACACTCCACATGCAGATGGGGCCACCTTCACGTTGCATGGTGTAGCTGCCTACAATGGGACAGGGAACCTTCATTCAGCAGGCCACCGGAGTTGGAGATTTGAGGCCGAGATCGCTGTCTCTCTGCTGTGCTCGGGCTTTGGAGTTGCGCCTTTGAGGACATCCCGCAGCTTGTTCAACTAGCCTCCACTTCCCACACAACTGCCCCAGGGGACTTGGCCAGTCCCAGGGCAATACAGCTTGGCTACGCCTTCACTACTGCTCCCTCCGTACCAGGGATCAGCAGCCTCTATGAGGGAATGGGTGGACCAAGCCCGGCTTCCCCCCTTCGTCAAGGCAGCCTCAGCGGTCTGAAAATCAGTGCCAGGATCCCTGAACCAGCGTGTTAATTCCCAGTCGGGGAGTTTCTTCTTTGCTTGGCTTGTGGTGTGGGTGTATCCTGGTAGGTCAACTTGGGTCGCGGTGTTGATGCACAGCTGAGGGGAGCGCCGCTTCGCTTAGAGCCTCAGCTATGAGAGAGGGTGCCTGCTTGTTCCCCGGGGGCACTGGGCAGGGCACGCTTCGTGCAGCACAGCGGTTCACCCAACGATAATGCTGTAAGCGACCAGTACACCAGGGAAAAGTGCTCACCACGTGCTTCCTTTGTAAAAAGGGGAAGAGCAGTCCAGTCCTTCTCCTGTTCCAGACAGGAGTAGCTACTGCAGGCCAACCCATCCCACACACATCAGGGAGAGCACTCCTCGTAAGCTCTCCCACCTCTCCTTCCAGGCAGGTTCCTTTTTGATCCAGCAAGGATCTTTTGAAGTCTTTGATTTCCCTGAGACTTTCAACAGTTGGCAAGCACACACAGGGCCTTAGAGACCTTCTCAAGCAGGATACCACTGCAGGGCAAAAAGAGTCAGTCCTTTACCTCTGCCCACAGGTAGAAGCAGCATCTACAGGCCAACTCACCCCTCATAGAGCAGAATGGGTAGCGCTCCTCACACAGCTCTTCAGTGCTTTTTCTTGGCAGGGTCCTCTTGTTTCCAGAAGTTACCTAATGTCCTGGGGTTTTAGGTCCAATACTTATACCCCAATTTCCCATTGTAATCTTTGTTTCGGAGTCCCTGAGCTCAGTACAACCCAGTTCTGTCCTCTCTGGTTCAGCTTGACCACAGGGGGGTAGAGACAGCTTTCAACAGCGAAAAACGAAATGCACAGTATTTCACTATCAGGACATGTAACACACACCAGTATGTGCACTAAGTTTCACATACACTGCACACTGCCCATGGGGCTTCCTTTGAACTTCTTGAGGGGTTCCTTGCATGCAAGAAAAGGGAAGGTAAGGGCCTGGCAAGTGCACTTGCTAGGTCGACAGGGCAGTTTAAAACTGAGCTTGCTGACACTGCGGTGGCAGGTCTGAGACACATTTACAGGGCTACTCATGTGGGTGGCACAACAAGTGCAGTACACCCACTAGTAGCATTTGATTTACAGGTCCTGGGCACACACTGCACTTTACTATGGACTTACCAGTAAATCAAATATGCCAATCATGGATAACCAGTCATAATCACAATTTACACACAGAGCATATGCACTTTAGCACTGATCAGCAGTGGTAAAGTGACAATAATCCTATAGCCAACAAAAACAGGGTCAGAGAAATATGAGTCAAAATGCAAAAAGTTTGTGGATAAACCTGCAAAAAGGGCCAGGTCTCAAAAACACCAACTATAAAAACCAGATTCACACATTAGAGGTACTCTGCAGAAAGTAGAAGTATAAGTGTCCCTGACAAAACAGGTACAGTAACGAAAGCAAATGCGCAGGCTTCTCTCACTCAAAACAGGTACAGCATGCTTAGTAATAGTGTGAACTGATTTCACAAACAGGTAGAACACAGAAAGCAACTGTGCATGCCCCCTCACACAAATGAGATATAGCATGGAAAGCAGCAGTGCAGGTTGTATTTACAAAAACATTGATACAGCTCAGTAAGTGGCAATGCTAGTTACACTCGATGGTTAAATAAGGAGACGAGAGACAGAGATAGACATGAAATGGGCACTAAGCAAGGTGATCCAGCGTTTCTGGACCCATAACTTCTTAATTTTCCCTAACCTTACTTACTTTCTATCTTGGTACTCCAATTGATCTTTTCTTTGTCACGCTGAGGGGAAAGAGAGTTAGAATTCTACACCCGTTCAACTCAAATACAATTAACAATGCAACCAGTTTGGCTACACAATGAGGACCAGGAATCTGTAGCCAAGTTCAAGGGTGTTTATTACAAATTAGTAATCAAGCTCAAATAAATCACTCTTAAGACCATGCTGTAGCGATACAAAATAATCACTAGGAGGCCAAGCCTCCTGAAGAAATTTAGGTGAAAAATAATTAAACAGACAAGCATCTCAGTGGCTGTGATACAAAACAATAGCACAAGGATCTCGTGCTTGGAAAACAATCTCAATGGGTCTTTTCTATACATTAGTTGTTTAAGTCTTTTAACCATGTTCCAAGGCACAGAAATGGTTAGAGTATTAAAAGAGTTAAAAAATTAAAGAGTTCTATTAAACAGATGGGAACAGAACACAGGAGGTAAGACAAGCATTTGCATTTCAGAAGCTTGGTCAAGAGTCTTCCGTAGGTCGGGATGAAGTGTCAGCCTAAGTCACACTTAGGGAAAGAGTCAATGGGGCATAGAGGTAAGACCTCTCAAAGTCCGTTCAAGGGGCAGTGAGGAGGCATAAGAAGGATCATAAGAAGGATCAGGTAGGAGTCCAAGGATGGCTCTGCATAGAGTTTGCATAAAGGGGTTCAGCAAAGAAGTCCAGCATACGGTCCTCCAGGGTTTCAGGGGCAAGCATTTGGGAAGAGTTCTGAAATCCAACGGGGCTGTTGGTAAATTATAATCCATAAAGTCCATAGGCAACACCCCTTTGGTCACATCATTAATAGAAGTTAATTATCCATGTTTCACTCTCCACATTGCATACTGCAACATCCAGGCAAAATCCCACACTAGGGGCCTTATGTAGGTAGCCTAACATTTACCACTTCATAAATACCGAATTTTACCGATTCGGTATTTATGAAGTGGTAAATGCTATGTAGGTAATCCATCAGTAATATTTACCGATTCGGAATGGGTCGGTAATTTAGAATCGGTATTTACCGATTCGGTAATGGTAACTGGCTTCCCATTCATTCCTATGGGCCAGGAGGCCCATAGGAATCAATGGGAAGCCAGTTACCATTACCGAATTGGTAAATACCGATTCGGTAATGGGGGGAGTACAATCAAGGGTGGCAGGGTGTCACAGTGACACCCTGTTGCACCCCTGATTCCTGCATGTGTGCACATGTGGCACACATACATGCCCTAAGGGCATGTATGTCTGCCACATTGCACACTTCAAAGTGCAAAGAAATGCTTTTTTCCAGCTATTCGTCATTTACCACCAACTTTTAGTTGGTAGTAAATAACGAATCCCCACAACAACCACACACTCCCCCTACATATCATTTCAGGATTCGGTATTTACCGAATCGGTAAAATTACCGATTCGGAAATTTTACCGATTCGGTAAATTACCGAATCCTGAAATGTGCCCCCTACATACCAAAAGCCTGAATACCGGTCGGTAACGGGATAATTACCGAAAATCGGCCGTTACCGACCGGTATTGGGCTTCCTACATATGGCCCTTGACATGATAACGACATCTCTTTATCACACTCAAGTTAAGAAATAATAGTCAATTTATTCAACTGCAAGTTTCCCATCTGCTCGTCCTCAAGTTCGGTTTCTCAAGCCATGTATCTATTACTAGTACAAAATGTATCTATTCAAAACTAACAATGCATGTGAATACCTGCAAGAAGTGTTGAGTTAGCAGAACGTGAATACAGTAATTCATTAAATACAGCATGTAGGAATACAGGCCACCTTTAGAGTCAGGCTTGGTTACACTTTTAAACAATGGTGCATATTTAAAAAAAGGCGTGTGCACAACTTAACATAAATACATATAAATTAATGAACACATTTTACTTCATATTGCGCAAATCATACTGTAAATCATCAAATTACTCAAAGGTAAGTATGATTGAGAACTACATTGAAAGTACATATGTGTAACAATGCATACATTACATTTCCATTATCATTTAGTGTGCACTAGGTGTCTGCAAATTTAAGGATGATTGTCTATTAAATTGAGGTCACTAGGAGCTACACCGACAATATAGCACACGTTTCAGAAAACCAGTATTTCTTCATCAATGAAAGCATATTGCTGTTGCACGAAGATGGTTTCTTTCTTATTAGTCAAGCTTCATTAAAACATCTTAATCATGATGGTTAAACATATTCTTGTGAGTATATTCCCTAATTATACAATAAATGCACTCTTCACTAATATCAAGTGTACTTTTTAAATAAATCATTGCTTTGTGTAAGAAATGCATTCACCTCTCTGTGAACCATTTCTCATGTCATCTATCTTAATTTGTGACTTGTAAAGAGAGGACAGCTTTTATGCTGCACCAGAGATGAACAAAAGAAATATGATATAGAGGTCTTTTCACAGAAGCTGTATTGGTGCAGTGAAAATGTACTTTGCAACTGCACAGAGGAAACAGTGACCCGTCATAGCTGGTCATAGCTCTAACTATCTATATTTTCCTGCTCTTCACCAGAATATGCTCCTCTGTGGAGCTGTGTGTTGCCCCTCCTGACCAGGAGGCTGAAGTTGTACCCACCTGTTTCCAGTGGAGGCAGTACATAAATTTCAGTTTGAGTTTTGAAGCACCTGACAGAATCCAAACACACAATATTTGGGCATGGTAATACCTCACCTCTGAAAATAGTTTCAAACTGTTCAATTCAAGGGTTTTGAGGTGTTTATATTGTAGTTGATGAGAACTTTTTTGTGCATGTGCTTGATGTGCAGTATGGCAGCCTACATGACAATGTGTGTTGTATTGGGGCTTTACGCAAACTAGCTTTATGCTCTTAAATATAATCCGGGGAATTACACTGCTGACAACCATGTACATTTGTTACACATGTTTAATGTGTAACAATAACTAATCATGACATTCTTAACAGCTTATGCAAAATAAGCAGTCCAGGCATATTCCAGCAGAGCTGTTGACACCATAAGCTTTCATTTCACAATTGGAGAACTACTTGACAGGCTGATTGGTACAATATGCATTATGTTAATGCCAATAACCCCTGGATACTTGAGCAGCAGTCTGGAATGTTCTGGAACCACCCACAAATATTGGAAGTACAGTTAGATATCATGGCGGCACACTTACATATCAATCCACTTGCCAAGAAATAGAATATTGATTTGCTGCTATAATACCATAATATAAACAATCTGCTTTTATAATCATGTTTATGGACTAATATTTGGCACATGAAAAATAATGAAAAACATTATTAAATACTGCTTCCATTATGAGAGAGATATGTCTTTTGTGCACTCTGTTCTGATTATCTAAATGAGACATATATTAATAATAGCTGCAAAGAAATTAGTGTTCTGGGATCTGAAGCAAAATCAGAAGTATTGGTACACTCTAGGAGCTCACTTTCAGGACAGATAGAAAGACCTTAGGTTTACTAACTAATTCCTAGGGAACATTGTGTTGTAAAGCCAACATACTTCCCAGTTTGTCTCTTGTTCTTATGAGAGGCAGGGGAGTGACTTCTAAGATTCTCTTCTTTAAAGACTGCTTTGAGGTGAGTTTCTGAATTGTGAGCAAAATAAACAGTGAGACTGAAAACAGCCATTTTATAAATGAATACCACTCAAACATTTTTTCAGGGTCTCATTTTTCTACTCGGTTGATATAGTGGATATGGTATGTGTACAGAGCCACACTCAGCATTCCTTGCAGGGGGCTTCTTAAGCTTTCTTTATGCCACTGACCTGGCTTTAAATACATACAAAATGTCCACATATGCATGCAATGTGTCGTGCACAGTCACAGTCTGCAAACCCGGAAAAACCTAGTATGTGTGGCAGCTGAGAGAAACTCCTAATATATTCTTACAATTATGCCCTTCCACATTGCCAGACCCATTTCGAAATACATCTGTACGGGCTTAGGTGAACTTATTGCTTTACATTTAGATAAAGCACCTCAAGGTGGAGGTGATTACAATGGATGCACAGTGGATGCAGCTTAGTACACTGACACTAAACATGGGGACACCTGATCAAGGTGACATCAGATGGTGCTTCTCCTTCACGGATACACATCTCTTCTGAGAATCCTTTCATATCGTATTTGAGTGAGCCTTCTGAAACATCCATTAGAAAAAATTCTCCCATCATTTTCATGTCCTAGCTATTTATTCATTTTTAATTTTTTTTTTTTTAAAGTTTTGATAAATCCTCATTCGCCACCAACCTCACTTCAATTCCCACCCAAGATGTCTGTACCCACACTCAGCTAGCTGAGGAACGTAGTCAATTGGGCGTGGAGACCCGCCTACAGGTGCCAGACCTACTTGGGCGTCAATGAAGAACCAACTGAGATAACACTTCTGCCAAGATCCCAGAGCAAGATGACACTCGTCGTGAAACTGCCAGGGGAAAACTGGAAGTAGCCGACTTAGCCCGAAAAGTATTAAGGCTGCATAATCATAGGACTCAGAGAGAAAGAAAAAATAAAACTCAGTCAATCAACTCTGAGCACCATCTGAGTTGCAAGAGGTTGCAAAATGCTTTCTTCTTCTTTCCGCCTGCTCTAGCAAGATCTAGCTTAGAGACCATCAAAACTGAAGTCTGCCAATCTAGGAAGGAGGGGGGAGTTGATTCTGTCCATCTTATGCAGATTTGCCTCCTAGCTAGGAGGATAGCATAAAAAAGCAGTGATCCAGCAGGGCCGGTAACTTTATCTGCAGAACCAAATTTGATTAAAGATACGTCGAAGATGATAGGGCATCCCAAGGTGCTTGCCAAAAAGTTTCCAACACTATCCCAAAAGGAAGCAAGGGCAGGGCATTCTTTGAACATGTGGGTGTCAGATGCAGAGACCTGCCCACATTTCTTGCAATTCACCGGTGGACCTTTAATAATTTTTGACAGTTTATGTGGGGAAAAATAGGCTGTGTGAATAGTAAACAGGTGGTTCCTTTTTAACCAGGCCGGTTTTACTACTTCGTTTAAGATCTTACAAGAATTCTGCCATAATTGATTGCAATCTCGTGTAGGTAAGGAGCCACCCCACAATTCCTCAGCAAGATTGAATTCGCCATCCACAGCTTCGAGTGTGGCCTGGTACCAAAAAGAAACGTCCTTCTTCCCAGGGGGCTTAGTCACAAGCTGGCGTTCTAGAAAGCTGCCACAACCCGCTGAGTTCTTACGATTTAGTTGTGGGTGTGAATGGGCCCAGCTTTCCAGCTGAAGGTATTTAAATCTAGAGAGGCCTGCTCCAATCGTGTCCTCCAGTTGTTCTCATGAAACAAAGGTACCACCAGGGTGCAGGTTCCCCCAGACCGCTAACCCAGCTTCTCTCAGAGGAATTGCCAGCCTGTCCCTCAAACACTCTGGAGCACCCGGGGAGTCCTAGAGGGGAGCTAAGCTGGAAAAGTAACCGAGCGCCACTGCACCCCTCAATTTGGTCCACGTTTTGGCTAGGCCCTGGAGAACCTTCAACTTGACCTTTTTAAAAAACTTTGGGTCCCCGAATTTGAACAGAAAACCCTCCTCCGGTAGATTAGCGCCTTTAAGCATAGCCAGGAACCTCCCCCCCGCACCAGTGTTAACAGACATTCTCAAAAGCATACGTGAATGTAAAAGTTGGAAAGCCCAGGCAAAAAGCTGGAGAACTGGTAAAGCAAGGCCTCCCTTTTCTCTCCTCCGCCTCAGCTTTTTCCATGCGAGCCTAGATGATTTATACGCCCAGACAAATGAGTTGATATCCCTCTGCAACTTGTTGATGGTAGATTTTTCAAAGTGAAGGGGGATACAATTAAAGAGGAAAGTGATTTTTGGGAGTATTGACAACTTAATCAGGTTGACCCTGCCTAAAATGGATAAAGGAAGTAGGGCCCATGATTTCATTAGCCTCTGGCACTCCCTTGCCACCATGGCTACATTGTTTTCTGCAATCTTAGTGATGTCTTGAAGTACATTGATTCCCAAGTATCTCACTTTGGAACTGATCTGGTGCTGGTGCTGAGTCCTTCCCAGATTCCAAGTCATAATTTCAGTCTTCGAGGCATTGATTTCATAGCCTGAAACCAAACCAAACTCCTGGGCGAGACTGATAATGGATGGAAAAGCTGATTGTAAGTTAGCCGAAAGAACTAAGATATCATCAGCATATAGGGCAACCTTCCTCTCCCACTCCCCATACTTAAAAGGCTGGATATTAGGGTCTTCTCTAAGCCGTTGAGCAAATGGCTCAATATATAAATCAAAAAGGAGAGGGGAGAGTGGGCAGCCCTGTCTGGTCCCCCTTGAGATCATAAAGGGGTCAGTAATGTTGCCATTAACAAGAAGTCTGGCAGATGGGTTCTGATAGATCAACTGAACCGTACGACAGAAATGTTCCCCTAGGTTAAATTTCCTTAAGACCTCCGACAGGTAGATCCAATTCACTCTGTCGAAGGCCTTGGTGGCATCTAAAGTCATGGCTGCTAATGGAAGGGAATATGTGGAAGCCAGATCAATCGCGCCAATAAAATCATAAGTGAGGTCAGAAAGCTGCCGACCCCTGATGAAGCACTTTTGATCTGAATGAAGGATGTCTCCCACCACGAGACCTAATCTTGCTGCCAATATTGAAGTGAAGATTTTATAATCGCATTCAGGAGTGATATGGGCCTACATGACCCACAGCTTGATGGAGCTTTCCCTGGTTTCAAAATCAGGATTATGGTAGCGTCATTACATAAAGCTGGGAGCTTTAGGTCCTCGTCTAACACCTGATTGAAGAGAGACGTCAGGGTGGGAACGATCTTATCACACAACATCTTATAGATCTCAGCTGGGAGCCCATCGGGGCCCGCTGCTTTCCCGTTCCTACAGCGTTGAATGGCTTCCCTGATCTCAGTATGAGTGAAAGCCTGGTCTAAGTATTTGTGCTGATAAGACTTCAGGGACGGAAGAGGGATGCCTTCCAGCCATTTCTGGGCACTAAGTCTATCCACCCTTTTAGCTTCACAATAGATGTCCCGCAAATAGGTTTGGAAGACATGACTAATTTCCCCATCTAAAGAGAAGGTATCATTACCACTGATAATTTCCTTAATGTGATTCCTCACCCGGTCTGATTTGGACTTTCATGCAAGTAGCTTACCTGCCCCTTCACCAAACCCGAAGTGGGCAATTTTGCTTGCCTCCCATCTACGAGTAATCCTAGAGTGCAAGATGTTCTCTAACTGACCCTTTAGACCATCTAACTTAACCTGACGTTCATGCTGAATTTCAGGGGAAGCTTGACAAGTTAGATCAGCCTCAGTAACCTTCAGCTTTTCTTCAATGAACAAGATCTCTTCTTTGTATCTTTTGCTTCTATAGCTAGACCTGCTGGTAATTTGGCCTCACAGAAGAGCTTTTAGAGAGTCCCATACGTTTGTTATAGAAGTAGACCCTGAGTTCGTTTTCAGGAACCATTCGGTTTCTTGTAATAGGAAAGAGATCTCTTCCTCCTCCAGAAGTAAGGAGCGGTCGAACGACCATATCCTAGTGGGGCTAGGTAATGGACATTCTAGACCCAAAAGAATACCTGAGTGGTCTGAAAGATGGTTAGCCAAGTAAGATTTTTTTTTGACTCTTAATGAGTTACTTATCAGCACATATTCTATTCTAGATTGGTGCCGATATTTGTAATTTCGAAATGAGACACCTGGCTGCTGACCTGATCTTTCCCTCCAAATATCTGAAAAAGCAAATTCCTTCATTGCCCCTAGTAGGAAATTCCGAGATTTAGAAGGGACCATAGCTCTATTGTTTGGAGTTTTGTCTAATAAGGGGTTTAAGATGATATTAAAGTCTCCAACGTTCTGGGAAGTTCAACAAATGGGAGAAAATAGTCTTGAGACAGGAGGGGTCATCTTGGTTGGGTCCATAGTAGCCGACCAAGGTAAACAGAGTTCCCATTATCGTAACTTTAACAATGACCCATCTGCCGCCTGGGTCAACTAGCTGCTGTAAAATGTGTGCCTTAGTTGATTTCTTAAATAAAATTAGAACCCCTCTGATATTTGCTGACTGACTAGTACAAACGTGTGAACCCACCCAACTTTTATTTTTAAAAAGAGAGACCGTCTTTTCTTTGAGAAGGTGCGTTTCCTGAAGAACAATGAATCCTGGAGATACTGTATGATATTGTCTCTTCTCGGTCTAGTGCGCAGGCCATTGACATTCCAGGACAAGATCCTTATGGAACTCATAGTAGGTTAAATCCAAAACCAATCATTAAAAACAGAGTTTGAAACGACCCGCACCAGCACTTAAACCAACACAGTTCCAAAGCCAGTACTCTTAGGGATGAGATAGGTATAATCAAAAAAGGGAGAATGAGGAATGTTTTTATTTTTTTACTCTGCTGCACCCGCCCCCTACCCCTGTGCCCCCCCAACCCTCCGCCACCCCAGGAGAACCCTTACCACAATTATCTGGACTGATGAAGTCCAGGCAGTTGCATCCCGGAGGTGCCCAACCCGACCACTCACGATAAAGTGAAGAAAAGAAAGAGGTTCAGAAAAAAGAAAGGATTTTATGGAGAGGTCTTCTTCGACCCTGAGAAGCAGTCGAGACCAATTTAAAAGAGAAGAAAAACAGATAAGTATACACTTTTATCCCCCCATTTCTTTTCCTCAATTTTATCTTATTGTTTCCTCTTAATATTGGCTCCACCTACCTATAATCACCTATTATGCTAACTCTTCAGCACAGAAGGAGAAAGAGAAGGCAGAACCCAAACTTAACAATAACAATGTTACCCCGGCCAAACGATATCCCAAGCTAAAACGATCCCTTATGATCCCCCCTTGCTGATGCTGTCAAGCAGCTCATCCACCTCCTGAACTGTTCTTAAATTGTGCATTTTATTATTGTGCATCACTTTCAGGAAGGCCGGAAATTTTAGTTGGGCTACTGCGCCATGTTTTTTGAAATCCTCCAACCTCCTACCAAGCTCCCACTGCCTATCCAAAGTGGACCTCGAGAGGTGAGACCGGATCTCAAACGAGAACTCTTTTGCTCTGTTTTCAATTTCAGTGCTGCGTTGAGGATTTTCTCTTTTAGAGCAAAGGTAAGAAAACTGATAAGAATTTTCCTGGGTTTGGATCTATTGGGGTTTCTTTGGAAGGGATCCCTATGCACCCTCTGTATATCATGGCTTAGTGCTTCTTCTGAATCCTCGAGCTGTAGTGAGGCCTTGAGTAAAGAAACAATATAAGGTCTAATGTCCTTCGCTGCCTTCCGGAACATTCAGTAGGCGTAAGTTATTTCTTTTTATTTTTTTTTTATTTTATTTGAGCAGATTCGAGAAATACAAAAGAACACATGTTACAAGATTCGAGGTGACAAAGTATACAATAGAGTTTTGAGGATAATCAGATAATAAGGTCAGCGTATTGCACATTCTACTTTCATTCCTTTGAGGCATTAACATAAGAGACAAAAAAGAAAAAAGAGAAGAAGAAGGTTCTTTGAGGTAGAGGAAGTTAAAGTAAAAAAGTTGTGTATATAGACCTGATGTATTAGCTTGGAGATATATTTAGGCCCTTTGCTGCTCATACCAATTGGCTATTGGTGTCTAAATTTGCTCCCCATATGACCGTGATTTTTTGCCTCTAGTTCTGTAGATAGCAAGTTCTTGTTTATATATTGCTAATAGTCTGTTAAGCCATCCCTGAAAAGTTGGAGCGTCAGAATCTTTCCATCTTGCGGCAAGAATAATTCTATAAACAGCAGTGCCTATGTAAATAGCGGGAATTTCTAAATTGCTAAGGCCTAGGGACTCATCATATCCTAGCAGAAACAGAGTGGTTGATGTTTTTATTTCATATCCAAAAATTTCGGCCCAATACTCCGTAATGTTTTTCTTAATCTGATCTAATTTGGGGCATTCCAAGAACATATGTATGAGGTTAGCGGGACCGAGTGTGCATCTGGGGCATTTATCATGTGTTGTCTTACCCCAGGTAAATAATTTGAGAGGTGTGTAATATAGATTATATATAGTTTTGTATATTTGGGCCTTAAGGTTGGAAGCAAGTAGGACTTTGGAAGATAGATTTAGAGTCATATCTATATCAACATTAGCGTTATTCAATTCATTAACCCAACGAGTTTCTGTATATCCTAGATCATCGGGGTGATTTCTTATGAAGATGTCGTATATGTTGCTAATTCTAGTTGATTGTTTACCTATAAGATCTAGAAGTGGTATGGGCTTAAGATCCATGTATGGTTCAGTATGTCTAAGAGTTGTATATATTTGAATACATTTTAGGTAGTCTGAGGGATGGATTTGATATTTGACGTGAATTCTATCAAATGTTGTTTTGCCATCACTATCTAGGAAGTCACCAATAGTTATAATACCTAAATTCTCCCAGCGTCTGGTTATGTTGTCGTTAAGATAGTGTGGTATTACTGCACTATGCCATAGGGGTGTATATTTGGTGTACTTTGAGATTTTCAGTGTTTTACGGATTCGATTCCAGATTTTATAAGCGTCTGTAATAATTTTAAATTTTATCTTTTTAAAGTAAGAGGGTTCTACTTGTCGCAGTAACAGGCCTCTGGCTTGGCTACCCATCATTAGCTCGTGAATTGATGGTAGGAATGGTGGGGATTGACCTTGATCGTTATTATTGTTGGGACAAGATGTAAATAAGACCGTCATTTGTTGTAATATGGTTGCCCATAGGTAATATGTTAAATTAGGGATTGCTAAGCCACCTCTAGAGGATGGTAGTGTTAACTTAGTAAGGGCTCTCCTGATCTTCCCGTAGTTCCAAATAAACGAGGATATTGTTCGATCTAATGTTTTCATTGTATCGTTGCTAGCGAGAAGGGGAATAGCTCGAAACAAATATAAAATCTTTGGTAGAATCGTCATTTTAACATAGTTTCCTCTACCGATTATGGAAAGATGAAGGTTGTTTACTCTGAGTAGGTCTGTTTTTACTTTTTTAATTAAAGGGTCATAGTTAAGCTGATTTATTTCACTAATTCTTGACGAGATGTTGACTCCTAGGTATTTTGCATGGCTAACTCTATATTGACTTATAAAGGATGTATTATCGGTACATATAACCATAGTTTTGTCTTGGTTTAGTGAGTAGCCTGAGTATAGTCCGAAAAATTGTGTGATTTCTTCAATTTCAATTATAGCCTGTGTAGGGTTAGTTGTTACAACCGCTATGTCGTCGGCGTAGGCGAGAACTTTGGTGCTATAAATGCCTGTGTTGATGGGTTTGATCGCAGGTGATGTTATTAATTTGAGGATTAACGGATTGATATATAAAGCAAATAATAATGGAGAGCACGGGCAGCCTTGTCGCGTACCTCTCTGAATGTTTATGTTTCCAGACTCGCACCCACCGGTCATTACTCTTGCAATGGGGTCAACATAGAGGGCTTTTATAGATTTTATGAATACCGGTCCGATGTTATTAGTGGCTAATATTTCCCAGAGAAACTGCCAAGAGACCCGGTCAAAGGCTTTCTTAGCGTCTAAAAGGATCATTGACATCTGGCCGCCCTCTACTCCCATGATGTCAAAGAGGGTGATAACTCTGCGAGTATGATCTGTGGTACTCTTGCTTGGTATGAAGCCATGTTGCCAGGGAGAGACCAGATGTTCAATGATTCTGTTCAGGCGATTGGCAAAGATCTTGGCGTATGTTTTTGAGTCTGAGTTGATCAATGATATTGGCCGATATGAGGTTGTTAGTTCTGGTGGTTTATCTTTTTTTCTGAAAATGGCTATATTCGTTTGTTTCCAAGATTCGGGGAGTTTGCCATGCCATTGTATCCCGAGAAAAAGATCATGCATAAAGGGGATGATTAGGTTACCCAAGATTTTATAGAGGTCTAGAGGGATTTTATCTGGTCCAGCTGCTTTTCCTAGCGCTAATTCGGCTAGGGCTAGCTCTACTTCTATTATGGAAATTTCTTTATCAAGTTCTTTTTTTGTATCTTCGTCTATAGTTCTAGCCAAATTTGTCTCTCTAATCCAGTTATCTAAGAACTTCTTAGTATCGGCGGTTGACCGCTTATCTTCATTCTGATACAACTTTTGATAGTAATCATGGAAACATGAGGCTATATCCTCTTGGGTGGTATGTTTCCGCCCGCGGTAATCAATGGTTTGGATGGAATTGCGAGACTGTGATTGCCGGGTTCTGAGGGCAAGGTGTCTTCCTACATTCTCTCCAGTCTCATAAATTTTGTTTCGATTTGCTTGGAGTATTTCCGCTGCTTTTTGCGTTAGGTCGTTATTAATCTCGGCTTTAAGCACTAAGATCCTATTAAGAGTGTCCTCAGCCTGAACCCCATGATGTAACTGGTTAGCGTGTAGATGTTCTAGATCTATAAGCCGATTAGTCAGTTGTGTATATGTATTTTCCCGTTCTCTTTTGCGGCTAGCGACAAAAGTAGCAGTCTCGCCCCTTAGTGCGGCCTTGAAGCTATCCCATACATTAAACCGAGATGCGCTATATTGATTGATGTCAAAAAATTCTTTGGTCCATTGTCTAATATGAGTTATGTATTCTTGGTTGACAAGTAGTTTACGATCGAATGTCCATTGTGGATAAGATTTCTTGTAGCCGGGGGCCTCAAATATTATACAGAGTGCGTTATGATCTGATATTGTCTTAGGGGATTTAAATATAAGAGCATTTAGAGCAATGTCTGTGGTTGTAAATATATAATCTATGCGTACATATTTTCTATGAGGATAGGAAAAATATGTATATCCAGGATCTATTCTGTTCTTGAGAGGCCATATGTCTTGAAGATTATAGCTGAAAATCAGATTTTGCACTGCCCTGAATACTCTGGGTTTTCGGCCACTGTGAGTGGGTTGGGTTGATTGATTATTGTAGTTGGCCCATCGTTAGATTTAGGTCGCCACATAAGATTAAAGTACCTGCCCATGATGCTAGTTCTAGTTCTAATTCAATGAATAGCGTAGGGTCATCAAGATTAGGGCCATAAATAGAACAAATAATAATTCCTATATTAAGTTGGACAATGGCCCATCTGCCATGGGGGTCAGCTTTTTTACGAGTAGAGGTACCCAGTCTTGTTCTTGCTAAAATTGTAACTCCCCTGGTTTTCGAGGTTTGTGTGGTTGTGACCAATATATTAAAGCCCGGAATATTTATTTGATTTATCTCTCCTATGGGGATATGGGTTTCCTGTACACATATAATATCCCATGCACTTTGAATCCTTAACTGAGTGAATTGATCCCGCTTTCCCTTATCGTTAAGTCCGGCCACATTCCAGCATCCTAATTTTAACTTCCCCATTTTGTTGTTATTCTATGTTTTAGACAGTGTTCGTAAATCATAAATAGTGTTTGACTATTTCTCAATGTTCCTTTAGTATTCTTTCGTCTGCTCATTTTACAATGCATTTTATCTCCCCCCCCTCCCTTCCCTTCTTCCCCACCCATACACCAACCCGCCGCCCTCCCCAGTCCCCAACCCCCGGACACCCCCCCCACCCTCCCAAAAGAGGCAACAAGACTCCATTAGAGTCTGTAATGATGGATTAGCATTGTCCGACCAGAGCTATCGAAGCATGCAATCCGAGAAAAAAAAAAAAAAAGAAAAAGAAACAGAAGAATTATGAGGGGAGGGTGTTAGTCATAACTAAGAAGTTTGATGAGAAAACATTTTTTTTTTTCCCTTCTTCCCCCCAGCCCTTCTTTCTCCTTCCCTTTTCCATTCCTTGAGTCAACAAAATTATATACCAGTTCATCTTGGCCCCCCTGATTTATTTGTCGGTGAATAAAGAAAGGGAATGTGAAAAAAAAAAAAAAAACGAAAAAATTCTAGTGTTTCTCAATGACATAGGCAATTATAGCGTAGTATGCAGTTTGATGGTTCATTTTAAGCTCTCTAGATATTCTTTGGCCTTGATTTCAGAAGTGAAGAACTTTATTTGTCCACCATAAATTACTTTTAGTTTGGCCGGATTGTTCAGGTATACCACTGCTTTCTTCTCTTGAAAGGGTTTGATAAGCTGTCTGAGTCGCCACCGTCTTTCGACTGTGAAGTGGCAAAAGTCAGGGCGTACGAAATATGAGATAGAATCCTTACTACGATGTTTATCTGGTGTAGCTTTATCAGATATAGCTTGTCGAAGCAAGAAGTTCCCAAAATAGACTAGGATTGCATGTGGATATTTGCCTATAGCTGCCTTGGTTTTAAGGGTTAGGGGAACTCTATGGGCTCGCTGTATCTCATTATTCCAATCCCAGGTGGCAAGTTCGGGGAGGGTATCACGTAGCAGCTGTATAACAAAAGATCGACAGTCTTCTCCTTCTGCTTTTTCAGGAATGCCAAGGAAGTGGAGGTTATTTCTGCGAAGCCGGTTTTCGTAGTCTTCCTATTTCCATCTAATATCCTGAAGTTCGGCTTCATGTGCATCCACTCGTTCATTTGTTGTAGCAGCTTCGGTTTCAATCAACACAATCCGGTCTTTTATATCATTTAATCTTTCAGTGAAAGCACCCATCGTTTTTGACAGCTTACGAACTACCCCTTGAACTTTCTGTAATGCTACTCGTGCCTTACGACTGTCTTTTGATGTCTCTTCACGATGGGATGCAATAGCTTGTAGTACTGTTTCCATAACTTGAGTCAGTGTAGCCCCCGAAGCCCCAGAGGAGCCAGACTGTTCACTTTCCGGGACTTGGTTTGAGGATAAAGCTTGAGACGTTGGGTTCATATTCTGATTTTGGTTTAAGGTAAAAACAGTCGGGCTATAGTCCCATGTCAGTTCATTTGCTCCTTGATGGTCTCCCCTTTTCTTTTTGAGTATCGTCCGCCGTCGATCTTGTTTTTCTTTAGGGGGATTAGAATCTGATTCTGTGCTTATGTTTGAGTCAAGATCATTCTCTGCTGCGTCAATCTCATCATCTGTAACACCGGACCAGCTGATATCCTCTGAAACAGAATAGAAATCAGTGATGTCCTTATCAGCTTCCAGTGTCTCATTGGAGTGAATTGGGTGGTTGTTTATTGCGCTATTAGATATTTTCACGCCTTCGTTCCAGGTTGAATCAGCAGGCTCCTTCTCAATCAAGCTCCCCTCAGTCGCTACTTGGAGCGTATTATTGCGCTGTGAAAAGGCTTGATTTAGATCAGTAGTTAAGCCCGTGCTTAGGGGGATAAAGTTTGTATTTGTATGCAGCTCCTTAATCGGCGCGGGTATATAACTGTGATCCTTGTTGCTATTGCTGGGGGGGGGGGCGCTGGCAGACCCAGTTGACCCACTAAATCTAGCGATAGTATCTAGAGTTTGCGCCGAAGTCTCTGGGGGATCTAATGTCTCTATGACATTTGTGGCGATATCTCTCAACGCCAGGGAGGCACTAGCGCAATAAGCAGAGGCAGAGGCAAAAGCAGAATGAACTGTTTGTCTTACCGCATTAGTCGTGATGTCAGGTCCATCAAGAGTGAGAGCAGCCTCTTGCCTCTCTATGTATTCCGGTGGATCTGATTTGTGCGCTTCCTCCACCTGTTCTGTGGTGTACGTCGATCCATCCATATTCTCAGACTCGATTCCCGCTACTGGTGTAGTAGTTTCTTCAGCAATAGCAGTAGCAGCAATTTGCTCCTTTAACGAGAGTTGCTGTGCTGGGTTACCGTGAGGTCTCTGGCTGGCGGCGTGCTGCATCATTGAGATTACTGTAGGGACTGTCAAGGCAGGGGCAGAGCCAGGGGGTAATGCGGTGGGAGTTTTGCTATGAATCGGGCCCCTCAAAGCCGGGTTTTTTTTCGTTAAGCCGCTTGAAGGATACCTGCTAGTTACGTCTTGATCGCGGAGGGCTTGGTGCGCTGCTCTTGTCTTGGCCACTGAAACAGCAGCCGCGTTCTTTGGCGCCATTGTGCCCTGGGTGTCCTGGGTGGCGATGCGCTTGGCTTGTAGTACGTGCTCTGCACTTCTCCCAAGGTACCGCGATGAAGAGGAAGGCTGCGTGTCTGAAGAACGTGGAGAGGGGCGGTTACCAGCCAGTAGCCGTAGTGCAGCGTATCCGATGATTGAGGCGAGCAGTGAGAGCGGCGTTTTCAGGATCACATACCCGGTTGGTACAATTACATATTCGTTGGATTCAGCAAGTTCAGGAGTCTGCATAGTTCGGTCCAAGTTTTTAGCATCGTTTAGCGTTTAGGTTTTCATTATTCTGTTACAGTATTTTAAGTCTTCTTAGCTACATGCTCCGTAGAGCTGGTCGGACGCTGCAACCGGCGTCTAGCCTGACGCCGCCATCTTGCCCAGCTCTAGGCTAAGTTATTTCTACGTGCGTTATTCTCCAAATGTTTCAGTCTATCTCTAAGATCTGCATGCTCTTTTTCTAGCAATAGAATGCCCGATTCCGCCAGCCCGAGGTCTTCTTTTAGTTCACCAACACTATTCTCAAGAGTTACAGTCCTGGAGTTTAAGAGGTCCACTTTTTTTTCCAAGGATTCACAGAAGTTTCTGATTTCTCCTTGATTAACTGCAGATACTGCAAAGTCCTTTTTAATGTCTTCAGATAATGTGGTGAAGAGAGCTTCCAAGCCTGAGGATGAAGATAAAAGCAAAGATGTAGAACCTGCCTCTTGTTCCCCCCTGTATTCGCCGTCAGAGATTACTGGTGGCATTAACTGTGGCTGTTTCTGTGGATGTGGCTGATTCTGGGTCTGTGAGCAAGCTAGGGAGCCAATGTTCGAACCGTTCAAGGGCTCATGGGGGTCCAAGGGCACCCCTAAATCGCTCTGGTGAGAGACCAGATCCGAGGCTGACTCCATATTGCTATCAGCTAACATTGTGAATGGTGGTGACGATGTTATGGAGTTATTTAAGCTTGCTGAGCGCTGCCTGAGGGTTTTGGCCTGTGTAGTGATATCCAGAACTTCTGATTGAATCCTAAAGTAGGAACGCAGCGACGGAGTAACCCTAACTAAGATGTTTGCGGGGTTACTTTTGGACCTCTTGGGTTTTATAGATCTGCCCTTAACCTGATAGATCTGAAAGGCAGAGTTGCTAATTGAAGCTGATGCGGTGACAACAGGGGGAGACTCTGGTCCCCCAGGGGCAACCTTGTCAGAGCTCAGATCTTGGACCAGCTCAGAGTCCTTACTGGAATTATCAGTGCCAATGGAATTATTTTATATAGTCGCTTTAGCCCAGCGCCTTTCCCTTGCTTCTTATAACCCCTTCTAGCAGTAGTGGCCTGTTGCGGTGCTTTCTTAATGGGGAGAGAAGCCTCCTGTGGGGGTTTAAGGGACTGGAGGGTTTGACCCTCGGGGGCCAAAACCTCCTGAAAATGCTGCGATACTTGATGAGCTGTGCTCCCAGTCCGTGCCCCAGTCCCTGCCCCGATACCTGACTCCGATGTAACAGCAGAGTCTATTTATTAATTTATATTACATTTAAGAGTGAGGTGGTTGTTATGGCTCACATGCTAATGTCAACATGTGCAACCTCTAATTGAATATTTTCTTATGTGATAGTTGCAAGGAACTCAAAGGATCTTTGTACATAGTACAACTAAAATGTAAATAACTGGCTGATAACAAATGCTTTAAAATTAGGGGTTCGATTATGACAGAAAGCTTTTTAAGTATGTCATGAAAGTGCAGTTGTTGGCAGATGTATTGTTTGCAATTATTTAAATTTTACACAGAGTAGGCATTTGCTTTATCCACAAGAGTATGACTCTCACCTCAGTTTATTCACTATTTGATGTATTATTCCGCATTCTAGTGCTTCCAGATGGAACGCTTGAGTGACTATTTTACTTCTGAAAATTGTACTCATTCAGCAGATTGTTTATCAGATTCAACTCAATGCCTTCTATATGGATGATGTGCAGGAACCATTCGTTTTTCGTAGCATCGGCAAAGCCAATAGAGAAATGCTTTGATTTGGAAACAGCATTTGCACATTCCTCTAAAAATCTCTGTCCTATCAGCCAATCCTTCTGTAACTCTTTGCCCACATTTGTTCTGCAAAAGGTAGAGACAATATTTAATACATTTCCCTCTTCCATCTCCCCTATTTGCAATGACAGGCCTTCTATAGCTCCTGTCAAACAGAAGAGCTTCAGTGAATTCATATTACCTTCCTCAGAGGAGGCTACCAACCTATTGAGATCCACATCTTCTGGTTCGCCTCTTGCCTCTTGTCACCTTAGGATAACCAAGCTGTGGCAGAGAACATCGCCCCTCAGCTCACAACCATTTTTCATAACATGTTCCAGTCTGGCCTTTTTCCCAACTGAATGAAGGAAAGCCACTGTGCTTCCCTTGCTAAAAAAGGCTTCCTTGGATGCTAAGTATCCAAACAACTACCATCCTATCTCTTGTCTACCTATGCCCGTAAAAATAGTAGAGAAAATTATGAACATTCCACTTACTTAGCACATTCAATCAAACAACCTCTTGGATGCCACTCAGCTTGACTTCTGCTGTGGCCATAGCACAGAGACCGCCTTAATCAAGGGTACCGAGGAGCTCAGGCAGACGCTCGATATGGGTGAGGCAGCTGCCCTCCTCCTCCTTGACCTCTCGGCAGCATTTGACACTGTCAGTCATCAGCTGCTGTTAGATTGATTAGCAAATATTGTGATCACCGGAACAGCATGGGGTCTACTGAAATCTTTCCTCTCTGGCCGCGAGCAGTTGGTGTGGATCATTGAGTTTGTCTCTCATCATTTCTCACTCCCTTGCGGGTCTCTAAAGGGTCCTCGCTTGGTCTGATACTTTTTATCATATACGTCACACCATTGGCTGATCTAATACAATCTTTTGGCTTCTCCTTAGCCTCTTACACAGACAACACCCAAATCGTCATCTCCCTAGCCAATGATGATGCTGGCCCAGGACTTAGATTCTGTGACTGCATGCAGGCAGTCAATAGCTGGATGGATAGGAATTGCTTAAAATTGAACTCTGACAAAACAGAAGTGAAACAATTTAGTGCCCAATCTTACTTTTGGAACCCGACCTGGTGGTCACTGGGCATGGGCTCATTAGCTACTTGTGTCAGGAAGGCCCGCTATCTTAGATTTCTTATTAATGATAAACTGTGTTTTATTGATCAATGTCAACACAGTGACATCCTCGAACTTCCTCATGCTCAGAATGTTAAAAAAGATACATCCCTCTATTCCTGTCCATCATCAGAAAACTCTGGGCACATTTCTAGTGCTGGCAAAGGTAGACTACTGTAACAGCCTCTTTCTCAATGCTCTTCAATACATTCGAAATAAATTGCAGACACTGCAAAGTGATGCAGCTACACTCCTTAAAAAGATTTCCAAATACCATTCAATGTCTAATTCAATCAGAAAATGGCATTGACTCCACATTAGACAAAAGATTACTTTCTAATCACTTTCCATTGTCTATAAAGACCTTCAGGGAATCGGCCCAGAATTCCTACAACACAGACTCAGCTGGTACTCCCCAGGAAGGACCACACACCTAGCCAATACCAAACTCATAGTTCTCCCCAGGTTTTAAACAAACTCCTTGGGAAGGCAGGGTTTTCTTGCTGGGTGCCTCGAAAGCCTGGAATGCACTTCCGTTGCATATTATGAATGCCCCCAACATACTGGCCTTCCAGGAACTTCTGAAAACCTGGCTTTTTAACACTCTCTAGCTTCCAATTCTTTCTCCTCTGTTCTTTATTTCCTTATTAGTCATTGCCAAGATGCTTCCGTAAATACGGTGTGCTTTAGACATTTTAATAACATAACACATTTATATGAAAAGCATTTATGTGTGTCTATATTTACTTGTGTTAAAACATTAAAGCCAAACATATCGGCTTTGTCGATGAATGTAATCTAGTAACCCATTATGCCTACACCAGAGAAAAGGTTTATTAAAAAAAGCACAATGGTAAACCTTTTGGAACCTCCAGGTGTAAAAGCAGAGGGTGACTTACATGTAGCCACAATTGTGCCTTTATATCTTTATGCTGTGCTTGATTATTGTTTATGAAAGAATTAATCCACAACTCGTACAAAGGCAAAATGTTTAATGTATTATACGGCCAACTAAGGTTAACTGACACTTGGAGATGGAAACATTCTCTAAATGTGAAATAGATGCTGTCTCTCAACCCTCTATATTTTGCATTGAATACCAGTTCAGAGGATCACTCACCACCTTTTACTGATTTATCTTGTTCCCTATGATAATATGTAAAAAACAACAGCAACGTGATAATGTACTCTGCCATCCAGAATGTCTTAAATGCTAAATAATTATTTGCAATAATTATGGGTTCATTCAATCTTATTTTAATTGATTGCAACACTACAAAATTATTTTTTGCAGTAAAAGCCATGTTAAGAATGTTACAAATGGCAAAGGAACAAAAACATGGCATTCCAAACACTACACACTTGTTCATCTTAAATGTGATAATCCAAATTATCTGTTAAGGCTGTACTACCTTGACATGTTCAATTCAAAAGGCCATAGCTACTCTGACAACAGAGGGGAAGTAGACCCTAAGTTCACAGGCACTGATTACACAGGAAGGGCATGTTTCATCTGTCAATGTTGTTTTATGCTTTAGTCAACATTTATACAGATTTTTTGTGAAATTGATCCCAGGATTGTTCATTTCTACAAATTATTTATTGTCATGTTTCTACGTGAACCAAGATTCATTAAGTCAAATACATTTGTATGTTTGAAATACATTCACAATATTTTGGACCTCAATAGGTCCATTTTCAGCGGGGGTTTAACTGTAAAGAAATTAATTTATATACATTTTAATCATAGAAACCAAACAATACAAAATAGTCATAGGTTACTAATGACTCAAACACTAATTAATACCAGTACTGACATAAACGCTTATACATCATCCCAGAGAGATTCGGCTTATCCAGAATGTTATGCTGCAGTCTATCATTTGTGTGCCTATATCATTATCTATATATAATCCCGGCCCCTGATATACCTCTAAAAAATTGTTGTCCAGAGATTTTCATTTTTTATTTGTGTTTTTGGATCATTAGAGAAGTAATTTATCTAGGGTAGACATTGTTGTTCCATGCTGCTTTTTTTCTGGACAACATTTATAAAAATGAAGGATGTGTTGCAGTGATGATGTAATATTTCAGGGACCAAGAAATCTATATACTTTATTTTGGTGTCAAAACATAGGTTTTGGGGGACAGAAAATAACTCCTCAGAGCAACCCTTCTGCCATTTTCCAAAAATGCAGCTATAACAGAGGAAGAAGAGACATGTATAGAAATGAAACCAATATCAATGTTTTTTAATCCTTTTATATATACACCAAAATGTTTATCACTCCTGTTTTAGACACATTTTCATAGTTCACTTTATTTATCTTTTTCAGCAATCTCTCATACATTTGCAGAATGTTGAACATTTGAGTAGAGCATATCAACAGGGACATCTTTTTGTAGCACAGGTTTTGCAAGTATGTGTAAGTTCTGTTGGTAGAGGCTTTAGAAATTTCATAGGTGTTAGTACCCCATCAATATCTTTCCAACCAAATTCCCACAGATCTTTCTCTACATATGCATGATCGAAAACATTTACACATCTTATGATCAAGTAGAACGCTGTTTTAATGTGTCCCTACACAGAATATGATTATTATTATTATTATTATTAAAGAGCTTATAGAGCGCTCAGTAACGCCATCTCGGCGTGTCCCCGCGCTAGAGCTACCAGCAATCGCCGCAAGAGCCTATGACCTACACAGGGTATAGATGTGTTTTAAGCTTGGACCTGAACAGTGCTTCACTGCTCACCAGTCTCAGAGCAGGAGGAAGTTTGTTCCAGTGTTGAGCTGCTTGGCACGCAAAGGATCGTCCACCCATTCTTGCCTTCCTAATTCTGGGTACTGTCAGCAGCCCGGCACCCTCCGACCGAAGGGTCCTTGTAGGTTCATAGCGACTGACTAGATCCCTAAGGTAGGCGGGCGACCTGCCCCAGACAATACGGTGACAGATGAGGAGGCACTTGAACCACACACGTTTCTTCACAGGCAGCCAGTGAAGTGCATCCAGTGCCATTTGCGAGTTAGCCCTCCTAGGTCTTCTTAGCACCAATCTAGCGGCGGAATTCTGGATAACTTGCAGGCGACCCAGGCAGCCCTCGGTGGCCCCTAGGAACAATACGTTTCCATAGTCCATCCGAGAGGTCACCAGTGCCTGCGTCAGTGTCCTTCTGGCCGCTATGGGTAGGAGGTCCAAGGTTTTGTTTAGAGTCTTTAATACTCCAAAACATTTGCCCACAAGACGCCTTATGTGGCCCTCATAGGAGAGAGAGGAATTCATCCAGACTCCTAGATTCTTAGCCTCATCACAAGGTATGGGGGTAGGGCCAAGGCATGTAGGCCACCACTCGGCTGACCAGTTTTCGCTTTTTCCCCCCACCACCAACACCTCAGTCTTAGAGCCATTGAGTTTTAGGCAGTGGGAGTCCATCCACTCAGCTAGTGCCTGCATACAGGACTTAAAGTTGGTGGGGGTGTTGGCGGTGTCCTGTGATAGGGAAATCAGCAGCTGGGTGTCGTCGGCGTAAGACACCAATTCTACCCCAAATGATTGTACAACCTTCGCCAGGGAGGCCATATAGAGATTAAAAAGCTGATGTCGGTGGAAGGTCACTTAGTGGGACTGATCTCTTGAATTCACTGTACAGAAGATGGTCAAATGTATGACAGTCAGAACTCATTTTCCACACATGCACAAGGTATTTTTCTAAGTCACATTCTTCTTCTGTCCCAACAAATCCTTTTAGAAACTTCACAGACTCAGCAGTTAAAGCTCCAAGCTTTTTTCCAATTTTGCTCATAGTGTTTTCACCCATAGGATTATATGCCTTGATAAGAAGTCTGGGCATTTCTGGGTCAGGTTTCTTGTACAGACTATGAAGCGAGATTAAGTGTCTTTTCTCGCCTCCTCCATAACTTATCCATAGCTCTGACAATCCTTGACTTATAAACATTGCAGCAAATCTAAGTAGCACGATAATAACATCTGTGTCATTTGACAGTACAATTACTCTATTGGAACCATTTTGAACAGTCCACTCAACAAGTGGCACAACATGAATGTCAGCTTCCTCTAATTTGCTGTTACGTTCGTGAACAATATGGCCGTACTTTTTGAATATATCTCTGCAAGCACCAACTCCTCATTGACAACCATTCCACTTGCAATAATTGGAAATCCAGTGTTCACTGACGCATCAGTAATGTTTTGGCGAGTTAACATCTCCAAGTTTATCTTGTTCGATGTTGATGACCAGAATTTATCACGTTGCACAGGTATATGTGTTGAATATTTGATGAGAGCAATGTAAATTGTTCAACTTGTGAACATTCATCTAATTCTCTGACATTCTTTGACGGATAGCTCAAGATAACTGTCAAAGACAATGTTCAGTTCTCTCAAGGTGCACACTGACTTTGATATCTGTAGAACAATCTGAACAACCGCTCGGAAATTTTTCATGGATGAAATCTTGACCATTCGCAATTGTGACATATAGTCGACAACAACAGGAGTTTCCACAAGGACACTTTTTAAAAACTTTAATTCTTCAGGTGAACGTTTTTTCTCAAGCTCTTGTACAAGTTTATGCTTCACTGGTTTAGTTGCAGCATCTCCATCAAATAATGCTTTTGTTGGAAGAAGATCATGCAGCTTAATGTCCTTTATAAATTCACCCCTTTTCTTTACTACATCCTTCTCTCTATGTGCTTGTGAAAGTTGTTTTTTTGTAACCTGGTTTGTAGTGACTAGTTGGAAAAGACTCTTACTATGGCAATCAAAGCGTGGAAGTTTAGCTTTAGTGATTTTGTCAAAAAGCTTTTTCTCTATCAATACAAATCTCTCCTCTTTCAGGTCTGTGTATAGTATCGATCCATGTTCCAGGAAATCTAGTAGTAGTGTCTTTATATCACTATCTACATAACGTTTGTCCATTACGTTGTGTAGACGCACAGGCTCAGTCATTTCAAAGGGGTTTCCTTGCTGCTGCCTGAATTGAAGAACGCTGTCAATATGTTTATTAAAATGTGTGGTATCTTGCTGTTGCGTTAATACTGTTCATATGTTACCTGGTTCCTAGCTGCTCAGCCAGTGTGTGTCTTCTGTGTAGGATGTTTGTGTGATGGACATGTTTGGAATGCTTGGGTGTCTGGTGTGAGTGTTTGATAGTTGAAGATGGGCTGAGAAGCAGGGAGGCTGCTCCTGGTGGGGGCTGCTGCTTCTGATGTACTTGTCATCTTCCAACTGCTACATCGACATAATTAGGGCTCCCGGTTTTATGGTATTTATTTTTTAGACATTTCCATATTTATTTTTTGCCATCTTTATCTGTATTTATCCATATTTATTTTGAATTTTGTGAAAAAATAAAGCTGAATCTGATATATTTCCACATTTATTTAACCAATAAATGTGCAGCCATGCATGAGTGCCTGCCAGGTTTCAGTGATATGAACACCCGCAGAAGATAAATCCATGCACTTCTAAGAAAATATGCACATTTCAGTATCAGTCTTGTGCCTATCTACTGCTGTTTAAGCCTCTTTACTAAAATTCAATTTTTTAACCCCCTTACCTCTCAATCCACACAGTTATTAGCCTGGCAGTCATAGCACAGTGTATTTAGAATCACTCAAAAAGCACACAATTTCCGTTTTTATCTACACTTAAAAATAAATACAGACAAGAAAATAAATGGTTTTCTGTCTGTATTTATCTGCAAAAACGGAAAACAGGGAGACTTAGACATAATAAATAATCTATTGAAACTACATCTCGGCTACTGGACTTCATTACTACATATTTTGTAACGACGTGCTGGAGAGAAACTCATGCTCTACAAGTAGGATATCGATGACATGCCAAAGAAGTCTTCAAAGTAGAAGGAACCCACAGAAACGACTGGTGCTGACAGCACAAAGTACATTTGGAGGAAGTGGTTCACAAGAGATCAGACAGACAGCGCAAAGTACATTTCAAGGAGAAAGTGTTCACAGAAGAGATTTAGTATTCTCAAGAAACAAAAGAAATTCGCCTCAAAGCCCTACCAGTGTCCTTCACACCAGACAGCCCCAACCTAGGCATGCTGTGCTCACCAACATCATATCTTTTGGACTTTAAAGTAACAAGAATTGGTTGCTTCATCAAGGGGTGGCTTGATGGTGGCTTTTTAAGGGGGGGCTTAAGGGGTGTCTTTCCTTTTATACAGGTAATGGGTTTTAGTCCCATTTCCATTTAGTAAGTCACTTGACCCTTACAAGAGGGGTGGCTTAATGGGTGTGATTCCCATTTACACAGGTTATGGATTGTAGTCCCATTTCTATTTGGTTAGTCATGCGACCCTTACAGGAGGGGTAGATTAATAGGGGTTGTTCCCATTTACACAGTTTTACGGATACAAAAAGAATACCCTAACATGAGGGTTGTTTAGATAAGTTACTTGACCCTTATAAGAAGGGTGACTTATTGGGTGTTAGTCCCATCCACACAGTTTGCATTGTAAATCCCTACATGTGGGGTTTTTTTTGGGTCACAGTGCAAGTTGGGTTTAGTCCCTTCTTCACAGTTTTCATTGTGTTCCTTACATGAGGAGTATATACATGGGGTGCAGTTCACCCATAGGGATTGAGTTCTGGGGGTGCGTGTCTTTTCATGTGTTGGTATCTCACTTAGTTCTTGTGAGCTTAACGTTCTTGTATCATTTCTATTTGTTTTTAATATTAAAGGGGAAGGATGGGTGATAGCCAGTATGAGTGTTCTGTGTGGAATATTGGTGTGATGGACATGTTTGGATTGCTTGGGGGCCTGGTGTGAGTGTTGATCATTGAAGATGGGCTGAGCAGCAGGGAGGCTGCTCCTGGTGGGGCTGCTGCTACTGATGTACTTGTCACCTTCCAGCTGTTACATGGACTTAATAAATAATCTATTGAAACTACATCTCGGCTTCTGGACTTCCTTACTACAATATGTTGCCCTCTCTTTACCACAAGTTCGTATTGAGGAACAGTTTCAGAATAGTCCACTAATCCTTGCAAATAGAAAGGACTTCGAGGTAAACTAGCTGCCATCAGCTACATATTAACTTGTACGTGTCTGACTAACAATTCCCTTGGAGCTTTTCTGTGATCTCTTGATCGTCTGTTCCAGTGTCATATCTGGAGCCACAGCATTGAACCTTCCCTCTCTGTCTTCCTACACAAAATGTATTTGGATGAATTTTCTGTAGCGGTATGGTTTTTCTATTTCTAGCTTCTTCACTCTTTCCAAAAACCAGGACCCATATCTCAAGTAGTTTACGCAATTGAATTCTCGAAATGCAGTAATCAGTGACTTCACGTGCAGCTCCCAATTACCTTCCTGATCGGCATGTACCAAGTTTTTCACTAGCGATATCATGTGTAAAACATTTCCCAACTACATGCAAAGTTCTGATCTTTCTTCACATTCTTTGACAAACTGTAAGAATTTGGTTTTCAGGTTTTTTCACTTTGAAGTGTATTGAACATTGCTTGGCTTTGCATTATGTCTTTTGAATGAAGTGCGCCCTGTGCCTTGTTCATTTCTGAAATAAAATATGCAAAGCCTAATTTGTCATTCTTGTTCAAGAAAACATTCAAATGCAATGTTTCTATAGCCTCAGATATGATGAGCATACCTTGTAACAAACAAACAAACGAACGAAAATAATGAGTTTCGCTCAATACTGAATGGACAGTTTTGCTTCCAAAGATTTCAGCCTCAATAAGTGCATCATCTATGCCACATACATAGAGATAACTTCCTGCACACATCAACACAACATTTGTCATGTGGAAAACACCATTCATCCGATAAAGATCATCAAGTTCAAATGGATTGCTCATACAAATGTCAGCCACAATACGTAAAACACCCTCATCAAAGAAAATTGGCAGGATAGACCGGTCTTCAAGCTGAGCACACATATTTGGAAATTGTCTAGAGCTGTGTATACTCACTGTTGTGTAGTTTGTGTCTGGAGATGATATTACTGGTAAAAAAAAACCTAACCATATTCACTGAGGTGGTATTCTGGGAGATCAGAATCTGAATTCCAGCACATGGAGGCATTTGCTTTTCTTCATCCTTCAGTCCGCACCAAATAAGCGATATGATGAATTCACTTACAACAGCTTTGCAGACCTCAGCATTATGAAGATCAATGTCCTCAGGCACTTTTACATTTTCTGGTAAACTAGGACGTGTTGCTGGCTTGTAGTAATTTTGCATACGATGGCAAGGCAGTTGAGTTATAGTTTGCAGCTTCATTTGTTTAAGCCTATAGCTGACATAGCTCATTTTCCAGCTACTACTTCATTACTACAGTCTTGAAAAAGCACCATGGCAGTATCATGTGTGCTGGACAGTGACTGGAGGTGAATGTCTGAAAGGTTTCAGTGCTCTGTTCATCACCTTATTGAGCTTGCTTTGTTTGCCTTAAATTGGCTGGGTATGCCGAGACGTGGGTCCCTTGCTCACTTTGCCACTGGATTTAAGCTAGCCTGGCTGATGAGGAGTGTTACATCAAAACCAGTCCCAGGATGCTTGTTTCCAGTCCAGGGAGGACCTGGCTTGGTAGTTCAGGGTGGACTGTTCCCATGAGAAGCAGGGTCAAGACTGATTTGCATATGGCTAGGTCCAAACGGGAGTGGTGAATTGAGCAAAAGAACAATGATGGATTCAACCCAGATCTTATGGTGACTGGGGGTGAGTGTCTGAAAAGTTTCAGTTCTCCAGTCATCATCCCATTGCGTTTGCTTTGTTTGCCTTAAGTTGGCAGGGTATGCCTAGATCCCTTGCTCACTTTGCCACTGGATTCAAGATAGTGTGGCTGATGAGGGGTGTTACCCAGAAACCGGTCCGAGGATGCTTGAATTCGGTCCAGGGAGGTCCTGGTTTGTCAGTTCAGGCTGGACTGTTCCCATGAGGAGAAGGGTCAAGACTGATTTGCATATGGTTGTGTCGGAACTGGGGTTGCCAAGTGGGCAAAAGAACGATGATGGATTTAACCCAGTTCTTTTTTCACCGGATTTTACAGCATGAGCTGCTAACAAGTTTCTGCTCCGTACTATGTCATTTTAACTTTTTGATACACCAATCCTATTAATTGAAGTTATTAGCTCTCTACTTTTGTACTTGTCATAGATTGCGGTGGCAGCCTTTATGTGTAGAGGAGTTTTCTTTTTGCCGTGATGTAATTAATAAAACCTGATTTGGAAATGACAGTGCATTTGCACAGCATAAGCCTGTTGGTTCATGGGATTGTCTTCCACTTCTTCACATATATCTTCAAAGCCATCATATTGTTGGCTTCTGTTCTGAACTCAAGAACTTTAGTTTGTGACAGTTTTGCTTTGCTGATATTAAACAATGATCTAAAACATATCATGAGAACATCATCTTGTTGACTCCCATGATTTGTAGAGCTCTGGGGCATCACAAAATGTGTCATTAAGACCAAAATCTAAATCTTTCAGGAAAATTCTTAAAATGGTTCCTGCTGATTTTACCTCATCCTGTGATCTTATTTTGTCAGCAAGAACTTCAGGAGTCATATCAGCTGAGAACACCATCAGTGGCTCATTCTTTTTGCCAGACTGACAAAAACGAATTCTGTCATTGTACATTCTCCCCAGACAAATGTTAATTTCATTGTTATGGATCAACACAGTTTCATCAATGTTGACCATTATTTCTCTGATCTCACTGAGTATGAACCCATAGCCAGCACTTAAGAGTGGTTTTAAAACTTAATTTGCTTTTCAAAGAGTGCAAACTTAACTGAAGGCTGTCAGTTTTCTTGCTGCTGGGAGCTCATTATACATTCATATTTTCAATTGTATGCACACATGCAGTTAGGGTGGGCATACTGCAAATACATTCGCCTCAGCTACTCGATTGAAAACCTCATTTTGGAAGAACCTAGCTGCAGATAAAAAAATTTTGCCCTTTGAGACTCACATGCTCTGTACTTTATTCTTTTGTCAATCCCTTTGGCCCTTGTTGTGGCTAAATCACAGATATCACATTGAAGATCCTCTACTTTCTCAGATTAATTGTTGGAGGTGGACGAGGAGTAGCCATGGCTGGCATTCGGTGTGGTTGTTGACGCTTTCTCAGCAGACTCAGATTCTTGTTGTGATTCACTGGTTTCTGCTATTTTTGGATGAAATTCTTCAAGGCTTTTATCTATTGAGTATGGCTTGTAGCACTTATTGTTGCAATGGTAAAATATTTAATCCTCTTCAACCATCTCTGTGAATCTTTGGTGAACTTCATCTTGCTGTATTTCTACAGCATCAAACTCTATTCTGCGCAGCCGCAGTTAGCTTTTCTTTCGAATTAGTTTGGCTTATGACACATTTTTCTTTGTTGAAGGAGTAATCAGATTTTGTAGTTAGCAACGCTCTGTCAAGAGGTGAACATTCTCTGCAACCACCTGCTTTGTGTCAGGAATTACGAGCCCCAGCACCTTCCCAGCACAATAGACAAGAAACTACAATTTCCATGAAGTCATCGTCTGGAGGCTCATTGGATTAAAACGAGTGATGCACAAGAATTCCCGTGCGTAATTCAGCTTCCAGAGATCGAGTGAGGGTGCAACGGCATCTGAACACCGAGCTGGCCTCCAAGGAAAGAGACGTGTTTTCGGCACCGTCACGCCTTTATTTCTCATCTTCCTGAGGTAAGGAAGGAGGAAGCCAAAGCGGAGAGGTACGCTTTTTATATATATTATTCGGTAACAAGTTCCAGAGGGGGACTTCCTTAAAACATTGAACAAGTCTTGGAGGGCTGTTAACTTTCTTACCGCTTAGTTCCTCGGCAGGGAGCTGCAGAAACAGAAGCGGTTTTGAAAACATTGTTAGGAGCAAAGAAACTCTTCTTCTTAATCTTTCCGGTGCTCCTCTATTGGAGTACGAGGCTGGATATCTTTCCCTGCGAGCTCAAGTGGAATATAGGAAACAAAGTCCCAGGTTGGGAACGTTTTATTTTGTATCCAATACATTTTTGTTTTTCTTTTGGTTTGCCAGTGCCCATTTCTCTCATGCAAGGTTAGTTTTGGAGATCTGAACACTCTTGTGAAATTTTGTCCCTTCCGTTGGATTAGCGTTCATTGTGAACGTGAAGACCAGGAAATTAGTTCAAGACTTTGATAGTTTGCTTTTGTTTTAAAGAAGCTTCCATGCATGATTTTCCTATATCATTTGATGTCTACATATCAATGTTCTGTTGAATGTTTTGTGAGGTGTGTGTGATTATTGAGTGGTCCTATTCATAACAGTATTGGTGTTATGTTGGATTAGGAAGAAAAGGTATGAATCTTCTGTCTTTGTGCTTACAGGTTTCAGAGGGTTTTCAGGTCCTTAAGATACGTGTGAGGTGGTAATCCAGGAAGCAGGGTCTGCCTGGGTTTGCCTATGAATATACAAGCAAGACTTACCTTGTTTTTTCAGATGTCAAAATCCCTGCTGTTCCTCTTCCCAATACCCTTTCCCTCGCCTGCTCTCAGTTCACTCTGTGTTTGATTATTCTCAGAGTCAGGGCTAACAGGAGGTGGACCCCTTTGTGCATCATTCCGAATCCAAAGAGAATTCGTTTGAGGATCCGACAAATCCAACACTTTGCTCATGTTTACAAATTTAAATCAATGGAAAACCTGAAACAAAAACAATACTAAAATAAATTACCAATATGATAGCTAAAACACATCATTATAGAGCTGCCATTTTTGAAAATGGTGGAAGGGTTGCTCTGAGGAGTTTTTTTCTGTCTCTGTAAGACTATTTGACCCCCAAACCCTATATTTTAACACCAAAATGAAGTATATAGGTCTCATGGCTGCTGAAATATTACATCATCACTGCAACACATCCGTTATTTTAAAAATGTCATCCAGAAACATTCGGCCCAGACTAGCAATGTCTACCCAAGCTAACTTACTTTTCTAATGATACAAAAACACAAATCAAAAATGAAAATCTCTGGCCAAAAATGGTTTTAGGGGGGTATATCAAGGGGCCTGGAATAATAAGGTTGTGTCAAAGTACAAGAAATCAGTGGTGGTGTGCTTCTTGAATTTCTACTAACACTCTTGCTGACCCATTGTGCAATTGCTGGCATGCAAATTCTAAAATAGTTCACAGTGGCAGCATTTTCCAGAGATGCCAACTAAATAAAAAACCACCCTGTGAGAAGGGGGTGGTGCCTGGTGCTGAGAAGCATCTAAGAGGCACATGTTTACCCTCCACGCTCTTAAATGCTCCCAAAATTGAAATAATAAAAAGTTTGCTGAGGCTGTTGCCAATGTCCTGGGGTGTTTTCACACACCTTAATGGACATTCAGTTAAAAGGCTCCGAAAACAAACGAAAAATCTACTGTTTACAGTGGGCTTCAGGTAATTTTCCCTGTCAACATGTGACATCGGCTCCTCTCCTTGTTGACCGTATGATGGAAGTCAACATTGGCACCGTGTCATTTGGCAGGTCTGATTTTCACAAATCCGCGATCTAGTCACCACCCCAAATACCCAGATGCTACTCTCACCGGTAAAACCGAAACCCCATGTTACACATTGTGGCATCTCGCTGTGGGCAATTCGGCTTTTGATGAGTCAAGCATAAACAAAGGGTAGAGATAGAAGAGGGATGATGCTATAGCATGCGGTGGAATTAACATCCGCACTATATTAAACTATCTATACATTGGGGTATGTGCACAGAAACCCAAAAAACAATCAAAAATTAAACTAAAAGTCACATTGTGAATATGTAAGCCAAAAGTACAACAGTTACTTCTTACACCAGGTGTATAAATGGGTACACAGAATGTGTAAGCTCCATATTAGAATAAGAAGAAAATGGAGTGATCGAAAAACATTGCAGCAAGACAATGTACCAAATGGCAATGGACCATTGTACAAAAATGTCTCATGGGTCCCCTCGGGATGATCTTGCCCAAAGAAAGCCATTTGAATTCACTTTTTTCTTTCTGATGAAAAAATTAATTATCCTAGAACACATATCTGTTCCCATGTTGATGCCTTTTAGAACTTTTACATCTTTTCGTGCTTGAAAAGGAGACTAATGCAATATAATAGCATTTCAATCTACTATTTGAATCACATGATTTATCTTTAGCCAAATTACTTCCTTAGAATCTTTTTTCTGATTACTATTTTGTAGTCACGATCTTCGATTCATTTGTTGAGATCTCTAAAGTGGTTCTTGAAGTTATTTGGAATATTTGGTAGATCCCAAAAAACCTTTAGGACATCACTGACTTATGCAAGTGTATTACTGTGGCCCTCATAATTTCAAAGGGTTCTGTTCTCGCTGATATTAGGCCCATTGGTATTTTGAGAAATGAAGAGTTTCCCCAGATCTGTTAATTCTCCTATGGAGATTTCAGCTGCTGATAATTCCATGTGAAAATCCGGCAGGAATATGGAATTAGCCAGGGAATCAGATCCAAGGTTATTGATTTACTGGTAATTCTTCACATTGAATAGAACTGGAAATTAAGAAAAGCAATGAATAAAAATGGAGGACTCATTGGCATGCATTAATTTAAGGACTATCAATCATATCAGGCAGATTATATTTTAAAAAGTAATTGGCATCAGGCTTTACCATACACTTTAATGATTTCAACAGTCTTTCTGCCCCCTTGTGGCAGATTGAGGAGTTTACTTCAATCTGCCCTCACTGGGGATTGGGGAGCCAGAAAGGCCACTAAAATAGCAGGGATTCTTTTATTTAAAAAAAAAAAAAAGAATGTTATGGAGTAGCAGGCCCTGACATTGTGCAATGCACCCAGCCCCTAACAGATCCAACAGTCTGCAGATTGGAGAATTAACCCGTGGCAGAATGTCCATTAGAGATATGGGATTATGTGTTAAAAAATGATAATGGGGGAGGGTGACCCACCCAAGTCTGACACCCCACATCTAAACGTTCCAACAGTATTTCTGGACCCGGATTAGGGGATTTGATCCCGATATGCCACATCAGTGGGAAAGAACCAACTGGATGGCCAGGATGGATTTTCTTTTATTTAATAGGCTGTGGTCTGACATGGCATCTGGACATTTCTCCCATCCCTAAAGTTGCAATCGTTTTTCTGCCCTGGTGAGGTGAGATTCCAGGAATTTACCCCCACAATGCCTTAGGGAAGGCACAATGTCAACTGTATGCCAGGTATAGATTAAAAAAAGAATGAGATGAAGGATGGCCCTCCTGGCATCAGGCCACACCCATTGCCTATAGCCCTAATAATCTTTCTGCCCCCTCACCAACCGGCCTAGTGCATTCCCATGACAAGCAAGAAGAAATTTGGATTCTTTTAGGTGTTGCTTCAACATATAGCACAATAGAGAGGCAATTAACCTCCATTCTGCCTTCCTCATGCAACAAGAAACTGCCTGGAGCCCAGGGTTGGGGCATGCAGTGCACAGCCAGGATGGGCAGATTCCATACACCATTCTGTTACTCACTTTTCTCCCTTCTGGTCTGGGGGCCTCTTTGAGGGACAGGTCAGTAGTAACAACCCCAATCTGCTCACCCAGGGGCTGAAAGCCCACCAAACTACGAAAGAAAATAGTGTGAAAATGTATGGGGTGGGGTGCAGGATCATTTTGACATCGCTCCCCACCAGCTTTCACAGGATAGTATTTCTGCCAGTCTGTATGTCAAAACTCAACCCACTCAATTTCCTCTCACTTCCTATGGAACCCTACCAACGCTGGGCCTTCCAGAATCCTAGAGACAAGAAGGAGTCCATGGTGGTGTGGCTTGCATGGATCCAAGTACGTTTTTTTAACTGGAATGCCCAGCAGAATGCCATGGGTTTCACATGTTTCCACTACAAACCTCAAGTAGTTAGGAAACACAAAAATAGGGAAACATCTTTATCACTTAGGAAAACGCAAAAATGGTGGAAAAATGATTTTGTATATCTGTGCCTGTTCCTGAAAGCTTGGAAGGGGGTGATTTTAGCACAGTAAATAGTGTGTTGATTCCTGTTTTAGAGAAAAGTCACACACTTTCTTGCACATTTTTTCAAACACCCCACCTCAACGAGTTGGCTACTCTCTTGGTTACCTCCAAAGGAATCCCAAACCTTGGGTAACATTAGAATCCCCAATTCGAATCTGCAACATATGGGGGACTAGGGCACTCTTTTAGCCTGGAAATTATTTTTTTTTGTGGCAAAAATAATGAAAGCTAAAGCATGAAGTGCTCCAAACATCATAAAAAAGGCTCATCACTAGTAAGTGGAGACACAGCAAGTTAAGGGATAATGTCCAGAATTCTTCGCATAAAAAAACCATTCTCGGCACATTGTTTGACCATCATTTAAAAAACAACGTTAGATGCAGCTGATCTTGGCAATTTGTGTTTTTCATCCCTTAGGATATCACCTCCTGCATTCCACTCCTAACACAAAGTTACTGTGACACTCATCCCTTAATACGAGTCAAGAACAGGCTTCTCCAACAGGAAGCTTGGAAGGTACTGGTAGCCATTTCAGCTATAGGTGTCATGTATAATCCAAGTAGAAGCATTCTAAATTGAAAACATCTTTTTACATTACTGTTTGCCGCCCTGCCTAATCACTGAGGTGATCACTTTGGGTAATCTTGCCTGGGATGCTTCTAATGTATGACATGGTTACAACACTAATAATATTAGTAGGCCGGGATGGTTTTCACAGCACATAAGTAGCTCTTATTACAGAAAAGGCTGGAGAACCTTGGGCATGAAAGTAATTTATATTCAAACTTGTAAATAATGTATTAATTAAATGATACCTGCAGACTGGCCCAAACGTCTATGGTAAGGGAAAAGATGGTCAGTAAAACACAATGCTCTTACTAGTGTGCATTGTTTTTTAGTGGTCATCTTTTCCCTCACCATAGAGGTTTGGGCCGGGACAGAACTGCTGAGCCGCACACCATTGTGTATACGGTGTAAATACGGCTATCATGAATGTGGGTCTTCCCCTGAACTCATGTTTCTATTCTTCATTACTAGTAAGCTTATCCCTTGCTAATTTAAATTTAAAACATTTTTCCTTTACTTCTTGCCATTTTTTTTAGAGAACAATGTTATGAACAATATAATAAATTGGCTCACGGATACTGCAATTAAGCTGAATTGTTCTCACTGGAACATAATCATCACTAGATGCATTTATCTTTTTGTATCATTTAATTTATACATTTGTTACAAGATTTAATATAAATTACCTCCTAGACTCTTGTAAAGCAACTGCCACAGCCATTAGCATTTAAAAAATAAATTAAAGGGTACAATTTGAGAATAATCAATTCAAACATTGGGTAGGCAACAAAGAAAACATTTCTTCTCATAATATGAGCACATTTGTTTATCAATGTTTGATACCCCCTTATTTTATATAAGGCCACTGCTTAGCACATCAATCCATAATAGTCCAAATCGAAATTCAGCTTATATCTGGGAACAAAGTATCCTTTGCAACTTGTTTGTAGGATACACACCTATTAGAAAAAAGAAGGCTGTTTTAAATGTACATCACAAGTTGCACTGTCATTGAAACCAATTTTACTGTTGTTAGGCCTTTTCAACTAGCACATACAGGATCTGTAACTCTTTTTTAATTTCCACCATGTAACTGGTGCAGGTGGAAAGAACCCTACCAGCCTAGCTGAAAGCAAAGTATGTGCAGAATGCAGCAGATGTATAAAGGAAGCATTGATACACATACAAATGCAAATGCACCTGATTTTGAAATGATTTACATTTCCTTCAATTCAATCCCCACTCTTTCTGTTGAAACGGAGTAATTGTTGAGGTATGCTTGACATCTGCTACTCTCTTGAGCTGCAAGGGCACACTTTATTTACACTGATTGTGTACCATGAGACAATGAACATTTCACACCTATTGTTCTGATCATTATGCTTGTTAAGAAAACAATGCATTGCCTTACCTTATCATAATAGTGTTTTCTTCCCAGTATTTGCTATTATTTATCTTCGATAATGGTCAATGGCCCCTGATGTTTCTTATTGTTTTCTGCTTCAATGATATACCATGTAAACCAGTCAGTAGTATTCTATTCATTGAACTGTAACTCTGCCTTTTATTTTAAGTACTTAGCTTCAGTCTATATATTTTTAAGAACATCTCCAACACAAATGGAATGTTCACGAAACATTGCTACTGAAAGAACTGACAAGGTTTGCTGCAGGAAACTCATGGCCGAAAACTATTTTGCGTTTGCAGACATTACTTTTGTCGTCAATATTTAACATAATTTTCATTTGAGGCAGGGATCGCTTGGGCAACCAGGATGTAGATAAAGGCTTAGAACATAATTTTGCTTTGGTCACAAATGAACTCTGATCACCTGTAATGGCATGACTAATTTTAGTAAAAATTACGTTCAGAGAATTAAGCCTACATCATTCTAATAAGTGAAATTGGAACTGTGTGTAGCCTTAATGTGTAGCCTTAATGTAGGTAAAAGTGAATACATGCTGACTAGTTACTTGTGCTGTTGCCCCTGCCCTTGGGTAGTTGTGAATCTTCTTAACTTCCTGAATTTCTTAGCTGAGTCTATTAAAAGCCTAAGATCTGTTGTTGTATTCTTGGACATTCTATTATGTTTGATTACTTTTTTTAGGTCTCACTTACTAGACTGTGCACGCGCTTTCTCTTATGACATGCTATTAGCTTACAGTGAACTTAGGGTCCACCTGTTGCTCTCCATTGGTTGGGTTCATTGTCACTCTGATTTGCTTGCTTCCTATTCTTTTTGTCTAGCCCCTGTAGCATGGACGCATTACTTGTGTCTCTATACTACCCGTTTTTCAGGTCCTACTTTTTTCTTTTTGTTTAAGTGCTCCAAAGGAGTGCATGTGTTTTTCAGTGTCTCCCTAGAGTGCTTCTCTTGCCCTCCCCTCTGTGCTCCATGTTGCGGTCTTTTTTTTGCCCATGTGCTTCTCTCTCTCTCCTATGCTCTCATCAGTTTATTTTTTCCTTCCCTTCTTTTTGTTCCTCTCTCTCTTTTAGCTTGCTTCCCTCACCCGCTCTCCCCCATGTTGTTTCAACCCAGTGCTCTGTGTTGATTCTTCTGCTCTCTTGTTGCCTCCTGTCCTCCGTGATTCCGCCTACCCTCAGGTTGCTCTTTCAGCCATGTTTCTCCCTTCGTGCTTGACTCCCAGAGAAGCTGATGATATTTGGATCTGCTTCACCAGAGGGCAAAGGACCTGCACAACTTTGTGAGTCATCTTGGCTGTGGAACCAATACAGCAGCTCCACTTCTGAAGGGGTGGGGGTGGCACCAAGGTCCCCAGGACCTACAATCATGGCCTGGTATTTTACAGTGGGTGAGATGAGGCCCTCAACATTCTTCCACTAAAGTGTGTCACTCCCTTCACTGATGCACACACCAGCTGTGCCCATGCCCTCCCACAGATGCTGCTGAATGATTGTCACAGAGGAGCAAAGCAGTTGATCATTTTTCTGCTTCACAAGCCTTAGATTTGAGTCTAAGTCCTTCAAGGTTTTACATTGCCACAATTTTAGGCCTTGCATACAAGACAGCTTTTAGCTGTCTGAAGGCAAAATCCTGTGGTGGACCACGGTGCTTTAAGTGGTCCTCTAGAAGGGCTGCGGCCTAAGTAATAAATGGTGTGGATTAAAACTTGTGAAGTACAATCCTGTGCAGGTGCCTTTATGTAAATGTCCTGATATTGCATCCAGACATATCACACAACCATAAACAGATGCCTAAAACAAGTGAGACACTTTGGCTTTGTGAGTATATGTTAAATGAGTAACAACAATGATTTTGTTGTAAGCAATTAGAATTGGTATTCCAAATAGTACATATATGTGACTATCACTATGTGTGCCCTGGAGAGTGGCCAAAGATTGGATGAACATGTAATCTGAATACTAGTATGGCCCACTAACTCACATTGCCTTCAGTCTCAGCTCCAGAGCTCTGAATTGTGCCCTATTATGAACAGCCCCCCCCAACAGAACTCACCCGAACACCTAAATGTACCCCAGCTCACATATCCCTTACAAGCATTGGAAAACCCAATAGCTCAGCCTTTTAGAGCCGAGACTTCTTGGTTTTGTCAAATCAGATTTTTGGTTTGACTTAGTTAAGTAAATCTCACTTACAATGCAATATTGAACTAAAGCAAAGAGGACATAAAAAATGTTAACAAACTCAAAGTCTATACCCATGTAAACTATGCAATGTATATAGAGTAACTTATTTGTAAAACTAGAGTGGCAACACAAATAGGTCCCAAAGGCATGACCTATTGGCTTTTTCAATGCCTGTCTTTTTTCATTATGACGTAGGCCAAGTACATTATGAGTAATGAAAGTTTCAAAGTCTTTTAGGTCATCTGCCAGTGGTGGCAGATAGACCACCTTATGTTAAAAGTCCTCCAGATTGCACACAGGTCAGAACTTCTAAAGCAGTGCCAGGCTTTGTGGGACAAAGAAGTGGCATGCATGGTCGGTAAAGCAATGTCTTATACTGAGTGCACAAAACCAAACATTGATGATGTACGAGGACATCTGGTGTATCTGGAGATGTACAACAACCTAGCAGTCACAAAGAAGAAGAAGACAACAGTAAATAGATTTTTGGAGTGAAATAATAGTTGTTTACATTTTGGCGTAGCTAATGTGCCAAGGATGATGCTAAGGCTAGACGTATTTCATATTTTTCTGTAGGTAGTTGTGAAATAGTACCAACTTGCCTCCTTTCTTCAACACAAGAGCACATGAGAGGGCTGACAAAATACTGCTTTTTGGCTAAGGTTATCTGTTTCTTTAGGGGACCAAAACGTGGAAAAACTTGCTGGTACACAATACTGTTAAACCTCCTGGAAATTAAAGGCAAGGTACTTCCATGGATTACACTCACCACCATTATTCTGTGAAAGGAAAAGAAATGCTCTGTTCCTTCCCACACTCACAATGTGGTGGAGAACTGACCAAATGGCAATTGCCCAGAGAAGCAAATTCATTGCTTTGATCAGCTTCTCTCCTCTTGACTGTCACGTGAGAGTAGGATTAAGTGGATATATTAGCCGCCATCTCTTTTTGAACATAGGTGGTTTATAAATACTTCCTTCAAGATCATTATGATGCAGCACTTTTGGGGCTCGATGGAGAGTCAGATGGAAAGTGCTGGAGGGTTTCAGAAAGCCATGCATTTTATTGTGGTTTTTTAGGTCGCAGTCTACCAGTCTACCAGCCAGCACAGCTGTGTGGTATGCAAAAGACATCTTGGGGAGTTTCCGAAAGTTGATATGGGAATACATTCTTGCCGTTGCTTGCCATTGGCTTTGTGGTTTGTAACTCACGTTTTCTGACTTTCCATTTACTGGCTTTATTTGCGTTAGGCTGCATAGCTCGAGTTCGTACCTACCTATGCCAAAGCATGTTTACAGTATTCTTACACAAACTCGTTGGCATTATCAGGGTGGGAGGAAGCATGAACGTTTCTAAAATTTATGTTTGGAAACTATTACCTACAGAAAAAAGTTGTATTTATTTAGTCTGGTGTACCAGTTACGTGCTTTCTTTCACGTCCATTGACTTGTAAATAAATGCTTGCCCGTCTTCAGCGGATGGCCGCATGCACAGTTCAGAAGGGTACTTGCCGACTGTGCTGATTAAAACTGATGTACTAGTACTAATATGAATAAACAGTTCTGCATTTAAATTAAATACATTTTTGGAATTTTCACAGAGACATTTTCATATTTAACACGTTTTTTGCAAAATTCCTCTTCTTTGATGAGTGCATTTAATTTATGAAACTGCCTTCTTAGGAACAAAGCACAAAACCGCATTTCAGTCTCAACGTCAGCCTACCGTGGTAATCTTGTGAAATTTATACTGTTTATGGCCCATTCACATTCAAGCACAGGATAAAGCCAGCAACATTGTAACAGGGTTTAAGAAAGCTTGGTTTTCAATTTGATGTGTAAAACATATGCTTTATTTATGACATCTGTGGCAACTCATTGTGGAGAGTTGGAGAAGTTCAAAGGCGCTTTTATAGCTACACAATAAATATGTATTCCATCTGCAACTGTGCCCTTTCCAGCAGTGGCATAGCAAAAGCCCACATATTACTGGGGCCCCTGAGCTCAGGGGACCCCCTCATTGAGCTCAGGGGACCCCCTCAGTAAAAGCGATAGGTGGTGACCGGGGAGGGGGGCGCCCTCCAATTACTTTGCAGGTGGACCCTCTCAAGTTTTGTTAAGTCACCGCTTTACGGAACACATAAAATAATGGATATCAATAAATTCCTTCTTGATCTTTGCAAGCACAAGGGCCATGATGCAGGGCAGGTGCAGTGGCACAGGGCCCAAAAGCTCTAGGAAACCCACTGAACACTGATTATTGCTATATTTTACTACTAAACAAGCCATCACATGTGAAAAATACCTTGCAGGCACTCAGGTTGTGATTTGAATGGTGCAGCAAGTGCAGTGGCACAGGAGCCAAAAGCTCTAGGAAACCCACTGAATACAGATTATTGTTATATTTCACTACTAAACAAGCAATCAGAAGTGCAATTAACTTGCAAGCACTAGGGTGATGATTTCAATGGTACAGCAGGTGCAGGGACACAGGGGCCAAAAGGTCTAGGAAACCCACTGAATACAGACTATTGCTATATTTTACTACTACCCCCAACTCGAAACCAGCTGTGGACGATGTCTCCCCACTCCCTACTGATCATCTGATCTCCCAGTACTCCCTGTAGCGCAGTGGGAGTGCCTTCTCCTCCACCGCCGACCTTCTTGACCCTGCCTCTATCCCTCATGGGCTTCCTCCCTCGCAGGCTTCCTCTTCTTCTAACATAGTACAGTGGCATACCTTAAAAGTGTACATTTCATCTATTTTTCACAGTACTGGCAGCTGTTATAAAAAGCACTTAAAAGTTCTATAAAGTATTTCAGCGCTTGATAAGAGCGCCAGGCATATTGCACAAAGACAATGTTTATGGCACTGTGAAGACTGTATGATTTAGCCATGATCACAGGATGTTGAGCCAACGCTGAGACTAGAACCTGGTTCCCCAAGTCGACAGCTCATTCTGTTATTTCACATCTCTATTACAATAATCTGCAGCATGTACAAAACACATTGACAAAGGGAATAGATTTTGCCTAGGCAAAACCTATTGGCTTTGCCAATGCTTGTTTTTTATTATTACATATAGTAGAATCTGGAAATACATACCTTAAGGATGTGTGCTGTATGAAAACGTCTCCAGCATTTTATTTTACTAAAATGTTGTCCATGTAAAAAAGCAACTCAGGCCAGCCAAAGGGTGGCCTGAGTTGCCTCTTAGCTCACTATTGGCATTGACAGGGTGGGTGGAAGCATGAACGTTTCAGAGTTCATGTTTGAAAATTATTCCTTAAAAAAACATACTTGCAATGATTTAGTCTGATGTACTACTAAGATGAAACAGCTCAGCATTTGAATAAAACAGATTTTTGAAATGATTGAAGATGCTATCTCTTATTTTACACGTTTGTTTCAGAATGTCAAAAATGAAGGTGGCCCAAAAGTTAACTGTGCAGGGTATCCTAATTACTTGCTGTCTTTCATGTCGATTAACTTGTAAATAAAAGCTTACCTGTTTTGAACAGGGGGCCGCATGCAACGCTCACAAGTGCGCATGCGTCCCCCCAGGCAATAGATCTACAGGGACGTTGTAGTATAGATTATACAGCAGTGCTCACTTCAGTGCGGCATAGCTGCAAATTAAAGAAAAACAGGCTATAACGCAGTCAACGCTGGCTCTGTCATAAAGCTTTTTTAGTTTACTTACAGACATTGGCAACAAGGTTAAAAGACCTATTGGCTTTGCCAGTGCTTGTTTTTGGCTGAAGGCATATTGTGTATGGCACTTTCACATCTGACATGCTCTGCGGTTTATTCCAGACTGCTGAATGTTTAGTAAGGCATAAACCCAGATGCAATACACAACATAACACTGTAGCTGTATAGTTATCAACAAACAGGGATGTCACCTGCAAAGAAGTTACAGCTGACATCCACTCAGATCACGAAATTGAAAGACCTTCCTACTGTTTATACTGCCCCACCTACGACACGAGGGTCAGTATGACAAACTATTTCGTTAGGACTGTAACAAGGACACAGGATTATTTTATAAGTGATGAAAAGTCCATACTGTTTGCCTGCTATCTTCCTCTGCTTTTGAAATGTTTTAGAGTTTTGCTACTGGATGAGACTCTCCATTGTAAATTCTTAACAGAGGCCTTAAGTGAGTGGTAAAATGGAAACTTCTGATGTTGGAAATATCTAACACTATGAAGTGGCCCTCTGATCACAAGCCGGTGCTATACAAATTAATAAAATAAATAAATACATATGCAATGGTTGAGGAACTTTGATCATCTATCACTTGAAATTTGATTGCAAAAATTACCCTGCAGGACACATTTACCTTTGCTGCACTTTTGAGGCTTTCTCAAGGAGTACATATTGTAAACTAAAGTGTTACTATTGTCATTTTGAGTAGTGGTATAATTCAGTATGACATCACATTTTTGTTATTTCCATATTTTTCAAGGTTATTTTGTAGGTGATCCTATACTATATCAATTGTTCCAAGACAAGCCCACATTTGCATAGAATTACACATGTCACCTCTATATTTTATGCAGGAAAGTGACTCATATTTCATAAACATGTCTACTCCTTAGACGTGTTCTTTCCTTGGTTTCATTTTGTGTCTCAATGTCAAATGAAGTTTGACAAAGAGGGAATGAAAAGTAAAAGTTAGACCTTACGTTTTTTGTATGTTTTTGATAGGTGCATACTGCAGACAAATTAGGCAAATTAGGTGTATTCATAATTGCAGGCATAAGATAGTTTTATATAGTGCAAACTTGAACCGAAGGTATCAGGTATCAGAGTACTTTACATGAGCACCAGTTGTGTTACGTTATACAAGGACACATTCATTTTTGTTAGGCACGGGAGATTAAGTGATTTGCCCAGAATCACAGGATATTCAGCGTCATGGACGAGACTCCAACCGGTTCCCCAGATTTGAGGTCCACCGCCTTAGCCGTTATACTACGTCCTCTCCCCAACTTCCTTCATAAGTGAATATTTATGAATTAGAAATGCAAACACAAATACAAGATTATTTAACTCACCATTGTAGTGAACATTTACATGCACTGTATCTCACACATTTGCGATGGAACAAACATTTTTCTTTATTGAAAACGCACTTACTTACTCTCTACAACAAATTCATTTAGAAGAATTTTTATTTCACTAGGGTCTAACTTCAGGAGAGTCAATTTTTCCTCCACTTTCCTTCATTCACACTCAAGGTTGTTGACCTCTTTGTTGTAGGCTTTCCTCAGAAAGGATACTATGCTAGAAATTGTTCCCTTCATAAAAGATTTAAATGAATCCCACACCATACCCAATGAGACTTAACCTAGGTTAATCCAAAACAATTCCTTTGTCTCTAAGCGGAGCACTTTTACCGCCTCCTTGTCTAATGTTAGCGTGCGGTCTAGTGTATACCTCCTCAGTTCAGCCCTAAAATCCGGTTTGAGATCAAGTAAAATTACTGAATGATCCGATATTAAAGTCACCCTCTATTATGATGGGAGCTGAGAAGTACAACAGGTTCTAAAACATTTCTCTAAGGGGTTCTGTATCAACTTCATTAGGGCCATAATATCTCACTAAAGTAAAGCTTTGATCTGAGCGAAGCACTTTTACTGCTTTGAGGAAATATGAATTTTATGATCAGTTATGTCCCCTATCTTAGACCCCAACGACTCCATGTACATGCTACAAGTACATGTATGTTCCCTCCAGTTCCAGCTATGAAGACGCAAATACATGTGCGTCCAACGCCAACATGTCCTCTTTCAGATCCACCATGAATGGGTCAAATAGTCCATTCCTAAGTATGATTGGCCACCGACTTTATATGGTTCACTTTTCACGTTTTACAGTTCAGGCGAGTAGGCCCTGAATTCTGTCATCAAGCCTTTTCCTGCTTCTGCCTCTGAAATGCTCCAGCCTGGACCTGCATCCGTGTCCGTGAACTTTGTCCTACTCCCTGCGCGGCTAACGGTGCCTGACGCGGCCTGTTGCCTGCCAAAAACTGTATTCAGCCTTCAAAGTTATCTGCTCCGCTCCTCATCCAATACATTCCTGTCTAGTAGTTTAGGTAAACATCCTTCTAGCTACCGAGCAAAGGGCCCGGCCTCGCTGTCTTTATGCAAGTAATTCATAGGCCCATGGAAGATTCTTGCCCCCTCGCATCTCATGTAGACACATAGACGCTTGTACACGCACTAACAGTCAGTATAGAATAGGATCTGTCCGAGAAGACCTTTCCTTCCAGATAATATGGTTCCTTAAACACAAGATATTAGATATGATTTAGGACTAGGTTGTCCTGACACCCCAGACTTCTGTCTCCATATGTAGAGCTAAATGTCAATTCCCCTTCACCCTCTAGTTGCACGTCAATCACACGTCATGCGGCTGCGCGCGCATCTCTGCCAAATATTTCTGCTGACACTGCAGGATTCTCTTATGGATCCACCCACTTGTTACTTCATTTTAAATGACGTTTCTAGTATACGCCTGTATTACGCCTATTTTTCATTACGTATGTGTATTCTTATCTGTATTATCAGCTGTTACGCCTCCTGCATCTGTCTTAATGCAATGCTTTTCATATAAATATTGTTACTTGTCAATAATGTATTGCTGATCCCTTCCTGAACCTTCGTGGTGATGGAATATGATTGCCTGGTTCGAACTATAATTCCTTTGTAAGGAATAAAGCCCTTTTCAGAACCTCTAATACCACGGATTCTGCCTCTTATTTTGACTGAGTTATTCTTACTAGACTTTACCGCACAAAAAATAGTACAGGTAATTTAAATATTTACCACATAAATTGGCGCCCGAACAGGGACACTTTCTCATCTCACGCGCCGGAGGTGCGTTGCAGGCCCTGTCCCCTGCCTCAGCTGAACGGACAAAAACGCGTACCCGCAGGATTTCCTGTATCTCCCTCCGGCCAAGCGGGGGTGACTGAGGCTGCGATCAACACCCAGACGAGGCGGTGAGAAGTGCGAAGTATCCCGACCAGAGCCTAGCTGAGAGAGCAAGATCCGAGGTATACAGAGGCCCACCAGGTTCCAAAGTTCCGAGTCGAGTCGAGTCCAGTCCGGTCCAGTTCAGTTCAGTTCCGAGGCCTTCCGTTCCGTGCTACCCGGTGAGTACCGTTGCTGGGGAGGCAGTTAGACGTGCACATTAATTTGTGCCGGTCCTGACGGGTTTGGGTACACAGATCCGGTCTGCACTGTTTTAGCAGTGTATCTGTACTGTTTAGCAGTATATCCAGTATGTTCATGTATATAATTCAATATTATCTAGTATTAGTATTATGTCAGTAACTAGTTTTCTTCTAATTATCATTGTTCGTTAAAAGTTAAATGTTAAATGTTAAATGTTTTACTGTGTTCAAAAATTGTGGTATGAATGAGTGTTCATTATTGTGTTTATTGTATTAATTGTGTTCAAGTTCGGTTCAAGTAAGAATCAAGTAGGAAGGTTTAAAGATGCAGTTCTTTTCAAAATTAAGACAGATCAAAACTAGAAAAGGAGTACTCGAAGAAGCTGTTCCCATTCCACCTAGGGACACTCCAGGGTATTTTATGTATCATAAACATGGCCTAGATGCCGTATTATATCTTGATTTATGGGTGGATTACACCAAGGATCTAGCAGAAAGTCAGAGGTGGCCCGCAGCTGGGACATGGGATGCAGATTGCATCATGAGAGTAGAAGAAGAATTATGGAAAAAGAAAGCCAGACAGTCACAGAAAGATGCCATTGAGTTATGGCGTAAAGAATCGCATAGGCGCACAGAGAAAGCGCTCAGACTGGAAGAGAAAAGTAGGGAGAACTCAAATAGAACCCGAGAAAACGTATTAGTTGAGGAAGGTATCCGAGTAAAAACAGAACAAGTAGACAGACAACGAAATGCTCTTATGAATGGTATGTATCCTCTTTTAGCCGAAGGTTTACCTAAGGCCACCCCGGAAATACCGAAAGATTTGCCACCCCCATTACTCCCGATTAAAGCACATCCCAAGACCGCAAAAGATATTTTCCTTTCCTCCTATTTAGACGATGTAGCTCCGGAATATGTTAATGTTCCACCACACACGCCACCTGTCGATGGTGCTCAACGCCGAGAACATCCGCCCCCAACTCCGCAACCACAAACTCCTCCGCACAATCCCACAGGTCCATCTGTTTCCACCGCTTTTCCTGCATCCACAGTCTCTACCTTACATCCCACGAATCCTTTCGTGCCTAGCACCTCAGAAGGTGCGACAGCAATTTTTGCCACGCCACCATCACGAAGTAAATCGTCTCTTAGAGATTTAGCAAACCAACGTACACCCCAAATAGCAACGTCCGACATGTTTAAGGAACATCTTGTAGATTGTAGATATGATCCAGTGCCCGGTAAAAATGATAGAATGCTGCTATCATCACTACGTATACGACGAGCTTCACTATATTTAACGACACTACCAGGAATGATTAATCATCTAGACAATATATATCGCTTTGTCCAAACAGGGCAAGGCCCTGAAAGTATTGACGAAGCCATGGAATACCAGAAAGCGGATATACAGAGACAACTGTTACGTTTCTTCATAAACTGCTTGATCAGAGACAGAGATAGGTCCGAGGTAGACCAGGATGAAATGCAAGTACTTACCCGATGGGGTCAGAATATATCAGAGGGAAAACATGATAAACAGACATGTATAGTAGCTATGTGCCGAAAGATCCGCAAAGAAGTAGAACGAATACATAAAGCCAGATTGGAGGCAGACAAAACTGAATCAGAGGGAGAGGAGGAGGAAGAATCAGAAATGCCCACCGGACAATTAGAAACGATAGCCTATGTAGGTAGGGGAAGACCTTGTAACAATACTAGATACTTTAATGACCCGATACGTCCGATACGTCCAGAATGTAACAGACATTTTCAAATCCCTATGTTAAACACGAAGTCCCCTGAACACTTATTCCAGGCTGCTGATAAATTACTCCGAGACCGAAGGGGGTATCATATGCTCGATTCTATGGATGAACAAGAATTAGCCAGGTCAGCAGTACAATGGGCTGACAGTTCTGAAAAATACAGTGATGATGCGTTGGCACACACGTTTTTGAATCTTACCCCAGACGAACAGCGTTTAGCTGGTATATACATGATACAACACCTCGTTATATTATATAGAAGCCAATACTCCGATCCTGGTCCCCTACCTGATATACTGATAGAATTACTCACGAATAAATGGAGAGGTTCAGGTACTGATTTAATTAAGGAAATTCTAGAATATCGACACCAGTACATTGTCTTCGTATGCCCAGAGCATGTTTCAGTTCCCCCCAAGTTGGAAAGAAAAATGTATCACATGGACAGACAGAATCCCTTACGCGAAGTACACCCAATTAGAGGTGAGGACAATATTTTTAAACGTGTGTTTGTGTACGCGCCCATAACTAAAATTGAATTATTAGAAATGAAGAAAGTAGTACCTAGCCATGACAAAGACCCAGCAGGATTCCACCGTGAGATAAAAGACATGTTACTGATGGGAGAGTATACTTACCCGGACATTATGAAAATATTAAAAGTCCTGTTACCCGCCGGTATTTACGAGAAACTCAAAGAAAAGGAATGGGAGGTGGGAGACCAAAAGATAGATTGGACAGCATTAGAAAACGAAGAAAAGGCCCGAGCTGCAGGTTCAGGGCTTGGGGAAAGGACTACAGCATTACCAGGATTATTAGTGCAGGTACTACCACGTTTATTAACTACGAAAAAGGAAGACTGGGGTGCAATCTCAGCCTGTAAACAAAAACAAGATGAAGACACTAGTGATTTCTATTCCCGATTTGAAAAATGTTTTGGTATTAATAGCCATTAACGATAATGGGGCAACCCAGTAACCCTCAGAACCTGGGTAAAGTAGTATGTGCAAAAACAATGGTTCTGTCGGAGTATGGACGGACTAACTTAATAGGTGCTGAATACACTTTTGATTCTCAAGAACACACACAGACCCAAAGAAACAGGACAGAATCCAAGTCACTTGATAGAATGATGTTAATTAATGTATCGAAAACACCAAAATATTTACAGGGTAAACCAACCAAAAAGCACGATTATAGTGAAACAATTAGTGAAACAGTGATACTTAGCACAAAACATATCACATATAACTAATATGTACAATGGACAATACATAAAAATAATCAACAGACAAGGTCCTATTTACAATACATAAGCCACTTAAGGGTTCAAAATTTCCTTGTTATCTGAGTGGATTTGCATGTGACGCATAGGACATGTAACGTCGACGTTTCGACCCTAGGATGATTGTGCCAATTACTACGCATCAAATTGGGTCTTCATCAGGACAGACGAGGTTGGGGCCCTGGGGAACCAACTTAAATTATAGGGAAAAGATTCCTGTTGTCGCAAATGCAGATGGCCAACATCAAATGTGGAAATATTATTTCAGTCCTCTGGGACGGAGATATATAATTTGGAAGGAGGAGTGGTGCTGTCTCTACAATCGCCACGTATTGGAGTCCGTGAATAGACAACTAGTTCCGTCTACGGCTCAGCTGCAACTGACGTAAAATTGAATTATTAGAAATGAAGAAAGTAGTACCTAGCCATGACAAAGACCCAGCAGGATTCCACCGTGAGATAAAAGACATGTTACTGATGGGAGAGTATACTTACCCGGACATTATGAAAATATTAAAAGTCCTGTTACCCGCCGGTATTTACGAGAAACTCAAAGAAAAGGAATGGGAGGTGGGAGACCAAAAGATAGATTGGACAGCATTAGAAAACGAAGAAAAGGCCCGAGCTGCAGGTTCAGGGCTTGGGGAAAGGACTACAGCATTACCAGGATTATTAGTGCAGGTACTACCACGTTTATTAACTACGAAAAAGGAAGACTGGGGTGCAATCTCAGCCTGTAAACAAAAACAAGATGAAGACACTAGTGATTTCTATTCCCGATTTGAAAAATGTTTTGGTATTAATAGTGGCATAAAAGCAAGTAGTGAGTCATATCCACATCTGTTTGTGACAAAATTAGTTGAAAATTCTCTGCCCCAAGTTAAGAGTAGAGTAGAGTATTAAAATTCGAGAGTACTTGGCAAGGTAACACACCGTCACAGATGTTACAAATGTTACAATATCATCACAATAGAATTAGAGAAGAACAACAACATGAACAAAGACGTATGAAAGACACGAAAATGAAAATGCTTGTTGCTCAGTCAGTTCCAGCTGACGGTCATAAAAAGGGTACGACACAGTCCAATGATTCAGTAGGTCCTGTAAGAGGGACATGCAACTATTGTAAACAGCCAGGTCATTATATACACGATTGCGCAGTTCTGAAACATAATATCTCTACGGGTATAACGAAAGAGAGACCACGTCCGCCTAGACAAGATCAGATCCAACCACAAGTACCTCAGAATATACAGCCTATGCCAGCTGTACAACAGACCGCACCACAACCACAACAACAACTACAACAACAGCCACAGCCTATTGCTGCAACACAAAACACGACACAACAGATGTACCAGTATGCACAAAATGACTATCCAGAGTATCAGCGCTACACATGAAATAGCCTAGAGAGGGAAGTTGGCTTACCCCTTATTGAGGTTCCAGTAGATCAAGAGGGTCCTTATGTACAGAGTCAGTTATTAGGGAAAGACAGAAAGTTTCTACTCGATACAGGGGCAAGCAGAACCACTATCCGTCACAGCGAAGTCCCAGGGGTACCCCTCTCAGGCTCACAAAATATTTCCCTTGGTTTTTCAGGAAAGCCCACTATTAACGAAGTATCGCAACCACTTGCATTCACAGTGGGTCCATTGACACGGACTACAGATCTATTGCTTACGAAATCATGTCCAGAAAACTTGTTAGGTATAAAAACATTGAAAGCTCTAGGAGCTGTAATATGTTGTTCTCCGGAAGGAGTACGACTATTTTTGCGTGACTTTAAAGGTCACTACGTGTCTAGAGACATGGATCACCGGTTACAGAATCTACCTGCACGTTTATGGGCACAAGGCCCCACTGATGTAGGTTGTATGCACATTACACCATATCGAGTCACAATCAAAACAGGAGTGGTACTACCACGAATACGACAATACAAGTTACCCCCAGATGCTGTAGTGGCTTTGCTGCAAATCATTGACGAGCTCATTGCACAAGGAGTGGTTGTGGAAACCGACTCCAATGTATGTAATTCTCCGATAATTCCGATTCTTAAACGAACTGATCCAAAAGCACCACCAGTATATCGATTAGTTATTGATCTGCGAGAATTAAATAAATGCATTGTACCACAATACCCCGTGGTCCCAGATATCTCTTCATTGCTAACAGCCATAGATTCAGAAGCAACGTTCTTTACTGTAATTGATCTCAAGAACGCTTTCTTTAGCGTCCCAATCGATCCGGAAAGCCAATATTTGTTCGGATTCAGTTTAAATGGACGAAGTTTTAAATTCGCACGCGCACCTCAAGGATTCACAGAAAGCCCCAGCATCTATAGCCAAGCACTGAAAAGAGAACTTGACAGTATCCACATGCCAGCTAACACTGCCCTGCTTCAATACGTCGATGATCTGCTGATCACCGCCCGAAGCGAACCTGAATGTGAAAAAGCATCACTGACGGTTTTACATTTCTTAGCAGACAAGGGGCACAAAGTGTCCCCTTCAAAGCTGCAATTCTGTGTCCAGCAAGTTGTGTACCTTGGGCACTTGCTGTCCAAGGGGGGAAGACAGCTTACACCCGACCGTATCCAGTTAATTGTTAACATGCCGCCACCCAAGACACAAAAGGAGGTACGGGCATTCATAGGCCTCACTTCGTACTGTAGGCAGTGGATCCCTCAATATGCATTTCTAGCGAAACCACTCATTCAGTTGACAACACAGGAGGCAGCGACATCGACTGTCCTCCCTTGGACTCAGGAACATACACAAGCTTTTGAAAGCTTAAAGAAAGCTTTATGTCAAGCACCTGTTTTAGCAACACCATGTTACAGCAAACGTTTTACACTTTTTGTTACAGAACGTGAAGGTACTGCTTTGTCAGTACTCACGCAGGAACAAGCAGGATCACACAAGCCATGTGCTTATTTTTCTAGTACATTAGACCCCGTAGCTCAGGCTCTTCCTGCGTGCCTGAAATCAGTCGCAGCAACAGCTTTAGCAATCAGACAAAGCGATGCCATAGTGTTAGGACATCAATTGACAGTACAAGTACCACATGCAGTAGAGGTTCTCTTGATCCGGACCCAAACACAACACTAGACTATAGCAAGACTGACGGGTTATGAATTGACATTGTTCCAGCCACACATAGAAATCCGACGTTGTAGTACATTAAATCCTGCCACACTTTTGCCATTAAGTGGAACAGACCCATTGGCACATGATTGTATTGAAGTTATTACTATTACGACGAAACCCAGACAAGACTTGACAGATATTCCATTATCAGATCCAGACCTGACATTGTATGTAGATGGTTCATGTATGAGAACAAATACAGGAGAGTTAGTGGCCGCTTATGCAGTCACAACAGATACTGAAATTATTGAAACAAATTTAATCAACAACATGTCAGCTCAAGCAGCAGAGCTCATCGCTCTGACACAAGCCTGTATTCAAGCCAAAAATAAGAAAGTCAACATATACACAGATTCACGTTATGCATTCGGAGTCGTCCATGACTTCGGCGTGCTTTGGCGAGAGAGAGGTTATTTAACTTCTCACGGTGCCCACATCCAGCACGGTCCCCTTATTCAAGCTCTGTTAGATGCAATACATCTGCCGACTGCAATATCGATTATGAAGTGTAAAGCCCATACAAAAGTGACTGACATTATTTCTCAGGGTAACGACCTAGCTGACAGAACAGCTAAACAGACTGCTCAGAATCAGACTCGTCCAACTGACACGACAAAGACAATAGTTCCGACACCAACACACTGCATGACAGTTAAGGATCCCGCCCTTGATGTAATTGACATACAGACACATGCTACACCAGAAGAAATAAAGAGATGGACTGAATTAGGAGGGATCCAAACAGATCAAGGATGGATGACGAAGGGAAAATCTATATGGTTTCTCCCCGACTCAATGGTTCAGGTCATCATTAACACAATACATAGTCCAGCGCACCTAGGAGAGAAAGCTATGCTAGACAGTATTCAACACATTTGGTTCAATAAACACTTGCGAGCAGCAGCTAAACAGAAAGTACGTACCTGCATGATTTGTTGTCAGTTCAATCCAGGAAAAGGCGTACCTGTAGAACAGGGTGGATTTCAACCCCCCGATCACCCTTTTGAAGTCCTCCAGATGGATTATATCCAGATGGAACGATGTCGAGGATTCAAATATGTCCTCGTAGTTGTATGCGCTCTTTCCCGGTGGACAGAGGCGTATCCCATCTCAGATTACACTGCCCCGACTACTGCCAAACAGTTAGTTCGAGAATTCTTCCCACGATATGGTTTGCCCCGTGTCGTGTACTCAGATAATGGCCAACCGTTCTCATCCGAGCTAATGAAACATGTTTCACTTCTGTTAGGCTACCAATGGAAATTCCACTGTGTCCGACATCCCGAGGCAGCAGGTCTCGTGGAGCGACATAATCAAACTCTGAAAATTAGACTGTCCAAAGTATGTAGAGAAAAAGGTGTCGACTGGATAGTAGCTTTACCGGTTGCGCTCTTTTACATGAGAATGGTAGCACACTCTCGAACAGGGCTATCCCCGTATGAGGTGATCTTCGGTAGACCACCAAATATGTGGGGGACGCCTATACCTCGTAAAATAACTGATGTTGATTGTAATATGCTGACAGATTACCTGGCTTCCTTGATGTCTGCACTACGATCTTGTCGTTCACAGGTAGCTGCAGCTTTTCCCGATAACACTGAGGTGAAGCCCCATGACGTGGTTCCGGGAGATATCGTACTTGTAAGGAACTTCGACAGAAGGAATCCGCTGGAGCCTCGCTGGCAGTCGCCTAAACTCGTCTTATTGACCACAAGGACAGCTGTGAAGATTGAGGGACGTAAAGGGTGGTTGCACTCGAGCCATATCAAAAAGTTTCATGGACTATCATCCGACTTGAATTTTCAGCCCTGCATTCCCTCACAGACTGACTCAAAACTCCCCCTGGTTGATGAACCAGAAAAGGAGAATTATAAACTGAAACTAAGGTCTAGCAAGTCAGACAATTTGATTGTTTAAGTCCTCTCCAAGGTGAATCGGTTGAATTTGTCCCTGACATGTATCCTCTAGACCGAAATAGAGAGAGAAATAGACAGAAAAAGCTCAAGAAACATGCGTACTGTAAATCACTTCGTAGTCACTGCATAGTGACATTGTTAATTATGTTTTTTCTAAGTCTTCTGATTATTATTTCCAGTATATTATTACACATGTATTACCCTATCTCCAAGCGTGTTTTCAATGCTACTGCCAAACATTCTTTTAGCGAATTACCCCCGCATGAGTTATCCTATAGATTTGCGCTGCGCAACAACACATTCATTAGTATGTTACATCATTCTCATCGGACCAGCAATGCTACAAATTGTTGGATATGTGGCCGACTCCCTCCCTATCAGAAATACAAGGGAGTTCTGCCCCTCTTTCCGTATCCGTTCACACACAATGGCTCCTGTGGAGCATGGTTTAGTTTGATTAATTCCCTAGATTCAAATTCAGTAGTTTATCAAGACAACTGGGTTTGGGGAAACCTGAACCTAGTTTTACTTAAAGTCTGCTACCCTAACAAGGAGGGATTTCCCAAAAGAACAGGAACTGATCTAGAAAATGAAGTATATGGATTAGGTAACTTTACACTTAATCTCATGATCCTGAATGTTGAATCCGAAGCTACACCAATCTTGCCCGCTATGTCAGTATTTCCAGTTAGAGGCGAATTATGTGTAAGAAAGAATGGTTCAATACACATGGGCCATAGTAAATGTACCACTGTAATAGAATTCAGTGATAAAGGCAAATCTACATTTAGAGCTTCTCGTCACTCCTACTTCATCTGTGGTCACACCGCATACATACGCCTACCCCTAGATTGGGATGGTACCTGTTACATTGCATTCCTTCTGCCACCTGTTTTCCTAGCCCCGCCTGATTACCATAGGAATACCCATTTAGTACACAATAGACAGCAGAGAGACCTTCCGATTGTCGACTACACTGAAACAGCATGGGAGCAATATACAGATTTCAATAAAGGTTTCTTTCCCTACATAGGTACAGTCACTAATAGTAAGCTGATACGTAGATTAACTAGAACCCTTGAAGCAGTAGTGAATGAAACTACTTCCGCCTTAGGCAACTTAACAGAGGAGCAGTCTGCGATGCGGATTGTTGTTCTTCAAAATCGTCTTGTCCTTGACGTCATTCTGGCCGATAGGGGCGGAGCTTGTAGGGTCATCGGATCAAGTTGCTGTGTTTTCATACCAGAAAACGCGCCGTCAGTATATAAAGCCATAACTCGACTTCATAAAATCGTTAGCCAGATACACCAGAATCCAGGCACCTGGACTTGGTCCGGTTGGTTCTGGAGCGTGTTGTCAGCCTGGGGATGGAGGATCCTATCCTTCCTAGGTATTGGCTTTCTCATACTATTCAGTTGCTGCTTGTGTCTACAATGTGGGCCAGCGATTTGTGGTCTGTGTGCCACATCGTGTATCCCGCCTTCAAATTTTCATTCGAGATCCCGGAAGAAGAAAGAAGAACAAATGATGCTATATGAACAGATTGATGGATTGATGAAAATGGATATTTCATAAGGGTCCGTAGGGGACAAGGAGGGAATGAGGAAATATGAATTTTATGATCAGTTATGTCCCCTATCTTAGACCCCAACGACTCCATGTACATGCTACAAGTACATGTATGTTCCCTCCAGTTCCAGCTATGAAGACGCAAATACATGTGCGTCCAACGCCAACATGTCCTCTTTCAGATCCACCATAAATGGGTCAAATAGTCCATTCCTAAGTATGATTGGCCACCGACTTTATATGGTTCACTTTTCACGTTTTACAGTTCAGGCGAGTAGGCCCTGAATTCTGTCATCAAGCCTTTTCCTGCTTCTGCCTCTGAAATGCTCCAGCCTGGACCTGCATCCGTGTCCGTGAACTTTGTCCTACTCCCTGCGCGGCTAACGGTGCCTGACGCGGCCTGTTGCCTGCCAAAAACTGTATTCAGCCTTCAAAGTTATCTGCTCCGCTCCTCATCCAATACATTCCTGTCTAGTAGTTTAGGTAAACATCCTTCTAGCTACCGAGCAAAGGGCCCGGCCTCGCTGTCTTTATGCAAGTAATTCATAGGCCCATGGAAGATTCTTGCCCCCTCGCATCTCATGTAGACACATAGACGCTTGTACACGCACTAACAGTCAGTATAGAATAGGATCTGTCCGAGAAGACCTTTCCTTCCAGATAATATGGTTCCTTAAACACAAGATATTAGATATGATTTAGGACTAGGTTGTCCTGACACCCCAGACTTCTGTCTCCATATGTAGAGCTAAATGTCAATTCCCCTTCACCCTCTAGTTGCACGTCAATCACACGTCATGCGGCTGCGCGCGCATCTCTGCCAAATATTTCTGCTGACACTGCAGGATTCTCTTATGGATCCACCCACTTGTGACATCATTTTAAATGACGTTTCTAGTATACGCCTGTATTACGCCTATTTTTCATTACGTATGTGTATTCTTATCTGTATTATCAGCTGTTACGCCTCCTGCATCTGTCTTAATGCAATGCTTTTCATATAAATATTGTTACTTGTCAATAATGTATTGCTGATCCCTTCCTGAACCTTCGTGGTGATGGAATATGATTGCCTGGTTCGAACTATAATTCCTTTGTAAGGAATAAAGCCCTTTTCAGAACCTCTAATACCACGGATTCTGCCTCTTATTTTGACTGAGTTATTCTTACTAGACTTTACCGCATAAAAAATAGTACAGGTAATTTAAATATTTACCACAGCTTCCTTGTCCAATAATATTGTGCGGTCTAGTGTACACCTCCTCAGTTCAGCCCTAAAATCCGGTTTGAGATCAGGTAAAATTGCTGAATGATCTGACATAAGAGCACCTGCATGTTTGATCTTCTGAACTTGCTCCATTAATTCTGATCAGTTTAGAAAAAGTAAATTCTAAATTGGTGGCCATACTTTTTATTGTTGTGTCTATAAACTTGTTTAAATCCCTCCCTCTCTCTCCATACGTCATATAACCCCAACTGCCTCATCATGGTTTTCATTGAGGCTAGCATTTTCACGGATGCCATTGATCTATTTTTTGATAACTTATTTAAGACACTATTCAGAGCTACATAAAGTCAGCTGCCATTATGACGGGAGCTGAGAAGTCAAACAGGTTCTAAAACATGTTGCTAAGGGGTTCTGTGTCATCTACATTAGGGCCATAATATCCCACTAAAGTAAAGCTTTGATCATATAAATGACCAGCTTTGCTATAACCCATCTTCCTGCTTTATCTGTAACACTCTTTTAGATGGACACTTTCGGATCAGGATTGCTACCCTCTTGGTGCTAACACTGTGGCCCGTACAAACCATTTGTTGCACCCACTTTCTAGATTGAAATATATCTATACACTCTTGTCTAGTTAAATGTGTCTCTTGTAAGTTAATAACGTGAGCAGCTGAACCCCTCATGTATTGGTCTATTGGAGCAATCTTTCCAGCCTCCCTTTTACTCGTAAACCATTTACATTCCATGATAGTATTTTTATAGGACCACGCCATACCTCTACCTTCCATCCCCCTGTAAGATGAGAGAAATGCCTGCATCTATGAGACATATCAGATACTGGGGCAATTTAGGTGTCTGAGGCCATTTAAAAAAAAAGTTCCAAAATGCTCCCCACCTGGTGTCCTTACCTCCACTCCACCCCACCACCCAATCCATCACTCCCCTCACATATGGAGAACCCTTCCTATCTTCTTCGTGGCCTAAAGCCTTAGGACACACCACACCAGGAGTGCACACACCTATCAAAACAGAAGGACAATAAACTTCCAAGAAACTACAAAACCAAAACTGTGCAGAGGAGAGAAAGAGAAAGAAAAGACATACATTAACCACTATTCAGTTTCCATCCTCCTTCTTTATTCTTTAGTATCACTTCTACTAAGGACATTGATCAGGTCATCAATGTCCTTGTACGCTCTAAAATTATACATTTTATGTTTGTACATGACTCGTAGATTTCTTAGTGGGTCTATCCTCTTGCCCAGCACCCACTGCCTATTTAAGGTAATCCATTTGCTGTCTGATCTGATTTCTATGGAAATCCCATCCACTTTCAACGATTTCAATTTTAGAGCTTTTCGAACAATTCGCTCCTTCAAGTTGTTTGTGTGGAAGTTTATCAAAATCTTTCTGGGCTTACTTCTGTTTGGGTTCTTTCTAAAGGGGTCGCAATGCACCCTTTGAATATCCTTAACAATATGTTGCTCTGATTTCTCAATTTCAACCCCTGGTTTAATAAGTCTCGCCACATACACTTTCAGATCATAACCCTCTATCCCTTCTGGGACATTTAGTATCCTCAGATTATTTCTCTGATTGTTTTCTAAAGCCTTCAACGTCTGCTGCCACCCCTTTTCACTCGCCTTCAAGAGGCGGATGTCATCTTTGTTAGTCTTCCCTGTGGCTTTCAGCTCTTTCTCCACGTCTTCTAGAATGGTAGTCTTATTAGACAACGAGTCCAGGTTCTTCTCCAAATTCTCACCTTCCCCACGTATCTCTTTCTGATTTATTTTGGAGATTACAAAAATGCGTCTAATTTCTATGGTGAGAGTACGTATCATGGATTCTACTGCACCACACGTCACTTCTTCTGTTATAGTTATGGGGTTATCCTCTGTCCCCCTAGACACCTGAATACAAGTTGGGGATTTTTCATTGTGTGTGTCCTCACTCGATGGCAAAGGTTCCCCTGTTGCTACCAAGTCCTGCTGTGCGATATCATTTGCCTCTCCTATCTCCTCTACCTCTAGGACTTGATACCTATTGGGGCCAGTGAAATTCGCAATACCACTGGTTGCCCTGCTATGTAGGCTGAGGTGCTGCCCTGAACACCCCCAACTTGATAGCTGAGCCGATGTCTTTCCGTAGATACCTCTCACTTTCCCCCTTATTGAATCACTCAAGATAATTGTCTTGGGCAGTATTTTAGAATAGGTCAGAAGTGAGGGGGATCCATACTTTTTGCATTGATTCTCTAGACGTCGTGGATCTTCCTTTCGCTAAGTTTGGCTTTTCAGAAGGAACCATATTTTTCACAATAACTGTAGCTGGTGTTGGACTTAGTTCAGTAACTCGCTTTCCTTTGCTTTCTATCTCTGCTGTTTTACAGAGCGGAACCTTTTTGACAATATGGGAGATCACTTCAGGGGTTTCTTTGTGAGTACTCCTCACTGCATACTTGGGGGATATTTACATGAAAATGGGGCAGCACGGTGCCGCAAGCAATTTTGCTGCACTGAGCTGCGTCATTTTCAAAATTAAGGGATGCGATGTATTAATAAGAATACAACACAACCCTGTGCTCACCCCTGCTCCGGCACTGAAATAGCTGCCTAGCACCAATGTGGGCACCCTTGCACCTTGGTGCAAGGGTGCCTGCATTGCAGGGATGATTGTGTTTGTGCAAGAAGGGACACCTTCCTGTACAAAACATTCATTAATGGCATTTTGCTCCTTCACAATGCAGCACACAAAGAAAGAGCAAAAACAATGAGAAAGAAAAGTATTTCTCCTTGTTGTGCCACATTAACATTGGCACCTATTCACAAAGGCATTTTGGCTGCAAACATGAGTTTACAGCTGAAAATACCAAATGCACTCCTTGCAGTAATTCATAAAGTTATTTTTGGCAGGCAACAGTGCATTTACTACTGGGGATTTCTCCACCAGGAGATGTGGAAAAAGCTTCAGTTGTAAATCACACTCAATGGGTGGGATTTGGGTGTTCCAAAGCACAGATTTTTGGGAACACCCAGAAGCGTGTACATTTTTGGGCATTCTCAAACAGCAATCTGACCTCTTCTCACCCTGGAAATGGTTGGAGATGTATTCCAGGTAAAGATTGGACTATCTCCTTTGAAAGAAGGGCAAATAAACGGGCACCCCCAGAATTAGTGGGATGTGTAAAGGAAGAGTTTTCTCCATGGGGAAATCCTCGTAGATAAAAAAGAGGATAGGCATATCAGGCTCCATTCTCCCATGCAGATGTGGAACAGTTGAGTTAAGCTTATCAGGCATACTGCCAAAAATGTTTGTGAGTCAGAAAAAGCATGTAGAAGAATACTCAGGCACAGAAGTAAATATGTACTGCACTTTTAGATTTTAATTCATGAGAAGACCCCATAGTGTCTTGTTGTCACAAAACAATGCTGGCTATTCTGCCATTTGGGATCACTCCATCACTAACTTCACAGAGCCTGCTTCTTAACAATCTATTTTAGTTACATCCTTTAAAAAAACTCCATATTATCTTTTAGAATAATTCAAAAGGGAGATACCTTAAAATGATTTACAAACTTTACAATCCACACTGGACTGCATTAGACATTTTAGAAAAATGTATGACATCTATGATTTCTGATCACTCACTTGAAGAAGCTGAGTAAGGAAACAGTTTAAAGGCTGTCTGGCTTTACAACTTAGGTAAAACGTGTGCTTTCAGTTATTTCATCCATTCTTCCAATGTGCTCTAATTTGAAAGAAGGACATCTGTGTATTTTCCATCATTGCACTACACCAATTGTATACAATTGGTTTGGTAAAGGATAAACATGTGATAGCTTAACATAAAAGACAGTTTTTCAAAACACAGGAGCTTATCTGGCAAGATAGGGTCTGTGATATCCAGCTATGGAAATTCTAGTACTTCTGTAAAAGAGTTCTGCCATTATGTCTTCATAATAAGAACTTTGGGCCTGATTTAGATCTTGGTAGATGGGTTACTCCATCACAACGGTGAAGATTATACCATCCGCGAAAATGTAAATCCCAGAGGATATGATGGAGTGTTAGAAATGGGGGTCTCTAGTTGGCAATGGCTGGCCACTGTCCAAGTAGGGACCCTTCTTCCTAATTCAGAGTAAGCAGCCTACACCCTTTGATAACCCCTGCTCAACCCTGTGGTAACGTAGCACGAGCAGCTAGGCTTATCTCAGAGGCACTGTGTGAAGCATTTATGACCATACACAGTAATACAATGAGGAACACTACAAATGGACACCACTCAAGTAGTTATGAAAAATAGGTATTTTTATATAGACTTAATCACAAGACCAATAACAGTAAAAATCCACAATACTAGAAAAATAGGGTTACTTTAAAAATGCTGCAAAAATAGTTCAAGGTGCACAAAATGATGTTCAGTTCAATGCAGTGGTCTCTGCTACCCTTTTACTCACAAGGTATCTGGATTCTGTAGCAAAGCAACAAAAATGTCGCTAAATTCCTCACGCTAACCAGCGATGCGTTGAATCCTTACCGCAAGGGAGGATGATACGCTGGGTTGCGGGCAGGACAAAGCGACAAACTTCTTCACGCTAAGCCGGTGATGCGATAAAAATCCTTGCCGCTAAGGGAGGATGATGCACCGAGCCTGTTGCGTGTGCGATCTTGCTGCGATGAAAGAAAATGGCGCTCCGCGAGGGAGCGACGATCCTGATGCAATGCGGGGAAAATGGCGAACGCTCGGCGTCCGCGCTGCGATGAGCTTGATGCGATGATTTGGGGTTAGCGAGCACTTTGGGGCACGCTAACAGGCAATGCGACAATCCTTGGGTTAGCGAGCGTTTTCAGACCCGCTGACAGGCGATTCAATAACTTGGGTTAGCGAGCGTTTTCAGACCCGCTGACAGGTTCTGCGACGATCTTAAGGATAGCGGGTGTTTTCAGGCCCGCTGATGGGGGTTAGCGACGATTTTCAGCACTCTTTTCTCAGCAGTAGAACTAGAGGCCCTGGAACTCACAGGAGCCTCACCTGCAGATAGAAATCCTCGCTGGGAGGTCACAGGAGGTTGGTGGTGGAGTCTGGTGTGCTTGAGAATCCTGCAGGAGGCTAGCTCTCTTCTAGCCTTTGGGTGATTGCTGTAGCCACAAAATAAAAGTTCCTTCAAAGTCCTTTTCCTCTTCTTCCAAGTCCAGTAGTAACCACTGCAGGCCAGTCCAAGAAACAGCACACAAGCACAAGGACAGTCCTTCTCCTGCAGATTCCTGTAGTCACACGGAGAGAGGTTCTTCTTGTTGTCCAGGAGCAATACAATTTGTAGGGGTTTGGGCACAAATATTTATACCCCCAAAGTCTTTGTTCTTAGGAGTCACAAGTCTCTGAACCCAGCCAGAACCAGTTCTGCCCAGCCCTGGAGCACTTTGTTTACCAGGCTGCATCCTTCCTTTCAGAAAGAGGGGGTCTGCCTTCAGACGTACAGTGGGAGGTGGAGCCAGCATTCACCTTGCCAGGCACAGCCCTATTCAAGTGCAGGAGCTACCCCTCCCCTCACTCCAAGGCAGATCTCTCTATTCAACCCAGGTCTGACTCAGCCTGCCCTGTCCCTCCAAAACCAGACAGCCAATACACATAATAGCAGAGCACACTGGAAGGCTTAGGCAAGAAAGTACCTATACTCTAAAAGTGGTAGTTTCAAACACAGAATATAAAAATAACCTTCACTAAAAGATGTATTTTAATATTCTGAGCTCAGGCATACTAAATTCGTTTTTCTACCATGTTCTGTGGGTCAGTTAGGACTATAGGATGTAATAGCCCAGACCTCCCATTCTGGCCTGTGGAGAACAGGTAGCCTTATAGTAGTGAAAAACGAAATTGGGTGTAATTCACTACTAGGACATGCTACACACATCAGAGCATGTCCTACCTTACACATACAATACACCCTATCATAAGAGTGGCTTACAGGTTGCCAAGGGAAGGTTCAGGGGCTGGGAAGTGGGTGCACTTCACAGCCAAGATGGCAGATCTGGACTGCACGCAGACACTGCAGTGGCAGGTCTGAGACACACTTTACAAGCTGCTTCTGTGGGTGGCACAAACCAGTGCTGCAGGCCCACCAGCAGCATTCGGTTTACCAGCCCTGGGCACACACAGGCCACGCTACTAGGGACTAACAGGTAAACCAAATAAGCCAATCATGGATGTACCAATTCACATGTCATCTTTACAAAGGGAGCATTCGCGCTGTGGCACTGAATGGCAGTGGCACAGTGCCCAGAGAATCTATAACCAGCAAAAACAGAGGAGACACAGCGAAAAATGGAAGGGAGACTCATGCCAATGGTGCCAGGTCTAACATGGAGCATCTCTATCTCTATGGTACCAGACAACGAGATAGGGAATGTAAACTTGGAAAAAGGAAAAGCACCCAATCAGAAAACCAGGGAGAAGTTAAAAAGGCTTGAATCGGTCTCAGATTATTTATCTGGGATTTTAGTGTAACACCAAATCACTGTATGGCACTGCACAAACACAAGTCCTAATTGTCACAGCTGACCACCAATGTAAGAAATTGGACTAGTGTAGTTATATACAACCTTTATAATAATAGGATTATTAGCCTGTCCACAGCTCTGTCTTGAAGATTTGATCTGCAATTTAGAACCCTTATGTCCCCCAAGAAACATTTTCGTTCAACAACGGAGTTTCCACCTCTCTGTAGGAAATTGGGATACTCATTGAAGGGGATGAAACCCTATTCAAGCAGCAACCACAATCCTTGTCAGGGTGAACTCACAAGCAATCCCTAAATTAACCTGTGCTCAACCCTCTGATAGCTTGGCATAGAGCAGCCAGGGTTAACTTAGTCGCAATGTGTAAAGTAATTAAGCAGCAGTACAAACAGTAATAAAGTGAAACACAACACAAGAAGAAATCGCGAAGGACCGAGGGCTGGCTACAGGGACCCAGTTAAGGCTGCTGAACAAAGTACCTTAAATCCTGCTTGTGGAGTAGTGCGGAGTCCTGTGTTACTGGTGCGGCATGCAGCAGCAGTTCTGAAGAGCTGGGAGGCTGCGATGTGAGGTCCTATGTCATCTTCGAGGATGCCATCGACGATGGGCTTGCGATGCAAATTCCTGCATCAAAGATTCATCATGCAATGGCTGGTTCCGAAGAAGTTACTGTGTTGAGAATGCATCCAGTGGCAGTTCCAAGGAGACTACAGGCTTCGATGTGAGGTCCTGCGTCGGGGATACATTGCGAAGTGGTTCTGATGCACAGTTTTGTGAGGTGATCCATCAGTTCTACTGGGCCACATATGAGCTGGCAGAGCACCTTCAGGCTCACTTCCAGGGGTCCAGGACACAGGGGTGGCACTGCTTGGGCGGGGGGCAGGACTCACGGCTGTTGAAGTCAAGGTGCTGAGTTCAGGGTTATTGGAGCCTGTTTTGTCCCTGATCATCAGACACCTAGCCCTTGGAGTCACTCTGGTAGTCCTGGGATCAAAATACAGGTTCAGTCCTTCTCACACAGTCAGGAGGGAAGCAGGGCAGCAAAGTGGCAGACCTTCTTGCAGCAAAGGAGTACAGCAGTCCTCCTTCTGAGTCTTCTTCAGTCCCAGCTGTTGACTGACAAGTGGGTTTAAGGGTCCACATTTTTCATACCGGGTACCCACTTTGGAGTAGGGGGTGTTTCTAGAGACCTCCACCATCCTTAGGTGTCAGGGATCCCCATCCTTCCTGCCTAGCCCTCGTTTCTGTGGGGACACAAAAGGCTAGTAAAAAACCCTTTGAGTGTGTGCTCAGGCAAGGCCTTTGTAATGTGCAAATGTGGTAGGTGACAGCTCTGCCCCCTCGTTAAGTCAGATTGGACCATCCTATCAACACCTATCTCCTCTTTGTCTCATTGTCTGGGAGCAATATACAAAGACCAACTGACAACTACACCTGTTCACTTGACCCTGGAATTGGCTGCAAGCACCAAATAGGTAGGACAAGAAAATGCCAAATTTCTAGAAGTAATATTTTCAGAATTTTGACTTAAATTACGACTTTACCAATAAAGAGTTCTTTAAATTACTGTTCCAACGACACCAGACTCAACATTCCTACCTGCTCTCAAGTAAAAGTTAGTATTTATTTAGTGTAATAAGTTAACCCAATATTATCCTATGAGAGAGGTAGGCCTCACAGTAGTGAAAAATGAATTTGAGAGTTTATCACCACCAGGACTTGTAAACTTAAAAGTACATGTCCAACTTTTTAAAACTACTGCACCCTGCCCTCTGGGCTATAAATGGCCTACCCTAGGGGTGACTTATATGTATTAAATAGAAAGGCTTGGGCCTGGCAAGAGGTTTATTTTGCCATGACAAAATGGCAGTTGAAAACCGCGCCCACTGGCTGTGATGGCAGGACTGGGATATGTGTAAAAGGCTGCTCAAGTGGGTGGTACAATGAGTGCTGCAGTGATACTAATAGCATTTCATTTACAGACACTGGGTACATGTAGTACCCATTCACTAGGGACTTACAAATAAATTAAATGGACCAATTGAGTGTAGGCCAGTTTTACCATGACAAAAAAAGGAGAGAGCTAAAGCACTTTAGCACCAGTTAGCAGTGGTACAGTTCACAGATTACCACAAGCCAACAAAAACATGTACAGAAAACAGGATGGTGATGGCAAAACGTCTGGGGATGACACTGCAGAAAGGTCCAATTCCAACACTCTCAGTCTTTCATTGAATTTGTGTTGAGGCACACTTTGACTTTCTCCTTCACTCCGTTCTCCCAGTCATCTGAAAAATAGCATCTCATGCAAACTTTACAAAAGAAGTTAAATATCTGTTGTTTGAGAACGCAGAGGGACTTATTTTAATTCCCAGTGCTTCCAATTCTGGCAAATCTGTCATTCTGTTATTAGTTAACCACAAAATGTTATACTACTTTATATATTGTATATAGTATGCAAGCTATGGTTAGTCTGTAATACAAAATGTTATGCTGTTTCATATTCTGTCTAGATGAGACAACATTTATCTTATGTATCTCATTTATACGGAGCTCCTTCCTCATCTAGCATTTATTATGTTGCTTTGTTTTTCATTTTTGGTCAGTTTGTTTTAGTATATTATTTAATCTCTTTCTTGTGATCTATAACTTATAATTGCGTTTTAGCTTAGAGCTCTGTCACCATTCACGTCTATCAAACCTAATAGAAAGTGCTAATAATAAGTAAATACAGCCCAGCAACTATAGATTGACCTCAAATCAGCAAATCCCTTGGAAGTACTTAATTTATTTATTCAGTACAAGGTTGGTATCATAATGAAGCTTACCTTGGTGCTTCTGAATACGAAATTTTGAATTAAAAATTATATTTGTATATGTTTGTGTTGTGGAACAACAACTGCAGAAAAAGGCATTAAACACCATTAATCTAAATAGAGGCATCAACATTTCATTGAAAGGGGGGCATGGCCAACCACCAGGAGAAATGGCCGCTTCCTAAGGCGGCTCAGTCCGAGCGCGCCCGTTCACGTGAATATCCGTCTTTGAAAGATCCGGCACCGGGTATAATTGTATACCGGAACACATAAGAGCACACTGGGGATCGAATGAGCCGAGTCCCAGCTGAATCCGATCAGCGGCTCCGGTGATTGGGCTGCTGATGCACTTTGTGAGGGAGAGGCTGCCTATCTCGTAGCACGGACTCTGCTGACTCGCAGCCGGTGGTTCTGGGCTGGTGAACCCACGATGTTGCTGTCTCCCTGCGGTGTACCAGGGGGCTGTTAATTGGCCAGGCACCCGAAAGGTTTGCTTGGACTTGGCGCTCACTGCTGGGGCAGCGTGTGACGGGGCTCTGTGGCGGTGTGAGCCCGGAGACACCTTGGACTGCCTGCCTATCTCCGGCCGCTGGGGAGCCTTGATTGCACTGTCTATCGGTACTGGAGGGAGAGGGCTGCAGTCTACCCCGAACTGCTGTAGTCACGTGATTCCCCCCTCTGGGCTCCCGAATCCCTGGGCCCTGCGCAACGTTTCCCCGGCCGGCTCCAGCCCAGGTCAGTGACTGTTTTCAGACTTCGAGAAACCCACGAACATATGCAGGGAACTGCAAGGGAGGTCTGACTCTACTCGTGGGACCAGGGGGAGGCGCTGAACACGTCGCAGCCGCCTTGGGCTCAGTGCGGACTGCGGTTGAATGCTGCAGGGGGGTGCAGAGCCCTGTTGCTTCTATGTTCCAGTGGAGTGCCGGGCTGCTTTGGTCACACGCCTGGATAGACTTATAGCCTTGCGGGGGGAGTGGCACCCTACCCCCTGAGAAGCGCTGCCTGAACTGTTCCTGGCACCCAGGTAATTGCGTCTTTTGACCTGCGCTGTTCAATCAGGCCCTGTCCGACGCGGCTCGAGTGGCGACTCTGACAGACCCTCACCTGTACAAGACGGCCTTTCCCCTGGGGTTCACGCTGACAGAGCTGGCCGCACCATTGCGGGGGGGTCGCAGCTCCAAAGCAGCAGTTCAAGCTAAACTGACCAAATACGCATGGGATGGTGGCCCCGGCGCAAGCCCGAAGGGGGGAGCTGCCTTGCAAGAAAAGCCACAGTCTGGTGAAAAAAAGAAAGAACCGACATTACAAGACGTTCTTGAAGCCATTAAGACCCCCCCCCCCCCCGCAGCTCTTGCCAGCTAGGATTTTCAACTTCCGGGACAGATATGTCATCCTACAGTGTGCCCGGTCGGTGCCACCGTTGGCATACCAAAACAGCCATATCACATTCTTTCCAGACATCACCCTCAAGGTGCAGCGACAACGACTCAGTTTCCTGGATGTGAAGAAAGCGCTCCGCGAGAAAGAGTCGAAATATGTCATGCTCGTCCCCGCCAAGCTGAGGGTGGAATCTGAGGGGAAGGCCTGGTTTTTTACCACCCGAGGAAGCCTGGGACTGGCTGGATGGATGGCACACGGCAGGCCGGAAAAACAACCACGCCCGGAGAGCAAGAATGGAGGAGGGCGCTGGAGGATCCGGCAGAGACACTCCGCCTGAGGAACAGGAGGCAGTGAAGGGAGGGTCCGAATAACTGATCTGTATGTTCAGTTTCTTAAGGGTGGTGGGCTCCTTTTCCAACTGAGGGATGGATTGAGGTATCAGCCCCCCTCGGTGCTGTGGACCTAGCAACTGAACTGTGAAAGGGCCTTTTTCAAAATAGACTTAATGTGACTTTCCATGGTTCCCTGATCCTTCTGTAGCAGTTGCAAAGCATTTGAAGTGGTTTGATGGCTGCTCCCGGACTATCTTCATTTGTAAAATGTGATTACCAGTTGCTTATTTTTTCGTGACGGATGCTCGGTTGGTCACGCACACCAACAAGTTTGTGAGGGGTGGGCGATAGGCACTCTGCTAGTTTGGGTGGGCGGGAGATTATGACACCGCCAAGCAGGGAGGCAGGGAGGGAGTATTGGGGGCTGTTTTTCAGGTTGGGGGGTTTTCATTTGTATTGTAGTTTTTTTGCTGTACAGGCATAGCACATTTGATTGGTCTCAGGCAAAGGCGGAAGCTGGTTCCTTTTCTTTGGTGTACTCGTTGGTGATTGATCAATGGTGTACAGGAAAGTCTCCCCTCGGGGGCCTTTCTGGGTGGTCCTCTCCGGAATTATATGTACCTCTGAGATGGAGTAATGGGCGCGACAACTAGGCAGGGGCTTAAGTTGCTGTCTTGGAATGTCAACGGTTTGGGCGATAAAATTAAGAGGGGTGCTGATCTCCAATTTTTAAAGCGACACTCTCCTGACGTTGTACTACTACAGGAGACCCACCTGCTTGGGAATGCATGCAAGGCCTTGTCCCGATGGGGTTTCCAATTAGCGGCCCACTCGGCTTTCGGCTCTGGTTCCCGGGGTGTGGGCATACTGGTCTGGAAATCGTTCCCCCTAACTGTTGATTCAGTCTGCACTGACACTCTGGGTAGATTTGTTGCCATCTCTGGGACCTGGAAAGGGTGCACACTTAATCTTGTCTTGGTCTATATACCCCCAGGCCTGCACACTCAAGCCTTCGCTGATCATGGCGATCTCCTTCTCGGCTTACCAGACAGAAGATTATTTATCGGGGTGACTTTAACTCCATTGTCTCTGACTTACTTGATCGTTGGCCCCAGAGGGACCTGTCGCCTTCCCGCAAGCGGATCCATAGCTTTCTGGGTGCGATGGGCCTTGTGGATATTTGGAGGGGCTTGCATCCGACCGATCTCCAATACACTTATCTTTCGGGGCTTCATCGTAGTATGGTCCGAATAGACAACGTACTGACACTAGCGCATCAATTCCACACCGTCAAAGACATACAACATCTCGATAGGGGGATCTCTGACCATTCACCCTTTCAGTGTCATTTAGAGGTGGGTGAGCCCACGGTTGGCCGGGTGGCACCGATCAATTCCTGGTATCTCACAAATCCCTCCATCAGAGACAGGGTCCTGAGCGAGTCGGAGCTTTACTTTCAGGAAAACGAGGGTTCAGTTAACTCATCTAAAGTACTCTGGGAGGCCTATAAGGAGGTTATACGGGGGTGGTCTTGGCCCAGATCGCCGGACAGCGTAAGGAGAGGGGAGCTGACATGGCACGTTTGGAGGGAGAAATCCTAGACTTAGAAAACGCTGTTCTAATACAAAACTCTGTGGAAGTGCGCCAGAAACCCCACATTAAAATTAAGGATTTCTTCGATCTAGCTATTGAGGCCACCAATATACACCACAAGGCCACGCTCAGTAGAATTTACGACATAGGCGACAAGGTGGGCAAACTACTGGCCTGGTTAGACCGCAAGGATAGGGCCCAGCGCATTGTGGTAGAGCTTGAAACAGACTCACATTCCCATCTTACTGCACTACAAGAAATAGCGGACGCGTTTGGCCAATATTACCAGTCGCTTTACACGTCCCACACGACACACACCGAGGAGGAGGCTGCCTCTCTCCTAAGTGATATCTCGATGCCACTCCTTACTGAGGAGGAATGCTCCGATCTCAAACTTGATATTACAGTGGCGGAAGTTGAAAAAGCCATACATGACTTGCGTGGGGGGAAAGCGTTGGGCCCCAACGGTATCACCATACAATTATTCAAACTCACACGAGCAAGACTGCACCCTTTCTTACCGAAATTTACCGAGAAAGCAAGAAGGGGGATATCCTTCCTGAGGATTAGAGACTGGCCAACATTGTCGTCATTCATAAAGTGGACAAGCCAGCCAACAAATGTTCGTCCTGTAGACCCATTTCACTGCTCAACTGTGAAGCGAAAATTCTAAAGAAGGTTCTTGCCAATCGTTTGCTCAGGGTCCTAACCCGCCTGGTCCATCCGGACCAATCTTGGTTAATGCCTGCGAGAAATACCTCCCTCAACCTGCACAGGCTTCATGGAGTGCTGTGCCGGGTGGATGCAATCAGGGAAGATGCAGTTGTGGTGTCCCTGCATGCTGCATCAGCTTCGACACCATCGAATGGCCCTACATGTTTGCTGTACTCCGCAAATTGGGGTTTGGGCCTGAATTTACCAACTGGATGCGGCTTTTGCATCGCCAACCACTTGCACAAGTAATTGTTAACAATAGGAAATCCCCCGTTTTTGTTCTGGGCAGAGGCACCAGACAGGGCGGTCCTTTGTCACTGCTTATCTTTGCTCTGGCCCTGGAGCCTTTGGCAACGTGGGTCCGACAAGACCCTCAATACACAGAATTCTCACAAAGGGGGGAAGGGTGGGGGAGGGTCCAAGGGAAAAGTTTAAAGACCAGCTACAGTATAAATCCCCTAATCAACATACACTCTACAAAGATACTGAGGGTCTAATGTTCTGCATGAGGAAAACACTAACGAAGCAGGCAAGTTGAAACCCCAAAACATACATTGGTAAGAAACATATCAAAATGATTTAGTTCCCATCACCCACCAGAGGTGGCTTATCATCATCTGGGAACTCAGGACTGTACTGAGAGAACCAACCACTCTGATGGTAATGGTGGTTATCCAGTTGTCCCAGGAGTGAATACAAACGGTAGGGTGATGGTTGCAGTGCAAAAAAGTGAAGAATATAAAGGAAAAGTGCTATTAAAAATGGCTATCAAGATGCTATAAATTTTATTCTGGCGCTATCTTGATGTCACTTTAAAATCAGTGCGTAGACAGCTTAACAAATAACTGTCGGATCGACGGTCTACATGTTTCGGCTACTGGACATTAGAGTCCAAGCTCTCATCAGGACCATATTGTCGCTACTGCAAAAAAGTGTTTAAAATAGAAAAAACAAAGGTTATCAACCAAGTTGGTATACCATACAACCTGATTGGATCTGTGTGTCCCTATGGAACTGTTACAGGTCAAGAACCTAAATGAAAATAAAGCAAAAAAAGGTTCAGCTAGATCTTGTGAAATGTTAGTGTGAATACAGAACATATTATAAAAACATTTTATATATTTTTATTTATACTGATCGATGTATTGCATAGCCATAGTCAGATCAATACTCGGTCTGTGCACTTACCCGGAAGAATATGGGTACGCACCTCGCATCTGCTCAGGGTGTTGAGGCACCGCTCTACAAGAGGAAATTTCAGATGTAATGTTTAATACTAATCCCCAGTGGACAAGAACAATTCAGTGCACGGGGGTTAGGGGAAATAACCAAAAGGAGTGCTCAGCTAGACAAGTGTAAAAACATGGCAGAGTAGTAGTTTAAAAACAGAGCAAGAGGAATACCCTCTTATCATGTATTGCGATATAGACCAATTATCACATCTTAGCACGGAACAGACACCGTGTTGATATGTTGTTGTTATGGAAAACACTATTGTGCATCATAGAGAGGGACAGGATGTCCTTACAGTGTCAGTCCAAGACCTACTAACTGTCTGTAAAGGCCCATGGAACGTGGACTATAGAGAGCCTCCCCAGTCGTAGGATACCCGGGCAAAAACACACAAGAAAGCAATTTATGTCACCAGGGTTACGGTGCGCGCTAGGACCGGCGCTGGTATAAACGTGCCGATGGGCGAGGTGAGAGTCATGCAATTCAGTAACAATTTGAGGAGGAAAAAACTGAATGCACCCACCTGTCCGTCGGTACCCCGCTCTATCATCCGAGCTAGAAGGGGAGGTGACGAATGAACTTGCCAAACACCGTAATATCGCGTCAAAGCGCGAAAAACGTGAAAAGCACTTCCGTGTTAGTGATTACGGAACGTGTAGAGGTCAAAAATGCGTGCTCTTTGGGGTAGCTGGGAAATGGAGTGCTGAATTACCGAGAGTGTCTTTATACGGTCAGTAGTAACTCAAAAGTGAGTAAAGACAGATCATGAGTCGTAAAATGCAGACTCAATTACATTTTTATTAGATTGATTTTGCAAACACCAATTCTAAAAGTAGTTTACAGCAGGGGTGTGAGTAACTAGCAAATAGTCATCTACCAAAGAGGTGATGTGCTAGATAGTCAAAATGTGCTAAATCACTTGTTCTACTGGACTCGTGTAGATGTCACAATCGCAAGCAAAGTATGTTAGTGCGCACGAGTTGACATCTAACAAAGAAGGATATGAGAATAAGAGCCAGATAGAATATAGGTAAAATGCTTCATGAGTTTAAAGTGACGACCACGGAATTTCGTCGTTCAAGCCAATGATGTCACTTTTAAGTTTGAAAACCCATTTCTGTTCTTTTTGGAACAGAAATTTTGTGATATCTGTGATATGTGTGGGAATAAATGGTTGTTCTAAAACCAACCATCTCAAATCTTCTGGTTTGTGTTTAAGTGACAGGAAATGGTTGGTAAGTTTAGTGGCCTGTTTGTTCCGTCTAATTGTACTGTTATGCTCATTAATGCGTGTCTTCACTTTGCGTGTGGTCATACCAACATAACGCAAAGAGCAGGGACAAGTGATGAGGTATATGACTTTTTCTGTGTTACAGTTGGTATGTTTTTTAAGGACCCAAGGAGTATCTGTGCCCATATCGATCGTCTTCGTGATCTGCGTCTGTGGACATGCTGAACATTGTCCGCATGGGAAATGGCCCTGGACCGGTGGAAGATCCCATAAGGTATTGGTGTTAGTTGAAATTTTGCCTTTCGGTCTAGTGTGTACGAGGCTGTCTCTGAGATTAGTACCCCTTTTGAAGGAGAAGAGAGGATAAGGCAAACTCTCATTGCCTATGTTCAAAACACGCCAGTGTTTTCGCACCGTTTTCTGTACTTGGTTAGACCAAGTGCTAAAAGTGTTCACAAATGTCATTCTAGACAATGGAGGCTTAGGCACGGGAGGTTCTATTAGAGCTCCTCGGTTGTTGTTCGAGGCTCTTTTCCAAGCCTTTCTCACTAGACGCTTGGGGTATTGTCTGTCTCTCAGTTGAATGGAGAGGTCCTCTGCATGTTGATTAAAAGTGCTGACATCTGAACAGTTTCGGCGAATGCGCAGAAACTGTCCAACAGGGAGGTTTTCCCGAAGGGACCTGGGATGATGACTGCTGAAACTCAAGAGGGAGTTCTTGGATAGGGGTTTGCTATAGAGTTCACTACCAAGAGTACCCTCGTTCGGACAGATCAATATGTCTAAGAAGGGCAGTCGGTTTTTGTCTGAAACAACAGTGAACCGCAAAAATTCATTTCTGGAGTTCAGCCAAGCATGGAAATCTAGCAACGATGCCAGGGAACCTTGCCAGATAACCAGAATATCATCAATATACCTCTTCCAGATTTTTATCTGGTCTCTAAATGGGTTAGCCTGAGTGAGGATATTGTTCTGATCAAAGAGATGGACGTACAGGTTGGCCAGGCTGGGAGCAAAAATGCTGCCCATAGATGTGCCCGAGACTTGATGATATATAGTCTTCTCGAATTTGAAAATGTTTTCCATCATGGCCAGCCTGGCCAAATCCATGATGAAATGCACTGGTGTTATCGAGTCCAAATTTCTTGAGTCAAGGAGACTCTCAATGGCTTGTAAAGTTTCTATTTGTGGAATCGAGGTGTACAAAGATTCCACATCAAAGCTGACTAAGAGATCTGTTGCAATATCATAGCTGATATCAGGAAGTAGGCGTAGGACATCCTTGGTGTCTTGTAAGTAACTGGGCATTTCCTTGACAAGGGGTCGAAGGAAAAAGTCAACAAAAGTGGAGAGAGGTTCCAAAAGGGAACCTATACCAGAAATGATGGGTCGCCCTGGGGGTGGTCTTTGGCTTTTATGTATTTTAGGTAAGACATAAAAGTATGGCATCACAGGATGAGTGGGTGTCAGGAAGCGAGCTTCCTGCTCTGTGATCCAGCCAGCTGCTTTCGCATCATCAACCAAGGTGAGAATTTCTCTGGTGAGTCTAGGAGTGGGATCCTCGGTCAAACGTTTATATGACTTAGGGTCATCAAGTTGTCTTAAACATTCCCTGCGATATGCCTCAGTGTCTAGGATGACAATTGCCCCACCCTTATCGGCCGGTTTTATAATGATAGACTCATCATTGGCCAAAGTTGTGAGGGCTTGCTTTTCACTCTTAGAGAGATTGTGATAGATTTTGTCCTTTCTGGTACCTAGATCAGTAATGTCATGAATGACCGCTTGTTCAAACACTTTAGCTCGATCAGGTATTAAATGAGTTGGAGGGTTGAACGTAGATGGTATTTTCAGGCCTGTGTTGATGTCAAAGGAATCATCCGGAGATGTGGTGAGTTCCCTGTCTTTAAAGAAGAAATGTAAGCGGATTTTCCTGAAGAATTTCGCCATTTCTACTCTAAGCTGGAATAGATCTCCCTCATTGGTTGGGACGTAACCTAAACCTTTGTTAAGGACCTGTGATTCCAAAGGTGTAAGAATTCTGGTACTCAGATTCACGACTAAATCGGTGTGTCTGTGCTGGTCCCTGGTTGTGGTTGCCCTTTCCTGCTGCGGGTGTTGGGAAGTTGCTGGTCCATCTGCCAATGTACCTGCGGCTGTCCTCTCCTTCTGCCTCTGTTCCGTCCACGGCCTGCCCCTAAAAAAGGCGTTTGTCCAGGAAATGGAGGAGGCGGCGCTGCAAAAGGGGGCATGGGCTGGGTGAAAGGGGGAAATTGATAGCCCCATGGTGCCGGGGGCCACCATGGTCCTCCTGATTGGTAGGGATTTGGCATGCCTCGTCTTTGATAAGGACGAGACTGTTGTCCTCTTCCTCTCCTGGGTGGTTGCATGTTATTTTCAGTCTCTGAGTCAGTAGAGTGGGTGTCAGATCCCGATGAGGAGTAGTTTGAACCATATCTTCTACCTTTCTTGTTGAACTCTGGTGGAACATATTGCTCGCTAGTGTAGGGATAGACCTTTTCCAAAGAGAAGCGTGCCAGGTCTTTTTTAAACTTCTCTATTTTCGTCAATAGGATCGTATCCTTATGCTCCTTATTGGATTTGTTTGTTTCTTCCAAATTTCGCTTAAAAATGGTACTAGATATAGTAGTCTTTATCTGCCCTTCAAGTGTCTGTATTTCAATGAGTATAGCGTCCGCCACCCTTTTAGCTGTGTTGATAATAAGGATCAACCAATCGCGTGTGCAACGCCACGCGATTAGTGACCAGTCTTTCAAAAAAGCTTTATCCGATAGAAACAGTCTCGGAGCATTAGTCTTTATTAGGCCCATAGGGGCACTGTTGCTTCTTAGATATTCAGTCATTATCGCACCATGAATGAAGGTGCGAGAATGAGAGTTCTTGAGATTAAGTAGTGACTGCCAATCATCTTGTGTGGTGTTTGTAACTGAGGATAAGGAATCTAGGATGCTAGGATTCATACTTAGTATGGATTGAAGCACGTCTTCATAAAAAGATAGACCAGTGAACTCTGCCATGATGTAACACTGTCAAATTGCAATAGATAAAACTCTCCTAAAATATGGAGAGTGTTCAAAGTAAGGACCCGCAGCCGTAGCTGCTCGAATGCTCAATACACAGAATTCTCACAAAGGGGGGAAGGGTGGGGGAGGGTCCAAGGGAAAAGTTTAAAGACCAGCTACAGTATAAATCCCCTAATCAACATATACTCTACAAAGATACTGAGGGTCTAAAGTTCTGCATGAGGAAAACACTAACGAAGCAGGCAAGTTGAAACCCCAAAACATACATTGGTAAGAAACATATCAAAATGATTTAGTTCCCATCACCCACCAGAGGTGGCTTATCATCATTTGGGAACTCAGGACTGTACTGAGAGAACCAACCACTCTGATGGTAATGGTGGTTATCCAGTTGTCCCAGGAGTGAATACAAACGGTAGGGTGATGGTTGCAGTGCAAAAAAGTGAAGAATATAAAGGAAAAGTGCTATTAAAAATGGCTATCAAGATGCTATAAATTTTATTCTGGCGCTATCTTGATGTCACTTTAAAATCAGTGCGTAGACAGCTTAACAAATAACTGTCGGATCGACGGTCTACATGTTTCGGCTACTGGACATTAGAGTCCAAGCTCTCATCAGGACCATATTGTCGCTACTGCAAAAAAGTGTTTAAAATAGAAAAAACAAAGGTTATCAACCAAGTTGGTATACCATACAACCTGATTGGATCTGTGTGTCCCTATGGAACTGTTACAGGTCAAGAACCTAAATGAAAATAAAGCAAAAAAAGGTTCAGCTAGATCTTGTGAAATGTTAGTGTGAATACAGAACATATTATAAAAACATTTTATATATTTTTATTTATACTGATCGATGTATTGCATAGCCATAGTCAGATCAATACTCGGTCTGTGCACTTACCCGGAAGAATATGGGTACGCACCTCGCATCTGCTCAGGGTGTTGAGGCACCGCTCTACAAGAGGAAATTTCAGATGTAATGTTTAATACTAATCCCCAGTGGACAAGAAAAATTCAGTGCACGGGGGTTAGGGGAAATAACCAAAAGGAGTGCTCAGCTAGACAAGTGTAAAAACATGGCAGAGTAGTAGTCTAAAAACAGAGCAAGAGGAATACCCTCTTATCATGTATTGCGATATAGACCAATTATCACATCTTAGCACGGAACAGACACCGTGTTCATATGTTGTTGTTATGGAAAACACTATTGTGCATCATAGAGAGGGACAGGATGTCCTTACAGTGTCAGTCCAAGACCTACTAACTGTCTGTAAAGGCCCATGGAACGTGGACTATAGAGAGCCTCCCCAGTCGTAGGATACCCGGGCAAAAACACACAAGAAAGCAATTTATGTCACCAGGATTACGGTGCGCGCTAGGACCGGTGCTGGTATAAACGTGCCGATGCGCGAGGTGAGAGTCATGCAATTCAGTAACAATTTGAGGAGGAAAAAACTGAAAGCACCCACCTGTCCGTCGGTACCCCGCTCTATCATCCGAGCTAGAAGGGGAGGTGACGAATGAACTTGCCATTCGTGGAGTGCTGAGTTACCGAGAGTGTCTTTATACGGTCAGTAGTAACTCAAAAGTGAGTAAAGACAGATCATGAGTCGTAATATGCAGACTCACTTACATTTTTATTAGATTGATTTTGCAAACACCAATTCCAAAAGTAGTTTACAGCAGGGGTGTGAGTAACTAGCAAATAGTCATCTACCAAAGAGGTGATGTGCTAGATAGTCAAAATGTGCTAAATCACTTGTTCTACTGGACTCGTGTAGATGTCACAATCGCAAGCAAAGTATGTTAGTGCGCACAAGTTGACATCTAACAAAGAAGGATATGAGAATAAGAGCCAGATAGAATATAGGTAAAATGCTTCATGAGTTTAAAGTGACGACCACGGAATTTCGTCGTTCAAGCCAATGATGTCACTTTTAAGTTTGAAAACCCATTTCTGTTCTTTTTGGAACAGAAATTTTGTGATATCTGTGATATGTGTGGGAATAAATGGTTGTTCTAAAACCAACCATCTCAAATCTTCTGGTTTGTGTTTAAGTGACAGGAAATGGTTGGTAAGTTTAGTGGCCTGTTTGTTCCATCTAATTGTGCTCTTATGCTCATTAATGCGTGTCTTCACTTTGCGTGTGGTCATACCAACATAACGCAAAGAGCAGGGACAAGTGATGAGGTATATGACTTTTTCTGTGTTACAGTTGGTATGTTTTTTAAGGACCCAAGGAGTATCTGTGCCCATATCGATCGCCTTCGTGATCTGCGTCTGTGGACATGCTGAACATTGTCCGCATGGGAAATGGCCCTGGACCGGTGGAAGATCCCATAAGGTATTGGTGTTAGTTGAAATTTTGCATTTCGGTCTAGTGTGTACGAGGCTGTCTCTGAGATTAGTACCCCTTTTGAAGGAGAAGAGAGGATAAGGCAAACTCTCATTGCCTATGTTCAAAACACGCCAGTGTTTTCGCACCGTTTTCTGTACTTGGTTAGACCAAGTGCTAAAAGTGTTCACAAATGTCATTCTAGACAATGGAGGCTTAGGCACGGGAGGTTCTATTAGAGCTCCTCGGTTGTTGTTCGAGGCTCTTTTCCAAGCCTTTCTCACTAGACGCTTGGGGTATTGTCTGTCTCTCAGTTGAATGGAGAGGTCCTCTGCATGTTGATTAAAAGTGCTGACATCTGAACAGTTTCTGCGAATGCGCAGAAACTGTCCAACAGGGAGGTTTTCCCGAAGGGACCTGGGATGATGACTGCTGAAACTCAAGAGGGAGTTCTTGGATAGGGGTTTTCTATAGAGTTCACTACCAAGAGTACCCTCGTTCGGACAGATCACTATGTCTAAGAAGGGCAGTCGGTTTTTGTCTGAAACAACAGTGAACCGCAAAAATTCATTTCTGGAGTTCAGCCAAGCATGGAAATCTAGCAACGATGCCAGGGAACCTTGCCAGATAACCAGAATATCATCAATATACCTCTTCCAGATTTTTATCTGGTCTCTAAATGGGTTAGCCTGAGTGAGGATATTGTTCTGCTCAAAGAGATGGACGTACAGGTTGGCCAGGCTGGGAGCAAAAATGCTGCCCATAGATGTGCCCGAGACTTGAAGATATATAGTCTCCTCGAATTTGAAAAAGTTTTCCATCATGGCCAGCCTGGCCAAATCCATGATGAAATGTACTGGTGTTATCGAGTCCAAATTTCTTGAGTGAAGGAGACTCTCAATGGCTTGTAAAGTTTCTATTTGTGGAATCGAGGTGTACAAAGATTCCACATCAAAGCTGAATAAGAGATCTGTTGCAATATCATAGCTGATATCAGGAAGTAGGCGTAGGACATCCTTGGTGTCTTGTAAGTAACTGGGCATTTCCTTGACAAGGGGTCGAAGGAAAAAGTCAACAAAAGTGGAGAGAGGTTCCAAAAGGGAACCTATACCAGAAATGATGGGTCGCCCTGGGGGTGGTCTTTGGCTTTTATGTATTTTAGGTAAGACATAAAAGTATGGCATCACAGGATGAGTGGGTGTCAGGAAGCGAGCTTCCTGCTCTGTGATCCAGCCAGCTGCTTTCGCATCATCAACCAAGGTGAGAATTTCTCTGGTGAGTCTAGGAGTGGGATCCTCGGTCAAACGTTTATATGACTTAGGGTCATCAAGTTGTCTTAAACATTCCCTGCGATATGCCTCAGTGTCTAGGATGACAATTGCCCCACCCTTATCGGCCGGTTTTATAATGATAGACTCATCATTGGCCAAAGTTGTGAGGGCTTGCTTTTCACTCTTAGAGAGATTGTGATAGATTTTGTCCTTTCTGGTACCTAGATCAGTAATGTCATGAATGACCGCTTGTTCAAACACTTTAACTCGATCAGGTATTAAATGAGTTGGAGGGTTGAACGTAGATGGTATTTTCAGGCCTGTGTTGATGTCAAAGGAATCATCCGGAGATGTGATGAGTTCCCTGTCTTTAAAGAAGAAATGTAAGCGGATTTTCCTGAAGAATTTCGCCATTTCTACTCTAAGCTGGAATAGATCTCCCTCATTGGTTGGGACGTAACCTAAACCTTTGTTAAGGACCTGTGATTACAAAGGTGTAAGAATTCTGGTACTCAGATTCACGACTAAATCGTTGTGTCTGTGGTGGTCCCTGGTTGTGGTTGCCCTTTCCTGCTGCGGGTGTTGGGAAGTTGCTGGTCCATCTGCCAATGTACCTGCGGCTGTCCTCTCCTTCTGCCTCTGTTCCGTCCACGGCCTGCCCCTAAAAAAGGCGTTTGTCCAGGAAATGGAGGAGGCAGCGCTGCAAAAGGGGGCATGGGCTGGGTGAAAGGGGGAAATTGATAGCCCCATGGTGCCGGGGGCCACCATGGTCCTCCTGATTGGTAGGGATTTGGCATGCCTCGTCTTTGATAAGGACGAGACTGTTGTCCTCTTCCTCTCCTGGGTGGTTGCATGTTTTTTTCAGTCTCTGAGTCAGTAGAGTGGGTGTCAGATCCCGATGAGGAGTAGTTTGAACCATATCTTCTACCTTTCTTGTTGAACTCTGGTGGAACATATTGCTCGCTAGTGTAGGGATAGACCTTTTCCAAAGAGAAGCGTGCCAGGTCTTTTTTAAACTTCTCTATTTTCGTCAATAGGATCGTATCCTTATGCTCCTTATTGGATTTGTTTGTTTCTTCCAAATTTCGCTTAAAAATGGCACTAGATATAGTAGTCTTTATCTGCCCTTCAAGTGTCTGTATTTCAATGAGTATGGCGTCCGCCACCCTTTAGCTGTGTTGATAATTAGGATCAACCAATCGCGTGTGCAACGCCACGCGATTAGTGACCAGTCTTTCAAAAAAGCTTTATCCGATAGAAACAGTCTCGGAGCATTAGTCACTATTAGGCCCATAGGGGCACTGTTGCTTCTTAGATATTCAGTCATTATCGCACCATGAATGAAGGTGCGAGAATGAGAGTTCTTGAGATTAAGTAGTGACTGCCAATCATCTTGTGTGGTGTTTGTAACTGAGGATAATGAATCTAGGATGCTAGGATTCATACTTAGTATGGATTGAAGCACGTCTTCATTAAAAGATAGACCAGTGAACTCTGCCATGATGTAACACTGTCAAATAGCAATAGATAAAATAAATATGGAGAGTGTTCAAAGTAAGGACCCGCAGCCGTAGCTGCTCGAATGCTGAATACACAGAATTCTCACAAAGGGGGGGAAGGGTGGGGGAGGGTCCAAGGGAAAAGTTTAAAGACCAGCTACAGTATAAATCCCCTAATCAACATATACTCTACAAAGATACTGAGGGTCTAATGTTCTGCATGAGGAAAACACTAACGAAGCAGGCAAGATGAAACCCCAAAACATACATTGGTAAGAGACATATCAAAATGATTTAGTTCCCATCACCCACCAGAGGTGGCTTATCATCATTTGGGAACTCAGGACTGTACTGAGAGAACCAACCACTCTGATGGTAATGGTGGTTATCCAGTTGTCCCAGGAGTGAATACAAACGGTAGGGTGATGGTTGCAGTGCAAAAAAGTGAAGAATATAAAGGAAAAGTGCTATTAAAAATGGCTATCAAGATGCTATAAATTTTATTCTGGCGCTATCTTGATGTCACTTTAAAATCAGTGCGTAGACAGCTTAACAAATAACTGTCGGCTCGACGGTCTACATGTTTCGGCTACTGGACATTAGTGTCCAAGCTCTCATCAGGACCATATTGTCGCTACTGCAAAAAAGTGTTTAAAATAGAAAAAACAAAGGTTATCAACCAAGTTGGTATACCATACAACCTGATTGGATCTGTGTGTCCCTATGGAACTGTTACAGGTCAAGAACCTAAATGAAAATAAAGCAAAAAAAGGTTCAGCTAGATCTTGTGAAATGTTAGTGTGAATACAGAACATATTATAAAAACATTTTATATATTTTTATTTATACTGATCGATGTATTGCATAGCCATAGTCAGATCAATACTCGGTCTGTGCACTTACCCGGAAGAATATGGGTACGCACCTCGCCTCACCTGGCATCTGCTCAGGGTGTTGAGGCACCGCTCTACAAGAGGAAATTTCAGATGTAATGTTTAATACTAATCCCCAGTGGACAAGAAAAATTCAGTGCACGGGGGTTAGGGGAAATAACTAGGGGTGGGCGGAATTTGCGGAATTAACCTTCGCAAATTATCGCGAGAATGTTTAAAATTATCGCAAACAAGCAGAAATATCGCGAAGATGCGGAAGTTTTTTTCCGGCATGTTCGCGAGATTTTCTGCATGGTTGCGGGTCGCCAACTTACCCATGTGGTTGCTTGCGGGCGCGGCCATCTTGTTTTGAGTTGTTCTCGCGGTGCATGATCGCGAGAAGAAAGACGTGATCGCGCGACGCATGACGTCACTGCGGGCGCGAACTGTCGCGAGACAGCGCAAATGGCTAAAAACAATACAACATCTCATGGAGAACGCGACCGGATCAAGAAAACTTGTCGGCGAACGCAGGGATTCAGGTAAGGCGATCGCGCGCGCGCGAGAATGTATCATTTTACAGCGCGAGCAAGAAACAAATTATCGCCAAGCTGCGGAAACCGGAATTTTTGACATTTTCGCGCTCTCCGCGGAACGCAAAAATGTCAAATTATCGCAATTTCCGCGAACGGAACGAAATTTTTGCCCAGGCCTAGAAATAACCAAAAGGAGTGCTCAGCTAGACAAGTGTAAAAACATGGCAGAGTAGTAGTCTAAAAACAGAGCAAGAGGAATACCCTCTTATCATGTATTGCGATATAGACCAATTATCACATCTTAGCACGGAACAGACACCGTGTTGATATGTTGTTGTTATGGAAAACACTATTGTGCATCATAGAGAGGGACAGGATGTCCTTACAGTGTCAGTCCAAGACCTACTAACTGTCTGTAAAGGCCCATGGAACGTGGACTATAGAGAGCCTCCCCAGTCGTAGGATACCCGGGCAAAAACACACAAGAAAGCAATTTATGTCACCAGGGTTACGGTGCGCGCTAGGACCGGCGCTAGTATAAACGTGCCGATGCGCGAGGTGAGAGTCATGCAATTCAGTAACAATTTGAGGAGGAAAAAACTGAAAGCACCCACCTGTCCGTCGGTACCCCGCTCTATCATCCGAGCTAGAAGGGGAGGTGACGAATGAACTTGCCAAACACCGTAATATCGCGTCAAAGCGCGAAAAACGTGAAAAGCACTTCCGTGTTAGTGATTACGGAACGTGTAGAGGTTAAAAATGCCATCAGGGGCCATAGGTGGACATCAGGCTGGGAGGACCGCATTTCGCTGTACGCGGATGACATTCTGCTTTATCTGGCCTCCCTGGCAGCATTCCTCAATGTGGTTCTGGAAATATTCCGAGTATCCGGTAGTTTTGCTGGATCTACTATAAACTGGTCTAAGTCAGTGCTCTATGTCCTTTATGGCAAGCGGCCCTCACTCCCCCAGGTTTGCCTACTCGCGGAGGCTGCTGACGGCTTCAAATACTTAGGAATCTGGGTCACTAAAGCTCTATCTAGATTTTACGACAATAATCTCCTGCTGCCTCTAGTGTGTCTCAAATCGGACGTTCAACACTGGAAGTCGCTCCTGTTGACTCTTTCGGGGCACGCAGCCCTGTTCAAGATGATGTCCCTTCCTAGACTTTTATATGCGCTACAGAACACCCCACTCCCAGTCGCCACCTCGTACTTCAGGGACCTCGACTGCATTGTTCGAGATCTGCTGTGGGAGGGTAAACCACCCCGTATCGCAAAACACAAACTGAAGCTGGGATGGTTTGATGGGGTATCCGGCTCCCGGATATCAAAAGGTATTATTGGGCCTCGCAACTCGCAGCAATTAACAATTGCACTTATAGACCACAGGATGATTTCGAATCGACAGGTGGCTCCTTCCGGGGGCGGCTGCGAGGGTGCGCTATACGCACGATCTTGAGGCCTGTCTTGACGGCCCGACCGGGCACGCAGTGCATGTATGGAGGGTGGCCACTAGGAGTCTGGGTTGGGAGGGTAAACTCACGCAAGGCAGTCCGAATATTTTAGATATCTTTAAATTGGGCATACCCTACTCGCTGCTCTCCCCAGGGGTGGCGCCCTCCCTGAATCCTCCCCACTTGAAGACAGGATACTAGACGGCGACCTACCGGAAAAAGCCATAGCCCTTATCTATAAAAAACTCATCAACTAGAGCTAAATGAGATCACGATGTTGCGAGTCTATATGATGAAGAGTGGCAAGCGGCGGTGGCTTCCCCTTGTGAGGTGGCCATCTCCTCTCGGCTCCGCTTGGTCCAGTTAAAATTTCTTCATAGATCCTACTTGTCAGGGCTGTTGCTGGTGAATAAGGGTTACACCTTGGATGGTGGCTGTGTACGACAATGTGGGCAGGAGGGCACATTTATTCACACTCTCCGGTAGTGCGCAGTGATCCAGGGATACTGGGAACGCGTGGTACGCCGAATGGAGGAAGCACTGGGGCAACAGATCCACTGCAATATTAAGTTAGCATTGTTGATTATCTGCGATCTTACAGATTTGTACTCCAGTGAGTGAATATGGGTCACACTAGGGCTTATGGTTGCAAAAAGGAATATTGTGCGACTGTGGAGTGCTCCGAACCCACCAAAAATAGTAGATTGGGGCAATGATATGGATTGGTGTATGGTGACAGAAAAATCCATCTATGAAGCCAGGGGGTGCCCGAATAAATGGACACAAATATGGGGGCAGTGGAACGTTTATAGGGGGAAGATTTGTGAACCACCGAGAGTAAGAGTAGATATCACAGGGGGGACTTGACACTGCACAATCAGCCATATGTTGGGATGTGTACACCACGAGGAACCATTTAATGTGTAACCTATAATGATAATTTGTTTTCCGTTGCCTTACCTATGAAACATGCGTTTCTTTTCAATAAAAAGAGTTATTAAAAAAACAAAAAACATTTCATTGAAAATTTCTTGACAAGAAAACATGTTTTCATATGAAGAGATTACTTTCAAATCATCCTTTGAAAACACAGTATTTTTGGATCACTTTCAAACACTCATTGCATTGTTTGCACATGTTTAACCATGCAGAATTTTAAAGTGAAATGCGAGACACAATATAGATGCAAAAGGACACACATGGTAATATAAATACATTTGCAAGGCAGGGGGAAAGGGCTAGGGAGGGAACTCTCAAACAGTATAAATGTACGTATGCATGGCACAAAGATAATTTAACGGAGCAGTCATAGTCAAAGAAAGAGGCAAATTGAACACAATTGAAAAGGTGCCATGGGCAGTAGTATATGAGCAAACAGAGAGGGATCTCACAGGCCATGGTCAGAGATGAAAATATTAGGGAGTGCTCAATGAAAGCTCCACATATTGGGGCAATGGCACACCCAACTCAATAACATTCTTCAAAACACTTAAGCTGGATGACCCTCCTAAGCCTGGTGATAGCCACTCACATACTGCCATCAGGATTGCAGGTAAAAGGGAGATTATCAAAGACATAACTTAGGTGACATGATCAAAGGTAAACATTCACCGTTGAAGTCAAGTGAATTTGGAAACTTCACTTCAGCAAAGCTGGTCAGCGTTTTAAGTTTTTGGACGATTTTGCAGATACATGAAGGCCCATTACAATGGCGGGTGGACAAAGTCCGCCCGTCGTCGCAAGAGAGCCAGGGACTGACCGCCGAAGGTGCGGCGGTCCCACCAGTGGCATTAGGATGCGCCTGCCACACTGGCGGGAGCATCCCGCATTTTTTACATTGCGGCGGGCGGTGCTGCAAGCAGCACCCGCCGCTAGGTACAAAATGCATGTTGTGCATTTGAATGCACAACTTGACAGATACTGTGGGGTGCCTGCATTCTTGTGCATGCAAATGTAGTACCCCCCGAGTGCACCCCCCCAACACCCCAGGGGCCCTCAATAGGCCCCCAATACAGAAGACCGCATGCCTTTCCATGGTGGCAACGCCGCCATGGAAAGGCATATCTCAGTCTGCATCATGGTCTGGATGGCGGTGTCTTGCAGACACCACCACCATATCATGCCCTTTTTCCGCCCAGTCAACGAGTTGACTGGTGGAAAACTGGCGGGCGGTCTTTCCATCCGCCGGGGTCCCCCCACCATCGTAATGTGGCAGGGGAAATGGTGGGCGGGCAGGCGGTGGGAAATGGCGGGCGGATCGCCACCGCCATACGGGTGGTAGCGATCCGCCCACCAACATAATCGGCCCCAAAGTTTTTTTTACCCATAACTGACACAATTAAATTGTTTTCCAGGTTCAAATGTCCTGCCTAGCAGGGTGGAACATTCTTTGACCACAAATCACATTGGTCTAAAAGATATGATGATGGATGGGGTGTTTACCGGGTGCATAGCTCTACGAAACTGTAAAGATGGTATGAGGATTTTCTGGAGGTACCTCAGTTGGATGGGAGGAGAGGGTTTGTGGCAGGGGAAGATGTAAGTGGCAATGATAATTGATTCCACTTGCAGCCCCTCATGTCAGAACACCAATTTTCTTACTGCTAAGAGCTTTAAACATGTTGGGAGCTTCACAATCTATGAAGCTTGCAAAGTTAAAAAATAAATTGCAAACTTGCTTCTTTAAAGCAGATTTGGCATATCAAGCATCACTGGTCAGCATCCACCATCAGCTTGAGGACAATTAATCAGGCTAAGTTAAATGACAGGTTTATAAAATACAAATGGTGGGAAAGCACACGGTCCGGGGAGGTGAAGCTGGACTACTAAGGAGCCCCCGACAAACCCCTATTGGGGGTCGGGCCAACGAGCGGACACCTGGGAAGCCTGGGAAATCACCAGGCGCGGATTGGGCTGCATGGTTTGAATGGCCCAATAGGCAGTGGGCCCCCTGGGAGTGCACCAGTACTTAAGTGCATGCCCCCCCACCCAGAACACGTGCCTTCATCTTCAACCCCCCCCCCCCCCCCACCCAGAACATGTGCCTTCGCCCAAGTCAGGAGATAAGCATTTGCTAAGGGAGGGATTTTTAAGGGGCTTTAGGATCCCTTATCAAGGCTCCCTGATTCTGCGGATCAGCCAAAATTAAGTTGACAAAGGGGTCTATGGAGGGAGAGTAGCTGGCCCCTTTGCAGAATCCCCATTAAAAAATGTAGTGGTATCTCCTTTAGTGTTGGTGCCTAAGAAGGAATCCAGGCAATTTAGACTAATCCACCATCTGTCATACCCAGCTGGGGAGTCAGTGAACGATGGGCTGGAGCAGGATAGCTTTGCAGTATCCTATGCAACTATTGATGACGCCATAGACCGAACCAGGGCAAGTGGGAAAGGGTCCATGGTAGCAAAGGCCGACATCAAGTCAACTTTCCGGTTGCTGCCGGTGCACCCAGGCAGCTACCACCTCCTGGGCTTCAAGCTGGGGGAAGGGTACTATTACGACAGGTGCTTACCAATGGGTTGTGCCATCTCATGTGCGTACTTCGAAGCCTTTAGCAGCTTCCTGGAATGGACCGTAGGGGCACATCACCTAGAGGATTTTTTGGTTGTAGGCAAACCAGGGACCACTGAGTGTGCAGATTTGCTAGAACAGTGCATAGTGATGGCCGGGGAGATAGGACTACCTCTGGCACACGAAAAGACAGAGGGCCCCACCACAAAGCTGTCTTTCCTAGGCATAGAATTGGATACAGTGCTGGGCATGTGCAGATTGGCAACAGCAAAAGTGGAGGAGCTGAGACATACAATAGTGGGGATGCTGGGTTGGAAAAAGGTGATGTTAGGAGAAATGCAGCAGCTTGTGGGCAAACTCAATTTCGCAACCCGTGTGATCAACTGCTGGGAGGCCTTTCGCTGGTCGCCTGTCCTGGCTAACAAGAGGGCTCACAAAGAGGCATCACAGGGTCAGGTGGACGCAGGGAGTGAAGGCTGATTTGTAGCAATGTTCCTGGTCGACCTTAATGGGTCATTGATTTGGAGGGAGCCTTAGGTGACGGCAGAGCAATTGGAGCTGTTCACAGATGCAGCGAGGCGAGGGCTTTGGAGCCATCCTGGGTTCCTCATGGGTAGCAGTGCCATGGCCATCGGGTTGGCATGAGAGAGGGATCACCAGGAACCTGGCCGTGTTGGAGCTCCTCCCAATCATTGTGGCCTTTTCCATATGGGAAAAGTGCCTCGCCAACAGGCAAATCTCACTATGGGTGGACAATCATGCAGTAGTTCAGACTTTGAATATGGGGTTGGTGTATTGCCCAATAGTGGTGCAGTTGCTCAGGCAGCTGACGGGTTGTCAGCTATGGGTCAACATAGCGGTTAGGGCGCGGCACATTCTGGGAGTTGAAAATTCAGTGGCTGATGCATCATCACGTTTTCAATGGCAGAGATTCAGGGACCTGCTGCCACACACGGCCAGCGATGGGACGACAATACCAAACAAACTGTGGAACCTGATAGACCTGACTTGAGCATGCTGGTAGACTGTGCATGAGCTCCCAAGACAGCATCCAAACATCGTAAGTGCTGGGGAAACTTTAAAGTGATAACAGGCTCCCAAGACATTGGGCAGCTGACTAGTAGAGATGTGGAAGGATTCATACAATAGGCTTTTTAGGGCAAGAAGAGTAGTTCATGGGCACATTAGCGCAGTTGCATATTATGCAAAATTGGCGGGCCTAAACTGACCAGGTGGGCGCAGGCAAGTACACACGCTTGCATTGCTTTGCAAACAGCGAATGCTGCCTAGTTTGGTGCATGGGAGAGTACCTGAAGCACTCAGTACAAAGGGAGGGGCCTCTGTTATGTCATGAGGATTGATCATACCTGTCCTCAGATTAGCAGTCAGGGCAACAGGGCTCTCACCGAAAAAGTTCACACCACATTCCTTTCGCATAGGAGTAGCCACATCTGCGGCGGCTTGTGGCTTGGATTCAGGTCACATCAAGCAGCTAGGCCAATGGGCATCAAGTGCCTTTAGGGGATACATCCGCCACAACCTAATATAAGCTTTCTTTATCACAGTTTCCCGAGGGGCATCATGCAGAGTGTGGATTCTGGGACACGCATATATCACCAGGGCGCAAAGGTGGGTAACAGCACGAAAAAATAATGAAGGGAACGCGGAATTGCCCAAAATTCTGCGTTCTGCGGCTTCGCGGAATATTTGCTTGTTCGCGTTCTCAAAATGCGTGTGTGCGAGATATTTCCCCCCAAGCACACAAACAGCGTTCACGAACAGGAAAAAAGCAGCGCGGACAAGTAATTCGGCGTGTTCATGAAATTTTTGCGTGCTCGCAGAGATTTTTTACCGGTTCGTGGAGCTTTGCGTAGCGTGACTACGTAAATTCCGCCCACCCCTAATAATATCAGGGCTGACAACAGTGGTCAGGCTCCTAAGACCAGCAGAACTGATTTGGTCTGAAATTATACCACGTGTCCATTGTAGGTGGGCTCTGGACAACGCAGCAGTCGAAAGATCTGTAAGGAAGTTAAATTGCACCATGTTCAAAATATATGAAAAGCAAATGGATGGGGCTTTGGCATGTCCTCATTAATCTTATAGTGCAAGGGTACTATGGCAAGGATATGGTACATTTGTCCGGAGTGGGCATAGGGCTCTTCCTCCTCAATATAGGAGGTGCACTAGAGTCACTAGGGACACAGGGGAGCTGCCTGATTTCCAGAAACCACAGGCAGCGTGGAGGAGAGAGCACAGAGAGACAGCAGTCAGCACTGAATAGTCAACGAGGAGCCGCTCAAGCCTGTGTCTTTGAGATACCTTACTGCAGGGGCACAGGGAGCAGGCTACGGGTCAGCATGGGGTCAGCAGAGGGCAGACACAGCACTTGCCGCCCGGGCCAGGCATCAGGGCTGCCCACAACACTTGGCAGCAAGGTGTAGCCTAGAGGCCGCAAAAGGGCAAGACCTGCTGATAAGGGGCATTCACTCAGGGGGCTGTCGAAAAGGTTGTGCTGTTAAGGTTAAGTGAGGAGGCAGTAATGACATGATTGATTGACATTTAACTGCATGTTTGTGTATGACAGTATGTAAATGAAAGCTGGGACCTTTTGCCCCATCACCAAATTGAGTTATTTGTGAACCTATGGGAAGGTGGGTGCATGGGTTGCATGCATGGGGCCTGGTAGCTCAAGGGGCTTGCCCCTCCTGGGAGGGGTTTGTGCTATTGTTAGCTCACACTGGGTATGGTGAATGAAAATGGGAGGGTTGAAGGCATTGAAAATTATGGTAATCTAGTGTATTAGATTAATCAAGTTGTGCACTCGAGCGTAAATTTCATAAGGCAAGGGACTTCAATACACAACTCAGGATAGGCTCTATCCACTCAAATTCAAATATATTGCATGAAAAAATAGGGCACTTGCAAGTGCTAGAGAATAGAAGCTTAAGTGAGAGCACAGTCTGGGGGTGTGGGTGAACGAAATGTCTAAAGACCTGTAAGGAAAAATACAGGAAGGTCAGGGTCAATACAAGCTAAAAAGGGGTGATAAAATTATGAAATGTCAGTTCTAGGAATCCTGAATGTACAAGAAGGTTGAACAAGGTAACTGAGTTTAACTGAGTTCTAAAATGAGCTTTGTGTAGTTTATATTTATATGAATATTTATTATGAGGTTTACATAGCTTTACATGTCTCCTCTTGGCTACTTCACTAGACTAAAGGAACTGACAATAAACATGACACGGAGAAACATGAGGACAGAGCTGTTGGAATCTTTATAAACTGGAAATACCAAATCCTTTGTTGTTCGATTGTGACCCTTTGAACCATAAGGTTTGTTAGAAGGCAAGTGTTATTAGTTTTCTCTTTAGGAGTTTAATGAATTATAAGTAGTTAGCTTCAGATCTCAGGGCGGGGTTAATGGAATTCCACGTGTAAGACCCATATATTCCCAAGGATCTGCCTCCATGTTTTGATCTTCTTAATGTCCATTAGTTGGTCAATATGGTGGCCATTCGCCCTATGCTTATGGCTGGTGGTAAGTGTAGTGTTTGATATTGTGGGTCCTTGTTCCAGGAGACCTTATGGATGGTGTGCAGGATTTTGCATTTGATCTAAGCTGCTTCTGGAAGCCAGTAGAGGAACTTCAGGGTAGGCTTAATGTGGTTGCATTTGCAATGGCTTAGGTATAGTCTGGATGCTTGATAGACATCCAATGATATTCTTGTCCATGCTCATGAAAATGATTGTGCAGCTGTCCAGGCATGGAAGATCAAAATTTTGTAAATTAGACACAGTCATCAGCTTGTAGAAGTAGAAGGATCTGAATTTAATTAACCATGCTCTGATTTTTCAAAATGAAATCAAAGACTGATTCAGGTTTGGCACAATACAATGTAAACAATAGTGGAATGGGGAAATTTCCTCTATTTGTATTCATAGTCCTCGAACAAGGATTGGCACAGAAATGGAAATTCACGCTAAGCACAACCAGGGAGCCAGGATGCCAACTAATATAGAATGTTGTTTCTGAATCCAATAAACAACCTTGTATTCTATATTATAACCAGGCTTGTAAAAGGTCTTGGATTTGGCCATGAGACAGGAAGCAGGCTAAGGGCATAGGGGTGTTTGGCACCAACTAGGTATTTGTCAGAACCACTGGGCCTTTGACACGAGTGGTTAATGCGGTTTACACATATCCGAAACCAAGCTGGAACAGGAGGTGTGGAAAATCCACAAAAGATCGCGCTTGGAGTGCTTTGCTGCAAAGGAGAAGTTCCAAGATGGCCGCCGTGGTTCAATCGTGGTAGCGGTCTAGTCTTTATCTTCACACCTGTGTGGAGCCTTGGTGGAATGCGCTCTCCCTAACGAATGCGCACTTCACCGAAGCGTCGCCCGAGTTCGGAGCTGAACTTACGCGTTCCGGGAAAATCTTAGAATTTTAATAATAATGATAATTCCTAGTCTACAGTAAAAGTATTAGAGCGTCATAGCATAGTTACCTTCGCTCCTGCCCGATATTCTTTCCCAGTCTGGAGATTACAAGACTCATGTGAGGAACTCTTCATGACGTAACTCCTCCGCCTCAGCGACTCTTGACAGGAGTTAACTCTAGCGGTCAAAAGGAAGAAGAACACGGAGTCAAACTTGAAAGCTAAGTTACATATTGTTTATTTGTAGAAAGAATAATACAGGAAATATATATCACTAACAGAAAAAATATATAAAAAGACTTAGTCGCAGAATATAAGAAGAAAGACTTACCTGAATATAGAGAAATCTCTGCTAAAGTACCAAGCTAAAAGAAAGAAAACAAGATTAAATAATTGAATAAATGCAATAACTAGGAGACTAATACTCATTGAGAAAACAACTACGCCATTATTAAATCCAGTGAAGAAAAAGACGGCGATATCTTACCACAAGTTACCACAATAATTTAGAGAATAGAGAACACTTCATTAAATAAACTGGAAGGTGAGCTGATAAATAGAATAATAATAATATTTTAAAATTAGATTAGGCAATTGGATTAATTAATTGAATACTCATATACCTTAGGTAGAACTGCGCAGAACAAGTAAGAAAAAAGATTCTAGGCAGTCAACCACTAACCACACGAAGAGAGGCTAGTTCAAAAGGATTGAGGGGTACGTTCTTTTCCAAGGGTACCAACTAAAAACTTATAGAATTATTTAGAAAAGTGTAGAGTAGACTTAGGTGCTAAGTAATTGTGCTCTGTTAGTTTCCTCAGGTATCATTCAAGTGAAGGTCTATAGAACGGACTGATGAGAAAAAGGGTGCTGTGGAGGAGATCCGAAAAATCCTGAACCAGTCTCTTCTTTCTTTGTTATTTTGTCCATTCCCCCTTCCCCCTTTGGGGTTGTTTGGAGACGTGATCTTATTCGGTCTCTGGAGAATCCTGGAAGGGGCATTGGGAACTAGCATCTCTGTTCCTGTGCAAGTATGTGGTAAGGATCCTCTGTTTCGTAGTTTCTGACAGTATTTGACTGCATGATTAGCTAATATTGGGGAGGCAGGCCAGAAGGAAAGGAGAATTTGGTGTGCCAACTAGCATATTGATGCATCAGATTCAGTTTGGGGAGAGCAGATGACGCTCTGTCAAGCACGCCCCTTAATCTTGTTTCTCAGTCACTTTTACATCTTTACAATTGATATACTGATTGCTAAATGGTGAGGCTATCATATTTGAAGGGGATGCAAGTGGTAGATGAAGACATGGCTGGTGGCAGGATGTGTGTGGAAGTTCAGTTGCCCTTTGTAAAGTTTACAAGGTGTCTTGGTTTACCTTGCCTTTATACAATATATTTCTCTAAATAACACAATCATTTTCACCTTTGTTGTTCATCAAGTGTTTCTATAAATGTCTGTATACACTTAGGGTCCGAAATAATTTGGTGCACAGATTACTCTCTCACAAATGAATACTCTGTCTGCCTTATTACAAGTGTATTATATACTTTGGGACTTGTAATAAGGCAGTCCCATCCACCAAACTATAAATCAGGCAGTTAGTTAGCAGAAAAACATACCGAACTTCAGTGTCTTAGAAAAATGGCCAAACATGACAAAAAAATCAGCTTCTAAAATGTAAGTTAAGTCTACTTCTAGACACAGACACACAGAATTAATTAATTATCTTCTTTTGTGGTAATCTATTACAGATCAGTGAGCAACGAGGCAAAGATCACTATCATGCAAACACTGATAAAAAGCTACTGGATTTTATATATATATATATACTGACAAAAAAAAAAGGTTGCAAGAACGTTATAGCAAGGCACATTTTTCACTCATACAAAACCATTGTAAATTCAGCTGTTATAGTTACCTGAGCTAACTATCACTCACACCCCTGCAATGCACTGCTTATGACCTCACATATTACATCACTCATGGCATGGTCAGTGACACCACTGATGACATCATCAAGTGAGTGTATATGTTTCCTATGGGTTTATGAGTGTTAAACATATATACTAACCTACTACAAAAGTTAGATTAGTATACTAGGTGTACTACTAACGAGTGATACTATTTCTAACATATGCGATCTGAGTGGCTGTGTGACTGTCTGTATCAGTGTGTGAGTGTCTGAGTGGCTGTATGGGTAAGTGAGTGGGTTTCTGACTAGCTCTGTGGGTGTGTGAGTGTTAGTATGGCTATGTGAGTGGGTTTCAGAGTAGTTGTATGGGTGTGTGAGTGGTTCTGTGGGTGTGTGAGTGGCTGTATGGATGTGTGAGTGGTTGTATGGGTATATAAGTGAGTGTATGTGTAGCTGTGTGGGTGAATGAGTGGGTGTGTGAGTGAGTGGCTATGTGGGTGTGTGTGTCAGTGGCTCTATGGGTAAGTGAGTGGCTATGTGAGTGGCTGTATGAGTGGATGAGTGGGTGTGTTAGTGTCTGTATGGGTGGGTGTCTGAATGGCTGTATGAGTGAGTTTTTAGGCATGTAAGTGGGTGTATGGCTAGGTGAGTTGCTATTTGAGTGGGTGTTTGGTTAAGTGAGTTGGTGTGTGAGTGGCTGTATTGGAGAGTGAGCGTCTGTATGAATGGCTGTATGGGTGAGTGAGCAGATATGGGAGTGCTTGTATGGATGTGTGAATGGGTATGTAAGTGGTTGTGTGAGGGCTTGTATGGTTGAGTGAGTAGCTGTGTTGAGAGGCAGTATGAGTGACTGAGTGGGTGTGTGAGTGGCTCTATATGTAAATACGTCTGTATGTGAGTAGCTGTATGGATGTGTGTGCAACTCTGTGTATGGCTGTATGGTTGAGTGAATAGATATGTGAGTGGCTGTATTAGTGAGTGGGTATATGAGTGGCTCTATGAGATGGAGAGTGGTTGTGTGAGTACTTGTATGGGTCTGTGAATGGCTATGTGAGTGGTTGTGTGGATGTATGAGAGGTTGTATAGGGGTGTGAGTAGGTGTGTGCGTTGTTCTGTGGATGATCACATCAGCAATGTCATGAGTGATGTTATTTGAGATGTCATCAGTAATGTCACTGGCCATGTCATGAGTGATGTAATATGTGAGGTCATAAGCAGTGCATTACAGAGGTATAAGTTATGGTTAGCTCGGGTAACTATAACTGCTGAATTGCAATGGTTTTGTACAAGTGAAATCTGAGCCTAACTACGAGTGAGTGGCTGTGTGAATGTCTGAATGGGTATGTGATTAGATGTTAGAGTGTCTGACTGGGTACCTGTGTGGGTCAATTAGTGCCTGTGTGGGTCTGTGACTGGGTGTTCCAGTGTCTAGGTGGGTGTGTGAGTGGTTGTATAAGTGTATGTGTGGGTGTGTCCGTAGCTGTGTGAGTGACCCAGCCACAAAGGAACTGCACCTGCCCTTTTATCCAATAAGAGTACACAGTTTTGCACAAACTATCTACCCAAGTGGAGTTCTTACCACTGGTTAATTACTAAGTGCTACCTCCTTGGGTAAATGTCCAGTACATATTCTACACTTAAACTGTGTAATGGAGCATGAGGAAATGTCACCAACAACCACGTGTGCATTTTGGCAATGTGACTGTTCCTGGTGCATCTTTATCTGGAAATATGTAATAACATGAATCTTCCTATGGAGAAGACGACGAGACTTCAAAGAAGTATATCTCCACCAAACAAGGGTCCTTCCTCTTAACTATATGAAGTATGTGCTTCTTTGCTTTGTGGAGATGTCCTGATATTCCTCAACATCAAGAACTCATCGCCAGGATCGATGAGTAACAAGCTGGAGTGCCGCTTGTTAAACTGTCCACAACCAGGTGAAATACAGGAATACCTTTGGAAACTACTAAGGTGGATGGGCCAAACAGGGAAGCATCCAAGAGATTTCCAGATTTGCATGCTCCTAGCAATTTAAAGGGTGAACCATGGACTCTGCTCTCACCAGAAGAGGACAAGAAAGAACCCACTTGTCACAGTCACATACAGATTGCGCTCTAATAGATCAACAATGCAGTCACCCCCACAAAGTATTTTAGATACATTTTCAATATGAAATTGCTGAGAAAACACTCTTGCTTTGCCAAGCACTGTAGTTAGGATCATGTGTTCTTTACGGAAGTGGAGCTTCAAAGGGGGCACTTGCTATGTTTATATGAGCAAGTGCTTCCTGTTGAGGTTTAATTTTTTTGAAATTAGCATCAGGGCCAGAATGGCCCTGGGGCCCAATCCCCCGGGGGTGGCCATGATTTAATGGGGGGGAGCTGTGCCCCCCTCTCCGGGTCGGTTTCGGCCCCGGGACCCAACTCCCTGGGACCCGGCCACAAATCAATGAGTAACGAGGGTGCACAACCCCCTCCCAAGGCCAATTTTCACCCTGAGGACCCCATCCCCGGAGCCCGGCCATGTGTCCCTGGGTGCCCTGGTCCCACCCAGCGCACCCACTGTGCTACGGGACTGCAGGGGAAGCCTCAAGGCCCTTGCAGTCCCAGCCGGGACCTTGCATGCTGGGAGCTGCTGAACATGCAGCTCCCTGCTTGCAAGAACAATTGTTTCATCTCTTTGCCTGCCTGTATGTCTGCAGGCAGGGAAACAGGTAAGACTTCAGCTTCCAGCAAGCGAGAGCACTTTGACAGCTCCTGCCTGCTGGAACTATTGGGTACCCCAGGACATAGCAGGAGCAAGGCCTGGTGGGTGGTGGTCCACAGGGCCATATATGTCTCAAGAAGGGGGGCACTGCCCCCTCCTGTCTTGTGCACAGGCCACCAGAGGGGAGGTAGTGGTCCCCAAGGCCGTGAATGGTATGGACCCCTCCTTCTACACCAAAAAGAAAGCACCAGGAGGGGGTGGTCCCCGGGGCATGGGGGTTCACACAGCCTCCTGCTAATATTCACATTAGCCCCAGGGAGGTGGCACCACCTATATACTTTAAAATGTAAAGCCCTGGGGAGGTGGTGGTTTTGGGATATGGGGGGAGTTTGCGTGGCCCCCTGCATTAGTATAAACAAGAACCCCGGGGAGGTGGTGCATAATGACCCATAGGGGGGGGGCAGTGGGCACACCCTTATTATTTTTTTAAGCACACATGTCCCTGGGCATGCCCCTGGCCCACCAGGGGGCAATATTAAAACTAAGCACGGGAGACCGCGTTTTCATTTTTTATTCTGGCAATATTCGCAAATATTTTGAGAATATCGCTGTAAATGTTTTTAAAAAAGGCCAGGGCATTCGTACCCTGTCCCATTTTCTCGTTTTTATTTTTGCTTTTGTTTTTGGGACTCGGATGTTGCCAAATCTCAAGATGGCTTGAAAAATTTCCTGGTTGAAGTGTTGGCAGCCAATCAGAGCTCTGCAGATCTCTGCACAAGCTTGTTATTATTCACAAAGTAGTCGTGGCCAAAGATATACTAATTGAGATTTCCTCTGATATCTCGCAAGCTACTGAGCATATTTACACCAAATAACAAAAAGCACAATCTGTGGATCCAAAAGCTAGAATTCTGCCAAATTTGCTGTAATTCTGTCCAGTGGTTCGGGCTGCAGGTGTGTCTAAAATGTCTATGGAAATTAACATGGGAAACTCACTTTTTTTGACACCCCCCTTTTCTCGGCCCCTGCTTGGCGTACCACCCTAAAATTTTCCATGCCCAATAAGATTCACGGTGTTTTAGGAACAAGGGTACCCCAATATGCGAACCAGGGGTGATACAATGTGGAGAGAGACAATGGTTCTTGATGGCCTAAAAAGGTCCAGGACAGAAAATTACCCTAGAGAGGGCAATGAGTTTAATGAAGGTTTTTAGAACTTAAGTCTTAGCAGAGAGCGATAATTAATATAGAGAGAGGGACATGAAGGTCAGAGTATGACAAATATTTATTATACATAAATAGAATTCAGGTGCTCACATATTCAGTGACAATAAGCGTGACGTGAAAGGTGAGAGTGAACTTAAAAAGGACATCGCATTAACAACAATTGTTGAACCACTTTCTTTTTAACTTAATATAAAGGGTTCATGTTGTGAGAGGTCGACGACGTTTCGAACTCAGTTATTCGAGTTCATCTTCAGGACAAATTGTGAGCAGCTAGAATCTAAAATAAAATAAAATAAAGGATTCAAAGGAAGGTATTAGTAAATCATAGTCTAGTCCCTGAATATAGCATCACAATCATATAAATGTATAGTTCATAGTGCTCTCTATTAAGTGATGCAACATAAACAATTTAGAACATCTAATTTAGAAAGAGCAAAACTGGTGGTAGAAAATTATAATAATGAACATTAAGGCTGTGTAGTGAATAATTATACATATACCACAATGTTCATTTTGTAGAAACTAATCGGAATTGGCGTAATTTTCATACAGAGGGCAAGGGGGCATGAGGAATTTAAACACAGAATAAACATATATAGTCTAAACGCCATCTGTATCATGGGAATCTGGAGGATCGCTAGAGAAATTGTAAGCACTTACTTTGAATGTGGACACGGTGTAAATGGTCTGTATCTATGGGCTTCAAGGAAGTTTAGAATCAAAATGCGGGCCGGATGTGGTAAATTGCACATAAATGAGGCCCTTGTCGGAGCAGGAGGCCTGGGGAGAGAGGGGTATTTATCGGTTTAAGGAACGAATAAAGCGGAATTAGAGGAAAATTAGCGGGATTTTTGCCAGGGGTAGCGAACTTACTTGAACACCGCGCTGAAGAAACAAGGAATCACTTGTCCGTGGAGCGATGGTGTACATGCGCCGGGAAATTAATCTGCAAAGAGGGGGGTTAGATTAGGGTCAAGGCGACAGCTGGAGCAGCGGTGGGGAGTAATGTGGGGAGGAAGTTTCTCCGAGCATTACTTACTAGTTTATTGCCGGTAGCAGTGCAATGAATGAAAGCCTCAAGGCGGGGTGGAGCGAGTCCTGCTCGTGTGCTGCTTCGCGCTGGGAATGAGGGCAAGGGCCAGCTGAACTCGGTATTTATACCTGTAAGTCGCTGGGGGTGATCTACGCTGAGTGCCGATAGGGAACAGCTGAACGCGCGGGCATGCGCGTTGAGCAGGGGGCGATAATTGGCTCGTGATGAGTCAATAGTGGAACATGTGGTAGTTCTCTATAGTCACAGCTGTGCTAATTGGAGGTGTGCTAACAACAACTAAACATCATGGTTAATTGCAAACAGGAGCAACGACTTTATTCTCACTATTTCTAAGAAGGGTTTAGAAGAAGGCTACATCAGTAAACAAGAATTTACCTTTCTCAACAACAAGAGCCCCCGGACACCGGTCCTATATACCCTCCCCAAGATCCACAAAAATCTGGAAACACCACCAGGCAGACCCATCCTCTCCGGTTGTGGTTCTATTTTAGAGCCTCTAGGGAGATATATTGATTTTTTCATCAAAAATATGGTACAAGACACTACTACATATGTGAAGGACACCACACATCTGATCAATCTCATTGAATCTCAACCTTTCGACCCCCAAACAGAACTCCTTGTCACTCTCGACATTGAATCACTATATACCAACATCCCTCAAGACAAAGGCATAGAGGTTATCAAAAAACACCTTAACCTACGTCCAGCTCCACATCAGGTCCCCACAGAGTTTATAATTTCACTACTTGACATAGCCCTTACAAAAAATTATTTCATGTTCCAAGATCAGTATTACAGACAATGCAAAGGTACTTCTATGGGGGCCGTTTTTGCCCCCAATTTTGCCATCCTGTTTGTTGACGATATCGAGACCAATATCATTCTCAACAGGGCTGATCCATTCCTTCAGAAAATCCGTGTCTGGCGCAGGTACATAGACGAGGTTTTTATGATTTGGTCTGGCACCGATACTGAACTCCAATCATTCTGCTCGTGGCTTAACAACATCCAGACTGATCTCAAGTTTACTTATAGCTTTGATAACACCAAAATTGATTACCTAGATGTCACTATCAAGAGCTCCAATGGCGAACTCTACACTACCCTATTCAGGAAACCAACAGAGCGCAACACCCTCTTGCAGTATGATAGTGCTCACCCTAGAGCACTGAGAGATGGTTTACCTTACGGACAATTCCTCAGAATCCGAAGGAATTGTAAATTTAAAGAGGATTTCTTCTTAGAGGCTGAAATCCTATGCAAAAAGCTTACTGACAGAGGCTATCCTAGACGGCTAGTTAAACGCTCGATGAAACGAGCTTGGTACTCGCACCGCGAATTTTTACTACAGCCCAAAGAAAGAGCACCCCTTTCTACGATCACATGTGTGACTACTTTCTGCCCAGTCAGTAATAAACTTACCAAAATGATAAAAAAACATTGGTCAGTACTAGGCCCACTAGAGCTCACCACAGGAACCCCGTTATTTGCTTTCAAAAGAGGCCGTAACATTAAGAACCATCTAGTGAGGGCCCTAAAACCTACACACAAGGACAATACTTTACATTCCTTTCTTGGCCTTCCTCCTTTACAAGGCCACTACAAGTGTAATAATTGCATGGCTTGTGATTCCACTGTCAATACCAAGTTGTTTGAATTTGATGGCACAAAACACACCTTACAGTTCTTTTCAAACTGCAACTCGCAAAATGTGATTTATTGTATTGAATGTCCTTGTAAACTGCTCTATATCGGACAAACCACGCAGAAAATCAAGGCCAGAATCTCGCAACACAGAAGCAGGATCAGCTGCAAAATACAAACGGCGCCACTAGTGGAACATTTTATGGCCAAAGGACATTCTGAAACTGACTTTACATGGCAAGTGATTGAAAGTTTACATCCCCATCACAGAGGAGGGAATTAACAGCAAACCCTTAACCGCCTAGAATGCAAATGGATTTTCAAATGCCGTACTGTTGAAAATGGGTTGAACACTCTAGATGAATATAATACCATTCTATAAATAGAGATATTTTTGTTGTACACACTTGTGATCCTCTACATCATAGATCATGTTTTTCAGCTTCTGTTGGCCACTCGTAAAGAAAACTGATTGCTATGTATAAGGTTAGCTGTTGATAACACTGTAATATCCTTCGTTAATTAATGAGCGCTTTCTTGCTCTTGGTTGGAAATAGCCATGATGTTTAGTTGTTGTTAACTCGGTAAATACCACTCTTTCACTGAGCACAGCCTTACTTCGCTAATTCTTGAGCGTTTTCGTTGCTCCTGTTTGCAATTAACCATGATGTTTAGTTGTTGTTAGCACACCTCCAATTAGCACAGCTGTGACTATAGAGAACTACCACATGTTCCACTACTGACTCATCACAAGCCAATTATCGCCCCCTGCTCAACGCGCATGCCCGCGCGTTCAGCTGTTCCCTATCGGCACTCAGCGTAGATCACCCCCAGCGACTTACAGGTATAAATACCGAGTTCACCTGGCCCTTGCCCTCATTCCCAGCACGAAGCAGCACCCGAGCAGGACTCGCTCCACCCCGCCTTGAGGCTTTCAATAATTGCACTGCTACCGGCAATAAACTAGTAAGTAATACTCGGAGAAACTTCCTCCCCACATTACTCCCCACCGCTGCTCCAGCTGTCGCCTTGACCCTAATCTCACCCCCCTCTTTGCAGATTAATTTCCCGGCGCATGTACACCATCGCTCCACGGACAAGTGATTCCTTGTTTCTTCAGCGCGGTGTTCAAGTAAGTTCGCTACCACTGGCAAAAATCCCGCTATTTTTCCTCTAATTCCGCTTTATTCGTTCCTTAAACCGATAAATACCCCTCTCTCCCCAGGCCTCCTGCTCCGACAAGGGCCTCATTTATGTGCAATTTACCACATCCAGCCCGCATTTTGATTCTAAACTTCCTTGAAGCCCATAGATACGGACCATTTACACCGTGTCCACATTCAAAGTAAGTGCTTACAATTTCTCTAGCGATCCTCCAGATTCCCATGATACAGATGGCGTTTAGACTATATATGTTTATTCTGTGTTTAAATTCCTCATGCCCCCTTGCCCTCTGTATGAAAATTACGCCAATTCCGATTAGTTTCTACAAATGAACATTGTGGTATATGTATAATTATTCACTACACAGCCTTAATGTTCATTATTATAATTTTCTACCACCAGTTTTGCTCTTTCTAAATTAGATATTCTAAATTGTTTATGTTGCATCACTTAATAGAGAGCACTATGAACTATACATTTATATGATTGTGATGCTATATTCAGGGACTAGACTATGATTTACTAATACCTTCCTTTGAATCCTTTATTTTATTTTATTTTAGATTCTAGCTGCTCACAATTTGTCCTGAAGATGAACTCGAATAACTGAGTTTGAAACGTCGTCGACCTCTCACAACATGAACCCTTTATATTAAGTTAAAAAGAAAGTGGTTCAACAATTGTTGTTAATGCGATGTCCTTTTTAAGTTCACTCTCACCTTTCACGTCACGCTTATTGTCACTGAATATGTGAGCACCTGAATTCTATTTATGTATAATAAATATTTGTCATACTCTGACCTTCATGTCCCTCTCTCTATATTAATTATCGCTCTCTGCTAAGACTTAAGTTCTAAAAACCTTCATTAAACTCATTGCCCTCTCTAGGGTAATTTTCTGTCCTGGACCTTTTTAGGCCATCAGGAACCATTGTCTCTCTCCACAACAAGATTCACGGGGCACACGTTTTTTGCAAACTCTGTGAAGATTTGTCAAGCGTGGATGACCTAGGGAATTATCGGCTGATAAGTCTTTTGGATGCAGGTGCAAAACTGTACTCCAAAGTAATATAAAGGGCACTCAAGAACTGGATAGAGAGAAACAGAATTATTCCACTAGAGCAGGGAGGCTTTAAAGCTGGGCATTAAACAATAGACCATTGTTTCAGTTTCTGGGCTTGGGGACAGAAGGCAAAAGAAACAACTGGGAACTTATTCTGCTGCTTTGTTGATTTTAGCTCAGCTTTCGATCTGGTTGACCGTAGTATGCTTTGGGCCAAATTAATACGTCAGGGTATTCCACATTGTTTAATAGCAATTTTGCAGAAACTGCATACCCGGAATTGGGTCCAAGTAGAGCTTGACTTAGATGGGGCCCTCTCTTGGAAAATTCCCATGGAAAATGGGTTAAGGCAGGGTTATGCCCTGGCACCCACACTGTTTTCTTTATTTTTAGCCGATCTTCTGGGAGAATTGGCAGCGACTCATTCATTTTCCCCGAAAATGGGAGGTAGACATGTGTTGTGTCTACTCTATGCAGATGATCTGGCAATTCTGGATGTGACCCAAGTAGACCTGCAGAAGAAGTAACTAAGTTTAATCATTATTGCGAGGCTAATAAATTGAAGATAAACATGGGAAAAACAAAGATAATCACGTTTGGGAAAAAAAAGTAAATCGAATAAGTAGCAGGTAGTCAATAGTAGGGTATAGGCCATGTCCTTCTATAAGTACCTGGGCATGACATTTACCAGTCAGCTGAGTTGGACCTTGCATAAAGGATTGGTTGAGATGAGGGCATTAACTACGATAGGGGAACTTGTTCGCTTTAAAAAGACTTATTGTGGCCCCTCTTGGACTCCCCTTTGAACTGCTTATAACGCTTTTGGGATAAACTCATGGTCTCAAATACGGAGAAGATAGCTGCCTGCTGTGTTACTGAAATAGCAAGAAGTGAATTTCAGTGGGCGAAGAAGGTAAATAAAAGATTGGAAGCCATCTCAGGAACTCTAAAATTACACTTTAAATAGCTGAGGCCTCTCTCTCTAAAGCAGAATTAAAAATAGCCTGTAAAAAAGAATCTAGGTTAGCGGACTTGAAGTATGTAAGGAATAGATCCTCCTCAAAATATATGGTAGATTCATGGGAAAATATGAATGTATTTCCATACTTATCTACACTTACAGATGCCCAGTTACTATTAGTACTATTAAAATTCCGGGTAGCATTAAATGTTCGTTATGTAAGAGCTGAGAAATTTGAAGTACTACTAGATCAAGAGAATAACTACACATGTGGACTGCCTTTCCAAATCTTCAATGTTCATGTTTTAATTAATTGTCGTCATTTTTAATGGCCCGTTGCTTGATTTTAAAACCTCTTTTTATGGAGTATAATATAAATTGTCGAAATGACACACTTGCACTTTTGTTAAGAAAAGAATTCTTTGATGTGGCTTGGGCATTGGCCACATTTCTTAAAATATGTTTGGATTAGCATCCTAATGTGTTTAGGTGGTAGGGGGTCTGGTGATTTTTGTTGAAGTATGATGAATTGGTATTTATCTAGTGTATTTATATATACATTTTATCGATTTTAAAGAATGTGTGTTTTAAAGACTGTGTCTAAACATTAATAAAGTATGCACTGAACTGAACTGAATTCTTCTGGTCCTGAAGTATGGAACCAGATTCTTGTGGCTTTAATATTGTCTGACAAAAAAATTGTGTCCTTAATATCATTTACAAAAACATTGCATCATGGGAGTTATTAATAGAAAATCTACACCGAATAGAGAAATATGTTTTGCAAACAATATTTAGCCCATGATATTTATCTCAGAAAATATTTTAGCTACTGATATTCTGGCATACATCTAGTCTGGATGTTTCTTTAGAGGTATTTTCTGTATTCAGTTTTTCCTCTAAGTAGCTAGATTTTTCTCAAGTCTGCTTTTTGAACTCTCCACATGTAGAATAATTCTGGAGTTTTGGGTGGCAAACATTATTGGGAGGCCCTATCTACGAGTAAAAAAAGTATTGATTGTGCTAGCTTCCTGTCACAAGTTCATTTTCAGGGCTCTGTCTTTTTTACCCTACTTAAGACCTTTCTTCTTATTGGCATTGCACAAGCCAGGTGCTGTGGTTTAACAGCAGCTCCCATACTAATAGCAGACACCACTGGAAGATCAAATATAATGAAGCATTCAGTATTAAAAAACATTTCAAAGTTCAGTCCCTATAATTGTCTTTATTGTTTCCAAGATCCATGTTCAGGAAGCCTACAACCCTTGACATTTTATCATTGGTTCTGGAAGATGATATCCTAATTCTTCCTTTCCTGGTGTCCGATGGGCCTCCATTTCAGCTTGCTTTAAATTTCGATTTCGATTTTGATTTTGATTGCATTGACACATTAGTAGTCTTGGCCTGAGGTATTGGTCTCAACATAGAAGTACCTTTAGTGCAGTACCTCTTAGAGTGGAGGGATTTCTTGTTTTCTTAAATGTGTTTTCTCAGACAGTGCTAAAGTGTTTGCACTGCAAATTCTCTCACCAAGGGACTGCATTTGCTGTAGCGAGTTCTTTATGTCGTGTAATAATGAGTTGAAGTTTGGGTTGGCTTTTTTGCTTTGTGGATTAAGGTAGTCATTGCCTTTCTTTCCATTATCTTGGTTATGTCATGAACCACATAAATGCAGGGATGTCTGAGATTATGTTACCAGTTCAGGAAGGTAGAAAGGCGCCCCAAACTCTAATCTCAATTCTATCATCTTCTTGCCCATGAGAATGACCATTGTGCTAACTCTTGGCCTGGACAATTCCAAAGCAATCATCGTGTCTGCCTGGACAGGGCAAAGTCTTTGCTGCAGTTAATTCCAAAATCCCAATCATATGTGGCACCAGGGACTGGAGCCCGGACGAAATTCTTTTGGATGACCAAGACTATTGAAGCCTCACACTTGTGGACCATCCTGAGACTTTGACTGGTAGGTAAAGAACCAGGAAACGCCACTGATCACATGCACTATAAACAGACAAGAACCTTCTCTAAGTTTATATTCAATGCTCTGCCACTAACCAGAAACAGGGACACGTTTTGCAAGGAATAAAAGCTGTGTGATTGACAGCTTTAAAACTTGAAAACCTTTAGTTTATTTATTTAAAATATATTTATGTACGCATTTTTATATAGTGCAAACTTTACCCAGAAGAGTCAGATCACTTTACAACAAAGCAAAGTAATTTACATAAGGAATGAGAGTAGCATGGAAGTATGTAACACTACTTATAGATACTCGTAGTGAAAGTTATGTATTAACAAGTTACAGATACATTCAGGATTATAATATATGAAAAAGTGGCGCGATTAAGGTAAACAAGTACAGAAAGCATATTTACAAAATTCAGCTCTCGTGAGTATCAAGTGGCAATCAGGGTCGTGACCTAGGATGAGGCGAATTATTCATAGAAGTGTCTTTGGAAGAGAAGAGTTTTAAGATTGTTTTTGAAAATCTGGAAAGAGGTGGTGATCTGAAGGATTGGATGTAGTGAGTTCTAGTTTCGTTACCTGAGAAGGATTGCGGCATAAGTCTTTCCCTTTTGAAATTAGGAGGTTTGAGCATTACATTTTCGGTATTACATGAAGGTCTGGAACCGCCTGATATTTTGAGTTTGTTGGCCAGGTAGTAAGGGGTGGAAGTGTGTATGGCTTTATTGGTGATGCGGGCAGTCTTGTAAATTGACCTAGCTTTAATGGGAAGCCAGCAAAGAGAAATCGGTATGGGTGTAATATGATCATTTCTTTTGGCCCCATAGAGGTAACGTGCCGCTGAATAGAGGATGGATTTTAGAGGGGATAGGTGGGAATTGGGGTGTCCAGCAAGGAGAGAATTACAGTAGTCCAGTCTGGAGAAAACCAAACATTAGGCCAGAGTTTTCAGGTCTTACTCAGGAATGATACACCGAATCCCCCAGAGAGGGCGCAGGTAGTAGTGTGTTTTCTTGGCCATTATGACGATGTGGGAATGAAAGTTGAGTCTTTTATCCAGGATGACACCTAGGAGTTTGACACTGTCAACGATGGTAGGTTTGTTGTTTAAAATGTTCAGATTATCCATCCATTATTGAACAGGAGGGGGAGAGTTTGAGGTAAAGAGAAGAAGGAATTCAGTTTTATAGGGATTCAGAATTAAATGGTGAAATGTCATTCAATCTTGGATGGAGTTGAGGGTGGAGTCGAGGAATGAAATGTCGTGTGTGGAGGACACTTTAAAGTAGAGTCGGGTGTCATCAGCATAGAGGTGATAGTGAATCCCAGACTTTTTAAGATTGTTTCCCAGGTGTTCCATGTAAAGATTGAAAAGGGTGGGCATGAGGATCGAGCCTTGAGGGACGCCTTGATCCACAACCTTTCATGTAGAGAGACAGTTTGCTATTTTATTCAGCTGACATCTGCCCGAGAGGTATGATTCAAACCATTTGAGCACTGTGCCTTCAAAGACCATTCTTCAGGCCCTGCTAGGTAGGGATTGAAGCCAACACTACCCCATACCACATGCACCACACAGTATTGTAAACCACTATCTGCTTCTATCCATATTACTTAATCCCCCACTTTCTGAATTGTTTGTTTGAAGCGAAAAGCTAAATGGATGATGTTCTTTCCACTGATTTCATGGTCCAATACAAACCTGACATTATATTTCTCACAGAGACCTGGGCAGACAACTCCTCAGAGTCAGATTTCAAAATTGCTATTCCAATGGGCTATAACATCTAAAGACTGGATCGAGCAGATAAAAAGGGCAGGGTATCGCGATTGCTTATCGCAACTCGATCAAAGCAAACTTCCAGCCCGTCTTTCACCTTGAATGTAAAGCACTTAGATTGAGTTTGAAACTGAATGACAAATACGCTTTTCAGGGATTAATGGTTTAACAACCACCAGGCCCCAGGGGTAATTTTATCCAGAAGATCCAGGACTTCATGGAATCATTTGCTAACTATTCTAGTTTTACGATTGTGGGCAATTTTAACTTTCACTTAGAGATCACAAATAATCACAATTCAGATTATTTTGTGGATAATCTCAAGAGCTTTGACTTAAAGCAGTTAATAGAGGAACCTACTCACCAGGCAAACCACACTTAGGATGGAGTATTTACAAATAATCAAGATCTAAGAGAGGATAATGTCCTGCCTATTGTATGGTCGGACCACAGGGCCATTTTTCGTCTCACTCGAAGTCCCCCCCAATAACAGCCCGCACAAATGCACTTAGAACTTTTAAGATGAGGCCCTGGAAAAAGCTTAATGCTTACGAGCTGAAGTACACTCTTTCAAACTCGAACCCAGTCTTAGACAATAATGTGGATAATGCAGTAACTAACTTTGCACACTGGTTATAATTAGCAGTTCTCAGGCAGGTGCCAAAAAAACTAATAAAGTGTCATAGGAAAAACCCATCAGCCCCCTGGTACTCACAAGAACTAAAAGCTTTCCGACTGAAATGTAGATTACAAGAGCGCAGGTGGCGCATAGAGTACTGCCAAGAGGAAAAGACCAAATATAAAACACTATTTGCGAAGTATAAGGAACTAATCGGAGCAGCTAAACCCAAACACTTCAAGGAAAAGATTAGCTCAGCTAAAAATACCACCAGAGAATTATTCAAAACGGTTTAGTCTTTGTCAAACTGGAGTAATGGCAATATTTTCAACCCTGACCAATCCTTCTGTAATAAGCTGGCAGAATTCTTCCCGACCAAAGTCAATTCTTTTTCTCAAGATTTCAATCTGACCCAGAAGACCGAGGTATAGGAGGGGTTTTAACCCCTGCAGTAGAGCTGAACTCACAGCAAGCCCATTAGAGCCCAGAGACTCACAAATGTGAAAAGTTTGACCTATTCACTAAGGAAAAGGTGATTAACCTTAGAAAGTCCATTAAATCAGAGGCTTCTTCAGACCCCTGCCCCCCTCCCCACATGTCTTTAATGTTATCTCCAGTTAAGTTGCTGGTCCACTTATGGAACTATTAAACAAGATACTGATTACGGGGCAGTTCCCGTCTATATGGAAGAAGGCCTCTATTCTGCCTCAGGTGAAAAAACCTTTGTTGGACCCAAAGGATGTGAAAAGTTATAGGTCTATATCTCGCCTCACCTTTCCTGCTAAAATATTAGAAAAGGCAATGAATGAGGAAATTCTATCCCTCCTAGATGCGAACCAGCTTCTCGATCCCTCACAGTTCGGTTTCCGAGCAAACCACTGTACCGAATCGGCTCTTATAGCTGCATCTGAGGTATTGATGATTGTGATCGACAAGGGAGGCAAAGCCACATTGCTTTTGTTAGATCTTTCTGCTGCTTTTGGCATGGTCTATCACTGACTCCTCATAAACTGTCTCCATTTGCTGGGTTATCCGGTCTCCGCTGTGGCTTTGCTGAGCTCGTTCCTAGGTGACAGGCAACAGCTAGTGGAGATGAGAGATGTTAGCTCTGCTCCCTTCTCCCTCCCTTGTTGGGTGCCTCAGGGCTCCTCTCTTATCCCCACAAGTTTTGATATCTATGTTACCCCTTGATTAATCTCATTTGCAGCTATGGTCTTGCAGTGTTCTCCTATGCCAATGACACAAATTGTGGTGTCTATCTCATCTGACGTTAAAATGGAGGCAATACATTTCTGCAGCTGCATGTCTCACATTGCAAGCTGAATGCAAAGGATTTGCTTGGAGTTGAACTTAGAAAAAACTGAGGTCTTGCTCCTTGGAAAGGATACCACTTTCAGGAACTTGTCATGGCGGCCCTCTGATGTAGGCCCGCTACCGGTGCCGGTTCAAAAAGCGAGAAACCTGGGCATCATCTTTGACACTAAACTGGGCTTCTCGGAAGAAATAAATGAAACCACCTCTTCTGGCTTTTTTGTGCTCAGGGTCCTTAAGAAGATCTTCCCGTTCATTCCCCAGGACCTTCAAAAGACAGTGATGGTGGCACTTGTTACATCTAAGATTGAATACTGTAATGCCCTGTACTTGGGCGCCCATAAGCTCCTGGTGAAAAAAAGTAATTCACTACAGAATGCAGTGGCCAGAATACTTCTAAAAAATTCCCAAGTTAGCATCTATCTCCCAATTTTTGCGATGTCTGCACTGGCTACCAGTCAGGGAGAGGATCATTTTCAAGGCACTTTGCCTGGTTCATAAAGCGCTTCATCGGACCGGTCTTGTATATTTTCAGAACTTGTTCACTTGGTATACTCCCAGTAGGCACCTAAGATCCAGCTCAGCTAGAATGGTAATAGTCCCTAGAATAAATAAAGCAAGATGGGGTGGAAGGACATTTCCCTTTTGTGCAGGGAAACTCTAGAATTCATTGCCATTAACTCTAGACTGCCAACCCATCTTGTTGCAGTTCAGGAAGCAGTTGAAGACCTGGCTCTTTACTGAATCATTCAGTTAAGTTTAGTGCCCGCTCCCGCTTTACTGTTTTCATCTGATGTCTAACACCAGCGCTAAGACACCCTCTGGTTATTGCGCGCTATATAAAACTAGTTTACATTACATTACATTACACTATACAAGTATATGGGGTTATGTCCCGACAGGGATCAGGCGATGGTGCTTTGCTATCATTAAGGCCATTGCAAGAAACTCACCTTTCCTAATACAGGGCAAGAGGAGCATGTCCTCTTACACACAGGGGTGTCCACAATAGGAGAACATAAATATAAACTATAATTTTTTGCGGGGCATTGCCGGAAATAGAAGCTGAACTAAATAAATGAACATATTTCTATGGTTACTAGCTTTGCATGCTCTTCACACATTGTACGATTCAGTCAGGCTGTTAGGGACTTTCCTGCTCCAGTTCGACTACAAATAGCCATCCTCTTGACAATTAGCAATCAGCAATAGCTGAGTAGGCTCATAAAGATCTGTTTCTTGTAGGAATGCGGGTTCGTTTTCGGTCTCTTAAAATAGTCTTACAAGGATACCCGCCGGTGGAAAACTTATTTTTAGAATATACATTGCGTGGTAGACTTTACCCCATTTATGCTTTTACATCACCAGCACAAAACTGCTTTTCTCCTGTGCAGACTTAAAAGGCGTGTGCATCCACACACACACAACCTCACACATAAATGTGGATCTTTGGGACACATTTTATTGAATATTAGCATTTTTTAAGCTACTGTATAAAGCTACCAGACTATAAAAATTCCCCATCACATCACAGATCTTTGCATATCAAAAAGTTCATTCTAGTAGATTTTAAATTATGTAACTGTACTTTGTGTTATTTTACATTATGCATTATGTTATGCTTTTTAAGTTATGCTAACTTTTGTTTTGTTATGTATTGTTACGCTTTGATACATTATGCGATTCTCTTATAGCACAGCAATTGGCATGTAGAACGAAGCACCCGACCCAGGTCCTCTCAAGTAGGGCACGAAGGATATCAGTGAGTAATTCTCTGATCCTGACTGTGTAATAAAAGGAGCGACTGAAAGATGATGAAAGCACACACGATTCAGGAAATTGCCTGAGATATGAATCAGTGGTTTATGGTACAATGGTGCACACCAAAGGTTCTTTGTTCCTTGTAAGCTTTTTCTTAGAAACGTCAACTTTGCTCTTCTCAGTAACTTCCCCATTTCACTGTCATGTCAAAACAGTGTACTCGTTTCCATAGCTGCAAGCTGTTGTTCGACAAAAAGAAATGTATGTTGCTGGGGTGTTTTTGATGTTACAGTAGCAAGTGTTGCCCCGTAGAAAAACAAGACGGGCATTGGTAAATGTTTGCTCAAAATGAACATTTCATGTTGCCTTTCTCGGAACACAGGAAGAGTGAGATTATTCTCTGTTTTTTCTTTTTTTTAAAGTCGTCATTTTGGCAGTGGTAATAATAGTGATCAACCCTTGGCAGCAACAAAGACCCACACGAAGTGGCAATCAGTCGTAATGCAAACATACTTGAAATTATTATTTCTAGCCTTGGCAGAGGTCGTGGGCAGTACTACATATTATTGTCACATGCCAGCCACAGAGGAAAAGGTCAGCTTTTTATAGCTAATGGTAAAGCAAACATAAACATTTCACTGGTAGCTCGGTGGACTAATGCATCCACGGCAGTAGCCTGTGTTATAAAACCTCAGATGGGCCACTCATCCTTCTGAAGTCGATAAAATGTGTACCCTCGACTTCTGTTATTTCAGAGCCAAGATACTCTTCTAGGTGAAAGTGTGTTTTGTAAACACACGTTATGTTGCACTTTCCCCCGGAAGTAAATTCTGCAAAGCAAATGAGGCACTGTAAGGCAGAATAGGCATCAGTTTCACTTTTGTGCTGCCAAGAAAATCTGTAGGCTTTGTAGCACACAGCAGGAAATGGTGTGTCAAGTTGTCTGGATAAGACGTTACCCAGCACTTCTACTAGCGTTTGTAGTAGACTGTGGGCCCAAGAAAAGAGTTCAGTATCTTACTCCTTTCCTGTCCCCATGAGAGGACCACAATATGCATCCTGAGCTCTGTCTCTGATATGGTACACTGACTGCTTGGTAGCACAAGAACACACATGCAACAGGACCTCATACTTAGGGCACTTGGCCTGAGTGCACCGCGTCAATGAGATACACACGCACGCGCACACACACACACTGTGAGCCAGAAGACCACGTGCAGTCTATGCCAGTTTATTATATAGCCTTTGGCCACACTTGCATTAGGTGCAGTTCTGGGGCCTGGTGGTTGTTACAACACAAACACTTGGGATGCAATGAGCTGCACAACCACAGTCATTACAGAAACAGACTCCTTATATTTGCACTTACCTTAGAGTGCCATTTTTTCCTTATTATATGAGATCTGTCTTACTGTATGAACAGTGGCAAGGGCTGGTGTTCTTCCGTGATTCCCTTAGGTTATATTCTTTCTTGTGTAACTTAAAAGTACTTTAAGGTTTTAATTTGTGGTTCCTCATGAGTCCTGATTAGTCGCGTTTACAGACATCATTGTACCAAAATATTCATAAAGGAGACAAATTCTAAGCAAACAGGAATTGGCAAGTCTAGTAGGTCTGTCTTACAAATTAAAATGCAAGAATGACCTATCGCTGTTGTCAAATCGCAGTATTAGTGGAACATACACAAATGTTCAGTAGTTTTGTTGCACTTGTAAGCAAGCCTGTGTGTGCACACCCATAATTCACGTTGTCATTATAGCAAAGTAAAACAAACACACAAAGATAATGAATAATAGTTCTGTGCAAGGCATTATAACATCTCTCAATTCCTAAATGAAACTGACATAAGTCAGCAACTAAAATGCCATTGTGCAAGCAAAGTAAATACCTCAATGAATACAAACTAGTTTCCAGTTAGTAGCTATATTACAAACTACATGTCATCTCTGTAGATTAAGCGAACTACTTGAAGCCATGTCACCAAACCCAACTGGGGAGACAAATGGAACAATGTAACCATTCACAAAATGCTATGACCTTGAAGGTCAGGACAACTCATGTTGGCAGTGACAAACCATGGAAGGACACATAAGCCATTGGCTGGAAGGGGCTTAACCAACGCCCAGCGTCTCTGTGCTTGTTCTTATTGAGCATTTTTGAATAACAGGTAACATGAGGTATTCTAGAAGCTAAAACTGCGTCAACAGTTCTAAAAACACTACTTATGAAAGAGAAAACAATAAAGTTAAAAACGAATGACTTCATCAGGGAAGGTCCTTAGGCGCAGAAAGCAAAATGTACATAAAGATGTTTATCTTATGTTTATCTAGTCAGTGTTCTGTTTGAAGTTCGGTAGATATATATTTTTAAGAACAAAAGATAGGATGACATACTTATTTTCAGCTTAATAAAGTCTGTAATTCTATATTTCTGCAGATATTATATTTTGTATGTGTTTCTGAGTATTCCACATTGACAAAGTGTTTCATAGAATCTAGGGTTGACAGTCTGCAGGCCTAGATGTAGAATGTAGGTACTTTCATTGACAATGTTGTACATGCCCCCATAGCGAGGCTCTACCCTGCAACTGCAACATTTCTACTTTTAATTATGAAGTTTGCAAGTTAAAAGCCTGGCACGCTTGACTGAGCCTATTATCCTTATGAGAAAGATAACATGAAGACTAATGGTAATTGGAAAAAATAATGTCATGCAAAACCCTGCAAAGAAATGTTGGATGGGAAATTACTGTATAATGCAGAGAATTCTGCTTTTTGATTTTTAACACAAGGTTTATTGTTATTTCTCTGGCAGAGTATCACTTCTCTGACTTGAAAACATATATAATATTCCTTTCTGTTGGAGGCGAAATACACACAAAATGTAAAGCAAATTTAATTAAGCCTACCAACGTTTCACATGATTAAAAAGGTTTTCAAAACTTTCTGATATTTGCCGGACTCCAGTTACATATTTCTTCATCTTTGAAAATAGTAAACAAATAAGTGATGTTTACTGTTGTCAGAATACTGTCCTTTGCCTGAATGATTGTGTTGTCATCACATATGCAAGTCGCCGCTAACAAAGGAGACGTGGGGCTGTCCAATAACAAAACTGCTAAATCTCAAAATGAGTGCATGCACTGCAGATAGACCAATACGGAAATCTAGCAGCAGTGGCGGGAACTTCTTGAGCAGTGCTATGGTCCCGCCCCGCATTTATGTGTCCATTTTAAGGAAATGGTGTTGTTTTTATGACATCACTATTTCAGTTCACAAATTAGTGCCTGCACTGCAGACAGCACAGGTCGAAAACACAGAGTCTCCTGGCAGCCTTTTTGCCGCTGTGTCCACTTCCATAATAGTGCACCCATGAAACCTAATGCAAGCATTGGAAATAGCCAATGGGATTCACCTTTGCGAGACATATTGCCGTTGTCAATTTTTTTAGACATGTTGTAGCATAACTTAAGTAAATAAAGACAAGGCACTGTGGCACGGCCAACATTGCCTGCGTCATAGCACTTTTCTTTTGTTTACTTCAAGCTATAAAAACATTAACTAAGCTCTCTGTGAAAACTATTTGGATTTGTTATTATTATTTTTTTCGCCAGACAGGAGGGCCAGGTACAGAATTGGGGAGGTGGACAGTAGGAGGGGGGTGTACGAAGATAGGGGCAAGTAACATGAGGGGAGGTAGGACAGGGAGTTGGTGGAAGATGAGGAAAAGAAGCAGTAGGGTGGGAGAGTACAAAGAAAAAAGAGAGAAGAATGAAGGGGGCAAGCAACATGAAGGGGGGCGGGAGGTTTGGGCAAGACTGCAGATGGCAGGAGGTGGGAGTCAGGAAAAGCACGGACAGTGGGGGAGAGCGGACAGCTTGCAGACACATGGAACTTTAGAGAGTGCGTGTCAAAATAGAAAAAAGCAGTACCGCGGGAAGCACGTGGCCGCTGGCAGGACACTGGCCCCAGACAGGAAACTGTAGTTGGTTCATGCACCACTGCAGGGGCAGAATTGCAAAGCCTAGGAGGAAGCAGGGAGCTGCTGACCTGCAAGAAGCAAGGAAATGTATGTGAAGTGCAAGCCAATCAATGGTAAGCAATGGTTGAGCTTTAGGCCCCCATTTTGGATCCTGGAAAGCCATACATTTCTGAAAAGTAGACACAATTCTGAATTCAACAAGGGGTCATTTGTGTAGATCCTTCAAGTTTTCTTTACAGAAATAAACAGTTAAATATAGGAAAAATTATAAAAGTTGAAAAAAACAGCCATTTGTGTCAACGTTTTCACCTGTAACTTGTTCTAAATATAACAGCTATTCAAAAGCAATATACCGTTACATCCGCTGGACCTTTCTGGTTGTGGCGATATATAGGACTTGTAGGTTCACCAAGAACCTGACGAACGCAGAGGCAATAACTGAGAAGCCTCTTGCAATGTTTTTTTATTATGTACCGGGTATATAGCAATTATTGTGGGTAAATTTATACATGGAAAAATCGGTATGAAAGACACCTATGTATTTCTGAAATGGGAACAAAATATAGAGTTTAGAAACAGTAGATATTTGCACATTTCCAAAATTGGGAGTACCCATAGTAGCATGAGAATTATAGGTCATTTTTCAAAATGACTTCTTTTTTACACATTGTCTTTCATTTGGAAGGCAGAAATGCATCGAAAGTGAATAGATAATAACAGTTGCTCTACAATTTTGTGTTACCCTAAGTCTCACGATAAAAATGGTACCTCACTTGTGTGGGTAGGCCTAGTCACAGCAGCAAGAAATGGCCCAAAACGCAATGTGGAAACACCACATTTTCACAGTGAAAAATGACCCTTTTTTTTCAAAATGTCTAGCTGTAGATTTTGAACCCTAGCTCTGCCAGCACCTAGGGAAACCTAGCAAACCTATACATTTCTGAAAAGTAGACACCCAGGGGAATCAAATCTGGGCTGACTTGACTGGCTCACACCAGGTTCTGTTACCCCGAATCCCTTGCAAACTTAAACATTTGTCTAAAACGTCTAAAAAAACACGTTTTACTCACATTTCTTCTGCGTGGATCCACAAATTCCACCCACCCCGCGTTACCCAAAGTCTTCCAAGAAAAACAGTACCTCACTTGTGTGGTTAGGCCTAGTGCCCGCGACAGGAAACGGCGCAAGGGAATCCAGGATAGGGTGGCTTGACTAGCTCTCACCAGGTTGTATAGGTTTGCTAGGGTTCCCCAGGTGCTGGCAGAGTTAGGGTTCAAAATCTAGAGCTAGGCACATTGCTAAAAAAAAAAAGTTGGTGCCTAGTGGGTTTTCTGCTGCCCTGGGGGGAATCGGGGGGTTGCCCCGATATGCCGCCACGGGTGGCAGAAATACTGTGGCTATTTTTTGTGGGGGTGGGGGCATTGGTATGCCCATTCTGGGCAGCCCCCACCCCCACCCCCACGCATAAAAAAGCCAGCATAATTTCTGGCGCCTTGTGGGCTTTCTGCCCCCCCCCCCCGGGGGCAGTTTAGGGGCCACTGACCCCATCTGCCCCCCCGGGGGGGGCAGAAAGACAGGAATGTCTCTGGGGTGGGTGGGGATATTTTCATGCCCATTTTGGGCAGCCCCCACCCCTGCATGAATACAAAAAAAATCCCTGTTTTCTAGTGGACTTGCAAGTTCTGTGGTTTGAAGACATTTGCTTGAAATGCAAGAACAACACTGGATAAGATCTGACAAGCTTGAAATAAATTAAGAAGAACATATGTTTGATTTATATGCCTGTGCTCGGACTACCTATTATCGATTTTTACATATGAGTTTCATAATACAACTAATAAATGGCTGGCACTGGTAAGAAAGATGAAGAAAAATTCTCCCCATATTCAAGTTAGTTCGAAATAAGAAGATCATCAGCTATTCAATATTTTTTGCTTCAACTTTCAATAATGAAATTCTACAAATCATAATGCTATGAGGTTCTGATGGTGTCCCAGGAAACCCAACTATGGATTCTCAACTTGATTATTAAAGAGCATTTGACCAGGCAGAGTGCGACTTCATTTAAGAAGTATACTTTTGAAATATAATTTTTTTTTTTTTTATTGAACAGAGCATCGAGGGCATAAAAATAACAATAACAAGTGAGAAAACATTAACACTAAACGACACAAAAACGATAACTTCTTCTTTCCAAGTTAAGAGCAATGACACAGGAAATTCTCTTTAAAATACTAGGTCGCAAACATCTAGAATAAATTGACTGATAATTGTATAATAGCAAAGTGCAAAAAGTGCAAAAAGAAAGTGCAAGTGCTAGTGCAAAAGATGCTAAATTGCAACACTAAAGTGCTCAAGTACTTAACAAAGTATATTTCTAATTCCTCCAAACATTATCAGAATGGTAAAACAGCTGTTAGATTCTAAATTCCGGGTAGTACTAGCCCTCTATCGGGTTTTCCAAATTACTTAAAAACTTCCAGTTCTTAATAAATTTCCTGAAAGCTCCCACCCGTCTCCCACCCGTCTCGCATAAGCTTCTTTGAAAGCCTGCATGCTTTTCATTTTGTTCAACCATTTGTCGTAAGTGGGAACATCCCTGGATTTCCAATATTGAAGGATTAAAGAACGGGCTACCAAGCAAGAGATAGAGAGGAAAGTTGCCTCGGCTTCCGTTAAAATCATTATATCTCTACAAATTCCAAACAGGACAGCCTCGGCCTCCAGCACTACACTCTTCACAAATGCCCGGTTTAGGGCCGAGAAGAGTGCCTCCCAAAAAGACCCCAACCTAGGACATATAAAAAAAATATGGAGCCAGCTCCCTTCTCCCTCCGCCTGGCATCGTAAACACCTAAATCGGCATCCGGATACCTTTTCTTCAGTGCTTCCGGAGTAAGGTAGGCCAGCCACCGGGATAGGAAAGCCATTGTTTTAAAATTGGCTGCTTACAGCGACTTGCTTCCTCGAATACATAAAGCTTCCCATTCGTTAATGGAAAAAGTACATTGTGATTCACAGACCACACACGTTTATTTGGTGTATCACAAATACCATTTAAATTTTTTTACGAAATTAACAATTTGTAAGTATTCAAAAAAGGAAGGTTTCCTTTAATTTCCATCCCTTAGCAGCACCTGCTGCCAGGAGATCACCCTATTCTGAATTTAAAAATATCTTAGCTCCCCTAGCCCGCAACCTTCCCAGTTTCTCAAGTGGTCTGATCGGATTTGGAGGCCGAGACATTTACATTCTCTCCATTTCAAGTACTGTAGGCCAGAAGAACCCGTCATTTTAAAAAAAAGAGTGAAGTCTAATAGAATAGTCCTTCAATGTCTTATATCTTGTTTCTTTTGGGAGTTTGAAGGTTTTTAAAAATATTGAAATTTGAGAGACGGTTTCCTGTACCATTTTGTCAACAAAGAAGTTATCTCTGATGCTATTATAGCCCAATAAGCCTGCTAGTAGATCCAAAAAAGCAGCGTTGTAGTAAGTTCTTAAGTGAGGTAAAGCCAGACCTCCTTGTTCAGTCGTTAATTGTAGCGATGCTAGCTTAACCCTTTGGACTTTTCCCCCCAGACAAACTGTCTAATCAGGATTTCCATTTCTTTAAAAAAAAACATATTTATTTTGATAGGTACATTAATAAATAGAAAAATGAGTAACGGAAGTATGAACATCTTAATAAGTGATACCCGTCCCACCAAAGTCAAAGGGAGTAGAAGCCACTGCTCTAATAATCTCTTTTTTTTTTCTTGCGTTCTTACATAGTTTAAATTATATAGCTGTTGATATTGGTTGGACACAAAGATCCCCAAGTATCTAATTGGGTCTGGCTTTGCGGGTTGCACCCTCAGACAGGGTGGGAGGAAGTTTATATCTGCATTCAAAACAAGAACTTCAGTTTTGTTTGAATTTATTTTATAGCCCCCAATTAATTCAAATTTACTAAATTCATTCAACACCACTTCCAAATTATCATTGTTGGGCTTCAAATATAAAATAATGTCATCCGCAAAAAGTTTCAGTTTGGCCATATCCAAAATTGGGGCCTTAATAGCAGCATTGTCACGCATTCTAATAACGAAAGGTTCTATAAAAAAAAGTAAAAAGCAACGGGGAGAGCGAGCAACCTTGTCTTGTCCCCCGATATATTTTGACCATGCCTGCCCTTTTCGTATTAATTACCACCTGGGCCTGAGCCCCCTGATAAATATTTCATAGCATGGAAATAGGGGGGGAACCAAATTGGCCAAGGGCGAGAAACAAAGTGTTCCAGTTCACCAAGTCGAATGCTTTCTCCGCATCGGCCATCATAATACAGGCGGGAATAGAGTTGGTGTTACAATAATCCAAAGCCTGTATTAAAAATTCCGTATTAGCTGCCATGGATCTTCCTGCTATAAAACCAGCCTGATCTTTATGAATTATTAACTGTGTGGCAAATAAAAAACGTTCAGCCCACACCTTCATTAAAATCTTGTAGTCAGAATTGAGGATGCTAATGGGTCTATAAGAATTGACATCCTTCGGGTTTTTATACTTTTTTACGAAGCACCTAACAATTGCCTCCTTAATAAACGAGGGGACCTGGCCACCGTGTTTGATGTGATTAAATAGTTTTTTCATTGGTGGAATTAGTTCTTTTGAAAAGGTCTTATAAAATTCTATTGGGAACCCATCTTTCCCACACGCTATAGCCCCGCCCGTTGATTTAATGGATACCAAGAGCTCAGCAGTTTATAAATCTGATTTTAACTGGTTAATCCGAAAATCGGATAATCTGGGAGTATTTACGTTGTCAAAGTACTCCTGTATAGAGTCCTCCCCCACCAAGTACTCAGTAGTATAAAGTTGCTTGAAGTGTTCTAAAAAAATCAGTGGAATCTCTTCACTATTAGTTACTTCTGCCCCGGTCTTGGGGTCCGTCACCTTTGAAACAAAGGCTGCTTCTTGTTTGGTTCTTGTAGTATTGGCCAGTAGTTTGCCGACCATCTGACTGTCCTCATTGACCTTTTGTTGGTAGGATCGGGAACTGCTGATCTCTTCTAAGACAAAAATGTCTCTCAGGGCCTTTATGGCCTTATCCAAATGATGTGGGCATGACCGGATCTGCTGAGCATGAGCCCTCTCCACCGCCCCTGCAGTTCAGCTATTTTGAGCTGCCGGCTCTGGACTGGGCGGCCGAAAAGGAGATTATTTGTCCATGAACTGTGGCCTTAAACCCCCCCATACCGCAAAGGGTTCCACTGTTCCATCATTGATCCTAAAATATTCGGAGATCCATACTATAAAATTCTCAACCCATTCCTGGTTCTGGAGAAGCAGGCGATCCAACTGCTACCTGGGTCGCTCTCTTCTCCCCCCACCAAGTTCAAGCTCAAGCTCTATATACGCATGATCAGGGAAGGGGTTGCTCCCAATAACTGCCTTTAAGACCAGGAGGGATCTAGATGTTAGGAAAAAATCCATTCAGGAAGCAGTCTGAAAGCGGTGCGAATGACAAGTGAAGGTGTTTTTATCGGTATTTATATCCTGCCAGGGATCTATTAATTGGTAATCATGCCTGATAACCTCAAAGATTTTAGTGTTTGTTTTCAGTTGTTTTTTGTTTTTGTTTGAGGTGTCCTTCTTTAGGTTCTGTATATAATTAAAATCTTCACCGATAATGATCTGCCCAGGGCCCCCCTCAAAAGCTCATTGATTTTGACCAGCCCTACGGCATCATCCGTGACTGGTCCATAGTAATTTATAAAGTTTAATATCCTCCACTTCAGCTTTGCTACTATCCATAACCACCTCCCCTGTGGATCCCTTCGAATTTGTTCAAATTCCCATGGCAAGTTCTTGGAAATATAAATAGCAACCCCTCTCATAGCTAGGCCTGCTGACGTGAAAAAGGCGTCTGAAAAAGCTCTAGGTAAATATAGTTTGGAAGAATTAGTTTTTAGATGTGTCTCTTGGAAAAACAGGACATGGGGATTAAACGAGATGAGCCACCTAATGAGTGCGCCATATTTTTGTCTGTTAAGCATTCCATTGGCATTGACTGACAGGATCTTGCATTTACTAGCGATTTTTGTTTCTATTTCTAGGATAAGTTTCTAGTTTTCTCAAAAACAAGCATCTGTATATACCACTGTCTGCACCTTTTGCTACTGATCTTTTTCCTATTGCTAATCCCCCCAACGAACCCACCCTACCCCCAAGAAAGAACCCGCCCCCACAGAAATGTGGAATAAAAACCACTAGCCACATTTCAACCCACCCTAGTAGCCTCATGGGTGTCTTGGTGCTACACCATAGGAGACCCTGCTGCCCCCAGCAAATAAAGAACTCAAACTTTCTTTAATATTAGGTCAGGCTCTAGATCCAGCCGAGATTTCTTTCAATAGCCCCTGGGCCTCCTCCAAATTTGAAAATAAATGGAACTTCCCCTTAACCAAAACCCACAGCTTAGACTGCTTTTTGTCTACGCGCTGCCATCGCTGTCATGTTGGAAAATATTCGGCATTTAGAGGTTTCATTTATAACAAACTGTCTCTGCTGAATCACCTTAGCTAAAATACGCTCCTTAACATGGAAGTCTGCAAAATTCAGCAACATTTTTGACTTGATGTGCCCTTGCAATGGTTAGGTCTCCTTCAAACTCGGGAAGAATTTTTTGTTTGATAAACATATTGACCCATTGAAGTGTTTGTGTCCCTTCAATTTCATCGGGGACCCCCACTATACGAAGGTTCGACCTCCGAGAATGGTTCTCGAGTTCCTCTAACTTATTCTCCCAAAAACATTTGTTTTTAGCTGCTTCGGTCGCCTTCCCAAGCATCTCATTCATTTGGTCTTCCAGCAGTGAGATTCTGGTTACAGCTTCCTGCAATTTGATTGGGAAACATGTCATTGCTTCTTCACTTTTGCCTAGTCATTGATGTAAAGAGGAAATCTCGAGTTTTTGTGTTTTTTTCATTTCCCTAACCTCTTCCAGAATAAGGTTCAACATGTCTCTTATGCCCATCTGATGCATAAAGGGTGCTTCTACCCTGGTGCTAGCGTTGACTTGTGATGCCGTCTCATTCCGGTTCAAATTTTCAGTGAATGAGTTCTCCCTTTCCAGTGAGGCGTCACCTGGCGGTATCCCCCATTGCGGATTCTGAGACTGAGATCTAGGTTGAAACTGGGATTGGGCTGGGTCCTGTAGTGGTGGAGAATATTGTGCCTCTCTTTCTGGCGTCTTATTGCCTTGTGACGGAAGTATAAGTAGATGGGTCGGGCTACGAGCACTTTTTTCTGCCAAAGTCGATGATTCTGAAGGAACCCCCGGGTTTTGGTTCTGGTCTTGGTCCTGGACTGCCGGGCTTTCTTAGGAGGTGAAGATGGAGCCTGTCCAGACAATTGGGCGCATTGTGATGTCAACAGGTCCTGTACAAGACGTGTCGTGAATCGCCTGAGGTCTCCGGTGGCTCTTTTGATGCTTTTGTAGTTGATCTGGGAGGAGGAGGCGGTAGGGACGCCTTTTTCAGAAAAAGAGGAAATTCCTTCGTACCTTTTAACTCCGTTTTGTGAGCATCGTCTATTGGGGTGTCTTGTCATTGCTTAGCTGATGATGCTGGAACCTCCATCGAGTTAGGTGCCTCTATAATCCCATCTTCTACCGATTCCTGGGACAGAGACGGAGGTATCGCTTCTTCTGAACTTTCAAAGCTGGCGTCAGAGCCGTGGGGATTGGTGCCATATTCATTTCTAGCTATTCGTGCAGTTGTCTTTGCCTGGGCTAGGCGGGTTTTGGCTTTCAGCCCTGCTGCTGAGTCCACTTTGGCAACTGCGTTAGAATGTTTGAGGTGTCTACCCATTTTTTTTTCTTTTTTTTTTTCCTCCACTTTCTGTTTTTTTTCCGGCCCTCTTGTTACCCCTCCAAACTTTTGAAATATAATTGAACAGATTCTAGAATGCCCTTTATGAGAGATAAATAATTACAATACTTGATTGTAACTAGCTTGATTTACACCGCTGTAACCTATACAATGACGAAGATATTAATCCTTCTTTGGTACTAAAGTGGCATCAAAGAAAGTTTTGCTGCAGATAAAATATGTTAAAGCACGGTTAGGTAATTCAAACAATGAGAAGCAGAAATATAGAGAATGAAACGGGATCGCCTCTTCCTGTCACTGGCAGCCCTGCCCTAACAGCCCTTCACTGGCTCACCCTTTTCATCTGCCATTTGGGTTTGATGCACGGAGACTGAGGCGAGGAGACACTGTCAGTTCTATAGTACTTAAAATACGCAGTTCTTGATGATATCACCTATAATAGAAATAACTTGTTTCTCTATAGCGCTTCATAGCAAACTTTGCCATTCCTTAGCACAGCAACTAACTGATACCAGAATTACTAGCTGGTACCACAAACAAAGTTTTTCAGTTTGGGTCTACAGATTTGACTTACAGACTATATGCAAAGACCTACAAAGTATTGTGTGTAAAGTTTGAAGCATCTTCAAGTTTGGCTGCAGATAGTATTTTCAGCAGACCACAAAGTTATATCCTTTTGGTCTCCTTGCCCTGAGCAAATATATGAAAGCTTTTTGTAATGTGATATTTTAGTAGTTCAGGAAACGATAGAAATAAAATGTGCTCCCCTGAAAAATATCTATTTTGCATCCAGCAGAAATTCATGGAATGCAAATTCTTTCCATCTGTCAACCGAAGTGTTTCTAAAATAGATCTCTGTTATACATGTTATGATCTACCTATTCCCACACCACCCAGGAAACCTGCAGTGGAATAATGATTTACATATTTCGAAATGTTACAGCAGTATCTTGAGAACAGGTGCCCCAAAGGTTTTACAAATCATATGGATTGATAACATGGGCCAATCGCTTGCTAGGTTAACCATATTCTCTTTTCATGAAGAGGAAGCCTTGTCCAGCGTGCTTCAGGTGTTGATTTACTACGACCTGGGGGAATTTTATCAGGCCAAGTGCTTATTCTCTTTCGGGGATTAAGCGACTTGGAGTATTGATGGAGCTGAATTCTAAGAATATGTGTCTTTTTATTAAACACATTTTTCTTTACATTGTTGTGAAAAGCGTACAGACGGGCCTTCACACAGTCAACTTTAATCAGTTATTGGCCAGTTTTGTGATCATTCAACCACTTTGCTATAATTGTCCCACGTTCATGACTATGTTAACAAGTGTTTATTGCCAATTTAACAAATAGCACCTTTCTCCATATACAGCAACAGCCCTTGTATTGGAACATTTTACATTATGCCCTTTCATGCTATGTCACAGACTTCACAAATAAATAATATACAGGCTTTCTATTTACCATACCCAGAATAAAGGCCTTGATTTGGATACATTGCATTGCTGCTTCTTTCATATGCCATGACAACTTTTTTGTTGAGGGGACATTAAGATTACAATGTGAAACTTCTTAAGAAATCACAAAGGTCCTTATGTAAAGTATTTCTTCACCATTAAGCAAGCAGGAAAGATTATCCAATATCCCAAAATACTCAAATTAATGGAGCTGTGCAAGCATAACTCCTCAGTTTTAAGCACTGCTCATTATTTGCATGACGAAATATAGATTTTTTATTTTGCTTCACTCAACATGGATCTTTAAACATGGACTTAGACCTCATATAGAACCAAATCTTCATTTGTGAACCTGCTTGATCTTGTCAATTCGCTCACCTATCTAAAATGTTTGGAGATGTTGGTGAGGTCAAATGCAATCTACTGGGGAATTTCAATTTAATTTATTGGTAAGGTTTATTCAAATTCAGAAAAGTTGCATATCCTCTCTAGGGCCCTTGGCTAAATTGAGTGATGTTATGTTATGTTAGGTCAATTTGTACGGTACAACTTATCACCCGAGCTATCCAGATGCTGGAGCAAAACGTAGGTGGGGGGAGCTCCTAGTTGAGGAACCACGTCTTCAGTTTCTTGTGGAAGTTGAGTGGCAAAGAAGCAGTCCTGATGTATTGAGGGAGTTCATTCCAGGTCTTGCTGGCAATGTGAGGGAAGGAGCACCCTCCTGACTTGCTTCTGCAGCTGCGGGGGACATGTGTGAGTGAGGCTGAGCATTGCTGTTTGGTTGGATGGTAGAGTTATAGTCAGTCATTAAGGTACTCAGGCCCAGTGTCATGTAACGCTTTGTATGCGTGGATGAGCAGCTTGAATTGCCATCTTTTCTGGATGGGTAGCCAGTGTAGTTCAGTGAGGTAGGAATTGGTGTGGGTGTTACGGGGACATCTAGGAGGAGTCTGATGTTTTGGATGCTCTGGAGTCTTTGAGAAAGTTGGTTGGAGACAACGTCAAGCTCATTGCCATAGTCTAGTCTGGTGGTTTTCAGGGCCTGGGTGACATCTCTTGTGCGTGGACAGCAATTTGATAATGTTTTGGAGCACTCTATGAATGAGGAAGCAGGATGAGATCATTGCATTTGGCTGTTTATTCTTTATGAGTTTGCCATCTAGGATGATAGTCAGGTTTCTGACGTAGTCGGTGCGCATGGATGTGGGTGCCAATTCGGCTGGCCATCAGGAGGAGTCCCATGAGGAGCTCTTGTTTCAGAAGTCCATGATCTCCATTTTGTTAGTTTTGAGTTTTAGGCAGTTCTCCCTCATCCAGTCAGCCATATTGGTTGTGCAGGAGGTGAAGTTAGTACTCATAGTGGTGTTCTCTTTGGTGAGGGAGAGGATGAGCTGTGTGTCTTTGGTGTCAGAGACAATCTTGATGTTACTGGCTTTTATGAAGTGGGTGAGGGGTGCCATGTGCACATTGAAAAGGGTTGGGCTGAGAAAGGATACTTGGGGCACTCTGCAAATGAGCTTCTTGTGTTTGGAGGTATATGGGGGAGTCTGACCTCGTGATGGAGAGAAAGGAAGTGATCTATTTCAGGGTGGGTCCTTGAACTCCTGAGTTGGGAAGTATAGAGTTGAGGGTGGTATGGGATGTATTGTCAAAAGCCACTGAGAGGTCAAGGAGAATGAGGGCATTGGTTTTCCCTCTGTCCATAAGTGTCTGGATGTCATCTGTTGTTGCCAAGAGGGTGATTTCTTTGCTGTGCATGCTGTGGAATCCTGACTTTGGACAGCAATGGTAGGAGCGAGGGTGTGCATTTGCTGAGTTCCTCTGAGGTTTTCTTCAGGAGAGTTGTGACCTCTTCTTTTTTCCAGATATGTGGCAACGTTATGTGAAGGACGGAGGTATTGATGATTGTGATGAGGTTGGCACTCATCAGTGATCTACCAAAATTGTTGATATGGTGAGGGCAGGGGTCATTGGTGGCCCCTTAATGGATAGCCGTCATAATTCCAGTGGTGTCTTCTTTGGTGAAGTGTCTTCAGTTTGTTAGATGATGGGTGTTGTTGGTGGCAGTGGGTGGTCTGATGCGGTGGGTTGGGGTGCAAAGTTACTGTAGATCTTGAGTATTTTGTTATGGTAAAAGTCAGAAGGCTGTTGCAGAGGTCCTGTGCATTCAAAACAAGAACTTCAGTTTTGTTTGAATTTATTTGATAGCCCCCAATTAATTCAAATTTACTAAATTCATTCAACACCACTTCCAAATTATCATTGTTGGGCTTCAAATATAAAATAATGTCATCCGCAAAAACGGGTTAGTGGCTGCCATAGGGTTGGAGAATTATGTTACAATGTCTTTGCTTGAGTTGGAGCAGCATTCCAGTCTCAGTGCAAGGGCTGCTTTCATAGCTTCTTTGATCAGGCTGTGATACCTTCTGAGTGCAGCTTTGTAGGTGTCTCTTTAGGCGCTGTCTCAGTGGGTTCTCCATCTTCACTCTAATTGCTTACAGTAACGTTAGGAGTTTCTTAGATATTCATTGTACCAGCAGGCTTGAGTGTTTATTCTTGCTTGCCTCATTTTTCTCAAGGGAGCTAGTGTGTTAGCACAGTCTGAGATCCTGTTGTTGAATGTGGTTAAGTCATTTTGTAGGTTACCAGTGAGGTTAGACTGGTTGTAATTAGGAGTATGGGTCGAGTTTGCCTCTGCTATTTTGTTCCAGTTACATCTGAAGTTGCTGGCTTCAGTTTTCTGGAGTGAGGTGCTTTGATGTGAAAGTGTACAATGGAGTGGTCCATCCATATAAGCGTGGTGAGGTGGCTGGAGGTGATTTTGTTGCTGGCTGAGAAGATGGGGTCGGGCAGTGCCTACCATTAAGTAGGTCTTAGGAGGAGGAGTGTGGGGGCAGGGCTACAATGGGACAGGAATCTGAAGGTGGGAGAAGGCATGAGGAACATACAGGAGAAACAGATATGGAAAGGGGGAGGAGGGAGGAGGGAAAACGTGGGAGTGAGAGAACCTCTGGAGCGAGGGAGGAAATGGGGGAGAAAAGATGAGAAAACAGTCATGGGCTCAGAAACAAAGTAGAACACAAAACAGGCTTATCCAGACCGCATCCGGACTCGTCATTCGCGGTTTTATCCGTGCGATTCTTTTGAATTCTATAATCAACACCAACCAAAAGAGAATTTTCTGCCTTGAGAAAGCCCTGGCTTTTCAGCCCCTGGGCGAAACACGTGTCGGCTGTCTTTCTTTTCCTGCACATGACTTCAATTAAAAGAAAAAATACCAAAGACTTCTTCTTGTATTCTCAGTATATATGACGCAGAAAACTAAAATTGGGGATTCTATTACCCCTGAAATCTATATTCAGAAGAGCATAAAACCAAACACACAACACAATCAAAGATGAGACAGAGCACAAAATGGGCAAAAAAGGTGAGGCAGTGAACAAAACCAGTGCAAAAGACTAGCCTGAGCACAAAACTGGCAATAAAAGGGGCAAAGCACAAAATGGGCATAATAAAGGGGAAAAGCAAGAGTGAAAGGCTGCACGGAGGAGAATGGAAAGAAGCTAAAATGAGAGTGTGAGATGTGTGAAAGAGTGAGTGAGAGAAAGAGAAGAACAAAAAAGACTCACTAAGGCCAGTAGAGAACGAGAGGACAGCAATGGGAGAGGGAGAGAGGAGGAGCGCAACAAGGCAGGACCTTGAGACAGACAGCTGGGTCTGAAAGGGCCTTAAACTAGTCAGAGGACTTCAGGTAAGTGGGAGCTGAGGCATAGAATATAAGCTATATGCACAAATCAAAACATGGGTTGGCAACACATTATTAAACGATATAATACATACATGTGCTGTTTGGGTAATCATGTTTTTATTCTAACTTCTATATTAACTCATGGACAACTGGTTGTTTTGTGTTGTGAGCAAGAATGAAGATCTGGTATCGAAAGCAGTTCATATAACCCAATATTCTTTATGAAATAAATCACCTATTGAGTATTACATTGTCTCGGAGTATTTAAACCAAAACCAAAATTGTGGATGCCGTAGTTAGGAATTGGTTAGACATGTGGAACTGTGATTGTGGATTGATTGGCCAAACATTGATATCACATTACATATTGTAATTCACCTACTTACAATGTTACAGCACAGGAAGAAATGTTTCGTCCATGATCCCAGAATGTATGGGCAAGCTCCAAGCCAGGATTAAGACCCATGCAACTAAGTGTAACATTAGTTAGCAGGCCCATTTTTATTTCGTACTACAGTGTGAGCTTGGGCTACATTGACATTCACAAAATTATCATACATATTCTGATACTAAATTCCTAAAATGGCCGTTCAGGGCGATTAGCCGCAGAGCCAGTCCAACCAGTTCAATGTTGCTTTTACAGGAACCTCCATATCGTGGCCTGAATTCATAACTTACCCTCTATTATGCCTATGGCTACGTACATCTTAACATTATTTGCCAGCACATGCATACCGGCAGCGCAGTAGGAACTCTTCTTCAGAGTACCACTGAGGCGCTCCGTGAACGCGCTCTCATTACTGAAGAGCCCCAAGGTGCTAGTCTTGAAGTTGAATCATAGATTCATGACTGCGGCACCTAAATGCATTTTAGATGATTTGCATGCCTTTCCGACATTCTCAGTGGCCACTTATACACACTTGCTATATTAGAATGAGAATGGTCAATTAGATTTCTAAATTACTGTGAGAATACAATTGGACTTTTATCGCATACTGCGAAGTTTCATATTAAAAACCTAATGAATAGTTAATAGTATTTCCATACATTATGGCTCTAAATTACCTGTTTAATTCAGTGGTACAATGGATACTTACCCGTTCCTGCTTAGATATGGGATAGGGGAAGAAATACTTGCTGAAATGGAAACCTGTCCTTTGTGCAGTAAAGTGATCAACGCTACTTAATTTGACCCTTTTCACGTCATGTGCATGCAATAATGAATCTCACACTGCAGGAGTATAGAATCAGTGAGCATTTTTGGAAAGTTTCAGATGTACCAAAACTGTCACCAGATTTAATAAGGCAGAGGTCTTCCACCTTTTCTGTAATAAGAGTTGTTCATGTTCAATGAAAATCATCCAGAGCTACTATTATTTGTGTTGAATAGAGTGACCACGTCAGACACAGTTACAGCAGTGCCCATCCTATCCACCATTAGCAGCAATTTGAAATGCCTCTGCATGAGTAATACATCACAGCTACAGGTGCAGTGCCCCTGGCACCAAGGTAATACTATTAATAATAAGTCTCTTCAAAGCTGCATGATTCATCACTCAAATAACTGATTTAAATATATTTTGGAAATTCATTTTTTCTCAAAACATCTGTTCATGAGTTCGGAACCTACATACATATTCATCTCAAACACACACTTTACGATTTTGGGACATATATTGATTCAACCAAGCAAAATCCTCTAATGCATTAGGCCGAGTTGCACACAGGAAAGATGGTTGCAGGTAGCTGGCAAGGTGCCAGTAGCTCACGAGCTACTCGTTGGAGAAGCAAGTACTAAGGCTTTGCACAAGCACTAGTGTGATGCATAGAGGAAGATGCTATTTATTTCCCAGTGCAGAGGGTGTTTGTGTTGAAGAGGTACACTGTTCACAGCACAGAAAGCTCTTAGCATTAAGGGAGCTTGAATGGGGTGGACCAGTGCTAACATACATAGGTTCTATCACAAAGTCTGAACTAGACAGACAGCCAGACCGGACAACAGAAACGTAAACCTACTTAAAGCAGGAGCAAACAAGAATAGAAGTGTCTGTTTCTGCAACACATGAGGCATTACTTGTGTTCTGCAGTGCAAATCACACATGCAATGAACAGGAGCCTTTTCACTTATTATTATTATTATTATTATTATTATTTAAAATCTTATATAGCGCGCAGCTACCCTCTAAACATAGGAATTTGTAGTGGAAGGGTAAGCCTCAAGTTAACAATTCGAGGAGAGACTGTGCACATTCACCTCTACACCACAGTGTTTTGTTGAGTACACCACAGGAAGGACTTGTTGGTGCACCATTGTATTGAAGGAGAACAGCGGCAGGCCACTGTTTGTAGAAATAGTGAGTTTTCACCACTGTGTATATTATCCAGCCTTCACACAGTGCAATGCTAACTTTGCAAAGGGAAAAGATGTGAGAAATTCAGTTGCCCGCCCTCTACCCTATGTATTATTCAGGATGCTGGTCAAGGTGGGCATCAGCAATGAAGTGCATAGGATCTACTTCCTAAATGTGCCTGAGTAACTATTCAGCTGGGTAGTTTATTGTAAACCTCGGTAAATGATGGGTCAGAGGGTATCAAGGGGCAGAAGACCCCCGCACCTACTTTTGCAGTGTGGCAACATTTTGGTTTCCCTACCATGAAGGGAGGAGCGTCATAATGTCATGCACAGTGACGCAGTGGGCCTCTGGCCCAGTGAATGGTCCCTGAATGCTTGAATTGTGCCTCATGGGGGATGGGTGTCATTATGGACAGATTTCAATTTCCTAATGAATACCTGAAGGCCTTAGCAGTAAGTAGCAGGTCTACACCTTGTACCTCTAGAGCAGTCACAAAACAATGACACATTCCTTTGTGAGCCACAGGGAGTTCACACACGACTCCTGAAGTTTTGCATTATGTACACTGTAATCTGCAAGGACGATTTCAAATGTATTTGTACATCTCTTTACTGCTAATGCCAAGTCAGCTTCATTGCTAATTGGTGCTTTGGGACTGAGCAGCCATTCATATCTATAGACCCCAATGTATTTCTGAAGCCCTCTAAAACATTTGAGATGTTTGCCTTGCAGTGATGGGAGGTGATTGAAGAACTGATTGGTCATTTTAAAGTGTTAATGCCCTGCCAGGATGACATTGACCACAATACACTTGCAAGATTTTGTTTGTTTGATCTCTGTTTAGAATTGCTCGACCTATAGACACAAGGATGTGTGTGCGCTGGGATGCATGTAGAACTCCACATGGCTTGGTGAACTGGAGGAATGCAGGACAGAAAGCAGCAACCATGTTCTCCTAATCAATAAGCCACATCCCCACTATAAGATCATGTAAAGATCACTCCATTCCCCTGTAACTCATAAATGTTGCACATAAACCATGTCCATTGCAAAGTGCTCTGCTGCTTTATGGAGCGGAGTCTGTGCCAGTGAAACAAAACAAATAATATAATATTGAGTATTTATAATATCTCTCTTATTGTGTGCACCTGGCAAAAGGAAAGTGTGCTCTGCTTAAGAGAGACTCCAGTGGAATCCTCAGTGAGTTAAAGAACTCCTGATTCCGGAATTTACGGTAATATAAAATCTATATTTTCGTGCTGAATGCTGTAAAATTGACATCAGACGGAAAGGCTTCAGTTATGAAACTGTCAGCAGTATTTCTACTGCCCCACTACAGTATGGCAATGGGGATACCGCTGGGAGCAATTCTGCTTGTGGACATCTCACAGATGTCAATTTTTCTGCATCTTCTAAAAATAATCAGATTTTACTTAGCGCGTGCCTCAACATCAACATCAGCAGCAGAAGGATCTATCTAGATGACTTGAGACAATAAGTAGATGTTGATGGATCTTCTACCATGAACGTGAAATGCTGACAAGAGGTTTCCTTTGACCCTGTGAAGGCTTTGGGTGCCAAAACTAACACAAGTAGAACACTGAGAAAATATGAGCTTGTTCAAAGTATAGAGGGGCTTAAACTGTGCTATCACAAAGATTTGGGGAAGTTCAGATAACATTACCTTAATTACATTATAGTCCTATTACCTGGTCATCAAATATAAGCTCACAGAAACAAGGAATAATGACAATTTAACAAACACTGTCATATTGAGACAGGTTCCTATTTAATACTCAGCTACAATCACGTCGGGTTTCCATTGCATGCTTTCAATACCAGAACAACTCATCCAGAATCAAATCACCAAAATAGAGCAAGCATGTTACATAGGTGTTTGCATATGTGAGAGTTTACATCATTTTTATTTTGTGCATGTTGTATTTATATGTTATTTACAAGACAGATTTAAACTAAAACAAAAGACAGCACATCAAAAGAACAAAGCAGCAAACAATTAGATAAGCCTGTGATCTAAAGGTATAGTGTGTTATTCACGATGATTTATTTGCAATTAAGCAAAAGGGCTTCGGTGAAAACCACTCAACAGTAGATCATTGTATTGGTCGTTTGGCTGTAATTCATAAGTCAATCAAACATAATTAAATATTATGCTGTTGTTTTACTGTCTTCCGAAAGTCTTTTGGATCAGATGCCTTTTGGCGAAATAAAAGTACTTAAAAGATCCCGCCAAGTTTATTATCTATCATCCAGTCACTCCTTACTTTAACATTGACAATACTCAAGATAGACCATATTGAGTACCTTTCAAGAAGATTTGCAATTATAATGGTCTACGTAAAAAATGCATGCTTGCACCTGCTCTTTTTGAGTTGTATTTGGTACATAAAGGATGTGGGGAATTCATAGCCTGTGCCTTTTGCTTGCAAATGATCTAATATTAGGTTATATCTCAGAGGGATTGCAAAGGAAACTTTATGCACTTTTTAAATTCTTGTAAAGGAAATTATTTTACTGTAAATGTAAATAAAACTAAATATTGGTACATGGGAAAAACAATCAAACCTTACAGGGTTTTAAGAGAAAATAAATTTAAAAACAATAATTTGTTTGAGAACTATCCAATGTCGCTCTTTACAAAGAGTCTAAATTAGTGGTGAATTACAAACGTTCCTCAAAATTAAAGCTTTGCTTTCAACAGAAGCATTAGCCAAACTCAATCATGAATTTGGCGACTATTCTCTTTCTTTCCCCTTTAAGTAAATTGGGGGTAAAATACTACCATGAACTCTCTATAGCTCTATTGAGTCTCTTCGAAGCTTATAGAGAATAGTTGTTTGACATTTTTTTTAAATCTCTCTTAAGGGAGAATGGTGCAGGTGACAAAAATGTAAACTAAATCTCAACCCTTGGGCAGAAAGGGTAGGCATAAATGTATGTTTTTTAAAATAAGTGAACAGTACAATTGTGGTATTGAATTCTTGCAACATTGATGAGGTCTCTCAACGCTTCAGTAGTTGCATGAAGGTAGTAGTTAACTGGATGAGATAAAACTGCTTTAAATTCAATTCGGAAAAAACTGAGTTTTTTCTCTTTGGAAAAGATTCATTTTTCTGGAACCCTTTCTGGTGGCCCTAACATCTGGGCCCAAATGTCAGGAACCTGGGAGTGATCTTGTAGTCCCCAGCCCTCCTGGATTGTAAGATGCCAAACTTATACTTAGTAAACGAAAATGATTCCTTTATTCTTGTTAGGCACAGTATACTTTCTTTAAACGGTAAAAGGGTTATTCTGCCCCTCTAATGCAATAACTCCTCCTCTTCACGAGTTGCTCTCCAGCCCTTCTTCTTTCTAGGAGTACTTTCCTCTTCTCTACCTTGGGGGGCTTCATAATCCTTGTCTCTGCCGTGGTCCCCAGCAAGAAAAGGTCTTGTCCCGACCCTCAGAAAGAACCAAACAGAAAATATTGTTAGCAGACTATATGTAAGCTGTATCAATCCCTCCACCAGTTGTGCCTTAATGGCCTGTGAGTTGCATTCATTTTCTTCTATGTGTACTACTTCCATGAATCACCCCTGTTTTTTTCCTTCTCATTTAGAGACGTCTGTGGTAGTGCTGAATGTCCTGCCCACCACATTCTAAAAGAGAAGAGTTTTATAAAAGGCACTTGCCTGCAGCCACAGCCCTCCGGGGTAACGGCAGACAGAGTCCCAGCATTGTATTGTTCACTCTCCGCTGGAATGGTCGTTGGCTCTTCTGGTCTCTCGCTGCCGCTTACGCTCCTCACCGCCTTGGCTTGCTCCGTGTTCGCTGACTCCTCTAGGTTCCTTCTCTCCTCTGTAGTTGGCTCAGTTTCTCCATCACTTTAATCAACTCTACTCTCCTTCGCTGCCAGAAAGTGGTTTGCATTCCCCATCTCTTTTATGACGTACTCCGGGAAGACTGATGCACTGCCTGGACCGGTATTGGCCACCATGTTGGAATTCTCAAGTGACGTGGTATCACAGATCTACAATACAAATCTTACATTTTCAGATCAGATGAACAAGCTGGTACTTTACAGGATAAATTACTGCAATGCCCTTTATTTGGGCATTCAACAACGCTCTATGAACAAACTTCAAATACTACAGAACACAGCAGCTTGTCTCCTTAAGAGAATCCCTACATTTAAATCAGTTTCTAACACATTAGCTTCCTGTCAAGAAGCAAGTAACCTTTAAGGCACTCTGTACGGCTCACAAATCTCTTCATGACAGAGGCCCAGAGTACCTGAGGAAGAAATTCATATGGTACACAACCAGTAGAGATCTTCCATCAGCTGCATCTGAAATTGTTACATTACCCAAAAGCAACAACGTTTCTTGAGTCGGTAAAAGCTTTGTTTCTTCTACTTGTAAACTTTGGAATAAACTGCCTTGGGATCTCATAAAACAGTCCAATCTGACCTGTTTTAGGAAACAACTTCATTTCATTTTCTTTCATTTCATGACTTTATTCAGATAAAACATATCCATAAAAGGCAAATGGTATAAGTAATAAAACATAAAGAAACACAACAGTTAAAAGTGCATAAAAAAATAAGATTTACAGAATTATTAAAATACAATCATACAGTGTTCATTGAGTTACAAGCTCGGATAGCAGTTTTCAAAAAAGCCCCTGCGGAAAATAATACATTCTCAGTGCCCAATTCAAGAAGAGTTCTATACGCTTCTCTATAATCAACATTAAAACATTTCTTAAAAAGGGGAGTAAAAAGTACTTTGTATATTGCACATAATACCCACAGAAAAATAGAAACTGTAATAAAGATTGTCCCGAACGTGCGTCACATGGGCAGGGAGAAGAATCAAGGTTAGCACAAAAACCCAGAGGAAAGCACCATAAGTACTTAACCGTACCTACCGTACCTACCATAAGGCAAAAAAGGAGGCTCATGGGTTTTTCCAGATACCCAGTGAAATGATCGTTCTCGATGTTTGAGAGTAAGGCCACGCTTGGTTTGCTGGCTTCTTTGGTAACTCTGTCTTCATGATAGCTCTTATATAAGGCTACCCATACCTCCTTTTTGCTTACTGCGTCCAAATCCTTGGATTTAGCAAGAGAAGATGATCAACGGAGAAAGCAAGATGGCGACAGCTTAGAGCTCCGCGGCGGTGCCTTTCCCCCCCGAGTCCCACATGGAGTGGTGCAGGGGAGGCCTGGAGAGTCTCCTGCCTACCTGTTGCAGTATCGAGTGGACCCTGGCAACTTTGGGGGGTGCTGATTTGGACACGGTGCCGTCTGGGCGCCCTTCCTGGCTTTTCCTCCTTAGTTCGGTTATGGTTTTCTTTTTTTCCGTGAGGGGGGGAAGGGGGTGTCATGGCGCTGTTTGCTTTCTCTATCACTCAGACCTGGGAGGTCTGTTAGCTTTCACGGGGTTGGGGGGCTTGGGCTTGGGGGAGGGAGGAGGCGGAGGGGGTCATGGGGGGACGGTGTTTTTTTTGGTGTCAGAGTTGAGAACAAACTACAGTTGAATGAAGCTATATTTTCTAATTTGAATTTTTGTGTGTGTTTGATGGGTAAAAATGTTGAATCTGCCAGAATAAGTTTTCAGGGCTCTGTTAGAAATCTGATAGGCATCATGTGCTGTTGTGCCCAAAGTCTTTGTTCAATTTGGCTGGGATTCTTCGAAGAGATGTTTTTAATGAATAATAGCTAATATTCGCATTACCACTATAAATATTTGTAAAAGACACACAATTGATGGACGGAATGCAGAACAAATCAAAACATTCACCCCCAGTCAAGAGATCTGGGTTAAATCCATCATTCTTTTGCTCACCATGCCACCCCAGTTTGTGCAAATCAGTCTTGACCCTGTGCCTCATGGGAACAGTCCAGCCCGAACTGCCAAACCAGGTCGTCCCTGGACCAGAAACAAGCATCCTAGGACCGGTTTCGGCGTTTCACCCCTCCTCAGTTAGGATAGCTTGAGTCCAGTGGCACAGTGAGCCCAGGACCCATGTCTGGGCATACCTGATGCACTTAGGGCGAGAACGCAAAAGACACACAATTGATGGACGGAATGCAGAACAGATCAAAACATTCACCCCCAGTAAAGAGATCTCAGTTAAATCCATCATTCTTTTGCTCACCATGCCTCCCCGGTTTAGACCTGGCTATATGCAAATCAGTCTTGACCCTGTGCCTCATGGGAACAGTCCAGCCCGAACTGCCAAGCCAGGTCCTCCCTGGACCAGAAACAAGCATCCTAGGACCGGTTTCGGGGTTTCACCCCTCTTCAGCCAGGATAGCTTGATTCCAGTGGCACAGTGAGCCCAGGACCGACGTCTGGGCATATCTGGCTATAAATATTTGTGGCCTCAACGATGGGAGTAAAAGAAGAAGGATACAAGAAGACCTTAAAGTTCTACAAGCGGATCTGGTGTGTTTACAAGAGACGCATATAGCTTGTAAAGATTTTAAAATACTTGACACTTTAGGGCTTAATCTGATCGCGCACACGACCCAGGATGTCAGGACTAAGGGAGTTGCCGTTTTTTCTAGAGATAAAAATATTATTTGTGAGAGAAAGATTGTACACAAGCATGGAAGGTGGATAATCATGGAAATCAAGTGTGGGGCAGGGGCATTTACTCTATGCCCAGTATATGCTCCCGTCTTAGATGATCCTTCAGTACTGACCCACCTATCCAATGAGCTCCCTTCTTGGCCCGCCCCCTATTTAGAGTGTAGGGATCTAAATGTGAATGGATTCAGGGGGGTAGTCAGTGCAGTAAGCCCAACTCGCAAAGCTCAAGTCTGCAGGGCATTGAAAGATTTATTAAGAGATGTAGGTCTGATTGACGCATGGCCGAACCTGAGGGGCACTCCAGGTTCGGCCCCCCACCAAAAATTCGCTAGGTTGGATTATTTCTTGGTCTCACCGTCTCTTTTGAAGGATGCTCGAATAGAATTATTTCCTAGGGTAATGTTGGACCATAACCCGGTAGTGTATGAATTTCCTCTAGCAGGTCTAATGAGGACACAGAAAAAATGGACTTTTGAGAAAGCATTTCTTTCTGACCAGGAGTACGTAAACTATATGAGAGGGTGGATCAGCGAATTTTTTAGGTTCAACAAAGATAGCGCATCCCCAGGAATGGTATGGGATGCCTTCAAAGCGTCAGTTAGAGGGGAGACCTTGAGATATAGCGTTAATAAACAAAAGAAAAGTATTGAACAAATTAAATGTTACTATCAGAAACTAGCTTGTTTGGAGACTGAATTAATCTTTGCAGTGAATAATGGTGGGGATCTTTCTATAATTTCAGACTCAATTATGGTGACTAAAGCTGCCTTAAATGATTTTTATGTAGATAAAATGGCTGGCAAGTACCTCGCTAAAAAACAACAATGCTACGAATATAGTGAGACAGTAGGTCAACTATTGCCAGTCAGGTCCAGGCAACAGACAGCGGCGGGGTATATAAAACAAATTAGGAATATGCAGGGGGTTTATTTTTTCTGATGCCACTGAGATTAGAGAAGCCTTCAAAGAATATTATGGGGTACTTTATACTGTGGCAGTCCCACCTGCTGACGATGACATTACTTATGAGTCTGACTTTCCACCTAAGGCGAGGCTATTACAGGAGGAGGCTCTTTTTCTGGGCACTAAAATCTCTCAGGAAGAGTTTCAGGGGGCACTTCAAGACCTTCCATCTGCAAAGGCCACAGGCACGGACGCTATACCACTTGAGTTTTATAAAGTTTTTGTCAAGGAGATCGTCCAGGAGATGTTGGATGTGTTTAAAGAAGTTAGGGCGGGGGCTAGTCCTCCGGCCTCATGGGAGACTGCAAATATTGTTATCTTTTTAAAGAAAGGGAAGGATTCTTTCAACATGGGGTCTTATAGACCAATAACATTGTTAAATAGTAACGTAAAATTATATTCAAACATTTAGCATCACGATTGAATAAGGTTATGCAGCAGTTAGTTTCAGTATGGCAGCATGGCTTTATTCATGGTAGGGGGACGGACGATCACATTAGGTGGCTTATTTCACTATTCGATTCTGCAGACATCCTAAAGAAACCCATGGCGGTGGCCTTTTTAGATGCCGAAAAGGCGTTCGACCGCGTGTCATGGAGCTATCTGTGGAGGTGTCTGGAAGCTAATGACCTTGGCTCAGGGTTCATTAGGGCTATACAGGCTTTGTATAATAAACCCACAGCTCGGCTACAGATTATGGGAGGAGAGTCAGAGCCTTTTGTGATTGCTAGGGGCACAAGACAGGGGTGTCCATCTTCCCCCTTGTTAGCAATATATATGGACCCCTTTCTTAGGCGTCTTGAGGCTTCTGTGAATATCTCACCGCTAAGCCTACACGGTAGAGACACAAAATTATTGGCCTATGCTGATGACGTGGCCATTATCACCTCCGAGCTGTGGAGTGCAATGATTGAAGTCGAGACACTGGCTGAGCAGTTTGGGTCATTTTCTGGCTATCGACTTAATAGGGCAAAACCCCAGATTTTAGTTAATAGGCATATCTCTGCTGTATATACCAGGATTGTGGAAGAGGCTACATATCTGGGTATATGAGTAAGAGCTCAGGTCGAAGATATTATAGAGATAAATCTTACACCCATAATCTGTAAAATTAAGAACGATATGTGCCGCTGGGACAATTTAAACCTATCCATAATCGGGTAGATGTAATCTGATCAACATGATGATTCTGCCTAAACTGTTATATATCTTTCGCACAATTCCTTTAGAAATACATAATGCATGGTTTAGACAGATTGAAAGGGAGGTTGCCAGATTTATATGGTCTTATAAGCGGACATGTAGATCGAATATATTTTTATTTCTTCTTAGGGATAGGGGCGGTCTTGACTTACCTAATTTTAAATTATATTATTTAGCAGCATCTCTAAAATACTATCAGCTTTTATTCGGCATTACGGAAAATAGGGATACCGACTCCAATTATGTGCCCTCTATATTAAAACTTGATTGGTCCACACGCTGATGGCTGTTTGTTGAAAATATATGAGACCAATTATTTCAAAAAGACTCGTTTCAAGACTCTTATAGCAGCATATCGAAACTGGGCATGGATCAGAAAGAAAATAGGGCTTGGCAGATTTAGCAGATATACCCCATTAATGGACAATAATCAGATACCGGCGACATTGGCAGACGAGTATCTACAGAGGTGGGGGAAAGCAGGGGTTTTTAGGATAGGCGATTTATTAGCTGGGGAACATATTGTCTCTTTTGATATCATTATGGCTAGATTTAATATTAATCGCTGGGATTTCTTTAAGTTTTTACAGATAAGGGATTTCCTTTTTAAGAAAGCGGGTGGGATATTGGAATTTTCAGTGACTCCACTGCTGGAAGTCCTCACTGGTATATCTGGTCGGTCAATTTTATCTGTGTATAGTATACTGCTGGAGGGGATAACAGATGATATTGAAAAGCCATCTTTGAAATGGCAGGCCAGGGTGGATGTCGCAGACTCGTGTTTTCGTAACTCAATAGAAATGGCGAACGCTGTTCTATACATGGCAAGTTTATGGGCCAAACATTTTAAGACTCTTTATGATCTATATATCACCCCGGCAAATTGTTCAATGGGGTGGTATGAAAGGGGCCCACTGCTTTAGGTGTAATAGACATGGGGCGGATATGACCCACATTTTATCTACATGCTCTAATCTAGATATATTAAGAGGCGAGGTCTCAGGCTTTTTGCAATATGTTTTAAAAAGAGAAGTTCAGTTGACTCCTCAGCTTATGTTATTAGGAGTAACTGCTCAAGATGATTCCATTAGGAAGTTTGTATTTATAGCTATGTCTGTGCTTAGATTATGTATCGCCTCAGCATGGCTAGATCCTTTATCTCCAACCTTTGGGCAATGGAAAGCTCGGCTTTTACATATTTTCAACTTGGAAAAAGCACTTTACGAACAAAAAGGAAGGAAAGGAAGAGCTAAAGGGCTAAAGATATGGAGCCCGCTCAAAGATTGGGTGGAGGGATTATGGTAGAAGAGTAAGCCTCGATCTCGGGATGAATTGAACAATAATTATCGGTGTTTTGAAACCCCCTATTTGTATATGGTATGTGTTCGCCGTTGTCTGTTTTTGCCCTGTTTAAATTTTCATTTTTGAAAATGTATTGGTGTTATGATAAGGAAAAGCTAGTTTATGTTAATTTTGTTGTAATTCGTTTATTGGTGTTCTTCTGTATGTTTGTTCATAAAAAAAATAAAAATAAATAAAGAATAGAAGTTGGATCCCAATACTTAATTTGTTCATTACAACAAAGAATGGTGGCTTAGCATGGGTCTTAAAGTGAATAAAACATTAGTAGTATGGAGAACAAAATAACCAATTGGCCTTTAACAAACAAGAATCTGTCCTCCAAATCTTGTAGAGCAAACAGATTTCCTCTTGGTACTAGAGCACGTTCTCTTCATTTAAATAATACTACCCAGGAAAGGTCTTTAGGCACTTGGAATGCTCCTCCAACACAACCCATGGAAAAATATCATTCACTGAGTTTTTAAGCAAAGTTTCTGACAGGAAAGGATCCTCTTCTACAAAGGGGTATCAGCAGGAGGACCTGGGCATAAGTCACTCATTGCCATATAGATGTTATTCCAGCCCTCCAATTTCAGGGCAACCATTTAACTGCATACACATATGTGCAGACTTTCTTAAGACATGCAGAATGTTTTCATTACAATCAGCAACCATAAACATTTTGCCACGTAAAATCCCATGGAATGGGAAGATATCAAGTACAACCAATTTTTCTGGTCTTATAACCACATGGGTTCTTTTATTCCATGTGGATTACAGCACACATTTACCACCTGTTCTGAACAGTTGTTTAACATATGTGTGAGCATGTGATGGGGTGAGGGGAGTTGGAAGAATAAGGAAGAGAAAGGGAAGGTTTTTTTTATCTTAGCCAATGGAGCATTGCTGCTGCAGCCAACTACTTGTGCACTTTTTCTACCTGTGTTTGTTTTCCCACACCCAGTAAAACCATTTCAGGAAAATATCAAACATATAATAAACAGGCGTAATGAAATTAATGCATGAAACCTTGTGTTAAATCTGCTCCACTTAACTTGTAAGCATGAAATATGTGTTTTCTACAAGGTTATAAGGACACAAACAGCTTGGCGAAATGCAAGAGATCTATCAGAATAAGAGACTATTAGGAATACATATTGACTCAATTGACTGACCCAAGTGAAGAATATGGATTTTCTAGCTTTAATAGGAGACTTGTAATTGTCTGGCTATGTTTTGTTTAAGAGAATATGATATCACAGATGGAGACGTAAGTAAGTCCAGTTGAGGTGCAAACCTAAGGAGTTCAGTAATAGAAAAAGAGTGGTCTTTGGTGGAAAGTCTCTTTCAAATCAACTGCTGATCAAGAAGTATGCTCAAAAGCTTCTAGCCAATAGTAAGTCCCACCATTCTCCTTCAAGCACTTCAGTGGATCACTGTTTCACCAAATTAAAAACATTTCAAGAATCTAGCAGGCCTGTCTAAGGAACTGTGGAGTTTCTGTTAGAAAATGTCTTTGTCTGTTCAGGCTCAGTCTCTCGTATCTAAAGTGTCTCTCGAATTTGACTGCAAACTGACATTATCCTTATTTCAAGGTTTTCAGAATTGGGTGATGGATCCTCAGGCTTTGATTCTTTTGATGCCGTTTTAGTTGAAGATTGTGTGTTTCTCTTCTGTGTGTGTTATTGTGATAATACTTTCAAGCTGGTCAATGGCATTATTTCCTGTACCTGATCAAATACCCTGCCAATATGCTTCAGTTTTGACCTGTGTTTATTAAACTGGTTAATTTCCCATTTGGGAACACACAGGAACTGTCCGCAAGAGATGTTTTCAGTGTGTAGTCATTTTTAGAAGTTTCATTGTGAAATAACTTTTGTTGCTGAGACTTCGGAAATAGAGCTATCAATACAATTTATATCTCCTTGTCTTTAACAACATCTAGATTAATGTTGCATTGAGTTAGGGATACCCGTGGTTTTTCTGAATGCCACAATACTTGTGAGTAATGTATTGAAAATTTGGATTTATCAAAAACAAATAATATGTTATTTTCTGTACCCTTGCCTCCAAAGCGGGTAGGAATATATTGATACCTAGCCCTGCAGTTGAGGTAATCATAGCTATGGAAATACCTTCATGATATAGTTTAGCAAGGAAACCTTATGACATGGAATTTAGAATTTCCCTTTATATGATTCTCAGGGTTAATGTACATTCAAACCAAAAATCTGAAACATTTTATTCTCAATCTGTGACTGAGGCAACAAAGGAAACCACACTTATCACTATCACCTATTATCATAAAAAGAAAAAGTAATGAAACAAAACTGAAAGTGAGTGGACTAAAATGAGATACTAGTCACCATATACTCCCTAACTGGAAGTCAATTCCGGGTACCAAGAGCCACTGCAATATTAATCAGCACTCAGAGCAATAGAAATTTCCAAAATCTTATCACATGAAGAATAGCTTCCAATATTCATCCTTGTGTGGAAAAAATACGAGATATTTCAGTATGTAAAGTATAGTACATTCTTCATCTTTCAATCTTCTCCTTATAGCTATTAAATCCAATTGTAGCCATAGCATATCAAATTTGTTTGGCCTTGCCCTCTCTAAGTATAGGAGATGGTGATTACTTTTTAACTCCCCACTAGAAGGTTGATTGACTGATTTATTTTTACAAGTGCTTCTGTGGTCATACTCTCATGTCATACTCTCATGTTTACCAGTGAGCTTGATAAATATGTCACACACACGTCATCACAGCTTTCCATTTTATATGAATAAACCATTATTATTATCAAAGTATATGAGGTTTATTTGGAGAATATTCTCAAGTTTATGATCAAAAAATCAGTCTTTATTTAAATACCATCAAGAGAATGTGGATTGTATAAAAAAATGCTATAATTAATTATACTTAAAAGGAGCTGTCTGCCTAAATATTTACCTTTAGTCAATGTTTTCTTTCAAGATACCACTTCATAAGAAAAATCGATCGCTGAGTGATGAAAATTTCTAAAGGGATTTAACAAGTATTTAGGATAGGGTTACCAAAAAAAAAAGGATTTATCAAAGGCTATCCATAGCCAAACCTACACAAACGGGTTCTCACCCCAGCTAAGCATGGGATATTCATACCTGTATCGCAGTTAAGGCAGTCCATTATGAGGTCTCTTGTGAGAGATTGCGCCTTATTTTTCCATATAGCTAATAAAAACAGTGCAGGACAGGCTCTAATATAATCTTCAACATAGTGTAGATTTAATTCACTATGACGCACATATTGCGTCGAGGAAATCGGGGGCCCCTAGAATCTTATAAGAGAACAGAACCCAGACAACAATTGGGGAAGCCCCAAACCTCGGCCCCATAGGTTGCTGTGGGTGTGCACTTGATGGAGCAAGGACTCGTAGAAAAGAGACTTGCTTGTATGCAATCAGCTCCTTTAACTCACTAACTAGTTAAAACTTTGTTTTTTTGAAAATTCATGCGCACCACATGAATACACGGGTCAGTGAAGCTTGCTTATGTGTTTACTAACGTAATTGACATAAATGACAGACTAAAACTGCTCTAAACGGGGAATCTTTACTGCGCATGCGTCAACTGCATCAACGTAGTATGACGAGCTATCGCTTGGAGGGAAATTCTTGCGCATGAGCAGAAGGCACTAATATAGCGGCTTGAAAGCTTGTGTGCATGGCATCTGCTTTGCTGAGAAGAAAGCAAGCTATTATAGTAATGCTAATGCAGAAAAGTAATAATAAGTAAAGGGGAATAGAGTAGAGCTGGGTGGTATACAGTGTGACCATTTTAGTCTTGAAACTAATATTTGTTTTTTGACTTTATCACTAGTGCGCATTTGGGCCTCTCGTGTAGTACCGAAGTAAGCTAACCCATGTGACCACTGCACATGACAATTGAAAGAGAACCCGGAAGAATGATGCGGAGTTTGAACAAGGGCCAAGGTCACAAAGTGTCCTGGCCTGAGAACCGGACGGTGAAAAGTTTAACAGAATGGATGTACATGTTGATGTTTTAACTAATGTTGCAAATGTAATGTGAATGCGGGTGGGAAATAAAAACTATGGATAAAAATTAAGGGAATGGGTTTGCAAACAATAGTTTAATAGATTTTATGTCCTGTAAGCATGGTGTGATGGAGCTTCCCCCCTTGCCTGACCAATTATAGTTCATATTTTTACGATATTGAAACATTAATGGATGGAACAACCAGAACAAAAGGCATAATTAAGGTAGCTTTAGTTAGTTAGTCCAGATGCTGTGAGCTCATTGAGATGAAGATTTGCTGAATGCTGTAGATTGCGTGATGATGATGCTGGGGGAGATGATGTGAGATGCTGATGAAGAATTGAATGCAGAATCTGAAGCAGAACTTTCCTTCCTAATTTAACTGGGTTAGAAGAAGATTTGCAGGAGAATCTCGAGGAGGAAGAGAGTGTCAGCGAGGGGTGCGGAGCAATCGTCGGTATTCTAGAGAGGTAACTATCCTGTCCTGATTCCTGTCCTGAAAACTTTGTTTCCTGAATCTATCTCAGGGGACCCTCACCAGCCCTTTGGCCTGGGGGTTGGTCTTTCACACCATCCTTGGTAAAGTATTTTTCCTTTAATTTTGAATGATCTTTTCTCAATGTCCTCTCCTTTCTGAGTGTTGATTATTGCTTGAGTCCGTGGTAAATGTATAGTGTCTAACTGATTAAATTTTCTCTCCAACGAATGAAAGTGAATGTATTGTATTTTTGAAGTGGTTCACATGCTCAATGATTTAGGTAAAATGTTTAAATCCTAAAGGAGTCTGTGGTTATTTCATTATATTAAAAGTTATAAGTATATATAACTTTATATATCATTCATCCAGAATGTATGGAGAAAAGAGAAAAATGTTATTAATAAAGAGAATTAAGAATTTCTTTAAAAAAGATAAGCCAGTGTTGACTAGAGATGGAATTCCTATTCTGCCACCGAAAACACCTGCTTCCTTTATGATGATGGAAAGAGAATATCATACTTGTGTATTGTTGAAAAATTGGACAGAATATATGAAAGATGATGGAGTGCTAGATTTTCTGAACATGGTATGTTTAATTGGAGAATTCATCAGAATTTGAGAATGAAAATGAATGATTTGGAACCAAGACCTAGGTTAACTCAGTATGAGGCTTTGGAAGAATGGGAACCTGAGGCATATGAACGAGAGAAATGTTGAAGTGGGATATATAGAGGATTTTTTCCCAGATATTTGCATGAGTCACGTGAAGGTCAGATGAAGCAATGGAGAAGAGCTATGGTATCAGAGGGGTTATATCCAGTGTTAATGGCTGAGGAACAGTCTGGAAGTAAGTATAAGGAAACAACGAACCACCTGAATGTGACAGGGTATGGTGAGTTAGAGGATGAATTGATAGAGGATATTTTGACAAAAAATCCTCCCCCATACCAAGAAGGACCCAGTAGAGTCACTCCAAGTGCACCAGTATTAGGAACACCCTTAGTTCCTTAAATTTTACACGATACATCAGTCAATAGGGAGCTTCATGAGAAGGAAAAAGAAGCATTGAATAAAAATAGGGATGAATTAATACAGAAAATAAATCAGTTGAATTTAGGTGCTGAAGCTTTGACAGTACCAGTGACTATAGGGTCCGGTCATTCCATTATATGGAGATAAAATTAGTTGCCCAAAACGTCAGGCTGTAACCATTCCTTTGAGCAATCCCAGAAAAGCGACAGTAATATCTGAGGATCAAGCTAGTGAGTGTGATTCAGTCACTTCATTAATGGGCCCTCCTATAAGGGAACCTATAATTGAAACTCTGAGAAGAGTCACACCTGGAAATTCAAAAGAAAGGGAGTCCATGATTCCTTTAGGAAATAGAAGTTCGACAGCAGTCACTTCAGAAGATTTGGAAAGGTGGGCACAGGGAATAGAAAGACGAAGTTCACTACCAAAGATTTTAGATAATTACAAATTGAAATTAGAGTTGGAAGAGATGATAGCTGGAAATGTGGGACTAAACAGATTGAACCATTGCAGTGAGGAAGAATTGTTGTTCATATGTAGGAGTATAATAAGAAATGCAAGGTTGTTTCATGAAAGATTGACAGAAATGGCTTCAGAGATTGGAGTGGAAATAGGGAGATCAAAATTATTTCAGAAACCATACAGAGTAGAATTTACTGATAAAGATTTGGAGAATATGAATGTGTCTGGAAGAAAACTACAGATAAAAGAATTAATGACCATTTTGCAGAAGTGGGGAGACATCGACAGGTGGAGAACTAGGTGGATAAGGAAAAAGGAGGAAGCACAAGCAAAGGAAGCATCATCTGAGTTCTTACTAAAGGATTAGAAAAGACAGAAAGATTGTGTCCGATGAGAGAAGTTCCTGGAGATGGATATGCTCATGTTCCATGGAGCAGACAGGATATTTTGTCATTTACAAATAATTTTCCTAGGTTAAGAGAGAAACCCGTTGAATGGTATAAACAGGTGGAAAGATTTGTGAAAGTTTCAAAGGTTCTGTTGAAGGATTTGGATGGTCTGTTTGATATTGTGGTACCTGCTGATTTACGGACAGAATGTAAGATTACAATTGATTGGCCAAGTGAGGAGTATCCAAGAGATTCGAAAACAGGAGCATCCTCGGATGAGGTGATGAAGAAATATCACCAAGTGATTACTTTTCTGAAATGGAAAATTCCTCCTAAAGAAACAGATTGGGTAAAGATGGACAGAACAACTCGAGATAAATGAGTCTGTACATACATATTATGAGCGGTTACTACAGGTGTTTAAGCAGTATAGTGGCTTTGAGAATATTGGTGATAAGGATATGAAACACTTTATGTATCTGTTTGTGTATGGTTTGAGACCAGAGATTAGTCAGATGATTCAACAGCACATGTTGTGCTGGCTAGGCCTGGGCGGTAAATTCCATTCCGCTTGCGGAATTTGCGGAATTTCGCGTTACACAAACAACGCAGAATTGCCAAAAATTCCACGATCTGCGGCTTTGCGGAATGTTTTGCTTGTTCGCGCTTTAAAAATGCGTGTCCAAAGATATTTCCCCCCGAACATGCAAACAGCGTTTGCGAAAAGGAAAAAAGCATCGCAAATGGGCAGAACAAGTAATTCCACGTGTTCATGGAACTCTGCATGCTCGCGGAGATTTTTTACCGTTTCGCAGAGTTTTGCGTAGCGCGACTACGCAAATTCCGCCCACCCCTAGTGCTGGCAGAGCAAGACGATAGATGAGATTTTGAACTATGCAAAGTATTCCGGGGATGATATTGAGACAAGGAGTGGGAAATTAAAAGAGAATATGATGTTTGCACAAGTGAAGTTTGCAGAACAGCAGGAAGATAAATTAAACACCCAGACTGATAGTCAGGTGAAAGAGCAGAATCGGAATGATCAAGTGGCAAATGGTGGTAAATTGAGAGGACGAATGAATAGAGAAGAAGCGAAGAAGAAGTTTCCTTGTCATGCGTGTGGAAAGCTTGGGCATTGGAAGAACGAGTGTAAGAGTATTCAGAATAATAATTGGCCAAATCAAAATTAAAAACCACAGACGCAGAATGAAGGGATTATAAATCAGCCGCAGCAGGTAGTTACACCACAGTATCAGGTGCCACCAACTCCTATGCCAAACTTTGTGAACCAACAAAAATACAGTGCAGACGCCAGATTTCACGGAGGAAGTGGTAAGAAAAGTTTGGTGGTTTCACAATATCTTCTACAGAATAATAACGATGAAGTGGATTATGAGCAATGAATGTGCCTGAGGGGGGAAGAAGAGGAGTGTGTGCTTGGCGCATCCTTGCCAGTAGATCAATTAGGTACATTTGTTGATGGGAAAGTGTAAGGTAATGATATCACTTTTCTATTGGATACTGGTGCTACCTGGTCTACTGTGAGAACAGCAGACATCCCAAACCTACCCCTCTCGGAAGAAAGCATCTAAGTAGTTAGAGTGTCAAATCAGCATATTAGAATACCAATCACAAAGCCAATGGAAGTACATATTGGAATTTTTAAAGACATGCATCGATATGTAGTGAGTGATTCTAGTCCAGTAAATCTGTTAGGGCGAGACCTACTGTGCAAAATGAATTGCACAATTTACTGTACACCGGATGGTGTCGCTTTCCAAATCCCTGATGATGATATTGTGTACAAAATGTTATTAGCCAAGCATGGTACAGAAGTAGATGGAATGTTTTCATTAATGACTGAAAGTGAATTGCCAGAAGAATTGAGAAACACGGGAGCAGTTTATCCAAACACCCGACCGTACAAAATGAGTCCAGAAGTAAAAGCAGGAGTTGCTCCAGAAATTGATCGAATGATTAGACAAGGCATTTTGAAAGAAATAATGAGTAGTCCTTGTAATTCGCCAATCATGGGACTTAAAAATCCTAGTGGGAAGTACAGAATAGTGCAGGATCTGGGAAAGCTAGATAAAATTGTAGTGCCTTGTTGTCCAGTAGTGACAAATCCAGCAGTGATCCTTTATCAGATCCCCTGGAATGCAGGCTGGGTTACAGTAATTGATTTGTGCCAAGCCTTTTTGGGTCTCGCCTAGCGAACACAGCGCAGCTGCTTCACCTTGGCGAGACTCTATTGTTGTCGCTTTTGTTCGCGAAGGGAGACAAACCATGTGTCGTGTCTTGACATGAACAGATTTACAGGAGACAGGTAAGGATCTTCAACTCTTTATTTCTGTACAAGATGGTCTACCATGCCCACGCACGTCTGCCCACCTCTTCCCCTCGCTCTGCAATGCCCCCTCCCACACCCCTGACCGGATGTGGTGTCTGGTTCCTTCGGTGTCCACTCATTCCTTTGCAGGGTCCTAGTGCCCTGCACCCAGGTCACTACATCTCCCCTCTTTGTCACAAAGAAGTGACGAGAAAAGTGAAAAACACAAAGATGTGTAGATAGAGATAGATGCAAGTCTGCCCTGATACAGGTCGGTGTGCCTCCCATGATTACATTTCTTCTATTAGTCTTTTTGGCCATCTGCATACTCTTCATGGGCCGGCCTCCGTCTGTTGTTCGTCTGCTGGTCCCTCGTCATTGTTTCTTTCCTTCCTGTTGTTCTCCTACTCTTCTTGTTCTGCTGTTTCCTTATCTTGGTCTTCCCTTGTCTTCTCGTTTATTTCTTTGAAATGTGAGCTGTTCCATGTTATCCTCTGACGTTCTGACTCGGCTGTGACCATTGGTCCCTTCACTTTAGTTACTATTAGCGGGTCTTTGGAGAACATGCTGTCAGACTTCCTTTGTTGTCGCTGCCGTACTACCACCGTGTCTCCTTCCTTTAGGTCTGACGAGCTGGCGTGTCGCTTGGCGTGTGCATATCTTTTCATTTTTTTTTTTGCGCCTCTGTCTTTTGATGCAATGTTTCTGTTATCTGGTGCCATAGTTACTTCTACTTGTGGTAGCCTCATTCTACCTCTTCTTCCCAGTACTAGCTCTGCTGGGGCATCTTCCTGTGGAGTTGTGGGGTGTGTTTCTGTAGTCACGTAATGCCTGGCACAGAGCTTGGCCAAGTGATATCTGCGCTAGCTTTGCCCTTTGAACTGCCTTTTTGATGTTCCCCATGAACCTCTCCACCATTCCATTCGCTTGAGGCCACAGCGGAATTATCTTCCTGTGGTTTATCCCTAGATAGGTCATAAATCTGTGGAAGTCTTTCCCTGAGAATGGAGGACCATTGTCTGTTTTTAGTGTTTCTGGTGAACCCCATGCTGCAAATATGTCATCTAGTATCGGTAGTGTTGCTGTTGCTGATGTCGATGGGACGCGTTGTACTATTGGAAACCGAGAGTATTCATCGTTGACCATGAGCTGGTAGTTGCCTGTGTCCAGGGGCCCAAAGAAATCAGCTGCTAATGTTGTCCACACCACTCTTGGAATTTCGGACATTTGTAGTGGTTCATGCCTAGCTGGTGGTCCTGTCATTTGACAGAGGTGGCATGTCGTTATGGTGTCTTCTACCATGCGATCAAGGCCATACTTTCTCTCTTAGTAGTTTCTTCGTTGCTACTATGCCTCGGTGTGACTCATGAGCCAGATTTACCAGTTGCCTCCGGAGTGAGCTTGGTATCACGATTCTCGTCCCTCTCATCATTATCCCTGTGTCTGTTTCGGACAGTCCCTCATGGATCTTCTTGAGAGCTAGCACTTCTTCCTTGCATACTCCTGTTCCCCAGGTGCAATTATTGTTAACCTTCTCGTTATCGTCATGGCCATTTGCAGTGTGGCATCGTCCTTGCTCTATTTTGCTAGCTTGGCTAGTGTTATCGGCACTGGGGTGTTTTTTTAAAGTACGAAATTGAGGTATTCTTCTGCCATCGATGTGGTCTCGTGGGCCTGCGGTAATGGGTGTCTCGACATGTAGTCTGCCGGATTGTGTTCTATCCCTGGCTTGTGCACAATCGTGAAGTCGTAGTCCATCAGCCTTATGCCTCAGCGTTCAATCCTGGGTGGCATTTTGGCTGACGGGCTGCCATAGATCGTCACTAGCGCCTGGTAGTCAGTTATGATGGTGAATGACTTCCCGTAGATAAACATGTGGTAGTGTTCACATGCCCATACCACTGCTAGGCTCTCCTTTTCTGGTTGCGAGTATACCTTTTCAATGTCTGTTAAGCTTTTGCTTGCATACGCAACAATTTTTCTTTGTGATTCTCTCCCTGGCAGATGCTGAGCTAAAATTGCTCCTAGTCCTACTGGGCTGGCATCGACAGTCAGTTTAGTGCAGAGTAGGGGGTCAAAGTAGGCCAGATGTTCCACATTCACAACTGCTTGTCTTATTTCCTCGAATGCCTTGTTGCATTTCTGAGACCAGATAAACTTCTGTACTTGTTTGGTCAGTTCTCTTAGTGGTGTGCTCACTGGCGAAGTCCAGTATGTACCGCGCAAAGTAGCTAGCGAGGCCCAGGAATGATCTTACTTCCACAACATCCGTCGGGGGATTTGCGTTTTTCAGTGTTTCAACTTTGCTGGGATCTGGCCTCATCCCTTGTTTGGAGAAAATGTGCCCGAAGAACACTAGTTCCCCTCTCCCCAGCTCGCATTTCTCTCCATTTAATGTTAGGCCTGCTTGCTCCAGTTGTGTGCACACTTGACGCAACGCTGCGTCATGTTCTTTGTCTGTTTTTCCAAATACCAAAATGTCATCACTGTAGTTTAGGCTGTTCCATACGGGCCTTACCACTTGCCGTATTGTTTCCTGGAATATGTCCGCTGCCGACGAGATTCCGAAGCTCAGTCGCTTGTATCTGAACAGACCCAGGTGTGTGGAGACTGTCGTGATGTATCTGGACTGGTGATCCAGTTCTAGCTGATGGTACCCTTTGCACAAGTCCAGCTTCGAGAACCGGCAGGCTCCAGTGAGGCAGCTGATCATGTCATTTAGGTGTGGCCCGGGTAACATTCCCTTGCGATTGCGGTATTTGGGATCCTCATGTCCACACAGATGCGGATCTTTGAGGTGTTCTTCTTAGGAACTGCCACAATTGGAGACACCCAAGGCGTTGGTCCTTCAGCAGGTTCAATTATGTCTTGTGCCAGTAAGCTAGTTATTTCCTATTCAACTGGTGGTTGGAGATGGATTGGTACTAGTCTCTGATGCCGAGCCACCGGCTTGATTGCTTCATTGATGTGTAATGTTATTTGTTTTCCTTTCAGCTTACCAAGACCTTTCAGTATAGCAGGGTGTTCTTGTAGGATGTTTTCCGTTTCCGACATGTGGTATGTCATTGCTAGTAGCCCCATCACCTGTGCCGTCATGTTGCTTAGCAGGCATGGTGCTGGGATGTCACCCTTGAGCACATGTATTTCTTCTTGGTAGGACCTGCCTTTGTATCTTAAAGTCTCCGTGAATTTTCCCATATTTTCTACTGGCCTTTTGGAACCCCAGGTGAACACATCCACGGTCGATGGTGATAGCTGTGGTTTCACTCTCATTTTCTGGTATTCTGACATGCATGTGGCTCCACTGTCAAGCACAAACTTAGCTTGGTGGCTCCCTACGCCGATGTCCACAGTGGCTGTTTTCTTTATTTGTTGTTTCTCCACGAGATGAACATGCTCTGTCTCTTTGGCTTCTCTTGGTGCGTCTGACATTAGATATAGTCTCGCTCCCATCACTGCCGTCTCATCTGACTCGTCGGAGGAGCTGTGATTGGCCATTTCCATATGTCGTGCGTACCTGTTACTGGTCATCCGTGGCCTCATTGTTCTGCCTCTTTCACTTTTGAATTGTCTGGTCATGCACGTGCTTGAAAAATGATTGTCCCTGTTGCACTTCCTGCATTTCTGACCCATTGCTGGGCAGGCACCGACATGTGGGAATTCGGGACCACAGCGGTAGCATGTTTGTTTGTGCTTCTTTGGTATGATCGGCATCTGGAATTCTTTCTTTTTGAAATTCCCAGTGACGCGATGTGCTAGCGCCACTCTCTTCTCTTTTCCCAACCCCATCTGCTTGGCGTGCTCTGTGGCCCCTGCTTCCGTGCGAGCCATCGTCAATATTTTTTCCAGCGTCGTTGGTTCCTTCAGAATGCGTGCTCGGAACTCCACTGATTGACAACCTTCGATGATGCGCAGTCTTATTGCTTGCTCATTGTCGAATTTGTCAAACTTGCAGTATGTGACCAGTTTTCTGAGTCTCCTTGCAAAATTGTCCAGGCTCTCTTCTCCTTGCTGGCATGCAGTGTTGAATGTATATCTTTCAAAGTCAATGTTTCGTTGGGGGTCGAATTTCTGTGTGAGAAACTGTATCACTCCTTTGTAATCCGCTGTTTGATCGGCGGGGAATGTTAGCAACAGATCTTCTATTTCATCCCATGCGAGATTCTGAAGCAGGTGCAGTTGCTTGCTCTCCGGGACGTCCGTGGCGCTCATGTAGTGCTCAAATTTTCTGATCCATCTTTCCCACCGGATGCCCGCTTGTGGCTCTGAAAGGCTGAATGGTAAAGGCCTGCAGAAGACTGCTTGCGTGCTCTGCTTCTCATCATTGTCGCTCATTTTTCTTCCTTGGTACTCCTCTGCTCGTCTTCCTCTTCTATTTTCTTTATATCTTTATTTTTTTTCTTTGTTCCCTCTTTCTTATGCTCTATTTCCCTTGTTTTCTTCTTCCTTTTGACTCTTTTTGCTCTGTTTTTCCGTTTTCCTATCTATTTCAATGGCTACCTGACTTCAAAATGGCCGCCGCTTATTTCTTTCTTCTGATTGGCTCAATTTGCCTGACTCCAAAATGGCCGCCGTAGTCACGTGACGTTTCCTTGTCCCTCTCGCTTTGTCTGACCTCTTAAAATGGCCGCCGCTTGTTCCTGGCTTCTGATTGGCCCGATGTGCCTGACTCTAAAATGGTCACCGTAGTCTCGCAATAGTTTGTTTAAACTAACGCGCGTCTTTCTCCTTTAGTTTCCTATGAGCACTCTCAGGTGCTGACGCTTGTCTGCTTTCCTGCTCGCTGGCAGACGCTCTATTTATTTCTTCCTGCGCACAGCTTCAACAGCGCTCTTACCGATGTTTCGTTCGCCGGGGTGGGCTCCCGCGTCGCTGTTTCTCTGGCTGCACGACTCGAACCAGGGTGGGCTTCTGGCTCCGCTTCTTCCTTCTCACCGTCACGCCACTCAGCACGGTGTTCCTTGCGTTGATCAGCGGACAAGGGTGGGCTCCTGGTTCCGCCGCGCTTCTTATCAGGGACACAACGATCCGATCCACTTCTGCCCTTCAAATCCCGCCTTTGTTCACCAGTTGTCGTGTCTTGACATGCACAGATTCACAGGAGACAGGTAAGGATCTTCAGCTCTTTATTTCTGTACAAGATGTTCTACGGTGCCCATGCATGTCTGCCCACCTCTTGCCCTCGCTCTGCAATGCCCCCTCCCACACCCACACTTTGGTGTCCTCTCATTCCTTTGCAGGGTCCTAGTGCCCTGCACCCAGGTCACTACAACATGTGCGCGCCCGGACAGGCGATGTGCACGCGCATGGCGTCTCCTCTCCGGCGTCTCCTTTGTAGTGATAGGAGCTTTCACACACTCCCACTGATCGCTTGATTTATTAGCTCTTGTTTGTTCAGCAGTAAAGTTTTAGCAGAGTATGCCAGTATGAGCACACGCCTAGGTTAGGAGCTAAAATGTTATGCAGTGCGTCAATGAAAGGCCTGTCTCCGTGCTCAGCTGTCACAATAATGCCGTAATACCCCTGGCTTTGGAGGATTTTCTGTGAAATCGTATTATAGCAGGCAGATCGGTGAGAAATAACCCTGTTAGGGTGGCATAAGTGATTAACCTATGCCCCCCGCCCATTCCTGCGAGCATGTGTTTAGACCATCATATGGCAGCAGACAGCCCAAGTTTTGGGAGATCAAGTTTGATGGAGACAACAGTAGAGATGAGTGACTGCTACCAGATGTAGATCATTCACTGAGCAGCGGTGCGGCGTCTCGTAGCCGGCATTGGTGTCCATTTCACAAGATTGTGGCAGTCATGCTGTGGTGGTGTCTAGCTGGTGTGAGGAGATCTGGAGGTGAAGCGTTAGTTTTTAGGGAGATCGGGTGTATTGGTGCTGGTGTCAGATTAATAGTGTCAGTATAGTTACCAAGGAGGTTGTTTACCATTCCGGGAGACTCCCTCGACTTCAGTAAGACTTTATCTGTGTCTGATTTCTAAAGGCTTGCTTACCCAATCAGGGAGATGCTCTCAAGTTCGCGGAACCTTGGGCCGAGCACACAGGGGCGTGGCGGTGTCACCCTGGGAGACTCCCAGGAATACAGGGAGACTTTGACTGTGTGATCTCTGAAGTCTAAGACCAGGGAGGGGGTTATCACTCATGGAGACTCAGGGCCATGCAGGGAGAATTGGACTGAACCTCCAGGACACATATCCAGCAAAGCGCTTCAACGCTGCGTCAGAGGTACTAAACGCTATACAAATGCAATTACAATAATGTAACCGATGCTCGTGTAAAGTGCTCTAATACCCCCAGGATGAGATTGCGCTATTTAAAAAATGCTAGTTCTCTTAAGACGTTCAATTTAATTTGAAGACATCTGAAAAGATGCTGCCATGTCTGAAACGCTAAAGCAGCTGTACACAATAAATCAAGGGGCAAGTAATTCCGTGCTACACATTGGCATGAGAGCTGTCAGGCCTCCAGAATAGAGACATCGAGGAGCAGGAGGTCAGGGGTACCTGAAGTTTATAACAAGCGAATATGTACTGTGTTATTTTAATGAAATACTTCAACACCAGGGACATATTGCAAAATCCTTTTTTACAGTCACGGGATGAAAATGTTGATTGTGAAAGATTATTGTTTTTTTTCTGGCCGCTGGTCTAGTTTTTTTTTTTTTTTACAGTCTCGTTTCTGCCCCTTCTTCAAAGCAGTTTTGAGACGTCAGCTCTCCAGCACAATCTGCCTTGATTTGATTAGTTGTATCATGTCAGATCATTGTTATTTAAGATGCTCAAATTGGTGGTGATTTTTTTCCTCTTGGGTTTGTTAAAGCATTGTGAAACTGTTGTGCTGTATTAATGATATAACAACAGCTTAATGTTAACTTATCAGAAATAGGAAATTGGAATTTCATAAGTTGCAAGTCGCTTGTGCCCGTTTTCTATTTATCTGATCACATATAAGGTTCCTGCTCAAAGAAGCTAATGCATGTTGTGTTCTAAAGAATTCCAGGCCACAAGATGGGATTTATGTAATATAGGTAGATGATCTTAGGCAGGGCTTTAAGTGGGATGAAAAAACTGGGGGGCTCTCAAAGGGGTGTGGCCAATATAATTAAGGGCGTGGCTGAAAAATACGTAAGCTAAAAATCTGTGTTTAGCATAGTGTGCCGCCCAACTTGTATTTTGCTGTTTCTGTCATTGCATCTAGATATATGATACAAGTACCATCGTACCTACAACAAGTCAGGACTATTGGCTTTCTCAATGGTTGTTAGTTGCATAAGATAAATAAGCAACAACTATGGGTTGCATATAATATTGAAAAAGCTTCCACTTAAAGCCCTGGTGACACCATTACTATGTTGCTGCTCCTGTGTTTCAAAAAGAGAAGGGAAATCCAGAGAGAAAATGACTCTCTTTAAAGGATTTCCCTTCCCCTACAACGCTCACCTGGCATGACGTCATGCTGCAACTTCTCCACTAGTGAGAAGTGAACAGTGTGAGCAGCGCACGTCGATGTGCCTGCTGTCACCGCAGTCTGGAAAAAAAACTGACTGCCTGTGCCAGGGCACAAAACAGAGCCCGATAGAGACCCGTTTCGAGCCCCCCTTTAAACAACGATTTTCAATTCAATAGGTCTCGCATTTACGCGAGTTTGAGCTATTGGCATTGAAAATAACAATGCCTTTAATTTTTGTTTACTTTTTAAAAACCTAAATAAAAGACATTGTTATTTACAATGCCAATAGCTTAAACTTGCGTAACTGAGAGACATATTGCATTGCAAATGCTTATTCTCTATTCCTTTACACCCAGACACTCAATATTTATTCACATTAAAGTTCGAAGACCGTGTCTTGGCATGGGGCCGAGTTCCTCAAGGGTATACAGAAAGTCCCTCAATTTTTAATCAAATTATGAAAAAGTGTCTAGAAACATTGGTTATGCTGAATAACTCAGTTCTGGTTCAGTACATTGATGACCTACTAGTGGCATCAAAATCACAAGAAGATTTTGTCACTGACACAATTGCATTGCTGAATCATTTAGCCGAAGGAGGACACAAGGTGTCTCCAGAGAAATTACAATTTTGTCAACAAGAAGTTAAATATCTAGCGCACAAAATAGAAAGAGGAGTTAGAAAAGTGACCCCAGAGAGAATAAAGATAATAAAACAAATGCAGTTCCCCTAGACACAAAAGGAGATGAGAATGTTTATTGGCGTAGTTGGGTATTGTAGGCAGTGGATTTTAGGATTTTCTCTGCTGGCAAAACCATTAATTCAGCTGACTTTGAAAAGAGCAAAAGATCCAATTGTCTGGAATGATGAGTGCATGGAAGCATTTGTAAAGTTGCGAAATAGTCTGTATAAGGCCCCTGCTTTAGGCATGCCTGACTTTACGAAAGAATTTGCACTGTTCTGTTGTGAGAGAGAGAGTTGTGCGCTTTCAGTTTTGACTCAAAGACATGGACTAAACCGACGTCCAGTAGCATATTTTTGTGCTACTTTGGATCCTGTGGCTGCAGCTTTACCCGGCTGCTTAAAAGCAGTAGCTGCTACTTGTATGTGTCTGGAGCAAAGCGAGTCAATTGTGATGGGACATCCAGTCAAAGTTTATGTTCCACAATCAGTCGAGATTCTTTTAACAAGAACTCGAACACAGCACCTTACCCCTAGTCAGATGACTAAGTATGAAAGAGTGATTCTGAGAGCAGAAAATGTGACAGCAATCAGATGTGCGATAATGAATCCTGCTACCCTATTACCAGACCCATGTTGTAAAGAACTGAAAGATGAGGTGGATCATGATTGTCTGGATGTGACTGAAATGAAAAAGAATTATTAGAAGCAATACAATTGCCAAAAGAAATTGCAGTGGTTAAGTGCGCTGTTCACCAGTCAGGACATTACTATGTGGTGGCAGGTAACAGATATGCTGACCAAATTGCTCAATATTGTGCAAAGAATAAAATGGCACTTAACTGAAAAATTGAAACAAGTGAAATCAGCTGCCAACTTATGCTTTTCTCACCTTTAGAAACATGGGATGAGATTAGACAGTTGCAAGATGAAGTTGAGGCAAAAGAAAAGGAAATTTGGATAAAGTCAGGTTGTGAAAGAAGGACAGAGGATGCTGTATGGGTGTACATTGATGGCAGAACAGTCATGCCAGATTGCTTACTCTCTCAAATGGCAAGAATGTATCATGGGGACACACATGTTGGTAGGATGTAATGATTAGACTATTCAGACAAAATTAGTACAATGCAAAGTTTAGGGTAGTTGCAGAGAGCTTATGCCAGATATGCTTAATTTGTCAGCAGCTAAACCCAGGCAGAAAAACAGTGGTCAGTTGGGGAAAAATTGGAAAGGCAGAAGAACCATTCACAAGATTGCAATTGGATTTTATTGAGTTGCCTCCGAGCACGGGATTGAAATATGTAATTTTCATAGTGTGCCTGTTCTCGAGATGGGTAGAGGCATATCCCACCAGATGAAATGACAGCCTCTCAGTTGCTAAATTACTGTTGAGGGAGATGATACCTCGTTTTGGTTTTCCAGTGACTTTGGAATCAGATAGAGGACCTAATTTTAATGATGAAATAATTCGATTAATCTGTGAAGCATTCAAAATTGAACAGAAACTGCACTGTGCATACTACCCAGAGGCTTCTGGAGTGGTTGAGCAATTAAATGGCATAATCAAATCAAGATTAGCAAAGGTGTGTGCATCCACATCACTGAAATGGCCAGATGCATTGCCCCGTGTGTTGATGGGACTCCGAAGTATTCCTGACAGAAAAACAGTATTGAGTCCACATGAAATACTCATGGGAAGGGCAATGAGACAAGCATTCATTCCTGGACAAAAATTAATGAATATAACTGCTGATTTGGTATTGGACTATTGCAAAGGATTGGCTGACCTAGTGAATTCTGTTTCTCACCAGGTTGAAGAAGACGCAGTTGCCAGGCAGCCAACTCAGGCACATGATTTGAATCCTGGAGACTGGGTGGTAGTGAAGAAACACGCCAGAAAGTCGTGCTTAGCAACCAGGTGGGATAAACCACAACAAGTCATACTGGTCACTACAACAGCAGTGAAATGTTCAGTTTTACCCAATTGGATCCATGCAAGCCATACCAAAAGGGTTCCAGGCCCCACTGAAGAAGAACAGCAACTGATTGAACCAGTTGTGACTGCTGAAGGTTGTGAAGTTGGATAATCTAGAGTGATAGATTCTGAAGTGATAGATGAAGAACAACCATGCACAAGTCAGGGGGAATGGATACCAGTGATTGACACACCTGAAGTTGTTATTCAAACAAGAAGAAGAACAAGATTAGAGAGACAGGAAAGTAGTGAGGACCAGAGAGGTGTAGAAGAACACGCTCAAGAAGAAGAGAACAAAACTAATCGAAACCCTGATCAGGACCAGATAAGGAGAGACAAACATACTCAGGCAGAGGTGAACAGATCCATTCACAGACCTGAGGAGGGACAGACAGGAAAAGAAGAACACATTCAGGCGGCAGAAGAACAAATTGTAGTAAGACCTGAACAGGACCAGTTAGGAGAAGAAAAACACGTTTGGGCAGAAGAAGAAAATCAAATTGAAATAAGATCCAAACAGAACCAGATAGAAGTAGAAGAACAGGTTCAGGTGGATGAAATCGCAACAATAAGACCTGAAAAGGAACAGTCAGGAAGTGATTCTGAACAAGAACTGTTTGTGCCTAGACACCCTAAAAATAAAAGAACCTCAAATAATTACAAAGAGGGTGAAAATGCAGTTCAGATTAAAAGGGTCAGAAAAGGTGACAACTGGCCAGGTGGAGTGAAAAGATTGAGATACTATCTGAGGAGATCAAGAGGAAGACCAGAGCAAGTGAATGAAGTTACAAGTCAAACTCAGTCATACTGAGAAATTTGAACAATAAATACAAGGGTCCTGAGTGGCCCTATGTGATTTTAGAAGAGTTTGAACATTTGGATTTGAGAGAGGAGTCAGAAGAAGTAACTACTGCACAGGTTGATGAAGGGAAAGTGAGGCCTCCTTGAAAAAATAAAATTTGAGATTCCAAGTAAAGAAAGAAAAAGAAGAGAAATATTCTTAGATCAAAATGGCGAAAAATGAAGTCACTGAGCAACTGAAACGAAGTTTAAAGCAAACATTCTGTACAGCTTGTATATGAAGTGCTCTATTAGTGATTGCAGTATGATTATTACTAACAGTAGCGGTGCCTTATTTTATGATAACAAGTAAGAAGAATGAGACATTTACTAATGAGAAAACAGCTACCATTAAAGGAGATAGCCTAGAATTAGAAGAACCAGATGAGACAGACTTACATCAAAAGTATTAGATAATGATACATCTTTAAATGCATTCACACAATGTATATTTCAGTATGTAGATACAATGGAGATTAATGATTGTTATGTTTGTATGAAATTACCAGCTTCAGTGTCAGAGGGAGTTACGTATCACCACTTATCTTTAACATATGGTATATCATGTAGTGTTCTAACAAGTCTGTTTTATAAAACAGGAAAACTTCAGTATTATTATTCAAACTTAGGTGTAGCATTTTCAGAACTTCCTATTCAAAGAATATGAATCCAGTAGCTAGTAGCAAAACTGCACAGTTTATGGGTGAATTCTTCTTAACAATGAAATCAACAGATATAGTAAAAGCACACAAGGATAATTTAACATGTATATTACGTGAAGTAGATAAAGTGCTTTTGAATTTAGTTGAGGAGAGGAGCAGGATTTCCAAAAGAAAGCTGCTGAACATAAAACTCATGTACCACCATGGGCTGAGAAAGAGTGAATTTATACAGCTGGCAGGGCGCATGCTGTGATGTCCCTAGACTTTGTGAAGAAAGGAAAAACCTGCCTCCATAGATTAAAGACAGATTTTAATTGCATATTTATTGGTTCCAGTGAATGTAAACACAACTTCCTACTTCTAGGAGGTTGGGGACTAAAAGGGGGAACTGATCCAGTATTTCCTGGAGTTTACTACGTGTGTGGGAATAATGCTTACTATAAGTTACCTGCACGGTGATATGGAAACTGCTACTTTGGGATAGTATTTCCGAACATTTATCATGTATCACTGGAAGCAATGAAAACACTTATGGACTAACACGAAGAAGGAGAGCTAGTCTTTCAGAAATAGTAGGTGATGTATTTGGTGCATTGATACCTTCAGTGGGAGTCATTCTGAATTCACACACGATCTGTAAATTGTCAACAGTAGTTGATCGTCTATCGACTGATACTGCTAGGGGGTTTTTGATGATTAATACAGAGATGGTTGCGATTAGGTCCATGGTTTTGCAAAATCGACTTGCGCTTGACATCTTATTAGCAAAAGACGCCGGAGTCTGTAGAATGTTGAAAGTGCAACATTGTTGTACTTACATTCCTGATAAGAGTAAGGACATTAGAGGGTATATAAAGAATATTACAAAACTTCATGAAGATTTGACACCACTGGAGGTTTACAGTGTATGGGAAAGATTAACAAAAAGTATCTCTTCAATAGGTATTTGGTTTTCTGATTTAGGGAAAAGTATTTTAGGTCAAATAATTCTTCCAATAGTAGGAATAATATTAATAGTTTTAACAATAATGATTTGGTGTAAATGTTGCCGAAAGAAGGAAAGAAGAAATATGAAGTTAATGGAAAGGGTAGGAAAAGAAAGAGGGAATACGATGAGATACAGATGGAAGAAATGAAAGGAAGGATATATAAGAAAATGAGAGATTTAGAAGATGGAACTAATGCAAAGAAGATGGAACTAATGCAAAGGAAGATAATAAGAATGAGAAGTGCTAAAAGTTGGCATCTGGTTTAGTATGGGTAATTTTGTGATGGCTTTTAAATGCCATCAGAGAGGGGATTGATGGAGCAAGGACTCGTAGAAAAGAGACTTGCTCGTACGCAATCCGCTCCTTTAACTCACTAACCAGTTAAAACTTCATTTTGTTTAAAATTAATGCGCACCACATGAACACACGGGTTAGTGAAGCTTGCTTATGCGTTTACTAATGTAATTGACATAAACCAAAGACTAAAACCGCTCTAAATGGGGAATCTTTACTGAGCATGCGTCATCTGCATCTGCGTGGTATGAAGAGCTATCGCTTGGAGGGAAATTCTTGCGCATGAGCAGAAGGCACTAATATGGCAGCTTGAAAGCTTGTGTGCATGGCATATGCTTTGCTGAGAAGAAAACAAGCTATTATACTAATGCTAATGCAGAAAAGTAATAATAAGTAAAGGGGAATAGAGTAGAGGTGGGTGGTATGTTTGTCTTTTGACTTTATCACTAGTGCGCATTTGGGCCTCTTGTGTATAACTGAAGTAAGCTAAACCATTTGACCACTGCGCATGACAATTGAAAGAATGATGCGGAGTTTGAACAAGGGCCAAGGTCACAAAGTGTCCTGTCCTGAGAACCGGACGGTGAAAAGTTTAACAGAATGGATGTACATGTTGAAGTTTTATCTAATGTTGCAAATGTAATGTGAATGCGGGTGGGAAATAAAACCTATGAATACAAATTAAGGGGATGGGTTTGCGAACAATAGTTTAATAGATTTTATGTCATGTAAGCATGGTGTGATGGATCTTCCCCCCCTTGCCTGACTAATCATAGTTCGTATTTTTACCATATTGAAACATTAATAGGTGGAACAACCAGAACGAAAGGCTTTTCTGTTTTCATTTTCTATTTTTGGTAAATTCTGGTGGGGTTTCTTCAGTGTTTTCAAGTGATTTCAATACCTTAAAAAAACTGTGATTATCAGTGGTTACACATTTTCGCCCCATTAAAAACAACATAAACAGTGTTTTTCCGGTGTTTGTGGAACATTTTGCTTTTATTATTGCTTGCTTTCTGCACTGATAGCGGATGGTATATATACAGTGTATATAAGGTCCAAATACATTTTTGCAAATTAATTATTATAGTACACCCTTCAATACTTCTTCAGTGAGTCTTTGGTCATGTGTGCTCGATCTTTCCTTCCCATGTAAACCTTTTTCTGTGAAAAGGCTCTCTCAACATTGGCATTTGAGATGGGCAACACCAAAACAACCAGCACACAATTTGTTAACTCTGGCCATAGCTTTCCATGCCAATACTGGTGCACTTGAAGATTGCGATACTCAGGGCAGGTTCTGCAACATTTGCGTTGAAGTGGGCACTTATACACTCCTAAAGCTATTGAAGCGGTCGAAAATGAAGCAGCACTTTTGAAACTACGGAGGATATTCCCCTTTATGGAAAGTATCTATAACTTGTACAGAGTACCACAATAAGGTTTCATTGACTTCAAATGCCACGGTTGGTGAAGGGACATTTCTATGCATCATTGCAAGTCATTTCTCATACATTGTTAAATAAAAGTTCCTGAATTGCTCCTCAACATTGCTTTGCTTACCAAGTGGCAAGCACCATAACATGGAACATGTTGCAGTGCCAAAGTCACTACAGGTGTCACACAGCCTACTCTCAAGGAGATGTTTCACATCTACACCAATTATGCTGAACACTTGGCAGACAAGGGTGCTTTCAGACTTTAATTTTGTTATTATGTCCGCTACAGCAGTTATGTTCTCATGTAAAAATCTAAGAATGCAGTAGCGTGTACTTTTTTTCACATCACTATCAATATGTGACCAAAGATCCTCACATTTCTTGCTTTGGCATCATCACTCAGCAAATATTCTACAAACGGTTGCCACATGGATAATATAGCATTCATAGCCCCTTGGACTGAGAACCATCATCTAAGTGTAACCGTTGGTATGACTCTTTTATTGATGCCACACAAAGCACAAAATGAGAAATATTTGCGTTTTAGTTCCTGTGCATAAAAAAACATTGCACAAGAATGGACTAAAAAGTCAAAAGTATTCTTCATTAACTCTGAAGATTGTGAAGATACTTTCAGCATACCATCTAACAAGTGGGAAGGATCTCTTACATGGAAGAACTTCAGCTGAGGTATCGATTTTGACGGGTCTTTACACACCTTTTCATATACGTAGTTGAATCACAGCAAATACAAACAATATCACTATAATCTTTCTCAAACTTGGAAAGAACCTTTTTGCAGGGCATTCCAAGTGACACTATGTTCCATGTTTTCCAAAAGTCTGGCGCCATGTTTTCACCACTATCCGAGATGCTTGGTGATAGCACTCTTTTCACATACACTTGTCACTATACCTTGCATTGAATGCTTAAAGCCTGAGATGTTGGCAATTCACCTACTATCAATACTGACTCACTAGAAACTAGGGGCTGCTGTAACAAGGATTTTTACGCATTATCTGTGGGTAATTGTGATGACACATATTAGGAAAGATTCCAGGCCATTTTACCAATCAGTGAAAGAGTCAAACACAGCCAAAATATCAAATATGATTTTGATATTTCCTGATTCTCTACAGCTTATAAAATAATTAAAAAACACCTAAAACATGTTTCTAAACCCTGCATCTTTAGACAAAAGACCACAGAAAGGAAGAAGAAACAGTATTTTAGTGGCATCCCAAAACAAAAAAACTCAAACAGAATAATGTTAGCCCGGTATAACAAAGGTACATTGTAAAGGCCCCTTCAGGAAGAAAAGACTCTTTTGCTCTCTTTTTTCTTTCTTTGAATGGCATTTAGTTTGTGGTTGTGCAGGTGTTTTTTCAGTGTTTATATGTGTTCACTGGTGATGGCTACTTCTCTTACAGTTGGGTTTTATCTGTTATTATAGGTTTAAACCTAAAACCGGACAGCGTAGGTATAATTAAGGTAGCTTTAGTTAGATAGTTAGTCCAGATACTGTGAGCTCATTGAGATGAAGATTTGCTGAATGCTGTAGAATGTGAAATGCTGTTGCTGGGGGGGATGCTGTGAGCTGCTGATGAAGAATCAAATGCAGAATCTGAAGCAGAAATTTCCTTCCTAATTTAATTGGGTTAGAAGAAGATTTGCGGAAGAATCTCGAGGAGGAAGAGAGTGTCAGAGAGGGGAGCGGCACAATTGTCGGTATTCTAGAGAGGTAACTATCCTGTCTTGCAAACTTTGTTTCCTGAATCTGTTTCAGGGGACCCTCACCAGCCCTTTGGCCAGGGAGTTGGTCTTTCACATCATCCTTGGTAAAGTATGTTTCTGTTAATTGTGAATGATCTGTCCTCTCCTTTCTGAGCGTTGATCATTGCTTTTGTCCGTGGTAAATGTATATTGTCTAATTGATTGAATTTTCTCTCCAACAAATGAAAGCAAATGTATTGTATTTTTGAAGTGGTTCACATGCTCAAAGATTTAGATAACATTTTAAAATCCGAAAGGAGTCTGTGGTTATTTCATTATAATTAAAAGTTTTAAGTAAGTTGGTTTTCATGTCATTTTCACCATCAACTAGTTCAACTAATGGTCCATCGACCAGAGGAAAGAACATTTTGATCTGTGAAGGGTTAGTTAAGGAGAATAAAAATATTTAGACTAATCCTAAACAATTGTGAAACTCATAAACTTGACAACCAGCGGTTTATTCAATTGAGTGTGTTTGATGGGCCCAGGTGAGTATATGGTAGTAGAGTATCTGTTGTTGTTGAACTGCTGGATCACACTGAGTCTTTAAAAATGTGTAAAATAGCCCCCCCCCCCCCCTCGCGTGTGATAGACTAAGTACTGTGTTAAAGGACTTAGAAAACATAATCCTGCAGTACACAGTATGGCCCATCCACAGGCTGTTAGCAGCAAAAATCAATCTCACATAAGGAAAAGTGCTTGTGTATGACTACCAGTTGAAAGGGTATTCATTTTATACTTCCTGAGCCCACTTGACATGATAAAATGTTTTGTATAACTAGTGCTTAAGTCAAGGGAGGCCATAAAATCCACAAAACCCTGTACTAAAAGGCGCAAGGCTTTTGCAGTGCGGCCCATTAAGACCGCATTGTCTGCGTACAATAAAGATGGCAGGATGGACCCTTTATTTCTTGGTACGCCCTGCGTAAGGGTCAATAGAAATGTATGTAATTTATTAATATGCAAAATAAAAAGTAAAGGTGCTAAAACACACCCTTGCCGTACCCACCTACAAACACTGATATCGTTGGAAACCCCTGTGTATTTATTCTAATCTTGGCCTTCATGTCTCTGTGTAAATGGGCTAAAAAGTGCACCAGTGTCTCATCCATGCCACTCTCTAACAGGATTAACCACAGCTTTGAATGGTTGACATAGTCAAATGCTGAGATCACATCCATTAATGCTAGGTAGATCAGTGAGCGTTTGGCAATGATATATTTGCCAATAATTACATTTAAATTTAGACACTTCTCTACAGTGCCCGCATTGTTTGTAAAACCATGTTGACAAGGGTGCAAGATAGAATTCTCCTCAGCCAAGTCTTTGATCTTGTACAGAACCCTCCAAAGGATTTTCAATGTTGTGCCTATCAATGAAATGGGTCTGTAAGTTGACCAGGTGCATGGTAAGGGGGAGCAAGTTAATTTATTAAAAACATTGAGCAGGAGTGGGGCCCAAAGATCAGGGTTATGTTTAATAAGATCTATTGGTAACCCGTCAGGTCGCTGGGCCTTGACACCCACCCTCCCTTACTTCGGCCAGGGACATCGTTACCCATTTATGGATGGACACCAAGGGTGTCTTTCTTTCTAATGATGTGGCTGCATATATCGTAGCAAAAAACACCTCCCAGCCCTTGCTAGTTATGTTGCAGCTGATTGGCATTAACGTCTGATCTATTGCTAGCTTTTTAAAAGCCGCCCAGAAAAGTTTACTATTTTACCGCATGCTGTGTTAGCCAGCAGATTTGATTTGTAAGCTTATAAAGCACGTGAATGCCTGAGGGCGTCTTGGCTTTGATCCCAGCTTTGGTCCAGAACCTCTTCCCTCCTAAAGGTGGTGGCTGCCTTATATTTTTTACCTGAATGAAGTTACCACCTGTGGATCCCTAGGCTTTGACACGAGGGCCTATCACAACTGCTGATTTAATTTTGAGCATTCATAGTTAAACCATCTAGGACTATGGGGGGGTAGACAGGCAGGTTTCATTAACTGTATTTTAATTTTAAAACAAAGTTGTGAAAAAACTGTGGTTAGGTCAAAGTTAGCTTCATGCTCTGTTAGACAAATCTCAAATAGTGCAATATTCTCCTAAATCCCTTCATCAAGTAATTGAGCAGGGTCGACACCTCTCCACACTAATCACAAGTTATCCATGGAGGGTTCCAAACTCCCAGCACCTCATTCAATTCTAATCTTCAGCTTTGGGGACAACTTCAAAGCTACTTCGTTCAGGTTGTGATCCCCATATTGAGTTGCAACAACCTTACCATAAAGTAAAAACTCCTCTAGATTAGCCGAAATAAAGATTTCATCAGTTATGGTGGCGCCGGCCCTGCCTCTGAACGTGGGGTGTGTTGTGTTGTTGCCATGGTAGGCCGCAACATCCATATCCTTACTCAAATTTTGAGATGCCATGTGTTCTGCTGGTTCTACACTCCTATGACAGATTTGGGTTGTACTAATATTCCCAAATAGAGGATCATGTGGAGCCAGCTTTGCCTTAAAGTCACCTCCCAAATGATTTAGCATGCTCATCATGCAAATCTCTTAGAGTTGTAATGTAATCAAAGCATTTTCAGGACCTAATTATCACAAACAGGGGCCCCTTCTGCACGCAAGTGAACGTCGATCAGGGGTTCGTGCAGTAAGCTTAACAGTGACAGGTCAGCCTCTTCAGCTGTTTTTGGACTCAGTCAATCCAAGTCCTCAAGGTCGGTTAGCACTGCAAATTTATTCTGGTCAGCTAGGGTAAATAAGTCCTATGTAGCTCTCCCTAAAGATGGTTTAATAAAATAACCAAGGGGAAGTACCCAAATATTAGTGGTCCTACAATCAGAGATCCCATGATGTTTGAATATGGCCCTAACTAGAGATGGTCTATGAAAGTTTATTACAGTGTAATCTCCTTCGATGTTCTTAACAGATCTGCTGACCCAACCCACTCTTCACACCATGATGATATCGTTCATATTCATAATGTTGAACTGTTTATTCTTACATAGCCAATCAACACATTTATTACGCAGCTCTCCCCATGATTCATTATGGTCATCCTTGAGTGAGGGTACTCCTTCCAACACCAGGACATACGGCAGGCGGCTGGGGCAAATTTAGAATGTCCTTATTACTTTTGAATTGGGTACCAGTTACGGAATGATATATAGCACTAGCATTACCATTAACACTCTCGCCTGAATTGGGGTGTAGCTTTAGTTGCAGTGATAGATTTAGGTTTAGGATTAAGGGTTGTGGCCAAACCATTCCTTATTAGTGCAGGCTGGTCTCTACTGCTTACAGGATTTTGAGCTGCCCTGGTGTTTAACAGCTGCCGGTCGCTCCGCTGAGTACAACTATTAAAATGTGGTGCAGTTATTTGTGTAGAGGTACCCTGCTGTGAACTATGTAAAGTGGAACACTATTCAGTTGGTCACTAGCCCAACGAGAGGCACAAGTATCCGTGGCCACAACATGATTGTAAGTCCTGCGTATGTGGCCCTCCATGTGTTCCAAATGCTCCAACAGGGGTTTAAGTTTCCCATCTATTATATCACCAATCCTAGAGCAAAGGACATCAAAGAGGGGCAATTCTCCATCCGAAATAGCTGCAGTCTGGGAATAAAAGGATTGAGTGCCATTAGTCATTGATGGTTGGACCAGAGATTGTAATACAGGTTGCAACTGTATCCAAGAGGTTAAATTGCACCGGGGTGTGCCAGTACGTGGGGCATGTTTTCTTTATGAACCAAGGGGCTTTCCCATCAATATTTTCTGTTTTGTAGCTGCAGTCGCGGTTGCGGCGGAGACAGTGGCAGGAACAGGCTGTTGGGTCTGGGAAGAAGCACACCCAGATCCAATAATATTGCCTGTGGGAGATTCAGGATTAACCACAGTATGCAAGGGATTACTCCCATTTATTATCACGACAGGCATAGGATCGCCCCACATTCCAAGGAGAGTCTATGCTCTCTTAATTCAATTTAGATGGTGACAATGTCAACCACCCTCTCCAACATACTGTCAATAGTGACAGAAGGACGCATAGCCATTGTAGGATCTGCTCGTTTCCACATGTTAAACAAATAAGGCTGAAACAATTCTCCCCTCAGACTTCAGCTGCTCCAGTTGAAAGAGATGTCTCCCAGCCCAGTCTTGTTCAGACACAGATGGGCACAGACAGGCCCACCCTTGGCCCGTGCTGCGGGACTCCTCTGTTGAATATATAGTTCTCAGGCGCCTTGTAGCAGCAGGGGTTGCTGGGTAGTGTAGTTTCCTCCCTAGCATGTCGCACCAAATCCCAGGCCGCAACAACAGGTTGGCAAAACAAGGGTCCTCAATTATGGGTTTAACTCCAATCCACTATGTTGTTCATTGCTCCGTGTGTGAACAATCCTCATCTGTTGGGCCCAAGTTGTCTAGGGCCTATCTACTCTGGGCATTCCAGACTAGGCCTAAGTCCCATATATCAATCTGCAGGGAGCGGAAGCCAGCAGAGCCCCGCAGCAGTCGGGCACACTGCAACAGGTGCCAGTCACAGGCAGGCAATGGCAGCACAGTCAGGCGAGAGGCAGGAACCAGGGCTTAGCAGCCATGTGCGGCATAGGCTTGTCTTTTGCTAGTGATCATAGCCTCTCCCTGGTGCCTGACACCCAACACCGCATTAACGAGTCCGCAGCCCCGCCCACCAGGCCCGGCTGCTCCCGCAGGGCACCAATCAATGTGGGATGGATGGACGCAGCGGGACCGCAAAACTCATCAGGGAGCAGCGCTCGGGACACATTCCCAGCCCTGCCATATCTCCTCAGCATCACTGGAACAATGGACAGGTGGGCCGGCAGCTGGGTGGAACCCCAGATAAATGAATAAAAAGGTTCTCATATGCTACTTGATAATGTAGTTCTTGGTGAACTTTTCCATCCAAAGCAACCTTAAAAAGATCAGGTTTATATTTATCCGTCAAACAAGGATAAGGATTACCCGGCAAAGAAATAGTCAGTCTCATTAACATTATTATCTGTAGGGAATGACAACGTCTTCCCTTACACCTGTTGTTTGTCAGAACGTAAATTGCGATCAGCGGTGCAAAAGATTTGTTCAGGCGATAATCAGATATTTGCTGTACCATGTTTTTGCTCAAGGGGGAAAGCAAAAGGAGGAACATATAACTCTAAATGTAAAATATAACACTTGTGGGGGTCTGTCCAAGATGACAGAGCAGTGAGACACTCTTTGCTATCACCCCTGCCAGCCACTGGATCTCGGAGCATTTCCTGTGCCCTAATCCATGCCTATTTGTTAGGCTTTTGTTTACCCATAGTCAATGGGAGAGGCAAACCCCTGTGGCTGGCTTTTGAAAGGAGGTGTGAAGCTGCACCATCTCTGCGGCAGTCATGGTTACCTGTGAGCCAAAGCTGTGGCCCTGGGTGTAAGGCTGCAATTGCACGGCCAGGGAGCTCCAGAGCATACAGACACACCTGGGGACTCTGAATCAGCTTAGCTCTCGGGGGCTTGTGAGGGCTCTAATGTGATGGAGTCAGTTGGCAGAGGCCCAATTGAACCAGAGTAAGGATGCAGTGGATAGAGCCTGGGGCTGCAGATGGCATGCCAAGGTAGGACGCCATGAACGCTGTTGGGCAGCTTAAATCACAGTGGAGAAGCCTGCAGTTGAGGTCGGGCACAACTGATCCTGGAGCATGATCAGCCTTGTGACTGCATGAGAGGCACCACACCCCTGCGAAGGTGACCTCTCCTACCACCTTTGATTGCTCCAGCACTGTCCACAGGCATAGCGGTGGAGCCAGTCATCTCTTGGGGCCCAGAGAGAGTTGGTAAACCACACCAACACCCAAAACACCAAGCGGGTGATAGCCAAATGCATGACGCTCGCTAATCTGGACCTCCCTCACCTTCCAGGGAGACCCTGTGAGGGGTCTAGGCCACCGGGGTGAGGTGGAGTATCAGGTGCATAATGGAAGGCATGGCCCCAGCATGCCAGATGTCACTAGCGCCGTTGTTTCACTAGCACGAGCACTTTGTACACTTTTTCACTAGGGTTGCCAGAGTATTTTATACCCTGTTGTGCTCTTATTACTGCAATTCTTTTGATCTGCCAAATATATGACGCCGATTGGCGCTTTTGAAAAAATAACCTTGAGTTTCCTCTCTTGTGTTCCTTGTAATGTCTTGTACATACCTTTCTAAATAATTCAGTACATCCTGCTGAGATATTGTCGCATTTACAAGTATTTACCCAATCTCAGTTGGGTCTATGGGTATAACTCCTGTGATTATTCTACATTGTGGCCATTATCAAAATGGGGTTACCCTAATATGGTACTGGACCTGGGTATAATATAATACAAAAAACAATGGTCCTAGACCTACTTTAGAAAAGGATCAGTCAATACTCCTTGTATATCATAGAATTACCAATCAGTCATGAGCGTTGATCACGTGCAGCCGCACCCGCTCAAAGCAATGAATACAATAATATTTATGAACAGTAAAAATGCAGTACCCAATGTTTTGCTCAACCATGCATTTAATTCTTCATGCCAATGGTATACAATACTAATGTGAACGTTTTCATAAATCGAAGTAGTACAATCATAAAGCACTCAATGTAGAAGGTTGCTCCAGATGGAACGTGCGGGGTGAAAAGTGCTCAAGTGGAAAGGGGATGTGAAAAGACTTCAAAGTAGTGACATAGGAGATAGAGGTTGATATGTTCTAAACAGAAATGGAAACGGTTGTGATTCACCGTTCCTTCGGGACTGGCCACAAGTATAATCAGGATACAAATTTACATTTCATATCATACAGATATAATTTCTTATGATGCACGTTTTTTCAAGGAAACAGCATGTGTGGTCCAGGCCAGGTACTAGGGGCGTCGACGTTTCGATCCGTCTTGTGGCCGCGAGGGTAATTTAAACCTCGGCCGTGCGGATCTTCCTCAGGACGAAAAGGGGCAACCAACTCTTATAGGGATCCGTCAAAGTTAGTTAGACCAGGGTCCTAGTGTGTCAGGGTCCGTCGATTAGTCGGCCCAGCAATCACTCAATGATGTGCGCACATCATTGAGTGATTGCTGGGCCGACTAATCGACGGACCCTGACACACTAGGACCCTGGTCTAACTAACTTTGACGGATCCCTATAAGAGTTGGTTGCCCCTTTTCGTCCTGAGGAAGATCCGCACGGCCGAGGTTTAAATTACCCTCGCGGCCACAAGACGGATCGAAACGTCGACGCCCCTAGTACCTGGCCTGGACCACACATGCTGTTTCCTTGAAAAAACGTGCATCATAAGAAATTATATCTGTATGATATGAAATGTAAATTTGTATCCTGATTATACTTGTGGCCAGTCCCGAAGGAACGGTGAATCACAACCGTTTCCATTTCTGTTTAGAACATATCAACCTCTATCTCCTATGTCACTACTTTGAAGTCTTTTCACATCCCCTTTCCACTTGAGCACTTTTCACCCCGCACGTTCCATCTGGAGCAACCTTCTACATTGAGTGCTTTATGATTGTACTACTTCGATTTATGAAAACGTTCACATTAGTATTGTATACCATTGGCATGAAGAATTAAATGCATGGTTGAGCAAAACATTGGGTACTGCATTTTTACTGTTCATAAATATTATTGTATTCATTGCTTTGAGCGGGTGCGGCTGCACGTGATCAACGCTCATGACTGATTGGTAATTCTATGATATACAAGGAGTATTGACTGATCCTTTTCTAAAGTAGGTCTAGGACCATTGTTTTTTGTATTATATTCTACATTGTGAGCAGCTGCCTAGCTGCGAGAGTAGGTCTTCTGACCCTTATCTCCAACTATTTTTAGTTGATTCTATCAGTATTTCTTTCCTGATTGAATATGTCTAGAGAGGCCCCAAATTACACTGAAGATTATATTCAACGTATCTTGAGCGGTCCTTCCCTCCTCTATGATTCTGGTCCCTCCACTTCCACGACCACTCCTACCACCAATTCCTCAAAGATTTTGCTAGACAGACTTAAAAAACTAAAGAAGTAACAGATTCGTACTACCCTTCATGCCCGGATGCTCACGGAGTACCTCAAAGCAGGGATTATTCCGTTGGGTCTTTAAATACGTAACGTTCCAGCCATCTTCACCCAGGACCCAAAATTTCGCACTGGTTTCAGTCATTTGGCCACTACTTGTTCCCGTCATTGGATGGTTCTGGGTATTGATACAGCTATAGAGCACAGCCAAAAAGAACTAGAAGAGATTGCTGAGATTGAGAAACTCATTTTGGAAGACAACTCTATACCTGAAGCGAAAAATCTTTTGGAGAAAATCAATTCAACTATAACTACTTTCAATACCTTTGAACTTAACAAAAAAGTTACCAAAATACAAAGGGACATCAAATATTACAGCATAGACAAAACCTATCCATACCTGAAAGACGAATTCTATAATACCCCCTACAACCCTCCCAGGACACGCAACTGGGGTAGATTCAGAAATAACCAGCACATCACCTTCTCAGACTCTTCCAACACCTCAATTGAAGATTCGGAACATAACGAAGAGCCCAGCACCTCTAGGAACCAACACAAACTTCCATCCCTGTTGCCACCCGGTTTTTTAGAACAAGGCCGCGGACGCGGCCAGAACCGTCCACGCGCACGGAACAACTACCAAAACCAATACTCCGGCGAAATGCAAACCAGAAACAAGTTTTACCGTTGGGGCCCTCAACAATAACTACCTGATAGAGTCGGGGATCTCTGGTTGGCGCAAGGTTGCCCTTGTGTCAAGCAGGAACCCTCTCCTCCACGTCAGGGCGCAGGATAACCCCTCGCGAATGACCCTTGCTCACCCTCTAGGTGCGTGGCGTGAGCAGCCAAGGCGATTCCTCAGGCGTTGTAGGTTAAGCACTTACAATCATACACACAATAAATACATCAATCCCCCCAGAAACGGACACCAGACTTGGATATATATAAAAATACGATTCTTTATGTAAAAATAAGGTATATATATCTCAGCCGACTTATCACAAGACCAATAACGTTTTCGCTATGCCACCAGCTTGTAAAGCGGGCAAATGTTCGTTGTTCGTAGCTTTAAATGGATACTTCGTAGTTCTCTTGCAAATGTTACTTGTGGTTCCAGTACTCACAGAGATCGGCTCCTGCGAACGGGGAAATAAGGCGTTGCGGGCCCCGAGCCCGATACTGGAACTTCTTTCGTGATGTGGAGAGTCGGCACAGGTCGGTGCGACTCTCAGGTTGGGAAGTGTTCTTGGGTCCTCAATCAGCAGGTGTGGGCAGGTAGGCAGGCGCGGCCAGCGACCCTTTAGCACGGCGGTGCCGGAGGGTCTCCACAGCGGGGGCGGCGCGGCCTGAGATGTCCGGGGATAGCGAAGCGGGGTCGCAGGGCACGGTCAGTGCAGCTGGATGACCCGGCGTAGATCACAGTCGTCGGACGGCTTCCGGCGGGAGGGGTGATAGCGCGGTCAGCGCGCTCCAGTAGCAGGCGGTGACAGGGATGCAGGCGGCCTGGCCCGGGGACAGAGAGCGGCTCGGGACGGAGCGGGGCTCTCACGGGTTGGAGGCAGGCGAGCTTCTGAGTGTCACGGCCCTAGGAGGGGCGACGAGGGGCGCAGTCTCTTTTCCAGCGGGATGCACACACGGCTCGAATTGGAGGACGAGCAAGAAGCACAGAGAACCCACTGTTCCTGGGGTTCAGTTCAGGGGGCAAGCTCAGATCAAGCCCTTGGAGAATGTTCAAGCACAAAGTAGCAAAGTCTTTTCAGTAAGTCTCTTCCTCTCCTTTCTCAGCAAGGCAGGCAGCAGGCCAGTTCCTCCAGCGTCTCCTTCTCCTTCTAGTCGGGCAGAGGTTCTTTGTGGTAAACAGGATTCTGATTTCTTAGGAGCCAGGCTCCTACTTTTATACCATGATTCTTTTGTTCTTTAGCGCCAGGGGACCTAGGCCTGGCTCAGTCCAGTTCTGGAGCACTTTGTTATGGTGAGTCTGCTCTTTCCTTTCAGCAGCAGGGCAGAGACATCAGCCGCCCCACAGGGGGTGGCGCCGGCTTTGTGGTGGCAGAGCACAGGTCTATTCAAGAGTCAAGGTGTACTCCTCCCACCCATCCAGGTGTAATCTCTCTACCCACCACCTGGCAGCCAACCTGTCTCTGGGGATTCCCCAACCCTGCTCCTTACTGTTGCCAGGCAGAACACATACACACAGCAGAGGCGGACTGAGATGGTCAGGTCAGTAAATACTAACTTTCTAAAAGTAGTATTTACAAACCCAGGATATTAAAATAAACTTGACTACAAGAAGTATTTTATCATCCTGAGTTCAGGCATACTAAACTTGACACTTCTACCATGCTCTCTGAGTCCACTGGGGTCACAGCGTTGGCGTGATCCCGGCAGCCCATTCTGGCCTATGGAGAGCAGGTAGCCTTCAATAGTGAAAAACGGGAATGGCTGTAATTCACTACTAAGACATGCCACACACAGCAGGGCATGTCCTACCTTATGCCTGCAATGCACCCTGCCCGTGGGCCTACCAGAGGGGTGGCTAATATGTAGGTAAGGGAAGGTTTAGGGACTGGCAAGTGGGGGCACTTGCGCAGTCAGCGCGACGGTCCCGGACCGCGCACAGGGCCTGCGGTGGCAGACCCTAGACACACTTTACAAGGCCGCTTCCGTGGGTGGCGCAACCAGCGCTGCAAGCCCACCAGCAGCATTGGCATCCACAAGCCCTGGCACCCCTGGTGCACTTTACTGGGGACTGACAGTGAATCCAATCAACCAATCATGGACATCAATTACAGGTACACTTTACTTAGGGAGCACTTGCACTGCGGCACGGATTAGCCGTGGCGCAGTGCCCTGAGCGGACAACACCAGCAAAACAATCGAGGCACACCATCAAAAAGTGGAAGGGAAACTCACGCCAAGGTGCCAGGTCTAACACGTGTCCCCTCCAGCTGAAATATGGGGAGAACTACCCTTGCCCAGGGGGTTCCTCGTCACTAAGGCGGAAATACCTGGACAGACCGTCAGCGTTGGCGTGATCTGTACCAGGACGGTGTTCCACCGTAAAGTCCATACCCTGTAGGGAGATGGACCACCTCAACAGCTTCGGGTTTTCACCCCTCATTTGCATCAACCATCTGAGGGGCCTGTGGTCCGTCTGAACCCGGAAGTGAGACCCAAACAAGTAGGGTCTTAGCTTCTTCAGCGCCCAGACCACAGCAAATGCTTCTCGCTCAATTGCACTCCACCTACTTTCCCGTGGAAGTAACCTCCTACTGATGAAGGCTACGGGTTGGTCCCAGCCCTCCTCAGTCATCTGTGAAAGAACAGCCCCTACACCATGCTCTGAAGCGTCTGTCTGCACTAGGAATTCCTTGGAGAAGTCAGGGGCCAAGAGCACGGGCGCCGTGCACATGGCAGTCTTCAGGGTGTCGAAAGCTTTCTGACAGGTGTCAGTCCAAATCACGTTCCTGGGCTGCTTCTTCGAAGTCAGCTCTGTCAAGGGGGCAACGATTGTTCCATAGCCCTTGACAAACCTCCTGTAGTACCCAGTGAGCCCCAGGAAGGCCCTCACTGCGGTCTGCGTCTTGGGGGGTTCCCAAGCCAGGATGGTTTCAATTTTGGGTTGCAAGGGTGCCACCTTGCCACTCCCCACTTGGTGTCCCAAGTACACCACGGAACCCTGCCCGATCTGGCACTTGCTTGCCTTGATCGTGAGGCCTGCTCGGCGCAGCGCCATCAACACTTCCCAGAGGTGGCGCAGGTGCTCAGGCCAGGTGGCACTGAACACTGCGATGTCATCCAGGTAGGCGGCACTGAACGCATCCAGCCCAACCAGTACCTGGTTGACCAACCTCTGAAAGGTGGCAGGGGCATTCTTCATCCCAAATGGCATGACTCGGAACTGGAAGTGCCCATCTGGTGTAGAGAATGCGGACCTCTCTTTGGCCCCATCGGTCAAGGCGATCTGCCAGTACCCAGACGTTAAATCAAACGTGCTGAGGAACCGGGCAGCCCCCAGCCGATCAATGAGCTCATCAGCTCTGGGGATGGGGTGCGCGTCAGTCTTCGTTACTGAATTGAGTCCTCTGTAGTCCACACAGAACCGGAGTTCAGGTGTGGCTCCCGGCGCAGCAGCTTTGGGGACCAAGACCACGGGGCTGGACCAAGGACTGCTGGAGGACTCAACCACCCCTAGCGCAAGCATTTTGGAGACCTCCTCCTTGATGCAAGCTCTGACCCTGTCAGTTACCCTGTAAGCCTTGTGCTTTACAGGTAAGCTGTCTCCTGTGTCCACATCATGGACGCACCAATCTGTGACACCAGGAACCAGGGAGAATCGGTCGGAAAATTGTCCCAGCAAGTGGCGGCAGTCTTCCTGTTGTTCGGGCGTCAGGGTGGGTGAGAGGTTAACTCCATCCACTGACCCATCTTTCTCAGAGGCCACTAAGAGGTCAGGAAGAGGCTCGGTCTCCTCTTCCATTCCATCATCAGTGGCCAGCAGCATGCCCACTTCGGTCCTCTCTAAGTGGGGCTTAAGGCGGTTAACATGTAGGACCCTCAAAGGGTTCCTGGGAGTCTGCATGTCCACCAAGTAGGTGATAGGACTTTTGCGCTCCACAACCTCAAATGGACCTGTCCACTTATCCTGAAGTGCACACGGCTCCACTGGGGCCAAGACCCACACCTTTTGTCCAGGTTGAAGCTCTACCAGAGTGGCATTCCGGTCGTACCACCGCTTCATCTCCTCCTGGCTGGCTTCCAGATTTGCCTCAGCAAGTTGCCTGAAACGCCGAGTCTGGTTTCGGAAGGCCAGCATGTAACTATATACATTCTGGGGAGTTTTCCTGGGAGATTGCTCCCAGCCTTCCTTTACCAAACTCAGAGGTCCTCTTACCGGGTGACCATACAGAAGCTCAAAGGGGCTGAACCCTAGAGACTTCTGCGGCACCTCTCGGTAAGCGAAGAGCAGGCATGGCAAGAGGACGTCCCACTTACGCCTCATTGGACCGTCCAGGCCCATGATCATGCCTTTGAGGGTTCGGTTGAATCTCTCAACCAACCCATTTCCTTGGGGGTGGTAAGGAGTGGTGAACTTGTACGTTACCCCACACTCCTTCCACAGGGATTTCATATATGTGGATATGAAATTGGTCCCCCTGTCGCTCACCACCTCTAGAGGGAATCCCACTCGGGAGAAAATTCCCATCAGTGCCCGTCCCACCACGGGGGCCGTCACTGTCCTCAGAGGGATGGCTTCAGGGTACCGGGTGGCATGGTCCACCAAGACCAGGATGAACCTGTTGCCCAGGGCTGTCTTGGGGTCCAGAGGCCCCACAATGTCAATACCCACTCGTTGGAATGGCGTACCGACCACAGGGAAAGGTTGCAGAGGAGCCTTGTGCTTCCCTCCGCTCTTACCACTTGCCTGGCAAGTCTGACAGGTTCTGCAGTAGGAATCTGAATTCTTGTGCATTTGGGGCCAGTAAAAGTGGGTGACAAGCCTGTCATAGGTCTTGTCCATCCCCAAATGTCCTGCTAAAGGCACATCATGAGCCAGCCCCAGTAGGAAGGTTCTGAACTTCTGGGGTACCACCAGCACACGGGCTGACCCAGGTTCAGCAGCCTTAGGCTCGGAATACAGGAGGTCACTCTCCCAGTACACGTAGTGTGTTTTGGCCTGAACACCATTGGCCTGGTCTGCAGCCGGTTGCCGCATACCCACGAGAGAAGGGCATTCTTTCTGCTCCCTGCAGAATTCCTCCCTGGAGGGACCTCCTTCTTGCTGCCAATGGGTCAGCTCAGGCAAGTCTCCCAGTTCGGCAATCTGTTCCCCGGTAGGCTCCAGAGCATCCCCCTCAGGGTCTACTTCCTCCTGGGCCGTGGGAACTTCGGGGGCCGGTTTCCCGCGCCTCCTGCGCCTTCTCCCTAAGGCCGGTTCCTGGACCTCTCCCTCAGGCTCCAGGACCCTCTCAGCACCCCTACTGGCTGCCATGGACCGGGTGGTCACGCACGCCCAGTCGGGTAGACCCACCATCCTCAGATGCGTGGTCTTCTCCACCTTTTCCCAAGGGGAACTCTCCAGGTCGTTCCCTAGCAGACAGTCCACAGGCATGTCAGTTCTCACAGCGACTTGTAGAGTACCAGAGACCTCCCCCCACTCAAAGGGAACTTGAGCCATTGGACAACGACTCTCTACGTTGTCAGCATTGACAACCCTACAGTAGGCATTGGGTACAATTTGCTCTTGAGACACCAGGTGTTGCCTCACCGAGGTCACGCTGGCTCCTGTATCTCTAAGAGCCTCAACCTTCTTTCCATTGATGGTCACTACTTGCCCATATTTCTTAGTGTTAGAGGGCAGGTAGGTTACAGGGACCATCTCACTGTCTCCTAGCGAGACTAGGGTCATCTGCCCGGGACCCCCACCCTCCTGGACTGCTACTTCCTCCCCAAAGTTAACACTAGCTACTTGCCGGGGGGGAGCACCAGTGGGTGCGGTCTTACCAAACAGGCGACACTTAGGATCAGAGGCAATGTGACCCGGGTCACCACACTTATAACAATTGAAGGGCCCCTTTGGAACAGGTCTACCTGTCGGGGCCCCGTTCTGCTGCGGGGGTGGGGGAGGCTGAGAACCCTTCTGCTGGTTCCCTTGGGAATTACTTTGGGGGCCTTTTTGGAACCCCTTCTGTTTACCCTTGTCCCCCCCACTCTTCTGCTGGGGACCCTGCCCACCTTTGGCGGAGTCTCCCACTTGACCCTTGTGGACCCTGGTGCTGAGCCAGCGGTCCGCCTCCTCAGCAAGCTTCCTCGGGTTGGACAGCTTGCTATCAATCAGGTGCTGGCGTAGCTCAGGAAAACATTGACTGGACAAGTGCTCCCATGCAATTAAATCAAGCAGCCCTTGATAATCATTTACTTTGCTACCCTTCACCCAACCATCCAGCGCTCTGCAGAAAAAGGTCACATATTCCACATACGTACTCTCAGGGATCTTCTTGGTCTCCCTGAACCTCTGTCTATATAGCTCAGGAGTTAACCCATACCTGGTCATTAAAGCTTCCTTCATATGGGGGTATGAGGTTTGGAGATCTAAGGGTAAATCTAACAGTGTGTCACGCCCTTCAGCAAGGAACCTTCCCCACAACCCCGCTCCCCAGTCTTTCTCAGGGACCCGGTGTGAGGACATGGCCACCTCGTAGGCCCTAAACCACTGCCCTATGTCATCCTTCCTGAAATACTCCTTTACTACATCTTTGGGGATGTACACCTTGGACTCTACCTGCGCTGGTGGAGTGCTGCCACCAGAAGGAGCGGTGTCCAAACTTTTCGCCTTCAGCTCCAACTCCTTCAATCTGATATCATGATCCATTTGGCGTTGTTGTGCCTCCAGGGCCAACTTCTGCTTTTCCATTTCCATCTGTCCTGCCAACTTTGCCATCTCCATTGCATGCGCCCTGTCTGCTGCCCTGTCTGCCAGCTCCTCTGGCGACCGGACTCTGCTGGGCTCCTCAAGGTTGTCGGGTGGAACGATGTCCCCCGCATTCCGTAGGTCTCGTGACTCCTTCCAGGCTCTCAACGCCTTGGTGTACTGGGGCTTCCTCTTGCATCCAGCATGGGGGACTCTGAATTTTACACTGTAGCCTTTCAATTGCTCCATCGTGTAGCCTTCCAGTCTCTCCCAATCCACCTCATCTATTCCAGAAATCACAGAGAGTGCTCTTCCAGCGGAGTGCGAGCCAGGCATGGTTGCAGTAATGGCAGATGTCTCAACAAAGTTCAACAATTACAAACCTGTGGCTGCGTTATTTGGTCTGCTCTCACTATCTGGTGATTAATAATTCACTGTATGCAAATTACAAGTGCAAATCCGAAATCCCACCGCTGCCAACAATGTTAGAGTCGGGGATCTCTGGTTGGCGCAAGGTTGCCCTTGTGTCAAGCAGGAACCCTCTCCTCCACGTCAGGGCGCAGGATAACCCCTCGCGAATGACCCTTGCTCACCCTCTAGGTGCGTGGCGTGAGCAGCCAAGGCGATTCCTCAGGCGTTGTAGGTTAAGCACTTACAATCATACACACAATAAATACATCAATCCCCCCAGAAACGGACACCAGACTTGGATATATATAAAAATACGATTCTTTATGTAAAAATAAGGTATATATATCTCAGCCGACTTATCACAAGACCAATAACGTTTTCGCTATGCCACCAGGTTGTAAAGCGGGCAAATGTTCGTTGTTCGTAGCTTTAAATGGATACTTCGTAGTTCTCTTGCAAATGTTACTTGTGGTTCCAGTACTCACAGAGATCGGCTCCTGCGAACGGGGAAATAAGGCGTTGCGGGCCCCGAGCCCGATACTGGAACTTCTTTCGTGATGTGGAGAGTCGGCACAGGTCGGTGCGACTCTCAGCTTGGGAAGTGTTCTTGGGTCCTCAATCAGCAGGTGTGGGCAGGTAGGCAGGCGCGGCCAGCGACCCTTTAGCACGGCGGTGCCGGAGGGTCTCCACAGCGGGGGCGGCGCGGCCTGAGATGTCCGGGGATAGCGAAGCGGGGTCGCAGGGCACGGTCAGTGCAGCTGGATGACCCGGCGTAGATCACAGTCGTCGGACGGCTTCCGGCGGGAGGGGTGATAGCGCGGTCAGCGCGCTCCAGTAGCAGGCGGTGACAGGGATGCAGGCGGCCTGGCCCGGGGACAGAGAGCGGCTCGGGACGGAGCGGGGCTCTCACGGGTTGGAGGCAGGCGAGCTTCTGAGTGTCACGGCCCTAGGAGGGGCGACGAGGGGCGCAGTCTCTTTTCCAGCGGGATGCACACACGGCTCGAATTGGAGGACGAGCAAGAAGCACAGAGAACCCACTGTTCCTGGGGTTCAGTTCAGGGGGCAAGCTCAGATCAAGCCCTTGGAGAATGTTCAAGCACAAAGTAGCAAAGTCTTTTCAGTAAGTCTCTTCCTCTCCTTTCTCAGCAAGGCAGGCAGCAGGCCAGTTCCTCCAGCGTCTCCTTCTCCTTCTAGTCGGGCAGAGGTTCTTTGTGGTAAACAGGATTCTGATTTCTTAGGAGCCAGGCTCCTACTTTTATACCATGATTCTTTTGTTCTTTAGCGCCAGGGGACCTAGGCCTGGCTCAGTCCAGTTCTGGAGCACTTTGTTATGGTGAGTCTGCTCTTTCCTTTCAGCAGCAGGGCAGAGACATCAGCCGCCCCACAGGGGGTGGCGCCGGCTTTGTGGTGGCAGAGCACAGGTCTATTCAAGAGTCAAGGTGTACTCCTCCCACCCATCCAGGTGTAATCTCTCTACCCACCACCTGGCAGCCAACCTGTCTCTGGGGATTCCCCAACCCTGCTCCTTACTGTTGCCAGGCAGAACACATACACACAGCAGAGGCGGACTGAGATGGTCAGGTCAGTAAATACTAACTTTCTAAAAGTAGTATTTACAAACCCAGGATATTAAAATAAACTTGACTACAAGAAGTATTTTATCATCCTGAGTTCAGGCATACTAAACTTGACACTTCTACCATGCTCTCTGAGTCCACTGGGGTCACAGCGTTGGCGTGATCCCGGCAGCCCATTCTGGCCTATGGAGAGCAGGTAGCCTTCAATAGTGAAAAACGGGAATGGCTGTAATTCACTACTAAGACATGCCACACACAGCAGGGCATGTCCTACCTTATGCCTGCAATGCACCCTGCCCGTGGGCCTACCAGAGGGGTGGCTAATATGTAGGTAAGGGAAGGTTTAGGGACTGGCAAATGGGGGCACTTGCGCAGTCAGCGCGACGGTCCCGGACCGCGCACAGGGCCTGCGGTGGCAGACCCTAGACACACTTTACAAGGCCGCTTCCGTGGGTGGCGCAACCAGCGCTGCAAGCCCACCAGCAGCATTGGCATCCACAAGCCCTGGCACCCCTGGTGCACTTTACTGGGGACTGACAGTGAATCCAATCAACCAATCATGGACATCAATTACAGGTACACTTTACTTAGGGAGCACTTGCACTGCGGCACGGATTAGCCGTGGCGCAGTGCCCTGAGCGGACAACACCAGCAAAACAATCGAGGCACACCATCAAAAAGTGGAAGGGAAACTCACGCCAAGGTGCCAGGTCTAACACTACCCCAAGTAACACCATGAATGTACCTGTCAACGCCATGGAACCTAATGACTCCCAATCCAGTACTAACCCTGAGGTGATCCCCATATTCAATCTTTCCAAACAAATTCTCTCGGAAGAAGAAACCAATCTGCTCAGTAGAGGCTTGAGCTTTGTACCTACGGAACGCAGCAACTTTATTGATCTACATGCACATTTACTACAGTTCTTCAGACGAATCAGACTACGACAATTTTTTGCAGACAGACCGAATCCTTTCCAAACTGATGCCCCACGCTTCCACCTTCCTTCCACCTTCCATCCCCCCTCACACACCATGCCTCCTGAAATACTGTCTTTTGAGCGGTTGGTTCTCCATGAGATCGCAGATGTACAAAAAAAGTTTGAATATGTCCCTTACAATCTCCCGCTGGTTGAAAAACAGGCCTTACTTAGCCTGAAAAATAGATCGGAACTTACCATCAAACCGGCCGACAAAGGAGGCGGAATTGTCATCATGGACAATGAAAAATACGACTTGGAAATTACAAGACAACTCTCTAATGTGGCCCATTATCGGAAGCTCACTTGTGATCCCCTTCCTGACTTAAAGAAAAAGATATACCACATTACAAAACAAGCTCAAACCAACAATATTATCTCCTCTAAGGAATTTTCTTTCCTGAACAATGCCCACCCACGTACACCAGTGATCTACGTCTTGCCCAAGATCCACAAGGACCTTCAAAATCCCCCTGGAAGACCCATTGTGTCTGGCTGCGGTTCCGCCCTGGAACCCTTGGGGAAATACATAGACTCTGTCATTAAAGAATTTGTTCCACTTACTGACACTTTCATAAGAGACAGCATGGATCTTATCAAGACCATAGAAGACAGACCTTTTGATGTAGAGACGGAATTGATGGCTGGTCTGGATATAGAGTCCCTATACACGAACATCCCACATGAAGAAGGACTTTTAGCCATCTTTGAACAACTAGAAACCAGACCTAAACCTACCCGCATTCCTACAGAATTTGTGATGGACTTATTACACATTGCCCTAGAAAATAATTATTTTTTGTACAAAGAGGACTTCTACTTGCAAATCAAAGGTGTATCAATGGGAGCATGCTTTGCCCCGAATTTTGCCATTCTCTTTGTTCACAGACTTGAAACTTCCCTTATACTCTCGCCCATCAACCCATTCAGACATCAAATTTCCCTGTGGCGTAGATACATCGACGATGTCTTGCTACTCTGGAAAGGATGTGCCGCCACTTTGTCCTCCTTTGTTAAATGGTTGAACAACTCCCAAACCCACCTGAAATTCACATGTGAACAAACCACCAATGACTTGCATTTTTTAGATCTCACCATACACGCAGAGGATGGTCTAATTGGAACATCACTATACCGGAAGCCAACCGAGAGAAACACACTGCTGCATTACTCTAGTTATCATCCACGTGGGCTCAAAGATGGGCTACCCTATGGGCAATTCCTCCGGATTCGGAGAAACTGCAAATGGCGCAGAGATTACTTCAGAGAATCAGAAGTCCTATGTAAGAAACTTACAAACAGAGGTTACCCACGAAGATTGGTTTCACGGGCTCAAAAGAGGGCATGGTACTGCCATCGTGATCTCTTACTTACACCTCAACCTAAGAAAACCAATTCCAGGATTCCATTTGTCTCTCAGTTCAGTCCGAGTAGTAACCAGGTCAAGAAAATTATTACTCGTAATTGGACATTGCTGCGCACTAACAAATCCTTCCAAGAACCGCCACTCTTCTCATACAAACGTGGCAACAATTTATCGAACCATCTTGTCCACGCCATCACCTGGCCCAATAAATCGACCACAACCAATACCATCACCTCGAGTTGGGGTTTACCACCCATACTGGGCCACTACAAATGTCAATCATGTAGCGTATGTGAATTAACAACCAACACCAAGGATTTTAAGTTCAACAACCAATCACATACCCTGAACACATTTACCAACTGCCGCTCACAGAATGTGATCTATGCCATCGAGTGCCCTTGCCATCTCGTCTATATTGGACAAACTACTCAGTTGATTAAGAAAAGGATCATCCAACATAAGAGCAGAATTAACTGTAAAACCATTACAGCACCTTTGGTCTCACACTATCTGGAACAAAATCATGATGCTCTGGACATGAAATGGCAAGTTATTGAGCAGCCCCGCCTGCCTCCCAGAGGTGGAAACCTTCAAGCTCTCCTTGACAAAAGTGAATGCAAATGGATAACTCGTTGTAACTCTGTACATCATGGCTTGAACACGATTGATGAGTGGAATGGTACCATTCATTATACCACCTGATTTGCAGTCCCTCCTAACGCCTTCCACACCATACCCTTGCTATTCTGCTTTCCCGTGTCCTTTGTCCGGTCTCCTCCATGACCTTACAGATCCAGAAATTCTTTGCCCTCTTACCCTGAATGGTTGTTCATAATTTTAAAACATTGTTTTTTCTACTAATGAATTGTTTTTTCTCTCCATGATGTTTGTTCTTGCATAATTGTCTTCATTACACTGTTGTTTACCACAACTGTAGTGTTCATAAGGTCAGATTTCCCCTTTTCTTGTTTTCCCTCCCCCTTTCCTCGCCTTTTGCCCCCGGCCTGTCTCCTTTTCCATGTTGCCCTTTTACCCGCAAACTAGTCTTTTCACCCCTTTCCTCCCCCTTGTCTGCCCTCCTCTCTGCCCCTTTTACTTTTTCCTGTCCTTCCCCCTGCTGGTTCGATCCCCAGCAGCCCCGTTCAACTCTTCCCTTTCTTTTCCTTTTCCCCGTGCATTTAGCGTCCTTAGCAACCGGGCTGCATTCCCACAACCCTAGTTACCAGATCGCTGACTCATTCCCCGCCTCCCGTCACCGCCGTCCTATAGACGACGGCTCCGCGTCACGCCCATTCTGCCTTCATTTAGGTAGCTCCGTCCCTCACCTCACTGTCACCAATCGACCTAGTGGGTGCACACATAGTTGGCTCCTCTTGACCCCGCGGTATTTTCTCCCGCTCTGGATTGATTCCTGTTTTGCTGCTGATCGCCAATTGACTGCGCGACCAGATCCTTGACTGCTGCTCCATTTAACTTTGGGTAAGCTTCTAATGGTCCTTGTTCGGTCTGAGTCATAACCCCGTTGTACAGCCGGTAACGTTCTGCCCCCCCTCTCCCTTTTTCCTAGGCTGCATACCCTTCCTCCCCCTGCATCGGTTGCTTTTCCTGCGAAGTTCCTCCATTCTTTACTTCGGTGAGTCCCTGTTAGCTTTGCCGCCTCCCTTTCCTTTGTATTTTTCCACTTCCACCTCTTAATTTAATTTCTCTTATCCCTCGTTTTTCACAGCCATCCGAGGGAGGTTTTCCTCCCCGTGCCCTTTATTCCAGCATTCACCTATTGCTGAACACCCAGCCCTCTCCCCATGCACAAGGTAGGCTTCCAGTCATTGCCTGTTCCACTTCTATCCTCTCCCTGCTTTTCCTTCCCCATTTTTATCCCCTTTTCCCGTCCCGCCTCCCTTTCTCCTTTCCCTTTCCCCCCCCCTCCCCCCCCCCCAACCCCTATCTTTCTTTCCTTTACACGCCCCATCCCTCTTGGCATTTTCCTGCCCAAACTCTCCTTTCTTCTTGTCTCCTGACCGCCGCTCTGATCCGGTAATTATTTCTTTACAGAGCACTCCCAATTTAGGCGACCCAGGTCCTGATGATGATCCTTAATGACAGGATCGAAACGCCGTCGACCATTACCCACCAGCCTAAACGTTCTTGGCGCACACAAACCTGGTTCATTGAAAAAAAGAAAAATACCAATTTTACTATCGAGTAAATTGTTATATTGACCTTGTATTGTATATATTGCCTTTATGCGCCGTCTGTTGTGGTTTTTCACGTTGTCACTAGCGCCGTTGTTTCACTAGCACGAGCACTTTGTACACTTTTTCACTAGGGTTGCCAGAGTATTTTATACCCTGTTGTGCTCTTATTACTGCAATTCTTTTGATCTGCCAAATATATGACGCCGATTGGCGCTTTTGAAAAAATAACCTTGAGTTTCCTCTCTTGTGTTCCTTGTAATGTCTTGTACATACCTTTCTAAATAATTCAGTACATCCTGCTGAGATATTGTCACATTTACAAAGATTTACCCCTGGAACACCATTGGAGGTCGGCGTTGCGCTATCTATGATAAGTAGTGACTGTGTCAGAGCTACATATGCTTTTCATGCCCCTAACAAGAAATCCTAGCCACAAGGTGCACTCTTGGCCAATTTGGAAGGTAGACACCGTCGTGTAGCACAACCAGGTAGCACAACCACAGGCTGGTACCTCCAAACCCAACATGACATTAACCAAAGCGGATCTCCTGAACAGCCTTCAGGTGTTTAAAATGAAACTCAGGGACAAACATAAGCAGAACTTCGCAAAAGGTTTGGTAGATCTTCACACAGACCTAGGTAGCCAAACCTCAGTTCTTAGGGGGGGTGTTGACTAAGTGGGGCAGCGTGTCTTGGAGACTGAGGTGCACCTGGAGATATTGGCTATGGCTTAGACTGCCACAGCAACAAAATTATCAACTTTTGAGGACCAACTCAAGATAGCCCTGGAGAAATGGGAGGAATTAGAGAACTGCTCACAAAGGGAAAACCTCCGTCTCAGAGACCTGCATGAGGAGATTACGGATATCAATAAAGAGACTTTTGTGTAGGGGATGTTCTTCTCATTAGTTTGAGTCAATCACCCTGAAATAACGTTGGATCCGGTGCATCAAGCGGGTCCCAGGACACACTCACAGAAACAACACCCCCGTTTATTGAATTTCACTATTTCTCAGGAAAGGGGAAAGTCCTACAGTAGGTAAAGAAAGCTGGTGAAGTGATCTTCCAGAACTTTAGCTGCATTGTCTGTCAAGGCCTGTCACAGGCAGTATTTTGACTCATCTTGAAAAAACTCGGAGATGACAGCATCCACTACAGGTGGACGTATCCCTTCAGTCTCTGCTTTGAGTTGGGCAAAAAATGTCACACGGTCACAGAGGCGTACGAACAGAAGCAATGTTGGGCATTAATAGTGACATCCCGGCCCCCATGTGGTCCCCACTTCAGCAGCATAGTATCGGCATCAACAGAAGAATGGCTTGTGAGCACAGACGTAAATGATTGACACCCCTATGTGACCTCATGGACTCAGTGGAGCCCCCTGCATTAGGAAAACTCCTGGTAAATATTTTGACTAACATTTATGAATGACATTCAGAGCCTGGAGTCACCAAATAGAGGGCCGAAGATCAGACAGGAGGAATGACCCTAGGGGATCAAGAATGGCTCCAGACAGCAGGGGTCTTGCCTGTGGGTCCCTTGCTCAGCAGCAGAACAACTCCTGCGACATATTTTGACTGACATTTATGAACAACCTTTAGAGTCAGGAGCCCCCCAACAGAGGGCTGGAGATGAGATGGTCCTAGGGATCAAGAACGGTAAGCGGGGACTGGCTTTCGGGTCCCTTGCTCGGCAGCGATTCACATTAATGGAGTTGAGGTGGCTTGGCCATATGGTCTGCCACCATGGAAGTGGGCACAAACCAGAAAGTGAGACCCTCATACTTGGGAGTTCCATTGGAGGACCCTTCAGCACACGTCTATGGTGGACCATGTCCTTGACGGGCCGAGAAGGGTGGTCACCCCCCTCGGGAAGAGCCTACTAAGGACGTTGAACACAGGTGACGTTTACCCATGGCTTGAAACTGGCTGGCTTGGGCGGGAGGAAGATCCATAAACTCTCTGTGGCAGATGAACTCCAGCAGATCAGATTCTCTGATTGGCAGGACAGACTTGAGCCGCCTTGAGTGGCCTTTTGCCGCTACACACAGTGCACTGCGAGTGATTAATTCCTCCTCTATGCTGCCCTGTTGTGTGAGGAGGGCACTCCCATCCAGGTGAGCCTTATAGCACTTGTGGTTACTGTTTAAAAACGGGTTTTTCTTTTCTTTTTTTAATTTACTGTTGGGAGAGGGGAGACAGAGAGGGATGGCTCAACCAGCACCTCAACATAAGCTGCCCATTATTTTCCAAAGGTGTTTCTATGCTTGCATGTCCCTCATTGAAACACAGCAATGACCCAAATCATTTCACATAGTGCTAGAGCACTGAATGCCCCGAACAAACACAGAGCAGTCTAGCGCACTTGGGGCTTTTATGCCTGACATAATATGTTTTCAGAAGACTCATCTTCATCCATCAAGACCAAGGGCAAATGAAACACTAGGCATACCCCACAGGATTTCGTGCCTCAGCTGCCACCAGACAACATGGAGCGGCAGTATACATCAGATGTAATTTACCTTACACAATGTCACATCCCTATGCAGACAAGGAGGGCTGGTTTCTTATCCTAGTGGTGTCTTTCAGATGCAGCCTCCTAACCATAGTAACAGTGTACATACCTAATGTGGCTCTTATCTCATTGATTTCCTGGACAAATTGGCAGAAATCACTAAGGGTGACATTTTCCTGACTGCAAACTTCAACTCGGTATGGGATCTCTGGCTTGACAGGGCAAGGAGACAGGCAACTCATTCAGTGGCCTTCTCTAATTGGCTGAAAGGGGCACTTAGAGACCTGGGCCTACGGGATGTGTGGCTTGAGAAACATCCAACTTCCACAGCTTTCACCTTTTACTCCCATGTACATCACACGCACTCCAGAATCAACAATATAATATTCAGCAACTGCCTAGTAGGACATACCTGTGGCATGGCTGTCAAATCGATCTCAGTTCGAGGGTCATGCACCAATTACTGCTCATTTAGCTCTTGGGAAGCGGAAGTCACGTGGTAATTGGAGACTACATCCATTGTTGCTTAGAGACCCAGCCACCAAACAGGAGATAGGACAACAAATTGATGAGTACTTTGAATATAATGAGGGGAGAGAGGTGCTCATTCCAGGAGTGTGGGACGCCTTCAAGGCCGTTATCATAGGACACTTTATAGTGGCAGTAGTGGAATGTATGTGCCTCTGCAATTTGGAAGTGTGGAAATTAGAAGCTGATATCTGGGACCTGGAGACCGAAAGACTCCGACAGCCCTTATGCTGAATCACGAGAGCTCTTACAACAGTGAGTGCCCAGTTGTGTACACACTGTACTAATAAGGAAGAGTTTTCATTGCTCCACCTTTAAAATGGTGCATATATCCTGGGCGATAAAGTTAGTGCCCCTCTTGCCACACTCCAACATGGTAAACGAGAGACAGAATATGAATAAGAAATTATAGCCTCATCAGGCACCTCGATATTAAATGATGCAGGAAAGGTGGCTGAATTTCGCTCTTACTATGCGGCTCTCAATATTGGACTATGCAGCTAAAGTAGCTGAATTTCGCTCTTACTATGAAGCTCTTTACAGAGACTAGGCCCATCTTTTGGGGGCGGGGGAATCCTTCTTGCAGGGGCTCTGCCTCTCTAAACTGACTAATGCAAAGCGTGGCTCTTTGGAGGGCCCGATCTTCCCGGAAGAAGTAAAACAAGCCATTAAATCCCTAAAGCTGCCCTCCTTGGCCAGATGGCCTCATGGCCCAATTTTACAAAACATTCACCTCCCGCTGATTCCACAACTCACAGATCTGTTTAACTGCTATGCCACTGAGGAGGCGGTTACCCCGAAAATGGGTGAGGTGGTGATCACAGTTATACCGAAACCCAACAAAGGCACTAGACAATGTGCGTCGTACTGACCTATAGCGCTCTTGAATGTTGCCACAAAATTATATACGAAAATCTTGGCAACCTGCCTCAATGAAGTGCTCCCCACATTATTACATCCAGAACAGAGTGGCTTCATTCAGGGCCGACAGACTCATGACAACATGCTGGCAACTATGCACTTGATTGAACAAGCCACCCTCAAAGATACCCACTGTACATCTCTCTCCCGATGCTGAGAAGGCTTTCGACTGGGTGGCCTGGACATTCTTGAGGGTTAACCTCCAGAAATTGGGCATTGTACCCAGATTTGTACGAATGGTGTTCTCCGGCTATGCCAACCCCATTGCAAGGGTGACCCTTAATGAACATCAGACAGGGTTGCCCCCTGTATCCCTCCTTTTCACACTTTTCATATAGCCCTGTGCATTCTTAATCTGACAGACACTGGAGGTGACAGGGATTAAATTCAGCTCATGAGAATATAAAATTTCACTCCTCGCCAACTAGGCTTCTGACACTCAGTTCCCCTCACACCTAGTTCCCAGTGGTGCTGACTGTACTGGAGGACTTTCTTTTCAAGGGCTGCTGGATACAAGATTAACCTTGATGAGTCCAAAATTGTGAATCTGACAATGGAGATCTGTGAGGTGGCTTATTTGTCACCCATTTCACCTTTTGGTGGCCCGGTCCACCATTAAATATTTTGCAGTTCAACTTACACACCAGGTTACGGGCCTCTTCGAGCCCAATTACCCACACCTTCTCTTGAATATAACCAAAGACTATGCCTAGGGTAGCTTAGTGCTCTCCTAGTTTGGTAGAATCAACACTATTAAAATGAACGTACTCTCACACCTCTTGTATTTATTTCCAACACTCCCAATATGGCTTGAACTTTCATACCTAAAATATATCCAGTGCACATTTATGGCCTTTGTCTGGAAGGGTAGAGTCCCTAGACTTTTCATAGAACTCATGACCCAACCTCGGCAGACATGAGGATTGGCTACTCTGAGTATCCCACACTATTATGCAGCCGCACTACTGAGTCTTGTAGTAGATTGGTCCACAACACTCTGTGAGAAAAACTGAAGGCTGCAGAAATGTCACAGACCGATGCCTACCTTAGTTCCCCTGTGGCAACAATATTACTAGGGGAAGTGCACCATATATGTTGGCACTGCCCATTGATTAGACCCTTCTGGGGAGAGGTTTCTGCACTTCTAGAGAGAGTGCTAACTATCTCCATCCTGGCTGTATGTGAGGTGATGCTCCTGAGCCTGAACCCCCAACTCTGACTCGCTTGACTAGCAACTAGAAGCACATGTGCCTTCTGTGTCTAGGTGTAGCAAAACTCACAATTGCACACCATTGGAAAACGATAGGCATTCCACTGACCACACACTGGCACCAATGTCTATGGGTGATGCTAGCAATGGAGCCTCTAGCAAGCAATCTCGGGATCCCATTTCGTATTCGAGCTTACATTGAAGCCCCTGGTCGAGCTGCTGAGTGAGCGGACACCCAGCCTAGCCCTCCCCTCATGATGGAGAGCACTCAACCTATTTCACTGATGAGGAGAGGGTGGTCTATGGTATTTTGCTGGACATTGCAGTTATAGTGAGTGGGTTCAAATAGGACATATGGGAGGAATGATCAACATGCAATCATATTGCCTTCTAGGGTGGACGGTGGTGGTTAATTCACCCCTCTGCAGTTGGAGCCAGCAGAGGAGAGAGGGGGGAGGGTGGGACAAGTGAATATGATTTCAACATGTGGGGAATGACGACGACTATGCTTTAAGTGAAAACGTAAATGTAAGTTCTGGAACTCTCTTTAGCCAGTGGCAGAAACTGTTTAAATTGTCTTCCTCCTTTTGTGCTTATGATGCTGAGTGATTACACTTGTACTACTTGAAACCCCAAATAAAATATTTTAACAGAAATATTGTGTAAGTGCTTAAATGTGCTAATAAAGAAATTGTCACTAGATAGATAGATAGATAGATAGATAGATAGATAGATAGATAGATAGATAGATAGATAGATAGATAGATAGATAGATAGATAGATCTTATTTTGCCTGAATATCAACAGTTAGCTACTTTGGAGAAGGATACTTTGGAGGCTCTGAAAAGGTCTACACTAAACTAAAAGCCATATTTATGACTTTAATGGTGCAGGGCAGTGCAGCAAGTCACCCTGCTGCACCTCCCTGCAAAACAACAGTTGATGGCCAGAATGCAGAACAATGTCAAACATTCACCCCAGTGCAGAGATCTGGGCCTAAATCCATCGTTTTTTTGCTCACCATAACATTCCAGTTTGAACCCAGCCATATGCAAATCAGTCTTGACCCTGTGCCTCATGGGAACAGTCCAGCCCGAACTGCCAAGCCAGGTCCTGCGTCACAGTGAAAGGACAGGAATGCTCCATATTAATCCAATACAGCACATTACTGTCCTTATCGCTTGTGCTTGCTCCATTTTGGCAGCCTGGTTCCAACGCAGGCATCCTCGCACCGTGGAGGTGACACCTTCCTGCACAAAAACAATCCTGGGAGGCTTTTTCCAGCACACATAGGGAAAAACCAAGGAGAAATAAACATATTTCTCCTTGTTACACCTCCTCTGGGTCTTGTAAATCTGGGGATGCATCAAAATCCATTGGAGTTGTGTGGGAACACCCACACCATGCCATGGAATGCCTACCCAGGACAGAACAACAATGCAGCGATTTGTGCTGTGTTGGGTTGCTCCATATTTTTGGAGCCACTCAAAGCCATGCAAAGTGTCTTTGCATGGCTTCAAAAACAGAACTGCGTGGTTCAAGAGCGAAGCAAACCGGGTCATAAACGTGGCCCTAGATCTGTTTTAATATGTGCTTAAACATTGAGTGTACATTAACAAGGCCCTTGTATTACTGGCTTGGGTTGTGGGTTGAGTATTTCTAGTAGCTAGGTATGTAGTCACAGGATCTCAAAAATGTTGCTTATACATTTTAACATGTTAGTTCATCTGGATAATGCATGAGGCAGGGTAGAAGTACAGGTTAGAACCCTCATTATTTGTGTGGGGTCCAGACTCAGCGCTCACTGCTGCTACTCCAGCTGTTCCCTGAGAGAGGATCCATAAGACATCCTAGGCTGGGAAACCAGCCAATATGATGCCCCGTAAAGTGTGTGTTATAGAATATCTTGGTAATTTCCCAAAAAGAGGGAAATGTCTAGTAACGGAGTTACTGTTTATTTTTACATTCTAAAGCATTACAAACATTCGTCAGTAATGCTCTTCCCGTGAATTATTGGAAAGGTCTCCTGCAGTCGTTTGCAGCAAGATGAGACTTGCATTCAGAGCGTAAAATGTTTCCCTGGTTATTCCCCAAAATCTTCTGGCCAGTTGATAATAGTAAAACCAGGTTATGCATTTCCACAGTCTTGTATGGCTATATTCTATTTCACTTTCATCTGCCCCACTGCAGAACTTTAGTAAAATATGTTGAATATAAAAACTTTAGCAATCCTATTACCAGCAGTCATTCTAACGTATTTCAAAATTGCTCCGAAGATTAATGGAGTAATCAATGAAAATTTCCATTTACTGGATATGAATTCAAAGATTTCCACGCCATAAAAGGACACAGGAAACATGAAGTTTGTTTTTGAAAATTAATTAAGAGTGCCCAGTGTTACTGACACAACTTCCATTAATTTTCTGAAAATGGTACTTTGGTAATATTAACTATTGCTTGGCATTCACAAAATGTGACCTAGCAGCCGCAAATCCATGTACTTTTTCATACTGTAATGCCCTGACTGTGTACAGATATGCAGGAGTAAGTCCCACACAAGGGGTAGAGATGGATGGATGAGGGCCTGGCTCGTCTTGTGAGTTCATGAACACCCACGAACTCCTCTCAAACATTTTCTGACCCTGAAAGTGGTCAGAGATTTGCTTTTCCAAAGAGCTGGAGTAAATCACTTCCCAGAGTTGGGAGGGGGAATGCATCACCTCTAAACCTAATAGCAGAGTAGAGGTAACGTCTTCTTTGTGCAACCAACTCAGTCCTGAGCAATCGTAGGACCGAAAGACAATTTGGAATGTTACAAGATCTTATTAAAATTCTGTCTCATTTTAATATATTTCATATGATTTTAGGAATGTGTTTATGGTTTGTGCTCTGTACGGTTCTGGTAAATTTTCGAAGTAATAAGGGAAACACACACTTAGTAAGCATAAGCACTTTAGAAAAATAAAATTGGGATATTCACTATTTTAATTTGAACTTGATCCTCCATTCCCTTTCAAACACTTCTTACTGGAGTCATATTTAGGTCTAGCTTCACGGTGCATCTGCTTCTTCACCCTAATTGATCAACCTAAAAAGGAGCTTTCAAGAGTACTACAGAGATGGGCTTTAGCTCTACCTACATATTGGTAGACAGGAGTACGTTTTTTGATTGGGCAGTGCATATGTACTTTCACAGAAAAAAGAGCTTCTGCTCAATACACCTGTAATAATTGTGTTTGTTTATTCAGCTACTTGAGCCAGCAACTGTATGGCAGCCTAAAAAAGTCTCACTAACATGCATTAGCTACCAATGAGCTTGGCCTTTCCAGGACACACACATGGCACTGTAATGCTGTTGGAGTGTCTTGGATAAGTAGATCATTGATGGTGTTTATTCTTCTGTGGCAGCAGTGCAGATGGGAGGTTGGCAGTCATGAGGATTGTATTGCTGTTTTTCAGGCCCCTCCCCTTTCTTTTCCATCATTATCGTTAGATTCCAGAGTGCAGTTGTGTGTTTAAGAGCAGTATTTAATTCCCAGGGCTACACTAATCAACATGCATTTTTAGGTCTGGTTTACCATCTGTGACAAACCATGGATATAGAAGATCTGCTCTGTGCAAATCCTTGTTAGACCTTCTTAGAAGAGATAGTATTTTGGTTAGCCATCTTTAATTTTCTATGCCTTTCTAATTTTATGACTCTGTGCCTGATGGTTGTTTTATGGAAAAGCTTATGGTTAGAAAAGTTCACTTGAGTTGATAAGTTGACAAGTTACATGCCTCATTGATATATTGCAAAATGTTATGTCCGATGCCATAGATCTGATCTGCTTATTTTGAAGTTATTACAAAATAAGTACACCTAGCTTCTTTATTGTGAAAAGTATTTGTTAAAGCCACTATGCCTTTAACAGTTAGTTATCACCACATTGTGCTACAGGCTACAGACAGATATTTTGTTGCATGTAATCCCACAGATTACTGTAATAGGCAAGGGTTTTGGTATTGGCCACCCACTCTAACAAACCCTGGGTGTATTTGCTGTGATGATTTTTAGTAGGCCTTTTTAGAGAGTTTGCATATGGTTTTCCAAACTGTACTTTTCTACATATTTGTTAGTTTGAAAAGGCATGCATGAGTATAATTCATTCCATTACTGGAGAGTTCCGTTGCCCAATATTGATCTCCCTGAAATTGTTCATTTGGATGATGAAAACAGAATTTACACCTGCTTATGTGCTCCTGAATGGGCCTGTATTGGTTAAGGTTGAAAGAAGCCAATGGTAAAGACAACAAGCTTTAGCCATTCATTGGGAAAGGCCATGCTAGATTCCATATATTTCCATTGTTACGGCAAAGCCAGTAGGCCTGACCTACATATTGTGAAAGCATGTGTAAAAGGCAATTGGCTATCAAGAATGAGTTTGTGTTCCACTGTGCTAAAACCTGAAAGGTTTTTGGTGTTGATACCCACCGAGTACACCAAGAGAATAGAAGGTATGCTCTACCATAAACCTTATTAAGCACACTCAGAAGAGATAGTATTTTGCTTTGCTGACTGTAATTTTGTATACATTTGTAATTTTATGACTTGTGGTTGATGGCTCTCATGTGGAAAAGCTTCAACTCAGTAAAATAGGCCCAAAAGGCATGAGTTGGTTAGCTAAAGGTCTTGTTGATGGACAGAGAAGCATTATGCATGAATCCATACGTCTGGTTTGTTTAACATGGAGATTTTTATGACAAATAGTAGGCCTGGATCTTTTGTGAAAATATTTTGTTAAAACCAGTATACCTCTAAAAGCGAATTATCACACTATGTTACAGGCTGTAGACAGGCATCTTGTAATCTCACAAGCTACCATAGTAGGCTAGGGCTTTGGTGCTAATCACCCACACTGACAAACCTTGGGAGCAGACATTTGATGATTCTTGTTAGGCCCTAATTAGAGGGGTTGAAAATTGTTTTGCCTACTGCAATTCTGTAAAAGTTTCTTGTGAGAAATTGGGTTGTTGGTTGGCTGGGGTGTTAGCCCTGGTCAAGCAACAGTCACAATCCCTGGCAGGGTGAATCACAAAAAGTCACTTAATTAACCTGTGCCTTTTCCTGGGTAGCTTGGCCCGAAACACAGTCAGGCTTAGCTTAGAGGCTATGTGTAAAGATTCATGCAGCACACAAAGAGTAATAAAGTGAAAGCACAACACAAGAAAATCTGACACCAATATAGAAAAATAGAGTACATTTTGATAAATTATTTGACACCTAAATCACAAAATCTAATCATTAGAACCGGAGTTATGAATTTTTTAAGTTTTTAGTTAAATAAAACTAGCGCCTGAAAGATCAAAACGCCAACCGCGGACATCTAGTTGTGCAAGACTTGGTCAAAGTAAAAAAAATAATGTGGCCAACCAGGATAGAGTGCATGTCTTATACAAGAAGTAGATTGGGCCTTTTGGCGCTAACCTTTGGAATTAGAAGAATTTTCAAGAAAAATGTTCTGAGAAGGTATAGTTCAGCAGGGCAAGTAGCCAAGGAGCATCTTTGAAGATTGTTTATTAGTCTTATTTGCAGGATGGTATCTAAGTACAGTTGCCCACCAGGGGCAGCCTGCCTGCTGCTCAGCCCATACTCCAACTGTCACACCTCACCACACAGGCACCAAAACATTCCATTCATCTCCATCACACCAACATTCCACTCAGAACACTCACACTGGCTAGGAGCCAAGGTAACAGAGGAGATGCATGAATTCCTAATCAATATATAACAGCAAGACTGCAGACCATGTCTGAGAATGGAGCGTCGTCCGGGAGCCACTGGACACAGTTGCAGTGAAGACTTCTACATTGGGACTTAGTCATTTTTTTGGAAGTTGAAAATCTCCATCAAGGTGAGGCTGGAGCTGAAGACACTTCTAGGAGGTCGGATACCTCTTTGGTGAAGGAACGGTGACCAGGATTTGCTGCTCCTGAGAAAAATGTATCAGGAACAGCTCCGAAGTCAGGCGCACTTTGGGCAGATTGACGAGCAGGTTGGTCCTGGTCTTCCCTTGGTTCTCTGAGCAGTTTTAGCCATATGTTTTTGAAGTCCCAGGTTTTATATTTTTGGCTACCTGGGCATACTTAGCTACATAACCATGGGTCCAAGACTGGTGAGACACCACTTGAGATTTCAGGAATTTAAGTTAGTCTTGTAACTTTCCATTCAGGTGAAGATACATGGCTCAAACAGCAGGGCTGGAATCTGAGGGTTCAAGGCAGGCTCCAGGCAGCAAAGCAGTCCTTCTAGGTGCAGGAAAGCAGTCTTGTGGAGTACGCCGGAGACAACAACAGCAGGCCGTCTTCTGAGAGTCCTTCTGCAGATATAGAAAGTGAACTAAAGAGTAGGTCTGAGAACACTAATTTTATACCTGGTGCATTCTTTGAAGTTACGAGAAGTTTATAGAGGTTTCTCTTTGAAGTGCTTAAAATTTCCTTACTCCCATGCCCTGGGTCAAAGCTGGCTGCAGTGACAATTTGGAGATGACAAGCTCTTTGTGTGAATATGTATGAAGGCAGAGCACATCCTATTCAGTTGCAAGTTTAACTGTCAGTTTCACACAGTCATATGACCCAGTGAAGGCTGCAGGCACCAAATGGCTGAGGGTAAAAGAATGACAACTTTCTAGAAGTTGTAACCAAAAAAGAGGGACGTGGGGGCCTTTATCCACTCGTGCAAGAGTGGGAGGTCCAGCATAAACAATCGGCCCACATGAATGTTATCCATAAAGAAGTTATGCCGTTCCTCTCAAGTGAAAACGTACAAAAGTACAGAGTCAGGGAAGACGGGAATCCCAGCTGCCCCAAGGACTGGGGTCAGTGTGGGTTATCCACAATTTGGATAATAATGCCCTCACACACCCTTGTAGGTGTCATGCTTCATCATGTGGGCTGCATTCGGATAAAAAGATCTCCGGCAAAGAGCCCCTATTATAGGGAGCCCGTCGGGTATTGTACTGCCGACCCGACGAGGAGCAGCCCAGATGATGACGCATGACACCTGCAAGGGTTTGTGAGGGCATTATTATCCGAATTATGGATTCCCCACACTGACCCCAGTCCTTGGGGCAGCTGGGATTCCCGTCTTCTTTTTGGATAACTTTCTAAAAGTACCAATTTCAAAACTGTAATTTAACATATGACTTTAGCATTAAAGAACATTTTTCGTAGATACCAAACATGAAATGCTCACCTGGTGCCATTTAAATGTTAGCAGTTATTAAGTGTAATAAGCCAACCCAGTGTTATCCTATGGGATAGGTAGGCCTCACTGTAGTGAGAAACAAATATAGACGTTTTTCACTACCAGAACATGTAATATGTTAAAGTACATGTTAAACCTTTAAATTGTACTGCGCCCTGCCCTATGGGCTACCTAGGGCCTAATTTAGGGGCGACTTATATGCAATAAATGGGGAGTTTAAGGCTTAGCAAAGGGGCTACTTTGCCAAGTTGAATTTGCAGTTTAAACTTCATTCCAGCTGCAGTGGTAGACCTGGGACATCTTTAAATCGGCTACTTAATTGGGTGGTACTATATGTGCTGCAGGCCCACTAGTAGAATTCACTTTGCAAGTCCTGGGTATATGGTATACCACTCTACAAGGGACGTATAAGTAAATTAATTATGCCAGTCAGGTGTAGACCAATTTAACATGCTCAGGAGAGTGAGCACAAGCACTTTAGCATTTATTAGCAGTGGTAAAGTGCACAAAGTACTAAGGCCAACATAAACAAATTTCAGCAGACAAATTGAGGTACGTAGGCACAAGGTTTGGGGAAGACCACCCTACAGCTGATATGGTTGCAATTTTACAACATTAAAGCTTTCTAGAGTTTAAGGTGGTGACCGTACCACTTTTTGGCTCAGATTGAATTTGATGACAGTAAGTTATGTTTAAGCGAATCCCTTGTAGTTGGTGGTCACTTTCCATGTGAGTTTTGATCTTAAAATATGTTACCATTTGAAACAATGGGAGGGCCATCAAGGTGTAATCCAGGGTCAGAGTGCCTTTCCCGAATAGAAGATTTTTTCTGCTGGTGCATTGCTTCTTATTCGCCTGATTAACTTCCTCAGGCCCAAATGCTCAATTTCTTCCTGAAAAGCCAGGCCCTGCTTGTCCTCTCAACAACCAAATGTTTAAGGGTGGTATTTGCCAAGTTTGGTTTTGAATATCCAATGCTTGATCAGCTGGCACTTCCTGTAATAAATGCATGTTAAAGTACCCTGTCAAGAGGATATGTTGTGCAGGCTTACTTGTCATTTGTGCAATAATAAAGTAATTCAGAGTTTTGATTGTTGCAAGTTTTTTTTGCCGATCGGTGAATGTAAGCATTAATCTTTAGAAGCGGGTTAGCCCTGTTTTGAAAGCCCTTCAACATCTGCATGGCCTGTAGGTTCAGATGGTCTACTTGTATCTCTGTCACCTTTCAATTTATATCAGCTGATATATAACTGGCCAGGCCACCAGGTGGGTGTCCTAGCACATGTGTTTTTACTGCCGGATTAGTGAATCCTGTGTATGCCAGAATGTGTAACAGATATAGGAAGTGCTGATCTTCAATTTTGCTCTGTATTCGTTACACATTCCAGAAGCAGATTTTCAACTTTTCCAATGGTGATGATAGGAACATTGCGTTTTCTCGTCAATGGCTAGGTCTACAGATAGTGTTACAATGCAGTGTCCCCGCAAGCCATATCCAGTCTGTTGGATCTATGCTTAATTTGCACTTCCCTTCGCTATTGCTACGACTGTTAGTGATCACCCCAGATGATGATGAAACTGAGTGGCTTTTGCCCGTTTAAGCACCAATGATGTTCGAGCACCTTCCTCCATTTACTTTAGACCTGGTTTCTCGTAGGTACCGACTGCTGCCGGCAAAAGTGCAACCATGCACCTTTGTTGGAGTCAGCTTGGGGTCAGAAATGATGGATATGCTGTTTCTTCGCATTGAGTAATTTCTATGCCCAGTTCTCAAATGTTGGTTTCTCCTTCCAGATCTGCAGTGACATTTTTCTATTTGCCCAAGTAATAATGGTGGGTTCCTCAGGTTTATTCCACACTGTTTGCCTGACTGCAACTGTAAGAATGTTGGAGGTAGTAATGTGCCTCAGGGAAGGTATTGCCTGGGTCCCGCACAACATTGCGCCTCAGTTAATTATATCATGCTGCCCCATGGATTTATAGTTTGGCGTGAAGATTCATTTGACAGTGTACACATGTTGGGTGTTGTAGCTTCCTTCTGGTTGTTGCTCTCGACTACTGAGAGACTGCTGTCTGCAGACGGGGGAGTCCTATTATGACCTGAGCAGTGGCACTGCTATTAAGTTTTGTTGTCTCTTTGATACCTGGTAAATACAAAAAATAATGACTTGCACTACTACCTTTCTGCTTAATTAGTTGTTTGTACTGCAGTGTGTGGGGTGGTGTCTGCTAAATGGGTTGGTTTAGACCCATTTTCACCTTTATCTAATTGCTGCTCCTGGTTGTTGGGGCCTACTTTCCTCGGGGTGGCCCACAATTCTGTTTGTATCTCTTATACACTTGGCGATTTGCTTTGTACTGGGGGTGGTGCATGCCCATTTTTGCTTTGAGGGTATTTTGCAATGTGGACCTTGCTAATGTGAGAGACCTGCGGCTTGCTCCAGTTTCTGCAACCTCTGTTGATGGCTCTAGAACCAAATTTACGTGCTGTTTTGAAAATTGAGATTATATACTCCCGGTGTTTAGTTGTGGCCCCTTGGAAGGCTTGTTTATTGTGGGTCTTTCTTTGCCATTTTCACAGTTCTTCTGGTAGAAATTGATAAACAATTGATCTAGAGTCAGTTCATCCAAAGCCTTGAGCAGGACTCATTGAAAGTTTCTGTGCACCTGTTCTGGGATTGAGATCTATTAAGTTCTATTATTGTTTGATTATCAGTAAAGATAGTCAGTGGGAAATGTGTTTGTGGTGGTAGTGCAGTCCCTCGCTTAATTTGAGATTTCATTTTATTAAACACAGAATTGAGCGTTGCAGGAAGGTTTGCCAATTTGTCAATCACTGGATCCCAATTGCAAGCTTCTGTGTACTCTGCCATAACTGCTTGAGCTCACTGGATCAACCTAGTTAGGTTGTCTATTTTGGTATCCATCGTAGTAACATAAATTGCCAGAGTATTAAGTAAATCGAATTGCAGGTTGACTGGTATGTTAGCACATCCACTGCCACTTGAAGTGAGTTTAGCAGAACTTCCTAGTCCCCTTCATCCCGTCTTTTTGTGCTTGCTTCATTGGGGAGTTTTACTGCCATATGATATTGCACTCATTCCTACCAGCTCCGAAGGAGGATCTCAGGGGTACAAAATACTCATGTTTGAACCTTTTTCCGCCAGACTCCTTTCTTGCACCTGGGGACTAGCTTCCAAAGTAGTGGCTAATGAAGTAGCGGAGGAAGTCAGCATCCCCCCATGGCTGACTACGATTGTTTGTAAGTTGGTTAGGTGAGTGCTTTGGGAACCAAATTCCTTTTGATGAGGGTCCCTGGTTGCTTGTCTTTTTTACAGATGGAACAATTGGGTTTTCCGGCATAACTGCCGTTGATGTTAGAGCATGATGCAGCTCGGCTTTTGCTGAATACTCCCTTTTTTTCAACAAGCTGCTTAACCGGACTTGAATTTGTGTTTTCCTGATTAGCACCAAGGGTTCCATTCAATAGCCCTTCCGGGTTGCCCATCAGAGGCTCCTGGATACACTCTAGGCCCAAGTTTGCCACTACAGGTGCCACATTTGTGGTGCTGACTTTCGATTAAATGGACTGGCTCTCTCTTGCTTTCTTTTACTGTCTAAGTTTATCCCCTGTAATGAGTCACACTGGGTGACTTCAAGTTGCAGTTCATTTGTGGAAGTTGTGTAAGGTTGTAAGGGCACTTGGAACCATTTTATTTCTTTGTTAAATGAAAATATTGCATCCTTTGGATTTTTTATGACGCTGAATTTTTTTGACGTTCTTGGCTTAACTGCCTGGGGCTGTTCATTATGCTGGTCATTTTGAAAGTTGGATTATGCATTTTAAAACAATTAGCATCATTTTATAATAAGATCATACAGTAATATACTATAACGGTGTTCTAAACAGGCCTAACATTGGTTTAGTTATCTTAGAAAAATCTTAACCAGTTTTGTTCAAGTATGAATTATGATATTTTGATTTTCAATTGTTATTCTCTGATTTTCCTTTTTCTCTTCATTCACATGAGCTTTTTTTCTGCATCTTCTACCGGACAACCGTCTAATGTCAAATGTTTTATTGATAATGCTGATTCTATGAGGATTATATAAAAAAATATATTGTCTTTAAAATTCAGTTATTGTTTGCCTTTCTCTCTGATATATTCTTGAAGAGTGCTTTATTCCTCTATTCATGTAAAGCTTTTCTGATGGCTCATTTGATGGATTTTTCGAGTCGATTGCCTCTTTGGATGTTTTAAAGAGGTACGTCAGGACCAATTCTTGTACTTACTGTATTGTATCCAGGTCTTTTGATGCATTCTGGGAGTACCCCATTAGTGTACAATGCCAATTGAGAGCGGCAAGATGTTCCTAAGGCCACAAGCCTGTGGGCCCCAGGATAGCTCTGCTTCAACCCCAGCCGGTCAGCAGGACTTAAACCGGGGAAAAGTCCGGGGAAAGACCTTAAGTGTCAGAGGGACCAGAGGCTGAGTCACTGCTGCAGGTCCCTTTGCTTAGTAGCGCCCTCAACAGGCAACTGTGACAGTAGCAGCAGCAGCGGTGGTGGCTTCCGCTGGTCAGCTGGGCAGCATCTCCTAACGTCTAACTATATTTATAATGTTATTTAGGTATACCTGATGTTTGCCTTGTGGGATTGTTTATGCCCAGCACAGTAGGTCAGAGTTGGTTATGGTGAAAACCCAATGCTAAAGGTTCTAGGCCTTTTTGTTTATTAAGAAAAGTTAAAATAAAGTCAGCAGGTCTGATATATTGATTGTGAAAAGCATATGTTAAAGTCAAGATGTACATTTAAGGGTGGTGGAGCTGAGAATTTAATATTGTGTTTACGGCATCAGTTTTGTTACTGCTCCAGAGAAAAAGTCTCCGCTCATACTACTGGGCCCAGGGCCAAAAGTCCTTGGATTTAGAAAAAGAACTAATCAAAAGCTGCAAATCAAATATATCTAAACATTACAGTTCAGTTATAATCACTTAATAGTCAATGAGGAGATTTGGGGCGAGTTTAAAGGTTTTATTGAATTTTTCTAGCCAGTATTTCTTTATTTATAAGGTCAAAAAATAGGTAATCAATTAGTCACTAATTCAATACAGAACAATTGCATAAAGCGCGTTCCATATAAGTAAATCTCTATTTTAAGTCTAGGAAATGAGGGAAAGGTATCTCAGGAACCCATAAAGAGTTCGAAATCGAGAGGTGAAATCATAAAGCTTTAAGCAATTCTAAATCAAACAGCACTTTCCATGAAGAGAAGTTAAATAGTCTCAAAACAGTCCCAGAGCAGCATCAATTCAGGCAAGGGAAATGAATGGGTGTGTCTGAGAGAATCAAAGCACAGGGCTCTGCAGAGAGTCTGGATAGGGTCTAAAGAATCTCTTATGAGTAAATCTCCTCTATTCTAGGAACACGCGCTAATATAACATTTCGGAATTTATCACTAGTGTAACATGCTGCATTCTTCTGTCTTCTCAGCCATTCATTGCACAGTGTCATCATGGGAACAGGAAATCTTCAGTCAACTTAGCGGTTCAGGATGAAGGCTACAGACATTAAAAGTCCTGATTATGAGTTTGGCAGACAGGGTTACTCTGTTTAGAGTCACTATAAACAGTGGATTTTGTGTGAATTGTTTGTAGAGCTGTGCATCCCTAAACCGAAATTTTGACACATTTTAGCTTCTGGTGTCTCAGTAAGATTAAATTGTGGATTAGTAATTGACTCTGACAGTGTGACATGCTGTGCACAGTTCTGGACTGATTGGATAGTTTTCCCACTAGAACATAAAATCCAGTTTAAATCAGCAGCATTTGTCTAACTCTTGAAATATATTTGTGCAGCCACTTGTCTTTTACACCTTTTAAACTAGGTCGGGCAAATAAATTACATTCACCACTGTAGCTTTCTTTCTCTGACTATGCTTTAAATCATGACATCAGTGAACTATTTAAAGCATAAAAACTGTGAACATCTGCTCATAAAAAGATGTAGTATTTTTTGTTTTTGTACATTTACTTTTCACTTTTCATTCATGCTCTGTATTAGTTTTATCATTTATAATAGCTCTTTCCTAAATTCTCACTTTAAATGTTGGTTGTTTTTCTGTCATATGATCTACACAATGTCTTTCCTGTAAGATTTCTTTAATCATTGCATTTTGTTAATTTTTTTCTCTAAATCGGTTTGTTTTCAATCTCATAACTTCTTCCCCCTTTTCAGTGTTGTATTAAGGATATTTGGGACTACGGGCAAGGCATATTTTGGGGACCACTATTAGTAGTTTTACTGCCTATTTTCTGTGAATGCAAGCCCTCATAATACCCCAAAAACTTCCAGAAAAGGGGTTTACACAGAAACAATTGAAATATGTCTTTCTAGGGCCCCTAAAAATCCTTATGATTCCACTGGGCAAAGCAAGAGAGACTCAGGGATAAGGTAGGCAGAGAGGAACGAGGCTGAGATATGGAAATAGACAGAACTGATCTAGAAAAAGATAACGTTTACTTTCCCAGCAGGCCCCTTGGAAAGTCAAGGCACTGAACAATTGCTCATGCCCTCGTGCCTTAAAACTTCTCTACCCCCTCTGCCCATGTAGTATAGAATATACTTTTTGGGCAATTTTGAGGAAATCTTTCATAGTTAGGTATCAACCCATTCACTACATTTTCGCCCCCCAAAAAATAGTAATCTTCAATGTCAACTGAATGGAAGGTTTAGTAAGAGAAAAGTCACTTATAGTGATTTTTCATGTGGGACAGTCAGTCTAAAATTATATATGAAATGACTTTTCCTTTTTGTCAAAAGTCTATAAACCGAGTAACTCTTGTAGCAAGTTTGCACTGTTGTCATATTATAATAGGTTTTAAGGAATGCGCAAATTCCGACTTTTATGATTAGTTTTAAGTAGCAAGAAAGCTTACCTCAGCTCTAATTGTTCATTATATGTTCCCCACTGCGGCAAACAAAAAATAAAATGATTCAAGTGCAGATCATTTTATTTTTCGTTCTGCAGCTGTCTTGTGGGTGGGCCACAGTACTGCAGCAGGGCAAGGAGGAGTGGTGGGCCCTGCTGTCAGTGCACATGACGGTTTGGTCGGCTGTTTGAGGATGACTAAACCATCATGCACAATGACATCTCTCCAACCCAGCTGCACTACTGGGTGGAGACATCAACAGGCACAGGGTCCCATGTCCCGGTAAACCAGTGCATTCCGGCCAATCCCTACACTGCTCTCATGCTGATCGCATCATCAGGATTGGCTGCAGGGGAAGTTGGGAGCTTCAGCCTGTGACAGAGGAGAAGCCAGAGAGTAGAAGACTGGCAGGTTTGTTTTTTAATTTTATTTCAGCCCCATGCGTTCCACCTGTGCTGCCCCTCCACGCTGCCCTTTCCATGCTGCCCCCGCCTCACCACATTTCCCTTCCATCAGCCTCTACTGTTTAAAAATGCCTCCCATATTAATATCCATTGTTTGAGAAATGGAGATTATTATGAGGCTTTGTTGACTTAAATGGAAATGAAAATTTGGAGAACTGGGTAATATGTTGTCTGCAGATACCTTAATAATGCTCTGACACTTAAATGTGGCTCATATCATCCTTTACTAAGAGGTTTGGCCTGATTAATCTTTGCTGGGCAACATTCATGCATGCTGTTTTTACGACTATACTCACTGCAAATTAAGTGCATGGGGTAATTAGTCTATCAACATTTCTAAAACGGTACAACACAGGTTAGTGAAAGTGCTTTATGATGACACATTTTCTGCAAAGTACTGGAGCGTGGCTATTGTTTTAAATATTCCTTTTGTTTTATAGTTAAAATATAGATGCACTAAAAATGCAGCCTTTCCTAAAGGTTTTTGGCGGTTGGTTATCAATTATCTCTAAATAGTCAATATTTTATAGTCCTTATATATAAAATAAGCAGAAAATATAAATCACCATAGTATCATTAGTTTTGTACCAGAAAGTGAAAGGATGTATTAAGAGTGAAAATAAATGAGAACGCCCTGGAGGATGATTAAGAAAAGACATTATTTTTCATACTTTTTATATAGGAGGCTTTGTTGAATATATAATTGCATGTGCACCTTCTGATCCAATTCCATTCTAATCTTTCATTAATACACATCCTTGTGAATAGCTGAAACTACCTGAGTTTGGCAAATGTTTTGCATTTCATATTTTTGGAAAGTGACACATATCTTGTATTGCCTAACGACTAGCACTTAATATGGAAAAATATTAATAATGCATGGCCCCAAACTTTTAATTGGGTCCCACTGTCAGTGCCCTTTTCCCTGCTGTGGAGCATAGACCAAGTACTGTTTCCTGTGGCCAGTTTCCTTCCCCAGGTCATAGGCTCCTTGAGGTACTCCTTGCCTTATTTAATTATCACATCCCCATTTTTCTCTTTAGCCCACTATGCCAGCACCCTTTGTTCCCCACCCTCCTCTCTCTTGTTGCTTTTTTTTCTTTTTTTATACAATTTTGCATGGTACAATTGACCCATAGGTATTGGCGTGCATTACATGATCATCATTTACTTTACACAAGGATACCTTTATTGTTAAATTTATGGCGTGGGGAGTTTCAGTGATTTGTCTAGAACCTCGTTCCCCACTTCCACAGGCAGCAATTCAGGCCCAAATGCCACATCTTTTTTTTGTATTCAAACACTTTTATTGAAGTTTAAACACAAGAAAAGTACAAATAGTAAATGTAATGAGTGATACAGGCTAGGCAAGGCATAACATATGTAAAAGGTAACAAGGAGCATAAAAACCCCAAAACACATTAGAAAATAATTAATTATGAGTCATGGATTGATAAGTCATGTATCACAAAAGATATCAAATGGGGCATATAGGGGGAAACAGGAGAATAGGGAAAGAGGAGTCAGGAGAATTCCAGTGGAGCAAATCCTACAAAAATAAGTAAGAGGAAATGGGAAATGAGAGAATTAGATTATGCACAAGTGACAGCTCTATAAAAGGTCAGGTATTTGAGGTAACATAATTGGTCTCTTTGTCACTCATATAATCTTTCTTCCTTCATTTCTATGTCGAAATTTGTCCCTTCTCATTCTCATAGAATCCTCTCGGCTACAGTTTCAGCTCTTAAAGTTATCGATAGGCGTCTTGAGAATCGCTTTGTTAGCTCTAGGAGGTCTTCTCTTTGGTTTAATCCAAAAGTCACTTGTGATATTGATCCTCACCTAACTATTACTTGGGCTTCTAAAGGCATTAAGACTATTCAGGACTTCTACAACATTAATGGTGATCCTCTTCATTTTTCATCTCTTGCTACAAAATATGATCTTACTAAGTTAGACTTCTATAGTTTTTGAAGATTAAGGTAAAACTATTGAAATTCCAATTCTCCAGCCATTCACCCTTAGCTGATCCCCTAGCCCTTTGGCTTCGTACGGGGCTTGAGGCTTCCAAAGCGTAAATTTTTTTATGGAAACCATCAATTCCTCAGTATTCATCCATCTATACCACATGGTCCAAACACGTTGACAAAGGGGTTTTCGAACATATCTCGCCGCATAATTGGTCTCTGATTGGTAATCTTTCCCTTTGTAATAAAGGTGCTCCTGCCCTGCTCCAATACATTTTTTTTGCAATGCATTTGCTTCACTGGACTCCTGCTCGTCTACACACATTGAAATTAAGGAATAATAATAAATGCTGGAGCTGTAACTTGGTACCACGAACACATCAAAACATGTTCTTTCACTGTACACTTTTAGCTGATTATTGGACTTCTAAATAGAAGCACTTCATGTGTATTCTTAATGTTCCTATTAAATTGTCCTTATCTATGTTTATATTGGGCCCATGGGCATCAATGACTCCTCTCCTTTTAGACAAGTCTGAGATTTCATTATTGGATTTACTTCTATCTATTGCAATCAAAGTGATTCTTACAGAATGCAAGTCCTTTCAACACATCTCTTTCCACACTTGGTGGGCCTGGGTGTCTTATCTTCATAGTGTTCATACATTACACTCTGAAAGTCCCTCTTCTCCGGTTATTTCCCGTGCAGTCTGCCAAACCTTGCACACTTTTGTCCAACATGGTTCTCTAGTTACTGGAACATCCAATTCTGTTACCTGCTATGCCAATTCCTTATTAAAACGAAATAAACAAAGCTAAATAGCTCACACACAGTTATTTGGTTTTGTAAATGTTTTTAAGATGTTGCACAGCAGCACAGACTGCTATGTGACATGACTTAAAGTAAACAAATAACACAGTTAATGTTGGCCTTGTTATAGGGCTTTGTTTTTATTTACTTCATGTTGCACAGCAGTGCTCACAGCTGTGCAGCATCTTAAAAAACCATTGACAATTCTAATAGGTCTTGCATAGGAAAAACCTGTTGGCTTTGCCAATGCTTCTCTCTCTTGCACTGGTTCAAAGTCTGATGAGGAAAATAAGTCTCAGCCCTGAAAGGAGTGTGGGTGACGACTACCTGCATCCCCATGCACAAATTAAGCATTCTTATTGGCTTCAGTAGACATTTGCTGGTGTTACCAGTACATTTTTAAATGGTCTTGGCATGTCAGTCTGAGTGCACTAACTCAGGGTCCTAACTTTAAAATATCCATGCACACAGCTGTAAGAGTGACACCAGGTGGTTAAATCTTGTCACAATGTTTTGTTCAGCTAACAGTGAGGGCATAGCCAATGGGATCATCCGTTATTATGAAAAATGTTTACTCTATGATGCAAAGCAGAAGATGGGGAAGACTTTGCATTAAAAAGCCCTCGTGTAAAACCATACATATGACAAAAGGAGTCCAATGTTAATAAGTAGTGACATAACTCTGCTCCTTTGTTATACTTTGAAGCTATATGCTTATGTTTTTCTCTTGGGGCAGCAGAAATGTTCCCATCCTTTACAAGTCACAAATATGTCACAGCTTCATAAAAGATACATGGCATGGATGCACATTTAGCATTTGATTCTCATATGGTCTAGCGATATTGAAAATAAGTGTTGCATTTGACAATATTACTAAAGTGCATTTATTGTAGGACTAGTGAATTTACTCAAGCTATGTGTTTTCAGACATGTTATCATGCAATATGTTTGTGTAATTAAACTGTGAAGTTAATACATAGGTCTAGTTTATTGATTAACTTGTCCTTGTCTCCAAGTAAAGTGACTTCAAACTACACAGTCACCTCCGATTTTGTGTCTTGCAATTTGATAAAGGCCTAAGGTGGCTGTGAATAAGGACCCAACCTCCCTATGTTTCTAACTTAATACATTGTAAAACATTTACTGTTTAGATGACTGAATAAGAACCATTTTCATATATGTGGAATGTAAATACATTTGAAAAAACAATAGTTTATGGAATGTTCATTTAAATGTAGTTCATAGCTATACCTACACATATTTTTTCGAATAATTTCTGTATGCTTTATGTAACATGAACCTAATGCACTGATCATTCATATTTGTTGGTGTTTAAATGTGCATACGCATATTAAATGTGCACTCTTGCAAATACTTTAAGTTGACAATTTAGGTCTATAATTCTTTATGCTACATACATTCTGGTTTTGATTGTCTGCTAACATGACATTTCTTGCAGGTATTCACATGCATTGTTCGTTGTAGAATTGATACATTACTGTACTAGAGATAGAGAAGGAGCCTGAAAAGAAGACCTTGACAACAGAACATTGAGTGCCAGAGCTTTAGCTGAAAGGACTATTCTGCAATGTTTCAACCTGGCTTGTTCGTGAAAAGACGATGTCAATCCCATGTTTGGTGTGTGATATTTGGAAATTGTTACAGTCTGTAATGTGAGAAGTGGAGAAAGCCAATAGACCCATGATGATATGTGCGATGGGGTGTTGCCCCAGAAGTTTCTTGTGTATTATAACTGAGTGCATGCTGAAGATTCAGATGTCCCTCAGATGCTTTCTGGATTAATTTTAGATGCCCTTTAGATCATTTACAGATTCTTTCAGGTTCCCTTAGAGCAGTTTCCCTGGTCTTTGAGAGGTGTAGACATCTATGTTTATCTGCTAAGTGTGACTAAGGGTAATACTTATTTAGCTGACCCAAGAAGACTTCTGACCAAGCTTCTGAAATGTTGACACCTTTCCTACTTGTTTTTCCTTGCCTAGTTCTTAATTCCTTTATGCACCTCTTCTCTGAGCATCAGATACTCCTCTTGATCCTTTGTATTGCTGTGACCAAACTGCTTGTTTTCCAAATACTGGCCCACCTCAATTTCTTCTGTAGGTTGGGCCTACCTGTTGTTGTTCTGTACCTTTATAGCATGATTTTAAGAGTTGTGTATCTTAACTTGATTTGGAATTTGTAGTAAACCTTCTTAACCCTACCTACCGATTGCTGGTCCTCATTGTGTAGCCAAATGGGTTGCACTGTTAATTGATATTGATTGATGAAATACTAACTCTCCTCAACCATCTGTGCTGATAAGAAAGGTTCATCGGATGAAGATATATAGTAAGAGAGTAGGCCCAGAAAACACTGGATCAATTTGGTAGCAGAGGTTGGTTTATTCACTGATGTGAGGGAGTTAGGGTGCACTATTTAGAAATCACCTGTGCCCAGTACAAACCCAAAAAGCCCATCTTTCAGTCAAAGGATTGATGGAGTTCTGGCAGTTCAGAAACAAATTGTAACAGTGGAGGAGTATGATTATTAATAGGGTTGTGCGTTGCAATTGCTATTCTTAGATTGCTTTATTTTGCAGTGATTGTGTGGTGTTCTTCAGAGATGATTTAAGTTGATGTGTGAATGTGGCGCTTAATTCGGAGAAGTTTAAGTGGTTATTGGGTCCATTTTGGCCTAAGATCCCGGTATATTAACTTACATGGTACGAGAGTCAGTGTAAAAGACACTGGGTGTAGTTGTCTGCTGTCTTGTGGTGCTGATCGTGAGACGTTGTTGACAGCATTATTGAGGTAAGGAATTTATCTTTATCTTTATGTGATTGTGAGATGAGGTTGGTATAGTTGATCTCAGTGCACAGAGAAGAACTGTATCAATCCGAGTGAGATACCACTGATCGAGGGTTCATTTGAACTGAGTGTCAGGGTAGGTCGGAAAGTATTGTCCTGAACTACTTCTTGTGTGTGTGAAATCTGCAATTTCTTTAGAGGGGCAGACAAAGTTAGTTGTTAAAATTGCTTGCATTTGTTGTGTGTAAACTGCTTAGAGAATGCACTTTTAAAAATTGTAAATGAGGGCTTGCTGCTGCAAGGAGTGACATTGACATCACAGTATGCTGCACTGGTACCGGCCGGTCGGTGTACAGCCGTGTTGTTATTGGTTGAATATGCCATAGGGAGATACGCTGGGATTTGCTGTGGTTGCTGAACAAAGAATTGTGGTGAAAACCTTTCCTGGTTTCAACAAAAAGTCATTTGTAAATACTGCATATTATTGATTGAAAACAAAATAGTTCAAAGCATTATAAAGCCTAGTGAAGGGAGATGTGACTGTGACTGTTAGAAAGGGGGGAAGAAGCGCCACCAGAATGTATGCCAGCTCAAATTATTGTGATAGACATGTGTCTTCACACGTGTTTGGCTCACACAATGGCATTAGAACCCTGCGAAAGACCATACATTGACATTTCCTAATTATGGTACATTTAATTTGAGAATTGAGGCATTTATGGAGGACGCTGTATGAAGTTAGTCTTGTAACCTTCCATTCAGGAAAAGATACATGGCTCAAACAGCAGGGCTGGAATCTGAGGGTTCAAGGCAGGCTCTAGGCAGCAAAGCAGTCCTTCTAGGTGCAGGAAAGCAGTCTTGTGGAGTAGACAGGAGACAACAACAGCAGGCCGTCTTCTGAGAGTCCTTCTGCAGATATAGAAAGTGAACTAAAGAGTAGGTCTGAGGACACTCATTTTATACCTGGTGCATTCTATGAAGTTACGAGAAGTTTCTAGAGGTTTCTCTTTGAAGTGCTTAAAATTTCCTTACTCCCATGCCCTGGGTCAAAGCTGGCTGCAGTGACAATTTGGAGATGAGAAGCTCTTTGTGTGAATATATATGAAGGCAGAGCACATCCTATTCAGTTGCAAGTTTAACTGTCAGTTCCACACATTCATATGACCCAGTGAAGGCTGCAGGCACCAAATGGCTGAGGGTAAAAGAATGACAACTTTCTAAAAGTACCAATTTCAAAACTGTAATTTAACATATGAAATTAGCATTAAAGAAAATTTTTCATAGGTTCCAAAACATGAAATGCTCACCTGGTACCATTCAAATGTTAGCACTTATTAAGTGTAATAAGGCAACCCAGTGTTATCCTATGGGACAGGTAGGCCTCACTGTAGTGAGAAACAAATATAGAAGTTTTTCACTACCAGAACATGTAAAATGTTAAAGTACATTATAAACCTTTAAATTGCAATGCACCCTACCCTATGGGCTACCTAGGGCCTAATTTCGGGGTGACATATGCAATAAATTGGGAGTTTAAGGCTTAGCAAGGGGGCTAATTTGCCAAGTTGAATTTGCAGTTTAAACTTCATTCCAGCTGCAGTGGTAGACCTGGGACATCTTTAAATAGGCTACCTAATTGGGTGGTACTATATGTGCTGCAGGCCCACTAGTAGAATTCACTTTGCAAGTCCTGGGTATATGGTATACCACTCTACAAGGGACTTATAAGTAAATTAATTATGCCAGTCAGGTGTAGACCAATTTAACATGCTCAGGAGAGTGAGCACAAGCACTTTAGCATTTATTAGCACTGGTAAAGTGCACAAAGTACTAAGGCCAACATAAACAAATTTCAGCAGAAAAATTGAGGTACATAGGCACAAGGTTTGGGGAAGACCACCCTACAGCTGATATGGTTGCAATTTTACAACATTTAAGCTTTCTAGAGTTTATGGTGGTAACCGTACCACTTTTTGGCTCAGATTGAATTTGATGACAGTAAGTTATGTTTAAGCGAATCCCTTGTAGTTGGTGGTCACTTTCCATGTGAATTTTGATCTTAAAATATGTTACCATTTGAAACAATGGGAGGGCCACCAAGGTGTAATCCAGGGTCAGAGTGCCTTTCCCGAATAGAAGATTTTTTCTGCTGGTGCATTGCTTCTTATTCGCCTGATTAACTTCCTCAGGCCCAAATGCTCAATTTCTTCCTGAAAGGCCAGGCCCTGCTTGTCCTCTCAACAACCAAATGTTTAAGGGTGGTATTTGCCAAGTTTGGTTTTGAATATCCATTGCTTGATCAGCTGGCACTTCCTGTAATAAATGCATGTTAAAGTACCCTGTCAAGAGGATATGTTGTGCAGGCTTACTTGTCATTTGTGCAATAATAAAGTAATTCAGAGTTTTGATTGTTGCAAGTTTTTTTTGCCGATCGGTGAATGTAAGCATTAATCTTTAGAAGCGGGTTAGCCCTGTTTTAAAAGCCCTTCAACATCTGCATGGCCTGTAGGTTCAGATGGTCTACTTGTATCTCTGTTACCTTTCTATTTATATCAGCTGATATATAACTGGCCAGTCCACCAGGTGGGTGTCCTAGCACATGTGTTTTTACTGCCGGATTAGTGAATCCTGTGTATGCCAGAATGTGTAAAAGATATAGGAAGTGCTGATCTTCAATTTTGCTCTGTATTCTTTACACATTCCAGAAGCAGATTTTCAACTTTTCCAATGGTGATGATAGGAACATTGCGTTTTCTCGTCAATGGCTAGGTCTACAGATAGTGTTACAATGCAGTGTCCCCGCAAGCCATATCCAGTCTGTTGGATCTATGCTTAATTTGCACTTCCCTTCGCTATTGCTACGACTGTTAGTGATCACCCCAGATGATGATGAAACTGAGTGGCTTTTGCCCTTTTAAGCACCAATGATGTTCGAGCCCCTTCCTCCATTTACTTTAGACCTGGTTTCTCGTAGGTACCGACTGCTGCCGGCAAAAGTGCAACCATGCACCTTTGTTGGAGTCAGCTTGGGGTCAGAAATGATGGATATACTGTTTCTTCGCATTGAGTAATTTCTATGCCCAGTTCTCAAATGTTGGTTTCTCCTTCCAGATCTGCAGTGACATTTTTCTATTTGCCCAAGTAATAATGATGGGTTCCTCAGGTTTATTCCACACTGTTTGCCTGAATGCAACTGTAAGAATGTTGGAGGTAGTAATGTGCCTCAGGGAAGGTATTGCTTGGGTCCCGCACAACATTGCGCCTCAGTTAATTATATCATGCTGCCCCATGGATTTATAGTTTGGCGTGAAGATTCATTTGACAGTGTACACATGTTGGGTGTTGTAGCTTCCTTCTGGTTGTTGCTCTCGACAACTGAGAGACTGCTGTCTGCAGACGGGGGAGTCCTATTATGACCTGAGCGGTGGCACTGCTATTAAGTTTTGTTATCTCTTTGATACCTGGTAAATACAAAAAATAATGACTTGCACTACTACCTTTCTGCTTAATTAGTTGTTTGTACTGCAGTGTGTGGGGTAGTGTCTGCTAAATGGGTTGGTTTAGACCCATTTTCACCTTTATCTAATTGCTGCTCCTGGTTGTTGGGGCCTACTTTCCTCGGGGTGGCCTACAATTCTGTTTGTATCTCTTATACACTTGGCGATTTGCTTTGTACTGGGGGTGGTGCATGCCCATTTTTGCTTTGAGGGTATTTTGCAATGTGGACCTTGCTAATGTGAGAGACCTACGGCTTGCTCCAGTTTCTGCAACCTCTGTTGATGGCTCTAGAACCAAATTTACGTGCTGTTTTGAAAATTGAGATTATATACTCCCGGTGTTTAGTTGTGGCCCCTTGGAAGGCTTGTTTATTGTGGGTCTTTCTTTGCCATTTTCACGGTTCTTTTGGTAGAAATTGATCAACAATTGATCTAGAGTCAGTTAATCCAAAGCCTTGAGCAGGACTCATTTAAAGTTTCTGTGCACCTGTTCTGGGATTGAGATCTATTAAGTTCTATTATTGTTTGATTATCAGTAAAGATAGTCAGTGGGAAATGTGTTTGTGGTGGTAGTGCAGTCCCTCGCTTAATTTGAGATTTCATTTTATTAAACACAGAATTGAGCGTTGCAGGAAGGATTGCCAATTTGCCAATCACTGGATCCCAATTGCAAGCTTCTGTGTACTCTGCCATAACTGCTTGAGCTCACTGGATCAACCTAGTTAGGTTGTCTATTTTGGTATCCATCGTAGTAACATAAATTGCCAGAGTATTAAGTAAATCGAATTGCAGGTTGACTGGTATGTTAGCACATCCACTGCCACTTGAAGTGAGTTTAGCAGAACTTCCTAGTCCCCTTCATCCCGTCTTTTTGTGCTTGCTTCATTGGGGAGTTTTACTGCCATATGATATTGCACTCATTCCTACCAGCTCCGAAGGAGGATCTCAGGGGTACAAAATGCTCATGTTTGAACCTTTTTCCGCCAGACTCCTTTCTTGCACCTGGGGATTAGCTTCCAAAGTAGTGGCTAATGAAGTAGCGGAGGAAGTCAGCATCCCCCCATGGCTGACTACGATTGTTTGTAAGTTGGTTAGGTGAGTGCTTTGGGAACCAAATTCCTTTTGATGAGGGTCCCTGGTTGCTTGTCTTTTTTACAGATGGAACAATTGGGTTTTCCGGCATAACTGCCGGTGATGTTAGAGCATGATGCAGCTAGGCTTTTGCTGAATACTCCCTTTTTTTCAACAAGCTGCTTAACCGGACTTCAATTTGTGTTTTCCTGATTAGTACCAAGGGCTCCATTCAATAGCCCTTCCGGGTTGCCCATCAGAGGCTCCTGGATACACTCTAGGCCCAAGTTTGCCACTACAGGTGCCACATTCGTGGTGCTGACTTTCGATTAAATGGACTGGCTCTCTCTTGCTTTCTTTTACTGTCTAAGTTTATCCCCTGTAATGAGTCACACTGGGTGACTTCAAGTTGCAGTTCATTTGTGGAAGTTGTGTAAGGTTGTAAAGGCACTTGGAACCATTTTATTTCTTTGTTAAATGAAAATATTGCATCCTTTGGATTGTTTATGACGCTGAATTTTTTTGACGTTCTTGGCTTAACTGCCTGGGGCTGTTCATTATGCTGGTCATTTTGAAAGTTGGATTATGCATTTTAAAACAATTAGCATCATTTTATAATAAGATCATACAGTAATATACTATAACGGTGTTCTAAACAGGCCTAACATTGGTTTAGTTATCTTAGAACAATCTTAACCAGTTTTGTTCAAGTATGAATTATGATATTTTGATTTTCAATTGTTATTCTCTGATTTTCCTTTTTCTCTTCATTCACATGAGCTTTTTTTCTGCATCTTCTACCGGACAACCGTCTAATGTCAAATGTTTTATTGATAATGCTGATTCTATGAGGATTATATAAAAAAATATATTGTCTTTAAAATTCAGTTATTGTTTGCCTTTCTCTCTGATATATTCTTGAAGAGTGCTTTATTCCTCTATTCATGTAAAGCTTTTCTGATGGCTCATTTGATGGATTTTTCGAGTCGATTGCCTCTTTGGATGTTTTAAAGAGGTACGTCAGGACCAATTCTTGTACTTACTGTATTGTATCCAGGTCTTTTGATGCATTCTGGGAGTACCCCATTAGTGTACAATGCCAATTGAGAGCGGCAAGATGTTCCTAAGGCCACAAGCCTGTGGGCCCCAGGATAGCTCTGCTTCAACCCCAGCCGGTCAGCAGGACTTAAACCGGGGAAAAGTCCGGGGAAAGGCCTTAAGTGTCAGAGGGACCAGAGGCTGAGTCACTGCTGCAGGTCCCTTTGCTTAGTAGCGCCCTCAACAGGCAACTATGACAGTAGCAGCAGCAGTGGTGGTGGCTTCCACTGGTCAGCTGGGCAGCGTCTTCTAACGTCTAACTATATTTATAATGTTATTTAGGTATACCTGATGTTTGCCTTGTGGGATTGTTTATGCCCAGCACAGTAGGTCAGAGTTGGTTATGGTGAAAACCCAATGCTAAAGGTTCTAGGCCTTTTTGTTTATTAAGAAAAGTTAAAATAAAGTCAGCAGGTCTGATATATTGATTGTGAAAAGCATATGTTAAAGTCAAGATGTACATTTAAGGGTGGTGGAGCTGAGAATTTAATATTGTGTTTACGGCATCAGTTTTGTTACTGCTCCAAAGAAAAAGTCTACGCTCATACTACTGGGCCCAGGGCCAAAAGTCCTTGGATTTAGAAAAAGAACTAATCAAAAGCTGCAAATCAAATATATCTAAACATTACAGTTCAGTTATAATCACTTAATAGTCAATGAGGAGATTTGGGGCGAGTTTAAAGGTTTTATTGAATTTTTCTAGCCAGTATTTCTTTATTTATAAGGTCAAAAAATAGGTAATCAATTAGTCACTAATTCAATACAGAACAATTGTATAAAGCGCGTTCCATATAAGTAAATCTCTATTTTAAGTCTAGGAAATGAGGGAAAGGTATCTCAGGAACCCATAAAGAGTTCGAAATCGAGAGGTGAAATCATAAAGCTTTAAGCAATTCTAAATCAAACAGCACTTTCCATGAAGAGAAGTTAAATAGTCTCAAAACAGTCCCAGAGCAGCATCAATTCAGGCAAGGGAAATGAATGGGTGTGTCTGAGAGAATCAAAGCACAGGGCTCTGCAGAGAGTCTGGATAGGGTCTAAAGAATCTCTTATGAGTAAATCTCCTCTATTCTAGGAACACGCGCTAATATAACATTTCGGAATTTATCGCTAGTGTAACATGCTGCATTCTTCTGTCTTCTCAGCCATTCATTGCACAGTGTCATCATGGGAACAGGAAATCTTCAGTCAACTTAGCGGTTCAAGATGAAGGCTTACAGACATTAAAAGTCCTGATTATGAGTTTGGCAGACAGGGTTACTGTGTCACAAACGTGACAAATATCCCGTCCGTCAAATTGCAATTCCATTATATCCTATGGAACTTGTAATTTGGTGGGAGGGATATCTGTCATATTTCTGACAGTGTATCCTATCCGCCAAACTCGTAATCAGGACCTAAGTTTTAAAATAAAACATTTCATAAACATTGTACAAGTCATGGTTAGGTTTCCACCGTTCATTTCTACTACAAGACAAAACAGTTCAGGGTTAGGTATCTGCATCACACAGATGAAATCATGCAATTCTCACACATTCTAAATTGCAAGTTTTCCTTAGGAAGAAGCATTTTATGAAAATTAAACTACACAATTTAATACGTTATTGTACTCTATGAAGATATCTCTATGGGATAGGCGAAATCTAGCATTTTCTATTAGTTCATGTTTACTTCAGCATTTTTGTATCATTGAAAGTTTAACATCTCACATTACTGACATTACTCTGCATTAAACCCTAAAGATAGGCATTTTGATTACAGAATCTTACAGATTACCCTAGTAGGCAAGAGTTTTGATGTTGGTTCCATCCCTAACAAACCATGTGTATAGAAGATTTGCACTCTGAGGGCCTGATTCACTAACATAAACCTGCATGTTTGTGTAAGTTTATGCTTGTTCAGTATTCACAAGCATGCATTTTATAAGAAGGTTTATGAGAGCGTAGCTGTGGAACTGTGGAATCTCCGCACTCATGAACTTACGATTAAAATGCAGTTTTGTGAATACTGAAACAGCGTAAAAATATACAGACTTGAAAGTCTACCTTTGTGAATCAGGCCCTGATAATCCTCGCTAAGCTCTCATAGGAGAGATTTTATTTTGCTTTGCCAACTGTAATTTTGCATACATTTGTAATTTTGTGATTGTATACCTGACCGTTGTCTTTTGGCAAAGCTTACGCTCAGTACAGTGGGCCTGAGTTAGATATATTGACAAATTAGAGGCCTAATTGGTGTGCTGGTAAAGGTCATGCCATAATTCCATTAGCTTGTTATGAAAAGTTGTCCATTGTGTATCATTGTTTAACAATTGCTAGATGGCAAACATGTTGGTTCTAAAAGTGGCAGCCATGCTGAAACATTGCAACAATGATAGACTATGGGGCTGATTGTGAGTTTGGAGGTCTGACCACCTTGGTGCCATTCTGGAGGTCCAAATGCTCGCTGGTTTGCAAGGCAGACAGTGAGACCTACCCCAGACTGCCTCTCGACCACCGACAAAATCTTAGATCCTGCAGCAGCGGCAGTGTGGACTGCGGCGGTCAATGGTGGCAGTGCAAGCATTGGCACTGCTATGCAAATAATGACCTTCCTTTCCGCCGACCTTTTCGTGGCGGGGACACCATCATGAAAAGGTCAGCAGAAAGACAGGTAAGGGGCCACAAAAAGGGTCCCAGGGCTATTTAGCCCTTGGGGATTGTGGCCACGGGCACATGCTGTGTTACCCTATGTGTTCCCGGTTGTGCGCGCACTGTTTGCCATGCATGACACGGTGCATGGCAACAGTGCGCCCAACAGGCTGGGGGCGTAGCAGAGCACTCGGCATTGCCTTCACATCTTTCTCAGAGCTGAAGCATGCCGCCGCTGATACTGTGCCCCTGGCACACCACCAGCCTCGCAGTAAACTCATGATGCGACTGTCGGGATGCCACATGGTGACATTCTCTCAACTTATACTGCGGCAGGTATAGCGGTGTGCCCGACAAACTCCTAACAGGGCCCTATGTTAAATACCTCTGGAATATGGATGCTAGCTGCTATGTTTTCTGCCTGCATTCTCATAATTTATTTTGCATATCTTGTTGAGATTGTGTGTGCATTATTACAGTTATGTCAGCGAGTGAGTGCAAGAATGAGTCAGTGCATGAATGAATGGATACATGAGTGCAAGGATGAGTGCCAGAGTGCATGGATAATGACCTATTGAGGTCCAAACCCTTCACAGACAATCTCATTTATAAGACTGTTGGCATTGCTAATGCTTGTTTTACTTTTAATCAACTTAGTATCCTAGAAAAATACTTAAGATAGAAATGCCATGCAATAAAATTATTGTTTTGTGATGCAACTGTCAATCTAATAGAAATTAGAGTCACTATAAACAGTGGATTTTGTGTGAGTTGTTTGTAGAGCTGTGCATCCCTAAACCGAAATTTTGACACATTTTAGCTTCTGGTGTCTCAGTAAGATTAAATTGTGGATTAGTAATTGACTCTGACAGTGTGACATGCTGTGCACAGTTCTGGACTGATTGGATAGTTTTCCCACTAGAACATAAAATCCAGTTTATATCAGCAGCATTTGTCTAACTCTTGAAATATATTTGTGCAGCCACTTGTCTTTTACACCTTTTAATCTAGGTTGGGCAAATAAATTACATTCACCACTGTAGCTTTCTTTCTCTGACTATGCTTTAAATCATGACATCAGTGAACTATTTAAATCATAAAAACTGTGAACCTCTGCTCATAAAAAGACGTAGTATTTTTTGTTTTTGTAGATTTATTTTTCACCTTTCATTCATGCTCTGTATTAGTTTTATCATTTATAATAGCCATTTCCTAAATTTTCCCTTTAAATGTTGCTTGTTTTTCTGTCATATGATCTACACAATGTCTTTCCTGTAAGATTTCTTTAATCATTGCATTTTGTTAATTTTTTTCTCTAAATCGGTTTGTTTTCAATCTCATAACTTCTTCCCCCTTTTCAGTGTTGTATTAAAGATATTTGGGACTACGGGTGTGAGAAGTTGGCCTGGTATATGATGTTCACTAGTTAAAGTGACCACCTTGTACCATGCCAAGCAACCCTTATGGTGTGGTTGTAAGTCAACCTTTTCCGACTAGCTGCCCTAGTGGTAGCGTAGGCTAAGCAGTCTTTGAGGCTAAACTCGTGAAGCGTGTTAAGCCAGCTGTTTTACCAAATGCAACCCCCTTTTATACCAATGAAAGGACACCACACAGATATATATTCAAAATATATATGTATTTATTTCTCAAAGTAACCCCTAGTCCCTTTATGAGCACAGGAGCACAAATCGTCAAACAAGATTACAGTAGAATACACAGAAGTTGCACTTTATATGGATAGGCCCTGGTGGCCGCTCAAACCATATACTAAAATAGTGGTATAAGTACCATGAACAGAAAAGGGAAAAGGCCTAGGGCCTCTAGAATCGCTGGGCCTACAAGGAGCTAACTTCAGTTAGTGACCAGGAGGTACACGGGTGGCGTGTGCAGAGCAAATAGTCACACGCGTGCTCCCATAGGTTTTCAATGGGTGCGTAAAAAGTACAAAGTTACTGCAAAGAGGATCTTCCGGATGGACTAGGAACTCAAGATTTGAAACACAGGCACTAGAGATGTAATACTACACTTGGGCACAGGAGTGCCAGCTTTACCTCACCCACAGGAAGCGGGTGCATAGGCCTCGAAGTGCGTCGGGTTTCTTCTATCTGTTCAGTGGAGCCTGAAGACAAAGATGCTGCAGGCGGTCGGTCCGGGAGAGATGCGGTGGGTCCAAGGGTGGATCGGAGTTGCAGAAGACCTGTAAGCAGAGGGGACAGTGTTCACAGTCACTAGCCAGTGACCAGCGTGGCACCAGGTGGGTACCAGGCGATGTCGGGTGCAAACAGGAAGAAAGGTGTAGCTTGTCTCTGCAGCCACGTGGTTCCTGAAGGTCGACAACGTCCAGGAGTCAGTTCACGAGCTGTCCTACGCAGGCTCTCGCTGACGGCGGTGTCGGCGACTTGATTGAAGCAAACAAGCCTTGGCAAAAGCAATTGTTATGGAAAACGAAATAAGCTGATGGTTCTGACCAGCAAGGTCAGAGGGACTGCTCCTTTGGAGGGGAGCAAGGGCCAGTCTGGAGCAACCAGACCAGCGGTGTATTTCTTGAAGTTCGTCGCCAAGATGGCCACTAGCCAGCGGGCCAGCAACCGGTTAGGCGCATCGAGTGGCAAAATGCAGAAGGGCCCCACGCAGATCGTGGAGATGCTGGAGGGCTCACCTTTGGTGCAGATGCTGCTCGGATGTTGGGCTTCTCAGATCCCAAAGCACAACTTGGAGGGAGCCTCGGTTGTTGCACTTGCAGCTTGTCGTGGTCGTTTCAAGATGGCTGGCTCCACGTGTCTCGTTGCCTCCACGGGTCTCCTTTTCTCAGGGACTGTGGATCGGGCGGTGAGAGGTCTGGAGGTCCAGGTCTTGTCAGTCTCTGGGCTCGGGCTCCGGCGGGAGGCGGCGGCAAAGCAGACGTTGATTCGCTGGATGGTGCTTGCGTTAGCAAGGTGGTCACTCCCTGACCACAGGGGAGATTTCCTTCAGTCTTCTGTGCAGCAGAATGTCGAAGTTCCCGTCTTCTTCTTAGTTTCAAGTTGATTCCAGGATGTCTGAAGTCTTAGGACACAGCTCCTACCTTTAAGCAGATTCTAGGGGCCGGACTACCTGCTAGGTCCCTCCCTAAGGGTGGGACCAGGAAGGGGGGTGGTTACACCCCCAATCCTTTGTCCAGCTCGCCCCAGGTCCAGGGCTGGTGTGCCCCAGGACCGGTTTGAACTGGCATATGCACCGAGGCTCCTTGTGAGCCTCAGGCATGTCTGGTTTCTTTCAAGCCCTACCTGACCAATACACAAAATCCTGTCTGGGGTGGTGCACGCACCTCCCCTGGCAGGAAACCCTTTGTCCACACCTCCCAAGCTGGAAGGACTCCCAGCAGCAGGAGGGCAGACTTGTGTCTGTGGTGGCAGCATCCATTTTGTGGAGCTGAGGCTATGTCTGATTTTACCCGGGTTTCAGGTACTGTACATGTCGTGTCCCTCTAGAAGGGTGGAATGCTAACCCCGTCGCCAGCATTGGCGAGGGGTTAGTATTCCAATTCGTATGACACCTTACTCGACATGTTTTGATAAAGCCAAACCAAAGATAGCATTTAACCGCGAGGTTCTTAATGCACTTAAGAGTATATGGTATGACGATATCTGGAAACAGTAGAAGGAAGTTGTTCCGACCACTGCAGACAGGCTCAGCTCATGCCAGAGCACCATCTCACATGGAACCAAGCACTCTGCCTTCAGGATTGTTAAGGCCTGCCATAGGAGTGACTTATAGGTTAACATGTGTCCCATTTAAGGTTAGGTATAGGTATACTACACCTAAGTAAGAGGTGGTTACACCAACTTACCCCAGCTGAGTGATCAGCCAGTTGTGTCAAATTTGTTAGGCCAAGCCTGGGGTGGCATAATACATGCTTCAGCCCCTGGCAGGCCTTAGATACACCAATGCCCTGGGTACCTAGTGTACACTGGTACAGGGGCTCACAGGGTGATCCAACCAATTGGGTATGTACCCAGGGTACATGGAGTCCATTTTAAAGAGAGAGCAGCCAGGCTGAGATCCTGAATGGCAGGATCTCAGGCCAACTAAGTCGAAAAACCAGCTAGACACTAGGCAAAAATTTGGGGGTAACCATAGTCAGATATCCACCTTCCTACACAACCCCCTCCCAAACGAAGGGAGATAAGGCTGACCTTGACCAGGTAAGCCTATATTGCCCAAGTGGCCATATAGGGAGGAAGCAGCACTGGCATGGTTACCCCCTGTCTCATGGTCCACTAAGCAATCCCTTACCCTAAGGGTATCAGAGGGTCTCCACCATAGGGAATCTCTACCTTTGGTGTGTCTTGGCAAAGTAAAAGGCTGGTGTTGAGATGGGGTACTGAAGTGAGTGTCCTCAAAGTGAGGCCTCAGCTTCCTCCAATCATCCTCCACCATGGATGCCTTTCTTTCCTTAACTGAGTTGCACTGTGCTCTCAGGGTCAGCCTCTGGCTACCTAAAGCTGGAGGCTGGGTCCCTTTTGTGGGCTTACTGGAGGGACAGGTCAGGTTTGGGGCCCTAAGGTCCCATGTTTTCCTGTGCCCAACAGAATCCCTCTGGGGGAGGTCCCTAACTACCTGTAAAGGAGATCCCTCAGGAATGTTTTTACCCATCACCTGACTAGGGCTACTAGCCAGGCAATCCTCATTCTTTTGATGGGGGGGGGTTCTTGTGGACAGGGGCCCTCTGGGGGTCCACTGGCCTCCCTGACCTCTGCAGCCCTGGGCTGACTGAGGCAGGGTAGAGAGAGGCAGGCTACCTGCACCAGACTGGGCCCCACCTTGGAAAGGTCCACTGACATCAGAGGCTCTGCCAGGCCAGGCCTGGGTACCTCTGGGGCAGTTCCTTCACAAGGGGTGAGGTCAGTTCCCTGAGAAGTCTGACCTTTTCCTAATGTCTGGGGAGAGGGAGACTTTTCTTCCTCCCCACTACTCTCTGTTTGTGTGGAGTGATCCATAGTTTCAGGCTTCACTACACCTATGTCAGTCTGAGTATAGGCTGAGACCATTACAGCCTTGCCAACCTTTTCAGGGGGGCACTCAGTTTGTGTTTGAGCTGTGACTGTCACAGCTCTGCCAGTCTCTACAGGGAAGTCTGTCTGTGCCTGGGCTGTGGCTACCACTGCCCTTCCAACCTTTCCAGGGAGGAAATCTATTTGGACAGGGGTTGTGAATGGCACAACCCCACTACCCTTTTGTGAAAGGCCTACCATTTTAGAATGGGTGTCTTGTTCAACTCCAGCCCAAGCTGAGAGTTCTAAGTCATTCCCCCGTAAGCAGTCTACAGGCAAGGTTGGGGACACTGCCACCCTTTTAGGGCCAGTGACACCTCCCCAGCTGAGACACACCTCTGCCATGGGATGACTGTTCTGTTTGCCATCAATGTTAGTTACCTGGTAGGAGAAACCAGGCAAAAGCTGCTCAGAGGGAACTAGCCAATGGGCCACCATAGTGATGCTAGCACCAGTGTCTCTGTAGGCCTCAGCTTTTGTACCATTGATGTAGGGCTCCTGTCTGTACCTACCCAAAGTGTTGGGACAGGCAGTGAAGTTGGCAAACCCCATGCCACCATCACAGACAAGAGTAGTTGCTGTGGGGGAATTGGCTAAGCCAGGGTCCCCCTGTGTTCCCCAAGTAAACCCACCCAAATTGTTGGGGGCACTCCCACAACCTGGGGGATTACTGCTGACAGTAATAGGTGGTGTGACAGGAGTAATTGGAGGAACAGTTTTGTTTGTAGCCCTTGGGCAACTGCTGTCAGTTTTCCAATGCCCAGGAATTTTACATTCATGGCAGTAAGGCTTTTTACCTGTGGTAGAGGAGGGAGCTTGGGACCCACCACCCTGTGGGGAGTTTTGGGGCCCTGAGGAAGATTTCTCTTTTGCTTTATCCCCACCCTTCTCTTGAGGTTTGGTGGTATCCTTCTTTTGGTCACCACCCTGATTCTTAGGCCTGATCCTGGTCCTGACCCATTTATCTGCCCTCTTTCCCAATTCTTGGGGAGAGGTCAAATCTGAGTCTACCAGGTGTTGATGGAGGAGCTGGTTTTGACAGTTACTTAAAATCTGTTCTCTCATCATCAAATTGTACAATCCTGTATAATCAGATACCTTACTTCCCAGCAACCAACCCTCCAAAGCCTTAGTGGCACATTCAACATATTCAGACCAGTCCTGAGTCTGTGTCTTCTGGGTGTCTCTGAACATTAACCTGTACTGTTCAGTGGTTAAGCCTAACCCATCAACTAGGACACTCTTCAGGGCTCTGTAATTTCTGACATCCTCCTCCCTAACAGTGAGGAGTCTGTCTCTGCCTCTTCCTTCAAAGGAGAGCCAGAGGATTGCTGCCCACTGGTCTTCAGGAACCTGCTGCACTTTGCAGGCTCTCTCAAGAGCAGTCATCCATTTGTGGATGTCATCCCCACTTTTGTAGGGGGGCACAACCTTAGACAGGTTCCTATTATCAAAGACCCTATCTTTGTCCTTAGGGACAATGCTGCCACCAGTGGGTATAGACCCACTCTCTTTAGGTTGCCTAGCTTTGTTCAGTTTCTCTTCCATCAGGGCTACCTCTAGCTCCTGCTTCCTGATCCTCAGCTGGGCTTCCTGCATTCTGGCCTCATGTTCCCTCCTCTGAGGGGTGGTCATCCTTCTCCTGGAGTGACCTTGAGAGCCTCTAGAGGCACGAGAAGCATTAGAGTCACCTGAGTAATTCCTTTGCCTCCCAAGCCCCTGGTTAAGTCCACTGGGGAGATCCAATGGGGTGTTCCCATTGTCAGTCCCCAATAGCCTTAGTTTAGCTGGGCCAAGTATAACACTTGGCACTGGGCTAGTTCTCCCTTCATCCTCACTACTTTCTGTATCCTCACCACTTTCCTCCTCTGTAGTATGATTCTCATCTAAGGGATGGCTATTGGAACTGGGTACCTCTGTAGCATCTTCAGAAGGGGGGCCTCCTGTTCCTGTCCCTAAGGGGCCTAACTGGGAAGCTTTCTTGAGCTCTCTCTGATTTTCATCATTTTGCAAGAGTTCTCTGAGCTCAGCAGAGGTAGGGTTCTTGGGCTGTTTAAGGCCTCTAAGAGTTGCCAAATGCCTGAGCTCATTCTGGTTAAGGGTAGCAAAGATGGATGGTGCCCTCTGGGGGTCACTCTCAACAGAGATGGGTACATTGGACCCCTCTGCCCCAGCCATTGCTCTTAAGTGTGGGTGGATGTGTTGCAATCTACCTACACTTGGGTTTACCTACTAAACCTATCTAGTAGTTGTAGTCAGGGTGTGCTACTCCCTTTGCTCTACAACACTAAGTTCATTAGAACTTAAGTATATCTAATCTTGTTTTATATGTACCTACAGGTACCTATGTGATCTTTCAATTGGTAACCAAGAGATTACAATGGTAAAACACAGCAAGCTCAAATCCAACCGCTGCTCACCAATGTGAGAAGTTGGCCTGGTATATGATGTTCACTAGTTAAAGTGACCACCTTGTACCATGCCAAGCAACCCTTATGGTGTGGTTGTAAGTCAACCTTTTCGGACTAGCTGCCCTAGTGGTATCGTAGGCTAAGCAGTCTTTGAGGCTAAACTCGTGAAGCGTGTTAAGCCAGCTGTTTTACCAAATGCAACCCCCTTTTATACCAATGAAAGGACACCACACAGATATATATTCAAAATATATATGTATTTATTTCTCAAAGTAACCCCTAGTCTCTTTATGAGCACAGGAGCACAAATCGTCAAACAAGATTACAGTAGAATACACAGAAGTTGCACTTTATATGGATAGGTCCTGGTGGCCGCTCAAACCATATACTAAAATAGTGGTATAAGTACCATGAACAGAAAAGGGAAAAGGCCTAGGGCCTCTAGAATCGCTGGGCCTACAAGGAGCTAACTTCAGTTAGTGACCAGGAGGTCCACGGGTGGCGTGTGCAGAGCAAATAGTCACACGCGTGCTCCCATAGGTTTTCAATGGGTGCGTAAAAAGTACAAAGTTACTGCAAAGAGGATCTTCCGGATGGACTAGGAACTCAAGATTTGAAACACAGGCACTAGAGATGTAATACTACACTTGGGCACAGGAGTGCCAGCTTTACCTCACCCACAGGAAGCGGGTGCATAGGCCTCGAAGTGCGTCGGGTTTCTTCTATCTGTTCAGTGGAGCCTGAAGACAAAGATGCTGCAGGCGGTTGGTCCGGTAGAGATGCGGTGGGTCCAAGGGTGGATCGGAGTTGCAGAAGACCTGTAAGCAGAGGGGACAGTGTTCACAGTCACTAGCCAGTGACCAGCGTGGCACCAGGTGGGTACCAGGCGATGTCGGGTGCAAACAGGAAGAAAGGTGTAGCTTGTCTCTGCAGCCACGTGGTCCCTGAAGGTCGACGACGTCCAGGAGTCGGTTCACGAGCTGTCTAACAGAGGCTCTCGCTGTTGGCGGTGTCGGCAACTTGATTGAAGCAAACAAGCCTTGGCAAAAGCAATTGTTGTGGAAAACGAAATAAGCTGATGGTTCTGACCAGCAAGGTCAGAGGGACTGCTCCTTTGGAGGGGAGCAAGGGCCAGTCTGGAGCAACCAGACCAGCGGTGTATTTCTTGAAGTTCGTCGCCAAGATGGCCACTAGCCAGCGGGCCAGCAACCGGTTAGGCGCGTCGAGTGGCAAAATGCAGAAGGGCCCCACGCAGATCGTGGAGATGCTGGAGGGCTCACCTTTGGTGCAAATGCTGCTCGGATGTTGGGCTTCTCAGATCTCAAAGCACAACTTGGAGGGAGCCTCGGTTGTTGCACTTGCAGCTTGTCGTGGTTGTTTCAAGATGGCTGGCTCCACGTGTCTCGTTGCCTCCACGGGTCTCCTTTTCTCAGGGACTGTGGATCGAGCGGTGAGAGGTCTGGAGGTCCAGATCTTGTCAGTCTCTGGGCTCGGGCTTCGGCGGGAGGCGGCGGCAAAGCAGACGTTGATTCGCTGGATGGTGCTTGCGTTAGCAAGGTGGTCACTCCCTGACCACAGGGGAGATTTCCTTCAGTCTTCTGTGCAGCAGAATGTCGAAGTTCCCGTCTTCTTCTTAGTTTCAAGTTGATTCCAGGATGTCTGAAGTCTTAGGACACAGCTCCTACCTTTAAGCGGATTCTAGGGGCCAGACTACCTGCTAGGTCCCTCCCTAAGGGTGGGACCAGGAAGGGGGGTGGTTACACCCCCAATCCTTTGTCCAGCTCGCCCCAGGTCCAGGGCTGGTGTGCCCCAGGACCGGTTTGAACTGGCATATGCACCGAGGCTCCTTGTGAGCCTCAGGCATGTCTGGTTTCTTTCAAGCCCTACCTGACCAATACACAAAATCCTGTCTGGGGTGGTGCACGCACCTCCCCTGGCAGGAAACCCTTTGTCCACACCTCCCAAGCTGGAAGGACTCCCAGCAGCAGGAGGGCAGACTTGTGTCTGTGGTGGCAGCATCCATTTTGTGGAGCTGAGGCTATGTCTGATTTTACCCGGGTTTCAGGTACTGTACATGTCGTGTCCCTCCTGAAGGGTGGAATGCTAACCCCGTCGCCAGCATTGGCGAGGGGTTAGTATTCCAATTCGTATGACACCTTACTCGACATGTTTTGATAAAGCCAAACCAAAGATAGCATTTAACCGCGAGGTTCATAATGCACTTAAGAGTATATGGTATGACGATATCTGGAAACAGTAGAAGGAAGTTGTTCCGACCACTGCAGACAGGCTCAGCTCATTCCAGAGCACCATCTCACATGGAACCAAGCACTCTGCCTTCAGGATTGTTAAGGCCTGCCATAGGAGTGACTTATAGGTTAACATGTGTCCCATTTAAGGTTAGGTATAGGTATACTACACCTAAGTAAGAGGTGGTTACACCAACTTACCCCAGCTGAGTGATCAGCCAGTTGTGTCAAATTTGTTAGGCCAACCCTGAGGTGGCATAATACATGCTTCAGCCCCTGGCAGGCCTTAGATACACCAATGCCCTGGGTACCTAGTGTACACTGGTACAGGGGCTCACAGGGTGATCCAACCAATTGGGTATGTACCTAGGGTACATGGAGTCCATTTTAAAGAGAGAGCAGCCAGGCTGAGATCCTGAATGGCAGGATCTCAGGCCAACTAAGTCGAAAAACCAGCTAGACACTAGGCAAAAATTTGGGGGTAACCATAGTCAGATATCCACCTTCCTACAACGGGCAAGGCATATTTTGGGGACCACTATTAGTAGTTTTACTGCCTATTTTCTGTGAATGCAAGCCCTCATAATACCCCAAAAACTTCCAGAAAAGGGGTTTACACAGAAACAATTGAAATAGGTCTTTCTAGGGCCCCCCCAAAATCCGTATGATTCCACTGGGCAAAGCAAGAGAGACTCAGGGATAAGGTAGGCAGAGAGGAACGAGGCTGAGATATGGAAATAGACAGAACTGATCTAGAAAAAGATAACGTTGACTTTCCCAGCAGGCCCCTTGGAAAGTCAAGTCACTGAACAATTGCTCATGCCCTTATGCCTTAAAACTTCTCTACCCCCTCTGCCCATGTAGTATAGAATATACTTTTTGGGCAATTTTGAGGAAATCTTTCATAGTTAGGTATCAACCCATTCACTACATTTTCGCCCCCCCAAAAATAGTAATCTTCTATGTCAACTGAATGGAAGGTTTAGTAAGGGAAAAGTCACTTATAGTGAGTTTTTTGTGTGGGACAGTCAGTATAAAAGTATATATGAAATGACTTTTCCTTTTTATCAAAAGTCTATAAACCGAGTAACTCTTGTAGCAAGTTTGCACTGTTGTCATATTATAATAGGTTTTAAGGAATGCGCAAATTCCGACTTTTATGATTAGTTTTAAGTAGCAAGAAAGCTTACTTCAGCTCTAATTGTTCATTATATGTTCCCCACTGCGGCAAACAAAAAATAAAATGATTCAAGTGCAGATCATTTTATTTTTCGTTCTGCAGCTGTCTTGGGGGTGGGCCACAGTACTGCAGCAGGGCAAGGAGGAGTGGTGGGCCCTGATGTCAGTGCACATGACGGTTTGGTCGGCTGATTGAGGCTGACTAAACCATCATGCACAATGACTTTTCTTCAACCCAGCTGTACTACTGGGTGGAGACATCAACAGGCACAGGGTCCCATGTCCCGTTAAACCAGTGCATTCCGGCCAATCCCTACACTGCTCTCATGCTGATCGCATCATCAGGATTGGCTGCAGGGGAAGTTGGGAGCTTCAGCCTGTGACAGAGGAGAAGCCAGAGAGAAGAAGACTGGCAGGTACGTTTTTTTATTTTATTTCAGCCCCCATGCGTTCCCCCTGTGCTGCCCCTCCACGCTGCACTTCCACGCTCCCCTTCTCATGCTGCCCCCGCCCCACCACATTTCCCTTACATCAGCCTCTACTGTTTAAAAATGCCTCCCATATTACTAGCCATTGTTTAAGAAATGGAGAATATTATGAGGCTTTGTTGACTTAAATGGAAATGAAAATTGGGCTTTTATTTCTGTATTTGGAGAACTGGGTAATAGGTTGTCTGCAGTTACCTTAATAATGCTCTGACACTTAAATGTGGCTCATATCATCCTTTACTAAGAGGTTTGGCCTGAATAATCTTAGCTGGGCAACATTCATGCATGCTGTTTTTACGACTAAACTCACTGCAAATTAAGTGCATGGGGTAATTAGTCTATCAACATTTCTAAAACGGTACAACACAGGTTAGTGAACGTGCTTTATGATTACACATTTTCTGCAAAGTACTGGAGCGTGGCTACTGTTTTAAATATTCCTTTTGTTTTACAGTTAAAATATAGATGCACTAAAAATGCAGCCTTTCCTAAAGGTTTTTGGCGGTTGGTTATCAATTATCTCTAAATAGTCAATATTTTATAGTCCTTATATATAAAATAAGCAGAAAATATTAATCACCATAGTATCATTAGTTTTGTACTAGAAAGTGAAAGGATGTATTAAGAGTGAAAATATATGAGAACGCCCTGGAGGATGATCAAGAAAAGACATTATTTTTCATACTTTTTTATATAGGAGGCTTTGTTGAATATATATAATTGCATTTGCACCTTCTGATCCAATTCCATTCTAATCTTTCATTAATGCACATCCTTGTGAAAAGCTGAAACTACCTGAGTTTGGCAAATGTTTTGCATTTCATATTTTTGGGAAGTGACGCATATCTTGTATTGCCTAACGACTAGCACTTAATATGGAAAAATATTAATAATGCAGGGCCCCAAACTTTTAATTGGGTCCCACTGTCAGTGCCCTTTTCCCTGCTGTGGAGCATAGACCAAGTACGGTTTCCTGTGGCCAGTGTCCTTCCCCTGGTCATAGGCTCCTTGAGGTACTCCTTGCCTTATTTACTTATCACATCCCCATTTTTCTCTTTAGCCCACTATGACAGCACCCTTTGTTCCCCACCCTCTTGTTGCTTTTTTTTCTTTTTTTACAATTTTACATGGTAAGATTGACCCATAGGTATTGGCGTGCATTACATGATCTACCTTTACTTTACACAAGGATACCTTTATTGTTACATTTATGGCGTGGGGAGTTTCAGTGATTTGTCTAGAACCTCGTTCCCCACTTCCACAGGCAGCAATCCAGGCCCTAATGCCACATCTTTTCTTTGCATTCAAATAATTTTATTGAAGTTTAAACACAAGAAAAGTACAAATAGTAAATGTAATGAGCGATACAGGCTAGGCAAGGCATAACATATGTAAAAGGTAACAAGGAGCATAAAAACCCCAAAACACATTAGAAAATATTTGATTATGAGTTATGGATTGATAAGTCATGTATCACAAAAGATATCAAATGGGGCATATAGGGGGAAACAGGAGAATAGGGAAAGAGGGGTCAGGAGTATTCCAGTGGAGCAAATCCTACAAAAATAAGTAAGAGGAAATGGGAAACGAGAGAATTAGATTATGCACAAGGGACAGCTCTATAAAAGGTTATGTATTTGAGGTAACATAATTGGTCTCTTTGTCACTCATATAATCTTTCTTCCTTCATTTCTATGTCGAAATTTGTCCCTCCTCATTCTCATAGAATCCTCTCGGCAACAGTTTCAGCTCTTAAAGCTATTGACAGGCGTCTTGAGAATCGCTTTGTTAGCTCTAGGAGGTCTTCTCTTTGGTTTAATCCAAAACTCACTTGGGATATTGATCCTCACCTAACTATTACTTGGGCTTCTAAAGGCATTAAGACTATTCAGGACTTTTACAACATTAATGGTGATCCTCTTCATTTTTCATCTCTTGCTACAAAATATGATGTTACTAAGTTAGACTTCTATAGTTTTTGAAGATTAAGGTAAAACTATTGAAATTCCAATTCTCCAGCCATTCACCCTTAGCTGATCCCCTAGCCCTTTGGCTTCGTACGGGGCTTGAGGCTTCCAAAGCGTACATTTTTTTATCGAAACCATCAATTCCTCAGTATTCATCCATCTATACCACATTGTCCAAACACGTTGACAAAGGGGTTTTCGAACATATCTCGCCGCATGATTGGTCTCTGATTGGTAATCTTTCCCTTTGTAATAAAGGTGCTTCTGCCCTGCTCCAATACATTTTTTTTGCAATGCATTTGCTTCACTGGACTCCTGCTCGTCTACACACATTGAAATTAAGGAATAATAATAAATGCTGGAGCTGTAACTTTGTACCACGAACACATCAACACATGTTCTTTCACTGTACACTTTTAGCTGATTATTGGACTTCTATATAGAAGCACTTCATGTATTCTTAATGTTCCTATTAAATTGTCCTTATCTATGTTTATATTGGGCCCATGGGCATCAATGACTCCTCTCCTTTTAGACAAGTCTGAGATTTCATTATTGGATTTACTTCTATCTATTGCAATCAAAGTGATTCTTACAGAATGCAAGTCCTTTCAACACATCTCTTTCCACACTTGGTAGGCCTGGGTGTCTTATCTTCATAGTGCTCATACATTACACTCTGAAAGTCACTCTTCTCCGGTTATTTCCCGTGCAGTCTGCCAAACCTTTCACACTTTTGTCCAACATGGTTCTCTAGTTACTGGAACATCCAATTCTGTTACCTGCTATGCCAATTCCTCATTAAAATGACATAAACAAAGCTAAATAGCTCACACACAGATATTTGGTTTTGTAAATGTTTTTAAGATGTTGCACAGCAGCACAGACCGCTATGTGACATGACTTAAAGTAAACAAATAAAGCGCTATGACACAGTTAATGTTGGCCTTGTTATAGGGCTTTGTTTTTATTTATTTCATGTTGCACAGCAGTGCTCACAGCTGTGCAGCATCTTAAAAAACCATTGACAATTCTAATAGGTCTTGCATAGGAAAAACCTGTTGGCTTTTCCAATGCTTCTCTCTCTTGCACTGGTTCAAAGTCTGATGAGGAAAATAAGTCTCAGGCCTGAAAGGAGTGTGGGTGACGACTACCTGCATCCCCATGCACAAATTAAGCATTCTTATTGGCTTCAGTAGACATTTGCTGGTGTTACCAGTACATTTTTAAATGGTCTTGGCATGTCAGTGCACTAACTCAGGGTCCTAACTCTGAAATATCCATGCACACAGCTGGTGGTGGTTAAATCTTGTCACAATGTTTTGTTCAGCTAACAGTGAGGGCATAGCCAATGGGATCACCCGTTATTATGAAAAATGTTTACTCTGTGATGAAAAGCAGAAGATGAGGAAGACTTTGCATTAAAAAGTCCTAGTGTAAAACCATACATATGACAAAAGGAGTCCAATGTTAATAACTAGTGACATAACTCTGCTCCTTTGTTATACTTTGAAGCTATATACTTATGTTTTTCTCCTGGGACAGCAGAAATTTTACCATCCTTTACAAGTCACAAATATGTCACAACTTCATAAAAGATACATGGCATAGATGCACATTTAGCATTGGATTCTCATATGGTCTAGCGATATTGAAAATAAATGTTGCATTTGATAATATTACCAAAGTGCATTTATTGTAGGACTAGTGAATTTACTCAAGCTATGTGTTTTCAAACATGTTATCATGCAATAAGTTTGTGTAATTAAACTGTGAAGTTAATACACAGGTCTAGTTTATTGATTAACTTGTCCTTGTCTCCAAGTAAAGTGACTTCAAACTACACAGTCACCTCCGATTTTGTGTCTTGCAATTTGATAAAGGCCTAAGGTGGCTGTGAATAAGGGCCCAACCTCCCTATGTTTCTAACTCAATACATTGTAAAACATTTACTGTTTAGATGACTGAATAAGAACCATCTTCATATATGTGGAATGTAAATACATTTGAAAAAACAATAGTTTATGTAATGTTCATTTAAATGTAGTTTATAGCTATACCTACACATATTTATTCGATTTTTTTCTGTATGCTTTATGTAACATGAACCTAATTCACTGATCAGTCATATTTGTTGGTGTTTAAATGTGCATACGCATATTGAATGTGCACTCTTGCAAATACTGTAAATTGACAATTTAGGTCTATAATTCTTTATGCTACATACATTCTGGTTTTCATTGTCTGCTAACATGACATTTCTTGCAGGTATTCACATGCATTGTTCGTTGTAGAATTGATACATTACTGTACTAGAGATAGAGAAGGAGCCTGAAAAGAAGACCTTGACAACAGAACATTGAGTGCCAGAGCTTTAGCTGAAAGGCCTATTCTGCAATGTTTCAACCTGGCTTGTTCGTGAAAAGACGATGTTAATCCCATGTTTGGCGTGTGATATTAGGAAATTGTTACAGTCTGTAATGTGAGAAGTGGAGAAAGTCAATAGACCCATGATGATATGTGCGAAGGGGTGTTGCCCCAGAAGATTCTTGTGTATTATAACTGAGTGCATGCTGAAGATTCAGATGTCCCTCAGGTGCTTTCTGGATTTCTTTTAGATGCCCTTTAGATCATTTGCAGAGTCTTTCAGGTTCCCTTAGAGCAGTTTCCCTGGTCTTTGAGAGGTGTAGACATCTATGTTTCTTCGCTAAGTGTGACTAAGGGTAATACTTATTTAGCTGACCCAAGAAGACTTCTGACCAAGCTACTGAACTGTTGACACCTTTCCTACTTGTTTTTCCTTGCCTAGTTCTTAATTCCTTTATGCACCTCTTCTCTGAGCATCAGATACTCCTCTTGATCCTTTGTATTGCTGTGACCAAACTGCTTGTTTTCCAAATACTGGCACACCTCAATTTCTTCTGTAGGTTGGGCCTACCTGTTGTCGTTCTGTACCTTTATAGCATGATTTTAAGAGTTGTGTATCTTAACTTGATTTGGAATTTGTAGTAAACCTTCTTAACCCTAGCTACCGATTGCTGGTCCTCATTGTGTAGCCAAATGGGTTGCACTGTTAATTGATATTGATTGATGAAATACTAACTCTCCTCACCCATCTGTGCTGATAAGACAGGTTCATCGGATGAAGATATATAGTAAGAGAGTAGGCCCAGAAAACACTGGATCAATTTGGTAGCAGAGGTTGGTTTATTCACTGATGTGAGGGAGTTAGGGTGCACTATTTAGAAATCACCTGTGCCCAGTCCAAACCCAAAAAGCCAATCTTTCAGTCAAAGGATTGATGGAGTTCTGGCAGTTCAGAAACAAATTGTGACAGCGGACGAGTATGATTATTAATAGGGTTGTGCGTTGCAATTGCTATTCTTAGATTGCTTTATTTTGCAGTGATTGTGTGGTGTTCTTCAGAGATGATTTAAGTTGATGTGTGAATGTGGCGCTTAATGCGGATAAGTTTAAGTGGTTCTTGGGTCCATTTTGGCCTAAGACCCCGGTATATATTAACTTACATGGTACGAGTTTCAGTGTAAAAGACACTGGATGTAGTTGTCTGCTGTCTTGTGGTGCTGATCGTTAGACGTTGTTGACAGCATTATTGAGGTAAGGAATTTATCTTTATGTGATTGTGAGATGAGGTTGGAATAGTTGATCTCAGTGCACAGGGAATAACTGTATCAATCCGAGTGAGATACCACTGATCGAGGTTTCATTTGAACTGAGTGTCAGGGTAGGTCAGAAAGTATTGTTCTGAACTACTTCTTGGGTGTGTGAAATCTGCAATTTCTTTAGAGGGGCAGACAAAGTTAGTTGTTAAAATTGCTTGCATTTGTTGTGTGTAAACTGTTTAGAGAATGCACTTTTAAAAATTGTAAAGGAGGGCTTGCTGCTGCAAGGAGTGACATTGACATCACAGTATGATGCACTGGTACTGGTCAGTCGGTGTGGAGCCGTGCTGTTATTGGTTGAATATGCCATAGGGAGATGTGCTGCGATGTGCTGTGATTGCTGAACAAATAATTGTGGTGAAAACCTTTCTTGGTTTCAACAAAAAGTAATTTGTGAATACTGCATATTATTGATTGAAAACAAAATTGTTCAAAGCATTATAAAGCCTAGTGAAGGGAGATGTGACTGTTAGAAAGGGGGAAGAAGCACCACCAGAAGGTATGCCAGCTCAAATTATTGTGATAGACATGTGTCTTCAAACGTGTTTGGCTCGCACAATGGCATTAGAACCCTGCGAAAGACCATACATTGACATTTCCTAATTATGGTACATTTAATTTGAGAATTGAGGCATTTATGGAGGACGCTGTATGAAATGAAACCGCCTCCTAGACCGTCACAATATGAAGCACTTAATGCTTGAGAACATACAGCCAATCTTAGACAAAGAGAGAGATTTCAAGAGTCAAGCTAGCCATAAGCACTTGTGCAGATGCTAGATGGGATGCAGAAATCCTGGAGAACTGACATGATTCAGGGAGCCAGATTATAACCTTCACTAACAAGTGAGGAAGAACAGAGAGGTAAATGCAATGATAAGAAAAAGAAGAAAGAGAGAGAAGACACAGAGAATACAGCTGAGGACAGTGACAGTGATTCAAATGAGGATTTTATAACAAAATTATTGTCAACCTCCATACAATGTAATACGGACTGGTGGATTGAGTAATGTACCTGTGGGTGAGTCCTTTGATGGGCCTACGGTACCAGTAAATATGAATTTAAATCCGATGGGAGAGATTTTGGTAATGACAGCCACTTCAACTTTACATATATCTCAATGCACCAGATGTTCCTTTGTATAATCCTGGAACAGTAGAAAATGCTGCACGTACCTTGGCTGCTCCTACTAGAATGAAGACTATAGCTACCAATTCAGTGGGCTCGACAATGAGACCAATTCCTCAGACTCCTAAGGCTCCAACACGAGGTAATACACTATGCGCTAGAAGTGTAGACCCTACATTGAGTCAGACATGGTTTGACCCAACTAGAAGATTCCCTCACACATCGTCACTTTTTTTCCTGCCTAGAATTATTAAACTTTTAAATGTGAATTATATTACCCCTAGGACAGAGAGACCAATGGGAATGCTAACGTCCGACATGTTCCGTGTGAATTCACAGTCAAATGCAAGTAGTGGTACCTGTATTGGAGATGTAATTATCAATGCATCAGCAGAACAATCAGGTCTTACTGCCTGAGGATGTGATGATTAGCTTAGAGGCTTTTACACATCATCTGGAAGTGGTAATCCTGGATGTAGTGGAGGGAATATTCAGGTCCCAGAGAGATAAAGGCTAATTAATGGGTGAAGCTAAATTAAAAGAAGAATTGGAAGAAATGGTAATTGGAGCTCTTGACATGTCACAATTGAATGTTTACCCGGATGATGAGCTATTGCTTCTGTGTAAAGCTATTAACAGATGTGCCGAAGAGGTATATGAAAGATTATCGGAATTGGCTCACCGATATAGAATTGATTGGCAGAAATCTAAAGCCTTACAAAGAAATTATACATTAAGCTTTTGTGAAGAGACCTCACAAATATGAGACCCTCAAGAAGAAAATTACAGATCAAGGACTTCATTACATATGTTTGAAAGTGGAGTAAGTTAGATAAATGGGAAGGAGGATGGTCAAAGAACAAGCATTGGCAAAGCCAATATGTCTTGTCTTTAACAGGCGAGTGCTGATTTATTGGCTTTTCCAATGTGGTACTGCTATTAAATGTAATGGAACTGAATCTACATTCAAAAGAAGTCATACTAGGCTTTGCCATGATTTAAGTCAAGCAACATTCAATGTAGGCAGTTACTGCTTATCTCACTGAGACATCTTGCAAGCTAACAGTCATTTTGTTAGTTCGGTGTTCCCTTTTCAATCGATACACAAACACCATCAGCCTTTCTAGGAGCTACATTGCCATAGTAATTCATGGAATGGGCAGCTTTGGAATCATAGATAATGCCCTTTAGAATAAAAATCGAGAATGATATCTAAATTGGCCAAATGCAGTTAATGTACATGTCCATATTAGTGAAAGGAAGGAGACGGTTAATAACTAACTAAATTACATGCAGTCACTTGAGAGATATCTGTTTAGTGTTTGCTGTATTTGTGTCAAATGAAAACTTGCATTAATAATATTAAAAATGAAGAGTTAGCTTTTACTTATTACAAGAAATTAGCTGCACTTCGCATTTCTACAAACACAGCTCGGGTAAGCCCTTATAAAATAGAGACACTCTGTTAACCTGCAATGTAAGCATAATATAGGTCCTGATAACAGTGCAACCTTATTTAAATTGTAACATTGAATTCCATAAAGTAAAAACACTAAGCGCATGAGGCTGCAACTCTTACAGGCGGCTTCAACATTCCTTTAATTGCAACAAACTCTCTAAAAAAGCAATAAATACAAAAAACAGTCTCGTAAATTAAAAGCATAATATTATGAATGTTTGCCCTTTTGAGATCCCCCTTTCTTAACTGTCCTCTCCAAATAAAGCAACCCTTCGCTCATTTCTTACCCACTCCTGAGTCCTGGCCTGCATAGTGCGACTGGATGTGGAAAGCTACTCATGAGAAGTGGCGACTTTCTAGTGTGTTTTCCTGGAGCACTTCGAGCTACCTTTAATAAAACTAAATCAGAGACTGTAGTGACTGTAGTAAAAAAAAATCACTCATTCCTCTCCAATCACTTTCTTTCATGCAAGCACACACACAAAATATGGAGAGCATTTGGCAGAGGGAAGAGGCGGAGGAGAAAGGAACTAAAAAATATGTTTTCCAGCATTGGCTCATTATCTTCTGATCATAAGCACATCACCCGTGCATGACAAATAAAACAATCAATCACAAGTCAAAAGTAAGCAAGGTTTGCATTCATATAACAAGTGGAGAGGATGTGGCGTAATGGCTAGAGCAGCCGACTTTGAAGCTGGGGAATCAGGTTCGAGTTTCGGCGGGAAGCTCAACATCCTGTGAAATGGCCAAATGGCTTAATCTCTTGTAACCTAAAAAAATGAATGTGTCAGTCTGTAATGCAACTCGCGCTCATGTAAAGCATTCTGATACCTTCAGATCTAGTTTGTGCTATATTTTATTTGAAAGGTTTTATATAGCGTACAGCACCCCATGTGGTATGAAAGGGACGGACTAGAAGCCACAGGGGCACAGGAGAGAGCAAGCAACAGCGAGTGTGGGGTGATTGGGGATGGGGACAGCAAGAATGCGGAGTGGGGGTTAGCAAGGCAGTATTAAGGAGGGACTAATAAGCCTATTTATGAATCAGAAGCCAACATTTAGGAAGGACAATGACACAAGTCAATGGCAAATATGGGCAGGAAGTGGCCAGGGCTTCTATTCCATACTCCACTACAAGTCTTGCAGAGCAGCACATGCGCGCTGGCTCAAGGCTCGACCTAAAGAGGAAACGAGGAAAGTCAGGTTACAAATGTCTCTATCTGGACTAGAGGAGGAAGATGAGGATGCACACATGCTTCCTATGAGAGAAGTGTCTAGTGGAGGATTTGTCCATATACTGATCTTGCACCATTCGCAAATGATTTTCTGAAATTTAGAGAATCCAGTGGAATCGTACAGATAGTTTGATCGATTTGTGAAAAAATCAACAGTTTTATGGAAGGATTTGGATACCTTATTTGACATTGTGGTTTCAGTTGATTTGTGGGTTGAATGTAAAGTTGCTGTGGATTGGCCTGAAGTGGATCAGACAAGACTGAAAAAGTACAATCAGATGAAATACATTTTTGAAATCGAAAATCTCTCCTAAAGAGATTGATGGGTCAAGCTCGACAGAATGACCCAAAAGTCCAAAGAGTCAGTACACACTTACTACGAAAGACTGTTGCCGGCATTTAAACAGTTCAGTGGGACAGAGACTATTGAGGCAAATGATATTACAGATTTGTGTATGGATTGAAACCAGAGGTTAGCTTCATGATTCAGCAGCATTTGATCTGTTGGCAGAGTAAGCTCATCAATGAGATACTGATATATGCCAAATACTGCAGCAACAAATTGGAAATGAAACACAAGAAATTAAAGGAAAAGTTAATGGTAGAACAAATTAAAGTTGCCCAGCGAGGTCAAAATCAACAGTTTGTTGGGAATACTAGTCCCATGCAGAGGGCATATCAACAGGGCATCCTGATGATGCAATGTGGCAAAGGGTTTCAACAGCAAGGTAGAGGACGAGGTGTCCTGATTGATTTGAGTACAGGTTTTGATGTGCCGACTTTGAAGAAGACAAATCCATGCCACTTCTGCAGTCGGCTAGGGCATTGGAAGCACAAATGTCGATTTAATACTGGTAGCATGACGTATGGGAGTTAGGTTCAGAATGGTGGATTTGTTCAATCACAAGGAAATAATATGGTTCAGACACAGCAAGTACAGAGACATGGAGTTCACAATCACAATGTACCCCAAACTTGGTGATGCGGGTTCCACAAGCCCCTATACCACAACAAAATGTAAATGTCCAAAGATACTATGCCAATGCCAATCCAATTCTGAATGTAAACACTAATCCCCAAGTAAAGTTTCGCAAATTTCTTAATTTTCTCCCATTTTTCTTTGCTGTTTCCTGTGTAAAGGTTTTCTCTTCCTAGAGAGATAATTTTCCCATTATAACAAGAGCATTGTCATGTTAATCATACCCAGTCAAGCTCTTGAAAATGTATGCAGGATGTTTTACTGCAACTATGCTGAATGGTATTGTGCAACAGAGGATTAGAGGGCTGATCCAGTGTTTGGTTAGGCAACTCCTCAACCTACTGGGTTAGTGGTGGTCTTAGCTCTGCCCATTTCCCACAATGAGAGTGTCAGAAGGCAGCAAAAGATGTGCTTACCTATGCTCACTGGTCCTACACAACATGCTACTCAGAGGCTCAAGAGCGTGCATGTCTTCAGAAGCGGAAGAGGATGAAAATGTGTGAAGGGTGTGGGCACTGTCTGGACAAAAGCCTCAAATCCTAGAGGTTGATTTTCATGAAACATCGGAATAAAAACTAAAAGGACAACGTGCCCCTTAAGCCCCCCCAGAATCTCATAGGAATTGACCTATGTGGTGGCCATCTTGAAGCACGGAGTATCCGTTTTTCTTGGTCATAATGTCCTTGCTAAGCAATGATGGTAAATTGCTCCTGCAGTCTGGACTTTTTGTTGGAATCTTGTTATCTGTTCTTCTGTGATGCAGGCAAACACATTAGTAAAGATTTCTGTTTTCAAGAAACAAACTCTAAATGCAAGAGTTTTTTTCTGGAAAATGGAAAAAACATTGGCCCTGACATGCAGTCAGCTTTCACCCTACACATGGCTGTGATCGTAACTTTTTCTCACCCAGGACTGCCATACCTAACAAGGCAGAAAAACTGTGATAGTCTCTTTGCCCTAAATAGGTTGAGGAGACCATCATTTTGACTCAATGGCCCTTTGGTTGGATTGGCCGCCGGTCAAAGGTTTACAAAGGCAGCAGAATCTCTGCCAGTGTAAACACAGTTCTTTACCCATATCTAAAATGGGCAGGCGATCACAAGTTTGATGGGGTGGGAGATTGCTGTTTGATATCGTGGAAATGTATAATGCTGCACCCACTCTGCCAAACTTTAAATGGGGGGCTTATTTTTCAATCAATTGTAGCAAAGTGAAACGTTTTGCGAAGCTTAAGTCACTGCAGTGTTTTCCATAAAGTAAAAGTTCCAAAAGCACCCCAAAACATTGTAAATTCACAGATCCATACTCTGCATATTGACCTCTTCTTTTACACTTTCATCTGTGTTCTTGCCTCACATTTTTCTATCTCTTCTTCAAGAACTGGGAAGGTTCCCTATGGTCCTCTCTACAAAGGGCACTGACAGCCAAAGATTCTACGATCTTCTGGAACAAAGCAGCCAACTGGCTCAATGGTAGAAAGTCTGTACTCGAGTTCACAGTACAGCCTGAGGAGAAGGTATCCCACTTTGGGCGCCTCTATGAGTTAGGCAACATGGAGACAGAGGAAGCTAGTGAAAGAAGTGGGGAGGTCCTATCCGGAGCACCTGAAGCTTTGGTATTCTCTTTGGGGGAAACACAAGTAGTGATCCATTTGTGTGTTCCAGCTTGAGCCCCAGGCACTGATAGATTTCCCAATGACCTGTATAGAGAGGACCTAAATCTCTGGGGCCCCTACATTAACATGCTCACTAATACCATCATATCTGGTGCGAATATTCCCCTATCATGGAAAATAGCAGAAATGATCCCTAGCTACAAGAAGGGTGACAGAGCTAACCTGGCCAGTTATAGGCCCATAAGTCTTAGTGATTCTCTGCTGAAATATACTGGCAAGGATCCGGGATTGGATCCTAGAGTCCCGAATTTTGAGTGACTATAAGGCAGGTTTTCACGCTAATACTAGTAATCTGGATCAGGCCTTCCGAGGCGGAATCTACTGTATCTACTGGAAGGAAGTGGCCATCAAAGATGAGAAGCTGTATGTGGCTTTTGTTAATTTGCGGTCTGCGTTCGACCTAGTACCCCGAGCCAGACTCTGGAGTGTATTAAAAGAGATGGGTTTACCCTGTAATCTTTTAGCTATTTTAATTTGATTGCACTCATCAAACACAGCTCAAGTTAGGTGGGGAGAATAATCAATTAACAGAGCAATTCCCAATCCAACGTGGAATGAGGCAGGGATGTGTGCTAGTGGCCACACTTTTTACTCTTTTAAGTAATGGGGTGGTAGACTTCTTAGACAGAGATTGGTGTGATGCCCCTAAAATAGGCATGAGAAGAGCCCCTGCTCTTCTCTTCGCTGATGATACCCTCATAATCTCTAAAATCCCGCAAGGTCTCCAACAACTTTTTGAATGATTTTATACGGTTCTGCGATGAGCAGGGCCTGGTACTAAATAAGGTCAAAACAAAATACATGATTTTCACAAGAGGGATCGCTAAACCATGCAAAAAACGTCTGTGTGTAGGTAGTAGTAACTTGGAGCAAATAGATGCTTTTGATGAGCTGGGTATCTACCTGACATCTAACCTACACTGGGCTCCCCACATTGAGAAAGTAAAAGTGTCTCTAATTCAGAAGACCGCCCATATTAGTCAAATTCATAAAGCTATGATGTCTAGGAAAGTGGCCCCAGCCAAGGAAATCTGCACTATCAAAGCTCTAGGGGGGGCCTTTATGGAGCGCAACTCTGGGGTAGTGGCAACACAAATTCTTTGACTATCATAGAAAATCGTTTCTTTGGATCTCTTCTAGATTTACCTCCCAGTACTCCTTTGACCCCACTTTATCTGGACTTTGCGCACAGACACCTAGCCTGTAAGATAGACTACAAACTATTAATGTTTTGGTATTGCCTGTGGTCTGTTGAAGAGCTTACTTTGTACCGAGAGGCTATGATTGGTGTCTTGAAACTGTCCAGGTAACCTCCATCCCATGGTTTAGCTCCTTGAGAGACCTACTTAAAAGGCTAGTGATGGAGGCGTTCTGACTCAATCCCGAAAGTCTGTCTCTTATACCAAAGGTAAGGGTTAAAGTGATGTACTGGGAAACAATAGCAGAGAAGGAGATGGCAAAATCAGTGGGTATTTTGACCCAGGATTTCCTAAATTTTTATTTTCTAGCTATGAGGATACTATTGATAAAATTGTTCCTCCCCTTGGCACGTAAACGTTTTCTATAATACGGTTATAAGACCTTACCTACTAAATTGTTTTGTAACAAGTGGCGTACTGATGACTTTTGTCCATCTTGCAAAGCCAGTCCGGAATGTATTGTGCATCTGCTATTTTTTATCCCGATTATTAAATCCAGAGGGGAAAGTGGATAATCCCATTGTGCAGATTGGTTGGTCCTGGTCACTACCTTGAGGTAATGAGAATTTTGGTTACTTGTTCTTAACCAGGCTTGTGCTGTGTACTTTGTAAGATCCTCGTGATCGAAATAAAGTTATATATATGATATGATATCTTTTCATTCTTGCGCCTGCTGTTTAGGTGCCCATTATGTCACTCCAAGACTTCCCAGCATTATTTTGCTCTCTACAAATAAATATATACATAAATATATATTCAATCATCATTTTGAAATCATTGAAGAAGTTCTATTTAAATTGAGATCACATATGAAAGCATCTCTGATCTAATTGATCAAGCCATTGAAGATGATACATACAGTTTTAGCAAATAAAGATACTCACAAAAATAAAGAAATATACATGTCTTGAAATTATGTAGCTAGACAAAATTAATTTGAACATACATGTGTGTGATGCAAAGCTGGTTTAAAGAACAGTGGATTATATTGAAGCAAATGTGAAATAAAATGGTACACGCCAAAATAAGTCAATACATTTGCTAAACTGTCTTTGATAGAAGGGTTGTAAAGGCATCAAGCAGAACAGTTTATTTCCGATTATTAATAGAAAAAGACAGGCAGCCAAATGATCTCGCTTGGTTGGTCTTTACATATTTGAATAAATAAGCTAACAAAGCATTTTGACTTGGGAAACCAGTGGCCATATGTGTGGGTACATATCAGCATAACCAATACGTGAGAAATACAACAACAGAATTCATGCAATGGGAAAAATACAGCTGTAGTGAGCTAATGTCCATTGAAATTGCACGCCTGCTGACAGCTTTTCAGCTGTAAACTCAGTTAATGTGAAATGGATGTTAACACAAATGGAATGTGAGATTAACACAATTTATATGCAAAATACATTTGTATGCGTTAAGAAAGCTTGTCTAGAAATTAACTGTGTTCTTCTCAATGGCAATAATGTTTATATAAATGGATATTCGGAAAGCTTTGCCATTCCATGAATGGTAAAGCTTAATGAGAAAATGTGCTGATCAGTTTCTGTTAAAGAAATGCATGTTTGGGTTACACAAACAGCGTGCCAGCGGCCGTGATGGGTGTATAAATATTGCTTCTAATTAATTTGCTTTTCAATTGATGGCACCAGGCAGTAATCTTCAGAATCAAAATAGTTTGCATAAAATCAGTCAGCCTTATTAGCCATCAGCTAAATTATCTTAATATGTAGAAAAGTTATTGATTCCATATTAAAAGGTTCTTTGAATTCACAGTTCTTAGATTGGCTGTCAGTCTCCATTGAGTCATGTGCTTACATTTCAATTATAAGAAGAAAAAACAAGGTTTGCACAGTTAGAGAAATATACTCACTGGAAAGCTCTTTTACACCCTCGACTTTATGTTTCTCGAATCCTTTACTTCGCGCACACTCAAAGGTATTGAATAATAAGGAGATTTTAGAACAGCATTAAAAACTCCTGCGAGCGTGGACGTACATAACATCACTTCAAAGTTACTTAACAACCCTGGGTGTTCCGCCCTTCCTTAGTCAATGGCCCTTTGCCACCATGCAAGAATGGTGCATTTTCAAAACAGCATCATCTTTTGCATTTGATGTTCAGCCAATAAAGAGAGGGTTGGTTTATATTTTACCTTGTTTTATTCAGGTTAGTTAGTTCAGATCAATTACAGAAATAATCAAAAGAGATTGGTTAGAACAGGCATAGAAAATACCAGCATGCTCCTTTCAGAATATAGTCTCTACTCTAATATAAAGGACCAATCCTGTCCTAACAAGAACCCATAAAAACTTCCTTCTTGTAAAGAGCAAGTAGGATTTTGAAGCAAAGTAAAATAACTAGGAAAAGGATCAAACTTCCCATAAGGTGCTGTTCTGGAGACTCAGCTGATTCCTCCGGACAGTTGCTGTAGTAAATGTCTAAGTGAGCGAGAGGGTGAGAGAAATCACAGCAGTGACTATGATCAGCATATAGACAAAACATCGCCTCAATTTGTGTAAAGAGAAGTCAAACAAAATCGCTGTGAGCTCTAGCTATGGTAACTCGAGGTAGCACAATGAAGTGCTAAGGGGCATGGCAGGGTAGGATTATGTAGAATGCCTTGACTCTCTAGCTAGGAACATGTACTATATAGAAAGTCCACTAAACTTGTTGCACATTCAGGTGAATATGTCATCAGCATCCAATGGAGGAAGACCTTCCGTTGGTCTGTCTTTGTCCTCAATTCCCACAGTAAACGTCCATGTCGACATGAAGCTATTCAGAGGTGGCTACAACGTATTACAAAAAGTTACATCTATGAAGGTTCTCATAGGATCCTTTTGCAAGCCTACTCTATTAACTGTATGGTGTCCTATTGTGTTAACAATGAGCTGCTCTATGGAATGAAACATTTGAGTTCTGGTATGTCCTGGTGTTGATCACAAAATCACATGGTGTGAGAAGAAGAGAAGTACATTTTGCATGAAACAGCACATTTCACAAAAATGTCAGGCTCTATAATTCAGTTATAATGTTAAATCATTATTTATTAAAGGCATTGTTTTTTCTGAAAGGGATAGAGAAGAACAAAAGAATAGTGCAGTCTAGCAGTTGGAGAACTACAGTAATGAAAGCTTTTTGCAAATTGAATCAGCCTTTCCATTTTTGCACGTTTAATAAAAGCACATTTCGTAACATCTACTTTATTATGCATTTCTATCTTAACATTTTTAACATGTTTCTATATTATAACGTGGTCAATTTGCATTTAGATATTCGGCTTCCTCAGTAATCTGTGATGCTGTTGTGTCAGCTTCAATGCTCCTAACACTATCACATGGTGATAACATGGCTAAGTTCTTTCTAGGAATATGTGTTAGGCTTCTTTCTCCGGGGGTCAGTTCCTGGGGTATGAGTAGGTGGAGCTGCATCTAGGGTTCACTTATAAGGAAGTTACTTCTACACCGAGCCTGCCTTTTTCCTGTTTATTGGACTACACAAACTTGAAGGTGATCTCATTAAACCTCTGCAACCCTGATAAGAAGAACCAACTGTACCAATTTTTGTCTTCTACAAGGATGAACCATGCCAGTAAAGGGGTGGTTGAGCACTTCCACATGGTAGTCTGTTTGCCTAATAGTCACAAGAGCTGTTGGCAAACAGACGTAAGGAAAGTGATTTGATCATATAATCATCAAAACTTTATTTCGGGTTGTGTAAGCGTGGGTGTGGTGCTTTGGCGACTTTTTTGCATATTTTGTGGGAATGCCCGAAGGTGGAGCGATTCTGGCGTGGTGTGCATGAGGTCCTGCGAGTGGTTACGCACGTCGCGCTGTTGCCTGAAGCGAGGAGATGCTTGCTGAATGTGTGGGAACCAACTGATTACTCGGTCCCGCAGACGCGATGGGTGACTCTGGGATATATGATAGCTAAGCGTGACATTGCTCAACTGTGGGGATCCCAGAGGCCCCCGGCGGTGTCGGCCTGGAAAGAACACATGGATTGGTGCATGTTCCGAGAAAAGGTGGTGTATGTGGCGAGGGGTAAGCCTGGGGCATGGGTGAAAGTATGGGGCCCCTGGAATGCCTACCGCGGGGGTATCTGCGCGCCACCACTGCTGCCTGCTGCCTCACCAGCCCCGTCCCCCTAGTTGACCCCTTCCCCCAGCTCCGGGCACAGGGTTCCCCCAGTCCTTGATCTGTTCCCCTTCCCCTCTTTAGATTCCTGTGGATGGTTGGGATCCCCCATATGAGGAGCACGTGCTGTTACTTTCGATTGCGGGTTGCCTTGCGGGTGTGGTTTTTCGTGTTGTTTGTATAAAATGAAACCGTATTGTGGGGTCAGAGTGATGTGGCCCACGACGTTGATACCTCCTGATTTAGCTTCTCTGCAACGCCAAGTGCCTTTTTGTACGTATGTCATATGCTCCTGTCATTCTAGCGGCCGGCCGGAAGGTTGTAGGCCCATACTTGTATATACTTGAGATTGCAATAAACGGTTTAAAAAAAAAAAAAAAAAACTTTATTTCGGCTATGTAGCTACAAAAACACATATAAAACATTGCATCCCTAAAAATATATACAATCAATACAAGTGAGATCAAATCTATCACATTGATCTATAAACATGTACAGTTCATTAAAACAGATATAAAATGTAAACTGGAATTACAAAGTCATGGTAATCCTATATGCATCATTTTGTGTATCTACTCTCATTGTTAAATTAAAATGATCCCTATTAGTATAATGAAGGATTCTCCTTTTAACTATATTTTCGTACCCTAGCTTTCTGAGGGAATATTCAATTTCTATCTTGCTCTCCACATGGAAATCACAAAGCGGGAAACTGCAAAAACAATAGGCTGTCTTGTGTTTGATTTCAAAATTCTAAGTACCTCTCTGTGGTTCCTGATATCCAAATTACGACATAACAGTTAAATCAGTTTCTTCCTGCTACTCGTGTAGGCTGGACAGAAGAGTATTACATGCTCAACCATTTCCAGTGGCGTAACACAGGCCCCCGTATCCCGGGGGGCCCCCAAGCAACAGGGGGCCCCCTCAGCACAATTCTTTGGCCGGAGAGCTCCCTATTTAGTCCGGAGGGGGCCCCTCACCGTACCATGCAGGGGGGCCCCCTCAAGTTTCATTACGCCAGTGACCATTTCTTTGGTCTCTCTGCAGGAGGGGCATTGCCAATCTACCTCCTTCGGATCACGTAGTCATTTAGCAGTAAAAGAAGGAAGTGGTTGTGTCCCACATCGAAATTTCAAATAAATTCTCTTGGCAAATGTGGGTTTAGTCAAGTCCAGAATAGCTTCCTAAGAAAAACCATCCTTTTGGGCAAGGAAGACAACAGTTAAAGGACACAGACTGGACCGACCAAGTAGGGTTCACAATTTATATAATCAATACTTTGAGGTCACACTAGCCTCCCCTGGATTAGTCCAGAGGCTCTCCTTCCCAATCTATGAGAGGAACATGTTTGCATACGTAATTGAGGGTTTGTAACATGACCCTGGAATATGTACTATTTCCTCTAGGCTCTGTGGAAGACAGCTCAGGGGTAGCCCAGATTCTTCTCCAATATAGGATAGGCCTTCCTACTATCTTATATAAGATTGGTCTTAGCCTTAAATCCATTCTCAGGGAGACCAATGGTCTACTAATAGGGAGAGCAGTTAGTAGGCGCATAAATCAGTTTTCAACTGCCACCAAGTAAGGCACATCCCTATCACCCCACAACTGTGCACTAGAGCTTGATTTTTATGAATTTTAATCGCTGGGGAAGTAAGACGGAATTGGGATCCTCCTTGCATTTTTATGATTCCTCGTGTTACTTGTTCCATTTTTAGAGCATGATGGACTATGTGGGTATGCAGCTCAAGCTGCTTCGTTAGTGTAATCCCCAGACAGTCAAAAGTATGCACCCACTCAAGTGGCACCTCGTGCAACATAGGTTAAAGACCCTATACTTAGTTTTTCCTATATTAATCGCTAGGCCTCTCTGTTTGCATAAGCACTCAAATTGATCTGGTAGTTTTTGCAGTCCAATAGGTGATTTAAAAAGCAGTAATGTGTTGTCTCGTTAAATGTTGGCCTATAGTCCTGCTAGCTCACAGTGCACCATTTGCACCACTAACCTTGCAAGGTAACAAGTGCATGTGCAACCTCAGAACATGACTATCCTGACTTCCCAAGGAATCATTGCATTAGATCTAGAACCTTTTCATTCAGAATCTCATGCATACTCAAAGGAAATATGCAAGAAATACACAGTGTCAATATTTATTGAAGCAGTGATATTCTTGAGTAACTTACGTGAGCTGCAATTACTAATAGAGGCAAACATATTACCATAATTAGCAATACAAGAACAGTGGAGAAAATGAATAATTCCACCATGGTGCTGAAGCAATGAATATATGCCAGCATATATGTAGTGTAATATAGTATACTGTAGTGTACTCCTACCTAACTCTCCCTAACCTAGTTTGGCCTAGGGTGGGTGATCTGCCAAGAGTCCTTGCCGGGAAATCTAACTCCCCATTACCTTTGGGCAAGTGTCATCACGCTGTACATCTTGGTGTAGAGTGGGACATCCCTCGTGAAGGTGACAGGAATCAGCTGAGCTGTAATTCCGGTGTGCTGCGACCTCGAAGTGTCAGCAGAGTGGCGCTCTGATTTTAGCAAGGAAGCATATTCGTACATATATAATAAACAGTGCCCATGCAGGCAGGCCGAGATCTTTGTCCCAGGATGCTTATTTCCGGTCCAGGGAGGTCCTGGCTTGGCAGTTCGGTCTGGACTGTTCCCATCAGGCACAAGGTCAAGACTGATTTGCATATGGGTGGGTCTAAACTGGGGGTGCATGGTGAGCAAAAGAACGATGGATTTAACCCAGATCTCTTGTCTGGGGGTGAATGTTTGATATGCTCTGCATTCCGTCCATCATCTGTGTGTCTTTTGAGATCGTCGGAAGGCCACAATTGTTTATGTTAGCTAGTTAGCATAATTTCCTACCCGGCAACAATAAGCTGTGACATTTGTGCAGAGAACTCTATACAATGTACTGGATGTTCAAGGTGTCATGATAGTGTGCCTTTGAAGTTGAAATGCTAGCAAATACATTTTCGGAGAATTCTGTCATGCACTGACACATACACAAATGCATATCAAAAGGCCCTGTGTTACAGACAGAAAAGAACTTAAGAAATGCGAGCATAAAGATGGCATTGTTTCTAGCCAGGCCACGTGACATTCATATCCTTCTTTTGACAGGGAATGGATTAGACAGTTGTCCCATTTGGCCACATTTAATTTGTGCATAGTTGTTAACATGCAATCTAATGATTATGTCCTGTAGGAACTTTGGGACCCTCATTTCGACAAGCACCTGCTAAAGAGTAGATCTCGGTACTAAATCAAATGCAGACCAAAGGTCTATGAATACCACATAGAGGCAATCACCTCTACCATGTTTATTGTAGTGAGAAGGGGTACTTGGTATCCACATACAAATGGTTCCTTATTTTTAGGAACATCTTATTGTGGATAGCACTAGTCTTACCCAAGGGCTCCCAATGACCCGGTGACAGATCCAACAAAAGCAAATCTCCAATGCCATCAGCTATGAGTTTGCAAACCTCCCCCACTGGCTCTTTGGATTGTGCCATGACACTCCATTTATTTCTGAACCGATTATTGGTCATTCTAAGCCTTCCATCAAATGGCTCAGTGCAGTTGTTAGAAATAATATGACAAATTGGTCTAAGAGTAAGAGCAAGGGTGTTATGGTTGCTATCTTGGCGAGAAAATGCAATCATATCAATCAAGTTAGGCCACAACCTTACATCAGCAATATGTAGTCAATGAGACTTGTGTTATACATGCAATTAAACGTATGATTTCCATCTCTATCCAAAATTGTTCTGCCATAACAGGCTCGCAAGCCTTAAATAAGGGTAAGCGTTTAATTTAGCTGCCAAGGGTCACATTTCTTAATAGCGGAAATTGTTAGTCCCGGAATTGACCAGACACTATCCTCCTCACTGTGAGAGCCTCACCATTGGAACCCAATGGTTTGTACTGACAATGGAAGTCCCCCAACAGGTAGGGCTGCCTGGTGTGAGTTCACAAGATCCGTAACTGTTGATTTAGATGTGTGACCCACTGCTTTACAATACACATTGACTACATTAGATGGCACTTACAGGCTGCTACACTTTAAACCTGGGGACCCCAACGTAATCTCCCTGATCACACAAGTTAGAATGGTTCTCTTCCAAATAATTAGCCCTCCTGATTGCCTACCCTTCCCAGGCCAGGTCTTTTCTGAACTGAAAGCAAGCATTCTGGGACCGGTTTCGGGGTAACACCCTATGAGAAGTTGGCCTGGTATATGATGTCCACTCATTAAAGTGGGCATCTTGCACCAGTCCAAACAACCCTTATGGTGATTTAAGAGGTCAAATATAACCTTAGAAAGTTATCCAACTGGTAGCTGTGGAGAGCAGCCTTCAGGCTTAGTCTTGAGGGAATGTTAAGCAGCTTGTTTTACCAGAATGCAACCTTAATAAAAGGAGAACCACACAGTAGTTATAAGATTATATATTTATTATTATAACACCTTAAATACCTCACTGTATCTGCTACACGCAGATTAATAAACAGCCCACAATACTGTAGCACAAAAACAATGGTAAGTAGCACTAATACACAGTTGGCTCCCGGGGGAGACCAAACCATATACTAAAATAGTGGTATAAGAATCACAACTCGAGTCAAGACAGTGCCTATAGAGGGTAGAATCGCTGGGACCCCAAGGAACCACACAAGGTGAGTAAGTACGGACCCTACGGAGGACGGATGCAGTGTGAGAACACAACTGTGTGCTACGTACAATTCAATGGGAGAGTCGCAGTTGCAATTTTAAAGTTTAATACCCCTTCCCAGTGGATTACGAGGAAACCCTTTGGAACTTATAAGGTTGGAGTGCCACCCCACCCGTGGATACCGAAGTACCAGAGTTACCTATCCCAGGGAAGCCGGGAGCATAGGGTTGAATTGGCGTCGGACACCGCTGTCATTCTCAATGAGAGTCTTCACAGAAATGCCACTGCTGGAAAGAAGAAAAGTGTCCGGTGGAATCCGCAGGTAGATTCTTGATGGAAGGAACCTGAAAGCAGAGGGGACAGCGTCTGGGTCACTCAGGAGTGACCAGGGGCTCAGTAGATGAATGCCCACCAATGTTGGGTGCTTCAGGTGTGATGAAGGAGACCTTGACTCTACAGCTGCAGGGACCAGGAGATGTCAAGGACTACCAGAAGCCAGATACGAGCTGTCCCACAAAGGATGTCGAGTGCTGAGGGGTTGGTGTCCAGGGGAGCACCAACAAGCCTTGGAAGCGTCAACCCAGGAATAAGGTCAAGAAAGGTTACGGTGTGGCCCAGCAAGGACTAGGGGACTTACCACAGCAAGGGAAGTCAGGGTAGGCCTGGAGCAACCGGGGGAGCTCAAGAAAAGCAGTGTTGTCCCTCAAATGGACCCACAGGCCGTAGGCACAGGAGTCGCGAGGGGACATCTAGCAGTTTCACAAAACAACAGCTTGCAGGGCACAGAGTGCAAGGAGGCCAAAGTCCTTTGTACGAAATGTGCGCAGAGTTTGGGGCTATCAACAGCTTAATGCACAAAGTTGAGGAACACCAACAAGCATATGCACTTGCAAAAGTACTCGGTGTGCAGGGGTTCAAGTTATGCGGTCCCAACGAGGTATACTGACCTCAAACTTAGTGAGAGGGCAGCTTAACCTCAAGAAATGTAGGAACCCACCTCCTGTGTTGCTGGAGTATTCAGAGTGCGCAGGAGCTCAGGATCAGTAGACCGGTCAGTTGTGTTACAGTGCCTGCAAACAAAGGGTAGTGACTCCTTCACCCCAAGGGAGATAGTTCAGTTGTCCTTGATGCTCCACAGGTCCTGCACAGTGCCTGTATGGTGCACAGGCACAAACTATGCTTTGGACAGAGAGGGAGACAAAGTCGGGCCCAAACTAAGTCCAGAGAAGTCCAGAGTGTCCAGATGGTCAAAGGTCAGTGGTTTCTTGTTCACAATCTTATCCACGTTGAATCTAGGGTCCTACAGCCAGGTAAGCCCTTTGGTACCCACGGGAGAGGGTTGGACAAATTTAGGGGACCCTCCCAGGGGAGGGTGAGGACAGGGGGGAGGTTACTCCCATGTCCTTTGTCAAGTTTCATGGCAGAGCAGGAGCCAACGGCTCCCAGGACTGGTTTGAACTGGACTATGCACAGTGACACCAAATGTCTCCCTTGTGCAGACTTTCAGGCACTTTGGAAGTGCACCCACCCAGCTCAATATACTAAATCCTGTCTGGGAGGTGGTCACACCTCCCTGTGACAGGATACCTATATCTGCTGGCTTCCTCTGCTCGAGCTTGGCTCTGCAGCAGGAGGGCAGAAATGTGTCTCTGGTTGGCAGCAACCATTTTGTGCTGTCCGGGTTGAGAAGGCTGGTACCAGGAAGACCAGGGACCCACGAAGCTTGCTTCAGATTGGTGGAATCATACCTCCCACACCAGTTACCCATGTGGAGGTATGATTCCAAGGTGTTTGATACCAAACACTACATGGTTTGTTGCAGCCGTTTTCGAGATAGTGTTTTACGCGAGCATATAATGCACCTCTACCTATATGTCTGGCTGCGTCACCGACAACCCAGGAGAATGGTCTCCGAAGGCTGCAGGGGTGCTCTGCTCATGCATGGGCACACTCAACGAAAATCCAGCACCCTGCCTTCAGGATTGTCAAGGCCTGCTATAGGAGTGACTTATAGGTTTTAATTGTTGTGACCTATAGATATAGTAAACCTATATCTAAAGTAAGTGGTGCATGCACCATCTTACACAGGCTGCAATGCCAGGCCTGTAGTTCCATTTTGCATGGCCTCTCATAGGTGGCATAATACATGCTTAAGCCCATGGGAGGCCTCTGAGGTGCCTATGCCGTGGGTGTATGTGTACCATATACTAGGGACTTGTTAGGGTACCCCAGTATCCAATACTGAGTAGACCTAAGTACATGTCATTATCTTTTAGGGAGAAAGCAGATAGGCTGGGGTCCTGATTAGCAGGATCCCAGTCAGACTAGTCAAAAACAGTGTAACGTCAAGCAAATGTGGGGGTAACCAAAAGAAACAGATCCTACTTTCCAACACACTCCTCATCAGCCAGGCTAGCTTGAATCCAGTGGCAAAGTGAGCAAGGGACCCATGTCTGGGCATACCCTGCCAACTTAGGGCAAACAAAGCAAACACAAGGAAATGATGGATGGAGAGCTGAAACTTTTCAGACACTCACCCCCAGTCAACGATCTGGGTTGAATCCATCATCGTTCTTTAGCTCACTTAGCCACCTCAGTACAGACCCAGCTTTATGCAAATCAGTCTTGACCCTGTGCCTCACAGAAACTGTCCAGCCTGAACTGCCAAGCCAGGTCTTTCCTGAACCAGAAACAAGCATCTGGGGACCGGTTTCGGGGTAACACCCTTCATCAGCCAGGCTAGCTTGAATCAAGTGGCAAAGTGAGCAAGGCACCCATGTCTCGGCATACCCTGCCAACTTAGGGCAAACAAAGCAAACATAAGGAGATGATGGATGGAGCGCTGAAACTTTTCAGACACTCACCCCCAGTCACAGATCTGGGTTGAATCCATCATTTTTCTTCAGCTCACTTTGCCACCTCAGTTCAGATCCAGCTATATGCAAATCAGTCTTGACCCTGTGCCTCATGGGAACAGTCCTGCCCAAACGGCCAAGCCATGTCTTCCCTGAACTGGAAACAACCATCCTGGGAACAGTTTCGGAGTAACACTACTCATCAGCCAGGCTAGCTTGAATCCAGTCCAAAGTGAGCAAGGGACCCACATCTGAGCATACCCTACCAACTTAGGGCAAATAAGCAAACACAAGGAGTTGATGAATGGTGCACAGAAACTTTTCCAACACTCACCCCCAGTCACAGATCTGGATTGAATCCATCATCATTCTTTAGCTCACTTCACCACCTGGGTTCAGACCCAGCTAAATGCAAATCAGTCTTGACCCTGTGCCTCATGGGAACAGTCCAGCCCAAACTGCCAAGCCAGGTCTTCCCTGAACCGTAAACAAGCTTCCTGGGACTGGTTTTGGGGTAACACCCCTCAGCAGCCAGACTAGCTTGAATCCAGTGACAAAGTGAGCAAGGGACCCATGCCTGGGTATACCCTGCCAACTGAGGGCAAACAAAGCAAACACAAGGAGATAATGGACGGAGCGCTGACACTTTTCAGACACTCACCCCCAATCAGAGATCCGGGTCGAATCCATCATTGTTCTTTAGCTGACTTCGCCACCTCAGTTCAGAACACGCACAATACCAGTATCTTATATGTGCAGTCTATCTTAAAACTCCAAAAACTTAGATAGTCAATACTAAAACACAAATCAGAATAAAGAACACACAATTTCAGTATTAACAATGCATCATTATAACTCATATAATTAAAAAATAAAGCATAACATTTCCAACATCCCATTAGGAGCATGTAGCGGTTTCTTTCGCTTTAAAATAAAAAAAACTATATATTTGAATTAATATTAACGTGTAGAGAATTATTTCTCTTTCCATGACGCATATCATGTGGGTATCACGGGTATCTAATGCATCGAGTTAATGCCGTTTGTCCATGATAGGGACGTATTAGTCGGCTATTGAATATTCCTGTGTTTATAGCCCTTGAGGCGAGAACTAATTACATCTTTCCGGGATCGTAAGGCCCTTTAAATAAAAGTAGTCAGATATTGCTCTGATTTAAAGAATGGTACAGATATAGATGATCAGATGATTGCGGTATAACTTTATATTTGCTGCTATGCAGTAAATATTACACGAGTGGGTGACAGTGATATGTGACTACTAACTGAGCTCACACCCGGGTTTCCACTTTCAATCTCTTAAAAAATACAAAATATTTTTTCCCTCTTTTTTTCCGATAGCCTACTGAATAATATATTTGGAATAAAAGAACCATCACCGTTTTTATGAGACGTCTCTATTAGATGACGAACATTCACTGCCACAAACATGAGGGAGGGTTTTTAAATTATTGGTAAGTTGGTGTGTCTTCACCATATATTCCAACAACTTGAGGAATTAGTATTTATACTTGAAATACAAGATATTTTGGATCTATTTGTGTCTATATAGATTGTGTTATCTTCTGGGTCCCACCGATTTAACAGACCAGTGAGCGAATGGAGACCCCACCAGAATATCTTAAGGTGAGAGGTTATTGTTAGATCTGGGGGTCTCTAGTTGGCAGAGGTATACACCTTAGACCAAATAGGGACCCTTGCTTCTAGTCAGGGTACAGGGACACACACGGTAGATAACCCCTGCTCACCCTCTAGGTAGCTTGGCTCGAGCAGACAGGCTTATCCCCAAGGCAATGTGTAAGGTATTTGCACGTAGACACCACAATGGTCCCCCTTCCGTACACCACAAACTTAGACCACACAGGTGAGTTATATCAAAATTAATATATCTTTATCTAGTTTCCGCAGTTGAAATCAAGCATCACAGGTTTACACAATATTCGCTTTCTTGGTTTGGTCGGGATCGTAAGACGATAGTCTCTAGTCTCTTGGGTGATTCGATACTCACTGAGAATGAATCAGTTTGTAGGCTCTTGTTGTTTAGGCAGCTACGTTGCTCCGGCGGTGTCGCTGCACTCGTTGTAAAAGCGCTCCTCGGGCTGATCGGTGCAAGGTTTCCACAACTCCCTCGACAAGCCCCCAGTGACGATGTCGACGTCACCGGAGTCAGCCACTCACAGCGCGGCTTCGTAGAGCAGGGAAGTACGACTCTCGATCTGCTTCAGGCCTCCGGGTCGCGGCAAGGCACGTGCCAATGAGCACGTCGGTCTTCTTGATGCGGCAACCGGTGTCAGGCCTGGATCAGCGCGGCACTCTCCAGCAAGACAGAGAGCAGCCAGCCCACTTCACAGGCAGATGTTGAGAAGCTTGGCAGAACAGTCCACGGTCCCTGCGGCACACAGCAGCGCAGGGGGGACACAGCAGAGTCTTGAGTTTTTGGCAACCTTTCTATCCCTGGGTTGCGAAACAGGAGGCCAGCTCTTCTCAGGCCCTTGGAGATTCGGTGTAAGACACAGCACACAGCAAAGTCTTGTTTAGTCAAGTGGGTAGGGTCAGCACACAGCAAGACCCCTTCTCCTCCTCAGCTTCAGTTGTCCAGCAGAACAGGTCAGCCCTTAGAGCACACAGCACGGCAATCTTCCTTTAGTTCTTCAGCGGTCCGTCTTTCAGCAGAGGTTCCTCTTGATGGTAGAATCTAAAAATCTGTTGTCAGGGGTCTTGTACTTATACCCCTAAAAGTCTTTGAAGTCTTTGTGCAAGTGGGTCCTGAGCCCGGTCTGATCCAGTTCTGGGTGTTGCTGGAGCACTTTGTTTTCCTGGCTTCTGCTTTCTTTTCAGAGTGAGGGGCAGAGTCGTCAGCCGCCCAGCAGGAGGTGGAGCCAGCAGTGTGGCAGGCAGGCACAGTCCTATTCACTCCCAGGTGCTATCTCCTCCCTCCACTCTCCTTGCAAATGTCGCCATTCAGCAGAGGGCTGACTCAGCCAACCTCCCGGGGGATCCCCAGCCCCTGTCACTCGCAAGCCAGACAGTCAATCCACAAGCGCGCCCATGCACACAGAAGGGTCAGACAAGAGAACAGCCACTCTCTAAAAAGTACTGTCCTCCAACTCAGGATTTAGAAACAACCTCTCCTACAAGATGTGTTATTAAATGCTGAGCTCAGGGATATCAAATACTCATGTCTTATCTTGTTCCTATGAGAAGATAGGCCGATAGCCATTGGCACCGGCCACCCCCATGTTAGCCTATGGAGCAAGATAACCTTGCAGCAGTGAACACACAAAATGGCCGATGTTCACTACCAGAACATGTTACCTGCACTAGTACATGCTCTACCTTTTACATACACTGCACCCTGCCCAGGGGGGTACCTTGGGCCTTCCATAGGGATGACTGACGTGTATAAAAAGGGAAGGGTTAGGCCCGGTCAGTGTGGACACTGGCCAGGAGGACATGGCAGTCCGGGGACTGCAGGCAGGCTTGCGGTGGCAGGCCTGAGACACCATTTTAGAGCTACACAGGTGGGTGGCGCAATCAGCGCTGCAGACCCACTAGTAGCATCTGTCATCACCAGCCCTGGCACACACAGTGCACTTTACTAGGGACTTCATGGTGATACAGATATGCCAATCAGGTATATCCAATCAATATGATATTTTACACAGGGAGCACTTACACTCTGGCACTGATTAGCAGTGGCAGAGTGTCCAAAGCATCTAAACCAGCAAAAACGAAATCCAGCATAGCATCAAAATCCAGGTAGCAGAGGCAAAAGATAGGGGAAAAACCCACGCCAAGGATGTCAGGTCTAACAGTGATACAATATGTATGGTTTATTAAACGACCAACTAATTTAGATATTCTTTCTTCTCTTAATAAAAGAAAGATACACATTATTACTGCGATATCGGTCGCCTTAAAGTCCAGTTGGTTGTGGCCATTCTTTGCAATCACAGCATGATCTAAGGTACTGTCACACTTACGGATGATTGTGCAGTAGTAAATATGGACTAATTCGTTCCATATTATTAATGGGTTCTTCACTATGAATGGTTGTGAGAGTGGTATGATCTGAGATAAATAGTCATAACGATGACGTTTTGAATGTAATAGTGCCAACTATGAGGACTCATTATTTTTGAGTCAGACATGCTCCTAATGGGATGTTGGAAATGTTATGCTTTATTTTTTGATTATATGAGTTATATTGATGCATTGTTAATACTGAAATTGTGTGTTCTTTATTCTGATTTGTGTTTTAGTATTGACTCTAATTTTTTGGAGTTTTAAGATAGACTGCACATATAAGATACTGGTATTGTGCGTGTTTCTTTTGTTTTTAATTTTCATTTCATGTCTTATTCTAGGAATGATCATTAACTTTGACTAATGGAGGAAAAGCATTGCCAGTCCTGAAGAAGGTGGTTTTTATGATTCCATACCACCGAAACGCGTCGACGCATAAGCATTTGGTTTAATTTGCTCTGGGACAAGAACTTTTAGAAATTAGGGTGAATTATTCCCAGTTCCCTTCTTGTCCACATTGTTTACAAATTAACATTGCCAAGACACAATCTTTGTGTCAGTTGTTGTATTTTCTTCAATATGATGTTTCATTGTCATTTATGTATGAGATTTCGAATATTGTTTTATTGTTTTAACGATGCATTTGTCTTGTGTACATTGACAAAGACAAGTTTTTTTATACATTTTATTTATGATATTATTTCTTTGCATTAACCATTGTTGTAAAGGGATTTTTAATGTGTCAATAAACTCAATGTGAGATTTTTAACAAAGGTATATTTTCTCTAGGGTAATTTTTTCACATCTCATCGGGAGTGGTCTGTAGTGTATGACAGTTGGGAGTTGGTGAATCAGACTGAATGGTGCAAGTGGGTGATTTAAGCTAAATCCGCTTAACTAGTCCAAAGGGAAAACTATTTTTAACTATACAGTTCCTGGTGCTCTGTCTCTTTGGACTTTAATGAGCCCCTCTCCTTGTTTTTCAAGGTACATAGCACAACCAATTGGTTGGAGAATTCTTCTCTTTTTGACTGTTTATTAACAGTATGTTGTATTTTTAACAGTTGAATTTGGATCCATTCAAACTTTTGGATTTTTGGAAGACCAATACAATAAGATCATTGGCACCGCTTTGAAACCAGGTAACAAATTCACGGTTGTGACAGGCAATAATGATAAATGGGGTAAAGCACTTAACCTCAAAAAGAAATTAATACGAACTGAACTTCATGCCGAATTCCTCATTGAATATTTAAAAGCAGTGGTAATCCCGATTGGATTACAAGTTAGAAACTAGCCTGGCTTATTTGTAGAGAACAAAAGGTTTTTAGAGATCTGGACGCATATTGCTAATAGATGCAGTCGCGACTGGATCATTCTTATTATTGAGACTGCACAAGAAATAATCATTATTGAGAAAAAGGAGATTGAGGAATTAGAAAAAGTGCTCTTTGAGAGTACTGCATTGGAAGATGCCAAAAAAAGATTGGATGAACTCAACTCAGAGGTGAATGGTTACAAGGATTACTTAATTAACAAAAAGACTATCAAATTAAAAAAAGATGTCAATAAATTTAACCTTGATTTGGTCTATCCATATACCGCAAAGGATTACTATTCACAAACTAGGGAACAAAGAGGATCCAGACCATATGAACCAAGACCAATTTATTGCAAAGGTGGAAGGAAGGGAGTCACCTTTTCAGACACCTCGGGTTCTAGCAGCGAGGAGGAAGGGTCCTCCAGTGCAGACCAAGGCAGTCAAGCTCCACATAATAACTATAGTGATTTTTTAGAGCATCGCCCGAGGAGAGGAATAAGGAACAACTCAGAGCAGGGAAGGGGTCAATATCAGCGAAATCCCCTCCAGGAATATCTCAAAACCCACAACCAACGGTATTGGCGTTAAATAATGAGGTAGAAAATTAAATTCCCATTATTAATTTATCAGACAGAGTACTAACTAATGAGGAAATTGAAGTTCTGAGTAGAGGATTCACCTTTGCCCCTACGTCTAATGTTAATAAGTTCACTTTAGAAAAAGACCTTAGGGCTTTTTTTAGATAGGTCTCGCCAGACCAGCGCATGCGCTGGGTCAGGCGAGACCTAAAAAATTAGGTTAACTAGATTTTTTGAGAATAGGGAATATGTAGCCCCAGAAAACATTTTGGGTTTAAAAGGTAAATCTACCTTTACGCCATCAGCCAATTCAGTTTGCAAAAATGTAGAAATATTTGAACATACTGTAGATGTAAAGATTAAAGGCATACTCAAGGATGCTTTTCGTGATAACAATAACATGGCCAAAGCGTTGAGAATAGCCCTTAACCTCTTCTGTGCCCATGACGAGATAGTCTCGTCATGGAGCACGGTCGCGCTGTGCCCATGACGAGACTATCTCGTCATGAAACCCACCCGCGTGGGAAATGCCCGGCACAGGAGGGGGAAAAGGCGTGGCACCGAAGGGGTTAAGGGCTTCAAAGAGAACCTAAGCCTAACAGTTAAACCAGCAGATAAGGGTGAAGGAATTGTGCCAAAAGATTATGACCAAAAAATGTTATCACTACTAGGAGCACCTGATCATTATATAAAGGTTCCCCATTCTAAACTGGAGGTCTTAAATAAACATGTAAGTGAAGTACTTCAGGAAGCAGAGCTCAACAACTGGGTATGTGATGCAGAGCTGAGATTTCTGAAAAATGATAATGCTTTGACCCCTGTGATTTATGGAATTCCTAAGATCCATAAGAATGAAAGAGATCCGCCTATGCGACCCATAGTTAGCGGGATTGGTTCCCTTTTAGAACCCTTTAGTCAATATGCAGATTCCTTTGTAAAACCTTTAGTCACCAAACAAAAATCTTATGTTAGGGATTCAGCGCATATTATCTCCATGCTCGAGGGCACCAGCTTTGATGTGAACAAACAATGGCTGGTGACCCTCGACATAGACGCTTTATATACGAACATCCCTCAGGATGACACAATTAGAGTTATTAGTCAACTCTTAACACCAGAGGTAGTGAGAGGCGCCAACAGGGATTTCATTATTAAGTGTATCACCTTAGTTCTTAAAAACAATATGTTTTTGTTCAAGGATGACTTATTCCTCCAGCGCAAGGGTACTAGCATGGGGCCTATATGACCACTAGAGACCTCAGGTAAAGACCTGAGGAAGGAACCAGAGGCAGTAGGGCACTAGAAGACGGCCAGCCTCCAAACTAACATGTAGACCACTTCTAGAGTATGACCGAGTATATGTGAAGTGAAAAGTGCTAAAGTGGGCACATTACAAAAAGTGACGGACTGGCATCACACACCACCTGGTGTCATGCTTCATCATCTGTCAGTCCTCGCCCTCCAAAAACCGCGTTTGGTGGAGGGTGGGCATACACCTAAAGATAGGGATGCACTTCTAAACTAAGTGGGGGCCCAGAGGGTAATGTGAGTGTAAAAAGCCATAATAGTGCACCTGACAACTTTTTATTCTAATGTGGTGACTAGATGGAAATAAAAACGTAAGTGCGGTGAAAAGGGACCTTAATTATCCCATCGCCGCTGTGTTAAAGGTCGACATGTTTCTGCCAGTTGTCCAAAAAGGTATGTGGCATTCAGAAGAACCATATAGAAAAAGGGAGGGCTCCTAGTCTGATCAAAGACTATCCACTGGGTGTGGTGACCTATGGTCACTCAACACTAAGAGGGTACATTAACCTGTGAAGAGAGAAAACACACAAACCAACAATAATGAAAATGTGTAGATTTTACAAAAAACATAAACTCGGTCAAAACAATCATGAGCCATACGCATACGTAAAACTGTAGTGTGTGGCTATAAGGTGAGCTATACAGTGTCAGACATCTGTGTTCATTCTGACAAAAATAGCATAATAAGACATTATCTATGGTCTTACCCTGCTCTTTCAACCTACTTGCCACATGGGAGTTGGAATGAGGAGAGCCCCTGTAGTCAAACTCTAGGGAATACAAGAGAGTGACTAATCAGAGGCATGCTAGCAGAAAACACTGTGGGCCATCTCAGGAAGATGTCCTGGAAAGGCCTTCTTTCTTCATACACTCACACACTTACTTCGTCAAGGTGCGCTCTCCACGGAATCACCTGTAGATTATACGTCCATCCTCCCCGGCGATGGTTTAGCACTGGGAAAGAGGAGTTTAAATAGTGTCTAGGTAGTGGGCGTGACTCAGCAATCAACCTACTCATGCTCAGGTGAGGTGGCGCTGCGTGATGAGATGCAGTTTCCTGTGTCCCGAGCGGCGGTGTCACGGTTCCTCGGAGGCCTCTCAGGATCGGTTTGTTGCTCAATTGGGGTCCACCTATTGACAACCTCAATCTTCGAGTTGCTGTAAAAGCACGGACATTAGAGGGGGTCAATCGGGGGAAGGAAAGGAAGGGAACAGCGGGGAGGGAGACCTGTGGAGAAAAACGATCATTAAAACACAATTAAAGAACGGCACCTCAACAAGTTATCTCACGCCTTCCTTGTTGCGATGCAGCCGTATCTACCTGTAAAGGAAAAGAACTCTGTGATGGCAGCTACAACTAGAAGGACGATTGTATCATCATCAGATCCTCTAAGGCTACCTGGGCATGTGTCTGTTATGATGGAGAACTGACGACATGTAGACATGCTTCTAGATAACGTGGGATTGTGATATACCACCTGATATGGATATTCAATGTTACTGTCCCATGTTACAAGAAAGCGCTTAATTTGTAGCACCGGAGGTGCCGTGGATTCTATGGGCGCGTTTGGAGTTAACGCGCAGCTCTTATTAGCTCCTTAGTTAGAGTATGACTCTAGGCGGTGTCACCCTCAACCGTTGTTCACTGTAGATAGAGTTTCGGTACAGCTTTGGATATGAAAACAACGTTGTACGTAACACCCAATGGAATGACTCTAGGTGGTGTCCCCTCGACACCCGAATGCAAGGCAACTGAGGAATCAACCCCGCGCTGCAAGCCAACAGCGCCGTGGTGCAAAATAACACAAAAATGACTCTTGGCGGTGTCACCGACTTCCGCGTCTAAAGTACTGAGGAACAACCATAGCGGCGTGAGTCAACAATGCCGTGTTGCGAGATAGCACAAAGTATTGACTCTAGGCGGTGTCACCGACACCCTTACCCCACCAGAGCCGTCTGTAGCAGCGAGTGAAGTTGAAGCGTCCTCCGCGTTCTCCAGAGAGTCAGGAATAATCTGCCCGTTCCTTCGGCTTCTCCGGCTTACGTAGCCGGGCGGACCCTCGCAACGTCACTTCCTGAGCCTGCGCGTTGGAAGGGAGGCCGGGAAGTGTAGTGCGCAATGGAGGTCCTCCATATCTCACGCATCTCGCGGAGATGGAGCGTGGACTTCACCCAAAAAGCGCCTTGAGTTGTTTGGTTCATGGGGCGTGCAGCGGGCAAGACTGGGCACATGACAGCACATCCCTCTCCCAACGACCGCTGACACGAGCCAGGTTTGTTGGGGTAACGATCATGAAAGGCTTTCACGCACCGGGGCGCATGCATGCAACTTGAATCCCCTCCTTTTGGAGTCCAGGATTGCTTGAACTTCATACTCTGGCTCGTGATTGATCCAGATAGGTGACCATCTTTTCTTTATAGGTGTATAGGGTGGTTTCAGTAACGACACATGAACGACCAGATGTATTTTCATGGCCTTGGGTAGCGCTAATCTCATAGCCAAGGGCGATATCCCCTTTTGTATTTTATAGGGCCCAATGAATTTGGGATTAAACACGCTGTATCTACGAAACCGAATGTTTTTTGTCGATAGCCACACTGCATCTCCTACCTTGTAGGTTGGGTTGGGTTGGCGGTGTTTGTCAGCCATGAATTTGTAGATACCCTTGGCCTTTTCCAGATTTTTACGAGTATTGTTTAGGGTTTGTTGAATGTGTTTCATGCGGGTGTGTACTTCCGGTGTGCTTGCGGGGTGGATCAATGAGATAAAGCGTGGATGGTAACCGTAGTTACTGTAAAATGGCTTAAATTTTGTGGATTGATGTTTGGCACTGTTATATGCCACCTCAGCCAAGCATAAGACGTCCACCCAAGCATCTGTGTTCTTCTCCACGTAGCACCTCAGGTACTGCTTGAGGGTCTTATTCAGTCTTTCTGTCTGCCCGTCTGACTGAGGGTGAAAACTGGTGGTTTTGGATGTCTTCATATGCAGGGCTTTACACCAGGCTCTCCAAAATCGTGCAGTGAATTGAGGGCCCCTGTCGGACACTATATTTGCCGGGAGTCCATGAAGCCTTATTACATGAAACAAAAGTAGTTTGGCTAATTGTCCGGACGTGGGTTCTTTTGCACAGGCTATGAAATGTCCCATTTTGGTGAGACTGCGCACCACCACCATGATGGCTGTACACCCCTGATTCAGGTATAAACCCACAACGAAGTCTATGGAAATGGTTTCCCATTGCACCAAAGGCGTTGGTAGGGGTTGCAACAGCCCTCTGGGTTTTCCATGATCTGATTTTGCGGTCACACATGTTTCACATCGGTGAATCATGTCTGTGGTGTCTTCGACTACCGTAGGCCCCCAAAACTGGTGATAGATTCGGTCTAGGGTTTTCCTGATCCCATTATGTCCAGCACTGTCTGTGATATGACACCATTGTAGTACCTCCTTCCTTAAAGTTTGATTGGGTACTAACAACTGTTTGCCTTTCATTGGGAGACCTTTGATTACTTTCCACTGCGGGTGGTCCAACAGCCATTTCCTCCAGTAGCGATTCTTCACACATTTGGTTATTTTCTGGAGAAAGGAGTTGGTTTGCAGAGTTCCTATGACCTTTGGAGGGTCCAAAACTGACTGTAGACGTTCTATCTGAGTTCCATCAGGGATGTCTTTGCGGGACAAGGCGTCTGCCTTTTTATTGTCTGCCCCAGGTCTGTAGGTCACGAGATAGTGGAATTCTGAAAAAAATAGCATCCTGCGTAATTGGCTGGGAGACAACATCCGAGTGGATCTCATAAATTGTAAGTTACGGTGATCTGTATATACAGTTACCGCGTGTTTGGCTCCTAACAGCAGGTGTCTCCAATCGCTAAACGCTTCTTTTATGGCTAGGAGCTCCTTCTCGGCGATGGTATACCTGGTTTCGGCCAAATTTAACTTATGCGACATATAGGCAACCAGAAGGAGTTGACCAGTTGTTTTATGACTCTGTGAGAGGATAGCACCGCAACATCGGAGGCATCCGCCTACACAATGTAAGCATTACAGAAAACGGGGTAACCCAATCTGGTCAAGGACCTGGGTAATGTATGTTACAAAAAGCAGCGGTCCTAGACCTATACTTAGAATGAATTAATCAAAAATACTTTGTTTTATATGATTCAGTTAATCATATCATTAAATGAAGTAAACAAAAAAGCAAAAAAAAAACGACCTAGAAAAGAATTCACCATATGTTTATTCAATAATATTTTGGATAAAAGCCATATATATTATTTTAATCACATGAATCAATCAAAAGAGGTTGCACCAGAGGAAGATGTGCAGTGAAAAAGAGAGGGTGCTCAAGTGTAAGGAGATAAAGAAGGAGAATACTTCAACATATTATCAGGAATTTAATATGTCAAGGCAGGGAAGAGCGGTTACAAGTCTCCATGTATGAACCGTGGATTTCGCTAATCACCTATAATTGATAGGTGAGCCCCTGTAAACCCTTTTATTGATTTTAACCCCCTTTTTAATGCAACGACCTACTAATCGGCGCCAATTGCCTTTTAGGTTGCCCAGGCCAAGTCCTGATGAAGATCCGCAAGACCGAGGCTGTCTAAATTCCTTTATGGTCGCAAGTCGGATCGAAACGTCGACGCCCCTTTTGTATTTAGTCTGTACCCGAAATACCCTTCTTAATGTGCTACTTCGGAATTGATTTCTGTGATGAAACAAAAGTCAAGTTTATATGAATGCCATTGGGACAGACTAGCTAAGACGGTGACTTGTAACCGCTCTTCCCTGCCTTGACATATTAAATTCCTGATAATATGTTGAAGTATTCTCCTTCTTTATCTCCTTACACTTGAGCACCCTCTCTTTTTCACTGCACATCTTCCTCTGGTGCAACCTCTTTTGATTGATTCATGTGATTAAAATAATATATATGGCTTTTATCCAAAATATTATTGAATAAACATATGGTGAATTCTTTTCTAGGTCGTTTTTTTGCTTTTTTGTTTACTTCATTTAATGATATGATTAACTGAATCATATAAAACAAAGTATTTTTGATTAATTCATTCTAAGTATAGGTCTAGGACCGCTGTTTTTTGTAACATACACAATGTAAGGGCTCTCAGGATCCGGATGTGTCAACACCGGGCCTGTAACAAAGGCCTTCTTTAATTGTTGAAAGGAGGCCTCGGCTTCTGTTGTCCACCTAAAAGGTTCGTTTTTTCATAACAGTTTCGTGATGGGAGCCACCACCTTAGAAAATTGGTTAATGAATCTGCGATAAAAATTCGCAAATCCGAGAAAACATTGGATTTCTTTAACTGTGGTGGGTTGTGCCCAGTCTTTCACCGCTCTGATCTTTCTCTCGGACATGACCTGTCCTGAGGGCGTCAGCATCAATCCCAAGAAATCTACTTCGTTCACGTGGAACTCACATTTGCTGAGCTTACAATATAGTTTATTCTGTCTTAGTGCTTCAAACACCAAACCTTACTCAGGCAACAAACCTGAGCCTTATGCTCCTCTGCTGAAGATGAATATATCAATATATCATCGATATATGCCACCATGAACCTGTCCAAATACTCCCGAAGCACCTCGTTAACGAAGTATTGAAATGTCCCGGGGGCGTTGCACAGGCCGAAGGGCATTACCGTGTACTCGTAGAGTCCATATCGAGTACGGAAGGCCGTCTTCCACTCATCCCCCTCTCGTACACTTACCAAGTGGTATGCTCCCTTCAAGTCTAGGCGTGTGTAGATGATGGCGGATTTAACCTGCTCCAAAAGAACAGGTATCAAGGGCAGTGGATACCTATTTTTAATGGTTACATTGTTTAATGCCCGAAAGTCTATGCAGGCTCTCTTTTCACCATTGGCCCTTGGAATAAAAAAGAGCGGAGAGGCTGCCGGTGATCTTGAAGGGCGTATAAAACCATTCTCTAAGTATTTGTCTAAATATTCCCACAAGTGAGTGTTTTCGGTTTCGGTTAGTGCATATAATCTCCCACACGGTATAACCGCTCCTGGCACCAAATCAATACGGAAATCGTAATGCCTGTGTGGGGGGAGTGTATCTGCTGATTTCTCAAAGAACACGTCTTGATACTCTGAATACCAAACAGATAGCTTTACATTCGTTTCTGCTGCAGTTGCTATTGTAGGTGCATTCCCTGGGCTAAGTGTAGTCTTACACTTTTCGTTAGTACAATGTTCTCTACACCATGAACCACTAAACTCCACCCTGTTATTCCTCCAATCGATACTTGGGTTATGTAATCTCAACCAGGGAAGGCCTAGAATTACCCCATATTGAGGGGCTTTGATAATATTGAAACACAATCTTTCTGTATGCCCTCCTCCACAAGTCATTGGCAGTGTATCCGTGTGGTACCTAATAGGGCCTGTGCTTAAGGTTTTTCCATCCACAGCAAAAACCTCTTCAGGGGTGTCTTTAGCAATCAACTCTTTCCGCTTGGGTTAGCGGGGCTCGAATGGTGCCTATGTCCATAGGTTCTATTACTGGTGCAATCCCCACCCCAGGCCCCCTACTTTTCTCAAATCGCATAGGCTGGCGCTCTACTCTCTTCCTATCCCCTCTGCATTCCCCCAGGCGATAATCCAACCGTAAGGTGAGGTTGATAAGATCTATACAGGTGGAGGGTTGAGGGTCTATCTGGGCTAACACGTCTTTCCTGTCCTCCCTCAGCCCTTGATAAAAGAGAGCCGCCCTTTTTTCCTCTGGCCATTGGGTTTCTGCTACCAAACGTTGGAAGGTGTTGATATATACCACCAAGTCTTTATTACCCTGTTTAAGGTCTAGCAGTTCTCTGTCTGCCGAGAAGGAAGCCGCCCTACGATCGAACACTGTTTCGAATTCTTTCCGAAATGCTTCCCAATCGTACAAAAGGGGGTCGTCGCGACGCACATAAGGTACCGCCCATTAGGCCGCGTCTCCTGTCAGATATGAGATCATAAAAGCCACCCTAGCTTGATTTGTGGGAAAGGCCTTGGGTTTACAAGAAAAGTGCAATAACACCTGTGTCATGAAGACTTGTACCTTCGACGCCTCCCCATAAAACCGCTCGGGGGCTGCCAACGGAATGTGCGTGGGCATCGCCACTGTAAAAGGGGAGTGGATAGAGGAGGTTCCAAACTGGAAGGTACTCCCACCCAGACCTCTACCTGACTGTGCGTCAAAGGGGTTTCTTTGTAATCTGTTCACTGTTTCCTGCAAGGCTGCGGTTTCTGCCCTAGAAGCCGCTATCTCCACCCTGGAATCTGTGATCTCCTTTTGTAGTGCCCCTAATGTGACTAGTACGTCTTCCAAGGTGGCCATCGTAACAACGAACCGACCGGGAGAGGTATATTTAAGTAGGCAGATTATTCTGTCACGGTCCCTCGGAGGCCTCTCAGGATCGGTTCGTTGCTCAATTGGGGTCCACCTATTGACCACCTCAATCTCCGAGTTGCTGTAAAAGCACGGACATTAGAGGGGGTCAATCGGGGGAAGGAAAGGAAGGGAACAGCGGGGAGGGAGACCTGTGATGAAAAACGATCTTTAAAACACAATTAAAGAACGGCACCTCAACAAGTTATCTCACGCCTTCCTTGCTGCGACGCAGCCGTATCTACCTGTAAAGGAAAAGAACTCTGTGATGGCAGCTACAACTAGAAGGACGATTGTATCATCATCAGACCCTCTAAGGCTACCTGGGCATGTGTCTGTTTGTTCGTACCACAGGTAAGTGATACTCAGCAGGGAACTGTGAACACATAAACATTTATAAGTGACAACCATTTACCGTGTCGTTATTACACAATCCTTTACAAGGTGTACCTTACCCACCATAACACGTGTGACTGTGGGAAGAAGGGATTACGATTTATTCTCAGCACCTCTCTTAGCTCCCCTGCTAAGACGAAACAATACACACATAAAACACTTATGATGGAGAACTGACGACATGTAGACATGCTTCAAATAACGTGGAATTGTGATATACCACCTGATATGGATATTTAATGTTACTGTCCCATGTTACAAGAAAGCGCTTAATTTGTAGCACCCGAGGTGCCGTGGATTCTATGGCCGCTTTTGGAGTTAACGCGCAGGTATTGTTAGCTCCTTAGTTAGAGTATGACTCTAGGCGGTGTCACCCTCAATCGTTGTTCACTGTAGATAGAGTTTCGGTACAACTTTGGATATGAAAACAACGTTGTACGTAACACCCATTGGAATGATTCTAGGCGGTGTCCCCTCGACACCCGAATGCAAGGCAACTGAGGAATCAATGCCGCGCTGTAAGCCAACAGCGCCGTGGTGCATAATAAATGACACAATAAAACACAAAAATGAATCTTGGCGGTGACACCGACTTCCGCGTCTAAAGTACTGAGGAACAACCATAGCGGCGTGAGTCAACAATGCCGTGTTGCGAGATAGCACAAAGTATTGACTCTAGGCGGTGCCACCGACACACTTACCCCACCAGAGCTGTCTGTAGCAGCGAGTGAAGTTGAAGCGTCCTCCGCGTTCACCAGCGAGTCAGGAATAATCTGCCCCGTTCCTTTGGCTTCTCCGACTTACGTAGCCGGGCGGACCCTCGCAACGTCACTTCCTGAGCCTGCGCGTTGCAAGGGAGGTCGGGAAGTGTAGTGCGCAACAGAGGTCCTCCATATCTCACGCATCTCGCGGAGATGGAGCGCGGACTTCACCCAAAAAGCGCCGTGAGTTGTTTGGTTCATGGGGCGTGCAGCGGGCGAGACTGGGCACATGACAGGCAGTACCAAGATGTACCTGGACTTGCCTGGAGTGGGGCGGGCCTAGGGAAGTGGTGAACTAAACTAAACACCCAGCGTTGTTCCCTAACATGAAGGGCATGGGAAAGATCCCCTTTCCTCTTTTTCATCACTTTAAGTACAGTCCATTTAAGATCACGGTCTGTATGGTTTTTCTCGAGGAAGTGTCTTGTCAGTTTTGTATTTTCTTTTTTGCAGCGGAAAGTGCTGCCATGTTCATTGATGCGTGTCTTGACCTTTCTTGTAGTCATACCCACATACATCAAGTGGCAAGAGCACATCAGGAGATACACCACATTCTCAGTGTTCCAATTGCTAAAATTGCGCAATACCCAAGGTCTGTTAGTGCCCATGTCGACCTCTTTCATTGTGGTAGTGAATTGACAGGCCACACACGTGCCACATGGTGAATGTCCCTTGGGGCGGTCGTGGTTCCAAAGGGTGGACTGATCGTCTCTGAACGATGAGGGACTTTTGGCATTGACTAGTTCGTCCCTAATATTGCGGCGCCTTTTGTATGCAAAAAGGGGCTGAGCCCATGTGATAGCGCCTGTATTAAGGATATGCCATTTCTTCTTGATTATGTTTTGGATTTTGTTCGAGGTTGGTGTAAAAGTCGTAACACAGACCGTCCTGTCTGTTTTTTGTTTTTGTATGTCTTCCAGGAGTGCTTCTCGATGGTTGTTTTTTGCACGTTTCTTAGCATTGCGTACCACTTTTTTGGGGTAGTGTCTTGCCACAAGTTTCTCCTCGAGTGAGTCAACTTGTGACAAAAAGTCTGATATATCAGAACAATTTCTGCGGATGCGCAGAAATTGTCCCGCAGGGAGATTTTGCCTGAGGGATTTAGGGTGGTAACTTTCGTACAGCAACAGACTGTTTTTGTCTGTTGGTTTCATGTGGACCTTAGTTCGAACGCCCTCCTCTGTGAGCTGGATGTCAAAATCAAGGAAGGTAGCGTGTTCTTTATCTATGGTGTGTGTGAATCTAAGATGTGTGTCAATACCATTCACCCATTCCACAAATTGAGTTGCTTCCTCCATTGTACCGCTCCAGACAATCAGGACGTCATCAATGAATCGTTTCCAAGTTCTTAGCTTGGTGAGAAATGGGTTATGGTCTGCAAAGATATGGTCCTCCTCAAACTGGTGGACGTAGAGGCATGCTAGACTTGGGGCAAAGGTACTGCCCATCGAAGTGCCCTTGATTTGATGGTAAATAATATCGTTGAAATCAAAGAAATTCTCAGTGAGGGCAATTTCGGCACATTCCATAATGAAGCTGATTGGTGTAACATAGTTCCATTCCTGTTCAAGGAGTATTTGCTCAACTACTTCCAGTGTCCGTTGTTGTGGGATACTCATGTAGAGTGCTTCTATGTCCTTAGTTATCAGTGTATCTTCACTGGGATTAATAGACACATCCCGAAGGTGGCATAAGACATCTTTTGTGTCACGAAGATAGGATTTAGAAGTTTGAACAATAGGTTTAAGGAACCAATCACAAAATTGTGAAAGTGGTTCTAGCACGGATCCAATTCCCGAGACAATTGGTCTGCCCGGTGGTGGAAATTTGTTTTTGTGTATTTTGGACAAAATATAGAACCGTGGCTCACGCAATTCCTTGCCCACCCCATATTCAGATAGTCTTAATGCGCCTCTCCACTCCGTGTGTGGAGAGATAGGCGGTCATCATTACCCTAGACACCTCCCACTCCAGGCAAGTCCAGGCACATCTAGGCACTGCTGCTTGGGACACAGGAAGCTGCATGTCATCACGCAGCGCCACTTCACCTGAGCATGATTAGGTCGATTGTTGGGTCACGCCCACTACCTAGACACTGTTTAAGTGTGGAGAGACAGGCGTTCACCACTTCCCTAGGCACGCCCCACTCCAGGCAAGTCCAGGTACATCTTTGTACGCCTTCTCGGGACACAGGAAACTGCATGTCATCACTCAGCGCCACCTCACCTGAGCATGAGTAGGTTGATTGCTGGGTCACGCCCACTACCTATACACTATTTAAACTCCTCTTTCCCAGTGCTAAACCATCGCCGGGGAGGATGGACGTATAATCTACAGGTGATTCCGTGGAGAGCGCACCTTGACGAAGTAATTGTGCGAGTGTATGAAGAATGAAGGCCTTTCCAGGACATCTTCCTGAGATGGCCCACAGTGTTTTCTGCTAGCATGCCTCTGATTAGTCACTCTCTTGTATTCCCTAGAGTTTGACTACAGGGGCTCTCCTCATTCCAACTCCCATGGGGCAAGTAGGTTGAAAGAGCAGGGTAAGACCATAGATAATGTCTTATTATGCTATTTTTGTCAGAATGAACACAGATGTCTGACACTGTATAGCTCACCTTATAGCCACACACTACAGTTTTACGTATGCGTATGGCTCATGATTGTTTTGACCGAGTTTATGTTTTTTGTAAAATCTAAACATTTTCATTATTGTTTGTTTGTGTGTTTTCTCTCTTCACAGGTTAATGTACCCTCTTAGTGTTGAGTCACCATAGGTCACCACACCCAGTGGATAGTCTTTGATCAGACTAGGAGCCCTCCCTTTTTCTATATGGTCCTGATGAATGCCACGTACCTTTTTGGACAACTGGCAGAAACATGTCGACCGTTAACATAGCGGCGATGGGATAATTAAGGTCCTATTCACCGCACTTACGTTTTTATTTCCATCTAGTCACCACATTAGAATAAAAAGTTGTCAGGTGCACTATTATGGCTTTTTAAACTCACATTACCCTCTGGGCCCCCACTTAGTTTAGAAGTGCATCCCTATCTTTAGGTGTATGCCCGCCCTCCACCAAACGTGGTTTTTGGAGGGCGAGGACTGGCAGATGATGAAGCATGACACCAGGTGGTGTGTGATGCCAGTCCGTCACTTTTTGTAATGTGCCGACTTTAGCACTTTTCACTTCACATATACTCGGTCATACTCTAGAAGCGGTCTTCACTGTGCTATACATACTAGCATGGGGCCACCTGTGCGCCTAGTCTGGCCTGCCTTTATGTAGGCAGTATTGAGGATAGACATATCTACAATGAGGCGGCGCCCTTTTATGAAAATATCTTGATGTGGCGCCGCTTCGTTGATGATATTTTCTTCATCTGGGAAGGTGATGAAATGCTATTATTGGAATTCCTGGAATGGCTTAACCTTGGTGACACTAATCTTAAATTCACAGCTCAATATGATAATGTTTCAGTTAATCTTTTGGACATTACCATCAAGAACACCACTGGTTTGCTTACTGTTGAATTGTTTACTAAACCTACTGATAAAAACACACTGTTACATTATAAAAGTTATCACCCTAGGGCTCAGAGAGACAATATACCATTCGGCCAATTTCTCCGGTTGCAGAGAAATTGTACATCTCTGGATGACTTTTATAAACATTCCGAATTCCTTAAGATTAAACTGTTAGATCGTGGATACCCTAAAAAACTTATAAAACAAGCGTTCAAACGTGCCAGATTTTATAATCGTGAGAGGATGTTTGAACAAAACCACTTAGAACATAAGAAAAAGACTGAGGCATCAGATAAACGTCTGGTTTTTGTCACACAGTTTTCTAACATCAGTAACAAACTGAAAAACGTGGTCAATTCGAACTCGAATATTTTAAATGAAGGGATGGAAATCAAACTCCCCAGACCGCTTTTTGCGTATAAACATAATGATAATATTCGCAAAAACCTGGTGACAACCTATAGAGCTAGTAAACCTCAAATACAGTCTTCATTACACATGCATATGGTTCTAGGCAGTTTCCCACGTGGTACATGCAGTATTTGTGAACATTGTTTGGCTGTGAAATCTGTCACTTACAATGGATTCACGTTGCTATCTAAAAGTATGAGTAACTGTAGAAGCAGCAACGTTGTTTACCTCCGACGCTGTCCTTGTGGACTAGCGTATGTGGGTGAAATGGGCAAAGAACTGAGACTACGACTCTTGGAACATCGATCGGCTCTCAAAACCAATAAACAAAATGCCCCACTTGCAGAACATTACAACCTAGTTAAACATAAACACACAGAGTTTAAGTGGTTTGTCATTGAGAAAATCACAGGCAACATCAGAGGGGGTAAAATGGAAATGAAAAGGAAAAACAGAGAACACTGGTATATTTGTATCCTTAATACCATAAGTAGGGGCCTCAATACGAAAGAGGATTGGATGAAACTTATTTCATAGGAGTTTCCTTAGTGTTAGATCTGGGATATTAACTGGATAGCTATGTTATTTTCCTGTTCATCTGTTTTTGACCATATATAAAACCTTGAGGATTTAGGTTTTCCTCCTTCTATTTAGAAGAGTATAGTCTATCTCACTCATACTGTGACCCTTTTGGTCACAGTGCACCGCTCTGTATGTATTTGATAGGGGTCGGTTAAGATTGACCAGTCTTTTATCTTATAATCGCTCACATATTCAACCTCTATAGGGTGTTACTGTATTGAGATATGATCAATTTTCTGGTATTTAGGGTTTAATCATTGTTGTTTATTTACCCTTAGAGTTATATACAGCAAAGACATAAGTACACATTGACTTTGGGATGCTTTGATCATTGCAACATGGCGACGTTGAATAGGAGACCACGTACGTTTTACATTGGTCTCTTTAGAGAGAGTCTCTTTACAGGTTTGTTATAAAGATCTGAGTGATCCATTATTTATAATACCAGTGTGGACCCAATAAATTGTAATAGTGTCCTATGGGGGCAAGACATTGAGTCGGTTGTTAATTCTTTGTAGCGTCGCTGCAAATAAAGCCTCAATATATCCACTTGTGTCATATTTAGAACTTAATTGATAGCATCTTACTTTACCCATGCTTATATCACAATGGAGCATTGTAGGATCCCTCCTTGTGACTATTTGACCATCTAAACATGGCGGCTTTTATTTGTGAAAAACTACATATTTGAGTTCAAACTTCCATATAGAGGGTTCCTTCTCTCTTTCCATGACGCATACCACGTGAGTGGTCACGGGTATTTAATGCATCACTCTAACGCCGGCGGGTTTGTGATTGGGAAACATCAGACGGCAGTTATATATGCATTTTTGTAGAGCTATCGAGGTAAAACTTAGCTACGACTGTCTGGGATCGGAAGATCTTTGTGACGTACTGACCACTGTAATATAGCGATGCCTAACAGGTGATCATATCAATTTTACAATAGTCTTTACTGAACGACTCTCTATATAGGTCTGTTATAAATATCTGAGTGACTCACTTTTTACAACTATAGTGTATTAGTGTCCAATGGGGGCAATACATTTAGTCGGCCTTTAAATATCGGCAGCATTGCCGTGAATGCAGCCTCGACACATTTATCTGTCATATATAACATTTTTTTTAAATTGTATGATGCTTGACTTTGTCTATGTTGATATCTCATTGGTCTGACACATGGTGGATGCATTGAAGAAGTGTTCCATGTGAGTACTTGACCATCCAAATATGGCGGTTTCTTTCGCTTTAAAATAAAAAAAACTATATATTTGAATTAATATTAACGTGTAGAGAATTATTTCTCTTTCCATGACGCATATCACGGGGGTATCACGGGTATCTAATGCATTGAGTTAATGCCGTTTGTCCATGATAGGGACGTATTAGTCAGCTATTGACTATACCTGTGTTTATAGCCCTTGAGACGAGAACTAATTACATCTTTCTGGTATCGTAAGGCCCTTTAAATAAAAGTAGTCGGATATTGCTCTGATTTAAAGAATGGTACAGATATAGATGATCAGATGATCAGATGATTGCGGTATAACTTTATATTTGCTGCTATGCAGTAAATATTACACAAGTGGGTGACAGTGATATGTGACTACTAACTGAGCTCACACCCGTGTTTCCACTTTCAATCTATTAAAAAATAAAAAATATTTTTTCCCTCTTTTTTTCCGATAGCCTACTGAATAATATATTTGGAATAAGAGAACCATCACCGTTTTTATGAGACGTCTCTATTAGATGACGAACATTCACTGCCACAAACATGAGCGAGTGTTTTTAAATTATTGGTAAGTTGGCGTGTCTTCACCATATATTCCAACAACTTGAGGAATTAGTATTTATACTTGAAATACAAGATATTTTGGATCTATTTGTGTCTATATAGATTGTGTTATCTTCTGGGTCCCTCCAATTTAACAGACCAGTGAGCGAAGAAAGACCCCACCAGAATATCTTACGGTGAGAGGTTATTGTGAGTGTAGTCCCCAAAATGAACGTTTGGTGATACAATATGTATGGTTTATTAAACAACCAACTAATTTAGATATTCTTTCTTCTCTTAATAAAAGAAAGATACACATTATTACTGCGATATCGGTCGCCTTAAAGTCCAGTTGGTTGTGGCCAGTCTTTGCAATCACGGCATGATCTAAGGTACTGTCACACTTATGCATGATTGTGCAGTAGTAAATATGGACTGATTGATTCCATATTATTAATGGGTTCTTCATTATGAATGGTTGTGAGAGTGGTATGATCTGAGATAAATAGTCATATGATGACGTTTTGAAGGTAATAGTGCCAATTATAAGGACTCATTATTTTTGAGTCAGACATGCTCCTAATGGGATGTTGGAAATGTTATTCTTTATTTTTTGATTATATGAGTTATATTGATGCATTGTTAATACTGAAATTGTGTGTTCTTTATTCTGATTTGTGTTTTAGTATTGACTCTCTAAGTTTTTGGAGTTTTAAGATAGACTGCACATATAAGATACTGGTATTGTGCGTGTTTCTTTTGTTTTTAATTTTCATTTCATGTCTTATGCTAGGAATGATCATTAACTTTGACTAATGGAGGAAAAGCATTGCCAGTCCTGAAGAAGGTGGTTTTTATGATTCCATACCACCAAAACACGTTGACGCATAAGCATTTGGTTTAATTTGCTCTGGGACAAGAACTTTTAGAAATTAGGGTGAATTATTCCCAGTTCCCTTCTTGTCCACATTGTTTACAAATTAACTTTGCCAAGACACAATCTTTGTGTCAGTTGTTGTCTTTTCTACCACATGATGTTTCATTGTCATTTATGTATGAGATTTTGAATATTGTTTTAACAATGCATTTGTCTTGTGTACATTGACAAGTTTTTTTATAAATTTTATTCATGATATTATTTCTTTGCATTACCCATTGTTGAAAAGGGATTTTTAATGTGTCAATAAACTCAATGTGAGATTTTTAACATAGGTATATTTTCTCTAGGGTAATTTTTCCACATCTCTGGAGTGGTCTGTAATGTATGACAGTTGGGAGTTGGTGAATCAGACTGAATGGTGCAAGTGGGTGATTTAAGCTAAATCCGCTTAACTAGTCCAAAGGGAAAAATCTTTTTAACTATTCAGTTCCTGGTGCTCTGTCTCTTTGGACTTAAATGAGCCCCTCTCCTTGTTTTTCAAGGCATTCTCTGCAACTACAAAAGTGTATTATCATAGCATTCTCTGTTACTACAGAAGTGTATCATCTTGAGAGGTATATAAAGTTTTATTCCAATATTAATTTCAGTTTCAAAAAGAGGATGTGTTGTGTCCGCGTTGATCCTTCTATGGCTATGACATGCGGATGGCTTGGGTAAGTTCTTTCTTGCAATGTGTAAACATGTTCCTTCCGTTGGTGTCAGTTGCTTTGAGGTATGAGTAGGAGCAACTGCATCTCAGGGTTGCAAATAAATAAAGTACTTCTAAATCGAACCTTTTTCTCTCTCTTTATTGGAAGTCTACACAGATGTCCGACTTAAGCATTTTGTCTTTTACTAAACCTAAGGTGTAATGTGCCTTAAACATGTGTCATACCATTAATATCTCAGGAATCTTCTCTTGGTATTTTCCACTTGTGCACTGTTCCAAACCCCATCTTTTTATCAGTCACATTGTAAATCTACATTCATTTGGAAGTCACCTGCTGGCCCTGTAAACTCAGCCTTCTCTGGAGAACAGAATTGCCTCAAACATGCATCTGACCACCACACCCATAAGACATTACATCTAAAGCCACTCTCATTAAGTCAGATAGGACACAGAGATCCTCACCTAAAACATCTTCGGATGAAAGCAATCTAGCTGTACCAATGCCATATGGAGGCAGTTTAAGAAACTGGAGGAAGTTAGACATGTTAGGAAGCAGCAAAAAGCAAACCTTTCTAGTATACTGTCAGCTGCCTATGGGCAGCCAGGAGAAGGGGCTTTGGGTAGTGTGTGCATGTGTACAACATGTGTTCAGGAGAAGGCTTAGCCAGGATAACCTTTGTCTAACTGGGTCTTGTGCACTGTAAGTCTTTAGGAGATTTGACCCATTCTAAATGTTATAATGTACAAGCAATGCACTCTGATTCTGTGTCACACTAATTCAATTGAATTCAAAGGGAATAAATGCAGTGTATTTACAGGTAGTAGGACATTTGTGGCTAAATTTGTTTAAATTATATTTTCTGATTGACAAATAATAATGATATTGCAAACCGAGGTTGTCATGTATGTCCAACTTTTCTTTCTCCCTACTCTGCTTTAAGATTGTGGGCACCCGGTCAGAGTGGGAAAAAGTCAAGCGCAATCATCTTTTCATGTAGCCATCTTGCCTTACAATTCCCTGTGCTTGTACACATATGACCATGTTCAGAGGTCTTAGAGATATAGCCTCTTGATGTTCCATGCCCTGTGTGTGGTGGCATCCCCCCATTTTCTTTTCAATTTTATATAACGCAAGCTCAACCTGAAGGTATTGGAGCACTTTACATGAGTGCCAGTTACATTACACACGAACGGTTCACTGGCAGAATATTGATGTACAAAATATAGACTGCAAAAATATAGATGAAAAAATATAGAATGCAAAAATATCGACTCCCTATACTTCAACAGGTAAGTACAAAAATATTGAAAAAAAGAATTTAATGTAAAAAATATAGTTGTACAAAATATCGCTTTTTATATATATATATAAGAAAATAATAAATATTAAATATGTTAAATAATAGAATTAATATAAAAATACAGTAGATTTAATATAAATTTTAACACATAACAAATAAACTTAATTGAAAAAAAAACCACATACATAGTAATTGATATATATATAGTCACTTTAAGACAATCAATAAACTATTAATTTTAGTTTATTTTGTAATGTTAAAACTATTTTACAAAATGTACATATATATATATATATATATATATATATATATATATATATATATATATATATCTTTTCCAAATGCCCCGGTACTTCAGAGACGTCACTCCATGAGGAAGTAGATTTCCAACCCTTTATTTGCAGGAAGCTACTCACTGCAGCTGTACATAGTAGAGTCCCGACGCGTTTCGCAGCTCACGCTGCTTTTTCATAGGGTGGCAGACATCAGGTGACGAAAATTCTCTAGCCATATTTGTCCAAAACGCATGCACTCCCTGGTGAGTTGCATGCTGGTAGCTGTAGTTTACTTATTCCCTGCCAGTAGGGTTCGTCACTCGAACTTCGTTTTTTTGCCTTTATTTCTTTTTTCGGCCCTCCAGTGGGCTACAGACGCAGTGATTAGCTTCTAATTGCGGCTTCCTCATGCTGCAATCAGACCGTCAGATGGCAGCCAGCAGCCCCGCATTCACATTTCAAAGCGGGCGGTTCATCTCTCGCGGCTGAGGCCGCCGCGTACAACATCTTTTCCAAATGCCCCGGTACTTCAGAGACGTCACTCCATGAGGAAGTAGATTTCCAACCCTTTATTTGCAGGAAGCTACTCACTGCAGCTGTACATAGTAGAGTCCCGACGCGTTTCGCAGCTCACGCTGCTTTTTCATAGGGTGGCAGACATCAGGTGACGAAAATTCTCCAGCCATATTTGTCCAAAACGCATGCACTCCCTGGTGAGTTGCATGCTGGTAGCTGTCTCTGAAGAAGTACCGGGGCATTTGGAAAAGATATATATATATATATATATATCTATATCTATATCTATATCTATATCCTACTGGCGGTCGCCAGTAGATAGTTATAGTTAGGACCGAGTTTCCATATTAAATCTGAAAATTCTATTTTGAATAACTTGGGCGCCGGTTGACGAATCCTCGCGAAATTTTCAAAACTAATGGGGCGCTCCGCTCAGCTCCTACCCTGAAAGTCTCGGGATGATACGTCAAGCGGGGGCTGAGAAAAAAGGGGGGTCCCAAAACACGTTTTCCCCCATGCATTTTCCCATAGGACCTTTAGTCGAAGGTACAGCCCGAACGGCTGAACAGAATTACTTGAAATTTGGCAAAGAGGTAGTCCTCAGGTCAGGCATGTGCCTTTTGCATATATGGTGTTAATCTGTTCAGTAGTTCCTGAGAAAATTGCAGTTAAAAGTACATAAATATCTATAAGCGCGCACCGTGCGCGCACGGTGCGCGCACCCTTACGTGCGCGAGCGTAATTCTGATTGGTGGTTACATGTCAGTCAACATTCGAATCGGTCGAAATCAGGAAGTGTCGGCTGCCATTTTGTGTGTTTTGTGTGTGACAGGGAAAAAGAAAGGTGGAGAACGTGAAAAGGGGGCAGGGTAGAGAGTTCCTGACCCCCTAGCCTTTGTCAGGGGGTCCCTGAAGGACCCCGAAGGATGAAATAAACATTTTATTTTTTTTTCAAAAAATCGTGGGGTGCGCGCACCGTGCGCGCACGGTGAAAAACCTTAAAGAAAAAAACAAAACATTTTAAACGAGCCATTCCATATTACAGGATACAGTCAATCTATAACTATATACATAGGTAGTTTATTGTAAAATAAATATATAAAAAATATAATAATACATACATAATTTAGCATTTAAAAAACCTTACAAATTCACTTAAAAAACCATAGGTTTCACACACGTTATAGTTAGGAATTAGCAGTTAAAAAACCTTGCAAATTCACTTAAAAAACCATAGGTTTCACACATGTTATAGTTAGCTGGACATTTCACTCGTAAAAAACCATTGAAATTCAACCGTTATAGTTAGTTCAGATAACTAGAACTCGCGCGACCGCCACTCTATCACAAGGATAATGTCATCAGTGACGTCATGAGTGATGCCACTGACCATGTCATGAGTGATGTAATATGTGACGTCATGAGCAGTGGATTGCGGGCGCGCGAGTTATAGTTATCTGAACTAACTATAACGGTTGAATTTCAATGGTTTTTTACGAGTGAAATGTCCAGCTAACTATAACATGTGTGAAACCTATGGTTTTTTTAAGTGAATATATATATATATATATATATATATATATATATATATTCACTGAAAAAACCATAGGTTTCACACATGTTATAGTTAGCTGGACATTTTATTGATAAAAAACCAATGAAATTCCCCCGTTATAGTTAGTGCAGGCAACTATAACTCACGCGACCGCAATCCTCTGCTGATGCTAATACTGTATTTAGACACTTATTTGCCCATGTCTTCTTCCATTAAATTTTAGCTATACATATATTACAAATATTTTTTTTTCATAAAGACACATATGTCATCAGCAGAGGATTGCGGTCGCGTGAGTTATAGTTGCCTGCACTAACTATAACGGGGGAATTTCATTGGTTTTTTATCAATAAAATGTCCAGCTAACTATAACATGTGTGAAACCTATGGTTTTTTCAGTGAATTTGCAAGGTTTTTTAAATGCTAATTCCTAACTATAACGTGTGTGAAACCTATGGTTTTTTCAGTGAATTTGTACGTTTTTTTAAATGCTAAGTTACTTTACGCCATTTGTGGCGTGCGCGCCCACTTAACGCAGTTCGTTCCGTGCGCGCACCGTGCGCGCACAGTGAGCACACGGTGCGCTTCGCGCACCGCGTGCCCACGTTACGCTGGATGGGCCATGAACGCACGATGCGCTTCGCGCACCGTGCGCACATGGAGGACATATGATGAGCATCGTTGTGACAAGTAAAATATATGTTTTTCTTTGCTGTTATATGCCATGCACAAAGGGTGCCCGTCGGGCACCATTTGCACATGGGGTGGGGAGAGTGTGGATCATTTTTTAATTTTTTTAATTAATTTTTACCGTACGTGTACGGTAAGCGTAATCGGCGAAATTATCGAAAAAATTAAAATTGCCTTTTTTGCCTTGGGGGATCGTTGGGGACTCCCTCAACATGGCTAGGTGCTTGGGAGCTGTCTAAACAGCCCCTTTACATGTTTTTGCCCTTTGTTTTTAAACCCCCTGTCCGAGTGCGAGAGAGAAAATGGCGGCCACCGCTTCCTGGTTTCGACCGATTCGAATGTTTACTAAGATCTAACGGCCTATCAGAATCGCGCTCGCGCTCGTCACCGTACGCGTACGGTAAGCGCACGGTAAGCGCACTGTAAGCTGGCTTAGATATATATATTGATTTAAAGGCTATTTTCTCAGAATCTACTGAACAGATTTACACCAAACCTACAAAAGGCACTTCCTTGACCTGTAGACTACCTCTCTGCCAAATTTCAAGGAACTCTGTTCAGCCGTTCGGGCTGTAGCTGTGTCTAAAGGTCCTATGGAAAAATGCATGGGAAAAACGCGTTTTGGGACCCCCCTTTTATCTCAGCCCCCGCTTGACGAATCCCCCCGAGACTTTCGGGGTAGGAGCGGAGCGTAGCGCCCCACCTATTTTGAAAATTTCGCGAGGATTCGTCGACCGGCGCCAAAGTTATTCCAAATAGAATGTTGCGGATTTCCTATGGAAACGTGGTCCTAACTATAACTATCTACTGGCGACCGCCAGTAGATAATATATATATATATATATATATATATATATATATATATATATATATTCACTGAAAAAACCATAGGTTTCACACACGTTATAGTTAGGAATTAGCATTTAAAAAACCTTGCAAATTCACTGAAAAAACCATAGGTTTCACACAAGTTATAGTTAGCGGAAATTTTACTGATAAAAAACCAGTGAAATTCCCCCGTTATAGTTAGTGCAGGCAACTATAACTCACGCGACCGCAATCCTCTGCTGATGCTAATACTGTATTTAGACACTTATTTGCCCATGTCTTCTTCCATACATTTTTAGCTATACATATATTACAAATATTTTTTTTTCATAAAGACACATATGTCATCAGCAGAAGATTGCGGTCGCGTGAGTTATAGTTGCCTGCACTAACTATAACGGGGGAATTTCACTGGTTTTTTATCAGTAAAATTTCCGCTAACTATAACATGTGTGAAACCTATGTTTTTTTCAGTGAATTTGCAAGGTTTTTTAAATGCTAATTCCTAACTATAACGTGTGTGAAACCTATGGTTTTTTCAGTGAATTTGTACGGTTTTTTAAATGCTAAGTTACTTTATGCCATTCGTGGCGTGCGCGCCCACTTAACGCAGTTCGTTCCGTGCGCGCACGGTGCGCTTCGCGCACCGTGCGCGCACAGTAAGCACGCGGTGCGCTTCGCGCACCGCGCGCCCACTTTACGCAGTTAGTGCCATGCACGCACGGTGGGCACGCGGTGCACTACGCGCACCGCGTGCCCACGTTACGCTAGATGGGCCATGTACGCACGATGCGCTTCGCGCACCGTGCGCACATGGAGGACATATGATGCACTTCGTTTTGAAAGGTAATATTTTAATTTTTTGTCATTTTCATAAGCCATGCACAAATGGTGCACTTCGGGCACCATTTGCACACGGGGTGGATGTGTGGATAATTTTTACTTTTATTATTTTTGTTTAAAATATTCTAGTTTATCGCATCATTAATAAGCCATGCCCAATTGGTGGCCTGCGGGCACCAATTGCACACGGGGTGGGGAGAGTGTGGATAGTTTTTTTTTTTATAATTTTTTACCATAAGCGTACGGTAAGCGTAATCGGCGAAATTATCGAAAAAATAAAAATTGCATTTTTGGCCTTGGGGGGTCTTTGGGGACTCCCTGAACATGGCTATGTGTGTGGGAGCTGTCTTAACAGCCCCTTTACATGTTTATTGGCTTTATTTTACAACCTAACTCTCAGTGCGAGAGAGAAAATGGCGGCCAACGCTTCCTGGTTTCGGCCGATTCGAATGTTTACTAAGATCTAAGAGCCAATCAGAATCGCGCTCGCGCACGCCACCGTACGCGTACGGTAAGCTTACGGTAAGCGTACCGTAAGCTGGCTCAGATATATATATTGATTTAAAGGCTATTTTCTCAGAATCTACTGAACAGATTTACACCAAACCTACAAAAGGCACTTCCTTGACCTGAGGACTACCTCTCTGCCAAATTTCTAGTAATTCTGTTCAGCCGTTCGGGCTGTAGCCCTGTCTAAAGGTCCTATGGAAAAATGCATGGGAAAAACGCGTTTTGGGACCCCCCTTTTATCTCAGCCCCCGCTTGACGAATCCCCCCGAGACTTTCAGGGTAGGAGCGGAGCGTAGCGCCCCACCTATTTTGAGAAATTCGCGAGGATTCGTCGACCGGCGCCAAAGTTATTCAAAATAGAATGTTGCGGATTTCCTATGGAAACAGGGTCCTAACTATAACTACCTACTGGCGACCGCCAGTAGGTAATATATATATATATACCAATAGCATAAAATCCAATAAAAAAAAATTATATTATAAATGAAATAATTAAACTATTTAAAAATCTTCAAACTTAAATTTTCCCCGCCAGTGAGTGCAACAGTAGGGAGAGTGCTGGATAGCGGAGGGGTCTAAATTACTAATACCACCCCAAACATTGCAACAGTAGGGAAAGTGTTTGATCGCGGAGGGGTCAAAATTACTATTCGCACTCCAGTGAGTGCAACAGTAGGGAAAGTCTTGGATAGAGGAGGGGTTAAAAAAAACTATTACCACTCCAGTGAGTGTAACAGTAGAAAAAGTGTAGGATAGCAGAGGGGTAAACATTACTATTCCTACTCCAGTGAATGCAACAGTAGGGAAAGTGTTGGATAGCAGAGAGATAAAAATTACTATTCACACTCCATAGAGTGTAACAGTAGGGAAAATGTTGGATAAGGGAGGGATAAAAACTACTATTCCCACTACAGTGAGTGCAACAGTAGGGAAAGTGTTGGATAGTGAAGGGGTAAAAATTACTATTCCCACTCCAGTGAGTGCAACAGTAGGGAAAGTGTTGGATAGTGGCTGGATAAAAAGTACTATTCCCACTCCTATCAGTGCATCAGTTGGGAAAATGTTGGAAGCCAGAGGGTAACAATTAATATTCTCACTCCAGTCAATTCAAAATTGAAAACAAACTAAATATTAACAACAAAAATATTTAAAAATCAAAATAAATAAAAAAATATTATTATGTTAAAAATTAAAACGCAAATATATTTAATATTAAAAAACAATTAAAACTTATTATAATGTTAAATACATATGACAAATACCAAAACATATCATATTAAATAAAATAAAAAATTATTTTCAAACAAATAAATATTTAATTAGAAATTATTTAAAAACAAAAACATTAATTATTACATAAATTTACTTTTTTTATTTGCTACCCTATAGCACCACACAGTTCACAACCCACATCTAAATTTAGAAAAAATTTACTTCCATAATTAACATAATTAATTACCAATTTAAGAAATATTATTATTAATAAACAAATTAAAACTCATAAAAATTAATTAACTTCCCACACTTTATCCCTATATTCCCCACAACCCACAGCTAAAATTAAACTGATAAAAAAGTAATTACAAAATTAAAACTTTTTTTCAATTAAAAAACTAATACTATTTATCAACTAATTATAAAGAAAGTAAAATTAGTTTATTCCCCATCCTTTACCCCTATAAAAGTAAAACCAACACACAAAAAATTAAACAATTATCCTAGTTAAATATCAATTAATTTATTAATATTTATGCTCAGCTAATTACTAATTAATTAGACATAAATTACTTCCCACCCTTAAACCCTATAAACCCCACAACCCACACCGAAAAAGAATTACACAATTTCCATATTTAATTTCAATTAATTAAAATTAATTAACTAATTAATTAATTAAACATAAATTACTTCCCACCCTTTACCTTTATAAACCCCACAACCGGCACCTAAAATTAATTACACAATTTCCATACTTAATTTACAATCAACTAATTAATATTAATTACCAACTAAATATTAGTTAATTAAAAATAAATTACTTCCCACCCTTTACCCCTATAAACCTCACAACCCACACCTAAAAAAGTACACAATTACCATAACTAATTACCAATTAATTAATTATTAATAATCAACAGTCAATTAGTAATTAATCATTAATTGCAAATTAATTACTTCCCACAATTAACACTATAAAATCTCAATTAAATAAATATTAATAAATAAATAATAATATTTTATTTATTATAATAAAATTACTTCCCACCCTATTCCCCAATAAACCCACAACCTGCTATGGAACTAAAAAACGCAAAATGTTATTAAAATAAAATTGATAACTACTAGAAATTTGACACATATCTTAAAAAATAAACACCACATACAAAAAACATAGAAGTGGGAGTAAATGATGTCATGCTGCACAGCACAGGCAAAATCAATTTAGGGTTAAGGGGCTTTTCTGTTTTGCTCAGCACAAATTCAGCTAAAGAAGATGGTATAGACAGACACCATATATACGTCATTAGGAGGCAGCCCTAGGGATCGATAAATGTCAGTCCAGGTAAACGAAGGAGAAGGCAAGATTTATGGTTAGTAGAACTCCAGAGGATCCAACACTGCACTGTACCAGACTGAAGGTAAGTCTGGCTGTACAGAACATCGGGCTGATGAGAGCAGTCACAAAAAGGATATATGAGATATCTGACCATTATGACACAGCAAGACTGAGCAATACTGCAAATGTCATAGAACACAGAAACTGAGATCAGAGAGATATGGCATGCAGTCCCCACATACAAACACATAAATACACATTTAGACTGGATGCTGGAGATTATACAAGAAATATAGCATTTTGGTTGACATGCTGTTATGTTTTGTAATGTACCCTTATATAGGCCTGTGTAGTCACCCAACCTTTTACCTACATTTTCCCTGCCATTGTACTACATAGGTTTTTGTTATTGAACTTTTACCTAGTTAGGTGCTGCATAAAATGTTGTGTGGTTTACCCAGAAACTAGCCTCATCAATTATGCATGAGGATTGTCAGAATCACAGCAGGATTACCATCTTCTGCATAAAAACTATGTATAAGGGTCATCCCTTCCGTCATCCTCGGCCAACATGACACAGCAAGGTAGAACCCCTGAGGGTACCCTTTGGGTATATAGACACCATATCTTTGCTGGGGCAGGCAGAGGAGAAAGACTTCCATGCTGACACACTGATGCGAGGCGCTGAGGTTCTTGCACACAGACACTGCAGCACGTATTGGTCTGACATCCCTCGCTGATGTCCATCTCGAGACCAAGATGGGGTCCTTCATTCTCTCACACCACGTAATGGGGTTGGCTTCATCCTATGGGGATTCTTGGCTTTACACCTACATACAATCTAGATACACTTAGGTACATCTAGTCAGGGTTGCATCGTAGGAACACGCATTATTATTGTCATGTATTTATATACCTGGCTATATTCATTGTTTTGGCATTATGGTAGAAATCTACCATACATTTACTCTGTTGGTGCTTATAGTAGTTTATATCTGTTTCTGTCTTATGGTTGTTTTAGCACACCTATTTTACACTAGAATGACGCTGCTTCACTAAATGCTTATTGAAAACGTCCCCACCATTTATTCTGTGTATCTCTAAGAAAAAGTGAGCATGAGTGACTGAGCGAAAAGAACTGTACTGTTTCCACGATCCTTGATGGGACAGGGTTGTCATATTCGATAGTTGCCAGGAAGTATTCTACCCTTGGTAAGAGGAGTTTATAGTGGTACAGTGAGCTAGCTGGTATACAGGCAAACATATCTGGTGGGTGTGTCTGGAATCAGTCTGGACACAAATTCCACAGTTTATGTTTTCTAAACACACAGATACTATATACATTTATAGGAACTACATGACAATGCTTGATGCCAGGAAGCTCACACCAACCAAGATAGAATTACTGTTGTTTGCCAAGAACAACAAATGAAAAACAGTAGAAACCTGGCTCAATGACATGTACCTTGACAGCTTCAAACCTGATCGTTTTCTTAATGACAAGTCACTTGGATTGACCCTAGACACAAACCTCACCCTCAAGAAACACACTGCCAAAAGAGCAAACATGGCCTGGAACCCCCGTTATCTTTTTTTTTTTTAATTATCTTTATTGAGTTTTACAGCAGCATAAAATAACTGATCGAGCGTTACAGGTCATGAACAATTTTAAGATAAGTAACTTGATCAAATTAAACTTCACTTCAATAGCATTTGTGTAAATACACGTTTTAACCTTTATGATTAAATCCCATTGCGAATAGGTGTCCATAAATTTAAACCAAAAGCTTTCTTTTTCCGTCCCTTTAAACTATACACCGATTGTTCTAATTGGTAAATGTTTAACAATTTTGTTTGCCAATGCAGAAAAGAAGGGGGATCAGCATCAAGCCAATGAGAAGTTATACAATATCTAAAGATAGACATAGAAATAAATAAAAAACCATCTTCAGCAATTGTCCGAAGCCTATCAGGGTTTGATTGAACACCAAGAATAACAAGTTCAGCAGAGAGTGTTACTGATGAGCTCATGATATTATTTAAAAAAATCTGAACTTCAGAAATAAATTGAACTAAGCCGGGACAAAAATAAAACATATGAGCAGAATTTGCACCAGAAAAATTACATCGACTACATTTATCTCCTCTATTAGCTTTCCATTTCAACAGTTTAGCAGGGGTATAATATAAATCAAATATACTCATAAAAAATTGACTTTTTAAAGATCCATTGAATAAGACTAAATCAGACAAAACTAAAGCATCAGATAGGTTAACACTCTATCCCCAAGTCACTTTGCCACTTTGTATTAAATGACTCAAGATTATCTTCTACATGGTCTGATAAATCACTCCAATTCTGTTTTGTTTCCGACAGCAATCAAGTATATACATTTTCTTGATCTTATTAGTATTTAATACATTTTTTGAGATTATAAAACTGCGTATTTGTAGATATTTAAAAAAATCTTCTTTAGGTAATTTAAACTGTTCCTGTAAATACAAAAATGATACAAATTGTCCTTCTAGGTAAAGATCACCTAGCCGAGATATATTAAACCTTTGCCAACGCTGTATTATTTGATCTGAGAATATTGATGGCAACATTGGATTGTCGAATAGTGGTGTGTAATAATTGAGATTACTATTTAAACAAAATCTTTCCCAAATTGTTTCTATATTTGGTAAGCTAATATAGTTTTAAATCTCGTTTTTTTATAGTAGCTTGGCTCTGAAAAACGTACAAGACATTGTCGTGCCTGAGCACCAATAATCATTGCATAAATTGATGGATACGTAAAATCCTCCGATAATGTTTCGTGAAAAATTAAAGCACTCATAGATTTTAGTGATACCACCAAATAATATAAACGAAAATTCGGTAGTCCCCAACCTCCTCTACATATAGGTAGGGAAAGCCATTTAAGAGACCGTCTAACTCTTTTATATCCCCATAAGTTTCTTGAAATTATTCTATCTATTTTAGCAAATAAACTAGAGGGGAACAATAAAGGTATCGTACGAAAAAAATAAAGAGATTTAGGGAAAAAAAGCATCTTAATAACGGTAGTACGACCATACAGAGAGAGATGGAGATTATTTAGCCTTTCAAGAGATCTATTAGTAGAATCAAGTAATGGATCAAGATTAAGCCCTACAATATCTTCGACCTTGGCAGACAATTGCACACCTAAATAAGAGGCGGTAGTGGAATATGTCAAATCGGTTGGCAGGCCGGTAGCAGAATGAATTATCTGAGTTTTAGCTATATTTAATTTATATCCCGAATATACTCCAAAATCTCGAGCAGCCTCTATAATCTTAGGATAAGCTAATTTAACATCTGAAGTAACAATCGCGACGTCATCAGCGTAAGCAAAAACTTTATATTCTATATGATGAATTATAACTGGGGGAATACTTTCTTGATTTATGAGTTTTTGCTGATATGGTTCTATAAAAAAGCGCGAATAATAGAGGGGAACAAGGACATCCTTGCCTAGTACCCCTCGTTATAGATAATGTAGTAGAAATATCAGAAGCTATTCGTATTACAGCCTGAGGCCTATTATATAAAACTTTTAAAGCGATTATAAATTCTACAGGGAATTTTTTCCAAGCAAGGGCTTGCCAAAGGAACCCCCAGTCGACCCTATTGAACGCCTTCTCGGCGTCCAGTAGGGCTACCCCAACTGGGGATCCCGAGGCCTGCGCCCAATCTAAAAGAGCAATGATTCTTCTAACATGATCCATTGTATCTCTCTTTTTAATAAAACCATGTTGAACCTTAGCTGCTAAATAAGGCATCAAATCATTTAGCCTATTTTCTAAAATTTTTGAGAAGATCTTACTGTCGGAGGTAATTAGAGAAATTGGTCGATATGACCCAAGATCCAGAGGTTCTTTTCCTTTTTTTTTAAATACGACAATAGTAGCTAGTGACCATGAAGGAGGGGGCCGACCATGAAATGCTTCTTGAAAATTTTTAATAGCTCTGGTTTCAAGATTTTACGAAAAGTTTGAGAAAATTCCAAAGGGATGTTATCAGGCCCAACGGCTTTACCAGAAGCCAGACCAAGAATAGCACCTTCTATCTCCTCCCAAGTGATGGGAACTGATAGCATTGCTTTTTGATCTTCCATGAGAGAAGCAGAGCGATCTAAGTGTGAAAAATAATTAGACGCATCATTTCTCATACTAGTACCATCATTTGATTGATTATATAATGATTGGAAAAAATCTCGAAATGCATTTAATACACCTGATCTAGATTCTTGGCATATACCATGTAAATCAATAATTTTAGTTATTTCCATAGCAGCAGCTTTCTGCCTTAAACTTTGAGCTAATACTCTACCAGTTTGCTCGCTTAGTTCATAACACTCTTTTTTAAATAGTTTATACTTCGCAGCTGTCTGCTCAGCCAAAAAAGAATAGGCAACCGACCGCTCAAGAGCCAAGGCTTTTTGAGCTTCCTGTATACCGGAGCCCAGTCTAACACAGGAAGCTAGTTTCAATTCTGCCAGAATTATTTGATCTAAAGTAGCCATAAATGCGGCTTGTTTTTTTTTTAAAACAATAATTCGAATAACTCAAAGTCTCACCCCTAATAGTCGATTTAAAAGTGTCCCAGACTATTTGAATCGAGGCCGTGTTATTATTGTTTGGAAAAAATTCCTTGATTGTCAAAGCCATATGAGCTAAATAATCCTGGTCTAGCAATAGGTTTCTTTGAAATGACCATGGCCTTTTTTGTGCGTGGTCCTGAAAAGAAAGTAGTAATTCTAAAACAATAGGATTATGATCAGAAATGATTTGGGGTAAAACATCAATCCTTAAATTATCAACAAGCTGAGCAGAGACAAAAAAGTAATCTAGACGGACACATTTTTGATGTGGGGCCGAGAAGTAAGTGAAACCTGATTCTGTGGGTCTAAGCTTATTCCATACATCAATCAATCCATTATCGATAACTAATTCTCTAAGAGCTCTGTAGGTTTGGATTTTGCGGCCATTATAATTCCAAATATTACTAATATTACAATTAGCATTGATATTAATGTTAAAATCACCACAGAGAATTAGGGGATAATTCCAGGTTGCTAATTCAGAATTGATTATGTTAAAGACCCCCTTGTCATCTAAATTTGGACCATATATTGAACAAACAGTCAGTTTAATCCCTTCAATAATAATTTCTGCAATCCCCCATCTCCCCCATTTGTCCCCTGAGGATCTAACACTTTTACCAATTCCATGTTTAATAAGGATAGCAACACCTCTTGTCACTCCCATTTGTTTAGAACAAATTAACAGCTCTAAGCCAAGACTTTTCAGTAGACTCCTCTTGGACCAAGAAATATGTGTCTCTTGTAGACATAATATATCGATTTGCAAAATTTGGATCAGATACCGCGAAATCCTCATTTTTTTAAAATTGTTCAAACCATTGACATTAAGCGAGCAGATTTTTATTTTCTTCCCCATTTTAGAGATTCAGAAAACACCATAAGCAGTAGCCTGTTGAACTGATTCCGCATACTTTTTTGACACTTATAATTCATCAAAGTCCACCAAATTATAAAGCCCGAATCAATCATTAATGCTGCGTTACACCCCACACACCACCACCACCACCTCAACCCCCCGGTTGACGGCCAACCCCCCAACCCCCTCCCCCACATATGAGGCTCAGGAACTTTCCGTTCCTGTAAAGAATGGAGTGCCATGTCTCTCTGGCTCCGCTCCCTACACGAAAATCAAACATTAAAAACAAAGAAACATAAATAGTTCTAGTCTAGTCTAATATAACATAGTCTATTATAACCTATTATAGCCTCTTATTGCCTTATTGAATCAAAGATTAGATCACAAATAACAAAATCTAAGCCTTATAATGCTTGTAAAAATTCCTTTGCCTTATTCTCCGATCGAAAAAATTTGGTCTGGCCCTTCCAAATAATTTTAAGTTTGGCTCGGTTCTGGAGATAAACGGTGGCCCCCTTCTCCTGAAATTGAGGTATTAACTGTCTAAGATGCCAGTGCTGAGTCACCGTTGCTTGACAAAAATCTGGCCGCACAAAAAAAATGCATCCCTTAGCGGATGCTTTTTTCTCGGGTCTAGCTAAAGATGAGATTTCTTCTCTGGCGAGAAAATTATTAAAACTGACAAGAATTGCTCGAGAATATTCTGTCTCGCCCTGCCGAGTATTCTTAATAGAGAAGGGAAAGCGATGCGCCCTTTGAATCTCTTTTGCCCAGTCCCATGATTTTAAATCCGGAAAAGCTTCATTCAAAAGTTCAATAATAAATTGTCTAGCATCAGACCCTTCTTTGTTTTCGGGAATACCAAGAAATCGTAAATTATTTCTACGAGCCTGATTTTCTAGACCCGTTAGCTTATAGGAAAGGTCATCCCTATGTACTTTAACGTTTTCAAGCTCTTGTTTCTGGGTCCTAGATTCTTCCTCCAGGACCAAAATACGAGCCTCAGCCTCAGTGACTCTATCAGCAGTCTCTGCGGAGACCTTGATTGCTCGACGGATAGTGTTCTTTAATTTAGTACAGGTGGCTTGAGTGCGGAGATTTTCAGATCTGCTCTCTGCGCGATGAACCATCATAGTATTGTAAATAGTGGTCAGTGTAATCTCAGCAGGAATGTCAACCAAATCAACTCCATCTTGAGTATTGACCAGTAACTCCCCAGCTTCAGTTTCAGTCCGGCTTATTGCCACTAAATTATTTTCCATAGGAGTGTCAGTCCTGGATGCGTGGTCAGAGAGAGGGTTCCCAATATTCTCATTTCTAAGTTTAACTGAAGCACGGTTATGAGAACCCCTCTTTTTTCGTCTTTTAACTGTGGAAGCACTAGTATTAGGAGAAGCTATAGTAATTCTCGCATCTCCATCGTCTTCATCCTCTCCAACAAAACTGCTCTCTGCAGTGTCGTCCGCCCAGTCCCTACTATGACTTGGACTTTCATCTGAAGTATAGTCAGACAAAGAAAAGAAATTTTCGCCCCCCTCTTGATGCATTTTGGCTCCGTCTGGGAGATTTAAATCCGATTTCAATAGAGTCTCAGCAGATCGTGATAGGACTCCATCTTCCATACTCCTTAGCAACCCAATAGACTCCGGGACTGGATTCGAAATTACTTCAACTGTATTTAGCGCCATTGCTGAGATAGCTGTATCAATAACATCGGCAGTTACAGGCTCAATTACATCCGACGTAGATATTGGTGAAGTAATAGGCGAAGTAATAAGAACAGTGTCTCTCTGTTTCATTATTTTTTTTTCAAAAAAGCCATGCAGCGGGAGCGTGCCTTGTTTTACATTAATTGGAGACAGAGAAGTTTTCTCCAGCATATCAACACCCATAACTCTCAGTATTTTTTCATTTTTTTCAGCAGTTTCAGCAGTCTCAGTTTCTGGGAGAATAAAGGTTTACTCACAGTCACTTTCAGCTGGGCAGGTTTCACCTCAGCCGGTTGTTTTGTCCGGACACTCCTGGTTTGTGCTTTTGACTGACTTTTCTGCGGCATATTCTTGCTCTTCCGTGGTCCGCCGACCCCCGCACTATCGAGCAATGAGCTCCGATGGAACCAAGATAGCGCCAAAACGGGAAGCGGTAGCGGTCACCAATAATAACGGACAGCATTCAAGCTGAATGGTAACGTATCCGGACCACCGGAGCTTTTCTACACCAATATGAGTTCGAATCAGTCCACACGCCGAGTCTCAGTCCTAACCCCAGCGCGCCGACTTTTCCTCCGAATCAACACTGCCAGGTGTACTTCGACGAGATACAATGTGTCCTTTCCTTTCCTTCTGATCACAAATTACGGGTCTCTCTCACCCGCTTCGTGTCACTCAATCAACGCTGTTTGAGAAAGCAGATGCGGTAAATTTAGAACAGCAAATCGGCCATCGTCCGGGTTTTCTCCCTGGGAAGCGGAGCTGGAGTAGAGAGCTGCTCACACAGCCCACTCCACAGCCGCCATCTTGTTAAAGAATGTGACTTCATGGCTGTTTTTCAAATCCTTGTACACTCACGTCTTGCGGTGGTAGCACTTTATTCCATGCCTCCCAGACTCCACACTGCACTACATGCAGCAGAATGTTTCATCAGGGTCCTGAGTAAATATGACCATATCAGTCCCATCTTGATGGAACTTCATTGGCTACTAGCCCACATCATCTTTGGAAACCAGCTACATCATTTACAAAGCCATCACAACCAGCACACCTAGCTTTTTTGCAGGCAAGTTCAGCATCTCTGTTAATTCTCAGCACACCAGCTGCCAGTACACCATCAGACTGCAGACTAACAGGAGTAAAATGGAAAAACAAGGTAGCAGGCCTTTTCAGTCTGTGCACCCATGTGGGGTGGGCGGCAACATCCCCATATCCATCAGGTTAGCACAAAGCTGCTCCATTTTAGTAAAGAGTTAAAGAGACACTTCTTTCAAGAACGCTACATCACAATGCACCAACAGTCAACAAACCAGCCACCTCTCCTATCACTTGTTAATTTTGAGTTTTACTGTGACACTCAATTGTGCTCTGTTGCCTTTTGGCTATGTTTGTGCTATAGAAATAGCCCATATGAACATACATGCATAATGCAGAATTAGTTTGCAGAGCCAATTGTTAAACACAAAAGCATGGACTTCTTGAAGCTTTGGCACCTGTGTTTCCTGGATAGTGATGGTAGGGCAGTAGTATCGATTGGTCAGTTTTTGACATGTCGTCTTGTTTTTCATACTGGGTAGCAACACCGGGGATTTGCACCTTTCCTGTGTGTATTCTGTTGAAATTGTTTCTACTTCACTTGAACAGGTTGCATCATCTTCAGGCATCACTCCTCTACACAAGCATCATTTTATTTCATTTATTTATTTATTTTATGCGTTTTTATATAGCGCGGACTTTACCCGAAGGTGTCAGAGCGCTTCACAATAGGAACAGTACTGATACATGAGGAGAAAATTACAAGTGAGCATGTTACAAAAGCAAACGTTACGTTACATGAGGCAATAGTGACAATTGTGCAAGTATCAAAAGCAAACAAAATACAAGAGGTAGAAAACGATACATTACAAAAGGAAAAAGTGACATGTGTGCATGTTACAAAAGCATACAAAGTACAAGTAGAGGTATAATACTGCAATAAATGGCAGACACTCAAAACACTAAAACAAACGTTACGTTACATGAGGTAATGGTGGCAGTTGTGCATGTATCAAAAGCAAACAAAATACAAGAGGTTGCAAACGATACGTTACAAAAGGAAAGGTGACGTGTGCATGTTACAAAAGAGTACAAAGTACAAGTAGAGGTATAATACTGCACTAAATGGCAGACACTCAAAACACAAGAACACACTGGGAAGGCACTTCTATAGGCATGGAGATCAGAATTTCCTAGAATGGAAGGACTTGTTACTGAATATTAGAGCAGTTATGTGCCCAAACATTTGTGTTTCGTACCCCTCATATATTTGCGATTGCTGCAGCTAGTGAGCCACGTGAGGTGATGTGGAACACGAGGGTCCACGTAAGGGGGTGTGAACATTATTTGCTAAAATCTCTCGGAGTAAAACAACAGGAATGGTTTTACCCGTGGACGATTCCACTGCCCAATATATATCATTGCAAAGAAGGCCTTACCATTGGTAGATGGTGGAATTGACTAGTATGTATAACTTGCTTTTATTTAATGCTTCTGTAATCTGTACCATGCGTTAATTATTATCTAATTTAATACTACGCAATGTTAATGTCCTTGCAAGATTGAGTTGGTATTGCCCGGGTTCGAACTCGTACCGATGACCTACAAATGAAGGCAGCGGATGTCAGCGGGGAGCATGTCACTCGCGGAGCCTTCCTCCGGGCTAGATGAACTTCTTACAGCTAGTTGAAAAACAAATTTAGATGTACTTAGTGTAGTAAGAACAATTTACAATTAATGTTGTTGTGCATACTCTAAAGTAAACTGTGGCACTAGACAACCGTATTCATAATTTTTTATTCATTTGCTGTGCCTTTCATTTTCCTAATTACATTCATATATATGCAGCACTATTTGCACTAATGATATTTTAATCCACCCTCCCCAAACCCGCATCTCCAGTCATAATTTATGCATGGACAGAGATGAGTGGATTGCGAGACAGCAAGTAACAGCATGACTGACAATGTACGTGTGAGATGTTCTTTGTCCTGAGGCGAAGGAGGGCACAGAGCTGGCAGGACGCGCGGCCTTGTCAAAGAGCCCTTTCAGAGCCAACGTTATGCTTGCGATAATGCCAAATGTAGGCTGGGTGTACCTTGGGAAAGGCGGAGCACTAAACACAGGGTGTTTCAGGTGCCTTATCGTGCCATGTTCCATTTATTTGCAATTCAATTATTTGAAAAGCAGAAAATGACAAAGAGGTGTACAGAACTGGTGTTTTCGTGTGTTTATGCTTAAATCTGTGAATGAATGTGGCCTCAAGTAATGAAAAAAATAGACAGCCTTTTTTTCTCACAAGCACTTTTGCAAATGATGTGCTGTGTGCATTCTATTCCCTGTCATAACACCTAATGCAAGCTGGGAACATGCCTCCTCATTTATCAGTCGTCATTCATTTGGTTTTCTGCCATTTTATTTCGTTTGATCTGCCCTATGTATCAAAAATTGAGGAATGCACACTTGCGGCTTAAACTATTAGCAATACAAGTCCATACAACTAACGAGGCAAGGATCACGTGGTTTAGAGAGGTGTCGGTGTGGACCACTTTCTGAAAGGCTCATTATTCAGGGGGGTAACACTGCACCTGGCATGGAGAGCTACCTCTGGCTTTGGTGCTGCCTCCTCATTTTGAGGCTCACGTTTTGGGGGATGCTGTAGTGATGCCACACGTCTTCCGCCTTCTGGTGTGTGGAACTCTGAATGATGTGCTTGAAAAACTGCTGGGTTTGATAATAGCCCTGAAGTTACCCGGTTTGGGGCACAACATCTCTTTGAGGGTCTGAGTGTTGCAAATTGCACTAAAGCTTTATAATACGGAAGAACAATTCTTCAGATTGTTATCTGAAGATATAGTTTGGTTTTAGGTCTGGGAAATATTTGGAATCGTGTTTGAAATATATGCTGTTTGAGGGCTAGCATGTGGGGTTGTAAATTGATTATGGGAATACATCTCAAAGGTATTTGGATGGCGTTTTTACATAGACATTCTTTTAGGTTCTTATGGAAAGGGATGATTATGGGGAATTAATACCTCTACTTATACTGCTTGAGAAAATAGTCTTTGACTTTTCCCAATAATATACTTATTTCACTTTTTCATACAGTTTTCTTTTTACCCAGATACCATGTTTTATGTTTAAAAGAATCTGCCTCGATGACGTTTAACTCCTTCGATACACCCCCCTGCCCCCTCACCCCCTAAATCTTCGTCATCATCACTAGATTAAGCTTTAGCCCCCCAGGCTCTGTGCTGTTTATTGAAATCACGACTTCGCCGACAATGTCACTGCTGTAATGTTGGATTTGCAGCAAGAGGTAAGAACATCTTCAAAGGGTATAATTGTAAGGTTCAACATCCCTGAGGAATTATGGATTAAACCGTTAATTGCTTACGATTTCACTAGCCATCTCTCCGCTAAAAGGCTCCAAGCTAGACGATTCTCTTTAACATACACACTTAACATTATTGCAGTTTGGAAAACTAACACGGGCAGTGTGTTTGCATGGCTAGATGTGAGAGGAACAAAATAAGCAAAATAAAAAAATATATATATTTTTTTATAAAAGGCTTCTCAACAGCTGATAATGTGTTTGTGGGTATTCCTGCGTGTGTGTCTTCATAAGTGTTAGTGAATGAAAATAATAAGGGAATACTATTTTATACATTTGCACATGCTACCTGCTAAGAGTTTAAAAAAAGACATATTTAAATGTAGATTGAATTTATTAACTTATTTTAATTTCTTAAGTGCCTGCACTGATGCAGTGTAATAACATAATTACAGAGCACAACATAACATAATAATTTAAATTCACAAATCCATTAATTGCATGGGTGAACTTCACAGAACAAAATGAGCCTAGGAGGGCTCCAGAAAGAAGTTAGTTTATAATGGCAACAGGCACACTAAAAATATTGATGTCATGGTGAATGGACGAACCCGGGCAAGTACATTGGCCAAGAAATAGCAGTCAGAGTGATGAAATTACCAGTAAGTAAAAAAAAAAAATCTTCTTCATGTTTTTCTCATTCCATTCCTCACATGATGGATATGTTCCAAAGAAGGCACAAACTGTATTGATTGGCCACTAAGACATCTAACCATAAGAGGCACAGTCCATCAAAGAAGTCCTAGCAAGAAAACAGCATCCCAATCACCATGGCAACTCAAACCAACAAGCACAAGAAGTTTAAGTAGCAGAAGGTGCAACATGAGCCCCCAGAGAAGCAAGCACTCAAAAGGGTGGATGCTGGGAGAAATTGATCCCCATAAGGGAAATGAAAACCTAAGGAAGACAAAACCACCCACAAGTCAAGAATTAATTACTCACTCAAGTGACAATGGTAAAGAAACCCAGAAAGAGAGCAGCGTGAAGCCCACCTCCGAAGTACAGCAGGGAGAACAGAGGAAAGACCTACACTAACCCTAAGCCTAGAAATTGCCTGGAGACATGAAAACCAGACAAGATGGCCATGAGCCTGTCTGAAACCAGAAACTAGAGTGCCCAAGAAAACAAACACAAGGGTAATGGGGCTCTCTGGTGGAAGACAGAAATTTGAGTCACTATGAATTACATGATGGAGGGGAAAATAATAGAAGTAGGTCAGTCTGATTCATTCACTAAAGCCCAATGGAACATGAGAGCACAGACAAGAGCAGTGAAGTAAGTAACCATAGAAAACGAGCCACATTGGGGGTGAAATATCAGGAACCCGAGGCAAGGTACGGAACAGTCCCAACCTGGAACATGTATAGCAGCCATTACTTGCTCCACAAGAAGCATAGACGGGAGCCTGCAAATAGAGCACACACTAAAGGAGGGTAGAGGATGAGGGAGCAAAAGTACTACGCATAGCAGCAGGCAAAACATGCCCATGAAAAATCAGACCTAAGCGTCCCTAGTTCAAAGGGCAGCTCACTTCAAGATAGACAATAAAAAGGTGTGGAGAGAAAAAAATGCCCATCAAGAAAAGTATGGCTAGGACACTACTTCTCCTTACCCCAGGCTCAATAAGGAGCCATTATGACCAGAACCAACCCGAGACCCCACAAGTCGAAGATCCTAATAAGGACCATTAGACTGAGCCAAAAGGGGATGCCTTCTCCAGCCAACAAAACACAAAGAAGATTACAGTGTGGGAAGGCAGTTGAAGGCACTTGGACCAACAGTTACCAAGCTGCACCCCCCTTCTCCTATCCGAGTGGCAGCCTGTTGGTTACCCAACAATGGATAAGCAGTAACTTTCAGAAAACATATGCTAGAAAATCAAAGCTGCTAATGTTTGGGAAGCATAGACTGCGCTGGCATAATACTCTCTTGCCCTCCGCTTGTGAGCTCAGACTCCCACTGCGATGAAACTGAAATTCCTAGGACTTTTGTGAGATGAATAACTCTTCTTTCAAGCACAAATCAGCTTAGATTCATCTCCTTGGAAGTTTTATTTTAAGATCATCGACTGCTGTGTTTTATCTTGTATTTACTCTGGTACAGCTTCTTATCTAGACCTTCCAAACAGTGCCCTGTCCAAAGTGCAGAGAATACAAAACAACAAACACACAAAAGGTCATTTAAGGAATGCTTGCAAATAGTCTATACCCCTGGTCATCTCTCTGGGTAGCATTCCCACACATTGTTAGTCACCCTGTATGCCACTCTAGACATAGGCCTGCCTAATGCACATCTGTACTCATCCCGCTCCTCATGGTGGGTCTCTCTCTAGAGTGACACAACAGTCGAAAAACATTGGTTTAGAAACAACTCATGGTGATTGCTAGTGGTTTAGATAATTTGCAAGCATGTCTAAAAGAGGGTTGTCAATTTCTAAAGAACTACCTGATCATTGTGGTCTAGCACGCATCTCTTATTGCAAGTTCCACGGTTCAAACACTCCTACATTGGTGGCCAGTCCTTTAGTCAACTTGTCCCCACATTAAAGAATAATCTCCCTATTTAAATCAGTTGCATTGAGAGCCTCATAATTTTTAAGGAAACATTTGAGACCTTCTTGTTATGTTGATGTTTATGATTATATTTTAAGTTCTTTATCGTGTATGGTTCTCCAAGTCGTTTTTAGTGGCTGCTTTGTTTGATTCAATGTCATAATGCCTCTAAGAGTGATATTAGTTATACAAAGAGTAAATGAAATCACCAAAGAAATCAAGTGCACAAGGGAACAGAAAATGCAATAGTGGGATATTAGATACCGCTCCAAGCAGCAACAATGTTATTGCTGAATGAAATGTCAGTTACATGCAGGTAGATTTCTCCAAGCCTATCTAAAATGAAGTGGAATCAAAGTTCACCCACACTAGATAGTAAAGTCATACAAAGTAAGTAGTGGCACAGATTTAGCTGTACAAATCCAATGGAGGAGAATCTCCTGAACTTCCATTTGACATTAACATGCAAAAGAACATGGGCGAATGAGAAAGCCAATGTAATCGTAGGACTTATTCCACTACTGAGGCTATCAGACTATTTTCCCCTTAATGTCCTGATGCACCTTATATAACACATTAAGTGAATTGCAAAAGGAATAGACCACTCCAGATGAACCAGCACTGATATGTCATCTATTTATTGGCATCCTTGCTCCTCTGCTGGGAAAGGATTAGCAAAAAAGGTCATAAGGAAAGCCTCCTGAGATCAGTTCGTGGAGGAATCTACCATACAATGAAATGGTAGGTTAGGATGAAGAATAATTACATCTCGGTAACTCAATTAAAATGATTTCATCATTTGAAAAACCCCAATTCACCTATTTATGACCTGTATTTTTGAGGCCATTAATTTTATGAACAGACCTATGTACTAATAGGTCAGTTCATGACATTCTTAATCAAGGTGGGTTGTAATTTGACCTACCTTTTGAATATTAATGAGGTAGGCCACAAATTGTAACTCAATCTGATTGATGGGCATCACTGGAATGGTGTCCCACTAGTCAGCAGACCCATGTATGTGGTTGTTTTTCAATAAATGATACTTAATAAACTACAGACCGTTTTCTTGAAAGGAAATGGCTTGTGTTTAAAAGTTAAAAGTTTGCATTTATTATAAGTTTGAGAGTTGGAAGTGGCCTCCTGGAAACTGCATACTCTGCAACAAACCTGTTTTTTAAACAATTTGCTACAGGGAAGGGATCCCAAGCCGACTCATTTCCTTTTGCAAACTGTTGACTGCTCCAGTTTGGAAGTCAGTAACTTTTCAATGATATGTTGCTGCATTATGGTTTTAAAACATTGATACATTGCTTACCATATTGGTATTTGGAAGGGGTGCCTACATATGCCACTTCCAAATAGATATTCAAAAAGGAGTCTGAATTCCATTCTAGGAGTCGGTAAAATGTTATGGACTCCTAAAATTGGATTTGAACATTTTAAAAATCATTTCTGCAGTCTCAGTCCCAAAGTCAGAGAAATTGTGTTGGAAATGTATACTTTCTGCAGGGTCACTGGAAATGTTTTGGCCTTTTTTCTGGCTATTGAACTGTTTGTACTTTACCTCTCCTTACCACTGGTCAAGTGTCTGTGCTCCTCCCATTTCTCTGCTGCAGCATACCCTTTAGAACCCTCTCATTTGTCATAAACCACCCCAACACTGTAATAACATTAGTCTTGCGCTGCTATGTTATTTCAACCTACCCCAAGTTAACTGTTACAGAGGTACCCATACTTGCGAGTGACATAATGGTACAACTCACCCCCTCCAGCGCTAGACTTGGTCTACACAATTAGCCTGAGCTCGTTCTTCCTTTTTCCAGTGGTAGCCCGCAAACTTTCTAGCCCCCACTTCATCTTCTCCCTGAGCTACACAGCGGACTTACCCGGAGACTAATGTGTTCATGCTGCCATACGATACTTTTGATGAACATGTTATGGTGTCTTTATCCTGGTATGCTATATTGTACTTATGTTATACTTCAATAAAAATAATTTGGAAACAAATTGTACGCGCTCCTCCTTTCAACATGGTAAAATTGAAATACTCCTGACGGGCATACGTAACTTACCTCTAGGTCCCTAGTATACGGTACTACAGTGTACTCTGGGCATATAAGTTAAATGTAATCCATGGAACGCAGCACCCATTGTACCACCCTCTGCAGTGAAAATGCAAATATGACTGCAGGCCTGTAGTCATGTTTGCCTCGTGTCAGCCTTATGTGCACGTTTAAAACTGCAAAGTTGACCTGTTAAAATAACTCAGTGTGACTGGTCTAAAACCATTCTTTTTAATATTTATAAGTCACTGCTAAGTATGCCTTACTGCCAATTAAGGCAGGGTGCATGGTATTTTAAAGTTGGTAAAGGTTTAATGTTAAACATGTATTTACAAGGAAAAGGCCCTAAAAGCCATTTTTACTAAAGTAGGATTAGCTGGTCCATAGGAGAACATACAGATAAAATATTAACTTTTTCTCTGCCTAGGAAACAGCTAGAGAAATATTCAAGTACTCTTTTTAATTGGTAAACACAATCCAATTTAATGGTAAGGTTGAATTTTGTCAAAATATTACAGAAAAAGTAATTTAGAAATGTTACTTTTTGCCTGCCCAGAGCCTCTGTAATTATTCAGCTGTTACCTGGCAGCTTGATGACTCCCCTGTGGTGAGGTGTGACCTGTTCTCAGGACCGAAACTATGGACCTTTGGTGAGACGAGGAGTTGTCCTCTGCTTGTCAGGATGGCCTGAGCCTGTGCCCAGACCCTTAGTACAAACAGATGTAGCTCACACCTGGTACTGCTTCCATTTTGTCCTTCTAGCCAGCCAGGCACCAACCCCAGTGGGAGGGAGCGTTTCCCCAGAACCGGTTTAGAGTAATCGTTGGCGTGGGTCTGTGAGCATCCTCTATGACATAAATGTGTCAAGTCCTGCTTGAATGTGACAACCTGCATGACAGGTCTGCTGGTGCTTTTCATATGACACATAGGGGCCACTTCTAGGAGGCCTCCCCTGTGACAGGCAAATGTTAGCTGATACTTGGGCAGGGACCTTCTTTTGTCCTGCCAGCCAGTTAACCCGAATCACAGTGGGACTGTCTTTGATATTACAGTGTTGCATCTTGTTTGACAGGTCTGCTGGGTTTACATATAACATTTGGGGCTCACTTTAAAGGAAAGAAACAGAATGCCAAAGCACTTTGTGTATCCACCATCTGGCTGGTGAAAGCTCATTATGACTTGATCGGACTGCTGTCTTTGGGTTTGTTGAAAACTGAATTTCATCACTCATGATCAGGCAACAGAGACCTTAGACTATGTAGAGTGCTGGGTGGAAGTAACTGGGCCTTGACTGGGCCCACCTGTTCCAACTAGTGGAGTGGTTAGAGCCTAGGAGATCTCACTTAAGGTAGCACTGGAACCTTTCTGGATGGAGGGCGGGACAAAGCAGCAACCTGGGATATAAGGTGATGCCCTGGCAATCGGGTGGTACTTGGAAAAAACTAGCCTATGGAGCCAGAGGGTGGGAGTGCCTGTGAACTAAAGTTCTGCTAAAAGAGGGAGAGCTGAGGTAACACATTTCTAGACTAGCATGTTCTATTGGGATGCCAGACACTTTTGTTTTGGAAATGTTCTGGTAATGTCTTGGTGTGTTCATGTTCGGAATGTTCAGGGAGGAGAACAGGGTCAGATGATTTAGACATACTCATCCAAACAGCTTCTATTACCATGCTCTATCACTTAAGGGGCCGGCACAACTTCACTACCAGTCCATTCAAGCTACTCTCACTTGAATTTTGGGGGAGAAACTCTCCCAACAAATTACATCAGTTCTGGGATAATGTTTTGAGACGTGACTCGGTCCTCTCTAATGGGAGCAGACCGATTTAGGATGAGGCATATAAAATGATGGAATCAATATTATACATCAGCAGGAGTGGCCATATTGTGGAAATGCAGCCTGTTAGCTGGAAAAGCTTGAGTACTTAGAGATCTGGAGAAGTGCTATTTGAGGGTGCAGATTCTGGGGCACGAAACCTCTACCACCTACAAAAATATTTATGCCGCCAATACATGGGAAAGCCCTTATTTGAAATCAAGTTTAGGGTATGTGGTCAAAGTGATCCTCAGGGGTGAATTCAACTTAGCATTGCAAGTCACGCCACAGGAATATTTCTGAAGGCATTTAAGCATCTTCTATGACAATGGGGATTTGGGGATTTGAGGATGTCAGGCAACTCTTTCACCCAGTAGACAGGGACTTTATGTTTTTTTCCCATATCCATGATCCACTTCCTTTTTTAAAAAATGTGTTTTACATATATGCAATACATTAAAATACAAAATCAGAGTAGTAATTCATTATGACATCCGCCCCCACCACCCTCCCCGATCCCCTCGACGCTATCGGTGAATGTTACAAGCAGTGAGAATTCCAGCAGAAGAAAAAAAACAATTTAACAATACATAAGCATTAAACCCTACAAAGAAAAAAAATCATATCTGGTTAAACAAATCTTAGCTTTGCAAATCCAAGGTCACAAGAACAGGAGAGAGAGAAGAAGAAAGAAAAAAAAAGAGAGAAAAAAGGAAAAGGAGGAAAAAAAGGAGAAGCATCAGTAAAAACCTTCTACGTGTCCTATGAGTTCATTATGCTGAACCACCTGGTTAAAGGTTCCAATATCTCTAAACCTTTTCTTTGAGCATGCCTGCCTTTTTTGGCATAGATAACACTCTCCAATTTACATGTAGCTAACAGCCGAGCCTGCCATTGGGCAAACATTGGAGGATTCGAGTCTTTCCAGTACGAGGCAATACAAATCCTGAGAATAGTCATTGCGACAAAAATTAGAGCTCCTCCATTCTTCCTATTAATCGCATCATAACCCCTGCAAGATAGTAGTTGGGGTGAGTTGGATGTCTAGTAATAAAACTCCATCCAGGAACTGCTGCACTTTGTCCAATAAAGGTTCTAACTTTGGGCATGTGGCGAACATGTGCATCGAGTCTGCACTGACCTTGGAGCATCTAGGACACATTGTTCCACTACTAGTTCCCCATTTAGTGATCTTGCTGGGAGTTATATACAGGAAGAATCCTGTCTTATAAAATTGCGCCTGTAATTTGGCTGACAGCTCTGTGCGAAGCTTAATGCAAGGCAGAAGGTATTTGGGGGTCATTCAGTTTCTGCCGCCACTTTTCATCTATCTTTCCTAGATCGTCGGGCATTTGATTGTTTAATATTGTGTAGATGTATCCGATCCGTGGTCGGCCTAACCCCTTCAGTTTGTCTATGAGATCCATCTTTGCAAAGCCTGCTAATCCTCCCGATTTGTGAGTCAGGAAGTCTTTAATGGCAATAATACAAGAAGGCCTGATTATTATTCAAGTTGTATCAGGCTTTGAGATCACTAAACGGTCGAACGCCTTCGGGAGTCACCAGATCCCCCAACTTTGAGATACCAGCTCTATACCACTTGCGAAAGTACGTTTTTTAAAAAATAAGTGGTAAATTAGTATTATTATTAATGGGTGCATAGTGGTTTAGTCTGCCCAATCTAAATAGTCTTCATATGTTGGAGAAGACCCTGTATGCGTTCGTCAAAGTCTTAAATCTGAGCCGCTTGCAGTAGCCAAATTCCAATTGCCTCCAGAGACAGCCCCTAGCAGCCTCCCCTAGTAGTGACATATAGGGAGATGGAAGGCCCATGGGGCTCTCATCAGAATATTCATGTAATAATTCAGAGCAGTATTGCTAGACTGCTGCCCAATAGTATAATTTTAGATTAGGGAGAGCCCACCCACCTCTATTTCTAGGAAGAGAACGCAGTTTAAAAACCCTTCTTGGCTGTGAGTAGCCCAACTGAATTGAGAAAAGATTTGTTCAAACTTATGAAGCATGCTGTTATTAAACTCTAAAGGAATTGTTCTAAAGAAATAAAGTAATTTCAAATTTGGGGAAAAAATAATTAAATATTACATCTCCCTACTATAGTCAAGTGTAAGTTGTTAATTCTATTGAGTGACTTCTTAGTATCAGCTGCTAACGGGACCAGATTTACTTTTACTATTAGGTCTAGGTCAGTGACCATAATGACCCCTAGATATTATTCTTTTTGGGTTACTCTATTATCCACCCAATTTATTTTTTCATCTAAAATGATCTGCGTTTTTGTTTTATTAAGCGCATATCCAGATAATCTCCCGAATTCTTGGGTCTCCTGCCCCAAGGCCTTGATGGCGGCTTTGGGTTCCGGGGTCACCACAGTGAGGTCATCAGCATAAGCCATGATCTTAGTATCCATGCAAAACCAGTTTACTGCCATTATTTCAGGATTAGATTAGATTTTTTTAATAAGAGGGTCAATATATAGGGCGAAGAGCAGAGGGGAGCTTGGACACCCCTGCCTCGTCCCACGTGAGATCTCTATTAGCTCCGTCAAGTGCCCATTGATTGAGATTCTGGCTGTGGGATTCTGATATAAAGCTTGAAGGGCCTGCACTATTTTAGGACCAAAGCCCATCCGCCTCATGACATCCCATAGGAAATGCCAGGAGACCCAATCAAAGGCGTTTTCAGCATTGAGTAGAACTAATGAGATGGGGTCTCACGACATCTTAACGGCGTCAAATAGAGTGATGGTCCGGCGGATATGCTCTGTAGGGCCCTTTTTAAGAATGAACCCATGCTGCAATTTGGAAACAAGAGACTCAATATTTGTAGATAATCTGGATGCAATGATTTTGGAGAATATTTTAGAGTCGGTGTTGATAAGGGTTATTGGCCTATAAGAAGACAGCTCTAGCGGTGATTTGTCTTTTTTAGGAAATATTACAATTTTTGCTGTGGACCAAGAGAGAGGTGGAGGAGGCCCGTTAAAGATGGAAATTACCACTTCCGCAAGAAGATCTTTAATTTGCTGGGAGAAGATTTTATAAAACTCAACTGGAATGCAATCCATGCAAGCGGCTTTGCCGTCCGGCAGGCTTGCAAGTGCAGTTGCGATTTCTTCCCAAATTGGAGGGTTTTCTATTTGGTCATGACTCTCGGTGTTAAGTTCGACTACTGATATTGTCTCAAAGTATTCAGCAATTTCTATTTCTCTGATCTCTAGGGGCCTAGTATTCTCTTCTGTATAGAGTTTTTCATAAAATTCCCGAAAACCTCCTGTATTTTATCTGGGTCGTTGGTAACCCCTTCTGAAATTGTTTGAATTGAGGATATTACGTTAGCAGTTGCCTGTTGTCTAGTAGAGATGGCAAGTTGATGGCCGATAACCTCACTGCACTTTTATAGCTTCTATCGAGCCGAGGCCCATTTTGCAGCTACTCTCCCCACAAATATGGTGCCGATCTCAGCTTTGGCAGCGGCTACCACCGTTTGTGTGGTTTCAATTTCTAATCCTAACTGAACGGCCTGTATTAGTTTCTTTTCTGCTTTTATCATTTTATCTTGCAAACAAATGACCTGCACTTCCTCTCTTTTGTTCCTCCTAATAGAGTATTGCAGCATCTCCCCCCTAATTCCTGCCTTTAAAGTATCCCACACAACCATTGTCTGAGCTGACCCGATGTTTATCTTCAAGAACTCTTGAATCCAACCCTTCATGTGTTCTCGGTAATTGTTGTCATATAAGAGCGCTTTTTCAAAACTCCAACTCAAGTTTGGTCCTCTGTACCCCCGTCCCTTTAAGTTTAAAATGAGTGGGTTGTGATCCGACATGAATCGGGGTGCAGTATCAATGAAGCAGTCTTGGGCCAAAGAAGAAGAAACCAAAAAGTAGTCGAGCCTTGCCAGTGAGAGATGGGGAGCTGAAAAGAAAGTAAAATCATCCTGTTCAGGTTTTGTGTTGGCCCATACATCCTTTAAACCCTGGGTGTCCATTAGGTTGTGCATAACCTGGAAAACCTTTGGCTTCCTGCCTCTGTACTTCCAAAATTCATCGGATTTCCAGGTGCTACGCAGATTTAGGTTTAAATTACCACAAAGGATAATAGGGAACGGCCAATGTACTAGTTCCCCATTTACCCAATTGATTATCCTCGGGTCGTTTAAGTTGCTTCCGTAAATAGAGCATATTGTGAAAGCAAAGTTTGGGGGTAGAGAACATCCTGCAATCACCCACCTCCCATGAGAATCAGATTTTACTCTATAAATTTTTATAGGGTGCTTCTTTGAAGCTATGATCCCAACTCCTTTAACCCTAGCTCCTTGTGAAGTTGCTCCTATAACTTTATACCCCAATAAATTCAACAAATGTTTCTGTGCTTCTTCGATATGTGTCTCCTGGAGGCAGACAATGTCGGCCTTCAGTGAGCGTAGGCCCTGTGCTACTTTTTGTGGAGTCATTTAGGCCACAGATGTTTACCGATACAATTCTAAGTTTGTTCAGCATGCTCATTTTCTAGCCTTGATAGCTTGGCCCTGTGTTATAACCCAAAACATTTTTTTTTATTTTTGGCAGCAAGCTTACAAATTGAATATACCTTACTTCTAAAGTCAGCGAAACAATTCATTTTTTTCCCTCCCCCTCCCCTCCACCCTCCTTCTCCCCCTCTCTCTCTTTCCACACCCTCTCATGCGCTCTTGGTTTCCTCCTAACTCCCTTTTACTTTTGTGTCGTTTGTGCTAGTATTCCCGTATCCTGTTCCAAGAAAAAAAACACCCATAAATTCGGAAAAGAACATCCCCCTTTCTCCCACTGCAAGCCTTTTGCACCCCCTTCCCTCCTTAGCCCCCCCCAGCCCCCCCCAAAACGAGCAGTCAAGGAAACCCTGAGTGATGGTGAGCATGTGTGAGTTCCAATCGCCAGGCCACATGGATCCTAAATAGAAGTCGGCATATTTCTAGAAGTCTGACCGAACTTTTGGACTAAGATTGAAGTCTCAGTTTAGTTAAGCTCAGGCTTTTTCTCCCTGTGATATCTTTTAAGTGCTCTCCGGCCTTAATGTCCGACAAAAAAACCCAGGTGGACCCGTCAAATATAACTTTCAGTCTGGCTGGATTCATTAGATACACTTGGGCGCCTTGCTGTTGAAAAGGAGATATCAGTTGGCGAAGTCTCCATCTGTGCTCTACAGTTGCATGGCAAAAGTCAGGCTTGGCAAAAAAATGTATTCCATCTGCTTCTTTTTGGATGTTCGGCCTAGCCTGATCATAGACCATCTGCCTCAAGAGAAAGTTCCCAAAAAAGGCAAAGAAAACACCCTGAGTTTCTCACTGCCAGAACTACTGCCATTTATCCTTTGCTTTAAATTAAAGGGAAAGCGATGTGCCCTTTGAACCTCTTGGTCCCAGTTGGCCTGCACGGGGAAGGCAGCTTTAAGACTCCAGGGTCTCTGTCCGTGCTTCAACCATTGAGACCCGATCGCCGATATCTGTACAGATCTTGTTTAGCTTCCTGATGCCGCCTTGGAGTTTTTTGGCAGCCCCTTTGGCAGCAAAGTTATCAGATTGAACTTCTTCTTGGAACTGCTTTATAGAGTTCAGTATAGAGGCTAAAGAGGGTTCGGACAAATGTTCAGCAGTAGACTGTGGGCTCTCCTCTTGATGAAGATTAGAGCATCCCCCAAGGGGAAATGAATTAAGGGAATTTGAATAGACCCATTTAAGCTAGTTACGCCTTTTGCTTCGTGATTTTTTTTCTGATGAATGGATCTCGTGGTAGACATGGGGTCAGATTCATTATCAATTGACATGCTGCCTTCACTTGAACTGATAATTTCGTTTTCCGTGCCGGACATAGACCCATCAGATACAGAAAAAAGTTTCACCAGCGGGATCCGGAGTCTGGGGAGCTGTGGAGCCAGGGTTATCTTCAAGATCATTGTTGGCCTCCTTATCACTACCACCCTGGGGGTCTTTTCCTGTTCCATCAGTGACGACAGCGACGTCCGGGGCACAGGTGATAGGCTCTGGGATTAAAGCTGGAAACGTTATGCCATCTGTCCCAGTATCACTAGAAGCTGTCTGTGAAACAATAGAAGTGTTACTCTGGTACAGAACTCTCTGCTCTGGGGCCTCCTGACTCGGTGTAATTCGGTTATTAAAATCGTTCCCTGATGGTGAATTTGATTCCGGAGTTATGGAGGTCGCCTTGACTACAGAGAAGTGTTTGCAAATAGAGAGTGATAGGCCCACACCTCCCACACCACCCTATTTCAATGTGCTGACTCTCCAGTTTTCCCCGCGATCTTCTTAATAGCCCCCGGGTCCCGTTTACCTTTGGGAAGGAGATCAGTTTTCTCCATGTCTCCTTGAGTCAAGGCTGCTTTCGTTTTAAGGTTCTTCTGCCCCCGGGTGGTCATGCTCCTCTCGCTTTGTTTCTGCCTCTGCGGCACCAATCCGATGGCTTTCACCGGCTCCGTGATCAGCTGGAGTCCTGCTTTAACCCAGTCGGCCAGCGCTGTGCGATCCCCGGGTGCAACAGAAATGCCCTCTGTGCGGCAGCAGGTCAGTCGGACCGTGATTGTGACTCCAAATTTTGTCGTCCCGCTGCACGGAGCCCGTACTGAGGCTCTAGGTGTTTTGTCCACGGACATCTGCGTTGTAGGTGAGCGTTGTAGGTCAGCTAATCGACTGCCGACTGCCAATGCTCCCAACGTGCGGCGTACGGTGTGGCGATTGGAAGGGCTGGTGCTCACACTAGCGCCATCTCTGCCCCCATGATCAACTTCCAGGGAGATTACAATAACTCTAGTGGAGATGTGCCCTGCCAAATCACCAGGACTGGATAGGTTCCCTGGCAATGTTTTCTAAAATCTATGATTCCTATTTAATGGAGTTGCTTCCAGACCTATACAACAGTTTCAATGAGCAAACAGGAGTCACTAAGGCTATGTTAGATACTTGCATCTCCCTAACACATAAGACTGGGAAGAATCAGGTGGCCTGCACAGCTTACTGACTTCTAGGACTGCTGAACGTTGGCCTGAAGATCTTCACTAAGACCATAGCAAAGAGATTATCATCTCTTCTCTTACTGGGTCTGATAGAGCCAGATCAGGTTGACATTGTAAAACAGACAGGGCAGTGACAATATTCTACCAATAGTTGAAAAAGACTCAGATGGGCAGATACCTCCTTAACCTCAATGCTGAAAATAATTTGACAGGGTCAGCTGACAACACCTGGAGTCCCTGCTCTCTCACTGAAACTTTGGCCCAAAATTTACTGGGTGGATTTTGGACAGCTACAGAAATGAGCAAGCAGCAATGTGGGTCAATGGTGTCCCCCCAACCATTTGTCTTAGAGAGAAGTAAAAGACAGGGCTGTCCCTCGTTTACTCTCTTTGTCCTAGTGATTTAACATTTAGAAGCAGTTCTGCACTAGAAGGAAGACATCAGAGCCATCCCTTGGTGGCCAGCAATATAAGGTCAGTTTAATTGCAGAAGATGTTCTGCTAACACTTTCAGACCCTGAAGTGTTCTTCCCTGCTGCAATGGAGGACTTGACTTCCTTGGCGGAAGTCTCAGCTTTCAGGTAAATCAAATGAAGTCAAAAGCTCTTAATCTGACCCTATACAGACTGAGGTTATAGTGAGTGATGGCCCTTTCGATGACCCCCCTTTCCATTAAATGCATAGACATTTTAATAGGTGGAGCTCCCAATATATTTTATGAACAAGTAGAATCAAACTGACTAAAATGAAGCAGCACTACCAGCAGGACTTAATCCCAGTGCTCCTGTGACATTTCTATCTCCATATCCCAAACACTTGCTGGTATTCTGGCCACGAGCATGGGACTCTTAGCCATATCTGGTAGGGCTGCCAGGGTATACAAACCTACTGAGAGGAGATCTTACGTCATGTTAAGATTATTAGGGAAAGGGTCACACTGGACAATCCAGCGGTAAAGCTGTTGGACCTCAGGTCAAAACAGTTTGAACTTTACTCAGTCAAATGGATGGTCATCCTTTGCCACTTACTAGGAGTTAAAATAACCCTGGCAGCCGTCTACTGGAAGAAAACAACCACACCCACCCGGGTGCAAATGTTTGGAAGGCTGTGGCAAACCCTGGCTTTACAAAAATTAACACATGACTTGAAAAACATTGAGAAGAACTTCAATGCCATATGGTCTCTGTGGATACATTATTGTTCCAGACTAGATAGCCAATTCTTTCCCTCACCCAAATTGCGAACCCTTCTACTATTTATGCAAACCTAAAGCACTTTAAGGACCACTGTTCACATCCTTGAGCTCATGGAACGGAAGACCTTTAAAGAGTAATGCACTTGAAATACATTTATGGGTAAGGTGTATGAACAAACAATGGCTAGATACCCTAGCTAGCAAGATGAGATGTGCTGGGGGGATTTTGAGGGCTTGCCTCCAACTTTGGGAACCTGGGTATCCTTTATGTCACATATACAGTTGTAAAAGTATAGAAAAAGATTGAAAGGAAAACAAATACATGGCTTCCTGGAGCACCACCGTGCTCTGGCTAGACTGGAGTCTGAAAGCACTGTGGTGGCACATGGAAAGTGAAGGAAATCCACCTTTTCTGCATGGACACCCTGGAGTTTTCACCTTTTACTGGACCCTATATTAATGCTGGCTTTAGAATTTTGTGCACTTTACCCTTGATAGCCAGTAGTAAAGTGCCTATGCTCCCCCTTTAACCATGGCTAAATTGGCTTATTCCTGATTGGCATATTTAACGTGCATATGTCCCTAGTTTTTTGTGTAAAAAGTGTACCTGGGGCCTGGAAGTTTAAAGCCACTCCAACTTGACTGTAACAGTGTAAAACAGGTACTTTGAATTGTCTCCACAAACCCATTTGACAGATAGAAATGTCTATTTTAAATATTAGTGAGGAATCCCTCTGTGGGCTTTGTAGCCCACATGGTAGTTTTCATGGTTTTAAAAGATGGCCATGTAGAAAATTAATATTACTATGTCTTACAGAGACAAGGTCCTAGAAGCTATTTTTACTGTGCAAGGCCTAACTAGCTGTCCTAATTAGAATACTACACTAGAGATTAAAATACTAATACTGTTTCTCTACAATGGATCCAGCAAGAAAAATAATTAAACAGCTATTTTTCATAGTTATTAAAAAAACAATTCAACTGTGAAGTCGGGTTTTACATAAATATTAGGAAAAGTAACTTTTAGAGAGTCACCTTTTCCCTACCTGAAGTTCCTGGAGGTTAATTTGCATTGGCTCACAAGCGTCTCCCAGCCAGTTATTGTCATACATATTCAAGTCTAAAGGTGTTATGTGCATACCTTAGCAAACAGACTGTCCTGAATGGAACGCAATAACTTATTTGAATTTCAAAATATATGCAGGGCGGGGACTGTGGTCATCCTGCCTGACACTGCAGTGTCAAAACTGGCTTTACTGTCAAATCCTACTTGACAGGTCTGTTGGGTTCACATATAACACTTGAGGTGCAACTGAAAGCGAGAGAAAAGGATGCCAAGATAACTCCTGTGGATCCACTGGCTGGGTGCTGAAGGACCCTGCTTTTGTTCTATCAGAGGTTTGTATCTGAGTTTGTTGTGGGTGCGCTACCTGCTCCATTGGGAGTTTAGTGTTAGATGTGTAATGTTTTTATTGTTGTATTTTTATGGATCATTGATAGCAGAATAAAGATACATTGACTAGTGCCAGATGAGTGTGGATACTAGGAATACCATTGTACATTTCCCACATACACCTCCAGCCCTCAGAGCCCAAGTTTAGTATGGACAAAGACTTTTGCCATCTTGCCCTGACACATGGCATTTTGAACCTATTTGCAGTAAGGCAACTAAGTACTGCTGAAAAATGGGTATGGTTGCCCCAGAGAATTTTTACCCCTTTGGTTACGGAGGGGCCAGGAGTAACCCCAGCCATTAACTCATGTCAGGAATTAATTTGGCATCTCCAGACTCCACTTCAAAACACTTGCTGGAGCTGCTGAAGATCAGAAGAGGACTTGACCAGCTGCCTGTGACCTGAGAGGAAGGAGTCCTGAAGGATTGAACCTGCTCCCTCTTGTAATAGGGACAAAGAAGAGAACCCCAAGGGCTAGTTGGTTGACCTCCTGTGTGACTGCATGAAGGCAACAAGCTGCAAGGGAGCTTTTCTTGAAAGTTTGCAGCTAACTAGTGTCAACTTGACCTGGACTGGACCTGGCTGTTGGCCTCTGCCTAACACCATGTCAACCTCTATGTGTCTCCCCTGAGGTCCTAGAGGCCTTGAAATGTGTTCTCCTGTTGTGGATTGGGAGTTAAAATACTTTGGGCCTGATTTGGATCTTGGCCTATGGGTTACTCTGTCACAACGGTGAGGGATATCCCCTTCGCTGAAATATAAATTTGATGATATCCTATGGGATTTATATTTTGGTGGATGGGATATCCGTCACCCGTCTGCCAAAATCTAAATCAGGCCCTATGTCAGAAAGTAAAATCTTTGACCAAGATGAACCTACTTGATGTATCTGACCATCACAGTGAGATTCAAATTGTGCCAAATCCCAGTCTACCAAGACCATTGTCTATTATTGATTCTTTCCGTTTCTTGACTTTTTGACATTTTGTTTATTAAAGTTTCATCTGCTCTCATATTCAGTTTGGGATTTTTATTGTTTTGCACTTTTACTTTATTACTGTTTTGGTACTGCATAAATACTTTACACATTGACCTCAATTAAGCCTGTCTGCTCTGTGCCTTAGCAACCCCTGGACTATGAGGGTTCACTCTGACGAGGGTTGTGATTATTCCCTGAGTTGGATATTCATCTACCCCAAATAATATTCTATTTTCTTAGACAAAGGAAAAGTGCCTTGTCCCCACAGGATAACTTATGACGGTATATTAGTATATCACCATAAGTTTGAGAGTTCACTCAAGAGGCTTGTGATTATTGCCTGAGGTGGATATTCGTCCACCCCAAATAATATTCCAATTTCTTACACAAAGGAAAAGTGCCTTGGCCAAACAAGATAACTAATTAGGTTATATTAGTAAAGCACCCTAACTTCGAGGGTTCACTCTGAAGAGGTTTGTGTTTATTCCCTGAGGTGGATCTTTGTCCACCTCAAATAATATTCCAATTTCTTTGACAAAGGAAAAGTAACATGGCTACATAGGATAATCTATGTCGGTAATTAGTAAATCACCCTAAACTGTGCCTTGTAAGCCCACAGGACAGGGTCCCTAATCTATACCAAACATCTAAAAATCCAGTAGGTCGGGAGTCAGACTTTTTGCTTTGTCAAGGCTTGTTTTGCGATGCTTTTTATAAAAAGCTTTTTGTTATGGAAGATGCGTGGCCTTTGGCAGTCTAATAAACAATGGCAATAAAAAATATTTTCGTCACAAGAAGCCCACATTGTCATAGTAGTAGCTGTTACTGAAGGGAACTTGTTTAAGTGTGGATGTGAACCTTCTGAAAGGACAGAATACTCTCACTCACAGCAAAGTGAACCAATGGCTTAAGTGCTTTGACCAATTGCCCCATGATGTATGCTGTAGTGGACGTAACAAAAATGAGAGTGACACAAAAATAGACCATTGGATGAAGAGGGCTGGCTGAAAACCCCTATAATTAAGTATTTGATTATACAATTTTAATAAATCAAAAGATCTAGCTAATGCCAGATCTATATTAGTTAAGTTGCACCTCCCTTGTCGGGAAGTGTCCCTCTGTACGCACTGCCAATAATGCAAAATTCATAAGGTTCTTAATATAATCCAAAAAGTTCCAAAAGTAGTAATCAAAAATTAATTGATTGTATGATGACTTTTGCTCATTAACTTCATGAGATTGTCATATCTTTAAACAAATCCATCTGAGGGTTATTCATAATGTTGAAAACATCTAGATGCGAACCCCAATGCATTTCGGGCAGATGTGCTGCACTTCGTCAGGGAGTTAATTCCTAAAGAGACAAAAATAGACGAAATCAAGCGACCTAATGTCTGTGGCCTAAACACCAAGGTCTGCTTAGTAAAACGAGTGCAAAGAAAAAATAAAACCCGTAAGTGTCAGACATGTATTACCAATATAAAACCAATATAAATTACAATGACAATGTGCAAACACTCCTTGAGCGTTCCGATACTCGTTTTACTAAGCAGAACTTGGTGTTTAGGCCACAGACATTAGGTTGCTTGATTTCATCTATTTTTGTCTCTTTAGGAACACAGATAACCCTCATCAGCCAGGCTATCTTGAATCCAGTGGCAAAGTGAGCAAGGGACCAACGTCTGGAAATACCCTGCCAACCACGAGGCAGAGGGTCAGACTGATTTGCATGTGGCCATGTCTGAACTGGGGTGGCGGAGTGAGCTAAAGAATGATAATGGATTAAACCCTGATCAGTTGACTGGGGGTGAGTGCTTGCAATGTTCAACACTCCGTCCATCATCCCCTTTGGTTTTGCTTTGTTTGCCCTAAGTTAGCAGGGTATGCCCAGACGTAGGTCCCTTGCTCACTTTGCCACTGGATTCAAGCTAGCCTGGCTGATGACTGCTGATTAGCCAGAAACCGGTCCCAGGATGCTTGTTTCCGGTCCAGGGAAGACATGACTTGGCAGTTCGGGCTGGACTGTTCCCATGAGGCACAGGGTCAAACTGATTTGCATATGGCCATTTCTGAACTGGGGTGGGGGAGTGAGCTAAAGAATCATAATGGATTGAACCCAGATCAGTTGACTGGGGGTGAGTGCTTGCAATGTTCAACACTTCGTCCATCATCCCCTTTGGTTTTGCTTTAGTCTACAACTGCACACATAGGCTCGTCAGTGTCAGGGCTGAGCCATGTTTAAAGGGCAGCTGGAGTGGGTGGCACAACCGCTGCTGCAGGCCCACTAGTATTATTTAATTTGCAGGCCCCGTGCACGTGTAGTGCACTTTACTAGAGACTTACAAGTAAATAAAAAATGCCAATTGTGGATAAGCCAATGGTACCATGTTTGAAGCAGAGAGCACATGCACTTTAGCATTGGTTAGCAGTGGTAACGTGCCCAGAGTCCTAAAGTCAACAAAAACGAATTCAGCAAAAAAGGGAGGGGGATGGCTATACATTTGGTGGTGACCCTGCAGAATGGGCCATTTCCAATAGGTACCAAAACCAACAAGTTCAGTGGGAGAACGACGACAGAGGTGCCGATCACGATCCGGCAAAAAATTCCCCCGTGCGACTCATATCGGGTCTTTTTACCGTACGAATCGTACAAGTGCCGTACGAACTGGCAATCACGATTCGCATGGTAAAAAGTCCATACGAACCGCACTGGGAATCATTCCCCACACGTCCTCGGGTCGGAAAATGTGTCCGACACGTCCTCGGACGATTTACCTTACAAACGTGAAAATCCAAGTCCGACCGAGGAATCACGATCCATCCCGTGCGTCCGAGCGTACAACCGTATGGAAAAAACACCGTCCGCACCGAACACCTATAGCAACCATGGAGACATGTGCCCGCATACGCGCCCAACACTCCCCCCAGCCCCCGTACGTCCGACACGTACCCCCCGTATATGTATACCCCCACCCGTCTAGGTACACCCCAGTACATTCGAGCCCCACCCCCACCCCAGTACGTGTCATAGCCCCGTCTACCTACACCCCAGTACGTTCCAGTCGTACCCCCACCCCAGTACGTGTCATACCCCCCGTGTACCTACACCCCAGTACGTTCCAGTCGTACCCCCACCCCAGTACGTGTCATACCCCCGTGTACCTACACCCCAGTACGTTCGAGTCCTACCCCCACCCCAGTACGTGTCGTACCACCGTCAATGTACACCCCCCACCCCTGTACGTGTCGTACCACCGTCCATGTACACCCCCCCACCCCTGTACGTGTCGTACCACCGTCAATGTACACCCCCCACCCCTGTACGTGTCGTACCACCGTCTATGTACACCCCAGTACGTTCCAGTCGTACCCCCACCCCAGTACGTGTCGTACCACCGTGAACCTACACCCCAGTACGTTCGAGCCCCACCCCCACCCCAGTACGTGTCATACCCCCCGTGTACCTACACCCCAGTACGTTCCAGTCGTACCCCCACCCCAGTACGTGTCGTACCACCGTGAACCTACACCCCAGTACGTTCGAGCCCCACCCCCACCCCAGTACGTGTCATACCCCCCGTGTACCTACACCCCAGTACGTTCCAGTCGTACCCCCACCCCAGTACGTGTCGTACCACTGTCAATGTACACCCCCCCACCCCTGTACGTGTCGTACCACCGTCAATGTACACCCCCCCACCCCTGTACGTGTCGTACCACCGTCTATGTACACCCCAGTACATTCCAGTCGTACCCCCACCCCAGTACGTGTCATAGCCCCGTCTACCTACACCCCAGTACGTTCCAGTCGTACCCCCACCCCAGTACGTGTCGTACCCCCCGTGTACCTACACCCCAGTACGTTCGAGCCCCACCCCCACCCCAGTACGTGTCATAGCCCCGTCTACCTACACCCCAGTACGTTCCAGTCGTACCCCCACCCCAGTAAGTGTCATACCCCCGTGTACCTACACCCCAGTACGTTCCAGTCGTACCCCCACCCCAGTACGTGTCATACCCCCCGTGTACCTACACCCCAGTACGTTCGAGTCCTACCCCCACCCCAGTACGTGTCGTACCACCGTCAATGTACACCCCCCCACCCCTGTACGTGTCGTACCACCGTCCATGTACACCCCCCCACCCCTGTACGTGTCGTACCACCGTCAATGTACACCCCCCCACCCCTGTACGTGTCGTACCACCGTCTATGTACACCCCAGTACGTTCCAGTCGTACCCCCACCCCAGTACGTGTCATACCCCCCGTGTACCTACACCCCAGTACGTTCCAGTCGTACCCCCACCCCAGTACGTGTCATACCCCCCCTGTACCTACACCCCAGTACGTTCGAGTCCTACCCCCACCCCAGTACGTGTCGTACCACCGTCAATGTACACCCCCCCACCCCTGTACGTGTCGTACCACCGTCAATGTACACCCCCCCACCCCTGTACGTGTCGTACCACCGTCCATGTACACCCCCCCACCCCTGTACGTGTCGTTCGACCGTCAATGTACACCCCCCCACCCCTGTACGTGTCGTACCACCGTCTATGTACACCCCAGTACGTTCCAGTCGTACCCCCACCCCAGTACGTGTCGTACCACCGTGAACCTACACCCCAGTACGTTCGAGCCCCACCCCCACCCCAGTACGTGTCATACCCCCCGTGTACCTACACCCCAGTACGTTCCAGTCGTACCCCCACCCCAGTACGTGTCGTACCACCGTGAACCTACACCCCAGTACGTTCGAGCCCCACCCCCACCCCAGTACGTGTCATACCCCCCGTGTACCTACACCCCCGTACGTTCCAGTCGTACCCCCACCCCAGTACGTGTCGTACCACCGTCAATGTACACCCCCCCACCCCTGTACGTGTCGTACCACCGTCCATGTACACCCCAGTAGTTCCTGGCGCACCCCCAACACAACCTCCTAAGTACGGAGCGCACCCCATGCCCCAACATCACAACCGCATATACGAGTCGTACAAAGCCACACACAAGGACATAATCGTACAACCAAATGGCCCATGTACACACCGTACACACGCTCAAAACGCACGTACACAACCAGGACAAAACAAAACAACACAAGAATACACCATTCGAAAGGCACAAAGCCACTAAACATGGCCAACAACCACTAAAATAACACAATCACTGACCTGCAACTGCCAAAAACAAACAGAGGCCCAATACACCACCACTCCTTATAACACACCCACCCAAACTTCAAACACTGCCACACCCACCCATGGACCAATAAAAAGGGCCCACACACACAAACCATGAGCCTTTGCAACAGACTCACTGCTGCCAGACACCACAGAACCAGACTACAAGCTACACCACACCTTACACTTGCACACCTTCACACGACCACCCTCACAAACACCCTCTCATCACATTCACACACACACACAACCATCCACACCCCCCCCAACATCCACACACCCCCCACACCCACACCATCCCCACCCACACCCCTCACCATGCCCACTACCAAGAATCCAAAGTTCAGTCACCGAGAGTTGGAGGTCCTTGTTGATCAAATCCTCAGAGTCGAGCCACAGATCTTTGGAACATTGGTCAGAAGCACCAGCCAGGCAGCCAAAACAGCCATGTGGCAGACCATCGTCGATGCTGTGAATGCCGTTGCGGACACCAGGAGGACCAAGCAGGATTGCCAGAACAGGTGGTACGATCTGCGGAGGAGGGTCAGAGCCAAGAGGCAGGAGGAACACGACCAGGCCAACGCCACCGGAGGAGGGCCCTCCCGCAGAGCCGTACAGTACCATCCCTGGGAGGAGAGGGTGATGGCCATACTGCCGGTGGAGGCAGTTGAAGGATTAGAAGGACTCCGAGACCCGGGTGAGTACACAAACAACGCACCTCACATGGGGGGAACTGCAACCACAACCAAAATTACTAACAGGCACGCAACCACCACAAGCCATCGCATGACTCAACCACACTCCATGAGCAGGCACATGCCACTGCTGCCACCATGCCCCATGCACCCAGCTGGACAATGTCAAGTCACAGGCCACAGAAGACACCAACACATGACACGCTAACCCGGATGGCGGGAGGCTGGGCACCAAAAATCACATAGTGCGACTCCAAAGCAGACAACAATGCCCCCTGCCCATATGGCCTAGGTCACAGCCAGACAAACAGTGTGTCCCAACACAGGAATGACTTGCCAGCAAATGGCGGACGCCTTGCATCAACACATGGGGGTGAAGGCACTGTTTTGCACATGACAGCAGCTAATGAACAGCCAACATTGTGAAAGAGTGGCAGCACACACCACCACAGCAGCAGCGCACAGACACACACTACACCCAATGGGTGCCTGGAGATCAGAAACAAACTCACATCAACAGGCCAAGGGCCACTCAAAGATCTGCTAACAGTGTGTGCCCAGGAAGCTGGGCCAAGGTGACAGAGGGTGACACACGGAGGGAGGGAGAGGGGGACACAGAGGGAGGGAGAGGGGGACTGAGAGGGAGGGAGACGGACAGAGGGAGGAGGCTGACACACGGAGGGAGGGAGAGGGGGACACAGAGGGAGGGAGAGGGGGACTGAGAGGGAGGGAGACGGACAGAGGGAGGAGGCTGACACACGGAGGGAGGGAGAGGGGGACACAGAGGGACAGAGAGGGAGGCAGAGAGGGAGGGAGAGGGGGACAGAGAGGGAGGGAGACGGACAGAGGGAGGAGGCTGACACACGGAGGGAGGGAGAGGGGGACACAGAGGGAGGGAGAGGGGGACAGAGAGGGAGGGAGAGGGGGACAGAGAGGGAGGGAGACACAGGAAGACGGACAGAGGGAGGAGGCTGACACACAGAGGGAGGGAGAGGGGGACAGAGAGGGAGGGAGAGGGGGACAGAGAAGGAGGGAGACACAGGGAGAGCAAATCAGTCCTTTGGTGTGTGGGAATGTCTGCTCGTCAGCAGGTGGACTGCGTGCATGTAGACAAGGGTGGCCAGTGCCAGAACCCCCCCTCTTCATCATGGCAAAACGCAGGGCCATGTCACAACCTGTACACGAGCACAAGGACAGCTACCTGCATCATATAAGTGTGTGGATCCACTCCATGTGCACATGTACAGTGCTACAAGGAAGGCGCAAATGCATGGCTCGCCACACCTGCACACTCCACTGCTGACTGCAGTCACACTTGACGCAGCAAGTAAGACTGTGCCACACATAGTTAAAGGGGCCAAATTGGTGCCCAAGGGACACACCCATGCACAAGTGCACTGTGAGTGGAATGCAAGACAGATCCTAATTCCAAGAGGAAATGTGCCAACTTTGAAACGGATGAAACATGGATGTTGCATGGACCAAAATTAACATTGTCTCTCTCACACACAGGTCAACGTCGTGCTGCACCCCCCAACACTGGGGGGGAACACTCACAGGACCCGGATCTGCAGGAGACCGATCCCACCGGCAGCGACCACTCTCACCACTCTGCGGACGACCCCGACCGACCTGGCCCCTCTGGTGTCCAACCACCTGCAGCACCTGCGTCAGGTACAACCGTGCCAACCACCACCCCCACTCCTGCCACATCCCAGGAGACACCCAGGATCCCTGCCCCAACACCACAATGCAGCCAGGCTCGCCAGGAGGGACACGGTGGCCCGGGCACCCAGGAGGAGGCAGGCGACAACGCCAATGCCACCCCTCAGGGGTCCCGGAGACCCGATGTGCCCACAAGTGCAGGCCAGGCGCAAGTGGGCAGGGGTGGTGGGAGTGGAGGACGGCAGAGGCGCGAGCCTGACCAGTTGGCTGGGGATCCGGTATTTTCCCATGTCCGTAACATCCTGGACTCATACCGGCAGGACACCACGGGCATGGCCCAGGTTGTGTCCGTCCTCGAGGGGATCAAGGTCCAGCAGGCCCAGCAACATGTGGAGCTAATAGCCTGTCTACTGGTACACCAACGGAGGATGGAGGACAGACAGGCTGAGCAAGTGACGGCGTTCCAGGGGATTCACGCTACACTCACACACACAAACCATGAGCCTTTGCAACAGACTCACTGCTGCCAGACACCACAGAACCAGACTACAAGCTACACCACACCTTACACTTGCACACCTTCACATGACCACCCTCACATGACCACCCTCACAAACACCCTCTCATCACATTCACACACACACACAACCATCCACACCCCCCCCAACATCCACACACCCCCCACACCCACACCATCCCCACCCACACCCCTCACCATGCCCACTACCAAGAATCCAAAGTTCAGTCACCGAGAGTTGGAGGTCCTTGTTGATCAAATCCTCAGAGTCGAGCCACAGATCTTTGGAACATTGGTCAGAAGCACCAGCCAGGCAGCCAAAACAGCCATGTGGCAGACCATCGTCGATGCTGTGAATGCCGTTGCGGACACCAGGAGGACCAAGCAGGATTGCCAGAACAGGTGGTACGATCTGCGGAGGAGGGTCAGAGCCAAGAGGCAGGAGGAACACGACCAGGCCAACGCCACCGGAGGAGGGCCCTCCCGCAGAGCCGTACAGTACCATCCCTGGGAGGAGAGGGTGATGGCCATACTGCCGGTGGAGGCAGTTGAAGGATTAGAAGGACTCCGAGACCCGGGTGAGTACACAAACAACGCACCTCACATGGGGGGAACTGCAACCACAACCAAAATTACTAACAGGCACGCAACCACCACAAGCCATCGCATGACTCAACCACACTCCATGAGCAGGCACATGCCACTGCTGCCACCATGCCCCATGCACCCAGCTGGACAATGTCAAGTCACAGGCCACAGAAGACACCAACACATGACACGCTAACCCGGATGGCGGGAGGCTGGGCACCAAAAATCACATAGTGCGACTCCAAAGCAGACAACAATGCCCCCTGCCCATATGGCCTAGGTCACAGCCAGACAAACAGTGTGTCCCAACACAGGAATGACTTGCCAGCAAATGGCGGACGCCTTGCATCAACACATGGGGGTGAAGGCACTGTTTTGCACATGACAGCAGCTAATGAACAGCCAACATTGTGAAAGAGTGGCAGCACACACCACCACAGCAGCAGCGCACAGACACACACTACACCCAATGGGTGCCTGGAGATCAGAAACAAACTCACATCAACAGGCCAAGGGCCACTCAAAGATCTGCTAACAGTGTGTGCCCAGGAAGCTGCGCCAAGGTGACAGAGGGTGACACACGGAGGGAGGGAGAGGGGGACACAGAGGGAGGGAGAGGGGGACTGAGAGGGAGGGAGACGGACAGAGGGAGGAGGCTGACACACGGAGGGAGGGAGAGGGGGACACAGAGGGAGGGAGAGGGGGACTGAGAGGGAGGGAGACGGACAGAGGGAGGAGGCTGACACACGGAGGGAGGGAGAGGGGGACACAGAGGGACAGAGAGGGAGGCAGAGAGGGAGGGAGAGGGGGACAGAGAGGGAGGGAGACGGACAGAGGAAGGAGGCTGACACACGGAGGGAGGGAGAGGGGGACACAGAGGGAGGGAGAGGGGGACAGAGAGGGAGGGAGAGGGGGACAGAGAGGAAGGGAGACACAGGAAGACGGACAGAGGGAGGAGGCTGACACACAGAGGGAGGGAGAGGGGGACAGAGAGGGAGGGAGAGGGGGACAGAGAAGGAGGGAGACACAGGGAGAGCAAATCAGTCCTTTGGTGTGTGGGAATGTCTGCTCGTCAGCAGGTGGACTGCGTGCATGTAGACAAGGGTGGCCAGTGCCAGAACCCCCCCTCTTCATCATGGCAAAACGCAGGGCCATGTCACAACCTGTACACGAGCACAAGGACAGCTACCTGCATCATATAAGTGTGTGGATCCACTCCATGTGCACATGTACAGTGCTACAAGGAAGGCGCAAATGCATGGCTCGCCACACCTGCACACTCCACTGCTGACTGCAGTCACACTTGACGCAGCAAGTAAGACTGTGCCACACATAGTTAAAGGGGCCAAATTGGTGCCCAAGGGACACACCCATGCACAAGTGCACTGTGAGTGGAATGCAAGACAGATCCTAATTCCAGGAGGAAATGTGCCAACTTTGAAACGGATGAAACATGGATGTTGCATGGACCAAAATTAACATTGTCTCTCTCACACACAGGTCAACGTCGTGCTGCACCCCCCAACACTGGGGGGGAACACTCACAGGACCCGGATCTGCAGGAGACCGATCCCACCGGCAGCGACCACTCTCACCACTCTGCGGACGACCCCGACCGACCTGGCCCCTCTGGTGTCCAACCACCTGCAGCACCTGCGTCAGGTACAACCGTGCCAACCACCACCCCCACTCCTGCCACATCCCAGGAGACACCCAGGATCCCTGCCCCAACACCACAATGCAGCCAGGCTCGCCAGGAGGGACACGGTGGCCCGGGCACCCAGGAGGAGGCAGGCGACAACGCCAATGCCACCCCTCAGGGGTCCCGGAGACCCGATGTGCCCACAAGTGCAGGCCAGGCGCAAGTGGGCAGGGGTGGTGGGAGTGGAGGACGGCAGAGGCGCGAGCCTGACCAGTTGGCTGGGGATCCGGTATTTTCCCATGTCCGTAACATCCTGGACTCATACCGGCAGGACACCACGGGCATGGCCCAGGTTGTGTCCGTCCTCGAGGGGATCAAGGTCCAGCAGGCCCAGCAACATGCGGAGCTAATAGCCTGTCTACTGGTACACCAACGGAGGATGGAGGACAGACAGGCTGAGCAAATGACGGCGTTCCAGGGGATTCACGCTACACTCCGTCGGATGGCCGACACCATGGCCGACCCTCCCTGTGCCAGAAGGCGGAGAACATCACCACCCACAGGGAGGGATCAGGAGGAGGAGGAGGAAACATCCGACGGAGCATCCCAGACGTCGTCACGGCCTGCTGCTGAGGTTCCCCGCAGGAAGCCGGGTCGTCCACGGAAAGGACCGTGAGGGTGGCTGCTACATCACCATCTCCCAGGACACCTGGCCTGGCACCTGGCCCACTGGAGCAACAGCATCACAGCATCAAGAGACATTTTCTGCCACATGGCCCTGCTGGTCACTGGCTGACCAATGTTGACAAAGACTGTGGCATTGACTCTGAGGATTTCCAATGGCAAGGACACCAACTCCCCTACTGAACTTTGGATTCCCTAATCCCGGAAAGCCCCTCACTTTGTCCCCCCCCCCCCAATAATAAATCACACTATTAAGAGTAGATGCCTGCTGGTAGCATTATTACCTAACATGTGTCTTGTACAGTCTAAACATGCCTGAGTCAGCTGTTCTCTTCAACCATCCACACCCTGGGGCCTGAGTCTGGCACAGGACACATGGGTCACAGTTTATTAGGCAAGACAGACATGGAGCACCATACACACCCGTGATGGGCACAACCAGCTGAGGGGGTGGCCGAACAACCGTGCTGACAGACACATTGAGTACAGCAACAGTCATGCGCAGAGGTCAGGGATCCTGGCCAGTGTCCTGGGGGGCACCCAGGTATGTGTAGACAGGTGGCAGAACCATGTCCTGCAAGCTTGAGTCCGGTGGATGCAGAGAATGGGGTCATGGACAACGTTGGATGCATGGGGATGGCACATGTCACAATACCCACACAGTCATGGACATCATGCCCAATACACAGTCTCAGCACACACACACAGCTTGCATCTTGCCACTCGACACATTGACACATAGCCACAATCAGGGAATACCATGCCAGACATGCAGGATGCACCGTGCCAAAACACCAGCATTGACTGAGAAGAGGCACCTTGGAGGCATAGGGACACCTTTATTAGTCATGTTTTTGGGATTGCAGAGGCAACTTGAAGTACACATGAACACATCATGTGGAGTAACATGTGGGTCCAACACTGGCACCCCCCTTCTGCAGCACAAATGCATGATAGCCATGGTACTGGCACACAAGTGTCGGCTAACAGCTAAATACCCACAGCTGCACACGGAGAGCCTGCCATACACCATAGATCCGCTGATGTGGAAGTCCCACGCCATGTCAAGCGAATGTTAACCGTATGTGTCCGAGGGCAGTGTCACACACATTGATGCCATCATCACAATCCACTATCCCATCACTGATGACTGACAACCAGGCAGCCCATCTATTCAGGTGTACCCAGCTGCATGTCGTGTCCCATGGGGATGCCACATGTCTGCAGAGGAACCAAACCCCGACCGGGGCAGTGTGCACACATCGTGAACAACTGCCACACCCAATACACCCCAGATGCATCCCTTACCCCATGGAGACTTCCAAACGTGTCCGTGCCTGTAACGCTGAGTCAGCCCACGATGCCATGTCCATGAGGAATAGCAGTGCCACAACAATGCAACCAGAAGATGGCATGCGCAGGTACCTGGGGAAGAGAGACACACAAGAAGTCAGCCACAAAAAGCACAGCCACTTGCATGTGCATTGACTCGACACATGTATGGATGACAACATGCTAGGTCACAATTATGAGTGGGGAAATACTACCATCACTGCCACCATCACTCCAGTGACACACCCACACACACCTCTGACTCACGTGCCATACATGCAGGTGGAGACACACATCACAACACATGCCACACGGGGACCAAGGCGTGCACACTCAGACACTGGTACTCACCACTAAGCAAAGAAGTCGCGTATGAGCCGAGTCCGGATGTCCTCTTGCGCCTCCACATCCTCCACATCACTAGCCCCATTGCCAAGCCCTTCGTCCTCCACGGGTGGATGGTCCTCGTCATGTTGATTCAGGATGAGTGGCACAGCTCTTTCGACTGCCATGTTGTGCAGCATGCAGCAGACCATGAAGATCTTGCAAACCTTCGCCGGGGCATATGGGAGTGCGCCGCCGGTCTTGTGGAGGCACCGGAATCGGCTCTTCAGCATGCCAAACGTCCTCTCTATCACTCGCCTTGTCCGGCCATGGGCGGTGTTGTAGCGGAGCTGGGCCGGCGTGATGGGGTTGCGGAGAGGTGTCAGCAGCCAAGGCATGTTGGGATAGCCAGCGTCCCCTACATGGAAAGCACATGGATATCGTTAGAACTGGCGAAGCGGTCGTGCTGCTCGGCCAAACAGAATACAGGACAGACAGACTGTACCCACCAACAACACATGCCCGTTCGTTGCGCAGCTGCATCATCATATCAGGCATCCCGCTACGCCTCATGATGTAGGCATCGTGTGCTGATCCTGGGAAACGAGCACAGACATGTGAAATCACCATGTTGGACAGACACACCACAAGGGCATTGATGGAGTGGTAGTGCTTCCGATTGCGGTACGCCACCTCCCGTGCGTGTGGTGGTACCAAACCTACATGTGTCCCATCTATGGACCCAATGACATGGGGCATCCCTCCCAGGGCATAGAATCCACGCTTGACCTCAGTCATCTGTTCAGGGGTTGGGAACTTGATGAAGTCATCCAGGTGAATCAACATGGCCTCCAAGAAATCATGCAGCACACCGCTGAACATGCTCTGGGACATGCCACCAACATGAGCTATGGTATTTTGGAAGGTACCCGTGGCAAGAAAATGTAGGGCAGCCATTACCTTCAGCTGGGGTGTCAGTGCCGTAGGATACCTGTGCTGCGGTTGCAGGTGTGGTGCCAGTCTCGCCGTCAGCTCCAGAATCAACGGTTGGGTGAAGCGGTAGAGCCGGATCCTGTCATTCTCCTGCATGGCAGCCAAGTCTGGAATTCTTCGGGCAAGAGGCGGCGCTCTGCAGTAATTTGGAAGTGACAAGGAAGAGTGAGTGCACTACGAGAACAACTCATGTCTACTGAGCACATGTAAATCTGGCAATACACACATGCTACATAGGGAGTCAGGTATGTGCTACATGCCCAGGACACGTATGGATGCAAGGTGACACTCCTTCCAAGACCCAGCTACACACGGTGATTGAGAACCTCCCCATGCCACGCCATGGAAATAGCTGTGTCCCAGTGCAAGTGAACAGCCCGACGCAAGACAGGAGTGACATACACCCACACATCAGCAGAAGTGGGATGCCGATTGCAGAGACTGGTAGCGGAACACTGGAGCCACAGGTCACATGACATTACACTAGTCCAGCCCACACACCTTGCCATGAAGGTGCACATGTCATGACTCACCACACATTCCTTGTGAGGATGCTGACATGGCCATGTCACGCTACTCCGTGTCCCATGCATACATGTGCACCTCACATCCGATAACACATGTGGCATGGTGTGCGGAACAGTGTGCAATGACAATCTACACACAGCCACATGTTGGTTGCTGCAACGGCTGCAGCTTTTGAGGGTGCTACACCATCAACCTGATGTAAATCCCGGACACATATATGACATAGTCACATTGTGCACTGTGGGTAGTGACAAGTCATGTGTCATGACCCCTGTACCGGGCATCATGGGACACTTCCGTGTGTTGGTGTCCGTGCCATGCCAGTGACGCTCACCCCAAGTGCGCAGTCCGACATGCACACATGTCAAAGGAGTCAAGGGCATGCCTGGCACACATTGCACCCTCACACAGTACACCTGTACACATCTCATCATACATGTGGTGCCTTCTCCACTCAGGAGGCATGTTCCACATCACAGCCTGTCACACCTGTGCCCCACACATGTAGTAATGCACAGACGTTGCCTTGATGTCCATTCCTGGACAAGTATGTCCATCCATGGACAAGTATGTCCGCCCTATTCCTACCTGTGTGTCGCCTATCACCACAGTGATGTGTAAAAACCGCCGTACTGCTGCTAAGAGGGCCTGTGTATGTTCCCAAATCACTGTGGGAGTGCTGCCGTATGTGTACCCATCGTGATGGCGAGCGTACAGGCATTTGTACGGTCCGTAGCACTACGAGTACGCATACGCGTGCAGACCCATAGTGATAGGGCCGTACACACGCATCTACGCTCACTATCACTATGGGTCTGCACGCGTATGCGTACTCGTAGTGGTACGGACCGTACACACGCATGTACGCTCACTATCACTATGGGTCTGCACGCGTATGCGTACCCGTAGTGGTACGGACCGTACACACGCATCTACGCTCACTATCACTATGGGTCTGCACGCGTATGCGTACCCGTAGTGGTACGGACCGTACACTCGCATGTACGCTCACTATCACTACGAGTACGCATACGCGTGCAGACCCATAGTGATAGTGAGCGTAGATGCGTGTGTACGGTCCGTACCACTACGGGTACGCATACGCGTGCAGACCCATAGTGATAGTGAGCGTAGATGCGTGTGTACGGTCCGTACCACTACGAGTACGCATACGCGTGCAGACCCATAGTGATAGTGAGCGTAGATGCGTGTGTACGGCCCTATCACTATGGGTCTGCACGCGTATGCGTACCCGTAGTGGTACGGACCGTACACTCGCATCTACGCTCACTATCACTATGGGTCTGCACGCGTATGCGTACTCGTAGTGATAGTGAGCGTACATGCGAGTGTACGTCCCGTACCACTACGAGTACGCATACGCGTGCAGACCCATAGTGATAGTGAACGTAGGCATGCATGTACGGGCCGTTGCCATGCATTTGGGGTGCCCTAGGGCCCCGAAACGCACCGTACCTGTGTGTGATGCTCCAAATTACATAGGGGACAAGTATTAAGGCCTACATGCATGCTGGTTGTCATGGAGACCAAGTTCAAATTTCGAAATTGTTCTGGAAGGAATTCTTCTACTTTGTTGCAATGTGTTTGTGGGGCTGACATCATGCAGGAGAATGAAACCGATAGAGAACCCACAGACTGCTAGGTTTGAAGGGATTGGTGGAAACATAGGATGCAAATGTGAGTGACCAATCACTCTGTACTCCTGTGCATGAGACTGGGCAGAAGGGCACATATAAGGCAGCCAGGTCCCATGAGGGAGTACTTGCCTGCACATCTTTGCATTCGTCGACCCAGCTGCTGCTACTGATTCCCTGGAACCATGTCAAGGGCTGTGGAGAGGACACAGCCATTCACCCTGGAGGAGAACATGGCTCTGCTGGATGTGATCCTCCCACAGTACTCCATGCTGTATGGGCGACCAGGGTATCATGTGAGTGCATAGGCCACTGCCACAGACTGTCCCTATGTTGTGACTGTGACTTCTGCCATTGTGTCCAGGTGTAACACACATGCCATGTACTGTCGGGGGGGTCCCAGGGGGGGGGTGCCTGATGTCTCCCAGCAGTGCCCTGAGACAGGAGGGGTGGGGGCCTATCACTCACAGCAGTGCCCTGAGACAGGAGAGGTGGGGGCCTATCACTCACAGCAGTGCCCTGAGACAGGAGGGGTGGGGGCCTATCACTCACAGCAGTGCCCTGAGACAGGAGGGGTGGGGGCCTTTCACTCACAGCAGTGCCCTGAGACAGGAGGGGTGGGGGCCTATCACTCACAGCAGTGCCCTGAGACAGGAGGGGTGAGTGTGATGCACAGTGTGAGCCTTGATCATTGATTGTGACATTGCCATCATTCCACCTGTGTACCCACTGTGGCACGTACTGCTTTTTCCCTCACCAGGGGATGATGTCCCTATGACAAAGGTGCAATGCGTTGGCTGCATGACATGCCTTGTTGTAACCAGCTAATTTGTACCCATATGTCTCTCTGTGACATGTGGCTGGTGTATTGATGTGGTGTCACTTGTTCCTCCTCACAGGTAGGCGCCACTGCCAAGGAGCAGATCTGGCTGACCGCCGTCAGTGCCGTGAGGGGTGTGGATGGTCGGAGGCGGAGCCTGCCCCAGGTGAGGAAACGCTGGCAGGATATCCGGTGCTGGACGCGGAGGATTGCACGGCTCCTGCTGGGGGACTCACCTGAGAGCCACAAGAACCGCGGCCGCCGCCGTCTGAGCCACCTCCACAGGCGTGTGCTGCCGGTGGTCTTTCCAGACCTGGAGAGGCGCTTACAGGCGATGCAGCAGCCGGAAGGGGGTAGGTACATGTGTGTTTGTTGTGTGTCACCGGCATTTGTAAGGGCACAGTAGCATGAATTCACTGGCAGGGTTTAAAGGTGCTGTGCAGATCCTGTTTGCCCCAGTATAGCGCTGCGCCCCTGCCACCCTTCCCCTCCTTGCAATGTGTTCCCTGGTCTGTGTGTAGTCACTCCTTCACAAGGTAATGTAGGCTGGCGCTTTGTCCACGAGAACAATGACTGTAGCATCATGTGTGGGGGTGGTGTGTAACAGGTTGTGGGACCTTGCCTGTGCACTGTCAAGTTCACTGCATGTGGGTTCCATGTCAGTTGGCACTGATGCTGACTCCAGACATGGGAGTTGGTCTCTCATGTGTCATGCCTTACAGCGCGCATGTCCTATGTAGTGGCCTGTGACATGATGTGCATGAGTGTGCGATACACATAGTGCAGGGATGGTGACGTGTGTTGCAGTCATTACCATTCAGTAGCATGTAGTTGCGTGCCCACTACTGTCCCCTGGGGCACCTTTTCCTCAGTGGTGTATGTGTCATCATAAACGTGGCCAATCTCAGTGTCTACAGCGTAGGTTGTGCTCTGTGCCATTGTCCCCTGTCACCATGTATATAGACGTGCTATTTTGTACAGGTGTCCACTGTGCAGCCTGACCTGATTGTCCTTCTTCATACTCACAGTTGCCAGTGCCTGTGTGTCTTGTTATACTCATCTGAGGATGGGCACTGGTACCTCATTATTTGTACAGGCGCACCTTGGCTGTTTGGCGTCCAATCTTGCTTTTTGCCTGCCCCTGTGTGTATCACCCAGACTATGAGATGTTGGTGCCACCTGTGTCTCAACAATTTGCCTCGTGTAGGGTCTTGTTGGGGCGGGCAATGCCTATGTGTCAAATCCTGATTTCTACTTGCTGGGTCTGGGCAGTGTGTGATGTGTCTGGACACACACGCAATGTGCAGTGACCGAGTCATGTTGGGCATGTTTTCAGCATTACCTATGCAGCATGTGTCTCAAGTTCATGGATATGGTCCCTGGTCATCGGTATTTTCGCCAACGCTGTGTGGTGCAGATGCAGTGCTGGATTGTCCCCAGGGCCTGGGTGCTATGTCAGACTCCGTTTCCTGTGTTTAGCTATTGTCTCATGCTCTCCATGGTATTTCAGTGGCATGGTGGCTCAACCAACTGTGTGTTTCATGCCCTACATCGGTACCTTGTTTAGTAGATGTTAGGGATCTTCCTTTTCAGGCTATGCAATGTTACCTATGTAGATTGGACTCATGTGACAGATGTGTACAGGTGTCTGATTAATTTCTGTCTCTCCACCCTGCCCACAGCATCGTCGGGGGACACAGAGGGAGACATGGACACAGACCAGGCGGAGGGACCGAGCACCAGTGCCAGCCGTGACATCGGGGCTGGCACATCGAGTGGGACAGAGGCGGAGGAGAGTGTGGCCGAGGACCTGTCGACTGGCACATCAGAATACGAAGCTGACAGGTCCGAGGAGGATGTCTCCGAGTGGGCGGAGGCTGCACCAGCAGCTGACAGCGGAACAACGCCTCGCACCGCCCCCTCAGTTTCCATCAGCCGCCTCCCACTTGCTCGTGTCCCTTCCCAGCGTGCCCGGTCACAGCATGTCTCCTTCCTGCCAGGCACCGCACCCCCTGCCCCTGTCTCCACTGCTGCCGCCAATGCAGAGTCTGTGGACATCCAGCGGCAACTGCAGGTTGGTCAGGCTGCGATCCTCACCAACATCGAGGCTTTCTTGGAGGGCATTCATTCATCGCAGGCTGACCAACGCAACTTGCTGAGGTCCATAGACTCCACACTGACTGCAGCAGTGGGTCTCCTGCAGCGCGACCTCCCCCCACCTACCCCTGCCCCATCCACACTTCCCACTCCCATGCCTGTCACACGTACACCCAGACGTCGGCATGCACCCACATCAACGGACACGGGCACCACACCAGCAGGGAAGGTCCACCGTACTCCTCCTGACACGCACACACAGGGTGAGGTAGGCACACCCACTGGGTCGGGGGGCAAACGTGTGACACGCAGCCATAGTGGGAGTCCGCATTCCACCCAGTCCACTCCCTCCAAATCCCCTCCCCTCAGCTCTCCTGGCCACATCTCCCCCAAGGACTCCTTCATGGCCGCTCTGTCCCTGAGCCCCACAGTTACACCACCACGCAAGCGGTCAAGGAGGTCCCCGGTCAGGGTGGTTGAGTCTCCCCCCCTGTCTCCACCCTCCCCCGGTGGTGCTGCGACCCATCCCTCTGACCCCCCCCCCTCCTTGGGGCCTGAGGTCCCTTCGGGTGCAGGGGACTCCCTGGAGGACCTTGCAAAGGTGTGTAGTGCCATCCTGGCCTCCGCCTTTGGCACTGACCCACCCCCTGTGGTGGAGTCCTCCATCCCTGCACCCACAACGCCGCCCCTTTGCCCTGATGTCCCTGCGGTGCCTGTTGCTTCCCCCCCCCCTGATGCCCTCACCAGTGTGGAAGACGATGCCATTTGACTGTGCAGGCAAGGTAGGGGACACGCATCCCACTGTGTCCCCCATCCAGCTGAGAATCATTGACTGCCCTATGGGCTTTGTGAAGATTGAACTGCCTGCGATCCACGGACATTGTGCTCATGCTGAATAAAGCTTAATTTTGTTTTCATTATCACACTACTGCTATGCTGGTATTGGTGTTGGTGGGGCTGCTACATGGTTTTGGGTGGTGTGTAAGGGTTTGGGTGTGTGGGATATGTAGTAGTGTACTGCTCATTGGTGGGACCCTGGGATCTGTGTGCCATCACAAGGTGTTGGCTAACTTTCTTTGTTCATGTAAGCAGTTACTTCATGGTGCACTTGTCCCAGGGTGTATTCCTTCCTCTGTGTACCCAGCTTTCTTCCCTGCAGGGTGTTCCCAATGTTTAGCGCAGAGCTGTGTCTACATGAGCTGTGTGTGTGACGGAGCCCTTCTACTTTGGCCATGCATGCAGGGCCATGTCTCCACCTGCAACAATCGTGGCATCCTTGGTGATCACTGTACTTGTGTGTGGAGTCTGTTGACATGAGTTCATGGGGACATGTTCCCTTGTAGCCAGTATGCATGTGGATAATTCTGGCCTCACACACATGTGTTACACCCCTCCTGTCTCAGGGCACTGCTGTTAGTGATAGGCACCCACCCCTCCTGTCTCAGGGCACTGCTGGGAGGACTCCACACCCACCCCTCCTGTCTCAGGGCACAGCTGGGAGGACTCTGCACCCACCCCTCCTGTCTCAGGGCACTGCTGGGAGGACTCTGCACACACCCCTCCTGTCTCAGGGCACTGCTGGGAGTGATAGGCACCCACCCCTCCTGTCTCAGGGCACTGCTGGGAGGACTCCACACCCACCCCTCCTGTCTCAGGGCACTGCTGGGAGGACTCTGCACACACCCCTCCTGTCTCAGGGCACTGCTGGGAGGACTCCACACCCACCCCTCCTGTCTCAGGGCACTGCTGGGAGGACTCTGCACCCACCCCTCCTGTCTCAGGGCACTGCTGGGAGGACTCTGCACACACCCCTCCTGTCTCAGGGCACTGCTGGGAGTGATAGGCACCCACCCCTCCTGTCTCAGGGCACTGCTGGGAGGACTCTGCACACACCCCTCCTGTCTCAGGGCACTGCTGGGAGGACTCCACACCCACCCCTCCTGTCTCAGGGCACTGCTGGGAGGACTCCACACCCACCCCTCCTGTCTCAGGGCACTGCTGGGAGGACTCTGCACACACCCCTCCTGTCTCAGGGCACTGCTGGGAGTGATAGGCACCCACGCCTCCGGTCTCAGGGCACTGCTGGGAGGACTCTGCACACACCCCTCCTGTCTCAGGGCACTGCTGGGATGACTCCACACCCACCCCTCCTGTCTCAGGGCACTGCTGGGAGGACTCCACACCCACCCCTCCTGTCTCAGGGCACTGCTGGGAGGACTCTGCACACACCCCTCCTGTCTCAGGGCACTGCTGGGAGGACTCCACACCCACCCCTCCTGTCTCAGGGCACTGCTGGGAGGACTCTGCACACACCCCTCCTGTCTCAGGGCACTGCTGGGAGGACTCCACACCCACCCCTCCTGTCTCAGGGCACTGCTGGGTGGACTCTGCACACACACCTCCAATTTCAGGATATTTACGCTTGGAACATACACGGTGGGGGTACGCTCAATGCATTCGAGGTGAGGGTACGAGTCTACTTACACTGGTGTGGTGGGGGTACGCTCCATGCATACGCGGGTGAGGGTTCGGGTCGTACTTACACTGTTGGGCTGGGGGGTACGCTCCTTGCATACGCGGGTGGGGGTACGGGTCGTACTTACACTGTTGGGGTGGGGGTATGGTCCGTGAGTCCGCGGGTGGGGGTAGGAGTCGTACTTACACTGGTGGGGGTGGGGGTACGCTCCGTACGTCCGCCGGTGAGGGTTCGAGTCGTACTTACACTGTTGGCATGGAGGGTACGCTCCATGCATACGCGGGTGAGGGTTCGAGTCGTACTTACACTGTTGGCATGGGGGGTACGCTCCATGCATACGCGGGTGGGGGTACGGGTCGTACTTACACTGTTGGGCTGGGGGGTACGCTCCTTGCATACGCGGGTGAGGGTTCGAGTCGTACTTACACTGTTGGCATGGGGGGTACGCTCCATGCATACGCGGGTGGGGGTACGGGTCGTACTTACACTGTTGGCATGGAGGGTACGCTCCATGCATACGCGGGTGAGGGTTCGAGTCGTACTTACACTGTTGGCATGGGGGGTACGCTCCATGCATACGCGGGTGGGGGTACGGGTCGTACTTACACTGTTGGGCTGGGGGTACGCTCCTTGCATACGCGGGTGAGGGTTCGAGTCGTACTTACACTGTTGGCATGGGGGGTACGCTCCATGCATACGCGGGTGGGGGTACGGGTCGTACTTACACTGTTGGGCTGGGGGGTACGCTCCATGCATACGCGGGTGGGGGTACGGGTCGTACTTACACTGTTGGGCTGGGGGGTACGCTCCTTGCATATGCGGGTGAGGGTACGGGTCGTACTTACACTGTTGGGGTGGGGGTACGCTCCATGCATACGCGGGTGGGGGTACGGGTCGTACTTTCACTGTTGGGGTGGGGGGTGCGCTCCTTGCATACGGGGTGGGGGTAGGGTCCGTACATATCCGTCCCCACGCTATGTGATGTTTGTGCGGCCCGTACCCAGGCCTTTGCCACGTGGGTGCGATCCGTCCCGCCATTGTTGGGGTGACGTGTGTGGGCGTGGTCCGACTTGTACCCACGCTCTTCAGGCGTGGGTACGGGACGTACCTGTCTGGTTTTGTTGCCGGTTCGCGTGGTGACGGACTTCCGTTGTGGCGGTCGCTGGCTTATCAGGACACGCCCCCACCCCCTCGTGGTGACCAGGGCATGGGAGTCAGGTATGTCCAGGCCATGTGTGGTGTGTGACGTATGTGGTTGTTTTGTGGCCTGCCCTGGTCCTGCCACCCCCACCCCACCCCACTTTCCCCCCTCCCTTAGTTATTCTGACCTTCTGCGGCGTCTGCGTCGTAACCTGTAGAGGAGGTGGACTGCTATGAGGGCAGGGATGACTCGTAGGTTCGGGTCCATGTCTGTCCGTCGCGTACTGGTACTCCTTGATCGCGTCGTCCTGTCGCATACGTGTCCTCCTTGATCGCGTCGTCCTGTCGCGTACGGGTCCTCCTTGGTGGCGTCGTCCTGTGTGTCCGTCACGTACTGGTCCTCCTTGTTCGCGTTGTCGTCTGTCCGTCGCGTACTGGTGGTCCTTGTTCGCGTCGTCCTGATTTCCCGGCAGTTTTTGGCTGCCGCAAAATATTCACCGTGCGGGGTGACGTCGGTGCGAATCGTGATTCCTGGGTCGTGAATGGCTGGCTGCGAGCGTCCCGACGTCAGGTCGGCGCTTTCCCGGATCGCATTGGTAGGTGTTTTTTTGTTCGGTCGGGCTTTTTTACGATTCGTACGGTAATGGTGTACCCGTGCGAATCGTAATTCCTTGTTTGTAAAAATTGACGACCGGGTACGCGTCGGGCGGAGATTGTGCTCCGTCCGACGGTTCGTACCCGGTTTTTGCCGGATCGTGATCGGCACCAGAGTATATGACTTTGAGGAACCCTCCTCCATCTCAGCTATGGACCTTTGCCTGCTGCAGGATTTGGTTTCCATTTCAGAAAATAAACCCTTAGGTAAAAACTTTGACTGGAAAGAGCAGCTTGTTGTATCGGACCTCCACGCCATCACATTTAGCCTGAAATTGTGCATTGGTCCAATTCAACAAGGAACTGTTAATTTTGAAAGACTCGTCATATTCTCTAGGTGCTTTTTGACTTAAAGGTTAAAAATGATATCCACAGTTGCCATCATCTGATCTTAATACTTTTGGTGTATTTCTGCTCATTAAATGTGTTCCTATTTTCAAAAGTAGTTTAAGAAATTTATTGTGTTGTTTCTTGACTTTAAAATTGTTGTTACTGCTTAAACTTAATGCGCATTTCTCTAGTGATTGCCTGTCTCTTGTTCTATAGGAACATGAGGGTGAAATAGATTTTCTGAGAACTGTTTTGGCCTAAACAGATTGTGCAGATTACGTTAGTAGGTGTCAATATCCCAGTTTCTTACAACAATCAATAAGGCAGATTACATTGAGAGGTATTTCATGTCAGTGGTTTTAAGAAACTTCACTGGGTGGGCCGGAAGTGCCTCAAAATCAAAAAGTGCTTCACCACTGGTCTAGACATGAAAAACTGCAAAAAAGCATGGCCACTAGAAATGTCCCATCTCCAAAGCCACCCATGAAGCTCTAAAAAGCCTCAGTCGTGGCCTACTGAGGGCACAGGTTTTCAACATACAGGCCAAGATGGAAATCATCTAGGAGGAACTGAAAGACAGAAGGAAACCCTTTTTGACATGTAAGCCATGTAAGATTCACTATTATTTCCCATTTAATTCAGTATCGAGGGTCTTCTAAACAGTTGTACCTCTAAGGCTAGCTCTCCGAAAGATCTTTTTGCTGTAGCTTCACCCTTTCAACCCCTAGGCTGATAACTGATAACCTTTAGAGTCAGTTCCCATACCTGAAAAGCTGAGGGAACAGGACAAGTTGAATTTGTTCTACCAGGGCTGTCACCAATGCTGTGAGAAGGGGGAATCAACTCCTGTGTGGCCAAATATAGACTATTAATAATAACATTGATTTATTCTCTTTTTCGATGTGATTTGACAGGGTCCAAAATAACCTTTAAGAATAGATAGCTAAAGGTCAGGGGACATACGTACCATGATTATCAATTTTGCAACCTGGAACAGAGAAGGGGTAGCTGGGAATTGGCTATGATAGCATAGAATGCCAAAGAGATAATGACATATTGGTGGACATATGTGACAAATTGAGTTGCTGGATGCCTGGGGGTGTGAGCCCTGGTCAAACACCAGCAACAATTAACCTGTGCTTAACACTGGGTAGCTTCGCGCAAAAATCAATCAGGGTTAATTCAGAGGAAATATATAAAGTATTTATAGAGTACAAAAATAGTAATAATATGAAAGCATAAGCAAAATCCCACACCAACTTAGAAAAAAAGAGTCAATTTTAATAAATTGTTTGACAACAAAATGACAAAAATCCAATCAGTAAAACCAGAGTTATGTATTTTTAAATGTTTTTAATAACAACTAGAGCCTAAAAGATCAAAGCTCCAACCACAGATATCTAGTCACGCTAAATCAGGTCAACCAGTCATATGTTTTCTACTAATCAAGTAAGACTATGTGTTTGGACAACTCATGCGTCAAAATATGGGAAGTTGGGGTCAGATGTATGACCATTCCATTTTGCGGTTCGCAAATTGCAATTTTATGCTACTAACGATTTGCGAAATGCAAAAGGGAATGTTCTAATGTGTCTCAGACACATTATGCGATTCCAAATGGGATCGCAAATGACCTGCCTCATCAATATTCATGAAGCAGGTCGCAATTTGCGACACATTAGGAATGGGCTACAATCACAAAGATGATGGCCTGCTGAGGACAGCAGACCACCATTTCTGTGTTTGCTTTTCAAATAAATCATTTTTTTTTCAAATGCAGTCCATTTTACATAAAGGAAAACAGGATGCGTTTAAAAGAGAAAAGGAAAAAGTTTTCTTTTCATTTTTTAAGGGCAGGCTGTGCTCAATTGAACCACTGCCTCCTCTTAAAAAATAATTTTTCTGCTAAAAACAAAGAGTAAGGGGTCCTCTGAGGACTCCTTCCTGGTTGTGACTGCAATTTCTTTGCAACCTCATTTGTGGTCGCCAAATAATTGTACTTCCCCCGGCAACTCGCTATTAGGAAGGGACGCCCTTGACATGCCCCTTTCTAATAGCGACTCGCAAACCATATCTTGGGTTTGTACATTCTACAATCCTTTTTTTTTTAGTTTAAATAGAGAAGTTTATTTATCAGAAATCCAATATACAAGGTAGGAAAAAACAGCAAAAATACTGGAATAAAATGCATGGAAATAATAATAAAAGTCAAGAAAATATTTCATGAAAGGGTGGTAAAAAAGGGGATAGAAGGGGAGGAAAAGGGAAGAGAGGAACAGGGGAAAGAAAAAACTAGTACAACCATAACACTATTATAATATTCAAGAAATAATAGTACATATGATCAATTTCTGCATGTAAAAAAGGCAATGTTATTAATCAAATAAGTAATAAAAAGCATAACAACAGGGAAATCATCGAGAACATAGTTTAAAGTAAGTAAAAGACAACAAATGCATCATGGAGGTTTCCGTTTTCATCAGCGGTTTGGACGAATGGAGCACTATGTGAGGCAATAGAAGTTAAATAAGAGGATAAAGGGAGCCACAAAACGTCTCTTTTGATGGATACAGAGACAGGGGTAACGAAATTGGTATCAAGTCTATGATGAAAGCAGACTGCATTCCACCAGGCTCTAAAAGTGATTTTATCAGCTTGTTTCCAATTAGAAGTGATTAAGTGAAAGGCTATTGCTAATAATAAATCTACCAGCTTAAAGTGAGAAGGCGACTGAGGCCAATGTGGTAATAAAGAGCTTAGAAAAAAACATTAGAAGGGGAAAAGGGGACATTTGTTTTAAAGATTTTGTTAATTTGAGACCAAACTAATTGCCAAAAACATTTTACAGGAGTGCAGTTAAAAAGTATGTGAAGTAAGTCAGCATTTGTGCAAGGGCAGGACAAACAGGTAGGAGTAACATCTGCATTAAAGGAGGATTATTTTGCGGGAGTGAATAAAATACGCTGATAAACAAGAACGATGGATTGAGAGGTGTCAGCAGCCCTGGACGTTTTATGGATTTTGAGCCACAGTTTATCCCAAAGAGCGACTGTCCAACAAACCAAAAGATCCTTTTCCCAAGCCAATTCAACCTTTGATTTGTTCCTATCTGAGGAAAGAGACAAACATTTATAGAGAGATGAGTCAGAAGAAGAACTAGATAGTAAGGGGTAAAGCAAGGAGCATCTGGAGGACGGGGTAGAAGCTGACGGTAAGGAAAGAAGATATTGGCAGAGTGCCGGATATAAACGATCATATTGAACTTTACAAGAAGATGGTAAGGAAAATTGTGTTTGAAGATCTGAAAAGGACAAAGGAGTATTATTTAATACTAATTGTGAGATCCAAAGCAAACCCTTGTTTCTCCAAACTTTCCAGTAAAAGGAACGATTATTAATAGGTAATAGATTATTATGCCAAATGGGTTGTTGATTCAATGAAGAAAAGGAAGGAAAGGAGGAGGGTAGCAATGAAGCAAGAATTTTACGGGTGTGAGAGATGACTGGAGTCCGTAATAAAGAAATATTTTTAGTAAAGGGAAGAGATTCATTAAAATTAAAGGGTGATAAAAAGTGACTTTCTATAATCAACCTACAATCCTTTTTAACAGTCACAAATGGCCTGATTTTCCATATGTGACTGCTACAAAATGATCGTACATCTTACCCTTAGTCCACATATAACATCAGAATATGTTGGCCCAATTCCTGGCTAGCTCACAGTGTGCCATAGGGACCCCTAAACCTGACAGGATAACGGATAGTGCCTGCAACCATGGAACATGACCACTATGAATCCTCCAAGGAAATTGTGGAAACAAATCTACCCTTTCATGGTTACCTTAGGCATGCCCAGATGAGACACAAGCAGTACGCAAATTGGCATTTCAGACATTTATTGAATCAATTGTATTCTTGTGTAAATTATATGAGATGCAATTATTCGTAAAAGGAAACAAGGCATTGTTACCAGTTTTACAAGAATTGTGAAAAAGATGAAAAATTCAACCATTACAACGTTGCAATGATTTTATATGAACATATGTATTTATATTTGTTAGACTTGGCATCTTTTTGGCATGTTTCCCCTGAGTTTTTGCTTTCTGACCTCCCGGTTTTGACTCTTTTTTTGCTGGTGTAATGATTCTGCACACTTTTCTCACTGCTGATCAGTGATAAAGTGCAAGTGATCCTGTGGTAAAATGTGTAATGGAATGGTGTTTCCATGATTGGCCTATTTGATTTATGTGTCAGTCCCTAGTAAAGTGCACTGCGAGTGCCAGGGCCCATAAATCAAATGCTGTTGGTGGGCTGCAGCACTGGATTGTGCCACCCACACAAACATCCCGTAAAGTGTAACTCTGGCCTGCCATTGCAGAGCCTGTGCGCAGCCTGGGGCTGCCATGTCGACTTGGCCAGTGCACACACTTGCCAGTCCCTAAACCTTCCCTTTCCTACATGTGAGTCGATCCTCAGGTAGGCCCAAAGTACCCCCATGGGCAGGGTGCATTGTAGGTGAAAGGTAGGACATGCCCTGGTATGTGTGACATGTCCTGATAGTGAATAAGAGCCTACTTCGTTTTTCACTATTGCAAGGCTAGCTGTTCCCCATAGGCCAGAATGGGAAGTTTGATTATAACATCCTATAATCCTAACTGACCCAGGGAACATGGTAGAAATTTGAGTTTGGAATGCCTGAATTCAGAATGATAAAATACATCTTTTAGTGAAGATGGTTTTAACATTCTGTGTTTGAAAATACCACTTTTAGAAAGTAGGTATTTTCTTACCTAACCATCCAGCCTGCCTCTGCTAGCTTGTGTATTGTCTGTCTGGTTTGTGAGTAACAGGGGCTGGGGGAGACTCCAGGAGACAGGGCGAGTCAGCACAGGGCTGAATAGACCTAGCTGCATGTAGATGGGTGGGAGGAGTAGCACCTGGGTCTGAATAGGGCTGTGCCTGCCTTCCACAATGCTCGCTCCACCTCCTGTCATGCGTCTGAGGACCCCGGCCCACACTGACAAAGGAAGAAGGTGCACACTGGCAGAATGGACCCAGAACTGGTTTGAACTAGGTACAGGACCCTCTGCCTTCAGAGGACAAAGGATTGGCTAGTATAAATATTGGGGCCCAGACCCCAAGATTTCAGAACTCTTTTGGATCAAGAAGATCGCCAAGAAGAAGAGCTGGAGAAGCTGTCAGGAGGAACTTCCACTTTGCTGTGTGCTTTGCTGTGTTGGCCTGCAGTGGCTGCTTCTGTCATGGGCAGTGAAAGGACTGGACTGAACTTTCTGCAATCTACTTTTGTGAGTTTCTCCAAGGGCTTGATGTAGAGATTGCCCCCTGTTCAAGAAGTCTCAGGAACAGCAAAGACTTCAAGCTCGACGCCGTCTACGATGACCCTGCTGACTCCACCGCCACAACACCACACCGTGACCCTGGTCTCACCGACAATGCCTGCTGATGCCGCCACTGAGCCGCTGCTCGCACCACGACCTGTGGCCACCGCACTCCGCACAGCCTCGCTTCACGACGATGCCTTGGTATCCCCTGGTGACGCCGCTCCACGCCAGAATCGACGCCGCTTGCACCGTGGTTTGAGGGCACTGCTCATAAAGTTACACGATGCACCGCCCTCATCCCGCACCGCAGCATTGGCCTACTGGCGCGGGTGCCATCGACTCCAGTTTGTCAGCCGACGACAGCGCTCCAGCCACGATGCTGCCACTGCTTGCACCCTGATGCCTTCATCTCACACTGAGACCCTGGTCTCACCAACAACACCATCTGACGCCGCCACCGACCCGCTGCTCGCACCGCGACCTGAGGGCACTGCACACCGCACTTCGCACCACAGCACCCGACGCGGCTAACGCCAGTGCTCCTGACATCAACAAAGAGGAGTTTGATCTGCAACGCGTGTGATTTCGAGGGCCCCGATGACTCCTGCACCGACCTCTAGAACCGACGCCGTGTTTTCGAAAGCTCAACGAGAGGACTTCGACGCCCTGCATTTCTGAAAGTTACTGTTTGCGGGTCTTCCCGACGCTGTAGCTGCCCTGTGACGCCACGGTCAGCCAGGACTCTTTGGATTTGTTTCCTCACGACGCAGTGATAGCCCTGGACGGAGATATCGACATTAAGGATCTGTTTTACAAGGTTATTTTGATAACTGAAGATTTCTAAGTACTGTATTGTGTTGATATTTATCGTTTTGGTCTTGTATAAGTATATAAAAATATTGGATATTTTTCTAAACTGGTGTGGTGTCCTTTTGTAGTGCTTACACTGTGTTACTATGTTTTAAGTGCAAATGCTTTAATCACTGTGTTAGAAATGGGATTTCTGGCTGGCGAAGGCGTGCGCCAAAGCTAGGCAGAAACCGCCACTCTAGTCAGGGCATGGAAGTTACACGCCAAAGATAACCCCTGCTCACTCCCTTGGTAGCTTGGCACGAGCAGTCAGGCTTATCCCGGAGGCAATGTGTAAAGCATTTGCGCACGCACACAGCAACAACATCCCAAGCCCACCACAAAAGAAACTCCACACAAGGTTATATCAAAATAGCCTTTGTATTGTCATAACACATTAGAATAGTAAGCACATACTATACACTGTGGCAACTGGCACTGGGCAATATTTACAAGGGATTATTTACACCTGACAGGGCCAACTGGATCACTGTCAGTACCATCACAAAGTGAACTTAGTAAATGTAGACCTTATCATAAACAGAGAACACAACCAGTGACTACTGGTAACCACTGTACTTAGCATCAGCCTGTAACATAAATCACATTATGCATAGTATCACATTAGGCACCAAACGCATTGTACGCCAACCTCATCAGCATAAACACATTATGCAATTCTCTCACAAGTCTAAAACACATTAGACCCTAACCTCTTAAGCATCACTACATTAGGGAATCACTCTCACTAGCATAAACCGTCATATGTGAACCAAGCTCTTAATCATCAAACACATTTAGAGGCATTAACACAGGGTGCGTAAATCATTCTACATACATTACATTTCCTAGCACCCAAGAATCACAGAAGGGCCTGGCGCCCTATAAATCTAACAATCCCCCCGGCCAACTGGCCATCTCAGAAAGTGGGCTCAAATGCCCTGTGTCCCCAAAGTCAAGGCGCTCTGCCTAGCAGCGGAATCCAATTGCACCACTGCGCAAACTTAAACGGTGCAGCTGGCACTAAGTGCTGCGCAGCTGTGAATGTCAGGGGTAAAGTAGTGCATCTCACTCCTAACTTAACCATGTCCCCTAAAAGAAAACAAGACCTAAACGGTGCAGCTGCCCACTACTTGCTGGGCAGCTGTAAATATCAAATGTGGCCTGGCACCACTGTGCCCTTTGATTCAATGTGCCAACGTTGGAGCCACCCGGGGCTCTAAAACAATCAAGGCCACAACTGGAGCAACCACGGGCCCCTCTGGCCCTCAATACAAATATGCCCCCTTCGTTGGAGCTACCTAGGCTCTAAGAATAACTATGCCACACAGGGCTCTGTAAACAATTAATGAACTGGCGTTACTCTGCCTGGAGACCCCCACTGTGGCCTTTTCAATAAAATTGCCCCACCGGTGCAGCTGCCCTCTGCAAGCGGGGCAGCTGAAGTCATTGCACAGCGGGGAAGCACGGGCCCCTCTGGGCCCTTAAACAATAACAAGGCCCCTCGTTGGAGCGGCCCGCTGACATCTGGGGCCGCTCTGACTCTGTACAACCACCGTCAGGGTGCTGCGATCGGCCCCAACATTGTGCCCCCTGCAGCCCCCACTCACCATCTTGGTCCGGTGAGGCGCTCGTCGTTAGGCCAGACACCGCGGGCAGGAGGCAGGGCTCTCTCGAGGGGCTGGACTCTCCCGTCTCTTCCTGGCTTCACCCGGGCCCCCCTCATGGGAGCCGGGACTTCCTCATGGAGCCTGCAAGGCTCCGTGCAGATCTCTGCCGGCGGGCTGAGGGGTAGGCACCCTCGTTAAGTAGGCGCATGTGAGGTGGGCACCCACCAAGAAAAAAAACACATGGAAGCGGGGTGGGCACCCGTTAAAACGATCCTCAATTGCAGGGTGGGCACCCGCTTCAAATAAAGCTCCGATGCGGGGTGGGCACCCGCTGTCTTTGGTCACCACAGTGCGGGATGGGCTCCCGCCAGGTACGCACTAATGCCGGGTTGGTACCCGCCCTTAAAATATGTATACAGCGTGGTAGGCTCCCGCTCGGGGTGGCAGAATACGGGGTGGGCTCCCGCTTGATCACAGCATCACGTGGGGAATCCCTATGCTGGGGATTCCCGCCATCTCCATATGCAGCGCAGTGCTGCAACAGTCCACGCGCTCCTCTCCTGGCAATCTAAAAATAAAGCGCTCACAAGGCGCTAGAGCCATCAAAAAGTAAGTCTCCATAGATGAAGGGGCTCTTCAGGAAAAAGGATCAGTCCTTAGAGGAAGGGGCAATGCAGGGGGGGTCCCAAGAATTCCTCTAGGCATCCAGGTGCTGGGCAGGGTCCAGGGAGGCAAGCCTTCCCCTGGGCCCCAGCAGCAGCATGCCCCTGGTAGTTTCAAGTCAAAAACAAGAATATTTTCATGGGGTCACAGCCCCTTCTTTTATACTACATTTTCCTTTGTCTCAAAGTGAAGGCAATGGGAGAACCAGATACAACTGGTTCAGGAGCACTTTGTTTTGCTCAGCTCCCCTCTCTATTCACAGGACAGGCCAGGGACATCAGACGCACCACAGGAGGTGGAGCCAGCATTGTGAAGGGAAGGCCCAGCCCCATTTAGGTCCCAGGTGCAACTCCTCTCTCCCATTTACATGCATATATCTCCATTCACCACCGGGCAGACTCATCCTGGCTCCTGGTATTCCCCAGCCCTCTCAGCTCCTGTCAATCACAAGCCAGACAGGCAATTCACATCACACAGCACACAGACATGCCAACTTCTAGAAGTGGCACTTCTCCACCAGTCACCATAAATCTTCGCACACCATTGCGCAGCATTTATTCCCACGAGTTTGTGCATACCAAACTCGCCCCTGCACTCCTCTCACATCAGGAACTACCATGGACACACATATCCCCCATGCATTCCTATGGGAGGGCATGCCAGTCTCACTACATGTAACACAGAGCGCACGCACTTTACACTGGGATACAGTGCTAAAAGTGCCTATAGGCCTAAAACTACTAACACTACATAGGGAAAAAGGGCAAAAAGTTTAGGGGTGAACCTGCCAAAAGGGCCAGGTCCAACACACTGCCTCTGAGATAAGCCTGACTGCTCGTGCCAAGCTACCAACTGGGTGAGCAGGGGTTATTTTAGGAGTGTAACTCCCTTACACTGACTCGGAAGAAGGGTCCCTATTTGGACATAGGTGCAAGCCCTTGCCAACTGGAGACCCCCATTTCTAACAATATTATAATGATAACCCTATCTAAAATTAACTCTACTCTAAAGAGCATAATAATAAGTGCATTCTGCCAGATTTCTTGGAACAGATTAACTCCCCATTTACCTGTATGTGTGATGTGTCCGGAATCCAGTCTGGTGTAGAACAGGTCGCTGTCCTTTTCAGGATAGAGATGGAAGTCAGCAGGGCTGGCAATCAGTCACAGGCAAACGTCTAGGACAATCGGTGGAAGTGCTCCTATGACAAGCTAAGTTTCAGAAGCAGTTTATATAATAAAACTGGCTCCATTAGCATTGCGTCTGAGGTCCTGTGCTAAGTCATTTTCTGTATTTCCGATTCGGAGCTGTCTCCAAACAGACAACAACAAAATGCAAGGGCAGTGTGCTCAGTGTACTTTATCCTTGAACATAATGGATAGTGTTGTGAAAAAATGCTTACAAAGAAATGTACATTGCAAGCAGTAAACTTTCTGGGTACGTTATCATGTACGTGCAAAGTATGTTAAAAGTCACAGTCTAAAAAGATGTCAAGGTTAAACGTGAATTTGTAAAATGGGAGCTTTTGTGTACAGACCCTGTTGAAACCCACAACACCCACACCTTAGCCGGAGGGAGACAAAACACTTCAAACTAAAATTTATGGCATTTCCTAAAATTAAACTTAATATGCATATAAGCCTAAAATCATAAAAAAGTATAATAACACCCTTTATCAATGAAGCAAAATTAAAGCCAAATTGCAATACTAGCTAATTTAAAATATTCAATGTAAAAAACATATAAAGGCAATGTGAAAGAAAAAAATGCTGAATTAAAATGCAGGAAACTCCAGGAATGTTTCACGTGTCCTGAGCGTCATTAGGAGCCATGATGGAACCAGCTTCAACAGGCAATGTTTCCGTTGAGGCTCACCCCAAAAGTTCCAAAGAACAAACATGGTTGTATCCAACCCAATCAGCTGCTGATGGTGTGCCAGCCGGTAGTGTAGCTGCAGAGGAGGAGCCAGGATCCATAAATCCTGGAGCTAAAGAATCCATTAAAGGCACAAAATTTGCATTTTTGGTAATGGCAATTGCCTAGGACAACACTAAAATGAATTTTCAGGGGATACATCAGCAGATCCATATCCATAGATTGAACCAGTTTCAACCCAAGGCATATATCCAGAGCGCAGTCAGAAGTGCACAGTAGACAGCGGAACACAGGCTGAACGAAATATTACCATACAGTTTGAAAGGACAAAGACTGTTTGTCATTTAGTTCTTGAAGCAAAGACCCCCCCAAAACATTGCATCATATGTTCACCACACAGCAGCATGTGTGCCAGTTCCATGACTATCTAGCCACGAGGTGGAATATTTGTTGCGGAACAGCAAAAATAGGACCAAAATACCTACAATCAGAAAAAGTGCCAGCGGTAAGCCTCCAAAAATGCTGGAAACCAGGGAGTGTATAAAAGATGTAATCACTCTGGAGACTGTCTGGGACGTGCTAACAAAGCCAGACCCAATCCCTTTAAAAAGGTGTACTATCCCTGCAGTTTTAGATGCGCTAAATATGCAGTGCACAAGCTCTCCAAAATGTTGAGGGAGGTTAGTGTGTAGTAGCGCTTGTATTTCAGAAAAATAACTTGCAACTTGGAGATCATAAGTCTCTCTAGCAGATGTTAAAGAAATCTCCTTCTGGAACAATAAGGCTTTCAGTCTGCTTAGCTTATCAAACTTTACATTAAAAATAGCTATTGAAGGCCAAACCTTCACCTCTCTGAATGTATACACAGGTGGAAATAACAAGTTGTTCCAGCAAGTCAAAAACCCTGGAAACCATCATCACATAGAGTACTCCTGGTTTAATTTCACAACAACTTTCATCAATCAGCATCAAATAACTACCATTTGAAAGCAATCTGAATGCCGGCTGAATCAAAGCAGCTGAGGCAACTTTCAGATAACATGCTAAGTTGGTCATAGATACATTGCAAATGCTATGAAACGTGACAAGAGACTAGGCAGCCAAAGTTTGATGTTTGTTTCTAATGAGAAATTAATCAGTCTCTCCATTCCTACATCTGAAATCAGAAGGTAGGATCCATGTCTCATGTACAAATCCCTCCAATAATGCTCATATCTGCCTACTTGAAAATGTTTCAGGCAAGACTTGAAATGAAATGTAGGATTTGGAGTGAGAATAGCCCGTGTATTTACCAGTTGGCAGATGATGTTTCAGCCACTGTAAATGGTAATTTCTCAAAATGCTCTATGCATAACATTGTGTTAGTCACATCTTTTTTCACCATTATTCATTGTGAACATGCTAGATTAAATAAATCAGTCACTTTAAGTGTTGCCGTTGGCGCGTGACTAGCTTTTAAAGTCTGCAATGTCCAGTTAAATTGTACAATTGATCTAAACTGACTTCACCTGTGTTGTATAAAGGACATGTCAGTTTGTTTTATGTCAATTGCTGAAGACACAATGTTATTCAGAGAATAAATCCTAGTTGACAACATAGTCATCTCATTATCAACAACAGCTAATGCCTTTTCTAAATTAGCTCTGTCAATTTCATGCATCAGTTCAGCAGCTTCCTGCTGAGAAACTTTCCAAAATTATAATATGGCATATAAAAAGAGTTTATGACGTGGTGTTCTAGGACCTAACATACAAATTCTGTAAATCCATGTCATCATAAAGGAGAGACAAGTGTTTTTTTCACCTAATCTAAAGTGGAATATTGCAACCATTGCTCTATGTAGTGACAATTCACAAGTGTTGTGTTTGACCATAATATGGGCTGGTTTATTTGTTGTGAAACCCTTTGCGTTTTTTAAGAAACATGCATAACAACCATAAGTATCTAATGGTGACACCAGCCACCCATCTGGATCGAATATAAAGAAATGTGTGTACCATTCTGTATCATGTTGCTGAGTTGTTTCTCTGTGTAATTGGTAAACTGTTTCTAATTATCAAAATGTGCAGTTGTGGGAATGTTTGGTGTATTGATGGACTTTATCTTAGCCAAGCCTAGACACGTTTGCTGTACTCTTTTGTTCAGAAAAATAATTTGTCTCAGTATTAGACATGTTCAAAACACAGCCTTGAACTTGCCAATCTTTTGTTCCCCAAACATATTTCAAATCAATATTGTCATTCCAAAAGTCGTAACCCTGTACAGACAACTTGGACATAAAGGAAGCCGAATAAATTAATTTAGTTTCCATGGAATGGGGAAACTTTAAAATAATAAGACATTGGATCTACAGGTTTGTTGCAAGAAAAATATGCAAACTTTTGCAGGTATGTTTTTGAGCTACCCTCTGAGGGTGTTGGGCAATGTTCCCATTGCGTATAATTGAAAACTGTCTGAGGCATACTACCTCTATGTAAATAATGGTTTACATAGTGATGATAACAGAACATTTCACCATAATTAGTTGTTCCACTATACATATCGTCCCTTTGAAATACAGTATAATAGTCTAGTTCAGAAAGCATAGACATAACAGATTTGACAACCCAATCATCAGAAAAGCTCCCAGAAGTTATAATGTCACTTAGTGATAGTTTAAAAATATAAAGCATCTCTAAAGTCTCAGTAGGACCAAAAATATCAAATGGGACCTTGTCCCAAACGATGCCACCCGAGAAAGGAAATGCAGAAATGTTAACAAGGAACTGGTTTCTTCGCTCTTAATGAGATGAAGAATGAGGTTTCAATAAATGTTACCAGTTCAACGGCAGAGCATTCTGGGAGATAATGTCCATTTAGGAAGAAAAAGAAAACTGTTACAAATCCTATATAAACAAAAAGAAAAAGCAATCAAATGGCAATGCAAACATAAATCCAAGGCGGAAAAAGGTAAGTCTGTTTAAGCCTATAAATAAATGTACAAATCCCATGCAATAGTGCATCTGACGAATCCAAAGAAAAGTAATCTATTTTGGAAAAAATAGGAACCTCAAGGACAGTGTAGAACTGGTGGATACCTCCATGAGTGCATCATAATAAACAACGTAGTTGTTAGTAGTGGTAGTCGAAGACTGTTAATTCCCATACGGTGTGTGTATGGTATTGGTAGATGTAACTGGAAGTAGCAAAACGTCAGTGTCTGATATCCCCCTCCAGGGAGTAGAGGTTTCAGTATCATTTAATGCTTATAAAGTGATTTCCTGTATGGTAGTTAGAGGAGAATGGTAGCTACCCAGGAGCCATTGTGGCCTATCGCATAGGACTGGCCACATGGTGTTGTTTTATGAAATCTATGGATACAAATCTCTTATGTTTACAACCAGAAAGCGGTGGCAAGTGTACTGTTCTGGTTCCTTCAGCTGCCAGGACTGGTACCAGTGCTCTGGGACAAATACCTTGCTATCAAAATTATCTCTCAAACTAGATCCCCAATCTTTGGAATCCAGAAAGGAGTTGCTTATTGCACCTTAACATCTCCAGTAGCAGAACACTTCATGTGCTCATTCAAATGGTCATCTCGGAAGTATTTCAGTTCCTGTAAAACAGCCAAACATTCATTGATGTCAAAATGCGTATCTGCCTCCACTGCACCAGGATTATTAAGGTCTGGAACCCACATCTGCATCCTGAACAGGACTTCATAGGGAGTCCGTCTGCCCAAGGCATAATATTTCTGGGCATAATATTTAAAGCTCTCTGGTCTCCATACAGATGATGGATCTGATTACAATCTGAACCTTATACTCTAGCTGTTAAAGATTTCCCTCTGGATGATATGGTGAAGAATAATACACAGCCACACCCAGGATGCCTATGGTATCCCGGCAAGCTCTCTAGGCAAACGGTGGTCTCTGGTCCTAGTGGAATGTAGCTACTGCACATGTCCCGATGAAGACTTGCAAAACTGTTATAACATTTTGAGTGTCAGCTGATCACTGTGTTCATTCCCATAGGAATCGAGAACACAAATCCACACCTATCAGAATCTATTTAAAGCAGCTATCAGAGTTTAGTGGCCCACAGTGGTTGAGACACATACAAGCCAAGTGCATGTTTGAAACTAATAGAGGTGTCTGTGGTGGGTGTGCTGTGCTGGAAGCTGAAATTTGTTGATAAATATCACGGCTAAGGACATATTTTTTGGTCTGTTTGTAGAGACCTGGCCGCCAATACCGTTGCTGTAGTAGTGAAACTGCAGCCCTCACACCTGCATTGGCAGAAGCTAACCCTTTATGAACAGCTTTGATCAATTCTTGTCTGCGGTCTGAATTTGGAATCACTTGGTCCCCCTCTCTGGGTAATATGAGCAAACTGTATGTTTTGGACACTCTGTAGGTAGGAGTATTTAGCTGAACATTTTTTAGGCAATGAAATGCCAGTGTGTGAAGCATTGACAGCTACCATGATGTCGCCATCCACTCTTATATGAGAATGAGTAATTGCAGCTATGAGAGCATTCTGGACTGCAGCCTTTGTGGCTTCATCAACCAGTGAATTCCAAGCAATGTGTATTCCAATAAGTTTGGTAACTCAGTGTATGTCTTACATGAGCCTGTGGCAGACATTCTTTCAAATGTGGCATCTTTCCGCAAAGCAGCTTGTGCTTGACAGTATTCACTTTAGAGTCTCTGAATTTAATCAGGCACCAACAGTGCAAATGCTCATGTAAGACTAGACACAATAATACAAATCCCACACTATTGGAGTGGGGAATTCAGGATCGGCATTTTCTAGTGCCAGAGCTTTGAGTTCCGCCAGCTGTGCAGTGCAAATCACTTAGTGATTGTGAAAATGTTTTAACAAGCTGGAATACTCCTTCCTAGTTTTCCCCCTCACCGCTGCGCTGAGTATTGATGTTTAGTTCCAGCTGCAGACTGGGCAGAACCTCCTGTATAGACTATGAATTTGTACTGGTCAGGAGCCAAAACATCATTGGACACAGGGTATTCTTTAGGGGTGGGCGGAATTTGCGTAATCGCGTTAAGCAAATCTCCGCGAAACGGTAAAAAAGCTCCGCGAACATGCAGAAATTCTGCGAACACGCGGAATTGCTTGTTCAAGATGCTTTTTTCCTGTTCACAGTTGCTGTTTGCGTGCTCGGGGAGAAATATCTCGCGAACACGCATTTTGAGAACACGAACAAGAAAAAATTTCGCGAAGTCGCGGAAAGCAGAATTTTGGGCAATTTCGCGTTCTCCGCAGAACGCGAAATTACCGAAATTCCGCAAATTCCGCGAGCGGAACGGAATTTGCCTCCCAGGCCTCGTATTCTTGTTCATATTGTAGGAATTCTTGTGTTTGTAGTGTAGGTGAGAGGTGTGGCACTGCAGCCATGGAGGCTGACTCTGGAGCGCAGGGCTCGCGGTTCGATCACCGGTGGCAACTCAGCTCAGCACCATGTGACTCTGGGCAATAGCTCACTTAATCGCCTCGATGGTCCCTAGTGCCTTGAGACAATTAGGGGTGAGTAGTTCACGCTTTACAAATACCGGATTTAGATTTAGGGTGAAAGATATAGTTTATGTCAGTTGCTGTTAAAGAGGTGGCCCACTGTATCTATTTAGGTCCAGGATGTAATGTTTCGCATTAGGAGCGCTGGCCTTTGTGGCAGCCTTTAAGGCTGAAATGGGAGTCACAACAATAATGCATTTTCCCTTGAGCTAATGATCTTTCCTTTATAACATCTCTCTGATCTGCAGTTAGTATTTCTTCAGTAGGTGAAAAACTAATTTGTGTATTGGAATACAAATGCGAATTATTTGCAATTGGTACAGTATCACCTTCATTGAAAGTGACATATGTGTAGCCTGTGATCCCTGTGATTACGTGGATCACCAAGTTTGTGGTGTTAACACATGTGTAAATATTTTGATGCAAGCATGTCATTTTGCAGTGATTACAGAAACTGTGATGTTCTGGTTTCCAATGTGTGCCTGAGAAGTCTATATGAATTGAATCATAAAATGGTTTCACCCATTGTGCATAATCTGGTATGTGTGTTTTACCAAAGTCGAGAAAGCCCAAAAGTGATTGTAGCTCTTTTATTGTGTTCAGTGGTTGTAGGAGCACACATGTGCTAGGCTTTTGCCTTCATTTGATAACTCATGTCCCAAGAACAGGACACTGAGATAGGCAGTTTTAGTTTTTTAGAAGTTGAATTTCTAGCCATTTTCAGCAAATCCCACAACAATGAAAGCTACCCTGGCTACATGTGTTTTTAAGTCAACGTCCATAACTCATATTTCATTGACAGAGAACAATGCTTCTGGATTAATTTCTTGTAGAATTGATGTTATACAGGCAGAGAACAAGCCTGGTCTGTTCTTGTACCCCTGAGGGAGTCAACAAAACCGTTTTGTAACCCGAGCACAGTGATTACGGTTAGATCCCTGCTTTCAGCTGCTATGTTGTGGCAGAAAAAGCCATTTGAAATGTCTATTGTTATTTTGCATTTTTTGTGCACAATGTTGCTCATTAGTGTGGTGCTGTGTGAATTCTGAACTGCAAATGTGCATATGTGACTGTTTAAATTTCTGTTGTCTAATAGGACTAAGTAACATGAATGATCTGATTTTGCTATTGGAAACAGATGTTTGTTCATTAGTTAGGTGCAAGGCTCAATAACGCTTTGCTAGTCAACTTGTGCTAGGATTTCTCTAATATATCTTTTAGTTTCATGCTTAATGGGATATTGTGGTGCACTTGTGGGCTGAGCCTTATAGGTATGACAAGATTAGGTGAATCTTGATCGCAGCCTACGTGATTGCGGTACAATGCCCGGGCTTGTGCAAGGGCCAAATATGTGGCATACACATGTTTAACAACTTCCGGAATGAGGACGGAAAACACAGTATTATTATGTCTTCCCCATGTGGGACTTTTCTGAAAACTCAGGTAGCTACTCCCTTTCAGCCATGAGAATGTCATATGTTCGTGTCAAATTTTCTCAAAAAAGGACTTTAATCATGTGGGGTTTATCACTCTGAATGTGGATGTACAAATCATAATATCCACTTGGAGATCTAACTCTCTGATCTGGTGTTTCCACCTGAACAAAAGCATTCGTTGCTCTCCCCACCAGAAACTCTTGAATATTCTAGTGAACTATTGTGACCCCTGCCGTGCTGTCTAGCAGACTCTGCACACACTCCAGGGTCAAAAGCAGTGTCCTCAATATGTATGGAATATTTAGGGGAAATACATGCCACTATTCTCTTTTTGAATTGAGGCTTTTGTTGTGGGAGTTTCTTTTCCTTTTTCATGATGATGTCAGATGAGCGTTGAGTCCATTTTCGGTTTCATGTACTCAACTGCTCTGCTCTTTGATCATCCTCCTTTCTCCAAGCATTTTTCGGATGTTTCCTGAAAGCAACGAGAAAGATGTGTATCAGTATACTGATACCTATCGGGCTGCTTAATTGTTTCACGGTTACTCAAATGATAATATTATTTAGAAGATTCCAGCTGGGGAGTTCCACCTTGAAATTGTGGGCCTCATTTAGATCTTGGCGGCCCCCCACCAGATCGCCATGGAGGCAGGACTGAGTGTCCTGCCAAGCTACCGGTCTTCTGCCCTCTGTCTTTAGATGTATGCGCAATACACAACAGACAGCCACAATGGAGAGATATTAAGCAGATATGTATCAACCAGAAGAGCCAGGTCTTCAGCTGTTTCCTAACGCTCAGCAGGTTGGTCGCATTTTTAATGTTTAAAAGTAAGGCATTCCAGAATTTGGATGTGCCTAGAAAGAATCTCCTACTGCCACAGGTGGGCGCTTTATATCTGGGAACAACAATGGGTTTTTTTAAGAGGTTGATTGTAGGTTTCTGGCTGGAAAATACCAGTTGAAACTTTGTTGCAGATAAGTAGGACCTAGGCTGTGAAGTGCTTTGTAAGCAATGCAGAGTTCCTTAAAAGTGCACCTCTGTCTGACAGAGAGCCAGTGCAGATTTGTAATGGCTGTGGCCATGGATTGATGTTTAGGTATCTTTAGCAGAAGTTTTGCTGTCAAGTTTTGTAGTACTTGTAGCTTATTAGGAATGTGTTGATACGCAGCGAGTAGTAGACCGTTACAATAATGTAGTTTAGACATAACTAGTGATGCAATAAGAGTGTTCTGTAAGTACAAAGGAATAAAAGGGAGGATCTTTTTTAGAATTCTCAAAGTGAAAAATATTGAAGATGATAGGGCAATGATGTGGTTCATATAGGTTAGTTTGTGGTCAATCCGAACTCCCGAATTCCGGTACATGGTGACAGGAGCGAGCATAGGGCCCATTTCTGCTGGCCTGCATGATGGTGTCCTGAAGGATGTTTGTGCTCCAAAGAGAATATTATTTTGGTTTTATTTGCATTTAATTTAAGATAATTCCAGCTCATCCAAGCATTTACTTTCTGCATGCAATCGCAAAAACTGGCGCTGATTCCTGAGCCTTTTTTGGCCAATGATACGTCAATTTGAGTGTTGTCTGCATAGGATGTCAGGGAAAAGCCAAAGCTTGTGATTAGATTGGCCAGGGGTGTAATGTTGATGTTAAATAAGATAGGGCTGAGTGAAGAACCCTGAGGAACACCACAGGGAAAGAGGAAAGATTTGAGATGTGGACTCGCCACGTCTGACGGACTGTTCTCTGTCTGAAAGAAAAGATTTCAATAGGTCGCATGCAGTACCGCTGACATTGATTTTGGATAAACGATTTATTAGCACTCCATGATCTACTGTATCAAAAGCAGCTGAGACATCGAGCAGTATAAGTGCTGCCCCTTGGTTTTGATCAAGCGACTGCCTGATCTCTTCAGTTGCTTTGATCAAGGCTGTTTCCATGCTATGGCCGCTGCGGAAACCGAAAATGTTTATACATTTCTCAATAATCTTGGAAGGGAGAGGGAGTAGTGAAATAGGCCGATAACCTCTGGGATTTTTAGGCTCCAGGGTTGCTTTTTAAAAAAATGAAAGAATTGAGGCTCTCTTCCAAATAGATTGAAATTGGCCAGTCGAAATCATGATTTGGAAGATAGCCATAAGTGGGGGGTAATGTTCTTTGCCACTGATCCCGCTATCTTTGGGGGGCACGGATCATGTGGAGAGCCAGACGAGGTATGCTCAGACGTGAGTCCCGTGCTCTCCATGCCACTGGAATCAAGCTATCCTGGCTGAAGAGGGGTGAAACCCTGAAACCGGTCCTAGGATGCTTGGTTCCAGTCCAGGAAGGACCTTGCCTGGCAGTTCGGGCTGGACTGCTCCCATGAGGCGCAGGGTCAAGACTGATTTGCATATGGCTGGGTTCAAACTGGAATGGCATGGTGAGCAAAAAAACAATGGATTTAGGCCCAGATCTCTGTACTGGGGTGAATGTATGACATTGTTCTGTATTCTGTTCATCAACTGTTGTTTTTGCAACTTTCTAAAAGTGGCATTTTGTAAATTGAGTTTAAAATCCAACTTTACATTAAATGGGGTTTTTCATTACAATTTTATGGATATATAATATAAACTGCTCACCTGGTCCCAATCGAACATTAACACTTATTAAATGTAATAATGCAACTCAATATTATCCTATTGACAGGTAAGCCTCACAGTATTGAAAAAACTAATTTAGGGGGTTTTCACTATCAGAGCATGTACAATTTAAAAGTACATGCCCAGTCTTTGAATTTCAATGCACCCTTCCCTATGGGCTAATTAGGGCCTAACATAAGGGTGACGTATATGTAATAAATGGGAAGTTTAAGGCTTGGCAAGGGGGCTATTTTGCCAAGTGGAATTGACAGTTTAAAACACCATTCAGGCTGCAATGGCAGACCTGGGACATCTTTTAAGAGGCTAATTAATTGAGGGTCACTATACGGCTGTGGGCCCACTAGTAGCGTTTAATTTACAGGTCCTGTGTTTAAGGTATGCCTCTTTACAAGTGACTTATAAGTAAATTAAATATGTAAATCAGGTGTAAACCAATTTAGCCATGTTTAGGTGAGAGGAACAATCACTTTAGCACTGATTAACAGTAGTAAACTGCACAGATCCATAAACGAATTTCAGCAGAAAAATTGAGGTAAGTAGGCAAAAAGTTTGCAGGTGACCCTGCAGAAAGGGCCAGGTTCAACAGGCATCAAAACCAACAAGTTCAGAGGGAGAATGACAACTTTATATTTAAATATGACTTCAAAGGACCCTCACCCCGCTCAGCTAGGGACCATGGCCTGCTGAAGTATTTGGTTTCCATTTCAGAGAATACATTCTTAGGTAAATATGTTGACTGGAGCGAGCAGCTTGTTGAATTGGACCTCCAGACTCATTTTATACACCATGGTGTTCACACCACAGACATTAGAGACTGTAGAGTGTTGAGGATAGATTATCACCCAAACCCTAAAACTCTAAAACACACCTCAGCAATGTACCAAAAATTAATATATAAGTAGACATGTTTGCTTTTGTACTACCTTCTTTAAATATACATTGGTGTATTCATGAAATAAAATAGTAGAAAAGGTAAACTGTTTATTCTGCTGCTTTAACAGGCTGAAACATATACATTTTTCTTCAAAAGTCAGACCTTTGACTTTGATAATGTTTGTTAAGCATAATGAGTATACATTTTACTGAAATGGTACAGAAGATTATAGGCTAAGGGCCTGTAATAATTAAAGATGTCTCGTAGACAGGTTACGTAGAACAGGTTATAGGTTTATTGGTTAGTCATAAAGTCCATGTAGATCTCTAGTAAGGCCTCAGCTAGGCCCCTGTAAAGCCCCACCAGGAGCAGCCTCCCTGCTGCTCAGCCCATATCCTCCAACTGCCAACTCCTCCAGTCCCCCACACTCAACATTCCAAGTGACATCACTCATGGCTGAGCAGCAAGGAACAGGACAGCAATGAGGAAGATGTACAACAACAACAATAGATTATAGCACATCTCCCTTCCTTAGAAAAACAAGCAAAAGATATGCATTGAATCAAGATAGCACAAAATACCTTTGCCTAAATAAAGTAGAAATAAAAAGAAAGTACATTATGCAAATAATTATACATCAAATCAGCAAATAGTCGCAAGAAAATATCTATAACAAAAGAATAATGAACCCCATCCCCCTCCCTAGGGAAACTAATTAGATGGGTACACACTACCAAAAAAAAACACCTCCTTAAGACACATAGAACATAGAAATAGGGAAACGCACCTCCCTATGAAACTCCAATACTGTAATAGGGGAAAACACCTCCCTATAGGGGAAAACACCTCCCTTAGACACATAGAACATTGAAATAGGGAAACGCACCTCCCTATGAAACTCCAAATTCTGTAATAGGAGAAAACACCTCCCTATAGGGGAAAACACCTCCCTTAGACACATAGAACATTGAAATAGGGAAACGCACCTCCCTATGAAACTCCAAATTCTGTAATAGGGGAAAACACCTCCCTATAGGGGAAAACACCTCCCTTAGACACATAGAACATTGAAATAGGGAAACGCACCTCCCTATGAAACTCCAAATTCTGTAATAGGGGAAAACACCTCCCTATAGGGGAAAACACCTCCCTTAGACACATAGAACATAGAAATAGGGAAACGCACCACCCTATGAAACTCCAAATACTGTAATAGGGGAAAACACCTCCCTATAGGGGAAAAACACCTCCCAAAGACTCTTTGAACACTGTAATAGGGAAAAACTTTCCCTATGATACTCCAAGATACCAAATCTTGTAATAGGGGAAAAACACCTCCCAAAAACTGAGAAATAGGGGAACAACCCCCTATGATCCAAAACCGGGCAATTAGCCTCAAAATTGAACACATCGCTCCACACAGCTCCACAACCCTACCAAAACAATGGGTACTTACCAGCCACTAACATGACACAACACCCTTGAACACCCTTGAACAAAAATGGAGACACACACCCTTAACCCAAGACACACCCAAAAACCCTCACGTGGGTGACTCTAGACCATCTAGGGTATCCTTTAACCCTATACAACACAGGGTCACCATCAACCCCATACAATTCAGGGCAACATAGCAAATCCAGTATGTCCTTGAACCCAAAATATACTGGCCAAACCACCATAAAATTAACTGACAATACACCCATAAATATTACATGGGAAACTAAAGACTAGGGACATGATGGGTAACTTTGAACCCAAGAAAAACTAGCCACAAGAAGGAATTCAACAACAAATGCATAAATCCCCCAATAATAAACAGTAACCAATGACCAACCCCCACGTTCTAGGAAAACAAAACCCACCATTCAAATAAAAACAAAAACAGTGTGACATTGCTGAAAATAAAGAGAAGGAAAGTCTCTGACTCCGGTGAGCGATCTCTCACCCGAGGTCCTCATCAAAGGATCCACTCAGCTGATAACATCCAAAACGTGGAACACAGGTTACCGTCCCAAAAGAACAAAAAAACTTGCCAATATTATATGCAGCTCCAAATTAAAATAAATGTCTGCCCAAATTCTACAAACCTCAAAGGCTCTCCGAAGAGTGTAGCAACGCTGTTAAAAAACAGGCGTGCAACGAACTGTGGAACATATGTGGGCGGCAAACATTTCCATTTCAGTAAACAAGTACAGACGTGGTTGGCAACGTGCGCTGAGACAACAGTACCACCGGTCTAAAACGCCAACCATAAAATGGCGGCACGCAGCGCACGCTGCACCGGGTGGCTCAAGGCACGCGCGTGCATCAAAGTGTGGAAGCCGCATATTGCTGCGCGAGCCGAGAGCAAGACTCGCGCTGTGAACAACGGACGAATGGCAGTTACTGGTAAGTGACTGTTCCCAACGAAAATTCCAAATGTCAGCAAGAGAAACAGAAACTGTCGCAAATGTCCCAAAAAAATACTAATACTAATCCTTACGAGCCAGCTGTATGAAAGGCACATATCGGTAGGCAGAAATTCCTCTCCTTAAACCGCCAATGCCACGAACTCCCGGCTACTCACAGCTGCCTCGCACAAATGCTCCATGCGAGCATAAAGTTCAGGCAAACACTCCTTGGGGCTCGACTTATGCCCCCGACAAAGGAGTGTCAGTAGGTAAACTCGCATTAAAGTTAGTCAGTCTCTCCACAGCAACGCTTGATACACCCAACACCACAACAGTCCTCTTTTGTGCGCAAAAGATCCTCCCAGGATACAAAAACACACGCTGCCAGTGTAAAATCCCACAGCTTCCTTCTACAGGGCAAACTCCAAATACTCCAGAACAGGAGCAGGCTTTAAAATCGGCAGGCCCAGGCTAGAGCTGACCGTTCCAGATAGACAGAAATGTCCTTTGGGGAAACACTCACCCAAATTCATCATCTAGCACGTCCACGATAGGGCTGACCGATCTACTGGTCACTGGTGGGGCTTGTGGAGTGCAAAATTACTTCTTTTTTTTTCCTTATGTGCGCTTCTTCAGTTCCAAGTTCATCCAAAGTAGGCCCTTCAGTTTCACAAGTCCAAGCTCCTTGAAGGTACACGCAGGTTCTTTAACTCGTCGCCAGTGTAATAATTAAAGATGTCTCGTAGACAGGTTACGTAGAACAGGTTATAGGTTTATTGGTTAGTCATAAAGTCCATGTAGATCTCTAGTAAGGCCTCAGCTAGGCCCCTGTAAAGCCCCACCAGGAGCAGCCTCCCTGCTGCTCAGCCCATATCCTCCAACTGCCAACTCCTCCAGTCCCCCACACTCAACATTCCAAGTGACATCACTCATGGCTGAGCAGCAAGGAACAGGACAGCAATGAGGAAGATGTACAACAACAACAATAGATTATAGCAGGGCCACATGTACGAAACTTCAAGTTTTCAGTTTCTAAATAGTTAATCCTAAGAAATTGCTATTTAGAAAATGCAAACTAGAATGTGCAAAAATTGTGATTTACTAATAGTGATTCCTACAGAGTCGGAATCGCTATTAGGAGATCGCTATTTAGGGGAATGCTAAACCATTCGTTCCTATGGGCCTCATAGGTACGAATGGTTTTGCATTTCCAAACGTGCGATTTCCTAATTGGAAATCACAAATTTGGAAATGCTAAACCAAGGGGGCCTTTGGCCTTACCCTCCCCCACCTTGATGCACCCAAAAAATAATGGTGCACATGTAAAGTTCAAAAATTCCCTAGGGGCATGTGTGCGCTCTATGGCACTACCAAAACTGCAGTTTTGGGTGCCTTTTCCTAATTTCCCATAGTTACCATCGACTTGGCATTGATGGTAATAGCATTTCCTAAATGCTCATTTCCCATTTAGGAAATGCTTTGCACATGTGCATACGAAATGCCATATAGGAAATCCTCATTTGCGATATCCCATTTAGGGAATCGCAAAATATGATTTTTACTGGGTAGAAATCGCATTTTGCAAACGCGTTCAGGCCTTTATACGAAAGGAAAGGCAGTAGTCAATTCATTAAGAAATGCAATTTGCTTTCGCCCATATGCCCTTAAGTGACTTTTCCCACTCTGAAATAATTGTATGTTGTTGGTAAAAAAAATCCTAAACTAAGATTGGACATTTCAAGTAGCCATCACTCAAATAAAATTAAACCACATCCCTGTATTCATCAATTTAATTCCCGTTTAATTAGAGTTTTTAATGAGTTGCTCGAGTGAACTATGGAACGATTAATGATTTCAACTTGTGTTTTACAAAAATGATCAACAGGTTGTAGTGAAATTATGAAAACAATATTTCTTTCAGAAAGGGAATTATCTTTGGTCGCACTCACTGTACAAACATGGCTGAACTAAGATTAGAGTGTCATGTTGTCCTTTCATTGCCTTGAAACCATATTGTTGAAATTGGCTAGCATCATTGTATTTTTGTTAAACAAAATGTGAAAATGATTCAGTGCTTCCTACGAGTAGCATGTTCTCTTTCAAATCTCACAACAGAATTTCCGTTGGAAAAGAAAACGTGTGTACAGGAGGGAGGATGGTCAGGAATTTCTGATTCATTTCCTGGGCTGAACAATAATTTGTTTTGGCTGATGAAAACGGAATCTTCTTTGGGTGCCAGGTGCAGTTGTAATTTCAAACTACTAGTGAACAAAAGTTCACTCTAACTCCTTATCCCCTACATCTACGGTCGAAGTGCCTTAGAAGAAGTATGGGAACTGTGATTCTGCGCGCAGTGCACAATGGGTGAGTGTTGGGGTAGTCAAAAGCAAGCAAAAAAAATAAATATATTCTGTAACTTTTTTCGGTCTTTCACCTTCAGGTAACTACATATAAACGAACGCACAATATAAATGAAAAATAAGTTAATCAGTGGAAAGAAACTTCACTATCGCACATTATGAAACCTCTATTAGTTGATGCACTGCTGAAGTCTGTTCCTGTAACTAGAGAGCCATAGAATTGAATCCTCGTTGATGTAGTGAAGAATAGTGACTTGTCCATGGTTAGTGCTACAGAGCCCCAATCTGTGAGAGAAAACACTGTGAATATTTACACACAGTATAGGATAGGCTGCAACAAAATGAGCAAAAATATTTAAGATAAAAAAAGTACTTCCAAAACATAGATTTTAGTAATACCCAAATGTTGTGCTAATATTTTATAAATGTTATTTAAAATCACACACTTCTAAGCTGGTAACTCCCTTGCAATAACACTCAAAAAAGAATAAATGCGTGTCATCAGGAAGATTCAAGGGATTCCATCAATTGAAGCCTATACTGGCTTCCAAGCACCCTTTACATTTGCAGAGTAACCAGTTGTGCACATTCATATTTCTTTCAGCAAGCAGGTACCCTGTCAAGAAGGCTTGTTTAGCTGTCTGCCCCTCTCTCGAAAATAAATAAAACCACTTCTCTTGCGTTCGCCATATCGTCAATTCAGCGATGTGGCGAGCGCAAGGTTTTTTTTCTTTTACATTTTACTTCCCCAATTCTGTCGTTTGTCCACTTCCCGGCTCACACCTGCCCCCACCCGACTGATGTTACCTGTGCCGGCTGCGCCTGAATCCTGGATGAGTCTGGCTGCAGTGTAAAGTATGGTCTGTGGTTTTCGAAGGAGGTTAGCTGCGATCTCTGCATAGAGAGCGTTGCCGTAGTCCAGTCAGCTGGAGGTGAGTGCCTGGGTGATGGTGCATCTTGAGCTTTGGGGTAGCCATTAAAATATCTTATGAAGGATGCGGAGGATGAAGATGCAGGCGGAGGAGGCGGAGGAGGCGGAGGAGGCGGAGTTGACCTATGTCGTCATGGTTAGCTTGTTTTCCAGACTGATGCCTAGGTTCCTAGTGTGACCAGTGTGGTAGGAGAAGGTCCAAGTTATGAGGTCCACCAGGATCTGTCCCATGGGGAGGTTTTGATTCCGAAAATCAGTACCTCTGACTTGTCTGAATTAAGCTTCAGGCAGTTGTCCTTCATCCAGATTGCGACATCTGGCATGCAGCTGTGGAAGTTGGTTTTGGTGATGTCTTCGGAGAGGGAGAAGATGAGTTATGTGTCGTCAGCGTAGGAAATTATGTTGGGTCAGTGGGTTTTGGTGATGCTGGCAAGAGGTACTAAGTGCAGAAGAGGGTTTGGCTGAGTAAGGATCCTTGGGGTACTCCACAGATGATTTTCCGGGGTTGAGAGGAGAAGGGGGGAAGGCAGACTTTGTGCACTCTCCTGGTGAAGAAAGAGGCGATCCATCTAAGAGTGGCTCCTTGAATGCCTACATTGTGCAGCCTTGTGATGAGTGTGTGGTGGGAGATCATATTAAAGGCTGCAGATAGGTCTAGGAGGTTCAGAGCTGCAATCTCTCCTTGGTCAAGTAAGGCTTGGATTGGGAGGCGTCGAGTAGGCGGTTCTGTTCCAGATATGAGGGGAGTTGTTGGTTGATGGCTTTTTCTAATACTTTGGCCGCGAACGAGAGCAGGGAGATCAGTCAGCAGTTGTTGAGTTTGCATGGGTCTGCCGATAGTTTCTTTAGTGGGCATTGACTTCTGCATGTTTCCAGTCCTCAAGGAAGGAGGCCTTGGAAATTGAGGTGTTGAATAAGGTGGTGAGTATGTGGCTGATTCTGGCTTTCGACTAGGTTGAAGATGTGGTGAGGGCATGGGTCAGTTGACGATATTCAAGAGTTCTTTGCTGTTATTAAAGCTTGTTTCGATGCTTGAGGCAAAGGCCTTTTTCTTTGATTCTCTCAGCTGTCTGTGGTAGAGGTTGAAGGTTGTCTTGAAGGTGGTCTTGTCCTTGTCAGTGCTCCATCTCTTTTCCAGTTGTTTACAGTGTCGTTTAGTGGTTCTGAGGTCTTCAGTGTACCAGCTGGCCTGCTTGGTGGACCTTCTGTTTGTGTTTTTTACCAATGGGAGTGACAGTTGGTATCCAATTGTTGAAATTTCTGACATCCTAGACTAGGTTGTTGTAGGAGATGAGGTGTTTGGTGTTGAGGGATTTGATCCATGTGTCCTTGGAGACTCTGCGGTAGCTGCGGTTGGAGGCATTGGGCAGACTAGGGCAGAGGTCCGTGAGCTGGGGAAGTTGAATTGGATGGTAGAGTGGTCGGTCCACGTGAGTTTCGTGATGGAGCTGTATCTTATGTGGCCTTTGGAGGTGAAGGTGGGCTCTAGAGAGTGGCCTACAGTGTGCATGGGGTGAGTCTGATATTGTTCATGCTGTCAAGGAGGTTGGTATGTTCATGTCATTGTGGTCATAGAGTTGGAAGTTGAAGTCATCGAGAAACATTTAGCTGTTGGAACCTATGGCGAAGGTGGTGATGAAGTTGGCAATGGAGTCTCAGAAGTCTGGACATGGTCCTGGAGGTGGGTAGGCGAGGGTGGCCATGATGGTTGCTTTGCTGTCTACTTGAAGTCAAACATACAGGTGTCATGGTTGGGGTGATGTCATAATTAGAGTAGGTGCATTGATGGATTTCTAGTGTATGATGGTGATCCCTCTGCATTGTTGGTTGATGAGGTCGCAGTGGGTAATCTTGTATCCTTGGGGTTTTGCACGTGGATTTGAGCCAGGTCTCAGTGAGGAACAGTACGTTGGGTGTGAGGTCCCAAATCTTGATGGTGTATTCTCATAGTGAGCGTGTGTTGAGATGGGGGCATGCAAGTTAGTGTTCTTGTTCAGCTAGTGTCTGTTGTTTGTTCAGGGTGGGGCTGGTCAGTGGGATGGTGTGTGTACTGTAGCAGGTGAAGTGCCAGTAGGTGCAGATAAAAGGGCCTACCATGGAGCATGGATGTGGTCCGTCGGCTAGCCTGACGACTTTGGTGCTGGAAACCAGGGTTCGAGCCTCGGGGTTGCGTCCACATCCTGTGATTCTGGGCAAATCACTTAATCTCCCCGTTCCTGAATATGTAATGTAAATATGGTGCTCATGTACAGCGCTCCAATACCTTCAGGTCGAGTTCGCGCTATATAAAAGATGCGCTTGTCTTTGGTACACCAGCAGCACCTCCACTAGGCACGCCTGCTGCGAGGTCATATTGCAGCCTGCATTAAGTTGGTAATGGAGGGCTTCTGTCGGCAGGAAGAATGGTGTGCGGGAAAACCCACGCAGGAAAACCTGGGTAGCAGCGGTGTCACTCGATCAGGCTGGAACAAGCAGGAACTGGAGGCCACAGGCAATTGCAAGCTGGGTGCCAATTTGTAAATAACAAGTAGTAATGCAAAAAGGTACAGAGTTCCTCTAACGAAGACAAGAAGGGGGAGAAGAAAGATGTATTGTCATATGTCAAGGGAAAAAATGGGCCTGGCTGTCAGTGAAGCAGGTCGAGACACCAAGCAGGTTCTCCCCCTTCTTGTCTTCATTAGAGGAACTCTGTACCTTTTTGCATTACTACTTGACGTGGTATGTACATTGGACCTCGTTAAACCTACACCTATGTCCTTACTTTGTTGATATAATTTGTAAATAACCCAACCACTGACTGTCCAATTGACCATGTGCATATGATTCCAACTGTAGAAAGGACACCTTTTTGTATGATCACCCCCAAGTCAATGGATTGAAGTTGCTGGGTTTTTTACTCTTTAGTGCACTAGGCCCTGCTGTCAAGCCCCCGGTGCATGTGCTCTGTTCCTCAAAGTCCATGTACAGTTGGCCAATACGTGATTGGCTTAGTTAACTTTCCCATATGTCTTTAGTATATTATCCAAGAGGTACCCAGGGCAAGTAAGCTAAATGTTACTAGTGGACGGCAGCATTTACTTGTGCCACCAATGCAGTGAGAAGGTGAAAATGTTATTCTTGGTCTGTCACTGTAGCCTAGTCGGCTAGCATTTATACTGCAATTCAACATGGCAAAATAAACCTTTTTTGCCAGGTCAAAACCTTCCTTTTTAATATCAACATGCCACCCCTTGGACAGATTGGCAGCCCACCAGTCAGAGGGCTTGATATTAATAAGAAGGGTGTGTTTATGTGGTGTTTAACATGCCCTGACAGTCATAACATGAAACTGCTGTTTTCCAGTGTAGCAAGGCAGGTGGTCCAAGTAGCTGACATGCAGTTTCACTAGCCATCATGCTAATTGCTAACTCCATTTGGGACTACCAAAGATTTTGCTCCAAGAGTTCAAATAAATGGTTACATTAAATCCATTTCACAGATGGCCCAGCTTCAAAGAGGTTACTGCCTCAGTAAAGCAAATGTGATGGCACCTCAACAAACCTGCTCCTTTTTGTAGGCAGACAGGCTTGCATCTTCTACAGATGGGGTATACCTGTGCAGAACAGGTTTTCTATGAGGAGTGGCTCATTATACTAGCTACACCACGGGGTTTGCCCAGGGCTCTCCACAGGGAAAGAAGGCTTGCACAATCTTTGGTTTGTGTAGAGAGGGGGATCCTGCGTTTGCTTAGTAGCCAAATCTCCAGGATGTGATGTAAAGGAGAAAGGGTTGCCTTGTGGGAACTATTGCCATATTGGTTAGTACTCCCCTCCAACAAACGTGAAGATGGCTCAAAAGTGACACCCCAGACACACAGTCCTCAGATCACTACTGGAGCAGAAAGAAGACAGAACAAGCATTGGCATAGCCAATAGGTCTCGCTTTTGGGACCTTATAAGTATTTAGTTATGCAGCACAATATCCTTGGTGCAATAACATCAACTGTTGCATGGCTAAAAACATATAAGGTCCCAAAGGCGAGACCTATAGGCTATGCCAATGCTTGTTTGGCTTAGCACTCAATATTGCTAATGACCCTTTCTTTTTTCACTCACTTGACGAAAGTTAAGTGCTATGTGTGCCCCCTCACTTTTAAGACTGGGCAAATAGTGCGCCAAACGAGTTACGTTACAATGAAAAGTAAAAGGTGAATTTGTGCTTTGAACAAAATAACAAGAAATATTACAGCTATTTTTACCCACGTGCACTAATGAGAATGAGAGAGGGTCGTACAAAACATCTGTCCCACAGCACACAGGGGGAGGAAACTATTTTCAAACAAAACTATGGTGCAATAAATGATGAGTGGCATACAGAATTTAGGACAGGGCACACGTATATTATGTACAAATAGAACTAGCTAACATAAGTATTCCAGAAGGCAGTGGTAATGTTTTGTTTGACAAAGATCGGGAGGCATGCGTTCCAGCGTGCTTCTGCGTAGATTCAAGAGATGCATTTCTGCTGTAATGTGCATCTCTGCCTCATTGATTAATACGCAGAACCAAAAGAGCATCAAGCTTTTCTGTGCTGGGTACTTAAAATATAGATGAGAGAATAATACTTGTTCACTGGCCAAGTATTCAGATAAGTGTGGTGGCTACAATGGAACAGCTGGCAGCAATGGATGTGCTTTTATATAAACGGGATGCTGTCAGTCTTGGGAAAGAAGGACTAATACAAGTGGATGAAGTATTCTAGAGCTCTGTGAACACCCGCAACTTTGAGTATAACCTCTATTAATCCGAGTAAAAATATACAGAAGGCATTGGCACAGATGGTAGAACAACTGTCCACCCTGTATAAGCGATCGAGCATGCGAAGGAAGGGAAGGCTTGTCACTGGGTACACATGGCGGCGGAATTACGTCAACACATATTAGACAGCATTGGCCCACAGTGATTAATGCGGGGGTGGTCTACTACTGGTGCATTTGAAGAAGGGGGCTGGCGATCATTAGTAAAGCTGGTTTATTGTTACCGATTAAACTGGGGGGGGTAAATGTCTTCGGAAGACGGAGTTGTCATCGTCCAAAGTGGGAAGAATAAACTGTGAAAAGTGAAACCATAGATGCAAACGGCAAAAGGGAGTGACCACCACCGGCAGTGTCAGAGGCAGGAACAGAGCTGAACCATCCCAGTAGGGTGTAGTCATCACCAGTGACATCTGAAGAACCAACCCTCAGGTGACGTTCCTGTGTTTAATGACGCACTGTGACGTCATAGACAAAACTAGTTCGCTCTGCAGCGAAGTGTTGCTATGGTCTCTCCTTGAAGGCTCACAATAACGCATACCGGAAGTGTCATCTGGAAATGAAGATAGCCACCGATGAGACCGGGCCTGGTTGCCAGAAGCCACGAAAGCAGACTGTAAGGCCAGCTATGAGAACCCGACCAGTACAACAAGCGTGCGCGCCTCGTGCAAGTAGGGGGTGGGGGAGTGCGGCCGAGAGCAGGCAGCGTTTCCCTTGCGGGAGCGAGCGCGATAATTGCTACTAGATGGCGCCGCTCGCTCCTGCAAGGAAATCGCCAAACGTGCACACGTTGCCATTCAAAGCAATGCAACGTGTGCACGTTTTTGCCTGCAAAACCGGACCGATTTCTAAAGGTCATTTTCCTATGCAGCGCATGTGCGCTGCATAGGCGAGACCTAAAAAGGACTGATCTACTGCTCATTGGAACAAGCAAAGAGAGGCTGCACCAAAGATTGAGCTGCACCTGCTACACCCGAGGAAACCACTAAGAGGACTGTGCCTGCTGTGTCCATTCATGGAATTGAGCCCCACTTGTGCTTCCAAGGGCTAACTGGCTAGCCTTTTGTTAAGCTTCAAGATCACCAAAAGTTTTGGAAACCTGCACTTCTCGAGACCCCAGCTGCTGAGGAATGCCTGGCCGCCAATGGGCGCTGAAGTGCATGCTAAGCGACTGGGTCCTGACCTTCCCGAGGTGTTCTCAAGTCTATGTGACCTGTAGCCAAAGTTGAAGTGGACCCTGGACCACAGAAAGAAAAGATATCTTTCTCGGAGACCAGTTGACCAGTGGCGAATGGACCTGCTGTGATTTACTTACCTTTGAAAATTAAATTTCTGGTTCCGCTCAATAGATTTTTGACGTTTTGGTGTCTTATTTTAAGATTCAAATACAACTGATTTTTATAAATTGGTGTCAGATTGTTATTCTGTTGTTGTTTGTATGCATGTACACTTGTTCCTTTAACCCCTTCGATGCGCATGACGGAGCGGTTCCGTCATGCGCATCGGTTGCGCTGTGCGTATGACGGAACCGCTCCGTCATGGCCCCGCCCGCACAATAGAACCTTCAGCACAGCGCGGTAATCCGTGCCGCGCTGAAGGGGTTAAGTAAACATGGCGTGCCACAACTACCCAGGATTAAGCTAAGCGTTTTCTTAAAGAGTCCTAACTTGATCTGATAAAAATTCTGAAATTATTACATGCTGATGTCTCACAACCATACCAAATATTATTCAACCACTTTGCTACACCAACAATAATCTGTCACAACAGATTCACCCCATTAATCTTGCCTTAGGAAGAGGTTTATGTATTCCTAACTGAGCCAGCCCCTAAGCGGGATAGTGCAACCCAAACCCCAAACACTGAGGTCCAGTGCAAGGAGCAGGATTTAGTGAAGATTGTTGACAGGCTGAGAATTCAGCTAGCTTATTTGAAAAACTAGGCATCTTTTCTCAATGATGGAGTTGTAGTGCTGCAGCGGAAATCAGTTTTTAATTTAAGAGTTGTCGGTTCACCATCATCTGGGCAAATTCTCGCCTTGTTTACCTTTCTGGGGTTATAGGGATCTTTTCAGTTGGTTTAGAAGGTCAGGAGCTCTGCATCACATAAATTTCAATCACAAATCTGTTTTCAGTTAATACAAAGAGTTTGGTATGAGTTAAAGGGTTTTATTAATCAAACCTTTTTTCGAAGATCATCTTTATTAAGACCGTGAGTTAATTTGTATTAATTTCAATGATACAGAAATGATCAATATTAGTCAATAAAATGCATTTAAGCATGTTACATATTAAAAAGAATCCCTGTTCTAAGAATCAGGTTAATGTTGTCAGAACCCAGGAAGAGTTTTAGTTCAAGATAGAGTGTGAGAAAAGCATAAAGCTTCAGCATTTACATCAGTTCAATAGATCTAAAATAATTCAGAAGCAGAACTTCCCATGAAGAGGGGTTTGTGAAACTCAATAGAGTCTCAGAGCAACGTGAAACTAGTATATATAGGTCTGGACAAGTGTCCAGAAAAGAGTGTGGTATTGTACTCTCGGAGCACACACTATTATGGACTGCACATTTCTGAAGCTTTACAACATTTTGCTTCTTCAGTATTCAGTCAGCCATTAAGCCTTCGATGCTCTCCTGGGAACAGGATCACGCCTTGTCTTCTCACAGCAATACAATAGTCCACAGACAGCAATGTTTAGTCTGCTATTAAATTGTAACATTCAAAGTTTTAACCTTCTATTGTATATGAGACTTTTTAACAAAGGTCTATGTAAACTTTGAAACATTCATTTGAAAGAAAATACTTTAGTTGAAAGGTTCAAGATCAAGTTTTAAAGCTGAATCTACATGATTGAACTCTTCATGTCCCTACCAAAAGACTAATTTCTAATCATTGTTGACAGTGATATTTGGGTAAATAGAAACATTCTACAGAAATCTATGAAAACATTTATGAAACCTATTTATTAAAAACATGTTCATGGAAAGGTCACAAAATAAAAATGTATATCTGCATTCCAAAGTCTTGTCAGCTTTGGGTCAAGCAATGCCATTTCAGCTTTCAGACGTAGTAAGGAAATATATTGGCCTACTAAACGTTTTGCATGTAATCACATTTAATTTTCTTTAAAACTACACGTTAATACTGCACATTTATTATAAACTATATTATTTTCTGATAATATTATATGGGAGAAAATATGATCTGTATATTCTCAATCTGGATCATGAACTGGGAGAATACACGCCGCTAGGTGTTTCAATTTGGTTTATGATTTCCCTATCTGCCCTGCCCCTCCTAGGGCCAAAATATTATGGGAGGAGTCAACCAAGCTTGCTGGCACGGTAAGGGGAGGCATGAAAATCTATAAGGTAATTAGTAATGAGGTACCCATGGGAATATGTACTATTAATCCAGCATTAATTGCAATGAACTCACTTGTGGGAGTACTTTTACTTACAGTGATACTATGGACAACAATAGCATTAAACCTAGAGTACATGCAGCTAACATCACTACTGGTAGGCACCCTCTATCATCTGTTGGCTGCACTGCATATATGATACAAGTTCCCAAGCTCAAACAACATGTGTCGGAGGATTCAGATTTGCTAAACAATAAGTTACATCATTTGATTATAACCTGTGGACATTGCCACTCAGTTATTAGCTATGACAATGGTTCTTCTCACTCAGGAAGCCTTTGGATTTTATCAAAATCATTCTAGCTGACAGATTTTTTGCAGAGGGACTGCTAGCTTCGGACCAACGGATAATTCCTGGCAATGGGTCCATTATCTAATTTAAACTAAAACTTCCCAACCCTCTGAGGAATGAAGTGGGCCTGACGTGGCTTGTTGACCAACTAATGGCACCCTTTGCCCAGTAAATGTCGTTGACACTATGCCCATCATCCATCTTCGCAGGAAGTGACATCACTGGATTTTCCATCATTCATCTGCTAAGTAAGTGGCATCAATGGATTTCCCATCATCCCTCTCCACAGGAAGTTGCATCATTCCTCTCCCCTGTTAGGATTTACTTAATGGCTGCCACAATGTGAACACGCAGAGGACGTGCACAGCGGATGCACTGGTGGTATGCCTTTTCTCAGACCATACCCAACATCAGGAACCCTGGACCTCCCCCCTACCATCGCTACCACACTGTGGCCCGCTGCGCCCTCAACCCCCCCCACTCTACACGCAGCTGCCAGGTAGCACCATACAATCAAGAAAGAACATTCTCCTGTGCTTCCTGAAAGTTTTCTTGCACCTCCCCAACTCCCCATGCTCAACAGTGTTGCACCAATAGCACTCAACACTCCACTCTCACACTCACATAGTCCTGCACCCAACCATCCACACAATATTCTACACTCACATGTGTACTCCTCAACACCTGCTCATGGGACCTGCTGCACGACAATGCCCCTTTTCTACTTTTCCTCACAGAAACCTACATAAGCCATGTATTGCCATCTGGCATCCCCACAGCCATCCCTTCCCAGCTACAAGATTGCCAGGCAAGACAGATATCACAAGTGGAATCACCATCATCAACAAGAACACCATCAGCTGCACCACATCCACGGACACGCCATCCTCCAATTTGGAACACATGTCTCTCAAGCTCCACATCACAGTCTACTTCACCCCAAGCAGCACTCTCATTTACAGACAACCAGAATGCCTCATCAATTTTACTGACACCATTTCAGACTTTGCTGCACCACTCGCCCTCGATGCTAGCAATTTCATCCTACTCAAAGACCAGAATGTCCACCTAGAGGACCATGATGACCCCAATTTAAGAGCACTGATTAATACCCTTTGAAGCTTGGGCCTCACCCACGTAATGGGACCTAACCCATGTCACCGGACACATCCTAGACCCTATTTTCACCAACTTCAACAACATCCAAATCGATGAGCCCACCCCAGTCCTGTGGACAGGCTGCACCATCATCAAGTTTATCATCCCCACCCTGGTCCTATGCACACCAACACCGCCAGAAGGACCAGCCTGCTGAAATTGGAAGAGCATCACGAACAAGGACTGGAACACAGCTCTCAATACCCACCAACCAAAATACAGTAACAGCAACAGTCTCCTGAAAGCTATCAAGAATTTCAACAGTTGGATCACCTCTTACACTGACTCCCTGGCCCCCCTCAAAAACAGCAATACAACAAGATTCGGACCCCTGACCAGTTGGTACAAGGAGGAACTCAGACTGATGAAATGCCACTGCAAAACACTAGAGCGCAAATGAAGAATGAGCCAGGACAATGCAGACAGAAGCACATTTAAATCCCCCCCATAGACGCTACCACTAAATGATGTGGACCGCCAAACACGCCACTGTGGCGGACAATGGCAGCACCAAAAGAAGCAAAGAAATCACCTCATCACCAACTCCTCGACACCGCTCACTCTGGTTTTGCACCGACTCACAGCGTGGAAACTAGCATCTCATTGCCGCCAAAGGATGACGTCTGCGTGACTCTGGACAGAAGAGACGAGGTGGCTCTCCTCCTCCTGGACCTGTCTGAGGCATTTGACACAGTCTGTGACCCCATCCTCATCCAGCGCCTACCCAACATCAGAAGTCAAGAACACAGGCTCCAATGGATCTGCTCCTTCCTGACTGAAAAGACCCAGTCAGTCAGCCTGATACGATACATCTAGGACTCTCGAGACCTTATCTGTGGAGTTCTGCAAGGATCCTTCCTGAGCCCGACCTTCTTCAACACATACTTGATTCATTTAGCCAGCATCAGCCACACTCACGACATCAATGTTGTCTCCTTCGCTGATGACACACAACTCATTCTTTCCCTCATGGACAAGTACCCAGATCAAGTTTAATACCTTCTTGAATGAAATCACCCAATGGATGAAGGCCAACTGTCTAAGGCTGAAAACCAACAACAGCAATATCTTGATCTTCTCTAAAACTACATCTCCCCATGCTGGCAAACACATCTAGGACCGACACTCACGCCACCATCCATGCCAAGTGCTTCGGAATCATAATCAACACCAAACTCAACATCATTGCCCCAGTCAATGCCATCACTGACTCATGCTTCCATACCGTGAAGATGATGAGGAAGATTTTCAAAGGGCTCTCAATCAGCACCAGGAAAACTGTCACACAAAGCTTGGTCCCAAGCAAGCTGGACTATGGGAACACACCCTATGCCAGGATCAACCAAACTTCTCACAAAAGTTGAGGTATTTTTAAAACTGAGACAAAAACTGCTTATTATTGCCTTATTGAGGTTTTCACAATATACATGAAGTATATAAAATAATCTAACAATTAATGATGCTGAAAAGATTTCATTTTAAATAGATTTTAAGAATTTCTGTTATATCTATATTTAATGTGACAGATTTTATGAATTTTGTGTATATAATGATACATTTGTAAACTGTTGGTTTATGTATGTTTTAAAGGGACTTATTTTTCATGAAATGAACAAATTATGACTGACTGTTCACATGCCTTAAAGGTGTGGCATTTGCATATCAATAAAACAGATCATTTTACAACCTATTGAGTTCTCTATAAATCCATTTTCCTCCTTATGCAAATGTCAAATTACTTTTGAAAGCGGTTATGGCAATACAGAATGCTATCAGGTAAATATACTAATACATGTATGATTGTATGCTGATTGATTAGATTTGCAAATCAATACTTTACTGTTCTCTTCATAACAAGGATTTCTATGGAAAATAATTATCAAAATGATCAAAGGTGATTTAATTTGACCTAAAATTCAGTTTGATTTACCCCACTTTTTTATTTTGCATGGTTGCTGAAAGCATTTGACTAAAAAACGCACTTTCTATACGGATCTATGTGCAGTTTTCCATCATATAAAATGTTGGGCACTATGCTAGAAAAGTAGCTGCATTTTAGATGCAGCATGTGGAACTGAATAGATGAACAGAGACTATTCATTCAAGATTAACCGAAATGCAATACACATCTCCCTACAATAATGTGGTAAGGAAGTGGCATAGGAGCTGGATTTCACATCTCTCCTCTTGTTTAATTCTGTTAAACATTTCTTTGAAATTCTTTTAAACTTTTTCTTATATCAAACCATACCAAATGCAATTTTGATTCCAAGTAGAACATTATGCCAATTACTTAAGTTTGTTTTTTAAATTAATAGACACAGTTTATATATTTTGGTACACCTTTATGGAAACAGCATTTGGAATATTGTTGAAAATGTCTCCAATACAGTATAATACATTTTCAGAAGTCCTGATGGAGGCATAGTCAAGATAACAGATTGCTAAAACAATATTGTAAACTTGCCTTCTCAACAATATAAAATCGCCTTGTGTAAACCACCAAATTTTAACAAGCAACAGACCAAAAAAGCAAATGGTGTTTGTTGTACTTTGTGGTGCTCTCCTAAATGTTTCAAAACACAACAAACACCCTACCTGTACTGATGCTTTCTTTCAAGAGCAAATCCAAACGGTACAAAAACCAAATCAATGTCACCCTATTTCAAACTTTATCACAAAATATATTTTTTAATTTCAAGAAAATCATTTTGCATACATCAATCACGTATAACATGTATCACAATTCAAAATGTATACGAAATACACCACAGAAGCAATTTATGACCAAACAAGACAATCAATGAATTTGGGTCATTACAACATAAATAGACAACATCAGTACGAATGACTCATGGACAAAACATGTAACATATAACAAAAACCCTTTGAGCAAACCAGGTAATCTTTTAGTTGAACATTTTTTAACCCGAGTTTGGCAACAAACAAAAAACAGTGTGAGTTCTTAGAAAGACCATTTTCTGCACTGCGCCACTTAATGCACACAATTTACACAGTCATCTAACCAGGCAGAAAAGTCATATTGTTAGTCACACTTGTTTATACAAAACACAACAAAAAGGTCGACGCTTTTCGAACCCCAAAATTACTGGCTGGGGGTTCTCTTCAAGACCAGACACTACAAAGAAAAAGAAAAATGAAAAAATACTTTAGACACTACCCTTATTTCATTAGGCTGTCAAAAGACTGAATCTTTCCCTCCTTCGTGAGGTCAGTTTCAATGCGACTTGCTTACCTATTCTGCAAGGTCAGCCAATTTCGCATTAGGATCAGTTAAGGGTTCTCTTCTGAATTCTAAGGCAAAGAAACAAGACGTCCACAGTCTTGCCGTGAAAATTTGTGCTGGGTGTTTAAACGGATTTCTTAAAACAAAGCAGATTTCTTGGAAATCTACTTACTCGATGTCCGAGGAGCCTGTCTAAATTCATGGTGGCTAAAATACAAAGACTTGAAGTGACAATTTTGGAACGACCAACTATTTGATGTTGGAAGGTCAGTGTTAGTGATCAGGACGTACCTTAAGCATTCATCTTGTGAGGTGTATTCATCCTCTTTAAGGAACCAGCTGTATCTAAAACAACGATGCTTTGTGTTATTGAATTGCGCTCAGTGTAAGCTGGTGTTTTAGGAATAACTTAAAAGTTGACAAAACAGGCGAGCCGCAATATCTTCCCGCTTGGTATATTAACCTAAACCTCCCATTGGAAATTGGTCGCCTTCAAACCACGTGCGGTTACGTTAGATCTGCTGTGAAAGTTCTCATCTTACCTTTCGTGTTAACGGCTGCGCCAAGTTTTTTCTTTGAACCCGTCCGGAATCAATAGCGTTCGGACGCGCTGCGCTCTGATCTCTTCTGCTCTTAGTGTTTTTAAACTTCCAGGTGCGCTGTGGTCAAAGGGCATGACTCACCCCGATTGATTTATGGGAAATTTTGTTCTTACCTCAATGTTTGAAATTACTAAACTTTATTGGATACTCTGAAATATTTTCACAGGGCTATTTAAATGCTCATAGATCGCTGTTGGTTTTTATTGCATACTCTGAACTATTTTTGCGGGCGTGTTCAAAACCTCCTAGATTGCTGTCTATATAGATGTAGCACTTAGGGAAGTCAAAACTTACGGGAAGACAAAAAATACCCGCAATGGCTATGTCCAATTCGCAAATCTGGATGAGGTCTGTTTATTAATTTTACAATCTGTAAATTTCCGATAGTTCGTTTAAGCCGTCTACAGATGTATTGAATTTGACTATAAGGAGAGCTTCTCATTGGATCAATTTTCGCTCTAAATCACCTCCACGAGAGTCTTGTTCCACTTTAGATATTATTGTCGAAGTCAAATCCTTTTCTTAGAGGTTGTCACTCTTCCAAAGGTTAACCAGTGGAGCTGACTATACGTCCTTCGTAATTCTTCATTTGTGTTGAGTAATTCTGTTGCGAACCTCCTGATTAGTTTTGCCAATGTATAGTTTAGTGCAGAGTCATAAAATGCCATGAACCACATTTTTGGTCTTACAGTTGTATATGCCTCATGTTTCTAGTTTATATTTTTATGGGGAAAAAGAGCACCTTCAATAGTTTTTTCACAGCAAGTGCAAGTCCCACATTTGTGGTGTCCTACAATTGGAGGTAGTCCCATTTGATCTCGTAGGGTATTCTTTAATGGAATTCTTGGTAATGCAGCCCGTACTATTTGGTTTGAAATGCTTCTTTCTTTTTTCAAAGCAAAAAGCGGGTATCTTGCGAGTGATGGATCAAGATTTTCAATCAAATGACAGCTCTGATTTATGATTTTTTCAACAATTTAGAATTGAGGCAAAAGGTTGTTACACAAACAACTTTGTTTGTTGGTGCTCTATCCTTCTTCTGCAATAGAGTCTCACGTGGTGTCCACCACGCTCTTTTCATGGCGTTTTTTAGCAGCTTTTTTGGATATCCTCGGTCCATTAATCTTTCCAACAAATATTTGGCATGGCACATATACTCATCCTTAAAGGAGCAGTTACGCTTAATCCTCAGAAATTGGCCAAAGGGCAGGTTTTCCCGTAAACTGCGTGGGTGGGTGCTAGTGAAATGTAGTGCTTTATTTCTATCAGTTGACTTCCTGTAAAGCATGGTTACCATCCTGTTTTCTGAGGGATAGACCTCTACATCCAAGAATGCCATTCTTTCCATGGCATAATTCAAGCTAAATTTAATATCAGCTGATCTTGCATTAAGCCATCCATGAAATTGGAGCACCAGTTGTTCATTTCCAGTCCATACCAGGAAAATGTCATCTATATAGAGAACCCAATTAGAAATAAATTCTAAAAATGGGTTGCTATGATAGATGAACTTTTCTTCGAATTTGGCCATGTATAACACTGCCAGCTGAGGGGCAAATGGACATCCCATTATTTACCACTCCTTTTACTTGAAAGTAAAAATCACTTCCGAATTTGAAGTAATTTTTACGCAATGCAAAATTCGCCAATCGTACAATAAGCTCTGAGGGAACTCTTTCAGGTTTCCCTCTTTCATTAAGAAAGATTTAAATGACAGCTAGACCATCATCCTGTGGTATCTGGGTGTAGAGAGAAACCACATCAAGAGTAATAAGGATGTGGCTGCCTGTTTCAAAACACATTGATTCAACTTTGTTAATAAAATCTGTTGTGTCGCGAAGATGGGATGGGACGTCCTTCAGGAATGGTTTTAAAAAGTAATCCACGTACTTTGAAACTGGTTCCAATAGGGAATCGCATCCTGATACTATTGGCCTGCCTGGAGGTTGGGTTTCATTTTTATGAATCTTTGGAAGGACGTATAGGACCGGAATACTAGGATGTTTATGATGTAAATATTCAAACTGTTTCTTTCCCAAAATGCCTTGGTCATATCCTTCTTTCAAGATGTTTATTAATTCTCCCTGAAGTTCCATTGTGGGATCTTTGTTGATTTTGCGATAGCACTCTTTATTCTCCTACTGACTCATCACTTCAGCAGTATAGCCAGGGGTGCTCAAAATGAAAATTGAACCCCTGCTTGCTTTATAACAATCAATCGGGGTGAGTCGTGCCCTTTGACCACAGCGCACCTGGAAGTTTTAAAGCACTAAGAGCGGAAGAGATTGGAGCACAGCGCCTCCGAGCGCGATGGATTCCAAACGGGTTCGAAGAAAAACCTCGGAGCAGCCGTTAACAGGAAACGTAAGATGAGAACTTTCACGGCAGATCTAACGTAACCACACGTGGTTTGAAGGCGACCAATTTCCAATGGGAGGTTTAGGTTATATATCAAGCAGGAAGCTATCGCAGCTTGACTGTTTTGTCAACTTTTAAGTTGTGAGGCTCACGTGAAGCATTACGGAGTGGGGGCAAATCTACGCCCACCCGCACACTTCGCATAGCCCCACTACACGCCGCCCGCCTCCCTCCAAGGCGGGCGCCCGCGCATGCGCATTCGTGAGGAGGAAGCTATCCAGGAAACATCAGATGGAGCCCCAGGACGCGGCAGCTCAGGTAAGTAATTTTTTCTTTATCTAATGATTATAGTAATTGTAAAATGAGGGCGGGAGGGAGGCGGGTGGCAGGCAACTCTGCTCCGCCGCGGGGTGTGCGTAGTCTGCTCCTGCTACGCCTACTTTGCGCAGTGCAAAGTGGGCAGTACTATGCACACTCCATGGACAGAGCAGAGTAAAGGGCCCACCCTTAGTTGTAATGACCCAAATTCTTGTTTGGTCATAAATTGTTTCTGTGGTGCGTTGCGTATACATTTTGAATTGTGATACATGTTACACATGATTGATGTATAAAAAATATATTTTGTGATAAAGTTTGAAATAGGGTGACATTGATTTGGTTTTTGTACCTTTTGGATTTCCTCTTGAAAGAAAGCATCAGTACAGGCAAGGTTTTTGTTGTGTTTTGATAAGAGGCTCAGCCTTGCTGATTAGAGCCAAACCCTCCGTTGTTAGAGACTCTTAAATGTTTCAGCACTGCCTTAACGTGTGATGTGGGAGGTTTGAAAGTTTCAGAATAGATCAATATATCATCTAAATAGACAGTACAGATAAAACCCAGAAATTCACTCAGTAAATCATCAATAAAATATTGATATGCTGCAGGAGCATTGCAGTTATTCCTTGGTATTCAAAATATTTAAACTTAGTATGGAAAGCTGTTTTCTATTCATTACCCACTCTCGCTCTAATCAGATGATAAGTTTCTATGATGAGAGGCAACTTTGTAAATCTTAGCATTTCTGATCTTTTCTAATAACATGGATATCAATAGCAGAGGAAAAACATTTTCCACAATGACACCATTAAGAGCACTGTAGTCTATACATGGCCTCAACTCTCCCCTATTTTGAGCACATATTAATAATGGAGAAGAAGCTGGAGACTGTGAGGGCCTATGTATCTATTATCAGAAGTTTTATCTAGATACTGTCTACGATATTATGTTTCTGGCTCGGTAAATGCATACACATATCTACAATCAATTGATGTCCCTGGTTCTAAATGCATCTTGCCATCATAACTTCTGTGCAGGGCTAACGCATCTGATAAATATCACATAATTCTTCAAAAATATGGGGTAATGAGATAGCACTCCCAGCAGCTAATGCAATTTTGCTAAACCTGAAAATAAAGTTGGCCCATCTTCTGCCTTACCATCCTGAGAATTATTTTCTTAATGATCTGAGTATGCAAGCTTTAGCAAAACTATTATTTATATATTTACCAGGTTCACCTAAATCTAAAAGTCCTGATACCATTTTTTCTTGCACTTCTGACAAGATCATCATAGGAATTACCACATGAGCCATGGCTGGGTCACATGTTGTGTTAAGCAAACATCAGTCTGCTGTGAGCCACCTATGGCCTTTAAGGAAAACTAGCTGATAACCTACAGTGGGACTCTCATGATTTAAACTTGGTTTAATAAATCAAGTGACAGTTGCACTTCAGTTATATACATGCGCTTTTCTTTACTCTCTGTCACGATGGCCGGGGTGTTCTCTCCTCAGGATGGTGCTGATGCTCTATAGGGGTCCACCTCTCATCTGCCCCCAGTCCGGAAGACGTATTACACACACGGACTCGGGAGACAGGTGAGCGAGGGAAGGAAGGGGAGGAACAGCTGGGAGAGGGACCGGGAAAGACACAAGCACACCATAAGACAAATGGTATCTTTTTACACCCCTGTCCTGATACCCAATCCTCTCTCTTGTTACTCTCTCACCTGCCACCTCCTCCACCACCTTGGAGTGAAAGGCGCTAGGCCTGGGGAATATCCGTAATCCAGTTAAGAGGGGGCACTGGATGACGGTCTCTGAGCTAGGGCGTGACCAGCTGCGGGTCCCTCACGAAATGGTGCACAGTACCTCTGGGAGCAAAGGACAGCACTTCCTACCAGTGCTTAATGCTCCAGAGTGCACTCAATAACAGGGTCATAAGAGCAAACAAAAGAAGGTGCCTCCCTGAAGGCAAAAGGCGACAAATCGCCTACCCAGTACTCACGGTTCCGAAGTGCAGTGAACGGAGGCGGGCGCTGCGACTCTGTACCTGGAACTCCGTGGGCAGAGGAGCGCACCTGTTCGCGCTGCGACTCTGAACCTGGAACTCCGTGGGCAGAGGAGCGCACCTGTTTGCGCTGCGACTCTGAACCCGGAACTCCGTGGGCAGAGGAGCGCTTGAGCAGTTTCCAGGAGCCCGGACTTTCGTGGGCGGAGGTTCTCAGGTGCCGTCTTCCAGAGCCCAGTAATCCTGGAGCGGTCATCGGCACAGGAGCGAAGGTGTCTATGGACTGAAGTACGAAGGTTCTGCAGAGAGCCGAGGCAGAAGTACAACCAGGAATCATCGGCACCGCTCTCTGGGCGCGTTGGGCAATATCCGCTCTGCCGAGCGTAACGTGGGTCACGTGGGGTGTGCTCCTCCGAGCATTATGGGGAGTGTAGTTCAAGCAGAGTCCGTGTGGTGGAACAGGAGTTCGCGGTAATGCGAACAGCGCGTCACTGGTTCTTGGCTCGTGACAGAACACCCCTCCTCCCGCCGCATTAGGCGCTGAGAGCAGCCCCGGGTTTACCAGGACAACGGCGGTGAAAAGCAGCCACCAGGCGGGAAGCGTGAATCACAGCTGCCGGCTCCCAGGAATTTTCCACAGGACCATACCCATTCCACGCCAAGAGGTACCAAACCCTGCCCCGCACCAGCTTGGAATCAAGCACCCTCTTCACCACGTACTCCCATTCATGCTGCACCCATACGGGAGGAGGAACCTTTTTAACAGGGCAAAGCGAGGGCTTGAGCAAAGACACGTGGAACACGGGGTGAATGCTCATGTGTGCCGGGAGTCGGAGTTGCACAGCCACGGGGTTTACATGTCGTACCACCGAGTAGGGGCCTATGTACTTGGGATTGAACACACTGGGTCTTTTAAACGTGATGTTCTTTGTGGACAACCATACCCTGTCCCCCTTGTGGTAAACGGGATTGGGCCTGTGGTGTTTGTCGGCTTGTGCCTTGTACCGCTCCTTTGCTAGGCGAAGGTTCATGCGGGCTGTCTTGAGGGTCGAGCGTATCTGCGCGAGCCTGTGCTGTAGGTCAGGAAGAGTGATGCGTGTGCGAGGGAGCAAAAAAGGGGTGAAACGAGGGTGGAACCCCGAAGAGAGGAAGAAGGGTGTGTGTTGTGTGGACGCGTGTATGGTGCTGTTATAAGCGATTTCTGCCACCCACAGCCAGTCCACCCATGCCTCGGTGGCCTTGTCCACGTAGCATCAAAGATACTGTTTCAGGGTCTGGTTGAGTCTCTCGGTTTGTCCGTCGGATTGGGGATGAAAACTCGTGGACAGGGAAGATTGAATGCCCAACTCAGTGCACCAGACCTTCCAAAAACGGGCGGTGAACTGGGATCCTCTGTCTGACACGATCTCAAGAGGAAGACCGTGCAGCTGCACAATGTTCGTTAGCATGAGCTTTGCCAATGTACCCGCAGTGGGTGCCTGTCTGCACACAATGAAATGCCCCATCTTTGTGAGGTAATCAATGACCACCACGATTGCCATACAGTTTTGGTCTTTTGGTAGTCCCACAATGAAATTGACCAATATTTTTTCCCAAGGATTCATAGGGGTCGGCAGTGGAAGCAGGAGGCCTTGTCTTCTGCTGTAGTCGGTCTTCATTTGGGCACATATGGAGCAGTCTTTCACCCATCGCAGAACATCTGGCCGAACCGAAGGCCACCTGAATTGTCTCAGGACTTTTTCTAGGGTTTTGGTGCCTCCTATATGACCTGCGCTTGGTACTTTGTGACACCAGCAGAACACAAGTTTCCGGAGGCGGAGAGTAGGGACCAACACCCTTGAGCCACACATGGAGAGGCTCTGATGCATTCGCCATTCCTTGTGGCTTCGTAACCAGGAGGTCCAAGCGAATGTCCGTATGCCTTGTTTTACTCCGTGCACAAACGTCTCCGTTTCCACTCTTCCCACCACCTTGTTGGGTGATATGATGGGCTGTTCTGGATCCGCCGAGGGGAGATAGACCGTTTCCTGTCGTGACAAGGCGTCAGCCTTCCTATTCTGCGTTCCTGGTCGGAATGTAATGAGGAAGTGGTACTCTGCGAAGAACAGCTTCCGCCGCCGTTGGCGTGGAGAGAGATGCCGCGCCGACCGCAAGAACTGGAGGTTGCGATGGTCTGTGTAGACCGTCACCTGGTGTTGAGCGCCCATCAGCCAGTGTCGCCATTCCAGGAAGGCTTCTCTGATGGCCAGCAACTCCTTCTCGGCGATGGTGTAATTTCTTTCAGCGGGGTTTAGTCTCCTGGACAGGTAGGGCACGGGATGGAGATGTCCGGTGTCTGGATGCCGTTGTGACAGGACGGCTCCCACGGCGATGTCAGAGGCGTCGGCCTCCACGATAAACGGAAGTTCGGGTCTGGCGTGTCTCAGGATAGGGGCGGAGGTGAAGGCCGTTTTGAGCTTCTCAAACGCCGTCTGCGCCTCAGGGTGCCAGGAAAACGGTACGCCTTTGCGCGTCAATCTCGTGAGCGGGGCCACCAGCTGGGAGAAATGGTGGATAAAGCGCCTGTAAAAGTTCGAGAAGCCGAGGAAACTTTGCACGTCTTTGACATTTTGAGGTGGAGGCCAGTCTGCAACGGCTTGTACTTTGCGGTCCGTCATGACCTGTCCAGCGGGAGTTAGCAGGACGCCCAGGAACTCCACTGTAGTCACGTGAAACTCGCACTTAGTGAGCTTACAGTACAAGCGATGTTCTCATAGCGCTTGTAAGACCTGTCTCACATGGACGACGTGCTCTTCCGGGTTGGATGAAAAGATCAGAATGTCGTCGATGTACACTATAACAAATTTATCCAGGAAGTCTCTCAAGGCCTCGTTGAGGAAGAACTGAAATGCGGCAGGGGCGTTGCATAGCCCAAAGGGCATTACTAAATATTTGAACAACCCATACCGCGTCTTGAAGGCCGTCTTCCATTCGTCACCCTCTCTCATCCTCACTAAATGGTATGCCCCACGGAGGTCCAGTTTGGTGTACAGGGCTGCTTCCCGAACCTGTTCTAGCAACACCGGGATCAACGGCAAGGGGTATTGGTTCTTTATCGTCACGGCATTGAGAGCGCGATAGTCTATGCAGCAGCGCAATTCGCCGTTAGCCTTAGGGATGAAAAAGAGCGGGGACGCCGCGGGTGACCGGGAGGGGCGTATGAATCCCAATGCGAGGTATGTGTCCAGATACTCTCGGAGGTGGCTCTTTCGTGACCCGTGAGCACGTAAATTGGGCAACACAGGACGACGGCACCGGGTTTCAAGTCTATGCGACAGTCGTAGGCCTGATGTGGAGGCAGCTCTTCTGCCTTCTGTTTGTCGAATACATCTGTGTAGGGGCCATACCAGGCAGGAAGAACCACTTCTTTCTCATCCGCCGTGGTGACGTATTGTGGAGACGCCAATAGTAGGGCTGGAGAGGAATCAGGTACCGTGCATTGTTGTCGGCAAAAGGTGGAACAAAAGGATATCGTGTTTGTGGACCACTCGATGGTTGGTTCATGTCACCTCAACCACGGCAAACCCAGGATGAGTTTGCACCGGGGAGCTTGGATAAGGTTCAGGGCAAGCCATTCACCGTGAGTTCTCCCTATGGTCATCCAGAGGGCAGGTGTGACGTAACGAATGGGTCCAGATTCCAACTCCTTTCCGTCTACGGCGTAGACGAGTTCAGGCGTGTGCTTAGTTAGGAGCTTCACTCCCAATTGCTGGGCTTCTGCTTCGTCCAGAAAGCATCCGGTGGCCCCGGAATCAATCATGGCCCGAATCTTCTGGGTCGTATGGTTGATTACTAAGTCGAGCGTGAGGAAGAAATGGTCCGGTTCTTTGGCAGCGTTCGACTCCATAGAAGGGATGTAGTGGTAGCTTGAAGGCTTCCCTTCGTGGTCCTTCAAGCACGTGCGTTTCCCGCTTCTCCGTCGCCTGTCACTGCTGCCGCTTGCCCCGCGCGAGGCCGTCCAAACTTGGGTCGAACGGGGCATTCTCGGAGATAGTGGCCTTTTTTGCCACAGTACAGACAGAGGCCCTGTTTTCTGCGGTAATCCCTTTCGCTCAGTGTTAGTGACGCCCTTACCACCCCGATTTCCATGGGTTCAGGTCTGGACAGTCCATGATCAGGAGCACGTGTCTGCTCGTATGAAGGAGGGGGTTTCTCCTTCCTCTTATGGTCCCCCTTTCTCTCTCTGAGTCGGTATTCTAGCCGAGAGGCTAGCTCCACCATTGCGGCACAGGTGCGGGGTTGGGGGTCTATTTGGGCTATGACGTCCTTCAGTTCCTCCGTTAACCCCCTGTAGAAGATGGCGGACTGTTTAGATTCCGGCCAGTCCGTTTCCGCTACTAGACGTCGGAAACTGTTGAGGTATCCGAGGAAATCGGTACTACTTTGTTTGAGGTCTCGAAGATCGCGGTCCGCGGAGAAGGTGTCGGCTCGTCGATCGAAGGTTCTCTCGAACTCAACTCGGAAAGCGTCCCAATCGTAAAGCAGGGCGTCGTCCCTCCTGACAATCAGGACCGCCTATTGAGCCGCTCCTCCGGTTAGGTATGAGATAAGGAATGCTACCCGTGTTTGGTTGGTGGTGAACAGTTTAGGCTTACAGTGGAAATGCAACAGGATTTGTGTCATGAACACCTGCACCTTCTGAATATCCCCATGAAACCTTTTGGGAGGGGCCAAGGGAACGTGAGCGGGCATCTCAACCACGACCTGGGGTGTTTGGGTAGGAACTACGCTTCCTGCGTCAAAGGGGTTTCTTTGGAGTCGGTCTATCCGGGAGTGCAACGCCGCCGTTTACTGCCGCGAAGCTGCTAACTCCACCTGCACTTGCGCCAAGGCCGCCACTACATCCTCTAAGGTGGCCATCCCCTATGTCAGCACGATCGGGAGGAGCGATAATTCGTAGGCCGATGATTCTGTCACGATGGCCGGGGTGTTCTCTCCTCAGGATGGCGCTGATGCTCTATAGGGGTCCACCTCTCATCTGCCCCCAGTCCGGAAGACGTATTACACACACGGACTCGGGAGACAAGTGAGCGAGGGAAGGAAGGGGAGGAACAGCTGGGAGAGGGACCTGGAAAGACACAAGCACACCATAAGACAAACTGTATCTTTTTACACCCCTGTCCTGATACCCAATCCTCTCTCTTGTTACTCTCTCACCTGCCACCTCCTCCACCACCATGGAGTGAAAGGCGCTAGGCCTGGGGAATATCCATAATCCAGTTAAGAGGGGGCACTGGATGACGGTCTCTGAGCTAGGGCGTGACCAGCTGCAGGTCCCTCAGGAAATGGTGCACAGTACCTCTGGGAGCAAAGGACAGCACTTCCTACCAGTGCTTAATGCTCCAGAGCGCACTCAATAGCAGGGTCATAAGAGCAAACAAAAGAAGGTGCCTCCCTGAAGGCAAAAGGCGACAAATCGCCTACCCAGTACTCACGGTTCCAAAGTGCAGTGAACGGAGGCGGGCGCTGCGACTCTGTACCCGGAACTCCGTGGGCAGAGGAGCGCACCTGTTCACGCTGCGACTCTGAACCCGGAACTCCGTGGGCAGAGGAGCGCACCTGTTCGCGCTGCGACTCTGAACCCGGAACTCCGTGGGCAGAGGAGCGCTTGAGCAGTTTCCAGGAGCCCGGACTTTCGTGGGCGGAGGTTCTCAGGCGCCGTCTTCCAGAGCCCAGTAATCCTGGAGCGGTCGTCGGCGCAGGAGCGAAGATGTCTGTGGACTGAAGTACGAAGGTTCTGCAGAGAGCCGAGGCAGAAGTACAACCAGGAATCATCGGCACCGCTCTCTGGGCGCGTTGGGCTATATCCGCTCTGCCGAGCGTAACGTGGGTCACGTGGGGCGTGCTCCTCCGAGCATTATGGGGAGTGTAGTTCAAGCAGAGTCCGTGTGGTGGAACAGGAGTTTGCGGTAATGTGAACAGCGCGTCACCGGTTCTTGGCTCGTGACACTCTCAGAGTTTAGAATTTTTGAAGTTCTTTCTGTTTTCTGTGTCTGTCTTCTTCAATATACTGAACCTTTTGTAAGCTTACCCTGTGACCTCTTGACTTTTTCCTATTCTATAATGTCTTGAATGATTGGATGCAATCATTATAACATAGCAAACAGTAAATCGATAGTTAACTGCACTGAGGTGCACTATTCACTATTGGTTCCTATCAAAATTGTTCTTTGTTTCGTTCTTGCTTTGCTCACTCAAAAATACTTGATTGTTTTTTGTTCCACGTGTTTGTTTCCCTCTTCAATCACAAACTGTTCCTCAGATAGCTATTCTTAAGAGATTCTGTGGAATGGCTCATACAGGTAAAGATGATCTAGTATTCCAGTGAATGTCAACAATGGCCTATTTTATTTTCTCATTGACCTTCTTACAGGTTTCCATTAGTTGCTCATGTCTGAAGAACTGATGAATGCTCGCTGGAGTTGGACACTTTGAAAAGGAATCTGGTAAGTTTGCATCAGTGCTCTGCAAAGGCTTCTACTCCACTTCGAGAACTATGAGGACATAGTTTCCAGGATGGACACAGCTCAAATATCAAGCCATGACCAATGTGTCCCTCAGTCTTGCAAGATCGTGGTTCTTTTTGTGAGACTTACCAGAAGAACATTGATCTCATTATAGTGCTACAAGAATCTCATGCAAATAACTGAAAGTGGGGTACTGATCCCAGTACCATGCTCATACTGTAATAGGGGATTTGACTGTTTTAGCATTCGGGCAGAGTCATCATTTCCTGCTTTGTGATGAGATTTTTTTGAAACTGCAGAAGCGGGGGAGTTCCTGTGAAGGTGTGACAGGTATGGGGAGATGCTGAGATAGTTACCCTATAAATTGAGGCCAGAAATATGTGCTTGGCCTTTCCCAACCAATTAGCCATACTCCTGATTCCTTCAATAGGGACTGCTGAATGAAGCTGAATAAAAGACAAGTGAAAGAGTAGACTTGATCAATCTGCTTAATGTAAATGAAGAAGGTATATAGCCTTTAAATGAGCTCCCAAAATCCAAAATGTCTCACTTACTGGAGGATAAATACAATTTAACTTATATGAACAGCATTGCTTCAACATTCAAAGGGATATAAAATGTAGACTTAGGAATTAAAAGAGAATAGACAAAAAGCCCAAAAAATTATCTTGTGTAAACTATGAAAAATAGGCAAAACCTTATGATTATAAGCAAGTTTTACCCAAGGAAAGAGCACTTGGCCTCACCAAAATAAAAAGCTACCTACTGACAAGTAAGCCTACTGCATCTAGTCCCATAACAAGTGTACTGACAACAGAAACAAGAATCTTGAGATTTACTTATTTCAAATCAATTGAGCCAATATTGGGGTGTTCATCGCAGGATCAACACAGGAGGAAAAAATTAACTGAGTGAACAAAATAACTGGAAGTAGTACAGTCAGTAAGAAAACGTCATAGATCAGGTAAACACTATGCAGCTCACTAACGTCTGCAGGATTTTCAAATCTGCCAATAGTTATCATGAGCTCAAGAGGGAATAGCTTAGGAGCATGCATAGAAATTCACATAAAGGAGGCTGAAGCCCCTTTGCAGTACACCAGGACTGAAGCAAGTCCAAAGTCCAAGATAAAAAGCAGAGTTCAACGGAGTCCTGAAGTAAATTCAATTGTCAACCGCTCAGTTAATATGTCACTATACTGTCCATGGATCACTATCCGTGGTCTGCCACAGAATCCAGCACCAATTACTATCCTAGGCCACTGCCATCCATAGAGATACAAAATTGAGGGAGTTTCAAAACGAAAACTTCCTAGAAGGCTGTAAGGGAGAAGCATTTGCAATGCAATAGGTCTCACATTTTTAGGTCGAGTATTCAAGACCTCTTGTATGTACTTTAGTATAAACGTATATGTGTATGTAGTTTGTGGGCTATGGAGATCAGTTCTCGGACTTGTCTTCTTCTGCTTAGGGACTTTTTTTTCTGTTAAACTGCTTCTATTGAACTGTTTTGATAGAAAACAACCAGTAGAGGTCAGTAAAATACCAGAATTGCTTTCTGCTTGTTCAACTGCCTCTATTTAACTGTCTTGACAGAAAATGACCAGTAGAGGTCAGTAAAGTACCAGAATTGCTTCCTGCTGATGGACTTTTTTTTTTCTGGCAACTGCCTCTATTTAACCTTCTTGATAGAAAACGACCAGCGGAGATCAGTAAAAAACCGGATTCACCTTAGCATTCTCTAAATTCCAGTCCATAGAAATTGTTTTCCACGAGCACCCGTAGACAATAATATTTTTTTCAAATCTTGTATTTTCAGTGATATGACCACCTAAGGCTCTGATTTTATATTAAAAACAGAGCTTTGGACTATACCATTTCCCGCGGAAAGGCAATATTTCTCTCCATGTGTTCCCATACCTGGCATGTCACAAAGTTTAGTGCTTACTTTCCCTCCATGTTAAAGAACAGTAGATGCTTCAGCACCCAGGCTAATGTGCTGCATAGCTAAATACATATAAGGTCCAAAAGGCGAGACCGATTACATTTCAAATGCTTGTTTTTTGAGTTAGATCTATTGGCAATGTAAAGGGAAAGGAAACTATCTGATTGTAGTGCTAAAGAGCGCAGTTCTTGTGCTCGTGGGAAAGAGCACTTTGGGAGTAAGGATTGGGGAGGCCTACGATTATCACAAAAACTCTGAACACCACTCCCTCTGTCCCACACTTGTGTGTGATCAAGAGCCCCAGTGCCACAACCCACAGATGTCACTGCTTTGAGCTGTTTACAATACAGCCCATGCGGCAGCAGTGCCTTTTTTTATGACAACATTTACTGCTCATATTTTCAAAAGCTCTTTTGTTGAAATGGGAAACAGAAGCTCTCCTTTAATACAAAATGGAGAACCCCATCTTTAAAAGCACTTGCTTTTTAAATACCTTCTCTCAGACAGCGACTGGCAGCTGGGGTGGAGAAGGCGTAGCTGCGATTTGTAGCGGTCTCCTGTCTCTAGAAGTGGGTAGGGGGGCCTGTGGTACTAGGGAACAAACACACTCTAGCTATCTTGCTGCCTTTAAGCATGATGTCTAGTTCACCATTTGTTAACAGCAAAACCCATTTGAGTTTACGTTGAGTTTGAACATTATTTTCCCCAAATTTCTCAGTACTTCCTGTATCGGTCGCTATAGAATACACGCGTATCTTAATCATTACCGTGGACTGTGGTGATCAGTCATACAGAAAATGACAGGAAAGTGTTCTGAAATCAGTAGAATGACAGATATTTTGCACATATCGGACGTGACGAGAAAAGGAGGGATTTACATCACTAGAAGAGGAGGGTTTTACGTTTTTAAATGCATTTGTGTTTCAGAACCAGATGGTGTCATTCATTCAGGGGATGGACACATACTTGTCTAAAAATTAAATAACTAAAAGCTTTTGAAGCAGCGATGGATGGGTTGGCACAGCAGGCGCCTAAGCTGAAGAAGTACTACATTTGTAGGAACTAGCAGCCACCTCGGAGGGGTGGTGAGTGTGAGCATGCACTTTTGTGGGAAGTGTGAGGGTGTGTGGAGAACAGCACTGGGAGATTTAGAGATTGAGTGACTGGCCAAGCTGAAAAATGGAGTGCCCATGAAGGTTTCATGGCAGGAAGTAAACCAAACAAAACATTTAACAAGGCCAACCAAAATAAGAGTCCTCTTGAAGTTTCGGAAATAACGAGAAGCGTAAAAGCACATGTAATGGGCAGTCCTCATAGGAGGATACAACAGTCCAAAAGGAGGCACTACTAAGCCTATACACCAATAAAAAGCCAGCATTTATAAAAGACAGTAAGAGGAGCCAATGGAAAAGATGAGCAGTGCTTAAAGTCTTTATTCTAGGAACAACACGCCTCGAAAAGCAGCGCATGCATTGCCCAGGCTCGACCTAAAAACCAACTGTCAAGCACCTCTTATGGCTTGTGATGTCTGCAAGGCCATTTCAAATTACTAAGTGCTCATTTGTTAATGTGCATGCGCATGTTTCAGCAGGTAGGTATACCCTTTTGCCAGGATATCATTAACATAAAGCCACTCGCATGCCAGACCATTCTTGATTTGGAAAAGACATGACCTTTTCTTTCTCAACCTTGCTGCTCTGCTCACCAGAAGCAACATGACTTGGTGACCTGTGTTAAATTAAGCAATCACTACTTTCCAGGCTTCTGACAGATCTTTAAACGTGTAATGAATAATTTGCGTAACTGACAATTTTTCTTTAGTTAATAGTGATGTTATTGTACTTAATCGCACTGGCGTATTTGTAATCACCTATTTTAACTGATACAACCACTCTAAATGGCAAAGTGACTAAAATCATTATGTACAATTAAGTCTATTTTATTTGTATTTATGAATAAAAGTTGATGACTGTGCTGTTCTGTATTGTTATTCGTATAAAGATCTCCATACCCCTTGCCAGTCCAGGAGTACATTAAGACTGTGATCATAAAGGGACAGATTGTTTTGTGCTAGGCACATGAGGGGCTTTAGAATTATTAGGATGGTGACGCGAATATAGCTCAAGGAGTAAAGTGCTAGAGTGGAGCTGGGTTTGTAAATAGTGGGATGGCTGTCTACCCTGCCACTGATTTCTGTATTGACCCTTGCATAATGCTTTGACAGTCCTTCTCTGCCCTATTTCAAGCTCATAAAGGAGCTGTCTTTTCAGGCTAGTGTAGGCAGAGAATTGATTGAATGGGGAGAGTGGAGCTTTATTTTTAAAGAAATGTGTTATGCATGGAACAAGTGCTTTACTGACTATTGTTTTGACTGGCTCTGTTTTCCTGCACTTCAGCATTCAAATAAATGATCAATATGCGGACAAATTTGTAGTGTAGTCATGTATTTCTATTGATGCATAATTTGATGAAATGTCAAAAGCATCAAAGGAGTTTCAACCTGATAAAAAATACGATGGGCCTATATTTTGAGCGAAAATCTTTAGTGTGGGTAAATTCACGTTCATGTAGATAGAAATGGTATTTATCAGTCTTCCTGGTAATTACTTTAACCCTGGAAAGCTTGGTGATCTGCTGCGTGGTATATATAACTGGTTAAAATGTAAGCAATGCATAGATCGGCAAGCTAACTAGGTGGTGATGGACAGAAAAGTTTAAAAAAAAATGTAAACCCCCCTTTAATCCAACGATGACTAACAAATTAAATATGTGTCTGTAAAAATGGTGTCAACAAGCTATGGTATTATTTTATACTTATGAAATGATTGTAAAGCTTAATTTAGTGGGGGCATTCACTTCCCCCGTATAAGGAATTGTAAATTTGCATAATTAAAGAAACTTATTATTAGTCCAAAGCACAGTACGTATACATAGGGGGGGCCTACCTCCGAAGCATCAAAGAGATGTATATTATGTGCAAGGTTTGGAAGACAATTGTACATCACGTAAATAGTACACACATACTTTTCACATACTTTACATTTCACATTGTTAGGGTCAGGGAAAATAAGTGATTTGTCCAGAATCACACAATGTTGGGACAAAAATTCTTAAATGTGTAATGAATTTTACACCTTAACCGGCTGTTTGCTGCAGTTTTGTCGTGTAGTGCCGTCGATTCCGCTTCAGGCTACTTTTCCGTTTTCCCCTGGATTTCCACTGGCGTTCAGCGCTCACTTTGCTGCAGCGCATTTGCGCTGTGGCTGCTCGTATTGGAGTGCGGGCAGTCAGCACTGGGCGAGACGGATCCTTCCTACAGGGGAGCACCTCAGCCGGCTATCTGTTGACTAGACTTCCGGTTTGGCGGCTTCTGTAGGGGATCTGACGTCGCGAATGACGGATAAGCACTGGGCATCGCAGGTTCTGCCACCCTTAAAAGTATTTGCTGGCACTCTGCAAGTAGCGGACGCAGCAGTGGAGGTGTGCATGGTAAATGAATAAATTAGATACAAGCAGCTAGTTCAGCAGAATCTGTCAAGACACTGCGGGTGTAGGTTGCCCCCAGGAACTCTTTTAGTTTATGCTTAGCTCACCTCCTCGGGCCATCCTGCAGTAAAATCTGTGATTTCATCCCAGGGGGTGCAGAAAAAGGTGCTCTGGTTTGGAAAGGAAGCAGCCCCATGATAGTTCCCCTATGAGGGAACACAACAATGACACAGTGCTGATCTGTATCTGTGCAAACACTCCCTCCCAACCCAAGAAAGCCACACTGTAAACTTGTAGGCAGGAAATCTGCTGGGTAGGTAGAAAGCCACCCCCGTCTCTCAACTCCTTTTTTAGAATCATGGAACAGACTAAAAATGATGAGCAGTCCGCGGTGGGAGCTGAAGGTCGGACAGAGCTGCATCACCAAAGTCTGATGGAAAGTGAGAGGGAAGTGTTGGACTGTCTGACAAGTACATCCTTACCTTTAGTTAATCGCTTTGAGGTGCTCCTGGTAGCGGATGACTTGGGGGAACCCTCTGCTTTAGAGAAAAGGTTTGATGATCTTGCTGAGCAAACTCATGTTTTGGAGTAGAATATGGAGAAAGTCTCACCCTGCAGTCCAACACTCTGGAGATAGGTGAGCAAAAAGAGCAAAATACATTGTTAATAGAGGACATTGAAAGGCTAGAGAACCATTTAAGACACAATAACCTAAGATTTTTTTGCATTCCTGATCGGATAGAGGCTGGACACTTAAAGGGTTTTGTGATCAAACTTTGAAAAGGAGGGATTTTACAGGGGGGCGTGGCTAGGCGCCCGAAGAGAATGGCGGCGCCGGCGTAAGAGCTCCGTCCGAGCCAGAGCTTACCGGCGGCTCGCGCGTCATGCGCGAACTTTGAAGGGAAGCCTCTGCTGTCTGAAGATGCCGGGAATGCCCTAAGCCCACTTCTCTCGCCAGAGCGGTCTTCTTTCCGACTCTGCTGCTCTCTTTAGTCCCGGTTGTGGCTCTGAAACGGCCGCGACCGCCATTTTGTTTTATGTATGCCCGGGCTCCCCTCAGCAGCGCGTTTCACCACGCATCGAATTCCCGGCTATTTCAACGAACCTGCAATATTCCCAGAACTACCAGCGACATGGATGCCACAGACCTGCATCTTTAGGTGACTTTCTTATTAATTCTATGGCTTTCTCATGATTTAATGGACATTTCTTGCTCTCCTCAATCCCGGCAGCCATTTTAGGATTTCATTTTGCTTCTCCTGGCTCTTGACATTTTTTGTCCTTCCTGACCTGGCATATTTTTTCGCGAACTCTTTTTTAGTTGCCTCTCTTTTACTTTTCACGTTTCTGGGATCCCGCGAAGCGCCTGTTTTGCCTCCAGTCGTATTGTGTGCTCTCAGTGAACCTGTACTTTGTAGGCGCGTTCATGGCTGATTGTTCAAGCAAGGTCCACAAGCGCAATTATATTAAGAACTCCAAGCTTTTCACGGAACTGGCTCATCTAGAAGCCTCTCAATCTCATCCCTCCACGGAGATGACGTCGCATATAGAGACCTCTTCACAGCCTTCAGCAAAAACGATGCCTAAGAGGTTGAAAAAGACCCACCTTCGCCTCCCAAGTCCTGTTCGACCATCTCGATGGAGTTAATCCTTGAAGAGATACGGGCCTTACGCCCTTTTATGGAAGAAACCAACGCTAAGTTACAGGTTCTTACTGACAATTGGGCTTCGATGGATGAAAGAGTGTCGTCAGTGGAACGTGATGTCTCCTCTCTTCAGAACTCTGCTGCCAAGGTCACCCTTTTGCATGCACAGGTCTCCTCTCTCCAGAAGCAGGTGGAGGACTTGGAAAATCGGAATAGGCGCAACAATCTCCGCCTTTATGGACTGGTGGAAGGATGCGAAGGGAGTGACCCTATCAATTTTTTCAAGTCTTTTCTTCCCAAGCTTTTACATTTGCCCGAGGACACACCGCTCAACATTCAACGTGCTCACAGGCTTGGGCGAGTTCCCTCCTCTCTATCTTCACCAGCAAAGCCCAGAGGTGTAATAATGTATTTCCTGGAATACACAGATCTGCTGAAAGTTCTTTCAGCAGCCAGAGCCTCTCCTCGTCTCACATGGTCAGGTTCCACTCTGTTCTTTGCGCAAGATTATGCCAGAGCCACTGCGAATCGTCATAAGGCCTTCTTGGACATGAGACCTGACGTCCGCTCCATTGGTGCCAGATACGATCTCTTCCACCCTTGCTTATTCAAAGTCACCTATAATAACAAAACTACGACATATGAGGAGCCTACGCGAATTCGGAGTTTCCTGAACTCTTGCAACCAGACTGACATGGAGCTTTCTGGGCCTTCCACCTCTCTCCCACCGTGACTTTCTCCGAAGTTGTACAATAATCTTCCAATTTCGTGTGTTCGCTGATTTTTCTAACTCAAATGTTCTTAGACTTGTATGTTCTCTTGATGAGTTTTTGCTGTTTACCGAAATATTTGTTATTTACGTTGTAATTTCATGGTTCGCCCTATTCATTGCTTGTCTTGTGCCTCTGTCGTTTGTTGTCACCTAACCTTGCTATCTTTCTTCCCTCAACAGATTAATGTGTCGCGTTCCGCCTTGTTCCTCTGGTCGGACGTCTCAATGACCCCGAGTGTCCTGCCTTCTCCAGTTGGCCCTACCTTCCTCCCCTCGTCTCCACGTGCGTCTCTGCTTGTTCTTGTTCCTGTTCCTGATCATATCTCCCCTATCCTACCCCTTGTAAGTATTCCTTATACCCTTGTTGATATGTCTGCTTTTGTTCTATTTCCTCTGACTTTGATTTTTCTTTCCATGTTTTCAGGTTTATTGGTGTCAATACCTTTTTTACGACCTTCTTCTTCCTTCTTTTCTTTTTCCCTCTCTCTCCTCATCTTTCATTGCCTCTCTTGGTCATGCTTCTTTTTCTTTATTCATCTTATCCCCCTATCACTTCATTTCTCCTTTGACTTACACTTACGTTCCTCTCCTTTTGGCCGTCCTCTCTCTCATCCTGTTTCTCTACTGGTCTCCTTGCACATGTTCTTCTTTCTCTTTTATTGGACCTTTCTCATTATTATCTCCGATCTTCATTTTATCGTTTCACTGATCTTAGTAGCACCTTGGCTTTCCTCTATCTCTATGGTATCTCTCACTCTTCTTACTCTTCCTTCTCCTGTCCATTTCATTTCTTCTTTACTCTTTTTCTTTCTTACCTCTTTCTACGTTTTTTATTTTTTGCGAGGCTTTCTCTCAATGCTTTAATTTCTTTTTGCATTACTCTTTCAATAATCTTTAATGTCAGTACGTATTGTATCCTGGAACGTTAAAGGTCTTCACTCTCCCATTAAGCGACAAAAGATTCTTTCTCACCTAGCCAAGTTGAATGTAGACATTGCCTTCTTGCAAGAAACACATTTGTCTGATACTGAAGCTGCTAAGCTCAAAAAGGGTTGGGTGGGTGATGTTTTCTCTGCTCCTGGGGATGGTAAAAGAAATGGTGTGGCTGTGTTAATCCGCAAATCTCTCTCTCATTCGCTCCTGACTTCTGAGTCAGATCCTGAGGGCAGATGGTTGTATGTCAAACTTTCCTCGAAGGGTACCCCCATCTCCCTTCTCAACATTTATGCACCCACTGGCGGTGACCCCGCCTTTTGGCGCACAATGGCTTCTTGTATTTCTGAATACATTGATGATAATTTTATTATGGCAGGCGATTGCAACTTACCCCTTGACCCTTTCTTGGATAGGCATTCCAAAGCATCCTATGTCCCTAATAAGTCCCATAAATTGTTTGTTCAGGCAATATCCCAGCACAAACTTGTTGATGCCTGGCGTTTATGTAATCCTACTACTAAAGAGTTTACCTTTTACTCTCCATCTCACCAATCACAGTCCCGCATTGATTACATTTTTCTTTCCCATCATATTTCTCAATCCCTCACTCACGCCGATATTGGCCCCATTTTGTTCTCTGATCATGCCCCTGTTCTGGTTAACATTGATGTCTTACCCAAGTCCATTGGACCAAAAAGATGGTGCTTTAATAATACTCTTCTTCTTGATCCCAAATTCATAACCTCCTTTGTTGACTTTACAACAGAATTTTTTGCCATCAATGATACACCCAATTTGCCCAAGCATACTATTTGGGACGCTTACAAAAGCTGCAGCAAGAGGTTTCATCATTGATCATGTGGCTAAAAAACGTAAAATTGCTCGCAAACGTACTAGTGACCTCCTCCTCACGATCAAAAAACTGGAACATTCTTTTTACACCTCCCATTCACAGGAAAGTTTGACTACTCTTATTGAAGGTAAGATGCAATTCAATAAGCAATCCACTGATGATGCTTCATTATATCTGTTGAAATCTAGTTCAAAATTTTATGGGGGTAAGAACAGAGGGGGAAGGTATTAGCAAATTATTTAAAAGTCAAGCAACACAAACTGAATATTGAGTCTGTTTGTGATGTTAATTCCGTTTTAAAGCGCACAGATGCTGATATCTTAGAAGCATTTTCCCGCTTTTATTCCACGCTTTACTCTTCTGAAACTCACCCTACTACCCAATCCCTCGCTACCTTTTTCTCCAGCATTCAGGCTCCCCCCAATTTTCCTGTCGACTTATCCATTCTTGAAACGCCCATATCCAGTTCCGAACTACATACTGCACTCCAGTCACTTAAGAAGGATAAGGCCCCGGGTCCGGACGGATTTACAGTTGAATTTTATTTGCAATTCTCTAAATTATTATTACCCAGATTACATTCTCTTATTGATTCTTTTATCCTTAGTGGCACCTCCTCTGGCACTTTCTCAGACGCCCACATCTGCATAATACCCAAAGAAGGAAAAGATACCCAGTATTGCAAGAATTATAGACCAATCTCTTTAGTTAATATTGATTACAAGATATATGCTAAATCCCTTGCCATAAGACTAGACCCCTTTCTTCCTGAATTGTTGGGCCCAGAGCAGTCTGGATTTGTTAAAGGTCGTTCCATCACAGATAATACTAGACTTCTGTTTAATGTCCTGTCCAAATCCTCACGATTCCAAGAATCATTACCAGCAATTGCTTTAGACGCAGAAAAAGCGTTTGACAGAGTAGAGTGGACTTTCCTTTTTTCCGCCCTTGGATGGTTTGGGTTTGGTTCTAATTTTATTTCCTTTGTTTCTTTTCTTTATTCCAATCCCAGAGCGGCGGTCTGTGCTAATGGCCTAGTCTCTTCTTTCTTCAACTTAGGCAGAGGAGTTCGTCAGGGTTGTCCTCTCTCCCCCTTCCTTTTTAATCTGGCCTTAGAACCCTTTCTCTCAAAACTCCGCCAAAATCCTAATTTGCATGGTTTCCAATTTTCTCAAACAAACATCAAACTTGCTGCTTATGCAGATGACATCCTTCTCTTTCTTTCTAACCCTGCCATCTCCATTCCCGCATTTTTAACTGAAGTCCATGAATACTCCCAAATTTCTGCTTATAAACTGAACAACGACAAATGTGAAATTTTACCCCTCACAAAATTTACCTTCAAATCCGATTTTGATGCGTCCAACTTCACTTGGAATGCCTCACACATCAAATATCTTGGTTTGCATATTACCCCCTCCCTTCCCGACACTGTCTCGTTATGCCTTAGCAAGTGTACCCAGAGATTGTCTGACCTTACTTCCAGATGGCACCGCTTTACCTTTCCTGGTGGGGTCGCCTAGACACGATTAAAATGATGCTCTCCCCAATAGTTCTTTACACTATTTCCAATATTCCAGTTCCTATCCCGGCTAAATTTTTTAGGAAAATCAACACTATTCTTTCTACTTTCCTTTGGTCCGGCAAAAAAGCGCGTATGTCCTTGTTTAGACTACGACTCCCTAAATCGGAGGGTGGGGTTAACTTTCCAGATTTTCCCTCGTACCATAAAGCTTTCCTTTTGCGACAAGCTTCCCTTTGGTTACGAGATCCTGCTGAATCTCCTCCTTTATGGCTTGTTATTGAACGTCTTTCTTTATCCCCCTTTACCTTCGCTGAATATCTCTCATTTTCTCGTAAACCCCAGTTCACTTCCACTCCCATCCACAAATTCACTACCAAAATTCTTCTTTCCACTTCCCCAAGCCCTCCCTCCTTTGTGGCCGAAATTCTCAATACCACCATTTGGTATAATAATAGCATCCTTATTAATCACAAGCCCTTTTATTGGAAATCTTGGAGACAAAAGGGATTGATCTGGGTATCCCACCTCTTTTCTGGCTCTGATTTCCTACCTTTCTCTGTTCTTTGCCGAAAATTCAGTTTTCCCCACTCCTTCGCCCGTAAGTACCTCATACTCAAGAATGCAGTTATGTCCACCTATGCCCAACTCTCCAGTTCTCCCGTCCAACCCGACTCTCCCAACCCCACTCTACGCCTTCATTCCTTGCTCCGTACTCACACTACTGCCTCCTTAATTTACCACTCATTTCACAAGACTCTTACTCCCAGGCCAAAATCCACGGTAGAAGAGCAATGGGAATCTGATTTTGACACCTCTTGGCCCACCTCTCTTTGGGATAAAGTGTGGACCAAACTTCGCAAATCATCCAGGGCTGCCTCCCTCACGCAAACCCTTTTTTATCTACAACAGACTTCTCTTTTCACCCCACATGTTGAATAAGAGGTTTCCTTTATTCCCTGACCATTGTTGGTCCTGCTCGACACCCAAGGCTACTCTTTTTTATATGCTTTTTTCTTGTGCGGCTGTGTACAATTTTTGGAAACAAGTTTGGGCTCGGATTAATATCATATTTCACACTGCATTTCCCTTCTCCTTTACCAATGTTTTTTTAGGAAGTCTCTCTTCCTGCTGGACAGATGTTGATTCTAATGTGCAGATTGTTGATTTGTTGCTAGCTGTTGCATTCCAGCAAATTACTGTTAACTGGAAAAATTTTGCTAATATTTCTTTTAGAGCGTGGTGGTACAATGTGTGTCATAACCATAGGCTGGATACTGTTTTTATCTATCCTCTTAGTCTGGCTAAAAAGCGACATGAACTCTGGCTTCCTGTGACCCTGTACCTTGATATTTGTGCTAAGCGCTCATCTCATTTGCCTCCCTTTCAGCAGGAGGTCTCCAAGCCTCCCTGATTGACCTTTTTTTGTCCTCTTGCATTTTTTTATATAATCCATTTTATTGCATATTACTTCCAGTATTGCTTTATGTTATATAGCCTCAATTATTTGTTATCTCTCAATCTCATGTTTATTTCTACAGTCATGTTTACTCTACCTCTCATATTGCTGTTATGTTTTAATTTTTCTTATGTATCGACACCTTTATTTCTCTAATAAAGATCTTTTGAACTTAAAAAGGAGGGATTTTACAGCCTAGACCGGACATCAATCTTGATTTGGAAATCCAGAGTGTTCATAGGGATACCTTCAAGCAGAACTCAAATTGGAAAACCCCCAGGAGGATCCTTGTCAACATTCATATCTATACTGTGAAGGAGTTAATTTTAACACACACATTGAAGGAGAATGCCCTGACCTATGAAGAATGTACATATCAAGTAATGTCAGATATTGGTAGAAAGACAGCACAGTGACAGTGTGAGCTTGGAGCCAGAATGGTGGAGCTACAGAAACTAGGGGGCAAGATTCCGATGAGGTTTCCCGCAATGTTGCAGATTATGTGGACGAATTATATGTACAGTCTTAGAGATCCTGCGGAATTACATAAATTAATAGAGGAAATAAAAGTGCCTTCTTAAAGTTTATATTGGATGGGGTGGGATAGGGCATTTATACTTATATGTTGAGGTTACCATCTTCTGTGCAGGCTCTCAAATGGTGGACATGATGCCAAGTTTTAGGGAAGGGTCCTTCAGGGATGATTTAAGGTGGGCCATATTAGGTGTGGCGCATTGGGGGGGGGGGGAAATGAGTCCTCAGATCACACATCAGAAATTTCCAATAGTTCTGCAATTTCGGGAAAGAGTTAGCTGTCGGACCCATTATATGATGGATTATGTGGGATGATAACCGGATCAATGAGATCAAAATGATCACCTGGAATGTGAATGTGCTGAGGTCTAGGAAAAAACAGAATGTAATGGTTGAACAACTTAAAGACAACGGGTTAGAATGCTGCAGGATATCCAGCTAGAGAGAGCAGAGTGTAGAACTTTCTTCAGCAAACTTAGTTTTGTACAAGATGTGGTTTGCTCTGAGCAGCGTGGTAGCACAAAAGGAGTAGCCATTGTTGTAAAGAAACATTTAGGTGTTAAGCTCCTAACCTATAATACAGATAGGCAGTATACAGTAGTCTTGTGCAGTGTACTATGGTCCCAACTGCGATGATACTACATATTTGGGGATTTTGGAACAGCACCTGCTAGATGCTCCTACATCCATATTAGTGGGAGGAGATTTTAACATTATCCTAAATAAAGAGCTGGATAGAATATCAAACACCAAACAAACTAATTCCCCCAAAACGTGTCGCAAGGTGAGGGAAATGATGGGAGATCTAAATCTGGTAGATATTTGGCGCAGGAAGTTCAGGACTCGCATAGGGTTTACTAGTAAAAAATATGGGCATCGCTCTAGCATTGATTATTTCCTCCTAGATCAAGCCTTAAATGAACTGGTAGAGTTGGATGCCCATCTTTCATCTCTGTTGTTAGACCACTCCTCTGTAATCTTAGCAACATTTCCCAGTTAGGTCGAGCCCAAGGAGATTGATGTTGAATAAGGTCTTGCTCCTGGAAGAGAATCTGTGCTCGAAATGGTAGATAAGACCGACGTGTTTTGTGTGCAAATTTTAGGCACAGCTAGTTAGTCCATTACCTGGGACGCATATAAGGCCTACCTGAGGGGAATAATACATAACCTCTCAAGATGTTGCTGGTCAGAACTGCTAAAGCAAGAGGATCTGCCAAGGGTGAGAATTCTGAGTAGAAAGATAGAGAGAGAGATCCAAGGCTCTTTGATTAATGACCCTTCTAAAATACCCGCTATACATCTAGCACTAGAGGCAATGCAAGCAGAAAATGAGGGTAGGTGGGCAAGGAAAGTACAGGAAAGGTGGCGAGCCAGTAAACTGCTGCATTTTGTAAATAGGGAACATTGTAGTGCTGTTTAATGTGAAAGACTAAGATGGACAGATCCATGAATTTTTTGCACATGCTAGTTGACTCCAATGCAGGCAAGCCCTTAAACACTACTAAGGAGGTAGAAGGGAGGTCCTGAAATACATTGGATTCCTGTATAGAGAAAACATCTACCCAGAAATATATGGTATCAAAAAATGTTTGCTAGACAGAGAGCTCCCTGTGTTAACAAAGGCACAGTTTGAAGCTCTGAGATCAATGAGGTGGAAATACGAGGACATGTTATAAGGCTAACAGGTGTTAAAGTATCTGGGTCCAGTGGGGTTCCCGCAGAATTCTATAAGGTAATGCTGGATTTGTTTCATTAATTCAAGTGCTGAAGACATTGTTTAACACAATCTATCTTAAGTGGAGAAGGCTCTGCCTTCTTGGTCGGAGGCTACCATTGTAATGGTGTTGAAGCAGGCCAAAGACCAAACAAAGGTGGATTCTTAAAGACCAATATCGCTATTAAATACTGACTATAAGATCTTTGCAGGTACATTGGCCAGTAGAATGGCAGGTATAGTTAGAACCATTGGGCATTCCAATCAAAGGGGATTTGTTCCAAGTCAACAGTTGAACGTACTGACTTACCTTTTGATTGGTGCCATTGATTTAGCTAGTGCTCAGATTATCCAATTGAGAGTAGCTGTCCAAGATGCCACTAAGGCTTTTGATAGTGTGAATTGGGGGTATCTCTGGGAAGTCCTAAACATTTTTGGGTTTAATCAAACAATGATCAAGCCATTACAGAGTCTAGATGAAGCGCCAGTAACTAAGGTCTTAGTGAATGATGTATCAACCAAGAATTTCACTATCACAAGGGTTACTAGGCAAGGTTGTCCCCTATCACCACTGTTATTTGATCTGTATATTGAAACTATTGTCCAATGAATCAGGTCAGATACCACCATTATCCCATTTTGTGCCCTGGGGTTTGAGGTCCAATAGACACTATGCGTAGATGATATCTTGTTGTAAAGTAGCAATTCAACCTATTCGGTACCTAAAATAGTGGAGTGTGCCAGGAAGTTTGGCAAGATCTCAGGGTACCAAATCAAAAAGGAGAAAACAGAAGTTATGTCATGGGGGGTGGAGATGGAGCCCAGAATTTTAAGAAGCAGATGAGATATCTGGTAATTCAAATAGCGCACAAACTAGAGGATTTCCCTGTTGTAAATTTGAAAAACGTCAGCTGTGAAGTTGAGAAATTCCTTACAAAATGAAATAATTTACCACTGACAATCTATGGGACGGCAAACGTGGTTAAGGTGTTTGTGCTTTCAAAAGTTACTTTTCTGTATAACACTATATCCCTTATGTTTCCAAAACAGCATATTATTAATAAATAGTTTTCTTTGGGCATCAATGGGCATTAGGCTCTCATGGAAGTAACTTAGTAGCAAACTGACTACTGGAAGTTTGGCATTACTTGACTTCATGATATATTATTAGGCTTTTCAATAAAAAAAAATCAGAATGTTAGTTAATGAGCCAGATAACTCACTAATGGGTCAATTGTATGTAGCAATGCTAACCGGCCTTGGATAAAGTCACTTCCTATACAAATTTGGAGTTCCCAATTATTTGAAAAAAGGTCAGGTTAAAGGTTTAAGTCGCTGCATTAAAGGTGTGGGTTTTCGTCCGAAGAACCTTTAATATTCCGTTCTATTCATCATCTGCCACAATTTAGGATTCACCCTGGACCCCAGAATGTTTAAAAGATGAGCTTAATAGGCCTTTGAGACAAGTAGAGTACGACTACTGGGAAGACCTGAGGGACTGGATGAGACTGGTAGGGTGGAGACAATTGCAGCACTTGCCGGGGGAGAGCTTTCAAAGTTCACATACTATTAGTTGCACTTGTGGCGGTCATTGTAATTATGAATTGAGGAGGAGAGGGAGGACCACATGAATAGTAGTGTGAATCTGAAGAAAGAAGTAGCACTATGGTACTGGGACCTTCTTGAAGCTGGAGACAATCATCGGCCAGAACCATATCTGATTTGGACGGATGACCTACCTGAGACTAATGTAAGAATATTGTGGCAAGTATCTCTAAATACTCTACACTCTGTTGTAAAATCTGCACCATTAAACGGAAGTATTTTTTTGCCATTCTTAGGGCCTATTGGACTCCATGCAAGCTGGCAAAAGTGGTTAGGAAGGCCCATGCTTGTCTGAAATGTGAAGCTCTACAGGTGAAAAATATACACCTGTTTTTAGACTGTCCTGTGCTGTTACCTTTCTGGAGCAAACTGAGTAGGATCCTCACTGAAATAACTGGTTGCCAGATTAAGGTAAACCTCCCGGAGTGCTCTTTGGTAGTGATCTGGAGCATACTATCATTGCAAATGTGTCCCAGGCAATGCTTATATTTTATCTGTTTTTTTGGGCGAGGAGAGAAATATGTAAAGTGTAATATGTAAAGTGTGGAAGTCAGCAATCCTCCAATGAATTGTTGAAATATGCTATGTCTCCCAATCGCGTGTGACCCAAATAGCTACGAGAAAGTCTGGATGAGCTATCTTGATTGGCAAAGAGATTTGATTTGTCCAATAATTATCCCTCACATGCTGTACTTGTGGAGTCAGCAAGTTACTGGCAGCAGTCTCAGTAAGTTAGTTTCTTCGGTTGAGGAAACAACATTATGAAAAACTGATGGTGTAACAAGGGAAAAAAAAGAATCAATCAATTTTAAGTCAAGTGACTGAGGCCAGGATTTGAACCTGGGACACCAGGTTCCAAAGGGTGGCCGCATAACTCAAGGCCACATCTCCTCTCCGGCTACGTCAAAACTGAAAAATATCTGCACTCCAATTAAAATGACTACTGAAAATGGTAAGAATGTTTCCATATTCATATCTGAAAGTGTTTCTTCTGTGATTGACAGTGAATTGTGTGTGTGTACACAGCTTGGTGAATGTGTCAGGATTGAAGGATAATAGTGTAATTCCTCAAGGGTAATGTAGCAAGCAGTACCAATTATCCACCTCCTTCTACTGAGTTACTGAATGATAAATATTAGTTAGGAAACCCCGAAAATATGGGGGAAGGGAAAAAACAATGGGAGAGATTGGTTTTGGATTGGCGCCAACAGCAGCCTAGAATTGTCTCAAAACATCTTTTATCGAGAGACAAAGGAGCAGTATGAGACAATGTAAGTCAACACCCACTGAATATATCACACCATTGCCATATACCTTATATTCTCATTTGACAAGGACATACTGTGACTAGTCGGAGTTCTACCAGCAATCAGTCCTGGAGCTTTATGGCTGAGGGGAGGATCGAAGATTGCTGGATTGAAGCAAGGCAGCATGTCATTTGAGCAGGAAGGTCACAGAGGCTGCAGGAGCTTATCCAAAAGGGGACAACGGTACTGCCAAGATAGAGAGTAGCAGCACCCTTCTAGATATGAAGCACCCAGAGGTATGGACCAAATTAACTTAGCAGGCACAAAAGGGTAAACAGAAAACAAAGGATAGCTATGAAGGCATCCAGATGATGATCAGGGGTGGGGAACCAAGTAAAGGAAAATTACAAACAGCGAGTGATCACATAGTGCATAGTGTGACACACTAACAGAAGCATGGTAAGCTGAAACAATTAGGAGATGTTGCCACACAGGCCGTGCCTTTAATGGACTTTCTTAATCACTGCCTCGTAAGGCCCTACAAGTTCCACCCACAACCTGTAAATGAGTACTAGCCTAGTGTCCATATACGCATCCTCCATTTTTGTAAGACTGACCTCTTTTGAATGTAAACAAGGGTCTAAACCCTGCATGCCTGGGCAAAGGTACAATGCTAGCACCATCGTTCCTGATATTCCTGACATAATGAGAAAATGGGTCACTGGATCGATGAATGGATGGGTGATTGAGTGCATGGAAAGTTGAATGTTTTAAGAGGCCCAGCATATAGGTGGATTCATGCATGAGAGAGCATATGGATGAATGAGTGTGCAGCAACAGTTGGAGGTTAGAGCAGCCCATTTCCATGAAACAACAGTTCCATCATCCTGGCCTTCGCCATACTTTTAATCACACATCATCTTGCCAAGTCATGCATCTGTGCTCTCGCTGAGTCTTCATTCGTTCATCCTCTCACACACCATGCTCATTCATCTATGCATACACTCATCTAATCATCGAGCCATCAAACCATGTATTCACTCATCTAATCATCTAACATACACTTGCTCACACAACCATCACTAATTCATACACTTGCTTTTCAATCCATGTACCTGATCATTTAGCCATGCACCCACTTGTCTGCCTTCACTCTTTTTCACATTCGCACAACTAGCCACACTCACATAGTAGAGAATCAATGAAGCTGAATATTAATTTAAATAAATAATATCTTGAAAAAACCTATTTATTAAATTAATGCTTGCCTCACATACGAGGGAGAGAATGAATAAAGAAAGTGAAAAATGAAGGCGAAAAAACATAATGAGAAATGAAGAAGGATAAGGAAAAGGGGAATGAAGGACAAATGAAGGAATTATAAATCTAGCAGGAAAGAACAAGAAATTTGCACAAGGAAGAAAGGAATAAGAAATAGAATAGAATATTATAAACAATAATGGAATATGGAAAGATGGGAGAGAAATAACAGACTGAAGGTGGAAAGAAGAAAGAGATAAGAGCTGTTAATGAATCAGAAATGAAGAAATGGGAAAGATAACAGCAAATGAAATGAAGAATTGGCATCAGCCCTAGTGCAACAAAAGTAACTAGGACCCTGCATTAGGGTGAGATCTCTGTCACCTACCTCAAACATTGCTCACTTTCCTTTGACATTGTCTGCATCTTCAATATCTAAACTCACTAACATTGTTATACAAACAATGATATTTCCACTCCCTGCACTGCATTTCTGAAAGTTAAAGCCATACCCAAAAAAGCACTACAAAAGCCAACAGATTTGGCATTTGTAAAGTGCATGCACACAAATACATAGCATGCAGGGACCCCACACTCACACTACTGCCCTCGCATTGGCATACCCCTCACGCTGCACTCACACAGGCGCAAAATTCAAACTATAGTTTACTTCCTATGCACTCACAAAAGACAGTGTTAATACTGCATTCACCCAAGCTCACCCTTCACAATGCACTCTCTCTTTCTAATGGGCAAGTGCACTCACAATGGAAGCATGCAGTGGTCAAGCCCTTCCCAAAAAACCTGGACCCGATCCCCTCTCTCCTAGTAATTTCAGGCACATTTCGCTGCTGCCAGGCCCCTCAAAGTTCCATGACAAAACTTGTCAACACACATCTCTCTGCTTACCTTCAGTCCAATTAAATCCTCCATCCCACTCAAATGAGATTCAGACCTCAGCATAGCATGGAAACAGCTCTGCTGGCTGTTGTCAAGGAACTCAAAACCCTACTGGACAAAGGAGGCTCAGCCGCCATTATCCTATTAGATCTTAGCGTAACCTTCAACACATTAGACCATGCAATATAAATCCATAAGATGTGGGTGTCGTCGGCCATGCTCTGAAATGGCTTGCTTCTTTTCTGAAGGTCAGAACATTCCAGGTTCTTGAACAATCTTGGTACTCCAACACACTGTCTACATGCTGTGGGGTGCCCCAGTGGTCTTCTCTTAGCCCCACCCTTTTCAATCTTTATGTGTATCCCTTGCCTGAAATCATCTGCTCATTTGGGTTGTTATTGTCTTATGCCAATGACACCTAGTTGGTGATCTCCATCTCCCCTGATCCCAACTCTGCTCACCTTAGTCTTGTCCCGTGTCTTCAGGAAGTGGCCTGTTGGATGACTAACTGTAAACTAAAGCTGAACGAATACAAGACTGAGTTTTTGCTATTGTGTAACAATTTTAACAAAAGGTTCCCCTTCCCTGTGTCTGACTGTCTAGACCAGTTGCTGAGTCAGAAAACAGCTATAAGGTGCCTCGGAATGTGGCTAGACTCCAGCCTCACGATGGAGCCCCAAGCCAAAACACTTGCGGCTAACTGATTTTGAGACTGTTAAGAAAGATCCTAAATCTTCATTCTTTTCTGCCCAGGAGACTAATTGTTCAGGCTCTCATAATCTCCTGGCTTGATTATGGATACATGCTTTATCTGGGCTCCACCCATTATGTGTCAAAGAGGTTCCAGACTATCCAGAATGCTGCTGCCTGTCTCCTGATGAATCTTCCCCGACATAAATCTGCAAAAGCGGCCCTGAGAGGCCTCCATTGGCTCCCAGTGGAGCAGCAGGTCCAATTTAAAGCCTTATGCATTTTGCATAGGTCCCTTCACAAGAAAGGCCCTGCTCTCCTGAGATCAGTAGCCACTCCTTATATTCCGGGAAGGTCCTTGAGATCTTCCTCAGCTCACCTGCTGCAGGTTCCCAAATTCATTGAGGCAGCCGCTCCGTTTCACATCAGGCTCCCAGGTTGTGGAATTCCTTTCCCTTCAATGTTTGCCAGATATCATGCGAGCTGTCTTTCCACGAATATACGATGATACCCTGCAGCCTAACAATCCGCATACCGTTACAATGAAGACTTTTCAACGCAAAGCCCATGACCCCGCATCTTTTTATACCGAAGCAAACACAACGAAAATTGTATTCATTCAACTTAAAGTACATTCTCCATTCTGTTTTTTAAAACGCATGCTAGAGCAACGAAAATTCAATGCGGAATCCTTTCTTTTTTTCTATTTAGCCACTTACCTACTGGCACGGGATTCCAGCGAAAACAGGGGTTTTGGGTGGGTAAGTAATCTAATTAACACTCAAGCAATTTTTTAAATTTAACTCTTATGTATATATTTTTTTAAATGTTACATCTGTTCTGGGATGGGATTGCAGAAAAACATGGGTTTTGGGTGGGTAAGTAATATTTAACATGTTAGCGCTTTCGTCATATTCTGTCATAAAAATAATAAAGGGACTAATTGACGCTGAGCACTGAATCCGCATACTTTATTACGTGCTTCCAGATTGGTAGGACAGGTCATCCTCCAACGTGACCATGACGGTGTGGATCTGAGAGCCGTATCCACGAGGGTTAGAGTCAGCGATTCCGCGCACAGCAGGTCGTCCTCCATCTTGCAGGTTGTCCTCCAACATGTCCTTGACAGTGTGGGTCTGCGAGCTTTTTCCGGAGCGGTGTGCACTAAGGTGAGAGTCTGCTTCCTCATTCCATTATGCCATCGCTTTTATCCTGCACTCCTGTTACTTGTTTAAATGATGCATCATCCTCCTTTTTAAAATTTGTATCTGCATACCATTACAAAGAATATTCGTTGTAATTGTATATTCGTTGTAATGGTTTGCGTGGTGAAAGTGATTGCGGGGTAAAAGTAATCATAGTAAATAACAATGCGTTGAAAAGGGATGCGGGGTAAAAGTATTAGTCGTAAAGCATTCGTTGTAAAGGGTATTTACCGTCTAGGTCATGGAAAACCTGTTTTTTCTGCAATTAGCACTCTGATGACTACGTCTACATGATGACTGTTCAAGCGCTGGGAGGCCTTCTGATAGCCATGTGCTCTACAAGACCGACAGAATAGAATTGAACAGATCAAAGCATAGGAGGCACTGGCTGTGTATCTGTTACGTCGGTCCAGTGGTATAATTCAAAAATGTTGATGTAAACTACACTGACACCTGAATAGCCACTGATGTTGCCTAACCTCCCATCAGCCACACTTGGATCAACACAGTAGCCAATGGGAGCCTGACTGCTGTGGATTTCAGCACGGAAGAGTTGTGACACAAAAACAATCTCACTTGCATTCCAAGCACAATGTGGTGATTTTCGTTGCAGTGCTAGCATATGCTAAAATAAAGAAAAAAAGAAAAACAAATGAAAGAATAGCCAATTAAATATGGAGGGCATATGCCTCAACATAAAAAACTAAAGCTTCTCACTGGTCTGTCATCTTTGAAATGTAAAAAAATTACAGAGTATACAGAATACTATTTCAAGATAGTGGCATGGTTTTGAAGCTTGCAGCAGTGATTTTTCATAAGAAGGTTGTGGTCCAGTAGCAATGACAGAGGAGTTGCTGGTACTCTTGTTACTCTGCAGTTGCAGGTAAACTGCTGGGGGATGAACTAAAGGAAATATCTCCAGAGGTCGAACTCCTCTCAATACAGAGTAAGACAGAGTAAGCTGGGAAAATGCTGTTACCCAGACTACTTTTTTTTTTTTTTACATATTTTATTGGTTTTGCAAAATAAGAACAAGACAAGGCAAGTGGATTAACCAAACCGCTAACTCCCACCTCCCTCCCTGATATTATTAACTAACCAATCTCAATGACTCATCAATTATTGACACCACCTGATACCCGCGACCGATATTCAATGCAGATCATGATTCTTATAATACAACTTACATTTTGTCGAACATATTATATTAAGGACCCTAAGGGAACTGCTACGGGTTGGGTCTATAAGTCATTGGTAATGCACATCAACAATCAACACCTTAATGCAGTAAAGGTTCAGCAGAGACAAATGACTCCAACATTGCATCCCAGTCCAAAGAAATCAGGTTTTTCCTCAAGCCTTTGTTTTCTTCCCTTCTCAGTGCCATACATTCAGGCCCCTTCCCCACCGGACCACCTGTTACTCAGACTACTTGACATCCTAAAGACTAGCAATTGCCCACTAGGCAGAACCAAACATTGGTAACAAAGCCAATGGCTGAAGAGGGCTGATTCACTGACCAGTTTTATATATGTTGCTCTGAAGGGCTGAGCCAATAAATAAATAACACTCTATCTGATGAATAACTGAAGTGGACTAACCCACTCTAAGCAAGAATATGTATTATTTTTTTAGACAACAAGAGACTGGTAAAACAGCTAAAACAGTTGGTCAGACCTAAAATACACATAAATAGATAGAGCACAGGAACAGAAGTGCAGTGAGTCCTTTGCTCCCACGCATCACATACAGTGTTGGTTTAGAGCATCACAATCTTACCTAAAAGACATGAAACAAGTGTGGTACTGCAGGACTAGTGCAAGTTTGAAACACATGAAACAAGGGTGCTACAGCAGGGCCAGTCAGTGCAAGGTTCTTTCAAAGAAATGTAACTAATGTGGTGTGCAGGGGCGGGCAGTGCAAGCTTCATTCAAAGACATAAAACAAGTGTGGCACTTCAGGGCCGGTGCAAGCTTTCTTTAACAGCAAGGAACAAGTGTGGTATTGCAGGACTACTACAAGTTTCCTCTAAAGACATGAAACTAGTGTGGCACTAGGTAGTCACATTTAATTCCCCCTTTTGAGTTGATACAAGTGTAAAGAACAGCACCGGGGTGTATGATTGCAAGTTTGACTCACATGCATAATAAGATTATCACACACAAAACTGGTACAGCACCGGGCAGGAGTACATGCTTCTTTCACACCTGTAAAACACATACCAATCTGGTCAAAAACAATACAACCTTTTCTTGCATGCCCAGAAAATGGGCAGCCTCTGCAGCAGCAGTCCAAGTCTGTGAGCAAACACACACAGAATTAGCAGCATTTGGCAGCAGGGTAAGTTCCCCTCACAGCACAGGTATAAGATGGTCAGCATCAGTGCAATCTAAAATATCTTCACTTACAAAACCGGTATCACGCTGTCAGCGGCATTATTTCAGGTGAAAATACCTAGAGTAAATTATAGAAATGTGAGTGTGCCGCCGAAGCCTTGTGCCAGGCTCTGGCTCAGGTTGAGCTTCTCTTGAGCACCCAAACCAAAATTGAGCTGAGTTTTCATCCAATTTCCTCCTGCTACCCACAATCTAACATCATACCCCAAGAATGAAAGACAAAGCAATAAACTTTGATGTCTAACGGGAGTGAGAAAAAGTGTCAATCTAATGACAGAATTAAACAATGTGAAACCAGAAAACCTGATATCAGTCCTGTCTTGGACACTTGACCAAACTGTGTCACCCCGGTCAATTATATTTTTATCATGACTCCTAATGTTTTCAATATTGCATATAAGAAAACATTGAAATTCATGAGAATGTGTGATATACAAAAATGTCCCTCGTGTTTGACGTAATGGGCAATAATGGTGCTGCATATAAAATAAGAAGAGCCCACACATAGGGTGGTCATGACAACTGACTTACCTCTTAATAGACTAATGGTATTGTCGATGGGGTAGGCGGTGGGGAGCATGAATGTTTCCAAGTTCTTGCTTAACAACTATCATTCTAAATAAATACCTCTCAATGTAGTGATATAATCTGATGTACTAAGGTGAAACACTTGTTAAAAAAAATAAACATTTTAGAATTTTGAAGATGCTTTACCTATATTTTTCATAATATTTGTTGCACGATATCCATACAAAATGTTGCCATGGCTCAACTCTTAGCACCCATAAAGACCCTTCGCTCAGCTATCCTTGTTAAATTGTTGGCTCTCCCACCTTTACTACAGTACTGAGTATAACAGTTTTGTGTGTTCCCACCCTTTCTTAATATCTCACTCTAGGGAGCAACATCTTTTCCAAGATTCTGGCTGGTTTTAATGGGTTTCAAAATAATAACTATTTCTACTTTTGGCTTCACTAAGGAAGAATTCCTTGTTTTAAAGTTACCTGCTCATTTTTTAGCATAAAATGAGCCAAACAGCCCTCAAATAATGTATTTTCCCAGTTACAGCACTCTGTCCTAAGTGAGCCTATGTCCTTTTACTAACTGCCATCATCTTCTCTCCACCAATGAGGCTAAAAGGATTACTGACTGCTTTGTCTTCAGAAGCCATGCAGCAGTAAATGCATAACTTCTTTGACTTCCTCAGGCAGCAGATTATTAGGGGAATGGCACACTCTGCATTTACAAAAGTGAGCATGCACACTGCTTGGCCTGGTGCTGTAAGAGCTTGTGTGCCCTGATAGGCAGTAGTGCTAGGACAATTTTTAGACTGGACTGGGGGTGCTGCCATCATTGTTACATCACTGAACATATGCAGATTCTTACAAATCCAAGCATACGACAAGGAAAAGTGTCACAAATGAGCCACATCTATTCAGCAGGAGAGTGCTAGGAGTGTAGTATGTAGCTAGTGTTGTATTTAGGAGCACACTGTCACAAATATATTATTCACTCATAGTGTGGTAGCACACCATAATTAACAAAAATGCACACTTTCAATTTAAATGATCACTAAATTTGCGCAGATATACAGTTTTACTGATAAAACAATATAGTGCACAAAAGATGTGCGGAGATTGGGGTTCAGTGAATATTTGTCATTTGTGCATCACCAAATAAAGTGTCTTGATTTGTTTGGATCCTATCACAATCTTTGCTTCCATGATACTGCAGAATTCTTTTCTTAAAGTGCTTAATGTGTGCTTTCCTGTTTATTTATATTTAAATATTTGTATAGTTCATTTATAGGTATTTAAAGTTGTTGTGTGTTAGAAGAAAATAACATCCTACAGCCTTTCCTTTCACACTGGAAGGATTTTCACAAAGTCAACTTTATAAAATCCTCACACTTTCCATTAAGAGCAAGAAAAGTAAACACCATTCCCCATGTTAAAAGAATAATCTGCAATTTGTCAAAAACATAGACTGGCACTTGACCTCTTTCTTTGAACGCACATCAAATGTGTCAAGACAAGGGCTCCGGAGGCTGTTGTAGTTGGGCCCCAGTGCATCACACCGGCTGCACAACTGGTAGCTACACCCATGACAACAGGGACAGGAAGCTGTTAGGTGAATCAAGGCAGAAGTGAGTGAGTGCAGCAGTAGGTGAGTGGAGGGACCAATGCAGTGGCGTATCACAGAATGATGGGGCCCCTTGCAAAATGTGATGAGGGGCCGATCCTCTCCCAGATCGCACAGATATTCATTGGAGTTGGGATCAGTGGGCTTCCCCCGAAAGATTTGGGCCCCCCTATTCTGCAGGGGGCCTGTTTAGGAAAGCAGAGTGACTTTCCCAAGAGTTGACCTATTTCTTAACCCTGCCATTGCATGCAGTCTACAAGGCATTACATCTTGAGTATGCATAGTAAGAGAGTGCAGCAGTGAATGAGTACAATAGTGAAAGTCTAAGTGATTGCACATGAGTCCATCAGTGAATGCATGTGTTTGCAGGCTGTATATGAGCAACCGGAAATGTGCACATGGATCAATTAATGAGTTAACTGGAGCGAAGGTGTGTGGCAGTAAATACGTGATGCTATGTGGTGAATGAGTGCAGAAATGACTCAGTAGACACAAAATTAGGCGATTGCATAGAGCAGTGACTTAGTCCAACAAGCATTGGCATAGCCAATAGGTCTCGCCTTTGGGACCTTATAAGTGTTTAGCCATGCAACAGTTGCATAACTAAACACTTATAAGGTCCCAAAAGCGAGACCTATTGGCTATGCCAATGCTTGTTTTAACTGCTGCAATCTATTGAAGCCTCATGGAGAACATCAAAGCGGCCTTGCGGCCGCGAAAGTGATCACGATCAAACATCAAAGCGGCCGCGAAAGTTAAAGTAATCGCGGTAAAGCGCGACGCGCGCACCCGCGCACATGCACTGTAGCTCTTGGCTGGCCTGGTAGCACTTTTTGGAGCCCTCACAAAATGTCTCGCCTGACCCAGCGCATGCGCTGGGTCAGGCGAGACCTAAAAATGAATGTGCATAAATGACCTAATGAGTGCAGCAGTTATTAAATGAAGACCCCAAGGAAAGTGTGTCAGTCGTGAATGGAGGAGTACAGGCATGAACGAGTGAATGAGTGCTCAACCTAATGGGTCATTTCAGGATCAAAGGACAGAGTGAATTTGTGCAGCAGTTAATAAATGGAGCACTTCGTTCATTCAGCGCAGAATTGATGGAAATAAATTGTGAAAGATTGGAAATACATAACTGCGTACAACAGTGAATGCGTGACTGAGTACAGAAATCAATACATAACTGAATGTACCGTTCGACTGAGTCCAGAAGAGAATGAGTGTAGAAATGACCGAGTGAAGCAGTGGGTGAATGAATATTACAGTGGGTGCATAAAAGAGTGAGTGAAGATTGAAGCTGTGGGCAAGGTGAGAATTTAGTGAGCACTACGTTAAGTGTGTGAAATGGTACAGTAGTGAGAGTATCCTTGGACAAGTTTAAAAGTGAGTAAGTAGATAAATGAAACGGTCAGTGCACATTGAGTTACTGTGTAGTAATGAGAGCTTTAGTGTACTTCTGCAGAACTGAATTTTCGTAAAAAATAGGTCTCTTAGTCCTCGATTACAAGTCCGGCTGCGTGAAATTATTAACACGTTTTTGTGTGTTAATTTCGCTCCTTCAGATCACAGTTTTTACGCATGCGATATATATGATGAAAGACTGTATGCGATGTATCCGTACTATAAAATTGCATTCAGAAAATTAATCCAATACATTTTTGCTTTTACGCTCAGAGGAAATCCTTCAAGGAATTAGCCCCTAAATTTACCACTGCACAGAGCAGGTAGTAAATGATTTCGAAGTATTGTAAACTTGTTTAAATGATAAGAAATTAAGGGAAAACTTGTAAAAAGGTAGCTTATGTCTTTTTTTGGCCAAAAATGTACTAAATTATTATATAAATATATTAAAGGATGGTGATATGTACAATAATTACTATAGTGGTATTCAATATTACTTTAAACATTCCACCGCCACCAATACATTTTCCAATAACAACAAATCATTCCGTATTTAATACATGTGCTTATGCAGTTGCGACAGTGAACTTATTATTTTTATGACTACCTGCAAAAACATCATCTTGAATTCGGAGCTGCACAGTCAGACTACAAAATCAGCAGGCTGTCAATGTATGTCAAATAAATAAATACATCTAGTTAGTGAGGTTGAGCACGCATTTTTGCAAATCATCATTTAAAAAAAAATATATATATATATGTGTGTGTATTGGGAATTTTTTGCAAAACGAATAGGAAACTAAACCACAATTTTTGAGTTTTAGAAAATCAGTTTTACTTTAATAAAATAGAATATGTGTTTGCTAATTGTTTTCATAACAAAGATGCAGTTCCTTTTAAACACACACACACATATGTGTAACGAATAAAACAATATAAATATGTTATAAACAATAAATACATCCATTAAGGTAGACTTTTTGTAGAGGAAGAAGAAGGGTCCAAAAGTACTGTAGCACATGAAGGCCTCCTTCTTGGATGTACTGGAGACACCTGTTGGGATGAGGTACAATTGATAGAAGGTGGAAATCTCAGAAACGTGTGACCGCTTGGGTCAAACAACGGATGGATTTTCTGTACACCCGTTGTTGCAGAAGGTCGTTCTGATGCCCTCTTTGCACAGCCTGCGTGTCTCTTGAATTCTCTATGTGATGCTTTTGAACACTGTTTTTGATGCTGAACTCTCAGCAGCTACCTTTGTGGATTCTGTCATCTGTTACGAGGTGACCCCAGGTTTTGCACAGCACTCATGCAGTCTCTTGACCCGGTGTGCAGGGTTACATGGCTTGATTTCATCACCGCCTTTCTTCTAGATATATTTTTCTAAAGTCTATATATGTGGCTCAGACAGATGGAACTTCTTGTGGTGGGAATGGATGTTGGCCTTCTTCCGAGGAAGGACTTCATTCAATATCAGCCCATGCCCTCTTATGAGCACCTTCTTCTTCCTCTTCCTGCTCAGCCATTTCCACTAAACATTTGGTGAATGGGGCTGATATTTAAGGTGTGTTGAATGCCGGCATTGTAGTTGTCTCATCCCTACAAGAATCCCATGATATCCGTATGCTGGGTTGGGTTTCTGTACTTCTCACACAAACTACAGTGACAATGCTTGTTGTTGTCACTGAAGCACAGTAGTTGAGGTTGTGGTTGTTGAAACCACAATTACAGTGGTGAAAGTAACTATTGTAACTATTGCTTCTTTGTAGTAAGATCTGTTTTTCAGTAGGTTGAACTTTATAGCATTGTAATCGCATGCGTTTACAACGCATGCGATGTACAGGTATATATTCTGTGGCAAAAGGTTCTCCCAGATTACATTGAATTGAAATGTCTTAGATTGGCATATTCAACATTTTTGTTTGCCAAAAGTAGCCTGAAAGAAGCACACATTCCAAGATGCATTTTTCTGTTGTCTCTCAGAGAAAGAGAAAGCTCACCAATATTATTTTGATCACTTTTATAAGACATATTTCCTGAATGTTGATGTGTTTCTGTGTCTTCCCCTTTTTCTGATTGTTTAACTGGCTGGAAAAATCTTATAAGGTAAAATTGCATTCTGAAGGATTGGGTGCAGTAAAATCACACTTGTAAAATGTTGCTGCATGACATGGAAAATACGTATAATCAAGTATTTTACGGGTCTGTGGAAGATTTTTCTAGCTAACAATGGTAAAATGGGTGTGATTTTTCACCTTCGGATTGACCTCACAACTTGAAATCAGGGGCTATATGTATTCTGAATGGACTGACATGATTTGTGTAGATGCTGAGTACTGTGAAAAGGACACCAGACATTTTCAGGATCAAAGCATCAGCTTGGCGAGAAGCGGCAATCTCAGCATGTTCTTGACATATGGGTAAAGGGTGAGATTTCAGAGGTTATTCCCTCTTTGACATAGAGCCTCTAAGGTCGGACTTCATTATATGAAGGCCCCAACTCCATCTTAGATAATGGAGGTCACCGTCTTCTCAATTATAGACAATGAAGTTGCTATATTCTCTGATATATGCAGGGTCATTGTTATGTCTGGTATTAGACGCAGATTTTGCTTGACCTTATCTTTCATAGAACTATGAAAGCACCAAGCCATTCGATTAAGAACATAAATACAACAACTGATGCAACATTCACCTGGGTCACGTGTCTTCTCTTTATCATCTCAAGGTTAAATAGGAACAAATACAGACATTTAGCTGAAATAGTGTAGCCTGAATTTATGTCCTTTTACCTTATATGTTCACAAGGAAATGTCTAGGATGCTCACCATGATGCACATAATCTATGACAGACATGTTTGGATTTATCTCAGAAATTCAAGTTTCTGATAAGATTTAGATTATCTGTATAGACTGCCACCTGACCACTTATCAGGAGGGGTCCTTCACTCTGATTATCACCCGAGATTCTGCCAGAGGTGGTCTCACCTACTGGCAGCACACTTCGCCCTTGGCAGATGCTTCATCTCGCCTGAAGCTGATAAAACTGAGTCCTGGAGGAAGACCACAGAATGTGTTTGTCCTTCACTGAGACCACTGTCTTCACTTCTCCATTGATAAAGACAGCCTTTGCTGTCAACAAGGTATGCAGTGTGTCTCTTCTCCCTAAGAAACTCTAGATTGCAAGTAACTCTGTCTCCAATGCTCTCTTAGTGTAGCGCATAGAAGTAGGCCTTAGGGTATTAGGTTCTAGATGACATTTTAAACATGATAGAAATGTTTATTTTATTCTCATTATTTATAATGTGTCTTCTGCTGTTTTTATAATATTCTGAGTAACTGTTTTTTACATACTGAGAAACAGATTGTTCCTGTAGTGTTCATTCTTGTTAATACAATGTGTGTGTGATTGTGTGAATAACAAAATGGGTTTGTTACTTTTATCACCATACCCCCTGATCAGAAATGGGTCTGTTGAAAAGCTCTGGCTAGAGGTGTTTGCCACATTGGGCGATCATAAGTACAATTACAGTTTCTCAGAAAGGCAAATATATCTGACACCTTTTACTTGTTTTCACTGCTTTACTCAGAGAAGCATCAGCTCCCTGGAAGGTGGCAGAGGACATGGCATCTCATTCAAGGATGGGAATGCAGAGCATTATTGGAACATGAGCAGTTTTCGGAGAAACACTCCTGTTGTGGTTGCCCATATCTTCTCACAAATGCATACAATTGCTCTACCAATGAAATGGTTGTTAAGGGGAGAAGCTCTATTCATCATGAGTGCCTGTTTAAATGCTAAATTAATGTAATGAGATCTGTTCTAAGATGAGAACCGTGCTTCCAACAAGCAAAGGCTAACTGGGAGCTAACCCATTGCCCCCTCTGTGCATGTTGTGGTGATGGCATCAGATTTTGTATACAGTTGCATCTCTCTAAATCTAGTCCTATGTATGACTATTAAATCCCTTCCACTATAGTGTAGAGGGCCAAAATGCTCAACACCACAAATGAGCAGTGGGCTAATACATTTTCTGGATTTATTTGGAATACCACCTGAGCTGGACCACTCCTTGTCAGTGTACCAATCCCGAGAAAGAGATAACCTGGTGGACTATAACCCCACAAACTTCCTGCATATCAAATTGAGAGGGTGCAGCCCAGGTGCGGATCATTCCTAGGATAATCACAGTGGTACTTCTTTTTAGTGGACTCTAAACCCTTTTTCACTATGAATAAACACACTCAAGAATACGCACTAAGGAAATATCTTTATAACTTGTATTTCAAAGATCAAAGTCCTGTGTTAGTGCATGAAATGTGATAGCGACAATAACAGTGGTGATAAGGCTAAAGATAATGGAAACATTGCAAAGTTGTAACAGAAATTGAACATGTCACTGTACGTGCCATCTAAGCCCTCCCTTCCCGTCTACAGCGCAACTATTTTAGCACCAAAAGAAGCCCATCAGAAATACTAGGCGGTCTCTTTTCTAAAGCGCAGACCTTAAATGGAACAACAAAGATATTGGGCTGTGCACAAGGTAGCTGCTGTCTCTCCCTCCGCTACCAGCAGTTCTGGCATTCTAGTAAAAGCCGATAAGACTGTATTGTTGTCTAAAAGTGACAGCCAGTGCCCTTATCTTTGAAGAAGATGTTTGCAAACCTTGATCTCTGGGTCTTGGAAGTTCCTCTCACTAGCTCTCATTTGCATCAAGTTTGTATTCCTTTCTAGGGTATTTTATTGAATGTTTTTAAGAATAGCAATCAACATGTTACCTTTCATTGAATGGTACTTAAAGCAGTGATCGATATGACCTTTCATTTACTTACTGGCTCTGCGGCACATTGTTGACTGTTGAAATGTGGACAGGAACAGTGGCATGAATAAACAATATGAAGAAGGCAGTGAACACCTCAGCTGTGTATGGCAAGTATTTGCTGAACTATGAAATCATATTAGAATATACATAAAATGACCATGATCATCAATAACTTAATTTCGATCACTTTAGGTCATAAACGTGTGAAACAGAACAAGAAACATAAAATGACATATTTGAGCAAACCAATGGAAGTTAAATGCAAACTGTGTTTATAATTGTAAAATATGCAATCTCATAAAACAAGTCTATAAAATGGATAAGGGGATTTTAAATCAGAGAAGTGAAGATCACATCAGGGGCTACCATGTTTATTTTTAATAGAGCAGACTCGGGTTCGAGAAGCAGCATATCACTTTTTAAAGAACGGTTTCTGAGGTTACTACAGAAGAACATGAATCTCGGGTGTGTGAGGTGTGAATTACTCCATCATGTGCTCAGCAGACTAGATACAATGCATGGGCGTGGATTCCCATAAAATGCAAAAGGACAATCAGTGATGTAATCCCCAGTGTACATATGCGCATATGTTTCATCAGAATTCACAACATTTGCCAAGGGTACAGCTGGAAATCTGCAACAATTGCAGGTTTCTGAGGGCTTAGATCTTGATTCACTAAGAGTTTTGAGACCGACTTAAGCCAGAAAACATTGGCCGATTTATTCAGGTCTTTTCCTATCATAAGACACACTTTAATACATTAGTCCATTGGTGTGAATAAGGATAAGGCCAGCCTGTGGGTATTCTACTTTCCGCATTTTAAGATCTTGGCTTCACCTGTTACTTGGCTCTTGCTAAGGAAGTCCTCTTTTGCAAATGTTCTAAAAATTCTTAATAGATTGGCAAGCATGCTACACAGAAGTTATTATTAGTTCTAATTTTAGGGCAAACAAAATATATATTTGCATGTATTATAACGCATAACTAAATTGCTCTGCACTGCAAGTTCAAAAATTAATTTGCGCTCTCTTACACTATTTTAAGGGTGCTTATGACTGACGTGTTCTATCGCCCTGGTGAGACCCACAGTCTTACATCCATCCCGGGCCTCTTTAGCTTGCTATCAGACACACCTTGTCTGGTTATTTCACTCTTGCAGGTACCTACTTTCTCTCTTTGTGGCATTATTTCTGTTCTCTTCTTCCTACACCTTTCCACGTTGTATGTTTTTCTCTCTCTTGCTCGTCTGCTGCAGAAAAATAAGTGGCAGTCCCCAAACATGAGTGCCCAAGGCCCCCACCGGCAACCACATGCTCAAATTAAGCACTGCCAATCATACGGGACTAATCTTCATAATGAATATGACCGAATTGTCTCCATGAAAAACGGAGGAGGTAAGTAAATGAGTTCATTGTTCTTTGGTCGCCATATTAATAGGTTTGGTATGTTTAATAGCTATGTTAGCCAGAGAATGATGTATTTACTTTTAAAATCATTACACTACATCTCAGTGTCTTATAAAGGAAAAAAAAAGTTTTTTAGCATTCCCACTGGGGATGTTCCAACAATCTTTGACTGCTAAATCTGTCCCAAGATCGAGTTATAGCCCAATGTTATCTCATGAGATACGAATCACCCTGCCGCAGACCTGAAAAAACAAAGATAATTTATCTTCAAAGTAGGAAATGTGATACATTTTCCGAAGAACGCTCACAGAGCAGATGTAAAAGGGAAATAAATGCTCATATATTCTTGCACTTGACAGACAGCAGCTGGCCAAAGGCCCCTTGAGGGACAGTGAGGTCAGGCATGGCGAAGGGTGGCCCAGGAGTGCTGGATATGAGCCACATTTTAGACAAGCCTTGGCAAATGCAATAGGTCTGGCCTTGGCAAGCATTTTGCATATGCAATATGAAGAAAAACATGAAAAATGGAAACAATTGACAAATATAGAAAACATAATCATCAGCCCGGTCACTGAAGTGCACTTCTTTTCAGAGGCCAAGGCCAGTACTCACAGTGTGCGGCAGCCAATTGATGAAGTAGGTTGACCTATTGACCCATGCCATAAACTGTGGCAGATGGCAGTAAAATATGAATAACACTTGAGGTAACATCTGAGAAAGTAAGGACTACTGTGTTTTTTGCAAAAATAGAGACTGGCGAAACTAGTAATGTAGTCTCTAAGCTAGACTGAAAAATAATCACTGATTAGGTAAATGAGTTCCATTTATTTTGTGTGGATATACCGGAAAGCTTCTGAGGGTCTGTCCCCTATGGATCAATGTTGGATATCCCTGTTTTGACAGTTCCCTTCAGACACTAGGTCAAGTTTCAGAAGTAGCCTCACTAGAGATGCTGTGGACTACAGGAACCAATCTGTTCAAGCAATTCATTCAAAAGAGAAAGAACTTGTCATCCAAACGAGGTTTAAGAAGATACTTTAAAACAACATTAAAAATACCACCAAGCAGTTGATGAAGAAAAGAAGCAATCTAAATTAAACTTAACACCACCATTTTATTTGTCCCTGGAAACATTCCATCAAGCTCCAGTGCATGTATCTTACTATATTAGATTAAAGCCGGCAATACCTTAATCTAAGATCATCTCTACTTTCTTTATTACTGATGGTTCGAGACATCTTTAGTTGCCTGTAATAAAGAAATGGCATAGCTCCTCAAAGGCATTCATTTATTACAGTTAATTTCTGATGTCACAAAGCCTGCTACCAGAGACATCATCCAGGGTGTAAGGTGTGTTAAGGAGCATATTTAAAGCTGCAATTTAAACAAGGAAAACACTGACTTTTGCTTCCTTTTATCTATTTTTCTGAAAAGAAAAATTGGTCAGCAAAAAGGAGATAAGTATCGCAACATGTTTATTTTTCCCCCATGCTTTAGGATATTGCCGGTAGGATATTTGCATGTTTGCACTGTGTGCACCAAAATGTTTTATACCTGGACTTACATTAAACTGATTATAATATATATATATTATCTACTGGCGGTCGCCAGTAGATAGTTATAGTTACAACCTAGTTTCCATAGGAAATCTCAAAATTCTATTTTGAATAACTTTGGCGCCGGTTGACGAATCCTCGCGAAATTTTCAAAACTAATGGGGCGCTCCGCTCAGCTCCTACCCTGAAAGTCTCGGGGTGATTCGTCAAGCGGGGGCCGAGAAAAAAGGGGGGTCCCAAAAGGCGTTTTCCCCATGCATTTTTCCATAGGACCTTTAGACACAGCTACAGCCCGAACGGCTGAACAGAATTACTTGAAATTTGGCAGAGAGGTAGCCATAAGGTCAAGGAAGTGCCTCTGGTGTAAATCTGTTCAGTATTTCCTGAGAAAATAGCATTTAAAAGCATATCAATATCTATACGCGCGCACCCTGCGCGCACCCTGCCGTGCGCGAGCACAATTTTGATTGGTTGTTAGATGTCGGTAAACATTCGAATCGGTCGAAACCAGGAAGTGTCGGCTGCCATTTTGTCTCTCGCAGTCTGAGGGGGTGAAAAAAAAAGGTGGAGAACGTGAAAAGGGGGCAGAGTGCACAATTCCTGACCCCCTAGACTAGATTTTTTTTTTTAAATCACGAGGTGCGCGCACCCTGCGCGCACGGCACGCACTGCGAACCATGGGTGCTCGGTGCGCGAAGTGCACCGAGTGCCCACAGCGTGCGCACGGTGCGCGAAGCGCACCGTGCGCGCACCTCGTGATTTAAAAAAAATAAAATAATTTCACGGTGCGCGCACGGTGAAAAACCTGAACATTTTTTTTTTTATAAATACATAACTTAGCATTTAAAAAAACGTACAAATTCACTGAAAAAACCATAGGTTTCACACACGTTATAGTTACGAATTAGCATTTAAAAAACCTTGCAAATTCACTTAAAAAACCATAGGTTTCACACATGTTATAGTTAGCTGGACATTTCACTCGTAAAAAACCTATGAAATTCCCCCGTTATAGGAACTGTAGGCAACTATAACTCACGCGACCGCAATCCTCTGCTGATGACGTCAGATATTACATCACTGATGACATATGTGTCTTTATGAAAAATAAATATTTGTAATATATGTATAGCTAAAGATTAATGGAAGAAGACATGGGTAAATAAGTGTCTAAATACAGTGATGTAATATCTGACGTCATCAGCAGAGGATTGCGGTCGCGTGAGTTATAGTTGCCTGCAGTAACTATAACGGGGGAATATCATAGGTTTTTTACGAGTGAAATGTCCAGCTAACTATAACATGTGTGAAACCTATGGTTTTTTAAGTGTATATATATATTTTTTTTTTATATATATTTGCAAAAATCACTATTCCAATAATTAAGTAGACTGCTGTTTATTCACATAACGCTTTTTCACCAATAGGCTTGATCATGTGATCAACAAAGTTAAAAGAGAACATACACTCTCAAAACACTCACAAAATAGTCGGCCTACTATTGTATGGTAGTGAGATTCTGAAGTAGAAATCTGTGAGTCAAATCCAAAAAGTGGAAACCACCATATGGAAGAAGTGGCCAGGCCTTCCTAAGGGATCAGTTTAATAGAGTACTAAGACTTGTATTGGGCCTAATTGGCATTAAGTTTAGATACTATCAGCACTCAATAAGCTATTGACTCAATTTTCTTAAGGCAGAGGAAGGGAATTTGCGTCATACACTCAGATGATTCTTGCAATCCGAGAAATCATTATTGTGGTTCAATAATATGGATAAAATAAAGGGGTCTTTGGACATAAAGTCTCTCTTGGTAAACATGGATAACTGCAAGTAGGAAAAGTAGGATCAAAACGCTGACCAAAGAGGCTGCATCAGGAATGACCTGGATAATTGCTTGAGATAATAACAGTTGGATCATTTCTGGCAACCCGATTACTGAAGGCAAATGCATGCATATCTTTAGTGATTAAGACGAGGAAAATCAGAAGGTTGATGGTGAGGCTGAGGTGGGGACAAATTCCTGCTTTCCTATCCTGGGAAAAGAAAGCAGGACGCGTGAGCTCTGGACCTCAAGAGAACTATCTAGGGCCGCTTATGCACCCACTACTGCTCTGTGTGGCATTTAATCGTATAAGAAAGCTGTTTATGCTACTTGTGTTTAGAGCACTGATTAGTCATTTTAAAGACCTATTGACTTCTGACATAATGAAATGTGAAAATGTGAAACTATGTTCTATATGTGGAAAGTTTTTAGATACGTTCCAGGAAAGAAACGTTTTGAAAATGTTAGCCTCTTATAAATAATGCAGCAGATAAGTTGGAAGGGCACGTCTTCAATTAAACCTTTCAGAAATAGTTACTAAAGCTAAATGTCGGTACTTTCAGACTGGGTATCACTACGAATTGATCTAGGTGGGATAATCTGGGCTGAGCTCCTGGAGTTATGCTTTTAGCTTAATGTCTGCACATTACACACTTTAAGGTACTTTTGTTTTTTACTGTTTTCTTCTTTATTCCGAGGTCTTAAAGAATGTAAATAGTCTATTTATATTAGTATTCTTATTACACTTTTTATTTGTAATATTCTGATGGTCTTTTAATACTTGCAATTCCAAGAGCGTTGTGGGTAATGGGAAATATACTTCCACAGAATTCTGTGAGTAAACTCAATATTGTAATAAAGGCTGCGTACTCCAAAACAAATTAATGTGAAAAGGCTATATGGAAATGCTCGTAAATTTGCACAATTTTTAAGATGCTTAACTAGCTGTATTAGTTTTTATATGGTCTGGTTTAAGTATTTATGATCTTACTGCATGGTTTTATTGTTTCCTTTGCCTTATTGGCATGTGATCAAACATAATTAAATAAATTAAATTAAAAGCGGGTCGCTTGATAGGTCCACATATTCATTTATTACATATCTTATTTTTTCTTTTTTTATTTTTTTTTACCAGAAGTGCTATCTCATTCATTTGCACATGTGTGGCTGTAACAGGTTAGCTGAGGATTCTTGTGCATTGTGCCAACCCTTATTTTTTTACCTCCTCTGAGCTATTTCAACTGAGGAAAGTGTATATCTCCATCCAAGAAAAGCTTGGCCTTGTAATCAGCTCTCCACTTTAATAAAACAAAGACCATAAATGACACCCTTGTTTTGCTTCTGCTATAGGGCTCAAAAAGCTTGCATTTTACTTGCCGTATCTCTCACTTTCTAGCCAGTCTTTATTCTTGTTGAGACATCTGGTCTACAACTAAACATTTTATTCCAGCGGCAACCTGAATATATGTAGCCACGAGTGGTTGTAAAGCCGCTTTTCCCACTTCAAATATAACTCTTCCGATACATCAAAAGGGGACACATCTGGTCACTCCAGTACCTTGAGATATTCATAGTGCGAAACCGATTATACTAGTCTCCAGAAGTTATCAAAGTAAAACACGCAATGGAATTTTATGAAAAACCACACACGTGACATTGCCTTGAGGTACTCTCTTCACTCACAAAGGCCTTTCTCATTTGATTCCATTATTGATTGCCATTCGGTAGTCCCTGTAGATCATAAATCATCAAGCAAGTCACAGCACATGGTTTCTCTTGTTTTTTTTTTCCAGTTGGAAGATATGTAACAAATACAAGAGCAAAATAGAGGAGAGTTTAGCTTTTTACCCACAAACATGTGTGCGCGCCCACACACTCACTCTCTCTCTCTCTCCCAAAGTCATAATGTTGAGGTTTGCTTTTACCATTTTAACCCAAAGATAGGTCCTGTTTGGAATGGAAGTTAATTAAGGGATCTCTCCTACAAAGGGATACATCCTTAGCATTAACAACTTTTTCTCAAATATTCGAAATATCCAAGCTTTCCATCGCTGTAGATTCAATCACCTTTCATGAAAAACAACTTTCATTATCTTGAGACCCCCTTCTGATGCCCCGAGCAGCCTCTCATTTTCTGCACATTCCCAGCCAGGCCCCGCATCTTCCTTGTCTTCCCAAACAAAGAACACACGAAGAAAAACCCCAAGATCAGCTAAATATTTCCTTTCAGCTTTGGCACTGACAAAGTGGAAGAGATTTATCAAGCTCCTTTAGCGATTCATTGATGCGGCACAAAGTTGCATTGTGCTGTATCATGTCCCCAAATTTGTAGAGCGACGGATTCATCACTCTGTCACTTGATGGATTCAGCCGTGGCATTGAGTATATAATAGGCTGTTCATTCAATGGCAATGAGATAAGCTGTTCAGTCCTCGGGGGAAACATGCTGCGAGAGCCCTGGAGCACACACGCATCTAAATTCAAAGGATGCTTCACACAAATGGTCGCAGAGCAGCAAAAAAAACTTGCTAAAACAGCAGCCCTGGGAATCATATGGATTTTCTTTTCTTTTTTGATCCGTGCTCACTTCGGAAATGTCAGTATGTGAATCTGCAGCCACATTTATAATGTGAAGAACAGACAGAGGCAGGTTGTATTGCTGTTTGAGCTGTAGCACAAACACAGGTCACATGTAACACTTTACTTCCGCATTGAGTGGGTTCTGCTCTGAAATGAGCCGTGGTTTGGAAATCACTTATTAACTAAACGGTGACAAGCCAGCTTTATTTTCTCCTTCTTAGAGCCAAAGACAAAGGGTTTTACATGGCTAATTTTAAGTTAATAAACATTACCAAAAAGTGCATTTTTTTTTAGAGGACATGCGGTAAGGAAATCTCAACTGAGGAAGAACAGCAAATCCTGCAGATTTCTGCACCTTAGTTTCGGGGGTCTAGTCGCCAGGAACGTGACTAGCCCCCTTGTAACTATGTGCTTGTTAAGGTAAAAAAATAAATGTAATGTCCCTACTTGCCGCCAGTAACCCACCCTTTTAATAGTCAGTCCCAGAGCGAGGAATCTCCTTGTGCTCTCCAGGGCTGGAAAACACACCTCACGTCCTCCTTCGTGGTGTACGGGCGGCCACATATGTTATGTTTTTTGTGTGTTTTTTTTCTTGTTTAAATTTGTTTATTGGTTTAACAACATCGTTATACATCGTAGACTGAGGATAAGTTCTTTTCTGACCCCACATTCATATGTACCAAGTCATTAAACAAAATATACAGTTCAATCAACCTGTTCCGTCTGCCTGTAGACGCATTTCCAGTTCCGCCGTGGGGGATGCTACAGGACATATGTTATGTTTGCAGTAGGATCTTGAAGGGCTGCGGAGGCTTCCACTGTCTTCAGTTTTTTTGTTTTTAACCGACAGGCATTTAAGGGCCTTACTTAGAGTTTGGTTGACCGGATACTCCATCACAAATGTGGAGGATGTACCGTCTGACATATCACAAGGGCATTATAGACTATGGCATTTGGAATAAAGGGGACGAGATATTCCTCGCATTTTGACAGAGTATTCCGTCCTCCAAACTCTAAATAAGGCCATAAATCATGACAGATTTGGTTTGGGTGCTGTATTGAGGAGCATATCTAAGAATATGTTTTGCCCAATGTGTGATGTAATAATTTATTTATTGGCTTGTGGTTTTAAATAGAACAAAACCCACCCTATAGGTGACAAGGGTCTTTGCAACATAATAAGATGATTAAAACAACCATTGTTACCTTCACCACCATTCACAGAAAATAACAGAGGCCTCAGTCACTGATGTTTTGCTGCGATTTACTCCCGGAGTACTCCTCAGAGTACTTCCTAGGTAAGTCATGGCTGTTCAGATCGAAATCTTTGTAACTCAAGTCGTGAATATGTGTAATATTACTTTACACAGAATTCCAGTTACATTACAATGCAGAACTATAGTACCATTTTTTTATTTTGTGAATTACATGCATATATTTCTTTTGGCTCTCTCAAACCAGAATGCAGATTCTTGAACATATCATTATAAACTAAGACTTTTCAAGACTCTTTTGAATATCTGGAAAAAAGTGCTCAATTGGTATCATGTGGGGAATGAAATTCCAAATGTTTGGAATGCGCCCTAAAATGGTTCAGCTAGGGTTTTTTGTTTCCTGAACAATGAAAGATCTAGAGATCTTTCTGTATTCAAGAAACTAAGAACCATATATCTTTTTGGGAGAAAGCAGGTTTTTGGGCCAGTTATGTTGACGTACCATAGTAAATGGCGAAGTGACATTTGATATTGGGTATTGTTGCCTAAAGACCAATAGTACGTAGTTACATTAAATGCCGGGGTGGCAGTATCATATTTATTGAGCTGTGATTGTGAGGCAGGGTGGCTTCCCTATTAACTGACAAATCTCTAATGTTGGTGAAATGGCTTTTAGCTGGCAGTTAAAGTAAGTGTACACATTGTGTTGCTGTGTGGCTTGTCTGAGATATGTTGGACGTGTTAATGATGTTCTGATAATGTACTCTGTCGTGTTTGTGATGCACTTGCCTCCTAGTGTTTAGTGCTTTTGGAAGTAATGTGATAAATGGATGTCTGGTGTACCTGTGCTGTGCTGGATGTATGTGAGGTGGGAAATGTATATGGTATATCAACCTTGCCCTGAATTCTTTCAGTTTGCAGCTGGGCGTGTAAGTCAGGTTGTAAGCAAAGGCCAACTGCGTCCGCACAGCACCCCTGCTTATAGCCATAAAGATTAGAGCGCGGCCAATAGGAAATGGCATCGCTCAGCGGGCTAAGAGTGAGGAGGAAACTGGAAATTTCAATCCCCCACCTTCCGGTAAAGATTGAGGAAAGTACAAAGTCAAATTCAATCAGCAAACAGTAAACACTATAAAATCATTTAAAAGAAAGTGCAGGTTGCGGCGAGAATAGTTTGAAAAAGTGAAACATGCATGTGGCAGGTGGGCGTGTAAGTCAGGTTGTAAAAAAGTCAACCCCATTACCTGAAGTGAGAGACTGTTGGATCCCGACCTGGTCTCGGGTTGGAAACCCCGCAAGGAGTATCTGTGTGCAGGAACCTCAGCGTCTCTGGTCAGTGTGTCGGCTGGGAAGTCCTGGTCTCCTCTGTTTCTCTTAGCAAGATGTGATTTATATATACCCATAGGTCTCCCCAGGGTCCTACCTCGCTGTATTACTGTGTCTGCCTAAGGACGACGTTGGGCATGAACTTTATACATAGATATTATACAGGAGATGGTAGTCCTGCTGTGCTTCCAAGAATCCTCATGCATAATGTATGAGATTTCGAACTAGGGAAAACCAGCGTTCTGAATGCTGTGTCGTATCTAGGTAAAAGGTCAGTCCCTGTAAACTGTTATAAGTGTAATGTAGGGAAGACTATAGGTGAAGGGTTATGAAGTTACCTGGGCCTATATCAGGGTACCTATATAGAATATATCAGTTCACCTCCAAGGCGTGCACATGTCCCGGCTGACACCCCAACACTCTGACTCCCTACACCAGCCTGTTCGCATGGAAGAGGTGATATCGGACATCACACGCCAGAAACTTCTCAAGTCCCCTGGCCCGAGGGCTTTGCTGCCCTTTTTTCTAAATCAATCTGTCAAATGCTTATCCCTCTCTTGACCAGGCTTTTTAATTCCCTAGCAGATACGGGCATGCTTCCGCCCTCCATGCTTGAGGCGGCCATTACTGTTATACCCAAACCAGGTAATGACAAACAGCAGTGTGGTTCATACCGGCCCATCTCTCTGATAAAAGTGGAAGCCAAGTTATTCACTAGCATGTTCGCAGCCCGGTTAGGACCATATATGCCAGGCTTGGTGGATCCAGACCAGTCTGTTTTTGTGCTCCACTGCCAATGAGGAGACAACTCTAAACAAATTCTTAACTTGGTGGATAAAGCCATGTGCTCACAGATGGAAATGATGCTCTTCTCTCTCTACTCTGAAAAAGCATTGGCCCCATTTAGAGGCTATGCTGGATCACTTTGGTCTAGTGGCCCGGTTTAGTGCGCGGATCTTTAGAATCTATGGAGCTTCGAGGACAGCAGTACTCGTCAACTGGGTGGCTTCCGCCCCCTTCTCCATTGGTAGATGAATATGGGAAGGGTGCCCACCGTCTCCCCTGCTATTTGCTGTATATATGGAGCCGATGGCGAGGAAAATACAAGATGATCCACAAGTCACGGGTGTTTCAACGAAAGAGTCTCCTTCCACATACCCAAAAGGAACCTCCGCTCCGCCGACCTCACCCTGGCAGAGTCCTCACGCATCCGCAGAACAAGAGCAAGCGGAAGAGCCTTCTCCCACATCACAGCAAAGACCCGGAACGAGCTCCTGGTCAACATCAGATGCTCCCCAACTCTGCACACCTTCAGGAAGAGCCTCAAGACCTGGCTCTTCGACTGACCCGGAGCTGCACCCCCCAGCACCTTGAGACCCTCATGGGTTAGTAGCGTGCTTTATAAACCCCTGATTGATTGATTGAGAGGAGAAGAACATAACTTGAGCCTCTATGCACATGATGTTATTGTGGCACTTGAGGGTCCGTTGAAGGCCCTGCCTGCTTTTCTGGAGAAGCTGAAGAAGTTTGGAGCAGCCTAGGGATTCCACATCAATATTAAAAAATCACAGGCTGTCAGCCTTTTGACTATGCATACTATGAAGGCGCAGCTAGCTTCTCACTACCCATTTACTTGGGTGACCTCTTCAGTATCCTACCTTAGGGTTCAGATAGCCCCCACACTGCCAAACACTGCGACCATTAACTATCAAGCCCAGCTAGGACAAGTCCGCAACGACTTAGCTCAGTAGAAACACTATCAGCTCTCATGGCACGGGAGAGTGGTGGCCCTGAAAATGACACTTCTACCTCAAGCGCTATTACTGTTCCAGGCCCCTTCCCTAGCACCTCCAGTGGGCATATTTCTATCCCTTCAAGGAGATGTTAACTGATTGTTTGGGGTGGATGGAGGCCATGTATGTCTCACGAGCAGGCTTACTGCTTGAGGCGGAAGGGTGGTCTGGAGGATCCTAACACACTGTATTACTATCAGGTAACACAGCTCCACATTTTAGTGGACTGGACTTGAAAGGAATCCAAAAAGTACTGGTGCTTTATGGATAGGTCAATTGTGAGTGAATACCTTGGAAGGTTCCCTTTTTTGCGAAGACACAAGAGGGCGCAGGGCCTATACTCCTCTCCCATCACTAGAGGTACTCCTGAAGTGTGAGACCAGGTAGCTACTCAAAAAGCTTTCACCTCATTTCCATCCCCATTGACAATTATTTTGGGTAACACAAAATTTACCCAAGGGTTCCAACCGACCGCCTTTGCTGCCTGGCAAACAACTGGCTGCCTCTCTGTGGATCACATGTTTTATAGTGAATGACCTATCCCCTTTGAACAGCTTAAAACTGACTATGGGCTGCCAGAGACCTAGCAGTTGAGATATTTGCAGGTCCGTCACTTGGGTATACATCCAGATATCCAGAAAGGGGCTTAGTGCCCACTCACACAGTTTGGAAAGTGGCTACTTTCCAAGGAAAGTGACCAAGGTATTATCTCTGAACTATACACTCAGCTGGTTTGCATCTGCCCAGACCATAAAACCTCAGGGCAAAAAAGTGGGAGCTTGAGCAGGGCCAGACTCTGACCAATGAGCAATGCGAAGGCATTTATTATAGAGCTCAACATACTGCACATAATACCTCAAGCATAGCAACCGCAGTTAAAATTGGACCTTACTGGTATGCCACACCTGTTAGACTTCACAGTGACAATTCCACTCATTGTGTGGACTGTTGGAGGGGCTGTGTGCCCTCAGGACGTTGCTTCAGGTTCTTTGGGCCTGTCCGTATCTTACACAATACTGAGACGCAGTCCTCGCAGACATTGATGCTCACTTTGCCACACATTTGCCACACTTCCCAGCATACATTAACTTAGGACTGCCCAGTCTATTGATATTTCCACTTAAATCTCGGAGGGGGCTGCACATCGGTCTGGTGCTAGGTGTAGCATTACAAGCTATTCTGTCCCATTGGGGCACTGAGAAGCTCCCAACACACACAGCCTTGCTCCATAGGCTAAGGAGGCTATTAGGTATTGATCATCTGACCCTTGCTGTGACCCATCAGGTAGACTCCTTCTCTGGAACACTGGCATCCATATATTTAGCTGCTGTCTGCTGCATTTCACAAACTGACATGTCCTAAATACACCTGCTTCACCGGACGGCTTTCTATGAAGTGCAGCAGTAGGGGTAGGCCAGCACATAGGAGAGAGCCTAGGGGTTTCCCTTTAACGTTAGCAGCCTTATAATGGAGTGAGCATGGGGAGGGTGGGGTGGAGATGGTTGGGGACTGGTTAGTATATTCAGTAACATTTTTGTTATACTGCACATATGTGTGGTGTTGTTGTAAGAATATTCTTGTGTTATATTGCCCTGCCATTATAAAAACGAATGAAATAGGTTTGAACTATAAAAACAACTTTAACCCTAATTGACATCACATGGTAAAGTGTCATTAACACACCTCTAGAGATAACATGACATAAAAGTATCTTTCCATCTGTTCCAAATTAAACCTTTTGCCACACATATCTTTTGTCACTGGGTGAGGGGTGGAACGTACACAGAGTTGCAAGCTGCAAGGCTATGTAACTTTACTCACTTTTGTGATTCTGAACTTGGTAGGGCTATTGGTATTACAGTTATCCATCACTGCACCAACAAACATCCATGCATGTATTTGTACAATATGTTACTTGTAACCTTTAACCCATTATCAAAGTAATCTAGTGTGTTGAAGATATATTCCGGAATATATTCCGGAATCTGTTGTATTACACTAACTGCCATTGATACCTGCAACCACCACCAGTTGTATTGTTTCTATGGTCTCACTGGCACAGACTGTAAAGCCTACCTGCGGTACAGGACTTTTGGTTGATGTTCATCATCATGTCAAAGACAGCGTCTTTCTCCATCGAATTGTCTCTTTTTCTTTTTAAGTCACCAGCATGTTGATCGTATTTTCCATCCCATCCTCATAAGACAGTGTATTGCATGATTAGTTCTGCCATTGCTCCTTCACTTCATCAGTAGCAGAATGTTTAGAATTTAAATTCTTGTAATTCCGGTAAGACACTGATGCGCACATTGATGTAAAAGGGCACATCTTCTGCCACTCCACTAGAGTTATCAAGATCTGGTACAAACATTGGAACCACAAATAAAATTTCATATGGAGTATGCCCACCCAACATTCGTTTAGGCAGATTATGTAAAGGTCCCTTTACATCTTACAGATGATTAATCCAACTATGACCTGAACCTGTTAAGGACTGCTTCCATTCCACTATCAAAATGTCCCTCAGGATAATAGGGGGCAGAATAAAGCACAGCAACACTCAGGGTACCCATAGTGTCCCAGTATGCCTTAGAGTCAAAAGGATGTCCTGGTCCGAGTGGAATGCTGCCATTGCATATGTACCGATATAGGCTTGCAAATCTTTAATAACAGTTTGAACATCAGCTGATTGCTGTGACCAAACCCTAAGATGTATTTATAGGTACCCTCCGTAAGGAGTGGCCCACAGTAATCTAAATTGACACATTGTAATGGTTTACTCGAAACTAAAAGTGGTGTCTGAGGTGGGCGTGCAACAATGGATCTTTTAATTTGTCACGAATGTTGTAGCAAAGGACACATTTTTTTGGTCTATTTATATAGACCCTGACATCAGTATTGTTCCTGTAATAAAGAAACAGTATTGCCACACCAGCATGGGCAAACGCCAAACCCTCATGAGCACCTATTATTAACTCTAACCAGCGGTCTCAGTTGGGTATCACTTGATCATACACCCCAGGAATGCAGACAAAGGGAGCATTTTGAGGATTCAATAGAGATGAGTTTTTTCCTGAACAACCTTTAGGTAAGGGCTCACCAGTAGCCGAGGCAGTAACTGCAACCATAATATCATTGTCTATCTTGGATGTGAACAAGTAACTTCAGCTACAAATAAATTCTGAACAGCTGTCTTGGCAGCTTCATCAGCCTTTGAATTTTCTGAAACGTGCATACCAACACGTTGGTGACTCAATGTATGTTTCACATGAGCCCATCGCAAAACACCTTTCATTGCTGCCACCTTCCTCCAAGGAAGCTTATGCTTAATAGCATTGCCTTTAGAATCTCTGAATTTCTTCAAGCTCAAATAAGGTAAATTATCATTAAAGGCCTGGATGCAGTAATAGGAATCACACTCTATAGGTGCTGGAAATTCTGAATCCATATTTTGCAAAATCCAAACACAACAAAACCTGTCAAAGGAGATGTTGGCTCCCAAAGTCACAACATATCACACAAATAAACACCTGGATCTGTAACAAGAAAAAGAGGGAGAGAGAGAAAGAAATGAAAATGATCCAGGAAACTAAGGCAACCCAACTGGAAACGAGTATTCTTTTTGAAAGACAGTTTCCCTCACCCACCAGAGGTGGCATGCTTCATCATTGGGAACCTTCTCGTACCATGAAAGCTAGTCGTGGTACGGGCGAAAGTTCTTCCACTTAGGTGGAGGAGCTCAACAGATGTTTTCAAAAGATAAGGTAGATGCCAAACTAAGGGTTTGTGGCTGCTGAGCTGGGCATAACATGTAATGTGGTGTTGTGATAATTAAAACTGGCTACAGGGTACACATTCAGCTTCATTAGGGTGCACCTGGGTCAGGATCAAAAGCAAGGGACACTGCAGGAGCGGATTAAAACCTACTGGAATGTCTTACCCAAGATGGTCAACATGTTTCTGCCATTATACCCTCAAATGAGGTGTGTGTGGCATTTGTCAAGACCTAAGGTGATAGTGCTGCTGCTCCAAAGATTTGTGAAAAAAATGCAAATACATATCCATACAGTGGTCCACTGGTAAGTTCAGAGGGGATCCCATGTCGATAAACCAATAGAGGGATATAATACAGGGGTGTAATATACAGCTGGGGTACCATTCCAAAACAAATAGTTTAGTCACAATAATCAAATAAAGGTGTCTCTCAGTATCCAAGAGGATGGATTGAGTAAAATGGCCATTGGGAATGTACTATGAGCAAGAAGAAGTCTCACAATAGTCAGTCAGAGCTGGTATGCTCATAATATATTTGCGCCACCAGTCAAGAGTTAATACAAACCAGTTAAAACAAGGTAAAGCATTTTTTAAAAACTACCCCTACCAAGAGCTGTCTGTGCTTAAAGACAGAATATGCGTACATCTCTAATATAAGTATGTTCTTAAGAGGACTGCTAAAAATGAGGGTTTTACAGGCCCCAATAAAATGATTGAGAGGCACAGGTCATAATGTCAACAATAAAACATTAAAAAGGTCAAAAAGCAAGGGCATAATTGTAGAGACTGAAATGCGGTGTGCGGCTTAGACAGGTTGTCAAGTCTTCATTAAGAGGCTTAACGTGCTTAAGAGTTGGCTTAGAGGGAAAATTACATGCTCCTAAAGTGGCGTACCGTAATGCAGATGGGCCATGTAGAATGATACAAAGCCCACTTTGATTGCCTTCGTTTCCTGGATCCATTCCCTTCCTTTCTCTCTCTCTTTGTCCCTCTTTTTCTTGTTACAGACCTATGTGTTTATTTGTGAGATATATCTTTATCCTGCAAAGCCAGAATCAAAGCTTTCAATTCAACCAGCTGAGTTGTACAACCACCTAAAGTTTCCTCCAACATTCTTTGTGCTTGAAAAACTCCATCCTTCATAACACCCTTAACTGCAGCACACGCAGCTTATTACTTGTACTTTGTACCATCCGCCAGCTGGGCTGAACCATCAGTATAGATTATCAAAGCATACTCATCTAGAGGCAAAATCTCACTAGACATGGGATATTCCTGTTCATATTGGACATATTCCTGTGTTCTCAAAGTAGAATCAAAAATATAGTCCACATTAGTAGTTGTCAAGGAAGAGGACCACTGGATCCATTGTGGATTTCAAGAAATGCTGGCCTAGGTGACAGTCTCTAAGGTCAGAACAGGAGACACCACACTGTTTCTGCAGTCGTGATTTTTTCAGTGGAAGCAAAACACATTTCTTCATTGGAATATAAATGCGATTTATAGGCTAAATGCACTCTTTTCCTTCATTAAATAAAATATATGTGTAACCACTGAAACACGCAGTTATGCAGATCACTAAATTAGTAGTGTTAAACGAAAGTGTTTAGAATCAAGCACGTCTGCCTGTAAATTTGAGAGAATAGTAGTATGTTCAGTAGTCCAATGTTTATTTGAGAATTCAGGACAAATTAAATTGTACACCGTTTTAACCCGTTGTGCATAATCTAGTATATATGCTCTATGTAGAAATCCCAAAAGTGGTTGAAGCTTTTTTTAAGGTATTTATTGGTAGCAATAGAGCACACTTCTCTAAGTAATGTGGTGCCAGACTTTTGCTTTCAATCGGTAATTCATTTCTTAAAAAGAGAAAGGCAATTTTAGAGTTTGTAAAATTAAATTTATAGCTATGGTCAGCGAATTTTAGAATAATATGATCCACTGTGGCTAAATGTGCGTTTAAATCAAGTCTGTGATGTAAATACCATCAACGGCGAACAATGCATCTTAGTCAATTTCATGTAAAACTGACATCACTCGGGCACCAAACAGACCTGGACTGATCTTATACCTTGACAGAACAGTTGTTGTGTTCCTCAAGCTTTCAGGTGTTATATTTTGACAGAAAAACCCATGGGAAATGCCTAATAAAGGGCCTTATTTAGATCTCGGCGGATGGGTTATTCTTTTACAATGATGATGGATATCCTGACGGCCAAAATAAAAATCCCATTATGTTCTAGGGGATTTATATTTTGGCGGACGGGATATCCGTCACCGCTGTGATGGAGTAACCCGTCCGCCGAGATCTTAATCAGGCCCATAGTTTTGTATTTTTTACAAACTATATTATTCATTAAGCCCATGCTGTGGGAATTCTGTACAGCAAAATTCCTTGTGTGACTGTTTAAATGTCGCTAGTCTAAGACTATATGATAAAAATGATCAGGTTAATTTACCGAAAATAAAGGATTATTCATAGGGAAGACGTAAGGCTCAACCACACCAGGATATTCTAATTGTGATTGTATCTCTCTAACTGGAAGTTTAGCTGCATTTTTAATAGGATATGGTTCTTACACCTGTGGACTTGACCTTATTGGTATTTTAGGAGAAGGCTAGTGTTTATCCCAATCCTCTTGATTATGATATAAAGCTGGGGCTTGTGCAAGATACTTTTCTGCAGCATATGCTGCTTTTACAGCCTGTGGAACAAGAACTGAAAAGGAAGGTATGATTACATCCTCCCATTTTAAAACATTTCTAACAAACTCTGGCCATTGTATTCTGTGGTTGAATTCTCAATTTGAATGTCCAAATCTTGATCCTATCTGGAGGGCTAAGCCGCCGATCTGGAGTTTCAACTTGTATATCAGTCGGTCTTGCCACCAGAAGCTGTTGAAGAATCTGGTGAACTATTGTGACCTCTGTTGCACTGTCGGGAAGAGTTCTTGCCCATGTCTTTATCAATGAAGAGTTCTGAGCATTTGTTGTATATTTAGTGGAAATTCCTGACACTTTCATCTTTTTAAATTGTGCTTTTTGTTGGGGATGTTTTTCTTCATTTTTTAATGCTGACATCAGCGTTTTACATATTCCTCCTGTCTGCGATCACCTCGTCCCCCTTTCTCTGACTGCTTGTCTGTAGAGTCCTGCAAGAAAAGAGAAGTTACCGACATGTTGATAATATTTTCCTTCAATCCTCAAAACAGGGTGTATTGCATGACTCATTCTTGGATTTGTAGCATGAAATTAGTAGTAACATGTCACACAAGTGACACTAACCAGCACAAAATAGTTTATTTTTTAATTTACTTTGCAGCTCAAACTTGGTTTTGCACTGGAAAGAACCCTAAAAGTAATGCAAAAAAGTGCAAAACACTACTTTGCATTAATTAGCGCCAAGGGGGATTTACATTGTATATGGGTGTTCCCATGCAACCACCTATGCCTTTTGATGCAAAACCCTATCTGCAAACAATTGTAGACAGGGTTTAACGCCAAAAGTAAATGCCACTTCAAAGGAGATGTTAACAGGAGAAACATTTTTATTTCTCATTTCTTTTCAGACTTTGCATGTGTGCTGCACTGTGCAACACACATACAAAATGGGAAAAGTGTTTAAACTTGTCTATGCATAGTATTTTGTACAGGAAGGGTCACCTTCCTGTACAAAGCCTATGGTAGATCCAGGTACACACCCTAGCGCTATGGCGCTAAGGTGTGTGCCTTGGACTGAAATCAGCACTGGCTATAGGGAGAGGGGAGGAGAGATTCATATCTCTGTAGATATGGTGCTCTCCAGCTCCCTCCCTGTCGCACAACGCAGTGCAGCCTCTTTGGGTGCTGCACTACGTTGTGTATCTTTTTAGAAAATCCGGCCCTCGATGTCCTGTCAACCCACCTCTACTTCCTATTCCTCATTTTTATTGCTGGAGAAAGGAGTGTTTCTTTTGGTGGAGTCCTCTTTGCCACCTCTGCCTCTAGAGGAGCCATTTTAGGCTCTTGGGATCAGAGTTCAGACTCTCCAATTCAGTTTCTCCTGGAAGACAATCTGTCATGGAATCACATTTAAATCCGGTAGCAAACCATCTGTAAATGTCTCCACATGATGGAACACAACTTACATCAGAATTTGGATATTAGTAATGTGTATCCTGAAAATAGTTTCCCACTTTCAATTTTAAGTACTCAATTATATTGGATAATCAGAACTTGTTTTCTGGGGTTGTATTAGCAAAAGCACTCTGTTGGGCACAAGGGACGTATGCACCCACTTTTTGCACCTCTGAGGCACTTTGGTATAACACGGGTGGGAGCCACCAACAGTAATTTTTAGGGACCTGCACTTATTTCCTTTTTATCTGCCATTTCCAGAGAGCAAGAGAGGGAAAAACACAGAAATGGGAAGGGAGGAAGAGAAATATGGAACAATCTGTCACAAAGGGAAACAGCAGAAACCTGCATAAATACAATAAAGGGCATGGTTTGTCTGACATTGGTTTAAAGAGACATGAGGGGATTGAAGACTTTACAATCTTGGTATTCACCGTTATAACATTTCATAGCACTGGCTTCTACCTTCAGAGCAGGCTTTGGGCATCAGAGCTAATTATTTTACACATTAAGCATTGCATGGTCCCATGCAAATGAGGAAACACTTTGTCTCTTGGCCATAATACAGATGTGGGCACAGACACAAAGGTGCTGTCACAGGGGTGCACAACTGCGATATTTAGTGGGCCTACCGGGCATGGAACTGTAGCCCTGTGTGGAACTTTTAGCAAACTGTATATTTGAAGAGCCAATCTGGGTAATGTGCCATATGATATTGACAATGTACTTACCTAGTGCAGGTTTTGATGGTTATCAAATTGTCGTGCTGCGAACTTCCAATCCCAGAATGCAGCAGTGAGGAAGTCATTGAGACACTCACATAAGCCCAATTGTTATCATGCAGATAAATTTATGAAAAGCGCGGCACACTGTGATTGTCATTAATTGGCCTGTGAGCAAGTACTGAAAAGTTTGAAACACGTTGGGCCTCATCACAAAAATAGTACCTGGATTGTTTGAAGATTGACAAGGTATGACGCTTGGAGTTAAGTGCGTCTCCATTTTCTTTGGCAGAGGTGTGTGTTTTGAATATGTCGGTGGGCCAGCCAAGAGACAGCACCACTGCGATATTTAGCAGGCCTGCGGGGCATGGAATTGTAACCCTGTGTGGAACTTTTAGTGAACTGTATATTTGAAGAGACAATCTCGGTAATGTGCCATATGATATTGACAATGTACTTACCTATTGTAGGTTTTGATGGTTACCAAATTGTTGTGCTGTGAACTTCCAATCCCTAGAATGCAGCAATGAGGAAGTCATTGATATGCTCACAAGAGCCCAATTGTTATTATGCAAATAAATGGATGGAAAGCGAGACACGCTGTAATTCTCTTTAATTGACCCATGAGCAAGGACTGAAAAGTTTGAAATGCATTGGGCCTCATCAAAAAAATAGTATCTGAATTTTTTGAAGATTGACAAGGAATGACGCTTGGAGTTGAGTGCGTCTCCATTTTCTTTGGCAGAGGTGTGTGTTTTGAATATATATATACACCATGAAATTGTTAAAATTCTGAACAAACATTGGAAAATACTTTTGAAAGACCCCAATATGGAGACAATTCTTAGCAAGAAACCAAACATAACATACAGACGAGCAACATTGATACAAGACAAACTGGTACATATCCATTATCCGAAACCACAAACGAAGTCTTCGTTCACTGAATTCCAAACTGGATTCAGGAAATGTGAAAAATGCAAAAGCATGTTGCATAGGAAAGAACATGAAAGAAATTGCAGACATCAAAGGCAAAACCTTCAGTATCAAGGAGAAGATCAACGGTGAAAGCACCTATGTTGTCTACATGCTAGAATGCAACTGCAGCTGTAGATACATTGGGAGCACCATTTGCCAACTAAAGAAAAGAAGTTTAGAACATGTCCGTGCCATACAAAATGATGACAACAACTAAGCTATGACAAAACACATACACACACATCCAAACCACACCTGGTAACAAATGAGATATTGGGGTTTAGGGACGATCCCGGTCAGTGAGAGAGGCGGGGACCATGTGACCAAACTGAGACGACTGACGTCGAGATTAATAATTTGTTTCCACACCAAGCAACCAGATGGATTGAATAGGGATGAAGAACTGCATGTTCAGCTATATTCTCGGAAATCAAACCACCAGTATCTGGAAACTTGTTTTCCAAAAACTGAGAAAGAAAATCTATACCACTGGGGTAGAATCATGAACATTAAAGAGAAGGAACACTCGGATTCAAATCGAACAAAAGGCACTAGAACCATTTAAAAAGGGCACTGAGCCATTAAATATAGACTCTGATACAACTCTAAGGAACAGTGTGCTTAATTTTACAAAAAGAATCTGTTTGTAACAAATATATTTTTTGTGTTGCTAAAAAACTATTTTGTTACTCAGAGAACTGCATTTCCCATAATGCCTCATTATGGGCTACATGGGTATTTGTATAAAAAGACACAATAGGTGGATCACCGCTAACCGTGATCAAGACCAATCATGTCGAAACGCGTTGGTTTTGGAACTGGTGATGGAGATGGCTGTAAACTATTGGATTAAATAAGCTTTGTAAGCAATCTACTGGAGTGTGAGTGAAATTTGTGATATATCTATCTATATATATATTCACTGAATAAACCATAGGTTTCACACACGTTATAGTTAGGGATTAGCATTTAAAAAACCTTGAAAATTCACTGAAAAAACCATAGGTTTCACACATGTTATAGTTAGCTGGACATTTCACTCGTACAAAACCATTGAAATTCCCCCGTTATAGTTAGTTCAGCTAACTTTAACTCGCGCGCCCGCAATCCACTGCTGATGACGTCACATATTACATCACTCATGACATGGTCAGTGACATCACTCATGACATCACTGATGACATATCAAATGATATCACTGATGACATCACTGATGACAACATCCATTGAGTATGTGTTTCTGAACAATTTTAATATGTTTATTATATATAGGGAAAGGCCTGTTGAAGAATAGGTGGGTGTACAAGTGTGTAAATGGATGATTTTCTGTGGTGCGTAACTGACTCTATAAGTGAGTCATTAAATTATCTTACTGCAGACTACTGACTAAACTGTGTAAATGTCTGTATGTGTCTGTATAAGTGGCTGCATGGTTTTGTGAATAGCTATAGGAGTGTCTATATGAGTTATTGATTGCTTGTCTGAGTATCTGTATGGGTTCCTGAGTGTTTGTGTGGGTAGGGTGTGTGTTACTCTGTGACTAGATGTGTGAGTGGGTGATTCAGTGGGTGTATGGTTTTAAGAGTGCATCTGTGATGAACTGTATGGTTGAGTGAGTGTATGTATTGGTGTATTAGGGATTGAATGTATATCTCAGTGGTACATTTGTGACTAACTACATATGTGAAAGGCAGTATATATGCGTGTAAGAGTATATAAGTGGGTAGATGTGAGAGTGTGTGATTGTGAGAGTGACTGTATGGATGAGTGTGTGCTTGTATCAATGATTCTATAAGAGCGTAAGAATGTGGTACTATTTTTATGAGTAAGTGAACTTGAGTGTGTATAACTGCATAGGTGAGTAAATGGGAGTGTGATTATTTGCATGACTGACTAGGTGTGAGAGTACCTCAATGGATGATTGGTGGTGTGTGAGTGTCTATATATGTGTATAAATGCATATGATAGTCTTGTATGGAGTGACTGTAAGTATGAGGGACTGTACAGGTGAATGAGTGGAGGTGTATGTAGACCTAAGAGTTAATAAGTGGGTATGTAGTTATTGGTATTGGAGTATGTATGGTTTTGAGAATGGAACTCTGAAATTTTGAGTCGGTGTATCAAAGGTTATATTAGGGTGTGAGAAGATGTGGTAATTTATCACATGGATAACGTCATCAGTGATGTCATCAGTGATGTCATTTGAGATGTCATGAGTGATGTCATGAGTGATGTCACTGACCATGTCATGAGTGATGTAATATGTGACGTCATCAGCAGTGGATTGCGGGCGCGTGAGTTATAGTTAGCTGAACTAACTATAACGGGGGAATTTCAATGGTTTTGTACAAGTGAAATGTCCAGCTAACTATAACATGTGTGAAACCTATGGTTTTTTCAGTGAATTTTCAAGGTTTTTTAAATGCTAATTCCTAACTATAACATGTGTGAAACCTATGGTTTTTTCAGTGAATTTGCAAGGTTTTTTAAATGCTAATTCCTAACTATAACATGTGTGAAACCTATGGTTTTTTCAGTGAATTTGCAAGGTTTTTTAAATGCTAATTCCTAACTATAACGTGTGTGAAACCTATGTTTTTTTCAGTGAATTTCAAAGGTTTTTTAAATGCTAATTCCTAACTTTAATGCGTGTGAAACCTATGTTTTTTTTACTGAATTTGCAATTTTTTTTAAATGCTAATTTATGTATGTATTATTATATTTTTAAATATTTATTTTACAATAAACTACCTATATATATAGTTATAGATTGACTGTATCCTGTAATATGGAATGGCTCAGCTCTTTTTTTTAAAATTTTGATAAAGTTGAACAGCATAGTTAATATCTTCCATAAACTTATAAACAGTTTTTCTTTTTAGGGTTTTTTTATGGTGCGCGCACCGTCTCCGTGTGCGCATGCGTGCGTGCTCTGTGCGTGCTCCGTGTGCGCATGTGTGCGTGCTCCGTATGCGCATGTGTACATGCTCCGTGCGTGCTCCGTGTGCGCATGCGTGCGTGCTCCGTGCGCCCACTGTGCAAGCACGGCAAGTCATGTGATTAAGAAACAACACTTTTCATTGGTTCATAGTAGTTTCAGTTCCAGAATCTTCAAACACCACACCCACTCCCCTCATTATTTCTTCTTATTTCCTGGGAGAAGGAGCTGGAGAGCTTTTCCACTACGTGAGAATGGCAGAACAGCAATCTTCTACAGAGAGTGAAGAGTAGACCTTTGTACCACCAAGCCAGAGGAAACAAAAGGACTCCTTCATATGGAAGTTCTTTACTTTTCCAGAGGGGCAGAAGAAGGTGAATGCCCCAAAAGTCACCTGCACTGTTTGTGGAGTTGACCCCCCAAAAAATACTCCTTTAGCATTTATACTATGCTGAGGCACTTTCAAAAAGTGCATCCTGTGGCTTATGCACGTGAATCCACAAGAGCCACAAGAGACAACCCTCCAGGAGCTCAGCCGAGCACATCATCTGCGGCCGCAGATTCACCTGCATCAAGACCTCTGGATATCCACCCTCTGTTCCAGAAGGTTCATATACGGTGCAATGTTGTTCTCTGTTATGGTGAGAGCAGCATCAACTAAATAGAGAACAAAATCCAGCAGCACACATGCTCCATCATATCCTTTTTTCCATTTTTTTTTTGTTCCCGTTGAACACTTTTTCATTCCCTGGTTTTTTTTTTGCTGCTCTAAAAAAACAAAAAAAATGCAAAATTGTTAAAAAACTACAAAAAAAATACAAAACAAAAAAGACAAAAAAAACAGTTCTTTTCAGAACTCACTTCACTTCTCCAAGAAGAGCTATATTCCTAATATACTGTGTTGTAATTTTATTGAATGACTGTGTAGTGTATACATGAATGATTGAAATGACTTAGTGAAGAGGAGGAAAGGACTGACAGAATGAGTGAGAAAAGGAAAGTATAATCAGTCATGAAAGGGGAGTGAAAGACTGACTGCAACAAAAGGACTAAGGGTAGAGGATACAGGTAAGAAGAGTAAATGAGTAAAGGATAGTGACAGTTAGGGAAGGTGAGGGAAGGAGAATGATGGAGAAGGTAAAAAAATTAACATAGATGGAAGATGAGTGATGGAAAGAGGAGGAGTGGTAGAAACAGAGGGGCAGATTTATAACAAACTAATGCAGCACGGTGCAGCAAGTAATTTTGCTGCGCCGTGCTGCGTTAGTTTCGAAGCACAGAGATGCGACATATTTACAAGAATATATTGGATCTCTATGCTTCCCCTGCGCTGGCGCACAAACTGCAGCCATGCGCCGGCGCAGGCTCCCTTGCACCATGCTGCAAGAATGCCTGCGTGGTGGGGAGATTGTTCTTCTGCAGAAAGGGACACCTCCTGCACACAAACAATCACAAGAGGCTTTTTCCTCTTTCAATGCTTGCTGTAGCATGCAGCACGCACTGAGAGAGGAAAAAACGAGGAGAAATGAAAACATTTCTCCTCGTTGTGCCTTGCTACGCCACCTCTAGGGTGGCGTAGCATTCACACGCATCTCCAGAGTTACGATTTCTCGTAAATCTGGAGATGTGTCTAGTTCTATGGGTGTTGCGTGGGAACACCCACAACAAAACCCATTGAACGCCCCTTCAACGCACGGTGCTGCGTGTGAAGTGGCTGTATTTACAAGGAGAGGAAAAGTCACGTAGGGTGGCTTTTCCTCTCCTTGTAAATATGGAGGAGCCCCCTGCGGCACCAGTACGTCATGAAAAGTGACGTAGAGGTGGCGCAGGGGGCTTGTAAATCTGCCCCAGAGATGTTAAGGAAATTAAGGGTAAGACAGACAAAGGGAGAGAAACAGAAACAGAGACAGAGAGCAAGGAACTGAGAAGGACTAAGGCAGTTAGAATGACTGAGACATATGGAGACAGGGATAGAAAAATGGTTGAAAAAATAGTGATAGAGGCAGTAAACCTAGGGGAGTAGTAGAGAAAGAGTGAGGGAGTTACGAAAGAGCAGTAAAGGAAGAAGAGAGAGAGAAGGGGAATGAGAAAAGCAGAGTGAGGAGAAGTGAACAAAAGGGAGCATGAAAGTGAAGGGGTGAGAGATAGAGATATTTTAAACTTACCTGACCAACAAAATAACTTAATTAGAAATAAATGGTTTTTTTTAATTGCAAGAAAAAAGGATTCAATTTCCTAAATTTTCATTCTCGATCTGAAAAAAAAGAAAAAAAAAGTAACAATACATTTTAGAATACAGTCGACATATTTTCATATTTAACAAAGTAATTTTTTGCCCTTTTTTTGCTGTTTTCAGAATATATTGAATTTCACTTAAAATAGTGATATCAATTGCATTCATCACTTAACAGCTGGCAAAAAAATAAACAATCTGAAAGATTGTTTAAAAAAGCCCTGAATCTATCCTCAGTAAAACATACCTTGATAGAAATGTAACATATATATTAAAAATATCTTGTAAGAACAATAACTATTTGCAATAAATAACGTCTGTAAATCTTGTTGCTTAAGCACATACACCAAAATAATATCTGTCAAAGAAGTCCACAATAGAAACATTTACCTTTCCATGAGGCCAAATGGTAATTTTTGAACCCTTTTTAGGTGAAATATTCAATGGTAATCTTATAAAATCGAAATAATGGTTTCTTCAGATGCTGCAATTTGTATCTAAAATTTTGGTTTTAGAAAAATTAAGTATGAATTTGGTAATTCTGCAGGCAAAGGTTGCTTGAAAACCAATTGAGAATCATTACACAGTGTCCAGCCTTTTTCACATTTTAGATAAACTGTGTAATGACCAGAAGTTATAGAAGGTCCATCATGGAAAGTTATTGCAACTGCAACAAAAGTCTTTCCTGATATTGATAATTGATTTCCTATAAACTTCTTTATCAAAGTGTCCAATTTTGTTCCATCAGCTCTACAACGTTGCATCATTAAAATTATATACTGTCCATATCTCTTTAAAAATAACGTTGATAACATTTCTGATTTACATTGAGAACATTCCATGTTGTGATTTGCATCTTTAACTAATTTACTAAAAGTCACTGCTTTACTCTCTGGTAATGTTAAATGTATGAACCTTTCAGAATCAACATTAGTGCTGCATGTGTTCATACAATTTTCACAACAATGTTCCCATTTATAAGAGAGACCAAACATATTTTCTATTTCTACCCCTTCATCTTCCAGTACCATAAGCATATACATTAAGAATTCCTGTGCATCTTGCTGGACATTTTCAGTAAACGGTGTACATCCAGAACATGCATATAAAAGATTTCTGACATCAGAAGCACTTTCTATTTTAGTTTTATCATTACTCAGCTTCTCATAAAGGAAACTCAGCAGAGAACAAAATCTTTTTTCATGATTTAGTATTATCTGCTCATGCAAACTTTCAAGATAAAATACAACATTCAGCACTACATTAGCGTAGCAGTTGACACCAGAGCTATTTTCAAAATGACAACCAACAACCTCTTCAACATTGTCCTTTTTCTTTTTGCTTGCAATCACATCACTCTCCTTTTGTTTTCTCTTCTGTACATCCTCATTACAGATATTCTCAATTCTCCTTTTCCGACAAACAACACGTTTTTCAAGCACAGGATACTGACCTAAATGAGGAGCATAGCTTCTTCTTAATCTATTATACTCCTTCACACAATTTGCATCAGCACTAACTTTTGAGTCATCAAAGTCTATCATGAATAAACCAGATAATTTTTTCACTCGTGACAAAGCAACATATGCCATGCCTTCTTTAAACACACTAGATCCAATATTTACTAAAGCACTATCTACAGTTAATCCTTGAGATTTGTGAATAGTTACAGCATATGCTAGAGAAAATGGAAACTGCTTCCTACGTACATATAAGTCTTTCACAAGCAAAAAACAAACTGAACAACGACTAATGTTTTTAACCTCTTCAATCTGATCAAATTTTATTTTCAAAAATTCAATACCATCTTTTTTCTGGTAGTTAACAAAACCCACAACTTTACCCATATCTCCATTCACTAAACCTTTTTCTACATTCAAATTACGTCTTAAAATTACTCGACAGTTCATACATACATAAAGATTCTTTTCTAAACTAGCTGTTTTCGATATGTTTTCCCTAGAGAATCCAATTTAGTTTTCAATTTGCCTTTCAATGTAATAGTTATTCCTTCATGCTGTATTTTATCCACGGCTTCCATTTTCATAATCTCTTCATTTTCCAATTTCAAAAGTTCTTCATTGAATATAGAGCATTAATGTAGTGTTGGCATTAAGCAGATTACAGTATTTTTTTCTGCAATTTTCTTGTATATTTTCTCTGGAACTATTTGTTCTGTTGGAAACAAATTACATAGCAATCGACTCTGTAAAGCTTTTCTGCCATTTTTTGTGAGTAGTCCAATTCTGATATCTTTGAGAATACTTGCATAATCATCATCATTTGCTTGCCACATATTGGTAATGTGTTCTTTGTACTCAAAGTATGACCAAATATTCACATTACCTATACTTCCTAACGACTTTTTCGTGTCTTCATGTGTAAGAGTATTAAATACTGGTTGTTCTTTAACTGGAGTGAGCTGTAGTAGATCCCCAAAAACTATAACATGTTTTCCTCCAAATAACACGTCATAGTCTGTCTTTAGAATTTGCTGCATTCTTAAATGCACAAAGGCAAGCATTAAGTTTGATACCATGCTTACCTCATCAATAATGAGAACTTTCATTTTCTTCAACAGTCTTGAAACTTCAAAACATGCTTCTCCTGTTAGCTTGTGGTATTCTATTTTGTTCTCATGCTCTACTGGTAACATTAGCAAATGATGTAAAGTAATTCCTTTTATGTTATATGCTGCTAACCCAGTTGGAGCAGTAACAACACAAGACAAAGCTGAATCAGTTTTTTTCTGTAGGTAGCTTCTAATTACTTTAATTAAGAAACTTTTTCCAGTTCCAGCTTGTCCACTCTCATACATTCTGATTGGTTCAAATGCTGTGCATGAGCACTCTTTATTTTCATGTAGTAATTCATGATCAATTTGTTTTGTGACTTCTTCATAAATTTGTTGTTGTTCATCATTCAGTTGTTGTTCCAAATTTGGTAAGTCTAATAAATCTTCCTGAGCTTGATTCATAGCTGTTTCCACTTCAGTCATGGCTATTGCAGCTTCATTTTCTACGATTGGTTGTCATAGAGGATCTTGACTGAGCGTACCAGAACTTTGACTGTCTTGAGAACTGTCTCTAGCTACTTCAGCTGCAATTTTAGCTTCTTGTTCAATTTCTTCATTTAACATTTGTACATAATTTGAGAAAGTACTGCATTCTATGTTATCTTTGCCTGCATTAAAGGAATCTTCACAGCTCTGAAAATCTCCAAGTAATTCATCCTCTGGACGCCATGGTTTAAACAGCTGTAAAAGTGCTAAGTAGTAAAATTCCTTTTTGTCAGTAGTGTCGCAACTCAGCTTCCTGTGATTAATCAAACTTCCTTTTGTTTGTTTCACCAAACATCCTTCCTCACCAAAGACTTTATATTTTCCATTGTTGATGTCTTCTGTGGCATTCCGTTTATAAATGTAGTTCTGCAGCACTTCATAGAGACACATGTTCTCAAGATGATGACTTCTGTTTGGGTAATATGTGTCCAATATATTTGTTTTCAAAATGTCTGTACTTTCTGGTTCGTTCTCTGCTAAACATTCAATTTCTCGAATAGATTTCAGTACCCGATTTCGCATTCCTGCAAGGCCTAAATTTACCCAAATTATTCTTCTGGATTTGGAGTACAGACTTGCAGATGATAACCTATCTGAGCATTCGTATGACCCAATTTCTCGAAGCGATAACATCTTTAAACTGAAACTGTGTAGCTTTTTACTGACAGTCTTCTCATGAGAAATCTCTTCCCACATTTCTTTCAATTCTGTTTTCTCAGATTTAGTGATGTGACATACCGAGCAACAGCAATAGAATTGTCAGCTACATACTGAATATCCATGTTAGCATTTCACATGGATAAAATGACTGGGTTGTAGTCATTTATATATTTTGACTCTTCTTTTCTTCTTAGGTTGTAGGTATTTTTCGGAGATTTTCTTGTAATGGTATGTCGCACAGCTGACATAAAACTGTTTACTCTTCCTTTTGAAAGAACAGGTCGTGGAAATCCAAATCGACATTTTGTGTAGAATTTATCTTTACTCTTGTACTTTCGTCGACAGTATTTTCCACACCGATGACTTTGGAAACGTAAAACTTGCTCTTTTAAGTTTTTTTCTTCTGTGCTTTTAGGTATAGCACATGTTGCATATTCTTCAATGAAAGATAAAACTGCATCATCAGAATCTGTTCCAAATTTTGGGGCATCCTTGATCCACAACAGCATATGAATATGAGGAGCACCTCTTGCTTGGTACTCTTTTCTCCAAAAGAAATCCACAACTTCTCCAAGAGGTGGATTTTTTTTATTGCAGATGAAGGACATCATAGCCTCAAATCTATGATTGAAATATCTGCAAACCTTAACCGGATCCAATGAGCACAATTCTCCTGCTGTCTTGTATTGGATGTTTTCAATATTTGAATTTACCTCTCGAAGAAAATCCAGTAAATCGTCCCAAGCGTACTCAGCACAGCTTAGGGTAAGGAACCATGTAGGAGTTCCTAAATTCCGTAACATACATTTCAATTCTCCATGGCGTCGGTACCAATATTCATTAGTTCCACGCTGACAAGCCATCAGATTAATCAATTGAGATTCCAAATGATCATCTCGCTGTTGCACTTTGTTCATAAAATCCCTTGCAGACACATTATGTAGATGTAGTCCAGTTTTAAAAATGTGATTAACTGCATAAGATAGTGCAGACAAGTCACTTTCAAATAAAAGATGGAACAAATAAGGAATACTTTGACGAAATCTTGGATCTTCTACATATAATCTTGTAGTCCGATACTCAGATGCAGGAATCTGTACTGGACGTTTATCATATCGTCCACCTTTTCCTGTAGGAAACAGCTGGGGAAACAACGAGCTTCCAAGCTCTCCTCCCATACACTCACAGGAGTTACTTTTGCTTTTTTCATCTGAAACAGATCAATAGTGTTTCCCATAACTTCTTTAGAATGAAGAGGATGTATGCTAAAATGTTCATAAATTTCTTCTTCTTTTGACTTATCCACTTTTTCAATTTGCCCAGTTGGTATTCCTGTGTCTGCTAGTAAAACTTCTTCATCTTCATCCATATAAATTGATTCTTAGTACTTATTATTTCTTTTCAAATATAAATTTTCTCTTTGTACTTTTCGTACATCTACTAGCTCCTGCCAAATTTTCTTATTCTTCGTAGGTACACCATTAACCAGAATAACTAATGGTTCAGTTTCCAAACTATCTGCATCAATTGTTTCAATATTTTTTTTCAAATCTAATGGCAAATAGACAACTCTTCCTTTTAAACCTCTTTGTAAATCTGAAGGAGGTAATTTACCTGTTTTGGGCTCCATACGAACTATAGTCTGAAACGGATGGACACATTGAATGAGTATAGACTCGTACGTATTTAAATCACCAAGGGGCATATGTATCAACATCACCATTTGCGATTCTCAAATAGCGATTTTTAAAGAATCGCTATTTGAGAATTGCAAAACGGGATGTATTTAAAAAAGTGCAAACTTTTTGCGATTTCTTAAAATTCCTTAATTGCGATTAGCAAATTGCGAAATCGCAATTAAGGAATACCTGCCCATTCATTTCTATGGGCCAGGAGACCCATAGGAATGAATGGGAAGTAATTCTCAAATAGCGAATCGCAATTTGCTAATCGCAATTTGAGATCAATTTCAAAGGTGCAAGGGTGTCATGATGACACCCTGATGCACCCCTGAAATGAGCATGTGTGTGCATATGGCGCACATACAAGCCCTATGGGCATGTATGAGCGCCACGTGGCACTTTGTATAATTCAAAAAAGTGCATTTTGAAAGGAAATTGCAAATTACCACCAACTGGAAGTTGGTGGTAATTTGCGATTTCTTAAGGATAATTCGCACAACTTGGGTGCTTTTTACATATCATTTAAGAAATCGCATTTTGCGATTTCTTAAATGCTTACGCAAAATTAAGAAATCGCTAAATTAGCAATTCCTTAATTTTGCGAGGGGATTTGGCTCATACATCCCGATTACTGATTTTTTAATTGCAAACGATGTTATTTTGCGAATCGCAGCGTTTGCGATTAAAAAATCGTTTGATACATATGCCCCTAAGTTCTGCAGGAATATCAACCAATTCTAAATTATTATGTACAGCTCTAGCTGGCATTTTATTTTCTTCTAACTCGTTATAACAGTATTTACAAATACGCTGATCTTCACCCAAATCCAAACAATTTTCCAGAAATAAATATGTAGCAAAATCCTTCCACTCATAATTATTTTCTTTTTCACTTTTTTTTATAGAGATCAACATTCCTTGTTTGAGTTTTATAATGGCTTCTCCGGCAACAAATACAAGTCATATTTGGTTTTTCATTAAATGATGATAGTAAATTTTGTCATTTTAATCTTCAAAATTTTTACTAACAGTGAGTTCTACATTCTCTTCCACATTTTCCTCAATAACTGTGTCAATTCCTGCACTTTCTTGCTCTGGACCAAAGTAACAAAACTGAATATCATCAATAACCTTCTCTACATCTGATACAGATCCACGGAACAGAGCACTATTCAACTCATTTAACTTTAGTGCTGGACTTTTAGCAAAATACAATCTTCTCACAAACTTTCTCATTTCAGTATGATGTACTGCCAGCATCCTAAAATGGTGAAAAACACTTTGACAAACTTTCCTAGAAAGACAAGCCAGAGAATGTCCTTGCAAACCAGTATTCTTTTTCACTCTGCATGGATCTAGTCTTTGAAGCACCTTAATCTTCTGTTTAACACTTTTTTTTACTATATTCTCTTAGAAAGACACGTAATTTATCAATAGATTATTGTCGTACAGTACAAATACTACTACAATTCCAAGTGTACACTGGGGCTTTAGGACGTTTCCACATAACCTCATCAGCTAACACTTCTTCCTCATTTCTTAGAACCATTTTCTCCTTTTCCATTACACAACCATCCTTAACATCATAAGCTCGACCACTGGTGTCAACTGCATGCAGCAAACTATTACTTTGAAGATAACTCTCTTCATTAAAAAATGGTTCAGTACTTGAACTATGCTTCCATTCTCCTAAGAACACTTTACAAAAGTTATTTTTTTTCACTACTCTTTTCCTTTTGACTATTTTATCTAATGTACGGATCCTGTTCAAAATTAAAATGAATAGTTTTCTTTTTAATTCCAAAGCCTTTGCAACAATTGATTCAATATGTTTCTTTTTCTTATAAAATGTAGCTTTCTTCCTATATTTTTCACATCCTTTAGCAAATTGAACATCACTCTTCTCTGAAACATTTTTCTACGAATGTTTTGAAATTCTGTTTTTCTTTTTAAGTCATTCTTTCTTGCTTCTGATTGTACATTAGCATTTAGTATTTTCTTTCTATTGTCTTGTTGTTTTCTACTTGAAACACTATTTGCAGTGGATATATTTTTTAAATTTTTTCTATGTTTGAAGATATTTTAAAAAAAAAATCCTTTGTCTGCTTCCCAGAAGACTTTTTCTTTTTTCCAACATTAGGTTCTTCAACTAATTTGTGTTGTCCAGTTGTCTTCAAATATAGATGTTTTTGCTGTTCTTTTCTCTTTCTTGATTTTATAGGCATGTTTAATTTATTTCAGTGTAGTTCACCAATACCTAAAAGAAACAAAAAAAAATACCTTTATGTAATTTAAATATATTACTATATTTTTTTTAGCTTTTCAAATCCTATCATATGAGCTGCCCCTTTCCTACGAGTGCAAGTCTTACAGAACAAGAGCAACACAAATTAAATCTCTGACAACAATTCCTGTGTGCACACAGACTCATGGTGTGATTCTAGGCAGAAAACAATATTTGATTGGCAATTTCAAAGCACATTTACTACTGTGGTAGAGCAAGTGATAATTAATGTAACAGCCTGACATATTTTCCTTATAGTTTAGAGAGGCAGAAAAGAGCACATGTCCCAACAGCTACTTGAGACCATGAGCATGTGGAACCTGGGTGAGTGATTAGACTAGAGCAAAGGAAATGAGCCTTGGTGACGTTGAATGTGTTAGCGTTACACGCTGCTATCTGAAATACCACACAGTGCTGAATAGTAAGCATGGGAGTGCAGGAAAATCAGCTGCCTGTGTGCTAAGAGTGTGCTTCTGGAGAATGTGTATTGTCAGGTGCAAGAGAGATCTGCATGGATGCTTGCACAACTGCATGAAGACTGCAGAGATGTATGTAAGAGTACATGTGTGGTAAGGGTTAATTGGAGTTTTGAACATGTAGGAACTACCTCACCCATTGCAGGAGTGAAAGGAAAATCTACCATGTTGATTTCAAATGTGTTAGCATTTGTCTCTCGTTTGGGAGATATTTATTTGTGCTGAATGCTAAGCATCACAGTTCAAGAAAACAAGCTGCCCTTTCCTGCGAGTGCAAGTCTTACAGAACAAGAGCAACACGAATTAAATCTTGGACAACAATTCCTGTGTGCACACAGACTCATGATGTGATTCTAGGCACAAAACAGTATTCCTGAGTGATACCAGTACACCTTAACTTATGGTGTAGACATACTCCATAATATCTTACAAGTTCAAGGCAGTTAAATATCTTCCAAAACATAAATGTAAAACACAACTTTAAAAGAAGAAACACATTTCTATTATTTATATCAAAATGCACCACATACATCCCCTCTCAAATTCATAACTCACCTTTAAAAGTAGTTATTGAGAAAGAAATGTGGCACTCACACAGCGGATTATCAGAGCCAGAATCTCTGAGCTGTACACCTCTCACCAGAACCAGTAAATGGCAAACTTTCCCTCTCTTTTTTCACACATATACATGTTAACTTCAAATCACATTGCTTCCCACATTTTTTCAAATGGAAACACACATTTCTATTGGTTGCAAATTTCAACCCTTTCCAAATGATTCCTACCCCCAACATGACTTCTGCCTGCTACCATAGCAACAGATCATGGAACACTGGTGTGAGCAGAGAGTTCAGAAGTGCAGCACACAATGTTTCTAATCCAAAGAGCAAGAGTGCTTGACTTTTCAAACCTAACAGCAAATCCAAAGTAATGTTCTGTGGGAACACTTTTTTCTGAACCAATACAAAACATTTTTTTAAAAATGTAAACATACAGCCTAGTTCTTAGTGTAGAATGGTGTGAAACAGCAAATGAGTTCTTTTTATTAAAAAAAAGTATGTAAGCCTCCATTTTACAACTATCTTTCTTTTCATATTGCCATTCTACTGAAAGACACCTTCTGAGTGCATCCAGATCTCCTTGAAAGATGTTCACAGTGTGGATTGTAGGTCATAGCTATGTCTTCTGGAGTGAAAAGTATGCAGAAAAAGAGGTATTGTGAAAGACCTTGCTTTGCCAAATGTAGACATTAAATGGATTGGTCAGAGAGGGTTAAAGTGGCACCAATTAATGCCTTTGGTGAAATCCTTTCTACATCTCCCACAGCCTAACCTTATAATTGTGCACTGTGGTGGAAATGACCTAGGCACTTTAACTGGGGTAGGTCTGGAAATGCTTTTTAAGGACACCTTCGTGCAATTGATGTCACTTTTTCCAGAAACTACCTTTGTATATTCTAATATATGCCAAAGGCAAAAGTGGAACTGGTCCAACCAATATTGTCTGCAGATTGAGAAAGCAAGAAAGCACGTCAATAAGTCTGTTTCGGCTTTCCTCAGAGACTATGGTATGGGTTCTATATACCACAACAACTTGCGTTACAACATGCAAGGCATTTATAGAGGAGACGGTGTACATTTCACAGATGAAGGAAACAGAGTCTTCCTCTTGAACTTTAGACTGTGCATCGATACTTACTTGTAGGTACCAAAAAACACTCAATGAAAACAATGGCTCTTTTTAGAGCCAACCAACATCTAAACTCTTAGACTTGATTTTTAATTCTATTTTTGTAACGAATTTTTTGCCGCCGTGCGCGCACCGTGCGCGCACCCCGCGAATTTTTGAAAAACAATTAAAATGTTTTTTTCACCCTTCGGGGTCCTTCAGGGAGCCCCTGACAAAGGCTAGAGGGTCAGGAACTCTCTACCCTGCCCCCTTTTCACGTTCTCCACCTTTCTTTTTCACTGTCACACACAAAACACACAAAATGGCGGCCGACACTTCCTGATTTCGACCGATTCGAACATTGACTGACATGAAACCACCAATCAGAATTACGCTTGCGCACTGCACCTTGCGCGCCTATAGATATTTATGTACTTTTAACTGCAATTTTCTCAGGAACTACTGAACAGATTGACTCCATATATGCAAAAGGCACATCCCTGACCTGAGGACTACCTCTTTGCCAAATTTCAAGTAATTCTGTTCAGCCGTTCGGGCTGTACCTTCGACTAAAGGTCCTATGGGAAAATGCATGGGGAAAACGCGTTTTGGGACCCCCTTTTTTCTCAGCCTCCGCTTGACGAATCACCCCAAGACTTTCAGGGTAGGAGCTGAGCGGTGCAAATAAAACATTTTATTTGTTTTTCAAAAAATCGCGGGGTGCGCGCATGGTGAAAAACCTAAAAAAAAATAAAAATATGTAAAATATATAATAAAACATACATAACTTAGCATTTAAAAAACCTTACAAATTCACTTAAAAAAACATAGGTTTCACACACGTTATAGTTAGGAATTAGCATTTAAAAAACCTTGCAAATTCACTTAAAAAACCATAGGTTTCACACATGTTATAGTTAGCTGGACATTTCACTCGTAAAAAACCATTGAAATTCCCCCGTTATAGTTAGTTCAGATAACTATAACTTGCGCGACCGCCACTCTATCACAAGGATGATGTCATCAGTGATGCCACTGACCATGTCATGAGTGATGTAATATGTGACGTCATGAGCAGTGGATTGCGGGCGCGCGAGTTATAGTTATCTGAACTAACTATAACGGGGGAATTTCAATGGTTTTTTACGAGTGAAATGTCCAGCTAACTATAACATGTGTGAAACCTATGGTTTTTTAAGTGAATATATATATATATATATATATATATATACACACACACACAACCAAAGTCCCAAAGAAAAATGCGTTGCACTCAGGCTCCTTAGATTTTAAAGAAATTTATTCTTCCATGCCTCTCGGGGAAAATAAAATACTGACAAACGCGTTTCAGACGCCTGGCCTCCGTGAGCAAGGTATCTGGACTACCGAAACGCGTAGGTCATCTCGCTTTCCCTGCAAATGAAGGAGTGGAAAATAATAAAATAATCTATGCTGAAAAGACTACGGGAGTGCGTCCCATTTTTTTTCCAATTGGAGGAATTGTGGTGAGATATATATATATATATAGATATATATTTATATATTTGCACACAATCCTCCTAGCCAGGAGAAAAAACGGGCCGCACTCCCAAAGTATCAGTTTCAATCCGTTTTATTTCATTACATCAGGGCCATAGCAGAGATAGATCTATGCGTTTCGATGCCGCCTGGCACCTTGCTCACGATCGGCTCGCTCTCTGACAAAGTCTCGTTAAAAAGCAAACTAATTGCTGTGACATCATTTCCTGTCTGATTGCAGGCTCTATGGCTCATGGTCAATGTAGTTGTCGGCGATGTTGTCTGAAACGAAGGGTTTCTTTTTGTCTTTTTTTCTTTTTTTCTTTTTTTCATCAGATATCTTTGTGAACCCAAGATGGATTTATGTATTAGTTCAGATTTATCGTATTTAGGCATGCTTGATTTTATAATTCTTATTCAATTTAGGCAGAGTATGTTGTTTTTAACAATTTTTGCTGAACTGTCATTTGTTTTTTTGTCAATAAAGTTCATTCTACTTCTTTTTCGTTTTTTTCTTATTTGCTTGTAGTTGTCTTCTCATTCTGCCCAATGATCTTTGTTTGTTTTTACTTCATTTGCCTGGCAAGTGAAGTAAAAAAACGAAAAAGAAGTAGAATGAACTTTATTGACAAAAAAACAAATGACAGTTCAGCAAAAATTGTTAAAAACAACATACTCTGCCTAAATTGAATAAGAATTATAAGATCAAGCATGCCTAAATACGATAAATCTGAACTAATACATAAATCCATCTTGGGTTCTCAAAGATATCTGATGAAAAAAAGACAAAAAGAAACCCTTCGTTTCAGACATCGCCGACAACTACATTGACCATGAGCCATAGAGCCTGCAATCAGACAGGAAATGATGTCACAGCAATTAGTTTGCTTTTTAACGAGACTTTGTCAGAGAGCGAGCCGATCGTGAGCAAGGTGCCAGGCGGCATCGAAACGCGTAGATCTATCTCTGCTATGGCCCTGATGTAATGAAATAAAACGGATTGAAACTGATACTTTGGGAGTGCGGCCCGTTTTTTCTCCTGGCTAGGAGGATTGGGTGCAAATTGAGTAGCGGTGTGGTTCAACCGCAGGGTAACGCACCCACAAGGAGCGCTACAAACAACCGGCAAGAAGGAACCCATGTGGAGGATATATTTATATATATATATTAACAAACAGAACAAAATACTGACAAACGCGTTTCAGTCGCCTGGCCTTCGTCAGAAGAAGGCCAGGTGGCTGAAACACGTTTGTCAGTTTTTTGTTTTCCCCGAGATGCATGGAAGCATACATTTCTTTAAAATCTAAGGAGCCAGAGTGCGCAGCATTGTTCTTTGGGACTTTGGTTGTTAATTATTACACGGGATCGCCCCCGTGGGCTGTGACACCCGCCACAAAAGAGAGCAAGCAACCTTTGGGCTGTGAACGTGTTACGATATATATATATATATATATATATATATATATATATATATATATATATATATATATATATATATATATATATATATATATATCCACGAAACGCGTCGGGCTGGACTGAAATGCTTGCGCAGCAGCCTGTTGTTTCTCCCACCGCTTTCAGCAATAAATGAGAAGGCTATACTCACCGTCCTGTGTGGGCTCTTTCATTGCAGGCAACTTTTGTTGGATGTTTAGCGGCACCGCCTGAGCCGCGGAATGAGCCCAGCAGCACCTGTGTGCAGTCCTGCTACAGTGCCAACCGACGCTGCAGCGCGAGGCCAGGACTTGCCATTGCTGAATATTAACGAGTGTGGGTGTACAACGGAACTGTGAGACGCTACCCACTTGGATTTAATTATTTTTTGTATTGAGAATGCAGCACGGCGCCTTATTAGAGGAAAACTCACAGCACTACAGCAACCAGCAGGCCACGGGGTGGCCACGCCCACCTGGGCGTGTTGCAAGAATATTTGAAATAGTGCTCGTTTGAAACTGCCGATGTCTACATTCTGTGAGAAGCCCTTAGCCCATGAAGAAGTGCATTCCGCACGAAACGCGTCGGGCTGGACTGAAATGCTTGCGCAGCAACCTGTTGTTTCTCCCACCGCTTTCAGCAATAAATGAGAAGGCTATACTCACCGTCCTGTGTGGGCTCTTTCATTGCAGGCAACTTTTGTTGGATGTTTAGCGGCACCGCCTGAGCCGCGGAATGAGCCCAGCAGCACCTGTGTGCAGTCCTGCTACAGTGCCAACCGACGCTGCAGCGCGAGGCCAGGACTTGCCATTGCTGAATATTAACGAGTGTGGGTGTACAACGGAACTGTGAGACGCTACCCACTTGGATTTAATTATTTTTTGTATTGAGAATGCAGCACGGCGCCTTATTAGAGGAAAACTCACAGCACTACAGCAACCAGCAGGCCACGGGGTGGCCACGCCCACCTGGGCGTGTTGCAAGAATATTTGAAATAGTGCTCGTTTGAAACTGCCGATGTCTACATTCTGTGAGAAGCCCTTAGCCCATGAAGAAGTGCATTCCGCACGAAACGCGTCGGGCTGGACTGAAATGCTTGCGCAGCAGCCTGTTGTTTCTCCCACCGCTTTCAGCAATAAATGAGAAGGCTATACTCACCGTCCTGTGTGGGCTCTTTCATTGCAGGCAACTTTTGTTGGATGTTTAGCGGCACCGCCTGAGCCGCGGAATGAGCCCAGCAGCACCTGTGTGCAGTCCTGCTACAGTGCCAACCGACGCTGCAGCGCGAGGCCAGGACTTGCCATTGCTGAATATTAACGAGTGTGGGTGTACAACGGAACTGTGAGACGCTACCCACTTGGATTTAATTATTTTTTGTATTGAGAATGCAGCACGGCGCCGTATTAGAGGAAAACTCACAGCACTACAGCAACCAGCAGGCCACGGGGTGGCCACGCCCACCTGGGCGTGTTGCAAGAATATTTGAAATAGTGCTCGTTTGAAACTGCCGATGTCTACATTCTGTGAGAAGCCCTTAGCCCATGAAGAAGTGCATTCCGCACGAAACGCGTCGGGCTGGACTGAAATGCTTGCGCAGCAACCTGTTGTTTCTCCCACCGCTTTCAGCAATAAATGAGAAGGCTATACTCACCGTCCTGTGTGGGCTCTTTCATTGCAGGCAACTTTTGTTGGATGTTTAGCGGCACCGCCTGAGCCGCGGAATGAGCCCAGCAGCACCTGTGTGCAGTCCTGCTACAGTGCCAACCGACGCTGCAGCGCGAGGCCAGGACTTGCCATTGCTGAATATTAACGAGTGTGGGTGTACAACGGAACTGTGAGACGCTACCCACTTGGATTTAATTATTTTTTGTATTGAGAATGCAGCACGGCGCCTTATTAGAGGAAAACTCACAGCACTACAGCAACCAGCAGGCCACGGGGTGGCCACGCCCACCTGGGCGTGTTGCAAGAATATTTGAAATAGTGCTCGTTTGAAACTGCCGATGTCTACATTCTGTGAGAAGCCCTTAGCCCATGAAGAAGTGCATTCCGCACGAAACGCGTCGGGCTGGACTGAAATGCTTGCGCAGCAGCCTGTTGTTTCTCCCACCGCTTTCAGCAATAAATGAGAAGGCTATACTCACCGTCCTGTGTGGGCTCTTTCATTGCAGGCAACTTTTGTTGGATGTTTAGCGGCACCGCCTGAGCCGCGGAATGAGCCCAGCAGCACCTGTGTGCAGTCCTGCTACAGTGCCAACCGACGCTGCAGCGCGAGGCCAGGACTTGCCATTGCTGAATATTAACGAGTGTGGGTGTACAACGGAACTGTGAGACGCTACCCACTTGGATTTAATTATTTTTGTATTGAGAATGCAGCACGGCGCCTTATTAGAGGAAAACTCACAGCACTACAGCAACCAGCAGGCCACGGGGTGGCCACGCCCACCTGGGCGTGTTGCAAGAATATTTGAAATAGTGCTCGTTTGAAACTGCCGATGTCTACATTCTGTGAGAAGCCCTTAGCCCATGAAGAAGTGCATTCCGCACGAAACGCGTCGGGCTGGACTGAAATGCTTGCGCAGCAGCCTGTTGTTTCTCCCACCGCTTTCAGCAATAAATGAGAAGGCTATACTCACCGTCCTGTGTGGGCTCTTTCATTGCAGGCAACTTTTGTTGGATGTTTAGCGGCACCGCCTGAGCCGCGGAATGAGCCCAGCAGCACCTGTGTGCAGTCCTGCTACAGTGCCAACCGACGCTGCAGCGCGAGGCCAGGACTTGCCATTGCTGAATATTAACGAGTGTGGGTGTACAACGGAACTGTGAGACGCTACCCACTTGGATTTAATTATTTTTGTATTGAGAATGCAGCACGGCGCCTTATTAGAGGAAAACTCACAGCACTACAGCAACCAGCAGGCCACGGGGTGGCCACGCCCACCTGGGCGTGTTGCAAGAATATTTGAAATAGTGCTCGTTTGAAACTGCCGATGTCTACATTCTGTGAGAAGCCCTTAGCCCATGAAGAAGTGCATTCCGCACGAAACGCGTCGGGCTGGACTGAAAGGCTTGCGCAGCAGCCTGTTGTTTCTCCCACCGCTTTCAGCAATAAATGAGAAGGCTATACTCACCGTCCTGTGTGGGCTCTTTCATTGCAGGCAACGTTTGTTGGATGTTTAGCGGCACCGCCTGAGCCGCGGAATGAGCCCAGCAGCACCTGTGTGCAGTCCTGCTACAGTGCCAACCGACGCTGCAGCGCGAGGCCAGGACTTGCCATTGCTGAATATTAACGAGTGTGGGTGTACAACGGAACTGTGAGACGCTACCCACTTGGATTTAATTATTTTTTGTATTGAGAATGCAGCACGGCGCCTTATTAGAGGAAAACTCACAGCACTACAGCAACCAGCAGGCCACGGGGTGGCCACGCCCACCTGGGCGTGTTGCAAGAATATTTGAAATAGTGCTCGTTTGAAACTGCCGATGTCTACATTCTGTGAGAAGCCCTTAGCCCATGAAGAAGTGCATTCCGCACGAAACGCGTCGGGCTGGACTGAAATGCTTGCGCAGCAGCCTGTTGTTTCTCCCACCGCTTTCAGCAATAAATGAGAAGGCTATACTCACCGTCCTGTGTGGGCTCTTTCATTGCAGGCAACTTTTGTTGGATGTTTAGCGGCACCGCCTGAGCCGCGGAATGAGCCCAGCAGCACCTATGTGCAGTCCTGCTACAGTGCCAACCGACGCTGCAGCGCGAGGCCAGGACTTGCCATTGCTGAATATTAACGAGTGTGGGTGTACAACGGAACTGTGAGACGCTACCCACTTGGATTTAATTATTTTTTGTATTGAGAATGCAGCACGGCGCCTTATTAGAGGAAAACTCACAGCACTACAGCAACCAGCAGGCCACGGGGTGGCCACGCCCACCTGGGCGTGTTGCAAGAATATTTGAAATAGTGCTCGTTTGAAACTGCCGATGTCTACATTCTGTGAGAAGCCCTAAGCCCATGAAGAAGTGCATTCCGCACGAAACGCGTCGGGCTGGACTGAAATGCTTGCGCAGCAGCCTGTTGTTTCTCCCACCGCTTTCAGCAATAAATGAGAAGGCTATACTCACCGTCCTGTGTGGGCTCTTTCATTGCAGGCAACTTTTGTTGGATGTTTAGCGGCACCGCCTGAGCCGCGGAATGAGCCCAGCAGCACCTGTGTGCAGTCCTGCTACAGTGCCAACCGACGCTGCAGCGCGAGGCCAGGACTTGCCATTGCTGAATATTAACGAGTGTGGGTGTACAACGGAACTGTGAGACGCTACCCACTTGGATTTAATTATTTTTTGTATTGAGAATGCAGCACGGCGCCTTATTAGAGGAAAACTCACAGCACTACAGCAACCAGCAGGCCACGGGGTGGCCACGCCCACCTGGGCGTGTTGCAAGAATATTTGAAATAGTGCTCGTTTGAAACTGCCGATGTCTACATTCTGTGAGAAGCCCTAAGCCCATGAAGAAGTGCATTCCGCACGAAACGCGTCGGGCTGGACTGAAATGCTTGCGCAGCAGCCTGTTGTTTCTCCCACCGCTTTCAGCAATAAATGAGAAGGCTATACTCACCGTCCTGTGTGGGCTCTTTCATTGCAGGCAACTTTTGTTGGATGTTTAGCGGCACCGCCTGAGCCGCGGAATGAGCCCAGCAGCACCTGTGTGCAGTCCTGCTACAGTGCCAACCGACGCTGCAGCGCGAGGCCAGGACTTGCCATTGCTGAATATTAACGAGTGTGGGTGTACAACGGAACTGTGAGACGCTACCCACTTGGATTTAATTATTTTTTGTATTGAGAATGCAGCACGGCGCCTTATTAGAGGAAAACTCACAGCACTACAGCAACCAGCAGGCCACGGGGTGGCCACGCCCACCTGGGCGTGTTGCAAGAATATTTGAAATAGTGCTCGTTTGAAACTGCCGATGTCTACATTCTGTGAGAAGCCCTTAGCCCATGAAGAAGTGCATTCCGCACGAAACGCGTCGGGCTGGACTGAAATGCTTGCGCAGCAGCCTGTTGTTTCTCCCACCGCTTTCAGCAATAAATGAGAAGGCTATACTCACCGTCCTGTGTGGGCTCTTTCATTGCAGGCAACTTTTGTTGGATTTTTAGCGGCACCGCCTGAGCCGCGGAATGAGCCCAGCAGCACCTGTGTGCAGTCCTGCTACAGTGCCAACCGACGCTGCAGCGCGAGGCCAGGACTTGCCATTGCTGAATATTAACGAGTGTGGGTGTACAACGGAACTGTGAGACGCTACCCACTTGGATTTAATTATTTTTTGTATTGAGAATGCAGCACGGCGCCTTATTAGAGGAAAACTCACAGCACTACAGCAACCAGCAGGCCACGGGGTGGCCACGCCCACCTGGGCGTGTTGCAAGAATATTTGAAATAGTGCTCGTTTGAAACTGCCGATGTCTACATTCTGTGAGAAGCCCTTAGCCCATGAAGAAGTGCATTCCGCACGAAACGCGTCGGGCTGGACTGAAATGCTTGCGCAACAGCCTGTTGTTTCTCCCACCGCTTTCAGCAATAAATGAGAAGGCTATACTCACCGTCCTGTGTGGGCTCTTTCATTGCAGGCAACTTTTGTTGGATATATATATATATATATATATATATATTCAAAACAATGAGGCTCAAAGTCGGAGCGCTCAGCAGCGGGTGCACAAGAAAAAAGACAAACCTTTGGCTTTGTATTCATTTTTCAAACAAGGTACGCTGCACTCAAGATTCCTGTTTTCCAGGTATTATTTATTCAGAAACAGAGCCAGTCTGTCTCATTGACACGTTTCGGCCACGCAGGCCTTGCTCACGGTTGGCAGACATTACTATTCACATTGTTTCTGTACTACTCCCCATTTTGACCGAACCATTGCTTTCTGGGAGATGTTCGTTTTTTACATTTCACAAGGTCCTTACTATAGAAGACAGACTTAAAGATTGTTATTTACATGGGATTGAATACCAAACAGAAGTAAGAACTATTTATGGTTCGTAATTAAGTTTTTTATCTTTGTATTTATCGGCAATTGTTATCCTTGTTCCCTTTATTTTCATCCAAAGTTCACAGTCTCTTTTTTTTTGTTGAAATGCCAGACTTTACCTCAAGTTATTTTATCACTTATCCTTGGAATTTTTATCATTGAAATTTTTTATATCACCATTCATTTGTTAGATATAGTATCTTCCTGCCAAGATAATGATATTCTCACAGGTCATTCATACATGCATGCTGATAGTAGCCTTATGTATTGTTGCCTGTCATAGTAAGAAATATATCAAGCTGGCATTTATAATTCTCTCAATAGGGACTAGAATTTTTTCATAATTCTTTTGGAATAGTGAATTATTTTGCAATAGGTAACTTGGTTAATATTTTTGCTGATAATTTTGCTTTTGCAAGGAGGCTGTTTCTTGGTACATGGAATATTTACTATCTGTATGTTTGTAAATGGACGTAAAGTTCCTTGTCATTTTTAAGCCCCCTGGGGGTCTTGGTACGTAACCTGATAATGTATCGTGATTCAAATCGTCTGTGCTTTTTCTGTCTGTCACCAGCTCTTTCACTTTGTGGAACAGTGTCTAGCCCAAATAATTGCATACGTATCCAGTCATTATTCTGGCATGTGGCTATGTGTATTGCTATTGCCTAGTTCGAGTCGTTGTTTTTAACAGCACGGATGTGTGCTAATATTGGCTTTTTTAGCATACAGATGGTGCTCCCAATATATTTTAATCCGCAAATTGTTTTTTACAGGTGATCCTGTGGTTAATTTTGATAGTCCTGCCTTCTATGTCTTTGATCTCCTTCATGTTGACCTCAATTTTACAGGCTTTACAGTTGTTGTGTGGTAAATTTTAATTACCTGTACTTAATTTATGCGGTAAAGTTCAATAAGGATAACTCAGAATAAATAAGAGGCAGAATCCGTGATATTTGAGGTTTTAAAAGGTGTTTTATTCCTTACAAAGGAATTGGTTCGAACCAGGCAATCGGGTTCCGTCACCACGAAGGTTCGGGAAGGGATCGAGCATACTTTATTGACAGGTTATCATATATATAGTCAATGCATTACAATAAGGCAGATGCAGAAGGCGTAACAGTTGAGAGGAGAGATAAGAATACACATACGTAATGAAAAAGGCGTTACAATAGGCGTGCATAAGGGCATGACGTGTGATTGACGTGTAACTGGAGGGTGAAGGGGACTTGACATTTAGCCCCACATGAGGAGACAGAAGTCTGGGATGTCAGAACAACCTAATCCCAAATCGTATCTAATATCTTGTGTTTAAGGAACTGTATTATCTGGAAGAAAAGGTCTCTCGGGCAGAGGCTATCCTATAATTACTGCTAGTGCGTGTATAAGCGTCTACGTGTCTACATGAGATGCGAAGGGGCATGGGCCTACCATGGTAACAGGAGCTATGAATTACTTGCACGGAGACAGTAAGGCCGGACCCTTTGCTCTGCAGCTGGAGGGATGTTTACCTAAACTACTAGACAGGAATGTATTTTTCGAGGAGCGGAGCAGATAACTTGAAGGCAAAATACAGTCTTGGCAGGCAACAGGCCGAGCCGGGCACCGTTAGCCGCGCAGGGAGTAAGACAAAGGTCATGGATACAGATGCAGGTCCAGGCTGGAGCATTCAGAGGCAGAAGGCAGGAAAAGGCTCGATGGCAGAATTCAGGCCTAACTTGCCATAGCTGAAAAACGTGAAAGGTACACCATATAAAGACGGTGGTAAGGCATACTTAGGAACGGAATATTCGACCCATTCATGGTGGATCTGACAGAGGACATATTAACGTTGGACGCAAATGTATTTACGTCTTCATAGCTGAAAGTGGAGGGAACATACATGTACTTGTAGCACGTACATGGAGCCGTTGGGGTCTAAGATAGGGGACACAATTGATCATAAAAATTCATATTTCCTCATTTGTATCTTTTAAAACCTAGCCGTTGTTCTTCCAACCAGTTTGTTTTGGGTTTGCCTTGAAAATGGCTCTGGACTTTTTTGTCCTGCAGGGACGGTACCTTCCCGTACGTTACTCATGCTCATGCACCAATGATTGTTCCAATGTCTTGATCTTGTACCAATAGATGCCAATTTCTGAATAACACATGTGATCTTTGAATTTTCTTTACTTTACGTGAGAATCAGTCTCCGTGTCTCCTGTTAGGGGCTCTGGAAATTTGCATTTTGTTCTCTCTTTTACTGTTCTTGGAATTAGTATTTCAGTACATGTCATCTGTTCAGTTTTATGTATGCTTCTGTTTACATCTTTCGGCTTGTATCCTCCCTTCTGGTATCCTCCTCACAGATGTCAGTCTCAACGGCACATGGCTCACAGATGGCAACACAGTATTTTGGTGAGTCAGATTCTCATTTTATTGATGATTGCGCATATTCCCTTACACAGTCCTCATTTTCTTTCAGTAAGGACTGACACATTTTGGGGAATTGCCTTCCACTGGGTCACTTTGGGCTTAGCATTGTGTTATTTTATATACTTTGTCCTTCTTCAATGTTGTTGACCCTCAACCCACCACTAGAGCGGTACATGTAAATAATTTTCACCGCCATCTAATTATATTTTCTAACATTGATCGCATGATACATAATTATATAAAAATAACAATGATAATTAATACACCAATAAATAGCACACTTGTTCATTCCTAAAACCATTATCAATTTTTCTTTTTCTTTCTGCATCCATATAATCATTTGTTCTTTTTTTATTTTTTTATATTATTAATTTATTTATTTTAATTAATATTGTTTTCTCTTTTTTTCTTTTTAACTTTTTATATTTGTTTTGTGAAGATACTTTATTGTTCCCACATAACCTATTTGAACAAAGCTAAATGGTAAGGATCACAATCATTATCACCTCCTATGATGAGGTTCTATATCATATGTTTGACAGGTCTCCCAGTATTTTATATATATAAGTGACTCTCTCATCTGCTCTTTTCTTTTCATTCCACTTAATTTTTCAAGATATAAAAAAATTGCATAATGTTTATGACAACAAATTATTAAAGTGCAAATGCATTAAGGCAGCATAATAGTTAAAGGAAGCATTTCTTTTTTGTTAAAGTGCAAGTGCATTAAAGTGCAACGTGCCCGGGAGTTTTCATGGCACCTCCTAAAAAAGCAGCATTTGCTAGATTGATTCAACTGTCCCTAATGTGTGGCAATGAAATGGTGTTCTTATTATTTTTTAAGATATTTTTTAAATGATATTTTCTAAAAAGAGAGGGCAGTATAAAAAGGTTACTTAGTTAGGTAAAGTGCAATGTATGAGGTAGTTACTCTTACCTAATTGCCACGAGTAACATGTCTAATAAGGTGCTAATTGTTTCAAAAGTGTAAGGTGCTATGATCATCGATTTTTCCTGTCTCTATTTTAGTTGACAGTATATATAACAAGGTGCTATCAAGATAAAAATAAAAAGGGCAGATGTTACTTAAGATGTTCAATTTCTTTCAGTGAGCATATGGTTTTAAATGGTCATAATGTCATTTGAGTTTGGGTAGAACATATAGGTCAACTCTATGTACACTTCCAATGTTACTGGTCTCATAGATGTACAAACAGTTCTGCATCCTTATTATGGCCCCAAGGTGTTTCAGTTCCAATTATCAGGCTTAGTCGTGACTCTTGTTTTCGTAATTCCTTCTCTCGATCTCCCCCCTCTTGGGTGGGCCTTGACATGTTTACGCCCCAATAGGAGAAAGTTGACAGTAATCGTTCATGCATTTCATCAAAGTGGCAGGCCACTGGGTAGTTCTTATCCCCATTTCTTATGGCTCTTATATGCTGCAGGATCCGTAGTTTCAATCTGTTTTTAGTGCTGCTGATGTAGAGTTTGTTGCACCCACATTGAAGTGCAAAGATCACAATTTCTGTGCTACACGTTATTCTTTATTTCATCGGCAATGTACGACCATCCGATGTATGGTAACTCCTGCTGTTCGTGCCATATTTGTATGCTTTGCATGAGTTGCACTTTACGAAACCTTCCTGGTTTCTTTTTAGCCATGATCCTGTTCCTTGTAGATTTGCTTTGTTTATGTAGTGACTTGATGTTAAAATGTCTCCCAAAGATCGTTCTTTCTTAGAGGTGATTTGTGGGCTCTGTTTAAAGGTCTCTGTCAAGTGTTCATCATTTTTCAGGACACCACAGTGTTTCATTAGAAATTCATTGATACTGTGTTGGGCCAAGTTATATTATAAAAATAGCCTCTTAACAGCCCCACTGTTCTCTTCTGGAGTACTTTCTGGATAGAGGGATTGCTTTCTGGTATTTGCTTTTGCCTTACGTTTGGCATTTTCAAGCACCATTATAGAGTATCCTCTTTTCCTGAACATTTTGTATAGTCTGCCTATCTCCTCATCATAAAGTTCTTCTGTAGAGAATATTCTCCTTTCTCTCAGTATTTGGCTGTAAGGGATACTCCATTTTAGCGCATTAGTATGGCCGCTATTCGCTTGCAAAATGGAGTTTGTGGCTGTCTAATTCCTATGTATTCTTGTGGTCAGTATATTTTCCTTGACCTCCAATTCTACATCCAAAAAGATACATTGTTGCCGACTCCATGTGCTTTTGAAATGCAGGTTACAATCATCACTTTCTCAGGAAGAACTATATATATCACAAGAAGAATCTCCAGAAGAAGAATCCCCACACTCCAGTGAAGATTCACAAGCTGCACCAATTGTAAGTTTGGGAATCCTTTAATTGTTACAGGCAGACAAACAGATGCGTTTCGACCACAACCATGGTTTTGGTTACATGATCCAAACAGGTGATCATGGTGCATTATTTAAAGGGAGACACACACAGCGTCATACTTGACACATTTTTTCTCTATTTTTTTTTCTTATACTTTCTTGTTCTCACAAAAGTGTAAATAACAGAAAATAAAGGCCAGATTAAAATATAATGCATGTGTATTCTTCCGTCACAAGATTCTCAACTAACAATGGCATAGATATGCAATGTAGGAAATTCATTATTAAATCAAAAAAGCTTTCAGTAATCAAAGAAATGTTGCCAATAAATATATGATTGAATAAATTACAGTACTGTCTTCAAGAGACAGAATAGACACGAACCCCGGATAATGGTATAGTACCCAAATTAACACAATAAATTGCGTCCCATAGTTGTAGGACTGATCTGCTTTCACAAGAGATCGCCTATAGGAGTATCATGCTCAAAGAGCATAACTATCTGCTTTTAAGTGTAAACTTCATACAGCCATCTCCTCCGCAGGCTAGGGTGACAAAGGAGCGATAGTTGTTACCTAGCTCATCGTTCTGCTTCAGTGAGTTAGCTTTATACCGGTTTGTGTCATACATTCGCAATCACATCACTGTGCAATCCCTTTGAGAGACAACACAAACAACAAATTATTGACATCTTGGACAAACCTTGTTTGAAAATTAATTCCTGTCTAGTACAATCAATGCAATCAGTGAAATTGACCCAGGCAAAATTTTAATTCTGGTAAATGACAAAATGATAAAATAAAAGATACTGTGAAAAGAGAAGTGTTAACATATAAAGAGATAAAATCACTGTCAAGGAGACCTCATGGATCTCTTATAAACGTGAGTATAGCTCCTCATCGTTATTTATGCCACCAGGGAACATGGACCCAGCTTGTAGAATTAACAAGATAGATATGCGGTTACCTCCTCTTTGATTCTTGAGGACAGAGTCTAGACCAAAATATCTGTCTTTCGTCCAATCACCCGCATGATGTTCATGAAAGTGCTTGGCTGTGGTGTAGCTGAAATCTCTTTTGGTAATAGCTCTCATGTGTTCGAGTATGCGTTTTTTTACAGGAAAAGTTGTGAAGCCTGTGTACCACAGGGCACATGGACATGTGATAACATAGACAACAAAATCAGTACCACATGTGATCAGTTTAAGAATCCTCCATTTCCTTTGAATTCTTTTGAGAGTGACCTCTGTAATACTCTTTCTGAACTTACATGCTTTGCAGTTCCCACATTTGTGGAAACCCTTGGTATTCTTTATCCAACTAGTTTCTCTGGGGAGAAAATGGCTTTTAACCAGAATGTCTCTCATTGAAAGACTTTTCTGGAAGGTAACAGATGGATTCTGTCCTACTTTGGTTCCTGTCTCGGTATTTCCTACCTTAAGATCTTTCTTACCTGCCCTGCCAGACTACTGAATTTGGTGATGAGCCTTATGGGCTCATCCTGTCCATCTTTATTAGTAGCGACACGGGGAGGCTGAAATAGAAATTCCTCTCCACTTAGATTACTGATTTTCTCATCTGCTTGTTTCAAAGCTCTGTACGGATATTATCTGGCTTGAAACTGATGTATCATTTCCTGTCCTGTGTATTGATAACACTCATAAGTGCTGCAGTTACGTTTCACCCTCAGAAATTCACTGAACGGAATACCCCACCTGAAACTGGGGTATAGCAACTTGAAGCATGTAAGATGGAGTTACCTGCAATACTGAAATAAGTGAAGGTGAAGGTAGTATTTGGGTTATATTGTGGGATGTATTTTACTTTATTTTTACAAATATGGCCGCTCAGAGGGTTGTTGTATCTATTTTCAGTCCTATGTCTATTTTGTTGTTGTCATGGTTATGGTGAAATCTTTATTTAGTGACTGCTGTAGCGTGCACATTCACACGTGATCAAGGCTCTTTGCTGAAACACGTTGTGTGAAATAAATACTTGGACCTTCTTACTTGGTGTTTGCCTTGTTTTCCTGAGAGCATACGTTACTTTACTTTGGATATTGGAATTACGGCACGCTCCGCCGGCGTGTACGCCACCCTTCGTGGGTCCCAGCATCCCGGAAGGAGCAACCTTGATATATATATCTCCTAATGGCGGTCGCCAGTAGGTAGTTATAGTTAGGACCAAGTTTCCATAGGAAGCATTTTTTGTTTTGCTTATAACTTTGGCGTCGTTTCATGAATCTTCATGAAATTTTCAAACTAATTCTTTGGCAGACCTTGAGTGTCAGATGTGTTGAAAATTGTGTAACAATTCACAAACTGTAATGTGAGGTTCGTATTTAAAAGGGACTGTATTTTACTTGAAGTTCGTGCTATCTGCAGTCGATAAATTTCTTTTGCAGAAGTGAGGGATACTTCTGTTTGAAACAAAAGCGCTTTCAGTTTGCTCAGTTTAATGAAATCTGTTTTCAAAGTAGGTATTGAAGGCCAAGTTGAACTGTGGGAGTTACTTTGTGTGGGTGGGAATAGACATTGCCACAGGAAGTTACTCGGTTTGAAACAGTAAGGATATACGGTATGCCAGCTCACATTCCGTAGCAGTCCATGTTATTAAGAACCACATAACCGCTGTTAGAAAGCTGTGTGAATGTTGGTCTGATTATGGGAGTTGGTGTGCTTTTAAGAAAGCACGCAAGATTGGGGGCTGGAAGCTTAGAAGCATTGTGCAGTTGGACATTCTTGCATAGTAATAAATGACTGCCATTGTGGTCGCACTTTACACCTGTGAGAAAAACTTCTGTACCCTCTTTAAGACAGCGATATGTAAATGGGAGAAACCACTGCTCGTGAATAAACACGCTACCTGATATAATCACATACAACATGACAAACAACATGTACACCTAGCAGACACAACAACACTACGTACTGTGGGAACCGTGGCTAGCCATGTACACAAACCAAACATGACATGCACCTCTGCCGCAGAATGCGGGGAGAGATGGGAGCAAAGTATGTGCGAAGGTGGCAAGTGATTCTCGATTATAAAAGTATACAAAGCAAAGTGTTGAGTGGATGTGCCGGAGAGACTTGAGTATGCAGAGCACAGACATGTACATGTCAATATACACTGATGGTCTATTGAGTGAAGTGGACAGTGAACGCAACCATGATAGTACAGTAGGGAAGATTACAAAAACATAGCTCGTACGTGCCCCCTCCCACCCCCCCAATCTTTTGGGTAGTGGGCTGGTTTGGCATACACAATGCTAGCGTAGGGTTATGAATAAAAGGCACATTTCTTAGGGTGTGGTTCTCTTCCGGAATGGCGAACGTGTTTGCCAGGTCTGCGCAGCTTACACTGCCACAAGGCTGACACTGTGAGCAAAGGTGGGTGCGTGAATGATGCTCTCAGCCTGCTGGTACCCAGAAACCGTCATGGCCGCTGCGACGCACATATGCCCCATAGTTCACCTTCCGACACCGTCGTATGTGAAAGAGGGCCCACCACGTGCCGGCGAAAGCTCCTGGGCTGAGGTCTGCGAGCTGGGAAGGCTTCTGAGATCAACGCTGGCTACCGCGACACAGGCACACAGCGCCCAACCTGAGGCCCAGCACCGTGGAGTACTCTGTATACTACTAACACAGTAGTCCAACAGGTACCAACAGTGGATCGGTGTCTTGATCCCACAATGGATGATGTTAGAACTGCATCTGAGAGTGGAGATGAAGGTACTGCCTTCGACCAGGTGCAACCAACTCTAGGTCCCAACAGTGGAACGGTGTCTTGATCCCACAATGGACGATGTCCGATATTACCTGCTGCTTGGTTTTCACAGAACTCCCTCCGTTGAGGTGCATCACACTCTGTGCTTCCGTAGCTAACTGCTACACATGATTATTGGGCTTGGTTGATTGTAGTCGCTGGACTACACCGCGGTACAGCAGGTCCGAACAGTGAAATGGGGTCTTGATTCTATGATTGAGGATGTCAGAAGCTGAAGTCTGTGATGATTTCTGTGTACCCCCTCCGATCTGGTGCAACCAACTCTGTGCTTCTGAATCCAAAGGCACGTGGTTGTGAGGCGTTAATGACCAATTGCCTCTGGCCTACACTGTGGTCAGTAGGGCTCACAATTCAGATCGAGTGGTGATTGTTAAATTACAGAATCCAGTAGGCAACTGACTACAACATCTATTGAAATATACACAATATCCTTTTAGTATACTTGCTTGAAGAACTTTTTTTAGATGAGTTATAGGTGTAGTACAATGTCCACATTCTTCTTGGTAGTGGAAAAGAACACTGAATAACAGTCTACACTGTGGACAGCAGAGATCGCGATTCGAATTGTTTTGATTTATTTATTGCAGAGTTTTTTGTAAGTTATGTTTTTATATTTTGTGAAGAGGAAGTAAGAAAAAGTATTCATGGATGTCTGTGCTGACTACTGCCTTCAATTTACACTGCAGACAGCAGTGTTCACAATTCAGATCGAGTCGCTATTGTAGATGACGCAGTCCTGTAGGCAAAAGACATTGCTCCAGTACGCTCTGTCCGCACTTCGCATACGCATCATTGCAGGCTCCGCATTCGCTTTTTGTTTCTTCGTGTACTGCAAACAGGACAGCTCAAGTCAATGCGACTGGCTGTGGGCCCTTGCTGACCGCTCTCTCTGGCCTACATTGTAGACAGCAGTGTTCACAATTTAGATTGAGTTGCTATTGCAGATGATGCAGTCATGTAGGCAACAGACATTGCTGCTAGTACGGCCCACCCGCAGCACGGATCATCGCTGGCGGTGCACATGCTGGATGCTTTTGATGTGGCTATCTGAGTGCACTAGAACTGATGGACCCTTTGTGATACAATCTTTTTGTGTATTATTTCAGATCTACTGCCTGTATCTCAGTATACCACAAGTTATGGTTCTTTTACGATAGAATCTTTTGTGTATTATTTCACATCTACTGTCCCTTCCTTACTGCAGCACAAAATATTGACTCTTTTATTATTGAATCTCTGTGTGTAATCCAATGATTACTGTTGTAGTTGATGCTAGCAGCAACCATTCCCTGAGAGCTGGTTTACACTCACCCCACACGCATTCAGCACAGACGTCACTGGATATGTGACCCTGGTAATAAAAAGGAGTCGAGCGCACGTGCCCGTACCCACTTCCACTATCTATCTGTGTCCGTGTGTTCATTATCTATGCATGATACAGCCCCTGGGCCGTACCACATTACATTGTGCTGTGGACAGCGTATGCAACCATGTTACCTCTGGCAGTGGGGAAAACTTTGGTTATGTAGCTTTTAGGTGCATGGCTATCACAGATGGAAGGCTACTTTACAGACCATGAATATTGAATGAAGATGATGGTTGCATAGTGTGTGTATTGTAAGATATGTGTACATAGCAAAAAGTTTTCAAAACAGCTGTCTAAGCAGAAGAGGTGTGTCTCATCAGATGATGTAGAGAAAATGACTAAAATGGGTGGCGTTCTCCAACTACTACAATGGGAAATGTTATGAACTGATCAAATGCTTTTTTTTAAGGTCACATGGCAATCGCACACCCAGCGCTCAAGGAGACCGCACCCAACGCTATTTTGAGAAAATATATTTACCATAATATACGTTTATTACAAATATATAGATGTTTAAATTATATTAGAATATCTCTTACTCTCATATAAATTTTAAAGTTATTTAGATATAGTTTTGAGACATACAGAAACTAGCACACTGTCAGCGTTTAGGACGTATTTCTTAAAAGAAAGGCAGAACTGATTTCAACTGCATTAGGAACGTGTTTAAAGCAATCAATAAATGGTTGACCGCCCGTGTTTAAGAGTGCGTCGTACTGCGCTATGAAGCCCCGCTGGGTGGAGTCGATGCTACATAAAATATTACATAAAAAAATATAAGGGGGCTGTTAACTTTTTTATTCTGTTCAGAGGTGGGGGTCTGTCCTTTAACTGAAGACCCAATAAGAGATGGCAGCTAACACTTGTTTGAAGAGGCAACCCCTTTCACTGGACCTATTTACCTCTCTTATCACAAGAGCCGGGCCCCGCTGTCCCCAAACTAACCCCTCTAGCCACCTTTTCAGATCTCTTATCCGTCACCAGCGGCCTCCGCTCATGCGAGAGACATTAAACCTCTGTTTGCACAGTCGGGCCAAGTGTCTGGTGTCAAAGGACGGCTGGTTATACAGGGGCTCCTTCACAGGTCCTCGGCACCCACTTTGAAGAGAAGTGAGGCAAACACGCCTGAATCCTGCAGCCTGCCAGCCGAGCGTGGTTCGAGTCACTGCGTGCTGAGCCGAGGCAGCCGCTGCACTACAGAGTAACACTTTTGGCGCGCATGCGCACGATGTAAAGCATCGCGCGCATGCGAGAGTCTGGACCGGTCAGGCAAAAGAAAGTGTGAATGCAGGCAGCCAATCATGAAAAAAAGCATTTACAAATGCAATAGGACTCATATTTACACGAGTCCTATTGCATTGTAAACAAAAATGAGGGCGCTGAAGAAGGCAGGAACGGGAGTTGGGGGAGGGGTGGTGGTGGTGGTCAGAGAACTCACGGACTTTGGGAGGGAACAGGGGGAGGCAGGGGAACAAAAGAGTTGCTGAAGTAAAGGGGCTGATAGCCATGGGAGGATCAAAATACCGTCATGGCAGTAATGAGGCGGGACTAATACGCCGGCAACCAATGAGAATGCAGCATTTCAGATTTGAGCCAATCAAAAGCATGAGTAGAGAGAGAGTGGGTGGAGCTTCCCCCACAATACTGTATCCAGCATCTCTCGCCGAGACAGCGCATGCGCTTCTTAGGCGAAACCTAAAAATGAGGGAATGGCGTACCCGGCGCGACACTGCACGTCTATGACGTAACACAGGGCCTGGCAGCGTGCACTCGTCGCATACGGAACGTGCAGCCGGCGCGACCCCGTACGTATATGACGTAACCTGCAGCTTGGCACCACGCACCCGTCACATACCAAACTAGCAGCTGGCGTGACCTCATACGTATATGATGTTAGGCGGGACGCAGTGCCACGAACCCGTCTGATACGAATGCGCATCCTTTACGAGTTTAGCAATATGGCGGATAGGATTCGATGCTGATGGAGCTTGGTACACTACCGGTATGGGACTCCAGTTTTCTCAACAAAAATAAAGAAGATATACATACTTTTTTTTGAAGATATAAAACATTACATTTTTTAAATTAAAAGGATAATAGAGTTCCAAAATATTACAAAAAAAATAGAACAAATATAGGTTTTATAAATATTAAAATATGAAATTAACATTTAGAAAACCTTCGAAATTCACTGAAAAAACCTTAGGTTTTACAGACGTTATAGTTAGGAATTAGCATTTAAAAAACCTTTGAAATTCACTAAAAAACCATAGGTTTCAGGGACGTTATAGTTAGTTGGACATTTGACTCATAAAAAACTAGAGAAATTCGCCCGTTATAGTTAGTTGAGCTAACTATAACTCGCGTGTCCGCAATGCACTGGTGATGACGCCACATATAAGAAAATAACAAGGACCCCCTAGTAATTTCAATTCCTAGGGCAGGGTAATGCACAATGAAAAGTAACTTCCTAGGCAATCATCAAAATCAAAGGCAATTGCTGAATGTGTATCTCTAGTCAACAACAGGTAAGTTTGAAAATGTAAAAAGTATTCATCTTTTATTTAATTATTTGCTCATTACATGTGAATTACATAAAATATTAATACACAGTATTATTCTATACATATATGCAATAAAATCATCACAATCATAAAAATTAGTGTTTTTATAAAAGAAGTAGACAATTCTGTGGCAACTGGGATATATGGTCTTAGTTGATTATCCACAAATTTGGACAGTCGTTCTGTCACTGTCCCAATAGTTGAAACTATCGGTCTATATGGCGGATTTTCTACACTTTTATGTCATATATGTCCCATTAATCAAATCTTATGTGAAGACACGAGAGACATAATAAATAAGGTAGAATATCTAAAGTTTAACTGCAATAATGATGTATAGGTGACTCTAGATATAGAGTCACTATACAGTAACGTCCCCCAACACGAAGCCATAGAAGCCACAGATTGGTTTAAAGACACTTTCAAAATACCTTCCTCTAAACCATTCATTATTGAATGCCTCCAAATAATACTAACTGAGAACATCTTTGCATTTGGCAGTCATCTTTTTCGCCACGTGAAAGGTGTTAGTATGGGAGCATCGGTGGCACCTTCAATAGCTAATATCTATATGGCAATGTGGGAGTCCAAATTTATCCACAATGAGGTTGCCCCTTTTTTTAATCTGTTACCCAGTGGTCCAGATACATTGATTACATCTTCTTTATTTGGACCGGTGGGGAAGAAACCCTGTCTGATTTTGTACAATGGTTAAACCTCACAGATTCCAACTTGAAATTTACCGCTAATAGTAGTACTGCCCAAGTTGAGTTCCTAGATATCACAATTGTAAATCGATCAGGACAACTAGAAGTGGACCTGCATATAAAATCAACTGCAAGGAACACGTTGTTACATTTTAAATGTTTTCATCCACGCAGCCAAAAGCGAAGCGTTCCATTCTCGCATTTTTTACGAGTTAGACGAAATTGCTCCAATCTATCTGATTTTGACAGACAGGCTGCTGAAATGAAAATTAAATTCCTAGAAAGAGGTCATCCCCACAGATTAATAAGAGAGTCTTATAAAAGAGCAAGATTTTATGATAGAGATTGTCTACATAGAACAGAGAAACGGCCAGAACAAAAACAACTAGTATGCGTAACTAGACACTCTACATTGAATGCTAAAGTGAAACATGTCATCAACACAAACTGGCATATCTTGAATTGTCACTCCACTAATACCAACAAATTGGAGAAGCCTTTGTATGCATAGCGCAGGAATAAAAACCTGAAAGATATTATGGTACATTCTAGGTTCGAAGATCACAATGTTAACCATCCTTTCATCCAGAAATCTTTTGACGGTAGATTCCCTATTAAGGGAACAACTAGATGTACTAAATGCAAATCTTGTGATTCCATAATACCGGGCGAAACACTCATCCATAATGAGTTCAAGATCCAGGCAAGAAATATGTGGAATTGTAGGACATAAAACGTGATATACCTGATTCTCTGTCCATGCCATCTAGGCTGTGTGGGGGAAACTTCAAAAGCTATACAAACTAGAATAGCAGAACATCGTTCAGCTATAAAGACTAAACAATTAATGGCCCCTATAGTGAAGCATTTCCAAGAATTGTGACATAAACCAGAGGATATCCGTTGGCGTATCCTAGAGAAAATCAATATACCAGATGAAAAAAATGGGATGAAGGTCCGCAAGAAACGTGAAGTCTTCTGGATTTTCTCATTAAACACATTTAAAAATGGCCTCAATAGCGAATTACCATGGGAAAATGCAATTACATAGCTATTTACCGTACCCACCTCATATTGTGTTGATATGGAGAGCTAACCTTGAATTTCCAGCTGAACTGGAATGTAAACCTCTTTATCTGATATATATTCCTATTGTCAATAGACACTATGTTAGGCGACTTATAACTTAAAGAGTAGTTTTTTGTAAATATTCAAATTATTATTTTAATTATTATATTTTTTTAATTTATTTTTATTTTGGTATTTGATATTGAGCTTGATGTAGTTACTTATACGACGTAATGTTAAAACAACACCAGTCAGGATTATCTCCGACTTCAGAGACAATAGGGAAACAGGATTGCGCCCAATTTCTTCTCTGTCTATGCGGGACGTACATAATACACCAGGTGAGTAGCGTTCCACGCTACATCAACACGTCCCCCACAAGTGATATCAGTAACGCGCTAACTGACAATGTCGGCTTTATTTAAACGTAGCGCAAACGCTGCAATTACCTTTCATTTGACATCACGGGACACATCGCCTCACATCGAAAGAAGGTCCAGCATTTAAAAGAAAACTCTAACTGCGGTGAGTACTAAAGACAGGAACTCGCCATGTTTTGCTATTGCCCTAGACGCATTATCGCGTCTTCTGCTATTTTGTATCTATACTAGCAACTGACACGTCTTTAGCTAATTTGTAACAGCACGAGCGAGCTGGCGGTAAAGAGTGAATGTTACGTGTCTAACCCGAATAAGAATTTACATGAAGGTATTGTTAGTTTCTAGCAAGCATCGCAATACATGACCTGCATTAAACAAATGAAACAGTTTGACTATTTTAGTCAATACTTGACTCCTGCTGTTAGTGATGTCGAACTCTACATTAGGTTTTATAAAGAGTAGCATATAGTGATATCAACAAAATAATAAAGAGTCCTAATACAAGAGACGCTATACAGGTTTTATATTTACAAAGAATTTATAAAAATATATATAGAGATAAAAAAAGCATTATACTATAACCCAAATTAGCTCCTTAGTTCCTATTTTTCTTTCCCATTTATTAGGAATTATCAAGTCCGTCATATGTCCGCTATCTACGCGAGACATGTCTGCCATCTATGCAAGACACAGTAATTGATTTTATCTCTGGACAAGCTTCTCACATCTAATTGAGGTAATAATAGGAAATGCTAATTCAACCTTACCTCTATCTATATGCCCAGGTACACTATTAAGCATCAAATAATAGTAGTTCTTTTAACTTTAGATCGGATTTATAAGTCCAGCAATTCATGTATATTTCGTAAAAGGAATTTTAACTTACTATCCTGATTGATCTACAACCACCATACCCTGGTTGGATTTGCACATACTAAGTAAGGTATAGATCAAAAACTACACCATTTACGCAATCACATCTGCTGTTTTGTATCATTAGGTGTCTACCCTTCTGGGATATTTTAATTTTATCGAACTCTGGCAATCCTACTTTGGAGTGCAGGTACATAAACTGTGAACTTGTTTCAGATCACTATTTATTACTTAGGGTGTAGTATAAACCACTGTGGGCTGCTTGGTATTTGCTATCTCACTTCTCCTTTCTTCTTTATTAGATGGAATGGCTAACTCTGTTTTCTACAAATGTATTTGCATGACTGTAGTTCCTCCACCTTTTCTATGATATATTAAGAAATTGTATTGTCTGAAGAAAGCTACATGTGCTATTAGAAATATGAAATGAAGACATACCTAAAAACAGTTAAATATGTGTCAGTCAAACAGATGTAACGTAATTTGCAATATAGATAAATATGTTATACAATAACGTGTCTGAAATTTTTGCTTCGCATTCTTTTTATTAATTAGAGGAATTGTGGCTTTTTTCTGACGAAGGTGTAATTCACGCCGAAACGCGCGTCGAAAAGCAAACAGTTTTGCCACAGAATTGTCTACTTCTTTTATAAAAACACAAATTTTTATGATTGTGATGATTTTATTGCATATATGTATAGAATAATACTGTGTATTAATATTTTATGTAATTCACATGTAATGAGCAAATAATTAAATAAAAGATAAATACTTTTTACATTTTGAAACTTGCCTGTTGTTGTCAAGTGGAGTTACATTGACTAGAGACACATATTCAGCAATTGCCTTTGATTTTGATGATTGCCAAGGAAGTTACTTTTCATTGTGATGACGTCACATATTACATCACTCATGACATGGTCAATGACATCACCGATGGCATCTCAAATGACAACACTGATGACATCATCCATGTAATAATCTGATGCACATACTGATGCCCTAATATAAACTTTGATACACGCACTCTAAAATGCAGACTACTATTTTTAAAACCATACACTCAACAATGTCAGATACTACATATCACCCACTATTTCCTAGGTGTACACACACATCCAGTCACTTATACATGTAGTTACTCATCAATACAGTACTATAATATGCACTCATACACCTATACATACAGTCACTCTCCGCCACTCATCCATAGTTACTCACACACATAGTCAGTCATGCAAAGAATCAATCACATACCCATTTACTCATGTATATAGTTATACACACCAACTCTGTTATTTATACACACACCACATCACTTATTTATGCAGATACTAACACATACTTACTTTGTTATACAATCACTGATACAAGCAGACACTCATTTATACACCCACTCTTCAAATAACTTACTCTCACGTATAGTCATTCATATACTCCAACACTCTGCCTTAAAACATATGTAGATACTCACACATATACCACTGAGACATTCATTGACTCACCAACACACCCATACACACATTAACTCACCCATACAGCCCTTCCCAGATGCACTTTTAAATCCATACAACCAGTGAATCACCCACTCAGACATCTATGCACAGAGTCACACACCCCCCACCCACCCACCCACACAGACATTCAGGCACCCATACAGATACTCAGACAGCAAATCAATAACCCATATAGACACTCATGTAGCTACTCACCAACCCATGCAGCCGCTTACACACCAACTAAGAGACTAATACAGACTTTCACACAGTTTAGTCACTAAACCAGGCATTCAGTAAGACACGTTCAATCACTCACTTATACAGTCAGTCATGCACCTACTAAATAATCCATTCAGGCACTTGTAAATCCACTCATTCTTCAAAACACTTTGGCATAGATATATCTGAAAAATATTTCAACTTTACAGAAACATACATTCACTGGATGATGTCATCAGTGATGTCATCAGTGATGTCATTTGAGATGTCATCAGTGATGTCACTGACCATGTTATGAGGGATGTAATATGTAACATCATCACCAGTGCATTGCGGGCGCGCGAGTTATAGTTAGCTCAACTAACTATAACAGGCAAATTTCTCTGGCTTTATATGAGTCAAATGTCCAACTAACTATAACGTCCCTGAAACCTATGGTTTTTTAGTGAATATATATATTTATATATCTCAAAAGGTCTCTGGGTGTTTGAAGCAGACCCGGTAACTTAGCATGCACGATGAAAGTTCTACATATCAAGTGTAGTCACGATCTCCTCTCTGAGTGTGTGTTTGCATGTCTGTGCATACCTATATGACAAAGAGTATGTGTTCCCAAACAACAGCTGCATTTGTTGTCTAGGTGATAGAGGCTGACCAGGAAAGAATAACAAGGTGCATTGTTATTTGACCTTTTCTACGATCTTCAGACTAAATTCCAGGAAAGAACAGAACACAAAAACAACAGCAGGTTTAGTGTGAAAGCACAATGTGGCATAAAACAAAATACGTTTTTATAATAACGTGTGCAAAGCAGAGTGCAGCCTACATCTTGCTCAGGCTAACATAGAGAAAATGACCATTCGCCTACATGGAACACATCACAGGGTGTGATTCTCCAATGGTATCTCTTGTGACTCTATGAGAGGACTCAGCAGTGTGGTGTCATACTGTACATATCTTGTAGAATTCTATTGGTGTTGTCTTAATTGTGGCAATTTATTAGTGATGTCTATGATCAAACTGATTTTCTGTTGACAATCCAAGTCTGTTGCGAAAGAGTGCTACCCTCTGGAGCAACCTTATTTCCACTAGGCTCTAATCCATCTCCAAAACACTAAGGCCCAGATTTACAAAGATTTGACACAATGCTCGGCAGCAAGCAAAGTTGCTGTGCTGGGTTGTGTGGACTGGAGAGACAAAACTGTGCCATATGTACAAAGAAGTGGCACAGTTCTGCTCTCCACTGCACTAGCACAGTTTCAGCAGCCATGAGCCAATGCAGGCACCTTTGAGCCATAGTTGAAGGATGTGGCCCTTAGGGGCCACGCGGGTTACTTACAACCACCTGCTATGCCTTCGCAAGAATGAAGAGTCGGTCAGACAGTAGAGAATACAAATAGTTCATTTATTAGCAATACTCTGCAGAGGAGTCCATCATGACCTGCACCCTAAGATGTCTGCCGAGGGACTGGCCCCCAACAGCCTACAGTGTATAATCATTCCTCTAGTGAAGCCCCCAACCACGGCCACAATGGAAAAATACAGGCCTGGGCCGAACATGAACAAAGAGGCACAGTAGGACGAGCTAACACCAGCCCGATTGTACACGTTATCAAGGCCTCAAGGCCATGGTACTGGGTCTCGGCATCTCCTAACCTGGGAGCAGAAGCTACACATTCAGATAAGTATGGCAGGGCAGAATGGCCTGTTCATTAGCAAGTCAGAAAACAGCCTTGAGCAGCAGAGAAAATAATCACGAGATGCAGTGTTCTGCTGATGCAAACAACATGAGCAATGAGGCCTAACTAGGGCACAGTCTAAGCCGCCTAATAGGGATTACGAAAAGCAAATGGAGTCACACTTGCTAACTGAAGACTGCACATTATGGGGATAACTCAGTGGGTTGCATAACGTGAACACAAATGTTGTCTATTTAGCCACGCACTGCTAACCTAATATAGAATGAAACAAGTGCATTGCAGGAATGGGGATTTCAAACCTAACAGACCCTCCTTTTAGCAGAAGTAGCTAAATGCTTTATTTGGCTATCCGGTAGGGTCTTTACAATTCTAAGGGGGAGGGCAAATGCATGGGTACTGATGTGACAATCAGGTAAAACTGGAAGGAAAGCAACACATTTAATATGAAAATACAACTAATACTCAAATATTCCCTCATCAATGAGCATTAGATCCTGGATATCCTGCATCATCATAGTAGAGACTTTATTATCACATCCTGCGAGCCTAGGAGTAGGGGTGAGCTTGCTCACACAATAAGTGCAACTTGTTGGAAGGCAATTGATACATAAGCAACATGTTAAGATGACACCTGCGATAGCTATTAGAACCATTAGTATCTTCCAACCCCATGATGTCAATAGACCCCAGAGCCACCTTGAGAGGGACCATGAACCTTTATCCTATTAGATTTCTGAGGCAAGTATGTGTAATTTCTGTATTGCAGAGTATACAGTAGGGGTGCTATTAGGGATGTCTACACAGCAACTACAGCAGATGACGCAGCAGGCTCTACCCCTATCAGCCAGAATGACGTCTAAAACCATCCGATTCTGAAGTGCAACAAGCCTCGTAGCCTGAAGCTCGACTGTAATATTGGTTAGTTTACCTGCAGTAGTATTAATGACTCCCTCAACTACTCTTGCCAAGCACCGAATATTACCGCTATTGAACATAGGACCCCAGAATGGCAGAATTCCTTTCATTATGTCAGTGAGTTGCTGTAAAGAGGTATCTGTCTGATCAATATCGTCTGTATTGACTACTCTCTTAAATCAGGGAGCCAGGGCACACCTGAGCTGTAGGCGGTGAGTCTTGTGGTAGTTGGGAGGGGCTATATAGACCATCCTTCAGGGAGCCACACATAACCACGATCACCACAAACAAAATAAACATTAGATGGTGGGATCAAGGGCAGACTTTTGGGCATTCTCAGTATGGAAGTGGTGTTGCATCTACTGTCCCCCTCCTCTATGTCTCTCATCCCTTGAACACAAAAAGGAGCCGGTACATCTACCACTGCCAGAGGTATGGGCTTATCTTCGGTGACATTGCGGGCTTGGAAGGATTGGTAATATTCTGATACATTGAACTGCGAACCGGTCTCTATTCTGTTTGCCTTCCTACCTTGATCTGCGACCTTGAGGCAAGACTTCAAGAACACTCGATCAAACCGCCCATCTCCAGGGGACACACTAGGTGGGGACATATGATGGGTATACACATTCATTGTCAAAGAACGGGAACCGGTACTTCTCTTGTCCAAGGAGTCAACTTGTGAGAAGGGGCAGATCAAGCTAAGTAAAGTGAACCATCCCTCACAACTATGAACATAGGATAAGGGAATAGGAAGCAAGTTCTCACTTCGATGCGTGACAGAAGGTAACAACCCACCCACCCAACATTTTGTTGTATTCTAAACAGCATGCGTTTGGTGCAACGTTTGAATAAAAACATTATCCTTGTAGGACTTCCGGTGTTCTTCTTTGTGAGGCGCTAAGGTACCAAAAATATGTTCAGGACGTGTTGGCGTAGTACTTATCCAAGCATGCACAGGACATTTGTCTTCTAAGAAGAACAACACCCCAAATACAACCAGCAGGGAAAGCAAATTTATTACAACGAACACTATCTTATTCTTAGTGGACCAAGAGGACCAAACAGGCCCATCTGAAGTGGGACGCTGAGCCGCAAACGGCTGCTCCTCATCTGGGATAGGACCACCAAAGGGATTGTCGCGTAGGCTCAGGAGAGGAGGAGGAACAGGAAAGGACCCTCATTGATTATACCTTTCCGCCCCATCTACACGATGCAGGCGGCCCCTTTAATGCGGCCTGGCTCGCCTCGGAGGCTGGGAGTCCTGCTCTGACATCACCATCAGAGCACCAATCGGCTGCGGAGATCCCACGTAAGGAGGACGCCAGCGACGAGGGAAGCGCGAAAGCCCACAGAGGAGAAGGAGTCAGGGAGCGATCGAGGACGGAGATGGAGAGCGAAGTAGCAGACGGAGGACGAATTGTGGAGACCCGAAGAGGAGGAGAAGGAAGAACCAGCGACGGGAGAGTCGGAGGGCCAGGAGGCCAACTACACGGCTTCTCGCCCCGCCACGCGCCAGGAGGAGCGTGGCTGGGAAAGGTACGGGACTGGGTCCTGGGCTTTGTTTCTACACGGGGACGGAGGTAGCTTTCTTTTGGTTGTTGTTGGGGAGGTCACGGGGTTACGTCCAACCACAGTCACCCTGAATAACGGCCAAGCGTACTGTTTGGTGGCGGACCCCGGTGACTCCTCACTCCCTTTCCCCTACACTTTCCATGAGTCAAAGAGCAGTAGGTCTAAAGTGTGGTCTCTCTTCCTTTCATGCCCCTCGGAACCCCAACGCCGGACCCAGAACCCCAGGGGAAGGAGAGAAAGAAGAACTCCGGACCAGAGGAGGAGGAGATCGGGACCTATTCCAACCTGTATTGTGTACTGTACTTGACCATTAAAGATAGACCATACCCCTCGATACGGACTCTGTCCCTCTTTGGTCCAATCACGGGCCAGTACCCAACCTCACAAGTGGCGAGCCAGATAGGAGTTTCTTTTGAACCCCCGCCCGATAAAGGATGGACACCCTCATTCACCAGATGAAGGAGAGTCAGGCCAAGTTGGAATGGGCCATAGAACGTACCACCTCCCAGGCAGAAGCCGACCGGGCCGTGTTCACCTCGGCTATTCAAAGCCAAGCCGAGAACCTAGTGAAGTTAGCCGAAGGATAGAACCTCCTTATGGCCTCTCTGGGACAGAGTAGAGCGGCCGCACCACCGGGAACTATGGTCCCCCTTCAGAAATTCACGCCAGGAGAAGACCCGTTGGCATTCTTTTTACATTTCGAAAGGGCAGCCCGGGCTAGTGCCTGGGCGGGAGAAAGGTGGCCGTTCTACCTGGCCCCTTTGTTGGTGGGCGAAGCACAAGCGGCCTATCAAACAGTTAACAAAGATGGAACCGCTACATGTGCCCACGTGAAGCAGTACATTTTGGATAGGTTGGGCGTAGATGACGAGACTTACAGAATACGTTTTCGACAAGAGTGTGGGGCCCCAGGGGACATACCCAAGACACTCTTTTATAAATTGAAAGGAGTGGCTGACCTCTGGCTGAAACCCCAAGAGTCCAGTATGGATGAAGTAATGAATAAAATCTATCTGGAACAATTCCTTGATGCCCTCCCCTATGCCAGCCAGCGCTGGCTGAAGCAACATGCTGGTCTGACCCTGGAACAGGCTATAGAGATGGCCACTTCATACGCCCGAGCCCAAGGCCAACCCACCCCAAAAGAGCCAAATGACTTATACGGCACGTTGCCCAGGGAAAAGGGGAGAGAAAACCCCTTAAGCCAGTCCCTGAACCCCTTCGCCCCGAGGAGTCCGACTGGAAAATACCCCCTTTACAGGTCCCCAGTGTTACGAGTGTGGGGAGTGGGGACACATAGCCAGGTTGTGCAGGAAGAAGAGGGAGAAAGAGGAAGAACCCATGGACGTGAGCTACTTATCCCACTCCATTCTCTTCGCTCAGGAAACAGGACCGGTATTTTACGTGAGTGTGACAGTACAGGGAAAGGGGGTACGGGCCCTGCTAGACTCAGGCTGCAAACACTCCGTAGCAAAGCAGGATCTTATCCACCCCTCTTGGGTCCTACCGGGAAGAACAGTGGGCATTTGTTGTGTACACGGGGTCGTTAGGGGGACCCATGGACGCAATAGTGGGGGTCCTCACAAACCTTCCAGAACAACTCATTATAGGGACTGACAATCCTTGCTTTGCTTCCATGATAAAGGGAGCCCTCATTCCCCATTAACCCTGCCATAACTCCCTGCTGACATCTGAACCCTGGGCTAGGGATATCCACTTCAGAACCGCCCAATTAAACGACGCCAGTCTGACCAACGCCTGGAACAAGGCCCGGGATGAACAAGACCCCTCGAACAGGGTATATCCCGCATTTGTTGAACAAAACAGCCTACTGTACCATTTAGCGAAAGTGGACGCAGTTCATCAACTCCTTGTTCCATCAGGCTTTAGGGATCAGATACTTTTTTTACGCCCATGCTCACCTCTTGGCGGGTCACGTTGGGGCAGAAAAAACCGGGCAGGCCATATTGCAGCATTTCTTCTGGACTGGTGTTTATGCCCAGATTCAGAAGTACTGCCAGGAGTGCCACATATGCCAACGACGCAATCCATACATTCCACCTGCGGTCCCCTTGCAACCCTTGCCCATCATAGGTAACCACTTTGACAGACTAGGGATGGACCTTATAGGCACTTTACCCAAGTCCAGTAAAGGACACCAATACGCCCTTGTTTTAGTCGATTATGCCACTCGCTATCCAGAGGCCTTCCCCCTTCGAGCAGCCACTTCCAGCACCATAGCACAACGCCTGGTCGAGGTATTTTCACGGATGGGGTTCCCTAGAGAGATAGTCACCGACCAGGGCACCCCCTTCGTGTCCAAGTTAATGAAGCAGTTTTGCCACCAGTTGCGCATCAGGCACATAAAGACCTTTGTGTACCATCACCAGACAGATGGGTTGGTATAGCGCTATAATGGAAGTCTGAAACTGACTCTGAAAAAACTTCTGTCTGGGGATGGGAAGAACTGGGATCAGCTACTGCCTTTAGCTTTGTTCGTGTTAAGGAGCCAGACCCAATCCAGCCTCGGTGCATCCCCTTTTGAGCTCCTCTTTGGTCGGAAACCCAGAACCCTGCTGGAGATAACCAAGAATAGTTGGGAGAAAGAAGGAATACGGGAAGCCGAGGCTTTGTTAGACTATACACGCCAGTTGCAGTCCAGACTACACAAGTTGAGGACCCTAGCCCACGACCACTTAGCCCTCGTACAAACAAAACAGAAATATTTCTACGACAAAGGGAAAAAGTGGAAAGAGCTCGATGTGGATGACTGGGTCTTGGTACTGTTACCCACTTCCACACACAAGTTAAAGAAAGAGTGGCAGGGTCCCTTCCGGATAAAAAAAAAGATAGGAAGAACCACGTACGTCCTACAGGTGTCCAAAACCCAAATATATCACATAAACTTATTAAAAAAATGGTTAGGAGCCCCTCCGCAAACATCACAAAACGTGTCTGTCACCTTACCGCTGTTACATACTGTGAACGATGTCCCTATCAATCCCGAACTGTCTGCAACCCAGCAGGATGAAATAGTCTCCCTTCTTCTTAAGTTTTTCGATGTCTTCTCCGATCAACCAGGGAGAACCCACCTGGCCGAACATACCATCCCTACCCCACCAGATGTGATTGTAAAACAAAAACCATATAGGATACCTGAAGCCCGACGAGTAGCCTTTCAAGCGGAGATACAGCAGATGCTTAAAACGGGGGTGATTATACCTTCCCACAGCAACTGGTGTTCCCCAGTAGTTTTAGTGCCAAAACCGGACGGAAGTATCCGGTTTTGCATCGACTTCAGAGCCGTCAATAGAGTCTCCAAACAGGACGCATATCCCCTTCCCAGGGTCGATGAACTGGTGGAACGCCTTGGTGAGGCCAGATATATAACAACTATCGACCTCACCAAGGGCTATTGGCAGAACCCACTAGCTCCTGGTGATCAGGAGAAAACAGCCTTCTCTACTCCTTACGGTCTCTACCATTTTACGGTGCTGCCTTTTGGGCTGCATGGGGCTCCAGCCACTTTTCAAAGAGCCATGGATACCCTACTGTCCCCACATCTGCCCTATGCATCTGCCTACCTGGATGACATAGTGGTCTTTAGTAAAACCTGGGCCAATCACCTCAAACATCTGACCAACATTCTCGATAGTTTAAGGAAAGCTGGACTCCATATAAACGCAAAAAGTCCAGGGTGGCTTTTAAACAGGTAAAATATGTTGGGTATCTTTTAGGGGACGGAAACATAGCACCCCAGAAAGAGAAAGTGGCCGCCGTTCAGGCCTTACCATATCCAAAAACCAAAAGGGAGCTACGGGCATTTTTGGGGCTAGTTGGGTATTACAGGAGATTCATCTCACAATTTGCAAACCTAGCAGGACCCCTCACTGACCTCTTACGTAAGAACCATACCTCTCCCCGCTTACGGGCACCCACAGGTCAGGAAGCTGCTGCTTTTCAGTCCCTCCAAGATGCCCTCACGTCTTCCCCAGTGTTAGTGACCCCTGACTTCCAAAAGCCCTTCATTCTACAGACTGACGCCTCAGGGGTTGGGATTGGGGCGGTGCTCTCCCAAGAGGACGCCGAGGGTTGCGAACGCCCCATCGTGTACATAAGCCGGAAACTATTCCCCCGAGAGCAAGCATATTCCACTGTGGAAAAAGAATGTCTGGCAGTCCATTGGAGGGTGGACATGTTGCGGTACTATCTCGAGGGCAGGCCCTTCGTCCTTTTTACGGACCATGTCCCTCTTACTTGGCTCCAAAGGAACAGGGTGTTATAAGGAACAAGGGTACCCCTTATGCGAACCTGGGGTGATACAATGTGGAAAAAACAATGGTTCGGGTTGGCCTGAGAAGGTCCAGTGACATGAACAAGCCCTTAGGAGGGCGAAATGATTAGGTATAGGTACAAGGACTCACAATTGGAGAATGATACTTAATATAGAGGAACAAGGGACAAGGGGGGTCAGTGTATGACACTTATTTATTGAATAAAGATTGAATTCAAAAGTGCTCACATATTTAGTGACAAGAAAGCGTGACATGCAGGTGAGGGTGGGGTCTTTAAAAGAGAACATCGCATTGGCAACAATTGAGAACCATTTTAAATTAAATTAGTACAAAATAGGTTCGAGTTGCATAGGGTCGACGGCGTTTCGAACTCAGTTATTTGAGTTCATCATCAGGACAAAATGTGAGCATATGAACTCTAAAGGTGAGAAAATTACAGAAAAACCAAATCAATAACAAATAATCAAAACATAAATTAGTCCCTGAACTTTAAAAAGCATCACAAGCAATTAATGAGCGTTACATAGTGTTCTCCAAAAAAGTGATGCAATTACACAAAAAATGAAAAAACGGTAACCTGGCAGAGTCAGCAGGGTAATGGAACTGAGCAGTCTATTGCCTTGAAGGAATGCGCAATTAGATGAATAGCTAAAAAGTGACGAGGTAACTTGTAGCGCTAGGGGCGGAGATGGGGGCATCTTAACGCGCGCATGAAGTGAAACACTTACTGAGTATATGAGCGATAGAGTGAACGGTTAGTCGTCAGCGAAAACCGAGTTCGTCGCGGGATTGGACCTCTTGATTCGAAAACATTAGTCTAGAAAAATGGGGTGACTATGGGTTACAGCTGGACAAGGCACTTGGTGATTGAAGTAAGAATAACGCGTGGTGTCAGGGTAGTATAGACACTTACTGAAGTGATAGAATGGGTCCAGACTTCTCAATGAATGGAAGCGCGGTGTCAGTGCCGAAACATATTCAAGCAGGTATCAGGAGGAAGTTGCCTGAAGGAAAGGGGGGGTTGGTTAAGGGGGTGTGTACATGTAATTACGGGCCGGTGTCAAACTTTAAAACGAAGACACTTACTTGAGTTAAGATTGTAATCATGCCTGCTCTGCGAGTTTAGGCGAGTTAGTTCGTTGCCGAGGAATTTAATCTGTAGGGGAGGATGCAGGAGGTTACCTTCAGGCGGATGATAGAACCGCGAGCAAGTGTAGGGAGGGGGTGTAGTTAGAAAAGTACTTACTTAATCCAAACGGCACTCGGTGCAGTCAATGGGGGTCACGGGGAATGGAGCGAATCCTGTGTGCGTGTGGTTACGCGCAACGACTGGTCATGTGGTGGGAGGGGGGAGGTTTTTAAAGGGCACGGTTGCCATTGGTTACTCAAGGCGTCCGCAGCTGCGCTGATCGCAGGGTGTGAGGACCCAACAAGGGTAGTAGGCTCAATGGGTGCCTGTACGGAAATAAAACGCCAGCATGGAGGGGACTGCTGGAGTTACTAATTAAAGTCGCGGAGTATGATTCCATAGCGTGGGGAAACCTATTTGGAGAAGTCATAAGTCTGGGGTAAGGACTAACGGGCCAAGGGGGGATGTGTGTTGGGTGGTTCAGTGGCTTAAAATGCAGCATTAATATCGTAAAAACGGCGTAGGTGTTCAAATACTTGCCCGCTTAGTCTACATTCAACTTATATTCAACTATATACAATTAGTACAGTAGGGAACAGAGAGGTTGCTTTACATACACAAGTACAGAAGTCTCAGGGTTGGCAAGAAGAGACTGGATTTTTACAGGAGTCAAAAGCATGTTTGAACACAGTAGGTGGTTACAGAATGGTTCTGTATTCGTCCAAAGTGTTAAGTCCTTGTTCAATGGAGCGGCATTTAAAGATCCATTTACATTCCATGCGGTTAAGAGTTTGCTGTTGATTTCCTCCTCTGTGGTTGTGTTGTAAGCTGTCAATCACTTGCCATGTGAAGTCAGATTCAGAGTGTCCTTTGGCCAGAAAATGTTCCACAAGTGGTGCTGTTTGTATTTTGCAGCGGATCCTGCTCCTATGTTGCGAGATCCTGGTCTTGATTTTCTGCGTGGTTTGCCCGATATAGAGTAGTTGGCAGGGACATTTTATACAGTAGATCACATTTTGTGAATTACAATTAGAGAAAAATTGTAAAGTGTGACTGGTGCCATTATATTCAAAAGACTGGGTGTTACAGGTGGAATCACACGACAGACAGTTGTTACATTTGTAGTGGCCTTGTAGAGGAGGGAGGCCAAGGAAAGAATGAAGTGTATTGTCCTTGTGCACTGGTTTCTGGGCTCTAACTAGGTGGTCCTTAATATTACGTCCTCTCTTGAAGGCAAAAAGTGGAGTGCCTGTATTGAGTTCCAATGGGCCTAGTACTGACCAGTGTTTCTTTATCATTTTGGTTAGTTTATTGCTAACCGGACAGAAGGTAGTGACGCATGTGATTTTGTTGAGGGATGTCTTTTCTTTGGGTTGCAGCAGGAATTCACGATGTGAGTACCATGCTCGTTTCATTGACCTCTTTACTAGACGTCTAGGGTAACCCCGATCGGTGAGTTTTTTGCATAGGATTTCAGCCTCTTGGAAGAAATCCTCTTTGAACTTGCAATTTCTGCGGATGCGGAGGAATTGACCGTAGGGTAGGCCATCTCTCAGAGCCCTAGGATGACAGCTATCGTACTGTAGGAGGGTGTTGCGTTCTGTAGGTTTTCTAAAGAGGGTAGTGTAGAGTTCACCCTCGGACGTTTTGACCGTGACGTCTAGGTAGTCAATTTTGTTTTTATTGAAATTGTAGGTAAATTTTAGGTCCGGCTGGGTGTTATTGAGCCATGCACTAAATAGTTGGAGTTCAGTTTCAGTGCCTGACCAAATCATGAAGACGTCATCTATGTACCTTCGCCATACGCGAATTTTGTTAAAGAAGGGGTTGTTATTGTTGAGGATGAACTTGTTTTCAATATCATCAACAAAGAGTATGGCAAAATTAGGAGCGAAAATGGCCCCCATTGAAGTGCCTTTACATTGCCTGTAATACTGGTCTTCAAACATAAAATAGTTTCTGGTGAGGGCTATTTTCAGAAGTGAGGTGATGAATTCTGTAGGGACCCGATGAGGTGCTGGGCGTAGATTGAGGTGTTTAGTGATAACTTCTATGCCTTTGTCTTGGGGAATGTTGGTGTATAGCGACTCGATGTCTAGAGTGACCAGGAGTTCAGTTTGGGGGTCAAAAGGCTGGGATTCAATTAGATTGATAAAGTGAGTGGTGTCCTTAACATAGGTGGCGGTGTCTTGTACCATATCCTTTATAAAAAAGTCAATGTAGCTCCCTAAGGGTTCTAGAATGGAACCGCAGCCAGAGAGAATGGGTCTGCCTGGTGGAGTTTCCAGATTCTTATGGATCTTGGGAAGAGTATATAGGACAGGAGTCCTAGGGTTTTTATTGTTTAGGAAGGAAAATTCGTGTTTGCTGATGTAGCCTTCTTCTAGAGCCATTTTGGTAGTAGTGAGGATGAGGTCACTGATGTCTTGAAGAGGATTGCGCATAAGGCGTTCATAATGTGACGTGTTCCTGAGTTGGCGTTGGATTTCATTGTCGTAGGCGGTTTTGTCCTGTAGGACGATCCCACCTCCCTTGTCACAGGGTTTTATCACCACGTCATCTAGGTTTTTCAGAGCGTTGAGACTGTGTCTTTCTTCAAGGCTAACATTGAAGGGAGTGAACCTGTAGTTAGTTTTTATGTTATTGAAATCTTTAAGTACGAGATGTTCGAAGGCAATAACTTCCGGGGGCATCGAACCAGTGGGTGGGTTGAATGTGGATTTGGGTCGTAGTCCTGTGATATCATTTCTAGTGGTTGTCTCTTTATCTTGGAAAAATACATTGAGTCTTACTTTCCTAAAGAATTGGAGAATTTCGGTGTGGATGTCAAACCAGTTCGGTTTTTCCGTGATGACAAAGGAAAGTCCTCTACTAAGTAGGGCTATGTCAGTCGAGGCCAGCTGATGTTTGGAGAGGTTGAAGATAGGCAATTGTTCCATGTTGGATGAGAGAGGTGGGAGGGGGGAAGGTGTTAGTATTGGTATCCCCATTGGTAGAATTTCCTGCGTGTTTGTCGCTCCCCTGGGGGGAGGTTGTACCTGGGCCTCCCTCTGCCTCGACCTCTGCCTCTCGGTCTCTCCCCTGTGAATGTTTGGCCTCTCTCTAAAAAATTGGGGTTGTATGTAGAGGAGCTAGTACCTTCCCCAGGATCAGAGTTTTCGGATTCTAGAGAGGAGGTTGAGAAAGTGACTGGCTGCCTATTTCTGAATCTACCCCAAGTGCCTGTTGGGTACCTCTGTTGATCTTGGTTGTTTTGAGTAAAGAAGTCTTCTCTGAGGTAAGGGTAGGTTTGTTCTTTGTTGTAGGTCCTAATGTCCTTTGTCACTTTGGTTGACTTTTTATGGTGTTCAAAGTTTTGGAAGTCAACAATGGTTCGTTCTAGTTTCTCCAGGGCTGATTTGGCATCTGCTAGGCTGTCTAGTTCTAAGATTGCCTTTTCCAGTTCTCGGATTTCTAGTAGTTCTTTTCTACTGTGTTCTAATGCAGTGTCAATACCTAGCACCATCCAGTGGCGGGAACACGTGGTGCCAATGTGGGCGAAACCGTTCTTAAATTTTGGGTCTTGTAGGAAAATTGCAGGGATGTTGCGTACTTGCAAACCTACTGGTATGATGTCTGCCTTCAGATATTCCGTAAGCATACGGGCGTGTAGTTCAGTACGTATGTGTTTCTTTTTTAGTCTTTCTAGACTAGTGAGTTTTTCACTTGCTACATTAGAGGGAGTGTTGTTAGCTGGTATCGGAGTATGGAACAATGAAGGACCATTAATCAATCTTGTTATATATTCCTCGGTATAGGTTGGGATAGTAGGTGTAGACATATTCTAGAACCGAGGTAGGGCTTCTGGCTGGCCTGAAAATTGGGGTGATGTGCATAGATCAAGGGAGGGGACAGAGTAATTTCTTTATAGTATAACTTAATAGAACCACTAAATAGTGGAACCCTTGCAGTGAAGCCACTGCACGTACGAGTGTTATAAGGAACAAGGGTACCCCTTATGCGAACCTGGGGTGATACAATGTGGAAAAAACAATGGTTCGGGTTGGCCTGAGAAGGTCCAGTGACATGAACAAGCCCTTAGGAGGGCGAAATGATTAGGTATAGGTACAAGGACTCACAATTGGAGAATGATACTTAATATAGAGGAACAAGGGACAAGGGGGGTCAGTGTATGACACTTATTTATTGAATAAAGATTGAATTCAAAAGTGCTCACATATTTAGTGACAAGAAAGCGTGACATGCAGGTGAGGGTGGGGTCTTTAAAAGAGAACATCGCATTGGCAACAATTGAGAACCATTTTAAATTAAATTAGTACAAAATAGGTTCGAGTTGCATAGGGTCGACGGCGTTTCGAACTCAGTTATTTGAGTTCATCATCAGGACAAAATGTGAGCATATGAACTCTAAAGGTGAGAAAATTACAGAAAAACCAAATCAATAACAAATAATCAAAACATAAATTAGTCCCTGAACTTTAAAAAGCATCACAAGCAATTAATGAGCGTTACATAGTGTTCTCCAAAAAAGTGATGCAATTACACAAAAAATGAAAAAACGGTAACCTGGCAGAGTCAGCAGGGTAATGGAACTGAGCAGTCTATTGCCTTGAAGGAATGCGCAATTAGATGAATAGCTAAAAAGTGACGAGGTAACTTGTAGCGCTAGGGGCGGAGATGGGGGCATCTTAACGCGCGCATGAAGTGAAACACTTACTGAGTATATGAGCGATAGAGTGAACGGTTAGTCGTCAGCGAAAACCGAGTTCGTCGCGGGATTGGACCTCTTGATTCGAAAACATTAGTCTAGAAAAATGGGGTGACTATGGGTTACAGCTGGACAAGGCACTTGGTGATTGAAGTAAGAATAACGCGTGGTGTCAGGGTAGTATAGACACTTACTGAAGTGATAGAATGGGTCCAGACTTCTCAATGAATGGAAGCGCGGTGTCAGTGCCGAAACATATTCAAGCAGGTATCAGGAGGAAGTTGCCTGAAGGAAAGGGGGGGTTGGTTAAGGGGGTGTGTACATGTAATTACGGGCCGGTGTCAAACTTTAAAACGAAGACACTTACTTGAGTTAAGATTGTAATCATGCCTGCTCTGCGAGTTTAGGCGAGTTAGTTCGTTGCCGAGGAATTTAATCTGTAGGGGAGGATGCAGGAGGTTACCTTCAGGCGGATGATAGAACCGCGAGCAAGTGTAGGGAGGGGGTGTAGTTAGAAAAGTACTTACTTAATCCAAACGGCACTCGGTGCAGTCAATGGGGGTCACGGGGAATGGAGCGAATCCTGTGTGCGTGTGGTTACGCGCAACGACTGGTCATGTGGTGGGAGGGGGGAGCCCAAAGAAAAGACATCCCTCAACAAAATCACATGCGTCACTACCTTCTGTCCGGTTAGCAATAAACTAACCAAAATGATAAAGAAACACTGGTCAGTACTAGGCCCATTGGAACTCAATACAGGCACTCCACTTTTTGCCTTCAAGAGAGGACGTAATATTAAGGACCACCTAGTTAGAGCCCAGAAACCAGTGCACAAGGACAATACACTTCATTCTTTCCTTGGCCTCCCTCCTCTACAAGGCCACTACAAATGTAACAACTGTCTGTCGTGTGATTCCACCTGTAACACCCAGTCTTTTGAATATAATGGCACCAGTCACACTTTACAATTTTTCTCTAATTGTAATTCACAAAATGTGATCTACTGTATAAAATGTCCCTGCCAACTACTCTATATCGGGCAAACCACGCAGAAAATCAAGACCAGGATCTCGCAACATAGGAGCAGGATCCGCTGCAAAATACAAACAGCACCACTTGTGGAACATTTTCTGGCCAAAGGACACTCTGAATCTGACTTCACATGGCAAGTGATTGACAGCTTACAACACAACCACAGAGGAGGAAATCAACAGCAAACCCTTAACCGCATGGAATGTAAATGGATCTTTAAATGCCGCTCCATTGAACAAGGACTTAACACTTTGGACGAATACAGAACCATTCTGTAACCACCTACTGTGTTCAAACATGCTTTTGACTCCTGTAAAAATCCAGTCTCTTCTTGCCAACCCTGAGACTTCTGTACTTGTGTATGTAAAGCAACCTCTCTGTTCCCTACTGTACTAATTGTATATAGTTGAATATAAGTTGAATGTAGACTAAGCGGGCAAGTATTTGAACACCTACGCCGTTTTTACGATATTAATGCTGCATTTTAAGCCACTGAACCACCCAACACACATCCCCCCTTGGCCCGTTAGTCCTTACCCCAGACTTATGACTTCTCCAAATAGGTTTCCCCACGCTATGGAATCATACTCCGCGACTTTAATTAGTAACTCCAGCAGTCCCCTCCATGCTGGCGTTTTATTTCCGTACAGGCACCCATTGAGCCTACTACCCTTGTTGGGTCCTCACACCCTGCGATCAGCGCAGCTGCGGACGCCTTGAGTAACCAATGGCAACCGTGCCCTTTAAAAACCTCCCCCCTCCCACCACATGACCAGTCGTTGCGCGTAACCACACGCACACAGGATTCGCTCCATTCCCCGTGACCCCCATTGACTGCACCGAGTGCCGTTTGGATTAAGTAAGTACTTTTCTAACTACACCCCCTCCCTACACTTGCTCGCGGTTCTATCATCCGCCTGAAGGTAACCTCCTGCATCCTCCCCTACAGATTAAATTCCTCGGCAACGAACTAACTCGCCTAAACTCGCAGAGCAGGCATGATTACAATCTTAACTCAAGTAAGTGTCTTCGTTTTAAAGTTTGACACCGGCCCGTAATTACATGTACACACCCCCTTAACCAACCCCCCCTTTCCTTCAGGCAACTTCCTCCTGATACCTGCTTGAATATGTTTCGGCACTGACACCGCGCTTCCATTCATTGAGAAGTCTGGACCCATTCTATCACTTCAGTAAGTGTCTATACTACCCTGACACCACGCGTTATTCTTACTTCAATCACCAAGTGCCTTGTCCAGCTGTAACCCATAGTCACCCCATTTTTCTAGACTAATGTTTTCGAATCAAGAGGTCCAATCCCGCGACGAACTCGGTTTTCGCTGACGACTAACCGTTCACTCTATCGCTCATATACTCAGTAAGTGTTTCACTTCATGCGCGCGTTAAGATGCCCCCATCTCCGCCCCTAGCGCTACAAGTTACCTCGTCACTTTTTAGCTATTCATCTAATTGCGCATTCCTTCAAGGCAATAGACTGCTCAGTTCCATTACCCTGCTGACTCTGCCAGGTTACCGTTTTTTCATTTTTTGTGTAATTGCATCACTTTTTTGGAGAACACTATGTAACGCTCATTAATTGCTTGTGATGCTTTTTAAAGTTCAGGGACTAATTTATGTTTTGATTATTTGTTATTGATTTGGTTTTTCTGTAATTTTCTCACCTTTAGAGTTCATATGCTCACATTTTGTCCTGATGATGAACTCAAATAACTGAGTTCGAAACGCCGTCGACCCTATGCAACTCGAACCTATTTTGTACTAATTTAATTTAAAATGGTTCTCAATTGTTGCCAATGCGATGTTCTCTTTTAAAGACCCCACCCTCACCTGCATGTCACGCTTTCTTGTCACTAAATATGTGAGCACTTTTGAATTCAATCTTTATTCAATAAATAAGTGTCATACACTGACCCCCCTTGTCCCTTGTTCCTCTATATTAAGTATCATTCTCCAATTGTGAGTCCTTGTACCTATACCTAATCATTTCGCCCTCCTAAGGGCTTGTTCATGTCACTGGACCTTCTCAGGCCAACCCGAACCATTGTTTTTTCCACATTGTATCACCCCAGGTTCGCATAAGGGGTACCCTTGTTCCTTATAACACTCGTACGTGCAGTGGCTTCACTGCAAGGGTTCCACTATTTAGTGGTTCTATTAAGTTATACTATAAAGAAATTACTCTGTCCCCTCCCTTGATCTATGCACATCACCCCAATTTTCAGGCCAGCCAGAAGCCCTACCTCGGTTCTAGAATATGTCTACACCTACTATCCCAACCTATACCGAGGAATATATAACAAGATTGATTAATGGTCCTTCATTGTTCCATACTCCGATACCAGCTAACAACACTCCCTCTAATGTAGCAAGTGAAAAACTCACTAGTCTAGAAAGACTAAAAAAGAAACACATACGTACTGAACTACACGCCCGTATGCTTACGGAATATCTGAAGGCAGACATCATACCAGTAGGTTTGCAAGTACGCAACATCCCTGCAATTTTCCTACAAGACCCAAAATTTAAGAACGGTTTCGCCCACATTGGCACCACGTGTTCCCGCCACTGGATGGTGCTAGGTATTGACACTGCATTAGAACACAGTAGAAAAGAACTACTAGAAATCCGAGAACTGGAAAAGGCAATCTTAGAACTAGACAGCCTAGCAGATGCCAAATCAGCCCTGGAGAAACTAGAACGAACCATTGTTGACTTCCAAAACTTTGAACACCATAAAAAGTCAACCAAAGTGACAAAGGACATTAGGACCTACAACAAAGAACAAACCTACCCTTACCTCAGAGAAGACTTCTTTACTCAAAACAACCAAGATCAACAGAGGTACCCAACAGGCACTTGGGGTAGATTCAGAAATAGGCAGCCAGTCACTTTCTCAACCTCCTCTCTAGAATCCGAAAACTCTGATCCTGGGGAAGGTACTAGCTCCTCTACATACAACCCCAATTTTTTAGAGAGAGGCCAAACATTCACAGGGGAGAGACCGAGAGGCAGAGGTCGAGGCAGAGGGAGGCCCAGGTACAACCTCCCCCCAGGGGAGCGACAAACACGCAGGAAATTCTACCAATGGGGATACCAATACTAACACCTTCCCCCCTCCCACCTCTCTCATCCAACATGGAACAATTGCCTATCTTCAACCTCTCCAAACATCAGCTGGCCTCGACTGACATAGCCCTACTTAGTAGAGGACTTTCCTTTGTCATCACGGAAAAACCGAACTGGTTTGACATCCACACCGAAATTCTCCAATTCTTTAGGAAAGTAAGACTCAATGTATTTTTCCAAGATAAAGAGACAACCACTAGAAATGATATCACAGGACTACGACCCAAATCCACATTCAACCCACCCACTGGTTCGATGCCCCCGGAAGTTATTGCCTTCGAACATCTCGTACTTAAAGATTTCAATAACATAAAAACTAACTACAGGTTCACTCCCTTCAATGTTAGCCTTGAAGAAAGACACAGTCTCAACGCTCTGAAAAACCTAGATGACGTGGTGATAAAACCCTGTGACAAGGGAGGTGGGATCGTCCTACAGGACAAAACCGCCTACGACAATGAAATCCAACGCCAACTCAGGAACACGTCACATTATGAACGCCTTATGCGCAATCCTCTTCAAGACATCAGTGACCTCATCCTCACTACTACCAAAATGGCTCTAGAAGAAGGCTACATCAGCAAACACGAATTTTCCTTCCTAAACAATAAAAACCCTAGGACTCCTGTCCTATATACTCTTCCCAAGATCCATAAGAATCTGGAAACTCCACCAGGCAGACCCATTCTCTCTGGCTGCGGTTCCATTCTAGAACCCTTAGGGAGCTACATTGACTTTTTTATAAAGGATATGGTACAAGACACCGCCACCTATGTTAAGGACACCACTCACTTTATCAATCTAATTGAATCCCAGCCTTTTGACCCCCAAACTGAACTCCTGGTCACTCTAGACATCGAGTCGCTATACACCAACATTCCCCAAGACAAAGGCATAGAAGTTATCACTAAACACCTCAATCTACGCCCAGCACCTCATCGGGTCCCTACAGAATTCATCACCTCACTTCTGAAAATAGCCCTCACCAGAAACTATTTTATGTTTGAAGACCAGTATTACAGGCAATGTAAAGGCACTTCAATGGGGGCCATTTTCGCTCCTAATTTTGCCATACTCTTTGTTGATGATATTGAAAACAAGTTCATCCTCAACAATAACAACCCCTTCTTTAACAAAATTCGCGTATGGCGAAGGTACATAGATGACGTCTTCATGATTTGGTCAGGCACTGAAACTGAACTCCAACTATTTAGTGCATGGCTCAATAACACCCAGCCGGACCTAAAATTTACCTACAATTTCAATAAAAACAAAATTGACTACCTAGACGTCACGGTCAAAACGTCCGAGGGTGAACTCTACACTACCCTCTTTAGAAAACCTACAGAACGCAACACCCTCCTACAGTACGATAGCTGTCATCCTAGGGCTCTGAGAGATGGCCTACCCTACGGTCAATTCCTCCGCATCCGCAGAAATTGCAAGTTCAAAGAGGATTTCTTCCAAGAGGCTGAAATCCTATGCAAAAAACTCACCGATCGGGGTTACCCTAGACGTCTAGTAAAGAGGTCAATGAAACGAGCATGGTACTCACATCGTGAATTCCTGCTGCAACCCAAAGAAAAGACATCCCTCAACAAAATCACATGCGTCACTACCTTCTGTCCGGTTAGCAATAAACTAACCAAAATGATAAAGAAACACTGGTCAGTACTAGGCCCATTGGAACTCAATACAGGCACTCCACTTTTTGCCTTCAAGAGAGGACGTAATATTAAGGACCACCTAGTTAGAGCCCAGAAACCAGTGCACAAGGACAATACACTTCATTCTTTCCTTGGCCTCCCTCCTCTACAAGGCCACTACAAATGTAACAACTGTCTGTCGTGTGATTCCACCTGTAACACCCAGTCTTTTGAATATAATGGCACCAGTCACACTTTACAATTTTTCTCTAATTGTAATTCACAAAATGTGATCTACTGTATAAAATGTCCCTGCCAACTACTCTATATCGGGCAAACCACGCAGAAAATCAAGACCAGGATCTCGCAACATAGGAGCAGGATCCGCTGCAAAATACAAACAGCACCACTTGTGGAACATTTTCTGGCCAAAGGACACTCTGAATCTGACTTCACATGGCAAGTGATTGACAGCTTACAACACAACCACAGAGGAGGAAATCAACAGCAAACCCTTAACCGCATGGAATGTAAATGGATCTTTAAATGCCGCTCCATTGAACAAGGACTTAACACTTTGGACGAATACAGAACCATTCTGTAACCACCTACTGTGTTCAAACATGCTTTTGACTCCTGTAAAAATCCAGTCTCTTCTTGCCAACCCTGAGACTTCTGTACTTGTGTATGTAAAGCAACCTCTCTGTTCCCTACTGTACTAATTGTATATAGTTGAATATAAGTTGAATGTAGACTAAGCGGGCAAGTATTTGAACACCTACGCCGTTTTTACGATATTAATGCTGCATTTTAAGCCACTGAACCACCCAACACACATCCCCCCTTGGCCCGTTAGTCCTTACCCCAGACTTATGACTTCTCCAAATAGGTTTCCCCACGCTATGGAATCATACTCCGCGACTTTAATTAGTAACTCCAGCAGTCCCCTCCATGCTGGCGTTTTATTTCCGTACAGGCACCCATTGAGCCTACTACCCTTGTTGGGTCCTCACACCCTGCGATCAGCGCAGCTGCGGACGCCTTGAGTAACCAATGGCAACCGTGCCCTTTAAAAACCTCCCCCCTCCCACCACATGACCAGTCGTTGCGCGTAACCACACGCACACAGGATTCGCTCCATTCCCCGTGACCCCCATTGACTGCACCGAGTGCCGTTTGGATTAAGTAAGTACTTTTCTAACTACACCCCCTCCCTACACTTGCTCGCGGTTCTATCATCCGCCTGAAGGTAACCTCCTGCATCCTCCCCTACAGATTAAATTCCTCGGCAACGAACTAACTCGCCTAAACTCGCAGAGCAGGCATGATTACAATCTTAACTCAAGTAAGTGTCTTCGTTTTAAAGTTTGACACCGGCCCGTAATTACATGTACACACCCCCTTAACCAACCCCCCCTTTCCTTCAGGCAACTTCCTCCTGATACCTGCTTGAATATGTTTCGGCACTGACACCGCGCTTCCATTCATTGAGAAGTCTGGACCCATTCTATCACTTCAGTAAGTGTCTATACTACCCTGACACCACACGTTATTCTTACTTCAATCACCAAGTGCCTTGTCCAGCTGTAACCCATAGTCACCCCATTTTTCTAGACTAATGTTTTCGAATCAAGAGGTCCAATCCCGCGACGAACTCGGTTTTCGCTGACGACTAACCGTTCACTCTATCGCTCATATACTCAGTAAGTGTTTCACTTCATGCGCGCGTTAAGATGCCCCCATCTCCGCCCCTAGCGCTACAAGTTACCTCGTCACTTTTTAGCTATTCATCTAATTGCGCATTCCTTCAAGGCAATAGACTGCTCAGTTCCATTACCCTGCTGACTCTGCCAGGTTACCGTTTTTTCATTTTTTGTGTAATTGCATCACTTTTTTGGAGAACACTATGTAACGCTCATTAATTGCTTGTGATGCTTTTTAAAGTTCAGGGACTAATTTATGTTTTGATTATTTGTTATTGATTTGGTTTTTCTGTAATTTTCTCACCTTTAGAGTTCATATGCTCACATTTTGTCCTGATGATGAACTCAAATAACTGAGTTCGAAACGCCGTCGACCCTATGCAACTCGAACCTATTTTGTACTAATTTAATTTAAAATGGTTCTCAATTGTTGCCAATGCGATGTTCTCTTTTAAAGACCCCACCCTCACCTGCATGTCACGCTTTCTTGTCACTAAATATGTGAGCACTTTTGAATTCAATCTTTATTCAATAAATAAGTGTCATACACTGACCCCCCTTGTCCCTTGTTCCTCTATATTAAGTATCATTCTCCAATTGTGAGTCCTTGTACCTATACCTAATCATTTCGCCCTCCTAAGGGCTTGTTCATGTCACTGGACCTTCTCAGGCCAACCCGAACCATTGTTTTTTCCACACCAAAGGAACAGGGGTCACAATGAGCGCATCCTCTGCTGGTTCTTGGCCTTGCAGCCCTATCAGATTGAAGTGCGTCATCGGAAAGGAAAGGACCAAGGGAATGCTGACTTTCTCTCCCGATACCCGATTTCCCCCGATTGGGAAAATCCGGGGGGAGGGATGTGTCGCGTAGGCTCAGGAGAGGAGGAGGAACAGGAAAGGACCCTCATTGATTATATCTTTCCGCCCCATCTACAGGACACAGGCGGCCCCTTTAATGCGGCCTGGCTCGCCTCGGAGGCTGGGAGTCCTGCTCTGACGTCACCATCAGAGCACCAATCGGCTGCGGAGATCCCACGTAAGGAGGACGCCAGCGACGAGCGAAGCGCGAAAGCCCACAGAGGAGAAGAGCGATCGAGGACAGAGACGGAGAGCGAAGTAGCAGACGGAGGACGAATTGTGGAGACCCGAAGAGGAGGAGAAGGAAGAACCAGAGACGGGAGAGTCGGAGGGCCAGGAGGCCAACTACACGGCTTCTCGCCCCGCCACGCGCCAGGAGGAGCGTGGCTGGGAAAGGTACGGGACCGGGTCCTGGGCTTTGTTTCTACACGGGGAGGGAGGTAGCTTTCTTTTTTTTTTGGTTGTTGTTGGGGAGGTCACGGGGTTACGTCCAACCACAGTATCCCTGATACACGGCCAAGCGTACTTTTTGGTGGCGGACGCCGGTGATTCCTCAATCCCTTTCCTCTACACTTTCCATGAGTCAAAGAGCAGTAGGTCTAAAGTGTGGTCTCTCTTCCTTTCATGCCCCTCGGAGCCCCAATGCCGGACCCAGAACCCCAGGGAAAGGAGAGAAAGAAGAACTCCGGACCAGAGGAGGAGGAGATCGGGACCTATTCCAACCTGTATTGTGTACTGTACTTTACCATTAAAGATAGACCATACCCCTCGATACGGACTCTGTCCCTCTTTGGTCCAATCACGGGCCAGTACCCAACCTCACAGGGATACATTTAGAAAACTTCAAGGGCAACTTATATGTGTCACAAGGGGCAAATGTCTCCCAGTGTCCTTCTAGAGCCTCACTGGCAGGCTCCTATTGTTCTTCAACAACGCTGCTATGAAGCACTCCCACGGGGAAGCTGCGTGATCGCAGCCCTTGCTGAAAAAACATATCCTCTTCTTTCAGGATAGGGCATCCTTCCTCCTTGGCAAGTACCCACAGCTATCGTGTTCAGTGTGCAGGGCAGTGCACCAGTGTTTTTCACTCTAGTCTAATACAGGCACCTTAGGCACAGCACCTGCTCCAAGTCCTTCCCTAACTCCTAGACTGCTCGGCTGGTGCACCATCCTTCTTTCTGGGCCTCAAGTTATATTTAGTGACTCCAGGCACTGTTCCATCAATAAAAAGGGGTAGAAACTCAGAATCAGGTGGGCATCGCAACTCAGAGTCGGGTGTATTGGAAACAGAGTGATCCGAGGCAGCCCTTATCTGTGGGGGGATCGCCTCAAACAGGGCTGCGTCACTCTTTTCGTCCGTCCGTGACCACCTCAATCGGGCATCAGAGAAGGGAACAAAGCCTGACACCCTTTCGCACTCCTGATCATTGATGCCGTCGTTGACTCAGCGGTCATATGGGAGCGCAAAGGGCACCCGTTTAACATGAGAGGCACGAATCCACTACTTTCTGCCATCTACCTTAACTGCAGTGCGAGTGACGAGTAGACCGATGACAGGACCTTTCCACCTCGGCTCCAAACAGCTTTTTCTTTGAGAGTTCTTAATAAGGACTTAATCTCCGGGCTGTATATGGTGCCCGGGCCCCTCTGGTACTGGCTGCAACATGGCATGTACCTGCTGGTGAAGACAACTGAGATCTTTAGACAACTCGTACAAATAGGGTACTCTATATCGGAAAAGCGCTTGGGTCTTGGGACGCCACAAACATTAGCAGGGCATCCGAAGTCCACTTTGTACGGGGACAACCCTGTTCTAGAGTGTGCTGTCGCTCTGGTAGATAACAAGGCCAAGGGTAATGCATCTGGCCATCGCAATCCTGTGCTTTCTTGAATCTTTGCTAGTTTCAGCTTGAGAGTTCCATTGTACTTCTCAACTAGGTCTACTGACAGGGGGTGGTTCGCTGCATGAAACTTCTGCTTAATATGCAAGCCGTTGCACACCAATTCAATGACTTTTGAATTGAAGTGACTTCCGTTGTCACTCCAAATCACGCGTGGCAATCCATAGCGTGGGAAGAGCTCCTTTAAAAGTGCCTTCGTCGTTGCCATAGCTGTATTCTCTTTAGTGGGGTAAGCCTCAATCCATTTAGTGAATGCGCAAATCACTAGCAGCACATAATTCAAGATATTCACTCGTTCCATTTAGATGAAATCCATCTGGAGAACCTCGAAAGGGAAAGAAGGCGGTGCAAAGTTACCAGTGGGTATAGGAGTACCTTTTCCAGGATTATGCTTCAAACAAATGATACAATGCTTCACCATGTGTGTGGCTACCTTAGCAATATTATCATTCTGCCATACTGGGTCTAGTAGCTCGCATATTCCTTTGGCACTGATATGCGTTGGGCCATGGGCCATAGTAACAACAGGGAGCACATAGGAATTAGGCAGTAACCATTGCTATTTCTCTGACAAGTCAGTCCAACACCCATCCTCGTCCAAATGACCTGTTCACTCCTCCCACATTGCCAATTCATCTCCAGTTGCCTCAGCCTGAATTTCCCTGAAATTTTCCAATGTGTCCTCGAACATTCCATTGTCTGGGACCCACCTTGCGGGACCTGCCACAAACATCTTTTTCATCTTTAATTGAGCTTTCTCCTTAGCTGTCTGGTCCACAAACGCATTGCCTCTCCCAACATCTTCTATGATGGCTTTATGAGCGCTACATTTTACTATTGCTAACTTATCAGGAAGTGTCAATGCGGACAGCAATCTGTGTATCAATCAGCCGTTCTGCATTCGCAGTCCATGCGAAGTTAAGAACCCTCTCTCCGCCCAGAGGCGCCCAAAATTATGGGCCACCTCAAAGGCGTACTGGCTGTCGCTGTAGATATTAACAGCCAGTCCCTCATTCAACTCACAAGTACTGAGGAGAGCAACCAACTCTGCAGCTTGGGCCGATTGGTATGGGATACGGGATGCCTCAACTACAGTGTGTAATGGTGTGATTGCATAGGCTGCAGTGGTGGTGCCATCTGGTAGCTTGAAACAAGAGCTATCGACCTATGGTTCCCCTTGGGGGTCAGATAAGGAAAAACCTGAGTCAGGTCTACCCGTCCTTTTGTTTCTTCCTCAGTCCGAAATAAACAATCATGGACATCATTTTCCTTTTCTTCCGAAGAGAGGTAGTAACGTGGCTGGGTTCAGAGTGGCACATCATTTGATGGGAATATGCGGAGCAAACAATGTCAGCTCATATTGAGTAAGACACTAGTAAGGTGCTGTGTCTTTGTCTTGTTCAAAAGAGTATCCAGAGCATGAGGTACCATTACTGTGAGATCAGTATCAAGGACAAGCCCTGCCAATTGTCTGATAGAAACTGCCACGGCTGCTCTCATAAAGCTTGGGAGAGCTCTGGCGACGCTATCAAGCATGGCAGAGAAGTAGGCGTAGGGTCTCTGCTTACTCAGTGTCCGAAGCCACAAGGAGGTCATCAACGTACTGCAACAGCACATTACCAGGGGGAAGCTCCAAGGAGTCCAATTGAGCCTTCAAAGTTCGGCTATAAATACTAGGACTTTCTGTATAGCCTTGTGGAGCACGGCAGAATCTAAAGCTCCGACTGGCTATTCCAAAACCAAACAGGTATCAGCTATCTGTGCGGATCGGTATGCTGAAGAAAGCATTCTTTAGGTCGATCACGGAAAGGAATTTGACGGATGGGGGAATCATTGTCAGGATTGTGGTAATGTCTGGGACCACAGGGTACTGGGGAACCACTATTTTATTGACCTCTCTGAGGTCTATCTCAAAGCGGTAAACGTCAGGGTGGGCATCAGAAGAGTCCAACGGTGTCTTTTTAAGAATAGGAAGCATTGGGCTTTACACCCATTCGCCACTGTCTCTTCACCCACGCCAGACTTAATCAAATCCTGAATTATTTGTAATATGGCCTTTTCTCCTCCCTGCAAAATCTTGTACTGGGGAATGCATGGCAATTTGGCATTGTCCATTATCTGAATGGAGACCGGTGAAATCTAAAGCAACACCATATCCATGTCCCCTGTAGCCCACAATGTGCGTGGCACATCTTTGAACTCTTTTGGGAGGGAAGCATCTTTTACGAAGTATTGTTTTGGCCGGGCCACCTGCTGTCCAATAGTAATGTATACTCCATCAGGAGAACATAATATGGTCACATGTATCCTTTTTAGCTAATCCTATCCCAACAGATTTTCCCTAAAATTGGACGTCAATAACAATGGTGAATCAACCGTGAAGGGACCAATAGACAAGGCAAGAGGTTTAAAATGGGGCTAACAACCGGCACACCTGAGAAACCCACTGATACATTATTTTGGCCAGACAGAGCTGCCCCCGGGACCAGTGAACGGGAAACAGAGCTATTCATAGCCCCTGTATCAACTAGAAATTTTTCTGTGGCGCCCTCTAAATCAACAGTGACATAGGGTCCGCGCTGATCTATAGGCACTGGAACTGGTCCCTCGCCCTGTCCCTGGCTGTCCTAGCTGTGAGACAACCCAGTCACCTCGTCCATGTCAAAGTCATCGTGGTAGAACTGTCGGCTCCGGCGGTCGTCAAAATAGTTCCCGGTCTGCCTATTGTACGATGTATCCTCTGACTGCGCCAACCCTCTGCATCCTCCTCCTCCACATCCTCTAAACCCTCGACCTCTCGGAGCCTCTCCTTTCTGCAACTCCGGAAACTCATTCCGCAAATGTCCCTCATTCTTACAATATGCACATTGGTTAAGCCTAAGGGGCGCATTTGAAGCACCACCCCTATTGGACCTGGGTAATCGCTGAGCTGAACCCAAACCACTGCCTCTTAATCTCGCAACCTGATGTATCAACACCCTCATCTTCAAATCCTTTGACTTTTTCTCTATCTTCTCTTTGTCCTCCTTCTCTCTATGCTCGTAGTTCTGTACCATATTCAAAATCACGGACGGGGATGATGTCGTCCAAGTACTTTCCGAAGTCTGCAACCTTGTTGCAATCTCGGGAAGCAAATTAGTGACAAATCTGTTAACAAACAAACAAACACCACTTTCCTGTGACAGGTCCTGACCACTAAAATCTAGAAACACCCTTTCGAATCTGGTAAAGAAATCTGACACACTTTCATCATTCTTCTGGTGACACGCAGTCAACTTATCCCAATCCACTCTTTTTGGCGTGATAAGGGAGTGCATGTACGTGATAATACGCCCAGGTAAAGCTAGGAGCTCCGCTTCCGGCTTATCGCCCAGCCTACACTTCTTATCCCATGTCTTTACTTCATCCCATGTGCCACAAAACTCCAATGCATGATCCTGTGTATGTACCTGCCTCCATATGTCCACCGGTACCAACAGACCAAAGAACAATTCAATATCAACCAACGCCATCACTGTGAAGGAGTCCGCCTCCGTCAGTTCCTTATAATATGCAGTAGGATTTTTCCGTGGGTCTGGCAGCTGACTCTTCAGGGATAGGAGGATCTCACTCCTCTTACAAGGAGTATAGATCCACTGTTCTTGAAACCAAGCATCGACCCGTGGTCTAATTACTGTGTCCGTGGAGTCACGCAGTTCTGGAATTTCAGGGTCGTAAATTGGATGAACTTCCCTCATAGGGTGCTGTGCACCTATTATCGGAACCTTTTGGAGCAGTTTGCCACGGTACCCCACTAGAGTCGATACATTGGCAAAAACCTCATTAGGAGCCATGCCTGTAGCATATACCCTGTCCTGTATGTCGTAGATTATCTGCGGTGCAACACCCTGAAAACACTGTTCCCACAGTCCTATGAGCGTGGCGGACATGTGCTTAAGAGCATGTTGCTTTATAAATGGCTCATAATCTTTCATCACACTCCACTCATCTTGCACACTATAGATCGAGTTTCGAGCCCACTGAGCTGCCTGATTCGCCACCATTTGTGTTTCTTCATCACCCACAGCAGAACGCACCAACACTTTCTCGATGCGGTCTCGCTCTGCCGCCCAATTCGCTTCATGCATCCCACGCACAGGCATCTCAGCATTTGACAGTATTTGGGGGGTCACATCCAAGGGCGAAAGAGCGGATGCAGGGACAGGTACCATCATGTGGGGATACAGATTTGTAGGGGTGAATGGGGCGTAGCAGTTGAAATGGAACTAGTAGACAAGACAGGAGAGCTAACGGCTCCCACTCCTGTGGCTGGTGTGGGTGGGGGAGAAGCAAGTGGGGCCGGGACTGAAGCAGTAGTGCCAGAAACAAAAACTCTAGAGAGGGCGGCACTAGGGGTTGAAGACTAGGACGTCCGGACTGTCGGGTATATCTGTTCAGGGGCATAAGGAGGTGGGGGGGCAAGAATCCAAGAGCTCTTCTACAAAATCATCACCTTCCTCTCTAGTAACAAAACATTTATCAGTCTGTAATCGGAGCTTTCAATCTGCGCATTCTATACCTTTCTCTACCCTTTCCCACTCATAGGCCACTGCTTTCAGTGCTACAGTTTGCCTCTGTCTCCTTCGGGCCTCTTTTTCTGCTCTCATACGGTGCTGCTCTTTGCTTCTTTCTGCCACACTCTTAGAGAATCAAACATTGACTGCATGCTCTCTTTAGTTAACAATTTATCCTGCAAGAATTTCAATTTCTGTTCATCAAATGAGCAAGTAAGCGGCCACTGTAACTCATCATTGTCCCTCGTATATTTATGCCACAACGTGCTAAACATAATCGGGCTAGTACCGTGTTTGACATATACGCCAAAATTTGAAGAACCCTCCGGAGGCACAGGCTGACTCTCTTCCAATCAAACAGCAGTAGAACAACATCGACATCTAAAACATCAGAACTTACTTAAACAAGGCATCTTAATATAAGACACATACGCTGTCCCCAACTGACAAATATAACACCAACGAAAATAAAGAAAATAAAAAAGAGAACAATTGTCCAAGAACCAAAACAAAATGGTCCACAAACCGCCCACTGCAGTCCGGAGACTGCACCAAGTTCAAGAAGACAGGCTCTAGCCCCAGACCTTTTGCAAGGAAAAAATAAACGAAATTACCAGTTGGTCTGGCAGACTGTTCGCAAACACTCTGTATCTTTCAAAAAGGGTCCGCAAACCCACCAAGTTCAAAACAGACCACGACACAGCCCGTCGGCTTGTGCGGTTCATGCAAGGTGGTCTAGAAACTGCACCAAGGCAGTCGGAAGACCATACCAGGACACAGCCCACAGGCTTGTGTCATTCAAAAATTGCACCATTTTTCCAAGAATCAAGATACTCACCTGGTGCACTCAGGTCGAGTCAAATTATTCTTCACTGCCGACGCTTTGGACCAAACAGTCAACTCCAAGGTTTCGCCTTCTCAGGACCCCAGCCGGTGACCACCAGAAGAGGAGTTTCCCGATCAGACAGGCGGGGCAGCTGCGAGAACTGAGCTCGGTCGTTGTGGGGTACCCCGAGCCACCCGACTGACCAGACGCACCCCAACCCTGCAAATCACATTGCGGGATCCCTGTTCGGGTGCCAACTGAAGGATTTGGCCCTTAGGGGCCACACGGGTTACTTACAACCACCTGCTATGCCTTCCCAAGAATGAAGAGTCGGTCAGACAGTAGAGAATATAAATAGTTAGTTTTTTAGCAATACTCTGCAGAGGAGTCCATCATGACCTGCACCCTAAGATGTCTGCCGAGGGACTGGCCCCCCAACAGCCTACAGTGGATAATCATTCCTCTTGTGAGAAATCCTTCATGACCTGCACCCTAAGATGTCTGCAGAAGGACTGGCCCCCCTACAGCCTACAGTGGATAATCATTCCTCTCATAAAGCCCCCAACCACGCCCACAATGGAAAAATACCAGCCTGGGCCAAACAAGAACAAAAAGGCACAGTAGGATGAGCTAAAAACCTGCCAGATGGGAACACATTATCAAGGCCTCAATGCCACGGTGCTGGGTCTCGGCATCTCCTAAGGAGCAGAAACTACACATTCAGATAAGTATGGTAGGGCAGAATGGCATATTCATTAGCAAGTCAGAAAACAGCCTTGAGCAGCAGAGAAAATAATAAAGAGATGCAGTTTTCTGCTGAGGCAAGCAACATGAGCAATGAGGCCTAACTCGGGCACAGTCTAAGCAGCCTAATAGAGATTACGAAAAGCAAAATGGAGTCAAACTTGCTAACTGAAGCCTGCACATTACGGGGATAACTCAGTGTGTTGCATAACGTGAACACAAATGTTGTCTATTTAGCCACGCACTGCTAACCTAATATAGCATGAAACAAGTGCATTGCAGGAATGGAGATTTTAAACCTAACAAAGTGCATGGGTATCTGCATTGTGGTCAGCAAACATTTTTGTGCAGGAAGGGGAACCTTCCTGCACAAAATATGTGCCTTAAGGCAATTGCCTATTTGTATGTGTGCTGCACTATGCAGCATACATTCAAAGAGAAAAACTCGAGGAGACATAACAAATATTTTTGCTTGTTGCAGCAGCCTTAGGGAGGTGCTGGACTTTGGTTGCAAATCTATGTCTGCAAATGTTTGTAAATATTGATTTGCACCAAAATCCATAGGTGGATGAACGAGAAGCCCCCATGGATGCCCCTCTTGACCCAAAGTAACACAAGGCATTGAATTGCAGTGCTTTAATTTTGCTTATGAACCAACACAAATGGTAATTTGCGTTGGTTTGTGTTGTTTTGTAAATACCAATAGGTAGCCTTGGAGCCTGGGTGCTTCGTGATTCTGGGACCAGAGTCAGGAAGAAGAGGAAGAGGACGGAGGAGAGGTGGCGGCCGGCCATAGCGAGGTAATTGTTTTTTTTCTTTTTTCGCCCTGTTGCACCCCCTCCCCCACCGCCCGGGTCCGGTAGCAGCTGCTACTGTTTACAATGCCATCTAATGATTGGAACAGGCACCTGCAACAGATGCTGATTATACCCTTGATTCCGACTACCTGGAAATTGCTTAGACACAAAATTCTTTAAACTGCTCAATGGAACAGTGTGGGTGCCAATTAACAGTATTAGTTTCTACCTCTGGTAGTGCCATATGCTGGCAAAATTTGTAGGAATAGCCTTGAACCGCTGTGATTTAGACAGTTTTGGTATTGATTCTTTGTTTAATGTTTTTCTAGATCTTGTAGTACATGGTTAGTGGATATTATCGATCCCTGGTATAATTGTTTATCTTACACTAACACATGCAAAATCACTGGTTACATAGCTGAAATATAAAGAAAATAAGACCATCAATTTCTATATTTACAGATATGTGCATTCCTCTGTGTGTCCCCTCAAAGGCATTGTCAAGATCACTGCAGGACTAGCTCTTTTTTGTGTTTAGGTCTGGCCAGCTATAGCTGTCACTTTCCATCCTTGTGTATTCAAAACAACCATAATAATAGATACATACATTAGGGGGGCGGGGGAGCTTCGAAACAACCCTTTTCATCCATTGGCCTGTTAAATTGGCATTCGCATTTTACTTTCGCCCACCACTGCATACTGCATGTGGCAAAGATTCACTCCACTTCCACCAATGGCTTTCTTGAGCTGTGAGTAATAGCATTTCTCATTCCCACAGGTGAACATCCACCTTAAAAGTGGTGCATTGTGAGTGCTTTAGACTCAATCTCTCACATATTTTAACAAATATTTCCTTTCTTTTAAACTTGAAATTTCTTTGGCATATGTTTGCAAAACAACAATAAAAACAGATTGCATATGTGCAGGGCCAGACCTATTGGCTTTGCCAATGCTTGTTATTTCTGTACTCCCGTATTGACAATGTTCATCAATACATTACATTTTACTTATTTACTGTGTTCTCTACCATTTTCTCAGCACATCTTTCTGTGTTTTTGTTTTACCTTTTTCCATTCCGAATCTGTTTGTGTGTATTTGTTTTTAAATAAGCCATGCTTTGACACAATGTGGATTTCGTAGATCTGGAGAATAAAGTGATGTGAGGCAAATCAAGTTTTTATGATTTCATATTTTTACTTGCTCAAATGATTTCCCCGGCGGAAGTGGTCGTGCTAGTGAATTTATCTTCTTGTGACTTACATGATTTTTCTGTTCGGCCTGTTATGGTATTTGTGAGATAAATAGTGCAGGTTCGGCATTGAAAGTGCACTGCATTGTCTGTTAGGTACACTGTTTGCTCAGTACAGGCTCTTGCTCGTCTTGAGCAGTTTTATATAGCTTTTTCAATATACTCCTTTTGTGAGGAGAAATAGCTCATTGCTTCCATGGTTACCACGAAGAATAGTCTTGAGTTTTTTGCAGTGCAACCATATTCCCATTGTGAGACATTTGCAAAAACATGTTCAATCTAGAGGAAATCTATAGATTTCCAATTGGCTGCGAAAAACAAGCCAATGTGCGTTTTGTGTTACTGTTTTTTTTCTGCACACGTTAAATTGCAGATTTAAAACATATGGCTTTAGGGGTTCAATACTGCCCTGTGTAAATTTGCTACTGATCCGAATTTTGAAGCGATATACAGATAACGATAATTACATTTCTTTTCAATGGCCTGTGTATGATTTGTAATCTTCGACATGTAGCAAGGCGTTTATTTAGAAGTATTCTAAAAATTTCCATTTAGATGGAACAGAAAAGACACATGTGGGGCAGAATCATGACGGGCTGCTCTGGCGGCAAGGGCGAGTGCTTGGTTTTATAGCCTGCAGTGTCTAAATTGAATTAATGTTAACTGATATTTCAGCCAGTCGGTGAATTATTTTAGGCAGTTACACATAAGAAGGAGGGAGAGGGAAGGGACCAACAGCCAACTTTTACTTCTTCCCTTGCTATACTCTCTCACAAAACAGTAAAGCTGGTAGATGACTCTCTAAGGATGAATTCATCACTGGTTTATATTCTGATCACACAATCTAGTTTTTGGGGCATGCTTCTTCGTCAGGCCAGTCTACATCCTCACATAATCCTGTTGGGATGGACTCAACCAAAAACGATGGAGAGCTTTTGATATTCTTGAGGAGATCAAGGGTACCACTTGCTTCTGGAAGTGGACTGGCATTGTCTAGAGCGGAGGGTTATTATCTCTTCATGTCTTCAGATTAAAAATCAAGAAGTGGATGATACAGGAAATTAGTGTCCTACCCTTTTAGATCTAGTCTATAGGGTTCAGTGTACCTAGCTGTCATTGAGGTCAAGAGCCTTTCAAAAGGACTGTCTGATGATCCTTATAGGGGTTAAATTTACGTGAGGTACTGACCAATCATCTGGGTTAAAACCGTATCAATGCATAAGAGGCACTGCCATGGAAAAAAATGAGATTATGGTTTAATTGGAATGGAAAGGTGAAATACGGATAAACAAATCCTAAGTATCCATCAGCTATTGAATACATAAGAGAAGAGAGAAAGACATATACACTAGATGAATATGATCAGGACTCACAACTGGACTAGCAATTGTCCGTTATTTTGGACACACAATTATTCTTTGTAATTCTAGTGTAAATCATGATGAAAAAATAGAATCAAGGGATATAAAAGCAACTGGGATCAATACTCATACACCCAATGGAATTAAGCAGGGTAGAGTATGATTTGACTCATAGGCAGCATCAGTTCGGATAGTAGTGACCCACAGGGTTTGGATATTATATATGAGTAATATGGTCTCCGATTTGATTCATGAGTGGCACTTTTTATATGATCTAATTTTTTAACAGAAGGGGAAATGGTCTCACTTTTTCACAGAAGAGGAATCTGTGCCATAATCATTACAATATTTTACCACCCTGAATTGATAAAGGGAGAATTAATTATGGAGCATGACTGAAATGAGAGTGACTGACTATCGACATGATGAATAGTCTTTCTTTAGTGTCCATAAAGTGTAGAAACTTTTGAGGGAAGATATATAAAATTGCATATTTTTTTCAAAAATTATAAAACACCCATGTTTTGTCAATAATTAAACGTGTTTTTGTTATAAAATGTAAATATTTATACTACGATGAAATATGATATATGTACAAGTTTTTCTATTATGTCTACTAAACCACAGATAGCTGTTTTTGTTGGATGGAGGGCACATCACTGGCACAAAGATCTAGGAGAGCCAAAATGTCATGTGACTGACTGCAGAATAAATAGTATATGAATACCTGATCCTGGGAGTGCCTCGTACCTTGAGTAAATGTATGACTAGCAAGGCTCTCGTTCATACCCATTGAAAGCTCCAGCGCCCCTTTCTGGGAGGGCTGCTGAATGGGGGGGAGGGGCGTGTGTGTGCGTGTGTGCGTATGTGTGTGTATTTTCACTGAAAAAAACAAAAGGTTAAAGGAACGTTATAGTTAGGTGAAAATGTCAGTTTGAAACAAGGCATTTTAAACAAAGAAAACCCATGAAATTCACCAGTTATCGTTATCTCAAGTAACTGTAACTACTACCCTAAAATAACTATAACTTGTGCCCTTACATGCACTGCTTATGACCTCACATATTACATCACTCATAGCTTGTTTTGTGCAACAATTGGTAACATCAGTGCAACATCTGAAATTACATGATTGATAACAAGACTGTGCATAGTGAGGGCGCAGATTATGATTACTTTTGGGCACAAGTTATAGTTACTTGAGGTAACTATAACTGGTGGGGTTCAGTAATTGTGTTAATTTACAATATATTTTAACATTTCTGCCTACCTATAACGCACCTTTAATCTTTGGTCAACCTTTTGGATTTAATGACCCAGGAGACTTAATGTTTTTTGTTAATGTTGATGAGGGACTGCTTCACTTCCTACATCTCCGGACATCATTACACAATGTTTGGTGGTGCCCATGCTTCTTCTTGGGCCACCAGCGGCAGGAACATATTAAAAAAAGAGCTAGGGCATTATAGGGCTCTGCTTTCCAGAGTAGTAAATAATAAATGAGCAGCTCTGCCAGCTCATTGATTACTCACTTGCTTTTTAATTTTTGTGGGTGCCCCGGTGCTCACCCACTTCAAATCTCTTGCCTCCAGTCCGCAAATAGGAACCTGACAGCAGCCTTTTGTCACCCCTGATTTCCTAGAGCCTCGACAGAAGAAGAACTTTACAGAACCAAATATGGGGTGGGACAGTGTGTTCTCTCACACACACAAAAGCTGGCATCAAGTATAAAAACCGGACCCTCAGAACAACTCTTTAGTACACTGCTGGGCCGGTGGAAGCCTTCAGAAAGACTGCCCTGTTACTAGGGGTGAGAGGAACTCACAGAGTTTCACATTGTGGAGTTACATAAAAACTCTGCGAGATTCCGCAGAATCCACGAGCAGGCAGAATTGGCACTTTGCATTGATTTTTAGTACTGGGAGCCAGACTGTGCTGCTTCTTTGCTGCTTCTAGAGTAGATTTTCTGCCCGCAACCACCGTTTTGAAAAATCTATAGGATGATAAGGGTGTATGGGAGCAACTGCTTTCACCTTGCAGACCACTCTCTCAAATGATGAATGTGCGTAATAGGATGTGAGGAGTAACAGGTCTCTCATTCTGTCCTCTCTCTCAGTTGATGGATGTGTGTAGTAGTGAGTGGGGAGAGACTGCCCTATCCTATCAGACTTCTCTCTCAGATGACGGGTGTGCATAGTTTGTGGGGAATAACAGGCTTCTCCTTTCAGAACTCTCTCTGAGATGATGGGTGTGTGCAGTTGGGTATGTAGCTGGACTGGCTTTTCATTTCAGAGCTCTCTCTCAGATGACAGATGTGCAAAGCAGTGTATGTGGATGGAATGGCCTCTCCTTTCAGACCTTTCTCTCAGATGACGTGGGTGTGTGTAGTAGGGTGTATGCAGCGTAACGGACTTCTCCTGTCAGACTTCTCTCTCAGATAATGGGTGTGTGTAGTAAGTTGTGTGTAGGAAGAGCCTTAACTCTGCTCATACCTCTCCCCAAACCAATGGGTGTAAACAGTAGACTCTGCTGAACACCATCTCCAGTAAGACTCTTCCCTACAGTATCAAGTGTGCATACCAGAGTGTATTCAGAGATCACCTACTCTTTCCTACTAATCACGACCCCGCTAGAGTCCCACAAGACCATAAAAATTAGTTAAAAACAATATATTTTTCTTATTCACAGTAGTTATCTCATAGACATCTCCCCTCTAAATCTAGGGGGACATTATACCTTAGCCAGGATATGTAGTGCTCTGTGAGTGTTTGATTGCTACTCTCTGTTCCCTCAAAATCATAGGTCATGATGTTAAGTATGCTGCATCTTTTCACTAAGGGCTGAGCGCTTCTATTATAATCAAAAAAAGTGTGAGCCCCCTGCATTTACGTGATTTGTTTTAAACAACACCATTCGCTTATCTGGAGCTGAGTCTGGAGTGTCATTTTGCACTGTATAGCTGACACTTCAGCATCTAATTTCAAACATAATTGCCCCATTCTTTGGAATGGCTTGGATAGTTGAGGCATCTTGCTGGCCCATTAGAAAATGACCCAGGCTTGAGAACCCTCATCAAGGTTGTACTCTTGGCTACGTAATGAGGATAATGTTGGGGGAATTGAGATCATTAATGAGCGAAGCAATTACAGCTAACGTAGCTCATCCTGGCTTTGATTAAGTTCATTATTTGCCACAGTGATGCTGGTGCAGAAATTGGAATCCCCAGAGGATTAGCCAGAGATTATATTCACCTCGGCTTCATCCCCCATGTTTGCACTTATACTTCTAATATCAGAGGGAACTCCCTCTTCAGGTGACTTATGGCCATTTCCCATATTGCTATGACAACCCTCAGCAAACATGTTGAGGCCCCCAGGACTGGCAGAGGATAGCCCATGAACAGTCTCTGATGCAGCTGCCAGCCCTCCTGGACTGACCTTGGATTTTTCACGCCGCCCCTTACCTCTGCCATTGATCAGTTTGAGGAGTTTTCATCCCTCCTACCTCGCCAACTCGTGATTCCTTGGATTAATAGCTCTGGACTTAACACCAGCCATTGCACCCCCTAATTTGATAATTCAGCAGTGGTTCTATTGTGGCAATAACAAGTAGTGGTGCATAGCAAAACTCAGAAAATATTAGAAGTGTACAGCAGTGTGAGATAATCAGATAAATGACCTTGTAGTGCTGATAGCAATGGATGTCATTGCGGAACCTCTGGTCCTCATGAGGCAGTGGGTATGTTTTTCGGAGTGCCGCTCTGTAATGTTTGAGGCATGGGGCCAACAGCAATGTATTAGCTGTGAGGCTCAGCTCCAGGGTGCCTCCAAAATGCCTCCTATTGTCCTCTACTTGGCCACAAAGGTCTCCTGCACGTGTCCATGCTGTCCTCTAGCACAGCACCCAAAAGCTTCCTCCTGCAATCTGCCCCAATCACCAGCAAAAGAGGGGGTCCAGCCGGCCGCTCTATGACAACCTAGTCAGAATTCAGGTGGCAGGGCGGATCGTCAATCTCCATGCCTCTGCTTTCTCCAAGTGCACACAGCTCCAGCATGAGTCAACCTCCTGAGTTGCGCATTGGCCGAAGATGAGCCGCAGTTGCAGCACCCCCGCCATAGCCAATCGGAGAGACCATGGACCACGCAAGCCAGATTATTCAGCCCAGCAGCCCGACCGCTCCAGGAAAGCAGGATGTGGGGGACCATCAGAAAACACCAGCACCACCATTAAACTGGGATGTATGAGCAGTACCACGACAGCCATCACAGTACGAGCTTCATTTAGAAGGTGAGAGCAGAATTCTTAACCTCCAATAGAGTGGACAGCAGCCCGCCGTATTGCATGGAAAGAGTCAATTTACCTATCACCTAATCTCTACCAACTGTTTTAGAATTTACTTTAAATTTAACTTGAATGTGTCCGGATTATATGCACATACAATATTTAGGGGGCCTGTTTTGAGGGAGAGTACAGCTCCAACATTGCACACCTTCTCCTCCTGTCATTATTTGATATTATAGAAATCTTGATTGGATCCTCGTACTATAGGAATTGCATGTAAACTTTTTCCATGATCAATATTCATTATTTAGCTTACGGTTTTACTTTTTAGTAATTAGACACAGAAGACAAATCAATGTTCCTTTTAAGCTGTGAAAAATTAATTAATGTTTGGACTGAATTTGTGTAAAGCGCATGATCTAGTTTACTAATCCTGATGTTTTTCTGTAATGTGGTGTTTGTATATATTTTTTAATTAGAGTTCAAGGAGATTCCATATCTACTTTCTAATATTCTTTTATCTTGAAATGTTTGCTACTGAATACGCTGCTGCTCTGCGTGGTGTGTTATTCTGGTTACGGTTTCTACTGGATAATTACATAGGAAATGAGTATTTGATATTAGGTATACTCTTCTCCAGTGTCGTAAATAATTGTAATGTAATCAAAGCAAAATTACATATAGTTATTTGAAAACGTAGTCCAATAAAAACATAAATGGGCATATTTACAAGCCCCTATCACCACCACAATGTCACTTTTAGTGACGTAGTGGTGGTGACATTGTGATGGTGATAGGAGCGTCTCCTTATTGACAATGCACCGTTAAGCATGGCTAAATGCTGCATTGTAAATAAGGCCCCCTTTCATGCTACACTTAGCGTGAAAGGGGCATGCAATGGGTGTTGTGGTGGGCATTCCACCGCAACACCCATTGATTTTGACGCTGCCCGTTATTTACAAGAGCAGCATAAATAGGAGGTAGCCTGAAAATTAAGACCAAGGAAAACCTCGTCTTAAACAGGCAAAACGAGGAGAAATGCTTTATTTCTCCTTGTCTTTGCTGTTTTCATGTGCACTGCGTTTTACAGCACACATACAAACAGCAAAATGCCAATGCTTGTTTATTTGCAGGAAGGTCGCCCTTTCTGCACATAAACAATTATTTTTTTTAAAAACAGCTGTTTTGCAATTTCTATGTGTGCTTTATTAAACAGCACACATAGAAGTTACAAAATGGCATTTAAAGATTGTTTATGTGCAGGAAGGAGGACCTTCCTGCACATAAACAGTCTCCCCCTCAACACAGGCACCCTTGTACTATGGTGCAAGGGTTCCTGCGTTGGTGCTAGGCAGCTAAAGTTAGCGCCACTGCAGGGGGAAATGCAGTGATGCACCATATTCTAGTAAATATGGTGCAGCCCTGCGTTTCTAAAGTGACGAAGCATGTCGTTAGCCTTCTTGGCTTAACGACACGCTTCGCAACTTTATTGTAAATATGCCCAAAAGTTCGCACTCTATTTTTTAGTAAGCAATTTCTCTATGTGTTGACACACTTCAAAAACCGTTTGGGTTTTAAACAGGCTGGGGGTTTTGCCCTGCGGGGGAGGGGAGCATTTTTTAAATATATATGTTTGTGAAGGAAAAAAAAGCATAAAGTTGGACATGTAATGCTGAAGTCCAACAGAAACAATATTGAGACTCACAGAAATAGTCTCTGGATTACAGCCACTTAACCCATGTGTAAAAGTGTCTTAAATCTGGAAGGTAACATGAGATGGGGAGGAAAGGAAGGCCATGTATGCATCAGTATTTGTATTGCATAAACCTAGCTCAAATACAATTCACACATTTATTGAGGCACAAGGAGATTAAGTGATTGGACAGAATCACATGATGTTGAGTCAAATGCTGGGGCCAATATTCAAAACTGAGTGCCCAAGTTCTGAAGTATGAAGCTCTAGCTGCTAGGTCATATCTGTTCCCATAACTCAAAAGAAGTTACCCAGCCGTGCTATTTCAATACCCACTGTGAGAAACAAAGGTATTAACTGAGGTGGGTGAGTACCCACCTCAAATTATCACCAGAATCCTTTCAGGTTAACCTCTTAATGTCACTAAATTAAAACTAAGCTGAGCTCAAACCTCTTTTAGAGAGCAGACAGGCTTAAATTGGAGGCAATGTGTAAAATATTTGTGCAGTACTCAAACAGTGATAAAGTCAAAACACACCACAAGCAAAATCCCAAAACAATTTAGAAACATAAAGTAAATGTAAATAAATAAAATTATACTAAAACGACACAAAACCATTAAGTAAAATCATAGTTATGAATTTTAAAATGTTACATTTAAAAATAGCACCAAAAAGCATTAAGCCTCAACCATGGTCATATCGTTGTGCTTCACTGGGACAAGGGTAAGGTTTAAGGCTGACCAAAATGGAGCAGAAGTCGGATACAGGGACCAACGGTGACGAATATCCCATCTGCCGAAATATAATTCCCGTAGAATATAATGGGATTTATGTTTCAGCAGACAGAATATCCGTCACAGTTGTGACGGAGTAACCCACCCACCAAGATCTAAATCAGGCCCTTAGTCTCTGGAAGGGACATCAAAAAGTCTTAGTGGGGCAAGGCGGCAGGTTGTAGTCGAAAAGGGCTCCATTTCATCAGATAGCCCCTGGTTGAGGTTTTGGTGAAGCCATTAACTTCTGGTGGGAAAGCTGAGATGGGGAGAAATTCCTATTTGCTGCTGTGGAGAAGAATGTAGCTGGAGCAACCTGAATCTTTGGCTGAGTGGAAACACACTTTCATTGATTAGCTTGGTCCTGGTCCCCTGTGGATTCTCAGAGCACAAAGTTGGCAAAATGATTTGCAGTCTCAGGATTCAGGCTTTGTAAGTAGGAGTACACCTTAACATCAGCCACAGGTGTAGTACCTTGGGGACAGCACTTGGGAGTCATGACTCACTCCAGCAGAGATCTGCAGCGGGTTCAATGTCAGGTTCAGTTGGAACTGGCCAGCTTAAAATACAGAAAAAGGCCTCTTGAAGCTTGTTGTGTCCTGGTAGCCCAAACAGGAGGTCGGCCTTATGACCCTTGGAGCCTTCTTGTTTGTTCAGGGTACAAGAGGATAGAGTAGGTCCAGTCTTCTCAGGTCACAGACAGCAGGTCCATTCCTCTTATGCTCTACAACAGGATCCGAAGTGATCTGAGGAGGGTGCTGTGTGTGCCATATTTATGCCCAGGGCCAGCCTGTGGGTGGGGGAAACTCCCACCCACTCCCTAATGAATGGTGTAAATGTTCCTAAGAGCTACCCATTTTTGCAGCACTTCTTGTATATTTTACAATAAACATTCCCACAGCACTCCTCTCTGCTCAAAACCAACATGGCAGACCCTTCCACAGTGCAGCTCTCCTGGGCCCACCATAGAGGTGTGGTAATGAGTACCTCTTCTCTGTGGTCACTCAAACCAGTTCTGGTGCTAGCTCCTCTCCTGGGACTGGTCCCTTGCTGGCTAGAGGAGGAAAGAAGGGGTCAAGCCTAGTTGTTAGTGACATCTACTTGTGTTTGGGTATGTCCCTTTGAAGTTAATTAAGTTTCTGGGCACAGCTGAGAGGGTCAGCCTGCCAAAGAAACAACACTGCCCGACACACAAAGCTTTAGACTCAGCTCTGGGAGCAAGTTCAAACCTTATTAATCAAACTTTTCAGCTCTGAAGTGACAGTTGAAAGCTTATACAAATGGGGTTTTAAAGGTTTTAGTCAGGTAACATGCAACCTTTTAAAAGTGCCTGTTTTGAAATATGTATTACAGATCAGAGTTTCCAATGAATTGGGTTTTCTAGGTCTCTGTACGGAAGTGAACCTCCTTTTTGATTGTTTTTTCGTCAAGAATGCACTAGCACTTTATAGACATTACATTTTAAATACTGGAAGTGGTGAATTGTTTTGAAGTATGTTTTTTATCGATGTTTGTATATTAATGTATTCCCTTTATCGTAACATTATTCCAATTATTTAAGCCTTGCACTTGCATTTTAGTGGTTTTGAGTATCTGTATTTTTTTTTGGTTTTTGGTCTTAAAATCTACAGTCAATGCTGTTTTGCACATGGCACATTGCACCTTCAATTGCACTTTAATGCCATATTATCTATGATATGATTGTAAAATGTATTCTGTAATGTATTTTGAACCTCTTGCTCTGTTCAATAAAAAAAAAAAAAGAATTGGGTTTTCTAATCAATATTTTAAAAAATACAGGAATTAATTCTGTAGCTGTTTTCTAAGTGGAGACAGCAATATTAAACTTTATATTTTACCTTAATGCTTTCCTGTGAAATTGCTAACCCCACAACAGTGAAAATAGCCTTTTGGGATGTTTCACTGTAAAGCAATGTTTATCATTAAACTTATACATGACCTACTCTTAAATACTGTGCACCCTGTCTCAATTGGCAACAAGGCCTACTTAGGGGGGACTAATAACTATTTAAAAGGAGGGTTTAGGCCTGTCAAAAGTTTGCAATTAAAACCTGCACCACTGGGCTACTCATGATATTTGTGGAAACTCATTTTTTGGGTAGAATTTTAAACTTACACTTGAAGATGACAAAGTTAAGCAGTGACTGGCTGGCAAATTACAGGTGGATTGAGCCACTGAGTGGTTGAGTTATGGAGAAGGGTGGCTGGGATTTGAGGAAGACTTGGTTGTCGCCTTTAGTGTTATATATGCCAGAGCACCTCTTGTCTCAACTAATACAGAAGTGAGAGGGCAGAAACATTGTGCCTGTTTTTTTTTTAGGGTTTAGCCATAATTGAATCTCTGGGTCTAATGATCAGAAGTGTCAATTTCTCAGTGAAAAATGCACTTATAAATTTATCTCTGGAATGTTTCTCAACATCTACGTTGTACAATTTAACTGCCTAATTATGACCATACACATATTGTGCTTTTCATCCAGTTAGATTTTTTGAGTAAGCTAGGTTTGTGACAAGCAAAGAATTCACAACTGAACTAAAAGGCTACCTAAAAAGTCCACACACCTGCCCATCTCAGGAAAGCTGACCAATGTGGCACATGCTAGAAACAAAATCTCAGATATTTCTTGAAGAAATGGAACATTGCATAGCATGAGGGATAAAGTATGTAGTGACAGAAAAATGACTTTCTTTAAGTCATGATGAAAGCATTGATAATGTCTAAATGTTACATCTATTCAGTGCTACCCTCTATATTCACACGATGAAGGCAATGACCTCTCTCTGCTCTTCTGAGGGTAATTGAAAAATGGTAAACATAACGTTGTTATATGTGATGTGCATGCTCCTCATAGCAATACTCAATGTGATTGGATATGCAGCGCATGAAGTGGAAAACATGGGGAAAAACACTAATACTATGTTTTTTTATGTGCAAAAGATACAGGGGGTCACAAGGGAAAGAAAAGGATGATTACACCTTACCACTATAGGGCACATACAAACAGCAGAGATAATTTAACTGGTAAAAGTTACAAGATGTCATATGGCATTACATGAAGCATTTCTACCCAGCGGCCAGGAAAAGAGCAACAAAGGCTAGTGGCAGAGAGAAAGCTGTCATGGTCAAACAACAGCTGTATCACTAATGAGACATCTTCCATGTTTTCTCTGAGTATGACTTCATAGCTAAGGTGTGTAGCACAATGACCAGGATTTACCAGTGCGCTATGTTAGGCAATGGTGGTGGCAGAGGATGAAACAGTGTTTGGACAAAATATCAGAAACAGAAATATCATGGGGCAAATATTGTGTCAAGAATATCGCAGACAAAAATATCACGGAGGCAGGTTTCTATAGGTAAGCAAAGTTTTACTATCTATATCGCCACATATATGTACCTTGACTATATATATATATATATATATATATATATATATATATATATATATATATATATATATATATTTCCCAAAATGTGTTTTCTCCATGTTATTTTCCATAGGAAATTTTAGACAAAGCTATAGCCTGAACTGCTGAACGGAATTACACCAAATTTTGCAAAAAGGTAGCCCTTGGTTCAGAAAGAGTCCTTTTTATTAAATGGTGTAAATCTGTTCAGTAGTTCCTGAGAAATTCAAAAAATAAAAGTTTCAAAATCAATTTTCAATAGGAAACTTTAGCCAAGGCTACAGCCCGAACTGCTGAATGGAATTACACCAAATTTGGCAAAAAGGTAGTGCTTGGTCCAGAAAGCGACCTTTTTTTTCAAATGGTGTAGATCCGTTCAGTAGTTGCTGAGAAATTAAAAAAATAAAAGTTTTGATATCTAGGGCAGCGGTGGATTCGCGAACCCTCCCGATCACGAGCTTCACTGTGATTGGCTGCCAACACTCCAAACCAGGAAGTTTTGGCAGCCATCTTGTGACTCGGTAGAACCAAGTCACAAGACAACAGTGAAACAAAGGTGAAAAACAAGAAAAGGGGACAGGGTAGAAACACTGTGCCCCCCTAGGCCTGCTCAGGGGGTCCCACAAGGACCTCCAGGGCTAAAAAAAGCATGTTTTAAATAATTTCGGTAGAATTCCCGCTGGGGTCGCGAATCCCGCCGAAATTATTTAAAAAAGGAAGCGCGGGCTCCTGTGCTTCATTTAAATGAGGCCCCCGGGTGGGCCAGGTCCCGGGGGCATTCCCAATTTAAAAATTAAAATAGCGGGGGCCCCCCCAGCACCGGGGACTGCCACCTGCCTGGGGCTATGCAAAGGATATGCGGGAGGGCATGCGGCCCTCCCTCAGCCCCGGGGACCGCCACCCTCCAGGGCTTGTTTTGAGGTCTCGGCTGGCGATAGCAGCGTGCATGCGCTGCTCTCAGCATTCGAGAGCTTCTTGGAATCAATACAGATTCCAATTGGGTAACGTCATTTTCCATGCAAAACGCTGGCTTCTGATTGTAAAGGAGGCGTCTAAGTCCCTCCATGTTGCTGCCTTGTCTCCTTTTGACCCCGCCTACCGGGATTGGATCGTTTACTGGCGACATGGCACTCTAACCTTCATTAGTCGGTATGCACTTTTTTCTTCACATTTGGCTTTGGCAAAGTCAGCCGCGTGTTTATTTTCGCATCGTGCTTTCACTTAAAGTGAAAGCGCGATGCGAAATTAAACACACGGCTGCCTTTGCGGTACTGCTGACTGAACCAATTTTCACTCTGAAGTTAAGTAGTGTTTTCGTAACTCGGCTAAAGAAGGCTTCATCTCAGCTAAGTAAACTTCCGCTGTTTGAGGGATGTTGTTTATTGCGCGATCATGCTGATCAGATCTAGCGCAGGACAATTGTATCTTTTATGGCATTCATAAATGTTCATGCGTGCCATTCCTTCTGGACAGACCTAAAAACCAGGCGGCAGCTTTAAGTGGGAGGATGGAAAGGAGGCAGTGCGCAGCGCCCCCCACAGGCTCTTTAATCCGAGTGACATCCAACCCTCTGATGGCTGTACATTCCATGAGACTTGCTTGGCGCCGTGACGCCCATGTGAGAGCAGCTCCTAGTAAATACTCCCTGCAGCTCAGCCATGCTTCCCGGTTGTAAGCGGCAGCGAAGTGGGCTGGCATCCCTGTGGTTTCCGCCTTGCAGGTTTCGTTGGACGATCATCGACGGCCATGCCCGTCCTCTGCAAGGCGTTCCTCTGACTGCAGCCTCAGAGCGAGTGGCACAGTTTGTCGCACATACAAAGGAGTAGCGCGTTTGGGGTTCTGGATTCACAAAAGGCAAAACCTGAATATTTGCAGGATGTGGATACTGGTTCGAACCATTGACGGCAATGAGACACATACTAGATTATCGAGAGTCTGAGGCTCAAGATCCAGGAGACCTTCAACGTAAACCCAGACCGGCAGAGGCTCTTCTACCGGGGGAAGCAGGTAAACAATGCCCGCTGACGCAAAAAGATCTTTTTCATGCAGGATCTCGGAAGCCCCTCCTTTTTAACACTACCGTCCCCGGCATGGCGAGGGTGGTTGTCCACATAAATGCCCACCGCAGTCATGTACGTTTGTGTGTGTGGTGTTTGGGTACAATTACATGCAGCCCTCACGTGTACTGCGGTTGTAAATCTGACATGCTAACATTGCGTGCGTTGACCAGGGGGTGGTGCCATGTGTGCTTTGAGTTTTTCCCCCCTCTGTCTGCGGCTGAAACCAGAAAAGGGAGAGATGGAGCAGCACTATGATACCGTGTTGTGGGGCTGAGTTCGCCTCCAGTATAAAGTGGTTTCTGTCTTTCGGGTGAAAACTTGGGATCAGGGACGTGACTTCCCGATGAATCATATCACAGCACTCGAGGGAGGGGAGAAGAAGCTGGGATGCTAAGATATGGGGAATTCAAGTGTGGTGAAAAGGAGGTGGAGAGCTGGAGGATAATTTATTCCGAGAAGCAACACTTTCAGTGTGCTTCCGTGAGTACTGGAGATGCGGTGTCCATGGCGATGACCTTTGGCCTGATTTATAGGCCTGTGTTTCTCACGCGAGTTATTGGGGATCCTGTGATTCCCTCGTAGGCCTTTGCGGGTCCCCAGGCTTGCGTGATTTCTTGCGCCGCTCTCCAAGCACCTCTGCTGGGCAGCATGGCAGTCACTCTGGACAAGGAGGCCTACTATCGGAGGGTGAAGCGCCTTTACAGTAACTAGAAAGTGATGTTTTGAATTGTTCCCTAGTGGGGACCAGAAGAGACCAGCGGTTCGGGATGCGTGTGCATGCGACCTAAGAGCAAGGAGCTTGAGGGGAGCAGAAGGTTTACTCTCGAATTTTACTATCGACGTATTTAGGCTTTCGTTATTATTCATTTTGTTGGGCCTTTTTTTCATGCCATGAACTGTTTGCCAGTTAGTGTTTTACCATTAGGTGTTGTTACAGTAGGTGAGGTAAAACAAGCATTAAAAATGCAATAGCTCTTTCTGCACCCTTCATGCCTCTTTCAGTACCTGATGCTTCTTTCTGCACCCCTCCTGTATCTTTCTGTACTTGTCTTGCCTCTTTGTCCACCTCTCCTACCTTTTTCTGTACCCCTCTTGCCTCTTTTTGCACCTCTGCTGGTTCTTTCTGCACTGCTCTTGCTTCTTTCTGCACCTTACTTGCCTCTTTCTGCACTTCTCCTGCTCTTTCTGCTCCTTTCGCACCTGTTTCAGCACCTGTTGCTTCTTTCTGCACCCCTCCTGCCTCTTTCTGTATCTCTCTTGCCAATTTGGGCATCTCTTGTACCTCTTTCTTCACCCCTCTTTCCTATTTTTGCACCTCTGTTAGTTCTTTCTGCACTGTTCTTGCTTCTTTCTGCACCTCTTTTGCATATTTCTGCATCTCTCATGCCTCATTCTGCACCCCTCATCCCTATTTTGCCACCTCTCTTGCTTCTTTCTGCACTGCTCTTGCCTCTTTCTGTACCCCTCTTGCCTCTTTAAGCATCTCTGTTGCTTCTTTCTGCACTTCTCTTGTTTCTTTCTGCACCCCTGACTTAGAGGTAGTTTTAATCCCCCTGACCTATTATGTACTAGGGCCTTACAGGGGAGGTCATGCCAGTCACTGGGGTACCCCAACCCATATTGTACCCTAGTGTATCTAGGTGTTTTCACTGTATTCTAAGTGTCTTTTAGCATAGCACTGGCTCTAGGCCTGGTTAGTTAGAGTCATATACACCAGTACCCATCAGCAAAAAGTTGGGGGCACAGGATGACTTTCCAACAAGGCCTCGTTCTGCACCTCTTTTGGTTCTTTCTGCATATATCTTGCTTTTTTCTGCACCTTTATTTGTCTTTCTGGACTTCTGTTGCCTCTTTCTGCATTTCTCTTGCTTCTTTCCGTGCCTTTCTTCCTCTTTCTGCATATGTCGTACCTATGTAGGCATAGTTAGAAATTAGCATTTACAAACCTTTGAAATTCACAGAAAAAAACATAGGTTTCAGGGTCAGTATAGTGTGAAATTAGCATTTAAAAAACCTTTGAAATTCACTGAAAAACCCATAGGTTTTGGGGACGTTGTAGTTTGAAATTAGCATTTAAAAAACCTTGGAAATTCACTTGAAAAACCATAGGTTTCAGGGACGTTATAGTTAGTTGGACATTTCACTCACACAAAACCAGAGAAATTCAGCCATTATAGTTAGTTGAGGTAACTATAACTCGCGCCCCTGCAATGCACTGCTGATGACATCACATATTACATCACACATGACATGGTCAGTGACATCACTGATGACATCTCAAATTACATCACTGATGACATCATCCATATGATACTCTGATGCACATCCTCACACCCTAATATAACCTTTGATACGCCCACTCTAAAATGCAGACTACCATTTTCAAAACCACAGACACACCAATACCAGGTACTATGTACCCACTCACTGATTACTAGGTCTGCACACACATCTACTCATTCACCCATACAGTCACTCATACATGCAGTCACTCATCAATACAGCACTATCATATGCACTCATACACCAATACAGACACTCACACACTGCTACTCACCATAGAGTAACTCACACACATAGTCAGTCATGCAAAGAATCAATCACACTCACATTTACTCACCTACACAATAATACACACACACCTCACTTATTCATAAAGATACTAACACATACTTACTCTGTTATACAATTACTGACGCAAGCACACACTCATCCATACAGCCAGTCTCACAATCACTCACTTTCACATATAGTCATTTATATAGTCCAACACTCACATATATTGCCTTTAACATATGTACTTACTCACACATGTACCACTGAGATATCTAAACACTCACCAACACACCCATACACACACTCACCCACCCATACAGGCCTTCACAGATGCACAATTGAACCCATACACCCAGTGAATCACCCACTCAAACATCTATGCACAAAGTCACACCCCCCCACCCATCCACTCAGGCACCCATACAGATACTCAGACAACCAATTAAAATAACCCATATAGACACACATGTAGCTACTCCTGCAGCCGCATACACACCAACTGACATACTGATACAGACATTCACACAGTTTAGTCACTAACTCATGCATTCAGTAAGACATGTTTAATCACTCATTTATACAGTCAGTCACGCACCTACTAAGTCATCCACAGAGACACTCATACACCCACTCATTCTTCAATACACCTTGGCATATATATATATATATATATATATATATATATATATATATATACATATATATATATATATATATATATATATATATATATATATATATATATATATATATATATATATATATATATATATATATATATATATATATATATATATATATATATATATATATATATATATATATATATTTATTCAGCTCCACACTGCCGATCGGTAATCGTACCGAAACAGAGACGACAGCACTCACGGGGGAGAGTTCCAAGAGATAATTTATTTGGGAACTCTGGGCGCTCAAAACAGACGCATTTCGGCAACTCGCCTTTCTCGATGTTAAGCTCGGAACGCCAACATCGCCATTGTTTTAAATACATGGTTCGCGCTTGCATTGACAATCAACATAGTAGAAAGACTAACAAAACCCTGAAATCAGGGTGTTAACGTTCCGCCATCTTAGGACGTTCCAAATGGTAACATGAAGCATCAACATTAATGCAATTCAAAAATGGCGTAAACAATAATAAAGCCCTGGATGGGCATACGTTCATGTAGCGCGAAAAAGAACAAACTTACTCAAGTAAAAAGCAATGGACAGCGGCTTTCAATCCTCGACACATAATGTTCCAAACAGTGCATAGTATTTCATGAAAAAAGAGAGAGAACTCAACGGATACAAACGTCATATACAGTAACAGACAGAAATTCATATTGAAGATGCAATCGAAATACTTTAGTCTCCCAAATGCACCGCTAACTCCTCACTACTATTCAGACCAAACGGATTTTTACTTTGCAGATCAATGATATAACGTGACTCAAGACGTCTGAGTCTTTGGATCCTGTCACCTCCTCTAGGGTTGATAGGTACATGATCTAAGCAAAAGTATGTTAACAAGTCTCGGTCTCTCTTGTGACATTGATTAAAATGTCGAGCAACAGGATAGGACTCATCAAAATTTGAAATAGCCCTCATATGCTCCAGGATCCGAATTTTGGCTGGGTGAATAGTACTGCCAATATAACGTAGTCCGCAGGGACAGGTCAAACAGTATATAGTGTAAGGAGTGGTGCATGTTAGGAATTTGGTGATTTTCTTAGGTGTTACCAGGCCTAGGACAGTGTATGATAAGACCCTTTTACTTTTCTTACAGGCCTTGCACTTACCGCAAGGAAAAAAACCATTCAGAGCCCCAAATGGTGATTTCGGATCTACAGTAGGTTGGTAACTGTGCACCAGGGTGTCCCTAAGGGATCTGGCCTTCTTGAAAGTGATCAGGGGGTTGGAGGGATAAGAGAGTGGCCCAGTTCTTTTTTAAGATGTGTCTAAGATGACCTGCATCCTTCGAGAATGTGGTAATCATTCTAAATTTCCCTGTATTCTCCTCGTCCCTGTGTTTATGTTGATTACTCAAGAGGTCAGTTCTGCTTACACGCTTGGCCTTGTTAAGGGCTCTGGTCAGAACATTCTCACTGTACCCTCTCTGTCTAAAGCGGGCAAGGGTTTCATTAGCTGAAGATTCAAAATCTATATCCCTGGTATTGTTTCTCCTTAAACGTAACAGTTCTCCATAGGGGATACTGTCGATCAGTTTTTTGGGATGACTGCTGGAGGAGTGTAGAATAGCATTCCCAGCCGTTGGTTTGCGATATAATTTTGTATGTAATTTCCCCTCTGCTACGAATGTACTAAGGTCCAGGTAATGAACAGCATCTGTACTGACCTCCCCTGTAAATTTCAAGTTTACATTGTTGGTGTTTAAAATTTGTATGTATTCAGATGCCAATGCCGGGGGGCCCTTGAAAATTATAAAAAGGTCGTCGATATAGCGATGCCATACCATAACTCTGTCCGTCCAAATTTTATTGGTTTCGGCCCATGCCACCTGCTCCTCCCACCAGCCTACGAAAAGATTCACATAGCTGGGGGCGAAGCAGGTGCCCATGGCCGTCCCCGAGACCTGTCTGTATAACTGTCTTTGATAAATAAAAATGTTATGAGTAAGACAGAAATCAATGAACTCAACAATCATGGCACTATGGTCCATAGAACACAGTGGGCGATTGGCAAGAAAATACTTCACTGCTCTCAGCCCATCACTGTGTGCTATACAGGTATAAAGACTAGCAATGTCTAACACCATTAAACAAAAACCCTGTTCCCATTTTACTCGTTCAATCTGTACAAGAAAATCTTTGGTATCTCTAAGATACGATTTCAATAGTACCACCTGTTGGAATAAAAAGTGATCTATGTACACAGATAAATGTTCAGTCAAACTGCCCAAGGAAGCTACAATGGGCCTACCTGGGGGATTTATTATGTCCTTATGGACTTTGGGTAGGTAGTAAAATGTAGGAATTGTAGGGTTCAGACATCTCAGGAACAAATGTTCATCCGCTTCCAGTAGGTTTTTTTTGTACCAAGAAGACAACATGAGGTGAAAATCCGTAATGCCCTGATTGTACAATAGCATACTGGTTTTTTCATAGTACAAAGGATCATTAAGTTGCCGGTACACTTCCTGATGATATTGTTCTTGGGTCAATAAGACAATATTTCCTCCTTTGTCAGAAGGTTTACAGACAAGTGTAGCGTCCTTGCACAGATTTTCTAGTGCCAGTTGTTGTTTTCTGGAGAAGTTATTGCTGTTTCTCCGATATTTCTGTTCGCTTCGAAAACGAAGTAGATCTTTTACGACTAAATCCGAGAATGTATCCACCGCATCAGTGGGCATTTGTGGAAGAAACACAGACTTAGGTTTAAATGAACTATTACCACCTTTCTGCGGTATATCCAGATCAGCCAAAAGTTGGGTTTGACTGATAGTTGTTTCACCAGCCTCCACATTAATATATATATATATATATATAATATAATTAAACTTTACAGAAACACACAGTCACTGGATGATGTCATCTGTGATGCCATCAGTGATGTCATTGGAGATGTCAACAGGGTTCAGCACGGAAGGCAAGATGGCGGCCGCATAGTTGCGGTAGTAAGCAGCAGGTCGCGAGGAGGATGAAGATCGTATTGTGAGATCACTTTGGAGAAAAAAAACGGGAAGTTGTTACGGCGGACTGAAGGAGAGCCGGGTTTGGGATGATTCTTCTACTTCGCTGTGGCTGTGGTTTAGGCGGCGGCATACTTCGTGCATTGGTGGCTTCAGCTGTGTGCTCCCTTCATCGGTGGAGAGTTTCGGCTGGCTGTGGGCGGAGACAGTGGTGGTTGCGGAGGCAGCGGAGGCAGTGGAACGGAGTCGGCTGCCCTTGTGAGGTGTCGTGGGATTTTGGTGCCGCGGACGGCGTTCTGGAGGAAAGTCCAGGCAGTTCAAGTCCCTTTACGATAAGACGAGGAGCTCGACTGTCAAATACAGCTGCCATGCCCCCAAAAGGAAGCAACTCTAAAGTGGCTGGACTCAAAAAGAAGGGAGGAGCGGAAGGCGGAATGGCGTCGCAGGAGCCGGCAATTACACCGGCTGAGATTCATTCTTCCTTTGCTAGGAAACAACAGCTAGCCGGAAAGACTCGCTAGTGCGCTATTGCCCCTGCCCCGACCCCTGCCCCTACCACAGCCCCCTCTATTGTAAGCATGTTATTGAAATCTGGCAAGGAGAAGGGAGCAAAAAGAACTCCCTTGGTGGATCCTGGTGAGGGAGTACGTGGAAAGCAACATCTCTCTACTGAAGACTGCAGCGTAGGCATAGATGTGCTGGGGGAGGCTTTAGTCACCTCTATTCCTGACGAAGGGATTACGCTGGCTGCTGTCTCAACGGCGACCATTGTTACCCCCACAGGGAAGCCTCCTGAGGACGCAGCTGAGGTCTCCCTGACTGTAGTGAGTCCTAAGACGGGCCATCAGTTTATCGGAGGAGCCAAGGGGCTACAGGTTGGGAAGGATGTCTCTCAAGAGACTGGCAGTGCCCCCTCAGCTACTCTTGGAACTGTCTCAGGGGACTCAGAGCCAAGTGCAATGGAAAAAGTCCCTAGCGAGTGTTTTTTCTCAGTTTCTGAGTGGTCAGATGACGATGATGAACATCGCTCTTCCTCAGGTGGCAGCACACATGGTACGGACAGTGATATAGAACAGGAACCTCCTATCACTGCAGTCAGGCCAGTGGCAACTTTAAAGGATCAAATTAATCATGAAAGCAGCTGGGTTCACCCGCCGGCCATGTCATCGCAAGCAAGTCCTTTTGGGGTCACCTCACAGGCCCTACTGGAATCTATACACCAGGAAATTATTTCTCATCGGGAGGAGACACGTCAAGACAGCAGGAAGACACAAGCCGCAATGAGGAAAATGCAGGGGGCTGTGAGGAGGCTGTCAAAGGTTAGCGCCTCATTGGGTGACAGAGTATCAAATTTGGAGGAGAGGATCGTGTCGTCAGAGGCTCAGGCCACTGATGCAGTAAATAAAGCTGATGCTCAGAGTTCACAGATGTCGGATATCCAATGGAAATTGGAGGACTTGGAAAATAGGCAAAGACGGAATAATCTTAGGGTCCTAGGGGTCCCGGAGGGGGTTGAAGGGTCAGATATCAAAGCCTTTATTCTTTTTTTTTTTTTTTTTTAAGCTTTTATTCATCAAAAAACAGGGACACAGCTATTCAGCCGACAACCCGGAGGTTCGGCAGCTTCAAGAGGGCAGTACAAAGAAGCGTCCACAGTGCATAAAAGGAGAAGCAAAAAGGTTCTATTTTAAATAAACACAAACACACACCAAACCCAAGCAAGGCGAAAAACACTGAGTACAACTGGTGAATGCCCCTCAGGGGAGACCGGACCCCCCTCGTCTATCAGTCACAGTGCTGTGATAAGAGGAAAAAGGGGAAAAGAAGAGACCCAAGAAGTCAATTAACAATCAAATATATGTACAGAGCTGGAAAGAATGCTAAGGAGAGAGCTGCTCCTCGGGGGGATCCAGATCAGGGGCAAGACATATGACCCCCCTATATTGGTTCCACCGCCCCCAAATGGCATGCCACTTCCGAGGGCGCCCTCTAGCGCAATATACCGTCTTTTCCCTGAGCATACTCCAGTCCATGTTTTCCTTCCACGCAGCCAATGTGGGGGGTCCCGCGGAGCCCCACAGGCGCGCTATGTCTCGCTTAGCCACCATGTTACCCAGTGTCACCCACTGGGTCAGTGCCTCATCGTGATCAGTAGGCCCCCAAACATTCAGGAGACAACACCGCGCCTCCGGCTGCATAACAATGCCCGTCACCTCCCCCATTACCGCATGGACTCTCCTCCAAAATTCCATGATGACGCCACATTCCCAAATGATATGCAGGAAGGTACCCACCATACCACAGCCCCTCCTACATAAGCCCTCCTCAGAAAATCCCATATGAACCAGCCTTGGCCCCGTAACATAGACTCTGGGGAGTATTTTGAGCTGCACCAGCCGCAGACGCGACGGGATCGCGACCTCCTTAGGAGAGGAAACCGCAGACTGCCAGTCCTCTTCGTCCAGCTCAAGTCCGTCCCTAGTCCATTGGTCCCGCAGCCCCAATAGCAGGTCCGCCCGAACATTAATCAATTTCTTATAGATAAGAGAGACCGTACTCTCTGGCATATGGCCATCGAGGATCCGGTCCTCCAATGGAGAGGACTCAGGCACCTTCTCTCCTTCTACGAGGACTGACCGCAGGGCATGACGCACCTGAACATAGCGGAAAAACTCGGATTTCCCCAACTCATACTCCTTCTGCAGCTCTTCAAAGGACTTCACCCTCCCCTTAATCAGCAGATCTCCAACCCTGGAGATACCGATCAAGTCCCATTTCTCAAAACCTTTCGTCAGAGTCAAACAACGGGGTAGCAAGGGTGAGCCTATCCTTCCAGCCCAGCGAGTCAGTCGCCAACTTCCACACCCGCACCGCCACCCCAGTGGGCCCTGTGAGGGACGAGTCCAGCGACCGCGAGTACAACGCTCTGTGATAATTACCGCCGCGCAACAACCATCGGTCCATGGCGTAGCCGGGGCTTAGAGCCGGACCATAGAAACCATGATTAATCGCGCTCAACTGGGTGGCCCAGTAATAGCGTCGAATGTCCGGAAGCGCAATACCCCTGTCGTACCACGGAAGCGTCAACTTAGCAATCGCTATGCGCGGCCGCCCATCCCACAACAACGATCGTTGGAGGCTTTCGACCTCCCGAAAGTAACTGGCCGGTACCCAATCAAGAGTATTCTGCAAGGCGTAGAGGAACCGGGGAAGAGACATCATTTTGAACAAGGCGGCGCGCCCGAGGAGGGAGAGCGGCATCCTCTGCCAGCCCGCAACATCCCGCCGCAAACGCGCCAGGGGAGGGAGCAGGTTCTTCTCATACCGCAAAGTGGAGTCAGTGGAGATAAAAATCCCCAGGTACACGAAGCCCTGCTGGGCGATCTGGATCGAACAAGTTCGCGGGACAGGTGGAACATCGCCGCTCAGAACATACAGATATGATTTACTCCAATTGATGACGAGACCCGAGTTCTTACCAAAAGATGTCAGAACGTCACAAACCACTATAAGCGAGTTCTTGGGCGAGGCGAGATATAACAGGATGTCATCGGCATAGAGCGAAATACGGTCCTCGTGATCGGGCGACCATCTAAGTCCACGTATATCCGGGTGCCAGCGTATCCACGCCGCCAGCGGCTCGAGGGCGAGGGCGAACAACAAAGGCGACAGGGGGCAACCCTGCCGGGTGCCCCTCCCAAGCTGGAACGGAGTCGACGCCCGCCCGTTTACCACAACACTCGCAAGGGGACCCTCATAAAGCAACCTCACCCAGCTCACAAAACCAGGGCCAAAGCCGAACTTGGCAAGCACAGCCCACAGATATGCCCATTCCACCGTATCAAAAGCCATCGTGGCATCAAGAGACGCCACAATAGCTGGTTCTCGCAGCGTGCTCGCCCTGGCAATCACTCCATGAAGACGCCTAAGGTTTAACGCAGTGTTACGGTGCGGGATAAAACCCGATTGATCCGGGTGGATCAAGTCTCCAAGCACCCTGACCAAGCGGCCCGCCAGAATTTTAGCCAGAATTTTCGGCTCAGCATTAAGGAGTGATATTGGCCGATAGGAGGCACACTTGTCCCGGGGTTTACCATACTTATGTATCACAACAATCGTTGCCAGTCGCTGGTCCAACGGAAGGGACCCACTACCCCGCGCCTCCACGAACATGGCGCGCAGGTGAGGGGCAACCCTATCCGGGAACAGCTTATACAAGTCAATCGGCAAACCATTTGGGCCTGAGGCCTTGCCCGAGTTCAGCGCGCGGATAGCACCCGCCACCTCATCAACCGTTATATCTCCATCGAGGTCATCTCTATCTACGTCAGAAAGGCAGGGCAGAGCGATGTCACGCAGGAGGTCACTCGAATCCTCAGTTGGCCTATCCAAAACCGAGGCGTAAACCATACGGAAATAATCCGAAAAACACTGTACTATACCCTCGGGATGAACAACCACCTCTCCCCCCTCTCTCGTCAGCTCCGGCACCACTCTATTAACACGTTCTTTTTTGTCCAGCCACGCTAGGAGTTTCCCGGCCTTATCGCCAACATCGTACAAGCGACCCTGCTGTTCCCTACTGAGGGTCGTGGCGGCATTCGCCACCAGGTCCCTATATTCCGCTTGCTTCAAGCTCAGATTATGCAGTGAGGCCGCTGTAACCTCCCCCTCCAGGGCCACCTCTAAAGCCGCGATCTCATCCTCAACCTGTATAACCTCGCCATCTCTCCGTCGCTTGGCGGCCACTACCAAGGAGAGGGCCTCCCCTCTCAACACGGTCTTAAATGCTTCCCACAACGACACAGCCGAATCAACGGAACCCTGATTGTCCTTAAAATAGTGATCAACTGTCTTCAACAGCGCACTGCGCATCTTGGGATCACGAAAGTACCAGGGGTTAATAGGAGCAACCCTGCCCCCTCCCTCGCGGCCGACATCCAGCCGGACCCACACTGGCGAATGATCAGATATGCCCCGCACCATATGCCTAGCCTCAGATACCAATGAGGCGTGCGCAGCCAGAGTGAGCAGGTAATAAATCCGAGAGAGACTACCATGCGCCCCGGAGTGGAAGGTATATTGGCTCTGCGTGGGGTGCCGGAGCCTCCAGCAGTCTACCAAGCCGAGTGTATCTATAAAGTCTGGAAGTCACTTCTGAGCCCCCCGGTGTCCCTGGGCGGGTACCTATCCAGCAACCCAGAGCCGACAGCATTAAAGTCTCCCCCCACCACTAGCATACCCTCTGGGAGGTCCAGCAAGGCCCTACCCAGATCTGCAAACGTGGAGGCCTGCAGGACAGGAGGGACATAAACCGAAACCAAAACCAACGTTCTTCCCTCCCACCTCCCCGTCACCGCCACAAACCTCCCCCTATCATCAACAATGGTGGAGTCCACCTCGAAAGGGAGTGAAGCTCTAACAAGGATGCCCACACCCCTGGAGCCTGAGGAGAATCCCGAGTAAGCGATGAATTTGTAACCTTTTCTATTAAGAGCATAGCAAGTATTACCTATAAGGTGTGTCTCCTGCAGTAGGGCCACATCCGGCAAAGACCGTTTCAAGAACTGCAAGACTATCCCCCGCTTAATACGATCTCCCAAGCCATTAACATTCCAGCTAATAATATTTAAGCCACTACCCCCCATCCCCACACACAAAGAGGCCCACCCCACACCCGAAGAGCCACCATTGAACAACCCTGACAACCATTACTAAGCCTTGCAAAAACAAACCCCCCAACAACAACCCCAAAATCCCAACTCTCCCCCCCACCCTGCACCCCTGCTGCAGCTTACAAAGCCCCCCCAACTTGCAGTGTGCCTGTCGCCCCACCATAACACAAAACTACAAAAAGTACCCTGAGGGAGGAAAGAGCTCCCATCTTCCTCCCGCAACCCTCCGTATTACTGCAATCAGCTCAAGTCAGTGTCCGGAACCAAAGCAAGTCAGTCCGGCTCCAAAGGCATCAACCCTGCCCATCCCGGTCACCCTCCACGTCTGTGGCAGCATCCCCGCCAGTCCGTCGTCGGGGCAGAGCGTCCAACCAGTCTCCGGCCATAGCAGGCGACTCAAAGAAGAAAGTCCGGTCCTCATACACCACACGTAATCTGGCAGGGAAAAGCATAGAATACTTCAGGTCCCTCTCCCGAAGACGTCTCTTCACCCCCAGGAAACTCTGCCTTTGCTTTTGCACCAGCTGGGTGAAGTCAGGATAGAAACTCACTGATGCGTTCTGAAAAGGGACCGGCCCGTCACCCACGATGCTTGCAGGATAGCGTCCCGATCTCAGAAGTGAAAGAGCCGGGCGACAATGGGTCTCGGAGGGGCTCCCGCCCTGGGCCTCCCGCCAGGAACTCTGTGAGCCCGCTCGACTGCAAAAAACTTTCCAAGGCCCTTAGGCTTCAGATGGTTAAGCACCAAGTCCTCCACGAGCAGATCTGCGGAGATCTCATCCGAGGATTCCGGGACCCCAATAATGCGCACGTTGTTGCGCCTGGCCCGGCCCTCAAAGTCCTCCAGCCGGCGGGCGGAGAGGTCGTTCTCGGCCCGCAGCTTACGAACTTCGGTCTGAAGTTCCGAGACATCATCAGCGAGGCCTGTGGTCTTGAGATCAAGGGATTTAACCCGCTCATTAGTTTTGCCCAAATCTGCGCGGATCAGGTTGACATCCACCAAGATAGTATCCACTTTATGCGCCAGGGCATCAAACTGTCTCCCAATCGAGGCCTGCATCCCCTCGAGCGCACCCATGACATCCTGCAACGAGAGCTCCGAGGTCGGGGATGAGGCAGCCTTCTGTACGTCCAGCGACTGGCCCGATCCACCAGGCGATCCATTCTGCTGGGCATAGCGATCCATATTATTGGATTGGGTATAGGCTCCCCGCCTGGTAGCCTTGGGTTTCAGCCTATCCACCTCTGCTTTACCCGACATGTCTGGCACCGAGCAATCCGGTGCAAAGAGACGACCCTCTCTCAGTCAGAGGGAACAGGAGAAGCTAGATCTGCAATAACCAGTCAGAGTAGGGCGCAAGGCGTCCAGAGGATAGTAAAGCATCAGAAGGCACTCCTGGGCCAAGGCAAACAAAGGGCGAGAAAGTGAAAGTGAAAGTACGGCGTTCTCCGTCCGCCAGTTCACACCTCGCCAGGCCGCTGTTGTTCAATTAGAGGCCGGGCATCCTGCCAACGCCAGCCCCTGGCATCCCTCGGAGATAGGCCTCAATCTTCCGCCGTGCACAACTCCGGTTCCCGGTGGGCGATCCGAGCCCGGGCAGCATCAATCGCCTCAGCAATGAGTCATCTGCAAGATGCCGTGCAAATAAAACAGGATTTAAGACAGGATAATCGACGGAGGGCGCGTGGGTCCCGGGAGCTCAAAGCTCACGCGGCCATCTTGGTCAGGCGCTAGGCTCCTCCAAAAAGCCTTTATTCTTAAACTGTTTGCTCAAGCATTCCCGGAGCTTGCCACCTGGAACTGGCAGTCCGAGATTCAGAGGGCTCATCGTACTCCTTTTAGAACTCGCTCAAATTCCAGAGAAGGGGACAAGCCGAGGGCAATCCTGATTTTCTTTGGCAATTTTATATTAAGACAGCTAGTTGCGGACAAAGCGAGACCCGATGCAAAGAGAACTGTTGAAGGATTGTCTTTTTTCGTTCGCCCGGATTTTTGCCATGCCACGGTGGAAAGGAGATGGATATTACGCCAGCTTATTAAACCTTCCCAGGAGAAGAAACTACAAGTGTATTTGGTAAACTCTGCTCAGCTTAAAATTATCAAGGAAGGGAAATCTTTTTATTTTGCCTCTGAGATTAAGGCGAAGGAGTTACTTGACTCTTTGGATAATTAGACATTCTGGTGTAATTATGTGGTGGCATGGCTCCTGGGTTTCTTTCTTTAGGATTAACCCTTATGGTTTTCTCCGATCCTTGGATCTGTAGATGGTATTTTTTGTCTTTATTCCTCGGTTGCGACCACTACACACATCACATGCACAGACTAGGTCTGAGCGCCTCATCTAAGGGGGTTGGGGAGGGTAATGGGCGGCTGGGAGGTTTGGGGTGGGGGGGTTCAGGGGGGTGGGCACAGAATAGGGGGTGTAAAAATAAAAATGAGTTGATCAGGTGTTGTAGAAGGACTTATAGTTTTGAATTTTGTTCTATTGCTGACATGCTAATTGTCTGTTTTGGTAGTTCTGTTTTTTATAGGGTTTTGGTATGGCTGGGCTGTCTAGAAAATTCTTATCAGTATGAGTATTAAAATTGGTACTATTAATGTTTGTGGTCTGAATGACTGGAAGAAGCGTCAAGGGTTGGAGTTTCTAGTTAGACAAAATAGGCTAGATTTAATCTGTTTACAGGAGACCCATCTCCCCTGGGCCAAACGTAATTTGCTGAATATAAGAGGGTATGAGCTGATTGTCTGTTCTTCACAGACTTCCATGATTAGGGGTGTGGCTTTGTTGGCCAGAACATCCTTAGGGGGTGCGAAGAGGGTTAAAAGTGACAGGTTAGGTCGCTGGGTCATTGCAGAATTAACGTTAGGAGTCACAATCTGTTCTATCTATGGCTCAAACTGCGATGACCCAGATATCTTTGATTATCTGGAAGAAGAGTTGGCAGGCTGGCCAACACCTCTGATAGTCTGCGGGGACTTAAATATATCTGCAGTTTGGCATAATACGGCTGAATATCAAGGAAGGAAACCTAGGGTGTATCGAGCATTGTCCTCCCTTATATCCTCGCATGGGCTCAAAGATGTCTGGGGTGAAAAGGAAAAACCAAAGGAAATGATGGACGGAGTGTTGAACATTGCAAGCACTCACCCCCAGTCAACTGATCTGGGTTTAATCCATCACCGTTCTTTAGCCCACTCAGCCACCTCAGTTCAGACATGGCCATATGCAAATCAGTCTGACCCTGTGCCTCATGGGAACAGTCCAGCCCGAACTGCCAAGCCATGTCTTCCCTGGACCGGAAACAACAAGGAACCACAGGACCCAGGGTTTACATATTTTTCAAATCCGTTTCAAAAATACTCTAAATTAGATTACTTTTTTATTTCTCAATCTGAACTTAATAAGGTTACTATCAGGAAACTCCCCAGATTAATCTCTGATCATAATCCTCTTGTTTTGTCATATAGGGCTGATTGTTCGGGAAAAAAGCACACTAATTGGACATTCGAAAGAAAATTATTATCTGATCGGAGGTATATTGAACACATCAAAAATTGGTCTGGGGAGTTTTTTGATGCAAACAGATACAGTGCCTCTAGGAATGGGGTTTGGGAAGCCTTTAAGGCGGCTTTTAGGGGGGAAACTATTAGCTGCTTGGCCAGGTTAAGGAAGGAGGATACGGCAATGGTTGATAAGCTTATGGTCGATCTGGCAAAAGCGGAGAAGCTGCATAGTCAAGAAATAGCGAGAGGCTCGGATGGGCTGGAGAGCTTTAGAACAATGGCGGTTATTAAAGCTGATTTGCAGAAATTGGTTACACAGAAGGCGGTCGGGGAGTACCAGGCATCAAAGGCGAAGCGGTATGAGACCGGGGAACAGGCGGGTAGGATTCTGGCATTACGCATCAGACAGGATAGATCAAAGAGTGATATCACGAGTATACAGGATGAGGGGAAGACATATTCGGAGACCAAGGGCATACTAAAAGTCTTTAAAAAGTTTTATCAAAAACTGTATGATGACGAGAACCATCTAAGTCAACAGCAAGAGTGCCATAGTTTAGAGAATGGTAATACAGGCCCGTTACTCGATGTAGCTTTAAGAGAGGAGCTTGAAAGGGATCTAACGTTGACTGAGATTAAAGATGCCCTGCGAGAATTAGCTGTTGGGAAAGCTGTGGGTCCCGACGGAATCCCAATGGAGGTGTATAAAACTTTGGAAAAGGAGCTACTTCCCATTTTGTTAGAACTTTTCAATGGCATTATGTGCTCAGGTATTATTCCAGACTCTTGGAAGGATACCAATATTATTATATTTTATTAAAAAGGAAAGCCCAAAGAGAAGCCAGGATCTTACCGGCCTATCTCACTCATTAATGCAGACACAAAACTATACTCAAAGATTTGGGCTAAAAGGCTGGGGAGGGTCATTGGAGGTCTTGTCTCTCCTTGGCAGCATGGGTTTGTGCCCGGGCGGGGCACCACGGACCACACTCGTCGGGCCATAGCTCTTTTCGATGCCCACGCTGCTGGGGGGAGGGAGATGGCCATGATCCTCCTTGACGCGGAGAAAGCCTTTGACCGCGTAGTCTGGAACTTTTTATGGCGTATCCTCGCTCTAAGGGGCTTCGGCCCAAAGATCATCAAAGCTCTCCGAGCTATGTATTTAGACCCTGTGGCCAGGGTATCGGTAATGGGCGAGAAGTCGGAGAAGATTGTGATCAAAAGAGGCACGCGGCAGGGTTGCCCCTGCTCTCCGATACTATTTGCACTTTATATTGACCCCCTAATCCTAAAGATAATGGACTGTCACCGGATTTGCCCCGTTATTTGTAATGGTTATACAACTAAACTGTTAGCTTATGCGGACGATCTGGCGATTTTTACTAGTGATCCTCATCAGGCATTGCCTGAATTAGTGGAGCTGGCTAAGGAATTTGGTAGTAGGTCTGGATATCTGCTTAATGAAGAGAAGACCCAGATTATCTGCACTAAGAATATCACTAGGTCAGATAATAGATATTTAGATTCAGCAGTCTATCTAGGGATTAAAATTAATGCGGACGTTGACAAGATCATTACGGAAAATTATAGCCCTCTTATGGTTGCAATGGAAGCAGAGTTAAAAAGGCTAGATGTTTACACCTTTCCCTGGTGGGAAGGATTAATGTACTTAAGATGACATTTTTTCCAAAGATTCTTTATTTGTTTCGAGCTATCCCGATATTATTAGAGGAAAAAATCTTAAAAAATCTAGAAGGCCTTTTTAATAGGTTCATTTGGCAATACGGGAAAACCAGACGTTCGATGAACCTTATGTCACTCCCGTTTGATAGGGGTGGTCTTGCTCTTCCAAACCTTCGGCTATATCATCTATCTTGTCTACTTGCCCATATGTCAATCCTCTTTCATCGTGACTCCAGTCTAGTAGCGGCCCAGGGAAGTCATCAGGCCCCCCCTTCCATTTTTGAACTTTTTGGGGGGAAAAATGCTATAGGGCTACTCCTAAGGGAGGTTGATTGGAGATTTTATAAAAAGCCTAGATTGAAGGTAGTGAATGGGATTTGGGGGACTTGGAAAGCAGTCCAAAAGTTGTTGGATATCCCTAAGTACAACTCTTATCTCCTTCTTTGGAACTCTAATTTGTTTCCCTTTCTGGGCATGAATATGATTAATCCTCTCTGGAGCGAAAATGGTATCAGATCTGTAGGCGAGGAATTTTTAAGTTTTGAAGCATTTCAGTCGAAATTCGGGATCTCTTCTAATCACTGGTTCTTGTACGGACAGGTAGTAAAATCAGTGACGGCTTTTAGACCAAGAATCATAACATCCACTAGTTTTCCTTTGGTGGACTATGTGGGGAACGGGGGTAATAAAATAAAAATTATATACAGTCATTTGCTGGTGGGAATTCAGGACGATCTGGAGAAAGTAGAGTCCTCATTAGCAGTCAAAACAGGGGATCCCGATGTGGACTTAGATCTTGCTCTAATGTTAAATAAGAAAGTATTTCGTTCATCCAACTTGAGGGCCCAGCACTATAAAACACTATTTAATTTGTATTTTACGCCGGCAAAGCTCGCGGCGTGGGGTCTGGTGATGAAGGATAATTGCCCTAGATGTGATAAAAGCCCAGCGGATTTAATACATATGTTCTACCAGTGTGAAAAGCTGTCTATCATTTTGAAAGAATTATCAATCTTTTTGGAGGGGCTTTTAAAATGCAAAATTACTATTTCTCCCACATTGATGTTAATGGGAGTAGACAGGAGTATGAAATTATGTAACAATGCGGAAGCTCTGGTGTTTATTTGTATAGCTGTGTTTCGTATTATTATTTCTGCAGGTTGGAAGGACTCTTCTCCTCCCACATTTCAAATGTGGCTGGCAAGGCTGCTCGGGATACATAATATAGAATTATGTTTATTTGAATTAAAAAGTGCTACAGTAAGGGATAAGGGGAGGGCCATTTGGGCTCCATTAACCAGTTGGAGAAATCTTTAGCAGCCATAATTCAATTATTTCTGTATCTATTTTGCTAAAAGTTCATTAAGGCATTTGATGGATAATTAAGTTTCACTGTCTTGTGGATTTTCTTTGTATAACATCTGTTAACTCAATAAAAAAAAAAAAAAAAAAAAAAGGAGATGTCAACAGTGATGTCACTGACCATGTCATGAGTGATGTAATATGTGATGTTATCAGCAGTGCATTGTGGGGGCGCGAGTTATAGTTACCTCAACTAACTATAACGGCCGAATTTCTCTGGTTTTGTATGAATGAAATGTCCAGCTAACTATAATGTCCCTGAAACCTATGGTTTTTTGTGAATCTCTCTCTCTCTCTCTCTCTCTCTCTCTCTCTCTATATATATATATATATATATATATATATATATATATATATATATATATATATATATATATATATCCAAAACAAAGCACCAGATTTGGAGAGGCACGCACCTTGTGTAATCCTTTATTTCTGCAAGGCAGCTCTGCTCAGGACCAGCAAACACACAGGATTCTTGTGCCAATATTAATCCTTACGCGTTTCGGGCGTCATGCGCCCTTGATCACAGGTGTATGGCCAAATGCGGGAAGGCAGCATGCCGCAACTCTTAAATATCAGTTCATTGGTTCTCGCCTACTGGGCGTATCCGCAAAGTGCATCCTGGTATTTTGAGTTCATTTCACAGGTAAGTTTGTAATCACTACGGCTGCCAGTTCCACATTGTTAAAATTCAAATACCTAAGTAGGTTTCTGTGTTGGTTACTGGTTACGGCAGGACTGTTTTTCTCCTTTGGTGCAGAAACCACAAAGCTCCGTATCGCATTGTTAAGTAACACGCTGGACACCGCTACATTCGTGGGGGGGCCTCTCCACGACCCTGGTCGGGCCACAATTCAATTCCAAAACAAAGCACCAGATTTGGAGAGGCACGCACCTTGTGTAATCCTTTATTTCTGCAAGGCAGCTCTGCTCAGGACCAGCAAACACACAGGATTCTTGTGCCAATATTAATCCTTACGCGTTTCGGGCGTCATGCGCCCTTGATCACAGGTGTATGGCCAAATGCGGGAAGGCAGCATGCCGCAACTCTTAAATATCAGTTCATTGGTTCTCGCCTACTGGGCGTATCCGCAAAGTGCATCCTGGTATTTTGAGTTCATTTCACAGGTAAGTTTGTAATCACTACGGCTGCCAGTTCCACATTGTTAAAATTCAAATACCTAAGTAGGTTTCTGTGTTGGTTACTGGTTACGGCAGGACTGTTTTTCTCCTTTGGTGCAGAAACCACAAAGCTCCGTATCGCATTGTTAAGTAACACGCTGGACACCGCTACATTCGTGGGGGGGCCTCTCCACGACCCTGGTCGGGCCACAATTCAATTCCAAAACAAAGCACCAGATTTGGAGAGGCACGCACCTTGTGTAATCCTTTATTTCTGCAAGGCAGCTCTGCTCAGGACCAGCAAACACACAGGATTCTTGTGCCAATATTAATCCTTACGCGTTTCGGGCGTCATGCGCCCTTGATCACAGGTGTATGGCCAAATGCGGGAAGGCAGCATGCCGCAACTCTTAAATATCAGTTCATTGGTTCTCGCCTACTGGGCGTATCCGCAAAGTGCATCCTGGTATTTTGAGTTCATTTCACAGGTAAGTTTGTAATCACTACGGCTGCCAGTTCCACATTGTTAAAATTCAAATACCTAAGTAGGTTTCTGTGTTGGTTACTGGTTATGGCAGGACTGTTTTTCTCCTTTGGTGCAGAAACCACAAAGCTCCGTATCGCATTGTTAAGTAACACGCTGGACACCGCTACATTCGTGGGGGGGCCTCTCCGCGACCCTGGTCGGGCCACAATTCAATTCCAAAACAAAGCACCAGATTTGGAGAGGCACGCACCTTGTGTAATCCTTTATTTCTGCAAGGCAGCTCTGCTCAGGACCAGCAAACACACAGGATTCTTGTGCCAATATTAATCCTTACGCGTTTCGGGCGTCATGCGCCCTTGATCACAGGTGTATGGCCAAATGCGGGAAGGCAGCATGCCGCAACTCTTAAATATCAGTTCATTGGTTCTCGCCTACTGGGCGTATCCGCAAAGTGCATCCTGGTATTTTGAGTTCATTTCACAGGTAAGTTTGTAATCACTACGGCTGCCAGTTCCACATTGTTAAAATTCAAATACCTAAGTAGGTTTCTGTGTTGGTTACTGGTTACGGCAGGACTGTTTTTCTCCTTTGGTGCAGAAACCACAAAGCTCCGTATCGCATTGTTAAGTAACACGCTGGACACCGCTACATTCGTGGGGGGGCCTCTCCGCGACCCTGGTCGGGCCACAATTCAATTCCAAAACAAAGCACCAGATTTGGAGAGCACGCACCTTGTGTAATCCTTTATTTCTGCAAGGCAGCTCTGCTCAGGACCAGCAAACACACAGGATTCTTGTGCCAATATTAATCCTTACGCGTTTCGGGCGTCATGCGCCCTTGATCACAGGTGTATGGCCAAATGCGGGAAGGCAGCATGCCGCAACTCTTAAATATCAGTTCATTGGTTCTCGCCTACTGGGCGTATCCGCAAAGTGCATCCTGGTATTTTGAGTTCATTTCACAGGTAAGTTTGTAATCACTACGGCTGCCAGTTCCACATTGTTAAAATTCAAATACCTAAGTAGGTTTCCGTGTTGGTTACTGGTTACGGCAGGACTGTTTTTCTCCTTTGGTGCAGAAACCACAAAGCTCCGTATAGCATTGTTAAGTAACACGCTGGACACCGCTACATTCGTGGGGGGGCCTCTCCGCGACCCTGATCGGGCCACAATTCAATTCCAAAACAAAGCACCAGATTTGGAGAGGCACGCACCTTGTGTAATCCTTTATTTCTGCAAGGCAGCTCTGCTCAGGACCAGCAAACACACAGGATTCTTGTGCCAATATTAATCCTTACGCGTTTCGGGCGTCATGCGCCCTTGATCACAGGTGTATGGCCAAATGCGGGAAGGCAGCATGCCGCAACTCTTAAATATCAGTTCATTGGTTCTCGCCTACTGGGCGTATCCGCAAAGTGCATCCTGGTATTTTGAGTTCATTTCACAGGTAAGTTTGTAATCACTACGGCTGCCAGTTCCACATTGTTAAAATTCAAATACCTAAGTAGGTTTCTGTGTTGGTTACTGGTTACGGCAGGACTGTTTTTCTCCTTTGGTGCAGAAACCACAAAGGTCCGTATCGCATTGTTAAGTAACACGCTGGACACCGCTACATTCGTGGGGGGGCCTCTCCGCGACCCTGGTCGGGCCACAATTCAATTCCAAAACAAAGCACCAGATTTGGAGAGGCACGCACCTTGTGTAATCCTTTATTTCTGCAAGGCAGCTCTGCTCAGGACCAGCAAACACACAGGATTCTTGTGCCAATATTAATCCTTACGCGTTTCGGGCGTCATGTGCCCTTGATCACAGGTGTATGGCCAAATGCGGGAAGGCAGCATGCCGCAACTCTTAAATATCAGTTCATTGGTTCTCGCCTACTGGGCGTATCCGCAAAGTGCATCCTGGTATTTTGAGTTCATTTCACAGGTAAGTTTGTAATCACTACGGCTGCCAGTTCCACATTGTTAAAATTCAAATACCTAAGTAGGTTTCTGTGTTGGTTACTGGTTACGGCAGGACTGTTTTTCTCCTTTGGTGCAGAAACCACAAAGCTCCGTATCGCATTGTTAAGTAACACGCTGGACACCGCTACATTCGTGTGGGGGCCTCTCCGGGACCCTGGTCGGGCCACAATTCAATTCCAAAACAAAGCACCAGATTTGGAGAGGCACGCACCTTGTGTAATCCTTTATTTCTGCAAGGCAGCTCTGCTCAGGACCAGCAAACACACAGGATTCTTGTGCCAATATTAATCCTTACGCGTTTCGGGCGTCATGCGCCCTTGATCACAGGTGTATGGCCAAATGCGGGAAGGCAGCATGCCGCAACTCTTAAATATCAGTTCATTGGTTCTCGCCTACTGGGCGTATCCGCAAAGTGCATCCTGGTATTTTGAGTTCATTTCACAGGTAAGTTTGTAATCACTACGGCTGCCAGTTCCACATTGTTAAAATTCAAATACCTAAGTAGGTTTCTGTGTTGGTTACTGGTTACGGCAGGACTGTTTTTCTCCTTTGGTGCAGAAACCACAAAGCCCCGTATCGCATTGTTAAGTAACACGCTGGACACCGCTACATTCGTGGGGGGCCTCTCCGCGACCCTGGTCGGGCCACAATTCAATTCCAAAACAAAGCACCAGATTTGGAGAGGCACGCACCTTGTGTAATCCTTTATTTCTGCAAGGCAGCTCTGCTCAGGACCAGCAAACACACAGGATTCTTGTGCCAATATTAATCCTTACGCGTTTCGGGCGTCATGCGCCCTTGATCACAGGTGTATGGCCAAATACGGGAAGGCAGCATGCCGCAACTCTTAAATATCAGTTCATTGGTTCTCGCCTACTGGGCGTATCCGCAAAGTGCATCCTGGTATTTTGAGTTCATTTCACAGGTAAGTTTGTAATCACCACGGCTGCCAGTTCCACATTGTTAAAATTCAAATACCTAAGTAGGTTTCTGTGTTGGTTACTGGTTACGGCAGGACTGTTTTTCTCCTTTGGTGCAGAAACCACAAAGCTCCGTATCGCATTGTTAAGTAACACGCTGGACACCGCTACATTCGTGGGGGGGCCTCTCCGCGACCCTGGTCGGGCCACAATTCAATTCCAAAACAAAGCACCAGATTTGGAGAGGCACGCACCTTGTGTAATCCTTTATTTCTGCAAGGCAGCTCTGCTCAGGACCAGCAAACACACAGGATTCTTGTGCCAATATTAATCCTTACGCGTTTCGGGCGTCATGCGCCCTTGATCACAGGTGTATGGCCAAATGCGGGAAGGCAGCATGCCGCAACTCTTAAATATCAGTTCATTGGTTCTCGCCTACTGGGCGTATCCGCAAAGTGCATCCTGGTATTTTGAGTTCATTTCACAGGTAAGTTTGTAATCACTACGGCTGCCAGTTCCACATTGTTAAAATTCAAATACCTAAGTAGGTTTCTGTGTTGGTTACTGGTTACGGCAGGACTGTTTTTCTCCTTTGGTGCAGAAACCACAAAGCTCCGTATCGCATTGCTAAGTAACACGCTGGACACCGCTACATTCGTGGGGGGCCTCTCCGCGACCCTGGTCGGGCCACAATTCAATTCCAAAACAAAGCACCAGATTTGGAGAGGCACGCACCTTGTGTAATCCTTTATTTCTGCAAGGCAGCTCTGCTCAGGACCAGCAAACACACAGGATTCTTGTGCCAATATTAATCCTTACGCGTTTCGGGCGTCATGCGCCCTTGATCACAGGTGTATGGCCAAATGCGGGAAGGCAGCATGCCGCAACTCTTAAATATCAGTTCATTGGTTCTCGCCTACTGGGCGTATCCGCAAAGTGCATCCTGGTATTTTGAGTTCATTTCACAGGTAAGTTTGTAATCACTACGGCTGCCAGTTCCACATTGTTAAAATTCAAATACCTAAGTAGGTTTCTGTGTTGGTTACTGGTTACGGCAGGACTGTTTTTCTCCTTTGGTGCAGAAACCACAAAGCTCCGTATCGCATTGTTAAGTAACACGCTGGACACCGCTACATTCGTGGGGGGGCCTCTCCGCGACCCTGGTCGGGCCACAATTCAATTCCAAAACAAAGCACCAGATTTGGAGAGGCACGCACCTTGTGTAATCCTTTATTTCTGCAAGGCAGCTCTGCTCAGGACCAGCAAACACACAGGATTCTTGTGCCAATATTAATCCTTACGCGTTTCGGGCGTCATGCGCCCTTGATCACAGGTGTATGGCCATATGCGGGAAGGCAGCATGCCGCAACTCTTAAATATCAGTTCATTGGTTCTCGCCTACTGGGCGTATCCGCAAAGTGCATCCTGGTATTTTGAGTTCATTTCACAGGTAAGTTTGTAATCACTACGGCTGCCAGTTCCACATTGTTAAAATTCAAATACCTAAGTAGGTTTCTGTGTTGGTTACTGGTTACGGCAGGACTGTTTTTCTCCTTTGGTGCAGAAACCACAAAGCTCCGTATCGCATTGTTAAGTAACACGCTGGACACCGCTACATTCGTAGGGGGGCCTCTCCGCGACCCTGGTCGGGCCACAATTCAATTCCAAAACAAAGCACCAGATTTGGAGAGGCACGCACCTTGTGTAATCCTTTATTTCTGCAAGATTACAAACTTACCTGTGAAATGAACTCAAAATACCAGGATGCACTTTGCGTATACGCCCAGTAGGCGAGAACCAATGAACTGATATTTAAGAGTTGCGGCATGCTGCCTTCCCGCATTTGGCCATACACCTGTGATCAAGGGCGCATGACGCCCGAAACGCGTAAGGATTAAATATTGGCACAAGAATCCTGTGTGTTTGCTGGTCCTGAGCAGAGCTGCCTTGCAGAAATAAAGGATTACACAAGGTGCGTGCCTCTCCAAATCTGGTGCTTTGTTTTGGAATTGAATTGTGGCCCGACCAGGGTCGCGGAGAGGCCCCCCCACGAATGTAGCGGTGTCCAGCGTGTTACTTAACAATGCGATACGGAGCTTTGTGGTTTCTGCACCAAAGGAGAAAAACAGTCCTGCCGTAACCAGTAACCAACACAGAAACCTACTTAGGTATTTGAATTTTAACAATGTGGAACTGGCAGCCGTAGTGATTACAAACTTACCTGTGAAATGAACTCAAAATACCAGGATGCACTTTGCGGATACGCCCAGTAGGCGAGAACCAATGAACTGATATTTAAGAGTTGCGGCATGCTGCCTTCCCGCATTTGGCCATACACCTGTGATCAAGGGCGCATGACGCCCGAAACGCGTAAGGATTAAATATTGGCACAAGAATCCTGTGTGTTTGCTGGTCCTGAGCAGAGCTGCCTTGCAGAAATAAAGGATTACACAAGGTGCGTGCCTCTCCAAATCTGGTGCTTTGTTTTGGAATATATATATATATATATATATATATATATATATATATATATATATATCCAGTACTCGTCCCGCAGTCTGTGTGCTTGGAAAGGACGAAGCGAACCCAGATTCCGTGCTTTCAAATTTTATTTCGTGCCCTGCACCCTATATATATATATATCTTTGACGTACATAGATGTGGAATTTAGAATATAAATTGATACTTATCTATTTGCACTTACCTTATCAATATTTTGGTCCTCGATATTTTTAACACGATATTCTTTCCGCACAATATTTTTGTTTCCTACATTCTGTCAGTGATGCAGATGAAACACATCAAGGCTTACCGGTAGATCCAAATAAATAGAATATAGCATGATGTAACAGTAGGTGATGTGACATCGAACCAAGGCTCACTATGGTCATAGCAAAACTTTGAAAGAGTAAAATACAATCTCAGAATGGGATCCATAAAATCATCACATTTGAATACATTAAGATTAAAATCGTGCTGGGGCATAGACTTCAAGCAGTGGAAATGGAGAGGTGACCACATAGAGTCACTGGAGTCTATTTTGAAACATTAGGTTGTGACAATGCTGATCTCAGAGAATCTGTGAGACGTGACAAGTTCTACATTTCATGAAGGGTCTCTCATATCCATCTGGGAAAATATCCCATCCAAAGTTATTTTAGCTATTTTTTCTCAAATGTGTTTGAAGGGATTAAAGTCTAATTAGACCGATTCGGCTATCAATTCAAACATTTCATGGCCGATACAAAAGTGTTTTTGGTTGATTCACTCTTCCTTAGTCCCTACTGTTTTCTTAGTATCCTCGGCAACGAATACTAAAACCTTAACTCCCTCTACTTTGTGTGCTTCATTACACATACACGCTTTTACTGTAAATTATTTATGATAATTCTTTACAAAATGCTATTCCTTTTCACGTGTTCTACATTCTCTATTCTCTGCCAGGTATCTCTTAGCAGTGGCAACATGAAAACAGCTCCCACAGCAAAAGCATCCACGAGGAATGATGAGGAATTATCTTTAAAGATTTACGTCCTTCGAAACATACTTTTATTCTTCTCCATACATACATCAGCCTCTGACCTGTAATTAGTCCTTCTTAAAGCACTGTAAAAGGTTTAACATAGAAGAGATTAATTGTTTGTTGCAAAGGATTCCTACTAACTGAGGAAAAGTTTAATTGTGCCTCTTTTCAATAGACGTGTACCCATAAACTGATCAACTCCTTCTTTAAGGGAAGGTATAAAATGTTTGCTGCCCTAGCATTAGCTCTGTTAAGTAAATGTTTGCTTCTCTCAATGTGTTGGGCCCTCTTTAACCCCTTCGACGCTCATGACGGAACGGTTCCGTCATGAGCGTCGGTTGAGCTGTGCTCATGACGGAACCGTTCCGTCATGACCACGCCCGCGCAGGTAACGGTCAGCACCGCGGGGGAATCCGCCCCGCATGGAAGGGGTTAAGAGCGAACAGTTAAAGTCTGGTATGTATGGGTAATCTTTTATCCTATATAACAGAATGCTGAGCTTTGCTGCAAACACTACACCTGCAGTTTTCTCTGTACTAAACTAGGCGGGTCATACTGGCCCATGTTTTACTGGGACAAATGCTCCGTAAATACTGGGACATGCAGGTTTTGGTACAATAAGCAGCAAGGACAAAAATGTTCATGGTTTTTCAGGCAGAATTCAAAATAGGTGATCCTTTTCACACTCAATAAATTCTTAACACTTTGGTGTCAGATTTTCTTGGATTCCATGATTACCGTGTGTGACACTGGGTCACTAGTAATAAGTGCCTTAGGGCCTGATTACGAGTTTGGCGGTTCATGGGACCGCTGAACTCGTGGTTGTAGTCAGAAGACCATCAGACTGGCAGTTCACCCGCCGTGTTACAAGTATGAAGGTTGGGCTGCCCCTGGACCACTGCTACTGCCAGGATCCGTGATCCTGTGGCAGTGGTCTGAGGAAGTAATGTTATGTTAATGTTATGTTAATGTTAACTCATTTTTATGTAGCGATAATCGCCGGCAGGTCTCTAAGCGCTTGAAAGAGAGTTACCAGAGGTTGTCATGGGTCATGGATGCAGGGCCATATAGTAGGCTAGCTGCTTGGGGCAGCCATGGCCCGTGCAGATAAGAGCGGTTTGGATAGATGACGAGGGGAAATTAATTATTGATTTAATTTTCCCTCATGGTCGTCTGTCAAATTCCCCCTCAACCTGGCCCCACCGCTCTTACCTGCACAGGCCGCAACTGGCTGGGAGTGCAGCAGCGGCACTGTCGAGCATATTACAAGTTTCTTCACTGCTTTCCTTTTCATGGTGGTGAGCCCACCATGAAAAGGGTGGCGGTGAAGAAACTAAAAGGGCCCTACAGAGCCCCCTGTTGCCTCTGTGATATGGGTGCATGAAGGGGTGCACATGTTGTGCCCCCCCCCTGTTTTTTACACCACACAACATTGTGCATTTCTGTACGTGGATGAACAGGGTGTGGCGCTCATACAGCAGTGCCTTTCTAAGACTTTCCTATGAGCCTTAGAAAGGCACCGCCATGGGACAGCTGCAAGACCGCCTGCCAGGATTACAACTCATAATTCGGCAGATGGACTAACTACGGGTTTGGCAGTCTTGGAGTGGGGAGATGGTGTGGCGGCCTGCTCTGAGACTGCCAAACTCGTAATCAGGCCCTCAATGTGCACTTGTGATCATGTGACTGATCACTGACAGTCACACATTTCTCTGTGCTTCATGCTCACAGCTCATGACAAATCCTGCTTGTAAAGGAACATTCACTAGAATGCCGACTTGTGTTTCTCATCCTTCCTCATGATCTTCAGACATTCAAAGGCCAGAAAAACATACTCATCATGACGATTTTGTTGATTAGAGGAGCATACTGATTGGTGGCCGCCCTCTATGGGGGTGTGCCCTACTCCGTCGACCCTGGCCAAAAATCTGGGTGTTTTGATCGATCCCCTTTTGAGGATGGATCAACAGGTAAGCAGGACCATCTCCACCTGTTGGGGACTGATAAACATCTTAAGGAGGATCAGGCACTATCTGTCTTTCCAGGCCAGGAAACATACTGTCCTGGCATTGATTGGGTCCAGACTTGATTATTGCAATGCTCTTTATTTGGGCATCAATAAGGGCTTGGAGTCTCGTCTACAGATGGTGCAGAATGCTGCCGCTAGACTGGTCCTGGACCTGCCTAAACGGGCCAAGACCCATCAAGCAAGAAGGACCTTACATTGGCTCCCTATTGAGTCCAGGATATCCTTTAAATCCCTGACTTTGATTTATAGAGCCTTGGCAACTAATCGGTCTGGGGGTATGAAGGATTTGCTGGTCCCATACATTCCCCCCAGAACCCTCCGGTCGTCAAATAAACTTCTGCTTTCAGTGCCCAGGATACGTAAGGCTAGGTGGGGAGGTAGAGCCTTCTCAACTCTTGCTCCCAGGCAGTGGAATTCCCTGCCTCTGGAGATAAGATCTCTTCCCTCGGCTCTGGCTTTTAGGAAGGCCCTTAAGACCTGGCTTTTTGCCAGGGCCTACGCTTAGATACGATCTGCCTCTTTTTCGAACTGTTTTGTTTAGGCGCCTTGATGCCTTCGGGCTAAGTAGCGCGATTACAAGTTTCCATTCATTCATTCATTCATAGGATGTGCCACGGAGTAATGAACGTGCCATGTACATGTAAAAAGTACTACATTTTGTTTCTTAACGAAAGAGTGACCCATAAATACACTGTGTCAGCAGCGTACTTCCAGTTAGGCCGAGATAAGTAACATTTGGTCCGACGGTTTCAATGCTTACTCCGCATATGGACATTGAAACAGGCTACTGGTCAGGCATGGGGCAGGAAACAACCTAAAATAAAATTTGCACAATTTTCACCTAACTCAAATTCACAAAGACTTCGGCAGCAAAACCATTACAACCATATAGATCCCATTACATTTTGAACCACTGCAGCACAAAAACCCTTAAATACTTAAACATTCCAATTAAGCTTAAAGTTGAGCAATTGGGTTTCCTATTCCATTTGACATTGCCATGAAATGCACATCCACTAATGCAGCACTGATTATCATTTTCAGCTCATTCGAAACCCAAAGTACAAATTTTGATATTTTGTACTAATACAGTGCAAAAAATTCTGCATGCCCGAGATATCGCATATGTCACTGAATCACATAAGATGGGGTGTGAAGCATACACTAAGCTTATCAAAAAGGGTGATGGGGGCACATTTCTGCTTTACCAAACCACTGCAACCTGGAGGAAGACCATAAAGCAGGCTATACCTCAAGTCACTGAAGACAGTAATAGAGAAATTAAAAACTATTGTTATAATTAGCCAATTGCTTGACAATTACCTACATCAATAATACTCTTAGAGCCCAAACATTTTTAGTTATTATTCTTGTCCTTCAAAATGGATAAATGTTACTCAATTTGCAGATGTTTGTAAGTAATGACAGTCAGCTCAATGAGTTGGCTCTCACACATCATAGTGCTTCACCTGTTCAGTGTCATTTGAGAAGGGCTAAAGTTAGTTCTCTGTGATTATTTACTAAGGCCTCCTAGCCTTAATTCAGTATGTCATCAAGAAAAATTACCCCAGGTCATCAAGATGCCATCTCAACACACCATGATATGATAGAAAGGTGATTTCTCTTCAAGTCAAATGTCTTAAAACACACCCCACATGAGGATGATCATGGGTTTAAAACTGAGCTGAACTTGGTTGACCATGTCTTGAACGTATGAATTTAATGGTCTTTGAAATGACTCTCTCTTGCTTGGGATTGAACATTATGTAGTGCCTCCCTACCCCACAAAACCATAGAGGCTCTTTAATATATAGACCCCCAGGCCCTGCAGGGGCGTTCCTTAGAATACTGGGAGATTTCATTGTCCCCCTCGTTTTACTCACTATATTGTCCTTGGGTATTTGACAATACACCTGGACCAGACAGATGCTGGGGATACTCTTGAATTTCAAGATTTAGTAAATTTGGCCCAATTTACCCAATGGGTCAACCTGACGACACATCATGGGGTCCATATTCTCGACCCAATTTGCTCAAACTTTCCCATCTTGTTTGAAAATCCTCTTCCAATCTCCTGGTCCACACACTTTTTGACCTATTTTTCCAGGGTAATCGCGGGCACCAATGTCCCGTCTCAGACCACTCACGAGCCTGCCTTCACTATAATTGACTCGCTTGTGTTTAGCCAGGCCCTGGCGGCCTCTAGACCCGATCCCACCAATGACCTTGAAGGGGGGCTCGCCCATTTCACTAGCTGGATCTCCTGCCACCCCCTTCAAACAGCCCAGGGTTTCTCCTTCTAAAACATGGTTCACGGCTGATTTGAGGGACTTAAAACAGGAGTGCAAGAAATTGGAGCGTAGTTGGCGAAAGGACTTTTCCCCTCTGGCAAACCTCATGCTGAGGACAAAACAAAAAAACTACTATTCCACCATAGCACATGCCAAAAGTCTCTACTACTCGCCCCATATCGACTCAGCTAGGAATAACACTAAGGAAACTTTTTCCATTGTTCAGAGCTTTATGGCGCCTAAAGCCCAACTGTGTTCGGTCCAATCTTCTACCGCTTGGTGTAAAAACGTAACCAGTTTTTTAATGGATAAAATTTGCACGATACAGGCTTTATTTCGCTCCTGTAAAGGGGACACTGATGCGTCCTTGGCATCTGCGGCTCCTCCTGCTTCTCTCTCTCACTCCCTCTTTGCCTTTGGTTCCATTGACTTGCCTGACTCGCTCAAAATTCTTAAGAGCCTAAAATCGGGCTCCCCCTCGGACCCTTGCGCGGCCAAACTTTTGGCCGACGTTGCAGAAACTGTTAACCTGGAAGTTAATAGGCTCGTTAACATGTGCCTTTAGGAGGCCTATGTTTTGGCTATTTGGAAGCAGGCCTAGATTCTACCTCTTTTAAAAAAGCCATCACTAGATCCCTTGAGCCCAGGAAGCTACCGTCTCATTTCCCTTTTGCCCAGCATTGCAAACAAATGTTTGTGAAAAGGTTGTCACCAAACAGCTGACAGAGTTCATTGAAAACAGGGGCATATAATATCCGACCCAGTCGGGGTTTAGGGCCTCATATAGTACAGAGGCAGTGTTGGTAGAAGTTTCCGAGGCCATCCGAGACAGTTTGGTTGCCGGCTGGAGGGCAGCCTTGATTTTGCTTGACCTTTCGGCGGCATTCAACACTGTCCCCCACTCGCTGCTGCTCACCCGACTTGCCGAGATTGGTATATCTGGCACTGCTTTGGGCTGGCTTAATTCTTTCTTGGAGGGCAGGATGCAACAGGTTTGGCTCCCTCTTTATCATCCTCACCCCAGAGGGTGCTTATGGGGGTCCCACAGGGGTCCTCTCTGAGCCCCCTTCTTTTGAACATTTATGTCACTTCCTTGGTGCAACTGGCAGAAGATTTGAGGGCCAAAATCATTGCCGTTGCGGACGATACCCAGCTTCTGCCTATCCAAGGTCTTTCAGTGGCTGGCTTCCCCACAACTAAAATGTAATGAGGAACAATCGGAAATCCTCTTGTATGGAAAATTTCCTCATCAGTTCAGAGAATCACTCTGGCTGTCCGATTCTATGATGCCGGCCTCAACGGGGCATCCCGCCAACAATCTGGGGGTCTGGTTTGAGGAGAATCTCACGTTTGCGACCCAGATCAAGAAGTTAGCTGGGAGCTGCTTCAGGATACTCAAGAGCCTTTGGAAATTCCTCCCATTCCTCCCTAGGGCCGCTAAGGAAACGGTCACGTCAGCCCTGATTTTATCCCAGTTGGACTACACCAATGCCTTGTATGCTGGCATCCCGGGATACCTGATCAACAAACTCCAGGTTGTTCAGAATGCGGCAGCCAGGCTTCTCCTCAATGTTCCTTCGAGAAGCAGCGTGCGACAACATCTGGGTGCCCTGCACTGGTTGCCCATAGGTCAAAGGATTAAATTCAAGTCCTTAGTTATAGCACACCATGCTCTTCACGCCTCTGGTCCTATCTATCTACGAAATCGCTTCTCTTTCTATACACCTGCAAGACATCTGCGCTCCTCCGCTAAACACCTGGCGCATGTTCCGTGCTTTCAGTTGCAAAGGATGGGTGGCAGCTCCCTTGCTCTGAAAGCTGCTTTAGCCTGGAACTCGCTGCCGTTCGCTCTACGGTGTATTCGGGATCCCATTCTGTTAAAAAAAAAAATGAAAACATTTCTCTTTGTGTAATGTGGTGCTCACTCTCTCCTAGGCTCGCGCCTGGACACTCCTCGGAGTAGCCGTGTGCGTTATAAATAGAAATAATGTTATATATAGAAATAACATAAATATGTCAAGAAACCTTCAGTTTATTATTGGACAACGGAGGCACAACCAAATCTTACTTCTGATTCTTGCAACCCCCTTGAGGATCTCTCTCTTCAACCATGTCCAGTGAAACCACAGAGCATGATTGATAATGCTTTTTTAATTCATAAAACCTGTGAATGGAAAGAAACAGAAAACATGCATGCAATCCCGGTGAGTTTGACTAAACCAGTTTTGCAAGTAAAAGTGCCACTTGTGCATCGCGTGATCATGGAGATTTTTGTGTGCTGAATTAAAGCGTTACTGAATTCCTGTTGGGGTTTCATTTTTGTGACAGGAGCATCGTGCCAGAATGAATCCTGCCCTGCATATTTACCCAAGAAGATGCCACCGTTTTGTGCAATACCTCTACTCAACTGGAGTACTTTCTACTGGCTAATCAGTAAGTGCTACCTCGTTGGGTAAATGTATAGTGCTTTTCCCACACTACAGCTGCATAAAGGGCCAGAAGAGTTGTCTACGATGACCATGTGTGTCTCTAACATTGCCACCACGCCGACGGGCCCCGGGGTCCCTCGAGTCAGCTGTCCATCGCAGTTCACATGCCTCTTGTTTATAAAGGGCCAGAGACCGATCAGAGCAGCAGATGAGGAGACAGAACCTCCTGGCGTCAGGAGCTACACGGGGATTGCGCTCGAGAAAGTTGTGGATGCACAGAGCTCCATCAAGGATCACAGCTAATTTTTGACGGTAGATGTGGGGAGAAAAGCACACCTGCCCAGCCTCGACCTAGCTCCCGAATGTTTTGTGCTGATTAATGCGTTACTGAATTTGAGCTCCAACTAAGTCCCCTGCTTTATTTATATCTGTAAGTGCTTCCTGTTGAGGTTTAATTTTTGTGACAGGAGCATCGTGCCAGAATGAATCCTGTCCTGCACCTGCATATGTCCGTTCCTGCCGCGGATCGCGGAAGTTTCGACATTTTCGCGTTCCACGCAGAACGCGAAAATGTAGAAATGTCGCAATTTCCGCGAGCGGAACGGAAATTGCTGCCCACCCCTAGTTGTAAGCTTACAATGGGATGTGTTAGAAACTGGAGAAACAAAATGTGATGTTATGGAAATAAGTAACACCCAAGTGGTCTTTATTTTGTGGGTGCACGTTTGTAATGCCAAACCCTCGGATTTCTGAATATCTAGAATTACACCTGAACAACACCTGTAAATGTGTTGCAGTATTTGTGGTAAAATTCACCAGTAATCCCTACTTCCACATGGGTGTCTGGTGAAAGGATAGAGTTTCATGGCTAAATCATTTTCGATAAAAAAGGAAAAAATTATATCTAAAAACTGTTGTTAATTTTCGAAACCCACTTATATAGAATGACCGCATGACAGAGGTAGATTTTAATGTCAAGAAGATGTAAGCTGGAGCAGACCTTTATATTGTACATTCTCTCATACCAAACAATGGTCAAAACTATGGGCCAAGTATGGACATGGGCACTGTTGTTAAAACATTCAGGGCGGAAGCTTGCTAACTGGAATGCTAAAACCTGAAGAGTAAAGCATCAAGAAACCTTAGATAAGACCGGCGGAGAGTGAAAATAAAAATGTACAAACATAAATAAACATGTTTGTATACATTATTATTTGAATCTATACCATTCAGACACCCTTGAGGTGTATAACTTGGTCTTTTCTCAAGAATGGACCGTTAGTTGAACTCAGAACTTGTAAGGGCTGTGAAACTCCAGCTTGCATGCACACTTGCTGCAGATATAGGAACCTAGGTTATAGGATTAAAGCTTTGCTCAATAGAAGTGCATACAACCAGACCTTATTTGAACATTAAACGGAATAAGGAAGTAACAATTGCATTCATTGTAAGATAGAGGCTTTCTAACAGTTAATATTACTCTGCCAGCAAGAGCCCTCATTTGAACCTTGAGGTAGGAGGCATTAGATAGCATTCTGAAAGACATAGCATGGCAATTGAATATTGCTTCTGTTTCGGAGGGGCATATCAGCAACACCCAGCGATAATTATCGCTCAGCGCTCTTAGCGAGAGGATAATTATCGCCGGGTAACGTGGATTTTTATCGCTGAGATAGCGTGCTATTAGCAACGCTTATCTCCTCAGCGATAAAAATCCTCACGCTAACTGCCTAACGTAAGATTATCGCTGGAAACCCACCGATAATCTCACGCAATGTGGCGTTAGCTTGCTAATAGGGACTCACAAACTTGGCCATGATATCCACCTTCCATACGATATCATGGCTAAGTCAGTCCTGAAGCAGGCGTAAGGAAAATAGCGATAATAGGGGTTATCGCAATTTTCCTGACGCTATGCTTCATAGCGTGGGGCTTGATGATAGGAGAAATGTCGCTTAGCGACATTTCTCCTGTCATGTTAGGTCAGGAACACCCACTTTGCATCTCATTAGAGATGCAAAGCTGGGCATTAGGAATCCTGACGCTAAAGCAAGGTTTCACGCGTTAGCGTGGCCTTGCTAATTAGGCGATAAAATTATCGCCGCTTTTCGGCCGAAAACGGCCGCAAAAGCGGCGATAATTTTTTAACGGCTGCTTGTAAATATGCCCCTTAGTAAGTATGTAGGTGCCCGTGTTATCTTTGTGTTTACATTTCTTCCCCGTCCCATGCTTTTTAAGCTTGTCTCTCTCCCCCCTACTGAGCACTGGTAGTTGACATATTTATTTATTTATTTATTTCGTAAACTTATAAGGCGCAACAGCTACCCAAAAAGGGTTTCCCGGCGCCGAGCTACCATCAAGAAAGTCAAGGAAGTCAAGAAAGTCATGGGTGAAGAGACTGGCTATTCACGTTAACATTCGAAAAGCCAAGTCTTAACATTTTTCCGAAATCTGCCATAGTTGTCTTCTTTACGAATAAAGGGAGGAAGAGTATTCCAAAGTGCCGGACCCAGGTAGGCAAATGATTTGCCACCCATTCTTGCCAATTTAAATCTAGGAACACAGAAGTATGAGAGAGATTGTGAACGGAGGTTACGTTTGGGAAGATAAGGGTTGGCCAAAGCAAGGAGATATTTAGGCGCTGTACCTGCCTTGATTCTAAACATGTACGTCAAGGCTTTGAAGCGGATTCTGCTGTCTACCCTGAGCCAGTGAAGCTCACGGCGGTAGCTAGAGATCTCAGAGTTTTTTGGAATTTTACACAGCAGTCGGACTGCGGCATTTTGAACAAGTTGTAGTCGACTGACAACAGCTTTATTTGACCCAAGATACAAGATATTTCCATAGTCAAGCCGCGAGGTGACAAGGGCATTGACTACAGTCTTCTGGGTTGAAAGGGGCAGCATCCAGATAATTTTCCTCAACCATTTAATGATGGTGAGGCACAACCCAACAACTTTATTGACCTGTTTGCTCATTGAGAGGGCACTGTCCAAAATGAAACCCAGATTTCGAACTTGGGTCACTGGTATTGGAAGAGCGGCCAGCTGGTCAGGCCAGTGGGCAGGAGTCCAAAGTTCTTGTTGTTCCCCTAAAAGGAGAACCTCAGTCTTGTCTCCGTTGAGTTTTAGTTGATTACTCGTCATCCAGTTAAGGATGTTTTGAAGGCCAAGTTTAAGGGGAGATGAAGAGGCGGTGCCTGGTTCGGATAAGGAGAAAATGATTTGGGAATCATCTGCATAGGTCATAAGGGAGAGTCCAGATTTTTCTGCAAGGTCAGCCAAGGGTCTAAGGTAGATGTTAAAAAATATGGGGCTCAGAATGGATCCCTGAGGTACGCCGTGGGGGGCACTGAATGATTCAGAGCAGGCCAAGGAGGATGTTATTTGGAAAGTCCGGTCATCCAAAAAAGAGCGAATCCAATCAAGTGCTTTGCCCCGGACACCATTTCTATATAGTGTCTTGACAAGAATGTCGTGTGATATAGTGTCAAAGGCCGCTCAGATCGAGGAGCACAAGCGCGACCGTCTGACTTTTGTCGAGGAGAGAACGGATATGCTCCGTAACTCCCAGAAGCGTGGTTTCCGTCGAGAAGCCAACTCGGAAACCAGATTGTGAGGGGTGTAGGAGAGAGTTCTTTTTGACAAAGGTGGATAAAGCCGTATGAACATGTCTCTCTAAGCACTTGGAGAATGCCGGGAGCAGGGAAATTGGTCTGTAATTAGCCAGGCATTCCGGATTAGCTGTAGGTTTTTTCAGCAGTGGCGTGACCATTGCGTGTTTCCAAAGGTTCGGAACTGAGGAAAGTTCGAGGGAAGCGTTGAGCGTATCGACAATGACTCCTAAGGACTGATCGTCGAGTTGTTTGAGGATTTTAATTGGGATAGGGTCCCTAGGGGAACCAGATTTGATGTTTTTAAGAATTCATTTCATTGTGTCAACCTCTATGAATGGCCACGCTTCCAAGATAGTTCCACCGGGTGGAGCACAATCCATATCAATGGAGGGGATAATTATGGTGTTGTAAGATTTAATGTCCTTGATAATTTTTTCAATTTTGTCAGAGAAGAAACAAGCAAGGTCTTGGCATTGTTGCGAATTGAGTGGAGGGGCCACGGCTGTGGTGTGGGCGCCAGCTAAATCCTTGACCATGTTAAAAAGAGTTTTAGATTTATTGGATGCTTCGGTAATAGCCTGGGACACGAAGGCCGCACGGGTTTTGGCACAGGCAGAGTGGTATAAATTCCTGGCCACGTGATAGTTGTTTTTAGCTTCAAGGTCATAGTCTTTGCGCCATTTTCGCTCCAATGCCTTACATTTTGATTTTTCGATTTTTAAAAGGTCATTAAACCATGAGGCAGGATGGCGATGTTTATTACTTTTAATGGAAGAGGTAGATAGGCAGTGATCAGCAGCGACGCTGAGCCATCTATGAGTGGCATCAGCCAGGCTATTCATGTTCTGGCTCATTTTAGGAGGATTTTCATGAAGTGCCTCATTTAGTTTGACAATATCAAGTGACTTCCAATATTGCAGGAGTAAAGGCTGGAAACACTGGAGTAGGCCTGAAATATACAATAATAGCATACATTTACCCTCACAATGCTAAAAACCGATAATAAATTCATCTCTGTGTCCAGAAGTTCCTTGAATATGTAAACACATTTAAATCGCTGCATGCATAAGTGCCCACATACTCCTATAGCATGGATGATTTCTTTGTGAGATGGGCCTTTAGTAGCCGGGATAGTGCATGAATCTAAGCCTCTGAGAGGCTAACTTACAATTTGATGGAAGGCCCACCAGGTTGGCGGACTCCCTTGCCTCATCAGCAGAAGACTAGCTGACATATTTAGAAAGCTCTCTACGCAGGGTGGGGATCTCTGTGTCTTCAGGGCATCTGCCTGTGTGGCTGATGCTCCGAAGGCACAGATGAACGCTAAGCAGGTGGCATGCATGTTTGGATCAAGTGCATTCGTTTTTTCTCCCTTTAAATCAGGGTTATATGTTGTTTTCCCTGCTTAGGTCACCCATATCCAGGCATGGAAAATCAAAGGCTGTTGCCCCACTCTAAATTAGTCTGGCCTACTCCCACTGTGATCTGGCAACCCTGTGGCGATGGGGCCACCAGGTCAAGAGCTTCTTCAATGGCAAAGGCAGCTGAGGGTCTACTGTTAAAAACCCAGTGATTCCCTCGATTCTAAACTAGGTAGGGAACCACAAGTTTGGCTATGCAGTGCTTTGCCTAGTTATGGATCAGCTGCTGATCTGTCAAACTCTAATGAAGCCTAATCTTTCATAAAAAAATAAATCATATATCTTACATAATGCCACTGTCTTAGTAAAGTTGCGTAGAACTGAGGTATACGGAAAGTGATGGTCATGACCATTGGTGATTGTGATGGAAACAGCAGAGCTATAGAAGTCCATGATCTATTGAGACAATAAAGGACGGTATTTAAGCAATAATATCATCAGCAATGATGCCTCGATAGACAAATCCATCTGCAGTGGTAGATGACAACCTCTGTTGTTTTGAATTCAATACATTTCTCTGTAATGAAGGGCCATAGAAACTGAAAGGAAGACATCACGATTTCTAGCGTGACTACTCTGTCCACGCAGTTCCTGCCTAATCATCATTTGTAGATTCCCGTAATGCCCAGTGGGTTGATCACCAAATGGACCACGCTTGCAAGGAGAAAAATGACAGAAATGTTTCCACAGGTTACAGAGCTGTTCTGTGTGGACTACAGCCCAATCCCTCTAGAATTCTCTGTTTGAACCATGGTAAGTGTCAAATACCTCTACACGCTTAGCATTTAAATCTAAAAGACCTAAATATAAGCAGACGAGTTCTGCTGATCAATGTCTGATTAGTAACTAAGCAATAAACATTGTGAAAAAAATATTGACTCTACTCTCATCCTATCACATCCAGGAACAGAAAGGCAAGAAGAGTCATTTAGAGAGAAGCAGCACCAGACCTATTGCTTTTCCTCTCTATTTTCTTTCACTTCAACTATTCTTATTTTCTTATTCTTCGTTCGCCCTGTTTGTTATTCATCTTCCTGTTCTACTTATTTTATTCTCCATTTTGATGGTATTTCTTTACTTCCATTTCACCTTTTCTATTTCCTTGTTTGCCTCAGTTCTCTTACTCCCAGTCTTCTTACTTACCTGTTCTTTCTTCTCCTTTTTTTCAAACTAATTTGCAAAAAATGTTCCTGCCAATACACATTTTGTAATTTTTTCCTCTGGTATTATCTTAGTCACCCCTTTTCCCATGTATATTCTTTCTTATTTCTCATCCCTTTCTTCCCATGCTGTTTTTCACCATTTTATTTTTCCCTTATTTCTGCTTTCTCACTTTTTCTTTCATTTATCAGTTACATTCAGTGCGGGAGTGGTCCTATTCAGAAGAACGACCCCTCAACAAATTAGACATAGAATTTACATTACTTCTTTATCGAAATTCCTTGTCACCTTACTTACAAACTGTTGTAGTGAGGCCCCACCTCACTCCAGGCGCCCCTTTCAAGCACTCCCTCTTTCCTTTAAGCATCACCGCTTTTAACTATTAGAGGGGCATGGTCCCTCCATTATGTCCTGTTTTGGTTTTGTTCACTCTTCGAGAGTACACTTCTTTTGCACAGTGCCTGTGCTTGCCTTAATATTTACTTGGACTCGTTTTTTTTTTTTTATTCTCTTTTTAGGTCGAGCCTTGAGCCAGCATGCATGCGCTGCTCTGCGAGACTTGTTGTGGTGGAGTAGCAAATAGAAGCCCCGCCCACTCTCCGCCCATATTTGCCATTTGCTTGTGTCATTGTCTGTCCTAAATGCTGGCTTCTGATTGCTCAATAGGCTTGTTAGTCCCTCCTTACTACTGCCTCCTCTTAATTTGCCACCTCCTATGGTGACTGGCCCCTTTACTTCCGTTGTTGCATAGTACGTCTTCTTTAGTCTTTCAGCACTATTTTCTTTAATGAGGTTCTCCTACTGCAGGCACGACAGGCTTTGATGCCTTCTCCCCCTCCCTCCCTCCCTCCCTCCCATTGTCTGTGCCTTCTTCCCCCCCACCCTCCCTCCCATTGTCCGTGCCTTCGTCCCCCCACTCTCCCTCCCATTGTCCGTGCCTTCTTTTCCCCTCCCTGCCCTCCCTCCCATTGTCCGTTTCTTCTTTCTCCCTCCCTGCCCTTCCTCCAGTTGTTCGTGCCTTCTCCTCTCCCCCGCCCACCCTCTTATTGTCCGTGCCTACTCCTCACACCCGCCCTCCCGCCCTCCCATTGTCCGTGCCTTTTTTCCCCTCCCCGCCCTCCCTCCCATTGTCCGTGCCTTCTCCCCCCCACTCTCACTCCAGTTGTCCGTGCCTCCTGTTGTCCATGATGCCAACCTTTTGAAATGCAATAGGTCTCTCGTAAATTGGAGACCCATTGCATTGCAAATGCTTCTTTTCTTTTATGTGGTGGCGGGACCCACATTCTAAATGTAGGTTCCAGTCCTTTCCTGGCAGTATAGTTGGCCCCCACTTTTGGAGATACAGTGGTTCTTCAGCCGGCATATTTAATGGTGACAAGCAGAAGCTGCGCTGTTTAAGAAGGGGTGCCTATGCTTGTTCTAGCTGGCGAAGAAGGCCCGTGTTTCCACTGTTTCAAGTGGTGGCATGGCCCATTTGCAGTTCAGGGTGGGTTTGAGCTGTTATTTTTACAGGGCGGAGGGCCTGTAATGCTTGGAGGATGATAGGAGTGGTGTCTCAACCCATTGCTAATACACTGGCATGGTTATACTAAGGCATTTTTCAGCAAGTGGAATGCTGCTGTTGAGTTGGCAGGTAGAAACTTGTTATAGGTAAGCTCAATATATGAGCTATTAAGAAAATGAATAGTATTGTTTCTTTGTTCATTGTTGTCTACCTTTCTCTTCATGTCAAATCATTCAGGTGGTGGCAACGAAATTCATTTTAAAGGATTTAGTCGATGACTCAGCAACAAAAACAAAAGGTATAGCCATGTTTGCCTAGCAGGATTTGTGTATGGTTGGTTTATATTTTATTTAAATCTAACCATTCTAAATATAAAAGAAAGGACTTCCTTTTTTTTTTTAAAAAAAAGGAAACTACTGTATTTTGTATTTTTATTCTTGGACTCCTTATAAGAATCTGTGCACTTTAACTACATTTTTGGGGGTCCTTGAAATGAGTATATGAGGGGCGTCTGGGTCCTACTTTGAGATGTTCTTGCTCATAATGGGTAAGCAGAATGGAAAGTGAAGACGCCAGTCTTCTCCTTTGAGGTGAAAGAGTTTGACAGATTCAAGAAGGAGTGATTCAAAAAGAGGAGATACTGATATGGGTTATGATGTTTCAGAGAAGGAATTACAAAGGTTGTAATTCTCTAAGGCGTTCAACAAACAAGAGAAAATGCCTGGGAGTTGACATTACCCTCCCAGATCTGACTCTTCTTAATTGTCTTGCACATCTCCTCCTTCGATATCTTCTTCATGGCCATATCCAAGTTATGATACAGATGATTTTGAAACCTCAGCAACCAGAGGGAAATATATTAAAAAAGAAGAATTGAAGGGTCTGATATATTGTATTTCTTCCATACTATAGCGGCCGCTGCACAATGACCAGTCCTCTACCACTGGAGGGTGTTTTAGACAATCCAACAAGCCAGTTTTTCAAGGTTTCCTGTTAATTGAGTGCTCTATGGTTTCCTGAAAAAGGAGTTGAGGAATCCAGAACAACATTCTGTCTCTAAGTTCATGGCGAGGCTTTATCCATTTGCATAAGTATAAATGAATCTCCCTGAAACATTAACTATTGATCATTTGTTCGCAAATCAACAGTGCAGTCAGCTAAGTCACTTTCTGATCAGGTGGTGATATCAGAACCCATTGACAAGAAAGCAGAGGCTTCCTTAAAAAGGGTGTATTCTGCTCTATATCTTGGCATGTGAACATGAGTAAATTCTGTTTTTACTTCCTAATCTTTGGTTAAAGATTTTTAGACTTCATCTGTGGCTATCCAAGAGGGATGGATACTGGTGGCAATGGAGTCCTAAGTCAAGTACCTGTCTGATATAAGATTTGAGAATTTGAAGGCAACAAATGTAGTGGTTGCACCAAGGAGACAGTTGTACATGAGGGGGTTGGAAAAATGATTTGTTTCAGAAACCTTGTTTATTGAAGATACCATTCTCCGCAAACAAGCGTTTCGATGAGGAACTTACAAATGTCATTCCCAAGTCTTTCAAGAGTAGAATAAAACACAATCAACCTTTCTACTTTGAATCAAAGAGTTATATGAGGAACAGAAAGATATATGACTGCTCAAAAAATAAGGGATATGAGACTTCATCTAACAAGCCCTACTTAAATCCCAAACCTGTAGGCGGTGATTTAAAAGATTTGCAGGGTCAAAAGACAATCTGTGTTCCTGACTATAAAGCAGTGGCAGTTGGCATCTACGGGGGATGAGAGTGAGATAATGGAAAATAAAAAAAATTACAAAAACACTTACCTTACACATCCTCCTTGCTCCGGACCTCAGACCTCTTCTTCAGTCAACTGCAGAACAGGCCTCAGCAAACTCCCTTGACCAATCCTGGCGCAGGCTCACATGTTGTTGACCAGTATGAGAGCAGCAACCTGATTGGAGTGAGAGACCTCTCTCGGCGCTCCCCGGTGCACTGGAGACCTGCACTTGCTGTCAACACAGCTGGCTTAAGACAGCTGGTTTGAGAGGTTTGAAGTGTGCATGTCTGGCTGACCATCACAAGACGGCCAGCCAAAGAGACATGTGCACTGTAAATAGTGCACAGGCAGCTCTCTGACCACACTCTTTCCTGCTGCTGCCACTCAACAGGCCCATCCTGTCTTGACACTCGTTTCAGGATGGGATGATGAAAAATAAAATGGTAATAAATTACCATTTTATTGTTGATCTCTGGGGTTGGGGACATTTAAGTTGGGTGATACTCCTCCGCTCTCATGGAGGAGTCACCCCTGCTAAGCAGAGAAGGGGGGTTCAGTAGGAGTCAATGAAGGTATATTGGCTATTTTTTACAGAATCTGGCAAGAGTCAATCAAGGACAACTTAGTAATGCAAACAGTGTCTCTGGATTATTCCTTGGCGTTTTAGGATCTTTATCCAGGGACTCGTCTCTTCCAAGAACTTAGAAAAAAACATGCTCTGGAAGAAATATTTCTATTTTGATGCAAAAGAAAGCTGTGATTCCTGTTCCACATAGGGATAAAGGTCTGGTTGGTGTCCTCTATACTTCTTGGTGTGCTTCAGTCTTCCTGGTTAAGAAATCTTATGGGAACTTTTGGTTAATCATAGGCTTGAAGGATCTGAACGTTTTTCTAAAGACTGTACACTTCAAAATGAATTACTTGTAAAATGTGATTCTTTTGGTCCAGAAGGGAGGGAGGTTTTCTGGCATTCTTAGATCTTCAGGATGCTTATTCTCACTTTTCTACGAGAACAGCACATCAAAGGTTTCTGAAGTTTGCAGTGGGGGAAACTCACAGGAAGTTTCAGATACTGCCTTTCAAATTAAATGCCTCTAACTGGGTGTTTACCTAGGTTTTACCTCTAGTTGCTGCCATTCTTCATGAGAGGGACATTTACGTTGAGGCATACTTCGGCGGCCTCTTAATGGTATGCTCAGGGACACAGTGAAGTAGTTGACACTCTAAGGGACTCTGAGGTTTCTCAATTTCAAATAGTCAAAATTAGTTCCATCTCAAAGCTGTGTCAACATATGAGCATGGTTCCTTACAGGTGTGGGTCTCATCTCTCTCACTCTGGAAAGAAGATTCAACCTGGTACACAGACTGTCTTATATTCTATATGCTGACCAGAATTCAGCAAGGGAATTTCTATCAATCCAGGGCCACATTGTAGGTGTATCTTCCTTAAGAATGAAGGGGTTCAGGTGGATCTTTACTTTCTAATTGGGAAATAGATATTATTTCTTGCTATTTTTAAGATGGCATGTTTGATTGTGGTCCCATGGACTCATTGACATCTGGGACCTTTGGTTCTCCATATTCTGCAACACTGGATCCCAGAGTCAAACAATTTCAATTCCCCTATTTCAGCTTCACCCAGTTTGAGAACATGTATAGTGGTAGCTGGCTCCTGGCAATTTGGAAAAAGGGGTTTTACTTTCTCCTCAGGCTCCTGTACTAATGATAACAGATGTCAGCAGAAAAGCCATGGGATCGGTATTGAACATAGGAGCTGCCTGGGGCATTGGTTAAGCCACGTCAGGGATCCCTCTCCGAAGTTTAGAGAGCTCATGGCAGATTGGAAGTTCTTCTGGTGTTACTATGATACCCTACATTCAAATGTTGCCGTAAGAATGGAGAATTCAGTGACTGTCTTATCTGGACAGACAGTTTGGAGCAGGGCGTCTTCTCTAAATCAACTGGTTGAGAAAATAGTAGATTGGGCAGAATAAAATCTCTTGTCTTTCAGAGCATTACATATATAGCGGAAAGCAATATCCTGGCAGACACCTTGAGCAGAGTGTTCCCTCATCTTAGAATTTGAGGATTTCAGGGGAGATATTTCAGAAAAATTGTTTGAGGTTTGGCAAGCCAGCGATAGATCACTTTGCAGACCATTACAATGCTCTTCTTCTCCTCTTTTTCTCGAGGTTACAAGATTATCCAGCAGCAGAGGTAGAAGTGTTGATATGTTAGTGGCAAAGGTCACTCCTGTATGTATTTCCTTTGATTCTGCTGATTACTTATCTGATAGCAGGAATTCAAAGGGAGAGGGCAGATGCAATCCTGGTATCTCTAATGTGGCCATGTCAGCATTGCTTACCACTACTCCGGGAGAAGTTAGTTGCTCAGGTGTGGTTTCTTACTCTCAATCTCAGTCCATTGCTCCCTCCACCTGAGTTACCTCTTGCATGTCTTCAGTGGCTAAGGTTAGTTGTCTGCAGGTTGTAAGAGAGGGATTTAGGTGGACAGTACTGTTTCAGAAGCTGATTTTATTCAAGCCTCCAGAAGATGTTCCACTCGTCAAGCATATATTAATCATTGGGCTTCATTTCGTAAATAGTGTTAGTTTTGAGGTTTTTTCTCCAGTTCTTTGTACCCTATGTACCCCAGAAATTTTCAATTTTTGCAGAATGGTTTTGATAAACATTGGTCCGTCTTCACTTTGAAATTGCAATGAGCTGCTATTAAGCCTTCACGTCTCCTTTGAGTTCTCTTACTGATGCTGAAAATTGGATTTCAAATCTCTTTAAAGATTTTTAACTGTTGAGGCCTCAAGTAGGAAACTTGTTTTCGCTTTGGGACCTTCTTTCGGATGGAATCTCTACAAAACCTCCCTTTTGAGCCTTTGAAGAAGGTTCCTCTTAAATTTATGACTCTTAAGGTGTTATTTTTAGTGGCCATATTTGCAGCCAGGAGATTGGGAGAATTGACTGAAGTGATATGTTAGGGGAGAGGAGTTTGCCTAATGGCTAGGGTGGTCGACCTCAAATCTGAGGAAATGGGTTTGAGTCCCAGCAATGACGCTGAACATCCTGTGATTCTGGGCAAATCACTTACTCTCCCCGTGCCTAAAAAAAATGTATGTGTCCTCAGTAACACAACTGGTGTTATGTAAAGCGCTCTGATACCTGATACCTTCGGGTCAAGTTCGTGCTATATAAAACTCCATTTAAAAAAAAAATAATAATTAATCATCAGTTTCCTAGAATTTTTGAGGACTGAATAGATTTTTCCAGTTGGGTTCGCTATTTGTACCAAAGATTAACTCTGCTTTTTACAGATCGAGGGTTCTGAAATGATATTTGGCACAGTTGCTTTAAGTGTAAGACATGTTTGATAGCCTTCAGTATATTGGATAGATTTATGTGTTTTGCAATATTAGATTTGTGTTTTGCAAAAATTCTCAAGCATATGTCTCTTTAATTATTTTGCATTAATTTGATATTCCTACAGTTAGTAGGAGGATGAGGAATGGGAATAAGTTTGTAATGTATTGATTACTTACTAGTAATCTTCATTATTTTGATTCCACATTCCTTTATGACCACCCTCACATCCTTTATTGTATGAATGAGTGTTTTGGGAGATTGCAACAATAGGATGTTACGGAGGAACCAAGCTTCTTTAATAGTTAATAGTTAAAGTGGGTGGTGCTTTGTTGTTAAAAAAAATAGAAAGTTATTGTAAGGAGTGCCTGGAGTGAGTTGGGGCCTCACTACTGAACATAGTAATGGGATGAGAAATGTGGAATAGGAGTAAAGAAGAGGACCGCTAAATAATCAATACATATTACAGCATTTTTGTAATAAAGTGGGTTATTAGTTGAGGGGGTAAGTACTCATCTCAAATATTAAGCACAATGCTTGTCAGGGTGAACCACTAAAGTCAATCAATAAACTTGAGCTCAACTCCCTGGAAGATATGGCACAGAGAAGACAGGCTTAATTTAGAGGCAATGCTTATTTACACCTTACTAAAGCAGTAACAAAGTCAAAATGCAAAACAATTAAATTTGAAAAATTAATTAGAATAATAGCCAAATTTAATAATCCAAATGACACCAAAATAATGAACAAGTAATAATGGGAACCAGAAATATGAAAGCTTTACGTAGCAATAGCTTCAAGAAACAAAAAGTGCCAAAGATAGTCAATGGCTGCAGTAAAACAGGAGTTAAGTGCAATTTAAAGCTGACACGGATGGAGAGCGGGTCAGATACATCAACCATGCCCATGCTGGTCAAAGATGTTTCCCTCTGAATTTAGTCCTCTAAGTCCCAATCAACCAGAGGAGTATACTTCTGAAGCCCCCCAGGACCTCAGTGGAGGCACTTAGGGACTCACAGGGTTTCAGCCAGAGGCCACAGCATGGTACAGTCAAGATCCAATTGCCACTGGTCAAATGGGCAATTGCAGGAAATGCCTCTAGGCATTTTAAGTGTCCATGTAGCTTGAACAGGAGGTCAGTTTTATGACCTTTGGATTTCACTTATTTGTCCTGGGTACAAGAGAGAGAGCAGGTCCACTCTTCTGCGCTCTTCTCATGTCTCAGACAACAGGTTCAGTCATTTTCTGTTCTTCCACAAGTGTAAGAACGCTCTAAAAAGGGTGTCTGGAGGTGCCACAGTTATGCCTGGCACAAGCTAGTGAGTGGGAATGGACCATGGGGATGCCCAAACCAATAGAGTAAAGGTTCCTGGGGATAAACCAACCCACTTTGGGCATTTTCAATAAGGCTGGTCTTCAGCTACACTAAACTCATGGCCTGTGGGTTTAGGATGTGAGTGGGGAGTGCACTATGGTAATCCTGGTGTCGTCCCACATCTAACACTAAAATCCAGCTTTAGGCAGCATGTGTACTCTAAAGAAAAACAAGGAGAGATAGAAGTCTGGTCAAAATAAAGCTAGACTTTCAGAGAGTGGATGCACAAAAACGACCTGATTCACAAAGTTAAACTTACACTTTTGTGAATATTTATGATTACTTGCTATTCTCAAAGATATTTTATGAGTAATATATTCATGAGTGCAGAGTCTCCACTCATAAAAAGATAGAACAGTCCTATCTTAATATGCCGAGACACTGCAGGCATAAAGATACTACTCATAAAATACCTTTGTGCATAGCAAACAGCTGAAGACTTACAAAAAAGTGTGAGTTTACCTTTGTGAATAGGGCCCAAATTGTTCTGCCATTCTGTTGCTCCCCTTTGCAGTGTGCCCCAAATGTTATAAACTCTAGCCCACCTTTCAGGCAGGATGGTACATTCAAGCAGGATTCAATAGTCCAATTTCAAAAACGATGCTCACAGCTTCAACCCAGCGGGTTCCACTAGGGTTGGTGGGTTGGTGAATGGCTGACTAGAAGAGCAAAAGGGGAGGCAAGCGCAGGTGTGAGCAACATCTGCCATTGACAGAGGAGGCCCCTTCAAAGTGCACCAATGTGTGCTGCAGCCCACTGGTGACATTTAACCTACCATACCTGGGAACACTGTGGGTACTATATACTAGGGATTTCTAAGTAATTTAAATATACCTATAAGGAGTATACCAATTTTACCATGTTGAGAGGAGTACAAGCATTTTACCACTAGTAAGCAAATCTAATGTACACAGAGTTCTTTAACATGCAAAAAGAAATGTTCAGCAATTAGGACAAATAAATCAGGTGGCCCTGCTGAAAGGGCAATTTGCAAAAAAATGTCCAGAGACCAAATCCATAGTTTGCCAGTCAGAAGCAGACTCTGATGCCCTGTTTCATACACCTGCATGATATAGGGAATGTGGTACCTTGTGTATTAACATGGTTATGAATGCAAATCAGGGTTGATACTGTTTCTGAAGGACAATGAGAGGACATCCTGGAACTTCTGATATGGTTTATGGGCCCAGCGCTTTTTTTCGGACAGTTAAATAAATAGATTAATCTAATGTCAACTGTAAGACAAATATTATATCTTATGTGTAATGTATCAGATTTCACTATGTTATTTCGGGACATGTAGATGTGACATCTTTACAGAGGGCCGAATACAGATTTCTTAGATACCTGCTCGCTGTCCCGGTTAGTGTTTCTACTTTCAATTGCCACTTGGAGTTAGGTATATCTTATATAGCGGATGTCATTGGCATTCATCCAATTCTCCTCTGGCATCATATTTGGACTTCAGAGAAGACCGTCTTAAATCGTCAAATGATTACTGATTGCTGTGGGTTAAATGGGTTATCACATTTAAGTTGGCTCAGGTATGTCAAGGAATTCTTTTGTAAATTGGGACATCAAGAATATTTTGATATCCCCAATACCTTGACTAAATAAAATAGGAACGTTTTTAAACTTAGATGTTTGCAGTATCTCGAAAATATTAGATTAAATACAGAGATATTAAAAATCTCTGTTCCTGCTCACCAAAACATCCTGACTACTTTAAGATGCAGTCGTATTTAACTTTTGTATCCTCTGACTTTGAAAGATTTTTATTAACACGTTTCAGGATGGGCATTGTGCATATGTTGTTTAAGCTTTCCTGTAATTAATGATTGGTCTAGACAGCTGTCTAATTGCCCATGTGATGATTTGTCAGCACAATCCACCATGCATGATTTATATGATTTAATCTTTTGTAAATTTTTTACAGTCCAGAGGAAAAGGTGGATTCTCCCGCTGCTTAGAACACTAGACCTGCGACAATGCCGTCCAGCATTTATAGTCATGCTATCCCTTGGGGAAGAATTTGTAATTTTATCTGTTTCATTGTTTTTTAAGTCTGTATTCAAATGTAGAAAAACTATCCTGATGTAAGATTTTTTACTGTATAACTTAGCCCATAATTTTGTGGTTTCCCATCCTTCTGTAACATGCAACTTTATTGTTTTATTGTTTTATAAATACGCTTTTATGATTATTTTATAATCGATTAAAGCTTAACTGAACTGAACTGAATACTATGTTATACTATATTTTTAAGTGTTTCAACAACGTTATTGATCATAGTTTATGAAATATAAGATATTAAACATTCTGTAATGAACAACATAATTATGCTTTAACATAGAGGGTAGAGTAAAATCGATCATATCTAGAATAATACATGTAGAACTGTGAATGATTCCGAACAGTAACAAAAGAACTGTACACAAAAATCCACCTATAATCAAGAAGGAATGGAGAAAGAGAAAGAGAGAAGAGAAAAGAAGAGAAGAGAAGAGAAGAGAAGAGAAGAGAAGAGAAGAGAAGAGAAGAGAAGAGAAGAGAAGAGAAGAATTAAATACAAGTTTTACATTTTAGGAAGTAAACATTTGATAGAAAACAATGATTGAGAATCATGTTATAAAGTATTTAGATAGATAGATAGATAGATAGATAGATAGATAGATAGATAGATAGATAGATAGATAGATAGATAGATAGATAGATTATAGAATGTAGGTAACATCGAATTAATAATTTTTTTAAGGGGGTTAAGGCACCTCTTTAATCAATATCACACCATTTTGCGATTATTGCCATTATTTTAAACTTGCCGAAAAGAGTACGCATGTACATATGAGTACAGCATGTGAAGAAGTGTGGTGTTGATTTTAGGTAACAAAGTGTCAGTTTGCATTTGCTTGCGAGCGCGCCTTTAGAGTTGCAGCGGAGCTCTGTGGGCTCACTTATCACTCGAGCGAGTGCTGTGTGACAAGCCTTCTGATCCTCTGCATCATTTTACCACCGACATGATTCAATTGTCAGGAGCCTGTTACATATCATCCTGGACCTCGACTTACGCCAGACCCTCTTCATGTTAAATACAGGCCATCTGGATCTCTGGACTGTGTTTGCTTCCTGATAGAAATGAAACGTGTAAGTAGTGCCCTTGGCGGCGTCCAGCAGCAGATTAGTTATGAGTTTTTTCTTGATAGAGAATAATTCAGAACTGAATATTGATTTCCTAAAACGTTTCGCTTTCGTGTTTCCGGCGCTGCTCTTTAAATGTGCACTCGTGTGGCACTCGCGAAAATCTTTTCCTGGCTGTGTTTGCACTCACTGTTTGAACCCCCGTGTTCCTTTCGTTTTGCATTGATCTGCTAGGCTTGACTGAGCTGATACGCCTTCAGTCTCTGAACTCTGGCTCCGCACTTAAACTCTCGGCACTCGAAAGGTCACGAATAACAAGAAGCTAGAGGTAAACCCATTTGAATCCGCAGTTCAATTAGAAATTGCAAGAGACTTTCATCCCTTAATGAGAGGGAAGCAATCTAGTCACGCTTCGGTACGTAATTAGAGCAGCATTGTTGTACGTGCCCCGCTTTAAACCACGGCTGCCTGCAGAAGACCGGCGTCCCAGGCGGGGGCTATTTCTGCAGTTTGTGATACATGGCTCTGGAATGCGAGGAACTGACTCACTTGCAAGAAATGTCCTGGCTGTTCCCAGTTCTTTCCGTTCACGTTTTGATTGTTTAAAACTCATAAACCCTCTCTCTGGCCCAGTGAACATCTTTCCTTCATGTGTGCATGGTACGAATGTCACAGTTTTGAGCTTAATTATTTGTTAAAGGCACCGCTACGGAGTACTAATATTCTTAGAATATTCCAGATCATATATCAGAGAAAAGATCTTGTCCTGACTATGTATCTTGACTCTTTAATGTTTCTCCGTTAAAATTAAATTTGGGGATAAATCCAAACTGGCTGCGTCATAGTGCTTAAAAAAAAGTCAGCCGTTTTTTTTCCCGGATTTAAATAGCGCGACCTCGAACCGAAGGTATTGGAGCGCTATACATGAGCACCAGTTAGGTTACACAAGTACACATTCATTGATTCATATAATGCGCAGACACCAGACGTAGCCCACGCCAAAATGTCTTCCTTGTCTCTGCCTCTTACTTACATAGCATTATAAAGCATGCGCATTAACAGCGCACACCTGTCCAATGAACAGCTCAGGCCTCCCCAGCCACAAAAGGATAAACCCACACATTGATTGAGCCAGTGTTTTGCCAAAATGATCCCGTGTGTTTCTGAACCTTGAAAAGCAGCAACGCAGATGCATTTTCACACGTGTACACTAAATATGCACCCCCCAAGAAAGCGGGGGGGGGGGGGGGATAGAGGTGATTAAACTCTCATCCCACCACCCTTCTCACCTCTCACGTGACAGAACCAATAGGGTTCGAAATGATCTTTTGTGATTCTGCATCATAGATAAGATACCTGTAGCTGACTTAAGGTTTGGGAATTTAGATGTGGCAGATGTGAAACAATACGAGCCCTCAAATGACCATTCTACTGTGACATATTACCCCCAGGTCCCTCCGTCCTCGACACCGTCATGGACTAGTGAGATGTAACTATCTCGCTGACAGAAAAAGAACGAAGGAATGCTGGACCTACCCTTCCCCCTCCCACTGGGAGTACATAAGGAGTACCGTCCCAGCATTCCTCCTGTTCTTTTTCTGTCATCCTGACGGTGTAAGAGGACGCGGCAGGTGCGGGGGCGCTCCTGCCTTCTTTCTGGATTATCGTTGTGGCCGCTGGTTCTTACCTGGTGCCGGCGGCCCTTCGTTGTTGGCCTCTCCCTCCCTGCTGGGCTTGGGGGGAGTGGCGCGGGCCTCTCCATTTCCTGGTCCCACGCGGCGGTGTAATACCGCGTTGGTTTCTTCTTGGCCCGATGGCCGCCTCTCCTGGCCTGCTGGGCTTGCTAGGGGGCGCGGCCGTGTTGCTCCTCTGGATTGGTTGGAGCTCCTTCCCCGGCCGGAAGTCGTCATGCCTGACTTCCGGTTTTTGATCGTGGGGACGGAAGTCAGGCGCCTCGAGGTTACCGGCTTGGGAGACTCGTTATAACGAGCGTTTGGGGTGAGTACCGCATAGCGGTTGTTATCTCTGGCTTTTTTGCTGTGTTTGGTGTATTCTTTACGATGGGAAAGCATTCCAGGAAAAGACATCACCGGGAGAGGTCTTCCTCTTCTTCTAGTGCTTCCAGGTCTCCCTCTCCTGCCAGGTCCAGGCGCCGTGATGCTGGTGCTGATGCGCATATTAAGCGCTTAATCAGGGAAACCTTGACTGAGATGGGTGATGTTGGTTCCCGTCGCAGGTGTCCTGCTCCTGTTTCTTCAGCTTCTAGTGGCGATGAGTCTGCTGGCAATTTGGGGGCTGACGAGTTGAAGGGCAAATATGTGGACAAGGATACTATGACTATTATTGTGCAGCATGTTAAAGAGAACATGGGGTTTCCTGACGGAGACGCGCCTAGTACCTCTAGGGGCCCTTTGTTGCGTCAATTTCAGAGTGCTGCCACTGTCGATGTGCCTGTCCATCCCTTCATCAAAGATGTTTTGAAGCGCGAGTGGGCTGATCCTGATCGCATTTTGATTCCTCGATTCATGACGAAACTCTATCCTCTGCAGGATATGGCCACTGAACTGCCTGATTCAATTCCTATTGACTCGTTTGTGGCTAGTTTGGTGGGGCGTACTTCCCTTGCTGAAGATGCTGTTCTGAAGGATCCGGTTGACAAGAAGGCGGATGTGGCGCTCCGTAAGGTGTATTCTGGCTCCCACCTGGCCTTGAGGGCAGGCATCTACGGGACTTATGTGTCGCAGTCCCTGTTGTCTGACCTGAAGTCTCTCTATCAGTCTATGGATAATGCCACGGACTGTTCTGGCTTGCTGGAGCAAATTGAGCGTCAGGTGGAGCTTCTGTCTGATGTCTCCTTTGACGTTGTGCGTGATTCTGCTCTGTCCGGGGGGGCTTGTGTGGCTGCTCGTCGCAGTCTTGTCCTCAAGGACTGGAAGACTGACTCTGCGCAGAAGGCATGCGCTTTGCGGTTGCCCTTTCAGGGTACGATGTTGTTTGGAGGGGAGTTGGAGACGAAATTGCACAAGTTGTTTAAAGAAAAGAAACATTCTTCCTCTTTTAAAGTCTCTACTACTGCTCCTGTCCCTTCTAAACCCAAATCTTTCTTTCGCCCTGCTTCTCGTAGGCAGTTTGTGAGAGGCCAGGGTAGGTTTGCTTCTGGCCGTGGTCGGGACCGTAAGGCTAAGTCCCCTCCTCCTGCCAAGCCGCGTTCCTGACTCTTTGGCGGTGGTTCCCGGGTTGTTGGTAGGAGGGCGGCTGCACTTCTTCCTGGATGCCTGGGTTCAGTCGTGTTCCGACGTCTGGGTGTTGGACATCATTCGCCAGGGTTATGTCCTGGAATTTACAGCGCCTCCACCAGACTCGGGTGTTCGGCCGACTCCTTGGCCTTCGAGTCGTGTGAAGCGGTCCCATCTTTCTCTCGGGATTCTGGACCTTCTTCGGAAGGGTGCCATTCAGGAGGTTCCTCCGTTGGAGATGGGGTTGGGTTTCTATTCCCTGGTCTTTCTGGTTCCAAAGAACACGGGGGGTTTCCGCTTGATTTTGGATCTGCGGGTCATGAACAAATGGGTGGCCAGGATTCCTTTCCGCATGGAGACCTTGCAGAGGGTGATTCCTTTAGTGCTGCCGGGTCACTTCATGTGTACCCTCGATCTTCAGGATGCGTATTACCATGTTGCGGTCCATCCTCGATCCCGCAGGTTTCTACGGTTTTGTGTTCAGGGGCGTCATTACCAGTTCATGGTGTTGCCTTTCGGTCTCCGGTCGGCGCCAAGGGTGTTTACAAAGGTGGTGGCGCCTTTGGTTGCGTGGCTTCATCTCCAAGGGGTGATGGTGTACCCCTATTTAGACGACTGGTTGATCCATGCTCCATCTCGGGTCCTGTTGCTGGAGGCCAGGGAGGTGGTGTGCTCGGCGTTGCGGGCCCATGGGTTTCTGATCAACTTGCCCAAATGTCAGCTGACGCCGTCGCAGGACATGGTTTTCATTGGGGCCCGCTTCCGTTCGGATCTGAACCGTGTGTTCCTCCCCGAGCCTCGGGTTTTGACATTGGTGTCCCTTGCTCGTCGTTTCCGGGTGGGGGGTGCCTTTCCGGTGCGCCTTTGGTTGCGTCTTATGGGTCTGATGGCGGCGACAGTTTTCACGGTGGCCTGGGCTCGTTTTCATCTGCGCCCCCTTTGGGTGTACCTCCTGTCTCTCTGGGATCCCCTGTCCCGCGACATGGACGTTCTTATTCCTGTGTCTCCGGTGGTCCTCCCGGTTCTTCTTTGGTGGTCTGTGAGGGATCATCTGTCTTTGGGTCTGCCCCTGCAGTCTTCTCCTTCTCTGGTCTTGACATCGGATGCCAGCGCCTTGGGTTGGGGGGCGACCTTGGAATCTCACTCCCTTCAGGGTCGTTGGTCCCTCCTGGAGAGCCGCCGGTCGTCCAACTGGAGAGAACTCACGGCGGTGTCCCGAGCTGTGATGGGTTTTCGGGCTCTGTTGCTCGGTCGGAACGTGTTGGTGCGGTCCGACAACATGGTGACGGTGGCTTATCTGAATCATCAAGGGGGGATTCGTTCGGCTTCCTTGAATGCGATAGTGGTGCCCCTGTTTTGTTGGGCGGAGGGCCATCTGCTGTCTCTGACGGCGGTTCATCTTCGGGGAGTGGACAACTTTGTGGCGGATGCCCTGAGTCGGTGCTTTCCGGACTCTCTGGAGTTGTCTCTCACCCCGGTTGCGTTTCGGCTTGTGTGCGGGAGGTTTGGGCGTCCCTTTCTGGACCTCTTTGCCTCCCGGCACAATGCTCAGCTCCCTCGGTTTTGCTCCCGGTTTCTGCAGGAGGGTTGCTGGGGGGTGGACGCTCTGTCTCTCCCGTGGCCGTCGCGTCTCCTCTATGCCTTCCCCCCCCTGGCTCTGGTTCCCAGGTTTCTGGCCCGTTTGTGTCAGGAGGATCGGGAGGTGGTGGCGGTCCTGCCGTTTTGGCCTCGGAGGTCTTGGTTTCCGACGGTGCGTCTTTTGGCGGTGCAGGGTCCCTGGTTTCTTCCCCTGTCTCCGTCTCCACTTCGGTCTTCCCCGTCCCTGTCGCTTCTCCGGTTGCGGTTGTCGGTGTGGAAGTTGAAAGGCAGGGTTGGAGACGGCGCGGTTTCCCGGAACATTTAGCGGTGGCTCTTCAGCGTTCCCGGCGGCCTTCCACCCTTAAGGCTTATGATAGGCATTGGGGTAATTTTGACCGTTGGTGTTCGACGTTGGGGGTCTCCCCTTTGTTCTGTTCCTTGCAGGTTGTCCTTCAGTTTTTGTGGGAAGGTTTCGAGAAGGGTTTGGCTGTGTCTACTCTGCGGGCCCAGTGGGCCGCTGTTCGGGCTTTTCGTTCCCCGTGGGGGAACCTTTCGGATATTGAGGACTTGGTTTCTCGTCTTCTTCGCAGTTTTACTGTTTCTCGGCCTGTTCCTCGTCCTTCTTTTCCCCTGTGGGATTTGCCTTTGGTCCTGCGAGTTTTAATCAGTCCTCCTTTTGAACCTTTGGATGTGGTGGACTTAAAATTTCTGACTCTCAAGGTGGTTTTTCTGGTGGCGGTCACCTCTGCTCGTCGTCTTGGGGAGTTGGGAGCCTTGATGGCTCGGCCTCCTTTTCTTTCCTTCACAGAGGAGGGTGTGGTGCTCCGACTGGATTCTTCTTTTGTACCGCAGGTTGCTTCGCAATTTCACAAGTGTCAGGAGTTGGTTTTACCTGCCCTGGGCTCTGTTTTGGATTCTCCTGGTGGTCCCCAGTGGTCTTTGTTGGATGTGTGCAGGGCTTTGCGCATTTATCTGGACCGTACGGCGGTTTTTCGCAAATCGGACTCCCTTTTTGTCTCCTTTGGTGCGGCTTCCCTTGGGAGTAAGGCTTCTTCTGTGTCCATCGGCCGTTGGCTGAAGCAAGTCATTTCCTTGGCCTACTCTCTGTCTGGTTCTCCTCCTCCTCTGGGGGTTCAGGGTCGTTCTACGAGAGGGGTGGCTGCTTCTTGGGCGGAGGTTCAGGGTGTTCCTCTCTCTGAGATTTGTAGGGCTGCCACGTGGGCCTCTTCCAATACTTTCATCAGGCATTATCGCCTTCTCAATCTGTTGGGGGATGATGGAGGTTTTGCATTGGGGGTGTTGAGCTCTGTTCGCTCCTGATTGTTTTTCTGCTTTATTTCCAATAAATCTCTGGGTTTGTTTGCTATCCTGGTGGTTTGTTGTGTTTTCTAGTATGAATGCCGGGGTTTGCTTTGGTATTTCTCACTAGTCCATGACGGTGTCGAGGACGGAGGGACCTGGGGGTAATGTCCTATTACTTACCGGTAATCTTCATTACTCCGGGTCCCGTAGTCCTCGACACCGTCATGACTTCCCTCCCTCCCTCCCTGTCTGCCGGCCTTCATTATGGCTTGGTATTTCAGGAGGAATGCTGGGACGGTACTCCTTATGTACTCCCAGTGGGAGGGGGAAGGGTAGGTCCAGCATTCCTTCGTTCTTTTTCTGTCAGCGAGATAGTTACATCTCACTAGTCCATGACGGTGTCGAGGACTACGGGACCCGGAGTAATGAAGATTACCGGTAAGTAATAGGACATTACCCAGCGCTTCCGAGGCAATGCGCCGCACACCTCTGACCCAGACCAGCCGCAGCCCGTGCAGGTAAGAGCGGTGGGGCCGGGTTGAGGGGGGATTGGACAGATAACCGCGAGGGAGAATTAAATAAATAATTAATGTTCCCTCGTTGGCGTCTGTCGAAATCCCACCCACCCGGACCCACCAACCCACGCTCTTACCTGCAAGGGCCATGGCTGGCCCAGACGTAAACTAATGTAACAGCTTATCCCATAGCCCGGTGCACCAGGCCCTTCAATGAAGGATTTCACCCCAGAAGGAAAGAAGGTGTCCAAATGAAATCAACAATGAGTTGTCATAGCTCCCCAGGCATTAGCATCTGTGTTTGTTTCTTTAAGGCACTATTACAGACACATTCCCAAACTTCGCCTATAGATATCTGAGAGTACCAAAGATTGCAACTTGTTTCTGCTGCACCTGTCTGCTACGTGAACCAAACTGTTAAGGCCAACATACATTTGATAGTCTGAAAAAATGCTGTATCTTTGAATTTCTCCAGCGCTACATGGATGGGAGAAGAGAAACAGCAATGCTGGCAAGCAAATGTGCAGGTTTGAAGGGGGACATGGCAAACACATGCACACATACAGTGCAGCAGCTAAAATAAAAATGTAGCCATGAAAGGGGGAACAGTGAAAAGATCCGGGGCCTTCCATTGCCCCATGAGAGGGACAAACACATGAAGAGGAAGTGAAGACAACACGCGCTAACCAAACAGAAGCAAAGAAATGAAATTGATGATGAAGCCAACCAATGGTAAGCAATGGGTGGGTTCTAAGGCTTTGTAAGTAAAACAAATGTTTCTCAAGTGACAGCATATTCCAAGGTATAGCTTTTCAATAATAATTATAATTCAACCTTAAATGACTATAAAATATGTCCAATTAATTCTGGAATATGACAACTGTTATTGAAAGTGTGGCATCACATATAATAAATATAATATTTTATTTTATTTTTTTATTTTAAAAGTTTTACATAGCGCTAGCTAGACCCGTAGGTATCAGAGCGCACTGTAAAAACCGAAGGAAATTGCATTACATAGTAGGAAGGCAGTAAGGAAGCAAAACAGAGATAAAAAATACAACATGAAAAATAGATAAACAGTGCAGCGGAGGGAGAGAAAACAAACAAAGTTGGTTAACACAGTCCGGTCACCACTATCCTTGAATGTCAAGAGAGAGAGGAGTCAACTCGGATATTGAAGTCTAGATTAGTTGACGTTGGTCAGGAAAGTATTTGTTAAGGAGATGGAGTTTCAGGTCTCTTTTGAAACAGGAGAAGGAGGGGTTGCAGCTGAGGACTCTAGGGAGAATGTTCCACATCCTGGGGGCGTTGCCAGAAAATGATCAGAATTGGGTGGTTTTCTTTTTCAGTTTCGGAGGGATAAGAAGGAGTGAGTTGGAGCTTCTCAGTGCTCTGGATTGACCTGCTCTTACCAGTTTGTTGTTCAGGTAGTTGGGGGTCGGAGAGTGAAGGGTTTTGTGTGTGATGCAGGCCATCTTGTAAATACACCTCCCTTCCATGGGAAGCCAGTTGAGGGAGTTGAGAGCTGGAGTGATGTGTTCAAATCTTTTCACTCCAGATACGAGTTGAGCGGCCATGTTCAGCACTGCCCTTAGAGGGGCTAGGTGAGCTTTTGGAGTCCCTGTTAGGATGGCGTTCCCGTAGTCGATTTTAGAGAGAACTAGACATTGGACTACTGACTTGAGGTCATCATGGGGAAGAAAAGGTTTCCATTTCTTGAGGTGTTTTAGTGAGAAAAGAGCACCTTTTGCAGAGTTTTTGATGTGGGCCTCCATTGATAAGTTCTTGTCAAGGGTGATGCCTAGAGACTTAACTGAGTCGGATAGGACGAGGGGGCAGTTTAGGGCAACCAGATTCTTGAGCCACTCTTGGATTGGTCGATGGTTGCTTGTAGGAGAGAATAGGATTAGTTCCGATTTATCTGGGTTGAGCTTTAAGTGGTTAGTGTTGAACCAAGTTTGGATCTCAGTTAGAGTGACATTGAGGTGTCGGATGTCGCTGGGAGACTTGATTTTGAAATAGATTTGTGTGTCATCAGCGTAAAGGTGGTACTTCACTCCCGCTCTTTTCAAGATGATTGTGAGGGGCTCCATGAAGAGATTGAAGAGGGACGGGGAGAGGATCGAGCCTTGCGGGACCTCAAGTGTGACTTTTGTTGGCTTCGAGAGACAGGAGTTGATTTTAATTTGTTGCGAGCGGTGTTTAAGGAAGGAGGTTAACCATTTTAGTACTGTGCCATTAATGCCGGAGCGCTTCGACAAGGTCTCCAGAAGAGCTGGATGATTTACTGTATCGAATGCCGCAGATAGGTCAATAAGGATGAGTAGGCAGGTATCACCTTCATCTAAAGCCTTGTGAATATCGTCAGAGATGTTGAGCATGGCTGTTTCAGTGCTACAGCCCTTCCTGAACCCTGATTGAAAGGTGTTGAGGAGGTTGAACTCATCAATGTGTTTGTTGAGTTGGTGGAGAACGCATTTCTCCAATGTTTTTGCAAGGAACAGGAGGTTGGAGATAGGTCTGAGGTTGTTAAGATCATTAGGGTCAGCCCCTGGTTTCTTGAGAATGGGTGTGATTTGTCCTAGTTGAAGGGAGTCTGGGACACAGCCTGAGGTGAGAGAGGCGTTGATGATTTTTGTCCAGAAAGGGGAAATGATGTGGTTGAGTTCTTTTATAATTTTGGATGGTAGGGGGTCCATAGTATGGGAGGCAGGTTTTAGGTTAGAAATTATACTGAAGACCTCGTTTTCCAACATTAGCTCAAAGTCGGACCAATACGCATTGCTTTTTAGCTGGTGGCAGGCCTGATTGTCCTTGCTAAGAACTCTTTCTGATTGATCAAGGGTGGTTAAAGGGGGGCAGTTTAAGAGGGAAGGAGGGTTTGCGGTTTGGAGGAAGGAATGATCAATTTTTGAGACTTTATTAGTGAAGAAGATGGCAATTTCTTCACATCTCGCTTCGGTGGCTTTGATTTCGTGAGAGGGAGTGCAGTTTGTTTGGCTCTTGACAATGTTGAAGAGTTCTCTCGGTCTGTTTTTCGCCAGATCTAGTTGGCTGTGGAAGAAAGACGCCTTTTCACTGAAAATGTGTTTTTTGTATGCCTGCCGAGCAGATCTAAGTTGCACTAGGTGCAAGGTCGAGGGGTTTAGTCTCCAAGACCTTTCCGTTTGTCTGAGTTGACGCCTTTCGTTAATCAGATCCACGTTGAACCAGGGTTTAGATTTGGTTCGCCTCATTTGTTTGAGTTTGAGTGGAGCTACTTGGTCTAAAACCTCTGTCATTTTTGAGTTAAAGTGTGTAGTGAGGTTATCGGCCATCCATGATGCGGGTTGGAGTTGTAGATGGGCTTGAATCCTGGATTCAAGTTCAGGTTAAGGGACTTCTTTGATGTTTCTGGTCCAGTGCTTAGGTTTGTCATCATGAATAGGTTGGAGGCTGACAAGTGCGTCAATCTTGAACAGAATGAGGTGGTGATCTGACCAGTCAATGGGAGAAATCGCTCTCAGAGAGACCAGTTCATTGTTGGTAATGATCGCATCCAGTGTTGCACCTTTGATGTGAGTTGGTTCATTGCAGAGTTGTTTGAGGTTGTAAATTTCAAGTAGGTTGGATAGGCACATCAGTCAAACTAAGGAGGTTGATGTTGACCATTTTGCCAGTAACACTACAAGCCAAGGATACTTCCTAAAAGGGATATTTCAGATGATAGCTGTCATTTCCTGTTCTATGCTGATGCTAGGTACCATATATTTAAGTACCCGCCATTGTTCAACCTATTTTGTATTGACAGAACTTTGTGTGGGTCAGAAAAGTATGTGATCTATGCTATTGTACGTTACAAATACAATAAATCCACAAGAGTAAAAGGTAGCACAGAAAGAGATAGTGAAAAGGGTGTGGTGTGACCAGCATAGTTGGTAGGCTCGCCCACTGAGTTAGTTATGATGAAAAACGAGCATTGATAAAGCCAGCAGCTTTCGTCTACACTAAAGCTACTGTGTTTGCCAATGTTTTTTAGCCAGGTTCTATAGTAGCGTGGAGTGGAGAAGAATAGAGTGGAGTGGAGTGGCATGGTATTGGGGAGGGTGGTGTGGAGTGGCACAGAGTGAATTACAGTAGAGTGGAGTATAGTGGCATACAGTGGACTGGAGTACAGTGGTTTGGGGTGCAGTAGAGTGGCCTGGGGTGGTGTAAAGTAGAGTTGCATAGAGTAGAGTGGTGTATATGAGAGTGGCGTAGAGTGAAGTGGGGTAAGGTGAAGTGGGGCAGAGTAGAGTGGCATGCAGTAGAATGGGGTAGAGTAGAGTGGCATAGGTAGAGTAGCATTGTGTGCAGTGGAGTGGAGTAGAGTGGCATAGAGTAGCATTGCGTGAAGTTGACTGGTGTGGCGTAGAGTAGTGTAGAGTGGAGTCGCATATCTTGGAGTGGCAGAGAATGGGGTCTAGTGTCACTGAGTGGAGTGGAGTGGTGAATAGTGGACTGGTGTAGAGTGCAGTGGCAGAGAGCGTAGTGGCATAGACCAGAGTGGTGCAGAGTAGATTAGAGTGGCGTGAAGTGAAGTGGCAGAGAGTGGTGCAGAGTAGAGTGGCATAGAGTGCAGTGGCATAGAGTGCACTGCCCTAGAGTGCAGAGTAGAGTCTTGTAGAGTGCAATGGCATACAGTGCAGTGTGGTAGAGTGGTGCAGAGTATAGTGCAGTGGCACAGAGTGCAGTGACTTACAGTAGAGTGGTACAGAGATAAGCAGAGTGGCATAGAGTGCAGTGGCTTACAGTAGATTGGTGCAGGGTAGATTGCAGTGGCATAAAGTATAGTGGTCTAGAGTACAGTGGTGCAGGGTAGAGTGGTGCAGAGTAGAGTGCAGTGGCATAGAGTAGAATGCAGTGGAATAAAGTACAGATGGGTGTGGGTGGGAATAAAGGCAATTTGGAAGGGGGATGAGCGGTACGCAATAGAAGCTACATGGACGAGGATATGGGAGACCTACTGAAGGAGAGGGCTTAATACAAGAAGGGGGCATGAGGTCCCATGCCATGACAAACGGGTACAAAGTAAATTAGATAGATGTTGAAGTTATCAAATGGTAAGCTAAGGAGAGCTGCAGGCCCACCTTATGTAAACAAATTGCAGAGACAGTTCATGTGTGGTCGATATGAAATCTAATAAGGCAGATTCACTTACTATTCCCTACTAGGAGAGGATGGCAACAGTTGTGACTTCATTGTTTACTGCTATATGACAGAAAACATCAGGTTATTCAAGCGTGGTCAGGGGGAAGAGTGCCCTCTATCGCACTGCTGTCACGTAGCACCTTACCAATATGAAAAAAGCAGAGATAGTGGATTGCAGTAAATAAGGAAACAAGCATATAAATACATTTTGGAGGGGTAATCCTGTTTGAGCAAAAACATGTACAGATCATAAGCTACGCATATGGGTGAAATAATTGTATGCAGTGATACACCCTTGCCTATAGTCAAGTCGAAGCAAGTGCCGACCTCTGGTCCAGTCTATATAGATTATCAGCTTGTGATTGGAGCAGAGGGCCATTCAGGTTTTGCTTTGTTCCAGTTTTCAGATGACCAAGAAGGAGCATTATGCAGAGTGTGCTTTACCTGAGCTTACAGCACACACCTATCTAATAAATGACCCCTGAAACTGAACATCTCACGCCTACCCCACCACAAAAGGATAAACCAATTAATTGATTGAACCAGTGTTTTGTCAAAATGATCCTGAGATTTTCTGAACCAGGAAAAGCAGCAACATAGATAGATACATTTCCACAAGTATACTCCAAAAAAGCGGGGGATAGAGATGATTAAACTCTAATCCCTCCACACTTCCCACCTCTCACGTGACAGAACCAATAAGGTTCGAAATGATCTTTTGTGATTCTGCATCTCATGAAACAATAAATAAAATACTTGTAGCTGACTTAAGGTTTGGGCATTTAGATGTGGCAGATGTGAAACAACACTAGACCTAAAATAACCTTTCTACTGTGACATATTACTCAACGCATCCACGTCAATGCACCGCACACCTCTGACCAAGACCAGCCATGGCCCGTGCAGGTAAGAGCGGTGGGGCCGGGTTGGGGGGCGATTAGACAGACGACCACGAGGGAAAATTAAATAAAAAATGAATTTCCCCTCATTGTCGTCTGTGGAAATCCCACCCAGCCAGCCCCATCGGCCCACTCTCTTATCTGCAAGGGCCACGGCTGGCCCAGATGTTAACTAATGTAACTGCTTATCCCATAGCCCGGTGCACGAGGCCCTTCAATGAAGGATTTCACCCCAGAAGGAAAGAAGGTGTCCAAATGAAATCAACAATGAGTTGTCATAGCTCCCCAGGCATTAGCATCTGTGTTTGTTTCTTTATGGCACTGTTATCAGACACATTCCTTAAACTTTGCCTGTAGGTATCTGAGAGTACCAAAGATTGTAACCTGTTTCTGCTGCACCTGTCTGCTACGTGAACCAAACCGTAAAGGACAACATACACTTGATAGTCTGAACAAATGCTATATCTTTGAATTTTTCCAGCGCTACATGAATGGGAGAAGACAAACAACAATGCTGGCAAGCAAATGTGACGGTCTGGAGGGGAACATGGCAAACACATGCACTCATACAGTGCAGCAGCTAAAATAAAAATGTAGCCATGAAAGCCTTCAATTGGCCCACGGGAGGGACAAACACATGAAGAGGAAGTGAAGACAACATGTGCTAACTGTCAGAACCATTACCGACAAGAAGCCTTCGATCTGCACTATCAGTGCCCATCAACCAATGAGAAACACAAAGACCCTAAGAACTCTGACGTGGAGTAAGGCCTGGGAAGTATGGAATCTTAAGATGGCCGACGCTCCGGAGGAGTTAGCGTTCTAGTCTTTCTCGTTGCTCCAGAACTCTATGAGAAGCGCGCAACTTAGAACGTTGGCGCACTTCACCTGAACCCGTCACCCTAGCAGCATCCTTGAGTCCGAGTTAGTTTTAGTGAGGGCATTTCCCGTAGTTTCCTGACAGGAAGAGATTCCTAAATACCCTTGTCTTGAACCGTGGCAGTTTTGGATTTCGTGTCTGCGTGTGTAGTTCCACCTCAAGCCTTCCGCTCCTGAGGTAGTGTTCAGCTGGAGCTCATGCGCAGTTCAAAAGAGTTTGGAGTTTCGCAACAGTAAACCCGTCAGCTGTTTTAGGAGGAGAACCTTCGTCAGAGAGTCACGCGTCGGTGTGGCGCGCCTGTTCCAATTCCTGAGAGACATTTGACTGAAGAGTCAGTGAAGAGTTCGAAGTTCCATGAGAAGAACCAGAGCTAAGTTTTGAGTCTAAAGTCACACCGTGTAAATTTTATGATGTAAATAAGGAATAGTGTTGTGGTACAACCCAAGTTCATCTTTCTACGAACAGTTCCTGTGAAAAAAGAAAAAGAATATTATAAATGATATTTTCCTGTGTAGAAGATAGGTATGACTTAGTTTCAGGGAATCTAATAGATTGTTGTGAGGTTTAAGAAAAGACCACTAATTTTTGTGTTAACATTAGGAACAATTAGAAGAGAGATACGGAGCAGAAAAGATAGCTGTCCAATAGAAGAGAAGCAACACTGGGTTTACAAGCTGGTATGTAGAAGGGGCTAATAATATAAGACTAAGGTTATTTAGAGGAAGGAGATTAAATAAAACTAATAGTCTAATGTTTATTCAGCCTCCTGAGTGATCCAACCAGAAGCCAGTTAAACAGAAAGAAGACCCAACAGGAAGCAGTCAACCAGTGGCAGTCTCTTCTCTTCTCTTTTGTTATTTTATCCAATCCCCCTACCCCCTCCGGAGAAGGCATTAACGCATCTTTTCATAGTGCTGCGTTGGTGGTTCTTGGAGGTGGTGTTGGGAAAAGGCATCTCTGTTCCTGCGCAAGAAAAAAGGGCTCCTGACAGAGTGAAGTGCCCACGTATTGATTGCGCCCGAACAGAATGGCTGAAGGTTTGGAGTTGCAAAAATTAGGAGAGGTCTTACACATAATACAAAAAGAATTAGCCGCAGTTAGGGAGGAAAACAGGGGTTTGAGACAGGAGGTAATGGACACAAGGAGGGAAACAGTCGAGCTGGCAGCAAAAATTTCCAGTTTTAATCCGACATCCAGTTTGAAATTCCCAGACACAGAAGGTGAGCACTCCACTTCTAGTGTAGCCACACATGTAGTCCATTCACTTTCTCCTGTTATTCCTCTAGCCCCTCCAGAAAGATTCAGTGGTGATCCTCAGAAGGCTCAAATCTTTTTGACGCAATGCTCCCTGCACTTCATGTGTCGTCCTTCGATTTTTCCAGACGCACAGTCCCGTGTGGCCTTTATTTTGTCATACCTTAGCGGAGATGCCGCTAGTTGGTCCATGCCCTTAGTCACCAGAGACGATGCTCTTCTTTATCACTTCGAAGATTTCAAAAAAGAATTTTTGAGGATATTTGATCGCCGAAAGATTTCTCAAGCCACAGACAATGAACTTTTAGAATTAAAGCAGGGGAACAAGGATCTTGTAGCATATCTAGCTCAATACAATAAGTTGGTGGTGGAAACGGACTGGCCGGAATGTAAGAGAGCAGCAGTCTTCTATCGTGGATTAAAAGACGAATTGAAGGATGTTTTGGCCCAAATTCCAAATCGACCTACCGACGTTTCAGCCTTAATCGATTTGGTTTTGGAAATCGATTTTCGTCAAAGTGAGAGGAGGGGTGAAAAGCGAAAGGATTTCAAATTTAGCATACCGAGATTCGACAGAACTAAGAATGACTCAACGAAAGTACCAGACAGTCAATCTGGAACCGAGCCTATGCAGATTGGAGTGGTTAGGGGTCCTCTGACCAAGGAGGAGAAGGAGAGAAGACGGCAGAATAATTTGTGCCTGTATTGTGGAGGAAGTGGACACTTCGTCAGAATTTGTCCAAAAAAGCCAAAAATGTTCTCAAAGGAGAAGGAAAACTCCACGCACCACCAATAGGAGGAGTTGGGTTGGTAGGTGCTGAGGATAAGGCAACTCCAGAAGAACATCATATCGCGAACACTTTACAGTCTTCATCTCCCCACCTTGTAATTTCAATGAAAATTAAGTTCAGGAATGTCATTTTAACTGAGGTGTCAGTTATGATTGATTCAGGGGCAACAGGAAACTTCTGCGATATCAAATATGCAGCCAGCGTCGGACTAAGACCCATCTTGAAGTCAAGAAGTGAACCAGTAAGAGCCGTAGATGGAACTAATCTTTCCTCCGGACCGATCACTAGTCACACGGAACAAGTAGAGTTGACCTTTCAAGAGGAACATCGCGAACTTATCCAGTTCAATTTAATCGATGCTCCTCAGTTCCAGATTATATTGGGCCTGCCGTGGTTAACGGAACACAATCCAAGCATCGATTGGGGAGCGAGAACAGTGAGCATGAATTCAGAATTCTGTAAGGGCAACTGTTTTGACCATCTCGTGGAAACTAAGGAATCAGGACCAGCAACCTCCTTGAGTGAACAAGAAGTTTCAGTGTGTGTGATCCACACTGGTGAAATTCCATCTGAATATAAGGAATTCGAGGAAGTGTTCAACGAGATAGAGGCAGAGAAGTTACCGCCACATCGGCCATTTGACTGCAGGATAGATCTGGAGCCAGGCGCTCAATTACCATGTAGCCGAGTGTATGCCTTGACAGAGAAAGAGAATGAACACTTGAAGGAATACATTGGGAAATACTTGGCCAACGGATTTATCCGTCCATCCCAGTCTCCGGTCTCCTCCCCTTTATTCTTTGTGCCCAAAAAAGAAGGCGAGTTAAGAACCTGTATAGACTATCGAGCCATTAACAAAGTTACCATCAAGAATCGGTACCCTCTTCCTCTCATCTCTGTGCTGTTAGACCAGGTAAAGGAGGCACAGATTTACACGAAGCTAGACCTGCGAGGGGCATATCACCTGATCCGGGTTCGAGAAGGGGACGAGTGGAAAACGGCGTTCCGAACAAAGCTAGGCTTGTACGAGTACCAGGTCATGCCTTACGGCTTATGCAACGCACCAGCAGCCTTCCAACATTTTATAAATAGTGTCTTGAGTGAGTACATCGATCAATGCGTCATAGTATATATCGACGATATATTGATTTACTCCAGAACAGAACAAGAACATCCAGGCCAGGTGAAGAAAATTCTACAAAAATTGAAGGAGAACCACTTGTATGTTAAACTGGAAAAGTGTGCATTTAGTGTAAAAGAGGTGGAATTTCTTGGATTCGTGCTCACGCCGGCTGGAATCACGATGGACATTAAGAAGGTTAAGGCAGTTCTAGAATGGAAATCTCCAAGCTGTGTGAAAGAATTGCAAAGCTTCATTGGTTTTGCCAATTTTTACCGGAGGTTTGTGAACGAATTTTCACACAAGCTAGTTCCTCTTACTCGATTGCTCAAAAAGGGGGTTCCTTTTGAGTGGTCTGAGGAGGCAGAAGAAGCCTTTAGGTCACTTAAAAAAGAGTTTACCTCCGCACCAATTCTATTACATCCAGACCCTACCGAACCTTTCTATTTGGAGACGGATGCTTCGGATCTAGCAATTGGAGGAGTCCTCTCTCAACGACACAAGAAAACTGGACAACTCCACCCAGTGGCTTACAGATCGAGGAAATTAACACCAGCTGAAGTTAACTACACCATCACAGAAAAGGAGCTACTGGCGATCAAGGACGCTTTCCAGGAGTGAAGACACTATCTGTTGGGAGCGAGACATACTGTAACCGTGTTCACTGACCATAGGAACCTAAAATTCCTGAAATCTGCAAAAACCCTTACCCCGAGACAGCTGAGATGGTCGTTGTATTTCGCGGATTTTGATTTCGTGATCACTTTCCGACCAGGAACTAAGAATGGGAAGGCTGATGCCCTGTCAAGATTAACAATGGAAAAGCCTGAAGGCGACCAAGAATCAAAGACAATCATTCCAGAGCACCAAATACTTGGGGCAGTGAGTCAAGAAACCTTCGAGGAAAGGGTAGCTGGAGCAATGTCACAGAAAGAAATGCATGATTGGGCAGAGCAAGAACCTTTCCGAAAGATTCAACATGGACTACCTTGGCATGAAGAAAAACTGTATCTGCCTACTCTAGAGCTCCAACAATTAGTTTTGAAGAACAATCATGAGAGCAAATTAGCCGGGCATAAGGGCATTCAAAAGACTGAAGACCTGATTAAAAGAAACTATTGGTGGCCACAAATGACTAAGGACATTCACTCTCATGTGAAGGCCTGCGGGATCTGTGCGCGAGGAAAATCGGAGAGACAGTCACCTAGGGGGTATCTCCAACCTATGCCCACACCCCCACATCCCTGGCACACGGTTACTGTAGATTTGATAGTGGACTTGCCTTCCAGTCAGGGTTTTAACACCATATTAGTATTTGTAGATGCATTCACCAAGATGGCGCATTTTGTTGCACTAAAGGGGCTTCCAACGGCTAGAGAACTGGCTTACCAATTTGGCATACACATAGTGCGAGCCCATGGTGTTCCCCGAGCGATTATCTCAGATCGGGGTTCACAGTTCCTATCTCGCTTCTGGAAGGCCTTCATGGACAGCTTGGGAGTAGAAACCAAATATTCCACTAGCTATCACCCGGAGACAGATGGGCAAACTGAGAGAGTCAACCAGGAACTAGAACAGTATTTAAGGATGTTTTTGTTAGATCAAGAAGGGGATTGGCCAGAGTATTTGTGGGCTGCAGAGTTCGCACACAATAATGCTAAAAATGTTTCTACGGGTTTTTCCCCTTTCTATCTAAATTATGGTAGGCATCCGAATGCTTCTGTAATTGGTAAAGAAATCTCAGTCCCAGCCGTGCAGGAAATAGTACAAAATTTAGCCCAAGTCCATCACACTGCCACTAATAATTTAATACAAGCCAAGCAGACATACAAGAAATATGCTGACAGGAAAAGAAGGGAAGGTCCTAAACTGCAAGTAGGAGACAAGGTTTGGTTAAACGCTAAAAATCTTAGACTCAAAGGAGATAGAAAATTCCAACCAAAATTTGTAGGTCCGTACCCCATAGAGAAAGTAATCAATCCAGTGACTTACCGTTTGACCTTACCACCTGAAATGAGGATTCATCCTGTGTTTCATGTTTCCTTACTAAAAGAAATATCCTCAGATGTGAGAATGGACCTTCCTCCTAAACCTGTGCATTTAGAATCAGGAGTTGAGTTTGAGATTAAAAGAATTCTAGACTCTAAGAGATCTAAAGGAACAGTTTACTATTTAGTGGACTGGAAAGGCTATGGTCCAGAGGAACGATCTTGGGAGAAATGCTCAGATGTCCATGCCCCCCGTTTGATACGATCCTTTCATCTAAAATTTCCTCGGAAGCCTAGATTGGAGGGACCTCCTTTGAGAGGGGGTACTGTCAGAACCATTACCGACAAGAAGCCTTCGATCTGCACTATCAGTGCCCATCAACCAATGAGAAACACAAAGACCCTAAGAACTCTGACGTGGAGTAAGGCCTGGGAAGTATGGAATCTTAAGATGGCCGACGCTCCGGAGGAGTTAGCGTTCTAGTCTTTCTCGTTGCTCCAGAACTCTATGAGAAGCGCGCAACTTAGAACGTTGGCGCACTTCACCTGAACCCGTCACCCTAGCAGCATCCTTGAGTCCGAGTTAGTTTTAGTGAGGGCATTTCCCGTAGTTTCCTGACAGGAAGAGATTCCTAAATACCCTTGTCTTGAACCGTGGCAGTTTTGGATTTCGTGTCTGCGTGTGTAGTTCCACCTCAAGCCTTCCGCTCCTGAGGTAGTGTTCAGCTGGAGCTCATGCGCAGTTCAAAAGAGTTTGGAGTTTCGCAACAGTAAACCCGTCAGCTGTTTTAGGAGGAGAACCTTCGTCAGAGAGTCACGCGTCGGTGTGGCGCGCCTGTTCCAATTCCTGAGAGACATTTGACTGAAGAGTCAGTGAAGAGTTCGAAGTTCCATGAGAAGAACCAGAGCTAAGTTTTGAGTCTAAAGTCACACCGTGTAAATTTTATGATGTAAATAAGGAATAGTGTTGTGGTACAACCCAAGTTCATCTTTCTACGAACAGTTCCTGTGAAAAAAGAAAAAGAATATTATAAATGATATTTTCCTGTGTAGAAGATAGGTATGACTTAGTTTCAGGGAATCTAATAGATTGTTGTGAGGTATAAGAAAAGACCACTAATTTTTGTGTTAACATTAGGAACAATTAGAAGAGAGATACGGAGCAGAAAAGATAGCTGTCCAATAGAAGAGAAGCAACACTGGGTTTACAAGCTGGTATGTAGAAGGGGCTAATAATATAAGACTAAGGTTATTTAGAGGAAGGAGATTAAATAAAACTAATAGTCTAATGTTTATTCAGCCTCCTGAGTGATCCAACCAGAAGCCAGTTAAACAGAAAGAAGACCCAACAGGAAGCAGTCAACCAGTGGCAGTCTCTTCTCTTCTCTTTTGTTATTTTATCCAATCCCCCTACCCCCTCCGGAGAAGGCATTAACGCATCTTTTCATAGTGCTGCGTTGGTGGTTCTTGGAGGTGGTGTTGGGAAAAGGCATCTCTGTTCCTGCGCAAGAAAAAAGGGCTCCTGACACTAACCAAATAGAAGCAAGGAAATGAGAGTGACAATGAAGCCAACCAATGGTAATCAATGGATGGGTTCTATGGCTTTGTTAATACAAAAATGTCTCTCAATACAGCATATTCCTAGGTATAGCTTTTCAATAATAATTATAATTCAACCTTTAGTGGCTTTATAAAATATGTCCAATAAATTCTGGAATATGATGACAGTTATTGAAAGTGTGGCATCACATACTATAAATATAACATTATTTATTTCACCACATCAGTCAAACTAAGGATGTTGATGTTGACCTGTTTGTCAGTAACACTAAAAGCCAAGTATAGTTCCTAAAAGGGATATTTCAGAGGATAACTGTCTTTTCCTGTTCTATGCTGATGCTAGGTACCATATACATGAGGGCCAGCAATTGTTCAGCCTATTTTATTTTGCCAGAACTTTGCGTGGGACAGAAAAGTATGTTATCTATGCTATTTTACGTTACAAATACAATAACTCCACAAGAGTAAAAGGTTGACACAGAAGGAGATAGTGGCAAGGGTGTGGTGTGACCAGCATAGTTGGTAGGCTCGCCCACTGAGTTAGTTAGGATGATAAACAACCATTGGTAAAGCCAGCAGGTTTTGTCTACACAAAAGCTACTGGGTTTGCCAATGTTTTTTAGCCAGGTTCTACAGTAGCGTGGGGTGGAGAAGAATAGAGTGGAGTGGAGTGGCATGGTATTGGGGAGGGTGGCATGAAGTGGCACAGAGTGAAATACAGTAGAGTAGAGTATAGTGGCATACAGTGGACTGGAGTACAGTGGCTTGGAGTGCAGAAGAGTGGCCTAGGGTGGTGTAAAGTAGAGTTGCATAGAGTAGAGTGGTGTAGATGAGAGTGGCATAGAGTGAAGTGGGGTAAGGTGAAGTGGGGCAGAGTAGAGTGGCATGCAGTAGAATGGGGTAGAGTAGAGTAGCATAGGGTAGAGTGGCACTGTGTGAAGTGAAATGGTGTGGCGTAGAGTAGAGTTGAGTGGCATATATTAGAGTGGCAGGGAGTGGGGTGTAGTGCCACTGGAGTGGTGAATAGTGGACTGGTGTAGAGTGCAGTGGCAAAGAGCAGAGTGGCATAGAGCAGAGTGGTGCAGAGTAGATTAGAGTGGCGTAAAGTGAAGTGGCAGAGAGTGGTGCAGAGTAGAGTGGCATAGAGTGCAGTGACCTAGAGTGCAATGGCATAAAGTGCAGTGGTGCAGAGTATAGTGCAGTGGCACAGAGTGCAGTGGTGTGGAGTGCAGTGGCATACAATAGAGTGGTGCAGAGAGGAGCAGAGTGGCATAGAGTGCAGTGACTTACAGTAGATTGGTGCAGGGTAGATAGTAGTGGCATTAAGTATAGTGGTCTGGAGTACAGTGGTGCAGAGTAGAGTGCAGTCGCATAGAGTAGAATGCAGTGGCGTAAAGTACAGATGGGTGTGGGTGGGAATAGAAGCAATTTGAAAGGGGGATGAGCAAGATGCAATAGAAGCTACATGGACGAGGATATGGGAGACCTACGGAAGGAGAGGGCTTAACTCAAGAAGGGGGCATGACGTCCCAGGGCATGACAAACAGGTACAAAGAAAATTTGAGAGCTGCAGGCCCACCTTATGTAAACAAATTGCAGAGACAGTGCAAGTGTGGTCTATGTGAAACCTAATAAGGCAGAGTCACTTACTATTCCCTACTAGGAGAGGATGGCAACAGTTGTGACTTCATTGTTTACTGAAAACATCAGGTTATTCAAGTGTGGTTGGGGGGGAGGAGCTGGCAACCAGCGCTATTAAAACACCAATAAAGCCCAGTGGTGAGGGATGTGCTTGAGCCAAGCCCAGGCCAAGTAGGGGCCTGTCTGTGTCTGTCTGCAGCTGGGTGAGGATGGTCAGTGCCTCCCACTAGGCCCTCAGCCAGTTTCCACCAGTAGTAAGGTAGGATCCATTTGCTTCATGCCTTGATTCCCCTCTACTCATTATTATTCTTAATTATTATTATGGGGAAGAAAGAACCCCCTCAGCCACCCTAATTGGGTTCCAAAGGAGCCGTCTTGTCACCTCTAATGCTCTCTTATTTATACTCTGCCATGAAAGCTATTTCCATGGAACTCAAATTAGTGGATACCGGTATTGCTGCTCTGCAAAAATTGATAAACATCCCACCGGGGCCTTCACCATCTTCAAATCTGGGGGTGGGGGGTACTGCTAGCCACCTGAGTAATCTCTTGGAAGACTCCCAGCAAGCTACACCACCTCTTACTCAAACGCCTGTATTTTGCATGCCTCTGTTGATGACAACTCTGTTGCAGTCTCTACTACTTCCATACTAAATGCCCCCAAACCGACATTTCTTAAATGCAAGCGCAATGAAGAAAAAACAAAGAGGTGAGAGGGCAAGATTGACAACCTTAGCGCCAAACTTTCACCTCATCCACTAATCCTGCCCTACCAGTGCCTCACGTTTTACTGAACATTTGTAAACTTTTCCTTGATAATAGGGAACTCATACTGAAGACATTTCAGCAAGTAGTAATTTAACTTTTTAAATGGAAAAGTGCAAAACTGTGTGTTCTTCAACGTAACCTCCAACTGACTCATTCCAGCCCACCTTCACAATCCAGAGCTCACCCTGCTTCCACAATTAATGCACCAAGCATAACATCAGCTCCCAGTGTTTCCTGATAACCTGTACCCAGATGTCTAAGCCAACCACAGGTACATCTTAACCATGCTAACACATTGTAAGGTCCAAGCCCTAGTGAGCAATAGCCGCAAGTGAAACGTAGAGGGTGTGAAGCCGTTGATTGCAGATGCATTGTTCACTTGCAATTGCCCCATCACTGCATGCCCTATGTTATAGTCAACACTGCATCACCCCTCTGAGTGAAGGCCCTCTTGAAGATTGTCAATCACTCAGTCAAAGAGTCATCCATTGGCTTGTGTCAAAATCAGGCAGGAGGAATGACTTGGTAGATTACATTTTTATGGTTCAAAGGGTTGGATGGGTTGGCTATGCACCCAAGTCTATTCAAGGAGAATGTGTTGACATAAACTTTAGAAGTCCTCGGCTGGCTACCTCCTTACTTCATTGCCTGGACTACCTTGCTACAGGCCTCGCTAAGATTTGTGCACTACCCCTTGTAATCTTATACCGCCCACCACTTCCACGAGGTCAAACTAGTGGATTGACCAGGCAAGGAGTAGGGCTGCCTAGTCACCCCTCAGACTTCCATGCACTTGAGAAGTGATTTGCTCTGCTTACCGGCCTCCCAGATAATGACTGACTCACTCTATTGACAGTTTCCACTGACATATCTGTTACTAGTTCCGCCTTCAGGACCTTTACCACCTGACACCACTACATATTCTAAGTCATACAGGCCAGGTGGCTTACAGTTTCTTTCATGGAATGTAGCTGGCATTGCGAAGAAACTGGACAATGTGGGCTGGCTGGAAATTGTTAATCAGTCCGACGTGGTGTGCTGCTAAGAAACATGGTCTCTACAAATGTTTATGTAAATGGCTTCGAATCTTTCTGTGTTCCAGCTACACCTTCTTTGTTTGGTCAACTGAAGGGAGGGTCGGGAGTGCCTGTTTCCCGCAACTTGTGTAAAGTAACAATCGTTGAGCGACAGTGTACACCCTGGTAGGATTAATCTAATTTCATACACAACCCCTATGGGGAAGCTCTGAATCTGATTATTTCTGAGCATAAACTATTATTTAACCTGGATTTTGTAAATGAAGATGCATCCACCCCCCAAACGTTCAGAGGAAAAGGTGGAGGATCCACCATTGATTTTCTTTTCTTTTCTTCTCATCTATCCCCTTTAGTTTTGGATTCTGGAATCAACATTCAAGTCATCAAATATCATTGATCATAATCCTGTTAGTATTTGTGTATCGTGCCCTGCTATTGAACTGCCTACTCTCGTCTGACCCGCCACTTTACAACAGTAAAAAGAAGGGGACGCGTGCTAAATGGAAACATTTGGATCAGGAAACGTTTTTTGCTGACCTCGTAAGTGATAGCACAGAGGGCGTGATGTGTTGCCTTTCTGAGCTAGCTGAGCCACACTTTATTCTAGGTTGCTTTATTGAACTGAGTAAATCATTGTCCTGTTTGATGACATACAAGCAAACTTCCATTGAACCCCCAATCCACCAATGGTTTAAGCACTACTGTTTGGTTGCTTCTAAGAATCTAAAAGTGGAAATCAAGGCCCTTCCCAGAAACATTGAGGATATTAGACAAGCCAGGAGGTCCTAAAAGATGACTCTTGAAACCAGTAGAGAAATGTGAGAACTTTGGGAGGACTTACTGGAGGCTGCAAAATTCAGGGCTTCTAAAGCCTTTTGAGATGTAATAAATCACTTAGTCACTTAAATTACTCTAACAAATCAAACGTGGTTGATATGGATGCACTATAGTGGGAAGAGATGTGAAGGATTTAGATAAGGTAAACTCTTTTTTCTTCTCCAAAAGGTGAGCAAGGAAAATCTTCCTTTTTGTTTATTTACCCTCACACACCCTAGTGGTGTCATGCTTCATCATCGGGTCACCCCGACGCCTATAAGTCGGGGTGGGCTCAACCACAGTGTTGGGAGCACTTGTTAGAAGTTTTTGACCTGGGGGGCTGAAAGATTAAAATACCTCAGACAGATCCCCGGTATCCCTTTATTTTTGGGTCTGTCTGGGTTACTAAAAAAGAATATTGGGTCTTATTGGGAGTCTTATGGTCCTAAGACCCTAGTGCCAACATGTTTCAGTCCAATAATGGCTGTAAAGGTCCAGGACTTTCTTCAGGGCAAAGTAGGCCTCCCTAGGAGACAGGACGAAAGGGGATTCCCTATCCTGTATGTAGTGCAAGGGCAGAGTAGCTGCTCCTTGTTTAAGTAATTGATAATTTATCAATCACGTGTCATCCTCCATCTGTAAAGAGAAGAACAAACAACAAAGAAAACAAAACAACATACATTTGTACGGTATAGTCATAGTATTTCTATAATACTGTGTCCCACATTGCGTGCTTTGGAAATAAACAAAAAACCACACGTGCCAAATTGTGTCTATGACATAGTGGTAATCAATTCTTTCCAAACATGTGCCACTCATTTCCATATCTTCACATAATATTTTTACGTGACAGATGATTCGTGGGGTGGCAATTATACTCAAAAGCTGACAAAAACTTCTTGTCAGTAAGTCTATATATTCACTAAAAAACGCTCTATACCTCGCACTCACTCAACATTCATACCGTGCTTGTGAATAAAATAACGTTAATCTCTAGTCATGTACTTTTATCATTATCCCTCCTTATCATGGTTTGTGCAGAAAATTTTAACGAAAATTCCCTTACCAAAGTCTTGAAGGGTTTCTGTGTCTCAGGGGACCGACAAGCATCTAGGGGTAGCTCTATAGTCAAACCTTCGTCAAGAGTCCTGCCCCGCCTGCACACCTACTTGGCTTCGGTTCCCGGCTTTCGCGCCTGTATTGCGAACGATCCGGGTTTTTGTACTTCCGTATTGTCTATGGCACTGATTGGTAGGCGATAGTCGGCGCAGTCACTATGACGCAATGGCGCATATGACGTATCGAGGATCATGGGATTTATAGTTTGTAATGCTGCCGATAAAAATCAACGGAAAACTGGATGTCTATATACTGACATATTGTCTCTGTCTCTCATCTGTATACGATAGGACCTTCAGCCATTTTCAAGCGCAATTCCTACGCATCTAGTTCAGTTTATTGTGTTTTAATAGTTAGTTATATAAAGCAAAAGTATGTTTCTATGCTCTCTGATAGCGTACACAAATTTTTTTTAAAAAAAAACGTTTGATAAAATAAACGTTCAATTAATAGAAGCTATACATAAGTTCGTAATGTTTTAAGGAAATCGCCACTTGTGTATATTAAATGGCTCGTATTGATAGAAAAACACCAATTGATGTATCGAGTCTAATATACTGCTGGATGTTATGTTTCCAAGGATTATGGGAATTATAGTATCCAAAATGAAAGAACAATTCAAACGAAACATATTGTACTTAAGTGTCACTGATTCTATATCCTATCAGGAGACTACTGTTTCAGAATATACCCTATTTGATAGTCAATAGGGGATTATTGTTATTATGAGGTGTCTCTAGTCCTCTGAGGATGGTCTTTGGGGGTATGTTACAGAAGCTATTCCATTCGTGGTTTTCACTGAGGTTTTTACTCGTATCGGGACTGACACAATGCGCTAAGATATATGTTGATCATATTCACACACTTTTCATCATGGATCAAAGTTATGAAACCTAAAATGATGTATTCTGGTACTGCTTTTTTAGAAAAGAATATACAATTATATGACCACCTTGTTAAGGTTCCTAAGTTGGATATATCTAGTTTCAACATCGCTCAAAAAGGGGATACAACTTAACATACAGGTATGAGGCCTAGTTGTAATTATATTCATTTCCTTCATCTAGTTAATTGGTTCCAAGGTATACTGTCATTAAGGCCCTTTTCATGAGTTTTTAATCGGTGAACCCATCGTTGTTCACGTTCCAGAAGTTTGCGTTGCAAGTTATTTACATGTTTAATTTTTTCTAAAATGGTCCACTTAATCTCTGTGTCCTTATGTTTTTTATCATTGTAGTGTGCAGTAAGTTTAGTCGCTGTTATTGCACGTCTTATTGTGCTTCTATGTTCGCTAATGCGTACTTTTACTTTGCGACTCGTCATCCCAATATACATTAGATCACATGGGCACTTGATCATATAGATCACTCCTTCAGAATTACAATTGGTGTGTGATCTTTGTTCCCATGGTGAATGTAATCCTAGTTCTATTGTCTTAGTGTGTTCAGTGAAAGGGCATGCTACACATGAGCCACATGGATAGTGTCCAGTGACCTGGGGCGTTCTCCAGAGGGTTAATTGATTAGTTGTTTTTGGTGTGAATGTATCAGTATGTACTAGTACATCTCTCAGACTTGTGTTCTTTTTAAATGAGAACATAGGTTTCTCAAAAGATATTGTGTTAGAAGTCAAAATGGACCACTTCTTGTTTATTATCTTCTTAAGATCATTAGAAGATGTATTATATGTGGTAACACATATCAATTGGTCAGACTGTTTCTTTACGTGTGTTTCCAAGAGTGCCTCTCTTGGTGTGTTACGGGCTCTCTTGTTTGCTCTATCTACGATCTTAGTCGGGTACATTTTTTGTTTAAGTTTGTTAGTAAGGATAACTGCTTCCTTTTTGTATGTTTCGAGATCAGAACAGTTTCTACATACCCTTAAGAACTGACCTACAGGTAGATTTTCCCTTAGTGAGCGTGGATGTGCGCTATCAAATCTAAGTAGGCTGTTCTTGTCTGTAGTTTTTGTGAACAGAGAGTTCTTAAGAGTACCTTCACTAGCTGTGAAGATTACATCTAGAAATGATATTCTTTCTCTGTTCATTGTCATTGTGAAATGGAGGTGAGGATTCAGACTATTGATCCATGTCTTGAAATTATTGAGACCAATCATATCTCCTTCCCAGATCAGGAGGACATCATCAATATATCTATACCAACAACGTATATTGGCAGAAAATGGATTTTGTGTCCATATATATTGATCTTCAAAATACCCCACATATAGACAGGCCAAGCTCGGGGCGAATGTGCTTCCCATCGAAGTGCCGTGGGTTTGAAGATATATCTGGTTTTCAAATTTAAAGAAGTTTTCTGTGAGTGCCAAATGGATAAGGGTGGTGATCCATTCAATTGGTGCCGCCCATGGCCATTCTTCTTGTTTGAGAATTTCTTCAACTACCCTAATACTCTCAGCCTGAGGAATGTTTGTATATAATGCCTCAACGTCAAGGCTGACCAGGATGTTGTTGTCTGGATTATATTGTATTTTATCCAGTAGGTTGAAGAGGTGCTTGGTATCCTGTACATAGGATTTGATCTTAGTTACAAGAGGACGTAAAAACCAGTCTGTGTATTTGGATAAAGGTTCAAGAAGGGAACCTATCCCAGAGACAATTGGTCTACCTGGCGGTGGAGTTTTCCCTTTATGTATTTTCGGGATTGTGTAAAATAATGGTATTCTTGGATTCTCCTGATTTAGAAAGTCGTGTTCCTTTTTGGTAATCCACTCTTTGTCTAATGCGTTCGCTGTCAGCGTAGAGATGGTAGTTTTAATCCGTTGTGTGGGATCTCTATTGATCTTTTTATAGTACCTAGTATCTGCTAGTAAATTCATACAGGCAGTCCTATAGGCACTAGTACTTTGAATAACCGTTGCTCCACCCTTATCCGCCGGTTTTATGATTATGTCCGTCCTGGATTGAAGAGTGGTCAAAGCATCTCGTTCTTTTTTGCTTAAGTTGTTGAATGTATTCTTCCTGATTTGGAGTAGTTCCACTTCCTTCGTCACAGCTTCTTCAAAGGCAAGTACCTCCGGGGGCATCATGTTGGTTGGAGGATAAAAAGTAGATTTACACCTTAAATTAGTATGGGTCTTATCCTCTTGTGGGTCCTCTTTGTCCCTAAAGAATGTTTTTAACCGGATCTTCCTGAGGAAATCTCCCAATTCACAACGTAAACGGAATTTATCCAAGTGTGATGTAGGGACAAACCCTAAGCCCTTTTCTAGGACTGTTTCTTCATCAGTGGTAAGGATGATGTCTGTTAAATTTACCACTAGTCTCTCATGTTGCTCGTTCCTGGTTGTTGGTCCCTGGTATTGCTCCTTGTATTCATGGTACTCCGGTCTTCTTCCCATTGGACTCTTTTGTTCCCTCTTCTTCCACGTCTGCCTCTCCTGCCGCCCTGTCCTAAAAAACGTTGGTTAAAATCGGGTTGATAGTATGGACCCATAGGGAATTGGGCGGGGCCATGGAATGGGATTGGACCAAAAGGGGCGGGCCATGGGTACATCTGCTGGTGTCCATATCTTTGATTGTAATTGCCTCTTCGTTGTCTTCTACCCCTTCCTCGCCAGCTTTTATTTGATCCATCACTAGACCAGTCGTCATATTCAGAGTCCGATGATATCGTCTGTTCACTATGTGCTGATCCTGAGTCCGAATTCTCTTGACCTTTATAATCGTCTCGGATGTAAGGATAGACCTTTTCGTGACTAAACTTTTTTAGGTCTTTCTGTAGTTTATTGATTTTGCTTTGCATGAGATAATCTTTATGTTCACTTATCTCCTTATTCACTTCTTCAAGTTTCTTCTTGTATATGGATAGTTTTATCTCAGTCATCAATGAATCCTCACTTATTTTGATCTTAATCAGTAGAGCGTCTGCTAAGCGCTTGGCTGTATTAATAATTAAAATAAGCCAATCGCGTGAGCATCTCCATGCGATGAGAGACCATTCCTTCTTAAATTGTGGATCTTCAAGAAAGATCCTAGGTGCATTAGTAACAAGTAATCCCGTCGGTGCTGTATTGCCTCTGAGGTACTCTGTCATAATAGCTCCATGTAACAAAATTTTCATTTGGTTCCGCTTTAATTCTTTTAGTTCATCCCAATTCTGGGCCTGGGAAAGGTTCTGACTGATGTTCGTGTCCGGTAATAGTGAAGGTCCTGCTAAGATGGCAGATGCTATATCATCTGAATAGCCAATACCCAATTCTTCCGCCATACTTATACAGATAGATAATATATTCTATCCTTATGATTTTTTTGATTTTTTTGAAAGGAAGGAGGGAGTTTTTTGTTGTTTGTCTGGAGCGTGAAATGAGTGTTAGGGCATATGAGGAATATCAGAGAAATATATAGTGAGTTATCTTACAGATGATCTCTGTTAGTAAACCCTACAGCTGTCCGCTGCGCTAATCATATATCCACATTAAAGGTTAAATGAAAAAGACTTTTTTCAATGCCTAGAAGGGTAGAGAGGATTAAGAGTTAGAGTAACTCCTCCTATTTATAATCAATTAGTCACTTAAATTACTCTAACAAATCAAACGTGGTTGATATGGATGCACTATAGTGGGAAGAGATGTGAAGGATTTAGATAAGGTAAACTCTTTGTTCTTCACCAAAAGGTGAGCAAGGAAAATCTTCCTTTTTGTTTATTTACCCTCACACACCCTAGTGGTGTCATGCTTCATCATCGGGTCACCCCGACGCCTATAAGTCGGGGTGGGCTCAACCACAGTGTTGGGAGCACTTGTTAGAAGTTTTTGACCTGGGGGGCTGAAAGATTAAAATACCTCAGACAGATCCCCGGTATCCCTTTATTTTTGGGTCTGTCTGGGTTACTAAAAAAGAATATTGGGTCTTATTGGGAGTCTTATGGTCCTAAGACCCTAGTGCCAACATGTTTCAGTCCAATAATGGCCGTAAAGGTCCAGGACTTTCTTCAGGGCAAAGTAGGCCTCCCTAGGAGACAGGACGAAAGGGGATTCCCTATCCTGTACGTAGTGCAAGGGCAGAGTAGCTGCTCCTTGTTTAAGTAATTGATAATTTATCAATCACGTGTCATCCTCCATCTGTAAAGAGAAGAACAAACAACAAAGAAAACAAAACAACATACATTTGTACGGTATAGTCATAGTATTTCTATAATACTGTGTCCCACATTGCGTGCTTTGGAAATAAACAAATAACCACACGTGCCAAATTGTGTCTATGACATAGTGGTAATCAATTCTTTCCAAACATGTGCCACTCATTTCCATATCTTCACATAATATTTTTACGTGACAGATGATTTGTGGGGTGGCAATTATACTCAAAAGCTGACAAAAACTTCTTGTCAGTAAGTCTATATATTCACTAAAAAACGCTCTATACCTCGCACTCACTCAACATTCATACCGTGCTTGTGAATAAAATAACGGTAATCTCTAGTCATGTACTTTTATCATTATCCCTCCTTATCATGGTTTGTGCAAAAAATTTTAACGAAAATTCCCTTACCAAAGTCTTGAAGGGTTTCTGTGTTTCAGGGGACCGACAAGCATCTAGGGGTAGCTCTATAGTCAAACCTTCGTCAAGAGTCCTGCCCCGCCTGCACACCTACTTGGCTTCGGTTCCCGGCTTTCGCGCCTGTATTGCGAACGATCCGGGTTTTTGTACTTCCGTATTGTCTATGGCACTGATTGGTAGGTGATAGTCGGCGCAGTCACTATGACGCAATGGCGCATATGACGTATCGAGGATCATGGGATTTATAGTTTGTAATGCTGCCGATAAAAATCAACGGAAAACTGGATGTCTATATACTGACATATTGTCTCTGTCTCTCATCTGTATACGATAGGACCTTCAGCCATTTTCAAGCGCAATTCCTACGCATCTAGTTCAGTTTATTGTGTTTTAATAGTTAGTTATATAAAGCAAAAGTATGTTTCTATGCTCTCTGACAGCGTACACAAATTGTTTTTTAAAAAAACGTTTGATAAAATAAACGTTCAATTAATAGAAGCTATACATAAGTTCGTAATGTTTTAAGGAAATCGCCACTTGTGTATATTAAATGGCTCGTATTGATAGAAAAACACCAATTGATGTATCGAGTCTAATATACTGCTGGATGTTATGTTTCCAAGGATTATGGGAATCGTAGTATCCAAAATGAAAGAACAATTCAAACGAAACATATTGTACTTAAGTGTCACTGATTCTATATCCTATCAGGAGACTACTGTTTCAGAATATACCCTATTTGATAGTCAATAGGGGATTATTGTTATTATGAGGTGTCTCTAGTCCTCTGAGGATGGTCATTGGGGGTATGTTACAGAAGCTATTCCATTCGTGGTTTTCACTGAGGTTTTTACTCGTATCGGGACTGACACAATGCGCTAAGATATATGTTGATCATATTCACACACTTTTCATCATGGATCAAAGTTATGAAACCTAAAATGATGTATTCTGGTACTGCTTTTTTAGAAAAGAATATACAATTATATGACCACCTTGTTAAGGTTCCTAAGTTGGATATATCTAGTTTCAACATCACTCAAAAAGGGGATACAACTTAACATACAGGTATGAGGCCTAGTTGTAATTATATTCATTTCCTTCATCTAGTTAATTGGTTCCAAGGTATACTGTCATTAAGGCCCTTTTCATGAGTTTTTAATCGGTGAACCCATCGTTGTTCACGTTCCAGAAGTTTGCGTTGCAAGTTATTTTCATGTTTAATTTTTTCTAAAATGGTCCACTTAATCTCTGTGTCCTTATGTTTTTTATCATTGTAGTGTGCAGTAAGTTTAGTCGCTGTTATTGCACGTCTTATTGTGCTTCTATGTTCGCTAATGCGTACTTTTACTTTGCGACTCGTCATCCCAATATACATTAGATCACATGGGCACTTGATCATATAGATCACTCCTTCAGAATTACAATTGGTGTGTGATCTTTGTTCCCATGGTGAATGTAATCCTAGTTCTATTGTCTTAGTGTGTTCAGTGAAAGGGCATGCTACACATGAGCCACATGGATAGTGTCCAGTGACCTGGGGCGTTCTCCAGAGGGTTAATTGATTAGTTGTTTTTGGTGTGAATGTATCAGTATGTACTAGTACATCTCTCAGACTTGTGTTCTTTTTAAATGAGAACATAGGTTTCTCAAAAGATATTGTGTTAGAAGTCAAAATGGACCACTTCTTGTTTATTATCTTCTTAAGATCATTAGAAGATGTATTATATGTGGTAACACATATCAATTGGTCAGACTGTTTCTTTACGTGTGTTTCCAAGAGTGCCTCTCTTGGTGTGTTACGGGCTCTCTTGTTTGCTCTATCTACGATCTTAGTCGGGTACATTTTTTGTTTAAGTTTGTTAGTAAGGATAACTGCTTCCTTTTTGTATGTTTCGAGATCAGAACAGTTTCTACGTACCCTTAAGAACTGACCTACAGGTAGATTTTCCCTTAGTGAGCGTGGATGTGCGCTATCAAATCTAAGTAGGCTGTTCTTGTCTGTAGTTTTTGTGAACAGAGAGTTCTTAAGAGTACCTTCACTAGCTGTGAAGATTACATCTAGAAATGATATTCTTTCTCTGTTCATTGTCATTGTGAAATGGAGGTGAGGATTCAGACTATTGATCCATGTCTTGAAATTATTGAGACCAATCATATCTCCTTCCCAGATCAGGAGGACATCATCAATATATCTATACCAACAACGTATATTGGCAGAAAATGGATTTTGTGTCCATATATATTGATCTTCAAAATACCCCACTTATAGACAGGCCAAGCTCGGGGCGAATGTGCTGCCCATCGAAGTGCCATGGGTTTGAAGATATATCTGGTTTTCAAATTTAAAGAAGTTTTCTGTGAGTGCCAAATGGATAAGGGTGCTGATCCATTCAATTGGTGCCGCCCATGGCCATTCTTCTTGTTTGAGAATTTCTTCAACTACCCTAATACTCTCAGCCTGAGGAATGTTTGTATATAATGCCTCAACGTCAAGGCTGACCAGGATGTTCTTGTCTGGATTATATTGTATTTTATCCAGTAGGTTGAAGAGGTGCTTGGTATCCTGTACATAGGATTTGATCTTAGTTACAAGAGGACGTAAAAACCAGTCTGTGTATTTGGATAAAGGTTCAAGAAGGGAACCTATCCCAGAGACAATTGGTCTACCTGGCGGTGGAGTTTTCACTTTATGTATTTTCGGGATTGTGTAAAATAATGGTATTCTTGGATTCTCCTGATTTAGAAAGTCGTGTTCCTTTTTGGCAATCCACTCTTTGTCTAATGCGTTCGCTGTCAGCGTAGAGATGGTAGTTTTAATCCGTTGTGTGGGATCTCTATTGATCTTTTTATAGTACCTAGTATCTGCTAGTAAATTCATACAGGCAGTCCTATAGGCACTAGTACTTTGAATAACCGTTGCTCCACCCTTATCCGCCGGTTTTATGATTATGTCCGTCCTGGATTGAAGAGTGGTCAAAGCATCTCGTTCTTTTTTGCTTAAGTTGTTGAATGTATTCTTCCTGATTTGGAGTAGTTCCACTTCCTTCGTCACAGCTTCTTCAAAGGCAAGTACCTCCGGGGGCATCATGTTGGTTGGAGGATAAAAAGTAGATTTACACCTTAAATTAGTATGGGTCTTATCCTCTTGTGGGTCCTCTTTGTCCCTAAAGAATGTTTTTAACCGGATCTTCCTGAAGAAATCTCCCAATTCACAACGTAAACGGAATTTATCCAAGTGTGATGTAGGGACAAACCCTACGCCCTTTTCTAGGACTGTTTCTTCGTCAGTGGTAAGGATGATGTCTGTTAAATTTACCACTAGTCTCTCATGTTGCTCGTTCCTGGTTGTTGGTCCCTGGTATTGCTCCTTGTATTCATGGTACTCCGGTCTTCTTCCCATTGGACTCCTTTGTTCCCTCTTCTTCCACGTCTGCCTCTCCTGCCGCCCTGTCCTAAAAAACGTTGGTTAAAATCGGGTTGATAGTATGGACCCATAGGGAATTTTTATCCTCCAACCAACATGATGCCCCCGGAGGTACTTGCCTTTGAAGAAGCTGTGACGAAGGAAGTGGAACTACTCCAAATCAGGAAGGATACATTCAACAACTTAAGCTAAAAAGAACGAGATGCTTTGACCACTCTTCAATCCAGGACGGACATAATCATAAAACCGGCGGATAAGGGTGGAGCAACGGTTATTCAAAGTACTAGTGCCTATAGGACTGCCTGTATGAATTTACTAGCAGATACTAGGTACTATAAAAAGATCAATAGAGATCCCACACAACGGATTAAAACTACCATCTCTACGCTGACAGCGAACGCATTAGACAAAGAGTGGATTACCAAAAAGGAACACGACTTTCTAAATCAGGAGAATCCAAGAATACCATTATTTTACACAATCCCGAAAATACATAAAGGGAAAACTCCACCGCCAGGTAGACCAATTGTCTCTGGGATAGGTTCCCTTCTTGAACCTTTATCAAAATACACAGACTGGTTTTTACGTCCTCTTGTAACTAAGATCAAATCCTATGTACAGGATACCAAGCACTGATGAATACAAGCCCCAGCTAGGCCCGCAAGAGACAAGGGTTCGCTCTTCTCTTAACGAAATCTATAAGGAAGTTGGCACGGAAACTGCAAAGTACAAAAACAACGTTTATTAACCCTTAAGGGTGGTCCTACAATCCACACAACACTCTTCAGTATTGCAAGGAGTAGCACAAAGAACTTGCATACACAGTCCCCTTTTATACACAGCGAAGGGGCTCATGAGTGGGTGGATACCACTAAGTTGAAGAACATTACCATTTAGGGTCATTCTCGATACCGAATCAATACATGGGCGGAGCTAACATACTCCTTGGGCCCGCGAAAACACATGGTCAAGCAAAGCTAATTATAACAGATGTGGTCAAGTCTGGGCATGCGCCAGACGGACAAGGGAGAGCTATTTATAACCTGTTGCTAGGCAGATTACAAGAGCAACTAACACAGAGGTCGGACTCTCCTCGTGGTGAGCACGTGGCAGCATGTCAATACAAAATGGAGTCCGGACTTCGGCCAACATAATGGGGAAAACACGATGAAAGGGAAACACTAATGTTTTCAGTAAATGCTTAATCACATTCTGCCTTAATTTACAACAGACGACCCTTTCAGCATTTACTGAAGACATCTGGCCTCCAAGAATAATCATCGTATATGTCAATTATCATCATTCCTTTAACCTCTTTAGCTAGACCCTTCTGGCGGGCAACATCGGCAATAGCTTTCTTATCTGGAATGCAAAATGAAATGCATACAGAACAGCACAATGGTCCACATTGAATACACATACAGAAAAAGAACAGAATTGCTATAATAATGCAGAGACCAGTTAAGACCTTCCATCCCCAGGCAGTAACCAACGCCCAAAACCATCCAGAAAAGGACCAAGTGCCGTTTTCCGTGTGGATTTCAGCTGCTATTTTATGCAGCTTATTAATGGCGTTATAAACGGATGGCGTATGATCAGGGATGAACACACAGCAGCTACTTCCAATAATTTTACAGGCTCCTCCTCGATCTGCTAGCATCACATCCAATACCATACGATTCTGTAATGCAACAATCCTGGTAATCTGTAATTCTTCCGTAAGATTCCCAAGAGCAGCAGCAGTCTGATTAGTCACAGCTTCTACCACTCTAGTTAATCTTCGGATCTTCCTACTATTCAAAGCGGCTCCAACAAAGAAAAACAGTCCTAAATTAAAATCAATATACTGTTGCAAACTGGTATCAGTTTGATCCACATCATCAATCGATAAAGTTCGTTTATACCTATTTACAGTCACATTATTCAACAATTTCAAGTCTTTATGATACGATGCAGGTGCTAGGAATACAGGAGGTAATAGGAATGATACATAGCATACCCCAGACCACCCAGCCGGCAAACGGTAATAACCTTTATTTCCACATACGAAATAGGTATTATGGGATGCTAGGAAGGTGCTGTTGTTCAGCCCATCGATGTTTAATACGGTTATACAATCACTGACACCAACAGGGATAAAACCCACACTCTGGACACACAGGTCCGCTTGGGCTTGGGCCACTTGGATCACAAATTTTTCCTTCCCCACAGTGTCTCTGGTATTCGTGAAGATATAGGGAATGGATTCATTGTCCGGTCGGTACTCTTCCCATTCCCAAATTGTCCCATTCGCTTGTGGATATCCATTTCTGTCCTGATGACATTCTTTATTAAGTCTGAAAAGCAATCGTCCCACTGTCGGTTTTCGAGTGGCAAACAACAAAGTGTACCATGCTCTACAAGAGCCATTATGAGAGAAAGGGAGTGGTATGAATGGCGTACCTCCTTTCTTCTGATGGGCTGGCATCATCCCACATATCCAACAGTTCGTAGCGTTCGTAGCAACGTGGGTATGATGCAGCATCTGAATGAAAGTGTTATTCAAGTAGGACTGTCGATGCTTCAACTCTTGGTATGGCAATGTGTAAAAGTAGTGCTCCGCAGGCACTGGAGTCGTCAACACAAGTGTCTTTCGAGCAGGAGTTGCCTCCTCCACAAACCATGTGGTTATACCAATGATAGCTACTGTTAGCATGAACCCCAACGCACAAAGAATTTTCTTCTTCTCCATGTCAAAGGAAATAATACCCTGGTATCTTCCTGAAACTAAAAAGTCTGTCAGAACTCTTCCCCTTGGGCAGCGGTTGATTTCTTCACCAGCGGGCCAAGACGGGTGTCACTACACTAATGCAGGGCTGATCCCCCCCCCTTGCCTCATCGGCTCTCCGTTTCACTAACCCAAGGGCCGTTCTGACAGTATGTCCCGGTACTGGAAACCTCACTTCCTTGGTCGCAGATGATATCGCCTTCCTCCAGAAGTCGTATGGTCCGGAAAAAGCTCCTCAGTGTCGTTTGGCTCTGCAGCACGGCCTGTCTCTGCTGCTAGGATGTCTCGTTGATCGGTCAGCACGGCAAATTCCACCAATCCGGGCGGTACCTTTCGACAGTGCAAGGAATGGATCCAATTCTTCCTGTTCGAGACTCGCACTGCCGTCCTCGTTGCAAGAAGAACTTGCTCAGGTCCGACCCATCTCGGCTCCAAACTGTTCGTTCTGTCGAAAACCTTCAGCATGACATGATCCCCAGGCCGGAGACCATGTCCTTCACCGGTAGACCGATCAGGGAGCGCCTCTCGGACCTGTTGATGAATAGAAACCAAGTTATCCGTTAACTGTGCCAGATAATCACTCATCATCACACAAGGTACATCATACACAGCCTTAGGTCTTGGTGGACCCCAAATATTCATTGGGCGTCCAAATACAATCTCATAGGGTGTAAGGCCGGTTCGGGAGTGTGGCACCGACCTAATTGACAATAACGCCAGTGGCAAAGCGTCTGGCCAAGTCAAAGACGTTGAAGCTTGAATTTTGGCGATCTTAAGCTTCAGTGTACCATTATATTTCTCGACTAGTCCTGCAGACTGAGGGTGGAACACGGCGTGGAACTTCTGGGTGATGCCTAGGCCCTTCAAGACATACTTTATAACATCTGCTACAAAGTGAGGGCCATTATCACTCCACAGAAGTCTACAGACGCCGTATCGGGGGAAAAACTCTTTCAGCAATAGCTTCGCTGTAGTCATTGCAGTATTGTCTTTCGCAGGGTACGCCTCGACCCATTTACTAAAGGCGCAAACCACTACTAGAACATACTTCAAATTGTTACAGCGCTCAAGCTGGATGTAATCCATCTGCAGAACCTCAAAGGGTGCAGTGGGTGTCGCAAATCCTCCTGCTGGAGTTCGCGTGCCTTTCCCTGGGTTATACTTCAGACAGATCATACAGGTCTGCACCACCCTCTTTGCCGTGCTAGCAATCTCTGGATGCTCCCAGACTTGGGTAAGCAATTTCACAATTGCGGAAGCTCCAACATGTGCTAGCCCATGTGCCATCTGGACCATAGGTTGTACAAAAGCCGTGGGTAACTTCCATCTATCCATCCGCTTATTTCTCCAGCAACCCTCGTCATCCAGTTCTCCTTCGCTAACCCATTGTTCCCGCTCTTTGTCAGAAGCGGTCTTTTGTATTTCTCGCACTTGCTCCTTCGCATCATGCCATCTCTCCACCTGTGATTTCACTACATACATGGCAGTAGTGCCGGGCTGCATCGCAGTCTCCCGTGCTACTCGATCCGCTAACGCATTCCCTTCTCCAACCTTATCAACCACTTTCCTATGGGCGCTACACTTAACAATGGCGATTTTCTTTGGGTATGTCAATGCAGTTAAAAGGTTGTGAACTAACTCCCCATGCATTATCTGTACCCCATGTGACGTTAGAAACCCTCTCTCCTTCCAGAGTAGGCCGAAATCGTGCGCTACTCCGAAGGCATAGCGGCTGTCTGTGTAAACATTCACACACAATCCTGTACTGAGCTCACACGCTCGTGTTAACGCTATCAGTTCCGCTGCTTGAGCTGATTTCTGTGGTATGCGTGCTGTCTCCACTATCGTCTGTAACGTAGTAATTGCATACGCTGCTGAAGTCGTACCATCTGGTAGCTTCAGGCATGATCCATCTACCCACAACTCTCCATCTACATCTGAAAAGGGCGTATCCTGGAGATCAATACGACCCTTTGTTTGTTCCTCAGTCACAAGAATACAATCATGCGCTTTCTGTGCCTCAGGCTGGGTCTCGGGGTATGGCAACAATGTGGCCGGGTTTAATGTCACGCACCTTTTTAACGTAATGTGAGGAGCTAAAAGCGTCAACTCATATCCCGTTAAACGGGCACTGGTCAAATGCTGCGTCTTTGTTTGATTAAGCAGGGCATCAACAGCGTGGGGAACTAACACCAACAGTTTATGGGACAATACAATTCCTTCACTCTGCCGTATTGACACAGCTGTCGCCGCAACCGAGCGAAAACACCCTGGTAATGCTCGGGCGACAGGATCAAGCACAGCCGAAAAGTATGCACAAGGGCGCTGCTTATCACCATGCATCTGTACTAAAACTGATAATGCACATCCATCTTTCTCATGCACATACAACGAAAAGGGTTTTGCATAATCAGGGGTCCCTAACACTGGTGCTGAACAAAGGGCCTGTCGCAATTGCTGAAAAGCAGCATCACACTCATCTGACCAAGGAATTGGGATAGGCGTATCTTTTGTCAAGAGGGCTAGTAATGGCTTAGCCGTGTGTGAAAACCCCAGTATCCACTGTCTACAAAAAGAAACGAGGCCCAAAAATGCACGCACATCCTTCTGCGTGGATGGCCTCGGTGTGTCCAAGATTACTTGGATACGATCTGGTGTGAGTGCACGCCCCTCCTTAGACAAAAGGTGACCCAAATAAGTCACCTTTGGTCTACAGAATTGCAATTTCTTCCTAGAGACCTTATGATTGTGGGACGCTAAAAAGGAAAGTAAGGCTATCGTACTTTTCTCACACAACTCCAGGGTGTCAGCCGCCAACAAGATGTCATCAACATATTGAATGAGGGCGACCCCCTCGAGTAAGGCAAAGGAATCCAACTGCCGCTTCAAAGCCTGACTATAAATGCTAGGGCTTTCTGTATAGCCCTGGGGAATTCTACAAAAACGATAAGATCTATTGTTTAATGTGAACCCAAAAAGAAATCGGCTATCAGGGTGAATGGGAATAGAAAAGAAGGCATTTTTCAAATCAATCACTGAGAACACGGTCGCCGTAGGCGGGACCAAGGTAAGCAACGTCGTGATATCGGAAACCACCGGGTACTGAGGTATCACGATCTTGTTCACCTCCCTCAAATCAATGATGAACCGATAGACCTTTGCATCCGTGTCCTTTTTCAGAATAGGGAGAATCGGACTGTTACAGATATTATAGGGAACTTCTTCCACTACTCCTACTGCGATCAAATCCTGCACAATCTGTATGAGAGCTTCCTCGCCCTCCTGGGAAATACGATACTGTGGGAGGCGTGGTAGCACCGCCCCCTCCTGGACACTAATGTGGACCGGAGGAATCACCATTTGTCCGACATCTGTGTCCGAAGTCGCCCATAAAGCTTGGGGGAGGGTAGCCAACAACGCATCCTCTGAGATCGTACACATCCGCCCAGATCGGGGGTAGTTGTCATTTAAAATCACCCTCACACCCTCAGGGGAACAACGAATTGTAGCCCTAAAGTACTTTAACATATCAAGGCCCATAATGTTATCCGGTGTGTACGGAGCAAGCAGAAACGGACAAAGCGCAGAAAAACAATCAACCTTAAACGCAAGGGGCTGTGAAAGAGGGCTTCGGGAGAGTGTACCGTCAAACCCTACCGATGTAACTATTGAGCCGGATGGGGGAGCCCCCGGAACCAAGTACCTAGACAATGCACTACGTGTCGCTCCTGTATCCACTAGGAACTGATCAGTAGAACCTAAAACCTCAGCCGATACATAAGGACCCGTCTGATCGACCGGCACCTCAACTGATTCGGACCCCCATCCTACGCATTCCTATGCATGCTGAGAATCGTGATATTCCAATCGATCGCTGTCCGATACATGATACTGGTGCTGGCGATCGAAAACATTTGAGCTATCTCGGTGCTGTCCGGCAGTATCGAAGCGGACATTATCGTTGGAATTCCCTCTAAAGTTCGAGAAGCCCCCTCTACCTCTCTGGCCACCCGGAGTGTGGCCCTGCCGCGAAGCACGCAATGCTGGGCACTCCCTGGCCCAATGGCCCAACTGCTTACAGTACGCACATTGGTTCTTATTCAAATCAGATCGGCCCGAAGGGGGACCATAAGATCCGCCCCTTCCCCTATTATTATTACCCCGGCGGGGCGGGCCATATACTTGTGCTAACATCACTTTGGTTTTGAGATCTTTCGATTTCTTCTCCTCCTGGCCCTTCGCCTCGTGCTCCTGACGCTCATAATACTGAGCGATGGTCAGAAGGGCCGTCGGTGTCGCGGAGGACCAAGAACTCTCACTCGCTTTTAACCGGGCCGCAACTGCCGGCAGCAGATTAGCCACATATTTGTCCGCGAAAAGGTGGCGGCCCGTGTCGTCAGTAAGCGACTGGCCACTAAAATCATGGAACGTTTCTTCGAAGCCCGTGAAGAAATCTGCAACTGACTCATCAACTTTCTGCTTACATGCCGCTAACATATTCCAGTCAATCTTTTTAGGGGGGATTATTGTTTTCAATTTAGCCACAATAGCAGCAGGGAGATCTAGAATATTCTGGGGTGGTTTCTGTGCGGGCTTCCGTTCCCTATCCTCATCCTCAAGCTCAGACCACCGGGCCTTAAAAGCAACTGCATCATCCACCTTTCGGACAGACCGCCACGTGTCCGGTGGTAGAATAAGGCCAAAGAACAGATCTATATCCGCTAAGGTCATAATGCAAGAATTCAAGGCCCCCTCGACTTCTTCATAGAAGGCCGCTGGATTCTTGCGGGGGTCAGGCAATGCATTCTTTAACGCCATAACATCGGCCCTATGCCAAGGAGTATAAACCCAATTATACACAAAATATCCCCTAGCATCGGCGGAGTTAATATCCGAGCTAGTCCCTGCTCCTTTCGGAGGGACATACAAAGGTGCCGCCTCTCGCATCGGTTTAGCATGCACTACATTATCCTTATCTGACTGGGAGGTGGATGGGTGGCCCCCTGTCGCAACTGAATCCGACCGCTTCTCCTCCTCCGCTCGTTGGCGTGCTTTCTCTCGAAGGGCCAGCACCTCGTCCCGCAAGGCGAACAGCCGCCGAGCCGCCTCAGGAGCCTTAGAGGGAGAAAAAGCACCGTTACGTATTGCTCTGGCATCCGAAGACACTTCGTCAGGCTCAAAAACATGAGAATATTTTCGAAAAGCATTAATCACTTCATCCGCGAAATGACCCAGAAAATACACTTTATCTCTCTCCTGCCATGGCCCCCAAATTTGAAATAATTCCTCCATGGATACCTTGCCTTTAAGCGCACGGAAGGAAATTTGCCGAAGCTCAGCAATTTGCTCGGCCGGCAGCATGGACCGTGTGTCTACCTTACCCGAAGCCGGGTCAGAATCTTGCGGCCGTGGAGCAGATGCGCCAACATAAGGGGGCGGAGAGCGATCTAGTAAATAAAAATCGTCATCAGGATTATTAAGGACAGGATAAAGCGGCTGACGAACAACATATTGACCCGAAACTTGTAGCCTACGCTCTTTCTCTTGTCTGTCCGTTTGCTCTTTGTCCTCCCGATGCTTCGCTTCCTGCGCTCGCATATGATCATTCTTCCGTTGTTCTTTATCAAACAGCGCTTTCTCACGTTTCTCTCGCTCACGCACTTCCTTCACCCATAATCGCACACACTCAAACATATCCTGACGAGCACGTCGCTTACACATACACTGTTCCACATACTCAATCTTACGTATATCAAACGATCCATACAAAGGCCATCGCAACTCAGGATCCTTCCTAGTATATTTCCTCCATAACGTGCTGTACATTATGGAAGAAAGACCATGCTTCACGTACATATCCCTATTAGGAGTCCCCTCTGGGGGAGCTGGAGCAGATTCCTCGAGGTTCAACCGGTTATCCAAACAGCAGCACCACTTACGGAGTGCGCTAAAAGCAGGCATGCTAGGAATAATGCAAAATATGCAGTATTATCAAGAAAATTGGCACTTAATCGTTGCGCCGTTCCAAGTTTACACAGCTCCCGAGAAATTTCTCCACATTACCTGCCTATATGTGTTGCAACGCATATATTTTCACAAAGACAAATTCAAAATATGACTAGTCACCATCAATCAAACTCAAATAGCCAGACCAGGCTTCAAAACTCGGAGCAAGTACCGTACAACGGTTCTTACCAATCAAGAGTCCAGGTTCCAACTGCCAAGCTCCACAATCGCCCAAACGGCTCTCACGGCAGGACCGACAGAAGAGGTCTCAGTCGATGACCGGCGCCACCCAGATGGTCAGCTCGGAAGGGAAGGAAGAAAAACCTCGGGATGCCAGGGCTAAGACGCCGCTGGCAGTGATCACGTCCCCGGCCAAACTCCTCACCTTCGTCGCGACCAGTCCTTCGAGCATCCGAGTCGCCGATGAGCCCCACGTGACGGGCGCCAATTGATGAATACAAGCCCCAGCTAGGCCCGCAAGAGACAAGGGTTCGCTCTTCTGTAACGAAATCTATAAGGAAGTTGGCACGGAAACTGCAAAGTACAAAAACAACGTTTATTAACCCTTAAGGGTGGTCCTACAATCCACACAACACTCTTCAGTATTGCAAGGAGTAGCACAAAGAACTTGCATACACAGTCCCCTTTTATACACAGCGAAGGGGCTCATGAGTGGGTGGATACCACTAAGTTGAAGAACATTACCATTTAGGGTCATTCTCGATACCGAATCAATACATGGGCGGAGCTAACATACTCCTTGGGCCCGCGAAAACACATGGTCAAGCAAAGCTAATTATAACAGATGTGGTCAAGTCTGGGCATGCGCCAGACGGACAAGGGAGAGCTATTTATAACCTGTTGCTAGGCAGATTACAAGAGCAACTAACACAGAGGTCGGACTCTCCTCGTGGTGAGCACGTGGCAGCATGTCAATACAAAATGGAGTCCGGACTTCGGCCAACATAATGGGGAAAACACGATAAAAGGGAAACACTAATGTTTTCAGTAAATGCTTAATCACATTCTGCCTTAATTTACAACAGCACCTCTTTAACCTACTGGATAAAATACAATATAATCCAGACAAGAACATCCTGGTCAGCCTTGACGTTGAAGCATTATATACAAACATTCCTCAGGCTGAGAGTATTAGGGTAGTTGAAGAAATTCTCAAACAAGAAGAATGGCCATGGGCGGCAGCAATTGAATGGATCACCACCCTTATCCATTTGGCACTCATAGAAAACTTCTTTAAATTTGAAAACCAGATATATCTTCAAACCCACGGCACTTCGATGGGCAGCACATTCGCCCCGAGCTTGGCCTGTCTATATGTGGGGTATTTTGAAGATCAATATATATGGACACAAAATCCATTTTCTGCCAATATACGTTGTTGGTATAGATATATTGATGATGTCCTCCTGATCTGGGAAGGAGATATGATTGGTCTCAATCATTTCAAGACATGGATCAATAGTCTGAATCCTCACCTCCATTTCACAATGACAATGAACAGAGAAAGAATATCATTTCTAGATGTAATCTTCACAGCTAGTGAAGGTACTCTTAAGAACTCTCTGTTCACAAAAACTACAGACAAGAACAGCCTACTTAGATTTGATAGCGCACATCCGCGCTCACTAAGGGAAAATCTACCTGTAGGTCAGTTCTTAAGGGTACGTAGAAACTGTTCTGATCTCGAAACATACAAAAAGGAAGCAGTTATCCTTACTAACAAACTTAAACAAAAAATGTACCCGACTAAGATCGTAGATAGAGCAAACAAGAGAGCCCGTAACACACCAAGAGAGGCACTCTTGGAAACACAGTAAAGAAACAGTCTGACCAATTGATATTTGTTACCACATATAATACATCTTCTAATGATCTTAAGAAGATAATAAACAAGAAGTGGTCCATTTTGACTTCTAACACAATATCTTTTGAGAAACCTATGTTCTCATTTAAAAAGAACACAAGTCTGAGAGATGTACTAGTACATACTGATACATTCACACCAAAAACAACTAATCAATTAACCCTCTGGAGAACGCCCCAGGTCACTGGACACTATCCATGTGGCTCATGTGTAGCATGCCCTTTCACTGAACACACTAAGACAATAGAACTAGGATTACATTCACCATGGGAACAAAGATCACACACCAATTGTAATTCTGAAGGAGTGATCTATATGATCAAGTGCCCATGTGATCTAATGTATATTGGGATGACGAGTCGCAAAGTAAAAGTACGCATTAGCGAACATAGAAGCACAATAAGACGTGCAATAACAGCGACTAAACTTACTGCACACTACAATGATAAAAAACATAAGGACACAGAGATTAAGTGGACCATTTTAGAAAAAATTAAACATGTAAATAACTTGCAACGCAAACTTCTGGAACGTGAACAACGATGGGTTCACCGATTAAAAACTCATGAAAAGGGCCTTAATGACAGTATACCTTGGAACCAATTAACTAGATGAAGGAAATGAATATAATTACAACTAGGCCTCATACCTGTATGTTAAGTTGTATCCCCTTTTTGAGCGATGTTGAAACTAGATATATCCAACTTAGGAACCTTAACAAGGTGGTCATATAAATGTATATTCTTTTCTAAAAAAGCAGTACCAGAATACATCATTTTAGGTTTCATAACTTTGATCCATGATGAAAAGTGTGTGAATATGATCAACATATATCTTAGCGCATTGTGTCAGTCCCGATACAAGTAAAAACCTCAGTGAAAACCACGAATGGAATAGCTTCTGTAACATACCCCCAATGACCATCCTCAGAGGACTAGAGACACCTCATAATAACAATAATCCCCTATTGACTATCAAATAGGGTATATTCTGAAACAGTAGTCTCCTGATAGGATATAGAATCAGTGACACTTAAGTACAATATGTTTCGTTTGAATTGTTCTTTCATTTTGGATACTACAATTCCCATAATCCTTGGAAACATAACATCCAGCAGTATATTAGACTCGATACATCAATTGGTGTTTTTCTATCAATACGAGCCATTTAATATACACAAGTGGCGATTTCCTTAAAACATTACGAACTTATGTATAGCTTCTATTAATTGAACGTTTATTTTATCAAACGTTTAAAAAAAATAAATTTTGTGTACGCTGTCAGAGAGCATAGAAACATACTTTTGCTTTATATAACTAACTATTAAAACACAATAAACTGAACTAGATGCGTAGGAATTGCGCTTGAAAATGGCTGAAGGTCCTATCGTATACAGATGAGAGACAGAGACAATATGTCAGTATATAGACATCCAGTTTTCCGTTGATTTTTATCGGCAGCATTACAAACTATAAATCCCATGATCCTCGATACGTCATATGCGCCATTGCGTCATAGTGACTGCGCCGACTATCGCCTACCAATCAGTGCCATAGACAATACGGAAGTACAAAAACCCGGATCGTTCGCAATACAGGCGCGAAAGCCGGGAACCGAAGCCAAGTAGGTGTGCAGGCGGGGCAGGACTCTTGACGAAGGTTTGACTATAGAGCTACCCCTAGATGCTTGTCGGTCCCCTGAGACACAGAAACCCTTCAAGACTTTGGTAAGGGAATTTTCGTTAAAATTTTCTGCACAAACCATGATAAGGAGGGATAATGATAAAAGTACATGACTAGAGATTACCGTTATTTTATTCACAAGCACGGTATGAATGTTGAGTGAGTGCGAGGTATAGAGCGTTTTTTAGTGAATATATAGACTTACTGACAAGAAGTTTTTGTCAGCTTTTGAGTATAATTGCCACCCCACGAATCATCTGTCACGTAAAAATATTATGTGAAGATATGGAAATGAGTGGCACATGTTTGGAAAGAATTGATTACCACTATGTCATAGACACAATTTGGCACGTGTGGTTTTTTGTTTATTTCCAAAGCACGCAATGTGGGACACAGTATTATAGAAATACTATGACTATACCGTACAAATGTATGTTGTTTTGTTTTCTTTGTTGTTTGTTCTTCTCTTTACAGATGGAGGATGACACGTGATTGATAAATTATCAATTACTTAAACAAGGAGCCGCTACTCTGCCCTTGCACTACGTACAGGATAGGGAATCCCCTTTCGTCCTGTCTCCTAGGGAGGCCTACTTTGCCCTGAAGAAAGTCCTGGACCTTTATGGCCATTATTGGACTGAAACATGTTGGCACTAGGGTCTTAGGACCATAAGACTCCCAATAAGACCCAATATTCTTTTTTAGTAACCCAGACAGACCCAAAAATAAAGGCATACCGGGGATCTGTCTGAGGTATTTTAATCTTTCAGCCCCCCAGGTCAAAAACTTCTAACAAGTGCTCCCAACACTGTGGTTGAGCCCACCCCGACTTATAGGCGTCGGGGTGATACGATGATGAAGCATGACACCACTAGGGTGTGTGAGGGTAAATAAACAAAAAGGAAGATTTTCCTTGCTCACCTTTTGGTGAAGAAAAAAGAGTTTACCTTATCTAAATCCTTCACATCTCTTCCCACTATAGTGCATCCATATCAACCACGTTTGATTTGTTAGAGTAATTTAAGTGACTAATTGATTATAAATAGGAGGAGTTACTCTAACTCTTAATCCTCTCTACCCTTCTAGGCATTGAAAAAAGTCTTTTTCATTTAACCTTTAATGTGGATATATGTAATAAATCACCACTTTTTCTCAGATGAGAAACATTTGAAAATTGATTATCATGTCTCACCTGAAGCCTGGCTGACCCACTTTTCTAGTAGCTTCCAAAAATAAGCTATCCAACCCCCCTGTGTCAGGCACCCTCACTTCTCCATTAGCTAAGGACATTTTCCTTGTTTCCCTCAAGAATAGTAGTAACTGTCTTGTCGCTTCTATTGCTGTTAGTGACTGAACACTGGCCATTTTTAAGACTACCCCTTACAAGGCACCAGACAGATGTTTTTAGGCAAAGCCCAACTTTCTGGGTTCTCCTGCCGACAAATGTGTTCTGAGACACTCTTTTAGCCAAAATACCTAATTTCCGGAGAAAATCAATCATAGTCCCCATCTTTAAGAAAAGCGACAGAGGGAATCCAACATGCTACTGTCCAAACTTGCTGTTGGATTCCTCTGTCAAAATCTTTGGTGGGGTGATTCTTTAGAAATTGGAAGATTGGGCAGATAATAAAGATTTGCTGTCTGATGTGCAGTTTGTTTTTTGACTGGGCCTGGCCACAGTTGAGCAGTCCCTTAACCTGATCCTGCTCACAAGGAAGTATGCTAAGGCCAAGGGAGGCTCATTACATCTTGCTTTCATGGACCTTTCTAGTACATTCAACCTTGTGGACAGGCGCAGGTTGTGGGACTTAATGAGTAGAGCTGGGATAGATAATGCCCTGATTGCTCTCTTTAAGTTCCTACAGTGGAATAACCTGGCCCAGGTTTAATATGGTGCTGAAGGGGAATATACATCCCCTTTTAAGGTCTATAAATGGGTTAGACAGGTGTGCATTTTAGCGCCTTTTCTATTCCTCTTTTACATTAATGCTTTGGACTAAGTTCTACTGACTAAAGTGAGGGACCAGCCTAGGGTAGGGTACATGTCAGTGTCTGTACTCCTTTACGCAGAGGATGCTGTGTTATTGTCGCATACTGAAAATGGGCTTCAGCTTCTCCTGGACTCCTGTAACAAGTTTATGGGGAAATTGAAGCTAAAGGTCAGTCTTACAAAGTCATTCACTTTGACGTACTGCCCTAGAAATACTTGCTCTTGCAGATTTACCATTAATGATATTCCCATTACCAAAGTTCCAATTTTTAAGTATCTTGGGATCATGCTAGATTGTCACTTTAAATGGGACATGCTTCAGGCCCAAAGGGGGTTTACAATGGAAAACACAGTCTGTATTATTTTCAAATTTTCCAAGAAACATAATCAAAAACCCATGAAAGCGCAAATTTCCCTCTGTAAAGCTAAATGCTTGGTGGTTGGAGTCTGGGGGTATGTGGGGTGTGGCTGCTTACAAACCAGTGAAAATACATTTCTCACCATACTGCCTGCAGTCCCTAGAAGTACTGCCAACATTATCACCCACACTCAGGTTGGTCTTCCTTACATTGAGGATGTGATCAATATGACACCGCTCTTATTGTGGGTTAAAATCGGGGGTTCCCCTTCACAAACTGTTCTCGCTAAGTCCTGGCTGACTGCATTAAATCAGATCAAAGAGATAAGATTATCTGGCTAGCTTACATTAAAAAATCCTTTGTAGACCTTGGCGTTCTACATTTACTCCACTCACCTAGTGAAATTTATGGTAAATTGAGGACCCGCATACGCGCTTCCTCTTTCCAACCAATAGGAATTTTAAAAGGGTTAACAATCCCAGGTTATGGACACTGTACACTACCATTTGGAAATGTCCTCCACTTAAAGTCCTGAGCCATATTTAGCCTGGATACCCTACCAGGACTTTACTTAACTCATTTCAGGTTGAGTATGGTTCACTTTCTGGCCACTTTCTGACAGCAGGGCACTTGGTTGTCTTCCCTGCCCTGTAGTTCTTGCGATAATATCAGTCACCAATCTCTTACCCATTTTACTTTTTTTTGTAGTTTTTTCTTTACCCCCTAGAGCTCAATTTTATGCCCCCTTTTATGTATTAATAAATCCAGATTGACTAGCATGAACCTTCAATTTCTGTAGTGTTTGAACACCAAATGTAATTGCAAAGCTGTAATTCGTTACATATCCTACTCCCTTAGGATTAGGAGAGACTTAAGGGCTTGTACTGACCTCCTTTAATTGCACGACTGATGTATTGTTACACTGCTTATACGTGAACTGTGTGTATTTATTTGTTTTTTATTGCTCCTTTGTCTTATTTTATTCATACAGTATTTGTACTGCTCATATTTTAACTGCATGTTTTACTGTTACTTTTATAGCTATATCTGCCGAATAAAGTATAATGACTGACTGATCAAGAAGTATAGGCTCCACAGCAATATTGCTTTTATTTAATTTCTGAATTAGACCCTCTTTTGTCTATGACTACACAAAGGACTGCTTCTGTACACACACACATTGAGGTACATTGCTGCCTACCCCTTTAACCTCAGGAAGCTATCAGGTGGTTGTTTTTAAAGATGGAGTGGTTTTGCAAAGCTCGATTTATCATTTGATTGTGCATTTTTTTGGATGCAATGCTTTTACATTTTCATAATTGTATTTCATCTCCAAGCACTCAAGAAGAGTTGAAGAAAAGAAAATTATGTTTTTTTCCTTTTGGCACATTTTCCACAAGCTGTAGGCTGCTATGATGGCACACCTGTATTAATTTGTCCTTCAAGTATTACTGAATTTGTATATACAAATAGGAAGAGCTGGCAATCCTTAAACACACACATAGATTGTAATGCTGGAACTGTATTAACTGATCCTGTGACAAAAGTTTCTTTTTCAGTCCAGTCATAATCTTCCAGCACTGTGCCGTATACAACCGGCTTGAGGAGAGTTTGGTGGTTGACTTCATTTTAGGTATTTATAACCATCTACATTAACTACATACCTATGGACAGTGAGTTCCCATTACTAAACAAGCGTTTAAAGGTGTGATACCTTGGATGTGGTAATTACGGCTGTTTGAAGGGTTCAGAAAAGATTACATAATTTTAAGACAAAACCGCTCATGAACTAATAACTGTAAGAACTCGAGATGCATTGTGGAACTTGGAGTCATTGTGATAGACATTTCCTACTGAAGGTGTTTTTTTCAATCCACAGGCACCGCAATTGGATGTTGGATGGTTATAAGACCTGGCAAGCAATGTGAGTGAGTTTTGTTATAGATATGAAAAAACTGATAATTTCAGACACTCAGTGGGGACAACCATTGAGAAAGGCAAATTTTCACCGAAATGCGTCTGCTTGCCACAATAAAAGGTCTTCGGAATCTGCTGTGTGCTCCTGAAGGTACTTATTGGGGTGATGTTGTTGGAAATATATATATATATATGTATTACCTACTGGCAGTCGCCAGTAGGTAGTTATAGTTAGGACCTAGTTTCCATAGGAAAAGCGTTTTTTCTTTTCCCGATAACTTTGGCGCCGGTTGATGAATCTTCGCAAAATTTTCAAAACTAGTGGCCTGCTCAGGTAAGCTTCTGGCTTGAAAGTTTCAGGGAGATTTGTTCAGCGGGGCTGAGAAAAAATGGGGGTCCCAAAACGCGTTTTCTCCATGTTAATTTCCATAGAAAACTTTAGACAAAGCTACAGCTCGAACTGCTGAACGGAATTACACTAAATATGGCAAAAAGGTAGTTCTTGGTTCAGAAAGAGCCCTTTTTAGGTCTCGACTAGGCAGCGCATGCGCTGTCTTGTTGAAAGATGGTGTATACAGTATAGTGGGGGAAGCTCCACCCACTTACCAGCCTTATTTTTGATTGGCTTGAATCACAATTTATGCATTCTGATTGGTGCTTTACTTGTTAATCCCGCCTCCTGATGGGCATGTTGTCATTTTTATCCTTACAAGGCTATCGGCCCCTTTACTAGAAAAACAGTTTTGTTCACCTGCCTCTCGCCGTTCCCTCCCCTGGTCCGTAACTTCTTACACCACAACCATCCCCCCACCCCCTCCTGTTTGTGCCTTCTTTTACACCCGCACTTCCGTGTAAAATGCAATAGGGCTCGCGTAAATACGAGCCCTATTTCATTTTCAAAGCTTGTTTTAAAGTAGTGCGCATTAACATGCGTGCGATGCCTTACATCATACGCATGCGCGCCACATGAACCCTTTGTGTGTGGCCATGAACATGGAGGGAAAGTAATAAAGGGAGAAGACGGTGATCGGGGCTGGCAAGGGATCGAAAGATGTAAGGGCTGGGTGGTGTCGATAAGGTACAACATGCTTTATGCGCCTCTGGCTGTGAAAAAAGTTTCAATCTAGAGTGTCTGTAGTCCAGCAAAACTAGTGACTGCTGTAGTGATTTATGCTCTTGCTTTCGACCTGCGTAGATGTCTGCACTTGAACTGCACAATAAATGTAATTGCTTTTAAATGGTGGTGTGTGCGCTGCTTGCAGGGCAGTAATCACGGTACATGCACTGTGAGTCATTAGAACACGTCCGGACTTGAGCGAAGGGAAATTGCAGCAAACTTAGGATGCGAGCGGGTCCGGAGCTGCGCCGGACTATGCTCTGAGTGCAGGCCAGGCAGGGTGGAGATAGGGCAGGAGTTGAGTCGAGGCGTGGGCAGCCACTCACTGACCTAGACTCACCATACCTGTCAGGGCCACCCCTGTCATGAGGCCAGGCACGGGCTCCCAGGCTGACTGCTAGTTTCACAAGAGACAGTGAGGACGCTTTGAGGAATTCCGTTCCAGACAATTAAGGGAGTGACAGCCTCAGCAGGCTGGGGTCCTGCGGCGAGCATATATCCTCTCCACCCTAGTGTAGATAACAGGCGGGGAGCAGCGGGCAGCACCGTCTGCAGCGCACACACCTCCCAGCACTGGTGCACACCACAGACATAGCGCCTGGCCTTGTGGCACATAGAGCTTCGAATGCAAGAAAGAGCGGGGACTATGGCTTACGCGAGTTGGTGGAACGCCACGGTAAATGATTGCTGTATTCCTTTTATTTGCTTTCATGTTGTTTGGCAGGCTTTCTCCTCTTGGTTTCTGTGGGGGTTAGAACGAGCGTGGATTCATGCCTGGAATATGCGCTCTGCATTCACAGGAAAGAATGCCTTTCTGGGCTGATGATTTGAGTATGTGTGCTCGACCCGAGTAAGCCAGTCCCTGTGCGAGAATCCAGCACGTTGCCTGACGAGCTGTATTTGATTTATTTTATGTTAGGACGAGTTCGGGCACATAATTAACCAAGCAGCTATTATAGACACCTTACTTCGGGGGCTGGTGCAAAGCTGTAGGAAAAAGCTGCTCACATCATGGTTCCTATTTATAGATCTAAGGAAAGCTGGCCGCAAACTGATGTTATGAGATGGGAAAGCATTAGGGTGACCAACCGTCCGTAAATTTCACGGACAGTCCGTAATTTTTACCTTCTGTGCGTTGTCCATGACAATATCTTTAACGGATGCCATTTGTCCATAATTCTGCAGATTTTGGGTGACAGCCAATAATTTTGTGGCTTTCACTCTCAAATGGTTGCCCAGGACGTTGTGTGGAGAACCTAGGATTGGCTTGAAAGCCTTCAGCCAATCCTAGTGCTCGCTGATCGACTGTAGGACTGTACTCATTGACCCTGATGATTCAGGGCCAATGAGAACAGCTTTAGGGCACCAGCATTACATTACATTATTACGTGCAGAAGCACGCTTTCGATTTTGGTTTGGTGTTTAGAGGGTATGACGCCTGCATTTTTGGAGAGTGACGTTGTTTGCCAGGCCAGCAGACTCTCCCAGCCCCAGTCTCTGGACTACAGAGTCAGCCATGGGCTTTATTATTTCTCAGTCTCTAAATTGAATAAATGTGCTTTTCATCGTTCTTTTACCTGTCTGTGCGTTTATTTCCACATCATCGAAGTTTGTCTGCTGTTTTCACTATTCCCCTAATGTATTAGTTCCTAGGCTCTCTCTAGCTTTCTCTCGCCCTCTTCATCTTCAAACTATGCCTCACTCTAGATAAGAGGAACGCTTGTTAAACAATTGTTAACAAGATGAGGGGATACTGGGCCAAAGTTAATGACTTCAGTCACTGTCTTCCCCAACAACAAGGAGTCACGAATTATTGGGCCCAAAATCGGGGAAATCATACTGAATATGGAATTACCAAGTTCAATTGTACACGTGTTTTCCAATTCGAGGCCTAGTGCCTGCACATTCAAAAGAAACACATTTGTTTTTACTGTTTGCATTTCTGCACCCAATAAAGATGGAATCTGGAGAACAATATCATGTCCAACATGAAATGGGCCCCTTAGTCTTCCTGAGAGCAGGAGCAAAATATCATATCAATATCATAGTGTGTTTTTTGGAACATGTTGTTTATGATTCAAGAAACCTCATAAATGGTTTTGTCTTTTAAGGTGAAGATGTTCAGCCTAGCTGTGAATATATGTTGCATGCTCATCCTGCCTCAGTTTGTCATTTATCAGTCATTGAGCAGATGATAGATTGCCTTGCTTTAAAATCAATATTTGAAAAAACCTGTTCCGGTGGGCACCACTCAGTTCTAGTAGAATTCACTGCCACTTGGAAGTGGTTGGGCAAAGATATTTGATGCTGTTTTGCAGATCTGTATCTGTAGGAGTCTCAACTGACTTTCTTACCTGTTCTGTCACCTTTTCACCTCTTTCGCCTGTCTTCCACCTCTCTTATAACCCCTTGTCTGTCTCTTTCGCACCAGTCTTAAAATCAGGTCCATACCTTTCACCTTTCCTCCTTCCTGCCTCTCCCCCAGCTGTTTTTTTGTAACCTGTATCTGTCTTCTTATCACCAGTTTCTCTCTTTCTTTCTCTCTCTCACTATACATGACATAACCGGTCAGTCACTTAATCACCACACTGTCAATTGTCTCCCTTCTTTAATCTGTACTTTCTCAAATTTCTACCACCCCACCCTTTCAGCCGTCTTTATACCCTGTCTCTTTATCGCATCTCACATCTGTCTCTCTTTGGCATCTGCCTCTATCTATATCACAACTCTCATACTGTCATCCCATATCACTAGTTTCCTCTCTCTCTGATTCTTGTCTGTGTCTTTGTTACCTGTCTATGTGTATATCACCTATCGCTGTCACCTGTCTCATTCTTTTTCACATGTCTATGTTTCACTTACACTTGTCGCCCGTCTCTTATGTATTTAATCCCTCTCTCTATCACACCCCTATCTTTCTGTCTCTCACCTGTCTCTCTTTAGTGTCCCCTTCATGCTCTTCCTTCCTTTTTTCCCCTCATATCCCTTCATAGTTTTTCTCTTTTACCCATTTCTCCCCCTCTGTTGTACTTCTTATTTCTTGCTCCCTTCACGCGCTCAGGGGGTGGAAGAGTAACAGAGACTACCTTTTACTAGGGTTGGTTCCACTTTCAGAAATAAATGTTTTGCAAGTGTGTAGCTTAGCTTACAACAGGCCACTGGTTAGAACTTTCATGACTTTACTTCCAAATGATGTAGCTCAGAGGTACAGAAAGTAAACAAGGCTCATTAGAGCTTTGTATCATTCCTGTTTCTGACACCGCCCTTACTCCGCTGAGACCAGAGGGTCACCGTTGCGCTCTTAAATGATGCCCATGACAAAATCTTGAAAGTTCAAGAACACTTCTGTGGGAGATTTTATGTCATGGGATTTGCGCTCCAGGTTTCCAAGTACTGTGGGTGGAAGTGTTGATCTAAAGGCTATTTTCCTCAACAACATCACCATTTTATCATTTAGGCTGGGTGGAAGTCAAATAAGGTTGTGTTTCTGGTTGAGAACTGTGGGCCAGTCAGAACTCTCTGGGAGGTGGCTACCCACAGAAAAATGACAGTCCCACAGAACATATGAAGAATACGTATTCTCCGTTCTCCACTATCTGATCTAATCATGTGCAGAGATGAGGAGACCAGAGTACAGTAGAGCCAGACACCAGTTCTTAAGAATAGAGTCTTTTGAGCTTGCACAAATGAGACACTTCAGGGCTGTGTGGTCGGAATTCATGCCCTTGTGGTGCCCTGCCTGTATTATACTATTGCGCATCCTTTATCCCAAATATTTTTCATGAATTTTGACCTTCCATTCTGAATTTTTGTCCTGAATTTTTACACTCACCATCCTGAATGTACAACCATGCTAGCTGGTCACCCTAGAAAGCATTGCTTCATGTTAGAACTGCCTGAAGATATAAACTTAACGCACTCTGTGCCTGATGGGTTTAAGGAACTTCAGAAAAGTTTAATTTCTGTCAGTGTGTTGGAAGACCGATAACAGAATGTATGCTTCCTGAGCACCAGCTGACTAATGGCAGAAATGTCAAGTATGTTAATAGTCCTATTGATACTTTGTCCCTGGAAGTAGGGGTGCAGGAAGTGCTGCAGCGCCCCAAAGGAATCATAATGAAGTTCGGAAGGTGAATGAGCAGTAAAGAAGCCTTTAAATGTTTTGTTTTCATTTTGCCACATGTGCTGTGAGGTTAAATGTCGGGGTTATGTTTTCTGTCAATTTGCTGCTTTGTTTTTAGGTCTCACCTAGCGTTGCAGCGACTGCACTGCTCGCTTTGCGAGGCATGCAGTAAACACTATAGAGGGGAAGCTTTTTGGAAGCTCTGCCCACTTTCCACCCATCTTTTTGATTGGCTTACATCGTAAGTGCTGCATTCTGATTGGTTTTCGGCTTGTTAGTCCCCCCTCCTGACGGCCATGTCATCATTCGTATACTTCCATGGCTCTCAGCCCCTTTACTTTAAAAACTATTTTGTTCCCGTGGCTCACTTTCTAATTGGCTCGCCTCTTTCTAGAGCATTGTGGAGTTGAGTTAATGGTGGGATTTAGCTGACAGTGCCGCTGTGTGCATAGAGATGACATGAAGCTGCTGTGTGAGGTGGAGGTTGTTAACCGCATGCTTCCGACATTCGGCATAAGGAACCGAGGCAAAGGGACCCATGCCGTGCTGTCCATCTGCAGACAGCGTCTCCAGAGCAAGTCTGAGGGCAGGAGTGCTGCTGTCTACTTGATGATCTGCACATTTAAAGATAAGGCAGGTTCCAAGTACAAGATAAGGGCTTTGTCCAAGGGGCTTGTGTTGGCTGCAGGTTTTGCGGGGCTAACATAGGGGCGACTCAGGGGAGACATCTGCAGTATGAGATGGAGGTTATTAACCGCATGCTTTCAACATTTGGCATAAGGAACTGAGGCAAAATGACCAGTGCCATGCTGTCCATCGGCAGACAGCGTCTTTAGAGGAAGTCTAAGGGCAGGAGTGCTGCTGTCTACTTGATGATCTGCACACTTAAAGATAAGGCAGGGTCAAAGTACAAGGTAAAGGCTTTATTCAAGGGGCTTCTGTCGGCTGCAGGTTGTGCGGGGCTGAGTTGGGAGCGAATCAGGGGAGAGATTGCATGCATTTATCAAAAGAAAAACACTAACGTCCAAAACTAGCTCCTCTGTCTGTACACAGATCAGAAAAGTCCCCCTATGTTGCAATAATGTGCGATAATGTGCTGCATCGCTAAATACTTAGAAGGTCCCAAAGGCGAGACCGATTGCATTGCAAATGCTTGTTTTTAAATGGTGTAAATCTGTTCAGTAGTTCCTGAGAAATTTGAAAAAGAAAAAGTTTCGATATCTGAGCAGCGAGGAGGGTTCGCGCACCCTCCCGGGCATGAGCTACACTCTAATTGGCTGCCAACAGTTCAAATCAGGAACTGTTGGCAGCCATTTTGTGACTCCGATACCGAGTCAGAAGATAACTGTGGAAAAAAGGATGAAAAACAAGAATAGGGGGCAGGGTAGGAACATGTGGGGGTCACAAATGCCACATGCTGACCCGGGGACTACCACCTCCCCGGGGCTTTGATAATAAACTGTGGGGGGAAAGAGTCACCCACACGCTCCAGGGACCGCCACCTCCCCGGGGCACATAAAATTGAAATTCGGGGGTCCGTTATGGACCCCCAAGCCCCGGGGACCACCACCTCCCTGGGGCTTTAGAAATGTTGGAAGGGGGCTGCGCAGCCCCCCTCCTGGAGCCCATAGTGGCCCTGGGGACTGCCACCCCCCAGGGCTGGATCCTGCAATGTCCCGGGGTGCCCACCATTAGAGTGAATGCGATGGGTGCGCGGCTGTCAGCGCGGCCCCCTAGTGTGAACGGGATAGGTGCGCGGCTCTCAGCGCGGCCCCTTGTGTGAACGCGATGGGTGTGCGGCTCCATAAAATTATAATTAAGATTTGTTTTTTGAAAAGCTTGGTTATATGTTGGGTTATTGGGTGGCTCTAAAAAGAGCCCTTGTTTTCATTGGGAGATTGTTGTAGCTACATGTAAGTGTGGATGCAGAGCTTCAGGTTGTTGAGAAACACTCTGTTGCCTTCATCACTGAAGTGTACTCCATCACTTCTATAGATGCCATCCATATGGAAAGGCAGATTGTTGTTATAGATGGAGCCCATCCTATGGTCTCTGAAGTAAGCAGAAACAGCTTTATTGACATTTTGTCTAGCTTTCTCAATCTGAGGACACAATTGATTGGACCACTTCCATTTCTGTCTTTGGCATATGTTAGAGTATACAAAGACAGTTTGGGGAAAAGTAATATCAATTCTGCAAAGGTGTCCTTCATTAGCATTTCCAGACCTACCCCAGTCAATGTGCCTAGGTCATTGCCACCACTGTGCACAATCATGAGGTCAGAGGGTTTGAGATGCAAAAAGGTTTTAACCAAAGGCATCAATTGATACCACTTTAATCCTCTCTGTCCAATCCATTTAATGTCTACATTTTGCAAAGCTAGGTCTTTGTCAATACCTCTGCGTTCAGCATAACTTTTGCACCAGAAAACATAGCTCTGCTCAACAATCCACACTGAAAGCATCTTGAAGGGATGACTGTAGGTAATGAAAAGATGTCTGTAGCTGAGTTAGTTGGTAGAATGAGAGATATGTAAAATGGTGGACAAGATTCCATTTTTTTAAAAAATTGAGGATTGGCTGTTTAACAACATTCTACATTCAAACATAGGGTGCCTTTTACTTTTTTTTTTAAAGCATTTTTCTTACTGGCTACTAAAAAATGTTTGAAAGGTACAGTAGAAAGGATAAGGTCATGTTTTGCAAAGCCAACCACACCTGCTGTTTGCATTTGCAACATTGTGCGGTGAACTTTAAAATATGGTGAACTTGCGACCTGTCAGTTAAGTTGAATGTTCCATGAACTGATACTATGGAAACTGGCATTAAGCAGAATGGGGGAAGAAGTCAGTTGGTAAAGGTTATTATGTGGAACCAATAGAAATGTGTTTTACAATTTGAAAAACTCTGGGAAGCAATGTTATTTGTTGCTTACGTATATTTGTATGGAGAAAGAGAGGAAAACTTTGCCATTATTGGTTTTACCTTGCCGAGTCTGGTGCATTATATTGATTTTGTGTAAAAGAAAATCCTGTCAGAGTTTGTGAGATTTTTCATTCAATACATTTATTTGCAAGGTGAGTTATAAATTTGTGAGGTTTATTTTAAAAAAAATAACATTATTCTAAAACAGTGTTGTTTGAAATATATTATCAAATGTAGAGATGTATATTGGAGTTTGTTTCATTGTACTTGAATGTTGTTTAAAAAACAGTCTGTACAGTAATATGTGTATTTATTAAGATGATTATTGATGTTATTAATTAGGCTTCTTTTTTAAGTCTATAGAAAGGTATAATTGAATGATGCTGCATATTTTTAAATAGTTGGTTGAAGATACAGTACAAATGTGTAGTTTGAAAGATGTTCATTTAAGGTGTAGTTTATTACGCTTCATTTTATGTTGTCTCTACAAAGGTATAGTTGAATGATACTGCATGATTATAGTTTCGTAAAGATGCAGCACAACTGTGCTGTTTCAAAGATGATCATATAAGGTGTTAATAATTAGGTTTCTTTTATTAGTTTGTACAAAGGTAAAGTTACATTATGCCACATATTCTAAGATTGAATGGTAAGGATAGGGCGGACACAGATGTAGAGTTCATGCCTTGTTGAACTCGCGCTGTGAGTAGGGCTAGGCACGTGGCTCATGCTGCGGCAATACAGATACACACAACACTTGGCATGTATGAGCCAAGACCCCGAGTGGTCTTGCGCTCCTTCATTTCTCCGTTCGTGCGAGCCCGCACTCCTGGTGCCTGCTACATTGCAACATTGTCAATTGTGTGCCAGGTGGCGCCAACACTAAAACACAGACACACGCATTAGTTACTTCCTTGTCCAGTCCAGAACTGCGCCACATATTTTAAGATTGAATGGTGAAATAAGGTGCTGTTAATTAGGCTTCTTTTTGTATTATGAACAAAGATATAGTTGAATGATGCCATCTAATTTTAGATAGACAGGTGAAGATGTAGAATAAAAGTGTGGTTTTAAAAATGCTCATAAAAGGTGTTGTTAATTAGCCTTCTTTCTTAAGTCTGTTGAGAGGTATAGTTTAATGTTGTCGCATATTTCTAGATAGAATGGTCAAGATGTAGCTCAAAAGTAAACCACCACATATTACCCTTGCAGGCATGTTGTACTTATCTACTTAACTAGATAATATGTACTGACATGTGTTCAGATTGTATTTATACAGTTATATGTATGCTTAGTGCACTATTGAGAGGTGCATGACCGATTAGAGGAGTGCAAAGGTAGTGAGTAGGTGATTTTAAAACTACTTGAGAAATGATTGACTTATTCCATATTCTGTAATCTCCCAGTTGGTATCCAAGCACTCATGAAATCACTCTGCCACTACCTAAACAGTTATGAAATCACCCAGGCACTACCCATACACTCTCCCAATCAGGCAAGCACTACCCATGTAGTCATGCAGTAAACCAAGCAGTTATAAATTCACCATGCACTCTCCTTGCAGTACTCTAATCATTTAGTCAGTACCCATGTACTCATGTAACGACCCAGGCACTAACACATACACTTCTACAATCCCATGTGCACTATTGATGCAGTCCTCTAATCATCTACACACTACTCATTCTCTCCTTCAATTCCCCAGGTAGTACCCATGCAGTCCAGCAATCACCCTGTCACTCCCCATGCACTCCTCCAATAACCCCAGTAGTATGTTCGTATCTAATCACTCCACCAATACCCAAACACTTATAAATTCACTATGCACTCTCCTTGCAGTAGTCTAGTCATTCACCCATGTACTCATGTAATGATTCAGGCAGTAACACATGCACTGCTGCAATCCTCTATGCACTGCCATGCAGTCCTCTAACCACCTACACACTACTTATTCGATCCTTCAATTCCCCAGGTAGTACTCATGCAGTCCAGCAATGGATGCAATGTATGTTGCCTACTGGACTCTGCAACTAATGAATCAAGACGGAATTTGAATTGTGAGCCCTGCTAACCGTAAAGGGACGATAATTCTTTCGCCATTTTGCTGCGCTAAAGTGCAGATAACTTGGCGATAAGTCCTTGAGAATACGCCCCTATCAAGGACTTATCGACGAGTTATCGGCACTTTAGTGCAGCAAAAGAATTATCGCCCCATTTTCAAGTTGGTGCAAACTGCCACATTGCCCACAGGCTGATGGTACCAACACAGCGGACAACCAACATCCCTCCGCAGACAAAGCTGCTGGTTGTGCTGCACCTATTGGCGCCTGGTACCTTCCAACCAACAACTGTCAGAGTCGGCGGAGTCTCACAGCCAGCCCTATTAAACTTCCTCACACATGTCTTGGATGCATGTCCACAAAAGCAACGGCGGACCCCTGTATCCTCACCACATGCTCCTCCCAATTCCCAGTGTTCCTGCGCAACCAACTCCAACCGCCGCTGTTGCCTGGCGCCTCTGTTCTCCACATCCAAGATTGTGGTTTCTGATATGGGTATGCGCCAGGTCATGAAATCCAGTAGTCAACAGTAGTGGAAAAACAGTACTTTATTACAAAAACATAAATTAACAACACGAAAACATCAGCCAACGCGTTCCATTCCCAACGGGGAACTTCATCAGGGCAACTTGTGGATCCAATTAACTGCATATCGTCCGGAAAATCCCCAATACAATTCCATATTCCGAATGTCCGTATTCAGAAACCTGTTGGATGAATTGTGACAATGGTCAAGCGTCCGTATGGTAACAAACATAATCTGGTAAAATGTATTGCACTTGGACAAACCGGAATGCTTACAGGTATTATCAATCCTGCAGAAATAGACCGTAACGGACGTTCGTGTGGTCGTAACCTTCATAGGAAAGAAAAGGAAGGTTACGACCACACGAATTTCTGTTACGGTCTCAATATGCAGGAATTATCATACCTGTAAGCATTACGCTTCATATCAGCTTGATACCCCTGCAGCTTCACTTCACCCACACTGAGAAGGAACAGCTGGAGACCAAGCAAGGTAAGCACACCATAGTAGGCTTCCCGCACGTGTTGGGGGCAATTGACTGCACACATGTACTACTTGTGCTCCCTGCCGACACTGCACACAATCACCGCAACAGAAACCACACGCATTCCAACAATGTGCAGGCAAAACTGGACCACCGGGGCCTGTACACTAATGTTGTTGCAAACTTCCCAGGCAGTGTGCATGATTCCTACATCTTCCGCAAGCACCCCTGCCCTGGTCCTCAGACTGGTCTGCCACCCAGCGATGACTTCCCGACCCTGTGCACCCAGACCTCAATGCTCACCTGCTGCCACCGGCGTGTCTCCCAAAGGGCCCACCACGTACTGGTGCAACCTCCTCAGCCGTCGCTGGATTCTGCGCCACAGGCCCCCAGCGCATCCTGCTGCAACGCGCCGTGGAGTCATGTCTGTGCAGCCTGCTGCCTTCGGCGCACACTGCGGTCCAGCTGGGCTCACAATTCAGATCAAACCTTGATTGCCAGGATGGCATATCGAGGCCTACACATCACCGCAGGCAGCACACCCGCTCAGCTCTGGTGCCACTAACTCACTGCACCTCAAGTCACCACCACGTAGCGGAAGGCCCGTGTCGGCCAAAATGCCTCGGCTGCCACCAACTCTGTGTACCTCCAGTCATCGCCAGTTGGCGGGAGGCCCGTGTCAGCCAAAGTGCCTTGGCTGCCACCAACTCTGTGCACCTCAAGTCATGGGCCCTTTATGATTGAGTATCGTGGTGCAGACACCGTCATGTCACCTCTGGCAGTAGGAAATGTGATGTGGTAGGTCCCTAGGCCCTCATGCATAAATAATAACTACACAGACACACCCAGATAGACTGTGGAAATTGCCTTGAGCACGTGCGCCCGACCCTTTTTATTGGCAGGGTCACATGTCCTGAGATGCCTGTGCTGGATGGGTGTGGTGTGGGTGTAAACCAGCCCAGAGGGAGTAGCTGTGGCATGCTGAAAACTAGACCTGTGATCAGCAGATCACTACAGGGAAGACCTGGGACATGTAGCATTGTCATCCCCCTCTGTAAGCGTAAGCGGAGTGGGCTGGCCTGGCGTATGCCAGTCCAGCATAGGGTGTGAACAATGACCCGGGGTTCTGGGCCTGGTTCCATCCTGGGTTGGACAAGGAAGTAACTAATGCGTGAGTCTCTGTTGTAGTGTCGGCACCACCTGGAGCGCAGTCGGTAATATTGCACCCTGTAACTCAAGTCCCACAACATGAGCAACATGGACATAAGGGGGAATCACTGACCCTACATTCATTCTTCTACACTTGAATGATCATAGACATCTGTGTGAATTTGTATGTTTAATGCACATTCAGTGGAGTGTTGTCTTAAGGTATTTTCTTCTCTTGTTTTTGGTATAGCCAGTACTATGTACTTTATCCAATCACTCTGCCAATTCACCATGCACTCTCCTTGCAGTACTCTATTCATTCAGTCAGTACTCATGTACTCATGCAATGACCCAGGCACTAAAACATGCACTGCTACAATCCTCTGTAAACTACCCATGCAGTCCTCTAACCAACTACACACTACTCATTTGCCCCTTCAATAACCCAGTTAGAACCCATGCAGTCCAGCAATCACCCTCTCAGTACCTATGCACTCCTCCAATCATGTAGGCATTACCATTGCATTCAGACAAGCACCTATGTAGTACTGATGCATTTATGCAATCACCCAGACATTACCCATCCACTTGTCCAATCAGACAAAAACTATCCATACACCTATACAAGCGCATACGTACATCTGATGCAATCATGCAATCACCCTGGCACTACCCATGCAGTCTTCCAAGCACTCAAACACTACCTATGTACTCATGCAATAACCCATGCACTACTGATACACTCATACAATCACCCAGTCACTACTGATACAGTATTGGAATCACCCAGGCACCACTTATACACTAATGCAAACACCCAAACATTGCCCATGCACTTATGCAATAATCCAGGCATTACCCATCCACATGTCCTAATATACAGGCACTACTCATGCACTTATGTAACTACTCAGGTATTACCCATACACTCGTCCAGTCACACAGGAACTACCAATGCACTCATCCAATCACTCAGGCACTACCAAAGCACTCATGCAATCAGCCAGGTACTACCATTTCACTCATTCAATCACACAGGCAGGAGTGATGCACTCATGCAATAACTTATGCACCACCCATGCACTCTTTCAATCACTCAAGCTCTACATATGTACTCATGCAATCATCCAGGCATTACCATACACTTATTGCTCTTTTTTCAAGAGAGTAGGTGGTTCTAAATAGAACCGTTTTTTTTTTCGTTTTTCAATATTATTTTTTTTTGTGTTTTTTTAAACTATTTTGTAAATTCTTTTGTTTTTTTTTAACCCCTTCAGCGCGGCGCGGATTACCGCGCCATGCTGAAGGTTCATTGCGCGGGCGGGGCCGTGACGGAGCGGTTCCGTCATACGCACAGCGCGACCGATGCGCATGACTGAACCGCTCCGTCATGCGCATCGAAAGGGTTAAAAAAAAAAAGGGAAAACAACAAAACAAACTGCCCAACTTTGCAATTAAACTATCATTGCAAGAAAAAATGCAACAACATTTTTTTTTATCAAGAGTGGTTTCTTTCAGCAGAAACCACAGCATCCACAGACTGCTCTCTATAACAAACTACAGTCTTGCACTTCATGCAGTGCTGTTCTAAGTTTGCGAACTCAGGACGGATGTCGAGTCCACGTTTTGCTGCAGAAGTGCTTGGTCCAAGTAACAATCGGTTCTGTCGAGTCAAACAATTTCTGTGCCGTCTCTGATATTCAATGAAAACAACGTGCTTAATTAAGTACGAACAACATGAACACAACACATAATAAAAAAATTAATCTTATTAAAAGAGAAATATTTTACTTCATATTTGTAAATTTTCATATAATGTCAAGAAATATGACATAGAAGCTGTCCGATAAACCAATTAAAAAGCGGAGCATGTGGGCCATGATTATTGTGACAGGGTGAGAGAAGTGACAAAGTGACTGGATTTGTGTATTATGCAACAAGGTGGATCAATAATGTACAAATGATTGCATAGAGGAATCAAGTCAAGTCAATTCAAGTCAGGAACATTTGTATCACGCACATATCACTCACACGAGTCTTATGGCGCTTGCAGACGGCTCTGATAAACGGACCAGATCTAATTTCCAAAAAGCCAAGTCTTCAGCTCTTTACGGAATTTACTGTGTTCTGGAATGCTACGAAGGTAGAAAGGCATTTTATTCCATGACGATGGTGCCAAAAAGGAGAACGAACGGCCTCCTTGCCTGACGGTGTTGATTCTTAATGGGGTCAGCAATGCCGCATCGCTGGAGCGTAGCATCCTGGAAGGGTGATACCAATGTAACTTTGTCAGCCAGTATTTTGGACCAGTTCCATACATATGCTTATGAGTAAGACATAGTGTTTTAAAAAGGGCTCGTTTTTTCACCGGGAGCCAGTGAAGAGTGTTTAAACATGCTACAGAAGGAGATATGTATGGGTAAGACAGTTTTTAAAACGTTGCTTAGTGTCATTAGGGTCGGGGCATAAGGTGATCAGAATCTGTGTGTCATCAGCGTAGGATTTGACATCAAAACCATGTGATCTGATCACCTCAGCCAAAGGGGTCATATAAAGATTAAAAAGAGTAGGGCTCAAAATAGAGCCCTGTGGGACTCCCATCTTTACCGGTCTTTCACAAGAAATAATATTTCCCATCTGGACGGTAGTTGTACGTTCTGATAAATAGCTGATAACCCATTTAAGAGCATTCCCCCTGACACCAACCTCCCAGAGCCTTTGTTCAAGGATCTTATGGGAGATAGTGTCAAAGGCAGCAGACAGATCGAGCAGGACGAGGATAACCGATTGATGTTTATCTAGAACTAGTCTCATATTATCAGTGACCTCAATCAGTGCTGTCTCCGTACTGTGCGCCGTTCTAAAGCCGGACTGAGAGGGGTCTAAAAGTCCATGGCTCTCAAGATGGTTTACCAGCTGTTGATTCACAAGGGACTCCAGCATTTTCCCAAAATAGGGAAGTGGTGAAATGGGTCATTAGTTTAGAAGCACGTTGGGGTCGGCTGTCGGCTTCTTTAAGATAGGTCTAATTCTGGTTACCTTCCAGACAGAAGGAAAATCAGCTTCAGAAAAGGATTTGTTGAAAAGATTAATCAATCCATCTAAGACTGTAGGTGCCATAATAGAAAATAATTTTGAGGGAAAAGGGTCAGCGGGGGAGCCTGATTTTATCTTAAGCATAGCCAAAGTGACAGACTTATGGTCACATTCTGTAAACTCATTTAAAATGCCGGGGGGGGGGGGGGTCAGGTAAAAAACAGGGCAGTTCTTCGAAATGGGTGCAGTTATATATGGGTAAAAAAGTCCAATGAATATTAATAATTTTTTCTTCAAAGAATTCAGATAAAGAGTCGATCCAGTTTTGGGAAGCAGACACAGTAGGCAGATTTGTAGGAACAGTAAATTCTTTTAAAATATGATAAAGTTCCCTGGAGGAGTTTTCTGCCATTTTTATCCGATTAATCAAAAAGGATTTTTTTGCCAATTTTATTTCGTTCATGCAGATATGATGCTGTTTCTTATAGCTTTCACGGTTAGCAGGGTTTCTACTTTTTCGCCATAATCTTTCGGCAGTTCTGCACAGACATTTAGTGGTTTTTAGTTGATCAGTAAACCAGGGGGCGACTCTAGTCTTAGTCTAAACATTATGTAACGGGGCAATTATGTCTAGAGTGGTCAAAATGGCTTTGTTAAATTGTAATTCCATATGGTTGACACTTGCTGCTGGGCAGTAGCCGCCCGTGGTGGGAGTGCTGCTGGGCGCTGACGTGGGGCGGGGGAGGGGCAGGGGAGGGGTAGTAAACTACGGATTATGGCTGATTAGAGGTAAGTAAACATATAAATAAATAAAACGAATTTCGTTGTGTGCGCTGCATCGTATTTGGCGATGCAGCACGCGCAACGAAATTCGTTTTATTTATTTATATGTTTACTTACCTCTAATCAGCCATAATCCGTACTTTACTACCCCCCACCCTGCCCCTCCCCGCCCCACGTCAGCGCCCAGCAGCACTCCCACCACGGGACGCTACTGCTGCTGGGTCTATCGGGTCAGGGCAAAAACATTTTGGAAAAAGGGAAGGAGTTACTTTGCGCCAAGATCTGCGCAACACGACTTTGCTATCTAAGTTAATTTTTTCTTTTAAAACAGTTGGAATGGCGAATTTCAATAGGTAATGGTCAGTCCATACCAACGGTTCAGTGGGTTCCATAATCATGTCGGAGGCATTCGTAAATAGGAGATCCAGTGTGTGGCCAGCGCAGTGGGTGCAACTGACCACCAACTGAGCAAGACCAAGGGTACTCATATTAGAGATTAGTTTGTCAGTGTCTGGGTTTAATAGCATTTCTGCATAGTGATTAAAATCTCCAGTCAGGAAAAAATTGTCAGAAGCTAAGACATGGGGCGCAATAATTTCTAATAGCTGATTTGAGAAATCTCCTTTTATACCGGGGGTCGGTAAACCAGTGCCCCTCTCCAAGAACCATTGAAGAGGCCAGTGATCTTAAAGGTACATATTTCTATTTGACTGTGCATTATATTTTCCAAAACAGTAACCGCTAAGGCACATTTGTAAGCAATTAACAAGCCGCCCCCTCTTTTCTCTTTCCGGTCAATTCGGATGATTTTATATTGTGAAGGGAAGGCGATGTGTACATCCGGAGAGGCGTGTTCCTGAAGCCAAGTTTCCGTAACAAAACATATATCGGGATCAGTTTGATCTAATACGCTCCATATCTCAATAGGATGTTTGGAGATGGAGCGTGCATTGAAATAAATCGCTCTGAGAGTTCCAGGAGGCGTATTTTGTTGGCTGGGGCATGAGGAGCGGTTAGGCGCTTTAAGGTCAGTTGGAACAAAAGAACACCTAATGTCTGCGACCCTCGATAAGTCAGTTTCCCATACGCCTGTAAATTTTTCCGAAGAAGTGTTTAAATCTTTGATTTCTTGACTCGTGTATTGGATGAAGCCCATGGTTTCTCGGGCAGACAAAACAATGTCAAGTGGAATATGGTAAGAAGATAGGAAACACTAGGTCCAAGACAGGGGCAAAAGACAAATATACAGGGGTCCTGGCTTCTGGCTACGGTCAGGCGCGGACGGGCGCAGACGGGCTTGCCTTTGGTGCGCCGCTGCGCGCGTCCTCGCCCTTTGCCCAAATAAATAGAGGAGGGACAAAAAAGGCTGGAGCGCTAACCTAGAGCTTCCGGTTGCACACCGGAAGCAGTGCAAGCCCCAAGCGACCCTCTGTTCAATCGGCACACGCTGAGACGGACCGGGGTCAGAGGCTGCTATCAACCAGAGAAGAAGTTTAAAAAGACAGTAAGTGTCAAATATGTTAAAAGTTTTTAAAAGCTATGTGCAAAATATGCAGTTATTCCAGAACAAGTGACACAGTATACTAGAATGTTAGGTAGTACCTCCGCCAGCATTACAACATCACAGCAGAGGCCAGTAACCAAGAGCAGCGCTGCGCGCGTCCGCGCCCTTCACCCAAATAAATAGAGGAGGGACGAAAAAGGCTGGAGCGCTAACCTAGAGCTTCCGGTTGCACACCGGAAGCAGTGCAAGCCCCAAGTGACCCTCCGTTCAATCGGCACACGCCGTGACGGACTGGGGTCAGAGGCTGCTATCAACCGGAGAAGAAGTTTAAAAAGACAGTAAGTGTCAAATATGTTAAAAGTTTTTAAAAGCAATGTGCAAAATATGCAGTTATTCCAGAGCAAGTGACACAGTATACTAGAATGATAGGTAGTACCTCCGCCAGCATTACAACATCACAGTAGCGGCCAGTAACCAAGAGCAGCGCTATTTTATAGGAATATTGAAAAAGCTGGTCCAATAACATATTAAATAATGGCGGTCAGCCTAGCGTAGTCAATAAATTACATAAGCTGATGTGCTAGGGGGCCTAAACCATGGACCAAAAGAACCGTCGATGTTTCGACCCTCCAATCTGCATAAATTAACAATGTCAACGTGGCTCTTCTTCAGGACAAAGGAACACGATGGACAGCCTGTGGGAAGATAACCAGGGTAAGTGTGTGTTCAAGTACAGGATTCATGTTAATACATCTGGTGTGTGCGCACAGCACTCACCAGTACGTCCGAATTTCTTGGGATGTACGCAAAAAGCTCATTTCCAAAGCCTTGGGGAGAGTGTACCAGGGGTCTGGTCCAACTAGTAGTGGAGCTTGGTGACCTAAAGTGATCACGAAGGATAAGTTACTGGAGGACCTATGATATAGGTCCCTTTGTTGAGAAACAGGGGTTTATAGGTGATTTACAGTGTGCATGCAAATTGGTGAAATTGTTCCTGATGAAAAGAAGTCAAAAGAATTCCTTAATATTCAACAGGTCAGGGTCCAGGAGATGAGTGGAATTCGCTGTTTATTGGATGCCCTGGTGGAGTAATGGAATAGATCTTTAATCGGCGATATGGTTAGGGGGGCCAAAACCCAAATGGCAAAATCAGTAGAGGGCATACCTGGAGAAAATGAATCTTGTTCTTAGAAGAGAAGCATTGGCGAGTCAATCGTGCCAAGCACAGCATGGAAAATGATGAATCTAGTTCCTAGCACAGAAGCGTTGGCGTTTGAATCGTGCCAAGCACAGCGTCGTGAAGGCTCAGGACTCTTTAGTCGCTGTATCAAATGAAAATTCGGGTTTTAGTATGTGATGAGGATAATGGAACAGAGGGTTGCCGGGGTGAATGAGGGCACCTACCTACTAGCTGCTGGTTCACGGACGGAATTCGTTGTGTGTCTCCGGGGCCGCGGGACCGCAAGTGTTTAAATGCCATGTTCTGCGTGCACGCTGTGCGTGCAGCAGCTATGCTCGGCAGAATACCGGGAGTGGTAGAGACAACAGACTTCCCAGTCCATCATGTGAAAATTAACTTGGGGTCAGGTTGGAAAAGTAAAATATACTAAGTGTGTATGGAACCTTGCAGTGAAGTGTGGTAGATGTATAAAAGGAACCCTGATCAAATTTATTGGTAAAACAAACTGAGATAGTATAAATTAAATACCATTAAGGTGAGCATTGCTATTGTCATCGCACACTCGGCAAAGACAAGCTTTACTCAATTCATGTGTGAATGTTAACGCAAATTGTTTTTCAAAGTCCTTGTTGTACATTGGAAAATTAACATTTCACAATACAAGTTGAGGTGAAAGAATTCAAATCTCAAGAAAATTGTTTCTATAGACATTACATTGGGGCGAAAATAAATCCATTCATTCATAATTGATACCTATTAGAAAAAAACACAAATTCCTGCTACTGTCAACAGAGGAAAATTAAATTATTTCACATAGGTTGTCATTTTACAAGGAAACACAGTAAATAGAAACATTCCTATTTCTTCAGTGCTATGCTGATAGATTGCTATGTGTGGAAGCATGGTATGTCATGTGACGAGGGTCCATGTATAATGCACCTGGTGTGTTGGTGTAACAACATGAATCTTCTGGATGGAATTTAACCCATCCATATCAAGGAGCAGAAGTATTGTTTATCTTCAACATTTGGCACCTGACTGACAGGAGATGCAGTACAGAGCATGTCATCTATGCCTAAGTTGGCCCATCTGTTTATGGGTCTCCTCCAATGCGTTCAAACCGAACGAGACAGTGTTTAATAAATGGATCCACTTACATTCCTTCAGGTTAAGGGAAGTTGAAAGATTGCCCCCCCTAGGGTGGAACTGTGCCTTCTCAAGTACTGTCCATCTAAGGCTTTTTGGTTGATGTCGGAATTGACAAAGTGGTCAACTAGAGGTGCCCCTTGTGTGTGGCATCTAATCCGACTGATGTGTTGTAGGATTTGACACTTGATCTTTTGTGTTGTTTGTCCCACGTACAGTTTGTCGCAGGGGCATTTTATGACATCGATCAAATTGGTGCTGTTGCAATCAGTGAAGTGCGACAACATGTATGTGTGGTTGTTATGTGAGAAGCTATGTCCCTCGATGGTAAGGAGGCAACTCTTGCAATGTCCACATTTGTGATGGCCAGTCAATGGGGGTAAGTTGAGTTGTGTTCTTAGGTCTGGTGTTATGGGCATTTCCAAATAAGCACCGACCACAGAGTCTCTGATGTTTCTACCACGTTTGAAGGCAAAAACTGGATCTTCGGTGATCCCAATCTCTGTGGAGACCAAGCCGCAATATTTCTTGATTATCCTCTTGATTTCTTGGCTTTTCGGATTGTAAGTAGTAACACACACAATCATGTCTCTTTGGGCTATTTTGGGTTTGACCTCAAATAATGACTCATGGGGGCAATACCAGGCTCTCTTCTTGGCACGTTTCAAAAGACCTAGCGGGTAGCCTCTGTCTTTTAGTCGCTGTATCAGTGTTTCCGACTCTTTGAAATAAACGGATCTGTGTGAGCAGTTACGACGTAAGCGTAAAAATTGGCCATATGGTAAATTGTCCTGGAGACTCCTGGGATGGTTGGAATTGTATTTGAACAACTTATTCCACTCAGTTGGCTTTCGGTAAAGGCTGGTAAATACCACTCCCTCTTCTACTTGTAAGGTGAGGTCCAAAAAGCTGGTGGAAGATCTGCTGGATGCCATGGTGAACTGAATGTCACTGGATCTCTGATTAAACCAGATGAAGAAGTCATACAATGTGGCATGGCTGCCAGACCAGATCATAAAAACATCATCGATGTATCTCTTCCATACACTGATGTTGTCCAGGAAGGGATTATCGATACTGTAAAGATGTTCTTCTTCATAGGTGTCCATGAACAGATTAGCCAAGCTAGGGGCGAAGTCTGCCCTCATAGCCACGCCCTTGCACTGTAGGTAGTATTGGTTCAGAAATACGAAATAGTTTTTGGACATTGGTATTTTGAGTAAGGCTACCAGGAAGTCTGTAGGGACCCATTGTGGGGCTTCACGTTTGGCAAGTGTTGATCTTATTATCTCCAAAGAGATGGATTGCGGGATGCTTGTGTAGAGGGAGGAGACATCAAGTGTGGCCATGATCTGAGTTGATGTATCAAAGGGTTGGTTTTGCACAGTTTGAATCATGTGCATGGTATCTCTTAAGTATGATTTGGTTTGTTTAACCCATGGTTGGAGAAAATAGTCTATGTATTGGTTCAAGGACTCCAGAATGGACCCACATCCAGACACTATTGGTCTGCCCAGTGGTTTTTCAAGGTTTTTATGTACCTTGGGCAAGGTGTATAACGTGGGAATTCTGGGGTGTTTTTGGTTCAAGAAGTCAAATTTGGGCTTGCTGAGGAAACCATCTTCCAATCCTTTTCTAGTCAGATCTTGTATAAGTCTCTTTATGTCTAGTGTGGGGTCTTTGGGAATGCGTTGATAACTATTAACATCGCTCAGTTGTTGAAATATCTCATCAATGTAGTCATCCTTATTTTGCACCACTACTGCTCCACCTTTGTCCGCTGATTTAAATGACGATGCTGGGATTTTTTTCAGGGATTCCAGAGCTCGTTTTTCTTCCAAAGTGGTGTTGTATTTGATGTACTTGTGTGCGACTACACTCATTATTATCTCTTTCATTACTATTTGCTCATAAGCAATGATTTTTTGACTCATGAGGTATGTCGGTGGTGTGAAGCTAGAGGGAGATTTAAAAGGTGTTGCAGCAGTTCTATTGGAGATGGAATCTCGTTCAGCAAAGAAATATTTTAATCTTATCTTCCTCAAGAACTGCAAGAGCTTTAGCTTGGTGTTGAAAGTATCCGGAGGCTTGGTGGGGACAAATGAAAGACCCTTAGCTAGGATATTATTCTTGGCCACAGTCAGAGTATAATCTGAAGGATTCAAAATGGGGTCAAGGGATCTTCTGTTCAAGGCAGTGGAGTCAATCGTAATGATTCCCTGGAGGGCTGTATTGACGTTGATGTTATCTGATATGTCAAGTCTGTGGGGAACCCTAGCCATGTCTGTTTCATCATCAGTGGAGTCAAAGGTCTCCGCATATGTAGAGTTGGTAGGCATTGATTGTAGTAGGGTGTGGGTACATGTATTTAAGTTTGAGCCAACATTTGGATTTACCACCGGTAGGTTTGACAGCGGGTTTGTATTTCCCCGTGATTCTCTTTGGGGTAAAAGTGGAACCGAAGTGCTTGGTCCAGCAGTTTGGTCATCATGCTGCTGTGCTTCCTGGGTGCGACGATGTTGTTCGCAGGCCAGATGATGAGGATGCAATGTCTGCAGGTACTTCATCATACTGGAATTGCCTCATGAATACTTCTTTTCACTTCCATGTGAAAGGACCCTGGGACATTTCACATGGGAACTTTCCTAGCATTAACCTTCTTTTCCCCCTCAGGAATCGTAAAGAAGGCCCATACCACAGACTCCTTCCTCTTCTTTACTGGTTCCTCCAACTCTTCTTCTTCTGTTGCCAAATTGACTGGTAAAGATGAATAAGCCATTTTTGAGTTAGAAAAACACCCAAAACATATTCAAACTAGGAAAAAACCACAACAGGTGTGTCTGCTAGGATACAGTCAAAGGAATGAAAAGAAAGGGAGGGGGTCCTTCACATTCTAGAAACAAAACCAAGTAAACCAATGAAATCCTTTCTTTTGAAATCACATGGGGTTCACGCACCCGGCGCGCACCCGGTCTCGACTTATGAAAAATGTATTTAACAATAATATATGTTTATTCCAATAGAAATATATCAATTTTATAATTACTTTAGATAATCTCTTCCTTTGAAACACATACTAAAGACATATACATATACTTTTAAAACATAAACATTTTATGGGAGTTACGCACCCGGTGTGACCACATACGTACGTGAGGTTACACAGGGCTGGACACCGTGCACCCGTTGCATACCACATGTTCATCCATCGCAAAGTTTGAAAAATATACTTAACACTAATATATCTTTAATAAAATTACTAGTATATGCTTCTTGAAATTTGTTTATATAATCTCTTGATTTAAAACACATCTTAAAGTTATATACATATACTTTCAAAATAAAAACATTTTACGGGAGTCGTGCACCCGGCGCAACCTCATACGTACCTGACTTTACGCGGGGCTGGACACCGCACACCCGTCGCATATCAAACGCGCATCCTCTATGACTTTACCAATATGCCAGCTTGAATCCGCGCACACACTGAGGTAGGTACACGATCGGTACGGGACTCCACTTTTTTGCACAAAAAAAAATATATATATTAGTTTTAGAAAATAAAAACATTATATTTTTTTTACAACAAATAAAAACCAATGTACAATTTGTTTTAACTTATAACAGTTACAAAACATAATTTTAAAAACCTTTGAAATTCACTGAAAAAAAACAAAGGTTTAAGGGACGTTATAGTTCGAAATTAGCATTTAAAAAACCTTTGAAATTCACTGAAAAAAACACAGGTTTCAGGGATGTTATAGTTAGAAATTAGCATTTAAAAAACCTTAGAAATTCACTGAAAAAAAACACAGGTTTCAGGGACGTTATAGTTAGTTGGACATTTCACTCATACAAAACCAGAGAAATTCAGCCATTTGCGTTAGTAGAGCTAACTATAACTCGCGCACCGCAATGCACTGCTGATGACGTCACATATTACATCACTCATGATATGGTCAGTGACATCACTGATGGCATCTCAAATGACATCACTGTTGTCATCATCCATGTGATAATCTGATGCACCTCCTCACACCCTAATAAAACCTTTTAAACACCCACTCTATTATACAGACTACCAATATCAAAACCATAGAGAAACCAATAGCAGTAAGTACATACCTGCTCAGTGATTCCTAGGTCTACACGCACACATCCACTCATTCACCGAATACAGTAACTCATACATGCAGTCATTCATCAATAAAGCACTATCATATGCACTCATACACCTATACATACAATCACACACTGCCACTCATCCGTAGACTTACTCACACACTTCCTCAGTCATGCAAAGAATCAATCACACCAATTTACTCACCTATACAGTTATACAGAGACCACCGCACTTATTTATACAAATACTAACACATACTTACTCTTTTATATAATCACTGATACAAGCACACACTCATCCATACAGCCACTCTCACAATCACGCACTCTCATGTATAGTCATTTATAAACTCCAACACTCACATATACATTTCCCATATGTAGTTACTCACACATATACCACTAAGACATCCATTCACTCACCAACACACCCATACACACACTCACCCACCCATACAGACCTTCACAGATACACCCTTGAACCCATACACGCAGTGAATCACCCACTCACACATCTCAGGCATCCATGCAGATACTCAGACAACCAAAAAATAACCCATATAGACAGTCATGTAGCTACTCACCAACCCATGCAACCACTTATACACCAACTGACAGACTGATACATACATTTACAGTTTACTCACTAACCCATGTATTCAGTAAGATACGCTTAATCAGTCACTTACACAATCAGTCACGCACCTACTAAATCATCCATTCAGACACTTATACACCCACTCCTTCTTCAATACACCTTGGCATATATATATATATATATATATATATATATATATATATATAAAACATATTTAAAGTTTACAGAAACTCACATACACTGGATGATGTCATCAGTGATGTCATTTGAGATGTCATCAGTGATGTCATTGACCATGTCATGAGTGATGTAATATGTGACGTCATCAGCATTGTATTGCCGTGGCACGAATCATAGTTAGCTCTACTAACTATAACGGCTGAGTTGGTTTTGTATGAGTGAAATGTCCAACTAATGATAACGTCCCTGAAACCTGTGTTTTTTTCAGTGAATTTCTAAGGTTTTTTAAATGCTAATTTCTAACTATAATGTCCCTGAAACCTTTGTTTTTTTCAGTGAATATCTATCTCTCTCTCTCTCTCTATCCATATCTCTCTCTATCCATATCTATCTATCTATCTATCTATCTATCTATCTATCTATCTATCTATCTATCTATCTATCTATCTATCTATCTATCTATCTATCTATCTATCTATCTATCTATCAATCTATCTATCTATCTATATATGTATATATATATATATATATATATATATATATATACATATATATTATCTACTGGCGGTCGCCAGTAGATAGTTATACTTAAGACCTAGTTTCCATAGGAAACTCATTTTTTGTTTTCCCAATAACTTTGGCGCCAGTTGACAAAGCTTCGCAAAATTTTCAAAACGTATGGCCCGTTCCGGTCAGCTCCTATCCTGAAAGTTTCGGGGTGATTCGCCAAGCGGGGGCTGAGAAAAACGGGGGTCCCAAAACGTGTTTTCTCCATGTTATCTCCTATAGGAAAGTTTAGACACGGCTACAGCCCGAACTGCTGAACGGAATTACACCAAATTTTGCAAAAAGGTAGCTCTTGGTTCAGAAAGATACCTTTTTTTAAATGGTGTAAATCCGTTCAGTAGTTCCAGAGAAATTCAAAAAATAGAGGTCAAAAAATCAATTTCCCATAGGAAACTTTAGACATGGTTACAGCCAAAATTGCTGAACGGAATTACACCAAATTTGGCAAAAAGGTAGCCCTTGCTTCAGAAAGAGACCTTTTTTTCAAAATGGTGTAAATCCGTTCTGTAGTTGCTGAGAAAATCAAAAAATAAAAGTTTCAATATATAGAGGCACGGTGGATCCGCGCACCCTCACGATCATGAGCTGCTTTCTAATTGGCTGTCAACACTCCAAACTAGGAAGTGTTGGCAGGCAACTTGTGCCTCGGTAGAATCAAGGCACAAGAAAACAGTAAAACTAGCGCAAAAAACAAGAAAAGGGGGCAGGGTAGAAACACCCTGAACCCCTAGGCCTGCCCACAAGGACCCCCAGGGCCCAAAAAAAAACCATTTAAAAAAAAAAAGAAATCAGCCGAATTCGCGCTGGGTGCGCGAATCCGGCCGAAAAAAATAAAAATGAAGCGCGGACTCCCACGCTTCGTTTAATTAAGCCCCCGGGTGGGCCAAGTCCCGGGGGCATACAGAAATAAAATTGCTGGGGCCCAGGGGGACCCCCGCAGCCCCGGGGACCACCAGCCCCTGGGGCATTGATAAAATATTTGCGGGGGGCACATGGCCCCCCCGCAGCCACGGGGACAGCCACCCCAGGGGCTTGTTAAAGGTTTGGGGGGCCTCCAAGACCCCCCAAGCACCAGGGACCACCACCCCCCAGGGCTTTCATTAATTATTTGCAGGGGCACACTGCCCCCCCGCAGCCCTGGGAAGCGCCACCCCCTGGGGCTTATTTTTTAAAAATAAATATACCTGTGTGTGGGGCACAAGCCCCCCCACATGCCCCAGGGACAGCTACCTCCCCGGGGCACTAATATTTAAATGCGGCGGTCCATAACAGACCCCCGAGCCCCAGGGACTAACAACCCCCAGGGTTTGCCAATGTTGGGATGGGGCCGCGTGGCCCGCCTCCTGGAGCCAGTGATGGCCCTGGGGACCACCACCCCCCAGGGCCGGCTCCTGCAGTGTCCCGGTGTGCCCACCCCGGGACACTGCAGTATGCTATGGCTGGGTGGGAGCCTTGCAGCTCCCGCCCTGTCATAGTAACCTCTGATTTGGTTTTTGGAAGAGAGAGCAGGGAACCTCCCAAAACCAAACCAGATTGATTTTCCACATGGGGAGCTGCATGTCAGCAGCTCCCCATGTGGAAAAGCAATGCTGGCTCCCGCAGGAGGAGGGGAGCCGGTGGGACTGTGGGGGAATTGGAGACCCCCCCACGGTCCCCAACGGAAAGACCAGGCCCCGGGGGATGGAGTCCCCGGGGCCAGGAGTGGCCTGGGAGGAGGGCCACGCAGCCCCCTCCCCCAAAAAAATGTAAATATATATTTTTTTTAAACGAGGCAGAGCCCCGGGGGATGGGGTCCCCAGGGCTAACAGAGGCCTCAGGAGGGGCTCCACGTGGCCCTCCTCCTTTCTAAATTAAAAAATATATATATATGGCCAAGCCCTGGGGGATGGGGTCCCTGGGCAAAACTCGGCCTCAGGGAGGGGGGCCACGCGGCCCCCCTTCCCCATAATAAAATTATTTTTAAAAACAAAGGTAGGCCCCCGGAGGATGGGGTCCCCGGGGCCGAATATGTCCTCGGAAGGTGGGGCCACGCGGCCCCGTTCATTTAAAAAAAAAAAATAGAGGCCAGGCCCTGGGGGATGGGGTCCCCAGGGCCCATAAAATATGTAAGGAAGGGGGGCCACACAGTCCCCCTTCTTAAAAAAACAAAAACAAAAATAAGACGCGATTGTGCCTGAGGCCCCGCCCCCTCCCAACAACACTCTGCAAACGCACCCTGTGGCGCGTTTTAAGTTGGGGAATTTATTCCTCTTCAATACTGGGGGTCCCTGGGGGCCAACTAGCCCACCAGGTAACTCCAGTAAGCGCCACAGGGCTGCGTTGCAGAGAGGTGGTCCAGGCCACACCCCTTTTTACAACGCAGCTCTGTGGTGTTTACTGGTGGGCTAGTTGGACCCTAGGGACCGTCAGGATTCAAGGGGACTTAATCCCCCAACTTAAAACGCACCACGGGGTGCGTTTGCACAATGGTGAAGGGAGGGGGGGGCCTGAGTTGACATGTGTGCAAACACTCCCTGTGGCGCGTTTTAAGTTGGGGAATTAATTCCTCTTCAATCCTGACGGTCCCTAGGGTCCAACTAGCCCACCACATACCTCCACTAAGTGCCACAGAGCTGCGTTGCAGAGTGGTGTAAAAAGGGGTGTGGCCACCTCTCTGCAACGCAGTGCAGTGGCGCTTACTGGAGGTACCTGGTGGGCTAGTTGGATCCCAGGGACCCTCAGGATTCAAGGGGACCTAATCTCCCAACTTAGAATGCGCCACGGGGCGCGTTTGCACAGTGGTGAAGGGAGGGGGTGGGGCCTGAGGTGACATGTGTGCAAACACGCCCTGTGGCACGTTTAAAGTTGGGGAATTAATTCCCTTTCAATCCTGAGGGCCCCTGGGGGCCAACTAGCCCACCAGGTGCTTCCAGTAAGCGCCACTGCGCTGCATTGCAGAGAGGTGGTCCAGGTCATGCCACTTTTTACACCTCTCTGCAGCACAGCTCTGTGGCGCTTACTGGAGGTACCTGGTGGGCTAGTTGGACCCCAGGGACCCTCAGGATTCAAGGGGACATAATCCCCCAACTTAAAATGCGCCATGGGGCGCGTTTGCACAGTGGTGAAAGGAGGGGGCGTGGCCTGAGGTGACATGTGGGCAAACACGCCCTGTGGTACATTTTAAGTTGGGGAATTAATTTGTCTTCAATCCTGAGGGTCCCTGGGGGCCAACAACCACACCAGGTACCTCCAGTAAGTGCCACTGCGCTGCGTTGCAGAGAGGTGGGCCAGGCCAAGCCCTTTTTTACACCTTTTACGCAGCGCAGCTCTGTGGCACTTACTGGAGGTACCTGGTTGGCTAGTTGGACCCCAGTGACCATCAGGATTCAAGGGGACTTAATCTCCCAACTTAAAACGGCCACAGGGCATGTTTGCACACATGTCACCTCAGGCCCCCACCTCCCTTCACCACTGTGCAAACACGCCCGTTGCATGTTTTAAGAGGTAGTTTTAACCCCCCTGCCCTATTAAGTACTAGGGCCTTACAGAGGAGGTCATGCTAATCACATGGGTACCCCAACGCATAGTGTTCCCTAGTGTATGTAGGTGTTTTCACTGTATTCTAAGTGTCTTTTAGCATAGCACCGGCTCTAGGCCTGGTTAGTCAGAGTCAGTTACCACCAGTACCCGTCTGAAAAAAGTTGTGGGCACAGGATGATTTTGCAACAAGGCCTCTTTCTGCTCCTCTGTTGGTGCTTTATGCACATGTCTTGCTTCTTCCTGCACTTTTCTTCATCTTTGTGGACTTCTGTTGCTTCTTTCTGCATTTCTTTTGCTTCTTTCTGTGCGTTATTTCTTCTTTCTTCACATGTCCTAGCTCTGTAGGCATCGTTAGAAACTAGCATTTGAAAAACCTTTGAAATGCACTGAAAAAAACATAGGTTTCAGGCACGTTATAGTTAAAAATTAGCATTTAAAAAACCATTGAAATTCACTGCAAAAACCATAGGTTTCAGGCATGATATAGTTAGAAATAAGCATTTAAAAAACCTTTGAAGTTCACTGCAAAAAACCATAGGTTTTAGGGAAAGTTATAGTTAGTTGGACATTTCACTTGTACAAAACCAGAGAAATTCCCCCATTATAGTTAGTTCAGCTAACTATAACTCGCGCCCCCGCAATGCTGCTGATGACGGCACATGTTACATCACTCATGACATGGTCAGTGACATCACTGATGACATCACCAGGTGTTGTCCCATGCAGATGGAGGGGATCCGACAATGAGGACTTCCCTTTTCATTGAGTTGAGCTTTAAGCAGCTGTTGCTCATCCAGGAGGCAATGTCTTTCATACCTTCCTAGAAACTGAGTCTGATGATGTCTGGCTCATTGGTGAGGGAGAGGATGAGCTGGGTGCCATCAGCGCAGGATACTATGCGCAGTCCGTCTTTTCTGATGATGGTGACGAGAGGGGCCATGTAGGTGTTGGAGCTTGGGGCCGAGTGAAGATCCTTGGTGTACTCCCCAGCTGATCTGTCTGGGTTCAGAGAAGGGCGGAAGTCTGAATCTTTGGGTTCAGCTGGTGAGGAAGGAGCAGATCCATTTGAGGGCAGTTCCCCACATGTCAGCGTCATGGAGTCTAGTGGTTAGTGTGCGGTAGGAGACAGTGTCGAAGGCTGCTGAGAGGTCTAGTAAGATGAGGGTGGCCATGCGGCCCTGGTCGAGGAGGGTTCACATGTCATCGGTGGTGGCTAGGAGGGCAGTCTTGGTGCTGTGGTTGCTGCGGAATCCGGAATGGGAAGAATCGAGGATCAGGTTGGCTTCTATGAGGTTAGTGAGCTGGATGTTGACAATCTTCTTGGTGACTTTGGCTTCGAAGGGGAGGAGAGATATGGGTCGGTAGTTCTTGAGGTCTGTCGGGTCTATGGTGGGCTTCTTGAGGAGGGGCTTGACCTCAGCGTGTTTCCAGTAATTGAGGAATGTGCCTGTTTTGAAGGAGCATTTCTACATGCTACAGTTTCCACATTTGAATGATCCAATATTGACTCTATGTAACCAATTCAATTTCTGTGTGTGGGGCCTAGGATAACTAGGGCTCAGAATGTTCTTGATTGACCTTCCTTTACGGTATGTAACAGTCGGATAACTCTTAACATATGGTTCTAGGTTCGAGTCAGATGTAAGCAAGAACCAATACTTTTTGAGGATATCATATATCTTAGAGGACCAAGGATGATAACCAGTAATCAGTCTAACAGGTGATGCCATTCTGTCTATGGTCCTATTTTTCGATTGTAGAGTGTGACTCCTAGGCAGTTTAACCACCCTCTTTTTAGCTTTGGTAAGCACCTATTTATCATATCCTCTAATCAGAAATCTATTCTCAATGTCATTGACACAGTTAGTAACACAGCGCATTGAATGCCCAACCATGCTTTTCTGTTTGATTGTATACTTCCTATGGTCTTGGCAGTGTCTTCTGTGGTGACAGGGATCCAGGCAGTGATGGTAGGCAGGGTTGTGATGTCGGTTGGAGGAGTAGGGTCGGTGTCTAGGTTCTGCTTGTTGAAGTTGCTGTAGAAACTTCTGTCCAGTCTTGATCCTATTCTTTATGGGAATAGTCCATTATGAACTTCCAAGACAGGCCTTCCCTGGACCAGAAACAAGCATCCAGGGACCGGTTTTGAGGTAACACCCCTCATCAGCCAGGCTAGCTTGAATCCAGTGGCAAAGTGAGCAAGGAACCCACGTCCATGCATACCCTGCCAACTTTGGGAGAACAAAACAAATACAAGGAGATAATGGAGGGAGCGCTGAAACTTTTCAGACACTCACCCTCAGTCACAGATCTCGAACCGGGCCAAGACTGATTTGCAGAGGGCGTGGTCTGAACTGGGGTGGTGATGTGAGCTAAAGAATGATGATGTGTTCAACCAAGATCTGTGACTAGGTGGGAGTGTCTGAAAAGTTTCAGCACTCCATCCATCATCTCCTTGATATATCATTTATATCTTTCTAACTTCTAGAGCCAACTTCAATTCACTATTTACAATCTCTTTATGACAAAGAGACAATTTTGTGGCCTCGCACAATTTTGCATCCATGTCCAAAATCTTATCAGATTGGAGCAAATTAATTAAGTCCAAGTTGTTAGGTCTGCTTGTATTCTTATGGGCTGAACTTTGTGGATTTAGGTAGGGGCATCTTATTCTTCAGGCATCTTTCTTCCAAATAATCCCATTCATATTTATCACTCAGCCATAATAACTCTGCACCATATTGATATGTTGGACTTGACATAGCTGAATACGCTGATAAAACTGGTCATAAGTGTGGCCCACCATATTCTTTGTTAAATGCTTTTAAGGCCACATATGTTGGAAAGTGCTCTTGAATTTAAGGATACTATGTGGTCATTCCACTGCAGATTTTTGCAGACCCACATCAATAGGTATTTATACTTGCTCACTATTTCCAATTTTTATTACCAAGGTACCATATATAGTTTGATATTCCTTTTCCAAACGTCTTCACTTTGGTTTTATCCAAATTTATTGTCAGTTTTTTCTTGATATAGTACTTGTCCAGCTCCATTTATATCCTATGAAGACCTATTTGCTTCTGATCCATAATAACTAGATCCTCTGGTTAGAGGAGACACAGGATATGCGAGCCATCCATTTTGGGACAGAAACTCTTTGTTTTTGCTAGCTCAGCTGGTAAATCTGCCATAAAGTTCAAAAACAAGAAAGGTGCGAAAAACACTTTCTTTGATACGTATTTTACGCTAGAATGTTCCCTCCATATCAATATCTACCCCCGCTAAGTTCTCTCTATGCATCTCTTAAAGGATTAACAGCAGACCTTTTGGGATGCTTAATTTTATTAACATTTACCAACCTTGTTTGCAGTCAAAGGAGTAGAAGTTATGGGAGTATCCTTTGTTTTAGATTGTCTGTTTACAGATTGTTCTGTGTTTCCATTCATGCCACCCATTATCTCTTTGACTTCCACTTTTGGTATATGACAGCCTCAGGATTGTCTAGATAATCATGGTGGTGAGGAGAGTGTCAGTTCAGGAAATCCACCTAAATCTCTCCCACATCTATTACATACATCAGTGTTTGGCTCAGTGGTTCATTTGTGAAAAAAGATGTGCCGGGGCTCTCGTTAGGAGCCAGATTCGGCCAGCTGTTAGTGCTGCCTAACACAGAACCTACAGACCCTACAAGTGGGGAGAGGATGTTGCATAATAGCCAGAGCTGAGGACCTCAGAGCTGGGGAACCATGTTCGAGTCTCAGCGTCAGCTCAACATCCTGTGATTCTGGGCGAATCACCTAATCTCCCTGTGCCCGCTAAAAATGTATGTGTTCTTAATAGGTGCTCAAGTGCCGGTGTTGATGATTAAGTGCTGTTGCTATGCACCGGAAACCACCGGCTCAAATTGAGCACTGGTTTGGCTTCGTCTGAACATGGTTTTGGTGGAGTATCATGCTTAACTGAATCTTCTCATATTCCATTTACTTTTTGGGGAAATACTTTATTTGGTAATTGGCTCCTTTTATCCTTGAATTGGTTTCCAACAAAGTCTTTTATTGATTTTACAAGAGGAGATGAGTTTAAAGACTTCAATACATTCCTTTTAGTTCTACCAGTCACACAGCTACTTTTATGAATTGTTGTTTTGCCCCTTTGAATGAAAACATTTACTTCTACTACCCTTGCCCAATGTAACTCATATTACTCTTGTGGAGGGGGTAGCTGGTTTTCTTGCTACCCTCCTCCCCTCTGTTGTTTTTGGGTTACTAATTTCCATGTTTCATGTTTTTTTGTGGGCATTTCTATTTTGAGTGCTAATTTACCTTGCCCATGACAGAGTTTTCCCTACACAGATACCACCATTAATACCCCATATTTTTTGGTACTATCCACAGTGTTTTGCTAATTTTTGAATACTATCTGTTATGAGTTTTTTTACCATTGTTGTTAGGGTCCAATGGATCCAATGGTTTCTGTTGTAGGAGTTAGCTATTTAAGGTTGTAATTCTTTAGCAGGGATCAACCTCGACCATGAAGCTGTGAAATACATGCAGAACAATGTATGTCCTGCTGTACTTAAAATTATGGGCAAATTGTGGGGTACCCGAGACAACTTATGTGCATAAAGTCTCAATTTCATGCCAGTCTTACTCAGTAGAGGCTGCTACCGGACTCAGGTGGTGGGGAGGGGGGTGGGATTCGGGAAATTAAAAAGTTAAAATTAAAAAATAACACTTACCTGGCTACGCCCGGTGTGGCCGTCGACTCTCCTCTAATCCACTCCATCTTCTTGTCTTCTTCCAGTCTGGAGTCCGGCAGCAGGAAGCACCCTGGATCTCAAGCTCCCCTTACCAATCACAACGCTGCAATGCAGCGTTGTGATTGGTCTGAGCGCTGTATTTTGGCATTCAGACTAAACTTGGGAGCCTGGGGCATGTTCTCCACTCAGGCTGTAATGCAGCTTGGATGGAGAACATGGCAAGTGCGCATGACTGTTTTGGGTGGCCCGAAAAGACCAGTCAAAATGTCATGCACACTTGGAGTGTCACCATTCCTCCCCATGCAGTGCTCTGGCATCACAGGGCCCAGCCCGACCCCAGGAAAGAATGGAGCCACTGCAGTAGGAAAAAGAAAATGATAATAATGTCACATTATTATCATTTGTTTCGCCTTTTTTCACTGCTTGTTGAGCAGTGGGGCGACGCTTCTCCACCTCAGCATAGGAGTCACCACTGGTGATACTCCCAGTGATTCAGGGCAACCATTCACATTCACCATGCTGAATGCCCTCTTTTACCCAACTGCCTAGTTATGGGGGTGCTCAGTGGTAAAGTAGAGGTCACCGAAGTCTACGAGTGCATTCACATTTCACAGCTCACAACTAAAAAATGGATATTCCGGTGAATCTAAGTGTTGGTAGTTTTTAGTGCCTTCTGTGCCTCGCTTGCAGCCCCTCTTTTAACACGGGTAAGATTAGGTAATTCCTTTCATCATCATAACTTTATTTCGACCACAAAGATCTGTGCTGTAACGAGCTGTGGGTGGTAACTGGTATTGCATAATAGCATCTAGAGTCTGATGCAATGTCTGACCAAACAGAATTCTTGAAGGGGTTGCCGGTTGTGCATACAATGTCCTTCCCACAGGCGAAGCTGCAAGTATATTTTCTTTTTTGGTTAATATTTTTTATTGAGGTCATACATGACACACTATCAAATTTATGAAGCAAAACAAATTCCATCAATTAGCAGTGCTAAAAGAGTAAGATATTACAGTCAAGCAATCACTAACAGGGTGGATCTGAATGCATAAAAAAAGAAAACAAAGAATAGTACATCTAGGAAGAAGAAAAAAGCAGAAATAGAGGACTATGAAAATAAGTGGTCATGACCAGACTGCAGTTGCATCAAAGCAGCTCACACATTGTGCCTATATCTTCCTAAACCGAGCCCGCTGATCATTAAAATCAGGCGCTCCAACAGGCCTATACTGATAAATTCATGCCACCAGGCATAGTATTGGGAGCCTAAGCCAATAACCAATGTCGAACCAAAATAAGTCAAGCTAGGGCGATAGCACAGAAAAAATTCCACCTAAATGAACGGGTATAACAGGTAAATGGCCCATTACAATTAATGTAGGGTCCCACCATTCAATAGCTGGACAGAGCATATTTTTACTTACCGAATACTGTCTGCCAATAGTGGAAAATGGCAGATCAGGTGTAAAAATATGAACTGAATCAGCCCGGTTGGCGGAGCATCGAAAAACACTTGGGGGCATATTTACTAAAGAGTGCAGTGTTATGCTAAATTTGGCTATGCCACGCTTCAAAATTATTAAAATGCAGGGATGCTCCATATTCACAAGAATATGGCACACCCCTGAGTTTTCCCTAGCGCTGGTGCTTAAAAAGCTGCCTAGCGCTGGCGCAGGCACCTTGCCGCCATGTTGCAATGGTGCCTGCGCTGCAGGGGCGGTTATTTATGCGGAGGAAGGGACATCTTCCTGCACATAAACAATAATTGAAAGCGATTTGCTCTTTCCATGTGTGCTGCAGAATGCAGTGCAATTGGAAAGAGCAAAGTATGAAGAGAAATTAATAAATTCTCCTCATATCACCATACTAAGACCAGGCATACGTTTTTGGAGCTGCCTCTGCCTTTTGAATCTGAGGCAGTGTTAAAAAGTAATGGGTGTTGCGGTGGAACACCCACTGCAATACCCATTGCACACTCCTTTGCTACAGAGGACTGCGGTTGAAAGGGCATATTTACAAGGTGGCGTTAAATCACATTATGTGGCTTAGCCCCACCTTGTAAATATGTGAAATGGCACTATGCTACTGGAGCGTCAAAAAAGTGATGCACCGGTGGTGAAAGGGGATTGAAAATATGCCCCATAGAGTCCTCCCTCAGATTCATGATAAATAAGTGATGTGAAGAATAATAAAAATCTTTGATGAATTTTGACTGATGGGTTTTAACCCGGGAGACATTCAAGACTGTGTATGAAAAGACATTTGTATGTATAATTTCGGCCGGATTTACTTGATCCCGAGTTGTTGGCTCAATTTTTCCACTAAAGTCTGGAAAATATCAGGCTGATGTTGGCTCTTCGCCACCAGAATCATCCGATAACCTTGACTGATGCCCTTTTTATGTGAGCCCCGCCACAGATATTCAAGAAAGGCATTGGAAGAGCAATCAATGTCTTCCGCTTTCAAACCCTTTATGAAATGCCGGATTTGAAGATAGCGGAAAAACTCAATTGAGGAAGAGAGAATCGCTAGGATAATATCTCAAACAAGAGAAGACAATCGCAGTCAAAGAAAGAGCCCAAATTAAATAAGTTAGATGCCTGCCAACAGTTAATGAAGCTCTCATGGATTTGACAGGAAAAATTGTGATTATAACCTACAAAAGAATATGCGTTAAATAATGTAATCCCCGAAATCTGCATCTTCAGAAAGGCCCAAATAGAATCAAAGAAATTAACTGTCTTTAATCAATTCCGCTTGAAATGGACAGTATTGATAATACTGGAATGTGGGGTGATATCAGGCTCCAAAGGGAGCTGTTCTGAGAACAGCTCTCCTAGGCCCCAAGGTTAACACCCTAGTACTTTGCTGAGTTGGGACATGAATGCTGCTAAAAAGAAGGCCCATAGATCTAGTAGCGAAAGTCCACCCACCATACGTGGCCTCTGCAATATCCATATGTTTGCCCTCAGCTTCTTATACGCCCAAATTAATTTTGCCAGACTGATTTATCGGTACAAAAAACCTTTAACAAGATACAAGGGTATACATCGAAAGAGGTGTAAATTGCGAGGAAGAATGATCATTTAATTAAGTTGCATCGCCTTATTAGACCAATATGTTAACTATGCCATTTACTGAAAATCTCCTGAGTTCTACTGTTTAGTGCGCCATAGTTTAGTTCAATTACATCCTCATTTTTCAGGGAAATTTCAACCCCCAAGTAAGTTGCCGATTTGACCCAACATCTATAATCCCCAAAAGAAGCAGTATTAGCTAAACTTAAGGTCTTATTAAGGTTAAGTTTATACCCAGACAGAGCCTAGTACTCCATTCTTTCAGTAGCAGCTAGGTAATCCTTCGGGGAAGAGGTCAAGAGGAATATCATTTGCATAGGCGAGCACTTTGGGTGGATCCGCAACAAAGCGATGTCCCTTAAACACTTGAGTGCTTGAATGTAGGAATCTATGTAAAGTGCAAAGAACAAAGGTGAAAGTGGACATTCCTGTTGGGTGCCACAATTAATCTGAATATGGTCAGTGGAAGAACCTGAAGACAGAACTCTAGCCTTAAGATTCTTGTATAGCTGCTGAACCCAAGTAATAAAACACGGTCCAAGTCCTGAAGTGACCATATTGGCCCAGAGAAAAGGCCATAAAACCCAGTCGAAGGCAGTTTCAGAGTCAAACATTATTACTCCAACCGGTTTTCCCTGAGCACAACCCGCTTCTAGAGCAGTGATAACTGTATTAACGTGGGCTGTAGTATCCTGCACTGGAGCAAAGCCATGTTGATTCTCGTCGACTAAATCAGGGATGACCATTGCAAGCCTGTTTGCTAAAATATGATTATAAATCTCAGAGTTAACATTGATCAACGAGCTGGGCCTATATGAGCCACAATGAGGGTGATCTTTCCCTTTCTTAGGGAAGATAACAATATTGGTTTCTGAGATGCAACAGTCTAGCATAAAATTCCGGTGGAAGTTGATCGGGGCCACAAGCCTTACCTCGTGCCAACTGGTCAATAGCGGCTTCAACCTCCAAAGTCAATATTTGAGCTTCTAGCCTATACTGTTATGCCACAGACAATTTCTGATGATGGTAATTCCAAAGAAACTGAACAGTTTGATTCATGGAGGAGACCAATTTCTCCTCATATAGTTTCTGGTAAAAACAGTTAAACTCATTGTGGCTGAGGGCAGGATCGGTCACTATATCCCCTTGAGGGTTCTTAATGCCAGAGAGAGCCAAAGCATGGCTCTGTCGAGAACCCGGAAAGATATAACGTGGCCCATTTTTTCGCTATTTAAAAGTTATTTTATTTGTTTTGCCCAAGCCTTTTTGATAATGTTATCAAGAATATGTTTATTAAGGCAGGCTTGGGCAAATATGAACTGATCCATCAAGGAAGCAAAGGATCCCCAGTCTTGAGCAATTGCAGATCTAACCATAAGAGAGTCTAGATGATTAAGAGTAAGCCAAGCATTAGCATCAACCTGAGCAGTTTTCTTCCTATGAAAGGAACTATAGCGTGACCCCTACAAAAAGCTTTGAAAACATCCCAAACAATAAGCATAGATGCCAAACCCAAGTTTCACTCCAAAAAAAGCTTTGTTCTTTGTCCATAGAATGAATAAAAGCATCCTCTAAGAGAAGTTGCCAGCCGAATGTCCAAGGACGTGATTTTAAATTTAATAGGGAACCCTCAACCCGAAGGAAAAGAGGCAAGGAGTGGTGATCTGATATTATCCTAGGGTTCAGGGAGATGCTAAGCTAAGACACAGGAGCTAGGAGTGCAAGAAACATATCTATTAAAGAGAAAGATTTATGAGAAGTAGAGAAGTAAGTAAAGCAGTGTTCTCTCATCCGAGAATGCCACTAAACATCCACAAAGCATAGAATTCAATCAGTTGCAGCAGAGCCGCCGTGGCCCATTTCTTTGAGCTACATGTAGTTACTGGATAGGGGTTTAGCCCCGACCATGGTGGGAGTCATTCTGTGGATTAAGAGTAGCATTGAAGACCATTAAAGACTACAGGATCATCTGTGTTGACCCCAGAAAGTATGCATAACTCAATTTGGAGATGGCCCCTCTTAACCGTAGCGATGAGCCATTGTCGGCCCAATCTATGCAATAATCAATGAGTACCCAGCTCTTGTCTTGAGCCAATAGAGAAATCCCTCTCTGGGATGAAGAAAAGCAGGCTGAAACCAGAACTTGATTGCCCAGAACATCAAGAAGAGAGGTCTGTGTAATCAGGAGAAGAGCCTCATGTAGGCCAACTAAATGGAGATTAAGATTATATAGATCCTCTTTTCTGATCTTGGGTTTTTGGGATGCCTTCAGTCCATTTACATTCCAACAGGAATATGGATGCACTGGTCAAGACCACCCACCTGGCTAAAACTTGACATTCATAACTGGACATCCAGCACAACCTAATAGACACCAGTCTCACAGAATCTTTCTTGGTCCCAGCTTTTCTAAGCACAAAGCATAACATATGGCCACTCACCACAGATCTCTGACCAAATCCATCCCTCCCATACCGAAGGACGGGCTAACTACCACCCCGGTCAAAGAAAGATCACTAGCACTGCAGTAGTCATAAGTGCCAAAGCCCTCTCTCGAGACCCCCAGACCGAGGGCAAGATTGTAGAAAAAAATTCTTACAAAACATAGAAAAAAAGCAAAACAAGAATGATGGAGCTAAAACTGCCCAAAAGATCCCAGATTTCCCCAAACTTTACAAGATAGAGGAAAGAGAAATAAGCAACAAAAGGTAAGAAAAGACAAAAGAAAGGCAGTCCAGAAAGACTAAATGAACCACTCTATTGCTTCCTATAAGGATGAAGAGAGAAAATAATAAAGCATGGCTAAATTAACCAGATCCGTTAGACTCCTTATTTCCCCTCTGCCTCTTGGTCAAGAGCTCCTCAACCTTTGGAGCATCAACACATGAACAAAATTTCGGGCTACAGTAATTAAATCAAAGCTCCAGGCTTTTGAAGGTCCCGGAGGTGGTCTGTCAGATGCCAATGCTGAACCGCAGTCTTGTGAGAGAAATCAGATAAAACAAAGAAATCCACTACAGCCACTTGCACTGATAACCTTGAACAAACAGCTCTGTATATCTCCTATCGAAGCAGGAAGTCCCTCACATTTATCTAGATTGTCCGTAAATAGTGAGGATGTGATCACTCATGAGGAGGCCGAAAAGGATAGCCATGGGCTCTTTGGATCATGCAGTCCATGTCCCAGTCCTCCAAGGTGGCAGAGGCTTCCCTGAACAGATGAACTACATATCCTCTGAGATCGTCCGACTCCGCCCCCTTCAGGATCCCCAATACCCTAAGATTATTCTGATGGGACCAATTATCAAGGTCTTCAAATCTAACTGAGAGCTTGATCATCTGAACTTCCTGTGTGTGATCTGGGTTTTGAGTGCTCCAGCAGTCATTGGGAGGCTTCCCAGCACCTTCTTGACTTTCCAGAGTCATGAGTTGAGAGAATGCATAGTCCTTGATAGCTTTCTCAGGACCACTTGAGTCTTTAAGTGAGGGTTTTTATGTGCCAATGAATCTTTGCGGTAGTCTTCCCATTGTGCAATAGAAGATTATAGATGGCGACCAAAGTAGGGGATTCTAAGGGGGCCCCACAGGTGAATAAGAAGGCGGAAGGATGAGGTGCTGAGTGGGCCTCCAGTACTCCCCGGTGCAAGTAAATAAGTGAGATCTGTAGATGGAGGAAAAGGATTAGTTGGAGTACGTTCAAGGCCATCGGGTCCCCACAATAATTCTTCCTCTGTTGTTATCTCAGGATCCAATGATCCCCTCGCAAAGACTTTGGTGAGGAGATCCTTAATATTCAGGCCAAAGTACAAGGATCAGTCACCTCGTGACCTTTTCCTTTCAGGGTTTCCCGACCTCCTGAATGATGATTTTAAGACAGGGTCATAGGTGCAGCCAGACCGGCCTTCTCAAGATTTTCAGGATCTGACTCCAACACACTCCCAGAGCTGGAAAGAGAGAAGAAGGTCCCTGGTGGTTACATCAATGAAGTTTCAGATACCAGTGCTAACAATTGAGGCATTTCGGCTTTTGAACAATCAGATTTGAGGAGTACAGAACCCACTGAATTACCAGGGTGAACCACAAAATTCACTAAATTAACCTGTATTTAACTCTCTGGTAACTGGGCACAAAAGCAGGCAGGATTATCTTAATGGCAATGCGTAATGTATTCATGTAGCACATAAACCATTTGGCACTTACTTTTGGACTTATAAGAAATTTCTGAGGAAAATGTCTGAGAAGGAAAATTTCAGCAGGGTAAGACTGCAGGCAGTGTCTGAGGAGGAGGCGTCATCATCGGGGAACAGCAGGGCAAAGTCATGGTGAAGATTTCTATGTTTGGACTTAGTCTCTTTTTGGGAAGTCGAAAATCTCCAGCGGGATGAAGCTGTATGCTGTAGCTGGTGAGAACTCCACGAGACCACATACTCGTTCTGCGAACGACCGACGAACAGGATTTGGTGCTGCTTAAAAGGACGTAGCCCGAGCTGCTGCAAAGTCAGGTTGACCGGCGATGCACCTTGAGCGGATCGATGAACAGATAGGACCATGTCTCATCTCTGTATCGGAGCACTTTTTAGCCAATATGTGTTTAATTCCCAAGTTTGGGATTTTGTCTAGCTGGACTCCTTTAGCAAAACTTCCAATGGTCCAGGACTAGAGAGAGCTTGGAGGGTTCGGACTAACTCAGGCTTGCTCATGGGGTGGGTTCAAGAGGGTCAGAGCCTTTTCTGTTGCTGAGGCTCTGATCAGAAGGCCAGCCAACTAGCCCTTGGAGTCACTCTGCGTAGGAAAGTAGGATCTGCTTTCAATGGTCACCCCCACTTTTTGCTGGTGTCATTATGATTTTTTGACTAGTCTGACTGAGATCCTGCTAATCCAGTCCCCAGTCTCTGTGCTTCCTCCCTAAAATGGGCATTGCAAGTACTTAAGTACACTCCAGATTGGCTACTGGTGTACCCCTGTAAGTCCCTAGTATATGGTACTAAGGTACCCAAGGCATAGGTACACCAGGGGTCTCCCATGGGCTGAACCATGTATTATGCCACCCATGGGAGACCACACAAATTGTGGCTCCAGGCCTGCCATTGCAGCCTCTGTAAGCTGTTGCAAGCACCACTTACGACAGATATAGGTTTCCCTATATCTGAGGTCACTACACTTAAAACCACCCATAAAGTAGGCTTTTCAATCCTGGAGGCAGGGTGCTGGGTCCTAAGTGGGAGGGTGTCCCTGCATGAGCAGGCCACCACCACAACCTTTGGCATCCATTCTCCCGGGTGGTAAGTGCATCAGCTATTATGACATATAGAGTGGCAATGCGTCATTATGTTGGAATCATACTCCCACACTGTAAACGGTGTGGGAGGTATGATTCCATGTACTTTCAAGCTCCTCCGGGAGGCTGTCAGTGCTCCCGGTACCAGTCCTCCAGAACCAGACAGCAAGCTAGGGCTGCTGCCGACCAGAGACATGTTTCTGCCCTCCTGCTGCTGACCCGAGCTCGAGCAGGAGAAGGCAGAACAAAATATATTCTGTCACAGGGAGGTGTGACCACCTCCCAGACAGGTTTTAGTGTATTGGGGCAGGTTGTGGGTGCTTGCCAGTGCCAGTGAGTCTGCTTGAAGGGCACATTGGTACGCTCCTTGCATACTCCAGTTCAAACCAGTTCAGGGAGCCGTTGGCTCCCGCTCTGACACAAAACTGGACAAAGGACATGAGAGTATCCTCCCCACTGTCCAGCCCCTCCTCTAGGAGGGACCCCTGACTCGTCCCAACCCTTTCCTAAGAGTACTTAAGGGCTTACCAGTGGGTGGGTCACTAGATTCATCATGGGACAAGATTCAGATCATACACCACTTCAACTTCGATCATCTGGACACTCTGGATTTCACTTTGGGAACCGAGACTGCAATGGGGAAAATTCCTGCTGCTCCTGGTCTTGTCGTCCTGATGGTCTTCTGCAATGTCTGTGCCCGTGCTCCATACAGGTTCTTCACCAGGCCTGTGGACATCCAAAACACCTGAAGGAATCTCTCTTGGAGTGAAGGAGTCACTCCCCTGCATCTGCAGGCACTGCAACACAGCTGATTGGTCCGCTGATCCTGGGCTCCCACTGACCCCGAAAGGCTCAGCAACACCGGTGGTGGTTCTGCAACTTCCCCAAGGCCTGCACTGTCTTCATACTGAGTTTGATGCCACTATCCCTCTTCGGAACTGCTGGAACAGAACCCTTGTGCATCGCATTGACTTGCCGTTGCCATGGCTTGTTGACTCTTCCAGAGATCTTCGGGCTCCAAGAAGCTCCAACTTCAAGCAACTCCTGCAGCCAAGATGTTTTCCCTTACCACATCCTCTGCAGCGTGGGCCTTCTTCATTGGTGAGCCGCTCAAGGTCAGTCAATCTATCAATCAGGGGGTTTAAAGCGCGCTACTCACTTGTGAGGTTTTCAAGGCGCTGGGGGTGCAGCTCTGTATCAGCTGAAGAGCCAGGTCATGAGGCTCCTCCTGAAGGTGTGTAGAGTGGGGGAGCGGCTGCGATGTAGGAGAAGGCTCTTCCACCTGCTCTGGTTCTGCAGATGCGCAGGGTTTCTGCTAGAGCGAGGTCGGCAGAGCTGAGGTTCTGTTTGGGTATGTGGAAGGGGACTCTTTCGATGAGGAATTTGGGTCTGCTGTTGTCGAGGGCTTTGTAGGCATGGGTGAGTAGCTTGAAGGTTACTCTCTCCTCGACGGGGAGTCAGTGGAGGTCTCACATGTGTTGGGTGATGTGCTCATGTCGTGGGATGCCAAGGACGAGTCTGGCCACTGTGTTCTGGATGGTCTGGAGTTTGCATAGCAGGGATTTGTTGATTCCGGCATAGATGGTGTTTCCGTGGTCCAGTCTGTTTTTAATGAGTGCATGGCTGATAGCCTTTCTGGCCTTGGGGGGATCCACTTGAAGGTCTTGCAGAGGATGCTGTGGGCGTAGAATCAGGTGAAGGCAACTGCGTTGATCTGTCGGGTCATGGTGAGGGAGGAGTTAAGTATGATGCAGAGGTTTCGGGCATAGTCCATGGGGGTGGGGGAAGCTGAGGGCAGAGGGCCACCAGGAGTTGTCCCACGTGGAAGGGGAGGGTCTGAGGACTAGGTCTTCTGTCTTCTCCGAATTGAGTTTCAGACAGCTGCTGCTCAGCCAAGCTGCAACATCTTTCATTGCTTCATGGAAGCTGAGTCTGGTGGTTTCGGGGTTCTTCGTGAGGGAGAGGATGAGCTGGGTGTCATCGGTGTAGGATACAATGCTGAGTCCATGCTGTCTAAATATGGTGGTGAGGGGGGCCATGTAGATGTTGAAGAGCGTGGGACTGAGAGAAGATCCTTGTGGTACTCCGCAGTTGATCTCTGTGGGTTCGGAGAGAAACAGCCGCAGTCTGATCCTTTGGATTCTGCTGGCGAGGAAGGAGTGGAGCGAGTTGAGGGCATTTCTCTGTATTCCGGCGCCGTGGAGTCTGGCTGCAAGGGTGCGGAATGAGATGATGTTGAAGGCTGCGGTGAGGTCAAGTAGGATGAGGGCTGCAGTGTGGCCTTGGTTGAGAAACGTGTGGATGTCATCAGTTGCGGCGAGGAGGGCAGTCTCAGTGCTGTGATTGCTGTGGAAGCCGGATTGGGAGGGGTCGAGGATGGAGTTCCCTTTGATGAAGTTGGTCAGCTGGGTGCTGACAATCTTCTCAGTGACTTTGGCATCCTCTTGCGACTTGCTCAGGGCCTGCTTTGACTTACCTGTTCATGGTGAGTCACTTGGACCTTGCTGGTCCCGACCCTGCACCTGTTTGTCGACTATGTTTTTTGCTGCTTGACAAGGCTTGTTGGTGCCCGTGCCGGACACTGACCCCCTGGCTCTCAGCATCCAACATGGGAGAGCACATAAATGGCTCCTGGTCTTCCACAGTGTCGCCTGGTCCGCACAGCTGCAACTTCAAGGGCACCGTCAACCTCTCCTGTATCCTCGACATCAGTGGGCATTAATCTCATGTGCCTCCTGGTCACTCCTGAGTGGCACAGACTCTGTCCTCTTTGCTTGCAGGTTCTTCTCATCTTGAATCCACCTTTGGGTTCCACCGGACTCCTTAGTCTTCTTCTCCAGCAGCATCTTTCCTGAAGTCCTCCATTGAGGTCTATGGCCGTTTTCGGCATCACTTGACACCCATGCACCTGGCTTCCCTGGTGTAGGTATCATGGTTCCAGGGGTATCCACGGGTGGGGCCACTCTCTAAACTTCCATCTTCCAAGGGGTGTCTTCAGGATCCGCTGGGAAGGGTTCTTTTCCTTTAAAACTGCAACTGCAATTTACCCATTGACTAACATTGAGCCTGCTTTTGTGTTCCCACTCTGCACAGACCTCTGTGGGGTTCCTAGATACTCACCTTGGGTGGTTCCTTGGGTCCCAGCTCTTCTATGTCTTGTGGGTCAACTCTTGTCTTGAGCCGTGGCTTGCATTCCACTATTTAAGTATATGGTTTGGTCTCCCCCTGGAGACCTGTCTGTATGTGTGCTACTTACGTGCTCTATTTCCAGTGAGCTAGGGACCCACCTCTGGACATATCTTACCAACTTAGGGCAAACAAAGTAAAACCAAAGGGGATGATGGACGGAATGTTGAACATTGCAAGCACATGGATTAAACACAGATCAGTTGACTGGGGGTGATTGCTTGCAATTTCCATGTGCTTGCAATGTTCAACACTCCGTCCATCATCCCCTTTGGTTTTGCTTTGTTTGCCCTAAGTTGGCAGGGTATGCCCAGACGTGGGTCCCTTGCTCACTTTGCCACTGGATTCAAGCTAGCCTGGCTCATGGGGGCTGATTAGCCAGACTCCGGTCCCAGGATTCTTGTTTCTGGTCCAGGGAAGACATGGCTTGGCAGTTCGGGCTGGACTGTTCCCATGAGGCACAGGGTCAGACTAATTTGCATATGGCCATGTCTGAACTGGGGTGGCGGAGTGAGCTAAAGAATGATGATGGATTAAACCTAGATCAGTTGACTGGGGGTGAGTGCTTGCAATGTTCAACACTATGTCCATCATCCCCTTTGGTTACACTTACATAAGTGAGCACCATATACTAAGCCAGCCTCTCACGCTCTGGTAGTCCTGGGTTCAAGAAGTAGAACAGGGCTCAAGAAGCAGGGCAGGTCTCTGAGGGTTTAAAACTCAGGATTAAAAGCTATGAATGGCAGGAAAATTCAACCTATATGAAATATAGAATGACAAACAGATCATCATTTAGGTGCTTACCCGCATTGTCGGGAGTGCAAATGGCTAACTCACCCTCGGCGCACGCACTCCAGGTGGCTTCCAACAAAGTAAAAAAGAGGGGGGACAGAGAAGGCGGAGTAGACTATATTGCCACACCATAGTGTTACAACATTACAATTACATGAAGCACACTTTCTAAGGAGTGTATGTAGATACGTGTACTAAATCTTTGTTTACAACACTTGTCTCTTTACAGGGACGACTTTGAACAGCAGTATCCTTCAATTGATGCACCAACCCATCAGTTGGTTGTATCCTTTTTTCCACCACCACACTTGGATTGGTGGCTAGACTTACAAACTCACATTGTCTGACATTTCACCTGGTCCTGAAGAAAGCCACGGCACCTCTGCAGAGAGCATTGAGGCTGAAACATGTCGACCAACTGACCACTTAGAGACCAAGTTAGGTTGAATTTTCCTGCTATAGCCCACATTCATAGTATTTAATCCTGACCCCTGGGTGCCCCATTAAAAGTAATCTTTAACACACCAGGGAGTCAGATTTATTTGCACTGTTACTCTCTTCATACACTCCATCCTCGCCTAGCTCATCTGAAAGTTGTAGTATACCTCCTTACCATCACAAGCAAAAACATCCCGGAGCTCCTCCCTCACAGTGAGGGTGTTGTAGCCTGTGACCAGGTTCACAGTGCGAGGAGATTCCCGATGACGAAGCATACCACCCGCAGGTAAGTGAGGGAATTCATCCTTTAAAAAGGGACCCTCTTGCACTCAGTTGTTACTAGTCTGACCCAGGGTGGCTTGTTTGTGTTGTCAACTTTCTAAAAGTGGCATTTTCTAAACTGTATCTTAAAATCTGCTTTTAGCATTAAATAGAGTTTTAAATGACAATTACTCAGTCACCAAATATTTCTTTCCTACCTGTTCCCAATCATACTTTAGCACTTATTAAATACAATACGGTTGCCCACTGTTAGCCAATGGGAGAGGTAGGCCTCACACTAGTGAAAAACTATCTATTTCATGAGTTGTTCACTACCAGGACATGAAAAAGATAAACGTACATGTCCAGCCTTTTAATTGCAGTGCACCCAGCCCTATGAACTCCCTAGGGCCTATCTTGGGGTTATGTGTATGTAATAAAAAGTGAGTTTAAGACTTGGCATGGGGGTTATAGTGCCGAGTCGAAATGACAAATTAGAACTGCATACAGGCTGCAATGGCTGCCCTAGGCATGTTTTAAAGGACTTCTTAAATGGGTGGCACAATACTTTCTGCAGGCCCAATAGTAGCATTTAGTTTACAGGCCCTGCGTATATGGTATAATACTTTACTAAGGACTTATAAGTAAATTAAATATGCCAGTCAGATGTGAGCCAATTTTACTATCTTTTAGGGAGTGAGCACAAGCACTTCATCACTGGTTTGCAGTGGTAGAGTACACAGAGTACCAAGGCCAGAAAAAACGAATTCAGAAAAATAGGAGGCTGAAGGCAAAGTTTTGGGGATGACCCTGCAGAACGGGCCAAGTCCAATTAAGATGATCCAACAGCACAGACTGCCCACATTGCATATATTTTCTTCCAAACCATTTAAAGTTTAAAGTTTTATTATGCTGCTTGAACTGTGCTAGTTGGTTGGAAAGCTACTGTATTATGCAAAGTAAAGAATATTTTGTCTATTGTCAGGCTAACAGCAGGTTCTTTGCACAAACAATTCTGTGACAATTGCATGGGGGAAAGAATGAAAATGCACTTTGTAAACATCGTTTCAAGCATTACAAAACTTGTCATTTTTAGGACTGCTGCTTATCTTCAAAGACATAGTTTTAATTTGTCCATTAAATAAACATTTGAATAGTCACTCATTTCACACAACTGTTTTGTTTCCTGGCAGCTTCCATAAGTTAATAACTCATTTTCATTTCACTTTTGTAAAGGGTAGTTGCAGAGATGATTCCTGAATAGCTGTCCAACAACTGGGTTTCCACAAATTAGTTTGAAGGAAACAGCAGTCACTACCCACACTAATCCCACATAAAGGTGCCTGTATGATTGCCAAACACTCAAGTTCTAATGTAAAAAGCGACAGAAATCCATAAAAGAAGCCTGATTATCACCCCTGCCTTCTTAGCAAAACTGTACGCCATGTTAATATCAGTTTCTTCTCTATCTCCTAATGATTTTATAGATCAGTAGACAAAATTCCATTTAATTGTACTTCAGTATTTTTGCAGTGCACGAAGATCAGGCTAACAGATAATCTTTCGAATAATGATATAAATGGAAACCTTACATTACTATAGGGTGAACTGTTGATTTCAATCTGAGTGCAATTGAATAGATAGTATCTGAGGTAATGCAGGCTTGTCCTCAATTTGATGTTTCTCAGCATCAACTATTTATATGGCCATCCACTGCGTGGGGAATACTGAAGGTTGCAGCAGAGGCACAATTATGTGTTGATTACCAGCCAGCACGCCTTGTTAATTTGTCAGCCAATGGAAGTATTCTGCACTATTCTTAGGAACATGTTAACAAGCCCCTTTGTGACTCTCTTGCACCACGCAATGTGGCCACTTAAGGCAGGCTACGTGGCCCTGAGTGACTTCATAAATCTCATGTAATGTAATGCAGCGCAAATCAATGTGTTGCATTGCTCTGCGCCAGGGAGACATTTCCCTGGTCATTGCATGGGTTTATCCATGCAACATCCATGGATTTTGACGCATTCCCAGATTTACCAGAAGTGGGAGACCTAGGAATGCGCCAAAAACCTATGCCTCCGCAGGTGAGGTGGAACAAGGATGAATATGTTTTTTCCGCTTCCTATGTGTGCTGAATCAGCAGCACATGTAGAAAGAGGAAAACGCCTCAGGGAGCTGTTTTTTGTGCAGAAAGGTTCCCCATCCTGCTAAAAAAAAATTCTCCTTACTCTGCAGACACCCTGGCACCATGGTTCAAAGGTGCCTTCATCGGCGCTAGGCAGTCAAAATGGCACCGGTGAAGGGGACATTCAGGACATTCCAATACTGTCCATCTTCCTCATCAAAGTCTGAGTACCTTCTGGATGTAGAAAGCAGAAACAGCCATTCTGATGATTGTTGTCACTGAGTCTAAATGCTGCAGCTCCTCTACATGTGTCAGGTGTCGTAACGAGCCCTGTCCTGTTTGGCGTGGATCGGCGGTGAAACTACTCACAAGACTTTAAGTCCCATGAGCACTGGCGGCAGCGCGCCACGCACGCAGAGCAAAGGAAGGCATATGAGCGCACTTTCGCCCCTGCGGCGTTGCCGAGTATCCTACGTTCGGAGCACGAAGAGGCTGCTTTTGGGGCGTTGGTGCTTTTTTTCTCTTGGTTCTTGATTTCTACGGGGAGCCCAGTGGCTGGCACCTCGGAGCAGAGCCGACTTTGGGATTTGCTGTCAGAGCCCCGGTGAGGGTACCGGTCCTGGACAACAAAGAGCAGACACGAGTGTGGGTCCGGTAAGGGTGCTGCTGCACCACCACTGATACCGGCCGTAATAGTGTGAGAGAGAGAGAGAGTGTGCATATTGATATTTGGGGAATTCATGTCGGGACTAACATCCCTTAAATTCTGCACTTTGGAGAAGCGTCTTGATTGAAATGCCATGGCACTAGGTGTTCCTCCTCGTTGGTGAGACACACGTTTGTGGTCTCTTGCGAGTAGAAGGGATACCCATGCTGGGGTGCATGGTAGGAGTGATACCATTATCCTACAGACTGATTGTTAATACATGTTGATAGTACCACCAGGAGTGGTAGAGTGCTTTTTCTTCGCGTCGGGGAGTCCATGGCTTCCTGTGATCCAAGTGGAGGAGCACTTCTGTGTTGATCAACAAACTTTTATGTTTACAAAGGACTGTTACCTGGCGCCACTTAGTCAGGCTGGGTGAGAGTGTACATTCGAATCTAATAGACCATACCCTTAAGAAAATACTGTTAAAAACTTAAGGCTTTGAGTTTTTTCTCTAACGTTGTTTTTATATTGTGTATCCATTTAGTAGTGCATTGTGGATGAGCCAAGTTAGGTCTCATACACCTCTGTGAAACGTTTGGTAGATATGAAAATATTTTGCATATAGAGAGGAGAACACGCAAACCTTATGTACCAAAATAGTGTGTTGTTTTCTTCTCTGTAGTGCTCTTACCGGCCTCCTGTTCTTGGAGAGGCACAAGTTGTGCTGGATCAACTAGGACGACACACGTCTTTCTTTTTCTTTACAGGTAGTTACTTGTTGTACCAACCCTTCTACAGGGGGGAAGAACAGAGTTTGTCCAGGGATGTTGATTGTGTGCTTTGTTTTCATGTTGTTTCAGGTCTCCTTCCCTGCTGTTCCCTCTTTTTCCTTCCCTCGCTTGATCGCTTCATTGTTCTGCGCTATAACAGCACTCAGACTTGAAGCTATCGAGAGGTGGACCATTAATGAGCATTGTTCCGATCCTGAGGAGTTGAGGAGCTCGACAGAATAATCGGCCCACGGATTTAACTCCTCCTGATTGAAGTCTCTGCTCGGACATGGCTACCCTTGAGGATGTGTTGGCCACACTACAGGTGGTTCAACAAGAATTGTCCGCCTCTAGATTAGAAACCGCGAACTTACAAGCTAAGGTGGATCGTCTACAGAGAAACCCACTCGATATCGGGGGGGCCTCACTTTACAAATCTCACCCCATTACGGTAGAAGTACCCACTCCTATCCCTTTAGCACCCCCTGAAAGGAATTATGGCGATTCAAATAAGATACAAGTGTTTCTTACGCAAGTCATGTGGCACTTTAATTGCAAGGCCAAGGCATTCACCACTAATCAGGCACGGGTGGTGTTCCTCATTTCTTATCTGGCGGGGGATGCAGCTCTGTGGGCAGTCCCGTTAGTGCAGAAAGATGATCCTCTCATTTACGATTGGTACTCATTCCGGGAAGAATTTGAGAACATCTTTGATCGTAGATCCTACACCCTTTCCGCAGACCGTGAATTACTTGAGCTTCGGCAAGGGAATAAAGAACTGGTGGTATACCTCACCACTTTCAGACGGTTGATAGCAGAAACCAAATGGCCTGAGGAAAAGCAGTTTGCGATATATTATCAGGGGCTGAGAGATGAGCTAAAGGATATTATAGCACAAATTGATCCACAACCGACTTCTTGTACCGAGCTCATCAATCTGACGTTGAGATTGTAACATCGGGTGAGCGACAGGAAAAGTGATATCCGGAGGAAAGAGTGGTTACCCCCAAGGTTCGAACGCTCATGTACAGGGGAAACCCTGCAAACCAATCCGGAACCAATGGAGATTGGGAGGGTGAGAGCGACACTGACTTCCGAAGAGAGAGAAATGCAGAAGAAGAACGGGCTATGTCTCTATTGTGGAAAAAGGGGACATTTTGTTAGAGACTGCTTACAAAATCCCCAAACCACCAGAGCAGGATTCAGAAAAGGGGTGAGCAACCCCATTAAAAAGGATACGGAAAACTAGGAGGCTCGAGAGCAATCGGAGGGGAACCCTCGAGCAACACCTTTCTACCCCTCCTTAAGTGCTGTAGATAAGAAACGCTTCTTTTATATCTCTATCATGATAAAGATCGGAGGAGAGTGGAAGGAGTCCCAGGCTTTGGTTGATTCTGGAGCGACGGGTACCTTCATCGATGAAATAGTAGCCAAGACGATGGGAATGGAGCTACTCAAGAAAGCCGTTCCCGAAACCGTACTAGCAGTGGATGGCTGTGCTTTGGATTCCGGACCTATTCATTATGTATCCGACCAGTTGGAAGTCCGGCATAACCAGAATCATTGGGCGTTCATGGAATTCAACGTCATCCATTCACCTCAACATGGGATTATTTTGGGTCTCCCGTGGCTACAAAAGCATAACCCGCAGACAGACGGGAGAAACAAGACGCTACGTTTCGACTCTGAATATTGCAGTACCCATTGTTTTGGCCAGCCTGAGCTACCCTCACAAGCTTTATCTTCACGGCATTTGATTGCCACCACTGCTGAGAAAGACATAGTGTTACCTGACTAATACTCCAAATATCAGGATGTTTTTAACGAAGTACAGGCTGAGACCTTGCCACCTCATCGACAAAACGATTGTCAAATAGACCTCATCCCAGGAGCCATGGTGCCTTGTGGAAGGATTTACGCTCTTACCGAAAGAGAGAATGAACACCTCTGGCAATACTTGGACAAATACTTGGAGCTGGGGTTCATACCTCGAAGTCACCTGCTGCTTCCCATCTGTTTTTCATTCCGAAGGCTAACTGGGAGCTCCGTTCTTGTATCGACTTCAGGGCATTAAACAACATCACGGTTAAGAACCGATACCCTCTTCCATTGATACCAGTACTATTGGAGCAAGTAAAGAAGGCGGTGATATACACCAAGCTTGATCTCAAGGGGGCATATCATCTGGTAAGGATGAGAACAGGAGACAAATGGAAAGCAGCCTTCAAGATTAGATATGGGCTGTATGAATACCTGGTGATACCTTTTGGCCTCTGTACCGCCCCCGCGGCGTTTCAGTTCTTTCTCAATGAAGTGTTACGTGAATTCATGGACAAATATGTGTTCGTCTATATAGAAGATATATTGGTCTATTCGTCCTCGGAAGAACAACATATACATCACGTCAGCACAGGCATTGAGAAACAACAGCTTATACTGAAAGCTGAGCAACTGTGAATTTCATGTCGATATTGTCGAGTTTTGGGAGTTATGCTCACGCCTAGAGGGCAGGTGATGGCAGAAAGGAATGTCCAGCCGTGATGGAATGGCCAGAACCTCAGAATGTACGAGACGTTCAATGTTTTTTGGGGTTCGCAAATTTCTACAGAAGATTTATCAACCAATTTTCAAAAACAGTGAGCCCTATTACCAAGCCGTTACGTGAATAGAATAAGTTCTTCTGGTCGGAAGAGGCCCAACTCGCTTTTGAAGAATTAAAGAACGCCTTCATAACTGCTCCGGTATTGGTACACCCCAATCCCGACAAACCCTACATAGTTGAGGCAGATGCCTCTGAAGTGGCCATCGTGGCTGTTTTGTCTCAAAGAAACGAAATCACAGGACAAATGCATCCTATAGCCTTTATGCAATGCTTAATTTGTAAAAATCGTAGTGCTGGGGCTCTCGACAGGAGGACAGTCTAGAGCATGCACCATCCGTTGCCCCTGGCAGCATTGCCAGTGACAGGACCAACACACTACTAATCATCACACTCTTAAAAGTGTAAAAATTCATACTATTACAGGCCCCCAAAGCTATGAGAATGGCTTTGGAGGCAAATACTAATAATTGCAAATTCAATTGAAATAATAAACAGAAGTTGTTGTGCACGTACCTGAATTGGCAGACACCACTACCATGTAGCAGACAGTCATTAGCCCCGGCGCTGGCAATTAAGTGCCAGTGCTGAGCACCGGAAAGCACCTGCACAAATTAAGCACTGCCTTGATGTCTCTGAAGCTGAACGAAGCGGAGAAGAATTACACCATACCCGAAAAGGAGTTGCTGGTTTTCAAAGCGACTTTTTCCGAGTGGCATCATTTCCTGCTAGGAGCCAAAGAAACGGTGACTGTATACACTGATCATCCGAATTTACAGTTTATGCGCTCAGCAGACAGGCACCTTACACCTAGACAACTACGCTGGATGCTGTTTTTTGAAGAATTCGATTTCATCGTAACTTTCAGACCAGACAAGGAGAATAAAAAGGCGGACGCGCTCACCAGACAGGAGTCTATCAGAGAGGAAGAAGAACATCAGGAACATGCCATCATTCCTCTGCAGAAAGTTGTATGTGCCATACAAACAAGTGACTTCTTACAGAAAGTCGCGAACGGAATGCGGACCTGCAAATGGAGAACTTGTCTAAAATATCACAGAGAATGGAAAAGCAAACAGGGCATTTTTGTCAAGGGACATATGATGTTGATACCCTCGGAAATCTTACAGAAGCAGGTTATCAGTTGGTGTCATGAAATACCCAGCGCTGGGCACAATGGACTAGATAAAACCTTGGAACGGGCTGAAAGACAGTTTTGGTGGCCTAGCATCAGGAAAGACATCACCAGATGGATTAAAGCGTGCAAAATCTGCATGCAAATGAAAACGAACCATGCTAAACCACAACGGTTGCTTCAGCCTTTACCTACACCCACAGTCCCATGGGAGAACATTTCCATAGATTTCATTGTAGGACTCCCCAAAGATCAGGGTTGTACCACAGTCATGGTAGTGGTCGATTACCTTACTAAGCTGGGGCATTTCATCACATGTCACCAAATACCCACAGCAGGTCTACTAGCAAGATTGTTATTGCTCCATGTAGTCAGGTTGCATGGCCTCCCGAGAAAAATCGTGTCCAACAGGGGCACTCAATTCACTGCACAGTTTTGGAAGGTGTGGTGTTCTGCTCTAAAGATCCAGCTGGCTCTTTCTACGAGCCTCCACCCTCAAACTGATGGGCAGACCGAAAGAGTCAACCAAACACTTAAGCAGTATTTGCGCTGTTATGTTGATTCCAATACGGAGGCATGGGTGGATCACTTATGTTTAGTGGAAATGGTTTAACAACGCCAAACACAGTTCCATAGGAATTGCACCCTTCTACAACACGTATGGGTTTCATCCCAGATTTCTTCCCTTTTTGCATCCTTGTGCAGAGGTTAACTTACCGGAAGTAAATAATATAGTTACGCACATTCAGGAGACATTAAAGGAAACACAAAAACAGTTACAAATAGCAAAAGAAAGATACAAACGAGGGGCAGACAAAAAACGTCTCCAGCAGCATCTTTCCTGAAGTCCTCCATTGAGGTCTATGGCCGTTTCTGGCATTACTTCACACCCATGCACCCGGCTTCCCTGGTGTAGGTATCATGGTACCTGGGGTATCCAAGGGTAGGGCCACTCTCCAACCTTCCATCTTCCACGGGGTGTCTTCAGGATCCACTGGGAAGGGTTCTTTTCCTTTAAAACTGCAACCACAACTTACTCATTGACTAACTTTGAGCACACTGTTGGGTTCCCACGCTGCACAAACCTCTGCGGGGTTCCTAGCTACTCACCTTGGGTGGTTCCTTGGATCCCAGCTCTTCTATGTCTTATGGGTCCACTCTTGTCTTGAGTCGTGACTTGCATTCCACTATTTTAGTATATGGTTTGGTCTCCCCCTCGAGACCTTTGTGTATTTGTGCTACTTACGTGCTCTATTTCCTAAGTGTTGTGTGTATTGTGTTTGTATCCCTGGGTAGGAGATAATACAATGTGTTAGTGAGTGTTTGTAATAAAATACCTATTTTTATAACTACACTGTGTGATTCTTTTTCACTTAACCTATACCATAAGATTAAGTAATGGTAAAACAAGCAGCTTTACACTCCTTCTGGACTGAGCCTGAAGGCTGTTCTCCACAGCTACCACTTAGATAACTTTCTAAGGTTGTCTAAGAACACTAACATCACCATAAGGGTTGTCTAGATTAGTACAGCGTGCAACACTTACATAAGTGAAAGACACACAATTGATGCTTGTTTCCAGCCCAGGGAGGACATGGCTTGGCAGTTCGGTCTGGACTGTTCCAATGAGGCACAGGGTCAAGACTGATTTGCATATAGCTGGGTTCAAATTGGAATGGCATGGTGAGCACAAAAACGATGGATTTAGGCCCAGATCTCTGTACAGGGGTGAATGTATGACATTGTTCTGCATTCTGTCCATCAACTGTTGTTTTTTACATCTACATAAGTGAGCACCATATACTTCTCATGCTCTGGTAGTCCTGGGTTTAAGAAGTTGAACAGGGCTTAAGCAGCAGGGCAGGTCTCTGAGGGTTTAAAACTCAGGATTAAAAACTATGAATGTGGGCCATGGCAGGAAAATTCAACCTTTATTCAATATAGAATGACAAACAGATCATCATTTAGGTGCTTACCCGCATTGTCGGGAGTGCAAATGGCTAACTCACCCTCAGCGCATGCCCTCGAGGTGGCCTCCAAAACCTAAGTAAAAAAAGGGGGGGGGGGGACAGAGAAGGCGGAGTAGACTATATTGCCACACCATAGTGTTACAACATTACAATTACATGTGGCACAATTTCTAAGGAGTGTGTATAGATACGTGTACTAAATCTTTGTTTACAACACTTGTCTCTTTACAGGGACGACTCTGAACAGCAGTATCCTTCGATTAATGCACCAACCCATCAGTTGGTCGTATCCTTTTTTCCACCACCACACTTGGATTGGTGGCTAGACTTACACACTCACACTGTCTCACATTTCACCTGGTCCTGAAGATTGCCACAGCACCTCTGCAGAGAGCATTGAGGCTGAAACATGTTGACCATCTGACCACTTAGAGACCAAGTTAGGTTGAATTTTTCTGCCATAGCCCACATTCATAGTTTTTAATCATGACCCCTGGGTACCCCATTAAAAGTAATCTTTAACACACCAGGGAGTCAGTTTTATTTGCACTGTTACTCTCTTCACACACTCCATCCTCGCCTAGCTCATCTGAAAGTTGTAGTATACCACCTTACCATCACAAACAAAAACATCCATGAGCTCCTCCCTCACAGTGAGGGGGTTGTAGCCCGTGACCAGGTTCACAGTGGGAGGATGATGAAGCATACCACCCGCAGGTGGGTGAGGGAATTCGACCTTTAAAAAGGGACCACCTTGCACTCCGTTGTTACTAGTCCGACCCAGGGTGGCTTATTTGTGGTGCCAACTTTCTAAAAGTGGTATTTTCAAAACTGTAACTTAAAATCTGCTTTTAGCATTAAAGAGAGTTTTAAATGACAATTACTCAGTCACCAAATATTACTTTCCTACCTGTTCCCAATCATACTTTAGCACTTATTAAATACAATGCGGCTGCCCAATGTAAGCCAATGGGAGAGGTAGGCCTCACACTAGTGAAAAACTTTATTTCATGAGTTGTTCACCACCAGGACATGAAAAAGTTAAACGGTCATGTCCAGCCTTTTAATTGCAGTGCGCCCAGCCCTATGAGCTGCCTAGGGCCTATCTTGGGGTAATGTGTATGTAATAAAAAGTGAGTTTAAGACTTGGCATGGGGGTTATATTGCCAAGTCGAAATGGCAAATTAGAACTGCATACAGGCTGCAATGGCTGACCTGGGCATGTTTTAAAAGACTGCTTAAATGGGTGGCACAATACGTTCTGCAGGCCCAATAGTAGCATTTAGTTTACAGGCCCTGGGTATATGGTATAATACTTTACTAAGGATTATAAGTAAATTAAATATGCCAGTCAGATGTGAGCCAATTTTACTATCTTTTAGGGAGTGAGCACAAGCACTTCATCACTAGTTTGCAGTGGTAGAGTACACAGAGTACCAATGCCAGAAAAAACGAATTCAGAAAAATAGGAGGCTGAAGGCAAAGTTTTGGGGATGACCCTGCAGAACGGGCCAAGTCCAATTAAGATGATCCAACAGCACAGACTGCCCACATTGCATATATTTTCTTCCAAACCATTTAAAGTTTAAAGTTTTATTATGCTGCTTGAACTGTGCTAGTTGGTTGGAAAGCTACTGTATTATGCAAAGTAAAGAATATTTTATCTGTTGTCAGGCTAACAGCTGGTTCTTTGCACAAACAATTCTGTGGCAATTGCATGGGGGAAAGAATGAAAATGCACTTTGTAAACATCGTTTCAAGCATTACAAAACTTGTCATTTTTAGGACTGCTGCTTATCTTCAAAGACATAGTTTTAATTTGTCCATTAAATAAACATTTGAATAGTCACTCAATTCACACAACTGTTTTGTTTCCTGGCATCTTCCATAAGTTAATAACTCATTTTCATTTCACTTTTGTAAAGGGTAGTTGCAGAGATGATTCCTGAATAGCTGTCCAACAAATGGGTTTCCACAAATTAGTTTGAAGGAAACAGCAGTCACTACCCACACTAATCCCACATAAAGGTGTCTGTATGATTGCCAAACACTCAAGTTCTAATGTAAAAAGCGACAGAAATCCATAAAAGAAGCCTGATTATCACCGATGCCTTCTTAGCAAAACTGTACGCCATGTTAATATCAGTTTCTTCTCTATCTCCTAATGATTTTATAGATCAGTAGACAAAATTCCATTTAATTGTACTTCAGTATTTTTGCAGTGCACAAAGATCAGGCTAACAGATAATCTTTCGAATACTGATATAAATGGAAACCTTACATTACTATAGGTTGAACTGTTGATTTCAATCTGAGTGCAATTGAATAGATTGTATCTGAGGTAATGCAGGCTTGTCCTCAATTTGATGTTTCTCAGCATCAACTATTTATATGGCCATCCACTGCGTGGGGAATACTGAAGGTTGCAGCAGAGGCACAATTATGTGTTGATTACCAGCCAGCACGCCTTGTTAATTTGTCAGCCAATGGAAGTATTCTGCACTATTCTTAGGAACATGTTAACAAGCCCCTTTGTGACTCTCTTGCACCACGCAATGTGGCCACTTAAGGCAGGCTACGTGGCCCTGAGTGACTTCATAAATCTCATGTAATGTAATGCAGCGCAAATCAATGTGTTGCATTGCTCTGTGCCAGGGAGACATTTCCCTGGTCATTGCATGGGTTTATCCATGCAACATCCATGGATTTTGACGCATTCCCAGATTTACCAGAAGTGGGAGACCTAGGAATGCGCCAAAAACCTATGCCTCCGCAGGTGAGGTGGAACAAGGATAAATATGTTTATCCCTCTTCGTTTTTTCCGCTTCCTATGTGTGCTGAATCAGCAGCACATGTAGAAAGAGGAAAACGCCTCAGGGAGCTGTTTTTTGTGCAGAAAGGTTCCCCATCCTGCTAAAAAAAAAATTCTCCTTACTCTGCAGACACCCTGGCACCATGGTTCAAAGGTGCCTTCATCGGCGCTAGGCTGTCAAAATGGCACCGGTGAAGGGGACATTCAGGACATTCCAATACTGTCCATCTTCCTCATCAAAGTCTGAGTACCTTCTGGATGTAGAAAGCAGAAACAGCCATTCTGATGATTGTTGTCACTGAGTCTAAATGCTGCAGCTCCTCTACATGTGTCAGGTGTCGTAACGAGCCCTGTCCTGTTTGGCGTGGATCGGCGGTGAAACTACTCACAAGACTTTAAGTCCCATGAGCACTGGCAGCAGCGCGCCACGCACGCAGAGCAACGGAAGGCATATGAGCGCACTTTCGCCCCTGCGGCGTTGCCGAGTATCCTACGTTCGGAGCACGAAGAGGCTGCTTTTTGGGGCATTGGTGCTTTTTTTCTCTTGGTTCTTGATTTCTACGGGGAGCCCAGTGGCTGGCACCTCGGAGCAGAGCCGACTTTGGGATTTGCTGTCAGAGCCCCGGTGAGGGTACCGGTCCTGGACAACAAAGAGCAGACACAAGTGTGGGTCCGGTAAGGGTGCTGCTGCACCACCACTGAAACCGGCCGTAATAGTGTGAGAGTGAGAGAGAGTGTGCATATTGATATTTGGGGAATTCATGTCAGGACTAACATCCCTTAAATTCTGCACTTTGGAGAAGCGTCTTGCTTGAAATGCCATGGCACTAGGTGTTCCTCCTCGTTGGTGAGACACACGTTTGTGGTCTCTTGTGAGTAGAAGGGATACCCGTGCTGGGGTGCATGGTAGGAGTGATACCATTATCCTACAGACTGATTGTTAATACATGTTGATAGTACCACCAGGAGTGGTAGAGTGCTTTTTCTTCGCGTCGGGGAGTCCATGGCTTCCTGTGATCCAAGTGGAGGAGCACGTCTGTGTTGATCAACAAACTTTTATGTTTACAAAGGACTGTTACCTGGCGCCACTTAGTCATGCTGGGTGAGAGTGTACATTCGAATCTAATAGACCATACCCTTAAGAAAATACTGTTAAAAACTTAAGGCTTTGAGTCTTTTCTCTAACTTTGTTTTTATATTGTGTATCCATTTAGCAGTGGATTGTGGATGAGCCAAGTTAGGTCTCATACACCTCTGTGAAACGTTTGGTAGATATGAAAATATTTTGCATATAGAGAGGAGAACACGCAAACCTTATGTACCAAAATAGTGTGTTGTTTTCTTCTCTGTAGTGCTCTTACCGGCCTCCTGTTCTTGGAGAGGCACAAGTTGTGCTGGATCAACTAGGACGACACACGTCTTTCTTTTTCTTTACAGGTAGTTACTTGTTGTACCAACCCTTCTACAGGGGGGAAGAACAGAGTTTGTCCAGGGATGTTGATTGTGTGCTTTGTTTTCATGTTGTTTCAGGTCTCCTTCCCTGCTGTTCCCTCTTTTTCCTTCCCTCGCTTGATCGCTTCATTGTTCTGCGCTATAACAGCACTCAGACTTGAAGCTATCGAGAGGTGGACCATTAATGAGCATTGTTCCGATCCTGAGGAGTTGAGGAGCTCGACAGAATAATCGGCCCACGGATTTAACTCCTCCTGATCGAAGTCTCTGCTCGGACATGGCTACCCTTGAGGATGTGTTGGCCACACTACAGGTGGTTCAACAAGAATTGTCCGCCTCTAGATTAGAAACCGCGAACTTACAAGCTAAGGTGGATCGTCTACAGAGAAACCCACTCGATATCGGGGGGGCCTCACTTTACCAATCTCACCCTGTTACGGTAGAAGTACCCACTCCTATCACTTTAGCACCCCCTGAAAGGAATTATGGCGATTCAAATAAGATACAAGTGTTTCTTACGCAAGTCATGTGGCACTTTAATTGCAAGGCCAAGGCATTCACCACTAATCAGGCACGGGTGGTGTTCCTCATTTCTTATCTGGCGGGGGATGCAGCTCTGTGGGCAGTCCCGTTAGTGCAGAAAGATGATCCTCTCATTTACGATTGGTACTCATTCCGGGAAGAATTTGAGAACATCTTTGATCGTAGATCCTACACCCTTTCCGCAGACCGTGAATTACTTGAGCTTCGGCAAGGGAATAAAGAACTGGTGGTATACCTCACCACTTTCAGACGGTTGATAGCAGAAACCAAATGGCCTGAGGAAAAGCAGTTTGCGATATATTATCAGGGGCTGAGAGATGAGCTAAAGGATATTATAGCACAAATTGATCCACAACCGACTTCTTGTACCGAGCTCATCAATCTGACGTTGAGATTGTAACATCGGGTGAGCGACAGGAAAAGTGATATCCGGAGGAAAGAGTGGTTACCCCCAAGGTTCGAACGCTCATGTACAGGGGAAACCCTGCAAACCAATCCGGAACCAATGGAGATTGGGAGGGTGAGAGCGACACTGACTTCCGAAGAGAGAGAAATGCAGAAGAAGAACGGGCTATGTCTCTATTGTGGAAAAAGGGGACATTTTGTTAGAGACTGCTTACAAAATCCCCAAACCACCAGAGCAGGATTCAGAAAAGGGGTGAGCAACCCCATTAAAAAGGATACGGAAAACTAGGAGGCTCGAGAGCAATCGGAGGGGAACCCTCAAGCAACACCTTTCTACCCCTCCTTAAGTGCTGTAGATAAGAAACGCTTCTTTTATATCTCTATCATGATAAAGATCGGAGGAGAGTGGAAGGAGTCCCAGGCTTTGGTTGATTCTGGAGCGACGGGTACCTTCATCGATGAAATAGTAGCCAAGACGATGGGAATGGAGCTACTCAAGAAAGCCGTTCCCGAAACCGTACTAGCAGTGGATGGCTGTGCTTTGGATTCCGGACCTATTCATTATGTATCCGACCAGTTGGAAGTCCGGCATAACCAGAATCATTGGGAGTTCATGGAATTCAACGTCATCCATTCACCTCAACATGGGATTATTTTGGGTCTCCCGGGGCTACAAAAGCATAACCCGCAGATAGACGGGAGAAACAAGACGCTACGTTTCGACTCTGAATATTGCAGTACCCATTGTTTTGGCCAGCCTGAGCTACCCTCACAAGCTTTATCTTCACGGCATTTGATTGCCACCACTGCTGAGAAAGACATAGTGTTACCTGACCAATACTCCAAATATCAGGATGTTTTTAACGAAGTACAGGCTGAGACCTTGCCACCTCATCGACAAAACGATTGTCAAATAGACCTCATCCCAGGAGCCATGGTGCCTTGTGGAAGGATTTACGCTCTTACCGAAAGAGAGAATGAACACCTCTGGCAATACTTGGACAAATACTTGGAGCTGGGGTTCATACCTCGAAGTCACCTGCAGCTTCCCATCTGTTTTTCATTCCGAAGGCTAACTGGGAGCTCCGTTCTTGTATCGACTTCAGGGCATTAAACGACATCACGGTTAAGAACCGATACCCTCTTCCATTGATACCAGTACTATTGGAACAAGTAAAGAAGGCGGTGATATACACCAAGCTTGATCTCAAGGGGGCATATCATCTGGTAAGGATGAGAACAGGAGACAAATGGAAAACAGCCTTCAAGATTAGATATGGGCTGTATGAATACCTGGTGATACCTTTTGGCCTCTGTACCGCCCCCGCGGCGTTTCAGTTCTTTCTCAATGAAGTGTTACGTGAATTCATGGACAAATATGTGTTCGTCTATATAGAAGATATATTGGTCTATTCGTCCTCGGAAGAACAACATATACATCACGTCAGCACAGGCATTGAGAAACAACAGCTTATACTGCAAGCTGAGCAACTGTGAATTTCATGTCGATATTGTCGAGTTTTGGGAGTTATGCTCACGCCTAGAGGGCAGGTGATGGCAGAAAGGAATGTCCAAGCCGTGATGGAATGGCCAGAACCTCAGAATGTACGAGACCTTCAATGTTTTTTGGGGTTCGCAAATTTCTACAGAAGATTTATCAACCAATTTTCAAAAACAGTGAGCCCTATTACCAAGCCGTTACGTGAAAAGAATAAGTTCTTCTGGTCGGAAGAGGCCCAACTCGCTTTTGAAGAATTAAAGAACGCCTTCATAACTGCTCCGGTATTGGTACACCCCAATCCCGACAAACCCTACATAGTTGAGGCAGATGCCTCTGAAGTGGCCATCGTGGCTGTTTTGTCTCAAAGAAACGAAATCACAGGACAAATGCATCCTATAGCCTTTATGCAGTGCTTAATTTGTAAAAATCGTAGTGCTGGGGCTCTCGACAGGAGGACAGTCTAGAGCATGCACCATCCGTTGCCCCTGGCAGCATTGCCAGTGACAGGACCAACACACTACTAATCATCACACTCTTAAAAGTGTAAAAATTCATACTATTACAGGCCCCCAAAGCTATGAGAATGGCTTTGGAGGCAAATACTAATAATTGCAACTTCAATTGAAATAATAAACAGAAGTTGTTGTTCACGTACCTGAATTGGCAGACACCACTACCATGTAGCAGACAGTCATTAGCCCCGGCGCTGGCAATTAAGTGCCAGTGCTGAGCACCGGAAAGCACCTGCACAAATTAAGCACTGCCTTTATGTCTCGGAAGCTGAACGAAGCGGAGAAGAATTACACCATACCCGAAAAGGAGTTGCTGGTTTTCAAAGCGACTTTTTCCGAGTGGCATCATTTCCTGCGAGGAGCCAAAGAAACGGTGACTGTATACACTGATCATCCGAATTTACAGTTTATGCGCTCAGCAGACAGGCACCTTACACCTAGTCAACTATGCTGGATGCTGTTTTTTGAAGAATTCGATTTCATCGTAACTTTCAGACCAGACAAGGAGAATAAAAAGGCGGACGCGCTCACCAGACAGGAGTCTATCAGAGAGGAAGAAGAACATCAGGAACATGCCATCATTCCTCTGCAGAAAGTTGTATGTGCCATACAAACAAGTTACTTCTTACAGAAAGTCGCGAACGGAATGCGGACCTGCAAATGGAGAACTTGTCTAAAATATCACAGAGAATGGAAAAGCAAACAGGGCATTTTTGTCAAGGGACATATGATGTTGATACCCTCGGAAATCTTACAGAAGCAGGTTATCATTTGGTGTCATGAAATACCCAGCGCTGGGCACAATGGACTAGATAAAACCTTGGAACGGGCTGAAAGACAGTTTTGGTGGCCTAGCATCAGGAAAGACATCACCAGATGGATTAAAGCATGCAAAATCTGCATGCAAATGAAAACGAACCATGCTAAACCACAACGGTTGCTTCAGCCTTTACCTACACCCACAGTCCCATGGGAGAACATTTCCATACATTTCATTGTAGGACTCCCCAAAGATCAGGGTTGTACCACAGTCATGGTAGTGGTCGATTACCTTACTAAGCTGGGGCATTTCATCACATGTCACCAAATACCCACAGCAGGTAAACTAGCAAGATTGTTATTGCTCCATGTAGTCAGGTTGCATGGCCTCCCGAGAAAAATCGTGTCCAACAGGTGCACTCAATTCACTGCACAGTTTTGGAAGGTGTGGTGTTCTGCTCTAAAGATCCAGGTGGCTCTTTCTACGAGCCTCCACCCTCAAACTGATGGGCAGACCGAAAGAGTCAACCAAACACTTAAGCAGTATTTGCGCTGTTATGTTGATTCCAATACGGAGGCATGGGTGGATCACTTATGTTTAGCGGAAATGGTTTAACAACGCCAAACACAGTTCCATAGGAATTGCACCCTTCTACAACACGTATGGGTTTCATCCCAGATTTCTTCCCTTTTTGCATCCTTGTGCAGAGATAAACTTACCGGAAGTAAATAATATAGTTACGCACATTCAGGAGACATTAAAGGAAACACAAAAACAGTTACAAATAGCAAAAGAAAGATACAAACGAGGGGCAGACAAAAAACATAGATCAGGCCCTGCTTACAAGATAGGGGATGTAGTGTGGTTGTCCACCAAGAATATCCAGTTCAAAAGAAACTCAGTGTTCAACCTCAAATACATCGAACCCTATAAAATCATTAAACGTATCAATCCCGTGGCCGTGAAATTAGCCCTGCCAGCCTCCTTGCGTATACATCCTGTGTTCCAAGTGTCGTTACTGAAACCCTCCATTACACCTGTCAAGAAAAGACCTAGTCCTATATGGGTTAACAGTGAGAAAAAATATGAAGTCGCAAAAATCCTAGACACCAAAACGAGAGGCAGTAAAAGGTGGTATTTGATTGCCTGGAAGGGATACGGGCCAGAAGAAAACTGGTGGGAACCCGCAAGTGGCATACATGCTCCTCTGTAGCTTGCCGCATTCCACAGAAAACATCCGCAGTAGAAAACATGACAGGGCTCCTCGTAAAGGGGTTGTACTGTCAGGTCTCGTAATGAGCCCTGTCCTGTTTTGCGTGGATCGGCGCTGAAACTGCTCAAAAGACTTCAAGTCCCATGAGCACTGGCGGCAGCCTGCACGCAGAGCAGCGGAAGGCATATGAGTGCATTTCCACCCCTGCGGCGTTGCCGAGTATTCTATGTTCGGAGCACGAAGATGCTGCTTTTGGGGCTCTGGTGCTTTTTTCTCTTGGTTCTTGATTTGTACGGGGAGCCCAGCGGCTGGCGCCTCGGAGCAGAGCCGCCTTTGGGAACTGCTGTTTGAGGAGCTCCACTGTCAGAGCCCCGGTGAGGGAACCGGTCCTGGACAACAAAGAGCAGACACAAGTGCGAGTCCGGTAAGGGTGCTGCTGTACCACCACTGATACCTGCCCTAATAGTGTGAGAGAGAGAGTGTGCATATTGATATTTGGGGAATTCATGTCAGGACTAACATCCCTTAAATTCTGCGCTTTGGAGAAGCGTCTTGCTTGAATTGCAGTAACATCCCATGGCACTAGGTGTTCCTCCTCGTTGGTGAGACATACGTTTGTGGTCTCTTGCGAGTAGAAGGGATACCCGTGCTGGAGTGTATATTAGGAGCGATACTATTATCCTACAGACAGGTTGTTAATACATGTTGAGAGTACCACCAGGAGTGGTAGAGTGCTTTTCCTTCGCGTCGGGGAGTCCATGGCTTCCTGTGATCCAAGTGGAGGAGCACTTCTGTGGTGATCAACAAACTTTTATGTTTACAAAGGACTGTTACCTGGTGCCACGTAGTCAGGTTGGGTGAGAGTGTACATTCAAATCTAATAGACCATACCCTTAAGAAAATACCGGTTAAAACTTAAGGCTTTGAGTTTTTTCTCTAACTTTGTTTTTTTTATTTTGTATCCATTTAGCAGGGGCTTGTGGATGAGCCAAGTTAGGTCTCATACACCTCTGTGAAACGAGGCCAGAGGGGATTCTGGGTACGTGTCCCTTCAAGTTTGGTAGATATGAAAATATGTTACATATAGAGAGGAAAATACGCAAACCTTATGTACCTAAATAGTGTGTTATTTTCTTCTCTGTAGGGCTCTTACCGGCCTCCTGTTCTTGGAGAGGCACAAGTTGAGCTGGATCAACTAGGAAAACGCACGTCTTTCTTTTTCTTTACAGGTAGTTACTTGTTGTACCACTATGCCCTTCTACAGGGGGGGAAGAACAGAGTATGTCCAGGGATATTGATTGTGTGCTTTGCTTTTGTTTCGTTTCAGGTCTCCTTCCCTGCTGTTCCCTCCCTTTTCTTCCCTCGCTTGATCGCTTCACTGTTCTGCGCTATTACAGCACTCAGACTTGAAGCTATTGAGAGGTGGACCATTAATGAACATCGTTCTGATACTTAGGAGTTGAGGAGCCCGACAACATGTTGACATACAGAGAGTTCAATGAAAGATATCCTGTCCAAATTAAGGACTATTATACTATAGGTGGTAGAAGGGTCACCCATATCAGATTCAAAACCTCAAATTAATTTTTGGGGGACCCAAGAGCTCTACTTGACTGCAGTAGCTGGTATTGTCTGTATCTGCCTATATGTCAGCACAAATTGTTACAGTTGTAGCAAGTGCTCATGGCTGGAAATAGACTGCCAAAAAGAAGTAGAAAAAATAGGGTAAATACATGTATTTACCCTCCTACCAAACATGAACTGCAGTGAAAGTTACCAAGTCCTGGCAGAAAGAGGACAAGATGATATCCTGGGTTAGGCAAAAGGCTTTCAGATCATCTGCATGCATACAACAGAGTTGTAGAGCATTTGCCCTATAGAGATACAAATAGAGGTATGGATGCAGCAAGGCATAAAATTCCTACAAACGTCATGCCAAAATAACTCCTGTAATGATTAGATAATTTGAGAAAACTTTCCTGTGGAAGCCATCTCTCTTTAGTCTTGGTCTTGGCAAGGTCAAATTTCTACAAGTGGTGATTTGCATAATATCTGAGAGAGGTTGTCCTGGCTCCGTTCACTATGAAGGCTCTGATCACAGCCACTCGACCCCCATCAGAGCAGGTGAGGAGAGCCACACTGGAACCAACTCCTCAAGCAAATTAAACATTGCAGGACATAACATTAAAGAGGGGAGCATTTGACCTGTCGCCAGCAGGAAAACACCATTATGTGATGAGAATCTGATCACATATTTAGTTCACTACTTTGCCTGCTATAAGGCTTCAACTACCTGAATGAACCATTTTATCCTCTGGCAGAGGATTTTCTAAGATGATAGAATTGTTCAGCCAGCAAAACACCCACTTGTAGAGCTAGGATCCATTTTTTCCCATTCGCATCTCTTAGAGTAGTGGCAAGCACAACTTCTTGACCAAAAAGAACACTATCCAAATCATCAAATTCTATTACTTTAACTTGCAGAGGAGAGTTACAATTATGGTCAATTGGTCAATATGAAAAGAGGCATGTTAGCCAAAAAGGGAGACTAAGCATCCATTCTCCTTTGCCAAGTATCTGAAGGCCTACAAAATTAGGCTGGAAGGAGATCATTCTCCCTGGATATAAAAATGTCCAACGAAGGTATTTTGATACTCTGCCAAATTCTGAGCAAATAATCCATCAACAGGAAAGTATCAAGAAAGGAAGAAATAAAACCTGCTCAGAGTGGCCACAAGAACATTCTCCAACTGCACGGAGTAGGATACACAGATTGAGTGGAGGTTGACATCTACCCAGACAAATAGTGGATGGCCTCCACCAGGGCGCTGAACAAAGTTCCTCTCTCCCTCCCTAAGGAGTTCTCATCTGCCTTCAACCTCATATTACATTTTTACCAACAGTGTTTGCCCCTTTAGGACTTCAGAAACAATCACTGTTTCCTAGAAAGGGGCATGAGTTTGTACCACTTTTTTCATAGCTATTGGAGACCAGAAACCCCTTTGAAATGGATGACTGTACAGTTGCTCTTCACTTTTTATGATAGCATTTGTCATCATCTACGGAGGCTAAAAGTTGGCAAGGTCTATCTCTCTGGAGAGATTATCCATTACCAGCCCAACCTCCAGATGTTAAAGATGTTAGAGTTTAATAAGTACAGAGGTTTCATTTGATCAAGTTCCAGATAATAAAAACACCACAAAACAGGCAATACGTGACAAGTGAGTTTATGTTCATCCTGCCCTTTGGTGCTAGGAATAAATGGATGGCTAAGTCCCACTGGTCCTGAAGATAGCCCAGAGCAGAGCATATCCTCACAGTAGAGTACAGAGACAAGTGTGATGTCTCCATTCCCAAGGAAGATAAAAGGTATTCCTTGAACATGCAGTGAAAAAACGGGTACTGACGATGTCTTGTATTTAAATAGATGCCAAAAGGTTGTACCTAGAGATTAAGCAGCCCGTGACTTTGAAATAAATTGGAGACTCTGTGACTCCATTTATTTGTCAATTGACAATGTAGAGGTGGAAATGACACCTACTGTGTAAAGGAGATCGAACGAGAGGGACATAACCTTTGGTAAATAATTTTTGGGCAGATATTAACTTGGAGGGTGTACCCTGAACTGGACCTTACTACCAGAGACAGAAAACCACATTTTTAGTGTGCTTGGATGCTAGGGGTGTGAAAAGTTGCACTGTTAGGGATGGTATCCCTGGTTGCCTGAGGTGGGCACCCAGGTCAGGCAGGAACCACCACTCTAGTCAGAGTAAGCTAGATACACATTAATATAACCTGTGCTCACCCGCTAATAGCTTGGCACAAAGCAATCATGCTTATCTACAAAGGCAATGTGTAAAGTAGTTGTGCAGCACACACACACAGCAATGCAATGAATAAACAACAAAGATCTCACACAGGTTTAAAACAAAGATTATATTTTTATGAATAAAACAAGTCCACAACTAAACTCCAATAAGTAGAACCGAAGTTATGAATGTTTAAACAATAAACCAAAAACAGTGCTTAGAAGTCAATTGCGCTAAAAGGGTACCCTCATGTCACGCTACACCGGGGTAAATCCACAGTTTAGGCTGACCGTGATGAAGTGCAGGTCGGATACAGATTCAAACAGGTCCGGCTGAAATTTTACCTTCTCAAGCTGAGAGAGCTGCCCTGTTCGCAGTGGTGACGGTCACCAGGAGAAAGTAGAGCATCGCTAGTGAAGATCCGGCTAGTGCAAAGAGTCAGCCAGGCATTGCAGAAGGGGCTTCGCTTACATGAGCAGCAATGCTTGCTGTGCGAGTACACTATGCTGTGGCAGCTCATGCTGATTCTGCAAGCGGCACAGTTCTAGTGCAAACGGGACAATTCACAGTCATTAAGACCTACAAAGCTTTATTTCGGGGGCCCTGGAGCTGTAGGTGATGATGGCAGCTGCAGAACACACTTCTGAAGGGCAAGAGCTTGGAGAAGGCACCTCAGGCAAGGGTGGGACTCACAGAAGACAAAGTCCAGTAGAACTAGCAAAATTGTAGGAAATCTTTACTGTCCCTGAGACTTCAGAAAACAGGAGGCAAGCCAGCAAGCCCTTGGAGATCACTTGGGAAGGCAGAGTCCGGCTCTCCTTCCAGCAGAGTCAGGGAGCAACAGGCAACAGGGTAACAAGCAGAAAAGCAGTCCTTTCAGAAAAGCAGTCCAGTTGAGTCCTTTAAGCAGAACAGCAGACCTTCTGACAGAGTATCAGTTCAAGATACAGAAGTGTCTGATTCATGGGGGTCAGAGACCATGTACTTATACTCAAAAATGCCTTTGATGTAGGAGTTAGCTGCAAAACAACTCTTTGAAGTGCACAATGATCTCTTTCAGCCCAGTACTGTCTGCCAGGCTAACCCTGGGGGCACATCAATGCTTTGTGTGAGGACAGGACACAGCCTATTCATCTGTAGGTGTGAGCCACCTCTCCCCCTTCCTGCCCAGGAAGACCCATCAGAATGCAGATGAGTGCTCAGAATGTAGGTGAGTCTTACTTTCCTGGGTTTATGGCTGTCTAAAGGGAATGCACAAAGTGTAGCTCTCACCCAAACCAGATGTGTACTGGAGACAGGCTGTCAGACACAAAGAGCAGTAAGTACAGTTCACTTTCTGAAAGCAGCATTTCTATAACAGTAATGTGAAATCCAACTTCACCATTAAGGAGGATTTATCATTCCCATTCCAAACATATCAAACATGAAAAAAACGACTCCTTTCTGATCAAGAATTACAGATTCAAAGTGTATTAAGGAATTCCCAATGCTGGCCTATGAGGGGTAGGCCTCACAATACTGAAAAACAAAATAGGGTGTTAGTACCAGGACATGCAAGACATACAAGTACATGTCCTACCATTTACTTACATAACACCCTGCCCTTACGGTTACTTAGAGCGTACCTTGGGGGTGACTTATATGTAATAACAGGGGAGTTTAAGATTGGCAAGTAGTTTTAAATGGAAAGTCATAGTGGCAGTACACTACACATATGGGCACTACAGTGGCAGGCCTGAGATAGGTTTGAAAGGCTATTTCTGTGAGTGGCACAGTCAGTGCTGTAGCCTACTAGTAGCATTTCAAGTACAGGCCCTGAGTATATGGCATATCACTTTACTAGGGACTTACCCGTACAAAAAATATGCCAATCAGATATACACCAATGTCATCATATTTAGGGGAGAAGCACCTGCACTATAGCATTAGTTAGCAGTGGTAAAGTGCTCAGGGTCCTAAGGTCAACAAAAATCATCAGCAAAACTGGGAGGCAAAAGGCAAAAGGTTGGGGGAAAGACCACCACCCTAAGGATGACAGGTCTAACAAGCACCTATAAGGACAAGTCAAAAACATTCATTATATTACTGAAGACTGATGCCCAGCAGGGTCAATATCCTTAAAGGAGCAGTCTCAACATACTTGTTGACAAGTTAGAGCGCTATACTGGGGCCAAGTTCACCAGAAGGGAAAACCAAAAACACTATTGAGAAGAGCCATGCCCTACTACCTTCTTGCAATAGAGATGATAACACCATTCTCCAGAAGATCATAAATGCCCAGCGTGACCACCTGATATGCAAAGGGTCATTCAGCCATGTAGTGAAATATATGTCAGATCCTTCTGAAACCCAAATGAAAATAATATAAATATGACTTGAACATAATCTATGAAACATTAATCACACACGTCCTTTTCTTAGACCTAGAGGAAATAACCAGTCCCAAACCAAAAAATATCTGCTTGCATGAAAAAAGGAGTGGGATTTATGTATTCACAGGGGACTGCTGTAGCAGATGAGTGAGAAGAATATCATTTTGCAGGCAGGCTGGGTGTAACAGGGGCAGTTGGTGCCAACAGATGTTAGAGGTGTTGCCATGTCATTCATGGGGGAGTGCAAAAATAACAATTGATGGACAGAATCCTGAACAATGCCAAATGTTCACCCCAGCACAGAGATCTGGGTCTAAATCCATCTTTTTTTGGTTCCCCATGCCATTCTAGGCTAAACCAAGCCATATGCAAATCATTCTTGACCCTGCTCCCTTTGGGAACATTCAGGCCCGAACTGCCAGGCTAGGTCCTCTCTGGACCAGAAACTAGCATCCTGGGACCCGTTTTGTGGTTTCACCCCTCATCAACCAGGCTAGCTTGACTCCAGTGACATGGAGAGCACTGGACCCATGTCTGGGCATACACATCAGACTGGGGGTAACAAATGCAAAAAGAGCAATTGATGGAAAGAATGCTGAACAATGTCAAACATTCACCCCAGTACAGAGATCTGGGCTTAAATCCATTGTTTTTGTGCTCCCCATGGCATTCCAGTTTAAACCCAGTCATATGCAAATCAGTCTTGACCCAGCTCCCCATGGGAATTGTCCAGTCTGAACTGCAGTGGCGGCATGTGAACTTTGAAAGAGGTGAAGCGTACATATGTACCTGGAATCCGAGCAAGCAAGCAAGGCTGACATTCTAAGTAAGGGTTCAGGTGCGGATTCTATCCTGTAAGAACATATCAAAAATACAATGCCAAATGGGGTATTTTACTGTACAAATTTGATGTAAATTGGTTAAGAATCCAAAGGTGCTGAATGAAATATCCCAGTGCTTTTTATGGGTTGCAGGCAACAACTACTCCCTTCCAGGGTTTTGCTGATCAACTTCCCTAAGACAACTGTGAAACAATTGAGGTAAAATAGTAGGTTTTTCCTTAAAAACTAGGTAAAGAGCTCTATATATAATACAGGGAGTTACAAATGGCAACGCCATATGATAAGACCCCTCATTTATTAAAATACACATTTTTCCATCTTTTTCTTAACAAAGCGAATCGTGGTCCTATGCATGAATTAATTTCTGCTTGGAAAGGCTTAGCCAGAATAGCTGGAGCTAGCACTCACAGAAGCACACCTTGAAGTCAACAGTAACACAAATGCAGGTAAAATCGACTGCAGGCAAATTCAAACATTCCCAGTGCAACAATAAAACAAAATCAAATCATTGTAAACAACAGTCAGCAGTGGAATGTATTTTCAGTTACTTTGGGAAGATGCCCAAGGTTCAGAAACATCCTCAAAACAATTATCAGTGCTTAAGAGCCAGTGCATGGTGACAGAAATCGTGGTCTCACAGCTGCAAACAAACTTAGACCTGTACCCTGTTTCTTTCAACCTTTCTTGATATTTAACCATGACAACATTAAAGGCTGATGCACAGGTTTGTTTATCACATCCATATGACTATCATAGCACCATGCAGGATTAGAAAGTAGGAAGACCCCTCTATTGGTTGAAACCAATGGGTTTGTTTGGATGTTGGATTGCGAGAAGAAGTGAACATCATGATAGATAGAATACATCTCAACTGAAAGTTAGAGTCTGAAGCCTGGCTTAACTTGAGGTCCTGTTGAAAACTTAAGCCCATGACAAGCCAAGGTTTCAAGGGGATTGAATTGGATCCTATCTGCCACTCTCCGTCTGCCAAGGATGTAACATTATGGCAAATCACTTTGTCACGATTTACTAAGTGCTTGCATTGCCCTTGCATCACGAAAGGTAATGGATGGGCACTGCATGCACTTAAGTGAGATTTACAATGCCATGCCTAACCACCTTGATTAACTCTGCGTGGTATAAAAACTGGAGTAATGCAAGACAGTGTAAGTTGCAGTATTGCGTTACTCTGCCCTGGGAAGGTGTTCCATGGGTCGAGCATGGGGGTTCCCATGCATCCACCCATGGTTTTTGGTGTATTCTCAGATTTACTAACGATATAAATCCTAGAAATGTATCACAATGCAATCCCTTCCCAGGGGAGAGATAATAAGGAGTAATATGTTTTCTCCTCCTCATTTTTTCCTTTTTTTACATGCGCTGCATTCTGCAGAACACATAAAAAAAGGAAAAAGCCTCAGAAGATTGTTTTTGTGCAGGAAGGTGTCCCTTTGTGCACAAAAACAATCTGGCCTACAACACCGGCACCCTTGCACAACGGTGCAAGGGTGCCTGCATTGGCACTTGGCAGCCAGTAGTGTGGCAGAGCGGAGAGAGAGCATAAATGCCCCATATTTTCCTAGGTACAGTGCATTTCTGACCTATCAATTTGATGCAGCTCAGCAAGTTGCCTTGTTGTGTTGCACTGCCTCAAATGCCAGTAATCTGACCCTGAATCTCCATGTATCCTTAAAACATTAATGTGAACTTGTGTGTTGTAAGTGGTGCTCACTAAAGCACTCCAATACCCTCGAGTTAAGTTTGTGCTATATAAAAACTACAAAGAAAAGGCACAAAAAGGTAAAAACAAAGTGTTAACATAAAAAAAGAACAGCAAATAGGTGGTACACATTGAGTGACAGATTTGTACTCAGTGAAACTACAAAACCTGGATAAATCACGGCTTCTTTGCTTAAATTGTGTGATCTTAGGCACGTAATTTATTTCACCAAAACTTGTTTTTCTTCATTTTCACGTATGCAAACATTTTAAAATATGTGAGTTCTGAATATCAGTTATACAAAAACCTATTGTGCTTGATTTAATAGACTATAATAATTATCTGGACCAGGTACAGGATATACATGACTACTGTCTTCCCTCTAAGTTCACTAATAGTTCATGTTTCATGTTTAAAAACTTTTAATAAGTGTTTCTCTGTGTAGTCCTATAATGAGATGTATTAATGATGACAATGCTTCCACATGTTAAAGACATAAACTTTTTTGAATTTTGAGAACATGTTATCATATTTACGTGATGTTTTGTTGTATGATTTATATGGCAAACATTTCAGGGCTCGCTTAAAAATGTGTATGAATAATAATGCACTCACATTTGTTTTTGTTCTATTAACAAAGAAACTACAAACTACAGACTTGTAAATCCACTCACAGGCATACTCTCAGATACACACCACACCTGCAAATAAAGATACATACATTGGAACTTACCTCCTCTGACGTGCACCAAGTTGCAACTCCTGCTTGGCTGGCAGGCCTGAATTTCATGCTACCTGCTTTGGAAGCTATCCAACAAAGTAAGACAACCTGGAAACTGAAAGCAAGCTTCAGTTTTTTTATTCATATGCTCTCTGCTCGATCAGAAGCCAGGATAGGGTTGGAGGTCGACCCTCCTTCTCTAGCCCGGCTTCTGATAGGGCATAAGAGAGACAACCCCCACCAAAGCTCCATTAGCTGACAAGCTGCACAGCCCGAGCTTTGTGAAGCATTTCAGCTATGGGATGTGAATGCATGAAGCTAGGCTGTAAGAGCCAAAGCCCTCACGTATGCACAGCAGCAATAGGCACAATGGAGCCCCTCTGATGCTAACATGATGTAGCAGCTTTTTACATGAAAACAGATGATCAATAAGATGCTTTTTTCTACCTGTAAAAAGCTGAAAGACATCGAGCAAGTATTTGGAGGAGGTGAGTGTTCTGTGAGGGGGGCACCGCATTGGTGCCCCCTAAGGTTGAGCAGCTGCTGTTGAACTGCAAGGCCAGGTCGTCCCTAGGACCGGTTTCGGGGTTTCACCCCTTTTCAGCCAGACTAGCTTGACTCTAGTAGCATGGAGAGCACTTGAGCCACGTCTTGGCATACCCGTCCCACTCAAGGTGAAAATGCAAAAAGAACAAACAAAAGAACAATTGATGGACAGAATAATGAAGAATGTCAAACATTCACCCCAGTGCAACGATCTGGCCCTAAACCCATTGTTTATTTGCTCCCCATGTCTTTTCAGTTTAAACTCAGCCATATGCAAATCAGTCTTGAACATGGTCGCCATGAGAACAGTTCAGCCGAAACTGCTAAGCCAGGTCCTCCCTGGAACAGAAGCAAGCATCCTGGAATTGTTTTTGGGGTTTCACCCCTCATCAGCCAGGCTAGCTTCACTCCAGTTCCATGGAGAGCATGGGACCCACATCTGGCCTACCCAATGGGTACACCAGACGTGGGTATGGGCATGCCCAGACGTTGGTCCTTTGCTCGCTATGCCACTGGATTCAAGCTAGCCTGTCTGATGAGGGGTGTTACCTTGAAACCAGTCCCAGGATGCTTGTTTCTAGTCCAGGGAGGACCCGACTTGGCAATTCGGACTGGACTGTTCCCATATGGAGCAGGTTCAAGACTGATTTGCATATGAATGGGTCGGCGTTGTGAGCAAAAGAATGATGGATTCAACCCAGATCTCCTGACTGGAGGTGAATGTTTGATTCATTCAGCATTCCATCCATCATTTGTTGCCCCAGCATTTTTCGCCCTAAGTGGGATGGGAATGCCCTGACATGGGTCCCTTGCTCGCTGTGCCACTGGATTCAAGATAGTGCTACCCCAAAACCAGTCCCAGGATGCTTGTTTCTGGTCCAGGGCGGACCTGGCTTGGCAGTTCAGGCTGGACTGTTCCCAAAGGGGAGCAGGGTCAAGACTGATTTGCATATGGCTGGGTCCGTACTGGGGTGACGTAGTGAGCAAACAATGATGGTTTCAACCCAGATCTTTTGACTGGGGGTGAATGTTTGATTCATTCAGCATTCCATCCTTCATTTGTTGCCACAGTACATTCATGGGGAGGAGGAAGGAGAAGGAATTCACCCAAAACAACTCTTAACTGTTTTCTATCTAGGTGATGAAATCAAATATTCTTTTTTTGGGGGGGGGAGGCAGGAGACCAACTGTGCATGTGCTGGGTGAGGTTTTACTCGCACAGTGATGTCGGAACAGTGGATATGGCCTTTTGTGGATGGGCTGGATATGTTTGCTATGGGACGCTGATGGCTATATCCCTGGGCAGAGTCATCATTACAGTTTGCCAGCAGAAAAATAGGCTGAATGCTGAAGTAGGTGAAGGAGGGGAGGAGCTCACAGAAGCCACCTCTAGGATGACTCACAGACTGCTGTTCACCATATGAGTGCTACATGCAAGTATGCTGCAGAGACGCAAGTATGGCTGGACTGCGTGCTCCAGTCCACTAGTGGTGCTCCTTCCATTCTGATCAATAGGTTTGCCCTTTATAGTTTTCTCCATGGTGCTGTCAGGTCTTGTGGACCTAGAATGCCGGAGGACTACTGCAGTTAGCAGCCTTCAGCCCCTCACTCTACTTTTTCCTACATCCCGAAACACTAATTTCTGTAGTCACCATCTGCACGCAGTCTAATGCAGGCCTCTATCCCACCACTACTTTTGCTTCAGCCTGGACTCTCCTTTGTACTTGGGACCCCTCTGTCACTGTGATTTGGAATGGGGCAGAAGAGAGGCCATGCTGCAGCAGCCGCCAGGGACATAAAGCAGTAAACACGCAAAGCAGGAGAGGATTGGGTAATAGGCAGCAGGACTTATAGCAAGTGCAGTGTCAAACTCAACCGTTAGTCTTGTTAATTTTCTTTTCCAGTCTTCTCCTGGTGTGGCCTGTTTTCTTGTCCATTCATGCCACTTTGTGTCTCTCCAGCACTTTTTCCAGGTTGATGTTCTTCCAGGTGGTCATGTGTGCCCTCCTCTCCCTAGTGCTTGAATGGGGGTCTCCTACTGTCATGCGAACCTCCATGCACCAATCACATGTTCTACATAGCACTCATTTTCTGTCTCCTTACCATGCCCAAATATTGTCAGCTCCTGTCTCCCTCTTAGTCATCCATCTATTGCCAGTTTCATGGTTTAGATCTAGCCTCCACTACTACTGCTGCTGCAGCTTGGCTTCTCTTTTGCCTGGTGTCATCAGCAGTCAGTGGAATGGAGTACAATACAGGCACAGTGGGAGAAAACTAGAAAATAGATATCTTAGCCTACTAAGCAATGCAGGGGGCAATGCTTAAGTCTGACATTCCCACTGCATGTTTTCAACCTTCTGCCAGAGTGCCCATTTTCTGACCCCTGCCACTCACTGCTGCTGTGGTCTGGCTTTTTTTTCCACGGAATCACCTAGACTGCTGATTATGGGTACAACCGGCTACAACATTAGCCTATCAGTAAATGTCTAGTGTTATGTCCATTTTCTACCTCCTCCCTACTGTACTGGTGTCTCTGGTCTTCTCTCAGCTCCTTGCCTCTCCTACCTTTCTTCTGTCACCTATGGGTCTCTTCACTTGGCTATAGCTCCCAAACCCCCCATCTCCATGCTCCTCATGGGAGTTCTATAATAGGATGTGCATTTTAGTGGTGTGCACCATGAAATCGAAACCAAAATATTGATGCAATATAATGTGGAGGACAGAATATTGAAAATAAAATATCAACTGGTAATTAAATCTAGATTTTCCACACCTAACTCCACATACGTGTACCTATGCATTATAAAAAGCTTCAAGGAATGTAGATGTGGAGTTAGGAATAGTAAATCTATACTTCCCTATGTGCACTTATGTTTCCATTTTGTTCCTCGACACACAATATTCTGGGGATAGATAATCAGTAGTACAGCTGATCATGCCAAATTTTTACTGTTCTAAGCACCATCAAGAACACGTCATACTAAGTACGACATGAAGCGATGTAAAATATATTTTGATGTAGCATACCATTTTGAAAAGAATCACATTTAAATAATATCTGCTCCTTATTTAATAAACAATATCAAAAAAGGGTTCTAACGATATAGTTCCAAATTTAATATGTTACTGAAAATAAAGTGTTCTATGATGCTTTTTACAAAAACTGGCATTAATGGAGTCAAAAAAAGAAGTGTAATAAGCTTTTCTAAATTGGGCTATTAGTATCCATTAGCCCATTCTCCCTATTAAATATGTTATGTGCTTATTGTCTATAGTCTGCTTGTATGAATCTGGGTCGTATTTTGTGTTGGCTCTATTGAGTTGTCATTCTGCCATTTTACCAACAGAGGTACATCAAGTAGCGTATTTAGGAAATAACAGATGTTATGTACAGGACTTAGCAGAAGTGTTGCCTGAAATGCTATCTAATTGGTGGAATTTCCCGATGGTGGTCCATGCCTTATTTCTGTGGCTTTGGGCACTGTAAATAACAGGGGCACTGTAAATAACAGTTTGTATTTATGGGGCTTACCAGGGTAGAAGTGTCCCGTGAAACTGTATGTAAAGTATACGTCGACTGAAGAGGGATGAAGGAGGGGGTTGACTTGACTATTCAGAGCTGATTGGTAAAGTGAAGTTATAGATCCTGCTTTCCTCACTAAAAATGTGCACATAAGTGCCATTGGCTTGTGCACCCACGCTTTGGTGAAATAAATAGCTGCAATGGAAATGTGATTGGACATTTTGGGTTGTTTGGTCACACTGTCCATGTAAAATACAGCAGAGGTAATAGTGCCCTAAAGACATGTAAGAAACCCTGTAGATGACCACCAGGAACAAGGCCACTAGTCTTGACCTTGATCACCTGGTGCAGTAAGGAGACAGAGAAGTAGGAATTAGTCTTTGTGTCTGTTTGGATGGATTTGCACTTGGCCTGGGGGTTGTAACGCATTTTGCAAACAGGCCAGTTAGATACTGTGCGTGGGGTTTCATTTGGCTTTAATCTAAAGAGAATTTTTGTCGTTGTTGCTCTAAATGAACTATTTGATTCTTTGTTTTTAAAATGTTGAACATTTTCTACAAATTTATGCTATAAATTGCCCTATAAGAGCACACAATTTAAAGAATATTTTTGCACCTCTTCCATTCTGCATCGCTCCAATGTAAGGGTTCTGCTTCACCACTTACAGAATTTACTAGCCACCACTGGACCAAATCTCTATTCTTCTCCTAATATTTTAGTCTAGCTCACGTGAGTGAAGATAAAGGGAGAGCGATATATTAGGCAACAGCTTCCTCCAGCATAGGCCAAAGGGATTTTGGTTGTCAGCTTCCTCTAGCATAGGCCAGCAGGTCTCTCTTAACCTGAAGGGAAAGGTTATCTTACTATCTTCAGCCAGTTGGTTCACTAGTTTCTTTAGGCCAGTTCCAAAGACCTTCTGAATTAGAAAAGGAATTTTCAATAGCACTATCCCTGGTGAGATGTCAGCCTTCTAATTTTAATACCATAACTTACAGTGAGATGCCCTGCCAACCCATACGAAAAGGCAATCAGCCTTAAACTGTAAAAAGGAATATTAGACATTAATTGTATCAGGTTTTCAATAGTAACTGTTGGACTTGACTCTTCCTGCAGGGTCATCCCAAATGTTTTGCCTTCATACTCCAGTTTTCTGAACCCGCTTTTGTTGGCATTTACAAGTTCTGTGCACTTTACCACTGCTAGCCAGTGCTAAAGTGCTTATACTCTCTCCTTAAAACATGATAGCATTGGCTTACACCCAATTGGCACATTTAATTTACTTGTGAGTCCCTAGGAAAGTGGTACTGCATGTACCCAGCCTGTAACTTAAATGCTACTAGTGGAACAGCAGCAGTGATTGAGGCATCCACTTAAGTTGCTCATTACACATTTCTCAGGCCTGCCATTGTAGCCTGTTTTACACTGCCATTTCAATCTGACGAACTGAACTTTTTATCAGGCCTAAACCTTCCCTTTTAATACATATAAGTCACCCCTAGGGTAGGACTGAGCAGCATAAAGGGCAGGGTACAGTGTACTTAAAAAGCAGGACATGTACTCATAAAGTTTACATGTCCAGGTAGTGAAAAAGTCCTAAACTTGTTTGTCACAACTGTAAGACCTACCTTTTCAATAGGATAACATTGGAGTTACGTAATTACACTTAGCAAGCTGTAATTTCTATTTGGGAGCAGGCAGACCGATCTAGTTTGGTGTCTAGAGAATTGTGATTAACAGCCTTTTTTAATGGTAAAGTAGAATTTTTATCACAGTTCTGAAAATGCCACTTTTGTTAAGTTGGCATTTTCTTGTCCTACCCATTTGGTGCATGTAACCTGATCCTGGGTCGCATGACTAGGTGTAGTTGGCAGTTGGTGACAGTGAGGCAAAGGGAAAATAGGGTTTGCCAGGATCATACATTCTGAGTTAACAAGCGGGAAGTGCTGTCACCTGCCACAGTTGCACATCACAAAAGCTCTGCCTGAATACCTCACAACAGGTTTGCCACCTGTCCTTTGTGACCCCTGACAAGCTGTGGCCAGGACAGGGAGAAAAAGGATGCCTGACACTCCAGGGGGTGAAAACCTCTAGAAGCTTCCTCCAATTCAAAGTAGGCACCAGGCATAAATGTTGGACCCTTAGATCCGACTTCTCAGTATACTTCTGGAGCTAAGTAAGACTCTGCTAGAAAGAAGTGCTACTGCAAGGACTGGCTCTCTGCTGCTGGAATGCTTCGCTGAAGGACTGCCTGCCCTGCTGTGCTGACCTGCTGCCCTCCTGCCTGGGTGAGAAGGACTGGACCTGAAAACTGTAACCAGGACCACCAGAGTGACTCCAAGGGCAAAGTCTCTTGTAACAAGCACCTGGACTCTGCAACTGTGAGACTTAGACTGCCAAGCAGTGCCACCCCAGGCCTGGACCCTTAGAAGTGGGCCTTAAGCTGCTCTCTCAGCCCGCCTGTGGATCCAGGCATGCCTACACATCTCCTCTGCTGCGCGGTACAACGCCGAGCAGAACCAACACATTGCCTCTACTGTATGGATTTTTCCCAGCGCCAGGACTCCGCATCACAGCCTTGCAGTCCCTTGGAACTGACGCATAGCTTCGACTGTGCAGCACATCCTTGACTCCAGACTTTGCATCACAAGCCCAAGTCAATGAGATCCTCGACGATGATGCAGGACCTCTCATCGCAGCCTCGCAACTCCTCTGAACTGATGCATCGTCTCAGCTGTATGAGGTATTCTCTGTGTCAGACTTTGCATCGCAAGCAACCATTAACAGGATCCTCAACAGTGACGCAGGACTTACATTGCAGCCTTTCTGCTCCTCGCCTAAACTGTGCGATGCATCATTGACGAAGGACTTCGCAATGCTCCGTAACGAGGATTTAAAGTGCTCCTGTTCAGCGTGCCTCATTTTCTTCTGGTCTGGCACGATTAGATATCCACAGTTGGCACTTTGTGCTTTTTGTTTCTATTTTCACTTAAATCTTTAAACCTGCATATCTCCGGTTCCACTGATTTGACTTTTGTCATTTTGGACATGTTTGATTTGATAAAAAATGCATTCTATTTTTTCTAATCTTGTGTGGGATCCTTTTTAGGGTGTGTTTTCACTGTGTTACTGTTTGAAGTGTTGCACAAATACATTCGACATTGACTCTGAGCTAAGCCTGACTGCTCTTTGCCAAGCTACCCAAGGGTTGAGCACAGGTTAATTTAGGGTTTGCTTGTGTCTTCATCCTGACAAGTATTGTGGTTACTACTTGAGTAGGGTTTCACCTCCCTCAAACAGCAACCCAATTCCGTACAATAACCAAGTGGAAAGGTTTGTGTGCGCCCAAGTGATACTCTGTGATGTAGGAAAAATAGGCTGTATGTAGCATACAGAGTGAAAACTATCACAGCACAGATGTTTCTTAGACATGCTTCTGCCCGGTGCTTGATAGAGTCCACAGAGGAAGCATCAGCAGTGGAAATTCAAAGCCCTGGAAATAAGGCATATCTTTGGAGAGTCCATATAGAGAATTAACTTCTCAGAATACTACGGCAAACCCTGATAAAAGCAGAAGCCATTCTCTATTTTGTGTTAACGCATGGCTGCAACTGAGTTCTAAGACAGCACAAATGCGATAAAATGAAATGCATGAATCAATCTGAGCCAATGGTAATTAAGCTTGGGATAGAAGTTGCTTTATTAATTAATTTGTATCATTGCAGGGAAGTTCCAAAAATTCTAAAAGGTTGATCCCATGTCAACAGGGAGAGTCCACGTTAAACACATTACTTTCACTAACATTCCATTCATCTTTGTATTTAATATTCCTCTCTGTAGGGCCATTTCAAGGTGATCGGGAAATTTATCTCTCATGAAAACGTTTCACTGATTCCCACAAGCCCTGGATTGACTTCGGCCACAGTAACCTCTTTCTTTGGACATTTGAGAGGAGATTTCTGGCATTGCATTTGGTCCCGGCCGCTGGACCTCTGTGTGTGTGTCATTGAGGCTCGGTATTTTATTACAGACGAGAGTAAGAACTGAAGCCAGCTTGTACCATGTTTGTTTTCTTACGACATCCATCTCTCGAAAACAACCTCCTACTGAAGTGAATTCCCCAGTGCACAGCCCTGCAGCCTGGCTTCTGGATTCTCCTGTGCTGGCCTGTGTATGACGCACTCTGGTGTATCAACAGCTAAGATAAAAAGTTCCGATCTTGCTACATTTTTGTAGTTAATAAGAAACTATGTAAAAGGTACTAACTACACTGTTGAACCCTATCAAAATGTTTATACATGTTCCTGTACTTTTAGGTGGAATGTTAGCAATGAGTCATGCTCTCAAAACTCTTTCATGTATCTGCCATTTGCAAAGGGTTTACGACCTATATCTACACATAGACCTTTGGCGTAGAGGTCTTCACAATTTCAGCATTCCAAAATAATCCGCTTTAAAATAAACTGACAGCCCTGATTGTGATGAGTTACTTATCCACAAGAATTTCTCTTTAGCCAGTTGTGGTATTCTAGGAATCTTACGTATATTATTCAACTGTGCATGTTAGAACTGTAGCAGGATTGACTTTACACAAAGATGCTGTTGCAAAATGTCAAAATGTGCATTTCGCAGTCTGTCAGTCAGCGTCCTTTCGAAACACTGGCGCATATTTACAAGAGGCCTGCTCCACCAAAGCGTCACTGTTTTTTGATGCTCCGTGGCGCAAGTTTCTCAATCATATCTATGAGGCAACGCAAAGCCACCCTGCGTGACCTCAGCGATATGGAGTAAGGCAGCGCAAATCACTCCCTTGCCTGTGTGTCAAGGATGCAATCCATGGGTGTTGCGGTGAGTGTTACCATGGATTTTGACACTGCCCCCGATTTACAAAATCAGGTAAACCTGGGGCATCGCCAAAACCTTACGATTCCCCAGACCAGGCGTAATGAGGAGAAATGTTTTCATTTAACCTCGTTTTTTCCTCTTCCACGTGTGCTGCATTCTGCAGCGCACATAGATTGACGGAAACACCTCTCAGGATTGTTTTTGTGCATGAAGGTGCCCCTTCCAGCACACAAACCATCCTGCCTAAAACGAAGGCACCCTTGTACAATGGTGCCTATATTGGCGCTAAGCAGCAAATTGTGCGCTAGCGCAGGGGGGAAGGACAGGAATGCACCATATTTCATAAATCTGGTGCATTCATGCCCTTTCACATTGGCGTAGGGTAACACAGCAAGAAGACTTGTGGTGCTGCCCTATGCCTAATCCTCATGAATGAGGCCCACTGTTTGCATTGATTTGTGGTGTCAAAATTGAACAGTCTCAATTCTGGTATTCTTCAGAGTTTAATATGCATATATCTGACTTTAATTTGTATTTTTCTGTAATCTGTAACACGTGACTAAAGATAAATAAGAGAAATCAAATGACTGAAATGCTCGTAAAACAGTTAACTGATTAAAGGATGCATTTGGGTATTCAGCTAAATATGAGAAAAAAATAACAGAGCCTATCTTCTGTTTTAAATATTTTTATATCAAAAGTGTTTGTGTAGGGTGCACTGTGTCATTCGTATGGCTGTATGTTGTGCCTTCCACACGATTGCGAAGTTCCCATCCATTGCACACCTGTGCCTGAGATGCCCTATAAAGGTTTCTTCTGGCTTTTGTGTACCCTGATTCGTCTCTGTGTTGGGTGGCAAGTTCTAACTCATGAAGCTGAGTGTGTATGATTTTAGGGTCGGAGAGGTGTTGTTTGATGCCTTTTCTGACTGGAAAGCATACCTTAGGTTTGGACGAAAATAAATGATGTGCAGCAGTCGGTGGTTCTCTAAACGTTGGGATATTTCGGACGCATCTGAGTGAGACATCAAGATATGCTGTTGGAGCCACAATGATACAAATCTGTATGATATATCCGAACCATTTTTTTCATGAAGGTTTTCTGTGTGGCATTTGTTGGGGAGAGTGCTATTCAAAGCACTAGAGCAAAACTTAACAGGTGGCAAAAGGCAACATCTAACAATGCAATGCAGCTGTAATGAAAATCAGCCCTCAGACAGAAATAAAAAATAATAGGTCCCATTCTATCTCTCAGGGATGCTAGCTACTAAAGTAACACCTCAAGCTCAGCATAGAAGAACACATGTAAGATTGTTAACACAGCCAAGGGAAGACGGCAGGTGTATATTGTTATACTATGTTGTGTGCATCTGCAAAGCACACTATCACCCACGAGGGTACCCTGACAATGAACAGGTTTGCGTGCCTAGCCCTCCCTATGGTAGGTTTGTTAATTGAAAAGCCAGGTTTACAGCTTCTTGCAGAATTCAAGAAGAGAGATGGATGCTCTGATGTAAAGTTGGAGGCCATTCCATGCTTTAAGAACTTTGTAAGAGAATGCCTGTCTTCCTGATCTATTTATGTTTATGCATCAGTTGAGTGAGAGTAGGAGCTCTGCAGAGCAGATGTGACTGGGTTGTTGGTGGAAGGGGATGCAACTGTTTAGGATGTTGGAGTCAAAGTTGTGTAGTGTCTTAAATGTATGTGTGAGAAGATTGAAATAAGTGTGTTTGTGTATCTGGAGCCAGTGGAGCTCCCTGAGGTGTGGTATGAGTTCTGAAAGGTTTCTAGTCTTCTACTGAGCTGTTGTGTGCAGATTTAGATTCTGTATATAGGTTTCCCGATGTATGCCCTTATATAGGTACAATTCACATTGCCCTTATTTGGACATAGAAATCCGGCCCTTATTTAGACATTGTCCGTACAAACCAAATACAGGCATGGCCACCTACATCCGTCCATCCACGTCACAACAATTTCTTGGAAAACCAGACCCTTAAGCCTTCAGGAATTTACCTCATCTTGAATATTGATTTCTCCAAAAACTCATTAAGTGTGCATGAACATCTATTCCTTAGGGGTTCATTCATGACGTTCCTCTGCCCGACTTTCACATCAATACTGGCATTCCTAGACACCTTCAAGGTATAAATATACCAGCACTTGCCCTGGCAAATTGCGGTACCCCGAGGATTCGATTCAACCCAGACTACGTGGTTCGCCACGGCATGTTCGGAAGGAGATCGAGTTCCAGCCTGATGCACTGACCCGACGCTGCCATCCTCCTCGCAGGGAATCCAGCTCCAGTGCTCTCTAACTTTCCTTGCGGGGGTTAGACTATCAAGTCTTGAAAAGAGATTCCAACCTCTCTCATTCTAAGGTATGGAGCTGACTAAAACTTAGAGAAACTTTTGGCAACTCTTGGCTAAACTAAAATATAGCTATCTATACTTTAGAAATGGCACCTACTTCAAACCTTAGGTACACTGAGGTAGAACAATTTAGAAGCATCAGATGAGTATCACATTTTAGCTTATGTTATTTATGTATGTATTTTGATTAATATATGTCAAAACTACAAACCATTCTATTGCAGTATTATTTTATCTTACTGCTAACCTTGTACATATTGTACTTCGCAGTCTGTCTTATGATTGTAGCAATTCATATTTCTTGCATGAGAAATAAGACTCTTCAATCAACCCTTTTATTGAAACGCCCGTCTCTCTATTTCTGTGCAACTCTGTAGAAACGAAGCATGCACGATTGACTGAGAGAAACTGTTATCTATTGTTTCCACGATTCTGAGATTGTCCCGATTCTAAAGGGAAACAAAGTTGTCATGTTTATCCGGTTGTCAGGACTAATCCCTTCTTGTATATTCGAGAAGTTTCTAGTGACCTCTGAGTTAGCTGGCACACACAAGTAATTAAGTTTAATATACTCGATAGAGAAATACTGACCTTAGTCCTATATCAAACCTATAGTGTATGTTATTCCAATGCGCAGAGCCTATCAGGGATATAGGAACTACACTACAGAGCTGTGTGGTAATCCTGACCTAGAGGGTGTTTCCTGATTAACTTTGCTAGTGACAGGACATTAGTGACAGTTTTTCTAGTGCTTTTGGGAGATATTTGAAGATCTTCCTCAGCATCTTCATAGTCTGGAAGCAGGATGATGTGACAGCAATCATTTGTGTGGTCATGTCCAGTTTGCTGTCAATGATTATTCTGCGGTTCTTGCTGGGGAGGCTGGGTGTGCGTGTGGGTCTGAGTTTGGTCGCCCACTAGTTGGGTTCCCCTGGTGAGGTGTTCTTGCTGAAGATCACTACTTCTGTCTTGTCGGTGTTGAGCATAAGACAGATTGCTTTCATCCAGTTAGACACTTAGACTATGCAGGCGGTGAACTTGTTTCTCGTGTTGGGGGTCTTGTGTGAGAGGAAAAGTATGAGGTGCCTGTCATTGGAGAGGATTTTGATGTTGTGTATGCCGATGATGTTGGCCAGAGGGATCATGTAATTGTTGATGAGGGTGGGGCTGAGTGATGACCCGTGTGGCACTTCTCAGATGAGTTTGTGGGATTCTGAGGATAATCGTGCCAGGCTGACAGCTTGCGTTCTATCCGTAAAGAAGGAGCAGATCCAGCAGAGAGTGGGTCCTTGGATGCCAATCTTATGCAGGTGCCTGGTGAGGATGTGGTGTGAGACAGCGTAAATGCTGCAAAAATGTCCAGGAGAAGGAGGCTGCAGTGCCTATTCTTTATAGGCTAATGCAGTTGCCACCTGTGGCAGTGATGTGTGCTGTTGCTGTAGAGTGACTTGGTCAAAATCCTGACTGCATAGTTTCGAGGAGCTGGTGTTTGCTTAGATGTTGTTTAATTCATTTCTCTAAAACCTTTGACATGTATGGTAGGAGGGAAATGGGTCTGTAGTTGGAAAGTGTGGCTGGGTGAACAGAATATTTCTTGAGCAGGGGCATGATGGTGGCATATTTCCAAGTATCCAGGAATGGGGCGGTGTCAGTGGAGGTGTTAATTATGGGTGCTATGTCTTAACTGATCTGTAGGAGGTTTGCTGAAGGTCTGGTGGAGGCAAGGGACAGATGCAGCCCTCCAATGGAAGATCTTAATCGTAGCAGTGATTTCGACAGTGATGAAAGTCAGGGTTTGTTCTTCAGCTGTTTTGGAATGTTGAATTTCAATGGTGATGGGGTTAGTTCATACTTGGCACTGTTAGCTCAAAAGCTAGAAAAACCTAAGCAGGTGGCTGTAAGGAGTGATGGAGACTCGCAGAACTTAAACCATTAAAGGAAAACGAGATGCATTTAGAAAAGAAAAATGAAATGTTTCTATTTCTTTTTTTAAGAGTAGGAAGTGGTGGCTCGGACCACTGCCGGCTCTTAAAAATTATTTTCATTGCCAGTCAGAAAGGGGAACGGGTCCCCTGGGGTCACCTTCCCATTTGCATGTGGCTTACCACCTTTTTGAAATGGGTGGTAAACTGCAAGTTTTTTGCGGCCGCAATTGTGGTCACAAAACAATCGTACTTTGAACTATAACTCGCTATTAGGAAGGGGCGCCCTTGGCACGCCCTTTCCGAATAGCGATTCGTAAACCCTATTTTGCGAGTCGGTAACCGTTCACTGACTTGCAAAATAGTGATAGTACATAGGACAAACATATTTTGTGGTCGTAAATAGGTTGATTTCTCGTTTGCAACCACAATAAACGGTCGTAGATCTGGCCCCAAATGGGGCCCCAGTGAAAATGGCCCTAGTTACAAGAGGGTCATGAATCGTTATCCTGATTTGGCTAGTAATAGAAGTTACTGGCTAAATTATGAATTATTAGATATGGGTTAGTTTCACAATCATGCTTATTCCCAACAGACAATGAGGGTGAACATTTTAAGTCGGAAATCAGATAAAAATCAGGAATGACAGCGGACATCAGGCATCAGGCACAGTAACATCAACTCTTAAAGAAATTCTGAATGTTTTAATGGCTGTTAAGATTCTGATTCAGAATACTATGATATTCCCACATTCAGGAATTACAAATACCCACAGTACCAGTAATACTGAAAGCGTCAATACTGACATGTTATTATCAGCCCCCTAAGAATGAAGGCCCAAAGAGTTTGATAAACTTTCCATACATTTTGATGGAGAACGTTACAGTTATATTTTGGCTGGTGACTGTAATGTCATACAATTTACTAGAGGTACTCTTAGTAGTCTTATAATAGGCTAAGAAACTCCTTATAAAGAACTTGAATGTAAGTTACATTTTATTAAGGTAAGATAGGCCATCATTTAAGAACTGACTATATTATTTAACAAAGAAAATGAATAGAAACTAGTACTATGTCCCATTTAAGGAAGCACCTGGGGGACCATTCAGGCTTCTCCTCAACATTAGATGTTAATGTAGAATCAAAGTTTGAAAGAAGGTGGTTCAGAGATAGGATGATCCTACTAAATGTGAAGTGTAGAAAGCATATCTGACTCAGATAGAGTTATTTAAATTTAACTTGCATTCAGTTCTTGCAGGGGGGCCTTTGCATGTGAACCAAACAAGGTGGCAGGTCTCTGAGAACATCCAGGTCAGAGAGAACAGCAGAGGAAATGTTGGAACAGAGGATTAAGATATTAGAGACCAAGTGGGTCTGCCAAGATAAAACTATAAAGGTAAATGAACACTATGATTCAGAAAAGGTGAGGAAAGAATGTCCAAAGATTTTCACCTATTAATACTATAATGCAGAAGATATAAAAGATGATGAGGGTGCACATCAGAATACTATTAGCAAAAATATTGTGTGACGAAATATTGTGTCTTATTAATTGCTTGTTAAAAATGTCATTCCATTTCATGTTGATTTTCTAGTTTTTAACTCCAGTGAATAGAATATGTAAGACAGAATATTTCTGTCACAGGATTTTCATGATATGTTATTATCGTACAATGCAGTTGAAGAACCTGGAAAACTAGATAATTCCATAGTGATAATTATATAAATCTAATTAGGTGTCCTACATCAGGCCTATTGCACTCAGTATGAAGGAAGTTGAGTAATGCTTTCTTTTACTTATTGCTATTTCCTTAGTAAAAAAAGACTCAGAACCTAAGGTTGAGGATATTACTGACTATCTCCAATAATGAAAATATTTAAAATAAAAACAGAAGTTTGGTGGGAGTGTGCAACATTTTAGGAAATGATATTTCATGTTATATTATAGGAATTGTGTTCCAGTATATGTTGGGGGACAAAATGACTCATTTATGGTTTAGGTCTAACACATCGTTACTCACAACTTGACAAACAGCCAACACTTTGCTAATTGGGTCTCCTATCATTAGAAAGAAAACCCAAAGTATCTGGAAAAAGAGGTAATAACAAGTCAACTATTGGAATGAAACATGCTTGGAGATGGCTTCCCTTTAATTAAAGCAAAGTTTTTCATATCTATGAACCATAGTCAGATGGGAAATTGAAATTACACTCACAATAAATCTAATAAGCATTTTAAATACCCAGTACCTTAACAATCAAACAGACTCCTCGAAATATAAAGGATTCCCAAAACAGCAGTGCTCCAGTTACATTTCATATTTGAAGTAATACCTCTTGATATTGGTAATTACTGAAAACAGGCACTACAATCCTTGATGAGTGACTTTATTTGGACATTGATGAGGGTGAAGTTGAGCTGGAAATTATTGAGGCATCTTTATGTGATGGATGATGAATTGTCTCATACCTTGGTCATTCCAGCTGGAAAACAATAAAAATGTGTTAACATCAACTTGTATTATATCAGTGTAATTTCTCAAATTTAAAATATATATGCTGAGTTAAGAAGAAGGCTGTAAATGTTAAATTCGTGACACACTCTGATACATCTGGCCCCCAGCCTAACATTAACCAGTCCATTTGTAAAGATACTTGCCAGATACCTCTGTGGCACAATTCTCACAGTTGTTTTGTGGTAACATTGCTGCACACTTAGAAACTGTGCAACTTTAAGAAATATGTGGTCTTTTTCAAAACTTGTTAATGTAGTAGACCTTACAAGTTTTGGGGCAATTTCTGCATTATGGTACACCATAATTTTGGCCTAGCAGAAAACTGTCACATTCACAGTAATCACTGGAAGTGACTTTAATTATATTTTTTATATTTTTTTTATGGATATGTTGTACTAAGGGTATTAGGGATCGTAGCATTCAAAAAGAGTGGATACCTTTTTAAGTATTGTGAGGCTTGGCATCTTTTGGTGTGTTGCCCCTGGCTTTTTTGCTTTCTGACCTCCCGGTTTTGACTCTGTTTTTTCTGGCGTAACGTTTCTGTGCACTTTTCGCACTGCTGATTAGTGGTAAAGTGCAGGTGCTCTGTGTAAATTGTGCTATGGATTGGTGTTTCCATGATTGGATATTTGATTTACTTGTTAGTTCCCAGCAAAGTGCACTGAGTGTGCCAGGGCCTGTGAATCAAATGCTACTCGTGGGCCTGCGGCACTGATTATGCCACCCACGTTAGTAGCCCTGAAAAGGTACCTCAGACCTGCCATTGCAGAGTCTGTGCCTAGTTTGTAACTGCCATGTTGACTTGGCCAGTTCACACACTTGCCAGCCCCCAACCTTCCTTTTTCTTACATGTCAGGCACCCCTAAGGTAGGCCCAAGGTACCCCTGTGGCCAGGGTGCAGTGTATGTGAAAGGTAGGAAGTGCCCTGGTGTGTGTGGTATGTCCTCATAGTGAATTACAGCCAATTTTGTTTTTCACTATTGCAAGGCTTCCAGTTCCCCATAGGACAGAATGGGAGGTTTGTTTATAACATCTCATACACATAACTGGCCCAGGGAATTCGGTAAGAAAATACAATTTAGTATGCCTGAACTCAGAATCTAAAGATGCATCTTTTAGTGAAGGTGATTTTTACATTCTGCGTTTGAAAATACCACTTTTAGAAAGTGGGTATTTTCTTGCTCAGTCATCCCGTGTGCCTCTGCTGGAATGTGGATTGTCTGTCTGGGTTTTGGATGACAGAAGGCTGGGGGGCCGCAGGGGCTCCAGATAGTCTTGGTAGGTCAGGAAAGGGCTTAATAGACCTGTGCTACGATGGGGGAAGGGGGAGGAGATTTCCTTGCACCCCAAAGGGCCTGGTCTGCCTCTGACAAATGCCGTCTCCACCTCCTGCCAGGAATTCACACGAGATAAGGCCCAACTGGCTCTGGCCGGGCACAGATACCCTCTGCCTGAAAGATCAAAGGATTTTTGGACATAAATACTGGGTCCCAGACCCCTGCACTTTAGAACTCATCTGGAACAAGAAGACTGCCAAGAAGAAGAGCCTGAGAAGCTGCAAAAAGGAACGACTGCTTTGCTGGGTGCTTTGCTGGGCTGACCTGCAGTGGCTGCTTCTGTCTTGGGCAGTGAAAGGCCTGGACTGGACTTTCTGCAACCTAATTTGTGAGTCTTTCCAAGGGCTTGAGGTGGAACTTGCCCCCTGTTCACGAAGTCTCAGGAACCACAAAGACCTCAAGCTCTTCTGCCAACGGCACGGGGGACTGGGTATTTTGTGCTGCAAACAGAGGAAAAGCAACTTGACGACGTCTACGATGCCGCTGTCGACTCCGTGTCCTGAAGGCACTGCAGAGGGCACCACCGCACTGCAACCTTGGTCTCACCGACGATGCCTGTTGAAGCCGCCACCCAGCTGCTGCTTGCACCATGACCTATGGGCACCGCATTCCACACCGCTTCGTGCTGAAGCTGTGGCACCGCAGAGAGCAACGCTGCAACGTGACCCTGGTCTCACCGACGATGCCTGTTGATGCCACCACCGAGCCACTGCTCGCACCACGACCTGTAGGCACTGCACTCTGCACCGCCTGGCTTCATGAGGATGCCTTGGCCTCCCTGACACTGCCGCTCCACGCCAAAGTCTGCGCCGCTGCTTGCACCGTGGGGCGAGGGCACCGCTCGTAAGTCACACGACGCACCGCCCTCATCCTGCACCGCAGTCTTGGCCTACCGACGCCGGTGCTATCGAATCCCATTTGTCATCCGATGACAGCACTTCAGCAACGACGCCGCCGCTGCTTGCACCGTGATCTGCTAGCACCGTGACGAGCACCACCTTCATCTCGCACCGCGACCCTGGTCTCACCGACGACGCCATCTGATGCCGCTACTCGCACCGCGACCTGAAAGCGCCGCACCACTGCACTTCGCACCGTAGCACCCAACGCCTGTCAGCGCCAGTGCTCCTGATTTGATCAGAGTGGAGCCTGACCTGCAAATCAAGTGACTTTAAGGGCCTCAACGCCCTGCATTTCTCAGAGGTACTGTTTGTGGGTCTTCCCGACACAGTAGCTGGCCAGCGACCTGCCAGAACTGTTGGATTTGTTGTTCACGGCGCCGTGATCGCCCTGGACGGAGCTATCGACATCAAGGAACTGTATTTGAAACATTTTGACAACTGCAGATTATAGTATTGTGGATTTTTATCATATTTGGTCTTGTCTTAAAGTATATAAAAATATTGGCTATTTTTCTAAACTGGTGTGGTGCCCTTTTGTAGTGGGTACACTATATTAATGTTGGTTATGTGCAAACGCTTTAAACACTGCCTCTAGGATAAGCCTAGCTGCTCGTGCCAAGCTACCAAGGGGGTGAGCAGGGGTTATTTTAAAAGTGTAACTCCCTTATCCTGACTAGAGTGGTGGTTTTTCCCTGGCTTTGGCCCACGCCGCAGCCACCCAAAAATCCAAATTCTAACAATTATCAGGTAACCGAGAGTGGATTAAGGATACAAGGTATTGTGCAGCATTCAAAAGTTGTAGTGAAGATTAAAGAGCTAACTTTTTAATAGTTTCATGAAGGTGAGGAAGCTGGATTCGCTTTTTATCTGTGAAACTATGGAGTTCTAGGAATGAGTTGCAGCGCCGGTGAAGGATTGGTCAAAGGTCCAAAAAGTTTTGATTCTTGGGTTTGCAGAAAGAAACAGTCTTTTCTTCTGAGGGATGCTGCTTGCTGTACATGGTAGTTTGATCAGGTAGATTTGTATGAACAGATGAAGAACCTGTAAGACAACAGCTTTTAAATTAGATTTTTGCTCTAAACTATTGTATGATATGATATGATAGGCAATTTATAATGCACGCAGCTACTCCCAGGAGTGTCCCGGCACAGACATGGAGGAGGTCGGTCAGATGGGCATTAGACTTGCACAAAGAGCCAGGTTTTCAGTTTCTTCCTGAACAGCAATGAGTTACTAACAAAGCATAGCTGCAACTGGAGCTAGTTCCATGCTGAGTCGCCCACCCAGAAATGTTAGTGATCTCTCAATACCAGGGTGATGAGATGAAGTTTCCTCTTTACTAAGAGTTGGCTGATGGAGAGAAAAAAAAGCCTGATTGTAACAAGTGAATATGGGGAGCACTAACCAACATCCACTGTTGAAGAACAAGAAGGATGTGATAAAGGTATGTGTAAGTATTTACAGCTGGTTGAGAGTCAGGAGGTGCTTACATTTCAAAAGTGAGTGAATAAAAAGTTAGCAGAGTGGACTAACCAAGTTGATTTGCAGTGATAAAGATAGAATGGTTTTGATGGTAAAGCCCAAGGAATTTGCTGTATTTGAGAGACTGGATTAAACGTGCCACTGCTTGATTTCAGTGAGAAGAGTTGGGTTGACGTTTGTGCTCTGGTGTGAGAAGGATAAACTCAATTTTAGGGGATTGCGCATGCCGTTTGTTTGTGATCCATTGTTGTAGTTCCAGGAGATGAGATGACATTTTACTTTTTAGATAGATAATGTCATACATGTAATAAAGATTAAATCAAGATACTATCATTGAAGAAGTATGTAGTTAGAAGAGTCAGCACTAAGAAAGATATTTGTGAAATGTCCCATACCATTGGATTGGTGCTCCTGATTTGTTTGCCTGTCTTTATCAGCTACTCATGAAGGAAGAGGAGAACCAATTAAGGACTTGACGTAAGAAGAAAATAATCTGTTTCATCACCTTTCACAGCATGTGGAGCTCATCAGAGTCAAATGTTACTGATAAGTCATGAGGTATTAGTAAATTTGGTCCAGATTCATTTACGATACAAAGCTTTCCATTGAGGCACATAAGGATGGTTATCCTGAACTAAAACCATAACAAATCTCTAATTAGTAGTCAGTGAGTAAGAGGCTGTCATTCATATACTTTGTTAGTCATTTAGGGATGCACATCCAAAGCTAGGATACATTTGATATGTGTCTAAATTTAGTTGATGTATGCGGATCATGGCTGAACGTTTTTCAGTATTAAAGTGTGCTTCTTTTGGAGATGAACTCTGTCTAGTAATGCTTTTATGAGGAGACAATAGGGATTTCCAAGAAGGAAGAAATTTAATTTCTTTGTATTATTTGACAGATGTCTAGGTAGTACTTATAGATTTGTTTTATCAGTTGGATTTTTTGTCTATGGAGATGAGTTGAAGGGACTCCAAATGTTCATTGCGATTACACATAGACTTAATTAGGAGCTGCTGTGCAGTCAACTAGCAACGGGGAGTTTACAGAAGTTGAGGCATCAAATTAACGCCCCATGCTGAATTTACCTAGTAGACATCCTATTACAAAGAAGCAGAAGCTATAAAGCTGGATAATATAAAGCTATTATTAGCCATTGAAGTATGCAAACAACTCTTCATGCGTCTGCATCAAAGAATGGGCAGAATCCACATACATCAACTGAAGGCAGGAAAAAAGCTACAGGTGTCCATCAGATGTTCCCTGCCTACTATCACCATACACATACTTCTGTTTTTGCTCACAAATTCTCTCTGACTGACTCTAAAATGGCACAAGATGAAAAGGACAGTAGGATTTGCCTAGATGATGGCACATAGTCAGTAGAGGAAATGTAATTTCCTGTGGCAAGGGACGTGGAAGATGCTGATTGATTATGGGTCATGGTATTAGATTTCTAAAATTTTTTGATTTACATTGCACGCTGGGTTGGTGCGGATAGTTATTAGGTGATGCTGTTTTGCCCCTCCTTCATCCTCTGTCACAGGGACAAGTGTCTTTATCCTGATGTTACGAATTTCAAATTGCTCCTTTCATGAAGGTATATTCAGGTTCCCTTTATTAATGTTACCTAATTACCGGTTTGAAGGTAATCTCCTTTAGTGGATTCTCATTGGCTCCTAAGGTTCCCATCCATGACCAGATTTGCGTTGGGGATTTAGCCTGAGTGTCCTCTATAATAATTTGACCCACAAATCAATTTTTTCAGTAGTTTGCAGATGTCTGATTGTAAAATCTAAATGTGGTACTATTTATTTATTTACTTTTGAAGCTTGATATAGTTCATGACAAATCTAGATGGGTAACGGAGCACCTTACATAGGTCCATGTGTAGTTTTGTTACACAGGTGTTGACAGTGAAAATAGCTACAACAAACAACGTAAGGTACTTAATGAGAGAGGGTAGTAAAATATAACTTTAGGAAATATAATTTGCCATAAAATCCTTTCAGGAAAAGAATGTTTTATATCAAGTCCTTCTAAAAGGATCAGAGATCTGTAAATATTATCATATTCATGCAGGTGGATAGGAATACAACGTTGGCGAAATTAGCAGTCAAGGCGCCTATAAAGCTATTGTGCCTGGAAGTTTCCTTCAAGTGCTTCACACAGAGACAATTTAAGGCGTGGGCAAAGTGGACTCTGGCCCAGGGCCCCAGCCTTTCAGGGGGCCTCCTGACAGGGAGAGCTATGTTCTGCAGAGAGTCTTGTCCTGATGACCTTGAATAATTTTTAAACAGATTGTTTTAAATAGCGTTTTTCTATCATTTATTTTTAATGTGTAAGAGTCTATTACAGACATTTTGCGGACAGAATATGTTTATTTTTCTTGCAACATTCATATAAAAAGTTTCTTTTAGATCAATACAGGACCTCACATATGAGAAATGGCAGAGATTTGTGCAGTAATATTAGTGAGCTGCCGCTGTGTTACAATACTGAAAACACACATCACTATCCTTGAATATCAGATGTACACACATTTAGAAATTGACCAAAAAGAGCATGAAAGACCTGAAACTTGATCATAAAATGTAAGCTGTTCCAAACAGGGGCCCCCAAAATCCTTAAAACATCCCTGGCTTCACAAGACAGGTTCGCTCTGATTGCTGAGGGATGGAGTTTCATCTCTTGAGTATTTTTTCCTGAAAAAGCTTGTTTGAGTGTTGCTTTTTTTCAAGAAGACCAGTTTCCAGAAGGATATTGTCTGAGCCTTGTAGTCATCAGGATCCTCCGGATATGGCCAGTTCGTATGATAGGTAACCATGGGTGGAGAGCTCCGCTCCACCCGCGGAGTGTGCGGAGATTTGAATGTGGAGTAGGCAAATCTCTGCACGCTCCGCGGCAAAGCGGAGCTGGCCTGCCCCCGCCTCCCACCAGCCCTATTTACAATGTAACTTTTAAAAAACTCCTTTAAAATATATAAATAGAACCTTACCTTAAGCTGTAGCGTCCCCGGCCAGCCCTCCTCGTCTTCATCACGTTCTCGGTGAAAACTGCGCATCCGCGGGTGCCCGCGCATGCGCATTTCTCGTGAGAACTGCCCATGCGCAGACGCCCGCGCATGCACAGTTTTCACCGAGAAATCGATGAAAACAAGAACGGCTGCCCGGGGACGCCACAGCTTAACCCCTTAAGTGCTCCCATTGGCCAACGGCCGTCGCGAGCACTACCTCCATAGTGCTGCGCACGTCCGTTGGCCAACACGGCCCCACCCACTGATTAAAACCGCCGCTCCGTGGTGGAATTCGAACCGCAGTTAAGCTAAGGTATGGTTCTTTTTATTTATTTTAAAGGTGTTTTTTTTAAAGTTGTATTAACTGTAAATAGGGCGGGTGGCGTAGCTGAGCTACGCGGAGTGCCACAGATTTTTTTCTCAGCTCCATAGCGCTCCGCGTAGCCCCACTATGCCCACTACACCCAGGCTTAATGATAGGTAATGGAGTGATCCTGCGTCCAGGCATTTGTTCACTCTGTGCTCTGTCTCCAATATACTTCTGACCATTTAAATACTCATGTTTCTAAAGAAACATTTCGGAAAGTAAAGCAGTCCTCAGAATAAATGAATTACAGAGTCACACACATGGTGCTCCTTTATATTTTACACTGGGAACCTTTTTGTGTGTTCAAGTTAAAAAGAAAATCCTAAAAAAGTTGGGAGAATTTCCAAAAAGATAATTCTGTTTTGTATCCAGAGCTTCATTGACAGTGCTACGTTTCTTTTGAGGTCTTTCCCTTTAAATATGATTTCCAATAATATTCTAGCAAATCCCACCGTTTAGAAGTTATAATTTAAATAAACATTGATGGAGTCGTTTACAATGCTCTGATCTTTCATTTGGCTTTTCTTTTCCCGACGAGAATAGGAGCAGCAAATAACCGACTGGCAATCACTTCTGCCATCAGTGAGCATGTTTTTTAACCAAGCATGAAATTCCCAGTAGGTACATTATGCCTGTAGGGCAATGACTTGCGATTACTAATGCATGTCAAGATGGAGCAATATATTAGATTCTCTGTCTTCCGCTAGTTGGTGATAATAGAATCTTACTCAATCTCCTCAGAAAGACTGTGGAACATAAAACAGAAGCTATGTTTATTATAAGTAAGTAACCCCACCTCCTTGTTTTATTGTCTGAGTAATAGGACATATTCATTCACGACTCCTAAATTCCAAATCTTCTGCAAAGGAGAATGTGATCAAAGAAATCTTGGTATGACAAAGTAAAATGATAGTGAATACAGTGACTTCGAAAAAAGGTTTTTATTCTGTAGCTTTTCCACTTTGAGGGGCAGATTAGGGAACATTTTGCGCTGGATTCGCATTACTTTGCATTTACTTTCTTGAACCAGTAGTCAGGGCTTTATGCTAAAATAAAACCCCCTTTGAGGCTGTTGTTAAAAGGATAAATGTTTTTATTTCTCCAAACTACTGTGACTTTGCATCTGTGCGGCACAGTAAAGCACCTATCCAAAGTGGGAAAAGTTTAAAAGTTTGTCTAAACATAGTATTGTGTATTGAAAGGGTGCTGTTTCAGTAAAAAAAAACTCTATTAAACAGCAAGTAAACATGTCTAAAGATGTGCATGGCATTATGCATCCTATTTGTCCACCAGTTTTAGGGAAAATACAGGAGCTTCATATCTTTGTAGATATTGTACTGTTCACTCTCTTTCTCTCATGCAACGCAGCACAGCAACGTTGGTTGCTGTGCTGCATTTTGTGAGAACTACATCTGCTGTAGTGCAATAAATCATAGGTGTGACTGTTACCTACTTTTATGTTGTTTAATTTACTAAACTCAGCAGGATGAACACCTGAGCTGACCATGTCAGTTTATAAAACTGTGAGATGTACATTACACCAGAATTCAACAATGGTAACTGAACCACTGAGTCATTCTGTTTCTGTAGCATCTTCAAATAATCGGGTGAAAAACATGTTCCTATTCTGAGCTTTCAGTCTGTCATATGATATAATACTCATTTTAATGTAGTAACTTTGGGGTCCATTATGTTCGTGGGCAGATCACCACCGTCAGGCATGCGGTGGTTACCGCTGGCCTGGCAGTGTTGACCTGCCCGCCAAATGACTTATCTTCATTGCGGGCCCCCGGGGGTGGGGGGCGTGGGTAGCTGCACTGAGGATACCCTTGGTACCCACCATCATTGACATGCACAAGGTGGCATGCACAGCATGGGCTTCAAGTCGAGGATGCACCCGCCAGTGTGGCGGGTGCATCCTAATTTTCCTAGTAGGACCGCTGCAACTTCGGCAGTCGTTCCCGTGCTCCGTTGCGGTGGCGGCGGACAAAGTCCACCCACCATCGTATTAGGCCCCTTAGTTGCCTATATGTTTTTAAGGTTCATATACTAAAACTGCACACACCCAGCATTGTGAAAACAAAGATAAGATTAAGTTATGCAGAAATATGGGTAGTCAAGGGAGGATTTGTGTGAGGAAATGCCTCTTTTTGTAAAATCACCCCCAAAGATTTGGACTGATGATACTGTTTTTTTTACTCTAAGGGTGCACTAAGACCTGCTAACCAGACCTCAGTGGCAGTGTTCTAACCCATAACAGTGTAATGTTAGATTGACTAGACAAAATTGGCATAACTTCGCTTACTTATAAGCTCCTAATATATGGTACCAAATGTACCAGGGGCCAGTAAGTTAACGTGTCCACAAGGGCTGCAGCACTGGCTGTGTCACCCTGGATATGACAACTTGAAAGCATGTTTCCCAAACTGCAACAGCAGACTGACAGAACAGTTTTAAATTGCTAACTCAACTCAACTTTGCCATTTAAACTAATGGCAAAGCCCCAAGCTCCCTTTTTATATATATTTATAAGGTATACCTACAGCAGGCCTATCGCGTCCTAGGCAGGGTGTTGTACATTAAAAAGCAGGACATGTATTTTCATATGCCCAGCAGTAAAAACCCCAAACTGTCCTTTTTACTGTGGAAAAGCTAGTAGGCCCATTGGCGAGTACAGAGTTGCATGCTGACCACTTATCTGTTCTAACATATGAATGAGACTAATGAAGTTGGTACTTCAAGATATAAAATTAATCATCACATTAAACCCGACTTGATGCCCAAGTCTAATTTAATCTAACTTTTAATTCAATGCAAATTTTAGAAAGATGCCACTCTGTTGCCCAAGTTTTCTGTTGGCCACTCGCAGTTGCTGGCCACCAGGCAGCCTTCTCCCTCCTAGAGAGAAGTGTGAATGACTCCCAGGAGTAAGAACAATAGAGGGCTTATTTGTAAGAGGTGTCACCTTCCCCTGGCAGGAAGTCACAGGGTGTGCACCCAAAAGAGGAGCTTCAACGGGAAAGCCACCTTTCCAGGGCAAATATTGGACACACAGGAGAGGTGCTGCTCTTTTTTTGAGGTAGATGGGTTGGCATAGGGAACAGAGAGGGATTAGTTGCTAAACTATTTTTTTCGCGGGCGCACAGAGCTCAGATTCCCAAATCTCAAGGGTGGTGTAAACGACCTCCACACAATGAGAAAGGGGTTCTGCCATCTCGAGAGGCCCCATGTAAAAGGTACCCTGGGTACCAAGTCAACTGTGACTAGGGCAGGCCTCTATGGGCTGCAGCACTTATTGTGCCACCCTTACAGGTTATGTACCTTAACACACACACACACTGCCATTGCAGGCTTTGTGCTTTGGTGCAAAGAAAAGTGAAGATTCGACATGGCACACATTCCTGTGTGCCATGCCTGCAACCCACTGCCTATGGTATTGGTAAGACACCCCTCTAGCTGGGTGCACTATACCACTGGTGAGGGTACAGTTGCATGAGCACTGTAACCCTACAGTGTCTAAGTCAATTCTTAGACATTGTAAGTGCAGTAAAGCCATAAAGAGTATATGGTCTGGGAGCTTGTCATTATGAACCCCACAGCACCATAATGGCTTTACTGAATTCAGGGAAGTTTGGTACTTCTCAGCATAATAAACCCACACTGATGTCAGTGTGGGATTTATTATACAATGCACTCAGAGGGCATCTTAGAGATGCCCCTTGATAAAACGACCAGCCTCTGGTGGGTTCCCTGACTGGTAAACATCAGCCTGCCACCACAAGACATGTTTCTTGACCCCTGAGGTGGGAGCATTCGCTCCCTGAGCCCAGGAACAAAGCCTGTCCTGGGCAGAGGTGTTCACATCTCCCCCAGGTCTGGAAGAGCCATCTGTGGCAAGGGAGTTTCAAAGGCCTTGCTGCCTTTGTAACATGGCCCCCAGACTCTCCTGCTATCAGGAGAATGCCCCCTTCCTGTCTCCCCTCCTTTTCAGCAGGAAGACAGGTGGGAAAAATTAGAACAGCCTGGAAGGTGTGCCCACCTCTGCCAACCCCACCCCTCAGGTGGGGAAGGCTAGGTGAAGCCCACTCTTCAGTGCCCACCTTCTTGCAGAAGGCAGGCATTATCCAATCAGGATTAGGGATTGTGCCCACTCCCCCACATGGGGTCAGCACACCAAGGGAGTAGTCACCCTCAGGTCAGTAGCCCACTGGCTACTGAACTCGAGACCCCTAAAACGCCTCCTAAATACAGTATGTAGAGGGCAGCATTGAACCAAGAAGACAGATTCCTGCTACCTACGAAGAAGGGTGAAAGAAGACGCCCAGCAGAGGAACCTGCAGGGAACAATTGACTTGGACCCAGCCCTACTAGCCCTCTGTAGTTTACAGAGATCCTGCACCAAAAGTCACCTTGTCCTGCAGCCAACGAACTCCAGAACACCTGGGTGGACTGACTGCTTTCCACAAAGACCGGATCTCCTGTGAACAGCAGCTCTGTTCAAAAGAAACAGCCAAGAAAGACTCTAAACCTGCAGAGGACAAGGAAACCCGATGCCTGGAACCCCCACTGCACCTGACGTCTATGGCCCAAATCCGGGTGGCCCCTGGTTCCATCGAGGTCCCCCAGTGCTCCAGAGCCCGAGTCCACCGTGGCTTGACCCCTCCGTGAATACCAAGGATGTTGCATGCAGCATCTAACACCAGAATACAAAATCCAAAACCTAAATACTTACCGGTAAACCTATGACACTGTTTTCTCCCATAGGACTGCATTGACTGCTTTTCTGTGAAAAATCTTTCATGTGTGGACTTGTTTTGTATGAATCCCTGAGAAACTGCAAATGTACAAAAACTGATTTACTTACCTTTTTTCTAGGAAATGTCTTAGTGTGATATCTAGGCATCTCACACTAAGTAGAGAAAGTAACTTAAAAAGTAATCTGAAAAGTACCTTGAAAAGTAATCTGAAAGGTAACTAAAAAGTAATTCCAGGTGTTTAACAGACAAATGACTTGCCTGTAACCAGTCAAATTGCATTCAACTGCATTTAAACTGTATTTAACTGCGTTAATCTTGCAAAATACAATTACACTTACCTGTACCAGACCTGGCTTGGTTTTAGGAAATAAAATATAACTACATCATATTTTTCTACAAACAGATTGGTCTGAGTTCAGTCTTTGAGTGTGTGATATCATTTCTTGCCTCAGTGTATTCAATAAATGCTTAACACTACCCTCTGATAAAGCCTTACAGCTCGTCCACACTACCAAAAATAAAGAGTAAGGTATTATTTACTTTTACCTTTGCCTACCTTTGTGGTTCCCCTGAACTCTGTGCACACTATACCTTACTTTGGTGTAGTATATACAGAGCCAGCTTCCTACAACATCTGGTCTGGAAATAAGCCTGAAGAAGAACCTGGCAAGAGAGACTGTACCAGTTGCTAGACTGCACCTCCTTATATGGCTAGCAAAGAGAGGACTATTCCTGTGGTGTCTAACTCATGAAAAAGTCAATCCTGAGCCCCAGACAGAAAAAATGAACTCCAAGAATCAGTTAGCTGACATCCTGTTACATCACCAGGGTCACAAAAGCTGAAGGAGCCCATTCTGACCAGTCAGTAGGCACAATCAATGGACGGCCAATGACTGCCGATGTGCAGCCCGGATGACCAATTCCCAATGCTCAAAAGTTGCATCCCCAGGTGCTGGACCCATGCAAGTGATCAGAGTGCAGTTTAGTTGCCCAAGACAGACACTCACCTTCACCAAAGGGGACTGCTGGTTTCCCTGTGACTGAAGACCAGTAGTCCAGTTGCAACTGGACTTCTACTGGACCAAAATGGACTTTGAGGGACATTGACCACTGTGGACAAAGTGGCCTCACCTGGACTGTTGTCCGAGGAGTTACCCCATGAAAGCTCCTATAGACCCTATCCCATCTTCTTCATCCTGTATCCCTTGCATCCGGGCCACTACATTAAAGTCCAAAGCGGTTAGCACATAGAACCTGGAACTGGACTTGAGACTGCGTTGGTGCCAAGGTAACTGTCTTAGTACTCCTCATTGGCCCCCAGACCTTCCCCCTGTCAGGTCTGGTGCCCTAAGTGCTACAGAGTAGCTAAAAGACAACTCTTTAAAAAGTTTCACAAAGTTTTCAAACTTTGTGCATACATTGCTTGTTTGCGTTTTTTGAGTGAAATAAATATCTTCAGAACCCTCCTCTAATTTTTTTGTTTATTTTGGTGTCTAGAAATTCATAAAAATAAGATTTATGTTTATAAATTGGTGTCAGGTTTCTTTCGTATTGTGTGAATTTCTTATTTTGTTGTTCCTAAATGCTACACACGTTTTCCTTTGTCTAAGCTAGGCTACTTGAGACCACAGCTACCCAGGATTGAGCTAAGGTTTAGAAAATGAGCCTGACTGGACACAAGTTGTTTTTGTGCGTTTATTCCAAGGTGAGGTCGCATGACCACACCATATAATACACTTCAATTCCTCATACTGTGGATTGCTGAAATAATAATGAAAAAAAGAGAAAGTACGAGATACATTTCAGCTTTTTATTTAGGGATAAAATGATAAGAGAAAAACAAATGTCAATATAGAGAGAATTCCAGATTAAAAATATAAAGGAAGAGGTTTAAAAGTCCAGAAAGAAAGGAGGCACAAAGAGGGGGAGTGTGATGTATGGCATAAAACTATTAAAAGAAATAAAAAGCCAATGAGAGACATTAAAATGATCCAAAGTATAGCCCAGTTAGTGAAATGAGGCCGGGTTTTCATAGCGAACAATAAATATGCAACGGAATTTTGAGGATATGGATTATCTGTCAATTTTCCTCATACATATTCATTATGTGAATCCTAACACACTGACTGAATTTTACTACTGAGTGGTTTCACAGGTCTAGTCATAATGCAAAAGACAGGTAATCGTAGTGTGTGTAGATGACAGAGAAGAAAAGAAAAGTGAGAAAAGCGCAGAATGTTGAAGATAAATAAATGGAGGCGTGTGCAGAGCTGAAAACGAGATCTGTGAATAACATGCACATTACACGCAGAGGTAAAAAATGTATGGATGAGCAAGTTAAAAGTGAGAGAGGGGAATATAGAAAAGAGGAGGGGGACAATTAGGCCTGGAAGGGAAACAAGAGCATTTCAGTTTTGAAGGAGTTGATAAAGTGGTAGTTCTCTATAGATTGGACAGCCTATTTAGTGCAAAGGTGCCATGAATGTAAGAATGCAAAAGGCACACAGATGATGAACGCAATGCAGAGCAAATGAAACATTCACTACCAGTCAAAAGGTCTGGGTTAAATCCATTGTTCTTTTGCTCACCATGCCACCCCAGTTTAGACCCAGCCATATGCAAATCAGTCTTGACCCTGTGCCTTATGTGAACAGTCTGGCCCGAATTGCCAAGCCATGTCCTCCCTGGATCGGAAACAAGCATCTTGGGGTCGGTTTTGGGGCATCCATCACCCCATATCAGCTAATCTAGCTTGAATCCAGTGGCACAGTGAGCCAGGGACCCACCCATCTTTGCTTTTCAGGCAGAACTTAAATGCCATCCTTCAGGCCTAGTCAATATAGCTCTCTTTGCAGGTTAAACACCAGGAAATGTATGCAAAAAAAGGAGTTAATTCATACGCATAATTGAACATTAAATTCTATTTTTTGTCAGTCACATAACAAATAGGTCTGTGCCACCCCAAATAGACTGCGGGGCATATGTATCGAACGATTTTGTACTCGCAAACGCTGCGAATCGCTAAGAAAACAGCGTTTACGAATACAAAATCGCAAAACACGATGTATGAGCCATTTTCGCATCGCATTATTAAGGAATCGCTAATTTTACGATTCCTTAATTTTGCATAAGCATTTAAGGAATCGCAAATTGCGATTCCTTAAATGCTATGTAACAAGCACCCAAGTTGTGCGATTTCACCTTAAGAAATCGCAAATTAGCACCAACTTCAAGTTGGTGGTAATTTGCGATTTCCTTGAAAAATGCACTTTTTGGCATTTTTCAAAGTGCGATGTGGCGCACATAAATGCCCTTATGGCATGTATGTGCGCCATATGCGCACACATGCTCATTTCAGGGGTGTATCAGGGTGTCATCATGACACCCTTGCACCTTTGAAATTATTCTCAATTTGCGATTAGCAAATTGCGAATCGCAATTGGAGAATGACTTCCCATTCATTCCTATGGGCCTCCTGGCCCATAGGAATGATTGGGAAGGTATTCCTTGATTGCGATTTCGCAACTTGCTAATCGCAATTAAGGAATATTAAGAATTTGCAAAATATGTGTGAATTTTTAAATACATCCCGTTTTGCAATTATCAAATAGCGATTCTCAAAAAATCGCTATTTGAGAATCGCAAATACGGTTTTGGATACATATGCCCCTGCATCTTTGTAATACAATTACTTACTCATTCTGACAAGACAAAAAAGATTTCCCCAAATAACAAAAAAATGCAATGTTACAGAATATATAGAAAATGGGTGCATATTTTTGCAACACATTGGTAATGTTAAAAAAACAAATGTGTTGCACGAGGCTGTGCTCCTCCTATCTTTCCTTGTGCTCCCACAACAGCTTTACAGATAATTGTAAGGGGACATCTTTATAGGTATTATTTTACCTTGCTACTGGGTATGTTTGATTACAAAGCCCAGCAACATAATTTACTTTGTTTACTTGTGATTTCATGTCATGTCTGCCCTGTCATCCACAGCACTCAATCTTTTTCGTGTAATTCGGAAAACGGTCTAATAGAAGATTCTACAACCTCGGTGGGATCTAACAGGCAATTAAAATGCCGAGGCAAGGGGGTCGCTTGGGTCGCACGCATTTATACGAGACGAAAATTATAGCATGCCGTATTACCTCACATGTACATCAAGAATTTCAGATCAGGACTCACCTCGTAAAGTCAAATACTTTTTTTATGAGCGGATTAGTACATGCACCGAGACGCTCGGCAGCGAGGCTCCGGTACATGTCTCTGCTGCTTGCACTAGTTTATTGCTTTCCATCCCGCTGCATTCCCCGCAGACTCTCTAAAGGTCGTTATCTAGGTGGTGCGAAATGCCCACGATGTACTGCTTAGGAAGCACGTGCATTATGGGAGAGGACGGAAGGCGCGTGCGCGCGACGGCTGTACTTGAACATTTGAACCTCACTTTGCCTGGACTAGAAGTGGCAGTGTGTGGAGCAGGCCGGACTGGGACTGGTCGTTTCGGGCACCGGGCAATCCCCCGGTGCGCCGCACGGGTGGGGGCCGGTTTTGGGCCCCAGATGGCCGTTTTTGTTACAGAGCCGTTTTTGCAGCTTAGCTGCAAAATCGGCCGTGTAACAAAATCGGCCGAAAACCGGCCTTGGCAAAGAGCTCGGAGGCACCCCCAAGCCTCGAGGGGCCGGCAGAGCACTTTGCCAGGGCCGGTTGTGGTTCCCAGGTGAGGAGGCAAGCGAGTCTACAGAAAGAAGTGTCCAGGCTTTGGAAACACACTGCTACCCAGAATTCCCACTCTTGTGCGCACTTCCCGCTAAGGCTGTCTTATTTTATGAGGCCTTGTTAATAATTTATGGAGAACAGATTTGCAGAAGGACTTCCTCTGAACCGTAAACCCTGCTCGACGAGTCTGCTTTCTACCGCACAACGTAGTAATATGTCGGAGGAAAATAAATCCAATAGCAGGATTTTGTTAATGCTCTTCTTTGAATTATCAGCTTGCATAAGGATTTGAAAATGTATTTTAGGGGTTAGCAATTATCTTTTTTTTTTTAAATTGTTTTCTATATATTTTGCTCCCACATGCCAGCATTCACCCGTCCCAGCAGCGGAGGCCGAGAAGAAAAGGATTTAAGACCCATATATGTGGTGTGGGTAGAGTGACATATACGAATAGCTTTATAAAAACATTCGCTATGATGCAAAGTCACCAACCAGCATACAACTTTTTTTGCACTGGCAATTTTCTTGAAAGCAAAGCAAAGTAGTTATTTTCGCTACTTAGCATTACTCTGTATCAAGGAGGTGTCCAGTCTGGTTACCACTCTGCCACCCATTGTGTTTGTTGCAAAGATCTTTCTGTCAGCATTGTGCTATAAAAAGATGTCTCCTCGAGTTTGGTGTTAACTTGAAGGAATGTTCTCATTTTTCCAAACTTTGTATGTGTGCTGCACCTTACAACAGCAAAGGACATGGGTTACAGCAACAAATGATGGACGGAATGCTGAATGAATCAAACATCCACCCCCAGTCAAGAGATCTAGGTTAAATCCATTGTTCTTTTGCTCACCATGCCACCACAGTTTGGACCCAGTCATATGCAAATCAGTCTTGACACTGTTCCTCATGGAAACAGTCCAGCCTGAACTGCCAAGCCAGGTCCTCCCTGGACTGGAACAAGCATCCTAGGACAGGTTTATGGGTATCACCCCTCATCACCCAGGCTAGCTTGAATCCAGTGGCACAGCGTGCAAGGGACCCACGTCTGGGCATACCCATCCCACTTAGAGTGAAGAGTGTTACAGCAACAAATTATAACAGGTATACAATCTTCGAAAAGTATTTCTTAGCATAGTATTTTATACTAGAAGGGTATCGTTTTGCACTAAGCAGCTTAAAAGAGTGCAAGCACTAAGGAAGCGAGCGCCAGTGCCATATCTACTCTTTCGTCTTAGTGCAACACCGGTCAGCAACTTTGGTTGCTGTGCTGCTTTGCACAAGATTTTAGTAAATTGACCTCAAAGAGCGGCAACTCCACAACAATAGCAGTTATGATTAACGTTTGTGCGCAAAAGTAATTTTATATCAAAAATTCACCCTTACACAGCACTAAAATCACTTTGCACTACATCCTTGGTAATGAATGCAACAGCAGCTTGTCTGGCGTGGAACAGCACAAGTAGCATGACCTGGCTTTTGTCCTAAATCCTATAGCGAGGTGAAACCAGTCACAGGTAAAGGGTCAAGAAGTATATGTAGTTTGTATTATTGTATCTGAAGTACACATCATGCACATCTGACCCATGTATGACTGCTTACACATTGCTCCAACATGACTACCTCCGTCAAGGCAGTGAAGACAACTAATCAAAATAAAAACTTTACATGACATTAAACAGGAGGCGTATATGCTTAGAAAAGGGAGCGAAAAGAATACATTAAACCATAATTGTAGAATCTGGTAGTAAAAATGATAATAGCAGAAATGTACCTAAACCTGAAAAAATTTACAAAGCAAAATATTCTTTCAAGAAAAAACAATGATTTTTTTAGAACTGTATCATGTCTTTTTTCAGTTTCAATGGGTCGCTATAAGTAATAGTTTAGGTTTTATGAGTGGCTTTAAATGAACAAAGATGTACATAACTATATCTCACATTCAGCTGTTTCGTAGATGGCCCTAAGTCAAACTCTGTTGAATTGACTATATCTTGCGATACGACGATTTTCTTTCAATTCCAAAAAAGGCGTTCCTTCCTTTTAATGCTGACTTAATCTGAAGGGATCATCGAATTCCAAGAAAGAAAAAACACTATAATCCCTCTAGGTTTTGATACAATTCCAGCCAAGTCGTCAATCTCTTTCAATAGGTAAGTTAGAAAGCTCTGAGTCATCTAAAATGCTTGAAAACAAGAATTTAAGAAAGTCTGCCATGTTAATGTAAGGCTTCAAAGCTGTAATTTCCTGAAGTATAATAGCCATACTAGGATTAAGACAGGGCCTAATATGTGATGGAGAATCGTTCTTTACTCTTTTAGCAGATTACGAAGCAGTAAGAGAGTCTTTTTTTTAAGCAGCACTCGATGTGGAGAGACCAGGTTTAGGAAGTAAGATCATTCATTTTAGTAACATCAGAAATGGGTAAATCCCTACCTCTTGGAAGCCAATTGATAAACATGTATTTGCGGACTGGAGGACATGCAATGTGTACGACAGGTTTAATTCTCCTTGTTTTCTCATTCAATAATAAATGGTTGAATTAAAATCTAGCATTATGGGCACCTACAGTTACGCCTTATTTCCACAGTAGGCTTGGCTTCCATTAGGCATTAACCCTAGTATACAGCTCCTGTAGGTCTCCATCAAACTAATTTATTTCTGCACAGAGAAAGATATCTGCCATAGTTGCATTTAGCAGGTGCTGGGCATTTCAAAAGAATCCATCTGAGTCAGAGCCGCTTTTCTCTCCGCCATCCCAAACAGCATAAAGGCACGCCCCTCTACACTCTCTGACCAGACAAGGTTTTTAAAATCAGTTTTTAATTAAGCTATGTGAAGTGTTAAAGCCTAGGGCTTCACTGAGGCTAAAATGTGAAACTGACCTCCCGTCTCTAGCCATACCCTGAGGTATTTTTATTCTAATACTTGCTTCAGTGGTAGTTTATTTAATTGCCACCTGGAGCTTTTTTTAAATATATGCAAAAAAATTATAATTTTAGTTTTGCCAATGTTAATTATCAATTGGTGCATCTCACAATACTGGCCTACTGCTGAAAATGCCCTTTGAAGGCTGTTACCAGTCCTGCATAGCTGTGCGGTGTCATCTGCATTCTGAAGTATGGATAGGTGTTAACTCCTAGCTCCTGCTAGATGTACATTCATTCGCTTAAAGGTGTTTATCAAATTAGCTAAATACATATTATAGAGAAAGGGAGCTACAACTCAATTGTTCTCTATTTGTGCAAATACGGTCTTTTCAAATCTGCCTTTTTGGAATCTTTATTTTTAACCAACTGTTTGAATATACTGCAAATATCTTATAACAAATGCCCCAGTTTGGTAGTTTCTACCAGAGTATGTTTTGGCCAACAGAATCAAAGGTTGTACTAAATGAGTTGAAGGCAGCATATAGGACTGAACATTTTGTTGTCGTTTATGATCAGTACCAAGGACAAAGTCATCAGACTGCCTTCAGTGAAGCAATTACATTAAAAGTCAGTTTTATAGCATGGTAATACGCGATCATATCTTCTTCTAGGCAATGCAATAATGTCTTAGGATTGTTGAATGTGGAAGGAAAGTGCTTTGCTATCAGACAATATTTTAACTGAGACGAATACAATCCTTTCCTATGGATTTGGAATGGAACAGAGTCCTTCAAACAATATAGAATCTGACAAGATGAGAGACAGTAATTGTAAAAACTGCTATGACACAAGCCTCATACATCTCATTTAATAAAAAAAAATATATTGGAAACTTATTGCGGCAAGGGTCACCAATGTGTCTCAAGCTGTTAATGACTTGCCTGAATTGATAGGCCCAATCATCATATTATTCGTACCAAACAGATCAAGTTTCATGCACTGAGTTCCATCAGTTGAGACATATAACTTTCTACTGGATAATTGCAATGTTTCCTACTTACAGCAGCTACTGTTGTCATACTCTTATCCCTGTCGCAAGAATCTGTCTTTCTATATACAATACCAAAGTAAGGTATAGTGTGCACAGAGTCGAGTGGATACCCAGAGGTATAGCAGAGGCTAAAGTAGATAATACCTTACTTTCTTTTGTGGTAGTGTGGTTGAGCAGTCAGGATTATCAGAGGGTAGTGTTAAGCATTGTTGTACACACTCAGGCAAGAAATGAAGTCACACATTCAAAGACTGAATCCAGACCAATTGTTTGTATAAAAAGTTGTTACTTTGTTCATCATCATCAAAAGAGCTTTAGTCAGTATATGCAAAAACCATAAAAGTGAAAACAGTTTAAAACACGATTATTAAAACATTCCGGTACATACAACAGTCCATTTAATTATCAAGCACAATGCTTTTACTTGCATCAATTGTTTTTTGGACATAGGACGCAACATAAAAGCATATCCCAGGATCATTAAGGGTAACCAGTAATTTCATAGCAGCATGGGTTGTTCTTTCATTGTGTTTTATAAAACGTGGTTTCAGATAAAAACTTCTAAAAAAGGAATACAATTTACAAAAAAGCATAAAGTGCATGGTGTTTTGTTTGGATTGTCTATCTCAAGGGCATGGAGTGGAGGGGCAAATTTTCATTGTAGGGAAAGCAACTAGGTGGTGTGCTATTCCTAATCTCAAACGGGTCAGGACGAAGTGGTGTGAGGGCCTAGTCGCAACAGACAAATATTCTTGAAATCTCACTCTATTCTCCATCATTTCATAAAATACAAGGGTAGGTTGTTTCCCTACCACTCTCATATGGGTCTCTATTTTGTGGGCCAAAAAAGTATCCTTGATCTCCTGTTTAGGTAAAGTTGTAACGCATCCTGGAATTGCCTGAATCTGGAGATTGAAAAAATTACTGAATGAATCATTAATATATTTAAGCCAGGGGATGCATGAGTTTTATCCAGAAGTAGACAATCTTTAATGATAGTTTGAGTGAATTTAGTCTCGTCTTTGGCCCAGATGGATCTCCATAGCAATAAAGGCTGCATAGCAATCTGAACAGCTAAGGAATGTATTCCTACTTCTTGACGTATAATTTTGGTGGTCGCTGATGGGGGTAGACTTAAGAGGTGTTTAAAAAAAGGATTTTCTTCCACACTCCTGCACCATAAAGGGCTGTGGCAACATATCTAGCCTTGTATATGTCTACCAAATCCTTGAGATGGTGATCGCCTAACTTTGATATGAATCTAAAGATCCTGTGCGCACTCTTGACCATCTTTGAACGGACATTAGTTAATTTATGCGTCCAGTTCCCATTACCTGAGTAGGTTATTCGCAGGTAACAAAAGGTATTGACAGGTTCTACTGGAGAACTCTCAATATAGAAAGTTTTACCTTTCTTTGATTTCTGGCCAGAGACCATCAAAAAAGTTTTAGCCTTGTTAATTAATAATTTCCTATTAGTGATAAAATTACTAAAATTGTCTTTTAATCATTGTAGACCGACTGGGGTTCTAGAGAGCAACACCACTTCATCTGCGTAAACCAGGATGGGGACGGGGCTGCCAGCGATTTGGGGTGCATCTGCCTGTATCAACCGAAGGGCTTTATCAACTTCATTTCTAAATAAAGAAAAAAGTAGTGGTGCTAGGACACAGACCAGGCAGATACCTCATTAAACCTCAAAGTTTGGTGTGCACTGACCGCGCTGTCCATATCGCACCTTACATGACAGTTTCTCATACAGCCTTGGTAGGAAAAAATTTATTTGTTTGGGGGTCGCAAGGTTAGCCACAACATAGTATGATCAACAAGGTCAAAGGCACTACTGAGATCTGCAAAACACAGATATAATCTCTCCTGCTTTGAGCATCTATATTTACCAATTAAAAGCTCTAGATTGAAACATTGCTCCAACGCAGTGGCGTCACTAGGGCGGTGCGGGGGGTGCGGACCGCACCGGGTGACACCCTCACGGGGGTGACACCAAAGGGCCGGTCCGGTCGGTGTGTCTGTGGTGCACTGCACCATCTGTGCAAAATTTTATTGAAAGTAAACAAACAGATTCCGAAACCGAAACGCAATGAGGACCGTGGACGTAACGCGCGCAACCTAACGTAAACGGTTTACCTTCTATTCAGCTTCAGCAGGAGGAGGTGCCGCCTGTGCGCAGCGCGCACTGTCTCCTCCTCCGCCGCGTCTGCGCGCATGACGTCACGTCGTCACTAGAGAGGCCCGGGTGCAGTCGGCGATGTTGTGAATGGCCCCAAGTGCGCGTGACTCACGAGGGACGACTAGGAGCCGGAGGTGAGGACTCGGAGGTCTCAGGTGGTCGCCACACTGCCACTATAATTTAATTTTTATTCCATTTCCAAATTGAAAATAAATTCAAAGCAAGGCTAACGGCCGCGGGCCGGCCGACCGAGAGGTAGTCCCCCCCCCCCCCCTGTCTGCCATACTGTACCACATATCTGGGTGAGGGGTGTTACTTGTGCAGACGCTGAGCTCTGCTTCTGCGGATGGTTGATCTGCAGAGGCGCACCATGTGTTCTGGGTTATGGTTTGTTTTCTGGGAACTTATAGCTCGCTGGATGCCACCAAGGCAACTTCAAAGCTCTCGCTAGGGTAGGATTATACTGTGACCAGATTCTTACAGGCTTGAACAGCGGTTAAGAGAAAAGACATTTTATTGCAAATATTATAAATACCTTTCTTCTTCAACGTCATATTGTGATAAGGATATACTTCAGTTTGAAACACACCCGGTGGCCCCACGGCAGCATTCCTTTCTCCAGAGTCTCCAGTTCTGTTACTTTTCCATCTCTCCCTCCCCCCCTCCTCCCTCACGGCCACAGTGAGCCCGCCCGGTCTCCTCACCTGTGGCACTGCGCAGAGGAATCCAGGGCACGCGTTACCATTTCCTGCCTGTTGGTGCAAGACGGACGGGTCGCAACGAGGCTCGGGGCTGAGGCCCCAAGCAGTTACATTTCATTAGACTCCTATACAGCTGAAAAACACATAAACTGCACAAATATTAAAGTGAAGGTAGCGATTAGCAACAAAAAAAAACACAATGGAAATGATTTTGTGAAGACTGAAGGCTAGAAGCGCAACAGAAAGGAAGAATTAAGGGGCCAAGTTATTTGGAGCGAGTAGTGAGAAACAGTGAAAACGTTATTGGGTGCATGGAGTATCAGCGGGGATCAGCAAAAATTAGAATGCATTGCTGACCTGAGAATATGGCTAGGGACCGACCACTAGAAAAGAAATGGGATCTTGTATTAAAATGACCATATTTACATTTAAAGGCAAGCCAGAAGAAGCAAAAGAGGATCTGGCGGTTGAACTAAATCTTGAGGGGAGAAACTGAGTAAGGGAAGATGGACGAACTAGGTGTGAAAATTCTGGGATTCTGTTCCGCATACTGAACTGAGCGTGAAAAGTAGTTGGAACACGCAGGCACCTCATAGAAGAGTTAATAAGAAGAGATTGGTGGGAAACGAGAATATATGTGCTAAATACAAGTATAAAATAAAAGCTGTTGTACAAGCATGAAAGTAGCACTGTCAAACCCCAATATATTTCTGCTCGTAAAGGCCTCGATATTGACTTTGCCAATGCTTTTTTTCCTAAATGCCTGACACATAAATGGCTAACAATCTTGGAATGGGGTTTATACTAAAGAAATGCATCCCATAGCTACGAAGTGCACAAGTGCAAGGTTAGGGCAGATGGAGTAAAAGCATGGAAACACGTGCCACCACCAACTCAGCAGGTGAGTGGCCTATTTCCTATTCAGTGCAGGGCGGTGGGTGGGGGGCGATTCCATGTGTTTCTGCGCTAGTGCGCTCAAACATCTGGTTCAACAAACTAAACTGTCCTCAAACTAGATGATCTTTGCTTTTGAACATAAAAGTGGCGAACTTGCCTCAGCTGATCTCTGCTCATGCGCAGAGTGGACTGGATTCACACCATGCGAGGCCACTTCATTGTAATAGCAAATAAACCTTGTGTGGTCACCGCAAGATAAACTTTGATCTCGCCACCTTAGCTACATCAATAACCGCAATAGGCCCGTTTCAGCTTATAAAAGAAACTGTACCCCATCCCTCACAGTTGAGAACTATTTCATAGATTAACAATTAACCACAGAATGAAATTTGTGTACACACTGTGTGGTAAATCCAAAATGAAGCTGCCTTTCAACTCCTACTTCTACTCCTAAATTTCGACCCGGATAATTTCTGCAGGCTCTCCACTGGCTGCTTATGCCCACATTAGGATCTTTCCAAGCTCTCTGCACCATTCACTGGACCCTTTGCATCATTGGCCCTACCTTCATCCACCTAAAACTATGGCAATACTCACAAAATATAATGCTGTAATCCAGCTGTCTCTAGTCCTGGCAAGGAAAAGTACATTTATGACAAGTGTGAATTGAGAAGGAGGCCTTGCTCTTTCCACATAGATGATAACAAACAGCTCAGGTTAGTGGATGATGGTACATATCCACAAGTCTGACTCCATCAGTCTTACACTTTTGCGCCACATGCCATGCAAGCTTGCTGTTACATGATTGGATCACTCCTCTGATAAATCCACAAGACACATAACACTTTCCATATAGGATTATAAACAGAAAACCTATCAACCAAATACAACAGCCAAGATGTTGGAACATGTCTGAAAATGCAACCCTCTCTCCATTAAAACTCTCTGCCTCACTTTATACTAAAGCGCAAACCAATGTTGATATTGGTTGTGGTGGTATTGGTGGTGGTGGTATTGATGGTGGTGGTCATAGTATTGGTGGTGTTAATAGTGGTGGCATTGGTGGTATTGGTGGTGGTGGTATTGGCGGTGGTATTTTTATTGGTGGTGGCGGTATTGGTAGTGGTAGTGGTATTGTTATTCATGGTGGTGGTGGTATTGGTGCTGGTGGTATTGGTATTGGTGGTGGTGGCATTGGTGGTATTGGTGGTATTAGTGGTGATGGTGGTATTGGTGGTGTTGGTGGTATTCGTGGTGGTATTGGTGGTGGTGGCATTGGTATTCGTGGTGGTGGTGTTGATGGTATTGGTGGTAGGGGTGGGATTGGTGGTGGTATTGGTGGTGATGGTATTGGTGGTGGTGGTGGTATTGGTGGTGGTAGTATTGGTGGTATTGGTGGTGGTATTGGTGGTAAGTCGTGAGGGGGTGACACCATGAGTTACCCGCACCGGGTGACACCAACCCTAGTGACTCCACTGCTCCTATGTTCCCCAGTCCTTTTCTAAAACCATATTGCACTGGTGAGAGTATCTCGTTTTCATTGGCCCAGTCTTCTAGTCTCACCAAAAGTATTCTTCTCATCACTTTAACTGATGAGTCTAGTTTCGCGCCGGTGCAGGAGCCAATAGCTGCCCAAACTGGTTTGAGCTGGACTATGCACAGGGACACCAAATGGGCCCCCAGTGCAGACTTTCAGGCACTCTCAGAGTGCACCCACCCAGCCCCAGTATACACTAAATCCTGTCTGGGAGGTGGTCACACCTCTCTGTGACAGGATGCCTATTGTGCTACCTTCCCATGCTCAAGCTTGGCTCAGCAGCAGGAGGGCAGAAATGTGTCTCTGGTCTGCAGCATCCATTTTGTGCTGTCCGGATTGAGAAGGCTGGCACGGGATAGACCAGTGACCCCACGAAGCTCGCTTCTGAAGGATGGAATCATACCTCCCACACCGGTTACCGGTGTGGAGGTATGATTCCAAGGTGTTTGATATCAAACACAATATGTTTCTATGCAGCTGTTTTCGAGATAGCATTTACCGCGAGGATACAATGCACCTCTGCCTATATGTCGGGCTGAGTCACAGACAACCCGGGAGAATGGTCTCCGAAGGCTGCAGAAGGGCTCTGCTCATGCAGATGCACCCTCTCACAAAAAACTCAGCACCCTGCCATCGGGATTGATAAGGCCTGCCATAGGGGTGACTTATACGTTTTAAGTGTAGCGATCTTTAGATATAGTGAGCCTATATCTAATGTAAGTGGTGCAAGCACCAGCTTACACAGGTTGCAGTAGCAGACCTGTAGTTCCATTTTTCATGGCCTCTTTTGGGTGGCATAGTACATGCTTCAGCCCCTGGGAGGCCACTGTGGTACCTATGCCCTGAGTACATGGGTACCATATACTAGGGACTTATAAGGCTACCCCAGTATCAAATCTGGAGTGTACCAAAGTACATGTGTAACAATTTAGAGGAGAAAGCAGATAGACTGGGGTTCCAGTCAGACTAGTCAAAAACAGTGAAACATCAAGCAACAAAATGGGGGTAACCATAAGAAGCTGGTCCTACTTTCCTACACCTTACATGACAGTTTCTCATACAGCCTTGCTAGGAAAACAATTATTTGTTTGGGGGCCCCAAGGTTAAGCAAGGTTGGCCACAGAATAGTATGATCAACAAGGTCAAAGGCACTACTGAGATCTGCAAAACCCAGATATAATCTCCCCTGCTTTGCACATGTATATTTACCTATTAAAAGCTCTAAATTGACACATTGCTCTAACTTTCCCAGTCCTTTTCTAAAACCATATTGCTCTGGTGAGAGTATCTCGTTTTCATTGGCCCACTCTTCTAGTCTCACCAATAGTATTCTACTCATCACTTTAACTGATGAGTCCAGAAGCGAAACAGGGCGATATTTTTTAGCCTCCGATTAGTAACCTTTTTTTAAAAATAGGAATTATCACTGATTGACCCCATGACGGCGGTATATACTCCATCACAGCTAAATTAAAAACTCTGGTGAGAATAGGACCCCATAGATGTATTGTGGCTTTATAAACATCAATTGGGACCCCATCTGGGCTAGGTGCTTTACCACCCCTACTTCCAGTCAGTCCTACCTGTACTTCATCGATTGTGACATCTGATGGTATCACCGGCCACTTGCTCTCTGTTAGGCTTTCCGTCCTAGATTCATCATGATCTGGTGGATTACAAATACTAGAAAATTGTCTCACACATGCGTTGTAATTAACATGGGAAAGTAGTTCAGGGAATGAATCACTCTTTAAAAACGGCGAGTTCACAGTTTCCCAAAATAACTTGTTATATGCTGTATCAGCTGCCATGGATAACTTGTCCCATGCAAGCTCTTGGAGCTTATTTTCCCTTGCCTTAAGGGCCAATTTATAGTTAAAACATAGATTTTTAATTAATTCCTTGTTTCTAGGTTTGTTGCCTAAAGCTTGTTTAAGTTGACTTAATGCCTGGGTGCAAATGTAATCAAACCAGCCTATGCGTTGTCTACTTTTTTCCCTTAGAGGGGCAGTCAAAATCCCCTTGATTACAATATTAATTTCAGAGCAATTATCTAACAGCAGGGAGGGGATAACCTCCTCACAAAGGCAGTAGAATATCTCTGCACCACATTTTGTAACAATTTCATACAATAATTTTGCCGGTTCCACACCCGCCCATTTGACGTTTGTCCCATTCAGTCGAGTAGGAACAATGCTATTTATGATGACTTGATTCACTACCACTTGTGGGCCCCAAACAAGAGTTGATATTGATAATTGCAGTTATGGTCAGTCAGTGCTAACTCGGTGATCCATGTGGAAGAACACATATGGCTAATACTATTTGAAATTAACATATGGTCAATAATAGATGCAGCTTTTCTACCTATAAACGTTGGTATGGAACCCCCACTAATGTCCCGGGCACACTGTAGTAATTCAAGGTCATAATTAGCCATCATCAAATTTAGAGCTCCTCCATAATCAATGTGTGTGACATGCATACAATTATCATCTTCATAGTGCATATTCCCACAAACCTTAGTCATCGACATTGGACATGATTGAATATTAAAATCCCCCATCCATATAATCGCAACATTGGTTGTGATCATGCTTAACAGATTATCAAGCCCTTTATCTAAATCAGATGCACTATTACTACGGGTTGAATCGAACACATTATTGTAATAATTAACCACGACCACATCCCTACCATCTTTATAATGCAACCACATAATCTGGGAATGTGCTCCAGTCGTGACAATTCTTTTAACAATAGCCGGTAACTTGTTTGAAATAAGAGTCAGGAGCCCCCCTTTAGCTCTACCAGCAGGAGAGGGGACTGCCTGTAGCCAATGTGAAGTAAACCCTTCTACATAAACCGGTTCAATACACCAGGTCTCTTGCAGGCAAATTATATCAAGGTCACTAGTGATAAAATCCTGTGATCATAGTGAATCCTGTTTACTCCTTACGCCGACGATATTCCAGGTTTACAATTATATAGCCTTTCTCTGATAGCTTTCCTGGATTAACCCAAGGGTGCTCGACCTTACTTCCTTTTTCTGTATTTATATACTGGGCTTCTATAAGTGTGTTCTCAGTATTTGTGCCATCAGAAGGTTCATTCTACTGTAGGTTAGGCTGTAGGCGGGCCCGCATTGCACCTGGGTTCGACGCGTAAGCTGGGGGGCATGACTAATTACAAAATAAATATGGCGCTGGGACGGCCGCGCAGCGGGCGCGCCAAAGGCAAGCCCGTCTGAGCCCGTCCACGCCCAATCCACACCCAGCGCCAGGACCCCTGCCCCTCGGCAGCTGTACTCATATAGCAGAGGTGAGTTGGTAGCTTTGGACAACTCCCCTTGCAGGCCCCATGATTGGGATCTATGTCGGGAGGTGTCAGGTACAAGATCCTGTCCCGTATGTGATGTCCAGTCTCGGAAGTATTGCAAGGAGGCTGGGGGGGGACCCTGCTTGATAGGCAGCATGGGGGAGAGTCAGCAAATAGGAGTGGGGCAATGTCCACTCCTATGATGAGGGCTCAACCGCCAAAATGCTAAGTTGTGTTTTGGTGAACGTTCGGTCGCTTCATAAACATAGCTACCAAATTCATGACTTGATTGAGAAGGGGGCGTATGATTTAATCTTTTTAACTGAAACCTGGACGGACAACACATCTGGTCCGGACTGGAATATTGCCTTACCTAGCGGGTATGGTGTCTCCTTCCAGGATAGACTAGACAAGAAAGGGGGGGGAATAGCAGTTGTTCATTCAAAACGGCTGAAAATTCGTGTGGAAACTCACCTTGACCTCCCTGCGGAAGCAATGTTTTTTACCATCTATGTAGGCAATGTGTTTAAACTCCAAGGAATTTTAGTTTATTGTCCGCCAGGCCCTAAGTCTACGTTCCCTGTAATGCTTATGCACTTTTTACAATCCCGGATGGATCACCATCCTTTTATGACCCTTGGCGATTTTAATTATCATCTAGAACGCACGGATCAGTCGGAGGTGGCGGCGCTAATTGACAACCTAGCAGCACTGGATTTTATTCAAATAGTCACGAGCCCCACTCACAGTTTGGGACACACTTTAGACGGCATTTTTATCAATAACATGGATTTGAAGGTGGCTAATACTATGCCACTTCCCTGGTCCGATCATAAGGCAGTGAATTTTATTGTTATGACCGGGATATCGGTTATTCCCTCAGGCCATAGGGCAGAGAAACATATGATCAGACCGTGGTCTCAGGTGACCGCTGATAAGCTCCTCCCTATCCTGGGTGACTCACGTCCCTCCTACACTAATGATATTTCGGAGGCGGCGATACTCTTTAAGGATTGGCTGGCGGCTGCGGTGGAGATAGTAGCTCCTCAGAAGCTGCTTGGTTCTAGGAGAACCAAACCATCCGCGCCTTGGTATAGCAACGAACTTAAGATCTTGAAGGGTACATGTAGGAGGGCTGAGCGGCTGTGGAGAAGGGACTATAGTGTCGAGGGCAAAGTACATTATAATTGCACTCTTGCAGCTTACAGGCAAGCAATAGTGGCAGCCAAAAGTGCCTATTTTGCAACTAAAATTAGGGAGGCTGGCAACTCGGCCAAGGAGCTTTTTTAAGACTATAACAGCTCTTGCTAAACCGCCGCAGGATAACACCTACCGACCTGACCTGGAAACCTGCCAAAAGTTGGCGGTTTATTTCCAGGAGAAGGTACAGGCTATCTACAATGAGTTTAGTAGCATGTCCCCTAGCTCAGAGTGGAGTGTGCAGAGGCTGGAACTTTGCCCTAGGGGCAATATGGGTCTCAGTGAGTTTGCCCCGATTACGGTGGAGGAAACTTGTAGGTTGATCATTTCAATCAATTCAGGATCACCCCTAGATCCTTGCCCACCATCAGTCTTTCATCTTGCTGCCGAGGTGATTTCAGAGGAGTTATCCCAGTTAAATAATATAGCAATGCAATCCGGTCGCTACCCCTCAAGCTGGAAGAGGGCAATAATCAAGCCTCTGCTAAAAAAACCTACACTAGACCCCCAGGTCTTAAAAAACTATCGTCCAATTGCCGCGTTGCCCATGGTGGCCAAGATTCTGGTGAGGGAGCTAAACCGCTCCCTGACGGCATATCTGGTGGCCCACGATCTGCTTGACTCTTCTCAGCACAGTTTCCGCGCCCAGCACTCTACAGAGTCAGCACTTCTGATGGCAGCTGAATATGTTCGCACTATAGTCGATAGGGGAGGTCGGGCAGTGCTGGTGATGTTGGATCTCTCGGCTGCCTTCGATACTGTGAATCATAAGGTGCTGATTCGAAGGCTCCAGGAGTTTGGTGTCCAGGGAACTGCATTGGCCCTACTAGCCTCTTTTTTGGAGGGTAGGGAGCAGAGCTTGTCATGGGATGGTCTGCAGTACGACCCCTTTCACCTACCGTGTGGAGTGCCACAGGGCTCTGCTTTATCTCCTACGCTCTTCAACATCTATGTAGCCCCCCTGGGCAAGTCTTTAGGGCACATGGCTTCTCGATTATCTCCTATGCTGATGATTCCCAGCTCATTGTGTCCGCTGGCGAAGAAGCGAATGATACGGCTATTAAGTTCCATAGTTGCCTGTCAGAAATCATGATTTGGATACGGGAGAATTTTCTCAAAATCAATATGGAGAAAACGGAGATAATAGAGTTTGGCCCGGGAAATCCCGTGTGGAATAGTTCTTGGTGGCCAGCAGAGGCTGGCGAATGCCCCGGTCCTGTGCTTACGGTCAGAAACCTGGGAGTGGTGTTTGACAAACAGCTGAATTTTTCTGCACATGTCAGTAATCTTGCCTCTTCCTTCTCCTATCTAATAAGGACATTGCGGAAGATCTTCCCTTTTATTAAACCTGATCTTCGCAGGAATGTGGTGGTGGCTCTAGTGCTGTCCAGAATGGACTACTGTAATGCATTGCTATTAGGAATAAACAAGACCTTGATAAGGAGACTGCAGGTCTTGCAGAATGCGGCAGCCAGACTCTTGCTAGACGCCCCCAGAGATCAGTCTATCGCTGACGGAATCAAGGCACTTCACTGGCTTCCAGTTCAGCAGCGCATAGATTTTAAGACCTTATGCTTAGTACACAAGGCTGTGTTTGGGGGGAGCTAAGGAGGTTCAGAAGCTTTTTATTCCCTACTCCCCGGGTCAGGCGCTTAGGTCCTCCACTCAATGCCTCCTTAAGCTAAACCGTGTCAGGAAAGCCAGATGGGGCGGCAGAGCCTTTTCTTTTCATGCTGCCAGTCTCTGGAACAAGCTTCCTGGTTCTCTGAAACGAACAGACAGTTATCAAGGTTTCAGAAAACTGTTAAAAACATGGCTTTTTGATGTGACCCGGGGTTAAGATGGGGTTGTTTCTCTCTACTCACCAGCGCCAAGACGCTTCGGCATTTGTTCGCGCTTTATAAGTGGTTATCCTATCCTATCCTTAATTACAAGTGATTCCCCCATTCCCTGATCAACTACCTGGTCTCCAATAAGGGGGGGCTCCGAATTGGGGGGATCGGCACTCTTTTGTCAATCATTATCAGTGCCTGGTATCTATTTGAGACTGGTAGAGCATATTGGGGATAGGTTAACAGAACTGGTGTCATACGGGGGGATTTCGATCATCTTCCATGTGTTGTGTAGGGCTCAAGTGCCTGTAAAGAAAGCCAAGGGGTTGTAATGACATGTTCAAGTCAAATTGTAAGAGTGGGGGTGCTCTATCTAAGGTATTTCTATCCCAGCTTAAGTTTCTAAAGTTAAGAATTATGCAGTCTTCTTTGAGACACTTCCGTAAGGGGCCAATTCATCCCACCCTTTGTGTCAGGAGTATCTGATTAGCTCCTGCCACCGGATAGCCACAATTCTTATCAAGCCAATGTACTACTCTATTCTTTAGAGTGTCATGAGTCTCCATTTGGTCTGGCTGTAGGGGGGGGCACGTTCACCAAGACTGCAACATATGGGCAGCATTCGGGTGGTAAATTAATGGGAAAATGTACTCTTCTCCCCTGAGTTATATTGTTACCTGACTTAGTATAATTGGCAGTTGATTGTTCCAGGTCAAGCCTATCCCCTCGGGCTAGTTGAAGTTGGTTAATCAGAGCCTGCTGTCTTGGTGGATTAGGGTTAGCTGGCTCATTACTTCCTTTATTATACCCTGTAATTATCATGTCATTTGGTCCTCCAGCAAATTCTGCACTGATTCTGAAGAAGCATACAATTTACTTTGCAATAGAGAAAATGGGTTGTACACTTGAGAATACTTGCAATTCCTTTAGATTACTTTTTAGTTACTTTTCTAACTTTGAGCATAACAAACTAATCACACAGTTTGGGCATTGAAGTACATCAGTAAGCAGGTTAACTCATTTGAAGACACTAATTTACTTTTGTTGTAGTACAAGACAGATTCAGCACTTGGAACATTTTTCAGAGAAAGAACCACCATCCAATCCTATGGAGGAAAAAGCAGTGTTAAGTTTGCAGGTAAGTAAACAGTTTTGGGAACTGAGTTTTAGGGGGAGGAACCAAGGTTCCCCAAGGGTCAATTCAGCACACGAGGTGCACCTCCAGCAGCCCTAGGGCAGCTGGATGCAGAGTGCAGTGGTGCCAATACGAGTAACTGGAGACTAGGGGCACATCGATCGGCGGCTGCTCACGGGGAGGTAAAGCGGCCTTGGTGGACAATCTTCAGGACTTAAGGTAAGTACAAAGAGGGGCCCAAGGCAGCACCAAAATCACTCCACCAGCGGCACAGGGGCGGCCGGATGCAGGGTGGCAAATATTATCCTATAGAGATGTCGGTTCAGTTTTCAGGCTGCAGGCTCAGACCACGAGGTCTCTTTGAGGAACCAGCAGCCAAGGGAAGGAGTTGAGATGCCACATGGTGTCGGACACAGTTGATCTAGTCACTTGGATGCAGGGCCAGAGAATGCAGGGGTTTCTTGGGATTTCCGGTTTCTCCTTACCGGGAAGGTCGCAGTCAAGAGGTTGGTTGTGAAGAGGCTGCAGGCATCGACACTAGACCTTGTAGGGGACACCCCTCGATGGATTGGAAGTAAGGACCACTGGGAAACCGCTTCATGACTGGTGGACCCTCTGGACATGGGTCATAGAGAGTGAGTGTAGAGGTAAGTCCTGGAACAGGGGCTCCTGGTTTTGTAGGGGCTTGATCTTCTTTTGTGGACATGGCCGCTGTCCTCAGGAGTCTCAAGTCTTTTCTGAAGCAGGGGATCAGTCCTCACCAAGTTTGGAAGTTGCTGATTCTTTTTGGAGCCATCGTTTTCTGCACAGGGCGATTCAGAGCTGCTGGTGTGCTGGTAGGGCTGGGGCCAAGTCAGTTAGCTCTGGAATCTTCACTGCGGCAATGACTTCAGGTTCCAGTCTTTTTAGGTTGTTGATTCTGAAATACTGTGTTTAGGGCTACCCCCTAAATAATGTACACCTCCGCCCAGTAAAGGCTTTGTTACTGGGCCCTGGGAGCAAAGGCTCCCAACCCAGGGGTCCAGAAACTTGTCTTGTGGTGGCAGGCTGGTGTTCACCACTCTGGAACCCACCAGTGGTTGGTCTGGTTCAGGGGTCCCTTCTATAAGGGACCGCTGAGTGCATGGAATAATAAATCTGACACTGGAATCAGCACAGGTTTATTATTCTCAGATGTTTGCTACCAAACGTCCGATGATTCAGTAAAGTGATTATGATGCGAGGAAACTCGTACTGACCAGTTTCTAGACCATATACTCAGGATGGCTTGCCTGGGCACATATAATATCTTAGAATGGCCTTAGCGATTATAGGGACCAGTCTGATCATGCAGATATGTCCTCACAGGAGGTATTGGCCACCCTGTCTTAAGGGTGACTTACATAGGCCTCATGCAGGGCTGGGCAGGCATGACACACAGGGATGTGTGCCATATCAGTGCATGTTTGTGGTGAGAGATCTCAAAGTGCGGCATACTACTTGCTGCAGTCCCAGAGGCCTTTCCCTGGCTACCATTACCTTGGTACCATAGGTACCCCTTACAAGGGACTTACAGGTAGGCCAGAGAAGTGCCAATTGTGAAAACAATGGTACAGGTTTAGGGAAAGAACACAGGCCCTGGCTACCTGATTGGCAGGGACACAGGGCACACTCATTTAAAGTGCATCAGAAATCTGGAAAAAAAAGTGGGGTGGTTACTGCAACAGAAACCCACTTTCCTACACCTGCTGTTATGGTTATTAAAATAGTGCCTAAACTTCTACGTATTGTTGCTTTTAAGACGGTGAAGAGATATATGTGAATTTTTATTTCTGCTTTCAGAGCTTCTTTTTATACATTTATTTTAGATTTTTAACCATAAGTAGCTGCTCATGCTCATAAAAGTTGTTTCTCAATCCTTCACAGATGTGAGTTTAGCTCACTTTCAGCTATCCAAAGTTCCTTTATATACCATGTTTTAGTTTGTTTTCTCTGTGGGGCTGCTAGAAGGAGCTGGATGTTTCAGAAAATGAAACCAACATCTTCAATAAGTGCTTCCTAGTCTTCAATATATGACAAACATGTTTTGTGTTCTAGATGATCACCAAAAATGTTTTCCAGCCAATTTTGAAAGTCAGGATTCATTGTCTGGGACTATTTAATCCTTTCAAATTTTCCACTACAGTTTGCTGTCCAGTGTTAATATATAATATACAGATAATAGCAAATATCCTAAGCAGATGGTCATTCTCATGTAAATAATGACCTCAAATCATTTAATTTTATTGAATAAATCTAAAGTTACAAATATATAACCCAGTATTGCGAGAAAACAAAATGAAAGTGAGGAGTGTTAATTAGTGAGGTTGGTAAGAGAGTCATCCATTTAGGGTTCTGAAGCCTATGCTCTGCAAACAATCCAGTAGTTTTACAGCAAGTGTTTCTCTTCTTGGAACTTCAATAGCTGTGCTGAAATCTTATTCTGGTAGGAAGCGATGAAATGATGGATGAATATATATGTAACAAAGTATTAGATTACTTTCTATTTGTAAAGATTTAATACAATCTCTTGAATTTCTTTCAACTTTAAATCTAGTATAATTGAAGAATCAGTTAAAGTCTTTTGATATTTATTTTCAAATAAGTCGCTATGCAAATGGCAAGACTTCCTTGAGCGTGACCTTTCTGAGGTATGTTTATAGCTTGCTTATAGTAGACTGAAAAATCATCCATTGGTAATTCTTCCACTAAACATATTTCCTGAGAACAGAATATATCAATAGTGTTCAAAAAATCTCTGACTTCATTACTTAATTAAAAAATGTGCCTATAGTCCAAGAGGGAAACCCTAGGTTCTATTAAATTGATCTTGTACACAAATCCTAACTAGACAGTGTATCAATGAAGTGAGTATATTTTGGGCTCCCCACCACTGCATGAGCTAACCATCTTTGCTTCTCTTTCCCCAATACAGTGCAAATTCTCCCATTATCTTGATGTTGGTTTATACTAGATTTAATTGATGTTGTTTTAGGATTGATTTTTGCAGTGTGTGCACCACACAAAATTGACTTGAAGAGTCTGATCATTTAATAGGAGTTGTTTGTCTTACTTTAGATGCTCAAGGGCTGATTTAGATTGCGGCAGATAGAGGATTCTTCATTAGGATAACGGAGGACATTGTCACCACCATCCTGAGGGATCTTCGCCTACCACATTTAGATTTCTCTGCCAGCCCTGCTGACAACTCTAAACATTGCCAGGACTGCTGTTACAGTGGTTCCTATTAATGTTGTCAAAATTAGGGGTGGGCAAAAAAAAATCCTCAATGTGGCGGAGTATTTTTTAACATTAGGTTGGTGATCACGGGTGAGATTTTGCAACCCCAAGCATGATTTTCGAGCGGTAGAGCACCTTCCAATGAACATTCTCAATGTAGCAGTCCTGGCAGGTCGCTACAGCTCATGTTGAGAAAGCTGCCGCTAGAATAGAAAAGCTACTCAAGTGGGAGAAAGAAGCAGAACCCTCTGACATGCCATGTGGTGCTATTAGTGCTGATTTTACAGCGTGGAGCAAGCTCCCGGCACCAAGAATCAGTGCAAGCAGCATGACGTGACAAACTTTGCCCACTCGCGGAACTCAGAATCAGTTTTTATATAGCTCCGTAGAATCCAAGGAGTAAAATTCTGCATGTTCTGCCCACTCCTAGTTAAAATTTGATGGATTGCTTCAACAAAGCTGATGGCCTTCCATCAAACCTTTAAAGGCTTTTCATTTTTTTTTTAAAAACTCCCAAAGTGGGAGTTCGATTTGGAAAAATGAGTGACCCCCACACCAAGAGAGTTTTCTCTCCATGGTGTGGACGGTCAATATGTTTTTTTAACTGTTCATCACTGACAAACAGCAAAAAAAAAGCCATCCTATTAGCCTCTGTACATTGGGCAGGCAGTTTGATAGCTAACCTCCTATTGTTGTAGGGGAAGTATGGTAAAGACAAAGATGAAGTAGGCTCAATCATCAACATTTGGTGCATAAGTCTCTAAATCAGGTGGGTGAATATTTAAATTTTGAATCCAACACTTTTATGTGTTAATTGAAGAATAGATTTTCTGTTTAAAATGGCTCTGACAGTATGTTAAAGTCCTTTAACACTGTCTGCTCTAATATGATTTATTCTTTGTTCCTGGGGAGTACCCCCACTTGTCTTTAATGTGCTATCTCTCCCGTCTATTTCTGTTTGTGGACGTTCACTGTATGGATGCTCTTTGAGGTTTCTTACTATCAAATGTGAGTGAGCACATTTTTGAAAATCATTTATGAATTTATTTCCTCGACCATTTTAAGTCTACCAGTTTTGTACAAGATCAAGTCTTGGCGCTCGGTTCCACAAATCAAGTGGTGACACAATATGATGTTTGATATTGCGCCCAACTTAACATTTCAGGTGGACATGATTTGGGACCATTGCTTCTAAGTGTACCTTTTCATGTCCATTAAAACTATCTAGTTAATGAAGAATCAAGCGATATTCCTGTTTTAAATTGACTTGTCCTGCAGTATGATTTAAACTGGTGACCACCTAGGAAATTGGTTTTATGTCATCTCGCATTGCTTGTAAAGTCAACAGTGTGAGTGGTAGTTTTCCCCAAAAGCCTATGGTTGAATCACTGTCACTGTTTTCAATGTTATTTCTTCTGCTGCTTTAGATTTCTCACTTCATTGTAAAGTACTCAAAGCTCCTACTACATTTTGTTTCTACTTCTGATTGCGAGTCAATTACATCAGTATTTTTCTCCTTCTTTTTCTCATGTGAAGGAATCTGCTTAGCAGCCAGTAGCCTATTTTTCCTGTTTACCAAATTATTTAAGTTCTTTGATTAAAAACAGGATATAGCCAAAGTCCATTGCCATTGTGTCTAGGAATCATATTGCTATAGATAATTTATTTGAGGCGTTTTCCTTAGATTTCTAAATCTCTTTAGATTTTTTGGGATAACTTTGGGGAATATTGAATTTCGAATGTGTTCATCAATGCCTGTTCTAGTTAGTATAGGAAGGTTATGTGACCTATCCGATGGCATCATATTATCATTGGGTTGACATGGTTTGTGTATAATGATTGAATATTCTGCCTCATCAAATTTATTCATAGTTTCCTGGTCATCCCAGGAAGAATACAAAACTATTGTTTCATGTAATGTTAATTTCAAAGTCTATCTCACAGATGCCAGTTCAAGTTCCACAATCCCAGCCCATATTGAGTCTGTCAAGACAAAGGACCCATGTTCATAGCATCATTTGTCATACTATTCAGAGGCATTGGTGGTTATATTTTCTTGATCCTTTCTAACAAAGACATTCACATTTTAAGGCAGAGTTCAAGGATCATCGAAGACTAGGGGTCCCATGGAGTTGTTTTTGGGAGCTTGTACCTTTTTTGTTCAATGAGATCATTTAAAAGGGCTCATTTATTGTCAACCACAGCCACATGGGAAGTCAAGATTTACAGGAGATCTTGTTGTCACTCCCAAGGTGTTGAGCTTTATGGTACAGATTTTAATGTCGGCCATCTCACCTTCAACATTTATGCTCATTGGCCTTAAATCCAATGCAAGGTTTTAACAATATTTTTCTCCACTATTTTGTGGCAGTGCAACCTCCAGAATTTTGCTACATATAAACCCTTTCATATTATTCATATACTTTCCTGGCTAAAGGATTTTTAAATTCAGGTCAGATTTGATTTGATTAATTCTCTGTTTACAGGCTTTTACTTTCAAATGAATGATTGGGCTAGTACTGCTGTCATTGATTTTTTTTAACCACCTAATATATTCCCTGTTTATAGCCTTTACCATTATAGTTACGGGTATAGTAACTGGTACGCATCGTACTGTTTGCACAATGAGATTCTCTTAAAGAAATAAAATCCTGTTATTTTCTGAGCCTGACATGCAAGCCTCCCTACCTGCTGTCTCACGACAAGACACCACAACAGTGATGTACTTTGTGTACCTTGTGTGCACCTTGCACTTCTTCTTCATTGCTTTGGTGTTCAAGCTACCTTTGTGAGTGGCGGAACCAATCATGGATTATCTCTAATTTGACGCTACACCTGTTTGCAATCATCACATTGCACTTTCAGGTCTGTGCAAGTGGGTTTGTTAGGAATTGCAGTGAGTGTCAGGCAGTTCAAATGGTTACGAATACATGTGGTGTGGAACTATTAGAGTCACTCCAAGTAAAACACTGTTCTAGTGTAGTGCTACCTTTAAGGCAGGGGAAGCCAATCAATGATTGTCTCTCGTTAGACTACATCCCTACTTCAGTTTTACTGAGCACTGTTAGGTCTATGCAAATGAACTTTTGAAGATAGGTTGTGATAGTGCTGTTTAAGAATAAAGTACGCAGTGTAACTATAAAAGTGGCTCCAAGGAACTCTTTATTTATCCACAATACCTAGACATGAATGCCCATATACTTATGCAAAGCATGAAGAAGAATCCTAAAGTGCTGCAGACAGCAATGCTTGATCAACTTTAACATGATAAAGCTATTTTGTATAGAACGTTGACCATAGAATGCGCCTAAGCCACTTTGTACCATACCCTACTAATGTAGGCAAAGACGACATGTCTGAGCCAGGCTAGCACAAAAATCATAGGTTTTCGTGCAAAGCCATATTTACTGGAATAGTGTGATTGGCAATTGCCCCAAATCCTATCACCAAAAAGAACAGTGCAAGCAGGTTATTGTCCAATAGAGCTACATGTAGCACGTGTCCTTTTATCTAAAGCACAAATCATGCATGGCTAACCGATGACCGAGGGCCATATGTAGGTACCTAAATACTGGTCGGTAACGGCCGAAAATCGGTAAATATCCCGTTACCGACCGGTATTTAGGCAATTGAGATGTAGGTGGCTGGATTTCAGGATTCGGTAATTTACCGAATCGGAATTTTAAGAAATCGGTAAAATACCGATTCGGTAAATTACCGAATCCTGAAATCCAATGTAGGGGGCACTCAAGTGAGTGCATTTTAGGTGTCTGGATTTGATATTTACCACCAACTACAAGTTGATGGTAAATAACGAAAACCTTTTAAAAAGCAATTTTGTGCTTTTTGACAAGTGCCATGTGGCAGACATACATGCCCTTAGGGCATGTATGTGCGCCACATGTGCACACATGCACGATTCAGGGGTGCAACAGGGTGTCAATGTGACACCCTGCCACCCATGAATATGCTCCCCCTATTACCGATTCGGTATTTACCGAATCGGTAATTGTGAATGGCTTCCCATTCATTCCTATGGGCCTCCAGGCCTCGATTCATAAATACCGAATATTACCGATTCGGTAATAATTACCGAATGTTTACCTACATTCTATTTACCGATTCATAAATACCGAATCGGTAAAATTCGGTATTTATGAATCGGTACATATATATTACCTACATATGGCCCCTAGTGTCCGCACACAGAAATTTCTACTGGATTATGTACCTTCAGTTCAAAGCCTATGCTAGACAGTGCAGGCTTGCCATTGTGCCACATAGCGAGGCTCTGCATCACAGAACAGCCAGATGTATCATTGTGATCATCAACAAGAACATATAAGGGACTACACCCTACCAACAGAGCTAGGACTGACACTACCCCCACCACCCACACCAACAGCCAACTCAACATGAACTCCCAAGTGAATGTCGTCACCGCCTCATGCCTCTATTCCCTGAAGATGCTGAGGAAGATTTTCAAATGGGTCCTAATCAGCACCCGGAAAACCATCATGCACACCCAGGTCACAAGTAAGCTACACTAAGGGAATATCTTCTTTGCTGACATCAACAAACAACTCACTTGAAGGCTGCAGATCATTCAGAACTCAGCAGTGAGAATCATTCTCATCTCCCAAACTACACTCATTTCAAATCACACTTGAATGCGGTCCGCTAGTTTCCCATTCTATAATGAGCACAAGTCAAACTCCCTATCTACACTTGCAAGATACTGCATAGCACTGGCCCAGCATACTTCACAAATCGCATCTGCTTTCACAATCCTTCCAGACACCAACTCTCGTCCAAACTCCTACTTGACAAATCCAATGCAAACAGAAAACTAGATCAGGAGGTCGAGTTCTCTCATACATTGCTCCTAACGAGGGACATCATGCTGCTTCACTTCTTGAATTTTTCAAGAAGTGAAGACCTGACTTTTTGAGTGGTCACTCTGGGCCTTAGGTGTGGCTAGACTCACCTACTCAGTGCCATGATATCCTACGGGGTGATAGTGCTCTCTACAAATCTACATAACATAACATAACGTAGCGAGACATACCATAACATAACTTAAACTGCTCTATTTTCTGCCCTTTGAACAATAAAGCACGGTCATTTTTCACATTGTGCTCCCTTGTGTGAAGGACATTAAATCTGGTATAATGAAGAGAGACTCCTAATGGGAGAAAATAGCCTACACAGTGCAATGGAGGTACGTCAGTGGTCATCAAGCAACTGAAACAAAACTCAGAACACTTACACAAATAAACAATAAGGCATACCAATAGAACTAGAATACAATAATATATAGTAAAGATTCCAATAACTTTACTTATAGAAAGGCTCTGAAAGCTTGAAGACAACAGGTGACTAGCACGTCCCTTATAAACAAAAAACAAGCACAAGAAAATGAGAGCATGTCAATTAAAATCTACAACAAGCCATATGAGGCATAGGGTAAAGACTTTCATTAAATAGGCTTTGCAGTAAGAATTCCCACAACAAAATCTTTAAACTTAAAGCGTAAGCATGTTCTGCAAACCGGCAGGCCAGTAGGGAAATTCCAAACAGCCAGCATGACATTCAGAATTGGAATCTGAAACATCAATATTCCCCTAAAACATGTTTTGCAGTTCTCATTACAATTGAAACCCACACTAGTCAAATTTATCTCATAAAGGTCGTGATTGACAGTTTAGAAACCCTCCACCCTCTACTATTATTAAGAGCTGAGGTTTTCCCAAAAAGTACAAATTGAAGCATTTGAACAAAAAATGTTGATTCCCCCTTCCTGATCTTTCTAAGCTTGCAAACGTTTACACAATCTCCATGACTAATTCAATAGGCCCCTTTTTCTTCTATTGTTTCTTTGGAATATTTTCTCTTGCTTTACTATACACGTTTTCTAATGAACTTGATTTCAAGGAACAAATTAGCCATTCTGGATTCAAACTAGTGCGCGCCTTCCTTCTCTAGAGTAACTCAAATGAAATAAAACATTTAGGGCCTCATGTAGGAAGCCAAATACCGGTCAGTAACGGCCGAAATTCGGTAAATATCCCGTTACCGACCGGTATTTAGGCATTTGCGATGTAGGTGGCTGATTTTCTGTATTCGGTATTTACCGAATCGGAAATTAAGAAATCGGTAAAATACCGAATCCAGAAATGCTATGTAGGGGGCCCTCAAGTGAGTGCATCATTGGTGTCTGGATTCGTTATTTACCACCAACTACAAGTTGATGGTAAATGACGAATACCTTTCAAAAAGCATTTTTGTGCTATTTGAAAAGTGCAATGTGGCAGACATACATGCCCTTAGGGCATGTATGTGCGCCACATGTGCACACATACATGAATCAATGTGACACCCTGCCACCCATGATAATGCCTCCCCTATTACCGATTCGGTATTTACCGAATCGATAATGGTAACTGGCTTCCCATTCATTCCTATGGGCCTCCAGGCCCATAGGAATGAATGGGAAGGGATGCATTATTACCGATTCGGTAAATACCGATTCTTAAATACCGATATTTACCGAATCGGTAATAATTACCGATTGTTTACCTACATTACATTTACCGATTCATAAATACCGAATCGGTAAAATTCGGTATTTAAGAATCGGTAAATATAATTTACCTACATATGGCCCTCAGTGTTGTAAAATGGTATGCCCAAACAAGGTTGGAAACATGTTTTTCAACATCAAAATATAACTTAAGGGCAAGATGGTCAACCTCCACAACACATCTGTTGAACCTCTCCACCATTTCATTCATGTTGGGAGAATACAGTGTGGCATGCTTTTGTAAGATACCAAGATTCTTAAAAAATGTAATCAATTTGTGTGAGGTAAATGGCACCCGAGGCCTGAAATCACAGATGAAGAAGTACCATCTCTCCAGAAGCACTTAAAAAGTTTATTATAGAGTCAGTATTGGGATTGTACAGCCACTGAAGCTCAACCAACTGTGAGAAAACATCCATAACAATAAAAGCATAAATCTCCCTGGCAGTGCAACTTTCTTAAGGTCACAAAAAAATTATGGTAAGCTCCTTCCATAGAGCAGCTGAAAAAATATGAGACACCATCTCTAAGATACACTTCTTCAACTCCTTTTCAGAATCAAAACACTATTTACAAACTCATACAAATGAGGGAATTTGATCATAAAAGGCCACCAATGCCAAGCTGTAACCATCTTCAGGGTGCTGTCTTGCCAATATGTCCAAAATTAGTTTAGGCAATAATCTGTGAGTATGTAGAGATTACAAAATAAAAATAATTTCACTTCCAAACATATCTCCTCCCTCACGTAAATCTCCATACTAAAAGGTTTCTTACTAGCCCTGCCTGAAAGAATAAACTCAACCAGTGTATCAAGTAATCACGAACCTTCAAAGCTTTTGACTGCAACTCCTCACAAGTGACTTGCCTGACCTTTCACACAGCATCCTAGAATGAAACTACAACACATTCCTTCTCGTCATGGAGAACCTCATTTTGCTTATCCTGTAATTATAATCTGGAAAGGCATTAGCCCCCACATCCTAATTGCTTGGAATTTACTGCAGTGCTAAATTATATTTATACAGCTTTGAAAGTGTCTTGATAAAGCAAGAAAAGGATTCCCCTGTACCATTAAGGTTCAGATGTGAAAGCAGTACTTTGTCCTAGGGAGGTGTACATTTGGGGCATTCCCTTACTCCAAATCTATGACTTGAAATGGTCAGTGCACAAGAGCCTCCCTCTCTTGGTGGAGTATCTAGTTGTTTCTTGGGTCAATAATCTAGTGGAAAAAGCTATGTTGACCTCTTTGCCATTTCTATCCTGAGTAAGACTTGCCTCTAAACCTAAAGCACTAACATCCACCATCACCATGATCCTTGCGGAATCAGAAAATGTATTTAATAGAGAAACATTCAAAATGGCATCTTTAATGTTTTGAAAAACCCTGCATTGCTCCTTCGACCTACGTGGCGCTCAACATCTTTGTTAAGTCTGATGAGCAGCAGCTGCCTAAAGCTCAACTCAGAGAAAACGGAAGTCCTCATCCTCGGACCCACCCCCACCTCGTGAGATCACACCTGGTGGCCCCCTGCCCTCGGAAACCCACCCACTCACACGGACCACTCCTGCAACCTCGGCATCATACTCGGCTCCTCACTCACCATGAACCGACAGATCAACACTGTGTCCTCCACATGCTTCAATAAACTCCGCAAGACCTTCAAATGGATCCCCTGACTCCAGGAAGACAGTCACCCATGCACTCATTACCAGCAGGCTGGACTATGGAAAGGATCTCTATGCCGGAAACAACGAATCACTCCTTCGCAAACTCCAGACCATCCAGAATGCCGCAGCCAGACTCGTCCTCAGCATACCACTACATAACCACATCACCCAGCACCTTCGCGACCTCCACTGGCTCCCCGTCAAAAACTGAGTTACCTTCAAGCTGCTCACATATGCCTACAAAGCCCTCCACAACACTGGACCCCAATACCTCAATGAAAGAATCTCCTTCCACGGACTCAAGAGATACCTCCGCTCCGCCGACCTAGCCCTTGACGAAATCTTCGGCATCCACAGAGCAAGAATGGGGGGCAGATCCTTCTCCTACATCGCGGCTAAGACCTGGAACGAACTCCCCCTCAGCATCAGACGAAGTCCTACACTGCAAGCCTTCAGAAAATACCTTTAGACCTGGCTCTTAAAATGACCTCGGAGCATCTTGAGACCCTGAGGATGAGTCTTGCTGTGGCCTTCTGGACCGTCTGGAGTTTGTGAGGGAGAGATTTGTTTATTCCGGCATAGAGGGCGTTTCCATAGTCCAATCTGCTGGTGATGAGTGCATAGGAGACGGTCTTCCTGGATTCAGGGGGATCCATTTGAAGGTTTTGTGGAGTATGCGGAGGGTGTTGAAGCATGTAGAGGATACTGCATTGATCTGTTGGTTAATGGTGAGTGAGTAGTAGTGTATGATGCTGAGTTTGTGGGTGTGGTCCATGGGGGTGGTAGTGGTTCCGAGGGCAGTGGCTGCTCAACCAGGATGTGATGACCTTCATTCCGTTCTGCAAACAGTGCCTGGTGATGTCGGGCTCCTTGGTGAGGGAGAGGATGAGCTTGCTGTCATTGGCATAGGATACTATGCTGAGTCCATGTTTTCTGATGCAGTTGCTATGGGGGCCATGTAGATATTGTAGAGCGTGGGGCTGTGGGAAGATCCTTGGGGTACACCGCATCTGATCTCTGTGGGTTTGGAGAGGAAGGGCGGTAGTCTTGTTCTTTGTGTTCTGCCAGAGAGGAAAGAGCGGATCCAGTCTAAGGCAGTTCCCTGTATGTCGGCATCATGGAGCCTGGTGGATAGTGTGTGGTGGGAGACAGTGGTGAAGCCTGCTGATAGGTCTAGTAGTATGAGGGCTTCAGTGTGGCCTTGATCGAGGAGTGCACGGATGTCGTCCATGGCAGCTAGTAGGGCAGTCTCCATGCTGTGGTTGCTGCAGAATCCAGTTTGGGATGAGTCGAGGATGTTGTTGGATTCTATGAAGTGTGTTATCTGGGTGTTGACAAACTTCTTGAAGAGGGGTTTGACTTCAGCGCGTTTCCAGTCATTGGGGAACATGCCTTTTTCGAGGGTGCAGTTATTTCTCCATTGTAGATCTGATGCGGTAGCGGAGGTGGCTCTGTAGAATATGTGTGGTGGGCAGGGGTTAGTAGGTGCTCCTGAGTAGGTGCTCCTCATAGACTTTGTGGTGTCTTCTGTGGTGACAGGGATCCAGGAGAGGAGGGTTGGCTGGGTGGCATTGCTGGTGGATGGTGTTGGCTTGGTGCCTTGGTCTTGGTCGTCGAAGTTGTCGTAGATTGTCTTGATCTTGTGGTGGAAGAAGGAGCTGAGTTTGTTGCAGAGGTCCTGGGAGGGAAGAACATCGGAGGTTTCGCTGTGGGGTCTGGTGAATTCGTGAATGATGGTGAAGTGATCCTTGAAGTTCTGGGAGTTGGAGAGGATTCTGTCCTGAATTAAGTTTTTCTTCGTAGATCTGCTGAGTTGGTGGTCTACCATCGTGGTGGCCCTGTAGGCGGTGCGTGCTTCCAGGGTTTAGCTGTTCCTCCATGCTTTCTCCAGTCAATGGCATGAGTGCTTGGATTCTTTAAGGTCCGTGGTGAACCAGGTGGCTTTCGTGTTGTATTGTCCATTGGAGTTCTGGAGGGGCTAATGTGTTGGCGCAGTTGGTGTTCCATTGGTGAGGTCGTTGACTGCAGCGTGTGTGTTAGTCATGGTGAGGGGCTGAGTCTGGCTGAGGGCAGAGGTGAGGTGCTCTTTGGTAATCTTGCTCCAGTTTCTTCATGGAAGGCATGGAGGTGACTTGTGTGTGTGAGTTTTCGAGAAGGAGGAGTCGATACAGTAGTGTTCCATCCAGAGAGGTTGCGTGGTGTGACTGAAGCTAATATTGTTTTATCCAGCGCAGATGGAGTCGCTAGTGTGTCCTGAAGTGTGGATTGGATGGGGGTGATGATGAGTTGCCTCAGTCCGATGTTGGCAAAGTTCTTTAGGAGGACGGTGGAATTGGGGCTGCTGAGGTTGTCAAGGTGGAAATTCAGGTCTCTGAGCAGTATGTAGTCCTTGGAGGCTAGGGCGCTGGGAGCTATGTAGTCTGTGAAGGAGTTGGTGAATGGAGAGCGGGGTCCAGGAGGTCTGTAGGAAAGAGTTTCATTTAGAGTCGTTCTGGGGTTGGGCTAGATCTGGAAATGGATATTTTCCATGTGGGGTGTGAGGCGTCGTTCGAGATGGAGGTTGTCAGTCGGGGAGAGCTTTTGTGGACGATGGTGAGGCCACCAGGGTGGTTGGGGAGGTCTCTCCTCAGGATATTGTGCCCATTGGGGATGGCAGTTGTGATGTTGGGAGCAGAGCTGGTGTTGGTCCAGGTCTCTGTGAGGAAGGTGACATTGGGTGGGAGGGTGTTGAGGAGGTCCCAGATTTCTACTGCGTGTCTGTGCAGGGAGCGGAATGTTGAGGAGGATGCAGCTCAGGGGTTTGGTGGGCTGGCATTCGGTGGGTTGGCGGTAGCTGCCTGGGTCTAGAGGTGGGTGAAGGTGCAGTGGCAGTGTCGGCAGGAGAATGGGCCCTGGGAGTTGCTAGGCATCGAAAGCTGGCAGTTATTGTTGCATCCAGTGTTGAGTGCGTGGAGAGTGCTGGAGTTGTAGCGGTGGGGGGTCGGAAGACCAGGGTCCCTGGTGCTGGTTGGGTCATGGACGGGCACAGACGCTGCATGCACCCGACGTTAAGTATGGCCCAGGGGGGAGGGAGAGCAGCTGGGAGGCAGGAGCGGGAACACGCAGGGGGAGGCGCCATGGGGGCAGCAGCGGCAGGAAAAAAAGGCAGAAACTGAGGAAAACAGGGAAAAAGAAAACAGAGAAGAGCAGTGAGAAAGCCTAAAAAAAGGCAAGAAGATAGAAAAAAGCAGATTAAGCAGAAGGCACAGACAGAAAAACAGAAAAGAGGGCAGACAGAAAAAAGGCTGGCAGAGCGGACCAGCAGAAGAGCAAGGCTCTCCCACTGGACCACCAGGGATGAGGTGGAGGAGGAGCCTGTGGGTGGAGAGGGACTCAAACACCTACCTGTAACAAGAGAGGCACTGGGGGCAGAGGCTCAACAATGGATCTGCGTGAGGAGAGAGCAGTTTCCCTGACCAGGAGGTGTGTGAGTGGGTGCATGAGAGGTTTTGTGGGAGTGTAAGTGGGTCTGTGGATGATGTCATCAGCGATGTCATTATAGATTTCATCAGTGATGTCACTGACTGATGTCACTGACCATTTCATGAGTGATGTAATATGTGAGGTCATAAGCAGGGCATTGCAGGGGCATAAGTTATAGTTAGCTAGCAGTGAGTTCGTTTTGAGTGAGATCGGAGTCTAACTAAAACATCTCTGTAACCTTCGTTTTTTTCCAGTGAATTTCTAAGGTTTTTTAAATTCTATTTTCTAAGTATAACATCCCTGTAACCTTTGTTTTTTCAGTGAGTTTTGAAGTTTTATAAAATTGTATTTCTTAACTGTAACCTGTAAGCTTTGAGAGTCCGTATCGGAGTGGCTTTATAGGTAGGTGAGTGGGTTTGTGAGTCTCTGAGTGGGTGAGTGAGTGTCTGAGTGAGTCTGTTAGTGGTTGTGTAAGTATCGGAATGGATCTGTGAGTGGGTCTGTTAGTGTCTGAGTGGGTTTGTGAGTGGGTGTGTGAGTCTCCGTGTATTGGTGCATGTGTCTCTGAGTGGGTCTGTGAATGGGAAAATGAGTCTCTGAGTGGTTCTGTGAGTCTCTGCATGAGTATTTGAATATGTCTATTAGTGGGTGCATGAGTGTCTGAGTGGGTATATAAGTGGGTGTGTGAGTTGGTCTGTGAGTGGGTGCATGAGTGTGTGAGTTGATCTGTCAGTGGGTGCACAGTAAAAAAAGTTAGGGGGAAGACAGGAGCAGGTCCTCGTGCCAGCTTCCCCTGTGATGGGCCTCCTGTCCAGCTTGCCTGCAGTCCTCTACTCTCTACTGCCTTCAGATTTGTGCCGCCTCTGTTAATTTTCTCCTTGTTTTTCTGCCTCTTCTCTGCTCACTCCTGCCCTCTATGTTGTGTCTTTCTGCTCATTCTGCCTGTTATTGTGCCTCTTTTTGCTCGGTTCTGCCCTCTACTTTGCCACTTGCTGCTCATTTCTGATCTTTATTTTGCCTCTCTTTGCTCATTACTGACCTTTTCTTTGCCCCTTTCTGCTCATTTCTCACCTTTATACTGCCTCTTTCTGCTCATTTCGCACCTTTATACTGCCTCTTTCTGCTCATTTTGACCTTTATTCTGCCTCTTTCTTCTCTTTTCACAGTTATTTTGCCTCTTCCTGTAAGGTCCTGGTTTCTGACCTCTACTTTGCCTCTTTCTGCTTGTTTCTCACCTTTATACTGCCTCTTTCTGCTCATTTTGACCTTTAATCTACTAGTTTTTTTTACCTTTATTCTGCCTCTTGTTGCTCATTTCTGACCTCTATTTTGCCTCTTTTGGCTTGCTTCTGACATTTGTTCTGCCTCTTTCTGCTTGTTTCTCACCTTTATTTTGCATCTTTCTGCTCGTTGTTGACCTTTACTCTGCCTCTTGCTGCTCGTTATTCACCTTTATTTTGCCTCTTTCTGCCTGTTTCTTACCTTTTTGTCTCCCTCGTTCTGTTCGTTTCAGACCTTTATTCTGCCTCTTTCTGCTAATTTCTGACCTTTATTCTGCTTCTTTCTGCTCGTTTCTGACCTCTATTTCACCTTTATCTACTCATTGCTGACTTATATTCTGCCTCTTTCTCTTCATTGCTGACCTTTATTATGCCTATTTCTGCTCTTTGCAGACCCTTATTCTGCCTCTTTCTGCTCGTTTCTCATCTTTATTCTGCCTCTCTTTCTGCTCACTTCTTATTTTTACTCTGCCTCTTTCTGCTGATTTTTCACCTTTGTCTCTTGCAGCTTTTTTCTGTCCTTTATTTTGCCTCTTTATGCTTGTTTCTGACCTTTATTCTACCTCTCACTTCCAGTTTCTGATCGTTATGCTGACTCTTTTTTCTCATTTCTCAACTTTAAATTGTCTCTTTCTGCTCGTTGCTGCCCATTATTCTGCCTCTTGCTGCTCATTTCTGACTTTTATTCTGCCTCTTTTTGCTCATTGCTGACCTTTATTCTGCCTCTTTCTGATCTTTATTTGACCTATTTCTACTCGTTTCTTACCATTATGCTGCCTCTTTATGCTCCCTTCTGAACTTTATTCTGCCTCTTTATGCTTGTCCCTGACCTTTATATTGCCTTTTCTGCTTGTTGCTGACCTTTAGTTTGCCTCTTTCTGCTCTTTGCTGACCTTATTCCGCCTCTTTCTGCTCGTTTCTCACCTTTATTTTGCCTCTCTTTTTGCTCACTTCTTATTTTTACTCTGCCTCTTTCTGCTGATTTTTCACCTTTATGTTTTCTCTTTCTTCTCTTTGCTGACCTTTATTTTGCCTTTTCTGCTCATTTCTCACCTTTATACTACCTCTTTCTGCTCATTTTGTCCTTTATTCTGCCTCTTTCTGCTCATTTTTTACCTTTATTCTGCCTCTTGCAGCTTTTTTCTGTCCTTTATTTTGCCTCTTTATGCTTGTTTCTGACCTTTATTCTGCCTCTTTCTGCTCGTTTCTCACCTTTATTTAGCATCTTTCTATTCGTTGCTGATCTTTATTCTGCCTCATTTTTCACCTTTATTGTCCCTCTTTCTGCTTGTTTCAGACCTTTATTCTGCCTCTTTCTGCTCTTTTCTCACCTCTATGTTGTCTCTTTCTTTTCTTTGCTGAGCTTTATTCTGCTTCTTTCTGCTCATTTCTGACCTTTTATTCTGTCTCTTTTTGCTTGTTTCTGATCTTAATTCTGCCTCCTTCTGCTCCCCTCTGACTTTTGGGACCACGGGGGAAGCCTCAAGGCCCCCGTGGTCCCAGCCGGCTCCCCACCTCCTGTCGGAGCCGGCCTTGATGCTGCATAGAGGAGCTGCTAGAAAAGCAGTTTCCTCTATGCAGGAGCAATCTGTTTCCTCTCTCTGTCTACCAACATGTCTGAGGGCAGAGAAAGATATGAAATCTCCACTTCCAGCAGGTGGAACTACTTTGATAGCTCCCGTCCGCTGTGACCGGAGTGTTTGCTTTAACTTGGCGAGAGCTGTCAGCTCCCACCAAGCTACAACAAACAGCTATGTTCAAGGGGTGAGTACCACGGTACATAGCACGAGCTGGCCCTGGGGGTGGTGGTCCCTAGGGTCATGTATGGCTCCAGGAGGGGGGCTGCACAGCCCCCCTGCTTTGATCTGCATGGACCAGCCTGAGGAGGTGGTTGCCCCCAGGGGCCGTATATGGCCCAGAAGGGTGGCCACAGGCCCCTCCTCCATGTGTACATTTTGAAATTCACCCCAGGGAGGTGGTGGTCCCTGGGGCTTCTTAAAACCATGTGGACCCCCTCTTCTTTTCTAAAAAGCTCCAGGGAGGTGGCAGTCCCAGTGGTTTAGGGGTCTGCGAGACTCCCCGATAATAATTTAAATAAGACCCAGGGAGGTGGTGGTCCCCAGGTAATATTTATGCCCTTTGAGGCGGGCCTGTGCACCCCCTTCATGTTTTATTAATATCAGCATGTCCGCGGGACCTGGTCCACCCGGGGGCTTTTTTAAAAACAAGTGAGGGAGACCACACTTCTTGTTTTTACATTTTTTGCTGTGGATACATGGCTCTGTCACATTTCAACAGCAATTTGTTTTTAAAAATTGCTTTTTGTCGCAGCATGTGCGCTCTGGGATGCCAAGACCAAAGCTAGGGGTTCAGGGTATTCCCACCCTGTTCCCTTTTCTCAAACATTTTTTTCTGAGACTTTGCAGAAGCTGAGTCCCAAGATGGCTGCCAACACTTCCTGGTTGTAGTGTTTGGCAGCCAATCAGATTTGAGCATGGGGACTGTTGGAGCATCAGAGGATCCATGTCCCTATAGCTACACATTTGGATTTCTCTTAATATTTCCAAAACTACTGAATGGATTTATACCATTTTACGAAAAGGACACTTTCTGGACCAACAGCTACCCTTCTGCCAAATGTGGTTTAATTCTGTTCAGTGGTGTGGGCTGTACCTGTGTCTAAAATCCTTATGGGCAATTGCATGTGGAAAATGCATTTGGGAACCTCCTTTTTCTCGCCCCTGCTTGATGGATCATCCAAAAACATTTAAGACAGTAACTGAATTGGGCATCGTACTAGGTTTTGGAAATTTCACGAGGATTCATCAAACGGTGCCAAAGTTATTAGCAAGACAAAAAAAGTTCTTCCTATGGAAACAAGGTCCTAACTATAACTACCTACCTACCAGCGTTCACCATAGGTAGTTATAGTTAGGACGTAGTTTCCATATGAAATTCTTTTGTTGGACTTGCCTATAAGGTTGCAGTCGTTTGACCAATCTTCATGAAATTTTTCCAAATAAGTGTCAACGAAGGTTCTGTGTGTCATGGAAAGTTTGGGAGGGATCCGTGCAGTGGGCAAAGGCTGTTTTTGTAATGTTAATTCCCATAGGAATACATTTTCGAATATACAGCACGAACGGCTAGATTGAATTACACCAAATGTTTTAGAAGGTAGATCTCTGGGAGTGGATATTTCGTGGCGATTTCATGATGAATCGTGAATGCATGTGCCAATGGTAATGCTGTGATTGGCTGAACCGAACCTGAATAGAAAGTTGCAGCCACCATTTTATCATCTGGGAACAGTTTCCATTTGTGTGAAAGCTAACGTAAGGGGTCAGGGTGGAGATATTTTGACCCCCGTTTGAGAAATGGGTGCATTAGTGACACAAGTTATGGGTCCAAAAGTTGATTTTTTCTTCACAGCGCACGATATTCACGTCAATGCCACAATCGTCTGCGCAGTCCCCCATGTACCATTGCGGGGATGACATAGCTACCGTCGCCATCCCAAATATTGGAAAAAATATTTTTTAAATATATAAATATTTTTACACACTCACCGGTCACTGTCACAAACTCATGTATGCACTCACAAACTCACTCAGACACTTATACACCCATTCCCATATCCACTCAAACACTTACACATCCAGTCAAATACCCACTCAGATACTTATGCACTTACTCACATTCAGGTACTTACACACCCGCTTACAGACTTATTTGGAGAGTGACACATCCATGTAAAGACCCAGTCAGAGACTCACACACCTACTTACAGACCCACTCACACATGTTCTCACTGACCAACTGAGACATTCATACACTCACTCACAGATCCACTATGACATTCACACACCCACTCACACTCCCAATCAGACACCCACTTAGACACTCATGTATCCACTCACAGATCCAGTCAGATAGTCATATACTCATTACAAATGTACAAAGGCACTCATGCACCTACTTATAGATTGAGTGAAATACTTATGTAACCAATCACAAACCCATTGTGACACTGATGCACCCACTCATAGATGTACTGAGGCAGTCACGCATTTCATTACAGAAGTATTGATAGACTGATGCATCACCTCACAGATCTTGTCAAATACTTATACAATGAATGAGACACTTAGTGATACAGTGATGCATGCAGTCATAGATTACACTGAAAAAGTTATGCACTCTGTTATAGAGATAGTAAGGGAGGTGTGCATGCTATTATACAGTTGTTTAGATAGTTATGTGTTTAGTGTGTTGGTTATAATTTCACCACGTATTTGCAGTGATCGTGGTTACCGACACTATCACGATGCTCGGCGTCACCGCGAAAATAGAAATTTGGTATAAATGGTTGTTCTTACGCAAACTCCTGACAATAACTTGACTTTAAACAGTGCAGTGATAAAAACCTATTCCTTTTTGTCAATATTCTCTGGATGGCAGTGATCATCGCCAAGAGTAAACTATATGATGCCTTTGTCGATCTATGATTTGCCTTTGACATGGTTCCAAGAGACAAGTTATGGGGGTACTGGAATAAGTGGAAGTCCTGGCTCCCCTTCTGAATTTTTTGGTGAGGCTACATGCAGACACTTTGGCCCAAGTGCGGTGGGGGAGGAAGGTACACTGACTGAACCCATTTATATAAATCAAGGGGTAAGACAGGTGTGCGTATTGGCACCAACACTGTTTACCCTATATATTAATGGTATCATTGAGTTTTTGAACAAGCAAGGTGTGATGCACCTAAAATAGGAGGAAGGAGGGCCCCTGCACTCCTTTTTGCAGATGATACTCTGATAACTTCAAAGTCACGCCACAGGCTTCAGCAATTGTTGAACGATTATCAGGTGCTCTGTGTTGAACAGGGTTTGGAAGTTAATAGCTCCAAGACCAAATGTATGATCTTATCCTCCATGTTGTTGACCCATTGTAGGAGACAGATGTTTGTGGGTGGCTGAGTTTGACTACTTAGTATAAAGCTCACACAAGACCTAAGTTGGTCTCCACAAGTGGAAAGGGAACAGTTGTCCTTACTGCAACATACAGCAAACATAATAGAAATCTATCGGAAAACTATATCTAGAAGGGTGGTAAGTGCGCTAGAGATTTATGATGTCAAGGCTCTAGGGACAGTCTTGTATGGTGTGGAGCTGTGGGATTGTACAAAAGCAAACATTGGTGGAACATACATTTATTAGATCTTTAATAAATCCTCCAATAAGTACCTCACTGACCCTCCTCTATTTAGACCTTGCGCAAAAAAAATTACCCATAAGACTGAGTATAGACTTTGAATGTTTTGGTGCCGACTATGGTCAACAGCAGCCCTAAATTGTGACAGGGTAGGTCTCTGTGAACTTATGTCTCCGAAATGTGTAAGTAAGATTCAATGGCTCTGCACTGTAAATGCTATCCAGTGGCTAGGCATTTACAAATATTGAGACTTTCTGGAGTCCGTGAGCTTAATTGAAAAGTCTAACATTGAAACTGCCTATTGGGGAAGCATTGCAGTGGACAATATTCAAAATTGCAATGGTGCACTGTCTGCAGCTTTTATTGATTATAAATCTGCCCCATTATATGAGAGAACCATTGATGAAATGACCCCTCCATTAGAGAGGAAACTATATTTACAGTTCAGGTACGGATGCCTACCTGTAAATACTTTTAAAAGGAAGTGGCATAATGAAATGGACATGGTGGATAAGTCTTGCTCCTGCTGCCACAGAGAGCTTGAGGAGCTCAAGCATGTTGTATTTTTTTGTCCCCTTTATAGACAGTCCTGACCCAAAAGGATTGTCACTCTTTGCAGGAAATTTGGAACTAGGAAGCATCAGGAGGGGTTCAGAATACTGCAGACAGATAAAAGTCAGATTGTGGTATTCTGTATGGCCAAATGTCTTATGGCACTGTGGATTAGATGTGCAAAATGCTTACTTGGTAGTATTTAAAAACCACCTCTCTATGGTTATCCCTTTTTCTTGTGCTCCCATTTGGATGTCATGCTGCTAACAAATATGTTCAGTATTTCTAGAAGAAATTCTATTTTTATGCTTTGCTGTTTTAAAAAGTATTTTATGATGAATTTCTACAGTCTTTTAGATGATTTTTTGTTATGATGTCACTGAAATGGAACGACAAATGAGTATTCAAAGTTTTATCTGTTTTATGTATTTTATTTTGTCTAAAGAGTTACTTTATGTTATTTGATGTCTGTAAGTGTACTGTTTTGTGTAGTACTTTTTTGATCTAAAGTGATCGAAATAAAGTTTTACTCACAGACTGACTGACTGAAATCCCTAGTGTCTAAAATACAGTAAAATGTGTGCATATATGTGTTTTGCACCCCCTAAAAAATGCGCAATCATCGCGCTTACCGGAGATGTCGCGACTCTTGCTGCAATCGTGAAAATAGGAAGTAGGGTTTAAAAAAGTCTGTTAAAAAACGTACTCGAAAAAAATGTTTTAAAGCAGTGATGTGGTTAGTAATGTGTACAGTAATAGATAGAATTAATTTTTTTAATTAACATTTTTGAATGTGGGGGTGGTTGTTAAGGGTCTGCTTTTCTTTTGCAATTTTGCAGCGTGCCTCAACCAATCGCAGCGGGGCATGAGGTGTTTAAATGTGGTTGTGGACTGCACTTGCACTGTTTGTTGGCTTTTGAGAAAGTCAGCAATTGACGAACCGCATCATGCCATGGCCGAATAAAGCGCTTTTTACCTGTGATCCGCGAGTACTTCAGTTTCTTGAGTAATTCTGAGGAGTGTGGTTTTTGGTATTTGGATGCGGCCACAAGCATCGATGAGTATCCATCCCACAAGGCAGTTCGGTGTTGTGTGGCAACTGGTGGTAGCTTCAAAAACTTTTTGAATACGCCGAACTGCCGCATCCCCTCAATTTCGCCCTGCCAATGTCGCCTTGGACTGTGACTGCACAGGTGGATATGACTTACTATAGTTATCTCCAGGGGCCTTACACGGGAGTTCATGCGAAGGGGTGAGGATCACGGCAACTTGCTCGCCAGCCATATTAAAGATCAAGGAGGCGTGGGGAGTAAGCAGGGCCCAACCCACTGGGGAAGTATTTACGCTAGAGGGCCTGCGTTGTTTGGACTCGGAGGTCTGAGTACTGACACACGCCCCTTGCCGGACTGTCACCGATGCCTCAACCAATCGCAGCGGTGCATGAGGTGTTTAAATGTGGTTGTGGACTGCACTTGCACTGTTTGGCGACATTTGAGAAAGTCAGCAATTGACGAAACGCGTCATGCCATGGCTGAATAAAGAGCTTATTACATGTGATCCACGAGAGCTTCAGCTTCTTGAGTAATCCTGAGGAGTGTGGTTTTTGGTATTTGGATGCGGCCACAAGCATCAAGGAGTACTCATCCCACAAGGCAGTTCGGTGGTTGTGTGGCAACTGGTGGTAGCTTCAAAAACGTTTTGAATACGCCGAACCTCCGCATCCCCGCAATTTTGCCCTGCCAACATCGCCTTGGACTGTGACTGCACAAATATATATATGTCCTCCAACTGTCTCCTCATGGAAAGAAACGAGCCGCACTCCAGTGGTGAAAGTAAATCCTTTTATTTGATAAAAATATGTCACCAGGCAATCCTGACGCGTTTCAGTCACACTTTGACCTTTTTCGAAGGTGTAACCTTGGCATCAACACACCACAATACAAATGCTGCAATTTATAATTTTTTAGCCCCTAGTGGCCGCCCCAACGGAGCATTTACACAGCATGCTGGGACTTGTAGTGTGTGAGAAAGTTTTTTTCAAACCCTCCAGTGGGTGATGCACGTAAAACCTTTGTTTGTTCTTTATTTATTGTGTCCATATTCAAATACTTTATTTTCGCTCACCACTGCTCCCTTGCAATCCTACTCTCGAGGTTGCTGGAGTACCATGCCGAGGCCAGTCCTCGGCGGCGCACTGCTGAACCCTATTCGTTCTCACGAGCACAACAGCCGGTTCAGTTTCGGGCAGCCATGGCGCACTTGCTGGTGGTGCGTCGCTCGCGGCAGAACCAAGCCGCAAAAACATCCTCCAACTCTCTCCTCATGGAAAGAAACGAGCTGCACTCCAGTGGTGAAAGTAAATCCTTTTATTTGATAAAAATATGTCACCAGGCAATCCTGACGCGTTTCGGTCACACTTTGACCTTTTTCGAAGGTGTAGCCTTGGCATCAACACACCACAATACAAATACTGCAATTTATAATTTTTTAGCCCCTAGTGGCCACCCCAACGGAGCATTTACACAGCATGCTGGGACTTGTAGTGTGTGACAAAGTTTTTTTCAAACCCTCCAGTGGGTGATGCACGTAAATCCTTTGTTTGTTCTTTATTTATTGTGTCCATATTCAAATAGTTTATTTTCGCTCACCACTGCTCTCTTGCAATCCTACTCTAGAGGTTGCTGGAGTACCATGCCGAGGTCAGTCCTCGGCGGCGCACTGCTGATCCCTATTCGTTCTCACGAGCACAATAGCCGGTTCAGTTTCGGGCAGCCATGGCGCCCTTGCTGGTGGTGCGTCGCTCGTGGCAGAACCAAGCTGCAAAAACATCCTCCAACTCTCTCCTCATGGAAAGAAACGAGCCGCACTCCAGTGGTGAAAGTAAATCCTTTTATTTGATAAAAATATGTCACCAGGCAATCCTGACGCATTTCGGTCACACTTTGACCTTTTTCGAAGGTGTAGCCTTGGCATCAACACACCACAATACAAATGCTGCAATTTATAATTTTTTAGCCCCTAGTGGCCGCCCCAATGGAGCATTTGCACAGCATGCTGGGACTTGTAGTGTGTGACAACGTTTTTTCCAAACCCTCCAGTGGGTGATGCACGTAAATGGTTTGTTTGTTCTTTATTTATTGTGTCCATATTCAAATAGTTTATTTTCGCTCACCACTGCTCTCTTGCAATCCTACTCTCGAGGTTGCTGGAGTACCATGCCGAGGCCAGTCCTCAGCAGCGCACTGCTGAACCCTATTCGTTCTCACGAGCACAACAGCCGGTTCAGTTTCAGGCAGCCATGGCGCACTTGCTGGTGGTGCGTCGCTCGCGGCAGAACAAGCCGCAAAAACATCCTCCAACTCTCTCCTCATGGAAAGAAATGAGCCGCACTCCAGTGGTGAAAGTATATCCTTTTATTTGATAAAAATATGTCACCAGGCAATCCTGACACGTTTCGGTCACACTTTGACCTTTTTCGAAGGAGTAGCCTTGGCATCAACACACCACAATATAAATGCTGCAATTTATAATTTTTTAGCCCCTAGTGGCCGCCCCAACGTAGCATTTACACAGCATGCTGGGACTTGTAGTGTGTGACAAAGTTTTTTTCAAACCCTCCAGTGGGTGATGCACGTAAATCCTTTGTTTGTTCTTTATTTATTGTGTCCATATTCAAATAGTTTATTTTCGCTCACCACTGCTCTCTTGCAATCCTACTCTTGAGGTTGCTGGAGTACCATGCCGAGGCCAGTCCTCGGTGGCGCACTGCTGACCCTATTTGTTCTCACAAGCACAACAGCCGGATCAGTTTCGGGCAGCCATGGCGCACTTGCTGGTGGTGCGTCGCTCGCGGCAGAACCAAGCCGCAAAAACATCCTCCAACTCTCTCCTCATGGAAAGAAACGAGCCGCACTCCAGTGGTGAAAGTAAATCCTTTTATTTGATAAAAATATGTCACTAGGCAATCCTGACGCGTTTCGGTCACACTTTGACCTTTTTCGAAGGTGTAGCCTTGGCATCAACACACCACAATACAAATGCTGCAATTTATAATTTTTTAGCCCCTAGTGGCTGCCCCAACGGAGCATTTACACAGCATGCTGGGACTTGTAGTGTGTGACAAAGTTTTTTTCAAACCCTCCAGTGGGTGATGCATGTAAATCCTTTGTTTGTTCTTTATTTATTGTGTCCATATTCAAATAGTTTATTTTCGCTCATCACTGCTCTCTTGCAATCCTACTCTCGAGGTTGCTGGAGAACCATGCCGAGGCCAGTCCTCGGCGGCGCACTGCTGAACCCTATTCGTTCTCACGAGCACAACAGCCGGTTCAGTTTCGGGCAGCCATGGCGCCCTTGCTGGTGGTGCGTCGCTCGCGGCAGAACCAAGCTGCAAAAACATCCTCCAACTCTCTCCTCATGGAAAGAAACGAGCCGCACTCCAGTGGTGAAAGTAAATCCTTTTATTTGATAAAAATATGTCACCAGGCAATCCTGACGCATTTCGGTCACACTTTGACCTTTTTCGAAGGTGTAGCCTTGGCATCAACACACCACAATACAAATGCTGCAATTTATAATTTTTTAGCCCCTAGTGGCCGCCCCAACGGAGCATTTGCACAGCATGCTGGGACTTGTAGTGTGTGACAAAGTTTTTTTCAAACCCTCCAGTGGGTGATGCACGTAAATGCTTTGTTTGTTCTTTATTTATTGTGTCCATATTCAAATCGTTTATTTTCACTCACCACTGCTCTCTTGCAATCCTACTCTCGAGGTTGCTGGAGTACCATGCCGAGGCCAGTCCTCAGCAGCGCACTGCTGAACCCTATTCGTTCTCACGAGCACAACAGCCGGTTCAGTTTCAGGCAGCCATGGCGCACTTGCTGGTGGTGCGTCGCTCGCGGCAGAACCAAGCCGCAAAAACATCCTCCAACTCTCTCCTCATGGAAAGAAATGAGCCGCACTCCAGTGGTGAAAGTATATCCTTTTATTTGATAAAAATATGTCACCAGGCAATCCTGACACGTTTCGGTCACACTTTGACCTTTTTCGAAGGTGTAGCCTTGGCATCAACACACCACAATATAAATGCTGCAATTTATAATTTTTTAGCCCCTAGTGGCCGCCCCAACGTAGCATTTACACAGCATGCTGGGACTTGTAGTGTGTGACAAAGTTTTTTTCAAACCCTCCAGTGGGTGATGTACGTAAATCCTTTGTTTGTTCTTTATTTATTGTGTCCATATTCAAATAGTTTATTTTCGCTCACCACTGCTCTCTTGCAATCCTACTCTCGAGGTTGCTGGAGAACCATGCCGAGGCCAGTCCTCGGCGGCGCACTGCTGAACCCTATTCGTTCTCACGAGCACAACAGCCGGTTCAGTTTCGGGCAGCCATAGCGCACTTGCTGGTGGTGCATTGCTCGCGGCAGAACCAAGCCGCAAAAACATCCTCCAACTCTCTCCTCATGGAAAGAAACGAGCCGCACTCCAGTGGTGAAAGTAAATCCTTTTATTTGATAAAAATATGTCACCAGGCAATCCTGACGCGTTTCGGTCACACTTTGACCTTTTTCAAAGGTGTACCCTTGGCATCAACACACCACAATACAAATGCTGCAATTTATAATTTTTTAGCCCCTAGTGGCCGCCCCAACGGAGCATTTACACAGAATGCTGGGACTTGTAGTGTGTGACAGTTGTTTTCAAACCCTCCAGTGGGTGATGCACATTAAACCTTTGTTTGTTCTTTATTTATTGTGTCCATATTCAAATAGTTTATTTTCGCTCACCCCTGCTCTCTTGCAATCCTACTCTCGAGGTTGCTGGAGTACCATGCAGAGGCCAGTCCTCGGTGTCGCACTGCTGAACCCTATTCGTTCTCACGAGCACAACAGCCGGTTCAGTTTCGGGCAGCCATGGCGCACTTGCTGGTGGCGCGTCGCTCGCGGCAGAACCAAGCCGCAAAAACATCCTCCAACTCTCTCCTCATGGAAAGAAACGAGCCGCACTCCAGTGGTGAAAGTAAATCCTTTTATTTGATAAAAATATGTCACCAGGCAATCCTGACGCGTTTCGGTCACACTTTGTCCTTTTTCGAAGGTGTAGCCTTGGCATCAACACACCACAATACAAATGCTGCAATTTATAATTTTTTAGCCCCTAGTGGCCGCCCCAACGGAGTATTTACACAGCATGCTGGGACTTGTAGTGTGTGACAAAGTTTTTTTCAAACCCTCCAGTGGGTGATGCACGTAAATCCTTTGTTTGTTCTTAATTTATTGTGTCCATATTCAAATAGTTTATTTTCGCTCACCATTGCTCTCTTGCAATCCTACTCTCGAGGTTGCTGGAGTACCATGCCGAGGCCAGTCCACAGCGGTTCAAGTTTCCGGTTTGCCTGGCGCTTCGAAAAGGTGCGTCACCCTCGCGGTTTGAACCACAACCGCTAAACATGCATTTATTCTTAAATCATTTGTTAGTCAGCAAAAAAACAAAGATCCCAACGCATTTCGGTATTGCAAAATACCTTGTTCACGGTTGTTTGTTTTGCGCAGTCTACCTTGTTTTTACACGTTCATAACAGGAAAAGGAAAAGGTGCTACCTCATTTCCTGTCAGTGACGGGGTTTACTCCTCAGAATTCTGGGAGTTGTGGTCCCTTCTATTTACAGTGATATTACCAGGATATGCAAAAGACAGAAAATGAAATCATTTCATGTCCGATAGCATGAGTCAAAATAAACCAACAAATACATTTTGGCATCAGGATCAACCACATTATAAAACAATAATTAATTTCAAATCAAACGAATTGAGTTTTTGAGAAGTTGCTTCCGGATAGAATATCCATAGTTTGGCACAATCAAATATTGAACATAACTCATTATATCATTGTATCAGTATCCTGCCACATTGGCTGTCAAATTCAGTCCGAGATACAATTTATTGGTATGGGATCGAACACTATACACCATAGAGGCACTGCGGCAACTACAGGATATCACATACTATGAAAAACTGCAAGCAAATCCCACCCTAGTTTTTAAATTTGAAATTGAAAAAAAACTCAGAGTATGGATAACTAAAAATCTGATAGATGAAGAGGAATGTAAATATCTATCCGTGGATTTCCCAAAACTGGTGACTATGTATTTTCTCCCAAAAATACATAAAAATCAAAAGGAACCACCAGGGAGACCAATTTTATCAGCGAAAGGCTCCCTGTTGGAACCCATGGCAAACTATATTGACTACTTTCTTATCCCACATGTAGCAAATTTACGCTCATATGTAAAGGATACAACGGACTTACTGAGGATTCTACAGACAGTGACTTGGCACAGCACATACCATTTAATAACGATGGATGTGATTGCCTTATACACCAATATTGACAATACCCTGGGTTTGAATGCTGTCAATCACTTCTTACAGGAAAGAAATATTCATCATAAAGAACATAATGAAATGTTACTAGACATGATTTCAACCTGCCTCACATGCAATACTTTTTTGTTTGGTGAAGATCTATTTCGACAGAAGAACGGGGCGGCTATGGGTTTTTCCTTCAGCCCAAGTTACGCATGTTTAACAATGGGCTGGTGGGAGAAGGAGGTGGCATGGAATATCCAATATGAGAAATACACAAAAAAGATAGTCAGTTGGACTCGGTTCATAGACGATCTTTTAATCCTTTGGAATGGGAATGTGGATGATTTTCAGGATTATTTCAAAATTTTAAACAACAGCACATCCAATTTGAAATTCACATATGAAATCAACAAGGAAAGGGTGACTTTCCTGGATGCTGAAATTTATGTAAAAAATAATCATCTGGAAACCACACTTCACCGCAAGATTACAGCAACAAATGCCACCTTGGAGGCAACAAGCTTCCACCAACCTTCTCTAATATCCAACATACCATACGGAGAATTTCTACGTTTACGACGAATATGCAGTGAGGAAGTGGAATGGAGGAAACACAGTGCTGGGACAATAAAAAGATCCAAAGCCAGAAAGTATAATGAAAATATTGTAAATAGATGTTGGAGTAGAGCAAATGAAAGTTCAAGGATCGAGTGCCTTAAACCTAAAGATGTGGAAAAACAATCAGATATGGAATCCATAAGACTAATAATGGACTTTTCTCTGGAATCCAAGGAGATCGTTGGCATAATTAAAAAGAACTGGAATGACCCCAGCCAACGATAACATATCGCAGAGCAACAAACTTAAAAGATCGGCTAGTGCATAGCCACTTTAAAGCAAAACAATCTAAAGACACATGGCTCAAAACTAAAGGATTCATCAAATGCCACAACAATAATGGCAAATGACAAAGTCTGGCAAATAAGAGAATTGATATCGTGCAAGAGTCAATATACCATATATGTGATTGAGTGCCAATGTAAGTTAAAATATGTGGGAAGCACCATATGTGATCTAAAGAAAAGAATACTTGAACATGTCCGTGCGACAAAAAATAAACATAAGAACAACGCAGTGGCAAAACATATAGAACTTCACCACAATAGCAATTGGAAATCTTTGAAATTTTTGGGAATAGAAACCATACCCATAATTTCATGAGGCGGCAACAGGGAGAAAATGCTGCACCAAAGGGAATCACGACACATTTTAAATTTCAGAAGTATGACACCATATAGCTTAAACCAGTCGGAAGAACTATACATACATATTTAATCATTAATCAGTAAACCATAAAAAGGTGAATGGATCGAATACATGTTTGATAAAAAGACGCTCACAGGGGGCACGATCGACCCAATGAAAAATGTCAGTACAATTGTATCATGAATATATATAACATTATTTTTTCATGATGAGATCATTGTCTCCACTGGAGGAGTCAACATTTATATTAGAGGGACAAACAAGCACAATAGAACTTTAATGATGTGTAATAAAATGATAAAATATCCCCACCGAAGGGACTAGATAAATTGTATCTTGGACTGAATTTGACAGCCAATGTGGCAGGACCCTGATACAATGATATAATGAGTTATGTTCAATATTTGATCGTGCCAAACTATGGTTATTCTATCCGGAAGAAACTTCTCAAAAACTCAATTGGTTTGATTTGAAATGAATTATGGTTTTATAATTTGGTTGATCCTGATGCCAAAATGTATTTGTTGGTTTCTTTTGACTCATGTTATCGGACATGAAATGATTTCATTTTCTGTCTTTTGCATATCCTGGTAATATCACTGTAAATAGAAGGGACCACAAGTCCCAGAATTCTGAGGAGTAAACCCCGTCACTGACAGGAAATGAGGTAGCACCTTTTCCTGTTATGAACGTGTAAAAACAAGGTAGATTGCGCAAAACAAATAACCGTGAACAAGGTATTTTGCAATACCGAAAAGCGTTGGTTGGGATCTGTATTTTTTTGCTGACTAACAAATGATTTAAGAATAAATTAATTACATGAGCTTGAGTGCGACCCTATTTTCCTCTTCATTGAAGAAATTGCTGCATATATATATCTATATATATATTCACTGAAAAAACCATAGGTTTCACACATGTTATAGTTAGCGGAAATTTTACTGATAAAAAACCAGTGAAATTCCCCCGTTATAGTTAGTGCAGGCAACTATAACTCACGCGACCGCACACGGGGTGGAGAGAGTGTGGATAATTTTTTCTTTTATGATTTTTGTTAAAAATATTGTGGTTTTTCACACCACTGATAAGCCCTGCACATTTGGTGGCCTGCGGCCACCAAAAGAACACGGGGGTGGGGAGAGTATGGATAGTGTTTTTTTTTTTACATTTTTTATCGTACGCGTACGGTAAGCGTAATCGGCGAAATTAGCGAAAAAATAAAAATGGCATTTTTGGCCTTGGGGGGTCTAGGGGGACTCCCTCATCATGGCTATGTGTGTGTGAGCTGTCAAAACAGCTCCTTTACATGTGTATTGGTTTTATTTAACAAGCGAACTCTCAGTGCGAGAGAGAAAATGGCGGCCGCCGCTTCCTGGTTTCGGCCGATTCGAATGTTTACTAAGATCTAAGAGCCAATCAGAATCGCGCTCGCGCACGCCACCGTACGCGTACGGTAAGCTTACGGTAAGCGTACCATAAGCTGGCTCAGATATATATATTGATTTAAAGGCTATTTTCTCAGAATCTACTGAACAGATTTACACCAAACCTACAAAAGGCACTTCCTTGACCTGAGGACTACCTCTCTGCCAAATTTCAAGTAATTCTGTTCAGCCGTTCGGGCTGTAGCCCTGTCTAAAGGTCCTATGGAAAAATGCATGGGAAAAACGCGTTTTGGGACCCCCCTTTTATCTCAGCCCCCGCTTGACGAATCCTCCCGAGACCTTCAGGGTAGGAGCGGAGCGTAGCGCCCCACCTATTTTGAGAAATTCGCGAGGATTCGTCGACCGGCGCCAAAGTTATTCAAAATAGAATGTTGCGGATTTCCTATGGAAAAGGGGTCCTAACTATAACTACCTACTGGCGACCGCCAGTAGGTAATATATATATATATATATATATATATATATATATATATATATATATATATATATATATATACTTTCCATAGTCCAAGAAATATGCAAGCGAATGCATAGAACAGGAACAGACCACTCCGTGACAGGAAAATTAGGTGCTTTTATTCCTCAAAGAAACAGCAGCATGACACGTTTCGACCGGGAAACCCGGTCTTGATCACATGACATGAGCAAAGACCAAAGAGTATAAATACAGTGCAGTTGGCCGCCAAAACACCTCCCACTCAAAAGTGGAAATGGAGAAAATACTAACACTGATAGCTAAAGTCTACATTGCAAGACCGAAAATCATAATCAAGGCAATCTTATATTACACAACAAGATAAAATGTTGTTAAAAATATATAACTACTATAAAAAAATGTCAGCGTATAAATATATAAACATATAAACATATCACGATAATTTTAACACATTTTAAAAGAAGTAGAAAAATATATAGTAATAAGAAGAAATATATGATGGCCAAGTGCCTATAGACTGCCGATAGTGCAAAATAGCAATGTAGACCTGAAAATAAATGGAGGTCAATCATATTCAGCCAACAGAACAAGGCACTGTAAATAAATACAATACGTGAATACAATAAGAAATCGAATATTAAATCATAATCGATTAAAAGAAGGACACCTGTAAGCAAACTAGTGCAAAAATATCAAACTAGTGCAAAAATATCAAGCGCAGGACAATGTGCAAACAATCCTGTGGAGTAAATTTCAGAGCATTGGAGATAAGTTTCATATGTTCAACAAATACCAATAAATCTTGTCACACAAATGGATTAAACAATTTGATACCATAATTTAAATCTGTTTAACACTGGCTAAACCTTCACCCAATCCCCAACGCCCCATCTCTACATATATATATCTCTCTATATATATGTATTTACATTACCTACTGGCGGTCGCCAGTAGGTAAAGTTAGGACCATGTTTCCATAGGATGTTTGTTTTTGACTTTCTTATATCTTTGGTGTCGCTTGATGAATCTTCACGAAATATTTCAAAAACACTGTCATTGTCAATCTTGTGGCGCATGGAAAGTGTTGGGGTAATCCGTCAAGCCGAACCCCAAAATAGGGGGCGTCAAACAAAGTGGTTTTGCAATGTTAATCTACTTAGGGATTTTGAACATTACTACAACTAGGCCTGGGCCAAAATTCCGCTCTGTTCGCGGAAATTGCGATAATTTGGCATTTTCGCGTTCCGCGGAAAGCGCGAAAATGTCAAAATTTCCGCATTCCGCAGCTTAGTGATAATTTGTTTCTTGCTCGCGCTGTAAAATAACACATTCTCGCGTGCGCGCGATCGCCTTACCTGAATCCCCGCGTTCGCCGACAAGTTTTCCCGATCCGGTCGCGTTCTCCACGAGATGTTGGATTGTTGGTAGCCATTTGCGCTGTCTTGCGTCAGTTCACGCCCGCAGTAACGTCATGCGTTGCGCGATCACGTCTTTCTTCTCGCGATCATGCACTGCGAGACAAGTGAAAACAAGATGGCCGTGCCCGCGAACAACCGCATGGGTAAGTTGGCGAGCCGCGACCACGCAGAAAATACCGCGAACGGGCGGGAAAAAAACTTGTTTGCGGAGATTTTTAACATTTTCGCGATAATTTGCGAAAGTGAATTTCGCAAATTCCGCCCATCCCGAACTACAACCCAAACCGCTGGACGGAATTATACCAAAGTTGACAGAAAGCTAGCCTTTGGTTTTTTGGTGTTAATCCATTCAGTAGTTTTGGAGAAATTAAAAAACTGTTTAACTAATGACGCAAATACTCCAAGGATCCAACAGTCCCCGTGCTTCTTGGACATTTGTATGTCTGGGGAAAACCACCTTTCCATGACTTTTATTGGGGACCGGCACTCCTTTGGGTCTAATTCTAAATAAATCACGGGGGCCTCACTGACCCCCCTGGGGACCACCACTTCCTGGGGCCATGATGCTATTTATAAAAACCGGAAGGAGGCAGCACATCAGTGATGGCTTGAGTGATGTCACTGACCATGTCATGAGTGATGTATAATGTGAAGTCATAAGTAATGCATTGTGGGGGCATAAGATATAGTTAGCTCAGGAAACTATAACTGCTGGCTTTTTATGGTTTTGTACGAGTGAAATCTGAGCCTATAATGTTCCTGAATCCTTTGTTTTTCCGTGAATTTCTAAGGTTTTTTAAATGCTAATTCCTTACTATAACTATTAGGACTGTCCCAAGAAACTAAGACTTAGGGCCTAAACAGTTAATGCAACCTTTTTCAAAGAACTCCTTATTCTACAAAAGGGGCTAAATCAAATAACTTGAGAATCAAATGACGTAAGAGGGACTCCAACATAGCTGTCAAAATGCACATTAAAGAACCCCGGTCTAGTGTTTTAGGGTTTATCTTTCAAGCTCAGAGTGGAATGTTCATGATGCAAGAATTCCATTATGTGCACTTCAATGAGGCAATTTACCTCGTAGGAAGTATTCTTTTAAGCTCTGTCATGGTAGTTAGTTTAGTGAGGGTAGCAGCATCATGTGTGGGCATTGTTTTAGTTTCCTTTGTGTCCTGAGATTATTTATGTTGTGCTATAGGAGTCTAGTGTGCTTTTAGGGAGCCTCCTTGTTTGCTTGTGGGTGGTTGCTAGTTTCCCATTTATTCTCTGCAGTGTTCATTGAAGTAACTGGGCAGTGTCTGAGTAGAGATTAGTGTCTCAACTCAAAAGCTGCCAAACTCTAATAGCTCTTCCTCCTCAGAGAAATGTTGAGTTAAAGGTAAATAAAGCTGGTTGGTAATCTTGAGTTAAGTTTCTCTTTCTAAAAGGCTGCTGCCTATGTTTAAAAAATATTTTTACAGTGGTTAAGTTGCCAGTTCACTGAAGTGTTTAGTTTAATAAATTCCTGAAGAAGCTGGAATAGAGATTAGTGTCTCCACTTCGAAGATGTCAAAAAAGAAGAGAGCAGGTATTCCTGATCAGAGATTAGTGTCTCTGCTTCACAGCTGTCGATGAGAGAAGGTGTTCCAGTGCATCCTAAGCTCTTAGTGAAAACTAAAAGAGCAGTGTTTCCAGTCATTTTCAATCCTCCTTACTGCGGCATTGTTTCTATAGCTTCTTTCTACAAGCTAAGGGTATCTTTAGCATTTTGAGTAGAAAAATACAGTACAAATTGTTTGAGGTATTTTAAAGAACAAAATAGCAATACGAAGTGTCTTCCCTTGCTCTTGATAGAAATCTCTCCTTGAGTTTGTTCTTTTCCTTAATGCCTGAATTTAAAGAGAAGAAGAAGATTTATCTACTAAGCTTATACAGATCCAAGACATATATATACTATCGTGGAAGAGGGGCACTTTTCTGATCCACTCTGGGTATGTAACCATTCACATATGTTAAGAACCAGAGTTAAGTTATTAATAGCCAGAAGAAAAAGCTGAATATATATATACAGGGAGGACCAGGCAGTCTCATCTTATCCCCATGGCCTTTACCCCCTTGGTGCCCTCCTGCCAACTCGAATTATAGATTGGCGGAGAGGATTGAGAGGTGCATTGGGAACTTTCATCATTCTGCTCCTGTGAAGGTTTATGGGCTTCTGACAATAACATCCCTGAAACCTGTTATTTTTTCAGTGAATTTCTAAAGTTTTTTAAATGCTAATTTCTAACTATAACCTCCCTGTAACCTTTGTTTTTTTTAGTGAATATATATATATATATATATATATACATATATATATATATATATATATATATATATATATATATATATATATATAAATATACACACACACACATATATATATATGATACATGGATCCTGCTCTTTCACTCTACAATCCACTTCACAAAAGCGAAAGGGCAAACACAGGAAGACGGCACCAAACAGCAAGGACAAGATCATTTTCTTTTATTTCTTTTTCTTCATTTCCAACAGCAAAGGTCTTGTGCATACAGGAAACAAACAACCAACATGTTTCAGCCTAAGGCCTTTGTCCGGGTCATAGAGTCAAAAGTGCAGAGTGTCAAAATAAAAGGGTCTACACTAGTCCCTCCCTTCTCCCAATAAAATAAATTTTAAGGAACACCACACATTCAAACTGTTTTTGATATAGAGAAAATAGTAATTATAAGTATGAATTGCAGCAAGAGAAATATTTCATCAACAAGGCAAAGTACCTGATTTTTACCATTTTATCTAACGTTTACTACTGTCACTGATACCAGTGTTTTTCTGTTTTAATAAAAGTATTTTATTAAATCATCTATTGTCTCTATCCCAAAACATATAAAATTCTAAACTATAACATTTGTATGTATCCATGATGTTCCAATAAATATAAAGTGCCAATGCGTTAAAGATAAACATATGCTATCTCAAAATGGTATCAAAATGACAATAAAGTGCAATTGCAAAGTGCTATTCACAAATATATGAGTCTATGTATATAGGTGCATATGTGTATAGTTAATCATATGTATTTAGCTGTAAAGACATGCATTAATGATCTCAATTTGTATGTTTAAAGATGGCTTAAATGTTTTTTGTGTCCATCATAACAGTCCCTCATTTATTTTGATTGAATAAGAAGCACCAATGAACTGTTGATTTAAATAGCGCTGTCTTGGGCTGCCGTGTGATATTGACAAAGGCAGTCACTGAAACGTGTCTTTTTGTGCTTTGTAAACCCGAATAAAATCTGGGTTAGCAGTTTCCCGTGAGTGCTGTGCCTTGTGTACTTTGTAGCAGTAATATATATATATATATAAATATTCACTGAAAAAACCATAGGTTTCAGGGACGTTATAGTTACTTGGACATTTGACTGATATAAAACCAGAGAAATTTGCCTGTTATAGTAAGTTGAGCTAACTATAACTCACGTGCCCGCAATGCACTGGTGATGATGTCACATATTACATCACTCATGACATGGTCAGTGACATCACTCGTGACATCACTGATGACATCTCAAATGACATCACTGATGACATCATCCAGTGAATGTGTGTTTCTGTAAAGTTTAAATATTTTTCATAAACATCTATGCTAAGGTCTAATGAAGATTGAGTGGATGTAGAAGTGCCTGAATGGATTATTTAGTAGATGCATGACTGACGGTATAAGTCACTGATTGAACGTATGTTACTGAATGCATGGGTTAGTGACTAAACTGTGTGAATGCCTATATTAATCTCTCAGTTGGTGTGTAAGCAGGTGCATGGGTTGGTGAGTAGCTCCATCAGTGTCTATATGGGTTATTGATTGATTGTATAAGTATCTGTATGGGTGTCTGAGTGTCCATGTGGATGGGTGGGGGTGTCTGACTCTGTGCATACATGTCTGAATGGCTGATTTACTGGTTGTATAGATTCAAAAGTGCATCTCGGAAGGGCTGTATGGGTAGTTGACTGTGTATACAGGTGTGTTGATTAGTGAATTGATGTCTCAGTTGTATATATGTGAGTAAGAATATATGTTTTTAGACAGTATATGTGAGTGTTGGGGTGTATAATTGACTATACCTGAGAGACAGTGATTGCAAGAGTGTCTACATACATGAATGTGTACTTGTATTTGTGATTGTATAAGAGAGTAAGTATGTGTTAGTATCTATATAAATAAGGGAGGTGGTGTGTGTATAAATAAGTCAGGTGGTGTTTAAATATCTGCATAGGTGAGTACATGGGTGTGATTAATATTTGGCATGACTGAGTAGATGTGTGAGTAACTCTATGGATCAGTAGCACTGTGTGAATGTATGTATAGGCGTATGAGTGGATATTATACTTTTGTAATGATGAGTGACAGCATGTATGAGTGACTGTATGAGTGTATGTCGAGCTCACAATATTTAGATAGGAATCAGTGGATGGCTATCTAGTATCTGGTATTGGTGTGTCCTTGGTTTTGAAAAATGTAGTTTGTATTTTAGAGTACATGTATCAAAGGTTATATTAGAGTGTGAGGAGGTGTGTCAGATTATCACGTGGATGATGTCATCAGTGATGTCATTTGAGATGTCATCAGTGATGTCATGAGTGATGTCACTGACCATGTCATGAGTGATGTAATATGTGACGTCATCACCAGTGCATTGCGGGCGCGCAAGTTATAGTTAGCTCAACTAACTATAAGGGGCGAATTTCTCTTGTTTTTATGAGTCAAATGTCCAAGTAACTATAACGTCCCTGAAACCTATGATTTTTTCAGTGAATTTCTAAGGTTTTTTAAATGCTAGTTTCTAACTATAACGTCCCTGAAACCTATGGTTTTTTCAGTGAATTTCTAAGGTTTTTTTAATGCTAATTTCTAACTATAACGTCCCTGAAACCTATGGTTTTTTCAGTGAATTTCTAAGGTTTTTTAAATGCTAATTTCTATCTCTAACGTGCCTGAAACCTTTTTTTTAGTGAATTTCAATGTTTTTTAAATGCTAACTTCTAATTATAATGTTCATTTAACCTATATTTTTTTTCGACACCCTAGAAGAACAACACCCACTTAAACAACCCTCAGGACCTTCCCCCCGTACAACCCCTCTCCCTGCTACTACCAAGGCAGTGCAGACCAGGACAGTGAACCCTCCAAAAATGTCATGGTCCCTTAGCCATATAATAGCTCAATGTTGGGAAATGTGGCAATCGTTTTTTCAGTAAATTTGATTTTTTTTTTTTAAATACTAATTTCTAACTTTAATCTTCCTGAGACCTATGTTTTTTGTGCATTTCAAAGGGTATTTAAATACTAATTTCTAATTATAATGTTCATAAAACCTATGTTTTTCTCAGTAATTGTTTTTTTAATGTGCTATTTTGTAACTTTAATATCCTAAAAATTGTTTTTGTATTTTGTTATTTATTATTTAATGTCTTTTTGTTTTTTAAATATTAAACAACTACATACAGTATGAAAGGGAGGCCAGCCGAGAACCAGATCTGAAGACCAACACATGGCATAGACCAACTGATCAAGCAGCTCCGACACCCAAGAACGTCACAACATCCACCACCACCCCCAGGACCTCCCTCTACCACCGAGGCAGTGCAAAACAAGACAGCGAACTTTCCAAAAATGGCATGGCCCCTCAGCCACACAATAGCTGAATATTGGGATAGGTATGAACAAACTATATGTGAAGGAAGCAATTCACCCAAGAATAACAATGCACACAATGCAAAGTGTAGCGGTGATGTGCTGGACACATCTCAGTATGCAGAACACACACCTCTCCATGTGCACAAATACCACTGGTGCATGTAGTGTTGTGGACAGTGGACCCAACTATGTTACGTCAAACACTAGGGACGATCTCAGTCATGTAGCAGTATTGTCCCCCCTGGTAAGCATAAGCGTAACCGGAGTGGGCTGGTCTGACGTACGCCACTTCAGCGTAGGAGTGTGAATAAATAGGCCGGGGCTCTGGGCGTGGTTCACTTGTGAACTGTGAAGACCAACGACTGTGCCAGAGCGGCGGGCCTCACCCTGCCACGAGGCTGCCGCCATGACCGTGGGTCTCCTCGACACAGGCCCCCTGTAACCCAGCGGCAGAGCACTGCAGACTTATGTCTGTACAGACTACTGCCTTCGATCTACACTGCGGACAGCAGGCATCACAATTCAGATGGAGTAGCGATTGCAGAGGACGCAGTCCAGTACACAAGATACATTCCTCCTAGTACGGCCCTCTCGGACCACACATCATGCCAGGGTGCACACACGCTGAGCGCCAAAGGTACCACTAACTCAGTGCACCACAAGTCATCGACACGTGGCCTTACTGAGGCAGAATTCAATAGACAAAAGACATTGATCCGAGTGCTGCCCTCCCGAACCACACATCATCGCAGGGCATGTACACGCTGAGCGCCAAATGTACTACTAACTCAGTGCACCATAAGTCATCGCAAGGAAGAGTGAACAGTTTGATGTCAGCAGTGAGGCATACAATCACTCGAAATCACCCAAAAATACTTATAATATAAAAAGAACACAAGAATCAAAGTACATTAATGATTACAATCCAGTAATTTTGAAGATTTGGAATGCAAATATGGACATACAATATGTTACAGATAACTCAATTAATGTTCCTCGCATACTATCCAAATAGAAGTCCATACCTGTGTGGAAATATGGATTTTTCTGGTCAGTTATGTCCCCTATCTTGGACCCCAACGGTTCTATGTGCATGTTACAAGTACATGTATGTTCCCTCCAGTTCCAGTTATGAAGACGCAAATACATGTGCGTCCACCGTCAACATGTCCTCTGTCAGATCCGCCATGAATAGGCCGGATATTCCATTCCTAAGTACAAAAGGCCACCGGCTTTATATGGTTCACTTATGCCATTTTACAGTTCAGGCAAGTAGGCCCTGATTCTGTCATCAAAACTCTTCTTGCCTTCTGCCTCTGAAAGCTCGAGTCTGAGCCTGCATCTGTGACCATGAACTTTGTCTCATTCTCTGCGCGGCTCACGAAGCCTGACATCAGCCTATTCTCTGCCAAGAACTGTATTTCACCTTCGAATTATCTGCTTCCCCCTCAGCCAATGCATTCCTGCCTAGTAGTTTAAGTAAACATTCTTCCAGCTACCGAGCAAAAGGCCCGGCTTCTCTGTCTTTATACAAGTAATTCATAGTCCTGTTACTATGGAAGATTCCTGCCCTCGCATTTAGTGTAGACACTTAGACGCTTGTACACGCACGCCCAGTCAGTATAGAATAGATTCTGTCCGAGAGTCCTTCTTTTGTGGATAACATAGTTCTTTAAACATAGGATGTTAGATATGATTTGGGATTAGGTTGACTTGACCCCCCAGACTTTTCGTCTCCACATGTAGAGCTAAATGTCAAGTCCCCTTCACCCCCTAGTTGCACGTCAATCACACGTCATGCTGCTGCGCGCGCATCTATGCCAAGTATTATCTTATAGATCCACCTATATGTGACATCATAACCAATTATGTTCCTTTTTACTCCTTATTACACCCATTTTTCGGTTACGCAGATAAATCGTCATTTTCCTTATCAATTGTTACGCCTACTGTATTCGCTTCATTGTAATGTATGTACTATAAAAGTCATTTCATGTCAATAATGTATGTACTTCACTTCCTGAACCTCCGTGGTGATGGAACTTGGAGCAACCGATTATAATCGTTCATTGGAATAAAGCCCATTCCGAACCTCTAATACCACGGATTCTGCCTCTCATTTTACTGAGCTATTTTATTATGTTTCTGTATCAAATTAAGTCCAGGTAAAGGAATTTTATTTACCACAAGAATGGTGCCCGAATAGGGACACTTTCTCATCTCACGCGCCGGCGGTGAGTTGCAGGCCCGGTCTCCTGCCACAGCTGGACGGACAATAACGCGTACCAGCAGGATTTCCTGTATCTCCCTCCGGTCAAGCGGGGGCGACTGAGACTGCGATCAACACCCAGACGAGGCGGTGAGAAGTGCGAAGTATCCCGACCAGAGCCTAGCTGAGAGAGCAAGATCCGAGGTATACAGAGGCCCACCAGTTTCCGAAGTCCCAAGTCGAGTCCAGTTTCCGACGAGTCGAGTCGAGTCCAGTCCGGTCCAAGTCCAGTTTCCGAGGTCTTCCGTTTCCGAAGCTACCCGGTGAGTACCATTACTGGGGAGGCATTTTCTGACGTGCACATAGGTTGTGCCGGTCAAGACGGGTTTGGGTACACAAATCCGGTCTGCACTGTTTTAGCAGTGTATCTGTACTGTTTAGCAGTATATCAAGTATTCCGAAGTATCTAGTTATTGTCAAGAATTAAGCTTGGTGATTAGTTATGCAGACGATCATCATTGTTGTTTCAGTTAAAAGTTTAATGTTAAATGTTAAATGTTTTAAGTACGTTCTGTATATTGTGGTATGAATGACTGTTCATTATCGTGTTTATTGTATTAAGTCTGTTCAAAATCAAGTATCAGGTCAGTTGGTCAAAATCAAGTATCAGATCAGTTCTCAACATGCCGCTCTTTTCGAAACTAAGACAGATCACTACAAGAAAAGGGGTACTCAAAGAAGCCGTTCCCATTCCTCCTAGGGACACTCCAGGGCACTTTATGTATCATAAACATGGCTTAGACGCTATATTATTTCTTGATTTATGGGTAGACTACACCAAGGAATTACCAGAAAGTCAGAGGTGGCCCACAGCGGGAACCTGGGATGCAGAGTGCATCATGAAAGTAGAGGAAGAGTTATGGAAAAGGAAAGTCAGACAGTCACAGAAAGATGCCATTGAATTATGGCGTAAAGAATCACATAGACGAACAGAAAAAGCACGTAGACAGGAAGAGAAGAGTAAAGAGAATTCCAATAAAGTTCGAGAAAATCTATTAATTGAGGAAGGTATCCGAGTGAAATCAGAACAAGTAGACAGACAAAGAAATGCCCTTATGAATGGTATGTATCCCCTTCTGGCCGAAGGATTACCTAAGGCTACTCCAGAAATACCGAAAGACTTGCCACCTCCATTGTTCCCAATAAAGGTACATCCTAAGGGGCATCCTAGAACCGCAGAAGATGTTTTTCTTTCCTCATATTTAGATGACGCAGCTCCCGAGTATGCTAACTCCGCCCCACATAGACCGCCTATCAGGGAGGTTCAACGCCAAGATCCGGTACCCGTATCTCTACAGCAACAAGTTCCGGCAAGCACATCTGTCTCTACATCTGTTCCTACAGCTGCTTCTATAGCTGTGTCCACACCTATAGTTGCTGTATCACGTTCAACGAATCCTTTCACACCCGACACCCCAGATGGGGCTACGGGAGGTGCTAGCAACATTTTTTCTACGCCACCCAGAATAAATAAACTTACTTTTCAAGAGTCAGGACATTCACGTACACCCAAACTCATTAATGCCCGTACGCTTAAGGAACTTCTTATAGATTGTAGATATGATCCTGTGCCCGGAAAAGAGGACGAAATGACCCTAGCATCCTTGCGTATCAGACGAGCCGCAGTGTATTTAGGGAAGTTACCAGGAATGACCGCGCATCTAGATAAAATATACCATTTTGTCCAAACAGGGCGAGATCCAGAATGTATTAACAGAGCTATGGAATACCAGAAAGTGGAGATACAGGGGGAACTGTTACGTTTCCTCATAAATTGTGTGATCAGAAATGAAGACCGACCGGGGGTAGACCCGGAAGCAATGCAAATTCTTACCCGATGGAGCCAGAATATATCAGAAGGGAGACATGATAAGCAAAATTGTATAATAGCCATGTGCCGAAAGATCCGTAAAGAAATAGAACGCCTACATGAAGAAAGATTAGAGGTAGACGAGTTCGAACAAAGCGAGGAGGAAGGATCAGGACTGCCCACAGGACAGTCAGACACCATAGCCTATGTAGGAAGAGGAAGATCTTGTAATAGTACTAGATGTCTTACTGATCCGATACGTCCGATGTGTCTAGAAAATAACAGAAAATTTCAAACACCCATAGTCCATATAAGGTCTAACGAGCATTCGTTCCAAACAGCTGACAAATTACTCCGAGAACGAAGGGGTTATCATTTCCTCGATTCTATGGATGAACAAGATTTAGCCAGGGCAGCTGTCCATTGGGTGGACAGTCCCGGAAAATATAGTGATGATACAGTAGTACGCACATTTTTGAATCTCACCCCAGATGAACAGCGTTTAGCTGGGATTTATATGATTCAACAACTCATTATACTATATCAGAGTCAACATTCAGATCCTGGTCCCTTACCTGATATATTGACCGAATTACTCACGAATAGATGGAGAGGTTCAGGTACTAAATTAATTAAAGAAATTCTAGAATCAAGAAAGCAATACATTCTTTTTGTATGTTCAGAACATGTCTCATTGCCCGTCAAGGAAAGAACCACGTATCACATGGATAGACAGAATCCCTTACGAGAAGTGCACCCAATAAAGGGCGAGGACAACGAGTTTAAGCGCGTATTTGTATATACGCCCATATCAAAAATAGAATTGTTACAAATGAAGAAAGTGGTACCCAGTCATGACAAAGATCCAGCGGGTTTTCACCGAGAAATTAAAGACATGTTACTCATGGGAGAGTATACCTATCCCGACATTATGACAATATTAAAGGTATTAATGCCTGCTGGCATTTATGAGAAACTCAAGGAAAAAGAGTGGGAGGTAGGAGACCAAAAGATAGAATGGTCAGTGTTAGAAGCGGAAGAAAAGGCCCGAACTGCAGGAGCAGGACTCGGGGATAAAACTAAAGCACTGCCAGGTTTACTAGTACAGGTACTGCCACGTTTATTAACTACGAAAAAGGAAGATTGGGGTACAATTTCAGCCTGTAAACAGAAGCAAGATGAAGACACTAGTGATTACTATGCCCGATTTGAAAAATGTTTTGGTATAAATAGTGGCATAAAAGCAAGTAGCGAATCATACCCACATCTGTTCGTAACAAAATTAGTAGAAAATGCCCTGCCCCAAGTAAAGAATAGAGTATTAAAATTCGAGAGTACCTGGCAAGGTAACACTCCATCACAAATGTTACAAATGTTACAGTACCATCACAATAGAATTAGAGAGGAACAAGAACATGAACACAGACGCATGAAAGACACGAAAATGAAAATGCTAGTTTCCCAGACAGTTCCAGCTGAAGGACATAAAAAGGGTATGACACATTCCGATTCAGCAGGACCTGTAAAAGGGACATGTAATTATTGTAAAAAGCCAGGTCATTATGTACACGATTGTCCAGTTTTAAAACATAATATCGCCATAGGTAAAACACAAGAAAGATCACGGCCACTCAGACAAGATCAGAATGAACAAGGAGCTCTGCAGCATGCCCAGGCCATGCCAGCCGCACAACAGCCAATACAGTTTGTGCCAGCTGCACCACCGTTGCCTGTTGCTGCCACACAGACAACAACACGACAAATGTATCAGACCGCCCAGTATGAATATCCTGAGTACCAGCGTTACGCATGAACCAGCCTAGAGAGGGAAGTTGACTTACCCCTTATCGAGATCCCTGTAGATCAAGAAGGACCTTACGTACACAGTGAATTATTAGGCCAAGATAGAAAATTTTTACTCGATACAGGGGCAAGTCGAACAACCATAAAACGTAGTGAAGTTCCAGGGGCACCCCTCTCAGGCTCACAGAATATTTCCCTTGGTTTTTCAGGAAAACCTATTGTTAATGAAGTGTCACAACCTCTGCCACTTACGATAGGACCTCTGACCCGAACTACAGATTTATTGCTTACTAAATCATGTCCAGAAAACCTGTTAGGAATAAAAACATTAAAAGCTCTAGGAGCTATAATATGTTGTTCTCCGGAAGAAGTAAGATTGTTTTTACGTGATTTTAAAGGTCACTATGTGTCTAGAGACATGGATCCCCGACTGCAGACTTTACCTACACGTCTATGGGCACAAGGCCCTACTGATGTTGGTTGCATGAATATTACACCATATCGAGTCACATTAAAGGCAGGAGTGGTGCTACCACGAATGCGACAATACAAGTTACCACCAGATGCTGTAGTGGCTTTACTACAAATCATTGACGAGCTCATTGCCCAAGGAGTAGTTGTGGAAACAGACTCCAATATATGTAATTCACCAATAATTCCGATTCTTAAACGAACAGATCCAAAGGCCCCGCCAGTATATCGATTGGTTATTGATCTGCGCGAATTAAACAAATGCATTGTGCCACAATTTCCTGTGGTCCCAGATATCTCGTCATTACTGACAGCCATTGATTCCGAAGCAACATTCTTTACTGTAATCGATCTCAAGAATGCCTTTTTCAGCGTCCCAATAGATCCGGAAAGTCAATATTTATTCGGATTTAGTTTAAATGGACGTAGCTTTAAATTCTCACGCGCACCTCAAGGATTTACAGAAAGCCCCAGCATCTATAGCCAAGCACTGAAACGAGAACTTGACAGTATCCACATGCCAGTTAACACTGCTCTGCTTCAATATGTCGATGATCTGCTGATCACCGCCCGAAGCGAACCCGAATGTGAAAAAGCATCACTGACAGTTTTACAATTTCTAGCCGAAAAGGGGCACAAGGTGTCCCCTTCTAAGCTGCAATTCTGTGTCCAGCGAGTTGTTTATCTTGGACACTCGCTGTCCAAGGAGGGAAGGCAGCTTACACCGGACCGCATTCAGTTAATAGCTAACATGCAAATACCCAAGACACAAAAGGAGGTGCGGGCTTTCATAGGCCTCACTTCATACTGTAGACAGTGGATCCCACAATACGCATTTCTAGCAAAACCACTCATTCAGTTGACAACACAGGAGGCAGCCACATCGACTGTCCTCCCTTGGACTCAGGAACATACACAAGCTTTTGAAAGCCTAAAGAAAGCTTTATGTCAAGCACCTGTTTTAGCAACGCCATGTTACAGAAAACATTTTACACTCTTTGTTACAGAACGCGAAGGTACTGCTTTGTCAGTACTCACACAGGAACAAGCAGGAGCACACAAACCATGTGCTTATTTTTCTAGCACATTAGATCCCGTAGCTCAGGCTTTGCCTGCATGCCTAAAATCAGTAGCAGCGACAGCATTAGCAATCAGACAAAGCGATGCCATAGTGTTAGGACATCCATTGACAGTTCAAGTACCACATGCAGTAGAGGTTCTTGTAAATAGAACGCAAACACAACACTTGACTATAGCACGACTTACAGGGTACGAACTTACATTGTTTCAGCCACATATAGAAATCAGACGCTGTAACACATTGAATCCTGCCACACTTTTGCCAGTAATCGGAACAGACCCACTAGCCCATGACTGTATTGAAGTTATTACTATAACGACGAAACCCAGACAAGACTTAACCGATGTCCCATTGTCAGATCCAGACCTGACATTGTATGTAGATGGTTCATGTATGAGAACAAGTACAGGAGAGTTAGTGGCCGCTTACGCAGTCACAACAGATACTGAAGTCATTGAAACTAATCGTATAAATACTTTGTCAGCTCAAGCCGCAGAGCTCATCGCTCTGACACAAGCCTGTATTCAAGCCACGAATAAAAAAGTCAACATATACACTGATTCACGTTATGCATTCGGAGTTGTACATGACTTCGGCGTGCTGTGGCGAGAGAGAGGTTATTTAACTTCCCACGGTGCCCACATTCAGCACGGACCCCTCATTCATGCCTTATTAGATGCAATACATCTACCTACTGCAATATCAATTATGAAATGTAAAGCTCATACGAAAGTTACTGATATCATTTCTCAAGGCAATGATCTAGCCGACAGAACAGCTAAACAGACTGCTCAAACTCAAACATCCGACATGACAAAGACAATAGTCCCGATGCCGACACATTGTATGACAGTTAAAGATCCTACCCTTGACGTAATTGACATACAGACACATGCTACACCAGACGAAATAAAGAAATGGACTGAATTAGGAGGGATCCAAACGGACCAAGGATGGATGATGAAGGAAAAGTCTGTATGGTTCCTTCCTGATTCAATGGTCCAAGTTATAGTTAACACTATACATAGTCCAGCACATCTAGGAGAAAAAGCTATGCTAGACAGCATTCAACACATTTGGTTCAATAAACATTTACGAGCAGCAGCCAAACAAAAAGTCCGTACCTGTATGATCTGTTGCCAGTTCAACCCAGGAAAAAGCGTTCCCGTAGAACAGGGTGGATTTCATCCTCCTGATCACCCTTTTGAAGTCCTCCAGATGGATTATATCCAGATGGAACGATGTCGAGGATTCAAATATGTTCTCGTAGTTGTCTGCGCTCTGTCCCGTTGGACGGAGGCATACCCGGTTTCAGATTACACTGCCCCGACTACTGCCAAACAGTTGGTTCGAGAATTCTTCCCACGATACGGTTTACCACGTGTTGTCTACTCAGATAACGGCCAGCCGTTCTCATCCGAATTAATGAAACATGTTTCACTTCTGTTAGGATATCAGTGGAAATTCCACTGTGTCCGACACCCCGAGGCAGCAGGTCTCGTAGAAAGACATAACCAGATCCTGAAAATTAGATTGTCCAAAATATGCAGAGAGAAAGGTGTCAACTGGATAGTAGCGTTACCAGTTGCACTCTTTTACATGAGAATGGTAGCACACTCTCGAACAGGGCTATCCCCGTATGAGGTGATCTTCGGCAGACCACCAAATATGTGGGGGACGCCTATACCACGCAAAATAACTGATGTTGACTGTAATATGCTGACAGATTACTTGGCTTCCTTGATGTCTGCACTACAATCTTGTCGTTCACAGGTAGCTGCAGCCTTTCCCGACAACACTGAGGTGAAACCCCATGACGTAGTTCCGGGTGATCTCGTATTTGTGAGAAATTTCGACCGAAAGACTCAGCTGGAGCCCAGGTGGAAGACACCCAAGTTGGTTCTGCTCACCACAAGGACAGCCGTGAAGATCGAGGGCCGCAAGGGCTGGATTCATTCAAGTCATATCAAGAAATTTCATGGACTATCCTCGGATATAGACATTGTGCCCTGCACTCCCTCACAGACTGATTCAAAACTTCCTTTGGTTGAAAAGACCAAAACCGAACTCTATAAAGTAAAATTGAGGCCTAGAACGTCAGACAATTTGATTGTTTAAGTCCTCTCCAAGGTGAAGCGGTTGAATTTGTCTCTGACATGTATCCTCTAGACCTGAATCATGGACAGTCGCGGAAAATGTTGAAACGACAGGCGTATTGTAAATCACTGCGTAGCCACTGCATAGTGACATTATTAATCTTGTTTTCCTTAAGTCTTTTAATAATTACTGCAAGTATATTGTTGCACATATATTACCCTATTGCCAGAAACGTTTACAATGTTACCGCAGAACATTCTTTTAGTGACTTACCCCCGCATGAATTGTCTTATAGACTTGCGCTGCGCAATAACACTTTCATTAGTATGTTACATCATTCCCATCAGACTAGTAATGCAACTAATTGTTGGGTGTGTGGCCGGCTCCCTCCCTATCAGAATTATGAAGGAGTCTTGCCTTTCTTTCCACATCCGTTTACACATAATGGCTCCTGTGGAGCATGGTTCAGCTTAATCAATTCCATAGACTCAGACACAGCAGTTTATCAAGACCATTGGGTATGGGGAAATCTGAACCTAGTTCTATTCAAAGTCTGCTACCCTGACAAGGAGGGTCGCCCCAAAAGAACAGGAACTGATCTAGAAAATGAAGTATATGGATTAGGTAACTTTTCACCTAATCTCATGATTCTAAATGTCGTATCCGAAGTTGAACTAGTTTTACCCACCATGTCAGTATTCCCAGCGAAGGGTGAATTGTGTGTAAGAAAAGTTGGTTCCATACATATGGGCCATAGTAAATGCACTACTACAGTAGAATTCAGTGATCAAGGCAAATCTTCATTTAGAGCTTATCGCCACTCCTACTTTATATGTGGTCAGACTGCATATATGCGTCTACCTCTAGATTGGGATGGTACCTGCTACATTGCATTCCTTTTGCCACCTGTTTTCCTAGCTCCTCCTGATTATTACAGAAATATTCATTTAGTACACAACAGAGAGCGGAGAGATCTCCCAATTGTCGATTACACTGAAACAGCATGGGAAAAATACACAGATTTTAATAAAGGCATCTTTCCCTATATAGGTACTGTTACTAATAGTAAACTGATACGTAGATTAACTAGAACCCTTGAAGCAGTAGTGAATGAAACTATTTCCGCCTTAGGCAATTTAACAGAAGAACAGTCTGCTATGCGGATTGTTGTGCTTCAAAATCGTCTTGTCCTTGACGTCATCCTGGCTGATAGAGGCGGAGCTTGTAGGGTCATCGGATCAAGCTGCTGCGTATTCATACCAGAAAATTCGCCATCAGTATATAAAGCCATAACTCGCCTTCATAAGATTGTAAACCAGATACACCAGAACCCAGGCACTTGGACTTGGTCCAGTTGGTTTTGGAGTGTGATATCAGCCTGGGGATGGAGAGTTCTATCCTTCCTAGGTATTGGCCTTCTCATACTATTCAGTTGCTGTCTATGTCTACAATGTGGACCAGCGATCTGTGGTCTGTGTGCCACATCGTGTATTCCACCACCAAGATCTCATTCGTCACGGAAGAAGAAAGAAGAACAAATGATGTTATATGAACAGATCAATGGATTGATGAAGATTGATATCTCTTGACGGGCAAGTAGGGGACAAGGAGGGAATGTGGAAATATGGATTTTTCTGGTCAGTTATGTCCCCTATCTTGGACCCCAACGGTTCTATGTGCATGTTACAAGTACATGTATGTTCCCTCCAGTTCCAGTTATGAAGACGCAAATACATGTGCGTCCACCGTCAACATGTCCTCTGTCAGATCCGCCATGAATAGGCCGGATATTCCATTCCTAAGTACAAAAGGCCACCGGCTTTATATGGTTCACTTATGCCATTTTACAGTTCAGGCAAGTAGGCCCTGATTCTGTCATCAAAACTCTTCTTGCCTTCTGCCTCTGAAAGCTCGAGTCTGAGCCTGCATCTGTGACCATGAACTTTGTCTCATTCTCTGCGCGGCTCACGAAGCCTGACATCAGCCTATTCTCTGCCAAGAACTGTATTTCACCTTCGAATTATCTGCTTCCCCCTCAGCCAATGCATTCCTGCCTAGTAGTTTAAGTAAACATTCTTCCAGCTACCGAGCAAAAGGCCCGGCTTCTCTGTCTTTATACAAGTAATTCATAGTCCTGTTACTATGGAAGATTCCTGCCCTCGCATTTAGTGTAGACACTTAGACGCTTGTACACGCACGCCCAGTCAGTATAGAATAGATTCTGTCCGAGAGTCCTTCTTTTGTGGATAACATAGTTCTTTAAACATAGGATGTTAGATATGATTTGGGATTAGGTTGACTTGACCCCCCAGACTTTTCGTCTCCACATGTAGAGCTAAATGTCAAGTCCCCTTCACCCCCTAGTTGCACGTCAATCACACGTCATGCTGCTGCGCGCGCATCTATGCCAAGTATTATCTTATAGATCCACCTATATGTGACATCATAACCAATTATGTTCCTTTTTACTCCTTATTACACCCATTTTTCGGTTACGCAGATAAATCGTCATTTTCCTTATCAATTGTTACGCCTACTGTATTCGCTTCATTGTAATGTATGTACTATAAAAGTCATTTCATGTCAATAATGTATGTACTTCACTTCCTGAACCTCCGTGGTGATGGAACTTGGAGCAACCGATTATAATCGTTCATTGGAATAAAGCCCATTCCGAACCTCTAATACCACGGATTCTGCCTCTCATTTTACTGAGCTATTTTATTATGTTTCTGTATCAAATTAAGTCCAGGTAAAGGAATTTTATTTACCACACCTGGAAAACATATGTCTATATGAAATACCGCAACATTATAGTTTTAGAAGAAATGTTACAGAAAAAATAAATGAAGGGAAATATGCTGTAATTGGATCTGATGGATGTTACTTAAAGAATGCCAAAGGAAATTTGATTAATCACAGGAAATTAAGTTGTGATACTCCAGATAAGAGAGAGTTTTTCTATTTAGCACTTCTGCAACTCTTCAAACCTTGGAGGACTGAAATGGAATTACTTGGAGATTCTTTCAAAGCATGTAAAGACCAGTGAGGCCCGCTCGGACCATGCATCATAGCAGGGTGCGCACACGCTGAGTGCTTCAGGTGCCACTAACTCACTGCACCACAAGTCATCGCCACATGGACTTATTGAGGCAGAATTCAACGCAAGCCGCAACACATGGTGCCACTAACCATGTTCGACAGAAGCCGGCAACACGTGGTGCCACTAACCCTGTTCAACACAAGCCGAATGATCCCACATGTGGAACTGTGTCCTGAGTCCTGAATGGCAGTGACCCAAAGTCCGTGGCAGGGACCACAGCACCAGACTCCCTTTCATCAGTTAGGCATATTTCTATATGCAAGGCCGGTGACACGTGGTGCCACTAACCCTGTACAACACAAGGCACGACACATGGTGCCATTAACCCTGTTCAACACAAGCCGATCCCACATGTGAAACTGTGTCCTGAGTCCTGAATGGCAGTGACCCCCAGTGACCCCAAGTCCGTGGCAGTGACCACAGCAGCATACTCCCTTTGATCAGTTAGGCATATTTCCATATGCAAGGCTGGCGACACATGGTGCCACTAACCCTGTTCAACACAAGCCGATTCCACATGTGGAACTGTGTCCTGAGTCCTGAATGGCAGTGACCCCAACTTTCATGGCAGCAACCACAACACCAGACTCCCTTCGATTAGTGACGCGTATTTGCATATGGAAGCCCGGTGACACGTGGTGCCACTGAACCTAAACTACTCAGGCCAGTGGGGCCACCAACCTATGCATGTGGCTGTGGGCCCTTGCTCACCGCTACCTCTGGCCTACACTGCGGTCAGCAGGGCTCACAATGCAAATGACGCAGTAGGCAACAGACATGGCTCCCACTGCGACCCATCCGCACCAAGCAGCATCACAGGCTCAAACACTTCAACAGTGTATTGTATACATATTTCATCTTTTCATGATACGCCTACACTGCGGTCAGTAGGGCTCACAATTAAAATTAAATCTTGATTCATTAATTACAGAGTCCACTAGGCAAGTAACTATCACAGGCCTAAAACCTACATAATATCCTTTTAGTATCCTTGCTTCAAGAACTTTTATATCAGCTATAGCTTTAGTACAATCAACAAATTCATCTTCAAGTGCCAACAAATACTCAATAACACTCTACACTGTGGGCAACAGAGCTCGCAATTCTAATTTTTGACACGTGGTACCACTAACCCTGTTCAACACAAGTCGCCACACGTGGTGCCACTAACCCTGTTCAACACAAGCCGATCCCACATGTGGAACTGTGTCCTGAGTCCTGAATGGCAGTGACCCCAACTTCGTGGCAGCGACCACGGCACCAGACTCCGTTTGATCAGTCAGGCATATTTCCATATGCAAGGCTGGCGACACGTGGTGCCACTAACCCTGTTCAATACAAGCCGATCCAACATGTGGAACTGTGTCCTGAGTCCTGAATGACAGTAACCCCAACTTCGTGGCGGCGACCACAGCACCAGGCTCCCTTTAGTTTTATTTGTTGTTGTTTTGTTTAAATAAAATATTTTATATGTAAATCTATACATGACTAAGATTCTTGTTTGTCCAACCACGCAGGGATAATTCTGGGCCCAAGAAGGTTGTTGGGGGAATGTTGGTAATGTGGAAAGAGTGTGCGTTACCTGCTGATGTGGGGAGAGGCAGCGTGAAAGGGGTATCTCTCACAGACGGTATATTAAATTGCCCCCGGGACCTTTCTTTTATATTTTCACTCGATGGGAGAAAGGGCGCTTTCTGGACCATGACCTTTCTCCCTACCAAACTTGGCGTAATTCCGTTCAGCAGTTTAACCTGTAGCCTTGTCTAAAGTTTCCTATGGAAAATCCATTGAGAAAACACGTTTTCACAACCCCACGTATCTACCTGACGCAGGCGTACTCACTGTTGGTGTACAGGTCAGTGCTCTAGTTGTCAACATGTCACGGCCAATCCCTGAGGGCAGGTTTGCACACACACCACACCTATCTGGCAGATATGTCACAGGCCATGTGACCACGCAAATATAATGCATCGACAACGTCACATCCTTTATTGCCGGTGGTAACTGGATGGCGGATGCTCCATGGGTCTCAATCATAAAGAGTCCATGAAAAGTTGCGCAGAGGGTTAGTCGCACCCTGTGCTGTATGGCCATCAGGGGCCTACTACCATGTGGCGCGGACTTGACTTGCACAGGGTTAGTGCCACCCGAAACTGATGTGGCCATCAGGGGCCTACCACCACGTGGCGCGAGCTTGAGTTACACAGGGCTAGTCGCACCCTAATTTGTATGGCCATCAGCGGCCTACCACCACGTGGTGCTGACTTGCGTTGCACAGGGTTAGCGGCACCCAAAGCTGATGTGGTCTCCGCCATTGATGACTCAGGACTCAGCGACATGTGTGGGATCTGCCGGGCCGCAGAGAAGCTGATGTGGTCTCCGCCATTCATGACTCAGGACTCAGCGACATCTGTGAGATCTGCCAGGCCGTGGAGCTTTGACGGTGTACACACAAAAGCAATGAAGGAATCTCATTGTATTTATATTGATTGTGAATAGTGGGTCAGGTGCTGGAACTTGACGGGATACACTGCCTAGTTCATTAATTTTTCTGTACACGAAAAAACCACATCACAACTTTCACATCGAAAGGCAAAAACTGCGATGTGAAACAAATTCCGGCGATAAGCCGCGTTAGAACCAGAGATTTTACACCTGCTTTCTGCTGGTGTTAAGCAGGACCACTACCTGCAGCATGAAAGGGAACACAGCCAAGAGCCACACCTGAACACCCACAGGTGCCATAGAGTCAATGAGCATGATACACGGATACCCATGAGGGCCATAACACTCATCAAAACAACCCCAGGACCGCCAACGCCCCCCAAACCCTCATCTGAGCAAGTATGTCCGTGTGGTCATTGTGTTAGCATGATAGGCACAGGCCCTGCAACATCAGTGTGCTGTCTTCAGTGGACGTTACCATGTCACCTCAGTGTTGGCAGTGAGCCTGGAGATGTAGCTACGCACGCATCATCCTGCATGCACAAGCGGCAAAGGGAACGGGGTGTCTCACACATGTCCGCGTGCAAGAAGTGCGGTAAGTGTGTCTCTGTGTTCTGGTGTGGCCGCCACAAGGGCCGCAGCAGTCGATGTTGTAAAGTGGCATGCACCCCCTAAAACGGCAGTGTCACAGTGTGATTGGAATCCAGCAGGACATGCGCGAATAGCCATTACAAAGGTGTGCCGTAGGAGTGCACGGGATGCAACAGTGCATTGCACAAAAGTGTGGGGGCTCGTGGGAGGGAGGTGCAGCTGTTTGGCAATGTAACACACAGTGAACCCGCCCATGTGCCACATGCAGGGCATCTCATCCATGATGACCAGGGTCGCAGACATCCCACAACACCCACGACCGGCCTTTGTACATATCCTGTATGAATGCAGCTGGAGAAGTTAATGTAAGGATCAAAGGTTATTTGTCTGAGCTATCTTGCGCTAACACATCTGCTGCTCTGAGAAGGAACTTGCAAGTGGCCAGCCCGCCTGACAGATATGATAATATTTGCATCTGTCTCCCACACTACACACTGCCCGATTTGAGAACAACGAGTGGACATCCCACACTCAAAAGTCCTTTGTTGTAGTTAGCGTACGTGAAATGGCCTTCACACGTACTCCCACCACAACCCTGCCCTGCACCCATTGCACACAGACCCGGCTCATTGCACCAAGCTGCGCCATTTCATCCACAAGACTGGCACACAGCAAGCCAGTGCAGCTACAAGCAGAGCCACTTACGCATAGCAGGCCAGCACGAACACATTGTCGACTCCATTCACGTCCACCTATACCTTGCACGGCTGCTGCATGTCCTGGGTGCACTGCCTTTGGCAGTGCTGCGGATCACTTACAAGCACCATATACAAGTTACCGTGTTCCAAACAAAACTTCCTCCTACTACGTATAAAATATTGCTGACACTACTTGGACAGGTGTGGCACAGAGCCCAGAGCAAATGACTTCACAGCATAGGACACACAGTTTGGACTCATGGTTTCATCCCCGAGTCCAGCAGCAGCTCAATTTAGCAGCATGACATGCTAGGCAATACCTCACTTAATTTTCGTACCCCGCACTTTCAGACCGGTAGGGGTCAGTACTTCAGCGGCTTTATCCCCGAGTCTGGCAGCAGCTCCCAGCACCATCAGACCCGTAAGGTGAGTAGTTTGCACTTTACAAATACCGAATTGATTTGATACGTGCAAATTTACCTTCGCACTGCCTGTATAACACCCCCTAACCCTAAGTTCGAAACAAAAGTTCCCCCGAGTAGGTGTGACTACATGCTGACACTACTTGTACAGATGTGGCACAGCGGCCAGAGCACATGACTTCACAGCATATGACACACAATTTGGACTCACGCTTTCATCCCCGAGTCCGGCAGCAGCTCAGCTTAGCAGCATGAGACTCTAGACAATACCTCACATATTTTCCGTACCCCAGCACTTTCAGACCAGTAGGGGTCAGTAGTTCGTCTTAGTAGGTATAAACACATGCTGACTCTACTTCCACAGGTGTGGTGCAACGGAAAGGGCACATGACTTCACTGCATATCACACACAGTTTGGGCTCACGCTTTATTCCCCGAGTCCTGCAGCAGCTCACCTTAGCAGCATCAGACTCTAGGCAATACCTCACTTAATTTCCATAGCCCAGCACTTTCAACCGGTAGGGATGAGTAGTTCGCTTCGCACCCCTGTATAGCACACCCTAAACACCCCACAGAGGTTACAGTGCTCCTACCCTCCTCTTTCCTACTTTTTTCACCCTACTCGCTTCGACAGAATCACAAAATGGCTGCCGACACTTCCTACTTACAACCGCTCGCAGCCAGTAAGCAGCAAGCTCATGCTCGTAACGCCTCAGCCAATCAGATGGCAGATTTCCCAAATATCGATATCTGTAAATCTAGATATTTCTCCAAAGCTACTGAACGGATTTACACCAAATAAACAAAAGTGTGCTTTCTAGACCAAATTTGGGGTAATTCCGTTCAACCGCTCGACCTGTAGCCTTGTCTAAAGTTTCCTATGGAAATTGCATAGAGAAAACACGTTTTGGGACCCCTTTTTTTCTCGGCCCCCCCTTGACAAATAGCCCCCAACCGTTCAACATAGGAGCTAATATGAACAAAGAATTAGTTTGGAAAATTTCATGAAGATTCATCAAACGACGCCAAAGTTATAAGCAAAACAAAAAATGCTCTTCCTATGGGAACTTGGTCCTAACTATAACTACCTACTGGCGACCACCAGTAGGTAAAATATATATATATATATATATATATATATATATATATATATATATATATATGATGGCTGCCAACACTTCCTGATTTGGAGTATTGACAGCCAATTAGAATACAGCTCGTGCACGGCAGGCTGCGCTTAGGCTGCGCTTAGGGTACGCGGACCCTCCGAGACCATAGATATATATGTACATTTAAATGTCATTTTCTCAGGAGCTACTGAATGGATTTACATCATTTAAGCAAAAGGCATGAGTCTGAACTAAGGACTACCTCTTTGCCAAATTTGGTGTAATTCCGTTCAGCAGTTCGGACTGTAGCTGCGGTTAAAGGTCCTATGGGAAATTGCATGGGGAAAACGAATTTTAGGACCCCCCTTTTTTCTCGGACCCCGCTTGACGAATCACCGTGAAACTTTCAGGATAGGAGCGGACCGGAGCTGGCCAAAAGTTTTGAAACTTTCGCGAAGATTCGTCAATTGGCGCCAAGGTTATTCCAAATAGAATGTTGCGGATTTCTTATGGAAAATAGGTCCTAACTATATCTACCTACTGGCGACCACCAGTAGGTAATATATATGTGTATATATATATATATATCGCACATTTTTGGGAATTTATGTCTACAATAGCCTGAGGTACACATGATGCATAGGAAGATCAGGAGTAGCATTAAGGGATTTAACCCGTTATTGGCTACAAAAACAACAATTTCTAAATTATATTCTATTTGGTACACAGAACATTAGGCATTATATTGATAATGCATTAGATCACTATGCACACATTGGACTGGTGATTTTAATAATCTGATGACCAAACTGTATTTATGCTTAGGAATAAGTCATGAATAATACATAAAACAATATTGTGATGTTTGGAAATTTGTACAACAGCAATCCTCAAAATAGAAATGTGTTGTAGTCTGTCTTCCAGATTCATTGTAACAAGGCACATGTGGCGAGTTCCAAATCAGAGCACTAGCACTTTAAATTTTGCACTGCTTAGACTTACCATTGTCATGTGATCATGGCGACTGATGAGGGGCAAAAAATTGTTTCTGCACCAATTCCGGGTCCGTCTTTGGGGAAGTTCCAGCAAGATACGGAAGATTGTGATATATATATATATATATATATATATATATATATATATATATATATATATATATATATATATATATATATATATATATATATATTACCTACTAGATAGTTATAGTTAGGACCATGTTTCCATAGGAAATCCGCAACATTCTATTTGGAATAACTTTGGCGCCAGTTGATGAATCCTCGCAAACTTTTCAAAATAGGTGGGGCACTCCGCTCCGCTCCTACCCTGAAAGTCTCGGGGGGATTCGTCAAGCGAGGGCTGAGAAAAAAGGGGGTCCCAAAACGCGTTTTCCCCATGCAATTGTCCATAGGGACATTTAGTCCAAGGTACAGCCCGAACGGCTGAACAGAATTACTTGAAATTTGACAGAGAGGTAGTCCTCAGCTCAGGGATGTGCCTTTTGCATATATGGAGTCAATCTGTTCAGTAGTTCCTGAGAAAATTGCAGTTAAAAGCACATACATATCTATAGCTGCGCACTGTGCGCGCACCCTAACGTGCGCGAGCGTAATTCTGATTGGTGGTTACATGTTAGTCAACGTTCGAATCGGTCGAAATCAGGAAGTGTCGGCCGCCATTTTGTTTGTTTTCAGTGCGAGAGTAAAAAAGGAAGGTGGCGAACATGAAAAGGGGGCAGGGTAGAGAGTTCCTAACCCCCTAGCCTTTGTCAGGGGGTGCGCGCACGGTGAAAAACCAAAAAAAAATTACAATTTTTTTCAATACGTAGTTTATTGTAAAATAAATGTATAAAAAAAATAATAATACATACATAACTTAGCATTTAAAAAACCGTACAAATTCACTGAAAAAACCATAGGTTTCACACACGTTATAGTTAGGAATTAGCATTTAAAAAACCTTGCAAATTTACTTACAAAACCATAGGTTTCACACATGTTATAGTTAGGTGGATATTTCACTCGCAAAAAACCAATGAAATTCCCCCGTTATAGTTAGTTCAGATAACTATAACTCGCGCGACCGCAATCCACTGCTGATGACGTCACATATTACATCACTCATGACATGGTCAGTGGCATCACTCATGACATCACTGATGACATCATCCTTGTGATAGAGTGGCGGCCGCGCGAGTTATAGTTATCTGAACTAACTATAACGGGGGAATTTCATTGGTTTTTTGCGAGTGAAATATCCACCTAACTATAACATGTGTGAAACCTATTGTTTTTTAAGTGAATTTGCAAGGTTTTTTAAATGCTAATTCCTAACTATAACGTGTGTGAAACCTATGGTTTTTTCAGTGAATTATATATATATATATATATATGCGCACAGGAACGCTTCTTACATGGAAGAACCAGAGGGACACAGCGGGGTTTCCAAGAAATTCCTTTAATGCAGCAGATAACTGGCATGACGCGTTTCGACATAAAATGTATTTTTCAAATGCCTTCAACAAAGTCAATTCACAACCAATCCGCTTATGTATTCTACAAGTCGTTCTGCCATTGGTGGCCATCCAGATAAACCGGGTTGTTTAAAGGAGATACGCTGTGGCTGCATCGGCGAACCACAACACCCAACATGCATCAGTCTTGAACAGTCAGGTAAGTTACTCCCCCAGGCTTCAATATATCCCATCTTGAGTACTGGATTGAAATATGAACGCAGGTAAACGGAATGATGTCTTTGCTGCTGCCACAAGTAACAATCCTGGGTCCCCAGAACGCCTTCAGCCGCAGAGATCTCTCATAGTCTGGCCAGGAGCCATGCATACAATGATTCAGGCTCCTCCATGAAGTCATGGACTGCGTTGCAGTTGTGCCTTACTGCGGGAGGATGCAGTGGGCCGGAATCGTCCCAATACCTTGGGTCCTGTTTGCATGCCGAAGCTGCCCTGAAGAATCCGGCCACTTTAGAAGACGGGTCACCTCAAGCGCGCTCGGGGCCAGTGCGCGAAATATGCACAGGAACACTTCTTACATCGAAGAACCAGAGGGACACAGCGGGGCTTCCAAGAAATTCCTTTAATGCAGCAGATAACTGGCATGACGCGTTTCGACATAAAATGTCTTTTTCAAATGCCTTCAACAAAGTCAATTCACAACCAATCCGCTTATGTATTCTACAAGTCGTTCTGCCATTGGTGGCCATCCAGATAAACCGGGTTGTTGAAAGGAGATACGCTGTGGCTGCATCGGCGAACCACAACACCCAACATGCATCAGTCTTGAACAGTCAGGTAAGTTACTCCCCCAGGCTTCAATATATCCCATCTTGAGTACTGGATTGAAATATGAAATATATATATATGATACATGGATCCTCCTCTCTCCCTCCACAATCCACTACACAAAAGAGAAAGGGCAAACACAGGAAGACGGCTCCAAACAGCAAGTACAAGATTATTTTCTTTTAATGCTGTTTCTTCATTTCCAACAGCAAAAGGCTTGTGCATACAGTAAACAAACAACCTACACGTATCAGCCTGAGGCCTTTGTCCGGATCATACAGTCAAACGTGCAGAGTGTCAATATAAAAGGGGCTTCACTATTCCCTCCCTTCTCCCATTAAAATAAATTTAAAGGAACACCACACATACAAACTGTCTTTGATATAGAGAAAATAGTGATTATAAGTATGAGTTGCAGCAAGAGAAATATTTCAACAAGGTAAAGTACCTGATTTTTACTATTTTATCTAACGTTTACTACTGTCACTGATGCCAATGTTTTTCTGTTCTAATAAAAGTACCTTATTAAATCATCTATTGTCTCTATCCCAAAACATATAAAATTCTAAACTATAACATTCAAATGTATCCATGAGGTTCCAATAAATATAAAGTGCCAATGCGTTAAAGATAAACATATGCTATCTCAAAATGGTAGCAAAATGACAATAATGTGCAATTTCAAAGTGCTATTCACAAATATATGAGCAAACCGTAAATATAAATAGAGCTCGTAGGTAAAGGGACGGGTTATATGCTCGGAGCTAACTGTCAAGGGACCTTAAGGTGCAAATTAAAAGTCCTACTCATAAATATGTATGCAATCCACACAATATAGAAGGATTCCCAAAGAGGATGGGACTAACTCCAATAATTCTATTTAGCCACTAACTAAAAATTATACGTTGTTCACTATCCCAAGAAATGTCTCCATTCCGTTTGTAATCAGTGTCCCATTGCATCCTAAAGTGCTGTTGCAAGACAGAATTCTTGGTACATGAACATTACACGTGTCCTTATTACGATAAAGTATCTCAAGAGTACAACCCAGCAATACTAATTGCATATCATAATTATAACCAGATCTGCCACAACAATATCCTCCCTGATAACAAATTACACATATTTAAACCAAAAACTAAATATGGTTCTGGTTCTAATTTCCAATTAATCCTAAAAAGTCTTGTCCATCAATTCACTCTTCCCTCAATTGTTAACTCCTCCATAAAACTCAATTCATAAAAAAACTGCGGAGGAGGGAAGAAGAAGAAGAAGCAGTCAAAGATCATGAGACAAGAGAGAAGAGAATAAACAAGAGGGGAACAGGAGAAACCAGAGAAATAAATAGCAGCAGAGGAGATGGAATTATTATCTAGATCACATAAATGTAAACAGCTCAGCATCAGTCTTAAGACCCCCAAGGAACCTCAGTTCCCACTGTTAAAATGCATTTGGATTCTATTAAAGGACCGAAGACTTCAGATTATGCTTTTCTTTCTATTTTATTACCACTCACAGCAGCGAATCAAACTTATTTGTATGTAAACAAAAACTACACATCCCATGATTCTTAGTTGCACATCAATTCCTATATGACCCTATAAGAGCCACCATAACCATTACGTGAGCCTCTTTCTTTGCTGTTCATGCAGGAAGTTAAGTGCTCATTTACTCTTACTAATGCTGTTATGCAAAGTGATTCTATTGATATCTAAAGAACACACGCAACATTGCGTTAATGTTAATGGCTAATTCCTTGCTTGTTGTTGCTTGTTATGCGTGATATTGCGCTGCCGCTTAAGCGCTGAGGCGCGCTGACAGGCTCCCGCTGGGAGCGCTTACCACAGTGATAACGCCAATCAGACCGGCCTCCGTGTTTGTACTCCCGCTGTGAGATTGTGTACCGCGCTGTCTTCGGCAGCGGATAAATTATTTATGAACACGGTAGGCTTCCCTCATTTGCTGGTGCTTTCTGAGAGCTTTTTCCCTCATTCCAACGTGCGTATCCCAATTGGGCTACTTTTCGGTAGGATTTGGGCTACGCACATCGTATTTGCCCATTTTTACCAATCCAAGACTCATTTAGCTCGGAGATTCCCCGAGGACACCCTTCTTACGCCTGAAGTGGCTGTAATAATTGTCTGGCCTGGAGTGAGCACAACTCCATATTTTGTCCTTTGGCTCTACCTACACCCTGAGGGTTGCAAGAATACCTATACAGCATTGCTAAGGAGCTAGGTACTTTCATTTTGGTTGTGTGCTGTGGGTTGGCTCCCCCTTACTCCTCTACTCAGCCCTCAGTCTGTGAACTAGATATGTTTCTGACTGAAGAATGGAAGATTGGATCAGTTATGAGGATGACAATTTATATAAAGAGGAGGTATCTACCCCTTCCTTTTTTTTTGCATATTTATATAGCGCGAACTCGACCTGAAGGTATTGGAGCACTTTACATGAGCACCGTATTTACATTACACATTCAGACACGGGGAGATTAAGTGATTTGCCCAGAATCACAGGATGCGGATGCGACCTCGAGGCTCGAACCCTGGTTTCCTGCACCAAAGTCGTCAGTTTAAGCCGACGGACCACATCCTCTCCCATGGATAATATTGTGGAGGCCCTGGACGCTTCCGTCCAAGAGGCTGTGAACAAGGCCATTGAAAAGGCAGTCCCTGGGACTGTGCAGCAAGCACTGGCTGCTGCGTTGAAGCAGATAACGAAACAGCTAAATAGATTTGTCAAACGTCACAGCTTTACTCCCCCAGCTGAACCAGCAAAGGATGCTACATCTAGTGGGCCCCAATCTAAGTCTTGGCCACATGCCAATGCCCTTTTCTCATTACCCCGTCTGGTAAGGCCAAACGTCCGGACACTGATATGGACACTGATACCACAAGGACTGACACCCCTGATGAGGCTCCCCCAAAGAAAAAGGCTAAGAAGACAAAACACGTGGAGCAAGACCTCTCCCAAACTATTTCTACCCCGTTCACTTTCAATCCTGCCAACATAGTCCACCCTAGGTCTTCGGACTGGGCTCCTGCGCCAGAAGTGGCGGCATATCTGCATGATAATCTCCGATGGAGCTTTGATAAAGAGGTGCGTAATGGATTACGCTCAGAGTGTCCCAGACCCGATATTCCGGAAAAGACTGCAGACACTCCGGATATCGATGCAAGTCTACTCACCTTCCTCAAGAAGTTCGCCAAGGACCCAAAGAAAGGAATTGATCGGGCCTGGCGAGGCTGCCAGGACAAACTCCTGGACGTGCAGGCCCCCTCGCCAAGATCTTAGAAATTGCCTTAGCGGCACAAGTGTCGGGCACTCCGGTGGATCCGGATGTGCTTGCGGGATAGACCCAGCAGGCTATTTGACTATTGGGTAACACAAATTGTGCTATATTCACGGAACAACGCATGTCGCTTCTCATGTGGATGGACTCCAACCTTACTGAGCTAGTTGCGGTGGAACCAGGCCCCCTGGCAGAGGGCAATCTCTTCAGAGAACGATTTGTGAAAGATGTTTTGAAGTATGTGGGCACATTCACAATACTAGATAAGGCCCAGTCGGGCATAAAATGTGTCTTCCAGGCTGGCCTTTTTCGGCGGGCCGGGCGAGGCCGAAGACGCTCACCAGGCTGTTAATTCTCCCAAGGTTCTCAGCGCGGAGACTTAGGAAGGGGCTGCAGAGAGTGGGATTGTACTCATGGGGGAACCTTCTACCCCACCAGACAACTCTTCAACCAGAGGCGTTTCCACAGAGGTGGCCATCAAGGGGGCTTACAAGCCCCAGACTCTGCAGGTAAGTGCTCCCGACACCTTTCTCATACCCTTGAGGGGTCGCACTCAGTTTTTCTATCACAATTGGTTTTGAATTTCTCAGGATGGATGGATCTTACAAACTATTTAAGGATTCCACTTAGATTTCTATCAGACTCCCCATCAGGACAAGCAACCCAGGCAGCTTTCTTTTTCCCAACTAGAATGCAATTTTATCGATTCCGAACTAGAAGAATTGCTGCGGAAACAAGCGATAGCACTCTGCAACGAGAGCCCTTGCGGTTTTTGCAGCAACATTTTCTTAGTACAGAAGAAAGGCGGAGTTCACAGGTTAGTATTGAATTTGAAGGAGTTCAATCAGTTCATGACCTAAAAACATTTCAAGATGGAGGGCATCCATCTTTTGGCGGATCTTCTGAAAGAAGGAGAATGGATGGTCCGGTTGGACTTGAAGGACGCCTAGCTGTCAATACCTATTTTTCCTCCTCACCGCCGCTTCCTCCAATTTCAATGGAGACACCGATGGTTAGAGTACTTGGTCCTTTCTTTTGGGCTCTCCTCAGCACCATAGTGTTTCACCAAGGTGATGAAACCGGTGATAGCTCATTTGCAAGAACAAGGTATTCGCATGATAGTATACCTAGACGATATACTCATCATGGCACAGTCCCCAGCGCTAGCCGTTCAGCATTTGCACATGACCATAAATACTTTGCAAAACCTGGGATTTGTGATCAACTAGTCCAAATCAGCTCTAACCCCCTCTCAGACGATAGATTTTCTGGGGTTCGTCATCAATTCTCAGACGGCTCAGTTGAGCCTTCCTCGCTCCAAACTGAAAGTCATCAGAAAGGAGCTCTCCACTCTCTTATCCAGGCAGACAGTCTCACATCCTCCATACAGGCAATTTTTCCGGGCCCTCTGAATTACCGGGCCCTTCAGAGATTAAAGATACAGCATCTCCAGAAAGGTCTCTCTTACACGGACGTTGTCCCTCTCTCACAAGAAGTGCGGGACAAAATACACTGGTGGCTGAGCCACGTGGAGACATGGAACGGCAGAGCCATTTTCGGGTCTCAGCCATAGGTTGTCATAGAGTACGACACCAGCCATTGGGGCTGGGGCACGCGTTGCGTAGATATCGCCACAGGCGGGCGATGGTCCCTGCACGAACTCGATCTTCACATCAATTGTCTAGAACTGTTAGCGGGATCGTTTGCGATCCGAACACTGTCACCCCAAAAACTCTTGTGTTGCATCCTGCTTTGGATGGACAGCATCTCTGCAGTGAGGTACATCAACAAGTTGGGAGGTATGAGGTCTTCACTGCTGGCAGAGATAGCGAAGGACTTCTGGCATTACTGCCTGAGTCATCAGATATCGGTAATAGCCGAATATCTTCCAGGACAGTCGAATGTAGTAGCAGACTGGAACTCCCGGTACCTTAAGGATTACAGCGACTGGCAACTTCAACCCCAGATAGTCAGTTGGTTGCAAGCGATATGGGGCAGTTGCAAGATCGACCTCTTTGCGTCCAGGCTGAATCGGCAATTGGAGAAGTTCTTCTGCTGGAGGCCGGATCCGGTAGCGATGGTGACAGATGCCTTTTCACAGGACTGGTCCAAGAACCTGAATTATGCTTTTCCCTCGTTCATTTTGTTTCCCAGGGTAACAACACAAGTAACTTGCCAATTGGCGGAGGTAATCTTAATAACCCCCCTGTGGAAGTCACAACCTTGGTTCCCAATATTATTAGAGATGAGTTGGGACTCCCCGGGATGATCCCGTAGTCTTTGACGATGCTCCAGGTCCCTCATGGAGAACTGCACCCGATGGTCTTATCGGGGCCGTTGTCCCTGATGGCCTGGAGGCTTTCCGGCAAAGATGGGAGATACCGGGATTTCCGGACGAGGCTGCGGCTTTCATTAGCCAAGCCTGGGCTCCTTCCACCAGGAAGCGATATTCTTCGGCATGGAAGGGCTGGGTTCGTTGGTGCGTGGAACAACATGTGGATCCCGTGGGGGCGGACCTACCCTATGTTATACATTTTCTGGCCGAAAAAGCGTCAGGAGGTCTGGCGTACCGTTCAGTTAACAATTTCATTTCGGCCATTTTGTCTGGTCACACCCAGGTAGAGGGCAAACCTGTAGGTATGCACCCTGTTATTAAAGTTATTAAAGGGTATTAGGGTAGCGAACCCTCCTAAACCAAAATATTCCTCTTTGTGGGATGTGTCTCTAGTTCTGTCTTTATTTGACAAATGGCCACATTATAACATGTTGACAAGGAAACAACTATCATGCAAGTTGGCTATGCTATTGTGTTTATATGCCTGTCGGTGCTCTTCTGATGTGAAAGCCCTGGATCTTGAAGGTAGAGTATTTACTCTGGAAGGAGTTTCCTTTAACATTACTGCTAGGACTGAAACGTTGTCGAGAAGTGTTGAATACCATGAGTTTCCTGGTAATGCAAAGCTATGTGTAGTTCAATGTCTCAAGGCTTATGAGGAATATACAAGATCTATACGACCTGATGGTGTGGGACAGATGTTAATTGCACTGCAGAGACCCTATAAATCAGTGTCTGCGGCTACTATAGCCAGATGGTTGAAATCAGTCATGCAAGAGATGGGTATTGATACACAAGTGTATGGAGCACATTCTGTGAATGGGGCCATGGCCTCCAAAACCTTTATGTTGGGTTCTACTGTTCAGGATACCATGCGATCTGCTGACTGGTCTTCTGAGTCAACATTTAAACAGTTTTATTATAAACCGGTGGGTGATATAGCTTCAGTTGCATTTGATAAGCATTAAACTAGCATAATCTGAAGCCTCCGGTCCTGTAATAGAATAAAACGTTAGCTAGCATTCGCGCCAAGAATTTTCAATTCTATTAAGGACACGGAGGAGAGGATTATCCCACCCTGTTACATTACAATATTTGTAATGCTTTTCCACCTGTATGTATTGAATATTCTGTTTAAGCAGAGATCACGGGTTTCTTATATCTCCTTCCTTCCAGGTTCTGAGAAGAAGATGGAGTAGCAGTACTTCTGGCTAAGAAGCTGTTCGTGTTCCCGTTGGTTCTTCCACATTGGAGGATGTTTGTTGGACTTATATTATTCTACTGGGACTAAGTTCGAGCAAAGAAAGAGGCTCACGTAATGGTTATTGTGGCTCTTATAGGGTCATATAGGAAGTGATGTGCAACTAAGCATTATGGTAGGTGTAGTTTTTGTTAACATACAAAGAAGTTTGATTGGCTGCTCTGAGTGGCAATAAAATAGAAAGAAAAGCATAATCCTCGCCTCCGTGTCCTTAATAGAATTGAAAATTCTTGGCGCGAATGCTAGCTAATTTTTCTTCTGCCTTTCTTAGAGCCCCTCCTCTGATTCTCCATGGGATATGTTCAATGCCAAAGAATGAAAATGTGTTCAAATCTACACCTTGGTCTCTCCACATATGTTTTTACATAGCATATGTGAAATCCTTATTTGTTATTGCTCTTATATGCTGTAGAATGCTATGCTATAGAATGCGCAGCTTCAATTTATTCACAGTGCTGCCTATATATTGTTTCCCACACTGGCATTCTAGGGCATATACCACATGTGTAGTCTCACATAAGATCCTTTCCCTTATCCTTCTCTTCTCACCAGTGAAAGTCCCATCTCTTGGCGATTTTGCCCATATTTGTAAGCTTTGCCTTTGTAGCATTTGAGAAAAAAACAAATATATATATATATATGTAATATATATATATACACAGACACACAAAAAGAGTTTATACCTACTTGTATATTTCTTAGCAAGCATATGCCTATACCACAAAAATGCAACTATTTTACAGGAAAACATACCTGTATATATAGGGAGAAAGGATTTATACTTACCTGTCAAAATACTTATCTTTACATGTAACACCTTTACCACGCATATGCCTTTACCATTCATGATTTTACAATGAAATTCGTTGTAAAGGCGTGCGTGGTAAAGGCATAGGTGTAAAAAGTGCATGGAAAAGGTTATGCATGGTAATGGCATTCACGTTGTAACAGCCATGTTGTAATGGCATGCGTTACAACGGAATGCGTGGTTCTGTCATACAGCCACAATGCAGCGGTGTTAAATCCAGATGTTGACATTGTAAGGCTCCTAAAAGTAATGTTCAACATCAATATGATCTATTATAAAATGTACGTCTGTTTTATTCATATCATTTGTTAAGAATGTATGCTCTGTTCACAAAAACTCAGTGGCCCTTTTATATCTGCTTCTTCAACCAGGAGTCATGTGGACACTTATAAATGTAGGAGTTGGCCGATCCAAATCAATTTTTAGCCTTGTTTTCATTGCCTGTTCCTAGTTAATCCCAGCTTCTGAGCTATCTTTGTCACAGTAGTAAATCCATGTTTTCAGTTTTGATTACACTGGCAGCTTTTATAATCAAAATGTAACTCTGACTTGAGATTTCTGTTCTCGTAACTACCAAGATGATAATAACATAAATAGACTGAAGTCCTGTTTCCGAAAGCCTTTTACTATTTTCTCTGCAGTTAATTCTGTGTTTTGGCTTTTAATGTTATGCTTATTTTAGGTAATCACTCAAAAAACTTTGAAATGTATGTCAACTCTAGCCTATAGTAACCAATACAACATTTTACATACACTCATCATTAAAGTTACGTGCATATAAGAAAGCGGACATTCTTCTTTTTATAAGTCCAGAAACCAGAACACACTGATTCCTGTGTGTTCTTGTGCACATTTAAGCCAGTGCATAGAGCTTCCGATTGCCTAAAGAACCAGGGCCACATTAGACAACATTCCATTCAACAATCATAACCTGATACAAATTGGTTGGGTAGAGCTACCTGCAAATATTTTGAGTATTTCTGCTAACACACATAGACTAGAATGCTGCCGACATTGGCCGCATTTAATCAACCAATATTTCAATAAAGACAAAGACGTTAACTGAATTAGTCTATCTTTTTACACTCAATGTAAATCTATGTATTATTACAATACAGAAGGAAATTGACTGGCCTTTCTTTACATATATAGCACAAAGCCAATTTATAATTCCCATTTCTATCTGTGTATACGCTGCTAAAGTAAACATTGCCAGTAAAAATTCTGATTGTGCTGAGGGTCGGACTGGTTTATAGAGCAATGTGGCAGTGTCAGAAGTGCTAGTCTGATAGGTGTGTGTGTGGGCTGGATTTGGGGCTATTTGTGGGCTTTTTTATTGTCTAGTGGAAGGTTTTCCGCTGTTGATTATGATCCAGCGCAAGACTGGGAACGGGGAATAACATTTACCGATATCCTCCCTGCGTCGCAGACCCGATGTCACACTAGCTCATTCACATACACATTCATTGGTGGGGCCCATAACACCAACACTCATACGCCTCTCTCACGAGTCTGCACACAGGAGGGATGAGTAATTCTAGCGCTGGACATGTGGGGGAAATACCTTATAACCTAAGGAGAGAAGAGTTAATTTACAAAATATACATTGACATCCTTTGCCTATAGATCCCTAATCCCAAACATCAAGGCACTCCACCCACTTGGTCAATGGACCAATTTAGTTGGATTGGTTGATGGTGATTTAGAACCAGCTAAAACACATTTTAAGACTCAACATCCTTATCTCCCTTAATGAAACCACAAACTCATATTTCTTGTTAATCAATATTTGTTTATCTAAATTTTCATAATGATTATATATTTGCATTTGTCTCGTCAAAGTTTCGAATTTTTAGATCAATTCAAATAAATCGCAGAACATCATATTTACCTATTCTGGCTATTTGAAGTCCTCTAATTCTGCATAACCAATTTTTGTTGGAAATTGTCCAGTAAAACAGGCCAAAGCTCAAAGTCCTCTGCTCAGCACGCTACAGTCCCAATTTATCAAAGGACCAGAAATCGTGCAAGCATCTATCATAGCCCGTGGATTTAGAAAAGGTTTGCAGTCATCAAGCAGTCGGGCAGCATCTGGATCATCAGGAAAGGCGTCACAAACATAGCTTCGAACAAGGAAAAGATGAAGTAGTTGAGTGAGTAAGCAAGTCCCTCCCTATTCTACTACGCCTTATATAATAAAATCAATTTAAAGAAGATACAAATGTAAGCTTTAGAACAGTCGTGATTGGCTGGTTGAGATCGTCGGACTTTTATTCCAAGATTCTTAGTACAGTTCGAGGGGTGAGGTCATTGGTCAGCGACGTGTCGGCTTGTTCCGGTTTCCTGTAAGGTTGACTGTTCCCCTGTCTTGGCGAACGTCACGTTTTATATACTTGACCGGGTACATGATGTGCAAAGGTCGCTATGAGGTTTAGGAGATTTCTCGCACATGCGCAGCTCACTCCGTGGCACATGAGACAGTGGCCACTTCTGCGTGTGGTGACAGTGGCCATATTGGATTTAGGCCCAGATGCCAACTTAAGTGAAACAAACACAAAAGAATAATTAATTCATAGAAATGGTGATTCTAATGTTAACCTCTTGCTAATCCCTCTATGTGCTTGTATTTATCTAGCATATAGCGACATTTAAAGCAATTATATTCAACTTTTTTCGATCCTCCTCGAGGGTGCAACATCACAAAGCAACATATAGCATGCAGTATTCTATTACCACATATACTATTGTTAATATGCGTACAAATTTTAGTTATAAGAGTTATTTAGCCATGAAAAAAGCAAATCCCATGTATATTTTAAGTTTTAATAATGTTGATTAGTATACATGCAATACTCATTTAATAATATTATAATTAATAGATTATATAATTAGTATTTTCATGCGAAAATAGAGGAGGTATACACAATTTTGCACTACCTGCTCCATCAGTTACACCGATGTTACCACAGACATTGCCTGCAGCAAACACAAACGCATGCAGTCGCTCATATCTTTCAAAACACCTGTACAATGTGCCTTTACAAGTTTCAAACAGAGCTGATTTGCAAATATGAGACACTTTTTATGGTCTGGCTTGACAGCACAGCTGTCGCCAGACATTTATGTGAGCATAACCACATGTTGGGAGCCAGGAGTATGTTTTGATTGGGCAGAAATGTTTGTGCTTCCACAAACAAAGTGCCCTGAACACAGCTGTAATCATTTTGTTTACTATGTTGAGCTTGAACCTTCAGTTGCACGCACAACATTGGAATGCTATTATTCTTTTTTTCTTTAAAAGGACAATTTATTTCATTATCTGGCAGCAGCTCAGATGTGAGGAGGGTAGTCATTAACCTTCATGGAGTTTTAGGTCTGGTTTGACAGTACAACTGTCGCCTGACGTTTTAACCTACACCAATAATATTCTACAGTTCTTTGCTTCCACACAAATACATATCTATTCCTATGCTAATTTCTTGTAATGCGTCACATTACCATACAACATTTCTTTAAAGCCAGACCTATTGGTCTTTTGCCAACACTTGTTTAGCAATATGTTTTGCTAATGAAGGGCACTTTTATGTTGTTCCCCAGGCCTATTTTCTGCCCCAGTCCAACCCTATTTGTACTTTCTAAATCAAACCTCACCAGATATATTGCTATGATTGTGGTGAGATTGCGTTACAGCTGTTGTCAGGCAACTTTGAGTTATTAAAGCAAGCTAAATAACTAAGATAATTTGAAGTTGTTGTTAAAATACTCACATAATTCAATAAAAACCACCACATATCATTCGAAAGATACATTTAGGAGAAAAATAACAAAGAAGGCTCAAACCAAGGAGTCAGATAATCTACTGACATTATGATATGGTAGTATGCAAACAAGTGAGTAAGCAAATAAATATGTCTCACAGATGCCAGTGAAGAGAAAACCGAAAGAATTACAATAGAGTTGAGTGTTGACCTAAGAGAATCCCTTACCTCCTCCTACCAGAGAGAGAGAGAGGGAGAGAGAGAGAGAGAGAGAGAGAGAGAGAGGTCAGATCAATTGCACACAATGTTCCACATACCATTAGCATACTGTTTAAATTAGTTTGCTGAGGCAGACGCCTTTTCCACCATAATACATCTTCTGGACTCTCAAACCTCTGAGGTCAACCCCAAGTACCTCCGATCTGAAATACATTCAGTAGCCACATTACATTTAACCAGACTTCATTAGCATAGGAGATTCATCATGCTGGTGAGTTCTAACCTCCCCAACTATCATTTTTCTCATGACATAAAATGCCTTGTACTAACCATAACACATAAAAACTTGATTTTCAGTAGCATTTAAGTACACTTGACAAATTGGAGAACTGATGTTTCTGTCCTGGTGACATATAGCGACACATATATGATGTTAGCCTTGGAAAGGAGTCTGAAACTAAAGTTCTTCAGAAGATTCTTAAAAGGTCTCAAATGAAAATGCAATGGAGAGGCATCTAGCTATCACTAGTGCACAATATTAAAATACACAAACTCTCCAGGAATCAGCCTTATCTGCCTTACCACCAAAAACACTGAAACAAACCTCTTGGCCTTCCCTGCCAATGCTTCTAACCACCCAACTAGTGTTTTGCGATCCACATTGTTGAAGACAACCAACAAATGATGGGTTCAGGTGAGTCAGATTGCTCATCAGTCAATTTCAGCAGGCCACCTGTCCAATGTCTTAGGTTCACCCCCTACAGGCAGCAGTCAGTAGTAGATGATTCTTGACATGAGTTAAAAACGGTTGAGTCACAATATTTGCCACTGTTTTTCACTTCCTAGTAGACACCACCAAGCGATAGCAAGAACTAAACATTCTGTTCTCTTGAATTTACTCTATTACTCTCATCTCACTTTTAGGTCCTTAGTATTAATTTGACCCCATTTCTGATCCTGTTTCGCCTCTTAGGAGTTTCCCATGCTGTGGTTCTCTTATCTCTGCACCATCTCTTCTCCACTGCACACCTCTGTGTCTGTAGCGATTCTCCACAGAGACAGGCATGGCCGAGATCGCCACCACTCGATAAGGCACTTCCGACCATAAAGGAACGGACGGGAGCAGTGCACAATCCAAACGCACTACAACTCCCATAACACCGAGGGGCTGGGCCGGGAAAGGCGCGGGAACCTTAAACCACCGGCCCCTATATAAGCTCCACCTCGAGACATGGGGAGTGCTTGACAATCCTACCGGAACCTGAAGACTGCATCGAGGCTTCGTTGTAGTCGACCTTCGGACGTAGATACCCAGAGGAAGCGGACGCTTGCCTTCCCGCTAGGATCAGCCGCAGAGCCATAATCACCCTTGAAACCCCAGCCTAGAGCGGACGCTTGCCTTCCTGCTAGGATCAGCCGCAGAGCCATAATCACCCTTGAAACCCCAGCCTAGAGCGGACGCTTGCCTTCCCGCTAGGACCAGCATCAGAGCCCGACATTCAACTCCCACGCCACTGCAGCAGCGCGGACGCTTTCCTTCCCGCTGGAGCTGCAGGGGGGCGTGACCACGGTATTGTGAGGGCGGACGCTTTCCTACCCGCCTCGGATTACGGAACCATCCCATTTCTTACACGAAGAAGCAGATCCGAAAGAACCCACGGTGACAGGTAAGGGGCGCGGAGTGCGTGATACTAAACGCCCTTTCTGACGCTTACACTACTGTTACCTTCCTTAGCCCCCTACGACGCTGTTCGCAAACATTTGTATCATTACGGAGCCATTGCATACTACTGTCCATTACCTTGACTCTCATCCCTGACATTTTTGCGCCTTGCAGCCAAGGGAAGGAGTGGAACCCACTACGCCCTAGCAAGTCCGCAAAACGACCTTGTAAGTAGTAGGAACCAACCCACCTGATACAATCATGTCTTGGTCATGTACATTCCCTACAAGGTATTGATGCTCTGTTCTAATTTCTCTGCAGTTTACTCCCAGCCGTGTGGAACGGAAACCTTCGCCCGACACACCTCCGCGGTTCCTGATCTGCTATCTTTTCCCTGTTCCCCACGGTGCTTCCCTCCATACCAGAGTCCATTCCTGGGTGGGAGGCAGTATCTGGGCGAATAGCGAGGCCTCTCTGCGCTGCTGTCGTCCCTGCTGGCTGTTTCCCCAGGTTAGTGGCTAGCCTAGTTTCCTTGTGCTGCTGACAACCCGACAGATTGTCAAGCCCAAGTTAAAAAGACCAGCCTGGACGATGGACACCAATGTGGTCTTGTCCTCTTTGCTGGAGAGTCTTGCGGCACTCCAGCAGGAGGTACATACCTCAAGGGTAGAAAACCAGGACCTAAGAAAAGAAATTAATACCTTACGGAGAGAGGTAGCAGGACTGTCACGTAGGGGCCCCGGGACAGGTTCCTATATTCGTGAGGCTACCCTTCCTCCACCCGGGGTGGTGGCCCCCCCCCCTGTGACAACCCCTACAAGTGAGGGTGGGTTTTTTGTGGTACCTCCTGTCTCGTCTACCTCCTCCGGCCCGAGCCCTACAGTGCACGTAATACAAAACACTGGGATTCCCCTGGCACCTCCCGAACGCTTCCACGGAGACCCGAAGAAATTCGAAACCTTCCTCAATCAGTGTCGACTCCATTTCTTATGCAAACCCTCAGTCTTCCAAACGGATGTCGCCAAAACAGCATTCATGATGTCATACATGGGAGGCAATGCTGCCAGTTGGACAATACCGTTAATGGAACGTAATGATCCAACGCTGCATTCCTTCCCTGACTTTTGTGTGGCGCTGAGGAAACTGTTCGATCGCAATCGCACATGTTATCCCTGGACAGAGAATTGCTCACCCTGCGACAAGGATCGCAGGATTTATTGTCCTATATAACTTCCTTTAATAGATTGGTAGTGGAAACAGATTGGCCGCCAGAGAAACGAACCACTCTGTTCTATCAGGGTTTAAGAGGGGAACTAAAGGACGTACTGGCACAGGTAGTACAGCTTCCTGCCACCTGTGAGGAAATGATTGACCTCACCGTCCAGTTGGACCATCGGTTGCAGAAAAGAAAAGGAGATAAGGGTAAAAATGATCCTCGAGGGTGGTACCCAAAACCCAAAGCAAGCATGGAAGAACCTCATAAGGCGGTGGATGGAACTGAACCCATGCAGATTGGAGGCATTCGAGGGCCCCTCACCACCGAAGAGAAGGAAAAAAGACGCAGGATGAAATTGTGTCTTTATTGTGGGAAAGGAGGACACTTCGTCCGGGACTGTAGAGCCAGAGCCCAGCTGCCCGAACGGGCGTCTTCTTCCAGACAACAATCTGTGATGGGAATACAAGACCCTTCGGAAAACTGAAGAGCCCGAGCCAGAAGGAGATCGCTGGGTCGGGTGAACGACGAAATTCGATCTCTACCGCCATAGCTAATACCTTGCAGCCATCGGTTGCGCATATCTGTGTAAAGGTTAACTTGTGGGTCTCCTCTGACAAACCCCTGGAGGTGGATGCACTATTGGATTCGGGTGCAACGGGAAATTACATGGATCAAGGGTATGCCTTGAGCATCGGAGTACCATGGGCAAAGAAGAAAAGACCAGAATTCGTGAAAGCGGTCGACGGATCTGCGCTGACTTCAGGACCAGTGACATCACATACGGTGCCGCTATTGATGCATTTCAACGCCTGGCACCAAGAGTATATACAGTTCGATTTAATAGACGCACCTCAATTCCGCCTCATCCTTGGCATGCCATGGTTGACACTCCATGATCCCACAGTGAGATGGGGGGATAGAACAGTGACCCTGGATTCAGCGTACTGCGCCACAAACTGTCGTAAACACCCTCTCTTGGAAACCAGCTCCATCGATACCCAAGCTTGCCTGCTTGCTATAGCCAACACACAAGAGTTGATCTCTGTCAACCGCACATTGCCACAGGAATATGAAGAATACCGATCTCTCTTCGATAAACAGAAGGCTACACGGCTTCCTCCCCACAGGGAAAACGATTGCCTGTGTAGAACGAGCCTTCTGGTGGAAATCGCTGAAGGAAGATACCAAAGAATATGTCCAGAACTGTTCGGTGTGCGCCCAAGGAAAAGCGAGACATGAAAAACCCACTGGACTGCTTCAATCAATCCCTATACCTCCTAGACCATGGCATACGGTGTCCATGGATTTCATTGTGGAAATGCCCCCCTGCCAAAGATCCACAACCATACTAGTAATAGTGGACCATTTGACGAAAATGGGCCACTTTGTACCATTGACAGGATTACCTACATCCCCAGCACTAGCTCTTTTGATCCTACAGCACGTAGTTAGACCTCATGGTATTCCAAGCGTCTTCATCACAGACAGAGGAACTCAATTTACCTCCCGCTTCTGGAAGGCCTTATGCACAACAATGGGAATAGATGCACGCCTTTCTTCCAGTTACCATCCCCAAACAGATGGGAAAACGGAGCGCCTCAACCAGACTCTAGAACAGTATCTCCGGTGTTTTTCTATACAAAACACAGCAAATTGGGTAACATCATTGTGGATGGCGGAGTTCGCGTACAACAATGCTGACCATGCCACGTTAGGATGCTCCCCTTTCTTTTGTCTCAACGGATACCATCCGAACATGCTACCCTTTGAATGGCCTGTTACCACCAACCTTCCCAGTATAAAGGAACACCATGAACACCTAAGAGCGGTTCTACTCGACGCCAAACAGCATCTCATCGCAGCTCAAGCAGCACAAAAACGCTATGCTGACACGAAGAGAACAAGAGAACCTGAATATCAAGTAGGGGACAGGGTATGGTTGGCCACAAAAAACTTACATTTAAGGGAGTGGGAAAATTAAAACCCAAATACATCGGTCCCTATTGTATTGAGAAAGTGATCAATCCCGTTGCTATGCGATTAACTTTACCTGAGGCATGGCACATACACCCTGTGTTTCACGTGTCCTTGCTACAACCCTGCCCCCCTACCATGAGGTTGCCAGATAAACCTCCACCCTTAGATATCGATGGCCAAGAAGAGTTTGAGGTCCACCAACTCTTAGATTCCAGATTGGTGAGAGGGAGAGTTCAATATCTGGTAGAATGGAAGGGGTATGGGGTGGAAGACAGGACCTGGGAACCCATACAGAATCTCCACTGCCCTGAATTACTAGACCAGTTCCATAGAAATAATCCTGGTAAACCTGGTCGCCCGCCGAGTCGGCGGTCCTTGAGAGGGGGTTCTGTAGCGATTCTCCACAGAGACAGGCATGGCCGAGATCGCCACCACTCGATAAGGCACTTCCGACCATAAAGGAACGGACGGGAGCAGTGCACAATCCAAACGCACTACAACTCCCATAACACCGAGGGGCTGGGCCGGGAAAGGCGCGGGAACCTTAAACCACCCGCCCCTATATAAGCTCCACCTCGAGACATGGGGAGTGCTTGACAATCCTACCGGAACCTGAAGACTGCATCGAGGCTTCGTTGTAGTCGACCTTCGGACGTAGATACCCAGAGGAAGCGGACGCTTGCCTTCCCGCTAGGATCAGCCGCAGAGCCATAATCACCCTTGAAACCCCAGCCTAGAGCGGACGCTTGCCTTCCCGCTAGGATCAGCCGCAGAGCCATAATCACCCTTGAAACCCCAGCCTAGAGCGGACGCTTGCCTTCCAGCTAGGACCAGCATCAGAGCCCGACATTCAACTCCCATGCCACTGCAGCAGCGCGGACGCTTTCCTTCCCGCTGGAGCTGCAGGGGGGCGTGACCACGGTATTCTGAGGGCGGACGCTTTCCTACCCGCCTCGGATTACGGAACCATCCCATTTCTTACACGAAGAAGCAGATCCGAAAGAACCCACGGTGACAGGTAAGGGGCGCGGAGTGCGTGATACTAAACGCCCTTTCTGACGCTTACACAACTGTTACCTTACTTAGCCCCCTACGACGCTGTTCGCATACATTTGTATCATTACGGAGCCATTGCATACTACTGTCCATTACCTTGACTCTCATCCCTGACATTTTTGCGCCTTGCAGCCAAGGGAAGGAGTGGAACCCACTACGCCCTAGCAAGTCCGCAAAACGACCTTGTAAGTAGTAGGAACCAACCCACCTGATACAATCATGTCTTGGTCATGTACATTCCCTACAAGGTATTGATGCTCTGTTCTAATTTCTCTGCAGTTTACTCCCAGCCGTGTGGAACGGAAACCTTCGCCCGACACACCTCCGCGGTTCCTGATCTGCTATCTTTTCCCTGTTCCCCACGGTGCTTCCCTCCATACCAGAGTCCATTCCTGGGTGGGAGGCAGTATCTGGGCGAATAGGGAGGCCTCTCTGCGCTGCTGTCGTCCCTGCTGGCTGTTTCCCCAGGTTAGTGGCTAGCCTAGTTTCCTTGTGCTGCTGACAACCCGACAGTGTCCCACTACAAGCTAAAATGCAGATTGGAGCACCACTGTCATCATCACCCAACATCGGGTCATATTATCAAGGACGGCGTTCGAAATATAGCCGCTTTAGCAGCAGGAAACTGCGGCTAAAGCGGCGATAATGTGCTTGATAATATGCCGCAGAGAATTCCGATAGAAGCCCATGTTCACACCAGAACATGGGCTTCTATTGGAATTCTCTGCGGCATATTATCAAGCCCATTATCGCCACTTTTAGCGGCAGTTTCCTGCCGCTAAAGCCGCGATAATTCTAACGCCGTCCTTGATAATATGCCCCCAAGAAGGCCCTGCAGTCTAACACACTCCCATACACTAACACGCTTATGCACCTCATTAGCTTTATTAAGAGCTATATGGTGCAACTACAGTACAGTACAGTACAGACTGCTTCCACTACTGCTACCCCAGGAATAGTCTTTCTCATGCCCACATTTCAACCGAACCACGAGGGGAAAAAGACTGCACTGAGTTGCTGCAAGTGGTATTAGCCAGGGACTTATATGTTTTTGCTCCTTTTTCTTTTCTTGCGATTTTGACTTAGACCATCTATTTTTTCAAAAAAATCACCATATCAATAATCAGGCCACTAAGGATACGTTTATTAAAACCATTATTGGGTACATTGACAATATAGCATTTAAGTGAGTCTAAATATGGGATCAATAAACACATTTGCATAATAGTGTGGCAAGGAGTGAAAACTCTCAGGGAGAGTGAGCGTAGCTGCCTCATAAGCAAAGATGGCAGAGACAGCCGAGGAGAGGAAGCGCGCAGTGTGTATAACCTCTCAGCCTCGGCCAGGACCCGGGAGACCAGCTGAGCTGTGATTCCACTCTGCTGGTGGAGATTAGACAAGCCTGGCTGCGCGCACCGCTCCTCAGAGTTTCATTTTCAAGCACCACATAAAACTGAAAGATTTGCAGAAGGCAATGCGGAGCTACATTTGCTGTTATTAATGGCGAATGTAATTGCAATCATAATTGTTTGATCTGCGAAGTTTGTGCTTCAGCCATGTGAAAAATATGACCCGTGCTTTTTCCATGATCAATAAAAAAAACAGTCAATTAAAATGCACGAGGGCCTTCTTTGCTAAGCAGTGGTAAGAATGTCCTGCGTGGCCTATCATCACGGTGTTGTTATTTTACCTTGATGTTCACTGTGAAAAATGACAAGTAATTGATTTACAGCCACTTTTCAGACCATTCCTCTTGCAAACAATGCTAGTTAATTCATGGAGGGAACGCTGTTCATTTCAGCAATAAATTGGTTCGTTTACAGCTACACCGTGGATATGCTGATTTTATTTTTAATGCTGAGGCTGTTAATGACAGGAAGAAAGCCTTAAACCTTGATATGTTATTTTGCAAGGTATTACGCTTTAATCTAATGTACATGTCTAAGGAACTTGGTGCTTTTCTGCTTCGAAATGTCTACTTTTCAATTCATATCTAACTTTCAACCATTTGGTATATATTGTGAAACCTTAAACATAAGCAAACCCTATAAATAAATACATAAATATCATATCTAACAACTTTGTATTACAGCATAATAAAGTATTTTAAATCATACAACATGTAAAATAAATTCTGCGATTTAATTAAAATAAAGAATTAAATTCACTCACACTACATTCCTTAACTTGCATTACATATGGTACTGTTGTAATTATTTAGTTTATTCTAGATTTGTTGTGACTGATTGTTTAAATGTTATCGTTTCTCATTGAAAATATGAGGAAAGGACTAATGTTATAGTAAACCCACTAAAGAACCGGAAACCTCCAAAACTACAAGAAGGATAATTGGGCATAACAAGTAGTTATCCGAATAGTCACATATCTAATTGCTGTTGCAGGGTTCTATTGGACTGCTATTTTATTAATGTAAATAATTAGCCACACATTATATAAGTGTTGTTTCAGTTCTCTTTGTTCTTAAAGCCATTTTGATGTCTCATTTCTACAGTCCTCAAGAAACTATGGGGCATATTTACAATCCCCTATCGCCATCACAGTCACTTTTTCTTCCGTTGTGGTGGCGATAAGGGCTTCACCTTATTCACAAGGCAGTGTTAAGCCACTTAATATGGCTGAACACTGCCTTGTGAATAAGACACCCTTTCACCCTTTACTTAGCGTGAGAGGTGAGGGCAATGGGTGTTGCGGTGGGCGTTCCACTGCAACACCCATTGAATTTGGTGCTGCCCCATATATACAGGGGCAGTGTAATTATGGGGCAGGGCCAAAATAAGACTAGGGAAAAATTTTAAATTTCCCCTCGTTTTTGCTGTTTCTATCTGTGCTGTGTTGTGAAGCACACATAGAAACAGCAAAAGGCCATTGATTGTTGATGTACAGGAAGGTGACCATTCCTGCACATAAACTATACCCAAAAAATTACTTTGTGCAACTTCTATGTGCGCTACTTTAAGTAGCACACATAGAAGTTTCAAAATGCCATTTCGGATTGTTTATGTGCAGGAAGGTCCCTTCCTGCACATAAACAGTCTTCTCCTACAACACAGGCACTCTTGTACTATGGTGAAGGATGTCTGCGTTGGCGCTAGACAGCTAAAATTAGCGCCAGCGCAGGGGGAAACGCAGGACTGCACCGTATCCTTGTAAAAATGGTTCAGCCCTGCGTTTTGGAAGTGGCGGAGCGCAATGTTAAGCCAAGGTGGTTAACGCCGCGCTCCACAACTTCCTCGTAAATATGCCCCAATAGCCTCCTGTGGATCATACCAGAATCTTGATGTGAGCTTAAAGTCCACCAATTGTTCACCATTGGTTGGCTATTTTGCCACTCTGATTTCTTATTCAATGTCTTGCCTTCCGCTTCTTGTATTTGTCACTTCCCTGGAGCATATCCTTTTTACCATACCTTTGATTGGCTGAGTTGTATCCTTCCACTGGCAACATTTAGGGGACTACTTTTTCTTTTCTTCAAGCACTGCACGCGCATGCTTGTATTTTCAAACTATGTCCCTCGTGTACTGCTTATCTCAAATACATGCCCCATGTTCTGTGTTGCTCCCCCATCCCTCCTCTCCTTCTAGACCTCATATGCTTTTTTACCTGATAGATACTTGCCCCTCTCTATGCATTTTGAGGCATTGATATAGTTAAGTGGTTCAGCTGATGTACTAATTTTCTTTGACAACACTTGGGCCCTTATTATTAGTGCCTGACTAGGAATGTGATCATTATTGCATCTTTTAAAATCCAATACCACAGGGATTGGAATTTAAAAGGTTATCATAATTATTGCCTATTACAAGTTGGTCATGGTAAATGAGGTATAACATATGGAATCAGTATTTAACACACCGAACACACTGAATTCCGCATGTTTTGCCTTTTGCTACGAGTTTTTTGTCTGATAAAATTCAGCAGGTTTGACCTGCCTATATGAATTAGGGGAAAACTCCAAGGGTGTAATAACTATCACACAACTCCTAATTCCGATCACTGTGTAAACACGTGTTTGCACTGGGATCAGAATTTAGCTCTGCACTTGTAATCAGGGTTTTAATGTACTTTATATTTTCTTAGTGAGTTTCAACAGGCATTTTCACATGTCTTTGCTTTTTTCAAACAGAGTGTTTTATTGTCATTTAGCATTCATCAATATTGTCGATTCCTCGTCATACCTGTAAGCAGCAAAAATACAATTGTCAATGCAACGGCATAGGCATAATATGGACAAATACATAGCATAACAAATCCAGTGTTTCTGTGCACATGCTAAAGCACTATGCCCACTAGGTGTACCAGGGTAGCGCACCACAGTGGCGGTGGGTGCAGGTACTCGGCTGACTCGGTGATGTGGTGAGCGAAGGAAAGTGTTTTTTATTTATTTTACCTATTCCGCCATCAGTCAATTTCCCCCCAGCCTTGCCCCAACACGCTTACCGGTACCAGCCGCCACTGGTGCACCAATCACAGAAGAATGGATCTAGTACCACCAGTGAAGGCCTTCCATTGTATCAGCGGACAACCCATTCAACCAAACAACATACATCCCACCATTTCCCAACCCTGCAGTGTCTCCCCTCTTTCCCTCATTCCCAAAATTAATCAGTAGATCAGAAATTAGGCAAGCCAAACCCCCTTATGCATTCCATGCCAGACAGTTTCCTCCACGTGTTCACCAAGGCAGTACAAGCAGTCGGGGCAATAAGCAAGGCTGATACTCAGCCACCAGGCCCCCTCCAACAGCTACATCATCAGTGGGCATCCTAGACAGCGTGTTCTCCATTATTCTCATTCTCGCCCCCATGGACATAAGCCAGAATCGTGTCTCATGCTCGCACAAATTCTATGGGTCTCCTGCCCTGGCGCACCTCTTCACCTAATATGATTTAGAAGAATGTGTTTGATTTCTCTTGCTTCAGTGGCAGTGCATCCCAGCTTGAGGTGGTTTATATGTCCACAGTACTAATTTGAGGTACAGTAGTTTGGCAATGTTTTTTCACTGTGATACAATGTGGTGGAGATTTTGTTGTACTTGTGGTGACAAATTAGTAGTTTTAGCATGTGCACCATCAGTGGCTAAAGAGGTTAGCCAGTTTATCCCCTGGTGTTCATCACTCGAATGGAATGTTTTGGGCTCTACAACTTTCAATTATAATTTTCACTTTTCAGTGATTTTCAAGGAGTGGTTCGACATGTATGACACATTGAAGTGCCTAGGCCTGGACTTGCACTGTAGGTGTAAGTCTGTGTAAAAGTATTGATGTAGTGTTTAACTGATATTCGTAAGGATTCTGTAAATCCTCCAGGCAGACCTATAATCTCAGCCTATAGATCCCTTCTGAAACCACTGGCACAATGTATTGATTTCTTCCTCAAACTCTTCGTGACCAATACTTAGGCCTATATCAGAGAGTCTATGGGCAAATTCAGAAAAGTAGAGTGACTGCCTTATGATGAGAATAAAAAGTGTCTAGTGAATTTTGATATTGAGGAATAATATACACATATTCTGCAAGATGAGGCCATACATGTCATCAGGACAGTTGTGAAATATGGGCAGAACGCGCATAATGTTCCCACCAAATTTTTGGTGTCCTTGAGGAACAATTTTTTTGCCTTCAAGTACTATATGTACCTACAGATAAAGGGTGTTGCAATGGGGTGTAGCTTCACACCGGAGTTAGCAAACCTGTTTATGTCTTTTTTTAAATATAAAAAGTGGATTCATGCCAGCGAAAACCTCTTAAGGACCAATATAAGATTCTGGTTTCGATATAGACAATGTACTCATGATGTGGAAGGGGAACAAGCAGACATTAGCAGGATTTCTCAAGTGGCTGAATGAGAGAACGTTAAATCTTAAATTCACCATGTCAATTGACAACAGGAGAGTGAACTTCTTGGACCTATGAGTGGTAGGAAGGGAGGGTAGGAGAGAGGTGAGTCGTAACACTAAGCCTACAGATCCTAACACTGTATTACACCTCACAAGCAGTCATCCCCATTCCCTCAAAGACAATCTACTGTTCGGACAATTTCTCTATATTCAGAGAAATTGTTCCAATTACACTGACTACTTCAAACATGATAACAATCTGGTGAGCAACCTTGTTAACAGAAGGGAGTCCAAGAAAACTGGTAAAGGCAACATGCAAAAGAGCTTGGTTTACACCCAGAGAGATGGTGCTTGTACCTAAAACCAGATAAGAGGAGATTTTACTTACATGTTTCATTATTTATAAACCAAAAGCCAATAAAGTGAAAAACATAATATAAAGAAATAGAATATAGTGGCAAATCTGCAGATCTCTATACTTTTGTTTCTATTTAGAAATGGGTTTATCGGTGGAAGCAAATGCTGTGTTAACGGTGTATTCTCAATACGCCAGCAACAGGCAATAGTTTCCCAATAACACTTCAAATGTCCGCGTTAAAATTACTGGGACGGCGATAAAAAAGGAAACCCGAACGTGAAAAAAGTTGCGATGGGCCCAACAGCGATAAAATATCAGCGGTAAGCAGCGCCAGGCATGTATCTCAGGCACTGGGAAGTCAAGGAACAGATTTGAGTTGCTAATCTGTTTGGTCTTTCATAAGATTTCTTAGATTATTCAATTTCCTTTCAGTCTAATATATCAATTAGATGAGGGTTCCAGTTCCTGGAGAATTAGGTCATGATAAGTTTATGTCTTGTTAGTCAATTCCTGTGGACCTTCTTAGTTCAGGGAGCTTCATGACTATTCCAGGGCTTAGTACATTGATCCCTTATTACTTATGTGCTGCAATAATATGAAGTGTTTTAATTTTCCAGTAGAGCAATTCTTTTTCACAGCATTTATTAGGAACAGAATGCATCACACCATAATTATTTTCTGATTTATCTCCTGCATGAGTATGAAAGAAATTCACATGGTTCCAAATATTTTACCTTTAGATGTCAATGATCATGCTTTCATGACATGGATGTTTAGAGTAAAAGAGCTAAGAGGTAACGCGTAGTGCCCTATTGCCTATTTGTCTTGTGTATGGATTACTTACTTTGTTGGACAATAATGTGACTGTCAAAATGTATCGCCAAGGGTTAATTTTCATGTGTGCATATACTCTAAAATGTTTAATATATCACTCTGCTAAAATAAATTACTGATTTTACGAGCAATTCAGGAAGAAGGTTGTGATGTTATTGAAGGCACAAAGGCAAATATCATCCAACCACTGCGTTAAAATGATTGCGCTGTTTACTCACATATGTTGTTTTTGCATTCTGTACCCATTGAACGCCACACTAGCATGCCATTAAGGAACAGTTCCAGTATTATCTGGATTCCTTCCATCTTTGTTTTCTGTATTGTGTTCTGCACTATAGAACTGATGTTGCTTCTGGCAGAGGAAGCTTTTATGTCTGAGGATGGCGGATTGGTAATTGAGACTTTGTTCTTATTGCTTTATTTTTCATCAGGAAGGCACTGGAAAAGGATTTTGTTTTTTCTGTTGTTTAATGACAAACATATATTTCCTTTGTTCTCTAATTAACTTAAGACTTCTCTTCACAATAGAAGGAGTGTACTTTACATAAGTTTATCATATTGGCATTGTTGGAAATGTTCTTTCTCTTTTTATCTGGGCCTATATGGGATGGTATAAGACAAACACATTCTGTAAAAGAATGAGAAATGGACTATCAAAAATGACGTGTAAAGGTTGTACAATTTTAACAGGATAAAAAAGTTACAAGTGATAAAAGTAATAAGATTATATAAGAACCTCGAATGGACAGGATTTGCTTTGCTCATATACCGCTCATGCTTATACACTAGATAGAGTGAACTTTTGCAATGCTAGTCTTGAGGCAACCTAAATTGACCTAGTTTAGAAAAATGGCACCATACCCATAAGTACCAAAATGTAAGTCTTATCTGTGATTCTAGCAATTTCATTGTCCGGAGCCTACTCTGGTCTTTACCAAGTAAAGGTAGTCACTATCAACAACATTTAATCAGTTACCAGAATTACCTAGAACAAAAGTCCAATTCAGAAGAAGTTAATTCTCTATTAAATCGGACTCTCCGGATGATACCTGTCACGATTCTTACACTCCTGCACTGGAAGGTTTGACAAATACTGGTGAATTTAGCGAACTATTCACTATCCTATTGCGAAGTTCCGTTGGATGGTAAGAGAAAACAAATAACCTCACTCTTAATAAAAAAAATAGATAGTTGGTGGAAAATTATAGACCATTACTCTCCTTCCAGTTGTAGGGAAATTTATGGAACGGATTGTAGCAAAACAGATTTCCTAAAAGAATATGACTGCCTTGATCCATGGCAACTTGGTTTCCATCTGGGTAGGGGCACAGCAATAGTCCTTGCTCTTGCCTTAGAGCAGGCAAGTTCTACCTTAGATTACAGTGACTCTTCTCCCATTATCTACCTCGACCTCTCTGCAGTGCTTGATATGGTTGACCTCTGATCGATTGCTTACATGAATTTAGAGTTGGATGTACAATCTTTGAATGTTTTTTTCCTTTCATAGAGGTAACCCCTAGACTGTTGTACTAGCTCCTTTCCACTCATCTTCTTTACCGGTAAGCTGTGGTTTGTCTAAAATCATTCTACACTTGTCCTGTACACATTTGACCTCTTGTCTTGTGGAATCGCAATGAAGGATGGCATTTAGCTTTCTTAAACTAGATGCTAATAAATCAAACATTCACAAGCAGATTTAATAACAGAAAAAGTTTGGCTCAGCATTATTGGCCACTGTCCATAGGTGACATTCTCTCTCCTGCTCATAAGATTAATTCATTGGGAATCACTTTGAACTCTCATCTTGCATTCCAGGCTAAAATCAGTTTGGGCTCAGCTGTTTTTTCTGTATAAGGTTATTTAAAAAATCTTCCTTTTCTTCCCCATATTCTTCATACTCTAGTGGTCTCTCTGTGGATTATGTCAAGAATTCATCCTTGCAATATTCTGTATTTTAGACTGCCTGACTACCTAACAGGGAAGTTGCACAGGATCCAAAAACTAGGCCATGCAGCTAGTGTTTAAAATAAATTTAAAAAGCATAAACTACATTGGCTACCTGAACATTAGGGTGTTCCTTTGACGACATACGGGACCAGATTAATCAAGGGCTTGTGCTTCCCTAGCGTCACTTAAGGCGAGACAGCTTAAGCCCTTAAGTTAGATTTACTATGCCACGCAGAGCAACCTAGCATAGCCTTTAATGGCATAGAAAATCTGGAGGAAAGCAAGGTGGCGCATTTTGCTGCCTTGTGTTTCTCTGCTTGGAAAAGGCGTTCCATGGGTGGAGCGTGGGTGTTCCCACCCATGGTTTGTGGCTCATTCCCTGATTTACTAAGACTAGTAGACCTGGGAATGCATCAAAATGCTATGCCTTCCCATGCTTTCTACATGTGCTGTGTTGTAACGTTTATTGTTGCTTTGCATCCTTTCACTTAGCTACCTGTTCCCTGCTGCTCAGCCAGTGTGAATGTGATGTGTGTGGAATGTTAGAATGCCTGATGAGGTACTGAAATGCTGGAGTGGAGAGAGAGACTGATGGAGTGTATGGGCTGAGCAGCAAGGATGTGGCTCCTGGTGGGGCTGATCTTCTTATCATACTTACTATCCTTTAACAAAACTTAATAAACCTCTTACCTACAATCTACTTCATGAATCCTGAAGCACACAGAGAGAGCAGAAATGCACCATATGTTAGTGATTATGATGCATTCTTGCTCTCGCCATTTGATGCATCGCAATTGTCTTGCTGCATTGCGCTGCATCAAATGTTAGGAAATCTGGTCCTATGTCTTATTCGTAGAGCTATCCCAAATCTGAAAACTTTCACCGTATTTCTTTTTTTATACTCTTGGAAGACATTTATGCTCTGAAAACTCAAAGGTTGTTCTGTTCACTATTCCACAACTTTACTGTTCTAGAAATGGAAGCTATGTGTTGTCTACCATCGGACGGGGACTCTGAAATATTCTTCTCTACCATATCAAGAGCATTTCCTCTTAACTGACCTTTAGAGGAGATTTAAAAAAACATCTTTTGTCAACAGGTCAACCCCTTATGAAAGTATCTTAGCATAAGATGCCTATGCTGATATAATACACTTAATAAATAGTTAGGATAGACTCCAACGAAACACGTCTACATGACTTCCAGTGGTGGCCGCCACAAAAAGAGGGTGGTGGGCGGGTGGAAGGAATGTGGGAGGGGGATTGCGGGGGTGGGGGGAGCATGCTGGAGAGGGGTGTTAGTAACAATATCTATAAAATGAAAATAACTTACCTGAAGCCGCCTGCTGCCTCCTGCGTCGAGCCCCCTGTCCTCTTCCTGGTCCCAGCAGCCCCTGGGACAGACTCACGTCCAATCCCCGTACTGCTCTCATGCTATGAGAGCAGCACAGGGATTGGCAAGAGCGGGCTGAAAAGACGCTCCGCTCATGTCAGGGAGTCTGTGGGGTTTCCTCAGCCTGGCTGTTCAATGCATCTGGGCTGGGGAAAACTAAGTGCGCATGTGTGTTTGGCCGGCCTGAGACGGCTGGCCAAACACATATGCGCACTTAGGGAGGGCACATAGCACTCCTCCTCCCCCTTCTATGCACTGCCCCGCACAAGCTGGCTCAGAGCCACAAATGAAAAATAAAACAATGCTAGAACATTGTTTAAATTTCCATTTACTGGCTGTGAGCCAGTGGGGCGATGCTTCTCTGCCATTGCTTAGGAGCCACCGCTGAACTGCGACTTTACATTCGAATCACATCACTCTGCTGGTCTACCCTTGACAAGCATCTCAAATAAATGTTTTTTTAACCACATTTATTTCTAGAAATTAAGAAGGCACTTCTAGTTTTATTGATGCTGCTCTATATTATTGCGGTGGTAGCTTGCTAGGGGGAATTTGTGATTCATACGAACAAACAAAAAAAACCTCTCTTAATTCATAACCAATAAAAACAGTTACAAAACATGGCGTCTCGCTTACTAAGCAATAGTCAGAATAGTCCCTTTATTATCACCATAGGCATACAGGGACAGGCTTTTTACTGCCAAATTTAATAAGCAAAATGCCAAATAAATGAAGAAGCACATTTAATAGGCACTTTCTGCATATAAAAATATGAGATTAAAATACAGCATGGCAAACAGCTTTTCCAACTAGTGACATTTAATATAACTTTTTTACAGTCGTATCGCATTTAATCAAAATTCATCTGAAACAAGATTGGTCAGAAAAATAAATGGCTCAGCAATATGTTGGGGTGTATGGCATCTGACAGCAGTGAAATTGTGTGTGTGTGTGAGTGCGTGTGTGTGAGAGAAAGAGAGAGAGAGGATTGCGGACCTCATTTAGTAGAGACAGTAACAAGGCATACTCCAAAACAAGAGGCATGTCAGGTCCATCATCCTTTTTGTTTCTTCATCTCATTCAGCGTGCAGTTTTCACCTTTCACAGCACCATCTCAGCAGAGCTAACTCCAGTGAAAATGGCCTCAGAAGCCTGGCCTAAATAGCGACAGAAAGGCATGCATAGAGTCTCCTGTGTGCTGCAAGAATACTCCCACCACATTAGATGGCATTAGAGACCAGACTTACTAAAGCTTCGAGCTGGTGCTGAGCATCATTTGTGATTTACTTCCGCGCACAAAAGGTGTTTTGCACAGTAAATGTGCCCTTTTCACAGCATCAAAGTCACTTGGTGCACCTTTATGTCAAGGGGCAGGCCAGCACAAACACCCATAAGTTTCAAATTAACGTGAATATCTAAGAGAGCCTACTTCAAAAACTGATGTGTAGTAAAAGCAGGTATTGCAAATTGAATGCATTTGGCTTTTCGTTGGCTGTCCATGTATACGAATTTATCCTGGAAGGATATGCCTGCAGCACAAATCCTATGGAATAAATTGTGCATTCTTCTCTGCACCAGTGTGAGAGGCGTTGTGCTCTGCGAGGCAGCCTGTTTGTGTGCCAGCACAGAAGGTGACACCCGCAACAGACCTATCTTTGTAAATATGGTGCAGCACTGTGTTTCTGCTTTGTGCTTTTCAGCTCAGCATATTTGGATAGTGTGCTGAGTTGCTGAAATCTTAGTAAATGTAAATGCCTGGTTATGTTATTCTTTAAGAAGGACCTCCAGTTTGTGAGAATGGTTTTAAGCATAGCATGAGCGATGATTGATCCAAAATGAAGGCAAAAAAGTCATGAAATGTCTACCATGCACAGGGAAAACACTGCAAGTTTATGGGGAGTGTCAGTGATGTTATTCCTGAAGATGTGCCATGGTTTGAGGTCTATTTTCAGGAACAACATAAGTGATAAGAGATCCGCGTTAGACACTCTTTAAAGCTGACCACTAAACAGGTGATCCACCTCCAGGAATAGGATGTCACCACTCTTAATTTTCCCTCAAAATAACTTCCACCATGGAGGCAGTAGACATTTCAAGGTAAAATGTCCGACATTTCACATATCAATGGATTTCTTAGTTGTTTACTAGTTTGTTCTTTGTGGTTTAAAGATGATGGTATCTGAATCTGTCTATAACCATGTGAAATAGGATGAGTAAATTGATTTAGACTATATATCAAGCAAAACATTAGTGATTGAATCTTCCTAAATTTTGTTTATTTCTCTAGAGCGCTAGAGCCGACACAAATCTTGTAACAAAATGACAAGTAAGTAAGGAAGTTCTCCGCTGCCTAGAAGCTTGCCATCAAAATTTAGTGGCTACCCGCAACTGCAACCGATGCTGGAATATGTGTTTTTTTGGAAAGCCAATACATAGGGAAATATGTAATTGTTCTCCGTCATTCCTGTTGTGGTTGTGTGTTTGTAGCAGCTGGCCTGCGGCTCATCTTTCCTTATGTCTCCCCACTAGTGATGATCTTACATTTTTTGTCATGCCTGACCTGATTTATCTCTGCATTTAGGATATGCTGACTTCTGAAAACCTTGATGGCACTCTGTTGTAGGGTATGGCTGACCTTGCGTTTGTGTTGTGAATGAAAAATCTACCCAAAACGTGGGGTTCTGCCACCTGCATAAACGGAGTGACACTGCTCACTTCTGCACGGCTGCTCTGATGCTTGCACTTCTCAATCAGCCATCAAATTCTCTTATGTCATCTCATTCAAATTGAGACCAATCATGAGTAGGATCCTTGAAGTGGTATTATCGGGGAAATTTGAGTTTTGTAACCAGAACCCATCTAACCAGAATCCTTCCTTCACTAGACTTTGGGTATACTGGTCATCACATTGTCAGGTTAATGGGAGGACTAGAAATCTGCGTAAATGAATGAAATACAAAACAAATATCAGCACAGTGTACCAATTATTTGAAGAACAATCTCCAAAAAGGCTGTTGTTGGTATTGTCTCGGTTATGTTAACACGAATTGGAATATCATAAAAACAGCAGTGCAAACTAGTCGTTAACATCTAAAGATATTTGTATTTGGAAAAATGGCAGGAATCTTACTTGGGTAATGCAGCATTACGATCTTCCTTACGAAGTCTTGATCATGTCCTCAAGACAATGCTGACTGACCAGAAGGTTTCCATTGAGAAAACAGGCTCAAAATTGGACGATGCTACAAGTAAGTTCATACTGCAATTAAAGGATAAGCAGAATAACAGAATATGAGTGGATAGAGCAGTTCATCATTCTAGCAGCAGATGATGTGCAGCAAGTTCTGATCACACTGGGAAGACTTGAGAATCTATTACACATCTAGCTATGCAAAACCAAGGATGGTAAAGTTTGCTTTTGGACGACTACTATGCATATCCATGGACTTTCAGAGATAGTGAGAGATGGTGCAACAGAGATGGTTATCGTACTACTTGTTGTGTAAAACGACTCAATGGCCCTTGGTTCTTGCAATAATTTAATTTGAAACAAGTATACACACCTCTTCGGAGAAGAGTACGACTAATATAATAGGGATTCCAAATGATCACTTGTGTGGATCCACGAGTGCCCCTTGTTACACTGAGGAACAGTGAGAGGTGTGGTCACAATGAACCACAACAAAGCATGAGCCCAAAAACCCTTTGTTTAAAACTGCATAGATGTATTGTTTATGCTGGGGGAGGAGCAGAAATGGTTGTGTGGGATACGAGATGGGGTAAGTTACAGCTCCATTTCATCGATGTTTATGTGTCATATGATGATTTGAAGATGGAATTTCATGAATAGATTATGACTCGTGCTCAGCAATTCATCCCTTATGAATCAATAATCTGTAGGCATTTCAATGCAGCTTTAGCTCTTCCCTTAGACAAGACATAGAGATTAACTAAGGATTGATCTAATGCATATAATGGCAACCCAACAGTGTGAAACCTCGCGACTTTGGCCGGTGGCGTAACAAAAGTTCAAGGGCCCCCCCTGCAATATACACAGAGGGTCCCCCGCTCTGGATTTATTCCGGAGCGCTCAGGCATAAGTACTGTGCCGAGGGGGCCCCCGGCAGCTCAGGGCCCCCCGCACTGCGGGGGATGCTGGGGCCTGTGTTAAAGTTCTTGTGCTCTCTCCTAAAAACATGGTAAGATTGTCTTATACCTAATTGGCACATTTCATTTACTAGTAGGTCTCTAGTACAGTAACACTACCTGTGCCCAGGGCCTGCAAATTAAATGCTAATAGGGTGTCTGCAGCACTGATTGTGCCACCCACTTAAGTAGCCCTTTAAACATGTCTCAGGCCTGCCATTGCAGCCTGTTTGCAGTTTCATACTGCCATGTCGCCTGGGAAAAATAAACCTTTTTGCCAGGTCCAACCCTTCGTTTTCAATACACGTTACCCCTAGGGTAGGCACTACACAGCCCAGAGGGCAGAGTGCAGTATATTTAAAAAGGTGGACATGTACTTTTAAGATTTGCATGTCCTGGTAGTGAAAAATGCCTAAAGTCATTTTTCACTACTGCAAGACCTACTTGTCCCATTGGATAACATTGGAGTTACCCAATTACATTTTATAAGTGTAATTTCCAAACGGGGTCAAGTTACCAGTTCATGATTGGTGTATTTGGAATTGTAATGAAAAATCCTAAACTGGTAAAGTCGGATTTACATTTTAAATTACAGTTTTGAAAATGCAACTTTTAGAAAGTTGCCATTATCCTACTTTAGTCATTTGGTGCCTGCAGCCTGTCTCTGGGTCACATGAATGAGTGTATTTGACAGTTGGGATTTGTGTATTCCTCCTAGACAGCCTCACACAATTGGTGAGCTTAAGCGGGCCTGGAAGGGCCATCACTGACAGGATGGGTGTGAGGAGCTGGACCCGGCCCCACTTACACTTGAGTAGACTATGTCCTGCCTCCACACAAAGGTATTCATACCCTTTGCAGTTAGTCTGGAACCAGGGCCAGGAAAGCAGGGCACCCCTGCCCTTCAAAGACATGCCTCCAGAACCTTCTCCCTGCTTCAAAGGCACACCTGGATATAAATACTGGACCTCAGACACCAACTCTTAATTACACTTCTGAACCTGTGAATACTCTGCCAGGAAGAAGGAATGCTGTGCTGCTAAAAGGACTGCCACTGTGCTGGACTGCTGCTCTGAAGGACTGCTGCCCTGCTGTGCTGACCTGCTGCACTTCCGCCTGGGTGAGAAAGATTGGACCTGGACCTCTTGTACTCAGAATCCAAAGTGACTCCAAGAGCTTGTTGGCTTGCATCCTGATATGAAGCCTCCGAGACACAACAGACTTCCAACAACTTTGCATCGGCACCTGGACTCTGTCATCTGTTAGACTACCCTGTCAAGTGGTGCCACCCCGTTCTGAACCTATGGAAGTGGGCTTATGGTGCTCTGCCAACCTCTGTGGATCCAGCGGAACCTATGCATCACCTCTGATGTGTGGGGCAAGCACAAGCAGAACTGATGCATTGCTGCTGCTGCATGGGTTGGACCTGTCGCAAAGATCTGAATCACATTGCAGCCCATCGGAACCGATGCAGTGGAACACATCCTTGGGACAGGGCCTCGCATATCTCGCCGCTCCTCGGAACTGACGCATCGCCCCCAATTGTGCACTTCATCCCAACACCAGATTTCACATTGAAAGTCACACCGACAGGACCCTTGTCGACAATGGAAGTCCTCTAATCTCATCCTTGCTGTATCTCAGAACAGCCCCATGGCTTCAGCTGCGTGACGCATCTTTGACACGGATCCTCACAACGCTCCACAAACCCAGATTTAATGTACTGTATACAGAGGGCCTATGTGGGTCCCTGTAGCTGGCCCATGCTCCATCGCAGTTTATTTATTTATTATTTTATTTATTTAAGTATTTATATAGCGCACTTCTACCCGAGGGTGTCTTGGCGCAGTTGACCTGAACTGGTGACTTTATCCCGGTCTGGTGTAGCCAGATATACACAGTTGGTGCTTTTTGGCACTATTTTTACTAAAACCTTTAAAATTGCATATCTCCGGTTCTACTGGTTGGATTTTGTCACTTTGATTTTGTTTTATTCATTAGAGAAACTTCTATTCTTCTACTTTGGTTGAGGATCCTTTTTGTGTTGTGTTTTCATTTTATTACTGTTTGAAGTGTTGCACAAATACTTTACACATTGCCTCTAACTTAAGCCTGACTGTTCTGTGCAAAGCTACTAGAGAGTTGAGCACAGGTTCACTTAGGGTTGGCTTGGGCCTCGCCCTGATAAGGATTGTGGATGTTGCTTGACCAGGGCTCACACCTCAGTCAACCAAAAACCCAATTTCTTAACAGGAAGTATGATAATTCCTCCAGGATCTGATTGCACAATTGCCTAATAGCAACAAGATTTATGCTGGCAGGTCCACATGGCTGCCAAACACAAATCAGAATTAACAGTGATGCACTCACTCTCTTCCTAAGCTCAGGGAGGTAGGCAGGCTATGAAAATTGGAGGTGGATGATAAATTCTGTTCCGCTGATGGGGTTGGCAGAGTTCTAGCCAAATTCCACCAAACGCAGCATGGTGGAGTTTTTTCTCCAGCGCAGCAAACCAATTGTAAGTTGGCAAGCACAAGCAAGATTTGGTGTCCCCTAGCCTGATTTTGGGTCGCTAGGTGGGCACCCGTCGAGATTTTGCAACACGGGTGGTCGCGACCATTCATCATCAGCAAACTGCCACACAAGTAGAAAATCTACACAAACTGCAGGAAAATCAACTTGAGAAGCACCCAGTGCTAAAAATCAGTGCTAGCAGCGCAATCTGCCTAACTCTGCTTGTTCATCGAACTCTGCAGAATCTCGCATAGTTTTCATGTAACTCCGTGGAATGCCGTGGAGTGAAATTCTGCAAGTCCCCCCACCTCTAATAAAATTGTTTTTTGGAACAAATATAGGCTCTGTAGGGTAAAATAAAGGAAGTCGGCAACATAAAAACTCATAGAGTATAACTGTAGGAACCTGAAAGTATACTGATAAAACTGGGAAACAATCTATATATAAATTGGAAAAATAGACACTCACCAAACTTAAAAGTGACCTAGCCAAAAACAAAAATGCTCTCACAAACTCTTAAACTGGCAATTAGGTGGTATGAGGAAGGTGCTAAGGTATGAAAAAAGCACTCATGAGAAAGTAAATACTAATGTCATCTGCTAAAAAACCCAAAAATCCATTTAGAGTCTGGTGGTGGCCTGGAAGTCTTCCGGGTCAGTGGAGCTTATAGCCTCCACTTCCCTGCCAGAAGCACCGCCCACCAGTTCAGAAATTCAGATCTGCCCTACATTTATTTATGTTTCTTCAGTGGAGCTGCCACTTTGCAGCTACACTTAAAGCATTGATCCTTTGCCAAGCTGGCATGGTGTTTGAGGGGCCTGATCAGTAACATATTCTGTTCTCCAAAGCTGAAGCTTCCTCTTGCACTAGCCCTGATATACATTGAGTTTCCTCCCTGCACAAAGGAGACATTTTGTAATTTTGTTACCTTTGGACTCCCAATTTTTGCATGGCAGGCCCTTGTAGGCAGCAAAGTGATGTCAACCTACCCTAAATAGCGGGGCAACCATCACTCCGACATGATGGCCTGTGGTGGACAAGCTGACTGGTCTAACATTTTGATAATGGACCGTTTTTTCTACAACCTCTAAATTGGGTGGGAAACCATGAGTTTGGCAGAATGGTGAATCTGATATTTTATGATGGATGCATTATTCCATCAAACTCTAAAGGACACCCTGTAAGGGTTGTGGTAAGCTAGATTTGCTTTTCAACAATAGCATACCACAACCCAAATGGGTATAGGTTCAACATCTGCAGCTCACAAAAGCAGTTACATAGGACAACTTTTTGGCTGCTCTCCACAAAGTGGACTGCACATGTGTTTTTCATGTCATATGTCTCAAATGCAAACCATATGTGATAGCATGGGAAGTGAGGAGAGTATTTAATGTTACAAGGGTGAAGAACAGTTTGTGGTTCAAATGTCATTACAGGTAACAACTGGGTAACGCTAGTGCTACAATGTGACAGGCAGTCAATGGTAACAGCGGACCTTCCAACTCACATGGCCCCAAGATATTGACTCACATCATACGGTCACCCGGTGAGGAGCCAATATCACACTTTGTGCAAACATTAGCTGTAAACCACTGAAGAGAGTGTGAAACCTTCCCAGGACATCAGTGGCAGCCTCTAAAGGGTTGTTGTTTTGGTGTTGGAGCAGGAGGTGGTGAACTAAAAAGTCCTTTGGGCTTTAATCGGGAGTAAGCCATGTCCCCTTCAAGGCCCAGCCTCCTCCTCACACAGTAAAAAATTTTCCTAAGTTGGCAGGTCTGTAACAGATTGCTTGCCAAAAATCAGGCAGTCTGCAAGATGTTCATTTATTAAATACAAATTTTATCCTATCAGATCCAATTCTTTAATTTGAGCAATTCTTCATTTTCAGCAACACGCTTTAGGAATGTCACTGGCAGGTGGAAATTACAGTTAGCACAACTGTGTACCTGTTGTTGACTCACCGATTACAATGAAAATTTATATTTAAATGAGTGTGCAAAATGTCATTTGCACAACCATTAAAACTAACTACAAATGTTGCCTATATGTCAGTGTCGATATTTGTAGAAACGGGCTGGGCCTCTAAAAACCTATAAATAGAAGGAGATTTCTCCAGGGAAGTGATGTTGTACAATGCTGTTAGAAACATTTTCACACGCTTGAGGATGTGCTGAAGAAGATTCCATCTTTGGGAGCATATTGAATGGTACTGCAAATGCAATCAAGCAATCAATCAATCAATCAATCAATCAATCAATCAATCAATCAATCAATCAATCAATCAAATAAAGAGTTATAAAGCATGCCATGTTGTTTGGGAGGAGTGTTCAGCTAAACAGCCAGGTCTTGAGCCTTTCCTGAATTCCAGCAGAGAGAAGGAGGTCTGGGGAAGAGGGGGAGAGGTCATTCCAGGACTTCGCAGATTGGTAGGAGAAATTGCATCCTCACTGGCTGATTAGAATGGCTGATTTTGTGCATGCTAGTCATTACTCCAAAACCATTGTGTGTTTGTGTGTGTGTGTGTATGTGTCTGTGAGAGGTCCCATTATCAGTGACAAATAGCCTGATGAGAATCATGTGGAAATGACCATTTCTGAAGATATTCCAGCATCTCACACCACACAATTCTGAGCTACCTCTGGTGATACCAGAGGATGATAAAATGCCCGAAGGTTCTTAACTACCAATGTTTAAAGATGCTGAAGAGGGCTAGATGGACGGACACTTTGCCTAAAGGTAAATCTATTCTCCCTTTGCTTTATGGTAAGAGTTGAGTTTGATTTTTTGCTTATTGTGCTTTTGGTAAAAGCACCTTCTAAACGTAGTCCTGTATTCAATGTAGTAGGTTTGATGATAGATGCTGTGATATATATATATATATATATATATATATATATGTATATATATATATATATATATATATATATATATATATAGATGCTCAAGTTGCACCTTTTCCGGGAATTCACTCGCTGGCGGGTGCTCTTTATGTGGCGGTGCAGTCCACAAATTATCGTAGCTCCAAATCCTCTTCATATAAAGAGAAATAAGCACTCACGGGAGACGCTCGGAGGAAATTTTATTCCGAACCAAACAAACGCGTTTCGGCGAACTGCCTTCCTCGGTGTTTGTCGACACACCGGGAGGCCGCCATTCTTAATACGTGCGTAACATCCGTATGTCAACATAGAGAAGGGACTATGCAAAGTATCATCGCAAGATGCGCCATTTTGTAATATGCAATTTAGCGATTGATCGATATTCATTTTACCAAATTGCAGTTAAACGCCAAGTTTGCGAGGGGAGAGAGGAGGCAGCGAGTGTCTGCCTGATAAGGATACGGACAAGGATGCGAGCTGAATCTCATCCAGGAGGAATTTGCAGTAGACTGTCCACTGCCATGAAATGTGGGGCATTATCTTGTGTTTGGAAGTCCTCAACACTGAATGGGGAACCACGTTGGACTGCAAGTACCAGCATGCAGTTCTCCTGGAGTCCAGCGATTAAAAAATCCAAAACCTGACTGCAGTGGGAGGAGTCGAGAGACTACTTATCAGGAGTGATCGTTGAACCTACAGGTGAACCCATCAGCCTGTGAAATCGGCACTGATGACGGCCATGGTTGGCCAGAAACGCGTCTGCCACAGCGTTCCACAGACTGTTTCAAGTGATTAGCTGGGAGCTCATTAAATCCTTTTACCTTACCCGGAGCTGTGTCCTGCTTCCTTTTTAGTGAAGGTGAGCGTTGGAGTGAATATTTGGCCGGTTCTGCTGATACCGGCTTTGGACACGCCCTCTCGGTCAGGAGCTCTGCGTTCTTTCAGCAAAACTTGTGGACGAGTACGAAGAGTACAAACGCAGCGCCCCCCCGAGCGAAAACTACTGCCACTGGGCTGTTATGTTTGCGAGGGGAGAGAGGAGGCAACGAGTGTCTGCCTGATAAGGATACGGACAAGGATGCGAGCTGAATCTCATCCAGGAGGAATTTGCAGTAGACTGTCCACTGCCACGAAATGTGGGGCATTATCTTGTGTTTGGAAGTCCTCAACACTGAATGGGGAACCACGTTGGACTGCAAGTACCAGCATGCAGTTCTCCTGGAGTCCAGCGATTATAAAACCAACACCTGACTGCAGTGGGAGGAGTCGAGAGACTACTTATCAGGAGTGATCGTTGAACCTACAGGTGAACCCATCAGCCTGTGAAATCGGCACTGATGACGGCCATGGTTGGCCAGAAACGCGTCTGCCACAGCGTTCCACAGACTGTTTCAAGTGATTAGCTGGGAGCTCATTAAATCCTTTTACCTTACCCGGAGCTGTGTCCTGCTTGCTTTTTAGTGAAGGTGAGCGTTGGAGTGAATATTTGGCCGGTTCTGCTGATACCGGCTTTGGACACGCCCTCTCGGTCAGGAGCTCTGCGTTCTTTCAGCAAAACTTGTGGACGAGTACGAAGAGTACAAACGCAGCGCCCCCCCGAGCGAAAACTACTGCCACTGGGCTGTTATGTTTGCGAGGGGAGAGAGGAGGCAGCGAGTGTCTGCCTGATAAGGATACGGACAAGGATGCGAGCTGAATCTCATCCAGGAGGAATTTGCAGTAGACTGTCCACTGCCACGAAATGTGGGGCATTATCTTGTGTTTGGAAGTCCTCAACACTGAATGGGGAACCACGTTGGACTGCAAGTACCAGCATGCAGTTCTCCTGGAGTCCAGCGATTATAAAACCAACACCTGACTGCAGTGGGAGGAGTCGAGAGACTACTTATCAGGAGTGATCGTTGAACCTACAGGTGAACCCATCAGCCTGTGAAATCGGCACTGATGACGGCCATGGTTGGCCAGAAACGCGTCTGCCACAGCGTGCCACAGACTGTTTCAAGTGATTAGCTGGGAGCTCATTAAATCCTTTTACCTTACCCGGAGCGGTGTCCTGCTTGCTTTTTAGTGAAGGTGAGCGTTGGAGTGAATATATATATATATATATATATATATATATATATATATATATATATATATATATATATATATATATATATATATATATATATATGCTCAAGTTGCACCTTTTCCGGGAATTCACTCGCGGGCGGGTGCTCTTTATGTGGCGGTGCAGTCCACAAATTATCGTAGCTCCAAATCCTCTTCATATAAAGAGAAATAAGCACTCACGGGAGACGCTCGGAGGAAATTTTATTCCGAACCAAACAAACGCGTTTCGGCGAACTGCCTTCCTCGGTGTTTGTCGACACACCGGGAGGCCGCCATTCTTAATACGTGCGTAACATCCATATGTCAACATAGAGAAGGGACTATGCAAAGTATCATCGCAAGATGCGCCATTTTGTAATATGCAATTTAGCCATTGATCGATATTCATTTTACCAAATTGCAGTTAAACGCCAAGTTTCATGCCATGGATTGACTGTGACAGTGCAGAATTGCTACTACTTTATATAAGTTTGCAACCAAACATAGTCCATATCTGGCGATATCTTTGTTTGCTCAAAATGAATCTAGCCGTGAATCGGCTTAAGTCCCTTAAAAACTATGGACACACTGATACTAGAACAGGCATGTTACTATCATAATTTCTTCTGCCACAGAATGTACAAAAATGATAAAACCCACAATTTCATTTATGTTTTGCTGTGGCCTTACCAGATAATCAGCTATTCAAATACCAATTCCACTATGAATTCATACATGATCATTAAATGTACTATGATTCATTGTCTCCATATTGCTCTACTTTTTCATTGACCATTCATGCAGTTCCGTTTAAGAACCAGTGCCACTATGTCATTTTGAGCAAACAAAGATATCGCCAGATATGGACTATGTTTGGTTGCACACTTATATAAAGTAGTAGCAATTCTGCACTGTCACAGTCAATCCATGGCATGAAACTTGGCATTTAGCGAATATATGTGTATTAACCAATGACGTGTTATTCGCATATTGGAATGTTTACAGTAATTTGAAAAGATGTATAATTGAGTGAAACATCATCGCTATGTTTGTTTTCTTACCTTTTCATAATTTTGAACTGCAATTTGGTAAAATGAATATCGATCAAGCGCTAAATTGCATATTACAAAATGGCGCATCTTGCGATGATACTTTGTGTAGTCCCTTCTCTATGTTGACATACGGATGTTACGCACGTATTAAGAACGGCGGCCTCCCAGTGTGTCGACAAACACCGAGGAAGGCGGTTCGCCGAAACGCGTTTGTTTGGTTCGGAATAAAATTTCCTCCGAGCGTCTCCCGTGAGTGCTTATTTCTCTTTATATGAAGAGGATTTGGAGCTACGACATATATATATATACTAGTACCGGGCCTAGCATTAGAGAGGTCTGGGGCTTTTGCTACCAATTGTGGGTGCACCATTGTGATGGACTTCATTGCCATTATAATATCATTTGATTTTTTTATAAATACAGAGAATACCCAAGTGAAATCAGTAAAAAAAATCATTTTATGTGATATTGTTTATGTGTTTTAGTTTGGTGCTGCTTTGCACTGATTTCCAATTGGTGCAATTCAATTCGCATCAATTACTAAGGGGTGTGGTGAATTCTGATTCCTCTGCAAACAGGAGTTTGCGAAGGAATCATTAATCTGTCTTTTAAGATATGCAATGAAGCACCACAGTTCAACCTGAAAGATTTTGGCAGGTGAAACCTGTTGAAATGTATGGCAGAAAATGTGCAGAAAACATTGGTACATGCAGAAATATGTGTGATAAGCACACATTTCCAAATGAAATCCCTCTTTTCCCCAAGCTAAATTGGAATCAGAGTAATTTACCAGGCCTAGTTAGGTTATGTTGATTTGTACAGTGCACTTATCACCCGACAGAGTATCCGGGTGCATGGGCAAGATGTGTAGGTGTGTTGTCCCAAGGTGCTTATATGAAGAGCCAGGTCTTCAGCTTCTTGCAGAACTCAAGAAGTGAGGAGGAGGCTTTGATGTGTTGAGAGAGGTCGTTCCATGTCTTGGGTTCAATATAGAAGAATGAGCGACCTCCAATTTTGCTTTTGTGTATGTTGTGATTGTGAGTGAGTGAGGCAGATGTAGTTGTCTGGTGGGATGGTGAATGTGTATGCGGTAATATGGTTCTGTGTTGTTTAGGGCTTTGTATGTGTGCTTGATACATTTTAATTTGCTGATCTTGTGAATAGGAAGCCAGTGAAGCCTCCTGAGGTGTGGTGTGATGTGGGTGGAGCATGGGAGGTCGAGTATGAGTTTTGTGACTGTGTACTGGATAGACTGAAGTCTGTATAGGAGTTGTTTGGAGATTCTGGTATAGAGAGTGTTGCCGTAGTCCATCCTGCAGGTGATGAGTGTTTACGTGAAGGTCCATCTGGTGTTCTGAGGTAAGCATTTGAAGACCTTCTTTTGCTGCATGCATAGGATGTGGAAGCAGGAGGTGCACACTGCATTGATTTGAGCTATCATGTTGAACTTGTCATCTAGGATGAACCCTACATTTCTTGTGTGGTCTGGGAGTGTGGGTGTTGGTCCTAGCTCTGATTGCCACCAGGTGGATTCCCGCGGGGAGGTCTTATTGTCAAAGACTAGAAATTCCATCTTGTTGGAGTTGAGCTTCAGACAGTTGGTTCACATCCAGTCTGCTGCCACGGTCATGCAGTTGGTGAAGTTGTTTCTGATGATGTTTGTCTTGTCTGTCAGTGAGAGGATGAGTTGGGTGTTCTCAGTATAGGAGAGGATGGTGATCTCATACAATCAGATGATGTTAGTGAGCGGTGTCATGTGCATGTTGAAGAGTGGGGCTGAGGGTTAATTCCTGTGGGACACCACATATCAGTTTCTTCATCTTGGATGTGAAGGGTTGGCAGCCTGACCCTTTGAGTTCCATGAGGCTGGAGCAGGTCCATTTGAGAGCAGATCCTTATATGTCAATCTTGTGGAGTCTTCAGAAGAGGGTGTTGTGGGAGACATTGATGAAGTCCCCAGGAGAAGTCAAGCAGGTTAAGGGCTGCTGTTTCTCCTCAGTCTATATCATTGGTGGCCAAGATGAGTGCTGTTTCAGTGCTGTGGTTCTTTCTGGATACTGATTGCATGTTGTCTAGAAGATGGTGAAGTTTGAGGTGGGTTATGAGTAGCTTGTTAATGGCATTCTCAATCGTTTTGGCTTGATAGAGGAACAGGAAGATGGGTTGAAAGTTGCTCAGTCGAATTGGGTCGGCTGTAGGCTTCTTGAGGAGAGCGTTGATTTCTGCAAGTTTCCATTCATCCGAGAAAGTGGCGGATGTGATGTAGGTGTTGATGCTGTGGGTTGGGTGGTGCTTATTGGTGATGTTTCCAGGTTGTAGATGTGGTGGGGGTATGGATCCGATGAGGCCCCTGAGTTGATGGTCTGCATGATTGTAGCTGTGTCATTTCTGCTGAGGGTTGTTGTCACGAAGTGGCGGACCTGCTTCAGTACGTGTGTGAGAAGGAAGAGGAAGACGATCAATCCCACGTTATATTACGCCTCTCCTTTATTTTCAGCCCCACCGTCTGAGGAACTTTGATTTTCAATTGTGATCATATCGACCCGCCATTTTGTACTCCGCCGCCATCTTGTGTTGCCCTCACTCAGGCGGCACGATGATCGAAGTCTTTTTCTGCTTTTTCTGCAGCTTCGTGTCAAAATTAGCCTTCTGCCTCTATTTGCAAAGCTGGTGTTAGGTTTGGCCGAGTACACTAATCCCTGTCTGGTTTTCCTAATCCCCGTCTCAACTATCTGATGATTCACACTATTCTCCTCTGACTTTATCTTATCGTCTGGCCTTCACTGTCCTCTGCTAGCATTCTCTCGTTTCACAGCTGTCCTCCAATACAAACAAACGTATCTCGCCACCTGCAAGTTAGTTGCAAATCTGTTAATGAATTAGTTTGAGGGAGGGGTGACAAAAACAGTTGAAGGAAAGGCTTCTTCGAGTCATCTGATACTTTGTTTTCAAACCTTTTCTATTGGTACTGTCCTGTTTTCCAACTTTTCTTATTGGCTCTTTTCTTTATGTTCTGGGTGTGTATTTGGTTAATGTGTATTTCACCTATGTGGTATATAAGACTGTGTGCCACAGAGTGAAGTGGCAGTCTCCTGAGAACCTACCTCGTGTACTTCTGGGACAACTGCACTAGCTGCAGCTAATAAATCTGATCTTTTACGCCGACAGAGTGTCCCCGTGTCTCTGTGTAGCTAAGCAGGAGAACCCAGGAGATTAAGGCATACCCTGCGCCGCCAGGTCCAAAAGGTTCTGGTTCTTCAACTGGCGCCCAACATTGGGCGGCTTCAGTGGTACCGGTTCTGCCCGGAGGTCGTGAGGAACCCCGCAAGAAAATTCTGGAGGAATCGCGAGCCACGTCAAGCGACCCCTGTATGTCGAAAGTGGTCCGAAGGTCTTTTGCAGCGCGGTTACTCCTTCCTGACGGCTACTGACGACTGCTACCCTGACTGCCGCCCTGCCTTGGCCCTTCGTTTGATGATGTATGGTAAGGCGAGACGATAGACGGGCCTCTGTTGGTGTAAGAAGACGTCCTTAGTTAAGTATTTCGTGGGTCGCGCCCACAATTTTTTGTCCTTTGTTCCTTAGTACCTCTGGTTCTTAGATTCGACTATTGCAATAGCCGAAGCCGAGGGTAAGTGCATTTGTGCTGCGTAAACTGAGTTTTACTCCCTTGAAGTTTGTGAACAGTCAGGTGAAATCACGAGATGCCTGGTCTGACTAAGTTTGGAAAACTTTGTTGCTTTGGTTGTAATAGGGATTCCCGGCTTGAGGACTCTTGTCCGATTCCTTCGGTTGGAACTCCCACATATGAGCTCTATTCAAAACATGGTATTGGCCCCATTGCCTTTAACGAGACATGGACCCGATACACGAAGAAAGATGGTGTTTTAAAATGGCCAGAAAATGGTAGTTTCGATTCTGATGTGCTAGATAATTTGGAAGCAGTTTTATTCAAAAGAAAAGCCCGGCCGGCAATGTTTGACTCTTTCCGCCTTTGGCATAAGGAAGCCAAACAGAGAGAAATTAAGCAAGCAAAACGAGATAGGAAAGCACAGGGTATGACAATTATACAGGCTGCCCAACAATTCAAAGATGATGAAATTAATAATGCCATGGAAATTTCAGAAAGACAGCATCGTATGGCGATAGATAAATGTTATCCGGTATTGCCTGTTTCCCCTTCCGATAACAAGAAAGATTTAGAAGAAGATCCCCTAATGTCCCATTTATTGAGGTTGCCTCCGCCCTATGTACAAGGTACTAATGCACCCCAGTTGTTACAGCCTGTTCAGCTGCCAGTGGTACCTCCGCCTGTTCCGGCTCTTCCGCATTTGCCTCCTCCAGTATTACCGCCTCTGCCAGTTTTGCCTTTAACTTCAACTTCTTTGCCCTCATCTCCTGATCTTCGATCTCCTTTGCCTTCTGCTCCTCCTGCAATTACCGGTTCTCCTTCCACTAGTTCGCCTAATACCTTGTCCCCTATTCTTATGTCCAATTCTCCGTCTGTGCGTAAGCGTCTTACGGACACCGTCACTGGTATTCTATGTCCTTTCTTTGAAGCTTTAAATGTGTCTCCGGCTTTTGCTCGAAGACAATCTCGCAGTCAGTTCCCAGATTTTGAAGAACGAGAAAGGTTGGACTCTCTCGCACGTAAATGGATCAAGAAGGGTCCTCAGTATAGTGTACCTGACATTATGCCTACTTTCTCACATTGGAATGCGCCTACGCAAAGATATGTTTTTAATGCAATGTGTGATACTCTCATTAAAGAATGGGAAGATGTGAATTTGAGTCCGATCCCACAAGATCTGTTAGATGTTCAGGCTGATTTTGATAAAGGACTTGTTGTGGGTTCTAAGGTTGAGAAATCTGTAAGGACACTTATTTCTTATAGATCCTTATTGTCCTCTCAGGCTTTCCTTGATTCCGATCCGTCGGTTAGACTGACACTGAAAAATTATCCTATGAGAGAGGTTCCTCCAGTGTGGAAGGAGTAAGTTGCGGCAGTAGGTAATATTCCAGCTCTTCCTGCTCATTTTCAACGTATATGGGTACATGTTCCATGGAAACGATCTGAAGTTTTGGCTCTTAAGCAGACTCTACCGGATCCTCGCAAAAACCCTGCAGGTTATTATAAAGAATTATCACAGACAGTTGACGCTTGCATCATGAACCTAGCTGATATCAATATGTTGGTGGGAAATGTAGTCCCACAGACAATATGGGCTAGGATTCGTAAAGAGAATCACGCCCAGGAATTAGGAGCAAATTGGGATGATATAACTGCCACAGATAGAGACCAAGTGGGTGGTGCAAAGCCTGACGCTTTGATTTCTGAACTCCCTGGTAGGATTATTACATTAATGAAAACGATGATGCCTGCATTGAGAGTTAATTGGGATAAATTAGCAGCATGCAAACAGAGGAAAGACGAGAGTGTCTCTGATTTCTTCACTCGTTTTGAGGAGACATTTATTGATCACAGTGGTCAAGATATGGCTACAGAGGGTGGTCAGCGATTATTTGTGGACAAATTTGTATTTAATTTGCTTCACACAAATTGAAAGATTCTGAAAGTTCATGGGCTGTTTCTTCCTCTGCCCAGATATTGGCTACTGCACAATATTATGAAAACAGAGATAAAGAAGAAAAAGAAAAACAAGAGAAAAAGACAAAAGAATTAAAAACAAAGGTTCTTTTGCAACAAGCTTATCCTCCTCGCTATGTTCAGCCTCACTTTCAACAGCCTCCGCAGTTTCAGAGGTTGTATCAAAAACCTGAGCCATATATTCCGCGACCTTTGTTAGGTCCTAATCAATGTGCCTATTGTAGAGAAGAAGGTCATTTTAAAAGTAGTTGTCCAGTTTTATTGCAGCGCAATGGAGCATCATCTGCTCCACGAGGTCGTGCTGGCCTCCAGTCTGCAAACAGAGGTAGAGGTCGAGGTATGTCAACTCAAGAACAACGTTCCCTTCCTCCTCCCAATTCTGTGAATTATTTTGATAGGCAAAATATTAGGTCTACGCAGTATTATAATGAGGATTGTTATGTAGAAGGCGAGAATGAGAGTCTTCACACTAACTAGGACAGCCATGGACAAAGTAAGGGAGTTGTGGCGATTCCAGTAAATCAGAATGGACCCTATGTTAATGTCACTACAATGGGTGTTTCAGAGCCATTTCTCCTAGATACTGGTGCGATGAGATGTTCTATCATTCATTCCAAACTCCCTGGGGCACCTTTGTCTGGCTTAACTAATGTTTCTGTAGGATTTTCTGGTGCCCCTGTTCGTAACCCGGTTTCTTGCCCTTTGCCTATTTCAATTGGCCCTTATGATTTGGAAGCTCCACTTCTCTTGATGAATGGTTGCGGTGAGAATCTGTTGGGTCTGGACTTATTGAAAAGAATGCATGCTACTATATATTGCTCTCCTTCTGGTGTATATCTTACTTTAGGACAAAAACTGATCTCTCCAATGTATTTGTCCAAAGATCAGTTTCCACCTGAATTGCTTTCTCTTCCGGCAACGCTTTGGACCACGGGTCCGAACGATGTGGGTTGTCTTGGGATTCCACCTTATGTTGTCACTCTTAAGCCTAATGTTGAATTGCCACGTATTCCGCAGTATAGAATTTCTACTGAGGGTGAAAAAGCGCTTTTGGAAATCATTCAAGATTTGATCCAGAAGGGTGTGGTTGAGTAAACGAGAGGTAACATATGCAATAGTCCTATTCTTCCTGTTCTTAAACGCACTGATCCTTCTCAGCCTCCTGTATATCGTTTCGTGATTGATCTTCGGGAGGTAAACAAAATTGTTGTACCCCAATTTCCTGTAGTTCCAGATATCACTGCTTTGTTGACGATGATACCTTCCACAGCGACTTGGTTTTCTGTTATCGATCTAAAGAATGCCTTCTTTAGTATTCCCATTGCTGAAGAGAGTAGGGATATTTTTGGCTTCTCTCTTGGAGGCCGAAGCTTCCGGTTTAAGCGCGCACCTCAGGGCTATTGTGAAAGTCCCTCTATTTACAGTCAAGCTTTAAAATGTCATCTTGATGCTTTTCATTTACCGTCTGGTGCTGCTCTTATCCAAAACATGGATGACTTGTTGATTGCTGTTGATTCAGAAGATATTTGCAAAGATGTGACTGTTGCATTGTTATGCCATCTGTTTGATCTGAATCGTAAGGTTTCACCTTCAAAATTACAATATGTTCGTAGAGAGGTTACCTATTTGGGTCATCTCCTATCAAAGGAGGGATGACGATTAACCCCAGAACGAGTTCAGGCGATTGCGCAAATGTCTGTGCCATCCACACAAAGGGAGTTACGTGCCTTTCTGGGTATTACTTCTTATTGTAGGCAGTGGATCCCTAACGTCTCTTTGTTGGCCAAGCCTCTGTTGCAACTCACTTTGAAAGATACGCCTCAGCCCCTTCCATGGACTGATGAATGTCAGAGGAGTTTTACTGACTTACGTACTGCTCTATGTTCCGCTCCTGTATTGGGTACTCCTGATTACAGTAAGCCCTTCACACTATACGCTTATGAAAAAGAAGGTTGTGCGTTGTCAGTTTTAACGCAGCGATTTGGAGACAAATAGCGGCCATGTGCATATTTTTCGGCTACGTTAGACCCAGTAGCTAAAGCATTGCCTAGTTGTCTCAAAGCAACAGCAGCAGCAGTGATTTCTATTCGACAGTCTGCTGGAATAGTGTTAGATAACACACTTATTGTTATGGTGCCGCATGCAGTAGATACCTTACTAAACCGAACAAAAACGCAGCATCTTACGAGTGCTCGTTTGTCTGGATATGAGTTGACGCTTTTGGCTAGTCACGTGCACATCAAACGATGTAATACTTTAAATCCAGCTACTTTGTTGCCTCTTCCAGTAGACAAGAGAGTGAACGTGTACACCAACAGTCAATACGCCTTTGGTGTAGCGTTTAATTTTGGACGTCTTTGGAAACAAAGGGGTTTCTTTACTTCTCATGGCACTAAAATACAACATGGTCAATTAGTGAGTGATCTTCTTGAGTCACTTTCTTTGCCTGCCCAAATAGCAATTGTGAAATGTAGTGCGCACAAAAAGATTACAGATGATGTTGGTCGAGGAAATGCATTTGCAGATGGAGTAGCGAAAGAGACAGCGAGACGCTACAAGTCGAATGTATGTGGTGGGTCCTGCAAATTGGGTTAGAGAGAGAGGAATGTATGAGGATACAGTGGAAAGTGTAAGAGCAATTCAGAAAGAGGCTACAGAGAAAGAGTTGAGCAAGTGGAAAGAAAGTACAGGAATGTTGGATGAAATGGGATGTTGGGTGGAATTGTCTGAGCACCAACGTTGGCTGTTACCAGACGCCTATGTACTGCCAGTAGTCACTATGGCGCATGGTCCAGCTCACCTAAGTGCAAAAGGTATATGCAAGCTTCTGGCTCCAGTGTGGCAAAATTAAGGAATCCCTAAGTGTGCAGACAATGTAGTGAAACAGTGTATTGTTTGTTTGATGTACAATCCGGGAAAGGGAACCCCAACTCCAGCAGGTCACTTTGCTCCTCCGACATATCCATTTGAGGTGTTGCAGATCGATTATATTCATATGGAGCGATGCAACAACCTCAAATATGTTCTGGTGGTAGTATGCGCCTTTTCAAGATGGATAGAAGCATACCCTCTAAAAGACAACACAGCCTTATCCACAGCTAAAGTTCTACTAAAAGAATTTTTCCCTAGGTTTGGTTTGCCGCGCATTGTCTGGAGTGACAATGGGAGCGAATTTGTGGGCCAAGTCATGCAAAAAGTTTGTGCGGGTCTTGGTATCAAGCAAAAGTTCCATGCGGCAAATCATCCACAGTCAGCGGGTTTATTAGAATGCTATAACGATACACTAAAGTTAAAACTAGCGAAAGTTCAGGCTAGTACAGGACTCAATTGGCCCGATACTTTACCATTGGCTCTTCTGTCCACCAGAACTGCAGTACATTCTCGTTTGGGACTTAGCCCTTACGAAGTGGTTTTTGGACGCCCGGCTAACGTATGGGCAGTCCCTCGCCCTAAGAAATACTCAGACCTACCATATCCAATGTTGATTGACTACTTGCATGACCTTACGACTAAATTGCGTGTTCTCCATCAACAGGTTCAGAGTGCTTTGCCGGAGGTTTCCACAGACCCAGGTCATTCCATCCGACCAGGTGACTGGGTCTGTACAAAGAATTTCCAAAGGACGAAAAATTTGGAGCCCTGGTGGAAGGAGCCTCGGTTAGTACTTTTGACTACGAGAACAGCAGTCAAGGTCGAAGGAAAGAAAAATTGGATTCACGGTGTGCATTGTAAAAAAGTGCCTTTGCCTCTACCTTTAGATCAGTGGGTTCGTAGGGGTGTTGGTGACTCTGAAAGTGAAAAAGTTCCATGATTCGTACCTTTTAGTGATGCACACCTGAATGGAACATTGCCTGAGAAAGAGGACAACGACATTCTGCAGGAAGCGATAACACCACATCGACGCTTGAATACGACAAATCCACGAACATTGTTTCCGAGACCAAACGATATCTAATAAAGAACATTATAATTTGAGACCTAGACCAAAGAACTCTTAAGATTTCTCTCTCCTATGTAGTATTCTGTCCCGGTTGCAAGGTCACGGTAGGAGTCTTAGTTGCGACCTGAGTAGTGGCAATAGGCCTGCAGGATTTGCAGTGTCATAGGACGGCAGACAATCATGACTAAGTGATTGAGGAAGATTGCCGTGAGCATCCACTTAGAAAGATGGAAACTACATTAGGCAAAAGAGAAAGTAAAGATAAAAAGTATCATTGTAAAGAAATGTATAGTCGTTGTGGTATTGCTTTATGTATTATTATATTATTGTGTATTCTTTTGGCGTGTATAAATTGGATTGTTATTGCTCTGCAGCAAAAAGTTGTCTCTCCTTCTACCTCTTCGTCTTCTTCTACTGTTTCTCCACATCTATTTCATACACTTCCTCAACATGAACTCATTAGAAGAACTGAATATTATAACAATTCCTTTGTCCAGTTGTTACATCAACATCAATTAGTGATCAATACCACTGACTGTTGGGTGTGTGGTCTTATGCCACATACCGTAGAAATTTAGTTCTTTCGTTCTCCTATGAAGGTTCTGCTTGGGCTTATTTTGTTATCTTCTCCAATGCCTATCAAAGCAAATTCAGACGATCCGTTAGTTCACGTATTAGTGATCCGGATTTTAGTCATAGTTCGTTGATAAAAGGAATGGTAGCTATGGCTAAAATCATGGAAAATAGTAAGATCTCCGTTGACGAAAGAAAAACGTACACTAACTGGAATGTCACCCATTACGTCACTAGCCTTAGTGATAAAGTTAAAAAAGGAAAATCTTCACCGATTTGGACTATACCACATCAGGGCAATTTCTGTCTACAGATAAATGGTCAGTCTGCTGACACTGTACAAAGAAATAGCTGTTCCCACACATATGTCTACTCCTCTCAAAACTCGCCTCCTCTAGTGCCGTCTCAAGGCACATATTTCATCTGTTATAATAGGGCTTACACGTGGTTGCCAACGGGTTTCTCCGGTACTTGCTATATAGCTTTCCTTCTTCCCCCTACATACACCGCTTCTGCAAATCATCATCGAAACAGGTATGGCAGAGGGATTATTAATTCCAAGGACACAGCAGGACAAGAGGGAGGAGATTTCCTCAAAGGATTTCTTCCTTTTTGGGGTCCAATGGCCAACAGCAGAAATATAAGGCAATTGGTTCGTGTCGTAGAAACCACCATAGACATCACTGTAGGAGCCTTAAGTAATATCACGGCAGAACTACAGGCAGATGGTCTTATGACTTTACAAAACCGAGTTGCCTTAGACTTTGTTCTTGCAGACCGTGGTGGAGTATGCAAATTGATCGAGTCAAGTTGCTGTATTTTCATACCTAATGACGCTCCGACAGTATACCAATCTCTAAGTTACACATGATCTCTGAGTCAATTCATCAGGACGAAGGAAATTGGTCATTATTGGAGTGGTTTTGGGGACTACTGTCCAAATGGGGTTGGAAGGTATTGACATTCCTTGGAATAGTTTTAGCCATCGTATTCTCTTGTTGCCTTTGTATGCACTGTGGCCCCGCCATCTGCGACCTTTGTGCCATTATGTGCATCCCTAAACCCAAGTCACAAAGAACAGAGAATATCAGAATGATGCTACAGCAACAGCTCGATGACCTTATGGCCATCGACATTGACTCAGATTAATGTGAGTCTGTGTATCTTGCCTGAGTTCTGGCAAAAGGAGGGTCTGAGGAACTTCGATTTTCAATTGTGATCGTATCGACCCGCCATTTTGTACTCCGCCGCCATCTTGTGTTGCCCTCATTCAGGCGGCACGATGATCGAAGTCTTTTTCTGCTTTTTCTGCAGCTTCGTGTCAAAATTAGCCTTCTGCCTCTATTTGCAAAGCTGGTGTTAGGTTTGGTCGAGTACACTAATCCCTGTCTGGTTTTTCTAATCCCCGTCTCAACTATCTGTTGATTCACACTATTCTCCTCTGACTTTATCTTATCGTCTGGCCTTCACTGTCCTCTGCTAGCATTCTCTAGTTTCACAACTGTCCTCCAATACACACAAACGTATCTCGCCACCTGCAAGTTAGTTGCAAATCTGTTAATGAATTAGTTTGAGGGAGGGGTGACAAACACAGTTGAAGGAAAGGCTTCTTCGAGTCATCTGATACTTTGTTTTCAAACCTTTTCTATTGGTACTGTCCTGTTTTCCAACTTTTCTTATTGGCTCTTTTCTTTATGTTCTGGGTGTGTATTTGGTTAATGTGTATTTCACCTATGTGGTATATAAGACTGTGCGCCACGGAGTGAAGTGGCAGTCTCCTGAGAACCTACCTCATGTACTTCTGGGACAACTGTACTAGCTGCAGCTAATAAATCTGATCTTTTACGCCGACAGAGTGTCCCCGTGTCTCTGTGTATCTAAGCAGGAGAACCCAGGAGATTAAGGCGTACTCTGCGCCGCCAGGTCCAAAAGGTTCTGGTTCTTCACGTCCACTCACCATGGTCCTTTGAGAAGAAACGCACTGCAAAGACGACATACCCTTTAAGAACCAGGACTTCCATACCTCTTTCTCTGACAACATCACAGAGACATAGGAACCAATCACAATCAACCCTTACTGGGAGTTTGTTTTAAAATCCAGAGGAGCAGAGAAGGAAATGCCGCCACCTCATGAACAGAAGAAGAGAGATGTGTGCAGGTCTTGTGGAGTAGAAAGCGACCAGAGAACCACATCAGAAGAGCTCCGACGACGAGACCCATCATACCCTGACTCGAGACCAGAAGAGGTGCACATTCCGGACTTACCAGGAGAAGCTGCGGACGTTGAGAGAAGCCAACGGTGCCATGACCTCTCCTGTCACTTTTCTGGAGGAGCGTGGCTCTCCAAGGTACGCATTCATCTATGGGGCCTAACAGGGAGGAGGGAGGAAAGGGCAAACAAGGTATAACAGAGAGTAAGGGAAGAGAGAAACGTTTTGAATTAAACAACTAAAGCACTGGTGAAGGACATTTCTTTTAAAGGTGAATATTCCCCACTCATCACCCCTCTTAAGACACTGTATAGGAAGAAGAGCTAAAAATACTTACCAGGTTATCTGTTCCTTATGAGTCAACAACACCGTCTGACACATGGAAGAAGAAGAACCACGAAAGACCCTGAAGGGAAAGAAAAATGAAGAAGAACTATTTAATCGTGATATCGAGATTGTCTACTATGAAATAAAATAGTGAGAGACAAAGCAACTTACACTCTCTGCCTTTTTGTCAACACGCTAAAACCTTTCCAGTTTCCCATTTGGTCAGGTGGCCATCTTGATTGGTGGTGGGTAGGTTAGCAATGAGTTCTATGGGGCTGGGTTGGTCTGCAAAGTTGCTTTAGATGTATGTGATTTTGCTGTGGAAGAAGGTGGGTAGGTTGTCATAGCATTGTTGGAAGACAGCAAAGTTGTTGACAGTGGCTAAGGGTGAGGTGAAATCCTTGACGATCGAAAATATCTCCTAGCAGCTGTTGGAGCTTCCTTCGATGCGGTTCACTAGTGCTCTTTTCTTGGTGTCTCTAATTTGCTGGTGATAGTGTCTAACTGCAGACTTGTAGGTCGTTTTGTTGGTGGTGTCATGGCTAGCACTCCACTAACTTTCTAGCTATTTACAGTGTTGTTCGGTGTTTCAGAGGTCTTCTGTGAACCAGCTGGCCTGCTTGTTTGATCTGCTATGCTTGTTGGGTTTAATGGGTTTGAAGGAGTCCACACATTTCTTGATCTATTTGCTGTAGTTGTTGATAACCTTGCTGAGGATGTCTGTGGGGATAGGCTCATCAGTGCTAAGGGCACAGAGCCAGTCTGCTTCTGTGATTTTTCCCCACCTACAGCTTGGAGTGCTGAATCTGGTAGGTGTGTTGACTTGAGGTGTGTTGATTTGGAAGTGGAGGATGGCGTGGTCAGTTCATGTGAGTTGTATGGTGGAGTTGTATTTGATGCTGTCACTTGTAGTGAAGATGATGTCCAGTGTGCATTCTGCAGTATGTGTTGGTTCTGTGGCGAGCTGGGTGAGTCCGATGTTACTCAAGCTTTCAAGCAGTGCTGTGGAGCAGGGGTGATTTCAGTCTTCCAGGTGAAAGTTGAGGTCACCGAGGAGAATTCAGGCTCTGGAGTCATTGGTGAGTTGAGTGACAAAGTCAGTAATGAGGTTGATAAAGGTTGCTCATGGTCCGGGTGGTCAGTAGGTGAGGGTTCCAATCAGGGTGAATTGTTTTTAGATTTGCAGCCTAAAGTGCAGGTTTTCCATGAATGGGGTGGTGTTCTCTCTGTATGTTGTGCATTTGATGGATTCCTTGTAGATGAGAGTGAGTGTTCCTCCTCTTGAGCAATCTTGTAACCCACTCAGATTGCCGTAGTGATGTCGGAAGCCGATGAGGGGTTGAGCCAGGTCTCTGTGATGAAGAGGATGCTGGGTTTCTGCCTAGAAAGTCCCAAATAAAGTTTAGTTGTGTGTTTGCTGCGTAATCGTGTGTTGACAAGCATGCATGCAAGTGGGTGTTGACTTGCAGGTTTGCTGTGTCATGTGGTGTAGAGTGGGAGTGTAGGCATTGTTGGTGCTTGTGTGGTGTGTGTTGGAAGGGGCTGTTGACGGTGTTGTTTTGCGTAGGACATTTGAATGGGTGGCTGATGGAGAACTGGCAGTAGGTACAGGTGAAAGCTCCTATCATGGTGTGAGGTGCGGCATTGTGCAAGCTGAGGGAACAGCATTGGTGGTCTAGCATCCTAAGGAGTGCCGCAGAGTATCACTGGGTGATGATAGGACCAGGGTTCCTGGTCCTGGGTGCCATCCAGGCGTGAACAGGCTCAGATGGGTTTGCCTTTGGTGTGCCCACTATGCATCCATGTTGCAGGTGTCATTAAGTTGGTCCTGGGATGGGGGAGGAGTTCAGGGTGCCATGATGTCATTTGCTGTGCTGATGGGTAATGGGAAAACCTTTTCAATGCCTCATCCTTCAATTTCCCGGTGCAGTGAATACCCCTGAGTTTTACCAAACTTAGGATCAGGGAAAATGTGATTAGTATTTTTTCTTGCTTTGAATATGTCATTGTCAACCCACTTCAAACATGTAACTATTAAGTAATGGCCAGCTGTCCCCCTTCCTAAGCAAGTTAGCTACATCACACTTGTTGTTAAAGAGTTTTGCTCGACAAATCAATATTTAAAGACACTATCTTCATTCAATAATTGCATTTATGTTTGGACTTGGATCAGAAAATGTGATAATTCTGGGTGAATCCTGGTACCCTTGCCTGGTACCGCAAGCCTAGTTTCAACAAAATAAAGAGGCTGTGATTGTATGCTGTGCAAATTGCCAGACAAAATATATAATTTCTTCTGTACTTTGCAGCTCATTATTATTATGATTATTAATAATATTATTTCTGATATTATTTCATGTAATATTATTATTAATATTATTATTTTATTTATTTATTTTCATTATGAATAATAATAATCATCATTATCATATTATTGACATGTAAACTTTGCGCACAAGTCTTCCCAAAGCAGGACAACGACTTCACGTCCTTGACTGTTGAGCATCTTTGAAAGTTATGTTTAACATCGTCAAAAATATTTTTCTCAGGTTTTGCCGGGAATTATTGAAGTGAAAAATTGGATATCCCTCTGTGAAAGTGTTCAAACCCACACACTATGCTTGTGCCTCAGGTCTGGCTTTTACAACTCTGGTCGGTATGGTTTTGCATCTTGCATAAAATCACAAATATTTTTTTTTCTACTTCGCAGTTACAGTGGATGAATTATTCCACGTTCTTTTACTACGCATAACATTAAAATGTAAATTAGACAAATATAAGCCATGATACACTTCTAATTACAGCATTTTGTAATTATCGTGCTGAAAAGTACATGCTGTTCAATTGGCTACATTTAATGGATATTTCAGGCTTTTTACTATCACAATGTGGTAAGCAGCAGATAATGATTTCTTCTTGCATGTGCTTGATTTTATTAGCAACTGTACTGACAAAGACAACTATTGTAAATTAATAACTGCATGACATGCATTGAGAATCAGATACAGTATCAGCTAACGTATCCTTCTCAAATATCTAATTTACTAGGTATCAACATATACAGGACCAAGTAGCTAGACTTTGTCCTAGCCTTCCAAGTCGGACTACATCACCCCTCCTCCCCTTTCCCTCACTTCAAGCACCCCATCGGACCCTTCTTGATGGCAGACTGAAATTAAATTATGCATCATCTTGGAGTCAGATTGGGTCAAATGCTAGTATGCCAGAAGAAACTGGAAGTTCAATAAGCCCCTCCTAAAGCCCTCTTCACACTGCTCACCCATTGGTTCAGCTAACCCTCAATCAAGAGGCTGAACCACGGAGGAAGATGATTAGGCTTTCCAGGACCTAGGTTCTTGAAGGCCTTCAGCCTAAGCCTAAAATATGAACCCATCTATGTACGATTCTGGTAAACTTTTAAAAACAAATCTATTGAGAGTGGACTTTACCTGAACTCAATTGCGCTCAGGTTTCGTCATTTAATAATCTCAGACATGGTTATTCACCCATAGCTACGTACTCTATTAGCACCATTGCATGATAATGCTGTGTGTTAAACCTCATTCAAGCACTCTGAAGTAACAGAAATAAGACACTTAGGTGCATATTATCAAGAAACGGCGTTAAAATTATCGCCGCTTTAGCGACAGAAAACTGCCGCTAAAGCGGCAATAATGAGCTTGATAATATGCCCTTGAGAATTCCAATAGAAGCCCATGTTCTGGTGTCACCATGGGCTTCTATTGGAATTCTCATGGGCATATTATCAAGCACATTATCGCCGCTTTAGCGGCAGAAAACTGCTGCTAAAGCGGCGATAATTTTAATGCCGTGCTTGATAATATGCCCCAAAGTGGTTTATAAAGCTCCGTAACAATTAAATAGGTGCCTTGAACTTCTACAAATTATTTTGAGGGTATATATTATCTGATAACGTTCCCTGTTTTTAGCTTCTGTAATGAACACTGAAAGTTGTAAACAACATGGTATTAGTGAGCTACATAAATAGGAAATGCATTGAAAATAGTTATGAATGATTCTTTTTTTGTACATTTTTTAATTGAGATCCAATATATAATTACAAATATATCAGTCTGAACCTGTTCAAAAATATTAGTCATGCACCAATAATCAATAAATAAAGCATACATATTCAAAGATACAAAGTAGGTTAAGAATAAGAATGGTACTGTCATAAAAATCACACAGAATGAAAAAAGCATAAAATATGTATAATCTATTATTCTAGCAGCCTCCTGAGATAGACAAAAGACACTCAATTGATGGATGGAATGAAGAACAAATCAAAACATTCACCCCCAGTCAAGAGATCTGGGTTAAATCCATCAATCTTTTGCTCACCATGCCACCCCAGTTTAGACCTGGCCATATGCAAATCAGTCTTGAGCCTGTGCCTTATGGGAACAGTCCAGCCCGAACTGCCAAGCCAGGTCCTCCTTGGACCGGAAACAAGCATCCAAGGACCGGTTTCGGGGTTTCACCCCTCTTCAGCCAGGATAGCTTGGTTCCAGTGGCATAGTTAGCCCAGGACCCACGTCTGGGCATACCTGGCGCACTTAGGGCGAGAAAGCAAAATACACACAATTGATGGATGAAATGCAGAACAAATCAAACATTCACCCCCAGTCAAGAGATCTGGGTTAAATCCATCATTCTTTTGCTCACCATGCCACCCCAGTTTAGACCTGGCCATCTGCAAATCAGTCCTGACCCTGTGCCTCATGGGAACAGTCCAGTCCGAACTGCCAAGCCAGGTCCTCCCTGGACCGGAAACAAGCATCCTAGCACTGGTTTTATGGTTTCACCCCTCTTCAGCCAGGATAGGTTGGTTCCAGTGGCATAGTGAGCCCAGGACCCACGTCTGGGCATACCTGACGAGAAAGCAAAATACACACAATTGATGGATGGAATGCAGAACAAATCAAACATTCACCCCCAGTCAAGAGATCTGGGTTAAATCCATCATTCTTTTGCTCACCATGCCACCCCAGTTTAGACTTGGCCATATGCAAATCAGTCTTGACCCTGTGCCTCATGGGAACAGTCCAGCCCGAACTGCCAAGCCAGGTCCTCCATGGACCGGAAACAAGCATGCTAGTACCGGTTTCGGGGCTTCACCCCTCTTCAGCCAGGATAGCTTGGTTCCAGTGCCATAGTGAGCCCAGGACCCACGTCTGGGCATACCTGGCGCACTTAGGGCGAGAAAGCAAAAGACACACAATTGATGGACGGAATGCAGAACAAATAAAAACATTCACCCCCAGTCAAGAGATCTGGGTTAAATCCATCATTCTTTTGCTCACCATGCCACCCCAGTTTAGACCTGGCCATATGCAAATCAGTCTTGACCCTGTGCCTCATGGGAACAGTCCAGCCCGAACTGCCAAGCCAGGCCCTCCTTGGACCGGAAACAAGCATCCAAGGACCGGTTTCGGGGTTTCACCCCTCTTCAGCCAGGATAGCTTGGTTCCAGTGGCATAGTGAGCTCAGGACCCACGTCTGGGCATACCTGGCGCACTTAGGGTGAGAAAGCAAAAGATGCTGAGATAGACAGCACAAATTACTTAAAGTTCATACGACGAAAATATATAGCGAAATAGCAATTAGGTAAACTACTCTGACCTTTATTCCTGCTCAAAATACCGTTCCCACAACTTTTCACACTTCATAATCCCCCCATTTTGCATTGATTATAGTCATTCACTATTTCTGACTTGCTTCATTTTCCAAACCCAATCGCTCAGTGTTGGAATCTGTCGTAATTGCCATTTTTGGAACAGAAGGGATCTGGCTACTGACATTGCAATATATACTAATGTTACCCATTTATCAATAAGACCGAGAGATGGATCGTATCCCAAGACTTTCAACCAACTATTAGACGCCAGTTTAGTTTGCCATTAGGTCTCCAGATTCAGGAATATTTCATTCCAGAACCCCTGAACCAGAAGGCATTGATTAATTATATTCATCCAATTGGATGCAGGCTTGTCTAAGCACCAAAACACTGCTTCAGCAGGTTAGGATTAACTTGTGAGAGGCATTGTGGGATTTTATACAGCAGCCATTTACTAATAAATAGCATCCAATGCCAATTAGCTCCACGCAACACACTGAGTTTGAGGTTATTGACTTCAGCTCACATATTGGCTGTTAATTTCAGCCCTTCATATGTTCCCATTTTTGCAATTGCTTCCTGGGTAAGGTCCGGACTTTGTCATAGAATCCAACAGTATCAGCTTCAAATAGCACTAATACAATATTTTTACTACTGTACTATCTGACCCAAATCCAGATTGCTGAAAGCTTTATATATAATTCTAAAAGAGACAAGGAGAAAAAAATTATTTTAAAACAACTCATAAATTTCAGAGATCATGAGCCATCTTTCCATCAGGAGAAAGTCTGATATTTTCATAAATCCTACTTTGACCGACTTTTGGACTACTTCTGATGACAATTTAGTCCCTGATTCAATGACGAGTTCTAATAAAGGTGTTGCGATGTTAATATGGGGATTAGCATATCTTCTAAAAAAAAGCCTTTGTCGAAAAAAACCACTGCAACTCGTATATCTGAGTTTTTGGGGTGATTTCACAATTTTTAATACATTGCTTATCTAGTGTTCTGTGCAAATTAGCTGCGCAAAATAATTCAAGAATATTCCTGTGTGGGACTCTATTTTAAATGTGGACATATACTGTGAAAAATAGGCAAGATAATAATCCCTAAAATTAGGGAGCGCCAGTCCGCCTTTCTCCAGATTCTCATATAAAGTGCTTTGTGCGTTTCTGGGGAGACATCTATACCTATCCTGAGGAATTATCACATGTGAAATGTGTGAACTAAAGAGGAAAAAAATAATTCTGAATTTAACAAAAACAGGAGAGAAGAAGAACACACAACATATCTTACCGACAAATAAAAATAATAAATCCAAAGTGTCAACAGGCTTCGTAAGTAGTAGGGGTGGGCGGAATTTGCGGAATTAACCTCCGCAAATTATCGCGAGAATGCAGAAAATCTCCGCAAACACGCCGGAAATATCGCGAAGATGCGGAAGTTTTTTGCCGCCTGTTCGCGGTATTTTTTGCGTGTTCGCGGGTCGCCAACTTACCCATGCGGTCGCTCACGGGCGCGGCCATCTTGTTTTCACTTGTCCCGCCCTCTGGCGTTGTTTACTTCCTGTTCCGGGTCGCGCAATGCATGTTCGCGGTCGATATTTCCTGTTCGCGATCGCTTTTACTTGATCGCGTTGCTTTTTGCTTGCTCAGGGAGAAAATATCGCGCGAACTTGCGCACGTGGTCGCAACGGGCGCGGCCATCTTGTTTTCCACTCTATTTTCAATCCTCCCTAAATCTTTTCAATCCTTTGTTTATAGCCACTTTTTTCGGATCTTTATTACTTATTATTTCTCTAACTATTTTCCTGCCTCTATATTTTTGGTTTTTGTGTACCTTTTTTTTGTTTTTTAGCTACTTTTTCTCTTTGTATTGCCTGCTATTTATTTCCTTTACTCCTTTATTTATTTTACCTTTTCTTTCCCGCCCCGTCCCCAGAACCATGTCCAAGGGCAGGGCTGTTCGCCGGCGCAGCCAGAGCCGCGACCGCCTTCCTTGCGGAAGGCGGCGCCCACAAGGGGTGCATGCACGGGCCTTATTTGGGGAGGCGGAGTTGGCTGCACTAATTTTCTTTGTGCAGCGCCACCTCCCCTCAACCCTGGCAGCAGGTGGCAGGCCTGGGTCCGGGTACGGCCTCCGGGAGCGTCGGCAGCGGTGGGGGAAGGTGCGCCGGGCAGTGTCTCGCATCTCTGGGGTCCGGCGCACCCAGGCACAGCTGACGCACCGGTGGTCCGACATCCTGGACCGTGAGCAGGACCTGCTGGACCTGCTAGAAGTGGAGGTCCCGGGGCTTGGTGAGTACCTATTTAATTATTACAACTTTGTGTCTGTTCTTCTGCTCTATGTTATATATTGCGAATATCTTTTTTTCCTTCCAACCAGATAGAATGTTGCTGCTTGCAATACATTCCAGGTTAATAACGTTTAAAAGTCTTCTGTGATTATGACACAGGTGCTCTTCTGCGCTACTACTAATCTTACTTGTTTGCAGCTTTGCATTTGCGCTTGCTTAGCGTGATTCTTTACGAGTTTATTTTAGAGAAATTAAGTTACGTAATGCTACAGTGACTCATGTCCACTCCTTACTTTGTCCTGTCACTAATAGATAGGGGCGGATTGATACATAGGTTTAGGTACTTTGTATGAGCTTCTAATTGGTTAGTGGTATGCGTGATGCCCCCTCACTCAGTTACGTGACGTGCTGCTAGTACGCCAGTCTTTAGAACCTTTCTAGTTTGTTCAATGAGTGGAGGTAGGCTTTGCAGTTACTTAGCAGTAGCAGATGAGCATCAATCAAACCAAAATTGTGTATATACAAAAAATGTAGTCATGTTAATGTGTCCTCCATGATTGGATCATACACATTGTTGAGGAATACAGTCGAAATGCATACTTAATGTACAATTGGCATGCCTGGAATAGGTGGGCTAGGTTGGGTGGTAGGTTGTACTAATACTTAGGCTTACTTGTAACTTAGTTTTCTGGAATCAGAATGGAAGAATGGATTACTGTTGATAAATAGTAACTTAAGTAGTCGAACTGCGAATCCCCCGATATTACATGTTGACCAGATGAGATCGGTCAATGTAGTTATTGCAATTGTTTACATAAGTGTTTTTTGACCGTTGTTGAAAAAAATTGTATTTGCTTAAGTTGACACCATCCATCAATGTTTGTCTTTCTTATATCTTTCCTGTTCATCAGCACCCAGGGGCAGACGGGCAGGGACTGGGCAGTCGGCGGGACAGGAACACCACGAGGAGGACACCGCTGAGGGCTCCTCTGCTGGCCCCAGTAAGTCTTCTTGTTTTTAATAATATTTCTTATTCCATAACTTTTACTGCCCCATTTCTCCCGAACTATAGTGTGTTTCCAAATGCTATTTTTTTACCACCAATTATCCTTCGATCTGTACGGTTTCAAAAAGCTTATCCCTGCCTACGCTATGATGACTGAGTACTACTACATACTATCAGTCTGTCTGTCTGTACTGTAGTAGCTAGTCTTGCCCAGTGCCACTCTTTGTGAAAGGTTGTAATATAAAACTCATATTCACCAGTAGCTCGTACAATCCGTTGGGTCGTTGTCTTGTACTACTTTTTACTCTTGTTGATGTTTAGGCTTTGAAAATTCACAGCAACAGCCCTACCAGATTTCTTAATATTTTGATATGATACCCTATAGGACATACAACTGTTGTAGGGATCTTGCACATACATTTGCACCAGAAAATAGGATGTTGGTGATGGTAGGTTGGACCTTCCTTGCACACCTCAATCAGAAATTCCGCACCCACCACAATTCCACTGCTTGACTATAGTACTGTCTTGTCATACCTATTAGGTCTCGGAACCCTCCCCCCAAGACAACCAACAAGTAGACAACCCAGAACATTAACACACCCAACCTCTGTCGTGGAAGCAATTCACATGCACACCCTTACTTTAATTTGCTCAATCGTGTAAGTTAGTCCACTCCACACCAAATACCACAAAGTCTATGTAAGTTTAAAATTTTTATTTCGATTTGAGAAGGTCTGTACACTGTTATCTTAGCAGCACCAACCGGCAAATCAATAACATTAAAACAATATACATTGTTACACTTATACAGTTGGGAATTAAATCATGATAACTGAAGTGGTGGAAGGCAGCACCACCATCCCATAGCAATTTAGTTTCTATACATTTATAAATGAAGATGTGAGTGAAGGGACCCCTCACCTCAGAAGAACCTAGTACTGGTAGTTGGTGCATCGTTCAGAAGCTCTGGTTCGTAGAAGCGAATCTTGCGTCTGTAATGCGAAAAAAGGAAATGGTGTGCGTTAGTATATTGCAACTTGCAAGCATTTCTCAGCCGTGCCAAAAAGTGTAGCATCTATGGATAAGCAATATGGACTAACAGTAACAGTAGTACACCAGTTCTTCCTAAAAAAGTGGCTTGTTAATGTTTGTTGACCGCCTGTACGCAGCGCGTAGACTAGACAGTAGCAGTGTGAGGCAGGTCATGTGGGCTCAAAGGTGTCTTAAGAAGCTGCAAGGTAAAGGTAACGTCACATGTGCATGGCTAGGGCTAATCAAGCAAATGCTACAATGATCATATAACTTAGTGTCTACTCTACTACTACCTGATTTGTACTAGTGATTTATGTTAGTATTAACTCATTTTTCAACCTTGCTACTGATCAATAGGGGGGAGGTGTATATGTTGCCTAATAAATGTGTAATGTTTTCTAGGCGCACTACCGACCACCATTGCTGGGGCCAGCGAAGGCGACGCAGAGGGCGAGGATGCGGCAGTTGCAGATAGCAACGGAGGGGGAGTGGCAGCACCAGTGGCAGGCGGTGGTAAGTTAGATTCATAATCTTTAACTATTGTTGAACTTGACAGCACACTCACTGCAAAGGTGTACTGTATGTATATGTATACTGTAAAGTTGTGAATTAGGGCCCCATTAGGATGGTGGGCGTATTGCCCCCGCCGGGCTGGCTGGAATTCACTGCCGTCACAGCAGGGGCAAACCTCCCGCCATCCCTGTAGAAAATATTCAGACATGTCTAGGCGGAAAAGGGTTCAATATGGCGGTGGTGTCTCTCTCACCACACCGGCAGCCATATAATCTGCATTTTGGAATGCCTTTGCGTGGCGGCATTACCGTCCGCCACGGAAAGGCATGCACACATTGCAGAGTATGCTTGGGGGCCCCCATGGAGGGTACCTACCGATGCTATGGTACCCCCCCGACTTTCAAAGCAAAACGTGACAGGCTCCGTGCGAGGCCCGTCATGTTGTGCTTGGAAAAGCAGCACAACATTTTAGCATTGCTTTCAGCAAAGCCAACCAGAATTTAAATTTAAAATAACAGGGTGCGCCCGCCACTGTGCCGGGCGCATCATCCTAATTAATTGTCCCCACGGGACCCCCACCCTTTTTAGCAGTCGGATGGCGGGCGGACAAAGTCCGCCCGCTATCCGATGTCGTAAGTAAGTATGAGTTCTTGGGGACGTTTGAAGAGTGAACTAGAAGACTAGAATTCCCTTTAATTGGTATAGGACTAGGAGCCAGAGTATTGAGTAACCAATGGCCTCATCTATCTGATTTCAACTCCGCTTTGAAAGTTTTATGGAGAAGAGCACCTGGTGCACTGTTCAACTAAAAAGTGTAAGACAGGTGGAAGGAAGAAGGACGGGCGACATTTAAAATGTTATGTACTACTGTGCTTTATTTTATAGTGCTACTCTACCATGCCACTATGTGTATAAATAATTACCTTGTCCTACTGTTTTATTAAGACTATATTTTACAATTGTCTTGTTTTTTTCTTTTTGATACACAGCTACTCCGAAAATCAACCGGAAGGAGTTGGCCGCCAAGGCACGGCGCCGGAATCTGGAGGCAATCCAGCAGGAATACCGGCGGCTGGTGGTCCTAGCCGAGGAGGAGGAGGAGAGTGCAGCAGCAATTCAAGCCTCCTCCAGTGCCCCGGGCCCCAGCCACCGCCCTCCAGCGGTACGGCGCCACCGTCTGGCGGCTGCCCGCCGCCACCGTGCCATCTCCGGTGCCCCCCCCCACTGTGGTTGCAACTGCCGCGGCCTTAGACGCCGCGTCGCCCATTTAGAGGACCAGATTCGTGTCCTCCTCCAGTCCCGCCCCACCAGTTAGTCCCTGTCACTGCCCCTTTTTTAATTCCTGTTTGTTTCCTCACTCGTTTGGGCGTTCTCTATTTCTATGGACAGTCGTTGGGGTTAGGGAGGGGGGTGGGTCAGCTTTTGTGGGTTTAGTTTATTTGTTAGGGTCAATTAAATATATTTTTCTATGTTACATGCAATGTTGTTAATGTTTTGTAGGTGGGGTAACTGTTTTACATCACACTGTTTCTTTGCTGGTGCATGGCCGCCCATAGCGTGTGTTTGATTTCAATAATTTGCTGACTGTATAAGACACAAACAGATAGATGCGACACACCTCACTCATTGACTGGTCCTACTATGCATTCTTTGGAGTGGTGTTTGAAACTGACATCATTGACAACATGTCCATTATTGATTCTGCCTCCCCCAAACTTCTCTCTTACCGGTGCTTGATGTTTATGTCCAACTGTGGCACAGCACTGGCTGCATGGTGAAGATGGTTTCCTTTTTCATACATGCCATGATTGGGGTGGTGGTGGTAGTATAGTAGTAGTATACACTGGCAGGGTAGCAGCATTTCCAAAAAAAGAAAAGGAGATAGTCAATCGCCTTTGAGAGACTGTTAGAGGAGTAGTTGAATGAAGTACATCACAGAATTTACCGAGCAACAAATATATGCTCAAATATTTGACAAAAAAAATGAATGCTGGATATTATGAGGATAGCCTACTAGACAGAGTTACAAACTATAGTTTTGTCGACTTGGCTATGCCTACAGTCTAACAGTTAGTGCTGTATATGAGGAATGACAACAAACAAATCAAATCAATGCCGGCAATTCATGCTGAGGTATATGTTCCTTTGTTAAATAAAATAACCTGTGAAATATCCTACTCATGGGTGGGCAAGCAGAAGAAGATCATCGCTCTGCATTGAAATTGAAGTAGTGTTGCTTTCACCACATCCGCCCCAGCAAGTGTGTGATTAAGTATTGGTGTACATTTAATTTAGTTACACCTCGACAATAAGTCACACAGCCCGGGGGAAGAGGGTTAGGGTCCGTTGATTGGATGGGAAGGGGGATTTTGGGAAAGGTTTGACATAGAAAAACAGTATGCATACATAGACAAACAAACGACAATCATTGAAGACTACCATACCATATCCATTCCATATGTTAAGGTATAAAAAAGGAAATGCATGCATGATGAGACCCGGATTACATACACTTCTATTTCTTGTTCTGTTCCGGCCTTAATACTTTAACAGATAGCAAATAGAAATTTTAAATATTGGTAGTGAAGAATCGTAAACACAGAGCAAACGTAATGATGATTGATAATAACAACTCCAAGAACACACTGTTGTAAAGAATGTATACAAGATATTAATCAAATTATTTAAAAGAAGTGAAAAGTGGATACTGTTACTGTCTTATCCTGGTCAAAAATGTGGACTGGTTTTTTGCATCTCGGCATTCCTCTTGCTCCTCTCGTCCATCAATCTTGGGTGTGTCGCCTCACCACTCGCCACTGCCCGGCTGGAATAAAAAGGTGATTGATTGGTAAGGTAATTAATATGCATTGTAATGTTTTACAAAGTTTTGGACAAGGCCCGGCCTGTAATTTTAGATTGAAAACCAAAGGGGATATTCAGAAAGAAAGTGAAAACAAATGCACAAGTGATGGTGTAGTGCAACAAGAACACTTTCCGAGGTGGCATGTATGCATATGCATCATCTCTACTGTAGTCTGTTTCCAGCATAGACCTTCAACAGTAACAGGAGAGATCAGGCCCACAGTGCTTACCATTAGCACATCCTACGTTAACACTTTAGAGTCCTTTTTTTTTTCTCTCAAAGAGTTGGACAAACGCAAAGCACATTATCCATTCCAGACATAGCATTTTACAGTTAAAGTTAGTAAAATCAATGCACTGCAGTCATCCCACCGCTACACTCTATTCAACTTCTACACAGACATTTGGGTGTGCTGTGGTTGTGGTTCACGTGTTTACCTTTAGGCTTTTCCGTTTTATGCCACTCATGAAACATCCTCCTGACTTCATCATCAGCTCTGATACTTCTACTGACTGAAGATCGGCCTGCAGTACAAGTGTAATTTTTAGAACACAACAAGAGTAGAAATATAAATATTACTGACTTGAGTCATTCTTTATTGTGTACAGAAAGATAGATTAACACTAGTACACTTTGACATCATTCACTTTGTGCACAACAAACAACGCAAACACAAAGACCAATAGCTCAGAGTCAGGTGTCCAATGCATGCCATTAATTATCATCATTTATTACCTGTTACTTCTCATCTTAAGTTAACGGGCCGTCTCTTTCGCCATCATCATGACGGACGGTGCTGTTTAAGTCACAGTCATTTGCATTGCGCAGCAGATTGAGTGAGTCCCCTTCCTGTATTGAATTAAAAGCAATGTATCACCAAGATGCAGGAGAAGTACACATTTCTTGTTTGCCAGAAGAGGAAAATTAGTAATTACTAGTGTGTTCTGTAGAAAGTTGATTAGTGGCAGTGCACAATTACATCAATTCATGCGAAACACACCACAAAATCTACATCATTCAGTCTGCTATTCTGCGGCCAATGCATGGCATCAATCATTACCTGTTGCATCTCATCTCGTTAACGCTGCAGGCCGTCTCTTTCGCCATCATCATGATGGACGGTGCTGTTAAGTCACAGTCATTTGCATTGCGCAGCAGATTGAGTGAGTCCCCTTCCTGTATTGAATTAAAAGCAATGTATCACCAAGATGCAGGAGAAGTACACATTTCTTGTTTGCCAGAAGAGGAAAATTAGTAATTACTAGTGTGTTCTGTAGAAAGTTGATTAGTGGCAGTGCACAATTACATCAATTCATGCGAAACACACCACAAAATCTACATCATTCAGTCTGCTATTCTGCGGCCAATGCATGGCATCAATCATTACCTGTTGCATCTCATCTCGTTAACGCTGCAGGCCGTCTCTTTCGCCATCTTCATGATGGACGGTGCTGTTAAGTCACAGTCATTTGCATTGCGCAGCAGATTGAGTGAGTCCCCTTCCTGTATTGAATTAAAAGCAATGTATCACCAAGATGCAGGAGAAGTACACATTTCTTGTTTGCCAGAAGAGGAAAATTAGTAATTACTAGTGTGTTCTGTAGAAAGTTGATTAGTGGCAGTGCACAATTACATCAATTCATGCGAAACACACCACAAAATCTACATCATTCAGTCTGCTATTCTGCGGCCAATGCATGGCATCAATCATTACCTGTTGCATCTCATCTCGTTAACGCTGCAGGCCGTCTCTTTCGCCATCATCATGATGGACGGTGCTGTTAAGTCACAGTCATTTGCATTGCGCAGCAGATTGAGTGAGTCCCCTTCCTGTATTGAATTAAAAGCAATGTATCACCAAGATGCAGGAGAGAAGTACACATTTCTTGTTTGCCAGAAGAGGAAAATTAGTGTGTTCTATAGAATGTTGATTAGTGGCAGTGCACAATTACATCAATTCATTCATGCGCAACACACACAACAAAATCTACATCACTCAGTCTGCTTTTCTGCGGACAATGCATGGCATCAATCATTACCTGTTGCATCTTATTTTCAGTTAATGGCCAGTCTCTCTCGGCTCTGAAGGAGGATAGCTATAGAAGTCATCAGATTCATGGTCCACTTGTTTTGGAAGGACGAGGAAAGTTTGAATTTGTTGTTACCATCATCCAATCATCATTCATGAGGGAAATGGAATTGACCAGGAGATGCAGTATGATCGAGCGGAGGAGCTGGATTCTGAGGACTGTAGTGTCAAATGGCAGACACCTGAAACTTGTATCTTAAATTAGAAGATTAGAAGACGGTGATAATGCATTGGTTGCGATTCACAAGTTTATAACCGGAACAACAGACACAAACAAAGGGGGAAAAAAGGGAGGAAGACAGTAAGTGCGAGCCTAATTGTCAGGGAAGTATAGCTCGTCCTCAAACTCTGGGGGATCTTCCAGTAGTAGGTAATCATCTGACACAATACTTCCGTCACCTGAGCCGCTGTCCTCATCTTCCTCTGTTGATTCATGCATTGTGTAATTCGGTGGTATGAAGTGCTGATTCATTTTGATCATTGTTAACCTCTCCACGTTTTTGGGAGATAGACTGGTCCTTCTCAAGGTTACAATGGAACCTGCAGCACTGAAAACACGTTCGGAAGAGACACTTGCGACAGGGCAAGCCAGATAGCTTATCGCCAGCCTGCTGAGCTGTGGCCATTCAGACCTTTTCCTATACCAATACTGCAATGGGTTTTGATCAACGTACACCTCTGTTTGGTCGTCCAGATAGGCCTGGACCATCCGCTCAATGTTCAGGGTTGCTGCTGGTAAGCTTTTGTGCTGTTTTTTCTGTGCATCAGCACTGTGCTTAAAGCCCATCTTTACATACCAATCTGATAATGATTGTACTCGGCAGAATGATCCAGTTATTGTTTTTGTAGTCGATGGTGATGGTGAGTGTTGCGATTGTGAGCCAACCGCACTGCCCTCAGCCGACGAAGTTGCACTTGATTCTGCATGGCCTGCTTCAGTATCAGTACTTGTTGTGGGTTGATGTGGCGGGCTTTTAATTAGCAGCCCTTCGTTTTCAAACTTGATGGCTGCTTCAGCTATACAACTTTTGTAGCGGGCAACATCAGTGTCGGAAAAAGAACGGAATAGTCCTAATTTTGCACGTGGATCCAGAATTGTGGCACAAATGTAATGGTCTTGTGACAAAATTTTATTTTGTATCCTTACATTTTCTGATAAGCGCCTGGATAAGCTCTCCACCAAGTCATGGGCTTGCCTTCTGTCCTCTACACCTTTGTAGGATTCAGACACATTATTCAGCTCATGCTCTAGCATTTGCAACAATGGGATCGCTTGGCCCATTGTACAGTCCTCCTTGCTGACTTCACGTGTGAAGACCTCAAAAGGAGACAGCATCTCAGTCAGGCATTGAATTAGGGTCCATTGCTCCCTCTGAAGGGTCATGCCTTTAACACTAGCATCACTGCTTCTGTACCAGACATAATCATTGAGTGACCTGTGCTGTTCGTACAGACGATCAAGCAAGTAATACGTTGAGTTCCAACGTGTTGCCACCTCCTGGATGAGTGCCTTGACTGGCACCCTACGGTCACGTTGGATGATCTTCAGCTGCTTCCGAGCTTTAAAAGAATGGCTGAAATGAGTGCATATTCTTCGGCAGATGGACAGTAAATTGCTTACTATGGGTTCTTTTTTCAGAAAGTCTTGCACTATAATGTTTATGCAGTGTGCCAAACACGGAACCCTGAAATAGGAACCAAGTTCCATGGCCTTAAGTACATTACTGCCATTGTCTGTGGCAACAAAACCAATACCAAGCCCTCTGGGCTGCAGCCATTCCAAAACCTTGGTGCGAAACTCTTCTAAAATGTTTTCAGCCGTATGAGATTTCTCCATGGCGAACATGGCTACAGTTGCATGTTTCCGAGTACCTTCAAAAATCGCAGCTGTGTCAACAACACCTCGTGCAGATAGTTGATCTTTAACCCCCACAAAAGAGATCCAGTGTGCAGTGATACACATGTAATCTGTGGCTTGGCAACTGGTCCACATGTCTGTTGTCAGGTGGATATTGTGCACAGCACTCTTCTGCAAAGCTTGTCCAACCAATTCCAGCACATCATGATGTAGTGCCGGGACAGCAATTCTTGCGAAATAGGACCGGCTTGGAACTTTCCATTTCGGGCAGATGGCAGACACAAATTCAAGGAAACCCACCCCTTCCACAAATGAAAAAGGAAGAAGGTCCAGCGCTAACATTTTAGCCAGCTTCGCATTGTACAATCGTGCCGTTGGGTGGTTGCGTTGGAACTGCCCCTCCAACCTAAACATGCTGTCAATGGTAGGCTGGCTTACTTTCCTTAGTGGTGCCATTAACCCACTAAGGCTCAAAGACACAGATTGTCTCATTGAGGTACTCGCCGCCGGTCGCCTTGGTGTCTCACCCACACTCTGAGTATGGCTCTTACTGCGGTGCCACTCTGATGTTACTGAGGAGGATGTGGGCGTTACCACTGCAGTGACTGCACTACTGGAGACAGGGCTAGAAATGCCTCCCTGTTCTTCACCTGCCACCACAATAATATCGCTCCCTGATTCCTGACCAACTTCAAAGGGTTTAGTTTTCCTACTTTCTTTTAACTTAAGTAGGTGATCCTCCCACACAATACTGTGGTGTGTTCTGAGATGACTTGCTTGTCCTCCGGTACCATAGTTTGTACCAAGCTTACCACGCCGAACACCTTGCCGACAAATTGCGCATATAGCAATGTTCTCCTCCTTGGCGCTAACAGAAAAGAAGTCCCAAACTGGGGAGGAGAACTTTCTGGCACTGCTGGATGTGCCACTTTCAACACCAGATGAACTTGAGGGGGTCCTTGAAAATATGTGACCCTGTCCACCTACACTGTGACTTTTACTACCACTTCCTACTGAGGTGGTTGAGCTGGATGTAGGTCCCTGCCGGGCCTTGGAAAATATGGCAGCTGGAGGTAGTGGTGGTGTAACCTGTGTTGGTGAGATCAGTGCTGCATCCCGCTCAGTAGCAGCCTTTCTGGATAGGGTTAGAATGTCGGTCTCCAATCCCTTTGGGGCGGGAGTAATGTGCGTGATGACTGGCTCGTCTTCATCAACATCATCACCCCCCTCTTCTACATCTACCTCCATAACTCTAAGTTTTTCTGGGACCTTCCTTTTCAGAAGCAATGTCTTGTGGCGTACTTCACTCTCAGACCGAGCTGGTGGGACCCAAGTGTCATCACGATCATCAGAAGCGGGGCTTGAAGAAGAAGATGATGGACTAAGCCTCCTTTTCCTTGCTGGTGGTCTGGAAGACAATAGATGTTCTGAAACAGTGGTTTGACTTCGCTCCGCTTTGTCTGCAGGAAGCTCGATTTCCTGAAATGCCCCTACGTCAGGAGCAACAACTACTATGGTGGGCTGTTGTGGCGGCTGCTGCTGTTCTGGTTGCGGCGGCTGCTGCTGCTGTTCTGGTTGCGGCGGCTGCTGCTGCTGGTCTGGTTGCGGCGGCTGCTGCTGTTCTGGTTGCGGCGGCTGCTGCTGCTGTTCTGGTTGCGCCGGCTGCTGCTGCTGTTCTGGTTGCGCCGACTGCTGCTGCTGTTCTGGTTGCGCCGGCTGCTGCTGCTGTTCTGGTTGCGCCGGCTGCTGCTGCTGTTCTGGTTGCGCCGGCTGCTGCTGTTCTTGTTGCGGCGGCTGCACACTGATCTGCTGAGTTTGCGCCTGCGTTGAACTTGATTGTGTACTACTTTGCGGTAATGACATTTCTTCAACATCGCTGCCCGTTAGTAGACTGGCTACCTCTGCGACAGTAAAGCCCTTGGGCCTAGGTTGGTGGGGTTGCTGGACCGCTGTGCTGCTCCCAGCTTGGTTCCCGGACAACGCTTTGGTGCCAAAAAAAACCTTGGCCGGCACACCACCAGTCGTGGTTAATGGCACTTCCTTTTTCTGTTCCTTCTTCTCACCAGCAACTTTCTTGGTACTGGACCTGGTACCTTTCTTTGGGGCCATCTTATTCCGACGTCAGGCAGGAGGCAGATGCACAACAAGTTCTGGTCACACGTGGGCGTGATGCGCAGCAGGACTTCTGTCTGGCTGGCAGTACAACGGGTAGCCAGGTGATGCCGATGACACCTCCTACTCTGTCTTTTGTGCACCTAAAAGCAAAGAAGACAGGAGAAGAACATCAGTGAAATGTTGCATTTGTTTTTGTGGTTCAGTTACTTAGTACTGTACTAGTGCAAACAAAAGATAGTCTAGCCATTTATGAATTTTTTTTAACTAGAGCTATGTTATACTACTAGTACTGTGTACAGCCACACTACACTCTCAGGAAGGTGATGTCTAAAAATTCAACAGATCACACAGAAAACAGTAGATTACTAAAGCTGTGGCTACCTGCTCTGGTAGCAGTGGATGAAAGCAGGCCTGTTGGCAGACAAGGCCAGGCAAGCTTGCAGGCCTAGGCCTCAAAATGGCCACCAGCCACATGGCGAGCCCCAACAACATCAGCAAGGCCACCCCAAAATACACACTTCCCCAACTCAATCCAATGCCATCCATGCCCAAAATGATGTCTAAAATCAACAGAACACACAGGAAACAGTAGATTACTAAAGCTGTGGCTACCTGCTCTGGTAGCAGTGGATGAAAGCAGGCCTGTTGGCAGACAAGGCCAGGCAAGCTTGCAGGCCTAGGCCTCAAAATGGCCACCAGCCACATGGCGAGCCCCAACAACATCAGCAAGGCCACCCCAAAATACACACTTCCCCAACTCAATCCAATGCCATCCATGCCCAAAATGATGTCTAAAATCAACAGAACACACAGAAAACAGTAGATTACTAAAGCTGTGGCTACCTGCTCTGGTAGCAGTGGATGAAAGCAGGCCTGCTGGCAGACAAGGCCAGGCAAGCTTGCAGGCCTAGGCCTCAAAATGGCCACCAGCCACATGGCGAGCCCCAACAACATCAGCAAGGCCACCCCAAAATACACACTTCCCCAACTCAATCCAATGCCATCCATGCCCAAAATGATGTCTAAAATCAACAGAACACACAGAAAACAGTAGATTACTAAAGCTGTGGCTACCTGCTCTGGTAGCAGTGGATGAAAGCAGGCCTGCTGGCAGACAAGGCCAGGCAAGCTTGCAGGCCTAGGCCTCAAAATGGCCACCAGCCACATGGCGAGCCCCAACAACATCAGCAAGGCCACCCCAAAATACACACTTCCCCAACTCAATCCAATGCCATCCATGCCCAAAATGATGTCTAAAATCAACAGAACACACAGAAAACAGTAGATTACTAAAGCTGTGGCTACCTGCTCTGGTAGCAGTGGATGAAAGCAGGCCTGCTGGCAGACAAGGCCAGGCAAGCTTGCAGGCCTAGGCCTCAAAATGGCCACCAGCCACATGGCGAGCCCCAACAACATCAGCAAGGCCACCCCAAAATACACACTTCCCCAACTCAATCCAATGCCATCCATGCCCAAAATGATGTCTAAAATCAACAGAACACACAGAAAACAGTAGATTACTAAAGCTGTGGCTACCTGCTCTGGTAGCAGTGGATGAAAGCAGGCCTGTTGGCAGACAAGGCCAGGCAAGCTTGCAGGCCTAGGCCTCAAAATGGCCACCAGCCACATGGCGAGCCCCAACAACATCAGCAAGGCCACCCCAAAATACACACTTCCCCAACTCAATCCAATGCCATCCATGCCCAAAATGATGTCTAAAATCAACAGAACACACAGAAAACAGTAGATTACTAAAGCTGTGGCTACCTGCTCTGGTAGCAGTGGATGAAAGCAGGCCTGTTGGCAGACAAGGCCAGGCAAGCTTGCAGGCCTAGGCCTCAAAATGGCCACCAGCCACATGGTCAGGCACAACAACATCAGCAAGGCCACCCCAAAATACACACTTCCCCAACTCAATCCAATGCCATCCATGCCCAAAATGATGTCTAAAATCAACAGAACACACAGAAAACAGTAGATTACTAAAGCTGTGGCTACCTGCTCTGGTAGCAGTGGATGAAAGCAGGCCTGCTGGCAGACAAGGCCAGGCAAGCTTGCAGGCCTAGGCCTCAAAATGGCCACCAGCCACATGGAGAGCCCCAACAACATCAGCAAGGCCACCCCAAAATACACACTTCCCCAACTCAATCCAATGCCATCCATGCCCAAAATGATGTCTAAAATCAACAGAACACACAGAAAACAGTAGATTACTAAAGCTGTGGCTACCTGCTCTGGTAGCAGTGGATGAAAGCAGGCCTGTTGGCAGACAAGGCCAGGCAAGCTTGCAGGCCTAGGCCTCAAAATGGCCACCAGCCACATGGCGAGCCCCAACAACATCAGCAAGGCCACCCCAAAATACACACTTCCCCAACTCAATCCAATGCCATCCATGCCCAAAATGATGTCTAAAATCAACAGAACACACAGAAAACAGTAGATTACTAAAGCTGTGGCTACCTGCTCTGGTAGCAGTGGATGAAAGCAGGCCTGTTGGCAGACAAGGCCAGGCAAGCTTGCAGGCCTAGGCCTCAAAATGGCCACCAGCCACATGGCGAGCCCCAACAACATCAGCAAGGCCACCCCAAAATACACACTTCCCCAACTCAATCCAATGCCATCCATGCCCAAAATGATGTCTAAAATCAACAGAGCACACAGAAAACAGTAGATTACTAAAGCTGTGGCTACCTGCTCTGGTAGCAGTGGATGAAAGCAGGCCTGCTGGCAGACAAGGCCAGGCAAGCTTGCAGGCCTAGGCCTCAAAATGGCCACCAGCCACATGTCCAGGCCCAACAACATCAGCAAGGCCACCCCAAAAAACACACTTCCCCAACTCAATCCAATGCCATCCATGCCCTAAATGTGATTGAAAATGAAATATATTCAAAAAACAAAAGGAACAGTTGCTTCATCATGCACACACACACCCATGAGGCCATGCCCATGGCTAGCTCGGGCCTACTACTACAACCCACAAAATTAAAATAAATTTAAAAAAAACAAAAAGGAATGATGATAATTAATTATCAAAAATAAATTGTAGTTACACAACAACTGCAATGCCCACAATCAAACACAACAACCACTTACTTGTAAAATATCCTATTCCAAAAATCCTGAAATCCAATTGCAATGATGCAGCAGACAAAAAGAGAGATCTTTCCAGCTCCAAATCAAAAGGCAGAATGAGCAGGAGATGGACAAAGCACTGGGAGGAGCCTGCTGGACAGGAACAGGAAGTTGGAGAATCTGTGTCACTTCCTCCCTCTCTCCACTTTGTAAAAAAAAAATTACTCCTGGAGTCCTTGCACAAAAAAGGAAAGCCAAATGTGAATGTAAGGAGTTCTTTTCATCCAAAATCAGTATTTGCAGATGGTTTCATGCTGCTAGAGCCGATATTCCTCTCCAAATTGTAAATTTTACGTTGTTGAGTTCTCCAGCTTCACATTACTTCCGCCGGCGTGTCGAAAATGATATGATCGCGTTCTCTTCTTTGTCCCTGTCGCGTTGGATATGACGTGTTCGCGGTCTCTTTCTCCTGTTCGCGTTCGATTTCATGTGCCCGCGTCCTCATTCTCTGGCTCGCGATGTAGAATGACATGTTCGAGATCTCAATCTTCTCATACTCGCGCGGTGCATGATCGCGAGAAGAAAGACCTGATCGCGCGACAAATGACGTGATCGCGTGAAAAATGACTTGAATGCGGCCGCGAACTCTCGCGAGACAGCGCAAAATGGCTACCAAAATCCAACATCTCGTGGAGAACGCGACCGGGTCAAGAAAACTTGTCGGAGAACGCAGGGATTCAGGTAAGGCGATCGCGCGCGCGCGAGAATGTATTGTTTTACAGCGCGAGCAAGAAAAAAATTATCGCAAAGCTGCGGAATGCGGAAATTTTGACATTTCCGCGCTCTCCGCGGAACGCGGAAATGCCAAATTATCGCAAATTCCGCGAACGGAACGGAATTTTGGCCCAGGCCTAGTAAGTAGCATGTCTTCCGCAAAGTAACCGGAACCCTCCCAAGGCGAAAATATGTATCCTATGTAAGCCTGAGAGATACAATACAGAGTAATTAAACATGATCAGGGGCAGATATGCAGCATACTTGTTCTTGATATTCGCGAAAGCTAGGTAGCAGAGAGAAAAGGACCAAAAGTACCAAGAGTGTATCAGGCACCCCACGCAGGAGTGTGCCTGCCTCATTAGAAATGAAGACCAAAGTGATCATGTAGCCATCAGATCCAACAATTAATGAGTGTTCCGAATCCTATGCTCAAAATTAGCATGAATAAGTTATTAAAATCAGAAATTATTTAAGGAGAAACTAAGTAGCATGTATTTATTTAAATCGACCCAGACAATAGAGAACAGTATATTGGCTCGAACGCACCTGTCGTGACAGAAACGATTTCTGAGTGCTGTTATGACAACGGTTCCGTGTTCCGCACTGTTGCCAGAAGCAAAAAAGCCAATAGGCAAATATAATCTGTGACAAAGAGCAATAAACAGAGGGTTGCGTAAAATGATAAGAACGCTTCCTGTTCTTCTGCACAGACAAGTACCCCCTAAGTCCATCATAGATAAAGACGTCCAGTCCCACAAACTGACAATTATTGATCCCAGACAGCAAGAAAGCCAGAAAAATATTATGGGGTATCATACCTCTATATTCGCTGTATAGTCACAGTCAGTTCCATTATTTCATGTGGTCAAGTGTATTGCACTCAAGCCTAAACATACAACAGGCAGATATAATGCCTCATGTCAAAATGAGATGATTAGGAATTAATAGAGAATAGATTCAATAACTTTCAAGTTCTTCACCCAAGAATGCAATCCAACAACTATATAGTACCCAGTACAGAGGGTGACGAACTATATCAAGAATATTACTGGGGAATTATCAGGACACAAACAACCGACTTGAAACCGACATGTAAACTGCATAGGTATTAGAGGAAATAGCGATTATGTCTCTAGAGTATTAAAAAAAGAGACACAGCGGTATGCAAATGCATACACGAGTCACCCTCTGAATAGTTAGGGATGACAGCTTGCAGACCCCCCAAAGACCCGAGTAATAGCTACCCGTGATGTCGCCAACATGGACTACAAATCCCAGCACCCACTAGGTTCAGAACCCGGCACATATATAAATCTGTTCACTTGCGCTCTCACCTTATTCCCAAACCTAGCATGAGAATTAGCATGATTATGCTGCCAAGGAATCCCCAGTATAGCGCATAGCCCATCTCCCATCTTAACTCGTGCCCATTTAAAGAGCATCCCGCAACCATACCCGAACCCAGTCTCCTCACCTCAACACCGAGTCAAATTTCCTCTCTCCTCGTATGAAATCACAGTATTCCCGCCACCAGTATAAGTGTACCGGGCTCCCCCCCCAGCTCATTAGCGGCAGCCAATCGTTACTGTCCTATTCCGTAAGGGTACAACGCGGAACAGCAGATCTCAGCTAACCGAGTCTGGAGAGAGCCGCCATTTATAAGTGGTAATACCGCCCCCTAGCCATCTCATAATATACAGGGGTATTTGATTTAAACAAGAATATACAGAGATGTGTCACTGTATAATGGTCTTGAATAGGAATATGATTAAAATCATGTGCGCTGTACAGCGGAGAAACTGCTTTTCGTGTAGATCACTATCCACATAAAAAACAGGGAATCATAACCCAGTAAGTTCCCGCGAATATAATAGAAGTGAGTGCTGAAATGACCGACACAAAGCCCCATGTAGTGCTGTGTGCACTATTGAAGAAACAAGTAATAAATATGAATATATAGAGGTGAACAGTACAACCCATTTGCTAGACCCGCGACGAGTCAATGCACACAGGCGGATGTAAAGAGTATACAGTATTGGGCATGACGGTAACTGCAAACCCTAGATGGTTTACATGAAACATGATCCGTGTGCATGAGGCAGGCATCCCAAACATTGCATCAAAGGCATGTCACAAAGTGATAACTGATTATGGGATCACAGTTCCAATATGTTAACTGTGCACCGGTGTATAGTTACCTGCTGCTATCAGCGTATGTTGCCATAGCAGTGATTGAGGTATTCCGTCAATCATGTGATATGAACAAGTATAGGGCAGCGAATGTAGGCAACTGCATTGTAAGTGTGTGAAAGTGAAAAGGGGTCAGTTATTTACAGGTCGCAGTCCCAATAAATCACAGGCACCTGTCCCATTACGTGTGAATGCACATCAAGAAGACTTTTTACAGGCTAATGTACTACCAGTGTAAACGGAAACAGCGGTCACTGATTTGGGAGGTCGCTGTTCCAATCGGTAAATGGCACCAGTCCCATTCAAAGTGAGTGCATATTATCCAATGTAGTGCCAGAGAGGTAAAAAAAAGTAAAACATTTTTGCAGTCGAGAGAGATATGTTGGAAAGCTAAAGCAAGCATAAGATCGAAGAGACCATGGTTAGGAGGGAGTAGATCTAAGGAATCAGATATACTTCCAGAGTAAAGAAGAGGATCAGAATAAAGAATGAAGATATTAAACAGGTGAGAAATATAGGACCAGACTTTCCCCCAAAAGTTAGAAACCGAAGGGCAAAGGAAGAGAAGATGCCTAAGATTGGCATTAGGAAGACAACAGGTCCAACAATTAAAATCAGTAGAGTGGGAAAAGCGAGCTATAAAAACAAGTGTGAGATAAAGTCTATGGTAAAGGAAAAACATAAATTGAGTAAGAGAAGCAGAGCGAGAAATGTTTAGAGAGCGGGACTAAAGTTTATCCCAGAAGATGATAGTCCATTCACATCCCAGGTCAGATTACCAAGAGAGTTCAAATTTGGATTTTGCACGTTCTAGATTAGGGGCTGAGAAGTGTTTGTAGATGAGAGAAGCTTTGGGTAGAGGAAGGAGTATCTGAGGAAGTGAATGTTGGGCAACAGGAAGAGACGAAGGGGGAAGAGAGTAGTAAGTATCGAGAATAAGCGCCATGCGAGTAGTGAATTTCTGTACTAAGGATTGGGGGCAATGGAATAGAATTTGAAATTGAGGAAATGAACATGGAGATAATCCATCAAAAAGATTTTTGACTCAAATTATGCCCTTTGACCTCCAAGCTTTCCAAAAGATGAGTATGTTGTTAATGAGAATAAGGGAATTTTGCCAAATTGGAGATTCTAAAAAAGACTCTCTAGTGATTGGATTAGGTTGCACCAAAGGTTTCAAAAGGGAACAAGTATGTTTAAATAAAGGAAGAGAGGTATATGGGGTTTTAGCAGAGAAAGCCATAACTTCCTTCAAAGAGAAGCATAATAACAAGGTTTGCTCAATGGATAGCCAAAGGAGAGTGAAGGGGGAAGGTTCGGAGAGGAGCCATTTCGAGCCTGACGAAGGGCAAATGACTTATGGTAGAGACGAAAGTAAGGAAAGTTCACACCTCCATTAGACTTTGTCTTGCGAAGAAAAGATAAGTAGATCCTGGCCTTCTTATCTTTCCAAAGAAATTTAGAAAGACAAGAGTCAATCCGCTTAAAATAAAAGGCAGGAATATGAATGGGGAGCATGGAGAATGTATAAATCAGAATAGGGGTGATCATCATTTTGATTGAGTCTAGCCAGCCCCACCAAGAAAGGAAAAGAAGGTTCCAAGAAGAAAATAGTTTATCAATATGGGATAAGACTGTAGACATATTTAATTTAATAGAGGAAGCGACGGAATTGGAAAACCAAATACCTAAATATTTAATTTTAGAACTATTCCAGGAAAAGTCAGTGGAAGAAAAGGCGTGGGGGAGATTTTGTGAGGGGGAAAATTTCTGTTTTGTCTGAGTTGATGTTATAACCAGAAACAAGGGAAAAGGAAGCAAATTCATGTAATAAAGGAGGAATAGAGGTTTTGGGCGCAGAAACAAAGAGTAGGATATCATCCGCATAAGCAGAGAGTTTTAACTGATGGTCACCATAAGAAAACCCAGAAATTGAATCATTATTACGAATACAGAATAGAAAGGGTTCAAGAGCTAAAATGAAGAGGCGAGGGGAAAGAGGGCAACCTTGGCGGACTCCACGCTGGAGAGGAAAATAAGGTGAAACGCAGCCATTAACTAATACTGAGGCTCTGGGGGCAGAGTATAATAAAGAAATAAGAGAGATCAATTTGGGACCAAAACCATGCCACTTTATTGAAGCAAATAAGAAGGACCAATCAACTCTGTCAAAAGCTTTTTCAGCATCAACAGAAATGGCCGCTAAAGATGTGGAAAGGGTGGAAATTTTGTTTAGAACATTAAGGAAAAGACGAGAATTATCGGAAGTAAGCCTACCCATGACAAAACCACATTGCTCCTTACCAATTAAGTGAGGCATAAGAGGGTCTAGGCATAAACTGAGTGTTTTAGCACATAGTTTATAATCAACATTGACCAGGGAGATCAGGTGATACTTCATACAAAACATGGGGTATCGACCTTCTTTATGTATGAGGCAAATTGTAGCTTCCTGAAAAGTGCCTTCTGTCTTACCGGCTAGAGAAAATTACTGGAAAAGATTTAAGAGTTTAGGGAGTAGCAGATTAGAAAAGTGCAAATAAAATTCAATGGAAAAACCATCCGGGCCGGGAGTCTTTCCTTTTGTTAAGCTTTTTAAGGCAGTGTATAATTCATTAAGGGATAAATCCATTTCGAGATCAGAAAGATTAAGGTGAGAATTGGAAGGAGTTGGAAGTTTATTTAGATACTCTTGAATAAGAGAAGAGGAAGGAGGAGATTTAGGGGTATAAAGATCCTTATAAAAAAGTTTAAATTCATTAAGGATGTCTTGATCTTTATGCAAAAGAGAGCCATTTGGAGAATAAATAGAATCAATTAGAGTACGGTCTTTACGTGTCTTAAGATAGTTCACCAATAACTTTACCTGCTTTCTTACGACCACCGTAGTAGCGAGCATTATCAGTAGTAGTCTTGTTAAAAGCTAATTTATCACGTATCAATTCTGATGAGACCGCATTCATCGAAGAGGTATAGAATTTATGTTCTAAGAGCTGAATATGTGCCAAGGCAGTCTTCCGTTGTTGAAGGAAGCGCTTCTGTTTTTTTTTAAACAAAGTCGATAATAAAGCCTCTCGCAGTAGCTTTAAAAGATTCCCATATAATATGGGAGGAGGAGTTGGGGTCACTATTAAGATAAAAAAATTCATTCACAAAAGTGTGAAAAGAAGAGAAAAAAGGGTCTAGAAGAAGAGAGTTATTAAAACGCCAGCGGGAGGATCTGGGATGCGGAGGGAGCAACTTAAGATCCGTTACAATTGGGGCATGTTCAGAGATGACTATAGGTTCATTAGAGGAAGATAATAGGTTTTGAGATAAAGATTGAGATAGAAAGATATAATCTAGGTGGGATAGGGAGGTGTGAGAAGGAGAAAAGAAAGAAAAGTCAAGAGTGTCTGGGTGGGAGAGTCTCCAAGAATCTACAAGGTGTGCTTGAGAGATACTGTTAAGAAAATGTTTGTGAGTCTTGTGAGGAACGAAGCGAACTTGGAATTGGCGGTCGAGAAATGGGTCTGCAACTTGATTGCAATCGCCTCCTAATATGAAGAGATCATCTCTAAATTGAATACATTTCTGCGTAACCAGAGGCCAAAAGGAACAATCAGGATGTGTAGGTCCGTAAATATTAAAAACAGTTAAAGAAACGTTATTAATTACCAACTTCGCTAACAACCATCTATCCTCTGTGTCAGCTTCTTTCGATATAACTTTACAATTCAATTTCTTGCGGCATCAAATTATGACCCCGTTTTTCTTATTGGGAAAAAGAGAGAATAAGACTGAACCCACCCAGCCTCTTTTTAATTTTAACGCCTCAATTTCTGAGAGGTGGGTCTCTTGTAAGAGAACCAAATCAGGGTTATAAGAGGCAAGATGGGAAAGAATTATCTGTCTTTTAATTGGGTTAATAAAACCTTTCACATTCCAGGAGATAACTCTGAATGTAAAACCATTAAAGATACATACAGAACAAAATATGCAATATTACAAAAGGGAGATAAAAGACAAATGGAAAAAGAGGAAAGACAACAGGGGAAGGAGGAAGGAAAATAAATAGGAACAAAGAAGGACAAAAAGAGATAGTACATATCCAAGGGATCGAGGGAAGAGAGAGGAGGGAAAGAAATGAGGATAAACGAAAGAACAAGAAGAGGAGACAGTACAAGTCAACAAGTGATACCAATTGAAAAAATAAACAAGAATAAAAAAAAGAGAAGGAGTGATGACTGTAATACGTACCTTTTGAAGGGGCACAATAGGAAAAGGGTGGGAGGTATCGACACATAGAAGAAGACGACACAACCAACCGGGGAGAAAGTACCACAACGGGGAACCAAATGAGACAAATTAGGAAACGGAGAGCGGGATGTATCAAGAGAAAACATCTGCAAAAGAGTAACAGAAAAAAAATTGTACATAAAGGATTAAAAGAACATATTATAAAGCATCTGCCATCAGTAACCTGTGGAAGAAAAAATCAGCATTAGACCAAACAAGGTGAGTCAAAACCTGCCAGTAATAAATGAAAATATCGCAGAATGGAAGACGGTGAGGAAGAGAGAGGACCGGAAGTTTCCATAGAAGAAGTGGAATGTAGATGGATACATTTCTTCAGGTCAGCTGGATCATCAAAAGAGGAAGTGTTGTTTTGGTAGGTGACTTTGAACAGACATGGATGGAAAAGTCCGTAACGTGTTCCAAGTGTACGTAAGGCAGGACGAAGATCAAGGAATTCTTTCCGTCATTTAACTGTTGCCTGAGACACATCTTGTGAGTTTAAAAGTTTAGAGCCTAACCAAACAAGCTGCTTCTTGTGTTTGGCTGCGTTTAAAACTTGTAGCAAGTCCGTAAATTTTAATAATAAAAAGATCACACCTCTCGGTTTCGAAGGACCAGCCGATGAAGATTGGAGGGGGCCTAACCTATGAGCACGTTGGATGTTAAGCATTGTAGAAGCAGGAAGGTCCAGAAGTTTTATGAGAAAAGTATTGAAAAACTGTATGGGGTCATTACCCTCCAAACCTTCAGGAAGGCCATACAGGCGTAGATTATTGCGTCTGATTCTATTTTCAAGATCCTCTGACGATTTCTTTAGCAAAGAGACCTCCCTCTCTAAAGTAGAAAGTTTAGTGGAGAAATTCTGCAAGTCATCGACTTGATGTTCCACAGTAGTGATGCGTGATTCCATAGACGCCCATTTAGTGTCCAGCAGCTGGAGACGTGAGTTAGTCTCTTCAATGAATGGACGCAAGGCACAAATTTCTTCAAAGACCATGTCTAAGGAAACCGGAGAAGCAGGTTTCGGTGGAGAGGGAGGGTCTTGCTTGAGGCATTTACTTGCAGAAGTAGGGTCTGCATTTTGGTTGAATATGGGGTCGAAGACTTTGAAGACCCAGATTATGCCATTACAACACCACCACTAAGCGCAGAGTCAGTATTATTATTATTATTATTTCTGAGTTTATAGAGCGCCTGGTTACACTTAACAGTGTGTCCCCGCGCTATCAAGGATTGTAGCAGCACCTACTCAGCAAAACAAAGAGAGCAGATGATTAGCCTTTGGGGAAGAGAAACGTCTTCAGCTCTTTCCGAAAAGTCAGTTCTGATGTTTCTGTCCGTAGTCGGGGGGGAAGGGTGTTCCATCTGCGGGCAGCTAAGGAGCGGAACGATCTCCCACCCATCCTGGCTCTCTTGATTCTAGGAATCGATAGGAATCCACTTCCAAGGGAGCGCAGCTGCCGAGCAGGAATATAGGGAAGAAGCAGGCTGCGCAAGAAGCCCGGGCATTTCCCCTGAATTATTTTGTGGGCAACGCATAGGGCCTTGAAATCAACACGTTCCTTAATAGGAAGCCAGTGTAGTTTCTCCAGGGATTTTTTCGAGGAAGCTCTTCTTGGTAACCGAAGTACCAAGCGAGCGGCGGCATTTTGGATAGTCTGGAGTCTTCGATGACAGCTTGCATTTGCTCCCAAATAGAGGACATTCCCATAGTCCAACCTAGAGGTGACTAGGGCATGTACCAATGTTTTCCTAGCAGATTCCGGGAGCAGGTCAAGCGTCTTTCTCAGTTTGCGAAGGATAGCAAAGCAGATGCCAGAGACACACCGGGATTGGTAGTCAAAAGTCAGGTTTGAATCAATCCAAAAGCCTAAATTTTTCACCTGATCCCTTGGAATCGGCAGAGGTCCCAAGGCCTGCGGCCACCGGGCCGAGGTCCAAACTGAGGGGGATCTGCCGACGATAAGTACCTCTGTCTTGTCACCGTTCAGGCGGAGGCAGTTACTAGTCATCCAGGCTGAAAGGTCTTGGAGACAGGATGTGAATTTACTAGCAGCCTGCTCAGCTGGCTGGGTCAGGGCAACAACCAGCTGAGTATCATCGGCATATGTTACTACCTCAACCCCATACTGCTCAGCAATAAGCGCCACAGGTGTAACGTATAAATTGAATAGGGTGGGGCGGAGGCTAGAACCTTGAGGGACTCCCTGCCTAAGATCAAAAACATCTGATCTGTTGCCCCCTTGCTCCACATAGAAGCTGCGGTCAGTCAAAAATGATTCTAGCCATAGCCACACTTTTCCCGTCACTCCCCCTCTCTTCAAACACTGTAGCAAGGTGTGGTGTGCTACAGTGTCGAAGGCAGCACTGAGATCGAGAAGTATCAGTGCTGCTACTTGCCCTTCGTCTACATGCTTCCTCAGCGCCTCTGTAGAGAAAAGTAGGGCTGACTCCGTGGAGTGGTGAGTGCGAAAGCCAGACTGGCAAGTGTGGAAAAGGCTGTTCGCCTCTATGTGTGCTGTGAGTTGTTGGTTGGCCAATTTTTCGGCAAGTTTGGAAAAGAAGGGTAAGAGGGAAATAGGGCGTAGGTTGTTAAGCTGAGTGGCACTAACTTGAGGTTTTTTTTTTAGGGGTAGCACGACTGCTTGTTTCCATCCAGGCGGAACCTTGCCTGAGTCGAAGGATAGAGAAAGTATATGTCTGACATAGGGGGCTAAGAAGCTCATAGAACTAGCTAATATTCTGGCCGGTGCGGGATCCCTCGGGGAGCCTGATTTAATTCCCCTCGCTACTGTTGTCAAAAGTTCCTCCTCTGGAACAAGGAACTGGCTGATGCAGCCTTCCTTCTCATCCCCCCATCTGGGTTCCTCGTGGGGGGGGAGCCTATTGGAGCCAGTTCTGGCATCGCAAGGAAAAGTGGAATAGATGTCCAACACCTTTTTTTGGAAGAACTCAGCGATTTTGTTGCAGGTTTGCGCAGAGGCGCCCGCCAATTCATCTAAGGAGGCTAATGTAGAGATCTCTTTATAGATCCTAAATAGCTCCTTAGTGGAGCAGTTAGCCCTATCGATACAATCGGTGTAGAACGTTGCCTTGGTTTTCCTAATCAAGGCATGATAGTTCTTAAGGCAGACTTTATACCGCGTTCCTGCTTCTACAAGATAGGCCTTTCTCCAGGCCCGTTCTGCCCGTTTGCAGGCAGCCTTGGCTTCTTTTAATTCCGCATTAAACCAAGGTGCTGATTTAGTTGATCGCACCGGGCCCTTGTTAGACCAGGGAGCTGCTAAATTCAGAGCCAGTGTAATATGTGCATCTAAGTTTTCGCAAGCCTCATTGAGGGTAGTGCCCAGCTCAGTGGGGGGGCCTTCCTGGATAAAGCTGTCCCTGAACATATTATGAGAGAATTTAGCCCATTTTCTTTGTCTTCTCTTGATGCAAGTGGTTTGGCTCCGATTATTATAATCCTTCAGGAGGAAGGAAAAAGGGACAAGGTAGTGATCTGTCCATATCAGAGGTATGGGGGGTTCCTGCTTAATGTTATCCCAATTGCAGAAAATAGGATCCAACTGATGCCCTAGACGATGTGTGGGAAGGGTGGAGCATAGTTGTAACTGCATAGTATGTAACTCTTGTCGCATTTCTTGTGCTGCTGTATTGTTGACGTCTTCCAAATGAAGATTGAAGTCACCTAGCAGGAGATATTTATTAAAGCGCATGGCTGAGGAGATGGTGTTATGTATCAAACTATCAGTGAAGACCTTGCTGGCACCAGGAGGTCTGTACACTAATAGGCCTTTAATAACCGTGTTAGTGTCAATCAAAATGGAGAAAGCTCCTGTTTCACTGTCTGCAACATTGGCGGACTCTAGGGTGCATGTAACACTCTCCCTATAAATTATTGCAATACCCCCGCCTCTCCCGCTAAGTCTGTCTTGCCTACAGATTTTATAACCGTGGGGAAGAGCCTCCGTTAATTCAGGGTCCGAATCCTCATTGAGCCAGGTCTCTGTTAAAAACAGCATATCCCATTTATTATCAGTCAGGAGATCATGAATCTCTAGCCTATGTTTATTTAGGGACCTGCAGTTGAGCAGGGCGCAGCTAATCTTCCTGCTGTTACCCTGTGCATTGTGAGTATCAGAAAGTCTCCCTGTGGAGTGTGCACTCAGAATATATCCACAATGCCTACATGGCAGTTCATGGTCATTCTTGCCAATATCAATATTATGCTCACACTCCTTAGTGATCTTCGTGCGGAGATTGGTTAGCTCCTCCTTTGTGTAAGGGCGAGGTGGCAAGAAACAGCCAAGGGGTATGGCCCCGCGCCCCGGTCGGCCGCGGACGGGCGCAGACGGGCTTGCCTTAGGCGCGCCTTCGGCGCGCATCCGGCGCGCCCGCTGCGCTCGTCCGCTGCGCGTATGACACATACGGGTTAAGTACCTTCCCTTCCGGCGGACGACTAGACCGCGTCCTGCCGGAAGTGAGTTCTGGGTCAGAGAGGTGTTTTCTCCCGCCGCTCAAACGGCAATGCAGCCGCGGCGGATCGGGCAGGGACACCAATGAAAAAGACCAGAGCCCCGGAATGAGGTAAGTAAAAGCGTCACAATTAAAATATATACACTTTTTAAAAATGAGCAATGTTACTGCCAGAAAGAGGACATTAATCACCCAGGCGCTAGGTAATGAGGAGTGGCGCCGACAATCCGCTGTTCCCCACCAGAGGACAACTTAAATACCTTCCCTTCCGGCGGACGACTAGACCGCGTCCTGCCGGAAGTGAGTTCTGGGTCAGAGAGGTGTTTTCTCCCGCCGCTCAAACGGCAATGCAGCCGCGGCGGATCGGGCAGGGACACCAACGAAAAAGACCAGAGCCCCGGAATGAGGTAAATAAAAGCGTCACAATTAAAATATATACACTTTTTAAAAATGAGCAATGTTACTGCCAGAAAGAGGACATTAATCACCCAGGCGCTAGGTAATGAGGAGTGGCGCCGACAATCCGCTGTTCCCGACCAGAGGACAACTTAAATACCTTCCCTTCCGGCGGACGACTAGACCGCGTCCTGCCGGAAGTGAGTTCTGGGTCAGAGAGGTGTTTTCTCCCGCTGCTCAAACGGCAATGCAGCCGCGGCGGATCGGGCAGGGACACCAACGAAAAAGACCAGAGCCCCGGAATGAGGTAAGTAAAAGCGTCACAATTAAAATATATACACTTTTTAAAAATGAGCAATGTTACTGACAGGAGTATGACAGGATTCCAAGACAGGGGCGTGGGCCGGGTATCTCCTGCTAGTAATAAGTAACTTCTTACTCCTACCCATAAAGTGGAGGAGTAACAGACTTCGGTGAAGCAAGGGAGAAACCAGCAACGCACAACCACAGCAATTTAAAGAAACTGCGCAACACAGAATGTTCAAGTAACTAAAGCGCTGTTGACATAAGAACAAACCTAATTATGCTTAAAAAGTCAGATACTTCATGTTTTTGTAACCAAAGTCAAAACCAAGGGGTGAATTTGAGGTAAATGAAGAAGCACATCAAAGATGAGGTAAATCCAGATATTGCTGCGCAGCTCAATGAAAGTAAAATATTAAAGTCACTCCTGGTCACAAAAAAGAGTAATTATTCCCAAGGTAACAGGTTTTGCATCATGTAGTAGCAAAAGTCATTGTATAAATATAGAACCTAAGGTGAGTGCAAACTTTGTCATAGAGGAAAACAAAATGGCGGCCGTAGCAGGGTTGCAGCAATTGTAGCGCATTTCAGGAGAAAGGAGTGCAGAAAATGCAGAAAAAAGGAAGAGAACTATTCAGGGGCTCTTCTGATTCATGAAGCTGTCCGTTTCGTCGATAAAAAGTTTCTGGAGCCGCGGGAATCAGTGCGACATTCCCCGCCGCGATACGGAGATCCGGGGCTAGGCAGCCATCTTGCTCGGAGCCACGCACGCTCCCCCGAGATGAAATTTGAGACGCATCAGACATGGTTTTCAAAATCTCCTCTTTAATTCTGTCGGACTACAAAGTGAGAGGATTTTCCCTGAACTTCTCCTGCTTTGCTGCAATCACCGTACCTTCTGCAGCCAAACCTTACACTACAGTTAAGGGCAAGGCTTGGGCAACTCCTGTTGCATTTTCTCTGACGCTTGTTTATATAATGTGAACTCGAGAGACCCGAAGGTGTTGGAATGCTTCACATGACAGCTAGTTACATTACACAATGTCAGATTACTTTTTGGGTGTATTTTTTATAGAGCGCAAACTCGACTGACTGAAAAGTATTGAAGGTCTTTACAAAAGTGCCAGTTAGATCACACAAGGTCAGGTTAATTTGTTGGTTTTTAGGTGCACAGAGATTACGAGATGCCACTGCCACCCCTGTTTATTCATTATTTCCCTGTACCTGACAAATGGGAGCAACATTTGTCCTTCCCTCCTCCTCCCATTTTGCTGCATACCTGTCCCGCTCCCTCTTCTGTTGTCCGCCTCCTCTCAGTCAGAGCATCAATTTTAAAGCACATTCACGGCAGCTCCCCCAGGACTGAGATATATTTTTTCTTAGATAATGTGAACTCGAGCGACCCGAAGGTGTTGGAGCACTTTACATGAGCACTTGTTACATTACACAAGGTCAGATTAATTTGTGTGGGCATTTTTATAGAGCACAGACTCGACTGACCAAAAGGTATTGGAGCGCTTTACAAAAGCACCAGTTACATTACACAAGGTTAGGTTCATTTTTTTCTTTTTAGGTGCACGGAGACTAAGTGATGCAGACACTGTCCCTGTTAATTTAATATTTCCCCTATACCTGACAAATGGGAGCATTTGTTGTTGTTGCTATGTCGAGTGCTCCTACACCCAGGGGGCTGGGACAGAGGGTGGGGCCAGGAGCTTGCTGATAAACGGATAGTGCAAGCAGTTTTTTTATGGAGAACTCTGAAGAAAGGAGACTGGTGAATAGAGGCCTGGAGGAGGAGGGATGGGCCATCTCAGCCACTGAAAAGTACTTCACTGCTATTTTTCATAGGCTAGTCAATACTCTAGTGATGAAGTCGCACACAGAATGTTATAGTGCTGTTGACTTGCATCAAGGCTGTTGTCTTTCTGTCTGTGAGTTAGAAAGCCTTGGAAAGTGTCCAGAAATGTTTCCTGAGGCAAGCATGTATTTCTTAATGCTACTGCATGACCCAGTGTGTAGTATTTGTATAGCTTTTCAATTCCCGGCAGCACAGCAATCGGGAAAATGCGCTTCATGGCTAAACATTTAAAAGGTCCCAAAGGCGAGACCTATTGGCTATGCCAATGCTTAATTATTGTTTGATGTGTGTATGCGTGTGTATCTATGAATGTATATGTATTTTTGAGTGCGTGCTGTGAATGGGTGTTTGTGTGCCTGTGTTCTTGTGGATGAGGGGCTGTGTGTACACTTGTGAACGCCCATGGGGATGTGAGTAAGTGTGCATGTAGGTGGATGTGTGTGGGCACCTGATCACCCCCCACTCCTGCTTAAATACTGGCCACTACATAGACCATAGACCTGCTCCAATATTCTAGCGTTTCTTTTTTCATTTCTCCATATTTAATTAAGAACGTTCTATCCTCAGTTGGTGGAGTGTTCTAACAGCATTGTAGCCCTTCGGCCTTAGGCTATATCTGTTGTTAAAGGCCCACATCCTTGTTGTAGACCCTCGCCTACTGCTCAGGCCAATAACTCTGGTTCAGAACTTTTACCAACCAGTATAGAACTCGGCAGCGGTTTATAGTGCTATAGTAAATTTTTAAGCTAACAGATAAAAAAAAAAAAGATAAAGGTTGATTGCATTTACAATAGTACAGAGGGTTTCTGAACTTTGCTAGGGATCTCTGCTAAGATGTAAAAGGTGCAAAGAAATGAACTAGAACAAGAAATATATAATCTATCGTAAGAAATAGTCATCTCCCACTTTGCTCAAGAACTAATTAAAGGGAAAATGCATCGGTAAAATTAAAAGCTTAATTACTTCACTTGATAAAACCAGAATAAAATCAATATCGTTATGGGTCCAGATAACGAGATTGAAATATAGGGGAAACATTGGCATTGAACTCCAATTAAAAAAGAAATCAATTGGAGATGAGGCAGGCAACAGATTACCAAACTCTTTAAAATCGGCTCCTTTCACCTTCTGTAGATTTCAATACAGAAAGATACAGTGGTTCTCTCTTTGGGGCACGCATACCAGCGTGTGGCAAAATCTGCACTTTACAGAGCAATAATATCAGTGTTCAAACCAGGAAACCCTGCCATTTTACTGGAAAATGCAAGCAACGGTGTGGAAATGTTACTGTAGATTGTGCTGGTCATTCAGATCACAGGCGGTGCTGGTCACTGGGTTGATGAAAACGGTCTGTGCTGGTTGGCGGGAGGTGCTCTGTCAGCCTTGATATACTTTATTGAAGTTGTGCCACGCAATTGAGTTTATGGCGAGGGGTAGAATCAAATAATTTTCATATAAGTTATTATGCGCTAGAGCTGACCACTGAGCAGCGTTGACCTCTTCACGCTGGCTAATTGTCTAAAATTGTTTGTTACTCAGTTGCCACCTTAAAATAGTTTATAGACAAACGTTCAGGAACGTCATTGTGCTTATTTCTCAATCACAGGGGCGTCAGGTATCTACTGGGGGGTGCAAAAAAAATGTAAAATATACAAATAAATGGGCACGCGTGCGCAAATAATATTATAATATATAAAAAACACTTACCTCGCTCCAGGACCTCCTTGCTCCGGACCTCGTCGCAACTGCAATGCAGGCCACAGCAACTCCCTTGACCAATCCAGGTGCTGCTCTCACCAGCATGAGAGCAGCACCCTGGTTGGAGGGAGTGGCCAGTATCAGTGCTCCACAGCACTCTGGAGGCCTGCACTTGGTCGAACCCAGCTGTCTTTAGACAGCTGGTTTACACATTTCAAAGAACACATGGCTGGCTGGCCGTCACAAGATGGTAGGCCAAAGGGACATGCGCACTTTGAAAAGTGCACATACAGCCTGCCCTCCTCTTTACTGCTGCTCTCACTAAGCCCCGCCCACCCCGTCCTGACTCTCAGTTAGCGATGGGAGGCCGAAAAATAAAATGGTCATGAATTACCATTTTAAATTTCATCCCGAGGCTCGGGGACATTTAAGTGGGGTGACGCGAAATAAAAATGCAAAAACTTGAGAAATATGGGGAGTCAGGTCCTAACAGGTAGCTATTCATAGGAAATGTACTAAGAGAATTGCATTTTAGCATTTATGCAACCAGATGCGACAGCTACCGTTTATATTGCCTCTTCTATCTCCGTAATGCACATACTTCCTTAGCAGTCCTCCCATGTACATCTCTCACAGTTTTATCCTTCGGGTCACAAATGTCATCTATGACCTTCTAGGGAACTGTTTATCTTTTGAAATGAATTTGGAAGATGGACTGAGACCACTATCACAACTCCAATGAATGTCAATATTTAATTCATCACAGACATCCTGAATGTCTAACTCATGATCATGATTTATTGTCATTAAAGTATGTAAATCCTAGACATCAGCAATAGACAAGTCACATTGAATACCATCACCTCCTCTTTTGGCAGCATCTTTCCTTTATAAAGTTGCACAAACAAAAAAACAACTTAAGCTGTTGTTATGTTAGATCCACTCCACTTGGACAATTTGTCCCAGGGAGGGCCTTTTTTATGGCTCACTTACCACAGGGCACATGCTGTCTGGTTGTGAAAGACCTATTGTGGGCTTACCAAGAATTTAACCCTTTCCGTGCTCATGACGGAACCACTCCGTCATGAGCCACGGGTGCCGTGTGCTCATGACGGAGTGGTTTCGTCATGCTGCGGCCGTTGGCGGCCGCTCTGCCCACGCGGCGCTAATTCGCCGCCTATGCGGGTGATTAGCGCAGTGGGCGGAGACGTGACGGAACCACTCCATCATGAGCACAGCTCACCCGTGGCTCGTGACGGAGTGGTTCCGTCACGAGCACAGCGCCACCGCAACTGCCCCCAAACCCCCCCAGCGCCGCGGCGAAATTCTTGCCGCGGCGAAGGGGTTAAAGGGGCTTACAGCCCACCCACTGCTTACCACTGCTATATTATGTTATGCTGTGTTGGTTTATTATCACTCTGATTTGCTTGCTCCAGATTTGATGACTTTACTTGTCCCATCTTGCCATCTTGTGTTTGTCCCTCCTTCAGAGCATATCCTTCTTAGCATCCATTTGATTGGCTGACCTGTATCTGTTCACGTGTCCCTTTTAGAGAATTTTTGTTTTTGGTTAAGCACTTCTTATGGGAGAATCTGTTTTCCAGGGCTATGTTGTTGCTCTCTCATATACGTGCTGTTTTCTCTCTCTTGTGTATTTCTCCCCAGCCCCATGCTCCTTGCTGATTGTGTTCTTTTGCCCTGCCTCGCTATGTTTTTATCACCTTTGTTTGCTTCTCTCCCACCTTAAGTGTTTCTCTTTCATGTGCTCCTTCCTCTGAATCACCAATGCTCTGTGTTCTTCAAATGGGGCTCATTTCCTCATGCACTGCTTCTCTCCTCCACCCCACCTGCTCCTCCATTGCTCCAGCACCTCTAAAAAATATTTTCTTATTTACAGTTCCAACTGCCATCCACAATCGTGAATCAGTAAGTAAAACAGCAAAGCAAATGACAACCACATCTTTCTGCTTGTGTGTGTAGGTATTGTATCATGTGAACATGCATACTTCATCACACATGCGCTTCTCAGCGGAATGCAGATCACTGTGACTTTTTCCTTTTTTCTTGTTCTTTTTTTGCCTATGTTGTACAGCTTGCAGATAAAAAGTATTTAGATTTTTCAAAGACTCTTGGGGGTACATTAGTATGTCGGGCGGATCGCCACCGCCATGCGGGCAGTGGCGAAACACCCAACATAATCCCGCCTCCCATTTCCCCCCCCCATATCAGTATGGTGGGAGGTATCGTGGCAGACGGGAAGACTGCGGAATAGTGGCGGTGTCTGCTAGACACCGCAATCCATATTTGTATGCAGGCGGGGAGCAGCATTTCTGTGGCGGTGTTGCTGCCACGGAAAGGCATGGAGGATTCACATTTGGGGACCCGTTGTGGCCCCCTAGAAAGTTGGGAGGGTTGGGGGGTGCACATGGGGGGTACCTATGGTATCACCCTGCATTTGCATGCACAATGCGGCAGGCACCGTGCGGTGCCTGCCACGTTGTACATGCAAATGCACAACATGCATTTTTGGCTTTGCGGCGGGTGATGCTGACACACCGCCCGCCACAATGTTAAAAATGCAGGATGCGCCCGCCAGTGTGGCGGGCGCATCCCAATCACCCCCACGGGACCGCTGCACTCATGGCGGCCGGTCCCTTTTTATGTCAGGATGGCGGGCGGACAAAGTCCGCCTGCCATCGTAATGATGCCCTTGGTTTTGCCAATACTTCTTTTCATCTTATTTTAAGGTAACCCTCTATTGCCTTTGCTACAAAAGGAAGCTGATTACATAGTTAGAATTACATTTTCCCTAATTCATTCATTTCTTAGATGTAGAGGATGTTTCTCAGGCATATTGGATTGTAAAAAGGGCCTTAATTATTCTTCTCATAATACATGCAACGTAGCTCATACTCTTGATTTTCTTTTTTCCAGAATGGGCTCTATTGAAATATAATTAGATCTAGTTAAGATGAAGAACTTCTACTCCTGTGAATCAGCCATCCAATTGCCCTGACAATGCCCCAGTGCCTCTGCAAGACCAAGTGCTAAATTTCATCAACTTTCTTGTGGCTTCGAGTGTCAAGATGGCGATCGCACTCTAAGAGTGCTGTGGACCCTCCTCCATCTTTTGCTGCCACAAGTTGCTACTACCAAGTGCCCCCGAAGCACCTCCTCATCACCGGTGGTTGGTGGGAGTTGGATGTCTGGGCGACGATCAACATGAGCCACCGCCTCCCAGAGCACGGCCTTGGGCGGCAATCTCCTTTGGGACAGGCGCAGACTGCGCCCAAGATGGCAGCCTTCTAGGTACTCTGGGCCTGCAATGAACCCCTCTGACTGGTAATCCCCCTCTGCTCCTGATCCTGAAGCTTCGGCTGGGGACGGCCCCATCCTGCGCTGCGATGATCTCCGCTCAGACAGTGGTGCTCCTTTGGCCAGCAAGGAAGCCTCTCTGCGAAGCATATTGCATTGCCGGGGCATGCACCACTATGCTGTCTACCTGGCACTGGCGGCCTAGTCGGTGCCCTTGAGACACCCATTTGGTGGTGTTCACTCCCTTGCCCTCCACCTCCTGCCAGTCATGTGGAACATTTATCTGCTGGCCTGTGGGGGGGCTTTAGATGAGGATTGTGAGACATTGTTTGCTCAACACCTGTGACCCCAGGCCAAGTGACAACCCCCTTGCATTCAAATTGTAGCTCAGGCATCCTTGTTTTTTCACATCACACCCCCCAAACTGAAGACAGGCTGCAACCTGGCCACACCACCCTGATGTGGGCGAAAGGGGCACATGAGCACTGAGCGGCTGACAAACCTAGCAGGAAGTGGGGATGTGGCAGTGCCAGGGGAATACCCCTCTCTTTCTGTGCCCCCTGGGAGGGATTCTGTTCTTCGGCGAACAATCTCTTCAACCAGCTCTCGCAGAAACTATAGGGTGGCCCGCACAGGTCGGTGCTGACTGTTGCCAAGGACTCTTCCCTTACCCGTTTGACCCCCACCTCACAGAACCACTGTACTACTACCACTCATTCCCGGTGCCCCTGCTGCTCGTGTTGCCTTACCCTTCAAAGGGTAAGTGGGCCTTAATTATTCTTCTCTAATAATACATGCATCATAGCTCACAATCTTGTTTTTCCTTTTTCCAGCATGGACACTATTGAAATATTATTAGATCTAGTTAAGGTGAGGAGCTCCTACTTCTGTGGAGCCAACATGTGATTTCCCTGACAATTCCCTAGTCCCTCTTCAAGACAGAGGGCCTGATTTAGATCTTGGCAGATGAATTACTCCATTACAACAGTGACAGATATCCCATCCCCCGAAATATAAATCTCATTATATCCTATGGGATTTATATTTCGGCGCACGGATATCTATCACTGTTCTGACGGAGTAACCCATTCACCAAGGCCTAAATCAGGCCCAGAGTGTTACATTTCTTCAACTTTCTGGTGGCTTTGGGTGTCAAGATGGTGGTTGCACTCTGAATGCTGAATCACTGACAGAATATCGACTACAGAAATATCGACGACAAAAATATCGGAGCCAAAATATCGATGTCCACAAAATCGAAGTCCTATCTAGATTAAGGTAAGTACAAAAATATCAGCCAAAAAAATATCGTAAAAAATATAGTTGTTAAAAATATCATTTTTTTTATGTTTAAAAAATAATGTAAAATAAAGTGAATAATACATATAATTAAAAGAAACATGTTTAAAATTATAACTAATACATATAATGTAAAAATTTAATTAAACATATATACGTATAAAGTATAATATATATACTCACTTAATATTTATACATTTTTATTTTAATAACTTATAAATTGTCAATTTCTTTTTTATAAATACATATATACAAAAAAAGGAATATGAATAACAATATAAAAAATATATATAACAAAAAAATTACAATATTTGTGATTTTTTTTCAAATAAATTATACACTACATTAACTAAAACAGTAGAGAAAATATTGGACAGCGGATGGGATACAATTATTATTCCCACTCCAGAGAGTGTAACAGTAGGGAAAGTGTTGCATAGCGTAGGAGTAAAAATTACTATTCCCACTCCAATGAGTGCAACAGTAGGGAAAGTGTTGGATAGCGTAGGGGTAAAAATTACTATTCCCACTCCAGAGAGTGCAACAGTAGGAAAAGTTTTGGATAGCGTAGAGGTAAAAATTACTATTCCCAATCCAGTGAGTGCAACAGTAGGGAAAGTGTTGGATAGGTTAGGGGTAAAAATTACTATCCCCACTCCAGAGAGTGCAACAGTAGAGAAAATGTTGGATAGCAAAATAATTAAATGTACTATTCCAACTCCAGTGAGTTTAACAGTAGGGAAAGTGTTGGATAGTGAAGGGGTAAGAATTACTATTCCCAATCCAGTGAGTGCAACAGTAGGGAAAGTGTTGGATAGCGTAGGGATTAAAATTACTATTCCCACTCCAGAGAGTGCAACAGTAGGGAAAGTGTTGGATAGCGTTGGGTAAAAATTACTATTCCCACTCCAGGGAGTGTAACTGTAGGGAAAGTGTTGGATAGCAGAGGGTTAACATTAACATGCGTATCAATTAAATAATTATCGTAATTGAATAACCAATGAATAATTAATTACAAATAAAATAATTATGAATACCAATAAATTAAAATTAATAATTACTTTCATTAATTTTTTTTATTTCACACCCTATTCCCCTATACACCAACAACCCGCTCCTAAAATAAATTAACCCAATTAATATAATTATACATTAATCAATTAATAAAAATGAATTACTAATTAATAATTAATTAATAATAAATTATCAATACCAATATATAAAAAATAATAGTTTCTTTATTATAATAATTACTTCCCACCCTATTCCCCTATAAACCCACAACCCGATCCTAAAATAAATTAACACAATTAATATAATTATCAATTCATCAATTAATAAAAATTAATTACCAAATAGTAATTAATTAATTAACAAAAAATTACTTATCAATACCCAAAAATAAAAATGTATAATTACTTTATTATAATTAAATTACTTCCCATCCTATTCCCCTATAAACCCACAACCCGCTACGGAACTAAAACGCAAAATTTTATTACAAATAATTAATAATTTCTAAAAATTAATATTTAATTTACTATAATTAAATTACTTCGCACCCTATTCCCCTATAAGCCCACACCCTGCTACTGTCCTAAAACGCAAAATTTTATACATATATTTTTCAAAAAATACAATACTTAACAAAAGATATAGAACACGTACATATAAAATACATACTAAAATACATAACACTAATATAAACATCGATATTATTAACAAATATCTTTTTGCAAACGATATTACTGACTTTGATATTAACAAAAACTAAATTTCTTACCTTCAGGTCGATATTCTGGTCACCGATATTCTTGAAGTCGATATTCTGTCCCTTCGATATGTCCAAGTCAATATATCTGTAGTTCGAAATAAAAAATTCGATATTATGTGCACCCTGAGTTCTGTGGACCCTCTGCATCTTTCACTTCCACAAGCTGCTACTATCGAGTGCACTCGAAGCACCTCCATATTACCGGAGGTTAGAGGGAGTTGGGTGTCCTCAGCGACAATCAACAGGAGTGCACCACACAGGAGCGCAACCCACTCTACCTCATGGGTAAGGATAAGACCCACCAGGCCAACTCCTCCTAAACACACATCAACAAGGTCACCACTGGACTGGTGGGAAGCCCAACAGCCTCAGGGGATCTCTCAGACCCAGGTCAACTCCAGAACCAGTGATCTCCCTATGATATTACAGGCCAAATATGCTTTGCAGACCACAGTAAAAAAAATCGCAGAGGTTCACATTGATGTGGTGCTGTTGCACCAAGACCTGCGCAACATAGTCGTTAGAGTTACTGAAGCTGAAGGCCGTATAACAGTGGTGGAGGATGTTTCCAACTTGAAAACAAATATTCCCCCATCTCATGTACCAGAATGTGCAGCTTTGAGACTGGTTTGAAGACACTGAAAACTGGTTCAGCTGTGATAACCTAAGACTACTCGGCTTCCCTGAGGGTACAGAGACAATGGACCATGCAGAGTTTTTAGCAACATGGCTTAAATCTTGGATGCCAGATGACACACTCTCAACCTGGTTTGTGGTGGAACAGGTACACAGAGTGGTAATGCCCAAGCCGCCTCCTGACCCCACATAGACCCATGATTGCCCGCATTCTAAATTTTCAGGACAAAGACTCCATAAGTCATGGGGCCCAGCAGGCCAATGACCTGTATTAACAAAACTCTAAAATAATGGTGTTCCCTGATTACATCAGAGTGGCACAGGCTAAGAGGAGGTCCTACACGAAGGTCAGAGAGAAACTGAAGGCCACCTAGCTGTCTTACATGCTTCTGTTCCCAGCGTGGTCCAAAAAGATGTTTGATTGTAAAACTACCTTCTTCCATTCCTCACAGGCTGCCTTAGAATGGCTACTGAGGAATGACAAATCCGTTAGCAGGATCGATCTCCTTTGCCTTCTGGAAGCATCCCCTCTCAAGGGGGTGAGACAGGTAGTGTTATATTTCATATCGGTACCCTAGCATAGGTCCAAGGAACATGGTACACTTTCCCTACATCAGCTCCCATTATTTCATATGAACGAGCCTTATAGGGACATAACTTCAAATAAGGACATTACGCCTTATATGGACTGTAGCCTTTTAAGGACTAAACGTTTCACCTAGTTCCATTCCAAGGGTGGGTTTTTCCCCATCGATATTTCTAAGACGTCATCCTAAGCACATATGAATAATTAATGAGTACATTCTCCAGAAGGTATACTTCACCTCTCCCATCGACGCACAAGGCTTAATCCCCAACGTCATAACTCATACTGAACAAAGGGTAACACACGTACATAGACTGTATAAATACAGCACCTCTTGCTATCAGAAAGCAGGAGGGACCCGAGACTTCAAGGCCGACACACTGACCAGAGACGCTGCAGCTCCGGCATGATCTTGCTCCAGCTAACAGTGGTCTAACTATCCCTTGCAAGATGTCCAGCTCAAGTCCAGGACGAAATCCAACATTCTCACTGTCCAGGTATGGGGGTTTGACTCAATCCTAGCGGGATTCTTGGCTCTTAGATTCTAATCTATTCAGATCTTAGGCGCAGTAGCTCTTTCACACCTACTTACATGCTAGGTACACTTAGGTATGTCTAGTCAGGCATCTTAGGAGTACGCACTTTATTTTATAAATGCATTTAATATTCATGTATATGTTTGAGACTATTGCAAAATGGTAGAACAATACTATTCCTTTTTATCCACTGTACTGCTGGTTTTGTATCTCTGCTACTGTGTTACAGTTGTAACAGCGCACTTATTTTACATGAGAAGAACTACGGTACAATAAATTCTTATTGTAAAAACGCACAACTGATTCTACTCTGTATCTCTCTGAGAGCAAAACAAGCATGCACGAGTGACTGGGTGAAAAGTAGTATATTTTTTCCACGAGTCTGAGATTATTGTGTTCTGAGGTTGCAAAAACGAATCTCTCTGATAACAGGAGATTCTAGTAGCACTACGAGCTAACTAATGCGAAAACAGGCTAACATATTCGGTGGGGGTGTACAGAGTCAGTCTGGCACCAGGCTCACAGTTTATGTTATCCTCAAATGCGTAGGTCCAGCATAAAAGGGTACTATTGGATTTACACTACAGTGGTCCTTGGAGGCGATGGATCTGGAACCACTCCTGTATGGGCTAGGGCTCGGCTGGGTCACTTTCATTGAGATCGGATACATCCACCCTGCAGTTGAAGACTCCGCTTCAACCATTGCAAACAGTTTCGGCATCCGCCGAGTCCTCAGCGCATGCAGTGGCCTCCGGGGACTCACCCATCCTACAGCTTGACAACACTTGCACCAAAGGCTGCTGACATCCTGTGGCCCAGCTGTAGTCTCACCTGACCACCTACACCATGTAGGAGGTGAGCTTTCTAATGACAAGGAGCTTGACTTTACAATGCATGATAGCTGACCAGAGATCCTTTCAGGAGAGGGTTCATGATTCCAAGTCTCAGCTACATAATGTTTAGACTATAACATTACAGTTATATGGCCGACAGTTGCTATGGCGGTAGAAGTATGGGGTGGGGGGTTTGTTTCATTTCATTGTGGAGGTTTTAGTTTTCATTTGTTGTACGGCAATTTCCACCTTGCCACATCAGCACACACACAGGATTGCCCGCATCTGCATACACAACAATGCTCACTCTGAGCTCCCACCACCACTTACATGTGCAGGGTGCCCTTTCCAACTGATTTTGGCTAATTTCCCATGACACCCTTACAGATTTCCAGGTCTTATCCTGGAATATCACCCAGCTGTTAGACCATATTAAATGGTTCACAGTCATGTGCTATGCTCAAAGCTTTCGCCGTGCGGTCCTGATGCTCCAGGAAACACACTTACTGGGCACTCATTGTCCCATTTTGCTCCACCATGGATATAACAGGGTTTTCAAAGCTGTCTTTCCGTGGGGCTCCCGGGTGGTTGCAATCCTGCTTCATCATTCCTTCCGATGGCAATCACCTGAGCCCTCCCTGATGCTCAAGGTCAATACATCACACTGGAGAGTAGAGTGGAGGGGCAGGGCCTCAGTCTGTTGTATGTCTATGCCCCCACCCCAGCTGGTGAGCCCCTTCTTCAGAACCTAACAAATCACATCCTTTCATTCCCACATGGTACAGCGGTAGTAGGGGGGACTTCAACGATGTCCTAGATCCCCAAGTTGACTCAACTGGTACTCCCTCAAGACATAGGTACACGGGGGCCCACTAGCTGTCAGCTGGATGGATACCCTTGGTTTGTGTGACATTTGAAGGCTGTGGCACCACTGACAACAGCAATACACAACCACCTCAGTGGCCCACCACACTCATGTCCACATAGGTCTTCTACTCATGCCGGCTGCTGCAAATTTTGGAGATAGAAATTCTTCCCAGAGGTGTTTCGGGCCACTCTCCTGTGTTGCTCCATCTCGGCTTAGGGCTCCCAACAAGGACCTCCCTGGCCCCTCAATGTGTCTCATCTTAAACAAGGGAACTACTCTCCAACAGACTCTGAGTAACTGATGGTGCACTTTCAAATTAACCATGGCAATGTAGAATCGGACAGCACCTTATGGGCATCATGCAAAGCTCCCATCAGCTTGGCATGCCTCCACTGCAAGGGTCTATGAGTATGGCGATAAAGACGGCAAACTTCTTTATTGGCTTGCCACTATACCCATGGCATCCCAGGTAATCCCTGAAATTCTAGACACTAATGCACACCCCTCCATATGATCCAGCTATAGTATAGGCATTCGGAAACTTTTTCCTGCAGTTTTATGCCGCTATTCCAAGACCGTACGCTGACCTGACCTCCCCAAACTGGACGATATCCCTTTGTCCATGGTGTCCTGGGCTCAATGCCATGAGTTAGACCAGCCAATTATGGTCGAGGAGATAGTGTCTACCATCTCTGGCTTGCCTGCTGGAAAGACACCCGGCTCAGACGGCTATCCCACAGAGTTCCTTGGCACATGCACGAATATTCTATCCCTGCACTTGCTGGTGCTAAATGACAAAGCTGCTAAAGCAGGCCGCTTCCCGCCGGAACGCGACATGACCAACATAGTTGTCATTCCAAAACCAAGGCCTGCACCCAACACCTGTGCAGCCTACCGACCCATCTCCTTGGTCAATGGGGAAATTAAACTCTTCACCATGATCCTGGCCACCCATTTGAAAATGGCCATGACCACCCTTATTCATCCAGGCAAATGTGGCTTCATGCTGGCTAGAGGCACGAGGCACTGCCTCAGGAGACTGCACGTTGCTGTGGCGCGTCGACAGCTGATGACACCTTCCATTGCCCTACTACTAATTGATTTTGAAAAAGCGTTTGACATGGTGGACTGGTCCTTTTTTCCGGGTCCTGAGCAGGTCAGGTCTGGGCTCTCATTTCTGCAGATACGTCAAACTGCTATACTAGAACCCAGGGTACACAGGCACAATTTAACGGAGTGTTTGAGACAAGGCTGTCCCCTTTCCCCCTCCTCTTCCAATTCATTATAGAACCACTGACAAGACTTATCTGCTGTGATGCGCAGGTTCTGGTCTGGAGGTGGGGGACAGGCCACTAGGAAAGCAGTGCTTTATATGCGGATGACATTGTCTTATTCCTGTCTAACCCGTCAGTGATGCGCCCGCTCTGCCTCCATATTTTTCAGCTCTATGAGGCGGCCTCTGGCTCGTAGGTTAACCATGCCTAATTGGTACTGGCTCCACTCCACCTTTCCCTATGTACCATGATGAATGTATTGAGTGACAGACGTCCATTCCTGTGTGGCGCTTGAACTTTCACTACCTGGGGATCCAAGTTGCTCTGCTCCCTGAGATAGAATGGAACCTTAATTTCTCACCTTTGATCCAGAGGGTGAAAGCCGACCTGAGAAGATGGGAGGTTCTCTCACTTAACATAATGGGGTTGATCGCACGCTATCAAATGATGATTCTGCCAAGATTTCTGTACCTCTTTCAAAATTTCAAACGCATGGTATCTCGTCAGTGGTTCAATGAAATGGAATCCTTGGCGAAGTCATTCCTCTGGCATAAATCTAGGCCAATAATTGCCCTAGCCAAATGCCAAAAGGCTTCCTACAATAGGAGTTCAGGCATACAGAGTGGAGTTGACTTCGATGGGCTTTGCGCCGTGATGGGGATGCTCTATGGTGCCCTCATTTCCCAGGCTCTCCTTTCAGTCAACAAAATAGTCGTTCTCTCTTGGCGTGCAGCTCTTCAATACACGAACTGGGACTCCAGACTAACAATGTAGACCCCCTTGTGGAGAGGGACCTGGCTGTGCAAGACAGCCTGCCTGCAAGTCATTGCCCAGTGCGACTTGATAGGCATCTCCCTGTTGGGGGACGTCTGGTATGGTGGCCAAATACATTCTTTTTAGGTGCTCCAATCCTTTTATCAATTATTGTTCACATGAGGGCGTGGCCAAGCCGGCGACTAAAATGGCCGCCAGGCTCTGAAGCTCCGACAAACGACCCAGCTTCACGGCGTATTCCCGTGATTAATGCCGATCTAACGCTGCACAACACAACGCAGCAGGGAGCTGAGGTTGTCCCGACACTGCCGAATGAAAAACGAAACAGAATGATGCCCCAGAACTCATGCGGCGGCGCTGTGCGCGACCAGTTGTGTGGCCCAGCATAAGGCGAGCTACGCAACTGGTGGACCGCTGAGCAAGAGAGACCTGCGGTGCAGAGGGCTTAGAGCTGCTGCCCGGAACCGACGCCACGACCGGCTGCAACTGACGGTGAGGAAACCCCGCCTCCGCGGCCCGGTGATATATTGGCTGTGGCTTCCTCCACAGGAGTTGCGCACACCGCTCCCGCATCATGACCTGGGCGGAGACAAAGCCGCCTGCCCGACACATCGCTACTCAGCGGGCCTGCCCGGGACGCGGGGCGGTAGGAGGGAAATCTTCCGAGCGCAGAGCCGACTGCCCAAATCCCGCAACATCACCACGCAAGGAGACCTGGTTGGCCCCCTATAACCATGGCAGCAGATGAGATGAAACTGCGGCCACCACATTTCGCTAGTATTTACCCTCATTCATATAGGCAGCAGTGGAGTCCACCGCTCACACTCTGGGGCCGCCCTGTTCGTGCTACACATGGACTCCTGCAGTGACTTAGTCTGTTGGTCGTGGTTGGACTGCACTCCCACTGGGGCCCTCTCCCCCAGCTACAAAGGCCGAAGCCCTACTAATGCTCACCCCATCTCAAGAAGAGAGTGCGCATCCCCCTGGCGCTACAGGCCCGCTTTCCCTGGAACCCAGTTGTTCTTAGAGGTTCTAAACAATACGCAAGCATAGCCAACTAGATCGCGCACCCACGGCTCGGGAGCGCTGCATTTCCGACATAAGTCATCATACTTGCCCCCGTTGACGCCTGCGCCCTTTCCGGACTGATTGGGTGCACGTCTTGTCGTACATTGGCCCTACTATCTCGCGTAGTAAAATAGTCAGCAAGGGCGTGCGGTGGTGGCTGCACTCGAGACACCTGGTGACTCTACCAGGTTCGCTGAAATCATGCGATTGTCATCTGCGCTGCTCTGACGTGGCATGGGCCGCAAATACCCCAAACAGAAAATGCTTCTGTTTGAGAGATTGGCGGACACAGCCCCACAACACGGCCCCTCCATGGCAGAATCTGCGCAGAGCACAGAGCACGACGATGGCCCCTCTGGGGCGACGGCCTCTCTACCCAAGGAGATGAGAGCCGGCTTCAAAGCATTGGACAGCCGGTTTGACCTACTTGACAAAAATATCTCCAGTCTTGGGGCCAAGATACAGGTACACGATAGATGGCTCGATGTGGCGGAGGCTCACATATCAGACATCGAGGACGGGACTGCACAGTCGATTAAACGTCTGGAGCATGTCGAGCATGTTGAGCGCATTCTCAAGGAGGTGGCCATCAAAAATGAAGACCTCAAAGCACGGAGCCGCCGCAACAACCTGCAAATTCTTGGAGTTCTGGAGACAACCGCCACTGGCCACATGGACCTCTGAGAATGGCTAGGGAGAGGGGAGACATAGACTGGCAGGGCTCTAAGATGTCATTTTATCCGGACTTCACGGCCATGGTGCAGGATTCACAATGCAAATTCAATGGGGTCAAGACCACCTTGAGGAACCTGGGACTAAGATATGGCATGCTATATCTTACCAGACTGATGGTCGATGTGGATGGCAGGTCGCGTATCTTTGATAACCCTACGGAGGTGCAGGAGTTCTGCTGTGTTTTCAAACAGAATAACAATCAATCCTCCAGGGTTGGATCGGGTCCTTCCCCCCCACACAGTGGCTCCGATGCAAGTGCGGATCTCTTTTCAAGCTCTGAAACAGGATAATTTGGCTCTCTGACTAATGCTAAATTGTGCTACTGCAATATTGGGAATACGTTATACATTGTGTATTGTTATTACTGATAGCTGGTTGCTTGCCTGGGCATTGCCGCCCCCCACGGTGTATCCTTTGAGCTTGGTTTGGCTCACTCTGGGGTACTTTTTTGGGTATTGACATGCCAGCGTAAAGTTACTTGGTACTTCACGTTAAGTATTACTTTTGGGATCGGCCCTACTCCGATCGGGGTTTGGCTGGGTGAGGGGTTTGGCATATGATCACATTTCCACTATATGTTTACTGATATATGCTGAGATGTTCACTACTGAGTGTCACTGTTTATTGTCGCTACACTACTATGATGAAACTGTTGCATTATGTAGATGGCCAGGTTTGGTAATATAGAAGGTCCCTCAGACTTCTCCCTAGTGTCATGGAATGTATGGGTTCTTAATGACACTTGCAAGAGGAGGCAGGTAATCCATTATCTACTGCAACATAAAGTGGACATTGCTTATTTACAAGAGACACATCTTCCCAAAACAGACGCAGCACGTTTCGGAGCCAGCTGGGGAGCTCATAGATATTTTGCCAATTACAGCAATTACGCAAGGGGAACAGCCATTTTGATACACAAGTGGGTCCCATTTAGTTTTGGCTCCATTCACCGGGATGGCGAGGGCAGGTACCTTATCGTCTCGGGGTCATTGAGCGGCAGGAATGCTGCACTGGTGTGCGTCTACGTCTCAAACACTGACTCCCCTGACTTCTTACACGCCCTACATACTCAGCTTGCCAGGTTAAAACTGCATGATTTTACTTATAGGTGGGGATTTTAATTTATTGCTAAATCCTGAGATGGATAGCACCTTCATGGCTACTGACTCTAAGCCACGAGACCGCCGTGCCCTTATGGAGCTCTGCGACCAGTTCGCACTGCGCGACGTCTGGAGCAAACGCAATCCCAACCTTACAGAATATACACATTAATCTGGCCAACACAACACCTGGACTCGGATAGATTTCTGACTACTTTCCCCGGATGTTTCAGGCTGGTGCACCTCCATTGAGACACTTTCCAGGACTTATTCGGACCACTCCCCGGTCTTGGTACACCTAAAAGTCCCCCGTCCCGAGGGCTTTGAATGACAATGGCGCTTTCCTAGCCGTGCTCTCCATGATAAAGTGTGTAAGGCAGAGATACGCGATGCTATAGAGGATTACTTTGCCATCAATACTGGCTCTGTGAACTCATGGGTAGTTCTTTGGGAAGGTTTTAAAGCTGTTATCAGAGGCACATGAATTGGCAAACACGCCGGAGTCCTCAAGGACCTTCGTAACACATTGTCACGTCTCGAGCGCGAACTCGCGGTGCTAGATGGTGCTTCCACACATTCCATACCTCCTACTTCTGAGGGCCAATGTTTGGCCCTCCTGGCAGACTACAGGGAAACAGCAGACTGGGAAATGTTGTACTTGCGGAAATACCAGACGGCTAGACGATATGGCGAAGGCGAAAGGCGAGGCAGAGTACTGGCCCAGATGCTGAGACCGCTCTATCACAAGGCATACATTACTGATTTACACTCCTCTGACAACCACACGTAAACCTCCACAACAGACATTCGGAATGAGTTTCTGGAATATTTTTCGAATCTATATTTCACTAAGGTAGGAAGCTCACATGAGGTTCAAGAGGAATATCTAGACGAGATCGCTCTTGTATTTCTCGAAAAACACATGCAGGACTTCCTGGCGGAACCTATCTCTGTTTCGGACGTTATTGGCGCCATAGACACACTTCGTGGCTCCTTCGCCCCTGGATTAGATGGTTTCACAGGAGACTTCTATAAAGAATACAAGGATCTACTCGCACCACAACTCATAGAGGTCTATGCTGACGCCTTAGAGGCACAACTACTTCCCCCTACACTCCTGCAGGCTGTCATAATTTTACTCCCCAAACCTGGCAATGACCCCACGCAATGTGGATCATACAGGCCTTTGTCCATCCTAAACTTAGATTATAAAATATTAGCCAAAGTCATCCCTAACCGATTTTCCCAATTAATGGAATTTAGCAAACCCCGGCTCAATCCGGTTTTGTGCCCCTTCGATCCACCTCACATAATCTTAGAACACTCTTCGCAGTTATACATTGGATCAATCCAGAAGTCCCTGCAGCAGCAATTCTCCTAGACACAGAGAAAGCTTTTGATTCATTAGAATGGCCCTTCTTCCTCTCTGTCATGCGTCGTAAGGGTATGCCCATGGGATTCATTGCCACGACCGCATTGCCCTACAATAAACCTACAGCGAGACTTCACTTAAATAGTACACTCTCCCGTCCCTTCCGGCTCTCCCGTGGGACCCGACAGGGCTGCCCCCTGTCCCCTTTATTATTTATCCTGGCTATGGATCCATTGATAAGCCATTTTCAGGAACGACACTTACAGAGAGGCCTACAATTAAACACTGGCCCCCTCCTGGTTTCGCTCTATGCGGACGACACAATTCTTTACGTCAGACACCCCCAAGACAATTTAGACCCATTGATCAGGGAGATCCTTAGGTTTGGCAGCTTCTCCGGCCTAGGTATCAATTTGGCATAAATCAGTCATCTTTCCTTTAACGTCAGGCACACAGCTGTGGGAATGCGAATTCCCGCTGGAATGGTGCACAGACTCAGTTTAATATTTAGGAGTCCATATTCACCTGGATACTGCCCAAATAATAAGTCTAAACTATGGGCGTGCCATAGACGCCGTAGAAACACAAATAGAGAAACTGCCCTTATCGCTCGCTGGCCGAGTTTCGATACTGAAGACGGTGGTACTCCCCACATTTTTATATAATTTCAACAACATACCAATTCCCCTAACCGAGGGTTTTTTTCAGACGCTCCGCACTCTTCTGACCAGTTTGTTCTGGGGTGGGAGGCAGGCGCGAGTCCGGTGGTCAGTCCTCACGTTGCCATATGATAGAGGGGGAAATAGAGTCCCTGATCTACAGTTATATTATATAGTGGCCCAATGTTGCTACGCTCACTCCTGGTTTCATCCAGATGCCAGGATACCATATTTGCGGCCGGAAGCTGATTTTGTTCTCCCTGAGCGACTTTCGAATGTCCTACCGACGGGAGTACCCAGAGACCCCCACGACATCCAAACCGTCTCCACCACATTCTGGGCATGGAATAAACTAAACAGGCTCACGGGTACAACTACATTGCATTCCACGGCGCTACCCATCCCCAACCCCCGCTGGATTCCAATCACGGGCGAACGTTTGGTACAGCGTACTCTGACGACATTTGACATGTCAGGGATGGGTGATTTGTACCCAGGGGGTCACATCTTTTCAATATCGGAGGATGCTCATTTCCAATCTGGTAGCATCATGGACAGATTTGTCCTGGGCCGCCTCAGATCTGCCATATGTTCTACCGTGCCGACCTTCCCAGTCGAGCCGGCCTCGTTCCCGCCTCTCACAATGATAATAGAGAACACAGATAGTATTCAATTAATTTCCAAGCTATATAAGGCATGTGCTGCTCTGAAACCTGTAAAAGACGACAAAGTCCGCAGCAATTGGATGGTGGACTTAGGGCGTCCGATAACTGATGAGCAGTCGGCCGAATGCTGCGCAGTCACACAAGAAGTTTAGCTAAATAGCAGGTACAAGCTCTTACATTTCAAATTTTTGCACCGCACATACTTCACCCCTGCTATGGCAGCCCTACTGGGAACGTATACATTACACGCTAGGGCAAATGATCAATCTTCCGCTGATCCCCACTCCGGAAGTGGCCCTATTGGGATATACAGTTAATTTCCCCAAAAAGATCAGGCGGTTCGCATCCCTAAGACTATTACTAGAGGTGGTTATCCATTGGGGGCGTACGTCTGTGCCTACTGTCCAGAACTGGCTGAACAGCCTGGCCTATTGCAATGTCAATAGCGAAAACCACGCTAGTGTGATGCCTAGTACATCCCGACCTAAGGACATATGGGGCCCATATCGTTCATATGTGGAGAACATACACCAGACATACAGCTCCCAGCTGAAACGGGCATATTACCAGAGGGAGTAGGGTGAACTTCCACTTACACAACCCATTGTAATAATAGCATTGTAGGCAGGCATGGCTTACCCGGATATGTGTCAACGAAGTTAAATGAAAGATAACACTGCTGGGATTGATAGGAGGGCGGAGAGGACTTGAGAACGACTCACATGTTGATAATGTTATAATAATGCTACATATTTTACCTAACCTGGAAAATTAGACCATGACAGTGATCTCTCTAACGTGTACTTTTGTATTGCGACATTGTATGGCAGTTCACAAGTGAACAGATATGCATAAATGTCTCTTTTGTACATAAAAAAATGAAGTAAAAAAAAAAATCACACTGTTTCACTTGCAATTGCAGCTGCGGCACACACTCAGAATGCACATCTCTCAGGGCACAGACCTCCCTGAATATAGCCCCCTGGAGGTAAAGCTCCCGTTGGGTGCACTGCTGAAGGGCCAGAATCTCCCAAATCTACCTTTCCATAATCATTAACACCCCAGACCCATTTGTCCTCCTGCAAACCCAATGGGAAGAGTGGGTCGAACCCTTGGAGGAGGAAGCCTGGTGAAACACCAGAATGTCCCCTCACACCATAATATTTTCTCCAGGTTGCAACTCGTACAAACACACTACTGTCACCTTGCATACCTTACCCCTAGCCACCTACACTGAGCGTGTCTCCAACCTAGCCCCACATGTTTCATGTGTCCCCATAAACATCTATCATATGGTATGGATGTGCCCCTTGATTGCCAGCTATTGGGATGAGGTGACTCAGACACTGTCACGGGTGCTTGGCTGGGAGGTAGAGTTGTCATCAAAGGCTGTTCTTGATTGGGGTATGAGAGCCAACCAGGCACTGATCAGAGAAGCCACCATGGATGCAAAACGAGAGATAGTCCGGGGATGAAAATCACCCATGCCACCCTCGCTGCCTCACTGGCACTGGGTTGTGGACTGGTGTGCACAACAAGAGAAGCCGGTGTATGAGGCCCGGGGCTGTCTGAAAAAACACACCAAGATCTAGAGTAAATGATAGGATCACTTTGGGCTAGACATGCTATAGTACTGCTGTTTAAATGCACCCCTGAGTAGGTTTTGGTGCTGTTGACTCATGAAGGGGGGGGGATTTGATCTGGGATTTTGTTATTGTATTGTGATGGCTATATGCTACATACGTTCTTACGTGTGAAAAAATCAATAAAATCTTTTCCGCCTTCGTTGCGTCACTTTTGTGACGCAGCGGCGGCGCAAATCCTGCGCCATGCTGCAGGGTATTTACAACGTGACGCATCTGGCAGATGCGTCACGTTGTAAAGCCCTGCGCCACATGTAGGCGTTCTGGAGCAGGGGGGGCGTTCCGGCACAGGAACGCCTCCTAAAAGTGGCTGAGTGAAATCGACAAGATTTCACTCAGTCACTTTTAAGGCCCTGCTGCGTCAAAACCCTGCGCCTGCTTGAGGCAGGCGTAAGGATTGACGCAGCATGTAAGGGATAGGGCACCCCGAGCCTTGCTGGAGCTGCAGCGCGCTTGCGACACAACTCCAGCAATGCGCCGCCTTTCCGACAGGAGATGCGTCACGCATCTGCCCATCCGAGTGCCACGGTGCGCCGCATTGTAAATGCGGCGCATCAATGGTGGCGCACGGGTGGGCAGATGCGTCGCAACTCTTCTGGCGCATCTCTGCTGATTAGCAGAGATGCGCCAGACGTCATAAATCTGCCCCCTTGTGTTTTGTACTACTTTAATCCATTAGATAAATGCCACTTGAAGGCAGCATATCAATTTTAGCCTTACAATTTTCTAACCAATATTTATCTGTAAATGTGCCTCTAGCACTATCCTATATGGCATTTTCGTCTTGTGTATTACATTTATTAACGTTCTACAAACGATTAAGATATTTTTCCACATACTATGCTATTCTCATCTATCTATTAACTGGGGGTGAATGTTTGATTTGCTCTGCATTCCGTCCATCATCTGTGTGTCTTTTGCCTTCTTGCACTAAGTATCCCCAGACGTGGGTCCCGGGCTCACTGTGTCACTCGATTCAAGCTAGCCTTGCTAATGAGGGGCGAAGCCCCAAAACTGGTCCCAGGATGCTTGTTTCCAGTCCAGGGAGGACCTGGCTTGGCAGTTCGGGCTGGACTGTTCCCATGAGGCACAGGGTCAAGACTGATTTGCATATGGCCAGGTCTAAACTGGGGTGGCATGGTGAGCAAAAGAATGATGGATTTAACCCAGATCTCTTGACTGGGGGTGAATGTTTTGATTTGTTCTGCATTCCGTCCATCAATTGTGTGTCTTTTGCTTTCTCGCCCTAAGTGCACCAGGTATGCCCAGATGTGGGTCCTGGGCTCACTATGCCACTGGAACCAAACTATCCTGGCTGAAGAGGGGTGAAACCCCGAAATCGGTCCTAGGATGCTTGTTTCCGGTCCAGGGAGGACCTTGCTTGGCAGTTCGGGCTGGACTGTTCCCATGAGGCACAGGGTCAAGACTGATTTGCATATGGCCAGGTCTAAACTGGGGTGGCATGGTGAGCAAAAGAATGATGGATTTAACCCAGATCTCTTGACTGGGGGTGAATGTTTTGATTTGTTCTGCATTCCGTCCATCAATTGTGTGTCTTTTGCTTTCTCGCCCTAAGTGCACCAGGTATGCCCAGATGTGGGTCCTGGGCTCACTATGCCACTGGAACCAAACTATCCTGGCTGAAGAGGGGTGAAACCCCGAAATCGGTCCTAGGATGCTTGTTTCCGGTCCAGGGATGACCTGGCGTGGCAGTTCGGGCTGGACTGTTCCCATGAGGCACAGGGTCAAGACTGATTTGCATATGGCCAGGTCTAAACTGGGGTGGCATGGTGAGCAAAAGAATGATGGATGTAACCCAGATCTCTTGACTGGGGGTGAATGTTTTGATTTGTTCTGCATTCCGTCCATCAATTGTGTGTCTTTTGCTTTCTCGCCCTAAGTGCACCAGGTATGCCCAGACATGGGTCCTGGGCTCACTATGCCACTGGAACCAAGCTATCCTGGCTGAAGAGGGGTGAAACCCCGAAACCGGTCCTAGGATGCTTGTTTCTGGTCCAGGGAGGACCTGGCTTGCCAGTTCTGGCTGGACTGTTCCCATGAGGCACAGGGTCAAGACTGATTCACATATGGCTGGGTCTAAACAGGGGTAGCATGGTGAGCAAAAGAACAATGGATTTAACCTAGATCTATTGACTGGGGGCGAATGATTGATTTGCAATGCAATCCATACATCATGTGTGTGTCTTTTGCATTCTCATACTCCCAGCATAAAACATCTGGAATAACATTCTGAAATTCAGAAAAGAATCCAACTGGAATATATGTGATTTGTATATACCTCCCACTATAGTCTGTTCAGTGGGTCATTACAGAGACATGCTATTCTGAAAATATATTTTCTTTGAATACATATATTCTGCTGCTTCTGTTCATTCAACTGTATTCTTTGCGTAGGTTGTATGATTAATATTTCCTGCAGGATTATTGTTCACAGACTATGATATTTTCAGCCAGCTACCTAACATCTATGTACCATGATGTGCTGTGTGCCATTGCATAATTTGTTTTCCACCTTTTATTTTCACAATTCAGTTTTTTTCCCATATTTTGATTTTGTAGGTCAGTGTGACCCCCCCACTTTCCGTCTGGGGGCATGGCAATGATATATGATAGCATGCAAGGGTTAAATGATTTAAGAAATGTGGGCCCTCTGCAATTATTTGGGATAGTAAAATGAGCAATCAGTACAAGTTATCTATCTGTAGATTCCTCCGAAATGTTAATTTTCTTTTAGCAAAAACAATGTTTGTGTAAAACACAAGAAAGAATTTCCTACTCCATGATTCAAGATTGTAAACTCTCATGGTATTACTTTTTATTAGGGGTTCATTGTTGTTTACATTTCCAGCCAACAATCGCTATATTTTAATTGGATTCATTTTCAGGGGTTATTTTAAGAAGAACGTTTTTTATGCATTACCGCTGCAGCTCCCGGGCCATTAGAAGAAACAAAATGCGACTTACAAAAGCAAGTGATCCCTTTCTGATTCCCTTTAGTATGTACATTTCAGAATGTTGAGAGACCTGTTTACTTTCTATAGTTTTCAATTCTTGCTTTTTCCATTTCCCCTTCTACTCCAAAGTAAATAAGAGGTAGTTGACAGGCGAAGGGTGAAATAGATAAACCTTACGTTGCCAGCAGGATTCAAATAGTGTCTGATGTGACTTGCACCACTGCGTCCACTTTTGTGAGTCACTGTAAGTGTTACAAACTAGATGTTCTTTCCCATCATTATAACTACTTAATGAAGATAAGTCTAAGATGAGAGACAAGAAAGCCTCCTAGCCACTTTGGAGTACAGATTATTGTGTTCTTTACATTATTGCAACTCCATCATTTGCAGCAAGAACTTCATGCTTTTATTTAAGCCTGAGACTCAGTCATCTAACTGAAGCTAGATTTTCCACTAGGTACTGCTTGATGATAAATGTATTTGGCTTGGCTTAAGAGTGTCTACAAGTCATGTAGATTACCTGCCTCAGGACCACTTCTGGGAGCATGCCTCTAAATTCACCAGGTGTGCAGCCTTTTAGCCTGACAGGCATTCCAGAGGACAAGTGGGAGGATTGTGTCAGCAGAAACCTATGTTTAAAGCCATTAGACTTAATTGTTTTGGGAATGGAAGCCTTCAGTATGGCTCTGGAGTGTGTGATTCCCTGCCCTATTTGACCTCCTGGCAAGTCACTTGAAAGTACTTTAGGTTTTCTTGATCCTATCTCAGTGAACATGACAATCACACTGACAGTTATGGCAGCATTAATCCATACTCAGGGGTACCTGTACACCTGTACACTTTAGGAGATGAGGCATACCAGCTCCCCCCGGTAAAGTGTGTGCAGTCTCCCTTAAGTGGGATATTTTTGCCTTTTTATGTGGGATGTCTGTATTGAGAGCCTGTGAGTTAACTGGGTGAAGATGGTGAGCCATTGCGTCTAGTGTGAACTGAGTTAGTAGTTTGTTCTGCCTGACATTCCAGCTCCCTCCCTATTACTTGTAGAAGCTTGGTGAGTTGGGGTAGGCACTAGCTCTGTATTTAGCGAAGCCTCCCTCTGCTTGGACGACCCGCTCCATTTCTGCTGGGTGATGGTCAGGGCCACATGGTCTGGAGTTAATTAAAATTCCTCTCTGTGGGGAATAGGCCAGATACGTACCAAGAGACGGTGATGGGGCCCCTCCTACGAAGACTGTTCAGGAACGGATCACGCAGGTAATATGTCCCAAGTCTAGAGGGTCAGCCATGATAAAAAAGGTAGCAGACCGTCTAACTGAATTAGCCTATCACTCAGGGAATGATAGAAGTCTAGCTTCATCGACCAGTTGGTTGTTCAAGGCTGCTCTCTATTCTGGCAAAGCACCTACAAGGGGTAGTCAAGGAAGCCAAGATCCACGCGTGGAATCCAGGAGTTGGGTTGCCACTCTGCTTTCAGACCTGGTGATAGTGTTTAAGCTTGAGAAGGTGTCTCTCTGATGTATTACGTGTGAATGGAATTTGCCAGTTTGACCGAAAGAATGGCATCAGGTGGCATCCCAGCAGAAAATGAGCTATTTGAGGGTTGTGGTGGCTACTTGTGCTTTGGATCAATATCAGGAAACCTGATGCACATCAACATCGAGGGAGACAGGGGAAGCTATATATTGTCATTGAAGGAGAGACTGCTTTGCCCCTGACACCTCCCCTGTGTTGTGAGAGTCTGTAGGTGCTTTCAGTCACCATTTGTAGTTAGAAGAAAAGTGCCCTGTTGAAGAACTTATCATTTAAACCCTTGATCCCTTTCCCTAGTCTCCAGCGTTGTCCTTGTTTGTCTTGTACTGGTAGCAAATAGCACTGTCCAAGTGGGTTCCTTGCTATTAGAAAATCTAGACTGTGACCAGTAGTCTCTGTGGTACAGGCCACCACCCATTTTGTGTTATCTGGGGGTATCAGGTTGGAATAGAACCTTGGCCAGCCACCACAATCCCTCCTATAGCTAGCCCAGTGGCTACTGGACTAGAGGGATCTCCAGTCACTGTGTCAAGACACCAGGCACCCCTAACCAGACCCCTGACATCACCGCAGTGGTGTGCTCTCCAAGGAAGGGTGGGCAATTCTGTTGCATTGGCAGTGTGTGGAACAAGAACATCTGACTGCATATCAACTGCTGAAACCACATCAATGCAATACAAGTATTGGTACTATTGCTCTAATCTTGAAGAGTAACCCTATGTATCATTGTCTGTATGATGCAATGTTAACTGTGTTTCTATAGTGCGTAGCTCCAGGTGCTATAATGCTGTTTTGGTTATGAATTGTGGCCTATAAGGTATTGGAGACTTCTGCTTTTCACTATGTATCTTAGAGTTGTTTGTAGTATGTTTTTCTTGTGTGTATTAAAGAACTTTTCATTTATAAAGTAAAGAACTAACTGGCCATTGATCTTGTTAGCTCATGTTGCAGTGTAAACTGTATTCTGAATGTCTAACCCACCTCACCTTCTTGAGTAAGCTTTGGATTCCTCTGTCTCGCTATAGTGAGAGAGTCACGGTCTGTAGTGGAGCACTTGGGTATCCAGTTTGTGGTACAGTAGTACTGTGGCCCCTGAACACCAGCGGTGAAAAACTTCAAATGATACACCTAGATCCCAGTAACCCCTGACAGTCCTGATGCTCCAGGAGCCCGATGGTCAAAGTTGTAGCACGCATTCTGCTTAATTATTCACCATCACCTTGGATATGGAGAGTATGGCTTTCTTGAGACCTGTGTATGTTCTCAAACTGTGTTGATTCAATGTAGCATTCAATATGTAAATGCACCACACTGAAAATGAGGATAGAGGCATTAACTGGACTAAGGTCTATATTTCGTAAACTGCCAGAATGTCTGCAACACAACATCCCTGTCCTCTCTTGCCTGAAAAGGTAGTATGGCATTTTGCTTATTTTTTCTGAGCAAAAAGTACAATGCCATACACAACCATTATGGTTAGGCTGTCCCACACATCTCTTGAGTATGCCAATATGGCTGAATTGAGGATTTGATCTGCCTGAATACTTGACAGTTAAGCTCTATGTCATGCTATGTTCTATCGTAAAGTGACTGACAATCACAACATAGTGCACCTAGACAATGATAAATGAGTTTTAGGTTACATGATGTTCCATTACATTATGTTGGTTCTGGGCGATGGTATTGTTACTTGCACATCAGACAACAGTTAATTACCAAAAATGCTGCATTCAATCCTAGCCAGTTCCCTAAAGATAACATGCATTGGCAATGCCAAAAGATCTGTGTCAGAAATGGCCCTTTTTGAAGGATTTACCCAAACTGTTTTTGCCATCCTCCTTCTCTGTTTTTAACTTCATTTTTGCTGGCTTTATGAATCTGAGTACTTTGCCACTGCTGACCAGTGCTGAAGTGCATGTTCTCTTATATAAAATGTAATGACAATTGGTGTAGCCGTGATTGGTATATTTGGTTCAATTTTAAGTCCTTAGTAAAGTGGTATACCATATACCTAGGCCCTGTAAACTAAATGTTGCTAGTAGGCCTGCAGCACTGATTATGCAACCCACAGAAGTTGCCTTTCAAACCTGACTCAGGCCTGCCACTGCAGGGCCTGTGGGCACAGTTTACTGCCACTTTGACTTGGTATTTCCAAGTACTTGCCAAGCCTTAAACTCCCCTTTTATTACATATCAGTGACCCCTAAGGTAGACCCTAAGTTGTCCTAAGGGCAGGTTGCTATGTAAGTAAAAGGTAGGATTTGTATCCTTTTTGTTTTACATGTCCTGGTTGTGACAACCACCCAAGTTCGTTTTCACTAATGGGAGGCCTGCCACTCTGATAAGTTGACATTGGGAATTCCTTAAATACCCTCTTTGAGTGTAATTCCTGATTGCAGAGGAGTCACTGCTTTATGTTTTATATCTTTGGATTGATAATGAGAAATTCTCTTCAGTGATAAAGTTGGATATGGTATTACTAATCTAGGAATTCCACTTTTAGAAAGCGGACATTTCTCTGCTCTTAGCTCTGTTGTGGACCTTACAGCCTGTCTCCAATACACGTCTAAGGTGGGGTGACAGCTTCACTTAGTGCATTCCCTCTAGATAGCCATGAATACAAGACACTCAGCTGCATGTGCAATCATCTGCATACTGATGGGTTTTCCTGGGTAAGAGGGAGGGGAGGGGCTGAAACGTACACCTGAATAGGTAGCGGCCGGCCTTACACAAAACACTAATTTATCCCCTCAGATAGGCTGGCAGACAGAGCTGGGCTGAAACAAGACTTGTGCACCATAAAAGATTTGTTTTGTAGTCACCTCCACTTCAAGGACACTGGTTCACTTTGGGCTCCTAAGGAAACTCTGCCAAGAAGAGAATCTGTGCTACAGGAGGGACTGCCACTTTGCTAACTGCTTTGCTGTTTTGGCCGGTTGCCTACAGATTGCTGGGCTACAGGAGAGACTCCCACTTTGCTAACTGCTCTGCTGTGTTGGCATGCTGCCTCTGACCTGGGCAGTGAGAAGGACTGGACCTGTTCTCTACAACCTTTTGCAACCTAAGTAACTCCATAGGCTTGTTGGCTTGCCCCTTGATCAGGGAATCTTAGAGCCATCAACGATTTCATTTGCACAAATGATCGCTTCTAGGCTCTGCTAATCCAGAGTCTGACCCTGCCTGACTTGCCCTCAACCAGTCTTGAATCTTTGCAGAGTGTCAGCAGCCCCTTTTGATTATCCACACACATCAGCGCAGTGCACCGTTCAAGAACCTCTGTGCCTGCCTGCTCAAGTGCAGACCATTATATTTGTCGACTTCGCGGAAGCCGCAGCACCCAAAGGCAGTTCAGTATGACCCGGCACATTTTGCATGCATCAAGGAAAGACAGGCGTCTGTCCTCTGTGACAACATTCACCGCATTGTATTTATCACAGGGAGACACCAGCAACATGGGTCCTGATCCAGAGGCTGACGGCACTGCTGCAATCCCCCAAGAAAGGAACTGTGACTCTGGTAATTACAAGATACCTGCCACCCACCAGCGCTCCCCATAGAGCGAGTAGATCAGCGTCCCAAAAACTTGACATAGCATTTGAACTGTAATACCTTTCAAAGCATTGCTGTGTGTTGACCTGGGGAGAAAGTCTGTTCCAGATCCACGGTGTGGATCACTATAATTTCCCTCATATAACTGTAAAGAACCTAAGAATAGTGCAAGGGCTCTTCGGCAGTGTACACTCTTGAAGTATTCATAAGTTAATCATGCTTTAATTGGATTATTGATTTTATCTTGTTTTGAAGAGTAAAAGCAATACTATTTTCATACCTCATTGTGGAGTCTATTTTTGTGGTGTTTTCACTATGTTACTGTATTCCCGTATGCACAATTGTTTTACACATTGCCTCTTGTATTAAGCCTGACCGCTCTAGGCCAAGCTACCAGAGGGTGAGCATGGGCTGAATTAAGTGTGTGACTGACTTACCCTGGCTAGGGATTGAGGTCCCTACTCATACGGGGTGCATACTTTTGCAAACTAGAGACCCGATTTCTAACAATCTGGCTTATAAATGAAAATGCCACTTGATTCACTAATGAGTTTTGATACTAAATCGTTCATCAAACATGCACCTTGTTACTCATTCTAGCACTCATATATCTATTCACCCATGCAATGATTCATTTTTTAATTCATCCACTTACCCATGTGCAATAAAATAAACTCACAAACTGCCACAAGTATACAGAAGACAAATAAAAAGAATAAAAGTACAAACCAGAAAACATGCCAGCCTCTAAATGTGGCGGTTTATAATTGCATTAAAAAAAATTCAACATAGACTTGATTGGCTGTCTTGCAATGGAATTGTACAGTGTATAATAGTTTTAAAGTTCCAGCATAGCTGCAATGTTTAGAAGCATGTGTTAGCCATCTTGAATTATTCAAAACAATGATACACTGTGCACAAAATAATTCTAAGACAGCCACTCAATAAACATCACTCAAGGAGGCCGTCTTTGAAAATTGTAATGTATGGTGGATGACTATGTACTGAGCAAAGGTGGCCAAAATAATGATTCTAAATATAGTGATTATCTTGGAACGGCAAAATGATGATACACTATGAGCAACATGATTCCAGTAAGGCTGCTCGGGTCAGGCCTACAGCCTTGATCAATAGTATGTCACCATTACCAACTCAGTCCCGCTATATTATGCACATGCTTCACCAAAAGGCAAACAGTGAAATATGAACATTTTTTAGGCAGAAGCACACAAGTTTTCCCAATCAAAACCTGAAGCAAGGAAACCATCATTTGGGTGTTGCCAAAACCCCTCTCTCAGTAGTCATAAAATTAAGAAAAACTTACAAAATTACAATTGGCAAAACAATATACAACCCTTCTTAAAATGACATAACAAGGATTCACAAAGTACCAATAATATAACCCTAGGGTTTGTAATAGGGAACAACTAGCACACAAATTCTTACCTACTACAGTAATCTGGGAGATCCCCTGTTACAAAACACCTGTATACAATCTTTAACACAGTGTATTAACAATCTATATTTTAAGGCCTATGGAGTTTTAAATTTGCTTTTCGCAATACATACGTCTGGCCGCCTGCCTTTGTGCTGAACGTTAATGGAATGTCTTGTCACCATTACCAACTCACTGCTTCTGTTTTACGCATACCCAAAAGTGTGATATGAGCATTCTTTTTTTAGAGAAAGTACACAACTTCTGCCCAAGCAAAAATCTGTTTTAACATTGAGTGAAGACAGAGCCCTCTCTCAGATGTGGTCGGATAGCTCACAATGCTACGCTGACAAGCCACTAGCCAGACCTAAAATGCAGAGAAATAACATGACTAGGTCAACTGCTATCAGCTTTCATGTGTCCTTGTAGCCAGAGAATACCATTTTCATTCTGTCCATATCGAACAAACATCAGGAGATATTAATCTCGTTAGGAAGGCGAAACCTGATTCTTCCTGACATTTGGTGAGAAAAACTGCAAATGACAGGAAGGAAAACCCACTTCAAACCCCAGCGGTTTAAAAAGCAGAAAATACGTGGTGCTCATTCCAAACTCTGAAACTGGCACAGAGCACAGTGCTCTGCCTGCGGGTGATTATTTAATGCGATTTAAAGAGGAAACACTAAAAGCTGCAATCTGGGCTGGCCAAGGGTGTCCAAGGTCAATTAGGCAAAAATGGATAAATCAGCGTTCCCTTTAAAATCCCCTACAAACTGTATGTCCAGCAAAGTGAGCTTGTGTTTTTCAGCAATGTGGAAAGGCCATCCAAACACCCCCAGATGCAACAAAATCTCTAGCAGCATCAACATGCACATGACTGTCCCACTGACTTTCCATTTCAACACCACTGTAATGTAGCTTTTTATAACTACTGTGTAATCACATTTAAAGAGTTGTGTGTGTCACCTTCTAATAATGACAGAAGGAGGGATTGCTGATCGAATGCACCCTTGTGTTTTGGGATAAACTGTGGGACATAATCTCCCCTGTGCCAGTGCCTCTTCGCTTCCGGGATGTGATCTTTAAAAATATTCTATGCTCGAACATATTAAATAGCCTGAACCGAGGAGTCGGCAGCATGATTACTGCTGTACTTATCTCTGATTGCATTACATATACTCTTACAACAAGGAACAAGGAATTGATTTTAATATGAAATTCCACTCTGTAAGAATTTCAATTCCACAAGCGGGGCAACATTATAAAGATGGATAATGCCTATTAACCGAGCCCTGTAGAACAAACATTCATTTGAAAGCTTCCTCATTACTAGGAGTCCTCGGTGCAGCCGGCCGTCAAGGTGAACAACTCCACGTTGTCAGAAGCCTGCATGCATCTCTGAGGGATACCGAGGGCATTATGCAGCATCCTTCATCATAAATGTTAATTGTGAATAACACTTGTGCATTTATTATTCCAGACACACTGTACTCCATGTTACTTTGATCATATGTCTTCCACTGTTATGAACTCAAGTTTCCTTCTTGCAGTCCTTCTTTTTAATAGCTTTTCTCTTTGTCAAGGAAATGCATTTATATTCCATCAGCAAAGCTCTCATCGCCACTTTATAGCGATGATGTTTGTTTGTAAATATTGCACTTGCACCTGCTTGTTTATGTGAAAATGCATGAGCAAAAATGTATTTTCAATACTATTGTCTGGTCGTTGTGCCGGAATGCTACTTGATTTTTTTTATTTAAAGAAAGAGTTATGGGTCAAAAAGAAACACATTTCTTCAGTATTGTTTTAGTGAATAGTTTTGTTCTTAGACTATCAAATTATTTTCTATTTATACAAATTTTTACAAAAGCTAAGGCCTGCCATAAACATCTTCTCACATGAACATCAATTCTGCAACATGCCAGGGAGGTGAGGATGTGACATCAAACACATGCTGACCTCTGGTGCCATCACATTTTTGATTTGCTCACCCCTAGCCAGTCAACATTTTTGTGGGAGAACTATGTGGAAGGGCATGTAGAGAATAATATAAAGAGTAAACAGAGGTTTTCAAGTCTTGTATAGTTTCTGTTGCATTCATGACTCCTTTAGTATACGAAAAGTGATAAATGGAATGTTTGAATTAACCTCAGCCACTGGTAATTACTCGGCCGCATCCCAGTTCATCGCTATTTTGCACACCATGTTACCTCAGTTTAGACCCAGACATCGGAAAATCAGCCTTGCCCCTGCTCCAGTTGGAACTGTCCAGCCCGAACTTACAGGCCATGTCCTCCTTGACCCGGCATACAAACAACCTAGGACAGTTTTTCCCTAGTTAGGGCGCATCACCCAGGTATAGCTTGATTCCAGTAATACAGTGTGCAAGGGATCCACGTCTGGACATACCAGTTTCACTAAAGTGATAGATGGAATTCTTGAATGAATCCCACCCACTGGTAGTTACTCGGGCCGCATCCCATTCCATCTTTATTTTGCACACCAAGTCACCTCAGTTTGGACCCAGCCATAAGCAAATTAGTCTTGACCCTGCTCCAATGTGAACAGTCCAGCTTGAACTGCCAGGCCAGGTTCTCCTGAAACTCAATACAAACAACCTAGGACCGGTTTCACCCTAGTTAGGACTCATCAGCAAGATATAGCTTGATTCCAGTGACACAGTTTGGAAGGTATCCACGTGTAGGCATACCCAGAACATTTAGGGCGATAAATGCAAATAGAATAATTAATGGATGGAATGCTGAGAAAGGACCTGGCTTAGCAGTTCGGGCTGGACTATTCCCATGAGGAGCAGGGTCAAGACTGACTTGCGTATGGCAGGGTCCAAACTGGGGTAGTGTGTTGAGAAAAAATGATGGATTAAACCCAGATCTGTGTCTGAGGATGATAGTTTTGCATTGTTCATTATTCCATCCGTCATCTGTTCTTTTTGCTTCTGTTACACAACAATGGCACAATTCGTCTGTAAGCATCCTCACCAATGCATCTCTTCCTGGGTGTGTTTATCCATGGAGATGTGTCATAGGAAATAACAAACTGTCAGGCAACAAGGGTCTCCCATTTGTTGACATCCAAATGCGATTTTTGTTTTTCTCACAATCTGCTCCTACCCAACCTTCCTGTTCTGGTTCTGAAACATCTTCCTGTACTCTTTATAATTCTTCTCATGTGTCAGCCACTGACATCAGCATTGAAAAGACAGTGTCTTCTTCAGATTCTCTTATGTAAACACCAACTCCATTAAATGTGCAGGGCACTAATGCACTATACAATGCAACTACATCAGCAAATCTATTTCCTACTGCAATGTAACCATTGCCACTTTGGTGATCTCTCCATTTAAGTACTGCAACTTCTGAGGGCAACTGGACAGCCTCCAGTATGTTCTTCACATGCCTTTACTTATTGGCATTCCAGAGGATGTAATGAAACCTCTCTGTGACCATAACTGTCCAGAATTATGGACCACACCAAAGCCCTACTGACTATCTGTAAATATAGTCACTTTCAATTGGACTGTCATTCTGAAAGCTCTTATATGGGCAATCAGGTCTGCATCCTGTGCTGAGGAAATACCTCAAAGTCATGAAGCCTCTACAATACCATTAATGGTGTAAACAGTGTAAGCTGCTATCAGGGTACCTTCATAGTTCCTCAGACATGAACCGTCGACAAAGACTATATAGTTAGGCTCTTTCAGGGGTTCATCATTAATGTCTGGCTTTTGCATGGTGCATAAATCAGTGACATCTAGACAAGCATGTTCAACTTCATTACAAACATTTTCATTACAGGCAATAATGTTGAGAGATTCAAAATTTGACACATCAGAAGAAAGAATTTGCTGCTCATATTTTGTGAGTCTATCGTGGGTCATATACTGGGTTTTTGTTCAGGTGAGCAATATCGTAACCGAGTAATGGACCATAACAGTTGAAGGATGTCCCATCACTATGTCTCACTCCTTTCGATACTGACACCAACAGCTACAACTGCTTCAAGGCAGCCAGACAGCCCTGCGGCTACGGGGTCAAGGTTAGTTGAAAAATAAGCCAAGGTCTTTAGGCATTCCCATGCATTTGTGAACGCACTGATAAAGAACAGCCCTCCCTCTCACTGCAAAGTAATCTAAACATCCTATTGTAATCAGGCATCCCTAGTGTCGTAGCATGACAGAGACTTTCTCTGATCTCTAGGAAAGCTTTCAAGCAATTGTTGTTCCATGGAAGCGGATCAGGTACATCTTTGTGTTTCAGCCTAAGTAAAGGCTTAGCCACTAAGGAAAAGTTAGATATGCACAGTCTGCAGTAGCCAACAATTCCCAAAAACATCCTGACCTCTCTGTGTTCAAGGAGGATTAAATTGAAGAATCGCCTCCATCCTTTCTGGTGACACTTTCCTCGCACCTTTCTCAATAGAACGTCACAAGCACTGAACATTTTTTTGACAGTAATGTAATTTATATGGAGACACTTTGGGTCACATTTATGAGAGGTTTGCGTCATGCTTGTACTACACAAAGTGGTACATGCTTGACGCAAACCTCTACAGCAAATTTATGAAGCCATGCAAAGCCACTTTGCTTGGCTCTGAGTGGCTTCATAAATCTGGAGTAAGGCAACTCAGGAGAAATCGCTGAGTTGCCTTACTCTGCCCTGGGTAGATGTTCCATGAATGTTATGGTGGGTGTTCCAGTGCCGTAAGGAAAGTTTAAGGGGCCCCTATGTAATGTACACGGAGGGGCCCCCGCTATGATTTTAATCCAGAGCGCTCAGACCTGAGTACTGTGCTGACGGGGCCCCCTGCAGCTGGCCCCCCGCACCACTGGGGATGCGGAGGCCTGTGTTACACCCTTGGGGTGTTCCCATGCAACTCCCATGGATTTTGATGCATTCCCAGATATACAAGGACTTGTAAACCTGGGACTGCGCCAAAACCTTACGCCTTTCTAAGGGAGGAGAAACGAGGAGAGATATCTTTATTTCTCCTTGTTTTTTTCTCTGAAGAAAAAGCCTCTCATGATTGTTTTTGTGCAGGAAAGTGCCCCTTCCTACCGCAACAAAATCCTGCCTACAGCACAGACACCCTTATACCATAGTGCAAGGGTGCCTGTGCTGGTACTAGGCAGCCAAAATGGCACCAGTGCAAGTGAAGAGGACAGAAATGCGCAGTATTGGATAAATATGGCGCATTCCTGCCCTTTCCCTGGGACTCAGGGCAGCACAACAAGATGACTTGCCCGCTACCCTGAGTCACAACTTTCATAAATATGCCCCTTTGTGTCCATTCTCGGCCAGTTGATTTAACAAAGAAGTTGCCTTTTGTTTAGAAGCTTCTCGTGTCTCTGATGCCAGAAGTAGGTCATCAATGTATTGCACATGAACTGAACTGTAGGGCATCTGCAAGCACTCCAGATTCTTTTCAAGATCTGGTTAAAAATGAAAGGAAAGGATCATCGATGTATCAAATGTGGTATCAAATCAATTATTGTTTTCACTTTCAAGAATTAAATCCATAGGCAAACTTGTTTCGTATGAGTATTCCATTTATTAATTCAAAGAAAGATCATCGCTCCAAAATATAACCGCATCCAATCGTCAGCCTACGTGTTTCATCCTCACTTGTACTTCATCAGGGCTGGAAAAAGGACAAGTGCACATATCAATAAAAATCTCTATGCATATTCAACCCCTTCAAGTCTGCCTACATACAGTCTAATTTACATATATTATCCCCAATAAAGACTTCTAGTCATGTTTTTTTAGATGGAAAACATCATATGGTATATACACTGTTGTTGCAATGTGCCATAAAGTCATTTTTAAACTTCTAACAAAAATTAGTCACTCATAAATATCTTTAATTCTTGTTCATCATTAACTCCCCTACAACCGTACTGTGTAATAAACTTCATTAGTCGCCTTTGGAACATACCTCCAGTATATATCCTAAGCGTTTATCCTTAAAGTTCTTCTGGTGTTCATATCCTCAACCCATACAAGTGGAAGAGTTTGTCCTGAACATAATTAAATATGTATATTTAAAACCAAATGATAAAGCCCTATTCGCTTAAGGAAATTAATTCATAATAAATCTTGTTTATTGTTTTTTATACACCCCAAACAGACACATAGTGAAAAAACGCAATACTGTACCTTTTTCTAATATATTATCTTATTCTGAACCAAGAGAACGCAAAATAATTCTTGTTCTCCTGATTATTAGTCACCAGGCTTAATAGGTCAGACAGAACTCCCCCATATCACCTTCTGGTTCTCACCTCTTGCCAGAGTGTCTTATACTCTGGTCTTCCTGCCACGGCCTGGCACGATAAATCCTGCTGTAGAATTGACCATCTTGGAAGCCTGTATTAAACTATACCAATGACCAATCAATCTTATACTTGATACTGATTTATGTGTTTAAGTTCTAAGCATCCCTAATAATTTACTCTAATTCCACTTTTAGTTTGGAAACATCAAGTGGTCTCTCCTTTCCAGGTTCTGGGGTGAATTGTTGTTCTACACTTCCTGTCCTTTTGAATCCTACAACTTCCTCAAACCATAGTGAAAAAATCCCATCTTCAAATAATGGTGTTGTAAAAATTATCTTTCTTCCTTCTCTCAAATTTTGAATTGTTTGTGGTGGTTTCCAGGCAACAATCTGTGAATTCTGTGATGTCAAGATTAACCCTGTTGCACTCCTCCTACAGCTCCCTGAGCTCCTGAATTCGGGGTAGTGTTTACTGGGGAAGTCGCAACTGGCCTTGGCACTGTCTGTACTGCAATTTGTGGTAATGGTAACAGAACAGACATAATTGAAGCAACAACACCTGATGTTAACATAGTTGGAATTGAACCAACAGATGTTGAACCAACATGGAATGTTTGAAATGCTCTTCCAATCTGGATTACACTGTTCCACAGCCTCAGTAGCCACTGTAGTACTTGTGACATTTTCGACTAATTCTCCTAGCAGCCTGCACCTGCTTCCTTCATCTCGGTTATTCTATCGAGCATTTGCATAATTATGCACTGCTTTCTAGTCTTACTCTGGTATTTATTCCTTCCCCTCTCTCATGCTTTCTTTTCCCACATATTTAAAACTTCATATTGTGTGGATCTAGAAGGTGGCTTCATTTTGTACAGCTTCTTTTTCAATTTGTCAATAATTTTCAATCAAATGCACCATTTCTTGGAAACTCAAAGGACCCTCTTTTTCAGTAATCTTGCACGATTGACGATGCCACAAACCTGTATGCAATCCCAGTTTCGGTGTCATATACTGTGCGGTGTACGCTCAGGAGGTGCCTTTTCACCTTCCCGTATTGGAATCGCAACATCACCTCTCGCATAGTTCGTAAATCCCTTAAGGCATTTTATAATCCTTGCAATACTGAACAATAAATGATTCAATAATACAATTCTAGTTGCATGTTTTAATAATTTTCCGTAAACGTCAAATATCTTTCCCCAATCCTGTCACAGTTTTAATTCATTAAGACTTGTTAACCAATCTCAATGCCGTATGCACACAACAACTGAACCATCACAGCGCTACCATGTGCATCATCATCAACCTATCACAGTGCGACAGTAACTAATCAACCAATCTGAGTGCAGCACACTATAACGTATGAGCTCACTCCTTGCAGCAGTTCTCCCTCCTTTACAATTTCTCTTGTAAACGCAATTCTACAACTTTAAACAACCGTGACTAAACAAATGTTTTTCTGCTTGACTAAAGAAATCGAAAAGGCAATTCAACTATCGGAATATTAAGGGTTTTATACCTTCTGACTTTTCACACAAAAAGAATATTCAGACAAAACAAATGAGATCTGGACCAGCGGGAAATCACTCTAATCAATGTAGCTTCACTCTTTGTGAAATCAGGTTCTCCCAACATCATTTGATATTAGTACAATCACAACAGATCATTACAATCCCTATCTCAATTGTGTAGTCGATGGTACCTCACGATCTACACCACAAATCGTAGCAGACAAGTAAACCATATAAATGTCTTCTACGCTTATTTCAATATCTCGAGATCTCAGGCTTTGCTGAGCCCGATAGCCTCTTCAACTTCTCCACAATAAACACATAAACGTCACCAAATCATCCAACACATGTACTCCAATTTCAACCAATAAAGACAACAATAAACATAATTCACGACGCATAACCCAATTAATACTCACACCTCCAATGCAGCAACTGCTTTTGGAAAATCACACCCTGTCGGTCTTCAACTTCTGGGTATTGGTCGTTGAGACTTGGGCATTTACTCTAACTTGGGCAAGTACTTATGGCTCCTCTTTTCAGAAATTTGCTGTAGCTGGAATATTTCTAAAAAAGAAAACCATGGTTCACCATCACTCACAGGGCTGATCCCTGCTGTACTTCCTTCAAAAGGCCGATGGACCTCGGATGTTGATTTTGAGAAGACCAGGAGCAAATCATAAAAGGAATATTGATCACAGTCTATATCTCAGTTCAGTCAACAATTACGGTTGTAGAAGATTTTTAAGGTTTTTATTATTTCAGAGTTTAGTAAATTGTCTTTATACAGAATCATGTTTTATTCATATTAGTTTCAAATAATTAATCTTTTACAGAATTGATAGAGAAATATTGATTATGTCCATCAAAATACAATGCATTAAGTGTGTTCCATGAAGGAAGAAAATCCCTATTCTGAGCATGGGCAAAAAGATATCAGTAGGAACCCGTAAAGAGTTCAAATTCAAGAGAGAGAAAGAGACCAAGTATGTAGCTCAAACTATCCAAAAGTCAATAATAAATCAAAGGAGAAATTCCCATAAAGAGTTGTTCATGAAACTCAGTAGAGTCTCAAAGTAATAATGAATAAAGCTGGGGAAATATGCAGTGGCAGTAGCAACCACACTCAATGGCAAAGGGTAAATGGCATGGCATGGTGTAGAGTACAGTGTGGACAAATAGCATTAACCTATACTAGGAGATGCACTAATATAAGCAATCAAAAATGATGTTGCAGTTAGTGATGCATCTTCTCCTCCTCTCATCCAATCATCTTTTAGGGTTCTTCTTCGGAACTGGTTCACTCCTCGGTTTCTCACACGAGATACCATAGCATTCAGACAGTAACTGAGAATGCAACTTTGTTGTTTTGAAATCCAAATAAACAGTAGGTTTTCTTTTTATAAACATCATGTCCCATGTATGGAACTAAGCGCCTCATTTATGGGGATTTGGTGTAGGACAATTATATGTGGTATGCATTCGATGAAACGTTTGGAGACAAGCAGAATATGGAACCAAGAGACACGGTGAGCCAGAGCAGTCAGGCAGAAGGGAACAACAGTAGCCGGGCTTTGCCACTGAACTGTGTGTAAACTCTTGATGATGTCCACCATCTGCTTCTATACAACTTGAGCCCTTATCTAAAACAGATAATAGCACCCACAAGGATTGCCATTTAAGACTGTCTGCATGCACATGTACAATCTTATTCCCATAACAAAGTATGTATTCAGTTCTTCTATCTTTTCACATCCAAAATGATCATATAATTTGTTTTACCAGAAAACATGACTAAAATGTAGGTAAATAAATATAGTGGTTATTGTGAGTTATACATTGCAATTTTTGGAATTTGTGTATAACTCACAATGCAATCATTTCCATGCTGATGTTGTCATGACATACTTGGCTCTGCATGTAATTACTCTCTCAAATTAAATATCATTGACTTTGCAAATATGATCCGATAATATTACAACAATAAAGCAGATTTAATAAACAATGGCTTGATAAAATTTTTAATAATGTCATGCAGGCTTCAGGTCTTTGTGTTTTCGTTTTGTTTAATACAGATCCCGAAAATGTTGCATACGTTTTATAGGTTAAGTGAATTCTGGAAAAATCTACTAGCTTGGAGCTAGTGAAAGACTGGTTTTACTTGAACATGCAACCTCTTTACTATGATAACAAACATTAGCGAAGCAAAGATGGAGTTGGCTGCCAGCATTTTGGTTTTGTCAATGCTTGTTTCATTTTCCTAGTTTTTGTAAGACTTTATTGTTGAGACAGCTGTTGGGCTGTGGACAAAATGAAAATAGACAACTTCGGCTAAAAGCAAAAATATTTTTTGGTCTCAAAAAGCACACATTGTTATGCAGCCCTTGGCATGGAAGGAAACTACTTTGGGCCTCATTACGATGTTAGTCAGACATGACACTGTTGCAGAATCTGGCACGACCGACCTCCAGTCGGCAGTCCCGACCGCTGTATTACAATGCGACTGCACACGGTGCAGTCGCATACTCCCATTTCCTTATTAGAGCTTGTGCTGCGGCCGTACTCTGGCCATAGCACAAGCTCCCATAGAGAAATGGGAGAATCTGTTCATCCCTGCACTGCGTGGCAGCACACGCAGGGATTAACGGGGGGCACTATAGGTGCCCCCTTGGCCCCCAACCCTGCTAGGGGCCCGCAAAGTCGCTTTTTGACAGGCTTTACATGTTGAAAAGCCCGACATGGCAAGCCTGTCGGAAACGAACATCGTGATCCCGATGGCGGAAACGCAATCCATAGGGATTATGGTGGGGCCTCCTTGAGCCCATCGGAATCCAGCTGGAATGACCGGCCGGTTTCACTTTCAACCACCTGCATTGTAATGCGGCGGTCAGAAGTGAAACAGATGATGTGATTCAGAAAGCCTCCAAACTGTGGTTGGTGATTTTCCGAGTCACATGGTAATGAGGCCCTTAATGTGCAGATGAGCTCCTTCTGAAAGAGCAGAATCCCATTACCTACAGTGCTGTTAGCCAACTGTTGAAGTAAGTTGCCCCACTGCTCCATGCTGTAGTGGACAAAAGAAAAATGTGAATGGCACAGCAATCGACCAAGCGATAAAGAAGAATGTCTTTATTTAGTTAGTAAGTTTATTATGTATAATGTTTAGTAAAACCAAAAGACCTTGGCTAATGCTAAACTAAGAATGGACTCTCAGATATCCACCATTGTCCAGTCTTCTTCCAACATCCTTTGTAAGCCCACACCCATTCTTTCCCTAGACCTCCAGAAGAACCATCATCCCAGCAACCATATGCTTGTGCCTTGACTACTGACACTCTATAACTATCCTCAATAAATAGAGCTAGGATACTTAATATGGCATCATACATTCACTGGCTAAACCAATTCTTCCAAAGCACTGGCTGCCTTTTAAAAAAACAGTTCTATTTAAACCCATCTATTTTATCCATAAATGCGTGAATGGCACTTCTTATTTTCTCAAAGCCAAACTTAATGAAATATAAACCTGCACATGCTTTTCAATCTTTTTCTACCAATATCTTGGTGTTTGAGTTTCAAAAGAGTTTCCTCAGGTGCCAACAATTATGTACTGATGAATGACTGCATTGTATGCACACTTTTATTTGGAACCATGCTGAGCATAATTGGGTTACCATATGTAGCAGAGTGTGCCTGGGCTCAGAGTAGAGTGAGGCACTCTCTAAGCCGACTTTACTGCTGGCCTGCAGTGAGCACCCTGCAGTGTGAGAATGAGGCATGCTCAGTAACCCATGGTGATTCATATCTGACATTTACAACAACTTTCCGCTCCTTCAGCAAGTTCAGAATTCCAGTGTTTGTGTTCTACACACAATTCTGTCTGTGTCTCTGAGTGGTGAATCTCCACAGGACCTGAATATGTTAATGAAGACCTATACATAATATGGGTTGGTAGTAATGGAAATAACAGTCGCACATCTAATTCCCAATTACCTGAACAATTTTAGGTGTCCATCGGGATAGAAAAGACATCCCACTACCATGGATGTGACTGACAACACGACCCCAGAAGGGGCACTTGTTATCACTAAACGTTTTCTAACTGGGTGCTACCCCGGCACTCAAATGTTATTAATCACCATGTCCGTGAGACTAATTTAAGATATGAAACGAATACACAGTATTAATACAAGTTGTTTACTGTCCCCTAATGCCTTCACTCAAACTAAGAACTGAGGCACTTTTTTGATGAATGAGAAAAAGCAGTAATGTCCCAACTTGTGTTTTTCTTAATAAGTCATGAAATTTAATGTGTCTGGTAACATACAATTCAAAAAGGACCTATTCTCCTTGATGCATTAATGTATTTCAACAATACAGTATACACATTACAGAACCAGAGCCTACTACTTCAGGTACCAATCCTGATCCCACTACATCATCTTTTTTAGAAGAGATAAATCGTTATCGCAAGGGAACACGGAATACATACAATCGGGACGCCCCAAAAAAACAAGAAGGGGCGGGAGGCGGAAATGCCGGGAGAGAGGGGGCCATAAACACCAGATTCTCGGCTCGCAATGCAAAGAATTGATATTGACTACTTCCACAGAGCTAAATACGGAGGTTGCGGTGGCAGACTCTCCTGATCATGTACAAATTGTTAACTTATCTCATTGCACATTAACCAAAAGTGAAGAAATGGCACTCAAGAAAGGTCTAAGTTTTTGTCCGACTAGTAAACCTGACTTTGTGAACATTCATGTGGACTTATACAAATTTATCAGAAAGGTGAAATTAAAAAAACATTTTGAGGAGAATCCGACTCCATTGAGTTATACTAATCCAGTAATTACACCTTGTAATAAAACAATTAGTGACATTGCAAATGTTCATTTATTGTCTTCCTTGAATGATGACTCTATCTCAATGTCGGATACATTAGTAGACCTAGGCATAGAAATTAATTTGAACATTGACATTGGGTTCAAGGTAAAATCAAAATTTGTTCCACAATTACCTTCAGACAACATGATAGATGCCTTCTATAGAGCAGTAACCAAAGATTTACATGCCCTGGAAGATAAACTGAGAGATACACATAAACAATACAGGTATAATCTTACCAAATCAGAACATATGTCCCTCAAAAAATTATCTGCCAATACAGAAATAATTGTAAAAGAAGCTGATAAGGGGGGCAATATTGTTCTGATGCACCAGGACGATTACGACAATGAAATCATTAGACAGCTTTTGGACAAACATGCGTACATCAATTGTCACTAAACCACTTAAAAGAATAACTACCCTTATTGAATCCAAACTTAGGACATGGCAGGGACAGGGCCTTATTACGGATGGAGAGGCTAGGTACCTCTTCAATCCCACTCCTAAAGCTCCTTGCTTTTACAGTCTTCCAAAAATACACAAACTTTCAAGCTTTCCCCCGGGCAGACCGATAGTGTCAGGTCTTAGTTCCCCCACAGAACACATCTCAGAATACATTGACTCTTTTCTGCAACCTTTCGTTTTAAATCTTCCCTCTTACCTTAGGGACACTGGGGACCTGCTCAACAAACTAGAAGACATCGAATGGATGTCAGATATGTCTTTCGCAACTTTAGATGTGTGTGCACTGTACACCAGCATCCCCTGGGAAGAAGGCTTACAGGCTTTGAGGCATACTCTCTACCAAAGAGATGCCACACTTTTTGGTCATACAACTATGATTTTGGAGATGACAAAACTAGTTTTGGAAAACAATGTATTTCTTCACAAAGGGGAATGGTACCAACAGGCAATGGGAGTGGCCATGGGATGTAAATTTTCACCTTCCATAGCTAACCTATACATGGGCAAATTTGAAAAACAACATCTTTGGACGAATGGTCCCCCAGATCTTACTACACACATAATGTATTGGGGACGATACATTGATGATATCTTCATTATTTGGACGGGTAGTGAATCGCAGTTCTTTTCCCTGACAATAATTTTAATTTGAAATTTACTTCTAACTTTAATACCACACATATTGCGTTCTTAGATATCACAATGTATGTAAAAGATAACAAAATTATGTCCAAATTATACAGAAAAGAAACAGCATGTAATGCTGTCTTACATGCCACGGGTGCACATCCCAGGGCACAAATCAATGCCATTCCTCTCGGTGAAATGTTTCGCTTACGCAGGAATTGCAGTGAGGAGGAGGTTTTCACACAAGAACTACATAACCTACAGGAACGTTTTAAACATAGGGGCTATCCCTCCAACGTTCTAGAAACTGCAAAAAAGAGAGTCCTACGCACACCTAGACACACACTCTTAAACAAGAAAGAACATGTAGTAAACAGAAAACATAAGGATTCAAAAGTAATAGGTTTCATCACAGACTTTCACGTAGAAAGCAAGGCAATCTATAAGATTATGTCCAAGCATTGGCATCTCCTATTATTTGACAAATCCTTGGAACAATATTTAACCAATAAACCAAAGATCACATATAGGAGGAATAAAACCTTGAGGGACATCCTTTGCAGGAGCTACCTACCAACAAAACCCAGGACGTTGTCTTTGTTACCACCAAAACCCAAAGGCTTTTATAAATGCACACATTGTAATATGTGTCCTTTGGCGAAACACGGTATCAAAGAATTTTGTTACAACACTTCTACTGTACACACAATAAAGGACTTTATGAATTGTGAATCTAAATTTATAGTGTACTGCATACAGTGCCCATGTAATGTAATTTACATTGGTAGCACCATTCGAGCTTTAAAAGAGAGAATCCAGGAACATATTAGAGCTATCCGCAAAAACGATCATAGTTACCCATTGGCAGTACATTTCAACACATTTCATCCCGGAAGTTCCCTTTTAAATATCAAATTTCATGGGATAACTCAGGTCTACAACCACCCCAGAGGGGGGGATCGTACATCTATCCTTAGAAAATTAGAGGCACAATGGATTATCCGCCTTCGGGCTGTAGAACAGGGTATCAACCTTGATAAGGAGCTACATGTATTCTTAAATGATTAATGCTGCAATAAGGATGTTGTAATTGAAACTGTTCAACTAGGTGATATATGTAAGGACAACACACATGATGTATGGCACTTATGACTTTCACAGTCCTTTTCCCACCTTTCCTTGGGTTACCATGCACCTTCTCTTTCTTGCACTATTTCCCAATGGAGAAATACTGCCTCACTTGGACATAGGTATTACGAGTTGTTATAATTGGAGTATCTTAAAATATACTCTGCTTTGGAATTTTTTACACGTGCCACGACTATAATGGAACACAGGTGGTGCATAATACTGTTGACTACCTCTACATAGTAGGGCTTGACTGGTACAGCTTTATTTATAATTCCTTTTGTCTATCTTAACGTTTCGCAAAAGCCGGACTGGGGTACTGCTTTATTGTTATTTTCATCTTTATTTACATTATTGCTGTCGTAGGTCGCTTGGTTTTCCTTTTCTCACTCCAACATGGCGGATACGTGTTTCTTCTGTACTCAACATAGTCCTACCCTCTATGTTTAGTACAGGAAGCCCGCCTAGGTACATAATCCTTTTACTATCTCTGCGTCCGCACTACATATAATTTGCAGCGTCTTACGGGGGCCGTTCTGACAGACGGCGCACAAACGACCGCCTGTACATCGAAGTTAGAAGTAAGTGAGTTCTCGAGTGTTGGCGGACTTCTTCGGTAATTAGAGAATAGCTGATTAACCTAGGCCCATACAGGGTGTCGCTAATATTGGGGTTTTGATATTATTTTCTCTTTACAGGCACCTATCATAGTGCCTCCCGTCACAACAACTCGACATTGTGATAAGTGAGTATATTATCCCAATGTCACATATAAATGTAGCTTGAGGGCCATTAGTTTGGATTTCCCTTCTTCGGGAGTTGCGCCATATTTGAACAATTACCGGGATGATTTGTTATCAGTCTTTCGTTGCTACCTTACTAGCAAGAAGAATACTTAAGTGGTAGACTTTCATGTCACGAATCAATGACTGGAGCCATGATAATTATTGATCTCAGAATCTGTCTAGTATGTGTAGAGTACTTTACAACAGAGCCTACTGGATTTTCACACTGCCGGATTTTATTTCTCACATTATACTGGGATTTTTGACAATCCTTGGTTTCCTTTTTCTGTTTAGGAAGAACATGTAGGTGACTCATAGTCCCTATTGTCTACCTGGCTACGTATTTTTAAAAGATAGATGCAGCGTTTGATTGGGGCTGCCTCATTGGTTGGACGTCATTCCCTTTTTTGGAAATAAGTCTCGTCATTTGATGACCTGATAGTGTGATAATTTGGGGGAATGGCATAAATAATGGCCTCACATAAATTTTTTGAATTTCTCGATTTACCATTTAGGCACCCACAATAGGGATTTGCATGGACTAAAAACCTTGATGACAAGTGGAGTACTATATGTTTCTTTGTGATTGAAGCACAGAATTTGAGGTATGCGAGAGTTCTTAGCAGAGATCTCTCCAATCTTTTCTTTATCAGAGAAATGAGACTGATTTAACATATTCCAACCACTAATAAAATATTTGACAAATGGGCCATATATTATGACCGGCTTTGTCTACACATGGCTAGCGCATTGTATTTCTTTTTCAGACAATTTGTCTAAAGGGTCCTTACAACTATTGAATATTATACTGCGACAACACCAATGATTGTGTCACGAACTGCCACTGGAATACGGCAGCTAGAAGTGAGTTGTCCTACATTTTACAACTCATGGAATAATCCTTATTAGATGGTTCTTTGGCCCCATGGGTGTATGGTATAGCGTTTTACATACTGCCATACGGTTTCGGCCAGATAGATTTGACTCGCGTGTGGTGGTCCACTGAGATGTGTTAGTGATAGGTATAGACTGTACACCTTATTTTCACCTCTGTCTGTCTGTTCTAGATAACCGAATTTTGAATCCAGCAGACAGAATTGCTCTTGGTTTACATTTTCGTCCGTCAGATGACTATACTCTTGGACTAAGAAACACTTGAAATTTTTCTCAATAACTCTACTATATTGAAGATACTGTTTCACCTCTCACTAGATAGGGGGGGTGGATTCACCTATTTCCAATCTCACACACCGTGGTTCGATATGATGTGACAAAACAGGCCCTGGTTTTGGGCTCTATCAGTCAGGCTGTCTGACACACTTTACTTTTCTGAGTCACAACTTTAGACTTCTTTCTTTTCCCAACACTATGACTAACATCTATAGTTATACTTTTGGCATAGAACTTTTCGGGCTATCTTCCTGCTCTTGATTCTTCACTTTTCGGATTGTATACTAGGACCAGAATTAACCCAGTGAGTAATGGCACATGCACACTTTTGGACCGAATCTATTGCTGGGACAGGTTCTATCGCTATCTTTATCACACATCGTATAAAAAATGAATAAATGTGTGTTAAGAGAACAATTTTGCTTTTACTAATTTGTCAACATAACTTTTTTTCTTGTAATGATTACATTTACAGCCTTGAAAAAGTTACATTTCGTAACGAAACACGTGTCGGCTGTTCCGGATCACTTCCTTGATGTGTTTTCGACATCTGACTCTTCTCGCCTCACGGGGAATTGGCTTGTTTTTTAGGGAATAACTGTGTAGACTGTACTACATTATTGTACGAAATTGTGCAGACTGTAATGTGTATACTGTATTGTTGAAATACATTAATGCATCAAGGAGAATAGGTCCTTTTTGAATTGTATGTTACCAGACACATTAAATTTCATGACTTATTAAGAAGAACACAAGTTGGGACATTACTGATTTTTCTCATTCATCAAAAAAGTGCCTCAGTTCTTAGTTTGAGTGAAGGCATTAGGGGACAGTAAACGACATGTATTAATACTGTGTATTCGTTTCATATCTTAAATTAGTCTCACGGACATGGTGATTAATAACATTTGAGTGCCGGGGTAGCACCCAGTTAGAGAAGACCTATACATAATATGGTGCACTGATATCCAGTCCCGATATGCATCATCCCTTCCACACTTTCCAGTGTTGCACCCTACAAAATGCTGTCCTTTGGTTCCAACACTGCATTGCCAGAGCAGTTCTATACAGTATGTTATCTTTGCCACATGGTATCTTTAGCAGGGGGTCTTTCAAATGCAGGTACGTACAATGGAGACCATGTTCTAGTGCTTTACTATGCAGGACTTTGCCACTATGGACATTATTTTTTCATTTTTTGTAAATGAAATAAGCACTTGTTTATGTGTACATATATTTATATATTTTATTCAAAAAATGTTATAAAGTGCAAACATGACCCTAGGGTATTAGAGCACTGTGCATAAGCAAAAGCATAATCATAAACATAGCCAGAATTGGTTACATTACGAATATTCTCTAAATTCCCGTGTCTCAATCACAAGTCATCATGGGGTTTCACTATGGTTGTTCTCCTTGAGGCCAGTGTTGATCCAGTGCTAATGCAACCAAATACTGCTCATTCATGGTCATTCAACTGGGTGGGGAGGCAACTTTTCTAGTCTTGCAGTCTGAGTTTAGGCGAGATGGTCACTCTGGAAGTCAGGCTGTCCAAGGGTCATCTCTGGTTCCCATTGTTATGGTAGGAATCTGTTTAAATAAAATAATTCTAACCTCTTTTTTAAACATGGAGGTTTATTGTTAAACTGGATTTCTGGTGGGAGAGAGTCCCATGTCTTCAATAAGCCCGGTAGGAGTTGCTGGAGTGCCACTACACGGAGTTCCACAGAGTTAGAAAAAAACTCTGCTCCGCTCCACTCCCCTCTACCCTCCTTAATTTAATCATAATGATAAAAAGGCACTTTCCTCCTTTGACGTCTACGGGCTGCCTCCTCCTCACCGTGGTCTCTCTCTCTGCCTCATCCTCATCCATGCAAGACGTACAACGCAGGGGTTTGCGAGGATGAGGAGGAGAGAGAGAGACCATGGTGAAGAGGCAGCTCGGAGATGCCACAGCAGGCAAGTGCCTTTTTTTCATTATAATTAAAATAGGGATGGTGGAGGGGCTGTCTAACTCTGCTCTGCTAAGGAGTCAGAGTTTTACCTGAACTCCGTGCTCTCAACGGAGCGCAGAGTAGGCAAAACTCCTTAAACTCCTCTGGCGGAGCAGAGTTTTCCACCCAGGGTTAGTCTTTAGGGCAGATCCTGGGAAAGAACTTGTCTAGAACTGCTGTTTTCTAAATTTGAGATTTTCCAGCTGGAAAGAGTTCACACAAGAGAGCAGCTTCCCCCTGACATTTTCACTTTTTTTCACTAGATACCTACATTTACTGGTGTCTAGAGCTTTGTGTGTTAGGCACACTATTTTTAGCTGGTTTATTGCTTTTAGTGGGAGCCAATTGAGAGACTTCAAATAAGGGTTTGTGTGGTAAAAATCATCTGGGAGCTTTTTTACAAGAGGCCTGCACCACCATAGCGTCACTTTATTGATGCTCAGGTGGTGCAGATATCTCAGTCATATTTATGAGGCAACGCAAAGCCACGCTGATGGCTTTGCATGGCTGCATAGATTTGATTAGGCAAACAGAGCAAATCGCTGCATTGCCTACTCTGCATCAAGAAGGCGTTCCGTGGCGTTTGACACTGCCCCAGATTTACAAAATTACGTAAACCTGGGGCAGCGCCAAAAGTTCATGCCTCCAAGAGCAGGCATAACCTAGAGAAATGTTTTCATTTCTACTAGTTTTTTCCTCTTTTCATGTGTTCTGCATTCTGCCAGCACACACAGGATGAGGAAAACGCCTCCATGGATTGTTTTTGTGCAGGAAGGTGTATGTTCCTGCACAAAAACAATCCTGCCAACAACGCAGACACCCTTACACCATGGTGCAAGGGTGCCTTCATGAGCGCTATGCACCATACATACAGCACTGGCTGCAAGTACAGGAATGCACCGTCTGTATATCTTTTTGATGCAGGACATCACAGCAATGTGACTTGCTGCGATGCCCTGCATCAAAAACTCATGAATGAGGCCCCTGGTCCCTGTTATCAATTTTACTGCTGCATTGAGGGATGTCTTGATTGGTGCTGTTCATGACTTAGGTAGTCCCTTAAGGGTTACACAGCCATATCCAAGTGACTAAAGATTGTACTGGGGGTGACTAAAGATTGTACTGCTATCTTGAAGTCAGGTGGTTGGATGAACAGAAGGAGATGGAGTTGGAAAGATGCACTGCATGTAGCTGTGCTGACATATGCTTGCTTGTTGAGTTTTTGTTGAGGGTCTATCCTGAGGGATTTAGACGATTCTAGGATTACTGGTTTGAAACTGAGGGTGTATAGTTGGTTGAACTATTCTTGGATAGGTGGGGAGCTGTTGGGAGGGGGAGATAAGTAGGATTTCGGTTATCAGGGAGTTCAGTTTGAGGTTTTAGCCAGCCAGTTTTGAGTTTTTACTAGAGTTATATCTTTCAGGAAGGTTATCTTTAAGTATAGCATACATGTGGTACACAAGGTTTACTTGTTTGAGAATTTCCATCAGTGGGACTTTGAGTTTTACTGGGGATGCATTTGATACTGAGCTACCCAATTTGATTCATTGTCAGCAGTTTTGCAAATAAGATATGAACCAATGGAGGATGTTTCCTGACCACTCATTTCTGCTTTCTAGTAGTTTTAACAGCCTGTTGTGATTAACTGTGTTGAATGCTGAGGAGAGGTCGAGGAGGATGAATAGGCAGAAATCAATGTGGTCTAGAATTTTGAGGGCATCATACAAGATGTTTTAGATGGCTGTTTCTGTGCTATGGCCTAGTCTGAATCTTGATTGGAACTTGTCAAGCACGTTGAACTGTCCAATGTGCTTACAGAGTTGGTTGTAGACACATTTTTCCAACATTTCCATGAGGAAGAGAATGGTCCACCCTGTATGAAAATTGTTCAGGTCATTTGCTTCAATGCATGCTTTTTTTAGGATGGGTGTCACTTGCCCAATCTTTTTACAATCTTGGATTGTGCCTTGAGTTAGTGATGCATTTACAAACTTCATCCAAAGAGGAGAAAAAGTTGACTCAGGATTGTGGAGGGAATTGGTTCATTAAAATGTGAGACTGGTTTCATAAAATCTATGAACTTGTGGACCTCTTCTTCATTGAGGGTTTTGAACACGGTGCAGGTTGCCTGATTTTTGGTGATGGTTAGATGGATTATGGCACAGACCTTCTTAGAGGATGCAAATTTCCATTGGGAGAAGCGAGTATTGATACTACTTTTAACCTTTCTTTATCACTGGTGGTTTCTCTTTGAAAAAGGTTGAGAAAGCTTCATAGTTTTCCTTCGCGTCATTGCTAATCATGGTTGCATTGTTTGTTCCAGTTTGTTGTTAGACAATTTAAAAAAATGTTACCCAGTCGATTTCCTGCATTATAAAGTTGTAAGTTAAAGAAGGATACTTTGCCATGCCAAATTAGCTTTTTGTAGGTGTTTGTTAGTTCCCATAGTTTTATTGGATGGAATGTCGAGGCTTTGTCGAGGCTCCATTACTGCCCAACGTGTCTCAGACTCTTCCGGTCATTGTTTAGATTTTAGTTGTACTATGATGGTAAGATTTGTTTTTCTGTCTTTTAAGGCTGAGAGTGACTACTCCCTCCATTATGTTTGTCATTGGTTTTTGTAATGATCCTTGAATTTTAGTACCCTCAATCTTTCATATTGAGATATACGGTCCCACCTATACACAGAGATGTCAGCTGCTCTCTATTTATATTTCTTGTATCTCTTTCCCAGTGATTGAGTTTAATCCCTTGTCCTTTTGCTCTCTGTGTTGTTATGTGGTATAAGATTGAGTGATGGTCTGACTAGTCATTAAGTATAATATTCTCAGTGCTTCTTCCTGGTATATGATCAGATAGACCATTGCTCCTATGTTATATGTTGGACTCGTACAAGATTGCATCAGGTTTTGATTGGTGAGAAAGTGTTTTAGAATGGACATATGTATCATCCTCGTCCATCCATTGTAGGCTGAAATCACCCACAAAGAAGGAGTTGAGGTGTAGTATAGTTTGAACTGTAATTGTTTCCATTACTTGAACAACTGGTTGTCTTCTGGAGGGTGGCGTATGAGATATGTTTTAGTTAGTGATCTGCCTGCTATGATGATTTTTACTTCCATATATTCACAAGATGTGGCTCTGTCCACTGGGAAGGTACTAAGGTGTAGATAGTTTGTGTGAATGACTATAATTCCTCTGCCCTGACCATAAGGACAAGGAAGACATATGATGGTGTGGTATGAAGGTACTCGTCTAATTAGCAGGAGTGCAGAAGATATATACATTATTACATGTATATACATGTATGTATATGTAAATATATGTGTATGTATATATTTATGTATACACCCACACACACACAGACACACATACACATATATCTGTAAATGTTCAGTGAAAAAAACAAAGGTTACAAAGGTTACAGGGGCATTATAGTTAGGAAAAGGAATTAAAAAAATATAGAAGTTCACTGAAAAAAAACTAAGATTACAGAGACATTATAGTTAGGCTAACATTTCTCTTGTACAACACCAGAAAAATTCAGTGTTATACTTAGTGAGCTAACTATAACTGATGCCCCCGCAATGCACTGCTTATGACCTCACATATTACATCACTCATGACATGGTCAGTGACAGCACTCATTTTTTTTCAGTGAATTTCAAAGGTTTTTTAAATGCTAATCCCTAACTATGACATCCCTGTAACCTTTGTTTTTGTAGGTGAATTTCTAAGTTTTTTTTAAAATAGTAGTCACCTTTACAGAGTGGTAGAGAAAGGGGGCTTGGCCTCTGACCAACTCTCAAAAATCCAGCTGTGTATGACTTGCAGGAGGTATCAAGAGAGCTTCTTGGCCCCCGAAGGTCCCTCAGGAAAAAAGGAGACTTCATCTCCCAACCAGTAGTGCACCTTGAGTGGCGTTTGCAGAGTGGTGGAGAAAGAGGGCGTGGCCTCCGGAGACCTCTTAGCAGTCCCGCTGTGTGGGGCTTATTGGAGATAACAGGAGCGGTAGTTGGCCCCCAATGACAAGCCCTCCTGTTACTGGCAATAAGTTCCACACCATAGAATTGCTGAGAAGTGTTTAGAGGTCATGCCCCCTTTCTCCATTATTCAGCAATCACCCTTCCTGTTGCACTGCTGGTTGGGGGATGTAGTCCTTTTGGATGCTGAGGGTTTTTGGGGGTTCAGAAGCCCTGCTGTTACCTCCAGTAAGTCCCGAATAGCAGGATTCCTGACAGGGGGTTGCAGGCCCGTCCCCCTCTCTCCCCCAGTCTGCAAGCATGACTACTAGTTAAAAACCCTTGGAAATTCACTTAAAAACCAAAGGTTACAGTGAAGTTATGGTTAGGAAATAGAATTTGAAAAACCTTAGAAATTCACTTTAAAAACCCACAGCTTACAGGGTCGTTATAGTTAGAAAATAGAATGAAAAACAACATTAGAAATTCATAGAAAAAAACAAAGGATACAAGGATGTTATAGTTAGGCTCAGATTTCACTCATACAAAAACAGTGAAATTCGGCAGTCATAGTTGCCTGAGCTAACTATAACTTACTCCCCTGCAATGCACTGCTTATGACCTCCCCCTACAGTGTGTCATTATTATTATTAAACCTGATATGGTTACTCTGAACAGCACTCTTGGTTATTACTTTGTTTTGTTAAAGAGAGCTATCTTCAATGTTATGCAATGCATTTCCATAGTTCGGCTTACATTCGATGCAGCTGGTTAATAACTAATTTGTAAAGATCTTAGTAATATGTTTTATGGTCTGTCTATAACTTTAGTAAACATAAACCTGCTATAATCAAGATCTTCATACTGTACTTGTCAAGCAATAATAAGTCTGTGCCAACATGATTCCACTGTCTTCTTTTAAGAAAGGAATGCAAAAGATATTTGGTTTGTAATCCTCAATCAATCATTCAAGTAATGATTTTTAGATCATGGCTAATCACCCGTGATGCTATCCCAGCTGGGATCCTGCTGCAGTCAGTCGAAGAGCCAGTTCTCGAGTCCCTTTCTGAATTCTGTGAGAGAAGGTGCTGTTCGGAGGTGGAGTGGAAGGCCGTTCCAGGCCTTGGTGGTGAGGTAGGAGAAGGAGCATCCACCACTGTAGCTTCAGTGGATGCAGAGAGTTTAGCGATGGCGAGGTTGGCAGATTGGTGGAAGTCAAGGCGGCAGTTGATGTATGCTGGACATTGTTCATGAAGGGCTCTGTAGGTATATGTCAGCTCTTGAATTGACATCTTTCCAGGATGGGAAGCCAGTGGAGGTGGGTGTAATGTGGGTCAATTTGGGGAGGTTGTGGATCATTGAGGTAGCTGCATTCTGTATCACCTGGAGTCTCTTCAGGAGTTGGATGGTGATTCCTGCGTAGAGCGCATTGCCGTAGTCAAGTTGGATGGTGACTAGGGCTTGGATCATGGTTTTCCTGGTGGCTAGAGGAAGCCATCTGAGGATCTTTTGGAGCATGTGGAGGGTGTGGAAGCAGGCGGAGGAGACTGAATTGATCTAGCGTTTCATGGTGGGTTTGCTGTCCAGGATGATGGCAAGGTTGCCGGCGTGGTCTTTTGGTGTGGGCGTGGGTGCAAGTTTGACAGGCCACCAGGTGCCGTTCCACTGGGGGGAGGTGTTTCCAAAGATCAGCACTTCCATCCTGTCCCTGTTGCTAATCCTAATAGAGGACTCCTGAAAACAACAATATGCAGTCTATATCCTTTAGAAGTGTGTTGGAAGGATATGTCTCAAATTGCAACTATATCTCTCATAGACATCACAGAATAATTGGTTGCACAGATTCTAACAGCAAGTACTGACAGCAGCAATTATGTATTTTTATTGCTTAGCAAGGACACATTGAGACAATTGGAATTTATTCTCTTGGCATTTGAGATGTTTGCCATCATATGCAAGTCTCATGAGAGTCCCCTTGCACCGTGGAACATGTAGTTCTTCTATTCAGTACTGAGGTGCTCACCGTAGTATGTGTCTCTGAAATTTAAGCTTTGTACAGATGGCACCTACTATCTCCAGCTTCTTCTGCTCCTGAAGACATTTAAGTTTGAAAGCTTCAGAGTAGCATATTGCATGGGGCCAGTGCATAGAGGTGATTGAGTCCTATGCTACTTCCTGAAATAATTGGTCCTGATCACTAAGCTGTTTTGGAGTACGTGATGAAATACTCCTGTAGTAATCTTTTACCTACTCTTATATGCCTTTCTGAATTGGCCCCAAAAAATCTAAAATGGGAATATTCAGTGAATGTTTATAACAAATCAGTAGAACTATCTGCCCTTTTACTAATTGGGAGTTGGAGGTTTTGGGGCTGATTCACAAAGGTATGTAAGAGTTTGTAAATGGGATGTTTCATAGTACTATTTCCTGTACTCATAAATGCTTTTTTGAATCAGCCCGATGAGTCTGATGAGTAACAAACGGAAGCCCCTTTCACGATGACAGAATATTGTGCACATCCATAGTTGGATGTGAAATTTCACAATATAGCTTCAGCTCAACTGTAAGTATATATGTTGGCAGAAATATTTTAATAGATGAATTACAATTCTTCTATGTGACAGCTGTGCCTTTCAGAGTAACTTTGACTAAAATTCAGCTATCTTTTTTCTTCCTGGCAAGCTTTATGTGGGTTATAAAAATGAATATGTAACTATAGCACTGCCTAAATATGAATAAATGTGTACATCTGTTATTGAGGGAAGGCAGTACATATTATCACGATCTTCCACGTTCCTTTCTCTAAGTGCACCTCCTCTGCCTTCTCTCTTTCGCACCCATCTTGTTACGACTCACATGTTGAGCTCCTTTTTTCTCATTCATAGCATCTGAATCTCAAAGTTAGACAAGAGAACAGAGGGAGTTATTAGATTAAGAAAAGAGGATGAGCAAAATCTAAAAATAAATTAAGGTAATTAATATGTTCAAAACATATATCAAACGTGACTAACTTCCGATCCCCAAATTGGCGTTGTCTTTCTAAAGAGAGAAACATTAGTGAGTGTCCCGACTATTCAGCCGAGGCCCGAGTGGTGGAGCGGGCGGGCTGGGTGGGGGAGATTTCAACAGACGATGAGGGAAAATTAATTTTCCCTTGTCGTCTGTCGAAATCCCAACCCCCACTCGGCCCCAGCTGCTCCTTTTCTCATCCCTCCCCTTCTCCCTACGAGTTGTTAGCCCACCACTTATTTTCCCCTTTGCTTGATTCTTGAGCCATGTATCCATGTCTCACATGAACCAACATGTCAATATAATATAAAACATGCAAAAACACTACAGGGATATGAATACTGTCACAGTCACATGCCTTACACATCAATAGTCATACTATGGTTCCTGCACTCAAGTTTCACCAAGCCCCAAAAGCACATTGTGGACTCCTTCATGTGCGATCTGCTTCTACACAAAGATATTATGTCCAAAGCGTTGCCCTAGTGGCGATAGACACTGCGTGCAGTCTGGGAAGACTAACTTACTACTTCAGGTTTTGCCCTAGAATATTTTGGGAAGGTGCAACTTTTTTCTAAATATTTAACAAAGCTAACTTACTATTCTAACTTTACTCCTAGAAATATTTGGGTATGTAACATTTACCACATACTGTAAAATAGTATTAAAATGTTGTCTAATTGTAATCCGGTTGTTAGTTGCCCTGAAAATGAGGGTGAAGTAGAAAAAAGAACAGTGCTGAGTCCTTGCTATATGGCTCGTGTAAACAAAAAGTGTTTGGAACTGTCTGTGACTGCTACTATAGACACCACAGTAAAACAATTGACCCAGCACCACGGGAGTGTTTTAGAGTTTGGTGGAAATACGGCAGACTAGCCTTTCTGACTAACTGAGGTATGCCTGCATACATAGGGTTAGAAAGACCATCACCTTTCTGTTGATAATGCTAACATTGGCTGTGTCGACCAAAAGCTTCCTCAAATGGCCTAATGGCGTAGGGCATATCAGAGGAAGGACAATACACTGCCCTCCTTTTTTAGGACGTGCAGCATGATGTCCTTTGTTTCTGTTTGATCACCGCTAGATAAAGGTGGTGAGGGACAGAAAAAACAGTGACCCTCACACTTACGGATAAAAGCTTTGGATTGGGGTCATTAGTTTTGTTTGTCTTTTTTTGAAAAATAAAAATGTGTAAAAGTGGCCACGAAACCTTTTGTACCTTGTAAGAAATCACTGTGATGGCAGTTCCTGTCAAGGTACCGATATCAGAGTTGGGACGGAGGTGAACTCTAAATTTGCCAGGCGGTAGCCCATCAAGGTGAAGGCTAAATGTTCTCTGCCATCCTGAAGAATGGAGTCCCATGAAACAAATTCAAGAAATGGCAGTAAGTGAGGCCAAGACCCATCTCTCCTGCACTCCACCCATCTGAGAAAGATATGTGCCTGATCAGTCGCTGTTTCTTCATAAGTCCAAATGCTCACTGACCATGTCTGAGAATTAATACTGGTCCAGAGGCACCATGTAGATGGTTACTGGTGCCCTGTTGGTTACTGAAAGACATCAACACAAGAGTTTACCAGTTTTTGCTCATCTTACTAGTCTGCAGAGATAGAAACCAGTTGCTAGGTCTTGTGTAGTCTGTGGATCAAGGAAGCAGACTCAACCCATGGCCAAAACCTTGCTTTTGTGAACGAGACATACTGTTCAATCCGTCGATAACGTTTCTTAAAAAAATGCCCAAACTCTGCCTCTCTGTACATGTGATGAAAATTATAAGCCTGTGCCCAGACCTCCCCCTCTGTGAAGGAACCATGGTGCTTTTAGTTCCCTCATTCCTATGCTGTTACCCTTCCATACAAGACTGTAGCCCAAATCACACAGGAGTTGGAACAAGATTTCAACAGTTACATGATTCAGTGGCCAGCTTTGGGTGTGGTCTATGCGGTAGTGCAGTGAGCGCGGGTAAAGCTGGGGACGGTGTTAAGTCTGTAATAATTACTTACAGCGTCAGTGTGGTGTGAATGACTGGTAAAGCTGGAGCTCGTGTAACATTTGTAATAGTTAGAGCGGTAGCGCTGGAGCCTGTGTGAGTTGTGTATTACAGAAGTGGTGCAGTGTGAGCTTAGGTAACGCTGAATCCCATGTAATGTGTGTATTACAGCTGCGGTGCAGAGTGAGCGCTGGTGAAGCCGGAGACCGTGGCAAATGTGTAATAATTGCAGCAGCTGTTCTTGGCTGCCCTGAGTTATGATTTGCAGAACGTGGGATTTACAAGCCTGCTATCAAACTACCTCCTGCTCAGTAAAATCCGGATTTAAAAATTACTGGGGAGGCCGCCCAGGATCAGAAGCAGATCCCGGGGACCCCATTATTCAAGCATCTGCGAGCTCTGGGGGCTGCAGGCCTGTGTTCACTGAGGCAGCTGGCAGGCATGCCGGCCGAGAGCTATTGTGGCTTCTGGGAGGAGTGTGACGGGACAGCTGTGATAGGGGCAGTACAATAGGGGAGGGGAGCTGTCTTTCAGCTTGGGGTCAGCCATTCAGGCGTCAGTAATTATTTATTATCCTCTTGGAGTTGTTGTTATAATATGATTTCAGGTCTTATAGTTATATGGCCTTATTTGCACTCGCTCTGTTTGCACTCGCTCAAGTCAATAAGCAGCCCCCACCTGTTTCCCCCAATTGTCTCACCAGAGACACCACCAGAGTGGAAGTGCCCCGAAGTCCCCTCTGTGACTGCCTGAAGCACTGACGGGGCTGTGAGAGATACAGAGTCTGCCTTTGCATCCGAGAGATACATTATCAGCCGCTGCAGACTGATCAATACCTCTGATTGGAGCGGATCAGTGTCTGCTTCACAGCCAGAGCCCGTACGCTTTCAGGGAAATGTAGCGTTTAGCATGAGAACGGACTGAGCAGCGCAGGCTCTTGCAGGCAGGGCCGGCATTAGCGCTCGTCTTCCCGTTTTCAATTGCTGCAGGGGGCCCCAGGAGGCCAGGAAAGTGAATATTGTAGCAGCGGGGGGTGATAGCCGATGAAAGGGATCAGAGCCCAGGCTGAGTCAAACTCTTTTAGTCTTAGAATGAGCCAGGCAAATGGAGGCGATTAATACAGGTAAGACGGCTCTGTGAGCTACACGCTCAATGCTGACATCTGCTATGATCTGCAGGCCACAGGAGAGAATCCAGCAAAACCCTATTCATCCTCTCAGCCTTCCGAAAAGCTGCGCCTCTTGTGTGCAGTGCTTAAAACCAGCAGTAACGCAGCACAGAGTGGTGCATAAAAGACAAACCTCAACCCCGCTGTTCCAGTGGCTCCAAGGTCAGGGTACCAGCACCAGCTCAAACGGCTAAGAACCCGCGGATTCACTTTAACTCTGAACTCCAGTTTATGCCGCGTGCCATGCAGCTGTCAAACACACTGCCAGCTTCTAGTCTCCCACAAATCCTCCCACCTCTCAAGAGTGATCCCTGGGACCAGTTCACGAGAGCCATTGGCATGGCAAGACTGGATAACTGGATCATCTACACAGGCCTACCCTAGACAACTATCTCAGGCCTTCAAGGCAGCATGAAGGTAGCATTGGTGGATAGTGTGAGGTGCCAGAAACAGTGGACATTGTAAAGGTAAGCACAGGTGAGCTCTCTCTTCCACACACTATCTTTTTTTTGCCACACTCGCAACATCTCTGTGTGGTCCTCTGTGTAATAACCTCCCCAAAAAAAATCTGACACCCAGCAATTTCTTACATGTTAAATAATTAAATCGTATTGTTTTATTAACCTTCCTGCTTCCTCAAGTTTGCTTGAAAATGCATCATTTGTCCACTCTTTTTTCAAAATGTTCTCAGGGGGAGAAAACCCCCTAGCCCCCTGTAGGTTGTTATGCTCGCTTGCTACGCTCGCGTGCCGTAGTGCAGTACCACAATATTTTTACACCTCACCACTTTCAAATGTCACCAGCCGCTACTGTATTTAAATCACACCCAAAGTAATTGCCTTTGCTTGGCATCCTTTCCAGGTCAAAAGGCACATGAATGCAAGTTGTTGGTCACATCTAGGAAGGAGAAACTTACCTTAGCGCTTCTTTGATCAATCCCGATCCCCCATGTGTGAGACAAGCACACATATTCTCCACTGAGACAAGCACTGAGTCAGCAACCCAGAAACCTGAAAGAAATGGATGATCTGTACTAAAAACCTTGCAAAGAAACAGCATATTTTTTAAAAATAAACTAAAATGTTTTGGCATATGAAAGCATTATGCCATCAAAGGACGTACATCCTAAGTGAATTGCTTTTTGAAAAACCTTATGTACTGATTGTCAACAAAGCTTAAGTCCATTGCCTTCATATTACTTTGTTTATGTTCAATTTGAGAAAGAAAGAAGGTTGGTCACAAAAAACTAAGAGCAAAAAGACCTGAAAAACTCAAGGAGATAAAGAAAGTTAATGATACAAAAGCTGGATACTTCACCACTATGAGGATTTTGAAGTGTTGAACTTTGAGTTGTTTGAAATTATGTATAAAGAAAGTGAAGACGTGTTAGACTTGGCTTTTTTCTCATGTTTACTCCCAGGCTCGTTGCTTTTTGGCCTCCAGTTTCTGACCCTGTTTTTGTTGGTTTTAGGACTCTGGGCACATTACCACTGCTATTTGGTGCTAAAGTGCATATGCTGTCCGGGCAAATTATGTTTATGGATTGGTGTTTCCATGTTTGGCATATTTGATTTACTGGTAAGTCCCTAGTAAAGTGCACTGTCTGTGCCCAGGGGCTGTAAATCCAATGCTGCTAGTGGGCTTGCAGCACTGATTTGCCACCCACACAAGCTGCCTTTCAAAGAGTTCTTAGACCTGCCACTGCAGTGTTTGCGCACAGTTGTGACTGCCATGTCGACTTGACAAGTGCACCCACTTGCCTGGCCCCAACCTTCCCTTTCCTTACATGTAAGGTAGTCCCAAGGTACCCCTGTGGGCAGGGTGTAGTGTATGTGAAAGATAGGACATGTACTGGTGTGTGTGACATGTCCTGATAGTGAAATACAGTGTATTTCGTTTTTTACTACGGATGGCTATCTTTCTCATAGGATAGAATAGGAGGTTCTTTGTATTGTATTGTATTGTATTGTATTGTATTGTAATTGCATTTATATAGCGCTTACTAAACCTGATGAGGTGTCGAAGAGCGTTTTCGGCGAGTAGCTCGCTACTCTGGAACCCATGAAGGATTAGTGTTGAATTAGTATAGTGAAATATGAAAGTAATTTGAGTGGTGGATAGGTTAGGCAGTTATTTGGATTCAGAAGGATAGTGGAAGGACAGAAGAGGGAAAAAGGTTTACATTTATATAGCACTTGTTACTCCTGATGGGGTGTAGAAGAGCTTTTTTTTGGGCAAGTAGCAAAGTTGATTTTTATGCAGTGTATTTGAAAATACCACGTTTAGAAAGGGGGTATTTTCTTGCTTAGCCATTCTGTGTGCCTCTGGTGGGTTGTGGATTGACTGTCTGGCTTTGGAGTGACAGGGGCTGGGGATGTGCATTCACCGTAGACAGCCATTGGGGGGGCCGAGGTGTGTCCTGCCTATCCTGGATGAGTCAGGGCTGGGCTGAATAGACCTGGTATGCATTTAGAGTGGTGGGAGGAGATTTCCTTTGCACCCGAATGGGCCTGGTCTGCCTTGGACAATGCTGTCCCCACCTCCTGCTGGGAAGCTGAACCAGAGAGGACAAAACTGGTTTAGGCCGAGCAAAAACACCCTCTGCCCAAAAAAACAAAGAGAAACTGAGTATAAATATTGAGGCCCAGACTCCAGAACTTCAGATTACTGCTGAACTAAGGAACCAGCCAGGAAAAAGAGCTGGAAAAGCTTGTACTTGTTGCTGATTATCTCCAAGTGCTTGAAATAGAGCTTGCCTCCTGTTCGCGAAGTCTCAGGGACAGCAAAGACTTCACCTACCTCTGGGTACTACCTCTGGAGCTGCGGTTTCAGTTGCAACAGAGGGGAAAAGCAGCCGACGCTGCGGACTCCGTATCCTGAAGGCACCACAAAGCGCACTGCCACACTTCGCACTGCAACCCTGGTCTCACCGATGATGATGACCGCCACCGAGCCGCTGCTTGCGCTGCGACCTGTGGATACTGCATTTCGCACTTTCTCGCTTCACTCTGCCACCGTGGTCTCAACGATGATGTCGCTGCCCGCTGTCCACGACATCCGTGACCGCACTGTGGCTTGGAGTCCCGCTTGTAAGTTACATGATGCACCGCCCCGTCCCAGACTGCAATCTGGGCTGACCGACGCTGGTTCCCCTCAACCGGCACTGTTGCTTGCACTGTGACCTGGTCTCACTGACACCCCTGGACGACAGACACAGGGCTGACACTGCACCGATATGCTTCATATCACAACCGCGAAGGTTGCCATGAGCGAGCAGCACCATCTTGATTGGCTGCAACTAAAATGTAAGGTTTAGGAGTCTGCCGACACCACGACTGACATGGTCAGACAGAACTGTTGGGTTCTGTTGTTCTCAGCACCGCGGCAGCACCAGACAGAGCTACTGGCTTCAAGGAACTGCATTTTGAAGCCTATTTTTGCGAAGTGCATATTTTTAAGTACTGTATGTTGGATTTTTATCGTTTTGGCCTTGTTTTGAATATAAAAGCGTTGGATATTTTTCTGAACTGGTGTGGTGTCCTTTTGTAGTGTTTTCACTGTGTTAAAGTTGGTTAGGTGCACTGCCTCTGAGATAAGCCTGCCTGCTTGTGCCAAGCTACCAAGGGGGTGAGCAGGGGTTATTTCAGGAGTGTATCCCACTTATTCTGACTAGAAGGAAGGGCTCCTTTTTGGACAAAGGTGCAAACCATTCCCAACTAGAGACCTCCATTTCTAACAAGACGTTATTCAGTAAGCTAAGGATAATAAGTCAGAATAGCCTTCTTACCCCTCAATAGACAATGTATTGGGTAAGAGCCTCATAAGAAAATGTGTAACAATTAATTCTGAATTGACGTATGAATAAGTAGAATGACAATCAATCAATCAATCAAACATTCTTTATTTCACAATATTTCCAAAGCATATGAAGTACATAAATATAAAAATACATATAGAATAAAATGCCCCATTTGGCCACATTAAAAAATAGTTAATAAAATCCAAAGGTAAAAAGCCAAGCAATCACCACAAGAGTATAAAGTGCATTGCACCTTCTCTCATGGTCACCCAAGGAATATAAAGCGCATTGTGTCTTTGGTCTTCAGTCTTCACAATAATATGAAGTGCAATCTATCCCCAGTCTTGCTGGGGATCTTTCCCAGTGTGCTTCACAAGTCCAATCTGTCAACTCTATCTTGTAATCAAATATTAAAAACTAAATAGATACACATATTATGTAAACAGCCTCATAAAATATAAAGATAAATTGTATATACCAAAACCAAAGCAAAGACAAAGGGTAAAAAGCGGCCCCCACAAAATATACAGAACAATATGCCCTCGGACTTAAAGGCCATCATCTCCCTTTTAACCTCCCCTCTCCCATTCTGTCAAGGCTCTCCTACTAGACCAGGAGGACCATAAGAACCATGCCATGTTGTAACAGATAAAAGGAGTAGATAATTGTTTTATAAAATAAAGCGCAGGACGGCATTGTTTAAAATTAAGTTTTCGCAGAAGGGGGAGGATGAACCTTTTCCTCTGTGAAATATAAAACCCACAAAATAATAATATGTGGAGATCAGAGGGAGCAGACTGTTTATCGTAGAGACATACTGGGAGATCATTAATGTATAAATGTTCTTTGGAAAACCCATCATTAACTGGATATAATTCATGATGAAACCCAGTTAGCATAAAACGGTGTTGTGGGCGTTTGTCACAAATATCAAATAGGACTCATCCACCTGGGTTCAGAGGTGGCGAGTGAGGTATAACTTTTCAGAATTTTTAGTGCAGCTAGCTTCTGCTCTGTTGCTTACTGACTTCTCCAGAAATATTTGTTTGATCCTTTCTTTATATATGGTTCTACAAATGGGAGAGTTAGCAATTAGATTCTCCACCCCAGGCTCCCAGCACTGTTTTCATGTATTGCAACCAGGCAATCTTATGTACATTGCCAAGGGCCAGGATATCCTTAATAATATTTTGAGAAGCACTGACTGTGTCTCTTTTCCAGATCAAGCACCACAACATAATCAGTGCAAGTCTCGCTACATCTGAAACTACGGGCCTCTAGCTCAGCATGGCAGATATAATTTACACTGTTACTTGGGAGGGCTAACAGTCTCTTGAAAAACACAGCTTTTAATCTTTGAAGCTGATCAACTGCTGCCATCCCCCAGATCCCTGCTCCATAAGATGCTACAGTGACAGATATTGTGAAATACAAAGTTAAAGTCTGTTGCCTTCATACTACTTTGTTTATGCTCAATTTCAGAAAGAAAGAAGGTCAGTCACAAAAAACTAAAAGCAAAAAGACCTGAAAAACTCAAGGAGATGAAGAAAGTTAAAGATATAAAAGCTGCATGCTTCACCACTCTGAGGATTTTGAAGTGGTGAACTTCGAGTTGCTTGAAATTATATATAATGAAAGTGAAGACGTTATTCAGTAAGCTAAAGATTTCAAGTTGGTATAGCCTTCTAACCCCTCAATAGACAATGTATTGGGTAAGAGCCTCATATGAAAATGTGTAACAATTAATTCTGAATTGATAAATGAATAAGTAGAATGTTAATAATGCTGCTGATTTATAGTAGGAACTGCCTGAGAATACGGATGTGACCAGTCAGCAGAATTCGGCAAACAAAACAATCTTCAGAGTTTCTCCTCTCTCCTCCATTTGCAAACCCCTTTCGGGCTGCATACTTCAATTGATTAAGTAGAAAGTTGCACTTGGTTGGCTTGGATGGGAAGTGGCGAGACTCACATCACTCCTTAAACAATCCTGATAACTCCAGGATCTTGACAACAGTTTTTTATTGATCCACCCAAGCCCAACCAACCTTCAAAAAGCACAGGATAACTATTGTGTTAGATTACACCAAGTGTGACTCATCTTTGCCAGCTGCCTACAAACAGTATACTAGTAGGGACTGGCTCTTTCTCAGGTACTCCAACATATGAAAGATACTGGCATTGCAAAGGTAAGGGTATGTCTTATTGGCATAATCCTAGTCTTGGTGGATTGTTGGAGACATCAGCCTTCCATTTGAACAGCTTTGGCCCACAATTAACAACCTATTAAAGCCACATGACTGATCTACCCATCCATACTTGCATCACAGATGTAAAATTCACAGGTAGACGGATGTACACATATACTTCAACTTTTCATGCTCATGCATACTATGTGACACACTCCAAGGCTAGCATAGCATGTTCTTGAGTGGGATACATGTCCTCCAGCCTTTCTCTGCTCCTACTTGCATCTCTTTTATCCCACACATTCCCTGTACTATAGATAACTGTTCTTTGATAAGCGAATTACTGCATATTTACACATCACACATGAAATCTCAGACACTACTTCAAACACTGTTTTTTTTTTTTTTTTTTTTTTTTTTTTGAAACCGTTTATTACATGTTAAAAAGGGTTACAGGTATGGGCCTACAACCATCCGGCCGGCCGCTAGAGTGGCAGAAGCATATGACATACCTACAGTAAGAGTCTCTTAGCGGCGCAGATCGGTAAAGCAGGAGATATCAATAGCGCAGGCCACATAACTCCAAGCCCACAATACGGTTTCCTTTTTTCAAAACAGAACAACACAAAACACCACACCCGCAAGGCAACCCGCCATCCAAAGTGACGGCACGTGCTCCTTAAGTGGGGGATCCCAACCAGCAGCCAAACTCTGAAGAGGGGAATGGGAGTAAATCAGGGACAGGGGAACCACATGCCCGCGGCTGGGGGAGGGGGTCGGCTAGGGGGACGGAGCTGGTGAGGCGGCCGGTAGCAGTGGCGGCTCACAAATACCCCCGCGATAGGCGTTCCAGGGGCCCCAGATTTTCACCCACGCCCCAGGCTTACCCCTCGCCACATACACTACCTTTTCACGAAACATACACCAATCCATATGTTCTTTCCAGGCCAACACCGCTGGGGGCCACCGGGATCCCCACAATTGAGCAATGTCGCGCTTAGCTATCATGTATCCCAGAGTCACCCACCGCGTCTGCGGGACCGAATAATCATTTGGTTCCCACACATTCAGCAAGCATCTCCTCGCTTCAGGCAACAGCGCAACACGCGTCACCACACGCAGGACCTCATGCACACCACGCCAGAATCGCTCCACCTGTGGGCATTCCCACAGAATATGCATGAAAGTTGCCAAGGCACCACAGCCACGCTTACACAATCCGTCACCAACAAAGCCCATACGTAGAAGCCTTGGCCCCGTCACGTAAACCCGGTGGAGGATCTTAAGCTGGACGAAGCGAAGGCGAGCCGGGATGGCCACCTCCTTCGGAGAGGCCACCGCGGAAATCCAGTCCTCGTCGTCCAGTTCCAGCCCGTCGGCAGCCCAGGCCTCGCGGAGACTAGTCAGCAGGCACGATCTGTCGTTGATCAGTTTTTTATATATAAGGGAGATCGTGCTGTCTGGGACATGGCCATCCAGCACTCTGTCCTCCAGGGGGGAAGACTCCGGAATGGACGCGACATCCGGGAAGACGGAGCCCAGCGCGTGGCGAACTTGTAAGTACCGAAAGTACTCACTGCCTTGCAGCTGAAACTCCGTCTGCAGCGTCTCGAAAGTTTTGAATCCCCCCCTCGTCCAGAGATCTCCCACTGTGCTGATTCCGATCGTGTCCCACTTCTCGAAGCCCTTCGATGTCCACAGGAAGCCCAACCTCTCAGACGCATATAGCGGTGACGCCCGGGTCAAACGGTCCTTCCACCCCATAGCTGCATTAGCCGCGTGCCATACACGCACCATGACACGCGTCGGTCCCGTCAGACGGGAGTCGGGCGCGCCAGAGTAGAGCGCTCGATTGTAATCGCCACCGGGCAGGAGCATCTTGTCCATTTCAAATGCTGGGTTCAGGGCGGGCCCGTAAAGGCCATGATTAATCGCAGCTAGCTGGGAGGCCCAGTAATACCGTTTAATGTCCGGGAGGGCAACCCCCCCATCGTACCACGGAAGCGTCAGTTTAGCCAGAGCAATACGCGGCCTCCCGTCCCAGAACAGGCGCCGCTGCAGGCTCTCCACCTCACGGAAGTAGCGCGCCGGAACCAAGTCCATAGTGTTCTGAAGCGCATACAGAAAGCGCGGCAAGGACATCATCTTAAACAAGGCCGCTCGGCCAAGCGGCGAAAGCGGAAGACGCCGCCAGCGCGCTACGTCCTCCCGCAAGCGTTGGAGGGGGGGTAGTAAGTTCCGCTCGTAGCGGGCCTCCGGGTCAAGAGTAATATATATACCCAGGTACCGGAACCCCTGGGAGGCAATCTGGATCGGGCAGTCCCGTGGTAGGGCCGGAGCCTCCCCGGAGAGCACATACACGCAGGATTTCGCCCAGTTGATGACAAGGCCTGAATTACGACCGAAGGAGCGCAAAACATCAACCAGGACAATCAGCGAGTTACGCGGGGAGGCGAGATACAAAAGGATATCATCGGCGTAGAGGGACACACGGTCCTCATGCTCGGGGGTCCAGCGGAGACCACGGATGGAAGGGTGCCACCGCAGCCACTCCGCCAAGGGCTCCAATGCCAATGCAAACAGGACCGGTGACAAGGGGCAACCCTGACGCGTGCCCCGCCCCAGCGCGAAGGGGGCCGAGACTCGCCCATTCACCACCACCTGCGCCAATGGGCCCGAATACAAGAATTTGACCCAGCTAATGAATCCCGGTCCAAATCCAAATTTCGCCAGCATCGCCCAGATGTATGGCCATTCATGCGTGTCAAATGCCATGGTGGCATCTAAGGACGCCAAGATGGCCGGCTCCCGCACAAACGGGACACGCGCGAGCACCCCATGCAAGCGTCGCAGATTAAGAGCCGTGTTGCGATGGGGTATAAAGCCAGATTGGTCTTGGTGGACCAAATCGCCCACCACGCCAACCAGCCGGTTGGCCAGTACCTTGGCGAGGATTTTGGGCTCCGCGTTCAAGAGCGAGATAGGCCTATAGGATGTAACCCGCTCACGGGGTCTCCCCTCCTTGTGGATCACCACGATTGTGGCCAGACGCTGGTCCGGCGGGAGGGAACCCTGCGAGTGGGCCGCCAGGAACATGGCACACAGGTGGGGCGCCAGTACATCCGGTCGCAGCTTGTAGAGCTCGATGGGGATACCATTGGGGCCCATGGCCTTGCCGGATGCGACCGAGCGAATAGCCAGGGCAATTTCGTCCGAGGTGGGAGGAGCGTCCAGCAAATCCCTGTCCTCCACCGTAAGGGAGGGCAGCGCGATGTCCCGAAGCAGGGCATGGGAATCTTCCTCCGAGCAGGGAGAAACCGGGGAGTACACCTCGCGGAAGTAATCCGCGAAGCAGGAGACAATGGCTTCCGGCTCGGTGACAGGCACACCATCCATCCCCTCAATCAAAGGAACCACACGGCTCGCTCTCTCCCTCTTGTCCAACCACGCAATCAATTTACCAGCCTTATCACCCACATCATACAGTCGCCCCTGTTGCTCTCTACTGAGGCCCCTGGCCGCCTCCGTGACGAGGGCCCTATAGGCCGCCTGCTTGAGGTGCAGAACATGCAACTTGGCGTCTGTTACCCCGCTCCCCAGGTCACCCTCTAGTTCCGCAATTTCGGCCTCCACCCGGGTTACCTCCTCCCGCTCGCGCCTCCGGGCATGGGAGATAAAGGAGAGGGCCTCCCCTCTGAGAACTACCTTAAAAGCCTCCCACAGGGAGATGGCCGAAGGGACAGACCCCACATTCTCATCAAAGTATCGCTGTAAGGATTTGATCAAGTCGGCACGAATAGTGGGGTCACGCAAGTACCAAGCATTGATTGGAGCCACCCTGCCCTCCCCCCTAGGGAAGACATCGAAATGTAACAGTACTGGGGAGTGATCTGAAATGCCCCGCGCCAGATGGCACACCTCTCCCACCCTCCCAGCATATGCCGCCGGGACAAGGATGTAATCAAGCCGCGAGAGGCTACCATGGGCACCCGAGTGGAAGGTGTATTGCCGCTGTGCGGGATGCTTTAGTCGCCAGCAATCCACCAGGCCCAGAGTATCTAAAAGGCCGGACAGCCAGGCCTGTGCCCGGGGGAGGTCCCTAGGGGGATGGCGATCCATAGACCCAGAAACTACCGCATTAAAGTCCCCCCCAACCACCAGCAGGCCACCCGGGAGGTCCAGGAGGAGGCGCCCCAAATCCGCAAATGTAGTAGATTGTAACCCAGGCGGAACGTACACTGATATAAAAACAAACACTCTACCCTCCATTCTACCCACCAGAACAGTGTAGCGTCCCCTCTCATCATGGCGCACCTCATCAATCTCCAACGGGAGCGAGTTCTTAATCATGATACCCACCCCCCGCGAGCCCGAGGTGAAGCCCGAGTGGGCCACCAAACGATAGCCTCGCCGATTCATGGCATGAAAGGAGTTACCTATAAGGTGCGTCTCCTGCAGGAAGATAACATCTGGTGAGATACGTTTCAGGTACTGCAGGACCACACCACGCTTAATCCTGTCCCCCAGGCCGTTAACATTCCATGACAACACAGTCAAATCCCTACCCCCCATCATACGTAGGAGCAATCAGTCGTCCCCCACAGAGCATCTCGAGAGCAACAATACAGTAAAGGGCTTGCCTTGCGGTGCAAACAAACAACACACCCCCCCCACACCCCCATCCCAACAGAACTCCCCCCTCCCTGCACCCCTGCATGAGCCCAGACAGCCCCCCCCAAAGTGCAGTGTGCCTGTCGCCCCATAGATGAAAAACTAACTAGTCCCCCAGAGGAGGAGGGAAGCCCCCAACAGACCCCACCCGACCTCCATCGGAGGGGAACATAAACGATCAGAAAATGGTAAAGGAATGTTGTCCAGAGCAAGGCCTATTCTTCACCCCTCAGTTCTGATCCGGCGGGCCCTCCCCGCCAACCGCACCCCCCCACCCCCCCGGCCCCGATCTCCAGGCAAAGTGTCCAACCAGTCCCCAGCCGCCTCGGGTCGGTCAAAAAAGTGCGTGCGCCCATCCACCTCCACCCTTAGCTTAGCTGGAAAAAGCATTGAGTACTTAAGGTTCAGGTCCCGTAGGCGACGTTTAACTCCAAGAAAACTCAGTCTCAGTTTTTGGACCGCCGGAGTAAAGTCTGGGTAGAAATGCACATCCATGTTATCAAGCTTGACCGGTCCCTGTTGCCTGGAGGTCTGCAGGATAGCGTCTCTGTCCCGGAAATTAAAAATCCGGGCAATGAGAGGCCGCGGCGGGGCACCGGCCTTAGGTCTGCCCCCAGGGACCCGGTGAGCACGTTCCACCGCAAAAAGCTTACTCAGCCCCCGGGGCTGGAGATGGATAAGGATCAATTCTTCCACAAAAAGATCTGCCGCCTCCGCCTCTCGTCCCTTCGGCACTCCCACAATGCGAACGTTATTCCTCCGGGCCCGACCCTCGGAATCCTCCAGTCGCCGGTCCATCAGGGCGCTCGCCTGGCCAAGCCGGCGCACTTCCTTTTGGAGGGCCACCACGTCCGTCGTGAGGCTCGTTGTGGTGTGGGCCAGGGAATCGACCCGGTCGTTGGTTTTGGACAAGTCAGCCCTCACAAGGCTAACATCCACCAGGACCGAGTCTATCTTTTGCGCTAGGGTGTCGAAGCGCTGGTCCACTGAGGCCTTCATCTCTGCGATGGCGCCCATGACGTCCCGGAGGGTCAGATCCACCGGTTGAGCAGATGCCTCCGTCGGGCCCGCCGGGGATGTGCGCGATGTCTCCGGAGATCCCTTCTGGAGGGTGTAGCGGTCCATTCTGTTGGATTGAGGCGCCGGGCCGCGGCGGGTCGTCTTCACCTTCGCCCGGTCGCCATCTTGTTTGGTGGACATGCCTGCTCTCCCACCGTCGCGCCAATCTCCTCGAAAGGGCCGATAAACCAGTTCACGGGTTCCGGGGGGGGGGGAGGGCGACCACTGGGCCGCAGGACGACTCACGGCCGGCGGGTCAGCCGGGCACCTGGACAAGGCCACACCACCGCACCCCGCTCCGCAACCCTACCTCGCTTGAGGGCAAGGAGAGCGCAAAATCGAAAGTGAAAGCACGGGGTACGCGAGTCGCCCAGCCCTGCCCGCCGCTGTTGTTCGCTTTGTCCCCGGATCGCCCCACTACTCCAATCCGGGGGGCCAGCGCGGAAAAGGCCGCAACCTTCAATCGGTGCTCCCACCGGTGTCCGGGGTCCGATTCGAAAAGAAAAAACGGATGGCGCCTCAGCTCGGGTTCACCGATGCAGTCCCCTCAACAAGGACAGGATATAGCCAGGATTAATTCAGGAGGTCGTGGTGGTCCTCAGGAGCCTCGCACCTACGCGGCCTTCTTGGTTGCGCGCTAGGCTCCTCCTCACTTCAAACACTGTTGATTGAACTGGACTATGCATTCTCTTTCAATGTGTCCTTGCGTGGCTGTGTGAACTGTGTAAGGGAGTGTGCTGACTCCACAGTGTATCATTAAATCAGGTCAGTCTGGTGGTAATTTCTACCTATAAATTAAGGGTGCTCACAAAAGCAAAGACAAAACTTGTCACAAAATAATTTGTGGAAGATTCCATTCATTACTCATTTTCAGACAGTTTGCTTAAGTAGTATTTGATCATAAATACTAACAAATAAATATGTTTTATTGCCTAAGCAAGGTATTGATCTACTACTTCCTACAGATAATTACTGTTAAATTATGCTTTGCATATATATTAATATGTAGACAGCATTTGTCAAACTAGTGAAGTGATCTGACTCTTCCCCAGAAGCAAAACTTTCTTTTACCAACTGACGACAAGCGTTTTTATGCTCTCTGCTTTCGCAATAGAATAGGCTACCAAAATGACATTCTAGCCTTTCAAAGTAAGAACACATACATTCTCAATGTTTAGAATAAATAAAAATTACCAGAATAACTGAGACAGTTCTATTCTTTTCTCGTCTGCAGATATTTGCTCCGGATCAGAGATCCCCACAAATCCTTATAGAAGGATTACAAGAGACATTTGCTACATGACATAATAAATCAGTATCCATTGATTCATTTCAAAGCAGTGCTATAAGGAGAAGGAAAATGCACAACATATTATTTCTTATTCATACCCAAGACTGGCTGCTGGCTACAATATATAAATAAATATATGAAAAGAAAATGCTTATTAACAGCACACTTAATAAATGCAGTCTCAAAATCTTATTTGAGAAGATTTTAATTTCCTGTCACTGTGTAAGGCTAATAAAACGAACTCGTTTTTATCTGTTGGCTATTGATTTTGCTCCCCATGCTCTCTATTGTTTAAAAACAATTTATCAAACCGGAGTTATGATGGCACCAGCCATAGCTTCTATAAAAAATATCGAACATAAAGTATTATATGCAAGCAATGTGCCATTAAAAGATGGTGCAGCGTCTACATATCTATGTAATTTACATGGATATTTCCCATTGACTGAATAATAAATATCCAACTACACCACTTTTCTTTTTGCGCAAGGTAGTTATAAATGTAAAAAATTATGATTTAATATTTATATATTTGAGACGTATGTAATGATTACTACATGCAATAAATTTGCAGAACTCCAAACAGTTGCAGCACAACAGCTACAACCTGCACACATCCTTTTACCAATTCTGTCATTCTCACTGGAAATCTTCGAGTTTTGAGTCTGTGTAGGTAGTCTTGCCCCTACAAGCTTCAGCGGACGTGCATTCAGCCCTAGGATCATGAATATCTGTGACATATAGGAGTTTAAGGGACCCCTCAACACATTCTGCTGTGGGGGCCATCATTTTGTGTTACACAACTGCACCAGTGGAAACATTTTTAATATTCCTAAACAACATTTATGAATCAGTAAAATCCCACTGCTTTGATGGTAATTTTTAATGCAGGGACAGATCACAAAACATTTTCGCTGGTACTGTTTCATGTTCTTGGTGGCGAGTAAAGCAGTGCTTGGTGCAAAACAACTTTTACTACCTTATAATGAAAACAGGTTTCTGGAGATGATAAGTTGTGACAACACTCTTTATGTATATTTGACTCTATAGCATTTTTTATGGTAGGGATTTTTTTTGTTGTTTTTTATGTTGTGTTACGTTCTGCATTATTTAATTTTGTTCTTATCATTTGGACACTGTTACATTTTGTTTTCTTTTCATGCTAATTTTGAATTGTGTTATGTTGCTCTCTGTATGGTATTGTGCTATGTTCTGTTATTTATTTTGGGGATGTCAACAAAACCTGCCATTTTTCCATCCAAAACAGCAAAGGCCCTTGTATCACTGACATATGGATGCATGCATCGAAACACAAAATATTGGAAATTAAGGGGTCTATCAGGATGGCAGTCAGAAAATCACCCCGACTGCCATGGTAGCGGAAAAAGACTGCCCGCCAGGACTGTGGCATAACCGCCAGACCAATTAGTGTGCTCTTCAGTCGAAATCCGACCGCAGTGGTACGATCGTGACCTTTAACATTGCGGCGGTTGCTGCTGCCAGCAGCACCGCCGCTATGTCAAAAGGAGCATGTCCTGCATATCCCTGCACTGCGTGGCAGGCACTGCACAGTGCCTGCCACCTGGCACAGGGGTACCCCCCAGTGTACCCACACACCCCCAACACATTGGGGGCCCGCAATGGGCCCCCAGAGACATTCTCCGCATGCCTTTCCATGGCGGTTTCACCGCAGCGAAAGGCTGGCTACCGCCGGCATGATTATGATGCCTGCGCCGGCCCCATTTTAGCGGTCGAGCTCCTCCCACCAGGCATGTGTGCAGACTGCTACTGGCAGAAAAGTGGCGGGTGGAATTTCTCACTGCCGCGGCCAGCACCGCCATGCTAATATGACCCCGCCGACCCAGCAGCGAACATCCGTCCGCCATCCTAATAGACCCCTAAGTATCGATAACCAAAATATTGAATTACTACTCTAAACAAGTAAAACCACAAATATTGGGAACACAAATATTGATGTTAAAAATATTGATTTTTAACTATATCGAAAACAAAATTATCGGATCCAAAAATATTGTTATCTTTAAATAAAAATATGTGTAAAAATATCGATTCACACAATATCGATTTAAATATTATCACCAAAATAATTAAATAATGAATAAATATACAAAATACATTTTTAACTTAAAACAATGACTTCTGATAAATCCAAAACACTTTATACACATACTTAAATCAAAAAAAAATTTTTTACATCATCAACATCTTTACTAATCGCCTCAAAGCAAAATAAGTACATTCATAACAAAACAAACGCAGAAACATTACCAAAAACTGCAAACATTTAAACTACAACCTAAATATTTATTTATATTGGTGGTCGCCAGTAGGTAGTTACAGTTAGGACCTAGTTTGCAAAGTAAAAGCATTTTTTTGACTTGCCTATTTCTTTGGCACCGGTTGACAAATCTTCTACGAAATTTTCCAAAACAATTTGCCCCACAGATTCTAGTTGTGCATGGAAAGTTTCGGGGTGATCTGACAAGCAGAGGGGGGGATAAAAAAAAGTGTGATTCCCATAGGAATTTTAGATGCGACTAATGCCTGAACCGCTGGAGAGAATTACACCAGATTTTCAAAAGAGCACTCTTTTTGTTATTTGGTGTAAATCCATTCAGTAGTTTTTTAGAAATTAAGGGAAAAATTAATTTGAATATCTAGGGACGTGGATTCTCTGGGGATCCAACAGTTCCTGTACTGGTATCTTATTGTCTGCCAAAAATTCAACCTCTTTTATCTCAAGGTTGTTCAAGCTTAAACCTTTAAAAGGATCACCCTACTATTGTATTTTCCTTTTTTTGAATACCATTCTTTGAATACCGTGCTAGTAGTTAAAATTCCTGTTAATTGTAGACATGATGCCCCTTGTGGGGTGTGGAGATGTTACCTAAATAGTTGAGGCCTGCAAAGCTAATAAAACCGAAGTTTTTTATTCCAAGGTTACCTTTCCTGCAGTCAATGCTAACCCACAAAGATTTCATACATACACTGAAACAGCACTTTCACCTGCATATATACCTTATAAATATTTAGAAGTGCCATTAACATTTTAGGAACATCCGAATGGTTCCAATGCACCCTTCTACATCCACTAAACAATGCAAGACTGGATCCCCTCAGCAATGATGGGGCGACCTGGCTAATCCTAGCCGGCTATGCACCATACACAAACTTAGCACCATTAAATGTGGCAGAACTCTGTACTCTATACATAGGTCTAGTTAGGATATATAGATTGTTGTGTGTAGAATAAAAGCTGTTCCAGCAAGGACAGTTCAAACTGTGCAGCTACAGTTAGCTGTGCCTGCAATTAATCTAGTAACGTGACTTTGGGTAAAGTTCCGCCAGACAGAAAGAAATCCTGTTTTGGAATGTACACATTTTCTTTTAGCTTGAAGCAGTATTTTACCCATATGAGATCCCAAGACAAACATAGAATCCTCACAATGTGCCTACTACTTGGCATGTTTCTTCCATTAGAGGTTTGTGCCACCCGGGGCAAAGCTTTTGCAGCCATATATACCATACCACATGGTACCCCATCCATTGCTTTTTTACCTGAGGTGCAAAAAAAGGTTAAAAAATAATATGGGGCAGCCTCTGCCTTGGATTTGGGGATGAAATTAATCGGCAACTTTGCCAAACTTTCCTGAATCATTTTAAGTAATATTAAAGGGGAGGCAGCAGTGCTTTTAGTACTCAAACCCCTCACACAGGTTCCCATTGTGGATCAAGAATGTGAATTACGAAAATGATTGCTGAAATCTATGCATGTATAGATTGAGATAAGCAGGGGGCCAGATCTAATAAACCACAGCTTAAAGGCAATTCTGTAAAAGATTATACAAGTAGGCACCTGAGTCTTCTAAAAAATGCTACACAAACAGAAAAATATCGATAAATTAAAAACATCTCTGCAACCGGAGTCCAATCTAAATCGATATAATTTATGTAACCATGATACACTTAAACAGCCTCACATGTATCGGTTCACCAGAATCTTCAAGAGTTTCTGGTTTTGAGGGCAATTAATTAATTTATTCAAGTTGAAACACGAGGTCAGTGGGTTAGCCCTTCTGACAGACTTTATCATTTGGACATCCAGGTTATGGGCAATACACCACATACTTTTAAAGTAATATTATGGGAAAATTTAACTACAACCTATGACATTATCCTGGCTGAAATAGGTTTGCTGCCTGAGTTTGTTTTAATAATCCCACAAGCAGAAGATCTAATCATACCTTCATTGTCTATTATTGTCTGTGAAATTATTAAACAAGTGTATGCCACAGAATGGGCAAATGCGCAAGCTCCAGCATTATATTGCAATCATGTAGGCTTGGATAAGCCTTTGATTCGCCTTATTACATCATACCCATAAGGTCCAGCCCGCAAGTGCAACCACAATGCTCAATAAAACGTGAAGCTAAATGCCTTGTTAGGGAAATTGTATCACAAATAGAGTACAGAGGCATGATTAAGCCCTGTGCATCTCCCATGAATAATTCATGTAATGAAACCAGATAATTCCTATTGCATAGTCTTAGACTATAGACATTTAAACTGGCATTCACACCCCTTTGCAATTCAAAATTAACATAGCACAGCTTTAATGAATAATATTGTCAGGTCTGTCCGGAAAGAATCAGACGCTTCTCAGGAATAGCACAATTATAAAAAAGGGCTAACCTTCAGGCACCACTGGGTTCCTAAATGAAACTAACCACTGTGATGTCAGGTGAGGGGAAGGAGGTCTGGAATGACAAATATAAAGAAATATTAGCATAATACGTGTATATCTCAAATTCAATAATCATTTCAAATGTATGTACTTTTAATACCACTGGTGCCGTCAATAAAAGTCTTGAAAAGCTTTCCTTTCAAACGGAAGTAGGCTTTAGAGAATAAGTGCCAGATGTAGGAATCCAAATTGCGATCGCAAACGCAGAAATTTGGAGAATTTCTACATTTGCGATCGTAAAAGACCCATGTGAAATGTAGAGAGGGAAAAAGGCAAGCGCAAATTAAGGAATCGCTAAAAAAATGCAAAGTCAGTTAGCGATTCCTTATTTTACGAATTTGACCCACCGACTCCAAATAAGCACCTCGCAAACTGCGAAATCGCTAAAAATAAATCGCACACCAATGTAAGAAAAATAACAAATAGCGATTTTCCGGAAAATCGCTATTTGCGAGTCGCAAATTACCACCAACTCAAAGCAGGTGGTAACCAGGTGCACTGCATATAAACAGCCCCAGAATGCATCAGTCTCAACACAATGGTGGCCCTCTATGTCATTGCAAGGCGGATGCGGATTCAAGCAGCAGCACAGAGGATGAGGAGGCGACAGGAACACTTATACAGAGTGTGCATCACCCTTTTCCAACTCACAGAAGAAGAAATACATGAGAGGTACAGGCTTCACCCCACTACCATCCTGACCTGCACCCCATCCTGGAGCAGCAGACACGCAGGGCGCACGCATTTCCACCACATGTGCAGGTCCTTTGTTCCCTGCACCTACTTGCATCAGGTAGTTACCAGGGGGTGATAGCTGTGACTGGAGGTGTCTCACAGAGTTGCCTGTCACGCTTCTTCAACACCTTCATGGATGCCATGCTTCAAAGAATGCGCCATTATATCTGGTTTCCCACAACGCAAATGGAACTGCATAAAACCAAGATGGATTTTTATCAGATAGCCCAGTTCCCACATGTCATAGGGTGCATGGATTGGACACATATCGCAATCTGCCCTCCTCTGCTACTGAGTACATATATCGGAACAGGAAATCATATCATTCGATCAACGTTCAGGTAATTTGTGATGCGTCTCACATCATAACTGATATAGTAGCAAAATTCCTAGGGAGCACGCATGACTCCTACATCTTCAGGCACAATGGAATTTATACACGTCTGGCTGGGTGTGAATTTGGAGAAGGATACCTGCTAGGTAAATGCATGTGATACACCCTGATGTATACATTGGTTGTATCTGTTGTTGGCTGTGATTGATGTTTCATCCTTTCCCACTTAGGTGACAGCGCATATGTGGTGCGCGCATTCATACTCACCCCATACTTCAACCCATCTACCCCAAGTGAGAGGAGATACAATGCTGCCCATAAGTCCACACGGAATGTGGTGGAGCGGACATTTGGACTGCTGAAGAGCAGGTTCCACTGCCTCCACAAGAGTGAAGGTGCACGGCAGTACCGCCCCGAGATATGCTGCAAAATCATTGCTACCTGTGCCATGCTACACAACCCGGCCACAAAGAAGGGAACCCCAGTTGAAATCACCGATTCAGACTCAGAGGATGGGGAATGTCCACGGCCACTGCACAGTGCAGCAGGTGTCGTAGGAGCGGCAGATGGGAGACACTGACGTGCTGAGATCACACGCAACTATTTCCAAGTAAGTAATGAGACAAAGCGATTAATGACAATTGTGAAACGGTGTTTTATTGTCCTTACATTAGGCAATAGGATTGCACACCGCCTCACCATATTGGCCTCCAGTGCCTTGAGTAGCCCAGCATGGCATTAACACTGCATGCACATTGCTTTCCACTATCAGTGGGTCACATGGGTTACCTCCCCTATCTGTGAATGTCAGCAGCAGCATGGACTAATTTCTTGCGGCCACGCACAGCAGTGCCTCGCTCAGTTTGCACACTGCCCTCCCTAGAAGACTGTCCTGCTGCTGGCCCCTTCCTTGCACTACGCCGTCTTGGCTCAGCAACTGGTGGAGTAATGCTGCTGCGGCTGGTGACCTCCTCGCTGTCTCCACCATCCCCAGACCCTGTGCCAGCAATGTTGGCTGTCTGGAGCAGTTCAACCGCAGTGGTGACCTGCCCCAACCCCCTAGCAACATTCTGGATGCAGTGGGCCATTTCCAATTTCATGGCCACTGTGCATCTGCTGAAGTGGCATTGCATAGGCGGTTCACCGCCTTTGTGTGTGCCTCCAGGTGCTGTTTTTCCCTGCGCCTTGCACCACGTTCATTGTCCAATTTGCTGCACAACAGCCTTACTGCCTCAACCATGCCCCGCATGCCCTCTGCAACAGTGTCGTTCAGACCATTGATGCCCTCCTTAATGTTCCTAAAGTTCTTGTTCATCGACCCCATGTGACGTTGCATTGATCGCATTGTCTTCCCTTGCAGCCGCTGCATCTTCCCCATGGTGCCCTCAAGACATGCAAAGACACTGGATCCATCACCCTGTGCATCAGGACTGTGTGCCCTTGGTCTTCGTCGGAGACCACTGGTGTGGCTACGCTTCATGGGTGACTGTGTCTCAGGAGACTGTGCTGGCTCTTCATGCATGGTCTGTGGAGCTCCCCTGCTCTCCTCCTCTGACCCCTCCATCTCCTGCAGGCTACCCACTGTGTATCTCCTGGGTCTGGGAGGGTGGTGGTGTGACAGGGTCTATTCCTTCTGAATATTGTGTTCCCCAGGTGCTTCTTGTGTCTCCCTCTCAGCAGTCTGGAGGGCTGGTGCGCCTGTGGGTACAGAATGTCAATTTACTGACTTGCCTTGCAGCATTTGTGTTACATTAAAGTACATGAGTTGCTATTCACACTAACAGTCCTCCGCTTGCTTATTGACTGAAGTGGGGTCCCTGCACCCGTGTTCAGTTAACTCACTGATATCCTATATGGGTTTGGGGATTACATCTCCCATGATGCATTGGTGGTTGTTTGCAAAATATGGACTGGAGTGGAATTCTGACTTGCTCATGGGAGATTGGGAATTGGGGATGGGGGGGTCAGGCCAAGCACCTTACCTTGTCTGTTATTGTCTCTGGCTGAGCTGTCCATGTCTCCTATGCCACCGATGGTCTCAGGCTGGAGAATGCACTCCACCAATTCATCCAGGGGTGTGGTTTCAGGTGCTGTGGATGGTCCGCCACCTTTGTTCTTTGCTTCTTTTAGCCTGTCTGCCACCCTCTCCTTCGCATGGTAACGCAGGTCATACCAGTGCTTCTTCAGGTCATCAATGGAGTGCTGGGTGACACCAATGGCATTCATTTTGCCTTGTATTTCCAGCAAGATTTTTCTTTTCTGGGATTCTGGAAAATGCAGGAATTTCTTCCCAAACAACTGCTCATGAGTCTTCACCACCTCTTTAATTAAACCTCCAACTCCTTCTCGCTAAGTTTATGCTTCCTCTTCCTCCCTGCAGGCTCCTTTCCCTTCTCCTGTGTGTTCATCCTGGTGTCTTCCTGGTGACTCCTGTGCAGCTCCTGGGTGTGTGCTTCTGCTCTCTGCCTCGTCCACAGCCTCAGGCACAGAGAAACACAAGGGTGTGGCCACTTCCTTTGTGTGATGTCATCAGGGTGCACCTGAATGGCAGATTCGCAAATTTGCGATTTTCTTAAATTGCGATTTTGCTAATCCCGAATCAGTAATACCGATTCGGAATGGGGTTTGTGATTTTTACAGAATCACAAACTATTTGCAATTTTTTATCTACATGGTGGTTTGCGAGTTCTTAATAGCGATTCGGTAAAAATCGCTATTAAGAACTCGCAAATATCTTTTTACCTACATCTGCCCCTAAGTTCCTTACACATCTTTCAGGAAAATGTAGAGTGAGGAAACACTTGATAAGATTGATCTTTTTCTCTCATAAAGAAAAATTCCACATAGCTTGAACCTTCTCGCTATGAATATATCTTGTAATATCTTCTCACAATAGAGTAGGCTTGTCTCAGCGTATAAATAGTTATGCCTTAATTTCTTCTCACAGCTGCGCTTTTAATCAGTGTGCGAATTCCTTGTGTCTTTGAAACTTAAAGCAACTGTGCTTTTCTTCAGGACATGATGCTTTATTAATAATCATGTAGTTCACCTAGATTGCGCTTTCCGGAGCGCTTGTTAAGTAATGTCAATGATACTTTGATCTGAGTTTGTATATGCCAATGAGACTTATCACAAAGATTGCTATAGGTAAATAATTAATCCTTGCAGTTTCCTGGAGCTTCAGAAAAGCAAATCTTATTTTTTTCCTGAAAGAGTTAATTGTTCTTCCGAATTCTTATCAACATTTGAAACTGAAAGCAATTAACAGGGTTCACTGTTGAACGTGACAAATCCACATTCTTCAAGAATCTTAGTAAGACACAGTGACTCTTGTTTTGTCTCAGAAGAGGTAATCATGAAAGAAAGAGACTTTTACATTTGAAACTGAATGGAGTTTACAGTGTTCACTGCTACGGGTGAAGAAACTCAGGGAGTTCCGTGAGTGAGCGGAATCAGCACGTTGTGACTTGTGATGATTTTTTGCACCAAGAGCTTCTGTCGCGCTGCAAAATCAGCACAAACTGCACCACGAGTGCCAAAGGGCGCTGCTATTTTGCCACCCCTCGAGTAGAATTTCTACCCGATCAGCACCTTTCTCATCATATGCAGCAGCTCTCTCACCGAGAACAGTTACGACTGTCTGCACGGAGAAAATCTCACTTGGTGCTGTCCTGATGCCTGAAAATCGCATTAGGGGACACCAATTTTTGCTCGCTGTTGCCTAACTTAACATTATCGAGAATGCAGTAGTTGGCAGAGTTTTTTCAGAACTACAGGAGTAACACAGAGTGGGCAAACTCTGCAAACTCCACTGGCAGAGTGGAATGTTTTGCCCAACTCTTTCCTTGAGTTTCTTGATAAGAGTTTAAGCCTCATTTTTCTTGAAAGATATAATTTTTTGTACAAAGTATTTTTACTTTTGAATGTGAAATGCGTTAAACAGCATTTACTGCCAAGAGAGACAAATGCATTCCTGCTGTGCCTCAACGGAAAACTGAAACAGATATTTCTAAGATGAAATTTTGATTTTTCTGAAAAAATTAATATGCTTCTACATCACTGCACATAGCAAAGGTGAAAAATAGTTCACTATCACTCAATAGATTTACAACTAGGCTCCACAATGATTCTGGATGACCCAGCGCTAAAAAACTCTCCTTCCAAGGTTCCACAAATACTACAATTGAAAATCAGAGAGAGAGCACTCCACCTTTCTGTCCATCAAAAGATTTTTCGAATAGTAAGCATTAGTCACCGTGAGTGGCTACTTTATATACAGGTACTCATAGTCCTGTAAAATCAAGGTTTGTTTTTTTCCTTGTTTATTAGCCTAATCCATGGGGATACACATGAAATGGTCTTGTCATTCCTGATCATGACAAATATTGTTAGCAAAAAATATTAAACTACATTGAACATTTTTAATGGCTTTTTCTGCCAAAAAACAGTGTAAAGACTGAACTGCATTTCACGATGTAAGAGTCCAAAGAAATTCTGCCCTCAGGGGTATAAGAATAAGCCCAGGTTTCATTGCTGCCTGAGTAAAGTCAATTCTACAAGAAATTGACCCAGAATCATTGTACTATGTTGATGACATATACCTCGCAGACAATTATGTGAACGCACACTTAGCCAGAACTCATAGCATAGTTTGGTATTTGCTGAACATGGCTACAAGTTTAATTTTTAAAATAGCAAAAATTGTTTTTCTCATTGTCCTTTGGGATATGAATTATCAAATGAAGGCAAAGGACGTGCACCAAATTTCTTGGAGAAAAGTGCCCTTCTGCAAACAACAAACACCATAAAAAAGCTACAATTGTTTTTTTAGGCTTTCTGAAGTTTGGTAGAACATATATACCAGCAAGCTAAATAATAGTTCCCCAGTTGTGACATTTGTCAGCAAATTAAAAGTACCACCCCTGCCCGCCAACTGCAGACACCTCTCTTAGTTTCAAAGAAGCCACTACAATGTGTCTATTTGCATCATTGAGGACCTCTGTACTTAAATGGTGTGTTTAAAATTATTCTATTGGCTGTTGAGTCATGTTCTAGATTTCAATGGTTGTCACCACAAAGATCAGCTGATGCTCGAACTGTTATTAAAGATTTGCAGGTCTTTATCGGGACATATAGGCAGTTGCAGCCTTCCACTCAGAAGTGGGACTCGCATTTGCCTCTAAGGCTAACCAGGATTACAATGGGATTCCTAGGTGTTGCTGTGCATTATTCCTCTCTCTCTCATCCTGAGGAAAACCAATATTGGAAAGGAAGAACCATGACTTAAAGCAGTCTTTAACAGCTACAGTATTAGGTTCAGGTCATAGTTGGAGCCATCATTTTTATGGTTATGCTGTTCCACTTCTTCATTTATATATGTAGAAAACAATGGTCCTGAGCAGACACTAAATTTTACATAAAATTAAATATAGACCACAATGGGTTACTATACACATCCGATGTCCAGCCGGACAGGGGATTTTTATTTTTCAGATACTAAAGGATATGATCAAGGATAATGAAAACACTACATTTATCGTGGGGCACAATCCTGCACCCTACAGCATGGGGAACGTGCGGGGGGAAAAAAGGGAATAACAATGCAGACAGTTTAGGACAAACAACAGTTACAGGCAAAGACTGAGAGCCGTTGCAACTTGCAGGCATAAATGAAGTTGTAGCAAGTTTGACAAAATAGAGACCACAACGAGTAAGCACAATGGATATTTGTGGCACTATTTTTAAAAAGTCGACGTTTCGATCCCAAGCTCATTGATTAACGGGATCATCTTCAGGACTAAATTTATAACGTTTTGCCTGGTTTTTAACGCCCCAATTGAGGACAAAGGGGTATCACATATGGCAGGTCAGAGTGGAAACTGACAATGAAGAACAGCGTTGTTGCTTTTGGTTTGGTCGCTTGCAGTTAAGGTTTCTATAAAACTTAGTGGGCGCTGGAGCATGCTTCTCCTTGCCTGGATCGGCTGTTGGGTAGTTAGACTGTGGTGCAGATGGGCCACATTTCAATGCGCCAAGTTATTGCTTCAGAATACTAATATGTTACAGTCCAAGCTGTGGAGAGATACAGCAATGGAGATCTCTGTCCTCAGCAACAATGTGCTTTGTAGTAACCGGCTCAATGGCAGGCACTGTTCCACTTCTTCATGTTTCTATTGCTAATACAGAATGCACATCACATGTGAGTCTACAGTTTTCTACTGCTACTTCTAACAATGTTTACTTCCAACCACATTTGGAGGCGTCTGTCAGTTCTCCTTTATAACATGAGGTTCCTGTTTTTAAACAGGCTGCCTCTGGTTACTTGGTCGATATTGAGGATTTTTCTTAACTTTCTCGCACACTTCACTACATGATATATATGCATTTCTTTGGGGGCTGAAACAGACTTATCTGATTCCATGATTAGGAAGTTACCTTATGGCGGTCAACTTCTATTCTTGACATCAACTTTAATATGTTAAACCGACTGAATGCCTTTTTGTTACAAAAGGACATGTCATGCACATCTTCTGAAGAAACTTTTGATCTTCAAGTTGGAAGTTCTTCCTCTTAAGCACAATCGCACTTGTGTTAGTCCTGTTCATTGCTATTTTGGTCCTATTTTTGTTGCTCCTCAATAGATGTTCCACCTCAAGGCTAAATTGGGATGGAATTACTACATGTCCTGCTGTGTTGTGAGTGCATCATACAGCACTTTGGAGTGTCTTTACTTCATGAATTGATCAACAGCTGGTCTTTGTACTTTCGACCTGTGGGTTTACACTGTGTGCAGCCTGTTTTCTACTGTCTGTGGTGGCCTTTCAAGTGTGCACTGGATCTGTATCTTGCTATGCAATTGGTTCAATCTATGCATATAGATCTGCAAGTGTGTCCATTGAGGGCTCAACTTCAGTGCTGTCCTATGAAACTACCATGACTGAAGGATGCTGGCTATGAGCTATTATCTCTAGTTGACATGGATGCTTCGGCTCCTGGATTCAAGGGATCTGACTCTTCTGTTGCAGTTACACTATCTGCTGCCACACTATCAGCATCTGCAGATTGGGCTGGATCTGACCATGTTTGCTCTTTGGAGGTTGCTCTTCAGGCCATTGTGGATATATCGTTTAATGATGCAAGTTCCTTCCCGAACCCCACTGACTCTCTGAACATGGGAAACATTTTGGGAGCCTCCTAGATTTATAAATCCGCCCTTGTTTTTTTTTTTTTAAATGACTTTTATTTGTCCAATATTAGCTGTGTGCTTTTTATTGCCATTTTATGGCTTTCATCTGCTTTGCTAGTACAGTATATTTTATAATCAACGTATTTAACATTTTAGGCTGACTTTTATCCTTTTAATTTTGAGCTGAGGCTCCCTCCAGCCAAGAAGAGGGTGTAGTCACATATATTAAGGCCTGCCATTAGTCTCCATTTTAGTTTCAGGTTTTACCTTGACAACTTTTTCTAATAGTATTTTTTTACATATTTTACACTAACACAATAATGTAACGCAAAGTTACTGTACATCCAGCTTCTTTCATAGCAAGCATTGCTATCATGTTGTTCGTTCACCCTGTCTAGGGCTAGAGGCAGTGAATTCAATGCACTTGGTTGTCCGGTTGAAGACAGTTCTAAGGCTACAGAAAAACCATTGCAACAACTCTGCTACTTTGACACAGTGCAATATGAATGGCATAGAAACAGTCTCTATTCTACATTTGGCAGAGGAGCACTTGTGCTGGGATTATCCTGGAACGCAGTGCACTCTGACTGAGGTACAACCCTCCAGGCTCTGACCTCTATCCAGCAAAGTACAACAGTCTGTTCTACGACAGACCGGCTTACCGGACACATCATACTCGGGTATGGGGAGTTAAACAATCCCAATGGATCTGGCAGCGGGTACTCCCATTATGCTCTCAATAGTTGATGTAGTATTGCTGTATACAAAGCTTTGTTTCATCTGCATAATTGCAGCTTATGCTTTTAATAGAAGAATACAATTGCTTAAATAAATGTTTGATAAATCATGGATGTATCTTTCTTGTAGTTATACAGGGCATGCAAAAGTAACAACAAAAGGGTAGATCTGTTTCCACAATTTCCGTGGGGAATAAGAGTTCTCATGTTTGAGGTTGCTGAAAACATCTGGTACCCTGGTAAGGTTAGAGGTTCAGATGGGGCACAGTGAGCTAGCTAGGAGTTAGGCCAACATTTTCTGATGATATATGTGAACACAGTCTTAATAATCTGAACTTCATGTTGTCAACATGCACAGTCCTATTTAATTGGTGGGAACAGTATAACAATTCTGAAATTGTAACCCTACATAGCCATAAATAGCTGTAACTATCATTTCAATCAAATTATATGGTGACACGTCCAGAATATTCTACAAACAGCCAATTTGGCTTTGAAATAAAAGAAATGCTAGCACTAGCATATATCCCTGTTACAGAGGTAGCCAACCACTACAATCTACTAATGGAAAACCATTTCTACCAATAAAATGAATACAAACTTAGACACTTAATGGACTATATTAAAGACACAGGTTGGCAGACTGCATTGCTCAGTGCACAGACGTGGTGAAATTTCAAGACAGCACTTTGGCACAGGAAGCAAAAATAAACAACGCAGATGAAGGAAGGCATAATGTCTTCCAATCCACATGATGCAGAACCCAGCTTACACTTTACACATTTATAGAAGCATTACAAAAAGAGCAACGCTATCAACAACTAAGGGGTCGATAACGATGCCGTTTGAAAATGCTCCAATTACAATGTCAGATTTGGACAGCCTTTCCGAATAGGTTGTTCAGACTCGGATCGGCTGTCGGAATTTGACTTTGTGGGTCCATAGCATGCCCCTCTTCACCCAGATACTTCTGAATGGGGCCCATGTGGGTACCCAAGGGAACCCCCTTTCAGGCATTGCACAGTGTGGCAGGCACCAAAGAGTGCCCGCTACAGGGTGCACGATTTTCCCCACCCACCCCTTTCTTCAATGGGAGCCTGTGTATTTGGTCAGAACACAGGCTCCCATTGAAGTAAATCAGAGTCCAAAAGAATCGTATCCGGAAGCATCGTAAACCTTCGGTTGGACTCCCCCGGATCTGATTCAATCAGAAACCATTTGGAAACTGATTCAGTCAGAATGCTTTTTAACTGGCATCATAATCGACCCCTAAGCATGGAACCATTAAATACCCAAATTGCCCCTAAACTTAGCAAACAAAGCAAAAGAATATATGATATGCTACAATTTAAAGTCAAACTCTTCATAAATAGGAAAGGAGTACATTACTTCAAAATATTTGCTAAAAGCATATTAATAAATAGTAACTTTCCAAAATCCTCAAAAACTTCAACAAATTCTAAACCAACAAACCAAATGTTTTCTTTTTATTTTAAATAATACATTTAATATTTTATCACATCAGCTAAAAAATAAATAAAAATAACAATATTATGAAAGACTGATATATAAAACTATATATACATTATTGAAAATAGAATGTAATAATTACAAACTAAAAAATTTAAAAAAATTCAATGCATCACATAAATTAATTAAAATACATAAATCAAACTATTTTACACAACAATCACATCGTATTTACACAACAATTTTAAAATTACATTTCCCACCCTAAAATAAGTAATACTTACTATTCTGTAGCTACAGATCTTTGTGCACTAAAGTATTAAAAATAGTAATCCATCAAAAATAGGAACAATATTGTCCAAAAAACCCACACAAAATGAAAAAATAAAAAACCCAATAAAATTCGGCCAAAGCAATCCACATTTTTGGAGGAAACATTAAAAAGAAACCGGAAAAAAAGTGTATTGGAAAAAATAAACACTCCTGTAAAACCATACAAAGGGACAACATTAAAAAATGTTGGTTTAGTATAAGCCAAATAGACTTCCTTTAAAAAAAGGTCACAGAAACTCACAATGGCCATAGCACACAATCGTACACAAAACCTGTAAGGTATAATAAACAACCCATCTGCAAAAACACATTAGAACAAATCATTACCAAAATAGTTTACAAAAATGAACACTGACAAACTACTGAAGAACAATAAGAGCAACACTTCAAAACATACAAAGAAAACCCCAAAACAACACTATATCTACCTTCTAGACCTCCCTTCTTTGACCCCCCTAACCTCTAAACCCTTAATAAAGGACTAACCTGTCCCAACGAACAGCAGCACCTTACTGCGACCTGGTTGTGGGAAAATAGCCTAAAAATAACACAAATAGATTGCAAAATATTAGGTAGCTGAAAAAGCAAAAACAAAATGAGCGCTTAATGAAACCAAAAAAATATATATCTCCATAGAAATTAATGAGAAATGTTATAATCATGCTGAATATATTTATAAAATAATGTTAAAAAATATTAAACATGTAAAACTTCACTTCACTTTGATAGCTTTATTTCGGTCAATGACCATAAAAGCACAGATAAAATATATACATATACATAAAATACATAAATAATTCAATATTTTAGATAAAAAGTTATTAAACAACGGTTATCAAAGTAGCAGCAATGAACAATTAAATTCCATTTGTATTAAAAGTAAATAGTTGATTAGATTATCGAGGCAGACCTTCTTCTCCACATACCATATAAAAAACGGGAAACAGAGAACACAATTGGGGGGGGAAGTGTCATAGCGTAAAATCCTGCAGGCTTGTGCACAATGCTTTATTCCCAAATTTCTGCACAATGGCACAAGCCAGGCTCTGCGTATTTCATTATAAGCGGTGCAGAAAAATAAAACATGGGCAAGGTCTTCTTTGGTTTTTTTACAGACAGGGCAGACCCCCGCATCTCTTCCCGTCCACTTGCAAGTCAATTCCCCAATCGGGAGGCAACCGTACCTTAATTGGATATATAATTTCTTTGCTCTGGGCGGCTGGATCAAATCTAGGAACTCCTCCCTGCTAGGGGTCAGTTTTACTTGCAGGAATTCCGTAGTCAGCCTACCCATAGATGACAGGCGGTATAGTTGGTCCAGATTGTGCTGTCTAACTAGAGCTAGCAACTCCGTTCTTTTTACCTCCATACAGCCTTCCTCTGGAGTCTCCCATAATTGAGGAAGACCAATCTGGTATAATGTGGCCTTTATATGGGATAGCCAAGGTATGTTTCTACTCTTCAGCTGATCCCAAATTGCTAGAAACTCAGCTCTGTAATCTCCGAGCTCTGGTGCTGTCCACAACCTTCTCCAGTACAGGAGGGGTCTGCTCGCCAGGAGTTCAGAGATAGGCTCTAGATCTAGATCTAGCCTCAGGGGTATCAGCGGGGTGCTCTGGGGTAGCCCTAACAAATTTCTAATAAATGTATGTTCGACCTTAGACAGGGCCAATACACGGGTATAGCCCCAGAGTTCTGCACCGTACATTGCAGCAGGTCTAGCTTGGGCTTTATATATTTCAAGACCAGGGGAGACTGGCTTAAATAGCGTGTTCCTTTGAAATTTATTTATGCCCCCGCTATCTGCGTGAGCCTCAGGGCAGATTTGACCACCTGTGGGCCCCAGCCAAAATCTTCAGTCAGGGTAACACCCAGGTAGACAAAGGTACCAACCCTTTCTAGTGGGATGCCATTTAGGACTGGGCAGGGGCGAGTGCGCTTCGGGGGGCCAAAGATCATGAACTTTGTCTTTTCTAGATTGATCTCCAGCCCCCGCGAAGCGCAAAATATTACAAAGCCATCCAATACCCTCTGGATGCCTGTAGAGGTTCGAGACAACAGTAGAGTGTCATCTGCGAACATTAATGCAGGCACCCGTCCAGATGCCAACCGAGGAACATCGCTATTCTTAACCTTATCTAACTCACCCACCAGACCATTAATGTAGAGGCTAAAGAGAGTGGGGGCCAGGGCGCAGCCCTGGCGTACTCCTCTGGTAACTGGAAAACGTTCTGAAAGCTCTCCATTTTTCCCACAGCGTACCTGGGCAAAGTTATCTTTGTGGAAATGCTTCAGAACATCTAGTAGGTAAGGCGGGAGGTTTAGATCCTCCAGGACCTTCCATAGACTTTCTCTGGGCACGAGGTCAAAAGCAGCCCGTAAGTCTACGAAGACCAGGTAGAGGCTACCCCCTCCCAAAATTACGGTCTTCCAAAACAGGACATGTAATCTAAAGAGCTGGTCCAAGGTCGAGATCCCTGCTCTAAACCCTGCCTGATAGGTACTTAATATCTTGTTCTCCTCTGTCCACCCGAGTATTCTATCTAGTATGATCCGGCCCATAAGTTTCTGTGTAGTATCCAAGAGACTTATAGGCCTATAATTCGAGGGAACTAAAGGGCAACCTTTTTTATAAATAGGAACAATTTCAGCCCCTGCCCAGGTATCTGGTAAATTAGCTCCTGCCAAAACTGCATTAAATAATACAACTAGATAAGGTCCCCAGATTTTAGGTTGCGAACGAAAGAGATCACCTGGCATTTTGTCAAGCCCTGGGGCTTTATTAGAGGGCTGCCTGGCAATAGCGGATTCTACTTCCTTGATTGAGATATCCTCAATGCTTTCAGAAGTCATCCGCTTCCTAATTCTTAGGTGGTCAGAGTGGTTTCCACGATCTGACAGCTCCTGTGGACAATGCTCGTGTGTAGGATCTAAATCCGATAAAACACAGAGTTGGTCATTTGATTGCATTATCATAGCCCTATTCTGTGGTTCCAAGGTGATCGAGGGGGAAGAATACAATGTGGCAAAGTGCGTTTCCCATACTGAGGGAGCAATATTAGGCAGAAAAGATTCCCCGCTGCCTCCTACAGAAGAATTTACTAGCTCCCAAAAGAGTTTAGCGTCCTTTGTCACCAAGGCATCCCTCAGCGCTTCCCACCTCTCTTCTTCCCATTCCAACCTACTCCTAGACAGTTCCTTCTTATACGCTTGTCTAGCATCTCGTATGTTGGGTTTATTTTTTGATTTGATTGCTGCGAGAAGGTTCTTTTTTTGTTCCCTACACCTAGTGTTAAACCAAGGGAAAGCTTTGGGCACATACTTCTTTGCTCGAGCTATCGGGTAGAAAACATCCCCCAATTCCATCACTAACTGTTTGTGTGTTTCCACTGCCTGCATAGGCCCTATTTCGGCAGCCATCCGGGTTATCAAAGGTATCGCAGTTTGATACATTTTCGCGAGTTGTGAAGGTGACGTTGCCAGCCGAGGCCATTTCACCCTTCTGCGATTGTTAGATAATACAAGGGGAGGAATTGCCACATTTAATGAAGTGTCAGGGTTTTTTAGCCCGAAGGCCCCTGGCTTCAAAGTTAAAATCAGGGCGTTGTGATCACTATCCTGCCTTTTTTCAACCTTGAAGCTCTTTAACTTACTCCAGTTTTTAGCTTCTATCATTATATAGTCAATGATGGAGACCCTATCAGTCCGGTTAAACGTTCCTATTGCTGGGCGGTCAGAGTCCATTCTCCCATTACATGCCCGCAGAGACGTTGTAAGGCAGAAGGATTGTACTTGTAATACCAAAGGTGTCCAAGCTCTGACTGGGGCAATATCAGGGTCTGGAATGTGCCATAGCGCATCTACCTCATCCTGCTCACCCTGATCCACCCCTCCCAATGGTTCAAACTGGCAGTTGAAGTCCCCACCAAGGACTATAGAAATACAAGGATCTAGCCCTGAGATAAATGATGTCAGCTCACTCAGTGTAGTTGATTCTTTGCCGTTTCTAATTGGCCTCGAATATACATTAATTAGTGCTACTGGGGGGTTATTTGGTAGTTGTAATAAAACACATTGGAAATCCAGCGAGTTTGTTGGTATTTGTACAGCCTGGGTTCCCAGATGTGTGGCTACCCATATCGATAATCCCCCAGAGGGGCGGCCTTTACCTAATGATGTTGCGAGGATATTGTAGGTAGCAAAAGTCGGGCTACTGCTATCCTCCAGTGCCCATGTCTCCTGCATTAGACAGATATCGAATTTAGTCATAAATGCAGTCCAATCTGGGGTACCCAACTTGTTTTTTAGGCCAGCTATGTTCCAAGAGACCAATTTTATACAACCTTGTGTCGGATCATCAGAATTCTCAGTGTCCAAGCTATTTATATTGGTTTCCCTGCTCACACTCGTCTGCTCAATTTGTGAGCTGTTTGTACAGTCTGCTAGCGGTACTTCTTCCTCTGTGGCCCTTGTCCGGCTAGAGGTTTTACTGGTGGGTTGGTGATCTAATTTTTCACCTGAGCTAAGTCAATCCACCTCTTCCAGTACACTGAATCTATTCCAATGTGGCTGGAGCGGGTAGAGAGGAGTACGGATGGACCGACCTTCTCTATATATTCCTCTACTTTCCGAATTACAGGATGGGAGGTGATGCCCCCTATTGAAGAGCCTGGCTCTAGGACAGTGTGGTTCCCAGCTAGGGATAGGATAGAAATAGGAGAGATGTAGAGCAGATATTTGGGTGTTTTGTCTATAAGTGCCACTACTGCATATGTATTGTACGGCAGTGGGATCCCTGAAATTTAGGATTACTACATCTCCTGCTACAGTCTTTGGGTTCCTCCCAATCCAGCCCACTCTTCTAGCCAGCAACATTTCTCCTGAAATGTCTCTTGGTAGGGGCCTGTTCACTGTGAGCCACTGAATACACTTATTTTTTAGCTCACCCTCGTTTTCTCTTTTGCCCTCACTTAAGGGGGGAACACCCACCAGTGCCACGGCAAAGGTTTGCGCTTCGGGAGGTAAGTTTATTGTGGGTAAGTGCTGGGCATTAGTTTCGGGTATCATATTACCTTTCGTGGGGATGCTAGAATTGTTACTCAACTGGCCTTGCTTTGATTTAATCTGGACTTTATCAGGTTTACTTGCCAGAGTTTTTGTGGGTTGGCTATTTCTTTGCTGGGAACCAACACTAAAAGTGTCTTGGGGTGGAGAGGGTGTAAGTTTTTGGGTGTCCAAAGTCACTCCCGTATTTACAATCTGTACCGGTTGACTAATAGTGCCAGGTACCAAAGTACAGGAAGCTTTATGTTGCTGGGCTTCCATCGCAAAAGGGGCCAACGATCTTTGGGGATTAGCTGCCTCAGTTTTCCCCCCACCTCTGGCGTTTAACATGGAAATCAATTTATCAAGTTTTGATACCAGTGGCTTAAGCTGGGTGAGAATTGTGCGTTCCAAGGAAGTTTGTAGGTCCGTGACCATATTAGCAACCCAACACGGTATTCCTGGCGCTGAATCACGTAGATTTTCAGATGGAGTCACCAGGTCATGATTGGTATGGATATTTTTGTTTAATTTAGTTGGGGCAATCTTATTATTTTTTTTTTTATTCCTCGGACACGACTTACATGTATCCACCCTTTTCTTTATAACGGGGGGAGAAGCCAATATAATAGATCTATCTCGGGGATCTTTAGAATTTTCTGTTGGCACCTGGCTGGAGGGTAGATCTATATAAGATGATGTCATAAAAGAGCTAGCCTCCAGCGCTTCAGTCATAGTGACCGAAGTGTCTCTTTCCTGACTTGGAATGTACAGTGATGGTGTAATGGAGAGCCGTCTCTCAGTATTCTCGATAGCATTTGCCACAACCCCAATGGTCTGCTGCAACATCTTATCAATAGCAGTCAACGTTGGTAGTGGCTGGGGACCTGCAGCTAAAGACTTAGTATGTGACCGTGTTGCAGGGGTTTTGGCATTTGTTTTCCTTCCCCGTTTCATCATTTCCTTATTTTACCACATAGAGCAGATAAATACAATATAGGAGTTAGTTCTGCCACTAGTAAACAGTGGATGGGAATAGCAGTCCAAACAGTTAGTAGTCTCTAGTCCGTAAATAGAGGGTCTTGTACATCAATGGGTAGTTAGCTTATCCATATGCCTATGTCTAGTGCTAATCAACTATAAATCAGTAACATAAAACACCGTAGTGACTCACAATCTCAGGGCGAAGGGGATATGGCCCAGCCCGGCCTCTTCCGGCCCCGGACGGCCACAGACGGCCCGCCCTTTGCCCGGGCTTAGCCCGGCGTTGCCAGCGCGCGGTCCCGCGACGCGGGGGTCGCGGTGGTGTTTTGTGCGCCTCCTGGCGCGAAAACTGCGTGGGCGGCTCCCCTGCCGCTAACAGTTCTGGGGGATGTAGTCCCGTCCCCACTCCGTGGCCGCAGATGGTGGAAGCGGCGGCGGGGGACGGAGCTTCCAGTGACAGGGGGTGTCCGGCGTCAGGAAGCAGCGGTGGAAAGCAGCGACAGCGACAATCCCAGGTAAGTCCAGAGGAGAAAGTGGAGCCCGCTCTGCCGGGGTCGCGGTGGTGTTTTGTGCGCCTCCTGGCGCGAAAACTGCGTGGGCGGCTCCCCTGCCGCTAACAGTTCTGGGGGATGTAGTCCCGTCCCCACTCCGTGGCCGCAGATGGTGGAAGCGGCGGCGGGGGACGGAGCTTCCAGTGACAGGGGGTGTCCGGCGTCAGGAAGCAGCGGCGGAAAGCAGCGACAGCGACAATCCCAGGTAAGTCCAGAGGAGAAAGTGGAGCCCGCTCTGCCGGGGTCGCGGTGGTGTTTTGTGCGCCTCCTGGCGCGAAAACTGCGTGGGCGGCTCCCCTGCCGCTAACAGTTCTGGGGGATGTAGTCCCGTCCCCACTTCGCGGCCGCAGATGGTGGAAGCGGCGGCGGGGGACGGAGCTTCCAGTGACAGGGGGTGTCCGGCGTCAGGAAGCAGCGGCGGAAAGCAGCGACAGCGACAATCCCAGGTAAGTCCAGAGGAGAAAGTGGAGCCCGCTCTGCCGGGGTCGCGGTGGTGTTTTGTGCGCCTCCTGGCGCGAAAACTGCGTGGGCGGCTCCCCTGCCGCTAACAGTTCTGGGGGATGTAGTCCCGTCCCCACTCCGCGGCCGCAGATGGTGGAAGCGGCGGCGGGGGACGGAGCTTCCAGTGACAGGGGGTGTCCGGCGTCAGGAAGCAGCGGCGGAAAGCAGCGACAGCGACAATCCCAGGTAAGTCCAGAGGAGAAAGTGTCAAATGTTATCATAAACTTTTTAAAATGTATGAAGTATAAATTAAATAATGGTATAACATATATACAATAATGTGTTATATACTTAATAAAATAGTATTTAAAATATGTATATTAAAAAAGCTATGAAATGTTGAACTGTTAAACAATGTAAAATAAAAGTTGAAATGTACAATACTATGTATGCATAATTGATGTTTGTTTATTAATAAAAAATAAAAAAATGTTTTATTTACTTAGTTTTATACAAATGTTTGTTTCCAAAAATGTCAAAATGCACAATTATTAATGTTTGAAAAAATAATTAAAAGATAAAAATGTGTGACTTGTCTTTATTACTTAAAATAATGTAAATAATAATATTGTATACAAACATACAATGAATTATTTTATCATTTTTATAATCACCAACAAAAGCAATACAATAACACAAACTATGTCTACTATATATAAATAGAAGTAAAAAATTGTTAGAGGTGGCATTTACTATTCCCACACCAATACATCCATACTGGGAGTAGGACACTAAAAGGGTTACATTTACTACTCCCAATTAAATCTAAACCAATTTGGGAAAGGCATTGGACATTAAAGAGGCAACATTTATGAGGGGTTAAACTTACTATCCCCATCCAATCAAAACTGATTTGAGGAAAGAGTTGGACCATAAAGGGGTGACTTTCACTATTCCCACTCCAATCTACATCAATTTTGGGAAGGTGTTGGACACTAAAGTGGTGACAGTTGCTATTTCCATTCAAATTTAAACCAATTTAGGGAAAGTGTTGAAAACGAATGGGGTTATTTATATATTTCCCAAACCAATATAAACCAATTAATGGAAGGCATTGGACACTAAAGGGGGGACATTTACTAGTCTCACACAAATCTATACCAATTTGGGAAAGGTGTTGAAAACTAATGGGGTTATTTATATAATTCCCAAACCAATATAAACCAATTTAGGGAAGGCATTGGACACTAAAGGGGTGACATTTACTATTCTCACACAAATCTATACCAATTTGGGGAACGTTTTGGATACTAAAGGAGTTACATTTACTATTGCCACACCAAACTAAAACAATTTGGGGAAGGTGTTGGGCGTTAAAGGGGTGATATTTTCTATTCCAACTCCAATCTCTACAAATTTGTGAAATGTGTTGGACACTAAAGGGGTTACATTTACTATTCACACTCCAGTCCAACCATATTTGGTAAAGGGATTGGACATTAAAAGGGTGACATTTAATAATCCCACTTCAATCTAAAAGGCTATTTGAAAAAGGTGTTGGACACTACAGAGGTGAATCTTACACTAGGCACTTCAATATCAATAATTTTAAACTAGGTAATACATATTAAACAACTGAAATACACTGTTATAACTACATACTCATACACATTTTTTATTATGAAATAAAATATATTATATCTAATAGAATACCCTAAACTAATAATAGTTAAAATATTTTTGATGTTTTTAACATTTTCAAACTTTAAATCATAAAATAATAAACTACTTTTCCAGAATAAAACCCATAAAATACAAAAACATGTAATTATATTTTATAATTTTATAAATATAAAATGTAATTGCTGGATAAGATTATACATTAGAAAAATATAGCATTTTCTACAAATGAAATGTTTTCACCCAAAATTTCAAAAAGTTAAAAACTTTACAAAAATGTTGCAATATATGTTTATTATTTTGTTTGAAAAATTATTTGTTTACATTAATATATTAATTAAATTAATATAAAAATGCATTAAAAAAATTCCAATTACAAAATACATTTAAAAAATACAATTATCAATTTGAATATCTTCAAAATTAATTACATACATTTTAATTTAAAACATATATTTTTAAAATATATATTTATTTTTATTTGTAATGGTTGCATTCTTGTCACAGCAAGAACCAAACTGGAAAAGGAGGCCAAAACAGCGTGCAGAGTGCATCTTCATTGACAAACATTTAAAGGAATTTATTACATCTTCGATAATATAGCCTATCACACACATAACATCCAAATTGCCGCAACATAAGAGGAACAATAAACATTTCTAGAGCCGTCATCCCTTATGGTGCCAGGAATCATGTGTCATGGGCGTGACCCTGAGCGTCATCAATCAACCCCAGCCCATAGTACTCCATCCTGTGCTCCCAGATCCTATCTAATTTACAAGGGCAGCCTCTTCTACGATACGTGATCTTTTCTGCTACCTTATAGAGGCCCATCCCTAGTATCTGTTCTTGAATAGTGGGCACTTCTGGAACATCCCATCATTTGGCGACAACCAAGTCCAGAGCACTAACTGGGAGTTGAAAGTGTGGGGCATCTACATTGTTCGGGACACCCAACAGGATATGTTTAGGATCCAACAGGAAGGTGACCTACAAGTACACCAAGCTCCCTTATTCTCTCTGCTCATTATGCCTCTATTAAGTGAGATCCCCATATAGTGTACAGAAAGTTCTCTAGTGCTGCATTGGAACATGTATAAGTCGGTGCCGCCACCCTACCCATGCCATTTAACCTACATCTATCAGAATATATTTTGAATTTGATCAATCGCAATTGGGATTTTATGGCCACTTCCCTGGGGTACATCAGTGTGGCCTCCCAGTTAATGCGTTTCATGGCCTCTACATCTTCCTCCCATCAAAGCATTGGCATATCATTATTTATTGTTTTGTATGTGAGGGATATTGCTCCCCTCTCCATCTCTTCCAACAGTAAGCGCCCCCTCCAGCAGAGCATATTCTGGTATATCTGTTCCTACCAGCCCCCTCAGCCAACCAGGCATGCTGCAACTGTCCGTATTTAAGAAACCAATATTGATCTAGGTTGTATTCTTGGTGAAAGGCTGAAAAAAGCTTAAGCTCCCTGTGGTCCAGGATATCTCCAGGACATACCAAAAGTGTGCCAAGCTCCAAATCCTCGTAGTTTCCTTAGTACTCCAAGTCATGTTCCTTTCCAGAAAGGTGTACCCCAGTAATTCTACGAGACTAGCCAATCCCTTTCATGGCTCTCACCCACCGCCACAACAGTATTTGAGTCACTGGTAACAACCACTGGGCCTCTTTGCCTCCATACAGATAATTTAAGTGGAGGCTTGGTGCAAGGAAGATTCTTTCTTGCCAAAAAGTGAAGTGGCCCAGAGGCGCAAAGACCCAATCATTAATATTAACTAGATGGGCTGCCCAATAGTAGGTCTCAATACCGAGGAAGTGTATCCCCTCATTATAGGGATTATGCTGTAGTGTTTTAAGCACCACTCTTGGGTGACAATCCTTCCAAGACACTTCACTTCTACATTCAGTTTAGTGAATATTTCCAGTGGAATGGGATGATAGGGATTCTGGAGAGCATTTATCAGCTGAGAGAGGGTTAACATTTTGAAGAGAGCTGCCCATCCCAGAGGGAGCTCCTTCCATCTCCCTGCATCCTCTTGAAAGTTCAATACTACCCTTCCCAACTTATGGTGGAGACATACTTCCTTTTGTGGTGTCACAAAGATCCCAAAGTATTTATCGTCATCCGAGGCCACCACTAGCTTCTCAGGTAAAAACGACCAGTCAACTGAGTGCTGTGGTTGGACTAGTTCTGATGTATTGGAATTGATCCTGTACCCAGAATACAATCCATACTCCTCAAAGATTTGAAATAGCACTGGGATTGTGGATGCTGACTCTGTGATTTAAAGAAGGATGTTATCCATGTGTAACAAGATCTTCTCCTTTACACAGTCTATGGGGGATATCCAGAAACTTTTGACCCTGAGGTGGGGGTCTTACCTGGCAGGCCAGGGATTCTACTCTAAGTGCAAAGAGGAGTGGAGACCCTGAACTCGAAGGACAATACTCCATTCACCTTCACGGCCACCACTGAATTATGGTAGAGTGCTGCCACCCTTTTCCAAAACTTGGGCCCAAGCTACACTTCAATAGCATTTGTTTAAGGAACAGCCAAAGCATAGCATCAAACACCTTTTCAGCATCTAGGGAAAGGAAGACATGAGGAAATTGCTGGTCCATCACCTCCACCAGTCAATTATGTGTGCAGCATAGATTTAGCCATGTAGTGCGACGAGGCATGAATCCCGATTGGTCTCTATGAATGAGGGACATGATGACCAACAACAGCTGCATCACCAGAATCATAGTTAAAATTGTAACTCCTGTATTTAACAAACAGATCGGACAGTAGGATTTGCACTGCTACCTGAGCTTGCCATCTTTAGGTACCACCGTAATTATGTCCCTCCAGAGATCTTGGAGCAGTATACACTTTTGTCCTTCCTCATGGTACAAGTTCAGCAGATGGGGGCACAAGAGACGTACAAAACATTTAGAAAATTCAGCTGGAATGCCGGTAGACCCCGATGTCTTACCTACCCTTAATTCATAGATAGCCACCTGAAACTCAACATCAACCTGAACCTCACTCACAGTAAGATCCTCTTCTAGTGCCTCACACTCATACTCGGGTGGGAACCGCTGCCAGGTACTGAGCAATGATATGTGACTCATGGAGAAGGCAAACACTGTAAAATGATTCAAGTAATGAGCATACGCCTTCTCAGCTTGCTCATCTGCATTGCAGGTAGCTCCCGCTTGAGCCACGATAGGCTTGACCACTTGAGCCTCCACTTCCCCACCTTGTCACCTGCCTCGTACAGACAGTGTAGCGTTGCTAAGATCTGTTTCTTTGCTCCTACCTGTGCTAGATAAAGGTATTCTGTTTGTTTCGCAGCATGCTGTCCAGGGTAAATGATGAGGACCTTGGCATCCATTTTAGTTGCAGGATCTGAAGCTCTAGAAAATCCAGTACCTTAATTTTCAGCAAAATAAAGCTCTGTGACCTTAAGACTCCTGGCAACCCCCCTATCATTCAAGTCCCAAGCGTTCAATTTCCACCCCACTGCCTAAAATATACATTTTTATAAAATGTCCCCACCCTTATCCCTTAAAAAACAATAGCTACACAGAAAATATATTTAGCAAATATTTATATATATTAAAATAACTAATTATACAAATTCCAACAATTTCATAACTAAAAAATAATCTCACTAAAACAGATACAATAAAACACATTTACAATGAACCATAGTACACTGAATTACATACTAACTAACTCTTACAAATGGTGTTACAACAATATTTGCTACATCCATGATTTTTACAAAAATATTAAAAACAACACTAAAAATAATATTTTTAACTTCGATATTCCTGTTGACAATATATCTGATGTCCTGTTATTCATGACATGATATTTTGGTATCACAATATTTTTTTTTTCCCTATATTCTGTCCACATACCGAGGCTCTTTAGGTTCCTGTTAGAAACAGTCACCTATCACAGTTTAATGTGGTTAAATAACATTGCTTCAGTTCTTCAAATATTGAAGACACCAGTCAGTCTAAAATTACTGCAGAGACTATTTCTTAAATTAACACTTGGGCACTCATTTACTGTAAGTCCATTCAAGGGATCATACATTGCTACAGATAACATGTCGCAATTTGTAATTTCTTCAGTGGAAAGTATAAAAATTTATTTGTTGGAAGTAGTCACAATTTTTTCACTGACTTGTAACAAATCCATTGATATTTTCTGAATTGACCTATGAATTAATAGGTTGTTTTTCCAAATTCTGTTTTGGAGAGGGTTTTTATTCAACTTACCTCAGTAATATGCATGAGGTAGTTCACAAATTGTGACCCACTACAATTGTCTACAATGACAGGCATGGTGGCCTGCTGGGGTTAGAAGATCACCATTTCTGTGATTGCTTTTAAATAAAAAACAATCTTTTCTTTTTTAATGCAGCTCATTTTCTTCAAAGGTAAATTAGATGTGTTTAAAAGAAAATACACAAATCTTTTTTATGAGCACGAAGTGGTCTCATGGAACAGTAAGCATTATCAATGTGGATAATACATAGCTTAAAGATTCAGTATTTGGAAGGGATGCCCTTAACACGCCACTTCAAAATATCAAACTTTATCTATTCCCAAAAACAAATTGCGATGAGATGAAGTTTCGCTAGAATCCTACAGATTCACAAATTGCGTTTAATGAATATAAAATATCATTTTGCTGTTAGAAAGGCTCTGATTTTCCAAATTAAGAGCCTACTGACTGTAAAATGGTTTTGTATATGAAGGCCTTGAAGTGCTCACTTTCCATGTTATTGTTTAATATGTTCAACATGTATATCTTATGTGCACAATTGTTATTGTGGATTGAACTGACTGTTTACTTTACAAATGTGATTTTTGTAGAAATTACAAATTACCAAACGTTTTGCAATTTTCCCCACCAATTAAAGCATAAACGAATAGTGGGCATTGTAAGATCATTTTTCATTATTCCTGGAGGTTGTGCCCACTGCCATGGTAGGTCTTAGGACCTAGTTTGGCCATTTGTGCCCAGTCATGCCAGTCCCCTGAGGGGTTTAGAGAGTCACTGGGGAATGTGGTAGGTTCCATTGTAGACTTCTGAATTTCCCCACCAAAGGTTCAGGCCTATACATATGCTGCCTCATTTGGTTGCATTTGGGAGAGATCTCATGAGATCTTGCGGCCATCTTAAGCAGCGGCTCTAAATATAAGGAGGACAAACAGGTAGTCAATACAATTCTTGCATGAAAAAAGCCACATAAGGAGTGTGCCTAAGAACACATCTCAGATGCGAAAGTAGAGTTCACAAAGGACTCAATAGAGACTTTGGGAGGCTTCTGAAAGCACAAATTAATGTGGGACATTGGTGCTTTGGTGAGAGAGACAGAGCAAGAGCTTTGAAGAGAGGAAGTGATGAAACTTGGTTTGAGAAATTGGGCTATTGGTTGTATGGGAGGTGGCATACGTTCAAGCAACAGCCACAATCACTGTCAAGGTGAACCGCAAAAGTCACTAAATTAACCCATGCTTAACCCTCTGGTAGATTGGCACAAAAGCAGTCAGGCTTAACTTAGAGGCAATATGTAAAGTATTTATGCAGCATGCACACACTAATCAAGTGAAGACACTAAAGACAATCCCATTTATTTGAAACCAAAATGACAAACCTCCAACCAGTAGAAAGGGAGTTATGAATTTTTAAAGTTTAAAGTAAAAGTTAGCACCTGTTAGATCAAAGCACCAACCGCCGACATCTAGTCATGAGACTGGATGAAAGTCGAAAAATATGGCCGACCAAGAAGGATCACAGGTTGAATACACAGAGTGGATTAGGCCTGGTCAGCGCTTACCTTCAGACTTGGAAGAAATTTTGCTGAAAATGTTTTGAGAAGGATAAGTTCAGTGGGACAAGGCTGCAGGTGGTGTCCGAGGAGAGAGCATCATTGTGGGGGAGCTGCAGAATGAAGTTGCATTGAAGATTTCTACATTCAGACTTAGGGCCTGATTGTGATATTGACAGATGGGTTACTCCATCACAACGGGGACAGATATCCTGTCTGCTGGAATCAAAAACTGTAGGATATTATGGGATATATATTTCGGTGTATGGGATATCAATCCCTGTTGTGATGGAGAATCCTGTACGCCGATATCTAAATCAGGTCCATAGTCTTTGACAGTTGAAAGTATCCAGTGGGATGAGGCAGGAGGTTGCAGCCAACGAGAGTTCCTTGAGGCTGGATAACCCTTAGGCGAAGGACCGCTGAACAGGATTTTCTGCTGTAGATAAGAATGCAGTCGGAGCTTTTGCAAAGTCAAGCAAACCAGAAATGCAGCTTGGAGGATAGGGAAGCAAGTTGGCCCCTCTCTCGGTTTTCAGAGCTTTTAGCCAAAACAATTCTAAGTCCCAAGTTTGGGATTTTCACTATCTAGGCACCTTTAGCACTACCACCAAGGGTCGAGGACTGGAGTGGCAACACCTAAGGGGTTAGGATTTACTCTGCCTGGGTCCAAGTGAAGGTTCAAGATTTTTGGAACCTTTTCTGTCCCTAAGGCACTTATCAGGAAGCCACCTACCCAGCCTTTGGAGTCACTCTGGTAGTCCAGGGTTCAACAGCAGAAACAGGGCTCAAACAGCTGGCTGGCCTCGTAGGGTTCAAGGCAGGCTCCAGGCAGCAAAGCAGTCCTCACAAGTTCAGTAAAGACCTGTTCCCCACCAATTAAACCAGAAACAAATAGTGGGTATCGGAAGAGAATTTTCCACTACACTTTCTTTATTGAGGAAGACCCTCGAAGGGTGTGCCCCCTGCCACGGTGGTAGTGTTAAGGACAGCATATTTTAAAGCTGATGCTTGAACTAACATGTGTTTCCTTATCCCTCTCCAGCTCCATACGCCCCCCTCTCTGGCAGACTTCAGAAAGAGACTCAACTTATCTTTTTCACAGAGATACAGTACCCAGATACAGCTTGGGGTGACAGAGTGCACTTTACAACTGCTAATTGATTGATTGATCAAAGTCTGGAAAAAATGCCAATTTATTTAGAGAAACGGAAAGATAATATTGTTGTAGGGCCCATACAATGTGTTGCATACACATTGTTTTTTTTTCAAATTTGAGCATGGCATGATTTATGAGTAATTTGTTTTGCCATATCAGTAGGTAACCATTTCATCAGAGTAGTAATTATTATTCCCACTGTGAACATCAGCAGACTGGTATCAGCATGATTATTTTCTCCAGTTCTGGGAAAACACTGTCATGAACTCAAGAGAACTTTTAACAACATAGTGAATCAAAGGTCGTTCCTATGCAAACTAAACTAGGGGTCCATTTTACAGCCACAAACAACAGTTCAAATAATTTGAAACATTTTGGGAGCTTTAGTTGGCCTTCTAAAGTAACTTTCAGGTAACTTTTTCCAGCTGTAGAACTTCAGTTGAAAAAAAGAAATATATGTACATGTTATTGATTTCCAGTTACTGTAATGATGCTAAAAACAACATGGGTTAATTTCACTTAATATGTAAGCCAATAAAGTCATTGCACCTAGGCACTGCAGGCCTCATTTATGAAGAACTGGAGTAGTGCAGCACCGCAAGTCTTCTTGCAGTCCTGCCCCATACCAATTTGAAGGGCAGGAATGCACCGTATGTATGAAATATGGTGCATTCCTGTCCTTTCACCCTACGCTGGTGCACAATTTGCTACCTAGCACCAATGTAGGCACCCTCGCACCATGGTACAAGGGTGCCTCAGTTGCATGCAGGATTGTTTTTGTGCTGGAAGGAGCACCTTACTTCTTAAAAACAATCCTGAGAGGCATTTCCCTCTTTCCATGAGTGCTGCAGAATGCAGCCTACATGGAAAGAGGAACAAATGAGCCGAAATAAAATATTTCTCCTCGCTTTGCCTGCTCTGGGGAGACGTGAGATTTTGGTGATGCCCCAGGTTTACATGATTAAGTAAATCTGGGACAGCGTCAAAATCCATGGGATATAACTCCTTAACGTAGAGTAAGGCAAGGCAAAGACTTGCTTTGCGTCTCCACATAGATATGATTGAGAGGCTTGCACCACCGGAGCATCAAAAAAAGTGATGCTCTGGCAGCACAAGCCTCTCCTAAATAAGCCTCTAGGGTGCTTATTGAGAAAGCCATGGATCACTTTTGCCCACGTAAAGTGGTATATGCATGCCACAGGACTCTCATAAAGATGTATGAAGCCACGCAAAGTCACCCTGCGTGCCTTAGATTGGCCCCATAAATCATGAATAAGGCAATGCAGCATAAATCGTTGCTTCACCTTACTCTGCACCCAGGAGGCATTCCACGGGTTTTGCAGTAGGTTTTCCCACGCAACACACATGGAATTTGATGCTGCCCTACATTTACAAAATTATAAAAACCTGCGGATGTGTCAAATCTGAGGCGTAACAAAGAGAAATATGTTTATTTCTTCTCCTTTTTTTCTCTTTTCATGTGTGCTGCATTCTGCAGCATACATAGAAAGAGGAAAACACCTAAAAGGATTGTTTTTGTGCAGGAAGGTGCCCCTTTCTGCACAATTATAATCCTGCCTGCAACAGAGGCACTCTTGCTCCATGGTGCAAGGGCGCCGACATTGGGACTAGGCTGTAGAAACAGAGTCAGCGCAGGCAGGAAGAACAGGAGTACACCGTATTGCTTAAATACGGTGCATTCCTGCCCTTTCACTTTGGTGTAGGGCAGCGCAGCAAGGTCGCCCAAATGTCATAAATGTGGCCCTTAATATGAAAAGAGCACGCCTCTTCCTTCTACTTGACTTTCGCTGAGACGTTTTGGGTAATGGTCCCTATTTCTATTTCATAGCATTCACCATTGGTGCCCCAGAAACGGACAGAGCGCCATACGTGGGCCAACACTAATTTTGCATTGTAATGAGTGAAGTGAAGGTCGAAAGAGTTTTGCAGTTCTGAATATTAGTACGTTAACATGTGTTTGTGACCTGTTGACCTCGATTAAATGTTCCCATGGAATAAGGAGGTGCTGTTGTTTTGTTTGGTTGAAATTTGTTTTATTTTCTACCACGCAACGTTGTAAGACCACTGATTTTTATTTTCATTTCATTATGTCTTTATTTTGATTAAAATAATCATAAAAGACAATACATACAACGATGGATAACATTTTTTTTTAATAAAAACACAGTGCCAAATATAACAATCAAAACAGTGTGGCAAATCAGTAGTTAATGCAGTATATATGTCAAGTAAAAGTAATCAACAACACTATAAAACCATAAAAATACAAAAATACAGTATAAAACCAGAGAATCCTTGTTGCTAAAAATTAATTAATTAGTAATGCCACACTGAAATTACATGACATTATTATGGCTATAACTAGGCTTGGGTTTCTTTTAGCTTTTAACAGCGAATGAGCCATGCCCAGCTCAAGAATTTTGCCAAAGCTACAACTATAGGAGCATCAGTGGATGTCCGCTGATTTTGCTAATGCTATGTTGTGGCTTTGTAAACGCGTAGTACCCCATGTGACATTTATAGATAACGTCCCCCAGACACCCAATGAGCCAGTGCAGCATTTTTAACCGTGTTGTTTTAAATGTTTGTTAATGAGCGGCGTTTGGAATGGACCAATTAGCAATGGGATTTAAAATGAACGCAGGGGAGCGGATGGAATCGCAGTCACCATATATATCATCATATAAACGGCGTGTCTTTTTGCAGGAGTGGGAAGTTCCATCTTATATATATCACCAAGCCAACCTCCATGACAGTAAAATGCATTTATTTTCAAATGTATTTATATTACCAAAGAAAACCACTCACCCTTTAGTGAAACCACAATGTGTGTCGATCCCAGTAATGGAGCATAGACTGTAATGCAGCTATTAGTGGCACTTTCAGCTATTATCTAATGATGAAAGGCACTCATAGTGACATAAACAGACCCAGATGATAGAGACAAACATGTTTACTGTGAGCATACACGTTAAATCAAAAAGAAGAAACTAAATAAAAACGCCAATCAGGAACCAAGCATATGAAAGATATCGATTGAAAAGTCCCATTTCCACCATCAAAATTCTGAGTAGAAGCGCATAGCAATATTTCTCGCAAAAAGACTTCATGTTGAGAGGGGCATGCCTATCTCACAAGAACAAAACATTGGAATGAGTATTTGGGGAGAGGAGTTGGCCTAACGCTAGGGCGCTCGACCTCGGAACTGGGTTCGAGTCTCGGTAATGATGCTGAACATCCTGTGATTCTGAGCAAATCACTTAATCGCCCCGTGCCTAACAAAGATGAATGTTTGTCCTCATGTAACTAGTGCTATGTAAAGCGCTCTGATACCTGATTGGATTTGGGTCAAGTTCGCGCTGTATAAAACTCTGCAAAAAAAATGAGTACATTTTCTGCGAAAACAACACAAGACCTAAATTAAGGGAACATAGGACCTTTCATAGGCACTCCTTCCCAAATTCCAAGCTTTCTTGGAAATTTCTTAAGTTTGCTAGGAAGCAGTACCGTATAATTGTGACCTGAGTGGAGAAGGAAATTCCACCAATCCATTCCTTTTTCTTGAAAGAGAAGTCATGTATCAATCTGGGGAGAAGGTTGAAAATACACTATGCCAAATCCAAAATAGAAATAATGCGTCCAATATTGAGAAGTAACATAATATCTAGTATTATGCAGTGGTCTTAGAAACGTCTCTGCGGATATTTATTTACTACATTAATACTGCTTCCCTAGTTTGTGATATATGCACACCCTTTGAACTATGAATTCACTGGGGGTCAATAGGATGGCGGGCAGATCGCCACTGCCGGCCCGGCGGTGGCGATCCGCCCGCCATCCCAACCTGAATTACCCCCCGCCATATTATTATGGCGGGGGGTATCGTGGCCGACGGAAAGTCTGTCTGCCGCTTTTCCGCCGGTCGGCAATCGTTCCGATTGCCGGCCAGGCAGAGCTGGGGCACAATATGGTGGCAGTGCCTAGAAGGCACTGCCATCCATATTATGATGCATGGTGTGAATCGTCGCCATGGAAAGGCTGGCGGGGATGTGCTTTAGGGGCCCATTGCGGGCCCCCAGGTGGGGGCGGGGGGTGCACTTGGGGGGTACCCATGGTATACCCATGCAATTCTATGTACAAGGTAGCAGGCACCGCACAGTGCCTGCCACGTAGTGCATGGGAATGCACAACTTGTTAATTTGGCATTACGGCGGGTGCTGCTGTAAGCAGCACCTGCCACAATGTCAAGTATGCGGAATGCGACTGCCAGGGTTGCGGTCGCATCCTAATCAGCGGTCCGGAACCACCACATGTCTGGCAACCTGTCCCAGCACCGCAAGGATGGCGGGCGGACTAAAGTCCACCCGCCATCCTAATAGGCCACAAAGTATCTGGATTGATACATGGTAATGTCAAACGATGCACAGATTTGCAAAACCAGGTGTATCGATTCCCCTGAAGAAATACATTGATTAACACTGCCTAGTCTCTGAAAGAGACAATATATGCTGTAATTTCCCATGGTCATAAAACTCATGATGCCAAGTTTATGACAATCTTGCACTAATTTATAAACGGGCTACAGTGCGGTTTACTAAATGATGTATTAAACACCCAAAAGCCACTAATGTCCCCCTTCTTTCTTTAGAACACTGCTTTCCATGTACAATAGATGAAGGAACTTTAGTGGCCTGGTGAGAGAGAATAAAAAAAAAGTTAATCTAAGCAATTCTGCAAAAGGTAAACTTGCAGAGAAATAAGTCTATTTACAACTTCCATCTTGGTTGGAATTAATGAGAGTGAAAAATGTCTCAAAATGTAGTCAACATTATCATGAAATCTGCAGAAAAGCTTCATAAAGACAAGGCGCGATTAAACCAGGAAACCCCATAAACTTGCAAATGGTGGAGAGGATAACTTTACCACCTCTGCTTCAAAATGGACTTGCTTATCCTGCAGACGATACAAAATCAGGGAACCACATAATACCTAAATAAGAAGAAGCATACATTTTTCACTTCACCTCTAAAGAACTTGGCGCCTGGTATCGCTGCTGCTACACTTTCAATGCAATCACCCTGCAGTCATGGGGAACTATGTTTTTAGTCAGTGTTGGCCAGTCATATGCAGTCCTCCAGAGGGGTCTGGTGAGCACTACAGCAGGAGGTTCCATTCTGGACTCTCGCTTTTTTCCTCCAAAGGTTCTGGCCTTTGCAAGCACTGTCCCGATTGGTTTGCATTTAAGCGTGACCTCATGAGATCTCACAGACATCCTGAATTGCGTCTCTTAATAAAAGGGAGCCTCTGTCTGTAATTAAACAGATAGTCAATAAGGTTCTTGTTTGAAGAAGGTCATAGAGTGAGCATGTCTGAGAACAAGTCCAAGTTGGGTAAGTGCAAATGTCTCAAGAGAGGCTTTGGGAGACTTAGGAGAGCACTAATTAACATGGAACTTTGGTACTTTGGACAGAGAGAGACATTTGAAGAGAGGAGGAGTAATCAAACCTGGGACTGTGCAATTGCATGTATCTTCCATAGATATTCAAAGGTGGTGCATTTAAAAGTAAGTGGTATAAAATTGCATTGCTTGATCACTTCGAGTTAATAGGTGATATTTCAGAGGAACCCTTGTCACTTCATTTGAGAGATTAAAGGGAAATAATGTACTTTGAGTTTCACTGCCTTGGAGACATCTGAGTCAGAGTGAGAACTATATTTGTTTGAGTCTTTAGGTAATTTCCACGGACATTGCGAGGAGTGAAGGAACTTTTTCCCAGTGAAGAAAAGAGGAACTTTTACCACTTTAGCTTACTATCGTCAGGCTACTTGAAAATACACAATGGAAAACTTTCGGATTGTAAGGTGCTGGAAGACTATTGTAGTTGAAAGGTCATGAATGTATGGTATAGTTTCTGGATCTTGTTGTTAATTGTTGTTTCACTCCTTACATAAACTGACTTCTCAGCAACCATTTACCCTTCATTCCACCCAGGAGACAGTGTCCATAATCAAGGCAGTGATTTACCAATTAGAGTTAAAATAATATACCACAACTTAAGAGCTCTTGCCTGTCTTCTCCTCGATCTCGTCAGCAGGCTCTTTTCCACAGTGTCCCTACCTAACTCCTTTATTGGCTTGTACCTCAGGCAGCCAAACCACAAATGACTGTTTCAAGGTGTGGGTGGTACGAGGATTCTTTCTGCTTCTATGCAAGTATCCTGTATCCTCAAGCTGAATGAAAAGATCATATACCCAAGCAGAATGAAATCCTAACATTTGTTGCTATCCATGGTACCTAAATCTTGAACGAGGTCCAAGATTAGTTAACTGCTTTACGGATGGAAACTACTGCTCTGCAGTATTGGCTTGAGCAACTTCAGGCATGTATAACTCTGTTGCCCTCTTCATCTCTGAAGAACGGGCAGTTCATCTTGAACCTACTGCCAACATTTCCAAGCCACCCAGCAGCAGCTGCATCAATAAATACAATGGGTTCTTTGTTCCAGCTCTCTGGACTATGATCTTCTTCGCGCACTGCAACAAACCCACTGGTTGTATGTTTTACCCTAGTTCCTTTAGTGCCACCTGAGCATTTTGGGGGAAGCAAAATTATTATTACAGTTTTTCACTCAAATCCAATCCCATTTTCATTGTCATATTTTATATTTTCCTGATGCACAGACTCAGGTGGCCTTTCTAATTTATAATTTGACTCGTGCTTTAGCTTCTTGGGCTATTGTCTTCTTTCAGGCATATGATGCCTTCCAGTATAATTGGCAGGCCTTGTTAGCAAAGTTCATTAGAATCTATGACTGCCGGCTGATCATACAGATGGGAGATAACAAGTTGATGGACCTAAAACAGCATAATCAAGACATTTTTCCTAACTAAAATGATTTCATTGGTTAGTGGCAAAGTTGGATAGGTTGGAGGGAAAAGGCCCATAAGTTTTTTTGTAGAGGACTAAGAGATGATCTAAAAGATGTCCTAGTGCAGTAAAATATTGTGGTTTAAATGATCTTGTTTTAGGGCTGGATCATCTCATGTTCTAAAGAAAGGGAGAGAGAAAACAAGTAAGCCTTAGCTTTCATAATACCAAAGTAGAGTGAAAGAGGGAGAATGAACTTATGCAGGTAAACAGTGGACGCAACCATGTCACCCCAGCCAGTGGGGGAGTTCGCAGAAATGTTGCCTGTTACTTCCCCCCGTAAGCGTGATCGGAGTGGGATGGCCTACGCCAGGCCAGCGTAAGGGTGTGAATAAAAAGCACGTAGCCCTGGGCATGGTCCTCTTCCAGAATGCCCAATGTCTCTGCCAGGGCGGCGCCTCTCATCACGCCACAAGGCCGACGCTGTCCTTGTGAGCAGAGTTGCCTGTGATCCTGTGCATCTCCCGCTGGACCCCGAACCCGTCAGGCCCACCCCTGCGCAGCCAGGCCACACTGATCACCTCCTGACATCGGCGTGTGTCAAGGAGGGCCCACCACATGCCTGCACAAGCTCCAAGCCCGAGGCCCGTGACCTTGGCAGCCCTCTCAAACCATCACGGCCTCCACGACACAGGCCCGCTTTAGTCCTTTCTCATTGACGTGCTCTACTGCCACCTCCTGCCTACACCATGGTCAAGTAGGTCACACATTTGGAACTGAGTCTTGATTACACGATGGCAGAGTACATATTTTCATTGCAGATTATATATCAATGTACTCCCTTTCGATGTGGTACCTTTTGATGTGTGTGCATGGCATTCTTACAACACATGTCTGTTGTCACCTGCTGGCTACTGCCTTCGGCTGACACTACGGACAAGTAGGTCACACATTTGTAACTAGAAGGAAGATTCTACTTCATTGTACTCCCTTTGGTCAGGTGGCAGCAATCATGTGCATAGCATCCCAACGACACATGGCTGTGGGCCCTTGCTGACCCCTACCCCTGGCCTACACTGCGGTCGAATAGGTCACACACACTTTCAAATTCAGCCTTGATTTATTTATGGCAGACTTGATGTCATTGTACAAACCTCATCGCAGACTGCATCCCCTTTCAGCCCCGGTGCCACTATGTCTATTCCCCGAGACCCATGGACACTTTCTGGTTGGACTTTGGTGGTGACTGAGTCCATGGACTTGGGGTTGTCATCGCCATCATGGCAGGGATACTGACTTTGTGGCGAAAACGAGGCTGTGGCATGCCACCCCTCCATTTGCTGCTTCCGGACAGCTTCCACCCTCTGCATCATGCCCTGGAGGACACCTTCCACTGTCCCCTGCAACCCTCCGCAACATACACCTCGGACATTGATGAGGACCCATTCAGGTCGCATGGCCCATCTGACTGCACCGCAATTCACCGTCCCGTGGCTGGGTGCCTGTGCCGGCCGCAGTGCATCCGGGGCCACTAACTCTGCGTTGGTCATGTCCAGGACCCCTTCTTCTGAGATAGTGGATGGCCTCTGAAGCGATGGCCTTGGGGTCATCAACGCCATGTGTCTGTGGCCCTGCGCTGTCCACAGCCTCCGACCTCAACTGCGGCCCACCGGGGCTCACACACCAAATCGAGTCCTGACCGGCCTGGACGTCGCATCACCACAGGAGGCACACGCCACCACTGCCAGGACCGACTCCAACCGCAAAATGGCAAAATGCCTGTGTCAAAATGGTCATACTGGCAGACTGACGGAGTTGCCTCCACATGTTGTGGATGCCATCTTCTGCCTGATCTGTGCTCAGCACTCCAGGTGCCACTGACTCAGTGCACCACAAATCATCGTCCATCACTGTCTTGGTTATGTACTGTGGTGGGATCACGCAGCAATGTCACCTCAGGTGGTCTGGGAGACCTGGGACGTCGATGAGGAAGATAATGCAGGTGCGACACCCCCCCACAGCAGCTGCATCATGTAGGTCCCGAAGGGCCAGAATCCTAGACATTCTCTTCACATGAGCGCGCTCAGCTCTGGTGCCCCAGACACAGCGCACTGCAACTCACGGACACTTCTGTTTGCTCATTGTGTGCCCTCTGGACTTGCTCAGGCTACCTCCATGATGCTCCACAGTTATCCCTGTAATGCTGGTGCTCTCTGGTTCCGTATTCATTGTGTTAACTGTTGTATTTGTTGCCAGCATCAACAACTCCCTGAGGGCTGGCTTGCACCCACCCCACACACATCCAGCACAGGTGTCACTGTACTTGTGGCCCTGCCAATAAAGGGGCCTGGCACACGTGCCCGTAGCAAAGTTCGACAGAATATCTGCAAGTGTCCCTGTGGTCTTGTTGTATGCATGAGGGCCCTGGGCCCTACGACATTATATTGTGCTGTGTACAGCAGACGCAGACATGTCACCGCATGCAGCGGGTTAGGGCTTGGACATGTAGCTTTGTCGTCACCCACTCAATTCATAAGGGAAGTGGACGGTACCATTGTACGCAGAGCCAACTTGGGTGTGACTGATATGTGCGTGCCACTGGGCATGGTTCTGTACTGGGAATGTGCATCTGTGTGTGTCTCTGTGGCAATGTGGGTCTCTTTTGTGGGGTGTAGGTGGTCCTTGAAGGGTAATGGACACCCACGTATCGGTTCTGTTACGCCTTCCATGGGTTCGGACCACACCCGCACCTGTTGGGCCACCTCCTTTTGGTGTTCTGACACCTGGCATTGGTGTGCAATGTGTGGGTCGGTGAAGTGTTGTGTGCCAGCTGTGCTTGTGGGTGCTTCATGCTGTTTGGTCTGTTGCAGGGGCTGGGTTCTCCTCTAAGTGGCTTGTGCGCCCTGGTCCTGGTGGTGGGTTGCGTGGAATGTCCATGGGCTGTTGTAGGGCCTCGGTGTCGAAGGTCTGGTGGGACCTGAAGGAGGTGTTGTTTGTCCCTCTGCAATGTAAAGGAGAGATGCATGTTGACATTGTGTTGACATTTATGTTGGCGCATTGTTCTTTTTTCCTTTCAGACTGTGTGACAATGTACATCATGACTGTTTGGGCGGTGCTGGCAATTTGAGTTGGGACAGTGGACATTTGGACCTCATGACTGATATGAGGTTGTACCCGTACATATGCATCTCTTAGTTCCCTTCTCTGTCCAATGTGATTGGCCTGTTTCTGCGCATAGGCGGACCCAGTTGTGTCCCCTGTTCTGCAGTGTCGGTGTAGCACTTTGTGCAACATTGTCATAGGATATGCTGGGATTGCTATGTGTGTGCTGCAGTGTACCACGGGGATGGGGGACATGTCCCTGGGTATTTGTGGTTGTGTAGTGTGCCACACATCATTGCGCATGTGTGCCATTGTGCCCATCTCCCCCCGTCCCCCCAGTCCCTTTTAGATCCTCACCCTGTTGTTGTTGTGTCAGGTCCTATTGAGCTTTGTCCGGACTCCCGACTCCTTGCACCGTCTCCACACTGATGACTGGCCTCCATTTCCTCCAGCTCCTCCTGTGGCGCAGGATTCCCACCTCCTGTCGCCGATGCTGCCTTCCTGTTGGCAGCGGGTTTGTGCCTGGTTTAGGTTTCCACATCATGCCAGCACCTCTTGGCCTCCTCCATTGGCCTCCTCGGCACTCTGTCTGCATTCAGGGTAGTCTGCTTGTGGGTCAGTTGCTGGTAGTGTTCTGTCACCTCCGTGACGCTGGTCTTGTTTTCCTGCGGTCTGCACCCCGTCTTACTCTCCCTCTTCTCCTTGGCCTTCCCTGACCCCGTTGTTCCTTGCTGGTGGTCTGTGGGGGTTGTGGGGTTCACGTTAGCCTCTGTGCTGGGTCAGGGTGCATCCATGTTGCCACGTGCTTTGGCTTGTTTCTGGTGTGTTGTTTCTGTGGTTTTTATAGTGCATTTTCCCACCAGACGTGTGGGATTTGCAGGCCTGTGGCTGGTTTTCGCTACTTTATGTACCGCGATTGGCCTAATTGCATGATTTTTTGCATTTGCGTTTCGCATTTTTGAGGCGTGGCATTTATTTTTGCGCGGCCATTTGACGCATTATCTGGTGACATGTCATGCTACCGCCGCGTTGTCAATACTTGGTTGGCATGGCGTAATTTTCCCGCGATAGGCTGCGATGTTGAGAGTTACATTAAGCTACTCTTGCGGTAGTTATCACACGTTCTTGTGAATATACCCCCCAGTGTTTTATGTTTTACAGAGGTATTTTACTCTAGATTTTGCTTTGCCTATTTTTTCGTTAATAAATGTATGTGTTGCCTTTCCTATTATAATTTGTCTCACACATAGGAAAGTTTAGTAGTATTTTTATCCTGTAGAACTGTCTAATTTACCACTCATTTAGGTTTCTTTTGTCTGACCCTGTGTTTATCTGGACCAACACAGAGTAGAGTAGTGACCACCATACTGAATGTCTTAATACCGTGTAGGATGTGGGCTGCTGTGCAACCTTGCATTACATGCCTGCATGATAATATTTTACCCTTCATCAAAAGCAACGTCGCTTAGGCTCTTCATTTCAGCTATCCAATGAAAGTGACAAACATTTAATGCCTATGTTCAATTATGTCCTACATTTGAACTGGCAGTATTGACTTACTTATTTTACTGCCTATAAAGCATATTTTTGTACAAATAGCTTTTATTTCCTTTATTGTAGTCACCTTTTTATTCTTTTAGTTTTGAAACGTCAATTTTTTTCATTTGTTCATCAATGTATTTTCTATTGAACAATTTAAACATATTTTCCATGCTAGCTCCTGTCTTCTTTTGTGGGGTCGGACCAGGACAGTGTACAGTGGAATTTAAGTAGAGGCTGAATTGCCTTTATTAATTATGTCTGAACTTTAAATGGTGGCTTGTTACTCTTAATGGTTTCTACTTATGCTACGTTTGCCCTACTGTTAATAGTTTTAAATTGTACATTTTTCACTGTCATATTGTATAGTCCCACAGAAGAACTTTACTTCAGTCACCTTGATTGCAATGTCTACGCTGTGGATATATTATTAATTCTGCATTGCAACCTGTAATTATTTATAATATCAGCAGTCGGTTTGAGTGGATATAATGTCAGTACAGGGGTGAAATATATTAGGTTATATTATGATCTATCATTCTGTGATGCAAAGAGTTGTTATTCTGAAAGGGAGCAAAAATAACCTTCCACAAAAATGCAAGTTGATGTAGGATATCTCGTAATTCGTTTGTCTTTAGTACATGTGTTCAATCTTTTGGAGTTTGAAAAATTGTTTGACTGTTTCATTTGTTCATCACTGCCTTTTCTGTTGTGCAAATGGTTCATATTCATCCTGGTAGCTTCTTTCTTCCTGTGATGGACTACATAAGGATAGTGCACCCACGAGCCAAAATAGATAATGTATATTATGAATTATTTCTCTTTGATTTATAAATAGTGCCGTATTTTACGGTGGTATATTAAATGTATCCTCTTAATAATAAGGTCGTACTTTCTCAATGTCAAAATATGTAATTCGGTAGAGTTTATTTTACTGGAATCACTTTAAGTCCAATTAATTGTACAGATAATTATTTATAATAATGCAATTAAATTGCAATATGTAGTCATTGAAAGTAGGAAGTGATTATGAGTTGATGTAATGCTTAGTAGAAGACTGAATATTGTTTTCCCATTTTGTGATGCATGCAGTTATTTTTCTGGAAAAGAGCCTAGAAATGCTTCCACAGAAATGTAAGTTTCTTAGTAGTGGCATATATTCTTAATTAGAGCTATTTATTTAATCTGCTGAAACAAATGTATTGGTGCTTATTAGACCTGTCTGCCTTAGCGTGGTCTTTCCCAAACCTTTTTACCTTCTCCCCACTTGTTTTCCTGAATTTGTTTTTGTTGGCCTTAGGACTCTGTGCACTTTAGTACTTCTAATCAGTGTTAAAGTGCTTGTGCTCACTCCCTAAAACACAATAAAATCGGCTTACTCCCAATTTGCATTTTTTATTTACTCATAAATCCCTAGTAAAGTGGTATACCATATACCCAAGACCGGTAAATTAAAGGCTTCTAGTAGGTCTGCAGCACTTATTGAACCATCAACTTAGATAGTCGCTTAAAACATGTCTCATGCCGGACATTGTAGCCTGGGTGCAGCTTTAAACTGCCAATTTGACGTGGCAAAATAAACCTTTTGCGAAGCACAAAACTCCCTTTTTAATTGACATGTCACTCCTATGGTAGGCCTTAATTAGACCATAGGACAGGGTGCATTGTATCTAAAAACTATGTCATGGTAGTGAACAATTTGCTAATTTGTTTTGCAGTACTTTGAGGCCTCCCATAGGATTCCATTGGGTTACCCTGTTACATTTAATAAGTGATAATTTGTGTTTGGGAGCAGGTAGAAATGTCATGTTTGGTCTCTAAGGAATTGTAATGTAAAATCCACTTTAATGGTAAGATAAGATTTTAAAATTGTCACCAGGTAATTATAAATTTTTTGGTTGATTACCACAAATTCACATTTATTCTCAAATGTGGTAATTGCCTGTTTTTTAAGTGGTTCACAATGTCACCAATGATGAGTGGTTATTACATCAGATCACACCATTTGTGTTTGAACATGATTCAATATCAACATAAATAATGTCCGCTGTGAGGTTCTGGACTTTTTAAGAGTCCAGAGGTGTCAGGGAAACAACACCCAAAGACCCCTGAGTTCCCTCCTGCCTTGGTGCACAAATAAACAGAGACGCGGGCTTCTCGATGGTGGCGTCAAAGACCAAGATTTATTTACTGCAGGGACACAGAAGTCATAGGAACCACACAAAGGCAGAATCTACGAGACTGTTCAAATTGCAAGAAGTGGGTTGCTCCTTAAATACACGAAATATGTCTTTAGGCAACATTACACGAATATTTTTCATGCCCAACCCGGTATCCCAAACAGACAATAAACAGACATCAAACAATAATTAGTCGTAGGTTTTCGGTATTCGATCAAGTCTCCTTGTCAGTTTTCCATTCTTTGCCCGATCCTCCCCATCATAAAAATCGTATCCTCCCCATTGTAAAAGCCCAGAAGGAGAGGAGCGGAGCCAGGTGCAAGGGATAGAAAAGCAGGATAAGAGGTGTTTATGGACCGTAAACGGGCATGGCTACCGTATTCGGCCCCTCAATCAGGACAATGGACACGAGAACCAGTATAGCAGGGCTGGCCTCAGGCAAGGGAGGCAGCTTGATTCTGCCTAGTCACGCAGCGTCAGCTTTCTCGGGGCTCAAGCTTACGTGTCCTTCCGGGGTCATTGCTCGTCCATTGACTATGTAAGGGCAAGAAACAAAATGGATGCCGTATCTAAAATGGATGCCATGATTTAACAACAGAATGCCCTATTTCTCAGTGAATTCATGCTTGTAGCGCAGCGAAAACACTGTCATGCATATAATGGATCATTTCCGGTTCATTGGTACCAAAATCGTGTCAGTACTACGATACCGAATACACGGGTTCGGATCGCTGCAGAACCTCAGACCGTCCTTTTGCCCTTACATAGGCAATAACTTACTCTATATCAGAGTCCATCTCTATGTTCATCAGGTCACTGATATGTTGCTGGAGCATTATTCTATCTCGTGGCGTATCTCCAAAAACAGGTGGTCTTCTTACGCATGTTGAAACACAAAGGCCACATAAGGCAGGACCACACTGAACAATGAGACAGCATGAGAATAAAAATACCAATGCAACACCAGTGACTATCAGAACCTTCCATCCCCATGCAGATAACAGACTCCAGAACCATCCCATTAGTGACCAGTTACCTTCCTCTACATGAATAGAGTCAGAGATTTTGTGTAACTTAGAAATGGCCTTATATACCGTTGGCGCATTATCTGGGATAAAAACACAGCAACTCGATTGGATCATCTTACATACCCCACCTCGATCTGCAAGTAATGCATCAAGGACCATACGGTTCTGTAATGTCATGAGGCGATCCGCTTGAAGCTCAGCTGTCAGGTTACTAAGGGCACCCGCAGTTTCGGTAATAGTGAATTCAACTACCCGTGTTAGTTGACGTAAACTTCTACTGTTGGCCATAGGCCCCCAGAACGGAAGGAAACCTTTGAAGAAGTCTCCTGCTTCTCGGCCAGCAGTATCTTCCTTATTAAAAACACCTCTCACAACTCTAGTTTTGTGATAATCCGGTGCAGCAGTGTATGTCGGAGGCAACAGTTGAGCAATATAACATGAGCCTGAAAAGTCAGCAGGCAGCCATGTATATGCTCTGTCTTTGCAAACAAAATAGGTGCCCTTAGCAGCTAAGAATGCAGGAGAAGACTGTGACGGGAAAACGTATGTTTTGGTACAGTCACTCTTCCCTAGTCGAGCTTTCGGATTCCTCCCATTTCCTTGCAAACAGACCTGACCTTGGTGGGGTACGACCCAGATCGGAGTCGAGCTCTTACGTTTGCTCTCACCCAAAGTAATGCCGTATTCCGTAACATTCCAACCCATGTAAACTCGCAATTCATCCTTGGGAATAGACGGAGTGTTATTGACGTCTCTAACCATGTCAGTAATTCCCTTTACCAAGGCTCTATTAGCGGAGTTATACCTAGTGGAACGCGGAGGTCGTGGGGGATAGGTCTCTAGAGCATAGACGAACATGGTCTGAAATGCCCAGAATGATCCATTATAACTAAAAGGCAGAACCAGATAAGGGATACCCTTGTCCATGGTATGTGGTATTAAGCCACACACCCAGCAGTTCGTTGTGTTTACCACTAGTTGGTGTTGGTGCAAGAGCTGAATGAAAGTGTTATTTATAAACTCAGAGCGTCGAGCTTGCTCATGTGCAGGAAAAGGATGGAAAGAATGAAAAGAAACAACAGTCGGAGAAACAGAAACATGGGGAGATACTGTAGATGTAACAGGTGCAAAGATCAGTTGAATACCAAAAATAATTCCGCCTACCAGAGTTATTAAAACAATCAGAAATGTCAGAGCACATTGTATTAGGAAACATTTGCTATACAATATTTCATACAGTTTCGTCTTGCGAGCATTTATGACGTTAGCCCGTCGCAGTTCAGGAAGCTCCATCTTCTACAACCGTTCGCAATGGATGGTTTGTACCTGTTAAAAAATTGCCTCTGTCTACCCTGGGAGTTCCCAAAATAAACAGAAGAAACCGACCTTGTGTCTGGTTCCCTGCAAGTTAAAACAAGGCACACGTTACGACCCTACGGTAACCCAGATGGCAAGGTGAGAAAAAACAAAAAGGATAAAAATTATAGAGCGAACTTCCTGACTGAATGGAATACAATAAGATCAAAACAGTTTTCAAATAGAAAGGTAATTATGCAATGTTATTGGTTCATAGAATGAGAACGTAGGTTATATCTGTACTTTCCGGGTCTTGTCTGATCTTGAAACAATTGTTCTACAGGTATAGTAATGTTCGAGTCCACAGGTGACAAATGTTCGCCTTGTATGACACTCTGTTCAGGGTTCGAAGGCACAGTTCCTGGTGGGGTATCAGAGTTCTGTGTTTCAGTTCGTTTGTCCGTTATGTACTCTGCATCACTGAAGGGAATGAGCCTAGGAACAGGTTCTGTCTCGGATACACCAAATCCCTGTCTAACACAGTTGTCGTAGGGGAGTGGGAGAGGGACACGCTTCGTATGGCTAGCGTGCACCCAATTCTTCCTTTCAGCTAGGCGTACAGCAGTTCTTGTGGCAAGGAGCACTTGAAACGGGCCCACGAATCTTGGCTGGAGGTTCCGGGTTCGTTCAAAATTCCGCACCACGACTTGATCACCGGGTTTCAATGTGTGGCCTGGACTCTCTGGCAGTTTAGGCAAGGATTCGAATACCTGTTGATGAATAAGGCTCAATTTAGCAGTCAGGTCAAAAAGGTAATCAATCAACATTGGATATTGGATCTGTTTGAATTCCTTTGGCCTAGGGACTCCCCAAACATTAGCAGGACGACCGAACACAATCTCATATGGGCTAAGCCCTACTCGAGAGTGTACAGTCGCTCTGGTGGACAGTAAAGCTAAAGGCAGTGCGTCTGGCCAGGATAGACCAGTGGAAGCTTGAATTTTAGCAAGCTTCAGCTTCAAGGTACCATTGTACCCTTCAACCAAACCTGCTGACTGTGGATGATTCGCACTGTGGAATTTCTGGGTGATTCCCAGACCCGCACACACACTCTTCATAACTTTCCCTACAAACTCACTTCCGTTGTCCGACCAAACAATCCGTGGCATACCATATCTGGGGAAGTACTCTTTGAGGAGGATTTTGGCAGTGGACATAGCAGTGTTATCCTTTAATGGATATGCCTCAATCCATCTTGAAAAGGCACAGACTACCACTAGGACATATTTAAGATTGTTACACCTGTCCATGTGGATAAAATCCAACTGAATCACTTCAAAGGGACAAGAAGGGGGAGCAAAGTGACCAACTGGGGTTGGGGTTCCCTTGCCAGGATTATGCATTAGGCATATCATGCAATTTTTTACCACTCTTTCCGCACACTTAGTAATTCCATCGTTCTTCCATACTGGAGCTAACAGTTTACAGATCCCTTTCGAACTAATGTGCGCCGCTCCATGCGCCATCGTGACTACCGCAAGCACATACGCATCAGGTAACATCCAACGCTGCTGCTTAGACAAATCAACCCAACACCCACTTGAATCCATTTTACCCGTTTTCTCCTTCCATTCATTCTTCTCATTTTTAGTTGCTTCATCCTGGATTGCCTTCACACTTTCAATCGTATTCTCACACATCCCTGATTCAGCAATCCATCTCGCAGATGTTGCAACGTACATTCGACTCATCATGTTCTTGGCCGTCTCTTTGGCGACCTCATTAGCAAACGCATTCCCACGGCCAACATCATCCGTAATCTTTCGATGTGCACTGCACTTCATAATCGCAACTTCATTCGGTAGGGTCAGAGATTCCAATAGATCGTTGACTAACTGTCCATGTTGGATCTTAGTCCCATGGGACGTGAGAAAACCTCTTTCTTTCCACAGACGTCCAAAGCTATGTGCTACCCCGAAGGCGTATTGGCTATCAGTAAACACATTCACTCTCTTTCCCTCAGCTAAAACACACGCTCTTGTTAATGCAATTAATTCTGCAGCTTGGGCAGAATTCTGACTTACTCTTGCGGTCTCAACAATCGTACTTAAAGTCGTAACTGCATACGCGGCCGTCACATCACCAGTCTGTAGTTTAAAACATGACCCATCGACGTACAAAGTGCCATCTGGATCTAGTAACGGAGTATCTTTTAAATCAATCCTACCTTTTGTCTCTTCTTCAGTTCTAAAACAACAATCATGGGGCTCTGAATCACTCGACTCTTGAGAAGTCGGCAACAGCGTTGCTGGATTCAATATGTTGCATCGCTTGATCTGAATGTGACTTGCCAAAAGTGTCAGCTCATAGCCTGATAGTCTAGCACTGGTGAGGTGCTGAGTTTTCGTTCGATTCATGAGTGTACCCACAGCATGTGGAACCATGACTACTAACATGTTGTTCATGACTAGTCCAGCAGACTGTCGAATAGACACTGTGGCTGCTGCTGTAGCTCTCAAACAACTTGGCAATGCTCTGGCTACTGGATCTAATGTGGATGAGAAATATGCACAAGGTCGCTGTTTGTCACCAAATTGTTGCGTTAATACACTCAATGCACAACCTTCTCTTTCATGGACATATAAAGTAAACGGCTTACTGTAGTCAGGAGTACCCAACACAGGAGCTGAACACAGCGCATCACGTAAGTCAGAGAAGCTCTGTTGACATTCATCAGACCATGGCAAAGGGCTCGGAATACCTTTTCCAGTCAGGGCTACCAATGGTTTTGCCATGAGAGAAAAATTTGGGATCCATTGCCTGCAGTATGACGTAATACCCAAAAACGCACGCACTTCTCTCTGTGTACTTGGTACATTCATCTGCGAGATTGCTTTGATTCTCTCTGGGGTCAACCTTCTTCCCTCCTTTGACAAAAGATGACCTAAGTAGGTCACTTCTTTTCAACAATATTGCAGTTTAGAAGGTGAAACCTTGTGATGTAAGTCTGACAAATGACGTAATAAAGAAATTGTAGCTGTTTTGCAAGTTTCCTTGTCATCAGCGGCCAGTAAAAGATCATCTACGTATTGGATCAGAGAAACACCAGGAGGAAGTACAAGAGCATCTAGTTGACTTTTCAATGCTTGGCTGTAAATTGAAGGGCTCTCACAATAGCCTTGTGGAGCGCGCTTGAGCCTGAAACTGCGACCTCCTAAGGAGAAACCAAAAATGTCTCTACTTTCCTCCGCTATCGGAATGCTGAAAAAGGCATTCTTCAAGTCGATCACTGTAAACCATGAGGCTGAGGCAGGAATCAACGTCAATAATGCAGTGATATCTGGTACCACAGGAAACTGTGGAATCACTATTTTGTTAACCTCTCTGAGGTCAATCACAAATCTGTAAATCGGAGGTTTGGAAGGATCAGTGCGTTTCAAAATCGGCAGAACAGGACTATTGCAGACATTTCCTCTAGTTTCCTCTATCACATCCTTCTGTATTAAGTCCTTCACGATCAGTAAAAGTGCACGGTCACCTTCATTTGAAATCCGATACTGTGGGACTCGTGGGAATTTAACATTCGCTTTCAGACTTACCACATAAGGGGGAATTTCTAAAAGACCTACATCGTTAGGACCAGTCGCCCAAAGAGTATCAGGGAGAGAACGCAGCTCCGGTGGGAGCTTATTCATTGACATGTACATTGGAGAAATGACTCTCTTGCCCAATGTGAGCTGTACTCCCGAAGGAGAACAGTACAGTGTCGCATGCAGACGTTTCAACAGATCTAAACCAAGCAGATTCTCATTACAACCGGTTGTTAGAATAAGGGGTGCTTCTAGTTCGCATGGCCCAACAGAAATTGACAAAGGCATAGAAACAGGATTGTGAACAGGGGCGCCTGAGAAACCTACTGAAGTGTTTGTTAAGCCAGACAAAGGTGCGCCAGGGAGTTTCGCATGCATAATTGAACTTTTTGCCGCACCAGTATCCAACAGAAACGGTTCGACCACGCCTGATGTAACTACTGCGACATAAGGTCCACTCTGATCAACTGGAACTGATACTACTCCCTCTCTTTGCCTGTGGCTGTCCTAGTACTCGCTTTTCTGAATCTCTTCATTATTTTCATAGTAATCCTCAACATGATACTGTGGAGATCTACCTAGTTGCGTAGGTTGTACATTTCGCTGATCAAAATAATTTGATGGGCGATCAGCCTGTGGAGTCATTGTACCACGTCCTCTACCTCTAGGAGCTTGCATAAACCCACCATTACCTCTCTGAGCTGGGACACCACTGGTCTGTGCGTGTAGTACTGGACACTCGTTCTTATAATGGCCCTCCTTTTTACAATAGGCACACTGATTCCATGCTAACTGTTGTCGAGGAAATCCATAATTAAATCTTTGGGACGTCCCTTGTTGGAATTGTGGCTGTTGCTGAAACTGGGGTCGCTGCTGTGAATCTGACTGAATTGAGCGAGGCGGGTATGCCTGTTGCAAAAGAACTTTAGTCTACAAATCTTTTGTCTTCTTTTCTGACTTTTCCTTCTCTTCTTTCTCTCTATTCTCGTAATAATGAGCAGTTGCAAGTATCTGTGCTGTCGTCGACACTGCCCATGCGCTCTCAGAATCCTTTAACTTGTTACTAAGCTAAGGCAGTAAATTGAACACGAACTTGTCAACAAACAACCTCTGACCTCCCTCAGTACTCATATCTTGCCCACTGTGGTCTACGAAGGTCTCTTCAAATCTAGTGAAGAAGTCAGAGACGCTTTCGTCCTTCTTTTGCTTGCATGCTGATAGTTTGTCCCAATTGACCCGTAACGCTGGCATCAGGGTTTTCATCAGATTAATTATTCTGCCAGGTAAAGCAGCAATCAGAGGCTCAGGTTTAGCACCACCAACTTGTTGCGTGTCTGCTGCTATAATAGCTGGCCAATCACCTCCTAGGGCGACTGGGTGGTTCTCTTGCCGAATCTTGGCCCATATAGGCTGTGGCACTACATTGCCAAATAGCATTTCAATGTCTGCCAAATTCATGACGCACGCTTGAACTGTCTGCGTTAACTCTTTATAATAACCAGCAGGATTTTTACGCGGGTCCGGCAACGCCTGTTTTACTGCTAATACTTCGGCCCGCTTCCAAGGGATGTGTATCCACACTCTATGGAAATGTGCCGGAGCAGCTACAATATTAGTAGCTGCATCAGCTTGAACTGCTTCGCGCCATATGGGTGGAACTTCCCTCATTTCATATTGACCTCGTCTTTTCCTAGCAATCGGTGAACCATCAGAGTCCCTTGGAGACCGAATAGGAGAATCATCCCTATAAGCTAAAATCAGTTCTATCGCTTCCCTTACTTCTGAACCTATCACCATTCCTGCGGCAAACTTTTGCTGAACATTTATCAAATCAGAGGGGACGGAATCTGAGTCATCATCATCCCATTCCTCACGCACAAGAGAACACATCACGTCAAAGACATAACGTTGAGTTGGTTCATTCCATTGCATAAAGGTATCTGACACTCTTCGTGCATCATACTTCGCAGCTTTCGACATCCACCTAAGAGCTGTCGAATCTAACATTTCTCATTCCTGGGGACCAGGAAACTGGCTACGTCTCTGTGTAGAGTCAGAAACGGGGGTCCCAATTAAAGACCTATAGAGAGGGGTTAAGATATTAGTTACAGAGTCGGTTATTTTCCGACGAACGGAAAGCGGAGTCAGAATGTTTACAGAGTTCGGGAACAGGGCAGCTGGAGCAGATGAAATGGTAAGGGTGGGAGTAGCAGGTAAAGCAGTCTGCGAAACGACAGGCAAAGGCAGAATAGGCAACCCAGGAAGAGGGGGTGCCGAAGGAACATTAATCACGGGAAGGACAGGAGCTGGAATCAAAGGAAGTGGAGCAACTATTCCAGGCTGACCAGCAGCTGGCTGCACAACAGGTGGTAACTGTGGTGCTGTAATACCCTGTGCATACGGTGGAGGTGATCTCAACAGATAAGACAACAGAGGATCCTTTTCAGAGTCCTCTATCGGCTTGGCAGGACAAGATGGCAAGACAGGGTAGCATTTATCAATCGCCAAATTATGTTTTCTATTTGCCATCTCTATTGTTTTCTCAGTTTCGTTGACATGTAACTGTCTAGCAGACTCCATTAATGTCAACCCTTTCTCTTTCCGTTCCTTCTTCATCTTCCTAATTTCTCTCTGTTTAGCTTCTTTACGCCATACGCGAAAAGAATCAAACATTGCCGGCCGGGCTTTCTTTTTAAACAACTTCATTTCTAGATTGTCTAGAATTTCAATTTCAAAGCTACCATGCGGTGGCCAACTAAGGACACCATCTTTCCTGGTGTAACGGACCCACACTTCATTATAAGCGATAGGACCTACACCATGTTTACAATAGAGCTCATATGTAGGAGTTCCAATCGGAGGAACCGAACACGGATCCTCCAACCGGGAATCCCCGTTGCAACTTAACCAGGACAGGAAACAATTACTACTGTTAGTCATTATAAACTAAGGACAAATTCCAACCAAAATGCGCAAAGAACTTAGGCCTACCAAATGAACCAATACCAAAACAAAGATTATCTAAACAAGAGCAACCAATGATAATCTACGAATTCTAAAACAAGGGCAACAAGGAACAACCAAACTGAGCGCAACCCACTGAATACTTAACTGAAATGTGGAAGACGTCACCAAGGAGAACCCGTCTACGTCTCGCCGTACTAAGGTCTGCACCTCGGGTCCAAGACAGGGCGACAGTCAGGGCAGCGGTCCTCTGTAGTCGTCTAAGAACGGGAACCCTCGTGGAAGAGATCGTCGGGCCACTTTTACGACATACAGGGATCGATGAAGCGGGGTACCTCCCTCCGGAATCTTCACACGAAGCTCCTCGAAATTTTCAGGCTTTGGACCGGTACCGGATGACGTCGCCCAACGTTGGGCGCCAATTTGAGGTTCTGGACTTTTTAAGAGTCCAGAGGTGTCAGGGAAACAACACCCAAAGACCCCTGAGTTCCCTCCTGCCTTGGTGCACAAATAAACAGAGACGCGGGCTTCTCGATGGTGGCGTCAAAGACCAAGATTTATTTACTGCAGGGACACAGAAGTCATAGGAACCACACAAAGGCAGAATCTACGAGACTGTTCAAATTGCAAGAAGTGGGTTGCTCCTTAAATACACGAAATATGTCTTTAGGCAACATTACACGAATATTTTTCATGCCCAACCCGGTATCCCAAACAGACAATAAACAGACATCAAACAATAATTAGTCGTAGGTTTTCGGTATTCGATCAAGTCTCCTTGTCAGTTTTCCATTCTTTGCCCGATCCTCCCCATCATAAAAATCGTATCCTCCCCATTGTAAAAGCCCAGAAGGAGAGGAGCGGAGCCAGGTGCAAGGGATAGAAAAGCAGGATAAGAGGTGTTTATGGATCGTAAACGGGCATGGCTACCGTATTCGGCCCCTCAATCAGGACAATGGACACGAGAACCAGTATAGCAGGGCTGGCCTCAGGCAAGGGAGGCAGCTTGATTCTGCCTAGTCACGCAGTGTCAGCTTTCTCGGGGCTCAAGCTTACGTGTCCTTCCGGGGTCATTGCTCGTCCATTGACTATGTAAGGGCAAGAAACAAAATGGATGCCGTATCTAAAATGGATGCCATGATTTAACAACAGAATGCCCTATTTCTCAGTGAATTCATGCTTGTAGCGCAGCGAAAACACTGTCATGCATATAATGGATCATTTCCGGTTCATTGGTACCAAAATCGTGTCAGTACTACGATACCGAATACACGGGTTCGGATCGCTGCAGAACCTCAGCTGTAATAAGTATTCCACAGAGTTTCATATTTGAACTAGGTGTCATAGCTTGTTGATTATAGACAATTGTAAAGGTGGCTTTTTTTGTTATTGGTGATCATGTATTTTTAGGGTACCTGATAGCACCTACATTGGTGTCACTAAAATAGAGAAGACAAGTATTTCAGCCGATACGCAGAGGTCATCACTTAGAGTTAAACAACAGCAGCACATTGCTGGGTACTGAATGAGCATAATCCTTCTCAGTAAAAGGATTTTTATTGAGGTTATGCATCAGCATTGTGCAAAAAAGGAATGTCCACATAGAAACAAATTGTTTATAGTTTGTATATGTTCTTTTACTTATACATTATTGCTTTCGTTTGTTCTTTAGGATACCTCTTAATATAGGACCGTGAGTGGTCTCAAATGCATTGGGGATCCTAAATGGTACTGATATGCATGTCGGATCACAAATGAACTTTTACATCTATTTGATGAAGCATACAATGAAATAAATGAATAGAACTAAAATCTATGGAAGCAGTTTGATTTATTGAAGAAGTAAGGGATTAAAGGGATTAAAGACACATTTGTAGTACACTAAGAAGAAATTAAGAAACCCGATGGGACTCTTGAGTAGTGCTTAAGGGGAGACACTGTCTAGCCTATTGACTAGAATGGGATTCGTATTTTGTGACAGGCCTAAGATCAGTAAGCAACACCCCACTAGCACCCATCAGAACATTAAACAGCACAAGGATTCAGGATAAAGATGAGTGCACAGATATCCACAGTAGTGATTTAAAGTCATATTTTAAGCCATAGTTCTAAAAATGCTGCTATGAGAAATAGTATAGTACATCTTACTGATAACAGAGCCCATACAAAAGTTTATTCATCTGCTGAAGCTAGTGACATTTATGGGCTCATTAAAGAAGTCAGGTCTTTTGGAACCACTTCAGGTTCCACTCCACAACAAATTCGTCAACTAGAGTATCTAATGCGCAGAGAAATTAATCAACGTCTGCACGCGACGACTCTTATTCAGTACCACAAAGCTAGCTGAATTCCAAGAGGTTTACGTTTAGCGATCAAACCAATGTTGTTCAAGATGAACAAAAAATGTATGGAAAAATGGAATGCTATTTTAAATAAGTGCTCTCTTGATTTGATTTTATTAATTGTTGAAGAGCTGTCTCAGGTTTTAGTGGAATTAGAATCTGAAATCAAAGATTTGCAGGCCAACTTGATATCTCAAATGAGAGCTGATCTTTGGTCAAACACTCTGGATGAAATTAACCTCAAACTCGACGCTTATGCAAAAGAGATTCATGAGCGAAAGATTAGGAAATTTCGCAGAGACACGATTGATTACAAATTGGATGATGTCTATACCTGGGCGGAAGTGTATGCTCAAAAACGTAGTTGGCAAAAACAAGGAACCACATCATCTGAAGAAAGTTTAGCATCAGTCACTGACACCCAATTATCTCGTCCGCCTGCTCCTACTATTTCCCAATCCTTAGCGAGTGAATCAGCCACTGCTGGTTCAAGCACTTCCAAAGTTTCTTTTTTAGAGACAAGCCCAGCTTCAAATCAACCCCCTACGCAAACACCAATACCATCAGTCAAACCCGCCGAGGCCACAGATTCTGCATGAACAGGATCAACGAGTCGTGCGAAGAAACACTAGTGGTTAACATTTCTTCCAAAGTTTTAACTCAAAAACAAATTTCAGTTTTGAATAAAGGTTGTTCTTTTGTTCCTACGTATCATGGTAAAAGTTTAGATTCTCAAGTAGATTTATATAAATGTACTAGAAAGCTGCGGTTACGATATTTTTTTTCAACCATTGATACCACTTCAGATCCTGAACAGGAGGAAGGATACCTTGAATTCAAATCTAAGAGCTCTTATTTGTTTAAAAACTTAGTAAAACAAGACTTTGCTAAAATTTCACCTCCAAAGTATGTATCCTTCAACCTATCCAAGAGTGAAAAAATGGCATTGAAATCTTTACAAAGCAACAAAACTTTACATTTTTCCAAAGCTGACAAAGGTGGGGCGCTAGTTGTTATGGATCGCACTCATTATGAGCAAAAGATCCATTCGATGCTACAGGATTCTACTACCTATACTCCACTAGCTGAAGATCCCACGGTTTCTTTTTCTTCTCTACTTGACTCTATTCTCCAGCATGCTGTTGATATGTTATGGATTAGTAGTAAGACTAGAGAATTCTTGTTCACACGATTTCCACATAGACCATCATTGTACATGCACCCAAAATTCATAAGAATGTAGCAGATCCACCGTTGAGACCTATCGTCTCCGGTTGTGGGTCACTACATGACCCGTTGGGCCGTTATTTAGATACATTTTTGCAGCCTATAGTGCAGTCAAGTCCATCGTACTTGCAAGACACTACTCATTTGCTCAATATTCTTCGTAATATCAGGGTACCTAAGTCATCGGAAATACTGTTGTGTACAATTGACGTAGTGTCATTGTACACCTCTATTCCTCACAATGAGGGTATTGATGCAATTGAATGGGCCTTACTGAGGCATGACCCAATTAGGGCTCATAAGGTGTTTCTCGTTGAACTGTTTCATTTTTGTCTGTATTATAGTTACTTCCAGTGGAAGGATCAATTCTATCTTCAAGCTAATGGTACATCGATGGGCTTTTCTGGAGCCCCCAGCTACGCTAATATTTTTATGTTCAAATTTGAATCTGAAAATATTTTGACTGATCCACTTTGGGCATCTAGGCTAATTCTGTATCGACGTTTCATTGATGATATTTTGATTTTATGGCATGGATCACGACATGAACTTGAATCTCAAATTCGCAAATTAAATGTGGTAAACCCAAGAATTCAATTTACCTATCTAATTGATTCTCACAGCATTGCCAATCTAGATGTTGTATTGAGAATATCTGGAGACATCATTGAGACATCAGTGTTTAAGAAACCCACTGATCGCAACAACGCTTTGCAATACCACAGCTTTCATCCATGGTCATTGAAAAGGCATTTGCCTTTCTCACAATTCTTGAGAATCAGACGTATTTCTTCTGATCTGGAGTCCAGCGTGCAGACTATTCAAGACTCTAAGAATAAGTTTTTAGCTAGGGGTTATCCTGTGGCAGTGGTGAATGAGGCTGAAAAAAAATCATTTACTAATAGTCGTGATGTTCTATTACAAAAGCAAGCCAAGCCACCTGGGCCTAATCGTGAAGTATATGTATCTACTTTTTCCACAAACTCTGATTTTGTCAAAAAAAGTATCCTACAAAGATGGGATTTGCTTCAATCAGAATCCGACTTCAAAGGTATCTTTGTTTGCGTATAAAAGATCTAGTAATCTAAAGAAAATCCTGAGTCGCACTACACCCACTTTTGATAATTCTTTTAAAGGTATGATGAAGTGTATGAATTGTTCACATTGCAATAATGTTATCACGGGTAGGCATGTTTCACATCCTTGGACTGGTAAAAAGATAAAGTTGAATTTTGATGCTAACTGCAATATGCACCATGTGATTTATCTTATCAAATGTCCCTGTGATCTGCATTATGTGGGCAAAACAGAGAGGGTACTACGTACTCGCATTACTGAGCACAAGAGTAGAATACGAACCAAGACCACAAGTTCACCCTTAGCATTACATTGGCTAGAGAAGAATCACTCTATTGCTCAGTTGAGGTTCTGTGTTTTGGAAAAAGTTGAACCGCGTTTGGATAAGGGCATGACTAAAATCTTGTCACAGCGTGAATCATACTGGATTTGGTTCATGCAAACCCTACTTCCACGAGGGTTAAATGATAAATTCGAACTTGCTTGTTTTCTTTAGTGAGTTTCATGCACTGTAATTAAAGAATGCTCTTGGTTGGTTTCTACCGCGCATTGTTTATACAACCTAGTGAGTTGACATTTGTATTAGATTATATTTTCTTATGGAGCTGACATTGTGATGATTATTTATGTTGTAATTGAGCTTACATTGTGATGATTATTTATGTCGCATGGTATTTCTTTCACATTCATTTTTTTCCTTTTTTTTTAACACTACATCTCCTGCCTTATGTCGTTTGACTACATTTTCCATTCTTTTTCTCTGGTGGTGAGCTTCTTGTCAAATTATGGCGGTCACTTGATATGAAACTGTGGACAAGGATAGTCCTGTCTCGATGTTTAGTATTTTATGACGCTAATGGCGTCGATTCGTTGATTTTCAGTTCAGGACAAACGTAGTCTTGTTTCTATGTTTGATTCGTATCACGCTCTCATAAACACGTGAGAATGTGGAGATTCACAAGCAAGGACCCGGTGTGTCTTTTCGTTGAGCCAACTCTTACATTTTTTCTGGTAAGCGTCATGCATTCAGTGCCATTCGCAGGCTTTGCGTACTGACATTTCATTGTTACATTACGTTGAGTAGTGGCCAGTAATCTTTTTTATGCCACAGATATCCTGTTTTCGAAATTCATGTTTGACGTTAAACGAGAGGCATCTAATCGGTAAGCGTCCTGTTGGGTTTGGGCTTACTCACAGTTTCTTGACACTCATTGTTTTCGCGTTATGGGCACCCTTCATTGATTAATTGTTTTGGATTGCAGAAAGACATAGCACACAATAGTCCCGGCATACTGTAGACATCGTGTACAGATTTACCATTGCACTTGTGTTCGTGTCCACGAACTTCAGTGATTGAAGGTACGATTTTGAGTGATGGGTGACTTGTATTACCACGGAGGTTGTCGACATGTCAAGCACACACTGGTGACTTTGTTTTTGAATCTCTTTTCAGTTCACTCTGGGTCTTGCACTTAACTTAGGGTCTTTCACGGTTCATGATTAATCTTTATGGCGGTCCTTTTTTCTTTTTCTTTTCCTTTTTTCTGTTTGTTGAACATCACAATGTATACTACCTGACCTATTATGAGTCCACTAAAAAGCTATTAGCGATTTGTTTATGTTATTTGGCAATATCTGCAGACCACACACAGTTATGTTTATATTCATAGATTCCCTGAAGAAGGGCTCAATCAACAGCCCGAAATGCATTGGGATTTTTCGCTGATTTGTGGAGTTTAAGAATTTAATACTGCTGACTACAAGCAACTTTCTGTTGATTTCCACTCAAATAAGAAGCTATCTGCGCTCATCAAAAATAAAGGCAGAAGACTTCATCTGTTCATCTGTAGTTTTTTCTAAACAGTGTTCTCTACTTATATGATGTAATTTACAAAGGACTGAGTACGAACTTTATAACATATTGTGTAGAATCGGCATAATTTTTGTTTGTAATTCTGAATACGTAAGTACGCCTCTTAGGGGCATTACGTAGTGCACTTGGTATTTCAGGATATTTATCTAGAATATTTAATCCTTCAGCTATGAGAAAGTTGGCATTTACTTGTCCTAACCATTTGGTGCCTACAACCTGTTTTCTGGGTCACATGACTAGGTGTAGTTGGCCTTTGTACATTCCTCCCAGACAGTCACACAACAGGGAGGCTGGGTTTTGGCAGGATGTGTCATCTGGACAGGATGGGAGGGGTGGGGCTGTGCACAGCCCTGCTTACAGTTCAAAGAAGCTGCCTCAACCCACATACAAAAAACGTCACTCTTGCCTTCCGTACCTGCAGACATCCTGGGACCAGGACAGGGAAGTATGAAATTATGACACCATCTTTGGGGGGACAACTCTAGAAGTGTCTCCCACATCAAAGCTGGCACAAATTTGAACGCTCAGACCCACTCTTCATTTCACTTCGGGAACTGTGGAGGACTCTCAGAGGACTGCCCTGCTGCCTGTTGCCTGCTGTGTACTTCAGAGGACTGTCCTGCTGCACAAAGAAGGCTACCCTGCTACCTGAAGCTTGCGTTGTACCCTCAGAGGACTACTCTGTTGCTAGAGTTTCTGCTTAAATACAGGATCATCAGAGTAACTTTAAGGGCTATTTGGCTGACCTCCGGCTCAGAGCCTCATGGACAGAAAAGGTTCCAACCATCATGAACCCACACCTGGACCCACTCTGATTGGGTTCTGACCCTCCAAGCAAATTAAGTAGAATTTTGGCATTATGAGTGCTACTTGGCATTATGGGTGCTCTTGCAGGGGCACCCCACAGCATTTTTTATGTTAGTGGCCACAGGGGATCCCTGTGCCTACGCGGCCATGCTGAACCATGTGGCGGGAGTCAGCTATCTTTTCATGTTTATGTGGCTGGGCCAGTGCCCATCCGTAGCACCCAAAATTCACACTTTGTTGGGGGCTACAGGGGGATTTCCAAGGCCTTTGTGACTCCAGCCGTCTCCTGTCTAGCATCAAACTGGGTGCTGACAGTATCCCCACCATTCCTTTTCTCCCTCTCAGGTGGAAACAATGCTGTTAACTGCTCATGCTCGGCAGCAGCAAAGTTTTCTTTTCTGCAAGGTATGCGCATACTTTCCTGGGTAGGGTCCCAGGGAATCTGCTTAGATCTGGCCCTGGGGGAAGGGGTCCCCAGGGCTGATCTTCAGCACAGTAAAATAGCCCTGGGGAAGGGGTTCCTCAAGGGGCCATATTTTACATGGGGAGGTGGCCCTTCGCCTCAATTCTTTAAAATGTGCCAGGCCATGGGGTCTAATTGAGGCATGGGGTGGGGGCCGCATGCCTCCCTGACCTTTAAGTAATATATCAGGCACCGGTAGATGGGGTCCCTGGGGCTTTATTCAGCTTGAGGAGGGAGCCCTACGTACTATTTGTTTTTTCAAATAAATATGATTTGATTCCCCAGGCCCTGGCCCACCCTGGGGGTCATATTACCAAAACAAATAATGGGGCTAACCATTTAATTTTTTTACCGCAATTCCATGAGAGAACAGCAGGATGGTAGCAAAAAGGGGTTCCATCTGGGACCACTGCATAAGGGCTAGTTGTAAGATATCCCTAACCCCACCCCTTACATTCTTTTAAATACATTTTTCAAGAATAAAACCCTGTGTCCTGTAATGGAAGCTATTACATTTCTTTTCATATTTTGGCCAGCCAACCAGTGTGCTTTCTCTCACAGGACCTTCACTCCCTTGGGAGCAAGATGGTTGAAGGGGAAAAAAGCACCCTCAGCCAATGAGAAAATGTTATCTTTTGCATTAATATGCTCTCTGGACTTTTGCGGAAACATGCAAAACAAAACAACATTAGAAGAAACCAATCAAACAAATATTTTGCATTACCCAGGCAGTAAGTATCCTTGGAAGAGAAGAGGTTTCAGCACTTTCTTGACAATATCCTGTGAAAAGGCATTGCATAGGTCATTGGGATATAGTTTTAAATAAATGTCAGCCTCACAGTAAAGAAATTTGCATTTGTATGTTTTTTTTATTAAAGCCTGAGGTTCAAAGAGAACTGGTCCCTTATTATGAAAATATCTGAGAACACCTGCCATTTCTAGATTTTAAAGCTAAACACCAGGGATAGAGATATTGTAGCTGTAATAGCATTGGAGTGGTATGATCAGTGTTCATACAACTACTGACAAAGTATGCTGCTTCATCTAATACTGTTTTCAATAGGGCTAGATGAACTTTGAGAAGTGCAAGCAGAAGTGAGTTAATGTGAAATGCATACTTCACAGCACCCAGGATTGAATTTGCATGTAGGTGTTGCTCTGTAAAAACCTGATAAATTCCCTAAAGGAACCTCAGTCTATCATGCACAGTCTTCACACCACATTAATTTGTGCTTGAAGCCTGAGCCAGGGATCAATTACTGGCAGTGATGAGGGGTTTACAACACAGAGCACCACAACAGCCAAGCTAGGATTTAAGTGGCACTGGCACATGTGAATATATGAGATAAGAAGAAATTCGGTTTGGAAAGTGGAAATCATTTAGAAAGGAAATCTTATTATAGAAGCATGTATAATTGGCATCCTGATAACAGTGGATCACTGAATTATTGAGTAGGACACTAAGAGGTACACTATAAAGATTGAACAGAGATGGTACTAGTATGACATTTGGTGGAACACCTGTGTCAAAGCAACCAAATTGGAAAATGAGTGGTCTATTTTGATCTGCTATGAACAATTAATCAGCTAGAGCAGTGGTTTATTAATATCATCATCAATAACGTATTAACTGTGTTAAAAACCATAAAAGAATACAATTCATTCATACAAAATAGTGCAATACCTAAAACTCAATGAGAAAGAATACGATAGGCAAAAGAGTGACAAGTAAAGGATCCTTCCATCAATCTATGTTATGCAAATACATGTAGTACAACATTGTGCACCCTTGCTGGTAGCTTATGAGGTGGTTTGTGAGAAGCATTCAGTACAATCACCCTGGTAATCACTTAGTAGAAATCGTGCACAGCCCTGTAGTCATATCTTAACCAACATTATGCAACAACGCAAGTAGATCATAAAGTGATTTGAGCATGGCAGACAATGCAATAGCCGTAAAAATGCCCTTACAATTGAAAATAGTGACAATTCTACATAGTCCAGCATTCAGATCATACAAATTGCTTAATGAGACATAAAATCGAATTAATCCAAAATTGGATTACTTGCCCACCATATTACGAAACCTTTCCACAGCAATGATAAATCTACATACCATAAGACAGACCATCGGAATATAATAATTGTAAATATAGTAGGGTTGATCTACATCTTCTAATGTTGAGTGACCTGAGTAAGGGGATTAGAAAGGTTTCCTTGGTATTGTGTACAATTCACTGACAAAGAAGAAATGTAGATAGGATTGTATAATTCAGAATAACATGGACAAGGCAGAAGGTCTTTTTCAACAAATGTGTCTCTTGGATAGGAAACCAATGGGTGGGAAGTATTAACATGGAACCTTACCAGATAATACCTTTGGTAACTTGGTACAGTAAATAAGTAAGGATCCATATAATTAGTAGTAATTAGTAGGGCGCAGAACAGTGCTTGCTAACCTGTGGTCCTGGGACCCCTGATGGTCTGCGACAGCTATACAGGTGGACTGCTCCTGCTTGGAATGTTAAATATTATTAAAATAATTATTAAAGTCTATATAAGTAAAGAAGCAAACTTGAAATTGAAGGCTAAGAATTACGCTGGTAGCACCATATTTATTTGTGGGAGCAGCGCATGTGCATCAAACAGAATATAGTATGGATGATGGGTGGCCTGAATTGGATTTACAGCAGCTCCCACTTATTCATTAAAAATACAATGTTGATTTTTTTATATTTGTTTGTGAGTTAAATAAAATAATTTCTCATTTGTGATTTTCTTTGATGCTTGTTTCCGTTAGACTGTATTTTGTGGTTCAAATCATCTACGTTTCTTAGGCTGGGGTCCCTGGAGTTCAATAGTGACTCAGTGGGGATTCCCAGATTCCAAAAATGATTCATTGGGGGTCCCTGGATTACAGTAGTGGCTAAGTGGGAGTCCACAGAAGTCAAAATGTTAGGAACCACTGAGCTAGAAGACAAGGGATCACGCCACAGGAGAGACATTAACAGTCCTCTGACCCCCGACACTGGCAGAAAGGTACATTTACTTTAGGTAAATGCCAACTTACTAAATGTTGCATTTTCAAATTAGTCATTTAAATCTGGCATTCCCATTAAAGAAAATTTTAAATTATAACTAAAATGAGAGGGAACAGTAGCTTTGTAGTTGCTGCCATACTTAATGTATCACAGGTAATAAGGTAAACTACTCTTAGTCTATGGGAGGGTATCCTTGCCAGAGTGAAACACTGCTTTTGGGTTTTTTCACTGCCAGGACATGTAAAGCGCGGGGATGCCCTCGGGTCACCAGGCGCTCTACAAGTTGCTAAAAAAAAAATAAATAAATAAATAAATAAAGCGTAATACCATGCACCTTGCCCTATGAGCCTTTAGGGCCTAACTTAGAGGTGACCTTTAAGGAAGAAATGTGTAGGCCTGGCAAAAAGGATTTTTTGGCCTAGATAAAAAGGCAGTTTAAAACTGCATACACAGGCTGCAGTGGCAGCCTGAGACATGTTTTATATTACTGCTATTATTGTGTGGTACAGTGAGTGCTGCAGCCCACGAGTAGGATTTAATTTACAGCACCTAGAAACATGCAGTGCCATTTATTAGGGACTTATAAGTAAATTAAATGTATTAATCGGGTGTACACCAATCTTACCATGTTTGGCAGGGAGAGCACAAGCACTTTACCACTGGTAAGGATGAGGACAATGTGCAGAGTCCTAAATCCAACAAAACAGGCTCACAAAAATAAGGTAGTTAAGGCAAAACATCGGGGAGAATAACACACAAAAGATGGTAATCTCCAAAATAAAATGAAAAAAGCAGAAAAACTCTTGAAGGGGAGTCCACTTTATCACAAAAAAGAGGATCAATTGTGTCCAATGTATTCTTCATCATATGTCTTAATTATAGGTTTTAAAAATGTACAGCAGCCCACATATAACTCAGGATCATCAATATAAAAAAGCAGATTGAATTCAAATAAGGATGTTCAGTCATTTAATCCACAGTCCCATCTTAGTCCTGTAACAACGTACCTTGATACATGGACTAAAGTATATATGTCCCCATGCAATTGATTGGCATGGGGACGTTTAGTTTTAACATTTAATAATCCTCTGTGGATGTTCCAGGCTTAGGGATCTCAATGATTATAGTTAAACAAAAGCCTCCTTGTAGAAAACCTAGCTTCCTTGCCAATATACTGGACTATCACTTATAGAGGTCAGCAGGAAATCCAGTGGAAAGCCTGGAAAGCTCACTTCCTTTTAGAATAGAGCTGATGTGTTCAAGATCTCATCTACTATCAGATCTAGAAACCATTAACATCTTAGCAAAAGGATTACTTATTGGTGTAAAGAGCTCTTCCACAAAGCCCATAAGGTTGTACTCATGGTCACAATCCGTGGATTTACAAACAGATTAGTAGTAAAAAGCAAAAACCTGAGCAGCCACAATATCACCATTTGCCATGCCCCAACTCTGTTACTCACCTCATAAACCAAATACAGGCACTCCTCCCACCTGCTAAGCCAGGCCAACAGTTTGTTGACTTCAACACCTAGATTATAGAGATGATCACCAGCAACATACAGTCTTCTTTTCTGACTATGAGCTCATGTTCAATCTTGATCCCAATGTAAAGTGTACATTTTCTCTAGATTTGTGAACTTCTTGCTGTCTAGCTTAACAATTCTCAGGGATATTAGAAATAGCATTATCCCTCAAATAAGTTGTGTATGCTTCCCACTATGTCACTGTTGAATCCACTAAACCTAAAGTATGTTCACAATAAAAGTAAGATATTTTAAATAAGTGTGTCATTGTCTCATTGTAGCAAAGATTCCAAGCTTCAAGTGTCTATCCTTCATCTCTGCGGGTGTTCCAAGATACCAGGAGCCTCCCTTGTGATGAGTGGCCTCACAAACCCCTCGCTATAAATATTATATCCCTGATTCTGGGGAAGTACACGGGGAGGTAGCAACAGATAATTGAGTCCCAAGAACAGGTTCATTTGTGTCCCTTAATCATCCTTCTCCTGGCAGATGCTCCATGTAGGTGTTTTAATGTGATGCAACTTTATCACACTTCAAATTTGCTCTACTACCATGGCAAGAGTGTGGTAACCGCAGGCTGTGCCTGCACTATACTGAGTCTAACATCATTCTGGACTCCGTTTCTTTCACCCAAATATTGTGATAAGTGTGTAAGGCAACATCTTCACTCTAAAGCTACTGCAGTGAAGGAGAAATCTGTACATCCCATATTTAACATTTTTAACTCTGGACTCCCCTTGATAACATTTTTGGTTTTACAGTCAAGGTAGATACCTCAAAGGTCACCAGAAAATAGACGTCCATCAGCTTTCACATTGTGTGATTTCAGAAACACTTTATTTAAACCGAGCAGTACGTGGATGCTACTGAGAACCAGCTCAATCACACTTCTGACTTTAACCAAGAGAAAGAGATGCAAAACCTGCAGTGGAAAAAATAGAATTGGAAGAACAGAGCAGATGGTGACAACATGCTTGGGCGCCTCTCATAGCTGATATGATAAGCCTCAGATTTGCTTCACCCTTAGGGACAAGAGAGCCAGGGAGATTAATTTGTCACCTCCCTGACATAAGGAACATGCCTCATCCAGTGATCCCCTTCTTCCATCACTGCTAAATGATACCTTATGACACCAACTGAGAGGGCATTCTGTGGTCTATTTTTCTCATCCAACTTCTGACTCCTGCTTGACATCTCCACTTTTCTACTATACTTCTTGTCATCAAATTAATGCTGCCCCAGAGACAGGCCTTTTTGTTATTTTAGTCTGACCCCTTCATACCTGGTCTACCTTAGAGTGTCCAATTGTTAATACTTTATAGCCTCTAAATTTTCAATTACTCTTCTATGTTCTAGACAGTTACAAAACTGTGTTAACCCTGAACGCAGTAGTAAGCTTGACGGCTTAGTGTAACATTAGTATACAGAGTGTACTCACAACATTGTTTTTGCTTACTGTACCTTACTATGCTCTTGTAACTGATGTAACTTGTAACGCAATGATCCTATTGTAAAGCACTCTGATACCTCCGGGTCTAGTCAGTTCTATATAAAACTCTTCAAATAAATAGATAAATAAATAAATAAATAAATAAAAGTGCTTCCAAGATAAGGAATGCTTTTAACAAAGCCCTTCCGTGCATGATGCACTTTATCAATTTAGGTTTTTCATGCATATGTATTCACATTTTAATACACACAATATCCTTAATATCATCTTGTTAGTCTATGAATTGCACAAAAACATTTGTTTTGTATTTACAATTCATTGTTTACAACTCTGAAACTGTCTGTTCAATTGTGCCTTGATTATGTCCCAATGCATTTGAGCATGCGCTACTCTTCATTGGAAGGCTCTTGCAATGAGTTAAATGAAAAATATGCATTCATTTGTTGAGACCATAAAGATGCAAAACAATAAAATACAATACAAAAGAATTTTCCATACAAATTGTGACCGAAAAGTTTGTCCCTTTACCATGCCCAGTATATTTCAAGCATCTCAGAGACATAACTAACTAGACCAGAGCCTACGTACTAGATAGGGAAATGTGCCCAACAAGGACCACTGAATAATTTCCACATAGATTTGTATATCACAATTCACAGGCCACACTTATCTTTTATCCTGTATATGGGCTTTATATTGAATCATGGAACACTTGTCTTTCACGTCTCCCTGTTTTCCTTATATATTCCATCCAGAACACTATGTCTGGGACCCCCAACAGTAACTGGATGCACACTTATTCCCATCCACCTAATTTTTGCAATGATTCCTTCCTCAACCTTATTAGGCTATGCTTACTCCTTTAATGACTCAACTTCCTGCTTCATCTTCTGTTCTGTATTACTTTTCTCCTCCCCAATGCTGTCATTAAGAAGAAACTGTGGCCCTTTGATACCCAACATCCTTGCCAAGTTCTGTTCAAGCAATGATGAGTCTTAGGCAAGATTGCCGAGTATCTACCCCACTGAGCGAAAAGGTCTTAATTTTGTGGCATTTATTACAATGCTGAGATCATTTTTGGATCCAAACTAATTCACCGCTTGACCCATCCCAGACACTGAACTTACAGGTAGATTCTTATTTGTACATTTACCTCTGCACCTCTTGGTATGTGTTGCAGTCCCAGCCAGACACCACACTGAGACAGACACCTTTGGTCCTGTCATGATCCCTCTTTGATCCTCACCAAGTCCTCTATTCTGGCCACAGTTTAACCCACTGTGTCCTATGGTTAAATTTTATCTTGCTTCACGTGTCATCCTTCCATTACCAGCCTCTTTTTGGGTCGAGCCTAGTGTTGCAGCGCATGCGCTGCTCGCTTTGCGAAGCATGCATTATTCAATATAGCGTGGAAGATTTGTGGAAGCTCTGCCCACTTTCCAACCATCTTTTTCATTGGCTTAGATCCTAAATGCTGTCTTCTGATTGGTGTTAGGCTTGTTAGTCCCTCCTCATGATGGCCATGTCATCATTTGTATCCTTCCATGGCTACTGGCCCCTTTACGCTGAACACTATTTTCTTCCCCGTCCCCCCACCCCCTCCCTCAGTCCCTGACTTCTCAGCCCACCCCTCACTCCCCCCACTCCCATTTGTGCCTTCTCGCCCGCCCGCACTCCCGTTTCCAATGCAATAAGTCTTGCATAAATGCTAGTCCTATTGCATTGCAAATGCTTGTTTTTCCTCGCGCCTAGTTGTCTCGCTTTTATCTTTCCCTTCCTACACCCTCTCCACCTTTCGTACTCTTCATCTGTCCTGTGCCCCCTCTCATCTTCCGTGCTCATCTTTCCTCCTCTCCCCTGTCCCCTCCTCCTACCCTCCCTCCACCTCTCTGTCCCCTCCTCTTCTCTTCGAGTGAAAGAGGTGTAAGGCCCGGGCAAGCAGGTTTTGTTTACAAACAACTTCAACTAGGCCCCTTCTGCCTTTGGAGAGGAGCAGAAAAGACGCACAACGGCAGAAAAGGGCAGCAGCGACCACACAACCAGCACAATCTCCCCGTCGCGTTTATGGCAGAACCTTGAGACCGGCCTAGGGAAGTGGCGTGGTAGAAAGCCCGGGCCGAAGCCCTGGCCCCCACCCCCTTGTCTCCTGGCCACCCCCGCCCCGGCTGTCAGTGGAAATATCACGATTGCCGCTGTAGCCATGATCCTGCTGGGGGTCCGAGGGGTAAGGCGGCGCACCACAAACTTTATTTTAAGTTGCCATTAACAGCTTTCTTCTGAGATCTGACTGCACCTCCACATGATGCTCAGCTTCATGGGTGGAGCGTGGAGGCAGCGGTGTGGTGACGGCACAGGCAGGATGACCAGGGTCGCTAGATTAGTAGCAGGCCATGGAAAACCAACCATGTCAAAGCAGCCGTGGTGGAACAAAGAACAGTATCAACTCTGCATAAGAATGCCTGTATGGGTCTGCAATGAGTACCTTTGCATATTATGCACTCAGCAGGGGCGCAACTAGACCGGAACTTCAGGGGGGCTAAGACTCCCAGCCAGGGGTGGCCCTAGCACTGGTTGTGCAGGGTGCAACAGTCTCTTACGGCGCCGCTTCCCCATTTCCTCCTTCTCCATGAATTCCCTCACTACCACTCGCCAACAATGCACCTCATCTCTCCATAGCCCCTTTCTGACAAACATTTAATTTTTTTATAGGACTACTCGTAGTTTACTCACACTCAGTCCTGTGATCTGCATGGTATACGTTCTTTGTAGCAGGCACATTAACCCTCTGAGCTGTGTGGGTGACAGGAGTGCCCATATGAGTACATGGTGAGTGATGCGACAGTGTGAGGGCAAGAGGAGTGACTGCATGGTGAGTGAGGTGACAATATGAATTTGGGTGCAGATGCAAGTGCAGAGTGGGAAGAATGAATGTATGGTTAGTGATGGGCTTGTTTGAGTGAGATTGCAGAGTGAGCAGTGAGGGGGACAGGTGAGTGAAGTGTCACATGAGTGCAGGGTGAGAAGTGTGCACATGTGAATGCAGGGTGAGGTACAGGGTGAACAGCGCAAGTTCATTCTGGGTGCGGAGTGAAAACTGTGAGTGCAGAGTGAGCGGTGTGCTCAAGTGACCACAGGGTAAGTGGAGGGAGAACTGTGTAAGTTCATGGGGAGTGTCATAATTGCAGTGTGGTCACTGTGAGTGCATGGTGATCAGTGTGAGTGTATTGTGATCACTGTTAGTGCAGGGTTAGTGTGAAAGTGAAGGGCGAGAATGAGAAGTGAGCTGTCTGAATGCAGGGTGCATTCCCAGACACTTAAAGTAACTCAGCATGTTATTGAGGGCTGGTGTAGGGTTTCAGATATAAGTTAAACTATTGCTAATATGGCATTATTCAGCGACAGGGCCGGACTGACCGTAGCGGGCACTGGGCGTTTTCTCGGTGGGCCGGAAGGGTGAGAGCCAGTTTTGGACCGGTGGTGGCCGGTTTTGGTACAATGGGTTCAGTTTTGCAGCAGTGCAGTGGTGCATGTGTTATCCCTTCTCTATGAGGAAAATGTTCCCAATCTTCCCATATCGTTCTGAAGATGGCCAATGTTCTGTGGTCATGACATTGATCTGACCAAGATTGGACTATTGCAGTGGTGCCTGTCTGAGCGTAAAATCTGACCTTGATTCTGTGTCTTCATTCAGTCTATACAAAACCAAGTAGCTTGTACGTTAACTTAGCACCTCAGATTTTGTTTGATTTTAAACCTCTCCTCTGGTTGCCTATATAAGTTTGTAGCTCATTTAAGGTACAATGTATCATGCACACCTCCTTTTGAGGTCGAGGATTCGAGACCTCTTGTATATACTTTAGTATATACTTATATGTGTATGTACCTTGTGGGCTCTGGAGATCAGCCCTAGGACTTGTCTGCTTCCGCTTAGGAACTTTTATTTTCTGTTCAACTGCCTCTATTTAACCGGCTTGGCAGAAAACGACCAGTAGAGGTCAGTAAAATACCAGAATCGCTTTCTACTTGTTCAACTGCCTCTATTTAACTGTAAAATACTAGAATTTCTTTCTGTCGAGGGACTTTTTTTTTTAAATTTTTCTGGCAACTGCCTCTATTTAACTTTGTCGAAAGAAAATGACCAGTAGAGGTCAGTAAAATACCAGAATCACTTTAGAATTTACTAGATTCCAGTCCATAGAAATTGTCTACCATGAGCACCCGTAGATAATAATATTTTTTCAAATCTTGTATTTTCAGTGATATGACCACCGAAGGCCCTGATTTTATATTAAAAACAGAGCTTTGGACTATACCATTTCCGCCGAAAGGCAATATTTCTCTCCATGTGTTCCCATACCTGGCATGTCACGCAGTTTGGTGCTTACTTTCCCTCCATGTTAAAGAACAGTAGATGTTTCAGCACCCAGGCTGATGTGCTGCATATCTAAATACATATAAGGTCCCAAAGGCGAGACCGATTGCATTGCAAATGCTTGTTATAATTTATTCTCCATCTCACTTTGGTCTTCATTGCTTGTGGTCATGGCAAATTCTTTGTAGTTAAAGATCTCTCATTATTTACACTGAACCCATTATCAAATGGAAGAACAGTCTCCCATATATTACCTCCAAGCCATCATAAATTGCCCTACTTTGTGAGACTCATCATTCCCCACTGAATCCTAAAAGCTGAAAAGAGACTCAGTGGGGAAGGTTCTCTTCACTTGCAACTCAGCTTTATAAGTGAGTTTTGCAGCATCCACCTTTGATTTCAAGCAAGGTTAGGTTACCATGCTGTTCCGCAGGCCCTTGTCTTTGTGAATGCTTGGTGATCCTGCATTTTTGCACAGGTCACCTCGCAGAGTTCGATTTGGAAGGTTGGATCTGTTTAACTTCCAAATGGCACAAAGTGAGACTTTCTTGAGACACCTTCCAGAAAGCTAACAGATTTTAGTAAAACAAAAACTAACATGTGTGGTGAACAGAACATGACCATTTAAAATGTGGAACCTGGCTGCAGGGACACTCGATCCTTCTGGATGTGATGCAATACCATGCTGTAGATGGCCCCAGGACTTGGTCTCATTCCAGAACCCACGTATAAACTTCTCTCTTCTAAATGCTTGTTTCTTGCTCTCCTTTGTTGTAGGCACAGCATCCTGCTCTATTCTGGAGAATGTACTGTCAGATCAGTTCCAAGTCTGCCTTCTACATGTTGCTCATGTTGCGCCACTTGTGTAACATTGATGAATGAATATTGCAAGGATAAATCACCTGAAGAAAAATATATTGTAAGCTCACTCTTTTCTTTCTAAAAAGAAGGATTGCTTCATCTGAAGAAACACCCTGAAAGGGATATAATTCACACTTTTGCAGGTCTATGTCGAGAAGACCTTCAGTACAGAGTAGAAAAGCCAATGATGTAGAAGCTTCCTTTGAGAGACACAGTAGAGCTCGCGCAGGCCGTTACATGCAGACTCTACTGACACACTGAGACTGCTGGAAAAGGATAATCTTGAACTGCAGTAGCTGCTAAAATACCTTCTCTGATCTGAAACTGAAGCATTGTGCATTTGCGTCACAGCAGGGATATTTGTCCATACTGCTACTGCAACGTAAATATCATTCAGCCACTCTCACCATCTGGGAAGTAGGAGTGTTAGATTTGGGAGTCCCTAGTTGGCACACATCCTGTGGAGATCAGGAAGTAACATGCACCACTGTTTAGTGATTTGTATCACTGGAACCATTCAGATATTTCCTTGGCTGAAGTTCACTCACTGAGAGTTGTTGCCTTGCCCTGTCTTACCCCTGAGACCTGTGAAACTTTGGTGATTATTATAATTGAGGAGTATTTTGTGAGATTGATTTGTGATGTGGTAAATTGGAAGACTTTGGGGATGGGAGGAATGTTTGCTGGTCAAAATATATAAGGTTGATATGCCCAAGCTTTTGTCACTATGTAGAGTTTTCCAATTAATTTCCAATAAATGACTCTAACATGGAATGGCACCATGAAACGAATATGTATTCCATTTCAATTGGCAATCGTAGCACACATCCCCCTTCTCAGGCGTTAATATTTCAGTCATTACAAATGACCTCTAATAATAAACCTAAAATATCATGTCCCTCAAAAGTACCATTTTTGGGGTTCAACAGTGATTTCAGGGGAGTGGCAATAACAATTATTACATGTTTTGTTTGGAATAACATGTTGGAATAAGGTTTTCTGTACTGATGTCCTCTTGTTTTCCCTTGCTGTTACGCACATTTCTGTCTCTATTTGGAGCCATAATCTCAATGAGAAACAGCACAATTTATCATCAGATGGGCTCAGTAACCCATGTTGCTGGGCAACTGGGAATAACAAACACCTTGTACTGTTGTTCCAATTCTTGCCTATAGAATAATATTCGTACTCCTAAATGTAACACTGAAATTTCTTTCTTTAAAGGACAATAGTTTTGTGACAAAGGACCACGTAAATTATGACCAAGGTATTAGGGGGATTATAAAAAGTGTGTTGCTCAGTGCAGGTTGATGAAAAGAAAAGTTAGTTTTGGCGATATATTTGGGGAATTAGAACAATAACTTGGAGTTAGGACAATAACGATGCTCAATATTTTACTATTGCCAGGAATAATCCACTGGGAGCAATAAGGAGGTGATTTTTGGTCCTGAGAATTGACATGTGACACCTGGGCATAGGTGTTCCTTCTTTGTGAGATACAGAGGTCTTATTTTTCTTTTAAATCCCATTCCTGAACTTTGTCTCCCTGTGGTTTTAGCAGCAAAAAGGCTGTAGGCCGAAAACTTGTAATTCAATACGCCTCTTAAAAACATTACCTTTATTATACAAAGTTTCAAAATGGCAGCTTGAAGGTTCAGTTTTTGAAACAATATGTACTTAGGAATACAACTTCAAAATATGACATTACAAATAATGTAACTGAGATTTAGGTATAGTTTTGAGAGGATAACACTTGTTTTTACATTGTCGAGTACCTGTTAGGAATACTCAACAGGCCACACCCTTGTCTGGACTGAAATCCAATCATAAAATATTGATGTTCCTGGAAGCTAGAATCTTCTGTACTGCTCACATTGACCTTTATACCACAGGAGGTGAGGCACTAAAACACAAACACAGCTCAGTAGGTGAGCAACGTTCTGAAAGAACTTTCCTTTGTCGTACTGGGACCCTGCTTGACCCAGGAGGACCTAGGTCGGTATACTGTTCAGTCGTGTCTGTTTTCTTCGTGGATATGGAGAAATACTCTAAAGCATCAGATTCACGGAAGACCGGGCAGTGATCAATGTTGTTCTTCCAAAAGTCAACCTTCGTCATCTTTAGAGTCAAAAGAAGAAACCAATGAGGCGCGCGGCGGCGGTGCTGGAAGATGGCCGCTCCCTGAGAAGCTCTGCAACACCGAGCTCCGGTCGGCGCTGAAGGGCTCCTCTTAAGACTACGGTCCCGTTTTCATAACATGGCTCCTTGTGTTGGAGGTTGCGGGGCACATTGAGGCAAGTTTGCGGACCTGTAAATGATCTTTTTTAGTGCTTTTTCCCCTGAACTTGCTTCACCTCAGTGACCCCGTTTTGCATGGCCGCCATTTTACGTGTTTGCTGTCGGCGATTTTCTCTTCCGCAGCAATGTCTAAACGTGAATATATTTTTGGGGTTTCACAGACTCTGCCAGCAAATAAATAACCCAGTTTAGTAGTTGACCACCAGAACGGACCAGCAAATGTCACATACTTGTTGGACAGACCAGTTCTCCCCTTTTCAATAGTTTGCTGTATTTTGCTGCATATTACTTGGAGGCAAATTCGTCATACCGGTGTGAGCACTGATGGGCTCTCCTTGCATCTGCTACCCCATCTTTGAAACATGGCTCCTTATGTTGGTGGTCATGGGGTACACTGAGGCAAGTCGATAGACCTGTTGACGGTCCTTTTCAGTGTCTTTTACTTCGTACTAGCTTCTACTCAGTGGCCCTGTTTTGAGCGTCCGCCATTTTGGGCATTTTGCTGCTAGAGTTTTCTTTTCACAGCAGTACAAACGCGAATAATTTTTGACCTTACAGAGCAATGCCAGAAAGGAATTGTGCCTGTTTGATATCTGCTCATTAGAACGGATCAGCTAATGCTACACGCGTGTTGGTTGGATCAACCCTCCCATATTTGACGGTCTGCTGGGCTGTGCTGTATATTGTTTGAGGACAAGTTCGTCATACTGTCAGATCAGGGCTGAGGCACTGTTGCTATTCAGCAATTTTCAGTCAAGCTTTGCATGCAGTTTGCTGACATCCTCTCTAACTGGCTGTACTAAAAGCGACATTGGAGTTTTTCGCCCTAAGAGAACCAATCTATTGCTACGCTGCACAGTGTATCTCACCATGGATTCTCCACACTCAGAAAAGCCCCATGGGGCTGCTGGGTCCAATTCTGGAGGTTGTAAAGAGTCAGGGGTATATTCACAAGAATGTGTGATAACTACCGCAAGAGTAGCTTAACGCAACTCTCAACATCGCAGCCTATCGCGGGAAAATTACGCCGTGCCAACCAAGTATTCACAACACAGTGGTAGCATGCGACAGTCGCTAGATAACGCGTCAAATGGGTGTGCAAAAATCAACGCCACACCACAAAAATGCAAAACGCGAATGCAAAAAATCATGCGATGAGGCTAATCGCGGTACAAAAAGTAGCGATAACGAGCCACAGTCTTGCAAATCCCACGCGTCTGGTGGGAAAATGCACCATAAAAACCACAGAAACAACACACCAGAAACAAGCCAAAGCACGTAGCAACATGGATGCACCCTGACCGAGCGCAGAGGCCCCACAACCCCCACAGACCACCAGCAAGGAACAACGGGGACGGCCGAGGAGAAGCGGGAGAGGAAGACGGGATACAGTGCGCAGCAAAAACCAGATCAGCATCACAAAGGTGACAGAACACTACCAGCAACTGACCCACAAGTAAACCACCTGGAATGCAGTCGGAGTGCCGAGGAGGCCAATCGGCGCTGGCATGATGTGACAACCTAAACCAGGCACAAACCCGCTGACAACAGGAAGGCTGCAACGGCGACAGGAGGTGGCAGTCCTGCGCCACAGGAGGAGCTGGAGGAAACCGAGGCCACAGTCATCAGTATGGAGATGGTGCAAGGAGTAGGGAGTATGGACACAGCTCGAGAGGACCTGACACAACATCAACAGGGTGAGTAACGACCAGGGACTGGGGGACAGGGGGTGATGGGCACAATGGCACACATGCACAACGAGGTGTAGCACACTGCTCACCCACAATTACCCTGGATCATGTCCCTCATCCCCTTGGCACACTGCAGCACACACATGTAGCAAGAACAGCACACCCACATTGATGACAACATGGTACAATGCGCAAAACCGACACTGCAGAACAGAGAACATAACTGGCTCCGCACATGCACAGAAACATGCCTACTACATCTGACAGAGCAGGAAACCGTGAAATGGAAATGTACGTGTACGACCTCTCATCCGTCATGTACTCCAAATGTACACTGTCCAGCAGCAGTAGTCAGCACCTCCCAAACAGTCACAATGTACATTGTCATACAGTCTGCATGTAACCCAGAACAATGCACCAACATACATGTCAACACAATGTCAACATGCATCTCCCCTTCACATTGCATAGGGGCACACAACACCTCCAGCAGAGCACAGAAGACAACACATCTGTGATGCCTGAGAGGACCACCACACCTTCGACACCGACGCCCTACAACAGCCCATGGACATCCCACGCAGCCCATCACCAGAACCTGGGCAGCCAAGCTACTTAGAGGAGAACACAGAGCTTCCATCCACAATCAGCAGGGATTGTTGAAAGGTATAACGCCACACTTAAATTGAAACTGGCTAAAATACTGGCTTCCACATCCTTGAATTGGCCAGACGCATTACCTTTGGCACTGTTGTCCATTAGATCAGTGCCACATTCGCAATCTGGTCTTACACCATATAAGGTGGTGTTTGGAAGGCCTATGAAAATTTGGGGAATTCCTAAACCACGTCCCATACATATGATGTACCATGTGTATTGATGAGTGACTACCTATCACAATTGACTGACAGTTTGATTTCTATTCATCAACAGGTTCGAGAAGCTCTTCTGATAGGTCTGCAGGTGAAGGCCATGGACTTCGACCTGGTGACCAGGTGATGATCCGATCATTCCAGAAGTCGAGCAGCTTGGAGCCGAGGTGGCGCGGCCCGGAGCAGGTGCTCCTTTCAAAGAGAACTACGGTCCGAGTGACGAACAGAAGGAACTGGGTGCACTCCACCCACTGCAAGAAAGTGCCATCTACCTTGGTGGATCCTGCTGCCTTGATCGACCATCAGGACATCCTGGATACAGAGAGAGGACAAGCCATATCACCTGACGAACCTGAGGAAGTCTTCCCGGACCACACGATTCCTGGAGTATCACGATACCAACTGAGACAACGGAAAGAGCCTGCATCGTGGAAATAGACTGGTTGAGCAACCGCCCTGGGTTAGTGAAACGGAAGGCCGATGTGGCAAGGGGGGGATCAGTCCTGTATAGTGTAGCGACACCCGTCTTGACCCTCGGTGAAGAAACCAAAGGCTGCCCAGGGATAAGAGCTCCAACGATTGTTTCCAACGACAAGCTGATCATGTCCACAATGAGATCAACCGTTGCTAAGAGAAAGATGATTTGTGCTATAGGGTCTGTTGTTGCTATGGTGGCTGTAGCAGTAATAACCTGGTTCGTTGAGAAAGTGTCTCCTGCTCGAGAGCTTTTGATCGCCACTACTCCAGTATCAGTTGAACACCACTACTTTACGCTTTCCTACCATGAGCAGAAGCATCGACAATCCTAATTAAATAATACCTTTATCCAGATGTTGCATCATACTCATAATGCCACAAATACTACCAACTGTTGGGTGTGTGGGATGATACCTGCACATCAAAAGAAAGGAGGAACACCTTTTATTCCTCTTCCCTTTTCTCATAATGGTTCTTGTCAAGCTTGATATGCGCTTTTGTTTGCATCTGGAAGATGTACAGTAGGCGGGCTTCTTTTCGCCTTAATAAAGTATGCTACCAAGATAAAGATGGTTATCCTCAAGCCAAAGGGACCAAAAGGGAATGGGAAGAGTATCAACCGGACAATATTTCAACACCATATGTCTTCACAAATATGAGAACTTTTACCAGTAATGAACAATTTGTGATTTCTGTTACTAGAGCTAAAGCAGATCTATGTATAAGCAGTATTGGGAGAATTCATGTGGGGAAAAGCAAATGTACTGTAATTCTGACTATTGAAGGTGTAAATAACAGTAGTTTTATTGCCTTACATAATACCTACTTTATCTGTGTTATCCAAGGATATTGTCAACTACCTGCTGGGTGGTCAGGTGTATGCTATGTGTCCTTTCTATTGGCCCCTGTGTTTCTGGCACCTGCATCATACCACCAGGACCTTAAATTATTCGACGATATCTCTAGAAATAGATACAAAAGGACAATAAGTGCTGATGAAGTAGACCAAACTGATACCACTCTGCAACAATATGTCGATTTTAATTTAGGTGTGTTCTTCTTTGTGGGTGCTGCATTAAACAGTAGGAAAATAAGACGATTGACTAGAGTTGTGGAAGCTGTTACCAATCAGACAGATATGAAACTTGGGAACATTATGGAGGAGCTGCAAATTGCAAGGATTGTAGCTCTCCAGAACTGAATGGTTCTAGATGTGGTTCTGGCTGATTGAGGTGGTGCATGTCGCATCATCGGTAGCAGCTGTTGCGTATTCATACCGGATCACTCACCTTCAGTATATGACGCAATATCAAAACTGCATAAGATTGCTGCAGAAATTCATCCAGAGACTGGTACTTTGACTTTTGCTGCATGGTTTTGGACTGTTGTTTCTGCTTGGGGCTGGAAGCTACTGACTATCCTGTGTGTAATGATTACGATACTTTTTACATGCTGTGTATGTATCCAATGTGGTCCAATGCTTTGCTCCATTTGCATCTCTGTCTGTATACCTGTCAAAAGGAATGTTGCAGAAACAAAAGCCCAACAAATGTTGAATAAAGAGGTGGCCGAAATAATGCTAATAGATGTACAGGATGCATATTTAGATTACCCCAGAGGAACGAATGTCTTCAGTTAATGCTAAAAGGGTCGTCTGTTGTAAATTGGCAGCGATTGGGTTTGCATTAATGGAAGCCACCTTGTATTTAGAGGCTATCTTGTCCATTTTGTGGAATCCATTTTGTATTTCTGGCAGCCATTTTGTTTGCCATGTGCTGCCATGTGCTCACCATGTGCTCTGTCCTCCCTCAGTGTTGACTGCTCTTGTAATCTGCCTAGAAACAAACTATATTTAGCATCTTCCACCTTCGCACATGCCCAGTTGCGTTTGCAGCTGTCTTTGCAGCTGTTAGTAGTATGTAACTGTCAGGATGTGTTTACTAGCATTGACAAACTGTTAACTCCTCCTACTTGTCGACTGTGCATTTCTATATGACCTTATATGTACATAAATCCTTCTTCTGTACTTGTACCGCCTTCTTTCGAGCCCCTGCGTGGGTATAAAAGGACCATGCTCTTTCTGTTCGGTATGCTACTTCATTCAATACCGAAGGGTGCTGTGTGAATGTAGTTCCACCTCATGAGGTTTATTAAACTTTGTATTTTCTATTCCAGTTTCTGTGCCAACTTCTTCCTATTGGTCTGAGGACTCTGTGTAGAGAAGGGCGAACCCCTTGCACTGGTAGGCCTAGCAGAGGTCCACTTCTACACCCCCACTGCCTTGTAGATTAGACAGAGCCCCCGAGGAGTGGGAGCTCTCCTGTGCCTGCCGCCTAGACCAGAGGAGTCTGCCAAGAGCTCCGGTGCGTGGAGCTCCTACCAGTCCTCAGGAGACCGGAGGGCAGCCAGAAGAGCCCCGCTTGTTGTGGAGCCGTCTGGAGCCCAGAGGAGACAGAGCCCGCACAGCCACAGAAAAGCCCGGTGAGTGGGGCTCAATTGTATGGTGGTTGGGGGGTGTGTCGGGTACATTGCCGGTGCCCTCCCCCTGTGACCGTGCCTAGGGTGCCAGGGGTGCCCGTGCTTATTTTCCAGCTGCCCCACCTGACAGTGGGCAGCTACCATATTTTGCATATCTTTACTCAGAGGCCCAAAGGGGGCTCCAACCTGCCAGGGTTTGCTGATTTTTACAGGGGCACCGCAGTTGCGGGCCGCTGCAACGTAAGGTATCTTTAGGTGTTACAGTACCAGAGAGGGCTCAGGAGGCACGCCGGTGTCCATGCTCATTTTTACAGCTGCCCAGCAAGTAGTGGGCAGCTGCCACGTTTAGGCCTGATCAATTGCGCACTTTGCTTTTTCTGCCTGTGCAGCCAGCCTGGACATTCTGGACATTGGGCATTAGAGCCCCTGGGAGAGGCCAGTTGGCCTGGGGCCAGGTTCATTGCTTTGTGCCCCTGATTGGGGAACACTGTGTTTATGCTAATTATTGCCCATGGTATTTATGCATAGTGGGGTTATGCTAATGTGTTTTATGCCTAATGTCATGCCAGGATATGTTAGGATGGTGTCTAATGCTTAGGTCATTATTATACCAGTAGTTACTGGTTGTGTTTTATATTTGCATCTACTTACCAGTTCTGATGGTTCTGACCAGGGTCTTGTATATAATTCCCCTGTGAATATTGCCTAGTGCCAGTTGGCACAGTGTATATTATGTGATTATGTTTCTAATGTATTTATGACAATACAAAGGCTATTTTTTTATATAACCTTGTGTGGAGTTCCTTTTGTGGTGTGCCTAGTGTGTTGTTGCTGTGTGCATGTGCAAACGCTTTACACATTGCCTCCGGTATAAGCCTGACTGCTTGTGCCAAGCTACCAAGGGGGTGAGCAGGGGTTATCTTTGGCGTGTAACTTCCTTGCCCTGACTAGAGTGGTGATCTCTGCCTGGCTTTGGCGCACGCCATAGCCAACCAGAGATCCCATTTCTAACATTGGTGATCAGCGGTGGGATTAGGACTTGCGTTTGCGCAGTACCACAGCGACGACTGGATGCACTACAAAACTGTGCACGTAAGATAATCACATGTTGGGGATTATTGTTTCAGATTTTATTTTTCTCCTGAAAGTGTAATTTTCAAATTGTGTTCTCTTGCTTCAGATCTTAAGCCTAGGAGTCTTACGCTATACCTGTGTGGGTTTTAGTACCTTGCCAAGAATGGAACCTAACTTTAATGCATATAATCTGTTGGAATACAGTATGTTGGAGTTAAGGGGGTTCTGTGATGAGAGAAGCTTAGCAGTGGGTGAGGAAGACACTCGGCTATCCCTTAGGACAGCCCTGCTACACTGGCAACAGGATAGATGGAGACAAATAGACAGGGACCAGGCCGCACTCCAAGAGGGTGGTAGGTCTGAGGGTGGCCCTGAGGAGTCTTAAGAGGAGGAAGAAGATGACAGGACAGCGACGCAAGTAGATAGTGAGGACCCCATAGATAGGGAGTCTCTTGCTAGGTCCAGTGTCGGGGGCAGTGCCCCACCCCTTTCCCTATCCCCAGAGGAGTGGGATGATAGGAGGGAAGAAAGGGGGCATCAGCTGACTTTGGAGAAGCTCAGGTTAGAGCATGCCAAGGAGATAGCGCAGCTGAGGGTGGAGGAGAAAAAGCTAGAGACCGAAAAGGTCTTAGCGTAGGAGAGGATGGCGGAGGCTGAGAGGGCCTTCGCCAGGGAGAAATTAGCTCTGGAGGGTAGATTATCCCCTGAGCGCAGTTGTAGTTTTCTGGATTCACCAGTGAGTGTAGGATCCAGTGGTGGCAGCAATATAGAGTCCAGTGCAGGAAGTCCCATTCCCAGTTCCCAGAGTATGGTACCTGTTTCCCAAGAAGAGGAGTATAGGTTGAAGTTCAGGGGCAGTAAGAAACTGTCTCACCAGTCCTGGGCGGATTTTCGGATGTATGTCATAATGCACTGACTGGTTGGGTGACGGTTAACACGGAACAGGATTATCTCGAACTGTTCGATATGATTATCAGAGAGCACCTGCTCAGTTGTTTTGTGTCAGGGTTGCGCTAACTCCTGTTGGAGGGTGGGATTTCTGATCTATGGGAATTTAAAGTAGAAGCGGACCGCTGGGAAAGTGCCCGAAGTTCTGAAGACGCATTGGGGCGTGATCCCAAAAGTAGTGGCTCAGGTATCTTCCCGTCCTGTATTGGGGAAGAGGTTCAGAGTAGCCCAGCTAGGTTCCAGAGTAGTGAGAGGGGTGTAGGGGCTCACGTCCTGTCTCAGTGGAGTAGGAGTGAGTGTGGGACTGAGTGTCCCCAGATGCCCGAAACCCAGTCTCAGAACCTGGATGGTTTCTTCAGGGAACACCAGGTTGGGAGCCTAGGCTGTCCTGTTAGTCCATTTGAGGAGGATCACCTAGTGTCTGGAGAACCTGGAGCGTCGGTACATAGAGCTCCAGTGGTTCTGGTGTCTGGCGGTGCCGCTCCAGTTGGGAGGGTACAAAAGTCCAGAGAGAGGGGTGACATGGGGCTGTGTTCCCCAGTGGAAGAGCCAGTGGATCAGGGAACAGCAAGAAGGGCTGGGTCTCCTAGCAGTGACCATGGTGACACCACGTCTGTCCTGGGGGATCTTTGTGCACTGTCAGGTGGACAGGGATCGGGAGATCTGCGCACATGACACATGAGTCATGTGTTACCCTCGGGGGCTACTGTGTGAATCCCCATAAGTCCTGGCGTGCCAGGCAAGTACACAGCCAAAGGGTGGGAGGCCAGGTTCAAGATCTGCCTGACCTGGAGGGAAGGACATCTGTAACCAGTGTCCTGACTTGTTCATCTTCCAGCGGTACCGCTCCAGTTGGGAGGGTGCAGAACTCTGGAAGGGGGTGCAGAGGGAGGGAGTCCTCGCCTCTGACCCCGGTGCAACCTGAGGGTTTAGACCCTAGGTTGGAAGACCAGTTCTTGGAGAGAGGACCTGAACTGGTGGGAGAGTTGTGTTATAAGGGTGCCTCTCAAAGGAGGAGAGTGCGGAAGCCTAGGAGGAGAGGTAGGGGGAGGAGAGCCTCACCCGTGACTTCTGGTAAGCCTGAGGGTACGGGCCCTAGGCTGGAGGATCAGTGGCAGTCTAGAACTACCCTGATGAGGGAAAGAGTGAAGAATGGCTACTATGTGCCAGGGCTTACTGCCCCCCACTCTGTGAGATGGCAGGGACCAGATACATCTGGATGGCCTAGGGCCTGGTCCTGGCCATGGACAGCTAGGGCGTACCAGTGGGGTAGCCTAGTTGGTCCTGAGAGATTTTACATGGGTTCACAGTGGCGTAGAACTGGAGGGTGTCCCTGCAGTTGTGGGCCCGCTTCCGTGTTCTATCGCCCCAAGAAGGGAAGCCCATCACAGTGGTGATTGGTCTGCCCTGCGTTTTGGCTGGAAGGGGGTTGTGTTGGACTTGGCCCTTTTGGCAGGTTCACCCCTAAACTTTTTGCCTTTCCTGTGACCTGGTATTGGTGGTCCAGTGTATTGTGTGTGTGCTCTCTGAGTGCGTGTGGTGAGATTGGCCTGCCCTCCCATAGGAATGCATGGGGGATATGTGTGTCCAAGTTAATTCCTGGTGTGAGAGGAGTGCAGGGTCAAGTTTAGTATATGCGAACTTGTGAGAATAAATGCTGCGCAATGGTGTGCAGATTTATTGTGACTGGTGAAGAAGTGCCACTTTTAGAAGTTGGCATTTCTGTGTGCTGTGTGTCTGCCTGCCTGATGTGGAGTGCATGTCTGGCTTGTGATTGACAGGTGCTGGATGGTGTGGGGAATTCCAGGAGCCAGGGTGAGTCAGCCCAGTGGTGAATAGAGAGATCTGCATCTAGATGGGAGGGAGGGGTTGCACCTGGCACCTGAATAGGGCTGTGCCTTCCCTCCTCAATGCCGGCTCCGCCCCCTGTGGTGCGTCTGATCCCTGAGCCCCCACCTAACAAAGGAGAGAGGAGCTGAGCAAAACAAAGTGCTCCAAAGCTCCCCTATACCAGTACATATCCGTAAAACCTGTGCTGTGACACAAAGGGGAAAAGTGGTATAAATGCAGGGGCTGTGACCCCATGAAAATGTTCTGTTGTGCTTGTTCTTCCTTTGGGAGGACACTCTGCCAGGAGGAACCGCCGCGGGACCCAGCTGCTGTTTCCTGGGGGTCCTTGCGTGCCGGCCTGCCTGGCTGCGCTTTGCTGGGGTCTCCCCAGCACCAAAGACTCTCTTATTTCTGCCTCTTCAAGGACTTTTTGCTAGAGCTAGCGCATCGTGAGCGCTATATCTCTCTATTACCCCAAAGAAGAAGAGTGGAGCGGGTGGGTCTGGCAGCACCGGGCTGCAACTTGTTGGGAGGGAATCCCGACATGGGGATCCCCCCATTGACGCCGTGGAGTGTGTGCCCACCCAGCATTTCAGCTGTTTTTGGTGTGCTTGTGGCGGGAGCCCACCCCGCGTGTTTGAGTCTTCAAAGCGGGAGCCCACCCCGCTTTATTGTCTATTTTTTGGGTGCCTTCCCCGCTGTAATTATCTAAGTGACGAGCGGGTGCCCACCCCACATCGCTGCCAAGACCGAAAAAGAATCACCGCCGCAGCCCAAGAGTTGCAGAAACATTGCCGGCCGCTGCCGTCACGACCCGAAGCCAGGCGGCCCTACCTGGTTGTGGGCAGGGCCGCGTGACAAAGAGGAGGTTTCCGGGCAGTGAGGAAAGGGAGGACGGGACCCTACCCAGCCTTCCAGGATGTCCCGGTGCCGGAGGAAGAGAAGCCAGGCAAGAGTGCAGCAGGGCTCCCATGAGCGGGAGAGAGCCCCGCCTGAAGAGGAGGAGGTCCGGTGACGCGGGGCTCCCGTGTGCAAGGGAGAGCCCCACGGTGTGGTGCCTGCCCTCGCCGCCTTGTAGATTAGAGAGAGCCCCCGAGGAGTGGGAGCTCTCCTGTGCCTGCCGCCTAGACCAGAGGAGTCTGCCAGAGCTCTGGTGCATGGAGCTCCTACCACTCCTCAGGAGACGGGAGGGCAGCCAGAAGAGCCCCGCGTGTTGTGGAGCCAGCTGGAGCCCAGAGGAGACAGAGCCCGCACAGCCACAGAAAAGCCCGGTGAGTAGGGCTCAATTGTACGGTGGTTGGGGGGGGTGTCGGGGAACAGTGCCGGTTCCCTCCCCCTGTGACCGTGCCTAGGGTGCCGGGGTTCCCACGCTTATTTTCCAGCTGCCACGTTTTGCATACTTTTACTCAGAGGCCCAAAGGGAGCTCCAACCTGCCAGGGTTTGCTAATTTTTACAGGGGCACCGCAGTTACGGGCCGCTGCAACGTGGGGTATCTTTAGGTGTTACAGTCCCAGAGAGGGCTTAGGAGGCACGCCGGTGCCCATGCTCATTTTTACAGCTGTCCAGCAAGTAGTGGGCAGCTGCCACGTTTAGGCCTCATCAATTGCGCACTTTGCTTTTGCTGCCTGTGCAGCCAGCCCGGACATTCTGGACATTAGAGCCCCTGGGAGATGCCAGTTGGCCTGGGGCCAGGTTCATTGCTTTGTGCCCCCGATTGGGGCACACTGTGTTTATGCTAATTATTGCCCATGGTATTTACGCATAGTGGGGTTATGCTAATGTGTTTTATGCCTAATGTCATGCCGGGATATGTTAGGATGGTGTCTAATGCTTAGTCCTCATCAATGTCCGAGTTGTATGTTGCGGAGGGTTGTGGGGGACAGTGGCATGATGCAGAGGGTGGAAGCTGTCCGAAAGCAGCAAATGGAGGGGTGGAATGCCACGGCCTCGTTTTCACCACAAAGTCAGTATAACTACCTTGATGGCGACGACAACCCCAAGTCCATGGGCTCAGTCGCCACCAAAGTCCAACCAGAAAGTGTCCATGGGTCTCGGGGAATAGACATAGTGGCTCCGGGGCTGAAAGGGGATGCAGTCTGCAATGAGGCCTGTACAATGACATAAAGTCTGCCATAAATAAATCAAGGCTGAATTCAAATGTGTGTGTGACCTATTCGACCACAGTGTAGGCCGGGGGAAGTGGTCAGCAAAGGCCCACAGCCACGTGTGGTTGGCATGCTATGCACATGGTTGCTGCCACCTGACCAAAGGGAGTAAGTAAAGTGAAGTTGAATCTTCCTTTTTGTGCGTACACAGACAATGTATGATCAAGACTCAATTCCAAATGCGTGACCTACTTGACCGTAGTGTAGGCCGGAGGCGGTAGTAGAGTTCGTCAACGCGAAAGGACTAAAGCGGGCCTGTGTCGTGGAGGCCGTGATGGTCTTAGAGGCTGCCAAGGTCAAGGCCCTCGGGCTTGGACTTTGCGCCGGCACGTGGTGGGCCCTCCTTGACACACGCCGGTGTCGGAAGGTGATCAGTGTTGCCTGGCTGCGCAGGGACGGGCCTGACGGGTTCGGGGTCCAGCGGGCTGGGGTACGGCAGACACACAGGATCGCAGGCAACTCCGCTCACTAGGACAGCGTCGGCCTCGTGGCGTGGTGAGAGGCGCCACCCTGGCAGAGACATTGGGTTTTCCGGAAGAGGACCACGCCCAGGGCTACGTGCTTTTTATTCACACCCCTGCGCTGGCCTGGCATATGCCAGGCCATCCCACTCTGCTCACGCTTACGGTGGGGACGTAACAGGCAACATTTCCACAAACTCCCCCACTGGCTGGGGTGACATGGTTGCGTCCACTGTCCACTACACTCCATGCACCAGCAGTGTATGTCACCATGGATATGGGTGTGTTCGGCATACTGCGGTCTGTCAAGCACATCTCCGCCACTCTTGGCATTGTGTACTTTCCCGATCATGGTTCTCCTGCATCCTTCACACATGCCTGGTTGCCACCTCTCCCCACATTGGGCCAGTGTGTGGCTGAGGTGCCATGCCATTGATGGCTCATGTTCACTGCTTGCCCAAATAACCATTGTGAGTTGTTCTGTCGTGTCTGGTGGGTGGGCATTTTTTTTGCATGTTGGTTGTGATTTTGTGACGTGTGCATTGCCAGAGTAGTGAGTTGCACGGTTGTGGAGTTGAGGTGAGTGGGGTGTTCATTTGGAACTTGCCAAGGGGATGTTCATTTCCCTTGGTGCCATCTGGGAACGCTGCTTGCTGATGGACTGTCGGAGGATGAAGGGACCATGCACACTGGCTGGGTATTTGGAGGCGACATTGGTGGAGGTCCCACGGTGTTCGGTTGTTGCCTGCACATTGATGTGAGACGTGTGCTTTCTGCTGCGGTGATTGTGTGCTGTATCCCCAGGGTGCACAGGTATGACATGTGTGCTGTGGATTGCCCCCAACATGTGCGTGCATCCAGCTATGGCGTATATGGTCCTAGTTTGGTCTCCAACGGATCCTGCGCATTGTGTTGGACGTATGGGGACTGGGGTACCAGGCTGATGGGGATGTCCAGGACAGGTGTGAGGGCCTTGAATGTGGCTGGCTGTGAGACTCCTCCGACCCTGGCGGGTGTTGGTTGGGGGGTACCAGGGGCCAACAGGTGCAGCACAGCCCGCAGCTTTGTGTGGAGTGGGATGTTGATTGTCCGCTGTGTTAGTACCATCGGCCTGTTGGGCGTTGTTGGTCAGGATGGTTGTCCTTTTGAGCCTGTAGTGGGCAATGACATTGTCAGGTGTTGGGTCTGTGGGGCAGGTGCGTTTCCTGAGGGTCCGATGTCTTTGTCTGTGTTGCCTCTGTTGTGGTCGGGGGGTGTTCCAGTTGGGGGTTGGGTTCCTGGGGTGGTGGCGGTGGGTGTTGTGGCCCTCTTGGGTGTCCGGGCCGCATGACCAGTGGATCCATGGCATCTGTTGCCCTTCCGATGTGGCTGTGGGCTGCGCTCCCTTTTGTGGTGCAGGCTGTGGTCCGACTTTGCACCAGGTCTGAGCAGGGATTATTTTCCTGCTGCTAACACCCCTTATTGCCTGTTTTGTGTTCTTATTGCAGTTCTGGCTGGTCGTTGTGAATGTTGTGGAGTGGTGTTGTCACGGCTTTTGGCACGGGAACGCCTACTCTGCATCTCTTTAGCGATAGTTGCGGGGGTCATCTGTGGCGATGTTTTTTGCAGCTGCTATCACGGGTAAACTGGTGCTTTATCGCAACTTTGGCTGCGATAAAGTGCCGTTAACTCGGCGATTGATCCTTGTGAATATCCCCCTCAGTTGTTAGCACCAACAAGCGTGCCAAAAAAGACCCGTCCTCCCCATTGAAATGTAAATCACCTCTTCCTCTGACATTAGAGAACATCATGGACGAACTGCACCATATTGGTCCCTTCATGATGGACACTACTGCTACACTCTAGAGAATTGAAGAGAAATGGTCCGGCCTGGAGTCGCGACTTTCAGATGTAGAACAAAAAATAAGTGATGCACAGGACGTTGCTGCCAGAGTTGACATCCTCACTAAAGAAGTTACTCAACTTAAGACTACAGAGGACTTAGAAAATTGTAATAGGCGCAACAATCTACGAATTTACGGAATTCCGGAAGGTTCTGAAGGCTCGGACATGATTTCCTTCTTGAAGACTCAAGTCCTGCAGATCGTTGGTCTCTCAAATCTATGGACCTTAATATTCAAAGGGCGCGCAGGTTAGGATCTCAGAATGCATCTTCCTTAACTAAACCAAGAGGCATTATTGCCTACTTCCTACTGTACTCTGATCTCATGGCAATCCTCAATGCTGCCAGGCAACACAAGCAGATGCTCTGGTCTGGCCACAAAATTTTCTTCAGTCAGGATGTCTCCAAGCCAACCCCCAACCGGCTAAAGGAATTTCTCGACCCCAGACCATCATTGAGATCCATGAGTGCCCGTTATGGTCTTATCCATTCCTGCTTTTTCAAAGTGACTTATAAGGACAGAACTTTTACTTTTGAAGGCCCAGCTGACGTTCGGAAATTCATTCATGTTCACAAAGGAGAAGCTATGGAACTTAGCAAGCCTTAATTGTTGTCTTGTTTGTTTCTTAGGTTTTCCCTGCGCCGTTCCCGACGCTGATGTTCATACACACGTTCTCCTTCTGTCTTGTCATGTATGACTCAATCCGTTGCTTTGTCTCCCCATTGTCTGGTAAGTTCCCTTCCATCTTGTTTTGTATGTTTACCATTTTGTCCTTAATTTCTTTGTCTTATCTCTTTTTTGTTCTGTTACTAAACTTGCCCCTTCTCGGTGTCCCCCTTTTGGGAGTGTCCGTTTTGCTCTTCTTGTTTTTGAACACTATGACTAAAGCCTTCTGGCTTTTTGCCATCTTTTCTTTGTTTGCTCTTAGGCGACTATGCTCCCCTCTTCATCTTCTCTTCTGTCTCCTTTTCCTCTTCTTTCTCCCCCTCTCCCCTCGCCTCTTCGCTTTTGATTCCACTGCACTTCTTTTCTTCTATTTCACACTTATGGTACTCTATTGCTCTCACCCCTGTTTGTTTTTATGGATACATCAAGCTAGTTACTCTACTTTCCTTCCTCTTTCTAATTAGCTATCCTCCGCTCCTTATCGGTTTTTACAGGTCTCTATTTTACTTATCTTCTCTTTTTCCCGACACTGGCATGTCTCTTTTTTGATTGGTTTCTTACACCTTTTTTTGGACTCAGTCTTTAAGTTTCATATATTTTCATGTCTAATTGTGCCTAAGTTTTACCGATGAATGGCCTCCGTATAATTTCATTGTATCTTAAGGGTATTCGCAACCCAGTCAAAAAACAACGAGTTTGTCTCACCTTGCTAAACTGAAATGTCATGTTGCGTTATTAGAAGAAACACAACTCAAGTTACAAGATTTGCCTTCACTGCGCAAACAATGGGTAGGAGATGTTTTCTGCTCCCCAGCAGTGAATAACAAGAACGGTGTAGTTATTTTGTTTCATAAGTCACTAAATGTTCTTTTACAAAATGAATTTAAAGATACTAATGGTAGATGGCTTTTTTTTAATACTAAAGTTAACAACACTCAACTCTCTTTTTGTAATGTTTATGGCAATAATGGCATTGACTTATCGTTTTGGAATGATTTTTCTACTTTTCTTTCCTCCCACGCCGCTGATAATTTGTTAGAGGGTGGCGAATGTAACCAACTTATGAATCCCTTCCTAGACCGGAAATCTCAAACTAAATATATCCCTAACAAGATGCAGAAGACTTTTCATAAGGTTATCACCTCTAGAGGACTGGTAGATACATGGAGAACCTCTCACCCTGACATCTTATAATTTCCCTTTTTCTCCACTGTTTACAGATCTCACTTCCACATAGACTACATTTTTCTCACACAGCTAGCTCTTCAATTCATGACTAATGCAGAGATTGGCTCCATTCTCATCTCAGATCACGCCCTGTCATTACAGATATGGATCACCCTTCACCTGCCCCTACATCCCGTTGATGGCGTTTCAACAATTCCCTTCTCCTGGACTCTCAATTTGTCGAACAATTCACGCTTTTTATACAGGATTTCTTTAACAATATTCTCTCCTCTGCTTCTCAATACCATTTTATTTGGGATGCCTTCAAAGCTACTGCCAGGGGCTATATAATTGACTTTGTGTCCCGGAAAAAAAAGAAAGCACTCATGGACTCAACATCCATCCTAAAGCAAATTAAAGCTCTAGAACATAAATACTTCACCACCAATTGTCCTGACACATTGTCAAATCTCTTCAAAGCAAAAATGTTATACAACAAACAATCTTGTAATAATCTCCTCAAATTCAAGGCTAAAATGCATGGTGGTCGGAACAAGGCAGGTAGATCTTTAGCCAAGTATCTCAAAATCAAAAAACAAAAATCCAAAATTGTGGCCATTACAGATAACTCTGGAGTTCGGCATATTACAGATGCTAAGATTCTTGATTGCTTCACTGAATATTATACTACCCCCTACACCCCAGAGTCCACCTCTTCTCCCAATCAAATTGATTCCTTTTTCCAAACTATTCCCAAATCTCCTGAGCATTGCTTTGATCTCACATCTTTGGATGTTCCCATTTCGGAACAAGAAATCACTAATGCCATCAACCTCCTGCCCAAAGACAAAACACCTCGCCGAGACGGTTTTACTGTTAGATTTTTCCTTCATTTTAAACAACTTCTGGTCCCTCAATTATTCTCATTGATAAATCACTTCCTTACCACCGGCGAATCATGAGGATCTTTCACCCAGGCAATGCTATGTCTGACCCCTCTCTTTGTAAAAACTACAGGCCCATTTCTCTTATTAATACAGATTGTAAAATCTTTGCTAAATTACTTGCCCTCCGCATTAATAAGGTAATTCCAGACCTCATCAATATATACCAATCAGGGTTCGTCAAAGGACGATCCATCACACATAATTCAAGAACCTTCCTCAATATTATCCACCTGGTTTCCAGTCGCTGCCATTACATTGGATGCTGAGAAAGCATTTAATAGGGTAAATTGGGAATTCATTTTTGGCGCATTGAAATGGCACGGCTTTAGCCCTCCTATTATTAAATACATCCAGTTGCTATACTCTGCCCCCTGTACCTTCATTTGGGTGAATGGCTGTCAATCTCAATATTTTCCACTACTTAGAGGGACTAGGCAGGGATGCCCTCTCCCCACTCTTATTTATTCTCACTTTAAAACCCTTCTTAGAGAAACTTAGACGCTCACCACACTATACAGGTTTATCAATATAAAAATATCAACATCAAATTTACTGCATATGCAGGCTATATTTTGTTATATATCTCCAATCCGTTTACTTCCTTTCCAGCATTCTTCTCCTTGTTACTAGATTATTCTATAGTTTCCAGCTATAGATTGAATATCGACAAATCCGAAGTCATGCTTTTAAAGAAGCACTGCCTTTCCCATATGTTTCATGACACAGGTTTCGAATGGAAATCCAGAAGTATCAAATGCTTAGGCATTCTTTATGCTAATATAATAATATTAACCTATCTATTAAATTACCCCTGCTGATATACTCAAAAAGCTCTCTGTTCACACTGAGAGCTGGTCCCCTCTTTTCTTATCCTGGTGGGGTAGATTAGCTACAATTAAAATGATGCTTTTTCCAATTATCAATTTTTATCTTTCTATGCTCCCAGTCTCCCTCCCACTTTCCTTTTTTAGTACCATCAATCGCTCTTTGACCAAATTTCTTTGGAACAACTGTAAGGCCAGGATTTCTCGTCCTCAAACGTTAACACTCTGCATTCCCCATGAAACAAATATGAACCTATTAACCGAATCCACACATACACCTATAATGGCCTGGAGCTCGTTAGAACAAGCTCAATATACACCTTTCTCTTTTGTCACAGCTACCTGCTTATCCCAACCCCCAAAGTGTTTCTCCTCACCTACCTTTACTCATTCCAAAGCAGTTGCAACCTCTCTGCTTGGAACTCATCTCTCCTCTGCAGACCAACTTTCACGCACTCCAGTCTGGTATAATGAACATTTAAAGATTAACAACAGAGCTGTATTCTGGAAGGAATGGATTGATAAAGGCATCATTACACTTAACCATTTGTTGAAAGATGGGTCCTTTATGGACTTTTTGGATCTCCAAAAGTATTATGGTATCTCCTTCATACATGCCCTTTATTACCCCTTGCTTAGGGAATCTCCTACTCGTCATTTTTCCCAGGGTTGTTCCTCTGATACACCTGATCAGGCCTCCCTCCCCCCACTTGATTTTTCTACCCATTTTAAAGCAGCTGCTATATACAAGATATTGTCCCGTCTTGTAGATGCTAGAATCAAAGCCAACTTAGAGCTTCTATGGGAGAAGGACTTGGCCCAGGATTTTTCATTTCAAACATGGGATTCCATCTGGACAAAAATCCATACTTCCTCACGCTCAGCTAGCACAATGCAGACTTTATATTACTTTTATGATAGACTTTTTCTCACTCCTACTGACCTGCACAAATTCAAATTGTTAGACTCCAAAAAATGTTGGTCTTATTCCCACGAGAACAGTGACTTTCTGCATTCGCTCTTCCATTGACCTCGAGTTAAATCTTTCTGGTCTCGTATGTGGTTGAAATTGAATAAAATATTATCTACCAACGTTTCTTTTGATATTGTACATGTTTTTTTGGGTAGATCTTCGCCTATCTGGGACGCCCAGAGCAATGTGGGTAAATTTATTGATTTGTTTTTAGCTATTTCCTTCCAGATCATCACCACTAATTGGAAGGATACCTCTAAAATTTCGTATCAAGCTTGGTGGAACTTGCTTTGTCACCATCACAGGCTTGATCGTGCCCATGCCACTTCACTACCTCTGTTGATCAAAAGAGACTTGTGGTCACCACTAACCTCTTTTCTTTCCAGGTTGGCTACTTGATTTTGCTTGTATCTAATGGTACCAATTGTTTTTTTCTTTTTAAATTCATAGGGGCACATTTGCGTTCCCTGGTGCATTCCTGCGAATCAGCAGGGATGCGCCAGGGAAGATACGTCACGCAAGTTTGCCCTTGCGCCACAGCAGATGCCCCGCATTTACAATGCGGTGCATCATGGCACAAGGACAAGCAGATGCGTGACGTATCTGCTGGCGTAAGGTTGGCGCAGTGCTGAAGTTGTGTCGCAAGCGCGACGCAACTCCAGCACTGTTCCAACCTGCCCTATTCCAAGCGGCGTAAGGATTTGACGCACCAGTTTTGGAAAAGTGACTGCGTGAAATCTTGTAGATTTTACTGCGTCATTTTTCTGAGGCTTTTTCCGACGTAACGCCCACCCTGCATACATTAAACCTGACGCAGGATTAATGTGGCGCAGGGCTTTACAACATGACGCATCTCCCTAGATGCGTCAAGTTGTAAATCTGTTATAGCCTGGCGCTAGCTTTGCGCCGCCGCTGCATCACAAAAGTGACGCGACGGCAGTGCAAAAGTGGCGCACTGGGCTTGTAAATCTGCCCCATATTGTTTAATTGTCTCTCATTATTCTACATAATTTTGCTAACTTCTGATGTATTCCCCTCTCCCCCTCTTCTCCTCCCCTGTCTTTTTTCTTTCTCTTCTTTTTGTTTCTCTTAAAATCTAAAAATGTTAAAATGCATTTACTCTATGTACAGGTTTTCCCTTCCGAGGGTTCTATTAGACTTGTAGTCTTATTTATATTTTACTTCTATTTTCATGCTACATGACCATGTACTGATGTTTTACGCTGTTTATTATCTCAATAAAGCATTCTAAACTTAAAAAAAGAAAAAAACAATTAATTTCTACTCACTTAAAATCACCTCTCACATACATTAGATTCCATTCTTTTGTAATAGGAGTTTGCATGAGCACTTTAGCAGCTTGGCTTAGGACGTTCATTGGAAAAATCATGGCTTTTCTCCTAATCATGTCTGCTCACCTTGGGATCCGTCTTACAGAAGAACTATTAAATTGTGAAAAATCTAAACTATAGTTGAAGAACTAGTTCTGGCCTGTCTCGTTTTATGAAGAAACACTAAGTCTGATTATCGAGAGCAAGGCGAGCTCCTTTACCACTATCTGAACCTGCTCAGATTCCTTCCTCAGCATCACTCTCCGAACCTGTGTGAGCGCCTGTAAATGTAGAGAAAGAAACAAACAAGAGAATCAGGTGACCAGGCAAGATCCATTGACCATTTAACTGTACCGTCTGCATCCTAAAGTTTTATTATTTTAGAATATATTTCTTCATGGTTAATACTTGCCAAATGTATCCAGGGAAATGGAAGCCTTGTTGGCCTGGGCCAATATTTCAATATAATTGTGTTTGTTCACTGCATAAACTCACGTTTCAAGGTCTTCTGAATCTAGGAGGCTTATTTACAAGCCCCGTGCGCTGGAGCATCACTTTTAATATGGAAAAAAGTGCACACAAGCGGCCCAAGGGTCTTGTAAATAAGCCCCTAGGTTTTATCTAGAACAGTATTGACTTTCACGTAAATGGCTAGTCCATTTGCTATTACTGGACATAATTACCATCTTTAGACCTTTATTTTATATTCTTGTCATTTTTCTGAGTACCAGGCAGTACATCTTTAATCCATTTCGAAAAAGCCTTTATACATTACTACCTTTTCAGAAGTCAAGCCAAGGAGGTTGGAAAAAAGCTATTTGGGGTCCATGGTGTCCCACCTGCCAAGTTTTGGTAGCTGGTATATATGATCACTTTCAGTGCTGCAGTTTGTAAATATGTACAACAAAATGGTCTGTGTGCTCTTCAGCACTGCCGCAATCATATTTTTGCACTTCATCTCTATTCCATTGCGGGCTCTGGAATCCAATCTCGGGTGGACGATGCCCAGTATACTCTTTCATGTGTTCATGTTCGAGATTGTGCTGTTAAAATAAAAAATGTCTTTAAAGCGTTCTGCAGCTTCCTGGTTGTAGAAACGTACTGTATCAAATAGCTAGAAATGAAATATAGTTTGAGATCCTAAACGCCTTGTGGAAAATCTAGGACTGTAAGGTTCATGTTTTAACATAAGGCAGAGCTCTGAAGGCTTTCATGTTTGCTTAACTGTAAAGTGTTGAAAGGTACATGACACACTAGAATCAAGTATGCATGTATGCATCTCGTGTGTTTTTATGAGATGCCAGACTTTGTTTTTGTACACTTTTGCATCATAGTTATGTCCTAGTTTGCCTTTTCTGATAAGAAGCAAGACATTGTAAGAAAAACACAGCAAAAGCTTGTAATGACTCACTCAGCCATGGAAACCCTTCAGATGATAACATGAACCCAGTAGCAAAAGTGTGTTCTTTCTAATAGAAATTCCTGAGGAATGCTCTCCAGGATTTCATGTGTTTTTCATAGAGTAGGTTAAAGAAAGGACACAGCTTATCTTTCCAGGCTTCCACTGAATCCTGTTGAAGGAATGTTGTGTTTGGCCCAAGACTACAGAGATAATAAAAACATTGAAGAAAAGAGAATAAATACACCATTTCATGTTGTTATATTTTAAACACGTTTTAACATTTGGCTGTAATCGTCTATCGAACATCAGTCAATGTTCACCAACAGTAAATGTAATAATGTTAACAAAATATTGGCATTTCACAATAATATATGGATAAGCTACAAGCGACCAAATAAAAAAGACTAGTCACTAGGAAGTATGGAACACTGAATGGCTTACTTAACCCAAAAAATAATTCGTTTTTAATATCTTCATGGAATCGAAATCAAGAGATGTAAATAGCGGTATTTTCTGCTTGGAGCATGACGAATACTAACAACAGAGGTATTACCGTGCATCCACAATGAATTTTTTCCGATGCAAAAATGTCTACCAAAGGTTAAAAGTCACTAGCCTTCTCACTAATTCATGTGGCCAACCTGGTGCAGGGAATTGTGTACCTATATGTTGTGGCCTTTTGCCACTTGACACAGTAATCCACAGCTAATACTGTGTGCCTGATACTTGCTCCACTGTAGTCGCAGGAATATCTTTTACTGGTTTTGTCTACACCCAGGCTCCTGTTACAACACACCTGCCTTTCCACCACATAAATCCTCTGTGAATGTGGCTTGAATCACCTCTGTGCCTAGCACATAGGTGGGGGAGAAGAAATCTCTAAAAGTAATCAGCTACCCTGATATGTCTGCAAAATCAACTCCAGGCGGTCATGGCAAACCAACCATAAACATATTAATGATGATGATTCATGCAATAAGATGCACTACAGATTACGTTGGTTCTGCCAACTTCAGGAGTGAAATAGAAAAAGGCTGTGTGCCTGTACTAAGGAGGTACCTTTCAACTTTAGAGAATTTGAACAGCCATTACAACCTGAACATTTTTGGTGTTAAGGATACTCTTGAAAGTGACAATGACTGTGCAGTCTAAACTTGATTAGTTGAATTACAACAAACAGTGTGAATATTATAGAAAACACTGTACCCCTTTCACTCCAATATCTGGTTGACAGTCACACATCAAATTCATTTTCTAAGTATGTGCTAGGAACAAACAGCCATCTTCGGATCAACAATCTTCTTTCATTCACTATAATTATGGTAGAGAATCAGTCAAGATGCAGAAAGAAGTCCTCAATATTATAACTTGTCTTGAGTCTTCAAGCAAAAAGCAATGAGTAATATTCATTGATAATGAGTCAATGCAGTTAAGTAATTTGCCACCCAAATCGATGCTACTTTTAATATATAGATGCAACTACCATGAATGCAAGCCTTCTCAGTTTAGAGGTGCAAAAATAAATGTTGTCAATCCTGCTATTGGCGAACCCTATTGCAAACACAACCTGACAAACATTATTACAATATTTTGTATTCCTTCTAAAACCAGCTTTATGAGTTTCTATCAGATTTGTAATTATACCCCTTAATCTGTCAGTCCATATTTTCATCAGAACTTTTGAACCCAGTCTGATCATGGATATTGGCTTGTAACTCGAGCAATCCTGTAGGTAACAGGTAGTTGTAGAAAGTAACAGAATAAGGTGATAATTTCATTATTTAGTTTATGAGCTCCTAAGCATTGCCTAATTGTAAACCTGGAAAAGAATCAATGCTAGCGATTCACTAGAGATTTCATGCAATTCGGACCTAAGAACATATGTGTTTGGCAAATACATTCACAATTATGACTTAATTGCCTTTAGTTTTTCCAACTAAGTAATATAATTCCCATCAGCCCTAGATTCTCCTGTTCCTTGATTCTCCCCTTCATGACTCCCATCCTTTAAAATATTTTAACACTGAGAGAAAACCCATCACTTATTTGAGAGCTAACTTGGATTCCACATGTAATTTTCAATATAACTGGTGAAAATGTTGTTATCCCCTTTAATGCAGACCACCCCTCCTTATTCAAGAACTGAATGTGTGATCTTAACATGCTCCACTCTTTTAATGTAAATGTCAGATCTTACATTACTTTTGCTTTGTTCTTAGGAGTGTGTAATCTGCCTTCCAGATTACCGTGCTGTTAGCTTAATATTTACAAACCCATTGTGTTAATGCTTTTCCTGCTGCCTTTTTTGTCATCCTAGCGTAGCAAAGTTTTCCCTGAAAATGTTGAGTATGCCTAGTTCTTTTTTTATACTGTATTCTAATTAAGCTCACTATCAATCTTCCCTTACATTCATTTTTCAATTTCCATTCTACCATTAGGACAAAGTACATAATGATAAAAACAGCAGCATGTTCTGACAACAGTATGCTATGTACCCTACATGTAGCAAAAAGGGTTGGTACATGGCTGGTGTTGAATTTAATTATGCTTGTCTGCACATGTTCTGTTCAAAAGTTTAATTGCACAGGAAATGTGGGTGCTCTAAGACATGGATCACAACAGCCTGCAATAGAAATGTTTTATGTGTCAATAAAACACACTACAAAAAGTAAGACGTTGGCATGGTTTTTAATGTGACAAATAGATTCTGTATACCGAAAAACTAAGCTTGCTTGCTAGGAGGAGAGTGCAGGATACGACAATAGGGCTGACGTGGTGGACAACCTCTTGGCCAGACAATTGTGTGATTTAGAACAACCCTTCTTCAGAGCCCAATGCAGTATTTTTGTGTGTTGAAGGACTAACTACTAAATTAAAGTTAATAAAAACAAGGTGGCCCCAGATTGATTAAATATTAACAAAAGAGTCTGTCATTTGCAAAAACAGCAACTGCTGGTTATACTGGTAAAGCTGTATCGGAATTAAATCACTTCGTGAAGCATAATTACAAAAATAACAATTGTGCATTGGTTTTAAATGCAGGAAAATAACCACTGACGAAATATATTGGATGATAAGGCACACATGGAATCCGCAAACTTGAGTGTCCCAGTGAAGAGATTTACTCACATATAAAATGTCTCTAATGTATTTTTATATATGAGCAAAGTAATTTACAAGTGTAAATCCATGTTTTGTGAAACTAAAACATGAACTGACTAAATAAACATGCCATTATCTTGTCTAAATTTAATTTCGATGCTTGCTGACTTTGACAATCGAGCCCGTTGCTAGTAAAAAATAAAGCACGTGTTAAGTTGAACTGTTTTTAAAACGGTGCCTGTTGCCCAAAAAATGATTCTACCAATGTCCCTGACATGCTCAAAACGAAACACTATTAACCCTCATTCAACTGGAATAGGTGATGATACCCAGTGTGAGGTAATTGCCACAGGTGTTAATTAACGCCTAAGTAATTCCTATTTGACTTGCAAATGGTGCATAACATGACGAATCGGTATCTAACACACTGACTTTAATATATTTTGCCTTTTTTGCGGGCCTTTTTCCCCTGATAGAATTCGGCACATTTGACCTGCCAGGAATAATCATGGGAACATTGGGAGGGTGAGATGGCTATCACACAGCTTTTAATTCCAGCCCCTTTGCAAACACTTGTTTACCAGGCATCAGAATTTAGGGCTACATTCAATCTTTACCCAATCGGGTACAACATTGACTGGTAATTGATCAATTCAATGAACCTGCATCAGCAGACTATCCCGCTCCTTTCCTGCTGATGGAGGTAGCTGGTTCCAACAGATTAGTACGAACATGCATTTCTGCACTTAAGTACATGGTTCAGTTGCTTCAAGCAACACATTTTTCTTACAGCATGTCATATTATCCATAATTCAGAATAAAGCTATTGGTTAAGTACATGCATGAAGACTTGAGGGCACAGAAAAATGTGCTTCCTTTTTACATTCAATAAATCATCAATTGTGCAATCCACATTTCTCTTGGTATGTATGTGCTTGAGTACGTTTTACAATTTTCGACTTGCTCGGCTTTGTTACTATACTTATTGGCTGCATTATTTTGTACCCATCAATTTCTTATCCAAAGGCTTCTGGCAGATCTTCAAAGTTAGTGTGAATGAGGTGTGGCCAAGGAAGTGACTAGAGGTGGATAATATAATGTGTACGCTTCTCACTGCTTCTTAAGTGCTTTATATATAAATGCAGATATTTTCTTCTGATGATTTTAGACACAACCACCTTGTACCACTGTGTCTGAGAATTTAAATAAAACTGAAACATCCACAGAAGCAGCGCACATGCTATTGATTAGGCTTGGGCGGTGAACTCTGCGCCGTTCGCGGAGTTTGCGGAGTTTTCTGCACTCCGTGAAGCTTGCGGAATTCTGAAAAACTCCCCTCTGCACAGCAGAGTGGAGTTTTTTTCCCGCTTGCACTCACCAATGGTAAGTTGGTGAGTGCGAGGAAGGAAAATCCAATGCTAGACTGCTTCCCAGTGAGATTTCTCAGCGCGGGCGCTCACAGTGAGAAGCCTTCCGTTTGCTTTGAGGAAGCTACCATTCGAGTAGAACTTCTACTCGCCCAGGCCTTCTATTGATTTACTTTTTTAGGACAAGCATTGAAGACCTCCTATATACTTTAGTAGACTTCTGTGTGCTGTTAAAGCCACCACATGCTTTCATTTGTTTGTTTCAGTGTCCTTTACAAATCCCTGCTTGCTAGTGGTCAGTCCTTCCTCTTTGACCTTCTTTTTCTCTTTCATTCCTCCCACAGACCAGGGACCAAGAACTATATATATATGCTTTGGTTGTTTATGTGTTCCTTTGAGGACTTTTTTTTTTTTTAGGGGAGTGGTGCTTGTATTGGGATTTTCTGATCTAGTCGGAATTGTGTGGAGTGGAGCCTTTTACCCCTCAGTCTTCCCACAGATCAGGTATTTGATCTGCCACAAGACTTCGGGACTCTGGCTTTTGTTCAGCATTGTCCATTACACCGCAGGTTTTCACCACTCGGTGCCACTCAAATCACGTGAGCTGCGGGGTGAGTTCACCATGTGTGGCTTGTTTTCTTGGGAGCTAGTAAGTAGCTGTTGATGTCCTGTTGACTGATTGCTTGGGGGTCCGCAGCAGACATGTTGCTGCACAGTTGTTTGCTGTTTCTCAGTGTTTGGTATTCTGCAAATGGCTCTGTTACATGTGCTGGCGTATTCTGGGTAATATTACTTTCATTGGTGCATTTTCTGCGTGCTGTTCTAACAGGAGGTGCCTCTTTTGAGCCAAAGGTGTTGCTGTACCTTACCTGCATCGATTAAAATGTCTGGTGGTTATACCACTAACCTGTCTATGAGTCTTGCATGTAGTGTTCAACATACCCTAACTGTCAGAGATGGTTGAACAGGATTTAGAAGAGTATTTTAAGTGGTGTGATGTAGTGCATAATGCCAGCTTTATTTTGGGGCTGTGTAGTTTGCTGTGTCTGTGTTGTCTTTATTTGGAAAAATCTGGGCAGCATAAGCAAAGTTGTTAGACTTTCTTTTCTTTGTAATCATGGTGGTTGCTGTAGTTGACATGTCCCATGAAGCATTAACGGCGATCTCTTTAATGGACTTCCCTCCATCCCCAAAATTGTGTATAGGGGAACACGCTACCATATCCATTCCTATATTAAATCAGCCCAATGAAATGTAGATGTTTGTTTTATGGAAAGCAAGAAGTTTCTCTGCGTTGATCAGTTCTGCAATCAATTACCTTAATCTTTCTTTCCACAACAATAACTTCCAATGCAGGAATCACTGTGTCACCTGGAAAAGTAGCAACATTGCCCATTTTAATCGAATTAAAACATATTCTGTGATATATCTGTTCTAAACAGCCTTCTAGGTTGGAGAACGTTTCCAATATTCTTCATTTCCTTAGAATCTTTGGTCTATATTTGTTGTATATTATTATTTTCTACCATGTTGCATATATAATTTAAGTGTTCCTATTCTGTGAGCGGTTGCAGTATTGCCCTCTTTCTAGTGAACAGTTGAACAAATCTTATTGATGATTGAATCCCAGGCCTTTAGTCATCTTCACTAAAACAGGAAGTTTTAAAGGAATACTGCAGTCTTTGTTGGGGAATGGAAAGTCCTGCTGGAGTAGGTAGGTCCTGTTTGACAGAAGCCACAAATGCCCGGGGAAGTGTATCTCGCAAGCTGTTGTTTGGAAACCAATAGCATGCAGATGGTAATCGCTTTTCTGCTGGAGAACGTTCTGCATCAGGATTGAGAAACTGTCCAAATTGTTTTTCATTAGCCAAATATTTTCCTCCACACTTCCAATTGAACAGCAGGAAAGGAAGGGCATTAAAGGTCATAAACAACTGTGGTAGTCCATTAAGATCTAAGGAGAGCCTGTAAGTCAGACCTGACCCTAGGTATTTTTGTTTGTTCCTTCCAGTTAGATGGGTGTTTTGAAGTGATTTTCCTAGCTTTGCACTCAGTGAACACCCACTCGTTCAACTAAAGGAGGTCTTGTCCTATCACCATGGCATAAAGATGAGTCAGAAAAACATTTATTATTGCTGATGTACAAGTAAAAAGTAGCAGAACTATCAAGAGACCAACTCTTTGAACCAAGGGGTCAGGATAGGTGAAACAAATATGAAAAAACACACCCCAAGGTGCTACTTAATCCCCACAAAGAAAATCAACTTGCACACTTGCCTGTATCATCAGTCACCTCCGTTGACACTGCAAGAACCACATGGATGCCATTTATGTAGAAAATTATAAATGTATTTCAATTGAAGAAAATTCTCCTTTATCTGTTCAATAAAAATTATGCAACTCTAGACACAATACAAAACATACTGCACAACAACATAGAAGAATTAAAACAAGGTCTGATACATTAGCCATAAAAGTGCTTATCTACCATATTTTACCACTGTACAATCATGAATTAATTTTGAATATATAATTTTTAGTGCTAGCAAATGGTCTCCTTAAACAGTCTTATCTCTTCATATTTTTCTGTATTGACTGTATTTTACAAGTTACTAGCACTCGTCGTTAAAGCTAGTCATGGCTTAGCACCTGTCAACATCTCTCCCATCCTTACCTAATATAACCCTATTTGTGATGTCTATTCTGCCAGCCAGTGTCTCCTGCTATTTGCCAGACCAGCTCCCACAAAACTGTGGGCCTTCCACCTAATTGACCCCTTCACAGGAGATCTCTTGCTCTCGCCATAAAGCTCAATTTATCCAAGATGTCAAATCTGCCATAAAATTCCTCTTCTGCTTAGTAGGCAAAGGCTGATTTTAAACTGAGCGCCCTCAGAATGTGAATGTGGAGGCTTCAGTTACTTTGCATTCATAGATGTTAGCCTCCCTGTGCTTCATGTACATGTCAAGATTCAGTCATTTTGGATTCTTCTATGTCAGTTTTTCTTGAATCATTAAACGAACACACTACTCGTACTACGAGTGTAGAACTCTCGTCACTTACGCAAAACCTCAATTTCTGTTAACCCCCACCCAATCAAAATGCGATACACCACCTATGTCTTTAAAACATTCTTGTTTGAAATATTATTTTGCTAAATAAATTTTCAAGACTGATTGTGGGTTGCTACAGTTCATATGCAGGCGATTAGGAATGCTTTGTTTTGATATAGGTTTACCATGTCCAGTACATACAATTAGATATTCTTTTTAATTGTATCGACTGAATCCAAAGGTCTCTCTGCTTGCAATGTAAATTGCACTCCGTAAACGTGATTCATGGAAAAGTTCAGTTATAACAAAGTGATATGGCATCTCAAGGTGTGTAAGTTCTCCTACTTATTTAGTTGGAGCATAACGCAGCGAATACATATTTATTCAATGTATTCATTTCTTAATATAGCACAGTATACCCAAGTGCAGTACCAGCAGGGTGACCACATCAGATTGGTATGTTGTCAGTTTCAAAATACATTTTCATATGTAACACTTCATGCCACGCTTCTGCTGTTTCTAGGCACTATACTTAACAGGTGATACTAATCTAATCTAATGCCCAATGTTATGGTACTCAGTTTACCAACCACAGAAGAATTGGCCTCGCCTAGGCAGTGCATGTGCTGTCTCTTGAGGAATGCTGTATCTACTGTATGGGTAGGCTATCCTGTTTTCAGTTTCTGTTTTTGGTAAAATCTGATGGTGTTTTCCAGTGATTTCAATACCTTAAAAACCACTGGTTATCAGTGGTCACACATTTTCGCACCATTAAAACAACAGAAATAGTGTTTTTCCGGTGTTTATGGAACATTTCGCTTTCATTATTGCTTGCTTTCTGCACTGATAGTGCACGTGCATAGACAGTGTGCGTACAAGGTATATGAGTTCAAAATATATTTTTACAACTCACTTATTGTAGTACATTATACATTACTTCTTTAGTGAGTCTTTGGTCATGCACAGTCACTCTTTCCTTCCCATGTAAATGTTCATCTGTGAAAAGGCCCTCTCAACATTGTCCCTTGAGACTGGCAACGCCAAAACAGCCAGTACACAATTTGCTAACTTTGGCTCCTTACATAGCTTTCCATGCTAATACTGGTGCACCTGAAGATTACGATTCTCTGGGACAGGTTCAGCAACATATGCGTTAAAATGGGCACGTGTGCCCTCAGTCATTGAAGTGGTAAGCATGAAGCAGTACTTTTTAATGTCATGAGAAAAATCCTCTTTACTGAAGGGATCTAGTACTTGTGCAGAGTACCTCAGCGAGGCTTCATTGACTTCAAATGCCGTGGTTAGTGAAGGGACATTTCTATGCATCATTGCAAGCTATTTACCATGCACTGTAAAATAACATTTCCTGAATTGCTCCTCCACATTTCTTTGCTTACCAAATGCCAAGATTTCTAACATGGAACATGCTGCAGTGCCAAAGTCACTAAAAGTGTTGCCCAGCCTACTCTCAAGGTGATGTTTTACATCTACACCAATTACTCTGAACACTTGGTATACAAGGGTATTTTCAGAATCTAGTTTTTTAATTATGTCCATTACGCAGTCATGGTTTCCTGTAAAAATCTAAGAATGCAGTAGAGTTTACTTTGTTCACATCACTATCATTATGCAACTGAAGATCCTCACTTTTCTTGCCTTTGGCATCATCACTAAGCAATCATTCTGTACACGGTTGCCACATGTATAAAATATTATTCATGGCCTCTAGGGTTGACAACCACCGGCTAAATGACACAGTTAGGATGACTCTCTCTTTGATGCCACACAAAGCACAAAATGAGAAATCTTTGCGTTTTAGTTCCAGCACCTAACCAAACAGTGCACCAGAATAGACTCCAAAGTCAATAGCATTCTTCAATAATTCTGAAGAGTGCAAAGATGCTTTTAGCATACCATCTAGCAAGTAGCAAGGATCTCTTACAGGGAAGCACTTCAGCTCAGGTATCGATTTTGGCAGCTCTTCACACAACCTTTTCATATATGTAGCCAAATTACTGCAAACACAAACAATATCAGTCCAGACATGGTAAGAACGTTTTGAAGCAGCATTCCAAGTTACACTTTTACATGTTTTCCAAGCATCTGGTGTCATGTTTTCCCCACTATCCCAGATGCTTGGTGACAGCTCTCTTTTCATATATGCCTGTTACTTCACCTTGGATTGAATGTTTAAAGCCTTGGGTGTTTGGCAATTTACCTACTATCAATATTGATTCACTAGTGAAGGGGGCTGATGTATTTTACTCCTTCTCTGTCTGATATTGGGAAAGATTCTGATATATCCTGATTCTCTACAGTTTATAGAATAATTAAATAAGATCTAAAACATGATTTTGAACCCTGCAACTTTAGAACAAAGACCACAAAATTGAAAAAAGCAAAAGGAAGAAGGAACAATATTCATGTGACATCACTAAACAAAACTCATCAGAATAATGTTAGCCAACTATTTCTTGCTGCTACATTGTATAGCAAAGTTTCATTGTATTGGCCTCTCAGGAAGAAATAAACAAGACTCTTTCGCTCACATTTTCTTTTCTCTGAATGACATTTAGTTTGTGGTTGTGAAGGTATTTTTTCGGTGTTTATATGTTTACACTAGAGAGGGCTATTTTCCTTTTGGTTGGGTTTCATGAGTTATAGTTTAAAACCTTAAACAGGATAGCCTATGTATGGGCTTTCAGTCCAGACTTTCGCTGTTGTGGTCACACCCTGGAGACTGGCCCTGTTACATGGATCACTTCACTTTTGGCCATATATCTTAGTTTCAGCGCACTACTTTTTCTTTTGCTGTGGCTTTTTATTGGCTTTCCAAACATGCTCAGCTGAGGGCTGCAAATCAAGATCTTATCTTGTTTTCCACTGTCTTTGCTATCACAAGAACCTTTTCAGCCAGAGGCTATGTTGTTTTTCATTGTGTAACATTTTTGGTTTCATTACCTCAAATGTCCAAACCTTAAATAATATACTCACTAAACCCCTTCTCTGCTAGGCCTCCCCCCCCCCCCGTTGTAAGCCTTTTTTTGGCTAAGGTATCCACACCAAATTTTCATCCTTTTCTTCCAACATCATGGGCATTCTAAAGGTACCCAGGGTATGTGGATTCCCATGAAGAGGACCCAGATATTAGCCAAAATACAGCTAAATTTTGTTTTGGGGGGGGGAGAAATGGGAAAAAAGTGCTGCAAATGAAAGCGTCTGGTTTTTTCCTTGCAAATGGTATCAACAAAGAACTTGTGGGGCTGAAATCACAATTTTCCCAGCTTTTTGGGACTGACCGACTTTTGTCAGAAAAACAAAATATTTTTACACAGTTTTGGCAGTTTACTGGCACATAACCTATTTTTGCTATTTTTTGTGCTTTCAACCTTCTTACAGTTAATGGTTGAAATGGGTATGAAAGCAATATTGGATCCTGAAAAGCTGTACATTTTTAAAAAGTAGACAAAATTCTAAATTCAGCAAGGGGTCATTTGTGTAGATCCTTCAATGTTTCTTTATAGAAACTAACAGTTGAATATTGGAAAAATTGAAAATTAGTTGAAAAAAACAGCCATTTGTGCCAACGTTTTCACCTGTAACTTCTTCTAATTATGACAGCTGTTTGAAAGCAATGTATCATTACATCCGCTGGACATTACTGGTTGTGGGGATATATAGGACTTGTAGGTTGAACAAGAACCCAACGAACCCACATCCAATAACTCAGCAGTGTCTTGCAATGGTTTTTTCTTATGACCGTGTATATAGCAATTAATTTGGGAAAATATATACATGGAAAAATAGGTATGAAAGACACCTATGTATTTCTGAAATTGGAACAAAATATAGAGTTTAGAAACAGTAGATATTTGCACATTTCTGAAATTGTGAGTACCCATATTAGCATGAGAATAATGGGACATTTTTCAAAGTTACTTCTTTTTTTACATGTTGTCTTTCATTTGGAAGGCAGAATTGCATCAAAAGTCAATAGGTAATAACAGTTGCTCTACGATTCTGTATTACCATAAGCCTCCTGATAAAAATGGTACCTCACTTGTGTGGGTAGGCCTAGTGCCCCCGTCAGGAAACGGTTCAAAACGCAACGCGGACACACTTTATTTTTACAGTGAAAACTGACCCTTTTTTGCAAAGTGCCTAGCTGTAGATTTTGAACCCTAGCTCTGCCGGCACCTAGGCAAAACTAGCAAACCTATACATTTTTGAAAACTAGACACCCAAGGGAATCCAGGATGGGGTGACTTGTCTGGCTCTCACCAGATTCTGTTACCCAGAATCCCTTGCAAACCTCAAAATGTGTAAAAACATTTCTGTGGCGGAAAGTTCTGGAATCTGCGGCTCAAAATCTACATCTAGGCACTTTGCAAAAAAAGGGTCAGTCTTCACTGTGAATATGTGGTGTGTTGATGTAGCATTTTGGGTCGATTCCTGTCGCGGGCACTAGGCCTACCCACACAAGTGAGGTACCATTTTTCTGAGAAGACTTTGGGGAATGCAGGGTGGGCTGAATTTTGTGGATCCACACAGATTCCACAACTTTCCACCACAGAAATGTGAGGAAAATGTGTTTCTTTTCTTACAAAGTTTGACGTTTGCAAGGGATTCCGGGTAACAGAACCTGGTGAGAGCCAAACAACTCACCCCATCCTGGATTCCCCTGGGTGTCTTGTTTTAAAAAATGTATAGGTTTGCTAGGGTTCCCCAGGTGCCGGCAGATCTAGGGTTCAAAATCTACAACAGGGCACTTCGCAAAAAAAAAGGGACAGTTTTCACTGTGAAAATGTGGTGTGTCCCCGTTGCGTTTTGGGCCGTTTCCTGTTGCAGGCACTAAGCCTACCCCCACACGTGAGGTACCATTTTTCTCGGAAGACTTTGGGGAACACAGGGTGGGTGGAATTCAGTGGATCCACGCAGAATCCAGAACTTTCCACAAACAGAAATATGAGGAAAATGTGTTTTTTCTTTACAGAGTTAGAGGCTTTCAAGGGATTCTGGGTAACAGAACCTGGTGAGAGCCAGACAAGGCACCACATCCTGTATTCCCCTGGGTGTATAGTTTAAAAAAATGTATAGGTTTGCTGGGTTTCTCTAAATGCCGATGGAGCTAGGGTTCGAAATCTACAGCTAGGCACTTTGCAAAAAAAAGGGTCAGTTTTCACTGTGTAAATAAATGTAGTGTGTCCGCATTGGGTTTTGGGCTGTTTCCTGTCGCGGGCACTAAGCCTACCCACACAAGTGAGGTAGCTTTTTTCTCAGAAGAACTTTCGATCACAGAAATATGGGGAAATGTATTTATTTTAACTAAGTTTGAGGTTTGCAAAGGATTCCGGGTAACACAACCTGGTGAGAGACACACAAGTCACCCTGTCCTGGATGCCCCTTGGTGTCTAGTTTTCAAAAATGTGCATGTTTGCTTGGTTCCCCTATGTGCTGGCTGCGCTAGGGCCCAAAATCCACAGGTAGGCACAGTGCTAAAAACATGTCTGTGTCTAGTGGGCTTTCTGTCACTCTAGGGAGAAAGGCGGGGGGGGATTGCCCCGATATGCCCCCATGGGGGGCAGAAAGACGGTGGCTATTTTTTTGGGGGGTGGGAGCATTGGTATGCCCATTCTGGGCAGCCCCCATGCATTAAAATGCCAGCGTGCTCGCTGGTGCCTAGTGTGCTTTCTGCACCCCTGGAGGAAGATCAGGGGCCACTGTCTCCATCTGCCCCCCGAGGGGGCAGAACAACTGTGGCATTTTTTGGGGCTGTGTGGGCATTGGCTTACCCATTCTTAGCTGACCTCACCCCTGAATTTAAAAAAGAAAATATTTCCTGAGGCCTAGTGGGCTTTCTGCCTCCTCTGCCTCCCCGGGGGGTCCGATGAGGGGCTATTGCCCCAATATGCCTCCAGGGAGGGGCAGAAAGACTTTGGTAATTGTTGTTGGGGTGGGGGCATTATCATGCCCATTCTGGGCCGCCCCCACCCTTACATCATAAACCAAAAAATCCCTGGTGGGCTTTCTCCCCCCCTCTGGGGGCAGATAAGGCGCAACTGCCCCCTTCTGCCCCTGGGGGAGTAGAAAGACTGTTGAATTTTTTGGGGGGCATTGGCCTGCCCATCTTAGGCAGCCCCCACCCCTACATCAATAAAAAATAAATCCCTGGTTTCTAATGGGCTTTCTGCCCCCCGGGGGAAGATTGGGGGCTACAGCTCCCATCTGGCCCTCAGGGGCAGAAAGACTGGAATTTCACAAGGGGTGAGGTTATTGTCATGCCCATTTTGGGCAATCCCCACTCCAACATCAATTAAAAAAAATCCCTGGTTCCTAGTGGGCTTTCTGCTTCCATGTGGGGCAGATTGGGAGCTACTGCCCCCATCTGCCCCCCAGGGGGGGCAGAAAGACTGCTATGCCCCCAAAAATATGGGGGAAGCAAAGACCCTTGCTCAGGTGTCGCGCCCCACTCTCTGGTGCTAGTGGGTGGATCACTGCTTGGGGATCACCCTCCTGGGGTGATCCCCAAGTAGGGATCCACTAGGGAAGGGTACCATTGGAAAAGGGAGATTCGCCCCTTTCCAATGATACCTCTCCCATCTGTTTCATTGCTCGGGGCTGCGACAGCCCCACAGGCACCGATATTGAGAAACTGAAATTAAGTTTCACTTTTGTTTTCATTGCAATGACGATTGCGCGCCATGCGCGCGATCGTCATTGCAACGAAATACAAAAATAGGCCTGGGGAGGTTGGGGAAGCTCTTTCCTACCTCTCCGGGCAAAAACAAAAAAGGGAAATCCCTCTGCTGTCTGCAGCAGAGGGATTTTCTGAGCATGTGCTAATGACGGAATGCTTCCATCATGAGCACAGTAGCACTGGTGCTCATGACGGAACCATTCCGTCATGAGCATCCAAAGGGTTAATGGAAGGGTAGTTTAAGAAGACGGCTGACAGTAGGGTCAACCTATTTACATTGTGCTTTTGACAGTGGGATTATTTGGCTATGATCAAACGGTAAACATGCTGACATTGCTCTGTTTTATTAAAATGGAAACAGTTTTAAGTTTTTATGCTTTCTTTTAGGTTTCAATTGTTGCTGAAATAAAACCGATGTCAAGGGATGCCTCTAAATGTGTCATTTAATGTGAGGATACTTAATATATCCTGCAAGTCGACAGAAAAACACCATCTCAGCACCGCTGCAGCATCAGCGAAGCACCACTTTAGCACCAGTCAGCATCATTCAGCACCACTTCAGCAGCACCACTGCAGAACCACCTGAGCATCACTCAGCAGGAACTAAGCACCACCACAACACCAGTATGGCACCACCTCAGCATTACTCAGCCTTAGCTCTGCACCACCTGAGCCTCAGCACAGCACCACCTCAGGGCCAGCGCAGCACTACCTCAGCACCAGCAGAACAACTCAGCACAACCTCTGCACCAGTGCAGCACCAACTCACTACCAGCTCAGCACTGCCTCAGCATCAGTGCAGCACCACCTCCTCAGCATCAGCACAGCACCAGCATAGAATCACTCAGCACCACCTCAGTAGAGCATCTCCTCTGCATCATTCAACACCCCACAGAACCACCTCAGCATCAGTACAGCACCACATCTGCATTAGTGCACCACCACCAGCGCAGCTCCATCTCAGAACCAGTACAGCCCCACCACAGCATCAGCACAGCACCACATCAGCAGCAACTTAGCACCAATGCAGCATCACTTCAGCATTAGCATATAACCACCTCAGCACCAGTGCAGCATCACCTCATCATCAACTCAGCCTCACTCAACACCACCTCAGCACCAACACAGCATCACCTCATCACCACCAAAGCATCACTCAGGAGCACCTCAACATCACTCAATACCACTTCAGTATCACAGTGCACCACCAGAGCACCACCACCATGTTGTCCAGAATCTAGAGGAGTTTTCCCTCCAGACAAAAAGCCCTCTACACAAAGCGCCCGGCTTGCTCTTCGTGCTACGTCCACAGCCTCCCACAATGCTCTCTCCTTGCTCCCTGCAGCCCTCTGCAATGTAAACAGAACTCTTGCCACTGTCTTGAGAAGGTAAAACTTCACTGGGACTAATCTGGGGACTGAAGCTAACCTGCGCTCCATCGCAGTCAGCCTGAACTTGTGACTGTGACCCAGTCCAGTGCGACCAGATATCCCGAGTTGGTTCTTTGTGTTTTTTGCCACTATTTTCATTAAACTCTTTCAAAATTCATATTTGTGGTTCTACTGATTGGATTTTTGTCATTGTAGTCCTGTTTTATTTATTAAATTCAGCTCTATTGTTCTAACCTTCTGTGTGATCCTTTATGTGTGATGTTGTCACTTTATAACTGTTTCAAGTGTGGCACAAATACTTTACACATTGCCTCTAAGGTCAATTTGACTGCTCTGTGCCAAGCTACTAGGGGGTTAAGCACAGTTAAATTCTGGGATTGCTTGTGCCTTACCGTGACAAGGATTATGGTTGCTGCTTGACCAGGGCTTACACTCAAGTCAAACAGTAACCCAATTTCTCTCAGTTGCAGTAGTTCAACAAAAACTAGAGCAAACCAGGCCACAGCAGATATGCCCAACCCCCTAGCCAGGCAAGAAGACACTCTTCAAAATAGATTTGCTATAATGACATCCATCACAAACTATCAGGTCACAAAGGATATCAAAAACATTTCCATCCGACCCCAGGAGCAATCAAGCCTCCGATCAGGGATAAACTTAGATCCAGGCTGATACTTTAAGAAATGTTGTGAATAATATCATGCTCAAACATATGAAAAGGAGTCAGAGGATGCCTTGTGAAACAAAAACCTTTCATGGCTTAAAGAAAAGCTCAGACATGGTTATGCATGGTCAAATGCAATATGGTTCATCATCAGGATAAATGTGGCTGAGCTGCAATATTCAGAAGACTTAGGGTCTAATTTACATGTTGGTGAATTGCACTGAGGCTTATTATGCTTTTCCTTTTTTAGCATATAGTTGCAATTGGTTTCAGTCCAGTTCAATCAACTTCTATTATGGACGCAGTGTTTTAGGTGAACGCATTGTTTTTTCAATAGCTGTCAACAGGACTATAAAAGCACACATGTTCCTCTCAAGTGAATAAGCTTAGTTCCTGAAATACAACACCTTTAATAATTCTGTAATTTATATTAGAAACATCACTACCTATTCTTCATTGTAAGTTAATTATTTATTGAAACTTGATTGTGTAACTATGTACAATATATTTGCACATTATAATGTATGTAAATGCCTGTCGCTTTATCTGTTGACGTCCACAGTTGTGCTGCATTCTTTTTCTTTTAAATATATTTTTATTATTTTCAAACATTGAAAGTCACATATTTTAGTTAGTTACAATACAGCCATCTATCAAGCATGTTCATAACATCAAAAGAATGTACACAAGTCAGTCACAGTATTTGCAAAGATTGCGCCATATTCTGTTGGAGTTCTATTTCCACAGTTGGGGAAATACACAGGTCCCCCCATACTCATTCCACTTGCCCCCTTTTTATCCCATTTCTTGGGGCACCCTCTTGATTTAAAAACCTCCTTCTCGGCTGTCATGCACTTGTCTAATGCATTTTGCCCATACCCGGTGAGATGTCTTTCTGCCACTCCCCACTTTTTGGCAATTTCACGTTCCACTAGAGTATAGCCCAATGTGGTCAGTTGTTGTTCCACATCCGTGAGGTCAGTATCTTCCCATATATTAAGTAGGCTAAGTTGTGATGCAAGGGTGAGTGCCTTTCCAAGTGCGTCTCTGATGTGTGTTGTGGCCATATGAGTTGTATAATCGGGCAGTCCCAAATAGTATGAAAAAAGGTTGCTTCTTGGATGCAGCCATGAAGGCATAGCGTGTTTGATCTCAAACCTTTTTTCGCTAGCATAATCCCGTGAGATAGGATCTGTGCAAGATTTTTAGTTGGATCAGGCAGAAACGGAGAATAATAGCCGCCTCCCTCGAGGACATCAGCACCGCCTGCCAGTCCTCATCGTCAATGTGCCCTAAGTCTGTCTGCCATTTTTCTCGGAGCATGCGGAATGGGTCTGGTAAGTTATTGCACAATTTCCTGTATGTTAATGATATGGCTTTAATTAAAATGGGTTTATCCAGCAGTCGATCCTCCAAGGGGGACGACTCCGGTATCTTACTCATGTGCAGGAGTGCTGTAGTGAGGGCATGTCGGATCTGCAAGTATCGGAAAATCTCCCCTTGAGCTAGTTCATACTTCTCCCTCAATTCCCCAAATTTTAGGATTTTGCCCTTTTTCACCAGGTCCTCTATAGTGAAAATTCCAATGGTGTCCCACTTATCAAACCCAGGCTGATTACATAGTAGTCCTAGTTGCTGGGTGAACCATAATGGGGTGGCTTGGGTCACCACATATGTCCACCCACGGCGGTTCGTCGCCTGGTGCCATATTACTACTGTGTGGGCCATTGGGCCGATGTATCTTCCTTTTCGGGCCTTCTTATATAGTGCCCCCATATATCCCTCTCTGCCCACCTGATATCTATCCAGCATGTAGGCCAGATCCATGGGGAACATTATACCCAGTGATTTACCACCACTAACTGTGAGGCCCAGTAGTAGAGTTTCAAATCAGGGAGGGAGATACCATCCCTTAGTCAACTTTCGCATCGCTATAGGAGGCGAGCCTCCGTTCCACAGTAGCGTTCTGACGTCACTTTCCACACTTAACAAATAGGCATTCGGAACCTTATTCGGACAATTTTGAAGGATATATAAAAAGCGTGGAAGATCTAACATCTTAAACAAGGCAGCTCGGCCCAGTAAAGATAGAGGCAGGGATCTCCAGTGTTTGACGTAATTTTGCAACCTGTCCAAAGGTGCCGCTAGGTTTCGATCATAGAAGAGTTTGGGATCCGGGGTTATGAAAACTCTGAGGTATCAAAACCCGTCCAGGGCCACTTCTACTTTGCATCCCGGGGGGTGTCAGGGAACCGGGCCCCGAAGGACGAATAGTGCTGACTTACTCCAGTTGATCGCATACCTAGAGTATTTCCCAAAGTTCGTAGAAATATTTAAAACTATGTGTAGGGACTTGTATGCGGATGCAAGATATAGCAGCACATCCGCATAGAGCGATATTCGGTCATCGTGCCCTTCCACCCATTTTAACCCTCTCAGCATTACATCCCCTCTCACCCAGGATGGCAGTGGTTCCAGCTTCAAGGAGAAAATTAGGGGGGACAGGGGGCAGCCCTCTCTGGTGCCTCTCTTTAGCTGGAATATTCTTGATGTATGATTATTAGCCCGTACTTGACCCCACAGATCTGTGTTTAACAGTTTTACCCAGCCCAAAAATTGTGGGCCAAATCCCAGGCGTCTCAGGACTTCAAACAGATATGGCCATTCGATAGAGTCAAACACCATTGAGGTGTCTAGGGATAGGACCACTGCATCTTCCTCTATGTATTTTTGGCACTAGAAAATTATGAAGAAGACCTATATTTAGCGCCATATTACTCCCTGGCATGAAGCCAGATTGGTCAGGATGAACCAAAGATGGAATCACAGAGACCAAGCATGAGGCCAGCAATTTCGCCAGGATTTTTGCTTCAACGTTAATTAAACAAATCGGCCTGTAAGTCCTCGGCGGGTTTCCCTGGCTTACAGATAACTGCTATCGAGACCAGCTGTTGATCCTCTGGCAAGACCCCTTTCTCACAGCTTTTATCATACGTGGCCCACAGGTGAGGCACAGCATGGGAGGCGACCATTTTCAGAAATTCTATAGGTATCTCATTCGGTCCCATCGCCTTCCCTGACTGAATATTGTTAATGACCTTCCCAATTTCGTCATCTGTAAGCTCTTCGTCTGGAGAATCTCTGTCTTCTCCTGAGAGTGAAGGCAAGTGAATATCTACTAGCAGTTGATGGGAGTCCTCTGCTGTGTATGTTTTTGATGGAGTGTATATCTTTTCTAAATGGTCTCCAAATGAGTTTGCTATATCTTGTGGGTTTGAGATCTGTTTTGTTCCATTGAGGGTCAGCCTGGGTACCCATCTCTCCCCTTGCTCCCTTTTCTCCAGCCAGGCTAACAGCTTCCCAGCCCTGTCCCCAATTTCATGTAGCTTGTGTTGAGTATGTAAAAGTTTGGTCAACATATGTTCATTCACTAGAGTCCCATATTCGAACTGTTTAATAGTAAGTTGGTGTATAACCGTATCTGTGGGAGATCTAATGCTATCTTCTTCCAGCTGCTGGAGTTCGCTTTCTAATTGTGAAATCTGTTGCTGTTGTTTTTGACTACTTTTAGCGCCAAGGCTCTTCAGTACCGTCTTGAAGGCCTCCCATATGTCTGTGCTGAGTCTACCGACCCAACATTTTATATGAAGTAATTAACAGTCTGTGTGAGTAGATTCACTCTGATATATGGGACTTTAAGCAGCCATGGACTAAGGACTATGGTGGCCCGCGGACGTTGGCTGAAGTATGTAAGTTCGACCTACACCGGGGTATGATCAGAAATGCCTCTCAGTAGAGCATGAGGATTGCAGAAGTGATCGATATCTACTGAATGCGTCAAAAAATAGTCAATGCGTGACATGCTCTTGTGTGCGTTAGAATAGTAAGTGTATTGGGTCCCGTCTGGCTGTAGAGATCACCATATGTCCGTGAGGCCCATGGCCTTCGTGAACTCAGCCATGCATGTAGGGGGTCGTGCCTGAGGTCGTTGTGGATGTCTAGCCCTGTGGTCGTCCATTGCCACGTTAAAATCGCCCCAAAGATCAGGGTGCCCTTGGGAAGGTCCACTATAATTTCCCCAGGTCTACCAGTGCTTCTTTACCTACTGCCGGCGGGAGGTACGCCAAGCCTAAATTAAGGGCTTTCCCTTCCCATTGCGCCTCTAGAAATGCAAATCTGTCCTACGGATCCACCCACGTACGTGTTGGCGTAAGTGCCAGACTCTTTTTAACCAGGATATCCATCCCTCAGGATCCTGAAGAATATTCCGCATTAATCAGTAGCTTATATCCCCACCGTGTGAGAGCTTTGCATTTATTATCTACTAAGTGCGTCTCCTGCAGCAACATGAGATCGGGGGCTTGTCTTTTAAGACACTATACCCCGTTTGACTTTGTCCCCATCCCATTCACATTCTATGTCAGCACATAGAGTGATGTTTCTGTCCTAGCCGCTGTCATACGGGTGATGGGTAAAAAGACAGGGGTACTCGGCACGACCCAAGGGCTCGTCCCTCGTTTTTCACTGTCCTAGCAACCCATGCATGCATTTTCCCAAATAGTTGGGGGCATAAACAACAGAAAGCTGTGACTTTTCTTCCTGTATAGCTAATAGCAATCACTGTAATTAAGTATGACTTTTTACACTTTGTGACTCATGAACACACATAAACTTTTACCCGATCCCCCCTCCCTGCCCCCCTGCCAGTGGATTTCAAACTAACCACACCCCAACCAGGCAGAGTGCCTATTGCCCCCCCCCCAAATACTAGTAGGTACTGGCAGTCAGCCCTACCTCCCCCACCCTAAGCTGTAATGGCATTTGCTTCATCTCATCTGAGGGTGTGAGTCCAGCCCCCCTCGCATCAGTACCCTTCCCTTTGTTTCATAGTACTTCTCAGGCAGACAGCCGAGACACCAAATCACTATATGCCCAAACCCTTGAGTGAAGGGAAACTTCCGGGTGTCCCTGTTACACATTTCACACTCTGAGTCACTTATCTGTGGCCAGTATGTTCCCTTCCATGTTCGGGAAGTCATCTTTTCAGCTGCGCGTTGTCGATTCCATCCCCGCACGGGAGGGATCCTCGCCTTGTTCAGTCCCCTGGTTGGATCTAGTAGGTCGGAGGCCACCATTCCTTTGTTTGTGCGGTTTTTCAACTCCCATGCGTCGTCTGGTGAGGAAAAGAACCACATCTTGCCCTCCGATTCTATTTGGAGTTTTGCTGGAAAGAGCATGGCATACTTCACCTCCCTGACTCTCAACGTTCTTTTCACTGCTAGGAAGCTGCAACGCTGGTTTTGGACTTTTGTGGTGGTGTTAGGGAAGAACGTGACCACATTATTTTCCAGTTTGAGCGGAGGGTTGGCCCGTGCAGTTTGAAGTATTATGTCCCGTGCTCTGTAGTTAAAGACCCGGGCTATAATGGGTTAGATCGCCCTCCCGGACCCAGGAAGATTAAAACAATTTTCAAAAGGAGTCAAAATGGCCCAGAGATTTCAATGTCAGAACGGTCATTGGACTCAGGGTAGCTCGTAAACGGGCGTCAGTCCTGTGAAAAGCAAAATTCTGCTTTTTGAAGAAATTTTTAGAAAATTGTTATAATCTTCCCGGACCCAATTCGTTTACCGGACCGTCACAAAGGGTCTTTGTTATAAGCAATATTCAACGTCCTGAATATGGTCTGACGGGCAAATGCCACGAAAGACCGAAACGTCGACTCCATCATCTATTTCCGAAATATTTTTTGTATTCAAGTAACTGTTACCTGTATTCCCAGACATGTTACTTCTTTAATTATTTTGAAATGGATGTATATTTTCATGATTTGCAGGACAATTTGTTTACCCTCTTTCATGATATTTTGCTGGATTAATTTCTCCTGATTGTACCCTCTTCAACTTGATTTATATATAAAAAAAGAAATTTTATCAAAAAGATATCTCCGTGTTTTTCTGTTTTCACATTCAGTGAATGTTTAATTTTGACGTATGCACCAATTTTTCAAAGGCTCAGGATCTGATTGGGCTGAACCACTAAGTCATTTGATGTATAGTACACCAAAAGTCATATCTCTCAAACGAAATCCCTTGTAGGCACTTTCACTTATAATGGATCACTATACAAGCACCAACTGGCTCTCTGTGTCGGGATTCCGGTCTCTTAGTGCTGGATTGTGCGCTGTTGTGCTAGCACTCTTTGAGGCCTCGCCGCAACATTAGGAGAACTCTGTCAGCGTTCCTGCTGCCCCAGCCTGCAGTAGCCTCATGCGCCCCAGGCGCCCTGGCACGGTAGTGTCTCTCGCTCACACCTGGGATAAATGTGCGGCAATGCCCACTGCTAGCGAGCGTCGGAGTGCCGGTTCACAGGGCCCTGCAGGCCTCCAAACCCGGGGCCTCGATTTTTACTCGTTGCGGCTCACCTCACTCCCGCACGTCACTCCGAGCCCTTTTCTGCGGTGCTGGCGATCTGAAGGCATTCTCGTGATTAGTGTATCTGCCCACGCACCCTGTCTTTGTCCCGCAGAAGAGCTGGGGAAGCCAGAGAGTCCCTGTGGAGATCACGGTGCCTTCTCCTCATCACTTAGACCGCTGTCATGTTCACGGCAGTCCGACTCCACTACTTCTGCAGTTTCGCGAGATGTTTCTCTGCAACACCCTTTGCCGCCGAAGTCAGGGTCCGGGGTCCACCTCATTTTTGGCAATTTGCAGCCTAGCTGCCAGGATAAGTGCAGGATATACGGTGAGGGCCCCAGAGCCTCGCTAGTGCCTGGCCATTCCTGTTGGCTACTAGCCACGCCCCCCCCCCCTTGTACTGCATTCTTGTGCTGTTTTCAAGACACAATTATACAGGCATTATTTAAAAATATATATTTCTTCTTGTGGGAATTTTCTTGTAGTGACCATTTAACTATGAATATATCAGAGGTTTAAAGCTCTTGATAGGAAAATATGGATATTAACATCTACATGCCCCTTGCTGTATTATTGGACTTATGCGCATATGGGGCAATTACACCATTAGTCTCAAGGTCCCTACCCTTACATGTGATACTTACCTGTCTACAAAGCAACACAAGGAGAAAATAGACGGAGCGCAGAAATATTTTAGACACTCACCCTTAGTCACTGTTAGATCTGGGATAAAGCCATCATCATTATTTAGCTCACTTCGCCACCCCAGTTCATACCCAGCCATATGCAAATCACTCTTGACCCTGTTCCTCATGGTAAGAGTCTAGCCCCAACTGCCAAGCCCCAGGATGCTTGTTTTCCGGTCCAGGGAGGTCATGGCCTGGCAGTTTGAGCTTGACTGTTCCAATGGATAACAGGGTCAAGGCTGATTAGTATATGGTTGAGTCCAAACTGGCTAGCCTGGCTGATAAGGGGTGATGCCCCGAAACCGGTCCCAGGATGCTTGTTTTCTGGTCCATGGAGGACCTGGCCTGATGGTTCGGGCTGGGGTCACGGCTGATTTGCAAAGGGCTGTGTCCAAACTGGAATGGCGTAGTGAACAACATTACAATGGATTAAACCCAAATCTGTGACTGGGAGTGATTGTTTGACAATTTTCCACATTCTGTCCATCATCTTTTTGTGTTGCCTTTTCACCCTAAGTGGGAAGGGTAAGCCCAGACGTGGGTCATGTGCTTGCCACACCACCTGTTTCAAGCTAGCCTGGCTGACGAGGGGTGACGCCCAGAAACCGGTCCCAGTATGCTTGTTTTCTGGTCCAGGGAGGACCTGGACCTGGCAGTTCGGGCTTGACTGTTTCCATGGGGAACATGGTCAAGGCTGATTTGCATATGGCTGCTGCCAAACTGGAAAGGCGTGGTGAGCAATATATCAATGGATTAAACCCAGATCCGTGAATGGGAGTGAATGTTTGACAATCTTCAACATTCCGTCTATCCTCCTTTTGTGTTGCATTTTCACCCTAAGTGGGAAGGGTATGCCCGGACGTTGGACCCGGGCTCACTATGCCACCGGTTTCAAGCTAGTCTGGTTGATGAGTGGTGATGCCCCGAAACATGTCACAGGATGCTTGTTTTCTGGTCCAGGGATGACCTGGCCTGGCAGTTCGGGCTGGACTGTTGACATGGGAAACAAGGCCGAGGGTGCTTTGCATATGGCTGGATCGAAACTGGAATGGCGTGGTGAGAAAAATAAGAATAGATTAAGTCCAGATCTGTTACTGGAAGTGAATGTTTGACAATATTCAACATTCCATCTTTTTGTGTTGCACTTACCTGTGCAGAACCACGCCCTAAGAACTAGGGGTACCCAATAAACGAAAATGGCAAAAAAAATTAAGATGTCTGCTAAGTTCATTTCTTCAGCTCCTCTAAACCTCTTGCGATTTTGCTGAATGAAATCCAAGGAGTGAGAGCATTAACTCACAGATCATTGTTTACCCAATCACCTTGGTGGCCAGAGAGAGTCTGCATCGCCACCGTGCTTCCATCTGCTTTATCTGATGTTAATTTATCTTCACTTACCAGTCTGCTTATATTTGCTCTTCACTGAAGAACTCTAAAAATATTTACATATTTCCATGTCATAAGGAGATGCTAAATATCTGGATTTACCTCTGTGGTTAAGACACGTCACTTGGAGTTTAGACATATATGGGTACAAACCCAGACAAGCATATTTTATCTAGGTGGACAATTTTTGGTGTTTGTTACCCTAGGCATACAGCTGTCATTGTGACATCGTCTTCAAAGCTTGCCATAAAGTGCATTTTATAAATGCAGTCGCAACAAAACATACAAATATTTTCTGTCAGTTCTTGGAGTCTGTTTCAGTTTTTACAGCTGAACATTTATCAGAGCAATCTAGTGCTGTCCTGGGTTAAGAGGTTTGACAAACTAAAAATGTCAGATATCTCATGTCCTCAAGGAGCTAAACGCACTAGGCCATTAGCTCTAAACCCATGAAGTACAAAGGATACTAATAGAGGGGGTTGCGCTGTGCTATGATCATCATAACACATTTGGATGTGAACCCACAAGGTCAAAGGGGCAGAAAGAAGGAACACAGATGTCCATTGAGCTCTGTATATGACTCACAAAAACACCAGGTGGGTACTTGAGTAACGCACAGTCTGCCACAGTTTGGGGAACCTTCCACTGCAGGTTAGGGACACATTTTCTGGCACACACGTCCTTAAGTTGGTGACGGACCCACGCTCATGTATTGTCAGATTGTTGGGTCCAAACAACGGGACAAGGAAAAGCTTCACCTTTTAACTAAGACATATGCATCCTCCATGTTACACCCACCCTTTACATGAAAAGATATTTGTTATCAGCTAAGAGCATTTGTTCCAATATTTACAATCACTAACACGTTGCTAATCTTGCGAATGCATGTCGTCATTATTATTAAATCAATATCAGTTATTAAAACATTTAAAATAAAGTGGTGTATGTGACCAGTGGTGACTGAAAATAATTTGCATATAGACCAAGTGAGCAGTTAGCCAAAGATTGGCAACTATACCAACAAAAACTAAAGATATTGTGCAATCAGCGAAGACCTGGGCTAAAGGCTCATGGATTATTGATCAATAACTTTGAGGGTTTTCCTCCAGAAAGGAAAGTGTTTCATTGTACCATGGTCCTGAAAGATTTCAGGAATTAGTCTTTGATAGAGTAACTTTCTCTTAGATAATTGTAGGCTCTTTAGATGCCATTAGGTTCACCTCTTGAGACAAGTGGAGTGGGAAAACCAGTTTATGGGATGTTTTGTAGAGGCGCTCACGTGGTACAGTGTGACATAAAACAGTGTTTATTTTCTATACATTACCCGTATAGCATGGTTCGAGATTATATAGTGACATGAGAGCACCCACACAAAGAGTAGTGAATAAATAAACTTTTAGATTTTTTCTGTCCTGGGGGTAGCAATAGTGTCCGCTTTTGATTTAGATAGGGGACCCTCAAATATCAGCAGCAATAAAAAACGAATTGATCAAATTTAAAATTGTTTGGAGGAAAAGCTAGTATTCACTGCAATAAAGTTTTGTCCTCACCAAATAAAGGATGATAAACACTATACTGAAATGGATTTAATATTTAAATTGAAGATAGTTCTAGCGGTACATTAAGTATGGCCTTACAGGATTGAATAAGTGAGTATGGTTCCTTCATGGATAAGCAATTTAAAAAAACATATTTGCCACAGTCAAGTGTAACAGTTATCACATGAAATTTGTAAATATACCACCTCAATTCGTTGATAGGGGTTAACTTTTTTATTTATTATGAACTGAATCCAGCATTTTTGGTCACCCGAGAAACATTGATCTATGTTATCAGTTATATGATGTAGTATAGCAAATACATTTGTTCTGTTCAACAGCACTGTGACTCAGAGCCATATGCTATTAAAATATACAAATTTAAGATTTAGAGTTTGGCAGATGGGATATCCTGTTAGAAACATGAATCATATTCCATCTGCCAGGTTACAAGTGCCATAGGATATAATGCACTTGTAAAATGATTTTCTTTATATGTTCTGAGTCACTGCAATTCCTGAAAGAAGTTAAGTCCTTAAATAAAGCAGATTCCTTTAATAATATTAAAATGTGTCAGTAATACGCATCTCGCTGATTCTATTAAGTTTTTCCCCAAAATATAGTAACTCTGAGTACTGAAAACAATTATTATGCAATACTGTTGTTAATCTAATAGAGTGACATACAGTATGTACTTGCAAGAAAACGGTTTCCAGGTTCTCTAGAAAGCATGTGTCAAAAATCTTTTTTTATCACGTCCAGTAAAAAACGAAATCTTTTTTTAGGCATGAGTGAAAAGTTAAATTAACTTTTTACTGAAAATTCCTGCTACTGTGAAGGTAATCAGTGGAACAGCCACACCGTAAAAATCCTCTGGCAGACAAAGTAGCCCTGCTAGACGTTATCAGCTGCTTCATGACCAGTGGAGTGTAAATAATCTTTTACCAAAAAATATTGGCTCCACGTCGCCAACCATGCCAATTATTTACTAATTACTGTTGCATTTTACTAGGTGATTAGAACAACACAGGAGATGTTAAAGGAGAGCTATCAAAAATCAAATATTAACTGTCCTATCCAACCCCCAAAGAAGACAGGTTTCCAAAAGGGATTCATGGATCTTTTGAGGATATTGTTATCTCTGTTTATTCAACTCCTCCCTTGAAGGGACTCTAATTCTTTATATCTGGTTTTATAAACCCAGGCCTGGCCTTCATGGTACATTTTATGACATTTTGTGTGGGCATTCACTGGTTCCATAAACCCAGGCCTGGCCTTCATGGTACATTTTATGACATTTTGTGTGGGCATTCACCTGGTGAAACGCACAACATAGCTCCAATTTACACTACATTACAAAGGCCCACAAGCACAGTACAAAATTGTATTAGATCACATGAGCAAAACTAGGCTGCTTGATGAACTTTGGGGGATATTCTCAAGAACGTGTGAAAACTACCGCCAAAGTAGCTTAATGCAACTCTTCGCATCGCAGTCTATCGCCGGAAAATAACACCGTGGTAACGTGGTATTCCCAAGCCGGCGGTACCATGAGATAGGCACAGGATAACGGGTCAAATGTCCGCGATACAGTCAACACGACGCTGCAAAAGTGCGAAACACGAATGCAAAAAATGTTGCGATGAGGCTAATCGCGATACAAAAACCAGCAAAAACCAGCCACAGGCCTGCAAATCCCACGTGTCATGCGATAAAACACAACACAAAAGCAGAGTCCAAAAACGGTGAGATGATAATGTACGAGCACACCCTGTGACGTAGAACAAATGACCATTGTACCGCATCAGATAGGCATCGCCTCACAGTCACAATGTACATTGACATGCAGTCTGCATGTAAACTGCGCCAATGCAGACACATGAATGGAACACGCAGTGAAACCGCCTCTCCCCTTCGCATTGCAGAGGGACAAGCAACCCCTCCTGCACACAGACGTGTCATGACCATGAGCAATCAATCATGACAGCGTGGACAAATGTAGGGGCAGTGACTCCCGCATACATACATGTTGCACATGTTGTGGGATTTGAGTCACAGGGGGCATCCCTGCATCATGGTGGTACATAACTGACCCCACAAGGAGCCCTGTTGTCACCTGTAGGCCACAAATGTCAGCCAAAATAGAATGACCCTGGACACATGTGAAACGCCAAAGAGTGGGATACCCTACCAACTGTGACACACAGGACTGGCAGTTAGAATACGTGACACCTGAAACAGCCCCTCTGCACAGAGGTGACACACCCACCATCCATGAACACATCATAAAATCGCCATCAACACATGTCGCACTCACACCTGTCTGAGTGATGTGCCTGTACAGATGAGTGAATGTAATTTGTAATGCATTTAATTGCAAATGCCGTGACTGTGGTCATCCTGTACTGTCCCACGATTGCCAAGGACAGTCGCAATGTGACCTGATCATCAGAAAAACATTGTAATGATGTCATCCCTGCGGGCTATTCCTGCTGCGGCTGCAGTGGGGCGTGGTCCACCTGCCTCATCCCCATCCTCCTCATCCGGTGCCTCTGGAACTGGTATCCATGGTGCCTTGCTGTGTACACATATGCTGTGCAACACACAACATGCAATGATCATCTTGCACACGATGTCTGGGCTGTCCAGGAGCCGTCCACCTGAGATGCCCAGGCACCTGAAACGTGACTTCAACACTCCAAATGTGTGTTCCACGAAGCCCTTGGTGCATTTGTGGGCCGCATTGTTCTGCCTCTGGGACTGTGTGTTCGGGGCACAGAGCGGTGTCATCATCCAAGCGCAGAGTGCATATCCTTGGTCACCAGAGACAGTGCAGAGAGACATGAGTCAACAGTTGGTTCTGCATGATGTTTTGGCAGGCTCACTGTGGCATTGGTGTGTGATAAATGTGACTATGTGATTCCTGTATGACATGTACTGCTTTTTGCAAATGAGTGGCATCAATGTGTAGTACGTAGCCTCACTGCTGCTCCTCATTCCTCCCGAGCCTATTCTCTAGTGTGCGCAGCGTGGTTGCATCACCTGCACTCCTACTGCACACCATTGACATGCTCGTCTGTGCATGTCCACAAGCCTGACAAGGGCACAGTGATGCTGTGCACTGAAGGTGTGCAGCCACGTCAGTGGGGGCCTATGGTAAGGACAGGGCGGACACAGATGTAGGGTACATGCCTGGCCGAACTCGCCCTGCACTTGGGGGTAGACCTCTGGCTCATGCTGCGGAAATAGCGACACACACAACAGTTGGCATGTATGATTCCGGACCCTCTGCGGGCTTGCTCACCCTCATGTACCCCGAGGCCGCACGCCGTGGGCATGCTACATAGCAACATTGCACAATGCATGACAGGTGGCGCAGACACCACACCAGAGACACAAGCACCAGTTGCATCTTTCTCAAGGCCTAACCTCAACCACGGCAAGAGCCACGTGTCGAAAAACCACACCCCACGCTGTACGCCGGTCAACTCACTTACGCTCACAGGGGGGTCCGACACAGCCATATGTTCAAGGCCTACACTACTGCCTGAGGTGGCAAAGTTGCGCATGCTGTACACAGCACAATGTGATGTGGTATGGCCCGGTGCCCTCATGCATACATAATGACCACATGGACACAATGAGACAATTTGTGGTATGGGCACGTGCGCCTGGCACCTTTTATTTCCAGGGTCACACGTCCAGTGACGCCTGTGCTGAATGGGTGTTGGGTGGTGTAAGCAACCCCTCAGGGATTGGTTGGTGCTGGCAACAACTACAACAGTGATCTGACAATCAGAAGTCCAAAGTACAAACAGCAATGGTCCATGACTTGATCTGCACAGAGTTAGTGGCCCCGGATGCACTGCGGCAGGCACAGGCACGCCCGCAAGGGACGGTGACTTATGGTGCACTGAGATAGGGCCATGAGAGCTGAGTGGGTCCTCCTTGGTTTCCCAGGAGAATGTCGCAGAGTATTACAGGGGACAGTGGAAGGTGTCAATCCAGGGCATGCTGCAGAGGGCAGAAGCAAGCAGAAACAGGCACAATGGAGGAGATGAATGCTACAGTCCCCTTGTCCCACTATGTCAGTATCAGCTACATGATGAAGACAACCCCCAGGCCATGGACTCAGACACCAACATAGTCCAACGGGAGAGTGCCCATGACTCCCGTGGCACTGAGTCAGTGGCACCAGAGCTGGAAGGGGATGCAGTCTGCGATGAGGCATGTACACTGATATCAACTCTGCAATTGACAAATCAAGAGTCAGTTCCAAATGTGTGTCTTAACCGACCGCAGTGTGTGCCAGAGGCAGTGGTCAGCATGGGGCAGCTGCTGTGCAGCCAGCTCTTCCTGGGTCTCTAACACACTGCATTAGAATGGCATTTGGAGAGGTTTCCTGGTTGATGGAGGTGGAGGCACCAGAACAGGGTGGGTGTGCAGTCTGCGACAATGACATGTCCTGGCTGGGACGGACTGGATAGGATTTGTCTAAGGCCTGCTGGACAGGTGTGTAGGCCTGAGGCAGCAGTCTGCAAGGGCCCACAGACATGTGTGGTCCGAATGCTATGCACAGAGTTGGTGGCACCACATGGAAGTGAGTATAGGGATTTAAGCTCTGCCTTAAATATGTACTCTGCCATTGTGTAATCAAGACTCAGTTCCAAATGTGAAACCTACTTATCTGCTGTGTATGCCGGTGGAGTGCGTCAATGGGAAAGAAGTACTGCGGGCCTTGCTCACGGAGGCCATGATGATCTGAGTAGGCTGCCAAGGTCGTGGGCCTCATGCGTGGAGCTAGCACAGGCACGTGGTTGGCACTCTTGGAGACACGCCGGTGTCTGCAGGTGAGCAGTGAGGCCTGGATGCGCAGAGGAGTACAAGATTGGTTCAGGGTGCAGCGGCCCGGGCTGCAAGAGTCACACATGATCGCAGGCACCTCCGCACATGGCGGCGGACTCGTGGCAGGGTGAGTGGCACCGCCCTGGCAGCCACATTGGCCATTCCGGAAGAGATCCACGCCCAGGGCTACGTGCCTTTATTCACACCCCTATGCTAGCCTGGCGTATGCCAGGCAAGCCGACTCCGCACACACATACAGGGGGACGTAACAAGCTACATTTCCATGATCTTCCCACTGGCTGTGGTGACATGGCTGCGTCCACTGTCCACAACACTAACACCACCAGCAGTGTATGTTGACATGGATATGTCTGTGGTCTGTATAGTGCAGTCTGTCCAGCACATCCACGCCACATTTGACAATGTGTGCATTCTCATTCATGGGTCACTAGCCTCCTTTGCACATGCCTGATTCCCACCTACCTACACATTCCTCTGGTGTGTGGCTGATGTGCCATGCCGTTGGTGGCTCATGTACATGGCTAGCCCAGGTTGCCACAGTAAGTTGTGCTGTCATGTCTGGTGGGTGGGCATGTTGTTTGGCATGTTGTATGTGAGTTTGTGACGTGTGTATTGCCAGAGTTGTGAGTTGCATGATTGTGGAGTTGAGGTGTGTGGTGTGTACTTTTGGTACTTACCAACGAGCACTGCATTTCCGTAGGTGCCATCCTAGAAGCGCCAGTTGATGATCGACTGTCAGAAGATGTAAGAGTCATGCACACTGCCTCGGTAGTTGGCGACGACATTGGTGAAGAGTCCCCAGTGGTCCACTATTGCCTGCACATTGATGGAATATGTGTGCTTTCTGTTACGGTAATTGTGTGCAGTGTCGGCAGGGGGGACAAGTTGGACATGTGTGCAGTCAATTGCCCCCAACATGTGTGGGAATCCAGCTATGGTGTAGAATCCTTGCTTTGTCTCCAGCTGTTCCTGCGTGGTGTGGGGGAAGTATAGGTACTGGGGTACCAAGCTGATGATGGCATCCAGGACAGGTTTGAAGAACTTGGATAGAGCTGGCTGTGAGACTCCTCCGACTCTGGCGGTTGTTGGTTGGAATGTCCCAGAGGCCAACAGGTGCAGCACAGCCGCCAGCTTTGTCTGCAGAGGGATGTTGGTTGGCCGCTGTGTTGGTACCGTCAGCCTGTGGGCGATGATGTTCAGGATGCGGAGGATGGTTGTGCTTTTGAGCCTGTAGTAGGCAATGACATGCTCTGGTGTTAAGTCTGTGAAGCTGGTGCATTTCCTGAAGGTCCGCTGTCTTTGTCTGCACTGCCTCTGTGGTGGTACGGGGGAGTAGTGGGGGGGCGGTCCTGGGGGTGGTGGAGGTGGGTGTTGTGGCCCTCTTGGGGCTCAGAGCTGCATGATGAGTAGCTCCATGGCATCAGTTGTTCTTCAGGTGTGGCTCTGAGCTGGGCTCCCTTTGTGCTGCCGGTTGTCATCCGGATTTACACCAGGTCGGAGCAGGTGTTAATTTCCTGCTGCTAACATGCCTTCTCGCATGTTTTGTGTTCTTATTGCCAATGTGACTGGTCGTTGTGAATGTTGGGGAGTGGTGTTGTCGCGGCTTTTTGCCCGGGAACGCCTACTCTGCATCTCATTAGTGATAGATGCCGGTGTAATCTGTGGCAATCTTTTTTGAGGATGCTATCGCCAGAAATCTGGTGATATCAGCTATCTGCACCAGCTTGTGAATGGGGCGATAATTTTAAGTGAGGCACAATCCTCGTATCAGACGGGTGAGTAAAGATATCCTATATCGAGCATATATTCTATATGCGTAGCTATCATAAAGTTGTGAAGTAGCTGTACACCACAGACCGAAATCTTTTTATTGGTGTGTCATTGAGAGTATTACTATTTGTGTTTTACAGATGTCCTATACAATTCGCTGATACGAAGGATCAGTATACGATATCAGAGGTTGTATTGATTCCAACCTGTATGTACATTTTTTCTTATTATTCTCACTTTTCTAATCAATCTCCAAACACGGGTTTTGTTTTTTTGCAGTAGCAGTAATAATTGCAGATAGGTCCTGAAGAAAGCCGTAGACAAACTATCCAGTTGGCTGAAACATGTCGACCGGTTTGAATAGCAGCTATTTTTGAAACTGCTATATTTGCACTGTTTTTAATTAGGATTGCAATCGATATCCTAATAAAGTTTCTCTCTTTTGCAATTCCTAGTTTAATCACGTTCATACTCTTTGCACTGCATTTACACACTCCCATACATATTTTAGGGTTTTCCTCGTAAGCTGGATTAAAGTCAAATTTATTCCTGTCCTTTTGTCTCCTCTTTGTGACTCTTCAGAGGACACAATCTACCTATTATACCTCTATAATCAAGAGGGTAAATGGTAGGTTGGTTGGAAACCCAAATGATGATAACGATCACCTTGGTGAGTGATGGGAATCCAAACTCAAATAAGGGTCTTTTTCACTCTTTAAATTCTCTAAATTCTCTGTATTCCTTATGGTTTTACTCCTGCTGACACAGGTGGCCAGTTTCTTTAACCCCTTTTTTTGTCAGATAGCCTTTTGAACAGACCTCGGATTATATGTTAGTTTTGTGGTCATTTTAACGCGACTTTGGTTGCGCTAAAGTGCCGATAAGTTGGCGTTAGCTCCTTGAGAATATGCACCCCCATATGTTTGCACCATTCCAATTGAGTTACTCACCTTCAATGTGTGTACCAAACTTTGCACGCTGAAACCTTCAAGGAACTTATAAAGGAACTGTTTCCTGACATTGGACTGGAAATTCTGATTTCCAATGGATCTTGCACATATGAAAGGACTCCCCTCATCTTCTGTTCAGAACGTTTTTCTCAAACCCCCACTACAGAGCTCTCCAGTGTTCTTCTTAACTTAATACAGGTTTATCTGGATTTTATCACTCTAGCTCAGGACATAATGAGAACTACACCGGTGGTTGAATAGCCTGGAAACCTAGAATGGCAAAGTCAACTCCACCTCTTGTTCAGAAATGGCCATGGAGTCTGAGATTAGCAGACTTGGCTGGGATGCTAACCTTGAAAGTTCTAGGAAGGGGAGGTCTTGTCTCAATAACATTCCTTTTATATCACTTAATGGAACTGTTGGCTGGTACCATCACCATAAAGAGTCTAACCAACAACACCACAATCAATGTCATTCTCCATTGGGTGAACAATATACATGCAGTTAGCTAAAACAACAAGCTGCAGGGGAATCAGCTTGAAGAATCTACATTGTATGGCCAAGGAACTTTGCGCACTGCCTAGTAAGACACATTACCATTTAAACTGATTTCCATAATGACGTTTCCAATTCCTTTACTCATTGGCAGTGAGGTAGCTTCTGTGACTTTATTGTTTGAATGCTTGGGCTCTATTGATTGGATGCTGGATCCCCGGTTATTCAATGCCATCTCTTACCTTGAGGGCCCTTAGAATTTGACCACTTTGCCTTTTCACTCAAGTATCATCTCCCCCTTCTTGAGACCTGGCACCCAGGTCAATAAGCGTGGGTAATGGTTGCCTTTCTACCAGACTGAAACATGGCTGTTTCTCCTCAGTGCACGGTTTTCTACATATCTAAGCAGATCAACCCAGATCATCTTCTGTCATACATCCTTAAATTTAAGGTTGGTCCAATTTCATTAAGTCTAGGCGCCTTTAGATATATGAAAGGCATATACATTTTCTTCATTCTCCTGTTTGGAACCTAATCTCTTTTCAGCTGCCTCATGGGCCATCTTGACCACTCCAACTGCTTGTTAGCTCCATTGGGTCAGGATGGGACCTGAGACTGACTTTTCTAGATTCGAATTGTATTCAGCCCAGAGTGCTAAGGCCTCTAAAACCTCACTTTTTAGAGCCTTGTACTTCGAACCCACCAGGCAAACGGCCTCCTTGGTTTTTGATACATTTTGAAAATGAAATCTATTTTGCACCTCCTTGTTTCACTAAAAATGGGGGTATTCCTAGCCTGATCACAGACAATAAGGATTTTCTTTAAGACTAGGAGGCAAATAATTTTCATCCATCCCACACCACCTGTGCCTTTATTGGGATGTAGTTTGATTGCACTCTGATGTAGACTGGTGATGTTTAGTTTGACAAGTGGTACGTCTTCTTTTGTGATTCAGTTTTGGTCATATTTTGCCTGCGCTCAACTCTGCCATACTGGCCTTTGCTTTTCCTAGTGTTGTCTTACCATTGTTTTTATCTCCTGTTTCTCATCTATAGTCTTAATGGCCTTGTGTGCTTGTTTTATTCTTCATACTGACAATTCCATAGTTTCAGCTACCCATAGGCTACTTGCTACAGTTGTTTTAGTATACTGAGTCGACAAACATTCAGCTCTATGATCCAAGTTCTTTGTGATTTGTTTGTGGAATGTTCTTCATTGACCTTTCAGTTATGCGCTTTCATTTTACTGCTTATCATGAACATTCCTCTGTTCCTGTCACATAACCACTTCTTTATGATGTATCTTGCCGTTTATTTGGTGGCAATTGAAAGTGAAATTATCATGTATTATCTGCATGCTTTTCTTGAATTAGAACCGGATTTTCTCTGACCAGGCTAGGAAAAATCCTGTCATTCTCACGGATGCTAAATGAGATGCTGTACTTTTCAATTTATGATGACTTCAGATTTACACATAAATTTCCCTTTTTTACTGTTTTAGACCAATGTATTATGTTAATCCTGTATTACATTGCATTTAATGCTATTTTTCTTCATTGATTTATTTTCCTCAGACACCGATTACGCATTTTTAGAGTTTGGGCAGCGGTCATTCAATAAATGTGCACATTAGTCTCTATAATGCGTGTTTTTTTTTAAACATTTGTTTTATAATGCTTTATTTGTCAAATATATCATGAGAGGCATATTATACAGCAGTCGTAGGACCCACATGATAGCAGCTTGTGAAGAAGAAAGGGAACAGCTTGCTTAACAGATACAACTGTCATATAATACACAAATCAATGCAGTGCCTCCACAAGGCAAGAAAGCACTGTTGGCCAGTCCATTGATAACAAACAGTGAGGATTGTGGTAAAACAATGAACAACAGTAAGCAAGACAAGCATTGGCATAGCCAATAGGTCTCGCCTTTGGGACCTTATAAGTGTTTAGCCATGCAACAGTTGATGTTGTTGCACCCAGGATATTGTGCTGGATGACTAAACACTTATAAGGTCCCAAAGGCGAGACCTATTGGCTATGCCAATGCTTGTACTCCACTGTCGTCAAACTGGAGCCTCTGGCTTCTAACTGGAAGGAGACAGTGCACAAATCATGCTTTACGGGCCGGAGCAGCGGTCTAGTGCCAAGAGAAGGGTGCAGGCGCTTTTATATCACAATATATGTATGCATGTCGTATACGTGAGTTTGTGAGTATTTATAAATAAAATGCGGTCACTTCCCTGTGCACCTAATTTGCTTAGCTTCTGTAAAACATATCACCTGTTTGACGAGAATGACGTCATGCCGTCAGTAACTCCTGTTCAGCCAGTCGGAAGAAAGCACAGGTGTAACTCGACGAGAAGGCGCAGCGAGTTAAACGGTGTCAGAACACACCTGCCTGAGCTGAAAGTGACAAACTGGAGTCCTGGTGGGGCTGGTGTGATGTTTCATTCTTCCGCGGGTTGTAAACTCAGCACAGTTAAATTGGGCACTAGCTGTTGTTCTCACCCAAATGATACCGCGCCAGGGTCCTCTCATGCAGTTTTAGAAAGATGGAAGCACACCTACTTGCAGTCAGACGTGTGGTTTGTCACCAGAATGTCTCGTTGGCATTCATTGTATGATCGCGTGTACTGTTACTCACTGCACGTGATGCGGAGTTATGTTTGTATTTACAGATATATTTGCATACATGTGCTACAATCATGTTATAAAACTGTAAGTAAACAGTTTCTGTTGCTATGCATTTCAAGCTGTGCAGGAATACCAGACTAGCCCAGCCTGTCATATTCAGATGTCACTAGGGACGCCAGCAAGAGGCGGGTTCTAATGACATCTGACAAAGGGATGCGGAGTAGGCAACATGTTCACCGGGTATATTTCGTATGAAAATAAAGCCTCAAGCAGGTTGAAGTGACTTTTTTTTTCCAAAGAATATAGTCCCCGCTGAGCCAATTCGAAAACACGAAGTGCACTTATGGTCTGGTACTTTCCCATGTCCCCATCTCTAACATGACCAACCCTGTGATTATGGATAACATTTCCCTCACCCTCAGTGTAACATTTGTGAGACCACACAGATAGTTTTACTTTTGGATTAGGGGGGAGTAACCCCCCCAGGCCGTATTTATTAACAATTAACAAAACAAATTAAAAAACATTATATACAGAAACTTTACGCAGAAAGTATAGATTAATTTACAGATAAAATTTTGACAGTCAGATATTCCACGGTTAACCTTAACACAGTCTAATACACAAGACACTCCTGCCGTAAATCTATCAATACATGTTATTTACTTTCTGCGTGTCCCCTCTAGAGCCTACGGCAAAGTCAATGACTGGCAGCTCCCCCGGTCCCCATGAACTAGTAAGGTTGCGCAGGGGGTTACAGCTTATCGGATGGATACTTTCCCCCAGGCCCCCCCTACGCCCTGTGCCTTACATTCCATTACGTGGGGGCTGCAGACTTCTGCATAGTGGCGCCTTAATGCGCATGCGTGTGCGGGGGTGGCCCCAGGTCCACTGGGATGGATGACTCCACTGGCCCCCGCACCCTGACAGCCTACCTACCGGCTGTCACTACCCCCTGGAATTCTATGGTGCTGACCGTTGAGGACCGAACACTATGCTTACCGACTACCTGGACTCCCCCTCTTCCTCTAGGAAGGTCATGCACTGTGCCTTACGCTCTCCACCCAAGCTAGGATGTCCTCTAGGAAAGCCTGATTCCCCTTATGTCAAGGGTGCACCCCGTCCTGAAGAAAAAATTGCTCCCTTTTGATGTATCTGTGCCCTATGGACCCTAATCTAGGGGGCCGAAATAGCTTATCAAATTTGTTGTTGATCCACTTTACCGCATAATTCAACGCCCTCACTGACTCACCCCCCCTCCAGTGCGACCTGGGAATCATGTGTGACCACGCTATTATCGACTGGGGACACTGCCTTGCTAGCCATCCCACTTCCGTGAGGAGCTCCTCGACCAGCAATCTCCTGCCTAATTGGGCTAAGTCGTTACCCCCCAAGTGCAGGATCCAGATTGCCGGTGGTCCCGTACTTGCTTTCAAAGCTCGGTTCACCAACTCTCTGATTTGACCAATGCACAAACCACCCTGACCAAAGAAAGATAAGTTCATCCCTAGCTGAGTGGCCCTAATCTTTGCAGCTCCTGAAAAGAAATTCTTCAAACGAAGAACATATGAGTGCCCTATCATCCACACATGTTGATTTTCTCGGTGCGAAGAGTGAACTTGCGCCACCATGTCTGCTGTTCGTTTGTCACTCGGCGCCCGCCGTACTACTGCTTGCTCTTTAGTTCTGTGAATGCAAAAGAGTCCAGACTCCTCTCCTGAGTCACAGGATGAAGAAACTGCAACTGACGACGAAACAAACAAGAAGGGGGATAAGTGCCTCGCCATGCTGGCATAAAACACATACAAAATTCCATGAACGGCGTCAAGCGCCTGTCAGCTAGCGACACTGACACGCCCCCTTCCCCTGAGTAACAGGGAGAAAGAAAGGGGAAACCCCCTTTTTGTGCGCCTAACAATTGAACCGTCACACCGTATTAGAGCATGTGCACCCACATATTACCTACCGATCCTTTTGAGACGCTCGTCCCCTAGCCCTCTTGCTTCTGCCTCGGTGGCTGCTCCTATCCTAAACGAATGAGTCCCGAAATCGGCAGGGTCCAGCCCGGCACTCTTCAACGATAGGAGCATGACTTTCCTGAATTGAAATACCATGAGTGGTGACCCATCCCCATGTATCAGGAGAGGCCCTCCCTGAGTGTGTGCCCGTTGGGCCATGAAAACCTCAATCTTGTCAACCGAGCAGCACTGTGTGTTCCCTGCTCTGTGCAGCACTACGCTCTCCCCCTTACCTTCTTGATCGGTTTTTGACTTCCGGATAGAAATCACCACAGAATCTTTCTTGATGCTAACGTTGCCCATTTGCAGGCCCCCCAACCAATCTTCCTTATTCCTGGTGACTAACTCGCCTACCGTAAATGCACCGTAAAATGCAATGCAGATTGCAGCTTGAAACAAAATGACTTCACCTGAGGGAGTACAAACCCGCTGCAAAGCCCCCAATAGTTTCCCTAGTGTTTCGAAACCTATGGGTCATCTGAGATCTAGCTGCCCTCCCTGCAAGCGTTGCCATCCTTTTAGCGCCTGGCGTACTATGAAATTCTTTGTGGGATCTCCCTTTCCTTTCATTTTTGCAAAAAACGATATGGCTGAAATATGCCTCCTCGCCCCAGCAACCGTGCGCCCCTGGTCTCTCATGTACACCAGGTAGTCAACTACCGATTCATGGTTATGCCATTTGTGTTCCCACTGGTCCTCCAAAAACAAGCAAAAAGACACAAACTCCCCTTCGTAGGCACTCCTGGTTCTGGGCACTAGGCTTGCTGCCACGAGGTTCGATACTCTGGGGCACCAAGCTGCCACCAATGTTCTGGGAAAAGTGATGGGTGCTCTGCTGCCTCTGGAATGTGTGACCTGAAAGCCTGCATTTTAAAACGAGACAATGGATCAGCCGAGTGATTCAGAATACCTGGCACGTGTTTAGCTTTAAAAAGGACATTCAATCTCAGGCACTGTAACACAATCTCCTTCACTAACCGCAGTATCATGCTACACTTGGCTGTTTGGCTATTCACGCAGTCTACTACTTCCATGTTGTCTGTCCAGAATATCACAGACTGGTTTTTTAAAGTCTCTGCCCAAACAATCAGTGCCACTAGAATTGGAAAAAGCTCTAAGAAACTTATGTTGTTGGTGATTCCAGATTCCTTCCACCAGTCTGGCCAATGCTGAGCTACCCATTCGCGCCCCAAGATGGACCCGAAGCCCTCACTACCTGCGGCGTCAGTCATGAGGCCCAACTCCGGGCTGGACTTAGGTGGGCTGGGCCACACCACCTTCCCATTAAAATCGCGCAAGAACGCCTTCCAAATCAACATATCTTGCCTGACCTCGCCGGACAGCCTGGTGTGGTGATGCTTCTCCCTGAGACCTGACATTGCATGCACGATAGAGCGAGAGAAAGGGCGCGCCATTGGGATAATGCGTAGTGCAAAATTCAACTGTCCCACCACCTGCTGTAATTGGTGCAATGCAACCTTCTCTTTCCTGAGGCAGTGTAACAACGCCGCCACGAAACCCTTAACTTTGTCAGCGGGTAACCATGAAACCCCTTGGACAGCATCTAATTCAATTCCTAGGAATTCGATAGTTGTGCTTGGGCCCACCGTTTTGCCGGGCGCCAAAGACACCCCGAACTCCTGCATTAATGCACAGAATTTCAACAATGCTGACCCGCACTCACTAGATTGTCGCGCCCCCGGAAACAGAAAATCGTCCAGGTAGTGTAGTACCCAGCAATGCCCAGACACCCGTCTAAATGCCCATTCCAAGAACGAGCTAACCTTCTCAAAGTAGGCGCAGGACACTGAGCACCCCATTGGCATGCATTTGTCCACATAATACTCCCCTTGGAATTGGAAACCTAGTAAATGAAAATCCGTGGGGTGCACAGGTAGTAATCTAAATGCCGACTCAATGTCAGCTTTAGCCAGCAAGGCCCCTTGACCCAACGACCGAAGCATGTCTACTGCTTGGTTGAATGATGCATATTTCATGCTACAGAGTGTGTCAGAGATGGCATCGTTTACTGAAATCCCCCTGGGTGCAGAAAGGTTGTGAATCAACCTGTATTCACCTGGCGCTTTCTTAGGCACCACCCCTAAAGGGGAACACACAAAATCATTCATTGGGGGGACACCAAACGGCCCGGCCACCCTGCCCAGGCTCACTTCCTTAAGGATTTTTGCTGCTGCTATGCCTACATTGGACCTCACTGACAGCTGGTTCTGGCAATGCGCCACCCCTTTGTAACCCGGGGCCGGTATCCTGAAACCTTCTTCAAAACCCTCCCTGATTGTCCTCGCTGCCTCTGGGCAATTGTAAGACTCCAACCAAGGTATCATAGTGCTAATGTTAATAGGTGAAATAGCCTTCTTTAGCAGCAGGTCGCTATTCTTGCTTCTTCCCCCCTCTGCCTCTGGACTTCTTGTGACATCTAGACTCTGGGTGGGATGCATTACCACAGTAACCACAGGAATGTTTGAACCTACATGTGCCTGGCACCCTACCGCATGTCCGCCTGTTGAAGTCAAAACAGACGCCTTTCTTTCCATTACCCCCTGGCTTAATCGTGAACCCCCCCGTGTTACTGGCGGGGCTTGTCCTAAAGGGCTGAGACTGCCCTGCATCCGGTACTTGCCCCCGCCCACTCTCACCTGTGCTCTGCACCAAATGTCTCAGATGAATAAACATGTCTGTCTGGCTCCATCTTAGGGTTGGATCCTGTGCCTTTGCCCTTCTAAATTCCTTGTCATACTCCTTCCAACCGTCCCCACCCTGTGTAGCATGGGCAACTGTGATCCTATTCTGGTAACACGCCATTTCAGATCCAACCTCTGGGAAACGCTCTAACATGACGGCCATGAATATAGTGAAACCCTGTATCCAGTTGGCTAAGTTCTCCTCAACTCTGTACTTCAGGACTATATTGGACCATTCCTTGTAGTATGTAAATTCCTTGTTCCTTTTCGCTTCTTCCCTGTCTGCCTCATCAATCAAAAGGGAAAACATGCTAACATACTCCCCTCTCCAGATCCTTTCTTTAGTCTCTTTTGACAGATGCCGCCCCAACTGTTCCCTCCCGGAGCGCAGCTCCCCCAGACCCAGTGGAGGTAGTGTTGCCCTCGTACCTGCTGGTGCTGCTGCATCAGCCGTCTTGCCCGCGTCTGTATTCTTCGCATTGCTGTTAAGCTCCTGGGCACCTTAGCCACTGGGGGCTGGTGGTGTGAGAACGGGTGCTGCCCCCCCTGCCGGTACTGCCGGCACCTCGCCACCGGGGGCTGGTGTTGGGGCCAAGGGTACTACGCCCCCTGCGTTCAGCCATCAATTTCTTAGCCCTTTCAATGGCATCTCCCCCGGCCGTTGTCGCCCCTGCAGCTTGTGACCAGTTCCCTACCATCTCCAACCAGGGGAGGACTACTGCTAAATTGGCGGCTATGTCTGGTTCAGCTGGGTGCGCTCTGCCCGCCCTCTCCCCTGGGGGGATACTAGGTTCACCCAGGGGGGCCGCTGGCACAGTGTCCCCACTGCCCACGGGGCCCGGTGTGTCTACAGGTGGGACTGGGTCACCTGCGCCCCCTTCCCCCTGGGGGCTAGTCGTGGGCTCACGTCTTGGTGGGGCGGCTGCGCCTTTTGCACCTGTACCTCTTTGGCGGTGGCGGGGAATATGGTCTTGGTGGCACAATAGGCCGCCTACCCCTCCCCTCTGGCACCTCAGGACCCTCCACCTTATCCTGCAACCTATTGAGCGTCTGCCCCATTACCTGGACTTGTTGCATCAAAGCCTCCAAGAGGACGTCTGTGCGTGATCGCTTCTCGTGCCGCCGTACCAGAGGGGCCATGCCAAAACTTAAATGGGGCCTGCCTGCTCGCGTACCCGTACCCCCAGTAGGTGACTGTGTCACCCATTACCTGTAGAAGCAGCAGCCACCAGCCAACCCTTGCACCCACGCAACCAGAGCCACGACTTACTGGCTAATCCAGTAAGCTCAGGTGAGCCGCCCGCTCAAACCCTCTTTGGCTCCTAGAAGCAATGAGATGCTGGCTAGCCGGTGCTGCCCAACCGTGTTCACCCCAAGATCACCACCAGCGAATTCGTTGGACCTTGATACCATCTTGTCCTTTTCGTAATGCTGGAGCTGTGGAAACACAAAGAAACCAGTTGCGCTGCGCGACGTCCTAGCTAGTTCGCAGACAAACCCTACGGCCCCCTCCTACACTGAGTAACAGTGTCCTGGAACCGAAAAAAGGACTAAGTGCCTCCTACCCCTCCCCTTTTTTAACTGGGAAACCAGGGGACAGAGATTAACACCGCCTCCAAACACAACCGTGCGACTTTAATAAATAGCGTACTTAGCGTGAGTATAAGGAAGAACACAGTAGCAGTGCACAAAAAATTCCAGGTTCACTGCTTGCCTCCTAAATGTCCCACAACCTTACAATTCACACACTCTGGACTGAGCCCTTAGTAACAGGGGATGCGCTCTACATGGACAGATGCACTTAGATTTGAAACCGCAACCCTGAGAGCCAGAATCACAGACCTCAGTTATCCAACTCTGACCCCACACGTTTCCCAGCAATTTAAAAAAGGTCAGAAAACAGCCCGCCAAACGTGTTCAATGCATCTTTAACCATTTATGAGTAAGCCTTGGACTTTAAGGAGACAAATATGGTCAAAATTAACCGTAACAAACCACAAGCATATGTTTCAGGGCTGGGGCTCGAACTCTTTCAATTGAGGGGACTGCCGCACCACAAGTCACTTGAATATAGCTCTGAGCTACTCCCCGTAACCTTAAGCTCAATGAGCCGCCCGCCCCCACGCTTGTCTCTGCCTCCCCGCAGCGCTTGTCTACCCGCCGCGCTTACCGCGCATAGAATGCTTCACAAAAACAGCTGATCCGCCGCTGCTCCCGCCGCCGGTTACGCCGCCTAGCAACCGCTCCCCGCCGCCAAATGCCGATGATCTCCGCACGAAAAGGAGGACTCCCCCAACCAATGGATGATCAGTCGTCGTGATACCGCGTCCCTGCCGATAATCTCCCCGCAGTCCTCGCCGGCGCCTAAATGATCTTCTCCGGCAAACAATCTTCTCTTCGGCGGGAGCCTGTAATAAGACAAAAAAAAGGGAAAAAGCGTTACGGGCCCGCAGCCGGCCTGGGGATCCTATCGGTGGGGAGCAAGAACAAGAGACTGTTCTGCTCCCCACCACCTCTTTTAAAGGGAGCGCCCCAGGCCGACCGGCTGAGACCAGTCAGCCTGTACGCTGGGACGACGTTTCTGCGCCGGAAGCACTGGAGTGCTTCCGGCGCACAAATACACCTGACCCCCTATTGGCCGATTGCCGTGTGGGAGGAGAGCCACGTCACTTGCTGACGCGGCCTCCCCCACCCTTCGGGGAGGCCGGGGACTGGTGCGACCGCCATAATGGTGGCGCGCCCTAGTCAGCCCGCGCCTTTCCCAGAATCTAGGATATGAATATCGCGAGCAGCGAGAAGCATTTGTTTCACAGAGCAGAACATGTATTTTTGCGTGAGTTTATTTTTTGGAAACATACAGCATCATTTGAAAACTTGGCTAGTCATCCTCAAGTGTGACAGGTCGACCTGCAGTGAGTGATAATAATATACGCTCCATTGACGGGGAATCACAGCTGTGGGGTCCGATTGACCAGTCCTAAAAAACAACAGAATCCCCAGTTCTGTGGGATTTGATGCATGCAGTTTTCACCTGAGAGCAGGCTAGCCTAAGATGGAGTGGGGAAGACATTTAACTTCGGACTCGGAACACAAACATTTAACAACATTGACCGCTCGGCAGTAAAAGTAACGTCGCGCGGCCGTAAAAGCGAAAGTCATCGCGATCAATCTGAAAGCGAAAGTGACCGCAAATGCGATGACGCGCTAAAGCACGCTAGGGATGTGCGCGCAGCAGCGGGGAGAGGGGCGGAGGCAGGAAGCAAGCAAGAGGAAAGGCATGGCACTGAAGGCTGGCGGTTCGCGCGTTCACGCACACGTGAAAGCAAGCTTGTCGCCAGCCAGCAGCACTTTGAAAACTCACCTACTAAAGTCTCTCCAGCGAGACCTAAAAAACAACAGCAGCTGCAATACCAGGAGAGTCAGTTTGGTGCAGTCAGGCCTTGTCACGTGCTGTAGGCATGTCGACCAGCGTTGGGGGATAAGAGGGGCAACGCACATATTTCCTGAACATTACGCCTCAGGAGCCCCCACCTCCGGTCCAGTCACAGAATGAGGCTCCTTGGGCACACAACCATAACCACCACTTACTCTCTCAGTCCCCCTCCCCTCCTTATTAATTGACTCTGACAATTCTCCAGCCGACCTAGGGTGTACAACATGACCAGTCACCAATGGGGCATCAAATGTCTCAGATGGCATCAACTGGTTGACCATCTCCTCTCACCACTCAAGGTCTCTTTTCACATTCTAATCAGTTCTAACCATGCACAGCCGTTTCTCCTTCACCAAGGCCCACTCTCGCAATTCCAACTGCCATTTGCCCACCAAATGTGGTGCAGCCACCATCTAATAAATGTCTATTCACCGCCTGGCCAACACTAGTCCCAGGGTTGTGAAGGGTGCACAAATCTTCCCCTCATTTCAAGGGATTGGGATGAGACCAAGCCATAAGTGTCTGGGAGAGGCTTCTAGTCCCAACCCAGTCCCCCCCTGCAGATCCACAGGGCTTGCGCCAGTATTCTTTCAGTGGTGAGTAGTTCAAGCTCATGTGGAAGAACATCGCTGAGCTACCAGCACATCACGGGCATTCCCTCACTATGCGCAGGGAAGATTCTATGTAATTTTTGGTACGTGCGGTGTAGGTAGTGGAATTGTGAACGTTTAAACCAAGCATTCCTCGCTACTTCCCTCACCTGTACACATGCTGTATCCCACTCTTGAGCAGTCAGTGGGCAATCAAGTTCCCCGTCATATATACAGCGCACGTGTGTTGGATCCTCATGCCGGTTCGATTTGAGTGCCATGTACAGCTGTGAGATCAGGCCCCTGCTAGGTCTCATGTCTAGGATAAGGCTCAATAATTGTGGCTCCTGTGGCTCAGTGGGGGACGCAGGTCACGGGTCCTGGATCATGCAGCATATCTTGGTGTACTGTAAGAACTTCCCCGGGTTGAGGCCGAAATAATCCTCGGCCTATGCAAAAGAGATAAAGGTATCACCCTGGTAGAGATCCCCCAGCATCCAATATCCGTCCTTTGTCCAGCGGGTGACGTCCATTACTGTGTGTATCTGTTGGAGCCACCGGAGAGGCAGCTGTCTAGTATAGAGCTGGTGCCGGAGGACACCCCGCGTCACCACATTCCAGGCTGCCACCACCTGTCGCACAATGTGCAGACAGGCCAAAGAGTCCCCCATGTCAGCCAATAGCCTCAGTGGGAGGCCCGTACCATCGACCAGTCTGCCCAATACTGGTTTCTGAGAGTTTATTCCCTCCTCACACTAGAGGGCTAAATATTGCAGGCGTTCCATTCGGTAGTAGACATGGTGATCCAGCACCCCCAGTTTTCCCCTATCCATTTCCCGTTGCAGGAAACCCAGCTACGCTTTCCCCCCCAAACTGGGGAAGTCAGGAGACGGTTAAGTGCAGCAAATGTAGCACAGAGAATGTTGCAGAAGGACCATTTTACTGAGTTCAACAAACCCCATGATAGAGAGTGGCAGGGTGTTCCAAAAGGCTATTGAAGTCTTGAGTCCACACATCACCCTCCCCATGTTAAGATCATACTGCTGCTCTGGAGTGTGAGACACCTGGATTCCCCAAGTAGAAGAAGGCATTTACTCCCCAGGGAGCACCCACATCCAGGAGGGTCTCTCTAGCACTATTTTCCAGGGCTGTGAGTGGAAACACGACAATCTCTGAGCATTCACCCGAAAACTGGATACCGCTCTGAATGTTGCCATCATCCGGAGGAGGAGGGGAATAGCAGTTCCGGGCTGATGAAGGTATACAAGAGTGCCATCCGCATACATTGACAAAACATGGGTTTGTTGGCCAATCGGAATGCCCCAGGCACCCACGTGCATTTAAAGGTAGTTCACCAGCGGCTCAACAGCCAATGCAAAAAGCAGTGAGGACACTGGGCACCCTTGTCTGGTGCCCCTTGCTATTTCTAATGGCTTTGAAACAACACTTCTGGTGCACACTCTAGCCAGTGCAACAAAAGTTGTCTGAAGCCCACGAGACGCAGCACCTCCCAGAGGTACTCCCAGCTCAGGGAGTCAAATGCCTTTTCAATACCAAGGGCCACAAGTGCTATTCCCAAGTCATCCCCCCTAACTGAGTGCATAACATGGGCTAAATGCCTCAGGTTCATATGTGTATCCCTACCTGGTATGAAGCAGCACTGGTCTTTGTGCACCAGATATGGGGCCACCCCCTTCAGGCTGGTGGTGCAGACATTTGAGGAAAGCATGCAGTCAACATTAATCATCGATAAGGGGTGATAGGTCCCCGGATTCGAAGGATCCTTGTCTGGTTTGGGGATCATGACTATCATCACCTCACACATGGAAAGGGGGAGAACCCCTCTCTGGTGCACTTCCTGAAGGGTCTCCAGGAGATTGGGGAGTTGTTGTGTCTTGTACTGTTGATATCACTCCACAGTGAGGATGTCAGACCCGTGTACCTTGCACCTCAGCAATTGTCCTAGGGCCTCCTCCAGTTCCTCCTCCACAGCAGGTCCAACTCCAGCTGTGCCTGTTGCACCCCAGTCCATTTAGAGACTGCCACCTGGTCCAGAAAGTCCACAATCACCTCTGGGGCAATGGAAGCGGCGGTACTATACACAGACTTTAGGTGTCTGTGGAGCAAAGTGTTAATGGTCACCTGAGTGCATGCCATGCCCCCTTCCAGTGTAATAAGGCTTGGGATAAGTAGTTGGGGCCGCTCCCCTTTAAGTAGCTACACTATCAGGCGACGTGGTCTGTCACCCTCACAGTGTAAGCACTGCAGATAATCCCATCTGGTGAATTTGTCGAGCAAGTCCCAGGTGTCTCGAATTGCCCTCCATGCTGCCGCCAGACAGTCACCCACATCATGGCCCCCCAGGGGTTTGCTCTCTAGGGTCTCCAGGTATGTCTCGTTATCACTCAGTTCTGCCTCTGTCTATGCATCCCACAGGTTTTGGAAAGGCACTCCCTGTGGCCCACTACTTTTCAGCTATCCCAATCTGTACCCCTTGACGTAAGCGAAGTGCCAATTCGAGGCAAAGTAACCATCTACAATTCCCCAGAGGTCCTCTCCGAATGGAATATCACTGAGTACCTCAGGCTGCAGACTCCACAGCAGCACCTGTTGCCTCTGGGTCTCCAGTTCCCACTCCAGCAGCAGTGGGGCATAGCCCAAAATGTAGAGGACCAGGTATCTAGTTTCACCCACCTCCTGATCAATGTCCCCCATCACCAGAATCTATCCAGTCTGCTATGGGTGCTGTGTACTGCAGTGTGGCAAGAGTACTCCCTTCTCCCTTCTTCCAGGGTGCTGTGCTCTCCAGATATCTACACAATCAAGGTGAATCATAGTGCCCCGGAGCCTGCCAGTCTAAGTGTCCATCGCGGATACCTTTAAAATCCCCAGCCCACAGTATTGGGGTGTCCAAATAGAGTAGGAGCAGAGTTCTAACTAGGGTATAAAAGTTCCCATAGTTCCTGTTGGGGGCCATGCACAGTTAGCATGCAGACTACCCTGCTGTCCAGCAGCCCCTGCAGGAGGAAGTATCATCTCTCCACATCTGCCTTGCAGTAGGTTAGCCGAGAGGAGGCCCCAGGTGCAATCCAGATGGCAACGCCCTTTTCATAACTCAAGTTCATGGAAGAATACATTTGGTCTCGCCACTTCTTGACCAATTTCTGAGTCTCCCCGTCCCTCAAGTGTGTCTCCAGGAAAAAAGTGATGCAAACACTATGCCGCCTGAGAAAGGCGTGGGCCCTGTAGCACTTAATAAACATATTGAGGCCAAGCACATTCCCTGTGACCATCCCAATCGAACCCATCATTATTTTCTGCCATGGGGTCCTCTCCCCACTTGCTTAAGGAGGGCCATCACTTCCCTCTCCCCCAAGCACATACCCCTCTCCACTCAAACACATTGGCTCTGCCCTTCTGCGGCTAGTAAACAATAACCAATTATCCCCTCTCACCCTCCCGCGGGTAAACACTCATTACCTCCAACTGTGTCTCCACAGTCATACATGCACACTAAAACCAGCTCCCACACCGTCATTCCCCAACATAAGCTTAGGAAGGGAGTGTGCTAAGAAGTGTCCCTTGTGCAATCAGCTTGGTGTTGATATCTCAGGACCACATCCACAGTGGAGCTAATGCAAGGTCCAAAACCATCCCAATGGCACTCTACCCAACTTGTCAAGCTTATTAGGACCACCAAGTGTGGTATGCGCACAACAACTAAAGAAGTAGAGAGTAAGGAAAAAGGAGAAAGGAGCAGATGAAGAGTAATGAAAATGGAAGGGAAGGCAAGCAACTCTCTGCCTGTGGGTCTCTGCCCAGCAGCGTCCCCATGAGTGAGGCCATAGCCCCCTCAGAGGTGAGTTTCCCCTCATCAGGGGCCAAGTGGACAACTGCAGACCATCAGGCTAGTGGTCCAAGAAGCCTGAGACCACAGCGACAACAGATGTGGCATACTGTGCCCATCAATCAGTTTCAGGGGACATGCGGTCACTCAGCTCATTCATGAGGTGACCAAATCGTCAGTGGCCACTGATGTCACTGCTGCCACCAGTTCCCTACCCTCCTCCTTTACAAGGTTGTAGCCTTTAATGTCTATCATGCCATCTTGGGGCACAATGATCTTGTTGGCAATCTGCGAGTACGCCCTTGATTTCCGGCTGGTGGCTCGGAATTGATGACCCCCCTTTCCCCATCCAACAGTCATCTATCCCTCCGCAGGTAGGGCCATCCATACAGGTGTGTCTCCATCCAGGCCCAAGCCTCATCAGGGGCATCTTTGAAGTGAACTCGGCCAACCTGGAGAAGCTTCATGGATACGGGAAAAACAACATGTAACGTAGGCCCTCAGCCCATAAGTGTTGCTTCACAGCCATGATTGTTTTTTGCACATGCAGCACATTTTGGGTATAATCAGGGAAAATACCGATGGCATGGTTGTCAAATAAAGAATCATATGCCCTGCGGACTGTCCCCAGAATCCCGTCCCTGTTGCAATATTTAAAAAGTTTAGCTATCATTGTACTCAGGGATGCCCCCAGGTGGTGGGTATGGGGCCAGAGCCCTGTGTGCCCTTTTAACAATGAACACCCTTGATCGGTCACTCAGGTTCACCACCATCTGGATCTAGCATTCAAGGAGGAGCTCCGACTCCACTGCCTCAACCCCATCAGGGAACCCAACAAATCGTAGGTTTCCTACCATGAGCAGCCTTCAGCATCCTCGGCACGAGATTCTAGGCGCCTGGAGGTTTCTCAGAGATTGGGGATTGTAGCCTTTAGATTTTAGTTCTTGGAGCAGCTTCACCGTTTGCTTTATTTCCTGTGACTTTTCAGACACCTGGTGGAGGTCTGCCCCCAGGAGGTTTATGTCCATGGTGATGGTGTTGAATTGTGTCTCAAGTGTGGTGTGGGAGCGTTCTATTGCCACAAGGATTTGGCATCCAGTAGCATCCAAAACAGCCCCCCCAGCAACCCTCCCCCAGGCGTCAAGGAGCCAGCCATGTCTAAGCCAGGGACTGTGTACAACTTCATTTTTGTCTGTTGTGTAACCTAAGTTGCTGATCTTTGTTCATGGTTCACCTGGAGTATAATGACCTAAAAGATTTCACCACGACAGGGCCAGCCCCACAGGCAGTGCTCGGCAGAATGGGGATCCCCAGGTTCTCCGTGTGGCTAAGTATTCAGTGTAAGTGGGGCTAAGCAAGAAAATCTCCCCTAGCAAATCCCCTTCGTCACTGCGTCATCCAGGAGGTTTATAAGCCAAGGGAGAGGTTAGTTAGATGACGTGGGCAACCAACTTGTCTCTCCAAGAGGGGTAGTTTCAAGGGAGCAGACAGTGCCCTCCTTCTTCCCAATGGGACTCCTTGAGCCACTCCGATCCCCTCTAATTTGGGTTCCCCCCTTTTTTGAAAAGGCTCCCAGCACTCACAGCAGGGCGGCTCAGTTCTCTGTTGAGCAGGAGCCCCCTCTGTACTCCAAGCAGACCCCCAGCAAGTCATTGTCGCAGGCGTGGAGCTCGCCAGACACTCTGCATCACCCAGCACACGGGCATGCCATAGATGTACAAGTTACTCGGACCCAGTGTGTGCAGAGTCAGCAGCCATCATGTCTTTTCGTCCCCAGTCTCCTTGCCGATGTGCCCCCGCAACTGTGGCTGGAGGGCTTACCCTACACAGGCCTCAGGCTGGTGCAGGAGCACCCACAGCCCAGTAAAGGGGCAGATCAGGGGTTCAAATTCTCGATTCCACTTACCCCTGCATCTCACCTCCTCTACCTCACAGCGGGCTCCTCATGCAGTGTGCCAAAAAAGACTCATTGAGTGGGACCAGGTAGGTCAGCTCATCCTGCAGCCTCAAGTCTTTGGACCGGGGCCCCCGGCGCACAGGCCGCAAACCTCTGTGCTGGGTTTTTATGAGGAACTTTATCTATGTCGCCCGGTTTGGGGCAGTCTAATGCTCATGTTGTTGGTGCCCTAGGATACTCCTGGGTGCGGGATGCCTTAGAATTTCTTGCGGGAGATCAGGAGCCGATTCTTACCAGCCACACCCCTCTACAAGGAGAAGATAGGACAATCTGCTGTGTGCCAAAAAAAGATTGGTGTGTGCAGGCATGGAGGAAGGACCTCTCTTTGACATCAATGGGCCAAAAATAGCATCAGTAAATGCTCCATCATTTAATTTTGAATATTGCTCCATACATATGTGAAGTACACAGACATGCTCCCAAATAACATGGCCATTATTAATGTTTAAATCACACCCTGTCCTCTGACAATTGTTTGCAGCCTGCTAGTCTTAATGTTTAGACTTGTTTTTCAGCAGTTACTAGAGGCAAACATTGTTATGTTTTATTTATCATACTTCTGTGATACTTTGGCAACAGTGGTGCATTATTTAAGAAACGTATTAATGCAAGTAAAACTTTATACCATGACTGTCGTATTCCACTGAGGACCAGTGAAGAAACTCCTCATTTGACTAATCATAAGTCAGGAAGTTGGAGCATGATCTAAATGCATATGTTTTAGCACCATCTTTGAATTTCAGGAGGAACTTATGTAGGGTTCATACATTTTCTGGATATCTATCCAGAACATGTCCAGAGAGAGGGTTCTCTAGATCCTTTGGCATCAAGGACACCACTGTGTGAGAGAGAACACAATGGCCTGCAACCTCCTGCAACCCACTGAGCATTACATGAGTCAAGTGTGTATTAGGTAACAATCCATCTTGTGAGACTCACACAAATTGTATATGGAACCCAAACTGTCTTTCATCATGACTAAACACACTCTAGAACACTAGAAAGCTAGGAATATATTTTTCAAGACGTGTTAAATCAAAATCCTATCATTGTGCACACAATATGAATAGTAGTTAAAATAGAAATATACAAAATGGTGTCAACAATATTTATCAATAGGCAGAAAAGCAGGAATTATTGTGCACTGTGATTTGTTTTACGGTTACTCTACTTTGATGTCCCTAACCCTCTCTTCCCTCGGCTAACTAAACTGACTTTAGCATCAAAAGGAGCCTATACAAGTTTCATAAATGGTCTGTACTATCCTATTGTCTTAATGAGGATGTACACCCTACCAAGTTGATAGTTAATTTTATTCAAATAAATACTACTATTGAGGGGATCTTGACAGCCCCCTATAGGGAAAATAGTAGGCAAAATAGCGGGTGGTTTGACCACACCTGCACCCAGGCATTAAAACAATTGAAACAGGTCTTACATAGCAAACCAAAAAATATGAATTAATCCAAAACCTATGACTTAATTATAAATCTGTCCTCGAGTTCAGGAAAAGGGAGTTGCAGGAGTTAGCATGGGATAAGCTATCTATGGCAGCAGATACAGTGAGCAATAAGTTATTCTGGGAAACAGTGAATTTGCCGTTTTTAAAGTATGAATCATTCCCAGCATTGTTATCCCAGGTCACTTGCAAAGCGTGGTTGTCGCATTTTTCTAGTATTTTTAATCTGCTGGATCATGAAGCATGCAGATCTATTGGGGCCAATTCTTATAAGAGTTTTTAATACAGCTGTGACAGAGTATATACCCCCTTCATGGGGCCAATCAGTTATTATCACTATTTTAAAAAAAGGTAATAAGTCAGAGGCCAAAAATTACCGCCAAATATCGCTCCCAGATTCATCGGTAAAGGTGATGAGTAAAATATTATTGGTAAGACTAGAAGAATGGGCAAATGAACATGAGATACTTTCCCCAGTGCAATATGGTTTTAGGAAAGGGCTGGGGACCGCAGAGCAATGTATCAATTTAGAGTTACTAATAGGCAAATATACATGCTCAAAAGAGGGGAGATTAAATGTATTCTGTGCTATTCTGTGCAGACCTTAGTAGTGCCTTTGATTTAGTTGATTATACAATTCTGTGGCCACCTTACTCAACACTGGTGCACCTAAACCCATAATCTATTTCCTCGCAAGGTGCGTTGCGGACAGTGGGCGAGTGTACTCCAAATTCCGATGTAAAATGAGGTATCCACCAAGGCTGTGTCAGCACCCCACTCCTTTTTTCATTATTTATAAATGAGTTTGATAAAGCTATGCAGCTGGTGCAGGCGGACGCTCTGCAGATAGCTGGTAGTACCAAACCTGTCCCACTATACGCAGATGATGCGGTCCAGCTTTCTAGGACCCCGGTTGGTCTACAACGATTAATGGATAACTTTAGGGAGTTTATTGCTGCAAGGAAATTGCTAATTAATAAAACAAAAACTTTTACCATGCTATTTGAACCTAAACAAAAGAAATGTAAAACTTGTTATATCTATAGCACCCCAGTACAAACCATACTTAATACGTTCTGTTACCTAGGAGTAACTTACTCAGGCATTGGGAAATGGAATCATGAATTAACTAATGACCTTACCAAGATGACCAAGAGTGCACACAGGGTTTTTAGATTTGCATCAAAATTAGGCAACCACCCTGTAAAGGAAATGCTAACAATATATAAGGCTAGATGTGTCGCTATTGCCCTCTATGGTGCAGGGGTGTGGCGCCATAACTGCAGCCAGACCCTGCAGCAAGAAGAAAATGCTTTTTTTAAACGTCTCTTAAGTGTACCCCCTTCAGCGTCCATTGAATTAATACATCAAGAGGTAGTATTGGTATACCTAGCCGATTTGATTGCTTTGCGTTCCGTTGCTGGTATGGAGATCTATCTGGGCCAAAGATGAAACTAATTTTGCTAAAGATATCTTCAAGAAATGGCTACTCCTGGAGAAAAAATGTAATGTCCAGTGGTTAAAATATATTAGTGATATATATTGTAAATTATTCAAACTCCAGATTTATGTAAACACGGGACAACTGAAAACTGTACCTAAACAGGAGATTAAGGATGAATTTTTGGCCTATAAAACAGAAAGAATGAGAGTAGTAGGAAATAAATCCACTTTTATATTTTATAAAACAATGAAATCTAGAAGGAGATTACAAGAATATTTAACTGTAGTGACTAAACCTTCACATCTTTTGTATTGACTAGATTGATTCTAGGTATAGTACATCATTTAGTCGCTTTCCCCGCAATGAAAATGTGCCCCCCAGATTCCTCTCCCTGCCCCTGTGATGAATATTCTGAGCAAAGCACAACGTACTTTATCCTCTTTTTTAATTTTTATCTGTATTTTAGGTGTTTTTACCTGAAACAGCTTTAAAAAAAATAATTGTGAGATCACATCATGCAGCTATGAATTTGCTTGTTGCCCTTAATGATCCTGGGACGTGTTTTTATGTTGTGTAATATATTTTAAAAGCAATTAATGTAAAGAAAGGTATTGTCCTCTGAAAATTGATTAACAAACACTTTGGTACGGAATATCTTAAACATGATTGTAGTTTTCCCTTGAGTACTGTATTTTTTCTTTTTATAACCTGTAACTGCTTTTATGGTTGTTTGAACATACCGAATAAAGCTTATATTGATTGATTGAATTGTAGTTAAAATAGAAATAAACAAAATGGTGTCAACAATATTTATCAATAGGCAGAAAAGCAGGAATTATTGTAACACTGTGTTCTGTTTTATCGTTACTCTACATTGATATCCCTAACCCTCCCTTTCCTCGGCTAACTAAGCTGACTTTAGCACCAAAAGGGGCATACATGAGTTTCATAAATGGTCTGAACCAACATACCTTTTCCTGACCAACAGAAGCAGTATTCAATAAGGTGACAGCAACTGCTGTTCTTGTTTCTGTGCCCTGGCAGCAGATAAGCCTATTAGAAGGCTCAATTAGCTTTTCCCGTAGACTTCAGCAAGCAAAAATGTCTACAGCTACTGTTTAACCCTCGGCCTGGAATCCCTGGATTAAAGTTCACCTTTATCTAGGCCCTCTAATAACTCAGTAATGCAGTTTACATATTCGGTTTTCAGAATAAGCAAATCAATAATAATGCCCCTCTAGGCTTTCACCTTCTTCTATTGACTGAAACACTGTGTACTGTTTAAAAAAAATAACTAATAAATAAGGATAAAAAACTTTATGAAACTTTAGTGATTGCCTAGAAACAATACTTAGAAAATCAAAATATTGAACCATGCTAAAATAAGCAATAATATTCAAGCAAGCTGAATTAACGCAGTGTAATAAAACAAATATTTTAACAGCATTGTTAATTGTGCATTTACATTTAAAACATACAATTTATTAAATAAACATATATAATCTAAAAAGAGATGCCTAAATAGAAAATATATGAAGATTATATTAGTGTCTTAGCCGTAATGATGCATAAAAGGCTATTGCGAACATTAGGCTAACACTTCCCAATCTTGGGATTAGCCAGTCACTTCATTGGCAGCTTGATAATGTTTTTTTTTTTTTTCATTTGCAAAAGCTTTTCTTTTGGGGTTGTTAACATGGAGCAACAACCCTTAGTTATTGAGTAACTATCATCTCCTTTATTAGTTTGTGGAAGATAAGTTGAACACTTTGGTCTGTGGAGACTACTATTTAGGATTTCAACAGTTACACTACCTACATCTTATTTCCACTGGGGATTAATGAATTATATCTTTTCCCTCATCATTGCTAACAATATATCCTTTGGGCATCACATTTGCTGTTTGTAATTGTGAGAATTTGGGTTCTTGATTGAGGTAGGTGAAAAACCTTCTCAAGCAACAATCACAATCCTTTTAAGGGTGAACCACAAAAGTTACTAAATTAACCTGTGCTTAACCCTCTGGTAGCTTGGCACAAAAACAGAGAGGTTTACCTTATGGGAACTATGTTAAGTATTTATGCAGCACACAAACAGTAATAAAGTGAAAATGATATTCAAGAAAAATCAAATTAGAAAACTAAAGTAAAATGTAACGAGTTAAATGGGACCAAAATGAGAAAAATCCAATCAGTGCAATCAGACATATGCTATTTTAAATTCAAAGAAGTGAAAACCACTCTCTGTGAGTGTCTGGTCATGCCAGATAAGAAAAACTCACAAGTTCAGGCTGACTGCAATGGAGTGCAGGCCGGATATAGGGACCAGTTTAGTCCTGCCATAAAAATTGCTGTCTCAAAGTCCGGCATGTGCAGAATTCAAAACTTCAGGATTTCTCAGGAGGAGCTCAACTGATACTAGCAGGGCCCTGCGGAAATACCTCTAGCGGATCAGCTAGGCAATTTCAAGGAGGCCTCTGGAGTTTGTTCTGTTCCTGTAGCTCAGAAAGGAAGGTCAGCCAACTGATCCTTGGAGTCACTCTGGTAGTCCTGGGTTCAAGGAGATGGTCCTCTCTACTTCAAGCAGCAAAGTAGGCATCAAGCGATGGGGCAGTTCTCTGCCGAACAATGCAGGCCTCAAGAAGCAGAGTACTCTTCTGGTAGAAGAAGTTCAGGCCTCTGAGAAAAAAGGTAGGCTTCAGCCAGCAGGGCAGTCCTCTGGAGTACAAGGCAGTCCTTCTGTAGCCTTCCGCAGGTCCAGGAGTGTACTGATGAGTGGGTCTGAGGGTGCACTTTTTATACCTGGGGCCAGCTTTGAAACTTCTGGAGTTTTGCCTCCACTGATGGTTTTGGAATTTTCTTCCTCCGTGCCCAAGTCCCAAGATGTCTGGGGTGACAAAAGTCTGGTATCAAGTTCTTTGTGAGTGTGCTGAGGCACCTCCGCTGAAATTAAAGTACGTTAGAAAACAACTCCACCCCTCCCATTCAGGCAGGGTGGCCCTCTCCCAGCTACACCTAGGTCCTATTGTTCACAGTCTGGGCCCAGTACACATTCCTGATGAGGAATCAAATCAACAGGCCCAAGCAGATGGAAACTCCTGGAAGGCCTCAATAAGATTAGGAAAGGAAAATGTCAGTTTTTCAAAAGTAGCCCTTACAAAACTGTAATCTAGAATTCGACTTTACAATTAAAGAGGGTTTTGAAATTACAATTCATTAGAGACCAAACATGGCATGTCTAACTATTGGCAAGAAAACAAAAACTCACTTATTAACTGTAATAAGGTAAACCACTAGTATCCTATGGGAGAAGTAGGCCTCACAGTAATGGAAAACACATTTAGGAGGTTTTTTTTCACTGCAAGGACATGTAAAAATTAAAGTACATGTCGCACTTTTCAAATACAATGCACCCTGCCCTATGGGTTGTTTATGGTCTACCCTGGGGGTGACTTATCTGTAATAAAAAGGGAGGTTTAGGCCTGACAGAAGTTTTATTTTGCCAGGTCGAATTGGCAGTTTACAACTGCATGCAGGCTACAGTGGAATGCCTGTGACATGTTTTAAAAGGCCCACTACTAGATTTAATTTACAGGACCTGGGTTAATGTAGTACCACTGTACTACTGAATACTGAAATATTTGTAGAGCGCACGAATGCTGAGGCGTCTTGGCGCTATAGAGACATTGAGAGCGGTGGAAGCAGATCTCAGTAGGAAGAAAAAAGCCAGGTCTTTAATGCCTTTCTGAAACATTGTTTGGATTTTTGTGAGCGCAGGTTAGAGGGCAGAGAATTCCATAATCTAGAGGCCTGGTACGAAAAGGACCTGCCACCCCACCGCGCTCTTCTAATTCTTGGGTGGCATATCAGATCATGATTGGCTGACCTTAATGTACGCGATGGTACATAGCGAGGAAGAAGTTTGGACAGGTCATCTGATCCTGTGCCATACAGGGATTTATGTACCAGGCAGAGAGCCTTGAATTGTATTCTGGCTCTAACTGGGAGCCAGTGAAGTTCCTTGATGGCTTTTGACGTTGGATGACGGTAGGGTAGGTTGAGCAGAACCCTAGCGGCGGCATTTTGAATTGCCTAGAGTTTGTTAATTTGTTTTTCCCCTGTGCCCAAGTAGAGTGCATTGCAGTAATCCACTCGGGACATTATCAGTGCGCCCATTACAGTCTTTTTTAAAGTAGTAGGAATGTAGGGTAAAATTTTTCTAAGAATCTTGATGGTGTAAAAGCAAGTTGAGGTGATCTGGTTGATCTGCGCTTTACAGGAGAGGTCTTTATCAACCAGGAAACCGAGATTTCTGACTTTGTCAACCGGATTAGGGCAGGCGCCTGCCTCCTGAGGCCACCATAGGCTGCTCCAGACAGGTGGTTTTTGACCAAATTCGATTATCTCGGTTTTATCCGCGTTTAATTTTAGGAAGTTACAGCTCATCCAATTTTTCACATCAAGAAGGCAGTTTTTGAATCGTTCTGCCGTGGCTTCGATGGTCTGGGATACTGACACTACAATTTGAGTGTCGTCGGCGTAGGACACTAATTGTAGGCCATGAGATTGAATTAGGGCAGCTAAATGAGTGACATATAGGTTAAAAAGGGTGGGCGATAATGCCGAGCCCTGAGGGACCCCGCCAGGAAGGGAAAATTCATTAGATTGTAGACCTTCCCAAAATACCTGTTGGATTCGAGAGTCCAAGAAGGAAGTTAACAGAGCAAGAGTCGTTCCAGTAAATCCTAGAGTTTTTAATCTGTTTAATAGGATTGAATGGTTGACGGTATCGAATGCCGCTGTAAGATCTAGTAGGATCAGGGCTGTTCTGCTGCCCTCGTCCATTTTCATTCGAATGTTTTCTGTGGCCATGATTAGAGCGGTCTCTGTTGAGTGAAAGGGACGAAATCCATGTTGAGAGGGATCCAGGAGCTTGTTTTGGTCAACATATTTCATCATTTCTTGATTCATAGCTTTTTCAAGAATTTTAGCTGGCGGGGCAGGCAGGATATTGGCCGGTAGTTCTTAAGTACCGTTGGATCTAATGAATCCTTCTTGAGGATCGGACGAATACATGCTTTTTTCCAGCATTTGGGGAAGTCACCAGACGAGATGATGTTATTTAGTAGAGGGGTCTGAACAGCTGCCACCGTCTGTGGAATCAGGTGTAGAATGCGTGGCGGGCATGGATCTAATGGGGACCCTGACTTCATCTGTGCAATTAAATCTGCCACCCGAGTTTCCGCTAGCAGCGGAAAGCAAGGATAGGTAGGCCCTGTCGGGTGGACAGTGTCTTTGTAGTCATTGGGTATAATCAGTGCAGATGAGCTCAGATCATCGTACACATTCTGCACCTTTTGCTGAAAGAAGGTTGCAATATTGGTAACGAAGTTACTAGGGGCTTATTGGTAAATTAAATGTGCCAATTGGGAGTAAGCCAATTTGACCATGTTTTAATGAGTGAGCACAAGCACTTTATCACTGGTTTTCAGTGGTAAAGTACACAGAGTCCAAGCCAACACCAAGAGAGTCAGAAAACAGGAGGGGTGGGGCAAATGCTTTGGGGGTGACACTGCAGAGAGGGCCAGGTCCAACAGTAATAACAAGAACTTTGGTGTTACTGGTGACTTTACCTTTAAGGTTATGTTAAATATTCCTTTTTAGAATCATATTAGACTTTTCAAGCATTACCTGATCAGTAATGCTATATTTGAAAGATAATTCAAAAGACTAATAAATGAAGTGGTACTGTAAGAGGTCAGAGCTAGTTGTTGTCAGCATTGTCTTCCATAAAGGGTGAGCTAAAAGGGAAATTCCGAGCACATGTACACATAATTGGCAAGTTTCAAATTGCTTATGTGTGACATTTCCATGTTATCCACATCATTATGAGTGACGTTCTATTGGCAAATGTGTGACACTTCGAGTGACACTTTCTCATCAGTAAAACTAAGCATGAAGACCATGTAAAGAGATAAATATAAGAAATTACCCCTGTTGAGTAAAGAAAGGCTACAAACGGCCTTAAAACTGAAACTCCTGAAATGGAAGGTCAGAAATCTACTTTGTGGTTACTGTACTTCCTAGAGAACTCGATGGGCAATCTAGTCACAAACTTGAATCAGCATAAAATATCATGGACGGTTAAAGCACCTGTTGCAAAGCACAAATTATAAAATGCAGGTCACAGATTTTTATTTATGTGGACAGTGGGCTACTGCTTTTGCTGCAGAATTCTTTTTTTGTGTTATCTCTAGGTCACAAGTTATGATCATTATACAACAGCTCAGGGAGTTCTCAACTGCCATCAAGGAGATAAATGCAAACAAAAATTCATGTGTACAGATTGTTACCGTTTTTTCTCAGTCTTTCATCAAGCAAAGATTGGCATGAAGGGCCCTTTTGGGTAGTAATACATTCTTGTTACTAAGTGCTGTAAATGTGAAATGCTATGAATACATATATATTATTGTACACATATGTGTGCTAATAACCTATAAATGGTGAGTTAATAGCCTATTTTTTTAGAAGATATCAAAACTATTTTTAAAATATTTTCTTTTTTCAATGGACACATACTACAAGTATAAAGTATGCATTCTTATTGCATTCTTAATATGCAATATGTTTCTGCTCTTACTGATTTCCTTGTTAAAGAGTATTAGTGTAGTTGGTCTTTCCTTATTACTCTTTTTCTCCAACCATAAACATATTCTCTGATATTTTCAAAACTGTAAAGTGATCAATGCTCAGGACATTAAGTAAGATGACCCAATGATATCCTGTGTGGGGGTTGCACCACAAATAGTGTAAAAACAATGCACACAGGACATTGATTTTTGTAGCAGATCTTTTTCAGAGCTTGCAGCTTTTGGTCTTACATTGGAGAAGGTGATCATAATACCTCCTTCGCCTCACATCGAGCAGGGCTTAGGCTGGGAAAGAGATACAAAGTAAAGAATCCAGGACCAGGCTGAGATGGCTGGTATCCATAGCAACCAGTCACCTCTCCTCAACCCCTGATCACACTGCCTGGAGCACACTGCAGAGAAGCCTACCTGACTGTATAATACAGTGCAAGCTAAAGTGCCTCGAACAATTTGCTCGGTGAGGAACTTTACAATGCCTGACTTTACATTTTAGTGCATTAATGCGGGGACCGTCAATAAAATGCGTTACCCTTAGCCAAGATTCATGGCACTTGGCAGGGCCATGCATGGAGTTCCATTAGCCATGAATACTATATTTCATGGCTATATACTATATACTATATTTAGCACAAAGGATTGTTTAATCTGATGCTTCTGAATTATATTTTTTTTTGTAGTAGTAAAATGCTTATTTTGGAAAATAGCATTCCTTGAAAACATGCAAATAAATAACATTTTCTACACGTGACACATCTGAAAAATGAACGATAATAAAGCCAAAAAAAGTATTCATGTAAATTCACCAATTAAACATTGTCTATCCTGTTTGTGTTGGTAACCTTCTCTTAAGAATTGTTGCTACGGATCTACTGGTTGGTGTTTCTCTTTCCCTTCCTCTTTTCTACAGGAGGCCCCTTATTTAGCAAAATTGGCATGATTAGCATATCAAAGTATCATACGCGCTGAATGTCATTCTATATTAGAACATTGGAATGTTTAGCGCGCCATTGAAGATATTGGCTGGTGGAAGCCCGGAGAGCAACATTCCAATGTTTTTTTCATTTCACAGTGGTTGCAGTAAACAAAGGCCTCTAGGAGCCAGAGGGGATTTAAACTCCGTCAGGCTCAGAGAGGCCTTTGTTTTTACAAATTAGAACATTCTGTGCTCTAGGGTCGGAATGTTCTATTAGCCTTAGAGCCCTCCGTGGTGAGATCTACAGGCCATTAAAAGCCCACTCCCTTGTCATAGGCCCTGCTTGAGTGGGCCTTTCATGGCAGGAGAGGCCACTACATTGGGCTCTAAGGCTAGAGAAGATGCAGGAGAGGTATTACAAAAGATGCAAAAATATGTATCAGAATTCTTTCTAAGAGTGGACAGATTAAATGCTTTACAGAATCATCTTCCTGGACGGTGTACCAATACAAGCACTGTTTCTGAAAAGCCACAAGTATGGCTGGTAGTTCAGCAACTCAGGTATCTGTGCCTTTTGCTGTAATTTATCTGATCCTACCTGAGTGATAGTCAGGAGATCTTTCTTAAGCAGTGCAGCCTGCACTTCCTTTGAAAAGCATTATTTTTCATCTTCACACACTAAAATAGCCTATATATTCTCATATGACAATTGATATGCAGCAGCATGGCCAATGCCATTAGTTTAACATGACAGTCCTTTTTTGCATAATTATTACATTTTTTGTAAGGAGATTTAAAATGTATTTGATTGGAAAACTTTGTCCCAGTAAAATGATAATAAACTGCTTGAACTAAAACATGGAAAGAGAGATTTCTTGAGTTATTTGACTTATTTCAAAAGATTCATTTTGGAAGGAAATTGGCTGGGGCAGATCTCTGAGAATATCTCAGGAACAAAGGCTCAGGAAACTTCATATGTAGAGAGGATGTAAGCTGAGACAGTGGAAACTACACTCATGCATGACAGGCCCTCTCAGGGCTTTGATACCTGCATGTAGCCCTGCCACTACAGGACCTGTAAGTCACTTGCAGGTCAAAATGAGTCTAATCCTATAAAGACTGATGAGACTAGAGGGGAGGTGTCTGACATCCACAGTCGTTATGTTTCTCTCCCTCACTTGTATCCGTTCCCACATGATCCTGTTCCTTCACTTTTGTTTTTTCCTCCTCAGTCCCTCCTGTTCGTTCTCTTCATTGACTCTGATGGTACATTTCACCAGTCCTGCTTTCATTTGTGCCTTACGTGAATTCTGTCCTGCAGCCCTGTTTGGCATCACAGCAATAATCCAATCCACATTTCCCAATATGGTAGAGTTTGGTAATCTTCAGTTCTCAGATGAGTTTCAAGGTTTTTCTCGGGACTAGCTACGGTGAAACTCCCCTGTTCATGGGGTAAACATTTGAGTCCTGTGACCCTGGTTTTAATGTACATTAATTGTACATCTGGCGCTATACCGGTGCCTGTATTCCTATAGCAGTGTTGCTGCAAATGTCTGAAAACATGCTGTCTGTAATCTGAGGTTCCTCTCCAGGTCTTCCACCTACCAGAATGCTGGCACAAATGTGTCTCTCTCCTTTACAAACCTTTTGCCCCTTAGCTCTGGGTATCCTCAGTGATGCTGAAGGTTAGACTCAGGTTGTGAGTTAACTCGTATGGGGAGTTGGTGGGACTGGCCTCACTATTCAGTGTCTGGTTATTGAAGGGTTTTACTATGGACTAAGTGATGAGATAGACAGTGTATGTTAAGAAATCCCTAACAAACCCACTCCATTTGAAGGTTTCATAGGCTTGGTACTGCAAATGGATTTTAAGCAGTGTGAGTGCAAAGGAGAAATAAAACAAGCATTTGCAATGCAATAGGTCTCGCATTTGCAAGAGTTTAAGCATTTGGCATTGTAAATGACAATGCCTTTTATTTATCTGTTTTGATAATTAAAACATAAATAAAAGGTATTGTCATTTAGAATGCCAATAGCTCAAACTCTTATAAATGCTAGACCTCGATCGCCACGGACGGGCTTCTTGGAAAGTGAAAGCGCGCTTAGCGTGCTGAATGTTGCAGGAAAGCATCTTGTGCCTGAAGTAGGGGAAAAGCATTACAGAAAATAAATAGTGCTTACAGACCTAAAAAGAGGCTGCATTCCGCTCTTTTATTTTTTGCTCAGTGTCATTACAGACCAGGAGCAACCGTGCACAAATCAGTCTTGAGGCTACCACAAAAGGGAGAGGGGACAATCCAGTGCAGACAACTTGACCTCTTCGGTGGTAAAACTGCTATGATGCTGTAGTGGTGGCTGAGTGATGCATAGAAGATAAAGGCCTTTAACCTGCATACCAGATTTGAGGATTTCTTTTTAGTGTATCCGAACAGTTTGTCTTGACTGAGCCCACGCTTCCTGCATATCAAGAAATGTGTGCAGCGTATTACTAGGAACAGGGTGTAAAAAAGGCGGGCTGCCATGTTGAACAGTCATTACAGACATGTGTGTACTTGTCTCTGTCCCCACATATATATTTGCTCTGTTCCTTCTCCCTACACACGTCAGTTCCTTCAGCACCAACAAAATGACGCAGAGCACCACGCTGTGGGCTTATTTCTTCTTATTTAGCCATCTGCAAGCATCGGAGATGCTGCACAACATAGTTTAAAATCCAGTGACTAAACTAACAGATCCCAAAGTCGAGACCCACTGGCTTTGTCAGTGCTTGTTATGACTCTCGCTGCACTGTCTCTGGATGCTCTCTGCACTATACCCCTGTTAAGGCCCTGCAGGTGCATAAAATACTTCTGCGGTTGGCAATCACAGGAGTCCAGGGGAGAAACCGTGAAAACAGTGAGACCTACAACTGTACGAAGGCAGCAAGCAGGAGTTCACAGGATTTCTGCACTGCCACCGAGTCACTAAACGTACGGTCCATTTCCGTCTGTCGGGTCTCATCAGTGCAGCATTTAGTGAAAGATTGTCTCATTCACTGGTGCTTTCAGGGTCCGTTTCTGGTACACATGCTTGTACTGTCTCTAGTGCAGTACTGAGTGTCTCTTACTAAGGCTGCATCATGTGGCTGTCACTGACGCACACTTCTTCTCACTGGTTCTGTCGCTGGTTCTACCTAGATTTTTCTTTGGGACGGCTGCTCGGATGCCTCTACGTGGCACGGATTTGGTGCTGTCTGTGTGTGGGCATCTGCGGTCTGCGGCTTTCTCGGCTCCACGGTCATGTCACTGGTGTTTCTGATGCGTCGCACTAGTGCTGCCAGTGGACAAGTGTAGCATCGGTGGCTCCTCTAACTAGTGATGTTTGGAGATCGTCGTACTTTGGGATTTCAAAACAGTAAGGACCCCCCTCCGACCCCCTTCAGTGCACCGATCTACAGGCTCACTGCAACAATCTCCCCACTAATTCGGCCATAAGAAAAGTGCGCTTAAGCACTTTTTCTGAAGGCTGTATGCGCCCATGTCGGCTCTTTGTGAGTGCTTTTCCTTGAATGGCGCTACCATATTTTGCCCCCTTCACCTACTCCCTGCTCCTCGAAACTTTCAATGCATAGACAATTAAAGAGGGTGATTGGGAGGGGGCCAAATATGGTTTTATCCAAGGCTCTCCAAGCAAAGGCCAGCTCTTGATGAGTGAAAAAGAAAAATGAGTAATGAAAGCGTGCGCCGTGCATATTAAACTTATGAGCTGGCGGCCTGAGAAGCAGATACAGACCTACAGCGTAACTAAGCTGAAGTTGGTCCGTGCTGCTTGTCTTAAAACGGAAGTGATGTTTCTGAATACCACCGAATAATGAGCCACGAAAGCAGAAATGAACCAATGCCAAGCGGCAGGTGGGATTACCCTCCATATTCTGTTTACTATAGGTCTTGTGACAGCGCATGCGCTGTCTAGGCTCGACCTAAAGAGGCAAGATAAGACTCTTCTTTCCTAAGTCTGAAAAACTTGAGAAAAAAGTTTGTTCTGTTCCATGCAGATTGACCCTTTTTAGGCCTCGGCTGGTGATGGAGCGCGCATGCGCTCTTCGCCTGCGAGAGCAATAGTGAACAAGTCAGTTTGCAGAATGGGACTCTAGCCCCGCCCCTCCTTTCCATTGGGTAGCGTCAGCGTTTATGGTAAACGCTGCCTTCCCATTGGAAAGGAGGGTTTTTTGTTGCCTCCCTTTCGCTTTTTGCCAGACTGGCTCGCCTGATTCATGGCTGCCGTGAATACTTTTCTTATCTGCTTGTTTATTTAACAAGCAGATAAGAAAGGTCTTCACGACAGCTGTGAAGCAGGCAAGGAGCTCAGCGGCGCACAGGGTAACGGGGAGGACACGGCAATGGCGAGTGCTTGTCCTAATATCTCATTAGTGTGTGCTTTCCTTTATCTGGCCAAGTTGAGGTTCTTTAATTTTGACTCCATTTTACATTCACCGCTATCTTGTGTTGCCTTTACACAGGCTGCTCGATTCATGAAGTGTCTCTGCCCCTTGGACTGCAACGTGTCAAAAACCCCCTCCGTCCTTGTCTTGAAACCTATCTCAGACACCAGCCGGCCTAAACTAATCCTTGTCTGGACTACCTAATCTCTATATCAACTATCTGTTAGCCTTTAGTATTCTTCTCGTGCCGTATCTTATCTTTTGGCCTTCGCTATTCTCTCCCTGTGTTTTCCTATTCCACAACCTTTCCTTTGAAGCACACAAAAATGTTCTGCCATTGCTGATTGACCTATGGGTGCTGTCATTGATTGACTTATGGGATTGGGCAAAAACACGACTCAAGGGGGACGTTCTGGTTACATGATGCCTTGTTTTGAATGTTTTCCTTTTGGCTAATATTTGGCAGATTTTGTATATCCATATTGGCATTTTGCATGCTTGCATGAGCCAGGACTGCCCCTTTCTTTTATGCTGAGTTTGTAACCCTGACATATATAAGACCCCAGTGTACCTTACTCTTTGGACTGCCTCATTCAGTTGCTGCGGCTTCTGGGTGACGTAGTCACACTCATTTTGAGTTTAATAAAGATGTTCTTTTATATTTCAGTTTCTGTGCCAACTTCTGTTTTTTTGTTAGTTTAATCCTGAGAAGGAGTTTTGAGTTTCTTCAAGGTCTCCCGCCCATTTAAAGAGGTTCGCCGAGCAGGCTCAAAGCTCTTTTGAAGGTTTGTTTTCTCTGGAGGGGAGGTGGGGCTCGGATGAAAATCACATGTCTGCATACCTGTAGGGGAGGGCAATCTGAGATGGCGTTCTATAGACCGGACGCAGAGTGTGGACGGTTGTGTGTAGACATGTCTGTGGGGGATACAAACGTGGCCTGCAAAAAGATTTTCCAAAACTTGCACCTACAACAGTGGTTTTAAAAATCTTGACCAGGCACACATCTATCTATTTGTGAAAATGTTGAAATGCACCTACTCCCTTCATCACACATTTACCCTCCAGATATGCCAGGATAGGGAGTAGGGTACAAAAATAACCTAGTATTAATGTATGTGACTCAGCAGTTTGGCTAAATTTAGGAATTCTATAGGGGTTGGGTTTCGATACCTTGTGAAAAGTTAATGATGGCTCGAACGACATTAAGACGCACACATGTAATGTCCTCACTGACTATGTACTCTGCTGTACATAGGCTCCACCCCATAACACCCCATCACTAAGGGGTCACAGAAGCGCTACCATCCCCTGGCTTAGGAAGAGAGAACCTGTGCCCTGGCCCACGGTTTACTACTTCAAAGCAAACCCGGCTGATGCCACCTAGTATGCTACCCTTATTTCCAGGCATAGGGCGCTCCATCTGGGACGCATGTGTGCCTAAACTGTCACCATGAAGCAGTTTCCTGCCAAACGGTCTTGTGAAGCCGATCCGTACCCACTGCACCAGCCGGCATCGTATGTGTTAGAGTACGCCCAAGTGTCTGCAGTAGGCGCTCAATACCCCCATATAAAATGACTTGGAGCACAATGGTAGGTGGACTTTTAGCAGTGCACGTATGTCCTTTTTTTGGGCTGCGGGGGAGGGTTTGCAGTCTAGCGCACAAAATAGGAACAAGGTTATCATCGGCACTCAACCCAGGCAGAGGGCCTTGACCCCGGCCCTCTTAATGCTCTCCTGATATCAGGCGTGTTTATTCCGGCCCTGACCTGACAGCCAGTCTCTGCCCACCGGCTCCTGGTGACCAGCACTACATGCCCCGCCCCCAGGCCGCCATGCTGACAGCTCCTATGCCCACCTCTACCCGCCCTGCTCACAGCCACAGCTCTCCTCCGTACTAGGCGCCAAATTCCCAGTTCTTGGCAGTCGCGCCTCTCTCTCGTCTTTGGAGTAAGGTTTTTTTTGGGGGGGGGGGGGTGGAGGGACTCTTGGATCGTATTACAGAGATTCCACATCTGGATTCTCTATTAACAGACTCCTTCTCAAAATGTACACGTTATCCAGGGCTTTAAGTGGGATGAAAAAACTGGGGAGTCTCTCAAAAAAGGGGCGTGGCCAATGTAAATAAGGGAGTGGCTTAAAAACAGTACCTTAAAAATCTGTTTGCCTCCCGATTTGTATGTTGCTGTTTCTGTCATTGCATCCAGATTTGTGATGCAACAAGTAACATCATACCTACAACAAGTCAGGACTATTGGCCTTGTGTAATGGTTGTTAGTTGATAAATACGCAGCAACTATGGCTTGTTTAGAATATTAAAAAAGCTTCCACTTTAAACCCTGGTGACACCACCACAATGTTGCTGCTCTTGCGTTTCAAAAAGAGAGGGGAAATCCAGAGAGAAAATTACTCTTTAAAGGATTTCCCTTCCGATACAACGCTCACCTGGCATGACGTCATGCCCTAACTTCTCCACTAGTGAGAAGTGAGCAGTGTGAGCAGCGCACATTGATGTACCTGCTTTCTCGAAACGGGTCTCTATCGGGCTCTGTTTTTTGCTCTGGCACTTTTTTCCGGACTACAGTGACAGCAGACTGCTGTCACTGAAGTCCGGAAAAAAACGGACCGCCTGTGCCAACGCACAAAACAGAGCCCGATAGAGACCCGTTTCGAGGCCCCCTTTAAAAAAACTACTGGCGCTCAGACCCGGTAAGACCCGGCCCACTTAAAGCCCTGATGTTATCCTCTTTTTCCTTCGTGTTTTTTTCTTTGTGTATAACCCCGACTCTTCCAGAGGGAGCGTGCGCCGAGTACTTGGCAGCTATTTTTGAGTTTTACAGATAAGCTGCAGGTCACCTCAGGCCGGTGGTGCTCTGAGCTGTCCAGTGTCTAGCTGCTTTGTCTCACTCTAGCGATGTCTACTACTTCACTTTTACCTGTTGCTAGATGTTATGTAGCTTTATCTCTGAAGAATGCATCTTAGCTGTTGCACACTGGTAGTTATTCTGCAGCTTTCCTATTACCTCCCTTATCCTTTCCCCCTTAGCGCTCCCCCTCCTTTTCTCATCTGCTTCCTTTACCTCTTTCCTGCTCTCCATCTCGGCCATTTTCTTTCCATTCCTCTCACAACCTTTGTTTTGAACGCGAAACCTTTCCCAAACCCAGAGGAGCCAGCTAACTCAAATCACAGTTCTCTATTTGGGAGCTCCTCCTCCTACAAAGCACTACTTTTCTACCCCCTCACTTCGCCCCGGCCTGTCAGACATGCCCATCTTAGTTCAGGAGCTCGAAGAACTCCCTAAAAGGGGATTATTGTGCTTGTACAGGGGACCTAGCACGCTGCCCCCTCTGCAAAGCACACTGCCTTCCTGCAGGGACTACCGGTGTCTGATACATGTCCCCCTCCCACCGGCAGCCACCAAGATATCCAGGCCGTTGCCATACGTGTGGCATATCACTTGAACTAGAAATACACATCAAAGAATGTACTGGTGCAGCACATGAAAGCCGCCGAGCTGAAAACCAAAATAACCTTCACGAAGTGTTACTGTCTAGGCACTCTGTCCACCACTGATGCGAGGCTTGTCGTCCACTGCTGATGACATCACGGAACCCATTGACCACTGCTAATGGGGTGGATCTGATAGTGGATGGGTGGGTCTCGGCGAGAGCATATAGGTGCTTTGTACTGTGACATTTATCACGGGGCAGACATTTCTTGGTCTGCAAATGGCCGAGGTGGGGGCGTTTATGGCTGAAAGGTGCACTTTAGTGAGGTGGGTGAAATGGACCGCAGTGGACTGAGTGGGGAGGGAGCGCTGGGAGACTGTTTTCTCCCCAGCTATTCCTCCCTGGCCTATTTCGGTTGCAGATGACAGACTGCTCGGTGATCCAAAACAACACTTGCAGTCTCAGACTTTTGAGGGCAAAATTGAGATGTTTTCAATTGTGGCATAATTTCTGGCTGACTGTGGAAAGAGGGAACAAGAGGCATTTTCAGTTCCTCAGCCAAAATAGGAGCTGTGGATAATTTGAATGCCCTATGGCTGATGGTCGAGAGAGAGAGCAGTAGACATTTGCAATTCCTCAGCCAAAATGGGGGCTTTGGGTAATTTTGATACCCTATTTGGGAGTGGCATTGAAGAGTGTAGGAGAAGGAAACTGTACAGTGCCAGGGCATCTTTCCTTCTAGGTGAAAAGATTGCAGGACTACATCAAAGTAAAGATTTGTTTTAATTTTGTAGTGCAGTTCATCAAGAGAAAAGACCCAGACAAGAAAAAGAGACATTTTTGGTTCATCCTTTGCTAGAAGTAGAAGCACCACAAATGACAAGGGACACTTACAATAGTCCCTGCTCATGAAAGTAACCAACCTGGGCAAGGAACCTGACTGTTTCAGAGAAGTTCAGAATTCTCCGTTGATGCACAAAAGGACATGGAAATGTTTGCTGACATATGCAACAAGCATTACAAATGCAATAGGTCTCGCCTTTCATTAAGTTAAAGCCATTTGCTTTGAGATACAATACCATTAGAAAAGCAATTGGCTTTAACTTAATCAAAGGCGAGACCTATTGCATTTTCAATGCTTGTTAACTACAGTTGGAGAGGAAATGAAATGAATAAATAACAGGATGTCAAGAAAATACCATATAGTACCCCAAATCAGAGACTTGATTCCACCCTGAAAATCAAGAAACTGGCAATGTTCTTCCCAGGCTGATTTAAAGATTCCAAAGTGTTAGCCTCATGTTCCCAATAGCCCTTATGCATGATTATGACTGAAACACTAGACCACGCACGGTTCCTCCTTGAATTCAAAGATGACTTCCAGACATGTGCATTTATACCCCGTTTTGATTTTCTAATGGAGATATTTAAACAAAGATTTTACTCATTGGTCCTCAGCTAAATTTGATTGACAAGGAACAAACCTTTCCCTACAATCATCATTTCCTACAATGCACAATCTTTCCCAAAGCATCATAAATAAACTTATCAATTCCAAGAGCAATGTGCATACCTTAGTTTCTGGTCAGAAAACAACAGAGCAAAGTCAATTATATTTTCTGTTAATAAAATATTTGTGGTATAGTTACTATTTAAGTGGTCTTTTTTTTTTTAGTGCACCTACACAAATGAGCTGTACTTTTTCCCGAAAAGTAGGTCTCACAGTGGCAATTGCTCTGAATTCACAGTGCTGCTAAGAAGTGAATACATCATTGTATTATTGCCCTTTGCCTATTGTATTTAATAGGTTAACCCTCAAATTTGTGATAGAGAAAGACTATCAGAAAATTGACATGATTTCTGAACAATTCTATGAAGGTGCAGGCTATCCATACTATTAGTAGGCTTAGAGGTGTTCTGCTTTCAACTATCCAGTGTGATAGACTGCTGTTTTCTCTACATCAAAAGGTAGTTGTTCAAATGCTGTCTGCAAAGAAGTGCCAGAAAGTGGGAAGCCAAACTTGTGAAAGTGGTCTTATTGTATGCTTTTTGGTTACAAAGTGTAACATTAAAAAGAATAACATGGAGATTGCTGTTAGTCCACTAAGCGTTATACTGTCCTTCACTGTTTTTTAGAATCAAATATATTTCTGTCCCTTCCAAACTTCCCTTTCTTTTGGGTGCTACCATTAGTGTCTTATTTCTTTATCACTCTATAGCATATGGGCTGGCCTATCAGTGGAATAAGGTCTGTTATGATCCATTGGAGACCCATTGACTTACAGTTCAAAGCTTGTTTTCCTTATTATTCAATGTGGCTTTGTGGCTATTCATAACAACTCGTACATTCTCTATTACATGAACTTAAGCAATAGTGACTAAAGGAAATACCTGGCCATCTGGAGCTTCCACCAACATCTTTGAAATTTGATGAAACAGGTTACTTTTTTGTCTTCATATTTGGGGGGGGGCTTATTGAAGAACAATAGCATACTGTTTCCCTAAGTGTACAGTATATCATCATTTGTTTGTTCTAAACACTAACTAGCAATAGATGTCAAGAAACCTGTATTATTTTGAATATGAGGTTGCACTTCCAACTAACTGCTCTTTCAAATTAATTGTTTAATAAGACCATCATTTTCATCGACTTCTGCCTCATTCTTCTGTCGCTTATTTTGCGTTTACTTTGTTTTAGTTGTTTTTCAATGGCAAGTTGGCATTTTTCAAGTTGTGGGCCTTACATAATGGGATAATTCACATTTATCAATTCCCTGTGTTATTGCCTTCTATATCCTTTGCTTTGCACAATAGCGGTGAGTATTGTACTTTGGCCCTTTTCTTTCCTTTCACTTCATTTTGCCATTCTAACTGTTAGTTTAAGGTTGCTGTGGAGCTAGATGTAATATTTATTCATTTAGCACATCCGGCCTGATGATTTTAATGTAGGTGTTTTTTATTTCAGACCCAAATTGCACTCTCCAAATGTTAAACTGGAGGACTTACCTCAGTTTTTCCTATCGTCCTACCAAAATATTGGCTGTAAGGAATTGCGTAACACAAAATTATGCCCTCCCACCCAGAATGTTAAGAGGGGCACCTCAGTCTCCCATATTTCACAGACATTATTTGGCCTAGTGCTGAATGCACAGCCCCCGGGGCGCTGGATGTTGGAATAGTATAATTTACTATTCCAACTCCAGTCTGTGCGGACACTAGGGAAGGTGTTGGATTTTAAATCCAACACCTTCCACCCCCCTCCCCCCCGCTAGTCATTGTTCCGACTTGCGGAGTAATGGTATGCAGAATCACAACGCAGTCGTTGTAACGACTGCGTTGTGATTCCCTGTGGGGAAAAAGTTTTGTGGTAAACGTTGTTTACTGTCCCCACTAGCTCATATCACCATGCGCATCACCCCATTTCATGACTTAGCATCATCTGCACAGTTCTGGAAGTGTTTAAAAAAATGTATTGGGTAGATTGCAAGTGTATCCTAAGCAAACAATAGAATTATATCAGTTTGTGTTTAAAATGTATGTTTCACCTGGAATTACCATTGGATATTTATTTTTCCTTTTCCAAGTTTAATTTCTTATTAGCTATCTCACTTACTGTCTCATTAAAAAATTGAAATGCGTTTTAGTCAACATCATTTCAAACATTATGGAATGCATCACAATGGGAGAAATACATCTCAAAAAGCAAAGTAATCATTGAGAAGGAACTCGAGAGGGCAAATAAGCTGTTCATTACTGTGTGTCCAAAGCCCATATTGAATCGCACACTTTACGCTTCTTTCATAAATCCAAACATGAAGCGTATTTGCTGGAGTTGCACCTGGGGACTGAGTGACATTTGGAAGGCCGGTGCTGGGTATTTAACAAAGATTTATGGGTGTCTCGGTGTGAGTTAACCTTTAAAAGCTTTGCAACTTTCCCAGTATATTGATAAGCCTCTGATATCCCCATTCTATTGTCCCCCTCCCAAACCACCTTAAAGATCACGCTTTTATGTCTGAAAAGTAGTAAAATGGAGATCAGCAAACAATGTAACATGCCAGTTGTTAGAAATGTTTTATTATTTGTTAAATTTTCATGCTCACATTTTTTTCACTTTTGAAACTCACACCTCATGGGCCCTCGGTTCATGCCATCAAGCGTGTTTCCTCAGGACGCTTGCTCTTTGTTGCATGGAGACTTAAAGGGCAGACTTTTCTTTTTAAGTGAGCTCCACTGAACAGCAGCCAGCATGACTTACTACAAAAGAAGGCAGAGGCTTACATGTGTTGTATCTTTTATTCAAAGTTTTTTTTAACCATGCTCTTTCAGTAAATGTTAGGTATATATATGATGATAATTGCTTTTTAATTGCCTTTTTTATTGATTTTGTGTATAAGGATAAATGCAAATGTTGATTCTGGATTACAAATAGAATTTTCAGACTGACTACTGGTTTATGCTTGCAAAAAGGTAACACATGGCGGGTTGGTGGTAGTGTAGTCACAACCGTTTAAAATAAAAACTAGCGTAAATCAGTGAAATAAAAGAACATTACTTGCTCTTGTGTGTTGAGTACTCATACGGTTTCTTGTCACCTCCTGTTGCTTGTGCCCATCTCAAAGGATGTGCCAGGGGTGTGGGAAGGAAATTCCATTCGATTGTCATGCGTGGCTACTTCGGACTAACGTTTTACGTATTTGCACATTTTATAAATTCATTTTCAACACTTACCTACAGGCTTAAGTTACATCTAGAAGGTTCTTATATGACTGCTGGAACAAGTTTGAGAATGAGCACTAATAACTCCCATTTTCCATAGGACTTTGGGCAAAATAGTATGTAATGGAAAACATTTTAAGAAGTGCAAAGAAAGGATGTTCAAAGTTAATTTTAAAATGTGTAAACATTCTTAGTCCTAAATGTAATCTTTAATACATATTTATGAAATAAACATCGGCTAAGGAAATAGTTGTGGATGTCTTTTCGTAGTAAATTTCACACACTCAGGCATGTTTCCTAAGCTGCTCACACAATAAACTTGTTTGAAAAGGGAAGGTTAGTAAATACCCAACATACATAACAGATGTAGATTTGACTTACAAGACTCTCAAATTAAGCTCGTTTTGTAAATCAGTTCCATTCCGAGCAAAATAGCAATCCCTTTATATATGTGAGTAAGTAGCATGATTCCAAATATATACTGAGATCATGGGTGTTTGCAGCATTAATAAATTATTGATAACTGATCTCACAGAAAATAATACAGTTTGTGGGGAATGTTAACATGTGGAAGTCTTTATGAAGATATGCCTGGAATCACTTAGGTAGGAGCCCTAGCAGACAAACCCAAACATTTTGTGCATCTTCACATTCTCATACCATCCACACTCAACATTATTCAACAGGTTAATACCACCCATGCCTGCATAACAAGCCATGTCACTACACTATCCTCTTTTCTTAAACACAGGCCAGCATAGTGAAGTGAGGTCGCATCATCATTCCCCTTTACTAAATACAAGTCTTGATGTCACACAAATGTAACAACACAGACTGATCTCTTGTTCGGAAGAAGACCACACAGCCACACAATGATACTACAACCAGATAACCATAAACACATAAAAGTAACCTACCACTCTATAATGTCCAATTCCTAATCACATCAGCTGCCCAAACCAACAATGCAAATGGCATATTGAAGAAAGCATCACAATGTTCACTGAGTTTCATGCACTCTGGCTGTAGCACAAATATCAGACACAGTTCTTCTTGTGCACGATGATGTGCAGTTTGCACAGACTGATACTATGCGCAAGAAAAGCAATAGCCACACATAGGTGCAGCCCAGCATTCGTATTCCCAACAGCGGTCCGCATTAGCAAAAGTGACCAAAGCCCCCTTAGGTACAAAAGTAAACAATTACTTGGATACTACACCCTACGCTTATGTCATCCAAATCCAAAACACATGCCATCCTATACAACAATGACTGATCCAAGAACACACAAGCTGAAGCACATGCAAACAGGAAACAAGACAAACATTAATGTACTCTGCCACCAGTTCCACACTCCTGTCAAACAATCTGATGGGAACAGGAAGTGGCTGGTCCCAGAGCATCCATAGGTTGAACAGAAACAAGCAAATTTCATCGCAAATGTACTCAGGCTCCATTTCCATGCATCGGCCAAATCCTGCCATTTGTAACCATTCACACCTGGTCTTACAGTATTTACAGGTGAAATTTAGGGATGAAGGGGCAGATTTACTATAACTGGCGCATCCCTGCATATTAGCAGGGATGCGCCAGTTATTTTGCGTGACTCAAAAACCCCCTTGCGCCACCATGGATGCGCCGCATTTACAATGCGCCACACCATGGCGCACGGGTAGACAGATGCGTGACGCATCTGTCGCCGTAAGGGTGGCGCTGTGCTGGAGTTGTGTCGCAAGCGCGACGCAACTCTAGCACTGCTCAGGGGTGCCCTATACCTGATATGCTGCCACACTCCTTACGCCTGCTTCAAGCAGGCGTAAGGATTTGACGCCGCTGGGACGTAAAAGTGACTCAGTGAAATCTTGTAGATTTCACTGCGTCACTTTTACGGGGCTTCCTTGCGCCGGAACGCCCACCCTGCATACATTATACCTGACGCAGGTATAATGTAGCGCAGGGCTTTACAACGTGACGCATCTTACTAGATGCGTCACGTTGTAAATATGTCGCATAGTGGCGCATTGTTTACGCCGCCGCTGCGTCACAAATGTGACGCAACGGTGGCGTAAAACTGTCGCAAGGGGCTTGTAACACGAAGTTCACAAGTCCTTTTTTAGGGCAAGTGAACATAAGCAGAAGCACATATCATGCACATGCAGGAGCGACTGCATATATCGAAGCTGCCCGTGCAGCATCTCTAAATCTAACACTATAGATTTCTATGCAACAGTCTTTATCTATGAAAGCAGCTTTTAGAAGGTGTGACAAGCGTGAGTTTCTTATACAGTGATCTTAGCCAAAGTCGAAGATTGTAAAAGAATGGCATCTGGTGGCCTGACATGGAAAATGTGAAGCAAAATATAAAAAATATAAGCCCAGTTCATGTGTAACTGTACAGGGCTAATGGCACTCCTCCCAATTCCCATAAATATATCTGCACAGACTATCACTAACTTACTATACAACAGATTGGACACAGAAACATTAATCACTTAGTTGTTGATGAAAATGTGCAATTTTTAATATAGCTTAAGAATCTATTCATCAAATATTAAATTGTCCTTTTTTTGGTCTGGCTAACAATAGCTTTAGTATAGACTATGAAATGAATAGATGAAGAAGTAGGGCAAATGCTCAGCTACCGATGAGACCTTTGTGGCAGCAACCGTTGTCATATGTTGATCAGTCAATATTACAGCAATTGGTTGCTTAATCTGTCAATCATGACATATGGCGTAATGGCTGTTCGTCAACAATTTTGATGGTAGACTAAAGGATATATTTACTAATAGTTGCGCATGTTTGTATAGTACAATTTTGTGCTGTGCTTGTCTAATACATGTTAAATACCTGCTACAATGTGCGTTATGCTGCATCACAGGGGTAGCCGCTCAAACCTTTAATAATCATACACCTAATTGTATAAGTATGCATAGAAAAAGACATCCTATGTTTTTGTTTCTACTTTGCAGCAGTGGGAAATATGTTCACAATTTCCCTAGAAAATCCATTATTGGAAAGAGAACTCTCCAGTCCAATATTACTGTATTAATGGATGTCTACTGTCCTGTAAACATGCTGCCAGTACAGGCCAGGTCGCTCTCTCAGAGTAAAATGGAGGGCATTGAAGCTTCTGAATACTGGACTAAGAGTTCCATAACACTAAGGCCGTGGTGATGAGCCTTGAGTTCTGCCATACTTCAATGGTCCTGGACAGATGACCAGTGAGAAGGAAATGAGAGAGGAGCAATGCCATGAACATGTGTGAGTCTTTATTATTGTGTCCTGAGCTCCACAGCTAGCTGGCAACTGAGGAACACTGCTGGGACACTCACAGCGGTTGTATGACAGAACCAAACGTGCCTTAACAAAGCGGCCGGAACAACGAATGCCTCTTCACTATGCATTCATAGACCATGCAAGTCTTTACAATGCCTTGCCGTAGGGAAAGTGCTGGACTTTGGAACAGTATTGTTTATTATTCCAACTCCAGTCTGCGCAACAGTAGGGAAAAGTCCAATGCCGCTTTACCTAAGGCATGTCGCTGTAAGGAAATGTGTTAAAGGAATGTGTGGTTAAGGCACACTAGTTGTTCCGATCGTGTTGCAAAGGTAACACCATCACTGTTATTGCTATTTACCCTCATTGCACCCCTCAGCAGCCTGAATAGCATCCATTTGTGCCACCAGGCCCTATACTGAGCTCTACTGCAGTGGCACCTGCTCACACTTTGCCTGTGGATGAAGCTTCCAGGGCACCGTTTGTGAGACTGCTACTGATGGAACTTTTGGTTTTCCATTAACAGGGTCTGATGCTGCCCTGTACTATCTTCTGCATAGGTGGACTTGTGCTGGTCTTACAAATAGAGAACCTTTGACATTGTTAATATGATTTCTTTTTACAGTTAATTTTCACAAAACTTAACTGCAGATTTCTAGCTGAGGGTGTGCGGCAGAGCAAATGTAGGACTAGCTCACTTTATAGATAAAGATAATTCCCTCAACAGTCTTACTAAGCAGTAAACGAAAAGAAGCGGAATGAAGAGTAGTGCTTTTCAACGGCACATGAAGTGGCCCAGGTAGAATCTCAAAGGATTATAGTTTAGGAATATCTGCCCCTGAAGTGGCTTTTGCTTTAATTGAATGGATGTTGCAAGATATTTTTCCTGGGTCCTGGAGCGGCAAAAGATCTACTGCCCAGTTTTGTCTTCAAGCCCAAGGGCCCACAAAAAAGCCTTGCACTATTCATTTAATTAAAGCCTTCAGTGAGTTACTACTTTCATCAACTATGTCAGGGTGACTCGTTTATTCATGCACCTCAACTGGCTAACTAAATTCCAACAGCAGTACACTTGACACACCATGGATTCTGAGGGCAAGCAGACAACACTTACTCCCCCAAAAAATAAAAGGCGAGAGACAGAGAAAGAAATGTAGACTATGACGTTATGAAATAACACAACATCAACTAAATATCCTCTCAGAGATGTTACCAGGGAGAAAATACATCTTTATTTACAGGTGACCAATATAGGGTATTTAGAATTGGAACATACGCAAAATTGGACATTGTTAGCATCTTCTGGGCCCAAGTTACAAGTGTGAACCTGTTTCTAGTGCTTACGCTAAAAGGCGGGACAACAACAAGTTGATGGTGGGAATACTTGAATTAGCTTGAGACAGTGCTTTATACAGAGGGGCTCAATCCAGTCCAGTCCTTTTTACCCATTGTGCATATCAAAAAATACACACAAACAAATCAGACTTTGATCGGTTCCAGCAGGAACAGTTCAGCCTGAACTGAAAGGGCGGGTCCCCTCTGACAGGAAAGCAAGCAACCTCGGACCTGTTTCAGTAGTACAAATCTGCAAATGAATCCTATGGCCAGTCGGCTGGGGGGAGACAGGCTACAGTGGCATCCCACCACTTTCCGATACCTCGGGATCCAAATCTACCGCACACCGGCGGATGTCTTGGAAGGGAACATTTGCCGAGCGATCGCTTCTATCCGAGCGCAAATTAGCTTTTGGAATACCCTACCCCTGAACGTGCCCAGCCGTGTGGCGCTAGCCAAAATGATTGTGCTACCTCGCCTCCTCTACTACTTCGCGAACATGCCTCTGTATGTGCCCGTCAGGCTCTTTCGAGACCTAGAGGCACTGCTCCGCTCGCTCATCTGGAACAAGGGAAGGCCACGAGTGGCGCTGACTAAATTATATATGCCCACAGACTCGGGGGGTCTGGCGGTTCCTAATCTGGAGCTGTACTACCTCGCAGCGCAGATGCAATGGGTGGCGGGATGGCTGAGCGGCAAACACCTCGAAGACACGGCCACACATACGGCTACATGGACACAAACGCGCGTTAATGCGCTGTTCCATCCGATAACCCGCGCACCCTGCCCCTCCCAGATCCACCTGGCAGTGGCGCGCAGATGCTTTCTGAGGAGCCTTCGTCTCACGCGCGCTACGAAACCTTATGCCCCTAGCATACCACTTTTGGGTATGCCCAGCCCGACGGGGCAGCTCACGGAGACTCGCTTAGCTGGCTGGGACCAAGCGGGAGTGGACACGCTGAGCGATCTATATGCTGATGGCGCACTGCTCACGTTCGCCAACCTGTCTGAAGACTCGACCCTCCCGGCGGGGCAGTTCCTCCTACATGCTTCCATTCTGCGCACACTCACGGCTTCCTGGGGTGACATGACAGATGAGCCTCCGACACACACCTTTATGCAATACCTACACGTTATGGGCCATGGCGCGCACGTCGTACACTGGCTGGCGCAGGCGCTACAGACGCTCTCGCAGCCATCCACAATAGCATTGAGGGAGCGCTGGGCGGCGGACAGGGGAAGAGACTGGACGGACAAGGAATGGGTGATGATACTGGCCGGCCCAACGAACATCCCACGCAACCCCCGCTTTAAGCTTATACAGTACTACGTTCTGCAGCGCGCATACCTCACCCCTGATAAAATTAACAGATATTTCGCGAGGACAGACGCAACCTGCCCACGCTGCTCCTTGCCGGGAGCGGACCTTTTACACATGCTATGGCACTGCCCGGAGATACAGGCCTACTGGGGCGCGGTGCTGTCACTGCTCGCGCACGGTGCAGATGGGCGGCTCCCGCACACATGGGAAACTTGCATCCTAGGACTCTACAGGCGCACAAAAGACAATAAGGTGCAGGCACGCTTTTGGGACATGGGTCTCATCACGGCCAAACGCATGATTACCAAGCACTGGAAAGCAGCAGCTTTCCCGCAAGTACGCCACTGGAGAGCCTCCTTTGTTAATTGGGCGCAAGCGGAGAGCGCGGTGCTCCTTCGCGAGGAAACGGCAGGGCTCCGGAAGTTCCCCATCGCACACCTCTGGGACACTCTCCTTGGGACATTCCAGGGGGCTTGCCGGGATAGGGGGATAACCTGAATTCCTGAGATATGTTGCACCCCCGCTGGCGGGGCAGCGCCGGCCCTGGGGCTGCTGGGAGGACGACTCTTATCTCCCCCCCCCCCCTTTTTGCCCCTGCTTGCCCCTGACGCCCTGGGGATGCTGATGGGCGGGTGCGGACGCGGACACTAGGGAATCTCGACTTCCCTGAAGGCCCTCTGTCTCTTTTGTTCCCCTCTCCTGACTTGCGACCCCCCACGCACATCGCGCGGTCCTGCCGAGCCCAACCTGACAGCCAATGACCCTCCTGCTCTGCCGCAGACCGATCTCCACCCCCCCCCCTCTTCACTCCCCCTCTCCCCCTCAGCCCTGTTTGAGTTTATGACCTTAACCCTAGCACATACTCTTGCTATGCATACACGGGATAGATAAGGACTATGATGCTACATACCAGGCTCGCCAACTCTATGCGCTGCCATATGTGTAGCTGTGAGCTATACTGGGTTATCCTTGCCGCGCTGCGGCCCGCACTCTGAGCGCGTTGCTGGCGTTTGTCCACCCGGAGGCCTCTACATTCTGGGGACATGGTGACGTCCGCTGGGTCACTGACTTGGGGCCTCGGTGGCAGCCGGCATAGCTGTGGAGTGGGCTAGATCACAGCGCCATCCTCTACCGTTGATAGCCTGCACCTGAGACACCTCTAAAACTAAAAAGCACATACGTAACATTCCGCGCCTGCTCCCTTCACAACGCACACACCCCCCCTTCCGCGCGCATGTCATCCTGAATAATGCCGCCGGACCTCCGGGTTGTCGGCTAAATGGCTGTGTTCATATCTCTGGAAATGTACACTTTATTTAACTGCTTTGCCATATGGACGGGGAATGTGCGTTGTAAGATGGCATAAATGTGCACAATAAAGGTTTTCAAAAAAAAAAAAATGAATCCTATGGCCAGTGTTAATCTGGGAATTCACAATTTTCTTCTTCCATTTTATAGGACCTTTTACTCTAGACTTTTATTTTCTAGTCCTAGTCAAAGGGACTGGCCGTTGTCCTAATTCTCTAGATGAGCATACGCTTAAGTAGGAGAGACCTGCAGGATCAGATCCTGTGCCACAGAACATGACAAACATATCCCACAAAAATGTAGCATCCTCTCCCAAAATATTCACTTGATCACCTGAGGTTCTGGCGTTCTGCAATGGGCTGCACTTGTTTCATAACTTTGTTCTAATATGTGAACACAAGGTCCCCTGTATTTGTGCTGACAAATATTCATTAGAAGGAGCTAGGTTCTGCTCCTAGGTTCTGCTCCCAACTGTACTTCCAAATTCACACTGTTGTTCCTCTTGGTGCCTCCTGGATGCCAATAGCCTCCCACTTAACCCTCAGCCATTTGCCACTGAGCAACCCTCTTCTTATTCCCCCAAAACAGCAATTCCATTTCTTACATTGCCCTAGTTCCCCCATTTGATGCTCTTTGTACACCCCAGCAGCAATTGCCCCAAACAAAAGTCCTAACCATGTTTCCCATTGTGGGCTCAAGATCCAAATTTCAAGTCAGCCCCTTGTGGCATGTAGATTCCCAAGGTGATGCCCCCTCTTTGCTCTTCTGCCCCGTCCACGTGCCAGAGATGATGACTTCCCAAAACCAATCACTCCTCTAATTGACCCTCTCCTGTGCCGTATCCTTTGGAGGCCCCCTTTTCTGCCCCTCCGAGTACCCCAGGATGCTTCTCAGAGACCTGCGGCGCCACATTGCCCCTCCAAGTTCCGCAAGTACTGCCTCCCACCTGCAGCTGCCCATTGAAAGTGACTCTAGATGCACCCATCTTCCCTAGAATAGTATTACCTGTACCCCTTTGCTGCACTTAGCAGCGTACATAGGGGCAGATTTACAAGCCCCTTGCGCCACTTTTGTGTCACTTTTAACATGGGAAAAGTGATGCAAAAGAGATGAAAGGGGCTTGTAAATCTGTCCCATAGTCTTCTGTCTTCTGACTTATCACGCCCCCTCTCCAATACCTCACTTTGTTTCCAGGCTACTTCTCACAGTTTTCCCCCAGTTACACCTACTTGATGCTCCATTTGTTCTATACCCAATTACACTTAACCGTTATTTACCACACAAGCATTTTTGTGTCCCAGATGTTAAACTTCTGTGCACTCAGTATCCTGTTTCCCAAATTTCACATCTGCCAGTACTTCATGGCCAGCCTCCCTTTGGTGCCCTCCACTTACCCTTGACACTATGTTAGCTCTGTGCACTGCAACACCAATTATCCTGTAAAGCACCAGGAGGATTCTCATTTCAGGATCAATTTCCCCCTCTTTGGTCTTGATTATGAGTGAGTCAGTGTTTTTCTTCCCCTGCGCAAACTCCTGTTAGTGCGGGGCTCGGAATACCAAGTCGTGTGGTATTTAATGCACCTGGTCAGTACCAGGCGCATTAAATAAGGCACCATTCGTTACATTTCGGCAGGACGAATACAGCTGGAATTTAACAGGTGAAAAGTGTCCGGAATTTAGCGTGCCAGACAGATGTGTGTGCATTAAGCACCAAAACCCATATGTTATTATACCAAAACTCGGAATAGGAGCTATTTATCACCCTCGATAAATAACATGAATAACATAATCGTGGGTTATTGTTATTTATCAGATGTAATAAATACCTCCTATACTGTTATTCAAGACCTATATGTCCTCAGACTCTCCTCTACATGCGATCAGATTTTTCTGCATAGTGATCCAACCTCTGTGTTCTGGATTAACCCTTTCTTGTCCTACATAATACCAGTGACCCCACTATGTCTCCCCTTTGCACTGTTTCCTTTGTGCCTTAGATCCTAATCGCCAATTCTAGTTGCCCACAGGTACCCAGTCTCCATATTCCATGAGTTCAATTCCATGCCTTTGTCCCTAATTGACATCTTTGTGTGCCATTGTCATTCCCCCTTTCTGGGTCTCGGAAGGCTCCTCTCTGTGGTCTCTGGCTTTTAACCACAGCTAACTGGATGTAGTGCTCCTTCAGCCCCAGCCAAGTGTGTCATGTGCTACATCACTGTCACCAAGTGCCCTAGATGCCCCAAAATCTGTATCCCAGCTACCCTCTGTATGCCCTCACAGGCATCCTGTCCTTGTGCCCAAGATGCCCAATCTTTCTGTCCTACTACCAAAATTCCCCTAATCGATGTTCAGAGACAACTGCCTCAGTTCTCTTAAGCCCCCTTTCCACCCTCTTCGCCACAAATTAACTTGAGTCCCACAAGCTCCATCCATCTCTGTACCCTTCACTCACCCATTCTAATCTACTTGTCATGGGTGACTTCAATCTATGGTGCAATGGAAACCTAAATTCTGGGTACAGTAATCTTATTCAGGCTTGTGAGAACCTGCGATTGCACCAGTGGATTACTGAACCCACCCATAAAGGAGGGAGTATATTGGATTTTGTCTTTTCTAAGGAAAAGGCTGTGGAGATAGTGGAGATCCTCACGGTTGGCTGGTCCGACCACCACCTGGTCAAATTTCAGATACTTGACCCTAGAGTAGATCGGCCTGCCACCAAAGTAACTAGAGTGTTTAGGAGTAGAGATTGGAAGGGTTTTTTAAAAAAGAAGACTGATTTTTCTTTAACCTTCTCTGTGGATCAGGCCCTTGATATAGATAGAACAGTGGAAGATATCTATTTGGATTTTTGCGATCAGATCCAAAGTAGGCTTGACTTGATTGCTCCTATTAAAGATTGTAAAAAGAATGGTAGGCCATCGGCGTGCTGGTATAATGATCACTTGAAAATGTTAAAACTGACTTGCCGAAAGGCTGAGCGGAATTGGAGGAAGTCCTATCTGGATGAGGACAGAGCCTCTTGGAAGGCCACTATGGCAGAATACAAGAAAGAAAATAATTTGGCAAAATCTAACTATTTTGCCTACACTATTTTACACTCCAAGAATGACTCTAGAGCAATCTTTAAAATAGTGAAGGATATGACCGCCCCGGAGTGTACTCAATCTAAAATTATGCCAACTCAAGCTCTGTGTGATAACCTAGCGACCTTCTTTATGGAGAAAATTAGTAACATCATTGATGGACTAAATAAGAATAATTTCTCCCAGAAAGAAGGAACTACTTTTGAATGTAATAAGACACGAGACCTAGGGTGGGATACTAGGGTAGAGGTAGGTCAATTGTCCTCCCTGAGTGTTTTTGAGCTTCCCTCAGAGGAAGTATTTAACAAAATTGCCATGAGTGTATCCTCAGGGTCTCCTTTAGATCCTCTTCCTCATAAGATCTGGAAGTAGCTGGGCTCTGAGTTCTTTCCTATTCTGCGCCAGATCTGCAACCGCTCCTTCACCTCTGGTCTGGTGCCAGCTTGTTGGAAATGGGCTATGGGTACACCGCTCTTAAAAAAATAGACTCTGGATCCGGCATGTACGGGGAATTATAGACCCATCTCTCTCCTACCATACCCGATCAAAATCATTGAACGGCTGGCAAGTAATTCTTTATCTCAGTTCTTGGAATCTAACTCTAGACTGGATGATGTTCAGTTTGGCTTTCGACCGGGCCATGGAACTGAGACTGCTCTAGTGACCGTGTTAGACGATCTCCGACTGCGGGAAGACAGGGGACAATCGGGCATTTTGGTTTTACTCTACCTGTCTGCCGCATTCGACACAGTGTATCACTGTATCTTGCTGACTAGGTTGGAAGAGGCTGGGGTGTCAGGGGTAGTTCTGGAATGGTTTTGATCTTATCTCTCTGACAGAAGTCAGGCAGTTTCTCTTCCTCCGTACCAGTCTAATTTTTTTAACATCTACCATGGTGTTCCTCAGGGATCGGCTATAAGCCCTATTCTCTCTAATATCTACATGAGACCCTTGATAGGAGTTATGAAGGCGCATGGTGTGAGAGTGGTGAACTATGCCGACGACACCCAGCTCTTCTTTTCCTTGGAGGGAGACCATTCGATCTCCTTAGCATCCTTTCATGACTGCATGCAGGATACTGCCCAATGGTTGAGAAATAACTCACTCCAATTTAACTCAGATAAGACGGAAGTCTGATACTGTGGTGTGGGGAAGGTCCCCCTCCTTTTCCGTACAACTTTTGGCCTCCCCCAACTACATCTGTTCAAACTCCAGTTGGAACAGTACGCAATTTGGGAGTGATGCTGGATGCGCATCTGACCATGGAAATGCAGGTAAATAAGGTGGTGGGAAACTGTTTTTCCCTGATTAAATCACTAAGGACAATTCTTCCATTACTGCCAAAGACGACCAGGGCGCTGGTCATTGGTAGTATCATCCTTAGTAGGCTTGATTATTGTAATGCCCTATTATTGGAGGCCCCAAGATTTTTGATTGAGCGCTTCCAAAGAGTCCAAACTGTGGCAGCTAAGTTGGCATTGATAAAACCTCGCCGCTCGTCTGGGTGATTAGCACTGGCAGAACTTCACTGGCTCCCATACTGCAGCGGGTTCAGTTTAAGTCCCTGTGTTTGGTCTTTAAGGCCCTTCATGGCCTGGGACCTAGACCTCTTCAGGGGCTCTTCACATGTTACCTACCATCAAGGTGCCTTCGATCAGCCACTGCCTGTTTGGTGAAAGTCCCGAGAACTCAAAGAGTTAGATCAGGAGGAAGAGCGTTTAGCTCGGCTGCGGCCAAGCTCTGGAACAGCATTCCTTTGGAATATAGACAGATGACTGATCTGCTACAGTTTAGGAAAAAGATCAAAACATGGCTGTTTCCTAGAGTATAAGGTACTCGAGAGTCGCTCTGCTAGTCCATATTGTCTTTCCCCCCCACTGCTTGCTGAGGATTTACATACTAGCACCAATATACCCGTTGGGTGATAGCTGCGCTCTATAAGTTCCGCATACAATACAATACAAATGACTCTATCTGTCTTTATGTGCCATTCAGTTAGTGATACAGGAACATCCTCTCCATGTCCTGTCGCTTGCCCATTGCAACCACCCACCCTGTGATCATGATCCCTTCTCCACACTACCCTCCGTGGATGAACACTCCAATCCCCTTTGAGTGACCCTGGCTGGTACTGTCCCTGTACCTGATATTAATTTATTTTTCATAATTTTATTGACTTGCACATAAACAGCCATTCAAACCATTTCAAAGATATCCATCGCCGAAGCTGGAAATCAGGAAGCCAAATCTGCCAGACTTATGATCACTCATCTTGAAGCAGGGCACTTTCACAAGAGAAAAATACATATTAGCGAAGTGAATCAAAATGAGAGATTATGCAACAAACCAAAATTAAGAGAAAAAGAAAAATCAAAAGAGAATAATAGAAAGTATATGCACAACATCATGTATAACAATTGCACATTAAACGCAATACATGTAAATACAGAGTAAATACGATTAGGCATGTGATGTGGTCAAGGTGAGTATCCGTGAAGCAGTGGCTACTCGAGTCTATCCACTTTCATTTGTTCGGATAAACATTTTTTATCAAGAAGGCAGATGTGTCATATGCAACTACCAATAAGGTGCCCAGGCGTCCCAGGCATTGCATTCATGCTCAGACCACCATCCAGGTTTCAATTCACAGGAGCCTCACCCAAAAGGAGTAACACAAGTCGGATTCAGCCTACCATATTATACTATTATGACACTTATGTAGAAGGGGGGGGCGACACCCAGTATTGTTAGGAAAAGGGTTCTAACTCATTTCAGGCGTGGTAGGGCATATGCTGAGGGAACTGTCACTAACACAGCCCACTGCTGTTCATTTTTTATGTCCTGCGATGGTTTTCCCTCCTTATATGTACTATGTATTGTTGTTAGTAAATCAGGGCCAGATATTTACCAAGACTTCCTTCCACCTTGTTTTGTAATTTATAGATCTGCTGTCCAGAAGAGGTGGTTTTGACATTTCTACCAGGCATTCATCATAGGTAGGCAACTAATGTGAGCAGTTGATGACAAGCAAATCATATGGCATTTCAGTGCCAGTGTCAGTTGTTGTATCATTCAGCATAATCAGTTTCTTTGTCAAGGGCATGGACAGCTCCACAGTCTGACTTAATAAATTTCCAACCAAGGTCCAGTGCCAAGATCTCGCTCGATAGCCATGAAGGATGCGCGTAGTGTCGCAGTTGGATCGATCACACCTCCAAAATTTGAGTGATTCAGAAGACCTAACGCTAGCAGATCCCTGGGTGTCCAGAACCAGTCCTGGATTGATCTGAAAAGGCTATAATTCGTTCTGGATTCCCTAACGCCTGCATCTAGATTCCCAACTACTACTGTCCATTCATGCTCAGTGTAGTCAGCCTGCAGAAGCACCTGCCATTTCCCACGTATTGTTCCAGGAGGGGCTTAGAATGGAGCTGGTGTACCAATAACTTATAGAACACTGAAGTCACTCCCAGTGTTTCAAATATTGCAGGATGAGATACCTGAACGTCACAAACAGCATCCACAACTTGTTTCTGAGGCAGTTTATGCTGCATATATTGTCATTTTTGCTGATAGGGTAGGTGGAATTCCTCTTGCAACATGCCAAAGGATTTGGTTTCTCCCTGCACTAGCATGTGAGCCAATGCAGCAATTTCCGCCCTGCACTACACCTCCCAACACACAGGTCTGCTGCCCACACACATGCTGCTAATATTCCAAACAGGCGCTCGATTGCACAATCGAGCATCGCTCTTTAGTATTTCATGCGAGTGATTCCAGGTTTTGACAGTGGCTTGAAGCATTGGATTCGTTGTCAGGGGGATCGTCGTTTTGTGGTAATACAGCAACTGGAGTTTCGGTTCCCACAGAAGGATAGTTTCTTCTCAATGTAGACTCACAAGTAGTGTCCACCTTCTTTGGCTACATTTACTCCAATTGTGAGGGATGGAGTCCAGTATAATAGTGTTCAACACAGACTCATACTACCACATAATCAATGGGCCATCAATTTGGAGACCTTCAGGCTTGGCTTCATGCTACCCCACGCAAAGGTCTTAACGCCCTTATAAATGAGTTGCAAGAGTGAGGTCTTAACTGGTAGTGACAGCATACCACAAAGATATTTGAAGCAAGACACTGTTACCATCTTTTCAACCTGAGTTCCGCCTCACAGTGCCATATTAAACTGGAACTATTTCATTTATTCTGAGGTGGGTTGTGGCTAGGAGTGTGCCCTATTTGGTACCATTTTCGGGTAACATTCTCTCTAGGCCACTTCTCTAAAGTACTCCTAAGTATTCAACCTGCTCAGGTCTCCACTGGAGCCTGTAATCCTCTATGACAGTCTTCATTATAACACAGGCCACAGGTAAGGCCTCACTCTTGTCCTAATTGACTTTATAGCCTGATATAGTTGAGAACCTCTCAATGACTGACATAAGGGCTGGGAGAGAGCTATGGAAACTGGTAAGTGCAAGACGCATGTCATCTGCATGTAATACAATTTTGAGGGTCCTGCTGGTGTATTGCATATGATTGGCAGATGGATGCCACCAAAGGTTTCAAGCCTGCAGAAATAACAAGGGTGGCAAAGGGCACTCCTAACACATTTTGTGGAAGAGGTGTGGCGCAGCGGCCATAGCAATTGACGCAGGAACCCGGGGGCTCACGGTTCAATCCCTGGTGCTGGCGGCAGAGCAGCCCAGCACCATGTGACTCTGGGCAATAGCTCGCTTAATTTTCCCGAGGGCCCCCAGCGCCTTGACATCTTCGGGTAATTGTTTGCGCTTTCCAAATACTGGACATTTTCCTATGGATGGAGAAGGGATTCCAAAAGCAAACCTCCGTAGTTGACAAGGGTAGTTGGAGTTCCACACAGCCATCTGGATTTAGCAATAAAGTCATTGCTTAAACTCCGAATCTGAAGAGTACAAAATATGAATTCCTCTTCAATCCTGTAAAAACCCTTGTCAGTGTCTAACAATAGGACCACAGTGTTTTCCTGGGAGTCCCTAGAGAGCCATAGATGATGGGTCAGGATGTATGTGATTGCAGGACATTCTTCCAGGCACAAATCTAAAATAAGTATGATGAATAAGGTCAAGAAAATCTTTTTTAAGATGGGCAGCCAGAATCCCCAGCCAGGATGTTAATGTCCGCATTAAAGAAAGAAATCAAGCAATAGCTTCTGCATTGGTGCAGATCTTTCCTAGATTCGAGGGAACAACAAACAGTTTGCTATTAGAAAGGCATTCTATAGTACCTGAAGGTTCCACCTCTATAGAGGCTTCAGATAGCAGCTCCCAGTCTCTTCTTTGACCCACTTATAAAACTCCCCTGGGAAGTCATCTTCTCCTGGAGCTTTATTGTGGGAAGAGTCAGAGATCACCTGAAAGATTTCCTCTTTAGTGAGTCCCTCTCCAAAGGCATCATACCTTCTGAGTTTAGTCATGGAAGTTTCAAGAGGGTGAAGAACCTGTTCTCAAGCTGTCTGTCATCTATTAGGACAAAGTTGTAAAGCCTTTTCTAATATTCATCAAATGTTGTGGCAACCTCCTGTGACCCCCTGACCAACTGACCTCTGTTAATATATATGATTTGCAGGAATGGCTACCATTGCTGCCCTCTGCCTGAGTAGCGTGGCCAATAGCTTGCCCGTTTATCATCCTTGGTTGTATTGGCAAACTTTAAGTTTGTACTCCATATACTCTGACTTAGCAGTGTATAGATCATTCAGATCCATTGGAACAGGGTCAAGATTCTATATGGCTGGGTCCAAACTGAGATGGCATGGTGTGTAATATAACAATGGACTGGGATGTAGTCCTGAGTAATTACCATTGGCTAAGATCCTACAAGCATTCCATCCATACGCCTATTGGCCATCATTGAGTCTCTCATAACCTGCACCTGAATGCGTAGGCAAACAGGTCTGTGATCAGCTTGAGAGCTCTCCAACATATTGCATTCCAACACCAATGGAGTTACAGGATGAGAGATCAGATAGTACTATTACCGCAATTGGGTTCCATGCATGTTCAAAAGGTGTGAGTATTATCTCAATGAGGGGTGTAGGAGACACCAGGGGCCTCATGTAGGTAGCGAAATACCGGTCGGTAACGGCCGATTTTCGGTAAATATGCCGTTACCGACCGGTATTCAGACAAGTGAGATGTAGGAGTCCAAAAACCACTTTTCGGTAAATATGAGGCGGTAAATACCGATTCATAGTTACCGAATTCTAAAATACCGATTCATATTTACCGAATACATAATTAACGAATCGGTAAATATGAAGTGGTAAATATGAAGTGGTAAAAATTTAAAATGACATGTAGGAGCAGTCGGTAATTAAGAAATCCAGGAAAATCGGTAAATAAGAGTCGGTAATTAACACGGATTGAAAGCAGGTGGTAACCATCAACAATGCACATAAGCAATCCCAAAATGCAACAGCGTGGACAACATGGCCGCCATGTACGTCATTGCAAGGCGCCTACGTCTACAGGCAGCAGGACTGAGGGTGTGGCGACGGGAGGAACAAATCTACAGACAGCGCATCACACTATTACAGCTGACTGATGCAGAGATACATGAGAGGTACAGGCTACACCCCGAAACCATCATGGACCTGATAAGGGACCTGCACCCACTCCTGGACCAGCCAACAAGAAGGGCGCACGCCATACCACCACATGTGCAGGTGCTCTGCAGCCTACATCTACTGGCATCCGGCAGTTATCAGGTGGTGATAGCTGCGGTGGGTGGTGTATCCCAGAGTTGCCTGTCCCGTTTCTTCAGGAAGTTCCTGGATGCCATGATGCAGAGAATGCACCACTACATAAGCTTCCCAAACACACAGGCTGCACTGCAGAAAACAAAAACAGACTTTTATCACATGGCACAGTTCCCCCATGTCATCGGCTGTATTGATGGTACACACATCCCAATCTGTCCACCAGCTGATACAGAGCACATCTACAGGAACAGGAAGTCCACCCACTCCATCAATGTGCAGGTGATCTGTGATGCAGGGAACATCATCACAGATATTGTTGCAAAGTTTCCTGGGAGCACCCACGACTCTTACATCTTCCAGAATAGTGGGATCTACACACGACTGAGTGCCGGCGAATTCGGAGAGGGATACCTGCTGGGTAAGTAACAGTGACGCCCCTTGAAACCTGCAAATCAGAGTGTATAGAGGCATGTAACTGATGGTTCCCTTTTACTCATCCAGGCGACAGTGCATATGCATGCCGTTCATTCATCCTCACTCCCTACCTACACCCAGCAACCCAGAGTGAGAGACGATACAACGTGGCCCACAAAACAACACGCAATGTGGTGGAGCGCACGTTTGGACTACTGAAGAGCAGGTTCCGCTGCCTCCACAAGAGCGGAGGCGCACGCCAGTACAAACCCATCACCTGCTGCAAGATTATTGCCACTTGTGCAATGCTGCACAACCTTGCCACGAAAAAAGGTACAGATGTGGAACTAACATATTTTGAGGACAACGAGGATGAGTCAGGCCAGCCAGAGGGCAGCGCAGCTAGAGTGCCAACTGCAATCGATGGGAGAGAGAGACGGGCAGAGATCACATGCAACTATTTCTGAGTAAGTGAGGGGACACAGCGAGTTGTGAGAAGTCATGACGTAGTTTAATGTGGCACCACGCCATGAACACATGAACAGGCCAATCTGGCAATATACCATCTATACAAGGAGTATGTCCAGGGTTACGTCACCCAATGGGAAGTGGCTAAGCAGGGCCACATCAATGTTTGCGCATACGCGCTGCAGTGGTGGATTGCACGGCCTGTGCATCCTCACTAGAGCCAACCCCAAGCCGCCTGCTGCTCCTGCGTGCTTCGGGGACGGGGGGTGTGATGCTGCTGCTGGTGTCGATGCTCTCCGCAGCATCCCCTGCAGCAGTTGTCGACGCCTGACTAGTCAATAGCACCCCTAGTGCACTTGTCACCTGCACCATCCCCCGAGACAGGTCGCTGCAGCACTGTGTTAGGCCCTCCTGCATCGTCACAGAGCGCCGGCAAAGTAGGGAAGTCGCAGTTGCCAGACGGTTGAGTGCCCTGCTGGTAGTGTCCCTTCTCTGGCGTTCCCGGCGCCGTGCTTCGATGTCAGCATCTAATTTGCTGCACAACTGCTGGATTGACTGGGACATGTCCCGAATGCCCGCAGCCATGCCGCCAATGTTTGTGTCCATGTTGACTAAGCTTGTCTTCATCACCCGCATGTGCCTCTGGACTGACATAACTGCCTTTGATTGCAGGCGCTGTTGCTTCAACATTTGGCCCTCGAGCCCCAAGAAGACACCATGGCCGTCAGTGGGTGCTGGTGGACTCTGGACACGCGACCTGCGGTGCCCTCTTGCTCCCGTCTGTGCTGCCTGTGATGTGTGGGGCACAGTGGGATGGCTCCCTTCCTGGGGCCCGGTGCGGTCTTCTGGGCCCATGCTGTCGTCTGACGAGGTGTCGAAGGCTCGTAGCCTGGCTGCTGGACGCCTCCTCATTCTCACACCTGCAAGCGGAGATGTGGCCGGTGATTCGAACATGAGTGGCGATGCTGGCTGTGGTTGTGGTGATGCTGGCTCTCGGTGAGGTGATGCTGGCTCTGTGTGCGGCGAGGCTGGCTGTGTTGGTGGTGCGGCTGCCAGTGGGCCTGCTCCCTGGTCTGAACTCGTGCTGGCTAGAGGTGATTTTTGTGGCCGGTGTGCCGTCTCCCCTGCAGCATGCCCTGTACTGCATGATGTCACATCTGTGGACAGAAAAACAACATTGGCTCAGTGTCCCCGAAGGGCTGCATTGCAAGCGTCACAATAAATCATTTCACATTCCAATCTGTCCTCTGTCTCCTTGTGCCTCGAGTGCGTGACATGCCTTGTTGCCCTGTAACATTTACGTCATGGTTAGTGTTGCCCTGACTACATCTCCCGGAATGCATTGCCTGTCTGCACTGACACGTGTGGACTGCAGTGTGATTCTCGTTTCACAATGGGGGATGTGGGATAGGGGTAGGGGAGGCTACATTGCTGTGCTTTCGTCTTACCTTGGTGTGTTGCGGCTCTGGCAGAGCTGTCGGCGTCCCCAAGACCCACGACGCTCTCTTGCTCGATTGTGGCCGCCACCAGCTCCTCCAGTTCGGTGAGGGCAGGTGCCCTGTTGGTTCCACCTCCGGTCTGGCTGGCCTCCTTCTGGATGTCGCCCATCTTCCTCTTGGTCACAATCCTCAGGTCATACCAGCGCTTTTTGAGGACCTCAATGTCCCTGTGGGTCACTCCCACAGCATTGACCTGCGCCTGGATGGCCAGCCATATGTTGCGCTTTTCGGCCTCAGGCACTTGCAGGGATTGCCTCCCAAACAGCTTCTGGTGCTGCTTCACCACCTCTTCCACCAGCACCTGGAGTTCCTTGGGGCTGAATTTGAGCTTCCTCCTCCTTTCCCCTCCGTCTTTCTGTGTTCTCTGGCTGGACATGCTGTTCGTTTCCCGCTCGCACATGCAACTGCTCCCTGCCTCTCCTCTGCACTCCAAGCCTCTCCAGGGTCGGCTAATTATGTACACCTGCCTGGGTGTGGCCACTTCGGCTAATTGTGTACACCTGCCTGGGTGTGGGCAGTTCCTGGTTGGGTGGGCTGTCGTTGCACAGGATTAGCTGTTTCGTCAAGTCATGTGATGTTATTTACCGAATCCGTACATACCGATTCGGTATTTTCCGATTTGGTAGATACCACCTCGGTATTTTCCGATTCGGTAGATACCACCTCGGTATTTTCCGATTCGGTAGATACCACCTCGGTATTTTCCGATTCGGTAATTATCACCTCGGTATTTACCGAATCGGTGAATTCCGATTCGTATTTACCGAATGTTACCGAATCGGTAACTGTTACCGAATTTTTACCTACATATAACTTACCGATTCTAATTTACCGATTCGGTACGGCTCGGTATTTAAGAACCGGTAAAATTTATTTACCTACATGAGGCCCCAGATGTCTAGCAGTCCTTGGTACTGCATAACATAGCTAAGAATCGCCCTATTCCTGTTATTGGCTACCTCAAGCAGCCCTGTATTGTCCAGAATTGCACCAAGGGCTAAATTCCATTCTTCCTGGAGGATCATGTGGGAGATACCTAGTTTGTTCACAAATCTATTAAGTCAGGGATGGAAAGTAATTTTGTTCCTTTTCGGGGCATATAGTCATCATACCCTGACTATTTTGCTGCCAATCCTCAATTTAGCCAGTTATATGTCGTCCTTCTTCATCTATCCATGACTGCTTCTCCATGCATGGTAGGGATTTCTTTACTAAGATTGTTACCCCACACCTCTTTGAACTGTTCTGGAACGCATCATCAGAAGTATACAGCTGCAGCTGGCTGCAGCTTTAAACGACCCTTCCCAGTCAATCCCTACTGAGTTTTTCAGGATGTGACAGGTGGTTCCCCTGTAGAAGAGTAATATTTGTTTGATTAGAAGCCATGTTGGATAGTATTTTCTTTCTTGTAGTAAAGTTTGTCAAGCCATTAACATTAACTGAGACAATGTTCAGTGAGCTGAGCACCATATTAGTGTCAGAGGGGAAAATTGTGTACCTGAAGTAGTAATGTCCCACTTAGCACTCGGACTGCCTCTCGCAAATTAGAAGTCAGCAGTAAACCCTCGCCTACCATCCACCCGGACCCCAAGACACCTTTACCAACTTCATCATCGACTTTGTCGCTCTGCTCACCATCAACTTCAGAGCCTACATTCTCCTCTGTGACCTCAACTTTCACCTGCAAGACTGCAGCGACCCTTGCTCCATATCACTCCTTGAAATCTTGAGCAACATCAGACTCACCCAGCTCGTCACAGAACCAACACACACCATAGGACACACACTGGACCCCATATTCACAAGAATCGAAAGCATCAAATATAACTCAACCACACAGCTCACATGGACCTACCACTCCATCATTCTCTTCCACTTCAACACACCTCAAGTCAACACCCCAACCAGGTTCAGCAGTTTAGGCTGCATCTGGAGCAACACCACAGAAGCAGACTGACTCAGCGCACTCGCCACTGATCACTATAGCCCCACAGACAATCTCAACAAGGACATCAACAACTTCAAAAACTGGATCAATAACTGCACGGACTCGCTCTCACCCATCAAACCCAACAAGCATAGTCGATCAATCAAGCAGGCCAGCTGGTCCACAGAGATACCAAACAACCCTGTAACCTGCTAGAAAGGAAATGGAGAGCTAGCCATGACACCACCAACAGAACTACCTGCAAGGCTGCACTCAGATGCTATCACCAGCAAGTTAGAGACACCAAGAAAAAAACGCTAGTGGGCTGCATTGAAAGAAGCTCCAACAGCTGCAAGAAGATCTTATCTATCATCAAGGTTTTCACTTCACCCTCAGCCACTGGCAACAACAGTACTGCCACCTGAGCGAATGGACATCCCTCACCAGAAATGACACAGCGGCAATCATGTGGATCATCCATTCAGGACCCTCATAGACTCATACCCCAACCACATCTACAACCTGAGAACATCAACAATCAGCACCACCCTGATCCACATGATCAACACCTCCATCACATCCACCACTTTCCTGAATGAATGGAAACTTAAAGAAATCAACACCCTCCTCAAGAAACCCAAATCAAATGAGCAACTTCTGACCCATCTCCCTGCTCCCCTATCCAGTAGGGGTAGGCGGAACTCATAGAGTTTCACTTTGTGAAATTCAACTGAGTTTCAGAAAAACTCTGCAGGATTCCAGGGAATTCTGCCAATGGGTTGAAAATATGAAGCTTGCGCTGATTGCACTGCAATTTGGCACCGGTAGCACAAGCAGCAGTGAAAATCAGTGTAAACAGCACTATGATTTGCGCAAGAGCGAGCAGCTATTTTACTTGAGTGGTAACAAACCTATTTCAATGGCAGACCTCTGACCGCTCACCAACACTGGTAACTGCCCGAGTTAGAAAATTGTGTCAGGGGACACCAAATCTCGCTTGCGCTCACCAGCTCCCATATTTTGGAGACTTGTGGGAGAGAAAATCTACCACACGATGATTGGCTGAATATGGCTAGAACTCTACATTAAAGAGTAGAACGGAATATTTCACCCACCCTTACTATCTAGTCAAAGTGATTGAGAACATTAACAAGCAACTTACACAACCCACCATCTTCTAGACAACACAAAGTCCGGATTCAGAATGAGCCACAGCACTGAAACAACTCTTATTGCGGCCACCAATGACATTCAGAACATCCTCAACTGAGGAGAAACAGCGGCCCTCATCCTGATCGACCTCTCCACAGCCTTTTGACACTGTCTCCACAACACCCTCATCAGAAGTCTCCATGAGATTGGCATACAATGATCTGTTCTCAAATGGATCTGTTCCTTCCTCACGGAAAAACCCAAAGAGTCAGGCTGCCACCCTACACATCAGCAAGTAAGAAACTGTTATGAGATGTCCCACAGGGATCGTCCCATAGCCCCAATCTTTTCAAGATACACATGACAACTCTTGCTAACATCATCCGATCACAAGACATCACCGCCATCTCCCACGCCGATTACACCCAGCTCATCCGCGCTCTCACGGACAAGACAAATAATTACTAGAAACAACTTCACCAACTGTATGACCATAGTAGCAGACTGGATGCAAACAAACTGCCTGAAGCTCAACTCTGAAAAGACGGAAGTATCGGTCTTCAGCAACAAGACCATCCCATGGGATTCCACTGGGCCATCAGAGATAGGACCAACATCCAAAATAAGAAGCTCACTATGACAGCTCAAGTCAACACAGTGTGCACCTCTTGCTTCCAAATCCTATGCATGCTGTGAAAGATCTTCAAATAGTTGCCTCAAAACATCAGATGGGCCATCACACAAGCACTCATCACCAGCAGGCTGGGACACGGCAATACTCTCTATGCCAGAATCTTCAAAAAACTCCTACACAGACTCCAGACCATCCAGAAATCATCTGCAAGACTCAAACTTGACCTCCCACGCCACACGCCATCACACCACACCTCAGGAAACTTCACTGGCTCCCTATTCACAAGCGGAGTCAATTCAAACTTCTTACACACATACAAAGCCCTACACAACAAAGGACCAGAATTCCTAAATACCCCCACACTCACCCGTGACTCCCTGTCTCCCTTAATGGGGCGGGTTAAGTCAGGGTCACCCGCGGACCCCTGCCCACCGAGGATCTTTAAGTTGGAATTACCAGGTATAGCAAATTACTTTGACTTTGTGTCTGACCCAGTAAACTCTTGAGTGGGGTACTACAGGGCTCGGCGTTGTCACCCCTCCTATTCAACGCCTACCTGCAGCCCCTGATAGCCGCATTGAACCTTATGGAGAATCAGATTTATCACTATGCCGACGACACCCAAATTATAATCCAGATAGACAGCTCTCCGGCCGCCCACACAAGAATGCAAAACATTTTAAAATTTACTGTCAACTGGATGTCGGCCAACTCCCTCAAAATCAATCCCGATAAGACCGAGGTATTAGCCATCACCACAGATTCCATTCCCTGGAGCGACCTCTTTTGGCCACAGGAGTTGGGCACTAAGCCGGAACCGGCCTCGGTCGTAAAGAGCTTGGGCATCAAAGTTGCTGCCAAACTCTTTATGACCCAGCAGGTGTCTGTAGTAGTAGGAATATGTGTCGGCCTGATGTGACAGCTACGAAAACTTGCTCCCTTTCTCACATTCGCCACACTCAGAATGGCCGTATCAGCCGGGATAGTGTCATGACTAGACTATGGAAACTCCCTGTACATCGGCGTCCCGGAAAATTTGCTGGCCAGACTACAGGTTATCATGAATGATGCTGCCAGATTAATCTTTAGATTGCCTAGGAGGGCTCACACCACCCCCCTCCTACGTCAGATGCACTGGCTCCCGGTTAGGCAGAGAACCAAGTTTAAGGGCCTTTGCATTGCACATAAAGCCATCTATGGCCAAGCTCCAACTTACATTAAAGATCATTTAAGCCAATACATTCCTAGGAGGGTGCTACGTTCCTCAGAGGCCGGCTTGCTGGCCTGCCCCCGCTTCAGCCTAACCTCCAAAGGAGGAAGAGCCTTCTCAGCCTCTATTCCTCCACTTTGGAACAAGCTGCCGGAGAACTTGCGCAAGGAACAAGCCCTTCTCCCTATCAGGAAGAAGCTAAAAACAGTCCTTTTCGCGGAAGCCTGGCGCACACCCTAATCAATAAACATCCCCCCACGTGCCAGGGTTTGGCTCTCTCTGACAGCGCTAGAGACCTGGTGGTGATAATGCACTCTACAAATGTGAATTACAATTACAATTACATACACTTTCACCAACCCAGTAGATACCTACTCACTATCACTTGCACACACATCCATATTTGCAAAACCAATACTGGAGGTCGCTCATTCTCCTACATTGCACCCAAGACATGGAACAACCTCCCTCAAAACATCAGAGCTTCCTCATCACTTATTGAGATCCGCAAGAAGGTGAAGACCTGGCTCTTCATATAAGCACCTTAAGACTAAACATCTACACAACTTGCCCAAGTGCCTGGATACCCTCTAGTGTGATTAGTGCACTACACAAATCAACATAACAGAAAAATGCGAAGTACCCAAAACTGAGTCTTGACTGGCCAAATGTTGTGGATACATAGCTAGATTTACGCCTTTCAACTGCATGCCCCTCCTCAATGTTTATCCCCAGGCTCATGGGAAGAATCACTAACCCGCTGCAGAAACAACGTGAGATGCTTTTCTAAGCAAAGAATGAGAAAAAGAGGGGAGGGGCATGTAGTGAGGGGGCAATGCTACCAAATTGCAAAATACAGAATGGTGTCCAACGTAAACATGGGGCTCATCTCAGGGGTGGGTAAATATATTCTTGGCAGCCCAGTCAGTCAACTAGTTAAGACCTTACAACTAGCCGAGATGACCATTGAGTAAGAATTAATTGCTATAGTTCACTTACTTGTTATACTCAGAAGAGATGCAGTGCCAGTACTCAGTAACCTATACAAACATGATGAAACAGTCATAATTGGTGGTGAAAAAGTGTTGCAATGCACACATGGAACCATCCATGTTATGCTCATCTGTCTCTATTGACAGCCATCTGTACCACCAAAAGCTAGTCAGGAGAAGTTGTCCAATACAAACTTAGGGCTCATATTGAAAGGGAGGTATGCATGCTTGAAGATGTCACATGAGTGGGCCCAAGGGGCACAAGACAGGGCCAGCGGGACAGGAATATGCCCCTATTTTTCTCTTATTCAGCAGCCCTGGGGGACAGATAGAAAAGGGTTTTTGAATAATCAGAATGGAATTGAGCATAAAGCCATTTTTTATAAAATACCATATACACATTTAATCAGAATAAGCGTAAAATTAGTATGTATTAACATATGCTAACATGGTGAAACAACAATCACTTATTATCAAAACAGTAATGTGGTGAACATATCATATCATTATACAATACTCATCTATTACTATTACCAGCCAGCAAGCGGTGGAACATCAACTCCCCCCTCCGACAGTTCCATTGCTTTCAAAGGTGATCTGAATTTGTCACAGGTTTGCCTGTCCCCCTCTTGAACAATGTTGTCCTCCTTCTTGCGTGGCAGTGTTGCGTTTATACTCTAATCCTCCAGCCTATCCAGAGATTGTTTCAGATCAGTAGGTTCCTCATTGTCACTGGACTCAATCATGACCCCATGGACTCAATCGGCCCAGAATGTTGAATTTGAAATCCCAATTCCAAAGCCTGGGACTCAGGGACAGAAATTTACACTGAAAAATCTGCAGCAATCTTAATTTTATGACTTTGGAAACCAGCCAGTATGTCCCAAACTTTGCCCCCTTCAGTAGACTACTGCAAGAAAATCAGCAACTTCTGTGCTGACAATTTTCGAAATGTACTCATCATTTAAAAACCAATCCACCGCAGACTAGACAGACTGGGAAACCCTGGCTCCTCACCCTGAGGCATGTTGTCATCTAAGCATGCCCACACTTTATCTTCTCTCGGCTTATACCGGTACTATGCCCTAATGTAACCCACATATTCAATAAATCCCTAGACTCTGCTGTGTTCCCAGATATTTGGAAGGAATCCATTGTATTCTCATTACTAAAAAAAGCAGGCACGGAAGTCCACAACCCCGCTAACTACCGGCCAAAATCCCAGATCCCATATCTGTCTAAAGTACTGGAGAGGCTGGTCAACAAACAATTAACTGACTTTTCGGAAACCAATGTACTCCTGGACCCATCTCAGACTGGCTTCAAAGCCACAAACCGCACAGAAGCCACCTTATTGGCGGTCTTAGATAACATCAGATCCATAGTAGACCAGGGTAAAGCTGCCGCCCTGAACCTTCTGGACTTGTCGGCGGCTTTCGATACTGTTTCTCATGGCCTCCTGCTGAGTACCTTACATGAAAAGGCCTACACTCTAAAGCTCTTCAATGGTTCAGTTCCTTCTTATGCAACAGAACACAAAGAGTACAAATGGGCCCCTTCGCCTCCAACCCAAAAATTACGGTGTCCCACAAAGAGCTTCCTTGAGCCCATCCCTTTTAAATGCCTATGTATCTTCTTTGGCGAAAATCAGCAAGAAATGGGGCTTTAATATCTGCTCCTATGCGGACGATACGCAGCTGCTGATAGCCTTCGAAGAATGGCATGAGGACACTAGGAACAATCTGATTAACTGCCTTTCAGAAATGACGACTTGGATGTCAGATCACTGTTTGAAACTGAGAAGTCAGATATTTTACTTTTTGGAGGAGCTAACCTAATTAGGGATGCAATCTGGTGGCCCCAAGCACTAGGATGTACCCCGAGCCCAAACAGGTTTTAAAAGCCCTGGGCATATTCATCCACAATGCATTAACATGCAGGACCAAGTCCATGTTCTGTGTGGGAAAAGCTTTGCTACACTAAAGCTATTAAGAAGACTCTTCCTATTGATCCCCCTAAATTGCAAGAAAACCATCACTCAGGCTTGACTCTCAAGCAAATAGGATTATGGGAATGTGCTCTATGTGGGCATGGCAGACTACCTCTTCTCTCGTTTATAGGTAGTCCAGAACGCAGATGCCAAGCTTGTGTGTAACAAAAACAAATACAGCTCGGCATCAGAATTTCTGATGGAGCTCCATTGGCTGCCCGTGCGCCAAAGAGCCAAATTCAAGCTCTTGAGTTATGCACACCGAGCACTATACAAACATGGCCCCAGAATCCTGCAAGACAAAGTCGAATTTTATGGCCCCTCACGTAAACTGAGGTCCTACTACCATGCACTGGCTAAAAACAGACGCATTAAGAAAGATAGAGCAGGGGGCCATTCTTTCTCTCATCTAGCGGCAGCTCACTGGAATGAACTTCATTTAGACCTTCGTCTTACTCATGACTACATGTCTTTCAGAAGGAAATTGAAAACACATATGTTCCCCATGTTATAATTGTTGACATTTCACAGCCTATCGCTAAGACTCCCTTTCTCACAGTTGTCCCCTGTATTCCACCACCCTCATATCAGGTCATAGCTTTCTTAGCGCCGTGATATCCTCTTGGATGAATGTTGCGCTTAACAAATACAAATACCCTCCACATGATATGGGCCATGTTCATGTGCCACTAGCAAGATTTGATGAGCTTGATCAAGGTGAAGGAAGCATGCTATGATAGGGAAGGGTCTTTCAAAATCGCTATTGGTGTATGATTCAATGTGAATTCTGTTGGCCCTCTGTTGTTCTATCAGTAGAGCAAAATCCAAGTTCAGGAGGAGAGGGAAGAAAATGATCAGAAAACCTCTCAAGTTATTACCTTCCATTTTATTTGGGATCCTGCAGATTCAGAAACGTTTGCACAGTACCCAGTCTTCAAGATCTATACTTTTCAGCTTTAGGTGCCAGATATCAGGGACCCAAGGGTCAGCCCCCTCCATTCTATCTTCAAGGACGGCAGCCACCCTTTTCTATCCTCCCCCTACCTTGGAGTAGATGGCTCCCATTTCACCGATCATTGACTTCAGATCAGTGAAGAAGTTGGACATCTTTGCGTCCATGGGACCCAGTTCTGTTTCCACTGCTGAGATTTCTTTGAGGATGGTTTCAATGGAGAGTTTCTGAGCCTCCAGAGCGCTATCCATCTTAGTACCCTCACCAACTCTGAGAAGAACAATTGTAAGATGGCTTTTCCAGAGGCTATGGTACATGTAATAATCAGGGAAGCATGTCAGCACTCCCAATTATAGTAGTTTTATTGAGGGACGGACCAAGAATTTCCTAAAAAGGAACAATGGGATCACAACACAATCACTGTTGCAGTAGAACACCTCTTACATATTATCTTTACAGGTGTGCAAAGCTCTTTATGGGTCTGTGTGAGGTGGGTGCCAAAGCCGCATGCACCAGCTGTGCCTGATGCAGATTGGGGTGTACAAAATCTCCCTACTTCCACGGATAGAGTAATTTCACAGTTACACGCACATACACTCACCATACACTAGGGCCCATTTCACTAACATACACTCAAATACTCCACCAGCATTAAACCTGTGGAAAGAAAACTCCTAAACTCCACAACTACACCGAGGTCGATAAGACCTAGTTATTGCAATTGTCATAATCTAAACAATCTATACATCAATAATCAAATAGAGTACTCAATAATTGACAAGAAATAATCACCAACACCGTATTTAAAATTATGATTCTTTATCTAAAATTAGTCAAAAGAAATTAATCAGAATAAATCATTTTCTCATAATTACCTATTCTAGCTAAATGTCAGAAAGTCTCTCAGTAGAAATCTCCCAAGTCACCGTCCTCTCAGCATCGATCTTCACTAACAAAGGTTTGGGCCTCAAAATCCCGAATGCAATGACACGGACCCTCTCTAGTCTAGTATATTTATAATGAAACTTGCAATATTAAAGAAACATTAAATGTTTTACACGTCCGCCGAATCGCTGAGCAGAGCGAGCAGGAAAGGATGTAGCATCGCTACATTTGGAAAATCTCCGCTCAGGAAATCACAAAAATAAAAAGACAGAACAGGAACCAAAAATAAAAAGTATCCTTTAGCAACCACATTTCCTCAGCGATGACACAATGCTCAGAGTTCTTTCTTAACAGCTCCTTTGTCTTCCAAGGCTGTCCAATACATCTGGAAACCTGCCCAGAACTGCTGCTGTCCTCACGGAAAGTTTTAACCAGGCAAGGACTGTGATCAAATGTCTCATGATCATATTCAGCAAGGCCTTCTCATCACAAATTCTCACTCGAGGCCAGGCTGCAAACGGCGGACATGTTTGGTTAGGCCAAAATGGACCATCTTAATTAAAAGAGACAAAAACAACGTTACCACAGCATAGTGATTAAACAGTGTTAACCCCACTAATACCCTTATGTGTATGTAATTATCTAGCTTTAGCAACACAGAAAAGCATTAATTCAAAAGCATTTCGTGCTTAAAATAAACAGCACTCAGCAACGTTTATTTAATAAAACATGCACATTGTTAATAGGCAACACATACGCGTTCCCACGTGTAGTTCTCTCTTGTTAATACATACATGTTGATAAGTAAAAACACTTACACAAAACAAATAATTAGTAATTAATAATTAATAATGTTAACTTATGACAAATAGACAAACCAGAGCTTCAAAACCCTATAGATTTTCATTAGAAAATCCTGCTCCAGCAATCCCTCCTTTGGTGATTTTATCACCAAATAACCCAACAATAAAATAAAAATTTAGTGAAAATTTAGTCCCATTTTAGGAGAAATTGGAAATGTCTTTTTCCTCCTTACACAACACTACACACCAGACACTCTTTCATCATCCCTCTTTGTTTCTAAGTAGACACTCTCCCTTAATTCTTCTAATTCAATTTCATGTGGTTCTCTTTTCAACCTTTTATTTCTCTTTTCATTATTTCTTTTAATTAATGTATTTTTCCCTCCCCTGTTTTTACAACACAAACACACCAATCTCAATATCAATAAAGCAACAATTATACAAGTTAAAGGAAACAATATCTTACCTATAATAGTACTACCTATTTTTGTAATAAAACTTTTAACAGCTATCACCTTATTAGCTATTTTAGTCCAGATACTTTCAGCTTCAAGTGGTACTAATTCTTCATGCAAATCAGTAATATTTTTGATATAGACCTTCAGGTCTTTGCTTTCGTCTGGAATGTAAGTGCAACAATGTTGAACTTTCAGCATTCCACAAACTCCACCCTCCTTAGCCAATAGAATATCAAGAGCAAGTCTATTTTGCATAGACATAGCACGTACGGCAATTAGTTCCGTATTCACCAAAAGAAACCCTCCAGAGGTATTTGTCGATAAGCGATCCACCACTGTTGACAGTTTCCGAATCCCATAAGCATTTAAAGAAATTCCCACTGCTGGAATTAAAGCTCCAAAAATGTCACCCACTATTTCAGACCAAGTTTCCCTCTTGAAGCGCATTAGTAAATTAATATGTTCTACATCTTCTATTCTATCTATATCAAAAAATTTTGGAAAAACCAGGCCCACATAACACGTGCCATACCAATGGTCAGGCAACTTGTAATAAGCCTTGTTCCCACAAACATAATACACTCCTGGAAAAATTGTATCTTCTCCACCTCTGAAACCCCATCCTGTTGCAATGAAGTATGTATCATGACATTCACTAGCCCCAACAAAATATGTATCATATTGGGATTTCCCTCTTGTAATGCACAGCTTACCCTTCTGTGGTGCATCTAAAGCTAAAGTTGGACTAGCTCCATTTTCCAATTCTTTTCCCATCTCAATGTCCCAAATTGTCTCACTCACTTTATATTTCCATGCCTTTTCATGCATACTCAATCTCCTTTCCTCCACCATGTTCAGGAAAGCTTTCTCCTCTTCTTCCAAACTACAAGTTAAATTATTCTTAAAAATGTAATCTAATGTTAATTCTTCTTTCTCAATAAAAATCTCACCAAAAATGTTAGCTTCTTTAGCTGGATTCAGCTCTTTGTTCATTGGCAAGTGCCCAAAAATACTATCTTTGTTAGACATCTTATAATCTATTTTCCCTAACAGATAAAAAACACTACTTAATACACTACAAGAAATTCCATACGTAGCTGGTAAATGGTGATAAGTAACACCCTCTGAAACGGATGCAGGTAATTGCATACAAACGTAGCAATCCCTTACTTCCATTGTTTTCACATATTCGTATAACAACTTTGAAAAAACATTACTAGAAAAATCATTAATTGACCTATCTTTATGCATGTAAGTATTACTAATTCTAGTTGGAACTACTTTTTGCGAATTCTTTTCTACATTTGTCTCATTCTCAGTATGTATTTCAAATGTACCTATTGAAACTCTAAATGTAACTAATAAAGCTAAAATACCCCATAGTACAATAATAATCCAGTACAGCAGCAGCACATTCTACACCATCTTCTTAAGAAGGCACATCTACTTTGATTATTCTCTATGTTAGCCATTTTACTACTTTGACCTTGTCTTTTGACTTAGCCTCTACTACTCCACTACTGTAATTTTTCAAACTTTGGATTACTTCAGACAGCTGAATTTCAGACTTTCTCCTTTTCACTTTCTCCAAGTGATTTCTTCAGTTCACTCAATTTGGATATTCATCACTTTTCACTCCTCCTTCTTCAGCAACATCAAATTGTATCAGATCATCAACAACATCCTGTGCATCTGACTCTTCTCCAATGTCAGTCAGGATAACTTTTAAGATTCCAACAGATTCTTCCTTTTCCTCAACCACTTTTCTCAAGATCCCCTCCGGATTATCTCGAGTCACTGTTTCTTCTTCTCCTTCCTCAGACAGTGCCACATAAGACCATTCCGGTGATCTGTACTTTTGGTTGGGTCTTCTAATTCTTTTTATTTCCTCAGGTTCTCTTGACTCCTTTTGCTCCTTTCGTTTTACTTCGTTTTGACTCGACACTTCATTCACTTGTTCAGCTTTTGATGTATTCCCTCTTATCAGTCTGTATCTCAGCCTCTTTACTCTGTTGTTAGGCCAAAAATCTCCTCTTACGACCTTTTTCGGTCTTGTTTCTGTATTATTTCTTTCTCCAATCCAAGTTCTCTTTCTCAGAACTCGACCCTCTGATTTTCCATTCTCACTTTCATCCGATTCTGTTTCAAATGCCTCTTGTTCTTCAGCAGTTTTCTTTCGCTCCACAGTCTTTTTCACCACTATTTGAGACTTCCCTACTTCTTTCCCTCCTCGGGTCTCCGACACGCAATCTTCTTGCTGTCTACTTGTCCCTTCACCTAGCTTATTAGAAGTGTTCCCTACACCTCCTCGGGGGTCTTCCGCAATCTGTCCCTCTCTATCTTCTTCTGACCCTATTTCTTCAGATATAATCTCAAGTGGTTCTTCAATCTCCTCCTCTTTTGATTCAGGAGTAATTTTTGTGGAACTGCTCTTTTCTTTTCTTTTTCCTCCACTGCTTTTTGGAACTTCAGGCTCTCTTTCAGAATCTGATTTCCTTTCTGAGATTCTCAATGGTTCACTTGAACTTGAAGCCTTTTCTGCTTCTTTTCCTGAACTTTGATTTTTTCTCACTGGTTCTGGGTCTTCATCATCACTGGAATCTGACTCTTCAAAATACTCTCTACCAGTCCCATCCTTTGGGTTTGGAACTCTCAGAGTATGACTCGCATGCACCCAGTTTTTCACACCAGCACACTTCACTGCAGTCGTCGTAGTTAAAATGACTTGTCTTGGTCTTCCCCACCTCGGAACCAAGCAATTTCTTCTTCTGTGAACTTTAATCCTCACCCAGTCTCCTGGACTCAGATCATGAGCTTGCTTCTTCTCAAGTGTAGTAGCTTCTTCTCCAATCTGGTGAAACACAGAATGAACTGCGTCAGCCAGGCCTTTACAGTAATCCAAAATCATGTCATCAGTTATTGTCATCAACTTATTGACAGGTACATATGCATGTCGCATTGCACGTCCCATTATTATTTTGTGCGGACTTAAACCAGTAGTTCTATCTGGAGTAGATCTAATAGTCATTAGCACTAGAGGCAAGACATCCGGCCATTTCATGCCAGTGGCTAAGCACATCTTACCAATCCTGTTCTTGATTGTGCCATTTATCTGCTCAACCACACCAGAAGCCTCTGGTCTGTATGCACAATGTAGCTTCTGCTGTATGCTTAATGCTTCACAAATCAAACTCATGAGTTCATTATAGAAGTGTCCACCTCTATCAGACTCAATCGTTACCGGAAATCCGTACCTAGGAATCAACTCTCTTAACAGTAACTTTGCCACTGTTACTCCATCATTTCTCCTAGTCGGATAGGCCTCAACCCATCTTGAAAACAAACAGACTACAACTTGTACATATCTCAGTCTGTTCACTTGGGGCATTTCAATGAAATCAATCTGCATTCTTGTAAAAGGACCTCCTTCTCTGCCTATTGTTCCCAGACTCACCACTGTCTTTTTCCCAGTGTTAAATTGCTGGCAAATCAAACTTCTTTGACAGATACTTTCTGCAATTGTCCTGAACTTTGCATTGTACCAGGTTTGCTTAAAAGACCTAATCATTGAATCCCTTCCCAAATGTCCCTGGCCATGATACATCCTTGCCATTGCTGACAGCATGGAATTCGGCATTACTGGTCTGCCATCTCTATAGACCCAAACATGGTCTGTCTCTCTTGGGGCACAACCTGCCTTAATCCAATCTTTCTTTTCTTCCTCCTCTGCCTCATCCTGCAACTGTTTCACTTCATCCCATGTCTCTAAGACATTAGTAAACATCACAGAACAAAAAGACATTTCTCCTTCTCGTTCCCGATTAATGGACTGGTTATTTTTGGCGCAATATTGAGCAATGTCATTTGCATAACGGTTGCCCACTGTCACAAAATCATCTCCTTGTCCATGAGCAGCACATTTTACAACTGCTAATTCTTTAGGCAGCTGTATCGCCTCAAGTAATTTCCCAATCACTTCAGCATTCTTTATTGGAGTCCCACTCGACGTCAAGAAACCTCTTTGTAGCCAAAGTTGGCCAAAGTCATGCACAACTCCAAATCCATACTGACTATCAGTCATCACAGTCGTTCTCAAATCTTTCCCAATTTCACAAGCTTTTGTCAATGCCACTAATTCAGCAACTTGCGCAGATTTCACTCCTTTCAATGATGATGCTTCCATTACTTCTGAAACCTTACACACTGCATATGCTGCACATAGCACACCCTCATCATTCCTCAGGCATGATCCATCCACAAATAACACATGATCACTCTCATGCAAGGGAAGATCCCTTATGTCTGGTCTCGGTTTTGTACAGTAATCAAGCACATCCAAACAATTGTGATCATCTTCTGTTTTCACACCCACATTTTCAATATCCGGCAACAATGTCGCTGGATTCACATTCACACATCTCTCAAGAGTCACATTTGATGCTCCCAGAATGACTTTCTCATATTTAGCCAACCGACTATGTGACATGTACTGAGTTCTGCTTCTCGTCAAAAGAATTGCCACATTATGAGGTACGAATACCCTTACAGGATATCCCATTATGATTCCCTCACTCTGTTGCAGCCACAGATTTCAGACAACCTGGTAAACCCACAGCTACAGGGTCAAGTGTCGATGAGAAGTACGCAATAGGCCTTCTCAGTAATCCATGCTTCTGAATTAACACTGAAAGTGCACATCCATTTCTCTCACTGCAGTACAATTCAAATTCTTTTTCATAATCTGGCATACCCAAAGCAGGAGCTTCACACATTCTGCTTTTTAACACTTCAAATGCTGCCATTTGTTCTCCATCTAGTTCCAATGGGTCTGTCATCTCACTTTTTGTCAGCTTAATCAGTGGCTTTGCTATCAGCGAGAAATTAATTATCCACTGACGACAATAACCCACCATTCCCAGGAACATTCTCACTTCCCTCTGGGTCTTTGGGGCCTTCATTTCCCTGATAATTTTGATCCTGTCATCAGTCACTTTTCTCAGACCTTTCTCAATATTGTGTCCGAGATAATGCACCTCTTTCTTGCAGAATTGCAATTTGGCTGGAGATACTTTTAACCCTCCATCTGCCAGATGATTCAATAAAGCTATAGTATCTACTTCACAAGCTTCACGTGTCTTTGATGCCACAAGTAGGTCATCAATATACTGCACTAATACTGAGTTTCCAGGCATGATCAAACTCTCCAATGACTTTTTCAATAACTGATTGAATATTGAAGGACTCTCCGTATACCCCTGTGGGATACGACACCATGCTAAAATACGCTGGCCAAATCTAAATGCAAAAATCGGCTGGCTGTCATGATGCAATGGAATTGAAAAGAAAGCATGACACAAATCAATCACTGTATACCACTCAGCATCATGTGGAATCTGATACAAAATCACTGATGGATTTGGCACAATAGGACAACATGCCACCACAATTTGATTAACTTTTCTCAAATCCTGTACAATCCTGAACTTCCCATTAGGCTTCTTTAGCCCCATTATCGGTAAATTACACGGACTACTTAGTAGTTCTCTCAGAACTCCCTGCTGAATCATTTTCTCAATTATAGGAGTTATTCCCTCAATTATTTCTGGTGTCATTTTGTACTGAGGAATGTTAGGATAAGTAATTCCCTCTTTCACTGAAATTTTCACAGGATCTACATTATTCATCAATCCCACATCCTCTCCAGTAAAATCCCAAACTGTCCTTTTCACTGTGTCTCTCAACTCTTGAGGCAAATCCTCTGGATCAAACACAGCATATGCACCAATTAACTCACTCTCTCTATTTTCTAGAGTCATTCGGTACAAAACATCCTCATCTGGTGTTTCAAAAGCTATTCCATCTGGTGTACAAAAAATTGTACAATTCATTTTACAGAGTAAATCCCTACCTAACAGGTTCACTGGACTTGTGTCGCAGACGATAAATCTGTGCATGTCTGAAAATTTCCCTATTTGTACTCTTACTGGTTCAGTAAGACGTGTTCTGATTTGTGTATTGGCTACACCAACTACTTGGATTGCTTCATCCGAGAGAGGAAGATTTCTAATATCTGTTGACCTGACAGTTGATCTTGTCGCACCTGTGTCTACTAAAAAAGTAACACCTTCTTCATTTATTTTTCCATCCACAAATGGTCCTGCCTGGTCTATTTCTAGAGTTGCACCAAGTATGCACTCTTCCTCCTCTCTTCGGCACCGTCAATAATCACCCTCAGACTCACTCCCTTCATTCTTTAACAAGTACTGTTGTACCTGGTTAGAACGCCTTGGTTTGTTTACCTGCTCATCATTGTAGAATCCCGAATCCGGATTATACTTTTGTGCTCCTCTATTCTGCGGCAAGGGCGGTTTTGGCTCTTGACTCTGCTGTCTCACAACTTTCTGCTGTTGCTGCTGTTGATTATTCCCCTCGTTCTGCACCTGTTGATTTAAGGATTTTCCCTCATTATTCACTAATAGTGGATTGGTACACTCAGATCTCCAATGTCCCAGTTGGCCACAGTTGTGACATGGGAACTTCTTTTTAGCTTCCTCAAGATTCCCCTTTCCTTTCCCTGCATACCTAGGTCTATTCCCTGCATTATTTCCTGCATTATTCGCCTGTTCCACCAACTGTGCTTCCTGTCTTTCCGCAACTTTCACTTGTGCCCACATTGCTTTCTCTTTCAGCTTTTTCTGTTTTGCTTCAATCTCATCACTGAAGTATTTTGCATGTCTCAGAATCTCATCTATTTTCTTACTCTGCCAATCCACAGTATGCTCACGAATTCTTTCACTAATCTCAGGTCTCAGGCCATATACAAATCTGTATACAAAATGACTCAAATCTTTGTCACCCAGGTGTTCATCTCCACTGAATTGCTTAAATGCCAGTATCAGCCTCTCGTAAAAAGCATGAACTGATTCTTTTGCTTCCTGATGTGTTCGATCTATTTTAACCCAGTCTGTTTCTTTTGGAGGTACTTTATTTTTCAGGTATACAATCACCTGCTCATACTTTCTCATTACTTCTGGATCTGGTGCTCCTGTTCTCTGATCCCTTGGATATTCCTCAGTAGGCCAACTCACAACTATTTTACACTCAGCCCACAAGTCTGCTGGAACAATTATATCAAACAGACTATTCAGGTCAATCCACAGCACTTTTGACAATTTCACAAACCTGTCTACCTGCCTATACCACTCGACGGGCTTTTCTCTCAATCGAGGAAAATCATTCGTAAATGATAAAATATCCTGTCTGGTCCATGGAACATGTACATATCCTCCTCCAGGTATTTCTCTCATAGGATAAGTATCCACTGGTTTTTCTTTTTCTCTCACAGGAAATGCTGAATAAGTCCTATCCCCTGATTCTTCTCTCTTTTTGTACCATCTATCCTTCCACTTCTCAACATCACCCCATTTTCGCAATAAAGCGATCATCTCTTTAATCTGTCCTGTTCTACCAGTACCATTCAAATTCTCAATATCTTTATCTGTGAAATCCATCCAGTAAGACTTCTGCAAAACTTTCACTTTATCAATGTCAACTCCATAGTCATTTGCTATTGCTCTTAATCTGTCATGTGTATTTCTCGCTCTCCAGGTGATGTTCTTACACATAAACAATAATTCACCATCATGATGATTTTTTAGAATTTCTGTTGGAACTGTCCCTGCAACAAGCTCTTCCAATTCTACACGTAACCTAGCAACATCAATTGCTTGTGAATCTTTATCCCTCTTTTGAAGAACCTTCATCCATTCATTCAAATCTTCAGCTGTTATTTCAGTAGATTTTCTCACTGGAACCACTTTCTTCTGCGGTTCTAAAATTGGCATCCCTGAACAACTAGCTTCACCAGCATCCAGTCCTGAATTAGACTCCTCTAATCCTTCACTACATGTGTCATGTCTGTATTTTCCTGCCCTTTTTCCTGAATCTCCTGAAGGACCAGCCAAACTTGTCAATCTATTCCCAACATATGGAATAACCAAACCATTCTCACCCGTCCTCTGCTTATCAAAAACAGGCATAACCGGACCTATGGTTACGGGTACCGTAACAGCGTCTAGATTCTTTGTCAGCTCTTTGATCTTTTCAGTCAACTCCGATGTAGTTCTGGCTAATTCTCTCGTATTTTCGCCACTGCTTCTATTCTCTCTTTCCCTGAAAGGATTACCACTTCTTAACTCAGGTGTCACATTTTCTGTCTCAATGATACGCACTGTATCTCTTATCGGAGAAACAACTAGTGTACTCTCTTCTGGTTCCGGTCTATATGGAGGTGGTCTTTTGTAAATCATGTCATTTAAAACCTCATCCTCATATTCATTAACTCCATATCTTCTCACTTCTGCCTCAGGAACCCTTTCTGCTCCCTCTTCAACTGTTCTCACAGGATATAGTCCCTCTGACATACTAGCATCTCGCCATCTCGTCATTCGATCATGATGAGTTTCACGACCATGTCTCCTCCCGAACATATACCTATAGTTGCCTCCAGACCTCTGTTTCTCTCGCTCATGCACTTCCTCTTCCCATTCCACTAAAGCCTCGAACTGTGTCGGCCTTGGTCTTGGGTCAAGACATAACATCTTTTCCCGTAAATTTTTCAACACGGCCAGATTAAATGAACCATGTTCTGGAAATGCCAAAACTCCATCTTCTTTGGTATACCTAACCCAATTTTCCAACCATATACAGGTATGATACCCATATCTCGCAGCCATGAAGGATGCAGGAGTTTTCGATGGAGGTAACAATTCACCCTCTCTCGTTTTAACATCTTTATCCTTGTCGAACCAATTTTTAATCTTTCTGAACAAAGATTTTTTCTTTTTCTCTTCTTGGTAATACATTTTAACGCTTACCAAAACTTTCTAATCCCTTCCGTAATACAACTGCACAATATGATTTTGTAACCAATAACAGCGCGACTCACACTAACGCACCAATCCTGGAACGTTACGTCACTAGAATAGCTCCACCAATCCTTGCGCGGCTCACACCAACGCACCAATCTCAGCGCGAACACTATTCTGATCTAATATCCAATCAGAGCGCAATCTGTTTGACGTCAGCAGTCGCTGCAGTCGCTTCTGTCTCCTGTCTCTTGTCACTCGTCTACCCCTCCTTTACAAAATTTCTCAGTAGACTCCGTGTCAAATTTCTACGAAATCTATTAGTTACAACATATAAACATCTCCATTGTCTGCTTCGCTAACCACAGAATAGTAAAGAAAATCTATTTCACAAGAATCAACGGGATTCTTTCATACATTCCTTAACTGTTTCCTCTAGGACTTGTCCAAAGAGTCTTACAGTCAACTAAATGTACGAACATTCACGCACATTCATACAAGAAAATATAGTACATACACACAGAATCCTGCTTTTCCCGAGAACAGCGAACAATCTGCTCCACTACAGAATTATAACACACATTAACCAAGCAGCTTACTTCTACCCAGTTTCTCAAACAAGCTCAGAGAATACCTATTACTTCTCCCGCGATAAGCTTTAACGGCGAACCTTACGGATCCCTGGGACTTAAAACCAGAGTTTCATAGATAACCTTCACTACCATATGCACTCCTTATATACCATAAATATTTCTAATAGTAACATACGACAATGTCACTTATTCCGAATCCAGACAATGTGACGCGCAACTTCGATTGTCACACGTTTTCTTTTACCTGCATACATACAGGACCAACAATCCCGTCTTTCCCGAGAGCAGCATATACTTCCCTCTGCCCTACTACGGAACTGCTACTAGCTCCCAAGTTCCAGAAGCACTACATATAACTCAACATGACGACTCCAACATATAGTATTAGTACATATACCAACATCAATCAATAATCAATAATCAATAAGCTAATGTACAAGCAATCTAATCAGATCAAGACAATCATCAATAACCATCATCACTCTGCTACCAGGAACTTGATGCAGATTGGGGTGTACAAAATCTCCCTACTTCCACGGATAGAGTAATTTCACAGTTACACGCACATACACTCACCATACACTAGGGCCCATTTCACTAACATACACTCAAATACTCCACCAGCATTAAACCTGTGGAAAGAAAACTCCTAAACTCCTAAACCCCACAACTACACCGAGGTCGATAAGACCTAGTTATTGCAATTGTCATAATCTAAACAATCTATACATCAATAATCAAATAGAGTACTCAATAATTGACAAGAAATAATCACCAACACCGTATTTAAAATTATGATTCTTTATCTAAAATTAGTCAAAAGAAATTAATCAGAATAAATCATTTTCTCATAATTACCTATTCTAGCTAAATGTCAGAATGGGTCATCAGGACAAGTCTCTCAGTAGAAATCTCCCAAGTCCCCGTCCTCTCAGCATCGATCTTCACTAACAAAGGTTTGGGCCTCAAAATCCCGAATGCAATGACACGGACCCTCTCTAGTCTAGTATATTTATAATGAAACTTGCAATATTAAAGAAACATTAAATGTTTTACACGTCCGCCGAATCGCTGAGCAGAGCGAGCAGGAAAGGATGTAGCATCGCTACATTTGGAAAATCTCCGCTCAGGAAATCACAAAAATAAAAAGACAGAACAGGAACCAAAAATAAAAAGTATCCTTTAGCAACCACATTTCCTCAGCGATGACACAATGCTCAGAGTTCTTTCTTAACAGCTCCTTTGTCTTCCAAGGCTGTCCAATACATCTGGAAACCTGCCCAGAACTGCTGCTGTCCTCACGGAAAGTTTTAACCAGGCAAGGACTGTGATCAAATGTCTCATGATCATATTCAGCAAGGCCTTCTCATCACAAATTCTCACTCGAGGCCAGGCTGCAAACTGCCGACATGTTTGGTTAGGCCAAAATGGACCATCTTAATTAAAAGAGACAAAACAACGTTACCACAGCATAGTGATTAAACAGTGTTAACCCCACTAATACCCTTATGTGTATGTAATTATCTAGCTTTAGCAACACAGAAAAGCATTAATTCAAAAGCATTTTGTGCTTAAAATAAACAGCACTCAGCAACGTTTATTTAATAAAACATGCACATTGTTAATAGGCAACACATACGCGTTCCCACGTGTAGTTCTCTCTTGTTAATACATACATGTTGATAAGTAAAAACACTTACACAAAACAAATAATTAGTAATTAATAATTAATAATGTTAACTTATGACAAATAGACAAACCAGAGCTTCAAAACCCTATAGATTTTCATTAGAAAATCCTGCTCCAGCATTCCCTCATGGTCCCATATCCACAACTTAGCCGCCGTACCCACTACAAGGGGTAGACTTCCAGTACCTGCTCTGTGCCTGGCCTCAGGTACAACAAAGAGAAAGAAAGTATGATTATGTTCACCGAGTCCCAGGGCCGGTTTCAGCAGTGAAACTCACCTCTGCTTGGGCAGACGAAGGGCAGTGCAGAAGAGACGACAATAACATATCGGAGTGTTGCACAATCCCACTCACACCCAATAGTACGTGCCTCCTGTCAGAGATATAAACAAGTTTATAAACGTGCAGGCATCAGGCCCAGTTGTGTGTCCCCATTGCATAATTGTCTCACGGCCTCCTGCAGGCCAAACAGTCCTGTTGAACATGTCATTAGGGAGGTGACTGCTACAAACGCAGTAGGTGGCAGAGTGTGTTCTGACTGCGACCCCCTGTTTTGCAGAAAATATACTGTGCTGCACCATTACCGGGACCTTACTTCACCTGCCCCACCTGTGCACCCGTTACTATGCCTGCGGGCATCTCCCAGTCCCCCTCCTTTGAAATAAGGCCATTGGCATCTCCTAACGTGGTCCTTGGCCGTAGGCGTGCAATATGGCCAAACATGGTGCTATCTTTTGCAGCCTTAAGTCTGCTCCCAGGAGAAGAGAGCCTCTATTGTGCGCTTCCCTGTGCGGTTCTTGGGAAGGGACGCTGTCAATTGAAATCATGTAGTTCACAGATTATATGGGTTCCACTCCAATTAGGAACATGGTGATGTGGCAGACAGATCTTGCATGAACCACTCTCCTTCCCATGGACCTCCATAGCTTCATCTCAAACCAGCAATCTTCTTCTGTGGCCTGACTCAGCCCCTAGACCGAGTTTATTTACACCTGTCACTTCTGGTGTGCATACCTCCAATTTCGATGCTCCTTGCACCGGTTCAATAGATTCAAAGTGCCTCTTTCCTCTGTCTACAGATGTCTTTTCCCAATTACACCGTCCCAATTGCACCACTCAGTGTAGCCATGCTGTCCCTTCTTGTTTCCCAGCAGCCACGTCATGACCCTCTATCACTGCTAATCCCCCAGCCCAAATTACTAATATGACTACCTCCTGATGGACGTTATCTCTGTAGCCCAAATGGCCGCTCTCCAGGTTTCACCCCTAGTTGCTTTCCAGTGCCTCTTCCCTCTGTCAGCAATATGTCCCTGACATGAATTGCTAATAATCATCAGCTCCCCATGCGATGCCCAGTAGCACCATTCAGTGCCCTCAGCTGCCCCTATTCCCTTGCCAGTGACTTCCAAATACACTGCCTTCCTAGTTCCACAGACTGATTTAAACCTTTAAGTGCCCCTTTTCCAAATCTCCCCCTCAATGTGAAAACAGCATTGGTGTTCCATAAGCTACCTTCAGGTACCACCAGGTAATGTGCATCCCCAGTACTTATTGCCTCCTGTAATTGCTCCCTGCTACCCCTTCTACTCGTGCCCTTATGCACCCTGCCAATAAGACCCAGTAGTAGCTTTCAGTGCCTAAACAGTTTGTCTACCTCTGTGTCCCCTAGTAAATTGAAGTACATTGCTAATTTAATCACCACCTACCCAAGTTTTCCACATAGTACAACAACATCAGCATCCCTCTGCAAGTACCCTTTGAGCTATTACCTCTTATGGACTTGACCAGGCATCATTGCCCCCTGTTGCACTTCCCAGTGGCTCCAGGCAGCCCCTCTGTATCAGCTACTACCCAAATGTGCCTTCCCTTATAGACCTCCAGTCCTAATTATTCCCTGTGTGTGCCACTGAGGCTCTGTATCATTTGACTAATCTACTCCAGTTTCAGATTCCTCCTTTAATACCCAAGGGATGTCCACTACTAATTGTCCATGATCTACCCCTAAAGCAGCACTTCTCAGTGCCCCAATTCCTTTCCACCCTCTATATCATCTCCTCAACCCCATTGCACGATTCCTTAGTTGCTGACAACCCCAAATGTTACTATGCCTCCAATATGTTTTAGGAGCTGGACCAGCATTCCCATTGGCTCTTAAAAGAACTTCCGGTTTCTCTGCCCAAGACACAGTTGTCTATCTAGGCACCTCCGCCATTCCAGTCCTAGATGACCTCTCCTAATGCCTCCAATTTATCACGTCTCAGTGACCAAGACAATACCTCCTTCTGTGTTACAATGCCCTCCATATTTAGTCACAAAGATTTGCCCATACTGGCCTCCATCCACAGTAGCCATATCAGAGTACCACAGGTGCTGTGGCAGCAGCTGAACTGCCTCCTTCATGTGGTGAATACACAGCTGCATTTCCTAGATTATTGTTCCATTTCCACCAGTGCCTTGCACCCTCCAAGAACCCTCAAACACTGCATCTCTTTGCTGATTGTGTCTCGCTGTGGGGGGGGGGGGGCTCTATCCCCATCACCCTCTTGAAATACCATCTAGCACTATGCCTCAACTACCCCTCTAATTGCCCTTGTGCACCTCAGTCCTCAGGGGCCAGATGCACCTCCCTTTAGCCCTCGTTATCCTACTGCCCCCAGGCCACCCCTCTCTCTATACTCTGCTGACCATCCGGACATATCCCTTCTGAAAGAGAGAGCTTTACTTCTTGATGCGTCTTTACGTTTATATCTTATCAATTCTTAGTACACACCAGCCCCACCTTATTGTTACTGCCCGAGTTAATTTACAATAAAGGTTTATGTATGATTCTATTATTCATCCTTACATCAATGCATGTGTGACGTACAGCACTAAGAAACCCTGGCCTGGGACGAATTTACTTTAAGCAAGAGAATGCATGCATAAATAAATGTTTTCCCAAATTCCATCAATCTGTACCTTTGGTACAGCTTAGACCTGAGATGTGCAAGCCTCTCTAACACAAAGAAAAGTTACAAAAAGGGTGGCCTGAGTGTTTGCCTCCTCTCACTCACAAAACCCATAGAACATGTACAATCGCAAATCAAGCTTCCCCGAATGTAGGCAATAAACAATGGTTGGTGCTACTCATTTGCGGTCTCATCTATGTATTGTTCACACTTGAAAATATCGTCCCCCTATTTACCACAACTTACTCTTGCCACTTTATGTTAAGGAAAGCAACTCTCAATATATAATGTATCTAAATACTTAGCTACTGATCGCATGAGGCGTCCATATGTGTAACATTAAATTGCACAAATAACTTTTGCACGTGTTAAAGTTATTTTATATATATATATATATATATATATATATATATATGTACACATATATATATATATATATATGTACACATATATATATATACAGCTTCTTATGCCAGTGTATGCTTCATTACAAGCAACAGTATTAACATTTAAGCTGTTCTAATGTGCTTCTTTTATAAAAATGTCACAAGCATTGCTTCATATATCTTTGCTTCTGCTCCACGAATGTCTTTATATGCAAATTCCATGTATGGATTATAAGCAAGATCTTTTAGCTAAAGACCACTTCGTTCTGCTTCTTTCCAAATTCACATTTTTTATCTCTTGAATGAATGTAATTTCCCTTTGCTTTCAAGTCAGAACCTTGTTTTCAACAATTTCCTGCACCCTCCTCTTCCCCTTTGTCTCCTATAACCCTATACAATGCTATAGTTAGGCAAGCCTCCAATGTAAACTATGTGCATCGGCTAGGGAAAAGCAATTAAAGTCAATTAGTTACTTGGGGTTTCAAGAACAACATGTTATTCACAATCAGTAAGCTGCAGAATAAATAAGGGCTTAATTGTACAACAATAAACACTGTCACTCTGCTCTAAGTACATCATTAACAAACAATGGAAATGATGTAAACATTCCAAAATAAACATTAGAAAAGAGTATGTTTGTGTATCTGAGAAACATAATCCACCCACCATGACATGAAAGTCTCTACAAAGTTAGGAAGCATGCTGTGGTTGTGGTTCTGTTGTTGTAATTGATAACTATGACACCTAAGAGCCAGACCAACTTCAAACCCACAATTCTTTTCTACAGAAACAATAGACCTACACCTCTAAATTTTGTTTTCAACCAGAACTTGTTTGTTTCAGATACTACTCCTTTCCAATTGAACAATGATCCTATTGATCTGTTCTGTGATTACCTATTTGGCGTTACAGGCTTGTGTGACCAACATTACTGCAATTTTTTGTTACATCTGTATGAACACCAGGGGTAGTAATACGGAAAATGTCCCGGGGTGCAACCGGCATATGCGCCCGCTTTGAGTGTCCTGGGGCACGTTAGTGTTACAGAAGGGGCCTCTGATGCCTTTGCGGCCCCCTTCTGGAATTCAGACAGCACAATCTCAAGATGGCATTCCCTAGTTTGTAAGGGGGCACGGCCCAATGCCAATGAGGGAATCACTTTGTCTCTGTGCCCACGCCCTATTATGGACGCGGGCGCAAAGGCAGAAAAGCTGTCAGGAGGCGCACTGAAAGCGAGCCACAAAAATGTGGCGCAGTCAGTGCCCCACCTGCTGGTAGCCCTCTGGAGGAGGTGAAGGGGGCCCCATAGACCCTAACAGGCAACCCCCTGGAGGTGGGTGCAGTCAATCACTGCACCCGCCTGCAACGGGTTCTCTCTCCCCTCTTGAAAGTGAAGGCGGGTTGCCACCTGCACTGTGAAACACAGACCGTCTTTGAAGCAGCTGCTCCATATTTCACTTCAATACACCGCTCCTAGGGGCTGCACATTCACTGTAATATGGCACACTTTTGCTGTTTGTGCATTGAGACTTATTTAAAGGCGCACTGGGGCGCAAACAGGGAAAATGCGCTGTATCTGTAATAAGGCCCCAGATGTTTATTTTTATGCAACAGATTCTTCTTATTGCTTGAAGTACTTATACAAACAGGAAATGTGTGCTGATCTGATAATCTAAATACATCTTATTCTGTTCAGCTCAGTATAATGAATTGAAAAACAACTATGAGATGTAAGGGTCAGAGAAAAACCACAGTTTCCAAAAGTATGAGTGTCAACCTAATTTTTGTTTATTGAGTTCAAGTACTACTTCAAATACTTTGCATTTTAGTTATAAGAGTCTCCAGTACAAGAAATGTAATGTACTATTTCATAGTTGCCAAGGGAAACCCGGTTCTCTTAGCTTTTTGGACTGCACCACGCGCTGGAATTGCTCCAATGTAGAGGAAGGAAAAGGCGGCTTGAATCTCAGTACATTATAGAATTAGGGATGTTATGGTTATATGTTTGGTTACATGTTATGCGCAGTACCTTCTTGGTATTATAAGAACAAAAAACCCAAAGAAATGTCAATTGAAGGCAAGATGCATTAGAAAATAAAACAGAAATAACATTTGAAATGCAAATGCAGGGAATCGCTTTCCATTGAGCCATATTAAAACGAGTTCATGATAACAACATATGATTGCATCGCGTACAACACAGTATCTATTAGACAGCTAGCATAACAGTGTGGAACATTGCCTAACACCACTGACTCAAGGAGAAGATAGCAAGACTACAATGTATGGACTACATTAGCTACTTGCAGATCTCAAAAGCTTAATCGAGCGATTTTTTGAGACAATGACAAAATATAGAAAATTGATTTTATCACAGATTCTATATTGGTCGAACTGTCAATCTTGTCAGTGTTAGATAGTCTAACCTCAGGTTCAACAAATGTATACATTTTCTAATACAATTTTTCAAAACATTCTATTTTATTTTTGTGACATTTACGGCAAATTCTATTATTATGTTTCAATGTAAAAATCAATACTACACACTGAATTTTCAATTTCATCAATACATACCACCAGATTGTTTTAACGCTTATATATCAATATACATTGATCCAGACCTCATAGAAAATTGTCTAAATTAATCTGTTAAAAGTAAAACAATGGGAAACTGTCAGGCTATTAGCCAGCTCATCCTCATGTACAGTGTTAAAACGTGGTTGACATTAGTGGATTGGCATCCTATCCTCCTCTAAGCAATTACATTTTAAATAGTGTGCCTCTGATGTCAAATGCTTTCAGAACTCACGACCAAGATGTTATATGCTCTTATCAGTAATTTGAAACTCTTGTTACAGCATTGCAGCCCTATTTAACTAACCACAAAGACCTGTCATCTCCTGCTTACTCAATCTTTTTTGATACTTTAAGTAACAAAGGAATACAAATCTGTATAGCTCTCCTATATAAATATGTTCTTTTAATTGTCATGTGATTCACATTGCTTTAAAATATGTTACTTGAAATTTTCTCACGTCAAAACAGTTACTGACACGGTTTAGAAAACTATTTCCCTCGGGCAGACGGTGTACTCTGCTAGAAAGAGCTTTCTTCTTTTGCCCATGTCTTCTCATCACACAGTGCTATTTATCACCTGCTGAGCATGAAAGCACATGTTGGTTGGCACCATAGCTCTCACTGATTGAACATTTCAGCATCATGATCCAACAAGTTTTAGAGCATTATAACAACTCACAAACACAAAAACATTTCAAAATCCTTTAGTTTGTTGGTAGGCACGTAGATAACTCTAATTTCTGGAAAGCAGCTCTGGGAAATTAGGATATGAAAAACTACCACACATTTTGTCTTTTTTATAAGAACAGTAAAGAATATGCCACCGCCCCTCTTTAGGTCGAGCCTAGGCAGCGTGAATGTGCTGTCTCTCGACATGCTGTATTCACTGTATAGGCTTCCAGCCCCCCTACTGGGTTTTTATTGGTAACTCGGATTGTCCATTAAAAAAAGCTTACTTTCTATTGGCTAATAGTTCTATGAGTCCCTCCTTTTAATTGGTTGTTAACACCAAGAGAGCAGGTACTACCTTCTGTATGGTTTATTTTATTTTATTTTATTATTTAGTGCATTTTTATAAAGCACGGACATTACCCAAAGGTGTCAGAGCGCTGTACAATAGAGCTAGTTACGTTACAAGAGAGAAGTGGTACAGAATATAACATTACACAGACTAAAAATGAAGGGTACACAAACACAAAATCCAACACAGCACACAGGGGTGAGGAATGTACAGGAAAAAATACAAATTTACAACGAAAAGCGAACTTCCAAGAGGGGCCTGAGAATAAAGGGTACACAAACACAAAATCCAACACAGCACGCAGGGGTGAGGGATGCACAGGAAAAAATACAAATTTACAATGAAGAGCGAATTTCCAAGAGGGGCCGGAGTATGAAAGTATTAGTTCTGAAAGTGTCTTTGGAAGAGAAGAGGTTTGAGTTAAACTTTGAAGATCCGGGTAGAGGAGGTGGCACGGTGCAATGGGGGAAGTGAGTTCCATATTCTCACTGCATAGCCTGAGAAGGATTGCGCCATCGATCTTTCCCTTTTGAAGACGGGGGCTCAAGCAGAAGCTTTTCCGCATTACAAGAGGGTCGAGAGCCTCTGGACAATTTCAATTTATTTGCCAGGTAACGAGGGGAGGACGTGTGCAAGGCTTTGTGTGTGATGCAGGCAGTTTTGTAAATAGATCTTGCCTCAATCGGAAGCCATCGAAGAGAGGACAGGATAGGAGTGATGTGGTCGCTTAGTTTAGACCCTGAAATGAAGCGAGCTGCTGAATGGAGGATGGATTTGAGAGGGGAGAGGTGGGATTTGGGTAGGCCCGTCAGAAGAGAATTGCAATAATCCAGTCTTGAGAGAACCAGCGATTGTACCAAGGTTTTTAAGTCATTCTCCAGGACGAACCGACGGATCTCCCATAGAAGGCGCAACTGGTACCGTGCGTTCTTGGCAATAGAGTTGATGTGGGAGATTAAGTTGAGTCTTTTGTCAAGAATGACACCTAGAGATTTAGTGCTGTCGACAATGATGGGTTTGTTGTTGAGCAGGTTCAGCTGATCCATCCACGATTGAACAGGAGGAGGTGAGAGAGAGGTCGAAAGGAGGAGGAATTCAGTTTTGGCGGGATTTAGAATGAGTTGGTGAGCTAACATCCAGTTGTGGATGGAGTTGAGAGTAGAGTCGAGTAAAGAGAGATCGTTTGCGGAAGACACCTTGAGGTAGATTTGAGTGTCATCTGCATAAAGATGGTAATGGATCCCAGATTTGCTTAGAAGGTTCCCTAATTGTTCCAGGTAGAGATTAAAGAGTGGGTGCCAGGATAGAACCTTGAGGGACACCTTGACCTACAGCCAATGGAGATGAAAGACTGTTCGCTATCTTAATCATTTGGGATCTGTCTGAGAGGAAAGAGGCAAACCATTTAAGCACTGTGCCATCCAATCCCATTCTCTGTTGAAGAGTGTTGAGGAGGGTGCAGTGATTAACAGTGTCAAAGGCTGCAGAGAGGTCAAGAAGAATCAGAAGACAGGATTCCCCGGAGTTGAGTATATGCAACGCATCATCAATCACTTGCAGCAGGGCAGTTTCAGTGCTGCAATTTTGGATGAAGCCAGATTGGAAAACATCGAGGAGATTATTGTCCATAATATGTAGGGAAAGTTGTTTCGCAACACATTTTTCAGTGATTTTTTAAAGAAAAGGGAGGTTGGTGATAAGGCGGAAGTTGTTGAGGTCGGTTGCATCAGCGGAGGTTTTTTTTAGAAGAGGGGTAACCTGTCCTGATTTAAGGGCAACCGGGAGGGAACCTTGACTGAGGAAAAGATTAACTAGCCCGGTCCAGTAAGAGAGAGTATAGGTGTAGAAATCCATGGCGATGATGCTAGGGATGGGGTCAGAGGAGTGGTTGGATGGTTTGGTTTCAAGGATGCATTTGAGGAGGTCATCTTCCGAGATATCGTCAAAGTATTGCCAGGTGACTAAGGATTTCCGCTCCTCAAAGGGGGTGGGGTGGGCGACTTGATCCACCAGTGCTTTGACCTTTTCATCAAAGAAAATGGCGAAGTCGGCTGCTTTCTTTGTGGAGTCCTCGGGCTTAGTAGTTAGGGGAGAACAGTTTGGGTTTTTGATGAGGTCAAAGAGTTTTTTGGGTCTGTTTTTGGCTGAGTCAAGAAGGGATCTGAAATGGGATGCTTTTTCATGGAAGATGTGGTTGTGGTATTTGGATCTTTCTGAACGTAGCAGAGAGAGATTGAAGGTAGAAGGAGATTTTCTCCAATGTTTCTCCAGGATTCTAAGGTTTTTCCTTCCATTGTAGAGAGCTTTATTGAACCAAGGTGCTGAGGGGGTGTGTCTTTTCCTTTTGCTTTGGAGTGGAGCGACATTGTCGATTTCAACTGCTAGGACTGAGAGGCGCTGAGTGGTGAGAGCGTTGACATCCACGTTAGGGTCAAGTCTAGGAAGTGACCGCATAGCAGAGTCACAAAAAGTGTCAAAATCAATGTTTTTAGTGTTGCGGAACCAGGTAGTAGCTCTTTTTGGTTGGCCGAGCGTTATAACATGCGAAATATGAAAACGGAGGGGAACGAGGAAGTGGTCAGACCAGTCAACATGGATGGGGGGAGCAGTAGTCAGCAGGTCTGCTTTGGATATAACAAGATCCAGAATTGAGCCCTTGGAATGAGTGGTTTCAGAGCAATGTTGGAAGAGATCATTGGCTGAGAGAAAGGTGGCAAGCTTGTTGGCAGCCGAGTCTTCCAAAGAGCCCCAATGGAGATTAAAGTCACCCAGGAAGATCTGTCTGTCACTTTGAGAAAATTGGTCACTGATGAAGTCAGTGAGTTCCTCCACAAAGGAAGAGCAGTTACCGGGCAGGTGGTAGATGGCATGGAATCTAAAAGGTGAGCCACCCGGTGTGTTGAAGTGCTTGTCAGGAACTATTTGTTTCTTTCCTGCTCCTTTTTTAGTTATTAGTGCATGACTTGTTTTCAGTTCTGGTCTTGTCTAATTGTTTTTTTCCAGTTCGTGTCAGTGCGTGTTCAGCTTCGGCGCACAGCTGTTTTATTTTTGCTTCCCCCTCCCGCTTTGCGTTATGAACCCTCCCACCACCCTCCGAGCACAACCGCAGCTTTTCCATTTCATCGCTTCTTGTTTGTATTTGTTCCTTGGGTGCACATTTCTCATTAGCCAGATTGAAATCTGCAGTGACTCAGCCACGTGATAATATCTGGAGTTAGGGTGACCAAACCCATCAACTGCAGCGAGTAACAGAGACTAATCTTGTAGAAACTACACTAATCTCAGATTTTATCATTTACAAACAGGCCTCCTATTGCCCCAAGCGAGCAGTAAACAGATCACTTGCCCCATTGTTTTGCGGTATATTTAGTTTAGCTGTACCCATTACAAGACACGTGGTTTGTGCACCTCCTCCCAAATCACAGATTTCCTACCACCACCTATCCCTGCGTCGCTATTTTTCTTCATGGTCTTAGTAACATAAGCTACTTTCTAGCCCAGTCTTTTCGCATATACATGGCACAAACTTATTTCAAGAGTTGCTGTGCTTTTGGTCGAGATTTTGCGCAGGTCTACTCCCCCTTCCCATTTAGAAGTAGGCTTCCGAAAACACCACTTGACTAAACAAATGGGGTGAGTGAATCAGGCATTTCGTAACAATACTCTGGAATTCTCATTAACAAAGTCAGGTCCTACCAAAGTGCGAGTGTTTATGCTGTTCTAAATAACACGCTGGCGCTATTGAAGTGCTTTTTATTATTTTTTGTTTGCCTCAGCTCCTATCAGCATGGTGCCCGCTTCACGGATGCCGCGCCTCATGTATCTGACTGCATTTGCATTTTCCAACCAGTAGCGTGAATTTCAAAACAATGCCAAAATACAACTCACAGTTTATTGAGACAGATATTTCCAATGAATAACGTGAAACAGGTACAAAAGCGTACAAAAAAACACTGCGATGGCAGCTCTAGGCCCCACAAGGACATAACAGGCATTGCTTCTTTAACGTGTCCCTCAAAACCGCGCTAACTCTCTTCGTCCTAACTATCATCGCACTCTCCCCCACACAGAAGCACTCCATGTTGTCCCCTTAGCACATCACTAGGTCTGACTTTAGTGAGTGCTATATTCTTTGTGTGTCTATATCTGACCCCCTTGTGCTGTTTTGTCATGCTTCCCCTCAGATGGACTCATCTGTCCCCTTTTGTTCCACTGTGCCCTGTGCGGCATCCCCGTCAGCTGTAGCTGGGCTGCACCAATGCAGCTGTGGTGAGTGGACTGTCTTGCTCTAACTCGCTGCTCCTGCCCGCCTCTGACATGCCAGAGAATATCTGATGTACACTCTGGGACAGGCCTACCTGGGTAGGGTGCACGTTGCCAGGCACCGACACACCCGGGCAAGTGCAACCTTTGAGACATCCCCACCGCCACCATGGGCTTCTACGTCACCCTCAAGAAGATCTTCTACAAAGTAACTGGCTCCCCTCCACCCCCAACTTCCCATGAGTGATGCCACGAGATAGACGCCCAGGACAGGAGCACACAGCCCCATGCCTGCATGTTAGAAATCTGTGGCAGTGCGTATATACAACTCGCAGTTTCCAAGTTGAGTCCACGGGCTTCACTGCACATGCACATGCTGTTGCTGTACTTGCCGACTAATGATGTGTTATGTGTATGCTTTCGGAAATCACCCACTGGTGCAAGGAATAGTGTTTTGCTGCCTTTCTTGTGGTTAAAAGCCTCTCTGTGCCTGGGATTCGCATGTGTATATATAAAGCCACAAGCGGCGGAGTGCGTTAGATAAATGCTGTTCACGATGATTTTCAGTATCAGATGCTTGTCCACACTGTGCAATCATCGCAAACGCACCATGCACAGTGCAAGCGGGCGCTGCTTCCTTTTCTGCCGCTTGAATAGATTTTTACTCGTGCGGCAGATTTCTCAACGCGAACGGACAGTTTCTCAATGCGAGCGGTTGCTAGCATACGCGATCACTCACAATGAGAAATCTGACCGCCCGCATTAAGACATCTCACCGGGAAGTTGATTTTTCACGCTCGCGATCTCCAACTTGATGTTGACGATCGCTTACGGGGAAAAATCTCGCAGGGAGGTAGATTTTCCTCACTCATGCTTGCCAACTTGACGTAGCCGAACACGAGTGAGGAAAAAACTCTGCTCCGCGAGCTCCTCATAACACGGAGCGCGGAAAAGTGCGCAAATTCTGCGAGCGAAGTTCACAGCCCGGACGTAGTATATATTGCTAGAATTCCATATGTACACACTGTGAAAATGTGTTGCAAAATGGTGCCCCAAGGCTCTATACTTTGACTACCTGTGCCACATCACCGTGATTCCCAGAATGTTTGATGGGTCTTGAGATACAATGCAGCTGCTAATGTCCTTGGTATAACCTGGTTATGTTGTGCTGAGACAGTATGTAACCAAACCCCACTGCATGACAGCAGTCTTGTGTTATGCTTCTTTGTCTTTCTGTTTCAAAAGACATCTGCTTCCTGTATAGCTGCTGCACTGTTTTCGTTAAGGTCACGCGGCAGCGTACTATGGTATGATGACAGTCTCTTGGTGGCCCACAGAGCTGCAGTGTGATCTCACCCAACAACAAAGCGAGGTCTGGGCTTGCAGTAGAGCAGTACATTTTCAACTAGGGCTGGGATAAGACACTTGCTGCTGCAGTTGCCCCGGCAATAATGTCAATCCCAAATTAAGGCCTAAATCACTCTGATCAGGTAAGAAAGTTACTAATGTTTTCAAGCCTGCCATCTTTTTGAACATGTCTTTGAGAGAGGAGCCATTCTGTCTCTTCCAGTGCATGAGGTTTATGCTTCCGCTCCATGACATTTTTGGATGTGACATAAGCAGTGTATTCTGGACAAATCCAGCTCTTTCTGTGGTACTTGGCTGTGCTACTCACTTTGATTTGTGGATATTTTGGTACATCTGAGACACTTCAAGAATGGGGCAGTTGGGAAATAATATTCCAACGTGAGCTTGGTGCTAGCTGTGTACTAGGCTCCATGCTACCTAGGTTCTGTGGCAACCATTCCGTTATAACTGGCTCTTCGCTCTGATGCCATCTCCTTCGCCACGAGGGCAGAAAGACTTCCGATCACATGTGGCAGGGATGCCCCTGCAGACATACAAAGAGTTGTAGTTTCCTGGGCAGATTTTAGGTGTAGAAGGCTCAAACTATGTTTGGTTGTCGACACTCCCTGTCTCCTCTCTAAACTGCCTGCTCACACATGGGACCTTCGTGTAGCACCTTCTGCTGTGCAAAAAGTCACCTCTCGCCCGCACCTTCTGGTGCCCCTCCAACTTGCCCCGCTCTCTCTCTCTCTCTCTCTCTCTCTCTCTCTCTCTCACACCTCTCTCTTGCTCTCTCAAGCACTCTTCCTACCAGTCTCATATTAGTTCACTTCAGGTCTTCAAGCACAATTTCTTGTCCCTGCCTATTTAGTATTTCCGTCCCTCAAACCTACGCTCTCCTCCTCTTCTTAAGGTCTGTTCTGCATACATAGACGCTCTCTCTTTATGTGTCTGTGGCCTGCTCTCCCCTTCTTTCTCTCTTCCTCACACACTCTTTCTGCTCCTCTATCTAGAGTTCATTAATGCACAAACCACTTATCCCTCTCTATTTTCCTTTCTATCTTTTCTGTGCAGCTCTCACCCCTATCTATTCATCATGTCACATAATTCCACTACACAAATACACTACACAACACACAATTCCACCCCACACAATTCCACAACTAACAATTCCAATTCAACCTACTGATTCCACTCCATACCACATACATTCTCTACACTCCAAACCAAAACACATAGATAAAAGACATTGTCCTTTACAATGCCAATAGCTCTAACTCTCACAAATGCGAGACCAATTGCTTTGCAAATACCTCTTTCTTTTCATTTCCTGACTTGTTTCCTCTTTACTTCTGTTACTTGTCACTGATGGTACCCATTTGTATTGTTGTCACTCTCATCTCACCTCGTGGTATTTTGTATTTTTCCTAAATTACTACTAAGTGCTTGTTTACTCACAATTTTATTACTTTCTTGTACCATCTCGATGTGCACCCCCTACTAAATCTGCTAAGTTTTGTTACATCGCACTTGGTTGAGCTGAATGTTCAACCATATAATATGTTATGCCGGTTGGCATCTCCGTATTACTGACTGTCTGCAGATTGTATTTATCTTCTGTGAAACCCAATGCAATTCTTTGAAAAAAAAGTGTGAAAGGTAGTGAAGGTGAAAGATAAGAGGTAGAAAGGGGGTGATAGAGCGAAAATTATGATATTTACCTAATAATGTTGCCATTCTTGGATTGAATTTACTTTAGTCAGCTTCTGCTAAATCTGCTTGAATTTTACAATTGCACTTTTATATCCTGGCAAATCTGATACAAACTTTCTATAGTAAAAAGATGGAAACGTGTCCCTACAATAGAATCAACTGGATTCTGAATCAATAGTTGTTCCTGAAAGTATTATTTTTATGTTTTTGTTGTTTCTTTTAAATTACTGGCTTAACCTTTTTAGTTGAAGATTGTTTGAGAGAAAATAAGTGCTTTGCCTATCATAGTATATGACCGGTGTGACAACCAAAAGTTAACCCTGCTGCAACCCGTGGGGTACATTTACTATTCTTTCACTCAGCACTATGGAACAAGACTACTTGCTGCGCTGTGCTGCGTTAAAGGAATAGACCAGAAATAAGCTATACTTACAAAGATGTGGCTCATTTCTGCTGTCTCCTAGCTCTGGTGCACTTGTTCCTGCCTAGCCCCAACAGAGGCACCTGTGCACCATGGTGCAAGGGTGCCTACATTACGAGCAGGATTGGTTTTGTGCAGGAAGGGACTGCTTCCTGCTCAAAAGCAATCCTGAAAGCCATTTGCCTCCTTGTATGTGTGCTACAGAATGCAGCACGTATACAAAGAGCAAGGAAGCGTGGGAATGCTCATACTCCACCATGAAACACCTCCCTGCTGCAAGGTCACATAAGGCAGCGATATGTGCTGCCTTGCATTTCTTTGGATTTACTAAACCACAGAGAGCTACACAAAGGACGTGTGTGACCTTGTGATGACTTACGTCATGCAAAGACAACGCAGGCCCTCTGTAAATCCGGGCCTGACTGTCCAACAGAAAAGCAACACATAATGAAGCACAACAGAGAATGATCATCAAGTGCCTGCAAAATCATCGACTTTCATCTGACACAGAAAATGGTGCACCATATGCCATTAGTATGTGTAAGCTCTCCTGGTGAAATGCACAGGGATACCATATGTCACTGAAAATGTGCTCCTCAAGAGAAGGCACACTCCCAAAAAGCGGTGGTCTTACCAACCTCTCTCTGAGGCTGCTCAAGAGTCACCCAGAATTGACAAAGAGCTACACATCACAACTCTTGACACAAACAGCTGTCCTTTCCTCTGAATGGGCCCATTGTTGCTTCCCACTGGAGGGTGGTTCACAGCATCCATGCTTTTCCCCTACTGTATTGGGTGGGGATAAAATGTACACTAGACCAACACATGGGTAATCTAATTTCTAGGAGTCTTCAGGAAAATGGGTTTGATGATGTACATCGTGTTATAGAACATGCATCAAAACAACGATGGTTTCATGTTATTCATTCACTTATTTTGCTCAGGGAATGTCCCATAAATACAATAGACATTTCTTCACTGATATCACCTGAATAAAATATCTCCTTTCTGAGTGGATATCTCATTACAAGTACCAAGGTAATTGGGTAGTAATTTCCATACATAGATATCTATACTGCATGGTGAGGAAATTCGATTTTCGATCTCGCTTGTATTCAGCCACCATTTTTTTGTGTTCCACCGTCATTTTGTGTTGCCCTCACTCAGGCAGCACAATGAACAAAGTTTTTCTGCTGATCTTACTGCGACGTGTCAAATAACCTTCTGCCTCTGTTTACGAGACTGATGTCAGGGACTGGCTGAGTCCACTAATCCTCGTCTGGTTTGACTAAACCCTGTCTCAACTGTCTGTCGGTTCACACCATTCTTTCCTGACTATATCTTATCTTCTGGCCTTCGCAATTCTCTACTTGTATTCTCTCATTTCACAACTGTCCTCCAAAGCAGACAAATATGTGCTGCCACCTGCAAGTTGAGTTGTAGACACTACCACTGATTAACTTGTGGGGAGGGGTGACAAAACAGTTGGAAGAGAGGTTTATTTGGGTTACTTGATATCTTGTTTTCAAACGTTTCTCATTGGTTATATCTTGTTTTCAAACTCTTCTCATTGGATAACCATGTTTGCATTGGGAGTGTTCCTGGTGAATCTATGTGCTATAAAAGATTGTGCGCCACGGAGTAAAGTGGCAGTCTCCTAAGAACATACTGAGTGTACTTCTGGGACAACTGTACTTAGCTGCTGCTAATAAACCTGATCTTCTACGCTCAACAGAATGTCCTGTGTCTCTGTTCAACAAAGCAGGTGAACTCAGGAGATTAAGGCGTGCCTTGCGCCGCCAGGCCCATAAGGCCCTGGTTCTTCAATTCGTGCCCTCTGTGAGGCGGCTTCAGAGGTAGCAATTTTGCCTGAGGGTCGTGAGGTACCCCGCAAGAAAATTCTGGAGGAATGGCGAACCACGTCAAGCGACCCCTGTATGTCGAAGTGGTCCGAAGGTCTTTTTCAGCGCGGTTTCTCCTTCCTGACGGCTTCTGACGACTGCTGCCCTGACTGCCGCCTTGCTTTGATCCCTTTTGGTGATGTATGGTATGGCGAGACGTTAGACGGGCCTCTGTTGGCGTAAGAAGACACTTAGTTAAGTGTTGGTGGGTAGCTCCCACTATTTCGTTTTTTTTGTTTTGGGCCTTTGATTCGGCTATTGAAAAAGCCGAAGCCGAGGGGTGAGTACAGATTGTGCTGTGTTATTTGATTTAACGCCTTGATGTTTGTGAACAGTCCAGTGAAATAACGATGCCTGGTCTGAGGAAGTTTAGAAAGTTTTGTTGTTTTGGTTGTGATAGGGATTCCCGGCTGGAGGACTCTTGTCCAATACCTCCGGTTGGAACTCCCACTTATGAGCTTTATTCTAAACATGGTGTTGGCCCCATTGCCTTTAATGAGGCATGGATCCGATACACGAAGAACAATGGTGTTCTACAGTGGCCACAGAATGGTAGCTTTGAGCTTGACATATTAGATAATTTGGAAGCAATTTTGTTTAAAAGAAAAGCCCGGCCGGCAATGTTTGACTCTTTCCGCCTCTGGCGTAAGGAAGCCAAACAGAGAGAAATTAAACAGGCAAAACGAGATAAGAAAACACAAAGTATGACGATTATACAGGCTTCCCAGCAGTTTAAAGATAATGAGATTAATCATGAAATGGAAATTTCAGAGAGACAGCATCGTATGGCGATAGATAAATGCTATCCGGTGTTGCCTATTTCCCCTTCTGATAAAAGTAAGGATCCGGAGGAAGACCCTTTGATGTCTCACTTATTGAGATTGCCTCCTCCCTATGTACAAGGTGCTAATGCACCCCCATTGTTACAACCTGTTCAGCCATTAGTTGCGCCTCCGCCTGCTCCGGCTCTTCCGCATTTGCCCCTTCCGGTAGTGCCACCCCCACCTCTTCCGCAACCGACTTCTTTGCCTCCGTTTCCTGAACATCAATATCCTTTGCCTTTGGCTCCTCTTATAACTGTTAATTCTTCTGTTAGTTCACCTAATACCTTGTCCCCTGTTCTTATGTCTAATTCTCCTACTGTGCGCAAACGAATCACAGATACTGTCTCTGGGTTTCTGTCTCCTTTCTTTGAGACTTTGAATATGTCTCTGGCTTTTTCTCGAAGACAGTCTCGTAGTCAACTCCCAGGTTCCGACGAATGGGTGGTATTGGACTCTCTCGCTCGCAAATGGATCGAGAAGGGTCCCCAGTATATTGTGAAAGATATCATGACCACCTTTCATCAGTGGGAGGCGCCCACGCAGAGATATGTATTTAATGTTATGTGTGACACTCTCGCTAAAGAATGGGAGGATATGGATTTGGGTTTACTTCCTCAGGGTTTGTCAGATGTTCAGGCTAATTTCGATAAGGGACTCATTGTGGGTTCTAAGGCTGAGGATGCCGTAAGGACACTTGTCACTTTTAGGTCCTTATTTTCCTCACAGACTTTTTTTGATTCCGATCCTGCTGTTAGGCTGAAATCCAAACATTATCCCATGAGAGAGGTTCCTCCAGTGTGGAGAGAAGCGGTTGCACAAGCAGGTGCTAATCCAGCTGTTCCCGCGCACTTCCAGCGTATATGGGTACATGTCCCCTGGAAGAGATCTGAAGTTTTGGCTCTTAAACAGTTTCTACCGGATCCCCGTAAAAACCCTGCTGGCTATTATAAGGAGTTGTCCCAGACTGTTGATGCCTGTATTATGAATTTAGCCGATATGGATATGTTGATGGGAAATGTAGTCCCACAAGCATTATGGGCTCGGATTCGTAGAGAGGATCACGCCCAAGCATTGGGTGGCGATTGGGCTGTTATAACTGCCGCGGATGCAGCCCAAGTGGGTGGTGCTAAGCCTGATGTTTTGATTTCAGAACTCCCTGGTAGGATTATTACTTTAATGAAAACGATGATGCCCGCCTTGCGAGTTAATTGGGATAAATTAGCTGCGTGTAAGCAGAAGAAAGATGAGAGTGTCTCTGATTTCTTCACTCGTTTTGAGGAGACATTTATTGATCACAGTGGTCAGGATATGACTACGGAGGGTGGACAGCGATTGTTTGTAGATAAATTCGTATTTAATTTGCTTCCAGAACTGTCACATAAGTTGAAAGACTCCGAGAGTTAATGGGCTGTTTCTTCTTCTGCCCAGATATTGGCTACTGCTCAATATTATGAGAACAGGGATAAAGAGAAGAAAGATAAGCAAGAGAAGAAGATGAAAGAATTAAAAACGAAGGTTCTTCTGCAACAAGCTTATCCTCCTCGTTATCCTCAGCGCCAGTTTCAACAGCCTCCACAGTTTCAGAGGGTGTATCAAAAGCCTGAGCCCTTTATTCCGCGACCTTTATTAGGTCCTAACCAATGTGCCTATTGTAGAGAGGAAGGTCATTTTAAGAATAGCTGCCCGGTTTTATTGCAACGTAAGGGAGAACTATCTGCTCCACGAGGCCGTGGTGGTTTCCAGATAATATAAAGGGGTAGAGGTCAAGGTGTGATGCCTCAAGAACAGTGTTCCTTACCCCCTCCAAATTCTACGAACTACTTCGATCAGCAGAATACTCAGTCTACACAGTATTACAATGATGATTAACATGTTGAAGGTGAAAATGAAAGCCTTCACGCTAACTAGGACAGCCATAGACAAAGTGAGGGAGTTGTATCGATTCCAGTAAATCAGGATGGGCCTTATGTCAATGTCACTACAATGGGTGTTTCAGAGCCATTTCTTTTAGATACTGGTGCGATGAGAAGTTCTATCATTCACTCTAAACTCCCTGGGGCACCTTTGTCTGGCTTAACAAATGTATCGGTAGGATTTTCTGGCGCCCCACTTCGTAACCCGGTCTCCTGTCCTTTGCCTATTTCAATTGGCCCTTATGATATGGAGCTCCTCTTCTTTTAACGACTGGTTCGGGCGAGAATCTGTTGGGTTTGGATCTATTGAAAAGAATGCACGCAACGATATATTGTTCTCCTTCTGGTGTGCATCTTACTTTAGGGCAGAAATTGTCTTCTTCAATGTATTTGTCTAAAGATCAATTCCCACCTGAATTGCTCTCTCTTCCTGCAACGCTCTGGGCTACGGGTCCAAATGATGTTGGTTTTCTTGAGATCCCGCCTTATGTTGTTACTCTCAAGCCCAATGCTAAATTGCCACGCATTCCTCAATACAGAATTTCCAATGAAGGTGAAAGAGCGCTTTTGGATATCATTTATGATTTGGTTCAGAAGGGTGTGATTGAGGAAACGAGAGGGAATGTATGTAATAGTCCTATTCTTCCTGTTCTTAAATGCACTGATCCTTCTAAGCCTCCTGTTTATCGTTTTGTGATTGATCTTCGGGAGGTCAATAAAATTGTTGTACCACAGTTTCCTGTTGTTCCCGATATCACTGCCCTGTTAACTATGATACCTGCCTCAGCGGCATGGTTTTCTGTTATTGATCTGAAAAATGCTTTCTTCAGCATTCCCATTGCCAAAGAGAGTAGGGATATTTTTGGTTTCTCTCTAGGAGGCCGAAGTTTCCGGTTCAAGTGCGCACCCCAAGGCTATTGTGAAAGCCCCTCCATTTATAGTCAAGCTCTGAAATGTCAGCTCGATGTTTTTCCTTTGCCCCCAGGTGCTACTCTTATTCAATATATGGATGATTTGTTGATTGCTGCTGATTCAGAGGATGTCTGCAAGAATGTGACTGTTGCACTGTTAGTCACTTGTCTGATCTTAATCATAAGGTTTTGCCTTCTAAACTACAATATGTCAGTCGAGAGGTTACCTATTTGGGTCATCTCTTATCAAAGGAGGGAAGGCGATTAGCCCCAGAACGAATTCAAGCAATTGCGCAAATGTCTGTGCCATCTACACAAATAGAGGTGCGCGCCTTTCTGGGCATCACTTCTTATTGTAGACAGTGGATTCCGAATTTTTCTTTGTTGCCCAAACCTTTGTTAGCACTCACTTTGAAAGACACACCCCAATCCCTTCCTTGGACTGACGAATGTCAGAAGAGATTTTCTGATTTACGTATTGCTCTGTGTTCTGCTCCTGTGTTGGGTACTCCAGATTACAGTAAGCCCTTCACGCTCTATGTCCATGAAAGAGAGGGTTGTGCGTTGTCAGTCTTAACACAACGATTTGGAGGCAAACAGCGGCCATGTGCCTATTTTTCAGCTACGTTAGACCCAGTAGCCAAGGCATTGCCTAGTTGTCTTAAAGCTACAGCAGCAGCAGCGATTTCTATTCGTCAGTCTGCTGGAGTGGTGCTAGATAATACTCATTGTTATGGTACCACATGCAGTGGATACCTTGTTAAATAGGACGAAAACACAACATCTTACAAGTGCTCGATTGTCTGGATATGAGCTGACGCTCTTGGCTAGTCACGTGTACATCAAACGATGTAACACTTTAAATCCAGCCACATTGTTTCCTCTTCCAGAAGAGAAAGATATTCGGAAACAAAATGATTGTTTTCTCCATACTGAGGAGGAGACAAAAGGCAGGATTGATTTGAAAGATACGCCGTTAGTGGATCCAGATGGGATCCTATGGGTGGATGGGTCTTGTTTCAAACTCCCAAATGGTGAGACAACTTCAGCTTATGCTGTTACCACCTTGTGTACAATCGTGGAGACAGCACGCATCAGACATAATTCAGCTCAGGCAGCTGAACTGATAGCTTTGACCAGAGCGTGTGTGTTATCTAAAGGAAAGAGAGTGAATGTGTATACCGATAGCCAGTATGCGTTCGGTGTGGCGCATCCGGCAGGTCGTTTTTCTACCCCAACATATCCTTTTGAGGTGTTGCAAATCAACTACATTCACATGGATCGATGTAACAATCTTAAATATGTTCTGGTAGTGGTATGTGCCTTTTCCAGATGGATAGAGGCTTACCCCCTGAAAGACAACACTGCTTTGTCCACTGCCAAGGTTCTTCTAAAAGAGTTCTTCCCTAGGTTTGGTTTGCCGCGCATTGTCTGGAGTGACAATGGAAGTGAATTTGTAGGCCAAATTATGCAAAAGGTGTGTACCGGTCTTGGTATAAGGCAGAAGTTTCATGCGGCAAATCATCCTCAGTCCGCGGGTTTGGTAGAGTGCTATAACGGCACTCTCAAACTTAAGCTTGTAAAAGTACAAGCCAGCACAGGTCTTAATTGGCCCGATGCTTTACCTTTGGCTCTCCTGTCCACTAGAACAGCTGTACATTCTCGTTTGGGACTCAGCCCATACGAGATTGTTTTCGGGCACCCAGCTAATGTATGGGGAGTCCCTCGCCCTAGAAAGTATTCTGATCGCCCTAGAAAGTATTCTGATATACAGTATCCAATGCTGATTGACTATTTACATGACCTCACCACTAAATTACGTGTTCTTCACCAACAAGTTCAAAACGCTTTACCAGAAGCCTCCACAGACCCAGGTCATTCTATCCAACCTGGAGACTGGGTCTGTGTAAAAAAATTTCAGAGGATAAAGAATTTGGAACCTCGCTGGAAGGCGCCTCGACAAGTTCTTCTGACAACTCGCACAGCAGTAAAAGTCGAAGGGAAAAAGAACTGGATCCACGGCGTGCACTGCAAGAAAGTGCCCTTGCCCTTGCCTTTTGATCAGTGGGTTCGTAAGGGTATAGGTGATTCTGAAGGAGAAAAAGTCCCCAGATTCATACCTTTCAGTAGTGCACACCTGGATGGAACTCGATTGAAGAAAGAAGATGACGACATTCTACAAGAAGCCGTACCTTCCCATCTCCGATTAAACACTACAGAGCCACAGACCCTATTTCAAGACCAAACTGTACCAACAAGGACTAGATACAATTTAAGACCTAGATTGGTCAAGGACACCTGAGATTTCCATCTCTTCTGCTACATTTATCATCTGTCCAGGTTGCAGGGTCACGGTAGGAGTCTTGGTTTGTGACCTGTATAATGGCTAGGCCCCCAGGACTTGCAGTGTCATAGGACGGCTAATAATCACAGCCAAGTGAGTAAGAAATATTGCCGTGAGCAACAATTTTAGAGGATGGATGTTAAATTAGGAAAGAAGGATAATAAGGAAGAGATGAGAAAGAAATATTGTAAAATATTGTAAAGTCGATGTGGCGTAACATTGTGTGTTTCCATATTTTTGTGTATCTTATTGGCTTGTGTAGGTTGGGTTATTCATGCTATGCAGCAAAAAGTTGTCCCTAATTCTATCTCCTTGCCTCTTCATTCTACTATCTCCCCACATCAATTATATACACTTCCCCAACATGAACTAATCAGGAGAACAGAATATTTTAATAATTCATTTATCCAATTGTTGCACCAACACCAATTGGTAGTCAACACAACCGACTGTTGGGTGTGTGGACTTATGCCTCATACCACAGATAAAGAGATGCCATATTTAGTCCTTCCATTTTCTTAGAAGGTTCCGCTTGGGCCTATTTTGTAATATTTTCAAATGCATATCAGAGCCGATTTAGACGTCCAGTTGGTTACTATGGTAGTAAGCCAGATTTTAGTCATAATTCTCTGATAAAGGGAATGGTGGCTATGACTAAAATTGTGGAGAATAATAAGGTTCCTGTTGACGAGAGACAAACATATACTTATTGGAACGTGACTCGTTACATTACTAGCCTTACAGATAAAACTAAACAGGGAAAATCTCCACCAATTTGGACTGTCCCTCAATAAGGTAATTTCTGTTTACAAATGAAATGCCAGACTACTGACACTGGACAAAGAAAAAGCTTTTGTTCCCATACATACATCTACACGTCTAGAATTCACCGCCGTTAGTGCCATCCCAGGGCACATCTTTTGTCTGCCACGATAGAGCTACCAACTGATTTTTCAGGAACATGCTATATAGCTTTTCTTCTTCCTCCTACATACACTGCTCCTTCAGGCCATCATAGAAACAGATATAGCAGAGGGATTATTGATTCTAAAGACACAGCAGGACAAGAGGGAAGTGATTTCCTCAAAGGATTTCTTCCTTTTTGGGGCCCAATGGCCAACAGCAGATACATGAGACAGCTGGTTCGTGTTGTTGAGACTACCATATATGTCACTGTGGGAGCCTTGAGTAATCTCACAACTGAACTTCAGCTGTGTCTCATGACTTTGCAGAACCGGATTGCACTAGATGTTATTCTTGCAGATCGTGGTGGAGTCTGTAAATTGATCCGATCTAGCTGTTGTATTTATATACCTGATGACGCCCCTACGGTATACCAAGCCATCTCCAAATTACACATGATCTCCGAATCGATTCATCAAGACGAAGGAGAATGGTCTTTATTAGGATGGTTTTGGGGATTACTATCTAAATGGGGATGGGAGGTACTAACCTTCCTTGGAGTGGTTTTGGCCATCATTTTTTCCTGTTGTCTCTGTATGCAGTGTGGCCCCGCCATCTGCGGTCTTTGTGCCACTCTGTGTGTCCCAAAACCTGAGTCACAGAAAACAGAGAACATTAAAATGATGTTGCAGCAACAGTTTGACGACCTCATGGCTATTGACATTGATTCAGATTAACGTGAATCTGTGTGTTTTGCCTGAGTTATGGCAAAAGGAGGGTCTGAGGAAAATCGATTTTCGATCTCGCTTGTATTCAGCCACCATTTTTTTGTGTTCCACCCCCACTTTGTGTTGCCCTCACTCAGGCAGCACAATGAACAAAGTTTTTCTGCTGATCTTACTGCAACGTGTCAAATAACATTCTGCCTCTGTTTACGAGACTGATTTCAGGGACTGGCTGAGTCCACTAATCCTCGTCTGGTTTGACTAAACCCTGTCTCAACTGTCTGTCGGTTCACACCGTTCTTTCCTGACTTTATCTTATCTTCTGGCCTTCGCCATTCTCTACTTGTATTCTCTCATTTCACAACTGTCCTCCAAAGCATACAAATATGTCCTGCCACCTGCAAGTTGAGTTGTAGACACTACCACTGATTAACTTGTGGGGAGGGGTGACAAAACAGTTGGAAGAGAGTTTTATTTGGGTTACTTGATATCTTGTTTTCAAACTTTTCTCATTGGTTATATCTTGTTTTCAAACTCTTCTCATTGGATAACCATGTATGCATTGGGAGTGTTCTTGGTGAATCTATGTGCTATAAAAGATTGTCCGCCACGGAGTAAAGTGGCAGTCTCCTAAGAACATACTGAGTGTACTTCTGGGACAACTGTACTTAGCTGCAGCTAATAAACCTGATCTTCTACGCTCAACAGAATGTCCTGTGTCTCTGTTCAACAAAGCAGGTGTTGGAAGGCGGACCCCGAGGAGTCGGCGAGACCACTCAGGGGGGCCCCCACACTGTACGAAGTAGCCGAGCGCTGCAGAGAAGCCTCCTGGGAGATCCTTCTCCTATTATGTACTAGCACAGTAACACCACCACACCGGACTCAAGGAGGTTGTCTCAAGATGAGCAATTCTTTATCAGCACTTTAAAAGGTTACGGGTTCAATATTACACAAAAAGGGGATCAAGGGATCCGCAAAAGTCTCAGTGTCTCTTTTAGGAGGGAAGGGGTAGCGGTCAGTCTTAGGCAGGAGCTTGGTACGAGGGTACCTGGGGCCCAGTTCTTATCCTCAAGCTGGAGGACCTCCGGGTCTCGGAGGGGTCGAGCCGCGACGGTGTCAGCAGGGCTCTGGCGTTCAGTTCGTGGGGAGCCGCGACCAGGTCAGCGGGACTCTCAAGATGGTTTCTGCTCAGCTCGAGCCGCGACGTCGTCAGCAGGGCTCCGAGGGAGGTTTCAGCGAGGTTGGGCCGCGACAGCGTCAGCAGGGCCCCGATGTTCCGGGGGGCTTCAAGGTTTCAACAAGAAGGAGCCGCGACGCAGTCTGCAGGGCTCGTGGTGGTTTCAAGCAAGAGTTCTTCTCCGTAGGGTCGGCCGCGATTCAATCAGCAGGGCTCTCGACTCCGGGATACAACTGCCGGTCTGTGGCGGGGTCGCCCCAGATATAGGTCTGGAGCCCTTTGATGTCCGGACCCTTGCGCCCTGGGGGCGGAGAGGCCGGGTTGGGAGTGGCCATACGCCCAGCAGGAGAGGCGCCCGGCCCAGGAGAGATGGAGGCCGATCGCACCTCGGTGTGTGGGGACGGTTGGGGGTCCCATCGATACCGCCCTCCGCCAGGGCGATGAGGTGTTCACGTGACACCCCCTGGCCAGTTCTTGGTGGCTCAATGTCTGAGCCTTGCTGGGGCCGAGGCCGGGTTGAGCGGAGTCATGAGGGCTGGTGTGCAGGGTCACGTGGCAGGCGACAAAATGGCGGAGCCCCGAGGTGTAGGTGACCTCGTGCAGCCCGAACGGGTAGCTCGTGGAGGCTAGGGCGGGGAACGGGCCCAACCCCCGGGAAGTCAGGACCACGCCACGAGGCCGGGTCCAACAGCAGGTGAACTCAGGAGATTAAGGCGTGCCTTGCGCCGCCAGGCCCATAAGGCCCTGGTTATTCAATTGGTGCCCTCTGTGAGGCGGCTTCAGAGGTAGCGATTTTGCCTGAGGGTCGTGAGGAACCCCGCAAGAAAATTCTGGAGGAATGGCGAACCACGTCAAGCGACCCCTGTATGTCAAAGTGGTCCGAAGGTCTTTTTCAGCGCGGTGTCTCCTTCCTGACGGCTGCTGACGACTGCTGCCCTGACTGCCGCCTTGCTTTGGTCCCTTTTGGTGATGTATGGTATCGCGAGACGTTAGACGGGCCTCTGTTGGCATAAGAAGACACTTAGTTAAGTGTTGGTGGGTAGCTCTCACTATTTCGTTCTTGGTGAATCTATGTGCTATAAAAGATTGTGCGCCACGGAGTAAAGTGGCAGTCTCCTAAGAACATACTGAGTGTACTTCTGGGACAACTGTACTTAGCTGCAGCTAATAAACCTGATCTTCTACGCTCAACAGAATGTCCTGTGTCTCTGTTCAACAAAGCAGGTGAGCTCAGGAGATTAAGGCGTGCCTTGCGCCGCCAGGCCCATAAGGCCCTGGTTATTCAATTGGTGCCCTCTGTGAGGCAGCTTCAGAGGTAGCGATTTTGCCTGAGGGTCGTGAGGAACCCCACAAGAAAATTCTGGAGGAATGGCGAACCACGTCAAGCGACCCCTGTATGTCGAAGTGGTCCGAAGGTCTTTTTCAGCGCGGTTTCTCCTTCCTGACGGCTGCTGACGACTGCTGCCCTGACTGCCGCCTTGCTTTGGTCCCTTTTGGTGATGTATGGTATCGCGAGACGTTAGACGGGCCTCTGTTGGCATAAGAAGACACTTAGTTAAGTGTTGGTGGGTAGCTCCCACTATTTCGTTCTTGGTGAATCTATGTGCTATAAAAGATTGTGCGCCACGGAGTAAAGTGGCAGTCTCCTAAGAACATACTGAGTGTACTTCTGGGACAACTGTACTTAGCTGCAGCTAATAAACCTGATCTTCTACGCTCAAGTGAATGTCCTGTGTCTCTGTTCAACAAAGCAGGTGAACTCAGGAGATTAAGGCGTGCCCTGCGCCTCCAGGCCCATAAGGCCCTGGTTCTTCAATGGATCAGTGAGTGTGGGAATTCCTCTCTATTATGAGTTTCTTTCCAAGATCCTGGGCAAAGTGTACACCCAGATCTTTCCGAGACTGGTGCGGTTGAATCAGAACGGGTTTGTCCAGTGTCATAGCACTTCGCAGAATCTTCACTGCCTCTTTCATGTACAAGACCAGCTGTGTGGGAAATTCCACCGGGCAGCATTCCGTATTCTAGATGGAGAGAAGGTGTTCGATACCCTATCCTGGTGCTATCTATTTGCTGTACTGGCCCACCTGGGAATAGGGCCTAGGCTCTTGGCCTACACAAAACTGTTATACTCCAGTCCTGTCTCCAGTGTAAGCCTGTGCAAACTCATCTTATCCCCGTTGTCGGTCCATCGGAGGATGCAGCAGGGGTGTCCGCTATGTTTGTGCTTGCCATGGAGCTGCTTGCCATACGTCTCTGTGGGGAAGGCCAGATTGGGGCATCCCGCTATCAAGACAGGACTTATACAACATCTCTATATGCAGATGATCTACTCCTCTATGTGTGAGATGTCGCAACCAATCTCACACCAATGTGAAACATCCTGAAGGAGTTTGCCTTAGTGGCAGGGCTATGGGTCAATTGGGAGAAGTCCATCATATACCTGCTTCACCCGAAGCAGATTCTGCAAAATGTATTTCCGGAGACCATTCATCAACACTGGGTGAGCCAGGCCCGCTCCCGATATCACTCTGAGAATGACCTGTATGAGGGGAGTCTCCACAGGGAGCTGGTGAGCATCCACACCCAGTTGCATTTCTGGGGCACCCCCTATAGGTAAGATAACCCTAGTGAAAATGGTGATGCTCCCACACCTCATCTATCACTCCGCAAACCTCCCAGTGAATCCCCTGCTCCTTCTTTAAGAAGCTGAACTCCCTTCTCATCTCCCTTCTTTGAGGGGTCTGGCCGCTGTTGAGTGGCTTTATCCAAACTACAACTGGCAGCTTATCAGGGTGGCCTCAGAGCACTGTCCTTGGAGGTGTATTACTTGGTGGCACAGCTGCAGTGGTTGTCCCATTGGACAGCTGGCACTACCTTGACAAAGCCTCTGCGGTGAAGGAACTCTTGCTCATTCCTGCTCTCAAGCGCCTACTCCTGCCGGGCACCCACCCATGCTTACCTGGCCCTTGCAGGTGGTGGTGACACAGATATGCATGTCCAGGATCCACTGCCTCTCTCTCCGACAGTTCCTCTCTACTTTCCCGACCTGCCCTTGGTCGGCTTTCCCCGAGGTGAAATTACTAGACTGCGAAAGGCCTATGGGTGTGGACAGCACACTCCCAACTAGCTGAGGAAAAGGTCTCCAGCCGGAAGAGTTCCTACTTCATCGGTGTCTTCTCCACACATGTGGGGCCCTGTGGGACCTTTCCCGAGGGTAACCTGTGAGGCACCCCGTCCTGCAGGCCAGTCAGACCATGGGGCCAGTGCGTCAACTCATCATCTAGCTGTACAAGGCCATATGTAGCTTGACCGCCACCTCCTTCCTTCCCCGTTCACCCCAGATGGGAGGAAGAATTTGGGCGGGCCCTCTATGAAAAGGAGTAGGAAGCTACATTCGACTTCCCGAAGAAGGTCTCCCGCAATGCATGTTTTAAAAAGATACAGTACTTAATACTGCATAGAGCATACCTCACACCCGGGCAACTACACCGACACTTCCCAGGCACACAGTTGGAATGCCCCCACTGCTGCACTGTAGATGCCATGCACATGGTGTGGTTGTGCCCGCTCTTCAGGATTATGGGTGCGCTGTGGATGACGCACTCCGGGTGGGCACCAGGCTCCTCGATACAGCCTCCAGGGAGGAATGTTCCCTGAGCATTTTTAAGAGAAAAAACACCACAAAGTACAGACACTATTTGCCACACTCACACTACTGCTGGTAAAGCATACCATCACTCTACACTGGCACTCACATGCATCTCCGCTGATAGAGGCCTGAAGGGGCGCCCTGCGTAAATGGGGTGCAGCAGAGGAGTAAGGTTCGATGGCTTCATTGCAGACCTATTTCCTCACAATGGGCTGGTCTTCTCCTGCATTTGTGGCAGCTAGGTGTGGGTGAATACATGTCCCCCTAGATCCTTGACCCCTCACAGGGAGCTCAATTGGTACGCTTTCCGCCACCCGCACAAACCTCCGACTGCTGAGAGAACAGCCACACAATGTACTCTTAAGCCCTCTCCCCATGCACGGGAAGCACTTGCCCCCTCATTTGCGCTACCCACCATTTGCGCACTGACTTTTAGTCCAACACCAGTCACATATTCACTCAAAGCCATGCTCCCCGCAAAACCTTCTTCCCATATTGTGTTTACAACCCCTGAATTACCCTGATCACGTCCGAGACTTGGTACATGTACTGTATCCCTGCCTATTTACTTACATGACACCCACAACACTCATTTGGGGAGACCCCCGCAGGGAACATGAACTTGTATTGCTTGTGTCACCTATGTCTATGTTTTGCTTCATAATGGAACCTGTTCTGTATAATGTAGTCGGATTGTTTAAAGCGATAAAAGCAAATAAAGATGATTTATCAAAATTAGTTATGTTTTTCAATCCTTCAAATGGAGAATATCGGCAAACATTGGTGTTTATGCATTGATTTCTGTAGCATTTCACTGAATACTGAACTTGTTCCATGTTTATATTTCACCTGGTTTTTCCTGTCAGTGCAGAAGTCCAAGGTGTACAGCTACTGCTACAAAACTCATAATACCAATGAGACTATTCTTTCCCACTAAGATCCAAATTGGTACTGCTTCAGCATACAGAGTCAAGTATTACAGAAATGCAGGAAGGTTGCTGTTATCCAGATTTCCACTAGTCGCAGTGGAAAGTAATGAATACTTGAACATAGTCCTAGGTGATCCAGATCTGCACAAACCTCAACCTTGTGAAAGTTGGTCTGATCTGAGATTTAAAGAATCCTCAAACATTTTTGGGAATTTGAACTTGAAATTAGAGGTCAAATTGTAAGTAAGCTATGAAAGGAAGAAGCAGTTGTTTCTCTTCAGTAAGCACTATGAAAATAAGATGGGCTTACAGCGAGCTGTGTACGCACTTTTCCATTTGGGGTTGGTGATGACTGGCCTAGCTATGGCCACCTCACTTTGGAGTAGCATTGTTCGCACGGAAATTCAAGATCCCCAGACCTGATGTGGGGAATTTTGTGATGGGAATGAAGAAGATGATCACCCATATGATGCACAAGACAAAAGACAACTTCACAATGAGATGTGAGGTTCAGTGCATATAAAGCCATAAATAATTTTGGAAAAGTCAATCATGTGCTGGCATTTGTGCTAACAGGAAACCTCAAATGCTTAAGGCAATCCTTATCAATGAACACTTCTCCTGAACTCACATCTTGAACTGCTGATCAAGATTCTCAAGCTGGATGTAAGTGAGCAAATCTCACATTTGTGAGTCATACTTATTCTCTCTATGTACCTCATTCTATTGTTCATCATCACTCCAGTGCTTAATAGCTATATAGAACAAATGTACTAAACTACATACATGCATGTATGCATTCATAAGTACATACATAATTACATGCATTTACAACCAGCATCAAACTTCAACTTTGCAGCCAGACACTGAAAGCAAGCTGCAACTCTACCTGCTACATTTGTTTTAGAAAAATGCCTCTTGAGTTTAGATTTAATCTTATATTGTCTAAAAGGACAGTTTGTTTTTCAACAGAAAGGTCTGCTGGATGTCAATGAAGTATAGAACTGAATACATTACAATGTTGCCAAGATCTTTATCTAGGAAATGACTCAATGATTACCAAGAACACATCAACCTCATTATTAGTACTACATAAGCATGGTTCAATGGATAATTACGTGTAGAATTTCAGGGTCTCAACATGTGACAAAGGCATATTCCCCTGCCGTTCGTACCCTGCTCTGCTTGTGTGGCATGTTCCCCACACAATTTGCATACAACACTTGCTACTGACCCCCCAGACCATTTCAAGCCAAGCTTGGCTTCATCTTTCTCTCAAAGAAGTGATGACATTGAATTCATGCTACTTACCTTTAATTCTCTGGGCCTGGACTTTACAGTCAGCCTCTTCATGCAGCAGGCCTTTATCCAGAGGCACGTGAGTTTAGGCAGCTACAAGAAAAGAGAAGGAAATAAAAAATCACCTTAGTAAGGAGGTATGACTAACAGTGCGGTGGCATAACCGCGCTAAAAGCAAAGGAACTCAGAAAAACTTTGAACTGTTAAAGCAAGTTGTGCATAAACAACAGGTAATTGGAATTTGTAGATATTTTGGAATTGTTACAGTAAAAGAAGCATACTCAGGTCGACTCAGATTCAAGTCGACTTATCTCAAGTTAGAGATTCAGGGCGAGGGTTTCATCCCTGTGAAAGGTAGTGCACATTTAGTCATAGGATTCACTGTAGAACTCTAGTCACTCAAGCATTTAGATTAACAACCAATTTTCTATTTCTCGCAGACCAACATCAAAAGCATTAGAAGTCTTTTCCAGTTTTCTGAAAAATCCCAGTACAGATACACATGCATGCAAAAAAGAATAAGGTATCTAGTGTGATTTAAACAGCAGCTATTGACACTCCCTGGGTTTCGTAAGAATTAAAACTGACTGTCACTATTTGCATTCCACAGAAAACATATGCATAGCAGTCCTTTTCCAAAGCTCAGCTCTTTCATAAAGAGGAAGCATTGGCAACAACATCCATACAGTGCAGTTCTGAAGACACCACACCAAACCAGAAGTCATCTCCTCTCTTCTCTCCCCCTCATCCCATCCCCCCTTCCCTTTCCCTCGACTTAGGTGATGACTACTATCAGGTCGAGGGCTGGTGTCAAGGTGCATTGGAGGACACCCTTTGTTTCCTCTGAGGCCTGGAATTCAGGTGAGTAAATTTGGTCTTGTCACTACCAATTCCTATGTTGGCTACTGGCAGATTATTCTAACCTATGAAGTGAAGGAGAAGATGGCATATATGCACCATTGAGAGGTACTGCCATTTGGCTGAGAAATACATCAACCATATTTATATGGATGCTTCCTCACTCTACTCAGAGAACCGTCGTACAGGCGTTAGTTATATCTCGCCTTGATTACGGTAATGTTCTCTATCTTGGTGCCAACATTTCTACCTTGAATAAACTCCAGGTGGTACAAGACTTCTCTGCAATCTACCGCGGAGATCCTCGGCTGCACAAGCTCTTCGCGATTTGCATTGGTTGAGAATCCCTAGCCGCATAAAATTTAAGGCCCTCTGCTATCTTTTTAAGATCAAACATGGCGTGGCCCCAAAATATTTAAAGAGTCTTGTTCAAACCTACAAACCTAACCGTTTGCTGCGATCCTCGGCAAATGGCGATTTTGTCGTCCCAAGATTTAAATTTGTAAAAATGGGTGGTCGGTCCTTTTCCCATCTGGGCCCCAAATTTTGGAACACACTGCCTACTGCCCTTAAGCTGGAAGCCAACTTGTTTGGTTTCCGGAAAAAACTGAAGACTCTGCTTTTTTTATAGCCTTTTTACTGTTTTAGTTGGTCCTGACATAGTATTGCGTTTTCTTTTCTTCTTGAGTCTATCCCTGGCGCCGGGAAACCCACTGCGGGTAGCTGTTGCGCATTATAAGTTCTATAAAAATAAATAAAATAAATAAATATGGATGATGCATCAGATGCTAGTTTGGAGACTTCCGTTTCACCTTTGTGGAGGGCATAACTGTCTTCAGTGACAACATTTAGGAGCACTGTAAGGATTGGAGGTGTGTTTACATGTTAAGATATCTTTCATTCGATTTTTCAGTTGTTTCCCACCAGGATCCCAAGGAATAATAATTGCCATTGCCATCCAGACAATATCTCATATTTCACCTAGACTTGAAAGGTAACTGTTAACACCAGCCCAGAGAGATGTTTCCAAAACCAGGAATCTATTAATTGATTTACCATTTGAACCTCCAGATTGAGGATCTAGAAGAAAGCCCAAAATGCATTGATCTACAAGAAACGAAAGCTGGAGGATGGAGAAGACAGATCACTTGTAAAGAAGATCTTGAAACAAAACCCAGGTGACTGATGCCTGGGCCATTTTGAGGAATGAGCGATCTGAGATCCAAGAGAATCTTTTAAATCATTTGGCAACAACTGTCCTAAGAACATCCTTGTGAATGGTGAGTCAACGATCATAAGAGAAGCATTCCAAAGCTGTGATTGTGACAAACCCCTATTGCTACTGACCCAACTATGCCAGCCATGACTTTTCAAGAGCCTCTATCTGTCTCTTTACAACCTCAGAGTAGCACATAGTGACACATAGATTTTACTTCTTTGGTGGGTACCTGGATGCCCAGTCAGATGCTGCTGAGGTGAAGTTTAGAAACTTCTGTGAAGCCATGGCTTCTGTGCACCCACACCAGAGTGGTCCAGCAGTGGAGCTGCCTGCCTCCAATGTTTTGGAAACTGCTTGCCCACCTGGTGAAGCAGGCTAGCACTTCCAAGCTATGCACCTGCAAACTGTTGAGTGTGACTCAAAGAGAAGTCTGACAGTGTGCCGTGGAGGTGACTGAAGATTGAAAAAACTGCCTGTACTCCTGGTAACTGCTTCCTCAGCTTACACGTGAAGGAAGAACACAATAAGCAGTGAGAATTAGTGTGACTTGCAGGACACACTGATCAATTACACTTCAAATACACCCTGTGGCCCAAGTTCCTCCTGGGACTAATCCTGTCTGAGAATTGCTTCAAAGTTAATTGGCATGAGGTCCTACCAGAGCACTTATGTGGCTTTTGGGTGGGGATTTTTACCCTTTGTCCCCCAAAGATCAGACGCTGATTGGCCTTCACAGGATCCCTGTTCCTTGGATGGAAGTGTGCTGCTGGCATACTTGGCCTCCTTCTAGTGAGGAGAGCAGATGCCACAAGCCTCCTAGATGTAAAACCCTAGAGTACGTGACTATGTGCTGCATGTGGCTGTCCCACGGCTGCCTGTGCAGACTGCGTTGGTGTCATTCTTTGGAAGTAGAACTGGAATCTCATCCCACCATTGTGGGTGTTGGTATATACAAAGTTAAGAAACTAAAACATTATTTCATTACTTTTTAATAATAACAAATCAGGGAAGTCATATTTATATACATTTGTATGTTGTACATGTTCAACTCTTTTTTCCATTGTTAACAATTTTTTAAAACATTTTTTAGCTTATAAAAAATATATAATATCAACATTATTTTAACATATATTTAATTAATTTATAATAAATAATGATCTATATTTTATGCAGCTATTTAATTGATACATGTTTGTATACTAATATTTAATTAAAACTTTATACTGTTTTCATAATTGTTTATAACATTGTTTGATATGTTTAACATATTTATTAATTTTCTACTTTCCTAAAATATTTATGTAACATGTTTACAATATTTATCTTTCATTTTTATGGCGAGATCGTCTTTTTTTTAGTTTCATTTGGTGGCCATTTTTATTTTTACTGCAACCTTCTATTTTGGAATCTATTTGTCTTATTTACCCAGGACCAGGTTGTGATAAGGTGCTGCTGTTCATAGGAAGAGCTAATTCCTTGTTTAAGGACTTTTTTTAGTTTTGAGGGTTTGGGGGATTTAGGAGGGAGATTTCAAAGTTAGTTATAGTGTAATGTGTGTAGAGTTTGGGTATATTTAGATGTATTGATGTTAGTGTTTTACAATAGTTTGTCATTTTGTGCTCGTCTACACTGTATTAGTGATGTTTTAGTATTCTATGTTACATTGTAGGATGTTAGTTATATTTTGGTGATTAACTGTTATGTATATGTATTTTTGGGAATATAAAGTGTTTTGCAGGTGGGTTTTTTAAAATGTACTTTACATGTTTTTGTCTACGAACACGTTATATAGGCATTTGAAGTGTCTGATTTTTTTTTTAAAGATTTCCTGGAGCAGCTCTTTTTTAAAGCACTTGTTTGGGTTTGAATGGAATCTAGATACTTAAGATTGCTTTGAGGGATTTGGTTTTTTTTGGCGTTGACTTTTGGATTCATTTATCTAATTTGTAGTGGACTACTAATTTTTATTACGTGGAGACTGAGAAAAATCTGCAGCTTCAGATCAGTACGTTTTATTTTGGGTGGGAAATGTGATATTATATTGTTCATGTGAAATGTATGTGATTGTTAAATGAAATTGTTTGGATTATATGTTGTAATTATTTCATGTATTGGATTAAGCTTTATTTTGGTTTATTTAAAATAATGTATATATATTTGTATTATATCAGTCTTTATTAACATTGTGATTGTAAACAATTGTTTGACTGATCTAATAAAATATTATATTTACTATTTAAAAAAATAGATTGGGTATGTTGATTTAGATTTTTTCATACTTTTTGAGGACTGGTAGGTTAACATTTATTTGATAATATGCTTTTGGCTATCATTTTTAAAAACTCTTCTCTATTGCTATTTATGAAGAGTTTAACTTTAAATTGAAGCATGTTGTACATTCTTTTAGTTTGTTTGGTAAGTGTAGGGCCAATTTCCCATTGCTCCATTAGTAGTTGATCGTAGCTTTGCTCTTTTTGTAATGCTTCTATCAATTTGTATGGTGTATGTAGAGTTCTGCCTAGTATGGTTTGGCAGGCATTGTAAACACAAAGAGATGATGGACGGAGCACTGAAACTTTTCAGACATTCACCCCCAGTCACAGATCTGGATTGAATCCATCATCTTTCATCACCACCCTAAGTCAGACCCAGCCACATGCAAATCGGTCTTGACCCTGTTCCGGCTTGGAAATTCGGGCTGGACTGCTCCCATGAAGAACACGATCAAGACAGATTTGCATATGGCTGGGTCTGAACTGGGGTGGCGATGAAAGATGATGGATTCAATCCAGATCTGTAATGCAAAAAATATTGGGACCCCCTTAGCACAATTTGCTTTTCAAAAGGTCAGGGAGAAGAGGGGCAAAAGCAGCAAACAATACAAAGAATAATACTCCCTCACGACCTATATATTATTACTTATACTTTCAAATTACATTTTGAACATGGGCTATTGAACAAGGAATTCAATTACAAATCCAACTTATTTTTTTACTTTTCTTTATTTTGTTCTGATATTATTCTTTTTATCATTGTTCATTTGCAACTTTATCAAAATTATATATTTCTATTATTTACACAAATCTCTAATACAAAATCATTTGCCTATACAACCCCAGGTAGAGAACAAACCCACACATACTACTCATCCTACTCATAATATCCAACGTACGCTGAATCGCTGTCAGCCTCAAACTTTGACTTTGTCCCGATCAAGCATGCCCTCGTGTCCCAAGTTGGCACTTTTCATTTTAAGGCACTGTAAAGTATTTAATCTTTAAAAATTCATATCTCCTGTTCCCTAAACTGGATTTCTGTTGTTTTATTGTCATTTTAATCGTAAAAATATGACCTATTTTTATGTTTTTATAAATTGGTGTTAGATTTGTATTGTGTGTTGTACTGTACCTATTTAAGGGACTGTTGTTTTTAAATGCTTTACACACCTGCCTCTTAAGTTAAGCCTGCCTGCTCGCAGCCAGCTACCAAGGGTTGCAAATGAACAATGATAAAAAGAATAATATCAGAACAAAATAAAGAAAAGTAAAAAAATAATGTTGGATTTGTAATTGAATTCCTTGTTCAATAGCCCATGTTCAAAATGTAATTTGAAAGTATAAGTAATAATATATAGGTCGTGAGAGAGTATTATTCTTTGTATTCAATCCAGATCTGTGACTGGGGGTGAATGTCTGAAAAGTTTAAACGCTCTGTCCATCATCTCTTTGTGTTTGCTCTGTTTGCCTAAGTTGGCAGGGTATGCCCAGACGTGAGTCCCTTGCTCACTTTGCCACTGGATTCAAGGTAGCCTGGCTGATGAGGGGTGTTACCCCGAAACCGGTCCCAGGATGCTTGTTTCTGGTCCAGTGAAGAGCTGGCCTGGCAGTTTGGACTGGGCTGTTCCCATGTGGAACAGGGTCAAGACTGATTTGGTTATATGGGAGACAAGAGGCTGCTGGTGAAATGCCATCCTTCATAGTTTTTTCATTTACACTGTTGAGCTTGACTCTAGTTTTGCATTGTAAAGAGAGACATGAGAGGTTTAGGTTAAATGAGAGGCAAGAGGCTGATAGTGAAATACTATCCTTCATAGTTTTTTCCTTTACTTGGTTAGGCAGTGGGTTAGCCTACTGCTTTTGTCTATAAGTGCTCAACACACACAAAAATATGCGTGTTTTGGGGCAGTGTCAGAAAGGGAGATTGACTAGCACCTGTCAAATGATGAAGCAGGTGCCCTAGGACGAGCTCAAGGAAGACAGAAACCTCTGACAGAACAGAAGAGCATAAACTCACTTGATCTAAATGTATCAGTGTGACTGCAAACTGTGAAGTAGGGCCTCATGATTAGGCATAGAATAAATTAACATTTTGCCAGTGTAATCTGCACAATATTAGGAATTATGTTTTGTTCTTGTTACATGATATTTCCAAAATTACTACATTATGCTACTTTGAGTAATTATGCACCATTCGTGGTAAAAATGCCCTGTAAAATGTTACTATAATGCATGGTAATAACAGAATATGAGCAGCTGATGGTCACGCTGGTTTTTAAAGTCATTCTCACATCAAATATTGATGCAAGGACCCATTTCACCCTAAAATATGGGGTGAAATGACAGATTAGCATTTTGCCTACGTATGTATAATTTTATCAGAGTTTTTTCACAAATATGCAAAAGTAGGTTACATGAATTTTGCACATTTCAACTCATGATCCTTCTAACATTTCAAGCAGGAGATGTAAGAAATGTTACCTAAGGGATAACTGGCTTGTTGTGGCCAGTTATTTAAAGCAATGTTGCTTTTTGATCCTACGATATTGGCTCATCCTATCATTGTAAAGCTGAGATCACCAAATGTTGGTTTGTTTACACTGGAGAACATGAGCTAGGTTTAGACCATCATGAGACAGGTTCGTTTTGCCCTACTGATGATGTCCTGTTTCAATAGTAATCATATTTAGTATGATAGAAACTACAGGTTCAGACACTTGTTGAATGTGCTTGGCTAAGATGACTTTACCATCTGTGGGATTATTGCCTCAATGCTTTTAAGTCACAACCCCCCTAAACTACACTGCATTGTGGGGGGCCTTTTTAAGCTGGCTGGACCAGTAGATAGAGCTGCTTAACTGCTTGCTTGGGAAATGGAGCATAGATGAAGGGGGAACCATCTGCATTGATCGTAGTGTAATGAATGGTCAAGGGACAGATAGTGCTAACTTGTTAATTGATTACCTGTTTCTTGGTCAGGGTTTCTAAAGTAGTAGAACAGCTGCCCTGCTGTGAAATACTGAAAGTTAAATTACCAATCTCAGCCAAGCTTCCATCTTTGTGACAGATCACTCCAGAATCTCTCTGCAGCCAGCAGGAAGGACAACGCATATAACCCATTGCAGAATGTCCACCCCTTCTTGCCCTGTTCTGTGGGCTGAGGGGCACACACTTGTTGCAAGTCAACCTGAGAACCACATTTCCCAAGGGGCACTGGCAGAGGAAGTGTGAGATAAACTGGTCAGTGGCTCTATGGGGCCACGGGCACATAGTTGATGGTTCCAATATGTGAAGGCCATCTGATCAGTGGTGACAATGTGCCAGGGCCTTCTAGTTGTGGCTCCAATGTAACTTAGCCTTCTCCAATGTGTCCCTCTTCCTGGGTTCTACAAGCCCCCACGCCATGAAAGCATATTATTCAAGGAAAAATGGCATCCTGGATAGGCCCAAAGGGTACAGTGTCATAAACCAACTGAGCTAACCAACCTGGTATTCAGGAAGGTAGTCTGCATTCCTTGGCACGCCAATAATCAATATCTTTTACAAACATAGATCATTTGAATGAACAAACATTCAGCTTACATCCTAAAGACCTCAATGATAGACTGGAAATGTTGTTGTTTTTTTTATTGAAAGGTCACATGTTTGTAGGCCAGAAAATCTAAACACACGGTTAACCGGAAAATGAACATGTTATCCCTTTAAACATTGATGACACTTGTTTTAATGTTTTTGATGTTCTTGTATAGTTCACTATAGCCAAGCATATTAAATATAGTGCTCAGTTATAAAAGAAAGAGTCAAAATGTCCTGATTTTTTGGCTTTGTTTAAAATGGTAAAACTCAGTAATTATCAATGTTATAAATGTAAACATTTATCCAATGGATGACTGCACTCAATATTACACACATGCTGCTGCCCACTTTTGTGCTCAAGTGAAAATAGATCAAGTTACCCACGGCTCCTGCTCATATCCCTGCACAATGCTGGGGACAAGTACACATATTTGCCTATCCTTTCTTAAGTGTAAATAAGAATTTATTGTGCAATAAATTAAAATGTGTACAATTGATTACAATCATTAACATTTCTGCACATAGGAAAATACTTGTGAGAAGTTGGCCTGGTATATGCTGTCCACTAGTTATAGTGGGCACCCTGTACCAGTCCAAACAACCCCTTATTTATGATAGGTTAAAGACAATCTTTATTGAAAGCTATCCTAGTGGTAGCTATGGAGAGCAGTCTTCAGGCTAAGTCTTGAAGGAATGTAAAGCAGCTTGTTTTACCTGTCTATAATCTCCTGAATGGCTAAATGAAAGACAACCACACCAGGTATATATATATAAAATAAATGTATTTATTTCTAAACAAACCCTCCTAGTCTCTTTATGAGGCTAGAGGTCAAAACACATAAGTTACACTTCAAATAGAACAGTAAAATAGCACAAATACACGTCAGGCCCTAGGGGTGAGCCAGACCATATACTAAAATAGTGGTATAAGAACCATGATTTAACTAGACACAAGGCCTAGAGCCTGTAGAATCGCTGGGACCCCAAGGAACCACCCAAGGAAGTGACACAGGGGACCCACGGGGCCGTGTGCAATGTGAGAACACAGCCTTGAGCTCTCGTTAGCTTCTATGGGGAAAGTCGCGGTTAGATTTTTAGAAATGAGTCAGGACCAAGCCCTTTGGGACTTAGGAAGTTCTAGGGTCAACACCCACGGGGGCACCGGAGTACACATAAGCCTGTCTGGTAGGAGGTTACACCTCCTTGTGACAGGAAACCGATTGTCCAGGCCTCCCCTGCCGGAGTTTCGGTCAGCAGCAGGAGGCCAGACCTGTGTCTGTGGCTGCAGCATCCAGTTTGTGATGCCAGGGCTCTGTTAGATTTCTACCAGGTATACCAGTACTGCTATGTCTCTCCCCTAGAAGGGTGGGATCATATCCTCACATCAGGAATTGGTGTGGGGGTATGATTCCAAGTTCTTTGACACCAAAAACAACATGTTTCCGTGCAGCCAGTCCAAAGTTAGCATTAACCGTTTAAGATATAATGCACTTAAGAGTATATGGTCAGGCTGCACCACTGACAACCCCGGAGAAGAGATTCTGAAGGCTGCAGAGGGGCTCAGCTCATGCCTGAGCACCCTCTCACATATAACCAAGCACCCTGCCTTCAGGATTGATAAGGCCTGCCATAGGGGTGACTGATAGGTTACTATGTGCAGTGATAGGGGAGGTACAGTGAACCTTTACCACAGTAAGGGGTGCATACACCGCCTTACCCAGGGTGCAGTAGCAGACCTGTGGTGTCCTTTTGAAGGGCTTTCCAGGGGTGGCACAATACATGCTTCAGCCCCCGGTAGGCCTCTGGGGTACCTATGCCCTGGGTACATAGTATACCATATACTAGGGACTCACAAGGGTACCCCAGAATCCAATCTGGAGTGTACCTAAAGTACATGCAATTAATGTAGAGAGGAAGCAGCTAGGCTGGGGCCCTGAATAGCAGGGTCCCAGCCAGACTAAAGTAAAAAAACAGTGAAACACCAGCAAAAACTGGGGTAACCATAAGAGGCAGATCCTACTCTCCTACAATACTTAAATGACATGATCTTATTCATAATAAAACATCTAACTAGATCTGCCTATGATAATCAAAATCATGTATTTTCCTCATGTCCTACCTTTCTTCTACTGATGGAGTGCTGATGGTGCTTGTCTAAATTTTATTGCAACCAATTGACAACATTTTTCAAAATCTGCCAGTAAGTTGAGGGTCTGATCCCATTAAAATGCATTAACCTTGTCTCTACATTTCTGTATATATAGCAGCAAAATCCTCTATCTTAACAACACTTGTCTTTCTGTTCCCAGGAATTTACATATGTACATTATGTGTAATAGAGACACTTGAGTCATGCAAATATGGTTGGAGCCTCCCTTTAGTTTATCATATTAAAAAAACCCCAAGGGAACCAATAAGATTCTAAACCTGGTTGCTAATCACTTGTGTTTAAAGGTATACAGGATATCGTGAAATTGTTGCCTTACATTATATTTATATGAGCTTAACACCATCCATTTATGTTTTCTTTTTCAAAATGTACCAAATCCTAATGATATGATATTAGTTGAGCTTGTTTCATCCCTAAACATTATATTTTAGGTATTGGCAACATTTTACCCAAAACTGAATCAGGATTTACCGCAGACAACAAAGAGGAAATGATCGTTGAGTCTTGAGAAAATTTACAAACAGTTTGTTCTTTATTATCTGGAAAACAAAGATCATCTCTAGCCAACACATTTATCGTAGATTTACTATTTTTTTATGCAGCACAGTGCAGCATTTGCAAATGCTGCACTGCGTGAAAAGGAAAGTAGAGGAGAGCGCCAAATTTCCTGAAATATGGCACTATCCTCCCCTTTCCTTATCACCAGCACTGAAATCAGCTGTTGTGCACCACAGAGACACCTTTGCGCCATGGTGCAAGGGTATCTCTGTGAGTCTAGCATAGGTTTTGTAATGGAAGGATACCCTTCCAGTACAAAATACTATGCATAGACTGACTTAAACCATTTTCCCTCTTTGTTTGTGTGCTGTACAGTGCAGCACACGTCGGATGCTAAACCCTGTCTACTCTATTTAGTAAATTAGGTTTAGCATGAGAAACCTTGGGTGGTTGCATGGGAACACCCATGCGCCACTCATGGTACAGCCCCTTGGTGCTCAGTAATGCAAAGCAGCACTATACCCTGCTTTGTGTTACTTTCATGTTATTTCCAGAGATAAACAAGTTTAGCGCTGATAAGTAAATCGGAAAAAAAAGATTTTGCACCGATTTGCATCCCTATTGTGATGCAAACACTGTGTAAAATCTTAGTAAATGTCCCCCTGTGCTCTTTACCACTGCTAAGCAGTCCTAAAGTGCTTGTGCTCTCTCCTTTAAAAATTGTGAAATTGGCAGATTTAATTTACTTATAGGTTCTTAGTAAAGTGGTACTACAAGTTCCCTGGGCCTGGAAAATAAATGCTACTGGTGGTACTGCATCACTGATTGTGTCACTCACTTAAGCAGCCTTTTAAACATGTCTCAGACCTGCCATTGGGGCCTGTGTGTGCGGTTAAACTGCCATTTCAACTTGCCAAAATACACCATTTGCCAGGACTAAACCCTCCTTTTTTATACATGTAAGTAACCACAAGAGTAGGCCTCAAACGGCCCATAGGGCAGAGTGTAGTGTATTTAAAAAGTGGCCTCATTGGTGTTAAAAAGCCTGATCTTGGTTTGCAGCGTTAGGTCCTTGGAGCTTCACATCTTCTTTAGCTGAATGAAGCTGGCCCTTGCTTTTCCGATTCTTGCCGTAACGTCGGTGTCTATGCCGCCCTGCTTGTTAATGGCACGGCCCAGGTAGTTGGATTTCAAGTCTCATTTCAGAAAATACAGAACAGGCCCCTTTTGGGAAGTTGGCATTTTCTTGTCCCCACTATTTAGTGCCTGCAGCCTGTATTCTAGGTCACATGACTAGTTGTAGCTGGCAGTTGGCCTTTGTGTAATTCTCCCAGCCACGAGACTACGACAAATAGGTGCTATCAGGATGGGCCACCTCTGAGTTGACTAGCAGGAGGAGCTGTTAACTACCTAACTTGCACATCGCAAATGCTCTGTCCTGCACACTCATAAAGGGTTTTGACACTAGTCTTTTGAGAACTCCAGAGAATCTGGGGCCAGGACACAGTGGCAGGAAATTCCAAACATTCAGGGGGTGGAAATCTCCAAACCCTTCTCCAACTTCAAAGCAGGCACCAGGTATGAATAATTGACCCTCAGACCCAACTCTTCAGTATACCTCTGGACCTGTGGAATACTCAGAAGGACTGCTATTCTGCTCTTCAAGAAGGAGCTCTACTCTGCTACCTTGCTGCCTGAGAGATAAGGACTGGATCTGCATCTTGAGCTCAGGACCACCAGAGTGACTCCTGGGCTAGTTGGCTGGCTTTCTGATCAGAGCCTCAGGGACAGAAAAGGCTCCAACTACCTTGAACCCAGCACCTAGACTCTGCCTGCTGCAAGTGAGCCTGAATGTGCTCTGCTAGCCTAGTTTTGGTCCTGTGGACAGAACCCATGGTTAGCAATGCATCTCCTCGCATCTCCACTTTGGAACTACTGCAGCCCACAGTCTCCTCAGAATCCCCGCTGTGTGACTCATCCTCGAAGCAGACCTTTGCATTGCAAGGCCCTCGTCGAGGGCATCCTTGATGATAATGGAGAACTCCGCAGTGCAGCACAAAATCATCAGTGCACGATGCTTCTTAAATGCAGGACCTCACATCGCAAACCCCCACAGACGGCATCCATGAAGACGAAGCAGGACTCCTCATTGCAGCCTCACCGCTCCCCGGAACCGCCGCTGCACAATGCATCATCAACGCAGGATGTTCCAACACTCTGCAAACCAGTATTCAAGATACTTTGTTCAGCAGGGCTAACTCGGTTCGTGAATCCAGCCACAACCCAGCGCGGTCGGCCTGAACTTGTGACTTTGTCCCAGTCTGGCTTGGCAAAATAGCCTCAGTTAGCATGTTGTGCTAGTGATTTGATTTGTGTATTTTTTATCTCAAATAATTTATTTAATTTTCTAAATTGCTGAGGGATTTTTCTTGTGGTGTGTCTTCACTTCAATACTGTTGAAAGTGCCCCATAAATACGTTACACATTGCTTCTAAGTGACTGCATTTGTGACAAGGGGCCAAAGGGCTATGCACAGGTTAATGTGGGGTTGCTTGTAAATTCACCCTGACAGAAATTGTGTGGTTGCTGCGTGAGTAGGGTTTCACCACCCTTAGACAGTAACCCAATTTGCAACATCTTAAATACGTTTTCAGACAGGACCTGTGCCCTAGGCCTAAGGCTTCTGATTGTAGATCACAGGTGGAGTTGGCATGTCACCAGCAGGACAAACACGTGAATAGGAAAAACCGAGAATAGCCCCACAAATAGACAGCGATGCCACAATGATCCTAGGAGACTGACCCAATTAAAACTCACATTGCCGAAGGGGTGCGTGTTCCCAAAACACCAGCAAGTTAGATGCTACTTGAAGATAGGAACACTCAGCCAATCAGAACACCGCACACACTACACATGCAGTGATCACAAGCTCCCCATGCCAGACATCTGGACACATTACCTACTGGGCCTCATTGTGTCCACAAAAGGTCGAGACCCACCTGCCTTTGTCATCAAGATGGAGCAATTTATGACTTCATGACAAGACTCCACTCTCCAAACAGGATCTACGAATTGTTTTATGTTGCTTCAAGAAATGTATAAAAAGACATTCAAACTTATTGTACTTTGAATCAGTCTTCAGACCCGTTTCTGTAAACTGCACTGTCAGCCATAGTGTTTGATTACACCACCTGTTCTTGTCTTGCCAAATGCCTCTTGACTTTGTTTTGTAAAGGTAAATTCGTATTCGAGCACCATTACAATCACCAATCTATGTGTATTTATTTCTATTCGACTTTGATTATGTGATGACTATCAGCACTTTTTTAAGCATTGTTCTTGATGGACCTCGATAAATTGCTATAGAGCCCTAATTATCCATCACAAAATAGTGTGTATATTTGACGGACCCATGTTATGCAGTAACATATACCGATAAATGAAAACTATATGCTGTTTATTTTCATATGCTGTGATACAGTGGTTCAGCTTTTGGATACTGTTAGACCTCACATCCTTCTCATGGTATTCCCCCACACTTTTTGCTTTCACTCCATTGCTGTGCTGAAATCGTTTTTGTTGGCATTAGGACTCTGCACTTTACGCCTGCTAACCAGCATTAAAGTGCTTGTGCTCTCTCCTTCAAACATGCTAAAACTAGACTACACTTAATTGGCCCTTTTAGTTTACTTGTGAGTCCCTAGTAAATGGTCCTACCTGTACCCAGGGCTTGTAAATTAAATGCTATCAGTGGGCAAAAGCACTCATTGTGCCATCCACCAAAGTAGTCTTTCAAAACATATCTCAGATCTGCCACTGCAGCCTGTAGTGCAGTTTTCAACCGTCATTTCAATCTAGCAAAATACATATTTTTCCAGGCCAATACCTTCCCTTTTAATACATATAAGGGACGCCTAAGGTAGGCGGTAAGGGCTCATAGGGAGGGAGCATGGTATTTAAAACGTAGGGCATATGTGTTTAATTTTACATGTCCTGACAGTGAAAAACTCCTAATGTTGTTTTTTACTCTTGTAAGGCCTATCTCTCCTGTAGGATAACACTGGGTTACTTTATTATAATTAATAAGTGTTAATTTCAGACTGAGAGCTGATACATAAATTATGTTTGCACTTGAATTAATTGTAATTTAAAATCCTCTTTAATGTGTTGCTTGAACTTGAATACCTTGAAAAAAACAAGAGACAAGGGGTGTTTGGCAATACAGGAACAGTTCGATTAATTAAACAACTTTCTCACTTTACAATCGGTCTAAGATAGACTTTTATACAGTTCGTTGAGTGTAATAAAATGTTTTGGTCGATCCTTTTTTGGTAAGGAATGTGTACCTTTGTCTTTGGAGCCATAAATTAAGGTATTGGATGAGGAATCATGGTGGGCCTCGTCCTTGCAAGGACACAACGGGGCCAGTGGGAAATGTGTCCAGATGTTCGCCATGGTGAGCACATGATCACTGCGTGTATTGTGCGTGCTGTGTCTTGTTTGGCTAAGTGTTTCTAACTTCATGTGGCATCTGACTTTATGGTGTTTTGAGAAGTCTGCTTTATTGGGGACCCTTGTGGTGTAGCTGCACCTAATTGTGGTATAGATCTGGGATTTCCTGTTCCCGCATTTGTCAGCTGGCTAAGTGCCATCTGTCAATCAGTGACCTCGAGCCTGGGTCTTAGGGCTTGCCTAGTTCTGTATTTGAGTCAGGGTTGACCTGGAGTTCACAACAGGCAAATTTGTCAATAAAGATGTAATTTCGTTTTTATGCTTGAATATTTTATTATTCATATTGACATCAACTTTCTCATGTATGTCTCTTTGTAACTGGTGCAGTACTTGGATGGCAAGAGTCAATGTCCAATTATCCAGGTCATTCTCTGGGATGAACATGCAGCAGGACGCACCAATCTTGGCACACATCCCTCCCTCCTTCGTAGTCATTAAGTCTAACACATACTGATGCTGCATCACCATGAGATTGTTTGCTCTCAGTTCTTCCTTGATATAATTAAGGCCGAGCTCAGTGCTGTTCATCATTTTAAACATTTTCCATCTGGTAATTTGAAGCAAGTGGGCATTTGCTTTCGTCTGCTCGATGAAGAACAGTATGGACCCTTGTGGCGACACCTGTGAGTCTAAGAACAGTCTAAATTCTTCTGGAATGTCCTTGTACTGAGCACAGCCAAAATAATCCACAGTTATTTTTGCACAAGCCTGATGAAGCAAGGTTGTCCTCTTCCTTAGCGGGTGCTGGTACAAGTCCAATAGTTCTTCTCCTGTAATGACCAGGGTAGAGGTGTATGGTGATGAGAGAGCAAAGTCTGTGCCATCTGGGGACGAGCTGAGTGTAGGCAAACTCACTGCACTGCCAGTACATATCTATCAGCGTAGAAATGAAATGAAAGAGACATTTATAAAGCGCATGGCTACCGATAGGCCTCCCAGCGCTGAGAACCAAATCAACAGAAGAGAATACTGATTAGTCAGTTGGGAATAGATAGGTCTTCAAGAGTCTCCGAAAGGAAAGATAGTCCTCCTCCAAGCGAATGGCTTCTGGGAGGGCATTCCAAGCTCTGGAGGCTACATAGGAGAAACAACGGCCTCCGCTTCTGGACCTGAAAATTCTCGGGACCGGGGCCAGGCGTTTATTCCCGGAGCGAAGGGATCTTCTGGGACAGTATGGAAAAACAATCCTCTGAAGGATTGGAGGTCCCTTGGCAGCCATGATCTTGTGAGTAACGCAAAGGGCCTTAAATTTGATCCTCTCTGCAATGGGAAGCCAATGCAGCTGTTTAATTGCTCCTCTCGCTGATTCTCTCCGCGGAATTTGCAGGAGAATTCTTGCTGCACAGTTCTGGGCTTTCTGGAGTATGCTTACTGTTGATTGAGGGACTCCCAGATAGAGGGCATTAGCATAATCCAGCCGCGACAGAATTAATGCCTGGAGAAGCAGTTTTTTTGCCTTGAACGGAAGAAGGGGCAGAATTTTCCGAGCTGTTTTGAGTATTCCAAAACAGCATCCCACTACCTTTTTAGCCTGGGTCTTCATATCAAGTTTGGTGTCCAGCCAAACGTCTAGACTCTTGATGTGATTTTTTGGGGTAGGAGCGCTTCCCATACAACTAGGCCATACAAGGGGCAGGCCTGGAGGCAGAGGCCTACCCAGCAGCATGAGGTCAGTTTTTGTTCCATTTAACTGAAGACAAGATTGTTCCATCCAAACTGAAATTTCTTCCAGACATCTGGAAAGATTACTTCCAGGCTGTCCAGGATCTTTGAGGGAGACTATCAACTGGGTGTCATCGGCATATGTAACAATTTGTATGCCAAACACCTCCACTATTTTTGCTAATGGGCTCATATATATATTAAAAAGAGTGGGGCTTAGCGAGGAGCCCTGAGGCACTCCACTCTTCAAAGGCACAGTCTTGGAAATCACATTGTCCTCAAAGACCTGGAATGAACGGCCTTCCAAAAAGGAGACTATCCACCTCAATGCGGTTCCTGTTACTCCCATCTCATGGCATCTAGAGATAAGGATTTGATGGTTAACGGTATCGAAAGCCGCACTGAGGTCAAGGAGGATTATTGCCGCTAATCCTCCTGTGTCCATGATTTTTCTTGCCTCCTCCACAACCGTGATTAGGGCCGTTTCAGTGCCCTGAAATGTTCTAAAACCGGTCTGTGTCTGGTGTAAGCAATCGTGCTCCTCCAAATAGGAGGAGAGAATAGAGTTGACATATTTCTCCGCTATTTTGGCTATTCCCGGTAGCAAGGAGATCGGCCGATAACTGGCCATTACTTCTGGGTCTGATCCTGGCTTTTTTAGCAGGGCTTTAACCATCGCTTGCTTCCATAATGAGGGGACCCTACCGGCTACCAGTGAGGAATTAATAAGTGTTGCGATGACAGGGGCTACTTCTGGGGCAACTTTACACAACACCGTAGGGGGTGCCTAAGTAGGGAGATGGCTTTAACGGAGTCTAGGGGATTAAATGATTCCAAACTCCGATCTAAAGGGCCTCTATTTTCTTCCATCTGAGGATCATAGCAGGAATTGTCCACTGATGGAAAGGATGAATAAATGGCCAGAACTTTAGCATGAAAAAACTCTGCTATATCATTACAGTGTCCTTGTAAGTCAGAGGGACTAGCTACCGTAAGTGGGGGGCTGATCAAGGATTTAAATATTTTAAAGATTTCTCGTGGGGCATTAGGTGCCGATAAAATTTTTGCTTCATAGTACTTAGATTGTACTTTGATAATCTCTGCTTTATATAATTTTAGCGCATCGCGATAGACCTGTTTTTTTTCAGGTGAAAAATCTTTCCTCCACTGTCTCTCTAGTTGCTTACAGTTCTGTTTTTGCTCTCTAAGCTCCGTGGTATACCAGGCCACTTTTTTAGGGCCCTTTTTAATGTCCCTAAGTTTTATAGGGGCTAGCAAGTTCAATGTATTTTCAATCCAGCTGTTAAATTGCAAGTTTGCCAGTTCAGGGTCGGCGTCTATCCGGGGGCAGGTGTCTTTAAGAATAGCGGCCCATTCTCCCATAAAAATGTTGGACCAGTTCCGGCTCCAAATTTTGGTATGGTTTTCTACCATCCTGGTTGTGGGGAGGACCAGGAGAATAAAATCAAATAGTGGTCACTCCAGGGGAGTGGGTAGGAACCCTCCACCCGGATGTGAGTATTCGTGAAGATAGGGTCCAGCAAATGTCCCTTAATATGAGTTGGACCCATCACTTTCTGGGTGAGAAGTAACGCCCCTAAGGTGTCAAACAATTCCTCCACATTGGCGGAGGAGCGTATTTCAGAATGCAGGTTAAGGGTTAAGATCTCCTAGGACTGTGAAATTCGGCAAGGAGCTGACCAATAAAGATAAATTATCCGCCAAATCATTGATAAAAGATCCTATCGCTCCTGGGGGTCGATAAATTAACATGCCTGAAAACGTACAAGTAGACGTAAAACTAATAGAGAAGGAACAACTTTCACAGTCACTGATCAACCCATCCGAAATTCGACAACTGAAAGAATCCCTATGAATAATGGCAAGCCCTCTGCCTCTTATCATGCCTCGATCTTGCCTCTGAATGGTGTATCCTTGGGGGAGGGCCTGGATCACTGCTGAATTTGAACAGTCCGTAAGCCAAGTCTCGGTAAGAAACAGTACATCCGGATTGGTATCTTCCAGAATCAACCGTGTTTCTAATGAATGTTTAGACAGCGAACGGCAGTTAAGCAACTCCATTGTAAAGTCCGAGATTAGAGGTCATATCTTACCCACCTGACCCTCTGTCTCCAGGACGAAAGGGCATAGAGAACAGTGGGTCTGGTAGAAGGGGAGGCTCAGACAATGATGACACCTGTGTAAACCGCAAAGCTGGTTTAGCTGGGCGGCCGTGTAGGGGCATGGTGCTATTGCTGCGGGGTCGAGGGTCCTGGCCCCTGGTCTCGGTCGGGCGCGGACGGCCGCAGACGGGCTTGCCTTTGGTGCGCCAGCGGCGCGGTTGCCACATCCGCCCCTTTTGATCCAGGGCGCGCGAATTCCCTGTGGCAGCTGTACCGCTGACCCTCTCCTCCCAAGATGTCAGCCGCCCCCGGAGTATTGAACACAACTCCGTCCCCACAGGTAAATACAAAAGCAGCTTTCTCACCCTGATTTAACTGTCCCCAAGCGCGATGTGCAAATAGCAAGTTTTAAAATTAGATTGTTTTTAAAAAAGAAAGCAGGATAACGCGCTAGGCGGCGAACACACAGCTTGCTCCTCTGACGATAAAGATCTAACGCGCGGTCGCCACATCCGCCCCTTTTGATCCAGGGCGCGCAAATTCCCTGTGGCAGCTGTACCGCTGACCCTCTCCTCCCAAGATGTCAGCCGCCCCCGGAGTATTGAACACAACTCCGTCCCCACAGGTAAATACAAAAGCAGCTTTCTCACCCTGATTTAACTGTCCCCAAGCGCGATGTGCAAATAGCAAGTTTTAAAATTAGATTTTTTTTTTTAAAGTAAGCAGGATAACGCGCTAGGCGGCGAACACACAGCTTGCTCCTCTGACGATAGAGGTGCCCCATTGTATATCAAAATGTGCAGGACTGTGCCACAGTTTTCATTCATGCCCAGTTGAAGCAATCCTTTAACTCTGAGACATAAGGAATAGGGTATACATTTCTGTACAATTAGGGGTTACCCCTTCTCTTCAAGCCAAGCGTTTCTTCCCAACTCGGTATCTCAGATTTCTGACACAGGCTTTCTATACTTTCGCTCAACCCTTCTCTATGAGACCCATTTCCCTTGATGTCATCAAGCTGAATGGCCCTACAGAGGAAGTCCATCTCAGAGGTTCATTTGTTGTGAAAGAAGGCTGTCCCAGATACGGTAAGGGCCACCCTTGGACCACAAATGGAGGCAGGAGCAGATGTGTTTGTGCATTGGGCTGGGGATTTTGCTACCTCCAAGAACCCGGTACATGTGAGGAACCAGGTTTGCATGTGTTTTAATGATGTCTCCAGGATAAGTTTGATAATTTTAGAGGACAAGATACCTTAGTTACTTTGTTTTGGGAACTCTCTGGTTTCGATCTGAATCACTGGGAAAATATACATGGAGGTTTACTGCTTCTAATTATGTAACTACTGCTCAGCGCCATGTGCCGATGCATCAACAATTCAACATGAACATTTCATAAACACAAATAACAATGCATATGAAGGGCTGCAACATAGGAAAAGTGATACTGACTTCTGGCATTGGGTCATCAACAAAAACACAATACTTAGGACAAAACACAGTTTACAGTAATTTAACAGCACCACAACATCACACATATACCTCACAACAACAATTACACCCTGTATCACACTCTGGGGATAAGCGTAGCATCTGTATAATGCCCAGTGGTCCAAGTGACCAACACGTAAAAAACAGAGAGAAATAATTATGACTTTGGGAAAAAAAGAATTCTTAGCTCGCTTCTAGCACATGCTATACTGTAACCAGGGGAAGCTATGAGCAGTACTGGGGACAAAGCGAGCCTGATAGTCTGTCAATATCGGCTCTGGGACATAGATAATAACAATTGTTCACAGAAAAAAGGAATAACTTGAGAACCACAGGCCCCTCTTGCCAAACACAAGTTAAACCAAATTTCCCAGGTCCACATCTTTTTCCTTAAATGTCATAATCGCATCCTGTATGACACCTAGAGGCTAAGCGTACCATCTGAGTCACACTCAGCAGTCCAACCATACCGACTGTGTCATGACCATAGGAAAAAGCGTACCATCTGTGTTACGCCCAGCGGTCCAAGCACCCATCACCTCTAACTTCTTTCAGATACCAATGGCGTTGGAAAAACTGTGAAACCCATTTTGACTAAAAATAAGATTGAGGTGTCAACTTTGACAATAAACACAATAAATCTTCACCTTTACTAGCCTGCTGCCTATCGAAACAAGCATTTGCAATGCAAAATTGGTCTTGCATTTGTAAGAGTTAGAGAGGTGGATATAGTGAGGGAAGTTAAGAAAAAAGTGAGGAAGAAAGGGGGCTTTCTGAATACTGATCTGGTAGCTGTCAGTGTCTAGGGCAATGGTCTTCAAACTATTTAATGCCACGCTTGCAACCTTGTGCACAACAAATGTATCACAAGAAAGACAAATATATTTTTCTCAGTTACTCTATAAAGCTGTCAGCTCTATTATCCCTTTCAGTAATGCACTCAAACAGGGTTACCAGCATTCTGTTGCCAGCCAGGTCTCCCTAAAGTTTAAACAGATCCGTAGTGCGATCCTTTATCAGAAATAGGGGGAGTGACCTCGAGGGTTATTTGGAGCCCCCAGCCCAGATACCTTGAGACGTACTCCCAGCCATGACAAAAGACTATGTTGAAGCAGGAGTCCCTGTTTCTGTCTAGCGTGTCATCCCTGTTCAGACATGTGACTTGATCTGTAGGTTCTGCAGTATCGGTCTGTGTAGGTTTTGCACTTTCTAGTGGTTGAAGTTCATGCTGTCTGTTGTTTTCAGTGGAATGTAATTATACTAAACTGTACCTTGTTATGTATTTGTCTAGATGTAAATATGTGGGTTGGGTGTTTTTTCTGTACCCTTCAGTGGTTGGGTACTGGTGAATATATCGGCTGTTGATGTCCCTTGAAGCTTGTACCTTCCAGGTTTAGCTCTTTGTAAATAATGAAGAAACAGAGAGTTCTCTGGAGGATGAGTCAGTATCTGCCCCAAGTCTCCATGTTAGCGGGAGGGGCTGGGGTGCTGCTGAATGTACTCTTACTGGATGGCGGAAGCTGGGCTCGGGCAGCATGAGATCGTGTGCTGGGGCCGCAGAAATGACCGTAGCAGCAAAGCAGGGTTTGGATTGCCAAAAAAGCACATAGGCGTTTATATTCCATTGTATCAAACGTTTCAGCAGTTAGTGTCATTTTCAATACAGGCTTTGCTCAGATCGTCTTCTGTTACTGGCCTCTGTACGTGGCGCGGGAATCACACCAAAAACTGGACTTGCAGCAGCAGGTGTGCTCTGCGGTGCAAGAGAACGAAGCACTGCGGACGCAGGTGGAAGGGATAAGAAGAAAGGTGCTAGCGCTAGAGGAGTGGAGCCGCGAGCTGATGGAGCAGGTGAGTCGGACTCTGGCCGCGCAGAGCCCCCCATTCATCCTGGAATGTTGTGACTGTGTGTGATGGCAGAGAGCGTGTTCTGTCCCAAGGGCCTGGAGTGCCTTCTTTGCCAAAGTCAAGGTCCAACCACCTGATTTAGACGTGGGCGGGCCCTAAGAATGTCGATGTTGGTGCCTATTCTGGCGCCGTCGCTGACATACTCCTCCGGCGGCCCCATGGAGTGCGACCCCTCGGATGTTCGCCTCCACCTGACTGCCCATTTAAGAGTAGGTGTTCAAATGGCTTTTTTGCTGTCCATCCCCTCCAAGTAATACCGGGGGTCAGGGACAGTGTGGGATCTGGTGAGTCCTCAAGTGAACCCTGAGTAACATGGAAGCTCAGAAGGGCCCAGCCCCCGCTGTGATGCCCCCCCCCCGACAGCCCAAACATACAGCAGCTCCACACGGCAGACTGCATGACCTACTCCCCTTGCAGACTCCATCCAGAGGCAAAACTCTACTCTCATTGCACTTACTCAGTGGGCCAGGGCATGTAAACGGGCACCCCCCTGCCCCCAGAACCCCTGCTTAGCGAGCAAACCTACAACTAATCTGCGCCAGATACCAAAGAGGCCAAGTAATTGGCGAATGTGCGCCGTACAAAAAACAGAAGACATAACATTACATTTCACGTCCGTTCCAAACATGTATTACGGTTTACGGCCGAACAAAGAGGGGGGCACAAGTTAAATTATATCAGCGCTTCGCAAAAAGGTCCCATGTGATCAGTACGAAAACAAAAGACAATAGGAATCCCGCCCTCAAAAAAACGTTTGTGCCTCGCCTAGTTCCTCCAGTGCGATCTGTTTTCAATTATTGCGCCCTATTGAAAAAGAAACAAAAAAACATGCACGCGAGTGGTGCGCGCATGCGCCACAGCGAAACATATGTTTTCAATTATCGAGCCTGTGTCTGGGCATGATAATTGAAACCACATGGCCTGTGGTGCGCGTAATAGACACCAATAGGCCATGGGCAGAGCAATGTGCCTGCCTTTGGCCTATTGCGTGCCGTCTTCGTGAAAAACACGCACGCAAAGGCCAATCGCGGAAGCCAAAAGGAAAAGCACACGGACGAGCGTGTGCGATTCCAGGCTCTGTTTTGAAACTCCATACAAAAGGGCTCTCGCTGCGCGAGCTCTAAAAAGTGAGTTCCGTGGAATCCCCTATGTAGGCCGCTTTGTGACTACTCAGTGGGGACATATAAAATAGGTAATGTGCCAAATTGTTGTCAGTAGCAGAGCATTCAGGTTATCTTTTTATGCTTCTCCCTAGTTTGCCATACGTCACATGCTTTACTAAGGTTCTGATGCAGTCTCTTACCCTCTGTAATGGGTGCCTCAGGATGGACTTCTGCCCCGCAGATTCAGCTGAACTTCCAATCAATTGCATGGCCTGCTCACCTTCCTTGTTGTGCAAATGTGAATCTATCTGGGCGGGGTCCCATTCCTTTGGCTGCAGTCCAATGGTGGCTCGCCAATATTATGCTTGAACATGAAATACTTTGAAAAAACAAGAGACAACAGGCATTTAGTAAAACAGAAACAGTTCATTTAATCAAACAATTCCAGCTATCACGCTCGCACGAACGGAAGACCGGACGACTACTCACCCCGGTCCCTAGAGACTCCTTTGAGCTCTATATATTCCAACAGCCATCGTTTGCTGTTACACAATCCTTGTTACGTCTGCAGACGCCCCCCCTTTAGTGGACATCAGGAACTGTTCCTTATCTCCCATACAACGGTCCATATTCCGCATTCAAGATATTTGAACGGCTTTCTAATGGCCATCTACCCGGATTCTGGCACACTATGAGCCAAATCACAAGGCGTCATATATTCAGGCAATGGTTTATTCTGTAGTCCTGAGGATGATCCCATTGCATTGGAGCTAGGGATCGAAACGTCGACTTTCCAAACAGTATCGCAATTTATCCATTGTGAAAATTTTATTGTGGCCACTGTTGGTTAGAGCTTACTTAAGTTTTCACTGTATTGTAAGCCACTACTTTCTCCCCATGTTTTTGCCTGTCATTTCTGTTCTCTTTTTCATTTTTTTCTTCTGTTAAAGCTCGGTACAGGATTGTGCCCTTAATTTATTTTCTTCCTGGTCTTTCATTCCTTGTTATTCCTTTTGAATTGTAAGAAATAAATGTTCCTGTGTCCGGCTGGACATTGGAAGTCTTTCCATAGGTCTCATTGAAGTCTATGTCGAAATGTCTTTATTATCTATCATTAAGCCAAGGACCTTTGTTCTTTAAAAATAAGTAATCACCCGAGGTCCAAAGCTACCTGTTCGGGTTCCCCTTGTTATTTACACTGGGAGCACCGTCACAAGCATATGGTCTGAGGACTGTCTCAATTTCCAATGGGTCTACTATAGACTTTTATACAGTTTGTTGAATGTAATAAAATGTTTCCGGTGATCCTTTTTTGGTGAAGAATTTGTATCTCTGTCTTTGGAGCCATAAATTAAGGTATTGGATGAAGAATCCATGTGGGCCTCGACCTTGCATGGACACAATTCGTAACGTATCCTGATGTCTGGCATGGGGAGTGCATGATCACTGTGTGTACTGTGTGTGCTGTTCTTGATTGGCTAAGTGTTCCTAACTTCATGTGGTATCTGACGTTATGGTATTTTGGGAATGCACTCACCTATCTGGCCATGTGTGCCTTATCGGGGCCAGTCTCCCTGTACCATTTTGTTGTCGCTGCGCCTAGCTGTGGGATCGATCTGAGATATCCTGTTAGCGTGTTTGTCTGTTATCTACGTGTCATCCCACCTGTAATCTGTCAATCAGTGACCTCCAGCTCGGGTCTCAGGGTCTGCCTAACTATGAGTTAGGGTTCACGTGGAATTCACATTGGGTGACTTGTCAATAAAGATGTGATTTTGTTTTTATGCATGAATGTATTGTTAATCATATTGACATCGACTTTTTCAATATTGACAAATTATAAAGTCGGGTTTTAGATTATAATTTTCAAAATGGCACTTTTAAAAAGTTGTCATTTTCCTGCTTTTTGTTTCTTGGGTCTTTCTAGGAGTTTACAGATGCCTGGGCCTGCTTATAGTTTCCCCATCAAGAAATTTGTATTTAGCCCAGACAGTGATCAATGGGACATGGATGTAGCGGGAAGAGGGTCTTCTGGCAGGGTGGCTGGGGAGGAGCTTTACCCTGCCCTGATTACAATTTAAAGGTCTTTGCTTACAGCACACCCAAAGGGACCTGACACCAGGTGTGCCCTGCCTTTTATCACCCTAGACAGTTTGGTGCTTGGGACAGGAAACGCAAAGAACTGAGCAGAAACAGTTTTGGGGTAGATCAGTTATCACCGTTTGGGTGCTGCATGCATACTTTACACATTGCCTCTAAGTTAAGCATTACTTCTTTTGTGCCAAGTTACCTGAGGGTTAAGCACAAGTTAAATTAGTGACTTTTCTGATCCATCTTGACAAGGATCTTACCGGTACTTTCATTGTTCACCTATACTGCACAATTGTTTACATACTGTGCTAAATTACTGTTTACTATTATTGTTTCAATAATTGTTTAATATGTCATATATGTCCTATATTACTTTGCAAAAAACATGTCCTTCTCCGATTCCGTTCACATTTACCAAGAGCGCATATTTGAGCGATTACATTTTTCATCCTTTAAACTGAGGCAGTTGAACATAAAATTGCATGAAGGAAGAGGGTAGTAACTTATGGCCAGTTGTACGACCATTCTTCTTTGTAGGGCGCAAATTGTGATTTTTTGCGACTTGCAATTTGCGACTCACAAAAAGGAATGTACTAATGCGTCAACCCCAATATATATATATATATATATATTATCTACTGGCGGTCGCCAGTAGATAGTTATAGTTAGGACCGTGTTTCCATAGGAAATCCGCAACATTCTATTTGGAATAACTTTGGCGCCGGTCGACGAATCCTCGCGAAATTAACAAAACTAATGGGGCGCTACGCTGCGCTCCTACCCTGAAAGTCTCGGGGGGATTCGTCAAGCAGGGGCTGAGAAAAAAGGGGGGTCCCAAAACGCGTTTTCCCCATGCATTTTTCCATAGGACCTTTAGACACAGCTACAGCCCGAACGGCTGAACAGAATTACTTGAAATTTGGCAGAGAGGTAGTCCTCAGGTCAAGGATGTGCCTTTTGTAGGTCTGGTGTAAATCTGTTCAGTAGGTCCTGAGAAAATAGCATTTAAATCAATATATATCTGTAAGCGCGCTCCGTGCGCTTACCGTAAGCTTACCGTACGCGTACGGTGCCGTGCGCGAGCTCAATTCTGATTGGTGGTTACATGACTGTAAACATTCGAATCGGTCGAAATCAGGAAGTGTCTGCCGCCATTTTCTGTCTCTCGCACTGAGAAACAAAGGTGGGGAACGTGAAACGGGAGCAACGAAGAGAGTTGCAGACCCCCTAGTGTTTGTCAGGGGGTCCAAGAAGGACCCAAAAGTACGAAAAATAAATTTAATTTTTTTTTTAAAAATCGCGGGGTACGCGTATGGTAAGCTTACCGTACGCGCACGGCAAAAAAATAAAAAAATAAAAATAAAGAAGTTACAATCACATTTATTAAATAAATTAAAGGACCCACAATGGAGAAAAAAACAAATGTTACTGCGTAAAAAAAGGCAAGGCGCGCACGGCATCCACGAAGCGCACCGTGCGCGCAGGGTGTGCGCATAGTGAAAAACCAGAAAAAAAAATAAAAAATAAATACATAACTTAGCATTTAAAAAACCGTACAAATTCACTGAAAAAACCATAGGTTTCACACACGTTATAGTTAGGAATTATCATTTACAAAACCTTGCAAATTCACTTAAAAAACCATAGGTTTCATACATGTTATAGTTAGCTGTACATTTCACTCGTAAAAAACCAATGAAATTCCACATTATAGTTAGATCAGGTAACTATAACTTGCGCGACCGCAATCCACAATGTGTAATTTCAGATGTCATCATTGATGTCATTAGTGATGTCACTGACCATGTCATGAGTGATGTACTATGTGACGTCATCAGCAGTTTATTGTGGGCGCGCAAGTTATAGTTACCTGATCTAACTATAACGTGGAATTTCATTGGTTTTTTACGAGTGAAATGTACAGCTAACTATAACATGTGTGAAACCTATGGTTTTTTAAGTGAATATATATATATATATATATATATATTCACTTAAAAAACCATAGGTTTCACACATGTTATAGTTAGCTGGACATTTCACTCGTAAAAAACCATTGAAATTCCCCCGTTATAGTTAGTTCAGATAACTATAACTTGCGCGCCCGCAATGCACTGCTGATGATGTCACATAGTGACTGTGTGTTTTTCTGAAAAGTTTAAATATGTTTTATATATTTATAGTGAAAGGCCTGTGGAAGAATGAGTGGGTGTAGAAGTGTGTGAATGGATGATTTTCTAGGTGTTTAACTGATTCTATAAGTGAGTCATTAAATGTATCTTACTGCAGACTAGTGACTAAACTGTGTGAAGGTCTGTATGTGTCTGTCTGTTGGTGTATAAGTGGCTGCATGGTTTTGTGAATAGCTATATGAGTGTCTATATGGGTTATTGATCGATTGTCTGAGTATCTGTATGGGTGCCTGAGTGTTTGTGTGGGTAGGGTGTGTGTGACTCTGTGCATTGATGTGTGACTGGGTGATTCTATGGGTGCATGGTTTTAAGAGTACATCTGTGATGAACTGTATGGTTGAGTGAGTGTATGTATGGGTGTGTTAGGGATTGAATGTATATCTCAGTTGTACATGTGTCAGTAACTACAGATGTGAAAGGCGGTATATATACGTTTAAGAGTATATAAGTGGGTATATCTGAGAGTGTGTGATTGTGAGAGTGGCTGTATGGATGAGTGTGTGCTTGTATCAATGATTGTATAAGAGCGTAAGAATGTGGTACTATTTTTATGAGTAAGTGAACTTGAGTGTGTATAACTGCATAGGTGAGTAAATGGGAGTGTGATTAATTATTTGCATGACTGACTAGGTGTGAGAGTACCTCTATGGATGATTGGTGGTGTGTGAGTGTCTATGTAGGTGTATAAATGCATATGATAGTCTTGTACAGAGTGACTGTAAGTAGGAGTGACTGTACAGGTGAGTGAGTGGAGGTGTATGTAGACCTAAGAGTTAATGAGTGGGTATGTAGTTATTGGTATTGGAGTATCTATGGTTTTCAGAATGGACGTCTGAAATTTTGAGTTGGTGTATCAATGGTTAAATCAGGGTGTGAGAAGATGCAGTAATTTATCACATGGATTATGTCATCAGTGATGTCATCAGTGATGTCATTTGAGATGTCATCAGTGATGTCATTTGAGATGCCATCAGTGATGTCATCAGTGATGTCACTGACCATGTCATGAGTGATGTAATATGTGACGTCATCAGCAGTGCATTGCGGGGGCGCGAGTTATAGTTAGCTGAACTAACTATAACAGGGGAATTTCTAGGGTTTTGTACGAGGGAAATATCCAGCTAACTATAACACCCCTGAAACCTATGGTTTTTTCAGTGAATTTCTAAGGTTTTTCAAATGCCAATTCCTAACTATAACACCCCTGAAACCTTTGGTTTTTTCAGTGAATTTTAAAGGTTTTTTAAATGCCAATTCCTAACTATAACGTGCATGAAACCTATGTTTTTTTCAGTGAATTTCAAAGGTTTTTTAAATGCTAATTCCTATCTATAACTTATCTCTGAAGATATCATGTTTGATGATTTTGATTGGATTTGTATATTTTTCAAACTCAGTGTGTCAATTTAATTAATTACGTTTTTTTTAAAAATACTTTTTATCACCATTTTTTTAACTTATTTTTCTATTAATTCTTTTAAAAATTAAAAAATATTATTGGAACTTAATGGGTTTTTCAAACATATTTTTTTAACATGCACCATAGTTTTCAGTGTAGAAGGTTGTCAAACAACCAATGATTTCTTGTCTTTTTTCAAAACTGCATCTTAGCCACCATTTTAGAAAATCTTACTTTCCAAACTGCCATTTCATTTACAGAGACCATCTGAGTGCATCCAGATCCTCCTTTCAAGATGCTTAGAGTGTGGATTGTGGTACACAGCTATATTTTCTGGAGCCAAAGGTATGCAGAAAACAAAGGCATTCCCAAAGACCTAGGTTTGCCAAATGTAGACATTAAATGGATTGGACAGAGAGGGTTAAAGTGGCACCAATTGATGCCATTGGTGAAATCCTTCATGCAAATCCAACACCCTGACCTCATAATAGTGCACTGTGGTGGCAATGACCTAGGCACTTTGACTGGGGTAGGTCTAGAAATGCTTACGAAGGACACCTTTGCAGAACTGATTTCACTTTTCCCTAAAACTGCCTTTGTGTATTCTAACATATGCCAAAGGCAGAAATGGAACTGGTCCGATCATTTTTGTCCACAGATTGAGAAAGCTAGGAAACATGTGAATAAATCTGTTTCTGCTTTTCTCCGAGACTACAGAATGGGGTCCATTTACAATAACAATCTGCGCTTTCATATGCAAGAGATGTATAGGAGAGATGGAGTACACTTTACTGATGAAGAAAACAGAGTCTTCCTCGACAACTTTAGACTCTGTATAGGTACTTACTTATAAGTACCAAAAACTCTGAATGAACACAACGGCTCTTTTTAGAGCCACTCAAGAACAAAACACTTAACCTTAATCTTTATCTCCCAACAATTTCATTTTTTTTCCTTGGATCCGCGAACCCACCGCGAGAGAATCTGTGCATCCAACGTGATAGGATGTGCGCACCGTGCGAACATTTTGCCGTTTAAAAAAAAAAAAGGGGGGGCCCAGGGGGTCCTTCTGGGACCCCCTAAGCACCTCTAGAGGGTCAGAGTATTTCCACTCTGCCCCCTTTATATGTTTTACACACTTATTCCCCTTGCTTCTTCAGCCTCACTTCTACCGAGGCAGAAAATGGCCGCCAACAGTTCCTGGTTTCGAATGTAGACAGACACTCGACAGCCAATTAGCATTCAGCGCGCGATCGGGAGGGTGCGCCCTCGGTGCAGGGAGGGTGCGCTTACGGAGCGGGTAGGGTCCGCGGATCCTCCCCGGCCATAGATATTTATGTACTTTTAACTCTAATTTTCTCAGGAACTACTGAATGGATTCACACCATTTATGCAAAAGGCACAAGTCTGAACTGAGGACTACCTCTTTGCCATATTTGGTGTCATTCTGTTCAGCGGTTCGGGCTGTAGCTGCGACAACAGATCCTATGGGAAATTGCATTTGGAAAATGCGTTTTGGGACCCCCATTTTTCTCGGCCCCCGCTTGACGAATCACCACAAAACTTTCAGGGTAGGAGTGGAGCAGAGCTGGCCAAAAGTTTGGAAAATTTCGTAATGATTCGTCAACCGGCGTCAGACTTATTGGGAATAGAATGTTACGGATTTCCTATGGAAAATAGGTCCTAACTATAACTATCTACTGGCGACCGCCAGTAGATAATTTATATATATCTATATATATCTATATATATCTATATAAGACCCAATGCTCTCTCTTACACGAAGGAAAGCTCGACACAGCCCCAGAGTGGCAATGGCAACTTTAATGGTTTTCATACACGCGGTGACAGGCAGTCCATGAAACGATAATGGCAGACGCGTTTCAGCTTTGGTTTACTTTCTTCAGTGCCGGTCTCACGGGCTCCTTACTCTTCCCAGGGGTCTTTCCAAGTGGAGTTTGAGAAGTAACTGCTTCCAGTCAGGTGTTTACTTGCCCCTCCCTCCTTTCAAGGGTATGTCACAAAAGTCTCACGTTTGTCTCACCAGGCAGATAGGATGCTGGTACTTGAAGTCCTCCAGGGCTCCCCATTCAGTAATAAGGGAAACCCGACAACATGTGATGTCCCAATCATAGATTGGATGTCGGACCCCACACCAGCTCGAGTGCCCCGTAAGGATTAAAGCTGCTTTGGAACTCTTTATCAGGTAATCACATTTACCTCCTCTCTCCCCTTTAAATGCAGAATTTGACCTCGTGTAGTTCTTCAGACTGCAGGGGGGGTAGCGCGTTATGCAATAATACAAAAGTCCAGATGCTGTCTTGACGCGCTACTCCAGACCGAAAGGGCGCGTCGAAAGCCAGCAGCAGCTTGCTGGCAACACATAAGACCCAATGCTCTCTCTTACATGAAGGAAAGCTCGACACAGCTCCAGAGTGGCAATGGCAACTTTAATGGTTTTCATACACGCGGTGACAGGCAGTCCATGAAACGATAATGGCAGACGTGTTTCAGCTTTGGTTTGCTTTCTTCAGTGCCGGAAGGAGAGAGGTGTAAAGAACAGAGATCCTGGCTCTGATAATCTGCTGTTTGAGTGCCACATTTCTTTCACAACTAACTAATTTTAAAGGTGAGTTTAGAGTTTGAGAGGGGATGTATATGGTAAATTAAGAAATGAATAATAGAAATGGGATTCCTTTTGTTGAAGTTGTGTTTATTATTTTCTGTTTTGGGAGAAATTTAAATGTGAGGAACATGTAAATTAAGGTGTACTGGTATAAAAAAAGAATAGTTTAAGGGTTTGAGGTTGGACTCAGTAATGCAAATACATACAGCATCACTAAGGCTGGTTGCCCTTGCTGGAGTGTAGGCAGTCACCCAGGTTACAAATGGTGCTGGTCTGAAAAAGCAGTTTGGACATGTGCTTTTTTAAGAATCTGAAAAGTGGATTCATAATGTGTCAGTCTGTAAAAGTGTTTATCACTTGCCAAAAAAAAGAGTAGTAAGTGTGCTTTCAAATTGGCAAAGAAATTTCGTTTTGTGACTAATATGAAAACATGACTCTGTGTGCAAAAAGGAATTACAGGCAGAGATTTATTGCGTATTGCTCTGGTGATTTCACAGTTGCATTAGATGGAAAGGGGGAGCCATTTTTTGGTGCAGAAGCAGACTCTTAGCACACACCCAGCTGCTTACCATGTGGAATCATGCACAGTATTCACAAGCGAGTGGGGTTTGAGGTTTCAGTCAGTAATGCAAATACATTCAGCATCACTAAGGCTGGTTGCCCTTGCTGGAGTGTAGGCAGTCACCCAGGTTACAAATGGTGCTGGTCTGAAAAAGCAGTTTGGACATGTGCTTTTTTAAGAATCTGAAAAGTGGATTCATGATGTGTCAGTCTGTAAAAGTGTTTATCACTTGCCAAAAAAAAGAGTAGTAAGTGTGCTTTCAAATTGGCAAAGAAATTTCGTTTTGTGACTAATGTGAAAACATGACTCTGTGTGCAAATAGGTATTACAGGCAGAGATTTATTGCGTATTGCTCTGGTGATTTCACCTGTTGCATTAGATGGAAAGGGGGAGCCATTTTTTGGTGCAGAAGCAGACTCTTAGCACACACCCAGCTGCTTACCATGTGGAATCATGCACAGTATTCACAAGCGAGTGGGGTTTGAGGTTTGAGTCAGTAATGCAAATACATTCAGCATCACTAAGGCTGGTTGCCCTTGCTGGAGTGTAGGCAGTCACCCAGGTTACAAATGGTGCTGGTCTGAAAAAGCAGTTTGGACATGTGCTTTTTTAAGAATCTGAAAAGTGGACTCATAATGTGTCAGTCTGTAAAAGTGATTATCACTTGCCAAAAAAAAGAGTAGTAAGTGTGCTTTCAAATTGGCAAAGAAATTTCGTTTTGTGACTAATGTGAAAACATGACTCTGTGTGCAAATAGGAATTACAGGCAGAGATTTATTGCGTATTGCTCTGGTGATTTCACAGTTGCATTAGATGGAAAGGGGGAGCCATTTTTTGGTGCAGAAGCAGACTCTTAGCACACACCCAGCTGCTTACCATGTGGAATCATGCACAGTATTCACAAGCGAGTGGGGTTTGAGGTTTCAGTCAGTAATGCAAATACATTCAGCATCACTAAGGCTGGTTGCCCTTGCTGGAGTGTAGGCAGTCACCCAGGTTACAAATGGTGCTGGTCTGAAAAAGCAGTTTGGACATGTGCTTTTTTAAGAATCTGAAAAGTGGATTCATGATGTGTCAGTCTGTAAAAGTGTTTATCACTTGCCAAAAAAAAGAGTAGTAAGTGTGCTTTCAAATTGGCAAAGAAATTTCGTTTTGTGACTAATGTGAAAACATGACTCTGTGTGCAAATAGGTATTACAGGCAGAGATTTATTGCGTATTGCTCTGGTGATTTCACAGTTGCATTAGATGGAAAGGGGGAGCCATTTTTTGGTGCAGAAGCAGACTCTTAGCACACACCCAGCTGCTTACCATGTGGAATCATGCACAGTATTCACAAGCGAGTGGGGTTTGAGGTTTCAGTCAGTAATGCAAATACATTCAGCATCACTAAGGCTGGTTGCCCTTGCTGGAGTGTAGGCAGTCACCCAGGTTACAAATGGTGCTGGTCTGAAAAAGCAGTTTGGACATGTGCTTTTTTAAGAATCTGAAAAGTGGATTCATAATGTGTCAGTCTGTAAAAGTGATTATCACTTGCCAAAAAAAAGAGTAGTAAGTGTGCTTTCAAATTGGCAAATACATTTCGTTTTGTGACTAATGTGAAAACATGACTCTGTGTGCAAATAGGAATTACAGGCAGAGATTTATTGTGTATTGCTCTGGTGATTTCACAGTTGCATTAGATGGAAAGGGGGAGCCATTTTTTGGTGCAGAAGCAGACTCTTAGCACACACCCAGCTGCTTACCATGTGGAATCATGCACAGTATTCACAAGCGAGTGGGGTTTGAGGTTTGAGTCAGTAATGCAAATACATTCAGCATCACTAAGGCTGGTTGCCCTTGCTGGAGTGTAGGCAGTCACCCAGGTTACAAATGGTGCTGGTCTGAAAAAGCAGTTTGGACATGTGCTTTTTTAAGAATTTGAAAAGTGGATTCATAATGTGTCAGTCTGTAAAAGTGTTTATCACTTGCCAAAAAAAAGAGTAGTAAGTGTGCTTTCAAATTGGCAAAGAAATTTCGTTTTGTGACTAATGTGAAAACATGACTCTGTGTGCAAATAGGAATTACAGGCAGAGATTTATTGCGTATTGCTCTGGTGATTTCACAGTTGCATTAGATGGAAAGGGGGAGCCATTTTTTGGTGCAGAAGAAGACTCTTAGCACACACCCAGCTGCTTACCATGTGGAATCATGCACAGTATTCAGAAGCAAGTGGGGTTTGAGGTTTCAGTCAGTAATGCAAATACATTCAGCATCACTAAGGCTGGTTGCCCTTGCTGGAGTGTAGGCAGTCACCCAGGTTACAAATGGTGCTGGTCTGAAAAAGCAGTTTGGACATGTGCTTTTTTAAGAATCTGAAAAGTGGATTCATAATGTGTCAGTCTGTAAAAGTGTTTATCACTTGCCAAAAAAAAGAGTAGTAAGTGTGCTTTCAAAATGGCAAAGAAATTTCGTTTTGTGACTAATGTGAAAACATGACTCTGTGTGCATATAGGAATTACAGGCAGAGATTTATTGCGTATTGCTCTGGTGATTTCACAGTTGCATTAGATGGAAAGGGGGAGCCATTTTTTGGTGCAGAAGCAGACTCTTAGCACACACCCAGCTGCTTACCCTGTGGAATCATGCACAGTATTCACAAGCGAGTGGGGTTTGAGGTTTCAGTCAGTAATGCAAATACATACAGCATCACTAAGGCTGGTTGCCCTTGCTGGAGTGTAGGCAGTCACCCAGGTTACACATGGTGCTGGTCTGAAAAAGCAGTTTTCTGCCTAATTTCAAAGCATGACTTTGTGTGCACACAGGAATTATTTTTAGAAATTTAATTTGTGAAGGTGTTATTGTGATTTTCATTTATAGGAAAGGGGTTTATAGTATTTTAAGATTTCTAAAGAACATAAAAAATGTAGTAATATATTTAAATAAAATAAAGGAATTGTTTTAGTTTTTTTCAGGTATTGCTGAAGAGCAGTGAACAAAATTTAAGATGCCTACAAAATCCAGAGTAAAGAAAGACCACAAAAAAAACCTATATTTGAAGACAACTGGAGGACCTAAGTTAGTTGGAGATGCTCATGTTGGGAAAAAGAAAAAATCTTCTGGTAAGCAAACAAAAGATTTTTTAAAGAACATATTAAAAAAAAGGAAAAATGTACAAAATGTCTGTACTGGAAAAAATGTTTTCAATAGAAAAGGAGAGGAAAAAATTGAGCATTTAGTTAATGCAAATATACCTTCTGCAACTAAAAAGATAAACTTAAACAGAAAAACAGCGTTTAAAGAGATACGTAGAAAAATGTTTCAGAGAAGAGTTATGTCCAATTTGATAAAGGATGTGAAGAAATATAAGCAAAAGACTAAGTTTTATAAGAGAAAAAAAGAAATTGAAGCCATTGCAGCAAAGGCCTTAGAATTAAAAAGGAAACTATTCATTTTAATTTTGAATAGGATGCGTACATTAGATAAAATGGTTAATGTACTGAAATCACAAAGCAAAAGGAAAAGAGTAGTGAACAGAACAAACTTTTGTAAAGTGTTTTTAGGAAAATGGATGCATAGTTCAAGTAGTGAACCTTTTTTTAATGAAGAGAGCTATTTTCAAAGTAATAGTTTGCTGCATGCAGTTGACACCAGAGGTCGTGCTTACGAAGTGAAAAATGGTTGCATAATGGAGAAGGAGATAATGGTTCCAAGAGATGAGGTACAAGTGATGGCGGATGAGGCTATGGGGAGACGTCCTAAAGCCCCAGTGTACACTTGGAATTGTAGTAGTATTTGCACTGTGCGTCAGGAATCTATTGATAAATTTCGTGAGTTTCTAAGAGAATATAGTAAAAAAAGTGTAAAACAGAAGTTTAAGGTGCTTCAAAGTCTGGATCCATGCAGAGTGAGAGAGAATACTGGTTTGCAGGGTCATTCTCTGGCTTGTCTATCTAGAAAAGTGTGTAATAGTGTTTTCCATCATTTTAGGATGCTGGCTGTTCATCATACTGAAATGAGAAAGTTTGTGAGACGGTTGTATTTTGCTAAAAGTCCAGCAATAAAGTTAGATGAATTGAATAGGGCTCTGTTCCGTGGAACGGTATCAGATGTAGAGAAGGTTGTTGATGAAATTCAGTTTTGTTACTTTGGTCCTGAACAAAACAGTGCAGAAAAGGACACAGTAAATGAGGAAGAAGTGGAAGAGAATGTAGAACCCTCTGTAAGTAAGACATTTAATGATCACATAACAAAATTTGCAATAATCTCTAATGAAAGACCAAATATTACTTGTATTTGTTGCCGCAGAACTCATTATAGAAAACAAACTAGGAATGTTGATCTCTACAGAAAAAGTGAAAATGAAGATAATTATAAGTGGAAGGATTATGCCACATATATATTTCTTGAAAATTGTTTTGAATTGGGTGAAGATCAGCGTATTTGTAAATACTGTTACAACAAGTTAGAGGAAAATAGAATGCCGACCAGAGCTGTACATAATAATTTAGAATTGGATGCTATTCCTGCTGAACTTTCTGAATTAAATACATATGAGTCTATACTCATTCAATGTGTTCATCCGTTCCAGACCATAGTACGTATGGAGCCCAAAACTGGTAAATTACCTCCTTCAGATTTACTGAGAGGTTTAAAAGGTAGAGTGGTGTATTTGCCCTTGGATTTGAAAAAAAATATGGAAACTATTGATGCGGATACTTTGGAAACTGAACCATTAATTATTCTGGTTAATGGTGTACCTACAAAGAATAAGAAGATTTGGCAGGAGCTGGTAGATGTACGGAAAGTACAAAGAGCAAATTTGTATTTGAAAAGGAATAACAAATGGTATGAATCAATTTATATAGAAGAAGAAGAAGAAGATTTACAAGAAGACACAGAAACACCAACTGGACAAATTGAAAAAGTGGACAAGTCAAAGGAAGAAGAAATTTATGAACATTTTAGCATACATCCTCTTCATTCAAAAGAAGTTATGGGAGACAATATTGATCTATTTCAGATGAAGAAAGCAAAAGGAACTCCCGTGAGTGTATGGGAGGAGAGCTTGGAAGCTCGATGTTTTCCCCAGCTGTTTCCTAAAGGAAAAGGAGGACGATACGATGAACGTCCGGAACAGATTCCAGCTTCTGAGTATCGGACTACAAGACTATATGCTGAAGATCCCAGATTTCGACAAAGTATTCCTTATTTGTTCCATCTTTTATTTGAAAGCGACTTGTCTGCATTGTCTTATGCAGTAAATCACATTTTAAAAAGTGGAGTACATTTACAAAATGTGTCTGCTAAGGATTTTATGGAGAAAGTGCAGCACCGAGATGATCATTTGGAAACACAACTGATCAATCTGATGGCTTGTCAGCGTGGGACAAATGAATATTGGTACCGACGCCATGGTGAATTAAAATGCATGTTACGGAATTTAGGAACACCAACATGGTTCGTTACCCTAAGCTGTGCGGAGTACGCTTGGGATGATTTACTGGATTTTCTACGAGAGGCAAATTCAAACATTAAAAACATCGAATACAAGACAGCAGGAGAACTGTGCTCATTGGATCCGGTTAATGTTTGCAGATATTTCAATCATAGATTTGAGGCTATGATGTCGTTCATCTGCAATAAAAAATATCCACCTCTAGGAGAAGTAGTGGATTTCTTTTGGAGAAAAGAGTACCAGGCAAGAGGTGCTCCTCATATTCATATGCTGTTGTGGATCAAGGATGCCCCAAAGTTTGGAACAGATGCTGATGAAGCAGTGTTATCTTACATTGAAGAATATGCAACTTGTGCTATACCAAAAAGCACAGAAGAGAAAAAGTTAAAGGAGCAAGTTTTACGTTTCCAAAGTCATCGGTGTGGAAAATACTGTCGACGGAAATACAAGAGCAAAGATAAATACTACACTAAATGTCGATTTGGATTTCCTAGACCTGTTCTTTCAAATGGAAGAGTAAACAGTTTTATGTCATCTGTGAGACATACTATCACAAGAAAATCACCTAAGAATACCTACAACCTTAAAAGAAAAGAAGAATCAAAAAATATAAATGACTACAACCCAGTCATTTTATCCATGTGGAACGCTAACATGGATATACAGTATGTAGCTGACAATTCCATTGCTGTTGCTCGATATGTAACGTCTTACATTACGAAATCAGAAAAAACAGAATTGAAGGAAATGTGGGAAGAGATTTCTCACGAGAAAACTGTCAGTAAGAAGCTGTACAGTTTCAGTTTGAAGATGTTATCGCATCGAGAAATTGGATCCTACGAATGTTCAGATAGGTTATCTTCTGCAAGTCTCTACTCGAAATCAAGAAGAATAATTTGGGCAAGTTTAGGCCTTGCAGCAATGAGAAATCGGGTACTGAAATCTGTTGGAGAAATTGAATATTTGGCCGAGAATGACCCAGAAAGTACAGATATTTTGAAATCAAACATGTTGGACACATATTATCCCAAGAGAAGTCATCATCTGGAGAACATGTGTCTCTATGAAGTGCTGCAGAACTACATTTATTCACGGAAAGCCACAGAAGACATCAACAATGGAAAATATAAAGTCATTGGTGAGGAAGGATGTTTGGTGAAGCAAACAAAAGGAAGTTTGATAAATCACAGGAAGCTGAGTTGCGACACTACTGACAAAAAGGAATTTTACTACTTGGCTCTTTTACAGCTGTTTAAACCATGGCGTACAGAGGATGAACTACTGGGAGAATTTCAAAGCTATGAAGATTCTTTTAATGCTTGCAAAGACAGCATACAATGCAGTACATTCTCAACTTATCTGCAAATGTTAAATGAAGAAATTGAACAGGAAACTACAATTGCAGCAGAAATAGCTAGAGACAGTTCTCAGGACAGCCAAAGTTCAGGAACACTCAGTCAAGATCCCCTAGGACAACCAATCGTTGAAAATGAAGCATCAATAGCCATGAATGAAGTGGAAACGGCTATGAATCAAGCTCAAGAAGAATTTATAGACTTACAAAATTTGGAAAGACAACTGAACGAAGAGCAGCAACAAATTTATGAAGAGATCAGAAACAAAATTGATCACGGATTTCTACATGAAAAAAAAGAGTGCTCATGCACATCATTTCATCCAATCAGGATGTATGTAAGCGGACAAGCTGGAACTGGAAAAAGTTTCCTTATAAAAGTCATCAGAAGCTACCTACAGCAAAAAACGGATTCTACTTTGTCTTGTGTGGTTACTGCTCCAACTGGGTTAGCAGCATATAACATAAAAGGAATCACTTTACATCGTTTGCTAATGTTACCAGTGGAGCATGAGAACAAAATACAATACAACAAGCTAACTGGAGAAGCATGCTTGGAAGTTTCAAGAGTATTGTAGAAGATGCAAGTTCTCATTATTGATGAGGTGAGCATGGTATCAAACTTAATGCTTGCCTTTGTGCATTTAAGAATGCAGCAAATTCTGAAGACAGACTATGACGTGTTATTTGGAGGAAAACACGTCATAGTTTTTGGAGATCTTTTGCAACTTACTCCAGTTAAAGGACAACCAGTGTTTAATACTGTGACACATGAAGACACGAAGAAGTCATTGGGAAGCATCGGTAATACAAATATTTGGTCCTTCTTTACTACTAATATGAGGCAAGCAAACGATGAAGAATATGGAAGTATTCTGAAAGATATCAGAATTGGACTACTCACTGAAGCTGGCAAAAAAGCATTACAGAGTCGGCTGCTACATAATTTATTTCCAAAGGAAGAAATAGTTGCAGAGAAGATATACAAGAACATTGCAGAAAAGAAAAGTGTCATCTGCTTAATGCCAACTCTACGTGAATGCTCAATATTCAATGAGGAGCTTTTGAAATTGGAAAAGGAAGATATCAGGAAATTGGAAGCAGTGGACAAAATTGAGGATGGAAGAATTACTGTCACATTAACAGGCACACTGAAAAATAAATTGGATTCACTAGAGAAGAACGTTTCCAAAACAGCTGGATTAGAAAAAAATCTATATGTTTGCATGAACTGTAGAGTATTTTTAAGGAGAAATTTGGATGTTGAAAAAGGTTTAGTTAATGGAGCTATGGGAAGAGTTGTGGGTTTTATTAATTATCAGAAAAAAGATGGAATTGAATGTTTAAAAATAAAATTTGATCAGATAGAAGAAGTTAAAGACATTTGTCGTTGTTCAGTTCGTTTCATGCTTGTGAAAGATTTATATGTACGTAGGAAGCAGTTTCCGTTTTCTCTAGCATATGCTGTAACTATTCACAAGTCTCAAGGATTGACTGTAGATTGTGCATTTGTGAACATTGGTTCAACTGTGTTCAAAGAAGGTATGGCATATGTTGCTTTGTCACGAGTGAAAACATTATCAGGTTTATTCATGATAGACTTTGATGACTCAAAAGTTAGTGCTGATGCAAATTGTGTAAAGGAGTATAATAGATTAAGAAGAAGCTATGCTCCTCATTTAGGTCAGTATCCTGTGTTGGAGAAACGTGTAGTTTCTCGTAAAAGGAGAAATGAGAATATCTGTAATGAAGATGTAGAGAGGAGGAAAAAAAAGAGGAGTGATGTAATTGCAAGCAAAAAGAAAAAGGAAAATGAAGAACAGGTTGTAGGATGTCATTTTGAAAATAGCTCTGGTGTCAACTGCTACGCAAATGTAGTGCTGAATGTTGCATTTTATCTGGAAAGTGTGCAAGAGCAGATAATAGTAAATCAGGGAAAAAGATTCTGTTCTGAGTTGAGTCTCCTTTTTCAAAAGCTGAGTAATGATAAAACTCAAATAGAAAGTGCTACTGAAATTAGAAAACTTTTAGATGTATGTTCAGGACGAACACAGTTTTCTCAAAATGTACAGCAAGACGCACAGGAATTCTTGATGTTTTATCTTCAGGTACTGGAAGAAGAAGGGGTTCCCATTGAACATTTATTTGGTCTCTCTTATAAATGGGAACATAGTTGTGAAAACTGTTATAATATATGTGGCTCTAATGTTGATTCTGAAAGGTTTATTTATTTAACATTGCCAGAAAGTAAAACAGTCACTTTTGCTAAATTAGTTAAAGATGCTAATCATAGCATGGAATGCAGTGAGTGTCAATCTGACATGTTTTCAACGTTAATTTTAAAGGAATACGGACAGTATGTAATTTTAATGATGCAATGCTGTAAAGCTGATGGTTCAAAATTAGATACTTTAATAAAGAAGTTTACAGGACAGCAATTATCAATTTCAGGGAAAACTTTTGTAACAGTTGCAATAATTTTCCATGATGGACCTACTGTAACTTCTGGACATTACACAGTTTATCTTAAATGTGAAAAAGGCTGGACACTGTGTAATGATTCCCAATTGATTTTTAAGCAACGTTTGCCTTTTGATTTAGCAAATTCCTATCTAATCTTCCTGAAACCTAAATTTTAGAGAGATTTGGCAAGATCTGTACAAAACAATTTTACCATTTTATTGGATTACCATTGGAATTTAAAAAAAAAAATTATTTTACAAATTATCATTTGGCCTAATGGAAAGGTAACCAATTGTAATGTGGACTTTTTCAATTTTTAATGAAACTTTGGAAAACCAAAAATTTAGAAAAAATCGGTAACATCTGCACAATTTAAATTTTGGAATGTTATTGGATTGCCATTGGAAATTTATTCAAAAAAGATTTTTAAAATTACTATTTGGCCATGTGGAAAGGTAAACAATTCTATTGTGGACTCATTTAATTATTAATAAATCTTTCGGAAACCAAAATGTTACAGAGAATCGGTGAGATGATTCCCAATTGATTTTTAAGCAACGTTTGCCTTTTGATTTAGCAAATTCCTATCTAATCTTCCTGAAACCTAAATTTTAGAGAGATTTGGCAAGATCTGTACAAAACAATTTTACCATTTTATTGGATTACCATTGGAAATTTAATCAAAAAAGAATTTTAAAATTACTATTTGGCCTAAAGGAAATGGAACCAGATGTATTGTGGAGTTATGTGAGATATATTATTGTGATTATACTTCTGAAACAAAAATATCAGACGGTATTTTAAAGAAATAAGTATTGATATTAGATGATATTTTTTAAGAATATTATGCACTTCTATAAAGTTATGTTTATGCAAAAAGAGATTGTGGGCTTTTTTAAAACAATCTTTGAGATTGTTAATTTTTTTTTTGCCCGCTGTTAAATGATGAATGCAATTGCTTTCACAATTTATAGTGAAATGCAATATATTCTGAAAACAGCAAAAAAAAGGCAAAAAATTTTTGGGGAAAAATATGTAAATATGTGTACTGTATTATAAAATGTTTTATTAAATATTAATACTTTTTTCTTTTTTTTCAGATTGAGATAGAAAATTTTCGAAAACTAGAACCATTTTTACAGCAATTTAAAAAAAAATTCAATGAATAAATATTTTTTTGAGTGGGTATGGTAAGTCAAAAATATCATGGTCCCTTTTTTCCACTTCTCTACAATCACATTTTCAGTTTTTCATTGTAGTCTCTCAAGGACCTTGTAATGTGATAATTGATTTTTAGTGTTCAGGAAAAACCTGTGGCCTATTATTCTGCAGCATTCAAACTAATTGCATCCAGGCTTTTGCCATGTCTCCACCCTGTGGCTTGTGCTGCCCATCTTGTTGAAGCCCCTGAAAACATTGTACTAAAAAGCACCCTTACTGTTTCTATATACCCCATGCGGTTGTTGTTCTTCTCCTCACCATCAACACCCAAAACCTCTCTACGGTAAAAAAAAAATTTAAAAAAGTTTTTAAAAACATATATAAAAAATAGATGAAAGGTAAGGTTGGCTCTTAAAAGAGCTGTTGTGTTCATGCAGGGACAGAGGAAAGAAAGAATGGGAATATTAGACGGTACGACAAGTGTGCTGATCTATTAAATTGTTCACTAGGGAAATACTGGTCTCCCTATAACAAATTAGATCATGACAAGTGGCGCACCGTATTTCAACCCTCAGAAACCGAGGGTTAGTTTCCAGAGGACCAGAAAAAGGAGATGCTCCCCCCACAGATGAAGGGCTCACCTGACCTGCAGAAGAAGGACTCGGCACTGCAGATGATGGTCCAGGCTGAGCTGCTGTGGATGTGCTTGGTTGATTTACTGAAGGGTTACCTTCAGTAAGTCGAGCATGTGTCCTTCTGTGTACATCCTTAAGGTGTCTCATCATGGTGTGATTCCCAAAGGAATACTTCCTGTCGGGATTCCCTCTTGAAAGTACACGGCCACACAGCTTACAAGTCACTAAGGGTGCATTTACCTTTTGCTGGCCCTCTGGAAAAGAAAAATACTCCCATATGTAAGAGGTCTTTTGTTTCCTCGCTCTCTGCCTCAAGGTAGTGCTGCTAGCCTCACTCTCAGAAGGGCTCTGCTGTTCTGCCATCGTATCACAAAGACAACCCAGCTCCTTCTCCTAAGGGATCACAAGCAGAAATGAGGGGAATGGGTGTGGTGTAGGAGAGTTCTAGAACTGAAAGTAGTTTCAACCAATCAAAAGTTGTGTTTCATGATCACATGACCAACCGTACGCTTACGGTGCGCTTACGGTACGCTTACGGCAAAAGTACGCATGCGCGTAAAAAATACACGCGCTCGCGCGCATGCGCATAACAGTCACTCCCCAACACTTCCGCGTAACGTGCGCGTGTAGCGTACACGCGTACGCGCCCCACGCGCAGTATGCGCGGCTATGCAAATTGCGTAACTATACGCAAACAGCATAGATAAATTACGGACATTGCGTAAACCGTACGCTTACCGTACGCGCACTAAAAAAAAAAAAAAAAAAAAAAAAGGAAAAAAAAAATATGGATTGCTAATAAATTTTACCTGTTTATTTTAAAAAAATTGTAAAATAAAAACATATTGTAGAATTTTTAAAATTGAACCATAGTCTTTAAAAAAGGATAGACAATTAAAATAAAAATATGTAAAAAAAAAAGAAGAAAAAAAAAAAATTAGCATTTAAAAAACCTTGCAAATTCACTGAAAAAACCATGGGTTTCACTCACGTTATAGTTAGGAATTAGCATTTAAAAAACCTTGCAAATTCACTGAAAAAAACATGGGTTTCACACACGTTATAGTTAGGAATTAGCATTTAAAAAACCTTAGAAATTCAATGAAAAAACCAAAGGTTTCACAAATGTTATAGTTAGCTGGACATTTCACTCGTAAAAAACCATTGAAATTCCCCCGTTATAGTTAGTTCAGCTAACTATAACTCGCGCGCCCGCAATCCACTACTGATGACATCACATATTACATCACTCATGACATGGTCAGTGACATCACGCATGACATCACTGATGACATCTCAAATGCGTCGGGGAATTACACCAGTTGGGGCTGCTAGCGTGGTTTTGAGCAAATAAAGGATTGAATCCATCCTCGTGGAGTGGCGTCTTCTTGATCCGGGGCACCTTGGTGAATGGATTACACGCGGCAGGCTCCGAGCCGCGGGGGATTCACCGTCTGAAAATTAATTCAGGTCTGCGAGGTTGTCAACGTGCAGCCTGCCAGCGCGATGGATTGCCTAAGAGAACCACGAAAGCAGCCCTGAAGCTCACTGGAGAGCTAGAAACATTGCGGAGACATTGAAATAAAAAAACAAAGCAGCAATACAAACGGACCCTATTGGAAGGGAAGAATTGGTACTTCAAATCCCAGCATACAGCTTACTGGAAAGCGATGCATCTTGGGAAAAATTGCAAGATAAAAGCAGCTTTGAAGCACCCACCGGCTGTTGCTTGCTACTCTCTCCCCATGATTAAGTTGCGAGGTGCAACGAAACGCGTCGGGGAATTACACCAGTTGGGGCTGCTAGCGTGGTTTTGAGCAAATAAAGGATTGAATCCATCCTCGTGGAGTGGCGTCTTCTTGATCCGGGGCACCTTGGTGAATATATATATATATATATATATATATATATATATATATTCCAAAGAAGCACGAGGCGTTCCCCAGTTACCGGAGCTTCTGGCTCTTCGGGGCGGTCTCACAGATGGGCATGGGGAAGCCCATTACTATTTCTCAGCCGCAAAACACGAAGTAAGGCCCAATACATTTGAAGTGCTTTTATTTCATAATTTTCTTGCTTTTCAGGCGCCTGCCTCCGTTTGCCCAACGTTTCGGCGTGATGCCTTGTTCACGGACTGGAAACACAAGCACCCAGGTGCGCTTGAGTGTGCTTTTAAACTAGTGCAGCACGTGACTGTCAATGTCGAACTACTGATCCCATAGTGCTTTGTGCGAGTTGGTAAAATGCATGGTGAAAGTCACAAAAGTTCTAATCCTTGGTGGTATTATTTATCACTTTGCAAAAGCCCGATGTAATAGTGGAATTGTTTTTCAAACAGTCATGTGGGTATGATTTCGCCGCTGCTTCTCAAGTGAGTATCAGAAATTTGGAAAAGACATCTTCAAAATGCACGATCTCGACAGCCTGTTGTGCTGCCAGAATCCCTTCCACGCACCAACCTTGTTTGCTCCAGTGGCGATCCTTTGTAGGCTGGGAGGTGCGAGTGAGCCTAGCTCCTCAATTAATATTCCAAAGAAGCACGAGGCGTTCCCCAGTTACCGGAGCTTCTGGCTCTTCGGGGCAGTCTCACAGATGGGCATTGGGAAGCCCATTACTATTTCTCAGCCGAAAAACACGAAGTGAGGCCCAATACATTTGAAGTGCTTTTATTTCATAATTTTCTTGCTTTTCAGGCGCCTGCCTCCATTTGCCCAACGTTTCGGCGTGATGCCTTGTTCACGGACTGGAAACACAAGCGCCCAGGTGCGCTTGAGTGTGATTTTAAACTAGTGCAGCACGTGACTGTCAATGTCGAACTACTGATCCCATAGTGCTTTGTGCGAGTTGGTAAAATGCATGGTGAAAGTCACAAAAGTTCTAATCCTTGGTGGTATTATTTATCACTTTGCACAAGCCCGATGTAATAGTGGAATTGTTTTTCAAACAGTCATGTGGGTATGATTTCGCCGCTGCTTCTCAAGTGAGTATCAGAAATTTGGAAAAGACATCTTCAAAATGCACAATCTCGACAGCCTGTTGTGCTGCCAGAATCCCTTCCACGCACCAACCTTGTTTGCTCCAGTGGCGATCCTTTGTAGGCTGGGAGGTGAGAGTGAGCCTAGCTCCTCAATTAATATTCCAAAGAAGCACGAGGCGTTCCCCAGTTACCGGAGCTTCTGGCTCTTCGGGGCGGTCTCACAGATGGGCATGGGGAAGCCCATTACTATTTCTCAGCCGAAAAACACGAAGTGAGGCCCAATACATTTGAAGTGCTTTTATTTCATAATTTTCTTGCTTTTCAGGCGCCTGCCTCCATTTGCCCAACGTTTCGGCGTGATGCCTTGTTCACGGACTGGAAACACAAGCGCACACGCGCTTGAGTGTGCTTTTAAACTAGTGCAGCACGTGACTGTCAATGTCGAACTACTGATCCCATAGTGCTTTGTGCGAGTTGGTAAAATGCATGGTGAAAGTCACAAAAGTTCTAATCCTTGGTGGTATTATTTATCACTTTGCACAAGCCCGATGTAATAGTGGAATTGTTTTTCAAACAGTCATGTGGGTATGATTTCGCCGTTGCTTCTCAAGTGAGTATCAGAAATTTGGAAAAGACATCTTCAAAATGCACGATCTCGACAGCCTGTTGTGCTGCCAGAATCCTTTCCACGCACCAACCTTGTTTGCTCCAGTGGCGATCCTTTGTAGGCTGGGAGGTGAGAGTGAGCCTAGCTCCTCAATTAATATTCCAAAGAAGCACGAGGCGTTCCCCAGTTACCGGAGCTTCTGGCTCTTCGGGGCGGTCTCACAGATGGGCATGGGGAAGCGCATTACTATTTCTTTGCCGAAAAACACGAAGTGAGGCCCAATACATTTGAAGTGCTTTTATTTCATAATTTTCTTGCTTTTCAGGCGCCTGCCTCCATTTGCCCAACGTTTCGGCGTGATGCCTTGTTCACGGACTGGAAACACAAGCGCCCAGGTGCGCTTGAGTGTGCTTTTAAACTAGTGCAGCATGTGACTGTCAATGTCGAACTACTGATCCCATAGTGCTTTGTGCGAGTTGGTAAAATGCATGGTGAAAGTCACAAAAGTTCTAATCCTTGGTGGTATTATTTATCACTTTGCACAAGCCCGATGTAATAGTGGAATTGTTTTTCAAACAGTCATGTGGGTATGATTTCGCCGCTGCTTCTCAAGTGAGTATCAGAAATTTGGAAAAGACATCTTCAAAATGCACGATCTGTTGTGCTGCCAGAATCCCTTCCACGCACCAACCTTGTTTGCTCCAGTGGCGATCCTTTGTAGGCTGGGAGGTGCGAGTGAGCCTCGCTCCTCAATTAATATTCCAAAGAAGCACGAGACGTTCCCCAGTTACCGGAGCTTCTGGCTCTTCGGGGCAGTCTCACAGATGGGATATATATATATCCACCATCCAGGAAGCACCCAAGAGAGAGACCACAGGAAGAAAATAAAGTTATTCTTTTTCTTTAATGATCGTCAACTTGCCAGCTGATACAGCACCAAGAAAAGGCATCAGATTTCTAGCTAGACGCGTTTCAGGATTGTCTCCTTTCTTCAGTGGCTTGTCCGAAGAAGTGCAAAGTCGCGCTGCTCACGCTCGTTTTAAAGTTCAAACCTCCCGCACCCGTGGGCGTGGCTGTCACCACAGCCTTCTGGTAATTGTAGTTCGTTTACCCCAGTGGGTATTTCTTTCGAGCTGCCAATGTTACCCCAGTGGGTGCGCTTAAACTTCTCCATCTTTACAGCAAATATTGAATTCCATGTGGGTGGTGCCTATCAAAGCGCTCTGTCTGCCATGCTTTGTAGTCTTCGATTCAAACTTCTTGCAGGCTGCAGCCCTGAAATGCAGCTTCACACACCTTCCTCCCGATATGTCTAGCTCTCGGTTGGGTCTCTCTCAGCGGCTGTGCAAAGCCGTATATATCCGCCATCCAGGAAGCACCCAAGAGAGAGACCACAGGAAGAAAATAAAGTTATTGTGGGATTCGCAGCAGTCTTCAGCATTTGCCATGCCCGTGAACAAGACTATCGTCGAAACGCGTTGGGGGGCAACCAGTGGTCGTGTGTCGCTGGATTATATTAAAGGAGTATTGAACCTGCTTGAGTGTGCCGCTTGCTGCTTCCCAGGGTCTCGTGGGGAGCATTTGGAAAATATATATATATATATATCTATATATACTGAAAAAACCATAGGTTTCAGGCACGTTATAGTTAGGAATTAGCATTTAAAAAACCTTAGAAGTTCACTGAAAAAAACATATGTTTCAGGGGTGTTATCGTTAGCTGGACTTTTCACTCGTACAAAACCATTGAAATTCCCCCGTTATAGTTAGTTCAGCTAACTATAACTCGCGCGCCCGCAATGCACTGCTGATGACGTCACATATTACATCACTCATGACATGGTCAGTGACATCACTCATGACATCTCTAATGCCATCTCAAATGACATCACTGATGACATCATCCAGTGAATGTGTGTTTTTCTGAAAATTACATATGTTTTATATATGTATATCTCAAGGTCGATGGAAGAATATATGGGTATATAAGTATCAAAATGGATGATTTGTTTTTGAAAAATTGATTGGATAACTGACTGATTAAGTGCATCTTAGGGAATACATGGCTTAGTGAGTAATGTTTAAATATGTAAATATCTGTATCAGTCTCTCACTTTGTGTATAAGTGGCTGCATGGGTTGGTGAGTAGCTTCATGAGTGTCTATATAGGTTATTAATTGTTTTTTTGAGTATCAGTATGAGTGTCTTTATGGTTCGGTGGGGGGTATTACGTAGTGCATAGGTGCATGCATGAGTGACTCACTGTTTGTATATGTTGAAGACAACATGTGTGCAGGACTGTATGGGTGGATTAGTGTGTGTATGGGTGTGTTAGTGAGTTAATGACTGTCTCAATAGTGTCTTTATGAGTAACTACATATGTTTTAAACTAGTATATGTGACTATTGGTGTATATAAGTGAGTATATGTGAGAGTGAGAGATTGAAAGAGTTCCTGTATGAATAAGTATGTGTTTCTATAAGTGATTGTTTAAAAGACTAAGTATGTGTAAGTTTCTGTAGAAGTAAGTGTGGTGGTGTGTGTATAACTGTATATGCAAGTACATGGATGTTTGATTCTTTATTAGCATGAGTGACTATGTGTGTGAGTAACTCTATGGATGAGTGGCGTTGTGTAACAGGATGTATAGGTGTATTAGTACATATGATGAGTGAGTACATGTATGAGTGACTGTATAGGAATGTTGGTGAATGAGTGGATGTGTATATGGATCTTAGAATTACTGAATAGGTTGTTGAAACTGGTATTGGTATGTCCATTGTTTTGAAAATTTTAGTTTCTATTTTTGAATGTGTGTATCAAAGGTTATATTAGGGGGAGAGGACGTCTGCCACTCTATCACAAGGATGATGTCATCAGTGATGTCATTTGAGATGTCATCAGTGATGTCATGAGTGATGTCACTGACCATGTCATGAGTGATGTAATATGTGACGTCAGCAGTGCATGGCGGGCGCGCGAGTTATAGTTAGCTGAACTAACTGTAACGGGGGAATTTCAATGGTTTTGTACAAGTGAAAAGTCCAGCTAACTATAACGCCCCTGAAACCTATGGTTTTTTCAGTGAATTTCTAAGATTTTTTAAATGCTAATTCCTAACTATAACGTGCCTGAAACCTATGGTTTTTTCAGTGAATTTCAAAGGTTTTTTAAATGCTAATTTCTAACTATGCCTACAGAGATAGGACATGTGAAGAAAGAAGAAAAAACGCACAGAAAGAAAAAAAAGAAATGCAGAAAGAAGCAACAGAAGCCCTCAAAGACGAAGAAAAGTGATGGAAGAAGGATAACGTGCAGAAAGAACAAACAGAAGAGCAGAAAGAAGCCTTGTTGCAAAATCATCCTGTACTCTCAACTTTTTCAGATGGATACTGGTGGTAACTGAGTCTGACTAATCAGTCCTAGAGCCAGTGCTATGTTAAAAGACACTCAGAATACAGTGAAAACACCTACATACACTAGGGAACTCTATGCGTTGGGGTCCCCCTGTGAATAGCATGACCTCCTCTGTAAGCCCCTAGTATATAATAGGGCAGGGGATTAAAACTACCTCTTAAAACGCGCCCTGTGTCCGTTTTAAATTGGGAGATTAAGTCCCCTTGAATCCTGAGGGTCCCTAGGGTCCAATTAGACCACTAGGTACCTCCAGTAAGCGCCACAGAGCTGCGTTGCAGAGAGATGTAAAAAGGGGCATGGCCTAGACCACCTCTCTGCAACGCAGCGCAGTGGCGCTTACTGGAAGCACCTGGTGGGCTAGTTGGCACCCAGGGTCCCTCAGGATTGAAGGGGAATTATTTCACCAACTTAAAACGCGCCACAGGGCGTGTTTGCACGCGTTAACTCAGGCCCCGTCCCCTCCCTTCACCACTGTGTAAACACACCCTGTGGCTGTTTTTCGTTGGGAGATTAAGTTCATTTGAATCCTGAGGGTCCCTAGGGTCCAACTAACCCACTAGGTACCTCCTGTAAGCGCCACAGAGCTGCGTTGCAGAGAGGTGTAAAAAGTGGCACGGCCTGGACCACCTCGCTGCAAAGCAGCTCAGTGGTGCTTACTGGAAGCACCTGGTGGGCTAGTTAGCCCCCAGGGGCACTTAGGATTGAAGGGGAATTATTTCCCCAACTTAAAACGTGCCATAGGGCGTGTTTGCACACGTCACCTCAGGCCCCGTCCCCTCCCTTCCCCACTGTGCAAACACGCCATGTGGCCGTTTTTTAAGTTGGGAGATTAAGTCCCCTTGAATCCTGAGGGTCCCTAGGGGCAAAATAGCCCACTAGGTACCTCCAGTAAGCGCAAAGAGCTGCATTGCATAGAGGTGTCAAAAGGGGCGTGGCCTCAGAACACCTGCCTGCAATGCAGCTCCCTGGCGCATACTGGAGATACCTGTTGGGCTAGTTGGCCCTCAGGGACTCTCAGTATTGAAGGGGAATTAATTCCCCAACTTACAACTGGCCAGGGGGCGCGTTTGCAGAGTGCAGCAAGGAGGGGGCGTGGCCTCCGTCGCAATGCCGGTCTTTTATTTATTTTATTGTTTTAAGAAGGAGGGCTGTGTGGCTCCCCTTCTTTTTCTAATTTATTGGCCCTGGGGACCACATCCTCCAGGGCCTGCACCCTAATTTTTTTTGTTGAAAAAAATACATTTGGCCCTCCCAAGACCTTAATCGGCCCCGGGGACCCCAACCCCGGGTCATGGCCTTTTTTAAAAAAAAATTCTTAAGGAGGGGGCTGTGTTGCCCCCCTCCTCAGGCCACTTAAGGCCCCGGGGACCCCATCCCCCGGGGCCGGCCTTTGTTTTTTATTAAAAATATATTTATAGAAACACCTAGGACATGCTGGACAAACCGTATGTACCTATCACCATGACGATTTGCGTTATATTCATTAAAAGGCGACTATGCATACAATGAATCCACGTGGAATGTATTTACACCGCTAGTGAAGCTCTGACGTGTCTGACGTCCTACCGTGCCTAATCCCGGCACCCCCGCCGGTGGGTACTCTCCAAGTAGACACCCTTGTCGTTTATTTATACAAACATGGGTAGCTATTGACGGGCACATTTAATACACACGCACACCAAGCCATTCAAAGGGGATTCGACAAAAATTCGACCAAACTATGCAAGAAACCCCCCTCACTGTTAATAAAACACACATTCACCGCCGGATGTGTAATACTTTTTATTTTACTCTCTGGAAAGGAGACGAACTTCACTTGAGAGTCACAGCGTGCTCCTGGCTGAGCCCAATGCTGTGTTACACCCACCAGTGCCCGCCGAGTGCCCCACACCTCTGTGTTGTATTCCACCAGCTAGTGCGTATGCTATGACACTCTCTAGCCCATGTGCACTGTAACACCACCCCGTGAATATGTCATGCCACACTTGCCTTTGCACGGGTTATATTGCCCGATCTAACGTGCCTTACTCTATGCCTATGTTATAACGCACAGCGCTATGCCATACATATTACAATCTGGGATCCATATCTTTGTCACAGTGCATATGCAATGTTACACTCCCTAGCACATATTTTATATTACAACTTTAGAGACTAGTTAGGTTACACAACACTGCCCTGTGCATATTACACACCAAGGTGCATATCGCATAGCACGCGCTAGTGCCTGTGCTATCTCGCGCTCTCCAATGAATCTGTCACTGCGCACAATGTATTGCATATTATATTTCACGCCCTGGTTCATCTTATATCACACTTTTGCATAGTTTATACTATATCCAGTTTTCATTTTCAATCGTGCTCTCAGGACTATGTTTTATATAACACTGCGTCCACTACCCTTTTCACGGGCATTACATTTTGTGATGGGGGGTGGAGCGTCAGGGGGTGTTTCTGCCAAGTGAGCCCGGAGTCACAGTCACAAACGTCCTCTTCTTCCTGAATAAAAGTGAGATTATGCTGCATACTTGTTCATATTTTAAGTAGTTCGCACAGACACACATTTTAAAAACAAGAAAGTTCCTCATACCCACCTTCTTTGAACAGTTAGCTTGCTGCCCCATCCCTATCCTCTGTTGTCTGAATCCATGGACTAGCCTCCTCCCTCCTGCAATGCATGGTCTGATGTGCTGCCACTGCCCTCCATTTAGCATTATGTACCAGTCCACTCCTCCTGCCCTCCATTGCCCAATTCTATGGCCCATCATTGACCTCCTGCTTAGCCTCTGTGCTTAGCTTGCTGCCCCTATTCTCCTCCCCCCTGCCCTCCGATGTCTTTGTGCATGCCCCTGCTCCATCCTTTTTGCCCACCATGTTCCAGGGACCTGCCACTCCTATCTACTCTGAGTGTTCTGTTGAGCTGCCACTCCCCTCCCACCTGCCTAGCATTGTCAGATGACTGTAACCTGTCCCTGCCTGTCCACATGCCATTCCCCTATCCCCTTCCTCCTGTCCTCCATGGTCCATTTTACTGCCACACCCTTCTGCCCTGCCTGGTCTGTTGTGCTGCAACCGCTCCTCCTGCCTGCCCCACGCCCTCTGTTTCCATGTGCAGACCCCTATTCCCTCCCTCCTGGCTTGTCTGTTCCATTGTAATGCCCCTGATCCGTCCCTCCTTCCCTTTATGGTCTGTTATGCTGCAGCGTTCTCTACTGTCTGTCCATTATGGTCCGCTAGCTACCATTGCCTCTTTCCCCTCTGTTCTCTGTTGTCCATGTGCATGGTCCTGTCCCCTCCCTTTTGCTTTCTATGGATTGTTGTGCTGCACTCCCATCCCGCATGCCCTGTGTGGTGTATTGTGCTGCTGCAAACCCTGATGCCTGCCCTGTAGGGTCAGTTTGGTGCACCTCTCCATGTCCCTCCTGTTGTCTGTTATCCGAGTCCATGTCCCTACCCCAATTCCTCCTGCCTACCATGATCCAATGTACCATACTTGCGAACATTTTGAACTTGGTAATAGGGAGATTTTGAAAAAAAACTGGGGTATTGATTTTCCCCTTGGATTTACATTGAAAAAGAGGAGATTGTAGACAGGAGACAGATCAAATAAAGCCCATTTGAGGTTAAAAACATTGGACGTTTCCTGGCTGAAACGGGGCTGTTGGCATGTATGGTTGTACTACCACTACCTCTTCCTTCTGCCAACAATGGTCTATTATATTGCCACAGCCTCTCTTGCCAGTCCTGTCTTGTTGGTGTGTTGCCCCTGCCCTCCATAGTCTGTTGTGCTGCCACTGCCCTTCCTGCCTGCCCAGTGTGGTCAAATTGTTGCCTCTGCACTCTCCTACCTGCCTTCAATTTTCAGAGTCCGTGCCCCTGGCCTCTGCCTCTCAACAGTATCCCAATGAACAACTAGATTGCTAACATTCTATATTTATTACAAAAGTGTGGAACGCCTGACGTCATCTTGATGTAATCAAAACTGTAATACCTAGAGCATTTCCTTTAGAAATTACATATATGAGAGGGTCTTATTTGCATCAAAATTATGGTTAGTGCTCTAAAAAACTAAAATGAGGACATATTTTCTGAGTTTTCAAATAGCGACAAAGAACTTTTAAATTATTTGTAATCTTTATGTTTTTTTATCCAGTTGACCACTTGATTAAATGTTGCACTTAGGGGAGAGGATGTGGTGTTACTTCCAGAGCTGCAGACTTTGCAACTGGGGAACCAGGTTACAGTTTCTGTTTCAGCTCAACATTCTGTGATTCTGGTCAAATCACTTAATCTCCCCATGTCTACAACCAAAATGAATTTGATCTTGTGTGATGTAACCAATGCTCATGTAAAACACTCTAATACCTGACATGTCTGCACTATATAAAACTGCATATACAGAAAAAATGAGTGTTTTGCACACTTCTGTCGTTGGGCTACATGTGGGCTACAGCTGGGTGATATTTGTGCTGCATTTGGGCTCTTTTGCCTCTGGTGGCCATCTTTGGGGATTTATTTGTTATGAAGTATCCTAATTTCCTTCTTTTACTGCAGTCTCCTCAGTAGGAAATGCTTTCAGTTTTTTACTTTGATTCCATTAAGAAGGTATTCAGATATGTCACACATTTGCCATACATTCTGAACGTTAGCACTCTAGTTGCTCATTAGATCACTGTAGTAAAGCTACTGCTCACCACGGAAGTCTGCTGCTGGTATTAAAAGTGCATGTTTCAGTCTGCATATCAGAATTTTTTTATGAAATAGAAGAGGATTTAAGAAGTCAATCAAAATGTGCCCTAATTTTTCTTTCTTCAGCACTAATCATAATTGCCATGGCAAAATGAACCCTCTCATTGTGTTCCTTTTTAAATTAAATGTTTTAAGTGTTACCAGTTTATTCCAATCAAGATGGCTTCAGGTGTGCCATACTTTTGTCATAAGTGAGACAGTAAGCGCTCTAGTTGTTCTTAAGAACACTCTGGGACATTCTGCCATTGGGCTATACTTGGACTACATCTGGGTGATGTTTGGGCTACAGTTGGGCTCTTTTGTCTCTGGTGGCCATCTTGGGAGATTTATTTGTTATGAAGTTTCCTAATTTCCTCATTTACTGCAGTCTCCTCAGTGGGAAATACTTTCAGTTTTTTACTTTGGTTCCATCAAGAAGGCATTCAGATGTGTCACACATTTTCCATAAATTCTGAATGTTTGCACTCTAATTGCTCATTAGATCACTGTAGTAAAGCTACTGCTCACCAGGGAAGTCTGCTGCTGGCATTCAAAGTGCATGTTTCAGTCTGCATGTCAGATTTTTTTTATGAAATAGAAGAGGATTTGAGAATTCAAAATGTGCCCTAATTTTTCTTTCTGCAGCACTAATCATAATTTCTATGGCAAAATGAACCCCTCATTTTGTTCCTTTGTAAATTAAATGTTTTAAGTGTTACCACTTTATTCCAATCAAGATGGCTTCAGGTGTGCCATACTTTTGTCATAAGTAAGACTGTTAGCGCTCTAGTTGTTCGTTAGAACACTCTGGTACATTCTGTCATTGGGCTATACTTGGGCTACATCTGGGTGATATTTGGGCTACATTTGGGCTCTTTTGTCTCTGGTGGCCATCTTGGGAGATTTATTGCTTATGAAGTTTCCCATTTTCCTCATTTACTGCAGTCTCCTCAGTAGGAAATACTTTCAGTTTTTTTACTTTAGTTCCATCAAGAAGGCATTCAGATGTGTCACACATTTGCCATAAATTCTGAATGTTAGCACTCTAGTTGCTCATTAGATCACTGTTGTAAAGCTACTGTTCACCAGGGAAGTCTGCTGCTGGCATTCAAAGTGCATGTTTAAGTCTGCATGTCAGATTTTTTTTATCAAATAGAAGAGGATTTGAGAAGTCAAAATGTGCCCTAATTTTTCTTTCTGCAGCACTAATCATAATTTATATGGCAACATGAACCCCCTCATTTTGTTCCTTTGTAAATTATATGTTTTAAGTTTTTACCACTTTATTCCAATCAAGATGGCTTCAGGTGTGCCATACTTTTGTCATAAGTAAGACTGTTAGTGCTCTAGTTGTTCGTTAGAACACTCTGGTACATTCTGTCATTGGGCTATACTTGGGCTACATCTGGGTGATATTTGGGCTACATTTGGGCTCTTTTGTCTCTGGTGGCCATTTTGGGAGACTTATTTGTTATGACGTTTCCTAATTTCCTCTTTTACTACAGTCTCCTCAGTAGGAAATACTTTCAGTTTTTTACTTTGATTCCATCAAGAAGGCATTCAGATGTGTCACACATTTGCCATAAATTCAGAATGTTTTCACTCTAGTTGCTTATTAGATCACTGTAGTAAAGCTACTGCTCTCCAGGGAAGTCTGCTGCTGGTATTGAAAGTGCATGTTTAAGTCTGCATGTCAGAATTTTTTAATGAAATAGAAGAGGATTTGAGAAGTCACTCAAAATGTGCCCTAATTTTTCTTTCTGCAGCACTAATCATACTTTCTATGGCAAACCCCCTCATTTTGTTCCTTTTTAAATTAAATGTTTTAAGAGTTACCACTTTATTCCAATCAAGATGGCTTCAGGTGTGCAATACGTTTTTCATAAGTAGGACTGTTAGCGCTCTAGTTGTTCTTTGGAACACTCTGGGAAGCTGCAGTAGAACACAAAGGAATCAACTGACAGCCTCTGCCCTTGTTGGATGTACATGTTTTACTGAGAATGTCAGACTTCATTCTCACATGACTGAGAAAGATAATGTGAATTTACAGAGAATATGCTCTCAGTTTATCTTATAGATCACCTTCCAAACCTCTGTGGGAAAAGCATGTGAAAATAGTTTTCTCTCAAACATGATTCATGATATCACAGCAGAAGGCTTTTTCACATGGTAAAATCACCTTAGAACACACCACAATTCCTAAAATGAGTATGGTACCAGCAACAAATGATTTATAATGTAAGTAAAGTCTTAAAACCTTCTATTAACTGCAATACTTTTTAATGAGGTGCTATCATGTATATTTGTCCCAAGATGGCTGCCAACACTTCTTGGATGAAGTGCTGACAGCCAATCAGATCTCACGATGAGATGTGTGGTTAGGCTCCGCCCAGATATATCTATCTTTTTAACTCTAATTTTCTCAGGAACTACTCAACGGATTTACACCATTTAAGCAAAAGGCATGAATCTGAACTGAGGACTACCTCTTTGCCAAATTTGGTGTAATTCCGTTCAGCAGTTCGGGCTGTAGCTGCGTCAACAGGTCCTATGGGGAAATGCATGGGGAAAACGCGTTTTGGGACCCCCCTTTTTTCTCGGCCCCCGCTTGACGAATCACTGTGACATTTTCAGGATAGGAGCGGATCGGAGCTGGCCAAAAGTTTGGAAAATTTCACGAAGATTCGTCTATTGGCGCCAACGTTATTCCAAATAGAATGTTGCAGATTTCCTATGGAAAATAGGTCCTAATTATAGCTACCTACTGGCGACTGCCAGTAGGTAATATATATGACTCTGCAATTGCACCCCCTGGCCAGTTGTAAATTGGAGAATTAATTCCCCTTCAATACTGAGGGTCCCTGAGGGCCAACTAGCCCAACAGGTATCTCCAGTATGCGCCAGGGAGCTGCGTTGCAGACAGGTGTTCTGAGGCCACGCTCCTTTTTACACCTCTATGCAATGCAGCTCTGTGGCGCTTACTGGAGGTACCTAGTTGGCTAGTTGGACCCTAGGGACCCTCAGGATTCAAATGAACTTAATCTCCCAACTAAAAATGGCCACAGGGCGTGTTTACACAGTGGTGAAGGGAGGGGACGGGGCCTGAGTTAACGTTAGCAAACACGCCCTGTGGCGAGTTTTAAATTGGGGAAATAATTCCCCTTCAATCCTGAGGAACCCTGGGGGCCAACTAGCCCACCAGGTGCTTCCAGTAAGCGCCACTGTGCTGCGTTGCAGAGAGGTGGTCTAGGCCGTGCCCCTTTTTACATCTCTCTGCAACGCAGCTCTGTGGCGCTTACTGGAGGTACCTAGTGGTCTAGTTGTACCCTAGGGACCCTCAGGATTCAAGGGTACTTAATCTCCCAACTTAAAACGGCCACAGGGCGTGTTTACACAGTGGGGAAGGGAGGCGACGGGCCTGAGGTGACTTGTGCAAACACGCCCTGTGGCGCATTTTAAGAGGTAGTTTTAATCCCCTGCCCTATTATATACTAGGGGCCTACAGAGGAGGTCATGCTAATCACAGGGGGACCCCAACGCATAGTGTTCCCTAGTGTATGTAGGTGTTTTCACTGTATTCTGAGTGTCTTTTAACATAGCACTGGCTCTAGGACTGGTTAGTCAAACTCAGTTACCACCAGTATCTGTCTGAAAAAGTTGAGGGTACAGGATGATTATGCAACAAGGCTTCTTTCTGCTCTTCTGTTTGTTCTTTCTGCACGTTATTCTTCTTCCTGCACTTTTCTTTGTCTTTGAGGACTTCTGTTGCTTCTTTCTGCATTTCTTCTTTTTCTTTCTGTGCGTTTTTTCTTCTTTCTTCACATGTCCTATCTCTGTAGGCATAGTTAGAAATTAGCATTTTAAAAACCTTATAAATTCACTGAAAAAACCATAGGTTTCTGGGGCGTTATAGTTAGCTGGACTTTTTACTCGTACAAAACCATTGAAATTCCCCCGTTATAGTTAGTTCAGCTAACTATAACTCGCGCGCCCGCAATGCACTGCTGATGACGTCACATATTACATCACTCATGACATGGTCAGTGACATCACTCATGACATCACTGATGACATCTCAAATAACATCACTGATGAAATCACTGATGACATCATCCTTGTGATAGAGTAGCAGACCTCCTCTCCCCCTAATATAACCTTTGATACACACATTCAAAAATAGAAACTAACATTTTCAAAACAATGGACATACCAATACCAGTTACAACAAACTATTCAGTAATTCTAAGATCCACATACACATCCACTCATTCACCAACAGTCCTATACAGTCACTCATACATGTACTCACTCATCATATGTACTCATACACCTATACATCCTGTTACACAGCGCCACTCATCCATAGAGTTACTCACACACATAGTCACTCATGCTAATAAAGAATCAAACATCCATTTACTTGCATATACAGTTATACACACACCACCACACTTACTTATACAGAAACTTGCACATACTTAGTCTTTTAAACAATCACTTATAGAAACACATACTTATTCAAACATGAACTCTTCCAATCTCTCACTCTCACATATACTAACTTATATACACTAATAGTCACATATACTAGTTTAAAACATATGTAGTTACTCATAAAGACACTATTGAGACAGTTATTCACTCACTAACACACCCATGCACACACTCATCCACCCATACAGTCCTGCACACATGCTGTCTTCAACCCATACAAACAGTGAGTCACTCATTCATGCACCTATGCACTACGTAATACCCCCCACCGAACCATACAGACACTCAGACACTCATACTGATACTCAAAAAAACAACTAATAACCTATATAGACATTCATGTAGCTACTCACCAACCCATGCAGCCACTTATACACAAAGTGAGAGACTGATACAGATATTTACATATTTAAACATTACTCACTAAGCCATGTATTCACTAAGATACACTTAATCAGTCAGTTATACAATCAATTTTTCAAAAACAAATCATCCATTTAGAGACTTATATACCCATTTATTCTTCCATGGACCTTGAGATATACATATATAAAACATATGTAATTTTCAGAAAAACACACATTCACTGGATGATGTCATCAGTGATGTCATTTGAGATGTCATCAGTGATGTCATGAGTGATGTCACTGGCCATGTCATGAGTGATGTAATATGTGACGTCATCAGCAGTGCATTGTGGGCGCGCAAGTTATAGTTAGCTGAACTAACTATAACAGGGGAATTTCAATGGTTTTGTACGAGTGAAAAGTCCAGCTAACTATAACGCCCCAGAAACCTATGGTTTTTTCAGTACATTTCTAAGGTTTTTTGAATGCTAATTCCCAACTATAACGTGCCTGAAACCTATGGTTTTTTCAGTGAATATATATATATATATTGAATTACCACTCAATGGTGCTATCCGGCACCAAGACGGGAAACGGACAACTCCAATGTGCTGATTCTGCTTGTCAATAATTTAGTTTTATTTTCCAAGTTTTAAAGGTGCATCCACTCATAGTAATATTCATAACCTCCTCCATTCCATTACAAATGTCATTATTGATGGCACCACTATTTCATCGCTTTTGATTTTGCCAAAGTCATTACCTTTTACGTTACAAAATGTGGAAATTAATGTACTTTTACAAATATGTATGATGACTAAACAAATATTGCATTTAAACTGTATTTAATATAAGATGGGATATCTAGATGCTGACATTGGTGCTACAGACTTAAAACTACCTATAATGTGTCCACTGATGAGAACATGGTATGTGAACTGGAGAACTGCTCACAAGTCAAGTTTTAAACCCAGCCTCTTAAGCGAAAATTTTAAATTGAAGAAAGAAATCTAAATTGAATGTTTTATCTTTAAGGGGCATGCGGTGGAACCCTCTGATTTTGGAAAATGCTCACTTTGCACCAACATGTCCCCGCACATATATTTTTCATAATTTTTTTGGTGAGCGGTTTGAGAACCATGTAATGACAGGAGGAAATCAAATTCTTTTCTTTGAGCAACTGGCATGCGGGACAAGAAAGCCAGTTAATAAACCACATTCAATTCTGAGTTGTGAATTTTAAATTTTACGACCCTCTGGGCTGTGGTCTAGCTCCCCTCTGATTAGGGTATGCCCAACGATGCAGCCACACAACCCTAGCAAAAATATGTTAACAGTGGTAACAATGAAATTGCTTAACTAGCGTAGGTAGTTTCTGGATCATTAAACGTTGGATCAGAAGCGGTTTTCAATACAAATTTCAATTTGTTAACAAGGTCATTAAAATCCTTGCTAGCATTCTAGCAGTGCGCCTCGGCAGAGTCATCCCCTCTCTGATACATCACACTCAGGTGGGATTCGTCCTGTGACGTTCTTCCAGGAACCACTTGCACACCTTCACACACACCCTCTGGGTGGCCAAGGATCTGTCGGACAACACATTGGCCCTCTTCCTCGATGCCGAAAAGGTGTTCAATTGCATCAGTGGGCAAACCTCTTTCGCAACTCTGAAAATGTTCATTTTCAAGGTCCGCCTCTTGTACGACTGCCCAATGGCCATGGTCTTCTATGGGTGTTTTATGTCAGACCCTTTCCAGATTTGGAGGAGCATGTGCCAGGGGTGTCTGCTCTCACCCTTCCTGTTCCTCCTGGCAATTGTTCACTGGCAGCCACCATAGGCCAATCGCCTCAAATTATGGGAATTCCCTTTAAGGATGTGATGTCCAAGATCTACTTATACGCAGATGATGTCTTACTCACCTTGATGGACCCACGTCACCCCTTTCCGGTGCTGCTAGAGGTTATCGATGGCTCTTTGGCATTGTCCGGTTACCGCGTAAACTGGGACAAGAGCGAGCCCCTACCGCTCTCAACCTGTACCGCGAAAGCAGCTATTCATGGTTACCACTTCTGTTGGAAGTCCTCACACCTGCAAATACTTGGGGATCCTGGTCAACTAGGGACTGGATGAAGGATCACAGACAGCTTAGACCCTCTAGTGGCTCGAATGAAGTTGGATTTTGAGAAATGGTCCCATTTGGGGCTCTCCATGTGGGGCAGGTTACAGGCAGTGAGGATGCTTACACTACCATGCTTCACATGCACCTTGGGTATGCTACCTTTGACAGTGCCTCTGGCCGATCTACGCTTCATAGTTTCCCAGATTCATACCTTTGTATGGGGCTCCTCATGATCCTGGCTGCAAAACCTATGGCATGGCGCTCCTGAGGGGGCCTGGGCCTCCCTTCAGTGGAACAATATGCTCTGTCTCTCCACCTGATGCAACTAGCATACCTTCTCCCTGTCACTCTGGACCCACCACAATGGATCCAAATGGAACGCCTATTACTACTTAGAAGTCAGGGCCTCTGCCCTCTTTACAGAGGACTCTCCCTCCAGTCTTGCCCAACCATCTCGTGCTGCAGGCCTCATAAATGGCCTGGAAACGTGCACACTGCTTCTTTGGTGTGGACCCCTAAGTGCATGACAAGACACCCCTATGAGGCAGTGACGGTCTACGCATCAATGGATGTTCCCCTTCAGTGGAAAGAGGCGGGCATACACAGCCTGTCCCAGGTCCTGGACAATGGTGACCTTAAACCGTCCAGATGCCTGAGGGAGGAATTTGACCTCTAGCCTCAACAGGCCTGGCATCATTTGCAGCTGAAACATTGCATGAGCGCTGCCTAGGGCCATGTCCATGGTCTTTACAGACCTTGTCTGTGATGTCCCAGCTCACCAACTGAGGTCCTCATAAGGGAGTAATGTAGGGACTTTACAGCACACTCACATGCCACCTTTCTCACAGCTGCTCCTCCACAGTCTCTGTGTCAAATGGCAGACCTGCCTACAATTAGCACTCAAGGGGGATGACTGGGCTGATATCCGGAAGCCCTGGATAAAGGCACTTGTGACGCATGCCTAAGGTTCTGCCTCTATAAGACTCTCCATTAATGGCATTGGACCCTAGCGAGATTGAACAGAGTGGGGCTTCTACCTCAAGCGAATTGTTGAAGATGCCGGCCACTCACTGTGATCTTACCCACATAATCGGTGAATTCCCACCTATCCAACCCTTTTGGATGACCGTCAAGAATACCCTGAGGGTATGCGTGACACAGTCACTACCCCTCCCTTCCCCCTTGATCTCCTTCCACAATGTAGGTAATTCATCGGAGCTCTCCTGTTTGCACCGTCGCCTTCTACACACAGTGCTTGCAACAGCCAAATTATGCCTCCAATGGTGGTCTCCCATGCATCCATCAGAAGAAGACTGGACAGGGTGTTGATACAGACAGCGTCACACGAACGCATAATCTACAACCTCTAAGATCACACAGAGATGTCCAGGCAGACATGAGAAAAAATGTTTGTGAGATGATTCCTAAATGTATCACTAACACACACCTAAATCCCCAAGTGACGCTGTCCCTAGACCTGGCCAGTCCTTATCGGCAGCCTACTGGGAATCCTTGGCTCAACGTCCTCATCCTGTCATTCCCTCTCCCTCTCTGTACCCCTTTTCTTCCATTCCTTCTCCCTTCCCACAGTCCCCCCTCTACTTGTCATCCAGCTCCTGCCCTTGTCTCCCTCATTTCACACCTGTGCCATCCACTCCCTGCTCTTTCTTCTTTTCTGCCTCTGTTTTCCTCCCTCTCACATCCCCGCTCTTTCCCTCAGACACTCATCAACCCCTTCCCATACTATGGCCCTCTACCGCCTTCCACCCCCCTTTACGCATTTGGGCATGGGATTCAACCCCCGTGCCCCATGGGACGCAATAGGCTGGTGGCATGAGACACCTCTTTCTCTTTGCCTCTACCCTTTCTCCTTACTTCTTCAATCACCCCACCCCACTTTCCGGGGCACCTTCTCTACCCTTGCTGATGGATGACCATGATCTCTTCCCCACTGGGGATGTCGGACCGCCAACATCTGATGATGGAAGACGGATATTTATAGTTTTTGTCCGCATCACTTGTAATGTGCGATCTCCCTCCTACTCCCCCCCCTCCCTTCTCAAGTCAATGTGTAGTTTGTTTCATATTGTACATCTGTAACGTGGTTTTGTTTTCAATAAAGAATTACAGCACAAAAAAAACCAATGGTAACAATGAAGTTGCTTAACTAGCATGGGTAGTTAGATCATTAAACGTTGGATCAGAACCAATTTTAAAGACAAATTTCAGTTTTTTAGCAAGGTCATCAGCCAGATTAGAAGACATTCCTAAGGGTTGTCTTTTCAAACAATCCTGGATAGATTTACACCACAGCAATCTCGAAATTAATTTACACAAAATACTTTCTTTTGGTTTTGGCTTTGTAGATGCAGCTTAGCTAACCGTGGTTTCCTGTGTGCCTGAGCTAATATTCCTGTGGGATTTTTATTTGAAATTCATCCCATAAATGCTTTTCGGCTTCCTTTAGGACAAGAAATCCATTCATTAAATGGATAGAAAAGGAAAATAAAGACATTTCCTAGCAAGTTCTTCGATTTTATCTTGTTAAAGATCTCTGGGGCATATCATCAAGGACGCAATATAAAATTTTATGGCAAGACCGGAGGCTCCTATTATGCATTCTTTTCTTGCATTTATTATAATAGCAGCAAGATAAGAAAAACAACTACCCTCCCCAGAAGGCTGCAGAAGGAAACTACTGGCCAATGGGGAGAACACTAACAAAAAATACACCAATCAGGTCAGCCCAACTACATTAGGACCTATCTGACCGTAAGCAGTCCTCTTTTCTTGCTGCTCGCAGTCAGATAAGTCGATTTTACATATTCTCCTCATTACGCTGTGTGAATAATTTGTTTACTTTATTTAATTGGGTTTAAATTTAATATTCTCATTAGCGCTCCTCACGCGCTCTGTTTACACGCGCTGCTTAGTGCGCTTTCGGCTTTCCTGCGTTCCGCTCGTTTAACGCCCCCTCGCCTTTCATATTTAGCGCGTCTACACGCGCGCGCTTTGTTTGTTTACCGTTTTTCTTGTTGACGCTTCGCTCCCTCATAGCTACTGCCTGTCTCCTCAGCGAAGCTTCCTTCTCACGCTCGCCTCAGGGCTCGACTGCCTGTCTCCTCTGCAGTTCGTTTTTCACCTTCAAGCTTGCTTGTACACGCCCCCTTTTTGTTTTGCCTGCTATTAACCCCTTGTTCACCAGTTTTTATTGAAAATGGATGTGCCCAGCTCTCCTGAGCTTGATAATGACGATACTACCAATTTTAAATCGGATTTAAGTCATTTTATCAACTCTTCTGTTGAAACTGCGGTAGAACATTCCATGAGGAAAGTTTCTAAGACTATGGAAAATTATTTTCTTAGTCTCATGACCAAAGCTTTGGCCCATTCTGCGGGGGAAAGCAGAAAACGTAAACTGGTTCCTTCCACTAGTTCTACAAAAGTGTCACATTTGATTAGCGAGGTTTCCTCGCGCAAGATTGAGGATGCTATTCCTCCCAGGCCTCAGTCAAAGGAGGGGTCTACTTTGACATTTGGCAAAAGCAAAGCCAAGAAAAAGAATGTGGAGGTGCCTAAGAAGCTGGTCATTGATACCATCCAGGATACGGATGACGATTTGGGTGACACAGATGACGACGATCTCTTTGATCTTTTTGGAGTTGGCGATTCTTCGCCCAAAAAGCAAAAATTATCACCTTTTGAGTCAGAACCTATTCTGGACTCGGAGGGATTGCCTATGTTCGATCCTGCCCTGATTAGACATCCCAATTCTACGGAATGGTTTCCCGTTCCCCATGTAGGGGAGTACATCTCTTCTAAGCTGCGACAGCCTCTGGACAAGTCGGTCAGAGCTAAGTTAAAATCCGAGTGCCCCAAACCTTCTTTGGCCTCTCATATTACGGTCACTCCCGCCATTGATCAACCGCTCCTCACCTTCTTCTCCAAGTTTGGCAAAGACCCTCGTAAGGGGGTAGACAGAGCTTGGTCCTCCTGCCAGGACAAACTGTTGGATATGGTAGGCCCTCTTGCCCGCATTTTGGATCTGGCGGAGACTGCCCGATCAGAAGAGCTGGTTTTGAATCCAGAAGAGATTTCGCTTTGGGCTCAGCGTACTTTTCGTTTATTGGGCAACACCAATGCGGCTATTACTCACGAGAGGCGCAAAGGTCTGCTAATCAAGTTAGACCCTAAGTTAGCCAATCTGGCATCTCAGGACCCTGGAGCAAAGGCAGATGGTCTTCTTTTTGGTGACTCCTTAGTCAAGGACCTTTCGAAATTTGTTTCCACTTTCGCCTCGTTGGATAAGGCACAACTTTCAATCAAAAAAGTTTTTGCCCCTCGGGTTTTTGGCAGGGCCGGCAGAGGCAGGAACCGCTCTTCCGGCCGTTTTTCCTCCTACCAAGGTTCCAGAGGTGCTTCCAACTCCGGATACCAAGAGTACAAGCCTCAATTCTACCCCCAATGTGGCTTCCGGGGTCGTGGACAGAGGGGCCACAGAGGCAACGTCAACAACTCCAACTATTCCCAACAAGGTAAGCCTGTCTTCTGGCCCTCCCGTTGGAGGGCGTTTGGCTCTGTTTCTAAGCAAATGGCAAACTTTAACCTCCGACCCTTGGGTTCTCAATTCTGTCCAAGGCTATCTTACAGAATTTTACGCTCCTCCTTTCCAGGATACTTTGCCTCCTCCTCTGGTTTTTTCCGCCGACGTTTCGCTTCTGATATCTCAGGAAATTCTTTCCCTGCTGGCAAAGAAAGCTATCCAAAGACTTCCGTTCGATCCCTCGGGATTTCTCAGCACTTTGTTTCTGGTTCGCAAGAAGAACAAAAAGATGCGACCGGTCATCAATCTCAAAATTTTCAATCAGTTTGTCGTTTACAGGCATTTCAAGATGGAGACCATTCTCCATCTACGAGACACTTTGCGAGCCAGCGATTGGATGGTCCGCTTGGACCTTCAGGATGCGTATCTGACAGTTCCTATCCATCCCTCGCATTCCATGTTCCTCCAGTTTCAATGGCTGGGCGTAACTTATCGGTTTTGTTCGCTCCCCTTCGGACTCTCTTCGGCTCCTTGGTACTTCACCAAAATCATGAAGCCAGAAGTGGCTTATCTTCGGGCCTTGGGTATTCGCCTGATCATCTATCTGGACAATATTCTTCTAATGAATACGAGCAAACCAGGTCTGTTGCGGGACCTTCAGGTGACCCAATCCCTTCTTCTCGATCTCGGTTTTCTTATCAATCCGGAGAAGTCCATATTAACTCCCTCTCAAAGTGTAGAGTTTCTGGGGTTTCGCGTGGATTCCCCCTCCGCGTCTCTCTTCCTTCCTACCAAAAAGATCGCGGCTATTCGTGCAGAAATGTCTCAAGTTCTTTCTCTATCCCATATTTCCCTTCGTTCCCTCGCAAGGATTGTGGGGCTTCTGTCAGCCTCCATCCAAGCAATCTTCCCCGGCCCTCTTCATTATCGGGCCCTTCAACGCTTAAAAATCAAACATCTGCGTCAGGGTCTGGCTTACTCCGATCTTATCCTCCTAGACAGAGACTCGCGGTCTGAGCTGCAATGGTGGATAGACCATTTAGATGCGTGGAACGGCAGAACTATCTTCGCCACGGCCCCAGATCTTGTGTTAGAATCAGATGCAAGCCTGGCGGGTTGGGGCGCCCGTTGTGGACCAATCTCGACTGGAGGTACATGGTCTCTAGAGGAGTCGTCATTGCACATCAACTGTTTAGAGATGCTTGCAGGCTCCTTTGCAATCCGCAGCCTCGCAAAGAACAAGGTAAGTTGTTCCATTCTTCTCAGGATGGACAATGTTTCTGTGGTCCGTTACATCAACCATCTAGGTGGCACAAGATCCAAACCCCTCGCGGAACTCGCCAAGAGTCTGTGGCATTTTTGTCTCCTTCACAATCTCTCTCTTCAAGCAGAATATCTCCCCGGCAATCTCAATTCCATCGCGGATTGGCACTCTCGGTATCTCCGGGATTCCAGCGCCTGGAGGTTACTTCCCTCCGTGTTTCTTTCTCTCTCTCTCAAGTGGGGCCCTTTCTTCATCGACCTTTTCGCGTCTCGCCTCAATTCTCAGTTACCTCGTTTCTACAGTTGGCGCCCGGATCCGCTGGCTTTAGCGACCGATGCCTTCCTCCAGGACTGGTCACTGCATCTCAATTACGCTTTTCCTCCCTTTCTTATGCTCAACAGGGTCCTTTCTCAGATTCGACGCCAACAGACGTCTCTGGTCATAGTGGTACCCTTTTGGCAATCCCAGATATGGTTTCCGTCCCTTTTGGAACTAGCAGTGGACTTTCCGGTCCTTCTCCCTCATTCCTCAGATCTTCTCCTGGATCCTCGAGGTTCCCCTCACAACCTCATTCTCGATCAGTCCTTGACCCTATCGGCCTGGAAGCTGTCCAGTCTCTCTCTTCTGACCAACTCCTTTCTCAAGAAGCTTCAATCTTTATCAGCCGGGCCTGGGCTCCCGGTACTTCCAGGGCATACAAATCCGCTTGGTCTCTTTGGTCAAGCTGGTGTCTTGAACGGTCTGTCGATCCCTTTTCAGCCTCTGTGACTTTTGTAGTCAATTTTCTGGCCTCGGAGGCCAGTGCTGGTAAGTCTTATCGCACAGTGAATTTATACAGATCAGCTATTTCTCTTAATCATTGTCCAGTTGACAATAAACCCGTCGGATCCCATCCACTTGTTTGCCGTTTGTTAAGAGGAGTTCGCTTTTCCAAACCTCCGTTGGCTAAGTATTCTTCTTTATGGGACGTTAATTTGGTTTTCAAATTGTTTTTGGATTGGCCTGACAATACCGCTCTCTCCCTGAAAATGTTGTCTGCAAAACTTACTATGTTGTTGTGTTTAATCTCCATTAAACGTGTCTCTGATGTTAGAGCTTTAGACCTTTCTTCAAGACAGTTTTCTCCTACTGGTGTGCTGTTTAAAGTGCGGAGACGCACTAAAACAAATTTACAATCAGTGTTTTATCCTTATTTTCCAGCTCAACCAAAATTATGTGTAGGTCGTTGCCTAAAAGCCTATGAAAACAAATCTGCTGACTTTAGGTCTTCTTCCCATACACAATTGCTCATTTCTTTCCGCAAACCTCACCTCCCCGTCTCTTCTGCTACCCTGGCCCGTTGGGTCCGTTGGATCATGTCTCTTGCGGGCATTGACGCTTCTACTTTTGGAGCTCATTCTACCAGGGGTGCCATGGCTTCGAAGGCCTTTTGGTCAGGCTCGCGCCTGGAGGATATCCTTAAGTCAGCAGATTGGTCTAATGATAATGTGTTTAAGACCTTTTATTGTAAACCTGTGATTACTGCTTCTTCTTTGGTTGTTGATATGCTTTGAACTAGCATAATAGGAGCCTCCGGTCTTGCCATAAAATGTAGATTTTTCTAATAAGTTATGACGGAAAGTCTTAATTTTATTAAAGACACGGAGGCGAGTATTATCCCTCCACAACAGCTCTAATTTGTTCTGTTTTTCCCCCCCCCTTAGGTACTCCGGCTCTTCCACCACCTTCCTCGTGAGAGTCGTCCTAACTCACCAGATTTCTTGGCATCGACGTCTAACTGCCTACCAATGTGGTTTCCTCAGGATGTTTCCTCCATGGTGTTCCTGGTTCAAGATCTGTTTACCTGGATTTTGACTGTTTATCTACTGTTATTTTTGGTTCCTTTGTTTTCACCATCTTACTAACTTGCACAAGAAAAGAGGACTGCTTGCGGTCAGATAGGTCCTAATGTAGTTGGGCTGACCTGATTGGTGTATTTTTTGTTAGTGTTCTCCCCATTGGCCAGTAGTTTCCTCCTGCAGCCTTCTGGGGAGTGTAGTTGTTTTTCTTATCTTGCTGCTATTATAATAAATGCAAGAAAAGAATGCATAATACTCGCCTCCGTGTCTTTAATAAAATTAAGACTTTCCGTCATAACTTATTAGGAAAATCTACATTATCGCTGCTTTTGTGTACGTTTTCGGACGAAAAGCGGAAATAAATGTATAGCCTAATCAGCAAGGTCACGCTATCGCGTGAATCCTTACATTATCGCCCTTTCCCCCAACGCCCATCTTTGCATATCTAATGAGATGCAAAGTGGGCGTTCCTGCCCTGACATAACTGGAGAAATGTCGCTAAGCGACATTACTCCAATTATCAATGGGCACGCTAACCTGCAGAGCGACAAGCAAAGTAACGATAACCTCTGTTATCGCTACTTTCCTTACGCCTGCTTCAAAACTGACTTAGCCATGCTATCCTATGTAAGGTGGATATCATGGCTAAATCTGCCCTGCCCTATCAACAAGCTATCGCCAAACTTTGTGAGATTATCGCTGGATTTCCAGCGATAATCTCACATTTGGCATTTAGCGCTTGAAATTTTATTGCTTTTGAGATAAGCGATGCTAATAGCACGCTATCTCAGCGATAAAATTCCACGTTACCCGGCGATAATTATCCTAGCGCTAAGTGCGCTTAGCGATAATTATCGCCGGGTTCTTGATGATATGCCCCTCTGTTTTTAAAATATTTGTTCCAATCATCTAAGATTCTGAGAGCAAAAGTAGATTCTCTGGGCTATCGGATCATAACACTTAAGTAGAATATTCAGACGAGATGTCATTTTCGTAACGGGATTCAAAAGCCAATTGAAATCAGTGAGCAGTACAGATTTTTACAGTAGAGAAGAAAACTCTACTTTCAACTTGTACATCTCGAAATCGAGACCAGTGAGATGGAGGGCTTAAATGCCAGAAACACGCTGCTTTCTTTTGATGCTATGCTTTCAGCTCAGCCCAGCAATGTCGCTGTTGGACACTAGCCTTTTCTCTGAACTGCCCAGCCACCCCTTTACAGTATTCTTGCTGCTTTCCCTGAATCTTCAGCCCTGCTTTGGCATTCCTGTCAAAACTAAAATTACATTAATAGGACCAATTGATGCTCAGGGTACTACATGCATTTCTTTACAGTAGCGAAAACGACTCTTTATAAAACTCAAAACAAAATAGGAATATATTAGCAGAATGAAAAACAATACACATTAAAATATTAAATGCCACTGCTATAAAACTGCACAGGCTGTTCTTCAAATCGCCTTTCTTTAATTACGTTTAGTTTGACATAAAGGATTAAACTCCATACACATCCTCAATGTCAACATTTGATCAAGTGCGTAATTGAAAGAATTGAAAACATGGCTTCTGGAAAAACAAGTTCACACAAACAGACAGGCTCTTTAAGGGATTTGCCCTTCCAGGAACCCTCCGGGGAGTCTGCTGGCAATTGGCGAGACTCTGATTAAGTGTGCAGGATTCTTGTTTGCGCACGTTACATTTTTTTCAAGAAATGAGCGAATACCCCGAGGTGGCTTGCAGTTGCAGATGGCGATTTGTAACAGATCCAGCTTTCTCTTTAAAAATAACATGTGTGTTTAGAGTTGAGAAATACTGCTTTCCAAAGCGTTCTCCTGTTTGGACAGGTCGGGGCTGAAGAGAGCCAATGAAATTCCAAAGCATTTCTGAGCTCTTTCCATGCAGAATTTTACAGACTCTAATTAGCACAGATTGAAATTCCGTTGAGTCATCAAGTAAGAGAATGTGCGTCTATCAAGTTTCAAAATATCGCTAATAATTAATGCATCATGGGGCATATTAAGAAGGGCTTTATCTCTGCTTTTTTGGCTTTAAAAGCCAAAAAAGCGGAGATAAAGCAATCGCCTTATTAACAAGAGGGTGCTAACATGCATAATCGCATGTTAGCACCCTTTTTCCCTACGCCTCCCTTTGCATCTCTTCTGAGATGCAAAGTGGGCGTTCCACACCTCAATAACAGGAGAAATGTTGCTAACCGACATTTCTCCAATTAACAAGCTGCACGCTAAACAGCATAGCAATAAGAAAAGTAGCGCTAACCTCGGTTATCGCTACTATCCTTACGCCTGCTTTCAGTCTTAGCCATTATATCCAATGAAAGGTGAATATAATGGCTAAGAAAGGCCTGCCCTATCATCAAGCTTTCGCCAAACGTTGTGCGATTATCGCTGGATTTCCAACGATAATCGCACTTTTGGCAGCTTGCGCTTGGAATTGTATCGCTTTTGAGATATGCGTTGCTGATAGCACGCTATCTCAGTGATACAATCCAGCGTTAGCCGGCGATAATTATCCTCGTGCTGAGAGCGCTGAGCGATAATTATCGCCGGCCCTTGCTGATATGCCCACATATACCAGCATGTGATACAATGAGTTGGTGAATTGCTAACATGTAAAGTTGTTCTCACAGCCTAGGCAGGCTCACTGTATATTTAGATAAAACACCGTCGATTTCCTTAAGAGACAATTGTTGCAGAGATCCACATTTTTGAGTGGAGAAAATGATCAGTTATTGCCATTATATCCGAATCGTCTACTAAGAACCAGTAACTCCATGACTATGTGAATGAAAGAATGGATGGTTGAACGAACGAACACTTGAATGAAACATCCCATAAATTAATAGCTGCCTTTCCTTACCACATTACAGCAATACAAGTCACAGTTATGCAGGTGTCTTGCTGAAAATGTTCAGTCATGTTGGATAGATGATGTATGTTTAACATTTCTTTATCAGAGATTGTATTTGTGATTAATTGTAAGTCAAGGCACTTAATAGTGTCAAACAGCTTTCTCTTCATGGAGGTGGAAGGGTTAAGGCCACAACCATGGTGGTGGTGGGAGGTGCTGACAATGTATCCAATGTGACATTAAAGCTCGTACTTAGTCAATAAAGCTGGTTAGCTTTACATCTCACATGATAGCCGGTCTTACTACAAATGGTAGTTTTATGAATGTAAGTCATCTTGAAGTGCCTTGAGAGTTTTGCAACAGAACCTTTGTTTGGGCGATACTGAGTATTGGGGAATTTAAGAATCTCCCTGCTTTGTTGACAAGTAGGATTCTATAGCTGAATGTGCTTGTTCATTACACATTACCAGTGTTATGTGTTAACCCTGTAAGGGGTGTTTGGTTGCAGATGACAGTATGAATGAATGTATGTATGTGGTATTTAAATAGCAGGAACTTAACCGAAAAGCAGAAGGGTTCTATACAATGTCAACACAGTTATATGTGAGGAGACATAACTTGTTTGTGGCCAATTATTACATTGTGATGGAGTGTTACTTAAAGAGGTGGTCTTTTGTTATTTAATCAATTGGATTAGAGTTGGTGCAGACCAGATAGACATGGTGCTATCATTCCACATCCTTCAGGCATAGATGGAGAAGACCTGCTGCCTTGTTAGTTTGCATGTTTTCCTCCCTGGTTTGATGGTGTCCTACATGCAGGTGTGCTGAGAACCACTGCAGACGGGGAGTTTAGCAGCCAGGTATGCAGGGGTTGGGAGGAGGGCAGGCAGGCTGACAATGGAGGTCAGTGGAGTCCCATCTGGGTGGGGGAATTGAGCAGTTAAACAGAAAACATATAACTCAGGGGAGTGTGCAACATGACACCTTTGCAACTTCAAAAATACACCCAAGAAAGATATTTTCATCATCTATGCACTGGTAATCATGTTGTTCAAAAGGCTCACACCTTTAGTGTCAGTAGCCTTCAGGGCATTGTCGTAAAGCATAAGTATTGAAGCTTCTGTTTCTTGACTGAGACAAAAGCTGAAGAGTTGAGTTGAACACATGATATTTGTACAGAGACATCTGTAGTTTGAATTCTTCTTCTCTTGGACTTTGTAAATGATAGAGAATGTGGATTTTTTAAACATTAGATCGTCAGTGGCATCTTTTAAGCTCTTAAGAGTGAGGACTAAACCTAAGTTAATTTTTCGGGGGTGTTTCATGAAGCTGGGATTAGTGTAGCTTTTTGGCTTCTGGTGTGACTGGTGCTGGAGGAACTGTGAGAGTTAAAATGTGGAACATGGAAGCTAATTTGTCTGTGAGTGTTAATCAGCATGAGTTGAATGTTTGTTCTGTAGTTTGAGGGTGTGTGGCAGTTAGTGGGGTGTTATGAGTTTCGGTCTATGTGGGGTGAGTTTGCTGTGCAAGTGATATTGTTGTGTAGGCAGAGTGGGGTGCTGGATGAGACACATAATTATGTCTTACCAGCGGAAAAGGAGTTCAGACCCAAGGCCCTCCTGTGCCCAAACAGATAACATCTTGTCTGTGTCCGGCTTTTGCTGGGACATCCAGTTGGAGGGAAACTAACTAAAATAAGGAGACTTCCTGTACAGCTGGATGCTGGAGATTGAAGTCATTGTGGGAAAACAGTGATTTTACTAAATAATTAGTAAAATGGATACATGTATAGATGGAGGCTGCATAATGTAGTGATGACACTTCCTGTTGAGATAGATGGTTGAATGATTAACACAATATCGGTATTTTGAGTACTTTTACAACCAATTTGTATACCATTTCCAGAAACATTTACGACTTATGTTGGATGCACAAATTATATGTAAAACGAATAGAAATGTTAATAAATACCCACAGACATTAAGGTCCTGTCAGTGTTCACATTAGCCATAATAAGCAACTCACCACGCCTTTCCTGTGGGAACATCTGTGGTCTGAACCCTAAACTGAGTTGCAGAAAATGCTCTATTATTGTGAATTTTTTACAGTTGTTCTGCAGTGTTAAGGAATTTTCTGAACCTGAAATGTAAATTTTCCGCAAATAAGGGTTTAGGCACTCTGAACCCGGTTTATTCGATCCTAAGGATACATTCTTCTCAAAATGCTCTAAACAATTTTTTGGGTCCTATCTAATGTCTTCTTCAAATGGTATCAAATGACTAAGCTGCAGAAGCAGGTCTTGGCTTTTGACAGAACTTTCTGTTACACAAAAAGAAAACGGTGTCTTTATTTTCATCAAGTCTAATAGGACCAGATCAAAAACAACAGTCAGAGGAAAATTTACAAAAGAATCATAGACTTTGCTCAAGCTTTCTGGGGCAGGATTCTTCTGTAAAAAACAAATGAACTAATGGGTGCTTTGCCAATAAGCGATAGGTTCAAACTACGACTTGATGATAACAAGCTTCTGACTAGATTTAGATTGGGCAATGTCCACAGAATAACGACAACACCATCTATGAATGACTGGTCACGTAACCTGCTGCTTTGCCCCTGTGACAGACATTCAGAGCAGTCCACCATTCATTTAATGTTTTTTTGTAAATTTTATGAAGAGTTGAGGAAAGTGTGGATACTTCCACGTTTAAAACATCAAGGGGTAAGGCAATGCCGTCCAGCTCTTATTTGGCTACAGTTCTTGGAAGATGAACACATTGCGTGGAGAGTAACACAGTTTTTAAAGAAGGCTATCCTGCAGCGAAAACACATGATACTGGAGGCCCTGTAAACTCAGGGCACCTTTTCCGCAGCATATAGCAGGTTTTTAAAACAAAACATTTGCACTTGTATGGTTTTATGACATCTTAAATATATTGTGTATATTTAGTAGATTTTATCTTTTGTGATTTCTTATGAAATTTTATACGGATTTTTCTTATGTATTTGTGCTTTTATGATTTGTACAATAACAATCGAACAAAGCTTTCCTTGACTTGACTTGATAGCAAGCTGCAGATGCGGCTACCAAAATTATAGGTTTTCCCGGTGGTGTTTGTAAATCCTATAATGAGACATTGCAAAATAAAAACTAAAGCAACCTAAGCTTCATGTTACAGGCATTGTAGAACAACAACTACTGTAAGAAAATCATTCTGAAGCCTCGTGTAAAATATTCACTCGTCTCATTGTGTTGTGCAGGAGTGTTGTTTTTTCGTGAGAGGCTGTTTTGGCCCTCTGGAAGACCTATGTCTCCTTAAATATAAATTGTTATATTAGAATCAATATTTGTGGGGTGCATGTTGTTAAGTAGGACACAATCCTTGTGGCCTACTGATAACAACAAACAAGAATGTAGAATAATAAATCTAGATACGTCCATGCCCATTATTGTATTAGCCCGCAGCTCTTTTTAGGTCTGCTCTAGAGATAGCATTAGCTCATTGCAATCAAACATGTTTATAAATAAGCAATACAACATATGGACATACTTAGAGGGGGTTTGGGTCATCTCTTTTTATCTTATGGTGTGTTCTGCTGTAATTCATGGTTTTCTTCTTTCCATTACAGCATACATCATTGGGCAATGGGCCAGACGACTCAGCCATTGCCTGTCTTGCAGTGCGATTGATGGCATTTGTCCTAATCACCTGTGCACATCCATCTAAAAAATGAAATGTACCTTAGGGCCGGGGCTCTATCTATGTTATTGTTCAAATCATCCTCATATGTTAAACATTGTATTCAACAGTAACTCAAAGCCTTTCCCTTGCACCGATAAGCATCAGCTTTTCCTGTGATGTGCATTAAAACTAAAACGTTGTCCATACCTGGTGTAAGTGCACCTACCTGTAAGGAATCTCTCGTTCAGTTCTATTAAAATTCTGATTGATGCATTAGTAATTTCTCAATTTAAAAACTCCATTGCAAGCATGTGAATGCCATCTGTTGGTGGTGGCATGTTTTGTTTTACATTGACTGCAAAGAAATTTCCAAAAATAAACAAATGTGTGGACAGTGAACTAATTGGCAGATGATAAATTACCAAGTAAAATGAGCATTGGGTGTGGAAGATTAGGACAAGTTGCACCTTTTTTCCCAGGACCTATTGGCATGTTGCTTAACAAGCTACACATCTACTTAGTCTTCTGCAGAACATAAATCAATCATTGCATTTCTTGAAAATCAGACTCCCATACCTGTCAATGTGTTCTTGGAGCATGCCCTGTCTGCTCTTAATATAGTGAGCATTGGCTAAACAGATAGATTTAATTACGCCATTCTTCCAGATAGATAAAAATCATGAGCTGAAGAATGTGCACATTTATGAAGTTTCTTTAGAAAATACATCTCTTGTACACTGTATTCATTAATATTCTGTTTGGGCGTGCACTAGCAGGCCCTTATCCATGTAGCCAAAGTAAAATTCCCATTAAAAAATAGGGCTTCTTTTTAGAAGTGGGTGAAAATTTGAAATCTGCCAATCCCTAGTGGATGAATTACAGCCACCATTAATCGGATATCTGTCAGTGAGATAAAACTACAATGTTGCAGTATAATAATGGTCATCTCATTAGCAATAATTCATCCCATGGACATCCCAGATTTACTTTATATGCAAATATTCCCTTATCGCAAATCCCTAAATCACAAAATTACTCTTCTGTTAGGCATGTAATTGCATGAGAAAGTAAGAAAATTTAAAATTACCAATCTCCAAATTTTGTATATTACAAATTATAATGTTGACTGATTTATGCTCATGAGTGTGATAGGAATCTCACTTTCGCTGTTCATAAATTCTGTTAATCTAACAATACAGGACTCTGAAATAGAAGAATGCAGCATAGGTGGAGCAAATTACAAAAACATTCATGTTCATAATTATGACATGCTCTTCAAGAACACAATATTTGATGACGCATCTAGATTTGGTAAACATGCCTTCTACACCCTTCTGTCTCATCATCTGTGAATGACTACTCATGTAAAAGTTGGCGTTAGCATGATTATCATAGGTAATGTGATGTGAGGCTTCGAGGTGCAGAGGGGAGGCAAGACTAGATAATAAGGGCACCAGATACTGAATTCAGAAACCTGCAGCTATGTAAAGACACCCACGCCGTCTGATTGCAGTCAGAGACTCGCATGTTGGTTACCGGTTTTATTGGGAAAAGCGTTAAAGTGGTTGGTAGAACTTTTGCCGTATGTTTCGGAGTTTTCTTTCACAGAAAAGTAAAGAAAATATGATGTTTGTCTTACTACTTTGACATTTGAAGGGGATTCTTGGAAATACAATCTGCTGGGATTTATGCAAATAATATAATATTAGAGACCCCTGTTCCTCTCATTTTCCGCAATGTCTGGGTTGGTAGATTCCATTGGTGCTTGTCGACCCTGGGCCCAAATGCTGCAGACTTCCCCCAGCGATTTTGACCCATCAAAAACATTCCTTAGCTATGTGCATCCTAGCTCAAACCCATAGAAAACACACAATGGCTGATAACCCCCACACAAGAAGATCCAGAGGAACATAGATTTAGGACAAGACTTGACAGTGATATGTTTTTGTGTGAGGAAGACGAAAGAAAAGTTTCACATTTTGGAAAACATGCTGAAAATCAGACAAACATCATGTGCAGTGCGTTGTCCTGGCCAGCCAATCAGGATAGGGATAGTCTGTCACCTAGTGATAGGAACCTTATGTTGTGTAGATGCTGAAAATATATGACTGTGGTAGATTTTCATATAGCCCAGGGGTGTGACCTGTGACCAAACAGTTAGCCGAAACTGTCAGTTGGCTTGAAGTTGCTTTCCAGATTTCTAAAATTTACTTCAATCAGTTTATCGTCTATAGGCCATACATAACCCATACATGTATAGCAACCACACACCGAAAAGACCCAGAGGAACAAGGCGTGGAGGGCATTAACATGTTTAGTAAAACACATTGTGAAAAAAGAACATATATCAGTTTCATCATATTCTATCAGCCAGCCAGTCAGTGCAAAGAAGGTCTGACTTTAACCAATAGATTCCTTATGTACTACTTCATTAGAACATTTTGTATGATATGGATGTTAATATCCATCATCATATGAACGGTGCACTAAAACAGCAATTCTGGCACAATTTTGTGATCTACACTAATATTAAATGACTCATTGGGCAGACTGCATTACATAGGAAAACCGATACATATATATATATGATTGCTCCCGTTTTGCCCATAGATTGAGTCGCACTCAGACACATGCTTGCGGTGGCAAACCTTTATTAAAGGGGTGCAGACGGGCCTCTCTCCGTAGCTTCAATCAGGCAGTCCCACTGCGATGAGCCTGACGCGTTTCAAGAGTTCATCTCCCTTCCTCAGAGGCACTCGCAATGACGAATGCGTGCAATGTCTGAGTGCGACTCAATCTATGGGCAAAACGGGAGCAATCATTTAAGACGGCTGTCCAGCCGTCGAGTCTGCACCACCCCGCGAAGTGAGGGGGCCGTATGGCTTAAATTGGTTGGGCCTTTCTGCGGAACACGTGCTGGGGATTTGAGACGTGCGCTCTCTGTGGTGACCCATCCAGGGGTTTGAAATGTTGGCAGAAATTAGTGCACCATCTGTGGATTTATGACCAGGACTTCACTATCCACAATGCTGTGCGGTCATCCGACCGGCCCATCTGGGGGCATGATCTTGCATTGTGAAAAGAAGACTGGAGCACGCATTCGTCATTGCGAGTGCCTCTGAGGAAGGGAGATGAACTCTTGAAACGCGTCAGGCTCATCGCAGTGGGACTGCCTGATTGAAGCTACGGAGAGAGGCCCGTCTGCACCCCTTTAATAAATGTTTGCCACCGCAAGCATGTGTCTGAGTGCGACTCAATCTATGGGCAAAACGGGAGCAATCATTTAAGACGGCTGTCCAGCCGTCGAGTCTGCACCACCCCGCGAAGTGAGGGGGCCGTATGGCTTAAATTGGTTGGGCCTTTCTACGGAACACGTGCTGGGGATTTGAGACGTGCGCTCTCTGTGGTGACCCATCCAGGGGTTTGAAATGTTGGCAGAAATTAGTGCACCATCTGTGGATTTATGACCAGGACTTCACTATCCACAATGCTGTGCGGTCATCCGACCGGCCCATCTGGGGGCATGATCTTGCAGTGTGAAAAGAAGACTGGAGCACGCATTCGTCATTGCGAGTGCCTCTGAGGAAGGGAGATTAACTCTTGAAACGCGTCAGGCTCATCGCAGTGGGACTGCCTGATTGAAGCTACGGAGAGAGGCCCGTCTGCACCCCTTTAATAAAGGTTGCCACCGCAAGCATGTGTCTGAGTGCGACTCAATCTATGGGCAAAACGGGAGCAATCATTTAAGACGGCTGTCCAGCCGTCGAGTCTGCACCACCCCGCGAAGTGAGGGGGCCGTATGGCTTAAATTGGTTGGGCCTTTCTACGGAACACGTGCTGGGGATTTGAGACGTGCGCTCTCTGTGGTGACCCATCCAGGGGTTTGAAATGTTGGCAGAAATTAGTGCACCATCTGTGGATTTATGACCAGGACTTCACTATCCACAATGCTGTGCGGTCATCCGACCGGCCCATCTGGGGGCATGATCTTGCATTGTGAAAAGAAGACTGGAGCACGCATTCGTCATTGCGAGTGCCTCTGAGGAAGGGAGATGAACTCTTGAAACGCGTCAGGCTCATCGCAGTGGGACTGCCTGATTGAAGCTACGGAGAGAGGCCCGTCTGCACCCCTTTAATAAAGGTTGCCACCGCAAGCATGTGTCTGAGTGCGACTCAATCTATGGGCAAAACGGGAGCAATCATTTAAGACGGCTGTCCAGCCGTCGAGTCTGCACCACCCCGCGAAGTGAGGGGGCCGTATGGCTTAAATTGGTTGGGCCTTTCTACGGAACACGTGCTGGGGATTTGAGACGTGCGCTCTCTGTGGTGACCCATCCAGGGGTTTGAAATGTTGGCAGACATTAGTGCACCATCTGTGGATTTATGACCAGGACTTCACTATCCACAATGCTGTGCGGTCATCCGACCGGCCCATCTGGGGGCGTGATCTTGCATTGTGAAAAGAAGACTGGAGCACGCATTCGTCATTGCGAGTGCCTCTGAGGAAGGGAGATGAACTCTTGAAACGCGTCAGGCTCATCGCAGTGGGACTGCCTGATTGAAACTACGGAGAGAGGCCCGTCTGCACCCCTTTAATAAAGGTTTGCCACCGCAAGCATGTGTCTGAGTGCGACTCAATCTATGGGCAAAACGGGAGCAATCATTTAAGACGGCTGTCCAGCCATCGAGTCTGCACCACCCCGCGAAGTGAGGGGGCCGTATGGCTTAAATTGGTTGGGCCTTTCTACGGAACACGTGCTGGGGATTTGAGACGTGCGCTCCCTGTGGTGACCCATCCAGGGGTTTGAAATGTTGGCAGAAATTAGTGCACCATCTGTGGATTTATGACCAGGACTTCACTATCCACAATGCTGTGCGGTCATCCGACCGGCCCATCTGGGGGAGTGATCTTGCATTGTGAAAAGAAGACTGGAGCACGCATTCGTCATTGCGAGTGCCTCTGAGGAAGGGAGATGAACTCTTGAAACGCGTCAGGCTCATCGCAGTGGGACTGCCTGATTGAAGCTACGGAGAGAGGCCCGTCTGCACCCCTTTAATAAAGGTTTGCCACCGCAAGCATGTGTCTGAGTGCGACTCAATCTATGGGCAAAACGGAAGCAATCATTTAAGACGGCTGTCCAGCCGTCGAGTCTGCACCACCCCACGAAGTGAGGGGGCCGTATGGCTTAAATTGGTTGGGCCTTTCTACGGAACACGTGCTGGGGATTTGAGACGTGCGCTCTCTGTGGTGACCCATCCAGGGGTTTGAATTGTTGGCAGAAATTAGTGCACCATCTGTGGATTTATGACCAGGACTTCACTATCCACAATGCTGTGCGGTCATCCGACCGGCCCATCTGGGGGCGTGATCTTGCATTGTGAAAAGAAGACTGGAGCACGCATTCGTCATTGCGAGTGCCTCTGAGGAAGGGAGATGAACTCTTGAAACGCGTCAGGCTCATCGCAGTGGGACTGCCTGATTGAAGCTACGGAGAGAGGCCCGTCTGCACCCCTTTAATAAAGGTTTGCCACCGCAAGCATGTGTCTGAGTGCGACTCAATCTATGGGCAAAACGGAAGCAATCATTTAAGACGGCTGTCCAGCCGTCGAGTCTGCACCACCCCACGAAGTGAGGGGGCCGTATGGCTTAAATTGGTTGGGCCTTTCTACGGAACACGTGCTGGGGATTTGAGACGTGCGCTCTCTGTGGTGACCCATCCAGGGGTTTGAATTGTTGGCAGAAATTAGTGCACCATCTGTGGATTTATGACCAGGACTTCACTATCCACAATGCTGTGCGGTCATCCGACCGGCCCATCTGGGGGCGTGATCTTGCATTGTGAAAAGAAGACTGGAGCACGCATTCGTCATGGCGAGTGCCTCTGAGGAAGGGAGATGAACTCTTGAAACGCGTCAGGCTCATCGCAGTGGGACTGCCTGATTGAAGCTACGGAGAGAGGCCCGTCTGCACCCCTTTAATAAAGGTTTGCCACCGCAAGCATGTGTCTGAGTGCGACTCAATCTATGGGCAAAACGGGAGCAATCATTTAAGACGGCTGTCCAGCCGGCGAGTCTGCACCACCCCGCAAAGTGAGGGGGCCGTATGGCTTAAATTGGTTGGGCCTTTCTACGGAACGCGTGCTGGGTATTTGAGACGTGCGCTCTCTGTGGTGACCCATCCAGGGGTTTGAAATGTTGGCAGAAATTAGTGCACCATCTGTGGATTTATGACCAGGACTTCACTATCCACAATGCTGTGCGGTCATCCGACCGGCCCATCTGGGGGCGTGATCTTGCATTGTGAAAAGAAGACTGGAGCACGCATTCGTCATTGCGAGTGCCTCTGCGGAAGGGAGATGAACTCTTGAAACGCGTCAGGCTCATCACAGTGGGACTGCCTGATTGAAGCTACGGAGAGAGGCCCGTCTGCACCCCTTTAATAAAGGTTTGCCACCGCAAGCATGTGTCTGAGTGCGACTCAATCTATGGGCAAAACGGGAGCAATCATTTAAGACGGCTGTCCAGCCGTCGAGTCTGCACCACCCCGCAAAGTGAGGGGGCCGTATGGCTTAAATTGGTTGGGCCTTTCTACGGAACACGTGCTGGGGATTTGAGACGTGCGCTCTCTGTGGTGACCCATCCAGGGGTTTGAAATGTTGGCAGAAATTAGTGCACCATCTGTGGATTTATGACCAGGACTTCACTATCCACAATGCTGTGCGGTCATCCGACCGGCCCATCTGGGGGCGTGATCTTGCATTGTGAAAAGAAGACTGGAGCACGCATTCGTCATTGCGAGTGCCTCTGAGGAAGGGAGATGAACTCTTGAAACGCGTCAAACTCATCGCAGTGGGACTGCCTGATTGAAGCTAAGGAGAGAGGCCCGTCTGCACCCCTTTAATAAAGGTTTGCCACCGCAAGCATGTGTCTGAGTGCGACTCAATCTATGGGCAAAACGGGAGCAATCATTTAAGACGGCTGTCCAGCCGTCGAGTCTGCACCACCCCGCGAAGTGAGGGGGCCGTATGGCTTAAATTGGGTGGGCCTTTCTACGGAACACGTGCTGGGGATTTGAGACATGCGCTCTCTGTGGTGACCCATCCAGGGGTTAGAAATGTTGGCAGAAATTAGTGCACCATCTGTGGATTTATGACCAGCACTTCACTATCCACAATGCTGTGCGGTCATCCGACCGGCCCATCTGGGGGGTGATCTTGCATTGTGAAAAGAAGACTGGAGCACGCATTCGTCATTGCGAGTGCCTCTGAGGAAGGGAGATGAACTCTTGAAACGCCTCAGGCTCATCGCAGTGGGACTGCCTGATTGAAGCTACGGAGAGAGGCCCGTCTGCACCCCTTTAATAAAGGTTTTCCACCGCAAGCATGTGTCTGAGTGCGACTCAATCTATGGGCAAAACGGAAGCAATCATTTAAGACGGCTGTCCAGCCGTCGAGTCTGCACCACCCCACGAAGTGAGGGGGCCGTATGGCTTAAATTGGTTGGGCCTTTCTACGGAACACGTGCTGGGGATTTGAGACGTGCGCTCTCTGTGGTGACCCATCCAGGGGTTTGAAATGTTGGCAGAAATTAGTGCACCATCTGTGGATTTATGACCAGGACTTCACTATCCACAATGCTGTGCGGTCATCCGACCGGCCCATCTGGGGGCGTGATCTTGCATTGTGAAAAGAAGACTGGAGCACGCATTCGTCATTGCGAGTGCCTCTGCGGAAGGGAGATGAACTCTTGAAACGCGTCAGGCTCATCACAGTGGGACTGCCTGATTGAAGCTACGGAGAGAGGCCCGTCTGCACCCCTTTACTAAAGGTTTGCCACCGCAAGCATGTGTCTGAGTGCGACTCAATCTATGGGCAAAACGGGAGCAATCATTTAAGACGGCTGTCCAGCCGTCGAGTCTGCACCACCCCGCAAAGTGAGGGGGCCGTATGGCTTAAATTGGTTGGGCCTTTCTACGGAACACGTGCTGGGGATTTGAGACGTGCGCTCTCTGTGGTGACCCATCCAGGGGTTTGAAATGTTGGCAGAAATTAGTGCACCATCTGTGGATTTATGACCAGGACTTCACTATCCACAATGCTGTGCGGTCATCCGACCGGCCCATCTGGGGGCGTGATCTTGCATTGTGAAAAGAAGACTGGAGCACGCATTCGTCATTGCGAGTGCCTCTGAGGAAGGGAGATGAACTCTTGAAACGCGTCAGGCTCATCGCAGTGGGACTGCCTGATTGAAGCTACGGAGAGAGGCCAGTCTGCACCCCTTTAATAAAGGTTTGCCACCGCAAGCATGTGTCTGAGTGCGACTCAATCTATGGGCAAAACGGGAGCAATCATTTAAGACGGCTGTCCAGCCGTCGAGTCTGCACCACCCCGCGAAGTTAGGGGGCCGTATGGCTTAAATTGGGTGGGCCTTTCTACGGAACACGTGCTGGGGATTTGAGACATGCGCTCTCTGTGGTGACCCATCCAGGGGTTTGAAATGTTGGCAGAAATTAGTGCACCATCTGTGGATTTATGACCAGGACTTCACTATCCACAATGCTGTGCGGTCATCCGACCGGCCCATCTGGGGGCGTGATCTTGCATTGTGAAAAGAAGACTGGAGCACGCATTCGTCATTGCGAGTGCCTCTGAGGAAGGGAGATGAACTCTTGAAACGCGTCAGGCTCATCGCAGTGGGACTGCCTGATTGAAGCTACGGAGAGAGGCCCGTCTGCACCCCTTTAATAAAGGTTTGCCACCGCAAGCATGTGTCTGAGTGCGACTCAATCTATGGGCAAAACGGGAGCAATCATTTAAGACGGCTCTCCAGCCGTCGAGTCTGCACCACCCCGCGAAGTGAGGGGGCCGTATGGCTTAAATTGGTTGGGCCTTTCTACGGAACACGTGCTGGGGATTTGAGACGTGCGCTCTCTGTGGTGACCCATCCAGGGGTTTGAAATGTTGGCAGAAATTAGTGCACCATCTGTGGATTTATGACCAGGACTTCACTATCCACAATGCTGTGCGGTCATCCGACCGGCCCATCTGGGGGCGTGATCTTGCATTGTGAAAAGAAGACTGGAGCACGCATTCGTCATTGCGAGTGCCTCTGAGGAAGGGAGATGAACTCTTGAAACGCGTCAGGCTCATCGCAGTGGGACTGCCTGATTGAAGCTACGGAGAGAGGCCGGTCTGCACCCCTTTAATAAAGTTTGCCACCGCAAGCATGTGTCTGAGTGCGACTCAATCTATTGGCAAAACGGGAGCAATCATTTAAGACGGCTGTCCAGCCGTCGAGACTGCACCACCCCGCAAAGTGAGGGGGCCGTATGGCTTAAATTTGTTGGGCCTTTCTACGGAACACGTGCTGGGGATTTGAGACGTGCGCTCTCTGTGGTGACCCATCCAGGGGTTTGAAATGTTGGCAGAAATTAGTGCACCATCTGTGGATTTATGACCAGGACTTCACTATCCACAATGCTGTGCGGTCATCCGACCGGCCCATCTGGGGGCGTGATCTTGCATTGTGAAAAGAAGACTGGAGCACGCATTCGTCATTGCGAGTGCCTCTGAGGAAGGGAGATGAACTCTTGAAACGCGTCAGGCTCATCGCAGTGGGACTGCCTGATTGAAGCTACGGAGAGAGGCCCGTCTGCACCCCTTTAATAAAGGTTTGCCACCGCAAGCATGTGTCTGAGTGCGACTCAATCTATGGGCAAAACGGGAGCAATCATTTAAGACGGCTGTCCAGCCGTCGAGTCTGCACCACCCCGCGAAGTGAGGGGGCCGTATGGCTTAAATTGGTTGGGCCTTTCTACGGAACACGTGCTGGGGATTTGAGACGTGCGCTCTCTGTGGTGACCCATCCAGGGGTTTGAAATGTTGGCAGAAATTAGTGCACCATCTGTGGATTTATGACCAGGACTTCACTATCCACAATGCTGTGCGGTCATCCGACCGGCCCATCTGGGGGCGTGATCTTGCATTGTGAAAAGAAGACTGGAGCACGCATTCGTCATTGCGAGTGCCTCTGAGGAAGGGAGATGAACTCTTGAAACGCGTCAGGCTCATCGCAGTGGGACTGCCTGATTGAAGCTACGGAGAGAGGCCCGTCTGCACCCCTTTAATAAAGGTTTGCCACCGCAAGCATGTGTCTGAGTGCGACTCAATCTATGGGCAAAACGGGAGCAATCATTTAAGACGGCTGTCCAGCCGTCGAGTCTGCACCACCCCGCAAAGTGAGGGGGCCGTATGGCTTAAATTTGTTGGGCCTTTCTACGGAACACGTGCTGGGGATTTGAGACATGCGCTCTCTGTGGTGACCCATCCAGGGGTTTGAAATGTTGGCAGAAATTAGTGCACCATCTGTGGATTTATGACCAGGACTTCACTATCCACAATGCTGTGCGGTCATCCGACCGGCCCATCTGGGGGCGTGATCTTGCATTGTGAAAAGAAGACTGGAGCACGCATTCGTCATTGCGAGTGCCTCTGAGGAAGGGAGATGAACTCTTGAAACGCGTCAGGCTCATCGCAGTGGGACTGCCTGATTGAAGCTACGGAGAGAGGCCCGTCTGCACCCCTTTAATAAAGGTTTGCCACCGCAAGCATGTGTCTGAGTGCGACTCAATCTATGGGCAAAACGGGAGCAATCATTTAAGACGGCTGTCCAGCCGTCGAGTCTGCACCACCCCGCGAAGTGAGGGGGCCGTATGGCTTAAATTGGTTGGGCCTTTCTACGGAACACGTGCTGGGGATTTGAGACGTGCGCTCTCTGTGGTGACCCATCCAGGGGTTTGAAATGTTGGCAGAAATTAGTGCACCATCTGTGGATTTATGACCAGGACTTCACTATCCACAATGCTGTGCGGTCATCCCACCGGCCCATCTGGGGGCGTGATCTTGCATTGTGAAAAGAAGACTGGAGCACGCATTCGTCATTGCGAGTGCCTCTGAGGAAGGGAGATGAACTCTTGAAACGCGTCAGGCTCATCGCAGTGGGACTGCCTGATTGAAGCTACGGAGAGAGGCCCGTCTGCACCCCTTTAATAAAGGTTTGCCACCGCAAGCATGTGTCTGAGTGCGACTCAATCTATGGGCAAAACGGGAGCAATCATTTAAGACGGCTGTCTAGCCGTCGAGTCTGCACCACCCCGCGAAGTGAGGGGGCCATATGGCTTAAATTGGTTGGGCCTTTCTACGGAACACGTGCTGGGGATTTGAGACGTGTGCTCTCTGTGGTGACCCATCCAGGGGTTTGAAATGTTGGCAGAAATTAGTGCACCATCTGTGGATTTATGACCAGGACTTCACTATCCACAATGCTGTGCGGTCATCCGACCGGCCCATCTGGGGGCGTGATCTTGCATTGTGAAAAGAAGACTGGAGCACGCATTCGTCATTGCGAGTGCCTCTGAGGAAGGGAGATGAACTCTTGAAACGCGTCAGGCTCATTGCAGTGGGACTGCCTGATTGAAGCTACGGAGAGAGGCCCGTCTGCACCCCTTTAATAAAGGTTTGCCACCGCAAGCATGTGTCTGAGTGCGACTCAATCTATGGGCAAAACGGGAGCAATCATTTAAGACGGCTGTCTAGCCGTCGAGTCTGCACCACCCCGCGAAGTGAGGGGGCCGTATGGCTTAAATTGGTTGGGCCTTTCTACGGAACACGTGCTGGGGATTTGAGACGTGCGCTCTCTGTGGTGACCCATCCAGGGGTTTGAAATGTTGGCAGAAATTAGTGCACCATCTGTGGATTTATGACCAGGACTTCACTATCCACAATGCTGTGCGGTCATCCGACCGGCCCATCTGGGGGCGTGATCTTGCATTGTGAAAAGAAGACTGGAGCACGCATTCGTCATTGCGAGTGCCTCTGAGGAAGGGAGATGAACTCTTGAAACGCGTCAGGCTCATCGCAGTGGGACTGCCTGATTGAAGCTACGGAGAGAGGCCCGTCTGCACCCCTTTAATAAAGGTTTGCCACCGCAAGCATGTGTCTGAGTGCGACTCAATCTATGGGCAAAACGGGAGCAATCATTTAAGACGGCTGTCCAGCCGTCGAGTCTGCACCACCCCGCGAAGTGAGGGGGCCGTATGGCTTAAATTGGTTGGGCCTTTCTACGGAACACGTGCTGGGGATTTGAGACGTGCGCTCTCTGTGGTGACCCATCCAGGGGTTTGAAATGTTGGCAGAAATTAGTGCACCATCTGTGGATTTATGACCAGGACTTCACTATCCACAATGCTGTGCGGTCATCCCACCGGCCCATCTGGGGGCGTGATCTTGCATTGTGAAAAGAAGACTGGAGCACGCATTCGTCATTGCGAGTGCCTCTGAGGAAGGGAGATGAACTCTTGAAACGCGTCAGGCTCATCGCAGTGGGACTGCCTGATTGAAGCTATGGAGAGAGGCCCGTCTGCACCCCTTTAATAAAGGTTTGCCACCGCAAGCATGTGTCTGAGTGCGACTCAATCTATGGGCAAAACGGGAGCAATCATTTAAGACGGCTGTCCAGCCGTCGAGTCTGCACCACCCCACGAAGTGAGGGGGCCATATGGCTTAAATTGGTTGGGCCTTTTTACGGAACACGTGCTGGGGATTTGAGACGTGCGCTCTCTGTGGTGACCCATCCAGGGGTTTGAATTGTTGGCAGAAATTAGTGCACCATCTGTGGATTTATGACCAGGACTTCAATATCCACAATGCTGTGCGGTCATCCGACCGGCCCATCTGGGGGCGTGATCTTGCATTGTGAAAAGAAGACTGGAGCACGCATTCGTCATTGCGAGTGCCTCTGAGGAAGGGAGATGAACTCTTGAAACGCGTCAGGCTCATCGCAGTGGGACTGCCTGATTGAAGCTACGGAGAGAGGCCCGTCTGCACCCCTTTAATAAAGGTTTGCCACCGCAAGCATGTGTCTGAGTGCGACTCAATCTATGGGCAAAACGGGAGCAATCATTTAAGACGGCTGTCCAGCCGTCGAGTCTGCACCACCCCGCAAAGTGAGGGGGCCGTATGGCTTAAATTGGTTGGGCCTTTCTACGGAACACGTGCTGGGGATTTGAGACGTGCGCTCTCTGTGGTGACCCATCCAGGGGTTTGAAATGTTGGCAGAAATTAGTGCACCATCTGTGGATTTATGACCAGGACTTCACTATCCACAATGCTGTGCGGTCATCCGACTGGCCCATCTGGGGGCGTGATCTTGCATTGTGAAAAGAAGACTGGAGCACGCATTCGTCATTGCGAGTGCCTCTGCGGAAGGGAGATGAACTCTTGAAACGCGTCAGGCTCATCACAGTGGGACTGCCTGATTGAAGCTACGGAGAGAGGCCCGTCTGCACTCCTTTACTAAAGGTTTGCCACCGCAAGCATGTGTCTGAGTGCGACTCAATCTATGGGCAAAACGGGAGCAATCATTTAAGACGGCTGTCCAGCCGTCGAGTCTGCACCACCCCGCAAAGTGAGGGGGCCGTATGGCTTAAATTTGTTGGGCCTTTCTACGGAACACGTGCTGGGGATTTGAGACGTGCGCTCTCTGTGGTGACCCATCCAGGGGTTTGAAATGTTGGCAGAAATTAGTGCACCATCTGTGGATTTATGACCAGGACTTCACTATCCACAATGCTGTGCGGTCATCCGACCGGCCCATCTGGGGGCGTGATCTTGCATTGTGAAAAGAAGACTGGAGCACGCATTCGTCATTGCGAGTGCCTCTGAGGAAGGGAGATGAACTCTTGAAACGCGTCAGGCTCATCGCAGTGGGACTGCCTGATTGAAGCTACGGAGAGAGGCCCGTCTGCACCCCTTTAATAAAGGTTTGCCACCGCAAGCATGTGTCTGAGTGCGACTCAATCTATGGGCAAAACGGGAGCAATCATTTAAGACGGCTGTCCAGCCGTCGAGTCTGCACCACCCCGCGAAGTGAGGGGGCCGTATGGCTTAAATTTGGTTGGGCCTTTCTACGGAACACGTGCTGGGGATTTGAGACGTGCGCTCTCTGTGGTGACCCATCCAGGGGTTTGAAATGTTGGCAGAAATTAGTGCACCATCTGTGGATTTATGACCAGGACTTCACTGTCCACAATGCTGTGCGGTCATCCGACCGGCCCATCTGGGGGCGTGATCTTGCATTGTGAAAAGAAGACTGGAGCACGCATTCGTCATTGCGAGTGCCTCTGAGGAAGGGAGATGAACTCTTGAAACGCGTCAGGCTCATCGCAGTGGGACTGCCTGATTGAAGCTACGGAGAGAGGCCCGTCTGCACCCCTTTAATAAAGGTTTGCCACCGCAAGCATGTGTCTGAGTGCGACTCAATCTATGGGCAAAACGGGAGCAATCATTTAAGACGGCTGTCCAGCCGTCGAGTCTGCACCACCCCGCGAAGTGAGGGGGCCGTATGGCTTAAATTGGTTGGGCCTTTCTACGGAACACGTGCTGGGGATTTGAGACGTGCGCTCTCTGTGGTGACCCATCCAGGGGTTTGAAATGTTGGCAGAAATTAGTGCACCATCTGTGGATTTATGACCAGGACTTCACTATCCACAATGCTGTGCGGTCATCCGACCGGCCCATCTGGGGGCGTGATCTTGCATTGTGAAAAGAAGACTGGAGCACGCATTCGTCATTGCGAGTGCCTCTGAGGAAGGGAGATGAACTCTTGAAACGCGTCAGGCTCATTGCAGTGGGACTGCCTGATTGAAGCTACGGAGAGAGGCCCGTCTGCACCCCTTTAATAAAGGTTTGCCACCGCAAGCATGTGTCTGAGTGCGACTCAATCTATGGGCAAAACGGGAGCAATCATTTAAGACGGCTGTCTAGCCGTCGAGTCTGCACCACCCCGCGAAGTGAGGGGGCCGTATGGCTTAAATTGGTTGGGCCTTTCTACGGAACACGTGCTGGGGATTTGAGACGTGCGCTCTCTGTGGTGACCCATCCAGGGGTTTGAAATGTTGGCAGAAATTAGTGCACCATCTGTGGATTTATGACCAGGACTTCACTATCCACAATGCTGTGCGGTCATCCGACCGGCCCATCTGGGGGCGTGATCTTGCATTGTGAAAAGAAGACTGGAGCACGCATTCGTCATTGCGAGTGCCTCTGAGGAAGGGAGATGAACTCTTGAAACGCGTCAGGCTCATCGCAGTGGGACTGCCTGATTGAAGCTACGGAGAGAGGCCCGTCTGCACCCCTTTAATAAAGGTTTGCCACCGCAAGCATGTGTCTGAGTGCGACTCAATCTATGGGCAAAACGGGAGCAATCATTTAAGACGGCTGTCCAGCCGTCGAGTCTGCACCACCCCACGAAGTGAGGGGGCCGTATGGCTTAAATTGGTTGGGCCTTTCTACGGAACACGTGCTCGGGATTTGAGACGTGCGCTCTCTGTGGTGACCCATCCAGGGGTTTGAAATGTTGGCAGAAATTAGTGCACCATCTGTGGATTTATGACCAGGACTTCACTATCCACAATGCTGTGCGGTCATCCGACCGGCCCATCTGGGTGCGTGATCTTGCATTGTGAAAAGAAGACTGGAGCACGCATTCGTCATTGCGAGTGCCTCTGAGGAAGGGAGATGAACTCTTGAAACGCGTCAGGCTCATCGCAGTGGGACTGCCTGATTGAAGCTACGGAGAGAGGCCCGTCTGCACCCCTTTAATAAAGGTTTGCCACCGCAAGCATGTGTCTGAGTGCGACTCAATCTATGGGCAAAACGGGAGCAATCACATATATATATATATATATACATTTAGGGCAAAATTTTCTTGGTTAGTGATCTAACATTTATGTTTGTCCATTTCAGAAATTGAACGAAATATTGAGACATCAGAGCCCTCCTTGACTGCGGAGAAACGGCAGCTTTCATCTTCCTGCACCTATCTGCCGCATTTGACACCATCTCTCACTACATCCTGATCAACAGACTCCACCACATCAGGATCTAGGGAAATGCCATCACATGGCTAGCCTCGTACCTTACCAGTAGAACACAAAGGATCTGTCTCCCACCGTTCATCTCAGAGCTCAAGCAGATCATCATCGGGGTCCCCCAAGGATCATCCCTCAGCCCTACCCTATTACCCACCTACATGACCCCCCTGGCTGACATTGTCAGATCAGACGGACTCAATATCTCCTACGCCAATGGCACCCAGCTCATCCTCTCCACTATCCAAAGACCACTCCACCACCAAAGCCAACTTCCAAAAATGCATGATGAACGTCACGGACTGGTTGAAGGTCAACTGGCTCAAACTTAACATGGCCAGATGAAAGTCCTCATCTTTGGGAACAGCACTTCGCCATGGAATCAACCATGGTGGCCTGCAGACGTCGGCCCACGCCCTGCACCGACAGACCACTCCGGCAACCTTGCCATCATCCTGGACAGCAAGTTTTTCATGAAGAAACAAGTCAATGCAGTCCAATCTGCCTGCTTTCACACCCTCCACATGCTTCGCTAGATGCTCAGGTGGCTCCAAGTCAACACCACAAGAACCGTCACACAGGTCCCCATCACCAGAAAACTGGACTATGGAAACGCACTCTCAGTAGAAATCCCTGCACGCCTCCTGAAGAAACTCCAGAAAATACACAACTCAGCAGCAAGACTCATCCTCGACCTCCACAGAAGAACCTACATTACACCCCAGCTCAATAAACTACACTGGCTCCCGATTCAGAAGTCATGCCAATTCAAGATGCTGACCCACACACACAAGGTCCACCACAACAAAGAAACAGCATAGATCAACAACTGCCTGGCGTTCCACCAACCGACCAGACACCTTCAAACCACTTCTCTCTCCCTCCCAGACACCCCAAGGATCCACCAAATTCACAGCGGCGGATGCTCCTGCTTACACCTGGCAGCCAAGGCATGGAACATTCTTCCCCTAAACCTCACGACCGCACCGTCGCTCCAGCAGTTCAGGAAAAAACTCAAAACCTGGTTGTTCGAACGATCAAATCACCACGCTGCAGCCAACATGTCCAGCGCTTCAAGACCCTCATAGGTGATTTACCATGCTGTAGAAATCCGGATTGATTGATTTTGTTAGAAAAAAAATTATATATCTCCACATGTATCCTATGTGTTCAGGCTGCAATGAGATATTAATGTGGTGCTTGCACAATGCATAGCCCTGAATGTGCTGAAAAAACATAATGTATGATGATAAAAACAACGATGTACATTTATTTTAAGAATCTAAAGCCCTTTTTTGTAAAAGGCTCCACCACACAAATACACCAGAAGTAAATGAGTTATATTTTGATAATGGAGACCTCGACCAGCTGGATAACCAAAGGTCCCAAGCCCTGAGAAGTAAGTGCTGGTGGTTGGTACTGGCAACCACTAGCACAATTAGGGAAATAAATTGTTGCTTATCAGGATGAGCTTCAATTCTGGTTTTACTGTCCAAGAAGCAATCCAAAGGGTGATAACCGAAAGCTCTTCCATCACACAAAAGGGCCCCGACTCACACAGGTAAACTTAGACCTGAAGTCACTTCAGTTCAAGAAACTTTATTCGGTATGTATAAAACAACCATAACAGTATTCAGGGGAAGAGAAGAGCCACATCACAATTGCACATGATTATTATGGAAAGTTAAAAATAAAAACAACACCTAATGTACATCATAATATCACAATTAAGCATGCCAAATGCAAATGTTAAAAATATAATTAAAAAAAAGAAAAATTAGATTTCCAACACAAATCCATAAAATTATCTTGGTATTGGTACAACAATACTTTTGCATATATTAATTGTATTTGTAATAAATTGTGCAGCATTAAAACAGACCTTAATATCATTTAACTCAAGCATATATTTTAGAGCAGCAGTATGTGATCTGATACCTTGTGCAAGCAAAAGAGGTTTTAGGCAATGGCGACTATAACTTAAATAAAAGTCACAAAACAGTATAAAATGCATGGTGCTTTGCTTGCTCTGGCCCTCACATGGGCAAGGGGTCATATCTGAGGGACCAGTTTTCATGGTGGGAAAGGCAACTAAATGATGAGCAATTCCCGGTCTAAACATAACTAATACAAAACGATGCATTAAGTTAGAGGCATAATGTAAGTAGTCTTGGCAGCCCTCCTTTAAACTGAAGTCTAAATTTAGACCTGAAGTCTAAGTTTAGACCTGAAGTCTAACTTTAGACCTGAAGTCTAACTTTAGACCTAAAGTGTAAGTTTAGACCTAAAGTGTGAGTTTGGATTTAAAGTCTAACTTTGAACCTAAAGTCTAACTATAGACCTGAAGTCTTAAATAGTCTTCAGGTCTAAAGTTAGTTCAGGTCTAAAGGTAGACTTTAGATCTAAATATAGACTTTAGGTCTAAACTTAGACTTTGGGTCTAAACGTAGAGTTCAGTTTACCTTTGTGAATGGGTTCCAAGGTTTGCAAACATAATTTGGTTACATAACAAACAATGAGACATAGCAACTTCTATATATATTGATGGTTTCCTTTATTGCGCACGCCTTAATCTCAGGGCCGGACTGACCGTTTATTCCATCGAGCATTAACTGCAGCAGGTACAGAGAGGCATCAATAGTGAAAGGGGAAGAGGGATGGAGAGAGCACCAGCAGAGAGGGAGGAGAGAAGGGGAGGGAATGGATGGATGGAGATAGAGAGATATGGCAAGGGACTAGAGCTAGATTGAGTATTTCTGCCAGGGCTGCTTTTAATTCCCCAGTGCGGTCCTGTCTCATCTCCAGTAGAAGCACTGTGTGATTCATGTTAGTATGCACGTGCGTGTAGGAGGCTAGAACATTCTTCGCGGTTGCCTACTTTAGTGACTAAGGGATCCTGGTTAGTTTGGCACGCCCTACATGCATTGTTTCTCACGGCATATAAAAAAAAATACCCATATTCGCCCATGCACGTTCAACTTTGACATCTACGGATGTGTCAACTCGGTAGATTTTTGCATTTGAACTGTTAACAATTACAGTATTTGTTCTGAGTCAGACACAAGTCAGAGGAACCAAAAAGGAAATATTGGCTGCAAGGATCGCCATAAACACCATAGATCCAAGTGGTCTACTTTTGAGAATGTAAAATGTATTGAACAGACTTATCCGCCAATCTGTATTTGCACTAACGCACGCTTACCTATTTATATCAATCAGCATGTTTCATAAGGAACATTAAATGTCTGCCCTGATAGAGCTGTTTAGAACGATAAAAATGCAATAACCCATTTTGATGCATGTCCTCTGACAGCTAGGAAGAGCAGAGTGAGGATTCTGTCAGTGAATACACATTTATTGAAAACTCAACGACATAAAATTGCATTTTTAATGTAATTTTCATTTAGATGTGGATAAACAATATTAATAAATTGCACTGCACACGTGAGCCCCACTGGGCAACACTTCCTCGCTGCAAAAGGCGGGATTCACTTCACGGTTGCATTGAAAACACACCGAAATATCAGTGTGCTGGCCTTAAGAAAAACATTGCAGCAGATGGCGGAGATGCAGCATACCGCCCCCGTCACTGCCGATAATTTCGAAGCCGTTTGACGTAAGTGTGCAGCAAGAGACAGTGACGTCTTCGCCCCCATGTTGTGGATCTTTCTGTGAACGAATGTAGGACCGATCTCATTCAGCGGCACCAACTACTACCCTGGGTTGGCCATTGGTACCAGCGCACAGCTCCTGCTACCAGTGGCCTCAAGAGCAGCAGTGTAGCAAGGATTCATGGGCACTCACCGAGGCCAGAAAGGAAGACGGCCCATTTGAGTGCTCTGGGTCAAGGTACCACTGCACCTGCTGCATCAGTGGTACCTACGCAAAGGCTCAAGTCACACAAACCACGGCAAGAGCCCCTTTGCTTTTCACGTAATTGCCTCTCCTTGCCTTCGATGAACCCCACTGTGCAAACCAGAGACGTAGTTTTTATGGGTGCAGCAGGTACAGTGGCACCTGGCCGCAGAGACCTGGGAGGTGGACTGAGGCCTGTTTATTGCTGCGTTTTCTAATTCAGACACTAGACAGGGTGGCCATTTTTAGGTCTCGCCTGACCCAGCGCATGCGCTGGTCTGGCGAGACTTTTTGAGAGGGCTCCAAAAAGTGCTACCAGGCCAGCCTAGAGCTACAGTGCATGTGCGCGGGCGCGCGCGCCACGCTTGACCACGATTACTTTCACTTTCGCAGCCGCGCATAGCCAATAGGTCTCGCTTTTGGGACCTTATAAGTATTCAGTTATGCAACTGTTGCATGGCTAAACACTTAAGGTCCCAAAGGCGACACCTATTGGCTATGCCAATGCTTGTTTTCCTTGTACCAGTGCCCATGACACGCTAGCTACGCTACTGTAGTCAACCCAGTGCTTAATTTGAGCAGGTAGTTTCCGGTGCTCAGCAATGTCATTTATGTCAGTCTGCACATGGTGGCACTGTCAGTCGAATTTAGAGATAAGGACAACAGCTGTTTAATAATTCCATACTCAATGCAACATGACTAATACCTCCCAACCAGGCCTTTTTCTATAGCTTTGGGGGCCTGGAATTGTCCCACTTTTCAGAGTGTGATGATTCGTGGTGTGTTGAGGCAGTCAGTGGCAGCTCTGGCAATGGCAGAGGGTGATGCAAGTTGCAGTGGCTTCATGATGAGGGCCCAGGCCCTTATTTTATTTTTCACAAATTAAGTACTGGGTCAACCCTGTGATGTCATCAGTAGTGGAGCCGTGTCTGATGTCACATCCGCCACTCGATATTTTGAGGACTCGAGGTCCTTGGAAAGTAGGAAGCATCCAGACACGCATCTATGAACAGCGTGCATACGGGAATAGCTGTCAGTTGGGAAAGTAAATATACCCCAAAGGATGAAAAGGATGTGAATATCAGCAGCGAGACTCATATTCTAAGTTAAAAGACAGACAAAACCGCAATTGTTGAACTCCGGGATCCCCAATAAATCCAGAAGCCGAGTAACATCCTGTCAGCAAGACTGAAATCACGTAACTTGCTTTTCGATCGTGGCAGTGCCTTATTTTCTAGCAGACGGGCATTAGCGCCATCTGTGAGGATTCATTTATTTTCACTGCTCACCAGGCAACATCTCCTGGCTGTAGATTGAATGATGACTTGCCTAAACTTTTTACATGATGTGAAGTTTGTTTGTTTTCATGATTAATTTACAGGAATAATCTAAAAGTATGTACTTTTAGAAACTCGCAAGTGAGAATATCGGCATTATTTGAACAACTATGGGGCATATTAACAAGGAACAGGGAAAATTAACGCTAAGGGTGCTTAGCGTTAATTTTTTTAACGCCCGCTATCGCTGGATAATATCGCCTGGTTATCGCGTTATTAACAACGCTAACCGCCTATGCGATAAAAAATCCAGCGATAGCGGCATTTTGGGAGGTTATCGCTGGTAATGCAGCAATAAAACTACAAGGATAGGGATATCCATGTTGATAGCCCATGGTGGACTTAGCCATGTAATCCACCTCCCATTGGATTACATGGCTAAATCTGAAAATTAGCAGACGTAAAAAAGCAGCGTTAACCGTGGTTAGCGCTGCTTTTTTTGTGTCTAACAGGGTTAGCGTGAAGCTTGATAATAGGAGAAATGTCGCTCAGCGACATTTCTCCTATTATTTTGCTCTGGAACGCCCACTTTGCATCTCATTAGAGATGCAAAGGGAAGCGTAGTGAAAAAGGGTTTTAACATGCGATTTTGCATGTTAGCACCCTGTTGTTGAAAGGGCGATATTTTTATCTCCGCTTCTTTGGCTTTTAAAGCCAAAATAGCGGAGATAAAGCCCTTTTTAATATGCCCCTATATTAGCATCGTTGCTCATGTCCCCACATTACATCGCTTTCGGTTCTCTTTTGTGCAGAAATGAAGTTTGCATTGGAGCTCGTTGCCCTCACTTTATAAAATTGGCAACATTTTCAGGGGGTCGCTGGGCACTGTACGTGTGTTCTCGAGTTGCAACTGCTGGCCACCCATTCACTGCTCACCCAGGCACGTAATGTGTCCTTGTATTGAATATGTTACATCATGTGTACTTGTTTGTTTCAATGCTGGACAGACCTGGCTTATACAAAATCGTTAATTTCCTATAACTGACGGCAACTCATAATGACTAATTGCATTGCTGAGGCATATTTATTTATTTACTTATTACATTATTTTTTTTCTGCGCTCTCTTTTGATGGGCAGCGTCTTCGAAGCACTAGAGATCACAGAAGATCAGTCTGCTTAGTACATCCCTTACTCGCAAGTAGGTAACTGAAAGACACTCTGAACAAGCATTTGCAATGCAATCGCCTTTGGTACCTTATTAGTATTTACCATTGCAGCACAGGCCGTGGAAGAGTCAGTCACTTGTCAGGCTTAGGTATGTAAGGCTGACTGAGCTGGGGGAAGTGTCAGTTATATATTAGGCCTCACACTGACACTGTGCAGTAATACCACACTGACACTGTGCAGTAATACCACACTGACACTGTGCAGTAATACGTCGTTACTTAAGTTACACATGGTACTAAAGTTGCCCCAGACTGAATCTGCAGTTACAATGTGCTTTGCGATGAATCTGACAATGAAATCTTGGAGGAGGGGCCACGGGGTCCCCTGTGGTGTCTGCTTGTCACTTTAGTCCAAAGAATAACTCACAGGCCCACAACAATCAAACTCAGCAAATTACATTGTAATCTTTTGAGTTCATCAGTACATTTTGTGTATTTAGATATATTAACAATGTGGTGAAAGACAAGTGGTGTCACCGTAAGCACAATAATTGGAATTCCTGTTGATGTAGTTACCTGCCATACACATTTTAGGCATGTCTATAAGCACGCTAGCTGAGCTGGGCATTTAGCCTGGCACAGAAATACTGATGGCATCAATAAACTTATTTACCAAACCTTTTGTTTAGCACATGAATGAGCGATACATGTGCTGTACTAAACCTTTCTGAACAGACTTGATTTCTCTATAAGCGCAAGTCTGTTTCATATGTACCCAGAATGTAGTGTTCTATGCAAGAGTAACTTAAACAAAACGGATTGATTGCTTTTAGAGGGCAAACAAGGAATGTTTTCAACATGAACTGTTGCAAAGAGAATGTTTGTAGAAGCAGTGGCAGATCTTCATATAACTGGTCGTTTCCGGGACATCGCTCTGTAGGTTTTAGTCAATATAGTTAGGAAACGTCCTTTAAAATGAATAATTTGACACGTTTGCTATTGAAAAACACTCTTCTCCCACAGATTGTATATAGATTCGTATGTTCACCGCTTAGCAGCTCGATACATTAACAAGTGGGGCATAACTAAGCAAAGTGCACACACAAATATCTTAAAAGACAGAGATACAGAACTTTCAATACCAGAGCTATCCCGTCCTATTACAATGCATATATATATATATATATGCAAGTAGCCTTGGAAAATGTACGAAGTGCAAGCTTTTTACTCTGGAACAGCTTCCGGGCCCTGCTGGCTCATGCACTAGATTGCTCCTAACCGTGCTGAAATATTGGAGAAGTTCGGGAATACAAGAATAGTGGGCAACTTCTGTCCCGTTCCTCCTTTTGGAAGCCTACCAAAAACCCAAAGTTACTTTACAGCTAGGTGGTTTGAAGCCTGGATAAGAGGAGGGATCAAGACAGTGAGTGGCAATAAAATTAAATGCATTTCTGTGTGGTATGTCCAAAACCGATCTAGCGCAGTCATGCTCTCCTTTCCCAGAGATGTTTGACCAGAGACAAGACACAATACGGCGCGTGTGTACATAAAGGTGTATTTGAAGGGGGTGAAAAACAGGATTTTACCATCTCTCACATTTTGAAGGCCCAAATGTCGCTATGGAGAAACAGCAAATGCTAGCAGCTTTAGAGGTCATACATGCCTCCTCCAAAGCCACCACCCCTTGGGGACCAGTTTAGCCGGCAAGGGGGGATAAGGCAACAACTGATAGAAAGGGACTGTCCAAGTTCTGGCAGCCACGATCCAGCTGTGAGGGCAGGGAGGGAGCGTCAGGGGTACCAACTTCTGCCGAAGATCCCAGCAGACACAGGGGGAGGAGAGCACGGCTGAGAAATCATACCCGGACAGGACTTCGGAGAGCTGGAAAAGCAGGGCTGGAGCCCCATCTAGTAGTAGGGTCCGCCTCCACCCCCCCATGCACAGCACAGGTCTACTTGCCCCGGGGAAAGGTGGGGGCACAAAGAGGCTGCTGCAATGAGTGCGGTAGCCTTTTTTCTGTAACCTTGGGGGCTCACACTGCCGCATGGTTCTCTAACTCCCACAGAGAAGGGTTACAATGCAACAGCCTCCCTCCCCCAACCACCATGGTGGCACAGACCATAAAGCATGCACTGTCCCCAAAAAACAGGAGAAGCGTACACTCCACTTGCAGCTCTACCCCCCAGGGTTAGTGTTGTTAGTGTAAAAGGCTCTCCTGCAGTGCTATCCGAAGCATGGTTTACACCGTTTTCTCTGGACTGTCGAGAAATATTATTTAATATGTAGATACTAAGGACGAACAAGGCAGCATTTGATTAAACAAATGCCCAGCTTCCTCATCACATCCTTGGGGGAGGGGTGTAGGGAGGAAGAGGCCGCTGCAGCCCATGAGAGGTAGGGAAGATCAGCTGTTCAGAGAGAAATGTTGCTCTGGGAATGGCAGGTAGATTAAGTGCACTGGGAGCAGCAGTGAGGAGAGAGGGAAAGACAAAGTAGTTCACTGAAGGAAAACATATGGACCATAGTGAAAGGATTCATATAGCAGGGCCATTCTCTAGGGTGGAACAAAAGAAGGGACTACTAACTGTATTCCCCAATGAAAAGGCAGCATTTCTGAAGGGCAGTAGGAGGAACCAATGAAAAAGATGGGCGTTTTTTTAAACCAATATATCTAAATACTACATGTCTCTTGGAGACAGCGCATGCGCTGCATGCGCGAGACCTAAAAAGAAAATGGCAGACATTTTGCGTCGGTACAGAAATGTCATGATGGGAGAGTGAAGTTTGTACTGTGTCAGACTCAGTGTTTCAAGTATGAGGTTGAATGGATAAAAATGTTTCTAAGAATAGGATTTGTTTAAGTTTTTCCATATTTCTTATAAAGGCCTTTACACTTGGTTGATTCCTCCAAACTTGGTAAAGTGAGTTCAAGCTTGGCGTGTCCATCACTGTGACAGTTCTGCCTCCTTGAGTCTCCACTTTAAACCTAGATGGTCCAAATGCTATTTACATCTGCCTCCTTGAGTCTCCAGTTTAAACCTAGATGGTGCAAATGCTATTTACATTGCAGTAGCTCAGGTTCTCCTCGGGAATGTAATCTGGGGTTAGGTTTTGTAGGTTGCTTTGGCTGTTTCTATTTGGCACATTTATTATTGAGCAAAGGGACTCTTGAAAGCAGGTTTCCCTGCCCGCTTCTCACTGGCAGCATTTCTATGGCCATGGCTGGGGAGGGACAACGTCCCCCAGCCTTCCACTGTGCATGGAAGGGGCCAAGACTCAAATGTGCTACAAGTCGCCAGCAAACCTCCTGCAGTGCGGGACTCTTGAAAGCTGGTTTCCCTGCCCGTTTCTCAGCCGCAGCATTTCTGTGGTCCTGTTTGGGGTGGGACTTTGTCCCCCAGCCTTCCCCAGATCATAGTAGGGGCCAGGACACACATCCACTACAAAGCGCCAGTAAACCTTCTGCATCACGGGAAGCACATGGGTGAGCCAAGGTTTAGCCGGTCTGCACCCATCCATGGCTGAATGAGGCTGGGCTGAATCCCCCTCTGACTCAGACCATCTTGTGTGTCCATAGCACCCTGAGCAGCCCGGGTGAGTCATTTATAAGATTATTTCAACATGATAAAACGCATGGCCACGGTAGCTGTTGCCACCCCCGCAGGCTGACCAGCATAAACACTGTTCTCAAACTAGCTATAGGGAAAACTGTCCCTGGAGCAAAGGTGTGGGTCTCCGGAAGTGGTTAGCGAAGCCATCCCATGTAGGGATGCCTCCCAAGAGAAAGAAGCAATGATTACAGCTACTCCTGGGCAGTTGCGGTGCAGATCCAGCAAAGGAAAAATAAAACGATGCTCTGGCATAGTTTTATTTTTCGTTTGCCGGCTTGTGCATGGAGTGCACTCCCTAGTCCATAAGTGCTCAGGTGTGTTTGGGCGTCCGTCTCAGGCAGACCAAAACACACATGTGCATTGAGCAGCTTGGCTTAGAGAAACACCAAAGACTCCCTGGTCTGAGCAGGGCGTCCTTTCTGCCTGCTCAGACCAATCCTGCGCTGCTCTGCAGCACAGGGATTGGCTGGGAGTCTGTTCCAGGGGTTGCTGGGACCCACAAAACCGCAGCCGGAGCAACGTGAACCGGGAGGCAGCTGGCATCATCAGGTACGTTTTTTAAAAAGTATTATTAATCCCCCACATTCGCTCTCCCACTCCCCCTCCCCCCATGCTCCCCAATCTGCCGTACTACTGTTTGTTACTGCCAGGTTCAATTGCTCTTGGGGCACATAATTCTAACTGCAGTATTATTCAGTGTGAGACCACAGGCACACAGGAAGATGCAAGCATGAGCCCGGTCTTGCATTAAGAAAATGAGCCCTAACTCCCCTGTTGAACCCATGGTAAAGCGTAAAAAACCCAGCAGGTGTGTACCTTGGTCAAAGCCTCAATCAAGGGCAACGAAATTGTGAAAAGAGATTGATCAACCCGGGACTGCGGCAGGGGCCAGGATCTCAGCTTCTGTGACTCCAGCTGCTAATCAATACTCTTCAACAAATCTTAGGCTGTTAGCAGCTTCTATTCCCCATTCTTGCCATCACATACTGGACCCGGAAGGCATAGGCTGGGTGTGTGAGAGGTGTGGTTTTAAATTCTCGGTGACATTTACATCTACTCCTAAGGTAAGCACTGACTTGTAGTCACTAATTTCACCCCAGGCAGTACCCAAAGGTGGTTTCTTCTCCTTAAATTGTCGCTCCTTAGTGAAGCATAAAATGGAACTGTTTGATTTTATATGTGATTATGAGCCTAATGCTATTTTCCTGAGACTTGGCTCTCAGAAAACTGTGAGACTGACATTGTGACAGTGGTCCTATCTGGCTATGGGTTAGTATGGCTGGAAAGGCAACACCAGCGTGGGAGGGGGGGTATAGCTATTGTTTATAAACAGCCTTGGAAATGTAGCCTCACTTCAGTAGCCATAGTTGGCTGTGAGGCAGTGCTTTTTTTGTTGTCCTGTTCTATTAACTTCACCATTTCGGGGATTCTGATTTACAGGCCACCTGAACTGGTTGCTAGCTTTATTTCGTCGCTAGCAGATATTTTGCCCCCACTAGTGCTACACTATTGTAATTTCACTGTGTTTGAGGATATTAATCTTCATTTTGAAGATGTGAGGTGCCCTCTAGCTTCAGCTTTGATAGCAGACTTAGCTAGTCTTCAACTGCCCCATTTGTTCTCTAGGCCCACAAATATGTGGACACTCGTTGGATCCCATTTTTTGAAATCTAATGGACTTAGTTCTTGGGTCTCCCCTGCCACTGGTCTGGTCCAATCATTGAGCTATCCCCTTTTTGATCTCTTACAACATCTTTCCCAAAATTCCTTCTGGAGCTAAGTAAGAAACTCGGAGATGGGCTAAGGCTACATCATCGAATTGTACTGCTGTGCTGGCTGTGAACCAACCTATGCTCGCTAGCTGATCCACCAAAGCGCACCATCAGGTTGAAGGCTGGATCTTGGGAGCACCAGTGGTAACAAAAAGGGCTAGTAGAACCAACCCCAAGGCTGATTGGTTTAATGAGGAGTTGGCCTCACTCAAAAATAGCTGTAAGCACTGTGAGCGCATATGGTGTAGATCTTACAATCAGGTTGGTAAGGAGACATATCGATCGGCTCTAAAAATCTATCATGGTTGCATCATGCAAGTGCAGCATGAATTTTGCGATAAAATCTAGATGGCTCAAAACTCTTCCTATTGTTAAAACTTTGTCATTGCTGGATGGAGTATCGGCAGTTACGCCATCATCTAAAGAGAGCTGCGACAAACTCGCGGACATCATCTCTAAAAAAGTTGCAACCATCTGCTCTTCCTTTCCGGACAAAGCTAGAAATGTCCTCCTTTGCAATACTTGGTTTGAGCCGTCTAATGAAAGCAACTCTCTACTTCAGTTCAAACCAATTGAGTAGAGTGAGTTAGTTAAAGGTGCCCATGTCCTCTATCAAGTCAGGCTCTCTTCTTGATACGGCTACCCCTAGTATACTGGAGCAAGGTATTATGGAACTTCTTCTGGTACTTAAGGAATTGCTCAATAGTTCCTTTGAGGCAGCTGAGGTACCTCTTACCTGGAAACAAGCCTCTGTTGACTCTTTGTCAAAAAAGTCCTCTCTTGATCCTACTAAGCCAGAGAACTATAGGCCTGTTTCTCTCCTTCCTTTCTTGTCCAAAGTGGCGTAAAAGTATGTCAACCGGCAATTGTCGGGTTTCTTTGAGGAAAGGTATCTTCTCCACAAAACTCAGTCTGGTTTTCGAACCCAATACAGCACCGAGCAGGCACATCTGTTAGCCAGGCGATGGACAGCGGAGACACCACAGTTTTGCTGTTACTGGACCTAAGAGCGACCTTACACAGTATCTCATGGCCGCCTTCTGGAGTGGTTATGAAGTTACATGTCGGCTATAAAGCCCTCGGTTGGCTGCCTTCCTTTCTGGGAAATCGAATGTTTCCACAGAGCTCATCGTTGAGCCCTACTCTTTTTAATCTGTATATTCGTCCCCTGTCTGACATCATTGTGCGGCATGGCTTTGAAATAATATCTTACACCAACGATACTAAGCTTATCATTACCTTGTCCCATAACTCAGCTGCTGATGCCATGGCTCTGAGGGCTTGTCTGTCTGAGGTATCAGACATGATGGACCTTAACTGCCTGAAGTTGAACGCAGGTAAGAAGGAGGTCCTGATCCTCAGCAGACAGCCCTCGATCTGGTCTAAATTCTGGTGGCCAGAGTCCCCGGGGTCCTTTTCTCAGCCCAACTCCAAGGTGAAAAACTTGAGGGTTTGGTTCAATGATAAACTTACTTTTGAGAGCCAAATCATAGCCTTAGTGGGCATGTGTTTTGGCATGGCCAAAACTCTCAAACATTTTATTAATCTTCTTCCTTTCTTGGCCCAGGACACTGTCATCCAGGCTCTAGTGTCACTCGGGTGGACTATTGCAACATCTTATATCTGGGGGCCTCTCAGGCTAGGATCAAAAGACTCCAGCGAGTTAAAAACTTGGCAGCTCATCTGCTGCTCAAACTCCCTAAGTGTGCACCTATGGGCACGGCACTCCAGAAACTGCACTGGCTCCGGGTAGAAACGCTGCTACTGTTATGGGATGGATAGGAAGGATGGGCCAAAGTATGTCCACTCTCTTTTCACTCCTTACTCTCCAAGGAGATTCCTTAGGTCCTCAGATGCACTTAAGCAAGTGCCCAGAATCAAGAAAGCTTGTGCTGGCGGAAGATCCTTTCTCTTCCTTGCTGCTAAACTCTGGAATTCCCTACCACTACAGCTGAAGCAATCTCCGTCAGAGCCTCAGTTTCATAATAATCTCAAGACTTGGGTTTCTAAAATTTCTTTCTTCTGCCATTTCAGTCTGCTTCTGACCTCTCAGTGCTGGGGCAATCCTATTAGGAATAGCTATGTGCTTTATAAAATGTGTATTAATTCATTCACCATGGAGGCTCAATTAGCGGGCTTAATTAAAACCATATCATCGGCCACCACGCCAATGAAGGTTACCAGCCTTAATGACATGTATGTCTGCAATAATGGTCCTGAGGAAAGGAGGGGAGCATATTACGCATGCCAAAGAGGAATCCAGAAAACAAATCCTACCTTGACTAGTGTGACACTTAACTCAAACTTGCGCAGAGTAGCCCCCACTTTTCTGGGTCAAGCTGCTGGCAGATGTGATACTAGCACCCCTAAGGGTCCCATACCAAACTTACCTACTTGTCGGGACTGTAGGACCCCAGCTAATAACATGAAAAACAGATCTGCTGCCAACCAAAAAACTCTGGTTTTAAGTTTAGCTCCTGCGGCAGCCTGCATGTTTTGATGTTGGCAGGAGTGCCCAAACGAAATCACAATCAGTCTGAAAGTTGGGAGCAGCTGCGCTACAAGTCTACCCACTGGCTCAGTACCCATAAAAAGTTCAGGGTATCAGAAAGTAATAAAATCTTGATGGTGTGCAGGTTTGGGAGGAGGGGTCTTTCACTAAAAATATGGAAGGTGATTGTATTGTTGTAAACTTTAATCAATCAGCTAGTTGTAGGAAACTGCTGGGGGTTCATGAGGAGATCCATTTTGTTATGAGAAGCAAAGTTTCCTTGCTCTTGGGGTATTTCTATAAACCTCCTAGGTTGGTAAAATGCTCACTTGCATTTGACCCTCTTCCCCCTAATGGGGACATAGACTGCAGAAACAGGTACTCACCTGTAATGATGAATACTCCCAATAGTGGTACTTCAAGGTAATTTATTCACAGCTGAAGCACCAACACAGGAGGTCGCAAACCTTCCACTGCCTCCTTGCTCAGCCTGCTTTCAAGTAACAGTAACAGAATAGAACCCCCCTGTTACCTGGAATCAAGCGCGAGCATAATCTTAAAATGACAACAAGGATACAAGGTGTTGTAATGAATCACAAGCGTAAGCTGAACATGAAACAAGGTGCAAGCAGAGAGTGAACTTAAACATTAATACTATTACAGAACATAGCAATACACCATCTTGGTCTTTCGGAGGTCGATTGAATAGGGGTGTGAGAGCAATTAGCAATAGGAATCCCATCCTAAGTGCCTGCGACCTCAATAGTCTTTCAATCCCCCATCCCAACTACTTCTACTCCTAGAGGTAAGGGACATACAATGAAAATTCTGAGCTGGAACATTGCAGGACTGCATTCTAAAATGCATCTCTCAGACTAACGATCTCTGATACGAAGCTATGATGTCCTATTGTTTCAACGCTATTATGTTCGATGGATATTCATGTTTTAGCATTCCAGCTATTCCATCTTGTTTGGATCGTACTTCAGGGGGATTAACTATTTGGGAATAACTTTCTCTTGGAGGTCAAGCAGTAGCCATAAATTCCCCAGGAAAAGACTACCAGGCTGTACTCTACAAGGTGGGGGGGGGCTTTAATTGTATTTTATTAACTTTTATAATAATGATTTCACTAATACCCCTAACCGCAGGTTTTCTGATCTTTTCTGATTCGTAGACTGAATTATGGGCTCAGTAGCAGGTCAAGGACGGCAAGCCTAATTTGTGTTTAGCAGGGGATTTTAATGCCATGTTAGCCCCCTCCAATCAAAGAGACAGGCTGCTGTTGATGGTGGCCCTGATCAGAGGGGTAAGGAATTGGAGGCTTTCCTCTCACTTCTGGATTTAAATAATGTACTGGAGGAGGTAGGCATGGGTGACATAGGCTTGCCAACTTTCAGGGGCAGGAACTGTTCATCTGTCGATTATATTTTTTTATCCTGAAATGTACTTAATCGGTTGCTGTCTGGGTCTATTGTACGCAGAGATTTCAGTGATCACAATATTATTGAGACAGATCTCATTGTGTTACCTAGTCTGGAAGTTAAAATTCGGCACAAACTCCGTGACCTAAAGTTATCCATGGACAATTTAAAAGAATGCTGGAAATTTCCTAATCTCACCCAATTTCTAGCCACACCAGTCCAGAAAGATTTGGATCTAATTCTGGGTTGTTTGCCTGAAAATGATCCTGATGGGAAAGGGTACATAGGGCCTGATTTAGTTCTTGGTGGACGTGTTGCTCCGTCACAGCGGTGACAGATATCCCATCCATTGAAATTAAATCCCATTATATCCTATGGGATTTATATTTGGCTGAGGGGATATCCGTCCCCGTTGAAACAGAGTAAACTGTCCACTAAGATCTAAATCAAAAAGAACAAACGATGGACAGAATTTTAAACAAATCAAACATTCACTCCCAGTCACAGATCTGGGTTTAATCCATCATTTCTTTGCTCACCACACCATCCCAGTTTGGACCTAACCATATACAAGTCATTCTTGACCCTGCTCCCCATGGGAACAGTTCAGCCCAAAATGTCAGGTCAGGTCCTGGAGCTTGAATCTAGTAGCAGAGAGAGCACATGACCCACGTCTGGGTATAACCTTCCTGCTCAGGGCAACACTGATTTGCATATGGCTGGGTCCATACTGGAATGGCATGGTGAGCAAAAAAAACAACAGATTTGGACCCAAATCTCTGGACTGGGGTTAATGTTTGACATTGTTCAGCATTCCATCCATCAATTGTTCTTTTTGCATTTGTGAAGGAAGTGACCCAATTAGGGCCACCCGGGTCACTTGCGATCACCTCATAGCCTTCCAAGCAAGTGAAGAGTCGGTCAGACAGTAGAGAATACAAACAATCATTTATTAGTAAAATACACTGCTACAGAGCCCAATCTAAGCAGCACCCGGAGATGTCTGTCAAGGGGACTGGCTCCCCAACACTTGGTAATGCATAGTCATTCTTCTGACAACCCCCAACCATGACCCCAGTGGAAAGTTACTGCCTGAGCCCTACATGACCAAAGAAGGCACAGAAGAATGGGCTGCCACCTGCGTGATGGGTACACACTATCACTATCTCAAGGTGGCCTTGCTAGGCTCAGCTCCTCCTAACCTGGGAGCAGAGCTACGAAGAAGGATAGGCATTCAGAGGCAGAATGGCCTATTCTTTAGTAAGTCAGAATCTAACCTTGAACAGAAAAGAAAAAAATAACTGAGACACAGCCTTTCACTGAAGCAAGAAATGCAAATAATTGGGGCTTGAATCAGTCACCTCCTAACATGGCCTACGAACTACAAAATGGGGCTGCAAATGCGAACTTAAGCTCGAATAATAAGAATAGCGCAGTGGGGTACATTTAGGCATAGCGGCTACTACTAATCATAGTCTTCTAAATGCTAACATAACATAGCGTAAAACAAGTCCATGTACGTGCATAATTTGTCAAATTCTAACATTTGTCACCTTAAGTGAGACGGGTATGCCCAGACATGGGTCCCGTGCTCTCCATGAAATGAAATGAAATGAAATGAAAAGTGCGGCTTACATAGCGCGACAGTCACTCCTAACGGAGTCTCCTGGCGCTGCATGACACTGGAGTCAAGCTAGCCTGGCTGATAAGGGGTGATACACCAGAACAAGCCCAGGATGCATGTTTTCAGTCCAGGGAGGACCTGGCATGGCAGTTCAGGCTGGTCTGTTCCCAAGAAGAACAGGGTCAAGACAGATTTGCATATTGCTTGGTCCAAACAGGAATTTATTTGGAAAGTTTTATATAGCGCTGGCTAGACTTGGAGGTATCAGAGCGCTATACATGAGGAACAATAAAATATAGTTACAAGGTTTCAACAATAAAATAAAGTAGCACAGTTAGATAAATAAAATCGGGAATCGCAAAAGTACATAGAACAAGTCTATGGGGAATATAAGGAAGAGGGGGAGAATCACGGGGGTGGAAAAATGATCAGGTCAGAGTGGACCAGCAACGGAAGATAGAGATCCAGGGGAAAACAAGGTACGAAAAAAAGAACAGAGGTGAAGAGTCATCGATCCAGAAAGGGGTCAAGAAACAAACATGAGCGTCCAGAGCCAGGCTCCCTCAAAATGTTAGATACCATAGGCAAAGGAGCGATTCCGAGGGTGAGTGCAGAGGAGAGTCTCAAGGGGGGAAATAAGATGAGAGGGGTGTAGGTGACAGTAATTGTTGCACTGTCCCATCCTGGGAAGTGTCCCTCTGTACGCACAGCGCTAGTGGGTAACGAAGTTGCCAAATATAATACCAATGGTAATTGAATCAAAGTTCGTTTATTCACGATATGATGCTATTTTTACTTGTGTTTCGAATTTCACATGTCATTTCAATAACGGTACCAACGGAAATCCTCAATGCATTTCGGGTTGGAACCCTTCGTCAGGAGGAATCCTATAAAAGAAATAGGAGACAATGTAGCATACCCCGTCTGGGATTCCAAAAATCAATAGTAAAAACGAAAGGTATGAGAGTCTCTAAAGTAAAACAGTGTGCAACTGGAAATGTAGCATATCCCGTCAGGGATTCCAAAAATCAATAATAAAAACGAAAGATGTAAAAGTCACTCAAGTAAAACAATGTGCAACTGGAAATAAGAAGCTTAGTTGTGAAGTATCACAAAGAGAGTTTGAAAATAAGACCCAAATGACCCGCTGTGATCAATTTAACGCGACTGTAAACGCCAGAAAGTGCACCGAAATGTAAGTGGTGGCGATAAAACAAAGGGTGGAATAGACCCGAGTACCAAAACCAGATACGAAAGTTAGTTAGAGAAGTTACCTCGGTTCACGCGTTAGACGGGCATCTTCAAAATGCTCCGATGCGGAAAAGTGTTGTTGTGCGTGTAGCCGTGTTATATACGGAAAACGAGTTGTGAACAGGAAGAGAGGACTGAGAATATGGCGGCCATCTTTGAAAAGGAAAATGCGCTTAATGAAAATTTGACGATGTCAAACCGTGACTGTGACAGGAATTAATAGAAAAAAGGGGGTGTGTGTTTAGAAGTAGTACAAAATTCCGGGGTAAGATGAAATGGTTAAAATGTGAATAATAAAGGAATATAGGTTCAACATATAGGTTCAAAAAACAGTGTGTAAATTTAAAAGAGGTTATGTCAAGAACAATAAAGTTAAACAAAATCAGAAAAAAATCAGAAAAAACAAAAAAAGGTCCAGGAATAGTTGGAATGAGACGTAACTGCTGATGCAGAAAGTGAAGAGTAAAGTGAAATGAAGTTATCAATGATACTGAGAAGAGACTGACACGGAGATTGAAAAGGAGTAGGTTGAAAGTGAATAGACAAATAGAAATAAACAAGTAAAATAAAAATAAATTAAATAAAAGTGAATGTCATTCAAATGAAATTAAAGACAGAGATAAGACATTTAAACATTTAAACGTTAACACAGGCACCTATACAAGGTCAAATAAAGCAACTGAGTTCGATACGGTCATTCAGTCCGAAGGGTACCATAGAGTTCATTTTGTATATCCAAGATGTTTCTCTTTGGATCAAAAATTTTTTGTTGTCACATCCTTCTTTTAATGGAACAGTCTCACACACTAGAAAGCGCAGTTGGCTGACGTTGTGTTTGTGTTCATTGAAGTGTGCAGCTACGGTGGATTTAGGGTTGTTATTGCGAATGTTACTCTTGTGCTCATTCAACCGGGTTTTCATTTTTCTTTCAGTTTTGCCGATGTACGGCAAGCCGCATGGACACTTCAACATGTAGACAACATTTTTAGAATCGCAAGTCGCTGAAACAAAAAGCTTGATGTTATGGCCCTTGGTTGGATGCTGTATGCTATTGCCTAAGATAATGTTGTTACAGTTTCCACAATTGTAGCAAGGTGTAGTACCCTTGTATTTAGAAAAAACCTGTGGGGAGCATGTTGGTTTTAGTAACTCCATAAAGTTTTTACTCCTTTCGTAGGCAAACAATGGTTGATCCGATAAGATCTGATTGAAGTCAGACTCCATTTGTAGTAGAGGCCAGTGTCTAAGAACAGATTTCCTGATGTTGAAACTTTCTGTTGAGTATTTTGTGACCATGACGATTCTTGAGGACGATTTTGAAGATGTTGATTGTTTTTCCAACAGTGTTCTCCTTTGTTTGTTTAGAGATTTGTCAATTGCTTTTGCAAAAATTTGTGATGGATAACCTCGCTCTACAAAGCGTCGTTCCATGTCCAAAGTTTGTTGTGTGAGTTGTTGAGGTTCAGATGTGATTCGTTTTATCCTGAGAATTTGTGAATATGGTAGGTGACGTTTGAGTGAAGGCTGGTGAAAACTGAGATAGTGTAACAAGTTATTTCTGTCAGTGCCCTTCCTGTAAAGTGTTGTTTGGATGTGTTGATCAATGATGTAGATGGAAACGTCCAAAAAATGTATGTGTGTATCGCTGATGTGAGAGGTAAACTTCAACCTGTCGTTGATGGTATTGAGATTCACAATAGCTTCGGTCAATGTGGTCTTGGGACCTCTCCAAATTAAAAAAATGTCATCAATGTAGCGGACAAACAGTAACAAATGACTCTCCCAAGGTGTGGTGTGAAGTATGTGATCCAACTCAAACTTGTGCATAAACAGGTTGGCGTAGCAAGGAGCTGCACAATTACCCATGGATGTTCCATTCAATTGAAGAAAAAATTGGTTGTTGTGACAAAAGTAACTGTGATACAGTGTAAAATGTAGTAGCTCCATCAGAAAAACCTGTAAATCATACGGTGTCTGTGATTGTAACAAAAAATGTTCCGTAGCCTCTAGTCCCAAATCATGGGGGATTGAAGTGTAAAGGGAAGTAACGTCTATCGTACAAAGGTACATGTCAGTTTCCCATGGGGTGTTGAAGTTGAGAAGAATGTTCAAAAAGTCTGTGGTGTCTTTAACGAAGGTAGACATAGACTGCACTAGAGGTTGGAGGTGCCTGTCCAGGTATTTACCAACAGGTTCATGAAGCGAGCCTCTAGTTGAAACGATAGGCCGCATGGGAGGGTCCAACAGATTTTTATGTATCTTAGGTAACATCCGTAGAGATGGGCTTCTAGGGAATTTAGAAATTAAGAATTTCCTTTCTGTGTCTCCAATGGTGCCTGATAGGACCGCTTTATCCACGAGGTTCTGCAATGTTTTCAGAATGTCCATTGTAGGATTGTAATCAAGTTTAGAGTAGGTGTTGATGTCTAGTACGTGTTCATCAAGTTTATGAGTGTAGTGTATGGTATCCATCGCAACAAGTGCGCCTCCTTTGTCAGCATTAAGGAAGATGATATTGGGGTTGTCAGCCAGTTGTTTAAGCAAAGATTTGTCCTTGGATGTGAAGTTCGGATGTCTGGGTTTGCGATGTTTAAATACAGACTGGAGATCGTGCTTAACCAAGGTCTCAAACGTGTCCAGGATCTTATGACTCACTGGGGCTAAAAAGGTGCTCTTGGATGTCAGACCTTTTAACGTATTTTCTGTTTGAGTCGTAGGTTCAGTAAGAACATTATCAAAAAAATGTCTAAGTCTGAGCTTTCGCATGAACTTGTAAAAACTGACTCCTGCTTCCATAAGGTTGCTTGAATAGGTTGGAACAAAAGATGACTCCTTTTGTAATAAACGTAGTTGAGCTTTGTTGAAGGTGGTTGTAGAAATGTTGATGACCAAGTTGTCACGGTCATTTAACGTTGGCTCCTTGTCGTTCTTTTGTCCCTATTCCTGGACCTTTTTTTGTTTTTTCTGATTTTTTTCTGATTTTGTTTAACTTTATTGTTCTCGACATAACCAATTTTAAATTTACACACTGTTTTTTGAACCTATATGTTGAACCTATATTCCTTTATTATTCACATTTTAACCATTTCATCTTACCCCGGAATTTTGTACTACTTCTAAACACACACCCCCTTTTTTCTATTAATTCCTGTCACAGTCACGGTTTGACATCGTCAAATTTTCATTAAGCGCATTTTCCTTTTCAAAGATGGCCGCCATATTCTCAGTCCTCTCTTCCTGTTCACAACTCGTTTTCCGTATATAACACGGCTACACGCACAACAACACTTTTCCGCATCGGAGCATTTTGAAGATGCCCGTCTAACGCGTGAACCGAGGTAACTTCTCTAACTAACTTTCGTATCTGGTTTTGGTACTCGGGTCTATTCCACCCTTTGTTTTATCGCCACCACTTACATTTCGGTGCACTTTCTGGCGTTTACAGTCGCGTTAAATTGATCACAGCGGGTCATTTGGGTCTTATTTTCAAACTCTCTTTGTGATACTTCACAACTAAGCTTCTTATTTCCAGTTGCACATTGTTTTACTTGAGTGACTTTTACATCTTTCGTTTTTATTATTGAATTTTGGAATCCCTGACGGGATATGCTACATTTCCAGTTGCACACTGTTTTACTTTAGAGCAGGGGTCTCCAACGAGTAGCTCGGGAGCTACTGGTAGCTCGCCAGTACCTTCAAAGTAGCTCTCTGAGGTGAAGTCAAGCCCAGTATCAATTTCAGAGTAGGTGACTATTAAAGAAGGCAGCACTGATCACCTCAAGACCCTAAGAGTGACAGCAAGCCAAACCTATCACAGTAACTCATACTAACACTCAAACACACATTGTGCCAGCTTATAGGACCTGCTACATGACAGTCTGTATCCAATCTCAAAATAATTAAGCCACAAGGAGATTGACCATGTTGCAGTGCCTCCTTTATCAGTCACAACATGTGTGTGAACAGTGCACCATCAAAAAAGTATGACAGCAGTAGCCTGAGCTGAATCAGTGCTGACCCACCAAAGTGTGGGACTGCAGGAGTCAGAGTTAAAATGTGTCAGTTAGATGCATGATCAGCTCAAGACCTGAGGGAATGATCCAGACTGGAGAAAATTAAGAGACTCATCAACATTTATGTGTGTGCCCATAATAAACACTATTGCTTCCTGAAATTATGCCTGGTGCCAAGAACCGCCAAATATATATGCTTGCAGCTAGCCCCATCATAAGAGTGTTATATTTGGCTTAATTGTGTCCATTCCAGGCATAATAGTGCCAATGGCATAATTATGGTCATCCTCGACTATTTTAGTATTTTTGGTCTAGTTGTGGTATGCTGGCAGCCATCATAGACCTACTTTGAGCATGACTCGCCTATATGTACCTATTCCTGGCATATTAAAGGTCATGACTGATATGTGGTCTTATCCCTGATCCTTCTGGTTTCCAGCCTTGGCACAACTGTGGCCCTAGTATAATGGTGGGCATTACTGGCATAATCCAGGCATCCGTGGTGCTATGGTGAGCATCCATTATGATATAATGGGGTAACCCACAATGGTCCTTGGACCAGGGTAACGATTGGTATATTGGAAACAACGGTCCTAGACTTCTTTAAAGCTACAATTCAGTTATGAAAAACATTCATTAGTCAAAGGGCATACGGTACATATAAAATTACCATTGTATCATTAATGTACCACCATTTTCTTTACAATGCAAACAAGTATATCCTCAAAAGACATAAAGGCACAAAATATCGCTCCACAGATCACCATATTCAATGCTCCAAATAGAGAAAGAGGCTGCTCCAAGGGGAGTGTGAAAAAGAAAAGTGCTCGTGAAGTAGGACAGATATAAAGGAGGGGCATCCAAAAGGCAAATTCAATAACCAATCAATTACACATTCTGGTATCCTTAGTAAAACTGGTCGTGGTTCATAGTGGCACCAGTTTTAGAGATAGGTCAGTCCCTTATGGATTTACAAATATTCATTTCATGATTTTCTGATGATGCACATAGAACATTCATCTGTGAAAAGGCAGGCTGGGATGATGTCAGGTACAGGCCCACTGGGGGAAGAGTGTCGACATTTCGACCCTGGTGCAATGACGGTAATTGATATCCTCTGCAGGCGGGTTTTCCTCAGGGGCTGTATCCTGACTATACCTCACCCTAGGTTGCCTCCCCTCCCCCCGTCCCTGTAGCTTTAAAGTAGTCTAGGACCATTCTTTCCTATACCAATGGTGAGCATCCATGGCATATGACTGTAATACCTGGGAATTCAAAGTAGTCTGTCCATATGAGGTATTTGTACATGGGAGTACATGATGATAATGGTAAGCTGATGTTTTGAGACTGTGCATTTTTCGATAACTGATGTTTTAAAGGCAGTTTTAGTTTTCAAAAATGTGGTTTCTTTTGGAAAATTGAGTTTGTTTGCCCACAGTGGAAAGTAATATTAGATAGAAAAATGTGCATTTTCAGAAACTGGTGAATGATAATTCAAGCTGGACTGGGGAGACGTACTGCTGTGCTTATGTCCGTTGTGCCACTGGACATGTCAAGTTTTGAATGTTACTTCATAAGTCAAGGGAAGGCATTTAATATTGAAGAACTTTTTCCCAGCATTTCTGCTGGTTACCGCACTTGGTATACTTGGGTGGTAACTACTGAACATCTTGCTTTGGGTGGTCCTAGTGTAGTCACTATTTTACAGGTATAAAATTGGCTAGTAGCTCAGGAAGGCTTTCCTTGAGCAGAAGTAGCTCTCACTACAGAAAGGGTTGGAGACCCCTGCTTTAGAGACTCTCATACCTTTCGTTTTTACTATTGATTTTTGGAATCCCAGACGGGGTATGCTACATTGTCTCCTATTTCTTTTATAGGATTCCTCCTGACGAAGGGTTCCAACCCGAAATGCATTGAGGATTTCCGTTGGTACCGTTATTGAAATGACATGTGAAATTCGAAACACAAGTAAAAATAGCATCATATCGTGAATAAACGAACTTTGATTCAATTACCATTGGTACTATATTTGGTAACTTCGTTACCCACTAGCGCTGTGCGTACAGAGGGACACTTCCCAGGATGGGACAGTGCAACAATTACTGTCATTTACCGACCTTGGTTTAGGGGTCGCTCCTCTCGCAGCACGCCATTACCTGTTTAAGATTTATCTACATTTGGAGATAAAAGCGGTGTGCGTGATATTCCAACTTCTAAGGGGTGTAGGTGAGCCATGGAGGGGTCGACATGATGGCAGAAGAAAGTCAAGGCGAGTACGGAGAAAAAACAACGGTCCGCTCTGGAAAGAAAGAGCAGTCAATGCCATCAAGATGGAGGACCCCAGATAGGGACACCAGTCAGATCAATCACAAGATGGCGGGTTTGACAAAATAAGAAAACAAGGAAATTCAGTCCAAAAAAGCCACGAAGACGGCGACTCCACGGCATCGGACAGGAAAGAGGGAGGCAAGCCAAGAGGAACGATGAGGGAAGGAAAGGCGGGAGGCCATCAATCTCACTCGGGTTGTCGTGCAGAAGTACTCCGGGCTACAGCAGGGAAGTCAACGCGTACACCCAGGAAGCAGACCAGGAAGAAGGGAGGCAGCAGCGGGGACCAGGAGGGTGAGCCTCCCCTGGCATTGTGAGTAAATAAATGATGGATTTAGGCCCAGATCTCAGTACTGGGGGTAAATTTTTGACATTGTACAGCATTCCTTCCATCAATTGTTCTATTTTGACTACATCAGGATCCTTTGTGATTCTCTATTCATGCATTAAAAAAAACCTCCAAGCCAGAGAAATCAGTCAAATCTGCCAAGTTGGCTCCAAGATGGTTTGACCATAAATGTTCATCAACTATTCTAGCTGTATGCAGGGCCCTAACTGCTCATCCAAGGGACTCCTCTATCATGACTAGTCTACAGAAACTGTAAAAAAGTAATAAAAGGAGGTGGGGGAGGTGATTACTTGGCAGTGGGACACCTTGGCGACAGTGGGACAGCTTGACTCCCAATAATATTATGTCATTTTGGGGTTCTTTTTCAGCTTTGAGGACAGTTAATAGAATGGCAACACCAAATATTTGTGATATTTGTAGAGTGCAAACAGCTACCTCAAACAGAGGTGTCCCAGCACTGTGCGGAAATCAGATGTGTAGGCTGGGTCTAACCTCTAGCCTTGACAGAAGAGCCACGTCTTCAAGTTCTTTTGAAACTCGGGTTCAGAGTCCAACATACATAAATGCAGTGGCAGTGCATTCCATAGCATGGCTGTCCTGACTGTGAGGGACCTTCCTCCCGCTCTGGCTTTTGCAAAATGGGGGACGCAGAGTAAGAGCTGGGAATTGGATCTCAGTGTTCGGGAAGATTAGTATGGGTGAAGCCTGTTTCTAAGGCATCTCTGTCCTATTGGTACATGGCCGAAAAGCTAGGGTCAGGAACTTGAATTCAATATGTTTTGCTAGGTGTCACATTAGCGGTGAGGGGTTAGAGGCACATTCTTTTCAAATTTACTCTGCGGGGGACTTGGTGTCACACCCCAGAGAGACAGCTGACTCCCATCCTGCTGTAGTTGTGATTCTACACAAAGTTTCAGATGTAATACAGCAGAATGCAGAGAGTAAGGCACCCGGCCCGATGGTATGCCCATCAATCTAATAAAGTGTAACATCAAGCTTTGGGCTCCCTTGATGATCAATGTTTACAATAATTGAAACATGCATCTTCTGATTCTTAGTTTTCATCTATCATTGTGCTGATCTTTAAGAGGGGCGATCAATCCTCACCCATCTGTTATTGCCCTATTTCCTTGATAGACTTACCGGTTAAATTCTTTGGGAGGGTCCTATAAAATAGGATTGTTGAGTGGGGGAGGACAGCATGATTTTAAATCCATGCCAATATGGCTTTCGTAGCCACATAGGGACTTTGAAGCAGTGCCTCACCCTCAACTTGTTACTTGGTAAATAGACTTTGGTGAAGCACAGCCATTATACCTAGCTTTCATTGATCTTTTCATGGCCTTTGACTGTGTAAATCTGTCAAAGCTATGGCAGCATTTAGTGGGTATGGGGATGGAGGCATCACTTGTTCACCTCCTGGCATCTATGCAGAAGAACACAAAGGCCATAGTTAGATTTGGTCAAAATGGTGAACTATCCAAGCAGATGCAAATTGCGTGATGTCCATTCTGTATAATAATAAACTTGGTTTACATCTAACATCCTACACTCTAGTCATTCCTATGGTTCATGTCACAAGGCCTATAACACTGGACTTGGAAGAATGGACGGACTCCATCGGCAGTCAGTTAACATCTGCCATGAACATACTAGCCCCAGCTAGAATGATAAAAACAGAAAATAAGGGTAAGGGCTCACCCTGGTTTTCAGAAGAACTCCGAGTCCTGAAATGTACACTCCGCCACTATGAAAGACGATGGCGCAAAGCCTATGAACCACAAGCCCGCGTAGAATATAGGGAAAAACTTGCCGCCTACAAAAAGACCCTGCTTTGCAGTAAGGCCAAACACTACGAGAACAGGATTATGTTGGCCACCAATAAACAACAAGAAACATTCAAAATCCTCAATGAATTGAGCCAAAAACAGGTGCCGGTCGTGTCTCCTAGTAAGGAATCATGTAACAAATTTCTATCCTTCTTCTCGGATAAAGTCCAAGAAATCCTGACTGTTATTAAAAACTCCCCCTTTAAGCTCCCCCTTAACGCAGAGGTGGAGACACGAGAACATCTGACTGAGCTGATTTCCTTCTTTCAGCCCCTTGATCTGGAGACCCTGCGAGGTATCGCAACAAAAATTAAATACGGCTCACCATCAGATCCTTGCCCACCAAGGATTTTTAAACTTGCTCTCCCAGCGATTGAGGAAGAAATCTTGGCCCTGATGAACCTCTCGCTGGAATCAGGAAAAGATCCCTCACAGTTCAAAGAAGCTAGAGTCATTCCCCTTCTTAAAAAGACTGGGGCTGACGTCTCTAATATGAAAAATTTTAGACCCATATCTCAGCTGCCCTTTCTAGCAAAAATACTGGAGCAATACGTTCTTCAAACTCTCTCCAGCTTCATGGAGACCCATAGCTTGCTTGGGGATAGGCAAGCCGTCTTCAGGGCTCATCACAGTACAGAACTGGTGATGCTGTCCGTACTGGACGAAATTAGGTCTAAAGCAGATAACAAAAAACCCTGTGTCCTAGTCCTCCTTGACCTGTCGGCGGCGTTCGACACGGTCAATCACTCACAACTCCTGGACAGAATAAGAGAAATCGGCATTGGTGGGTCCATCCTCCGCTGGATTGAGTCGTTTCTGTCAGACCGCACCCACAAAATTCAGATGGGGGACCTGGTGTCAGAGAGGGGGCCTATCCCCTACGGTGTCCCGCAGGGATCGGCACTATCCCCCCTCCTGTTTAACATTTACCTCAGACCCCTGATCACAAAGCTCGCCTCGATGAACTGCCAAGTCTTCAACTACGCGGACGACACACAAATTATTGTCCAAATAGACAGCAACCCTCAAGCCCACGCCCGGGTAAAAGACATCTTGAGATTTGTGGTCAGGTGGATGACCACTAATTCATTCAATATCAATCCAGATAAAACTGAGGTGCTAGCTATCACCAATAGCAGCAATCCTTGGAACTCCCAGTTCTGGCCTGACGAGCTGGGTGCGATTCCCGCACCAGCCGCGATGGTAAAAAGCCTGGGAATCAAAATTGACGCCAATCTCTCCTTGACAAACCAAATCACCTCCGTCTTCGGTACCTGCGTGAGCTTACTCAGGCGACTGAGGAGACTCTCCCCCATCCTCTCCTTCTCATCAATGAGGAATGTTGTGACCGCCCTGATCCTGGCCAGGCTCGACTATGGTAACTCACTTTATATTGGTCTGCCAAACTCACTGCTGCACAGACTCCAGGTGATTATGAACGATGCGGCCAGGCTGATTTTTAAACTTCCCAGACATACTCGGGCCTCCCCCCTACTACAACAACTGCACTGGCTACCCATCAAGCAGAGGGCCAAATTTAAAGGCCTCTGCATTACTCATAGGGCTTTGTTTGGGCAAGCCCCTAAATATATCAAGGAACGCCTGACGACATACACCCCCTGCCGCACTCTTAGGTCCTCCACGGAGGGTTTATTAAAATGCCCCCGCTTCCACTATTCCTCGAAAGGGGGTCGAGCCTTTTCCACTCTCATGCCTCAAATCTGGAACAGACTGCCAGGCGAGCTGCGCTCTGAAAGTGGTCTCCTTGCCTTCAGGAGAAAACTAAAGACCCTCTTATTCATGGAAGCTTGGGCTTAATGCCCCTGCTCGCGATACATCCACACCCTGGCACTTCCGTAGTTCTGCTCTCAGCGCTTAGAGACCTGTAGGTATTTAGCGCTTTACAAACTACAATTATCATAACATAACATAATACCCTGCTTGCAGTATTGTTATATGCAGATGACGCAGTTTTAACAGCTTGTACGCCTAGAGCTTTGCGTTGATTGGTCCATTTGTAGAATTTATGGCCACTCTTGATTTGTCAACCAATTTCTCCAAATGTTTTGTCATGGTGTGGTGCACCAAGAGCATCATACTTTCAGGCATTGAGGTTGGGACAAACTGACTATTAAGCACAAGCACTTATCTTACTTGTGGTTGACTTTCAGCATAACTGTATTGTGGTCACTGAATATAGCCGAGTGCAGAGCAAAGTTATCCAGGGCTGTTGGTTCATTCTTTCACTTGCCCTCTCAACAGGGAGGACGGGCATTTGCGTCCATGCTACAGATTTATTCTTCACAATGTGTCCTGAGAATTTGGGACTCTTCAGCTATTCAGGTGGAGGAAAATCGTTTCTGTTGGAAATGGTTATTGGTTTCATTATCTTCCTCCCATTTCATCTGCCATAATGAGCTGGGTCTAAGTCATTTAAGCGATCAAACAAACTTGCCCCCACACTGTTATGGCTCTGAACTAACTGACATGCAGCCCAGCAACTCCTGCTGGAGAGAGGCAATGTTCCAGGCACTAAGCCTCCCCATCCCAGGCATTCCACGGAGCTGCTTGTCATGCAGCTATGATGTAGTGGAGGGAGAGCCGGACTCAGGCCAAAGCGGTGTGTCACAAACTGCAGTCGGGGGAAGGTAGGGATGACCGGCCATTCGACCACGCACTATAGGAAGGGTAGTACATCCATCCCCAGTCAATCTTGAGGGCACCTCTACCCCAAGCCACAGGAAACAAAGGAACAAGGCCCACGGTGTCACAGACTATACAGATGATGGGGGTAAAGGAGGAGAAAGGGAAGCCCAGGCAACCAGACGCTGTTATCACAGTGTGTATGAGCCTCAGTCAGGCCTGCTCTCAGTGGTGCCTCAACTACATGTGTCTATTGTTTTTCCACTTTCTGATGAGGTCTCTTTTGCAAGGTGGGGACCTCCAGAGTAAGCCCCAGAACTCCAGACACATATGGGCCTCATGCGTACAACACTGGGCCCACGATGTGGCACCACGTAGACCTGGGGATCCCAGTGCCAACACGCATGCGTAACACCAGCAGCTCCCAGCATCCACTGCAGCTAAGCCCTACTGTGGGTGGGGGAGGGAGAAATGAGGGAGGGCCTCCACAGGGCCCAACTCCGTGCAGTAGCACCAGACCACAGCAACTACACAGAGCATAGGCTCATCAGCCCACAATGTAGAAAACAACTAGCCACCCAGGCAGCAGCTCCTGCTCAACAACACCAGCAGTCCGATGGCCCCAGAAAAATAGCCCAGTCAGACTGCAGTTGTCTGGTGGTGTACCCCAGTGGTGAGAAATGAATATCTGGTGGGTGCGGCAGAGGATAATCAAGGGATAAAGAGGTTGTGGTGAGGAGCACTAATAGAGAGCAGCCGCCATCTTGGGTAAATAAGCCACCCCCCCCGCACCAAGATGTTCATTAATGTAAAATGTTAGAAAAGGGGATCTCTAGTTGGCAGAGGTAGGTACCTTTGTCTAAATAGGGACCCTTGCTTCTAGTCAGGGTAAGGGGGATACACTTCTAAAATAACCCCTGCTCCCCCCCTTGGTAGCTTGGCACGAGCCGACAGGCTTATCTCAGAGGCAGTGTGTAAAGCATTTGTGAACACATAGAGTAATACAGTGAAAACAATACAAATTGACACCACACCTGTTTAGAAAAATAAGTAATCTTAATCTAAACCAAAACAAGACCAAACGCCAAAAATCCACAATACAGTTTTAAAAATATGACTTTCAGATGGTAGAAATAGTTCAGTTCAAGCTAAATTTCAGATGCAACACTTTTTTTGCAAAGTACCTGGGATGCGTCACGCAAACAAACAAAACAGGCCGCAGGGAAAGTGATGCATCGGTTCCTTACACTCAGGGAAGGAGGATGCGTTGGATCCTTGCTTCGGGGGAGGTGATGCGTCGGTTACTTACTGCAGCGCAGGGGAGGTGATGCATCGGTTCCTTACCAAAGAGGAGGTGATGCATCAGTTTCTCACAACGTGTGGAGGTGATCCGTTGGTTTCTTACTGCATCCCCCAAAGATACGACAGACTTGGCACCTCGATGCGACGATCCCGCGACGATGTGTGAACTCGTGCAGCCACACATCAGGCCTTGTGTTCGACTCAGTGCAATGATTTTGGAACTTCAGAGATTGGTGCACTCAATGCAGCGTACAACGATTTCTCAAGCCGTGGCAGGTGCTGCGACGGTTTCTTCGGCGATGCGTCGGAAACAGGTGCGGATGCGTCTTGCTTCTTCAAAGTTGCGTCGATTTTCCAGCTCCCAGCGGAAAACAGTCTCTAGAGGTTCAGACCAGCAGCAGGCACCACTTTGCAGTTTACAGTTCCTAGCAAGGAAATTCAGGTGAGCTGGTGGTGAAGTCTTTGTGTCCCTGAGACTTCAGAACAGGAGACAAGCTCAGTTTCAAGCCCTTGGAGATCTTCTTTCAAGCAGGTGACAAGGCAAACAGCAAAAGTCATTTTCTCCTTTCCTTGGCAGCAAGCAGCCACTGCAGGCCAACCCCAGGCAGCAAACAGCACAGGGGCAGTATTCCTCCTCAGCTTCTCTGGCTCTTCTCCTTGGCAAAGGTTCCGCTTGATTCCCAGAAGTGGTCTAAAAGTCTGGGGTCTGGGCCCCTCTTTTTATACAGCAACATCCTTTGTTCTCTGAAGGCACAGAGTGTCTGTACCCAGCCAAAACCAGTTCTGTCCTCACTGGTGCAGCTTCCTAGCAGGAGGTGGAGACCGCATTGTTGAAGGCAGACCAGGCCCATTCAGGTGAAAGGAAATCTCCTCCCCCTACTCTAAATGCAGCCCAGGTCTATTCAGCCCAGCCCAGACTCATCAGACTTCTGGAGCCGCTGCCCCTCTCAAGACCCTATCATCCAAAAGCCAGACATGCAATACACAAACCTAGCAGAGGCATACTGGATGGTTATGCAAAAAAATACCTACTTTCTAAAAGTGGTATTTTCAAACACAATGTAAAAATCACCCTCACTAAATATGCATTTTAACATTCTGAGTTCAGGCATATTAAACTTTATTTTTCTACCTTCTTCCCATGGCCAGTTATGTTTATAAGATATTATAACAAAACTCCCAATTCTGTCCTATGGGAATAGGTAGTCTTGCAATATTTCACTATTAGGACATGCCACACTCATCAGGGCATGTCCTAACTTTCACATACAATGCACTCTGCCCACAGAGGTACCTCTGGCCTACCTTTGGGGTGCCTAATGTAATGTAATGTAATGTAAAAATTATTTATAAAGCACGGCATTCACCGGACGGTTTCTTGGCGCTATTCACTTTAATCAACGAGAGGCAGAAGCAAAAACGAGGAGAAAGAGATTTATGAATAGATATCGAGAAAGAGGTGGGTTTTTAGGAGTGACCTGAAGTGAGGATGAGAGGGAGAAAGTCTCAATTCCAGCGGAAGAGAGTTCCAGAAAGAGGGTGCCAGAAAGGAGAATCTGAGACCGCCGTGTTTTTTGCGCTTGAAGCGGGGAGTCTGAAGGAGCGCAAGATGAGAGGAGCGGAGATTCCTAGAGGGAGTATAGGGGTGCAAAAGGGAGGAAATAAAGGAGGGACCGGTGCCTGCCAGAGATTTATGGGTCAGGCAACCAAGTTTAAACTTGCAGCGCTCCGAAATAGGAAGTCAATGAAGGGCCTTGAGGAGGGGACGGACGTGGTGGTGTTTCGGTTGGTGATAGATAAGGCGAGCTGCTTGGTTCTGAATAAGTTGTAGTCTGTTGATTTGATATTGTGGGATGCCAACGTATAGGACGTTGGCGTAGTCGATTCGGGAGATGACTAATGCCAGTAGTACCAAGGTGAGGGCCTCAGTGGTCAGAAAGTGGGCAATTTTTCGAATCTTCCGAAGCTGGAAGAAGCAGGCGGACACGGTGGCACTGACCTGATGCTGCATTGAAAGGTCTTGGGAGATGTAGACCCCGAGGCTTTTCACTTTGTCAGCAGGGTGAGGGGGAGGGCCGAGGGAGGAGGGCCAGAAGGTGGAATTCCAGGGATTGGAAGGGCCTCCGACAAGAACGAGCTCCGTCTTGTCGGGGTTAAGTTTAAGATGGTGTGTGCCCTTCCAATTACTGATGTGGCAGAGGGTGGACTGGAAATCTAGAGCCGCTTCGTCCGAGGAGTCGAGATTGAAGACGAGCTGTATGTCATCTGCATAATTAAATTCAGTGACATTCCTACCGCGGAGGGAGCGGATCAGGGGGGTGAGGTAAAGGTTAAAGAGAAGGGGTGACAGGGATGAACCCTGCGGGACACCGCAGGTGAGTCTCGTCTGGTTTGCCGTGAACTGAGAGAGACAGACCGATTGATGGCGGTCTGCAAGGAAGGAACAAACCCAATTAAGGGCCGTCCCTTAATGTGTAGAAAAGGGAAGGTTTAGATACTGGCATGTGTGTGCACTTGCCAAGTCGACATGGCAGTCCCAGACTGCACACAGGCTCTGCAATGGCAGGCCAGAGTTACATTTTACAGGCTGCTTCTGTGGGTGACACACAGTGCACTATACTAGTCTGACAAGTAAATAAAATATGCCAATCATGGAATCACTAATCCATAACAACAATTTACAAAGGGAGCACTTGAACCTTGGCACTGAAACAGCAGTGGCAAAGTACCCAAAGCATCTAGACCAGCAAAACGGAGTCCAACACACAGTAAAAACACAGGAGGCAAAGGCAAAAATGCAGGGAAAACCAATGCCAATGGTTCCGGGTCTAACTGTAAAGTATTACAAATGGTTGTTCTATCTCAATAATATGGAGTTCGTAACTCAATTAATATTTTAATCTTAGCAGGGCTATATGCCATCGGTTGAAAAAACTATGCATTTATATATTTGCAGAGAACAGTGTTGTGTAGCTTTATTTTTTATAATGCATCCGCTATTTATGGGTGGCTTGATGTATGTTTTAAGGATTGTAAAATGAAGATTTAATGGTCAGTGCCACATCAACTTCATTGTCCTATTTTGAAATCAGTTTTAACCATCTTCATTCATGGCTCAAGTCAGGGACGTCCTGGAGCTATGTGACTCGAGAGACCTAACCTGTGAAAGTTTAGTGCATATAATAAATCAAACATAGAAACTTAGCAGAGAAGAAAAAACAGCATTCCAGAACGCAAGCTTGGAGGTCTGCCAGGAGCTGTCTGTGATTACTTGAGGGTGTAGTAGATTTGTACATTGTCAGAATAGCCAATTGCACAGAGAAATAATTTTTCCCAGGGGGAAACATGGGAAAAGTACAAGCAGCTCTGCTACCAAAATGGCACAAAACAAAATGAGCCCCGCTTGCTTATTAGTAATTATCAAAGTCGCATCATAATCTAGCCAATAAAATTAGAACAAAGTAAAACATGAAATTAAGTTCCAAAAAACTAAAAAGCGCAAGAAGTAAACAAGAACATTTTACACGAGACCTGCATTATAGACTATCCAGTGGAAATTCAGGAACATCACATTTATTTAGATAAATTGTAACACTTGCTTTCTCTCATACATATCCCCTCTCGAGAATGTGAAAATGAGAAGGGCGCAGTCTCAGCTGAACAACTTCTTAAACCAAATTACTGAAAAGTTGCCACCCAACATGTCGGTGGTAAAGTTGATGCAGCGCTTTTGCAACAGTTATATTGTACACTTGTAAAAAGACCATTTAAAGACATTCTTTTTTTTTTTAGTAATAAGCTTTTCAAATAATGTTCAGATACTGACTTTTGGTGTCCTAGAATCACTGCAGTTTTAATAACATGATGTTGTTTTAGATCTTCAATACTTTTGCTTAGATCACTTTTATTTATTATTTCTCCCGGGTACAAGCATGTAAGGAAACTCACTGAATTATAACCAAGGTATGAAGCATACATATTACCTAAAATAGAAAGAAATGGCCTCCAGCAAGTGAAAATTAAATGCACATATTAATCACATTTAAACTCATGGGCGTTGAGTCACCGAATTGCCAGGGTTAGCAGAAGTAGCATATCATGCCCTTTAACCCCAACGACCTCACAGGAAATGACGTCAGAACACCTTTGACATCTCACTCACCTATCTTTCTCATCTGTTCTGTCTCTTTTTCACATCTTTCACCTGTCTCTAACCTCTCTTGCTCTTTTCCCTGTCTCTTTCTCACCTGTCTCTGCAGGAGCGATGGCTGAAATAGATACCATTTGACGTGGCGCCCTTGAGGACTGTTTGGCTTTAGGGGCTTGTCCCCCTCCTCCTCCTATGCTGCATTAAGAGATTATATACTAGAGAATCACGTTTGACTTTTCCTCTGGTGTGGGGGATTTCATTCACAAAAAATTGATATACAAGGCACTGATTCAGTATTTGGACGTGATACATGCAGCATACCCGTTGTAGATATTGTAATTAGTATCCATTTGAGATCCCAGAATGGGATTGCTACATAGGAAAATGCATTTTAATTGTCCCAAACTTTGAAGCAAAGCCTTTGCAACAGTTAAACTGCTTGGTACATCAGGCTCTGAACTTGGCTGTGTTCCAGTAGTTCTTTCCAGAAAAGCACTTGGTAACATTTTACTAAGGACTTATAGAGCATCAGTAAAAAGACTGTGTTGGTCACAAGGCATAAATATAGACCCTTGATACTGTATTGATTAATTGTGTGATACCTTTTTGCTGTATGACCAGTTGGTCTATGGTGCTAAACCGTAGCCCCCTGGAGAAGTTGGAAAACAGGTTTTTGTGCAGACCCGTTCCTGCACATATTTGATGAATGAATATGAAAACCATAACCAATGACTGATACGGGTGCACATGTCTACCGACAGGAGACAGACACACCTTGATGCAAGGAGAAACAATCACTTAAAGATGATTTTTCTGTTCAGAAAATAATTGTCTCAATAACTCTGAAATAAAAATGGGTTTGCTGCAATAAAGGTGAAACCTCTTTTGAATTTAAGTATAAGGTAATGCCAGTCATAGTAATGCAAACGGGAGGAGTGGACCACTTTTCGCTTTATTCAAAATTATTAAGGTCATATTTTTTTCCCTTCGTGGTTGCCAATTTTGTATTCGTGTAATTATTTCCTATTTTCTTCATTTTTTCATTGATAACTAGGTGAAGGGAGAGACAGGATCTGCAAGTAGGCAGACTGATTTTTGCTTCTAAAAGGAGTAAGATTTCACAATGGAAGAAGAGATGTACAAGTAAACACCCAGCGGTTGTCAGTGACCAAGATTATTATGCACTGCAAGGTACAGTGCAGGATGGAGGAGGTGTATAACACGTATTGAGCGGTGTTTAGGGATAAAGCAGAGTTGGGAGTTGTAGTGAATAACAAATAAGGACCATCTGTTTTTGCTAGAGCTGGATATGATTAAGTCAGACATTGCAAGCTTGAAAGTGAATGTTGCCTTCAGCGAGAGATTGATAACTAATACATATGTCACCTTCACAAAAAATTGCACTACATAGCAGGATTCACTTAGTGATGGTGTGATTGTCGTGTTGAACAGACTCATTGAAATTAAATAGGACAATCATTTTCTGTAGTAAGAGTCAGAATTTATGTACTCCATGCTTGCTTGCTAAGCAGGCCTCTTATGAATTAGAAATATTCCCTTTACTCCCTCTGAAAATAGCTGACTGGAAGAGGTGGATGCTTTATTTCTTTGTGGGGATAATATTGAGTGAAATCACACTTATGGAGAATAAAATATTGTTCACCTGTGATGTCTAAAAATGCAATACCCTCTCATATGGAATTAACAAAAGTACTTGGAGCATAGTTGTATTTGACAAAATTCTTTTAGATATGCAAATAAATATTCCATACAGACAATAGCAAATTCTATCGGCAGCAAAAGGGAACCAACTTGCTCAACATTTTTATGGGCAAATGTGAATAAGAATCTGTTTTGAAGTGCCCTAATGGATGGTGACAATACAATTGATATATGGATTGGATTAGAGGAATTACCACAATTACAAATATACAGTTACAGACTTTACACATATGCCTTAAATTGGAAAAGGGGAATCCACATTTACATATTCTGAACAAAACATTTTATAACAAAGACTATGGCTTCCAAACCAACGTACTGGTAAGAAAACGGTAAAATGATTTTATGATGGGTTTACATTTCCATCCACGTTTGATGATAACAACCTACTATACAGCCAGTTACTGAGGCTCCAGATAAGTTCCCTTGTAGATCAATTTCAGATAAGAAAAGGGTAAATGGTAGTAAGGTTCTGAAAAAGAGATCACATTTGTGATGTTTAAGAAATGCTCAAAATATATTTAATAAAGGAAGAGAAAACAAAGCAAAACAAATACACTTGCTGATTGTGAGCAGATGCCAAACCACAACTCTATAAAGAAATACTATACAAACAAGTTTTTGACAACTTGAAAACAATGTGTTCACAGATCCCTAGTGTTATTCTCATGAACAAAGTGTTTGAGAGCTATGTTTGTCGGAGCAGAATAATGTGGTGATAATTGCAATTGTGATGATGTGAATTAAAGAAACACATTGGTAAATCAGAAAATGGGGAAGACAATGAAATCAAGACATTTCATGAGATTAAATAAGAAAGAATGTTACAGTCACTCGCAAGAACACTAATACAGTTGTGTTCAGGTCCTGCAGAAATGATACAAATGCCTTATGCCCTCGTTTTCCTTTGAAAGCTTTGCATTGGCAATGCACAGTGACAAGGATACAAAGATGGATAATGCAAATAGGATGAGAGAGAAATTGGAGTATTCTGTCATGGATCCTTTAATGACAGTCTTTGTTGTCACTCTCTGGAAAATCTAAGGAATTCAGGGTATTGTGCTGAGCAGTGGTGCAATGAGCTGGAGAAAAAGAAAGGACAGTCCTCACTATATAACTCCAACTAAAAGAAATTCAACTCATGTGCAGATGTCACTGTTACATCTACCTGATATATACAACTGAGGCCTTCTGTTTAAACCAAACATAGGAACAGTGGTTAACAACAGTCCTAATGCTTCATTTAGGTCATTAAAACCATAGAAGTATTAGTTCATGAGTGTGGTGGTATCAAACCCCGGGTAACAAGTTACATGGGATTGGGGTAGCCAAACGGAATAGAACATAATCTTGCTTCTGACTAAGGCTGTAACATGTAACAAGTGTAAGTATTTATAAGGCAACAGCTGTGGATGCACTTGCATACAATATATATTGAGGTATGACCCAATATACACACACCTGAGTGACTGTGTACCCTTCTTAGAGTTCCAAGACCCCGTACATGGTTCTGTAGCAGAAAAACATGTGCGGAAAAAGGCAGAATGAAAGAGGAAACAGAAAACAGATAAGGATTAGCTATTGAAATGAGGACCCATGGAATTCCCAAGGTTGACTCTAAAAAGCAGAAAGATACAACAATGTAGAAGCTATATGTGGACTTGTATGAAAGTGAGAATCCTACCAATATATAATGGTCAGGAATTGGTGTGACCTCTTGTACTTTACATATTGCTGGTGAGCTGAAAGAAAATCTGACAGCCATCTTGTGAAAGTCTAATTACGTGCACAGTATCCGGGCATGGAAAGTTAACCATGACTCATTCTGATGCTGAGGAACATCTCAGCCAACCAAACAAAACAATATGCTCCACCCTGTGCCCCCCAGTCCTGCAACCCATAAAGCCTCAATTCAGGTGAGTGACTTGTGACAATTGCTTTGGAGTTAGAGTCTGGGAATGAACACTCTCCAAGCTGAATTGAATTTCTATAGCAGTACACCCGAAAGAAAGTATTTTTACCTTCTTTCAATGAAAGTACTTAAACACAGGAAAGACCGGTTAAACAACTTGACACTTTAACATCTGATCAGTCTGTCTTAATGTACAGAGTACTGTGAATCTTCATGCACAGTAAGGTTTTATGCATTAAAGGCTTGCGAAGCAGGTTCAGCAAGGTTTCAAGTTACGGCACACATGAGCATTTGAAAGGCCTACAACGTAAGTTTATTCACACATGTATGCAAGACCTGTACCTTTGGTATGATGTAGATATCTTTATTTGGTTTTTTTTCTTTCTCAAAGCGACACTAGAGGAAGGTGTGGCTGGTTGGAAAATGTGATCTAGAGAATTTGGTGTGCATGCTGCTATGATAAGGGTCATGCTCCAGATCTAGGAAGCAGTGCTTGTCAGTCAATATCCTGTAAAGACACAGATTACAACTGAGGTGTAACTTAAATAGCTAGCTGCACCTAAGATGGCCACAAACCCGTGAGATTGAATTCTCTCATTAGAATAGCAGAAGGCGAACATGATCCTGCTAGACCTGTAGTACAGATAACCAGCTCTGTATCAGGAACCAGTCAGTGCTCCACTCTTTCTTGAATGACTGGGGATTGAGGGCACCCTGAGTCAGGCACAATTGAATCACTGAAAAACCAGCTCAACCAAATGCACTGCAAGATGTAGCATGGCCAGTGAATAGATGCACTCAGAGGGACCAGGTTAAACTTGGATGTGCCTCCTACTCTTAACAGTTTCTGCTGTACAAAATAAATGTGCTTGCTTTTTCTCTTGGGAACAATCCAATTGATGAGAAATTAAGAATTAGATATAAAACGTCAGCATTAAATCAATGTATTACATTATGATACCTGCTTCTGAAAGAGATATGAAAAAGAGAAACCGGACAGGCTTTCTCGGTCACCTAACTACTTAAGAAGCGATGCACCTATCCTTGTACTGCTGCCAGGGGAGGGAAAATGAGGAAAGTATCAGCTTTAGCATGAGACAAGAACAGTATTGAGAAATGTTTCATACTATTACAAGATCAAACACTTTGAATTTCATCACAAAATGTTTAACTAAAGCAAACATTTGGCAAGAGCATTTTATTTTCACAGAACAAACTCCCATGCTGCAGTCTGTTTCTTGGAAACAAACAATCAATTGTCCTCACTAGCAAAGGATATCTCCTTGCATATTGAAGTCACTTTTTTATTTACCCACTTGGGGCCATCTTATTTGATGTGGTAGTCCTGGATAGATAAATATACTGATGGTCACCCTGACCTTAAGTGGGCAGGATGGCTGCCACTATGACAGAATATTCCTGGGACGGATCATCAGGACAGACATTTCCTTTTTTTAATTGTTTTTTTTTTTAAATTACATTTGTATTGATTTTTAGATATACCATTTACAAAGAAAACATAGCAGCGCAATACAGCGACTCCCCCCACCCTGCCCTTTCCAGTCCAACATGTGCCTATGCCAAGAGCAGAAAGATCTGTTTTGCACTTTAGCCCTATTCATAATTTCAGGCCCCCAAGAGTAGAGAAGGCAATACTCATACAAGCATACTTTTGGCCTTAGTGTAAAAAAATGCATAAGTGCAAGGTTATAATTTGTAATTTTTCATAATTTTTCGGATATGTATTCATTAGAGATAAAGTGCCCAGTGCAAAAGTGCAACATACGTGATCCATGTGGAGCAGTGCCAAAGAAACAAATGGATAAAATGCCAGGTTAGGCCAGTCTTTTGATCTTCAACTATATGGCTAGCATATAGATCAATACTCATAAACCCATCCTTCTGGCCTTGGTGCAAAAAATACATAAAGTGCAAAATTACAATTCATCATTTTCCTGACATACATTCATTTGAATTAAAGTGTTCTGTGCAAAAGGTGCAAAATACAAAATACATGAAGAACAGTGCTAAAATATACATATACATACCATATTAATAACATACCGGGCTAAACCAATCTTCTCATCTTGAATTCTATGGGCTTGCTTACACTCTAATAATTTTACCAACCAAACGCATGATTCAAGAAGATTTACCTCCTTCCCTGAATTGGTTAAGGGTTAGTCTGGTGAAGCCAGCTAGATAGGGGTTCCCAAATAACTAAATCTTTCTTTTTGGGTCGGATACCCTTTTTAGAGTAAAGTTTCAAGATTGCATATTGAGTATAGCCGGGCCAACCACTGTGAGAATAAAGGGGTGTTTGGGTCTATCCAAGCAGATGTTATACGTAGCCTGTAGATTGCCATAGCGATAAAAATAAGGCCCCTCCACTCTTACTATCAACAGTATCTTTTATAACCAACAGAATGGTCGTAGGGGGTTAGCAAAATATCTAAATATAAAACTAGCCCCAGGAAAGTCTTGTATCTTAGTTAGCAATGGCCCAAGTTCTACACAAGTGGCAAACATGTGGATGGAGTCTGCGCTATATTTAGCACATCGAGGACAGTGTGCGCCTTTGCCAGTTCCCCACTGCGCAATTCTACTTGGTGTAAAGTACAGAAAAAAAAGATTTATAGAATTGTGCTTCTAAAATTGGCTGATAGTAGATCACTTTGAGCGAATTGGAGAGCTAGGCAAAAGATATTATTGGTAATATCCAATTTTTGTTGCCATTTTTTGAGATTTTGGCCAAGTGATCAGGCATTAGGCTATTTAGAGTGTCATAGAGAGACCCAATTCGAGGGACAGTGGATTCACGTAACCTCTCAATGAGTTCACATTTAGTGAACCCCGTGGGCCTACCAGCCGTACGTGAGAAATAAATCCTAATGGCAAGATATTTAAAGGCCTCGCTATGACTCAAACAAATTGGGTTTTATTATCCTCACATGCCAGGACCCGTTTGGTCTAGTACAAGACCCCAAATTTGTTTATGCCAGAGTTAAACCAATTTTGGAAATATGATCCCCCAAATATGCCTGGCAAGTTAGCATTATTATTAGTAGGGTATAGTGGTTCAATCTGCCAATTCCTAAGAGTTTGCGCACGGCAGTGAAGACCTTAAAGGTTCTCATGAGAGTCTTGAATCTAACCTTCTTGTAGTACCCATATTCGAGTTGACGCCACAAGCACACCCAAGCATCATACCCAAGTAAAAGTTCAAAAGGAGACTGAAGTCCCGTTGTCGATATTAAGGGTTGGTCTTGTATTAATATTGGGCCTGTCTGCAGGACAGTAGCCCTATAGTATAAAACTCCTTCCAAATCTTCTCTGTCTGATCTTTTAATCCATTGCCAATCGGCAGCTAAGCACGCTGCGGATATTGCTGAACTCATTCTTTACAAAAATTTCGACTCAGCGATCCTTACAGAATCATGGCTCAACGACTCTTCATCCCCTTACCTGGAGCTCCTAGTCCCTCCTAACTACAACTTTGCAAGGCTAGACCGTCAATTTAACAAGAAAGGAGGAGGCATTGCCTGCATCTAGTGCTCTAACCCTCTTGTGACGGAACTTCTGGCGGACACCACCGAATCCTGCGAATACCTCGCCCTCGCTATTCACAGCAACTCCACCCAACTGTGCAACCTGAACATCTTTTACCACCCCCCAGGCATGAATAACTCCTTTACTGACCACTTCATGGAAATCATTACAGCCAAGAGTTCCAACAATGCCAAAGATATTTTCCTGGGTGACTTAACTTGCACTGGAATGCACCTAAGGATTCACATGTCAACACTATCAAAGACCTCCTGGCTGATCAAGCCCTGACCCAAGCCTGCTCAGTACCAACTCACTCAAAAGGGGCCACTCTTGACTGGATCATCTCCAAAGAATCAACAGTCAAACTTATCTCTATAGACCCATGCGACTGGTCTGACCACCATGCCATCACCTTCCTTCTTCCTGGCACCCACAAGACAAGGGCACCACAACCGGTGATCCCTAAACGCTGGATCAGAGACACCAAGAACCTGGACCGCAGGGAACTTGAGGCTCGATGCAGATCTGACCTCACCCCCCTCGCATATCACAACAGTCAGTGGCCTCAATGATCAATCAATCAATCAATCATTTGTAGAGCGCACTACATACCCACGAGGGTCTGAAGGCGTTGGGAGGGGGGGCGCTACTGGTCAAACAGCCAGGTCTTGAGTAGCCTCCTGAAGGTCAGCAGGTCTTGGGTCTGTCGTAGGCTCAGTGGGAGGGTGTTCCAGGTCTTGGCGGTGAGGTGGGAGAAGGATCTTCCGCCGGTGGTTGTTCTCTGGATGTGAGGGACAGTGGCGAGTGTGAGGTTGACGGAACAGAGCTGGCGGTTGGGGATGTAGAAGGAAAGTCATCTGTTGAGGTAGGCTGGGTCAGTCTTGTGGAGTGCCTTGTGTGCGTGGATGAGGAGCTTGAAGGATATCCTCTTGTTGATGGGGAGCCAGTGCAGGTTTCTCAGGTGGGGAGTGATGTGGCTGTGGCGTGGTACGTCGAAGATCAGTCGTGCAGAGGCGTTTGGATGCGTTGCAGTCGTTTGGTGAGCTTGGTCGGGGCTCCCGCATAGAGGACGTTTCCGTAGTCGAGTCTGCTGCTGACAAGGGCCTGGGTGACTGTTCTTCTTGTGTCTGTCGGCATCCACCTGTAGATCTTGCGGAGGGTGTTGAAGCAGGAGGAGGAGATGGCGTTGATTTGCTTGGTCATTGAGAGCGTTGAGTCAAGGATGATTCCCAGGATGCGTGCTTGGTCGGTGGGTGTTGGGGCTGCCCCCAGTGCCGTCGGCCACCAGGAGTCGTCCCAGGCTGAAGGGTTGGAGCCGAGGATGAGGACCTCCATCTTGTCCGTGTTCAGCTTCAGTCGGCTGATCTTCATCCAGTTGGAGACAGCCTTCATTCCTTCGTGAATGTTGGATTTGGCGGTGATGGGGTCCTTGGTGAGGGAGACGATCAGTTGAGTGTCGTCAGTGTAGGAGATTATGTTGAGGTCGTGCTGTCGGGCGACGTGTGCGAGTGGGGCCATGTAGATGTTGAACAGTGTCGGGCTGAGGGAAGAGCCCTGGGGTATGCCGCAGATGATCTCGGAGGCTTTGGATCAGAATGGGGGAGGCGGATGCTCTGGGTTCTGCCGAAGAGGAAGGAGGTGATCCATTCCAGAGCCTTGTCTCGGATCCCTACGGCGTAGAGGCGTGTGCATAGTGTGCGGTGGCAGACGGTGTCGAAGGCGGCAGAGAGGTCCAGGAGGATGAGGGCCGCAGTCTCACTGTTGTCCAGCAGGGTCCTGATGTCGTCGTTGGTGGCGATGAGGGCAGTCTCGGTGCTCACTACTCTCTGACTATATCGAACATCCTGGATGAGCTAGCCCCTCTAAAACTGAAAAGAATCCAAATAAAAAGAAAGAAACTCCTGGTTCACGGGATCCCTCAATAATGAGAGGAGAGCCCTCCGGCAAGCTGAAAGATCCTAGAAGCAGCACCCCTCTGCCGCACATTTAAAACTTCTGCGCCAGGCCAGAAATGTCTACAACAGGAACATACTCAAGTCTAAAAAAGAACTGAACTAGAGAACGCCAACAACAGACCCCACAAGCTCTTCGAACTGGTCAAACACCAATCTGACAAACTGGCCAAAACCTCAAAAGAATCCCCCAAGTCTCTTATTTCCTCAGAGGAATTCTCCACTTTCTTCGCCGACAAAATTGCAGCCCTTGGAAATGAACTCAGTTCCATCACATACACTCAAACACTTCCGGACCTGCCTCTTCCAGCCACGTCGCCCCAACAGGCTCCACCCAAAAAACATGCTCACTGGACTGACTTCAAAGTCTATGATGAAAACTCAGTTTCTAAAATCCTATCTACCTTAAACCCTAATAACCATTTTAATGACCCGCTCCCTTCCAACTGCAATGCAGCCGTCACCCAATCCATTATTCCTAGCTGGACTACTATAATTAACGCCTCTCTCCGACAGGGAACGATGCCCGACGCTCTAAAAGCCGGCCAAATCCTCCCCATTCTGAAAAAACCATCGCTGGATCCAGCCTCCCCTGACAACTTCAGACCAATCTCCAACATCCCGCTCTTAGCCAAAGTGATGGAGAAATGTGTGCAGCAGCAGCTAAGTCAACACATCAACAACTTCCACCTGCTCGATGACTTCCAATCTGGATTTAGACCAGGGTACAGCACCGAAACCACTATGCTCCACATCGTTGATGATGCTCTCCAAGCCCTTGACAAAGGCAAAACCTGTCTCCTAATCCTCCTGACCTATCTTCGGCCTTCGACACGGTAAACCATGAAAAACTACTTGAACGCCTCAAACTCAGGATGGAATTGGATGGCACTGTTCTAGAATGGTTAAGATCCTTCCTCCGAAACCGGTCCCAGAGATTCCTTATCAACTGCAACCTATCGGCACCATCCCCTGTCACGGTTGGAGTCCCTCAAGGATCAACCCTGTCCCCCACCCTCTTCAACCTCTACCTGGAACTGCTTACCGAGGTATTACGCACCGCTAATATCTCCTATCATATGTACGCTGATGACACTCAGATCTGCATCAAAACCTCATCTCTCAAAGAGATTCTCTCCCTGAACGAAGCCTTGAAACTCACCGTCCAATGGCTTGCATCCAATGAACTCAAATTCTACGCAAAGAAAATGGAATTTCTCCTGATCTCCCCGCCCAATACCAACCTTGAGATTCAATCATGGATCAAGACTATCACAGCCTTAAACTGCCCACCAACCTTCGTGGATTCGGCAAAAATCCTTGGAAATCACCCTCGACAGCAACCTGAACATGCGGGACCACATCAATTCAATGGCCAAATCAGCTAGATTCCACCTGAGCTACCTTAGGAAATTGAAACCCTTGCTCGATGCTCCAGACCTAAAAATGGCAGTCCAAGCACTTGTCATCTCCAGACTGGAATATGGCTGTTCTACCCTCTCGGGGCTACCCAAGATCTCCCTGGCACCTCTAAGAGCCTGCCTCAATGCGGCCGCCAGACTTCTCACCGGCACGAGGAAATACGACCATATTTCCCCACACCTGAAAGCTCTCAACTGGCTTCCCCTGGAGGCAAGAATACAGCTCAAAGTAGCTTGCATCACACACAAAGCCTTATACTCTAAATCCCCTGCATATCTGGCACAGAAACTTGTGATCCCCGGAAGAATCAGAAACTCTCGATCTGCCAGAGACCTCCTGCTCCAACCTGCCGCTTTCGGAGAAAAAAACTTACAATTGGGCTTTCTCTGGGGCTGCTCCAAGAATATGGAACTCTCTCCCACCTGACATCAGAAGAATCCCCTCTCTGACTCGCTTCAAAAGGGAGGCCAAAACCTTCCTTATGGGTAAATTTCTAGCTTAAACCTGGCCTCCACCAACACAATGGCCCTGATCTATAGCTCAATGAAGATATTCCCTGGGTTGAACTATCCAGATAACTACATGCCATGAGATTGCTTGATAGTAATATTCCCTATCGTAAGCAGAGAGTTTTGTATCTAGGACACGAGTTACATCAACTACTCATACCTCTACATGTGTGTTAGAGATACTAGTCACCGGAAATATCTCCAATCCTGAGTAACAAAGTTTATAATCTGTTAGATGAGGTCAAGGTTGCTAAGTATCCCCAGTTATACTAACTATGAATTTCTTACAGCCTCTGCACAATCGTCTTTATGTACTACTTCACCCTTATCCCCGCCTGTGTCATTTAAATCGAGTTTACCACATAACCATCTCTTCCACCCTTGGGCAGGAGACATCATTACATTTCTGTTTATCTTGTTTAAAATGCTGTGATCTGAGCTCTGATTAGACGGCAATAAACAGAGGGGCAGTATTTACCACATTGACACTGTGACATCACGTCACTTGTGATGCATACCCGGTGACATAGTAGACAGATCCCCTGTGAGGATTTCTCTGTATTTTTAGATGTTGGTACTGTGTCCGTGCCTCCACCCCGGACCCACCCTCATGTACCATGTTGATCCTTGTGTTCAAGACGGTGTACTTTTGCAAAAGAGAGTACACACCGACCATGACCACTATCGATGGTGTCTATATATATTTTCGCAACGTCCTTATTTTATTTATTTATCACCCAATTCTTATTGACTATTAACATAGTCCCCTGCCCGTGATTTCAATAGGTCACGTGCTCACTGCCCATATTACTCCCGTAGACCTTCGGCTTATTCCCGTTCTCTTCATTCCACTCTAAGATGGCCGCGACAGCCACACATCCATCCGGCTGCATTCCGCCCCATACTTCCGGTCGCATCGACGCCACGTCATTGCACAGGACCCGCTACATCACCGCTTTCACTACTTAACGAGTCCGCAGTCGCATCAACCATGTAACCGGCAGTGCAACCGCACGGGTAGGTTTCCCCGCGACGTAAGGCGTACAGTGATGTAAGTACGTTCTCCCCCCTCTGACTCAGGACCCTTGAGCACCGTCCCCATTACCATTATCTTTTATCGTAGCCCTATCTCTCATTTGTTTTCTAGCCTTACTCCGCGGCATTGCTGACGGAGCCCATCATCTAGGAGGAGAGGGTAGGCTTGCGATCTATTAATGTAGCTTTGTATTCTGTATTGATGTTCAATCGTCAGATTACCCCTGTCTGCCTGCTCTTTGACACCAAGATATGCATACCGTGTTATCCACGCCTCGCCGAATCACTCTGGTTTTCTCGAGGCATGATCACAATAACACACCGTGCCACCTATGTTTTATCTAGTCATTCACCCCTCAATTCCCATGTCGACACGAGGCATGACTATCACAGCATCCTCATGTGGATACCGCACATGGACGCTCATTCACGCCTCCTCCCTTAGCGGGCACCATCGAGGTAACGTCGGCTAATCTCACACCCTGCACACTACCTACACCTGGACTCTGGACAGTTTGGTTCCCAGTGAGCTCACGACAATTATTATGTTAACCCAGCCCCGGTGGGCATCATCCCAGCACCTTGGTTGACCAACCTAGCATGATCACTTCAGACACAACACCGGTTGATGTCCTTTTCATGCATGAGGCACCATAGCACATGCTGTGCACTAGTGTCTCCCCATAAATGAGATATATAGACCATATATCTTTATTAAGTTATTACCCGAAACCCATCTTCTAACACACTTTTTCCGGTCCTGACGAAGCGCTCCGGGATCCATTAGGGACCATCTTACAGCGCGAAACATGTTGACCTCTCTTTAAATCACCTTTGTTAATACACCAATCGGGTCGAGAGAAGTGGGACTTTTATTTGGTCTTGATTCCCCTCTCTAAACAGCACTACTGTGCATCTCCATCCCGAGTCTTTTTTAGCTTTGACCAGGGAACTCATGATTAAAATATTTTAGGTCCCTGTTTCATTTTTAATCCTGCACTCACTAGCACATATCTACCCACACACCCTCACTCACAAATGCGGCAACTCCTTAAAAGAACTCCACCAGAGAGCCCCTAACCAAGGGCCCGTGAGGGACTGCAGCGCCACCCCCACGAGGAGCAACCGTGCCCAATGATGATATACATCCGCGAGGGTGTGTGAGGGCACACAGTACCACCAAAAGGAGTACTCTCTCCTCACTCTGCACACTCACCCTACCTTTGGAGACATTCCCTTCTATCTACAGCTTACCTGCAGGCTGTCACTTCTCTCTTACATTATAGGAACTGTAACCATCCATTGGAAAAATGTATGTCTTTTAGGAGCTATGGTTCAGGACCTTTTTCTAATTGCTCCTAGTCCCTCCTCCTATTTGATATTGTACCTGATCTATAGCCGTCTATTGCCTCCCATCGGATTATCTAGTTACCCCATCAGAAACTTGTAGCCTTGTCTTGAACATTTGTAAATTTAATCTGTAATATGTTATTGTGTCATGAGTATTTCGATATGTAACCTGTAAATACATGCCCTTATCTCCCTCATGTATCCTGCACCATGTCCCCTACTACAAGATCCATAATTGGTTGATGGTTATTCCTGTTCTGTGTATTGCTTTATTTACCTGTAAAGCGCTCTGATACCCTCACGGGTCAAGTTCGCACTCTATAAAACTCATAAAATAAAATAAATAAAATTTAAAAAAAAATAATCTTAAATTTGGGAGTGCCCAGCCCCCTCTTTCCCGGGGAAGGGATAAAAATGAAAATGATCTCCTTGGCTGAGAATACGCTCATATAAATTGAGAAAAGAGATAATCAAATTTCTGCAGTATTATATTAGTACATTCAAGAGGGAGAAATATAGAATTTTTGGAAAAAAGATTATTTTGAGGACATTGCACCGGCCCACCATAAACAGGTGTAAATTATTGAGCCGGTTCAATGCCCTCTTTGTCTCCACAGCAAGGGGGTCCAAATTTTCACTAACTATTAAATCTTTTTCAGCCAAGTTATTCACCCCTAGATACTTTGCCTTAGAGACAACTCTATTATCTGTCCAATTGATTTTATTATTCACAATAATCTAGGTCTTTCCTTTGTTTAGTGCGTACCCCGAGAAATCCCCGATCCCCTTAACCTCTCTTTTTATAGCTGTTATAGCTTTCTCGGGTTCCGGGGTCACAAAAGCGAAATCATCCGCATATGCCATGATTTTAGTTTCTAGGTCGTGTCTGTATATAGCTGGGATTTCCTGACTATTTCCAAGCTTTTTTATAAAACGGTCGATATACATTGCAAAGACCAACAGGGTGCAGGGGCAGCCCTGGCGGGTCCCACGAGTGACTTCAAACTGCTCAGTTAATTGCCCCTTTATCGATACTCTAGCTGTAGGATTGAGGTATAACGCCTTAATGGCTTGAATAGCCCTGGGCCCAAAGTTCATTCTCTGTATAACGCACCAAAGAAACAGCCAGGAGACCCGATCGTATGCTTTTTAAGCATCAAGGAGTATTAGCGCCATCGAATCTCCTGTAGTCTGTGCAGCATCAATCAGAGTGATGGCCCTCCAGATATGGTCTGTTGTACTTTATGGGGGGAATAAACTCATGCTGCCACTTAGAAACAAGATTTTCAATTTTAGTGGAAAGTCGGGATGCAAGGATTTTGGAATACATTTTGGAATCTCCATTGATAAGTGTGATTGGCTGAAAAGAGCTCATTTCTAAAGGAGATTTATCTTTTTTAGGAAGGATAATAATCTTGCCTGTCGCCCATGATGAGGGTGGGGTCGCACCATTAAAAATTTGGACTACCAGGGTTTTAAAGATATCTCTGATCTGGGAGGAGAAAACGTTATAAAATTCGACCAGTATACAGTCAGTACCTGCCGCCTTGCCATCTGGTAAATTTGTCATAGCCGTGGCAATTTCTTCCTAAAAGTGAGGAGGATCCACCAATTGATCGCGATCCTCCGTGCCAAGGCGTGACAGCTAGACTGCATCTTTCTGCCTGGTACCCTGTGAACCAATACCCTCTTCTGTATACAGGCCTTGATAAAATTTGCAAAAGGTTAATCAAATTTCATTCGGGTCACTAGTGGTCCCTCCTGCAGGGATCCGGATGGAGTGTATCCTGTTGTTCCCTCGCAGTGTAGGCGGCGGTGTAGCCGAGGGTTACACAGGCGCCATCTTGCTCCATCCCGGAAAGGACAGACATTTCCAACAGTGTAGACAAATAATGCATAAACATTTGAAAACTTCTGATTACTCTCCTCTAAATGGGCACGGGAACCATGCCAATTTATAGCAATGCAGTAAGGCCACCATGCTTGAAATAGCTTCTTAAGTATGATTGTGGACAAACTGTGACATCATGTCCCAGAAAGAAAATATCAGGTTTAACTAAGGAAGAGGGGAATCCCATTACAAAAGTGCATTTATTTAGAACGTATATTAAGATCAATTAGTATAGCACAGAAAATGATAATTCAGGGTTAGGAAGTGAAAAAATTGTGCTATTAAACACCAGATGAATGGTCAGGCTAGTTTATCCTTTGTGAATGGGAATCTCTGCCGCACAAGTCCTTTTCTCCCACTGGTGATGGGATGCTCTTGGGTGCCATAAAAAGTTACAGTGGTATCTCATATTTTATTAAGAATACGTTGCAATTTCATGTGATGCCCAAATTGGCTATTGGGTGTGGCAATGGCATGCAATATAACTTTGCAAATGGAGGTCAGAGTAAAAGTGGGGGTGTTTCACGACTCTCTGAATGGAGACAGTATTGTAGTGATAGGCCTGGAAATTCTGTGGATATTCCTGCAGATTGTTGTTTTCGATGATGGTTCATGGATGAAGAAGTGATATGAAAGTGACTGTCTTAGATGTCTGGAGATCTATTTTATGCTGCTGATCACTTGAAAACTTTCTTCGTCATCCTTGGCTCACCTTTTTCATTTTGGCTGAAGCTGATTATTGGGGCGTCATCTTTATTGTCAGCATCTCAGTGTGGCATATCTGTGTTTAGCTGACACTGATGTCACAGTTTGAGCACAGATTGCTTCAGGAAATATTTTTTCTTGATGTCATTATTGTAAAAGGGTGGTGCGCTGAAGAGCACATTCTCACGTTTCGATCCAGTGTTTCATAAATCAGCATATTTTCTGTGTACATGTTGTTGCAACTTGATGCTATGATTATTGATAGACATGCCCAGGTTCTTAACGCATGGTGTAGTGCAGTGGTAAATAGCCTTCAGTACAATGCCATTTTTACATCATCCTCAGTAAAAGCCCATATACGATGTCACCCATATATAGCAGCACTTAACAGGGTAAACACACAGTTGGACCAGCCTATAGGACAACCAGGCAGTGCTCGATGTGCTGGTCTGATAGGTCAGTGTGTGGCATTTCTTTTTTTTGGGCTAATTGTTGGCCATTTGAGGGCCTGTTTTGTGTTCTGCTACGCTGGTTTTTACTATTGAGTTTCCGAAAACAAGCTCAAATCCATGCAGTCTTCTATACCTTTAAAAATACTTAGAGGTAGATTTATGGGGATTTGGCGTAGGGCATCACAGCAATTCATCTTGCTGCATTGCCCTACATCAAAGTGAAAGGACAGGAGTGCACCATATTTATCTAACTGTTTCAGCCTGTAGCGGGGCCGCTTTGGCAGCTTAGCACCAATGCATGACCCTCGCACCATGATGCAAGGGTGTGTGTGTTATCAGCATGATTTTTTTTGTGAGGGAAGTGATACCATCCTGCACAAAAACAATCCTGGGAGGCTTTTTCCTCTTTCTTTGTCTGCTGCAGAATGAAGAAAGAAGAAAAAACAGGTAGAAATTAAGTTATTTCTCCTCGTTGCACCTCCCCTGGGAGGCTTAAGATTTTGGCTCATCCCCAGGTTTACATGGTCTTGTAAATCTGGGGAAGCGTCAAAATCCATGGGTGTTGTGGGGAACACCCACTGCAACGCCCATGAAACACCTCCCTAGCGCAGAGTAAGACAACACAGTGATTGGCGTTGCCTTGCCTTACTCCATATCTATGAGGTCATTCAAAGCCACGCAAAGTGGCTTTGCGTGGCCTCATAAATATGATTTTGTGGTTTGCTCCACTGGAGCGTCATAAAAAGTGACACTCTGGAGGCGCAAGGAGCTCTCAAGTACTCCCCTTTATACCGCATGGGCTTAATTCACAAATATGAACGTACTCTTTTGCGAAAGTTTAACATTTTTGAGTTTTCACAAATTAGGGAGCATGTTTATCAATCTTTTATGCAGAGCAATGCAGCACGCCACCTTGAAAGGGAAAGGGCAGGAATGTGCTATATTTTCTGTCCCAGGCTGACCCCTGGGGGAAACTGCAAGCGTTAAGCAAGTCAATTAATACTTAATATGATAGAAATACACCAAATATACTGCAAACCACAGGTTATTCCTAAATCACATTAATATCACTGCAACTGCTGCTGCACATCCTAGCCATCTGGTACTTTTTGTGTTCAGAATTCCACGAGAGGACTCTCAACGAAGCACTAACATCTCACACAACAGTCGTGGTAGGTACACAGGCACTAACAAAGTGTTCCATTATTTGCATTCTGCCTCAGTACAATCAGGGCCGGCTCTAGGGCGGTGCGATCGGTGCCACCGCACCGGGCGCTGACTTGGGGTGGGGGCACCATGTTCATGCTTTAAAAGCACCGGATGCCGCGTACTTTGTCCCCCCAATACAAATGACAACTCCAGTGATTAATGCTCTTCCTGGAGAGAGTCCGGAGCTTTGTCTACTGAACGTTTTGACTGATCATAGGGCAAAGGGTTAACAAAGAGTGTATCCCATTAACATCACAAAGTGCATATAACATAAATAGGTCAATGGGTTACCGGTTTTGTCTGAGATCCTTTTCTTACTTGCAGTTTATAAGTTAAAATCTTAATATAGAGCAGTGAGCTATTAACTGCCGTCACAAGCTGCATGCAAACTGCAAGGAAAATATTAAAGCAATATATTTTTTGCCCTGACTTTAGTTGTCCTAATAATGCAAAAGGGGTTCATTTGGGTAGAAATCAATTCTTTTTATTAAAGAAAACCCCTAACAGCGGTGTTAAATTTTAAATTCTGAATTTGTGCTTTTCCAGTCCAAGGACTCTTAAACTATACTGCCTACCAGTATGGATGGCATGTGTCTCCCAACCCTTGTAGGCCTCTGTCTTATGTAACATTTCCTATATACTGATTTTCACAGCGATGATTGATTGTCTCTGTGCAATGCATGTGTGATGTAAGGTTTTTTGACATCTTAAACTGGCATGAGTGGCGCTATAAAATGAAATGAATCTAAGAGACAGCGGTTATGGAGACTTGAGGGGCACTGTCAAATGGTGGTAGTGAGGGAATCTGTGGTAAAGGTGGTCATTGGTGGGGGGGGGTGCCAACAAACATTGTCGCACAGGGCGCCACCAGGGCTAAAGCCGGCCCTGAGTACAATTTACAAGTGAACGGTGTTAAAATGTTTTACTGGACATTTTAGGGCTGCCCTTTCTTTGTAAATGCAGGGTTTTATTTCAGGCCCTTGAATGTAGTGACAGTTTTAAGATATTCTTCCTGGAGTTAACATCAAACTCTGATTGATTTAATATGCATTCCCAATGCAAATGTTTGTACACGCGAGCTACCATTGTTTCCCGAAACGCAGTAGCCACCCCTTAGGGCAAACCTTCCCATTCCAGTGGTCCAATAGGTAGCCTGGCTCACACTCCACGCTGTTTGTGCCTACATCTAATGCCAGTCCAACTGACTGATCTCAAAACGCGACTCACTACACTTTCAATTCGGGATTTTATTATATTTCTCACTTTTTCAGATGTATCCTTTGAATCATTGGAAACGACAGATTTCATAGTGCTGGCACCAGAGCGTTCTGCACTTGTGGAAACTGTAAGTATGGAACTATTTAAAATGATGATTGTAAACACAAAAACGTTAGATCTTATTTAGACATTTTTGTGCATTGTAACTGCCGTTGCAAAGGTTTTAGTACCTTGTTTTTACGCGATGCTTGTTGAGCCCTAATTCCTTCTGATTTCCAACCTTTCTCTAATCGTCTACACGAAATCCATTCTCAAAGAAAGTTTTTCGGTCTTTTTCCACACCTCGCCAAAGTAATACGTGTTGTCAGCAGCCGGAGTGATTTTTGTGCGTTACCTCCTGCCCTCTCACCCGCTGTTTTTAACGATTCTTTGCCTCAGTACCTGGGGCAACATATACATCATCTATCTCTTTTCTGTCTGCCTACTCAGCCTTTAAGCCGACTGTCAATCTGAGGCGCATTTCACTTTCTGTGTCATCACCTTTCGTGTCCACGTCCAGTGCTTCATTTGTTAAAGGGAAAGTGCTGGGCCCAAAGATTTGCTCAGAAGCCTGTGGTTAGTGCTATTGTATTTAGGTGTGCTAAATACCAGGGCTGCCTAGCCTTTATTCCACCTCATGCCTTTTTAATTCATTACAAGACAGACACCCCCTGCCTCTTTAACTCTTGCAGGTTCTTTCTTTCTGTTTTTACCACATTTTAACCGTCTCTTCCTACCAGACAGAGCAGCTGATTGGTTTGCTAATGACATCTTGGGACATACTGACAGCTTACCATTGACTTTGGGATTTGTAATTCACATTTGAGTGCTTTCTATTTGTTGGCTCTATTTGTTTTAGGCTTTCTAGCTTGACTTCGTCCTTCCGATGCCCTATTTACTGTATTCTTTCACCAGTCCTCGATTTCTGTAAATAGGTCTTTAAAACTTGATATTATCTCGTAACATTTGTTGTGAATTTAAAGACAGAGGCCAAATGTCAGGCTCTTTATTCTAGGGAGCTTGGTGTTTACTTTTCTTTCTCAAACTTTAAAGTAAGAAGATTTATGTGACAATCATGCTGGTTGCTAGGGCTTTGATTAAGGAAGACTGTAGGATGCTATTTTTTTTCTAGAACACAACAAAATGTATATGTATGTATATGAACCTTGCAGATATTCAAAATATATCAAAATTAGAAAAGGCCAAATGAAGCACATTTTTTGGTAACTGAGGTGTGGTGGAAACTAATATTTTAATATGATCAAAACAAATCAATACACTAGATGATGACATTTCCACATATTATTGTTGACGTGTTGTATACTTTTATCAGTAAAGCTGTATGTCTGTGCAAATGTAATGGGTATTTCAATTGACGATGCATTGTCTCTAATGGCAGTACATTACCACATCATGCATTCTCCACTTTACCCCATTTCCCTCTACTCTACACCACTCCACACCACTGCAGTGTACTCTTCACAACTCCACCCACAACTCTCCACTCCATGCAACTCCACACTGCATCACTGGACTATACTCTGCACCACTTCACTCTAAGCCACGTGACTCTATGCCTCTCTACTCTACACCACTCTACTCTATGCCAATGCACTCTACCGCTCACTACTCTACTATGCAGCACTGCACTCTTCACCACTGCACTCTACACCACTCCACTCTGTGCCAACCCATTCTGTGCCACTCCACTCTGTGTCACTCAACTCTGCGACACTGCACTCTATGCCACTCTATTCTGCAAAACTGCACTCTGTGCCACTACACTCTAAGCCAATGCACTCTTCTCTGTACCACTCCACTCTATGCCAGTGCACTTTATGCCACTCTAATATACTTTTCACTCTATGCCACTGTACTCTACACCAATATACTCTACCATGCACCACTCCTCTATCCTGAAACAATCTACTCTATGCCACTGCACTCAGCACCACTGCACTCGATGCCACTGCTCTCAGCTTCACTCCACTCTGCACCTCTCTACTCTACTCTGTACCACTCCACTCTACTGTGCACCACTGCACTCTACTCTGCATTACTGCACTCTATGCCAATGCACTCTTCACCACTTTACTCAAAACCAATGCAATCTGTGTGTCACTGCACTGCACACTAATCTACTCTGCACCACTGCACTCTACATTACTATATGCTTCTCTGCAACGCTTTACACTAGCCCACTATACGCCACTGCACTCTACACCATTGTACTCTATGTCACTATATTCTATGCCACTCTATTCTACTCTGCACCACTGTAATCTCTGCTACTGCTATCTATGCCATTCAACTCTGCACCACTGTACACCACTGCTCTCCATGCCACTGCACTCTACCATACATCCCCGCACTCTATAACAGTCTACTCTGGAACACTGCACTCTCCACGCTGAACTTTACACCACTCTAATCTACGCCAGTGCAGTTTACGCCAGTGCATTCTACATCACGACCCTCTGTGCCACTACCCTCTGCATCACTCCACTGTACAACACTTCACTCTATACTGCACCACTTCACTCTAATCTGCTCCACTCCACTTTACTCTGTAACACAGCACTCTGCACCACTTAACTCTACACAACTCTTCACTGTACCACTGCATTCTATGACACCGCACTCTACTCTTCACCACTCTATCCTACTGCAATCTAAGCCAATGCACTGTATGCCACTACACTATATAATGCTCCACTCTACGCCACTGAACTCAATGCCAACCCACTATAAGCCATTCTAATCTAGCCTCCACCACTACACTCTATGCTACTGCACTCTATGCCACTGCACTATGCCACTGTACTCTACTCTAAAATGATCTACTCCACTGCATTCGACGCCACTCTTTTCCACTCCGCACCATTCCACTCTATGCCACTCAACTCCACTGCAATCTGCCCAGCACTACTAAACTTCACGCTTCTCTATTTTACACCACTGCATTCTATTACTCTTTATCACTCTACTCTATGCCACTACTCTAGTCCACTGCACTCTACTCTGCACCACTCCACTCTATCCTACACCACTCCACTCTATCCTACACCACTCCACTTTATGCGACTTCACTATACTCTGAAATAATCTACTCTGTGCCACTCTACTTCACACTGTACCACTCCACTGTACACCACTGCACTGTATGCTATGCCACTCTATTCAATACCACTCTACTCTGCATCACTGTAATCTACATCACTCTACTATAAATCCCTGCACTCTACACCAATGCACTCAACACCACTTTACTAAAAAACAAGCACTCAATGCCAACTACTCTACCCCACTATAATTTGCTCTGCAATACTCTACACCATTGCCCTCTATGTGACTGCACTCTATGCCACTCTAGTCTGCTCTGTACCACTGTACTCTGCGCCACTGCTCTCTGCACCACTCTACTCTGTGCCACTCTATTCTGCACCCATCCACTTTGCACCACTGCACTCTACGACACTCTGCTCTGCAAGACTGCACTTTTGTATACTACATCCTACACCACTATACACCATTGAGATGTACGTCACTGCACTCTACGCCACTCTATTGTACTCTGCACCACTGTATTCTATGCCATTTCTCTCTGCACCACTCTAATCTGCACTGCTCTACCACAATGCACTCCATGCCACTGTAATCTACTCTGCATCAGTAAACTCTACACCACTCAACTGTACTCTTCACCAATGCACGCAACAACCTTACACAACTACACTCTGCATTACTCCACACCACTCTAATCTATTCTGCACCACTGCACTTCATGCCACTGCACTCTGCACCACTCTACTCTTTGCCACTGCACTCTACCCCACTCTACTCTACACCTCTGTACTTTACCCTGCACCACTCCACTCTACACCACATCACTCTTCTCTGAGACAAGCTACTTTATGCCACTGCACTCTACACCACTGCAGTCTACTCTGCACCACTCTACTCTATGACACTGCACTCTACGCCACTCTACTTTACGTCACTGCACTCTACACAAGGGCACTCTACACCACTTTACTCAAAACCAATTCAATCTATGGCACCACAACCTACACCAATCTACTCCTTACCACTGAACATTATGCCACTTCACTATAAGCCATTCTACTCTACTCTTCGACACTCCAAAACACTATACTCTATGATACTCCACTCTATGGTGCTCTACTCCATTAAATCCATTAAACTCTATACTTTGACACTATACTCCACTCTATGCTACTCCAATCTACAACATTCTGCTACACTGTATGCAACTCTACAACACTACTCCACTCTACAACACTCTATTCAACACCTTCTACGGCACTCCACTTTGCTCTACACCACTCCACAACATTCTATGCCACCCCACTCTATGACACTCTACTCCACTCTGGCACTCTGCTCAACTCTACTCCACTCTATGTCCTTTCAATCTAGTGCACAGTCTACTCACTCTAGAACACACTCTGGCACTTCAAATCACTACATGAAACTTCACTCCATCCCACTCTACTCTACACCACTCTACATCACTTGAGCAACCAATCAATCAATCAAGGGTCTCAAGCTTCTAGGGGTGAGAGAAGGGGTGGGGGTCCTACTGGGTGCTGAGGTTCTGTCAAAGAACCAGGTCTTGAGATCCTTCCTGATCTGGGTTAGCGAAGGGGATAGCCTGAAGTGGAGAGGCAGGATGTTCCAGGTTTTAGAAGCAAGGTAGGAGAAGGATCTTCCTCCGGTCCTGGTTTTGCAGCTCCGAGGGACGATGGCAAGGGCCAGTTCAGCTCATAACTCCATAACACTCCACTGTACTTGACTTTACTACACTCCATTTATGCCACTCTCCTTTATCCCACTAACGTTTTGCCATGCTGAACACCAACCACACTGGTGTGCAACATGGCTAAAACCTATTGGCAAAGAAAATAGCTCTTGCATGGACACGACCTATTGGCTTTGCCAATGCTTGTTCCCTTTGTGTGCTTTTCACTCTCTTGCTCTGGGTCAAAATCTGAAAAGGAAAAAAAATTGTCAGTTCCCATAAATTAGTGCTGGGTGTTCACTTGCAGCCTCCGGCTCAAATTATGCACTGTCCATATCCACCAACTGAGATCTAACATTCATCTTTACTGCATGCTAACTGAGAAGTTTTTCACTCTCCGCTCACCGCCTTTTGTTCCAGCACTCTCTGCACCAATTGGGGCCTCTGATTAAATTCACTGGCCATATCTGCCCTTTCTGCAGTTAATCCTCATGCAGTATGATCGCACATTATTAAAGTTTCTCATTAAACTATCTCTATTGCATTTCGTCTAAGTAGACATCACTTTCTCAATCACTTCCTTCCAGACTGCACCCTCTGCCTTAACTAGTGATTCCTGATCACAGCAAATAACCTGCTTTTATCCTTCACACCCGTTTATAAGAACATCTAGAGTAGGTGATTAACCTTGATCTAAAGTACCTAATTCATATTTTGCTCTACACTGACTACCCAGGCTCAAATCTCTTTCATGGCAAATTCATTCAAGAACAAGTGCCCTCTCTTTCTTTTTCTCCACCATTAAGGTAACATTACCAGTTTGTTAGATACAAAAAGCCTTGCTGCACACCTTACTTAATTCACTCATATTGAATCTTAAAGTCTGTGCTGCCTCCTCTTGTTGTTATGATGAGAAATTAGCCCAAGTGTTAACTAAACTCACTGCAATTCTATGGAGAGTGAAGTAAAGATTTACTTAATTTGCATCACTGACTGCCTTTGAGCAAGTTTTTCATGCCCAGTATTCTGTTCAATTTTCCCACCTGGGCTGTCTTGCTCTCTTGCCCACCCATTCATTTACACACTACTAGAAAGGACTTGTGTGTTAGCCAAGAGTGAGAATTGGAGCCATCTCTTGTCTTCAAGTTCACTCAATGTGGTACATGCATAACGCAAACCTCTAAGTTTGATTTAGGAAGCCATGCAAAGCCGATTTGCATGGCTTTTTAATGACTTCATAAATCTGGAGTAATGCAATGAAGCACTCTATCGGTGTTGCATGTTTGTTCGCAAATACCTCTCATGGTTTTTGATGCTTTCCTACATTTAGCTAACCTGGTGAATCTGGAAATGAGCCCAAAAGATTCACCTCCCATCTTTATTTCTCCTCTGTACGTCCTCTTTCTATGTGTGATGCATTCTGCATTACACATAGAAAGAGGAAAATGGCTCTCAGAATTGTTTTTGTGCAGGAAGGTGCCCCTTCCTGCACAAAATTCAAACTGCTTACAAGGCAGGCACTCTTGTACCATGGGGCAAGTATGATCACATTGGCGCTGGGCGGGACATTGTGTGCCAGTGCAGGGAAAAGCCAGGAATGCACCATACAAAGTTAAGTACTGTGCATTCCTTCCCTTTCCCCATGACTTGCTGCACTGCGTGATATAATGATAATGGTGTAAAGGCACCAGCGTTGGCATCAGGCTGCCAAAACAGCATCACCACAAGGGAAAAGGACAAGATGGGCTGTATTATATAAAAAAATGGCACATTCCTTTCCCTATGAAGCAAGGCCCAAAATTTCCTTCTACAATCATGTAATCCTCTAGCTCCTGCAACAATTATGATGATAAACTGTCCCAGAATATAACCCCTCGTTTACGTGCGGAGGGAATTTACCTTGGTTTAATCGGCACCTTTTTTGCTTTAATCCCATAGAGTACACTCACCCCCAACAGACTAGAACAGTCATTGTTTCTTCAACTGCAATATACATGCATCCACACACACAGCAGTTCACTCCCCTTCTCTCAACTTGTAATTATGTGCATCTCATCTTTTACACACCCATATTCATCTTACTCGCTCATAAAAAAAATATTTATTTCATCCCAAAGCTCTGTCCCGATCCCTTTCTCTGCTCCTACAAATTCCGAATACTCCTCAAAAAACAAATGTTCCTTAAATACCCTATCGTTATGATATATTTTATTCTACTACACTGCCGCTGCCCACCCTCTCTCACTCCTGCTACATCTACACTGGACACCTCAGCCACCCAAGCCCTTCCCTCTGTCCCCTTCCTATCCTATTAGCTCAGTAACCCTCCACATGTTACCCCTATTGTTTCCTTACATTCCTCATCTCTTTTCCCCATTACACTCTCCTATATGTCAAATTATAACCTCTACAACAAAAGAAATGCATCCACCTCCACCACTCTCTCTGACTAATCAACAACCAATAGCAAAGATAGTCAATCCACAGTATCAAGTTCTCACTCCTCCAACATCCTCTCCTCACACGGCTCCAATGCCTCATTTCATTCACACTAAACAGAACTGTCACACTTCTCTCTTCTATATAGCATGTATTCTGATCAAAAACAGACCAAATGCCCTTCACATTTGCTTACCTTACTCACTCCAGCCAGCAGACATTGCACCACACAATACTCCAACACACATGCATTCACACCTTTCTTTACTTGCCCAATATAGGGCCCTAGAGATAGACACTGGAGCTCCTCCAATTCCTCTTACACACTTCATCTTTAACAAACACTGAAAATACACAAACACTATATCAGCTACAATTCATTCTTCCCCATTGTTACAGTTCCACAGGACTCAGCACAAAACAAAATCTCAATCAATCACACCTCCACTGTTACATTTTCAAACAGAGACACTCCAACACCTCCCCAACTCCACAAACACTCTACTAAATTGCATTGAAGCCTGTTTTAAGAGGACCGTGATTGACCAGGAAACCGAGTCACAACACTTGGGGGCATATTATCAACAAACGGCGTTAAAATTATCGCCGCTTTAGCAGCAGAAAACTGCCGCTAAAGCGGCGATAATGGGCTTGATAATATGCCCTTGGGCATTCCAATAGAAGCCCATGTTCTGGTGTCAACATGGGCTTCTATTGGAATTCTCTGCAGCATATTATCAAGCCCATTATCGCCGCTTTAGCGGCAGTTTTCTGCCGCTAAAGAGGCGATAATTTTATCGCCGTGCTTGATAATATGCCCCTTAGTTCTCTCTCTCTCTTTGCCAACAGCAGCATCACCTAAGGCACAAAAGAAAATACTCCAACTCAGCAGCAATTACAGAGCAATAAAAAGCTTAATAAACAATACCAAATAATACATCCCTCGCCCAAAATCAACCCATTTTACCTAAACTATATGACAATAAGTGCACACTCAACAAAATCTATATCCACAAACACTACATTTACTATTGGGTAGGTAATCAGACATTTTATTCATACCAGGAACATGGCTGGGAGAGGATAAGGTGCCAACACATCATAAACCTATCCCCCACAAACCACAAGGAAAGAAAGGAGACAACTGGCCACTATTTTCAAATGTTCCATTATGCTCTTAAAGTCAGAAGACATCACCATACTAGGGCCCCAATTAGGATGTCGGTCGGAGTTGCCTCTGACCGACATCCCTGCGGTTTCAGAACCGACCGACCTTGAAACCGGCCACAGCACCCATAGAGAAATAGGAGTCACTGTAAATCCCTGCACCGTGTAGCAGGCACCTCATGGTGCCTGCCACACAATGCAGAGATTCACAGGGGGCACCATAGATGCCCCCTCAGCGCCCAACCGGAGGCCGTGGAAGAAGACGGGCCCTGCTAGGGGCCCTCAAAGTCACTTTCCGACAGGCTTTCAATGTCGGAAAGCCAGACATGGAAAGCCTGTCGGACACAAACATCATAATCCCGATGGGGGAAACACCGTCCGTAAGGGAATATGTTCTGTTTCCTTGAGCCCGTCGGAAGCCAGTTGGATTGACCAGCCGGTTTGAATTCTGACTGCCGTAATTGTAATACAGCAGTCAGAATTCAGACCAAGGGTGTTGTCGGTAAGCCTCCGACAAGTGGTTGGAGGCTTTCTGACCGACATTCTAATTAGGGCCACAGTTATTAAACCCTTCTAAGAAGATGCAATCCCAATCATACATTCACCTGTAATTGTCTTTTATTGAACAGCGCTCCCACAAAATAAAAAACAATTAGGGATATTGTTCTGGATGCTATTCTGGATGCAGTATCAAATATATCAATCTTTTACTCCAATCTATGTATCCTTGGTGATCTAAACATTTGGTTTGGCAAATGTAATAGATCTCAAACACATGCTATTTTAACAGCCCTTGAAGCTTACAATTTACACAAATTGTCATTGCCTCTTCCCATATGGCAAGTCATACCTTAGATGTCATCTTTCGCAAACCAGAACTAACTGCCATACAATGTTTCACTCCAGACACATGAAGTGATCCTCACATCATAGCCTTCTCACAGAGGTTCTCACAAAAAGTGAGCTAACCCCCATCTTCTCACATAGTATGGAATACATTGAACATGGAGGACCTTGAAACTCAATGAACCCGAAACGCTGACTTGGGAAAAATACAGAAGACATGCTATATGAAAGTTTGACCTCAACATTTGATGCATTAGAGGAAATCAATAAGAAAACAAAAACTCGGTGGACGAATGAAGAATTTAGAAAAAGAAAAAGAAAAATCCCAGCACTCTAAAGCACGAGGTATGAGTCAAAGAACCCTATCCACAAGATTTGTCTTAATTCAAGATGTCCAACAAAATAACTTTTCATTCCATCAGAATTTCCATCAGAATTTCACAATCAAGCAAGTCAAGTTGCCACTTCCAACTCTCAAGATTTCAGCAGTAAGCTAGAGACTCATTGCACTAATAAAGTGGGCATGTTGGAGTCATGTTTAGTGCTCAAGAAAGTTAACTGCTCCAAAAGAAGTCTCATTGGCCACATTTTCTAACCTTGTCAAAAATCAGCAGGACAACAGGCTGTCCATCTGACCCTATCACCCTATAAATCTTCAAAAAGATTCTGCAACAAATCTTCAGCTATCCCTGTGAGAAACATAATTACCATCTGCTTAACAAAAACAGTTTTTTTTCTTCCAGAGGATCTAAAGAAAACATTCATACACCCAGTACTCAGGACTAACAATATGTACCCACAGGACCCTATCAATCACTGATCAATAACTAATGGACCTCTCCATGGCAAACAATTGCAGACCAACAGCTAATGGACCTCTCCTTGACAAACTAATGGAAAGAAATGCCTTCCTCTAGATATTGGAATACATGGAAAAAACGTGTACTTTCATACCGCCAAACCAGAAACATTCCCAGTGTAGGCACTGAATTTCTCTCGCTCATTTTGGCAGGAGAACTCCTATTCTGAGATTTGCTACATAGGCCGACTGAGGCTCTGCGATATCCTGAGTGTTTCCAGAATATTTACCTGGAACACCGACTTGGTTAAGGGATCGCTTATTCGAATTCTACACGAAAGGACACGTTGGAGCTAGGCCACATTGACCTAGTATACCTGTTAAGTGCGTAATTCTCAATATTTACTCTTTACTTCAAAGAAATGATAGCCACCTACTGAGACCTGACGAAGTTCTCATCATGAGAACGAAACGCGTTGGCTGACCGTAAAATCTCCAATTCTGTGAGAACTAACTGATTGAAAATAAAGACTCATTTGAAAAACGAAATATTGACTCCTTGGACTTAATCACCTGCGCACGCCCAACCCCTCAATTACTGAGTTAGATTTATTCACAATTTGGAACAACTTGAAAACCACTGTTGACAAAAATGGTATAGCCGCATACTATTTCTTTTAGACCACTCAGCAACTTTTGACAAAGTCCACCATGATGCTTTAACTCTCAGATCCAGAGAAATCAGTATAAAGAAACTATCTTGTCTGAATTTCATGTTTCGTGTTTCCTGATCACACCCATCCCTTTACATCAAAACCATACAGCTGAAATACAGGAGTTCCATAGGGATCTATCACCTCACCTCTTCTTTTCAACATTTAAATAAAACAACTAACAGAAGCAGTCAGAAGCTTTGAAATAATCTGCTATACTTATATTGATGACACAAATATAATTCTCAGACTGGAATCCCTTATGGATATAAAATAATTGCCTCACAGCGGTAGACCATTAGGTCAGTGGAAACGATCTCAATATAATTGCCTAAAAAAACAAAATACTCACTTCTGAAGATTGGATTTGGTGGCATTCCTCATCTTTTTCTCCCATCTCACCGCCAAGTGCTTCCATGCTAGACAATAACTAAACGTCACCAGTTATCTCACAAAACATGGAAAAATATCCCACATAGGCTCAAAGCAAAGACAACACACCCCTGGTGACACTCCCTCTGCCTACACTCCCATACACACTGTTTGTCCATACAAATAAGCTTTTTAGTGCCCTACAGAGTGGCACTATACGCTTAATGAATTCTGCAAAAGGAATGCTTACAATACAATACATTATTTATCGCTAATGATTCTTTCGCTCTCTTTTTTTCTATCAAATCACCCTCTACTTACCCGCTACCCTCTCCGCGTTTCTGAGTATAGTTTCTGTAAGTCACGTAACTGCCTGCATTATTCTGTTATAGTATTTGAGAAAATTGCCCATACCTCTTCTTCGTAGATCAAAACATCACCTTCTTTGAAACTATTCCCTTCATCCAAGCAATATATAATCGCCTCTCTCCCCAGCTATTACTCGCACCAAAACCATTCGCATGAACCAATATATCCCCCCCCCCCGAGGACAGCTATCTATATCTCGCACAAATAAACTTGTGTAAATGCATGAGCTTGGTTTCCGGGAAACACAAGACTAATTCCAATAACAACCAGTAGATTAATCGGCTTGAGTTACTATGTAGCGTGCTACTAACCACGAAGAGCTTCAACTCCTTTGCAAGAGTAGTAAGTGCTAAACTAATGCAATTACAGTAACCTTTTCACATTTTAATTTACTACTTGGGACTAGATAGCATACTTTGCAACAGTGACTGAGCAATTTCTCACTGCCATTCGCCATGATCAGCCAGTTCAAAACCAGGTGGTGCAAGGCTGAGTTTACCACATACAAACAACATTTTTTTAGCTGTCTTTTAGTGATAGTTCTGATGAAAAACTGATCAGTCACCAGGGGAGGATTGCTTAATCAATAATGCAATGCATATAACCCAACTGTATTATCAGCTGGGGATAATTCTGGGTGGCGTAAAAGGCACAAACACCATCTGCACATCGTATAGCTCATTAATTACACAAAATGCTAAACTGACTGGCATACCCTGACTAAAACCCAATATATGGAATTTGCAGCAGAGTACACTACTTCCAAGGACTGTGCACTGTATTTTAATTGTATTGGAATTGCATAGTTTGTTGGCCTTGTACTAGCATATGTGCTGCAAGGGATATTATGTATTCAGAGATGCATAAATGTAGGAATAAATATTGCCAAGGTAAATCTTTCAGCCAGTGATTTTAAGGACAGAAGAGCAGTAATATAAGTGCCCAGCCTAATATAAGGGCCATAGCTGCAGTGGGATGGGTGGCAGCCCAAACTCAGAGAGTGGCTTTTGGTGAGCCACCTTGAACCATTGGTTACTTGGAGTTAGCTCTCATGAACCATCACGTATTTGAAGAGTTTTTCACTTTCCCGAAGATTCCTAAGGAACACCGCACATTTGTCTTTTGCTATGGTGATTGACTAATTAGTCCAGGAAAGCATCTGCGCAAAGGGTGCTGGAGAACAACTCCCAAATAGTGTTTCCCTTCATTTGCAGCATGGGGGAGGTGCTTCAGACTTTGGCAGATCATGAAGGTTTATATCAGCATGACTCCCTCCTCCTTCTGGCTCCAGTAGATGGAATTTCTTCCTCCTTTGGGCACCACCAACTGTCTACATCACCGATCTCCTCTGAGGGGCAACTGCTGCTGTCCTATGAACCCACCCCTACATGAGCAATGTCAGCCAGCCAGGAGCCTGCACTTACCAGTGGTCTTCCTCTTGCTTTATTGTGCAGCTACAGAAAGCACAAGTCCTGGTTTGTTCAAAGCCATGGACACAGTGGGATTCCTCCCCAGCGAGAATCCCATGGTACTATGTACAAACCCTCTCCCACTTCGACAAGTGCAGATTTGATCTCCTAACCTTTGCATGGCTTCTAGGTGACAGTGTCAAGATTAAAACAGAAGGACTATAGACAGCTGTCAATAATTCCATGAATGAAAACTACATATACTGTGAAGGCTCATTGTAATAAATACATTTCCGCAACTTTTCATAATGCCTATCTTAAACTTTGGGAATTTTAAAGGAATGCAACATTGTAATCCTTCATCTATACGATTGCTTCAAAGAAAACCTCACTGTGCTTACCTGCGACAGCCGCTGCTGGTCACACATATTTATAATGACAGCATTTACATATTAAGGTCCAATTTGATATTTTGTCCCTGAGTTGCACTATTGCAGGGGGGAAGGAAGTATGTAATCACATAAGGAAATCCACAAAATATATTTGAAATTGCAAAAAAGATGTTTGTATGGAAATAGCTGTGCAACTTGATCTGCCCTTGTATAATTATTTCAACTTTTGGTCCACCATAATGGGGGCCAGGCACGTATCTAGGTGTATGCATTATTTATTGAGGAGTTTGCATAAATATTATGAGCGTTTAAAGTTCTGGTCTGCCCACTTGTAACCGTGGGAAATTTATTTCACAAACTTCTTAAGCCAATGATGTGCTAAGCTGCAACTTTAAACATAAAAGGCCAGTTTTAGGGACCCTGTGCTCCAGCAGGAATCAAGTTTTCTGCACTCAGTACTACTAAACTGCAACTCAAAGACCGACCAGCCAGTGCTTAATTTGAGCTGGTGGTTTCCAGTGCTCCACACCTAATTGTCAACACCGATGCCTGTGACAGTCTGCCACATGGTGACGCTGTCTGGCTAATTTAGAGATGACCACAACAAACGTTTATTATCAAGTCAATATGCATTGAAAAAAGACTATTAGCTGTGCTGCCTAGGCCATTATTATAGCTTTGGGGGCCTGAAATAGTCTGAATTGTCACACTTGTAGGAGTGTGATGGTTAGTAGTTGTGTTGTTACTATCATTGGCAGCATGGCAGGGGCAATGTATGGTGCAAGCTGCAGTGGCCTCCTGATAAGAGCCCTGGCATTTATTTATTTACAAATTAAACACTGGCCAAGCCCTGCCACCCACACCGCTCAATGTCTTTCCCTTACCTCTGAAGCCCTGCCTCCGCTCACTGTGCTCTACCATGCTTTGGCCATCCTGACTCCTGAATCCCTCAGTGTCAGAACCCACTCCTTGTACTTGCAAGAGAAGAATGCCTGGAGGGTTGCAGTCTATTTGGATTTCCTAATGCAGGATGCCCCTGCAAGACCGGAAGATGGCCAGGTGAAGAGCCAGACTTTTCAGACAAAGCATGAACCTTCGGTCATCTCTAATAGATATGCTCCTCCGTAGCTTCTGTTTTTTAGGCCTTTCCTCACCAGATGCAGGATTGTGGAAGTGGGGAACTCGGTGAAGAAATGAGGGCCACAGTATTCTTTCTGTTTGCTCTGCAAGTGTCTGCACACCACAACTCATGCTAACCATTAGAACTGTTGTACCTGATTACATTCCCGCTCCTAATGTATGCAAAGGAATGTTTACGTGAGCACTGTCTTCTGTTCAAGCACCAAACTTTAACTGGGCTAAAAGGTCTTTAGCTCCCACCCCGCCATCAGTTGCAGCTGGCTGGGATGGGATTGCTGGGTTGGAGCAACGAGCTTGACCTGGCCGGGTCAGTTACGGTAAAGTGTTCTGCTCTCATCCTAAACATGTTTTCAGTAGGACAGCTTCGTTTTTTTGTATCATCTCTTAAATTGCCCCTGGTGTTCGCGCCTCCCTGCCTAATCATTTCCCTTGCAAGGAAAATGTAGATTTTCCACAGCCTGCTGAAAAGAAAATCTGGATTTTATTAAGGACACAGAGTCTAAGATTATGCAATCTCCTTTTATTGCCGGCTCACACACAGCAGCAAAAATTTGTAATAATTTAGAACTTTCAAAACATTCTGAACATGTATATAGTCTAGTAACAGGCAACCATCTTCCTTCTTTTATTCTGCGCTGCGAATGGTATAAACTTTAATCCAGACATATTCCTCATGAATAACTCCAGGAGAAGAAGGGTTCCATGACCAAATCTCGTCACTCTGAAAGAAAGTAAATAATACGTTAATCTACCCGGGCGGGTATTAAAGGGGCGATAATCTTAGCCTCTGTGTCCTTAATAAAATCCAGATTTTCTTTTCAGCAGGCTGTGGAAAATCTGCATTTTATGGCATAACACGGAGACCAATATTATGCAAATTTAAAGTGCATTCAATACATTATCAATACATTAGACAATGGTTTAAATTAGCAGCTTTTAAACATGCTTTCGTTAGACAAATCGGCTGCTCTTAAAATATCCTGTAAACTCCCTCCTAAGGTGAAAGTTTTGGAGGCTGAGGCACCTCTAAGTGAATGAGCTCCAAAAACAGATATGTCTACACACCCTTCAGTCATGACGTCTTTCACCCATCTAGCTAAGGTAGGGGCGGAAACGGCTTTGTGAGGTCTTTTGTGAGATATAAGAAGTTGTGTGACATCGTTCCTCAAGTTAAGGGTTCTCCTTTCATATTCTTTCAAACATTGCACTACACACAGTCTAGGTTTACTAGAGAAGTAAGGGTAGAAAATGGTTGAGGAAAGTGTTTTAGTTCTTCTTTTAATATAGAAGCAAACTCCTTCAGGTTGATAAGCTTTACTGGTGACATCTAAAGCTCTAACATCAGATGTATGTCTAAATGAAACGAGACAAAGGAGGGTTGTGAGTTTATAAGAGAGTTTTTTAAGCGACAAAAAGTGATTATCACCCCAGTTGTCTAAAACTTGAAGGATCAGTTTAACATCCCAAAGTGAGGTGTACTTAGGTATCGGTGGTTTAAGGACCCTAATGCTTCTCATAATCCTCCTTGTCAAAATATTTTGACCAACAGGAAGTCCGTCTATCAAGGAATGACCAGCAGAGATAGCTGATCTATAGATGTTTACTGTCCTATAAGATAAACCAGATTCGAATAATTCTGTTAGGTAATTGATTAGATGGACTACATCAGTTGAAATGGGATTGATATCCCATTGAATACACCAGCAAATCCATTTATTCCATGTCAGTCTATATGCCTTTCTTGTTCCAGAAGCCCATGACTCAGATAGGAGTCTGAAAGCATCTGGCAAAAGGCCAGGGATTTCCCATTGTCTCCGGAAATCTTCCATGCCATCAGTGTGAGGGAGCCTTCTTCTATCAGAGGATGTATTTCCCCTTGAGGGCCCAGAACTAGGGTCTGGAAGTGGGGGATTAGTAAAGGGAAGTCTATAGACATATCTAGGATTACAGGAAACCATGCCTGAGATCTCCAAAAAGGAGTTACCACTACTACTGTTTCCCTGAGTCTGTGTGTATGTAAGAGGAATCTGGGTAGCATGACAAATGGGGGGAAGGCATATGGCCTTAGACCTCTCCAGTCCTGTAGGAAAGCCTCCACCTATCTGCCCGTGGCACAGGCTTGAACACAGCAGCAGGAGGCGAAAGCTGTTATCAAATCTCACCCCAACCTAGTGGTTAATTGCAAAACGATAGGTTCTAGGTTCCTCGTCAGTAGAACGTAGCAGCTTGCTTTATCCATAGTCCCTGTCAAAGCTGCCAATTTCAGTACCAACACAAATACTAACCATCACACTCCTAGAAGTGCTACGATTCATATTATTCAAGGCCCCCAAGCTATAAGAATGGCTTGGGTGGCATGTATTAGTGATTGTTAAAGTTTGTTCTACTCCTACCCAAATCTGACAGACAGGGCCACCGGTGGCAGACAGTCACAAGCACCAGTGCCAAGAATTAAGTGCAGGTGCCAAGCACCGGAAATCAACGGCTCAAATTGAACACTGCCCCAACCCCAAATAGACAGCAGGGTTCCTCTGTAAGACTCCAGAGCAACAAGAGGGAGGCAATAATCCCCATCACAGGGCTAACAAAATACAGAGTCAATGATATGGTTTAAAAAAAGGATTGAAATTAGAACAGTGCATGACATTAAAACACTGAAGTTAGAAGCACATTGTTTTGTTTTTTACTTGTGAGTTAAACACTCCCAAGTGCAATAAATGGAAAAATACAGCATCCTGACGTAATGAGTTTGAAGCACTATATAAATGCAACATCAAAACATGCACAAATATGCATGTGTTTAAAGGTAGGCATATCTGCCTTCTACAGGGAACTAAAGTTCCAGCTACAATTCCAGCACTGGCATCTCTGCCTTTCATCCTTCAAGTACTAAAACTATGGGTAAGACTCAGGACCATTTACAGTCTTGCAAAATTGTAAAATATCCTGTTGCAAATTAGCCCTTGAGCCAATCATGTTATCAGTACCACTTGGGGGATGGGTTATGATATGATTTATAGGCAATGTATAGATGGATGCCTAGAGATGGAAAATATGTGACAGCAATTCATAACTCGGTGCTTTTACTGTGTTACATCTCCACTCCCTTGCCTGCTTTAATGTAAATGGAATTTTCTTCATAATTTTTATTATCGTGAAATGTATTATTAAAAATTACAGTAACTGTGATTATATAAATTGATTATAATTATAATTGTCATTTTGATTAGTAGTAGTAGTAGTTCTTTATTTGATCAAAATAGAGATCATTCACAAGATTGTAAACAACAATCTTCCTAATAAATTACATTATACAATATTAAAATAAGAAGCATAACATAAAAACTTTAAAAAAAGAAGATAGATGTAATTTTATTCATTTTAAGTACACCAAGTGAAATTTACAAGTGTTTTAATAAAAAAAATTCCGGAGCTGGTGGTCAGTGACCATGCAGAATCATGAAAAAGACTGAAATAAGCACATCTTGCCCCTCTGATCACCAGTGTATAAATCATTTATGGTCAAATGTCCAACATGAAGTTACGCTGACAACCCGCAGGACGACTCATCATGGAAAACTTTGTTAGAGGCAGCTCAAGCAAAGAATCACGTTCCACTGTTAGAAATTGCAAGAAATGTGGAAAGCACTATGGTTCGCCAAGTATTTTCCCATAGGAAGTGCTGTATCCTGTTTACAATGAAGAGAGATTTACAGACTATTAAGCGAAATGCTGAAGCAAGTGTCAGTGATGATGCTGGTATGAGTGAGTGCATGAACACTTAAACGGAAGAACATCGTTAAAGTCAAACGTGTATGTTGAAGAATGTATATTTTGTGGAAAGATAAAATGCTACATCAACACGTAAGAAATGAATCAAGGCCATAGAGCTTAGAGTTGACAAAAGGCTTCGAGAGTGTGCAACCAGTAATTGTGATTGGAAGATCTTAGCAGTTTTTAATAGGGACACAGTGGCTGCAGAACCCAATTGTCGTACATCTTGTTATTTTCCCAGATTGTCAGAGAGTGGAGGAAATTCCTAAGCCAACTAAAGAATAAAACAACTCTCATCACATTTCTTGTTAATGAATGGAGGAAACCAGAATATTTTGTAATTCTTGAGAATAAAACAAGAATAAAACACTGTTCGTGAACTGTGAAGATAAATGCTACAAAATCACATCTGAAGGAAGCCACAAAGTGCCCAATCTTAACAATACACATGAAGAAGCAGATGGTCGTTTGTTGCTGCTTGCAGCACACGCTGCTAATGAGGGTTACGAGGCTGTAATGATAAGCTCAGACCACACCAATGTATTTATTATGTTTTGGGGATTCCATGACAGAATCATGCCTAAATTGTTTCTGAAATGTGGTACTAAAATACGCATGCGAGTCCTTGATATTGGGGAAATAGCGTAATCTCTTGGTGAAAATGTTTTTTGAACGATTGCAGGTCTCCATACGTTCACCAGATGTGACACAGTAAGCGCATTTGTGGGAAAAGGAAATATACGTGCATTCAAAATTATGTCTGCCAAAAGACATATACAGGAAATATTTTCACACCTCAGAGATGAATGGGATCTCTCTGAAGAACTAATGGACAGATTGGAGCAATTCTCATACTCGCTGTATGAACTAAACTATTTGGTTCATCACATGAATGACTTGAGATATCACCTATTCTGTGCCAAGATGGCTGAGATAGACAGTCATTAACTTCTACCTTGCAGGGACTGAAGAAACATGCCAAACATGTGAACTATCAAGCAGCTATAGGCAAGAGAAGTCTTCTGAATGATCCACAGACAACTAGTCCAATTGGGAGAGGGTGGAAGTTGGAAAAATATGAGGGAGCAAAGCAATTGGTAGAGGATTGGATGGAGGGGCAGCCAGCACCTCAGGCTGTGTTAGATCTACAATCTTGCAACTGTATTAGGAACTGCAAACTGCCAACATGTGCCTGCTGTCTAAATGACCTCAAGTGCACTGACGTGGAAACATCGCACCTGTGAAAATCTAACAGACACATAGAATGATGACACCTATCCAGAAGAAGAAGATGATGACAATGAATGAGAATGCTAAAATTGTGTTCATGTTCACTCATGACAAACACTGCCGATGTAAGATGTACCTATTATTATTTGTCATTGAAAGTGAAAATTATGCATATAATCTTAATCAATGCATGAGGAATACAATGAAGATGTATTATTATTATTTTAAGGACTATATTGTTATTAATACAAGTAATAATCATAATGATTTTTTAAATAATGTTGAATTTAACGAATCTGGTGGAATTAGATTTATTTTTCCACGTATTATGATGAATAATTATGCTATTTATAAAAAATATGAAACCAATAATTTTTTCCGGCTATGGTTGTGAGTCCAATGCTGTCAGACAAAAGGTAAACAATGATGACTTCCTATCATATATTTTCCATCTCTAGGCATTCATACCTTGCAAAACAATCATGTTAGAACCCATCTACCCGAGTGGTTCCAATGGCCTACGTTTGGGGTCCTGGCTCATGGCCTAAATGCTATGCAAAATACAAATGATTTGTTCATAAAATTAAAAAAGAGTTTTCAAGATAATTTAAGGCAGCATACTAAAACAGCTATAAATAAAAAGCCTCAAAGGTGCTAAATGGAATCAGTTCCATTGCTCTTAAAAATCGAAGCCCTCTCACATTATCTTAACTCTCCATAAATAATGGATAGAATTCTGTAATGTGTTTGGAGTAATGGTGGAAATTCAGAATTAAATAAAGGGTTCTATGTTTTTATTCAAAAGTACCTTAATTGATACACTTCAAAATGTTCACAATATATACTTATCATGTGCTGTAGTCTACACTATTGTACCTTTAAATCTTGTTTAAAGCTTTACAATAAGTGACTTTCAATGAATAGAGCCCAGATTGAATTGCACAAGTTAATTTGGATATATTTGTTAACTCCTTTTATGGCATATATCGGAGTTATATTTTTTGCATCAATCATCAGAATCTCAATATTTTCTATAGGTAAACATTGGCTGGGAACACTGTTGAGATTACTAGGGGGGAAATGCTGATATGGTATGCAGAACACTACAATCTGCATATTATGCCACATTGTTTTGGGCAAAACTCATAATTGGTGCTTTTTATCAAACACAATAAATTCAGATTCCTATGGGCTCAGATTTTGTCAAATGGTAGGAGGCATTTTCATCCAGGGTATTCAGAGTCAGAACATAAGTAGAGTCTGAATATGTGTCGTTTTCCATGTTTGTTCAGGAGAGGATATGAGCATACAATATTGCTTTTCCTGAATGCCCCTTGGTTTTTGATGGTGTGTTTACTTCATATGTGTTTAGTTGCCTGATGTAAATGGGATGAAGGGCCAATATAGTAAGAATGCACATTGTCTTCTGTGAATAGAAATTCACTGATCAAAAGGTATATTCTTTTGTGCAGTTGTACATTGATAGGCTCAAATTTCTTTGGTTGTCAACATTTTCATGGTTTATGACAAATCTACATTCTCTTTTCTCATTGTAAATTCATTTGAGCAAATTAACATTTGACTAGACTGAGTTGGACTTGTAACAATTTGCATTGTGTTGTGGTTGCTTTAAAAAAAATAATCGTATACCTTTGCTGGGGCTCTGGAGCACTTCTTTGAGGATGGGTAACAAGCAAATCCAATGGTTTTACTTTGCTGGAAGTGTGAATGTTTATAGGGTAACCTTAATGGAAAAAGTATTGCTGTCAGCCCTGTGTAGTAATGGGCTGATTATGTCATAATACAGCATATATGCAGCTGAGCTTATGTTTGGAGTGAATCAAAGATGGTTGAGTAAAGTAGTCACTAACACTATACATGCCAATGTTGTGCATGTTGGTGGGTTTATAGTGTGACCTGTGGGGAGATGGTTTGATGTGGCGCATGGTAAGCAGAGGGGTGCACTTATCATCTTGCAGCAATATTGCAGATACTCTTAAGCTTGATTTGAAGCCAAGACGAGTGAGATATGCTAATACCTACCATATGTGTCTAGATGACTGAATTAGCTCTTTGGGACTGTTAGGGTGCAGTACTGCTTGCAGTATGGATGTCACTTGTTACTTGATGGTTGCACAAAGTGTTATCTGAAAGAAGAGATGGTCATGTGGTCTCAGGATGGATGTTGCTGGGGGACTTACTTCTGAGATAGTATTCCAAGCATTCAGTTTTCACGACAAGATGGTCTTTAAGGGCCTCACACAGGATGATAGAGTGTTCACAGTAGTGGTGTACACCGTGTTATGAGCTTCTAAGAGGAACCTGTTGTCAAGATTTGGGCAAAATACTGTGGTGCTGACAAGAATCCCAGTACTTCTCTGTCGATAGGTAGAGTACACACATCAACCAGGTAAAATGAGGGAAAAAGCGGAAGAAGGTAGAGAGACTCCAGCATCAATTGTCTGCTTCTTGGGTTCAGCAAGGAGGTTGACAAGCTAGGTAGTAAATATGATTCATAGTCACAAAGAAATATATATATATATATATATATATATATATATATATATATGTCTGATGTGCAGCAATGACAGACGAATAACCCAACTAAGTAGTGAATCTTTCTTACCTAACTCCATGGTGGATGCATTGCAATGTGCTCCACATCGACCATGGTACAGGCGTGGGACCCCTTGGTGCCATGATAGTTAAAGGAAGTGTTAAAGATAAGGAAGCACCGTGTAATAGCAATGACCCTGTCTAACTGTGCTAACATGAGGTAACAGAAAAAGATCTGTAGAAAATGACAATCTTTTGAGTGGTGAACCCCCAGACTTTTACCCAGTCTGTTTTTGCTGACAGTAGAACTCTGTGCCCTTTACACCTGCTAACCAGTGGTAAAGTGCCTGTGCTTCTCTTTTCAACATGATGACATTAGTATACCCCAAATGGCATTTTAACTTGCCTACAAGTCTCTAGTATATGCTATACAGTGTACCCAGGGCCTGTAAGTCAAATGTCATAAGCGGACCCCAGCACCTATTGTGCCATCCGCTACATTGACAGTATAAAACATGGCTTCAGGCATTCCAATTTTGCATGATTAAAGCAGATTTTAAGTTGCAATTCGACTTGTCACAATATACCCATTGGACGGGTCTACACTTTCCTGTTCAATATTAACAAGTTTCTCCTAAGTTGGCCTTATTGTCCATAAGATAAGATGCAAGGTAATTAAAACTAGAACATGTAGAAATGTACTGTTAAACAACGCCTACAGTAAAAACAAAAGGCCAAAAAGCTATTTTCACTGTAGCACGGCTGGCTTTTTCATAAGAAAATACTAGGATGCAATATTACATTTAATAAAGTTATCTCCGGCTAGGTAACATGTAGAAATGTTATTGTTGGACACGTTGTAATATTGATTAAAAGATCTAACTCACTGTTTTGAAGTGACCACAAAGGAGCAGTTGCTAATTTCCCAGGACATTCCTCTGGGGAGGGCACACAGGCTCTACACAAGGGAAGAAGGGTTTTACCATCTTGGATTTAGGCAGAGAGGAGCATTGTTGGAATGTTTGTTCTAGGGCACAGAGGAAATGCTGCAAAAGTGGGTAGGATTACCTTCTGAAATGTTACCCTATTGTTTAGGGAGGGGCTAAGAGTCAACCTTACACGCAGACTAGCACCAGACATAAATGTGGCACCCACAGTACTCTTCTCAAAACACTACTGGGCATGAGGAAAATCAGAAGAAGACTGAACCTTATGGTGAGTATGTAGCCTCCCTTCAATTAATTCTCCAATTTCTTAAGAGGTTAAACAAGAAAAGTGAAGGAATCAGTAATGGTGATGAACTGATTGAATTGCGAAGCCATAAAGCCAAATGGAGAGTTTTGAGGCACTTTCTGCCACATGAACTTTAATACTGCTACTGCCTAGACTGCCCCAGAAGTGGTGAACCCAACCTTGAAGTGAATAAATGATCGAGGTTGTGGTCTAGTTCTTACTCCCAACTTCCAGTGTGCTGTTCTCCACCATTTCCAGCCTACCTTAAAGGCTCTAATGATGGTACTGTGGGTGCAACTCAGAACTGTAGTCTAACCTATCTCTTACCTGCTACATCTGCTTTCTCCACTTATGGTTCCTATCATCCCTTCCTGTGATGTTAACCTGACCCTGCTTCATATTCCTGACACCTACAAAGTTCTTTCTGGGGGCATTATGCTTTGGAGCTTCGATTGGAGGGGAAGCTCTTTTGCTTTTTTTCCTGGCCAATCCTTTTGTAAATCTGGAAGCAGAGCTTATCACTGCAGTCTGTTCACTTCTATTGGAGGAGTCAGATAGCATTCTATTCTCTTATTCAACTGAGATATCAAGGAAGCAGGTAGGTGATAGTTGAGTGTGGGGAAACTACATGTTTTCGAATGTCTGTGGAGGTTATTGTTGGTCTTTAATATTGTAAAACTGGTACAGGTGGGCAGGCTAACATTGAAAGAGCTCAATTGGTGGTCTCTTCGGATAACAGGAACATTTAATTTCCAGTCGCCATGTAGAGTCCTGGTGGGGAAATGATTACATCCAGAGTGTGGCCAGCTGAGTTCATCTTGCAGATAGAGTACGTCGTCCACAAGACGTTGTTATTGTCCTATTGCAGCAACAACAATGTGATGGATGAAATTATTGAATTAATCTCAGCCACTGGCATTTGCTCAGAGCTGAATGCTAATCCATAATTTTTCACCCACCATGCCACTTCAGGTTGGACCCAGCCATATGCAAATCAGCCTTGACCCCTGCTCCAATCAGCACAGTCCAGCCCAAATTGCAAAGTCTGGTGCTCCCTGGCCCAAAAAACAAGCAAACTAGGACCGGTTTCGCACGTGGGCTCATCAGCCACATTTAGCTTGATTCCAGTGGCACAGTGAGTAGAGGACCCACATCAGGGTATACATGTCGCACTTAGAGCGGCAACTGCACCAACAGCAAGGTGATGGTTGGAATGCTTGAATTAATCTCAGCCACTGGTAATTCTTTGGGCAGCATCCCAATCCATCATTTTTCACTCACCGTGCCCCCTCAGTTTGGACCCAGTCATATGCAAATCAGCCTTGACCCGGCTCCAATCGGAACAGTCCAGCCCTCTCTGAAACGTTAAAGAAGCACCCTAGGGCTGGCTTTGGCCTTCCCCTAAACATTGTTATTGTCCTAGGCACAGCATGAAGCCGGCCATAGGCATCTTGCCAAAAAGTAGAGAGCAATGGGCAAATCCTAAATGAAGAGGGCAGGACAGATTGGGACAAGGAAAAGTGTAGATTAATGATAAAGGGAGACAATAAGACTATTGGGGATGGCAGAAAGAGAGATTTAGAAATAAGGGCAGAAATATCCGAAGAGGCTAAAGGGAGCCCAAGGGAAGTCTGAACTGACTATTCACTCCATGGAATCTAAAGGCAAACATCTCACAAAAGTTATGTTTAGCTGAAGTGGTATCAGGAGAAAAAGTGGGAGGGAGAGGATGGCTCCTTTGATGCCAATAGGGTTAGAAATGTCACTATTATTTTAAGAGGGTGGGGGTCGAAAGGCTGGGCTTGCAGGAGAGGAAATGCTTGAAATGGAGATTACTAAGTGTAGGTATTTTCTGTCTTTGAGTAATTGCTTCCTTATCAGATAAGCCATTACTATACCTCTGAAAATAAAATGAGGGTGGGATTAAATTTGCATGCAACTATTGCTTAATATTTTCATGAAAGGTATTGCTACCTAACAATTTGATCTGACTAATATTTATGGGTGTGTTCCAGGTTTGGGTGTAAATTCTACACTTCAATGGGCGTTCATTCACGAGAATGCCAGAAGTAGTTAAAGTGACTTCACCCACTATCATCGCCATTGGCAGCACACGTTGGCCATTTGACATACACATTGTTCTTGAACATCTAGGCATTTGCTGCCCAGTCTCTAGGTACAGGGGAAAGCATATTAACTAAATATTATAACGAATCAGGGATTTTAGAGTTCTGTTTACTTTTTGATTCTGTCACTGTCCTCATGACTCCTGAGACAATTTGTAGGAAAACCAGTACCATGGATGGTAAAATTGGACAGCAATTGCTACACCTCGTAAGGCTGCATGGTTAATCTTTTGGGCATGCTAAAACAGTAAACATATCCAAACGGGAAACAACCATTACAACACAGTTATTACATCCCACTACCTTTACAACATAGTCATTACAACGCAACATCCTTTACATCGCATGCCATCACAACGCAGCCATTACATCGCATGTCACTACAACGCATGTCACTACAACGCATACCATTACAACGCATACAATTACAACGCATAGTTTCTACCCATACACTATCCAAACATCGGTTGCATCTCAGTCTATATACCTGCTGAACATTTCAAACCAAGAAAATGTTATGGGAGCTATATCAGTACCAATAAATACATTTACAAAATTCTCTGTGTTACAGAGGTTGGACAGGAGGCATTCCCACCAGACAACAAGAGATGGGTTTATTATACTTGCATCCTATTCTGCCAATTGCATAAAAGTATTGTGTGCAGATAGATACATGCAGCATTAACAGAACAAAAACTCAAATGAGCTTAAACTTCGCTATTTCCTACCACTTTTATAAAGCTTCCTTTGGGGAAAGATACTCAAATATCTTGTCAAATGTGGTTTTTAGGTCCTATTAGGTTGATGCAAGTGGACCAGTGTGTTTTGAAAGTATAATTTGTCAAAGACTGACGTATACAGTATAACCTGGCATTCTACATCGGACTACGTCTAATATACAAATATATAAGACATTAGAACATTTGCAATTTATTGTGCTGCAATTTATTGAGAACCCTACAACCCCTAAAGATGACATTAAACCTTGTAATGCTAAAAGTAATTGTTTGTACCCAGTGTGCTTTAAAATGATTACTTGCCACATGTAGTCCAGAAGAATGACCCGCCCCCCGTGTGTTATACCTTGTTCCACAACAGCAAAGGGAGTCCCTCACAGGTAAAATGGCTATAATGATGTCTCTGCCCCCACTGCTTCACGCGTCAGCCCTCCCACTCCGCCCCCCTCAGTTTGGGTCTAGTTCCGCCCCTGCTTCTGTTTAACATTTTTGAAGCTGTTCACCAGGAACAGTAACAGAGAGCAGTAAAACTGACAGCCTGGCCGCCCTCCTCCATAAAGGTCTTTTATTTTGCGAATTGAGACCTGCGGACAGAATTACCTGAAACACCTACAAGAATAAATAAAATGCTCATGCTCGACTGCTTTTTGTGTATGGAAACCTGAGTTTGTGTTGTAATTAAGATTATTATTTAGAAGAATAGCATATTATTTGGAAGAATAGCATAGCACTGAAGATTATTAAAAAAAAGCGAAACTCCAACTTCGCAGTATAAAAATACACACAGGATTCCTCAAAATACGAAGAAGTTCCGGGGAAATGCACCATATTCATTGTAAACTTGAAAACATACTTCGCGACCTTGGCGGTAGAAGTATTGCGTTCCTAGAATGTAAACACAGGCATCTGGCAAACCAGTCATTCTTCGAATCCACGATGAAGAGGTCTGGATGGCGGCCAAGGCTTCCCATGGTGGCATGCGCGAAAGGTATAGTACATTTGTAGGATGTCAGCACAGAAAATTGCACACAGAAATAAAATGCCTCAGGGGAATAAACTACACAACAAAAGGGACCGTGTGACTACTTTCATCATGGTATAAAATAAGAAAAGACTTCTCCGTGATCATTAATTTCAACATGTAACGTTTTTATAGACAAAAAAGAACATTTAAAACATTAATGGTGACAATAGATGTGATACAGAAAGACACAACGGTTGATTAAAACATACATGTTGTCCTTGTAGACTAATAGGAGCGCATTAATTCCCTGTCGAACCACCTCTACATCCTTGATTCGAATAACCTGCAAAGTCAAATCAGATGCTAGAACTAACATTTGTTCGGATGAAGGAAAACTAAGCATTCATCTGGTACATCAGTGTGGCTCAGATCTTTTACCATGTTGAAATGCACAAAAAAACACAATGTAAACGTGAAGCCCTCGTTATGAGAGGACTTAATGTGTGCTTCAACACAATGTTACAATTGAGAAAAAATGTAAAAGCTTGTTTTTTTGACTCATGTGACGTTTTTTGCTAACTATTTTTTATGTAGAGGAGGACTGTGTAAGTTGCAAAAAACGTCCATAAGACCCCCATTAGACGTTTAGTGTATCCTCCCTTTCTCCATTCATGCATTTCTTCATATGCCAGACATAATTACAAGACTGGGATTAGAAAAGTGATAGATAAATAAATGTAAAGGTCCCATCAGAATGAGATGTGGGGACTATGGTGACACGCTGAGCATCTCTTAAAGGATCGCAGTCGTGTAGTATATTTAACGTAGCAACAAGGAAAGTTGAAATGTGATGTGTACCATTCCTGAGCAGAACAGCAATATTCTTAAGAAAGAGAGAGCCTTATTTAAAGTTTGGAGGATGGGATACTCCATCGCAAATGTGGCAGATATCCTGTCTACCATATTATAAGTGCATTAGAGCATGTGACACTTGTAATACGCAGATGAGATATTCACCACGTTTTGATGGAGTATCCCATCCACTAAACTTAACACACATAATGTCTGTAGCAGGTCAGCGGTGCTGCTGCTAGGTAGAAATACCGGTTGTACAAGCATGTCATCCGTTGGCCAGGTGTGGTCAGAGGGGTACTAATTGAAGGGGGGGGGGTAGACCGCTCGAGGGCTACCTCTGACAGGCCTTCTTGAGTCTCAGTGTCAGTTATTTGCGGCGTGTCTCAGTCCTGTGGCACCAGAATACACAACTAAGGTACACACTCACACCACCACAATGTATATTCTTTTTACACCCTATTAAATTAACTGAGAACATTTTTGCCATATATCAAACATATTTGTAACATGAAGCTGTATGCACTGTAGCAACTGTATTTAGTTTGCTTGTCTGAGGATCTCTTTAGCACTACCCCTACATACCAACTGTTAGAGGGTGTCTTCCCTGCAATACTACTTCTATCAATCCCTAGTCGAGGATTTCCGGCTTCTGCAATCAGACAGTGCACCAACTTTAATGCTTCTATGGATAAGCTAACACAGGGGCTGACAAAAGGGGTGTATAAACTCAGTGAATTACCTGTGTGGCAGTTATGGTTCAAGCTTTTTTGGATGTTTAATCTCCATGTGTTAGTATACCCACCGAATAGGGTCTGAAAGGAATGACAATTTCCCATCAGTAGAGCTGTTACCTTTCATGAACAAACTTTGCTACTTGAAATTACAGAAATTATAGAGTAACGTTTTTTTCCTTTTTCAGGATAATTTATAGGTTTAAAAAGAGAGCAATGCTAAGGGCTCAAGATTTGCCTCTTCATATGTGGACCTATATACCGACTGCTTTAAAGAGTTGTACATATATACAGACCAGATCCAAATGAACTGAGTACCTTTAGTATTAGGGTAGGAACACTGACAATATTTGTATAGTTTGGAACGGCCTATTAAAAAGCCTAATGGAGTTTGTAAAATATCTGTTCTGTGAACCTTACAGTTTGCAGCCCCAGTTCAGCGAAACCTAATGGGTACCCAAAAGAGGTCCTACATTACCATGGGGGAACAAAACCCGTTTGTAAGCAGAGTTCTACTTCTAAGCAGTGCATTTCCATCATACACTCTACAGGAATGATGTACTGTTGCTTGGCGTAGAGGGTTCATTAAAGAACATACACAATTGTGTGAAAGATTAAGATTTAAATGTGTTATTTTTTCTTCACTTTCAATGTGGAGTTATAATTGGTTGAAGCTGTAAAAAGGAAGCCTCAGGATGTCACTTTTGGGACTAAAGCGATGGAGAACGCTTCTTGCAGCATCAATAACAAAAGCTGCGTGGAAAACCCAAGTTGCTGTGTACTTTCAATAAAAGCTTTGCTTCTTTAAAGGCTCCCTGTTCAAATCCCACCCTGGATCCAGACACAACCCTAAATGAAAGCACAAACCACATTAGATCATGGGCCAAAGAAGTCCCCAAGGGCTACACAGCATGTAGCATTAGCACTCACATCTCCGGATTGGGATAACTCCAAGGACAGTAGGTAATGCAATTGTCTTGTGGTAGAAAAACACGAGGTACTCAAAACCTTGCCACTTATTACCCTATATACCTCTGATTTGCTTGAAACAAGCGTCTAGGACTACATGAGTTTAAATGTCCTGTCACAGTGTAATGCAATGCCACAGGATTTAGGGGATGAGAAGAACAAGCAAAAAAAAAAAAAGTAAAATGATACAGTTGGACTCAGTCATGATGAAATCACTTTTTTAGGGTCTGCATATTTCCAAATAAGGTCCGTAAGGCAGAATGTGTCAAAGACTCATTCCACGGATAGAAGCCTAAAATCTGAAACATCTAAGGAGACTCCTCCTGCTCATCTAGTACTGTCACTAGCAAAAGCAATAAAATAGCAATCCTCTAAAATGGATATTCAAGTAATTATAAAGCAAGAATTAGCAATCCAGACTGCAGCAATAGACTGGAGGATGACACTATTAAGAAAGTGGAATTTGAATCTAATCTAAGACTACCCACCAGACCGGAAAGCTGCAACACTTCAAAATCCTAGCCGAACAGGGCAAAGTGCCCAGGGTAATCCAGACCTCAATTTCTGACAGGAAAAATAAGAATGCAAACGGCAATGAGGAATGTGAGCTTGAAGGAAAAAGCAGAAGCACTAGCCCACCAACAGAAGGACATCACAATTCCATCCTTAGGCATGTTGCACAGAACATGGAATAATCTTATTTGAGTATTGTTAGAAATTAGGGTCTCTAGTTAGCAATGGTTTGCACCTTTGTCCAAGTAGGGACCCTTGCTGCCAGTCAGGGTAAGGGAGTAGGGACCCTTGCTGCCAGTCAGGGTAAGGGAGTTAGACCCTTAGAAACCCCTGCTCACCCCCTTGGTAGCTTGGCACAAGCAGACAAGCTTATCTCAGAGGCAGTGTGTAAAGTATTTGTGCACACATATATAAATACCGGGGAAAACACTACACTAGTTTAGAAAATCTTTATCTAAACCAAACAAGATCAAAACGACAAAAATCCACAATACATATACCAAGATCTCTTCAAAAATAAGTTATTCACACAAATAAAGCGTGTTGCAACAAATAACTCCACCTGGAGCTATTACGATATCATCACAGACGAAAATCCCAAAGTATGGTGCTGAACGCGAGGTGCGCCGCGTCTGACACGGAGTCACACAGACCCCCAAATGACAGTACCTAGACAATCTATGAAAGCAAAGATGGTGCATGGCATTGGGTAGGTGATGGTACGTTGGCGCCGGGCGACACCGTTTCCTTATGACCCCAGGGGAGGTGAGGCCTCGGTTTTTTACTGCGATGCAGGGGCGGTGAGGCTTCGGGTCCTTACTGTTGTCGTGGAGGTGATGTCACGGTGGTGGCAAGGCATCGGTGTCTTATGACAGTGCAGTGTCAATGGATTCAGGAAATGACTCGCGTCCAGTATCGGCTCAGCGATGAGGAAGCACTGGCGTGGAAAAATTTGGATGCAGTTGGGCTTGAATATGTATCAAATGAGATAACTGGTACCCTCTACTCGGAGACTCCGGGCTCTGGCCTGACTAATGTAACTAATGGAGAAGACGTGATGGACTCTGTTGTTCTTGTCCCCCCTCCACTAAACGGCCTCAGTCAGGTTTCTCGGACTTCCTTGTTACGGGTCAGTGAGCCCCCCGATGGTGGGGCAGTTGATGCGGATGCCGATACTGTTTCTGGTTTGGATAACACTGGCCTAAACTGTAATAACGAGGAGTTGGAATCTAACAATGAGATGCCAGATCCCCTGAACCTGCCAGTAGACTCTGCTAAGGAAAATATACCCAAAATAAAAGGGAAATCCAAGGCCAAGAATAGGCCTAAGAAGGGTAAATCTCCAGCTCTATCCAAATCCGGTATAATTACTTCAGATCTACACGGGCGCTCTGTCATAGATAAAAGCCCGCTCCATAAATGGATCCAGGCTAGTGGGAGAGTCAAGAAAATGGCTCTACGTCTCTCTGGTAATATCATAACATTGGGAGATCAGACAAAAGACACGTCCCCAATTCATCCCCTAGCACAAGTGGATATAGTGGATACAATGGATACAACGACACCGCTTATATCTTCTTCCATTGATGCTCCTACTAATCCTCTGTCTGTAGATCTCAATCCACTGACTGGGTCTGACTCTACGATTGAGGTCTCCACCGAGGGGCAAATATTCTCACGTAATGACCAAGCTCTCAAGTTAACTCCAGCTGTTACAGTTGACTCTGCTCCTACATTAGATTCTCCAATTATCCACCCCGTTTCCAATTTTAATAGCTCCGAAAAACAACATCTACCTTTTAACATCATTCTACAGACTCTCTCTGATCAGCATAAGGAAACTCAACAACATTTCCTTCAGCTGAGGGAAGATAATACCAAGATCCAGAATTTTATGCAGGAACTAAATAATAAACTTGGAGGGGTTGTTCAGGACCTGGAGACTCTACAGCAAAGGGTCTCATCGGTTGAGGAAACATGGGCCTCCAATCAAGGTGTTGCCGACAGACAACAGGAGCAAATTGGGCAACTACAAAATAAGCTGGAAGATATGGAAAACAGGCAAAGGCGACTCAACCTTAGACTCTTTGGTATACCCGAGGGGTCTGAAGGGGGCGACCCGAGGGCTTATATGGTGTCATTATTCCAGAAGGCCTTTCCTGATCTCTCCGATTGGGATTGGGACTCCCAGCTCCATAGAGTTCACAGACTGCCACTCTATGCATTGAATAAGGGTAGTAAATTTCCTCGCCCTTTTTTGATTTATTTTGGCAATTTTCTGCTCAGACAGGCGGTCTCACTCAAAGCCAGGCCAAATTCCCCGGTATTGATAGATTCTTTGTCTTTTTTCGTACGATCTGATTTAAGTAAAAGCACCATGGTCAGGCGTTGGCGGCTGCGCCAGCTCATAGATCCCTTTAAGGCTCTGGGATGTCAGGCTTTTTTACAGGAACCTGCCCGCCTAAAGGTTATTAATGGGGGGCGTACATATACATTTACTGACGGGAAGGAGGCAGAACAGGTGCTCTCTAAATTAACATCTTAGAAGGGGCAGGGGAAAAGCTAAGCTAAGCTATGATAACGAAAAAAGAAAATAGAATAGAAGGGGGGAAAGGGAAAGGAGTGTATAGTCCTAGTGACCATTGATGTGGATACTTATTTACTTATTGAATCGATGATTTAAGTATTATACTATTCATGGCGTTTATGGATGTCTTTGAACATGTGGAGTTTTTTTTTGTTGTTGTTTTTTTGGAGCTTATGAATAAATAAATGTATTGCTTACTGCAGGTTGATCTCTCATGCTGCTACTCCTTTGAGCTGCCCTTCCAGCGGCGGCAGGGTATAAGAGGTTTTCCTCCTCTTGGGGAATGGGAGTGGGGGTTCAGTTTGAACCTCCCTGGGATGGGTTTTAGGGTTTGTGAGGGTATGTTGGGCGGGGGGAAAAAAGTTTAAATGATCAGGACGAGAGGGATTATTTCTTTTTTTTTTTAGGTTTTTTTTTGGAACGATATATGGATTTGCAAAAGAATGAGCAGGGAGCCGCAATATGTACATATAACGGATATAATTAGATGTTTGGCATGGAATGTCGCAGGTCTCAACAGCAGGAATAAAAGACGACTTGTCAATGAAGAGTTAAATATGTATAAACCACAGCTGGCTTTACTTTCTGAGACACACATTACTTATACTGATCGCAATCTTCTCCAGCAATTAGGATACGAAGTGGTGGTCTGCTCAGAATGTAGTACTCCTACTAGAGGTGTGGCAATCTTAAGACAGAAGGGTTTAAATCTAGTAATAATTAATACTAAGGTGGATAAAGCTGGGCGTTGGGCCAGTGCCCAAATAGTGTGGTGTGGCAATACCTATACTTTTTGTGTATTATACGGTTCAAATATAGACGATCCTTCTATCATAGATAGGCTAAATATTGAATTGCTTGAAAGTAGAGGAGAACTTATTTTAATGGGTGACTTTAATCTCATTATGGATTATAACATTGACACTACCCGCCATCATTCATTTCGGAGGATGCGTCGATCTAGAGCGGCTATTATCGAACTTGGACGCATCCATAACATCAAAGATGCGTGGCGAACACTATACCCTTCCGTCGCTGGTTTTACTTACTACTCAGCACCACATCAACTTTGCTCAAGAATTGACATGGCCTGGGTCTCAGACAATATACTATTAAACAGCTCCATGGAAATTTGTCAGAGAGTCGCCTCGGATCATAATCCTATTATATTAACGTTTACTATCCAACAGAGTCACCCAAAACCAAGGTCATTTACATTTCCACGGCATCTTCTGTCTAATAAGGACTATATTTCACAATTAAAAGCACATTTAGTGGAGTTTATCTCATTTAATATAAATTCAGCTACACCCAGCACAGTGTGGGACACGGTCAAAGCAAGTATTCGGGGTTTTACACAACACTATGTTCTCAATCAAAACTCACAATATAAACTTAGTTTGGATGTCTTGGTCAATGCAGTAATCATATTAGAAAAACAACTTTCATTGGCTCTGACTCAAGGCGCATCAAATATAGTAGATATATGCCAAAAATTAGCCAGTTCTAAACTTAATATTAAAACAAGGCTTATGGAAAAAAATGCGGTTAGCTCACATAAGTACCATCTTTCTCAGTATGAGAGTGGAGATAGGGTAGGTAAATTCTTGCGTATAAAGTAGCGGACGATAAGTCTAAAACTCTTGTAAAAGAAATTAAGGGCCAAAATAATATAGTATATACTCAACCAGAGCAGGTTCTGGAACAATTTGCTGCATTCTATCGAGCATTATATACTCCAGAGGACCATCCGACTATGAATCAGATCCAAGAATATCTAGATACAAATTTAGTTAAGGACCAACAGTTTGAAGGATTTGCGCTTCTCTCCGCTAATATCTCCGAGCTAGAGATAAGACTGGCCATTAATTCACTCCCCCCAGGTAAAGCTACTGGGGAGGATACTATTCCACTTGAAATATATAAATTGTGTTCAGAGGAACTTATACCTCTATTATCTACCGTGGTAAGTAATATAGGTAGTACTGGGAAGGCTCCTGAATCTTGGAACACAACTAGGATTGTTTTTTTTCTAAAAATAGGTAAACCCGGCGACCAATGTGGGTCATATCGACCCATTTCTCTAATCAACGTAGACGCTAAAATCTTTGCCAAGGTATTGGCTACACGATTAGCTCCATACATACCGCATTTGGTGACTCCCTATCAACATGGCTTTGTTATGGGAAGAGATACTACTTCCCATATTAATACGGCTATTACGGCATTTGATGTGGCCGGGACTAGCTCAACCCCACTCGGTATGATACTCTTGGACGCCAAAAAGGCGTTTGACCGAGTGGGGTGGGACTATCTTTGGTCAACACTGATTACTATGGGCTTTAATGGTCAATACCTTAAATGGTTACAGGCTCTATATGACTCCCCAAAGGCTAAGCTTAGCTATGCTGGGTTAACCTCGCTTAGTTTTCCAATCTCTCGTGGAACACGGCAAGGGTGCCCACTATCACCCCTGCTTTTCACGTTATCTCTGGAACCTTTTCTAGCAGCTCTACAAGCTCATCCTAAAATTATTCCTTTTGTATATGGCCAGACTTCGCTAAAAATTACGGCATATGCCGACGATATAGCGGTCTACTCTTCTAATGCATCGGAAGCTTTAATGGGTATTATTGATGAGGCTAATAAATTCGGGTCTGTGTCTGGCTACAAACTCAACACTCATAAGATACAGGTTATCTTGAACTATAAGCCGTCCACCCCGATCTTAGGTACTTGTCGAATAGCTACTTATCTTGGCATTAAAATCTCTTCTAATATTAATGATATAATTACTTTGAATTACGATGATCAGTTATAACACTAAACAAATGGCATAAGGTACCTCTTAGTATCATAGGTCGAATTAACTTAATTAAAATGAGCATACTACCCAAATTTCTATACTTATTTAAGTCCATACCACTTTATGTTAGTAACTCTTACTTTAAACGATTAGATGGGATCTTTAGCAGATATATTTGGGGATATAAAAGGGCTCGCAGATCAATTAACCTACTCAAACTGCCCTAAAGGCGGTCTTAACTTTCCTGATTTTAGATTATATTTTTTCTCAGCTTTTCTTAGCCGTCTGCGTAGCCTGTTTATTCGTAATAAGAATACATGTTTTTGTTATCAACTTTCGTTGGGTGAGGATTCTAATATGTTCTTTGCCAAAATGAACGATCCAAACTACTTTAAACGAGTTAAATTTAAGACTGCCAAAGACAGTTATAAAATCTGGCAATCGATCCTGACCAAATGCAACACGACGCTCTATCTTCCCCAATTATCTTTATGGGTGAATCCAGGTCTCCCAGCAATATTTCACGATGGGTCATTTAAAATTTGGGAAAATGCTGGAATAAAAACACTTGGTGATCTATATGGCAATGACAGTTTTCTGACTTTTGAGACTCTTAGTAGACTTTACAAACTACCTGAAACATCACGCTTTAAATATATACAGATTCATGACTATCTCATTCGTAAAATGAAGCTTTCAAATATTCTTGACTCTGATATTTGGGAATGTCTCTACTCTAGCAAGGATAGGTCATTTATTAGTTTTGGATACGGTGTTTTAACTTCACATAAACCTGATGATTGTGGGAAAATAGCAGCAAAATGGAGCTCTCGACTAGGCTTAAATATTACTGCTAATCAAATTTCTTCTGCTATCTGTAATAAAAAACCGTATAATCCATTCTTCCAGCCTGAGGTTACAGTATTATAAAACTATCTGTCAGCTATATTACACTCCTGAAAGACTTTTTAAGTGGTATAGTAATAGTACTGATAACCAACGGATTAGTTGCCCCAAATGCGACCTCCCTGCTGCAAGTTTAGAACATATGCTGTTTACTTGTTCTAGACTTACGGATTTTTGGACTAAGGTAAAACAAGGAATGGCTCTGATTTTGTCTAGACCAGTAACACTTAACATAACTAATGTACTGCTTGGTATCCAGATCTATAACAATTTACCAGTAGACCCATATTCAGATCTTTTCAATATCTTAATAGGTTGTGCTAGATTGACTTTAGTTCGAACTTGGATCGCAAGTAACCCGCCACATGTGATGGATTGGTGTACTCTTGTTAGAGAAATTTATACTATGGAATCCTCTCTGGCTAAAATTAGAGGAGCTAAATCTTTACAGAAGCTAGATAGAATCTGGGGATCCTCATTCACTTGACCCTTTATTTTTATTTTTTTTGTTTTTTTGTTTTGTTGTTTCTTGCTGTTTGTTATACCTGCTATCGAATAAATATGAACTTTTCGTTTATGAAACTTAATTCTGACATTTATATCCATGCCCTGCAAGATATATTGATATGAATATGTATAAATTTTTTCTGTACTTTTAAATGTACTGTTGATTTGATCTCTTGTCCTGATTTCAATAAAAAGATTAAAAAAAAAAAAAGAAAATCTTTATCTAAACCAAACAAGATCAAAACGACAAAAATCCACAATACATATACCAAGATCTCTTCAAAAATAAGTTATTCAAACATATAAAGCGTGTTGCAACAAATAACTCCACCTGGAGCTATTACGATATCATCACAGATGAAAATCCCAAAGTATGGTGCTGAACGCGAGGTGCGCCGCGTCCGACGCAGAGTCACACAGACCCCCAAATGACAGTACCTAGACAATCTATGAAAGCAAAGATGGTGCATGGCATTGGGTAGGTGATGGTACGTTGGCGCCGGGCGACACCGTTTCCTTATGACCCCAGGGGAGGTGAGGCCTCGGTTTTTTACTGCAATGCAGGGGCGGTGAGGCTTCGGGTCCTTACTGTTGTCGTGGAGGTGATGTCACGGTGGTGGCAAGGCATCGGTGTCTTATGACAGTGCAGTGTCAATGGATTCAGGAAATGACTCACGTCCAGTATCGGCTCAGCGATGAGGAAGCACTGGCGTCAGTAAGGTTGGGGCTGCGGTGTGAGTCGGGCGATGCGCTGTGAGTGCCACAAGTTGTGCCCACAACTCCGGTGCAGGTAGTGGCCTCGGTGACGGCATCTGAGTCTATACAGTGCGTCGTCGGCAGGCATCGGGGATGCGCTGCAAGTCGGGGCTGTGCATTGTGCTCTTCACAAGCCGGGCCTCGTTGCAGGTCGCTGCGCCGCTTGCCGGTGTTGCAATTTCCCTAAATGGCAGCTGAAATAGCAGTTCCAGATGCAGGAGGACAGAAGAAATTTAGTATTTGTGTTCCTGAGACTTCAGAACAGGAGGCAAGCTCTACACCGAACCCTTGGAGATCTTCTTCACGCAGAATACACCGCACACAGCAAAGTGTTGGTTCTCTCCTTGGCAGAAACAGCCACTGGAGGCCAACCCCAGACAGCACACAGCAAAGGGGCCGTACTTCTCCTTCAGTTTTCCCAGTTCTTCTCCTTGAAAGAAGTTCCTCTTGAGCCCAGAAGTGATCTAAAGTTCTGGGGTATGGGCCCCAATATTTATAGCGCATTTTCCCTTTGTTCTCTGGTGGTAGGGAGGCTTTGTGCTCAGTCAAAACCAGTTCTGTCCTCTTTGGTCCTGCTTCCCGGCAGGAGGTGGGGACAGTATTGTGTAAGGTAGACCAGGCCCATTCAGGTGCAAGGAAATCTCCTTCTGCTCTGCTCTAAATGCAGCCCAGGTCTATTCAGCCCAGCCCTGACTCAGAGAGGAAAGGCAGGACACACATCAACCCCCCCCCCCCACTGGCTGTCTGTGAGAATGCACATCCCTAGCCCCTGTCGTTCTAAAGCCAGTCAATCCACAACCAGCAGAGGCACACAGGGTGGCTAAGCAAGAAAATATCCAATTTCTAAAAGTAGTATTTTCAAACACACAATATTAAAATAAACTTTACTAAAAGATGCATTTTTATATTATGAGTTCAGGCATACTAAACTCCATTTTACTATCTTGTCCCAATGGAAAGTTACATCTATAAGATGTTATATATAAACTCCCATTCTATCATATGGGACAGATAGCCTTTCAATAGTGAAAAATGAAATACACTGTATTTCACTATCAGGACATGTCACACACATCAGTACACACCCTACCTTTCACATACACTGCACTCTGCCCACAGGGGTACCTTGGGCCTGCCTTAGGGGTGACTCACATGTAATCAAAGGAAAGGTTAAGGCCTGGGAAGTGGTTGCACTTGCCAGGTTGACATGACAGTAAAGATAGCGCAGATACTGCAGTGGCAGGTCTGAGATACATTTGCAGGCTACTCATGTGGGTGGCACAATCAGTGCTGCAGGCACACTTGCCCCGGGCACACATAGTGACTGGTATTAGGGACTGAGCTGTAAATCAATTCAATTCAATTCTTTATTCGATCCAGTTAGAAACGATCATAAATGCACAAATAAATACATAATAAGAACAATAAAGGATTTATAGTTCATCTTAGATAAAAAAGCCTACCACAACAAAATCTTTCCACATACTAAAAACACTAGTTTCATGAGCAGCCCCATAGTGTTATGAAAAGATTTCAGCATAGCAAGCTCAATACTTGTGACAGCCCCCCCCTTCCTCTTTCTCATGCAGGCCCCTAAGAACGTAGCTACCGCAAAGCATACCAGGGGGTCAGATAACGATTATGAAAAATATAATGCGACCCAACATTGATTAAAATTCACTCGCTTTAAAATTGGCTTGAGATAGTTGTTCCTTTTTTTTTCATAGAGCCTGCAGAATAGAACTAGGTGCAGTGTTGTCTGTGTTGAGAGGTTATCACATGGGCACACACTTAAATCTGAGTGGTTATAAGTTTTTTCCGGATAACCTAACATCAATGGTATAATAATCATACGAAACCTCAATAGTATGAATTTATGTTGCGGACTAGTATTATTTACTAAATAGAAGTACCCTCCCTCTATCAATGGTGAACTCTGGCGATAGGTGAAGACTATTTGTTCTCTCCGTGATATTCCTTTCGCTTATATTCTGCCATCGATAAAAACATGTTGGTGACCTTTTGTTTTGAAACCTTTCTACATGGCAATGGGTCATTAAATAATTCAGGGAGGCCAATGTCCTTCAGGACTGACTCTACATAGCCGAGTTGCCTAGACCTTTTGCGGTTGTCCATGCTTAAGCAATTCCTTATTATAGTTTTTGTCAATGTCACTGTGTCCCTCTGCCAAATTGAGTGCCACAGGAGAATTGGGGCTAAGTGTATTAAATCTGCAATGTAGGGCAAGCCCAATTACAGGTGTAAGATATAATTAGAGGAAGAGCGAGGAAGACCCACTATAGATTTAAAGAAGTTAGTTTCAATAGTTTGAAGTGCATTTATCCCTACTATACCCCAGACTACAGCCCCATACGTTACTGCTACCTTTACTTTGGCCTGATGGATGTTTTTTATCGGTAGTAATGGTATCGCATCCAGTTTTTGGACGAAGGATTTTACGGCCGAGAGACTTCTCTCCATTGCCAACTTCCTTCCACCAACTTTCACCACAATAGATCTTTATCAAAGAGGACCCCGAGGTAGGGAAAGATGTCGATCACCTCTTTTCTTCCAGTGTCCACGTGTAAGTACGGGGTTTTATCTTTTTTTCTTGCCCCAGCTATAATTACAGAGGACTTAGTTTGATTTAACTTCAGATCTATTGCATCCATAAAGGATACATACGCGGTTATCAAACGTTGTAGACCAAGCCCTGTTTTAGTGATCAACACCGCGTGGTCCGCATAAGCCAATATAGGTAGCAGTTGGGAATCAAACACGGGGACATCCCATGTAGCCACGGTGAGTGCGTCCTCTGCTTCGTTTGTATAAAGCTGATCCCTGGAGCTCGGGTTGTGTTCAATACCCGCCAGGCGAAGCTCCCTTCTTTTTTAAACTGACTAAGCTTTTAAACATTTTTATTGCTTTGCTGGTAACTGTGTTTTAACGTGCCGTCCTGCTGCTAAATCTGTTTGTTTTTACAAAACGTAGGCTGCTATTGCACTGTTTGCACATAATTCCCTTGGTTGCTGGGGAACTGGCTCCTCCTCCTGCTCCTCCCGGAGACGTAGAGGGAGAGGCTGCTCATTGGTTTACTTAGGGAGGTGGGGACGGGGCTCGGATTGGGCGCTGGAGCGGGCGGGAGAGTGAAATTGACAGCAGACTCTTCGCGCGGGGCTGATCCCTGGAGCTCGGGTTGTGTTCAATACCCGCCAGGCGAAGCTCCCTTCTTTTTAAACTGACTAAGCTTTTAAACATTTTTATTGCTTTGCTGGTCACTGTGTTTTAACGTGCCGTCCTGCTGCTAAATCTGTTTGTTTTTACAAAACGTAGGCTGCTATTGCACTGTTTGCACATAATTCCCTTGGTTGCTAGGGTAACTGGCTCCTCCTCCCGCTCCTCCCGGAGACGTAGAGGGAGAGGCTGCTCATTGGTTTACTTAGGGAGGTGGGGACGGGGCTCGGATTGGGCGCTGGAGCGGGCGGGAGAGTGAAATTGACAGCAGACTCTTCGCGCGGGGCTGATCCCGGGAGCTCGGGTTGTGTTCAATACCCGCCAGGCGAAGCTCCCTTCTTTTTTAACTGACTAAGCTTTTAAACATTTTTATTGCTTTGCTGGTAACTGTGTTTTAACGTGCCGTCCTGCTGCTAAATCTGTTTGTTTTTACAAAACGTAGGCTGCTATTGCACTGTTTCCACATAATTCCCTTGGTTGCTGGGGTAACTGGCTCCTCCTCCCGCTCCTCCCGGAGACGTAGAGAGAGAGGCTGCTCATTGGTTTACTTAGGGAGGTGGGGACGGGGCTCGGATTGGGCGCTGGAGCGGGTGGGAGAGTGAAATTGACAGCAGACTCTTCGCGCGGGGCTGATCCCTGGAGCTCGGGTTGTGTTCAATACCCGCCAGGCGAAGCTCCCTTCTTTTTTAAACTGACTAAGCTTTTAAACATTTTTATTACTTTGCTGGTAACTGTGTTTTAACGTGCCGTCCTGCTGCTAAATCTGTTTGTTTTTACAAAACGTAGGCTGCTATTGCACTGTTTGCACATAATTCCCTTGGTTACTGGGGTAACTAGCTCCTCCTCCCGCTCCTCCCGGAGACGTAGAGGGAGAGGCTGCTCATTGGTTTACTTAGGGAGGTGGGGACGGGGCTCGGATTGGGCGCTGGAGCGGGCGGGAGAGTGAAATTGACAGCAGACTCTTCGCGCGGGGCTGATCCCTGGAGCTTGGGTTGTGTTCAATACCCGCCAGGCGAAGCTCCCTTCTTTTTTAAACTGACTAAGCTTTTAAACATTTTTATTGCTTTGCTGGTAGCTGTGTTTTAACGTGCCGTCCTGCTGATAAATCTGTTTGTTTTTACAAAACGTAGGCTGCTATTGCACTGTTTGCACATAATTCCCTTGGTTGCTGGGGTAACTGGCTCCTCCTCCCGCTCCTCCCGGAGACGTAGAGGGAGAGGCTGCTCATTGGTTTACTTAGGGAGGTGGGGACGGGGCTCGGATTGGGCGCTGGAGCGGGCGGGAGAGTGAAATTGACAGCATGACGCGGCCGCGCAGCGGACGCGTGCAGCGGGCGCACCGCCGGCGCGCCAAAGGCAAGCCCGTCTGCGCCCGTCCGCGCTCGGCCAGGGCTCAGGGCGCGTTATTCTGGATCAGGAGCATCAGAGGTTTGCAGATATTCATCTGCTCATCTCAAATCTCTAAATCCTGATGGTGGGAAGGCTGATTGCCCTAGGCTCCGTCCTGAGATAATTCAAAATGAGTCGTGGGAAAAATGTAGGTACTGTCAATGTCCTTTACAAGAGATCTTTGCCACCCATGGCAGCGCACAGAGTAGACAGAGGACGGGCCCGCAGGTTAGAGAGATTAGAGCCCCAACATGGAAATGCATGTTAGTGAATGCTAGGTCCTTGGTTAAGCACAGCCTGGAATGCAGTCTGTTTATGGAGCAGCACCAGATCAAACTTGCCTTTATTACGGAGGCTTGGACCAATAAGTCTTCAGGCCCCGATATTGTTAAGGCCCTCCCTGCAAATTTCCTCTGCTTTACGCTAGACCGACCATCAGGAAGGGGGGGTGGGCTTGCGGTGATCTATCACAATAGCCTGGATCCCTCATTCGCCACAGCCTCCAACAATGCTTGTGAGGCCCTATCTATCATTGTTCACCTTTCTCCCCAGAATACGTTCAAAGCACTTCTGATTTACCGTCCCCATGGACCCAGAAGCACGTTTTTGGAGGCCCTTGGTACTTTGGTAGAGGATGGTCTTAGTGCCCTTTCGTTCACCGTCATGGGGGACTTTAATTTTTATTTGGAGGATCCTTTAGACCCAGATAATTTGCAACTTACGGAACTTATGGCTGCAGGAGGGCTGGAACAAAGGGTAGCAGGACCTTCGCATACTGGAGGGCACACCCTAGATGGCATTTTCTCAAACATGTTTACAACATACATTTTGCCTCTGACACCATTGATTACAACAATTGTTTTATCAGCTAGTCTGTTTAATGACTGCGATCTGCAAAACAATTTTTTTGCTTATCAACTTTTTGGTTCGATGAACACTACTCGTTAGACAAACACTTATTAAATACAACAGACAGTGACATATATATTTACATTTGTACAGTGACTTCAAAAATGTGACAAAAAATATATGACAAAAAATATACCATAAAGGCTATCGAATAGATCTATTTTACATAACCATAGTCAATTGTCCGAAACTGTTTGATTTGTGAAACTTGAGCAGTTGGCTCCTATAGTTATAGCTGTTATTGCGGTCCTGAGCAGAGTCGGCTACTTGTGTCTATAAGTGATTTAAACAAAAATGCAAGTTGTGGTCTTTCTGTGCATTTGCGTTTGCTTGTGTAGAGGAGCTGGTTCTCGCTTAGTCTTCTACAAAAGGTGTTCGCGATCTCTGCTTGTGTGCCAACGCGTTTCGACCTGTGAAGATGGGGACCTGTGTGGTGTTTGTGAGGTCGTCTTCAGGGCAGGTGTATAGATGGAATCGGACTTCTGTTCCTGTAATTCAATTGTAATGGTATCTAGTTACTACTTGTGCCATATTTAAAGATTGTGGATAATCTAGTGATAGTCACCATGACTACGACACACCCCCAAGTTAAAACAGCTGCAACCAGGAGCACGCAGCGCGCCAATACGTGGTATTTCCATATAAATTTACCAATCGCAATAGCGCTACCCACCACCTTGAGAAAACGCCAGGAGAGTGACAGCAGCCGCAAAGGAGAGAGGAGATCCCGAAGCACCGAAGAAGCGGACTAAAATACGCACAATCAAAAAGGTACGGAACAGTATGCCCCCACGAGCTATTTGTGAACAGCATGCCGCGTTTCAAAAAATTCGAACTAACATCACGCGCTGAACCGGCCCATGCACACTCAGTGAGTAGAATCGCGACTCCTAATCGTAACTAACATGGTGCTCACTTAGGCTCAATGAAGCGGTGCCCCTTCACAGAAATCCTCTGCATGTACAAAAAGAGGTCACACCCCAAAATCAAAAAAGCACAATTAAGGCACGTATAAGCAGTGCGAGCCACGTACAATCAGCAGTAAAGTTACCAATCAACCAAACCACATGAGCAATCACAGCGAAAAACACCACAGTAAATCAGAATCCTGCAAGATACAATGATATAGCATTGGCGCCATTAAGAGGGTGTAGATGCCAACCCCTCTGACTTCCCATTTTTCCAGAAAGAAATCAACGAGACAAATATAAAGCAAGTCCCTCTCCACCAGTTGGCAGTACACGGAATAAGGCATCACATAGAAGACAAGCCACCTCATCTCGGAGTGAGCGTAAGTTGACACAGAACTATCACTAGATTATCCACAATCTTTAAATATGGCACAAGTAGTAACTAGATACCATTACAATTGAATTACAGGAACAGAAGTCCGATTCCATCTATACACCTGCCCTGAAGACGACCTCACAAACACCACACAGGTCCCCATCTTCACAGGTCGAAACGCGTTGGCACACAAGCAGAGATCGCGAACACCTTTTGTAGAAGACTAAGCGAGAACCAGCTCCTCTACACAAGCAAACGCAAATGCACAGAAAGACCACAACTTGCATTTTTGTTTAAATCATTTATAGACACAAGTAGCCGACTCTGCTCAGGACCGCAATAACAGCTATAACTATAGGAGCAAACTGCTCAAGTTTCACAAATCAAACAGTTTCGGACAATTGACTATGGTTATGTAAAATAGATCTATTCGATAGCCTTTATGGTATATTTTTTGTCATATATTTTTTGTCACATTTTTGAAGTCACTGTACAAATGTAAATATATATGTCACTGTCTGTTGTATTTAATAAGTGTTTGTCTAACGAGTAGTGTTCATCGAACCAAAAAGTTGATAAGCAAAAAAATTGTTTTGCAGATCGCAGTCATTAAACAGACTAGCTGATAAAACAATTGTTGTAATCAATGGTGTCAGAGGCAAAATGTATGTTGTAAACAGTTAGTCCAGATTCCAGCCTCTGATATACCACATTGAATCTCCCCCCACTTTTTTAACCATTTTCTCAAACATGCCGGACCTTGCCATCACCGACATTCTGCCTCTTCCCTGGTCCGATCATGCTGCCATAATTTTTACACTTTCCCCTGACTCTCAGATTCTGTCTAGCTCCAAGCCAAGGGTTAAGATTGTTAGCCGGGCTTAGAAAAATATAGACAGGGTAGAAATGGGGAACCACCTAAGTCGTAATGCCCCCAGTATCCCATTGGACGTAAATAATGCTGTCAACTTATACTCCAAGTGGATTGAGAGGGCTTGCAATATTTTTGCACCTGAAAAATCTTTTCCGCCTAAAAGGGCGTTGCCCTCTGCGCCATGGTTCTCAGAATCTTTGCAGACGGCCAAAACGGCTTGCAAGAAACTGGAGAGGAAATGGCGGAACGGGTACAGTCCAGCTAATAAAGAAAGTTATAAAAGGAGCCTCTCGATTTATAAAAACCTAATAAATGAAGCTAAAAAAACATACTTCACGGAGCAAATTGAGAGGGCTAGTTCTTCCTCTAGAGAGTTGTTTAAGACCATAACCAAACTTACAACTCCGGCGGAGCCTATCTCAGCTACCAGTGCTGATATGTGTGAGACCTTAGCCACCTTCTTTCAGACTAAAGTGGCAGGGATTTTCTCCTCCTTTGCCGAAGTCTATGGAGAGGGTGGAATTGCAGTACAAAGGGGTGATGCTGGGTCAGTATGGCCACAGGATAAACTAAGGGAATTTACCCCGTTGTTATCTGAAGAGGTCACTGGTCTCTTGCTGGCTGCACGCTCAGGGGCCCCTAGTGATCCGTGTCCGGTGGCAGTCCTTAAAAATTGCTCAGATGTGATTGCCTCCACGTTGACCCCTTTATTTAACGCTATTATTGAGTCCGGGACTTATCCTAGGAGATGCAAAGTGGACTCCATCCTACCCCTAATTAAAAAACCAACTCTAGACAAAAGTGACCCTACCAGCTATAGACCAATCTCGCCGCTCCCTCTGCCTGCAAAACTATTTGAGAAGGCCATAAATAGGCAACTTAGCCTTTTCCTGGAGAGAATGAAGGCCCTGGATTCAACGCAATTCGGGTTTCGTGCTGGACATAGCATAGAACTGGCCCTGATTAAGGCGACAGAGGAAGTGAGAGAGGCTGTGGATCAGGGGGGAGAGGCAGTCCTGATTCTGCTGGACCTGTCTGCGGCATTTGACACGGTGCATCATGGTGTGATGATGGACCGGTTGGCTAAGACAGGAGTGGAAGGCACGGCCTGGAGCCTCCTGAAGTCTTTTTTGACCGATAGGACCCAAACCGTGGAGCTGGGCGCTGAGGTGTCCAAGCCGTTTGCCCTCCCCTGTGGAGTCCCGCAAGGATCTTCCCTCAGCCCTACTCTCTTTAACGTTTACGTTAGCCCATTGGGAGCCTTGATTAGATCCTATGGCCTCCAACTTACTTCATATGCAGATGACACGCAAATCTTGTTATCAATCCAAAGAGAATCTAAAGTGGACATGACAACTAGGTGTCATGACTGTCTTAAAGATATCGCTGGTTGGATGGCCGCTAATTGCCTCAAACTGAATGCCGGCAAGACGGAGGTCATGATATTTGGAAACAACCCAAATACCTGGTCGCCAGCTATGTGGCCCGAGGCCCTAGGGAAGCCACCAGTACCTACCTCAAAAGCTAGGAACCTAGGTGTCTTGATGGATCAGAAATTGGACTTTCGTGGTCAGGTCAGCGCAGTGGTTTCCTCATGCTTTCATATCATTAGGATTCTTAGGAAGATAAAAACATTCCTTCCCAAGGATGGTTTACGGTTAGCTGTCTCTGCTTTGGTCTTGTCACGCCTCAACTACTGCAATAGTTTGTACCTCAACCTGAAAAAAAAACATCTGTACAGACTACAGGTGGTTCAAAACGCGGCAGCGAGACTGTTGACTGGTGCTCCTAAGTTTGTTTCATTCGGGAAGGAATAAGGAAACTCCATTGGCTCCCGATTCACAGACGCTCTCAATTTAAGGCCATGTGTACGGTTTTTAAGGCCCTGAAAGGCTCTGGCCCAGAGTTCATGAGGGATTGCTTTAAGCGGTATGTGCCAGGGAGAGACCTACGCTCCGCTGAAAACAACCTTGTGGTGGTCCCAAGGATAAAAAAGGCTAGCTGGGGTGGAAAGATGTTCTCCTTTGGCGCCGCCACCGCTTGGAATTGTCTTCCACCACATCTTAGGAGAAAGGATGAACTTATGCCTTTCAGGAAGGGGCTGAAGACCTGGTTGTTCAGGGATTAGATCCTCGGTCTTCAGGGTTAATCAGCATTACAGCGCCAGGACACCCTCGGGTATTAGTGCGCTTTATAAGCTCCTAAATAAATAAATAAATAAATGGAGAAGAGAAATGGGTCGAGGACATAGCCCTGCCTTACTCCCCAGGCGATTTTAAATGGGCGTGTACAGTCCCTGATTTTGGCATAGCGGAATGATGCCGAGGTATTTGCATACAACTGTCTGATGACATTTATTATAGCTGGGTCAACCCCCATCTCATAACTTGGCATAGACCACACAGTCGAACGCTGCTGACAGGTCCATGAATGCCTTGTAGATCTTTTCCTTCACTCTGGTATATTTTTCTATTATCAGTGCTAAATTCAAGTCCAGATCCATGGTGCCCCTTCCCTGCTGGAACCCATAATGGGCCTGGATTAAGATGTTATTCTCCTTGGCACACCCCTCTAACTTAGTGAGGAGGAGCTGGCCCATGAGCTTCAATGTGGTATCCAGCAGGGAAATTGGCCTGTAGTTCTTTGGTTTGGCCCTATCCCCTTTTTTATAGATGGGAACAATGACACCCGCTTCCCCCAGAAGGGCGGTGGACCTACTAGAGCTATACTGTTCAGGACATTTGTTAATAGGGGTGCCCATAGGTCCAGTATTTCCTGAAAAAAATCAATTGCGACACCATCCGGTCCTGGGGCCTTTCCCGTACTACATGACATCAGACCTTTTTTCACTTCGGTGAGTGAGAAGAGGAGGGGAGCGTGAGGGTTTAACTCCATGTTGAAAAGGGGTGTTGGGGAGTGAGCACTTGGGGAAAAAATATTTTCAAAGTGGGCAACTCATGCGTCCTCATCTACATTAATGTCAATTGTGGGATCGCAGGCATTTCTAAAATGTGGTGCATTTACTAATTTCCAGAAATCACGGCTATTACCGGTTCTGGCTGCCTCGTCAAGGTCCGCTCAAGTCTCCTCCTTTATAGCTCTTCTCTGTTTCTTCATGCTAATTTATAGGCGGCCTGCAATACTTTTATTTGGTATGGAATTCTGGGTCTAGTTTTCAGGGCATATATCAAAGCCTTCCTTGCTTTTGAACAAGGAGAGTCAAACCAGCCTCTACCAGTCGCTGTATTTGACACTTTTGTGTGTTTAAGGGCCAGTTTTACCTTCTCTAGGAGGCCACAAAAGGTGGACACTATTGCCCCTGAGTCAGCCTCTGGTTCTAGATATATTGATATATTACCCAGTATGTTTGAATTGATTTCTGGGATCATCTTTATTTTATGAATATGGGCACACCTCAGTTGGACTCTGATTCTCCTTGCCACCGTTGGTGTTCCAACGTTCTGATGGCAAGCTAGGTCCCCTATGAGTACCTAGCTTTAGCTGTAGGGATAGAGTGGCATGGTCACTAAAAACCGTGAATTGAGTTTCTAACTTAGTGGCCCTTATACTGAGAGGATTAGTAAGTGATATATAGTCAATCGTTGACTCAGACCTGTTTCGCTGGAAGGTTCCCACTAAATTGCCTATTAGGGGGTGTGAATTGCTGATTACTACCATATTTAAAAAAAGATAATATCCTGTTTAAACAGTTCCCTTATCATTCTGAGTAAAGTGATATATGGCATTTGCCCCATGTCCTCTAAGCCACATACAGGGACTGCGTTGTGTTTGCAAAGGTGTATGTGAAAATCACCCAGCCAAATGATATTAACTGCCTCATTCTTGATATTACATAAGGAGTTGTCTAATGCCTTATCGACCTATCCAACAATAGAATGCACATTTGGGCCAAACTCATTGTTATAAAAATTAGCTAGGAGCCACGTGCCTTCCTGATGTACCTCAAGTGTGAGCATATGGAAATTTGAGTTTGAAGATTCGAACTTTATTACTTTTACTGGTAAATTATTTGGAATTAAAGTCAGGACTTCCCCCTTTGCCCTCCTCGAGACAGAGGGTTTAGCAAGAGTTTGAAAAGAGCGGTATCTGTTTATAAATATTGGCTCCATAGACCAGGTCTCCTGGAAGCATGCAATATCGTGATCTTGCCAAATTTGTAGCCAACTATTATCACTCAATTTTGTGGCAATACCAGCCACGTTCCATGAGGCTAGCTTAAACACCATTTTATTTGCCTACTGTTTTAATTTAGATGACGCTAAGATTTCTCTGGTGACAGGGGCCGAAATAACCTGACTCTCACATTCAACTTGAGAATTTAACTCAGATGGATGTAGCCAATCGCATGCTTCTAGGTCGGACAGAGAGAAGAATCTATTTTCCAGCCTCAGGCCCGTTGCCCCAGAATTTCCCAATGAGTTCCTCCGTGCCTGGCCCTCCCTCTGCTGTAAATTGCCTCCTAGTGCCGGCGGGAGAAAGGGTCAATGAAAATATCCCAGTGGTAACACAATATTCTGGGAACTCTTAGAGGAAACTTTACCTAGGTACTCTAGTAGTGGTCTAACAACAAATTCATTTTTAAAATTTAAAACCACACAATCTCCCAACATTTCTTTCCTTGCAGGGCCTACCCAGGCTACCCTTCTAGCCATAATCATCTGACTTGGGAAGATCCTGCCTCTGCCCCCCACCTCATTCAGTTTTTGCGTCATCCAATGAAGGGCTTTAGACATCAGTTGGACTGTGGATTCTAAATGGCCCTCCCTCAAAGGTGGTATGTTCCTCAACACCAGTACCAATGGGGATGCTGCCGGGGGGAGATGTAAAGTCTGTGTTCCAGTCACCGTGGATCCGGTATTAAGTCTTTCAGCCCTCCGGTGATCAGCTCGTCTGACCCGCCCTAGCGGGATTATACCCGGGCATGTAGCAGCTGTATTGGAGTTGTGGCTTTGACGGTTTATTATGTCCTCCACTGTAAGTTGCTGGTATGCCTGACTATGGGGGAGTTATACCAGTGTGGGTATCTGGATTGGGATGTGAAGGATTGGCCACATCAGTGGTGGGTGCGGGCACAGTATTTGGACAGATCGTAGTCAAATCTATTCTGCGTGATGATAATTGCATTTGGGTCTCTGGGCCAGTGCTTAAGCCGGTCCTAGCAATCAGTGTCTCTAGTGCACAGAAGTTGTGTGTGGGCTGGACTTCTAAGCCAGCTAACTTCTCTTCAATCTGGCTTAGCTTTAATGAGATGGGATTCAACCTGGTAGAAGCCAAGATTTCTAGTCTCTGCCCTGTCCTCGTTCGTCAGGGGGCACGCAGTTGGGATTGGAGTTTGCCTTGCTCCACCTTGTACAGATTCCGTTTTGTCACTCCCCCTTGTTTTGGCCAGTCTGGGGGCTTTCGCTGGTTTCTGTCTCTGTAGCCCACCACCCCTTTTTCTCTTAATTGGGGGTTCAGGGTTGGCTACCAGGAGCTTTTTCGCACCTGCAGCCCTCGTGGATACTCATTTCGTGGTGCTTGTCAGTACTGGGTGTTGGGGTATCGTTCCCGTAAATATTTCTCTTGCTGCTTTCTGGTCTAGTGAGGAAGGTTGATTAGGTGCAATAAGTAATGTCTCGGCCCCCAAAGGAGATCTTTTTTGAGGGATGGGCTCCAGGGATAGGTGGTGTTCCATCAGTTCTATTTCACGTGCTAAGCCTGACGTTGTCCTTGTTAAGAAGGAATCAAGGGTTCCCTCAATGCCTCCGTCCAACTGGTCACTCTGACCCTTGCGTTTGCTTATCGTCAAGAGGACTCTGGGATTAGGTGTAATGACAAAAATAAAATGACTGGGCACAATACCTTGTTGAAGACGCAGTTGTTAGAGGGGGGCCCAGCCCAGTCTCCTCCAGGCTCCGACAGGCATGGACGGGCCCACCCTTGGCCCTGGCTTTGCCGGGCGCTGCCTGGGTGCGCCCCCACACGCATTCTGCGCCGCGGGTCGGGGGTGCTGCTTTATGCACGACCTGTGCGCAAGGGGCAAAGGGAGCTGTAGTCTCCTCCTTCAAGAGATCTCCGATGGATTGCATGCCCGTTAACTCCTCTCCTCCACATCCACCAGTGGGGTTTGGGGCAGTAAATAAAATAATGCAATGCGATTATACTTATAAATGAAAAGAGAAAGGTAGAAAAGAAAACACAGAAAATATATTAATGAACAATTCTGTAACAGTCACTCTGTGTGAGTGGGGAGCGAAGGCTGTGTGGCGATCACAGAGTGCCCGTTTGTGTGCTGTAGTGTTTGTGGCCCTGGATCGACTCAGACGATAGTGTTCAGATGGGGGCGCCGTAGCCAACCTATTTTGTACTCACATTGTGATGGAATTTTGCGGCTGACCTGCATCAGATATATCACATCAGATCATCAGAAGTCGGTGGGGTGATGGTGGTACCTCGTTCCATCACCACTGCTCATTGTGAGTCCGTCAGTGATGGGGTGCTCTCTTTCTGGTTCTCTACCTCCGACCCGTATAATGAAGGAGGGCGAGATGCCACATGTTTTTTCAGCATTTCTCACTGCTTGAGCCCTCTTTCTCGCTGGTTGGTCCTTGGTGGGTCCCTGTAATTTCTGTTCCGCTGTACGGGGCATATTTGTGTCTGCCACCTTTGTTTTGTTGAGGTGCAGACATTGTGTTGCTGCTGGAGGCCTGGCCATTCTGTTCTATCCAATCCTTCGCTGTCTCCATAGTGGTGCAGAATGTAGTTTTTCCTTCATGTTGTATCCTTTTGGCGGCTGGAAATTGGAAAGCGTTTTTCACATTCTGTTCTCTCACGACTTCTGTTGCGGGTTTTGGGTTTATTACGCTCTCATTCTTTTTCCTTTTTCCCACCCCCGGTTTTCCACCTTTTCCCCCTTAGTTTGTATGGCAGTATATAAATTTGAGTGGTGCTATTGTACTGAGCACGCAGATGTCAGTCTTGAGAGCATGGAGTGCCGTTCACTTTAGCGATGAAGCCGTGGTGTCTCAGCAAGAGTGGTCCACACCGTCCTTCATGAGGCAAGCACATGGAATTGTGAAGGGATTCCCCCCCAGCCCCCAGTTGGGCCCCCACTTCACACGGTGACAGTTCTACCACTGCACAGTTCATAGTGGAGGGATTTCTCTCTCTTCCAATTTGATGCGCTTAGTTGTTGGGTGGTACAAAGGCCTGCCTGTGGCTTTTCCACCCAGAGGAGGCTCCCGCAGTTCCCTGAGGGGGGACGGAGAGGAGCGACACCGTCCAGGGCTTGGAGCAGTTCAGTAATATGGCGCCAGATGTCTGTGAGGCCGCGCACAGGTCTGCAGTCTTCGGGCCTGCTGATGTCGGCGGCTTACCTCGAGTTCCAGCGGCTCCTCTTCCAGTCGGGATACCGGTGCACCGGCTAAATCTTCAGAGAGCCAGCCAGGTCAGGGCTCCGCCATTGGTGTCCACTCTACCCCGGTCACATTTTGCCTTGGTGGCCCAAGGCCTCAGGGTCCCCCTGCCGGGCACGACACGCCGCTCCCCTGGCTCCTGAAGCTGCCTCCTATTGGAGCGAGTTATGTCAGGCGTCAGAGAGATGCTTCTGCTAGTCTTCAGGCTGCTTGGCAGGTCCGCAGAGCCCCCACCAAGGAACAGGATACGTTACAATGTGCAAGGTTGCTGTGGTTGGGTCAATTGCAGGATTATTTAGCAGGCCGCGGTGGAGCTGTTCAATGCATGTCTGCTCCATCTGCCTTCTTGGCCACGCCTCCAGTGTCTGCACCTCTTTACTTCAATAAGAAAATAAGGAAGGCTTGAGACTTGCTTTTAAGAAACAGTTCATTTTCTTACCAGCAATCTTCGTTACTCCTCATCCTGTTTGTTCCTGTCCCATTAATTTCTCATTAGATGAATCCACCCCCCCCAAGACAGAAAAGAGAACTGGAAATGCATGAAAAAATTAGGGTTAAGCAGAATGCAAACTAGAAATTGCACTTATAAACTGTAATAAGGTAATTCCAATGTTAATCTAAGGGAGAGATAGGCATTGCAGTAGTGAAACACAAAGGTAAGAGTTTTTCACTACCAGGACATATAAAACTTAAAAGTACATGTCCTAATTTTTAAGTGCACTGCACCCTATCCTTGGGCTGTCTAGGGCCTACGTTAGGGCTGACATATATGTATTAAAAAGGAAGGTTTGAGCATGGCAAGAGGGTTAACTTGCCTGGTCGACATGGCAGTTTAAAACTGCACACACAGGCTCTGCAACGGCAAGACTGAGACATGTTAAAAGGCCTATATAAGTGGGTGGCACAATCTGTGTTGCAGGCCCAATAGCAGCATTTAATTTACACGCCCTGGGCACCTTTAGTGCACTTTTTTAGGGACGTAGAAGTTAATTAAATATGCCAATTGTGGAGATGCTCGTGTTTCTATGTTTGTAGTGGAAAGTGTATACATTTTAGCACTGGTAAACTGCAGTGTACTAAAGCCATCAAAAACAAAATCAGCAAAATAGGAGGTCAGAAGGCAAAAAGTCAGGGGACATCACGCCAAGTATACCAGGTCTAATGCGTGTGTCCCCCAGTAGAAAGTGGGGAGAGCTACCTGACCCCTTTAGAGTTCTCTTCTCTAAGGTGAAGGAACCTGGAGAGACCTTCAGCATTGCATGGTCTGTTCAAGGACAGTGTTCCAACATAAAGCTCATTCCCTGCAGGGAGAAGGACCACCTCAACAGTTTGGGATTCTCACCCCTCATTTGCATTAACCATCTGTGGGGTCTGTGGTCTGTCTGAACCCAGAAGTGATTACCAAACATGTATGGCCTACACTTCTTCAATACCCAGACCACAGCAAAAACTTCCCTCTTTATTGCGCTCCACCTCTGTTCCCTGGGAAGTAACCTCCAACTGATGAAGGCCACAGGTTGATCCAGGCCCTCTTCATTTAGCTGTGAGAGCACAGCTCCTATGCCATGCTCTGAAGCATCTGTCTGAACAATGAATGCTCGGGAGAAGTTAGATGCCTTGAACACAGGTGTGGTGCGTAAGGCTTCCTCCAGGGTGTCAAACTCTTTCTAGCACACTTCTGTCCAGATCACTTGACGTGGCTGCTTCTTAGAAGTCAGCTCTTTCAAGGGGGCAACGATGTTGCAATACTCCTTGACAAATCTCCTCTAATAACCAGTGAGGCCTTAGAAGACTCTCACTTCTTTCTGGGACTTGGTGGGAGGGGGGTTCCCTAGCCAGAATGGTTACAATTTTGGCCTGGAGGTGCTGCACTTTGCCACCTCCTACTTGGTACCCCAAGTAGACCACTAAGCCCTGCCTTCTGTGGCACTTTCTGGACTTGATAATCAGGCCAGCAGTCTACAGTGCCTGAAGCACTACCTGAAGGTGGCACAGGTGGTCCTCCCAGTCAGAGCTGGAGACTGCAATGTCATCTAAGTAGGCAGCACTGATGTTCTTTACCCAAATTAGGACTTGGTTGACCAAACTCTGAAAGGTAGCAGGGGTGTTCTTCAACCCACAGCGCATGACACAGAAATGGAAATATCCTTCCGGTGAAGAGAATGCAGACCTCTCTTTAGCATCCTCCCTCTGGGCAATCTACCAGTGCCCAGACGTTACGTCAAAAGTGCTGAGGAACTTGACAGCTCCAAGCAGATCTATGAGCTCATCAGCTCTGGGGATGGGCAGTGCATCAGTCTTGGTGACCGCATTGAGTCCACACAGAACCAGACTTTAGGTTTGACACCTGGAGGGGCAGCCTTGGGAACCAACACCACTGGGATAGAACAAGGGCTGTTTGGGGGCTCAATAACCCCTAACACCAGCATCTAGGGACCTCCTTTTTGATTCGGGCTCTCACCTCATCAGATAGCCTGTACATTTTATTCTTCACAGGAATGCTGTCTCCAGTATCAGCATCATGGGTAAACCATGTAGTGATCCCTAAGTAAGTGAGAATTCAGATGCAAACGGTCTCAGCAACTGGTGGCAGTCTCTCTGTTGATCAAGGGTCAGTGTAGGGTAGAGGCTGACACCCTCCGCTGACCCATCCTGCTCCTTGGAAGAAAGGAGGTTGAGAAGAGGTTCACTCTCCTCTTCCATCCCATCAACAGGAACCAAGAGCATGGTATTCTCAGACCTCTCGAAGTTGGACTTGAGTCGATTGACATGAAGGACCCTTAAAGGGTTCCTGGGAGTCTTGCGTTCCACCACATAGGTGACATCACGTTAGCACTCCTTCACCTCATAAGGCCCAGACCAGCTGTCTTGCTGGGCCCTGGGTTCCACGGGCTCCATCACCCACACTTTTTGGTCAGTCTGAAACTCAATCAGAGTAGTATACTGATCATAACAGTGTTACGTGTGCCCTTGGATGGCTCCCAGATTCTCTTGTGCAAATTTCCGGAAGCACACTGTGTGGTTGTGGAATGGCAGCATTTAGCTAGCTCCATCCTGGAGTGGTTTCTTGGGAGCTTGCTCCCAGCCTTCCTTCTCTAAACAGAGTTTAGGTCCTCTAATAGGGTACCCATGCAGAAGTTCAAAGGGGTTCACACCAACCGCCTTCTGTAGTACCTCCCTGTTGGTAAACAAAATAGGTCCTACTTATGTCTCATGGGTTCTGGAAGACTAATAATCATGCCCTTTTTGGACTTGCTTGAACCTTTCAACCAACCCATTGGTTTGGGTGTGGTAAGCAGTGGAGAACTTGTAGGTTACCCCACACTTCTTCCACATGGCCTTCATGTACCCAGACATGAAGTTGGTGCCCCTGTCAGATACTTCCTTCTTGGGAAAACTCATGCAGGTAAAGATCCCCGGTAGTGGCCACGGTAGGCGCAGTCACAGTTCTTAGAGAGATATTTTCTGAGTTCCGGTTGGCATGGTCCACCAAGACCAGAACAAGTCTATTGCTCATGGTTGTCTTGTGGTACAAAGGACCTCTCTCAAAAGGGGTGCTAATGATAGGAAAACGTTGCAGGGGGGCCTTTCCCCCATGACTTGCCACTCACCAGACAGGTAGGATAGGATCTACAGAACACATCTGAGGCCTTCCTCATTTGAGGCCAATAAAAGTGGGTGGCAAGCCTATCAAAGGGCTTGTCTTGCCCCAAAATGACCCATCAGTGGCACATCAGGAGCTAGCCCCAGTAGAAAGGCCCGAAGCACTGGGGTATCAACAACACAGATGTTTCACAAGACTCAGGACCCTTAGGCTCACTTTACAGGAGACCAATCTCCCAGTTAATCTGGTGTTTGACAATAGCAAATTAGGGTCTCCCTCACTGCTGCCAGTTGGACAACTCAGGCAGGTTCCCCAGTTTGGCCACAACCTCCCCAGTAGGTTCTGTGGTGTCCCCCTCATGGTCAGCCTCCTCCTGGACCTAGGGAGTTTCAGGAGCGTGTTTCCCACACCCATAACCCTTTTTCTTTTTGGCAGGCACCCAGGTCACTCTTCTAGGCTCCAGGTCCTCTTAATCACCCATCAGTGGCACATCAGGAGCCAGCCCCAGTAGAACGGCCCGAAGCACTGGGGTATCAACAACACAGATGTTTCACAAGACTCAGGACCCTTAGGCTCACTTTACAGGAGACCAATCTCCCAGTTAATCTGGTGTTTGACAATAGCAAATGAGGGTCTCCCTCACTGCTGCCAGTTGGACAACTCAGGCAGGTTCCCCAGTTTGGCCACAACCTCCCCTGTAGGTTCTGTGGTGTCCCCCTCATGGTCAGCCTCCTCCTGGACCTAGGGAGTTTCAGGAGCGTGTTTCCCACACCCATAACCCTTTTTCTTTTTGGCAGGCACCCAGGTCACTCTTCTAGGCTCCAGGTCCTCTTAATCACCCTCTCAGGCATCTATGGGCTGTGTTCAGGCACAACCACTCTGGCAAACCTAGCATCTCCAAGTGTGACATGAGCTCAACCTCCTTGCGAGCAGTATGCTCCAGGTCATTACCAAGCAGACAATCCACAAGCATGGATGGACTCACAGCTACCTTCAGGGAATCTGGGACCCCCCCTCACTCAAACTACTGGGTGGTAGCTCTTATGGTCAGCTGCAACAACATGGTTGAACACATTAGGAACTGCCTGCTCTGAAGACACCAGATGGCACCGGGTGGTAGTCATGCTGGATCCTGAGTCTCTTAGAGCCTCCACCCTCTGCCCATTAAGGGTGACCCACTGCCTGTCCTTCATAGTATTACTAGACATGTGGGTTCACTAAACCATCTCTATTTCACACAGGGACACTAGGGTAACCTTAACTCTGACCCCACCACTAGCTGGGGCAACCTCCTCACCATCACTATACTAGGCAGACATAGTGGCTGTCCACTGGTAGAGGGCTGTGCCTGCTTGAGACACTTGGCGTCCCATTTGTAGTGTCCTTCCTGTGACAATCATAACACTTAGGGAGTGCCTTCCCTGCAGACTTACTATCAGGGAACCATTTATTTTTCTTCTCAGCAGGAGGATGGGAGTCCTGACCCAAAGTACTAGTTTGGGGCCCTTTAGAGAACTCCCGGCTTTTGTTTTTGTACCCCCCCTCCTTCTTCTGGTGAGGACCCTGTCCACCCTGTAGGTGATCATCTCCAGATAAAGTCTTGTGGATCCTGGTGCTGACCCAGCGGCCCCCCTCCTTAGCAAGCTTCCTGGGGTCAGAGAGCTTAGTGCTGGTGCAGATCTGGAAAACAAAGTCTAAACAATTGCTCTTTTGCAATCAAAGTATATATAGCCCCTGATAATCCTTAACATCACTGTCCTTAACCCATACATCTAGTGGCTTGCATAAACAATCAACAAAATCCATCTGTGGGGATAGTTTCAGACTGTCACTGAGCTTCTGCCTGTACGTCTATGGGGTTCTATATAGTTTCTGATCAGGGCTTTCTTCATGGAAGGATACTTCATCTTGTCATTCCCATCTGGGACTAAAAGTGTTCCTACCCTCAGTAGGGATATGCTTCCAAAGACTTGCTCCCTAATCCTCCTCAGGGATCTGTAAATCAATCACATTGACTAAAACAACCTATCTATGTCATCTCTCACTCAATAGACAGGCACTGGACTCTTGAGTATATGTACTATCTTTTAAGAGGACACTGAAGAAATGCTGCCACCATCTTGGCAAGGCTCAGCCCTCCTGGCCTTCTGCCCTGCTCTTTCAGGCTCAGCTACTAAGTCAACATTATTTTACTGTCTCCTAAGGTCAATTTTTCTCCTCCAAAGCTTTTTCTTTCTCCAATTTGAGCTTAGCCATCTCCAATTTTAACTTTCGCTCTTCCCTCCTCCTCCAGCTCCTCTGGGGACAGTCCTCTTTATGATGTACTGCTCCTTGCCCTGGTGGGAACCACTGCTCCTGGCAGAATGTTGGCCCTCTGTCCCACAGGCAGTCCCAGATTCTCCCTGGTCTAGCTCCTCATTATCATCCAGTTCCTCATCCTCCTCTTGGGTAACAGTTACTGTGTCACAAGCTTCTGCCAATGCCCTTAGCGCCTTTTTCAGCTCCACCTTCCTGGTGAAACTCTTTATAGAAAGCTCTATCTCCTTGCAGAAATTTTGAGCTGGGCCACAGTATAACGCTCGAGTTTGGTAAGCTCAAAATCCATTTTTGCAGGTGCAGATGCGAATCCTCCAGTCAGACACATTATTTTGGGATCAAATACAAGTACGATCCTCACCACTGAGCACCAATGTTAATAATTGGAAGGCAGATTTATTGGGATTTGGCATAGGGCAAGTATTTATCTTATATGGTGCATTCCTGTCCTATCCCACTGTGCTTGTGCCATTTTGGCAGGCTAGCGCCAATGCAGACATCCTTGCACCATGGTGCAAGGGTGCCTGTGTTGTCTGCAAGATTATTTTTGTGTAGAAAAGACCCCTTCCTGCACAAAAACAATCCTGGGTGGCTTTTTCATTTTTCTATGTGTGCAGCAAAATAATGTGTACATTGAAAGAAGAAAAAATGAGGAGAAATACATGTATCCCTCCTAGTTGCGCCTCCTTCCAGGAGGCATAATATTTTGGCACATTCCCAGGTTTACATGGTCATGTGAATCTAGGGAAGCATCAAAATCCATGGGTATTGTGTGGGATCAACCCCCACAACGCCCATGGAACACCTTGCTAGACCAGAGTAAGGCAATGTAGTGATTTGCACTGCCATGCCTTGCTCCATATCTATGAGGTCATTCAAAACCATGCAAAGTGGCTTTGTGTGGCTTCATAAACACGATTTTGTGATTTGCCCTGCAGGAGCGTTGCAAAAAGTGACACTATGGAGGCACAAGGCGTTCATAAATATGCGCTTGGTTTCTGGTTGGCAGAGGTATGCACCCTGTCCAAGCAGGAACCATAATCCAAATCAGGGGAAGTAAAAAAACACTCTTTAAATTAACCTGTGCTCACCCTCTGGTAGCTTGGCACAGAGTAGCCAGGCTTAAATTAAGGGGCAATGTGTAAAGCATTTGTGCAACACTTTAAACAGTAACACTTTGAAAACCCATGCATCGACAATGTTGCACTGACCAAAACTGGTGCATCTCCTTCGATGCATTGCTGCCTCTGTGCAACGCTTCGACAGTTTCCGACACATCTCATATCTTGCACAGCTCAGCTCCAATGCATCACTTCATGCTGATCGCATCGCCTTCATCTCAGTGGTTCAAGAACGATGAGTCACCCCAGTGTTCTTTGCATCTTGACTCTCGACACATCCTCAAGTGTGTGCAGCTTGGAACTGACACATCGCCTACATCTGCTACAATGCTTCACCTTCCTTGGTCCCCACATCGCCCTCAACATTGATGCATCCAAGGTACTGTTCAGCTGTCAAGGCTGACCTCTGTCTCCGGCCTGCGCACCATCGTGGTCAGCCATATCTTTGGATTTGACCGGGTCAAGCGCAACCAAGTAGCCCTGCTTGGCGGTATTTGTTTCTAAGGACTTTAAAAATTCATATCTTTACTTCTACTAATTGGATGTTTGTCATTTGGGTCTTGTTTTACTCATACAAATATAAGATATGCTTTCTAAACTGGTGTGGAGTGTTATGGGGGTATTTTCACTTTGTTTCTGTGTGAAGTGTTGCACAAATCCTTTACACATTGCCTCTTAAGTTAAGCCTGACTGGTTTGTGACAAGCTACCAGAGGGTGAGGAGAGGTTAATTTAATGTGTGTTTCGGAATTACCCTGACTAAGATTGTGGTTACTTCTTGGACAGCGTGCATACCTCTGCCAAACAGAAACCAAATTTCTAATAATAGGGATACAGGCTGATACCTTGTAGATGGCAAGATGCCACCAGAGCAGCCACAACCTTGGTGAACACCTGAGGAGTTGACTTCAGACCGAATGGAAGAACATTGAATTGGTAGTGAAGGTTATTGATACAGATACAGAATCAGATACAGATATTTGTGGTGGATCGGGCCAATAGGCACATGGAAGTGGGGGTCCGGAAGGTCCAAGGTGACTATCCAATTATCCCTGCATGCCAATGGAATAATACTTTACAGAGTCTCCATCTTGAACGGAACAGTCTGTACAAATGTTGTCAGATGTTTGAGGTCTGTCACCATCCAGGAACCTCCCGTGGTTTTCTGTACCAGAAAAATTATGGAATAGAAATCCTGACCTGTGGACATCAGGGCAACCTCCAAAATATTCTCCTGCCGCTGGGCTGCACCCTCTGCTGAATTGTGGCACAGTTATGTGGTTGGTCTCATTCTCAACTCTCATGGAAGAGTCACAAACCCTACCCTGTATTGCCTGTAAAGACTTTGGAGCACCCAAGAGTCTGCAGTGGATTTGATCCATGTTGTCAGGAAAAAAGTGCAGCTTGCCTACGACCACACAGGGAAGGCTACACCTCACATAGTTAGGAGCGCTGCTCCTTTGGAGCTTAAGCTTTTTTCTCCTGCTCCTTCCTAGGGCAAACCCTTCCATGCTGGCCTTCAAACTGGAGATGAGATGGTTGACAAAGAGAAAAAAACTTAGCAGGAGGAGGAAAAGATGGCTGCTTGAAAGAAGAGGACTGCTTTTTCTCATTAAAGAGCTTATGCAACTTGACCTCCAATTCTGCTCTAAACAGGTGAGAACACTCAAAAGACAAGTACAGCACAGAGGACTTCTGGCCTGCATCTTTGCACAAATCTTTGAGAACTAAGTTGTGGTGGGCCACAAATGAAGCCCCACCTGATAGAGCAGTGGCTGGACCACAGCAGAAGAAATGTCTGACATGTATTTAACCTGTCGTTCAATGCCTTCTAGCAAGGAAGAACATTCTGTCCCCTCTTCCACTGCCTTAAAAAGTTGCTTAAATCAGAGATCAAGGACTGTGACACATAAGTGCCATAGATGCAGGCAGTCAAGGCCAAACGGGCTCCAGAGTATACTTTTTTGGGGTGGAATCAACTTTCTTATCTGTCTGATCACAAATAACAGAGTCTTCAATCAGTGAAGTAATCCCCTGACTGGCAACAAAAGAGTCATTCGAAATTGAACCTGGCAAGTCATATCTGTAATGGGATACAATTTTGCCATGGATCTGGCATTGAAAATCCTATCTTGGTCCTTCTATTCTCTCTGCAAAACCCCCATAATATGCACTGGGAAATACATCTGGGCTGACTGCTGAAACTTCTGCAAAAGGCCACCCAGAAGAAGAAGAATCAGGGGTCTCCACTGCCTAAAACTCCAAATTTTGCTTTACATGCACCATCAGCTCGGGTAGCAAGTCCTCACTAATATAAAGCTCACCCACAACAGCAGGCTGCTCCTCATCAGAAAGACAAGACACATCAGATGAACGTTCCCCAAAATAGAGACCTTTGCCACATTTAGCTAACAGAGTGTCTTTATAATAAGCCTCCTGAGACACTCATCCTCCCCCTGCCTAGCAGTCCGCTTTGGGGGAGGAGAGTCCAATTATTTACTGGTGGAGGAGAAATCCACAAACCTCCTCTTATGGGAATGCTTACCCATTTCAGGGAGTAAGATTGCCCTGAACACAGAGCAGAAATCGATGATCTGTCCAAACACAGAGAATCCAAAAAATATCTTACCACAGCTTAACAGATATCCACAAAACCGCTATGCAGACTTATCTTGACCAGCTGCTTGAAATGCTCTCTCTGCCCCGATTCCTGAGAGGGAAGCCATGTTCCTACGCAATTGTGTCCCAGGGTCTGCACATGCATGGAAAATCACCTGAAGAAGCCCGGCTTCTTCTGCATTCTCCATGAAGCTCCATCTTCAATCACCCAGCGAGGCCCTATGCCTATGAAAAGTTTCCTGAGATGCTGAATCCTGAATTCCACACCTACGGCGCCTAATCCAGGAAGAGGCCACCATTTGGTGAGTTTTCTACAAAAACGATGGGTGCCGATCGTCCTCAGTCCCCATCTCAAGAGAAACAGATAAAAGAACAGGAGGAATGTAATAGGAGCCAAGGTTCTTCCCTCACTCACTTAAAATGGAAAGGATGCAACCACCTTAAATCGATTGCATCCCGTCTTAATTAAACATTTTTTATATTCATATTCCCCAAGCACGTGTCTGGCTCGAATTTGGGCTATTCCATCAATCCCCAATAAGGATGTCCATACTCATTAAATTATGCTAGAAAATTAGATCTGCTTTACCTGATTCACTGGCCAACTCGTGCTGGACAGAAATGAAAAGCCAGCTTAATCATAAAAACAATTGACAAACGGCTAGCTGCGCTTCAGCAGGCACTGACCACTCTCGATCTGTCCGAAGTGTGGGGCATAAGTATCAGTTTCACAGCATTGAAAAAAATAGTTATCATAGCCACCAAACTACAAGCCTGGGCAAGAGATAAAGCGGAGATGGCACTTAACAAGCAGTTCAAACCTACAAGTGGGGACCACAACCCTATCTTACAAGTCACATAGCCCCATTGATTCAGCACCTCTTGCTTTTAATCTGACTGGGAGCCTTTCCGTCAAAAAACAGGTGCCAGCCTGGAAACAAACCTGGTCATTCGCTTACTTCCGTTATTTGGACGTTTCGAGGAAAGTGTATTACTCTTACCGTCAGTCAGCTCAGACGGAACCTCCTAGGCCAAGTCTTTCGGGTCCTCCAGTTAAGATCCTGTCGCCCCTCTGTGATGACTCTATTGAATATCCATCAACTCCAGCACTCCTGCAGGCAACAAAGATGTTACTACAAGTAAAAAGACTGCTATCCGTGAAGCAGGGACACCGTGTGGGACTAGTGATGCTCAGACTAGTCGACGGTACCGCACCCCATGCCTTGGCCACATAGCACCTTTGCTAGTAGACATTTTATTGCCCAATAGTCCTGTGGGGACCTTTAGCCCCAACAAGGGCATCTCTCCTTTTACTGTTCAACCTTTATTTACATGCACACCGTATAAATGGAATTGTGTTTTATTTGCTAGGTCTCATGTAGACTTTTAAAAAAAAGATTTTGTACTGATTAATGTATTTATTTTTTGCAATGATTTTAATTAATCAGTAAATAAAGATTTACTTACTACTCGTAACAGGAGGAATGCAGTCTAAAGTGTAGCCTTATAGGCTATGGCCTATGGGGATGGACGCTTTTTTCAAGCATTTCCAGTTTTGTTTGTCCCGGGGAGTTGGATTCCCATCATGAGTAATGAATGGGACGAGGACATAAGGGCGTATAGGTAAAGACGTCCTTCACATCTAACATGGGCTTCAATTGGAATTCCATAGAGCATATTATCAAGCCCATTATCGCCATTTTAGCGGCTGTTTTCTGCCGCTAAGGCGGCGATAATGTTATCGCCTGGCTTGATAATATGCCCTATACACACACACAAGAACTGGGGGTCTAATAACAGGCAGCACAGAAGAAAAGAAAGAAGGAAATTGGTGCATGAAATCAATCAAACCCGAACATTCCTAGAGCAGAGCGTGGATTACCATCAACCTCACTCATAGGATGGAGCATGTAGTGAGAACAGGGTAACTCTCTCGATCATTTATATCATCTGCTCATCCAACTTTTGGCTGAGGTGTGTCTCTTGATCATGGAGACTGCCTCGCTAGTTTGAAGCTCTATTGCTCATTCGGGCTGATGAATGTTAGCCAAAAGACAAGTGAAAAAACTGTGGTATCTAGGAAAAGTAATCCTCTAAAGTGCAGTGCAAAGAAAACAGTGAAATCTAAAAAAGGTTGTGTAGAGGGAAAGATCCTAAATATTCAATTCACTCCGCACACGTTGATTAAAAAAGTGTAACAAAATTATAGCAGTACTACCCTAGGTCGACATGTTTCAGCCATCCGGGAATACTACCCACGGCTTTCTTCAGGACCTGTATTTCTCTAGACCATGCTACTGCAATCAATTAGTACACTTCCATTAGTGAAACGTGCCCAATATATGTGAAAATAAACAAGGTTGAAATTAATACGACCTCAAAAAAGTCCTAATCCTCTGAATAGTTAGGCCTCCCACCCTGCTCGGTAAGACTTGGGGCAACGACGGACAGAGCGGGGCCTCCTTCACCTGAGCCATGTTCCAGGGTAGGTGAGGTGCAATCCCGGATCACGTGGGGTGACGATTGCACCCTGGTATTCAGAGGATTAGGACTTTTTTGAGGTCGTATTAATTTCAACCTTGTTTATTTTCACATATATTGGGCACGTTTCACTAATGGAAGTGTACTAATTGATTGCAGTAGCATGGTCTAGAGAAATACAGGTCCTGAAGAAAGCCGTGGGTAGTATTCCCGGATGGCTGAAACATGTCGACCTATATATAGCAGCCACTAGGTAGTACTGCTATAATTTTGTTACACTTTTTTAATCAAGGTGTGCGGAGTGAATTGAATATTTAGGATCTTTCCCTCTACACAACCTTTTTTAGATTTCACTGTTTTCTTTGCACTGCACTTTAGAGGATTACTTTTCCTAGATACCACAGTTTTTTCACTTGTCTTTTGGCTAACATTCATCAGCCCGAATGAGCAATAGAGCTTCAAACTAGCGAGACAGTCTCCATGATCAAGAGACGCACCTCTGCAAAAAGTTGGATGACAAGATGATATAAATGATCGAGAGAGCTACCCTGTTCTCATTACATGCTCCATCCTATGAGTGAGGTTGATGGTAATCCACGCTCTGCTCTAGGAATGTTCGGGTTTGATTGATTTCATGCACCAATTTCCTTCTTTCTTTTCTTCTGTGCTGCCTGTTATTAGACCCCCAGTTCTTGTGTGTGTGTATAGTTCAGTTATGGGGATTAGAATTTGGGCAGGTCTATAAACATTCTTCCCTTAGACCCTATTTTTCTAGCAGTATTTTTGATGAGATTGATAATATGCTCCCCAGTTCATTTGTACTGTGCCTTCGAAAACCTTTGCAAACTGAGATGTCATCTTACTCGAGAGATTTGACATGTTATCCTTGGGCTTTGCTATTCAATTGCCATGCAGCAGTGCTGTGTGAGGACGCAATGTGCAGTGAGACGGTTCTCTAAACAATTAAAGGAAAATGAATTCTTGGAAATGTGTGTTTGCCATGGAGAACTACGCAGCAATTACATGACAGCATGCTAACCACTTATTCATTCAACTGACATATTTTGGCATGATTTATCAGGTGTTTCTGCGTTTTCTCATCACACTGAAAAGGTGAGTTTTAAGTTAACTCCTACCTTGCATAGGGTAATTTATGTACTTTCACTCTGGCAGGTGCAAATCGCAGTGTCTCTCATTTCACCGCCACTTAGTTGATTGATACTGTATTACCACCAACAGGCGTTAGTGAGTATAAAATGCTGGAATGTTATGTAAAAAGTATTTATATATATATATACATTTTTTTTATTTAAATGTTTTGATAGAGTGGCCCAGGACTTGAGGGCGCCATAGAGCTGTACAGCGAAATCAATCATATACATAGAAAATAGGTGGTGTGCAAAACTACCTTTACAACCAGCCATGAGTACATATAATATATAAGCAAATAATGGGGCCCCTTAAATGTACAGAAGATTCTAAATAATCACTGTATAAAATATAAGCCACAAGTGTGCATGCGTAACTTGGATAATTCTGAAGTAGCCAAAATAAACTAGCTGCTGAGTATTTGCAAATTATGTTAAAGTTAGAAAATAGATCATAAAACAGAAATACAAGGTCAATGTCAGTGCCACAGGGAAATGCATCGCTTGGTTATACTTCTTCTCAAACAAGCCATGTTTGAGTTCAACATGGGTAGACTTGAAGGTCTCTAACCACAAAAAAAGCCTTGGCTGAAAGGTCATATATAACCAATGAATAGTTCTGAAAAAATAAGAATTATGAGAGAGAAGGTACCAAAGAGAGGTGGTAACAACAGATTGAACCTTCCAGTGTACCTGACTTTTCTGAAGCCAGTGATAGAAGCACTAAGAGGAGCCCATCTGCCTCACAGGTTTATAGTGGTAAAACCTGCCACTGAGGAACGGTGGCCCCCTTCTTAAGAAAGCTTCCTGCACAGCGCACAATGATCTCAAATGAATGGGGCGATCAATGAAAGCCATAGGAGAGAGGCAAGGCACAGAGAGCTATATTCAAACACCCTCAATCTTCTCATCTGCCAAAAAGCTGCTTTAGGTATATGCTGATCACATTTAAATAAATAAGGCAAGCTGTCGAAGTCGACATGATTCATTGCCAAACTTAAACAAGCATTGATAATGCAATAGGTCTCGCATTTGATTAGGTTAAAGCCATTTGCTTTGCTAATGGTATTGTATAACAAAGCAAATGGCTTCAACTTAATGGAAGGCGGACCTATTGCATTTTTTAATGCTTGTTTTTTTTGCGGGGGGCGAGGCACGGGAGATTAAGTGATTTGTCTAGAATCACAGGTTATTGAGCCGACGCCAAGACTCGAACCTGCTTCCCCTGTTCCGGGGTCGGCAGCTGGGGTTGTAACACCACATCCTCCGCCCTCTTAGCTGTTGTAAAACTTGTTCCGTTGCCATCTGGGGTTAAAGGGCCTTCTGTGTTATCTCTGCTTCCCAGATGTTTTTGGTGGAATGATTTCATAGCACATAGAGCGCCTAAAGCGCCTAAAGGCAAAGTGGTTTGCATCCTACCCAAGGGAACAGCTAGTAATGCTCAATACTGGACAGATATTGCTTTGCACAAGATTTCACCGCCTGACGTGTGCTTATTTTTTTAAACATGGGCTACCCCAATAGTTTCTGCAGAGGGTGAGCTGGTGTAGCAACTTTTGCGGGATGCTTGCAGTCTGCAGATTTGGTTCAAGTCCCAGGGCAGAAAGGGGAGATCCGGCGACAGACTGCGCATGTCACTCAAACAACTCTCTCATCCTTTTAAATCGGTCAAAGAACCCAATGTCTGGGGGGGAAAAAATGTGGGATGTCAAATGTGAAATGCCTAGTGGAAAGTCCTGGTTATACTTCAGGTCGGAGAAAGAATCCGGTCCTGGCTCCCCTTGCCACTGAAAGGTGTGATCTTGGGCGAGGCCACTAAAATTAACAACCCCTCTGTTGCCCAATGCAAGAACTGAAGGACAAAGGCCTAAGGGCAGAAACCGCAGCTTGGGAAGCAGGAAGTAATTATTATTGAGAAATAGTCTTGCGTAATACAGCAGTCAATGGAGGGCTTAGGGGCATTGTGATTGAGGCTGCCTCTTTCCGTTTATACTGTTTTAACAGATAAATACAGTCGGAAAAACATTTTGTTTCTTGTCTGTCTGTCTTGTCCGGTGAAGCAGGCTACAGTTTCCCCAGGGAGAGGCCTGGCGCATCCGGCTGTTGCTAGGGGTAGCTGAACACGGGGGGTTGCGCTGTCCACAGAACAGCGGGATGGCCAGCAGAGAACCGATTACAGAAACATGGACCACGCCCCTCTTTTTAAGTCACTTGATGCACGCTGCTTTAGAGAGCTGCTCAGAATCACACAGTCTTGCACAAGTATTGGAGCCAGGATTAGAACTCAGATTTGTACATAGCAAGGTCACCATAGAGCGAGCACCAGAGCCCTTTCCTGTCACTAGGATTCTTGTGCTAAAGTGCATAGGGAGGGCGAACTGACGAGCTGAGATGCGTATATCAGATATCTGCTTCGCTTTACCGTATGGCTGAATTTGCGGCAGTTTTTTGTAGTTGGGCAACAGAATCCCCGAGCATTTCACGGCGGAGTCAGGTGCGCAGGATATCACCGTTTGGCCGCGGTGATGCCAGGATTGACTCTCTTTTCAGGCACCGACAGTGACACAGGTTGACACCTACTTAGAGTAGATTGCGGGTTTCTTTCTTCATTGGTAGAAAAGCACGTAGGGTCACCGAAAACAGTGCAACTTCAAAAGGTTATTTGTGCTACTTGTGGGACAGTGGAAAGCAAACATCCTGCGTGGGGACCATAGTGTGCTATGTGGTTTTTTTTCGATTTTGTTTTGGGGGGCGGGAGGTTGTTAGGGAAACCTAACATACACTCTAATGTTGACCACAAGCCGCGCCTCCGAACCTCTCATTTCACCCAAAATGTTGCTCCCGGTTCTCAATTCCCCCCCTTCCTGCTCCAGGCCTGTCTTGCACTGGCCCAGGTGGGGGGGTTTGCTACTGCATGAATGGGGGACCCCCTCTAAAATGTTACTTTTAGGCCAGGGAGCAGGGGGGAAAAAAAGGACAAAACAATACTACGAGTACTCCCTCGAGGCCTATCTAACTGGTGCACTGAGGATTAAATCACTAATGGGCTCAATTGTCAAAATAAATCACATTAGTAACACACAATTAAAATTTAATTTTCAATTCATTTATTTATCTCATTTCTTTATATAATTTATAACATTTCATTTTTTCTTTCTTTTAACATTTCATTTTTTCTTTCTTTTTTCATTTTAAAAGTTTTTTTCCCAAAAATATACATTACAGAGAAAACAACACAAAGAAAATCAATACAATTATTACATCAAATATAACAGAAACACAATAATATTTACTTAACTAGGAACACCCCTGGAGAATCTATAAAATAACAACAATCGCACAAATCTCATTCAGACATATACACACTTACACAACCTGCATACAATTGGCATCTGAGTAAGGGGATATTTGCTCCAGTGCACACGCTGTGAAATGCACCCCCACAGGACTGGTGAAGCGCACCCCAAACCACAGTCAGCACCCATCTCTCATCCATGTACCACCCAAGCCGAACCTGCTTACTCTGCAAGCTGGAACGCACCCTGAGGCCTGGCAAGAGGTAGAAAGCGCTATAGAAATGGCACGTTACAGTAATTCAGTATGTTTCCATATACATTATGATGGTGTTAAATTTCCTCTCACGAGTCCCTGGCAGCCTTTTTGGGTCTGGTCCGTAATATTTAACTGTGAATTTAAATCGGTTCCTCCAGCGCGGGGCTCTCCCGTCCAGGCGGCTGCACTCACCCCTCCCCGCCCTGCAGATGAGGGTCTCCCCTTCTCTCACATCTGATCCCTCAGCAGGTAACCGCATCCAGCCTGAGGGAAAAGTGAAAGCGCGCCATGCGCGCACTGTGTTCACGCGGGGACAGGAGATGTGCAGGCGTACGCGTGCCGTTTCCTGTCCCCCTTCAGAGGAGACGCCAGAGAGGAGACGCCATGCGCGTGCACATGGCCTGTCCGTGCGCGCAGATGGTTTATCTCCCTTTGCGAACCAAACCGACAACAATAGTCTCACCAAGGGGAAGGAACGCATGCACTGTGTTCGCCAGGCAAGGCCTAAAAAATGATATCAGGGGGAAGTTTATTTTGAGAGTCCATAGATAATTGACATTAGTGCTCGCCATCAAAATTCCCTGGCGGACCATTGGAAGCTGGGAACGTAAAAGGAAACTTTATTTCTATATCACATGAACAAGTGAAGGGCATGGGCTCCGAGGCAGTGGGCAAGTATTTCAAAAACAGCTCTACCTTATGTTTTGAAAAAAAAAACTTCTCGGAATTGCAAGTAGTTGATATCTAATCTACTCACTGAATGAATGACAAAAGGGGACTAGTTATTTGTTGAGATATATATTGACATCCAATGAGAGCAAATGATTGCTGCTGTCTACTTACATGTAGTCATACTGCCAACCACTAACAGGTATGCTTACTAGACTTAACTAGTGAATGTTGCAGCAGGTTCAAACTCAGTAATAAGACTCCATAGAGCATGGCACCTACATATGGATTTACACATCGCATTTTGGGCAGGAAAATAGGGATGATGGGAGGAATGTTTTAATATCTGCCACTAATGAGGCCCGGGTAAGCAACACTGGTTTATGTGTGCATGGTTTACTGTTCAGAGGGTGCCTGGTAGTTCGGGCTCCACTCTTCCTAATGGAGTATGACTAAGCTTGGTTTTCAGGAGTGTTGCATGTTTGAATCTAGGGAATGTAAAAATATTTTAAGAAAATGTGTTTTTAGTTGAGAGGTGCGAGAGCGAAACATAAAATTCACTAAATAAACCTGTGCTTAACTGTCTTGCCACAAAAGCAGTGAGGCTTAACTTAGAGGCAATGTGTAAAGTATTTATGCAGCACTCAAACAGTAATAAAGTAAAAGCACAATGAAGAAATATCCCATTAATTTCGAATAACAGAGTACATTTCAATAAATAAATGGACACCAACATGACAAAAATCCAATTAGTACAACCAAAATTATGAATTTATAAAGTTATAGATAATAGCACCAATAAGCGCAAAGCACCAATAGCGGTTATCTGGTCGCGCTGGACTGGGTGAAAGTCACAAATTAAGGCCTGATGGGATGAAAGCGTGGCCATTTGCATGACACATTTTACCAGTTCTTTATTCTTTACATTTAAACCAGTACAGAAACATTTTCCCAAATGTACATAAGTTTTAACATATTCAAATAATTCTTTCCCCGATGCCAAAAATATTACATTTTTTCTGATGATGTCCTTTGAACACTAGAAGTTTGCCCTTCAGCATATTAATTTTCAAAAAATTCCTTCACCTCTCCAATCTCTTTTGGAGAGTTTTGGGGCCAGATCTAACATCAATGTACCATCTACATATAACAAGCAGGACAATTTCGGCCTCCTGCCATTGGAGGACCTCTATTAACAGTCAAGAGGGCATCCGGCAGATTGTAGAGGGAGAATAATAAAGAGGCCAGTAACCATCCCTGTTTTAACCCATGATTGGTTGGTATTTTTTAAGAATGGCCCTGATTTCCCCCATAGAGGATGACACCAAGTGGAAGGTAAAAGGCCACTCACTATGAGGAAAAACAGTAGAAGGCGGACCACAAACACTAAAAGCTTCTTCTATCAGTCAGGAAACAATCATCCTGGGACCGGTTTCGGGGTATTACCCTTCATCACCCAGGTTAGCTTGAATCCAGTGGCATGGAGAGCATGGGACCTCTGGGAGCTCTGGTTTTACTGATTGGATTTTGTTGTTTTGGTGTCAAATAATTTAGCAAAATTTAATCTATTTTTTAAAATTGGTTTGGGATTTTTCTTGTGTTGTTTTTTTTACTTGATTACTGTTCATGTGCTGCATAAATACTTTACACATTGCCTCTAAGTTGAGACTGACTGCTTTTTGTGCCAAGCTACCGAAAGTTAAGCACAGTTAATTTAGTGACTTTTGGTGGTTCATCCTGCAAGGGATTGTGGATGTTGCTTGACCAGGGCATACACCCCAGTCAACCAACCACCCAATTTCTCATACTCCTCCTTCAGGTTGAAGGAATCACTCTATAGTTGTAACAGTATTTAAATATACAAGCTAACATAGAGGACCAGATGGTTGCATCTTTTTAATGGCTATATAGATATTGGAATTTCATCCAGTACGACCTAAGATTCCTGATTTTATTATAAAAGTCTTGATCAATATTGTGGAGGGTGGGCCATGCTCACTAAAGTTCAAATTTACCAAGAACTTGGATTTACTAAGCCATACAAGGGGCGATTTGTGCTGCCTTGTGTCGCTTTGTAAAGAAAAGCAACGCATGCAGCCCATTGGGCTGTGTTGCGTTACACTGCATCTCGGAGGCGTTCCATGGATGGAGCATGGACTTTACCATGCAGCCACCTATGGATTTTGGTGCATTCCCAGATTTACTGAAGCTAGCAAACCAGGGATTGTGTAAAAACTCTACGCCTTTCACAGTGAGGCCAGTATCTTTATTTCTCCTTGTTACTTCCTCTTTCTATGACCAGATGCATTCTGCATCACCCATAGAAAGAGGAAAATGCCTCTAAGGATTGTTTTTTTTTTCAAGAAGGCACAAAAACAATCCTGCCTGTAACGCAGGCTTCCTTGCACTATGGTGCAAGGGTGCCTGTGTTAATACTAGGGTGCACACAATGCACCATTGGAAAGAGAGAGGAGACTTGCTCCATGTTGTTGTAAATATGGAGCATTTCTGCTCTCTCCCTTTCATACAACGCAGCATAACATCTTTTCTTACTGCCCTGCATTGCCAGAAAGATTAGTAGATATGTCCCTCATAGTATCAATACTAGAAGCCGTCGTAGGTGGTAATGCTATGAGATGCACAGTATTAGCTGCATACGAAGCTTTTGTGTATATCGTCCACATGTTATTACTAATAAAAACTGGGGAGGCATCTCTTCTAGTTCTGCTGGATATAGCATTCAATTTCCAGAATCTGCTAGAGCCCATGGAAACCACAGCCTTCCTAAGATCGATCCATTTCAGCATTTAGTTTTTTTTAGATTTCATTACTTAGTCCATTTTTCTTTAGGAGCGCTGTAGTGTTCCCAAGGCACGCTTAGTGCCAGTACATTTTGATGGTTCCTCACAGCGGTGCCGCAGTTGCGGGCAGCTACAGTGAGTGGGACAGGAGGGCACAGTGAGTGCCAATGAGTTTCACAGCTGCCCAGCAAGTATTGGGCAGCTGGAACGTTTTGGCCATTCCTTCTTTGGGGGCATTATTGAGAGATGAGATAGGAGTGAGATGCACTCCTTTGCCCTAGCGCAATGGCACACTTTGAGACTCTGCTGCATTGGCAGCCGCCCTGACATTGTGGACATAGGGCATTTTGAGCCCCCCTTTTAGAAGGCCAGTTGGCCAGGGGGACTGTGAGGGTAATAGGGCACCAGGCCCTAATGTGGTTTATGTGGTGCTAGGAAATGTTATTCATGTACTATGATTTACGCACCCTGTTTTATGCAATAATGCATTTATGTGTGAGGTTATTGTCTAATGCATTTAGACATATGAGGTTATTGCATAATATGTTTATGCCAGTGAGATTATTCCCTAATGTGAATTATACTTAGGAGGTTAGGGTCTAATGCGTTTAGACTTATGAGAGGGTTGCATAATGTGTTTATGCTGGTGAGGTTGGCGCAAAATGTATTTCACGCCTAAATGTGAAACTGTGCATAATGTGATTTATGTTACAGGCTGATGCGAAGTACAGTGATTACCAGTGGTTACTGGTTGTACATTTATGATATGTTTTACTTTTACTAAGTTTGCTTTGTGAAGGTTCGGACAGTGGTCCAGTGGGCCCTGTCGGGTGCATATAATCCCTTGTAAATATGTCCTAGTGCCAGGTGGCAAAGAAAAGTGGGAAAACCCACTGAGTGCCTCGCACTGTTCACTAGGCGGGAAAAAAATCCTTGGATATGTTTAGTCAAAGTACAAATTTTAAACAAATATTTCTTAGTCGTAAGCAAGTCATCTAATATTCACTTTCAATCAATTTAGACCTCAAGTGCAAAACAAAGCCGAAAACAATTTCATTATCACATTTATATTGGTAATTTCACAATATATTAAACAGTAAATACATCTTGTGTAAATTACAAAGGATTCCGTTGGGGAAAAGACAAGAATCAATCAATTTGTTTTTATCTTCATTGGTGTTGGAGCCCAATGCATTTCGGGATTTGTGGAATCCCTTCGTCAGGGGCAGTCTAAAACATAAACAGAAAACAGAAACATGTCTCTAGTCAATATACAGTCAGTATACAAATACAAATCTGTCTGATGGTACATAGGTGGATTAGATGCATATGAAGTTAGTAGGTAAGTGTACTGGGTAAGTCAATGGTGTATTGGGAATGGCCCGTCTGGTAAGGGTCTTGATAGAACCAATCCACGAGGTGAAAGAGACCAAGATTAACTGTGAACCTAACGGTTAGTAACCAATGTGAACCGTCCATATTAGCATGTGGTAAGAAAGTGCAGCAGATGGTCCAATGGTATTATATAGATCGCGCATATGTTGAGGACTCTGATGTAGGTCCAATAAGGTGCTCCGAAACAGAAACCAAATGTGAATGAATAAAAACAAGTAATAGTCCCATATATAAAGAGTGTGGTCGATGCTATTAGAACGAATACTACAGTGATGTATAGAGAATAAAGCAAAGAACACGTTTACCTCAGTGTAACCATAATGTGAGGTCGTGAAAGAGAAAGCAACAATGAGACCGATCTTTTGGTTGGCTCACCTATTAAATCGGCAATGCAGGATAATGTAAATGAAGATAAACAAGTGGTCAGCCAGTGATGGACTGAAGAAAAAATTCTTCGAGTTCTATGAAGAGAAACAATAACATGGCATGATGGTGTACTAGCGAGAAATGTGACCCCTGTTCACCCAAGTAAAAAACTGAAGGGAAACTGGTACCTGAAGTCTCGACGAGACTAAAAGAGCTGGGTGTCCGTGGTGAGCTCGTAAGTTAGACCGTGCCGCGGCACTAATGTTTGTAGGTGAAAAAACCTCAGGCGGTAATCATCAATTCTGAAAATATGTCAAGAGTTTAGTTAACCGCGCACTTAAGGTGCCAATAGCAGTCTCTAAGGCGAGCTGGGTGTACGTAATAATAAGGGTAAATGGACATAATATCGACTTTTTAATATCGACATGACATATTATCGAGTCAATAATATCGAATGTCCCAAAATATCGTCAGTCAGTATATCGAATGGCTAAATATCGTTTTTTTTTTATTTTAAATATCGAATGAGAAAATATCGAGTCCAAAATATCGAAAGGACAAAATATAGTTATTTTTTTAAGGTAAGAAATATCGAATATGATAATGTCGAATTATAGGAAAAATCAGAATTTTAAATTTGTTACATTTTACCAATGTTATAATAATACATTCTAAATAGTATATGTAATAATAGTTAATAAATATGTATAAAAGTCTTAGTATAATAAATTTTAGGAGCGGGATATTGGGTTATTAGGGGATAAGGGTGGGGAGTGTTTTAAAAATATATATATAAATATAATCTGTAAATTATAAATTGTAATTGTTGAGAGTAAAAGTATATTTATGAGATAATTATAATATATTAATTTTTCAGAAAGGTTATTCATAATATAAATAATAGGAGTGGGATGTTGGGTTATTAGGGGACAAGGGTGGGGAGTGTTTTAAAAATCTAAAAATAAATATTATGTAAATTATAATTTGTAATTGTTGAGAGTAAATATATATTTATGAGATAATAATAATATATGAATTTTCTAGAAAGGTTATTTATAAAAACATAAATTGGAGTTGGATGTTGGGTTATTAAGGGATAAGGGTGGGGAGTGTTTTAAAAATATGAAAAAAAATAATATGTAAATTATAATTTGTAATTGTTGAGAGTAAATATTTATTTATGAGAAAATAATAATATATGATTTTTCTAGAAAGGTTATTTATAAATATATAAATTGGAGTTGGATGTTGGGTTATTAGGGGATATGGGTGGGGAGTTAATTAAAAATATATATATAAATTATATGTAATTTATAATGTGTCATTGTTGAGAGTAAATATATATTTATGAGATAATAATATATTAATAATTTAGAAAGGTAATTTATAATACAAATAATTTGAGTGGGATGTTGGGTTATTAGGGGATAAGGGTGGGGAATTTGTAGAAAAAATAATATTTTATTATATGTTATTATAATTTATTATTGTTGAGAGTAAATATATATTTATGAGATCATAATATTATTAATATATAATTATATTATGAGTCATGATGTTTTTAGGAATGTGATGTTGTGTTAATAGTGGGTAAGGGTGTGTACTGTTATCAAAACTTATAAATTTCGAATATGTTAACAATAATTTATATTTGTTGAGAGTTTATAAAAGAAATTTAAATGTAAATAAATAATTTTACTATATTCATACAGACATATGTATTTAAAATAGACAGAATATTGTGTTATTTAAAGTGGAGTGGGAATAGTAAATTATATGTATTTACTATCCATCACCTTCCCAAAAATAATACTGACTGGAGTTGGAATAGTAAATTAGATTTATTTACTATCCAGCACCTTCCCTAAATTAATATTGACTGGAGTTGGAATAGTTAATTATATTTATTTACTATCCAGCACCTTCCCTCAATTAATATTGACTGGAGTTGGAATAGTAAATTATATTTATTTACTATCCAGCACCTTCCCTAAGTTAATATTGACTGGAGTTGGAATAGTAAATTATATTTATTTACTATCCAGCACCTTCCCTAAATTAATATTGACTGGAGTTGGAATAGTAAATTATATTTATTTACTATCCAGCATCTTCCCTAAATTAATATTGACTGGAGTTGGAATAGTAAATTATATTTATTTACTATCCAGCGCCTTCCCTGATTTAATATTGATTGGAGTTGGAGTAGTAAATAATATTTATTTACTATCCAGTACTTTATTTGATTTAATACTGAGTGGAGTTGGAATAGTAAATTATATTTAGTTACTATCCAGCACCTTCCCTAAATTAATATTAACTGGAGTTGGAATAGTAAATTATATTTATTTACTATCCAGCATCTTCCCTAAATTAATATTGACTGGAGTTGGAATAGTAAATTATATTTATTTACTATCCAGCACCTTCCCTGATTTAATATTGATTGGAGTTGGAGTAGTAAATAATATTTATTTACTATCCAGTACTTTATTTGATTTAATACTGAGTGGAGTTGGAATAGTAAATTATATTTAGTTACTATCCAGCACCGTCCCTAAATTAATATTGACTGGAGTTGGAATAGTCAATTATATTTATTTACTATCCAGCACCTTCCCTGATTTAATATTGATTGGAGTTGGAGTAGTAAATTATATTTATGTACTATCCTGCAATTTCTTTTATTTAATACTGAGTGGAGTTGGTATAGTGAATTATATTTATTTACTATCTAGCAACTTTCATGATTTAATATTGATTTGAGTTGGAATAGTAAATTATATATATGTAAGAAAATGATAATATTTTCATCTAGCAGTTTAAATATATATATTTAATAGAGTATTAATATTATTAATATGTGTATTATTAATAGTATTAATAAATAAATTGGTTATATTTTAATTATTGTTGTAAAAGGAATATTGCATTTTTATTTACTTGAAGTTAACTAAACATCATATAACTGTATTTGTATATTTTTCATACATAGTACATATGTTGAATTAATCTTATAAATAATTTTTGTTTTAATAATAATAATATTTACATTATTTAAGTGTTTAGTATTTTGGTATCATCTTATGTATTTATTTTATATTTAGATATGTAGAGTTATTAATGCTATAGATTTTTAATAATAAATATTAATATATGTGTTCTATTATTTATTATTAGTGTTGTACTAGTTTTAATAAATTTAGGGGAATTAATCATTTTTTTTTAACCTTTTAGAAATTATTTTGGTAAAAGTTTGGGTGAGTTTACTGTATGTTTTATAAGATTTAAGTGTAACATTTGTATTTATTTAATTCTTTTAGTTGAAGGGGACTATTTTTGTAACCGCTTAGTGTCGTTTTGGGTTATTTCGGCGGGATGAGATCGCGGTTGGGAGCTGTGTCGCTTGGAGGCAGGTAAGAGTTATTTATTATTGTTTAAATTAGGTTTAAAGGTAATTTGGATGTATTTTGTTGATTTGTAGTGTATTTAGAGTTTTGTTTTTGTGTTTTTGGTGTAATTTACGTGTGGGTTAGGTTGTGGTAATTTTCGAGTAGGTTACGTGTTTTAGGACTCGTGTTTAGGTGGTAGTGTTTGTAGATATTTTTATGTGTATTGTTATTAAATGTTATCAAACCTTTTTAGAAGTTGTGTTAATGTACTTTTTGTGTGGGTGGGTATGTTTACTTTTTGTTTTACAGGTTTCTCTTTGACGACGTCGCTTTTTGGAGACTGTTGCCGTTTTTTTTTTTAAGAGGTGTGTATTAGTTTAGTGAACTAATATTTATTGAACACTCTCTTAATTTTTCGCGTTTTCATAGTGTTTACAAATTTGTAAGCGTTTTCGGGTTTTTGAAGGGTTTGCCAATTGGATTTATCGCCAAATTATGTTTTTTTGGATCAGTTGCTGTTTTTTTTTTTGAAGAAGGTGTGTGTTCGTTTTGTAAGCTAATCTTTATTTAACACACTCTTTATTTTTGCCATTTTCTTGGAGCGTTTTTTACGTTTTATATGTTTTCGGGTTTTTGATGACATTTTAAGTTGGATTCATGAATTCGAGGATTTGTTTAAGGACATGTTTGCATTTTTGCATTTTTTTGGGGCTTTTTTAACGTTGTTTGGGATACATTGACACCTGGATGGACTTTGAGCTTCTATTTTATTGGATTTGGTGCTACAACAACTGTAAGTAATCGTTTTAATGGTATGTGGGAGGGAAATGTCATTTATTTCTGTTTTGCTATGTATTGTATTTTGTTAATTATTATTAATTTGTGAATATATTTTTAATCTTTTATCAATAGTATATATTTGACAAATTAATAATGTTTCATGAAAGTATGGAAGGATTTTAAATATGCTTATGTTGGGATTTATATGACAATGTTTTCATTTATGTTTACATTTGAATTAAAGGATGCTTTTTGCAATTAGGGATAAGTATTCTAAGCCTCGAGTTGTAGGATAGAGTGTAACTTGGCTTTGGAGAAGTTCATACATTTTATTTGTTTGCTTACTTACTTTAGGTTTAATTAGTGTAATGGATTGTTGCATCCTTAGTTCTTGGTAGCTTTGCTCTTTTTGAATACTTTGTAGTAATTTTTGAAGTGTGGGTGTACCTCTCCCTGTTGTTGCCTGGAAGGCGTTATGCCATCCTTCAACGGCGTTGTTACTTTTTGCTTCTTTGTTTAGGGTGCTGAGGTACACGTTCCACCATGGTATGTGGAACTTTGGTAATCTTCTGTGGCCTGATCGGTGTAGTCTCCCTACCCATGTGTCCTCAAAGTAATCCAGTAGTGGACTTAACTTTTCTTCATTTCTTTTGTAGAATGGACTCTCTATTAGTAGGTTATAGTGTTCTGGTACGTCAGTGATAGGGACATAGGCTAGGGCTATTAGTTTTTTTATATTGTATGCTAAGGTGCTATCTGTCACGTATTCTACACTCAGTGTTGACTTTTGGAGAAATCTCCAGAGGCATTGATTAAAATGATAGTAGCATCCTTGTATAGATGTATGGGGGTATGTTTTTAAAATAGCCTGAATCATGGCTATTTCAAAATCCATTATTATTTTATGTGGGAAGTAATCTGGAATTTCTGATTTTATTTTGTTGAGAATTTCTAGATAGGTACTTTGAGTTTTATTTGGGAGTAAGCAGTAGATGAAGGGAATGTTAGTGTTTTGGTACATAGCATGTACTGTGTACAGTTGATAAAATGGCTTAGGACATATTTTAAATGTGCCATCTATCATCCAGGTGTTGCATTGTTGGAGTTTAGTTAAGTTATTTGCAGTGGCAAACATTATAATACGTTTTTCACTGTTTTTATTGTCAAAGAAAATAAATGGCTCTTTATTATGGGTAATGCTTAGTTCTTGTGGGATGTTTACTTCTTGGAAAGTTTTAGGGATAGGTATGGGAGCTGTGGTTTTCTTTTTTTGTCTAATGATCATTTTTTTTAATGCATCAATGGATGGTAATTGTCCAGATGCATGTTGGGGTATTTGTAGTAGCTGTTCTTTTAATATTTCACTAGTGGGTTTTTCTGTGCTAGTGCTTGCTTCTTTGATATTTTCTATTGCTCCTCTAATTTCTATTTCAGTTATATTTGGAGGGTGGTTGTGCTCATTGACAGATAATACAGTAGTTTCTTGAGTTGTGGCTCTTCCGTAGCATTTGCTAGCATAGTACTTGCTACATTTCCAGAAGACTTTTAAATCTTTCTGTCTTTCTTGCGTATAGACATAACCCATGTAACATAGGAGTATTTTTCCTTTTTGTGATTGGATGAATTCAGCGCCTTCAGTCATGGTGATGTCTTTATTTCTAAAGAAAATGTAGATATAATTACGTTAATATCATATCATGAAATAATGTGTTAGAAAGATATATATTTCTTGATATATACTTACAATTTTGATGTAGATGTTGAAAAGAATTTTCTTTTGGTGGTTGTTGGCTGTTAATTTTCATATAGACTTGGTATATCTGTAGAAAAAAAAAATGTCATGTTAATACATTTTCTATTATTTGTTGTAGGTGATAGGGGAATTGGGAAAGGGTTTGTTTTAATTAGTGATTATATCTATTTAGTTTAAAGTCATTAATAGAAATACTTACTTTGTTGATTAGCTTTATTTTTTCTGTTGTTGTAGATAATTTTGGAGATTGCTGGAAGTGTCTGTAGTGGAGATATAAATACATGAAAGCATTTAGTATTTTATTTTAATTTCATAATATTTCTTACGACTTTTTTCTATTATTAATGTTTATTAAAGAATAATTACTTACTTTTTGATTAGCTGTCTTTCGTTATTTGTAGAGGAATTTTCTTGTGTTTGGAAGTATCTGTAGTGGAGATATAAGTAAATGAAAGTGTATTTTAGTTACATATAAATTGTATGCATTTTGTACAAACAGTTAGTAAATTTACGTTTTGCCAAACATTATTTACTTACTTATTTCTGTTAGAGGTTTTGTTTCTTTAGTATATCTTGTAGTTAGGAACCAATCTGGTAGCGTTTTTCTTCAGTTTTCTTTTAATTTTGAAGTGGAGAAGAGTAAATATATATATTTTTTTATACTGTTGTATTAATTGGTTAATTTGTTTGATTGGTTGGGTTAGTTAGTCTTCGATTCTGATTTGTTGTTGTGTTCAGTTTGAATTTTTTTTTCTTCGTGTTTCCATATATGGAAGATGCTAATTAAGTAGTAGTCTTGTATTTTAAGTATATTTCCTTGTTAGAATGTTTTTTATAAGTAATTAGATAATATATATGTTGGTGTTAGTTTAGTTTAGTATATCTATTTATAATATTATAAGTTGTTTTATTAAAACACATTTTATTTGTTTTTCATGTGTTTCTAAAATGTATTTATATTAATTAAATATAAGATGTATGTTTATGTTGGGAAAAAGTCAGTTTTATATGCATTTACATGTTGTAATGTGTGTTACAATTAGTCGATAATATGGTAGGGTCGATATTGTAGGCAGTCTATATTGTGATTTTCGATATTATGGTGCATTGTTAATTAATTGTATGTATATCGATATTTGTATAATCTATATTTTGAGTTTCGATAATGTTAGAAACGATATTTTGTTTAGTCGATATAGTGGGTTCGATATTTTGGTGTATTATTAATTAAGTATTGGTGGTCGATATACTGGTATACGATATATTGTCTTCGATATTGTGTGTAGTCGATATTCTGTCTCTCGATATTAAGTCACTGATCCAATAATAAGTACCTGAAACGTCAAGAGTTGGCGGGATGTACACAGCAAGAAGTTGATGGCAGCCAAGTACCAGAACTCATCGCGAGGAGACGCAGAGTGACGGAAGTGAATGATGAAGCGTGTAATAAACGTACATTCATGGAAGCGGAAATGGGACTAAGAATGGGAATGTAATGCCGAACGTGAAAGTCAATAAAGTTTTAGTTTAGAAAAAGGTAGAAACATGGTAAAAATAAAGTACCTTGTTGCCGGGGGATCTAAAAATTGTTTTATCTGTGGTATGTGTGAAAATTGGTGTGTGTATAATCCTGTTGAATGTTCGTGTGTGTTGTGTGTGGGAACAGACACAAATGCAAAAAGCAATAAATTATGATGATCCAAAAGTGAGCAAATACACATAAAATACAACGATACTTAGTGTGGACCCTGGTTTTATGATGTTGTTCAATGACATGCAAAATGGAACAATAAGCATTGGCAAATACAAATGGAAATTTGGCTTGCATGGCCAATAGAGAACATGGTGATAGTCTCTGCATGGTAAGTCTTAAAGGGTGACCAGACTACTAAAGATAACAACTCATATCGATGTGGTCATTAAGACCATTTGGGAACAAAGTGTTTAGGAATTTAATCCAGTAAATTTCTCTTTGGAGAAGTTTTTGGGTAATGTCTACTCCTGGTTTGGGTGTCACGTGTTCAATAATCTGAAATCTGAATTGTGAGATAGTGTGTTTAGTTTCATGCCAATGGGTAGATAATGGTGAAGTGGTACTATGGTTCCTGATTTTCCTTTTATGTTCGGTGATTCTTACTTTAATTTTCCTTTCTGTTTTTCCGACATAGGCTTTTCCGCAAGGGCATTTGATGCAGTAGATAACATTAGCTGTATTGCAATCGCTTGAATGATTGAGTTTCATGGATTTACCAGAGGTGGGATGAGTTAATACATTACCACAAATGACATTGTTGCAATGGATGCAATTGTTGCATTTAATAGTGCCTTTGAATTCGTAAGTAGGAACTGTGTGAACCGGTGTAGACAGTAGTGACTTGAGGTTCTTGCCCCTCGTATATGCAAACAAAGGTTTTGCTGAAAAAATGTTGTTGAAGTCTTCTTCTGTAGATAACATTTCCCATCTGTTGTTGATGATGTCTCGTATGGATTTGGATGCGGTAGAGAATTTGGATACAAAAACAGTACGGACTTGTATTGGTTTGGTTGTAAATTGTAATAGCTTAGTTCTGTCAATTCCTTGGGCACGTGTCAAACAATCTTGTAGTATATTATCAGGGTATTCTCGTTCTTTAAATCGTTGAACAAATTCCTGTTCTTTGATTTGGCTGTTGTCTGGGTTTGAACAAATGCGTCTGACTCTAAGCAGTTGTAATAGACTTCTGGGATGAAAACTGGTGAAAGCTAATGTGCTGTTGCGATCTGTTGATTTTTGGAAGACTGAAGTTTCGAAGGTCTGGTTGTCTGGTGATTTAGAGATGAGGACATCCAGAAAATGTATTTGTTTTTGTTGAATGCTGTGGGTAAATTGAATCCTTGGATTAACTGTGTTGAGTGTGGATATCAGGTGGCACCATGTATATTATGTGTTTACTATTTATTTATTTATTTACTCATTTGTATTGCGCAACGAATCACCCTCAGGGAGTTCTCTCGGCGCATGAGAGAGGAACACCAAGAGGTGGAGTAAATATTTAGAATAGCAGGTCTTGAGCAGCTTTTTAAAACAACAGAAATTAGTACAGGCACGGATCTCGTCTGGCAAGGAATTCCACTGGGTGGGAGCCAGATACGAGAAAGCCCGGCCGCCCATCCTAGCCTTCCTGACTCTGCGAACACAAAGTAAATTTCGATTGCTGGATCTTAGCAGTCATGTAGGATGGTACCGTTCGAGCTTCTTTGTCAGGTAGGCAGGGCCCAACCCATGGAGGGACTTAAAAACTAGACATAGCAGTTTGCATGTGGACCTCTTTTTAATAAAAAGCCAGTGTAGTTGGCACAGGAGGGGTAGCGAGGGGGTCCGAGCTGGCTTGTTAAGAACAAGACGGGTCGCTGTGTTTTGGACCACCTGTAATTTGGCGGCCAGATCCTCCCTCATCCCAACCAACAGTGAATTACCATAATCCAGTTGACTAATCAGAAGTGACTGGATAAGGGTCTGTCTGGCCGTAAACGGAATCTATGTAACGATCCTACTGAGCATTCACATGGTTCCAAAGCAGGCACCTGCCACTGATTTTACCTGCTCATTCATTGCTAAGTTATTGCCAATTTTTATGCCCAGATTTTTCGCCCAGCCTCTGGGGGCAGGTGCATCTCCTAGGTCGGATGGCCACCACTCAGGGGTCCACATCTCCTTCGCCTTGCCATATAGGACGATCTCGGTCTTTGAAGAGTTAAGCTGAAGAAAGTTCTTCCTCATCCACTTCGCTATGCTGATCATAGAATGGCGAAATTTAAGTCTGGTAACCACAGGACTTTCCTCGATAGGGACTATCACCTGGGTATCATCGGCATAAGATATGGTTTCAAACCCACACTCTCTGATGATTGAGGCCAGGGGGGCCACGTATATGTTGAACAGAGTAGGGCTCAAAACTGAGCCCTGGGGGACCTCTTTATCAATGCTGGTAGTTTGGTAGTTTGGGAGCTAAATGACCCAAGCTGAACATATTGGGTTCTGTCCACCCAAAAATTCTGGAGCCATTTAATGGCCCTGCCTCCGGCACCAATCTCTCGCAACCGGTCCAAAAGGATCCGATGGGAGATGGTGTCGAAGGCAGCCGACAGATCCAACAGCACCAATATCACAGGGACATCCCTATCCAAGGACATCCTTATGGTGTCTGTTACCTCCAACAGTGCCGCCTCGGTGCTGTGTGAGGCACGGAAGCCCGACTGGGAGGCATCCAGTATGTTGTTCTGCTCCAGATAATGGTAGAGATGTCGGTTAACTAAGGACTCCATGATTTTTGCACAGCACGGCAAAAGAGAGATTGGTCTAAAATTCTGAAGGTCGCTAGGATCCGCTAGCATCTTCTTCGGAAGGGGTTTTATGCGCGCATCTTTCCACTTGCGTGGGACAGTGGAGGTTGGAAGCGAGATGGGGCCTCGGCAAGGACTGGAGATAACGCTGACATAACAGCGGGAGGCATTAGATCTTGCTCGAGCTAATAGAGAGCACACTTCTTCCCTCGTAACATTAGGGATAAGTTCTAGAGTTGACTGACTCTGATTCTCCGAGATAGAGGATTTACCATGAGCGCCCTCCTCAGAATCAAAGGTACTATAGATCACGTCAACTTTGTTGATGAAGTGGCTACCTAAGTTCTCACATAATTCCTGTGTAGGTGGTGGAAGTGGGTTATTTGCTCTGGGATTTGTAAACTCCTTTACGATGTCAAAGAGTTCCTGGGATGAGTTTTTAGCTTTCATGATACGGGCACCCAGATAGAATCTCCTAGCGGAATTACAGCTATTCAGGTATACTCTATGTGCGGTTCGATAGAGCAGTTCATCCTGCTCCAACTTAGAGCTTCTCCATCTTCTCTCCTTGGTCCTACAGGTGGCTTTCTCTATCCTGAGGCTGTCTGAGTACCAAGGGGTGGGAGCAACCCTTGCCTGAATCTTTACCCTCTTAAAAGGAGCAATGGAGTCTAGGGCGTTAGTTATGGCTACTTCGAATCGATATAAGGCCACATCACCATCATCGTCCTCCTCAAATGTGGGAGAGATAAAGGCCCTACTAAAGGTATCCGGTGTCACCTTTTTCCAGGGTCTACGAAGATCCCTGTAACTGAACGGAGGACTGAAAGATTTTATAGGCACCCACGAAAAGCTAAGAGCTGAATGGTCAGTCCAACCCATCGTTTGCGGGGGTTCTACGTCTATTCTAATGTGTTATGAGAATACAAAGGCTATTTTTGATATAACCTTGTGTGGAGTTCCTTTTGTGGTGTGCCTGGGATGTTGTTGCTGTGTGCGTGTGCAAATGCTTTACACATGACCTCTGGGATAAGCCTGACTGCTCGTGCCAAGCTACCAAGGGGGTGAGCAGGGGTTATCTTTGGCGTGTAGCTCCCTTGCCCTGACTAGGGTGGTGGTCTCTGCTTGGCTTTGGCGCAAGCCTTAGCCAACCAGAGATCCCATTTCTAACAGTGGGTATTTTTAGAAATACTTCATGCTTTGCACAAGTAACAACTGACTTTTCCACTCCCATGAAGCCCTTCATATGATGTTGATAGATTTTTAGCTGATTTATGTTTTAGCAAGATACACCCTTTATTAGCTCTTTGTGTATGGTCGCTACTTTCCTCTCATTCAAATCTGTGAGCATGTTAGTTATTCATCAAGACCAGAACTCTTCTTGAGTTCCATGAGGATGTTTCATCTAATATCAAATCAATACAGAATGATAGATTTTCATGGCCGATTATTGTTATCTACAACAGACATATCAGATAAAAGTCCACATAAATTATAAGATGAAATTGCATAATCAAATATAGAGAGCCCTTATTTACAACTATGGGTGCACTGAGCAGGAATGTCATGAATAATTCTGCCATTGATGATTAAACAGCAATTGTTTCTCAAAAATTCAACCCTTAATCGCCGTGTGCATCTACTTTATTAGTTGCTGGAAAAGATGGTCTCAGAATATTGAAAGCTTCACCTTTTTGTAGGTCTTGTATCCCTCAGTACAATGATTTGACAACTTGATCCCATAGGTATGTTTAGGTTTGCTAACAATAGCGAAGAACTGACCATTTCTAGAATTTGAAGTCCACACACTAGAGCACTGCTGACCAGGCCCAATTGTATATTCTCTGACTCATATAAACATAGTTAAATTGCCTAATCCCATTTGCATATTTACCTTTCCAACAAGGCCATAGTATACCGTTAATGAGAATATACCAGAGGTATGGAAAGTTAAATGTCACCTGTGGACTGCAGTACATATTGTGCCATGCACTAAGCTAACAAGGAAAGCATGACTGCATGTGTATCCAGATTGCTGCAGCCTTTAAACTTGCAGGCTATCCTGTTAAAATAACCCTCTTTGGCAGGAGATAATCCTACTTTTAAATATGACATAAGTCACCTCTAAGTAGGACTTGTTGGCCACAATGAAGTTTGGCTAGTGTTTAAAAGTGGAAGATATGAGAATCTCATGTTGTCATTGTCCTATAATGACTAGCCCCCAAACGTTCTTCACTGTGTAGGGCTGTGGCTATGAGAAAACCAAAGTACAAATAAAATGCTATCTTTGCTAATATTAGTTAGGAATAATCTACAGAGTTAATTTAACCACTGTTTGTGAAGTTGGAAGTTGTATAAACATGCAGGAAAAGTAACTTAAAGAGTTAAACTTTGCATACCCGGAACTCCAATAGGTTACCTAGTATTACCCTGCCAACACCTGCCCACCATCAATGCTTTCCTCTTAATGAGGGGAACAATTTGGTCCCAGAACAGAAACAAAAGCTTGGGCCTTTTCACAAGAACACCTGAGTGTGAGGAATGTGACTTATATTCTCCCAGGAATGGCAGATGGTGTGTATTCAGAAAATTAACCTGAAAAGGACTACCATGAATCCTGTTCATTTGATCTCAGGGCCAACAGTAACCAGCCTGGCCCCTTGCTGTTGGGAGGGAAGTTGGAACCCAGAACCATTTTGCTGTGGTGGAGAAGGAGCGGACTGCTCATTTCCCTAGACACAACCCTGGCTGTACTATCAGCCTCCCTTAGGGGCAGAATTTCAAGTGATAATGCTCTGTGGGATAGTTTGCTGCAAGGCACACATAATGTGCTGCAAATGAGGAAAGATTTGCCCTTGGGAACTTTTTTCCTATTGACCAGGCTATGTCAAGGTGTCATCCCTCCTACCCTATCTGAACCTGCATAAAACAAAAGAGGACTGGACCTGCTGTCTGTGACCTTTGTGAAGACCTGAAGGGCTGGACTTGCTCCCACTTATACTCAGTGCTATGAAGTAGACCTCCAGATTCGGTCGATTTACTTTCTCTGAGTATACATTAAAATTAAAAGCTGAATACATTCTTTACCTGGATTGACAAGTTGGCTTGCGGCAAGTGAACATGTGCTGGTGGCCTCATCTAGAGTGGGTCCTTAATCTAAGTGCTTTACTTAAGGTCCTAGGAGCTTGACCAAAAGGAAATACTCCAAAAATGTGGGGTGGCTTGGACTTACACAGTGCTTGACTACCAGAAGTATGGCACTAACCACCCAAAGCTATCTGTCCAAGGTGTGAGCTTGACAAGCAAAATTTAAGTTGGATCCACTCAGACCTATTTTGCTGCCCAAAAGAAGACTTCATCGAACCTTCGCTTTTAAGGTATTTGGCTCTGGTGAGAACTGCCTATTTACAACTTCCAGGCTTGTCCCACTGGAGGATTTTGAATGCCAAAAAGACTACTTTCCAATGTAGAAACGTTGACCAGGTAAAGATGTGAAACATATCTGGCCAAGTAGAGAATTTCACTAAGAGCAACATTTGAAGTTTCCCACTTGAGTTTTTTCCTCCAAAACAATGGGTTCAGCTGGATCTTGGCTTATATGTATCTAGCGTTGATTTGAGTGGATCTCATCAGATATAGCCTTCAACCTTGCCCTGCTGGAGGATTTTCACTTCCATAAAAAAGACTAAGTCAGAAGGTAAAACTTTGATCCGCTTGGTGTATCTCACCTCTATGCCATCTCGGTTAGCCACAAATCACACCTTTGTCCTGATGTACTTAGAACAGTGCTTTACTTTTTCTTGATGATGTTTGCTCTAAAACTTTAAAAATCCACATCTTTGGTTCCCCTGATTGGATTTTTTCTTTTTTGTGTAATTTTTTCTATTAAATTTGTCTTCATTTTACGAAATTGGTGGGGAATATTTTATTGTGTTGTGTTTTGACTTTTCAATTGTTTTAGCACTGCTAAATGCTTTATACACCTTTCCTGAGTTAAGCCTGTCTACTCTATGCCTGAGCTACCAGGGGTTGAGCCCAGGTTAGGGTCTATTAACAAAAGTAACTTACACTTGTGAGTAATTTACATATGCAAATTTACTATTATACTTTGTAATAACTTCATTAGTTTGGACTATTCACAAAATCCATGTGCAAAACTATTACAAAGTCTAGCGTTACATGTCTCCACCTCCTAAATTAATTGAGTGGTGCCTTAAAGATATGTCTGTATACTTACTACATATACATTTGCCACCATATTTTACTTTCCTCACACTTAGCAGGACCTCTGCTATTTCACACTTTGCGGAACCTCCATTACTGAGGTGAAGGTATCTGCATGGAACGGAATAGGAGAATTACATACACCTAAACTTTATACACCTGATACACATTCACTTACAATGATATATGTACTGGTGATACCAGAGGATCTGTTTTTTCACCTGCACCTTCTTCAGACTGCATGAATCCCACCTAGGAAGAAACATGCAGACCACGAACCTGAGGAGGAAAATCAATTTACTAATGGGGGCGTTCCTTGTAGTTACGTTTGTTATCAAACACTACACACAACTACATGAACTACCCTCCTTCACCCTCAGTTAGTCACAGAAGGTAGTCCTACAACAGAAGGTAACACACTCGGCCAATGCATTGATGGTGGAGGCCCGCACCACGGGACACACAAAAAGACTGGCAGAATGAGAGGAAGCATGTGATGCAAGTATTCTCCAGTATTCAACTTGCTCTCTGTTAATTTTCTTTCACTTAAAGCAAACCTATAATCACTGACCCATAACTCTTTTTCACTCACACCTGCACTGTTTGTCATACATCATATATATGTTCCACTCAAAAACACTTTTTTACACAAGACCAATTAATTACTACTACTGTTATAGCTAGCTGTGTTATTTTGCATACAGCCACTCTTCTAGCAGCTCGGTAGCTTTATAAAAGCAGGAGGGCAACACGCAAAGCAGGTCTTGCAAAGTAACCCATCCACAACTACGGTATGTCCTTAAACTTTAAATCTTACTAATTCACTATGATCTACTTGTACCATGTGTTTTAATAAATTCTAAAAGTTTATATGATAATTTTTGTTTGAGTTCCTTTGCACTGTAGTCAAAAATTACTTTGCTTTTCCTACTTTTATTGTAAGGAATTGGGGGTATTAAGTTAAGACCCACGGCAAGCAATACACAGAATTTCTGTTAGGGTGAATCACAAAGTCACTGAATTGAGAAGTGCTGAACCCTCTGCAAGCTATGGAACACAGTGTGCCATAGCAGAGCTAGCAGAGCTATGGCAGAGCTATGGCACACAACTGCAATCACCAACTGACAGGTGGCCATTCAACCCTTGTTAAGTGCTTTTAGGAGTCCTAAAGTTAGGAGTCCTAACTTTACTACTCCTAAACTGAGAAAAATCCTAACATTAAGACTTTAGGTATTCACAGAAGGCATTTAGGAGTCCTAAAGTTAGGACTCCTAACTTCTGTGAATACCGAAATGAGTAAGTGCCTTCTGTGAATACCAAAATGAGTAAGTGCCTTCTGTGAATACCAAAATGGTAGTAAGTTTAGGATTTTGTATTAAGTTAGTTTTGTGAATTGGGCCCCTCTTGTCTTAAGAAAGTTTGCACTAGGTAACTAAATCATTCATTTTTATAGTGAAAGCTGCATTTTACCAGTAAACCTTTAACATTCAATCAATCAATCAGGGGATTGTAAGCACGCTACTCACCCGTGAGGGTCTTAAGGCGCTGAGGGGGGGGGAGGGAGGGTGGTCAGACCTGCTTAGCTGAAGAGCCAGGTCTTGAGGGTCTTTCTGAAGGTGTTCAGGGAGGGGGCAGCCCTGATGTCTGCCAGTAGCTCGTTCCAGGTCTTGGCTCCTATGTGGGAGAAGGATCTTCCTCCTCTTCTGGCTCTGTGGATGTGCGGGGTTTCGGCCAGAGCGAGGTTGGTAGATCAGAGGTTTCTTTTGGGTACGTGGAAGTTGATTCTGTCATTGAGGTATATTGGCCCGTTGTTGTATAGGCATTTGTAGGCGTGGGTGAGGCTCTTGAAGGTGACTCTTTTCTCCACGGGGAGCCAGTGGAGTCTCTGTAGGTGTTGGCTGATGTGTTCGTGCCGGGGGATGTCAAGTACGAGTCTGGCGGGGGAGTTCTGTATTGTCTGGAGTCTGCGGAGTAGGGACTTGTTGATGCCGGTGATGGAGCAGGTAGAGCAAAATTTTGTATACCTACTCTATTTTGCATGGAAATACTAATTAGATAATCTATTGATTATAATATTATTAAATAAGTGCTGCATATTTATTAATTCAACATTATTAAAAACAAATTATACGTGGGAGACTGCTAATTGCATGGCTTAATAACTCATGTAACTAAAATCTGTACGCATATTAACAGTAGCATATGTGACAATTAGTTATTGCATGCTTTATGTTGCTTTTGTAACGTTTGCACCTTCGTGGAGGATCGAAAAGGTGAATATGATTGCTTTAAATGTCGCCATTTGCTAGATAAATACAAACACATAAAGGGATTAGTAAGGGGTTAACATTAGAATCATTATTTCTATATATTAATTATTCTTTTGTGTTTGTTTCGCTTAAATTGACATCTGGGCCTAATCCAAAATGGCCGCTGTCACCGTACCCAGAAGTGGCCACCGTCTCGTGAAGCGTGGAATCAACTACGTATGTCCGGATGGAATCGTGAACTTCCTAGCAACCTTTATAAATCATGTACTTGGTCAAGGATAACAGTTTGGTGGTCTGCCAAGATAAGGAAACAATTAAGCATACAAACAGACCGGAACAAGCCGATACTAATGTGAACTTGTGACCTCACAATTCGGACTGATCTGAGGCGCTGGGAATAAGAACCGGACGATCCCAACCAGCCAATCACCACTGTTCTTAACCTGATTTTATTATAAAAAGGGTAATAGAATAGAGAGGATTATGGCTATGTGACGCTTTTCCTGATGGTCCAGATGCTGCCCGACCCCTTGATGACTGCAAACTCTTTCCAAATCCACGGGCTATGATAGATGCTTGCACAATTTCTGATCCTTTGATAAAATTGGGGACTGTAATGTGCTAAGCAGAGGACTTTGAACATTGAGCTTTGGCCTGCTTTATTTGGACAATTTACGACAAATTTGATTATGCAGAGCCAATGAATTAGAGGACCCCAGATAGCCAGATTGGGTAAATATGATGGTCTGTGATTGATTCAAATTGATCTAGAAATTCTAAACTTTGACGAAACAAATGAAAATATAAATCATTATGAAAATATAGATAAACAAATATTGATTAACAAGAAAATAAGAGTTTGTGGTGTTTCATTAAGGGAAATAAGGATTCTGAATCTTAAATGTGTCTTAGCTGGTTCTAAATCACCATCAACCAATCCAACTAATTGATCCGTCGACCAAGTGGGTGGAGTGCCTTTATGTTTAGGATTAGGGATCTATAGGCGACGATTGCTAATGTATATTTGTAAAATAACTTTTCTCTCCCTATAGGTTATAAGGTGTTCCCCCCACATGCCCAGCGTAAGAATTATATCATCCCTCCTGTGTGCAGACTCGTGTGAGAGAGAGAGACGTATGAGTGTTGGTGTTATGGGCCCCACCAATGAATGCATGTGTGAATGAGGTAGTGTGACGGCAGGTCTGCGACACAGGGAGGATGGTTGTGATCTTTCTATTTCCCTCGGCTTTTGTGCTGGATCACCGGCTTAGAGTGCGTTTCCATAGTCCAGTCTGCTGGTGATGAGTGCGTGGGTGACCGTCTTTCTTGACTCCTGGGGGATCCATTTGAAGGTCTGGTGGAGGATGCGGAGTGTGTTGAAGCAGCTGAAGGTGACGGCATTGACCTGTCGGTTCATGGTGAGTGATGAGTTGAGTACAATGCCGACATTCTTAGCATGATCTGTGGGGGTAGGTGGGCTTCCGAGGGCGGTTGGCCACCAGGTGCTGTCCCATGTCGAGGGGGTGGTTCCAAGAACGAGGACTTCTGCCTTCTCGGCTTTGAGTTCCAGGGGAGACCGCGCTTGATTCCTGGCATCTTTGCACTCGGCCCCTGGCCCAAAACCAGCACCGCACTTTACCCCAAGTCCCTGGAGGGACGTGAAAACCGGCGCAGCGGTCCCGCATCGTGGGAGACCGCGCTTGATTCCTGGCATCTTTGCAATCAGCCCCTGGCCCTAAACCAGCACCACACTTTACCCCAAGTCCCTGGAGGGACGTGAAAACCGGCGCAGTGGTCCCGCAGCGTGGGAGACCGCGCTTTATTCCTGGCATCTTTGCACTCAGCCCCTGGCCCTAAACCAGCACCGCACTTTACCCAAGTCCATGGAGGGACGTGAAAACCGGCGCAGCTGTCCCGCAGCGCAGGAGACCGCGCTTGATTCCTGGCATCTTTGCACTCGGCCCCTGGCCCTAAACCAGCACCACACTTTACCCCAAGTCCCTGGAGGGACGTGAAAACCGGCGCAGTGGTCCCGCAGCACGGGAGACCGCGCTTGATTCCTGGCATCTTTGCACTCAGCCCCTGGCCCTAAACCAGCACCGCACTTTACCCCAAGTCCCTGGAGGGACGTGTAAAACGGTGCAGTGGTCCTGCAGTGAGGGACGCGCCCGGGCTGGGCCCGGGCCAAGACCGGACCAAGACGGGCCCGTCCTAGGCCGACGTAGGCTGGGCTGGGCCATAGCTCTTGGTCGCATGGTGGAGTGCTACCTGGCTCATAAAGCTACTGTGAAATGCAAAGGGAGCGGGTAAGTCCATGCCATTTGGTTTTATTTTACTTTTGCATTTGAATTAACAGACTGACAGTGATCCCCTGGCAGTATACATTAAGTCATGGGGAAAAGGAAAAGTATGTGTCAAAAAAATCCTCATAAGGAGGGTGGGGGGAGGAGCCACCAGACTCTTCTGAAATATCTGACTGGAGCCATGGGAGCCATAGAGCAGCAGATTTCATCTGTAGAAGAGACTATAAACATTGAAAGATCTGGACCAGTAGAAGAGGGTGATATTAGGAAGGAGTCTTTCGTCCCCCCCACTAGACATTCCTGAAATTATTGATCCCAGTGTAAGCACCAATGGGTGCATTGCAAATATTTCTGATTATATTTCTATATGCGAGCCAGAACTAGATGGTGACCCCCAACCACCGACTAAACAAATGCGGAATACTATAAACTCCAAAACCAACTTAACTAACATCCCCCACGACCAGTCAGAGGTGAGAGTTGTCAATAATAATCCTGTATCCGGCACCGTGTGGGATAAAATTCCTAAAAAGACAAAATCAGTGATGGAACCACGAAGCCGCAGGAACAACACTAATAAGGGCCCGTCGTACAACACTCCAAAGGAACTGGCGGCTTTAAATAATAAGTTTGATATTTTGGACTCTTATTTGCGAAAAACTCTATCTGATTTTGTTAAAAGAGTGGGTATGTTGGAAGCTACACTTTCAAGCCACTTGGAGACTCGCCGGCCGGTTACTACAAGACATAAAGCACCTAATCATGGAGATTTTGTACTGGAAGGGCAAGCAAACAACTCTACTCTAAAGGTTGTCACCATTCCCAGTTCTAGTGAGAATTCAACAAGACATAATCAGATTTTGGCTAAAATAGATTTAGGCAGCAAACTAATGGGCACACCCGCAGACATCACACAGGGGTCTTAAAATCTTGCGCTAAATTTACCAAAAATTGGAATCCACCTTTGTCCTGATGTTGCCCCCAGGAGAGCCCAGCAACAGAAAAATTATTTAGGAACCCATAATCACCCTGCATTAAACAACTTAGCACCTGATTATAACCTAACTGTTGATCAACCTAAGATAGTTTTGGACCTTCCTCCCGCTGTCTCTCCATATACTGTCATCCTAGCCAATGTCCCGCGACTTCGTGTTGGGGCCATAGAAGAGTGGGATACATTAAGGAATAAATCATTGTTTTGGCTAGGTTCCAAAACCGGCACCACAGATAACCTTTCCCATAACTTTAAAATGGCCAGGCTAGGGAAGGGCCAGAAATCTATGCCAGGGGACTGCGTGATACTGACTTTTAAGTCAATAGAGTTGGTTCACTATATCTTGACCAGGGTGGGCTCATCTTCTATTTCTTTTCATGATATTAATGTGGTCCCGTTGGGCTTCTTTTACCAATCTTTTAACTCTATACATTTACATCCACGTGACAGGGAATATCCTATGAGGCACACACTTTATAATGTCCCAGTGCAGAATCGCTATGATCTCTTCTCCCATTTGGAGCAGGTGGATTGACCCCCTAAGAAAAGAGAGGGGCCGAACCTGTTAAGTAGAGATGTTAACATAGATATGAGACCATCAGTACAGGGACTAAATGATTTGGGCCCCATAAATGTTATGGTAAATCCACCCATAACCTTAGAGACAATCACACAGAAAGATTTTAGGAAAGATACTTACTTGGCTCTAACCAGTAAAGTCCCTGAAACAGTAGGTAGAAATCGAAGTCCAATTGTTTCTCCTGCCCCTAGCCCAGATAATGGTCTAATAACGTCCCTCAAGGTGGGTTCTGTAACAGCAGTAGAACCAAGCATTAGTGCCCTAAAGGAGAAGTTCATAGATTGTACCTGCAAGATTTTGTTTTGGAACATCGCAGGTTTAAAGTCCAAGATTGTGAACCCACAGTGGACAGAGTATGTATTCAAGTTCGATATCTTATGCCTACAGGAAACATGGGCTGAAGATGCGATCCATATAAATGGGTTTAAGATCTTTCACTTACCTGCAGTAGCATCAACGCATGGGAGAGCAATAGGTGGACTTTGTATCTATGTAGCATGTCATACAAACTTGTCGAACATAGTAATATTGGTTACTGACCGACATTTTCAAATAATAGGGGCCGATTTGGACAGATCTACTGGTCTATTGATAGTGAATTTTTATAATAATGCCCCGTGTAAAGACCAGGTAGAAATGTTGGAGGCCATATCCCTACATGTTATTAAGATTCAGGAGGCCTCCACTAGAGATCTATTTTTAATATGGGGAGGAGATTTTAATATCAATCTCTGTCAGCACTGGGAAACTGGTGTCTGTGGCCTTGATATAATAGTGAGACTAGTCTCCCTCATTTTAACCACTCTGGTTCAGGGGAGATCTTAAATGATATTATGCTCACCGGTGACATGGGTTTTGCAAACATCTCTTGTAGCTCTCCGGCTCCTTTTAGTCCAACTTTCAATGGTCGCGGACTTTATCCCATCATTGATTTTATTTTAATTTCAGTAAGACACACCTCCAGACTTATAAATTTTCAAACTCATGATATTTCCTTAAGTGATCATTTCCTGCAGAGCATTGAAGTTAAGTTGAATTGCAGTCCAGCCAAAGGGAAGGACTCCTCTACGTATTGTGTAACTGACGTCACTTTGACAAAACAAAACGGCTACACGCTGAGCTGGAAAAAAATAGACCCAGACTCATTTATGAACATGGTCACATCAAATTGTAGTGAATCTATTAATAAATGTACAGGGGAAGGCTATTCAGCATTAGAGATAGTGGAGGGGTTTTCCGTATTATCTAAATTTATAGGCAATTCTCTACATGTAAATTCAAATAGGAAATCTACCCAAAAGAAAGGATGGTTTGATCACAGTTGTACTATAGCCCACTCCAATCTTAAATCTGCTCTTCATAGTAAGCCTTCAAATAACAATGATATAAAAGAACCGAGAAGAGCATACCGATATGCCTTAAAAGAAAGGAAAAATAGGCTAAGGGAGGAGGCATGGAATAATCTCCGAACTGCATCTGAACTGAAAGATTCCTCAGCATTTTGGAAAGCGGTAAATGCCCCGTTTTTAGTCGATGCAGGGAGGGCAAGTATAGAGATAGCGCTAACTGGGGAGGAATGGGTAGACCACTTCTCTAAATTATATTCTACTCTTACCCCTAAACCAAGTTTTAGAGACTTGGAGGGGGACAGGATAGAACCCCAGATTGTTAATTATCACTCGCAACTTAAATTGGATCTTAAAGAGATGGAGGAGGCGATCAGATCGGGTAAGAGTAGTAAAGCTCCAGGGCCAGATGGCATCCCGGTGGATCTTTTTAAACACAATATAGACTTCTGGGGACCTATTTTAACTCGTGTTATTAATGCATGCATATCAACTAGTCTTATTACTACCTGGAGCGAATCGATTTTGGTCCCAATTTTTAAAAAGGGGGACAGGCATAATCCTGCATGTTATCGCCCCATATCGCTCCTAGTCTCCATGGTTAAAATAATTGGAAGAGTAATTTTATCTAGAATACAGGCCTGGGCAGATGAACACTCTATCATCAGTAATATCCAATATGGCTTCCGTAAGGGTCTGGGAACGGTAGACCAGTGCCTAAACCTAGAATTAATTCTCAACAAACACACTAAGGCTAAAAGGGGCCCTCTTTATCTAGCCTTCGTGGATTTTTCTGCCGCATTTGATCGCGTTATTCACAACAAACTATGGCCGATTTTAGAGAAGTTGGGAGTAGAACTACCTCTAATTTCTTTAATGTGTGAATTTTATATCAGGGCGAGAGCTATGGTGCGTTTTGGCATGGGGGAGAGTGCACTGATTCTTTCATTGTAGGCAGAGGAGTAAGGCAGGGCTGCGTCCTGGCACCCCTCCTTTTTACTCTGTATATTAACAACTTAGATCAGACTTTGCGAAAGGAATGCCAGGACCTGCCAGGGGCAGGGAACTGTCCCCTCCCTGCGTTAATGTATGCCGATGATGCAGTGCTTATGGCCCGCACCCCAAATAGTCTCCAGATGGTTTTAAATAGCTTTGTAAACATCATGTCCAACTTGGGACTCACAGTTAATTCATCTAAAACTTTTATACTTAAATGTGGCCAGGGGAGTAATAGGTGTCGCCCCTTCTTCCTCGAGGAGAATATCTTAACCTGTGCCAATACTTTTTCTTATCTGGGGGTTCTTTTTGACCGTACTGGTTCGTGGTCAAAGGCTGTAAATTTACGAAGAATGTTGTTTTATAAGGCCCTGACAGCTCTGAACAATTTTGGTAGAAAATTAGGTAGACATCCCCCACTGAACTGCTCCACATCTATAAAGCTAAATGCGTATCAATAGCGACATATGGAGCGGGTATCTGGGGATATGTAGACGTGACCTCCATACAAAAGATCGAAAATAGATTTCTTAGATATCTGCTTGCTCTTCCGGCAAGCGTTTCTACTTTTAATTGTCACATGGAGTTGGGCATATCGCACATAGAAGATGTCATTGGCATTCAGGCATTTCTCCTCTGGCATCACATTTGGACTTCAGAACAGACCAGTCTAAACCATCAAGTAATAAAAGACTGCTGTGCGCTAGATGGGGCCCGACATATTGGATGGCTTACGCATATTAAAGATTTTTCACGTAAATTAGGACATCCAGAATATTTTGATAACCCTAGTAGCCTGACTAAATTAAATAGGAAAGCTCTGAAACTCATTTGTCTGCATTATCTTGAAAATTTAAGACTAAATACAGAGATCCATAAAATTTCAGTTCTGGCACATCAAAACATTCTTACCATTTTTAAGATACAGCCGAATTTAACATATGTAACCCCCGACTTCGATAGATTTTTACTAACACGTTTTAGGATGTCCATTGCACATAGGCTATTCAGCTTTCCAACAATTAATGATTGGTCTAGGCACTTGTCTAACTGTCCATGTGATGGCGTGTCCGCACAATCTACCATGCACGTATTATTCTTTTGTAAATTTTATTCACTCCAGAGGAAACGGTAGATACTTCCGGTGCTCAGAACATTAGGCCTGAAACAATGTTGCCCAGCTTTTCTGGTTATGCAATCCCTGGGGGAAGAGCTTATAACTTTAGCAGTTACATCGTTTTTAAAGTCTGTTTTTAAATGTAGGAAGACTATCCTTATGTAAGAATTTGCTTTGTAAAATTCATTCTATTTGAGGTTCGTCCTCTTTTATTTATTAGTCATATGTGTTTTCTGTTTTTGACTGTACTGTATTTTGAATGTGCTTTTATGATTATCTTTTTAATCGAATAAAGCTTGATTTGATTTGAGTTCCAGGCAGCTGTTGGTCGTCCAGACTGGGACGTCTTGCATTTCTTTCTGGAAGTTGAGTTAGGCAGTGGTGGGGTCTTTGGTGAGGGAGAGGATGAGCTGGGTATCGTCGGCGTAGGATACGATGTTGAGGCCATGTTGTCGGACGATGGCAGCGAGGGGGACCATGTTGATGTTGAAGAGGGTCGGGCTCAGAGACGAGCCCTGTGGTACACTGCAGGTGATTTTCGTAGGATCGGAGAGGAAGGGTGGCAGTCTGATCCTTTGGCTTCTTCCGGTGAGGAATGATTGGATCCAGTCCAGGGCTGTTCCTTGTATGCCGGTGTCGTGTATGCCGGGATCGTGTAGTCTGGCGACTAGAGTGTGGTGGGAGATGATGTCGAAGACAGCTGATAGGTCGAGAAGGATGAGTGCTGCAGAGTGGCCTTGGTCCAGGTGGGTGCTGATGTCATCTGTGGCGGCGTGTAGGGCTGTCTTAGTGCTGTGGTTGCTTCGGAATCCGGATTCGAACGGGTTGAGGATGGCGTTCACTTCGATGAATCATGTCAATTCCTTGTTGACTTTCTTCTCTGCAACTTTGGCTGTGAAAGGGAGGAGCAAGATGGGCCGGTAGTTCTTTAGGTTGTTTATACGTATCTTGTTTATGATACAGGGTTGGCTTTAATTGAAGGACCTTAACATCAAGTTCTCTTTTTCATAACCAAACTAATTCTATGTTTCATAGCACAAGCAGTTATTTGTCTGTTAATCATTACGATTAGGTATTTATAAGTTACACATTTATAATTTTTATAGTGCAAGATGCTTCTATGTCAACTAAAAGGATCTCTATAAGATAGCAATTATTTTTGTTCTTAACACAAATGATTTGCTTGATAGCCAACAAGGTTATAGATTTATTAGGACCAACATTTTTATTCATAACACGTCCAGCAGTCTGTAGTAAAACATAACTTTTTAGTATAAACAATCTTTTCATTCAGACCAGATGTTCTTAAGCTATGGTCCAGGAACCCCTGGGGGTCAGGGCATCCATGACTGCGTGAGAATTTGTTTTTTTTACACATTAATAAAAAATAAATAAATAAACATTGTCAAATTGAAAAGTTCAAAACGTTCTGGACATGTTAGGGAATTTGAAAGTGAAGGTTAAAAAATTAAGTTGGTATCCGCAAATTTATTCATGGGGGCATTGCAAGTGCATCAAACAGAATATAGTATGGATGATTCAGTAACCTCAATTAAATTCCGAATTCATTGAAACTTTAGGCTTTGTCTATATTTGTGAATGTAATAAAATATTTAATAATTTGTGTATTTGATGAGTGTATATTTCTGTATTTTTGTGAACTGTTTTGCAGTTTAAATCATCGAAATTGCTTTGGCAGGGTCCACTGCTTCCAGTAATGACACAATGGGGTCCTCATATTTCAATAAGGATTCTTTGCTGATTGCAAAATCCATGTAATTATGAAGTGGGAGTCCACAGAAGTCAGAAGGGTAAAAACAGCTGATTCAGAGCACACTCAGTTTTTTGCTTTTTAACTAATAAGCTCTTAAATGTGTCAATAAATGAAGTGTGCAAAGAACATAGAAGCACACAGAAGAGAGAGAGGAGCAGAAGGACAACTGGAAATAAAAATGGATGAAATCAATCAGGCCAATAATACAACACCACAAAGGTGCGATATGTGCTGAAGAAAAATAAGGACATGTGTAGAACATTAACAACCATACAAATAAGTTACAAATATGAGGTGGATGGGCATGGACTCTTGTAGAACCTACACAGCTGCTTTCAGGTTTGGAGTCAATTGTGAGTTTCATGGCTAGGATGCACCATGCATAGTCCACTTTGCATTATATATTTGCCTTACAGTGCATTACCTATAAACATTTAGGCCCTTTTAAAGAAAGAGTGGCTTCATATACCACTGCCGCTACCACTGCCATTGATATTTTGAGATCTTCCAAAACACTGCTGTTCTGTTGGTTTTCACAGGAAGATAATTATCATGTTAAAAGAAATCCAGGGTGAATAGAGGATCGGAATAAAAGATAGCCCTGGTTATTCTAAGGAAACTCTCAGATTCTAGTTATCCCCTAGTAAATCCAACCTCTAGGTTTACTTGAGCCCTTGATATCAGTAATCCTGGGCAAAAGAAGCTATGTGGAGGGTAATGGCGGCTGCTAATAAAGACCATTACATCAATCAATCAAACATTTGTAAAGCGCACTACTCACCCGTGAGGGCGTCAAGGCGTTATGCGGGGGAGAGAGCTGCTACTGATCGAACAGCCAGGTCTTGATAAAATTCCTGAAAGTCAGCCGGTCCTGGGTTTATCACAGGTGAGTAGGGAGGGTGTTCCATGTATCGGCGGCGAGGTGGGAGAATGATCTGCTGCCGGTGGTCCTTCGGCAGATGCGTGGGACGGTGGCGAGGGCGAGGTCCTCGGAGCGAAGCTGGGGGTTCGGGATGTAGAAGGTGAGTCGTTCATTGAGGTATGCTGGTCCGGTGTTGTGGAGTGCTTTGTGAGCGTGGGTGAGGAGCTTGAAGGTGATCCTCTTGTTGACCGGGAGCCAGTGAAGGTCTCTCAAGTGGGCGGTGATGTGAATGTGGCGAGGGATTCCAAGGATGAGGCGTGCTGAGGCGTTTTGAATGCGTTGAAGTATTTTCTGGAGTTTGGCCGTGGTTCCCGTGTAGAGGGCTTTGCCGTAGTCCAGCCTGCTGCTGACGAGGGCTTGGGTGACTATCCTTCTGGTTTCAGCGGGGATCCATCTGTAGATCTTGCAAAGCATGCGGAGGGTGTTGAAGCAGGAGGAGGAGACCGTGTTGAATTGCTGGGTCATAGAGAGCGTTGAGTCCAGGATGAACCCCAGGTTGCGAGCATGGTTGGTGGGTGTCAGGGCCATTCCCAGCGTGGCCAGCCACCAGGAGTCGTTCCATGCGGAAGGGGTGGACCGAGTATGAGGACCTCCGTCCAAGTTCAGTTTCAGGTGGCTGGTCTTCATCCACTCTGCGACAGCCTTCATTCCCTCGTGGAGGTTAGATTTGGTGGTGGCTGGGTCCTTGGTGAGGGAGAGGATCAGCTGGGTGTCGTCGGCGTACGAGATGATGTTGAGGTGGTGTGCCCGGACGATGTTGGTGAGAGGTGCCATGTAGATGCTGAAAAGGGTCGGGTGAGGGATGATCCTTGGGGTACACCGCAGGTGATCGTGGTGGCTTCAGATCAGAATGGGGGGAGGCGGACTCTCTGGGTTCTGCCGGTAAGGAAGGAGGTGATCCAGTTCAGGGTTTTGTCGCGGATCCATGCGTCGGTGAGGCGTGTGCACAGGGTGCAGTGGCAGACTGTGCCAAAGGTGGCCGAGATGAGGGCCGTGGTTTCGCCGTTGTCCAGTAAGGCCCTTATGTTGTTGGTGGCGGCGATGAGGGCAGTTTCAGTGCTGTGATTGCTTCTGAAGCCGGATTGGGAGGAGTCCAGGATGTTGTTCTCCTCCAGGAAGTGGATCAGTTGTCTGTTAGCGGTCTTCTCAATTACTTTTGCTGGGAACGGGAGCAGGGAGATGTGTCAAAAGTTCTTCAGGTCCTTTGGGTCCGCCTTGGGTTTTTTGAGTAGGGCATTAATCTCCCCGTGTTTCCAGCTCTCTGGGTAGGTGGCGGTCTCGAAGAAGATGTTGATGATCTTCCGGAGTTGGGGTGAGATGATGGAGCTTGCTTTGTTGAAGATGTGGTGGGGGCAGGGGTCTGAAGGTGAGCCGCAGTGGATGGTGTTCATGATTTGATGGTGTCTTCATCGTTGATGATGTTCCAGGAGAGCAGGAGGTCGGTGTGTTTGGTGAGCATTGAGTCGGTGTGTCGGCATCTGTCGTCAGTGTCTGGGTGTCAAAGCTGTCGTGGATGTCTGTGATCTTGCGGTGGAAGAAGGTGGCCAGAGAGTCACAGAGTTCTTGCGAAGGTGGGATGTCATTGGAGCTGGATCTGGGGGTGGAGAGTTCTTTCACGATGTTGAAGAGCTCTTTGCTGTTGTGAGCGTTGTTGTCGATGCGCTCCTTGAAGGAGGTTCTTTTGGCGGATCGCATGAGTTGGTGGTGCTTGCGTCTGACGTTCTTGGGGGCTGCGTGGTTGTCTGGTGTCTGGTCTTGGCGCCATTGCTTCTCAAGTCTTCGGCAGGTATGCTTGGAAGTCTGGAGGTCGGCGTTGAACCAGATGGCTCTCGTGTCGGTGCGCCTGTTTGAGGGTTTCCTGATTGGGGCGAGCATGTTGGCGCAGTCGCCGATCCATTGTCTGAAGTTATGGGCCACTGCGTTGGTGTCTGAGGGCTCGGTAGGAGGGCCTCGGGTGAGGGTGGAGATAAGCTGGTCTTTGGTGACTTTGTTCCAACTGCGGTGCTGCAGTGTGGGATTTGTTGCGGTTGGTTGTGTGCGGTGTGTTTCTCGAAGGAGAAGTGGATGCAGTGGTGGTCGGTCAGTGGAGTTCGGTGGTGTGGCTGAAGGTTACTGGTTGCTGGTGGACAAAATGGGTTCGAGGGTGTGTCCAGCAGAGTGGGTGGGTGACGTGACGAGTTGTTTGAGTCCGAGGTTGGCGAGGTTGTCGATCAAGATTGTGGAGTTGCTGTTGTTTGCTTTCTCGAGGTGGAAGTTCAGGTCTCTGAGTAGAATGTGGTCTGTGGAGGTGAGGGTGTGCGTGCTGATGAGGTCGGTTATGGAGTCGCTGAACTGCGATCGGGGTCCCGGGGGTCTGTATACAAGGGTTCCACTGAGGGTGGTGTTGTGATTGACGTGGATCTGGAAGTGTAGGTGTTCGGCCATGCTGTGGGAGTCTTCGGTTTTGGTCGAGATTCTGATGGTGTTCTTGCAGACAATGGCTCCTCCTCCTCCTGGTTTGTTGTTTCGGTGTGATCTTGTAGCCGTCTGGGATGGCTATGGCCATGTCAGGCACCGAAGAGGCGTTCATCAAGGTCTCTGTCAGGAAGGCGACGTCCGGGGAGGATGAGTCGAGCAGGTCCCAGAGTTCAACGGCGTGCTTTCATAATTTTCGTGATATGGGACTGGGCATCTAGAAAGGTTTTGAATGGTGTCCCATTTGCTGCTAAGGCACTGCTCTGGGATTTGAAAAACTCAAACAAACTGCTTTTGGGAATTGGAGTGTCTGGATGTAGGTCTGTTCATTTTAACCCCAACACAACGTTCTATATTTGTGACACAAGACACAATTTAAGAAGCATAGATGTACCTGTTGGTTATAAACTGGCTGACATTCACGGGTCTGATATGTATGACTTTTGCAAAACGTTGTACAAATGCCAGATATTGCTGCAGAAACAGATATGAGTGGAGTTCCTACTGATAACAAGTTGAGTGATGATCTGAGGGTGTATTGAGAATTCCTTAATGTGCTAAACATTGACCCAGAAAGAATGAAACAGTCTTGAAATGATAGTTATTGTGTTACAGTACTCTGTGTCAAATTGTGCTTACTTGCTATAATGTCTTTGATATGAAGGTGTTAGAATTTCTGTTGATCTCAAGCAGCACCTTTCAAGAACATCTACATGTATAGTATACTGTAATACCTATCTGAAACATACAGCTTGAATACGTGTCTGTTTTTGTTATGTGTTCCGAAAAATAAAACTATTGCATGAGTGTGTGAGTAACTGAAAACAGCTTCTCTATTATAATGCAAGCTTTTTGTACAGCCAGAAGTACTGGAACCATGAACGATTATTTTGGCTTCTAGCCAAAGTGTGAAATGCTACTCTAACCTTGACTATCCGGTGGGCAAATTGGGTCTCTTGAGACATCATCCTCTTTTGCTCAGTGGGATTTCAAGCAACCTCCCTCATTTCCCACTGCAATAGGGAGTTTTTAATCCATTGTTCCTTCAGAGAATACGATGCAAATGGAATTGACCCTTTCTGACAATCTACCTCCAGGACGAGTGGAAAGGGTTTACTTTACTGCCCAGTAGGTATAATTTACTTTGGGCCAAGGAAGACAGTTTTAGTCTGTTGCGTTGATGATAAAGCTCGCCATCAGTAATAAAGGGCACAGCACAACAAAATATGTCCCGGGCTTACACTGTGACAGATATACATAAAAAGGGACTCCTATGGAAGAAATATTGTTATCCAATTAGCATTGACTTCGAGAAGAGAATCAAACAGAGGTAGCTATGACTAAACTAAGGCCCGTATGCGTTACACAGGGGTTCAGAAACATTAGCAGAGAGAAATAACGTTAACTGCCCTAAAACGGGAAATCAGTTTAGGTCAGCTTTAAATATTCTCATTCTTAACATCTTGGGAGCAGACAAATTCCATAATAGCAACACTGAAGTGAATTGTGCTGAATCCTTCTGTTATCCATTTTCAAGTATGACAATAAATAGAAAGCCAGAAGAGCCATTCAGATTTGTGTAAATCTCAGCCTGGGAGTAAAGACATGACTCGGATGTAAGATTGAAAAACTGGCTATCTTTCTTTTTAAAAGTACTCCTGAGGCTTCACATAAATTGACATTACCCCAAGTAAGTCTTTCACTCTTTTTAGTTTGAAATTTGGAATGTTGTTGGCTGCTTTTTAGCTTTCTTTAGCAGAATATATTGTAGTTTACACTGCATGAATATTCTTGGATCAATAAAATTGACCCAAAAATACAGTAATGTTTACTTTTGAGATTTCTGATAATTTTCAAAGTAAAGTAGATCAAGTAAACCAAATAGTGTAACAATGCAATGGATACAAGAAATGATTTAGATACAGACTTCATTAATGGATTAAAAAAAAATGAATAAGAAAGAGGTTTAAGCATACGTCAGGTGAGATAAAATGTAATGGCAGGGAACATGGGCAAGTCTTAAAGAAAATTTTTGGGATAGCGACAATTCATAATGTGTGTCTACTTCACATCAGTTGAAGCAGAAATTAAGTAAAACCTGTACTTAGAGACACCTTTGCTTTGTTTATTTTACTTAATAACATTAAATATTGCACGCTGCATCTTATAACTCTGTGTATGATCATGACATAAACCTGTACTAGGATGGGTAAAAGAATACAATTTCGCAGAGTATGTTATTTATGTAAATCATACCCCTCATTTTCCCCTACTAAAATTCTAACACTGGTTTAACATAAGTCATGCATTACTTCTTCCTCTTTGAAAAATCAAATTATCTGTTGCAAACACCAGTCAAGATTTTTTGAACTTTCTAAAATGTGTCTGCTTTGAAAAATCATTTCTTCATTCCATGTCTTTCATTCAAACAATCATTCACCCCCTGCATTCCACTTAATAACATAATGTTTCACCAGCTGTTAATATATATGATTTCTTGCACTCCTTTGGAAGAAGAAAAGTGAACATAATTTACTTTGCCTTGCACTCATAGGAGAATGAGGCCTACTGAATGGATATATGAATGTGGCCATATAAGGTCCACGCCAGGAACGCAGATCATGCTTTAGTTCCATAATAATCTATATTGTTGGTTTCATTTGTTTTATATTGAAATACATGCACATTGTTTATTGTGTCACAATATTTGACTGACTAACCGTTTTAATTACTCACTGAAAGGTTCCTCATTTAAACATTGATGCTGAATGCCAAGTTTTCCTAGAGGTTCACTAAATAGCTCATGTTGTCTTCTAATTTACCTAGCACAGTCATTGTACTGCGAGACCACTGTTTTACAAGAAATTGAAAAGCTCTGAAAATTTTGAAGGATTACATATTCAATTACTTAATTACGACTATGAACGATAAAGAAGTTCCCAAATGCTCCAATGAATACATCAAAATTATTAGTGGTCATTCTTTAATACGACTATCCTCCAATACAGTCTTATAATATCATCCAGGTTCTGTTGGACAAATGAGAAAAACTTAAAAAGGAGCACATTTGTATCTCCATGCATGCTCATATGCCAACACGCCCTCAAAACAAGTGTCATTCCTTTAGGTTTACAAATTCCTAATATATAAATGATCTTCAAGGATGACCACAAGTTTTGCCTCAGCTTTAGTTACTTTGCTAAGCCATACTCAAGGCAGTGGATGGTCTTTGGCATTGACATAGTTGTAGTAAACAAACAAAATTGAGCTAGGCAACATTGATGACCTGGAGAAGCAAATTTTGGAATCCAACGCTGTCACTAATGCAAAGATTGTGTTGAACAAACTACAGAAAACAGTCTCAGATTTCAACACAATCGAACAAAATAAGATTATCAAAATATAGAAAGACATATATAGAGAAAACATATCCTTATCTTCTAGGTGAATTTTGGAACACAGACCAACCAATTTGCAGGCCAACAACATCCATGGGGTTGATATAAAAACTAAAAACAATGACATTTTCAGAATCTTCGGGTAACGCAAATTATTCAGATGCTCTTGTGGGCACCAATAAAAGTTGTCTGCGGGCCCACCAATAAACTAGCTTTGTTTGGGACTGGTACTATCGAGGTACGCAAGGAATGTGGAGAGAACTGACTTAATACTATAATTGCCTTGTATACAGCAAACACAGAGAGCTCTAATAACAGGATCCTCCACCAACATAAACTACATTGACCAACATATATATATGAAGATGACCTCTATCTTTAACCCTTTCGCTGCGGCGGGAATTCTGCCGCAGCGCTGGGGAGTGTGGGGGGGCAGCGCGGTGGCGCGGTGCTCATGACGGAACCGCTCCGTCATGAGCCGCGGTTGAGCTGTGCTCATGACGGAGTTGTTCCGTCATGACTCCGCCCACTGCGCTAATCGCCCGCACAGGCGGGGAATTAGCGCCGTGTGGGCGGCGCGGCCGCCAACGGCCGCAGCATGACGGAACCACTCCGTCATGAGCACACGGCGATCGTGGCTCATGACGGAGCGGTTCCGTCATGAGTGGGGAAGGGGAAGAATCATAAAAGGGTGGAGTTACATTGGGAGGCCGAGCCAAATCGAACCGGTATAACTTTTGACTGGGAGGCGATACATAAGTTGGCCCTTCATCACAAGGTATCGCCCATCCTCTTCCAAACGAAATATATGCTGCTCAACAGGGCGTTCTGGACGCAGGACAAACTTTTCAAATGTAAATTAAGGGAGTCCTCTGTGTGTTGGAATTGTCAATCAGGCTCTGGTGATCTTGCACACATGCTATTTAATTGTCCTTCACTGGGGGATTACTGGGGGAAAATATTCAACTGCATTTATCATGTGTTCAAGATAAGGCCTGTTCAGGACTTTGTATATGTTATTTTAGGGGCGCTGGACCCACAAATATCAAATGCTCAGGATCGTCAGCTCTTGGACTTAATGCTCACAATGGCATGTAAAGTAGTACTTTGCAAATGGAAGAATGCGAATGAGGTGAGCTTCAAAATCTGGCAGGAGTGGTTATCTTTCCTGAGAGGTTCTAATAATCCGGCTCTACAAGCTTCTACTTGGAGCCCTTCCAATAGGAAGCTTTGGAAATCATTAGACGTATCCTCCTTTCATTATGAGCCACCCTGAAATATTGAAATGTTATTATGTGGTTTGGTCTTTCTGAGCGAGGTTGGTTGTCCGTACGACAGGGTGTATCCTCTTGAACCCAGGTGCGCCGCTCCCACATTTTGTGCAGTATGTGTATATATATGTACCTGTTCATTGATGATGCAAGCCGGAGGTGCTTTACTTTATGTTTACTTTACTTTACTTTACTTTATGTTTATTTTACTTTATATCATGTGTCAGTTGCTATTTATTTCTGTTTTGTATTTGTCTTCCAAAGACTGATTTGAACTTTTTTGATTGGAAGAGTTATTGTATTGTTATTGTTATTTCAATAAAAATGACTTGAATTAAAAAAAAAAAAGAATTTCCTCTAGTGATATTTCATTGCTAAGTGATAGTTTCTCTTTTCCCCCAACTGAAAGTACTGACTTTTTTAATCTACAGAAGAAGCTAATTCAGCTCTCCATAACAATAAGACAAAAGATTTTTCAGGCAATTATTACTAAAGCACAGTTGATGCCACTTACCTTCTACTGCAGCCTACTTTCATCCTCCCTGCATCCACCACGCCAGTCAAAATCTTGATGTGCAAACACCCAGCATTAAAGAGATCATAATAATATACCATAATTTGTTCCATGCTATATCAGCAAAAAAGACAGATTTCATTAACACACCTCAGGACTAAAAATGAAATAAAAATCAAGCTGGCAGATAAAAGGCGAGGACCTTGTTATGGTAGACTCCTGAGTGAAATAAATGAATTAACTTTTGATGATTGTTCAAATTAAGAATGCTAACATGGGTTAGATCACATTCTTCTCCTCAACGTCTAGTAGCATGTCATGGAGATGATGATAAGGAGGGAGAATTTTTTTTTAAGCCAGAATGTTTTAAGTTCTTATTTTTGAACCCTGTACTCTGATCTGTATGGCACTGACTTCAAGATATATATTTTGCTGTGTAGTTTATTTCTGCACTGTTCATTTCCTTTTCATAGAGCACCTATGTACTAATCCTGTACATGATTTTAAATGTAACATAAAAATACTATGAGGCATTTGTTTTTGCTTTTCAAAAGATTGTGACTCAGTTGCATTAAGGTCAATCTAACAAAGCTTCTTTGTCTTGAATCATTTAAAATAATCAGTGAATTTTACTTAATTAAACATTGCTGTTTATATTAATTTAACCAGAAGGGAGCACAACACCTGGATCCTCTGGAATGGCCACAAAAGTGAATTGCTGTAGAAATTAATTTACCAATAATCTGTACTTGTCTGCTGAAAGACTTAAGATGGAAATAGTTAATTTAGCAATCCTAATGCTGTGATGTGGATACAGTGTACCTGGAAACTAAGCGGGGAATTTACTTTGCAATGGATTTATAGCACAAAAGTGTATTGAGCTTTACATTTCAATGAAAATCATGATATACATTGGAAAGTTTCTTAAAGTAATGCCAAGTAGCGCTATGTTCTACTTCGCTCTACTTTGCATCAAGAGACCATCTCAGAGGTAGTAAATTGACATCTCCATTTAATCACCCACGAATTTTGTTTAAAATCCCTATCTGCTAACATTAGACTGGGGTTTGTGCTAAAAAAATTGTACCTCCTAGAAGCAGGTATAACAATGGAGAAAGATTTAAGTCTCCACACTTTTCCAACGTTGCATGTGTGCTGCTCTCTGCAGCACACTAACACATTGAAAAAAACTATTAAACTATGTCAAAACACAGATATTGTATTGGACACATATCCTTTCCATACAAAACCTGTGCTTGACAGGTGCATTTTTCTCAGTTTGAGTAGGTCAAGTTCTTGTTTTTAATTATAGTATACCTGAGCCTTTCTATGTTATGTTGTACTGTAGGACTAGGATCAGTCATACTTGTCTCTGTAAATAACTTTTCAGGTTTTTGTGTTCCTCTCTAGTTGTACCATAACTGATCTTTTTTCTCTGGAGGTATTTTAACTTTTAGTTCTGATTGACAGTGCAGGATTCTGCAAAATGTATTGATAACAATTCTCTAGAATATACATAGTGTTCCTTGGCTTCACACAGAGTAGTATTACTCTACCACCTCATGCAATTGGCTGTGTGGTGTATCATTGAGCTTTCCTTGAATTGGTTAAAATACAAAGTTTGAGGGACTATTTAACATCTGAAAAGTACACTCAATAATCATGCTATCTACTTGCAATCAATTCTTTATCTCCTATATGCATTCTACACAGACAGAGAGCAATCCTTTTTTGGTATTTTCCCCAAGCATAGCTTATAAGAGGGATTTCAACATGATACCAGCCTTTGTGCATGCAACTCATGTAAACAACACGTGAGAATGCCTGTTTAAATGTATTGGGACATTAAAGACAGTCATATTGGCTTTGTAAATGCTTGTCTTTTGTATGGTATGAATTCTGTGTGATATACAAAGCAGACAAGTTGGACTCATATTTAAAACAAAGACAAAGCACCAACTCAGACCCTTTTCCAAAACAACAATCCAAGGATACTCTAACCCAGACTCTCCGTTCCGTCCAACACAATTCACACAATGAATTTATGGACCTGGTCAAAGCAAGCAGGCCTGCCAACAGCCCTTCTGACCCATATCCACCACAAACCTTGAAGAGAATTCTTCTAGCAACCTCTGCTGCCACATGAGTAAGAGGAATCATCAACAATTCCTTAGCTGCCGGAATATTTCCAGAAGAACTCAAAAAACCATACATCCCATTACTAAAGAAAACAAACTTGGAACTGCTGAACCCCGACAACTACAGACCGATTACAAATGGACCTTTCCTGGGCAAACTGATAAAAAGAGCAGTATTTGCCCAGATGTCACAATTCATTGAAGATAATGCCATACTTTCAGACTTCCAAACGGGATTCCATCCAGGAAGAGGCAAAGATTTGCCCTTGTTGCCCATCTGGGATGACCTGATGAACACAGTTGACCGCAACGGGGTTGCTGCGCTACCTCTCTTGGACCTCTCGGCTGCCTTTGACACAGTTGACCAAATACTCTACGAATCCGGCATAGTGGGGACTGCTCTAAAGTAGATCACATCCTACCTTCACAGCAGAACTAATGTCATCCATACCCCCCCTTTCTCATCCACACCATACTTCACAAAAGCATGAGTCCCTCAAGGCTCTATCATCTCACCCATGCTTTTCAACATCTACATGAAGTCATTACCGGCACTGATCAATCAATTTCACCTCACGTGCTATAACTATGCAGACGACAAGCAAAAACTCATTCAATTGGAATGCCCCAAAGACATTGGAAGCTCACCGATTTTCAGTTGTCTCAGAGCCAAGGATCAATGGATGACACGATGATCTCAAATTGAATGCTTCCAAAACAGAAATACTCACTTGTGGAGATTGGAAAAATTATGATCTGCTTGCCGCCTGACCTGATGATCTGGGAACACCGCCTAAAGTATCTAAGGAAGTAAGAAACATCGGAATGACAATGGACTCAAAGCTATCAAGGAATGCTTGGACAAACTAGCAAGATCAAGCTTTGTTGCTATAAAACTCTGCAACAAATCTTTACGCATCTGGGGTTTCCGCTCAAAGTCCAGGCTAACCATCTCTCTTGTTCTGTCCAAACTTGATTACGCCAATAGCCTCTGCCAAGAATCACAGTTAACAACTATTAAAAGACTATAGTGGATTCAGGACTCGGCTGCCAGACTACTGTTACATATAAAGCCGCAAGACCACATCTCCCTGCTTTGAAAGCCCTGCATTCGTTACCGGTTGCCAGAAGATCCATCTTCAAGCTGCTTTGTATCATCCAAAAAGCAATACATGGAACAGGACCACTTTACTATCAGGAATAAAATCACCAAACACATTCAACAAATGAACCTTTGCTCTAGAGTGGCACTTCGCCTCAAATACACTACACTCTGAATAGACAACATAGGCGAGGGGGGGGGGTTAGTTGTCATTTACCATAAATCCATTAAGGCCTCGTTTAATCCTTTAGCCATTGAGGATTGTGAAGCACTTGATTTTGGGCTAAGTCTCTAAAATCATTACAGCTTTAAAGGCACTCTCATATACAGAGCACCAGGCCCTAGAGGTCGCTTTCTAGAACAAGTAGGCACTATACTAGAGAGGGGGATTAGTACAAACTCCTACACCATACTATGAGATTTTAATTATCACCTTGAACTGCCCTCTGACCCAGACGCCTTCAATCTGATGGACCTGATGAAAGGACCTTGAACAAAAGGTGCATGGTACAACCCATCAAGCTGGCCATACCTTAGATGGCATTTTTTCTAACAACCTGCAGCTCTCATTCATGAAGGTTTTGCCGTTAGTCTGGTCAGATCACTCTGCATTCCTATATGAGCCTATGGTGCCTGATCGTATCGTGCCAAAATTAACGGCAAAACACTCGGAGAATAGGGCCTGGAATAAAATAAAAGCAGAGGACTTACATCACCTTCTAACCACTTCTTCCACCCCAATACCCAGCAATCTGGATGAGGCTACCAGCTCATACACTAAGGGGCCGATTCCGATCCGGGTCGGAAAGCACTCCGACCGAGTTGGATCCGGAGTGTTTTCCGACCGAGCCGGACCCCTACAGTCCGACCGAGCGAGTAGGATGCGGCCGAATGCTGTCAGACTCGGTTTGGTCGGACTCCCATAGAAGTCAATGGGAGCCGGTCGTACGACGCGTACATGGGCTCCCATTGACTGAATGGGTACATCTCGAACAAGTGCGCCCCCTATAGTGGGTATGCATCGGTGCCATCCGCGCTGTACATGCCTGTGTTGGGGAGAACCATAGGTCTCCCCCTGTGTCCGAGTCATAGGGCTGCGGGTGTCAGGGGGTCTGACGCGGACCCCCGAAGTCTGACTCCGGGAGCTTTTGCGAGCCGGACACTCTGGCTCGCACAGGCTGTCCGACACGTGCATCATACTGATTTGGTTGTAAATCGCATCCATCGCATGCCACGGTTAGCCTCCGACCGAGACGTACGAAGCGGTTCGGACCCGGAAACGACTAGGTCGGTGAATCTCATTTAGCTCGCATCGTACTTGCTCGCTCGTACAGCTGTAAGAGTCGGCCTGAAAACACACGTATGGCTTGTAGTTTTTCCGGCCGGATCACGTTCGGTGCCCTTCCGACCTGGATCGGAATCGGCCCATAAGTGGCTAGAAGAGGCAGGAGACAAGTTAGCTCCCACTAAACGCCTCAGCCATACGAGACAGCAGCCCTCCTCACCGTGGTATTCGAAGGAGCTGAGGGATTAAAAGCTGGCCTGCAAATATCTGGAAAGAAATTAAAGGAAGGGCTATAAGGAAAAAGACAAAAAGGAATATAAAGCAGGATTGGCAATTTATAAACAGTTACTTAAAAACACTAAACAAAACTTTTTTAGTAACAAAATTAAATCGGCCAAAAATTCACCCAAAGAGCTTTTCAAAATTGTAAATTTACCAGTCCATCCTCACGCCCCGCCAATTTCAGCTAGTCAAGAGCTCTGTAACACTATTGCTAAATTTTTCTATGATAAAGTCAATAGCATTTTTTCAACATTTTCAGACCTGGCCCCGAATACCAACACCAATTTGGAATTTGGTGAGTCTAAATGATACCTGGATGTGCCTATCTTGAATAGCTTTTCCACACTTAATGTTTCTGACACTCCAAAACTACTGGAGAAAGTGAAATTAGGCTCCCCCTATGATCCCTGTCCTCTTTCAATATTAAAATTGGCTCCTGAGCCAGTATCACGGCAACTGACTCTTATCATCAACAATATGTATCTAGAAGGTTACATTCCTAAAGTTTGGAAGCATGCATCCATTTTACCTCTTTTGAAAAAACCCAACTTGGACGCTAGTGATCCCAATAATTTTACACCAATTTCCAGGCTACCTCTCCCAGCAAAAATCATCGAAAGCAATCTGAACACCCAACTCAATACATTTCTGCAGGACTCCCATGCCCTAGATCCAACTCAGTATGGGTTTAGAGAGGGTCACAGTACTGAAACGGCACTCTTGAAATCTACAGAGGAAATCAGGACTATTCTGGACCAAGGCAGAAAGGCATGTTGGATCTTTCTGCGGCCTTCGACATGGTCCATCACGCATTGCTGATGGACCGTTTGGAAGAGAAAGGAGTTAAGGGTAAGGAGTGGAAGCTTATTAAATCATTCCTCTCTGACAGAATTCAAACAGTGGAATTGGAGGAATTTGAAGCGGAATCTTTCTCCTTACCCTGCGGGATGCCGCAAGGCTCATCGCTGAGCCCAACTTTATTCAATGTCTATGTGTCGTCTCTAGCACCCCTAATTCAGAATTTTGGGTTCACTCTTATGTCCTATGCGGACGATACCCAAATAGTGGTGACACTACTTCCAGGGGGCACTCATGATACCGCGTCAAGGCTGCAGGATTGCATGAATGCAGTGGGGGTTTGGATGGCCCAAAACTGCTTGAAACTCAACTCCGGCAAAACGGAGGTGGTGCTGTTTGGTAATAACCCTACTTTCTGGACTCTTAAGTACTGGCCGGAGGACATGGGGCCTCTACCCATGCCAATCAAGAAGGTGAAGAACCTGGCAGTTATGATTGATGACAAACTAAATTTCAGAGACCATGTAAATCAGGTTGCATCTGCCACATTGTTTATCCTCAAATCCTGCAAAAAAATAATGCCTCTCCTCCCGATAGACGCACAACAAACTGTAGTGACAGCACTTATAATGTCCAGATTAGATTACTGCAATAGCCTATACTTATCCATCCATGAGGGGTCGATGAATAAACTACAGATGTTGCAGAATGCTGCAGCCAGACTCATAACCGCCCCACCAAAGTATGAGTCAATATCAGCCAAAATTAAAAAGCTTCACTGGTTAACAGTCAGAAAAAGAACTAAATTTAAGTCCCTTTGCTTGGTTTTCAAAGCACTTCATGAAATCAGCCCAGAATTCCTCAAACACCATTTCCACTGGTATTTACCAAAGTGGACACTGAGGTCTTTCGACACAAAACTCGTAAACGTCCCTCGGGTAAAAAAAGTCAATTGGGGCGGTAGAAGTTTTACCGTCAATGCGGCTAAATCTTGGAATGCTCTTCTTCTAGATCTTAGAAATATGACCAATCTTTTGCCTTTTAGAAAAGCACTAAAAACATGGCTTTTTGCAAACTGATCCGGTGTACTTTCTTCTCCCTCTTCACCCCCAGCTGTTTCTTCACACAGCACCAGGACACCTTTGGGTATCGCTTCTCGCTCTATAAGCACTCATAACATTAACATTAACAGAATCCCAGCGTACAAGAAAAAAAACGTGGGTGGCACATCCTTCTCTGTTCAAGCAGCCAAACTATGGAAATCTTTACCCCCCCAACATACGATCAATGGATAACCACCATATCTTCAGAAAACTACTCATGAATTGGCTCTTCCCCACATAACTACCATACACAAACAAACATTTACCCCATAGCCCTCTCTATATAAGCATTTATTTGGACTATATATATGCACCTATATATGTGTATTGCTTTGTATAAACATGTATAGTAGTTATGTTTTTAAAAACATAGATATGTGTTAGTTCTGCTTTGTACATATTACTGCTAGTTACATTATTCTATGTTTTATTATGTATATAAGTGACTGCATAAATAAGTAAATCTTTTATCATAACTAGTTATCTACAATTGCTTCACTATTGAAGTACAAAAATGAAAAACAAATACATTAATTTAAAGTACAACACTTAAAAGCCAGAGTTTATTAAATGCATCTGTAATCTACATAAAAACCTTCCTTATGCATATATATCCCTTCCATGCACTTATGTATATATAAAATATTGCTTTTCTTCTAATTCAGCATCTCCAACGCACTACCCTATTTCTCACCCTATACCAATCTCAATATATCCTCTACTTCAACTCTCTGACTTATCTCAAACCTCATTCTACTACTCTTTTCAATACTCTACCCTATTTCTCCCCCTATACCTCTATCGGTACATTTTCCACCTCCACTCTCCTAAACCCCATATCACTACTATGATCCCCAAAATAAACCTTTTTAGACTCTCCGCTCCTCTACCCCTCCTTGCATCATCTCATACCTCTTTTATTATTCAGATCTCCCAAACAAGCCTCTCTAAACCCTTACATCTGACTCTTCCTCCTCCATCTCCCCTTTACTCATCCCAGACCCCCTCCTACTGCTATGAACTCCCCAAAACAATATATTCTAGACCCTTTCCTCTTCTATCTCTCTTTCCCTCTTCTATCTCTCCACTATTCCTTTTCAAACCAAAAAACAGACTAACATGTCCACCACTCAAATTAATCTCATTATTTCCTATACTAACTCCCCTCCACCCTCTCTCTACTCATCCCAAACCCCCTCCTATGGCATTAAACTAAAACAAAAAGATAAAATCTAGACCCTTCCCTCTTTTATCACACCTCTATTCCGTTCAATTTGAAGAACAGACTGAAATGTCCACCACTGAAATTAATTCCCTAAACGTATTCCCACTAATCCTGTTTGGGTTCCGAAGTGACGTGCTACTCACCAAAAAGAGCTTCAACACTGCATAAGGGGTAGCAAGTGCTATATAAATGCAAACTGTTTTCCCTCTTCTATCCCTCTCAAGACAAATAACTGACTAATATACCCACCACTCAAATTATTTTCATATTTCACTATACTAATTCACCACTAATCCTTTATGGGTTCTGGAGTAACTTGCTACTTGCCGATAAAACGTTTCAACACCTCATATGGGTTAGCAAGCGCTCTATAAATGCAAACCTTTTCTCTCTTCTATCCTTCCACTATCCTTCTCCATCCAAATAACTGACTAACATATCCACCACTCAAATTACTTTAATATATTACTATACTAATTCACCACTAATCCTTTATGGGTTTCAGAGTAGCCCGCTACTCGCCGAAAAAGCGTAGTAAGCGCCATATAAATGCAATTACAATTACGAATGTTAGTTTTGCGTACTTTCTCCACCACAGATTTCTTGGTATTGGTGCAGTCCTAGGATGATGCGGGAAAACAAGCAGTGTGGCATCCATTCCTGATTTCCACTACTTATTGATGTGTAACTGACGTGACAAAACTCTTTTAATTGTTGGCCTGTTGAGTCTGTCAAATACTGCAGTGAATTAGATACATATGTTGGTATACTAGCAGTTTCACAAGAGCGGCCTTGGGACCCCATGCACCACAAAGTCACCGACTGACCTTTTGTATGAATGTTGCCTGTTTGCAAGTATAATGTGCATGGGAACCAGGAGCCTCTAAATAAACTTGTCATTGAGTAAAGTATGTAGCACTATAGACTACTCTTTTTTATACATCTAGCCTCCTAATCCACCCTACTTGTTAGCACTGTCCTTTGATTATAAAATACCTCTTTAAATAGAGATTTCATTGTAGCGCAATAGAAGACATTTCTCCAGGCTAGGGTACCCCTTCTCTGTCCTTTCCCTGCTCCTCTTCTCCTAACCTCACTTGCACTTTGAAATTGATAACTTATTCCACAACTTTCTGTTTGGAGCTGAATATTTTTATTTTATTATTTTAGTTTTTTTACGGTGTTTCAAACGGTACAAACAGCATCCAAGCAATGAAAGCATCGAGCTGGATAATTTTTAGCATTTTCCACATGAATTTAGAAAAATAATGGTGCTCACTGATTTCTCTGCTTTTTTTAAGCCAAAGTGCCCTGGTGAAAGGAAACATAAATGTGACTACATTTGAACACAGAGCTTCTGGGGTGTGCAGCAGATCGCCACTGTAACCCCTTCTAATCTGCAGCAGAAACCTTTAAGAGATAATTATGAGTTTCAAAGAGGTGCTGGGACTCTTTAGGTAGGTTGCAGCATCAGCTGTCAAATGTGACCAGCTTGAACACAGTGTTCTTTTTTAATAGTTAAATACATTTCGTGTAGTTGCAATTTAAATCACAAGTCTACATCAAAAGCACAAGCCTATATCAAAATGCTCATCTGGGTGGAAAATATGATTACAGCATTTTTAGCTGTGACTTCTAAAGCGCCATCACAAGGTTTAATTTGATTTAACCGCGCCAGTAAAAAAGAGGCATTGATTTATCTGTCATGTGGTGCAAGACGCGTCCAAATACAAACAGCTGCTCTTTGTTTCCCGTGTAAACAGCCTCGGAGACTTAGTACAAATTACAGCAGTCAACTAACAAGGTATGTGTCATCTGCACATGACCCCAGTGCATCAGATGACTACCACGTCTAAAGGATGTGATTTCAGGCAGTGAAACCGAGCAGAGCCTTTAATTATTGTACAGCAAAGTGGCTGTAAAACTACAGGGGGGCTATGTTGTTGGGCCTGCAAAGTAAAATACAATCGTTCTGCGGTAAAGTCAACAGTAGGGGAATTTTTATTTGGGACATATGGTGCTGTATGTGAATGCATGCATTTGAAAAAAAAAGTATAGTCTTCTCGAAATACTGTATAGATGTTACACATTCCAAAGCTGTTTGGTGAAGGTGAGGGACACACTGTACTCAACCACCTCTTCCAGGCACATTGATGTAGATGAGCTGTGAGAAGATGAGAAATATTTCATTCGGTCTAGCACTTACTTCTGCCTCCTCCCAGGTCTTTCAGTCTGTCCCTCATACATATTGAAATCCATTAAGGATAAAATGCAGTGCCCTTGCTTTCCCTGACATACCCTTTCATTTCTAATCCCTACTCTCTGTTTCTTTCTCTGAAGTTTTGCATTTCATAGGTAAAAATTCACAGAAAAAAAACTATTGTTGAATTAAAGTTTCAATATTAAAACAAAGTTAATCATCCACGCAAATTCAAATAGCCCGCCTGCTGCACCAAGCTTCAAGTCCCCTAGCCAGCTCTAATATTTTGTATTCTTATTATAGTATTTCATAGTTTTGCAAGTATCTGGGCCAGAGAAACTCTACACAGATAATCAACAAGCATGTGCAATGCAATATATCTCGCATTAACTATTGGCACTGTAATGACAATGCCTTTTAGTTATGTTTGTTTTTTTAAACATAAATAAATCACATTGTCATTTACGTATTGCATAAATGCGAGACCTATTGCATTGCAAATGCTTGTTCAATATGGTGTCCCAGTTCTGGCCAGCTCTCTTAACCAATGCTCATTTGCACTAACAGCTTCCGTACAACTAGAGAAAAAGTTCCCTCTGAGAACAAAAAGATTTTTATTGACTCTCACAAATTTTCAGAACATTCACATTGTGTACTAGGCGGGCTGAAGGCTGTCATTCCAATTTCACTAGAGATGAATAAAGTTTAAACATTTTTAATGAAACAGTGTAAGTAAAGATGCCCCATCTCCCTGTCTAATATGGAGGCCAACCGTGACTGTACATATTGCAGAAGAAACAATTCTCGTTTATTAAAAGAAAGAGACCACTCATGGTTTAAACAAGATTTACTCTTCTTGCTGGTGTTTAATACCCATCTCACCGAAGTCACTTCTACTGTGTACCTATTTCATGGTACAGTATTTTCAGTGCTTTAAGGTTGCAGTGGTAGAGGCGTGAAAGCAACGTCCAGATGGGCACTGAGCAAAGTCCTTTGCAACATCTCCCCAGGATTTGTAGCAGGGCAAATTGAGGAGCAAACAAAGGCGGACCCAATTATTTTCCATGTTATTCAAAGGTATAAAACAATAAACAGAGGCCAATTGTTTTGTATAGTGTGCTCCTACAAGCCAAAAGGTGCCATGGCCATCTATGGAATGTCTTGTTCCAGCTTAGATTTCAGCCATTTTTGAATCATACAGAGGCTACATTTCGCCATTTGCATGACAAGAGGCTTTTAGACATTCCATAGCCTCATCTGCACCTATCCCTTAACACCCCACTGCCTCAATCTCATCCTTAGACACTACCGCCAGAAAGCCTCTGTCTCTCTTATAAGAATTGAGACCCCTGGAAATTACACTTCAGTCTCAGGTACACCGAATATCCAAGCGCCTACGCCCTACTGGCTAGAACCGGTTCCCTTGCAAACTCCAGAGTCTCAAATTATCAGTCAGAACTGGGATGCCTGGATATTCTGCAGCCTCAATCTCATGTCCATGAATCAAATTTCCTGGACATTCCGCTGCATAACTGGATTCGGGACGTTCCACTGGCTTAATCTCAACTGCTACGACTCGAGCCCCCCATGGACGTTCCAGGCCCTAAATCCAACCTGTAGAAATGTGGGTGAAGCCTGTGAGTGTATTGTGATGTTTGCCTGTGGATAGTCCCCTCCTAACACTTTAGAAAGGCCAATTCGTAGCCTTTTGGACGTCTAGGTTGGTTTCATAAACACATAAGTTACAGAAATATTCGCCACTCGAGGCCTTTCTCATGAAAGGGAAAACCAATCACCTGGGGCTTTGTTCTTCTTGGTGTTACGTAATCAGAGTGTGCCATGTCGAATCCTGATGACGACACAACTAAGGAGACTTGGGTGCGGTATTATTCACTGGCTGGGGAATATGATGACTAGTTTTGATCTGTACAGCAGTGCAGCTGCCATGGCAGTGCGTCACCCCAGCCTGCAAAGCTAAGGTCTCATTCAGATATTGGTGATTGTATTCGGTCCTCCGAAAAAAATGCCATTACCATTTCGTTTTGGAGGATTACATTTTACTACCCTTATCTCTACCAAGGCCCAGTACTGTAGCAACACCTTTACCTAATTTTCTGGGTGCAAGCCTGTGACAAAATGTTGAGAGAGAAAGTGATCTCATCCTAGAGGAAATGCCCATGTAAGGTTCGAATCAGACTCGACCTGCAGTGTCAATGCCTCCCCCCACCTTCCCTTCGATGACAGAATAGAAATAAATGCGACCCCTTTAAAAAGTGCTGTTATACATGCCTCATTTACATGACACTGAGACCATTTCTCATTTACATATTTCTTGAAATCATCCTCATTAAAGTATGATTTCTGAAATTTTTTTCTGAACAGGTTTCTCAAAGTAACTTCCCAGGATTGGAGTACTGGCAATGCCTCGAGACTTTCTGAACACCTACTTAATGCAAATATAAAGATCCACAGGACGATTTGGGAACGGTTTTCAAAAGTATAGTTTTTTTGGCATAAATAAAAAGTATCGAAAAGAAAAACGTAATGGCTCCACCTGCTTCTCTGGAGGCATGTACGTAGCATACGCCTTGGAGGACAATCCCACACCCATAGCTGTGCAAACACTTCATACACATCTAGGAAATAACAAATGTACACAGCATAAACATAGGCTGAGTTAGCAGCCAGCACCAGAGTACCTAAGACCCGTGCAGACCCTCCAGGGATGGCGACTGTTATCCACTGAGGCAAGTGCTGTTCCAAAAGCGGATTGTAATGTACCCAGACTGGTAACTGGCGACAACTGGTGCTGGGATTCCTACACAAGACTCAGTGTTTACCACATCACACGGTTTGATTACAGTTTTTCCACTTCATTTATAATTTTGTTTTGCAGTTTTTCGTAGTACGACATCCTTCATCGGGCACAACTAAAAAAGAGGTAAAGATCACGCGTAAATATTGCAGTACAGTGTTCCGGACTTCAGGGTGTATCTCGCACAGGAGATTTTTACCTCGTCTCCTCTGGGGTTTCGCACTTCTGTTGCTGAAGCCCACTGCTGCCCTGCCAAAGGAAGGTGGTGCGGTGGACCACACCCACCACCCCACATCATTCCCTTTCCAAGCCAGTAGCCTCGCCATCATGGGGTGACCCGGATCTTCTCCATGTGTAATCAGAGAAGGGCCTCCACCTGGAGAAAAGGGAATTCAGTGCAGGTCTGCGTAGTGGAACCTACTGCCAGTGCAGCCATGTGCTAGTGTACCTGTGTACTTAGCTAAGACAAACAAGCATTTGCAATGCAATAGGACTCGCATTTATTCGAGACCTATTGCATTGCAAACGGTAGTGATCACGGACAACGGGAGGGAGGGCGGGGCGGGGGGGCAAGGACAAAGGGAGGGAGGGGGAAGAAGGCAAGGACAAACGGAGTGCGGGGGAGGGAGAAGAAGTCACGGACAATGGGAGTGCGGGAGGGGAGAGAATGGGGCGTGAAGGCACGGACAACGGGAGTGCAGGCGGAGGGAGGGGAAGAAGGGGGCGAGAAGGCACGGACAACGGGAATGCGGGCGGGGGAAAGGGGGGAGAAGACATGGACAGCAGGAGGGAGGGGGGAGTAGAGTAGGCAGTAGGAGAACCTCATTAAATAAAATAGTGTTCACAGTCTAAATAACACGTACTGTGTAACACTTGAAGTAAAGGGGCCAGTAACCACGGGAGGATACAAATGACGACATGGCTGTATTAAGGAGGGACTAACAAGCCTATAAACTAATCCAAAGGCAGCATTTAGGAAGGACAAAGACACGCACCAATGAAAAAGATGGGAGGGGGAGTGGGCGGGGCTTCCCTCACCTACTGAACTACAGCAGATCTTCACCAGAGCAGCGCTTGCGCGCTGACTCTAGGCTCAACCTAAAAATGGTACACAGGCAGTTACATGGAGAGCAAGAATATACATAAACCATGATAATTGGGAAAGAGGAGTCCAGGTATCAAGATCTTATTCCATGTAGGAATTTCAGAGAGAAGAATTTGGCATCTTGCTGGTGATAGGGTTGGTATGCAGTGCAGAGGGGTTTCATTTGGATCTTTTTCATGTGTTTGCTTTTAAGAGGAGGGGTGATGTGACACGGTTTGCTGCACAGTGAGACAGCACAATGCACTGAATAAGGATGAATAAGTGAAGGATCGTGCCCCGTGTGGTTCTGGCGCTCACTAATAATGGTGTTTTTTCCGTTAGGACTTGTCCTTATGGTGCTCAAGGGAGGAGGAATCATCCAATCCTCCAAAATTGAGATCCCTAGAGATCTATCTAGAAATTATACACTTGCCCGAGGACACCTTGTATAGTTATCGGTTGTCTCAGTTACAAATTACAAACATTGCATAGTACTGGTTATACAGAAATTATACCCGCCAGATGAGGAGCCGGAGTCAACGCTACCACGTTCATGCATGATACAGTGCCACAACGAGTTGAATACTGGGAGCTCATCACATACCTAATCACTGACACCACTCAATTGTACGTGAGTGTCAGCTTGCAGATCGGACTGAGGACTAAAAATCTGAATCGTACAATATTTTTCCTGCCCAAATAACGGCCAGGATGGAATTATAACCGACAGAGAGGCGTATCGAATTTCTCACATTAGCACAGCCCTGAGGAAGTTGTGGGTCCCAATCCCAGACGCCGAAACACGTGTTGGCTGGATCAACCACCGAAAGAGAATAAATCAAAATAATTTCTGTATAACCAGCACTATGCAATGTTTGTAATTTGGAACTGAGACAATCGATAACTATACAATGTGTGCTCAGGCACGTGTATAAGGATGCATAAGTGAAGTGAGGCAGGAGCACTGAAACTCATCTATTAAGTCCTTTCACATGCCTGTGATACGATGTTGGGATGGGAGGGAAGTGCATGAGTGACAGCTCTCCAGGAAAAGGTTTGTCCTAATAGCATGTGTGTGTTGGCATAACATGGAACAATGGCAGGCTGAGATTTTTGAAGATGGCACAAGAGGGACTTTGGGCCCTCGAGATTTAAGCTATAGCCATATTCTAAAGTGGAGAAGGTGTGTGGATTTACCATGATTACCTACTGGGGAACACATAAGTAATGTACAATTTTGCTTAATCTTTAGTGGTAGAAGAATTAAGAACATACAACTGAAGAGACTGCAGAACCATAGTGAGTCCTTAATTAAGGCAAATTATATATTGTACCACAACAAGGGCACCCAAGAAAGGTCGACCAGGGACCCTGGGAGTCAATAATTTTAAACAACAACGGTCCCTCGAAAGTTTCAAGATACGAAGGAGGAATTAAGATAGACTCAATCAGTGCTATATTGAAGGGACTTGTCCAGCCGGACAGAGGTCAAATATTTACTTGTAAGTAGATAAACAAACATTAATACATTAGTACATAAAGTGGGATACAAGCCTGTGTCCTGTTGGAACAACAAGGAAATGCAAGACAAAACGAAGCCGCAGGGGGCTCAGGCAAAGCACATGGTTTGTTGTGAAGAGCCAATAAATAATTACAAGGAAACAAATCACATAGAACACCTTTACACTTCCAAATGAGATATTGTAGGCATATAAGGTGTTATTAAAGTGTCGACGGCGTTTCGATCCATTGGGGAAATACACGGATCATCATCAGGACAACAAGTATTATGCCTGTTGGATAGAGCCTGAATAACCTGGGGTAGAAGGAAGGGGAGAAAGGAAGGGGGGTATAAATTTATACATTTAAGTTAAAGCAGGGGAGATAGACTGACAACTTAGGCAGTGGTGAAAGAGGCTTGCTTAGGTACTGTGGAGTGGATGACCATGGACAGTGATATCTAAAATGCCAAGGGAGAGTGTGCGCTTAAAGGACGGAGTTGATTCGACTAGCGATAGAGCATATAACGGTAGGCAGTTGGTGCCAAAAACCTCGTGGGTTAAGAGGAAGTAAATAGGTGGAGGCTTGCGAGGCTATCGTCATGCACGTGAGGTGGAGCAAATTGCCGGATTGCAGTTGGCATATTTGTGCAAAATTGTGGGATAGAAGAATGCGAACCAGTCGTCATGCACATACAGTCATAACGCGTAGAAACGGAATCAATTCCAGGACGGTCGTGGCGCATTTTTAAAAAAACATACAAAAAATCATTTCGGGCGGGCCTCGTGTGCGTCATGAGTGGCACAATTACATTCGATACGGTCAGTGCCCTTAATGCATAACAATCAACATATTTTAAGAGTACCAAGTGGATATAGGTTTAAAAAAAATAGTAGAGGTGAAGGACAGAGTCAGAATTGTGATGAAAAAGGATTTTAGACCTGAAACTGAATACAGGCTTACCGGTAAGTGGGAGGCGGGAGTGATAGTCCGGCACGGGGGAGTAACAGCGTAATGAGGCAGCTGTGACTGGGGAGGAAATTAGAGGGAAGTGTAAAGGAAGACGCGGTCGAAGATTGTTAAAAACAGTGCACGGAGGGTGGCAATACAAATGAAGGGAAACTCACCGAGGGTAGCAAGTTTGATCGGAGCCGCGGCAAAAGCATAACTGGTGTAGGTGATTGAAGGGTGTACCTGGCGTTGGTAAAAGGGACGATTGACATTGTATGGACATCTTATTTAGCAGGAGAAAATCAATATTGTCACCATAAATGTGTGTACAGTGTCTTGCTTCCAAGGTATCGGTGCTCCATGGGGTAGATTTTGATGTTGGAAATGTTATATTTGACAAGAAAAAACAACTACTCTACTAAGCCCAGGATGCATCGGGCCAGCACTCATGGGGAAATCACGCCAAAGATGCAGAGTCTAACGATTTTATACGCTAATGACCTGAAGGGTTTTCTAAAGTAGTTACAGCAGGGTACTCCTGGAGTGGGAAATCAGGATAGTCTGATTCTCCTATAGGACACTAATGTGGTTTTAAAGGCCAGAATAACAAATGGGTTACCCAAATTATTTGACTGGAATTTTAAGCTCTTGGAAGGTTGGGAATTAAAAAACATTTTTTCCAAGACCTTCATTTTCTATGAGAAGAAAACTAGATCTATAGTTTTCAGTATGGGTATTCATATCATTGAGAAGTAGCTGTTTGTTTCATATTTGGGTGTTACGTTTAATAACTTAGTTGGTGGAGTCCATCTGTTGAATGCAAGAAGGCTTCAAGTCTTACAGACCAAAAACACAGTGCTTAATTGTGCTTGCAAATTGTAAATAAGTCCCTGAAGGATATGGTTGACACTTGCCAATGTATCTGCATGGTCTGTTAAGGTGTAGGTATTTGGAGATATATAGATGACTCAGTCTTGCAGGTGGGGAAAAACAAATTATGCAGGAGACTTCTGGATGTATCTCATAGTATCCCAGCTCTTAAGAATCTATCAATTGGCTCCACTTCTATTATGGATATCTGTATGGATAAACCCAGCCACTGATCTTAATTAGAAATGTATTAATGAATGGTTGTATTGGAATGGGTGCTTTAAAATTCCTTGATTTAAATATAAAGTAAATCTCTGTGCCCATTTGGGGAGACTTGATATCTTCACTCAACTTTGGCTTCTTTTAAAAAAGGACAAGATGTGACCCTAAAAGGCTTCCTCCCATTTTAGTGACTTGGACAGATATGACGTAGAACTAGCGAAATCTTCAGATAGCTCCTACCTATGATTAAAATGCATCTGGGTATGAAATCATATTTAACATTGTCTCAAACAACTATTAGTTCTGTCTGTTGCAAATTTTGAATCGGTTGTATATATTTCATGATGTCTTTCTATAAAGACTCGGTATTATTTGGTCACATAAATCTCTGTTCTTGTGATCACTTAACTTTCAAACACTGATGCACATTATGCTCTTGTTGGACTTGGCCCTTTTTCCCTGAATTTTTCGCTTTTGTGGGTATAAACAAGTCATGTTGATGTATTTGAAATGCAAATGTTAAATGCTGTGCAATGGTGTACGCACCTTTATTTCCACCATTGCAGTAACTTCACTTTCAAAAGGGACGCCATTTCTGTCTGCTTGTGCCGCCTGCCTGAGGTGGGTTGGCAGTCTAGTGTTTGAAGTGACAGAGTGCCCTACACCTCCCCCACAGTGACATTTGGGACTGAAACTGCCAGGAGCCTTCTAGAAGGTTCTAGCCCTTGCTGGTCGGTGGGAGGAGGGGTGGATATCTAGCGGAGCTGGGATGCCATGTGCTCAGACTGAGCGTGGACTTGACTGTGAGGGGACATTCTGCCAGGAGGTACCGCCTCAAGGGCCTGTGTGCTGGCCCCTGTGCCCAACTGTACCCCTCTGCTGTCCACAGGGCTAGTGAGAGCCCCACTGCTGGAGTAAAGACTGCTGTACCAGGAGAAGTGCCACGTTACAGAGGATGACGGTTCCTAGGAACTGCGGCCCTGTTCTGATGAGTGCCCACTGACTGCTGATCTTGCCCAGTAGTGCCTGCTGCTCTCCTACCTAGCGCCTCATGAGCGCTATAACTGTGCCCTGCATGCTGGCTAGCGCCTGGAGAAGAAGAGCGCTGTATCTTACTGCCCAGGAGGTGAGGAGCTGACACCTGCAGCGCTGGGCTGCGAGAGCACTATAGTTCCATTGACTGTGCTAACTAAGCGCTATACTGAAAGGACTTGCCGCCAGCGCCAAGACAGGGAAGTGCTGGGAACCACAAGGTAAAAGCGCCACATTACCCTAGCGCTCTAATGCTGGAAACTACCGCCCTCTGCCAGCGCCATGCCAAGTAAGCGATGCCCCCCAAGAATCTGCTGGTGCTGTGCTGCTGTGTGACCCCCGAGGGGACGCCCGGCGCGGGGATCCCCCCTGTGTGCAGAGGGAAAGCGGGTGCCTACCCCACATATTGCCGCCCTTTTGCTGGTTTACCATACAGCGGGAACCCACCCCACGCTATCACTGCAATTGCCTGCACGAATTCACGAGCGGGTGCCCACCCCGCCGTGGTGCCGCAATGGGGTGCTTATTAAAATCAGTGGGAGCCTACCCCGCCCTTCATTGACCTTTGTGGGCGCCCAACCCCACGGGTGGACTCTACTTGGTTTTAAAACGAAGGCGGGAGCCCACCCCGCACTTCGTAGCTGGGGAGGGAGCGCCAAGAAGCAGGAGACGGAAGACAGGCACCCGCATCTCCCTGTGGGCGGGGCCTGCCGAATCGGAGCCACGCGGGCTCCATTTCCGCCTCCCCCGGCCTGGGGGGCAGCCATCTGAAGCCGCGCGGGCTCCCCATTGAAGTCCCGGTTCCCAGGAGGGGGCCTGGGTGAAGCTAAGAGAGGTGCTGCTGCGGTCGGGGCTCCCAGGAGCGGAGGGGAGCCCTGTGTGCTGAGGCCGCTGCCCGGAGACCGAGGGAGAAGAGTGCCGGCGAGTGGGGAAGTCGCTTGTGCCTTCCCCCGTCCAGAGGAATCGGCTGCCCCACAGGAGAGGCCCCGGACTGCTGGTGAGTGGGGAGCCGGCAGGAGAGCATTGTGGGGGCCAAGGCGAAACCCGAAGTGCCCGTGTGCAGGTAAAGTCACAGCTGCCCCACCTGGTAATGGGCAGCTGTAACAGGGGGCATTATTGAAGTCTAGAGCCCAGGAGGGGGCCCCAACCGTACAGTGTTCTGGTGACCACACAGCGGCACCGCAGTTGCAGGCCGCTGCATCGTTTTGGGGCAGGGTTGAGTTAGTAGTACCAGAGTGGGGCTCCGACCTGCGCCATTTGCCCGTGCTGGGTTCTGGACACAGCTGCACCGCAGAAGCGGGCAGCTGCCATATTGAACACACTTGATGAGGTTTAGGCTCATGGGTTAGGCCCCAGCTGGATATGGTGCTGCCTAATGTCATGTCGAAAGTTATACCTAATGTTATACCTAGTGTGGTGCTCATGCTTCTAGACTAATGAGGATGCCCTAGGATCCCACGATTACACCCTACGCTAACCTGATTAGGCCTAATGGTCTGCCTTAATGCTTGCGTTGCTGGTTGAAGGCATAAGGATCTTCTACCTGGTCTAAGGTGGTGACGCTGTTAGAGTCGGGGATCTCTGGTTGGCGCAAGGTTGCCCTTGTGTCAAGCAGGAACCCTCTCCTCCACGTCAGGGCGCAGGATAACCCCTCGCGAATGACCCTTGCTCACCCTCTAGGTGCGTGGCGTGAGCAGCCAAGGCGATTCCTCAGGCGTTGTTGGTTAAGCACTTACAATCGTACACACAGTAAATACATCAATCCCCCCAGAAACGGACACCAGGCTTGGATATATATAAAAATACGATTCTTTATGTAAAAATAAGGTATATATATCTCAGCAGACTTATCACAAGACCAATAACGTTTTCGCTATGCCACCAGGTTGTACAGCGGGCAAATGTTCGTTGTTCGTAGCTTCAAATGGATAGTTCGTAGTCTCTTTACTTGTAGTTCCAGTACTCACAGAGATCGGTTCCTGCGAACGGGGAAATCAGGCGTTGCGGGCCCCGGGCCCGATACTGGAACTTCTTTCGTGATTAGGAGAGTCGGCACAGGTCGGTGCGACTCTCAGCTTGGGAAGTGTTCTTGGGTCCTCAATCAGCAGGCGTGGGCACGTAGGCAGGCGCGGCCAGCGACCCTTTAGCACGGCGGTGCAGGAGGGTCTCCACAGCGGGGGCGGCGCGGCCTGAGAAGTCCGGGGATAGCGAAGCGGGGTCACAGGGCACAGTCAGTGCAGCTGGGTGACCCGGCGTAGATCACAGTCGTCGGACGGCTTCCGGCAGGAGGGGTGATAGCGCGTTCAGCGCCCTCCAATGGCAGGCGGCGACAGGGATGCAGGCGGCCTGGCCCGGGTACAGAGAGCGGCTCGGGACGGAGCGGGGCTCTCATGGGTTGGAGGCAGGCGAGCTTCTGAGTGTCACGGCCCTAGGAGGGGCGATGAGGGGCGCAGTCTCTTTTCCAGCGGGATGCACACACGGCTCGAATTGGAGGACGAGCAAGAAGCACAGAGAACCCACTGTTCCTGGGGTTCAGTTCAGGGGGCAAGCTCAGATCAAGCCCTTGGAGAATGTTCGAGCACAAAGTAGCAAAGTCTTTTCAGTAAGTCTCTTCCTCTCCTTTCTCAGCAAGGCAGGCAGCAGGCCAGCTCCTCCAGCGTCTCCTTCTCCTTCTAGTCGGGCAGAGGTTCTTTGTGGTAAACAGGATTCTGATTTCTTAGGAGCCAGGCTCCTACTTTTATACCATGATTCTTTTGTTCTTTAGCGCCAGGGGGCCTAGGCCTGGCTCAGTCCAGTTCTGGAGCACTTTGTTATGGTGACTCTGCTCTTTCCTTTCAGCAGCAGGGCAGAGACATCAGCCGCCCCACAGGGGGTGGCGCCGGCTTTGTGGTGGCGGAGCACAGGTCTATTCAAGAGTCAAGGTGTACTCCTCCCACCCATCCAGGTGTAATCTCTCTACCCACCACCTGGCAGCCAACCTGTCTCTGGGGATTCCCCAACCCTGCTCCTTACTGTTGCTAGGCAGAACACACACACACAGCAGAGGCAGACTGAGATGGTCAGGTCAGTAAATACTAACTTTCTAAAAGTAGTATTTACAAACCCAGGATATTAAAATAAACTTGGCTACAAGAAGTATTTTATTATTCTGAGTTCAGGCATACTAAACTTGACATTCTACCATGCTCTATGAGTCCACTGGGGTCACAGCGTTGGCGTGATCCCGGCAGCCCATTCTGGCCTATGGAGAGCAGGTAGCCTTCAATAGTGAAAAACGGAAAGGGCTGTAATTCACTACTAAGACATGCCACACACATCAGGGCATGTCCTACCTTATGCCTACAATGCACCCTGCCCTTGGGCCTACCAGAGGGGTGGCTAATATGTAGGTAAGGGAAGGTTTAGGGACTGGCAAGTGGGGGCACTTGCGCAGTCAGCGCGACGGTCCCGGACCGCGCACAGGGTCTGCGGTGGCAGACCCTAGACACATTTTACAAGGCCGCTTCCGTGGGTGGCGCAACCAGCGCTGCAAGCCCACCAGCAGCATTGGCATCCACAAGCCCTGGCACCCCTGGTGCACTTTACTGGGGACTGACAGTGAATCCAATGAACCAATCATGGACATCAATTACAGGTACACTTTACCTAGGGAGCACTTGCACTGCGGCACGGATTAGCCGTGGCGCAGTGCCCTGAGCGGACAACACCAGCAAAACAGTCGAGGCACACCATCAAAAAGTGGAAGGGAAACTCACGCCAAGGTGCCAGGTCTAACACGTGTCCCCTCCAGCTGAAAGGTGGGGAGAACTACCCTTGCCCAGGGGGTTCCTCATCACTAAGGCGGAAATACCTGGACAGACCGTCAGCGTTGGCGTGATCTGTACCAGGACGGTGTTCCACCGTAAAGTCCATACCCTGTAGGGAGATGGACCACCTCAACAGCTTCGGGTTCTCACCCCTCATTTGCATCAACCATCTGAGGGGCCTGTGGTCCGTCTGAACCCGGAAGTGAGACCCAAACAAGTAGGGTCTTAGCTTCTTCAGCGCCCAGACCACAGCAAATGCTTCTCGCTCAATTGCACTCCACCTACTTTCCCGTGGAAGTAACCTCCTACTGATGAAGGCTACGGGTTGGTCCCAGCCCTCCTCAGTCATCTGTGAGAGAACAGCCCCCACACCATGCTCTGAAGCGTCTGTCTGTACTAGGAATTCCTTGGAGAAGTCAGGGGCCAGGAGCACGGGCGCCGTGCACATGTCAGTCTTCAGGGTGTCGAAAGCTTTCTGACAGGTGTCAGTCCAAATCACGTTCCTGGGCTGCTTCTTGGAAGTCAGCTCTGTCAAGGGGGCAACGATCGTTCCATAGCCCTTGACAAACCTCCTGTAGTACCCAGTGAGCCCCAGGAAGGCCCTCACTGCGGTCTGCGTCTTGGGGGGTTCCCAAGCCAGGATGGTCTCGATTTTGGGTTGCAAGGGTGCCACCTTGCCACTCCCCACTTGGTGTCCCAAGTACACCACGGAACCCTGCCCGATCTGGCACTTGCTTGCCTTGATCGTGAGGCCTGCTCGGCGCAGCGCCATCAACACTTCCCAGAGGTGGCGCAGGTGTTCAGGCCAGGTGGCACTGAACACTGCGATGTCATCCAGGTAGGCGGCACTGAACGCATCCAGCCCAACCAGTACCTGGTTGACCAACCTCTGAAAGGTGGCAGGGGCATTCTTCATCCCAAATGGCATGACTCGGAACTGGAAGTGCCCATCTGGTGTAGAGAATGCTGACCTCTCTTTGGCCCCATCGGTCAAGGCGATCTGCCAGTACCCAGACGTTAAATCAAACGTACTGAGGAACCCGGGCAGCCCCCAGCCGATCAATGAGCTCATCAGCTCTGGGGATGGGGTGCGCGTCAGTCTTCGTGACTGAATTGAGTCCTCTGTAGTCCACACAGAACCGGAGTTCAGGTGTGGCTCCCGGCGCAGCAGCCTTTGGGACCAAGACCACGGGGCTGGACCAAGGACTGCTGGAGGACTCAACCACCCCTAGCGCAAGCATTTTGGAGACCTCCTCCTTAATGCAAGCTCTGACCCTGTCGGTTACCCTGTAAGCCTTGTGCTTCACGGGTAAGCTGTCTCCTGTGTCCACATCATGGACGCACCAATCTGTGACACCAGGAACCAGGGAGAATCGGTCGGAAAATTGTCCCAGCAAGTGGCGGCAGTCTTCCTGTTGTTCGGGCGTCAGGGTGGGTGAGAGGTTAACTCCGTCCACTGACCCATCTCTCTCAGAGGCCACTAAGAGGTCAGGAAGAGGCTCGGTCTCCTCTTCCATTCCATCATCAGTGGCCAGCAGCATGCCCACTTCGGTCCTCTCTAAGTGGGGCTTAAGGCGGTTAACATGTAGGACCCTCAAAGGGTTCCTGGGAGTCTGCATGTCCACCAAGTAGGTGATAGGACTTTTGCGCTCCACAACCTCAAATGGACCTGTCCACTTATCCTGAAGTGCACACGGCTCCACTGGGGCCAAGACCCACACCTTTTGTCCAGGTTGAAGCTCTACCAGAGTGGCATTCCGGTCGTACCACCGCTTCATCTCCTCCTGGCTGGCTTCCAGATTTGCCTCAGCAAGTTGCCTGAAACGCCGAGTCTGGTTTCGGAAGGCCAGCATGTAACTATATACATTCTGGGGAGGTTTCCTGGGAGATTGCTCCCAGCCTTCCTTTACCAAACTCAGAGGCCCTCTTACCGGGTGACCATACAGAAGCTCAAAGGGGCTGAATCCTAGAGACTTCTGTGGCACCTCTCGGTAAGCGAAGAGCAGGCATGGCAAGAGGACGTCCCACTTACGCCTCATTGGACCGTCCAGGCCCATGATCATGCCTTTGAGGGTTCGGTTGAATCTCTCAACCAACCCATTTCCTTGGGGATGGTAAGGAGTGGTGAACTTGTAAGTTACCCCACACTCCTTCCACAGGGATTTCATATACGTGGATATGAAATTGGTCCCCCTGTCGCTCACCACCTCTAGAGGGAATCCCACTCGGGAGAAAATTCCCATCAGTGCCCGTCCCACCACGGGGGCCGTCACTGTCCTCAGAGGGATGGCTTCAGGGTACCGGGTGGCATGGTCCACCAAGACCAGGATGAACCTGTTGCCCAGGGCTGTCTTGGGATCCAGAGGCCCCACAATATCAATACCCACTCGTTGGAATGGTGTACCGACCACAGGGAAAGGTTGCAGAGGAGCCTTGTGCTTCCCTCCGCTCTTACCACTTGCCTGGCAAGTCTGACAGGTTCTGCAGTAGGAATCTGAATTCTTATGCATTTGGGGCCAGTAAAAGTGGGTGACAAGCCTGTCATAGGTCTTGTCCATCCCCAAATGTCCTGCTAAAGGCACATCGTGAGCCAGCCCCAGTAGGAAGGTTCTGAACTTCTGGGGTACCACCAGCACATGGGCTGACCCAGGTTCAGCAGCCTTAGGCTCGGAATACAGGAGGTCACTCTCCCAGTACACGTAGTGTGTTTTGGCCTGAACACCATTGGCCTGGTCTGCAGCCTGTTGCCGCATACCCACGAGAGAAGGGAATTCCTTCTGCTCCCTGCAGAATTCCTCCCTGGAGGGACCTCCTTCTTGCTGCTAATGGGTCAGCTCAGGCAAGTCTCCCAGTTCGGCAATCTGTTCCCCGGTAGGCTCCAGAGCATCCCCCTCAGGGTCTACTTCCTCCTGGGCCGTGGGAACTTCGGGGGCCGGTTTCCCGCGCCTCCTGCGCCTTCTCCCTAAGGCCGGTTCCTGGACCTCTCCCTCAGGCTCCAGGACCCTCTCAACACCCCTACTGGCTGCCATGGACCGGGTGGTCACGCACGCCCAGTCGGGTAGACCCACCATCCTCAGATGCGTGGTCTTCTCCACCTTTTCCCAAGGGGAACTCTCCAGGTCGTTCCCTAGCAGACAGTCTACAGGCATGTCAGTTCTCACAGCGACTTGTAGAGTACCAGAGACCTCCCCCCACTCAAAGGGAACTTGAGCCATTGGACAACGACTCTCTACGTTGTCAGCATTGACAACCCTACAGTAGGCATTGGGTACAATCTGCTCTTGAGACACCAGGTGTTGCCTCACCGAGGTCACGCTGGCTCCTGTATCTCTAAGAGCCTCCACCTTCCTTCCATTGATGGTCACCACTTGCCCATATTTCTTAGTGTTAGAGGGCAGGTAGGTTACAGGGACCATCTCACTGTCTCCTAGCGAGACTAGGGTCATCTGCCCGGGACCCCCACCCTCCTGGACTGCTACTTCCTCCCCAAAGTTAACACTAGCTACTTGCCGGGGTGGAGCACCAGTGGGTGCGGTCTTACCAAACAGGCGACACTTAGGATCAGAGGCAATGTGACCCGGGTCACCACACTTATAACAATTGAAGGGCCCCTTTGGAACAGGTCTACCTGTCGGGGCCCCGTTCTGCTGCGGGGGTGGGGGAGGCTGAGAACCCTTCTGCTGGTTCCCGTGGGAATTACTTTGGGGGCCTTTTTGGAACCCCTTCTGTTTACCCTTGTCCCCCCCACTCTTCTGCTGGGGACCCTGCCCACCTTTGGCGGAGTCTCCCACTTGACCCTTGTGGACCCTGGTGCTGAGCCAGCGGTCCGCCTCCTCAGCAAGCTTCCTCAGGTTGGACAGCTTGCTATCAATCAGGTGCTGGCGTAGCTCAGGAAAACATTGACTGGACAAGTGCTCCCATGCAATTAAATCAAGCAGCCCTTGATAATCATTCACTTTGCTACCCTTCACCCAACCATCCAGCGCTCTGCAGAAAAAGGTCACATATTCCACATACGTACTCTCAGGGATCTTCTTGGTCTCCCTGAACCTCTGTCTATATAGCTCAGGAGTTAACCCATACCTGGTCATTAAAGCTTCCTTCATATGGGGGTATGAGGTCTGGACTTCTAAGGGCAAATCTAACAGTGTGTCCCGCCCTTCCGCAAGGAACCTTCCCCACAACCCCGCTCCCCAGTCTTTCTCAGGGACCCGGTGTGAGGACATGGCCACCTCGTAGGCTCTAAACCACTGCCCTATGTCATCCTTTCTAAAATACTCCTTTACTACATCTTTGGGGATGTACACCTTGGACTCTACCTGCGCTGGTGGAGTGCTGCCACCAGAAGGAGCGGTGTCCAAACTTTTCGCCTTCAGCTCCAACTCCTTCAATCTGATATCATGATCCATTTGGCGTTGTTGTGCCTCCAGGGCCAACTTCTGCTTTTCCATTTCCATTTGTCCGGCCAACTTTGCCATCTCCATTGCATGCGCCCTGTCTGCTGCCCTGTCTGCCAGCTCCTCTGGCGACCGGACTCTGCTGGGCTCCTCAAGGTTGTCGGGTGGAACCATGTCCCCCGCATTCCGTAGGTCTCGTGACTCCTTCCAGGCTCTCAACGCCTTGGTGTACTGGGGCTTCCTCTTGCATCCAGCATGGGGGACTCTGAATTGTACACTGTAGCCTTTCAATTGCTCCATCGTGTAGCCTTCCAGTCTCTCCCAATCCACCTCATCTATTCCAGAAATCACAGAGAGTGCTCTTCCAGCGGAGTGCGAGCCAGGCATGGTTGCAGTAATGGCAGATGTCTCAACAAACCTGTGGCTGCGTTATTTGGTCTGCTCTCACTATCTGGTGATTAATAATTCACTGTATGCAAATTACAAGTGCAAATCCGAAATCCCAACCGCTGCCAACAATGTTAGAGTCGGGGATCTCTGGTTGGCGCAAGGTTGCCCTTGTGTCAAGCAGGAACCCTCTCCTCCACGTCAGGGCGCAGGATAACCCCTCGCGAATGACCCTTGCTCACCCTCTAGGTGCGTGGTGTGAGCAGCCAAGGCGATTCCTCAGGCGTTGTTGGTTAAGCACTTACAATCGTACACACAGTAAATACATCAATCCCCCCAGAAACGGACACCAGGCTTGGATATATATAAAAATACGATTCTTTATGTAAAAATAAGGTATATATATCTCAGCAGACTTATCACAAGACCAATAACGTTTTCGCTATGCCACCAGGTTGTACAGCGGGCAAATGTTCGTTGTTCGTAGCTTCAAATGGATAGTTCGTAGTCTCTTTACTTGTAGTTCCAGTACTCACAGAGATCGGTTCCTGCGAACGGGGAAATCAGGCGTTGCGGGCCCCGGGCCCGATACTGGAACTTCTTTCGTGATTAGGAGAGTCGGCACAGGTCGGTGCGACTCTCAGCTTGGGAAGTGTTCTTGGGTCCTCAATCAGCAGGTGTGGGCACGTAGGCAGGCGCGGCCAGCGACCCTTTAGCACGGCGGTGCAGGAGGGTCTCCACAGCGGGGGCGGCGCGGCCTGAGAAGTCCGGGGATAGCGAAGCGGGGTCACAGGGCACAGTCAGTGCAGCTGGGTGACCCGGCGTAGATCACAGTCGTCGGACGGCTTCCGGCAGGAGGGGTGATAGCGCGTTCAGCGCCCTCCAATGGCAGGCGGCGACAGGGATGCAGGCGGCCTGGCCCGGGTACAGAGAGCGGCTCGGGACGGAGCGGGGCTCTCACGGGTTGGAGGCAGGCGAGCTTCTGAGTGTCACGGCCCTAGGAGGGGCGATGAGGGGCGCAGTCTCTTTTCCAGCGGGATGCACACACGGCTCGAATTGGAGGACGAGCAAGAAGCACAGAGAACCCACTGTTCCTGGGGTTCAGTTCAGGGGGCAAGCTCATATCAAGCCCTTGGAGAATGTTCGAGCACAAAGTAGCAAAGTCTTTTCAGTAAGTCTCTTCCTCTCCTTTCTCAGCAAGGCAGGCAGCAGGCCAGCTCCTCCAGCGTCTCCTTCTCCTTCTAGTCGGGCAGAGGTTCTTTGTGGTAAACAGGATTCTGATTTCTTAGGAGCCAGGCTCCTACTTTTATACCATGATTCTTTTGTTCTTTAGCGCCAGGGGGCCTAGGCCTGGCTCAGTCCAGTTCTGGAGCACTTTGTTATGGTGACTCTGCTCTTTCCTTTCAGCAGCAGGGCAGAGACATCAGCCGCCCCACAGGGGGTGGCGCCGGCTTTGTGGTGGCGGAGCACAGGTCTATTCAAGAGTCAAGGTGTACTCCTCCCACCCATCCAGGTGTAATCTCTCTACCCACCACCTGGCAGCCAACCTGTCTCTGGGGATTCCCCAACCCTGCTCCTTACTGTTGCTAGGCAGAACACACACACACAGCAGAGGCGGACTGAGATGGTCAGGTCAGTAAATACTAACTTTCTAAAAGTAGTATTTACAAACCCAGGATATTAAAATAAACTTGGCTACAAGAAGTATTTTATTATTCTGAGTTCAGGCATACTAAACTTGACATTCTACCATGCTCTATGAGTCCACTGGGGTCACAGCGTTGGCGTGATCCCGGCAGCCCATTCTGGCCTATGGAGAGCAGGTAGCCTTCAATAGTGAAAAACGGAAAGGGCTGTAATTCACTACTAAGACATGCCACACACATCAGGGCATGTCCTACCTTATGCCTACAATGCACCCTGCCCTTGGGCCTACCAGAGGGGTGGCTAATATGTAGGTAAGGGAAGGTTTAGGGACTGGCAAGTGGGGGCACTTGCGCAGTCAGCGCGACGGTCCCGGACCGCGCACAGGGTCTGCGGTGGCAGACCCTAGACACATTTTACAAGGCCGCTTCCGTGGGTGGCGCAACCAGCGCTGCAAGCCCACCAGCAGCATTGGCATCCACAAGCCCTGGCACCCCTGGTGCACTTTACTGGGGACTGACAGTGAATCCAATGAACCAATCATGGACATCAATTACAGGTACACTTTACCTAGGGAGCACTTGCACTGCGGCACGGATTAGCCGTGGCGCAGTGCCCTGAGCGGACAACACCAGCAAAACAGTCGAGGCACACCATCAAAAAGTGGAAGGGAAACTCACGCCAAGGTGCCAGGTCTAACAGACGCCTAATGAGACGCATTTTGTTTCTATGCCATGATGTCTCCATAATGCATCTATGCCTAATGCTTAGGGTTTCTTTTCCCCTAAGGCTACAGTGTTGGTGTTCTGTATACTGTGCCTAACCGGATGTTCCATTCCAGGCCTACGGCAACGGTGATGTATGCCTGAAGTTATGCATAATGGGCTTATGGCTAATGTGATGTATGTGCATGATTTCTGTCAAATGTGTTTTCATGCCTAACATCAAATTATGATGTGCAGAGGCTAGGCCTGCGCTATTGTGTTCATGTTAATGCTTTTAGGCCTAATGCTCACATGATTTATGCCTACTGTGCCTAATGCTAAAGTTATGCCTCCATGTTCATATGCTTTATGCCTATGAGGTATAATGAGTTTATATGCCTACGGTGTTGCTCATACTTTGATTTATGCTGTTGGTGTGCTGCCTACTCTGATTTCTGCCTCAGGCTAATGTGACAATACCCCTATCCTCACATGTCACTATATCCTGTGATCCATGCTAAAAAGGTTTAGACCCACAGGTTCATGTCAAAGAATAATGCTGTTATGCTTCTTGCTGATGGACTTTACATTTACTGATTATACCTTGTGACGGTTCTGGCAGCGACCCGATTGGCCCTGCCCTGTAAATAGTCCCCTTTGTAAATGGCTACCTGGTGCCATTTGGCGCCGTGTTCACAACTGTGATTGCATCCTAGTGTGTTTTTCATAATACACAAGTTATTTTTCACCTAATCTGGTGTGGAGCCTCTTTTTGTTGTGTGCCTGGTGTGTCGCCTGTGTGTGCTGCGCAGATGCTTTACACATTTCCTCCAGAGTTTGGCCCACCCACTCTGCACCACGCTACCCCATTTCTAACAGCTCTTTAGTAAACTTTATAATTATTCTTGACACAATCATCTAATTCTCTGCTGAGATCATGTGGACTCTCCAGGAGTAGGCCAGCTGTCTTATATTTATAAGTGCCACAGTGCCCATTTACCTGACTCTCTGTGAGCTGTTTCCTAGCTGAAGTTGTCAAAGAAAGGGATTTGTTAATTATGGCCTGATTATGAGTTTAGCGGTCTTTGGTCCGCCGACCCATCGGATTGAAAGCACGCAGTTAGTGGACCGACCGCTGTATTACCCTGCATGCTTCTTCATAGACAAAAGAACGCCGAGGTCCCGCCGCCGTTGACAGTAATTCTTGACCATGACAGGAAAGCCCAATGCCTCTGTTGGAGGGCTAATTGCCAGTGTTACAATGTACCTTTCCGACAATGTGTCTGTGGCGGTTCAACCACCACATCTGAGCTGGCGGAAAGGGAGGGTTATTAAGCTGAAACTCATGTTTACTCAGCTTTATACATTCTGTGCCACCATGGAGCCAATCATACATGTCCTGCCTCTACTTGATGACATCCAAACTCCACACCATCGTGGACACAACCAACGGTAAGCTATACTTTTGCCCATTTCCATAGAATCCTCAGCAAATAGATGCCCCTCCATGGACCCCGCAAGGAGTTTGGGGTCCCTGGGCCCAACATAGGTTGTGGGCACCTGTTCCGAATTGTTCTCAATGTATGATCCAATTACAGCTCTGTAATGCCCTCTTTGGCCAGGTCCCTGACACTGCACTGCACTACACTCTACTAAAGTCGAAATGAGTTTACATTTCATAATCAAGGATAGTGATGTGTACATTAAATTGTGTCACACAACCCAACCTCCTCATCAATATCACACCTGTTGATCTCTGTGACACCCTCATATTGCTCACATGTTAGGTCCTGCTGTGATATCAAAGGTACATCTGTGTGGATGTCTCATGAAACTGAAACACACCTTCTCTGCTAAATCTCTGGAATGGACTCTCACACGTCACCCATATTAAAAAGTAATGTCAATAAATGAAATTGCAAATAATCAGTGTGAGAAGCATTCAAAGGTCACAAAGTAAAGACTCACTGCAGAATAGATATGCCTCTACCAGGGGGACCCCTGAAAGGCTGGGGCCCTGGCCCACAATCCACTTTCCACATGCCTCAAAACCTCTATGATAACAAAAACAAGAGCGACCCATATGTCCCTGTGAACTGGGTATAGCTGATCAGGCAACATACATTTGTTCACAAGGAACTCATTACGACAAAAAAAGATGAAATTTATGCAAGGAGAATTGATTTCTTGCATCTACATTAGAATTGCAGTTCAAGCGGTAAAATATAACATTCTAATCCTAATATTTCATAGGTTATGTTAAGGAAGGAATAAATAAGAAAATAGAGCATAAAGCCCACATACAACAGAATTTCTGCTGTGCCCACTTCAGTCAAAAATGGGCGTAATTTTATTTGCAAACACAATCATTAGAAAAGGAATAAGAATTTCACTGTGTTTTTACACTATATACATGATAAAAAAAGGTAACTGATGTGCCCCAGTGTTATGACCATAACCAACAGTGACGTATTTATACAGTGTATGCCACACAGCTGCATATCTTACCCTATCGTAGTATTCACAGGATTCTGTCAAGGGATCTATAGGGTACGTTAAAAGTGATGGCTTACATCCAGAAGATACCTGCCAATAAAGGTCACCCTTAGGTGGTAACTCACTGTGATAGCAGGATAATGAATGGGAAGACAGGGCTTCCCGTACTCACCAGAAGTCAGGGTAACCAGTCGGGTAAGTTTAAATGTGCTGGTAAAGCAGGACAATCGTAGTGTTCCCTGCTGCTCTCATCAGCTGGGAGCGGGTCTGTTAAAAAAGCGCAAAAACTTAAGGGTCTGGTGGTAAAAAGGTGGAAGGAACGATAAAGCAACTTATTTGAGGCTCCCTTCTTCCCTGATCAGTGCCTCCGTATGATTCTAGGGCAGGAGTGAGAGCAAAGATCTGGCTGTATAATCCCGACAGAAGCCGGTTGGGGTGCTTTACAGTGTGTGCATGTGCGGCCACATCATGATCTAAACAATGTATGTTGGCTGATCAAAACCTCTATGTGCACAGGACCTTTGGATTGAAGTCTATATCAGGGACAACCAATAGCATAACCAAGTGCCATGCATATGTCGAAAATGTGTACATGCAAGTCATGGAAGCAAACACAGCACTAACAGTATTTGTCACACATTTAGATAGAGTAGGTTTAAGGTACATACATGAAAATGGACACATGTCCATAAAAATGTCTACAAAGGTATGTCAATTTAACACCCTCCATGTAGGGATAAACAAATATCCCATGAAACACATATCCGACTGACATCAGAGGAAGAAGTGCAAGCTAAATGATGCTGACATTGGCCAAGCCAAGCTGAAATACTTACCATATGAAATACCACCCAATGCAATGTTAGCTGCAATTGGAATTCATCCCACATATCCATCCATTGAACATTTCCCCTGTGTGACTCCAGCACTGGCTCCAAGGTCAGATCATACTAATTACTTCAAATGGATCAGCGATCAGGGTGAAACAAACTCAACTGTACTCACACATCCCAAAGTATCCAATAAAATCAAATAAGTAGAAAAGTAATGGCAGGACAAATGTGTTCTAAACCAAGAATTGCTTTTTTTGCCTTCAATAAACAAAATGAAGTCAACCAAAGGCCAATGGCCTGTCCATATCCACATTGTGTGGCCTAGAACCCTGCTATTCCACTAAACGTGCCCTTCATGACACTGCCAGGGACTCTCCTCACAAAGGGGCATTAAGTTGGGCATGGCAGGCACCTCTAAGATGTTACTTTGGAGGGGTGGGGTCAGTCTTGGGAGGGGTCGGTTTGGTTTTAGGATGGGGTGGGCTTGGCTTTGGGAGGGGTTTTGGCCTTCTTAGGGGTATGGCTGGGTTTAGTGGTGGGGGATCAGGTTTCTCAGGGGTGGATTGGGATGTGGGAGGGATGGGTTGGGGTGTGGATGAGGTCCTTTTGGCTTTAGGAGGGGCTGTCGGGTTTGGAAGGGTTAAGGGAAAGGGCAAATAGAACACTTTCATAGAGAAAATATGCAGGATGTTTGGGAGGGAGTAGGGGTTGGGAGATAGAGGTAGTGGAAGTGTTTGCTGTGGGTGGGGATGTTGTTGGTGCAGGTGTCTGTGTGTCTGATGTTTCTTGTTCATGTGTTGTAGGTGTCTGTTGTGTGGTTGAGTGTGGGCGGTTGCGTGTTTTGGGGATGTGAGATGTGCTGGGTATGCTGGGGTGGTGGATGTGTATATGGGTGAGCATGTGGTATCTGGGGAAATAATGGGTGTGGCGGATGGGTCTATGGGTGCAGGTATGGTGTTTGGGGCAATGCTGTGGGTGTTGTGTCTTTGGTAATGCTGGGGATGGTGGATAGGGCTGTGAGTGCGGTGTGGTGTCTGGGGTAATGCTGAGGGTGGTGGATGGATCTGTGGGTGCATGAGTGGTATCTGTGGTTATGTTGGTGGGGTGAGGGTGTGTGTGTAATGTGAATGGATGCCTGATTCTGTGTATTTTGCTGTTTGTGTTCACGTGTGCTGCTTGGGGATGTTGAAGTGTGTGCATTCGTATGTGTGAGTGTGCTTGGGAATGGCATGGGGATAGGGAATTTGAATGGGGAAGAGGCAGGTGTTGGGGTGGAAGTTTGGGATGGGTAGAAGGCTGCCATGTGGGAGGAGGTCAGAGCCTGAAAAGATCTCTGTAGGACAGACTTAGAACTGTGGATGGCTTCCAGGTAGGCCACCATCTGTTGCAGTTGGCTGCGTTGTACCTGGATGTCATTCAGTGGTGCCGCCTGACCCACAGAGATGTGTCTCAGGAGGTCAATAGCCTCCTCACCCAGGGCAGTGGGCGTAACAGCGTCTGATGTGCCTGGAGTGAAGGAGATGGCTCCACTCTTGGCGAAGAGGGCCTGGCCAACTGGGTGGGGAGCAACAGGGAGGGTGGAGATGGAACTGGGTGTGGCAGACAAGGATGGAGGTGGAACTAATCCTTCGGGTCCCCCACCTCTATGGAGTGTCCCCCAGAGGATGACTGATGGTGAAGAAGTAGAGCTTCTATCCTCCGTGGCACTTCCAACACACTCTCGGTCACTGGGTCCCCTATGTGTCTGTACTCTCACATCCAGAACCACTGTGACCAGCTGCTTTCCAAAAGATGTTGGCCCTGTCCCCTCTGCTTACCTAGGATGATGCTGAAATGACGTTTAAAATAGGTTTATTGAATGTGCCACTTTGCCAACAGCTTTGATCACAGAAAATTAATAAAGTGTATAGAGGACGTCAGCTACAAGGCCCATTATATTGGCCTCAACATTAGCATGAGTACATGCATGCATGCTATGTAACCTGGAAACAGTTGGTCCCAGTTATGTCATAACCCCAGACAGCGCCAAATGCATTGATGGACTTGATCCTTATATCCATACTAGGAGAGTTGATCCCCTTATATAGGTGCACTTGCAGTATACCTTAGTACCCAGAGATCATCACATAGGATTTCAATGACAAATTCATTCCTACAGATTCCACACAAGGCCCTGCAATCAGTAATAGGTCATATCCCTAATACCACATCATGATGAAATGATGGTCAACTAAAACAGCTATGTTGTTGCAATATCTACACTAGCAGGAAGAAGGTGACATGGAAATGCTTATTTCACACTGTTGACACTTCGTAATTGAAACTTACTTATATGTCTATTGTTAGAATAGTCTCATGAAAGCTCTACTTAAATAGCTTCACTATGAATCACATGTAGCACAGAAAAGTAGACTGTATACAATCTGGCCCAAATATCTGGGAGATTTGCAAATATACACAGCATAATGAATCAGCAAGGCCTAGGGACATCCCCAATTCAGTTTGGTATTGCTGAGAACACCATTCTTTCATTGCATACCTAAAAGCCAATAGACCATTGAAGGTTTTTGAGGCTCAGGGAATCTCCATTACATGAAGAGGTGGTTTAACCTGTGTCCTAATGGAAAGGGACATCACAGTACGCTTTTGTCTCACAAACACAAATTCAATTGTATTACTGTGTGAAGACTCTCAAATATGATCCTTACATTTCTGCATATCACTCTGATGCATGTCACTAGTCAGTGAATGAACCATGACAAATCCTAATGTGCAATTCACATAAATGAATATCCCCACCTGGAAATTCACATTCTGACAAATTACTGTAAGTCTACCTGTCGTATCCTTCATTGCTTCATCAATTGGACCTGACTAATGACATTGAGGAATGGCTTAGGGTAGGTGTCACCCAGCCACCAATGTGTACACACTCCTGTCTGTGGCAGACAATCACAAATAACTATTTTCAAATACAGATTGGTCACACACACATTTGTGATGGAATCAGACATCAGCCTATGTAGACACTTAGATCATGTTTGAAATAGTAGTGCAGATGATACTACAACAGGGAAAGGCACACATGGCAACATGTAGGCACTAATGCTGATGACACCAGTGACGGTTTGCTATCTCATATTACTATACATTCCCCACTTACCAAGGGAAAGTATTGCTCAGTCACTGCATCCAAAGTGTACTATATGCTATGTCACATGTAACAGAGCCACCATCACATGAATCACAGTAGTGAGGAAGAAACACTCCTGACACACTGAAGACAAGTGGCCTGTTTGGTACAATTTTCACCTACAACATCAAACAACATAAGCTGATTAACCAATTTACTCAGCCATGTGTCTGCTCAAGACAGTAAATTGGTAGTGGACTGGACTCTGCTGTATTCCTGGTTATAATAAAAATAGGTAAAGCACATCAGCAGGCACCTACTATTAGACCTACACATACAAGAACTTCTTGTGTATCACAGATCGGCCACCCCCAATAATGATGGGGAAATGCCTGCCTGTAAAAAAACAAGTTGCCAATCTAACTTGCTTGAGTCTTGCCAGGACATACTGCCTGGGCCTTCAACTGCCTATCAAGCTCCGGGTAGGTCATCACCAGTATGGGGGCCATTAGGAGGGTCAGAGTCTGGTGTGCGACCCGTCCACGTTGGGAGGACAGCCCCAGCTGGACCTCTGTGATTATCAGGCTCCAGCACCTCAGATCCTCCCACATCTCATGGCAATGGACCCGCTCCAGCGATAGACCCCCACGGTGTGCACCTTCCAGGAAATGGGTTTCCAAATGGATTGCTTCTGATGGGAATTGATCTGTATAGATACCATAGGTGAATACACAGATTATAACTGCAAGTTTTAGGATATTTGCTTTGGTGGCACACATTTTGAATAAACCTAGCACAAGCATTAATCAATAGTTAACGCACAACATGTGTAGTTTTCACATGCTAAGCACAACAAAAACATGAATACACACCTTTTTAGTCATCTGCTGACTATCATCAACCCCAGTCATGACCTTAACTGACTAAGCCAGTACACTAACATCATGTTGCCCAGGGCCATCCTACACATACTGTGATGTGAGCTACTATGAAACACAACACACCATTGTGACCTTCTGAAGGGTAAACTAATTGTGAATGACTGTACAGACACCTTTACAGCCAGGCCGATGGACTTGATTCATACGGTTCATACAGGCTAGTACCATAGTATAGACTAAATCTTAAGACTTAGGTCACAATGAAAGGTCTGGCATCTGTGTCACTGAGAGCTTCCTCTCTGGGGATACTATATCCGATTGCGTTTGTTTGGTATGTACTGCCATCCAGAAGCAGACACTCGTATTGCGAAAAGGTGGGGCGAAGGGAACACTGACAAAAAGAAGAATTCGAAAATAAAGAAAGATAAATGCACTTACCTGCTCCGACGGCCGCCGCCTTCCTCCCGATCCTCACTGCCCTGATGTCCAGGAACTACTGTGCAGGCTCGCAGCTCCCAATCCTAGCATGTGAGCAGCGCTGACATTGGTCTGTGCTCCTCGATTCGGCGCTCAGACATAAACTGGGAGCCTAAGTAGGTTTCTCCACCCAGCTGTACAATGCAGCTAGGTGGAGAAAGGCCAAGGGGTATGCCAGTTGGGCCGGCCCCACCACTCCCCTCTGCTCCCTGGTGCTGCAACTGCAGTGTCAGTGTAAGCGGCCATGCCCCTCCCTCGGCTCACAGTTCCAGTCTGCAGGACAAAAAATAAAATGATAATAACATTTTTTTATTATCATTTTATTTTTGTCCTTTGCCTCAGCTGGCTTTCAGCAGGGGGGCTATGCTCCTCCACCAAAATGGAGGAGCTACCCCTGCTTCCATCATAGGACACACCTTTTGCCATATGTGACATTCAACATACCATTGTATGTCTTGTTGGATAGGTTGATTGTAACAAAGCTGATGATTCGCATGTCAAAATCTCTTCTGAAGTAATCAACTATCTGCACTGTTAATGTGTGACATGTTCAATAGGCTTGTACAATGCAAGCATGACCTGTGGGAGTAAGGGGCCAACATTGTCACACATTGACAATGTTGGTCAATTGAAAGAAGTATCAGGGTAGAGGGTTACCTTAGTCACCATTCCAAATGTAGTCAATGTAAAGGTACTCAGGGCTACTATTGGTTCAGAAAACCCATTTCGGGAACATCCAAGGATCTGCAGGTCAACAGGGAGATTACTCTGTGCATCAGTTGTATTTCCATAGTAACTCTGCCCCAGCCTGGTTACAACTTATAGTCAGGCCTTGCTCTCTGCAGGTTGAGCCTACTGAACCACATGAGCATCGCATTTCCACCACTTCAATACATAAAAGTACATCTTGTCGACATCCAATACTTGAATTTAAGGTTGTGTGGCATTCTGAAGGGGTCTGTGAGGTATAGCTAGCTCACAGTTTGGCATTGCCTGATGTGGGCTGAGTGATATGTGGTACTGTAGACATTGCTAACATCATGCTCAACTGCTTCTTACAGTATGAATACACAGCTCATGCTGTAAAGCCTAGACTTTTTCTTGCACATTTACCATGATCTTATTAGCAAATATATCATAGGTACCATTAAATGTATCAGTTATAAACAAAAGGATCCACCTTGAAAAGAAGGTACTGGGGAAACTGAAAAAAAGGGGGGGATAATGGTAAGTGAGTGTCCCTAAATGTGTTAGGGCACACTCAGTGTTGTTTAAATACCCCTCACACACCAAGAATGGCCCATGGTGTCATGCTTCATCATAGGGGTCTTCCCGTCCCGCTGCGGGACGGGGCGTGCTGCGACCTACGACTACGTGGGAGCACTTTTGATGAAGTACTATGTGTGGTGTAAAGGGAGGGTCTATTGTAGTTGTGAATATATGTGTGTTAAAAAGCAACTGGCCCAAGGAGACTGAAAAAAACTTTAATTAGTCCCAAGAGTGCTGGAGCTATTAAAAACAAAAGTGCGGAGTTTGCCTACGTAATGTGTGGTTACTCCTTGTGGGTCAACATGTTTCGATGCGGAGCATCTTCATCAGGACAGGACAAAAAGATCCCTCCCAAATAGGAGCGTGTGCTTAGTAATATATAAAAGTGAAACAGATGCAATAAATGGTGCACGTATATACAATACCTAATCGTATGTATGTGAATCTGCAAAACAAGGAAAAAAAGGAATACTGAATAAAGTTCCTTAGTAGGAGATCGTAGTACCTGTAAATATAGAAAAACATAAAAACTACGCAATGTGACTTAGATTACGTGCTTCAGCTGTAATATTAGCGTTATCTGGAAGGGGTGCAGTGACCTGTAAAAGGAAGGACAGTACAAGACACTACAGAACAAAAAACACACACTCTATGCCTAATCGTGAAAAGTTAATAGTATTCCAAGTGAGAAAAGTGGTTGAAAAACGAAAGACATACTTATATGTAAATGAGGATACTGCCTCATGAACCTAGAACGGGTAGGATCGTAATGGAGCCTCAATTCTAATGGAGAGAGAAAATAAAACAAGGGGTCACGTTGTTACCTCTGTTGACAGAAGTGCCGGGCGAAGTCTGCAAACCGGAGCTGTCTGCAAACCGGAGCTATGGCTCCGTACTTACGTGCCCTGGCTGAAAATCTCAGCTACGAGTCTGTCCCTCCCGCGGTTCCGCTGTGTAATGGAACCAAAGCAGGAGGAGTGTTTATAGCGCTCGTGATTAGCTCGCAAAAAGGTTTCAGCTGGTGGCGGCGCGGTGTATAGAAGTGCTTCCGGGTCAGGGTTGAAAGGAAGACTAGACTGCGTGCATTGGATACGGAAGTGAGTAAACAACTCCTCGTAGAATATTAATAGAGAGGAGATGTCGGCAGGGACAATGTAAATGTACCCGCGTGCAAACACTATATCTAAGAAAAAAGAAAGAAATTCTTAATAACGGTGAAAAACCGGATTGTGTCCCAAAACCCCATTGTTTTGGACTCCCCCCCCCCCCCCCCCCATTACGGCGCGGGTATACTTGCCTCTTTGGTGCAATCAATAACTTCATAGACTTATTTCTCTAACTAGCGATCAGTGTCAGTAACAGGCCATGCGCAGTAATATTTTAATTACTAGCTCAGTGTAAACATCTTTCTCACACTGACTATGAGCTCAGCATTTATGTTGCCTTCGCACCTTAAATATTAAAGAAGCATCCGGCTCACCAGCACACCTCCCCTTAATTCCCCCGTGGTGTGTTACCTCTTGAAATCACCTTCATTTGATCCACTGGATCAGCAGCGGGCCATATGTATCCTTCATTAATTATGTAACAACTTAAAATGAATATTCTGTTTATAATTATGAGCTCAGCGTTATCCTGCAATGAACACCGTTATTAAGAATTTCTTTCTTTTTTCTTAGATATAGTGTTTGCACGCGGGTACATTTACATTGTCCCTGCCGACATCTCCTCTCTATTAATATTCTACGAGGAGTTGTTTACTCACTTCCGTATCCAATGCACGCAGTCTAGTCTTCCTTTCAACCCTGACCCGGAAGCACTTCTATACACCGCGCCGCCACCAGCTGAAACCTTTTTGCGAGCTAATCACGAGCGCTATAAACACTCCTCCCGCTTTGGTTCCATTACACAGCGGAACCGCGGGAGGGACAGACTCGTAGCTGAGATTTTCAGCCAGGGCACGTAAGTACGGAGCCATAGCTCCGGTTTGCAGACAGCTCCGGTTTGCAGACTTCGCCCGGCACTTCTGTCAACAGAGGTAACAACGTGACCCCTTGTTTTATTTTCTCTCTCCATTAGAATTGAGGCTCCATTACGATCCTACCCGTTCTAGGTTCATGAGGCAGTATCCTCATTTACATATAAGTATGTCTTTCGTTTTTCAACCACTTTTCTCACTTGGAATACTATTAACTTTTCACGATTAGGCATAGAGTGTGTGTTTTTTGTTCTGTAGTGTCTTGTACTGTCCTTCCTTTTACAGGTCACTGCACCCCTTCCAGATAACGCTAATATTACAGCTGAAGCACGCAATCTAAGTCACATTGCGTAGTTTTTATGTTTTTCTATATTTACAGGTACTACGATCTCCTACTAAGGAACTTTATTCAGTATTCCTTTTTTTCCTTGTTTTGCAGATTCACATACATACGATTAGGTATTGTATATACGTGCACCATTTATTGCATCTGTTTCACTTTTATATATTACTAAGCACACGCTCCTATTTGGGAGGGATCTTTTTGTCCTGTCCTGATGAAGATGCTCCGCATCGAAACATGTTGACCCACAAGGAGTAACCACACATTACGTAGGCAAACTCCGCACTTTTGTTTTTAATAGCTCCAGCCCTCTTGGGACTAATTAAAGTTTTTTTCAGTCTCCTTGGGCCAGTTGCTTTTTAACACACATATATTCACAACTACAATAGACCCTCCCTTTACACCACACATAGTACTTCATCAAAAGTGCTCCCACGTAGTCGTAGGTCGCAGCACGCCCCGTCCCGCAGCGGGACGGGAAGACCCCTATGATGAAGCATGACACCATGGGCCATTCTTGGTGTGTGAGGGGTATTTAAACAACACTGAGTGTGCCCTAACACATTTAGGGACACTCACTTACCATTATCCCCCCCTTTTTTTCAGTTTCCCCAGTACCTTCTTTTCAAGGTGGATCCTTTTGTTTATAACTGATACTAAAGTGGAGGACGTATCCACCTTAGCGCCTACGTAGGCCTTACCTCTACACTCCCTAATCTTGTTATATTTAACCATTAAATGTATACCTGCTTAGATATATGAATGCACCTCAAGTAGGATCTATGGTTTATCACACAACACAATGTTGGTGTTAAGTACACGATGTACAGTACTCAACAATCCATTACATACGTGTCCTATGTAGGGACCACAAAATGTTACAACAGTAATCTGAATTAGCTCTGCGACTCAGAGGCACATTGTAGCTTTTGGGAATGGAAAGGATGGAGTTAAACTGAGTAAAATATGTATGTGAGATAGTTACCTGTTCCTCTGGTGAGCCTTAGAGCAGGCCATACAGGGGAAGAACCTCTTTAACAAGTTTCTCCAGCTCCTCCGGAGAGAAGGCATGGGCCTTCACATATGCTTGACCTGGCATGATTTCTCCCTGTGGGTGGCAAACAGCAGCTAAAGTAGAGGAGCTGTTGATAGCAGCATTATCAGGAGGCAAGTGAGTTATTTTTCAAACTCCTGCATACATGTACGCCAGGTACACCAGCATAGACGGACACAGCCAGTAGGCAGTGACTGTCACTATCACCAAAGTTAGCCCATGGCTGTGTTCACTATGGATGAAAGCGCCCACCGCGCAGTCGATTTCTGCCAGCGGCAGGAGGTTCATAGTGTCCTATATGCGAAATCAGGCACCTGTCATTTTAGCAGTTGTAAGTACAGTATTGGTTACTGTTAAGTGGATAACCACCACTCCAAATGAGGGCTAACATGTTTACATATGGACTACTCCATTCTCATGTGATTTCCATGACACAAACAATCTGTGTAGTGTATTACTGTGCATAAACTCGAAATGAGTGTGGTGCACTGTGCACCGTGGTTGATGGTTTTTGACTTAAAATATCCTAAAATTAACATTATTGTGCTACAAATACTTTCTAAATGTATAATTTGCACATTTATGTTACAGACACATGTGAAGGCCACAATGGGGAATATTGGTGGATATTGGACAGTAGACAATTTATCATGCGGATAATCTGTTATGCTTTCTGAACCAGTTATGTGTTGTCACATTACTTTTGAGTGACTCTTCACATATGTTACTGTGGACATTGGGGTCAATGTTATAATAAACAGTTTTCACTCCACACATAGGTACCATGAGAGGGGGAGAAGATGACAGCCTCCAGTGTACCACCCATTTCCAGACCTTCAGACCATGGAAGAAAGGCATGTCATCAAGAAATGTTGTTTAGATAGGCAAACAATGCAGGATTTGAGTAATCAGTTGGAGCCTGATCTCCTTCCTCAAAACACTAATCCCACATGTATCCCTCCTATTGTGAAACTTATGACAGTATTGCATTTTCTGGCTACAGGTTCCTTCCAGTACAGTGTGGTTATATCTGATGGTATGTCACAACCAATGTTCAATGGTGTACTACAAGACGTACTTTCAGCAATGATGAAACACATTGACAGTTACATCTAGTTCCCAAGAAGTGAGGATTTAGCCAATGTGAAGGGGGATTTCTATGTATTTGGTAGCATCCCACATGTGGTTGGAGCCATTGATGGCACCCATATTCCTTTTGTGCCACAGCAAGCTAGGGAACAAGTTTATAGGAATTGGAAGCACTTCATTTCCATCGACATGCAAGTTGTCTGCTTAGCGGATTTGTACATCTCAAAAGTCTGTGCCCGGTTTCCAAGATCAGCACATGATTCTTTCATACTGTGGAACAGCACCATACCCCAGCTCATGTCACAACTGCTACTGGAGAGGGCAAGGCTTGTTGGGAAGTATGGTCTGTCCTAACTTTGTATGCATGCGTCAGGTACTATAATCACAAAGTGTGTAACTTATTGTTGTACCTATGTTTGTCTTCCATCTAGAAGTCTCAGCGTATCCCACTTATCAATGTTTGTTGGCACCTCTAAGGAATCCAACTACACCAGGGGAAGTTTGCTTCAATGAGGCCCATGGAAGAACACAGCCCATAGTGGAAAGGGCTTATGGGCTCCTGAAGACCAGATTCAGATGTCTGATCAAGAATGGGGGATCCCTCCTCTACTCACCTGGGAAGGTTTGTCAAATCACAGTGGCCTGCTGCATGCTCCTCAGCATCGCTCTGCGACAGTACATCCCTTATATCACAGAGGATTGAGACCATGAAGTGTCGACGGATAGGGAAGGTGAAATGCCAAATGATGATTATTATGGTGAAGAGGAAGGAGCTGTTTTTCATCAAGATATCATTGACAACTTCTTCTCATGAGTGTAAGTATCTCGTGAAATGTCATGACTTTGACTTTTATAGAAACTCATATTGTGATGATGTGAGAGGTAATTTTTGGAAAGATATTAGGAAGCTAAAGCGGTGGCAAATTCTGGTGAAAGGTGTTTGTGGAGGAAGGTTTTGACGCATGCTCACTTTATTGGTGTTGCTTTGTTTAACCTACATTTTTGGCATGGACTGTATTTTCCAGAGGTTTACGATGAGAATTGTGTTATATGTATGGTTTTCTAGCTAATCTCTTTGTTTTGGTCTGTTTTAGGTACCTTTACCATGGCACCTTCATTTGGACATTTCAGAGTTGTGACACTAGCAGGTAAATGATGCAGTTTGGATGTACAAAGTGGACGTGGATTGTTCCTGGGAATGACTGTCACAGTCTTTGGTTGTACAAACCCTGCACCAAGACAGCTTGCAAAGCTATAGGATAGAAGTTATGAGGACTCCATTGGACGTATTCCTTGTCATGTTTTGGGCCATATTGCAATAGGTGCACCATTATGTGCTCTCAACCAAATATTGTTGTGAGCCTATTTTATGTTAGTGTCCCTTTACATTGACTGAAACCTCATTGTGTTTAAACTATATGTAGTTGTTGATGTGTCTCCTCACTGTAGGGCAAAGTGCTTGTGGCACATCACAGAGTTTATTTGTGACATTCCACCAGATGCAATAACACTGGATTGGAATGACCTTGTGATCAGAAACTGTTGTACTAATATGTGTCTGTTTATTGATTTAAATTATGTGGGTTTCCTTTTGTTAGTTAGGGACATATGACTCCAAATGATGACATAGACCAATTTAATTTTGCCTCTTCCGTAGGAACATTCTGATGTATCCCCTCCTTCCATGTTATTAAGGTCTGCACCTGAAAATGTGATCACTTACAGGGAATATTTGAGTCATGTTTAATTTGCTATGTTTCTGACATCATGCAAGCCTATGATTGAAAGAATGGAATAAAGATGTTATAAGACAAAACACTTGTATGTATGTGTTGGTGAGACATGGTTGGGATCCTGGGCTAAACATTATGTACATGCAACATATCCATGCTTACACAAGTAGGTTGTTTTGACATTGTAAAGTTCACATGGGAGAACATACATACATTGGTATATGTGAGCTATACTACGATAGGCAATGAGTTTGTGACTAGTTTATTTATTGCAGTGAACAAGGAGAAAATATACATTCTGCAAAAACAAACAGGGAATTTCAAAAGTGAAGACAGTCATAGTAAAAGGGAAAAGTGTCTAGAAATAGTCCACAAAGTGAATGTGTGACTCACACTGAAGGAATTTACATGCAAGGTTTCTTGCTAGCAGTGGTGGGTGTCTTGCCATGTGCACCTTCTGGAGTTTTGCATGGATGTCTCTTCCTGCGGGATAGGGGGGATCCACTGCTGCAGAGACAGGGGTGTCTGCAGCACCCCAACGAGCAGGTTCATGTTGGTGTTGATGCCTGCCGCCTCCTGGTATATGTCTCTATGCAGCTGCTTCATCTCTTGGATTTAGGTAAATACCAGGCCTATCATGCCTTGGGAATCCAGATAGACTCCCAGAACTTGTTTGATGGTTATGTGGGAGTGAGTGGCCCCAGTGGCATCACTCTTCCTTCCCATAGTATGCTTCCCACAACCCTTACCTCCACGGGCCCATGCCCTTGACCGAGGGTGCCCTCTTACACTGGGTTCTGAATCCTCTCTAGGTAGGTTGGTGTTTGTCAGATCAGGATCCAGGACGGGGGGGGCACAAGATTTTAGATACTGTGCTAGGTGCGCAGGTTGGGGAGACTGGTGTTGACTGAGGTGGGAGTTGTTGGTGTGGGCACAGTATGACTCACTGTTGCTGTCTGCCCAGGCTGACCAGATATGATATGCCCAGACCATCATCCATGTCCAGATCTGCAGGAGTTCTGTCATCACTGAGGGCTTGATCCTGGGGTGGAGTGGGAGTCTCTTCGGTGTCCAAGCTCTGGCCAGGTGCTTTGCCAGATTGACCTGTTGTGAAATAGAGAAAATTGTTATTGGTGGAAGCGTGGTATCTCCATCCAAATGTTTTGTATCACAGTAAGTAGAGACCTAGGAAAAATAAAATAGGTAGAGATAACTTTTGTGATACATTTCCATGGTATAGAACTTGTTAACAAGACTTTTAGAGACATTCAATACATATACTTGAATTACGCAGCTCATTAGATGTGCTGATATGTTGTATTTTGGATTTAGGAATGAGCATGAGATCTCCCGAACATTTAGGGCAACACGGTGGAGAGGTAAGATATGTATTTGATCATTTCATGGCCTAATTGTGTATAAAACAGGCGATCAAACAACTTGCTTGTATATTTAGGGTTATTCATACTGTGACAGTGCAGAGTCAATGAGTCACCTGCCACTTTTGATCAGCTGAGTTACCTTCATGCCCTAAAAATATTTGAGGTACACAATTTGCATGGTGTAACTCATGCAATCAATAGTTTTATTTGCGGAGAAGAGGACAACATCAAGCTAAGTAGGCAGACATGTCTCTGAGTAGAGCACTGCATGTAGATTACTCAGTCCATGAAAGTGCACATGTGCAAAGTCACAATTTAATCTTGTTTTGAGTTACAGAAACATGGCCTCATGGTATTTGTAGTGTTTTCAATCTCAACTTGCCAACACTTGACAAATGGTTAAGTCCATGAGACGTGGAATTCAGGTCTAACATGAGAGACAAGTGAGAATGGGCAAAACACAATTATATCTTGTTTTGAGTTATAGAAGCAGAGCCTCATGGTGGTTGTAGTCATTTCTATCTCTACTTGTCAACACGTGCAAAATGGTTAGTGTAACATATCTGTTGCCAAAATGCAGTTGGGCAGGACCATATATTTTTATATTGACACATGTCATGGTAATAGTAATACACTTACAGACAGTATTTCAACATGTGGCATGCAATAGAGATTGACACATGTGATCGTATATGCAACAATACACATTGACACTGACAATCCAACATCTCTGATACTTAGAGTATTACATGTTAGGAAAGTAGATAGACAACACAGTAGCAAAAGCTGAGATGAGTGCAAACAGGACATTGAAATGTTGTGACAGTTAGTGAGGTGTAACTTACCAAACTCCACTCCCACAGCTATTCCTCTGTAGCCCTCCAAATGCAGGATGGCCAAGACCTTCTCCTCCCAGGGAAACAGATGTAATGAGGCCCTGGGAGGACTACCGCCAGTCTTCTGGGCCTCCATGTGTTGCTTGAAGGCTAGGGAATGCACCTTCATCCTCAGGTCGTGCCAGTGCTTCCTAATTTCCTCCTTTGTGTGCAGGGTGGAACCTTCAGCATTCACTTTGTCAACTATCCTGGACCACATTTCCATTTTCCTACTGAGAAGAGTATGTTGTACTTGGTCTCCAAACGATTGAGGCTCTACTCTTATGATTTCATCCACTATGACCGACAACTCAGCCACTGAAAAACATGGATTTGTTTGGCGTAACATAAATAAAAAACAGTTACTAACAAAACCCACCAAGTGAAATTGCCAAAAAATGAGAAAAAAGGGAGTGCAGAGTGTTAAATCTTCTTTTAAATGCGATAGGGAAAGAATGGGCTGTCTGATTGGAACAAAACAGTTTGCTGCTCTATCATGTTGTGCTACAGTGGAGAGGCAAAGGATCCTCGTCTGGGATGGGGGTGTGTTTTATAGTGTGATTTGCAGGTGTGTCCTCTTGGCCAATGGATATCAGCTGTGTTGTTTTTGTTTTCCAATGGGCAGTGTTCTAGTGCTTTGCTGAGACCGTACCGCGGAGGCCTACCGCCGTCAGGAACCACTGTCAGGCGGCTGCCAGTAGAACAGTGTTACCATAATCTGGTCCAGGGCAAACTGCAGCTCTGACGGTATAGAAGTATGAATAAACAACACTGTAGTCTGCCGCCGCCCAGGTGGGAACCACTCTGCCAACAGCGGTCGGCGCTTGAGGCTGCATGCATCATAATATGGCGAGCGGATGACCCCTGGCAACGTGGTGGTACGGCCGTCTCACTGACAAACTGGTAATCGGGGCCCTTAATCAATAGGGATATGTATAACCATACAATCTCATTAATTAATTCACACCAGTGAATTTGGTAACTTGTGTTTTTTTATGTTTTCTTGTTCTACCTACTGTTTTAACTTTTATCTCTGTTTTATGGTTTTAATTAATGGAAATAAACTACTACTGGCTGACTTATACTCCTAAATATCATCTGGGCACCTATGGATATTCTCTATAAGAAGCATTAGTAAAAAGAGTGGGCCTGGCCATAACCTTTAAAAAAATGCAAAAACGGGCATGCACAAATGTGAACATGAATCTGCGCATTTGTTGTATGTTGGGCGCAAGGCATCGCCGACGGTCATTTATGTCTCCCACTGCCTGAGTCACACAACCATGCCACAGCCAAAGTTTATTGGTAAAAACTATAAACATTCACTAAAAAGCTTTGTTAAGGATGAGTGTTTAAGTATTCAGAAGATATTTAAAGTTTGTCAAAAACATCTTCGAAAAATTGAATTTCAGGTTGTTATGGCTATAATAAACGTGCTGAAATTCACCAGTTATTGTGAGCAACACAACTATAACCATTATCCTGCCATGAAGTGCTCATAATCTCACGTCATCACATATGACATCATTAATTGCATCGTCAGTTACGAAATCGTTCATGAAAGCACACTCAATCATTAACAATTATCTGTAAACAGCATCTAGCAGATGAATCATAGCTGTGAAATTGAAATACAAAAGGCCTCTGTAAATTAATAAACACAGTGTGTGCATGTAAATATTTATTGCAGAGATATAATAAAATATTAATTACCCTCAGAAAATAATTTTAGCCCATCAAAAATACCAAAGATACAAAAAAGATTCACAGCTGTAAAATTATAAACATACATTTTAAATGCACAAGTTAAATAACATGTCATTACACAAGATCTAGAAAATGTATAAGCTTCCAGATTAATGGACTGTCTCTCATAGAAAGGCAATATTTAACTGCTTCATGTATTGTTCAGCAGTTTGCTTTGATAAGGCCAGACTTTAGGTATCCGGTATTTCTCATTATTGGAAATAATATTGGGCATTAGCACGCAGTCGACCCAATCTGTTTGGGAGACACTTTATATTCCACGAGCCTTCAAATTGGGCAATTGCTATATACATATGACGAAACATCAGATACTTGAGTTCATAGCCTGGGTTTAAGGTGTGAGACAAATAACTCTGACATATATCTGAATAAGTTTCAAAGGTATCATCTGAGTACTTGTATGCATTTAGACCGGTCAAATCCGACTGTTTTAAATTCATCTTCAGGCTCTGCCTTATGAGATATTTCTGTGCGAAAAGTGTCATTCTGGAAAGCTGTGGTAGGTTGTTCTGACTCATGGCAAGCCTTCTTTGATGTAAGAAGAATCTGTGTCCCATGTTTTATAATCAAATTGTATACCGGCTAGTAGTGCATCATGGTCACTTTCCTTTCTTGAAGTGATTACATTGCTCTTGAAGATTGAAAAGGTTGTGAAATGTAATAATGTATAATCGATTATACTTTTTGAATGATGTTAAGCAAATGTAGTACAAGCAGGTTGATCAGCAGGGAACCTCCCTTTTAATGTCCAAAAGCCCAAGGCAAATACAAGTTTTGTGACTTTTAGGCCACTTAGATGCCCACCAATTGGTAGTAATGACAGATAGAACATTGAAAAGTGAGTCAGGTAAATCCTCAGGTGATGTCTTATTTCAGTAACTGAATAGTCAGTTAATATTGAAACCTACAGTGATCAACAGATTGGCAATTGAAAAATGATCTAAGATATCCTCAATTTCCTGGAGGGCACTGAGTTTATTTGTTTTGTCTTGTATTAATGTTGGTAGAAAATATACATTCAATATCAATAATTGTTTCTGTCTTTATAGCCTAGCAATACTGGTAACACAGAATCCGATTTTGGTTTAAGCTTGTAGTTTTTAGTGTTAGACAGCTTTTGAACAGGACTATCCCCCCTCCTGCTGGTCTGCCCATCTTGCTATGGGTAACACTGCTTTCATACGTCTGATAATCGGGCAAGGTATCTGAGCTGGTGTGCCATATCTCTTACAGACAAACAGCATGATGTTTTGATAAAATGGGAACAAAACTAGACCCACTAGAAACCAAATTATGTTCTAGACAGGCAATATGCCAGGAATTTATTACTAGTTCAGGGTGGAGTGAATCATGATTGACTTGCTGTCAGTTAGGTAGGAGACAAGTTTATTGAATCTTGTATTACTCCACCCACTAATGAATCTGTCGAGATCTCACAATATTCAGTGGTATCATTTTTAGATGACTGTATATTTAATTTTCTGCTCCCTAAAATGTTTTGTGGACCTATCCAAGTATTTATCTTATAGGTCTGGAATTTGGTCCTTCTTCCTGTGAAGACTTTGTAGTATGTGCAGGTATTTTGGCTTGATTGAAATATATTTAGAAATTCCCAAATCTGCTAATTCCTCTTTCTTTCAATGTCAACGAGGCCCTAATAATCTCAGTTTCCCCCATTGGTTCCCAAAGGAACTTCACACCTATTAAATCTGATGTATTAATATTTTGGAACGCTGAAAGGTGAGTTCATAATTTTAATACATTATGATGATCTAAAATATTTTGGGACCCTGTGACATTTAATCAGGAATTAAATATAAGGTGTATCAATTATGAGCCTCATTGGGGAAAAAGTTAAAGGGACAACAATATTGATGGCCATTAAATGAAGTCTGTGATTTTAGCCCATGGAGCCATTGGTGGATGGGCCCTGTTAGGTGATGTAGTTGATAAGACCACTTTCAAATCATGTGAAAAACTCTGATGGATAGGGTAACAATGCTACATAGAACATTACATCTTGTTGGATTCTTTATACGGTGTAAATTTGGGAAACAGAAGAAAAAACCCACTTGCAATTTTTTTCACCAGATTTAGTGAATCAGATTTTGTGCAGTCTGTAGAACACATTAATATTGGAAGTTTTGATGTATTCAATTGATTCCTTGTATCGCAACTAGAGTCCTCTTTAGTATGTTTATCTATACCGGCAGACTGAAGGTTCCCTATATCAACTGGACCTGTACAGTCGCAATTCCACTGTGAAGGGAACAGACCTTTGGTAGAGACAACAATACTCTCCTTCCTCAAAGTAGATAAAGAACATCTCAAAATGTTATTAGGGTGTAAAAGGCGATGGACTGGGTTCCTCTGCCTGGATAACATTGACAATCCTAGGTTGAAACCTAGGGAACTTGTCTCCCTTGTTGGGGCCTTCTTTATTGAATATCGAACAAAAATTGAAGGAGCTCATTGATGGAATAATTAATTTATGACTAGACTCCTTCTGCATAACTTTGTTTAGCCTTCTTAACTTTTTTAAGCCCCGCTTGCTGACATAGAGTTGGAATTCCACTGCTACTGCCATTGTATATACCAATGTTGTACAGTCATTTGTAGCAGAATCTACGGGTAAATTCACAATGTCAACGAGTCCGGGTGAACCGACATATGATCTGAATTTAATCCTATTCTTAGACAAGATTCATCAATAGGAGACTTTCAAGGATCTTTCAGTTGGTTAATACCCGAGATTGGTGCATTAGAAATAACGTTTATTGGAGTGCCGAATGTGTGAAAGCAGTAATCAAATTCTGAGGAGGGAGAGCTTTAATGGATAATAGCCTCCTTGCCAGAAGCTGCAGAAGATCAATTTTATCGCCGAGCCTGGCCAAATTGACCAAATGTGAGTCCGCGGTTGGTCAAATTGTATCTTCCTTTTAAAGTACTAAATGGATAGAGCTGATTGCATTAAGCTCTTTTTCAATCTCCTTCAATAAGAGTGTTTGCTCTGCCAATGTAGTTGATTGCTCTCCCATAGTTTCAGCCATTTTGGTAAGTTTTTGCGGTGATTACTCCCGTAGCCTGCAGAACTGTGTATATTGGTGGCGTAGGAGTATCGTCCAGAATGGAGCTGTTGCTTTGATGGTAATGCTGCTCTGTTAGTAGGGAGGCATTTCAATCAGGTAGCTCCTCCAATAAATATGTATCATCCAGGGTGCTAGCAAGTGAGTTATATGAGGAGATATTAATTGGTATTGCTGAGTCAACTTCTGTATTACTCTTTTCCTCGTCCATGGGGTCCACTCCGTATATCGAGTCCATTTCAGACTGTTCATTGAATTAAGTTACATTAGACAGGGGACCACTAATTTGGCCACTGTCATTATTGATTTAGTAGGAATGCAGGATTGTGATGGAAAGATACTTGAAGTATTAAAACCTGAGCTGATCACATTTAAGTTAGAAGGTTTATTTGTTTAGTTCTTTGATTAGCTTGTATCAGGGTTCGCCTTAATACTCCCAGATCACAACGATTGCAAAATGTCAATTTAGAAACAATCCCTAATATTGAGTTACTTTGTCTTCTTTGGTGTTGTTGATCGTGGTGACTATTGAGATGGGCGAAATAATTATGATAAATAGTTCATTGATGGCTGAGCCCCTAGTGTAAGATGATAAACACAGAATTTGGAACTTAGGGTAGAAAATCAGTCCTCTTCCGTTTTGAACCGACACTGGTGGCACTGATGACTTTGTCGGACTCAACAAGATGAAAACTCTTGTTAGTGTTCAAAGTCCTCCTTTGGTATCACAGATTCTGCTAACACCTAGGACCAGTACTTGGTTGATGATAATGGGGGGGTCAATAGATTGTTGACGAGTGCCGGAGTGGAAAATAAAGAATAACCAAGAGACCTTCCCAGCTCCCATCCGCTATCGGCCCTTGCTCTGTGTAGCAAGCCTAGCCTCTGATTGGGGAGGCAGCTGGCTTGCCAATGGCTTGCCAGCTGCAGTAGGCATGCAGACCCAAGGAAGACACAGAGGGGAATAAGAGGCAGAAACAATCATTGCGAGCTGCGGGAACAGGCTCACCATCTAAGACGGACATAGCAAGGTTCAACCTCAGCCAGCTGCAACACAAAATGCTGCTCGGAAAATCGAACGAACATGGGCACGAGAATGAGATACACACAGACAAGAGCATAGTATGGACGGATATCAGTACAAAACAGAAAAAAATACCGATAAAAATGTTCTAACCTTGATTTATAGGAATGAAGGCTAAACATTTCAACCATTATTTGTTTATATATTGATAATTTAAAATGAAACATTAAAAACTATAGACGAAATGGTGCATGTGAGCTACTTATGTACCAATAAAATTAATCAATTCCTAGCTTTAAAGTAAATAAAAAATACCATGATCATATTGACATTCTGCCTTAGTAAATGATTACTTGCTTCAGAAACAGAGGCACAAGTGTGCAATTTGTGTTCCAATGAGAGCGTTGGAGGAATGTTGTATCAATTGTGCTTTATATTGACTTTGTACATGACTTTAGCTGTAAAATACTATTCATGTTACCAGTTATCCAGTATCTTAAATATACACCCTTTCAGTAACCAAGTCAGCTACCAGAACCACACGCTGTCACAAAATAAATAGACAATATGATGTCTTATGTTTGTGTTCCTCATATATTACACAATCAGTAGTTAAGAGAAAAGCTAGTAACAGGCACGTCCATGGAAAGCCAAAGTGGAAAAAGCAATATGAAATTTTGTTTTGTGTTTGCAAGTTACAATAAATGTTTTCCCTAAAATCAGAACTTTCCTTGAAAGTGTACTGGTTATGAGAAACAAAAACCAATACTTCTTCTAGAAATCCCATTGTGATGGTCAAACTCGTTCAACTGTGAGCCCTGTCCTTGGTGCTGGTACTGATGTAATTGATTTCTTTTGTTATGTCATATGTGAAGTCAAGAACAGTGCTTGGTGGGGTTACATTTATAGCTATATTGCTCAACAGAGATTCGATTTTCAGTCGTTTTATCTTTTGTAGCATAACCATGACATATCAAAACACAACTCCTATTTAACAAAGTATTTTTATCCGCTACATAAACAATGATTGAATTGATTTAAACATGATTTAATGAGGGTGATTGTGAGTTTGTTGGTAAAAGGAATCAGAGTTGTCAGTTTCGATGCAGTTTACAAGCAGGTTGGATTGATTATTCAGTTCCCATAGAATTATTTGTAGAGTCCACTCACACGTGGTTTCCATAGACTGCAGAGAATTACTGTTTACCTGTGGACTTTATTAGGCTAATTCAGTTATGTTTTACAAGCACCGTAGTGAATAACTCACTTACCAATAAAATTCTAAAGTCAGAATTATGGGTAGAGGGACAGAAAGAAGAAAGAAAGTGACTCGAGTCCCAAGACATATTTACATTTGGGACATCAACAGCTGAAAACAGAACATGTTATTTCTTGCTCTTTAACCCAACAGTGATGGTTTTGTACAGTTGGGAGGGCAACAGAACCAAAACGAAATAAAAGCAATTTAGGGGACACATTTTCAGCCACACTAGACAACAGTGGGCTTGACGTGCAAGCCTATTCTGTGGTCACAAATGTTGTGATTTGCAAAATAGGTGTGTTTCTAAGTAGAAATAGGTTCCTACTATGTATTAATCTCATTTTAGAAGTCAGCAAACTTTTACCGACTCCTAAAATGGGATGTACATAGATATGTGATGTATCACTGGTTTTTCGGTCACAAAAAAATGTAAATGGTACAGCCACCAGAGATGGGATGTTAATGCATTTGCTAATGGGAAGGAGTCCCCATGCGTCCCCTTTCCCTTTGTGAACTGAAAAAAACAGTTGGAGAGAAGGCAGTAGTCCATGGGACCACTGCCTATTCTCAAGCAAACTTTCTAAAAACCTCAAACCTTTTTCATCAAATGCATCCCCGTTTCCTGGCTTACTCGCATTTACAGACCACCCTCCCTCTCATTGCATTTACCTTACAGGCTGCAGTTAAAAAAAATACAGTTTGCTCTATTTAAATGTGATCACAAATATGGTGATTTGCTGACACCAGCAGTCCGCCACCATGTGATGGTATCTAATGGTGCAATTTGCAAACTACCTCATTATTATTTATGAGGTTGATTGGATCAAAACCCGTTCTGAATTGGAATTTTTCAAACCTGCGGATTAGTACAAAGGTTGGTTGGCAAAGTTCCTCGCTGAGCACAAAAATACTGGTTGGAAGTTGTGACTGCCATTTTGAAACCCGTGTGTTGCACATATGGCCCAGTAACTTTCTCTAAAGCATGTTTAAGACCTATACTTTCATATAATGTATTCACCAATTTACAGTGTTCATCCAGTAATGTATAGACACACAGGACTATGTATTAAAAGAAACAGCAGCACAAGTTGCTCCGAGGTACACTTGTCTGCTCTGAAGAGCCTTTCAATGGGTGGGGAGGTGATAGTATGTAAGTCTTGCAAACTCCAAAACTGGAAGAAATCATGCTTTCCTGGCCCATTAAAGAAAACACACATGCCAAAACAAGAAGGCCATATTAAATGCTTTTATATTACTCAGGACAGAAGATGTGTATGAATCTGCCTGTAACCTATAAAGTTAGAACCCCACATCCAGCTCCTGACCATGAACAAGAATTACTCGCTATTCCACACAGGTGACAAGGAGATACATGAAAGTTCAGTTTTGTAGAGATTTATGCCCAGAATGTGGAATTACCTCCAGGTTCTAAATTGTTGGGTCCTTTAAAGCAAGTACTTCCTAGATTCCGGGCGCTTAATTTACATACAATCTCCACCTGCTGTTAGCTGGTGGAAAACATCTTCGAAAATGCCAGGCTACTAAACTAGAAGACAAACTTGCACAGGGAAAAGAGGAGGATGCTTAGCTATCATATTTAAGGAAGCTAAAAATCTCACCAAACCCAAGAATGTTTCTACAAGGTTGTGAGACCCTCTGCATAAGATGCAACCCTGTATCAATATTTTCCTGTAACTTTCTCATTCTTTACGGACCACTACTTAAGAATGGAAATGGAACATTCTCAGGCAATTTTTAAGACACTGTCTCTAACCTTCTTGCAGTATATTCAAACCAACGCATCCTTGACATATGGTTTGGAAAACGTAATATGCCAAAGCCCTGAATCATCCTTACTGGCCTGGACACACGCAAACTATAATAGCTCATGCCCAATCCCACACATATTGTGGGACACTCTTTAGATGTTAATTTCAGCAACCTGGACATGATCATGTTCCAAAGGATTACTTCGGTCACAAGATCAGGCAACTACCTGGCTGCTTTCCAGCACAAGTCACCACAACTCACCCCAGATAAACTCACTTTATCCATAACTACGTATACCCCTTGGAACAAGCTGAATTTGGAGGAACTAGAAAACATGCTTATTTGCTTCTTGCCTGGTTACAATAAATACTATACAAACATTCTATGAATATCTCCATGCAGCTTTTAATCTCTTAATGTTACTGAAATAATCTACACATAACAAAAAAACACATCATTGAATGAATGCAGAAGTAAAAAAGGATAAAAAAATTAGCTAAACCTCAAGACAACTGGTTCAAAACAATCAACACTCAGTACAAGATATGCCTACTCAAAGATAACAACATATACAAGTCAACAATGAATTTAACTGTACTAGTCCACCTGAATCCACAATGGAAAATATATCAATAAAGCTATTTGTAAAATACTCATAGAATTTAGTAGGCTAAAATTCACTGAAGCTAATTCCAATATATTTCAATCAAAATATGTTTGTGACAAACTGGCAAATCATTACATGACTAAAGCAAATATGTTGGATCTTTACTTCATTTTTTTTTTTTTTAGAAGTTCATGGTCTTTTCAGCATCCTTTTACACAGTTGATCATGACAAACTAATACAAAGCCTATATATATATATATATATATATATATATATATATATATATATATATATATATTTATATATATATTATATATATATATATAATATATATATATAGATATATATATACATTCACTGAAAAAAACATAGATTTCAGGGACATCATAGTTTGAAATTAGCATTTAAAAACCTTTGAAATTTACTGAAAAAACCATAGGTTTCAGGGACATTATGGTTAGAAATTAGCATTTAAAAAAACCTTTGAAATTTACTGAAAAAAACATAGGTTTCAGGGAAGTTATAGTTAGAAATTAGCATTAAAAAAACCTTTGAAATTCACTGAAAAAAACCAGAGGTTTCAGGCATGTTATAGTTAGAAATTAGCATTTAAAAAACCTAGGAAATTCACTGGAAAAAAACACAGGTCTCAGGGACGTTATAGTTAGTTGGACATTTCACTCATCCAAAACCAGTGAAATTTGGTCGTTATAGTTAGTTCAGCAAACTATAACTCATGCCCCCGCAATGCACTGCTGATGATGTCACATATTACATCATTCATGACATGGTCATTGACATCTCTGATGACATCATCCAGGACTGTGTGTTTCTATAAAGTTTTGATATATTTTATATATATGCCAAGGTGTAATGAAAAATAAGTGGGTGTATAAGTGTCTGGATGGATGATTTAGTAGGTGTGTGACTGTATAAGTGAGTGATTAAATGTGTCTTAGCGAATGCATGGGTTAGTGACTAAACTGTGTGAATGTCTGTATCAGTGTGTCTGTTGTTGTGTAAGCTGATGCATGGGTTGGTGAGTAGCTAAATGAGTGTCTATATGGGTTATTGATTGGTTGCCTGAGTATCGGTATGGGTGCCTGAGTGTTTGAGTGGGTGGTTGGGGGTGTGTGACTTTGTGCATAGATTTGTGAGTGGATGATTCACTGGGTGTATGGGTTCAAGAGTGTGTCTGTGAAGAGCTGTATGCGTGAGTGAATGTGCATATGGCTGTGTTGGTTAGTGAATGAAAGTCTCAGTGGTATATGTGTGAGTAACTACATATGTGAAAGGCAGTATATGTGAGTGTTGGAGTATATAAATGACTATATGTGAGAGTGAGTGATAGTGAGAGCGGCTGTATGGATGAGTGTATGCTTGTGTCAGTGATTGTATCAGAGAATGAGTATGTGTTAGTATCTGTATGAATAGATGAGGTGGTGTCTGTATAACTGTATAGGTGAGTAAATGGGAATGTGATTGATTCTTTACACAACTGACTAGCAGCCTCATGCATCAACCCAAAATCCAGTCGGTAAAATACCGATTCGCTAATAGCTCCCGGTATTAAGTAAAAAATACCCAATCCCAATGCATCAACCCAAAAGCAGAAATCGCTATTTAAGGAATCCTTAAATAGCGATTCTTTAAATAGGGATTCCTTAAATACCGATTCCTTAAATAGGGATTCCTTAAATCCCGATTCCTTAAATAGCGATTGCATTTAAGGAATCCCAAAGTGAGATTCCTTAAATGCAATGCATCAAAGTTAAAAAATTAGCGATTCCGCTAATAGGGGGAGCAAATTACCATGAAGATGAACTGCATGGTAATTTGCAAAAACTTTGAAAAATGCACTTTTGTGCATTTTTCAAAGTTTCATGTTGCGCACACACATGCCCTTAGAGCATGTGTGTGTGCAACATATGTGCACATATCATTTTCAGGGGTGCTATAGGGTGTCATTTTGACATCCTTGCACCCTTGAAATTGCATGAGCAATTTGCGAGAACCTACTGGTACTCGCTATTTGCTCATGCAATCTCCGATTCATTCCTATGGGCCTGGAGGCCCATAGGAATGATTGGGACGGCATTCCTTAATTGCTACTCGCTATTTGCTAGTAGCAATTAAGGAAAGTTAAGGAATCGCTATTTGAATAGCGATTCCTACATGCATAGCCTTTTGCTATTCCTTATTAGCGAATCCTTATTTTTCGCTAATAAGGAATCGCAAATGCTAATGTTGATGCATATGCCCCATAGTGTGTAAGTAACTGTATGGGTGAGTGGCAGTGTGTGACTGTTTGTATAGGTGTATGAATGCATATGATAGTGCTGTATTGATGAGTGACTGCATGTATGAGTGACTGTATGGGTGAATGAGTGGATGTGTGCGTATACCTAGGAATCAGTGAGTGAATATGTAGTAACTGGTGTTGGTGGTGTGTCTATGGTTTCGAAAATGGTAGTCTGTATTTTAGAGTGGGTGCATGAAAGGTTATATTAGGGTGTGAGGAGGTGCATCAGATTATCAAGTGGATGATGTTATCAGTGATGTCATCAGTGATGTCATTTGAGATGTTATCAGTGATGTCACTGACCATGTCATGAATGATGTAATATGTGACATCATCAGCAGTGCATTGCGGGGGCACAAGTTATAGTTAGCTGAACTAACTATAACGGCTGGATTTCACTGGTTTTGTACGAGTGAAATGTCCAACTAACTATAGCGTACCTGAAACCTATGTTTTTTTCAGTGAATTTGAAAGGTTTTTTAAATGCTAGTTTCTAATTATAACGTCCCTAAAACCTATGTTTTTTTCAGTAAATTTCAAAGGTTTTTTAAATGCTAATTTCTAACTATATCGTCCCTGAAACCTATGGTTTTTTCAGTGAATTTCTTTTTTTTTTTTTTTTGAAACCGTTTATTACAATCTCAGGTAGTTACAAGTATGGGCCTACAACCGTCTGGCCGGCCGCTAGAGTAGCAATAGCATATGACATACATACAGAAAAATCTCATGGCAGTGCAACAAGGGTAAATCAGGAGATATCAGTAGTGCAGGCCACATAACTCCAAACCAACAATACGGTTTCCTTTTGTCAAGACACAACAACACAAAAACAACCACACCCGCAAGGCAACCCGCAATCCCAAGTGACAGCACGCGCTCCTTAAGTGGGGGACCCCCACCAATCGCCAAACTCTGAAGAGGGGAATGAGAACAGATCAGGGACTGGGGAACCACATGCCCATGGCTGGGGGAGGGGGTCGGCTAGGGGGACGGAGCTGGTGAAGCAGCCGGCAGCAGCGGCGGCTCGCAAATACCCCCGCGATAGGCGTTCCAGGGGCCCCAGATTTTCACCCACGCCCCAGGCTTACCCCTCACAACATACACCACCTTTTCGCGAAACATACACCAATCCATGTGTTCTTTCCAGGCCGACACCGCCGGAGGCCTCTGGGATCCCCACAATTGAGCAATGTCACGCTTAGCGATCATGTATCCCAGAGTCACCCACCGCGTCTGCGGAACCGAGTAGTCAGTTGGCTCCCACACATTCAGCAAGCATCTCCTCGCTTCAGGCAACAGCACGACACGCGTAACCACTCGCAGGACGTCATGCACACCACGCCAGAACCGCTCCACCTTTGGGCATTCCCACAGAATATGCAAGAAAGTTGCCAAAGCACCACAGCCATGCTTACACAGTCCATCCTCAGCTAAGCCCATACGTAGAAGCCTTGGCCCCGTCACGTAAACCCGGTGGAGGATCTTAAGCTGGACGAAGCGAAGGCGAGCCGGGATGGCCACCTCCTTCGGAGAGGCCACCGCGGACATCCAGTCCTCGTCGTCCAACTCCAGCCCATCAGCAACCCAGGCCTCGCGGAGGCCAGTCAGCAGGCCCGATCGGTCGTTAATCAGTTTTTTATATATAAGGGAGATCGTGCTGTCTGGGACATGGCCATCCAGCACTCTGTCCTCCAGGGGGGAAGACTCCGGAATGGACGCGACATCCGGGAAGACGGAGCCCAGCGCGTGGCGGACTTGTAAGTACCGGAAGTACTCACTGCCTTGCAACTGGAACTCCGTCTGCAGCATCTCGAAGGTTTTGAATCCCCCCCTCGTCCAGAGATCTCCCACTGTGCTGATGCCGATCGTGTCCCATTTCTCGAAGCCCTTCGAGGTCCACAAGGAGCCCAACCTCGCCGATGCATATAGCGGTGACGCCCGGGTCAAACGGTCCTTCCACCCCATAGCTGCGTTAGCCGCGTGCCATACACGTACCATGACACGCGTCGGTCCCGTCAGGCGAGGGTCCGGCGCGCCAGAGTAGAGCGCCCGATTGTAGTCGCCACCGGGCAGGAGCATCTTGTCCATTTCAAATGCCGGGTTCAGGGCAGGCCCGTAAAGGCCATGGTTAATCGCAGCTAGCTGGGAGGCCCAGTAATACCATTTAATATCCGGGAGGGCAACCCCCCCATCGTACCACGGGAGCGTCAATTTAGCCAAGGCGATACGTGGCCTCCCGTCCCAGAACAGGCGACGCTGCAAACTCTCCACCTCTCGGAAGTAGCGCGCCGGGACCAAGTCCATGGTGTTCTGGAGAGCGTACAGAAAGCGCGGCAACGACATCATCTTAAACAAGGCCGCTCGGCCAAGCGGTGAAAGCGGCAGACGCCGCCAACGCACCACGTCCTCCTTCAAGCGCTGGAGGGGGGGCAGCAAATTCCGCTCATAGCGGGCCTCCGGGTCCAGAGTAACATATATACCCAGGTACCGAAACCCCTGGGAGGCGATCTGGATCGGACAGTCCCGTGGTAGGACCGGAGCCTCCCCGGCAAGCACATATACACAGGATTTCGCCCAGTTGATGACGAGGCCTGAATTGCGACCGAATGAGCGCAAGACATCAACTAGGACGATCAGTGATTTACGCGGGGAGGCGAGATATAGAAGGATATCATCAGCGTAGAGGGACACACGGTCCTCATGCTCGGGGGTCCAACGGAGACCACGGATGGAAGGGTGCCACCGCAGCCACTCCGCCAGGGGCTCCAGGGCCAGTGCAAACAGGAGAGGCGACAGGGGGCAGCCCTGTCGCGTACCCCGTCCCAGTGCGAATGGGGCCGAAACTCGTCCATTCACCACCACCTGCGCCAATGGGCCGGAATACAACAACTTGACCCAGCTGATGAAGCCCGGTCCGAAGCCAAACTTCGCCAGCATCGCCCAAATGTATGGCCACTCAAGCGTATCAAACGCCATGGTGGCGTCCAAGGACGCCAAGATGGCCGGTTCCCGCACGAACGGGACACGCGCGAGCACCCCGTGCAAGCGTCGCAGGTTAAGGGCCGTGTTACGATGGGGTATGAAGCCGGACTGGTCTTGGTGGACCAAGTCGCCCACCACCCCGACCAGCCGGTTGGCCAGCACCTTGGCGAGGATTTTGGGCTCCGCGTTCAAGAGCGAGATAGGCCTATAGGATGTGACCCGCTCACGGGGTCTCCCCTCCTTGTGGATCACCACGATCGTGGCCAGACGCTGGTCCGGCGGAAGGGAACCCCGCGAGCAGGCCGCCAGGAACATCGCGCGCAGGTGGGGCGCCAGCACATCCGGTCGCAGCTTGTACAGCTCGATAGGAATGCCATTGGGGCCCATGGCCTTGCCAGATGCGACCGAGCGGATAGCAAGGGCAATTTCGTCCGAGGTGGGAGGAACGTCCAGCGAATCCCTGTCCTCCACCGAAAGGGAGGGCAGCGCGATGTCCCGAAGCAGGGCATGGGAATCCTCCTCCGAGCAGGGAGAAACCGGGGAATATACCTCGCGGAAATAATCCGCGAAGCAGGAGACAATGGCGTCCGGCTCGGTGACACATACACCATCCATCCTCTCGATCAACGGAACCACACGACTCGCTCTCTCCTTTTTATCCAACCACGCTATCAATTTACCAGCCTTATCACCCACATCATACAGTCGCCCCTGTTGCTCTCTACTGAGGCCCCTGGCCGCCTCCGTGACGAGGGCCCTATAGGCCGCCTGCTTGAGGTGTAGAACATGCAATGCGGCATCCGTCACCCCGCTCCCCAGGTCACCCTCTAGTTCAGTAATTTCGGCCTCCACCCGGGTTACCTCCTCCCGCTCGCGCCTCCGGGCATGGGAGATAAGGGAGAGGGCCTCCCCCCTAAGAACTACCTTAAAAGCCTCCCAAAGGGAGATGGCAGAAGGGACAGACCCCACATTCTCCCCAAAGTACCGCTGCAAGGATTTGATCAATTCGGCTCGAATAGTGGGGTCGCGCAGGTACCAGGCGTTGATTGGGGCTACCCTGCCCTCCCCCCTCGGGAAGACACCAAGATGCAGCAGTAGTGGGGAGTGGTCTGAAATACCCCGCGCCAAATGGCGCACCTCTCCCACCCTCCCAGCACAGGCCGCAGGAACAAGGATATAATCAAGCCGCGAGAGGCTACCATGGGCACCCGAGTGGAAGGTGTATTGCAGCTGCGCGGGATGCTTTAGTCGCCAGCAATCCACCAATCCTAGTGTATCTAAGAGGCCGGACAGCCACGCCTGTGCCCGGGGGAGGTCCCTGGGGGGATGACGATCCATAGACCCTGAAGCCACCGCATTGAAGTCCCCCCCAACTACCAGAAGCCCATCCGGGAGGTCAAGGAGGAGGCGCCCCAGGTCCGCAAACGTGGTAGATTGCAACCCCGGCGGAACGTACACTGATACAAAAACGACCACTCTGCCCTCCATTCTACCCACCAAGACAGTGTAACGTCCCCTCTCATCATGGCGCACCTCATCAATCTCCAATGGGAGCGAGTTCTTAATCATGATGCCCACCCCCCGCGAGCCCGAGGTGAAGCCCGAATGGGCCACCAAGCGATAGCCTCTCCGATTCATGGCATGAAAGGAGTTACCTATAAGGTGTGTCTCCTGCAGGAAGATCACATCTGGTGAAATTCGTTTCAGATACTGCAGGACCACACCGCGCTTAATCCTATCCCCCAGTCCGTTAACGTTCCATGATAACACAGTCAGGTCCCTACCCCCCATCATACATGGAAGCCATCAATCGTCCCCCAAAGAGCATCTCAAAAACAACAATACAGTAAAGGGTTCGCCTTGCGGTGCAAACAAACAACACTCCACCCCCACCCACCCATCCCAACAGAACTCCCCCCTCCCTGCACCCCTGCATGAGCCCAGACAGCCCCCCCAAAGTGCAGTGTGCCTGTCGCCCCATAGATGAATAACTAACTAGTCCCCCAGAGGAGGAGGGAAAGCCCCCAACGGACCCCGTACGACCTCCATGGGAGGGGAACATACACGATCAGTGAATGGTAACCAAAATGTTGTCCAGAGCAAGGCCTACTATTACCCCCTCAGTTCTGATCCGGCGCGCCCTTTTCAGTGAATTTCAAAGGTTTTTTAAATGCTAATTTCTAACTATAATGTCCCTGAAACACATGTTTTGTTCAGTGAATTTCAAATGTTTTTTAAATGCTAATTTCTAAGTATAATGTTTATGAAACCTGTCTTTTTTTAGTAAATTGATAAGTATTTTTTGTGATATTTTGTAACTGTAATATCCTATAAATATTTTTCCTATTTATTTTGTCTTTCTTTTAAATTATGTAATGTCTTGTGTTTTCAAAAATATAATTTTTTTGGGGGGGGGGAAGTGGAGTTGCGTACCCTTCGTGTACCTATCTCAGGGGGTGTGCGGACTCACGTTTGGTATGCGACTGTGTACATGAGAGCAAGAGTTGTGACGCGTGCCTGCTGGTTGCGAGCTAGGTGCACGACCCCCATGTGACTTTAAAACAAACCATTTTATTGGTAGACCAGGTTTTCCATTCTAACAGTTGAAGGACCCCACCCATTTTTTTCATTCTCTCTGCAGCATCACTGGAGAAACACCTGCTGTATTTTTTCAGCTAGTGAGTTCATTTTTTGGGTGTTTGGTGAAAAATTGAACAATGGCTTATTCAACTCCTGTTGCAGATCTTCTTTCTGATGATGAAGAGGTTGACCAACCTCTAAAATAAAGGAAGGTGTCGCGGCCTTGGATCCTCATGGTCGTATGTCGCTCTTTATGGTCCACCTCTCGATACCACCAAGGTCTGGTTAAATTCACAGACTCAATGGAGTGATCAAGCGGGGGAAGGGAAGGATGGGAACTGCGGGGAGGGAGACCTGTAAAAAGATAACATCCGCTAAGTCACAGTGATCGCACATAAACAAAGGTACCATAAACGTATGTGTATCTATAAGCGTGCAACACAGGCCCCTTGTACATAGTTATTGTACCTGTAACAAAGAAAAAAGGCTTCTGCTTGTTTCGTCAGCAGTCCGTGATTAACAGGGTTCACTCACATCTATGGACAAGAACCACATGTGATTATCAAGAGCATGCCCCCAACCCGTAATGCCCTCTCACAGTCTTGCCGAAATAACACCTACCCCAAGATGAGCTTAGCTTGGCTTTACAGGGGTGCAGGGCTGACTGGTATGCACGTTTCCCTGCAGTGAAACAACATAAACATAGAACCCACTCAAGAGTGGTTAATTAGAATTTGTATCCGCACTGAAGTCCTTAGTGCCAACACTGAGTAGGCACTTTACCTCCTCCGGCAAAATGCAATATGAATACAATGTTAGCTTTACAGCTGTCTGATACGTCTCAGGCAACAAAGGTCTACTGTAAGCTCATGACGTCTTTGTAGGAAAGTAAAAAGATTCCTTCTTGTTTTTTATCGCACCTTACGCATTCAATATCCACAGAGCCTGGTCCCAGCACCGAGCCTTGACTTTCAACAGCAAAGTATGTTGCGTGATTCAGCGCTATTACACTTTGTCCTGCTTTACTCCTGGATCAAGCCCCCAGCCGGGAGTCCCTCTTTGATGCCCCAAATGAGGTTTAACTGGCTCGCCCGCAAGAAACCCCACAAAGGATTCCACCAACGAGAGAGGCACCTGGAATAGTATAGGGGCTAGCAGGGGCTAGCGTGCCGCTTCCGCTGAGACACAGTGAGACAGGATAAACAAGAAATATGTTTTCGGTGCTACGCACCCTTACCGGACCTCTGTAGGTTTCTTCGTCTCAGCGGCGAGAGTAACCGGCACCCGCTCCGTCCGCTCTGCCCTGGAAATACCTTCCTTCCGTGTGCGCGCCGACATCAGAGGTGCGCCCCCACAGGGATTCCTGGGTAATGTAGTTCCAGGCGCTTCTGAGGCTCGGTCATGTCCAGCTGCCTCGTCAGGGTCTTCTAGCGTGGCTCCTGACAGAAGGAATCTATTGTCTAGAAGTTTTTCACCATTCCAGATGGTGAAAAGAAGGTGAACGCTAGAAAGGTGAGCTGTACACTTTGCACAAGAATTTTATAGCGATAAGAAATAATTGTGTGGAACATCAAGTATGTTCAAACATCTTCAAACCATCCAACAGAGACATCTGGCACGTGAACAGCTCAAACGTGCACAACCCTTGAACAACATTGCATGAAATGCAAGACTGTTTTGTGTTGTGGGGAGCAGTCCGTTGATGCTGTTTGTTCTGCAGCAAGAAACCATCATTGCTAATTTTTTTATTTTTGTTTTGGAATTACTATTTAATTCCAAAAGTTAACAGTTTTCTCTGTTGTGTTTTTGTTTTTTCAAAAAACACCAAAAGAATTCACAAAATAGTTTAAAAAACACAAAAAAATAAAGATCAAAAAAGAAGAAGAAAAGAGTTCTTTTCAGAACTACCTTATCCGGTTAAAAAAGAGAAATAACTACATGCTAATGCCTGGATGATTGCATGAGTATATGTGTAGAGCTTGATCGATTCAAACAGTGCATGGGTAGTGCATGGGGGATTGTATGAGTGCATGGCTAGTGCCTGCATGATTGCACGAGTGTATCTGTAATTCCAGAGTTATTGTCTGAGTGGATGAATAATGCATGGGTGATTGCATTAGTATATGAGTGGTGGTTAGAAAAGAGAAGCAAGATGGCGGCCGGGTGTTTGGCCGCTTGAGCTGGGCTGCTGCTTACCTCCCGGTCCTCCACCACCACTGGAAAAGTCGCAGCTTGTGTTTCTGTTTCGTTCCTTGGGAGAGTTCTGGTGACTGCTCTCTCTCACTCACTAAGCAAAGAGACTGCTTCTGTTCCGTGGTCCGCGGTCTTTTCGGCTGTAAAACTTCTATTGCTGGCGATTTCTCGCTCACAGCCTGATGCCGCCCAAAGCACTGAACCGGGCGTCCCGCGCCAAACAAACTATTCTTCCGGCTAGATTACGCCCCGCCCGCAATGCCGGGACTCACGAGGATGTTGTACAGAGAAGCCCTATTGAAGAGCAAACTCTCGAGCAGACATCTGATCCTATGCCCAGCGATGTCAAACGCACCATCCCATCTCTTTTCCTTAAGGTTCGGGGGGATAAGAATCTACCGCAAAACACTGTGCAGGCAGGTACGTCGCAGCCACAACAACAGCCGCGGTACTCTGACTCTGCTCCGTTACCCACCCCTGATGTTAGGGGCCGGAGGTTGAGGCTACTTCTCGAGGTGCTATGCTTAACACTGAATCACCAAAGAACAGGATTATGGGTACTGTAGTTTCAACATCAGTCACTTCAGCTACTACTTTGGAAGTTCAGCAAAAGGGTGGAGCTTCCAAAGATCCATACCAAAACCCTACAGACACGAATATTTATGATGGGGCAAACAGTATAGAAGCTTCTCGACCCCTAATGGGTGTTGGTCAATCGGAGGGCGGCAGCTCAGAAGCCCAAGACAAAATCTCAACCGGGGACGATTTCTATTCTATGTCTGATCGTTCTTCTGTCGAAAGTTCAGTGAAGGGATGGCTGAGCGAGGGCTTCTCAGGTGGTGAGGGCGATGAAGACCTAGTAAATGAACTGAGGCAAATATCTATGGAGAACATGCAAGGAGATTTCTTGGGTGTGGGGAGTCTGCAAGGGTCTGATGATTCTTCAAATTGGGCGTATCAGGATTCGCCCAACCCCAACCCTAAAGCTAAATCTAATACTCCATCCCTTATTGCTCCACCTGTTGCTGATAGCACCCAGAATTCTTTGGACCGTGAACATCGAAAAATCACGCTTGACACCATTTATGATGTCATCATGGCACATAGGGCAGAGGCTCAGGCGGATAGCACTCACACTCAAAACTCGCTGAAGAAGCTACAGACCTCTTTACGAAGAGTCGCTAAGTCCTGCGCTGACACTGCCATTAGAATCGGCGAAGCAGAAACTCGCATATCCTCGTTAGAGGATGAGGTGACTTCACAGAAAAAGGAGATTACGGCATTGAATGCCCAAAGGGATGACTACATCTGGAAGCTTACAGATTTGGAGAACAGGCTTAGACGAAATAACCTCAGAATTCTTGGGGTTCCAGAGGGAAAGGAAGGTGCAGACCCTCTTCTGTTTGTAGTGGAGCTCCTATCTGAGGCTTTTCCCGAAAGTACTAGTTGGGATTGGAAAACTGAGGTTCAAAGGGCTCATCGATTTCCATTTTTTCAGAGGAAGACAACTGGCCAAGAGAACCCTTTCCCTAGAGCTATTTTAATCTCACTCAACCATTTCTTGGCCCGCGAGGCACTTTTTGATCTGGCCCGCCCCAATAAGAGAGCTCGTGCCAAAGGGTGTGAGTTCTTTGTGCGCCCGGATTTCTGCCAAGCAACAGTGGACCTTAGGTGGAGATTTCGACAACTAATCCCTAAGTTCCAAGAGAAAGGGGCACAGGTTTTTTTTACAAAATCCTGCTAGGCTGAAAGTTATTATCAAGGGGCGGGCATCGGTTTTTACGGATGAACGAACCGCCAAGGAATCTCTACAGAAGCTCTAGATTGGGGTTCTTTTTCTTCTTTAGGAAAATCCTCTTCTCGAGCCCGGCTCAGTTTGTCTTTTGATTGATTTGATGTTTTTTTCGGTGGTTTTTTTTTTTTTTTTTTTTTTTGTTATTGAGATAATATTGAGATAACATTGAGATAATGTTGATTAAGCTAAAGCTAAAGTTTAGTAAGGCTTAGTAAATCTATTGCAACTCCCAACACCGAACTCTGAACTCAGGTAGACTGTAGCCTATGATTTATAATGCATGATATTGGCTGTGGATAGATGTAGCACTGGGTATGTTAAGTCTAGATATTAGTTTGATTGGTATAATAATTTTTTTAGGGGGTATTATCCCCTTCCCTTTTTTTGTTGGGTGGTGTGTTCTGGGAGGAGTGGGCAGCCTATCTCGCCATCTACTGGGACCACAGTCCCTGTGCTTCATGGGAAGGGTAAGGGTAAGGGTGGGCTGGGTGAGGGGTGGCAGACTAGGGGGGGGGTGGGGGGTGGGTTGGTGTGGGAAAGGGGAGGTGAAAGGGGGTGTAAGAATAAATCAGCATTGACAGCTATATTTGTATCTTTTTGCTTGAACCCAAAGTGTTCTTTTTTGGAAATTAGTAGACTTATGTTTCTTCAACTTGTGGCAATGCTATCATCTGTATTTGTATCTGGGTTTGGGTCAAATGGTTATATATGGTTCAAAACTAACTAACAATCCGCAAAATGAGAACAATATCTTTATGTTCTTTGAACAAATGTGGACTCAATGACTACAAAAAAAGACTGGTCTTGGCTAAGATAGTTAGCGGTTTCTCCTGGGACATTTTGTGTCTTCAGGAGACACATATTGCTTGGGCTAATAGGACATGGCTCAAAAAGATTGGGATGGAGTTAATTGCCTGCTCAAAGCAATCTTTTAATAGTCGAGGTGTGGCAATCTTATGCAAAGCTGGGGTTTTTTCTTGCAAGAAACATAAGGAAGACCAAAAAGGAAGGTGGGTTATTGCTGAGGCACTGTTCGGCAATAATGAGACAATTACCATTTGTACAGTTTACGGTTCAAACTTGGACGAACCTGAGCTATACGATTTCTTAAATATAGAACTTGCAATGTGGCCTCAACCAGTTATATTTTGCGGGGACCTTAATATACACATAGATGTATTAGTAGATCTTAGGTCTGTTTCTACATACTTCGGACGAAAACCGAGAGTGTACAAATCCCTACGCAATCCAGTTCGGAAGCATGGTCTTTATGACACTTGGAACAAACTCAATAATACACATCAAGGAAGCACATTCTATTCAGCTCCACACAACAAATTAGTTCGGCTCGACTATATATTTACCTCCCCTTTTATTTTGGAAAAAGCAACCATTACTGTACTGCCAAGACTAATCTCCGACCACAACCCTCTTATGCTAAAATTTGAGATATCTGCTGCGCCACCAGCAAGATCAAATTGGACTTTTGATAGGAAGCTTTTAGCTGACAAAGATTATCGGGACCATATTAATTCTTGGCTGCCAGGATTTATAGCTACTAATAAAAACTCAGCCTCAGACACAGTTGTTTGGGATACTGTTAAGGCTGGTGTTAGGGGGGAAACCCTAAGATTCGCAATACGTAAGCGTATAACTCTCAGACACAAATTTGAACAATCTATTTTAAAGTTAAATACACTCGAGTGTGAGTTAGCGCAGAAGATTAAGGATCGGTCGGACGTCACCATAGTACAAAACAAACTAATAAAACAGAGGTCTGTAATCTTTCAGCACTATGCTGATGAAATGGCCGCTAAATTTCAAACGTTTAGAAGGGAATGCTTTGAATATGGTGAGCAGGTGGGTAAAGTCTTGGCAAATAGATTAAGGCAAAAACAAATACAGGCCAAGATTGATAAAATTAAAGACATAGATGGGCTCCTACAAAATTCGGAATCTGATGTCCGTGAGGCATTCAAAACTTTTTATCAAAAACTATATTTGAATGAAGAAACCGGTGGCTCAGCTGAGTATCTGGAGGGGATCCCCTCTCCAGGTTTAGATCAGGCTCAGAAGGACACTCTTGCTACCCCCATAGATTGGGAGGAAATTAAATTGGCAATGCTCTCTTTACCCCGGGGCAAAGCAATGGGGCCTGACTCGATTCCTTTGGAATTTTATATTGTGTTTCAGTCTGTCCTACGGGACCTACTAACCTCTTTATTTCAGATCGTATTTAGTGGTACAGCTCCTGATTCATGGTCTAAAACAACCATTATAGTTTTTAAAAAGAAAGGGAAGGAGGCGCTCGAACTTGCTTCATACCGCCCTATTACTTTAATTAACGCGGACAGCAAGATTTTTTCCAAACTTCTTGCTAGACGACTTGGAAAGGTTATAGCACCATTAGTCTCTCATCGCCAGCACGGGTTTGTAGCAGGTAGAGATACTACAGATCATATCCGCCGAGTAATCTCTCTTTTGGATTGGTCTCAGGTGTCAGAAGTCCCAAGCACTGTTGGATGCCGAGAAGGCATTCGACAGGGTTTCCTGGGAATTTCTTTGGGCCGTCCTCCAGTGGAAAGGATTCCCATTATCCTTTATCAAAGCAGTACAAGCTCTCTATACCAGGCCGGCAGCCTAAATTCGTATAGCTGGGCAGCACTCTGCGGAGTTTCAGATCTATAGAGGCACCCGGCAGGGCTGCCCCTGCTCTCCTCTCCTTTTCGCTCTTTATATCGAACCTCTCTTGGTAAAAATTGAGCAGGATTCAGAGATTATACCAGTTAAACCTATGTCTCATTCCATCAAAGTGTTAGCCTATGCTGACGATGTGGCAGTTGTCACAATGGATGTCGTTAAAGCGTTGAGTCGTATCAAAATAGTGACCATGGAATTTGGATCTCTATCCGGCTACAAACTGAATCTACATAAGACGCAAGTTCTCTTTACTGGCACTGATCCTCTTTTAGGTGTCAACACTGTCTCGGAGGCTGTATACTTTGGGGTCAAATTTGCCTCGAAGGTTGAAACAATTGTCAGTCTCAATCTCGATCCAATTCTAATTTCATCTAATAGAATGTTGGAAAATCTGGACTATTTACATCTATCTATTTATGGTAGGTGTAATGTCATTAAGATGGTGGTTTTCCCAAGATTTCTTTCTTTTTTCCGTTCAATTCCTCTTCTTATACCTAACCTAGTTTTTACAAAAATAGAAAGAATGTGTTCCCGTTTTATTTGGGGGTATAAGAGGTCAAGAAGAGCCATTAAGAAACTTGCTCTACCAATGGCAAGGGGGGGTTGGGTATCCCCCAGTTTCAGTACTATTATTGGGCGGCAATGCTCCAATATATGGGGATTTTATTTTTTGGTCCTAAGGTATATTTTGATCCTGCTTCTTTACCCTCCATATACGAGCTTGTTTTAGGGCCAGAAGCCAATTATTTATTCTCTAAATTTTTTGAGCCCAGCTATTACAAAAGAACCCGTTTTAAGATTTTGGTGGCTGCAGCTGCAGTCTGGTTAAAAGTGCATAAACTTTTTACTATAAAGGAATATAATCGATACATGCCACTAGGAGAAATAGGGAAACTTCCTATGATTTTTTCAGATTCAATCATGCATAGATGGAACACTCAGGGGATTAGAGCCATTGGGGACTTATTTTCTAATAACCAGCTGATGTCTTTGAAATTCAAGAGAAATATGGGATACATCATATGGATTTTTTTAAATACCTTCAGATTCGAAGCTTTTTAGCTAAACTTATCTCAAGAGGTCGGATTAGTTTAGAAAAGAATCCAATTTTGGAATGTATAAAAAAGAAATGTAAGATATCCCAACTGTCCAAAACTATAACTGCAACCAAACAGGACGATCTTGCCTATTTTGAGCAACGCTGGGAATTGCGGCTGGGGATAGTCGGTGTTGATTTACAAGTAGTTTTGAATCTCTTGGATGCTGTTATATTCTCAGGCAGCTATAAAAGCCAATGCTATATGGCAATCTTTGATTTGTACTATTCTCCAGCGAAGATAGCCAAATGGGGTACAAATAAGGGGGATCGATGTCCTAGATGCAGCCAGAGGGCTGCTGATCTGTTGCATATGCTATTTGAATGTCCTGTACTTACCTCTTTTTTTAAAGAAATACACTGCTTTTTGAACTCAGGTTTAGGAGTCTCGGTCGATATCACACCGCAATTAGTACTCTTTGGTTATGATTTTGTTTCCAACGGCAGAAATCGCTCAACCCCAGAGAAAGGCTTCTTGTTTCTGTGTATGGCTATTTCCCATTTATGTATTATCTCACAATGGCTTAGCTTGGAGGCACCTTCTTTTTCTATATGGAAAGCTAAATTGTTATCTTTGTATAATTTGGAAATTTCTCTATATAATCATAAAAGCTCACGAAGGAAAGAATTTGGGTTCGCATTATGGGCCCCAGTGAGGAACTGGATTTGATTATTATACTTCTTTTCTGTGTATGCTCATTTATTATTGAATGATTATTGGTTGTTTTTTCTCTTTCTTTCTAATTGTAAACTTGCTTCATCGATGCTGATTTATCAAAAATAAATAAATAAAAAAAAAAAAAAAATAAGTGGTGGTTGGTAGATTGGGAGAGTATATCGGTAGTGATTGGGTGATTGCATAAGTGCATCAGTAGTGTCTGGGTTATTGCATGAGTCCTTAGATAGTGGTTGAGTGATTGAAAGAGGGCATGGGTAGGGCCAGGGTGATTGTATGAGTGCATCAGTAGTACATAGGTGCCTGTATGAGTGCATGGGTAGTGCCTGGGTGATTGAAAGAGTGCATGGGTAGTGTTTGGGTGATTGAAAGAGTGCATGGGTAGTCCCTGGGTTATTTGAGGATTGCATGATTAGTGCATGGGTGATTGGAGTAGTAATATAAGTAGTCCCTGGGTAATTGCATGAGTGCTTGGGTAGTGGCAGAGGGATTTCATGAGTGCTTGGATACTAATTGGGTGATTGGAGAATTGTATGGGTACTGCATGTGTGATTGTATCAGTGCATGGGTAATGCTTGGGTTATTGCATGAGTACATGGGTAGTGCTTGGGAGATTGGGACAGTGTTTGGGTAGTGCCTGGGTGATTTCATAATTGGTTGGGTAGCTGTGGGGTGATTTCATGAGTGCTCGGGTAGTGGCGGAGTGATTTCATAGGTGTTTGGATACTAATTGGGTGATTGGCGAATTGTATGGGTACTGTATGTGTGATTAATCTCGCCGTGCCTATTAAATAATGAATGTGTTCTTAACTGGTGACCTTCGGGTCTGGTTCGCGCTATATAAAACAACAAACAAAATAACGTCTGGCCTGCAATAGCTTGATGGGAGGAGGGAAGAGAGGCCATCACACGCTGTACTGTGTAATGGCCGACCAAAATGCTCTCTGAGTTAAATCGCCGGAAACAGAGCTAAACACACAAAGGAGGGACTTTAACAGAAATGTACCAATAAGAAACCAGCATTTCTGAATGCTGCAGCTAACAGCCAAGAGCAATCGGTGGGTTTGCCAAAACCACACAAAGAGATACAATAGGTCATTGCTGACGTTCGACCTAATAATGGTATTCAGTTATATAAATACATGAACAAGAAAACACACAAAAATTATCAGCAAAATGTAGTGAACAGTCCAATATATATATATATATTCACTGAAAAAACCATAGGTTTCAGACATGTTATAGTTAGCGGAAATTTTACTGATAAAAAACCAATGAAATTCCCCCGTTATAGTTAGTGCAGGCAACTATAACTCACGCGACCGCAATCCTCTGCTGATGCTAATACTGTATTTAGACACTTATTTGCCCATGTCTTCTTCCATAAATTTTTAGCTATACATATATTACAAATATATTTTTTCATAAAGACACATATGTCATCAGCAGAAGATTGCTGTCGCGTGAGTTATAGTTGCCTGCACTAACTATAACGGGGGAATTTCATTGGTTTTTTATCAGTAAAATTTCCGCTAACTATAACATGTCTGAAACATATGGTTTTTTCAGTGAATTTGCAAGGTTTTTTAAATGCTAATTCCTAACTATAACGTGTGTGAAACCTATGTTTTTTTCAGTGAATTTGTACGGTTTTTTAAATGCTAAGTTACTTTACGCCATTCGTGGCGTGCACGCCCACTTAACGCAGTTCGTTCCGTGCGCACACGGTGCGCTTCGCGCACCGTGCGCGCACAGTGAGCACGCGGTGCGCTTCGCGCACCGCGCGCCCACTTTACGCAGTTAGTGCCGTACACGCAAGGACTTCACTGATGAAGGCAACAGAGTCTTCCTCTTGAACCTTAGACTCTGCATCGGTACTTACTTGTAGGTACCAAAAAACAAACAATAAACACAAGGGCTCTTTTTAGAGCCACCTTATATCTAAACACTTAAATGCGATTTTTTTTAAATTTGTTTAATAAAGTTTATTTCCGGGTGCGCGCTGGGTGCGCGCACTCGGCGATATATTTTAACAAAATATAAATCTTTTTTTTTGCCCTACAAGGTCCTACTTTGACCCCCTTACAATGCCTACTGAGTCAATTTCTACCCACTCTGCCCCCTTTTCAAGTTCTCCCCCTTTGTTTATCACCCCCTCTTTATGCGATAGACAAAATGGCGGCCGCCGCTTCCTGATTTCCACCGATTCGAATGTTTACTAAGATCTAACAACCAATCAGAATTGCGCTCGCGCACGGCGAGGTGCGCGCACCCAGCGCGCACGGAGCGCGCTTACAGATATATATATTGATTTAAAGGCTATTTTCTCATAATCTACTGAACAGATTTACACCAAACCTACAAAAGGCACTTCCTTGACCTGAGGACTACCTCTCTGCCAAATTTCTAGTAATTCTGTTCAGCCGTTCGGGCTGTAGCCGTGTCTAAAGGTCCTATGGAAAAATGCATGGGAAAAACGCGTTTTGGGACCCCCCTTTTATCTCAGCCCCCGCTTGACGAATCCCCCCGAGACTTTCAGGGTAGGAGCGGAGCGGAGCGCCCCACCTATTTTGAAAAATTCGCGAGGATTCATCGACCGGCGCCAAAGTTATTCAAATAGAATGTTGCGGATTTCCTATGGAAACGTGGTCCTAACTATAACTACCTACTGGCGACCGCCAGTAGGTAATATATATAGATATATATATACATATATATATATAATACATCAACCAAAGGTTGCAGGTGTTCCACGATCCTCCAGAACGAGAGGGCGTCTCGCTAAAGCCAGCACCTGCAAGCTGGCGACACACAACCACCAGTCTTTCTCCAGGTAAGGACAAAAGCGCGAGACAGCTCCGGGATAAACTGCAACTGACTTTAATAATTACCAGCGCTCTGTGTACAACAACTCATGAAATGCTAGGCAGACGCGTTTCGCTGTGATAGCTTCCTCAGTGCCCGTTTAAAAAGTTTAAACAATGTCCTGGGGGTCTGCTGGTATTTTAGCTGTTAATGCGGCCACTCCCAGTCAGGTGCTTACTTGACCCTCCTCCACCTCCGAGGCTGTAGGACATCTCACGCTCCACTCATCAAGCCACTGCATACTGGGAATTGAAGTCCTCCATGAGTGCCCATACAGTGATAGGGCCTCTCAGGCAACAAGTGATGCCCCAAACCAGTTTGGATGGTGGCCCCCACTCCTCCGCAGTTCCTCGGGGGGTGCAAGTCAGTCACAGTCTCTCTTATCAGGCAAATGATTTGCCTCCTCTCTCCCCTTGCGCCAATAACCTCCGTGTGGAAATATGCAGCGTCGGGGGGGTATCGCGGTGTAGACAATACATCAACCAAAGGTTGCAGGTGTTCCACGATCCTCCAGAACGAGAGGGCGTCTCGCTAAAGCCAGCACCTGCAAGCTGGCGACACACAACCACCAGTCTTTCTCCAGGTAAGGACAAAAGCGCGAGACAGCTCCGGGATAAACTGCAACTGACTTTAATAATTACCAGCGCTCTGTGTACAACAACTCATGAAACGCTAGGCAGACGCGTTTCGCTGTGATAGCTTCCTCAGTGCCCGTTTCAAAAGTTTAAACAATGTCCTGGGGGTCTGCTGGTATTTTAGCTGTTAATGCGGCCACTCCCAGTCAGGTGCTTACTTGCCCCTCCTCCACCTCCGAGGCTGTAGGACATCTCGCGCTCCACCCATCAAGCCACTGCATACTGGGAATTGAAGTCCTCCATGAGTGCCCATACAGTGATAGGGCCTCTCAGGCAACAAGTGATGCCCCAAACCAGTTTGGATGGTGGCCCCCACTCCTCCGCAGTTCCTTGGGGGGTGCAAGTCAGTCACAGTCTCTCTTATCAGGCAAATGATTTGCCTCCTCTCTCCCCTTGCGCCAATAACCTCCGTGTGGAAATATGCAGCGTCGGGGGGGTATCGCGGTGTAGACAATACATCAACCAAAGGTTGCAGGTGTTCCACGATCCTCCAGAACGAGAGGGCGTCTCGCTAAAGCCAGCACCTGCAAGCTGGCGACACACAACCACCAGTCTTTCTCCAGGTAAGGACAAAAGCGCGAGACAGCTCCGGGATAAACTGCAACTGACTTTAATAATTACCAGCGCTCTGTGTACAACAACTCATGAAACGCTAGGCAGACGCGTTTCGCTGTGATAGCTTCCTCAGTGCCCGTTTCAAAAGTTTAAACAATGTCCTGGGGGTCTGCTGGTATTTTAGCTGTTAATGCGGCCACTCCCAGTCAGGTGCTTACTTGCCCCTCCTCCACCTCCGAGGCTGTATGCAGTGGCTTGATGGGTGGAGCGCGAGATGTCCTGCAGCCTCGGAGGTGGAGGAGGGGCAAGTAAGCACCTGACTGGGAGTGGCCCCATTAACAGCTAAAATACCAGCAGACCCCCAGGACATTGTTTAAACTTTTTAAACGGGCACTGAGGAAGCTATCACAGCGAAACGCGTCTGCCTAGCGTTTCATGAGTTGTTGTACACAGAGCGCTGGTAATTATTAAAGTCAGTTGCAGTTTATCCCGGAGCTGTCTCGCGCTTTTGTCCTTACCTGGAGAAAGACTGGTGGTTGTGTGTCGCCAGCTTGCAGGTGCTGGCTTTAGCGAGACGCCCTCTCGTTCTGGAGGATCGTGGAACACCTGCAACCTTTGGTTGATGTATTGTCTACACCGCGATACCCCCCCGACGCTGCATATTTCCACACGGAGGAAATTGGCGCGAGGGGAGAGAGGAGGCAAATTATTTGCCTGATAAGAGAGACTGTGACTGACTTGCACCCCCAAAGGAAGTGCGGAGGAGTGGGGGCCACCATCCAAACTGGTTTGGGGCATCACTTGTTGCCTGAGAGGCCCTATCAATGTATGGGCACTCATGGAGGACTTCAATTCCCAGTATGCAGTGGCTTGATGGGTGGAGCGCGAGATGTCCTACAGCCTCGGAGGTGGAGGAGGGGCAAGTAAGCACCTGACTGGGAGTGGCCGCATTAACAGCTAAAATACCAGCAGACTCCCAGGACATTGTTTAAACTTTTGAAACGGGCACTGAGGAAGCTATCACAGCGAAACGCGTCTGCCTAGCGTTTCATGAGTTGTTGTACACAGAGCGCTGGTAATTATTAAAGTCAGTTGCAGTTTATCCCGGAGCTGTCTCGTGCTTTTGTCCTTACCTGGAGAAAGACTGGTGGTTGTGTGTCGCAAGCTTGCAGGTGCTGGCTTTAGCGAGACGCCCTCTCGTTCTGGAGGATCGTGGAACACCTGCAACCTTTGGTTGATGTATTGTCTACACCGCGATACCCCCCCGACGCTGCATATTTCCACACGGAGGTTATTGGTGCAAGGGGAGAGAGGAGGCAAATCATTTGCCTGATAAGAGAGACTGTGACTGACTTGCACCCCCCAAGGAACTGCGGAGGAGTGGGGGCCACCATCCAAACTGGTTTGGGGCATCACTTGTTGCCTGAGAGGCCCTATCAATGTATGGGCACTCATGGAGGACTTCAATTCCCAGTATGCAGTGGCTTGATGGGTGGAGCGCGAGATGTCCTACAGCCTCGGAGGTGGAGGAGGGGCAAGTAAGCACCTGACTGGGAGTGGCCGCATTAACAGCTAAAATACCAGCAGACCCCCAGGACATTGTTTAAACTTTTGAAACGGGCACTGAGGAAGCTATCACAGCGAAACGCGTCTGCCTAGCGTTTCATGAGTTGTTGTACACAGAGCGCTGGTAATTGTTAAAGTCAGTTGCAGTTTATCCCGGCGCTGTCTCGCGCTTTTGTCCTTACCTGGAGAAAGACTGGTGGTTGTGTGTCGCCAGCTTGCAGGTGCTGGCTTTAGCGAGACGCCCTCTCGTTCTGGAGGATCGTGGAACACCTGCAACCTTTGGTTGATGTATTGTCTACACCGCGATACCCCCCCGACGCTGCATATTTCCACACGGAGGTTATTGGCGCAAGGGGAGAGAGGAGGCAAATCATTTGCCTGATAAGAGAGACTGTGACTGACTTGCACCCCCCAAGGAACTGCGGAGGAGTGGGGGCCACCGTCCAAACTGGTTTGGGGCATCACTTGTTGCCTGAGAGGCCCTATCACTGTATGGGCACTCAAGGAGGACTTCAATTCCCAGTATGCAGTGGCTTGATGGGTGGAGCGCGAGATGTCCTACAGCCTCGGAGGTGGAGGAGGGGCAAGTAAGCACCTGACTGGGAGTGGCCGCATTAACAGCTAAAATACCAGCAGACCCCCAGGACATTGTTTAAACTTTTGAAACGGGCACTGAGGAAGCTATCACAGCGAAACGCGTCTGCCTAGCGTTTCATGAGTTGTTGTACACAGAGCGCTGGTAATTATTAAAGTCAGTTGCAGTTTATCCCGGAGCTGTCTCGCGCTTTTGTCCTTACCTGGAGAAAGACTGGTGGTTGTGTGTCGCCAGCTTGCAGGTGCTGGCTTTAGCGAGACGCCCTCTCGTTCTGGAGGATCGTGGAACACCTGCAACCTTTGGTTGATGTATTGTCTACACCGCGACACCCCCCCGACGCTGCATATTTCCACACGGAGGTTATTGGCGCAAGGGGAGAGAGGAGGCAAATCATTTGCCTGATAAGAGAGACTGTGACTGACTTGCACCCCCCAAGGAACTGCGGAGGAGTGGGGGCCACCATCCAAACTGGTTTGGGGCATCACTTGTTGCCTGAGAGGCACTATCACTGTATGGGCACTCATGGAGGACTTCAATTCCCAGTATGCAGTGGCTTGATGGGTGGAGCGCGAGATGTCCTACAGCCTCGGAGGTGGAGGAGGGTCAAGTAAGCACCTGACTGGGAGTGGCCGCATTAACAGCTAAAATACCAGCAGACCCCGAGGACATTGTTTAAACTTTTGAAACGGGCACTGAGGAAGCTATCACAGCGAAACGCGTCTGCCTAGCGTTTCATGAGTTGTTGTACACAGAGCGCTGGTAATTATTAAAGTCAGTTGCAGTTTATCCCGGAGCTGTCTCGCGCTTTTGTCCTTACCTGGAGAAAGACTGGTGGTTGTGTGTCGCCAGCTTGCAGGTGCTGGCTTTAGCGAGATGCCCTCTCGTTCTGGAGGATCGTGGAACACCTGCAACCTTTGGTTGATGTATTGTCTACACCGCGATACCCCCCCGACGCTGCATATTTCCACACGGAGGTTATTGGCGCAAGGGGAGAGAGGAGGCAAATCATTTGCCTGATAAGAGAGACTGTGACTGACTTGCACCCCCCAAGGAACTGCGGAGGAGTGGGGGCCACCATCCAAACTGGTTTGGGGCATCACTTGTTGCCTGAGAGGCCCTATCAATGTATGGGCACTCATGGAGGACTTCAATTCCCAGTATGCAGTGGCTTGATGGGTGGAGCGCGAGATGTCCTACAGCCTCGGAGGTGGAGGAGGGGCAAGTAAGCACCTGACTGGGAGTGGCCGCATTAACAGCTAAAATACCAGCAGACCCCCAGGACATTGTTTAAACTTTTGAAACGGGCACTGAGGAAGCTATCACTGCGAAACGTGTCTGCCTAGCGTTTCATGAGTTGTTGTACACAGAGCGCTGGTAATTATTAAAGTCAGTTGCAGTTTATCCCGGAGCTGTCTCGCGCTTTTGTCCTTACCTGGAGAAAGACTGGTGGTTGTGTGTCGCCAGCTTGCAGGTGCTGGCTTTAGCGAGACGCCCTCTCGTTCTGGAGGATCGTGGAACACCTGCAACCTTTGGTTGATGTATTGTCTACACCGCGATAGCCCCCCAACGCTGCATATTTCCACACGGAGGTTATTGGCGCAAGGGGAGAGAGGAGGCAAATCATTTGCCTGATAAGAGTGACTGTGACTGACTTGCACCCCCCAAGGAACTGCGGAGGAGTGGGGGCCACCATCCAAACTGGTTTGGGGCATCACTTGTTGCCTGAGAGGCCCTATCACTGTATGGGCACTCATGGAGGACTTCAATTCCCAGTATGCAGTGGCTTGATGGGTGGAGCGCGAGATGTCCTACAGCCTCGGAGGTGGAGGAGGGGCAAGTAAGCACCTGACTGGGAGTGGCCGCATTAACAGCTAAAATACCAGCAGACCCCCAGGACATTGTTTAAACTTTTGAAACGGGCACTGAGGAAGCTATCACAGCGAAACGCGTCTGCCTAGCGTTTCATGAGTTGTTGTACACAGAGCGCTGGTAATTATTAAAGTCAGTTGCAGTTTATCCCGGAGCTGTCTCGCGCTTTTGTCCTTACCTGGAGAAAGACTGGTGGTTGTGTGTCGCCAGCTTGCAGGTGCTGGCTTTAGCGAGACGCCCTCTCATTCTGGAGGATCGTGGAACACCTGCAACCTTTGGTTGATGTATTGTCTACACCACGATACCCCCCCGACGCTGCATATTTTCACACGGAGGTTATTGGCGCAAGGGGAGAGAGGAGGCAAATCATTTGCCTGATAAGAGAGACTGTGACTGACTTGCACCCCCCAAGGAACTGCGGAGGAGTGGGGGCCACCATCCAAACTGGTTTGGGGCATCACTTGTTGCCTGAGAGGCCCTATCACTGTATGGGCACTCATGGAGGACTTCAATTCCCAGTATGCAGTGGCTTGATGGGTGGAGCGCGAGATGTCCTACAGCCTCGGAGGTGGAGGAGGGGCAAGTAAGCACCTGACTGGGAGTGGCCGCATTAACAGCTAAAATACCAGCAGACTCCCAGGACATTGTTTAAACTTTTGAAACGGGCACTGAGGAAGCTATCACAGCGAAACGCGTCTGCCTAGCGTTTCATGAGTTGTTGTACACAGAGCGCTGGTAATTATTAAAGTCAGTTGCAGTTTATCCCGGAGCTGTCTCGTGCTTTTGTCCTTACCTGGAGAAAGACTGGTGGTTGTGTGTCGCAAGCTTGCAGGTGCTGGCTTTAGCGAGACGCCCTCTCGTTCTGGAGGATCGTGGAACACCTGCAACCTTTGGTTGATGTATTGTCTACACCGCGATACCCCCCCGACGCTGCATATTTCCACACGGAGGTTATTGGTGCAAGGGGAGAGAGGAGGCAAATCATTTGCCTGATAAGAGAGACTGTGACTGACTTGCACCCCCCAAGGAACTGCGGAGGAGTGGGGGCCACCATCCAAACTGGTTTGGGGCATCACTTGTTGCCTGAGAGGCCCTATCAATGTATGGGCACTCATGGAGGACTTCAATTCCCAGTATGCAGTGGCTTGATGGGTGGAGCGCGAGATGTCCTACAGCCTCGGAGGTGGAGGAGGGGCAAGTAAGCACCTGACTGGGAGTGGCCGCATTAACAGCTAAAATACCAGCAGACCCCCAGGACATTGTTTAAACTTTTGAAACGGGCACTGAGGAAGCTATCACAGCGAAACGCGTCTGCCTAGCGTTTCATGAGTTGTTGTACACAGAGCGCTGGTAATTGTTAAAGTCAGTTGCAGTTTATCCCGGCGCTGTCTCGCGCTTTTGTCCTTACCTGGAGAAAGACTGGTGGTTGTGTGTCGCCAGCTTGCAGGTGCTGGCTTTAGCGAGACGCCCTCTCGTTCTGGAGGATCGTGGAACACCTGCAACCTTTGGTTGATGTATTGTCTACACCGCGATACCCCCCCGACGCTGCATATTTCCACACGGAGGTTATTGGCGCAAGGGGAGAGAGGAGGCAAATAATTTGCCTGATAAGAGAGACTGTGACTGACTTGCACCCCCCAAGGAACTGCGGAGGAGTGGGGGCCACCGTCCAAACTGGTTTGGGGCATCACTTGTTGCCTGAGAGGCCCTATCACTGTATGGGCACTCAAGGAGGACTTCAATTCCCAGTATGCAGTGGCTTGATGGGTGGAGCGCGAGATGTCCTACAGCCTCGGAGGTGGAGGAGGGGCAAGTAAGCACCTGACTGGGAGTGGCCGCATTAACAGCTAAAATACCAGCAGACCCCCAGGACATTGTTTAAACTTTTGAAACGGGCACTGAGGAAGCTATCACAGCGAAACGCGTCTGCCTAGCGTTTCATGAGTTGTTGTACACAGAGCGCTGGTAATTATTAAAGTCAGTTGCAGTTTATCCCGGAGCTGTCTCGCGCTTTTGTCCTTACCTGGAGAAAGACTGGTGGTTGTGTGTCGCCAGCTTGCAGGTGCTGGCTTTAGCGAGACGCCCTCTCGTTCTGGAGGATCGTGGAACACCTGCAACCTTTGGTTGATGTATTGTCTACACCGCGATACCCCCCCGACGCTGCATATTTCCACACGGAGGTTATTGGCGCAAGGGGAGAGAGGAGGCAAATCATTTGCCTGATAAGAGAGACTGTGACTGACTTGCACCCCCCAAGGAACTGCGGAGGAGTGGGGGCCACCATCCAAACTGGTTTGGGGCATCACTTGTTGCCTGAGAGGCACTATCACTGTATGGGCACTCATGGAGGACTTCAATTCCCAGTATGCAGTGGCTTGATGGGTGGAGCGCGAGATGTCCTACAGCCTCGGAGGTGGAGGAGGGTCAAGTAAGCACCTGACTGGGAGTGGCCGCATTAACAGCTAAAATACCAGCAGACCCCGAGGACATTGTTTAAACTTTTGAAACGGGCACTGAGGAAGCTATCACAGCGAAACGCGTCTGCCTAGCGTTTCATGAGTTGTTGTACACAGAGCGCTGGTAATTATTAAAGTCAGTTGCAGTTTATCCCGGAGCTGTCTCGCGCTTTTGTCCTTACCTGGAGAAAGACTGGTGGTTGTGTGTCGCCAGCTTGCAGGTGCTGGCTTTAGCGAGATGCCCTCTCGTTCTGGAGGATCGTGGAACACCTGCAACCTTTGGTTGATGTATTGTCTACACCGCGATACCCCCCCGACGCTGCATATTTCCACACGGAGGTTATTGGCGCAAGGGGAGAGAGGAGGCAAATCATTTGCCTGATAAGAGAGACTGTGACTGACTTGCACCCCCCAAGGAACTGCGGAGGAGTGGGGGCCACCATCCAAACTGGTTTGGGGCATCACTTGTTGCCTGAGAGGCCCTATCAATGTATGGGCACTCATGGAGGACTTCAATTCCCAGTATGCAGTGGCTTGATGGGTGGAGCGCGAGATGTCCTACAGCCTCGGAGGTGGAGGAGGGGCAAGTAAGCACCTGACTGGGAGTGGCCGCATTAACAGCTAAAATACCAGCAGACCCCCAGGACATTGTTTAAACTTTTGAAACGGGCACTGAGGAAGCTATCACTGCGAAACGTGTCTGCCTAGCGTTTCATGAGTTGTTGTACACAGAGCGCTGGTAATTATTAAAGTCAGTTGCAGTTTATCCCGGAGCTGTCTCGCGCTTTTGTCCTTACCTGGAGAAAGACTGGTGGTTGTGTGTCGCCAGCTTGCAGGTGCTGGCTTTAGCGAGACGCCCTCTCGTTCTGGAGGATCGTGGAACACCTGCAACCTTTGGTTGATGTATTGTCTACACCGCGATAGCCCCCCAACGCTGCATATTTCCACACGGAGGTTATTGGCGCAAGGGGAGAGAGGAGGCAAATCATTTGCCTGATAAGAGTGACTGTGACTGACTTGCACCCCCCAAGGAACTGCGGAGGAGTGGGGGCCACCATCCAAACTGGTTTGGGGCATCACTTGTTGCCTGAGAGGCCCTATCACTGTATGGGCACTCATGGAGGACTTCAATTCCCAGTATGCAGTGGCTTGATGGGTGGAGCGCGAGATGTCCTACAGCCTCGGAGGTGGAGGAGGGGCAAGTAAGCACCTGACTGGGAGTGGCCGCATTAACAGCTAAAATACCAGCAGACCCCCAGGACATTGTTTAAACTTTTGAAACGGGCACTGAGGAAGCTATCACAGCGAAACGCGTCTGCCTAGCGTTTCATGAGTTGTTGTACACAGAGCGCTGGTAATTATTAAAGTCAGTTGCAGTTTATCCCGGAGCTGTCTCGCGCTTTTGTCCTTACCTGGAGAAAGACTGGTGGTTGTGTGTCGCCAGCTTGCAGGTGCTGGCTTTAGCGAGACGCCCTCTCATTCTGGAGGATCGTGGAACACCTGCAACCTTTGGTTGATGTATTGTCTACACCACGATACCCCCCCGACGCTGCATATTTTCACACGGAGGTTATTGGCGCAAGGGGAGAGAGGAGGCAAATCATTTGCCTGATAAGAGAGACTGTGACTGACTTGCACCCCCCAAGGAACTGCGGAGGAGTGGGGGCCACCATCCAAACTGGTTTGGGGCATCACTTGTTGCCTGAGAGGCCCTATCACTGTATGGGCACTCATGGAGGACTTCAATTCCCAGTATGCAGTGGCTTGATGGGTGGAGCGCGAGATGTCCTACAGCCTCGGAGGTGGAGGAGGGTCAAGTAAGCACCTGACTGGGAGTGGCCGCATTAACAGCTAAAATACCAGCAGACCCCCAGGACATTGTTTAAACTTTTGAAACGGGCACTGAGGAAGCTATCACAGCGAAACGCGTCTGCCTAGCGTTTCATGAGTTGTTGTACACAGAGCGCTGGTAATTATTAAAGTCAGTTGCAGTTTATCCCGGAGCTGTCTCGCGCTTTTGTCCTTACCTGGAGAAAGACTGGTGGTTGTGTGTCGCCAGCTTGCAGGTGCTGGCTTTAGCGAGACGCCCTCTCGTTCTGGAGGATCGTGGAACACCTGCAACCTTTGGTTGATGTATTGTCTACACCGCGATACCCCCCCGACGCTGCATATTTCCACACAGAGGTTATTGGCGCAAGGGGAGAGAGGAGGCAAATCATTTGCCTGATAAGAGAGACTGTGACTGACTTGCACCCCCCAAGGAACTGCGGAGGAGTGGGGGCCACCATCCAAACTGGTTTGGGGCATCACTTGTTGCCTGAGAGGCCCTATCACTGTATGGGCACTCATGGAGGACTTCAATTCCCAGTATTAAGTGGCTTGATGGGTTGAGCGAGATGTCCTACAGCCTCGGAGGTGGAGGAGGGGCAAGTAAGCACCTGACTGGGAGTGGCCGCATTAACAGCTAAAATACCAGCAGACCCCCAGGACATTGTTTAAACTTTTGAAACGGGCACTGAGGAAGCTATCACAGCGAAACGCGTCTGCCTAGCGTTTCATGAGTTGTTGTACACAGAGCGCTGGTAATTATTAAAGTCAGTTGCAGTTTATCCCGGAGCTGTCTCGCGCTTTTGTCCTTACCTGGAGAAAGACTGGTGGACATATATATATATATATATATATATATATATATATATATAACACCTACTCTCGCCGTAACGAAAATAAACTCGGACTCCAGAGTTGCGTGCAGATTCTTTAATATCCAAGTGCAAAAACGACGTGTTTCACCTTTACGGCTTGATCACGCTCGAAGATGCAACAAACCACCTTGTTTAAATACATTGATTCATTAAAAGACGGACTTTCACATAATAGCAGGATCGATGTTACTAGAGCGGCCATCTTGTAAGGTTGTCTCTGTGCAGTTGTTTCATTTAAATAATGACATACTGATACAGTTTCAAATGTATACATGATCACAAAATTGAAATAATTCATTGTAATGGTGTTTGCAAGATATCTTGCATAATAATGCCCAAGTGGGCGTGAACACATAGTAATTAACCATTCATTATCGGAAGCCTGTCATAGAGTTGGTAACTGCTCGTCACAATTAACATATTATCGTATGCCCATCCAATGTTATGGCCCAAATAGTATGGATATTTACCATTCTGGGGCCAAAATGAGTATATTCAAATTATCGATAGCGTGAATTTCATAATCCAATCCCCCAAGTGGGCGTAACCAAATAGTCCCAGCTCACATCCTAAGAAAATACAAAATTCCCAATGGAACCCTTATGTGTCTCCTTATAATGGTCAAATACGGTACTTTAATTTACGCTATCGCCTTTGTCAATACAATAAAGTTACTCCTATAGTGCCCAAGTGGGCTTAAAGGCAAAAATCGATCAAAGACAAAACATCATATTGAATTGGAACCCAGGTATGTGCAAGCAGATCCTAGATATTAGATACATATAAAACATTACATTAAAATGACTTCCTTCCTCAATGTTCATGTGACACCGTCTGAAATATAAACAAATATGCAATTTAAAATTCTGAATTGAGTCTCAAAACAGCATAAGCTAAATCATCACTGTACTTTTATTCATGCAGATGTACGGCTAGTTCCTCGCTCATATTCAAGCCCTTAGGTGCGAGGCTTTGCAAGTCAACAATATAGCGGGATTCTAATTTCCTCAACATTAGTTCTCGGTTGCCTCCTCTTATTCCCAAATCAACAGAATCAATTACCACCATACGCATCTTGGTCTCATCCTGCAAGTGCTGATCAAAAAAATGCCTAGCTACAGGGTACGCTCGGTTATTATTGCGTATGGCCCGTAAATGCTCCAACACACGTTTTTTTGCTGCATGTTTGGTACTACCAATGTACCACTTGGCACATGGGCACATAAGCACATATACACAATGCGTCGTGTTACATGTCAGTTTCTTTCTGATGATAAATTCTCTTTTAGAATTAGGTACAAGTAACTTAACACAGTCAGTGCTATTTTTCCAAGCTTTGCATTTCTTGCAACATTTAAAGCCTCTATCCATGCTCATAAGATCGCCCTTATTATCAGTGATGTAATTATGGCTTAGTTCATCTGCCAAACAACGACTCTTTCTGAACGTGATCTGTGGGTTGCTGCTTAGATCTTTTTTAAGATGTTCATCCGTGAGTAGCACGTGCCAATGTTTTTTGAAAACCTTGCGTATCTCAGTAGCTTGTCCCGAGAAAGTGGTGATAAATCTAATTTTATCTTCCTTCATTTCTTTCTGTTTTGGATAGATGAGTTCATCACGGGTTTTTGTCTCCACTCTGGAAATAGCATCTTTTACAATCTTGGCACTGTAGCCCCTCTCCCTGAATCTCTGGCACATAGTTGCCATCTCCCTTTCATATGTCTCCTTAGTGCTACAGTTCCTTTTGGCTCGTAGCAATTCCCCATATGGGATGCTATGGATCAAACTCCCTGGATGATTGCTATTAGCATTTAAAATGCTATTACCCGCCGTTTCCTTGCGGAATAGTTTAGAGGTCAATAGATTGTTTACGACCTCTAGGCGGACATCAAGAAATTCCATAGAGTTCCTACTAATGTTCTCAGTGAACTGTAGATTGCAAGTATTCAGGTTGAGTTTATCAATGAAGATTCGAACAGAATCTTCATCTCCACACCAAATGAAAAAAATATCGTCAATGTATCTCAGCCACAGGGCAACGTTGTTAAATTCATGCATGTTTGCCACTACCTGCTCCTCCCACCAGCCCATGAACAAGTTCGCGTAGCTGGGGGCGAAGCAGGTTCCCATCGCTGTGCCCTGTGACTGTTTATAGACGATGTCATTGAAAATGAAAAAATTATTTTTGAGACAAATCTCAATCCTTTCCAATATCATTTGAGAGTGGTGTAGTAATGAAATGGATCGGGTCTTAAAAAAATGCTGGATTGCTAGTAACCCCTGTTCATGTTGGATGCTAGTATACAAGCTACTAACATCCAAAGAGACCAGAGTATAATCTGCCTCCCAATGTATGCCATCAATGATGGTCAAAAAGGGCGTTGTGTCCCTTAAATATGAGGGTAGGGCAACCACATAAGGTCTTAGAAAATAATCAATAAACCTTGAGGTGTTCTCATATAGTGACCCAATAGAGGACACTATAGGTCGTCCTGGTGGGTTTTGCCTGTCCTTATGTATCTTAGGCAGTAGATACAAAATAGGTATTCTAGGGTGTGCACAGTACAGGTAGCTGAATTCTTCTTGTTCTAGCAATCCCCTGTCCTTCCAACCAACCAGGATCTCCCTATATGCAATCTTAGATTTTAATACCTCTGCCATATCAGTTTTACAATAACATTTCACATCCTGGAGCTGTCTCAACCCTTCCAACAGGTATTTGTGTTTGTTCAAAACAACCACATTGCCACCCTTATCCGACTGGCGGATAACAATATTGTGGTCTGCCTTTAGATCGTCAATGGCTGTGATTTGTTTTGCTGACAGATTTTTCTTATTCCCTGATATTTTGTTGTATCTCATTTTCTGTAGGTCATTCAGAACGCCCTTCTCAAAAATATCAATAGCTTCGCACTGTACAGTAGGGAGGAATACTGATTTAGGTTTAATTTTACTCCCTGGATTTTCATCGAAATTCTCACCCCATACCCCCCACTCGGGTACAGACTGGCTAACATCAACATTCTCTGTCATGTCATACAATTCATGCATTAATTCAATGTCCAACACATTAAGATTACTTTCTCTGTGTGTAACACTTACAGTTTCTTGTTGTTGAGGTTTAGTGTTGAACCATTTCTTAAGTTTAAGTTTTCTCGAAAACAGGAATAAATCAATACGAGTTTGCGTGTAATTCATATTTGATGTGGGGCAAAAGGTGAGGCCAAGTGACAAAGTCTCAATTTCTGCATTAGAAAGAGACCGTTGAGAGAGATTAACAACTGTCATATTTGTTGTTGTTTCTTGCCCCTTGTTTCCATTCCCATTGGGCTTCTGTCTACGTTGTTTCCTCCTCTTCTTGGCTTGTTGGTTCCTCTTGTTCTTCCTCTGTTTCCATGTCCTCGTCCTCGTCCCCTCTGTGCCCCACTGTCCTGTTGATATTCTGTCCTGTTTTGGTTTAACAACTGGAACTGTAATAAAAAATTACTGCCTCTTTTCTGTGTGTCATTGGTAATTTCTTGGTTCAAGCCAGAAGCGGATACATCAGATACATTCCCATCAGAGACATCACTCTCAACCAACTCCTCCGTTGTGCTGGCGTCCATAGGGAGAGCTACCATCATGCCTGTTTTCTTCTCAAAGAGATGGTCATACTTTCTTTGAAAAGTCAATGTTCTTCCAGCCTGGTAGTCTTTATAATCACGAAGAAATTTTCTCTGTTTTTTTGCTGTTATTTCTTCTTCCAGTTTATCCATTTTTTTGTGTAAACTATCCAAATGATTATCTAACGCTTCTTTCGTCATAATTTTGCTGATTTCTATTAGCAATTTGTCAATCTCTTGTAATAATCTGGCACGATCCTTCAAAGCATATTTGACTAGTATGCGCATCATAGTCATTGAACATTCCGCCGAATTGTTTGACCATTCCTCAAGCATATCTGTGTCTGGATCTTCATAAGTCGGGATGGTGAAAATTCTTAGTCCTCTAGGGACTCTTTTAACCTCAATATATCGCTGTAGGGATTCAGCTTCCCACCACTTTGCCAGTTCCTTTCTGTGCAATTTTTCCAAAGTGCCCAGTAATGTTTGTAAATTGATTTCTTCCAAGATGTTAGTAGAGGAATTCGATACACTGTTTTTAGAGCCAATCTGCGTGAAGAAGAGCTTATCCGCTGTTTGCTTTCTCCGAGCCTCCACAGCACTTGCCATGATATTTTTTCGAATATCCGCATGCAACTCCTGCGTGTCTCAATGGCGGCGTGATATGGAGCCAAAAACACGCTCCCTTGCCCTTCAGTAAATATACCCTCGTTGGTGGCACTCTATGTGTTGAAGAAAAACCTCTGTTCAGGCACACGTCCGCACTGTGCAGTGCAAACCCACAGCCTTCCCAAGAAGTATACACTCCAAGCACCAGTGCCTCGTAATGTAGGCTGTTTCACACCGTTCCGTGTTGTCGCAAACTTTCTACAGCCACCGATTTCAAAACTCAGACCCGATATTACCAGGTCGCTGAAGGGGTCAGATCGTTCCCGTCAAAGTAAATCAAGCCACAAGTTCCGGTAATGGGATCGATTTGTCAGCGGGCGGTCCGAGCCAGGAAACCGGATTTCCTAATAATTTGAAGAACACCTACTCTCGCCGTAACGAAAAAAAACTCGGACTCCAGAGTTGCGTGCAGATTCTTTAATATCCAAGTGCAAAAACGACGCGTTTCACCTTTACGGCTTGATCACGCTCGAAGATGCAACAAACCACCTTGTTTAAATATATTGATTCATTAAAAGACGGACTTTCACATAACAGCAGGATCGATGTTACTAGAGCGGCCATCGTGTAAGGTTGTCTCTGTGCAGTTGTTTCATTTAAATAATGACATACTGATACAGTTTCAAATGTATACATGATCACAAAATTGAAATAATTCATTGTAATGGTATTTGCAAGATATCATGCATTATTATTGTTTACACAAAAAAATGGATAAACTGGAAGAAGAAATAACAGCAAAAAAACAGAGAAAATTTCTTCGTGATTATAAAGACTACCAGGCTGGAAGAACATTGACTTTTCAAAGAAAGTATGACCATCTCTTTGAGAAGAAAACAGGCATGATGGTAGCTCTCCCTATGGACGCCGGCACAACGGAGGAGTTGGTTGAGAGTGATGTCTCTGATGGGAATGTATCTGATGTATCCGCTTCTGGCTTGAACCAAGAAATTACCAATGACACACAGAAAAGAGGCAGTAATTTTTTATTACAGTTCCAGTTGTTAAACCAAAACAGGACAGAATATCAACAGGACAGTGGGGCACAGAGGGGACGAGGACGAGGACGCGGAAACAGAGGAAGAACAAGAGGAACCAAAAAGCCAAGAAGAGGAGGAAGCAACGTAGACAGAAGCCCAATGGGAATGGAAACAAGGGGCAAGAAACAACAACAAATATGACAGTTGTTAATCTCTCTCAACGGTCTCTTTCTAATGCAGAAATTGAGACTTTGTCACTTGGCCTCACCTTTTGCCCCACATCAAATATGAATTACACGCAAACTCGTATTGATTTATTCCTGTTTTCGAGAAAACTTAAACTTAAGAAATGGTTCAACACTAAACCTCAACAACAAGAAACTGTAAGTGTTACACACAGAGAAAGTAATCTTAATGTGTTGGACATTGAATTAATGCATGAATTGTATGACATGACAGAGAATGTTGATGTTAGCCAGTCTTTACCCGAGTGGGGGGTATAGGGTGAGAATTTAGATGAAAATCCAGGGAGTAAATTTAAACCTAAATCTGTATTCCTCCCTACTGTACAGTGCGAAGCTATTGATATTTTTGAGAAGGGCGTTCTGAATGACCTACAGAAAATGAGATACAACAAAATATCAGGGAATAAGAAAAATCTGTCAGCAAAACAAATCACAGCCATTGACGATCTAAAGGCAGACCACAATATTGTTATCCGCCAGTCGGATAAGGGTGGCAATGTGGTTGTTTTGGACAAACACAAATACCTGTTGGAAGGGTTGAGACAGCTCCAGGATGTGAAATGTTATTGTAAAACTGATATGGCAGAGGTATTAAAATCTAAGATTGCATATAGGGAGATCCTGGTTGGTTGGAAGGACAGGGGATTGCTAGAACAAGAAGAATTCAGCTACCTGTACTGTGCACACCCTAGAATACCTATTTTGTATCTACTGCCTAAGATACATAAGGACAGGCAAAACCCACCAGGACGACCTATAGTGTCCTCTATTGGGTCACTATATGAGAACACCTCAAGGTTTATTGATTATTTTCTAAGACCTTATGTGGTTGCCCTACCCTCATATTTAAGGGACACAACGCACTTTTTGACCATCATTGATGGCATACATTGGGAGGCGGATTATACTCTGGTCTCTTTGGATGTTAGTAGCTTGTATACTAGCATCCAACATGAACAGGGGTTACTAGCAATCCAGCATTTTTTTAAGACCAGATCCATTTCATTACTACACCACTCTCAAATGATATTGGAAATGATTGAGATTTGTCTCAAAAATAATTTTTTCATTTTCAATGACATCGTCTATAAACAGTCACAGGGCACAGCGATGGGAACCTGCTTCGTCCCCAGCTACGCGAACTTGTTCATGGGCTGGTGGGAGGAGCAGGTAGTGGCACACATGCATGAATTTAACAACGTTGCCCTGTGGCTGAGATACATTGATGATATTTTTTTCATTTGGTGTGGAGATGAAGATTCTGTTCGAATCTTCATTGATAAACTCAACCTGAATACTTGCAATCTACAGTTCACTGAGAACATTAGTAGGAACTCTATGGACTTTCTTGATGTCCGCCTAGAGGTCGTAAACAATCTATTGACCTCTAAACTATTCCGCAAGGAAACGGCGGGTAATAACATTTTAAATGCTAATAGCAATCATCCAGGGAGTTTGATCCATAGCATCCCATATGGGGAATTGCTACGAGCCAAAAGGAACTGTAGCACTAAGGAGACATATGAAAGGGAGATGGCAACTATGTGCCAGAGATTCAGGGAGAGGGGCTACAGTGCCAAGATTGTAAAAGATGCTATTTCCAGAGTGGAGACAAAAACCTGTGATGAACTCATCTATCCAAAACAGAAAGAAATGAAGGAAGATAAAATTAGATTTATCACCACTTTCTCGGGACAAGCTACTGAGATACGCAAGGTTTTCAAAAAACATTGGCACGTGCTACTCACGGATGAACATCTTAAAAAAGATCTAAGCAGCAACCCACAGATCACGTTCAGAAAGAGTCATTGTTTGGCAGATGAACTAAGCCATAATTACATCACTGATAATAAGGGCGATCTTATGAGCATGGATAGAGGCTTTAAATGTTGCAAGAAATGCAAAGCTTGGAAAAATAGCACTGACTGTGTTAAGTTACTTGTACCTAATTCTAAAAGAGAATTTATCATCAGAAAGAAACTGACATGTAACACGACGCATTGTGTATATGTGCTTATGTGCCCATGTGCCAAGTGGTACATTGGTAGTACCAAACATGCAGCAAAAAAACGTGTGTTAGAGCATTTACGGGCCATACGCAATAATAACCGAGCGTACCCTGTAGCTAGGCATTTTTTTGATCAGCACTTGCAGGATGAGACCAAGATGCGTATGGTGGTAATTGATTCTGTTGATTTGGGAATAAGAGGAGGCAACCGAGAACTAATGTTGAGGAAATTAGAATCCCGCTATATTGTTGACTTGCAAAGCCTCGCACCTAAGGGCTTGAATATGAGCGAGGAACTAGCCGTACATCTGCATGAATAAAAGTACTGTGATGATTTAGCTTATGCTGTTTTGAGACTCAATTCAGAATTTTTAATTGCATATTTGTTTATATTTCAGACGGTGTCACATGAACATTGAGGAAGGAAGTCATTTTAATGTAATGTTTTATATGTATCTAATATCTAGGATCTGCTTGCACATACCTGGGTTCCAATTCAATATGATGTTTTGTCTTTGATCGATTTTTGCCTTTAAGCCCACTTGGGCACTATAGGAGTAAATTTATTGTATTGACAAAGGCGATAGCGTAACTTAAAGTACCGTATTTGACCATTATAAGGAGACACATAAGGGTTCTATTGGGAATTTTGTATTTTCTTAGGATGTGAGCTGGGACTATTTGGTTACGCCCACTTGGGGGATTGGATTATGAAATTCACGCTATCGATAATTTGAATATACTCATTTTGGCCCCAGAATGGTAAATATCCATACTATTTGGGCCATAACATTGGATGGGCATACGATCATATGTTAATTGTGACGAGCAGTTACCAACTCTATTACAGGCTTCCGATAATGAATGGTTAATTACTATGTGTTCACGCCCACTTGGGCATTATTATGCATGATATCTTGCAAATACCATTACAATGAATTATTTCAATTTTGTGATCATGTATACATTTGAAACTGTATCAGTATGTCATTATTTAAATGAAACAACTGCACAGAGACAACCTTACAAGATGGCCGCTCTAGTAACTAGTAACATCACTGATGACATATGTGTCTTTATGAAAAATAAATATTTGTAATATATGTATAGCTAAAGATTAATGGAAGAAGACATGGGTAAATAAGTGTCTAAATACAGTGATGTAATATCTGACGTCATCAGCAGAGGATTGCGGTCGCGTGAGTTATAGTTGCCTGCACTAACTATAACGGGGGAATTTCATTGGTTTTTTACGAGTGAAATGTCCAGCTAACTATAACATGTGTGAAACCTATGGTTTTTAAAGTGAATTTGCAAGGTTTTTTAAATGCTAATTCGTAACTATAACGTGTGTGAAACCTATGGTTTTTCAGTGAACATATATATATATATATATATACAGTTTGGTTAAAAGAAAAAATTATTCCTTTCCTTAGGTAAAGAAGCAAATCCCACCAAACCTGAACAGATAGAAGGAGTGTAGATTTGCATTTCAAAGTAATAGATTTGATTGCACGTGGAATAAGGAGATTGAACTATTTCATATCCATATATGATAAAGGCATATCAAAGAAAAAAGATTTGTTTATAATAATGTTAAATGTTTGGGGTGTATCAAACTTAAAGATATAGGAAACTTTGTCCCAAACATTAGACCAAAATTAACAAATAAGCAAACAATCCAAAAACATATGTTTCAGAGTACCTGTTTCTGAATTACCATGCCTACAGTATAGTTTATCAGAAATATGCGCACCATATATTTTGACAGGAGACCAAAAACAATTGATTTAAATAAATTAATTGGATTGGTAGATAGATGAAGATAGCTAACTAGAAATATTGCAGAGCCAAATTCTCTTCATACTGAGTGGAGTACAATAAGTATTAGGAAAATATTAGCACATTTACACAGTTCTGTAAGGTTGGAAAGAGTGGTAAGTATACATTGTTTATATATGTTAGAGGCAATATGGCCAGAGAGTCTATGAAGATTGAAGGAAAGCTCCATATCTGAACATGAAGGGTGATGAATAGTGCAAGTATAGGCATTGAGGATTGAGCATTGAGGCATTGAGGATTGTGTTGCATCTTATTGACGGTAATCAGATGATGGAATATGCTGTTTGGATTGTATCTGAGAAGGACATCAAAATGTTGTTATGACAGATGTTAGAAACATAAAATATCCCAGCATCAATCCATGTAGACCAACAAGAGATAGATGCATGTAGTTTGATTTTAGAATTATACCATAGTGATGCGCTTTAAGAATGGATACATTTTATTATGAAATAATGCATCAACATTAGTGAGAGCATTTGTTGTTACATTTAGGATCTAAGACTAGATGAATTCCAAATGATATTAGTATCGCTAAGCATATCTGTTGTACAATACAAATTCAATGGAAATAATTCAGTTTTATTAATATTCAATATGTACCCCAAGAGTGAAGCATAATCTTGTATAATAAACAGTATACTGGGTATAGTGTTTATAAGTTCACTGATACAGAGTAGGGCATCATCTGCATAAGCAGAGGTTTTTAGAGCAACATTATTAACAGTAATCCCTGTATTTCTGGTGAGTTACGTAGAAGGCACAATAAAGGTTCAATTGCCAGTAAAAATAATAGAGGTGCGAGAGGGCAGTCTTGTCTTGGATGCAGGGATAGTACCATTACTGTTAGACTTGGTATCTTTTGCCATGTTTTCCCTGAGTTTTTGCTTTCTGACCTCCCGGTTTTGACTCTGTTTGTGCTGGCTTAGTGTTTCTGCGCACTTTCTCACTGCTGATTAGTGGTAAAGTTCAAGTGCTCCTGTGGTACAATGTGTTATGGATTGGTGTTTCCATGATTGGCCTATTTGATTTATGTGTCAGTCCCTAGTAAAGTGCACTGCAGGTGCCAGGGCCTGTAGATCAAATGCTATTGGTGGGCTGCAGCACTGGATTGTGCCACCCACCCACCAGCCCCTAAATGTGACTCTGGCCTGCCATTGCAGAGCCTGTGCGTAGTCTGGTACTGTCTTGTCGACTTGGCAAGTGCACCCACTTGCCAGGCCCTAACCTTCCCTTTTCTTACATGTCAGCCACCCCTAAGGTAGACCCAAGGTACCACTGTGGATAGGGTGTAGTGTATGTGAAAGGTAGGACATGCCCTGGTGTGTGTGGCATGTCCTGATAGGGAATTACTGCCAATTTCGTTTTTCACTATTGCAAGGCTACCTGTTCCCCCTAGGACCGAATGGGAAGTTTGTTTATAACATCTTATAAACATAACTGGCCCTGGGAACTAGGTCGGAAAATCAAGTTTAGTATGCCTGAACTCAGAATCTAAAGATGCATCTTTTAGTGAAGGTGATTTTTACATTCAGTGTTCGAAAATACCACTTTTAGAAACATGGCTGAGTAAATCGGTCAATCAGCTTATGTTGTTTGATGTTGTTGTATTTTCTTGCTCAGTCATCCCATGTGCCTTTGCTGGAATGTGGATTGCCTGTCTGCGTTTTGGATGACAGAAGGCTGGGGAGCAGGAGTGGCTCCAGATAGTCTAGGTGGGTCAGAAAAGGGCTGAATAGACCTGGGCTGCAATTAGGGAAGGGGGAGGAGATTTCCTGGCACCTCAAAGGGCCTGGCCTGCCTCTGACAATGCTGTCTCCACCTCCTGCCAGGAAGTCACACCAGAGAAGGCAGAACTGGTGCTGGCTGGGCACAGACACTCTCTGCCTAAGAGATCAAAGGATTTTGGGATATAAATATTGGGGCCTATGACCCCTTAACTTTAGAACTCTTTTGGATCAAGAAGGGGAGAGGTGTTGGCCTAACGGCTAGGGTGTTCAACCTCGGACCTGGGGAACTGGGTTTGAGTCTCGGTAATGACGCTAAAACATCCTGTGATTCTGAGCAAATCACTTAATCTCCCTGTGCCTAACAAAAATGAATGTGTGTCCTCATGTAACGTAATTGGCGCTATGTAAAGTGCTCTGATACCCGATTCGGGTCAAGTTCGCGCTATATAAACTTCTGCAAAAAAAAAGAAGACTGCCAAGAAGAAGAGCTGGAGTAGCTGTGAGGAGGAACTACCACTTTACCACTTTGCTGTGTGCTTTGCTGTGTTGGTCTGCAGTGGCTGCTTCTGTCTTGGGCAGTGAAAGGACTGGACTGAACTTTCTACAATCTACTCTTGTGAGTTTCCCCAAGGGCTTGAGGTAGAGCTTGCTTCAAGAAGTCTCAGGAACAGCAAAGACTTCAAGCTCTTCTGCCCTCAGCACTGGGGACTGTGTGTTTTGTGCTGCAAAAGAAGAAAAAGCAACCCGACGCCGTCTACGACGTCACTGCCAACTCCGTGTCCTGAAGGCACCGCAGAGGGCACCTCCACAACGCCGCACCGCAACCCTGATCTCACCGATGACGCCTGCTGACGCCGCCACGAGCCGCTGCTCACAACCTGTGGGCACCGCACTATGCACTGCCTCACTTCACGATGACACCTTGGTATCCCTGACGATGCTGCTCCACGTCGAAATCTATGCCGCTGCTTGCACCATGGTTCAGGGACACTGTTCATAAAGTTACACGATGCACCGCCCTCATCCCGCACCACAGCCTTGGCCTACCGGCGCCAGCGCCTTCGACTCCTGTTTGTCCGCTGCTTCAGCAACGATGACCCCGCTGCTTGCACCGCAACCTGCCAGCACAGCGACGAGCACAGCAATCACTTCGCACCGCAACCCTGGTTTCACCGACGAATCCATCTGATGCCGCCACCAAGCCGCTGCTCTCACTGCAACCTGAGGGCACCGTACGCCGCACTGCTGCAGTTTGCCCCGCAGCACTCGATGCCTGCCGACGCGAGCATTCCTGACTTCATCAGAGAGGAGTTCAATCTGCAACGCATGTGACTTCAAGGGCCCTGACGACTCCTGCACCGACCTCCGGAACTGACGCCTGCGGACGCCGTGCTTTCGGAAGCTCAACGAGAGGTCGCCAATGCCCTGCATTTCTAAAAGGTACTGTTTGCTGGTCTTCCCGACACTGCAGCTGGCCCGCAACGCTGCGGTCAGCCAGAACTGTTTGGATTTGTTTGTTCATGACGCCACAATAGCCCAGGGTGGACCTATCGACATCAAGGAACTGTTTTTCAAGCATACTTTCATAACTGAAGATTTTTAAGTACTGTATTGTGGATTTATATCGTTTTTGGTCTGGTCTTAAGTATATAAATATATTGGATATTTTTCTAAACTGGTGTGGTGTCCTTCTGTAGTGCTTACACTGTATTACTGTTGGTTATGTGCAAATGCTTTACACACTGCCTCTAAGAAAAGCCTGACTGCTCGTGCCAAGCTACCAAGGGGGTGAGCATGGGTTATTTTAGGAGTGTATCTCCCTTATACTGACTAGAGTGGTGGTTTTTGCCCGACTTCGGCACATGCCCTAGCCGACCAAAAATCCCATTTCCAACAATTACTATATATAGTTGCTTGAGGTGAGGAATACAAAGCTTGAATCATTGAAAGAAATATTGCACTGAAACCCAATGCCTCCATAGTTTTGAACAAAAATTTCCAGTTGACTTTATCAATTGCATTTTCAGTATCTAGAGCTTGAAGAAGGATAGGATGCTTTATTTTAGATTGGAGGCAATAGTATGACAAACAAGTCTGATATAGTATGCTGATAAATGCCCCTTCATAAAACCAGTTTGGTCTCGGTGAATAATATGAATTAGTTCCTGGGTTAGTCTAAGTGCAATGATTTTTGCATATATTTTGCAGTCTTGATTAATAAGGGAGATGGAGGAAAAGTTTCAAATTAGAATATTATTTTTAGTCTAGCTTCGGGAGCACAAAAATTATAGCATCTTTAAATGTTCCTTCAACAGAAGTATTGGAAGCAAAATCCTGAAACATGGATAAGAGGACCGGGACTATTTGTGTAGTGAAATCTTTGTTCTGTTCGAATTCCATCAGGACCGGGCGCTGTTATAGACCTTGAGGATTTAATTATCGAATAACCTCTTCAATATTTAAAGGGGTAATTGAGCAATTGTATCGTCAGGAGCAATATATAGGTTTGAATAAAATTGTTAGAATTCTTGAGCTATTTCTGTGGTGGATAAAAGTAGGCAGCCAATTGAGGAATGAATGGCAGGAATCTGTATCTTATCTCTTTTAATACATAAATAGTTGGCAAAAATACGACCTGCTTGCGTGTGCGCATTCACAAGACGTGCAACGTAGAGGTTATTCAGTGCATGGAGGAGGCAGGTGAGAGCAGCCATTGCGAGGAGGAGGCAGCCGAGGCAAACACGGCAGGTAAGTGCCTTTTTAATTATTTTTAATTACTTTGGGAGGGTGCGGAGCGTAGTTCCACTGAGCAGGTAAGTGCCTTTTTAATTATTTTTTAATAACTTTGGGAGGTAGGAGAACCGGCTAACTACGCTCCCCCACGGAGTCGTAGTTATGCCTGAACTCCGCGTTCGCAGCGGAACGCGGAGTATGCAAAACTACGCAAACTCCACTGGTGGAGCGTAGTTACCCGCCCGGGGTTAGTATAAAGTACCAAGGATATCAAGCCTATGTGTAAAGTTAATATCCTGATACACGCAATTCGTACCAAATTAGCAAAGTGCTACCTTTCATTTTGAAAAACTGTAGTTATGACAAGCCCTGTGTATGCTCGGTCTAATCTGAGGTTAATTTCAAAATCTGATAGAACTAAATACAGCGGCTAAAATGTGGCACGCTCCATTTTAAAACAGAATACTGCTGGAGTCTTTTACGTGTAACTGTGTAAACCTAACTAGTGCATTATGTACTGTAATGTGCAATTAAATAGATGGCTTGCCATTAGAAGATAGACTATTTGCTATTAAGTTTAATGGCATCCTGTGGTTGGCTAATGATAATCTTTCAACCGGAATTGCCTACATAGGCCGAGCTAAACTGAGCATAATAAATTGCTCTCATGCTTGAAGCAAATTTGCTCTTACATTTCTTTGTGGTAAAACTGTTTGAATGCAATATTTCCCAGCCCGATGAGTTGGTCGCTCTGCCTTAGGCCGTGAGAAATAGATTACCAGTGCATACTCTGGTGGATGACTTTTATATTTATGCTTTCGGTTGCAATTGTTGCTTTTCAAATCCCATTCAATTAAAACATAAAAATATGAATTCGTTAGATTTCTGTTCGGCTTCCTGAAGCACTTTTAAGCCAGGATAGTTGAGATAGCATAATACTATGCAATATTGGACATCATATATCTCTGCAGTGCACACAACTTACTAGAGATCTCACACGAAATTAGATTTGGTCATCAGGTGACTGTGGTTTGGTGCTGTGCTGCCTTTGCTGACTCTTGTCAACTCCCTCTGTTTGTATTAGATCCGTGTAGATATTGAGGAGAAATTTCACATTTATATACAAGCTTTTTTTTGTCACATGCCATGAATAAGCTACATTGTTAACTGGTATGAATCAGTGCAAAAGGAAATGGACGGTAAAAGATGCAATATTAGTGCTGTCCATATCACAGTTTTTTTTTTTTTTTTTACTTGAACCCAGAGTCAGAATTCCTGCCTTCCTAGGTTGTGACATTAAGAATGTTTGTATTCATATGCTGTTACTGTGATAAATTGACAATGATTTAGCATATGTCATATTTCCTTGGAAAGGCTACTATTTTCTATTGCACTGATATATTACCTCTCGTTTTAATAAATCACATCACCACCACATTTTGATTGTTACACTTTAATATAGCTGTTGATTTATGGCTAACATGTCATCAAATATTAACTGTACTGCTCCATGCCTTTCTGCAGATAGGGTAATAGTTCATGTCCATAATCATCATATAGATGTCAGGTTGCAAAACGCAATATTCAATGATTGGTTAATGGTAGAGGGTTAATGGTAGGGGGCAAAGTGCACATGTCAAAAAATCAACTCATGTGTTACAATGTGATTTCACACATTTTGCTCCGTTTGCTTTCATTCAGTAAATGTGCTGTAATGTGGTGACTTTCCTTGTGCTTTCTAGGCATATTGTCAACGAATGAAGTTTAAAGCATTTACAGAAGAAAACAGATTAAATGAAAATGGAAAACAGCAAACAATGCGTTAAAAATTGTCATTCGTTGTCATACAGTTGGGGACTACTAGTCAAACTGTTAAAGTCTAAGGAATATTAAAACGTGCCAATTAGATGTAATATATTTTTTTAACACATTGGACATATTCACTAAGTTATATGCACGTTGGAGCTTAGTTTCCGAAGAGAATTTATACTTTTTTGATTAACGCAAAAACCTCGATGAAGGTGGTTTCACATTTGTAAAAAGATTTACTCACTCAATTTATGATGGGTAAGGAAATCTACTCGCTGGGGCTGAAATGGGGTATGCCATTGAACATTTGTGAAACAAACAATCTGCCATTACGATAGTATTGCATCACTTTCTGTAACTGACTCGAGATTATTTGCAGTTTAATATAGTTTAAACCCGGCAGTAGGGCATTGAAGTGCTTTCCATGGGCAGGAGATTACAATTACATTATACAAAGCCTGTTCATTTTTTTCCCATCAAAATAGATTTAGTGATTTGCCCAGAATCACAGAGGGCCTCCGTACTCATGGCGGAGGCCCCGCAGTCATGAGGGAGTCACTGCACTCGGGCGGAATCTCTGCAAAGAGAATTCTCATTGTGGAGATCCGCCCCCCCCCCCCCCCAATCCCCCTCCCCAGTTTGGAGACTCGCCCATGACGGCGGTGCCTCTTCCACGAGTGAGCCCCTTTGTGAATCGGGGCCTGAATGTTCAGCTGACGCAGGGACTCGAAGCTGGCTCCCTGTTCCAAAGTCGAAAGCTCGGGCCGTTATGCGACTTCTCTTGTGGGTGGGACGGAACAATCCCAAAAGCCCAAAGGGAAGGATTTCTGCACCAGGAAAATGATTTTCCTCATGAAAAAAACACAAATATTTCAATTACATATCTATGTAAAACATTTTTTATATGTGCAGAATTTACACAATGCATAATAAATCATCCTGAAATGTCTACAGGAGCTTTTTTTGAAGGCTCTTAAGAAGCGGAGTAATTTCAAAACAGTTCCTAAATTTGCACACATGCAATTTAGTAGACCTGTGGGTGGAGATTTTAGAGCATTTTTTAGAATAGGTCAACAGTGGGGGAGGGGTTGGGGAGGAGATATAGTGAAGCCTTGATATAGCTCTGTATCAGAGCGCGTGCCTAATATGGCTGAATTATTGTCTAACAAAATGAAGGCATACTTGCTTAATGACATGTTGGACAACTACCAATAAATGGGTAATACATTCTAAAACTAATAGAAAATTATATTATTATTATCTATGTGGTTGAATTTAATCAAGCAATAAATACCAGTTAGAAACCTTTCCGAAACATACCAATTTTCATGTTACGAGTTGAGAAGGACTAACTATGACCATTGAACTGGATCTGTATGTACCCAGCTCAGTATGTGAAGAGGCTTCCCTCACTGATGATTGGTAACTGGAGATTCTGCAGTGACCTAGGAGAACTCAGAAACTGGGGCGTGTGAAGGCTATAAAAGAACTTCAAAAAGGTTGTGAAGTGTAAACCTTTGCCACTCATGGAGGGGAACTACATTTTGTAAAATTACTCGATTTTTGAAAAATACTTTTTGTAGTAATTTATTTAACTAATTGACAATAACAATATCAAAATGGTTCTGCATAGGACATACTTTAAAGAAAGCAGCTAGGGACTCAATATTAGTGCCCCAGTAAGTAATGGACTAGTAAGTACTAAGTGATACCAATGCCAAAGGTATTAGTAATTCTGATGATAGGGCCATCACAGTTTTTTTGCTGGCAAATCGTATTGGCCCCTTGGTGTTTTCTTTTTGCGCAACACCATTTTCTGGAGAAAAACATAGCATAAGATTAGCATGTACAAATAGAAACTTTGCAAAAGGTAAACTGACAGAAATATTCAGCATACGATGTACAGTTTGGCTGGAGCAAATGGAGTGATCTTCAGCTTGCTATGACTTAAAATCCATCTTGCAATGTGAAAATACATATCTCTTGGGGAGTATCTGCAACCATTCTAAATTATGAAGGGTACTAAGACGCCTTCTTAGTACCCTTCAGGACTGGCTCTAAAGTGTCTGGTGATATAGTATGAGTTGTAAATGCTAGATTTGGCTTGATGTCGTAGTTGGCTCATTGGAGATCGTATGAGTAAGTAAAAGAATATTTAGTTTCTAGCTGCTCTCTCTAAGGCACTTTTCTCATAGATATTGTAATGTCTGGAATTCTCATGAAAATTATTTAAGACTTGCCTTTCTCTTCATTTTTGAACGACTTCTCATAGAATGATCTATACATTTTTACAAGCATTCCAGTGGCCAGCATATATTTGCAGGTCTTTTCCTGCACCTCAGTGCATCCAGTGTACAGCCTCAATTCACATTTAGGTGTTGCTGCTTGCTTATAACAACCATTTATTTCAGCATCCTTAATCGCTTGTCTTGTTAACCCACCATCTTAAATTATATCAATGATAAATGGATCATCCTGAAAATTGACAAGATACATTAAATGCAACAATTACATCAGCAGATGTCAGCTATAGATGGGTAAGTAAATGTCCTAGGACCACCTCAAGTTAACTCTGGACAAGACAGAAATATTTCAGTATGGTAACATATTTATTCCCACACATCTTCCTTGGTGCCCATCTTTAGATTGTGCTTCACTTATACCAAGACACTGAGAACATGATTAATCCAATTTGCATCCACTGTACATAAATGTACTTTAGGTGGATACCCTACATATGTGACATGGATACAGCACTCCTCTACTTATGTTGAACTAACACGATTTACCATGATTGCTTTACTTACATTAAACGAGCTACCCTAGTTCATCCTAGTAAGGTTTTTAAGGTTTTTAGTAAGGTTTTTACTTGCATTCAAATATTATGCAATAGCCTAGTTTTGATGAATTCATTAAAAGCGTATTCTATTCAATTCAATCAACAAGATGTAAAATCATCAGCATTAAAAAAAATTGTTGTGCAACTACACAATATTCATAATTAGTAGGAGGCCAGTTTATTCAATGTACTGGATGAATATGCAGTGTACATGTACAGAGCATGGCAGGCCAAAGCTTGCTGCACATGGGGACCAAGAGAGCCCCTTCCATATTCTTTACCTTTTACTGAAGACTTATGTCCAATCAATACGCAAGAATGCAAGGTGCTAACAAAACAAGGGCAATCAGAATGTTCCCAGCAAAGTGTTTTCAACAATGTTCACTGACAAATTATGCCTCCACAGTGGGCACTGGAGAGCTGGCACCCAAGATGGTCACACTTCTGTGAGGCTTTCACAATCAGGGGCAGGAATCCCACACAGTCCTTCCCCACTGGCGGCTGGAGCTGTTACTTTAAGCACTGCATGCGGTCTGTGGATGACTGGGGGACTAGGGCGGCCGTTCTGGCCAAACTGGCCGCCCTGTGACTGCCAGGGAATGACTATATTCTGACGACACCGAAACCTGCTGGGACCCAGCTGCTGGGGCCTGATCCCATGGGGCAGAGACACGGCAGCCCCAGGTTATCCTGCTGCCAAGTTGGAGATTGTGGCCTATTGGTGATATGTTACCGCACTGAAGGAGGTCTGTGGAATCATGATAGAGCTGTGGGCATGGGCAGGAAGATACGGCCTACCTCCCTGGCAGATGTCACATTGCAACTGGGCCCAGTAGGAACTGGTACAAGCATCAGGGTTTGGATGTTGTGGTGGAGTGAGCAGGAGGCAGCATTGTTTCCGGAAGCCTCAGCTATATAACAATCGGCCTGGGAACGGCCCATGGAAAATAGCACAGCCAGTACCCCACTCTGGGGCACCTTAAGCCTGAAACACCCAGTTGATGCAGACAGCACCGAAGACAACTCTGTGAAAGCTGGTTCTAACCTACGCTCCACTTTACACCAGACCTCTGCTCTATAGACATCCCCAAAAGTGCCCTGCTGGCAACTCTATCATCACAGGGAATCTCCCCACCATAATTGAAGACAGAACATATTATTGCCTACTTCCCTGAAGCAGTGGGACTGTTCTTTCTGCCCCATGGACTAAGCTGAAAAGGAGGAGAGGCTGTACCTGAGTCCACAATTGGAGGGCAGGAGGCCTCCTACTACAGCGCAACAAGAAGCCTTTACCCATCCTTCGCCTTCTACCTTATGCTTGTTCATCGCACGCTATACAATTCACTTTCCGGATTGTGCCCTGTCCTCAGCAAATATCACACTACAATGGGTAAATTTGATGGCCTCCAATCGAAACTTCAATTAGAGTCCTGTCAAACCCTCTGGGGGGTGACACTGGAGCTGTGAGGTTGAACGGGGCTTGCACGCCCCTGTCGGAACATGTGGGTGTGGAAGATATGAAAGCTTTGTCGCTCACAATGCAGAGTAGCCTGACATCCATTGAGTCTAAAATGGACTCTCTAGGTGCTAAAATGGATACCATTACACAGAAATCAGAGAAACATGACAGTTGTTTGCCGAGGCCCAAGAGAGCATCTTCATTTTTTAAGCTACTGTGTCATTGCGGGGAGATACCCTCCTCAACATGGATTAAGTCCTCATGATAGTGGGCAAGAATCAGCCACAAATCCATTTGCCTCAAACCCCCCGTTGTAGTGCTGCTATGAGTACCACATGTATCTGGGTATAAGGATATCCTGCAATAGGGAAGAAGTGATCCTCTCTAACTATGATGTTGCATGAAACACATCAGTGACCGGATCTCTTTTACATTATCACTGGATCTCTCTCCCATTATCTCTCGCAGGGTGCATAGCAGTAAAGAAGATGATACAACACCCTAAACTACAGTACCTCTTTTATAATATACCCATTCCACTCTCCGAAGCTTTCTTTCGAGCATTGAAATCTCAGATGATACAGTGTGCCTGGGTGGAAAACAGCCCCTTATTAAATGGGAAATCCTTATATTACCTTTCCAGGAGGGGGATTTGAAGCTCTGGATATGGAGCTCTATCATTTATGATTTATGCAATCAAGCACACCATGCCATTCACTGGTATCACCCCACCCCTTTCCTACCCATCTAACTGTTGAACAGGGCTATATGGCGCCACTCCCTCCCATCTCATTTTTTTGGTAACCCTTCAGCCAACTCCTCTTTCAATTAATCCTGGGTTGCTTGCACCACCACAACTTTGCATAGGTTCTGCCACAAAGTGGGAAAGTGCTTTATATGCTCTCTCCCTCTTGAATATTACCTCCTGTTATCTGTGACACCAGTGTCTTTGGGAAGGTTCAAACTCAACAGACGGGGACCAATTTATTAGTGAGATTTATGCTGTAATTGTCTATTCCTTACGCAAGCAGACTACATAGGCAACTTTCAGCACCTAGATATCCTCATGGACAACAAGCAGCGCTCCACAGATCCACCTTTTATTACATTACATTACAGACCACTCCTTTGGATGTATTCACGTACATTAGACTAAAGTGTAAATCCACTGACCCTCCTACCTTTGTCACACTGCACAATGTGCTTCAGAATGCTAAGCACCTGGTCTCCTCTCTCTAACACTCTACACAGGCTGAATCTTCTGGCCCCCATAGAAAGGCTTGTCGGAATTGGGGAGTAGAATTAGGATGTGACCTCTCTGATGCACAATGGAGCTACTATATGCAGAAAGGCCAAATATTCTCCAGTAGCAGACTCAGTTGCAAGTTCCTACTATACCTCATCAAGGCACACAGATTTAGCCTAAGAACCAACAATTAATTTGCCAGATGTGGGATATATGGTGTAGATTTTCAATGCTTAGCATGGTCTTGTGGACCGGTGAAATCTTATTGGCTCAAAGTTCAAGCGGCACTTGCCAACAAAGTAGAAGAGGACCTGCTGCTAACTCGAATGATGACTCCACTCGTCCATTTAAAAAAATTATCCACGTCATACAGGTGTTATGTGGCGCCTGCATTACTATTTGTCAAGAGAAGGCTTGCCATTGGAGAGGAGGACAGGCACCTAAGTTCAAGGACTGAATCACAGATTTCATATACTGTAATAAACAATTAACATTGTAAGTGCAACACCAGCACCCCCCTTCCAGACCTCGGTATATTTGGCCCCCCTTAACCCCCTTACCTACAGATGCATTCACAAGACCTTGCTCAGCATAGACAACCAGATCCTTACCAGGTTCCTGGCATTATATATAGTGAAACAATCCTGAAGCGGAACCATTAGCTATAATGGACAAATGTAATGGTGGACTTTTAATGTATTATATTATTATGTGTATGGAATTCAGTGAGGGAAAAAGTGGTAATGTGTGGGCCTTGAAAATGTGAATGTGGTCTACACATTATGCATGATGTAAATCTTTTGCACTTGTTCTTTTAACTTAATGAATAACATTTTATAAAAAGACATTTAGCCCCCATGAAAATGCTTCTTTGCTTCTTCATAGGATTTAATGGAAATACTATGCCTAATGTTTTGAATTAAAGATATTATCCAGCTGTATTATCAAATGGATTTCAGGGCACAATAGTTTTAGAGTGCAAAATAGTCATAGAATATGATACATATCCCTCAGTTTCCTTCATATTTTTATAATTCTTCCTTAGTGATTCAGTCACGAGAATCAAACCCTCTTCTGAGTTCAAATGTTTTCACGGTTTCAAGTACTCTGCTGCATAAGAACATTTGACATGCCTATCTTTTTATGGGTTGAGTCCTCCTAACTGCAGAGTTTTCACCCTTGTAAACTTACTTTTAAAATTAAGTATTGTGAATTCCAAAATAAAAGTACATTTACACAAAAGTGTAAGTTTACCTTTGTGAATTAGACCCTTAGTCTTTACCAGATGGGCTGGTCTGTTATACCTTGCCTAGCCTTCCAAGCAGCCTTTTAACCTAAGATGCTGTATGGGGATCTGGGGAAACAAATGTTCTACCCTACAAGTCACCTTTTCTTCATATGGTTCAGTGAATTCTCCACTGAAATTGGGCCAAGCAGGGTGAATTGTAGGGTAAACCAGCCTGTTATTGCTGAAGCCTTATGATCAAACCAAATTAAATTCCCCATGTTTCCATGATCCTGTTACTCAGAGTGCCATTCGGCAAAGAAACGCAAAGTGGCAGCAACCTTATTACCTTTTTTTAACTGCTCTGTTTCTCTAAACCACTTGAAAGAAGGGCTCAGCTACTCCCACCAAGAACCAAAGAAAATGTTCATCAACCAAAACTCATATCCTCTTCCTTTCATTCTCTATTTGGTGCCACTATTCTGAAGTGATTTGCATTCAAAATCTGTTTTGTGTTATGAAGATCTGGTGCTGTAGTTCTATTCTATTCCTGACACATTTTGCGGGCATGCCTTTAAAGGCGAGGCGCTAGCCTCCTCCTTCCCTGGGGAGATTAGTCATAAAATCTTAACATGAGGAGTGAACAGAAGGTCACCCAGAAAAGTGAAGGGCATATTTAGAAACACTGGTGCAAATGTCCAGGCAAGCTGTATAATTTAAACACCAAGATAGTTTATTTTATCACAATTTAATATTTTCATTGACTTTCACTTACAAATTACCTGTGCCGTGGGAATTTGAAGTTTGTAGCATGTCCCTAACAAATTTCATTTTTTTCAATTGTTGCAATTTCAAAAGCAGGCCTTTGTTGCCTTATCCTTAAACATGAGCCTTTAAAGTATATGTAATGCTTTTAGGTAAAAGTGGCACAATTCTTTCCTTCATTGTTGTGAATATTTATAGTTTAATTAACAATGAGGCACATTAATTACCAGTGAGTTAATTATGACAACTGTCAGGAAATTTTACAGGGTGAACTGTTAACACGTCAGAATTGCAATGTACGATGCCAGCATTGGGGGGAGTATTTACAGGACAGAAAAATAATCTTCTAAAATCCCTTGTCTGGTATTTGTTGAGAATGAATCACTACCACACCCTTTTCTTAAATATGCTGAGTACTGTGGCAAAACACCCACATTAGTATTTACATCAAGGATTTAGCTACAAGTCTTTGGTTACATATATAGAATAATCATTCTGTACATCACAATGTGAAACTTAAGATCAAACAGTATCCATATGAAATTACTGTAGATTTAACAGTACATATAAGGAGGTGTACATTTTGAAGGAGTTTGTTATTTACTCAGGTTATAAGGTGAATAGTACTAAGAAGCTTGTTTAGGGTTTGGTGGAACAGTAGATTTGCCCTGAATAGGTGGATGTCCTGCGCCACCAAAACCTAGAGGTTTGTGTAGATAAGACTGCTCTCAATTGTTGGCAGCCATCCTTCACTGCACCCCTCTAAATAAGACCCTTTCCAACAATGAGGACACTTGGAATAATCTCATTCTGTGTGCAATCATCAAGATTCACTATTAAAAGTGTTCAGAAAGCTCACTGGTCAACCATGTAGAATATGGACTATGACTTTGTAAAAACATATTCAACTTATGCACATTTCACTCAACTTCACTCTTGGCCTCATTTGTAATTGTAATTACACCAGCAAAATTCTTGAAAGTTCTATATGTCATATGATAAAATATTCACAAAATTACTCTAAACAACTATTGAATAATGATACTCTCCCCCTCCTCGCCACCTATAACCGGGCCTCTATGACACCTGCAGGAAAAATTCAAACTATCATCCCTCTCCCTTCCAGGGAATCCCTACCTAGCTCTAGGTACATTAATTACATGAAACTCAAGCAAGTTCCCATCCCACACTCTTCTACCACTACTACTAAACCATTCCTTTACTCAATTGTGACTCAGCTGTGAAACATACAGCTGACATAGCTGATCTTAAAATTACCCTCCATCTTGACAACCATTTACTCATTTCTTGACACACTAGTTCCGACCAGTCATGACATCATCAGACTAGATGGTTCTGGACACTCTGGGGGTGGCCTAATTTGTATACATAGATCCACGTTAACCATGAAACAAACAGATTCTCTATCGCTGTCTTCTTGCAAATTCCTTTGGCTCAACTTCTCCACGAATGATATAACTACATGCTCTCTTCACACGATTTGCCACCCTCCTGGAGATAATCACACATTCATTGAACAGATTATGGAGATCATCTCCTCCATTAATGAAGAATTAAACATCTAGATCTTTATTGGTGAGTTGAACATTCATTGGAACAATTCCAGTGACCCTCTGGTGAACAATTTTAAAGCCTTCCTCCATGACCTCAATTTTATCCAAGTCTGCAATAGCCCGACCCACAGCAAAGGTAGATTTAATTATTGTTAAATAAAACAGCATTCAATTCGAATCCATCCTACCCTGCAACTGGGCTGACCACATCACCTTCTTTATATCTGAAACAGTAGTTAGCTCTAGAGTCCAACCTAGAAAGCCAAACACTGGGTCACAGACACCCACAATTTCGACTCATCTACATTGTGAGCTATTAGTAACTACAACCTGCTCCCCACTCCAACATGCATGATGGTCATGAACTCACTAATCACTACATCAACTCCATCACTAAAATCATGGACACATTGCCCCTAAACAACTAAAGAGAATCCTTTCCAAAAGATCCAACCTTTGGTTCAACTGCATCCTAAACTAGGAACACCTATGCCTCAGACATGCTGAAAGACCTTGGAGACATACCCTTTCTATGATTACCCTTAAACTTCCAAACAAAGATGGAGCATCTACAATAGACATATTAGAAGCCCCAAAGCAACATTCTCTCAACATCAACTTGACTTTGCAAAAATTGTCCCAAAAAACTATTCAAACTTATCAAAAACCAAATGACCAGAGAAAGCAATGCCCCATCCCCTGACAATAAAACTTTACCCAATTGTGAAATGTTCTCTCCTGAGAAAACCTGTTATTCAGTACCAAGATCAAGAATGCCATGAAACTCTTACCTTGCTTACTTCCCCACACCCCATCTCCACCGTTCAGGAAGAATGGCCAAGATTCTCTCCCTCCAATCCTAAAAATTGTGCAGCCTGGTCCAGTTCTAATACCTTTGATGCAAATGACAGCTCAAATCTTCTAACGTCTCTGAAATATTCCAATCCCTTCAGTGATCCGCTTCCCTCCAAATGTCTCAATGAGTTCATTAACCTCCTATTACCCTTATGGACAAAAAATGTCAATGCCTCAGTTACCCAAGGCACTATACTTGACTGCCTAAAAAGTGGTCAGTATGTGAGGAACGAGGGCAACGCTGCTAACAAGGAATGAGGGCAATTCATATGTAACTGAGAGCTAATGGTTCATGTGGATAAAATATACAGAATACTTGATACTACCTGTGCACAATGGCAGTTACTATTGGTATATCGATGCTGAAAGTGAAGAACAAATACACAGACCACAACATAGGGGCCAGATATTGTTAGTGCAAATAGAATATTTATATTGTAATACAGCTGAAAAAGTGCTTGGTGTCCCATTTGAACTTAGAACCTATACAACCAGAGTGACAAATTATAACATACATTGAGGTTTCATAATCAACAAAAACGACCATTATTTAATATATAATTGTTATTCATAGCCTTCTAGAACATTAGTGAGGGCTAAGAAAATGGTTCACTTGAAAGCATCTCGATGGGGATTTGACCCCATATCCAGTAAGGGGTCTCATTGGGACCTAGCAATGAGGGACACCTTGAGTAAAATTGGTAAGGAGCTGTCAGAATGGTAAGGTCCAAGTTCTTGAATTATCTAAACTAAACTATGTTAGTGCTACCCTTGTAGGCCTTCCTAAAAATTACCTTGCGCCTATGAAACTACCTCGAATGCGGCAGCAAGGCTCATCACTGGCTCAAAAAAAAAAATCTCATCACTCTTGACCTTCAATCATTAAAATGGCTACCCTTTGAGGTGAGGATCCATCTCAAAATTGTATGACCTACAAAGCACTACACCACAACACCCCCCTTACCTGTCCGAGAAATTGACCCTACCTGGCGAAAACAGACCTTCTAGAAGTACTAGCTCTCTTCTACTTAAGCCACCTAAATTCAACATAGAGAAAACCTTCAATAAATCCTTTCCAGAATTGCACCTACTATTTGGATCTCCCTCTCTCCGGAGACCAGGTGCAACCCTTCCACTTCCATCTTCAGGAAATAAGTAAAACTGCTACTAGCCAATGGATTCCTCTCACACTGAGGTCGCACCTCCCTCCTCTCAATTGCGATACCTTGCTGCGTGTGTGATGTTCTATTTTTCCACTCATCCATCCACATCATCGAGTTCCAAGCTGCTTCTCCTCTCCCAGCCTATATACATCGTCCTAACACCTATCGGATTCCGCCCTTGCCAGTATTTATGAACGATTTAAGGTTCCTCTCGCTCTCTCTTCTACTTGCTTATGTATCTTACCAATCTGTATACATTTATTTTTATGTATATAATTTTTGGTTTGTGTAATAGCTACATTTTGTTATAAATATAAAAAGCTCTATCACCCGCAAGAGTCTTCTTGTTCATGCTGTATAAAACTCAGAAAATAAATACATTTGTAAATTACTCAATTTCTTGTAACTTTTTTTACACAAGTATACACCTCTCATAAAAAAGTATACCAAAGAACTAGCAGGAGACTGGTTTTCACAAAAACATATCTCTCAGTGTGACCTTATCCATAAAATTGATGTGGGATACTGGTAAACTGCAATTTGCTACAAAAGTATAATTTCACAAAATGTCCATGGAATTTTTTTAGAGAGAATATTACATTATGAGATTTCACACAAACACTTACTCATTTGTAGTGTGGTGACGGAAAAACATCAACTTTAAACTGATGGATATCCTAATCGGCCACACTCATAGTTCCCCTGCTTTATTTAGAAATGGGGAGCGACTAGATATCTGATGATGGAGCCTCAGTTGTATCCTACCCGGCAGCCCATCTGCCACTGCGCTGCCTGCTTTTTATCAGTGAAAGGCCTGACCTATGTAAGGCTAGCCTGTGACACAAATGTGTCCTCTTTAGGACTCCTGTAGAACATGAAAAATTGTAAAATGTGCTCAAAGCCCAGAAAGAAAATTCCTTATGCAGAATGCCGGGATAAGTCTCTTTAGAAAAAAGGGGTGTAGATATATAGCTAGACATCAAGAAGAGCATGTCGCAGTCACATGGATTACTGTCTGTAGCCCTAGATACCCATATGTAATATTCCATCAGAGGAAGCTGTCTTTCTCGGGTAGTTTCCATTTAACCAATGGATACTTCCCCCTTGGTGTTGGTATTCTATAAATGGTTTGAGAATATAGAAGAGTTTGCAAATTGTTTAGGCATATCCATGTGAGTTGCAAGGAAGTTGAGCTTTCTCAAACCATTTTTCTGATGATTCACAAGAAACTTGCAAAGTTGGCACTGTAAGTTGCAAATCCATTTTTGATTCACAACTTCTAATTAGTTAATTGTGAATAGGGTTTTTCCTCTCGTAAAGCCTGCAATTTTCCACAAAGGAGGCTTTGCAAGTGCAAAAATCTTTAGAATATCTTGTCCGTATTTCCTACATGCCAGGTACCCACCTTTATTTTGTTCCCTAAGGTTGAGTTGTGTGTTTTATTCAACAGTAAAGAAATTAATTAGCGAAAGTCAGAAATATGAGAACTGCAACATTTCTTGAAAACTCTGCCCTGCATTGGGAAATACTTTTTTCAACTGTCCAATTTACTGGGCTCTTCAATCAAACAGGATCCAGGTATTCTATGAAGAGGGTTATCAACAGAAAGCCATATAATAAAACATTTCATGTGTCAAAATGTAACTTCTATTGTGCCTGTTAACGTTTGTGAATGCCTATAATTTTTGCAATAACAATAAAACATAAGATGAGTTTATTGTATTGTATATCATTTTCATTATTTTAAAACTGTGAAGGAGCTAACTTCTCCCCCACGGTGCATGGTCTTTAATCTCAGACCTCATAGCTTAGAAATGGAAAGTTACTTGGGTAAGAAATATATTTCCATTTAATCATTGAAAAGTTCTGAATATTAATCTTCAATTTATTTGTCACTCGTGGCTTCCACGATGAATAGGTATTCACATGACATTTTTGCCGCAGCATTACACAGATGTTTCTTTTTGAAAATGAAAAATCTAATAGAATTATATTTTGCTTGAAATTTACATCAAAAATATTTCTGATTGTACTGATCTCAACTTTCATCGGAGTGGGCAACGTGCTTCACCAATACCCTAGCTTAGAGTAGGGTTCTAAGAAAAAGACCCACTCTTAATGGCTTTCTGTCAAGGGGTATGCAGTCCATGGGCACCATATTTCTGTTAAAGTGCGGCTATTGTGTTGGATTGGATTTGAATGTATCAATCAATCATAGGCATTTGTATAGCGCACTGCTCACCCGGAGGGTCTCAAGGCGCTGGGGGGGGGGGGGGGGAACGCTACTGCTCGAACAGCCAGGTCTTGAGTTGCTTCCTGAAGGCGAGATGGTCTTGCGTTGTCCGAAGGTGGATGGGGAGGGAGTTCCATGTCTTGGCTGCCAGGTAGGAGAAGGATCTTCCTCCGGCGGTGGCTCTGCGGATGCGGGGGACGGTGGCGAGAGCGAGGCTGGCGGAGCGGAGCTGGCGGGTGGGCTTGTGGAAGGTCAGGCGGCTGTTGAGGAACTTGGGGCCCAGGTCGTGGAGGGCCTTGTGTGCGTGGGTGAGGAGTCGGAACGTGATTCTTTTGTTGACGGGGAGCCAGTGCAGGTCTCTCAGGTGTCCGGAGATGTGGCTGTGTTGGGGGATGTCCAGGATGAGTCGTGCTGAGGCGTTCTGGATCCGTTGGAGTTTCTTCTGGAGTTTGGCGGCGGTGCCGGCGTAGAGGGCATTCCTGTAGTCCAGCCGACTGGTGACGAGGGCCTGGGTGACCGTCTTCCTGGTCTCGGTGGGGATCCACCGGAAGATCTTTCGAAGCATGCGCAGGGTGTTGAAGCATGAAGACGAGACGGCGTTGACTTGTCTGGTCATCGAGAGGGAGGAGTCCAGGATGAAGCCTAGGTTGCGTGCGTGGTCCGTTGGCTTGGGGGTGGCTCCCAGGGCGAGGGGCCACCAGGAGTCGTCCCAGGCGGAGGGTGATGATCCCAGGATGAGGACCTCCGTCTTGTCTGAGTTCAGTTTCAGGCGGCTGTTCTTCATCCATTCGGCGACGTCTTTCATCCCTTGGTGTAGGCTGGCTCTGGTGGCGTCTGGGTCGCTGGTGAGGGAGAGGATCAGCTGGGTGTCGTCGGCGTAGGTGATGATCTTGAGGTTGTGTTGACGTGCGATGGTTGCGAGGGGGCTCATGTAGACGTTGAAGAGGGTGGGGCTGAGCGATGACCCTTGTGGAACGCCGCAGATGACTTCGGTGGCCGCTGACCGGAACAGGGGGAGGCAGACTCTCTGGGTTCTTCCGGCGAGGAATGAGGTGATCCACTCCAGGGCCTTCTCCTGTATGCCGGTGTTGTTCAGGCGTTGTACCAGGGTGCGGTGGCAGACAGTGTCGAATGCTGCGGAGAGGTCCAGGAGGATGAGGGCCGCAGTTTCCCCGTTGTCCATTAGGGATCTCATGTCGTCTGTGGCTGCGATGAGGGCGGTCTCCGTGCTGTGGTTGGCTCGGAAGCCGGATTGCGAGTGGTCGAGGGATCCGTTGGTCTCGAGGAAGGCGGCTAGCTGTCTGTTGACGGTCTTCTCGATGACTTTGGCAGGAAACGGGAGGAGCGAGATGGGGCGGTAGTTCTTGAGGTCGGAGGGGTCTGCAGTTGGTTTCTTCAGCAGGGCACTGATCTCGGCGTGTTTCCAGCACTCCGGGAAGGTGGCGGTGTTGAAGGAGGCATTGATGATGTCGCGGAGGTGGGGTGCGATGATGTAGTAGGCCGTGTTGAAGATGTGGTGTGGGCAGGGGTCCGTAGGGGATCCGGAGTGGATGGTGTTCATTGTGCGTGTTTTGTCTTCGGTGCTGACTGGGGTCCAGGTGCGGAGGGTGGCGGGGGGGCATCGGTTCGGTGGTGGGGTTCGTGGTTGGTGGGCCGAAGCTGTTGTGAATGTTGGCGATCTTGTCGTGAAAGAAGGCTGCAAGGGAGTCGCAGAGGTCTTGCGAGGGAGTGATGTCATTGTTTCCGGCGTCGGGGTTGGAGAGCTTTTTGACGATGCTGAAGAGTTCCTTGCTGTTGTGGGTGTTGTTGTCCAGTCGTTCCTTGAAGGCTGTCTTCTTTGTGGCGTGGATCAGTTGGTGGTGTTTGCGGGTGGCGTGTTTGAGGGCCGTCATGTTGTCTGTGGTCTGGTTGGTGCGCCAGGTGTTCTCCAGGGAGCGGCTGTTCTTCTTGGAGGTGATGAGCTCGTCGGTGAACCAGGAGGCTTTCTTGCTGCAGCGTCTGCTGGGGGGGTTCTTCTTCAGTGGTGCGAGGGCGTCTGCGCAGTTGGTGAGCCACTGTGTGAGGTTGTTGGCGGCTTCGTTGGGGTCCGTTGAGCTGGTGGGGGGGTTCAGGCTGAGGAAGGTGGTGAGCTGGTCGCCGGTGATCTTGTTCCAGCTCCTGCGGGGGGCTTGTTGAGGGTGGTGGTGGGTCGTCGTTTTACTGAAGCTGAAGTGGACGCAGCTGTGGTCAGTCCACTGGAGATTGGTGGAGTGGCTGAAGGTGACGTATTTGCTGGATGAGAAGACTGGGTCAAGCGTGTGGCCGGCGTAGTGGGTGGGGGTGGTTACCAGTTGTTTGAGTCCGAGGTTGGCCAGGTTGTCCAGCAGAGCAGTGGTGTTGCGGTCCTTGTTGTCCTCCAGGTGGAAGTTGAGGTCCCCCAGGAGGATGTAGTTGGTGGAATTGATGGCGTGCGGGCCGACGAAGTCTGTGATGTCTTCGCTGAACTGTGTGCGTTGTCCCAGTGGTCTGTAGACGAGGGTGCCTCTGAGCGTGGTCTTGGGGTCGGAGTGTATCTGGAAGTGGAGGTGTTCGGCGGAGATGAAGGTGTCATCGGAGTTGGTCGTGATGCGGATGGTGTTCTTGTGGATGATGGCGATGCCTCCTCCTGTCTGGTTGACGCGGTCCTTCCTGGTGATTTTGTAGCCTTCCGGGACGGCGATGGCGACGTCGGGCGCTGAGGAGGCGTTCATCCAGGTTTCCATCAGGAAGGCGATGTCTGGTGCTGTCGAGTCGAGGAGGTTCCAGAGTTCGACGGCATGCCTGTGAACGGAGCGGGTGTTGAGCAGGATGCACATCAGGTGTTTGTTGCTGGGGCTCGGTTTAGCAGGTGCCGTGTTGAGTCGGAGGCCGGTGAAGCGGCAGGTCAGGCAGGTGAAGGGTCCGTGGGTGCGTCTCGGGATGGCTCGGCAGCAGGCGGTGTTTCGGCCGGCATTGAGTGCGTGGAGGGTTTTGTCGTCGTAGATGTGCAGGGTGTGCTGGCGAGGGCGAGGACCAGGGGGTCTGGCGCTGGGCGCGGTCCAGGCGCAGACGGGCTTACCTTTGGCGCACCTTCGGCGCTCAATCGGCGCTCCCGCTGCGGGCGTCCGCTGCGCGGTCGCTCTGGGGGCGTCATAAGTAAGGAGCCGGGAGGGAGGAGCAGCTGGGTGGCGGGAGCGGGGCGGCGAATGGAATCACAGGGGGGCGGGGCCGCAGGGAGGCAGCGGCGGGAAATTCCAAGAAGCAGCGGGCAGCGGGAAATTCCCAGGAGCAGCGGGAAATTCCCAGGAGCAGCGGGCAGCGAGCGAAGGAATCTGCAGGCAGGAGGTGGCAAAGGCAGGCAGGAGCGGCAGCAGTGAGTGGGGCGACCAAGCCCTGTGGAGGGCTGAGCTGTGTATAAAAGCTTAATGCCCCTGCCAAGTGCGGATTCACTTTACAGTTACAACTCTACAACATAACCAAGAGTTAGCAGTTAATTCAGAGGTCATTAGTTATTGTTGTGTATTGTTGGTTATTGTTTTGTACTTGTTATGGTATGTTAGATTATTTGTAAAGCGCATGGATGCCCCTGCAATGGGGCGTCCCAGCGCTAGTTTAGGAGAAAGCAAATTTGGCAGATGGGACAGAGGTTGAACAGAAAATAGCCAGGTCTTCACGTCCCTTCTGAAGGGCCATTTATCCTGGAGGCACCTAATAGATAGAGGCAAAGTGTTGCAGAGGGAGCGAGCTTTAGTAGAGAAGGAGCTCCCTCCAGCTCTTGCTCTTCTCACACGAGGAACATAAGCTTAATGGAGCTTAGCCGAGCACAAGACACAAGAAGGGGCATAGGGGCAGAGCAAATTAGCAAGAATGGAGGGACCGTGACAGGTGAGAATTTTGTGAGATATATAGGGCCTTAAAGAGGATTCTCTGCTTCAATGGGAGCCAATGCAGCCTGTGGATAAAACCAGAGCTAGAACAGAACTGTGGAAGGGCAAAAAGGAGCTGTGATGCAGCATTCTTGGCCAGCTGAAGCCTTGTGATCACTGTCTTATTGCACCCAAAAAACAACGCATTACAGTAATCCATCCTAGAGAGTATTGTGGACTGGATAATCATCTGATGCGTGTGGGAGTCAAAGAATCCCAGAATGGGTTTTAGACCTCCTAAGAGTCTGAAACAGATGCCCACTAATGATTTTGCCTGGGTTTCAAAGGACAGGGCATTGTCGACTCAAACTCCCAGATTCTTAACTGCCGTTTTGGGCTGCAGGGGTGTTCCTATCAAGGGAAGCCACCAGTGGTTGTCCCATAAATGGGTATTTCTTCCCAAAAGAAGAATTTCTGATTTATTAAAATTCAACTGGAGGCAATTGGCCACCATCCACTCAGCAATGACCACCAAGTCAACTTGAAATTTGACTAGGTTCTGGGTATAGTTATTGGAGAAGGAAATCATCACCAGCTAGCTGCATATCATCAGCATAGGATACCAAAGTAATTTTGCCAGATTTTGCAACCAAAGCTAATGGGAGAATGTTAATGTTGAACAGAGCAGGACTCAGTGCAGAGCCCTGGGGGACCCCATACCATAATGTTTGAGTCTGAGATTGGTAGGGAGGTGAGTTGACTTGAAGGATCTGTCAGATAGAAAGGAGGTGGGCTAGGAAAGAGCCTTACCACCAATTCCAATCTCCTGTGGGCAGTGCAGCAGGACCTTATGGGAAACAATATAAAATGCTGCATTTAAATCAAGCATAATCAAAGCAGAACATCTGACCTCATCAAGTGAGACGCGTAGGAGCTCTGTAACTGCCAGCAAAGTGGATTCCGTGCTATATTGGGGATTGAAGCCATTTTGGGAAGAATCCAGAATTAGACTAGACTCCAGGAAATTAGTTAAAATAGCATTGATATGAGATTCGGTGATTTTGGTGAGAAAAGGTAGCAGAGAAATAGGGCGGACATTTTCACGCTTGGAAGCATCCAGAGCAGGTTCTTTTAATAATGGAATAACTTTTGCATGTTTCCACATAACCAGTAACGGAGCTGATGACAGAGACAAATGTATCATTTCCAGACACACAGGAATCACACAGTACTGACATTTAAGGAATAAGATGGGTCTAAATGGATTGCCGGGGGAGCCCTACTTGACCTTGTTAGATAAAATTAGCAGATCTCCAAAGGACATAGGGGGAAGGAAAGAAGGGGTGACAAAGGATGTCTAGAGGACAGCACAGAATGAAAGTCCTTGCTATTTGGACCAAAGTTATCGCAAATACGTTCTACTTTTCCAATGAAAAACTTGCCCAATTCCTCATATTGGATATCAGTGGAAATAATGGGCTCTGCTACTGATGACGGTTTCATCATGTCCTTTAGAAGAGTAAAAAATGTTTTAGTGGGGTTGCTACTGTTTTTTATTTTGTACGCTAAATGCACGGCCCTTGACTTCTGGATCTGTTGTGATATGCCACTTGTGCTCTTAGGAAATTGTTAGAGATATTTTCACCCGTTTGTAATCTTAGATGAGGTTAGTAGGAGATAGGTGAAATTATCAGGGAGCGTTCATCTAAGTTGATAATGCAATGAGTAGATAAGCTAGAGGAGGTTGGATAACTGTAAACAGCAAGGAGGGATTACACAGAAGATTCTGTGATTTATGATTTGTTGCCAGTGGTGACAAGTGGTGAGTCAATGGGAAAACGTAGATTGTCTAGAAAAAGAGAGATATTGTTAGACCACAAGGAATGGGAAGAAAGGTGAGTTTGTGATTTGTGATGACAGATTGGTGAAATATAGTAGAGAGTAAGGTGGACAGGCATGCGACTGGATGGGCATTAAGGCCAGCAGAGGATGAACTCTTAAAAAAGAAAATACTTCAAAAGAATTGAATTATAGAGCTTTAACACTAGCTATAACAAGGTCAATTTATGTGCAGGGTTTTAGGATAATGATGGGAGTAGGTTTTTCAGATAGGAGGCAGTCTAAAGATGCGTGAAATGTAGAAAAAAAGGTTGAGCATTGTTACCTGCGAGCAGGTGACATTTTTGTTACTCTTTTGGTTATTTTGAATAGCTAAATGATGCTGTAGATACAGTCTGTCCATTTTTGTTTGTCATTTACTATTTGTCTGGTAAGATTTGAAGGATTGCCTATCTCTGGGATTTGAATTGAAATATTCTATTATTAATTATGTTGAGATGGATGTGTATGTGGCATGATTCTATCTAGAGGCACGTAGTTCTTCTTGAAATTAGTAAAGGGTTGTTTATCAAGGTGTTTTTCTGATGTTGGATTACTTCATCCTAGAGAGTGCAGGAGGGGCATCTGTCGATAGGCTGAAAGGCCAGAAATTTAGATCCTGTAGTTTCTCTGTTAAATCACATTGGGTATAACCTGGGGTTAATCATACTTGTGAACTCTTGGTGAGCCTCAGTGCTCTTTCTTCTTGCAGGAATGGAGTTCCCTAGTTTTATGGCTTGAATGAAAAAGGTAGTGCCACCAATGTTTTACTTTCTGTAAACGGAAATTATTATGTGTGGTGCCTGCTTGTAGTGTCCGATCCTGGTCTGGGAGCACTTGGTGATTTTCTTTTTAATATATTGTGGTCCTTGCTGTGTATTGCTAGGTATTTATGTGATGCATAGTAATTGGAAATAGGTCTTCTTGCATTCAGAAACATATCTAGAGCCTTTAGAACTAGCGTGATGTGGTTTAGTATATTTACAATGAGAAGTAGTCTTGCTGCCGAGTTTTGGATTCTGTGTTCTCTTTTGATAGGTGAAAGTGGAATGCTGTAATATAGTCGGTTAGTTTAAAAATATTTGGCAAGGATGAATGATGTGCTAGTAACTTTTGAGAATATCCAAATGTGGAAAGATGCATCAATCAACTACGTTGTATAGAAAGCTGATTGAGGCATCCTGAGTATTCAGTGAAAATCCCAAGATTTCTCTCCTCTTTATCTATTTTTGCTCAAGGTCCCAGTTCATTTGGCCTGAAAGACAGTGGATCATAACTTTTGTACTCAACTCAAGTCATCATTACTTTTAAGCATTTGGCTTGAGGTGAATCCATGTCTTCCACTGATCTACTGCTATGAGGAGGGAGTTGAGTTTTGATGTTCCTATATGCTTAAGGGTTCTCCAGTTTGGGAATTATCTCTGTGTCATCTGGATATTTGTAACAGATCAGTTTAAAACTGTTTTTAGTATTAGTTTCATGTATACGTTGAAAAAATAGAGGTGACAAAATACATTCTTGTGGGGCTTCTACTTCAAATGTAGTGAGAATTTTATGAGAAAGGTGGTTTGTGAATCATACAAAACTCAATGTTTAGGTAAGAGGAAATCCAATTGAGAGTGACACCATCTACACAACTGATTTCAGTCTAACATTAGGTGCTGTGGCAAAAACTGCAAAAAAGGTCCAGGAGGAGTAATTCTCAATATTTGTTAACTGTGTTTTTAGACCATTCCAAATTGTGATTAGGGCTGATTTGGTTCCTCTCCTTGGCTGGAATCATGTTTTCTAGTCTGAGATTAGTTGTTTTTCTCCTATTAAGTCAAGGATCCAGCCATCTCTCCATAGCGTTGCTAAGGAAAAGTATATTGTAGAATGGTCGGTAGCTGTTGTATTGATTTACATACTTTTACAAAAGGCCCTTGCCTGTTGCACAACTTACAGGTGACAAATTGTGCTGGACTCTTCCCACCTGTACCATGCGTGCGCTAGCCACACCGGAAACAAATATTCTGTTGTGCATTAAAAGAATTGGATTTGTCACTGAATGTTTTTCTTCATTTTTCTCCTGGACCAGTATCTCTTCTAATCTTCACCTTGACAGCTGCAACAGGTTCGCTATTTTTTCCTGCTAATTATTTTGCAATACTTGCGATGTTTCCACACTCTTTGCCACCTTGATCATCTCATCCTTTTTTTTTGTGAAAATTTACACAGTTTTACATCGTCAAATCATGTCGGCCCTTCTCTTATCAGGGGGGAGATCTTACATTGGAGTACCAGTTGGAGATTGGGGCCCAGATCTGGGTACCCCGGGCTCTAGCTTTCCCACCTCTTGTGCTATATATAGCTATCTCCTGCTTATATGTGGCAAGAAATCGACTAAGCCACATCTGAAAGGTGGGTACATTGGGATCTTTCCAACAAGCCGCCAGAATGATACGAAAGACAGCAGTGCCCAGGAAGACAATCCTCTGTTCCTCCAAACTGTACCCTAAGGATTCGTCATAACCTAGAAGAAATAGGGTAGCGGAGGAACTAAAATTCCGCCCGAATATTTGAGTCCAAAATCCTCCAATCAATGTTTGTAAATTATCTAGTTTCGGACATTCGACAAACATATGAATTAAATTTGCCTGTCCCTGTCTACATCTGGGGCAGCAATCATCTACTCGCATTCCCCAGGTGAAGAGTTTAGCCGGAGTAAAATACAGGTTGTAAATAGTTTTAAAATATTGTGCTTTACGGTTAGGTGCTAAAAATAATGTTGTGTAAAGAGTTAGGGAATAGTCGATATCTACATCTGGGTTTCCGAGTTTTTGTGCCCAGGATCTCTCAACACGATCTAGATCGTCATTAGAGGATTGAGAAAATATATCATATAAAGTACCTATCCTAGTAGCTCGCTTCTCAATAATAGAGAAAAAATAAAAACTATCTAAATTAATATTAAGTTTAGAGTTACGGATATTGGTAAAGACTTGGAAATATTTTAGATAATCTGTGGATGGAATATCAAATCTCTGTTGTAGTCCCTCAAAAGATGGAATAACATTCTGTCCAAAAAAATGACCAAGTGTATATATGCCTAAATTCTCCCATCTCCTAGAGACATTATCTATCAAAAATGATGAAATGATCTTACTGTGCCAAAGAGAGGTGTATCTTGTTATTTTAGGTATACCTAGTTGTTTGGAGGCAAGTTTCCAAATTTTCCATGCATCTCCAATCACCTTAAACTTGGTCTTTTTGTAATAGGACGCTTCAAGTTGTTTCAAAAATAACCCTTGACATTTATCACCTAGTCCAAGTTCAAAAATAGAAGGAATATAGGAGTCCGTGTTGGGTAGATTGGACGGTTTGACTTTAAAGAGCAGGCCCATTTGTTGGAGTAGTGTCGCCCAGAGATAAAATGTCAAGTTCGGGATACCAAGGCCGCCTCTATGTAGGGGGAGGGTTAATAATGGTAATGCTCTCCTTATTTTACCATAGTTCCATATAAATTTAGATATTGTGGAATCAAAGATTTTAACAATGCTACCGTCGGCCATCAATGGAATAGCCCGGAATAGATAGAGTATTCTAGGAAATATGCTCATTTTAATATAATTCGCTCTCCCTATTATTGAAAGATGTAGGTTATCTACCCTCTTAAGATCTGTTTCTACTACCTTGATCAAAGGATCATAATTAAGCCGGTTAATCTCTTTTACCTCAGGAGAGATATTTACACCGAGATAGGTTGCATTTTTGACTTTATAGGGACTGTCATATATAGTATTATTTGTACATAAAACCATGGTTTTGTCTCTGTTAAGTGAGTAGCCAGAATAGAATCCAAAAACCTGGGTTATTTGTTCTATTTCTGCTACTGCATCAGCCGGTTTGGTTGTAAGCACGGCAATGTCGTCGGCGTATGCCAATATTTTAGTAGAATATGAACCCACCTTAACTGGTTGTATTTGGGGGGAGTTAAGAAGCTTTAAAATTAAAGGATTAATTACTAGGGCAAATAATATCGGGGAACAAGGACAGCCCTGCCTAGTGCCTCTTTGTACCTCTACAAACTCTGACTCAAAGCCTTCAATGGATAGTTTAGCCCTAGGGCTGATATACAGGGCTTTTAGGGCTTTGATGAAGCCTGGGCCAAAGTTGTTGTATTCCATAGTTTCCCATAAGAACCGGCAAGACACTCGATCAAATGCCTTTTCGGCATCAAGTAGGACCATCGACATCTCTCCCCCCGTGGCGCCCATGATGTCAAATAAGGCAATGGCTCTACGGGTATGGTCAGTTGTTCCTCTCCCAGGGATAAAGCCGTGTTGCCATGGGGATACCAGATGTTCGATGACCCCCCTCATTCGGTTTGCAAGTATCTTGGAGTATAGCTTTGAGTCAGAGTTTATGAGTGAGATAGGTCTATATGAAGATGGAAACTGGGGGGGTTTCCCCTTTTTTGTGAATATCGCTATATTAGTGTGTTTCCAAGACTCTGGTGTAGCTGAGTGATGTTGTATCCCTAGAAACAGGTCTAATAAATAGGGTAGTATCTGTTTGCCCAACACCTTATATAACTCTAGGGGGATCTTGTCAGGACCAGCCGCCTTCCCATTAGCTAGGTCCGACAATGCGGTTTCTAATTCTACCATTGTAATTTCTTTCTCTAATTCTTCTCTACCTCCTCGATCGAGTATTTTAGATAGCTCTGGTTCCGGCAGCCATTCACTGAGAAAGGTTTTCGTGTCTCTTGTAGATAGGTGCTCATTATCATTTTGGTATAGTTTTTGGTAATATTTTCGAAAGACATCTACAATATCTTGAGGGGAGGTGTACTGTTGACCCTCATATTCGATATTCTTTATTTTATTGTATGTTTCTTTTTGTCTAGTTTTAAGAGCTAATTGCCTCCCTACTTTTTCCCCTGCTTCATAAATTCTATTTCTATTGACTTGATATATTTCCGCTGCTTTTTGCGTTAGTGAGCTATTAATTTCTGTTTTTAAAATCAATAATTTTTGCAGTGTATCTGAGGTTGATATTCCTTGCTGAATTTGTTTAGCATGTACTATTTCCAGGTTAATAAGTTCCGCGTTAAGTTGTTTATTAATACTATCCTGAGTTTTCTTACGGTTAGCTACAAACGCTATAGTCTCTCCTCTAATTACTGCCTTAAAACAGTCCCATACACTGAATCTAGGTGCACTATATTGATTACAATCAAAGAAAGATTGAGCACATGATGTAATATGATTAATATAATCTGGGTTAGTAAAAAGCTTTCGGTCAAATGACCATTGGATATTAGCTCTATTAAAGCTATCCAATTCAAAAATTAACGTAAGTGCGTTGTGGTCAGAGATGGTTTTGGGGCCTTTAATTATGTCTATTAGGGCTGTCTTATGTATTGATGTCATAATGTAGTCTAATCGAACATACTTGTTGTGGGGATAGGAGTAATAGGTGAAGCCATTATCATTCTGCCTCAAAATGTCCCAAGTGTCCCTTAACCCCTTGCATGCCCGCCCCTTTCCCCGCCCAGTGCCGCGCCTTCCATTAGCGGGCAGAGTTCATGACGAGCTGGACTCGTCATGGGCACAGCGCCACCGCAGCCCATGACGAGTCCAGCTCGTCATGGGCACTGAAGGGGTTAAGTCATGACTATCCATCAGACAGGATACTGCCCTGTAGACTTTGGGTTTCCGGCCACTATAATTCTGTGGAAGTCTGTTGTTTACTAGTTTTTCAATATTTATGTTAAAATCCCCACACAGGATAAGTGGGCCGGCCCAAGAAGCCAGTTCTAATTCAAGTTCGATAAAGAGTTGTGGGTCATCCAAATTAGAGCCATAGAGTGAACAAATGGTTATATCCGATTCTAGTTGAACCACAGCCCACCTACCATGTTTGTCGACAAGTCGGCGTCTAGGACTCCCCAAACCGGGTTTTGCCAAAATAGCGACCCCCCGTATTTTAGACGTTTGAGATGTTGCTGCTATCAAATTATATCCAGGAATTTTTAATAAATTTTTATCACATCCAGGTATGTGGGTCTCCTGAATACAGAGGATGTCAACAGGGTCCTGACGTAACAGTTGAAAAAGTTGGGCCCTTTTTCTCCCATCATTGAGACCCGCTACGTTCCAACATTGCAATTTTACTCTCCCCATTCAAAACTATTCCCCATTGGACCGGTACCATCAATGTTAAATAATTTGCACCACCACCAGCCAACTTTAAATTCGATATTTACATTGATATTCCTCTCCCCGTTCTGATTAATCAAAATAATTAATATAGGACTCCAATCGCTTAAAGAAATTAGAGTAACCAAAAAGCCTTTAAAGTTTCTTATGCTACAGATCAAGCTCATTTCTGCAATTTTTTACCCCGTTATCCCCTCCCCCCCTCCCCCTCCCCCTCCCGCTCCCTAGTACAAACCCCTGCGACCCACCCCCCACCCTCCCCCACCCGTAATGTGAGGCAATTAGACTCTATAAGAGTCTTTAGTGATGGAGAGACGCTCCCAAACCAGATTTAGACAGAAAAATAACATTGAAAACATAGAAAGAGAGAAAAAAAAAGGAAGAAAACAAAAAGATAATAAGGAAGATATAGAGAGGCATATAGAGGCATATAGAGACGAATTGATCTAATGTATCTTTGTATCTTTGTATCTATATAAAATCTCAGTAATGTCCGATACGCTCTCTAGTCTCCTCTCCCTATTCATCAACTCCAGCTTCCAAGTTCTTTGTTCTCTGTTTTCAGTATTTTTTCAACATCGCTAGTAGGCCATTAAGTGAGACTATCTAAAAATTCTTTGGCTTTTATTTCCGAAGTGAAAACTTTGGTCTGGCCATTGTATAGAACTTTCAGTTTGGCTGGGTTGTTAAGATAGACTAGTGCTTTCTTCTCCATAAAGGGTTTGATAAGTGGTCGCAGGCGCCACCTCCTTTCCACCGTAGTGTGGCAAAAATCCGGTCTCACAAAATAGGAAATGGAGTCCCTAGTCCGTCGAGCTTCTGGCCTGACTCTATCTGAAATAGCTTGTCGAAGAAGAAAGTTTCCAAAAAATACAAGGACTGCTCGTGGATAATTTTCTTGCTTCCTAGTGGGTTTCAAGGAGATTGGAATTCTATGCACCCGTTGCACCTCAAGCTCCCAGTTCCATGAAGAGAGCTCAGGAAGTGTATCTTTAAAAAGTTGGATGATGAAGGCTCGAATATCAGTACCTTCAATATTTTCAGGTATTCCGAGGACGCGTAGGTTGTTACGTCGTAAGCGATTCTCCATGTCCTCGAGCTTCCATCTGACGTCACTTAATTCTGTTTCATGTAGTTCAACTTGTTCCTGTGTGGCTGTAGCCTCTGCCTCATTAATGACTATACGGTCTTCCATTTCTGTCATTCTGGTGTTGAAGGTATTAACTGATCTTGACAATTTATGCACTACACCCTGAACCTTATGTAGAGCTAATTGTGCTTTGCGTCCATCCCTTGATGTTTCTTCTCGATGGGAGGCGATAGCCTGGAGGACTGTATCCATCACCGTGGAGAGCGTAGCATCCTGTTGATTTGGAGAGCACCGCTGCGTCGGTCTTGAGCCGGTGGCATGTTCTTGAGACCCCAATGCAGTAGGGGGGAGTAATCCCAAGTCAACCCCTGGGCCCTTTTCTTCCGTATGGTAGCTCTTTTATTTTCCCTGGATTCTGCCGTTCTCACCTCGTGGTCACTCTCCGTCTCGGAACCAGTGTTAGTTTCAATGTCAAGTTCAGAGTCATCTGACCATCTCGCGTCTTCTATCCCTTCTGATATTGAGTAGAAGTCTGAGGGATCCCTGTCAGTGTCGGTAGGATCGGGGGTTATCTCGTCTCCATCAGTTTTCTCCTTGCCATCAGGAGCCTCCAGCAAATCTCCCAGATTTTTTGAATTGGCTCTAAGATCTGCTGTCCCCAGATCACTCTCTAGCACATTGCATATAGGCTGGTATTGCAGTATTTGCCCTTCCTGCACAGCCACAGTCATTGGAGTTTTACGGACCGTTGGTATAGTTTCAAGTACTGTTACTGGTGCTGACACGAGTAAGCCTGCTGAAGTGGTCTGTATAAATGATGTTGAAGAGGCTAACGAGACAGTAGAAAAAACAGGAGTATCACATAAGGAGAGATTCTCCATACCTTGTGTTCCAGCATTAGGGTCTGCCCCAGCCTTAGAGTCTATTATTCCTGCCAATGCAGCTGTAGGCTCCTTGTATATCATAGGGCTGTCCTCTCCTATAATTATAGAAGCATTTGTGCTAGTGTTCATTATTTCCCTGTCCTCGATTATGCCATTCTGATATTGTCCACTAGGTGCCGCTGTAGACCCGGGAATAGCTCCCAGGACATCCGCGTCCGATGGAAAAGCCGTTGGTCTCCGTGATGGGAAGACCAGGGTCTGGGCCGGAGCAGACACTGGAGCGGGAGTCTTTCGGAGCAGTTCGATCACGGATGGACCAGCTACGGGCGTATTCGGCTGCCGTCTTGGGGCCCTTGCTGATTCCCCAACTCCCACGCCGAGATCTGTAACATCGCCGCTGCCCTCCAAACGTGTGCCGCCTCGCTTTGCAGCCAACTCCTTGTCTCGAAGAGCCTGCTTCGCTGCTCTGGTCTTGGCTGCAGCAGCGGCTATCGTAGCGGCGTTTTTCGGCGCCATGCCAGTGGGGACACAGGAGACACTCCGAAAAGGCGGGCCGGTTGATCTATCTCTAGGGGTCCGTCTTGCTTCACTCGAGTAGCTCCCCCACCGGTCTGAATATGGGCGATTAATCGCAACACAAGTACTCCAATCAAAGAGGTACAAAATGAGAAACGTAGCTGTAGTGCACTCGGGTCCGGCGCAGACATCAAGTGTCGATCTTCCACTCTGTTCCCATACATCACACCAGGATCGTAATCTGGGATTTAAAAGCAGCGAGGAATGGGGTAAGTCCTTTTACTTTCATCATTATTGTTTAATTAAAGCAAGGCATCTTTGTTTCTTTCGTCCTTAGTCTGCTTTAGAGCGCTGGCTTGGGAGCTGCCTCAGAGCGGTCTAACAGGCCGCCGCCATCTTGCCTCTGTTTAGATGTCTTGATCATCTCATCCAATGTAGGATTTCCCATTGCAAGCAGGTTTTGTTTAATGATCTTATCATTACAGTGGCAAACAAATTGGTCTCTTACCAGCTGATCTGCAACATTTTCAAATTGACACTAAACCACTAAACTTCTCAGTGCTGTAATGTAATTGTCCACATCCTCATTTGGATGTTTTGTACATTAAAAAAATGATGGCGTAAAATAATCAAACTGGGCTGGTTGTCAAACCTAATACTGAGTTTTTTTTACAGTAACTTGGTATTCATCCAGCTCCTCATCCCCCCCCCCAAAATTGGTCCAGGCAAATGTTTTAAAATAGCTCTCCCTTCAAACCCCAAGGCATGCAATAGTAGATTTTTCCTTCTTTCAGCACGGAATCTAAGTGCTCCTTATAGCACCTAAGTAGGTTTTGAAAGCATCAACCACTGTTTCCATTGTATGGGGGATCACCTGGTGTTTCCAGAAATGCAGGAGGTGGGGTTACAGCTTGCATGATTCAAATCAATAACACAACTTAGACAAATAAAATGGGTGCTTCAATTCAGTCTTTCTCAACTAACACAAATAACCATGTGACAATTTCAATGTATAATAAATAGGAATATACCTGGCTGAGGATAGAACTTCAGCAGAAAAAAAAATATGTACTATTTACCACTGTCAACGGCACAAGAATATATATAATATTCTATTTTCCCCTGTAAAAGAAAACACTAGCCTACATCTAGAAAACTTGCTTGAAATGCTTTAGCAGAATAGAATTCCCACCGCTCCCAACGATATCAATAGAGTAGACACACATAAAATATGTGACCTGCAACTACGCTGTGCAGATCAGCACTGAATGTACTTACTGCTGTGCAGATCAGCATGGATACTAATCCAATGTTTCCCTAATGGTCACCTTGCTCTGCACTTACGTTGTACAGAAAAAGCTCAGGACACCCACACATTGCTGTGCGAGTCAGCGAGAAGGCGATGTGTGACGCTGCAGCATTCGCGCTGTACTGTGCTGGTTGTAAGCTGCGGTAGATTAACCAGATAGCAGAGAACCAACCTTCCCTCCTGATGAGATGCAGCTGACATAACTAATAACACCACACATTCCCAGAAGCCTGCTCCGTTGGAACGCACATTGAGCAATGCATTCCAGTTACAGAAGGACTGGAAACAGAGGTATGCAGATATCATTAAACAACAATCACCAAACAGTTTCATCCCCATAGGCACAGCCATATGTGCCATAAAGATTATGGTGTTAAGAGGTCTGACAATTTAAATTGAAGCATAAATAGAAAGTGCCAATTTGGTTGGTCATAAGAGAAGAAAGAAGTGGGGCCTTTGCTATGTGAATAAATTAAAATAAGGACCAAAAAGAAAACCAAAAACGATCCTCTTTTCTTAAATAAAACGAAATTGTATTTGAAAATGTATTCCAGCACATAGTTTATTTTGTAGGTAATAGAAGGGTGCCAAATGAGAATGTTGAAATTGAATATTGCGTATAAATAGATTGAGATAGATTTGAGTTTTGTCACATGTGGGGTCAGGTCACAGAAAATAACAATGTCTGCTTAATGTGGATAGCAGTTTTCCTTGCATGTCTTGTTATTTGTACAGGCAGCTTTTACCACCTGATCACAAAGCAGTATCTTATGAAGGTCGTGATATAAACCTGTGTGGGTACATCAAAGATATACTAGAATTCAAGGGACGGAAAATAGTTGGAAAGGTTTATGTAGCTCACCAAGGCCTGAATATCTTAGGATGGTTTCACCACGGTCTGGTTGGAATGATCCTGAGACCAGGAACAAGGGAACAGATAATGGTTGTGAGAGATTGCATGGAAATAGAAGAACTTGTGAATAGGTATTCACATGTATTTTCTGGAGAATTAGGAAGAATCCAAGGGTACAAACATAAGATAATAGTGATCATTGAACCTGTTGATTCAACACTGTGGCTATCTCCTTTAGTGGTCGCTCGCAAGCATAATGGGGAACTTAGAAGATGTGCAGATTTCACTGCCTAAACAAAGACATTTGGGTGGTTTCCTACCCTTTACCCAACATGAATGAGTTGCTAGCCAATTTAAAAGGAGCAAACATTTTCAAGAAACTTGACTTAGTATTGGTGTGCCATCAGATTGAACTGGTACTAGAGTCCAGACACCTTACAGCATTTGTTTCCCCTTTTGATACATTTCAGTATTGCCGTATGACTTTTGGCCTTGACTCAGCAGCTTCATTCTTTCAATGCACTATGGCAGACATGCTGAAAGGTATGGAAGGGTTGTCTATTTTCCAGGATGATGTTTTGAATTTTGATTCAGATAGACAAACGCATGATCTGATCTTGGATGAAGTGTTGAAGCGGTTCCAGGAGAGAGGTGTGGTGTTGAGGAGAGACAAGTGTGTTTTTGAAGTAACAAGGTTGAATATCTAGGGCATTTAGTTTCAAGTGATGGAATTACTCTGAAATTGAGTTTGGTTGACTGCAGTGTCAAGACAAAGCAACCCTAGACAAAGTGAGCCTGAAGTCCTTCTTAGAACTCTGTGAATTCTATTTGAGATGCTTACTAAAGGAACTGATTTTGTTTGGAGTGAAGAATGTCAAGAGTTCTTTGAGTGGGTGAAAAGCTAGTTAGTTTCTCAACAAAAATCTCATGCATTATGATCCTGACTTCTTGTGGGTTTTGACAGTTGATGTTAGTAATGTTGGTGTGGGTGCAATGCTCAGTCAAGCGGATGGTGGTGAAATGAGAACTATTGGGTATGCTTCACAGGTGTTAACTAGTGCTGAGAAGCAGTATTCAGTGATTGAAAAAGAATTGTTAGACTGTTGGTGGGCAGTGACTGAATTTAAGAGTTACGTGTGGGGCAGAAGGTTTAGATTACAAACAGATCACAAACTCTTGATTGTAATTTTGAGTGGGAGAAAGGCCAGAGGTTTTACCCCACATATTGCACTTTTGTCGTCCAAATGGCTACAGTTAGACTTCATCCCAGAACACATTGCTGGCATCAGGAATGGTTTTGCAGATTATCTGTATCTGTCATGCGTGTCGGAGTACGTTGAGGAAGAAAGTAGTGCTGTGGACAAGGACAATGTGGACTGCTTGGTGGCTGCTGTTGACATACCTGATCTGTGCGCAATTTCTGAAATCAAATGCTATTAGTTTGCCAGCAGCTCCCTGGGAGAAGATAGGAATTGATATTGTAGGCCCTTTCCACGAATTGGCATCCTCCTCCAAATTTGCATTTGTTTTAATGGATTATTACACAAAATGGCCAGAAGTTAAGTTTGTGCCAGAAGTTACGTCTGAAATGGTTTTTGAATTTCTGAAAGAAGTGTTCTTAAAAGAAGGTTTTCCTTTCACCGTGGTCTCTGACAATTGAAAAGAGTTTGTGTCAGGTGAGGTAGAAAACCTTGTGGAAAGAAGGAATAGGGTGCTGGGAGAATGTATATAGGTGGCCGTGAGCAATAAGTGTGATCCCTGATGCTGTCATGATGATGCTGTGGTTTTAACACACAACTCTGCACTGTTCTACTTGGGTGTCACCTTTTAAGTCATTGAGTGTTGTAAGACTTGGCATCCTTTGGCGTGTTTCCGTTGTCTTTTTGCTTTCTGACCTCCCGGTTTTGACTGTTTTTGCTGGTCTAGTGTCTCTGCACAATTTCTCACTGCTGTTTAGTGTTAAAGTGCAAGTGCTCCTGTTGTAAATTGTTATTATGGATTGATCATTTGATTTACTAATCAGTCCTAGTACAGTGCACTGTGTGCACCCAAGGCCTGTAAATCAAATGCTGCTAGTGGGCTTGCTATATAAGAAGCACTGGTTGTACCACCCACACAAGCGGCTCTTCAAAGGTAACTCAGACCTGCCACTGCAGTGTCTGTGTGCAGTCTAGTACTGCCATGTTGACTTGGCAAGTGCACCCACTTGCCAGGCCCTAACCTTCCCTTTTCTTACATGTGAGTAATCCCTAAGGTAGGCCTAAGGTACCCCTGTGGGCAGGGTGCAGTGTATGCGAAAGGTAGGACATGCACTGACGTGTGCGGCATGTCCTGATAGTGAAATACTGCCACTTTAGTTTTCTCACTATTGAATGGCTATCTGGCCCATAGGAAAACATGGGAGTTAATTTATAACATCTTATAAGTAAAACTTCCCACTGGGACCAGATAGAAAAATAAAGCTTAGTATGCCTGAACTTAGAATCTAACGATGCATCTTTTAGTAAAGATGATTTTTATATTCTGTGTTTGAAAATACCACTTTTAGAAAGTAGGTATTTTCTTGCTAAGCCATCCTGTGTGCCTCTGCTAGGATGTGTATTAACTGTCTGGCTTTGGAGTGACAGGGGCTGGGGGTGTGTAGTCGCTCCAGAGTGTCTGGATGAGTCAGGGCTGGGCTGGATAGACCTAGGCTGCTTTTAGAATAGTGGGAGGAGATTTCCTTGCATCTAAATAGGTCTGATCTGCTGCAGACAATGCTGTCTCTGCCTCCTGCTGGGAAGCTGGGCCAGAGAGGACAGAACTGGTTTGGACTACGCACAGACACTCTCTGCCTAAGAGGACAAAAGAATTTGGGGTATAAATATTGGGGCCCAGAACTTTATAACTATTTTGGAACCAAGAAGACTGCCAAGAAGAAGAGCAGGAGAAGCTGTGAGGAGGGACTACCACTTTGCTGTGTACTTTGCTGTGTTGGCCTGCAGTGACTGCTTCTGTTTTGGGCAGTGAAAGGACTAGACTGAACTTTCTGCAACTTTCTTTTTGTAAGTTTCTCCAGGGGTATGAGGTAGAATTTGCCCCCTGTTCAAAAAGTCTGAGGAACAGCAAAGACTTCAAGTTCTTCTGCCCTAGGCACTGGGGACTGTGTGTATGTTTTGTGCTGCAAGAGAAGAAAAATCAAACCAACGCCATCTGCGATGCCCCTGCTGTCCTGAAGGCACTGCAGAGGGCACCCTCACATGCTGCACCGCAACCCTGGTCTCACTGATGATGCCACCCGCTGCCGCCACCGAGCCGCTGCTTGCACCGTGACCTGTGGGCACCACACTTTGCACCGCCTTGCTTCGCTTCGCCGCCTTGGTATCCCCGATGACACTGCTCCACACCGACATAGATGCTGGTGCTTGCACCGTGGTTTGAGGGCACCGCCCATAAGTTACACGGCGCACCATCCTCATCCCACACCGCAGCCTTGGCTCACCAATGCCGGCACCATTGACTCCAGCTCGCCAGATGACACGCAATGGCATGACCAAGTGCAGCGGGCACGCCATCGGTGCGCCAGAGGCGCACCAATGTCAAGACCGTCTGTGCCTGTCGGAGACCGGAGCGCGCCCAGCGCCAGAACCCCTGCCTGTTTTTCCCTGTAAAGCTACACAAGAGGTCAAGTTTTCAGTCTTAACACTGGTGAGTGCCACAACCCTACCTCACTGATAGACTATGGAAACAATGGACCAACCAAATGTAATATGTGTGGTCTCTTGGCTATGTACCTGCCTAGCAAAAATCGATTTGGTAATGATAGCAGGGGCACAGCACCCCCACCTTTACCAAAGGAAAGTCACGATTGCACAAAAGGGATAGGAGCCTCCCTAGTACCAACAACTTACCGATGCACTAGCACAGCAGTCACCAACATAGGTGCTAGCACCTTGCATTGCCCGGCTGCAGGTCCAATTAGGTGTATTCTGTTGAACACCAGATCAGAGATATGAATTTGAATGTTTGATGCAACTTAGATCTCGTCTTTTTAGCAGAGACTTGGACGAATAATGCATCAGAACCTGACTGAAATGTTGCGTTACTGTGGGCTATCACATAGCCTCTGCAGACAGGGAGGGGAAAAAAGGCGCGTATAGCCATAATCTAACAGTCCCATTATAATGTTAGGATTGAGCCCACTCGACGACTGGAAGCAGAGGCGGTGATTTTCAAAATTAAATGTAAAAACTCTTTGCCCTTCCTGGGCCTACTTCTCTACCGGCTGCCAGCGGTTAGGTCTACCTTCAACCATTCGCTCCAGACTTTTATAGAAACATGTTTAGAAACACCCACCTTTACAATTCTAGGGAATCTCAATTTTCACCTAGAAGATAACAATAAAATAGGGACTGCCATATTGGTGGACAATCTTGCCAGTTACTGGCTAACGCAGATTATATCAGAATCCACGCATAAGGCAGGCCACACTCTGAATGGCATATTTACCAATAATACTAACATTGAGTTGGTTAACACGCCGCCCTTGCTGTGGACCGATCATAAAGCAATACACTTTAATGTACTAATCCCCACAACTAGTAGCCCCCATCGGAACAGATTACCCATGGTTAAATCTCACCATTGGAAAAGAATCCAAAAAAGCGAACTGGAAGCAGTCCTTGCGAGGAACCCCTCAAATGATGTCTCGGATCCTAATTTGGCAGCCAGTAAATTTGATGCTTGGATCAGGTCATCAGCAGATCTGCTAGCTCCAGAAGTAATTCAGAACCCTCAAAGAAATCAAGCGTCCGCACCCTGGTATACTGCAGAGCTTAGACTTATGAAATCTAAATGTAGACGTGGTGAACAACTCTGAGGGACAGATTATAGTGAGGAACACAAAAGGGCCTATAATCCTGTTTCCAGAGGGATATAGGCCAGCAATAAAAAATGCAAAAACTGTATTTTTACAACAAAAATAGATGCAGCCAAAAACTCCTTGAAGGAGCTTTTTAAAACAGTGACAGCTCTATCAAAGAGACAGCAGGATTGCCAATTTACACCTGACCAAAATATTGTTGGTAAGATTGCCACGTTTTCCCAAACTAAAGTACAGACAGTCTATAACGAACTTCACAAGACGGTATCTAATTCTATTGAAAATAATGAAGACATTCTGGAGGAAAATCCAACTCATAGTAGCTTGTCAAGGCTCTCTACTTTAATGACAGAGAAAGTAAATGATCTGCTACTATTGACTAAGTCTGGCTCTCCTATGGACCCATGCCCCCCTTCTATTTTGCACTTGGTCTCTGGAAAAATTAGTGCTCACTTGACTCCCATCTTAAATGAGGTTATTAGTTCCGGGGCCTTTCCGCAGTCATGGAAAAAGGCTTGCATCGAGCCTATCCGGAAGAAAGCTACATTGGATCCTACTGAGGCGAAACACTATCGCCCAATATCGTGTTTACCACTACCGACCAAACTTTTAGAAAAATCTATTAACATGGAACTCACTGACTATCTAGATTGTAATAACCTCCTAGACTCCACCCAACATGGCTTTAGATCTCGACATTCCACTGAGCCAGCCCTGATCATGGCCACAGAGGAGATCCGTAGACAGATGGATGGGGGGAGATCTGTCCTCATCCTGCTTGACCTATCAGCAGTATTTGATACCGTTAACCATGCAGTACTAATGCGGTGGCTGAAGGCAATAGGTATTAGAAAACTGCCTTAACCCTACTATCATCCTTCATGGAATCCAGGGAGCAGATGATCTACTGGGATAGTCTTAAGTCAGGAAACCTCTGTCTCCCTGTGGAGTTCCACAAGGGTCAGCTTTGTCACCAACGCTGTTCAATATATATGTCACCACTCTGGCTGTATTAATCAATGATCATGGCCTTACGTTAATCTCATATGCAGATGATACCCAGATAGTGGAGAAGGTGACACCACAGTTGTCGGCTTTCGTAATTGTCTTAACTCAGTTATGGCATGGATGAACTCAAACTTTCTCAAGCTTAATACTGAAAAGACCAGGGTCATTGAGTTTTGGCTGGGGAACTGCCCTGTTCCTCCTATTAAGACTAGAAACCTCTGATTTATGTTTGACAATGAATTATAGTTTTCAAAACAAATTAATCAGTCAACCTCCTCCTGTTTCTTTACATTGAAGTTATTTTGAAAAATCTTGCCGTTTATTCCATTGAACCTAAGGAAAACGGTAATAGGAGCTCTTGTCCTCTCAAAAATCGACTATGGCAATGCTTTATACTTGGGCATTGACAAAGGCCAGACTGCCAAACTTCAGTCTTTGCAGAATGCGGCAGCATGAGTGCTACTTCATATTCCTAAAAACTAGCACACGTCCGCCAGTATTACGCAGCTTCACTGGCTCGCAGTCCTGCAGTGAGTAGAATTCAAAGCTCTCTGTCTCATGCATAAGGCACTATATGGAGGGGGAGCAATGGACATTCAAAAACTATTCACCCTGTATTCGCTGCAACGGAATCTTAGGTCAGCCAACACAGGGCTGGTACTGGTTCCTAAAATAATAAAAGCCAGATGGGGAGGCAAAAGCCACTATGGAACACCCTTCCGACTACTATTAGACTACAGTCTAATAGGTTTCTTTTTAGGAAATTGGTCAAGACCTGGCTTTTCCCTCACCACTAATATCGGCGAGTCTGTGCAACAGTAACAACTCACCCTAGCGCCAAGACACCTCGGCAATCGAGCGCTTTATAAGTATGTCAGTCAGTCAGTAAGTCAGTCAGTCAGCCGACAACAGCGCTTCAGCAATGACGACGCAGCTTCTTGCACCGTGACGTGCCAGCACCGCGACGAGCACCGCATCTCTTTGCACCGTAGCCCTGTTCTCACTGACGCTGCTGGATGACTGTCACCAAGCGGCTGCCTGCAACACGACCTGAGGGCACCACACGCCATATCACTGTACTTCGCACCGCAGCCCCAACGCCGGCTGACGCCGGCGCTCCTAACTTCAACTGCGAGGAGTTTGATCTGCAACGCGTGTGACTTCAAGGTCTGGACGAATCCTGCTCTGACCTCTGGAACCAACGCCTGTGGATGCCAGCCTTATGGGGTTCATTGAGAGGTCGCTGACACGCTACATTTCTAAAGGTACTGGTTTACGGGTCTTCCCGACACCGTAGATGGCTCGCGATGCCGCGGTTAGTTAGAACTGTTTGGATTTGTTGTTCACGATGCTGTGATAGCCCCAGACAGACCGTAGCCCCAGATGGACCGATCGACTTCAGGGAACTGTATTTCAAGTCTATTTTGATTACTGAACATTTCTGCAAACTGTATGTTGGATTTTTATCAGTTTTGGTCTTGTTTTGGATATATAAAAATATTGGATATTTTTCTAAACTTTTGTGGTGTCCTTTTGTAGTGTCTTCACTGTATTACTATTGGTTATGTGCAAATGCTTTACACAGTGCCTCTAAGATAAGCCTGACTGTTCATGCCAAGCTACCAAGGGGGTGACCAGGGGTTATTTTAGGAGTGTAGCTCCCTTATCCTGACTAAAAGGAAGTATCCCCACTTTGACAAAGGTGCAAATCCTTGCCAACTAAAGACCCCCATTTCTAACACGCGGCCGCAGAGCAACCACAAGTTTTTGCCCAAGTTGGATGAACAAATGGATCAAACAAGGCACATGGAAGATTGCGAGGGTAAGGAACCTTCTAAAGGTTAAGCTAGCAAAACAGAAAGACTATTTTGATTCAAGGAACTGTGTGAAAGATATGGTTATGGAGGTAGGTGATACTGTACGTGTGAAGAAATCTGGACATGTGCGAAAAAGTGAATCTAAGATTGGATTGTTTGTAAAAATGGTAAAGGTAAAAGGATTTAGTGTGCAAACAGAAGGAGGCCGATGGTGGAACATCTGCAACTTGGTTAAGCTGGTTAACGAGACACACCATGGTGCTGCTGAGGCATTTCAAGGTGCAGAAAACATGGATGAAGAACAGTGTGGGATTGGTGTAAGTGTTAGGCACAGTACTAGGCGCAGGAGGCTTCCTGCATGTTTCTATCAATGGCACTCCTCTTTGGGTGTGTTCTTAGGGGTATTTTCAGTTTGATCCATTTTTGTTTTTTTTCATCTCCTGTTATTGTGTTCTTGTACCCTTTCCCCTTCTTCTCTTTTGTTCTTACTTTAGAATCATAGTATTTAGGACTGGTAGTTATACTCATGTATATTGGGTGGTTGCTTTGTTATCTTCTGCAGCTTTGGGGGTACTTATGTTACTGTTGTATAGAGCTCTTCATCTGTGTTTGCTTTCTAAAGGAAAAAACCCATGTAGTACTTTGTAAGTACTAATAGTGTTGAGCATGGAATCCCGCAACCCTGGATTCTAGGCTCAAGGGTAGAAAGTTAGGAACGGCAGTTTATGCCGTGTTCCTGTCCTGTCGTCTGGTGGCTTGCTGTAACTAAATAAATGCAGTACTTGGACACTTACCTGTTTCAGCGTACTCCGTTACCACAGATTCATTTGAATATATTTTAAATGAGGTTTTAGTATCTATATGTATTTTGTAGCCCTGAAGAAATCCATGAGGACGAAACACGTTGGCTACTATTTTTAAGGAAATTAATAAAAAAAAGAAGAATATGAACAAAGGACTAACGGCCAAATATTTATTGAAGACTTCGAATCATATGCACTGTGTTCTGAAATATCAAAAGAAGCGTGCTGAACTTTCAAGAAAATGAAGAAATATACTTTGCAGAATAAGGGTGCTGAACCGTTAAAATGTGTTTATGTTTTGAAGTTTTCCCTGCAGGAAGTTGAAAGGGGTTTGAACTTCCAGTGATGTGCACCACTCTAATTGTCTGTAAACCTTTCCCATTGTGGTGGTAGGTGAGGTAGTATTTTGCCTCCACATCTTTTATATTTACTTGCTTTATAATTCATAGAGGGGATGATGAATTTGATGTGCCAGAGTTTTGATAAGGTGCATTTTTCAGATGGCAAATAATCGATCATGCACTTCCAAGGGAAGCACCTACTGGAATGATACATCAACAATCCAGTGTGAGGTTGGAGTAACTTTCCTGGTTAGAGTAAAAGCTTACTGTAAATATGTTTACAAGAAATAGTAACAATAATTCTTGCAGACAGCTGCTCTGGCAAATCTAGCCCAATATTTGGAAGAGGTCCCACAAGGTATACGTCTGGAAGATGGCCTAATACAACAAGAATATTTTGTGAAATTAAAGTTCGATCATCTAAGGCAAGAAAGGTTATTAAGGATATTGACAGGAGGTTGCTAGGCTTTGCATAATCATCCTTATTAATATTATTGAGGCCTGCTTTGGTTTACAAATTCCCCCAAATAGGCCGAAAATGCAGCAATGAAGCTTGTGAGGGACAGTAGACCTCAATTCCTGCATCAGAAAAATGCCCACTCCTTTTATTCCAGCTCCTCGTCTTAAAGGGATAAGCTGGAAACAAAACATAAAAGAATGGCATTTGGTAGCACATGCAGGAGTCTGATGGAATATATATTCTATATTTCCTCTTGCAAATGGATACTGACCTTTACGGGTGTTGATATCACATCAATATTTCCAATCACAACTGCATTCAGAAACCATGTTACATTGCATTCATTTACATACAGGAGGGTGATACGTCTTCCACGCCATTCCTCTTTCCTGAATCGTAATTAGTCATAGAGTTCATATTGCAAATCAGATAGATATTTTTAACTCACAGTGTACCTGGAGTAAACAGAAAATTGCTTTTTGAGGTTACAGAGTCTATAATTTGCAAATCAGAGGGATTTGCAACTGCAGAAAGGTTTGGTACATCGAGTTTGCAGAATGATCTGTTTTTGTTTTTCCAGGTCATTCAGCAAAGGTTTTGCTTTGATTGTTAGTTTATTTGAATATAAATACATCATTTTCTGAAGGTGCAATCAGGCAAAATATACAAATAAATTATTTTTGGGTCATTTTGTCTCCTCTTTTTTTTTTATATCTGAGGATTTATTTTCGACAATTTCTTCATCATGGGCTCCACTTTGATTAACGATTACGTCATTGTGTTTACGGTCTGTCAGGCAGTGCCGATTATCAAAATTAATAAAGATAACATATTTTTTATGTGTTTTTTTATAGTTCAATATGTCTAGACGATATACTAGCAACAATGTATGCTTATTTTTTTGATAACTGGCTGCAGCCAAGACCTTTTTTTTAAAATATATATATATGATATACTTATTTAAAGGGGTCTTTTGCCAGCTGTCATCAATTGGTCTTATGGTGTGTCATTCACATTTTGCTGCTGCCCACTTCAGCATACAACAATGGGAAGGAGGACAGCTCACTTCGGGCACTCGTAACTTCATTTTGAGTGACTGCATTTTTCTCTTTTACAAGTTCCCAGCTGCACCAATGTTATTGTTTTTACTTTATTACTTTGATTTTGCCTTTGTGTTTACAGTCTGATGTGAACACAGTACTCGTATAGCAGAAGTGAGCACAGGTCACTTTCCACACTTTATCATTTGCTGTATCCTCCCAATACTGTTGTAAAGTCCCTTTGGGAAAGTTCTTTGTTTAACTGACTTTTTCACCTAAACAAAGGACACTGCAGAAAGAATTTAACAGCAAAACAGATTGCATTCATTTGAACATTTTATTTATTAGGTTATGGAAAGCTTCAATATTATGCTTGTGAATTCATAAGCGGACAATTCTTCAGAACACATCTATGCTGGACTCAATTTCACCAATGGTTCTTGAATAAACTTTGCCCTGGAAGAAAACTAGCCTTTATTGTGTTTAGTTGTAGCACTTGTAACATTTCTTTTTATATTTCTTCTTTCTTTCTTTTTTTATTCCCTTCTTCTTTTGTTCCCTTATTCCTTTATTCCTCTTTCTGTCTTTCTTCCCTTTTTCTTCACCACTTTTTTCCTTTCTTTCATTCATTCTATCTTTTTCCTTTTTCCTTCCATTCTTTCCTTCTCTCGCTCTCTCTCATTCATTCTTTCCTTCTTTCTTGCTTTTGTTTTTACTTTCATTCTTTCTATCGTTTCTTCCAGATTTCCTTCTTTTAATTTTTCTTTCATTCCTTCTTTCTTTTTTCTTTCATTCTTTAATTCCTTCTCTCCTTCCTTCTTTCTTTCTTTCCTTCTTTCTTCATTCTTGCATTCCTTCCTTCTTTATTTCTTTCCTTTTTTCTTACATTTATTGATTTCATATTTCTTTCTTTCCTTTTTTCTTTCTTGCTTCCACTTCTTCTTTCTTTCTTTTTTCTTTATTCTTACATTCATTCTTTTCATCATTTTTGCTTTCCTTTTTCTTTAATTCCTTCTTTCATGCTTTCCCCTTTTCTTTCATTTTTTTCCTTTTTTCTTGTTTTCCTTTTCTCCTTTATTTTTCCTTACTTTCAATCTTTCTTGTTTTCTACCTTCTTTAATTCCTAATTTCCTTCATTCTTGCTCTCTTTCTCTCAAGTGTCTTTTGTCCTTTCATTCTTTCTTTATTGCTTTCATTTAGTTTTCCATCATTCTTGCTTTCATTCCTCATTTTCATCTTTCTTGCCTTCATTACTTCTTTCTTGCCTTGTTCCTTATTTCTTTCTTTGTTTTCCTTCTTTCTTTCCTTCTTCCCTTCTTTCTCTCTCTTTCTTTCTTCTTTCTTGCTTTCCCTCTCCCTGTATTTATATTTCTTTCTCTCCCTTTCTTTTTTTTTGTTGCACAATCCATGACAAAACAAAATATCAATTGCCAAAGGTTGATGGATGAAGCCAGACCTATTGGCTTTGCAATGCTTGTTATGTTTAGCAATAATCCCACTTAACAGCATCTCGGTTTTAACCTATACATAAAAAAGGTGCTCTGTTAAGATATATTCATTTTGCAGACACAAGAAGTAAATGGATCATGGCCAAATGCAAATTCTAAATAACACTGACAATAGCATCTTCCATCCAAATGAGCTCCATTAGAATGGGATATACAACACAATCCCCAATTCTGTCTTTTAAATCAAAACAGGTAACAATTTAATAGTGATTCATGTCTAGGTTTTATTTATGGAGAACAAGACAGCAGTATCTCTGTAGCAGACACCCAGGTAGTGTTGTGCCTGTGTTAGTGCCTAAATTTGCACACCTCACTGTAGCGAAACCAGTAAATCAATCAATAATATTTTATCCGGCTTTTGTAATAAAAACCATAAAAGTCAGGGATACAACATTACAAGAAGTTCCCATCCATTAATATCATCAATCGTCATTTAGCATTCATTATTAAAAACACCTGCTAAAAATAAACATAAAAATACATATATAACAAGTTATACAAAAGCAAATTGGTCACACATTCAAGCCTACTCTACTCATGAAACTTAGTCACAGCTCGATCTAAGCCTAACAGCGGCCTTTTAAAAGCTAAGAAAATGCCATAATGTGGACCCTGAAAGCATAGATAAAAAGGCAAAAGCAGGACGCACTTGAATGAAATTAGCTTTTTTTTAAATAAATAAGTCTTTGTCGGCACCTCATAGTTACTGCAAAACATTAAAAAATGAATCATGTCCTCAGGGGAATTGCCATTGCAACCGCATGGCAGCATGGTCTTTGCATTTACTACTCCCTTGTGTGGGAGCGAGGAGGAGATGCAATAGGTAATACAAATTGGGGAGCCCTAGGGAGTACGGTTCCATAGATTGTACGGTTTTCAAGACAATATATTTACATACACTGGGCTTCATTAACTCACGCTCTTCCCTGTCCACCACCCGCTGTCTTAAAAAAGATTCCTTGGCCCAAAGTAGAAACTTTCTTTTGATTGAATCGGGGTTGCTAGAGAGGTCTGCCTTTCCTAGTCTCCTACAATGTTCCTGTATGTATTTGAATCAAGGGATATGATGGGCATGATCAAGAGGCACACAGTCCCTTAGAATATCTTTGTTTAAGGCAGTCCCCTTGTTCAACCAAACTTTGAGCCACTAAGATAGGGAGCGAAACAACAACAAATCTGACAGGTAAGACATACCCAATTCTTCAAGTACGATAAAAATGGAGGTTCCCTGGGGTACGTATAGGAGACATCTCAGGAACCTTTTTTTGATTCTTTGTAGCTCCTCATAAGGTATGTAGCCCCAAATTTCTCTACCATAAGTTGCCTGTGCTAGACACTTATCTCTAGAGATCTGCAAAATTGCACCTATTGGTTTTTTGCCCAACCACGAAGCAAAGTTAAAGATTGCCACATTGGCCCGTAAAAATTCCCCTTGCTTTTTACTTTTCAAAGGGCCCCAATTTAGTTTGGCTTCCAGCATATCCCCCAGGTACGAGAAGGCACTAGTCATAGGGCCTGGGGTAGACCCGACCTTAAAGTTAAAAGCCTTCCTTGAACTCGGCCCCACCTGCATCACATATGACTTGGAATTGTTACCAGCAGGGTCCTCCATAAACTTCACAAAGGAGTTTAGTAAAATTTGCAAACACCTCGCCATCCGGACCATGAGGCAGCGACGTACGCATGAAATAATACGGGCAAACCGCACCGTCCCACATGGGGAAAATCTACATGTGTGTCAATTAGTACCTTCTCCAAATAATTAATATATAAATTGAATATAAAAGGGGCTAGTATACAACCCTGTCGAACCCCTCTTTGGATTGGGAATCGCGGAGTGACCTAACAGTCATTCGTGTATCGTACATCCGATTTGGTATACCTATGAAGCTCACGTAGGAATAGGATGATGTCTTTGTCCACACCTATACACATTAAGGTCTCCCATAACTTGTTTCTGTTCACACGATCAAAGGCAGAAGACAAGTCCATGAAGGTCAGATATATGCTACCAGATCAGGGATAGTATATTTGTTAACAATCATATACAAATTCAAACTTTGGTCGACTGTCGACCTCCCTGGACGAAAACCATATTGTTTGTCAGCTAGAACGTTATTATCATCTGCCCATGTAGACAACCTATCCAACAAGATACGTCTCACCACTTTAACGGATGAGTCCAGCAAGGATATGGGCCTGTAGCAGAGGGTACTATTCCTATGTCCTTTTTTAAAAACTGGGACAATTGTGTATATGGACTACGCAAGTCCTCTCTTATTGCTACATTAATAACGGAAGTGAGGATTGACACCCACAACTGTCCGTTAGATATATAAAGGTCTGGGTGAATACCATCAGGCCCTGAAGCCTTGTTTCTAGATAACCCTGTGATACCCTTGCTGACTCCGTTGGCTGTGATAACAAGAGCCGACTTCCCTCCACCTCTACCAACGGCTATATTTGCATCTAATGGGCAATTGGGGATATGGACCAAGTACTAGGCAAGTCCTCTCTTATTGGTACATTAATAACGGAAGTGAGGATTGGCACCCAAAACTGTGTGTTAGATATATAAAGGTCTGGGGATATACCATCAGGTCCTGAAGCCTTGTTTCTAGATAAGTCTGCGATACCCTTGCTGACTTCGTTGGCTATGATAACAAGGGCCAACTTCCCTCCACCTCTGCCAATGGCTATACTTGCATCTAATGGGCAATTGTGATTATGGACCAGGTACTAGGCAAGTCCTCTCTTATTGCTACATTAATAACGGAAGTGAGGATTGGCACCCACAACTGTGGGTTAGATATATAAGGGTCTGGGGAGATACCATCAGGTCCTGAAGCCTTGTTTCTAGATAACCCTGCGATACCCTTGCTGACTTAATCGGCTGTGATAACAAGGGGCGACTTCCCTCCACCTCCGCCAATGGCTATACTTGCATCTAATGGGCTTCTGAATATTTTTTGAAAATGGCCAACCCATTCCTCTTCTGCAATATGTGCATCAAGAGCCTGTGTATTCTCTCCTGACAGAAAAGAACAGTTCACAAAGCTCCAAAACTGGTTGCTGTTTTTCAAGGTGCAGGCCTCAATGAGCTTACTCCATGCCTCCTCCTTTAGCTCGGCCTTACGCCTTGCTAGTTCCACTTTATTTATCCCTCTATACTCTTTTACCAAAGCACGGTTCCTTGGTTTGGCACCCACTGTCCCCCTCAGGTTCCTGGCGGCACGGGAACATTCACAATCAATCCATCTTGTGACTTAATCCTTCGGATGCATGGGTGGCCCCTTAAACAGATATCCAATTGTACGCGAAATGGCCAAGAATGCCTCTAGGATAGCACCCTTCTCTTCACGCCCAGTTGAACAGATATCAATTTCCCACTTACACTTAGCGAGAAGGGTCTCATAAAAAGAGTCCTGGGTTATCTGCACCCACCTTAGCCGTCTAACCTAATCTGTTACCCTTAGTGACTGTTAGACCTGGCGATTTCCGGTTGGCTGAGGCTTGCGCCAAAGCCAGGCAGAAACCACCAGTCTAGTCAGGGCAAGGAAGTTACACGCCAAAGATAACCCCTGCTCACCCCCTTGGTAGCTTGGCACGAGCAGTCAGGCTTATCTCTGAGGCGATGTGTAAAGCGTTTGCGCGCGCACCCAGCAACAACACCCAAGGCCCACCACAAAGGAAACTCCACACCAGGTATTCTATAAAAATAACCTCTGTATTATAATAAAACACATTAGATAGAAACACACACTTTACAATGTGCCAACAGGCACGGGCAGAATTTACAAGGGATTATGTACAAGACAGGGCCACCTGGACCACTGTCAGGAAATAGCACTTTTGGATAGTTAGCACATAAAATATATAAAATCACTGTCGCACCAAAATAATATGTATAGCACACAACCAGTACTTACTGGTATCGGGGAAGTACCACCTACGTAACCCTAACTACTTTAGGAGACTGTCACACAGGGGACTAGAACCTCACTAGTACCACCTGTACTAGGAGAAAGCAACAACCACCTACGTATCACAATACCTGTAGGGGTAAGAGAACGTTACACATGATGCAGGAAAACATTCAGAGGTGTATGGAAGGAAAACACATGATGCCTAAAAACATTCAGAGGTGTAAAAGCAATGGCACATGATGCATCAACACACATTCAGAGGTGCAAGGAAAGAACACACATGATGCATAAAACATTCAGAGGTGTAAAAGTAACAATTGCGCAAGAACTCCTATGAGCCACCACCTGTGGCAGTCCCTGGGCCAACTGGCCTTGTCCAGGCTAGGACGCTCTGTGTCCAGAATATTCAGGGCCCGGCTGCGCAAGCTGCGCAAGCTAGAACACCGAGGCCACCACCTAAACGTTGCAGCTACCCACTAAGTGCTGGGCAGCTGGAAAATGAACTTCAGGCACTCTGCGTGCCTCTGGAGCCCTCTCTGGGCTCTGACCATTCAAAAATATGCCCTCTAGAGCCTTCGTGGCTCAGCACAACGTTGGAGCCTCACTGGGCTCAAACAACAATGCCCCGGGAGCCTCCACGGCTCTGAAACAACATGCCCCCGAGGTCGGAGCGTTCCCTGCGCTCTTCGCTGGAGCCTCAACCGGCTCTGAAATCAATATGTCCCCAAGAGCCTTCTGGGAGCCTCACAGGCTCTACTACTCTCAGCCCCCGTCGTTGGAGCCTCACGGGGCTCGTGAGCACAGCCCCCTGCACCCCCCAGCAGATGCGCGGAGTCCCCCAGCCCTCTAGGCACTCACCGGCTGCTCGGGGGACTCCCGCGTCGTCTCCGCTCTCCGGGGAAGGATCCGAGGCTTCTCTGCAACGCGGAGGGGCAGGCACCGACAATGTGCCTCGCGCCCCCTCCGCATCAGCTCCGGCCGCACTTCTCCTCTCAGTCCAGCGCGGGGTAGGCTCCCGCCTGGATCCTAACTTCTTCGACCGGGCTGCGACCGCGGTGCTTGGCAGGAGGCGGGGTAGGCTCCCGCCCTCCTGCTTCCTGTTCTGGGTGTCCCGGAGGCCCGCCCTCAACCCGCCTGACTTCCGGTTTCAGCCCGGGCTGCAGCGGTGATTCTCCTTCACAGCGGCAATGAGGGGTAGGCTCCCTCGCCACCGAGTATAACGGCGGGGTGGGCACCCGCCGAACTGGGCAAAACAACGGCAAAATCGCGGGGTGGGCACCCGCCAGCGAGATCCAAGCGCACACAGCGCTACAAGGTCACGGACAGCGCTCCCAGCGCTGGAAAGCCCCACAAGCGCTCCCAGGCGCTACAAAGAGAGCAAGTCCAGGAAAACAGCGCGCACAGCGCTACCAAGTCTAGGAAGCGCTCCCAGGCGCTATAAGCAATGTCCAAGAACAAAAAGGTCCTCCAGAGAGCAGGGGGCAAAGGCTGGGCCCAGAGCCAGCTCACAGGGCCCTCCAGCAGGGAGGCAGTCCCCAGTGGCGGTCTCTCCTGGCGCCCAGCAGCAGCAGGCCCCCCCTCAAGTGGATCCTGCAAGAGAACAACCTCTGTGGGGACGCAGCCCCATTTTTATACAGTGAAATCCTTTGTTCTGGGTTCAGGGTGAGGGGGAAAACCAGTCGCAGCTGGTTGGGGAGCACCCTTGATGTGCTCAGCCCCTCACTCTATTCACTGGCAGGGCTAGGGTCATTAGACGCACCACAGGGGCCGGCGCCAGCATTGTGTGGGGGAGCCCTGTCCTATTCAGGACCCAGGTACACTCCTCCCCAGCCATCTACATGCTAATTCCCCATTCACCACTGGGTGACTCCTCCTGACTCTGGGGAATTCCCTAGTCCGTCACCTGACCTCACCAGCCAATCACCAGACAAGCCACACATTTCAGACTGCACACTGAAGTGCCCACTTCTAGAAGTGGCACTTCCACACCAGGTACACGCACGCTGCACACATCAACGTGCAGCATTCACTCCCACGAGTCCGCACATACCAAACACGGGCCTGCACACCCCACGCATCAGGAACTACCGGGACACATACATTCCCCCATGCATTCCTATGGGAGGGCAGGCCAACCTCAACACACGCACGCACTTTACCCTGGGACACAGCGGTAAAGTGCGCAGAAACCAAAATCCATTACTCCAAGTTACCAATAAAAAGCGAAAAGTCTCGGGGGGTGAACCTGCCAGAAGGGCCAAGTCCAACACAACCCCCTTCCAGCCAAAACGCAGGGTAGACCAATCACCACCGTGATGGTCTTCCCTGCTTGGGGCGATAAAACACGGACGCAGGCCCGCCACGGCAGGGACACTCTCCGGTTTTACGCCACTCTGAACTCACAGGGTTTCCTCTGAAAAAACTCGGCGGACCAACTGGGCTACCCCCCTGGTACTCCTCAGCTGTCCGCGGCCAGGACCAGGCCCTAGACCACCTAGGCGCCACTGGTCCTTGCCTAACCACAGAGTGGGGGGTAGTAACCCCTGGCACATAGTGACCATTTTCCACTCTACCCCTCATCAGGGCAGTTCCAAACTGCCACTGATCCTCCAGCCTAGGGTCCGTACCCTCAGGCTGACCAAAAGTCACGGGTGAGGCTCTCCTCCCCCTACCTCTTCTCCTGGGGTTCCGCCCTCTCTTCCTCTGAGAGGCGACCCCGTCACATAACTCACCAACCAGCTCAGGACCCCTCCCTGAGAACTGGTCTCCCAACCTAGGGTTTAACCCCTCAGGTTGCACCGGGGTCAGAGGTGGGCTCTCCCACCCTCTGCACCCCCTTCCAGAGTCCTGCTCCCTACCAACTGGGGCGGTACCTCTGGAAGAAGAACCGGTCAGGACACTTGTTATAGTAGTCCTACCCTTCAGGTCAGGCTGCTCCTGAACCTGGCCTCCCAACCTCTGGTCTAAGACCTTCGGTGGAATAGTTGCCTGGCCCCCCAGGACTTCTGGGGATTTACTCACCATCCCCCCGAGAGTAACATATGCCTCATATGTTGCATGACCGTCTGCCTGGCGCAGATCTCCCGTCCCCTGTCCACCTGACAGTGCGCGAAGATCCCCCAGGCCAGACGTGTAGTCGCCATGGTCACTTCTAGGAGACTCAGCCCTACCGGCTGGTCCCTGACCCACTGGCTCCTCCACCGGGGAACACAGCCCCATGCCACTCCTCTCGCCGGACTTCTGTACCCTCCCTACCGGAGCGGTACTGCCTGACCCTAGAACCACAGGAGCCCTGTTTACAGGCGCTCCCGGTCCTCTACTCACTAGGTGATCCTCCTCAAATGGGCTAACAGGACAGCCTAGGTCCCCAACTTGGTGTTCCCTCCGGAAACCACCCAAGTCCTGAGGCAGGGTTTCGTACGTCTGGGGACCCTCAGTCACCCACTTACTCCCGCTCCACTGAGCCAGGCCGTAAGCCCCTACACCCTCCTCGCTATACTGGGACCTAGCTGGGCTACACGGAGCCTCTCCCACCACGCTGGGCTGGAAGATCCCTGAACCACTACTTTTGGAGTCTCTCCCTAATGACTCCAGAGAACCTTTAGCGCTTTCCCAGCGCTCTGCTTCCTTCGCCAGCTTCCAAGGACAAAAGTAGTCATACCTCAACAGGTGTTGGCGCAACCCCGGAGAACAACTATTGAGCATCTGCTCCTTGACAATCATTTTGAGAACTATATCCAAATCCTCTTCCGTGTTGACCATAAGCCAGTCCCAGAGTGCATCATGACAGTCATCCACAAACAACCCCCACGACTGGTGAGGCGGTTTTCTACTGCCCCTGAACTTCAACCTATACTCCTCCTCTGGGGAAACAGGTACCAGACTGGGGAAACTGGGAGTGGGACTTGTCGCACGGGACTCTATTTCGCTGCCACCACTGGACTCAACCCTCCCTGGGGAGCCCAGAAAACTACGACTGCGCGCAGGCGATAATCTACTCTCCAGCACTGATTTCTCCCTGGCGAAGGCCCTCTCAGCCTCCGCCATCCTCTCCTGCGCTAAGACCCTCTCGGTCTCCAGCTTTTTCTCTGCCAGAGTCAGCTGCGCCATCCCCCAGGCATGCTCTAACCTGAGCTTCTCCATGGCCAGCTGATGCTCCCTCTCTTCCCTCCTATCTACCCACTCCTCTGGGGACAGGGAAAGGGATGGGGTGCTGCTCCTGACACTGGACCCAGCAAGGGACTCCCTATCTATGGGGTCTCCACTCTCTACTGACGTCCCTGTCAGGTAACCTTCCTCCTCCTCAGATTCCTCAGGGCTCCCCTCAGACCCACCACCCTCTCGGCGTGCGGCCCGGGCCCTATCTTCCTCGCTGCGCTCTCGCTCCCACTCAACCTTTTGCCAAGTGATCAGGTTGTCCCTCAGTTTGGACTGGGTATCTAACTCACCCACCTCTATGTCCCTCTCCTCACAGAACCTTACCAGCTCCAACCTACTGTACCTAAACAGACCACAGAAGTTAAAAGCAGGCTCCATTTTGGCGGACGTTCCTGAGAAGAGTTCACACAAGGAACCTGGGGGTTGGAGCTACACAGGAGTACACAATTCACAAAAGGTTTCAGTGAGCTCTCTATCCTGGAGAACTCACACTCACTGTCTAGTGCCCCCCACACCATCCGCACACAACCCTCCCCTCGGACTGGTAAGGCAGTTTCTACCACCCCTGATCCCTCAACCTGACCACCACGTGACACAGGTACCAAACTCTGGGCGCAGGGCGGGGGACAAATGTACTGGACACACTAGCACAATGATACCTTCAGGAGAAGAAATAAAGGAACTTCAAAAACAATAATCCCTAAAATGTGGTTATCTAATGCAGAGTTTTGTGGTGTAGCCAGTTGCTGCTGCGGTACAGCGCAAACGCAAGTCCAAATCCCACCGCTGAACACCAATGTTAGACCTGGCGATTTCCGGTTGGCTGAGGCTTGCGCCAAAGCCAGGCAGAAACCACCAGTCTAGTCAGGGCAAGGAAGTTACACGCCAAAGATAACCCCTGCTCACCCCCTTGGTAGCTTGGCACGAGCAGTCAGGCTTATCTCTGAGGCGATGTGTAAAGCGTTTGCGCGCGCACCCAGCAACAACACCCAAGGCCCACCACAAAGGAAACTCCACACAAGGTATTCTATAAAAATAACCTCTGTATTATAATAAAACACATTAGATAGAAACACACACTTTACAATGTGCCAACAGGCACGGGCAGAATTTACAAGGGATTATGTACAAGACAGGGCCACCTGGACCACTGTCAGGAAATAGCACTTTTGGATAGTTAGCACATAAAATATATAAAATCACTGTCGCACCAAAATAATATGTATAGCACACAACCAGTACTTACTGGTATCGGGGAAGTACCACCTACGTAACCCTAACTACTTTAGGAGACTGTCACGCAGGGGACTAGAACCTCACTAGTACCACCTGTACTAGGAGAAAGCAACAACCACCTACGTATCACAATACCTGTAGGGGTAAGAGAACGTTACACATGATGCAGGAAAACATTCAGAGGTGTATGGAAGGAAAACACATGATGCCTAAAAACATTCAGAGGTGTAAAAGCAATGGCACATGATGCATCAACACACATTCAGAGGTGCAAGGAAAGAACACACATGATGCATAAAACATTCAGAGGTGTAAAAGTAACAATTGCGCAAGAACTCCTATGAGCCACCACCTGTGGCAGTCCCTGGGCCAACTGGCCTTGTCCAGGCTAGGACGCTCTGTGTCCAGAATATTCAGGGCCCGGCTGCGCAAGCTGCGCAAGCTAGAACACCGAGGCCACCACCTAAACGTTGCAGCTACCCACTAAGTGCTGGGCAGCTGGAAAATGAACTTCAGGCACTCTGCGTGCCTCTGGAGCCCTCTCTGGGCTCTGACCATTCAAAAATATGCCCTCTAGAGCCTTCGTGGCTCAGCACAACGTTGGAGCCTCACTGGGCTCAAACAACAATGCCCCGGGAGCCTCCACGGCTCTGAAACAACATGCCCCCGAGGTCGGAGCGTTCCCTGCGCTCTTCGCTGGAGCCTCAACCGGCTCTGAAATCAATATGTCCCCAAGAGCCTTCTGGGAGCCTCACAGGCTCTACTACTCTCAGCCCCCGTCGTTGGAGCCTCACGGGGCTCGTGAGCACAGCCCCCTGCACCCCCCAGCAGATGCGCGGAGTCCCCCAGCCCTCTAGGCACTCACCGGCTGCTCGGGGGACTCCCGCGTCGTCTCCGCTCTCCGGGGAAGGATCCGAGGCTTCTCTGCAACGCGGAGGGGCAGGCACCGACAATGTGCCTCGCGCCCCCTCCGCATCAGCTCCGGCCGCACTTCTCCTCTCAGTCCAGCGCGGGGTAGGCTCCCGCCTGGATCCTAACTTCTTCGACCGGGCTGCGACCGCGGTGCTTGGCAGGAGGCGGGGTAGGCTCCCGCCCTCCTGCTTCCTGTTCTGGGTGTCCCGGAGGCCCGCCCTCAACCCGCCTGACTTCCGGTTTCAGCCCGGGCTGCAGCGGTGATTCTCCTTCACAGCGGCAATGAGGGGTAGGCTCCCTCGCCACCGAGTATAACGGCGGGGTGGGCACCCGCCGAACTGGGCAAAACAACGGCAAAATCGCGGGGTGGGCACCCGCCAGCGAGATCCAAGCGCACACAGCGCTACAAGGTCACGGACAGCGCTCCCAGCGCTGGAAAGCCCCACAAGCGCTCCCAGGCGCTACAAAGAGAGCAAGTCCAGGAAAACAGCGCGCACAGCGCTACCAAGTCTAGGAAGCGCTCCCAGGCGCTATAAGCAATGTCCAAGAACAAAAAGGTCCTCCAGAGAGCAGGGGGCAAAGGCTGGGCCCAGAGCCAGCTCACAGGGCCCTCCAGCAGGGAGGCAGTCCCCAGTGGCGGTCTCTCCTGGCGCCCAGCAGCAGCAGGCCCCCCCTCAAGTGGATCCTGCAAGAGAACAACCTCTGTGGGGACGCAGCCCCATTTTTATACAGTGAAATCCTTTGTTCTGGGTTCAGGGTGAGGGGGAAAACCAGTCGCAGCTGGTTGGGGAGCACCCTTGATGTGCTCAGCCCCTCACTCTATTCACTGGCAGGGCTAGGGTCATTAGACGCACCACAGGGGCCGGCGCCAGCATTGTGTGGGGGAGCCCTGTCCTATTCAGGACCCAGGTACACTCCTCCCCAGCCATCTACATGCTAATTCCCCATTCACCACTGGGTGACTCCTCCTGACTCTGGGGAATTCCCTAGTCCGTCACCTGACCTCACCAGCCAATCACCAGACAAGCCACACATTTCAGACTGCACACTGAAGTGCCCACTTCTAGAAGTGGCACTTCCACACCAGGTACACGCACGCTGCACACATCAACGTGCAGCATTCACTCCCACGAGTCCGCACATACCAAACACGGGCCTGCACACCCCACGCATCAGGAACTACCGGGACACATACATTCCCCCATGCATTCCTATGGGAGGGCAGGCCAACCTCAACACACGCACGCACTTTACCCTGGGACACAGCGGTAAAGTGCGCAGAAACCAAAATCCATTACTCCAAGTTACCAATAAAAAGCGAAAAGTCTCGGGGGGTGAACCTGCCAGAAGGGCCAAGTCCAACAGTGACCACCTGAGTACTGTCATTTCAGATTTCCCAAGTCGGGACCATATGGTCGAGGTGCACAGCAGGTTGTGTTCACTAAAGATGCTATCTTCAATGGAGAAATCCAGAAGAAAATTGCAGAAGTCAATAATAAAATCAATGAACGTTGCCTCCCCTTCCTGTAAAGGTTGATTTAATAGGGTTCATACCTTGGGCCAACCTACTCATAGTCAGAGTTAGATCAAACTCATCAACTAGGGAATTAAGAGTGTCTCCCTGCAAGGTATGTTCTGCATGCATGCCCGACAAACGCGGGCATCCTATGTCAGTTAAAATTCCTGCTGTTGGATCCCGCATAGAATACTTATATCTCCTGTGATCATAAGGTGACCATTGTGAGGGGTATTAACAGTCACTTTCCTTAGAAAAGAGCCCATCCTAGAGATATTACAAGTATCTAGATTAGCGGGAATGGCAATATAAAAATTCAACAGCAACAAATGAATAGACCCCTGGGTAATGGTTAAAGCCAGCAAACAAGGATTGTCAGTTGGTAACACCTTAAAACAACAATGTACATCCAAGGAGACATAAATTACCAGCCCACCCTTAGATCTTCCTGCCTGTGAGGGAGTGGCTGGTACAAAAAAGGTCTTAAATCCCTCTAAGAAAAAACTATCTGTATTGGTCCATGTCTCCTGAAGGCAAATCACATTAAATCCTGTTATAAAAGTGATCCATCTAGGGTCAGTGAACTTCCTTGCTAATCCAACTACATTACATGAAATAAATGTACAAGCCTTGCCATCCGCTAGGCTTGTAAGGAGAGCCTCTGTTTTCATTTGATGGAAGGATGATGTCTCTGTTGGTTCTATGCAAGTCAGTCAATCACAGGAGTCCAACGTTTCCAAAGGTGTAAAAATGTCATTAAGGGGTATTTCTTGTGTTACCATCTGCTGATCTGGGTGGGGAGGATCGGGATAAACCGAGAGTCTCCATGAGTGAGCCCCCCCTGAAAGTCGTCATCACACTGCTAGATGGTCTATAAAAATGCCCCAGGGGAAAAGCCACAATAGACGAGACAACCCCACATGAGTTGTTCTGAGACACTGCATGTAAAATTTCTCTACCAGATGGGGTCTGTTAAAGTTGATGATTACATATGCTCCTGCCAATTTTTTTATAGGCCTCCCAACCCAGGAAATTCTGTGCACCATAGTTATGAATTCCACCAACCTTAGACCAAGAGCGGTGTCACAAATCAACTTGTTCTTAAGTTGGTCAAAATCTTCAGCAGCGCCCGTGTGGAGCACCGGGACATTTCCAAGTACTGCTACATATGGTGAAGATTCTGGTGGAAGTGAAAAAGTTGGTAGCATCTGGCTCTGTTTCTCCCCTCTGAGATCAGCTGCAGAGACTTATAAGAAAACCCCCCTTCTTCCCGATGGCTCTCCCGTTGTGGGTTTGGCTGAACCAGGACAGGCTGAGACACTGTGGTTTCGATGCCATCACTCCGCCCAATAAGTCCACCACCCAGGAGTTTGGATCCGTCAGAGGGCAGAAAGGAAGATTGGCGCTACCTTGCACAAGTATTAGGGGTGGCATATAACCACTTGGACAGTGGTTGCGGTTTGCTGACACATTGTCCTGACCCCTCTGAGGAAATATGAATTTTGTGATCAGTTATGTCCCCTATCGTAGACCCCAACGGCTCCATGTACATGCTATAAGTACATGTATGTTCCCTCCTGCTCCAGTTTTGAAGACGCAAATATATGTGCGTCCACCGTCAACATGTCCTCTTTCAGACCCGCCATAAATGGGTCAGATATTCCATTCCTAAGTATGAAAGGCCACCGACTTTATATGGTTCACTTTCCACATTTTACAGATTCAGGCGAGTAGGCCCCGAATTCTGTCATCAAGCCTTTTCCTGCCTTCTGCCTCTGAAAGCTCCAGTCTGAGCCTGCATCTGTATCCATGAACTTTGTCCTACTCCCTGCGCGGCTAACGGTGCCTGATCCAGCCTATCGCCTGCCAAAAAACTGTATTTCACCTTCAAGATTATCTCCTCCCTCCTCATCCGATGCATTCCTGTCTAGTAGTTTAGGTAAACATTCCTCCAGCTACCGTGCAAAGGGGCCAGGCCTCGCTGTCCTCATGCAAGTAATTCATAGCCCCGTTACCATGGAATATTCCTACCCCCTCGCATCTAGTGTAGACACTTAGACGCTTGTACACGCACTAACAGTCAGTATAGAATAAATTCTATCCTAGAGACCTTTCCTTTTGGATAACACAGTTCTTTAAACATAGGATATTAGATATGATTTGGGATTAGGTTGACATAACCCCAGACTTCTGTCTCCACATGTAGAGCTAAATGTCAAATCCCCTTCACCCTCTAGTTGCACGTCAATCACACGTCATGCGGCTGCGCGCGCATCTCTGCCAAATATTTCTGCTGACATTGCAGGATTCTTCTATGGATCCACCCACTTGTGACATCATGTTTAATGACGTATTTTAGTTACACCCATGTTTACGCCTCTATTAGTTACGTATGCACAGTTTTTCTGTATTATCAGCTGTTACGCCTCTTGCATCTGTTTCACTGTAATGCATTTTCTATAAAACTGCTCATCTGTCAATAATATATGCCCCTTCCTTCCTGAACTTTCGTGGTGATGGAATAGAAGGCCCACAATTCGAATTGTATTCCTTTGTATAGGAATAAAGCCTTTTAAAACCTCTAATACCACGGATTCTGCCTCTTATTTTTACTGAGTTATTCTCACTAAGACTTTACCGCATAAAAAATAGTACCGGTAACAAAATATTTACCACATAAATTGGCGCCCGAACAGGGACACTTTCTCATCTCACGCGCCGGCGGTGCGTTGCAGGCCCGGTCTCCTGCCACAGCTGAACGGACAAAAACGCGTACCCGCAGGATTTCCTGTATCTCCCTCCGGCCAAGCGGGAGTGACTGAGGCTGCGATCAACACCCAGACGAGGCGGTGAGAAGTGCGAAGTATCCCGACCAGAGCCTAGCTGAGAGAGCAAGATCCGAGGTATACAGAGGCCCACCAGGTTCCGAAGTTCCGAGTCCAGTCGAGTCGAGTCCAGTCCGGTCCAGTTTCAGTTCCGTTCCGAGGCCTTCCGTTCCGAGCTACCCGGTGAGTACCATTACCGGGGAGGCACTTAACGTGCACATAGTCTGTGCCGGTCAAGACGGGTTTGGGTACACAAATCCGGTCTGCACTGTTTCAGCAGTGTATCTGTACTGTTTAGCAGTATATATAGTATGTTTTGCATATAAATAAATATTATCTAGTGTCAGTATTATGTCAGTAACTAGTTTTTTATTAGTTATCATTGTTCGTTAAAACTGTTAAATGTTAAATGTTTTAATACGTTCTATACATTGTGGTATGAATGACTGTTCATTATTATGTTCATTGTATAAAGTGTGTTTTAGAAACAAGATCTAAAAATGCCGCTCTTTCCGAAACTAAGACAGATCAAAACTAGAAAAGGGGTACTCGAAGAAGCTGTTCCCATTCCACCTAGGGACACTCCAGGATACTTTATGTATCATAAGCATGGTCTAGATGCCGTATTATTTCTTGATTTATGGGTGGACTACACCAAAGAATTACCAGAGAGTCAGAGATGGCCCGCAACGGGGACCTGGGATGCAGATTGCATCATGAGAGTAGAAGAAGAATTATGGAAAAAGAAAGCCAGACAGTCACAGAAAGATGCCATTGAATTATGGCGTAAAGAATCATACAGACGTACAGAAAAAGCACACAGACAGGAAGAGAAAGGTAGAGAGAATTCAAATAAAACTCGAGAAAATCTATTACTTGAGGAAGGTACCCGAGTAAACTCAGAACAAGTAGATAGACAAAGAAACACTCTTATGAATGGTATGTATCCTCTTCTGGCCGAAGGGTTACCTAAGGCTACCCCGGAAATACCAAAAGATTTAACTCCTCCATTACTCCCGATAAAAGCACATCCCAAAACACATCCCAAAACAGCAAAGGACGTTTTTCTTTCCTCCTATTTAGATGACGTAGCTCCCGAGTATGCTAATGCCATACCACACATACCGCTTGCCGATGGTGTTCAACACCAAGAGCATTCGTCTGTACCCCCGCAACTACAAACTCCTACACAAGTTCCCACAGGTCCGTCCGTTTCTACAGTTTTTCCCGCATCTACAATCTCTATCCTACGTCCAACGAATCCTTTCGTGCCTAGCACCTCAGATGGTGCTACCGGAGGTACGACAGACATGTTTGCCACCCCGCCGCGAAATAAACAGACCCTTAGAGATTTAGCACTCCAACGTACACCCCAATTAGCGACATCCGACATGTTTAAAGAACAGCTTGTGGATTGTAGATACGACCCAGTACCAGGTAGACAGGATAAATTGCTCATATCATCACTACGTATAAGACGAGCTACATTATATTTAATGACGATACCAGGAATGGGTGAACACCTAGACGAAATATATCGCTTTGTCCACACAGGGCAAGGTCCAGAAAGTATTACCGAAGCTATGGAATATCAGAAAGTGGATGTCCAAAGACAACTACTACGTTTTTTCATAAATTGTGTAATTAGGAATCAAGACAGGCCCGGGGCAGATCACGATACCATGCAAAGACTTGTCAAATGGGGTCAGAACATATCAGAAGCGAAACACGATAGACAGGCGTGTATAATCGCCATGAGTCGAAAGATCCGCAAGGAAGTAGAACGAATACATAAAGAAAGACGAGAAACAGACAGAGTAGAATCAGAGGAGGAGGAGGAGCAAGAATCAGAACAAGTCGAAACAATAGCTTATGTAGGTAGAGGAAGACCCCATAATAATACTAGAGACTTTAACGACCCGATACGTCCAATACGTCCAGAATATAATAGACATTTTCCAAACCCTATGTTAAATACAAAATCCCCCGAACACCTATTCCAAGCCGTTGATAAATTACTCCGAGATCGAAGAGGGTACCATATGCTCGATTCCATGGACGAACAAGAATTAGCTAGGTCAGCAGTACAATGGGCTGACAGTCCCAGCGACTACAATGATGATGTACTTGCACACACGTTTCTGAATCTTGACCCATACGAACAGCGTTTAGCTAGTATATACATGATTCAACACCTCCTTATATTATATAAAAGCCAACACTCCGATCCAGGACCCTTACCTGACATATTGACAGAACTGCTCACGAATATATGGAGTGGGTCAAGTACTGATTTGATTAAAGAAATTCTAGAATTCCGAAACCAATATTTAAATTTCGTATGCCCAGAACACGTTCCAGTTCCCATCATGGGAAGAAAAATGTATCACATAGGTAGACAGAACCCGTTACGCGAAGTGCACCCAATTAGAGGTGCCGGTGATAATTTTACACGCGTGTTTGTGTACACGCCTATAACTAAACTAGAATTATTAGAAATGAAGAAAGTAGTACCCAGCCATGACAAGGATCCAGCAGGTTTCCACCGTGAAATAAAGGACATGTTACTCATGGGAGAGTATACCTACCCCGATATTATGAAAATATTAAAAGTCCTATTACCCGCCGGTGTTTATGAGAAACTCAAAGAAAAAGAATGGGAGGTGGGAGACCAAAAGATAGATTGGACAGCATTAGAAAACGAAGAAAAGGCCCGAGCTGCAGGATCAGGGCTTGGGGAAAAGACTACAGCACTAGCAGGGCTACTAGTACAGGTACTGCCACGTTTATTAACTACGAAAAAGGAAGACTGGGGTGCAATATCAGCCTGTAAACAAAAACCAGATGAAGACACTAGTGATTTCTATTCCCGATTTGAAAAATGTTTTGCTATAAATAGTGGTATAAAAGCCAGTAGTGAGTCATATCCGCATCTGTTTGTGACAAAATTAGTTGAGAATTCTCTGCTGCAAGTCAAGAATAGAGTATTGAAATTCGAAAGTACCTGGCAAGGTAATACCCCATCACAGATGTTACAGATGTTACAATATCATCACAATAGAATTAGAGAAGAACAAGAACACGAACAAAGACGTATGAAAGATACAAAAATGAAAATGCTTGTTGCTCAGTCAGTCCCAGCCGATGGTCATCAAAAGGGTAATTCCGCAGGTCCTACGAAAGGGACATGCAACTATTGTAAACAACCAGGTCATTATATACATGATTGTCTAGTCCTGAAACATAATATTGCTACAGGTAGAACGCAGGAGAGACCACGTCCACCTAGACAGGATCAGAATCAACAACAAATTCCTCAGCATGCACAACCTAGGTTAGCTCCGCAACAATTAGCTCCGCAACAGGGAGCTCCACCACAGACCGTAGCACCACCACAAGCGCAGCCTATTGCTGCAACACAAGCAACAACACAACAGATGTATCAGTATGCACAAGCAGATTATCCCGATTATCAGCGATACTCATGAGATAGCCTAGAGAGGGAAGTTGGCTTACCCCTTATTGAGGATCCTGTAGACCAAGAGGGACCTTATGTACATAGTGAACTATTAGGGGAAGACAGAAAGTTTTTACTTGATACAGGGGCAAGCAGAACAACTATAAGACGCAGTGAAGTTCCAGGGGCACCCCTCTCAGGCTCACAGAATATTTCCCTTGGATTCTCAGGAAAACCCATAATTAATGACGTAACACAACCTCTTCCACTTACAGTCGGTCCATTGACACGTACTACAGATTTATTGCTCACTAAATCATGTCCAGAAAACTTGTTAGGTATAAAAACATTGAAAGCTCTAGGAGCTATAATATGTTGTTCTCCGGAAGGAGTATGACTATTTTTACGTGACTTTAAAGGTCACTACGTGTCCAGAGACATGGATCAACGACTGCAGAATTTACCTACACATTTATGGGCACAAGGCCCCACTGATGTTGGTTGCATGAATATTACACCATATCGTGTCACACTAAAAACAGGAGTAATACTACCACGAATGCGACAATACAAGTTACCACCCGATGCTGTTATGGCTTTGCTGCAAATCATTGACGAGCTCATTGCACAAGGAGTGGTTGTCGAAACAGACTCCAATGTATGTAATTCCCCGATAATTCCGATTCTTAAAAGAACGGATCCAAAAGCATCACCAGTATATCGATTAGTTATTGATCTGCGCGAATTAAATAAATGTATTGTACCACAATACCCTGTGGTCCCAGATATCTCTTCATTACTAACAGCTATTGACTCAGAAGCAACGTTCTTCACTGTAATTGATCTCAAGAATGCTTTCTTCAGTGTCCCAATCGATCCGGAAAGTCAATATTTGTTCGGATTCAGTTTAAATGGACGAAGTTTTAAATTCACACGCGCACCTCAAGGATTTACAGAAAGCCCCAGCATCTATAGCCAAGCACTGAAACGAGAACTCGACAGTATCCACATGCCAGTTAACACTGCCTTGCTTCAATATGTCGATGATCTACTGATCACCGCTCGAAGCGAACCTGAATGTGAAAAAGCGTCACTGACGGTTTTGAAATTTCTGGCCGACAAGGGGCACAAGGTGTCCCCTTCTAAGCTGCAATTCTGTGTCCAGCGAGTTGTTTACCTTGGGCACTCGCTGTCCAAGGAGGGAAGGCAGCTTACACCCGACCGCATCCAGTTAATCGCTAACATGCCACCACCCAAGACACAAAAGGAGGTGCGGGCTTTTATAGGCCTCACTTCGTACTGTAGGCAGTGGATCCCTCAATATGCATTTCTAGCAAAACCACTCATCCAGTTGACAACACAGGAGGCAGCCACATCGACTGTCCTCCCTTGGACTCAAGAACATACACACGCCTTTGAAAGCTTAAAGAAAGCTTTATGCCAAGCACCTGTTTTAGCAACACCATGTTACAGCAAACAGTTTACACTCTTTGTTACGGAACGCGAAGGTACTGCTTTGTCAGTACTCACTCAGGAACAAGCAGGATCACACAAACCATGTGCTTATTTCTCTAGTACATTGGATCCAGTAGCTCAGGCTCTTCCTGCGTGCCTGAAATCGGTGGCAGCAACAGCTTTAGCAATTAGACAAAGCGATGCCATAGTGTTAGGACATCAATTGACAGTACAAGTACCACATGCAGTAGAGGTTCTTTTGAATCGCACACAAACACAACACTTGACTATAGCGAGACTCACCGGTTACGAACTGACATTGTTTCAGCCACACATAGAAATCAGACGCTGCAATACGTTAAATCCTGCCACACTGTTACCAGTGGGCGGAACAGATCCATTGGCACATGATTGTGTCGAAATTATTACTATCACGACGAAACCCAGACAAGACTTGACAGATATCCCTTTGTCAGATCCAGACTTGACATTGTATGTAGATGGTTCATGTATGAGAACAAGTACAGGAGAGTTAGTGGCCGCTTACGCAGTCACAACAGACACTGAAGTCATTGAAACAAATCGTATTAACACTTTGTCAGCTCAAGCAGCAGAGCTCATCGCTCTGACACAAGCCTGTATTCAAGCCACAAATAAGAAAGTCAATATATACACAGATTCACGTTATGCATTCGGAGTCGTCCATGACTTCGGCGTACTGTGGCGAGAGAGAGGTTATTTAACTTCTCACGGTGCCCACATCCAGCACGGACCCCTCATTCAAACCCTATTAGACGCGATTCATCTACCTATTGCAATATCGATTATGAAATGCAAAGCCCATACAAAAGTTACCGATATCATTTCTCAGGGTAATGACCTAGCTGACAGAACAGCTAAACAGACTGCTCAGAATCAGACTCTCACAACTGACATGACAAAGACAATAGTTCCGACACTAACACATTGCATGACAGTTAAGGATCCCGCCCTTGATGTAATTGACATACAGACACATGCTACACCAGAAGAAATAAAGAAATGGACTGAATTAGGAGGGATCCAAACAGATCAGGGATGGATGACGAAGGAAAAATCTATATGGTTTCTTCCCGACTCAATGGTTCAAGTTATCATTAACACAATACATAGTCCAGCGCACCTAGGAGAAAAAGCTATGCTAGACAGCATTCAACACATTTGGTTCAACAAACACTTGCGAGCAGCAGCTAAACAAAAAGTTCGTACCTGTATGATATGTTGTCAGTTTAATCCAGGTAAAAGCATCCCCGTAGAGCAGGGTGGATTTCAAACTCCCGATCATGCTTTTGAAGTCCTCCAGATGGATTATATCCAGATGGAACGATGTCGAGGATTCAAATATGTTCTCGTAGTTGTCTGTGCTCTTTCCCGTTGGACAGAAGCATACCCGGTTTCAGATTACACTGCTTCGACTACTGCCAAACAGTTAGTTCGAGAATTCTTCCCACAATACGGTTTACCACGTGTTGTCTACTCAGATAACGGCCAGCCGTTCTCATCCGAACTAATGAAACACGTTTCCCTTTTGTTAGGCTACCAATGGAAATTCCACTGTGTCCGGCATCCCGAGGCCGCAGGTCTCGTGGAACGCCATAATCAAACTCTGAAAATTAGATTGTCCAAAATATGTAGGGAAAAAGGTGTCGACTGGATAGTAGCCTTACCAGTTGCGCTCTTTTACATGAGAATGGTAGCACATTCTCGAACTGGGCTATCCCCGTACGAGGTGATCTTCGGTAGACCACCAAATATGTGGGGGACGCCTATACCTCGCAAAATAACTGATGTTGACTGTAATATGCTGACAGATTACCTGGCTTCCTTGATGTCTGCACTACAATCTTGTCGTTCACAGGTAACCGCAGCTTTTCCCGATAATACTGAGGTGAAGCCCCATGACGTGGTTCCTGGTGACCTGGTTTTGGTCAGGAATTTCGACCGGAAGACCCAACTGGATCCTAGGTGGAAGTCGCCTAAATTGGTTCTACTGACTACAAGGACTGCCGTGAAGATTGAGGGTCGCAAAGGGTGGTTGCACTCGAGTCATATCAAGAAATTTTATGGACTACCATCCAGTATAAATACTCAACCCTGTATTCCCTCAAAGACAGACTCAAAGCTCCCCTTGGTTGAATTAACCAAACCAGAACTTTACAAACTAAAATTGAGGTCTAGTAAGTCAGACAATTTGATTGTTTAAGTCCTCTCCAAGGTGAATCGGTTGAATTTGTTTCTGACATGTATCCTCTAGACCGGAATAGAGAAAGAAATCAGCGAATGCAGCTTAAAAAGCATGCGTATTGTAAATCACTTCGTAGTCACTGTACAGTAACATTATTAATTTTGTTTTTTCTAAGTCTTCTGATCATTATTTTCAGCATACTATTGCATATGTATTACCCTATTCTTAAACATGCTTACAATATAACTGCAGAACATTCTTTTAGCGAATTTCCTCCGCATGAGTTGTCATATAGATTTGCGCTGCGCAACAACACATTCATTAGTATGTTACATCATTCCCATCAAACCAGCAATGCCACAAACTGTTGGATATGTGGCCGACTCCCTCCTTATCAGAACTATAAGGGAGTTTTGCCCCTCTTTCCATATCCGTTCACACACAATGGCTCCTGTGGAGCATGGTTTAGTTTGATTAATTCCCTAGATTCAAATTCCGCAGTTTATCAAGACAACTGGGTATGGGGAAACCTGAACTTAGTTTTGCTTAAAGTCTGCTACCCTAACAAGGAGGGACTTCCCAAAAGAACAGGAACTGATCTAGAAAATGAAGTATATGGATTAGGTAATTTTACACTTAACCTCATGATCCTGAACGTTGAATCTGAAGCTACACCAATCTTGCCCGCCATGTCAGTATTCCCAGTAAAAGGGGAATTATGTATAAAAAAGAATGGTTCCATACACATGGGCCACAGTAAATGCACCACTGTAATAAAATTCAGTGATCAAGGCAAGTCTACATTTAGAGCTTCCCATCATTCCTACTTCATATGTGGCCAGACCGCATATATATGTCTACCTCTAGATTGGGATGGTACTTGTTACATAGCATTCCTTCTGCCACCTGTTTTCCTAGCTCCTCCTGATTATCATAGAAATACCCATTTAGTACACAATAGACAACAGAGAGATCTCCCAATTGTCGATTACACTGAAACAGCATGGGAAAAATACACAGATTTCAATAAAGGATTCTTTCCCTATATAGGTACAGTCACTAATAGTAAGCTGATACGTAGATTAACCAGAACCCTTGAAGCAGTAGTGAACGAGACTATTTCCGCCTTAGGCAATTTAACAGAAGAGCAGTCTGCTATGCGGATTGTTGTGCTTCAAAATCGTCTTGTCCTTGACGTCATCCTGGCCGATAGGGGCGGAGCTTGTGGGGTCATCGGATCAAGTTGTTGCATTTTCATACCACAAAATTCGCCGTCAGTATATAAAGCCATAACCCGCCTTCATAAGATTATAAGCCAGATACACCAGAGTCCAGGCACCTGGACTTGGTCCGGTTGGTTCTGGGGCGTGTTGTCAGCCTGGGGATGGAGAATACTATCCTTCCTAGGTATTGGCTTTCTCATACTATTCAGTTGCTGCTTATGTCTACAATGTGGGCCAGCGATTTGTGGTCTGTGTGCCACCTCGTGTATCCCACATCCACGTTTTCATTCAAGATCCCGGAAGAAGATAGAAGAACAAATGATGCTATATGAACAGATCGATGGATTGATGAAGATCGATATCTCCTGAGGGTCCGTAGGGGACAAGGAGGGAATGAGGAAATATGAATTTTGTGATCAGTTATTTCCCCTATCATAGACCCCAACGGCTCCATGTACATGCTATAAGTACATGTATGTTCCCTCCTGCTCCAGTTTTGAAGACGCAAATATATGTGCGTCCACCGTCAACATGTCCTCTTTCAGACCCGCCATAAATGGGTCAGATATTCCATTCCTAAGTATGAAAGGCCACCGACTTTATATGGTTCACTTTCCACATTTTACAGATTCAGGCGAGTAGGCCCCGAATTCTGTCATCAAGCCTTTTCCTGCCTTCTGCCTCTGAAAGCTCCAGTCTGAGCCTGCATCTGTATCCATGAACTTTGTCCTACTCCCTGCGCGGCTAACGGTGCCTGATCCAGCCTATCGCCTGCCAAAAAACTGTATTTCACCTTCAAGATTATCTCCTCCCTCCTCATCCGATGCATTCCTGTCTAGTAGTTTAGGTAAACATTCCTCCAGCTACCGTGCAAAGGGGCCAGGCCTCGCTGTCCTCATGCAAGTAATTCATAGCCCCGTTACCATGGAATATTCCTACCCCCTCGCATCTAGTGTAGACACTTAGACGCTTGTACACGCACTAACAGTCAGTATAGAATAAATTCTATCCTAGAGACCTTTCCTTTTGGATAACACAGTTCTTTAAACATAGGATATTAGATATGATTTGGGATTAGGTTGACATAACCCCAGACTTCTGTCTCCACATGTAGAGCTAAATGTCAAATCCCCTTCACCCTCTAGTTGCACGTCAATCACACGTCATGCGGCTGCGCGCGCATCTCTGCCAAATATTACTGCTGACATTGCAGGATTCTTCTATGGATCCACCCACTTGTGACATCATGTTTAATGACGTATTTTAGTGACACCCATGTTTACACCTCTATTAGTTACGTATGCACAGTTTTTCTGTATTATCAGCTGTTACGCCTCTTGCATCTGTTTCACTGTAATGCATTTTCTATAAAACTGCTCATCTGTCAATAATATATGCCCCTTCCTTCCTGAACTTTCGTGGTGATGGAATAGAAGGCCCACAATTCGAATTGTATTCCTTTGTATAGGAATAAAGCCTTTTAAAACCTCTAATACCACGGATTCTGCCTCTTATTTTTACTGAGTTATTCTCACTAAGACTTTACCGCATAAAAAATAGTACCGGTAACGAAATATTTACCACACCTCTGCTCTTGGACGTTTTGCTTTGGCCCCTGACAACGAGCCTTTCCTTTTTACTCCCAGTCAATCAATCAATTAATCAATCAATCATTTGTAAAGCGCACTACATACCCGGGAGGGTCTCAAGGCGCTGGGGGGGGGAGCTGCTACTGATCGAACAGCCAGGTCTTGAGCATCCTCCTGAAGGTCAGCAGGTCTTGGGTCTGTCATAGGCTCAGTGGGAGGGTGTTCCATGTCTTGGGGGCGAGGTGGGAGAAGGATCTCCTGCTGGTGGTTGTTCTTCGGATGCGCGGGACGGTGGCTAGTGAGAGGTCAGCGGAGCGTAACTGGCAGTTGGGGATGTAGAAGGAGAGCCGTCTGTTGAGGTAGGCTGGGCCGGTCTTGTGGAGTGCCTTGTGTGCGTGGATGAGGAGCTTGAAGGATATCCTCTTGCTGACGGGGAGCCAGTGCAGGTCCCTCAGGTGGGGGGTGATGTGGCCGTGGTGTGGTACGTCGAGGATCAGTCGTGCCGAGGTGTTTTGGATGCGTTGTAGTCATTTGATGAGCTTGATCAGGGGCTCCTGCGTAGAGAGCGTTTCCATAGTTGAGTCTGCTGCTGACGAGGGCCTGGGTGACTGTCTTTCTTGTGTCTGTCGGGATCCATCTGTAGATCTTGCGGAGCATGTGGAGGGTGTTGAAGCAGGAGGAGAAGACAGCGTTGACCTGCTTGGTCATTGAGAGCGTTGAGTTGAGGATGATTCCCAGGTTGCGTGCGTGGTCGGTGGGTGTCGGGGCTGCTCCCAGTGCCGTCGGCCACTAGGAGTCGTCCCAGGCTGAAGGGTTGGTGCTGAGGATGAGGACCTCTGTCTTGTCCGAGTTCAGCTTCAGACGGCTGGTCTTCATCCAGTCAGCGATGGCCTTCATTCCTTCGTGGAGGTTGGCTTTGGCGGTGATGGGGTCCTTGGTGAGGAAGAGGATCAGTTGAGTATCGTCAGCATAGGAGATTATGTTGAGGTTGTGCTGTCGGGCGACGTGTGCTCGTGGGGCCATGTAAATGTTGAACAGTGTCGGGCTGAGGGAGGATCCTTGGGGTACACAGCAGATGATCTCGGAAGCTTTGGACCGGAATGGGGGGAGGCGGACGCTCTGGGTTCTGCCGAAGAGGAAGGAGGTGGTCCATTCCAGAGCCTTGTGTGCGGTGGCAGACGGTGTCGAAGGTGGTGGAGAGGTCTAGGAGGATGAGTGCTGCGGTCTTGTCGTTGTCAAGCAAGGTCCTGATGTCATTGGTGGCGGCGATGAGGGCAGTCTCGGTGCTGTGGTTGCGCCGGAATCCTGACTGGGAAGGGTCCAGGATTCTGTTTTCTTCGAGGTATCGGGTTAGCTGTCTGTTGACGATGACCTTGGCCCGGAAGGGGAGCAGAGAGATGGGCCAGAAGTTCTTGAGGTCTCTTGGGTCTGCCTTGTTTTTTTTTAGTAGAGAGTTGATCTCGTCGTGTTTCCAGCTCTCTGGGAAGGTCCTGCCCCTGGCCTCGATCTCCCTTGCTTGTCGTTTCTCCCCAAGCCCTTGATTGGTAAAATTGGACCAGTGACTCAAGCCCGTAATTGATTGCTAAGCCTACATCTAGACCATGAGCTCCCACTGCCCCCAAGGTCAGGGATCTTGCTGGTGTAGATGAGGGTCCTTAGTCAGGCGGAATATCCTGGGCAGACTGTGATAAGCTACCCCCCGATGTATATAATGGGCTGGAAACAGGGTGGGGTACAGGGGAATGAGAAAGCCAGTGGGCCACCAGCTCAATTTCCTTATCTATAATCCCAGCTTCTCTTGGTAAAAAGGCATCCATCGTAGAGGCTGGTGGTCCTGGGTGAACTAACCTCGGGCCTTTACGTTTCCCCAAGTTTCTCAAGCAGGAGCACTTACTAACTAAGCGGGCTAGCCGACAGGTGGCAGGCAGCGCTAGGAAGGACTCGAATATGACCACAGTCAAAGCAGACAAACCTGGCACCCTTGGCCTGCATTCAAATGTTCAAAGAGGCCAAGAAAACTCCTCCTACCTTTCAATACCTTCACTAGGAATCGTCCCCAGACGTCCGCACAATCACGCAAAGCTCTGGCCTGGCTTGGACGGGCTTTGCCCAGGCACTGCCCGCACGCGTCCCAGCCACGGGAGACAACCAGTGATTTTCAGCACGTGTGGCACTGGCGTGCAGCCTGGCTCCACCTCCTCCTTCAGAGCGGAGTACTCTGGGACACCGAGTCCCTTAGGTGCAGATACTCCGGTGAATGCTGTAGCAGAAAAGCTTCCAAAAACCAGTCAAGATTACAGACCCTATTTACAGAATGAAATGTGCTTAGATGAATTAATGCAATTGAGAGAGTTGAGTTCAGTTGAATGAAAGTAATTGAGAGAGCTGACCTGAATGAACACAAATGGAGAGCAAAAGATGAGCTAAATGAAAGTAATGAAGAGAGTTGAGATGAATGAAGGCAATGGAGAGAGTTGGGTTGTGTTTATTGGAAGCAAAGGGCAGACAGTTGAGTTGAGTTAAATAAAATCAGTGGTGAGAATAGAGTTGCGTCTCCTTCTAAGATGTCACTCTTTTAAGCAAAACAGATCACATGAAACCACCTTTGAAAAGCTCTATCCTCACCACCCCAGCAATAACATTGAACCTATTCAACACATTCACCCAGAAGCAGGAATATCGTGGGATATTCCAAAGTATGTATTAAACATGACAGCAAATTAAACAACAGTGCTGGAGAACTCCACCATCCATCTCACCACAAAACTAGCATACAATACCAGCACAGGTATCCTGCAGAAAAATCACTTGCAGCAAAAGAGAGGATACAACCGGACCCAGGGTGAGAGAGAAAGATGATATCACTTGGGGACCGGTGTAATTTTTGATACATGTAAGGAAGAGTTAACTTTATTTGATCATTTGTGATGAATTATAATTTCTTTTTGTACAAAATAAAGAAAATGGTGTTTAAAAAGCAAGGGAAAATACATTTTAATCAGAGTTTCAGAGTTTGTGAACATCTCCCTAGATAAGCCACCAGTGAGGACTCCCGACCCTGACATTGTTTCTGCTAATGTCTGCAGTAATGTCCACTATATGTGCTGGAGGATTATCTCCCCAACATTGAATGAGTGGTTAACACCATTATAGATTGTTAAAGAAATTGTAGTGGAGTCTAATTGAAAGGTAAAAATGGCTGTCTCAAAAAGTTTGAAATGATATCTTATTTTGAAGACCAGAAATATGAACATTGATAGTATACCCTCACTTTATTGATAGATTTCCGGTTCTCATGTCTGGTGGTGGAAACTCAGTATTAGTGATGGCATTGTGCATATTCTGCCTATGGTTTGCTTACAAAAGTGACTTTTAGCATTAATGATTAAGAAACTTTTCTGTTCTCGAGAAACACTTTTGATATCTACCACTCCTTAAATGTTGATAAATGTTGTACGACAATGGCACGCTTGCATAGCCACAAACAGATGTTGTCATATTGTCTTTTTTGCAGCAATTATGAAACCAGTATTGCCAGAGTTCATAATATGATTTCTGTAGGTAAAAAACTTAGAAGTCATGAAAATACCTTTAAGGTATTTATTTATTTTGTTTACATCTTACATGATTTGAGTGATTTTCTAATGTGGCACATAACTGTATGGGTTGAAAAGAAGATAAATGTTATTGAACTGGCTCAATGGCCCAACGTTTTGCCAAATGTCAAAGTGTTTCTGCGCACATTGATTTTTTCTCTATTTCTGGCACCGTGTTCCTTGAGATGGTGACTCAGCGCTTCCAAGAGGTCATCTTCTCATCTCCCTCTGTGACATTATAAGTGCAAGAAAACCATCCTTCCCTCAAGGCCTAGATGGACTATGGGAATACAGTTTACAAATTGTGTCTTAATCCTAAATTAGTGGTATGATTAATAAACCAGGCCATTTTTCACATCTAAATGTCCACTTTGGCATTAAACAGTTTTCTTTTTATACACAATTTACAGAGTTATAATTTGCTAATATAGGCTGTATGTCTATGCTTTGGAAACATTTATGACCACTTCCCTTATTCACAAAACTTTAATGTAATGTACTCATATAAATGCATTTTATTAGCATACTCCCTAAGTGTATCAGTGCACATTCTTTTCACTTTTGGATATCTGGTTGCCTATCAGTATAAATGCTTAAAGTATTATTTAATTATTTTTTTACTTTTCATGGAAAATGTTGCCCATTTTTTCCTTTATCCACACACCCATATTCATTTTCCCATCCATTATGGCACCATTTACACCTGGATAATTTAAGTATACGGGGGAAATTTAGAATTTGGTGCAGCTGCAGCCCCACCATAAATCTGTAGGGCTTATGATCCTTCAAACTCACAGTTACCTGACATCATTTACAGATTGGAGAAACAGTGAATGATCACCAATAGAGTGTGTGCCAACTCCACTGGTGGTCAGTTTTTGACTGTAACCCATGAAGCACCCTTGGATGATTCAGTAGGCCAACACTATTTAGAATTTACTAGCAGCATGATATTTGTCCCATTCCTTGTATGGCAGACTCGAGTAAAGAACATAAACAAAGGCTCCAGTAAACTGAGAGAACTCCATGCACAAATGGGTAAGTTTGCTTCCCAGAAACAGCGCCCAAACTGAGGCAAAAAAATGACTACTTGACTGTTATGACATTGAGGCCTTCGTGGTGTTAATTTCTCATGTGAATGCTTCTGGCATGTTATTGGAAGGCCTTTTGTCAGAAACTAACCGCCGATTCAGCATAGCAGTACTGTTCTAAAAAAGCACTTTTAATTCAGGTTGTTACGAATAAGATGCTCTTGGAGAGGGTGCTTAGTTACAATATACGAGCAGAAATTTTGGTTGTGATACATTTGTCAAACATCAAGTAGGAAATTCACATGAAAATATTCTGTGAAACAAAAACCCATTCAATTTAAGGGAATTCAAAAAGGGTGGTGTTTGTCTTCTTTATTTGGGGTGAGCACCCCAACGTTTCTATACTTGATAGTTTATAAAGGTAGTCTAATGAACAAGGAGTCCTCCCATAGCCAACAAAATCAAAGTACATTTAGGACTGCAAAAAAAATGTTATGAGAGAAATAGAAGTCAAATACCTCTTATAGAGGTGGCATGGTTTGGACACCACCTAAGACGGCCGCCTGGTAGTAGAGCTCCTCCACACGGCAGAGCCTCTGTTGCTTATTATGTGGCCAACATCGATTTGATAAGGAAAAACCTGGCTTACTAACTCCACAATAGTCAGGAGAGCAGATACAACCCCACAAATTGCTCAAGTGACACCTCTACGCAGCCACCATCTTGTGTAGGCTCTGTTCTACTACTTGCTGTTGGGGAATCTAAGCACGGCTGATATTGCAAGCACTTTTCCTCAGAAACACTGGCACGCTTGCCTGCATTGTATCTTTTACTACAAGTAAGGCGTATTGCTCATAAGTCTATTGAAGTTTGAGCATTTTTTTCTGTGCATTATTGACTCTATAACATTTTTAATGACGAAATGTTAAGAGTTTTAGCTCTCTGAAAGAAAAAGCTGTGGATTTGATTCTTTTCAAGTTATGATGTCATTTTAGCGCTTTGTTACAGCAAGAATGTAAGCTTTTCATGTTTTTAGCATATTAGTACGTTTATTCAACTGTAAGCTGCAGCTCTTTTCAAGTTTCATGGGACAAAATTGACCCTCTTCAAACTAATTACTGTACATTTGGCCTTCTACTGAGTGACATTCATTTAAGTGACTGTTATCTGTCTGGTGTTTGGGCAAACTTAAAAAATGTCAATTTAATACTGAGGTGCAGTCTATTTCTAAATCAGTCACTGACACCTCTTCTAGGGATTCTTTGAAGGATACATTAGTTTCTTCCATTGGCATGGCCCATTCAGCTTCTCCTCCCCATTATGTCAGTGAAAGCCCATTCATCTTCCTTCAATAATAGGAGATTTAACCTCTTCTGTGCCCATGACGAGATAGTCTCGTCATGGAGCACGGTCGCGCTGTGCCCATGACGAGACTATCTCGTCATGAACCCCACCCACTAATGAAACGCCCGGCACAGGAGGGGGAAAGGGCGTGGCACTGAAGGGGTTAAGCAAGACTCCCCTTCACTGGAAAACTCGCCATCTCCTATATCATTAGAGATCCTATTGAAGGAAATTCTAGTCCTTTGTCTGTTTTTTGAGGAGACCAACCAGCAGATCCAAAATCTTGATGAGAAATGGTCAATCATTGAGACATTAATGGAACAACAGGTTAATGATTTACAGGTCAAAACAAATAAAAAGTGTACTTTTGGAAAAGGAGGTCCTTCAGTTAAAGAAACACTTGGAAGACTTGGAGAACAGGACTAGACACAATAGTCCACTTCTTTATGGTCTTTCTGAAGGTATGAAGTGAGATGATCCCATCTCCTTCTTTATATCTTTTCTACCACAATTATTATACCTACCTGCTTCCACCAATCTCAATATTCAGTGAGCCCACAGACTGGGTCCTTGTCTATCTACTTCTACTTCTACTTCACCAACCAAACGGCCACACGTTATTATTTTCTTTTTAGAATTTACAAACCTTTTGAAAGGTCTCAATTTGGCTAAATTAAAAAGACAAAACATATGGTCAAGCAGGAAGATCTTCATTTCGGATGACATCTCCAATGCACAGCCACCAGAAGGAAAGATTTTCTCAATCTGCACCCTACATTGCTTACTATGGGTGCTCGTTATGGGCTTTTTCATCCATGTCACTTTAAGGTCAGCAACCAAAATAAAATCACTACGAACGTAGATCTGGCTGACCGTCGAAAATGTATAATCTCTCATATGGTGGCTACCATGGACACAGCTGGTCCCTCTATGCTCTAATATCCTCTGCAATGTCTTGTTTCGCCTACATGAAATATTATATATAAAATGTTTCTCCTGATGATGTTATGTTTATGTAAAATGTTCTCTCCCTTTCTCCTTACAGATACACATCATTCTCCTCTTCTTATACTTTTCTTCCACTGTGGTTCATATAGCCCTTGTCAGATATGCCATCATCATCTATGTAATCACTACCTCAATCTCCTTTTTCTCAAAAATTCAGGTATGTGTTTTCATTTGTCTGTTCTTGACATGTACTCTCTCTTTTTTCTATTTGGTACATCCTCTTTTCTTTCCCCTTTCCTTTCCCCTTCTATCCATTTTCCCTGATGTATATTTGATTCCTTTTTATACTACTATTCCTCATTCTACTTTCTCATTTCCTCATTGCAAAAATATGATTTTATTGCTAATCCTCATGGTTTATTAATGTTTTTATCGCCGTACATTCAGGGTAGTCACTTTGTGTAGGAAATAGGATCTGCTTTTATGGTTACCCCCACTTATTGCCTGGTGTGATGCTGTTTCTGACCAGTCTCTATGCTTTCTCACCTAAATTGGTATGATAAGTCCTTAGGCACATCCCAGATTGGACACTGGTGTACCCTTATCAGTTCCCAGTATATGGTACTGAGGTACCCAGGGCATAGGTACACCTGGTGTCCCCCATGGGCTGAAGCATGTATTATGCCACCCATGAGGGACCACTAAAACTATAACTACAGGCCTGCCATTGAAGCCTGTGTAAGCTGGTGCTAGCACCACTTACAAAAGATATAGGTTGCCCTGTATCTAAGGTCATTGCACTTAAAACCTATAAGTCACCCCTAAAGCAGGCCTTTCAATCATGAAGGCAGGGAGCTCAGTTTTAAGTGTGAGGGTGCCCATTCATGAGCAGGACACCCCTACAACCTTCAGAGTCCATTCTCCCAGGTTCTAAGTGCATCAGCCATTACGATACATAGAGTGGCCATGTGTCATTACACAATGACCATCTCTAAACTGGCTGCAACAACCCCTATCATGTTTGCTATCAAACATATTAGAACCATACCCCCACACCGTAAACGGTGTGGGAGGTATGATTCTTTGCACTGTAAAGCTCCTCCGGGAAGCCCTCAGTGCTCCTGGTACCAGTCTTCGAGACCCGGACAGCACAACATGGCTGCTGCCGACCAGAGACACGATTCTGCCCTCATGCTGCTGAGCCATGCTCAAGCAGGGGTAGGTAGAACAATAGGTATCCAATACACAAAACCTTGTCTGGAAGGTGGTCAAATGGTGGTGTGACCACCTCCCAGACAGGGTTTAGTGTATTGGGGCCAGGTGGGAGTGATTGCCACTGCCACTCAGTCTGCTTGAGGTGCACAGTTGGTGCCGTTGGCTCCGGCTGTGGTGTGAAACTCAACAAAGGACATGGGAGTATTCTCCTCACTGTTCGACCCCTCTCCTGGGAGGGAACCCTGAATCGTCCCAACCCGTTCCTTAGGGAACTTAAGGGCTTACCTGAGAGTAGATTCCTAGATCTGTCGTGGGACAAGATTCATTTCAATACACCACTTCTTCTTCGACCATCTGGGCACTCTGGACTTTGCTCTGGGCATCAAGGCTTCAACTGGGAAGACTCCTGCTTCTCTTGATCTTTTCGCCCTGCTTGTCTGCTGCAACGTCTGTGCCTGTGCTCCATACAGGAACCTTCCAAGGCCTGTGGGCGTCCAAGACACCTGAAGGAATCTGCCTTGAAGTGAAGAAGTCACTTCCCTGCGCCACTAAGCTGATTGGTCTGCTGATCCTGGGCTCCCACAGACTCCGAAAGGCTCAGCAACACAGGTGGTAGTTCTTCACATCCTTCAAGACCTGCCCTGTCCTCTCACCAGATTTGAGGCCAGTATCCCTTGTCAGAGCCACAGGAACTGAACCCAAGTTCACAGCTTTGACTTGCCATTGCAAAGGCTTGTCGGCTTCCTTCCATCAAGATCATCAGGCTCTATGTAGCCCCAACCTCAAGCATCTCCTGTGACCAAGATCTTTGTCCTCACCACATCACTTGCACCGTGAGCCTGCATCTTTGTTTAGCTGCTCGAGGTCCTCTTGCAACTCCAGTGCCTTGGGCCTGTGGGTTCCATTAAGGGTCTTCTTTGATTGCTTTGGGCTCCCCTGCTTGCTTGGAGCCTGCCCTGACTACCCTGCTTGTTGTGAGTCCCCTGTGCCTTGCTGGTCCAGACACTGCACCTTCTTTACTTTCCACGTTGTCTGCAGTTGCCAATGCTTGGGTAGTGCTCCTGAGGGACTCTGACCCCTCATCTCTCGACATCCAATGTGGGACAGCTTGTGAATGGATCCTGGTTTTCCACAGCATTGCCTGGTCCTCACAGCTGCAGCTCCAAGGTCATCGTCATCTCGCCTGCAACATCCGACATCAGTGGGCATTCGTCTTCCGTGCCTCCTGGTCACCCCTGGGTGGCATAGACTCTGTCCCCTCTGCTTGCAAGTTCTTCACATCTCGAATCCACCTTTCGGTTCCACCAGGCACTTTCACCTTCTCCAGCAACGGCATCTTCCTGAAGTCTCCCATTGAGTTTGACGGCGGTTTCTGATGCCACTTCGCACCCATGCACCAGGCTTTCCTGGTGTATAGGTATCCTGGTTCCTAGGGTATCTACGGGTGGGGTGGCTCGATAACCTTCTGTCTTCCACAGGGTTTCTTCAGGGTACACTGGAAAGGTTCCTTCTTCTTTAAATTTGCAACCGTAATGTACCTGTTGACTTGCATTGAGAATACGGTCGTGTTCCCACACTGCACACAACCTCTATGGGATTCCTAGATACTCACCTTGGGTGGTTCCTTGGGTCCCCGGCACTTCTACATCTTCTAGGTATAGCCTTGACTTGAGTTGTGATTGAGCCCGGGCGTAGTGCTCCGCTCCGCCCACGGAGTGTATGTAGCGCTGCCTGCTTCGCGGTTTACGAAGTAGGCATAGCAGGCAGCGCTACGCACACGCCGTGGCGAAGCAGAGCCACCCGCCGCCCACCCGCCCTCATTTTAAAATAATTTAAAGAATTTAAAAGTACATAAAATGTCTTACCTGCGGTGCGGCGTCCCGGGGCTCCCTCTTCCTGCTTGACGGCAACTTCTTCTCACAAATGCGCATGCGCAGACGCCCGCGCATGCACATTTCTCGCAGGAAGAGGGAGCCCCGGGACGCCGCACTGCAGGTTAGGCATTTTATTTACTTTTAAAATACTTTAACTTATTTTAAAAGGAGGGTGGGCGGGAGGCGGGCGGCGCGTAGTGGGGCTACGCGATGCTCCACGTAGCCCCACGTAGCCCACTACGCCCAGGGTTAGTTGTGATTCGCATACCACTATTTTAGTATATGGTTTGGTCTCCCCCTGGTGACCACTGTGTATTTCATGCTACTTACCTGTTTCTATTGAAAAGTATTGTGTGCATTGTGTATATTCCTGGATAGGAGATATATCTAGGTGTTTGTCAGTGTCTTATAAAAAATAAATATATTTATAAATAAACTGTGTGGTTCCTTTTAATTTAATCTATACCTATAAGATTAGGTTCTGGTAAAACAAGCTGCTTTACACGCCTTATGGACTAAGCCTGAAAGCTGCTCTCCACAGCTACCACTTAGAGAGTTTTCTAAAGTTGTCTAAGACCACTAAAATCACCATAAGGATTGCCTGAATTGGTGCAGGGTGTCCACTTACATAGGAGAGGAGTTGGCCTAACGGCTAGGGCAGTCGACCTCGAATCTGGGGAACTGGGTTCGAGTCTCGGCAAGGACGCTGAACATCCTGTGATTCTGGGAAAATCACTTAATCTCCCCATGCCTAACAAAAATGAATGTGTCCTCTTGTAACGCAACTGGTGCTATGTAAAGCACTCTGATACCTAATACCCTCGGGTCAAGTTTGCGCTATATAGAACTCTGTAAAAAAAAAAAGTTTGCATCATTTACCAACTCAGCTTCTCACACTTGGAATTTCAATTCTTTAATTAATCCGGTCATACAAGTGTTAACCCATTTGACCAAAAGTGCTCCAGATTTACTCCTACTTCCTGAAACACACCTTATGGAATCTAAAGCTCTAAAACTGAAACTTGGTTGGGTAGGCTCTGTACTTGTGTGTCCCACCTCTAGTAAAAAGAATAGTGTTGTAATTTTGTATAGAACAAACGTAGATCTCTCTGTACTCTCACAAGAAACTGATGATATTGGTAGTCAGCTTATTATTAAAATTAAAATTAACAAAATCCCTTTAGCTGTTTTTAATACTTTTGCCCCACCCCAACCTTAGTGCACGTTTTGACCTCTAATTGCACAAAATGCATGCAATTTAATGATACATACCTCATTTTAGGCGGCGATTGTAACTAAGTTATGGATCCATTTTTGGATAGACAATCCTCAGTTAGGTTTCATCCTCTTAGAAAGCACAAACAATTTCACTGCACCATTTCCCATAGTGCATTTATTGACTCTTGGAGACTCTCAAATTCCACTTCACTGGACTGGGCTTTTTATTCTCCTATAGATGGCACCCTTACAAGACTAGATCATATTTTTGCTTTTAAGCATTTTTCTTTCAGATCACCCACTTTCGCCAACCTGGACTTTAATGTTCCATTAACCTGTTTAACCACTCCAGATGTTTCTGGGTGATATGCACAATGTAATGCTGCATATAATCTTCAGAACCTCATTATTCATGTGAGCCCCTCTATCCAATTCCTAAGAAGTCAGAAACCCAAAACGCGGTATGAGATCTCAAAGGAGTAGTTCTGCCACAGTTAAACTGTCATTTTGCCTAGTTTGGTATGTTTCCACCCAATAAGAAAACAGACATACAATTACCAGAACATTGTTTAGACTATTGCACAGAAGAATCTCAATAAAATCGAGTTGCATTTGAATAAATGATCCTCTAGATCTACCTACATGACTCATAGTAACCAGTGTTTTCTTTCCCACATTTTGTTGTAGACACACCATGCACTTTTCACACAACACTTCTGCAATTGCTCTAAATTGGGGATTGAACCATGTCTGACAAAAGAGACACATCATGGCATCTCTCCCAACGTGTGCAGGACCATGGTAGTGTCTAGCCATAGGCGATAGCAGACTATCTGGCAATACTGGTCTCCCATCTGTGTATACTCAGACCTCATTTTGTCTCTGTGTGCCCTCTGCTCTGATCCAACCGCGTTTCTCTGCTTCTGGTATTTCATCTTGTAATGCTTTATTTCTTCCAATGTTTCCACCATTGACAACATCAGCCTACATTCTGTAACATTTGTTTTTTCTCTCAAGGGATCATTGTTGAAAATATGCAAATTTAGGGCACAGTAGCGTGCCGTCTCATCCATATAGCAGTTGCTAAATGTAATATAATAATTTCATTGTTGGTGGGCTGAGCACTTAACCACCACAATTTGGGCAGGCATCTGTAATGCCAGCAGTAGAATTCTCATGCTCTCTCTATTCTGAATGAGCGAACCTGAAGAGGTCATGAATCCACGCTGGGACCACAACTGAAATGTACGACCCCAAAGCCATATTGACTGTGAGTAAAAATGGCGCCTCTCAATTGTTCAGTAATTCAGCAAGCCCTTGTTAAAGCTTATTGAAGCTACCAATTCTGCTACCTGGGCAGAATACGCTTCCTGCAACCAAGAAGCTTCCACCACCGCCACTGCCTTCGACACCATCTCTCATCGCACTCTCACAGCCCGACTGCACTACGCAGGAATACAAGGAGACGCCCTCGACTGGATCCAATCCTTCCTCTCTGGCAGAACACAGAGGATCCGACCCCTCCCTTCCTCTAGAAACCCACGGAAATCAACTGCAGAGTACCCCAGGGATCATCACTCACACCCACGCTTTTCAACATCTACATTGCCCCCTGTGCCGCCATCGTCAGACAGCATGGGCTCAGCATCGTATCCTATGCCGATGACACACAGTTCATCCTCTCGTTCACAAAGAACCCCGAAGACACCAGACTCTGTGTCCAGGAAGGTATGAAGAACATGGCAGCCTGGATGAAGGGCAGCGACCTGAAGCTAAACTCGGAGAAGACCGAGGTCCTCATCCTCGGTCCCTGGACCTCTGCCTGGGACAACACCTGGTGGCCCTCTGCCCTAGGGAGCCCACCCACCCTTACAGACCACGCTCGGAACCGTGGCATCATCCTTGACTCCTCCCTCTCCATGAACCGCCAGATCAACGCCATCGCCTCCACTAGTTTCAACTGCCTCCGCATCCTCCGTAAGACCTTCAAGTGGATCCCCCCAGACTGCAGAAGGACCATCACCCAGGCACTCATTACTAGCCAACCGCGTTTCTCTTCTTCTGGTATTTCATCTTGTAATGCTTTATTTCTTCCAATGTTTCCACCATTGACAACATCAGCCTACATTCTGTAACATTTGTTTTTTCTCTCAAGAGATCATTGTTGAAAATATGCAAATTTAGGGCACAGTAGCGTGCCGTCTCATCCACATAGCAGTTGCTAAATGTAATATAATAATTTCATTGTTGGTGGGCTGAGCACTTAACCACCACAATTTGGGCAGGCATCTGTAATGACAGCAGTAGGATTCTCATGCTCTCTCTATTCTGAATGAGCGAACCTGAAGAGGTCATGAATCCACGCTGGGACCACAACTGAAATGTACGACCCCAAAGCCATATTGACTGTCAGTAAAAATGGCGCCTCTTAATTGTTCAGTAATTCTGCAAGCCCTTGTTAAAGCTTATTGAAGTTACCAATTCTGCTACCTGGGCAGAATACGCTTCCTGCAACCAAGAAGCTTCCACCACCGCCACTGCCTTCGACACCATCTCTCATCGCACTCTCACAGCCCGACTGCACTACGCAGGAATACAAGGAGACGCCCTCGACTGGATCCAATCCTTCCTCTCTGGCAGAACCCAGAGGATCCGACTCCTCCCTTCCTCTAGAAACCCACGGAAATCAACTGCAGAGTACCCCAGGGATCATCACTCAGACCCATGCTTTTCAACATCTACATTGCCCCCTGCGCCGCCATCGTCAGACAGCATGGGCTCAGCATCGTATCCTATGCCGATGACACACAGCTCATCCTCTCGTTCACAAAGAACACCGAAGACACCAGACTCTGTGTCCAGGAAGGTATGAAGAACATGGCAGCCTGGATGAAGGGCAGCGGCCTGAAGCTAAGCTTGGAGAAGACCGAGGTCCTCATCCTTGGTCCCTGGACCTCTGCCTGGGACAACACCTGGTGGCCCTCTGCCCTAGGGAGCCCACCCACCCTTACAGACCAGGCTCGGAACCTTGGCATCATCCTTGACTCCTCCCTCTCCATGAACCGCCAGATCAACGCCATCACCTCCACTAGTTTCAACTGCCTCCGCATCCTCCGTAAGACCTTCAAGTGGATCCCCCCAGACTGCAGAAGGACCATCACCCAGGCACTCATTTCTAGCCAACTGGACTACGGCCACGCCCTCTATGCCGGAATCAACAAAACTCTCCTGCACAGGCTCCAGACCATCCAGAACGCTGCAGCCAGACTCATCCTTGGGACACCACGCCATGAGCACATGACCCAACACCTACGAGGCCTCCACTGGCTCCCCGTTGAGAAGAGGGTCACCTTCAAACTCCTCACCCATGCCTACAAATTCCTCGACAATGTCGGACCCAAATACCTCAATGAGAGTATCCTTCCACGTACCCAAGAGGAACCTCTGCTCCCCCGACCTCACCCTAGCAGAGGTCCCCCGCATCCACAGAAACAGAACCGGCGGGAGAGCTTTCTCCTACATCGATGCCAAAACCTGGAAAGAGCTCCCTGTGAACATCAGACACTCCCCAACCCTGCATAGGTTCAGTAAGGACCTCACGACCTGGCTCTTCGACTGATCCGGAGCTGCCCCTGTGCCTTGAGACCCTCACAGTGAGTAGCGTGCTTTACAAACTTCTGGTTGATTGATTGACCACACCCACAACAGTACAAATGGTATGCACAGTTCTCAAGTTTCTTTCAGCATCTTGCAAGCATGATCCATGCACAAACAACACATGATCTGATTTAGGCAAAGGGACATCTTAGATATTCGGTCGTGGCTTTGTGAATAACTCAGTCACATTCAAACAGTCATGATCAGCTTCCTCAATCACAACTTCATTTCCAGGCAGCTGCATCAGAGTGGCAGGATTCAAACTTGTGCATCACACCAAAGTCACATTTTCAACACCCAAAATCACCTGCTCATATTTGGTCAGTTGACTACTAGTGAGATGTTGCATTCGAGTATGAGTAAGCAAGATCTCAAGAGAGTGAAGCACATGCACGTTCAATGGATGACCAATCACAATGCTTTTACACTGTTCCAAACTCATGCATGTGACAGCTATGGTTTTTAGACATCCATGTAGAGCAACGGCTATGGGATCTAAGGTAGCATAAAAATATGCAAGAGGTCTATGCTCAGTACCATGCATTTGTGTTAATACTGACAATGCGCAGCCATCTCGCTCACTGCAGAATAGCGACAAACTTTTGCTAAAGTTTGGCATGCCCAATGCTGGTTCTCGACAAAGACTCTCTCGCAGTTCACTAAAAAGAGAGCATGCATTCATCATTCCATGGAACTGGATCTGGCACATCCTTATGAGTAAGTCTTAGAAGTGGCTTGGCTCTCAATGAGATGTTTGGAATCCATTGTCGACTCCTCTGCTAAGGCAGAGGAGTGTAGCCCCACTGATTTTCAGCAGTATATGGAAAAATAAAATGATAATAACTCAATGTTATTCTCATTTTATTTTTTCCTGATGTGAGTGTGGCAGTTTTGAGAGGTGGGGCAGGGCGGGCTGCTCTCCTGACAGAGCAGGGGAGGGGAGCAATGGTTTTCACTCCCTGAGTGTGCATAAATGTTTGGCCCTCCGTCTAGGGCTGGCCAAACCTTCATGCACACTTAGCATGTTCTCCACCCACAATGCATTACAGCCTGGGAGAATAACACGCCCAGGCTTCCAGTCTCCATTTGAGTGCCGCACAAGTGTGCTCAGACCAATCATAACGCTGCATTGCAGCACTGTGATTGGCTCAGGTGAGCCTGGGTGCTTCTTGTGTGCTTCCTGTTCCGTGTTCCGGCTGGAGGAACGAGGAGGAGAGAAGTGACTAGGAGGGCGGAGCGAAGAGGACGAGGCTACGGGGTAAGTTTAATTTAATTTTTTATTTACCCCCTTCCCCCCCAACTCCCTGCCACCCCCGATCTGTGTTGGCTGTCACTGTTTTCCATATACCCTTGTGGAACTCGGCACCATGCCAAGACATGATTTCCAAAATGGAAAGCAAATATAAATTGGCTATCTGGAGGCAAGGGAATGGAAAAGAAGGCTTGACCCAATTAATTAGAGAAAACCATTCAGCTTTTCATGGGATCTGGTGAAGTATCATGGCTGGATTTGGCACAATTGGACAACATGGGAGTACAATCTGATTAATCCAGCACAATTTTGGCACGATCCGATACTTTCCATTTGGTGTCTGAATCCCCATAATAGATTAATTACATGGACTCCCCATGATCTCTTTAAAGATTTCTTGTTCGATCAATGACTCAATTAATAGTCTAATACCTGCAACTGATCTGGGCTCAAGTTATATGGAGGAATTAGAGGAAATTCTACATTTTGTTTAAAAGTGATGTATATTGGAGCAATCCCTTTGATTAATCCAATATCTTTCCCTGTAAAATCCAATACCTCAGGTGACACAGTGTCTCTTAACTCAAATGGTAGGTCATCACTTGTCAATAGCGTAAACAAACTTTCAGCTTCATATATTTGTTTAGCTAGTTTAAATACAACATTCTCATCAGTGGTGTAAAATGAAATTCCCTTCGGTGTACAATAAATAGAACAATTAAGTTTACACAACAAGTCCCATCCTAGGAGATTTCCTGAACTAGAATAACACTACACAAATTTGTGCAAATATTCAAATTGCCCAATCTGCACAGAGACATGTTCAGTTACGGGATTTGACATCAATGGATTTGAAACTCCTATAACTTGGATTCTTTCTCCTGAGAGGGGTAGGTTGGGAACTTCCACTGTTCTTACAGTGGAATGGGTAGCTCCAATGTTAACAAGGAACGAAACAGGATTTCCATTTACTTTGCCTTCCACATAAGGACCACTTGGTCTACCTCTACGGATGCGCCAAGCAAGCATTCCTCCTCCCCCTTAGGCACTGCCATTGTGACGAATTAGAATCAGTGTCATCAACCTGAATTAAATATTGCTGAGTTACATTTGGATTTGAATCAAAGTGAGTATTTGTATGGAACCCTTTGTTTACATTATATTTTTGAACCAGATCATTCATGTAAAGCATCAGGGCTTGTGGTATATTTAGGTTTACATGTTTCTGCCTTTTAGTCTGCTGATTCTGCATCATATCATTCACTTGAGACTGCACATAAATATAGGGGGGTGGCTATATTAGCTAGGTGTGGAATATGCTCATGCAAACGGAGTAAGGCAGACAATTTGGGTCGATGGGCAATTGCGGAAATCACAGTAAATAATCTATCTCTGACTTTGTGTTCCATCAACGGGGCTGATTTAGACGATCCGGAGGTACTGAATTTCTTAAGTGTAGAATTTGCCTTATGGCTGTGCCCCTTAATAATGTGTGGGGATTTTAATATCCATTTAGATAACCAATATGATTTATGGGAATCCTCCACATACCAATGCAAGAAAGTCAGAGTTTTTAGAGCCCTTCAAGGGTTGGTAATTGAACATGGACTATCCGACAGTTGGCATAAACTTAAATCACCTGACCTGGGATTTACTTTCTACTCTGCCCCTCATAATAAACATGTCCGGCTAGATTATTTTTTTCTTTCAAGTCAACTAGTTGATACACGTAATATCGAGATCTTCCCTAGAGTGATATCTGATAACCCGCTAATAATTGAGATCCCTATGCAGGGGGTTGGGAAGGTACAGAAGTCCTGGACCTTTGAAGGGAAATTTCTGCTGGATGAGGCATACTGTTCTCACTAGGCCAAATGGATTGTGGAGTTTTTTCTGTCAATTGGAACACAGCATCAGTCTGCACAGTGTGGGATGCATTCAAGGCAGCTGTTCGAGGGGAAACCTTGAGCTTTTCTATTGCACGCCAAAAAACATTACAGGGGGAGATTAAAAATTGGGTAGATCATTTAAGTTAAGAAGAATGTGAACTAATGAGTAAAATTCAGCAGGGTGCAAGTATAGAGGATTGCCAGCAACAGATTGCCATATTAAAATCCAAAATTCATGGGTATATCAGTATGGAGGTTGCAGCTAAATATACACAACAGAGGGCAGAGGCATATGAGCTGGGTGAAAATACTGGTAGAGTTTTGGCCAAGCGAATCCAGCAACGGGAAGTCACCAATCGAATTCTTAAAATCTAGGATTATGAAGGTCAGGTTGAGGATACCCCGGCAGGAATTCTAAGGGTTTTTCAAAACTTTTATAGGCAAATGTATGCTCAGGATTCCGCCGGGATGGAGAGTGACCTCCCGGAAGAATTCTTAGGGGAGATAGAAACGTTAAAGGTAACTCAGGATCAAAATGAGGTATTGGAAACTCAATTTACATGGGAAGAAATTGAGCTGGCTCTAACATCTCTAGCTTCAGGGAAAGCAGTTGGCCCTGATGGCATTCCGCTAGAGTTTTATGGAGTATTTCGGCAAGAATTTAAGCATGACATCACATATTTACTCGAACAGGCACGTAACAACTATCAGACTCACGATTCTTGGCGGAAGACCACTATTATTGTTTTTAGGAAAAAGGGGAAATCTGAGCTAAATCCTGCCTCTTATAGACCAATAACGCTTATTAATAGCAACAGTAAAATCTATTCAAAACTATTGGCAACTTGATTCGGAAAAGTAATTACCCCTTTGATTTCCCAACACCAACATGGATTTATCCCAGGAAGGGATATGACGGATCATGTTCGCCGGGTAATTGCCCTTCTCGATTGGGCTCAAGCTACGAGGTCACCGCTGGGAGTTCTCCTCTTGGACGCCGAACAAGCGTTCGACAGGGTCTCCTGGCGGTTCCTCTGGTCTGTTTTATGTTGGAAGGGGTTGGGCACAGGTTTCGTACAGGCGGTTAAGGTGATGTATACATTCCCTGAAACTGTGATTCGGATCGCAGGACAGGAATCAGCATCATTTACCATTAGTAGAGGTACAAGGCAGGGGTGTCCCTGTTCACCCCTTCTTTTTGCCATATATATTGATCCATTTTTAAAGAAATTAGAGATTAATACTCATATTAAAGCAATTGAGATTGGGGAGGCAGAATACAGAGCGTTGGCCTATGCTGATGACATTGCGGTCCTCACGAGTGATGCTGCTTCCGCCTTCCCAGCCGTAAAAGATTTAGCTGCTCAGTTTGGTGTCCTTTCAGGGTACAAGCTAAATGCTGACAAGACCCAAATTTTATGTTCTGGTATGACATGCTCTCCCGATTTCCCAGTTGTTTCAGAGGTTATCTATTTGGGTATCACAATTACAACGCGGGTAGATAAAATTCCTGATTTGAACATTAGCCCATTAATCGACTCTACCAATAAGAAATTGGAGAGGTTGTATCATTTACACTTATCCCTGATTGGGCGGAGTAATGTTTTAAAGATGTAGATTTTACCTAAGTTTTTGTATTTATTTAGGACTATACCTCTTGAGTTTTCTTCTTCTTTTTTTTGAAGATAGAAAGGGCATGCTCTCTGTTCCTATGTGGATATCGTAGGTCTAGAAGAGCGGCCAAATGGCTGATTCTTCCTAAACAACGTGGGGGCTTGGCCATCCCCAATTTCCTACTCTATTACTGGGCTGCAATTCTCCAACATATGGCCATATTACTTGTTGGCTCCAAGGCTGATATACCAATGGCGAGCCGCCCATCTATTTTTGAATTTGGATTGGGGAATCAAGCTAAGTGTTGCTTTGTGTCGATTTGTGAACCCAGCTATTACAAAAAGACAAGATTTAAAACTGTGAAAGCAGTATTCAAGGTGTGGAAACAGGTTCATCGAAAGCTAAAGATGTCGAACCTTAATGCTTATACCCCATTGGTGACTACACCATACTTACCACCAATTTTTCGGGATCAGGTTACCTTTGAGTGGGGCAATAAGGGTATTCATGCATTGGGAGATCTTTATCGTAATGGACAAATGGCATATTTTGCAATACTGCAGGAAGAGTATGGGTTGAGTAGGGGCGATTTTTTAAAATATTTGCAAATTCTGAGCTTTTTGGGGAAAGGATCCTATCGAGAGGCTTCCAATTTTGAAAAAATATCCCTGGTCGAATTGGTGCAAAAGAAGGCCCTGTTGGGAAAGCTATATTCCACCTTGCTTGACTCCTTTCCAGATGATTTACTGTTTCAATCAAAAAAATGGGCCAATAAGTTGGGGGAGGAAGTAATGAATATCAAAGTCTCCATGTCCTTAGCAAACCAGATTTTGATTACTGGAAGTGTAAGGAGTCAAAATTGTATGTCAATATTTGATTTATATTATACTCCCGTGAAGATTGTTAAATGGGGGGGTACTAGGGGAGGAAAGTGTAATAGATGTAATCTTCAGGCAGCAGACACTGTTCACATGTTTTACTCATGCCCAAAATTAAAATGATTCATTTATGGTATTGAAACCTTCCTCTCTACGACCTTGGGGATCTCAGTCTCAATCAATCCTGCTCTTATCATTTCCGGAATTAGCAATAATGTAACAGGCTGCAGGGTAAGATCAGAAACAGAGTTTGTGTTCATTGCTATGGCTATTGCCCGCTTGTGTATAACCTCCCAATGGTTTAGTGTTGATCCCCCGACCTACTCCATTTGGCGGGCACGGTTATTTGCGGCATATAATTTCGAGTCATCCATCTATAAACTAAAAGGACGTAAGAAGAGAGAGAGGGGGCTACGAATTTGGGCACCAATTGCAAATCTTGTTGACTAAATAATGGGGAATACCACTGTCTTTTTCATGTAATGAAGTATATTTTATTATTGAGTCTTTCTGTCGTAATGTACTAATTTGAATAGTGATCAATATCAACCCCTCCCCTTTAGTATTTTTCCAGTATGGGTGGTAAAATTATTTGCTCGGATTATTCAAATTGCTCTGATGATGTGTATGCTTGCTAAATGTCCTATTCTTAATTTGGGAAAATCCTTAATCGGTCAAGCTGGGGGGTCGCTTCATATCCGATTCAGCTCTTTTGATATTTCTTTTTGTTTATAAATCTTTGTCAAAGAAAAATAAAATAATATAAAAAAAAGAGACTGCACATTCTCACCTGTGATACCTGTCCATTCATTTGATTTAATAGATGAAATCGATACTCATGCTTCCAATGCCCGAACTTGCCACAAATGTGGCATGGATTAGTCTTTTACAACATTTTGATAGAAGCACCTCAACCTCTGCCTTGGGTTGGCACACCCTTTTGTTGTCCACCGCCTACTTTTTGCTTGACTATTTCCTTGTACTACATTTGTACAATCTCCACCAGCACCCATGTAATCTCTCTTTGCTGCTTTCATTTAAGCCAACATCAATTTCTCTTTCAATCTCTTATGCTTTGATTCCAGCTCTTCTTCACAATATTTGGCATATCGGAGAATGTCATCTATCGGTTTGCTCTGCCAGCAAATCAAATGGTGTTGTATCATGACACTTATTTCAGGTCTTAATCCGAACACAAACAGATACACAAAATGTCCCATATCCTTTCTGGTCACATTTTCTATTCCACTATATTGTTTGAATGCTTGTAGAAGTCGTTCATAATACGCACACACAGTCTCTTTTATTCCTGTGTTGTCCTGTCAATCTTTACCCAATCTATTTCCTTCTGAGCGTTTTTCCCTGTCATATATGTAATAGCTTGATTATATGTCTTTATTACCTCAATTGACGGTGTACCAGTTTGTGGATGCCTAGCAGGTTCAGTCTCAGTCCAATCAATAGCAATTTTACATTCGGTCCATAAATCACTTGAGACTACAATATCAAATAATGTATTGAAATCCTTCAATGAAACCTTCAAAACTTTAACAAACCTCTCAGCCTGGGCGTACCACTCAACAGGTTTCTCCCTCAGTTTTGGGAAATCATTTGTAAGAGACAATATGTCTGGCCTTGTCCATGGAGCATGAACATAATCTTCTCCAGACACCTCTCTCATAAAAAGTATTTTTATTCCTGATTTTTTCCTCTTCCTCAAACACTGGATACATTGGCATTGTCATTTCCTTTGTTTCCTTCTTTTTAGCCCATCTGCCTTCCCATTTTTCCAGATCACCCTCTTTTCTAATCATGGTTAACAATTCCTTAATCTGCAACCTTTTCCCTGAAGCTTTCATGTTTTTGAGGTCTTCATCACCAAAATCTAATTGGTAAGTTTTCTGTAGTGACTTTGATTTTTGTATGTCAACCACATATTTATGTGCTATTTCGGGCAATTTATCATATGTAACCCTAGTTTGTCGAGTAATGTCCTGATATATGAATAATAGTTCATTATCTTGGTAGTGAATAATTTTGGCAGGACTAATAGAACCTTGGATCATTTCTTCCAATTCCACCTTAAGTTTTGCTCCATCAAGTGATTTTTCATTTGAAGTTCTCTGAACAGCAGTTCCTGAAGCATCTGTACTTTTATCAAATGGAGATGGAGCTAGCTCTCTAATTCAATCATCAAGTTCTTGTGAGGTAGGGCGTATCTGTCTTTCTAAAATGTCTCCTTGCGACCCTCCACTTGCTCCTTCCAAACATAGGGTAGTAGGTAATTCCGCATCTTCTGTACCTAATTGTAAAGTTCTAACTATCATAGCTAGAGTTCCTCTACTAGGGGTTTCCATATTTCTTTCAGCTAAATCTGAAAATGAAATTGGTTTCATTTGGTTGTTTAATACATTCGGATGAACCGAATCTGCACTGGATCCTAATCCAATTCCTCTGAGGGAATTATCAGAATTTGAAATTATCGGTGTTAGGATTAATTGTTCCATACTCGGTCTCTTAGGGACAGTATTTGTTCCTCACATCCCAGAGGGGATGGTGAAAGAATGTACCTGTTGTCCTTTACAACCTGATTGCTAGAGTGGAACTACAGGTTCTATTGTCACTGGAACTGAAACAGTATCAGGAGCATTCAGTGTCATGAGATTGTTAGACTCTGCTCCTCTGGATGTCTCTACTCCTGTTAAAAAAGGTTTGTGTGAATTGGAATTTATGGGCATCGTAGGTGCATCTGGTAAAATTCCAGTTAATGTATTTGGCATGCTTTGAGGTCGATCCTCATTGTATGATAGGGGAAAATTTCACAATAACATTTAAAAATTCATCATCTATTTTATTCTCACTCTCATCAGTCAATGCCAATGTCTGAGAGTCCTCAATATTTTTTCTATTTTCTTTACATTTCTCTCATTCACCTTTCTCTGCAACTAATACAGGATACATTTGTGTTCCTTCTGCAATGTCTGTTCTCCAAGCTTTCCTGTGGGCATCTCATCTGGCCTAAACATACAGATTTAAGGTTTTTTGTACCTTCCCTGCTATTTCTGTTTATCTTTCTGATGGGCAACATGTTCCCATTCTCCAAGAGTTTTAATTGCATAGGTCCCGGGGGTGGTTTAATATCATGTAGCTAACTCCTAAAATTTTTAAGAATTCGTATGGTAAAAGTTCCCTATTGTGGGAAAGCTAGAGGTCCATCCTTTTCTGTATACTTCATTCAATTCTCTAACCATGAACATGTTTGATAACCTCTCTCTTGAGTTATGTACAATGCAGGTGTACCCTCAGGTGGTATTGGTACCACTTTTATAATGGGTATGGGCACATCTTCCTGTATGTATTCATATCTTTATATTTTTCAGAATTTTCATTCTTCCCTAATAATGTTTCAATTGTGTTTTACAAATAGTTATCTCGGCAATTCTAGGAAATACTACCTTGATTTCGCTCCAATAACCAATACCAGTGCGGCCCTCTATGAAGTTGTCAACCTTTCCCAGTACGGCTTCACACCAACCAACCAATCTCAGCGCAACAGTCTGTGATGTCATTCAACTCCTCGCAGTAGCTACCCCTCCTTTACAATCTCAGCACATACTTTTCCTAACAAAGAATTATCAAAACAAAAATGTTACCACAAATGTTACAAGCAGCGGTATAAGAAAAGGCTCTGAAATAAACACTTCTCTGCTCCACTTAAAGAAATGTATAGACTTTAAAACACTCAAAGAATAGTCTATCACACATTCCATGCAATATCTCATCCAGCGCGACCTTACCTACATCCTACGATTATTCTCTGTTCACTGAAAAAATCCTAACGATTATAATTCCTCACCCTCACAAACGTTCTCTTCTCTGGTGGTACTGCTGATGACGTCTCACATACAGCACCTTCAAATCACAGCAGACAATCTTACTCAGCATATGCCACACACTGAGACCCCCCTTAGGTGTATATTCTGGGATCTTAGGCCACTTCGGATCCAATAACAACTTCAATTTAGCAACGAAAAATATTTTTTGCTCAATAGTAGGCACTAAATATTCAAATTTCTGCAAGTTTCTATTTCAAGCAGCAGTAACGCGCAAACCCTATTAATACTCACCTTATTTTCTAACTTTGTTAGACAGTACACCATCTGACACACAATCAGAATAACAGTTGTAGTATTTCCTGGGCCCCTACAGAATTTTCACTCAACTTACGCCACTCATATAGTCAATTGGTCCTCTGATGGATCTAGCTGTCTACTAAAAGTGGTTCGATATTCAGGGACTGGACAGTTACCCAGTGAGGACCGGGTATATGATAATTGTAGCTAAACCCAAGTCAGACAACTTATAGATAAATTCTTCCCAATACATAGATATCCCAATTAATGTTCACTCTCAATGAATGATGGGACAGAACAGCAGAATCAGGTTAAAATTAAAGTTTTAGTTATTCAATCTAATAGTTAAAGAAAATGTGCATTCGATAAAAATGGCACACAACTCTATAATTCGATTAGTAAATGATTTAATGAAATATACCAAGCCTCTGAGATACAGGTAGAATAAGATGGGGAAATATTCCTCAGCCGTGGCAGATTCTGATCACATACAGTATATGTATCAATAAGGATAGGTAGCCAGAAAGAGTCTGTGAAAGGACTCTCAGGAGAGTTCAGCAAGGTTCCAAGTAGCCAGTCCAGTTCGTCAAGACAGTGATCTATCTCAGTTTGCAGCTGTAACAGAAGGAGTCACTGCAACATGACCTGAACCCTTCATCCGAAAAGGTTCAATCTGCCATAAACAGTAATGAGTCAGAGTCTCAGAAACCAGTAGTGCAATAGTCCAAAGAAGCTGCAAGAAGCTCTCAGGTGCTCCACAAAAGCTCATAGCCCCCTCTTTCTTCCCAAAATGAGCAATTATACTTGAACAGTTTCAGGGTGACACCCCTTGACATCACTTCAAGTCTGTCAGGCTATTCAGTTCATTGGTTAATCCTCAATAGGGTAATGTTGATGTGGCAACAAGAAGACACAAATCCAGAAAAAATAGGTGAAACAATTACACAGTTCCTTCAGTCATGTAAGCTTCAGACACATTAAACAACAGGGCATTAAAAAGAAAGCATAAGGGATCAATAGGCCTCTTTCCCAAGCTGCTGTTCCAGAGTTTAAAACAAATTGTTGCTAATATACAATTCAGTCTGGGAGATGTCAAAGGAAACAGTTATCATTTCAATACAACTGGCAATATTGAGAAAAGTTATCATACGCTTGGAAATGTTCAGTCAATGACTACATAGAAAAGGGAAATGAGGCCTACGTAAAATTCGGGCTAATATAAAACAAAATCATGTTCAGTTGTGAATTATAAAATACAAAGTATTGCAGACACTTTTTGGTGATATGAGGGGAAAAAAAGGAAAAAAAAGTTGTGAATTATACATTAATAGGAAATAGTATGTGAACTCAAAATATGAGAGAAATACATTAGTAAATAATTCATTCTGATCATAATTGATACGTCAGTATAACGTACTTATACATTTTTTTTCAGATTTCAACATGAATCATATAAGAAAATATATATAAATATTTGTTGTTCATGTGTCATTCAACTAATACATGTGTGAAATACATGCTAAAGAAGTTTAATGAAAACACATCTAAATATAGTAGTGTAGCACCTACTTCTCTTTTGCCATTTTCGATACATACGTTATTACATGAAATGACATTACAGATAATTTTCACATGAAAACCAAACTAAATCATAATAAATATCTTTTGGTCTCATTAATTTCATATTCATTACATACAAATCAAACCAATTAGCAATACAATCTAAATCCTGAGGTTTTTCTCCGATATTATTCCAATGCATATAAATGAGTCAAAATAGTGTTTCATGAATAATAGTCACATCTATGTTAGTTGAATGATTAATATTTCGCAAATCTATCTTATCTTCTGTCTGCTTGCTTTCTGATGCAGTGGCTAAAATTCATCTTTGTGTCCATTTTCAGGACGTGAAAATGGACCCAAGTTGTCTATGATTTACACAAAAGTTGTCGAAATTATTTCTTTTATTCAATAAAATCATTTGATGTCATCTCTGCTCTAACACTATCAATGGTCAGAAACAGTGGTTGAACAGGGTTGACACTCCCATTTCGTAAAGGAAAGCCCTGACTCCACGTTTTTGCTAAGGATGCTTTTTGTTACATCTTTAAAACATTCATATCTTTAAAATTCATAATTCTTTAAACATTCATAATTATTCATAAGCACAATCAGTGTTGCTTTTGCTATCATTTTATTAAATTTTTCTTGATCTAATTTGGTTTGGCAAATTCAACACACTTATTTCTTGACTTTAATGTTTTTTTGTACTGCTTTAAAACAATCCATGCATTTTCTCTGTGAAAAACTTGGGTGCATGTGCTAACAGGTCGTAAACCACGACCTCAACCTGTTAAGGACTAACCCTGGGCATAGAACTATGCTATGCTCGCTTAGTTTGTGCAACTACGCGCTACGCGAATTGCACGTAGCACAGTGAAAAAACGCGTATCGGGCATTTTTTGCTTGCTCGAGGTCCTCAACGTCAAGTTGACGACCGCGAGCGAGCAAAATGACATCCTGGTGAGACTTTTTCCTCATTTGCGATCAGCAACATCAAGTTGCCGATCGCGAGCGTGGAAAATAAACCTCCCGCCGAGATTCTCAAAGTAGGGATGTAAGGTTTCTTATTGCGAGTGGTCGTGTATGCTCGCGACTGCTCGCGATGAGAAACTACCAGATTCGTTGAGAAAACTGCCGCTCGAGTACAAATCTACTCGAGCGGCAGAAAATGACCGCTTACACTGTGCAAGTTGCCGTTTGCAATGATTGCACAGTGCGGACAAGCATCTGGCACTGTGCAATCAGTGTGAGCAGCATTTCCCAACCACACTACGCAGTTCGCGTAGCGTGCGAAGTGCACTTCGCATAGCTATGCGTAGCGCTACTACGCAAACTACACACAGGGTTATTATGGACTTGTCCATGTTGTTTTTTGTATATTACTCAGGGAAAGGAACAAGTACTAGTTACATTTCCTTCTACTGTTGTTCTTTTGTATTACGACAGCGCACAGCTGTGAGAGTCGTTTCTCTCTCTACAAATCCTTTTTATCCAATATAAGCGCAATTTTTGAGAACTCACTGACAACATGGCGGAGAATTCGGGACTCACTTTTACCGATGAAGACGTCAGTAACATCCTGGCTGCTTTACCACTTATTGCAGACTTCAATGTGGCACAAACTATTTCACAAAGCGCAGACTGGGAAAATCTGACTTAAAAAATGAAAAATCGTGTCAGAACTATACTACATGGAGTAATACTAACAGGATATCTACGCTCCAACACAGCTCCTAAAGGCTTGATAGTGACAAATGCCCCCTCATATTCTTAGACAATGCAGCTTTTCGAAGAGATTGGGCCCAGATCGCCTGGCACTGTACCAGGGACTGGATTGTTCTAATAATCCAGACAGCCAAAGACTATCAGATGCCATCTTGATAGACATACAAGCCACAGAGAGCCATTTTAAGACCACTCTTACATCATATAAAAAGAGACTGGACGAAATGGCCGAATATAAAGATGAACTGACCCAGTCCAAAATCCATCAATTTCAGAAGGATTTAAAGAAGGTCTCCTTTGTGAAAACCTACCCCTACTCAGATGCAAACTATAAAGCCCCAATTAGGACACCACAGTCAGTATCCTCTGATGACGGATCATCGATAAGTAGCGGATCAAGCAATGGAATCTACGGATCAAACAATGGAAGCTACCGAAATAGACAAAGAGGCAGAGGCCAAAACACCAACTGGCAACAACCCTGGCCAAACACACATCAAGGAGGCCAAATGAATTACTATGGCCCATACCCACCAATGCTACCACAAATGCCCCCGCAAATGATGTACGACTGGAACCCTCCATTCACACAGACACCAATACAATTTGAAAACTCAAATCAAAAGTTTAATTTTTTAGGGCATGCCAAAGAGGATGAGGGAGAAGACCGCAAAGAACCCAAGTACATTGGGAGGAAGACCTGAACCCGAGTGCCAATACATGCAGCAAAGCGAAGGACCAACAGGCAGGCCCGAGCGGAACCAGGCATTAGTCACAAATCTATCTGATCACACCCTCACAGACGCTGAGGAAGAAGTACTTAATAAAGAACTAGGCTTCTCACCAACCGCCAAACTTGATAAATTTAAACTCCACTGTGAACTCTCTGAGTTCTTTCGAAAACTTAAACTAAAAGCCTTCTTTGAGAATCAGCCTCCTAAAAAAATCCAGACTGAAGATAAAGGAGACACTTACCTGAAATACAAATCTACCTTTAACCCACCACCACACACTATACCAGTGGAACTAATAGCCTTTGAACAAGCTATTTACAAAGAAATTGAAAACACTGTGGAGGATCCCATATTCAAAAACACAAGTGCGAGTCAATTTGCTGCTATCAAAAGTCTGAAAAGTAATGAGACTATCACTATAAAACCAGCGGACAAAGGAGGTGGCATAGTCATGCAAAACAAAGACGCATACCATACAGAGTGCCTCCGCCTCCTCGAGGACCCCAAAAATTATCGCAAACTCGAACAGGATCCAAGTAACACCCTCAAAACCAAAATACTGGTACATGAGGCAGAATCAAATGGAGACATTAGTAGACAAGATGCATTATTCCTCACATCTGGCGGCACGAAAATCCCATATTTGAATACAATCCCAAAGATTCATAAAAACAAAACACCCCTGTCAGGCAGACCTATTGTGTCTGGTATAGGTTCACTTTTGGAACCTCTTTCCCACATTTGCAACTTCATTTCGCAACCACTGGTACAGGCAAGCCCTACTTACCTAAAATACACAAAAGACCTTCTATGTCACTTAAATAATCTCCAATTCAACCCTGCAACCTCAATCCTAGTGAGTATGGATATCGAAAGCTTATACACCAGCTTACCTCAAGATGACACACTTGAGGTTCTTCACACCTCACTGGATAATACAGAATGGAACTACAGGACACCCAAAACGTTTGTCCTACAATGTGCGGAACTGGCATTAAAAGACAACTTTTTTTAATATGAGGGCACCCTCTTCTTATAACAATACGGCACTTCAATGGGCAGTGCGTTCGCTCCGAGTGTGGTCGGACTCTACATGTCCAATAGGAGATATATAGATGACATCATTCTAATATGGAAAAGTATCGAAACCAGATTAGTGGAATTTCTTGCCTGGGTCAACTCACTTGACCGCAACCTAAAGTTCCCCCACTCATCAAGTCGGGAGGGCATCACCTTCCTTGACCTGGACATAGAGGCACACAGAGGCATCCTTGCCACTAAGACACATTTCAAACCTACAGCAAAAAACTCACTTCTGCGCTTTGAGAGTTTTCATCCAAGACCATTAAGGGAAAACTTGCCCTACGGCCAATATCTCAGATTAAGACGCAATTGCAGTGAAGTCAAGGATTTCAAATCCCAATCAGATTCACTCACCAAAAAACTGAAGAGCAGGGGTTATCCTGAGAGTCATCAATAAAGCCCAAAAAAGAGCCAGAAATCAGAACCGGGAGAGCCTACTGGAGAATGCAGAAAAGAACGAATCTACCATCCCACTTACCTGTGTGGCTACGTATAACTCTATCTCAGACAAAGTTACCAAAATTATCCAAAGTAACTGGTGAATATTGACATCGGGCAAACTGCAATGGGAACAGCCACTATTCTCTTACAAAAGGTCACAAAATTTACGAGACAGTTTGGTATCCACACGCCCCAGGAAACAAATCCCTATAAACAACACAGTTTTAAACGCATGGAGTTTACCTAATATCACTGGCCACTTTCCCTGTGGCAATTGCAGCATGTGCCATCTTACCAAAATGACAAAAACATTAAACCTTGAACAAGGAAAAACATGGCACATCAAAAGACACACTAACTGCAATTCAGCCACGTGACCATGTAACCTCAGATATGTGGGTATGACCAGCCGAAAAATAAAGACCAGGATATGCGAACACAGGAGCAACATTCGGTGCAAATGTAATACCACTAAAATGACCAATAACTTGCTCACTGCTGGACACACGACCAACGATATGACCCGAGTGGTCATAGAACAATTAGACATGCATACCAATCATCTGCAGAATCTACTCCTAGAAAAAGAGCAACGTTGGGTGTACAGACTCTCGACCCATATCACAGGTCTTAATGACAATGGTCCATGGAATACAATACAGAGAGCTTAGACACACACATATATAGGGGTTTCCATCAGACATCCTCAGTATATAGGCCTAATATTAAATCACTAAATTGTCCTACTGGCCGCTCTTAGTATACTGACCAAATCCCTTATACATGCAATGATTAGCGTAATATGTCCACTACTTTAATACCATACTTGGTGACATAACATATAGGGTACTCTCTTTAACAATCTTGTATTACCCTGATCCTCTATCCCGTTAATTTGGACCTCCGGCAGTCAAACCAGTCTTAATATTCTGCTCACTGGTTTGGCTCTTTTAGCGGCTCAACCATTTTAGATGGGTAAGCTTCACAAATTTGATGTCTATATGCAGCTTTAATGAATTAATAACTACTTTGCCACACATGCGTGTAGTATTTGTAAAGAGCGCACATGCATTCCCACACTCTGCTCCTTAGGGACACAACGCTGCTAGTCAGCGCTCTAGTCTATTATGCACCTTAAGGAGGCCACGTCACCGACTATGACGTGACCACATCCCCCGCTGCAACTACAAACATGAAGAACCGTGATACACACCGCATCGGCGTGATCTGATCCATACCGTAGGTTACAGCAGACACTATCCTGAGACAAACGTGAGTACATGAGCCATTATACCATAGTGCCCAAGTCGCGGTGCGTGTGATATTCTTCACCGCTACTTTGATCACAGATATTTCCATCCCCGCAGGGTCCCCATAACAGGAAGTTCCGCTGTGTGACTGGATCCATGAATCCATACACACGCTGAGTTAATGTGAGCCGGCATATGTGTTGTTTGTCTGTTTGTCCCGTCCGTGTACTGATTCATGTTCAATGTGTTCTCTTTTTAAATCACGCGCAGCCAAAGTCACTGGATAAAAAGTTTTAAGCCTCACTTAATGTGCCATAACGCGATATTGTTTGACATAAACTAGTCGACATATATCGATAAACACGCATAACAATTTAAGAAATAATCTGGGCAAAACCACAACACGCATCTAATTATGTGCTCCCATGGCACATTGTAGCCACGCATTGGTTATTTTCCAGATGTCACATGCATGGTGCCTTCATCCCAATCTTATAGCCATGTCTCCAACACCCTACGCATGAGGGGCTCAGATAAGTAAGACATGCATGTTAAGGAATTACTGAATATACGTATACATGTCGCAATGTACTTTTTCTTTTCAGATACTCATCGCGCAGGATCTGTAAGCAACAAGGTCCCACTACACTCACAGCGCACTTTAGGGTGTGCGCTAATATACACAACACAGTGGCCGCAAAAACCTTTTTGGCCACACTCACTCCATTGGTCCTGAAGAAAGCCTCACGATTATTGCAGAAGGCTGAAACTAGTAGACCTACACTTTTTAAGGGATATTGAGGCACATTCCTACCTCACACGTATCCCGACTATGTTTCTACTCATGTTCTAGGACCCTGCAATTAAAACTTTTATAAGGGTATTTCCTAGAGACATTTTTATGATTTACTTTCACTTCACATAGCACTTCACTTTCCACAAAATATCCTGCTCCGCTGTAAATCAGGCGTTGAAGCACAGCTGGATTGCATTCGGCAATCCAGCTGGACCCTGATGGTGAAGCATTCCACCTCCTAGGTAGGTGGGTAAGGGGTTTCCTAAGAAAACCACTTGTTGTCTACGTTCCTCTTCCAAGGTACAGGTCGACAACCACGACCGCAACCTATTAAGGACTTGTCCACATTGTTTTTTGTATATTACTCAGGGAAAGGGTCAAGTACTAGTTACATTTCCTTCCTCTCCTGTTGTTCTTTTGCATGTGCTAACCATCAAGAAGTACTCTCAGATGTCTGTCTTTACTTTTAGGCACTATACTGTTTCACCTAGTGGGAGTTCAGCCAGAGCTTACAGTGAGACTGAAGCCTCCCTCTCCATCCATTTATCAATCTAGTTTCCAACAGTGACAGATCTGTTATTACATCATGTTGGCAAGATGGCTCACTGAATTGTATGTTCACAGCTCTCACATGCAGGATCTGTAAGTAATGAGTTCTCCTAATAAGTTCCACTCAGTCTTTCACCCTTCCCATGTGTGTAAATCTGTAGCTATAATGTTGGGTAATATCACCTGGTAATTACACCGCTTAGATATGGCGCATATATGACATGAATTCATTGTTATAGTATATGTCAATACAAAAACATACTTAGATGCCTCCTTTTGTATCTGCGTACTACTATACAACAGTTGCCAATAAACAGATTCATCAAAGTACATGAAAGAACAATGATTTCTCTACTTGAATAGGAATTCATACACTTTCCAAAGTGGCCTTTATTAATTTCCTTTAGGCACCTATCGACTAAATTTATGTCCAGCTATGGCTTGTAAGCTCCGAGAATGTTTCCAAATTCCTCAAGGTCCTGTTTAAGACTTGTATTGAGTTAATTTAATTTAAATATTTTTCTGAAACAATAAGTCTTCTCAGTAATATTTGGAGAAATGTATTACATCAAAATGGAAAAGTCAGCTTACAGCACACAAATTTAAATTTCAAACTCCAACATCTCAAAGCAGATTTACATTGTCACTGTACTTTTCTATTCCAAAGGTTCACCCCAGATATCAGCTTACAGTTAGTATGTGTGTGGAATGAGCACTGTAGAGCTGTAATACCCACTTACTGGGTCTCGGTGGCGGGGGAACCGCCCAAGTCTACCATACCCTCCTTATATCGAAAAAGGAGACACAGGAGCCTTCGTCTGCAGGAGGAACAAGGTTTTATTCAAATAGCCCGGGTTCTGGAACAGAGTCCCAAGCTCGTCGGTGAGAAGACAGAGGAGGCTGCTGCTTTACTCCGCAGCTTACAGGCCTTATATACATATTTCCCCACCCTAAGGAACCAGTTCAGATGGGGCTGTAGTTACGCCATTCTTCGTTCAGGCAGGACTGGTGCTGCAACAGATGGTGCAATCGATTATGACAGATCTTGCCAAACGGGGTATGTACGTGAAAGAATCAAACAGATCTTGACAAACAGGATATGTGAAAGAAACAAGTTCTGGGACAGTGTCGTGACCAAGTCTTGCGAAACAGGATGGGTGCGTGGAGGAGTCCAGTCCGAGGGCGGTGAGAGGCCAATTCTCTGTTCCCCTTTTTGGAATTGGCTTAACCGCAAGGAGCAGGAAGGGCAGGGCGGTTGTGACAGTTAGAACTTTTCCAAGCATCAGTAGAAATGACCAGGAGGGTCATGCAGAGGTGTTTGACACGTAATGGCAACGCTAAAATAATGGAGTCTGACACAAAATGGATGCCGACAAGAAGGACACTTTTCCTCAGGCCCTCCTTTTGCCATTGAGTGGCAAAACCACTACGAAATATCTATATTCATGAGATCATCTGTTTCTTGTTGGAGCATCATCTTCATATTGGTGTCGTGAATGTTTGAGGGTGGAAGCTTAAGAGCCTGAACACACTTTGCACAGAGCATTGACAGGAACTGAACACACAATCAACAGGAGACTAGGACAGCCACTCCCAAGGCTAGGAAGGTAAGTACCCTCCATCCCCATTGGGAAAGGAAGCCCCAGATCCAGCCTGTGAGGACCAGTTGCCTACATCCTGATGAATTTCAGAGGAAAGGTGATGCAGACGTTGGATGGCATCATATACTGTAGGTGCGTTATCTGGAATATACACACAGCAGCTGGAGCCAATCAATTTACACACCACCACGATCAGCGAGGATGATGTCAAGGACCATACGATTTTGAAGTGTTACAAGGCGGTTCGCCTGTAGCTCTGCAGTGACGTTGGAGAGGGCACCAGCTGTTTATGTGATGGTGGCCTCAAGGACCCTGATCAGTCCTTGTATAGCCCGACTGTTTGCCATGGGGCCCCAGATTGGGAGGAAACCCTTAAAGAAGTCCCCGGCTTCCTGGCCTACTGTATCCTCAGTCAATATGACACGCCTACGTGAGCGGTGTAAAGCACCCTTCATCAACAGGTGGTAATCTCCATGGGTAGAATACGTTGGTGGAAGGAGGAAGGCCAGATAGCATGTGCCAGACCAGTTGCGGGAGAGCCAAGTGTAGGCTGCTGTGCCACAGATAAAATAAGTGTTGGGAGACGCCACCAACTTTGGAGTAGACTTTACATTTTCAATGATGTCACAGATACTAGTACCAACTTTCTTAGTTCCCAAGCCATGGATGCAGACACAGCCCCGCACATTTATAACATTCAGAGTGTTTCGTACATCAGGTAGTAGCCTTCTGGCGCGAAATTTGGAAAATGTTTGTCGAGAAGTTGAGTTAAATACCACCATCTCACCGAGTTCATCCGTTGATAATAGCAATGTTGATGAGTTGGTCGGGCAAAAAGGGGTATTGGTATTGCCAGACCTGTTCCGCCAGAAGTCGTCTCAAAATGTTCCAAGTGCAGAATTGGCAGTACCATTGACAGTATAGGACTCCTGTATCAACATCCACCATGCAAGACAGGACCCAGAGATGGAAAAAGGATAAGGAAAGAATGGGACAGGTTGTGTGATAGCATGCGGCATCAATCCACATACCCAACAGTTGGAAATATTTATGATCAGCTGATGATGATGTAACATTTGGACGAAAGTGTGATTGAAAAATTCTGCACGGCGGGGTAATTCATGGGCAGGTAACGTGAAATACTGATGCTCCGCAGGAGTCGGGGTAGGAGTTGGTGGGGTAACAGGATAGTAGGTCAGTAACATCCAACCGATGACAGACAAGATGAGGGAGACAAACAGTGTCACCACGGTGGCCAGGAAGCACTTGCTATGTAGGAGATTGACATATCATTTCTGGACTTGGGTGTATTGAACGGCTGCCATTGTACTAAGCCACGGACCACTAGCGGCTGTCTGTGATTGGTGGTTGCTTCACTGGATGCAGGTGCCAAGAGCCCTAGGGACGTACCTTAGTCTGACACACCAGCCGGGAGATCACAGCTCTGCAGCCTATAGGTACCCGGGCGAAGTCAAGGACAAGCCTTCTTTCTGGAACGCAAGTTATATCGGGTAGAAGTAGGGACACTATGGTCGGGGAATAATTGTTCCTGATGCTGAGCAGAGTTAGGGGAGAGTTCCACCTTTCCTTTCAGAATACTGTCACTCTCTGCTTCTGTAGATGTAGAATGCAATCTTGCATCGCTGAATGGAACAAACGTTGGGACTATTTCTGTCTCTGAGTGTCCTTGTCCTTCTCTCACCCACTGATCATAGGGGAGAGGCAGAGGCACTCGTTTACAGTGCGTTGCATGTATCCAGTTCTTCCGACCTTCAACTTTCACGGCAGTGCGGGTGGCCAGTAACACCTGGCGGGGCTGTGTCCAGCGGGGTTCGAGGCTCTTAGTACGTTGAAAGTTGCGAATCAGAACCCAGTCGCCAGGTTGGATAATGTGTCCTGGGCCCTCGCTTTTATCAGGTATGGCTTCATGCACCTGGTGGTAAAGGGTACGAAAGGTGTTAGTCAAACTGTACAGATAATCAGTCAACACAGGGTATTCAACATCAGACAGTTTCTTAGGGCGTGGTACACCCCACACATTGGCAGGCCTCCCGAACACAATCTCATGGGGAGATAATCCGATCCTGGTATGGGCTGTTGTCCTGACAGACAGTAGAGCCAGGGGCAGAGCATCAACCCAAGTGACAACCGTCTCAGCTACAATTTTGGCCATTTTTGTCTTTAGGATGCCATTGTACACCTCCACTGGGGGTGGTTAGCTGAATGAAATTTTTGTTTCATACCCAGTGCTGAACAGACATACTCCATTATTTGAGCCATAAAGTGTGTCCCGTTGTCACTCCAGATCAAACGGGGTAAACCAAATTGTGGGAAGTATTCTTTCAATAGTATTTTGGCGGTAGTGATAGCAGTGCAGTCTTTGACAGGGTAAGCCTCTACCCATCGGCTGAAGGTACAGACCACCACCAGGACATATTTTAAATTGTTACATCTGTCCATCTGGATATAATCCATCTGGAGGGCTTCAAAAGGAAAGGTAGGAGGGGAGAATCCTCCTTCAGGAGTTACTGTACTTTTACCCGGGTTGTACATAAGGCAAATCATGCATGTTTTGACCAACTTCTCAGCATACGCTTGTATCTTTGAGTTATACCAGGTAGGTTCCAACAGCTTACATATCCCTTTTGTACTAATGTGAGCAGGGCCATTGTAACTACCAGTAGCACATGACTGTCAGGCAACATCCATTGTCTCTCCATAGTGATACGGGCCCAACAACCATCTATTTCCTTTACCGCCAAATGCTCCGTCCACATCCTCAGCTCCTCAGGGGTAGCATGGGACTGAATATCAATCACACTCTGTACTGTGTCTTCAACCATGCCCCCTTCTGCCACCCGCCTGGCGGGACCTTCCACATACATTCCTTCCTTTTTATTAAGAACTGTCTGTCTAGCTGTCTGGTCAGCCAAGGCATTGCCTTTTCCAACATCATCCGTCACTTTCTTATGCGCTTTACATTTTATAATGGCTACCTTTCTGGGAAATGTCAGGGAGTCTAATAATCTGTGAATTAGGGGGCCATGTTGATTTTCGTCCCATGTGAAGTAAGGAAATTCCTTTCTCTCCACAGTCTTCCAAAGTTGTGAGCCACCCCAAAAGCATACTGACTGTCAGTGTAGATATTAACCGTTATTCCTTTGCTTAACTCACAGGCTCTAGTGAGGGCCACTAATTCTGCAGCCTGAGCAGAGCACTGTGGCATCTGAGCTGTTTCTACTACTTGCTCCAATGTCGTGAGGGTGTAGGCGGCTGATGTGTTACAATCTGGCCCTCTGAGACACGATCCGTCCACATGCAGTGTACCTTCTGGATCTGTTATCGGGGTATCCTGTAAGTCAACCCGTCCCTTCGTCTCCTCCTCTGTCCTCAATATACAGTCATGTGGATCTAAACGGGCATCCAGAGTATCCAGTGGGAGTAATGTGGCCGTATTCAGTACAGTGCATCTCTTGATGTTAATGTGGCTGGAAAAGAGTGTCAATTCATATCCTGTGAGTCGGGGAGAAGGGCGCCTGGCTGAATGCGTACCACATGAGGGGATATGTTGAGACACCCCACATCAGTGTCTGATGATGCCCAGAGGGAGGAAGGTAATGACTGCAACTCTGGTGGGAGAGGCCCGGACAGATACATATAGGAGTCGGGGGTGGGGGAAATTGTTAGAGACACGCCTTGGGGACTACATGATATAGTGGCATACAGAGCCTTCAGTAAATCCATGCCTAATAAGTTTTCACTGCAACCTGTAGTAAGGACCAAGGGAGCATCAACATGGGCGGGGCTGATATCGAGAGGGAGGGGTTCAGAAACAGGGCTGGTCACAGGTGTTCCCGCAAAACCCACGGAGACATTTAAATTGCCAGAAAGGGGTGCCTCCGGGACCGATACACATGCAATAGAAGACCTAGTCGCCCCTGTGTCCAGAAGGAAAGACCGCGCATCCCCTGCAACTGACACCTGAACATAGGGGCCCTTCTGGTTGACCAGAATTTGCACTTTCCCTGGCTATCCTATGCTTGATAAAACCATGTCTCGTTTACCTCTTCATAATCGTCATTGTAATAAGTACGTGTGGCTTCATACCCATCAAATTTGTTAGCAGGGCGTTGTCGTATGGTGTTGTCATCCCTATGTCTCCCCTCTCGGTCACTAGATCGGTGTTGCCTTTGGTCTTTAGCAATCACCCCATCCCTGTGAACACGAGGCCGTGTTTTACCTGTCCGTATGTTTTCTGTCAAAACAGGAGACTCATCCACCCAGTGGCCGTAACCCTTACAATAGGCACATTGATCTGTCTGGAGAGGCCCGGAGGGGCCGGAGGGAGTCGATTGGCGTGCTCTTGGCGGCCACTGAGGGGGCGACCGGAAATTGCCACGGGCGTCAGGGCCTTTGGGAGGATAGGCCTGTTGCAGAAGTACTTTCGTTTTAAGGTCTTTATTTCTCTTGACCTCTTTCTCCTTATCCTCGTTTTCCCTATTCTCATGGTATTGGGCTATGGCCAAGATACCTGTCATAGTCTGGCCGGACCATGTACTCTCAACCTTCTTGAGTCTGGCAGAAATGTCAGGGAGCAAATTGCTGACAAATTTGTCAACGAATACCAGGCCGGCTCCTGGGACACGAGGGTCCAGGCCACTGTGTCCCTTGTATTCAGTTTCAAAATGGGTGAAGAAATCCGCCACACTCTCATCACTACGATGTCTATAGGTGTTAATTTTATCCCAATTGATGACCGTTTCTGGCAACAGCGTCTTCATGAATGTTATGATTTTGCCCGGCAAGGTTGTGATGGCAGCGTTCAGTTTCGTCCCTCCCACTCTATTACCTTCCATGGCCTCTAGATCAGCCCATTTACCTCCCAATTCCACTTCATGGTCGGTATGTCGGATTTTATCCCAGACCTCAGTAGGGACAACCGTACCAAAAAGTAAATCTATGTCTTCGAGAATAAGGGTACCAGCAGATATTATCTGACTTAATTCTTTATAGAAGGCAGCCGGATTCTTCCGAGGATCCGGCAATTGTCCCTTTAACTTTAGCACTTTTGACCTTTTCCAAGGAACATGAACCCAAAGCCTGCGCCAGTGTGCTTCGACCGCCCCTCGGCCATTATTTTGGGCATCGGTGAGTGCGTTAACAAAGACAGGGGCCGCCTCTCTCATTGGCATAGCTGTCTCTAGAGTGGGGCCAGGGAAAGCTGTCATATCACGGTAAGCTATCAAAGCAGACATAGCGCCAAACATCCCCTCTCCCTGTACATCGCCTCTTTTTATTTGTGACCTGAAGTCCACCAATCCGGCGGGTATCTGCATACATGAATTCTCAAATCTCTGCACAACCAAGGTACACATGTATTCAGCCCAGGTGGTCTGTTCCATAATCATCCACTGGGAAAAGGTGGACCATATTTCTTTAAATGGATAAATATTCCCGCTATTTACCCAGCATTCACACTGTTGCCTTTGCAGGTCATCTTCTTGAAGGGACGAAAAGCTGCCTGCAGAGCGCAAGGAAGCCAGTCGGGGGAAATTCAATGATCTATATAAATCCTGCTTAACCGTAGACCATGGGGAAGAAAGAAGGGGGCGGGCAGGGGTAAAGCTGAAGGTATTGTGCGGATGGGGACTCATTGTCATTCCCGCGGCGAGGACAGGGGTAGTGTGCGCAGTCGGTGTTATAGGTGTCAAAATAGGGGGGGTTGTTGTGACGGGGGAACAGTAGGAGGGGCAGTGGAGGCAGGAGTGTGTAGCATGGCTGATGCAGCTGCATGCGGGGCAAGGGAGGTCAGCGCAGGGTAGATGGGGGCATAAGCAGGAGGACTTTCCAACATGGTATCGAGCAGGGAATCGCCCTCTTCTCCCCCTTCCATAAAGCCTTTTCCTTTCTCTTCATGAGCGGGTAGCACTTCTGCACCCGCGCCCTATGTTCCCTATCAGTGATCTCTACAGATCTTTCCATTCGGCCCTGTAAGTGCTCCCTAGTATGGTCAGCCATTGACATCCGCTCTAGTTTCCTTTCTAGTGCCTTTTCCTTCTTTGCTCTCTGTTCAATTTCCTTCCTCCACAGCCTGACAGACTCAAACATCGAGGGACGAACCTTCCGTTTAAATAGCTGTTCCTCTAGATTTGCAAGAACTTGTGGATCAAAGGACTCATAAGGGGGCCATTGTAAATCAGGAACGGCTCGTTTGGTATACTTAGTGCAAAGGGAGGAAAACGTTATGGCAGATGGGCCATGTTTTGCGTACATAGTGTGACCAGGCGTCCCTTCTGGAGGAAGCGGGCAAGCCGCCTCCAGCTGGGAGTCCTGCGTACACATACAACAACATAATTTCTTAAACTTACTATTCACCAGCATACTGAAAAGGACCGAAAACAGATAATGCAAACAACAGCGGGCTTTAAAAAACTCACCTCGCTGGCTTGGCTTTGGCAAAAGTCAATAAGAGCGCAATCATACAAACTTGACGGGTGATCAGCCCACCCTTACCTGACAGGGGTAGTTCTCTTCTGCAGACGTAGGGCTGTGTCATGTTCCAGAAATCACTGTTAGGGGACCCCAGCGAGGACGCGGTCATGTGGCCCAGAACGGGCGGGGAGGAACAGCGGGCGAGTCGTTCGGCTACCGGACTACAAGAATCCCTCGGGTAGGGTACCTCTGTCGAAGTCTCTCCGTGCACCTCCTCACATCCACCGGGCCTGACCTTCGTGCTCATGGGGTCCCTGTTCGGGCGCCATTTTGTAGAGCCGTAATACCCACTTACTGGGTCTCGGTGGCGGGGGAACCGCCCAAGTCTACCATACCCTCCTTATATCGAAAAAGGAGACACAGGAGCCTTCGTCTGCAGGAGGAACAAGGTTTTATTCAAATAGCCCGGGCTATGGAACAGAGTCCCAAGCTCGTCGTTGACAAGACAGAGGAGGCTGCTGCTTTACTCCGCAGCTTACAGGCCTTATATACATATTTCCCTACCCTAAGGAACCAGTTCGGATGGGGCTGTAGTTACGCCATTCTTCGTTCAGGCAGGACTGGTGCTGCAACAGATGGTGCAATCGATTAGAACAGATCTTGCCAAACGGGGTATGTACGTGAAAGAATCAAACAGATCTTGACAAACAGGATATGTGAAAGAAACAAATTCTGGGACAGTGTTGTGACCAAGTCTTGCGAAACAGGATGGGTGCGTGCAGGAGTCCAGTCCGAGGGCGGTGAGAGGCCAATTCTCTGTTCCCCTTTTTGGAATTGGCTTAACCGCAAGGAGCAGGAAGGGCAGGGCGGTCGTGACAGTTAGAACTTTGGCAAGCATCAGTAGAAACGACCAGGAGGGTCATGCAGAGGTGTTTGACACGAAATGGCAACGCTAAAATAATGGAGTCTGACACAAAATGGATGCCGACAAGAAGGACACTTTTCCTCAAGCACAGTCACATGACTCATCAACATTCATGTCTTGCACTGAGGTTCTCATCTAATTGATATAGCAGATGAGAGATGGCATTTTCAGTTGCAATGGATATTACATTGTGAGTTAGGTGTAAGGGTCTATCAGTTGTTTATATGTAAACCTCACAATGAGGAACTGACACATTAACTCTACAAAGAGACCAAAGTGAGTCAAATCTATTGATTTCATTAACGAAAAAAGGCTTTGTATTTAGATTGTGGGGTAACTTTTTTCATTTTTGCCAGCTGTGCCAATGTTTGTCTGTGATAGGAATGTCTTACAAGAAGGTTTAAAACGTTGAATCCAGCAATGAAAACTATGTTTAAATGAAGAGGCTAGGGATAAATGAATTCCCAAACAAGCCCCATCACAGTCTCTTCCATACAATAAATCCCACCACTCTATGTTGTGCGTGTATTTATCGGAGTACATTCAGCACATATGCTTTTTGTCAATACCCGAAAACCACCAATTTTAAAGTTTTATTAGGTCACCCCCTGCTCCTGTCTAGTTATAAGGTCATTAATGTCAGATTATAAACAATAGTTACCACATGATCCATAGTACCTCACATTATTGTGCCATTCTAGATGTTCATACCTCTTCCTCTGAATGCTTACCCCTGAGATATTAATATTGCAGAATGTGTATTGAGCACTCCCCCATTTATTCTGCATCAGCAAGTGTGAGGACCACATTGCAGGATGATGTCTATTAAGAAAAACACAACCTATGGAATAAGTTAGCAACAAATAAGGGAGAGAGCTATTATACACTAAAGATCTGCCCATGAGGAACAAATTCACAAGATCAAGTGAACCTCCGAATCTGAGTAACCACTGACAGAAAGATGAATCTAGCAACAATTTAGAGGAGCACCTCAACATTCCTGTGCCCCTAGATGAATCCTTAACTAGTCAAGTCTCAGGGATCAAGCACTTTCTAGGGCAGACGTGATGCCTGTTGATTGGGTTTCAATCACCTGTTCTTCAAGTAGGTCCTTTTATAGGCAGTAGCATGGAATATGAGCTACTTTGTGGTGTATTGAATTGAGGTAGTGCGGTTAAAAATTCAAGGCGATAAAGAGGTGTGCTTATGAACTTATTCACAGTTGGTTTTCAGTGCTGTGTACCTGTCCCCCTCATTTATTCATTCACTTTTTAAGGCTATATTTTTCTTAAAATGCAGGCATAAAAGCTGCAAGTAGCATTTTTAAACAGGTGAAATGCACAAATGTACTTTTTAATTTGACTCCTTTCTCGGAGTATTACTTTGAAACCGAGGGCCTTATTTATGAGGTTTTACCTGAGGGCAGCGCTGCAGGCCTCCCTGCTGCGCTGCTCTGTGGTAAAAGAAAAGGGCAGGAATTCACCGTATCTATGAGATACAGTGCATTCCTGTCCTTTTCCCCTGCGCTGGTGCACAATGGGCTGCTGTGCGCCAACGCAGGCACCTTTGCACCATTGTGCAAGGGTGCCTGCGTTGAGGGGATGATTGTTTTTATGCAAGAAGGAAAACCTTCCTGCACAGGAACAATCACAAGAGCCGTTTTCCTCTTTTCGCAGCATTCCGCAGCACACCTAGAAAAAAAGAAAAACGAGGAGAAATAAAGATATTTCTCCTCCTTGTGCCTCCCTCACGCCTCCCATGGGGAGGCGTAAGTTTTTGGCACTGCCTTAGGTTTACGAAATCTGGGGTAGTGACAAAATGCCATTGATGTTGCTGGGATCGCCCCCGGCAACAGCCATTGCATGCCCCTTTAACACAGAAAACTGCAGCAGAAACCTGCATTAAAGGGGACAATATTTACGGGGCAGCATTGAGCCAAAAAAGTGGCTTAGTGCTGCCTCGTAAATATGGAGCAGGCTCCTGCACCACGGAACGCCATCAAAAGTGACGTTCTGACGGTGAAATCGGCCTCATAAATGAGGCCACACACTTTTATTGTGCTCCTAAATAATTCAAATTATTTCTCAGGTCAGATACTCATGCCTCGTGCTAGGTTTGTTGTGCTTACTGAACACAGGTATTTAGCACCATCACGTCATTAAATATGAAGCAACTATCTTAAATGCGGAATTAAACTGAAAACAGGTTAGATGTAGAATAAAATTAAAATAATTCATAGTATGCCACACCATTAAAGGTGAGGTCGTTGTAAAGGTGGTACCATCTCTTCGGTGAAGCAGCTTGGCAATTTAAGTTTTCTGAAGACCCACGGTTCTACAGTTTGTGTACTTTTATGTAGACAACATTTCGTATGTTTCAGCAGATGCTTGAAGGTGATAGCATTTAGAGAGGTCAAGTTTCTAGCATAAAATAATCAGACACGAAAATGGCATGTATATCAATAAAAGACATTTAAAATACTAGTTAAATCCAGCTGAATTCACACTTTCTGATAGACTGCCTTGCATTTAAGTAGTCAAAATGTTTAAAATGTATGAGCTGCATACATAAAATATTTCAGAAAAGATGGCGTTTCATCATGAGTCATGCTCTGAAGGTCATTCCAGACAGGAGCTGCCTTAGAAGGGATTTTCATTTAGAAGGAGCTCTGCGTCTTTCGGAGAATGTCTGTCTGGAGTGCAAAGGAAAGTCTTTTGAATTGCCATTGTAGAATAGAGATGCGGTCCGTGCTATGGAATGATGATATGGCTGTCAGGATGTCAAAATAAAATATGAGTCTCTGCATTCAAAGATAGGTAGCTTTTAAATGGGCTACTCAACTGCATAACTCCAACGTGCCTTGCAGATTAAAGAGAGACATACCCCGCATGGCTCAGATGCCAGACTTCATGAAAAACTCAGGTGATTGATTTGGAAAACAGGACGAATTCCCACGAAAGTAAGCTTCAAATTCTTGGAAAGTGTACACTAATGTTAAGAAACATTCATATCACTAATGACTAATAAAGAGCCTCCGAAAGGAAATTAAACAAGCATTGGCAAAATCGAAAGATCTCCAGTTGGCTTGAAACTTTTGCCTTTGTTTTTGAGAAAGTATACAAGGCGACTATATTTTGTGTGTCAGAGCACATTGCAGAAGAGTAGCATGCCATCACTTATAGAAAGGTCAGACAATGACTAAAGTGGGCTGACCCTGTGCCCCTACTTGTTTGCTGGGGTAGGAAGAGCAAAAATATGAATGAAAAACTGACAGGTGAACTAGCTGGCTGAAAGCCCCTACAACTAAGTAGGCTATATATTTATATTGTTATTACAATTATAAAAGGTCTTAGCTAAAACACGACAAAAAAGAAAGGTCAACACAAACAATTCCCTGTGCCTGCATACACATTCACCTGGTCACAGACAACCAGATATTTCCTGTACCTTTACAGTAACAAGAGTAATGGATAAATTAATGAAATTATTAATGCATTTACACAAAGCATTTGAACTCGCACCAGGCTGGAAAGCTATCAGTGTTCTATTAGGTTTTAGGGTATTTTGTTTCCTATTCTTATACACTTGAAATAGATGGAGACGAGAATGTACATTTGTGGATGCATAAAATGTATAAATTCAGTTATTATACTAGAATGAAGGATCTAGGTACAGATTACCAATTGATAATAGCTAGCAATTTTATTTTTCCCTGAAACATTTAACGTTGGACACATCACCAGGAGCAAAACGCGAAACACTATTAATGTTCCCGATGGAGATTATCCAAGATAAGAGTACATTGTGTGGGACGTGTAAATGTTCAAGGTGCAATGAACATTTTACAAAAAATCCTAAGTAAGCCCTCACACACCTAGCCAGGTATGATGCGACATCCTTTGGCTTCCTCATTCGGCAAGAATGATTATAAATGTGAATAGGCTTCCTCTACGGTAAGAAGTACTTTGGTGGTTTTGTGAATGAAGACGGGATCCAAATGGTGTACTTTAAAAATGTCTGTGGTATTTCAGGTACACCTTTACTAAAAGAGTGCCGGGGAGATGGTTAAAATATCCCATACAGGATGCCTAGCAGAACTATTACTTCAATATCTTAGTAGTCAACATTTTCTTCCTGGTTGCCCCCCAAGGAGTCTATAGCATTCATCTGGACCTGGATCTCGACCGATGTGCAGTTAATGTTCATACATTCAATCAACATTCAGAAAAATCAGAGAATATACATGCTGCAATGGTATATTAGTAGCATTTTGTGGGTAAATGTGGATATTACCACAGCATCAATATGGATAAGACATACCTTGCAACTAGGTGCACATGTGGAGTTCAACCCTTGACGAATATGTGACCACAAGGAGATCTCCAGAATGACCTCCATATTGTAATATCACACTTAGCGAGTGAGAAAGACCGAGGATGGAGCATGGAACCTGGCTAGATGTGTGAGGGCTTACCTAACATTGTTTGTAATATGTTGATTGCACCATGAACACTTACATAGGACACACATAATGTACTCTTATCTCCAGTGATTTCCATTGGAGACATTAATAGTTTATCGAGTTTTGCTTCTAGTTGAGCGCATTATGATTTGGAGGGTGTCTCAGTCCCTCTTGTCCCTCTCAGCAAATGAGTAATTTGTAGTTGATCATGTGTGTGGACACACCCTGATGTGTGTTGAGTTCAAGATTTTTAGGGCAGATAGATGTGCCCGATAATCCAGTATGCTTTCTTTACCAATCAACTCAAGAGGCTTGGGGAGGGGTACTTAGTTAGGCAACATCTCTTGAAGATGGAGTATGCTCATGGGTGTGCTGGTAGAGAGTTATCAAAATTGCGATTATTTGGTCTTTTTAGTGAACATCTGAGGTAAAGCCATGCTTCACTGTAGAGGCAGATGATATCGACACGTGGTTTGCTGCTTATGAAGTTCCACTCAGGGTACACAAGGCCCCAGAGGAATACGGGGGGGAGGTGGTAGCATGTGGCAACACATGTCCACAGTGAGGCAGGGTACACTTCTCACACTAGAGGCAGAGGATCAGTCAAGGTATGCCCCCATGAAAGCAATAACTGTTGCCAAGTTTGGGCAGACCCCTTAGAAGTACCGACAGAGGTTCAGGGACAACCACAAGCTCCCAAACCAGTCCTGGGTGGATTTCCTAGAGTTTGCCAGCTAGGCACGGAGGGGCTGGGTGAGGGCAGCAAAGTGGATGATTTTATTGGGTTGTAAAACCTAATTCTGAGGGAGCACATCCTCAACAGTTGTTTTACAGAGCTGCGCCAACGCCTAGTGGATAGCAAGCTTACTGATCCCATGAAGCTGGCTGAGGAGCCAAACCTCTGGGTCAGCACCAGAGTGTCTAAGAAGATGCCTGGAGGGGACTCCCAAAAGGGTGATCAGGGTTCCCAACAGAAGAAAAATGAAAGAGTTCTCTCAAGGCCCCCAAACCTTTTCACAGGGGAAAGGGTCCCAATCCCAATCGAGCAACCATAAGAAAGGCTTCATAGATCATAAAACTGGAAAGTTTGTCCCTAAGTGCTTTGAGTGCTACCGATAAGGGCATGTCAAGGGAAATGTCAAGTGTTCCAAGAGGGTACTACCCCTAATTGGTGGCCAGCCACAGGAAATGGCCAGTTTAGCACTTGGCGAGGAATTGACTCTAGTTAGTGTGTCTCCATCAATGGGCAGAAGGTGGAGACTTCTGAGGGACACAGGAGCCGGTATGACTGCTGTCAGGTGTCATCTGGTGTCCTCAGAGCAGGTGATACCCAATACATTTTGCCAGGGAGCTGTGGTATACAATTAGAACAGCCACTTCTCTGTGACTCTAGTTCCCTTCAAGTGAGGGGGTCTCAGGTCTTCTGAAAGTTGCTGTGTGCCCTGCTATGCCCATTGTTTGTCTCTTAGGGAATGACTTGGAGCACAGTGTCTGGAAAGAAGTGGAGCTCAGGTGACACCTGGAAATGTTAACATTGTCTGATTGGATCTGTGCAGCCACCAGGTCCATGGCTGCCCAGGAGGGGAGTCAAAAAGATCTGGAGCCTGACCCAGACAGCTGTCAGGAAAGGGAAAGGCAATGGGTATGGGAAGCCAGCCCCCAAATGTCCCACAGTACAGGTGGATGGGATGCCAGAAGAGGCTGCCCAATTGCCTACGGGGAAGACATTGGCTTCCTTATTGACCTGCCTGAACTTGTTGGATGGCAAAATGGCTCCTCTTGCTTGACTAGGGCTCTCAACCCAGTCATTTAACAACCCAATTTCTCATATCTGGAAAGACATTAACACTTAGGAATACATTTAAATGGATGCTGGGTGTATATAGCCTTATCCAGTTAAAACTTCAGGGCATAGTTTGTATCCATAATTAGAGATCAATGTCTGCCAGTAATTTGTATGGTATAACTCACTATTCAGTCTAGTAGTACAATGCATGAAAAGTATATATGTGTTGTAATCCACCCTCTAAAATGGCAGGAGTCTTATGAAATTTTCTTGCAAGAAAACTGAATTACCAGTTACGGCCAATAAAGTGATTCAGCTCAGTATGTGGTCTAGGTCTTTTATTGTGGAGAAATGTGTTAAAAGCGGCCATTTAAAAAACATTATCTTTTCTGTGACTATTGGATATTCATGTTGTCACCACAACATGTTCATGCCCATTATAAGTCAGATAAGGGACTGCATAAACACTTAATAAACGGAACAGTAGTTATACTTTCTGTCAAAGGAATGTCTGCCCACACCAATATACAGATGTACAATAGGACACTCATACAAAGGTTGATGTTTGTTAAAATATGCATTTGTTTCACAGAAATATATGAAAAGTACATCTTTGAAAAATGTAATCTTTTGTGGTGACAGTTGGATTACCATCATATCATCACAAACAGTAGATGTTAGGTTAGTTAATATAATTAATAAATGCAATGATAAACATTCTCTTTAATAGTATAGGGTATAAAGTAGCATAGAGTAAGCAGTAGTTCATGGCCTACTGGGAAATGTAGTTAATTGTTGGGACACTGCTACATAGTACACTCTCCAGTCATGCAAAACCTTTCTCTAGACAGTCCCGACACTTAGCAAGGACCTTCAGCTTTTCCTTCTCCTCAATGTACTGAGCCCAAGGGGGCTTGGAATATTGCTACCCCAATGCTCACCAGGAGCCAAGCAGTTACCCATTTCTCCAGCAATGTTTCCTAACAAACATAAATTGGCAACCAAAGAGGAGTAATAGAATTTACCTTGGTATAAGGGTGATGATGGACACCTAGTTTAGGTAAAATGAGCCATCCTAGTTTAAAACTTAGAGAGCAGGCATGGACCCTATAAAGAATTGTGCCTAGGATTAGGAGGTTGTTTCGTTAATGGTTGCAAGAAAATAGTGCCCTGGATATTGAAAATCATAATACTAAACAGTGACATCTCAGTGGAGTAGAATGTAAACGGCTGCAAAAATTGGGTGTCAGTATAATTCATGATGCCTCACTTCATGCTAAATCTCAATTGTTGTCTATGACTATAGTGTGTGATGCATGCAGCACATATAATGTATCATATAATATATCATATCCTACGCAGATGTCACCTAGCTCATCTTCTCACTATCAGAAGACCTCTCCACCACAAAGGCCAACTTCCACAGGTGCATAACAGGCATTGCCGACTGGATGAATACCAAGTGCCTAAAACTCAATACAGACAAAACAAAAGTGCTGATCTTCGGGAACAACACGTCCCTGTTGAACCACTTCTGGTGGCCTACCGAACTAGGACTAGCACCAACTCAAACAGGCCAAGCTCGCAAACTTGGCATCATCCTGGACAGCAAGCTCACCATGAAAAACCATATCAACACAGTCTCTTCCACCTGCTTCTGCACCCTCTGCATGCTCCTTAAGACCTTCAAATGGCTCTCCTATCAACACCAGATGAACAGTCACTCTAGCCCTATTCACCAGCCAGCTGGACTAAGACAAAGCACTCAACATAGGAATCAACATGCACTTACAGAAGACACTACATACTATACAGAGTTCAGCATACAGACTCATCCTCAACCTTCCCAAATGGACCCACACGACCCCCATCTTAAAAGGCTCCACTGATTCCCCATTCAGAAGAAATATCAATTTAAGATGTTGATCCACATCTTCAAAGCCCTTCATAATCAATGATCAGCATACATAAACCACTGCCTGAACTTTCACCAACCCTCCAGACACCTGCCCTCCACTTCAGTTACATATCCCCCCGCATCTGCCAAAGCAACAGTGGAGTACGCTCTTTCTCCTACCTCACAGCAAAATCTTGGAATTAAGGACCTCATCCTCTCTTCTGGAATTCAGGAAAAGATTCAAGATCTAGCTGTTCAACTGAACCCCTTAGCAGCTTTGGGGGTAATTTATGAGAGGCCTGTGCCACTGTTGCATCAATAATTTGATGTGATGGAGACCCTGGCAATACTCCATATTTAAAAATAGATGCATATGGCCAAATGCTTCAGTTTTGGTAGGCCTGCATCAGAAATGAACAACGCTAGAACCGACTGCGCCATGCAGAGACTAATATATTCAATGTAGGCATTTTCCCATAAAATCTAGTGTAAAACCGATGCAGTGATATTTATGGTTTTGACAATGTTATGTTATGTTATGTTAATGACATTTTTAAAGCACATTGATTACCAAGAGGTGTCCTGGTGCAAGCTAGATCTCCTAATGGCCAAGAACGGGAGAACGGATTTATTGGGACGAGATTTATTGGGGAAAGAGCCACATTTTTAAGCCCTTCCTGAAGGACAAAAGTTCTGTGGCATTTCTCAGGTGGAACGGCAAATCGTTCCAGGCTTTTGCCGCGCAATGAACAAAGCTTCTGCCACCCCATCGGGCTTTTTTTGTGCGTGGCACTAGGACCAGCTTAGCCCCCATTGATCGCAGTGTTCTTTCCGGGATATACCATTGGATCTGCCATTTTAAATAGTCTGGCCCTCTACCTTGGAGTACTTTAAAAACCAAGCACCGAGCCTTGAAACATACTCGACTCCTTACCAGAAGCCAGTGCAATTTTTTATGTATTATCGGTAAGTGGAGCATAGAGCCTGAGATGCATCAAAATTTACTGCGCATTGGCAACCCAGGAAATGATGCATTGGCTGTGGTATATTAAGATGAGCCATACAAAACAGTTTGGCAAGCTCAACTATGTCATAGAGGTGCTAATTTTGCAGCTGGGAGTTGCGAGGAGACCACTACCTCCACCCCACACCCACCACATAGGCAGCACAAGAGAAGGAAGCTTTCACCAGTGGACTACCCTCATTGGCCACTGGGAGGATTAGCCTATCACATACTACAGACTCAGGAGGGAGTCCATAATGGAACTGCTGAATCAGATAGCGCCAAGGCTCCAACCACCACCTGCCAGCCTACCAACATCCCACCACAGGTCACGCTAATGGCTGTCCTCCACATGCTGGCATCTGGTTAATTCCAGATCATAACAGCCAGACTGGCAGGAATATTGCAGCCATCTTTTTCTGCCTTCCTACCCTCTGTCCTGGATGCCATCATCTGCCTCAAAACCCAGCGTCTCCTCTTCCTCAAGACACAACAACAACAGCTGGACACCTAGCAAGGTTTCTCTGCATTTGCCGGAGATCCACATGTGCAGTGTGCCATGTATAACATACATGTGCAACTAGTTCCCCATGCAGTAACTTCACATCTGTACAGGGACCAGATGCACACATACTCTATCAACAGCCAGGCCATCGTGGAAAATCAGGGGATATTTACAAATGTGCTGGAAAAGCACCCAGGGAGTGCAGTGACAGCTTCCAGAATAGCAAATTTGGGAATGAACTACTTGTTGATAAGTAAAACTGAAAATGATTACAGACCTACTAACTGTAAAGAAAGTATGGCATAATAGCCACCTCAATGTCTGTTAATGGTGATAGGGTGATAGGGTCGTATGTATGAGGGGTGTGCCCCATACATGCATCATGGTACATGTGTAATCCAAAACACACAAGTCACACATGTTAAGACACGCAAAGTCACTTGTGTGTTTTTGAGTGGTGTGAAGGTACAGAGCAATGTAACACTGGCCAAAATACCGTGTAGCATCACTATGTACAAGTGAGGGGTTCCATGGGTGTTGTGAGGCTGTCTCCATGCAACTCCCATGGTTCATGAGACCTTTCATGTATCCCACACCAGGTAACCTTTGAATTGAGACACATCAATTGGTTTCCTCAGGTGATATGTTACAAGGAATATGAACTAAAGTCATCAAAGTCACTCACACATCCTATATGTGCTGTAGTCTGTGGCAAACATAGATAGACGATCATGGCTCTCAAGGTACATCATGTGCAGGAAGGTAACCCCGTGTGACGCTCCGACCGTTCAGAGGCAGCGTCGCCCCAGGAATGAAGGCACTAGAGGGTATTTTGGAGCAACAAGGTTCTTTATTATACAGTTAGTTCGAATGATAAAGGGGGGGCTTCGCCCGTAGTCAGGGATAGAAAACACAGAGTCAGAATGTCCGTTGTTTTCCCACGTCAGCGCTGCTCTTCTCAGGAGTCCTGGCTGTCGGGACCGTCTCTGCCGCTCCGTTCCGGGATCCCCAAGGTAAGATAGAAAGAAAGGACAGTGTCAGGGTACTTGTTTTTGGCTATAATCCAAGGGCCCAAGGAGGGGTTGTGAGGGGAAGTGGAAGTTCACCACGGTGACTTGTCTCTCCTGCTTACTAAGAGAGCGTGCTCGTGAAGGAGGGTGGGACCTAAAGGACGGGCTAAGGATCACCTAGGGGGACCCGACTAGCCTGGGTAGCTCTGCTCGGTCTCCCGACCCAACCCGCCACACGTCTCCGTACCTGGCGTAGCCACTCCTCTCCTGAGGGGTGGCTGGGCGATTCGCGGGGACGTTGGCCTCCAGGCACCTCCTCGGTCGTGGGGAGGTCGTCCTTCGCTCCTCTCTCGTCTGCTTCATGTTCTCTCCTTCTCTCTCCGGTCGCGTCTTCCTCCTCGGTCTCTCCATCCGGGTTTCCCGTCTTTCCTTTGCGTCCTCCCCTTTTTCTGTCCCGGTAAGCGTAGGCGATTGGTTGTGGCTCTACCGCGTCATCCGTGGGGTTGTCCTCACTGAAGGTGTTATACCAGTTAAAGGGACCGGTCTCCAATTCTGTTTCGTCCGACCTCCACGTATCCTGGGGCATCTCCATAGTTCTGCCCTGTGAAGAAGGAAACACACCGGGTTGTTCATGTGTCGGGGCCCACCAGCTGTTGACCTCCCCTAGGTCCATCAGCTCTCTTTGTAATGGCTCGGACGCGTCCCCGTGACAAACCTCCCCCCTAGGCTGCTCCCGATCGGGGAGGGGTATTACTCTGGAGAGAAAGTCAGCATTCCCATTGGCGCAACCCCGGCGGTGTCGGACCTCAAATGTGTAGGGTTGCAGTGTAAGGAACCATCTCATGATTCTATGGTTTTGCCCCATGTTCTGGCTCATCCACTTCAGAGGAGCATGGTCAGAGTAGAGGGTGAACTTGGCTCCATCGAGGTAGTATTTCAATTTGTCCACCGCCCATTTAATCGCCAGACTTTCTTTTTCAATTGTGGAATACTGAGTTTCCCGAGGGAACAGTTTCCTGCTGATAAACAGGACTGGGTGTTCGACTCCTGATGTGGACACTTGGGAGAGGACCGCCCCCACCCCTCGATCGGAGGCGTCTGTTTGTAGTACGAAGGGTAGGGAGAAGTTAGGTGATATAAGGACGGGGCAGAGGTGATGACTTCTTTAAGGGAGGTGAAGGCGTGTAGAGCATCTATTGATGGGGCTGCCAACTGGGACGTCGGGTTACCCTTCTTCAGTAAGTCTGTTAGGGGAGACGCGATTTCAGAAAATCTCGGGATGAACCTGCGATAGTATCCTAGCAAACCTAGGAATGCTCTGATCTCCTTTTTTGTGGTAGGGAACGGGGTGTTTTGTATCGCCCTGACTTTTTCTTCTTGCGGTTCAATTACTCCGTGTCCCAACATGTACCCCAAGTATTTCACCCGGTCAAATCCTATGCGTGACTTCTTGGAATTCACATGGAGTCCTGCTTCTGCTAGGCTGCCTAGGATCTTTTTAAGGTCTTCTACATGTTGTTCCCAGGAACGACTGTAAATTACAATATCGTCCAGGTAGGCGGCTGAGCACTCACGATGCCTACTGAGTACTCGGTTCATTAATCTTTGGAATGTGGCTGGGGCTCCATGTAGGCCGAAGGGCAACACTGTGAACTCATACAAGCCATCAGGAGTGACAAAGGCTGTCTTTTTGCGATCCTCTTCTCTAAGGGGTACCTGCCAGTAACCTTTGGTTAGGTCCAACGTAGTTATGTACTCGGACTCCCCTAGCCTTTCGATTAACTCATCGACTCGGGGGATGGGGTATGCATCGAACTTCGAGATGGAGTTTAGGGCCCTAAAGTCCATACAGAATCGGGAGGACCCATCCGGCTTGGGTACGAGGACAATGGGGGAGCTCCAGTCGCTCGTTGAAGTCCTAATGACCCCCATTTTTAGCATGTCCTGAATCTCCTTCCTGATAGCCTCCCTTCTGGCTGCTGGTATCCGATAGGGGCGCAATTCAACTGTCTTCCCTGGTTCGGTCTCTATGACATGTTCAACCATATGGGTTTTTCCAGGGATGTCCGAAAATGTAGATGTGTATTCTTTAAACACTTTTTCCAGACCGGCCCTTTGCCTTTCATCCAGTTTTGGATTTACGACCAGGTGTTTGTAGGTAGTGGCCTCTGTCGTGAGGGTTTTAGTGAAGTGAACGGATGAGGGAGGTTTGCCTAACCATTTCTTTAGGTTGTTGATATGGTAGGTTTGGGTCTTCCCTGATTTAAGCTGTACCCTATATGTGGTTTTTCCAATGGTTTCAATTATTTTGTAGGGTCCCATCCATTCGGAAGGGGCTTTACTAAGTCCCGAAGGAAGCTTCGCGAGGGCCCAGTCCCCGGGCTCTAACCGTCTCCACTTCTTCCCCTTGTCGTAGTAATGCTTTTGCTTTTGTTGTGCTTTCTCTAACTGCGAATAAGCTAAGTCCCGCAACTTCCCCAGCTTTGACCGTAGGTTGTTGGTATAGTCCAGAAGCTGGTGTGAGTCCTCTTTCTCCTGCCTTTCCCACGCCTCTTTTGTCATTTCGAGGAGGGAGCGGGGTTGTCTTCCGTATAGCAGTTGGAAGGAGGAGCACCCCAGACTGCTCTGTAGTTGACTCCGGAGGACATATAGAGCTAGGGGCAATAGCCGATCCCATTCCTTCCCCTCAACCGTGAGCATCTTCTTCAGGGTGCGTTTTAAGGACCATTTATACCTCTCTACTAGTCCGTCTGTTTGAGGGTGGTACACCGAAGTTCTGAGGTGTTTAATATTGAGGGTTCTACACACTTCTTGCATGAGCTTAGACACAAAGGGCGACCCCTGATCTGTTATTATCTCTGTGGGAAAGCCAACGCGTGAGAAAAGCTCTATCATACAGTTGGCTATCGATTGTGTGTTAGGAACACGTAGCGGGAAGGCCTCCGGATAGCGAGTGGCGTAATCCACCACTACCAGGGCGTATTTTCGTCCGCTACTTGTTCGTGCGAGCGGCCCTATTATGTCTAGCCCAATGCGGGAAAAGGGTGTACCTATCACTGGTAGGGGTTGTAATGGAACGGCCGGGGGGGTGTAGGAACTGTTCCTTTGACACGTCTCACAGTGTTGACAATATGTTTTCAGATCCCGATAAACCCCCGGCCAATAGAAGTGTCTCAAAACCGCCAAGGTTGCCTTCTCCGCCCCCTGATGTCCGGCGGTCAAGTGGGTGTGGGCATAGAAAAGGACTTGCTCCCTGAATTCCAAGGGGACCGATAGTTGGGGTTCACTGTCATGGTCTCTCTTCCTATATAACAGCCCGTTTTGGACTATGAAGTAAGGGTTCGTGGATTGACTGGGTTCCCTGTCTATTACGGCTTCCCAGGCATGCTTAAGTGTTGCGTCATTGGTTTGTGCGAATTTGACGCTCCTATCCAGGAGCCAAGGTTCTGGGTTAGCTAGAGCTGGTACCCCTTGTTTCCCTGTTGTTGTCTGTGTGGGGTATTCTCCCGTAACCTTCTTGAACAGGTCCAGGAACTGGGGATTATCAGTGCCTATAATCAACTCTTCTGGCAAACTACCTAGGACCCCCACCCGGACAGAGCACGGTTCCCAACCCGGTATGTCTAGGGTCACTGTTGCTAACGGGTAGGGCTTGATGTCCCCATGTACACACCGAATGTATACCAACGAACCCCTAATGAGATCCTGATTGCTTATGAGGTCCCTTAGTATTACAGACTGTTTGCACCCAGAGTCTAATAAAGCCTGAACCTTCTGCCCATTGACCTGCACACTTACGTGGAAGGCTGGTCCCATCTCGGCGGTATAGAGGATGGCTTTAGGGATATACCCAATGTCCATGGGCTCTTCCGCCGTCTTAGTGTGCGGGCATACCCTCGCTATGTGTCCCCACTCCCCGCAGTCAAAACACTGTGGTCCCCTCGAGGGTGGTGGTTCGGGGGCTTTAGGTCGAGTTCTGGGAGGATCGAGTGGGCGCCGACCAGAGGGACGCACAAACTTTCCAGGCAGTGGTCTGAATGTCTTCTCTGGCTCTCCTGGCTGATATTTCGGCTGGGCTCTGGCAAAGGTGGCGGCCATGTCCATCGCCTCTTTGGAGCTCAGATTGGCGTGTTGCCGGATCCACCGCTGGGTAGAATAAGGGAGTGCCTCTAAGAACTGTTCCAAATATATTTTATCAAGGATCTCCTCTTTGGAACACTCCTCAGGTTTCAGCCACTTATCCGCGGCGAATTTCAACCGGTGAAATAGGGTTTTCGGGTTCTCTCCTGGGTGTCCCTTGTCCCGTCTGAACCTTACACGGTACGCCTCCTCATCGAGACCGAGGTGGTCCAGTATGATTCTTTTGATTTCCCCATATGGTGTGTTACCCATTGGATTTGCCACCTGATAAGCGGCTTGAGCTTCTCCAGACAACAAAGGCGCTAGAAAGAAGGGCCACTTCTCGGGAGGCCAATTGCAGGCCCTTGCTGCTCTCTCAAAATTCGTAAAGTAGGCATCTGGGTCCTCGCCGGGCACATATTTCTGTAAGGCAACCCCAGCTGGTCCATGGGGAGAAACCCGAGGTATAAGGTGTGGACCCAGGGGTTGTTCCGGTGCTGTTTTGCGTAGTCCCTCCAAATGGGCAGTTATGGTATTCGAAAATACCTCACGATCTGCTTGTGCCGAGGTCAGGTGTCGCTCCAGGGCCCATCCCAGTTTGTCCTGGGCCTGCACTATATGTTGGATCAGGGCGTCCATATTGTCCATTGGACGGTTGCCCGCATTCTCCACCACGTGTGATGCTCCGACCGTTCAGAGGCAGCGTCGCCCCAGGAATGAAAGGCACTAGAGGGTATTTTGGAGCAACAAGGTTCTTTATTATACAGTTAGTTCGAATGATAAAGGGGGGGCTTCGCCCGTAGTCAGGGATAGAAAACACAGAGTCAGAATGTCCGTTGTTTTCCCACGTCGGCGCTGCTCTTCTCAGGAGTCCTGGCTGTCGGGACCGTCTCTGCCGCTCCGTTCCGGGATCCCCAAGGTAAGATAGAAAGAAAGGACAGTGTCAGGGTACTTGTTTTTGGCTATAATCCAAGGGCCCAAGGAGGGGTTGTGAGGGGAAGTGGAAGTTCACCACGGTGACTTGTCTCTCCTGCTTACTAAGTGAGCGTGCTCGTGAAGGAGGGTGGGACCTAAAGGACGGGCTAAGGATCACCTAGGGGGACCCGACTAGCCTGGGTAGCTCTGCTCGGTCTCCCGACCCAACCCGCCACACGTCTCCGCACCTGGCGTAGCCACTCCTCTCCTGAGGGGTGGCTGGGCGATTCGCGGGGACGTTGGCCTCCAGGCACCTCCTCGGTCGTGGGGAGGTCGTCCTTCGCTCCTCTCTCGTCTGCTTCACGTTCTCTCCTCTCTCCGGTCGCGTCTTCCTCCTCGATCTCTCCTTCCGGGTTTCCCGTCTTTCCTTCGCGTCCTCCCCTTTTTCTGTCCCGGTAAGCGTAGGCGATTGGTTGTGGCTCTACCGCGTCATCCGTGGGGTTGTCCTCACTGAAGGTGTTATACCAGTTAAAGGGACCGGTCTCTAATTCTGTTTCGTCCGACCTCCACGTATCCTGGGGCATCTCCATAGTTCTGCCCTGTGAAGAAGGAAACACACCGGGTTGTTCATGTGTCGGGGCCCACCAGCTGTTGACCTCCCCTAGGTCCATCCGCTCTCTTTGTAATGTCTCGGACGCGTCCCCGTGACACCCCTCCTGCACAAAGACAATCCTGCATTCAATGCAGCACCCGAGTACCATGCCGCAAGTGTGTTTATGTTTGTGCTAGTAGCATATTTTGTGCCAGTGTAGGGCAAATGTCAGGAATGTGTTGTATGGCCAAAATACTGTGCACTACTGCCCTATCTCAGTGATGCAGTGCAGTGCAGACAGGTGACATGCTGCACTGCACAGTGCTACTTTCTCAAAAATGTGGGCCCTTGTGTCATCTGCACATAGTGGCAACAATGCACCACAACGTGGAGACAATGATGTGCCACATTGACATACACTTAGTAATCTCTAAATGGCAGAAGTGACAGAACCACGTCAAATGCACTGGGTAAAGAATCCTCTATGAAATCATGTGGCATAACAGACAAGACAATTATGAGAACAAGGCAACATAAAAATCCGAGCTGCTTGTTTCCTCAATGTCCTACAAACTGCTGCTATCAGTCAAAGCGCAACAAAGTCGGTGGTGAGAGAACAAGTACTGTGGAAATGAGCAAGTGTGTCACACTTGGCAGTAAACTTGTATGTTGCCCAAAGTGACAGAAGCAACACAGGAAGAAGTATGCAGAAAGGCCATTTGGCCTTCCATGTTAGTGTAGGCCCCAGTCATGTGTAAATGTCAATCATGGATAACATTTGGACACCAACAGAACAAAACACACACATGTCCCAGCAATACTCACAGTCTACATACACACATACAGATAGACAGGTTGACATCTGCATTGACAGTTTTAACCAATTCGATGGCTCACCTGTTCTGTGGAGTAAGTAGCCCAAATCTAAAGCAATGTGAAACTCACTAATACAAACACAATGCTACCAGACCTGTCATACATCAGTCACCAACTTAGGATGAATTCCAACCAGAATAAGGCACAACAGTGTCCTCAGAATACCAATCTCAATATACATTTGACACAGCAATGAGAACAAAATCAAGACATAGAACTACACAATCCCCTACAAGTGAGAGTGGTGCACATACATGTGAAGAACCAATATATTGTGTGTAAATGTAGAGTAGACAGCTCCTTCTAACAAACTCAGTGTGTCCCACATAAAGATATCCCACATTAAAATACATATGTGTGCATCGAAGAGCACCATGAGAACTCTGGGAAAAAGCAATAACAATGCATGTGTCATGTTTGAACTACATCTAAGTGATGAATCAAAATCACATGGCAAAGTTAGTGAACTATGGAACGACAGTGCCAATATCATGTAGGCCACAAACAAAGTCTGTGGTTTAGCATGGACCTTTGTAGCAGCCGCGGTCCATCCAGGGAACAGCGATGGGGTGGTGGGTCCACATGGGGGGGAGGGGGGGGGGAATTGCGAGGGACGATGCAGAGGAAAAATTAAATAAATAATTAATCTTCCCTCTGCATCGTCCCTTGAAAACTACCCCCACGTGGCCCCACCTCTCCACCGCTGTTACCTGCATGGATTGTGGCTGCTTTGTAGGTGTGAGTGTTAAACATGTTGGCAAAGCCACAACCTACCTAGGGAGGAACAACTAGCCAATAATCTGTCACTTCTCACATATAGGGAGTGCACATAACATGGAGTGGTCAGGACCATTTCAAAATACACATCACAGTAAGCTACTCCATACATATGAAAGTCCGGTTGTAGAAAGTGTACAATGTATCAGACCACGCTCATCATTTGCTATTATGCAGAGAACTGGAACAGACATATGTAGACCTATGACCAACTGTAAAGTAAGACATATTCTGAAATATCATAAGAAATGTGCATGATTCATTTAGCACACATGGCACACATGGACAGGAATGTAGCTGTAACAGACAGCAAAAGCAAGGACAGTTGTAATTTCTGTTTAACTGTCAGCTGACAAAGCATATGGTCTCCAGCCATGGGTCATGACCCCAATAGTGCAGCCTAACACCACTGAGCCAGAATGACAGCGCAACCAGGCATTGGTCAAGACCAGCAACATCGTGGAGAGAACTTTTGGTGTGCTGAAGTCCCTGTTAAGATGCCCCAACATGTCACAAGGGAGATTGCTATACTCGCCCCCTATGGTCTGCAAGGTCATCCTAGTATGTGCCACTCTCCATAAAATCTGTGTACAGACAATTTTCCCGTGGGATGTGGACCATGATTACTATGACCCAATGAGGGATGAGGATCGAGGAGGGATCCAAAATACACTGGCTGGGATTTGGCGACACATTCATATTGTTCAGAATTCTTCACTTAAAGTAGACGTACTATGATGGACAGAATGCCCAAATATAATAGGATGGGCCAACATGGAAATAAATGTTTGAAGTCCTTATTTCTTTTGGCGTTTATGACAGAGTCACAGTAAACGTCAAGTCAACCAGATCTCATTAAATAGAAGTAGGCTTCGTATTGTAATATTCATTTCATCAGACCCGTTCAGCAACATGGGGCCATGTTAGTCATCTATCAATTGCACATATAAAGAAATGCAGTGTGAAGCAGTGCACTGCATTAAAGGTATAGGCCAGGCATGACACATTCTATTTTAAATTGATCATTACACCCCCCCATGCACTTGACCTATGCAGAGCAGCACAGCTAGCAGTCTTGATGTGTTTGGCAGCAGCAAAGTGTACAACAGATGGCACTCAGTAATTTGGGAACACAAATCACCAATTATCACACCTGAGTATAACCTAACAATGTAGTGTGTATCTACAATGTGTCAACATGCAGAATGACAGTATTTTCCTGTGCGTAATGTTGTAGCAGATGCCATCACACATAATGAGTGATATGTTTCATTGACAAAGGCCTTGTGTCATGGAAATGTGTACAACCTGACACTTGTCAATAATGCATACCTGCATGTCTGGCTTACCAGAAAACACAGCACATGTGAACTAATTCCTGCCTATATTTGCAGATCTACCACATCAGGCTACAGCAGATAAAAAATAAATTTGACATGCATTGCTCAGCAATGCAATGACAAAAAAGAACTGTAAAAAGACAATGTGAGCAGATGACATTATAGAGTGAGTAAATAGACAGAGCAGTATGACATTTGATAGGTAATATGTCAACCTCAGAACAAATTAATAAAGCTGAGAAGTCAAGCATGTGATTTCTAATGATTATAAAGGCTAGCAAAATTATTTGTGCATACCCTCTAACTCATTGCACATGGTCAGATAAAGGGATTGTGATGGCAACTTCCCTTTGCATTGCAACAGTTGGGAATCTATGACCTGAGTTTAGAAGTGCAAAGATGAGCAGTTCGCAAATCTTCTACCCACCCAAAGGTTAAATGTACATTGAGTGTGTGCCATAACTTATGCCTGTATCAGGGAACACATTATCTTTGGACCAAGAGGCACACACAAAGGCCTGCCCTCAGAGTGGATGTACTGCTGTACTGCTACTAATGTTGACTGGAGTAAGACAGAGATCATGTGCGAATGGCAGCATCATGTTAACTGTGCATTACAAGGGGTCGGTGGACGCCACTCCAGGGCACCCACCCACCCATGCCTCCATCACCTCTACAGCCTCATAACAAACCTAATCAGCAAGCAACTCACCTGCATCCTTAACACCTCCATCTGCACAGCAAACATCCCGGACAGATGGAAACATGTAGACATCAGACCCCTCCTAAAGAAAGCCACCGCCGACCCCAGTGATCTGACAACATTGGCTGATCTACCTGCTCCCTGACCGGCCCACTTTACTTTAGAAAGCCATCAACCAGCAGCTCACCAAATTCCTGAAACAAAACCACCTACTGGATGCCTCACAATCAGGATTCCGTGCCAACCACATTACTGGGGCAGCTCTGATTGTCACCACAGATGTCATCAGAACACTCCTCGACCATGGAGAAACTGTGGCACTGATCCTACTCGACCTCCCCACAGCATTCAACACCATCTCCCACAACACCCTCATTAAAAGATTCTCCAACATAGGCATACGGCAAGACTCCCTCAAGTGGTTCACCTTCCATACAGGTTGCACACATAGCATCTGACTGTCTCCATTCACTTTCGCACCCAAAGACATCATGTGCGGCATACCACAAGGTATCACTCAGCCTCACCCTGTTCAACATTGCAACCCTCACAGATGTTCTTAGATCCCACAGACTCAGCATACTCTCCTACACAGACGACACTCAACTGACCTTCTCACCAAGGACCCCTCCAATGCCAAAACCAACTTCCACGGCACCAGGACCAATGTAGCCAAATGGATGAGAGACAACTGCCTCCAACTTGACTCTGGCAAAACTGAAGTACTGTTCATCGGGAAGAACACCTCCACATGGGTAACCCTGGGCAGAGCAGGCATAGTGCCTCTACGTGAAGTTCTACGCAGTTGGAAAGCAACTCTGTGGATTTTCGCTGCGCTCTGCACCCTCCACCCTCCCAAAATAATAAAAATTAATAACCCCTATGTTGTACGTCTTGCGCATGCGTATACGCAAGACGTACAACATAGGGGTTATCCATGAAGCAGGACGGCGAGGAGGAGCCAGGAGAGCGGCGATGTCCAGGAGGAGGCAGCCACGGGCAGGTAAGTGCCTTTTAATTAATTTTAATTCATTTGGGAGGGTGGAGCAGCTGTCTAACTACGCTCCGCCACGGAGTCGTAGTTTTGTCTGAACTCCACATTTGCAACGGAACGCAAAGTAGGCAAAACTGCTTCAACTCCGCTGGCAGAGCACAGTTACCTGCCCGGGGTTACACATGGGACCACAGCTGGTATCCTGCAGAACTCGGAACAGCACCCACACTGACCAACCGTGCACGCAACCTCGGCATCATCCTCGACAGCCTACTGACCATGAAACGAAAACTTAACGCAGTTGCCTCCTCCTACTTCCAAACACGCTGCATGCGCCACAGAATCTTCAGATGGATCCCAACCAACACCAGAAAGACCATCACTCAGGACGTCATCACCGGCTTCTCCGACTACCGCAACACCCTCTATGCTGGCATCTCCACCAAGCTCTTTAGAAGACTCCAGACCGTACAGAGTGCTGCAGCCAGACTCATCCTGGACCTCCCCAAATAAACCCACATCGCCCCTCACCTGAGAGACATCCACTGGCTCCCAATCCAGAAGAAATGCCAGTTAAAGATCCTCATGCACACCTACAAAGCCCTCCACAACCTAGGACCTACCTACGTCAACCATCAGCTGAACTTCCACCAACCTTTTAGACATCTGTGCTCCTCTTCACTTGTCCTCGCACACACACACACAGCACCAGTCGCAGCCACAGTGGTAGCTGCTCCTTCTCCTACATCGATGCCAAGTCCTGGCACGACCTTCCCCTCCTTCTCCATACAGCCCCCTCACTGGCGGGCTTCAGAAAGAGACTGAAGACCTGGGCCTTTGACAGAAACACAGCACCCAGATACCCCTAGCGGTGACAGTGTTGCTCTTTACAAAAGCTGTTTGATTGATTGTCAAGTTAAATTGACTATTTAACCATGTTTCACTGCAGTTTTCACTGCAGGTTTATTGCTGTGTGACACACTCACCCCAGAACCACATAATGATATCTGACAATGTGGTGAATGATAACACCATGTGCAGTACATGGGTGCATGAGCAAGACATACACAACAGAAAGTCAGGAATGTGTATCAGTGTGCACAGTTGGATATTGTGTGTGCTGCTAAAGTGTGTTGAGCTACAGATTCTCTGTCACAATCCAAAGTGAATGTAGTACCAAAGAGTGGGCGATGACTGAGCATGCGTCCTACATGTCATGATGGTTTACGTCAGACACATCTGCATCATAGTTGACTTTTACCAATGTCCTGTGATAGTAAACAGAGTATGCATGGCCATACAGTGCAACACTGATATACTCTCTAATGCATGACTGTGTGTGAAAGAAAATTGCAAGTAATGTGCTATCCATAGCTGAATACAAAACAATCATGCCATATCTTCTGTCCCACTGCTCTTTTGGTTGGCTAGGGCCTACGCAGGCATACTTGCACCATGGAACAAGGAAGCAAATATCACATGTAGGAATGTATGTGTGCATGAAGTGGCATTCTCTTGCTAATAGTTATATCATTTGAGCCTAATTTCAGCCTCTCTGTGTGATGCAGAACCCAGCTCACATAGAAAAATAAAGTGGCTAAGATATTTTTTAGTACAAGACCTTGTAATTTCACACATTTTCCACTCAATGGTGCACATGCATCAAAGAAGTCAATAGTGATTCTTTAATTGCGATTTTTAAGGAATCGCAATTAAAGAATCGCTATTGCCTATGCATGTAGGAATCACAAATAAAATTTTGATTCCTACAAATTCCTTAATTGTGACTCACAAATTGCGACTCGCAATTAAGGAATTGCTTCCCATTCATTCCTATGGGCCTAGTGGCCCATAGGAATAAATGGTGATTGCATGCACAATTTGAAAGTACCCAATAGGTACCCGCAAATTGCGCATGCAATTTCAAGGGTGCGGAAATTTGTATGTAAAGTGTGGTCCAGTAGTCCAGTCTGCAGGTGATGAGATCCTGTGTCACGGTGCATCTCATGTGTAGGGGTAGTAACTTGAAGATCTTACGTAGCATGCGCAGAGTGAGGATGCAGGTGGAGGAGAGAGTGTTGATCTTTGATTTCATTATGAGCTTGTTGAAGCTAGATGTGAAAACAAGTTTAGTTTCACAGAACCTAATCTAACATTGTCGTGCATGCAAATATGTGCAAAAGGTCACAGCTGGAAATGTTATTTGTGAGGACAATGTAAGAAATGAGTTGCTTCGGTCCATGGGCCTAACTCGGGAATATAACAGTCTATGCTAAGTGGCTTTATTGGGTTTAGAATGGACTCAAAGATATGGAGTGAGGCAAAGTCACGCAATTTACGGCTTTGGCTTACTCTGTGTCAGGGAGGCCTTCCATGTCCTTTGGGGTGGATAACCCCCTACAACACCCATAGATTGTTATGCATCAACACATTTACAATGCCATGTACACCTGAGGATTTGTTAAAAGCTTACACCATTCCAGGGGATGTGCAATGGGGAGTTTTTTCAGTATGTCTCCTTGTATTTTTCCTGCAGAAGTATGCTAGACAAAATACATATTACATAAAAATTAATGTGTGTCATCAGGGTAGCCATAATAAACAAACCTAATTTGTAGTGGATATTAGCAACATTAGTTTGTGAGATGGAAATGTTAATTATTTAAAACGTAAATGATCCATGACAGACAACAGATGACATGGCTACATGTGCTTGATTATCATCATGTGGGTACAATGATCTTCTAATTTATGGCCAACCCTGAGAGGTACATGAGCCTCACTCAAAGTCATGGGGAAAGGGTGTCTACATTACATGCTACAAATTTCTTACTCTGATGTGTGCTCCGACATACATATACACACTACTGAGAAGCATTGACTAAATCATGATGTGTGCAAATGCAAATGCAGGCTTGTGATGATGTGTGCATTGAAAAATGTTGAGATATGATTAAGCATGTTTTTGGCTACAAGTGTCAACCAGAAGTCACATGTCACATTTCTCTTTAGTTGCTTGTGGGTACATAACTGAAGCAATCCCAGTCATGCTTTGCTGGAGATAACTGACATACACATATCCATATATGGGCTACCTGACACTGACTAAGTTAAGACAGCAATGCTTGGTGGCATTTGCTACTCCAGATGGGGCATGCAACATAGAAGCATACTACCTGGATTGTATCACCTTAACTACTTTCACATATGGGTATATGAAATTCTTTGTCCACTTGGATAATGTAATCCCTCAACCAAATTTACTGACTCTGGACTGACTCAGGACCAGGTGTTGAATATGAAATCTATATATCATCATCAGTGTGAATCATTATTAGATATAATATGGTGTAATCTCATTGTGAGCATATTTACATAAATTAAACCCACACAGATAGCTGCAGACTCTATTTTCCTTGACCAAGTAGGGGATGACAATGTAGTGACAGTATCTTGTGCATATCAGGCTTGAGCGGTAAAATCAGTTCTGCTCATGGAATTTGCAGAATTTGGGTAATTTTGCGTTCCGTGGAGAATGTGAAATTGCCCAAAATTCTGCGATCCGCAGCTTCGTGGAATTTTTTGCTTGTTCGTGCTTTCAAAATGCGTGTTCGCGAGATATTTCCCCCTGAGCACCCACACAGCGTTCGCGAACAGGAAAAAAGCATCACGAACAAGCAATTCCGTGTGTTCGCGGAATGTTTGCGTGCTCGCGGAGAATTTTTACAGTTTCGCGGAGCTTTGCGTAGCGCGACTAATCAAATTCCGCCCACCCCTAGTGCAGATATCCATCTCAAATTTGTGAGTTGGTCTGGTCATGCACATATGACTGTGTCATAATGTCAACTATTTTCACACACATCCTCTATATGTACAGCTTGTGCTAACAACATTTTACCATTACCACACTTGATAACATGTTAGCTGAAGATCGCAAGACATTCGACCTGCGGAGGGACTAATATAGCCACATCAAAAAGGTAGCAAAGGAGTACCATAAAACCCAGAAGTTTTATACATGTGCCAAGGCAGCGGGTCGTGAAATGTCCCTCGTTCGCCAAGACCATCAACAGGCAGACCTGCTTCAACCCTCAAACAACAGCAGGTGCAAGCCAGCAACAGGCTCCACTATCCTAGATACCCATCCGCAGCAACACAAATGCCAACCACACGTGCCAGAAGGCCAAGTCAGAGGAGCGGCTCCCTCTTTAAATACTTTATTTTAAGAGTAATTAAGAAGATTACCTCCAAAATTAGAGGAAATCAAAAAGGAGTAGGCCACTCTGCAGGGATAGCAGAACACAATTGAGGAGGCCCTGCTCCGGCTATCCCAACTCCATTGAACTTTGTTTTGGACCTTGTTCGGGGGACTTTAGATTTAGGTAATTATGTAACTTTATTTGGATTTACACACAGATCACAAAAGCACAAACATATAAAATCTTAAAAGGTACATAAAAATCCAACATATCCATGCAAAATATAATAGCAGTACCACTCAAACAATCAGCACATTTTGGAATAAAACATTTATTGAACAATAAACTTTGAATATATTAATTAGGACACATTAAAAGTGTGAGCTAACATGCCCTGTGCTAGTTGGGAGAAGCTTCCCATCCATGATCAGCCCCCTAGTAGTGCATAGTAAACCTTGGTGATACAATATTCCAGTAAAGTTGCAGTTATAGAAAAAGGGGGTGCGTAATGTATGAAGGGAAATTACATGATGCACGGAAATAGCTGGGAGCAGCAATTACATTTGAGCCAAGGGTGCCTCCCAAAGAGCTTCTCCTGAGATGCTCTAGAATCATTTACACTAATGCACTTAGACCACCAATTTCAGGCTGTCTGGATGTACCTAGGAGCCATGAATACCTCTAGCCTCAAGTTGACAGATCTTCAAATCCTAGTAGCCATAAGGTAACTTCTAGCACCCAGGGTCTTGAACAATGGCACTAGCCATCTTTTTCTCTGGGAGGCACATGCTGGGCAAAAAAATAAAAAATGAGGTAAGTCCTCAAGAGGGTCCTTGCACACTGAACACTCACTGCTCTTGTGTTTCACATTTGTCCAAATCACACAAAAGGCAATCAGGGGTAAAGACTGGTATCTCAATTGTAAAATCATTTTCCTAGCTAAAGGGAAAGCAATTTCATTGATTGCATTCTCATAGCTGGGGGACAACTTGAACTCTAGGAAATCCAAGATTAAGGTGACTCTACTACTCCCAATAGATTCTTCATGTATAACCTGTCAGTAGGCTGATTTGATTACCATTTTGGAGCCAGGAAAAAGGTCCTCTGGTACTGTCCAAGAGTTTTTCAGTCCCAGTTTCTCAAGCGTGGACCTGATATACATAAGCCAAGTTAAAAACTGTATACCAGGTAGGGCTAATAGATCTTTGAGGGGATCTCTATAGGCTCCCAGTGTGAGTGCGCTCCAAATCCTATGCCAGTAAAATAAGGGTCTAAGCTCAGCCTTCCAAGGGATTTTCCGAAGTGCCAGAATGAAGTACGCACACGCATGATGTGCAACGTAGGGGTTTCCAAAGTACAAGGACAGCGAAGACGAGGAAGGAGAGCGGCCATGGCCAGGAGGAGGCAGCATGGCAGGTAAGTGATTTTATTTGTAATCATAATTAATTAGGGAGGGAGAAGGGAGCAGAGTTCCACAGACTTTTTTTCCAACTCCATGGAACTCCGCATAGAGGCACTACGCCAGCTCCGCTCGGGGTTAGGTGAAACAGTGGGCACACAGTACCTTAGGCGAAAATGTTCGATGGGGCCCAGCCCAGCCCAGCCTCCTCTGGGCTCTAATGGGTGCAGACAGACCAACGCTTGGCCCTTGTGTGTCCCGCATCACAGGAGAAGGAAATATATATATTTATTTAGGTTAGTATGTGCAGTTAGTTTATGTATAGGTGTAGTATATGTTGGCATTGTGTGACTGTGTTAACAAGGGTGTGGGGGTAGGATGTTTAACATGTCTGTTGTGGTAAATGTATAGCATAGATTAAGGTAAGTTTAGGCAGGTTAGGGTAGTGTTGTTAGTGTAGTATAGGCAGGTTAAATTAGTTTAGGCTTAGTTTAGTAAGTGTAAGTTAGTGTAGGATAGGTAGGTTGGGTAAGTTAGTTTAGACTTAGTTTAGATAGTGTTAGTTAGGTAGTGTAGGGTAGGTAGTTTTAGTTGGTGATAACAATTTCTTGTATGAAATATGTGTCTACTTTCACAACTGCGTAATGATTTACTGTGTAGGAGTTGTGATATTTGTTTAGGTTGATTTGAGATCATGATGTTAGGATTCCCTGTAGGGTTTGTAGATCTGTGTAAATGTGTGAGACACGTAGGGGCAAGAGTTAGTCAGTGTTGCAATAGAGTCCATTAAGGGATCATCAACAATCTTTGGGGATTGTAAGTGGTCCTCTTTGTGTGAATGGACATACAGCCCAACACAGATAGGCACCTACTGTGGCACTATGTGTGTTAGTTATTCTACATGTATAGTAGGGATGGATCTGTCACCCCATGGTACACATTCATGGATTTGAAGGACATACACCAGTGCCTGGCACCTACAAACTCATACTTGCAGCATTGTACTAGTACGTCATTGGTGTTTTCTGGTTTGGATCCATGAACATAGTCCCCACCTGCCCGGAAACATCAATCATCCTTGCCATTGAGTATTTGCTAAGTGTGGCACTTCCTACGTGTGAATTTGTGCAAATACTTGCTAAGTTAGAATAGACAGTTTTCTGACATTTCCTCTTAGGCAAGGGATGTGTTGTTTGGTTCTGGAGTCGGAGGTCTGGCATCTCTGTATTGTTCTGCTTGTATATTGTACAATTGATGTCATGTGTGGTCACACTCCCACTCAATGTATGTGAGGGCTCTCAGGACTAAAGGGTCACAATGTCCCTACGAAACCCAGTGTGCCATACTCAACATTTATCATTTGACACAGGACCCCAAATACCAGTTGCAGTACGTGCTTAATGATACCCAGGGTATAGCACTATGGTTCTACAGCCTTGAGTAGGTTAGTTATGACACTATACAGAAGGAGTTTGTCCATTAGTATCCGCATATTGTCAACGCATGCATTATGATAGTACTTTTAGGATATCTTCAGTTTAAGCATTGAGGCTGACATACATGCATGATGACATTGTCATGAGAACTGAGCAAGAGATCTGTGAATGTGTGAAAATGTGTAATTTACTCACATGCCTCACAGGACCCAATTTATGCAGGTCTGCAATTGTGTGAATAGTTGGCCTCTTTTATTGTTGGCCCTCAAGGTACTGATACCTATTGTCACACCATGATGTTCAATACGTCAAAGGGATTTTCAACATAATGTCAAGGCAGTGGAGGTACATGATGCTTGGCCATGTCCAACCAGAGCATGTGATAGGGACAGACACACAATTTACTAGTGATGCTAGGAAGTGACTTTTGGATCTACACATCCACCAAGATCTAGCTAGTCCTATCACCAACAAAGATACAACACACAGGTTCATGGTGGTGCACGTATTTGCAGGTGTGTACATAGTCTATGTCAAATTAGCAGTTCTTGCAGCAACAACCCCAACATTATTCAAGAGCTAAAGGATATCCAGACTGAGTCCATGGGGGATAAATGTCATTTGACATGTCAAGGAGTGGAGTATTCCAGTGAGGAGAAGGGCAAAATTGCCATTAGGGATGATAGGCCTCATTAATAGTCTGTAAATGGATCAGTTTAACATGTGGGAAAACAAAAAAGGGATAGTATCAAATGAGAAGGGCGATGGCATGATAATTAACACAGGTCCAATGGGAAACTGGCCAAGAGGCAGATGCAAATGTTACTGGGTGGATTGCCGCTGGAAATTGCTGAAGTCCACATCTTCCTCCTTTGATGAGTGCTGAACCTCCCTGGTAGTGTTTGTACAGGAAGCCGCTGAGGCACACACACATCAGGGGCTGAAGATGTGGCTCACCGGTCCCCGGCCGCATTTGTCTGTGCCAGCAAGTAGGGCAGCACAACACGGACAATTACCTGATGGCTTGTCGGCAAGGCAACAAGGTTGCAGAGGAAGGCATCCATAGTGGCAATGTAGGAGTCCTTCTTCCACTCAATTGATTAAAGAATGGTGCAGATGGCCCCCAGGTGGGCGGTAACCTCACTGATGTCACTTTGGCAGGGCTGTTGTTGCTGCCTCTGCCTCATGATACCACCAATGTCAGCCTGGGACTACTCCATTCTATGGAGCGGAGGGTAGGTGCCTTTGATTGTCTCTGATGTGTCCTTATTGGGAATGAGGCCCCTATGGACTCACTCTAGGCTGCCCACAATGGTCTCAATCCCCACCTGAACCTCATCTACCAGCTGAGTCACATGTACAATCACTAGCAGTTTCCTGCTAGTGATTGTACATGTGACTCTTTACATTTTCCTTTGTGTTAATACTTCACATATGCCACAGCTGATCCCCCTCTCAGATGAGGAGTCAATCCTCTGCGAACCCAGTTCTATTCCATTGCTTTACAGTCCAGATTTGTCTGCATGGCCCCAAAACTGACACACTAGCCTCATGGTGCAAGGGGGCCTGCATTGTCAAAGTCAGGGTGGGCTGGGTTCCAGTGTCCATGCACGGTTTGGTGTTTCAGTCCAGGTTTTTTACTTTGTATTGTGGGACTTGTAGTCCTGGTCAGTCATGGTATGCATTCCACTACAAATCACAGTATACACAGGTGAACATAGACTGGTGCTGCACATCACACAAGGACTGTACAAACTTGGCAGATCTGGACTGGGCTGTGCAATATGTAACTGGGCAGTTTGACTTACATTTGTATGATATATAATTGGACATGAGAGCAATTTGATCCCTTTCTCCTACACACTCAGGACAGTGCAGATTTGTAACATAGGTTGCTGCGCTACCACTCAAGATATTTTTGGGCATATTGTCCCTTGTCGCCATTTACCCTGTAGGCCATCGGTCTTCAATGCCCGTACTGTCCTGTCTAGGTACTCCTGTGTAGGAAAGTGGGTTTCTGTTGCAGTAACCCTCCCACTTTTTGCCTGATTACTGTTGCACTTTGTGTTGGTGTGCCATGGGTCCCTGCCATTCAGGTTCCCAGGGCCTGTGTTCTTTCCCCAAAATAAACCCAATTGGCATCTCTGGCCACATGTCAGCCCCTGGGAAATGGTACCACAGGTACCCAGGGCACTGTGACCAGAGAAGGCCTCTAAGTGCTGCAGCACTTGTTGTGCCACCCTTAGAGGTCCTGTACCCTGACACTCACACCCTGCCTTTGCAGGCTGCGTGTCTTGGTGCAGAACAAAGCGAAGAGTCGACATGGCACACATCCCTGTGTGCCATGCCCACAAACCACTGCCCTGGCATACATCAGTCACCCCTCTACCTGAGTGCCCTATGCCAGTGGTGAGGGTACAGGTACATGAGCCCTGTACCCCTACAGTGCCCAAGTACATTCTTGGGCACTGTAAGTGTAGTGCTGCCATTAAGAGTATGTGGTGCTGGGAGTTTGTCATTACGAACTCCACAGCACCATAATGGCTACACTGAAGGCTGGGAAGTTTGGAATCAAACTTCTCAGCACATTAAACCCACACTGATGCCAGTGTGGGATTTAATGTAAAATGCAAAACAGAGGACATCTTAGAGATACCCCTTGAAATTCGACAAACTACTGGTGACCTGGCTGAGTGGCTGCTTAGGCTGCCACCACCAGACATGTTTCTGGACCCCTGGGTCGAAGGCTTGCTGCTCTCGGGGAGCCTGAAACAATGCACATCCTGGGACAAGGTGCCAAGCCGCCTCCCCTAGGATGGGCAGGGTTCACGAAGGGGAAGCTTCAAAGGCATGCTGCCTTTGTGAGCCTCTCCAGGCTATTTGCTGCTTTCAGCAACTGGTCCCCACTGGTTCTACCCCCCACTTTGAGTGGGAGAACCGGCGGGAAAAACAAGTGAGGAAAAGAGGTGTGCCCACCTCTGCCAACTCCACCCCTCAGGTGGGGAGACGAGGTTAAGCACAACCTCGAGTCCCCGTCATCTTGAGGATGGGGGGACTCAGCCAACCAGGGACAGGCTCCTGCCCCCTCCCACTGGAGAGTGGCAGAATAGGGGGTAACCACCCCAGGGAAGGGACCCATTGGTCCCTGCCTGTTACCTACCTGTAACGCCCTAAATTTAGTATTTAGGGGGCACCCTGATCCTTCCTTCCTTCCTCAGATCCAGCCTACCTACAAGAAGAAAAGAAGAAGTAGGATGAAGAGCCGTGCAGAGCTAACAAGAAGACGACGTCTACTGACTTGGCCCCAGCCCTACAGGCCTGTCTTCCCTCGAACCTGCTCCTGCAAAATACCGGCGTGTCCAGCAGCCAGCAACCTCACAAATCCCAGAGGACCTGCCTGCCTTCACTTCCCAGACTGTTTCTCCCGTGAACACAGGACGTGTTCAAACTGCAGCTTCTGGTGCCAACCAGAGACCGCGAATCCAGCCCACTCTGCACCCTCCGAACCTAGCCCAAGCTCGAGTGGAAAAACACCACGAGGAGGTTCCCCCGGCGATCCTGACCCGAGATCTGGTGACCCCTGACCTGCCTCAAACCTCCAGACGACGCCTGCAGCCTCAATCCAGAGGACCCCGCCTAGCGCGACCAGAGCGGGTAAGAACATCTGACCTCAAAAGGCACCCCTGCACCCGACACCCCACGGCCTTGTGTGCCCAAACCAATGGTGCCTAGCCAACCCACGACATCCCAACTTACCCCACGAAGTGGTGGTCGCACCCAGAAGATCCTCTTCCCCAAGCCTGCAGTGTTTCTTTGTCCCGGAGGTTCTCTATTGAAAACAACAGGGCACCCGACCTCAAAACAGCACCCTGCAGACGGCCGCTCTAGTGCCGCTGAGGGTGCACCTTTGGTGCTACCTTGGTCCCCAACTTGCCCTGAGCTTAACCCTAGGAGCTTTGCTCCCACAACCCAGACGCCTGCTTGCCAGCAGCCACCAACCGGAGGTCCCCTATCCCCCACTAGATAAAATTGGGCCTCAACACTCTGCACCCGGCCGCCCTAGTTTCGCTGAGGGTGCAACAGCAGTGCATCACTGACCCTGGAAAACCCCTGAGTCTAACCCCAGAACCTTAACTCCCACATTCGATTACTTACCTAAGAACCGTTAACCTGTTTTCCCCCCATAGGATGACATTGACACTTTTTCTCTAAAAAGTTTCTAAGTGTGCCGTTTTGAAATCTAAAAATATTCCTTAAAAATCGCACAAATTACCAAAACATGTTTACTCACCTGGTTGCACGAAATAACCCAGTGCTGAATCTAAATATCCAGCACTGAGTCAGAAAAGTAACGTGAAAAGTAATTTACCTGCAATTTACTGTAAAAGCCTATTCATTTCAATGTACTGCTCCAAAAAGTTTCTGTGTGGAGTTTTGAAATCTGAAAATATTCTTTAAAACTCATGCGAATAACCAAAACATAATTTCTTACCTGGTTCCAGGAAATGTCCCAGTGCTGAATCTAGGTATCCAGCACTGAGTTAGAAAAGTAACGTAAAAAGTAACTTACCTGCAATTTATTGTAGAAGCCCATTCATTTCAATGTACTGCTCCAAAAGGTTTTGTGTGAAGTTATGAAAACTGAAAATATTCTTTAAAATTCATGTGAATAACCAAAACATAATTACTTACCTGCAATTTACTGAAAAAGCCTTTTCATTTCAATATACTGTATTTGCTAAGTGTTGCATACTACTGCTCCCCTGTAAATCAAAGTACAATTTCTATTGCATTTTCAAACTGTCCTATATCCAGGAACTAATTACCGAAAAGTATTTAATGCTTACCTGTACCAGGCTTGCTTGGTTCTAAAAATAACAGAATATTTTTACGAAAACAATTGGCCTAGAGTTCAGTTCTTGAGTGTGTGAATTCATTTGCTGACTGAGTGGGTACATCAAATGCTCAACACTGTCCTCTGATACTGCCTTACTGCTCGACCAAGCTACCACTATTAGAGAGTAAGGTTCTATCTAACTTTAACCTCTACCTATCTTTGGGGACTCTTGGACTCTATACACACTGTACTTCACTTTGGTGCAGTATATATAGAGCCCGTTTCTTACTTCCTGCCACCAACTCTGCCAAGACAACTGATGCTCCTCCAAGGGGGTCAGATCCTCCTGGTCCTCGGGTCCTTCTCCTTCAGTCCGCATGGCTGCCTTAAAGTTATTGGCCAGTTCCTCCATGGTCCTATGCTTCTAACCATGCCAGCACTTCTTGCACTCTGGCATTGTCCTTTTAACTTGCTTGACACTGTTCATGGTCTCCACTATGGACTGCCGAATGGCCTTTCTTTCCAAATGTCTATTGGGACATGATAAAAAGTTGATGTTCACACTCTGTCACCTCTGTTATCAGAATTTGATGCTCCTCCTCACTAAAAGTACTCTTCCCCTAGGGGTGTGTCTGGACATCCTGGCTGGTGCTGGGGTTGCCCTGGATGCTGCTGCCTGCTGACTGTTCTATCTCTCCATTTTGAGGTATGGGGAAAAGCTTTTTCTTCAAATGTGTCACTTTTTAAGGGAGTGCATGACGCACTCCAATGTGGAGCTAGGGTGATTTGCATTGCTTTACGTGCCACAAAGTAGCCTAGTGTCTCTTTGGCTGCATGTGAGTCAGTTTTCTCTGTGGCATTCATCCCACAGAAGCGTCATTTATTTGACATTTTTTGGGAGCATATTTACTTTGCCGTCACTTAGCCTGTAGGTCTTGTCAGTCTTTAATGCCAGGAAAGTCCTGTCCAGGTACTCCTTCCGCCAACTCTGCCAGGACAACTGATGCCACCTGCTCCCCCAAATGGGTCAGCTCCTCCTGGTCCTCGGGTCCTTCACCTCCAGTCCACATGGCTGCCTTTCTTCCCAAATGGCAATTTGGAGTTGATAAAGAGTTGATCTTCACACTTTGTCACCTCTGTTATCAGAATTTGATTCTCCTCCTAAAATTACTCTTTCTCTTCCCATAGAGGTCTGTCTGGACCTCCTGGCTGGTGCTGGGGTTGTTGCCCTGGGTAATGCTGCCTGTTGACTGTTCCATCTCTCCCGTTTGAGGTCATTTTTTTGACGTACCATGGGACCTTACACCATGGTGTACCATAACGTAGATACGGTGCATCTAAGGTGTTTGATAATGTCTTACCGCAGCACATCTTTTTCTGATGCATCGCTGCCTCGCAGCAGTGATGTGTAATTTCTCGTAAATGAGGACTTATGTTGTCAGTGCCTGGATACTCTCGTGGGTGATTAGCCACGCTCTATAAATCCTGTTTGATTGATTGATTGATATAATTTCCACAGGAAGCTAAGAAGCATCAATAGAGCTGACTGACCATCCTGCCACAGACTGAGGTGCATGGAGAAATTGATTGACTACTATTATGAGGTGGCAGTAAGTCTCTTGGTGGATCGGTCAGGCTTTATATAGCTTTGTGCTGGAGGATGGGTGTGTCATTGTGGACAAATGGGTTGTCTAACATAATAGTGACAAAAATATGCATGACAGAAATATTGCTATAAAAATAATGAGAACACAAATGTTGACTTTATATACTTTAAATGTTAAGTTAAAATAAAGAGCCAAAAATAGACCACAATATAGTAAAAAATGCATAACTATATTGAATTTCAATTAATATGCACAATATTAACATTGGCGATGAGAAAGAAAAAGATTTACAAATGATGGACAGAATGTGCAACAAATCAAACATTAACCCCCAGTCCAGAGATCTGGGTTAAATCCATTGTTCTTTTGCTCACTGTGACACCACAGCTTACACCCAGCCATATGCACATCAGTCTTGACCCTGTTCCTCAAGGGGACAGTCCAGCTTGAACTGCCAAGCCATATTTACATTGAAGTATATATTAACTTTAAGAATATAATTACATTTTTTTCAAAATATGCTAATAATAAAAAATGTAAAAACTTCCAAACATGTTTGGAAAATATATACTTTAAAACAATTACCATACATAACATATATATATATATATATATATATATATATATATATATATATATATATATATATATATATATATATATATATATTACCTACTGGCGGTCGCCAGTAGGTAGTTATAGTTAGGACCCTGTTTCCATAGGAAATCCGCAACATTCTATTTGGAATAACTTTGGCGCCGGTCGACGAATCCTCGCGAAATTTTCAAAATAGGTGGGGCGCTACGCTCCGCTCCTACCCTGAGGGTCTCGGGGGGATTCGTCAAGCGGGGGCTGAGATAAAAGGGGGGTCCCAAAACGCGTTTTTCCCATGCATTTTTCCATAGGACCTTTAGACACAGCTACAGCCCGAACGGCTGAACAGAATTACTTGAAATTTGGCAGAGAGGTAGTCCTCAGGTCAAGGAAGTGCCTTTTGTAGGTCTGGTGTAAATCTGTTTAGTAGTTCCTGAGAAAATAGCATTTAAATCAATATATATATCTGTGGCAGCTTACGGTGCGCTTACCGTGCGCTTACGGTGAGCTTACCGTATGCGTACGGTGACGTGCGCGAATCTGATTGGCTGTTAGATCTTAGTAAACATTCGAATCGGTCAAAACCAGGAAGCGGCAGCCGCCATTTCGTGTGTTTCACTCAGAAAAAAAAGGGTGATAACTTAAACAGGGGGCAAGGAAGAGAGATACAGACCCTCTAACATTTGAAAGGGGGTCAAAGAAGGACAGAAAAGTACAAAAAAAACATTTATTAATTTTTAAAAAAAATCGCGGGGTACGCATACGGTAAGCTTGCGGTGAGCTTACCGTATGCGTACGGTGACGTGCGCGAGCGCGCTTCTGATTGGCTGTTAGATCTTAGTAAACATTCGAATCGGTCGAAACCAGGAAGCGGCGGCCGCCATTTCGTGTGTTTCACTCAGAAAAAAAAGGGTGATAACTTAAACAGGGGGCAAGGAAGAGAGATACAGACCCTCTAACATTTGAAAGGGGGTCAAAGAAGGACAGAAAAGTACAAAAAAAACATTTATTAATTTAAAAAAAAAATCGCGGGGTACGCATACGGTAAGCTTACGGTGAGCTTACCGTACGCGTACGGTAGAAAAAAAAATAAAAAAGAAATAAAATTCAGATTTAAGTGTTTAGATATTAGGGGGCTCTAAAAAGAGCCGTTGTGTTTATGAAGTGATTTGATTTTTTAGTGGTACCTACAAGTAAGTACCGATGCAGAGTCTAAGGTTCAAGAGGAAGACTCTGTTCCCTTCATCAGTGAAGTGTACACCATCTCCTCTATAAATGTCTTGCATGTCGTAACGCAAGTTGTTGTGGTAAATGGAACCCATACCATAGTCTCGGAGGAAAGCAGAAAAAGATTTGTTGACGTGCTCTCTTGCTTTGTCAATCTGCAGACAAAAATGATTGGACCAGTTCCATTTTTGCCTTTGGCATATGTTAGAATACGCAAAGGCAGTTTTAGGGAAAAGTGAAAACAGTTGTGCAAAGGTCTCCTTCATAAGCATTTCCAGACCTACCCCAGTCAAAGTGCCTAGGTCATTGCCACCACAGTGCACTATTATGAGGTCAGGGTGTTGGATTTGCATGAAGGATTTCACCAAAGGCATCAATTGGTGCCACTTTAACCCTCTCTGACCAATCCATTTAATGTCTACATTTGGCAAAGCAAGGTCTCTCACCATACCTGTTTTCTCTGCATACTTTTCACTCCAGAAGACATAGCTGTGCCCTACAATCCACACTGTGAACATCTTCCAAGGAGATCTGGATGCACTCAGGAGGTGTCTTTCAGTAGAATGGGAAAAAAAATGAAAGACAGTTTGGAAATGGAGGCATACATATATTTTTTTTTTTAAAAAGAACTGATTGGCTGTTTCATACCATTCTACACTAAAAACTAGGCTGTATGTGTAAAATTATAGAAGCATGTTTTGTATTGGTACAGAAAAATGTGTTACCAAAGAACAGTACTATGAATTTGCTGTTAGGTTTGAAAAGTCAAGCACTCTTGCTCTTTGGAAATGAAACATTGTGTGGTGAACTTCTGACCTAACTCTACACAGCAGTGTTTCAAGAGCTGTTGCTATGGTAGCAGGCAGAAGTCAAGTTGGGGGAAGGGTACTAGGCAGAAGTCAAGTTGGGGGAAGGGTACTTTTGGAAAAGGGTTGGTTTACAACCAATAGAAATGTGTGATTACATTTGAAAAAAAGGGGGAAGCACTGAGATTTGAAACTAACATGTATATGTGTGGAAAAAGAGAGGGAAACATTGCCATTATCTGGTTCTGCTGAGAGGAGAGAGGTGTACAGAACAGAGATCCTGGCTCTGATAATCTGCTGTTTGAGTGCCACATTTCTTTCACAACTAACTAATTTTAAAGGTGAGTTAAGAGTTTGAGAGGGGATGTATATGGTAAATTAAGAAATGAATAATAGAATTGGAATTCCTTTTGTTGAAGTTGTTTTTATCGTTTTGTGTTTTGGGAGAAATTTAAATGTGAGGAACATGTAATATGGACTATGTTTTCACCATAAATTAAGGTGTACTAGTATAAATGAGGAATACTTTTAGGGTTTGAGGTTCCAGTCAGTAATGCAAATACATTTAGCATCACTAAGGCTGGTAGCCCTTGCTGGAGTGTAGTCAGTCACCCAGGTTACACATGCTGCTGGTCTCAGAAAGCTGTTTGGTATTGCTCTGGTGATTTTACATTTGCATTAGATGGAAAGGGGGAGCTATTTTTTTCTGCAGAAGCAGACTCTTAGCACACACCCAGCTGCTTATCCTCTGGAATCATGCATAGTATTCACAACCGAGTGGGGTTTGAGGTTGCAGTCAGTAATGCAAATACATTCAGCATCACTAAGGCGGGTTGCCCTTGCTGGAGTGTAGTCAGTCACCCAGGTTACACATGTTTCTGGTCTGAAAAAGCTGTTTGGACATGTGCTTTTTTCAGAATCTGAAAAGTGGATTCAAAATGTGTCAGATTGTAAAAGTACTTATCACTTGCAAATAAAAAGAGTAGTAAGTGTGCTTTCAAATTGGCAAAGAAATTTCGTTTTCTGACTAATATGAAAACATGACTCTGTGTGCGAAGAGGAATTATAGACAGAGATTTATTGCGTATTATTCTGGTAATTTTACAGTTGCATTAGTAGGAAAGGGGGAGCTATTTTTTGTGCAGAAGCAGACTCTTAGCACACAGCCAGCTGCTTATCCTGTGGAATCATGTACAGTATTCACAACCGAGTGGGGTTTGAGGTTGCAGTCAGTAATGCAAATACATTCAGCATCACTAAGGCTGGTAGCCCTTGGTGGAGTGTAGTCAGTCACCCAGGTTACACATGTTGCTGGTCTGAAAAAGCTGTTTGGACATGTGCTTTTTAAGAATCTGAAAAGTGGATTCAAAATGTGTCACACTGTAAAAGTACTTATCACTTGCCAAAAAAAAAGAGTAGTAAGTGTGCTTTCAAATTGGCAAAGAAATTTCGTTTTCTGACTAATATGAAAACATGACTCTGTGTGCAAAGAGGAATTATAGGCAGAGATTTATTGCGTATTGCTCTGATAAATTTAAAGTTTCATTAGTAGGAAAGGGGGAGCTATTTTTTGTGCAGAAGCAGACTCTTAGCACACAGCCAGCTGCTTATCCTGTGGAATCATGCACAGTATTCACAACCGAGTGGGGTCTGAGGTTGCAGTCAGTAATGCAAATACATTCAGCATCACTAAGGCTGGTTGCCCTTGCTGAAGTGTAGTCAGTCACCCAGGTTACACATGTTGCTGGTCTCAAAAAGCTGTTTGGACATGTGCTTTTTTAAGAATCTGAATAGTGGATTCAAAATGTGTCACACTGTAAAAGTACTTATCACTTGCTAAAAAAAAGAGTAGTAAGTGTGCTTTCAAATTGGCAAAGAAATTTCGTTTTCTGACTAATATGAAACCATGACTCTGTGTGCAAAGAGGAATTACAGACAGAGATTTATTGCGTATTATTCTGGTAATTTTACAGTTGCATTAGATGGAAAGGGGGAGCTATTTTTCTGCAGAAGCAGACTCTTAGCACACAGCCAGCTGCTTATCCTGTGGAATCATGCACAGTATTCACAACCGAGTGGGGTTTGAGGTTGCAGTCAGTAATGCAAATACATTCAGCATCACTAAGGCTGGTTGCCCTTGCTGGAGTGTAGTCAGTCACCCAGGTTACACATGTTTCTGGTCTCAAAAAGCTGTGTGGACATGTGCTTTTTTTCAGAATCTGAATAGTGGATTCAAAATGTGTCAGACTGTAAAAGTACTAATCACTTGCCCAAAAAAAAGAGTAGTATGTGTGCTTTCAAATTGGCAAAGAAATTTTGTTTTCTGACTAATATGAAAACATGACTCTGTGTGCAAAGAGGAATTACAGGCAGAGATTTATTGCGTATTGCTCTGGTAATTTTACAGTTGCATTAGATGGAAAGGGGGAGCTATTTTTCTGCAGAAGCAGACTCTTAGCACACAGCCAGCTGCTTATCCTGTGGAATCATGCACAGTATTCACAACCGAGTGGGGTTTGAGGTTGCAGTCAGTAATGCAAATACATTCAGCATCACTAAGGCTGGTTGCCCTTGCTGGAGTGTAGTCAGTCACCCAGGTTCCACATGTTTCTGGTCTCAAAAAGCTGTTTGGACATGTGCTTTTTTAAGAATCTGAAAAGTGGATTCAAAATGTGTCACACTGTAAAAGTACTTATCACTTGCCCTAAAAAAAGAGTAGTAAGTGTGCTTTCAAATTGGCAAAGAAATTTCGTTGTGTGACTAATATGAAAACATGACTCTGTGTGCAAAGAGGAATTACAGGCAGAGATTTATTGCGTATTGCTCTGGTAATTTTACAGTTGCATTAGATGGAAAGGGGGAGCTATTTTTCTGCAGAAGCAGACTCTTAGCACACAGCCAGCTGCTTATCCTGTGGAATCATGCACAGTATTCACAACCGAGTGGGGTTTGAGGTTGCAGTCAGTAATGCAAATACATTCAGCATCACTAAGGCTGGTTGCCCTTGCTGAAGTGTAGTCAGTCACCCAGGTTACACATGTTGCTGGTCTCAAAAAGCTGTTTGGACATGTGCTTTTTTAAGAATCTGAATAGTGGATTCAAAATGTGTCACACTGTAAAAGTACTTATCACTTGCTAAAAAAAAGAATAGTAAGTGTGCTTTCAAATTGGCAAAGAAATTTCGTTTTCTGACTAATATGAAACCATGACTCTGTGTGCAAAGAGGAATTACAGACAGAGATTTATTGCGTATTATTCTGGTAATTTTACAGTTGCATTAGATGGAAAGGGGGAGCTATTTTTCTGCAGAAGCAGACTCTTAGCACACAGCCAGCTGCTTATCCTGTGGAATCATGCACAGTATTCACAACCGAGTGGGGTTTGAGGTTGCAGTCAGTAATGCAAATACATTCAGCATCACTAAGGCTGGTTGCCCTTGCTGGAGTGTAGTCAGTCACCCAGGTTACACATGTTTCTGGTCTCAAAAAGCTGTGTGGACATGTGCTTTTTTTCAGAATCTGAATAGTGGATTCAAAATGTGTCAGACTGTAAAAGTACTAATCACTTGCCCAAAAAAAAGAGTAGTATGTGTGCTTTCAAATTGGCAAAGAAATTTTGTTTTCTGACTAATATGAAAACATGACTCTGTGTGCAAAGAGGAATTACAGGCAGAGATTTATTGCGTATTGCTCTGGTAATTTTACAGTTGCATTAGATGGAAAGGGGGAGCTATTTTTCTGCAGAAGCAGACTCTTAGCACACAGCCAGCTGCTTATCCTGTGGAATCATGCACAGTATTCACAACCGAGTGGGGTTTGAGGTTGCAGTCAGTAATGCAAATACATTCAGCATCACTAAGGCTGGTTGCCCTTGCTGGAGTGTAGTCAGTCACCCAGGTTCCACATGTTTCTGGTCTCAAAAAGCTGTTTGGACATGTGCTTTTTTAAGAATCTGAAAAGTGGATTCAAAATGTGTCACACTGTAAAAGTACTTATCACTTGCCCTAAAAAAAGAGTAGTAAGTGTGCTTTCAAATTGGCAAAGAAATTTCGTTGTGTGACTAATATGAAAACATGACTCTGTGTGCAAAGAGGAATTACAGGCAGAGATTTATTGCGTATTGCTCTGGTAATTTTACAGTTGCATTAGATGGAAAGGGGGAGCTATTTTTCTGCAGAAGCAGACTCTTAGCACACAGCCAGCTGCTTATCCTGTGGAATCATGCACAGTATTCACAACCGAGTGGGGTTTGAGGTTGCAGTCAGTAATGCAAATACATTCAGCATCACTAAGGCTGGTTGCCCTTGCTGAAGTGTAGTCAGTCACCCAGGTTACACATGTTGCTGGTCTCAAAAAGCTGTTTGGACATGTGCTTTTTTAAGAATCTGAATAGTGGATTCAAAATGTGTCACACTGTAAAAGTACTTATCACTTGCTAAAAAAAAGAATAGTAAGTGTGCTTTCAAATTGGCAAAGAAATTTCGTTTTCTGACTAATATGAAACCATGACTGTGTGCAAAGAGGAATTACAGACAGAGATTTATTGTGTATTACTCTGGTAATTTTACAGTTGCATTAGATGGAAAGGGGGAGCTATTTTTCTGCAGAAGCAGACTCTTAGCACACAGCCAGCTGCTTATCCTGTGGAATCATGCACAGTATTCACAACCGAGTGGGGTTTGAGGTTGCAGTCAGTAATGCAAATACATTCAGCATCACTAAGGCTGGTTGCCCTTGCTGGAGTGTAGTCAGTCACCCAGGTTACACATGTTTCTGGTCTCAAAAAGCTGTGTGGACATGTGCTTTTTTTCAGAATCTGAATAGTGGATTCAAAATGTGTCAGACTGTAAAAGTACTAATCACTTGCCCATAAAAAAGAGTAGTATGTGTGCTTTCAAATTGGCAAAGAAATTTTGTTTTCTGACTAATATGAAAACATGACTCTGTGTGCAAAGAGGAATTACAGGCAGAGATTTATTGCGTATTGCTCTGGTAATTTTACAGTTGCATTAGATGGAAAGGGGGAGCTATTTTTCTGCAGAAGCAGACTCTTAGCACACAGCCAGCTGCTTATCCTGTGGAATCATGCACAGTATTCACAACCGAGTGGGGTTTGAGGTTGCAGTCAGTAATGCAAATACATTCAGCATCACTAAGGCTGGTTGCCCTTGCTGGAGTGTAGTCAGTCACCCAGGTTCCACATGTTTCTGGTCTCAAAAAGCTGTTTGGACATGTGCTTTTTTAAGAATCTGAAAAGTGGATTCAAAATGTGTCACACTGTAAAAGTACTTATCACTTGCCCTAAAAAAAGAGTAGTAAGTGTGCTTTCAAATTGGCAAAGAAATTTCGTTGTGTGACTAATATGAAAACATGACTCTGTGTGCAAAGAGGAATTACAGGCAGAGATTTATTGCGTATTGCTCTGGTAATTTTACAGTTGCATTAGATGGAAAGGGGGAGCTATTTTTCTGCAGAAGCAGACTCTTAGCACACAGCCAGCTGCTTATCCTGTGGAATCATGCACAGTATTCACAACCGAGTGGGGTTTGAGGTTGCAGTCAGTAATGCAAATACATTCAGCATCACTAAGGCTGGTTGCCCTTGCTGGAGTGTAGTCAGTCACCCAGGTTCCACATGTTTCTGGTCTCAAAAAGCTGTTTGGACATGTGCTTTTTTAAGAATCTGAAAAGTGGATTCAAAATGTGTCACACTGTAAAAGTACTTATCACTTGCCAAAAAAAAGAGTAGTAAGTGTGCTTTCAAATTGGCAAAGAAATTTCGTTTTCTGAATAATATGAAACCATGACTGTGTGCAAAGAGGAATTACAGACAGAGATTTATTGTGTATTACTCTGGTAATTTTACAGTTGCATTAGATGGAAAGGGGGAGCTATTTTTTGTGCAGAAGCAGACTCTTAGCACACACCCAGCTGCTTATCCTGTGGAATCATGCACAGTATTCACAACCGAGTGGGGTTTGAGGTAGCAGTCAGTAATGCAAATACATTCAGCATCACTAAGGCTGGTTGCCCTTGCTGGAGTGTAGTCAGTCACCCAGGTTACACATGTTTCTGGTCTCATAAAGCTGTGTGGACATGTGCTTTTTTTCAGAATCTGAATAGTGGATTCTAAATGTGTCAGACTGTAAAAGTACTTATCACTTGCCAAAAAAGCAGCAAGAAGTGTGCTTTCCAAAGAAATTTCGTTTTCTGCCTAATTTCAAATCATGACTCTGTGTGCACACAGGAATTGTTTTTAGATATTTAATTTGTGAAGGTGTTATTCTGATTTTCACTTGTAGGAAAGGGCTACTTAGTATTTTAAGATTTGAAAAGATCATAAAAAATGAAGTAATATATTTAAATAAAATAAAGGAATTTTTTTTTAGTTTTTTTCAGGTATTGCTGAAGAGCAGTGAACAAAATTTAAGATGCCTACAAAAACCAGACTAAGGAAAAACCACAAAAAAAACTATATTTGAAGACAACTGGAGGACCTAAGTTAGTTGGAGATGCTCATGTTGGGAAAAAGAGAAAGTCTTCTGGTAAGCAGACAAAAGATTTTTTAAAGAACATCTTCAAAAAAAGGAAAAATGTACAAAATGTCTGTACTGGAAAGAATGTTTTAAATAAAAAACAACAGGAAAAAATTGAGCATTTAGTTAATGCAAATATACCTTCAGAAACAATAAAGATTAACTTAAACAGAAAAAACAGCGTTTAAAGAGATACGTAGAAAAATGTTTCAGAGAAGAGTAATGTCCAATTTGATAAAGGATGTCAAGAAATATAAGCAAAAGGGTAAATTTTATAAGAGAAAAAAATAAATTGAAGCCATTGCAGCAAAGGCATTAGAATTAAAAAGGAAACTATTCATTTTAATTTTGAATAGGATGCGTACATTAGATAAAATGGTTAATGTACTGAAATCACAAAGCAAAAGGAAAAGTGTAGTGAAAAGAACAAACTTTTGTAAAGTGTTTTTAGGAGAATGGATGCATAGTTCAAGTAGTGAACCTTTTTTTAATGAAGAGAGTTATTTTCAAAGTAATAGTTTGCTGCATGCAGTTGACACCAGAGGTCGTGCTTATGAAGTGAAAAATGGTTGTATAATGGAGAAGGAGAAAATGGTTCCAAGAGATGAGGTACAAGTGATGGCGGATGAGGCTATGGGGAGACGTCCTAAAGCCCCAGTGTACACTTGGAATTGTAGTAGTATTTGCACTGTGCGTCAGGAATCTATTGATAAATTTCGTGAGTTTCTAAGAGAATATAGTAAAAAAAGTGTAAAACAGAAGATTAAGGTGCTTTAAAGTCTGGATCCATGCAGAGTGAGAGAGAATACTGGTTTGCAGGGTCATTCTCTGGCTTGTCTATCTAGAAAAGTGTGTAAAAGTGTTTTTCATCATTTTAGGATGCTGGCTGTTCATCATACTGAAATGAGAAAGTTTGTGAGACGGTTGTATTTTGCTAAAAGTCCAGCAATAAAGTTAGATGAATTGAATAGGGCTCTGTTCCGTGGATCGGTATCAGATGTAGAGAAGGTTACTGATGAAATTCAGTTTTGTTACTTTTGTCCTGAACAAGACTGTGCAGAAAAGGACACAGTAAATGAGGAAGAAGTGGAAGAGAATGTAAAACCCTCTGTAAGTAAGACATTTAATGATCACATAACAAAATTTGCAATAATCTCTAATGAAAGACCAAATATTACTTGTATTTGTTGCCGCAGAACTCATTATAGAAAACAAACCAGAAATGTTGATCTCTACAGAAAAAGTGAAAATGAAGATAATTATAAGTGGAAGGATTTTGCCACATATATATTTCTTGAAAATTGTTTTGAATTGGGTGAAGATCAGCGTATTTGTAAATACTGTTACAACAAGTTAGAGGAAAATAGAATGCCGACCAGAGCTGTACATAATAATTTAGAATTGGATGTTATTCCTGCCGAAATTTCTGAATTAAATACATATGAGTCTATACTTATTCAATGTGTTCATCCGTTCCAGACCATAGTACGTATGGAGCCCAAAACTGGTAAATTACCTCCTTCAGATTTACTGAGAGGTTTAAAAGGAAGAGTGGTGTATTTGCCCTTGGATTTGAAAAAAAATATGGAAACTATTGATGCAGATACTTTGGAAACTGAACCATTAGTTATTCTGGTTAATGGTGTACCAACAAAGAATAAGAAGATTTGGCAGGAGCTGGTAGATGTACGGAAAGTACAAAGAGCAAATTTGTATTTGAAAAGGAATAACAAATGGTATGAATCAATTTATATAGAAGAAGAAGAAGAAGATGTACTAGGAGACACAGAAACACCAACTGGACAAATTGAAAAAGTGGACAAGTCAAAGGGAGAAGAAATTTATGAACATTTTAGCATACATCCTCTTCATTCAAAAGAAGTTATGGGAGACAATATTGATCTGTTTCAGATGAAGAAAGCAAAAGGAACTCCCGTGAGTGTATGGGAGGAGAGCTTGGAAGCTCGATGTTTTCCCCAGCTGTTTCCTACAGGAAAAGGAGGACGATACGATGAACGTCCAGAACAGATTCCAGCTTCTGAGTATCGAACTACAAGCCTATATGCAGAAGATCCCAGATTTCGACAAAGTATTCCTTATTTGTTCCATCTTTTATTTGAAAGCGACTTGTCTGCATTATCATATGCAGTAAATCACATTTTAAAAAGTGGAGTACATTTACAAAATTTGTCTGCTAAGGATTTTATGGAGAAAGTGCAGCACCGCGATGATCATTTGGAAACACAACTGATCAATCTGATGGCTTGTCAGTGTGGGACAAATGAATATTGGTACCGACGCCATGGTGAATTAAAATGCATGTTACGGAATTTAGGAACACCTACATGGTTCCTTACTCTAAGCTGTGCTGAGTACGCTTGGGATGATTTACTGGATTTTCTACGAGAGGCCAATTCAAACATTAAAAACATCGAATACAAGACAGCAGGAGAACTATGCTCATTGGATCCGGTTAATGTTTGCAGATATTTCAATCATAGATTTGAGGCTATGATGTCCTTCATCTGCAATAAAAAAAATCCACCTCTTGGACAAGTAAAGGATTTCTTTTGGAGAAAAGAGTACCAGGCAAGAGGTGCTCCTCATATTCATATGCTGTTGTGGATCAAGGATGCCCCAAAGTTTGGAACAGATACAGATGAAGCAGTGTTATCTTTCATTGAAGAATATGCAACATGTGCTATACCAAAAAGCACAGAAGAGAAAAAGTTAAAGGAGCAAGTTTTACGTTTCCAAAGTCATCGGTGTGGAAAATACTGTCGACGGAAATACAAGAGCAAAGATAAATACTACACTAAATGTCGATTTGGATTTCCTAGACCTGTTCTTTCAGATGGAAGAGTAAACAGTTTTATGTCATCTGTGAGACATACTATTACAAGAAAATCACGTAAGAATACCTACAACCTTAAAAGAAAAGAAGAATCAAAAAATATAAATAACTACAACCCAGTCATTTTATCCATGTGGAATGCTAACATGGATATACAGTATGTAGCTGACAATTCCATTGCTGTTGCTCGATATGTAACGTCTTACATTACTAAATCTGAAAAAACTGAATTGAAAGAAATGTGGGAAGAGATTTCTCACGAGAAGACTGTCAGTAAGAAGCTGTACAGTTTCAGTTTAAAGATGTTATCGCATCGAGAAATTGGATCCTACGAATGTTCAGATAGGTTATCTTCTGCAAGTCTCTACTCGAAATCAAGAAGAATAATTTGGGCAAGTTTAGGCCTTGCAGCAATGAGAAATCGGGTACTGAAATCTGTTGGAGAAATTGAATATTTGGCCGAGAATGACCCAGAAAGTACAGATATTTTGAAATCAAACATGTTGGACACATATTATCCCAAGAGAAGTCATCATCTGGAGAACATGTGTCTCTATGAAGTGCTGCAGAACTACATTTATTCACGGAAAGCCACAGAAGACATCAACAATGGAAAATATAAAGTCATTGGTGAGGAAGGATGTTTGGTGAAGCAAACAAAAGGAAGTTTGATAAATCACAGGAAGCTGAGTTGCGACACTACTGACAAAAAGGAATTTTACCACTTGGCACTTTTGCAGCTGTTTAAACCATGGTGTACAGAGGATGAACTACTGGGAGAATTTCAAAGCTATGAAGATTCATTTAATGCTTGCAAAGACAGCATACAATGCAGTACATTCACAACTTATGTACAAATGTTAAATGAAGAAATTGAACAGGAAACTACAATTGCAGCTGAAGTAGCTAGAGACAGTTCTCAAGACAGCCAAAGTTCAGGAACACTCAGTCAATATCCCCTAGGACAACCAATCGTTGAAAATGAAGCTGCAATAGCCATGAATGAAGTGGAAACGGCTATGAATCAAGCTCAAGAAGAATTTATAGACTTACCAAATTTGGAAAGACAACTGAATCAAGAGCAGCAACAAATTTATGAAGAGATCAGAAACAAAATTGATCACGGATTACTACATGAAAAAAAAGAGTGCTCATGCACATCATTTCATCCAATCAGGATGTATGTAAGCGGACAAGCTGAAACTGGAAAAAGTTTCCTAATAAAAGTCATCAGAAGCTACCTACAGCAAAAAATGGATTCTACTTTGTCTTGTGTGGTTACTGCTCCAACTGGGTTAGCAGCATATAACATAAAAGGAATCACCTTACATCGTTTGCTAATGTTACCAGTGGAGCATGAGAACAAAATACAATACCACAAGCTAACAGGAGAAGCATGCTTGGAAGTTTCAAGAGTATTGAAGAAGATGCAAGTTCTCATTATTGATGAGGTGAGCATGGTATCAAACTTAATGCTTGCCTTTGTGCATTTAAGAATGCAGCAAATTCTAAGGACAGACTATGACGTATTATTTGGTGGAAAACATGTCATAGTTTTTGGGGATCTTCTACAGCTTACTCCAGTTAAAGGACAACCAGTGTTTAATACTGTGACACATGAAGACACAAAGAAGTCATTGGGAAGCATTGGTAATGCAAATATTTGGTCCTTCTTTGAGTACAAGGAACTTACTACTAATATGAGGCAAGCAAACGATGAAGAATATGGAAGTATTCTGAAAGATATCAGGATTGGACTACTGACTGAAGCTGGCACAAAAGCATTACAGAGTCGGTTGCTACATAATTTATTTCCAAAGGAAGAAATAGTTGCAGAGAAGATATACAAGAACATTGCAGAAAAGAAAAGTGTCATCTGCTTAATGCCAACTCTACGTGAATGCTCAATATTCAATGAGGAGCTTTTGAAATTGGAAAAGGAAGATATCAGGAAATTGGAAGCAGTGGACAAAATTCACGATGGAAGAATTACTATCACATTAACAGGCAAACTGAAAAATAAATTGGATTCACTAGAGAAGAACATTTCCAAAACTGCTGGATTAGAAAAAAATCTATATGTTTGCATGAACTGTAGAGTATTTTTAAGGAGAAATTTGAATGTTGAAAAAGGTTTAGTGAATGGAGCTATGGGAAGAGTTGTGGGTTTTATTAATTATCAGAAAAAAGATGGAATAGAATGTTTAAAAATAAAATTTGATCAGATAGAAGAAGTTATAGACATTTGTCGTTGTACAGTTCGTTTCATGCTTGTGAAAGACTTATATGTACGAAGGAAACAGTTTCCGTTTTCTCTAGCATATGCTGTAACTATTCACAAGTCTCAAGGATTGACTGTAGATTGTGCATTTGTAAACATTGGTTCAACTGTGTTCAAAGAAGGTATGGCTTATGTAGCTTTGTCACGAGTGAAAACATTATCTGGTCTATTCATGATAGACTTTGATGATTCAAAAGTTAGTGCTGATACAAACTGTGTAAAGGAGTATAATAGATTAAGAAGAACCTATGCTCCTCATTTAGGTCAGTATCCTGTGTTGGAAAAACGTGTTGTTTCTCGGTAAAGGAGAATTGAGAATATCTGTAATGAGGATGTAGAGAAGAGAAAACAAAAGAAGAGTGATGTAATTGCCAGCAAAAAGAAAAAGGACAATGTTGAAGAGGTTATTGGTTGTCATTTTGAAAATAGCTCTCGTGTCAACTGCTACGCTAATGTAGTGCTGTATGTTGCATTTTATCTGGAAAGTTTGCAAGAGCAGATAATAGTAAATCAGAGAAAAAGATTCTGTTCTGAGTTGAGTCTCCTTTTTCAAAAGCTGAGTAATGATAAAACTCAAATAGAACGTGCTACTGAAATTAGAAAACTTTTAGATGTATGTTCAGGACGAACACAGTTTTCTCAAAATGTACAGCAAGACGCACAGGAATTCTTGATGTATTTTTTTCAGGTACTGGAAGAAGAAGGGGTTCCCATTGAAAATATGTTTGGTGTCTCTTATAAATGGGAACATAGTTGTGAAAACTGTTACAATACATGTGGCTCTTATGTTGATTCTGAAAGGTTTATTTATTTAACATTGCCAGATAGTAAAACAGTCACTTTTGCTAAATTAGTTAAAGATGCTAATCATAGCATGGAATGCGGTGAGTGTAAATCTGACATGTTTTCAACGTTAATTTTAAAGGAATACGGACAGTATGTAATTTTAATGATGCAACGATGTAAAGCTGATGGTTCAAAATTGGACACTTTAATAAAGAAATTCACAGGACAGCAATTATCAATTTCAGGAAAAACTTTTGTAACAGTTGCAATAATTTTCCATGAAGGACCTACTGTTACTTCTGGTCATTACACAGTTTATCTTAAATGTGAAAAAGGCTGGACACTGTGTAATGATTCCCAATTGATTTTCAAGCAACGTTTGCCTTTTGATTTAGCAAATTCCTATCTAATCTTCCTGAAACCAAAATTTTAGAGAGACTTGGCAAGATCTGTACAAATCAATTTTACCATTTTATTGGATTACCATTGGAATTTTCTAAAAAAAAGATTTTTCAAATTACCATTTGGCCTAATGGAAAGTTAACCAATTGTAATGTGGACTTATTTAATTTTTAATGAATCTTTCAGAAACCAAAAATTTAGAGAAAATCGGTAACATCTGCACAATTTAAATATTGGAATTTTATTGGATTACCATTGGAAATTTTTTCAAAAAATATTTTTTAAATTACTATTTGGCCATAAGGAAAGGTAACCAATTATATTGTGGACTTATTTAATTATTAATTAATCTTTCGGAAACCAAAGTGTTAGAGAGAATCGGTAAGATCTGTACAATTTAAATTTTGGAATTTTATTAGATTACCATTGGAAATTTAATCAAAAAAGAATTTTAAAATTACTATTTGGCCAAAAGGAAATAGAACCAGATATATTGTGGAGTTACTTGAAATATATTATTTTTGTGATTATGCTTCTGAAAAAAAATTGTCAGACGGTATTTTAAAGAAATAATTATTGTTATTAGATGATATTTTTATAGAATATTATGCATTTCTATAATGTTATGTTTAAGTAAAAAGAGATTCTGGGCTTTTTAAAACAATCTTTGAGATTGTTATTTTTTTGTTGCCCGCTGTTAAGTGATGAATGCAATTGCTTTCACAATTTATAGTGAAATGCAATATATTCTGAAAACAGCAAAAAAAAGGCAAACATTTTTTTTTTTAAAATATGGAAATACGTGTAGTGTGTTATATAATGATTTATTAAATATTAATACTTTTTTCTTTTTTTTCAGATTGTGAAAGAAAATTTTTGAAAAAAACCAACCATTTTTTCAAGTAATTTCAATTACATTTTAATTTAAAATTAAATTGTTGGGTGGGTCAGGTAAGTCAGAAATTACATGGTCCCTTTCTTCCACTTTATCTCAAACAGATTTTTAGTATTTAGTTATTAATTCCTCAAGGATCTTGAGATTTGGTCATTGATTTTTAGTGTTTTAAAAAAAAAAAAAAAAAAATACGCTTACCGTACGCGTACGGTAAAAAAAAAAAAGTTTTAAAGAAAAAATAAAAAAAAGTTGAGAGGTAAGGTTGGCTCTTAAAAGAGCCGTTGTGTTCATGCAGGGACAGAGGAAAGGAAGAATGGGAACATTAGCTGGTAGGACAAATGTGCTGGTCTATTTTGTTGTTAATGAGGGGAAGACTGGTCTCCCTATGAACAATTAGACCATAGCAAAATGAACACCGCATAGTAACCCTCGCAAACCGATGGTTCGTTTCCACAGGATCAGAAAAAGGTGAATCTGCCCCCACAGATGAAGGGCTCTGCTGAGCTTCCGAAGAAGGACTCGGCTGAGCTGCTGTGGATGTGCTTGGTTGACTTACTGAAGGGTTTCCTCCAGTATGTCGAGCATTTGTCCTAGGATGTACATCCTCAAGGTGTCTCAACATAGTGTGATTCCCGAAGGAATACTTCTTGTTGGGATTACCTCGTGAAAGTACACGCTTGCACAGCTTGCAAGTCACCAAGGCAGCATTGACTTTTTTCTCACCCTCAGGAAAAGTAAAATACTCCCATATAAAAGAGCTCTTCTGTTTCCTCTTTCTCTGCCTGATAGTGGTGCTGCTAGCCTCACTCTCAGCAGAAGAGTGCTGGTCTGCCATCGTATCACAAAGACAAGTCAGCTCCTTCACCTAAGGGATCACAAGCAGAAATGAGGGGAATGGGTGTGGTGTAGGAAGATTCTGGAACTGAAACTACTTTGAACCAATCAAAAGTTTTGTTTCATGATCACATGACCCACCGTGCGCGTACGTTACGCTTACGTTACGCTTACGGTGCGCTTACGGTGCGCTTACGGTGCGCTTACGGTAAAAGTACGCATGCGCGTAAATAAGACACGCGCTCGCACGCATGCGCATAACGGGCACGCCCCAACACTTCCGCGTGACGTGCGCGTGTAGCGTACACGCTTATGCGCCCCATACGCAGTACGCACGGCTACGCAAATTGCGTAACTATACGCAAAAAGAGTAGATAAATTACGAACATTACGTAAACCGTACGCTTACGGTACGCTTACCGTACGCGCACTTAAAAAAAAAAATATATAAATAAAAAAAAGAGAAAAAAAGGTTTTCTATGTTATACTAATATATCTTACCTGTTTGGAAAAAAAAAAAAGAAAAATTAATATATTGCAGAATTATTTCTTTTTTAAAAATAGTGTTTTAAGAGAATATAAAGTTTAAAAAAAAAACTTGCTTTTTTAAAAAAAAAAACACATTTAATATAAGAATTTATAATAAAAAAATCATAAAAAAACAAAAAAAAACCATGGGAATCACATATGTTATAGGTAAGAATTAGCATTTAAAAAACCATACAAATTCACTGAAAAAACCATGGGTTTCACACACGTTATAGTTAGTAATTAGCATTTAAAAAACCTTGCCAATTCACTGAAAAAACCATAGGTTTCACACACGTTATAGTTAGGATTTAGCATTTAAAAAACCTTGCAAATTCATTGAAAAAACCATAGGTTTCACACACGTTATAGTTAGCTGGACATTTTACTGATAAAAAACCAATGAAATTCCCCCGTTATAGTTACTTAAGCTAACTATAACTCGCGCACCCGCAATCCACTGCTGATGACGTAACATATTACATCACTCATGACATGGTCAGTGACATCACTCATGACATCACAGATGACATCTCAAATGACATCACTGATGACATCATCCTTGTGACACAGTGGTAGACCTCCTCTCACCCTAATATAACCTTTGAAACACACATTCAAAAATAGAGACTAAAATTTTCAAAAAGATGGACATACCAAAGTTATACACAGATTCCAAAATAGATCAGAAAACAATCTTCTTCTTCATTCAATTCATGAAGCTTTATTTTAATTTCTTTAGAAGTCACAGTTCACATCTTTTACAAGAGCCAACACGTGTTTCGCGCCACCTGCGCTTCTTCAGGGCTGTTACATAAACAAAATAATACACTTAAGTAACAGATATGTCTCAGTAGATCCAACATGTTAAAATAAAATAAAACCAGCATATATTTAGCTTCATTCAAATAATACACCACATCTCAATTTTTACTGAGCGTTATTTCATTTATACAAAGAAAAATTTAAACAAAGAGAAATGATGAAACTTAAAAGCAAGTACTGAGATAATTCCTAAATACAATAAGCACAATAATAAAGTAGAAAAAGGAAGAGGAGGGGCTAGCATGTAGCATGACTCTTTCCCGCCGTTTTTTGAAATGCCCAATTAGGACAAGAGTATATATAGCGGTAAGAACCTAACTGTTATCAGATTCGCGAAAGCAAATTGGAACCGGAAAATACGGGACGTCTTCTTTACTAGCGGTAAGAATATGATGTGGATACTGATATTCAGACCCGATTTTAGGTAATAAGTGTTTTGGACTGAATAGAACTTAAATGAAGACAGTGGATATAGTTTTGTTTTTAGTTAAAGCCTTTCTGTTTAGATTAAACCACTTGCCTTGGAAATTCCATATTCCTCATTTTCTTTGAGATTAGGCTACCGTTGAATCTTTCATAGCTATTAGCGATGTTCTCTGTCGTTGACAAAGTTGATCCAAATTAATAACCATTCTTAAGGATTATTCTTACCGCATGAAAAAACTAGAATCCTTTTAGGAATATATACAACCGATAAATAAGTTAACCGTCAATACAGATATTTTAATAGAAGAAACATGTCCTTCTCCTAATAGAGAGTCATGGAGAATAAATAGTCCATTATCTATTATATGATTTCAGATCGTATCATGGATCATTAAAGAAAGATATTGACTGACTTACTTTTCATCAACAAGATCGTCGAATTAGAATGCACCTTTTTCATTAAGGTGAGAGTCTAATACTTTAATAAGTGGCTGGCAAAAATTAAATTTCGTTTTTTCGGGCATCAATTTGAATAATAATTGATTAAATTTTATTTTAGGAACCACTTTGAAACAGATGTAGAACACTTTACCTTGCGGAAAAGGAACAACCGACCCCTGTTTATATTTAATTAAAGGGGGACAATATATGAAAATGAGGTAAATTCTGCTCCTGCCCCAATAATGAACAATGTGTATAAATGGTTTTACAAAATGTACTGCCAACAGCATTTCTATTTTAGGCTGGTGTATCTACATGCTAGCCCCTCCTCTTCCTTTTTCTACTTTATTATTGTGCTTATTGTATTTAGGAATTATCTCAGTACTTGCTTTTAAGTTTCATCATTTCTCTTTGTTTAAATTTTTCTTTGTATAAATGAAATAACGCTCAGTAAAAATTGAGATGTGGTGTATTATTTGAATGAAGCTAAATATATGCTGGTTTTATTTTATTTTAACATGTTGGATCTACTGAGACATATCTGTTACTTAAGTGTATTATTTTGTTTATGTAACAGCCCTGAAGAAGCGCAGGTGGCGCGAAACACGTGTTGGCTCTTGTAAAAGATGTGAACTGTGACTTCTAAAGAAATGAAAATAAAGCTTCATGAATTGAATGAAGAAGAAGATTGTTTTCTGAACTATTTTGGAATCTGTGTATAACTTTGTTTCTCAGATGTACTTGTGCTTAATATATATATATATATATATTCACTGAAAAAACCATAGGTTTCACACATGTTATAGTTAGCGGAAATTTTACTGATAAAAAACCAATGAAATTCCCCCGTTATAGTTAGTGCAGGCAACTATAACTCACGCGACCGCAATCCTCTGCTGATGCTAATACTGTATTTAGACACTTATTTGCCCATGTCTTCTTCCATACATTTTTAGCTATACATATATTACAAATATTTGTTTTTCATAAAGACACATATGTCATCAGCAGAAGATTGCGGTCGCGTGAGTTATAGTTGCCTGCACTAACTATAACGGGGGAATTTCATTGGTTTTTTATCAGTAAAATTTCCGCTAACTATAACATGTGTGAAACCTATGGTTTTTTCAGTGAATTTGCAAGGTTTTTTAAATGCTAATTCCTAACTATAACGTGTGTGAAACCTATGGTTTTTTCAGTGAATTTGTACGGTTTTTTAAATGCTAAGTTACTTTACGCCATTCGTGGCGTGCGCGCCCACTTAACGCAGTTCGTTCCGTGCGCGCACGGTGCGCTTCGCGCACCGCGCGCCCACTTTACGCAGTTAGTGCCGTGCACGCACGGTGGGCACGCGGTGCGATGACAAAGCAAGAAAGCACGTCAACAAATCTGTTTCTGCTTTCCTCCGTGACTATGGTATGGGTGCCATTTACCACAACAACTTGCGTTATGACATGCAAGACATTTATAGAGGAGATGGTGTGCACTTCAATGATGAAGGGAACAGAGTCTTCCTCTTGAACCTTAGACTCTGCATCGGTACTTACTTGTAGGTACCACTAAAAAATCATTTCATAAACACAACGGCTCTTTTTAGAGCCCCCTAATATCTAAACACTTAAATCTGATTTTCATTTTTTTTTTTTTTTTTTTTTTACCGTACGCTTACCGTAAGCTTACCGTACGCGTACCCCGTGATTTTTTTTAAAATCAATAAATGTTTTCTTTGTACTTTACAGTCCTTCTTTGACCCCCTCACAAATGTAAGGGGGTCTGTAACTCTCCTCATTGCCCCCTTTTCTTGTTTTCACTCTTTTTTTTCTGAGTGAAATACACAAAATGGCGGCCGCCGCTTCCTGGTTTCGGCCGATTCGAATGTTTACTAACATCTAAGAGCCAATCAGAATCGCGCTCGCGCACGCCACCGTACGCTTACGGTAAGCGTACGGTAAGCGTACCGTAAGCGGGCTCAGATATATATATTGATTTAAAGGCTATTTTCTCAGAATCTACTGAACAGATTTACACCAAACCTACAAAAGGCACTTCCTTGACCTAGGGACTACCTCTCTGCCAAATTTCGAGTAATTCTGTTCAGCCGTTCGGGCTGTAGCTCGTTCTAAAGGTCCTATGGAAAAATGCATGGGGAAAACGCGTTTTGGGACCCCCCTTTTATCTCAGCCCCCGCTTGACGGATCTCCCCGAGACTTTCAGGGTAGGAGCGGAGTGTAGCGCCCCACCTATTTTGAGAAATTCGCGAGGATTCATCGACCGGCGCCAAAGTTATTCAAAATAGAATGTTGAGGTTTTCCTATGGAAAAGGGGTCCTAACTATAACTACCTACTGGCGACCGCCAGTAGGTAATATATATATATATATATATATATATATATATATATATATTTACTTAAAAAACCATAGGTTTCACACAGGCAACTATATGCTGTTACTAATTGTGGAACCTCCTGAGGCTTGAGCCGGGAGTAGCGCGAATTGCGTTTTTAAAACTGTAATTGCTTCGTGTGTGTTTTTTTAACTGTTGCACTTACCGCCCTGAGCACCAAAACCTTGCTACGAACCCCCCGCTGACAGCTGATCAAAACGCTGCCACCGGCGAGTGTCTGTTCGCCCCCCTGCCGCCATTGACCAGGACACAGGCCACGCCCACCGGGATAGGCCACGCCCCCCTTCCTCTACTCCTGCCTCCTATAAAGCAGTGTCTATACAGGAAGCGCAGCGGACGAGCGCAGCGGGCGCGACGAATGCACGCCGAAGGCGCGCATAAGGCAAGCTCGTCTGCGCTCGTCCACGCCGAGTCCGGGCCAGGGGCCACGTCCCCTACATCTCAGGCTAAACAGATCTTAGCCTACAGCGCAGACGCTCTACATGGCATGAGGTCCTTGGGACCGGACTGTGAAAGGCATTGCCTTGATGCAACGTCTCTTCCAGCCATTTGCCCAAAATGTAACGTCCCCCTTAACATGTGGCAGACCAAAACCCTGAAGCATGAATACTGTATGTTCCTATTAAACTGCAGATCCCTGCCAAAACATAAGGTGGAAATCTCCTTCCTACTGGAAGAGCGTATGCCGGACGCAGTGTTTCTCACCGAAACATGGTTGGCGTTAGACTCCGACCCTGCAGTTGTAACATCCCTCCCCTCTGGCTTTCAAATCATTCGACAAGACCGTCCGGAGGGTAGAGGGGGCGGGCTAGCAATTATATTTAAAGAACAATATCATTGCAGACTCATCCCGGAAACTATCCCAGATTGTGAGAGCCTAGCCTTCTCGCTGGAGTTTTCTCCCAACCACTGTTTTTCGGGCACATTGATATATCGCCCACCTGGCCCCCCTAAACAATTTCATAATCTCCTACCAGCAATTGTGGCGCCACGCACTAGCGCGGCTGCCAACTATACTGTGTTAGGCGATTTCAATTTTCACTTTGATTCACCGCTGGATCCTACGGCTACTATACTAGCAGATGACCTGGCCGCGCTACAACTTATCCAACGAGTAAAAACATCGACTCATGTGAAAGGACACCTTCTAGATCCAGTGTTCAGTAACTGTGTGGATTTTGTGGTTGGGCCTCCACTTCCCCTCCCATGGACTGACCACTCTCTGGTGCCCTTTACCCAGAAACCCATTCCGGTAACACCGATGATAAGACATGCCAGATCCTGGGCGCGGATACCAGTAGACGAATGGAAAAATAAACTTATGAAAGAACTTCCCCCTAATAATGAGGATCCATGTCTGGCGAACCAGGCCTATGAGAACTGGATCCTGCACTCTCTCCATACCATCCTCCCCCTTAAGAAATTAACGGTAAAACGTCCCCATAAAACAGCACCTTGGTACTCGGAGGCCCTCAGGGACAAAAAGCGCCAATCCCGGAAAATTGAAAGGAAATGGCGTCTAGACTACTCCATGGAGGAAAAAACTCTATATTGAGAAGAAATAAAAGCTTACAAAAAGGAAGTAAAAGCTGCTCAAGTGGCATACTTTTCTGACAAGATCCTAGCTGCAAAATCTAAACCTGGGGAAATCTTCCAAACTCTGCAAAAACTTAAAAAACCACCTCCCCCCAGTGCATATGAGGAAAAATCTGTTTCCCAATGCAATGACCTGGCGGAATTTTTCTCAGCCAAAGTAAATAAAATATACGCTTCCTTCCCCTGCACTACCACTCCTCTGATAGCTCAGGATAAAACCAGGGGGACAGACGCTGTTCTAAGCTCTCCACCCACGCTAGACCACTTTCCTTGCATGGATCTCGAAGTTGTAGAGTCCATGGCTCGGAAAGTAAAATCTGGATCCCCAACTGACCCGGCACCCCCAGAAGCCATGTTCCTAGCATCTCAGGCTGTCCTACCTATCATCAAAAATCTCCTGAACGCTTCCATCGCTTCTGGCATCGTCCCTCCTGCCTGGAAACGGGCGATGGTCCGAGCGCTGATAAAGAAGCCAAACCTGGACCCATTGGACTTTGGCAATTATCGTCCTATTTCCCTGCTCCCCTGGGTGAGTAAAATCGTGGAGAAGTATGTCAATCTCCAGCTGGTTAGCTTTCTTGAAGATAACCAGCTGTTAGATACCACTCAGACAGGGTTCAGACCTAAGCACGGAACAGAGTCCGCCCTCCTAATGGTCATCGAGGAGTCCAGGAAAATTCTTGACCAGGGAGGATCAGTGGCAGTGATCCTCCTTGATCTCAGCGCGGCGTTCTACACGGTCAGTCATAACACTCTACTGAACCGTCTTTCGAATGTCGGCACTGTGGACAAGGCCTGGCTCTGGTTAAAATCTTTTCTGAGTAACAGGTCATTCCAAGTGTTTGACGGACAGACAGTGTCTTCCAGCATGCACCTGAAGTGTGGAGCCCCCCAGGGCTCCTCTTTAAGCCCAGCGCTTTTCAATATCTACATGAGGCCACTGGCTGAGGTAGTTCGTCCGTATGGAGTCAAGATCATATCCTATGCGGACGACACCCAGTTGGTGGTCTCATTAGCGCAGGAGGCTCAACAGCCACTTTCAGGTGGACTAACAAAATGCTTGGAGGAGGTGAAGGCCTGGATGACTCTGTCATCGTTAAAGCTCAATGGTGACAAAACGGAGCTTATGCTCCTGGGCCCGGCTGATCCCACCTTCTTCAACTCACTATGGCCCACCTGTCTAGGCACCCCCCCGGCTCCGAAGGATAACATCAAAAGCCTAGGGGTATGGCTGGACAGGAGTCTTTCACTTAACACCCAGGCCACAAAGCTCTCAGCCATCTGCTTTGGATTGCTCAGGACACTGAAGAAAGTTCTTCCTTTGCTCCCAATGGAGGCAAAGCAGATGGCCGTACAGGGCCTGATACAGTCACGATTAGACTCCAACAACGCCCTCTATTTGGGTGCACCAGAGTACACACTAAAGAGACTACAGCTGGTACAAAACTGCGCTGCCCGCACTCTGCTACAGATCCCACGCAGACTGCCAGTTAGAGCGGCACTGACCAGCCTGCATTGGCTCCCTGTGCATAAGAGAGTCACCTTTAAGGCAATGTGTATTGCTCACCACGCCTTCTGGGACTCGGGACCCCTAATTACTTGTAGTCTAGTAAGCCAGCATCGTCCAGGCAGAGACCTGCGATCTAGCCAGGCTTTTATGGCAATAGTCCCTAGAATCAAAAGGACAAGATCGGGTGGAAGGATGTTTGCCTTTAACGCCGCCAAGATCTGGAACTCCCTCCCTTCTCATTTGAGATCCAACCCTGTCCTCGCCTCTTTCCGCAAACAACTAAAAACACACCTGTTCAATTCTCCTCAATAAACTCAGTTTTCCTTCCCTACCGGTCTGCAACCTCACCCACCCTACCAACTGGTTCCTCTAGCGCTTGGACGCCTCAGGGCAGCAATTCGCGCTGTTATAAATTCACTTTCATTCATTCATTCATTCATAACTCACGCGACCGCAATCCTCTGCTGATGACGTCAGATATTACATCACTGTATTTAGACACTTATTTACCCATGTCTTCTTCCATTAATTTTTAGCTATGCATATATTACAAATATCTTTTTTTCAGAAAAACACATATGTCATCAGTGATGTAATATCTGACGTCATCAGCAGAGGATTGCGGTCGCGTGAGTTATAGTTGCCTGCACTAACTATAACGGGGGAATTTCATTGGTTTTTCACGAGTGAAATGTCCTACTAACTATAACATGTGTGAAACCTATGGTTTTTTAAGTGAATATATATATATATATATACATATTATCTACTGGCGGTCGCCAGTAGATAGTTATAGTTAGGACCACGTTTCCATAGGAAATCCGCAACATTCTATTTGGAATAACTTTGGCGCCGGTCGACGAATTCTCGCAAAATTTTTTAAAATAGGTGGGGCGCTATGCTCCGCTCCTACCCTGAAAGTCTCGGGGAGATTCGTCAAGCAGGGGCTGAGAAAAAAGGGGGGTCCCAAAACGCGTTTTTCCCATGCATTTTTCCATAGGACCTTTAGACACAGCTACAGACCGAACGGCTGAACAGAGTTACTTGAAATTTGGCAGAGAGGTAGTCTACAGGTCAAGGAAGTGCCTTTTGTAGGTTTGATTTAAATCTGTTCAGTAGATCCTGAGAAAATAGCCTTTAAATCAATATATATATCTCTGGCAGCTTACGGTGCGCTTACCGTGCGCTTACGGTATGCTTACCGTACGCGTACGGTGCCGTGCGCGAGCGCGATTCTGATTGGCTGTTAGATCTTAGTAAACATTCGAATCGGTCGAAACCAGGAAGCGGCGGCCGCCATTTTCTATCTCGCACTCTGAGGGGGGGAGGACATACAAAGGCAAAAAACATGTAAAGGGGCTGTTTAGACTGCTCCCAACCACCTAGCCTTGATGAAGGTGTCCCCAAAGAACCCCCAAGCCAAAAAATGCAATTTTTTTTGTTTTGTGAAAAATCGCCGTTTACGCTTACCGTACGCGTACGGTAAAAATAAAAAAAAAAAATGATCAACACTCTCCACACCCCGTGTGCAAATGGTGCCCGTAGTGCACCATTTGGGCATGGCATATTTCTTGTTATAAGTAATACAACATTACCTTTCACAACGAAGCGCATAATATGTCCTCCATGTGCGCACGGTGCGCGAAGCGCATCGTGCGTACATGGCCCATTGAGCGTAACGTGGGCACGCGGTGCGCGTAGCGCACCGCATGCCCACCGTGCGTGCACGGCACTAACTGCGTAAAGTGGGCGCGCGGTGCGCGAAGCGCACCGCGTGCTCACTGTGCGCGCACGGAACGAACTGCGTTAAGTGGGCGCACACGCCACGAATGGCGTAAAGTAACTTAGCATTTAAAAAAACGTACAAATTCACTGAAAAAACTGTGTTAAGAGGGCGCGCACGCCACGAATGGCGTAAAGTAAATTAGCATTTAAAAAAACGTACAAATTCACTGAAAAAACCATAGGTTTCACACACGTTATAGTTAGGAATTAGCATTTAAAAAACCTTGCAAATTCACTGAAAAAACCATAGGTTTCACACAAGTTATAGTTAGCGGACATTTTACTGATAAAAAACCATTAAAATTCCCCTGTTATAGTTAGTGCAGGCAACTATAACTCACGCGACCGCAATCCTCTGCTGATGACATATGTGTCTTTATGAAAAAAAAATATTTGTAATATATGTATAGCTAAAAATGTATGGAAGAAGACATGGGTAAATAAGTGTCTA